>NC_062576.1:18825000-23825000 GCF_022837055.1 Prionailurus viverrinus | reverse complement strand
GGCTTTCTTCACTCCAAAATCCCATCAAAACATAAAAGGAGGGTAGGTAAGTGATTCCACACAAAGATGTGTGCTTATGTGTCATTCAGGTAAGAGTTGGGTCCACCATGGTGGCTTCCCAGCCCACTCCCTTATTTGCTTCTGGAACAAATTGTTTGTCAAGACCCACTAAGTGAGACCTCAAGCAAAAGTCAGAAGCAGCCAGTACCTCTTGGACTCTTGCAAAAGTATTAGCTTGAGCCAGAAACCTGAAGGCAGTTCATGCCACCAGGCAGCTCTGCCATTCTTGGCCACCACAGAAGAAGCAAACAGCTTAGATCATCTATCCTCTAGGTATTTCCCATTCCTACTTTATCCCGAGCTTCTTCCCCAATTCTTCTAACCCCAAGCAAAAAAGAAGTTCATGCCACCCCTGACCACCTCTCTCTGTAGCCTCATCACTGACATCCATGACCTCCTGGACATTCCCCTAGATCTTGGGTAACTTCAGTGTCCATAAGGATGACCTCCCCAACAAAAAGCCCCCCAGTTCTTGAATTCTACAACCATGATGTCTCCCCTATAACAACTTGAGCCATACCTGGAACTTCTTGGCAACTCTTAGAAGTGCCTCATGCCATAAATGCTAAATTCTTGGGGTGCCTGGGTGGCTCAGATAGTTAGGTGTCTGACTTAGGCTCAGGTCATGATCTGACAGTTTGTGAGTTCAAGCCCCGCATCAGGCTCTGTGCTGCTGACAGCTCAGAGCCTGGAGCCTGCTTCAGATTCTGTGTCTCCCTCTTTCTCAGCCCCTCCCCTGCTCATGCTCTGTGTTTCTCTATCTCTCAAGAATAAATAAACATTAAAAAGTTTTTTTTTTTTAAAGACAAATGCTAAATCCTCCAGCTGTAACTTCTTATCCTTTCCATCGCTCCAATAACATTGATGCCTTCTCTTTTTCTCAGCCTGTGAACTTCTGGACTTCACTCCTTCCCCTAACCAGTCTAAACCCCACAGTCCCTCATTTCAGCTAATTGCTTGCCACCTACACTCTCAATCCCCTGTTCTGCTGCCACCACCTCTCTAATCCAGAATCTGTTCAGGGTGCTGAAAGTCACCACAGAAACTCACGCAAATGTCACTACAAATGCAGAATCTCCAGCATTAGCTTCACTCTCCAGCCTGTCTGGAAATCAGTTGAAGAATGAAGTCAAGTGTAAATTTGTTTTGGTTTAATTGTCAAACTCAATCAAGTCTTTCAGAGATGTTGGGGTTTATATCTAGGAGAACCAGTGACAAAGGTAAACCAACCATTGCCTCTGACCCAAGCAGCAACAAAGTTCTGTCTTAATGGATTCTGTGGGTGATGACACTGTTACCATCGTTCCACTTAAGAGACTACCCATGCTTGCCCTGGGGACAGTTTCAGAGGTTGGAATCAATTCCTCACCCCCCTGCAGTGGAGCCTGGTGATAGCATTCCTCATGGACCCTCACTAATCACTGTGTCCTTGCACAATGACCTAAGTAAGCAAGGGGTTGTCCATGCATGGAAAGATTAACACTCAGGGCCAAGGTCAGCCCACGTGTCTAGAGGCATTAACTCTAGAGTGAGAATAGGGATAGGTTCTTTGACAACAAATCTCGCCATCTTTGGAAATGAAGAGCACACCAACATCGTTGTTTATGGTCAAGACGTACTCATCTGGTCCATGGAAGTGGTGCATGAGGGGGTCAAAAAGAGGCACATCTCTTCTACTAGTATAACCATGTATGGCCTTACTCATTAAATGCATATAGTATTTTATATTTGAGTTCCTTAAACAGTGATACAACTATACTATCTAGATCTAATTGAGCTGTAGCCATCAAGGCCATGGATCATTCTTTTTTTTTTTAATATTTATTTTTTTAATGTTTATTTTTGAGAGACACAGAGTGCAAGCAGGGGAGGGTTAGAGAGAGAGGGAGACCCGGAATCTGAAGCAGGCTCCAGGCTCTGAGCTGTCAGCACAGAGCCTGACGCGAGGCTTGAACTTATAAGCTGTGAGATCATGACCTGAGCTGAAGTCGGAAGCTTAACCAACTGAGCCACCCAGGCACCCGAGGCGATGGATCATTCTAACACTCAGTCTGTGGGGCTGCCTTGGGAAACTCTGAGCTATATCTCACTTTGGTGGTCTGAGAGACAGGACTCACTTGGTTTGTCCATCTTTAGTGCTCACTAAAGATGGTGACATGGTCACTCACCTCCCTCCCTATTGTAAATCCCAGGCACAGACAATTGAAAAAGAACGGCATGGGAGGCTGAATCGGATGCAATTAGTGGTAATTATACCCACTGTAGGATTCCAGAGCTGACTTCCAGCCATATTTCTCATTTCTATTTGGTAATAAATGAGACAACAAAGGACTTAACACAAGGCCTGGGACATAGCAGGTGCTCAGTAATGGCTAGCTAGGCAATAACGGTAGGCTGTGTAGGATATTGGCTGAGAGCAGGGACTCCAGAGCTAGCTTCCTTTTGTTCAAAGCTTGATACTATTGTTTGCATGCTGTCTGGGCTTGATATAGTTACTTAGTGTTCCTTTTGCTCAGTTTTTTCTCCTTGCAATAGGGATAATGGTTACTACCCAATTGGATTGTTGTGGACAAATTAGCACATAGAAAGCATTCCATAAAGGGGTGCCTGGGTGGCTCAGTCAGTTAAGCATCCAGTTTCAGCTCAAGTCATGATCTCACCATCCGTGAGTTTAAGCCCGGCGTCGGGCTCTGTGGTGACAGCTCAGAGCCTGGAGCCTGCTTCCAATTCTGTGTCTGTCTCTCTCTCTGCCCCTCCCCCAGTCACACTCTGTCTCTCAAAAATGAATAAATGTTAAAGAAATTAAGAAAGCATTCCATAAGAATTAATTTTATTAACAGAGTAATGATGATGATGACAATGATTATCATTAGAGGAATGAGGGGCCTTTGGCACTAACCTTACTGTCCTCCTTTCTTTCTCCCCATCCTCTTAACCTCACCTGCCCTACAAAACCCCCACCCTGGATCCATACACCTTTGTCGTCTCTGCTGAGATGCTTGGGAAACATTTTCATGCTTGTTTGGATTGGCCTCTGCAGTGGATTAAAGATGGACACAAATTTTCTGACACTCCTTCCATTGAGAAGTGGGTCTTACTCCCCTGTTCTTGAATCTGGAATTCTCTTAGTGACTTGCTGGAGCACTAGAATGTAGCAACAGTCCTGGGACCTCTGACGCGAAGTCATAAGAAGACTTTCAGCCTCTGCACAGTTGTTGTGCAACACCTGCTCTTGCCCCTTCTCAGAACCCAGCCACCATGCCTTAAGAAGCCCACACAGCATGATCAAGCTCACATAGCCAGTAAGTCACTCAGTTGAGACATGAACACAAATCTGTTTGCCATCAAGGCCTGTGTTCTGAGTCATTTATTCCCTGTACCCCTTATCTATGCCACAGTCTGTGTGCCCAGGAGGAAAACAATATAAAAGAACAAAGGTTGAGGGGTGGCTCAGTTAGTTAAGCATCTGACTTTGGCTCAGGTCATGATCTCGTGGTTCGTGGGTTTGAGTCCCACATTGCTCGCTATGCTGACAGCTCAGAGCCTGGAGCCTGCTTCAGATTCTGTGTCTCCCTCTCTCTCTTCTCCTCCCCTGAGCACATTCTGTTTCTCTCTCTCAAAAATAAACATTAAAAAAATAATTTAAAAAAAGGCAAGAAATCCTGGGACAGTCTATATTATTTCTTTCAACATTTTATCTTTTTCTCTTATGCTCTAGTATTTTTTCTGTTAAGCATTTTAGAACATTTGGGGGCTTGGAAAGTAATAATGAGCCGGATGTAAACCAGAGCCCTCAAGGAGAGAGGACTGCTCACAATGACATCCCTCCTCCGCCAGGGGATGATTTCATGATATCACATAATACAAGGGTGGGGAGACGGCTCAATCTCTTTCTATTAATACCATTCAGTGGAACTTTGTTAAAGAAACAGAACTGTATCTGCTTCTGCGACTGCAGAAATGGGCAAAGGCCTTGGTCTCTGTAACCCTTTGGGCCCTCCAAGGCCATGTATGCAGAGCATGCATAGGATCCTGGCTGGTGCCCATATGCACCCCCATTAACTGAACTCTCTGTCTAATGAGCACAACCCCCGAGGAGGGAGGGCAGAGGCGCAGGTCAGTGGGAAGGGCTCTGCCCTCCCTACAGACCGTGGTCTGGAGAACAGGCTTCACAGGATCTCAAATGTGCATGTGAATTTCTTGCTCTGTGCTGTGGCTCCCTGGCTTGAATACAGATGAAGCCTGCTGAAACCCCGGGCCCCTGCAGGGAGGGGGTTGGCTAGAGCCTTTTTAATGTCTGCCATGAGACAAGGGAGAATCCTTCCATCCAGGCATTTTCAGCTGGGATTTCCTAAGACGAGAATATACTTGGGGCATCAGCAACAGGGGGTGCACACAAAACGAGGGGGTGGAGAATGCTGATAGCGCTTAGCATTTAATATTTCCAACACAGATTTTGTAGACATCCTTACGTGTATTAATTTTTTTTAAGTTTTTGTTTTAACTATATATTGGATGAGTGGTAAAAACCATAATCTTTCATAATAGCTATGCTAGTGGAAAGCTCTTACTGTGTACCAGGCTCCATTCTAAGGATTTTTAAAATATTACCTCATTTAATGCTTTAACATTTTGAATTACATGACCTATTTTTTCTTTAAGTGAGCTCTATGTGAGGCTTGAACCCATGACCCTGAAATCAAGAGTTGCATGCTCCACCAGCTGAGCCAGCCAAGTGCCCCTATGTGATCTATTTTTATTCTATCTTACAGATGAGGGAACTAAGGCACAGGGAGGTTAAGGGCCTTTTTCTTGGGTTAGACAATTAAATGGTGAGGCTGGGATTTCAACCTAAACAAATGTGCACCATAGTTGTATCGGCTAGCTTTGGCTATGTAACAAACCATCCCCAGCTTAATGGCTTTAATCAGCATACATTTATTATTTCTCACAACTATATGGGTTGGCAGGCTGGTATTTCTGATGTGGGCCAGCTCAGCTGATCTCAGTGGTCTGCAGAGCAGCTTGGCCAGGGCCAGATGGTCCAAGATGGCCTCATCTGCATGTCTGGTGGTTAGATCCAAGTCTGTGGTGGTGATGGGGATGACTTGGTTGTGCATCTCTCTTCATCCAGTAGGCTATCCCAAGGCTATTCACACAGAGGTGGTCATAGGGATCCCAAGATAAATGAGAGAGGAAAGGTCCCAATATGCAAGTGCTTTTTGAGTTTCTACTTGTATCACGTTTGCCAATGTCCCACTGGCTAAAACAAGTTATAAGACTAACCCAGAGTCAGTATGGGAGGGGACTACCCAAGGTCATGGACATAGAGAGGGGAATAATTAGGGCCTGTTTTTACAATCTCCACAATAGTCTCAGCTCTGAACCTCTCACTAAACTGCCTCTTAGGCTTCTAATAGTCTTACTCCAACTCTGGCCCTCAATGGAGCTCAGAGCAGGAGCAGCTGGGAGGAATCTTATAACCAAACATATCCAGATACTGCTCATGCATGCTCAATGCTCCACCTTCTCCCAATGCCCCACCCAATCGGTACCCCACCATTATGTGGAGACAGAATCTGACTAAGCGTGTCCATGGAAGGAAAAGGAAGTGGGTTGTGAATCAGGCAGTTTGAGTCCAGTTACCTGAAACTAGCTGTGCGACCCTGGCTAGACCACCTCGTCTCTCTGGGCCTTAGTGATTTTATTTTGCTCAATTCAACAGTCCCATTCATTCGATAAACACTTATTTGGTTCCCACTGTGTGATAGGCATTGTGTTGGACAACACAGATACATTTGTGAAAATAGACAGCTCTGCCCCTCATGAAGCATGTAGCATAATGGGAAAATAGGTGTTAATCAAATAATCTCAGTAACAATCATATATTTGCAGACTGAGGCAAGGCTCTGAAAGACAAAATCCCAGTGCTATGAGAAGTTACCACAAAGGAATTTGGTGTAGACTATGAGAGTGGGGAAGGAAAGAAGGTGCCCTCCAAATGAAGGACAGTTGAGAAGTTAACTGGGAGGACCAGGGAAAATGGAAGCCTGAGGGACTGGGAGATATTTTTCCATAGATCTCTTGCATTTCCATACACCTTGAAAGCAGAGGCCCTAATTGCCTTTGTGCTAAGCTAGATTTTCAAGGATATTTGTATAGTAAGCAGCCTTGGAAGACAGTGATAATACCTCCCTCTGGAGCAATGGGTCAGCATGCTTACTGCCCAGTATAAAAGATTTGGGTTCCCTACATTTCAGGTTCCTCTACTATAATGCAGTCCACTGCATACACAAGTGTCACATAACCCTGTGAGAAATAGGGCTCAGAAAACCAAAGCAAAATGATGATACTTTGGACCCTGCTATTGCTGTAATAAAGTGTCCTCTTTCTCTGACCCAGGTGTCTCTCATCTTCTGCCAGCATCCATGAAGCAGTAGCAAAGCTAACAGTTTAGCTTGCAAGGCAGGCAAGACTCAGACCCTTCACAGCTCTTGATGTACCCAAACAAAGTGTTACAAGCTGAAGCTGGAAGATAAATAAATCAGAAGGTGGGGATGAGCAGAGGTCTAGGCAGAGAACAACATGTGCAAAGACTTGGAGGTGGTGCAGAGCAAGGAAATGGAGAACAAAATTGTTCATTATAATGGGAATGGGGGAACCTGATGAGGAAATGGAGAGAGATGAAGTTGAAAGCCCATGGGGAGAAGAAGTCAACATGTTAAGCAGGGAGACCTTATCCTAAGGGCAGTGTAAGCCACTGAAGAATATTTTGGGCAGACTAGACACAAAACCCATCAAGGCAGACTCTGAACACCCCCCCCCACCTTAGCCTCCAGAACCTTTTCTACCTCAATACCCCCCAGAAAATAGCATTGGTTGCAGCATAGGTTGGCATAGAAACTGATGATGTGGCTATTTTCCCTGTGGTTTTATTTTCACAAGCTCAAGATTGTCAAGCAGGCCCTAGGTGTGTTTGGACAATTATAGGTGCAGAGGGAAGAGAGGTAGAGAGTCAACCTCCTTCTGGCTGAGGACTGGACAGTGACAGGAGATAATTTCTTTTGGGAGACTGAGCTCCCTAACTAGTCCTGTCTGGCCTGACAACCACTGTTTGTTTAATCCAGCCAGGCCAAGAAAGCAGTGTCTTTCCTGTAACCCATGAAATATATAGTTAGGGAAGCTTCAGAAGGAGTTAATTCCTTTTACTTGAATGTATGCAGAATATACAATGTATTTGAGTGTATGCAGTGTAGAATCAGACTACTTGGGTTCAAATCCTGGCCCCTCCACCTACCAGCTTTATAACTTCAGGCAAATTAATTAACTGCTCCAGGCCTTTCCCCCCATCTATCAAATGGGATCTAACTCATAGGGTTGTCATGGAGATTAAATGAGGACTAAATATGTAAAGTGTTTAGAATGGTATTTGGCACATAATATGTATTCAATAAATATTAGCTATCATTATTATAACATGTTTGAAATGTACCTTCTTACAACCTCTGTCATTCAAAAATTTCAAATATTTCTATCATTTCCATCAGAGCAGGGTTTGTGCAGCAAATTAAACAATTTTAGTTACTACATCACATTATAAGAAACTCCCTCTTGGAAGCCATTGGAATTACTACAATTTGAATTTAAAACTTCCCAAAATACTGTTTTGGGGTTCACTCAACCTAATTTGTTGATGGCTCTCTAGTACTTAACCAAGTTTCCTTCCTAAGGGATACATAGTAGACCTGGGGGACTTCCCACAATTGTCCTTGGGCTCCAAGTTCTTTAAACTGGGGAGGTCCCAGTCAACCCACAGAACATGAGAAATAATAAACCATTATTGTTTTAAGCCACTAAGTTCTGAGGTGTTTCATTACTCATGACTAGATAACTGATATACAAAACATGCAGACTGCTCACCACACTTCCAGAGATTCTGACTCATTGAGTCTGGGAAAGGGTCTGGGTAACTACTGTTAACTTGTGTCCTAGGCGATTACTAATTCACATGGTTTCCCTCACTGTCCACCCCCCACCCCTTTCCTGATGATAAGAATCACCTGGAGATTCTTGGGCCCAAACCCAGAACCTATGAATCAAAAAGTCTAGAAAAAAGACCCAATAATTGAAAGACTGAATATACAAATGGACATTGGCCAGATCATATATAAAAATAGAACTCTGACCCATTATCTGGAGCAATCAGCCCATGAACCTGTAGCCATCAACACAACACGGCCAGGACTTGATCGAAGGCTTCCCCAATTTTGGGCCCTGCTTCCAACTTAGGGCCAAGCAGAGAAAGCCAAATGTGCTCCCCTAACCAATCACATAGGATGCCCACTTCTAGCTAGCCCACCTCCAGCTTGCCCATGCCAGTAGCCTACAATCAGGGCACACCCAAAGTCTTCCCTCTTTTCCACTACAGAGCATTCCCACTCCCTGCCTGTCTTTGAGTCTCTGCCACAGCTCAAGCAATGGTAGCTTCTAGAGCAACCTCAGAATAAATAGCTTTTGCGTATTCTTATTTAGGTGGTCTTCATTTATTTCCACAGAATTTACATACTTAATAAAGACAGGTGATTCTTCTTATCAGGGGAGTTTGGAAAACCACCACAGACCCTTGCTACTCAGTCCCCAGAGCAAGAGCCGCAGCACCAGCAGCGGCACCTGGGAGCTTGTGTGATATGCAGAATCTCAGTCTGTACCCCAGACCTACCGACGTGGAACCTGCATTTTAAACAAGATCCTAGAGGTGACCCTCCAGCACACTGAAGTGTGAAGAGCACTGACCAGGAACATTGATCCAGGTCAGCGGGTCTCAGCTCCGGGTGCACATTAGAATCCTCTGGGGCCTGTTTAAAATACCAAGGCCTGCCTTCCACAGTCAGAGCATCTAATTTAATTGGCCCTGGGTAGGGCTTGCACATCAGTGGTCTTAAAAGCTCTCTGGGTAATTCTCACATGCAGCCTGCGCTAAGAACCACTGACCTAGGACAATGCTTCTCAATCTTTGGTGTGTGTCCGAATCATCTGGAGAGCTCACTGGGTGCACAGAGGTGCAGGCTGGGTGAGGGAGCAGAGTCCTGGCCTTGGGAAGAATAACCAAGTGTCTGGGTGATTCTGAAACTGACCAAAGTAGGAGAAGCACTGTGAGGGAAGAGTCCCATGGAAGCTTCCTTTCCAGTTCTCTTTGCCTCCTAATTTTTTTACCTTCCTCAATTCCACCTGTCTGGCACCATGGCTCTTAAAACTCAAGGAACAAGAGAACCTCAGAACTGGAAAGAACTGTAGGCATCTTTGAGCACAGTAAGAGGATCTGACAGGCAAATCCAGCTCATTACACATGTGTGTGTTTTCATCTATACGGAATTTTTTTCTTCACACGGAGTTTTTAAAAAGCTTTTTAAAACTGTCAGCATTTTTTGTGGCGCCTGGGTGGCTCAGTCGGTTAAGCGTCTGACTTCAGCTCAGGTCATAATCTCACGGTTTGTGAGTTCAAGCCCCACATCGGGCTCTGTGCTGACAGCTCGGAGTCTGGAGCCTGCTTCAGATTCTGTGTCTCCCTCTCTATCTGCCCCTCCCCAACTTGTGCTCTGTCTCTCTTTGTCTCTCAAAAATGAATAAATGTAATAAAAAAAATTTTTTTAAACTGCCAGCATTTTTAAAAAGGAGATTTTACATAAAAACCTAGATTTCTGGAATCCCCTGGAAAATTAGGGGACCTAGCAACAAAACCCACATTCCTGCATGGCAACAATTGGCTGGAATTACCCCTTAAAATGAGTTATGCATTCACCAGTTTCCCATAGTCCCCACCTGATCCATGTCACTCATTTTTGTTACCTGCCTGGTCCTGCAAGCATCTGAGTTTAGAAGCTTTATACATTTTGTAAATGAGAAGACCAAGCCCCCCACATTACCTTAGTGGAAGCTCAAAGTCCCTGAATCACAGCCAGTGCTGGGACTTGGGTCAAACATCTGACTGTGTGCTGTTTGTAGGTGGAGGTCCTGCCTTTCTGAGACCCAACTTCTGCACTAGAGGATAATGGTCTAGATACCCCCAGTACCCACTCAGAACTGAGAGCACCTTGAACTATCAGAGATTTCTGCTTTTGGCCTTGGGGCTGTCACCCACTCAGATGCACCTACAGCAATCTATTCAACCCTTTGAGCCTCAACAAACTCATCTACACAATGAGGGTAATGACAGGGTCTGATCTACAGGGTTATTTGAGGGTTACATTAAATCATGTTTGTAAAACATTATTCTGGTACCTGAGACATAGGAGGGGCTCCATATGAGTACTAAACAGTATTAATGTGGTTTTTTTCTATGTATTTTTCAGAATGGTCATTTTAGTTTCTGCCAATTCCAAACTTACTCAGAAAGCAGTGTGATAAGAGAGTCACCTATTGGTTGAGTGGTTTTAGGGCAAAACTCTCAAAACTTGATAAGCCCCAGTGTTTTTCATCTGTAAAATAGGGATAATAATAGCACTTACTCTCCAGAGTTGTGTGAAGCTTAAATGAGATAATGCATGTAAGGAGCTTGCCTACCGCAGTGCCTGGATCCCAATAATCTCACGTTTTGACTCCTCAAAGCAGGGTCACCACCTAGTGGTGTAAGAGGGTAACTGCAGGCTCTACAGGGCATACGAGAAAAATAATGGCCAAAAAATGGCCCTCGTAGGTGTATGAAAAGATCTGGCTTGACAGTGGAAAGTGAATTCAGAAAGAGGTGGCTGACCGCTCAGTGTGCTTAGGAATGTTCCCAGGCCCACTCCTGGACCACTCTTCACCATTACACTGCACTGGCCATGACAACTCTGGCTTTTCAGCTTGTTTG
Organism: Prionailurus viverrinus; assembly: GCF_022837055.1. NCBI lineage: Eukaryota > Metazoa > Chordata > Mammalia > Carnivora > Felidae > Prionailurus > Prionailurus viverrinus. The sequence goes on along the minus strand of NC_062576.1, from coordinate 23,814,091 downwards.
GAGGTTGAGGGTCTCCTCTTGACATTAGCCAGCAGGACTCTGGACTTGCTTGGCCCCTGGTTTGGTTCATGGCTAGTTGGTGTAGTTATTAACCACTGGCTTGGATAGTGTGTCCAGTTTCTGGTCTCAACTACTCAGTTGTTGAATGCTGTGCATGTTTGGACCCTAATTTGGCTCTGTACCATCATCATGGCTCAAGCCAGCTGGTCCTCCTCCAGCTGTGGATAAGAGCTACTCTTCTCTGCCTGGAAGTGTGGACAGCTAGAGGGGTGGCCCATTTCCCTTCCATAAGAGACCTGGAAACTGGCCCTGCCCTGCCCAGAAGAACCCCAAACCACAGCAAGGAGGCATCAACTACTCACTACTGTCAAATGGAGCCACTAATCAGTCTACAAAAGTGCCCTGTATCAGCCTCCAAAAATGTAGCTTGAGGTTCCTTTTTGCTCCCACCTTCTTCACCTAGCTTCTCACTCCTCCCCAAGTGGCAGACAGGATCAAGAAGCAAGGTATTCCTCCCTCAAGGAGGGATTAGTTGAGTTTAAGGATGTCTTATGTTTTCCACCATCCCAGAAGTGGGCAGGGAAAGGCCATGCCAGGTGACTGAGGCCTCTGTCTACACTTTCTCTTTCCCTCATATTCTTTATTATGACAGGCAGATGAGAGAGGAAATCATCCAAGGGGACAGAGACCGAAGGCTCATTCCTTTTTTTCTTTCAACAAATATTTAGTGGGCATTTACTAGATGCCTGGCACTGTTCTCAGTGCTGGAGATACAGCTGGGGACAAAATAAGCATGCATGCTCTCCTGGACCTGAATTCCAAAACAGAGAGATGGACACAAATAAGATAAAAAAGTGAAACACATGGTGTGTTAGTGAGAAGTGTTATGGAAAAACAAATCAAGGAAATGAGAAGGTGGTGAGAAGCTGACATAGGGACAAAGACCTGAAGTGGGGAGGGACTGAACTGTGTGGATATCTGGGAGAGGAACATCCCAGGTGGAGGGAAGGGCAAGTGCAAAGCCCTGACATGGGACTATGGCATGGAGATACAAGAAGACCAGTATGGCTGGGGCACATGAGTGACAGGAGAAGACTCAGAGATGAGGTCAAAGAGGTTCCAGGTAGGCCAGGGGGTGAGGAGTCATTGGAGAGTTCTGAGCAGAGGAGTGACAAGATCTAAATTGTTCTTACTAGGGGTCAGTCTGGCTACTGTCTGGAGAATGGACTGAAGGGGACAAGAATGACAAGGGACAAGAGTAGAAGGAAGGCATCCATTTAGGAAGCAAGAGATAATGGTGGCTTGGACAGGAGAGTTGCAGTGGAGAAGATTATAAGTGGTGGGTATGTGAAAATGACTCTGGCAATAAGCCTTAGAAAGGAGTCAACATATCTCATGTGCAACACCAACTACTGGCTCAATTAATTCCATAATCATTTGTGTCCTATCTGTCTCACCTGATAGAGTGTAGGCTCTCTGCTGTTGGGAATCAGGGCTATCTTTTTAGTTCTGTGCCTGGGTGTCCAGCACAGTGCCTGACATTAAGTGGACATTTGGATGGATGGATGGATGGGGTAGAAAGTTCCATTTACCCAACTTTCCCTTGTTCAAACTATGGAGTTATGACTAGCCAATCAATTTGAGAATAATTCATGGAGCTGACTACCCAGTTAAGGATATTCCAGAGATGCCCCCAACTAAAACGACAACAACAATAACGACAATAATAACAACAAAGGAAGAATTTGTAAATACAGCTGAATTCCTGAGAAGCCTCATCAGATGCCTGGGAGAAGCCAGAACTAGAGACTTTAGTCATCCCAACTGAGGTGAAAGACATTCTAAAAACTGAGCTTTGGACATCAGGGAATTTTCAGGGTGTGTGAAACATCTGCTGACTTAAGGCTTTGTGTGTGGTTCTTTTTTGTAAGCACTTTTTGTATAACCTTGCGTAAACAGGACTCTAGAAATCATGCCTGCCCAATATAGATATTCCTGAAAGGACCACTGTGTGGGTGACACTGAGAGAAGGTTGCACTTCATATTGGTGTTGGGTCCAAATAATTTTCCAAGGACAACCCCCCCACCACTTCTCCACTGCACCAGGAAGAAATTCTTGTCTTATTAAATATCCAGACTTTCAGGGCACCTGGTTGGCTCAATTAGTTAAGCATCTGGCTCTTGATTTCAGCTCAGGTCATGATCTCATGGTGCATGGGATGGAGCCCTACATCAGCTCAGAGCTCTGACAGCTCAGAGCCTGCTTGGGATTCTCTCTTTCTCCCTCTCTCTCTCTGCCCTGCCCCACACACGCCCTCTCTCTTTCAAAATAAATAAACATTTAAATATGAATGAATGAATGAATGAATGTCCAAGCTCTCAGGGGAACCCATCCCTGCCCAGACTGCTCCCAGCTATACCTCACCTATAGCCACAGGGAGACTGGAGACAGAAAGTTTATCAAAAATAAAACCCACTTTGACTACCTCAGCAAGTAATGTCTCAAGAATCGTTAGTTTTGCAATTCCCAGTCTGGATCCAGTCTGGCCACAAAAGCTTCTTCTATTCCACACAGTCATTAGCAACCCTGGAATCAATAGATAGCCCATGCCAGCCCTAAGAAATGCACAAACAGTCATAGCCACAGACCCAGTTAAGCTACTGTGGCGATTCCAGGAGCTCAGCAAGGGGAAAACTGCACTCATATGAGGGTATATTCTTATCTTTTCTCATAAAGACATCTGTACAACATGCAAATAAGTACATATACCTGCAAGTATTTTCAGTCTCTCTCTCTCTGCCTCTATTTCTGTCTCTGTGTCTCTGTCTCTGTTTCTCTCTGTCTCTGTGTGCATATCCCTTTCTGTCTCTATCTGTCGCTTTCTCTCTCTCTCCCTCTCTCTCATACACACACACACACACACATACACACACACCCATTCTGGATTTTTTTAAATTTTTTCCTTTAAAAATAGCATTGGTAAGCATGTACAATGATAATGATGTCTGAGACAGTTAGCCAAGGAGAGGAAAAAAACGTCTGTACAAGGAAGAAGCAAAAGACCCACATCTGGGACAAAAGTTCAAGGGAGTATCTTAAGTTATCATTAAGATGCAGGAACAACAAGGATGTAATTGCCTGTTTGCTATACTAAAAAAATGCTAACTTTCAAAATGGAGAAATAACCCATATGTTTACATTTGTCTATGTAAAGAATATTTTTAATGATATAAAAACCTCTTACAGTAATGTACAAAGAAATATGCAAATTGCTAAATATTTTTATTCATAAAAATTACATTTTAAATGAATATTTATTGTCACCAAGTATGTTCATTATATATTGTTAAGGAAAAAGTGAAATAAAACAACATAGGGTTTGAATTTCTAATAATCTAATGGACCAGGCATCTTGACAAAAATCTCTGACATAAAACATGTAGAAATCCTTCTAAATGAATACATGAATTAGATGCAAATAAAAGAAATTCCCAAGATGCCAAATATGAAGTGAGGGCTGAAAATCAGAGTGGCAAATTGACATTGAGGCTTGGGGACAACTGCCAATCGCAGTAACCAAGAGGTTTTTTACAGTTTTACATATTTTAAGTTATATGGGGACAAAGGACCAAAGTCCTAGACCTACCAGTGGTGGCAAAATAAGGCCAAGATCCTCAAAGGGCCATGCACTGGTGAAAAGTTTGACTAGAAAATAATTCACCCACTGGCAAAGAGATAAGAGTAAGGAAGACTGTTGGACTCAATCTGAGATCTGATAGGGAAAGAATATTTCCCTGAGAATTCATAGTCACAGAATTATTCTCACATGCATTTGGAATTTAAATTGCACTCCCTGAAAGGTTTGGAAAACCCCAAAGCAAAATATTAGTAGCGTCATTCCACGTTGGTATTACTTCAGACTTCCCAGAAGAAGAAAATGCATAATCTCTCTAGAGGTACCTATCCTTAACCCAAGCCTCCCTGGAAGCCACAGAAAATGCCCCATTAAACATTAGTTCACTAACCAAAACTAAAAAACACACAAATAAACAAGCCACCACAAATGAAAATAAACAGAAACAACAAACAGCAGAATTAGACCCCCAAGAACTTCATAGCACAGAATTGTCAGATTCAGAATATTTAAATAATGCTTTTTAAAGGAGAAAGAAAGAAAATACTATCCAAAAAGAGCAGAGGCGAGAGTGAAAAATAACAAAATATCATGTTTAAATATAAAAACATAATAATTTAAATGGAAAATTCAATGAACAGGTAAATCAGCAGATTAGAAACAGATAAAGAAAAAACAATGACCCAGAAAATAAACCCGAAAAAACTACCTAGAATACTGTACACAGAGATAGAGGTATAAATTGATAAGTGGTTAAGAGACACTGATTCTGGAACATATATTCAATCATATTTCCAAAAAAGGGAAGAGAGTTGCAAAGTGATATAAGCAAAATAGGAGAATAGTATACTACAGCCCTTACTCTGACAGAAACATCAATTCTGACAACCATCCATGGACAAGAATACTTCTGTGGGAACCTGGGAGTCCAGTGGAGAAATTCCAGCACCCTATTCAAACTCCAAAAACAAATGCATTGAAGAGAATAGAAAAAGTTTCACTTAATCTCTGTCACTCCTCTGTTAGGTGGCATAGCTCAGTACCAAGAGAGGCTCCTGGCCCATAATTTCTCCCATACAGGAAAGTGAGACTGAGTGAGTGCCTGGCTTTCCTAGCCTAGAGAGATGTTGCCCAAGAGGCCCACTTCTGCTTCATGCCACCCAGAATGCTGAAGGGATTAGTATAGCTGAAAAGTCAGGGAAAAGGAACAGGCTCACAACAACCTACAGATCTCAAAAACTCAGCCACAGATCCCACTAACTAGCTCTCAGACTCCACCAAGAGGCCTGCCCACAAATCTCATGGAACTTCTCACCTGCAGCTCCCCCAAGTGACCAATGCATCCTCCCGCACTCCATGTGTACCCCTAAGATAGTGCACACAAGCCTCTATAAACGGTATGCACATGCTCCCACAGATGGTATGTGCAACTCTCTGCAGACGATACATTGATATCAGCAGCAGGTTTGATTCTGCAGATCTGGAGAAGGCGCACAAGCTTGCACACTTCAAGGTGCTGCCCTAGACAAAATAAACAGAAGGCTCTCAGCCCCTGGCCCAACTTTGGGATGGAGAGAAGGCACACAATCCTAAGAATTCCCCTCCAAAGAAGGGACAAAAGGGAATGAAAAGAATGAAGAAAAGCAATCCTTGAAGAAATAATGACTTTCTAAAATTGATAAAGAAATTAATCCTCAGACTCAGAAAACATACAAATCCAAGAAGTTTTCTTAAGTCCACATTTGTACACATCCCACAGAAACTGAATAAATATGCAGACTACTCCTCTTCCCACTCCACCCACCAAAAATAAAGATCTTTTTTTCTAAGTTTATTTATTTTGAAAGAGAGAGAGAGATAGAGGGAGGAAGGGGCAGAGAGAGAATCCCAAGCAGGCCCCACATAGTCAGCGTGGAGGCTGACACAGGACTAGAACTCATGGGCTGTGAGATCATGACCTGAGCTGAAATCAAGAGCTGGATGCTTAACCAGCTGAGCCAACCAATCACTCCAAGAATAAATATATTAAAAGCAGCCAGAAATAAAAAACAAAGGAAGAGAAATCTGAGTAGCAAGGCTTCTCAACAGAAATCTGTAAGCAATAGATTAAGATCTCAATGTGCTAAAATAACTGTCAACTTAGAATTATATACCTAGCTAAACTATCATTCTCTACCAACAACAAAATAATGCCATAATGACAAATAGAATAAAATGATGTCTTCATTAAAGAACCAACAAAGGAAATATTTGAGGATAAGAAAGTGAATCCCAAAAGAAAGGTCTAAAATGCACAAAGAAATGTGCATACAGTCAGGTCTACGAATTTGGTAGTCCTACATAAGTCTAGTTAGAATCAGAAGAGCAAAAGGAAGGTATCTCGAATCCCTAAAGCAGGGATGGACAGATGTTCCTTTGGAAGATGCTAAAGTATGCAGATGCTCTCCTTCTGGAATATAATGGACCAGAAAACCTTTTGCCACCATAACATTAGAAAATCTTTTCTGGAGGATGGAGGATGTTACACAGTTCCCTTCATTGGCCCCAGGGTACTCTTCCCTCTAGATGAACACAGCCTGCAACTTTACCCTCCTCCAAAGCTACAGAGCTGTTAATTTTCCAGATAATCCTTCAAATCCACATGCCAGCTTTCTACTCAACTGACAGTAATTCTCGATGAATCATACTAATACCTAAAAAACAAAACAAAACAAAAAGGGTGTTCCATTTTAGATTTTTGAAAGGAGAAGAATCATACTCAATGGAAAATAAAAGAAAGGGGATACCCTGGGCTTTGAATCTCATTTTACACCTCATGCTTTTTATAGTTCCATCTCTTAAAATGTTCTTGCCCTTTTTTTGCCATATGCAAACTCCTACTCCCCCCTCAAGACCCAAGTCAAACAAACATAAGTTCCAAGAAATACTGGCTGATTCCCTCTATACTAATGCTATAACTTTCATATAATATTTCAGTTTTTTCACATTATTTCTATATGTCTGTCTTCATCATTATACTGTGAAGTTTCTAAAGACAAGAACTAGTTTTTTCTTTCTTTGTATCCCCAACTCCTAGAACAGCATCTGACATATAGTAGGTATTTCTTCATATGTATTTATTGAACAAGTGGATGGCCCCCATGGATTTTAAAATAATCTAATAGATATAGACTATTAAATCACTAGGTAATCAGGTCCCACATCCAGTATTCTGGATCCTGGGAAAAGTCTAGCTCACAAAATGTAAAAAATCTCAGTAAGTAAGGAACTAAAGCTCAGCAATGATTATATTGATGTCCCCATAGGATCTGGGGTCAAATATCTGTGACACGGACCTAATGCAAAATTGAGCCCTGGGACTGCAAAAAATACCAGAGGGTTCTTGGACCTTATCAACTGTCATGGTCCTGGGAACATTTATTGGGAAATTTACTTATCAGGGTTGGTGACCTCTAGATTTGGATTTGTCTGCCTACTTTCTAAGCTGCTCATTAATCTGCAGGACGTTCTCTGAGCCTTGATCATTTCTGCCTTATTAGCATATCATTAATTTCTATGTAAAGTAGAGGTCACAGACCATCACTGTGACACAATAATTCTCCAAATGTAGGAAATTGAATCATTTAAATTTCTAAACAGAAATGAGAAGATATGTCTTCCCCAAAAAAGTGGTTCAGTGATAGCAGAACAGGAAGTATCCTTGAGTAAGAAATGGAATTTTATAGAGTAGGAAAGAGAATACCAAAAATTGCAGGCATGGGCCCTTTTTAGGTAAATGTCCAGAAAAGGCAAATCTATAGAGACAGAAAGATTAGTGGTCGTCTGGGTTGGGGATAGGAAGGGAAATTAAGTGTAAATGGGCTCAAAGAGTCTTATTGGATGATGGAAATTTTCTAAAACTAGTTTATGGTGATAGGTACACAGCTCTACCAAGTTACTAAAAAGCATTACATCACACACCTAAAACAGGTGAATTTCGTGTATGATATGTAAATGATCCCTCAAAAAACTAGTTTTTTTGCTAACAGTTTTAGTATATCAAGGCAAAAACAAAGTTTGGTCAAGATATCACTGGTAGCATCTCTGGAATAAGCTACATCAAGAATTAAGGAGACTGAAACCAGGCAGGACTTAAGAGGCTTGCAACAGGATGTTAGCTGCAGTGCAATTGTTTGATTTTCCATTATAGAAAATGTGAAGCATATATAGACAGAGAGAGGATGGTATAGACAACCACCATGTACACAGCATCCATCTTTAACAATGATCCAACTCATGGACAATTTATTTAATCCAAAACCCACCTACTCAAACCCACCCCACACACTAGATTTTATAGCACTATATTTTATTTTTTTTATTACGGAAAATTCAGACATATACTAATGTAGACAAGGCAGAACAATAAACCCCCATGAACCTTCCAACTTCAACAATTATCAATACATGGCCAGCTTGTCTTATCTCTATCCTTCTTGCTTCTCCCATCCCTGTCTTATTGGTAAGTATACCTCAGACATCAAATCATTTCATCTGCAAATATTTCATGAAGTATCTCAAAAGGTGAGGACTTCATTCTTTTAACAGCCAGAGTACCATTATCATATCCCAACAAAATTAACAGTGTTGTCCTGATATCACTAAATATCCAGGGTTCAGATTTCCAGTTGTACCATAAATGTCAAAAATATGTTTTTTAAGGGTTTGTTTATTTGAATCAGGATCCACAAACAAAAGTTCACAAACTGGTATTTACTGACCTGTTTCTCATTTCTTTTAGTCTTCAGGCCCTCCTCATCCCCCACCCACCCCATTTCTCTCTCATTTTCCTTGCAATTTCTCTTTTGAAGAAACCATGTCATTTGTCTGTAGACTTTTTCTCAGTCTAGATTTTGCAGCACTATTTTCAATAACAAAACATTGGAACTAGTAGACGCCATCCATCAAAAGGAAGTCAGTTAAATAAATGAGGATATAACCACGTAATGGAATTCATAAGAGCTGTGTGATTAATTTATATCAAACAGCAAGATTCAATAAATGTTTATTAAATATATACTATACTATGTGCCAGGTTCTATTCCAGGTGTTAGAGATAGAGCATTGAATAAAATAGAATCTCTGCCTGCTTGGGGAGAGATCTCCCCGCCCTATATTTTAATGGAGGGTGACAGACAATAAACACATAAATAATTAAAATGCATAGAGAGGTACCAGGCTGGTTCAGTTGGTTGAATGTCCAACTCTTGGTTTCAGTGCAGGTCATGATCTCATGGTTTGTAAGTTCAAGCCCCGTGTTGGGCTCTCTGTCAGTATAGAGCCCGCTTCAGACCCTCTATCTATCCCCCACCTCTCTCTCTGCCCCCTCCCTCCTGCTTGCACTCTCTCTCAAAAATAAATAAATATTGAATACATGCATACATACATACATACATAAATAAAATACAGAGACTATCAGATGATGCAACCTGTGATAGAAAACAATACATCAGGAAAAGGGAATAAGGCTTGTGAGGAAGTGGGAAGGGAAGGTTGCAGTTTCAAATGAGGTAGCCACAGAAAGCTGTGATGGAAAGGTGACATTTAAGCATAGAACTGACAGAGGTGATGAGTGAGCTAGTTATACAGATAAATGGGGGAAAGAATCCAAGGCAGAAGCAACAGTCAGTACAAAGGTCCTGAGGTGACAGTGTGCCTGGTATGTTTAAGGAGTGACAGGGAGGCCAGTGTCACTGGAGGGAACGAGGGGGAGAGGGGTAGGAGATGCTGCCCAAGAGGCATCTGGGCCCAGAAACTGCTGGGCTTTTCAGGCCATCACAAGGATGTTGGCTTATATTCTGGGTGATATAAGGCCATGGGAGAGGTCCCAGCTGAGAAGTCACAAGATAATGCAGCAGTAACAAGATAGAAGGAAGATGAATAAAGAAAGTTATTATACTTGCTGGACAATTTCTCCATCAGCGTATGGAGTTCCTGCACATGACCCTATAGGCTGATGACTGTTTATCTTTCACTTGTCAGAGAGGGGACAATGCAGGGGCTGCTGAGGCTCTTCCACTGAGGCTTAGGGCTAAGAGGTCTGGGTTGGGTGAAGTTTATTAGGAAGTTCCCCCAGAAGTGTTGATTCTGTGGCAAGAGCCCTCCCTTCCTGCAGTCTAGCCTGGGCACTAGTCATCTGTCCCTCCAAGTGCCCCTAAAGCAAACTATAGCCTGTTACAGACTTGTTTTTGTAAGTAAAGTTTTATTGGCATACGGCCACACCCATGCCCATTCATTTGCATATCGTCCAGGGCTGCTTTCAGCTAAGCAGAGTAAACTTGTTAGACCTTATGGCCCCAAAGCCTAAAATATTTACTACCTGGTCCTTTACAGGAAAAGTTTGCCCAGCCCTTCCCTAAAGAAACCTAAGCCTCTCAAAGCCCAGGGGCCACCCATTGAGGTGGAGAGCCACAGCCTGGTTCTGGCTGAGAACTGCCATTGCCATTCTGAGAGGCTTCTTTCATTGGTCTGAGTGGATTTCCTTAGATGGGTGGTGGGTGCCCAGGGCCCCTCTGCTCTCCCTCCCTTTTCTCTTCTCCTGGGAACTTGGGTGAATGGACCCTGTCTCATGTACCACCCTTCCCCCTTACCCAGAGTGAGCTCCTGTTCAGTGTAGAAAATCCTGGTGGGTTCAGACCCCCTAAAACAAAGAGCCCTGGGCCCAGATCCCAGCTCTGCTGCTGCTTGTCACCTTGAATAATGCCTCTTGGCCTTGGGCTCCTCAACTGCAAAACAGGGCTAGCAGTAGCTGGTCCAAAGATTGCTGAGAGAATTACATGGGGGCGGTGGGGGTGGGGGCTGAGAACAGCGCTTAGCCTTACTAGGTCAGTGACGCCAGTGCACACTGGCCGCCACCACTGACATGGGCCTCTTACTCCATTTACAGTTCCACCTGGATGCAGTTGTGGATACTCCCAATTATGGGGGCTTTACAGGCTATCCTTGACCGTGCATCATTGTCATTATCACAGAGTACAACTGTCATTAGAGAAGTCCTGCACTCTTAGGCACCAGTGGACATCTCATGCTTTCCTGGCAATGCTTCTTCCCTTTCTGGATAAAATCACCATCGTTTTCCTTTGGGTAAATCACCCCACCCCCTCTCTCAGTCAATGTGGCTTGAGTGGGGCTGACAGGAATGGTGGGGATGAAATGAGATGGCCCAGCATGCCCCTGCCCCCAGCCAGGCCAAAGAGTATCCTCTTCAGTAGGCAGAGAGACCCAGGAACTCCCAGGAATCAAGCCCGTTTCCCAGCACAGACTTTGCATTGTGTTGCCCAGCTTAAAAATATCCATCTCCCTGTGGGCACAGGCTAGAATCAGCCCTTCTCCGCCAGCTACCACATACCCGGGCTCTCAGAGTCTCCTGGCCACTGTGTGGCCATCACTCCTCTGATCTCTCACCCGACCTTGTGTGCTCACTTTCATATTACTACTACATTTCCAGGCTTGCTTAGTCAGAGAGGTTTCTGGGGCCAGAAGTGTCACTAGGGGACCCAACACTGCTCCAAGACTCACACTGCATTACACTCCAAGGTGTAGACAAAAGCTGCCTTGTGTCTCCTTTTAAAAGGAGGGAACCCTGTTTGGATGTGCTAATGATGAGGATGGTGTAGTGATCAGACTGGCATCCCCAAGGCCAAGCAGAGTAATAGCTGTGTTCCATAGCTGCCAGTCATGTCCCTTTGGGTTATTAAGTAATGAAAGGAATCAAAAGGAAAGAAGGGTAAATGGAAGCATCTTCTGGGAAGATGGGGAGCTCCTCCTATCCTATGTCTCATTATTGTATCTAGAATAGTAGCTGAAGGGAAGAAATTGTTCAGTAACAGCAAAAGGATGGCCAAGCAAGTCTTTGGTAGGCTGCAGCCCCAACTTTGCTATATGACAAAAACAGGCTATTCTATGTCTTATTGGAGGTGCGTGGAATAGGGCGATGGCCAGGTTTTTCTGTCTGGCATACCGTTGCTTCTGTTTTGACAAAAGCACCATGGTTTTCTTTTGTAGAACCACGTTCCCTCTGCTCCCCATCAACCTATAAATCCCCAAGGGTGAGGGGGTACATATCCCATTCCTTTGCTCCAGGGATGGGCAAGTAAGCCAGGCCTGGCCAATGAGGGTACTCTATGTCCTTGTCCACAGTGATGGGTTCAGAGGTGAGCAGAAGGCCCATGCTGCACCAATCAGAGCCAACAAGTGTCATCCCTAGGGCTTTGGATGGGATGATTGGGCACAAGTTTTTCTCTTTCTCCTAGATATGCAAGCTAGTTATGGTCTAGAGCCACAGAGGGGCCATCCTGGCCACCACTTGAAGGGGGACAGCTTAAGAATAAAACCAACCTCGATAGCCCAGCACAGCCAGGACACAGAGACAAGTCCTGATGACTTTTGTCTGAACTCCTGCATCCAGCCATGTCTAGAGCTAACCATAACCCTGACCTTTACTGTTCATAAGCTAATAAATCATTTTTCCATTGCTTAAATCAAAACTTCTGCCTGATACAAATATCTGCCAGGCACTAGGAAATTAGGAAGGGGTGTTTTCTCCATCTAACCTGTGGGAAATCTCTTTTTTGAGCATTTAGATATCCTTGTCTTTTTTTGGTGGCGGGGGGGAGTGGCACTGGAAATTCAGTATGTTAATTTTTTTCATCTCCTTTGGCACTCTCTAAGAAAAAGAAAAATGGACTAGGGAGGAACATTCTTTGACATGGTACAAATGAAGTTCTGTGTAATCTAAATAAGTCATTCAGTTTGATAAGAAATTCATCAAAATTCCAAGAGTCTTGGGGAAAAGGCAAAAACAATATGCAAATGCCAAAGGGAGGGAATGTATGAGCCCAAGCATCCCCTCGGTGTCCAGATCAGCCTGATCACTCAGCGGCACACTGGATGTCAGGGGGTTCCCAGGGCGCCCAGAGTGACAGTTTCCCCAATGAGGTGCTAAGGAGGAACATCTCCAACTTAGGGAGAAGGTTTCCTTAGTAATCTTGCTTCTCGTGTCTCTCCTGCCACATTTCATGGAAAGTGGGCTGTAGGAGATGGTGGGGAGGGCTGGAGAGAATTGTGAACACTGTTTCTATGCAAAAATGATAGTTAGCTTTACACAAGTTCTATTGGATATGCATCCCAGGCCTGCCCAATTGCATGTCCTATTTCCATGATGCCAGGTGGCAGCATGAGGCCCGTAAAGTTTGCTAAAATTCTTTAAGCCAGAGTGGTCTCTACACTTCTCCATATGGCCCTGAGGGCCAGGTGGCTCACTGACTAAGCAGGGGAGGGTCCTGGTAGTTCCACCAGCTAACACACAAGTTGGTGAACACCAACCTCATTTGGCCAGTCCAGATCTTTGCTACACTTTCTCCCTCCCACTCAGTATTCACTTCTGGAGTAAATCGTTGTTCAGTGGTTGACTTCCAAAGAGCTCCAAAATCTCCATTCCGAGACTGTGTATCAGTTCTTCCCACAGATATGGGCAATCCTTGGCAGCTCACCCTCCCCATGTATAAGGAAAAAGCATACTAAAACCACTCTTCTCCAGGGCCACAAATACAAAAATAATTTATTCCCATGGTAGCCATAATAATAATCCACGCAACCACAAACTTTTTTTTTTTTTTTGGAGCATCTATTTTTGTAGCAGCACTCGATCAGGCACAGAGACTAAAAATGTAAACCAAGCTTGGACTCTATCCTCAAGTAGTTCATAGAAAAACTAAACAAACAGAAAGAGGCTCTACAGGAGAATTCTTCCCAGCCTCACCTAGTTTCTGATGTTCTGGTGTTCCTTGCCATTCTTTGGCCTATAGATGCATCCCTCTAGTCCCAAAGCTACCTTTTCCCTGTGTGTCTTATCATCATCTTCCCTCTGAGTATGTCTGTCTCTGTGTCCAAATTGCCCCTTTTTATAAGGACATCAGTAATGCTGGATTAGAACCCACCTGATAATTACCTCTGTAAAGACCCTGTTTCAAAATAAGGTCATACTCTGAAGTACTGGGGGTTAAGACTTCAACCTGCCCTTTTGGGGTTGAATTCAATTAAATTTTAGGGACAGAATTCAACCCATATCAGAAAGTCTCTCTGACAAGACTCACCTGCCTTCCAAATGTATCACCATATCTGTCTCTATCACCACTGGGCTCTGCCTACTTGTAGGGCCCCAAGACTTCAATGTGAGATGCCCCAGGACACACACTAGGGCCCACTGAGCCTGCCCTGCCCTGGGACACTTAGTGCCTGCCCAGTCATCCTAATTGTCCATCTTCATAATCTGGCCAGACTCCACTTTGAGTATTTGGTTGCTTAATGCTAGCTATGGTGAGATTAGTGGGATAGGCAGCTGAACAAACCCTGGAGCATTCTAGTCAACTGTCCACCATACTCAGCATATGATGAATGTCATAAGTCACTAAGATCTCAAAAATGGGAAATACAGAGAAACCACCCAAAGCCATAATGCACATGAAGTTTACTTAAGCTACCTGTTTTAATGAATGGGGTACCTTCCTGCCATTTAACATGGAAGGTAGGTTAGCAAAACAATGTGAGGAATGGCTGAATTGGTTGGTGACTTATTAAACACTGTTCAAATACACATAACTCCTTTGAGTTTGCTGGGAACATCATAGTCTTATTCTCATGGTATAGAAAGTATCATGACATGAATAAAACTTCGAAGGTGTTGTGATCCGTTCTGGTCTCTACTTTTCTGTGTTTAACCCTGGAGTCCAAAGGGATGCAGTCACAGAATTGTGTCACAGATAAGTAGGTTATTTCCTCTCTCCACTCCAACTGCTCCTCCATTTCCTAAATCAATGGGACCCTTCCTGCCATTGCCCTGTCACCTCTGTCTTCATCCAGCTGGGATAGGACTGGTAAAACCCCAACAGCTGTGAGTCTAAGAAACAAGGAGTGGGAGAGATATAAGCCATTCCAGCTGGGTGGAGAGTCTGGCACCAGGATAGATTTGAAATGGTTCAACCCTAAATTGATAATCCTTGTCAAGAGCCTTATGTTTGGCATCCCCTGTCTTATTCTGTTCAATTATTCATCCCTTAGAAAGAAACATCACATTTTTTACTAACTAGGGTTGAACTCTAGTTTGAAACCCATTATTTTTCTCAATTATTCCTCTTCCTTCTGGTTCCTTCCTCCAGCCCAGGTATTCTAGGTATTGTGTCTGGAAGGAATGCAGCAAAATATATTGAATTTCCCAACAAATTTCCATTTTATAAAAATATTCCCACATTAGAGTATTATGTGCCAGGAGTCCAGATCTGTGATGCTCAGCACTCACTTCTGTTCTGCTTTTTAAGGAGAGGAGGGAACCCAATGGCTAAGAATCCTTGAAACTTATTAGTAGAACTTACTCAGTTCCCATGCCTCCATTTTGGGTAGCCTGCCTATAACCTCCCCTTTCCAACCCCAAAAGTGTTTCCACTAACCCTTTTGTGGAGTCTACATTGAGAATTTCCCAAATAAAGAAAATTCTTAGGTATGATTTTTTCCTGATAAATTCAATTCAAATACCATCTACTAAACACATGTGTTGATCATTATGGGGGACAGACAAATGGGAAAATCCTAGTTCTGGCCCTCCAGGGGCCAAATAAGTTGAGAGAGAGAGAGGCAGAAATATACAAATAAGTGATATAGAGCAGATTCTGCTAAATGTTACTCAAGGGGTGGGTAGTGGATGCCATGTGGGCCACCCACATCTTCCCTCTATGCCTTCATTCCCCCAGCTGCCAGGAGTGTTAGTTGCAGTCAGCTAACAACTGATTTGGAAAGGCATTTTAGACATTTATCCAACCAATGCTTATTGAATACTTGTTCTGACCTGGCATTGTTCTAGGCACTGTGGATATAGCAGCTAACAAGACATACCTGGTGTCTCTCCCATGCAAGTAAACAAACAAGATATTTTTAGTCAGTGACAAGTGCTAAGAAGAAAATAAAATGATGGCTGCTAATCCTATGAATGGAGTGACAGAGAAGGGCTCCTTTGGGTAGGTGGTCTCTCCCCAAAATGTTGAATGGGTAAGCCATGTGCATATTTGAGGGAAGAGAGTCCAGATGGAGAAAGTGGCAAGTGCAAAGACCCTGAGGTGGCAATGAGATGGGTGTGCTTAAGGAACAGAATGAAGAACCATATGACAAAATGAGAATTGGGAGAAAGGCTGGGGCAGATCAAGGGGTGGTGCAGATCATGTAAGGCCTTGAAGATTAGGTGTTTGGATTTTATTATAGGAAAGATGGAAAGGCACTGGCAGATTTAAAGCTGGGAGTGATATTTTCTGCAGTTTAGAAACATGGTTCTGGTTGTTAAGTGCAAACTTGGAGGCAGGAAGACTGTGAGGAAGTTGCATCAATGCACAGGGCAGAGGGGATAGTGACTTGGACTGAGGAGTTGGCAGAGGGGACAGAAAGGACTGGACAGATCCTGGACATAGATTAAAGACAGACAGCAAGATTTGCTAATATCCTGCTAGATAAGAAGAAGCAAGGTGGTCAAGGATGACTCCCAGATTTGGGGCTTCAGTAACTGGATGGCTGTGGTGCCATTTTTTAAATTTTTTTTTCAACATTTATTTATTTTTGGGACAGAGAGAGACAAAGCATGAACGGGGAGGGGCAGAGAGAGAGGGAGACACAGAATCGGAAACAGTCTCCAGGCTCTGAGCCATCAGCCCAGAGCCTGACGCGGGGCTCGAACTCACGGACCGCGAGATCGTGACCTGGCTGAAGTCGGACGCTTAACCGACTGCGCCACCCAGGCGCCCCTGTGGTGCCATTTTTTAGAAGGAAGGATGATAAGTGGGCAATTTATGGGTAGACATTAGATGAAAAGGATTCCAGGCAGAGGTAATATGGAAGCCATTGAGATAGGAGAATCGGCACATCTGAGAATCTCCTACTTGTCTAGTGCAGTTGGGCTGTAAGGTGTGTCTGGGTGGGAAGGAGCAGTGGAAGGAGGCATTCAACTGGACAAGGAAGACAGAAAATCATGTTTGAAAGGGGAAAGCAATTGAGTCTGCATTGAGCATTTTAAGCGGGAGGTGACTGAGTGGCCGGTTGGTGGAAAGTTCTGTTGGCAATTAAAAGCACTTAACCTGGAGTTCCAGAGAGAGAAGTAAGGGCTCCATAGACTTGTGGTGGTTGAAGCTATAGGCATGAGTGAGCTCACACAGGACAGGGCTGAGAATGGAGTCCTAGAGAACAATATTTAAAGGCTGGGAAGAAAGGAAGTACAAAATGGGGACTTCAGGATCAAGGACAATCAAGGGAGCTCAGAATAGTCAAGGAAGTCAGAAAAGGAGAGAAAGACTTTTGCAAAATAACAGCTTCCTTAACTAGCCAACCACCCTCCTTCTTTGCATTTTAAAGTATAACAAACAGGTGTGGTCTCAGGGTTCTGCTCACTCTTAGGGGAAGATCCTCCTGCATCCAGTCAGTGTCTGGGTCCCAATGGCTAGAGTGTATTCCCAGGGACCAATGCCTCCCTCCTGAAACCTCACTGCTTCTGCTTTATCTTCTCTCCTTGCCTCATTTCTCACAGCAGCAAGGCTATGGCTTGGAATCATCGCCATTGGGAGCTAGGATTAATGCAAAGACGTTTAAAGGCAGTAGTTCTCAACTTTGCATGTAGGCAAATCACAGGAGAGCTTGTTAAACTGCAACCCCAACCCCAGAGATTCTGATTTGGAAGGTGAGAGGTGGGCCCAGGAGCCTGCATTTCTAACAAGCTCCCAACTCCTGCTGTGGCTGCTGCAGAGCTTTGGGCCACACCTTGAGTTGCACTATCCAAAGGCATTTGGGTTGCAATGCTGACTTCTTGTGGGCAGGCCTCTGGAAGTATACTAAAATAATAAAAGTAACAGCAAATATTTATTGAGCTCTTACTATGTGCTACTCTCCACTAAGCACATCCTATGTATTACTTTATTTAATCCTTAAACAATGTTCTGAGGGAAGCAGGATTATTAGTCTCATTTATTCTCAGAGAGATTGAGAAACTTGCCCGAGGTCTCACCACTTCAGTAGCCCTGAGGTCCCTCTGAGCTTGTGACCTTAGCCAATGCTTATATTCACTGCCCAAATGGATGGGACTTGCCAAGAACTCAGCACACTGAGGACTCTGCCTGCCCTGCCTGGTTACAGAGAATGGCCATCTGTCCACTGAAATGATGGTTCTCACCCATTCCCCACAACTGAAACACTAACAGATGGAATTCATGATACACCTCTGTGGACACAACAAAATTTCTACTCTGCACATGGGCAAAATGTAAGAGAAACTTGATGCAACTATAAATCACAACTTGCAGGCAGTCCAATAATTCCCAACTATCACAGTTAAGAAAACAACACCACGGCAACAATCCATCACTATGAACTATGACCAAGACAAGATAGTCCGCAGGTTACGTGTGACTCTTAACACACTAACTATGATGCAAGGGAGGGAGAACAATGTATTATGTGTGCAATCTTACACCCATTCTAATTTTAGGAGCTGGAAGGTAAATCATTTGAAAACTGACTCTCTTCCCATCTGGTTGACATCTATGTTTTTGTCTTCCTGGTATCTACTCCACCTTCAAATCAGACTGAAAAATAAGTGCCTGCCCGCCCCACCCCCTGCCTTTCTAGTGTTGTTTGGGTAGAGTCAGTTCCAGTCCTGATGCCAGTGGTGAGCAGGTGGCCCAGATGTAGCCAATGAGAACACAATATACCCCACACTATTGGTCCCAGATTGGTCACCAGACTCAATCAGAGCCAGTCAGACTCAGTGCAGGGACTTTTATCAGAACTGCTGAGAAACAAGGACCTCTCCTACCTCTTGGCCTGAAAGCTGGAAGGATGCAGGCCTGGAGCTGCTGAAGTCCACACAGAGGGTGACCACATAATTAATCATCCAAATTGACACACTTTGAGAGTAAAAGGAGATGCTGTTAGTAATTATGCTGAACATCAGGCAAACATTGGGACTGTCTTGGGCAAGCTGGAGTGACTGGTCATCCTGGCCACGAGAAGAGCTAACAGCAAGAAAAGCAGGACTAAGAAAAATCGAGTCCAGCTGAAAGTTTCATTTTTTCAAATAAATTTTTTTAAAAAAATAGACTTTACTTTTAGACCAGTTGTAAGGTTCATGGCAAAGCTGAGTGGAAAGTATGCAGTGTCTCCTTATAACCCTGTCCCATTCCTCCCCTCCCCCAAGCCTTCCTCACTGTCTGTATCCCCCACAAGCGTGGTACATTTGTGACAGTTGATGAACGTACACCAACACCTCATTAACACCCAAAGTCCACAGTTTATATCAGGGTTCACTCTTGGGTTGTACATTCTGTGGGTTTGTACCAATGCCCAATGACATGTATCCACCATTACAGTATCACACAGAATAGTTTCACTGCCCTAAGAACCCCCTGTGCTCTGCCTATTCATCCCTCCATCCCCCAAACCCTGGCCACCACTAAGTTTTTACTGTCTCCATAGTTTTGCTTTTTCCAAAATGTCATAGAGCTAGAGTCATACAGTGTGTAGCCTTTTCGGATTGGTTTCTTTCACTTAGTAAAATACGTATTTTAAGGTTCCTCCATGTCTTTTCATGGCTTGGTAGTTAATTTCTTTTTAGGACTGAGTAATACTTCATTGTCTGGATATATCTCAGTTTATTTATCCATTCATCTACTTAAACACATTTTGGTTATTTCCAGGTTTTGGCAATTATAAATCTGTTATAAACATCCATGGGCTGGTTTTTTTATAGACCCAAGTGTTCAACTCATATGGGTAAGTACTAAGGATTTAATAAGCTTTTTGCTTTCAAATAATTTTAGATTTATAGAAAAGTTGCGAAGATAGTCCAGAAAGTTCCCATATACCCCTCACGCAGTTTTCCGCAAGGTTAACATCTTACATTGCCATGGTACACTTATCACAGCCAAGAAACCAACACTGGTACATTACTATTAACTAAAGTCCAGACTTTATTCAGATTTCACTAGCTTTTTCACTAATGACACTTTCAGTTCCAGGATCCAATCCAGAAGATCACATTCCATTTAATTCTCATGTCTCCTTAGCTTCTCAGTATTTCATTATTTTTCATGGCATTAGGGTTTGACAGAGTATCGGTCAAGTATTTTGCAGAATGTCCCTTAATTTGGGTTTTTCTGATGTTTCTCTGGTGATTGGACTAGAGTTATGGGCTTGGGGGAGAAATGCTCCAGAAGTGAAGTGCCCCCCTGATCACATCACAGCAGGAGGTATATATATATTATCAAAATGGCTGTCACTGTTGACCTTGGTCACCTGGCCAATACAATGTGTGCCAGGCTTCTCCACTTAAGTTACCTTGTTTTTACCCCTTCCCATACTCTGTTCTTTGGAGTCAAGTCATTAAGCACAGCCCATGCTCAAAAGAGAAGAGGGAACTAAGCTGCACATCATAATGGTAGCTTTGAGCCCCTGGATCCACCTATACCTGAAGCCATACACCCCCAGAATTCTCAGTTACATAAGTCCATACATTCTTGTATTTCTGGAACCAATCTGAGTTGATTTTTCTGTCACTTGCAAATGAATGACTACTAATGGATGCCCCATATCCCTTCTTGCCTCCTTCCAATGCATACAGAAGCCAGCATGATTTTTAAAGTGAATATATGATAGGTTCCCAGAACTACTACTAGGTCACAGCCTATTTGTACAGCCTGTGTGATGAACATCCCTTGAGCTCCTGAACTGATGTAGCCCTGAGGCTTCAACCCCATCTGTCTCTCTGGGATAATATATTCTGTTGACCCAACCCTGTCAGGAAAACAGTCTATTTAGACTTGCTGTTTTACCACATTTAGAGAGCTCAGACACCCAGAAGTATTTATAGGCATGATCTCTATCAAGGTGGGGGAGAGAGGGTACTTTGTCCATCTCAGTGACCCAGATAGGAGGTTAATGATCTTGCTTGGGCTGTTAAGTTCAATCTTGGGAGTCTGTGCATTTCACAGTAATGAGGGGAGCCCTGAAATACTGGGACATCCAGTTCTTTGACTTGTTCTTTCATTCATTCAATTAATATTCATTGAATTTGTTATGTACTGAATACTGTGCCAGGCTCAGGGAATACAATGGTGGACAAGACAACATCCTTACCATCATGGAGCTTATTTCTAGTGGGTAAACAGGTAATAAAGAAGTAAATGAGGAAATAAACCAGGCAGTTTCAGATGATAAGTGCCATGAGGGAAATAACTGAGAGACCTGGTAAGAAGTTAACTGATGGGGGGGGGAGAGGAGAGCTTTACATGGGGTTTTAAGGGAAGATGTCTCTAAAAAGCAAAAGGAAGAAAGGAACTCATCATGAGAAACACTAGGATAGGATCTTTCCAGGCAGAGGGAACAGCGATACAAAAAACAGAAGGCAAGAAAGAGCTTGGTGTGTTTCAGAAACGAGAGAGAAGCCAGTATGACTGCAGTGTGGGGAGTGGACCAGAGAGCAATGAAAGATTACACTGAAGATGCAAGGGCCATCATGGAAGACCTCTGTAGCCATGGAAACAAGGACTTTAAGAAAGGGAGCAACACGCTCCAATTTATTCATGTTTTTTAAAGACTGTTCTGGCTGCTGAGTGGAAAACGGATTGCAAGGTGGTAGAATGGAAACAAGGAAGACCAGTTAGCTGTTGCTGAAGTCTGAGCAAGGGGTGGGGACTAATATCCAAGGTGGTGGCTCTAGACTCCAAGAGAAGGGGATAGATTTTAGGTTCTTTTCAGACTACAAAATGGGTTGGTAAATTAGAAGTGAGGAGGGGATTAAGGCTGACTCCTAGGTTTTGGGCTTGATGATGGACCCATCATCTGAATTGAACAGGCTGGGAAGTATAGGGTTCCATCCTGACATGTTACATTTGTGACGACTGGCAGTGCATAATGAAGCAGGGCATCTGCTGAAAGGAAGAGGTTGGGGGAAGGAGGGAGGCTTGAGAAAAGGCAGAAACATTTGAAATGGTAGTCTCAGAAACCGATTAAGCAAATTCAATGAGGAGTGTGTGATGAGGTTTCTGGGGAACCTTCTGTGCCAACCTGAAATCTGTGGTCATGAAACTAAGGTGAAGCAAGGCAGGCTAGATGTGATTTTCTCCTGTGGTATTCAATTGCCTGAGTATAGACTGACAGTTTGGTCCAACAAATAATGAAATTTTTTTCCAGATGAATAGATGACGGGAGAGTGGAGGATATCTGAAATAGTGTGATGATAATAATAAGACATGGAACTTATATTGGATAGATAAGACATTCAAGAGGCTGGATAAAAATTTAATTATGTCAGTGGACTAGAGTTGTTGCTCTATCGAATATGGTAGCCACCAGTCACGTGTGCTATTGAGCACTTGAAACATGGCTAGTCTGAACTGAAATGCACTGTAACGGATTTCAAAGACCTTATGAGCAATGGAAGATGTAAAATGTCATTAATAATTGTATATTGGCTACAATGATAAAATGATAATATTTTGGATCTCTTGAGTTATATTAAAAATATTAAAATTAATCTTAAATGTTTATTTCATACTTTTTTAAAATGCTTATTTTTGAGAGAGAGAGAGAGAGAGAGAGAGAGAGAGAGAGAATGAGCGGGGAAGGAGCAGAGAGCGAGGGAGACAGAGGATCGCTAGCAGGCTCTGTGCTGACAGCAGAAAGCCCGATCTCAGGCTCGAACTCACAAATCATGAGATAATGACCCAAGCCAAAGTCAGATGCTTAACCACTTGAGCCACCCAAGTGGCCCTATTTTATACTTCTTAATGTGGCCACCAGAAAAACATAAATGGCATATGTGGCTTGCATCATATTTCCATTGGACAGGACTGAGCAAAAGTCCCACTGACTTGGGGAAATGATTGGGGTGGTGGTATTAGAATAAAATAAGAAATATTGGTCAGAGAGTGGGAGACTTGAAATTCAGAGCTGGGGCGGTACAGTTACCATCAATGGTAAGGCTATAGGAAAAGGTGAGGAGAGATGGAGAAATAGGTCATAGGTGTGTAGGAAGACCAAGGAATGGAGAAGTCAAAGGACTGGATGAGTTATCTATGTAAATGTTGAAATCACCAAGAATGATGAAGAGAGGTTGGAAATAAAGACAGTGACTAATTGGGCACTAGAGTCTTTAATGATTGAGGGGATGATAAATGACCACTTTGAGGAGGAGCGGCTGGTACCACAATCTGAGGACTTCACTTGAAAGATTTGGGGATTTTTTTTTTTAGTTTATTCATTTATTTTGAGAGAGAGAGAGAAAGCATGAGTCAGGGAGGGGCACAGAAGGAGAGAGAGAGAATCAAGTTCTCACTGTCAGCACAGAGCCTGACGTGGGGCTCACAGCCACGAACCGTGAAATCATGGCTTAAGGTGAAGTTGGACACTTAACCAACTGAGCCACCCAGGTGCCCCTCAGGGATTTTTTTGAAAGGGAAAATGTTTTGGAGGTGGCAAAGGGGAACACTGAGGTACATGTGGTGACAGAGACACTCAGGAAGGTTGGGGGACCTCTGGGTGCAAGCTAAGACAAGAAATGAAAGACAATGTCAGAGAAGATGTTGAGAATATAGGGATGTCTGCTAGCTACAAACTGGGAATTCCAGAGGGCACAGAGGAAAAGTTTGGGGAGGTAAGAGGGGGATAAAGGAAACTGGTCCAATCAGGATGTAGAAAACACTATGGACCTCGGTTTCTAGGTGACAACAGACGCCCTACAAGACTTGGACTTCTGGGGCTGAGTGATCTCCCAGAAGCAAGTGGATGATCTGCAGAAGCCACCATCCTAAGTACTTAGCTTAATGGTTTGGAAGCTAGGTGACAATCTTCAGGCATCTGACATCCTCACTAGTTCTGAGAGATGTTCTAAAGTAACAGTAATTAGTAATGATTAAAAAAAGAATAATTAGTATAATGAGAGGTACCAGGAATAATTAGAACTTTCAATGATGTTGCTGTTGTGAAGATGAGTTAGGAAGGGCTTTTGATTAAACTAGATCAATGAGGAAAGATATTGGAAACAATGAGTGAGAAATGTCAGTGAGTGTGTCAGTGGAGAAGCAGCTAAAAAATGCTGCTGACGGAGAATTTAAGAATGCTTACCCAGAAAAATCTGCTCACATGGAGATTTGTTTCTTTTTTAGTATTTTAATGATACACGTAGATGAGTTTAGGTACTGAAAGGAATCAGGAGGAATCTATACCAACTAGTTAACTGAGGCCACTTGTAGGAATGGAGTTTAAAAAGGGATTACTAAGAAGGGGGGGTGGGGGATGGTTACTATCTTCATTGCATATTTCTGTGATGTTAACATTTTTATAATGAGCATATATTACTTTTAGAAATATATACCGGTACTACATTTTGGAACAGAAAGTATACATATATATGTAAAATTTGAAATTTTCTATAAACCCTTTCAAAAGGATTTGAGGTTTCTGATACAATGCAGGAATCGGCAAACTTTGCAGATGGTAAATATTTTAGGCTTTTTGGGCCACACAGTCTCTGTCATGGCTACTCAACTCTGCCATTGTAACAGTAAAACAGACATGGACAATATGTAAGTTAATAAGCATAGCTCTATTCCAATAGAAGTTTATTTACAAAAAGAGGCAGCAGTCCCAGATTTGACCTACAGACCATAGTTTGCCAACCCCTGAAATAATAAACACATAGAATAGAATAGTAGCCACATGAAACAAAAAGACATAAACATTCCCTCATGTTTGCCAAGTAATAATAATTTAATGTAATTCTGGGTGCAATTTTCACCACATGTTAAAATTTTTAAAGAGGAAAAAGACAATAAAAACCAATGTAGAGGCAATGAAGCAATTATTTCACACTAACTAGACTGACAGATGCTCCTGAAATTATCCAGAGAAGTTATCTTGGAGCTTCTTAGAGGTCAAGGCGAAGAGGGAAACATGAGTGCTTCGCAACATCTCATCATCAGACAAAAGGAAACATCCCAGTTTAGCAGGAGGAATGGTCTTTTTCCTTTTTTTTTTTTTTTTTTTAGCTTCAAGAGAATCTTGTTTTCCTCTGAGTCTTTATTTAAGTGCAGGAGACCAACGCATCCTAGTTTTCTGGATTAAAAGTACTACATCCCAAGAATACCCTCAGTCTTGCGAAAATGAGGATGGTTGGTCACCCTAATTAATTAAGGGACACTGAAGGAGAGTTCTCAATAATGGCAGTTACACAAATTTCAGAGTTCTTTTTACACATGTTCACTTCTGGTATGAACCAAAAGTAATGGCCAACACGTCATTTGTCCAACCCTCAGGTATTTATTGAGTGCCCACCATGTACCAGGCACTGCAGATACAGAGCTAAATAAAATGCCCACTTCCCCTGCCCAGAGGCAGACAGCAAGTACTAGGAAATGGAAGAGAAGCCTGTACAGATGCCTGAGTTAAAGGCTTTAAGGAGGAAGAGAAGACAAAATACTGGGTTCTGGAGGAGGGATAAGTAGAATTGAATGATGAGTGTCTAATACACATGGCAGAAAAGGCAACATGATTGTTCTCAAGGTCATGATGGAAGAGGAGAAAGCAAAGGGAATATCAAGGTGGAGACATAAGATTTCCTAAGCTGAAATCTCAAAGGTATTTCCCGTGCAGAACTTCTGGCTGGGAACCCTGAGACGCAGAGGCCACCTGCCTTCTCAGAACTGTTCTCAGTTGATGCTGCTGACAAAGCATCCAAATTTGACTCAGTGAGGGCAACTCTGCTGAAAGTCACAAACAGAATCCTGCAGGCTGGCCCTGGGCCATAAACACCCACATATGTGTCACCTCTCTGAAGATCCTTACATTTTAAAAAAATTACTTAAATTTTAAATTACTTAAAATTTAAAATATTTTGGGATATTTCACAAAATCATTTGAATTTAGTTAAAAATCAGGAGACCAGATGATCTGTCCCCAATGGTGCCATCAGCTGGACCACCCTTCCCTTTAGATGGGTGTCAATGCTTCAGTGTGCAGAGACATCATCGCTCCCTGTTACCCTGTGACACTGAGGCCACAGGCCAGTTCCCATTTGCCTTCATGCTTGCCCTATTGTTTAGTTCACACTCAGGCTGCTTCATTGACTTATGTCAAGTTCCTGCCCTGATAGTCATTTCTACTCAAGTAGGTGACCCCCAGGATAAGCTAATCAGCTAAGTCATAGAGTTTCTTGGTGATCCATGGGACCCAAGGAAATCTCAGGATTCTTAGAGGACTCAGTTCTCTTCAGTGTTTGAGCTCTAACCTCACCAAGAAGATGGTGTCCTTCCCATTACTCACAGAAACTGTAAAACTTTACTTCAACCCTGTTCTTATCCCTACTCTCTTCACCCTTAGCAGACATTCCACCTTCTGTTTCCCTCCCACTGAACCCTAGAGTTCTCCTTGGGAAGTCCTCATCATCTTCAAGATCTGCGACAGCACTGGACCATCCACTCCGTGAAGTCATGGACTGCCTCTGTTCTGTTGATTGCCAGATCCTGAATGCCTAGTGCTAAAGGTTCTCAATAAATATGCCTGGGTGAGCAAATCAAATGTCTGTCCTTCATCCAAGATTAACTGTGCTTCTGGTTCTTCATCTCACCCCCTCTAAGAACTCTTGGACACCTTGCAATAGTAGGGCTTTTCCCCCAAATCCAGCATTGAGAGATCACCTTTCCTTCCCCCAGAGGAAGGGTGAAAGTTAAACATTCTAAAATTCAAGGGACTCCAGATGTGGTGGGCAGAATTCTAAGATGGCCCCAAGGTTTCCTGCTGTAATGTCCAAGACTGTGAATATGAGGCACAATCATGCCTGTGATCACATTACCTTATGTGGCAAAAGGGATTTTGCAGATGTAATTAAGGTTACTTATCAGTTGACTTTGAGTTCATCAAAAAAGAGGCTATGTGGTAAGTCTAATACAATCATGGAAGCCCTTTAAGACTGAGCATTTTATCAAGCTGATAGCAGAAGAGTAAAGTCAGAGAGATTTTTGAATGTTGAGGAAGATTTAATGTGCCATCACTGGCTTTGAACATGAAGGGGACTGTGAACCAATAACAGGCAAGAAGGCTAGGATTTCAGTGCTACAACCACCAGGAATTGAATTCTGCCAACACTCTGAATGACCCTGGAAGTAGTTTTTTCCACCAGGGCCTCAAGATGACAGCCTGGTCAGGCTGACAGCTGAGCCCACCCTGAGTCCTGACCCATAGAACTGTGAGGTAAG
Source organism: Prionailurus viverrinus (assembly GCF_022837055.1). Taxonomy (NCBI): domain Eukaryota; kingdom Metazoa; phylum Chordata; class Mammalia; order Carnivora; family Felidae; genus Prionailurus; species Prionailurus viverrinus. Next base: position 23,787,144 of record NC_062576.1, on the reverse strand, counting down.
AAATGGATGCTATCTTAAGCTGCCAAAATTATGGTAATTATTCACACAGCAATAGAAAACTAATACCACAAGTCATCACCATCTGGCTCTGTTCAACAGATAGGGAGATACAGGATGCCCAAAAGGTGAACTACTGCCCTGAACAACAAAGATGAGAAGACACAAGCTAAGGCATGGTTGCTCCAGAGCTGCTGCCTGTTTACTGTGGAGCCCAGTTCCCCAAAGCTTACTGAGTATTCCCTTTAAAGCCCTCTACACACAATATAGCCCAAGCCTGATGTACAGCCAAGACTGGGAAGAGAGCATTTGGAAGAGAGAACAGGGTGGCTGTACCAGTTTGCATTCCCACCAACAATGCAAGAGGGTTCCCATTTCTCCACGTCCTCTCCAGTATCTATAGTCTCCTGATTTGTTCATTTTAGCCACTCTGACTTGGCAATGAGAAAGAATAAAATATTTTGTAGCAACGTGGAACTGGAGAGTGTTCTGCTAAGTGAAATAAGTCATACAGAGAAAGACAGATACCATATGTTTTCACTCTTATGTGGATCCTGAGAAACTTAACAGAAGACCATGGGGGAGGGGAAGGGAAAAAAAAGTTAGAGAGGGAGGGAGCCAAACCATAAGAGACTCTTAAGAATTGAGAATAAACTGAGGGTTGATACAGGGTGGGAAGGAGGGGAAAGTGGGTGATGGGCATTGAGGAGGACACCTGTTGGGATGAGCACTGGGTGTTGTATAGAAACCCATTTGACTTGGGGCGCCTGGGTGGTGCCGTCGGTTAAGTGTCCGACTTCAGCCAGGTCACGATCTGGCGGTCCGTGAGTTCGAGCCCCACATCAGGCTCTGGGCTGATGGCTCAGAGCCTGGAGCCTGTTTCCGATTCTGTGTCTCCCTCTCTCTCTGCCCCTCCCCCGTTCACGCTCTGTCTCTCTCTGTCCCAAAAATAAATAAAAAACGTTGAAAAAAAAAAAAAAGAAACCCATTTGACAATAAATTTCATATTAAAAAAAAAAAGAAAGAAAGAACAGGGAAGTATACAGCATTACAGGAAAGGGGACACAAGCTGAGAAGAGAGCCTCTGAGGTCTGTGACAAGTCAGAGAGGAGCCTAGGTCTCACTTGACTTCCAGGTGCCCTGTTTGTAGCACTCAGCACACCACCCAGGGGAGTTATATAACCTGAATGCCCCTGGGCCTCACCAGCCTTGGGGCACAAATGAGGTCACATCAGCATTTATACTCATAATTTGCTTGCTCAGACCCCTTCATTAGAGCACAGGATAAGTTGCTGGAACAGAGAGACTCAAATACATAGTAGTTCAGGGAAATAGAAGTTTATTTCTCTCTCATGTAATATCCCAGAAATGGATGGTGGTTCTGGACAGGGAGGTGACTTTGTTCTATGATGTCACTCAGGGTCCCAGGTTCCTTCCTTCTTGTTCTCATCTAAGTCAGAGCTCATGCACTACCACCAACATCCCCCAGAGAGAGGAAACAGAGGCCAAGCAATTTCCTTTTAAGGAAGTGACACATTACTTCCTCTCATATTCCAATGGCAAGAAGATGGTCATACCTAACTGCAAGGGAGGCTGAGAAATGCAGTTTCCACTGAACAGTTTACAGAGTCCTATAACTAAAAGAAGGGAAGAGTATACTTTGGGGGAGCAGCAAGGAGTCAACATGACAGCACTACTCCAAGTTTTGCTGGGAGCCTTGGAGGATGTTGCACATGTGCTTGAACACCATCTGAGTCCCACTGTTCCTGTGCATCGGCCATGTCTGCTCGGTCAGCATGCTGGGAATCAGCAAAGAAAGCAGTGCACAGACCAGAGGCTAGTTCCCTTGAGCTCCCAGAACTTGTGTCACTGTCTTAGTTTGGGATCCCTCAAAGCAGAGCCAGAGGCAAGGATTTAGATGCCAGTAGTTTATTTGGGAGGTGACCCCAAGAAGTAGAAGTGAAGAAGTAGGTAGAGTAATAGGGGAAAGAGAAAAGTCAATAAATTGTGTGCTGTTGACCCAATAACTGTTGTGGGTAAGTAGAACTCAGTTCTACCATGGGCACTCTGAGGAAATGTCTCTCTGAAGGACAGGAGACTGAGATATTTATCCCTTCTCCCATATCCCATTGGTTGAGGTCTATCCCTGGGGGCATTTTCTCCCCTGCCTGTCCAAGGGCTAAGCCGCTCTCAGTGAGACAGAGAAACAGAGAGGAGATGGGTACTTGAGGTAGGACACTGTCAACATGCACGAGGACTGACCACCATAGCTGCTGCTAAAATTTGACAAGGGCCAAGAGGATGTGGTGTGGGCTGGGCTAGGCTCTGCTAAGGACATGTCTGCTTGTCTTCTCTGAGCCTGGAAATGAACATTTACAATGTCCTCATCACAGGGCCCTAGCCCTGATGCAACTTACCATGCAAATAATGTCTGGGGGATCATAGGCTTCTGGTCCAGTCCCAGCTGAGGCACAGCCCTAAACACCTCCAAAAGTTATCTATTAACATATCCATCTTCTGAAGATTAAGGGAATTCATCAAAGTATTGTCTGGCTCTCAGTAAATATTAGCTCCTTTTATTATTACTAACTTGTGACTTTATGAACACCAACATTATTTTGGGCCAAGATCACACACTTATTCAATGGTGGAGCCAAGATTCAATACAGGTAGTCTGATTCCTAAGTCTCTAAGCCACATTGTTCTGCCACCTCTCCAGGGGTAATCACTGGTGGCATTTTTTATCTGATAATATGATTGTGACCCTAATGTATGGGGCTACCTTGGAAAGCACCAGGAAGAATGCCCAAGGATGAGAAGGGATGTTGCAGGAATTCACAACCAAAGGAAACCATTCAGGGAAGCCTCACTCTGTTCTCCCCACCCAAGCAGGGCCAGATGGGCAGCACCAAAGAGACCATCTCAGCGGTTATCACTGGGTCCTTCAACTGCTCCCAGCAGATGGAAAGGATGAGGAGGCGGTGATGAGGTTGAGGCCTTGAGAACACTGAATAATGGTGCAGGAGTTTTAGAGCCTTGGTATAAGTGATTTCAGCTTGGTTAGCTTTTTAGGACACTGCAAAGAAATTGGATGTGGAGGGGGCAGGTGCAGGGAGCAGCCGCTGGGCTGGAAGGCTGCCATGCCACCTGCGATGGGAGAGAGCAGAGGAGGAAGCTCATTAACTGTTCCTGGATCATTAACTCTTGGTCCCCAGAGGCACAATCACTGAGGCTGGACTTTTTCGATGTGTCCATCCCTCTGCAGGGGTCTCTGGAGGATCCACCCTAGGCCAAGGCTTTCTTGGGAGGAAAGTGGTATAAGCCACCCTTCTGGGACTCAGGAATCTGGTAAACACTGGGCAGAATAACAAAGGCTACTATTTACTGAAAGTGTCCTCTGCTCAGGTCACCGAGGCTCAAAGAGGTTAATTAACTTGCCCAGGGTGCACCGTTTGTAAGGGGCAGAGCCAGATGTCAAAGCAAGCCCATCTGGATCCCCAATTCATGTTCTTAATCACTACATTGCCCTAAGTCTTGCAAGATGGATAACAACAGTTCTCATGGCCAGTGGGAGCATCCAAGAATGTGCCACACACCATGATCTCATGGTTTGTGGGATTAAGCTCTGCGTCAGGCTCTGTGCCGGTGGCTCAGGGCCTGCTTGGGATTCTCTCTCTCTGCCTCTCTCTTTCTCTATCTAAATAAATAAATAAATAAATAAATAAATAGCTAAAAAAAATCAAACTCTAAAGCATGTGCCACACAGGCCTGAACAGTAGGCAGAGGGCTGTGGGTAGGAGGAGAGACACTCAGATGTGTGGATTATTCAAGAACACATCAATTATTCATTGGTTGATATTTATTGAGCGCCTCCTATTTGTTAGGCACCAGGGATGGAGGGGTGAATGGGAGAAACTGGGTCCTAGCTCTCCTGGAGAGGATGAGGGAGAGGGGACACCAGCACCAATCATTTCAGATGGTGGCAGTGATAAGAAGGAAATAAGAACGAGGCACAGAGTGACAGCACACAGGCTGCAGGGTAGCCCTGCAGACCTTCCTGAAGAGAAAACATTTGTCCTAAGCCTAAATACTCACCCCTGGAAGGCCTGGGGAGAATTCAAGGGAAACAAACAGCTAGAGTCCTGCAGCAGGTACAGACTTGGTAGCTCTGAGACCCAGAAAGAGCCTAGAGTATGAGTGAGCAGGGTATGGAATGAGAGAATGTCAGAGGTGGACAGCCCCAACACCACCCTCCATGACCCTGCTCAGTTGCTCACACTTGAGATTCCAACTGTGATTGGGATTTTCTGTGTCAGGTTTTGACCAGTCTCTGACCTTCAAGTTTGGTCCAGGCAATGGAATCAGTGCTTAATTGGGGTTCATTGAACAGATCAGACCTGACTTCACGAGAAGAAGGTGGTAACTGTTGGCAGGGCTTGGTTAACAGCCCCTGTGCCCACCCAGTGGTGAGGAGGTCAGAGGAGGAGCAGGTCAGATTTTGTTGCCACAATGAGATGAGAGCAACGGGGTTTTGTATGGCTTCCCTCTGTATTGGGAGTCACTCAGGGCTTTGCACCTGGGGGTCAGGGTCCTGCATCTTGGCTGCTCCAGGATTAGGCAAAGTTCTGTTCCCTCTGTCCAGGCTTGCCTTCTTCAGGGCTCACTTTCTCACCTTTCAGGACTTTTCTCAAACCTTGCCTTCTGGGAAGGCTTCCCTGATCACCTCTCCTCCAACCTCCAGAACTTCTATATGTCTTGCCTGCCTTATTTTCCCCCAGAGCACTTACTGCTTTTAACGTGCCGTATATTTTATGTATTGACTGTGTTTCTTGCCTGTCTCCCCAGCATTAGAACGTAAGCTCTGTAGAGACAAAGATGTTTGCCTTTTGGTTAACTTTTGTGCCAAGCTCAATAGTCACTGCATGAATGACATGCATGAATGAATGCATGTATGTTACCAGAGCCAGATGACTCATGACGCAGAACAAACACCATCATGGAACACCAGCTAAGCAGTGGCAGCCCCCAAATAAAACCATTTCCATTTCAATAAATTAATTCAACCTTTGCCAATTAGCACATCTAGAAGGAAGATATTTCAACATAGACACTTTATGTTTTATACTTTTGTATTGTTCTTATTCTGACTTAATGATGGCAGATCTAGGGAATGCCTTAATATTTTCCATGCTGAAAGCCTTTAAACCAAACCTTAAATTCTGCAGCTCTCCACCATGCCAAACCTTATCTATAAAACAAACAAAAAAAAACCCTCAACTTTCATTGCCTATATATATTTTAACCTTTCCTCTAAAATTTAGAGCTTGTGTCAGTTAAATATCAACCTTCCATTTGAGTAAGGTTTACCCAGCTTAAGTGTGGTTTAGCAAAATGCAGATTCTTGGGACCAGCCACCTGGAGCAGAGCCTAGCCACAGACTCTTGCTATGAGAAACATAGGTCTCACTGCTATGAGGGATCAATTTAATACTGGCATCCATCAGGACATGAGGTGCAGGGGGGCCAAATACTACAGTGGTTAGTAAAAAGCCCATGCCTCCAAATTTTCTAAGGAGGAATTAAAAATACTAAAGTGATGAAGAGTTTAGGATGAGAAGATGGGGACCCGCCCAAGGCAGAGCAGCAAACTCTCCCCCCTATATCTTGGAGACATTCCTTCCCTGCCCTGCATCCCACCTAGCTACACAATGTGGCTGGTTACAATGCTGCACAGGAGGAGACTAAAAATTGGAAAAGACTATTTATTCTTTCCCTAGGATAAGGTGTTTCCTATGGCCTATAAGTCTTGGGCAAAATCATCTCCTTGGAGATAAGCTTGGAGCAAGTAACTAGATACCTGAAAATAGTAAACTCCCTCAATTTACTGCCTGCCAGATGGGTCTTTGACATCTTTTCAACTTCCCCAGAAACAAAATGAGCCCAATATACTAAAAAATGGGGTCCCAGACAAGTCACTGGCCATGCATTTAAGTACTTTTGCTTCTAAGATATTCACATCTTATTCACTGTCTCTGATTCACTATGTACCTTGGTGTCAGAGCTTTGGTGGTTCACCCAAGGTCACCCTGCGGAGTGTGGAAGGAAGCTCCTCACAGCATCTGTGATCAACCTCAGAAGAAGGCAACAACCCCAGCTCAGAGTGGCAGGGCTGGCAAATGAAGACAGATCCAGGCTCACAGAGCTGGGGTCCCAACCCAGTGCCTGTGGACACCAGGCAGGCAACCTTGTGGGTCAAAGTGGGCAGAGCTAAAAGCTGCACGCCCTCTACTGGGGGTGGCACTACTCAACTTTTTGCCACACAAGATCCTCCAGGCTCATCAGGACAATCTGAAATTCTAGATTTTGAAATGAAATATCCTTATTTTTCAATGTTGTCAAAAGAATTCCATCTCGTAATTGTCCTGGGAGCCAAAGAAAATGTATCTGTAGACCACCAGTTGTAATTCCCTTTATGGAAGAGCTGTACAATACCTGTAGCAGGAACATGGGGTGGGAAGCAGACTAGAAGCCCAGAGAGAGAGAGAGAGGAGAGAGCTCAGGAGTCAGGCCCAAGCCTTTCAATCAGGTGGGAGCCCCTCAGCAGATCCTGAAGACCAGCCCACCAGGGAATGACACTTCACAGCACCTCACAGAGCTTGCGTCCTTTACTCTAGCTTAGTGTGGGTCAAGGACCAGGCTGGTCCAGTGAAGAAGCACTGGTACTTGTTCCATCAGGGCCAAGGACCACAGCCTGGGAGAATGGGGAGGAGGGAAGTGGAATGTGAAAACTGAGTGTGAGTAGAGCCTTGTGATCTTGGGCTCCAGGCCTCTTTACTGATCACATCACTAAAGTCAGATGAAGAGAGGAAAGGGAAGTTCCCAGAAGTAAAGAACATAACAGTTTTCTATTAATGGGGAGACATCACAGAGCAGAGAATAGGAGCCCAAGGCTCTGGAGTCCGATTGCCTGGTGTGTGAACTTGGGCAAGCACCTTCACCTCTCCCCTCCGTGCTCTCTCCAACCATTCCTCTCATCACCATTAAAAAAAAAAAAGAAGAAGGTTTTATTTTAAGATATTGTAGATTCACATTCACTTTTAAGAAAAAATAGAGGTCATAGATCTTTTACCTGATTTTCTCCAATGGTAACACCTTGTATAAATATGATGCAATATCACAGCCAGGAAGTTGACATTGATACAATCTACTGCCCTTATTCATATTCCACCAGTTTTACATTCACTTGTGTGTGTGTCTGTGTGTCTGTGTGTGTGTGTGTCTGTGTGTGTGTGTTTAGTTCTATGCAATTTTATGCCATATATAGATCTGTGTGAATACTACCACTATCAAGATCCATTACCACAAGAATCCTGTGTGCTGCCCTTTGATAGCCACAGCCACCTGCCTCCCTCCCCTGCTCTCTAATCCATGGCAACCATTAATCTCCATTTCTATAATTCTGTCATTTCAAGAATATTATATAAATGAAATTGTATAGTATGTGATTCTCTTGGGATTGGCTTTTTCCCCCACTCAGCCTAATCCCCTGGAGACCCATTCAAGTTGTTGCATAAAACAGTAGCTTGTTCCTTTTTATTGCTGACTAGTAATTCATAGTATGGATGTTCCACAGTTTATTTAACTATTCACCTGTTGAAGGACATTTGGATTGTTTCCAATTATTGACCATTATGAATAAAGCTGCTATGAACATTCATGCATGGGTTTTTGTTTGAATGTAGGTCGCCAGTGCTCTGGGACAAATGCCCAAGAGTGCAATTTCTGGGTTGTATGGTAAGCGCATATTTAAATCCATAAGAAATTGCCATACTCTTTTTGAGAGTGGCTGTATCATTTTACATCACTGCCAGCAATGAATGAGTGATCCGGTCCTCTACATCCTCACCAGCATTTGGTGTTATCACTATTTTTAAAAATTGTAACCATCTAGTAGGTGATGGGTATTAAGGAAGGCACTTGTTGTAATGAGCACTGGGTGTTGTATGTAAGTGACACATCACTAAATTCCACACCTGAAACTAACATTACACTGTATGCTAACTGGAATTTAAATAAAAACTTGAAAAAAAAAAGAAGCATATGGGGAAAAAAAACTATAACCATCCTGATAGAGGTATCGTGTAGTATCTCATTGTGATTTTAATTTGCATTTCCCTAACAGCTACTAATGTGAACACCTTTTCACATGACACTCACTGACTTTTACAAAGATCAACCTTGAGAAAGTTTACTTGCCTGTTAAATGGAGATAATAACGGCAATAGTACTTACCGCACAGAGATGCTGTGAAAGTTCTCACGAAGCACCTAAGAAGTGACTGGCACGTAAGTATTCAAGAAACGTTAGCTGTTAAATTTCCTGTAAGAGAAGAATTAATAACATAAGCTTCAGAAGCAAGCAGAATCTCATTCTACTATAGCTGAGAACCCCATCCTGAAAGTCACTTTATTTCTCTATAAAATGGGAGGAATAACACTGCTTCCTTATAGGGTTGCCATGAAACTCAAATAGATACCACACGCAAGGCACTTACTATAGTACCTAGCAAGTACTTAACTTGCTTTTCCCTCCAGTATTCAGTCGTTCTGATGCCCCAGTGAAGCCCCGTCTCCCTAACAGACTCTTCATGTCTCTTTTACCATTGTTTTCCCTCAGTCCTCCAGGGTCACTCTGCTGGGGCTGAGTAGGGGGAATCCTAGTAACAAACCCTCCCATTACTACACCAGGGCCCTCCACTGCCCCAGGAGAAGAAACAACAGATTTGGCTGGGGAGCTGGGTGAAATCACATTTATCTAAGACGCTTCCAAATGAAAACTAGCATTTGTACTTATTGCATTTCACCTCCAAATTTGATTACATTTCTCTCCCGCTGTAAATCTGCCTTCCCTTCTGCCAACTTATTATTAAAGCTGGGACAGAATTGGTGGAGTGATACGTAAAATTTCCATCTTGGCTTTGACATTCCAGGAAGTTACAAACCAATTACAGCTGCTGAGCCTCAGGCCCTCATGACTCACAGAGCACAGCAAGGGATTGGAAGAGGCCAGAGCGGAGACGTGAAGGAGATAGTGAGTTGGAAATCAAAGGTCAATTAAAATAAAACAGTCCATTTTAATTTGAATGTCTTGCTTATATTCACATTCCTTTCCCATAAATGAGAAAGTAAATGAAGCTTGTTCATTTGTGTGGGTGTGGTGTGTGTTTTTTGAGGACAATGAGGGCTTTTGAAATGGTTTCAGAGTCTCAAAGATTTGAAATTTCAAATGTCCCAGGGAGAAAACATACAATCTGGTGGCCTGCCCAAATGTCAGCATCTCTTGGGTAGCTGCCTGACAAAGAGCCATCAGCACTAGCCTTAGGGCACATGGGTCTAATGTCAGCAGGTCCAGCTTTGGGAATGGGCACCTCTGTTTCTGAGCCCTGACTCTACCACAGAACAGCCGTAGGAGGTTGGCCAAAGTGTGAGCAACTTCTCTGTGCCTCTATTTCCTCATCAGTAAAATTAAGATAATAATTCCTACCCCTGCTGGTTATTTTAAAGATTAAGATAAATCATGTAGCCAAGGTGTCAGGTACAGTGCCTGGTCAGGTGTTCAATGTTATTTCCTCTCTTCTTGGAAAGTGGACCTGAAGCCCAGCCAGATGTTCTCAGGTAACTACAGTTTAACTAGACCTTACCATAGTGGTGTGCATCTCCCTGGTGGGGCTTAGGTTCCAGGACAGTCGGGCTTTTTTTTTTATTATTATTAAGTTTACTTATTTATTTTAGAGGGGAAGGGGCAGAGAGAGGGAGAGAATCCCAAGCAGTCTCGCTACTGCCAGCACAAAACCCCATGCGGGGCTCAAACTCTCGAATCATTAGAGTTGAAGTTGAGTTGGGTGTTGAACCAACTGAGCCACCCAGGCGCCCCCTGGGGAGCAGTTGGTTTTAATGTCCTTCATGGGGACTGCTCAGTCCTGTTCCTCCCCTAGAGGCAACTGGTTGGTGGGGTTCAGCACCAAGGACAGCAGGGAGGCTGCTAAGGCCGGTTATCACAGAGTTCCTGTCAGCTCAAGGCTCAAAGACTTCCTATGAGCTGTACAGCTGATGCGGTGTGAGGCTGGAGTCTTATGGCTCTGGCCTCATCATTTGCTTCCAAGTTCATAGTTCTCTTCTCCAATTCAGGGCAGGGATTCCACTAGAAGAAATTCCCAAGCTTTTTCTTTTGGCTCTGCTCTGTCTGCAGGCATGGTGCTGGAACTGGAAGAGTGAGATAAAAGCTAGCAGGGAGAACTAAGAGAGGGTATTACCCATGGTAACCTAGGACAGTGTAGCTTGGGTGGAGAACCAAGATAATTTTTGAGAAGAGCCAAGTTGGTATGAATCTGAAGGATGAGGACCAGAGATAAAGGGGAGAATGTGTAGCAAATTCAATAGCCAGAAAAAAAAAAAAAAATCAAGTCCAAAATGAGGTGAGGTATGACAAATGGATCAAAGTGGTTCAAGAATAAGACCACAAAGAGTAACTGGGCACCAGAATGCCCTTTATAGGTGATGCATAGAACTTGAAGTAGAAGGTATAGCATTTTAGAGGACCTGGACCAGTCTGGTGGAAACAAAAGATAGAACACAAAAAGAACAGAGACCAGCAATGGAGCAGAGCCTGGATTGGTGGGTGAGGAGCAGTGCAATAGTAATGATTTATTTTCCTTTTCCCTTCTTCCATTGACCTTTCCTGGGACATTGAGAAAAATTCTAGCAAAGGCGGTGTTGATGGGGATTGTGGGTGTTTCCAAAAAACGAGGCAAGAAAGGGGGTGTTTCCCCACTGCTTCCTCTTACTTGTCATCATGCCCCCACCATTGTCTTAGCCAGGGAAGACAGTAAGGAAAAGTCCCAAATTAAGTCACAGTATGCACATAAAGAGACTCAAGATCAGCCCTCCAACTGAGGGCATGAGGTTGTTGGTACCAGCCCGGAATTGGAAGGGGAAAAAAAGCAAATCAATATCCACACATAACACACCTCTGCCTGGCAGCAATCAGCACCTGTTAATTCATTTGCAAGTTTTGGTTCCAGAGAACACCTGCTCCTCTATTCCCCAAGCATCTGATGTTGTCCTTGAATCCAGAATGCCAGCTTCCCAGGGAGGAGCAGAGACACCAACAAACACAGCTGGCAGAAGTCACCCAGCTGGCCCTCTCTCTTCCTCCCTACCCTGTATGTACCTTTGCTAGTGAGGCCAACCCCCAAACTGCTCCATTCCCTCTGCCCACAACTGAGACACGCTTTGTAGGAATCCCAGGTATTCCTGTGTCCTGTTTGCCAAGGATTTTACCTGGCTAATGCTCTGAGTGATCAGGTGGGGGCTTCAGGCCAGTGGAAGGGAAATCAGAGGGTACATCCCATCTACCTCCTGGACTCCTGCCTAGGCCTCTCTGTCTCTGGTTGTTCTCCTCCAAGATCTGGAAAAACCTTGAAAAAGGCTTTGTCTTTTCTTTCCATATCAGTGGTTCTCAAAGTGTGGTCCTAGGACCAGCAGCAAATTTAAAATGCAAATTCTTAGACCCTACACCAGACTACTAAAACAAAAACTCTAGGGATGAGCTTCAGTAATCTGTTTAAATAAGCCTCCATAAAATTCTGATGCACACTGGCATTTGAGAACCCCTGTCTACAGGAATCACAGGAAGAGGATGTCTAAACTTCCACCATGGGCAATTGTTCTCTTGTTCATCCCAGTGGGTAGAATCCTGCATTAGTTCCAATTTTCTCTTACAACAAAAAGTCTGCATTGAATGTTCTTTCGTATACATCTTCATGGACTCACGCAAGTATTTCTGTAGGGCACATTCTTAAAAAAGGATTTGATGTACACCTTCAGATGCTGATAGATATGCCAAATGGACCTAAGAGGTTGCACCAATTTGCATTCCCACCACTGAAAAAGGAAGGGCATGCATCCTCCACAGTCTTTCCAGCTTTAACTGTGTATTCTCAATGTTTTCTTTTTTTATTTTTCCAATCTGAGAAGTGAAAGTGATATCTTGTTTTGATTTGCATTTCTTTAAGAGTGAAATTTAGCATCTTTTCTTATGTTTATTAGCCATTTTAGCATAGTGCTTTTTTGTTGTCTCTATTTTCAGCAGCCAACATGCATAACTTGTATGATAAAAAACAAAAGAAAAATGTTCCTTTTCTGCAAAGTGCTTTGCAATCTCCTGAAGGAGACTGATAGGAGTTTAGGGTTGAGTGTAGGATGACCAACTGTGGTGGTTTGTGGAGATGTGTGGGAGTTTCCCAGGATGTAGGACTTTCAGTGCTAAAACCAGGAAAGTCCCCAGCAAACTAGACAGAATGAGTTGGTCACCTGGGTGAGTGATTTTCTCAGGACATCACATAGCAAACCATCAGCCAGCCTGAGGGAAGCCTCCCAGACCCCTATCCCCAGTCCAGGGCTCCTTCTTCTCTCCTAGGTACCTCTCATGAAGGAAAAGAAATAGACACAATATAGTTTGTCAACAGGACTTGACAATCTCTCCTGACAGGAAGCTCCTTTTGCTCATTTACCTCTTTTAAATATTTATTTGAGAGAGCACAAGCAAGGGAGGCACAGAGAGAACAGAGGACCTGAAGTGGGCTCTGCACTGAGAGCAGAGAGCCCAAGACAGAGCTCGAACTCACAAGCTGTGAGATCATGACCTGAGCTGAAGTTGGACATTCAATCAACAACCAGGTGCCCCTTGCTCATTTACCTCTTAAACCCAGCATTAGTCACAGAGCCCAGCAAAGAGCTGGTAGCTAGAGTTACACTAAAGGCATTATCACAAGATTGAGGAGAAGACTCTCAACACTGCTGTATCCTGATCACACAAAATTCAAATCCATCCAATGATTTTTAAAGGAAATGTAGTTGAAGGACCATGGGCTTTAAAGTGGACAGACTTGGGATTTAATCATCCCAATCCAATCACTTGCAAGCTTTATACCCTTGGAAAATCCCCCTTATCCTCAGTTTTCTTATCTCTAAAATGGGACAAATAATACCTACATCATAACAGAATGGTTGAGACATGAGGAAGATATGAGAAGGCAAAAAGGATAGATTATTCTTTCTCTTGAAAAAATAAAACTTCAATTGAGTAAATTTTAAAGCTCTTATTAGCTTTATTCCACAATTCATGAAGTGGGCAACATCCAGTCAAGCAGATAGAAAGGAACTCTGAAGAGGGGAGCCCGGTGGCTCAGTCAGTTAAGTGCCCTACTCTTGATCTCAGCTCAGGTCTTGATCTCAGGGTCATGAGTTCAAACTCCACGTGAAGCCTACTTTAAAAAAAAAAAAGGAGCTCTGAATTGCTACACAAGGCAAGAAATTCTATAGGCAGGAGGGAACAGGAAGAAGGAAGTAAAAAAAGGTGGGTTGGTTATTGCAAGGTTACTTTCCTTTAGGGGATGTAAGGGGCTTATCATGCAGATTACCTGACTCATGATGATCAGGCTAGTCAACGGTTTAAGGTTCCCTTTCTGGGAGAGCCAAAACTGTAATTAAGTTAAGCCTTAGTTTGGTGGAGTGGGACTTAGCATAAGCAACTCCATTTTGGGTATGCTGTCTTGTCTTTAACACTCTCAAGGTGGAAAGAACCAGCACTGGAAAGGCTCGCCCAGTTGCCAACAGAGAAGGAGGGGCATCTGCTTCAGGGCTCTGCACTAAAGCACCTGGCTCTGCACTATAAAGCACCCCTAAAGCACCAGGTGTCAAGTGGGGCCTTAAATACAGTCTACGCTTTCCTTACCAAAGCACATTCCCTGGTTCAGGGCTGAATGTGCCAGGGGAAAGAGACACATTTTCCTCCAAGAAGGAGCCCTCCCATTGCCAAGCTGTGTGGCCAAGGGGTTGTGTCTACTCAGAGGGGGCACATCTTGCAAATCCACTCAAAGGCATTATATAAGCTAGCAGCAAGCCTGAGCTGTACCACCCCTGCACTGCTGTGGCCCCTCCGATCTCTACTACCCCTCAGAACATGGAGGACAGGTTCCTATGGACCCCATCCCTGAATCAGGCTTACCCTGACAGGTCATCTGAAGAGCAATCTTTTGTTCATTATGAATCACAAATCATTTGCAAAATAGGAAGCTGCCTAAATGCTGGCATGAGCTCCCTGTGAACTGCTGTAGGAGGCAGATGGTTGCCAATTAAGGTAGGACTCGGCCATCATGGATTCAGTAGGGCTTCAAACGGGGTGCCTCAAACAGGCTTTGTTCACGCGCCGAGAGGCTCCAGCTCTAAATGCTGAAGCACCTTCGCCCTGGCCTGTCCTTGTTGTTTCCAGAGCTGACAGAAGCCCAGCTGTGGATGTTCAGGGACATCTTTGGGCAGAATACCAAGCCTCGCAGCAGTCAGCCCCTGTTCAATTAAGAGAAGAGAGGACTGATAAATGTTCGGTTTACTTGCATCCCCTCAAATATCCAACACGAGGGAGAGAATAATCTAATACATTCTGAAATAATTTAAACTCATTAAAATTGAAAAAAAGAAAGAAGGGAAGAAAGAATTCTGCAGCAATGAGCTGACACAGAGAACAGGGATTTGGTGACTTCACACAACAAGCCAAAGATGTGGCTCAGAAAAGACAGGAAACCCACTCAGGATACTTAAAAGTATGACCGCTCAGCCAGCTAGCTAACCAACTAACCAGACAGGCAAACCAGGACCAGGAGATCAGTCTCAAACACCCTGTGAAGTGAGGATGGATGGTTGAGTTCTGTTCTCAATGTTAAACCCAAATGAATTATCCTGGAGGAGGGAGAACTGCTATCAATTAAACAAATAATATGCCGATAAAAGAGCTGTGTGATAACAATTAAGCACATTTATTCAGATGCTGTACACACATTTCATGCCTTCTGTTCAAGACATAGGCTCCTCATCTGTCACAGTCACACAGACATGATGTACGTACTTGCTCTGATGCCAGCAGATACAAAGCCCCTCTCCCTCGGCACGCACACCACTCACCCGAGACCACCTAGGGAAAGGGCCTCCACACGCAGACCCCACATGCACATTCATCCATTCCCCCGCCTCAGAGCCACACATACCAGTGGTCAGCCTCTTCATGCCTAGCAAGATGATGGAACGTTCTGCAAAGCTGGTGGGGTCACTCTACTCCTCAGGAAGGTGCCACCTCCTGTGGCCTTGTGTGGCCCCTGGCTTGGGTCATGGCACTGCAAGCACTGCTCTGCTCCCCCTAAGGGTGTGAGGACCCTGTTGACCTGAGGCTCCAGGTTGGCCATCCCCAAGTCAGTACCTGTGATCTATCCTAGGCTGTGAGGACCCGGGGAAGACACAGGAAGACACCCACTTCTGTCCTCTGGAAGTCCTGCTGCTCTGTTCTCTGTAAAACAGAGAGTTATAAATGCAGAAGGAACCAGCCAGACTGGGGATATAAACAAGGGCAGCTGGCTCAGTGGCCCCCTGTGAATGAAGCCCTAGGCCCCATTTAAAGAAGACAGATGCTGCCCAAGCCCTAGATTAGAAGAGAAGCTAGAAATAGGATTTTCAAATGAACGCTCCTCATTAAAAAAAAATGCTATCAGGACACATGGGTGGCTGTCAGCTGAGCGTCTGACTTCGGCTCAGGTCATGATCTCAATGTTGATGGGTTCGAGCCCCACATCAGGCTCTGTGCTGACAGCCCAGAGCCTGAAGCCTGCTTTGGATTCTGTGTCTCCCTCTCTCTCTGCCTATCCTCTACTCATGATCTGTCTCTCAAATAAATAAATAAATAAATAAATAAAATGTTGAAATGAAAAAAAATATAAATTTTAGAAATGCTATCAAATTCTTTAAATCTCCCCTTTTCCAAGATAAAACAAATCTATTTGCAACTTGGTCTGTTGTCCCAAATATCTGGTGAATTATAGCTTTTGCTGTACTTGAGGATGCTGTTTTGGTTAATCTTCATCAACAACAGCTCTTCTGGTTATTGCATGTGTGCAAAAAATTCATGGTCACAATGTTTCTGATGGGGTTTTCCACACATGACAACTGTCTTGGACCTCAGCACAGAAATAATTTTCATGCTAACCTGTGCTCATTCCAGAGTTTTTTTTTTTTCTCTACCCCCAGTGTACCCACATGTACCCTGGACTCACACAATGGTTTTAGCCTCCCTGCGGCTTATAGACACAGATATCTTGAAGGGACCCTATGCTACTTCAGGGAAGAATCTAATACTACTTGTTTGAATAACACAGACCCATATGGAAATACTGCTTCTCTGGCCATATAAGCATAAAATTCTGTACTCCCAAAAGAGATGATATCCAAAGCAGAGAAAAGAGCCAAAGCTTTGCAACACATCCACCTGATTTTGGACCTTAGTTCAGCTACTTACCACCTGTGCAACTTGGCCAAGTTACTTAATGTCTCTGAGTCTTACTTTCCTCATTGGCTAAACTCAGGCTATTACTATTAATCTCATTGAATTACTGTAGAATAATTTATCCATTCATTCCTCATGTATTTATTGAGGGCCTACTATGAGCCAGGCACTGTTCTAGGCACCAGGGATATAGTGGCAAGTCACTGTAAAGTTCTTGCTCTCTTGGGACGTATTGGTCAGTGGACTGGGTAATATGTAAAGGGCTAGCACAGTGCTTGGGATGCAAAAATACCCCATGGTTTTCTCTCCTATTTCCTGATCACTTTCTGTTCCCCAGCTGAGAAGACCTTGGCACTGGGGCCGGAGCTATCCATCTCCTTGACCAGACTTTGGCCACCATTCCTTAACCCTCCACTCACAGCTCCTTTGCCCACACTGCACCCCCTTAGACATTTGTCAAAAACCTGAAATCTTCTAATGATCCTCTCTCACTGCATACATGAAGAATAAAATGACTGAATTAATTAGGATATCAGTTCAGCTGTTATAAGAGAGGGACCCAAAATAATAGTGGCTTTAAAAGTTAGAAATTAATTTTTCTGTCATAAAAAATCTAGATAGGCAGTCAGTGCATGGCATGGTGTCTGCATAATCATCCAGATACTAGGACCCTTCTATCTTGCTGCTGTGCCTCCCTCATTGCGTGGCTTCCATCTTGTGGCCCAAGATGACTGCTCCAACCATTACAACCACAGTAGAAAATGGAAGAGAAAGTGGGAAGGTGTGCCCCTTTTTCTGTAAGAGCATAACTCAGAAGGTGCACCCAATGCTTATCCCCACATCCCACTGGCTAGAACTTAGATCCATGGCCATGGTCAGCTAGCTGCAAGAGAGGCAAGGAAACACAGTCTTTGCCAAAGAGCCATGTGTCTTTCGGACCCGCTGCAGGGGGTGAGGGGTTGAAATCTGCTTACAGCTGTTAACCTCTGCACTGACCTCATGGTAAAACAGATGTTGATGAATGATGGGGCCTTTTACACTCTACAGGATTTGTTGATTGTCATCCATCCAAAGAAACTTCTCAAACATTTGTAATACAGAAGGTCCAAAGAAGAGCTTGACAAGTTAGGGGAATTTCTAAGGAAGGTGGCCTTATTAAGTTCCCAAAAGCACTTCTTCTAGGGTGGCATTTGCTTTTTCTGTTCACAATATAGTTCTCAGTTTCTTAGGCTGAAATATTGTCCAGACTCTGACGTTGGACCCATTTCTGAGGTGGACTTACCGAAGTAAAGGCTGGTATGGAAGGTGTAATTTCAAAGCATTCATTTACAATGAGAAATACAATTGTTCATTCAAGCCCAATGGCCAGCACCATCTTTACTGTAGAGAAAGCCACATGGGAAGCCAAACTATAACTAAAAGTTTGCCGATGGGGGAAAAAATGAATTTGATTAACCTCAAACGGAGTAGCCACGTTGAGTCTGGCCAGAAGCCAGGGCCTCTGGCTTCTCATTCATCTGCTAAATGTCACCATGGGTTCTCAAGAGAAAGAATACTGTAGGCAAAATCACACTTTGTACTGAAAGGCTTTTGTCCCAAATCTAAACCGTGTGGCCCATTTTAGAGGCAGGCCAAGGTCCTACTCCAGGGTAAGCAATTCTTCCTCCCTGGCCTCTTCTCTCACATTTACTGCTTGATTTGGGGGCTTGTGGAAGACCCAGAGACACAACACTCAAGTTCCCCTTCAAAAGAAGCAAACTGCCGTGGCAAGAATATGAATCAATGACAGCCTCCATCTGGCAGCTCCTCTCAGGTACTTAGATTTGAACCAAGGTAACACTTTTTGTGGGTTGGTCCTTGGCCAAGACTGAGAAATATGGCAGTACTAGGGGCTGGTCATTTCTGCCCAGTGCAGGACTCCTCTAATGGGCAACCTGGGCTCTGGAGTACCCTATACTCTGGAACTCCCCTGGGATTCTGGACATCCTGGAGAAGAGACGGGAACTCCTTGAGAGGAACGAGACATTGAGAGGATCCAAGGAAGAGGTGACCTGGGCTTGCCTCTCTATATCCTCAGAAGGATGTGCCAGTGTCTTGGCTGCAAAGACTCAGACCTCAGTGATGAATAGTATCTTTATTCCAAAGTCCTCTGCTGGGATTGTGGTGTCCTGAGCAGGTATTTTTCCAGTTTCAGTGAAGCAATTCCTTCAAGAAACAGTCTAATGTTATTTCCAAATCCTCAAAGCTGGGTAACCAGGGGGATTTTATTAGACATATTTATTCTACAATCCAGCATCTCACAAGACATCCAGAAGCTTCTTTTAAGCTGCCTCTCCTGCCTCCCAGGCAGAATTCTCATGTTGCTTCTCAGACATTAAAAATAAAATGAAAAAGCTCCTGTTGTGCAGGATGAAACCTTCTGGGCTGAAAGGTTCCTGCTTCCACCCCAGCCAGTTGGTAGACATGCCTGTCTTCCACCTCCTTCCTGTCTGTGTAAGTCCCCTTGTGGCTGGGAGCCTTTCTCTGCCATGGTCAAACTGACTTTAGATCTGCAAGGCTGAGGCAATGGTTGAAATGTAACACAAAACTACCCTACTTATATTTTCATTTCTATTAGACCTTTATAATGATTCCTTATTGAACTGAAGCTTAAATGGCTAAAGACTGATCATAATAGAACATTTAATTGTTTACTTGTCTAACTCTCTCAGCCCTAATTAAATATTGTTTTTTCACTGAGCAGCTTACATGGTGTTTTCTTCCTGTCACTGAAGAGAGCAAGGGGGCTGACGCAGAATTCAGATGAGCCCATGCTCACTTGGTGTTCTCATCCTATTCATTTTTCATCCAACAGCGAGGAACAGAGCCCTCTGGAGGGAGAATCACAGAGTTCTGGGGAACAAGCTTTTGGATATGATCACATGCAGGTCCTCAGAGAGGAAGGCGGCTGAAGAGGAGTTACCAGAGACCATGTCACCCTGTTGGGATTCCTAGAGGGGGTGTAGGCTCTGGGTGTTAAAGGCTGGTGTTGGAGCCACTCCAGTTACCTTTCTTCACACACCCCCTTCTCACTGCCTATGGTGTCACCTCCGTGCCATCCCCCGGGTGCACACCACCCTCCCCTGTCACCAGATCATTCCAGAAGCCTCTTGACTGACCCGTGTTTATCCCAGCTTCACTACAGTCTGCTTCCAGCACAGCAGCAAGAGGTCTTTCATGTCCCTCTCCATCTGAGGACCCTCCAGTGGCTCCCAGCTCACTTAGAAGAAAGCCAGGGTTCTGACCACAGCCTCCACCCCACTGTTCCCTCTAACGTCGCCTCTTAGCGCTCACCCTTTGCTTGTTCAGCTCCAGCACTACTGACCTCGTACCTCAGATATTCTTCACACGCTTCCTCTTTAGGGCTTTTCACTTGCCATCCCCTCTACTGGAACAGAACTCTCCTGGAAACCTGCGGGGTTCACTCCCTCATACCTTTATCCAAATGTCATCATTCAATGGGGCCTCTACCCCTTACATACTCCCTAGCCTCCATCTCTGTCTTATTTTTCTCCATAGACTTTACTACTGACATACACTTTAGTTCACCTACTTATTTTGTTTACTGTTGATCCACCTGACTGGGATCTTAGCTCTAGGAGGGCAAGGATTTTCCTCTGTTGTTTTCACTGCTGAATCGTCAGTGCCTAGAAAAATGTCCAGCACTAATTAGGTGTGCAAAGACATATTTTTTTGAGTGACTAGAGTACATAAATAAATGTAAACATGCATAAATGAATGAATAGGCATTCATTTCTGGCCACGGATCCCAATGGCCAGAGTCTACTCTAGGCCAGAAGCCTGGACGTATCTGCACTTTGCATTCTAGGATTCTGGGCATAAAGAAATCTTCCAATGGGAGACGGCGATGCTAAAGGCAGAGTGAGATCCAGAGCTCAGAATGAGCCCCCAGCCTTCCATCCAGAAGTGCTGATTTAAGTCTAGGGCAACATGATGGAGGGGGAGGGGATGTGAACCTGAGTTCAAAAAGGCCCTGCTTCACAGCATGAGAAGGGACAAGTGGACTCAAGGAGCTTCCCTGGAGGCATCAGATAAAGACAGCTCAGTGAGTAGAGAAGGCATCATTGTGAACATCCCTTGAGTCTGGGGATGCTCTGGGAGCCTGGGGATGGTTTTGGCTGTTAGAGCCCAGAACAATCCAGGACAATTTTCCAGAAGGAGAAGAGGGGAAGTTGGCTACCTAGGACCATGTCCTTTGTATAGGACTGATTCATAGAATCATGGGGCCAAGGTCAATGACTGAGACACATCCCTCTCCAAAGGCTTTTGGAGAGGGGGGTTCCATTTATCCCCTGTTTGCCAAGTCTGGGGTTTCAAACTTCTTACAAAAAAGTCGTATTTCTCCATGAGACTTCGACATTTGAGAACCTCAGTCAGTTCAACCCAACACTTATGTATTCATCAAATTTTCAAGGTACGCACATTTTACATTTTGACAGTTGTGTCAATCCGCCCACCAGAAATAGTGTACCGATTTATATTGTCTGTTTCTCATGCCTTACATTGAGTATCTATCTCTTTCTACCTGCTTTGAGGGGAATCATATTTCCCAGAGACTTGTCTACTTGATTTATCCTTCCAAAGTTCTGGTCCTTGATTTGATTAATAAATTCCACAGACTTTTTGCTTTGTGATTAATGTAGGCTCTTATCTTTATTAATTTCTTCTACTTTTTATTTTGCTGTTCATTTTCTAGCTTATTTTGAATTCTTAATCCAATTATTCTCAATCTTCCAATGTTTAAGCATATTTATTTTAGCAGTATCAGCTTTAGATTATGAATTTTTACTAAGAATAACTTTAGTCCCATCCCCGTATGTATTTGCATACAGTGGTCTCATCATCTTAAATGTCTAGTCTGTCTTTTCAGTATTGATTTCCACTTTGACAGAGGAGCTATTTTTTATTTTGTTTAACTTCCAGATGGCTATCATTTATCTTCATTTAGGCACAGTCTTGCTATTAATGTGATCAGGAAATATAGTTTGTAAAGTTTTAATTTGGGGATTGGTTGTGGATTTCTTTGCCTGGGTACGTACATTGTATCAGTCAGGATGGGTTAGGTTAAGCTGCAATAACAACTAAATATTCTCAGTGCCTTAACTAACATGGGTAAGCTGGGTGTTCTTCTCATCATATCCATTTAAGGACTGGAGAGGATAGAGGCTCCACTTTGACACCTGCTTCCATGATCACAGGGGCAAAGAAAAGAGAACCTGGCTCTTAAAGGCACTTCTGTGTTCATTTCATTGGCTGAAGGAAGTTTAGATGCCAAGGTTCCACAGAGCATGGATGTCTTAACCTCCCAAGGGAGGAGGACTGAGTATTTGTGAATAAACATTCTATCATATGCATTCAACAGATACTTATAAAGGACTGTGGAGACACCTCCTGCTATATACCAAAATTTGTCATAGACTTTGGAATCCTAGCAGATATTGTCAGTTGATGTCCTGCCTCCCCTTCTCATCCCTGACCCTCCTTTTATCATCCACTTTCCAGCTAGAGGAGGCCATGTGACCCAGATGTAAGTGGAAGTTGGTGAGGTTCCTAGGAAAGCTTTTTTTTTTTTTTCTTTTTTTTTTCTTTTTTAAGCTTTTGTTTTTCTGATGTTGGTGCTGCCTGGTCTTCTTCCTCCTTCTTCCTGTCTTGAGTGCTAATGTTGCGAAAGGCCAAGAGAATGCCAGAAACATTTGCCTTGACATTGTTGAGCATCTGAACCAATGTCAGCAGCTGCCTACTCACAGATTTCTCATATGAAGAAAAAAGTAGCCTCGTGTTTGTATAAACCACTGTGGTTGGGTTTCTTGTTACTTGCATCTGAAAGCATTTCTGAGTCATAAAAGAATTCAGCATGTAAACAAGACAATTCCCATCTTCAGTGAGTAATAATCCATTAGAAGTATTATTATGTGGGGCGCCTGGGTGGTGCAGTCGGTTAAGCGTCTGACTTCAGCCAGGTCACAATCTCGCGGTCCGTGAGTTCGAGCCCCGCGTCAGGCTCTAGGCTGATGGCTCGGAGCCTGGAGCCTGTTTCCAATTCTGTGTCTCCCTCTCTCTCTGCCCCTCCCCCGTTCATGCTCTGTCTCTCTCTGTCCCAAAATAAATAAAAAACGTTGAAAAAAAATTTTTTTTAAATAAAAAAAAAGTATTGTTATGAAATTATAGAAAATACGTTCATTGGTCTCTGTCCCCAGTTCCTGCACAGAACTCCCAAAAGCCTTGTAATTTCCTAACTGATCAGAGCACTAAGAGCTTCTTTTGTTCCAATATTTGATATTTGATCCCAGTTCCTGACACAGTTCCTAAATTCCCTGGAATTTCCTGGGTGATAGCAGTGCCTTTTGTTCTAATGAGAAAACTCTGGATGGGCTAATGGGTGGCCCCTGGATGGGGGCTGGTTACTAGAAAGACCGTGATTAGAAGCTTGGGATTTTCAGCCCTACCACCTCTCTCTGTGCCTTGCCCCTCCGACCATTCTCCACAGAGGAAAGAGGGATGAAAATGAGTCAATAGTTGTTCATGCCAACGTGATGAAGTCTCCATAAAAATCCAATAGCACAGGGTTTGGAGAACTTCCATGTTGGTGAACAGGGTTGGTGAACCCTCCCAGAACTTGCCCTATGTATCTCTTCATCTGGATAGTCATCTGTATGCTCTATCACACATAATCTTTGTAAATGTAAATAAGTGTTTCTTTTAGTCCTATGAGCTGTTCTAGCAAGTAACTGAATTCAAAATGGGGGTGGTGGTGGTCATGGGAACCTCTGACTAGCAACCAAGTCAACAGGAATTGTGGGTAATCTGAGGACCTACCACTTGGAAATGGCATCTGAAGTGGGGGGCAGTCTCGTGGGACTGGGCCCTTAACCTATGGGTTCTGTGCTACTCCTGTTAGGGTCAGAATTGAATTGAATTGTAAGATACCCAGCTGGTATCATGGAGAATTGCTTGGTACCAGGGGGCGGGAGGGGAACACAACACATCTGGTGTTAGAAGTGTTGTGAGTGTGGTAGTTGTGTGAGAGTAAAGGAGAAAGTCACAAGAAGAGTGCGTTTTTCCTACTCATCTGTGGACAGCTGAAAAGAATGCTAAATATGTATTCTAAATATGTAAAAGAATTTATATGGTCCCAGATTATCAAAGGTGTTCAAATATATGCTAGGAGACAAAGTAAGATTGTCAAAATGTTGATAATTGTTGCACAAAGAATCTATTTTTTCCCAAAACATATTTTTCTCAATTATTATAGGTGCAACAACCACACTAACAATTACTTAGCCAACTCTAATTTTCACTGGTATCAGTGATTCACCACTGTTATTTTTATAACAGCTTTATTGAAACTATAACTCACATACCATATAATTTACCAATTTAAAATGTACATAGTTTTTAGTATATTTGCAGAGTTGAGCAACTATCACCACAATCTATTTTAGGATATTTTCATCACTCCAACAAGAAACTCTATATCCTCTTAGGAGTACTCCTTATTTCATCCCAACCTCCCCCAACCCCGCTTGCCCCTCCTCCATCCCACTTCTGCTCACAGCCCTAGGCAACCACTAATCTATTTTCTGTTTCCACGGATTTACTTCTTCTGGACATTTCATATAAATGGAATGATACACACAGCAGGTGGTCGTTCAAGATGAGCTCCGTCCACTTAGCATGTTCTCACAGTTCATCCATGTTGTAGCACACATCGGTACTTCATTTCTTTTACTCCCAGTTATCCATTGTATAAGTATACCACATTTCTTCATCCATTCACTGGACATTGCATTTTTTTTTCCTTTTTTTATATGATGAATAATGCTGCTACAAATATTCATGTACAAGTTTTTGTTTGAACACCTGTTTTTGATTCTTTGGGGGTATATACTTGTGAGTGAAATTACTGGCTGTTTAACTTTTTGAGGAACTTCCAGGCTGTTTTCCAAAGTGGCTGCACCCTTTTACATTTCTACCAACAGCATATCACATTCCTATTTCTCCTATCCTCTCCAATGCTTGTTATCATCTGTCTTTTTTACTTTAGCCATTCTAGTAAGTGTAGAGTGGTATCCTGTTGAGGGTTGGATTTGCATTTCCCTGATGACTAACAATGTTGACATCTTTTCACATGTTTATTGGCCATGGGTGTATCTTCTTAGACTGAGTTTTTTGCCCACTTTTTAAATTTTTTTAAAAATGTTTATTTTTGAGAGAGTCAGAGAGAGAGAGAGAGAGAGAGAGAGAGAGAGAGAGAGGGAGGGGCAGAGATAGAGAGAGACACAGAAGCTAAAGCAGGGTCCAGGCTTTGAGCTGTTAGCACAGAGACAGATGTGGGGCTTGAGCCCACAAACCATGAAATCACGACCTGAGCCAAAGTTGGACGTTTAACTGACTGAGCCACCCAGGCATCCCTTTTGCCCATTCTTAAATTGAGTTATTTGTTTTTGCGTTTTTGAGTTGTAAGAGTTCTGTATCTATATTAGTACAAGTTTCTTGTCAGAAATATGATTTGCAAAAATTATCTCCCATTCTATGGGTTGTCTTTTCACTTTTCAACTATGTCCTTTAAAGCACAAACATTTTTTAATGTTTACTTATTTTGAGAGAGAGAGAGAGAGTGCATGAATGGGGGCAGGAGCAGAGACAGAGGGAGAGAATCCCAAGCAGGCTCCATGCTGTCAGCATAGAGCCTGACGTGGGGCTTGATCTCACGAACTGTGGGATCATGACCTGAACTGAAATCAAGAAATGCTTAACTGAGCCAGCCAGGCACCCCAAAGCACAAAATTTTTAAATTTTTATAATGTCAGTTACCTGTTTTTTTCCTTCTGCTGTGTTTTTGGTGTCAAGGCCACAAAGATTTACATCTATGTTTTCTTCTAAGAATTTAATAGTTTTAGCACTTAACATTTAGGTCTTTGATCCATTCTGAGTTAATTTTTACATATGGTGTGAGATAGAAGTTCAACTTCATTCTTTTGCATGCAATATCCAGTTGTCCCCACACTCTTGAAAAGACTGTTCTTTCTCCCATTGGGTTGTCTTGATGCCTTTGTTGAAATCAATTGGCTATAAATACGATGGTACATTTCTAGATTTTCAATTCTATCCCATTAATCAATATGTCTTTCCTTACACTAATACTACACTATCTCAATTACTGTAGCTTTCTAATAAGTTTTTAAGTCAGGAAGGGTGAGTTCTCCAACTTTGTCCTTCTCTTTAAAGATTTGCTTTGGCTATTTTGGGTTCCATAAATTCACATATGAATTTTAGCATCAGCCTGTCAGTTTCTGCAAAGAAGCCAGCTGTGGTTTTGATAAAGATTTCATTGAATCTGTAGATCAATGGGAGAAGTGCTGCCATCTTAACAACATTGTCTTCCAATCCATGAGTCTGTTTATTTAAATCTTGTTTAATTTCTTTCAATAATGTTTTATAGTTTTAGTGTACAAGTTTTGAATCTCTTTTTTAGTTAAATGTAATTAGTATTTTATTTTTTGATGCTGTTGCAAATGCAATTGTTTTTTTGGGGGAGGGGTTAGGTTTATTAATTTATTTTGAGAGTGAGACTGCATGAGTGGGGGGAATGCAGAGAGAGACAATCCCAAGCAGGCTTAGCATTGTCTGTGCAGAGCCCAACGCAGGGCTCGAACTCAAGAACCATGAGATCATGACCTGAGCTGAAATCAAGTCGGATGCTTAACCAACTAAGCCACCCAGGTGGCCCAGAATTGTTTTCTTAATTTCATTTCCAGTTTGTTCATTACTAGTGTATAAAAATGCAATTGATTTTTGGATATTGATCTTGTATGCTGCAACCTCACGAAACTCATTTATTAGTTCTAATCATCTTTTAGTGGATTTAGTGGATTCTTTAGGATTTCTACAGACAAGACCATGCCATCTGCAATTAGAGATAATTTGACTTCTTCCTTCCAATCTGGATGTGTTTTATTCCATTTTCTAGCCTGACTGCCCTGGCTAGAACCTTCAGTACAATGTTGAATAGAAGTGGGGAGAGTAGACATCCTTCTTGAAAAGGATGAAAGGGAGAAAACACTTTCACCAGTAAGTATAATGTTAGCTGTGGAGTTTTCATAGATGTCCTTTTTCTATGAGATTGAGGAAATACACTTCTATTTCTAGTCTGTTGAGTATTTTTATAATGCAGAGATGTTAGCATCTATTGAAATGATCATGTGGCTTTTGTCCTTCATTCATATAGTATATTAAATTAATTCACTTTGGAATATTCAACCAACCTTGCATTGCTTGGATAAATCCCACTTGGCCACAGTGTGTAATCCTTTATATACTAGTTTTTGTTGAGGATTTTTGCATCCGTATTCATGAGGCACTAGTCCCTAGTTTCCATTTCTTGTGATGTCTTTAATTTGTTTGACTATCAGGGTAATATTAGCCTCATTGGATGAATTGCAAAGTGTTCCCTCCTCCTTTGCTTTTTGGAAAGGGCTGGTATTAATTCTTCTTTAAATGTTTGGTAGAATTAACCAATGACATCTAGGCCTGGGCTTTTCTTTGTGGATAATTTTTAAAATTTTACTAACTCAATCTCTTTACTTGTTCAGAGTCTATTCAGATGTTTTACTGTTTCTTGAGTCAGTTTTGGTACATTCTATCTTTCTAGGAATTTGTCCATTTTGCCTAAGTTGTCTAATTCATTGGCTACAGTGTTCATAGGATTCCCTCATAATCTTTTTTATTTCTGTAAGGTTGGTAGCAATATTGTAAGAAGGAAAAAACTCAGTTTCTCTTCCCAAACCTTTTACTACTATTCTCAATACTTCACATGTAACACCCAAATGAGGGAGAGTTTTCCCCACACCAAGTAATCCTCTAGTTCTCTGTGCATACCAGTGGGATGCCCTATAATTTCACAGCTCTGACACTGTCTACCTGGTGTTAGTACAGGCTGCAGAGGTTAAGGCTGTCCCTCGCCTCTACTTCAGATACCAAATGCACGTCCATTTTGTTACCTGTTCTTCTGGCCGACTGACTATAAATCAGAGGTTCCCATAACCCCCTCCGAAGGTCTGATAATTTGCTAGAGTGGCTCACAGAATTCAGCAAACAGTTATTTACTAGATAACCAGTTTATTACCAAAGGATACAACTCAGGAACAGCCAATGGGCAGAGATGGATCGGGCAAAGCTATGTAGGAAGAGGCAAGGAGCTTTCATGCCCTCTCCAAGCACATCATCCTCCCAGCACCTCTGTCTTCACCAACCAGCTTGGAAAGCTCTCCAAGCACCGTACTTTATTATTTAAAAAAATTTTTTGAATGTTTATTTTTGAGAGAGAGAGAGAGCGTGAGTAGGAGAGGGGCGAAGGAGAGGGAGACACAGAATCTGAAGCAGATTCCAGGCTCCGAGCTGTCAGCACAAAGCCCGACACAGGGCTCAACCCATGAGCCGCGAGATCATGACCTGAGCTGAAGTAAGACACTTAACTGACTGAGCCACCCAGGCAGTCCCAACCACTGTACTTTAATAAGGATTTTTATGGAGGCTTCATTAAGTAGGCATGACTGATTAAGCATTGGCCATTGGTAATTAACTCAACCCTCTCTTGTCTCTGAAAGTTGGAGGTGCGGCTGAAATTTCCAAATCTCTAAGCATAGATGGTTCCCCTAGCAACCAACAACCCACTCCTTCCTCAGGGGCTTTCCCAAAATCACTTCATTAAAGTAAACTCAGGTGTGGTTGAAGGGGCTTCTCATGAATAACAAAAGACACTCCTTTCACATCAGGAAATTCCAAAGGTTTTGGGAGCTCTGTGCCAGGAACCTGATGAAGACCAAATACATATTTCTTATAATCAATCATAACATCACAATGTCCTCTTTTTCATTCTTGATTTTAGTAATTTGAATCTTTTTTTCTTGATTAGTCTAACTAAAGATTTGCTAGTTTTGTTGACTCATTCAAAATACCAACTTTTGGTTTTGTTGATTTTTCTCCATTATTTCTCTAGTCTCCGTTTTACTAATTTCTGCTGTAACCTTTATTATTTCCTTCTGCTTGCTTTCGGTTTAGTTTGCTCTTCTTTTCCCCAAGTTTTAATCTTTTTATACATAGAATTTATAAAAATCCACAAAACATCTCCAAGTGCAGAACTTTTTTTCCCCCCCAATTAATCCTAAGCATAAATCAGGAAGTCTTTTTGATATGAAAATTTAAGTATTCAGGTCAAGCAAATTTTCTTCTTTTCTTTGATTATTTCTTCCCCCCCATCTACTTCATCATGTATTTCTGGAACTCCTTTTACATAAGTATTGAATAATTTGATCTAGTTTCATATCTTGGATTTTATGATTTTTGTCCTTTTTAACCAAATTCTAGAGGAATCTGTTGATAAAGCCTTTTAACTTATTCATCTGATGATGCTATCCCATTTTTTAAAACCATGCTTTCTATCTCCAAAATTCCTTTTGCCTCTCTGATGATACCTTTCCATAGGACCCTGCTTGTGTTTCCATTATCCCTCCCCCAGAATCTCACAGCAGCCCAGGGCTTCACCGTGTGGTCCCTGCTCTGAGTCCTGAGGATACTCCCCCTCTTGCACTCTGAGGAATTCCTGCACGTGTCCAGAGACTTTTCTCAGAAATAGGTGAAGGTACTTCAATGCCAGGAGCTGAAAGTGAGCTTCATAACTCCTCATGTTGATGGACTGTGAGGTCAAAAGGAGAAGTAAAATTCTACCTTGTTTGATCATTAGATTGTCTCACTGACCTCAGTTGCAGAAAGTTGAGGTAAACGCTCCCCTTGGTTTATGGCATATTATCATATTCAGTCTGTGAAAAGCCTTCTTTCATAAATGATTGAAAGTTCCTTCTCTTATTTATGCATTTAGTTATTCCCCTCGCCTCCACAATAACCCCTTCCCCAAGGGGCTACCTGGCAGGTACTGATCACACACAACAAAGTCCCCCCTCCACCCCTACAGGTTGTGAATGCAGACTCCAGGCAGCACTGAAGGACCCACCCACACACACCCTCCTAGATCTCAGGACTTGTCCCTTGGATCATCCTGTATTCCCTGGCCCTTTTCTCTATCCTCTCACTGATTCCACAGATGTTATGGGGTTTAGGGAGGTTGGAAGTGGGGGAATCCTTCCATCGCTTTTGGCAATACCTTCTCAAGGTCACGGGTTTTGGGGGGTACAACCCTACCCCCACACTGAGCTCTCCTCTCTCGCTGTCTTGACCTCTCAAGTGTGAAGGGACGATGCTTTTATTTGTAGGAGTGGTATAGAGCTTTCCCTTTGGTTTAAGCCAGGACACTTCAGAAAGATACTGGAAGAGAGAAAGAGTCAGACACACAGCTTTAAATTGTTATCTGTTCTGTAAAAATCCTTTTCTCCAGCTTATTCCTTTGCTTGCCTTATGAGAGGAAAAGTCTAAATCACAAAAACCAAAAGGACACTAGATTTCTCTTCATTTCCAGGGGGAAAAAAGCCACTCATGGGTAATATTGCTCTCATTCTTCTGATAGACCTGAGCAAAGTAGAAAAATACAAATGTTTCTCTATGAATAATGCGAATCCAATGAAGTTATTCAGTTAATGCTTTCTTCCCACTTGACTGCAAGCTGCATGGAAGCAAAGAGCACATTGGGTTTGCTCAACACTCTGTCCCAGTGACTGGCACACTGTGGCCGACGCACAGTAGGTGTTCAATAAATATGTGTTGAATGAATGAACAAATCTTCAAAGGCTAGGTCGCCAAATGGAATCTACAGAGAAAATGAAAGCCTCCATCAGGGTCATATTTTGATCCAAGAAACAGGACACAGGGTCTGACCTCAGATCTTTGCTTCCTAACGGCAGGGAGACAAGGGGGTCAAGGAATAACATCCCCTGGCCCTGGCAGGATTTGGACAACGACCCGAGAACCTGAGGCAGCTGAGAGCCAACCTGAGGGTGAAACAGGAGCCAAAGGGGTGTGTGAAAATCACAACTGTGATACATGCTGTCAATCAGAGGTGTGTGGAACTAAAGAAGCGTTTGGTGGTGATGCTGGAGAGGACGGACTTGGCCACAAGGAAGACTTTTGTGGTACTCGAGAGGAGACGAACACAGATCACCGAGGTGGCAAAGACATGGGAAGATCCTCCCACTCTTTCCTTCTTCTTCGCCCCTCCTCTTTCTACTCTTCCCCTTCCTCTTCCTAGAATTCTGGTGCGTGCCAAAGTCGGTGCCAAAGGAATCATCCGCTAGTTAGAGTGGAGGCTATGCCACTGAAACAAACACTTAACAATGAGGTGACCTCAATAAAATAACAGGCTTTTCTTCTCTCTCACACCGTAGTCCAGAGCCGCTGGACGGCACTGCCCTCCCTCACGTGTGGCTTCGGTTCTGCTGCAGGAGCCACCATTTCCCAGCCGACAGGAAGGGGAAAGAGAGGAGCAGGAGGTCAACCTGCTTCCTTTTAAAAGATGTGATCCAAAAGTTGCATGTATCCCGTCCTCTTACACCCTCCTGGCCAGAATTTAGTCAGAGGACCACACCTATCTACAGGCAGGCTGGGAAATGCGGCCTCTCGCAGGGTCAAGAATAGAACCGAGGACAATTGCCAGTTTGTCTTGCAGAGAACATGTACATTAACTCAGGGAAATAAACTCACTTCTCAATGCCTCCTAACACTTGCCTAAGTGTTGGCACAAGTTTCTATTTCACGGGCTAGTGCAGGAGACCTGACGGCCCAGCTAGCCCCAAACCAACAGTGAATGATCTACCTCAGAGTCTGCCCAAACTCCAGACATTTTGGAACCACCTTCACAATTTTTGCCTTATCTGTCACCCTGTACAAAATCATGTCATAGCCCTTAGGGCAGAGGTGCACACACCTTCCTCCTGCAGATTCTCTGGACTCACTCATCACCTCCTCACTAGTTCAACAGGTAAATGTGTTGTAGGGAGCCACAAAAACACACTGCTACCCAGGCTTCACTTCAGATCAATCAGAATCTCTACGTGAGGCTTTCAGACTTCAGGAATGCTTTTTTAAAAACTCCCTAGGGGATTCTAATGTGCAATGAGGAAAGAGATCCAGTGTTTGAAGATTATTACTAAATTTCCACAGAGGGCAGGAAAGCTTCGTTCCTTTCTCCTTCGTAAGAAGACAGTGCCGTGCTCACCCCCAGCTGGGGTCAGAGTGCTTCATCTAATAACCCTAAAATCACATTTATACTCATGCTTGGTGGGGAAGTAAGGTGAGAGGGATTTCTTTTTTCTTTTTCTTTTCTTTTTTTTTTTTTGGTGGGTCAACCAGACAGAAGAGGATGTACATTTTCCCAAGGCCATTCAACAAATCAACAAGCTCCTAATGCTCGCTCCACAGCTCCAGCCACATGACCTTTTTGATGTGGCTCAAGGCTAGGTCAGGGAGTTCCATGCCCTTCCCTGACCACTCACCTTGGATGAAGGTCAGGGAAATAATCATCACTAACCCAATTAACACCAAGCACCAGACTTCTTTCTAGGTATATATGTGACACCGAGACACAAAAAATGTTTGAAAATGTACTCAAGGCCTCAAAGTTTTAGGAAGCGGTAAAGCTGGGACTTGAACCCAGGCAGTCTGGCTCCAGAATCCATGATTTCAAAACTGCTCCATTAGACCATCCCTACTGCAGGAAGGAGGTGGCTCTTCCCACCACTATGACCATAGGTCAGAAAGAAGCCAGCGTGAGATTCGGAGTGGGCCAACATCTGTGGAGCATCTACACATGCAGGAAAACATCTATCTCTCTCACGCAGGTTCGGAGGCATCACACATTCGAACCTCCCCTCCCTGTCCTCTTGCACACCTGTCCCCCACGTAATCCCACCCTGGAGCCTGTCTAACATATCTCTGCCCTAGCCTGCTTTCTGAGAATCCTCTGGGGGGCTGCCTTCTTTCTGTTTCTGTGAGCCCAGGGGGGCTCAGCAAAGACTGGGAAACTGGTCACCCAGCTCTGACCACAGCTACTTCTGCTCGCATGGGGGTGAGAAGGAGACAGCACATGCCAGACACACGGCCTGAGCTACTGCGCAGAGACTGGCTTTCTGTCCTCAGCTCGCAGGGAGGCTCTGGCTGCTGAAGCCCCATTAGCCCGACCCCACAGGCTTAGGAGAAGGCGTTCAGGGAACATGAGAGTGGTTGTTAAGTAGAAAGTGCCACACATGTCGCCCCTTTGTTATTTCCTTTCTGCACTGTCACTCTGACAAGCTCTGCCTGACACAGGGGCATTAATTTTTCATGCCACCCTGCCAGAGACACAGATTTGTTTGGAGCGATGATAAATGAAATGCAAATGTGGCTGGGAGCCCAGTGCCGAGATGCCGAGACTACGGGTCACATCGTGCTCCCGCCTCATCCTCCTGTCCCCAGGACACCTCCAGCCGCTGCTTTACATTTGCTACATCCCGTGGCTCCGCGGAGCAAAAGGTGACTGCTGAGGAGAGGGAATACAATATTCTCGGTGGGTAGCAGGAAAGTTGATTAAGAAAAATCCACTCCCTCAATACAGTTTCTGATCTCGTGTTTATCTTCATTTGAACCATCCTGGGTAGATGTGTTTTAATTGCAAGCCACTTCCATTCCTTTTCCAGAAGCAGGCAGGGCATAAATTATAAAATAAATAAATGATTAAGAAACATCTAATTATTGTTATTAGTTTCTTACTTGAAGGTGCTTCCAAGCTGCTTCTTATTAAAGTCATTCATCAAGGAGCCACCGTGCCCTTTCTGGAGGCGCTGCTCCCAGGACCGGTGCAGGACTCACTGCCTCCCGCAGCATGCGGTGCTTAATAAACATGGAGAATATTGATGGCCGTGAATTCCTCCCTCAGCCGAAACTCCAGCATGATGGATCGATGCTTCCTGAACATGGCGGATATTTCTCCGGCCATTCATCAGCCCTACCACAAATACAGGTGTCAGCCTGAGCAGACGTCAGCCTCTAACTGCGTCCTCCAGAGCACACGCACAGAGAAAAGCCCGCATTTCCCACACAGGGACCTCATCAATTTTGCATGTGCTGCAGTCCCTTGACTTATTAAATATTTATAACAATGTCATTATTTACCAAACAAGCTACCAGGCTGCACCCAAGGCCCCCAGAGCCAGATGCCTGAGTGTTAGGGGCAGGGACCTCCTTTCAGTGTCCCTTTGCCTCCGGAGAGCCTTTTGAGTAGAGGGAGGTGGAACAGCAGACAGGTTTCTCTGTCCTCCCTCAAAAGTGCATCTGTAAGGTCTCTCCAGGCTTTTGAGAGGGAACAGGGCCAGAGATGCGTCATCCTGCTGGAGACCAAGGCACAAGAAAGCTAAGGATGTTGCAAAGCTGGGAATTCCCCAAACAGGGACCCGCATTTGTCATTCTGCCATCCTGCCAAGATATCCTCACTGTCGCCCTGATTCACTCTCTAAGTCACTCTCTGATTCCACAGGCGAGAGCTCTAATGCCTCCAGGTAATGGCTGATTATGTCTCCAGGCAAGAGACAAAGAACCTCATTCATTCCACAAATATTTACTGAGATTTCCAAAGATTCTGTTGCAAGGCATTGCCTCCGGGGCTGGGCTGCCTCCCCACACTCACTCCCCCAGGCCTCTTCTCTGCCAGAGCCCACCCATGTACCCTCCCAGACACTGGCGAGAAATCTCAGACACCTCCTTCAATTTTCCTGCAACTTGGTCATAGGCAGGTAACCAAGATCCTAGTCAACAGAAGGAAAGGATTTTTAGAGGGGCCTGGGAATGGTCTCTGGGAAACATTCTTACTGGTCAAGAGATCTAGGTAGAGAGAGGTCCCACCTTCTTTAACTGGATGTTGTCAAGCCTCTGCTTGACAAGTTTATGCTTATTAAAGGCCAGATCTGGGGATGAAGGCCACCACACTGAGAATGGCAGACGGCACAAGAACCTTGGTCCTTTATGACACCAATGAGGTGTTGATCCAACCCCCTGTACCTGCCCTGCTTAGGGACTTCTTATGAAATTGGGTTTTTAAAATGCCTTTCTTTTGCCATTAGAACACCACAGTAATAAAAATTGTCGCAGGCAAGATCCACTGACAGATGCTAAAGTTTGGAGAGTTGGCCAAAGTCTAAGGAGATAGTTGCCTGGTTTACTAGTATCTCTCCCAAGACATTTGTTAAGTACACAGGGAAAATTAGTAATTTTACAGTGGAGAAACCTGAAAACATCACCTTGACCAAGTGACCAAAGTTCTGATATCGCCGGTAATGACTCATCAATATCAAGTACTCCCTATGATGCACTGAGAAGGGCATATTTCTTTTGTGACATTCTTGCCAAAAAAGCCCCGCAAAGTCTCAATCTAATTGTGACTATGCACAATAGAAATCCAAATGCAGGGACATTCTACATAACTGGCCAGTTCTCTTCAAAATTGTCAAGGTCATAAAAGACTAAGAGCTGTCACAGATCAGAGGAACCAAGGAGACATGACAATTAAGACTACTGTGGGACCTGAGACTGGACAGAAGTGGAAAAACTGGTGAAACCCAGATAAAGTCTGTAATTCAGTTAATTGTATTATACTAATGTTAATCTCTGGTTTAGAACACTGTACATGGTTACACATTATGCTAACAGTAGGTGAAGAGTATATAGGAATTCTTTGAACTTTTTTTTTTGCAACTTTTCTCTAAGTCTAAAATGATTACTTTATGGTTTCAAAAAAAAAAAGAAAAAATTGAGCCAAGGAGGTTCCCTTAAATTCTGTTACCAAAAAGCAAAACTTCCTCACTTCCTGAATTTATATAATAAAAATTACTCAGAGATTACAAAGAAAAGGACTTTATACAATCTAGAAAGGATTCTCCCTCTAGTAACTGTATTGCTAAATGCGGTTCTGTATGTTGATTATTCAATTCCCTTACATCATGTAAGGTATTGGGAGTAATAATGTGAAAAAAAAGAACGCAAGCTTTAATAGGCCCAATTCACCTCCAAGATCTACCACTCATTACCTGTGTGATCTATTTATTCCCTCTGAGCCTCAGTCTATATATGTGTAAAGTTGAAATAACGGAGCCTGTGAAAACCAAATAGGGTAATGAGATAAAGAGGGCAACACTGGATACAGGGGTCCAAGGAGGACTTCCTGAGCTCCACTAGGAGAAAAAAGGACTTGTATGAATGTCTGAAGGAAGAGCATTCCTAAGAGGAAATGGCAGGTGTGCCAAGACCCTGTGTTCAAGACATTAACAGGTGGCTTCTGTGCCTGGAAGTGAAGAAAGAATGATATAAAATGGGGTTGGAGAAGCAGACAGATTTAGGACATAATTGTGGAAGTGGATCAGGACAGGGCTTGTGAATGGAGCTGATGTAAGGATGGGGGGCTGAGAGAAAGACCAGAGTCAAGGATGGATCACTGGTCTGGACTGAGCAGCTGGGGTGGATGGTAATGCCATTGACTGAGTCCTAGGATGGGATGGGAAGAGGGATCCAAAGCAACATTTAAAGAGATAATGGCTAAAAAGTTTCCAAGTCTGATTCACAAAGTACAGTATAAAAACAAATTTTAAAATGAAACTAATGAAAAACAAAGAGAAGCATCTTCAAAGCATTTAGGAGAAAAACAAACAACACACCTTCAAAGGAACAACCATGACATTAATAACTAATCTATCAACAGAAATAATAACAGCAGAATACCACAGAATGAAAAGGAAAGAACTGCCAACCTAGAATTCTATTCCCAGTGAAAATACCTTCCAAAAAGTAGAGGCAAAATAAAGACATTGCCAATCAAACAGAAAATAAGAGAGTGCATCATTGGCACAGGTTTGGGGGGCGGGGGGAGAAAGAAACTAAAATGAATTCTTCAAGCAGAAGGAAAATGATTACAGGAAACACACTGAAATGCAGGAGGTGACAACCAGCAATGGAAAGTGAGCGTGCTGGTACATCTAGATGAACACTGGCTTTTACGTTAGTAGCGACGTTAGTTACGGGAGTTATATATCTATTTATGTTAAATACACATGGAATTGGAATGCACAGTCACCAATAAAAAATGGTAGAAAGGGTAAAATGGAATCAAAGTGTTCTAAGACTCTGAAGGGTGAAAATTACAAAGCTTTCTCAGACTCTTATAAATCAGGAATGCATGCTGATATCACAAGGATAACCACTAAAAAAAGAAAGAGTAAAAGGATGAATAATAGCAGAGGCGAAAAACTGGAAATTAAAAAATACTTGACTGATCTAAAAGGCAAGGAAGAAGAGAAAAAGATATAAAACAGGTGGGACAAACATCAAAAGAATAGTAAGATAGTAGATAAAATAAAATCCACTTATAATTAATGTAATGCATTAAATGTAAATAAACCAGTCATCCCAGTTAAGCCTCCCAATGATCATGTAGGTACTATCAGCCCCATTTTACAGGTGAAGAATTTGAGGCACAGAGAAGTTAAATAATCTGCCAAAAGCTGTCCAGCTAGGGAGTCATTCAAACCTAGCAGCCTGCCTCTGGGACCTGAGCACGTCACCCCCCTCCAAAAGCCCCCCCCCCCCTGGGCCCCCTCCACCCAACACTGTTTTAGATCAGTGTTCCACAGACTGCACCCAGATTCCTGCAACAAGCTCCTAACCCAGGCTCGCTGATGCTACATCGTTGCCATGGTGACCGTGCTAAGGCACAAACTGGATCTCATCTTTCTCCTAAATTAAAAATTTCTCCTGAATTCTCATTTGCTTCACGACAAACGTAGTAGGTCAATAAAGGTCCTTCTAGATGAGGCCTCTGCCAGCCTCCCTTCCCCCTCCATCTACTGCTTCCTGCCTTTTTGCCCGACATTCCAGGAAAATTGGATTCCTGGGGTTTTTGGAAACTATAAGCAGTTTCCCCAGTCAACAATGTGTGAGCTTTGTTCCCATGACCCCTCCTCTGTAAAGCTCCCTTTAGGCTCAGTCCCTCTCTCCATCCCTATTATTATAATGTAGGAATGGCACTTATTCCCTGAGGGCTTTTTCAATGCCAGGCACTGTCCTGGACTCTATGGGGAATCTTCCTATTTAACCCTCACAACTCCATGACAAGGTACTGTTCTTCATCTTCCAGATAGGAAGGGGACTCAGAATGGTTAAGTGGATTACTCAAACAAATCCATTAATTTGGATACTCACTACTATATGCCTGGCACTCTGTCAGGTACCAGGAAAAGAGCAGTGAGCAAAACAGGTAAGCAAGCCACAGAGCTGAGCATATATACATGCGTACAGACTCTATGTTGCATATATATTGCACATAGACTGCATACAGACTATATATTGCATATTTATTGTTTATAGACTGATGTAGCATATATACCATTGCATATAGACCAAATATTACAAATATGCTGAATACATTTTATGTTGCAGATAGACTATATGTTGCATATGTACTCAGATAGACTGATGTTGCATATATATTGTAGGCGATGTTGCAGATAGACTGCACATAGACCTTGGTAGTTGGTGACAAGTTACATGAAGAAAATAAAGTAGGGAGGAGGGAGAGAACATGAAGCAGGTTGCAATGTCTTAAAACGGTGGTCAGGGAAGGCCTCACGGAGAAGGTGACATCTCAGTAGAGCCATGAAAGAGATGAGATAGTCAGGGGGTCAAGTTGGTTACGGATAACTAACATTTCAGTGCTTACCCGCCACACCATTTACTCATTGCTCTTCTCTCAAGGCATCGCCATGTTCTCATCCCTCTTCCAGCCCACTTCCTGGAATTCTGCCTAGAAGGCTTGTCTCGGAGGTGCCCACAAGGCTCATTCCCTCAGCATTTGGGCACACAGGAAGCACTGCTAACTGAAGGAATCAGGACTTCAATTTTGAGTGCCACAGTGAAGGGGCACTCTTCCCACCACAGCCTTGTATGGATTTGAAACCCCGGAGCTGGCGCCGCCCATCCTCAGCCACCCTGCACTATCTCCACAAGTGCCTTCCCTTCCCCACTCTCTGAAGGGATGACGAATCCAACACGGTCCCTGAGTCTTGGGAACTCGATCTGTATGCTGTGGGCCTCTGTGGATTCTTCCAAAGCAGAGGTGAAGTGCAAGAGAGCCTGGTTTCACTCACATCACCTTCTCACTTCAAGAAAAACTAAGCTGTTAGAAATACAAAGAGCAAGTCAAATTAACATCAAAGCTCTGAACGTTCATTAAGAAATGAGGTGCCAGGCCATCAGGCTATATGACGTGATGCAAAAACCTATCACTCTGGGAGACAGCCCTGGTCCTCTCTCCAAGTAGGAAGTGTTGACAGGGGATGAGAAACATGGCTAAGACCAGACCAAATC
This sequence comes from Prionailurus viverrinus, assembly GCF_022837055.1. Lineage (NCBI taxonomy): Eukaryota > Metazoa > Chordata > Mammalia > Carnivora > Felidae > Prionailurus > Prionailurus viverrinus. The sequence goes on along the minus strand of NC_062576.1, from coordinate 23,748,373 downwards.
AAGACTGAATTCCAGAGGGTTCTAAATGAGATACACCCAACCCACCCAGAGAGAGGTGATCTCCCAGGTGACCTGGGTGGAGATGCCTGAGACCCAGGTCTACAAAAAGGAAAACCAAAACCTTCACTTGGGAGAATGCAGGAGCCTGCCTCAGAAAGAGAAAAGGGACATTGAGGGTGGGGAACAGGCCTAAGCCACATCCTGCAGAGTTACAGTGGCCTAGAATCACTCCCTGGGCATACAGAAACATGTGGCCCAGGGCCCAGGGCTTTATATGCCTTTGGCTTTTTCCGGGAAGACTGACAGAGGACAGAAGGGTGTACAGGGAGATCTAATCATTCAAATTTTTAAAAATAATCTTCCAAATTCTATGGAGACAAAATGATCCTTAAATACCTGCAGAACTATTAAATCTATGTATTTCACGACATGCAAATACTTTCAGGCATAATGAAGCTTCCTGAATAATCAGTCAGTGTACTACATGGTTAAACTCTTTAGAGAACCTAAAGCAAAACTTTACTATTCAAAATTAGAGAGGTTTGTAAGTGCTGCACCTCGGTTTTAGGGCATGTGGTTCACATGTGTCCTGGATTAGGAAAGGTTTCCCTGCCCTAACCCTAAATCATCATGCTGTGCTTTAGAAAACAAGATCTCCTCTATGACCTCCATTTAATAGTTCCCAGGAAAAATGATGGCTGGTGAGGTACTCATATAAACTGAAACCCCTGCTCACTGAAAATGCACTCAATTCATAATGAATAAGCATTTCAACAGTCAGGCATAGAATACACACGCACTAGACTTTTAAATTCCACTTCATGATGGTGATCTTTGGTGCCCCCAAGTGGTCATAAGTAATGTGACATCCTCAACAGGGAGTCCTGTCCTAAGGGGAGGTAAAGACCGTGGAGAACATTTTATCAGAAAAAGACAGTTAAAAAGGAGGTTATCCGGGCACAAGAGAGGGCACAGAAAAGAATGGCTCCTTCACTGGAATTAAGCCAGACTGTGAGTTCTTGCTCGGCCCCATGGCCGAGGACAATCTGCCTCTTGGAAAAGTGGGAATAATAATCCCCAACTGTGAAAATTAAATTAAGCATAGATGTGATTTTTTTGTTTTAAAATTTTACATATAGAGTATCTATATCCTTCTGTTAACTTGCTTTTTTTCATTTAACACTACGGTTCTAAAGAGTTTTGTAGAGATCAGTGTGGTACAAAGATAATTTCTGCTTAATTTTCAAGGCTAGTCAATACCAAAAAGATACATTTGGTAAGGGGGAGAAAGAGGAATATGGCTTAAAGAGGGCATCATGTAATAAATTTATTATATTGTTACATTTTCCACTTTTCTCTTAATTCCAACTGTATACTATATAATCAACTGCTGTTCCAGAAATAAAACGTTTTAAACATAAAAATATAAATTTTGCTTTTTAAAAGTGCATACACCTGGAATAAAACATACAAATAAATAACAGAAGTCAGTGACACATCTCATGCACTTGTTCTAAAATAATTTAAAATGACACACTTTTCTTCGGCCTCAAGGAAAGACATCCTGCCTTCCATTATTACCGTACAACAAAACAAGAAAATCATACAGGAATCACTACGAATGGTGCATGAACAGTACCAAAGCATTGCGTGTACAGTGACAGGACATGCAGCTTGTGAGACAACTACACAAATTCCAGTGTGACACTGAGGAGTGCAATGAAGAAACGATTTTGGTAATGGGGCTTGAATTCGATTTTAACCAGTGGTGAGAGGCACAGTTGGTGAGCAAACCGATAGGGAACATAAACACATATCCGAAAGGCCTACAGAAGAGAACCTGAGCTTCAGAAAACACTGGATCTGCCTTCCCCTTTGATGTCATGACACCACACCACTTAGAATAGCACCTAGGAAACCATACTGCCTTTTCACCGTCGCGACAGGGAACTCTGCTTCAAGGGGCTTTTCTAAAGGAGGATTTCCAATTTGGATTTCTACTTAGATCTTCACTCCTTGAAATGTTGAAAACACCAGGTAAATTGTGTGTGTGTGTGGTTTTTTTTTTTTTTTTTTTTTTTTTTTTGTAGGCAGCATAATGCTCAACAGGATGAAACCACCTGAAAAAGCATAGCAGACTACTTTGAAGATGTTGTAAGTGCAGCTCACCACAGATCAAAAGTAAATTTCATTTGCCTCCATAGGTAACATTATTGCCACATTTTTAGATGTGTATTATTTGATTTTTTTAATTACATGAATAAATACTGGGGGTTACTAAAAAAAAAAAAAAGACTCCAAACAAAATGCTTTACAGTCATTTTAAAAGTAAAATCACTTCTGAAACTACCCTGTGGAGAAGTAGAGAATGAGCTAACTAGGAAACTAGGTGGCAGCCAGGAGTCGGCTATTTGTAATTACTACAGAAACAATTGTTCCATCAAAATCAGGACAGGTTCTCCAAGCCACTGAAGGCTTCGCTTCAGCATTTTTAAACTCAGGATGACTTCCCTACTCCCCTGTGGGTCTGGTCCTGTGGCGGCATCCAGGGGAAAAGGCTCTGGGAAAGATGCACACCCCACAGGGAACTCTGTCTCATCTAGCAAACTAAAGACCACCAAATCCCACCAGAGTGGCAAAAGTGCTGGGCTGCCCACAAAATGCTCCAAGCTCCCAAACAGGGCCTCAAATCAGAAAGGCTCCCTTATTTCAAACAGGATGTTAATATCAGTAATTCTCAATCTTTTTTTCCTTTCTTCTCCAACGAAACAGAGGAGTCTGAGTCACTCCTGAGTGCTTCACATGGCAGTGATTCTCACCATAGGGATGGTGTAAGCACAGTGGTTCTCAGTTCTGACTACATATCAGAAACCCCCAAGAGCTTTAAAATGTACGGCAATTTCTGGGACCTGCCCCTACACTAATTAGATCAAAAGCTTGGGAGTGGGACCCAAGCATTTTTAAAAGTTCTCTAGATGATTCTAGTGAATGCTGGGTATCAGAATCTCAGACAAGTCATTCAGAAGAGGCTTAACAGAATCTTGGGGAAAGTACATGTATGAGACTCAAAAAGCCTCCCGAGCCTGCAATGGATCTCCCTTCCCTCCAAAATTGGGAAACACCAGTTTTTAAATGAATGTGAGATGGATCTAGAACCTAATCCACTGTAGACTGCTACCATAAGTTCCATGAGCTTATTCTTATTGTAACCAGTGGCTGCAAAGCTCCACAGCTTTCCAAAACAGCTCTAAGTCTCTACAAAAGCATTTTAAAATTGTTAGCACTATTAGAAGCCACATTCTCTCCTTGTGACCACGATAGAACCCTAGAAGATATAAAAAATTAAAATCTATAGAAAATGGCAGGTTATTTTTAGAACAAAATACTTTAGGAAAGTCTTCAGGCTAAATACAGTATATAAACCCGTGTGTGTTCAACATATCCAATTCCACTCGTGCTTGCAAAATACTTATTTTCATACAATCTTGCCAACGATAAAAAAAAATCAGCAAAGAGAAACATGTGCAAAGCAAAACAAGAAAACACATTCATGCTCTTCTCTATTGATGATTAAGCCACATGTAAAAAATTACAAATTCAAAAATAGAGCTCCATAATCCAAGAATCGCCTTTTTTAAAATTCACATTTAGTGTACCCCACATTTTGTATTCGTTGTTTGCATAGGTGGTAAGAACATGCTTTCTGGGTTAGATGGAGGCCATGCAAAATTGTTTTCATTACTTGGGGTGGGGGGGGGGGGGTGCGGAAATGACCGGTCACGCTCAAATTGCAGCTGCAAAACAAACACTTTGAGAGTTGATCAAAAGGCAGTGTGAAACACTAAGTGTTCATTTAAATAAAAGCATAGGATTTCCCCCCAAAAGATGTAGTCAGGTTTAACAATTATGTACCCTTTATGAAAGTAAAGACGGACAGTCTGTGCAGGAACAGCTACTTTCTGTTTATGATACGGGCACTGTTTTGTCAGCAAGTTTTGCTCTTCTCAATTCCAAATAATACAAGTTCAACATGCCTCACAGAATATGTGTTTTATTGAAACTGTGCTTATGATTTGCATACTATCTCAAAAATCCAACCCAGAAACACTAATTATCATAGCATCCAATAATTCTAATAACCTACATAGGAAACAATAACGTCAGCTGTTCAGTAATTTGTCAGAATGAAATGTAACATCAGATGTCAATCTATTTTTAAAAACATGTTTATTTGAAATAAGTGAGCTTTGTTCACAGCTCTTCTCTGTTCCATTTTTCCTAAAGGCTGCCACTACTGCTTCCTTTACATACTGTTCCTACTTTTTAGCATGATAGCTATTTAGAGGGATGGCAATTTGTCCCCCACCCCCCAATCCCCACATCTATTTCAAACAAATGTGGATGACCAAATTCTAATGGAAAGTGATTCTGTAATGGATTTTCAGCCGCTAACTCGTAGAGACAGCTCAGTCTGAAAAAGTGGATGTAAGAGTAAAATGTCTCTGAAGATGAAGAAGGGCACTTTTGGTTTCCAGAACAGGAGAGACTTGCTCAAGAGGACCACAGGCCTTGGCCGGTTCACCAGAATCCACCTGATCTTTTTGTTCGGGGGACCGTCACTCCATCTAGGGCCTCACCGGCATCCCCTGGTTCATCGGCTGTGTTCCCAGGGCTCCTCAGCTACAGCAAATTCCTGAAGCTTTCAGCTTGCCTTTATGAGCAAAGCAGGCCCTCAACGAATGTTTGCAGAATGAATGAATGAGAGAGGAAAGAATGATTGCAAGAGTTTAGGACAGCCTCACAGATAATTACAATGTTTTACCAGACCACAAATACGCCCACATCCATTTCTACTGGTCCAGCGAGGTATGACTTACTTTCAGTTAGGCTGCTTTTAGGATGGGAAAATACAAGGGCTGGGAGATGATCTTGAGATGACGTGAGCTTAGCAGTTTCTTTGTGCTTCCACGTTATATAAGAGATTACAAAGGCAAGGTGTAGGGCTGTCTTAAGGAATGGAATAGCCTCAGTGCACTGCATGTTTACAGGAAAAGAAATCAAAAATAAAGTTTTTTAAAAGCAAACAAACATTACAGAGTAACACTACTGTCAGGGATTATTCTGTGTCCACCAGGAAATGACTGCTCTAGTCAGGCCCACTCAGTTGTCAACCAGAAACCTAGGCCCACCATCCTCAACAGATGATTTTTAACCCCAAAGCAGATGTGCTTCTGTGCCAAATGCTACCAGGAAAATAAAAAGCAAAGCAAACACCAAGTCCCTAACCTACCAAACAACTGAATTGAACCAAGTAATAATTTTCCCATAAGATATTTCACACCTCAAAGAACACCTCCAAACTTCTGGGCAAATCTCCTTTTCTGTGTCTTAAAGGTTATACCTAGTAGTTGGGGATGAGATTTTCATTGTTTACCAAGCACAGAAAGAATAGCTTAAAGTTACCTTGACAATACCACAGTATTTTTTCATTTAAATCTGGAAGAAGGACTAAACTTCATAGACATATAATTTACTGATACTGAAATTTTATTTCTAGATACCATAGAAAATTAAAGAAATTTGTAGAGGTGTTTTTTTGGAGTGTGTGTGTGTGCTTAAGACACTAGACATAATGGGAAATCCATTCCTGGAGGATACAAGAATAAAAATATTTGCCACGTGAAAATTAAACCAGATTCTATTAATGCTTAACTGATAACAGCCTCAGGAAAAGGTGTTATTAAAAGCCTCTGTGTAGTCAAACTTTAATTCTAAGACTGTTTCAGAGCTTCAGGTAGGAGATTTCAAATGAGATTTACCTATTAAAAGAAAAAGGCTCAAATCAAACTCCTGCTACCGACGATCCCATTATTGGTGCGTCCTTTCCAGGAAATAAAAGCAACACAGAAAAACCAGCGGTGGCAAAACATTCACAGGGCTGTTGGTGTGCTGTTGGCAGCAATAACACCACTGCAGGCAGCCAGTCAGCGGCAGTTACACTACGACAGAGGAGAGGGATGCTGCTTTAGGAACCCACAGCCACCTGCGCAGTGTTTCACTGTTTCAGGGACACCCGGTGCAGGGGCGAGTACAGGACTGAGTGCACTGGGCAACAGGCTCACGTTCGATGAGATTCACAGAGCACAAGGTAACTTTCACAAGGCTGAGTATCTAAGTCTTAAATATTGCAAGGGTCTAAAATTCCAGCTACCCTCAACATAAAATGGCCTCCAGACTTGCAAGTTACCTGCTAATGCTCAAATAGCAGCAAAATAAAGTTAAGAAACCTACTGGAAATATTTCCCAAGAGGTATTTATGGGGAGAAAACAAAACAAAAGGCAGCGCAGAATTCATAGCTGTGCATGTGTATGTGCTCTAATTACTTCACACACAGCAATACTGAAAAGGGAGATTATAAATGGATCTGTGCACCAAGAATTCAGGAAGAACTGGAAAGTTTATGAATTTTTTTTAAAAGTTACTATTTAAAAGCATATAAACTTAGCATGCTGTATCTCATGGCAAAGTGACAAATGCTATTCAAAGAGAATCAGGACCATGGCTCTCCTGACATTAAAAAAAAAAAAAAAAATAGAAAAATGGAAAAAAAAAAAAAAAAGGCTAAGAATTTCCAGGATACCTCCAGAAAGCCTGAAGAACTATGATCTTGCTTATCTGTGAGATTTCTGTGAGGTTCCCTTGTTTTCTCACTGACAATGCCAGACGGAACATGCTCCAATCCTGCTTGTGAGTTCTGGGTAAGAGATGAAATCTTAACCACTAAGGAAAAATAAATGACTTACTGAAAAGCAGTCTGTAACTTTGCCAGGCAGATCAGAAGCACACACGTTAATACTTTGTCACACATCACTCCAACACACCATCAACTGACTTTTGGCATCAGGCAACATCTTTCCTCTCCCCAAGGTATAAGAAACGTGGGCATGTGCACCCAGGGCAGCATGGAGCTGTTGGCTTCTAACACAAGGAACAAGCAACACCAGAGAAGGGAAATGGTACAAATTCATGCATCCGGTTCAGAATCCTTTTTTTTTTTCCAGGCATCTTTCAAAGGTGTTAACTGCTCTACTACATTTCAAAATCCCAATGGCCTTAGCTAGCAAATTTAGAAGGAAAACAAAATTAACTAGTGACTGGCTTTCTGGCCGTCCAACTTGCCACTCCTTAGGACATCTCCAAAGAACCAAGATAGCGTGTAGTACACACATCTTTGCAGTTATGAAGGACTTCATTTCTACCTCCAGAAACTTCTATCTGTGGCAGTTGGAGAAAGGACAGTCACCCACAGGCCACCTTCTTGGTTAACCCTCTTGCTGATGCGCATCCACCCTAGACTAGCTGAGTATATACCTGAGAAACATTAGTGTTAAAATATTGCCCTTCACAGAGACTGGTAGATGGGGCCAAAGTGCAGAAAGCAACAGTCTTCTCTCGGTTTGTTTGTTAGTGTCACAGTTTTTAGAGCTCCTGGTGCCACACGACAATCAGCTGTGAGGACAAATCCTGCTCAGATGAAACCCAAGTCAAATAACTGATCCCTCTACAGCACACACTAATGACAGCTTAACTGGTTCACAGGTTTCCAAACCCTAGTGTCCAACAAAAGTCATTAGAGTTCTCTAGAAAGAAATATGTACAATTGCTAAAGGGACCGCCCAGGGTCTCGTCTACAATGATTCCAGTTAGCTTGGTATCAATACTTTGCCTATGGCTGTTATTTGGTTCAATGGCAGAATAAGGCGACGCTTTTAACAATTTGCAGTTGAATTCTAAACACACACACACATACACACACACACATAAACACACACACGCACACACACTCGCACGTCAGGCACGTGACCTAAAACATATAAAACAAAAGCATAGAGGGCTCTGGTGGGGGGGAAGGGGTTCTAAATAAATAAACATCTTTACAGATAAAACACTTGGATTGCAGAAATATCACTGAGGTTTTTGAGAAGGCCGTGCAGAGGTTTGCATGCTAGAAGATAACTTTTTCGAGGATTTCTCAGCAGACTGCCTGCCACCAGGAGATGAGGGCACTCCAGAATCTAGCTGGGAAGACTTGGATTTGCGAGCGGACAGCAGGGAATGTTTAGCAGAAGCAGGGTCCTTGGAGACAAGCTGCTCTTTTCCAACTGCACTTGCATTTGGCTGCTGGGAACCTGCAGGCTGATAGCCTTTCTCTGCCTTGTCATCCACGGCATTCTTACTGGCCAACTTGGCAGAGCTACTGCCGGCCTTCTTGGAGAGCAAGGTTGTTTTGCCAAGGTCAGTTGACCGCCGGGTTTCCTTCTGTCTCAAGGCTGACTTGAAGAAGGATAGCCCCTTGTCCTCTGACTTGCTGTCCCTCTTCAGACCAGCCTTCATGCTTGTGTTGGGGGAGCGCAGACTGGCCATAGAGGAGCTCCTGACGTGCTTTCCGTCTCCTCGGCCCTCCCCCACCCTGGCTTGGCTCACCCGAGGGGAGTTGGGTTTGGAGCTGGAGGTGACGCTGGCTCTGTCGGAAGCCAGGCTCTGTCTGGAGCCCTCTCTACTCAAGCTCCTGTCTGAAGTCCTGCTCTTCCCAGGAGGGAAGGGGCCCCTTGCAGCAGGGCCGGGGGCTTTTTTGGCAGATGCGGAGGAAGGAGTGTAGGCGAGGGAGGAAGAGGACTTCTGCCTCTGGGGTGAAGGAGATGACACGGAGTCTTGGGATTTGGGGGAGGACTCCTTTCTAGGCTGGGCAGGGCCAGGAGAGGAATGCCGTCCACTGGCTCTGGAAGAAGAATCTGCTTTGCTTCGGGAGCGGGAGGGCTTTATAGAAACTTTTACAGGAACAGGAGAAGAAGGGGACGTACTCGAAAGAGATGATTCCTGGCTTGCCAAGACTGGTCTCCCCTTCCGCAAGCTTCTATCTGGCTCAGAAGCGCCTTTGGAGCTGGGAGAGCTCTTGGCTGTGCTCTCTGGTTTCTTTGCAAGGGAGCCTGGGTGGCTCGTGGGTTTCACCTCTTTGACTGGAGAGCTGTCTACAGAATCGCTCTGATCCACATAAGCAATCTGGTTATTATTATCAAAAGGATCGGAGATGGGGGGCACGCAATCCCCTTGTGCTGAGTTTTTGCTCTGTGTGTCTAAAACACCGGAGTTCAATTTGTGGGTGTCTGATTCATCTCTGAACACGCCTTCCATGACAGCCAGAGGGGCCCGACCCACAGCCTTGTGCTCACGTCGGCCGTGACTATCACTTGGTTCCTGGAAACTGCTAGAAAGGTTCCTCAAGCTGCCAAAGCAAGAGATGGAGACCTTATCATCCACCGCCTCCCCGATCTTCTCCAAGGTGGAGGCAGAGGTGTGGATCGGAGAGTCTCCTGAGAACCGGGAAGGAGAATTGGAGCGCATCTGCAGCTTAGCAGACAGGGACCAAGAAGGTCTAATGCAATTGTCGTTAACGGCCAAGGGGCTGGTGACAGAAGATCTGGATGACAAGCTCTGACGCTGGACGCTTCTCACGAATGGTCGAGTTGAGAAACCTCCTGAATGCAGCAGAGAGAACAGCATTAAGCTACACCGAAAACATGTCTGAGCAACACCTTAAGATACTGAAGATGGAAGGAAGGCAAGCCTGGTGGAATGACAGGAGCATGACCTTCAGGGCCAGCATGTCTGGGGTCAAGGAGCAGCCACACGACTGCAACTTCTCAGAGTTCAGTCCCCTATCTATAAAATAGGGATATTCCAACTCAGGGATCGGCAAACTATCGATCTTCTTTCTGTACGTCGGGGGTCAGGAGACCTCCCTTGGAAAGGCCCAGTTAACACTCTAGGTTTTGTGGGCCAACCACTCAACTCTGCCACTCAGCACAAAAGCAACCAGAAGACACATAAACAAATGGGAGTGGCTGTGTTCCAATAAAACCTTATTTACAAATAAAGGCAGAGCTCATACTTGGCCCATAGGCTGTCGCTTGCTGATCCCTGCTCTAACTCACAGGACTACTGTAAGAACTAAATAAAATCCTGAAAGTCCTGTGCCCACCTGGCACTCCACACATGCACAGTAAATGTGAGCTACTGACCCAGCTAAGGACATCCAGAGCCTGAGCCCACAGAAGTGAAGTCTCTGCCCGAGATTACACAAAATTAGAGGCAGAGCTAATACCAGAAACACAAACCCTTGCCCCCAACTCAATGCCACATGCAGCTTGGCCTGTCATTATTGAGTATAATAGCAGATCGGTGAAAAAGAACAGAGACGATACATTCCTATCCTGACTTCAAACTTCTAGAGATGACAATCATAATTAGAACAATACACTCCTACCCTGAGTGATTTCAAACTTCCGAAGAAAATGTTCACAATTAGAACTACATACTTCTATTCTGAGTGCCTTAAAACTTCCTTCCAAAGAAAAGATTCTAAATTAACTTCCATACACACTTGGTACTGTGGCTGCAGTATTTACAAAGCTCTGTCCAGATAAGATCCTCGGAGACAGGCTCTGTTCTGTGGGCACCCCCCGGCACCACTGTGATGATGATGCTTAAGAGGATACTGATCTCACCAACTACACTGTCTAAAAACAGACCAGGGGCAAACCAGCTTACTGTTAAAACAACAGTGAATTCTAAGTTTAAAAAGCTGTGTTGAGAAAAACCTCTACCTGAAAAAGCAAAGACTCAGTGGTCGGATTTTCATAAAGTGTCAGGAGCTTGTTAGCAATTCTGGCCCAGTACTCTTGTTATTTTACAAAGAAAAAGGCAACAAGCCAGAAAAGCAAGCGGGCCTGGAGCTACAATGAGGCAGACCTCCCTGGCCTGGCGGCCCCCGTCCACCCTCCTGCAGTTTTCCTTCACTTCATGGTCTCACAATTACCCATCACTAGATGCAGATTACAGCAACCGACATGCTGGCTGCAGGCTTGGGAGATGAGTCACTGTCCTCATTAGAGAAGCTGAGCTCACTCTCACCTCCTCCAGCCTCAATGCTAGGGCTGCCTGATCCTTCCCGCACCACCTGGGGTTCCTGTCAGAACTGAGGGCTGCCATTACTCAAGCGTAAGTGAAGGTAAAAAACAAAACAAAACAAAACAAAACAAACCCAAAAACAAAAACAAAAAAACCCCCCATAGTTCTATTTGTATTGTGTTTCCCCAAGTATCCGTACTGTGACCATCTTCAGAATTCTTTTATGCAGAGTCAAGAGTTTCTGTTCTAGATGCTTCTGCACTTAAAAGAACATGCCACAAATTCCTGTAAAGGAAACAGCAGTGGAAAGCGGAAAAGCTGAGAGCCGGGAAGCCCCCACACTGGGCGAGCACAGCAACTCCTCGCCAGGCGGCCCTGGGCAAAGCACTTTGGAAAGCGCTCTGAAAGAAATATATCCCTTATTGTAGAGTTAAAGCTCCAGCCTCCACACTAAGCCTTAGAAGTAGAAAATAATGAAGTACAACGAGAAACTCATCCTAGAGCTCACAGAGGAAAAGCGAATAACCAGGTTTATATAAAATGGTACTTATGACCGTACAGCCACACAGCCCTTTTACCTTCTCTGACAATCTTCTTGGGGCCTAGCTCCTAAGCGTGAGGGACCCTGTGCCGTGTCCGTGAGATGCCACTTTGGAAATCTGTCACAAAACCCATACCCACCATCGTCTTCACTCCTCTCTCCGGTCATCTCCACCGACTCGGATAATGAGGCCAGAGAGGTGCGTCTGGAGGACGCCGCGGAGGTCACGCTGGCTTGCTTGCTCCCCGGGAGCCGGCTCACCCAGTGTTCACACAAGGAGGAGCTGGTGGAGCCTGCAGTAAAGGAAGCAGGCACTGGGGTCAGGCTGGAGTCCCAGGCTGGCTCCCTGGCACACACTCGTGTGAAGGGGCAGCGCCTGAGCTGGGGTGGCCTGTGTCAGTCTTACCTCCCAGACCCCTGCTTGAATATCCCATCAAGATGCAAAGAAGGAGGGCAGACTAGCTCATGTTTATAGTCATAAAATGCAAGTACTGGCACGGACACTTCATAATGCAAAGTGCAAATCTTAAGTGCTGGCAACAGAATCATCTATACTCATTCTGCAAATAGTTATTAAGCACCTATTGCCAGGCACCGTTCTAAGTACACACAGTAAAAACTCTGACACTGAGCAAATAAAAGTGGCAGTGCACCGTTATTTCTTAGCTTGCTTTGTGGAATTGTTAAGTCGTTTTCACAATATTAACATACAAACACATAACATGCACACACCTAGGCTGTATGTCATCTGTACTGTCCATTCCAGGGATGCCCTTAAATTCCAAAGCAACATAAACTGCTCTTGAAACTGAGAACAAGATGCAAGTAGACCTCAAGAGGGTGTAATCTCCAAGTATATCTCAGAATCTGGAAAGCACTGAGGGAAGGCACTAGAGCACTGGAGTTCTCACTCTCTCAACTGGGTGAGCAGCTACTGAGGGGTGGGTGCACTGAGTGGGGCTTCACTCCAGCAAGGGTTCACTCGGTTCAGCGGTTCCTCTTCTCAGCGGCTTCAAACCAATCCCTCGCAAGCTTCAAGGAGATTCAGGGTGAATACTCTCTAACATGATCCGATGTTACCATGTCTCCGTTGTCGGTCACAGTCTGTTAGACGCTGCGTTAAGGAGCGTGCGTCACCTTGTCTGGACTGTGTGGCTGCATCCAGACTAAACCCCATCCAGCTAAATCCAGCCCACCTATCATTACTATAGCCTTCAACCCTTCCAACCGAACAGGCCGACCTCATCGGGAAAAAGAATGATTTCTAATGGTGCTTTTACCTTGTCTAAAAGGCTCTAACGTACATTTATGTAATCTGATGCATGCAATGACCCCATGAGGCAGATATTATTAGTACACCCACATTACAGATGCTTAAATATGTGGCTTGGATGTGATGTGCTTCCAGATGATGTGACCGAAACATGGCAAAGCCAGGTCTCATTCCCTCTTGCTTTTAGTGTGGCAGCCATACCGCTTTTTCATTCATTCGTTCCACAAGCAAACATGGCAAGCTCACTCTGAGACCGGCGCTACCCACTTCCGTGGGAACTCTGCTGGTTCGCACATTCCACCCCCATTTCCTTGACTGCAGTCATTTTGGTTTCCAAGTTAAACTCAAATGTGAGAATTTATCTGATCAACACAACAGACTCATGAGACCTTGTGGAGAAGTTCTCTGGACCATTACAATCTTCTGCTCTAGGAAGAAGCTGCTGAAGAATGGCTGGCCTTACCTGCCACTGAGCTGTTGGCTGACCATGATGGAATAGCTGTCCGCCTCTGGTAGAAAAGGATGTACGCTGTCTGTGTGCAGACCTCATCTTCTGACAGCTGCTGCACGTCACTGTCATCGAAGCAGTACCAGAGGCCATCCACAGAGTTCTTACAGTAGGCTGCCAAAAAGAGCCTGCCATCAGTACCAGGGGAGGGGGCACCGGCCGCTCCACTCTGCCCACAGACACCAGCTCTTTGGCTCATCTAATTCATTCAAGAGCTTTTTAAGGTCGCACGTAGTTACACACAAAGTGGTAAAAAATCCAAATTGGGTTGTGAGCTCAGGCAAAATGTTTCAAGACATTCCAAACTATTCCAAATGTACAAAATTCTACTTAATGTTACAAAGCCCAGCGTACTTATTTACTTGAGGCAGTGGGTCTCAACCTGAGACGATTTTGTGCCGCTAGGGACATCCGGCAATAAATAGAGACATTCTTGATTGTCACAACTAGGGGACAGGGTAGTACTGGCACTGAGTGAGTGGAGATCAAGGATGCTGCAAAACATTCCACAATGCACAGGACAGTCCCCACAGCAAGAATTATCTAGCCAAACTATCAAGAGTGCTGAAGCTGGAAAACCCTGATTTAAGTATGTTGTAACATTTCAGTGTTTATTAGAGATAGAAAATAGGACTAGAAATAATGATACTAATAATAGCAGCAGCTAGTATTTGTTTAGTGCTTATTATGTGCCAAATACCTCAATTAATCCCATGAGATTTATTCTGTTATTCCCATTTTACAGAGGTTCAAAAAGATTAACCAGCTTGCCCAAAGGTCAAGCAGCTGGTGAAGGACAGGGCCCAGCTCATTTCAGGTGTATCTAGTCCCTGAGTTTGCACTTAAACCCTATCCCACCCTGCTTCCCTCAGGGGTAGTATGAACAACATAATGCCCAGTGGAAGCGCCCTGGCAAACTAAGAACACTTGAGCTCAGGAATGCATGTGTGTTTTTCTCCAGTTCAAATTCTAACCCTGAAATAGAAATTAAGAACATTCAAGTACCAGCAAAAGACAAGAACTTAGTGTTTGTGAAGCCACGTGATCTTGTAAAGATATGTCAAGGGGTGTGATAAAATTGATTCAGAGGAGTACCCTATCACACTTCCTAAAAATACCCATTTATTGGGGTGATAATAAATGAGGGCTAGAATATTTAGCTGAATGCCTGAGGGGCAGGGCACACAGGGTCCCATGAGGCATGAGGAGTGACTCCCTCGACAGGCCACAACGACATTTGTAAAGTATGGAGCCTTAAGAGATAAAGGGGATACAGGCGAGGATGGGTTACAACCAGACAGGTCCCAAAAAAGAGCAGAATAAGAATCTGTGATCATGGGGAAGGAAGCCATGTACAGCCATGGACTCCTGGGACCAGAAAGGGGAGAGAAATAGAGACAGAAGCAGCACGGGGAGCTGGTAAAACAGCAACTCATCAGTGGGCAGGTCAGGCCTAACGTATAAACGACCCAGTTGGGGAGATGGCGGCTGTTCTGGAGTGGGACATGCCCCCGAGACAAGGTGACAGAGCAGCCCTGCACTAGCATCAGTAGGCTTCTCTCCAGGACAGTCTGTTCCCAGTCACAGCACGGCAACTAAGGCAGCCCAGGAACACTTTAATGGTTTAACAATGTATTTACTAGATAACTCACTTTTCTTTCTGGAACTAGCTTCTCAAATGTTTTCTAGACAAGTATTATTCAAACTGTGGTTTGCAGACTGGTCCCAGTCCACAACAAGCTAAGCACTCAAACTGAGATAAGCATTTAAAAACTTTCATAGCAACTGGACACTGCTGGGATATTTTTACTGTATTTTTTTTTTAATTTTTTTTTTTTTCGACGTTTATTTATTTTTGGGACAGAGAGAGACAGAGCATGAACGGGGGAAGGGCAGAGAGAGAGGGAGACACAGAATCAGAAACAGTCTCCAGGCTCTGAGCCATCAGCCCAGAGCCCGACGCGGGGCTCGAACTCACAGACCGCAAGATCGTGACCTGGCTGAAGTCGGACGCTTAACCGACTGCGCCACCCAGGCGCCCCTGTATTTTTACATAAGTATTGAGTCGTGAAAAATTGGAAATTTTAGGGGCGTCTGGGTGGCTCAGTCGGTTAAGCGGCCGACTTCAGCTCAGGTCATGATCTCATGGTCCGTGAGTTCGAGCCCCGCGTCGGGCTCTGTGCTGACAGCTCAGAGCCTGGAGCCCGTTTCAGATTCTGTGTCTCCCTCTCTCTCTGACCCTCCCCTGCTCATGCTCTGTCTCTCTCTGTCTCAAAAATAAATAAACGTTAAAAAAAAAAAAATTAAAAATAAATAAATAAATAAATAAATAAAATTGGAAATTTTAAAAAAGAACAAGGCAGGTTCTGCCTCATAGAAGTTTGATCTAGAATCCATACACAAGTTAGCTATACACGTACCAGTTGATTATATCTAGAACTAGTGCAAAATAAAATCCCAAATAGGGGCGCCTGGGTGGCTCAGGCAGTTAAGTGTCCAACTCTTGATTTCGGTTCAGGTCACAATCTCATGCTTCATGGGATCGAGCCCCACGTCGGGCTCTGTATGGACAGTATGGAACCTGCTTGGGATTCTCTCTCTTTCTCTCTCCCCCTCCCCTGCTCAAGCCCTCTCTCTCTCTCAAAATAAATAAACTTAAAAAAAAAAATCCAAACAAGGACTTAAAAGCAAGGTATCTCGAATTCAACAACACTAGGGTATTTAAAATGTTCTCTAAACTAAAACCCTAAACATTTTATATACTGGAAAAGCAGTGGTATGGCCTAAGTATCACAAAGGGGGAAATAATGCAGAAAGAGCCTAAGCTTTTCCTAGGTAACACAGGCCCTGAGAGGCAGGCATGAGCAGTTCCAGTGCACGGGCATGGTCACCAAGTTCCAGTAAGATTACCTGCTGTAGGTCACAGAGCTCCGAAGAGGTGTCTAGCCTCTAGCCCACGTTCCTTTCACTAAACTATGCTGCCTCCAAAGTACCTGTGGGTTTTCAGGCATTTTCCAAAGTCTTCTCTATATAAAGATTAACATGAGGGGTGTTGTTGGTTGAGTGTCCGACTCTTGATTTCAGCTCAGGTCATGATCCCAGGGTCGTAGGATCAAGCCCTGCCTTGGGTTCTGCATGGAGTGCGGAGCCTGCTTACAATTCTCTCTCCCTCTGCCCCAGCTCATGCCTCACTTTTTTTTTTTTTTTTTTTAAAGAGTAACATGATAGGTTAAAATCCAGCACTGTCCCATTTTTCTCAACAATTTCTTGCTAGAAACTGCATTACTTTCCTGAGAAACAATATTATAAATGGAAGACACATTCTTTACCAAAGCTGAAGCTGGACGAACACCAACCAGGGATGCTGGCAAAGGTGTTACCACACCAGCTAACCAGTGAAATTAAACCATTTCTAAGTCCCTTTCCATCTGAAGAGTCCCTGGGCGTGTAATTCTATGACTCAGTATCAAAGAACATAGATATGACTGGTAACACCCCAAAGGCAAACATCCAATTAGACACACAACATTTATTATATAAACGGGTCCCATCAAATATAAATACAAAATATGCAAGACCAAAATATAGTCTCACCAGATTTTAAATTTGGTTTAAGCCAAAATACTAGGTAAAATATATCTGAACGTTTAATTAATATTAACTCTGTCTTCTGGGGACTTATACTTCTCAATCTCATTCGTTCTTCTCCTTGAGCGTGCTTCTAGAGCAAGCAGAGGCAAAGCAAACCGCTCCACTATGAGACATGCTCCAAGCTGGGACCATTCCTCTCACATCCCCAAAATATAAGATTACTGTATCCAGTCACCTTCCCTGTCTCCTGCACCCCGTGGGGAAAGCAGATTGAGAGAATGTGCCAGCAAAGGGGTTCGGGAGCCCAACAGGGAGGTCTCAGGGTTGACTGCTAGGGAACTCCACACAGTTGAAAAACCAGCTGGTAGAGCCAGACTTCCTCTACCCCCACCCCCGACCTTTATGAAGCACTGGCACCCTAGAATCTTGTAGCATGAAGCACTGAGTTCATGAAGAAAGGAAGTGCCTGTAAGTATACATGTCAAATGTGTTGAGTGCGAGGCAAGCAAAACTCTGAGTCCTGGCCGCCCACCCCCACAGATGGCCAGACTAACAGCAGTGCCCTCCATGGACTCCCCACACACACGAATGTCCAAGGAAGAGCCCCCACGCCTGCGTGCCTCCCCAATGGTCATCACGGATAATTCCAATTCTGAGACTCCATCTCAAGGAAATACAAAACCAAAATGTAAACTAAAAGATGTTCATCAGTGTTATGGTCAAAGTTAGAAAGCAGGAACAGTAGATATGTTCAACAACAGGAAATGGCTATATAAAATTAGAGTTCCACCAACAGAATATCCTGTGGTCCTAAAAAGTAGTGTGTATACAAATTAAGCATAGACAACTGAATACTCCTGTTACAACAGGTAAGTGTGAAGCCTGGGATGCAGGGACATACACACACCCCTCGCATCTCACCACGCCTCTGATTCTGGAACTTTTTTATTGTCTTCCTGTCAGCAGGTACAGTCCTGAAGTGCAGGCCACTATCCCATCAGCTTCTCCTGTGCCTCCAGTTTGCTCTAACCACCCTCTCCACTGGCCCGCTGCTCTTCCCGCTGTGTACACTTCTGTGCACCACACAACCTATTACACACTACTGATCTGACATATCAAGTGGTCCTATATGTCCCTGCTCGATTACACTCTTGGAAGACACAGTTTGAGGCCTATTCATCTCTGATGTGCCTCTGATGTGAACCCAGTGCAAGTTACACGGGAGGTGCCCCATGAATGTTCACCTAAACAGAACATACCAGTACAACCACAACAGTGTCAAATAATGGCCAAAACGTCCAGAAAAACACTGGAAGAAATGTTACCTACATACAATGGGATAGTATTATTCAGCTTTAAAAATGAAGGAAACTCTGACATGTGCTGTGACATGGGTGGATCTTAAAGACATTACGCTACGTGAAGTAAGCCAGACACAAAAGGACAAATACTTGCAAGGTTCCACTTATAGAAGGTTCCAAGAGAATCAGATTCATAGAGACAGAACAGTAGTGGCCGGGGGGGGGGGGGTGGCGGGGAGGGTGGGAAAGGCAACAGGGACTTGCTGTTTAACAGAGTTTCAACTTGGGAAGAAGAAAAACGTTCTAGAGATGGATGGTGTTGAGGGCAGCACTACAACATAAATGCACTTAATGCCACTGAACCATACACGTAAAAATGGTGAAAATGGTAAATTTTGATATATTTATCACATTTTTTAAAAATGTTACCAATGGTTATTTTTGAGTGATGAGCCCATGGATGATGGTACTGTTCTCTCTCGTGTATAAATTTCATATAACGAACAGTCCCTTTTAAAAATGAAAAAGATAAATTTAGCTTTAAAACAAAAAGAAAAAATTCTTCCAAATCACCTTAAAGACACTATAAAACCGGTTCATCTAATCACTCCAAATAAGGGAGAAGCAAGAACCTCAAGGAGGTGGAGTGAAACCCTAAATGGCGGTGGGGGTGATGTAACCAAAGTGAGCCCCTGGTGACCCAGACAACATGATCTACCTGCACACACCACTCCCCAGTCAGGTCACACAGCTACTGGATGGTCCGACTCAGGAAGAGAAGGAAGAATTTGCATTTATTTGCTCTTGGACAGAGATCCAGCAGATGAAAACTGCCCTCAAAGATGGCAGACTGCGTACTAGAAGAGAAAGTGAGGTTCTAAAGCAAAAGTAGCCCTGTCACAAGCAAAACATGTCTGAAGGAACGGTCAGCATAGACACCCGGCCTCTCGCACTGCAGACCTGTGTAGTGCCCCCCTTGCATGGTGCCATGATGATTGCACACAGCATACAGGTCATAGACGTAGTCCTCAGGGTCCCTCCCGAGTCCATAGGGCCGTCTCCATGGAGACCAATGGGATGGCAAACTCCAGCTGCTCTGACTTCTCTTAACCACATGAGGTGTCATGTCCAGGCCAGTCAAGGGGAACTTGACCATGTTCTGAAGTTTCATACGCCTGTCTCCTTCCTGTTACAAGAAGAAAAACAAGTTCTGATGATATTTTCATGCAAGTAGATGGTAGATCAATTCTGCGTGAAATGTGGACCCTAACAGCTCAAGTGGTTTGAGTTACCGATCTGATGGTTTCCAAAGATACGTACAAAATAAGGAAACACACTAACAGTTTTAACTATCTGGAGGAACAAGTTTCAATACTACTCAAAGCAGAACAAGCAATGACCTACATATAAGGGGTGATGAGCCTCTCGGAGTCTCCATTTCCTTATCTGATAGATGAGTTTAGGTTTTTAACTTACAAACTGACAGTATTGGGTAGTTCATCATGATACCTCTGTCAAAGAGGCATGAAAAGTAATGGAGTAAAACTGTACATGAAAGACAAAGTTAGTGCTGGCAAAGAATAGCCACCAGATTAAGTAGTGTACCCTTTTCCTCCCCACCTCCTCCAACAAGCACAGTAACAGTTAACATTGACTTAATAATATATTCACTTAGTTGATAATAATTCATTTAGTTGATAATCTCGGGTAATCTGTATCTTCCATTAAGGCCACGGGGAAATCCTCTGAAATCCAACTGTCCGCTCACTAGCTATTTTCTGAATGTTTCTTGTGTCCGTGGGAGCTCTAAGAAATTAATTGGGCATGGATAACACCCACCCCATGGAGCCACGGATCTATTAAGAGAAGGAAAACGTTCATAAGAGAAAGGGAGGATGAGCCCTGGATGGTCAGGAAAGTCAGACCAGAGAATTTGGACCTTGCCGTGCAGTCAAGCACTGAGGCTTTGAGGGAGGAGGGAACGTCATCAAGGCTGTGTAAGTAGTGCACAGCACGGGACACAAAGGGAGGAGCAGCTTAAGTGAAGAAATCAAGTAGAAGACAACGTGACTGCAACCAGCTAGAAAGCATCACAAGTCTGAACGGGCAGGCGGACAGCAAGAATGGGGACAAGGGGACACACACAGGAGGCAACGCAGAGGCACAACCAAGCTGAAGAGATGACTGGCTACATGGGAGGGACAAGAAAGAAGTCAAAAACAACACTGCAGTTTTGAATCTGGGTGCTGGAAGGGTGAGGACATTTCTTCTAAAGAAACAGAAGGCAAAGGAAATCGGTCAGCTTGTGTGTGGAAGAAGGCCGGGCTCTGAACCTCGGCTATCTGCATACAGCAGCTATCTGCATACAGTCGGGACACTCTTTACTATGATTAAAAACCTAGGGATCCTGTGCCTGTCACCCCAGACACTCTCACTTCATCAGCAAATCCTAAACATCTGTTGATCTATTCCAGTCTTTTCTCCACAGCCACTGCTCCGGACAAGCCACCAGCATCCCGCCCCTGCATGGTTGCATCGGCTCCCTTCAGATCTCCCTAGCTTCATTCATGTGGCCTCCCATCCTCCACACAGCAGCCAGAATAGTCTCTTCAAAACATGGCCATGTTGCTTCTCTGCTTAAAACCCTTTATCAGAATCCCACTCTGCCCACGAGGAACAACCAGCCCCTGCCCTTCCCCCACCCTCTGGAGCTCCAGCCAAACCGGTGTGCTGTCAGTCTCTTGCACGTGCTGCCCCGCTCAGGGCTCTGCACACGTGGCTCCCTCTGCCACCGTGTGTGTGCAGCACGGCCCCCACCTCACTAGGGAGAGGCCTACTCCTAATCTTTCAGATACACACCTTAAAGCCAGGCCTGAGAGACTCCTTGAACATTTCCCTCTCATCTCCCTCTCTTACAGTGGGGCCTGCCCAGGACAACCCTAACCTCAGGGAACACACAGCCTTTTGGGAAAAACTGACTCGGAGCAATACAACTCACATCAGATTTTCTCTGCATATATTTATGAGTCATCTTCCCAACTATGTGACCGCTTCTGGGAGCAGGGTAACACCTGCTATTACTTTAGGTACAAAGAGAATTCTACCTGCCCCAGAAAGGAGCTCTGGTTTTTTTTAATCCTAAAGTACACTTACCAAAATTTAAAGCACAACATTTTCAAATCTAAAGCAAATCCTCAAGAACAAAGTAAAACATCTGCAGTATGAACTAAAATGTTTTGAATTGAAAAGGCCACAGGATGCTCAAATTTTGCTTTGGGTAAGAACAAACATGACCCCAGACACTGGGGCAGAGGCATCTGTAACAACGTGGACAGGGACGCTGGATCCAACAGGGACACCGAAGGACCCCCATGCAGCCCACAGCAGAGGCACGAGAAACTTGGTCACAGCTTTTCTCACTGTGACAGAGGACATCCTTACCTGTCGAAATCTCTTCAGATGGATAATAAGCACATCAGGCAGAGTCCAGAGGCTTAACGTGATGCTCCCCTGCTGCAGCTGCTTACAGTGCGGGCACCGCCAGGCGTCATCCGGGGCAAGCTGAAAACAAGGAGCATGACACGACTTCCGTTACGCACCACCTCAGGCGAGGCTTTTATAGGAGGCCGCGGCCCCCACTTCTTGGTCAGGGCACGGTACAACTCGGGTCTCTCGGGAAACCACATACATAGGATGCAGAGTCAATGGAAAACACCATCAAAAGCGGCACCTGGCCAGAGCTGGCACCCAAAGATTTGCTGAATAAATCATCTCTCAAAAATGCATGACTGAACAGGTAAATATTACACAGAGGATGTTCCACATCACAGAAGAACCTCAAATTCCACAGATTCTCAAACTCAACCTGTTGCGCTTCCATCAATATAGTGTCCTCCTCCTCCTCCACCTGTCCCATCCTCCTTCCCTCCCTCCCCCTTCCTCCCCCTCCTCCTCCATGTCATACCTCAACAAACACTACTGCCACCCACCAAAAGCAGAACCGGCAGGGCGGACAGGTATCCCAAACCCTCAAACCCTTCCCTTTCCTCTCGTTCCACATCTACCCAAAGTAATTGCCTGCCACCTCTCACACCTGTCTCCTGCACTCCATTCCCACTAACATGGCCTTAATTCAGAGTCCCTACCCTCGCTCTCATCTGGACTTCGGAGTCTCCTA
This sequence comes from Prionailurus viverrinus, assembly GCF_022837055.1. Classification (NCBI taxonomy): domain Eukaryota; kingdom Metazoa; phylum Chordata; class Mammalia; order Carnivora; family Felidae; genus Prionailurus; species Prionailurus viverrinus. The sequence goes on along the minus strand of NC_062576.1, from coordinate 23,726,013 downwards.
TCTGATCTCTCTCTCCCAAGCACTAACCCACTCCAAACAATCCTCCCCCATCCTGCTACCAACAAGGTCTTTCTGAACGTCAATCGGAGGCCTCAAGTCCACATATGTCATCTCCGCAGGTGAGGGTTTCAGGAAGGGGACTTATTCAGTTAGAGGTATGCCCATGAGGCATGTCTGATGAGAGATTTAAGTCTCCTCTGGAGTTCAGAAGATGCACCAGATCAGGGACTATCAACATGATGAGGTAAGGAATGACCATGCCTACTGAGATGGAACAGATAGAAGCACAGAATAGAATCTTGGGGAATGCCTCTTTTTTTAAGTGAAATACTAAAGCTGAGAAACCACCAGAGCCTGAGGATGCATAGTCAGAAAAATAGGCAAATCAGAAGCATTCCCTCTGATGCATACCAAGGAGAGAGAATGGCAAGATCCCATGGAGAGGTCAGATGGTGATGGAGCAAAGGCCACAGAACTGAGCAAACCAGGGGCCACCGAGAGTTTCAGAGGGCAGTGTCAGAAGTGCAAGTGGGATGGAGAGAGGGAAAGAGCTGAAACCACTAATAGGGAATAAGGCAGAAAAGAAGAGGAGAAAGGCAGGCATGGTAACAGGAAAAGGAAGCAGACTAGGTTGTTGTTTTTTTTCCCCCGTGGCAGGAAGACCAAATCACATTTGTAGGAAACATGGGGAAAAACAGAAGTTTGGGTGGATGGAAGTGACTCAGACACTTAACGCTGGCAGAGACCCACAACTGTCATCTGGTCAATCTGCATCTCTGTGTGACTTATTTTTTTTTTTTAAGATTTTTTTTCAAAGTTTATTTATTTTTGGGACAGAGAGAGACAGAGCATGAACGGGGGAGGGGCAGAGAGAGAGGGAGACACAGAATCGGAAACAGGCTCCAGGCTCTGAGCCATCAGCCCAGAGCCTGACGCGGGGCTCGAACTCACGGACCGCGAGATCGTGACCTGGCTGAAGTCGGACGCTTAACCGACTGCGCCACCCAGGCGCCCCTCTGTGTGACTTATTAATAGTCTATGTATGTGGCCATCCAGCCCAGCGTGTGTGGTAAAGGAGCAGGCTGTAGTCTGTTTTGTCAATTTCCAATACAGATACTTTTATCAGATACAATAAGAACAACCTGACAATGTCTAAGAGCTATGAAAGCTTCGAAAACGTCTCTGATTTCTGTACCTATCTCATTGTAAACTGCTACAAAGAGCTCCTGGCCCTGCCGACCACATTGAGCACCGCTGGTCTCGCTGACTCTGACCAGCAGATGAAGGCAGCTATCTCAGTAGGCAGCTCTTCCATTTTCATACTGTCTGTCACAAAGTTCTTCCTCATATTAAGACAAATGCACTCTCCCTGTAATTTCCAATCTTTAGGTTCTGCTTTTCAGATAAAATTAAGTCCAATCCCTTATCCACAAGCCGGTCCTTGAAGTGCCTAAAAATAACTATTAGATCCCCACTCAAGGCCTCCTCTGTCAAATTCAGCATGTCGTGGTTTCCAGATGCACCAGCCCCTATCCACTCTCTCTGGTGCCCCGGTTTGTCAGTCTCTTATTAAAGAGTGAGCATTTAAGGTAATGAAAAGAACGGTGCTATCACCATCTAAATTCTGGGCACTGTTTTAAAGCATCCTTAAGGCAGCTGACAGTGGCTGGCACGTGACACTGCTGATCAATACCGAGCTTACAGACATCTAAATCCCCAAGTTAGCATCTCACAGCCTGCTGCTGAATCTGTCTCCTCTTCCGTGTCCCTGTCGTATTTCTGGACCCGATGACTGAACTTCCCAAGTAACATTCATTTATGCATTCATTCTAGTGTGGACTTACTGAATCCCTGTCTATGTGCCAGGCATGGCTTATAGATATTGGGATTATTTTATGACCAGAACAGACTCTCTCAACTCTCTCCCTTACCCGCTGTGTCCCAGCCATACTGGCCTCATTCCTGTTTTTCAACCATGCCAAGTTGCTTGCTTTATTTACTTATTTATCCCCACCAAACAGACTGAGGTCAGAAACACTGCCTGGCTTAGTCCCTGTTATATCCCCAGTACTAAGCGTACCACCTAGTGCACAGTATGTACTCAATAAACATTTACTGAATGAATGAATCCCTACTAAAATGTATCTTGCTAGCTTGAACTTAACCTTCTAGGTCAATGAGATGTTCTGTGGAATACCAATGTTGTCATCTAGTAGATCCACTCAGTTTTAAGCTTTGGGCCATTCTCAAACATCTCCCAAATTAAAAAAAAAAAAAAAAAGCCCAAATAGGACGAGGTACCACACAGAGTCTGCCATCAACCTGTTTTTAAAGCCAACTGCCTATTGTATAATTGGGCTCCAAACTGGGAAGAAAAAAAAAAATAGGTCTTATGAAAAACTATTATTAGGAATGTCTGGGTGGCTCAGTCGGTTAAGTGCCTGACTTCAGTCAGGTCATCATCTCAGGGTTCCTGAGTTCAAGCTCCACAGTGGGCTCTCTGCTGTCAGCACAGAGCCCGATTCAGATCCTCTGTCCCCCTCTCTCTCTGGCCCTCCCCCACTGGTTCTCTCTCCCTCTCTCTCTCTCAAAAATAAACTTAAAAAAAAAAAGAAAAACTATTATTAAAGGAGCTGGCTATGAATAGCTTGGGGGAAAAAAGACTGTGAGAATATTAAAAGTATTTTCAAATATTTAAAGGATAGACAAGTGGAAGAAAATCAGGACTTGTCATCACATATCCTTAATGAATGTGTTGGTTGCAGTAACCCGGGGCATATTTCAGAGAAGCCTCGGGGACCACCAGAGATATCCCGGGAGGAAATGGCGTGTCTCCTGAGTACAGAAATGCCTCGTAACTAAGGTATTCAAATAGCAGCTGGATAATCACCTATTTGAAATAAGGCAGAAGAACTCAACCATTAGAAAATACGAGTTTTGGGGTGCCTGACTGGCTCAATCAGTTGAGTGTCTGGCTCTTGATTTTGGCTCAGGTCATGATCCCAGGGTCGTGGGATCAAGCCCCGTGCTGAGCCTGTAGTCTGCTTAAGATTCTCTCTCCCTCTGCCCTCTCCCCTGCTCATGGTCTCTCTCTCTCAAAAAAAGAAAAAAAAAAAAAAAAGAAAGAAAAAAGGAGTTTTAAAGTCCCCTCCAACCCAGAAATCGCAGGATTCACTAAATATAAGAGTGAACAGTAACAATTAGCAGTCAAAAGTATACTAAACATCAGCTCAAGATTAGCTGAACACCAAGTGCTCTAGTCAAGGCTGCTTAAGGTGCAATGCCCTAGAGAGTTTTAAAAACCACACAGGCATTGGCCCCATCCACAAACTTATTCATGTATCCCACTCTTCTATTCAAATATTTACTGAGTCCCTATAATCTGCAAAGCCCTGTACTAAGTGGTCTAAAACATGCCTTCTGATCTAACTTTCTTTTTTTTTTTTTTTACAGTTTACTTTTGAGAGAGATAGAGAGAATGGGGGAGGGGCAGAGAGAGAAGGAAGCACAGAATCCGAAGCAGGCCCCAGGCTCTGAGCTGTCAGCACAGAGCCCTACGTGGGGCTCAAACTCACAAACCGTGAGATCATGACCTGAGCCAAAGTCAGGCGCTTAACCGACTAAGCCACCCAGGTGCCCCCCGAACTTTCGATCTACATCTGCACTGAGCACTCCAAAGTGTGGCTAATGTAGCTAAGGAACAGAATTTTTAATTTTGTTTCATTTTAATTAATTTAAGTTTGAATTTAAGTAGGTCCTGGCACATATGTTTTTGGTGCCAAAAAGTTAAGAATAACTATTTTTGTTACTAGGGGAAATGACTTAAAATCCCTAAATCAAGGGGTGGCTCAGTCAGTTAAGTGTTAGACTTCAGCTCAGGTCATGATCTCACAGTTCACGAGTTCCAGCCCCACATCAGGCTCTGTGCTGACAGCTCAGAGCCTGGGGCCTGCTTCAGATTCTGTGTTTCCTTCTCTCTCTGCTCCTCCCCCATTTGCGCACGTGTGCACGTGCACACTCTCTCTCTCTCTCAAAATTAAACATTTAAAAACAAGGTTTAAAATCTCTAAATCAAAACAAAAAAATAATACATATATCACTGTTAAAAAAGAAAACAAATTAACTACAAAGGTTCACTTCTAGAGCATTTCAATCAATCAAGGTTTTCTAGTAATCTAAACTACTTTTGTAAAGTCCTAAAAGGAATAGCACTAAGACACCCATTATGTGAGTGAAAAACGCCTGGGGACTTTTCTGGGGCATACTTTGCTCTCCGGTGTCATCCTGCCACATCGCCCTCCCTAGCACCCTCACCACCCCAGAAGTGCTGCCAGGCTCTTACCCGCTCCTCTTTGGTGTAGAGCTGGAAACACTGGGATAAAGTGCAAGTCTGGGGCTGATGATGACGCTCCCTCTGCAGACGGACACTTTCTGCATCAGGAATATACTCATCTTCAGTATTTACAAACAAGCTGCAATTGGCGGGGGAGGGAAGCATTTATCAGAGAATGTCTTGCAAAACTGACCCCCAAACTGCAGCTTCACGATGTGACTATAAATTCATAACCAAAAAGAACCAATGTGTAACAAAAGCAAACAGGTTATCAACTGGTCATCCAACTTTTCTATGTTCCAAAATAGTCTTGAAAAGCTCTGTATCTATAAAATTATTTCTTGAAAATAACTTGGGAGTTGGTTTTCATGGGATTGGTCGTGAACCATTAATATATATTCTTGTCCTTTGTATCTACAGGCATGCATTTGGCATAATTTACTAGAGTTAATGGGCTTATAATCAAAATCAAAATCACTGGCCCTGAACAGTAATGAATAAATAGCTCAGTCTCATCAGCAGCAAATATTCTGAGGTTTTTGAGATCCAGACAATAAAATGTATAGGAAAGAAATAACTGATTAAAGGCTTAGCAAGCCACTTGGATACTTAGCTAAAAAGAGAGATTTGTCTCAGCAAATCTGAGGGATCAAAGGGATGCTATTAAAAATGGTAATTAAAACGATGATTCTATAAACACTAAATAAAAACAATACTCACAAATCTTTTGTTTCCTTGTCCCATTCTACCACTAACTTCACATGAGCAGTGCCACCTGGTCCACAAGATTTTAATGCCCTAGAGGATGGAGAAGGAAGTCACATATTATGCTCTTAATAAATTATTTCACTTATGATTATATCCTATCTGAAATTTGATATCATAATGTGATTGCTGAAAATGTTCAACACTGTTCCTCATCAGAGTTTCTAGCAAGACAATTATGACTTCATATTTAGAATAACTAGGTTACAACTGGACTGAAAAATCCTTAAATTAAAATGTCCAGTACAGAAGGAGACTAGAAGAAATTAGTCTCACATTATGTAGGCTGTCTACAATCACTCTCAGATGTTCTTTATGACCTTTCCAACTTTTTGTCTCATTTCTCACCAACCCAAATAGAGACCAGATAGTAGTCCCTCTGGGAACACAGTCTTGCTCCTACACCTCTTCTCCCCCATAACCCACGCCTGGGCCCTTGGACTGTGCCCCATGCCAATCCAAACTGTGCCCTTCCTGCAAGGTACCCCTCAAGTTCCATCCCTGTCTTTTATAAAGCACTCCCCTCAGGTGGCCTTTCTTGTCACCATCTCCTGAGAAACTCTTTCAGCAAGAGTAGTCAATATTAATTACCCATCTAATATTTGTTACGCTTTGCAGTATTCTGGATCAGTATCTAATCTCTTAACTTTTGTCTCTAAAACCAAACATAAACTGCTTTCAAACACAACCACATTGTATACTTTTTTTGGAATCTTAAAGTGCAAACACCACAATATTTGCTGAAAAATCATAATAAAGATAATGTGAGTTTTTGTATTTATGCAACTATATATATTGCATATATATATATATATATATATACACACATATGTGTATTCTTTTATTAATGCAGTAGGGTGTTGGAAGCATGTAGAAAAGCAGGGAGGTAGCAGAGGGAAGCGACTAGGTCTACTGAGGGAGAGGAGGAACAGTGTGAAGGTTCAAGGGAATGGAATGATCCACAGAGGACAACACATGCAAAGGCACACACGAGTCGTGCCACGTGTTCCAACAATCCTCATGCTGGGATACTGCTGAAGATTTAAGATGAGAGGAAGAGCCTGACAAACGGGGTGTAAGCAGGGTTCAAACTGTAGAGCTTCATACACTGTGGAAGATGGGCTTCATCTTTTAGGTCACAGGTTGCCATTTAAGATTTCCAGGAGGAGGGGCACCCGGGTGGCGCAGTTGGTTAAGCATCCAACTTCAGCTCAGGTCATGATCTCACGGTTCAGGGGTTCGAGCCCCACATCGGGGGCTCTGTGCTGACAGCTCAGAGCCTGGAGCCTGCTTCGGATTCTGTGTCTCCCTCTCTCTCTGCCCCTACCCCACTCGTGCTCTGTCTCTGTCTCTCTCTCTCTTTCTCAAAATAAATAAACATTAAGAAAAAAAATTTCCAGGAGGAAAGCGGCATGATGAGAATTCTACTTTGGAAAACTTCCATCTTGGCTGAGTATGAAAGTGTAATTATATCTGTAGTCCTGGGACATACATTAATTTGCTTTCCTGACAGGAGGACTCCAGGTTTTTCTGATTTCGAAAAAGATCATAAAACATATCATACTCAAATATGAATGAAAAGTAAAAAGTATACTTAATTTCTAAACGAGCCTAAAGAGCCTACATACGTAGGTGGAAACTGTACCAGCCGTCACTAGAAATTATACATGAGCATAAATAAAATTGTAGAAGACAATTTATTGACTTATTTTTACCTTTCTACCGTTGGGTGGCACAGGGGTTTCTCCTCCTGGGGCAGCAAGTATGTTATCCCCACAACACTGACGACACGCAAACTGAATGGACACACCTGCATCAAACAGTAAAGGAGGATTTGACTGAATTTCTCTTCAAAGGCATGTGCGTCACAGTAGCATTTCCAAAACAGATTAGAGAGACAGCAAATGGTTTGGCAAAATGCTTCTCTCTGATATTCTATTAGGTTGTTGAGCCACTCTTACACACTTTAAATATGATTTACCTAAATGCAGTTTACATATCAAATATGTTAGGCAGGACAAGTAACATGCTGCTTTAGGCTGAACGTTAACTTCATGTAAGTCTCCCATGGATACCTTAATATAGTAGTCGTAATTTTGAAAGTACACAGATAGCTGTTCTACAAAATCTCTCCAAGCTGATCGTGTGCTAATCTTTATTAGATAAATATATATTATAAAGAAATACCCAGCAGTTCAAGGAAATTCTTGCAGTGGCCAGAAAATGAGGGGCTAAGTCCTCAGTCTTGAAAATCTGAACACAGCTGATTTTACTAAACAGCTTTGCACACAGCTCCTTGGCATCCCAGCGCCATGTCTGGTCTTCCCTAAGTGCAGAGGTCCAAAACTCAAACTTCTCTGCAGGGACTGTTTCATCGTTGGGTACACACGCATGTGTGCTGGAGCATCCAGATGCCGACCCACCTGAATGCAAACCGTGGGCCTCAGGAAATACTTCATCTTCTCCAAGATTTCCTTCTGCAGAAGGTCCCATGCTATTGTCTTCTCCAAGTGCAGCACAAAAGGCAGTCCAAATCTAACACACATAAGTATTGCAATCGCCTTAAAAGTATGGCAATTCTTTTAATACTGTAATTCTTTATTCATGATCTCTTAAAATGGAACAACTATCTAATTGGGTTTAGGATGGTTCTCAAAATAAAACAAACAGGAAATGTAACAGTTACTCCCAGAAGTGGATAAAAAAGTCAGAAAAGAAGCTTAGATTTCTAAATGAAATTTAATACCTCATGTGCCAAAATGGCTTCTAGGGGATATTAGGTCACAAGAGGCCAGGATCAATGAATATGGTAAGGAAAGAGAGCGGGAGTGGACACGCTCCGACAAACGGCATGGGTCCACAAAAAGGGGTCAGGTGCTGGAGGAATAGATGGCTGGAAGGTCTAGCGGGCAGGTGGCTGTACGCTGGTAATCTGACAAGCAAGTGACACTGAAAGTCAGCTCCCAGCCTAGGGGAGAAGCCAGGTAGCCCCTGCCCATGCTGGGCTCTCAGGAGTCAGAGGATCAGAGGCAGTACCATGTACATGTACCATGTAAGGCTCTGGCAGTACTCAGATCACCAAGGGAGCTTGAAACAACAATGATGCCCGGCAGTCCCCTGAGACTGCACTGTAATCACTCTGGTATGTAGCTCAAGCACTGAACTTTGCTGAGGAAGCCCCAGATGGTTCTAACACGCAGCCAGGGCAGGACCACTGGCCCAGCCTCACTCCCACTCACACCTGGCCACTCATACCTACTCATTGTGCCCTACATGTATGCTACTCACCCAGCCAGGTCTCTGTGCAGCCAACTCCTTCAGCTTGAACAACCCTCCCACCTCTTCCCTAAGCCACTCCCTAGTCCCCCACATCAAGACCCAGGGGAGGGATTCTTCCCCAGGAAGCACCCTGTTGATCGGCTCCCTGTGCTATCTGGGCCACTGCACTCACTACACCATGGGAAAGATAAGGTCTATCTCCCTAACTCCCACCAGTAAACCAAGGCAGGAACTGTGATTTATTTATCATAGTCACCCAAACAGCCAACCCCTAAGAATCCATAAGTGTTTAATGAACAAATGAACAAAGAGATAAACCTTGACTCAGGGTGAAGCAGAGGCACTCACATCAAGAAAGCTGCTCCTGGAGCACCTGGATGGCTCAGCCGGTTGAGTGTCTCTTGATTTCAGCTCAGGTCATGATCTCACTGTTCGTGGGTTTGAGCCTCACACCAGACTCAGGGCTCACTGTGCAGAGCCTGCTTGGAATTCTCTCTCTCTCCCCTTCTCTCTCTTCTCCCCTCCCCTGTCTCTCTCAAAATAAATAAACAAACAAAAAAGGAAAGCTGTTCCTATGACCTCAGCCTATGCACAGCAGTACTCCACAACCAGCACCATGATGGGAGATAAATTACAAGCACATGTAAATCAGCCACTCCTGGTTTTCACATGATCATGTCCTCACTTGTAAGGGGATAGTATTACGAAAGGGACTCCACAAGTTCTTTATTTTATACCAACGGGCTGAGCTGCCTTTCTTTCTGCCCCGTAAACATGCCACGCTCCTCTCGGTCTCAGGGTCTTTGTACTCATGTTCCCTCATCACGGATCCTTCTCCCCGGAGGCTCACACTGTCTCCTCACTCGGAGGACTCCGCTCCGTGCTGCATCCCGGGGTGGACCTCCCTGTCCCCCTCTCCAGAGAGTCTTGCCACTCTCTCACTCCAGCCTGCTTTCATATCTTCAAGGTGCTGATGACTGTCTGAAGTTAAGTGTGTTTACTTGTTCGCAGTCGGTCTGTCCTCACTGGGACAGAAGCTCCACAAAAACACAGTCTATCTCGTTCACTGCTCTACCCCCAGGGTTGGAACAGTGCCCGACACACTGTAAACACCACAGCATTTGTCAACCAATATCATATATATACAAATCAACATATTTCACACTTATGTTATTGAACCATCATTAAATAAGGAAATTACTGCAAAGCAACATTTTAAAAGGCTAATGTAATGCTACCCTGACAAACAGCAGAAACAAAGTCCTTTGTCCCTGAAACTTATCCATATCTTGTTGTTACTCAGGTTACATTACTACTGTGACAAAGCTGCTTTGAAAGATAGTCATATAAGGACTTTAAGAGACAAAACAGATAAACATAAGGGAAGGGAAACAAAAATAATATAAAAATAGGGAGGGGGACAAAAGAGACTCATAAATATGGAGAACCAACTGAGGGTTGCTGGAGGGGTTGTGGGAGGGGGGATAGGCTAAATGGGTAAGGGGCATTAAGGAATCTACTGAAATCAATGCTTCACTATATACTAATTTGGATGTAAATTTTAAAAAATAAAAAATAAAGTAAAAAAAAAAAGATAGTCTAAACCTCCCATAAATTCTTAGCAGGAACAGATTTGAGAGAGATTTGTGACTCCCAAATTTCTGACTTAAGCAGCTGAATGAATAGTGGTGCCATTCGCTGAGGCAGGAAATGCTGGAGGACCAGATTTACAGGGTAAGAGAATCCGTACAGTTTGGAACCTAACACTGAGGTACATGTACCGTCCAAGTTGATATGCTAAGAATTACAGAATTTAAAAAAAAAAAGCTGTTAAGAAGGATCCACGAGGCGCCTGAGCCAAAAATAAACACATGAAATGAGACATTGACAATTAGATGAGCTCGAAGAGCCTTTCTAATTCAGACTCTACCATCCTTATTTTAGATTCTCCCCCCCTCCCCAAACCCTCAAATCAGGTCAACTTACATTCTTTATAAATATCAGATTCAAAAATTAAAGATTTTTTATTTTTTAAAATTTTTTAAATGTTTATTTTTGAGAGACACAGAGAGAGAGAGAGAGAGAGAGAGAGCGAGAGAGAGAGAGAGAGCGAGCATGTGCAAGCAGGAGAGGGACGGGAATCCCAAGTAAGCTTCATGCTGTCGTGCAGAGCCTGATGCAGGGCTCACAAACTGTGAGATCATGACCTGAGCCAAAGTTGTATGCTTAACCAACTGAGCCACCCAGGTGCCCCTCATAGTTTTATTTTGTTTGTTTTTTTTTAAATTGTTTATTGTGAGAGAGAGCAAGTGTGAGTGGGGGAGGGGCAGAGAGAGGGACGGAGGAAGAGAATCCCAAGTAGGCTCTGTGCTATCAGTGCAGGGTTCGATGTGGGGCTCAAACCCAGGAACCGTGAGATCATGACCTGAGCTGAAATCAAGACTGGGATGCTTGACCAACTGAGCTACCTTGGTGCCTGTCATCCCTACTTTTTTTTTTTTCAACGTTTATTTATTTTTGGGACAGAGAGAGAGACAGAGCATGAACAGGGGAGGGGCAGAGAGAGAGGGAGACACAGAATCGGAAACAGGCTCCAGGCTCTGAGCCATCAGCCCAGAGCCCGACGCGGGGCTCGAACTCACGGACCGCGAGATCGTGACCTGGCTGAAGTCGGACGCTTAACCAACTGCGCCACCCAGGCGCCCCTCATCCCTACTTTTTAAAGCATTTTAAATTGTTTGAAAACATTAGACTTTTAAAGTTTCAGCACTTACTGGTAAGTCAGTTTTTACCTTTTCCCTTGCTGCCCAGTGCAAGCTCGGTTACACACTAAAAGAACAATCTTGTCGCCTCCTGGTCTTGTCAGGGGCAAGTCTGTTTTCCCTTGCTTTGCTGCTGCCTGTGTACAAGAAGACAGTCGATGATGATCCAAGCCAAATTTCAAGTGGTTTAGATTGTTGTTTAAGTGGATTCCTGGAAAAAAAAATTAAAAACAACTTATTCTATCTTTTCAAAATTCTTTCATTCATTACAAAGAAATTTACCCAGCAGAGAAATTAAGAAGCTGTCATTATGTAATTTAAACTACAAACGAAAAAAGAACAAATGATTATGAGATAACCAGCCATTAAAATAATTTCTTAAGCATCTATCATTTCCTTTAAACTAGCTTTATATATCTTAAAAAGTGAAATTTAAAATTCTTCACTTCAGTGAATACTGGATACAGTTGTATTTTTTATTATTTATTTATTTTGAGGGAGAGCGTGCATGCATGGGCACAAGCACAGGAAACAGGCAGAGACAGAATCCCAAGCAGGCTCCGCACTGTCATCATAGAGCCTGATATGGGCGGGGCTCAATCTCACAATCATGAGATTTTGAGAGCAAGTTTGCAGAGATGATCCACCAAGGCAAATTTAAGGGGAGACCATGCAACCAGGAACCAAATAAATTTTTAAAAAATAAAAAATTAAGACTAGTAAACGTGGAATGATCTTCAATATTTTAATAGCAGTTTCTTCTCCCTGATTAACAAGACAGACTTATAAAAAACAAAGTATAAACCGCACTTAACTAGACTCACAGCCATTATAGGACATGTCAACTTTAATGCAATCAACCACCCTGGATGGACCTACATTTAAGTGAACAAAAATATATGATCGATAGGAATACAGGTTGGTAAGAATCAGGTCTTTAGAAATGCCTGAAAGCAGAGCTGTCTGTCAATCTTAGCTACTCAGCAATTTAGTACCTAGTACAACGCCCTGCACTTAGTAGAAATTCAAAAGTGCTTGATCAAACAACCGTTCATTTCAATGGAATACTACTCAACCATTAAAAAGAATAAAACCTTGGGGTAGCTCAGTCAGTCAAGGTTCCAACTCTTTTTAGTTCAGGTCATGATCTCACAGTTTGTGGCATCAAGCCCCATGTTGGGCTCTGTACTGATAGCACAGAGCCTGCTTGGGATTCTCTGTCCCTCTCTCTCTGCCCCCTTCCCCAACTCGTGCACGTACACTCTCTCTCAAAATAAATAAACAAGAAAAAAAAAAAAAAGGACATCTTGCCATTTGCAGCAACATGGATGGACCTTGAAGGCATTATGCTAAGTGAAAGAAGTCAGAGAAAGACAAATACTGCATGATCTCACTTATATGTGGAATTTAAGACAACAACAACAAAACGAAGGCAGAGATACACAGAAGAGACTGGTGGTCGTAGAGGAGAGCGGGAGTGGTCAGGCAAAATTGGTGAAAAGGGTCAAAAGGTACAAACCTCAAGTTATAAAATAAATAAGTAATGGGATGTAATGTACATTATGGTGAGTATAGTTAATAATACTGTATTGTATATTTCAAAGTTGCTGAGAGTAGACCTTAAAAGCCCTCATCATAATAAAAAAAATTTTGTAACTCTATGGTGATGGATGTTAACTAGATTTTCTGTGATGATTATTTTGCAGTATATACAAACACCGAATCATTATGCTGTACCCCTGAAACTAACATGTTATATGTCAATTACACCTAAACAAAAATAATAATAAAATTAAATTAAAATAATTGTTCACTTCTTTAATCTTTTGGAAGTATAGCCTAAGGAAATTATACCCCAACTTGCAAATAGAAGAAAGTCCTTCACCACCACCACCACACGCATAAATGAGAACAACAGCAAAAGGAAAATAAAAAGTGGCTTATAAAAAAGAATTCATAGCAGAATTCTGGCAATAACCTAAACATCCAGCAATACAAGACTTGCCAAACCTATTAAGGGACATCAGCATTACAGCAATTTAAAATAACAAGTATATGGTTAATACCAAAATAAATTCCAGATGAATTAGAGTTAAAAAAAAAAAGTATACAGAAGCTAGAAATAAGGAAAAATGGAATCTTCATTAAGCTATTAAAGGGAAGAAAACCTTTTAACCTTAAATACCAAAAAGAAATCACAAGAGGAAAAACAGGTTTCACTCCATAGCCATTTCAAACTTTGGTATGACAAAATAAAAATAAGAGAAGTCTGAATTTGAGACAATAAATGGCCTCACTGCCCAGCTCCTTGGCAGAAAGAAGGCTGGGGAGACCTGTTCTCAAGTGATAAGGGTCCCTAATGAGATGAGGGGGTACCACTCAACTGCACAGAAATCAAGCTCTGTGTTCAAAGAGCAGGCCCAGTTACTACCAGCTGCATGACTGGGGCAGTTATTCAACTCCCCAAGTCTTCCCTCATTTGTAAAACGGGGAAGGCAGCAAGTAGCCTCATAGGCCTCAAATAACTTATTTATAAAGATTAGAGCAAAGGCTAACACATACTTAGTAAAGTACAGTGTTCCAACAGAGCCACTCTCTGGTTAGAACACAATCACCTCGGACCTCATCAAATTCACTTAAAAACAAAATTTAGTATTAACCATTAACAACTGGGGTGTGAAAGGGGATTTGAAGAAATTTTCAGTTGAACATTAACTGGGCTCTTGCTCTGCATTAGGAACTATACTAAACTGCTGGGTACAGAAAGATAAAACAAAGCATAGCCCCAAGTGCAGAGAATTTCACAGCATGGTGCAGGCAGAGGAGGAAAAAAGATCATTTCCATGCAACATGCTGGTGTCAGAGATTAGCAGAAGCTTTGACTGGAACAAGGAAGAGGAGTAAGTCAGCAGCCTGATGTGGAGGAGGTAAGGAAAGAGTTTCAGGAAAAGGTGATGACTGAGTATTTTTTTACTGTAATGCAATTAAAAGTAGAAAACAAATTGAACAAACAAAAGCACACACATGAAAAAGCACCTGGAAAATAAAGCTCCTAGGTCAAAAAAATTAAAACTTGAATAACAGACTACCTAGAAACTAACAATGTAAATATGGGTGGGTATACCAGAGAAAACTGAATCCTAACTGGCAGTGAAGAAAGCTGATCAACCCAACATACAGAATTACCAAAAGGTTCAGAAACTAGAGGCACCCATGGAAGTAGGTGTGAAGGAAAAGAACTAAAATAAGGACTTTCAAGAACGGCACCAAGATCATTCAAAGCGGAAAGAATGGTCTCTTGAGGCACCTGGCGGCTCAGCCCGTTAAGCTGGTGTCAGAGATTAGCACAAGCTTTGACTGGAACAAAGCTTGATCTCAACTTGAGATCAAGTTGAGACTTGATCTCAACTCAGGTCTTGATCTCAGGGTCACATGAATTCAAGCCCCACATTTGGCTCCACGTGGGGCATGGAGCCTACTTAAAAAAAGAAAAAAAGAATAGTCTCTCCAACAAATGTTGGTGCTGTTTACCTACAAAAGATTGCACCTGGACTCCCACCACAAACCATACACAAAATTAATTCAAACGGAGCAAAGACCTAAATGTAAAAGCTAAAACTATAAAAACTCCTAGAAGTAAACACAGGAGTAAACTTCATGGTCCTGGATTTAAGGATGAAATCTTAAATTATTTTTTTTTTCAACGTTTTATTTATTTTTTTTGGGACAGAGAGAGACAGAGCATGAACGGGGGAGGAGCAGAGAGAGAGGGAGACACAGAATCGGAAACAGGCTCCAGGCCATCAACCCAGAGCCCGACGCGGGGCTCGAACTCACGGACCGCGAGATCGTGACCTGGCTGAAGTCGGACGCTCAACCGACTGCGCCACCCAGGCACCCCAAGGATGAAATCTTAGAGATGACACCCAAAGCATAAGCAATAAAAGAAGAAAAAAATTAGATCTCATCAAAACTAAGAACTTCTGTTCATCAAAAGACACTATCAAGAGAGTGAAAAGACAATTTATAGAATGGGAGAAAATATTTGCAAGTCACATATCCGACAAGGGTCTAGAATCTAGCATGTATCTCTTACAATACAACAACAACACCAACAACAGCACAATTTAAAAATGGGGCAAGAACTTGAATAGACATTTCTCTAAAGATGATAAACAAATGGCCAACAAGCACATGAAAAGATGATCGACTTCATGTATCACGACACACCACTTCACACCCACTAGGATGGCTATAATCAAAAAGATGGAAAATAATAAATGTTGCCAAGAATGTGGAGAAATTGTAACCCTCATATATTGGTTCAGCTGTTGCAGAAAACAGTCCAACAATTCCCCGGAAAGTTAAGCATAGAATTACCACGACCCAGTGTTTCCACTCTTAGGGGGATGTATGTGTGTGCGTCCCCCAAAAGAACTATAACCAGGTATTCAAACAAATACTTGTATGTGAACAGTCACAGCAGCACTATTTCATAATGTGGAAACAACCCAAATGTCCATCAACAGATGGAAAACAAAATATTCTATATACAAAAAAAAATTTTTTTTAAAGTGGGTGGGTACCTGGGTGGCTCAGTTGGTTGAGCATCTGACTTCGGCTCAGGTCTGTGAGTTTGAGCCCCGCATCAGGCTCTGTACTGACAGCTTAGAGCCTGGAGCCTGCTTCAGATTCTGTGTCTGTCTGTCTGTCTGTCTGTCTGTCTCTCTGCCCCTCCCCTGCTCATGCTGTCTCTCTTACTCAAAGATAAACATAAAAAAAAATTTTTTTAATGTTCTACATACATATAATGGAATTAAAAATTTTTTTAATGTTTTATATACATATAATATTTAGCCATAGAAAGGACGGAAGGACCGATAAATGCTACAACACGGATGAACCTTGAAACATGCTAAGTAAAAGAGACAAGTCACAAAAGGCCACAAATTATGATTCTATTCACATGAAAGTCTAGACTAGAGAAATCTACAGAGACAGAGAGTAGAATAGTGGTCACTCAGGACTGGGTAGGATGGGTAGGTTGCAGGGAGGTGTGTGTAGGGGAGACAAAATAGGAGCTGAGAAAGGAGCTGGAGAAATGAATTCTCAACAGAGCAAACAGTGGGAAAGTATAAAAGTACACGGCATGTTTGAGAAAGAGAGTGACCTGGGTAGGGTACATGGGGAAGGAGACAGAATATAGTAGAGAGGCTGGAAAGAGAGGCAAGGACTCATCATGAGGGGCCAAGCATCCTTCCAAGGTGTTCAGATGTAATCTTAGACAAAGGGGAAATCCTAGCAAATCAATAAAAAGCATGTAACATGATCAGAAATGTAAGTCGGAATCAGTTTGGTGGCACCATGGAGAAATAATTGAACAGAAGAAAGCCTAGGGAATAAAGGTATTACTAGAGAAGTTACTAGAAAAAGCCCGGTCGACACTGGTCTGAGCTGTATCAGTGGCAAGAGAATGAGGAGGAAAACTGCATAGTGTTTACTTAGTTCTATGTGAATTTTGAGAGAGAGGTCAAAATTTGAAGAAGTGCTTGGATCCACCTTGGGTGAAAGTGGTGGCGCCATGATTCCACAGAAGAAACGCAGGAGGATCGGGTCTAAGAAATGCTGAGTGTTAAGACACCAACAGGACTTCTAAGCAGAGATTCCAGTGGACAGGCAGAAGTCAGGGAATGGAACCAGAGGAAAGAGAGGGCGAGCAGGGGGGTTCAGTTCTAAAAATCATGGCAGTAGAAGAGATACTGATGAGACTGGATGGAGCAACGGGTTCTCAAACCGTGGTGTGCATCAGAATTGCCTGTGAAAAACAAGTTTACTGGGCCCCACCCCCAGAGCTGCTCATTCAGTAGGTCCGGGGTGGGGTCTAGGAATCTATAGTTCTCACCAGTTCCCAGGTGCCTCTCATGCTTTAATAACCACTGGAGTCGAGAAAAAGGACAGAAGCCCCAGAACCATGAAAAAGACCAGGAACAAAGCTCGAGTTGCCTAGCAACTTTCAAAATAGCCCCCAAATCCTGGAAGCACTATAGAGAGACACGCTGAGTTCCAAATCACAGACGAAACCACAGGAAAAGGAGGCACTGTCAAAGCTGTACTCTCTTGCTGCCTATGGATGCAAATTTCTTAAGAGCAAGGTATCAAGAAAACATTTTACAGCAAAGAGTTAGAATTTAGAAAGCATCAGAGCCGGGAACAAAATGCCAAAAAAACAACAAAAAAAAGATGGCAGCTATGGCATAATACACCTTCCCAAATGCTGTCATAAGATACTTAAGAATCACTTCAGGGAGGATTTAGTCAGTTCTGAGCCTCCAATTGTGGAGAGGAAAGGTTAGAAAAGAAATAGTGAGAACTGCCTTCTTCCA
Organism: Prionailurus viverrinus; assembly: GCF_022837055.1. Taxonomy (NCBI): domain Eukaryota; kingdom Metazoa; phylum Chordata; class Mammalia; order Carnivora; family Felidae; genus Prionailurus; species Prionailurus viverrinus. The sequence continues at coordinate 23,708,491 of NC_062576.1, read as the reverse complement.
GAGAAACATGTTACCATAAAATTTATGCCATCCTAAAAACAAGCATTATGTGTATTTTTACCACAGTTAAAAACAATTATGCCATCACATAATAGACATCTCAAAAGGGTATACAGTTGTAAAACCTGCAAACCCCTGTGGAAACAGATGCTCATTTACCTCTTTGACTGAGAATTCCTTCAGGCCTAAATATTTCTGGAGTCTCAAAGGCAAAAATGCAGTCGCTTTCATGGACTGTTTCCAGGTCGTCTGTGTCACAAAAGGAACGATGGAACCCATCATAGTACATTTCCGTTAACACAATCTAAAAACGGGAAAAATGTAAACAGTTGGACAACTGGAAAGTCAATACGAATTGATCTCCCAATTCTACCATGAACTTCTGCAGCCTGTCAGGATTTGTGGTGATGTGAGAGGGCTCTGAGACATGTCACAGAGCCCACACTATCTGCCTTCAGTAAGGAAATCTAAGAAGCACAGTATCTTCTGTAAATGTGTAACAAACAATATACTCTGATTTCAGAACGCTATGGCACTGAATCCAGAGTTCCTCTAAGTTTCCGTGAAGAAACCCAGGAAATTATAAAAACTAATCCTCCTGTTTCACAAGGGGAAGACACTGAAGACAGGTGGGAAACTTGCCAGAGTACCCAACCATTAAGTCTCGCAGCGAAGACCGAGTCCACATCTGATTCTGAGACTTTCTCCTACCTCGTTAACTTTTTTCATTTCAAGTTAAGAAATGCCATATAACCATGGATTGTGTATTAGAAAAAAAAAAAGAAATCAACTCACATGTCCAACAATAGGAGCTAGTTAAATGTATTATAGTCCTACTATAATTATAAAGCTATTACAAAGAATGATCTGAGTAAATAAGAAACAACATAAAGAGTAATGTGTGTAAGCAATTCCATTTTTATAAAATAATAAATGTAATATATATATAGAAAAAAATAAGAGTGAATATACAACACAGTATTAAAGTTAGTAAGTCTTAGTTCTAAGGTACTTATTAGGACAAGGTACTTCTAAGTTACGCTTCTGAAATGGTTGAATATTTCACAATGAAACAAAAAAGCAAAAGATGGGGGGAAAAAAAACAATGCAAACATTTAGATGCTCATTACATGCTCAGTAGCACCGTCTAGCGAAAAAGCACTGGATGGGGCCTGAAGAGGTTCCAGTCCCAGCCTGCCACCAACCAGCCCTATGACCTTGAACAAGTCACATGGTTTCTCTGGGCCTCCTTCAAATGAGGGGGTGGAAAACGGACCCCTAAAATCCCCTCTACTAATGCAAACATACCACAAGTCTGTGAGGTGAAACAGGCTGGTGGCATATTCTACAAACAGTCCAAGAAAAATATCCCTGGCACATTTTTCTTCTAATTATTTTAATGACCACATTGTTTTTCTGCAGGTGAACATACAAGTATAATTTACTTTCTCCAGCAAGCTAAGGTCAAAAACAAACTTGTAATTACATCACCCATTTAAACCACATGCAAAAAGAGCCAGATGCCACTGGAGGCTTTACAGATACAACCAGATTTACTCTGGAAACACATCTAAGCCTCCCTCCCTCATTGTGTCTTTCCCCTCATTCTGAAGGGGAAAAAAAGAATCAACAAGGACTTCACAGTAAGGAAGAATATGAACATTTTATCAACATGCCAGTACTTGGCCTATGAAAATATGAGATACTTACTACATTAGGGCCCCACTGCTGGTTGTATTTGTTTTACTGTGGTAACTTCCCAAATGAAGCCACATGAGGCCAAAGTACAAAATACCTTTAGTAATCAAGTGATTACACAGCAGCTTCCAGAAGGTATCTAGGGAGAAGTTATTCTACCACAGAATCATCTTTCTTAGTAAATCTAAAATAGGAAATGTTTTTCCAAATAAAGTCATAATAGTGAATTGAGTAAAAACTATATGCAAAAATGTCAAGTCACAAACAGGCCAAAGTATCTGGGGTCAATTTAAATATAACTACTTATCAAAAATTTACCCAAAAAAAGAAGGCAGAGGGAGCACAATGTTCCTTTCTCTCATCTAAACAAAGGACGAGACACTGGCCCAGCTTTAAGCAGAAAGTGAACCATACTGAACATCTATATGTACTATACCAGCAAGAAGATATCCACTCTTGACACCACAATGGAAAGGGGTTTTCAAGAACCACCAGTCAAGTTTTCTAAGCCTCTCTGACCTTCAACAACCACAGCAATGCTCTTCCTATTGCCTGCATAAGCTTCCCTAAGAATGGTTTAAGAGAGACTGTATAATTATACTTTATAAACAAAGCTAAAAGAAGGTCCTGGTGTAAGGTCACAACTTTCCTTCTAAAAATATATGTACGATTAAATGAAGCACAAAAAGTTTTGATGTACATTTTCCTCCTTTGGGTCTTAATTTTTTTTTCCCCTCAACACACACACACAACTGGTTTTACATTTCTATGTAACCATGCTTGGCAGAGGATTGTTAAAAAATTCCAGGAGAACAGAAAGCAACACTTTTATGACTCATGTGTAATCGGCCTTAGCACACTTATTACCTGATCAGTAGGGATCTTTGTTTCCATAGACACTGCTTCCCGAAGCCTGGCGACAGTCCCAGACAGAGGCACGGCAACGCCAATCCTCATGCAGTGAGAACACTTCCCCTGATACACTACGGTAACATAGAGAGGCCTGTACAGATCAAAGCCAGATCTTCTTATTAGTCACTTATTTCAACTTAAATATAGAAGCAAAATGAAGAAACAAACACAGAACTGAAAGGGAAAAATCTCATTTGGACTTCAGTAGGACCAGAAAACAATAATCAACACATCTTTGGAAAAGGCAGTTGAACAAAATATATCAACACTTGATCCTGTGCTTTGTATGTTCTTCACAACAGCATAATTCCCAGAAATTATGAAAAACTGTTCAAATAAAGCAACTAATTAAAAGTGCAATAGAAAGTCTCTAGAAAATCTAGAAGGCACTCAACAACTCTCCTCCTCCCCCACACTATCAACGGATGAGCAACTGAACAGACTACAACCACAGGGACTGAAACGACTTGTTGGCCCCATGTACCTGTTCACCCTGTAAACTCAGACAGAGATTTATAAATTTCTGTAGGGTTTTAACAATGCCTGTATTCAATTTATCACTAATCCCGTTTTTTTTCTAAATAAGTAAGAACACGTAACAGGAGCTGGACAGGAATAAACAGTCTTAATTTTATTAAATCTGTTCTTACCTTGTGTGGGGTAGAGGAATTGGCAAAGAAATGCAGAGGAAAGGGTCAAAAGTGTTGCTCTGCTTCTGACAATGAGGACATGTCAAAGAAGATCTTCAAAAACAAAAATGAAAGACACACACAGTATGAGCATCTACAGCTATGTTGAGCAGACCATATAAGAGACAATTTGATATGCTCATACCTGTACTGGGCTTGAAAAAGTTCTTGTACAAAAGTGCTACAGACAGGAAAAGATGGTCCCTCGGGCATCATATCAGTCTCTGACGGTGGCTAAAAAAAGGGAAAGTACAATTTCACAGATTAGAAGTACCAACTCTTGATTGAAGGTGAACCTGAAACAGTCACAAATGGCCTTCACTTCCTTTACAAGCTGTGCAGAGGTGCCAGTGAAAAGCATGTGCTAAAGGCACTGGAACGCAGCTGTCAGGACGGGGGTCACAAGGACTCCTCTCCCCATGGGCTCTCCCACACACCGTGCCTGTGCCAGTCTCTCCCCGCCCCACCCAGCAGCTGGGCAGTCCTTTTGCAGGGTGCTTCAATCTCCAACTCTCAAGGTCTCCCTGCAGCCTCTTGCAGGAAATAACCCCAACCACTGTGCCCTCAAGCTACAGCCCCTGCCGACCGCACCACTCGCTTTGGTGCCCAGTCCCTCTACTGCATATACTTAGTTAGCCTTTTCACGTCCATCCACCTGACAAAGAGTCACTGAACACCTGCTGCCACGTGCAGAGAGCCCTGCAAGGCCATTAGGACACAAAGGTAAATAAGACACAGTGCCTGACCTTGAGTATGTCTCAATCTGGTGGGAGAGCCAGCCACAAACACATGGTCATATGTTAGTACAGAGTGTGCAGGCACAGAAGAACCCTGAATCAGAATATCTTGATGCCTTACCAGAACCACAGACTGAAATTTTGAGGCACAGAGCAGAATTAACAAAAACTTTAAAGGTGGCAAGAGAAAAGCAACTCTTTGGTCTTAATTATTTCTAGTATATAAATCAGTTTTCCATCATATTAAGGCTGCATCATAAAAATTGAGAATGTATCACTGTGTCTTAATAAGAATGTTATTCTAGAGGTTCAGTTTCTACGCCCAAACCCAACCGAAACAGCAAAGACATCCATCCATTTCCTTTTCACCTATGTATTCATCTCAGTGATCTATAAGGGTATGTGTGTCATTGGAAAAGAAAGCAAATTTCTGCTTTAAAAACAGCTTAGTGAACTGGAATCACTTGGCTGTAGTCTAAAGCTAGTCATACATGCAATTATGTCCCCTCTCATTAGACTCTAAGTTCCTTAGAGACGGCATCTCTCGTATCTTATGCTGCCAGCACAGCAATAAACGTGGGGAAAATCCTCTAGGTATCCCTGAATTTTATACTCACCAGGAGCTTAGTCTATTTCACTACATTAACTAAATGCAAACTGCAACAACTCCTCAGTGGAGGTTACCCTGCTCACTGCTCCCTGGCTGCCCCAGCAGGGTGCGCACCCTCACCTTCAGAGGAGGCTGGCCGCTCTGCTTCACAGCATGATTGAGGTCCTCATGAACTCGGTCCAAAAGCCACAGCAGAAACTCCTGGGCATCATGCTGGGAATTTCCCCGATATTGCAGTGCGTTCTTTGACACAATACTCTACACAGGTAAATAAATCAGCATGAATAGTCGTGAATTCATGGCTTTAAAGATGAACTATTTATAATCCCAAAGAAGGATGCAAGATCTCAAGGGTGTTACAAGTACTTCCTAGAAAGACAGCAATATAAAAACAGACGCTTAATGTAAAAACCCCACCCCCAGAAACATGTACAGAAAACTTAAATGCACCTACCCAACAATCCTACTTTGAGAAATAGATCTAAAGGAAACCATGAAAACAGCATGCCAAGACTTCTAAGAAAATATTTATTCGTCAGGCTTTATAATAGCAAAAAAATGATAATAACTTGAACATTTAAAAACAAGAACAGGTTAAATAAGTAACAGAGCATTGAATCATAAACCAAAGGATAAAATAAACACATCTACAAAATATAAATGACTGAGTGAATAAATAAGTAAGGGGACCAGATAAATCTTCTTTATAGAATTCCAAATAATTAATGTCAGTACTTCCCCCTCCAGGAGTTGGATCTTAACCTCCTACCTTGAGTAGTGACTTGCTTCCACTAGAATATGGAAAGAGGCGGGGGTGGGGGCATGGGGGCTGGTGAAAGGTTCTCGGTGAACTGGTTAATTAAGATCATGGCTCTGGAGCAAAGAACCTGGGTTCAAACTTCTGCCCCACCACTTGTATTTGTGAAGCCTGGATCTACTCTCTTCCAAAGTAAAAGGGAGAATAATGGTTTAGTGTGATGGTTAGTGAGAATGCATGCACGATATTTTGTGTGTGAGGTAATAAGCACTCAACTTTCAGCTCTGAGTATGGGATTTGGAAGTATGGAGGAAGAAGGGGACACAACCGCACAAAGGGAGGGCAGTTAGAAGACAAATGAGCTGATGAGGCAAGAAATAATGAGGGTCCAAGCTAAGGCAGTGAGAACAGAAATGTGAAGGCAGACTTGAGAGATTTAGGAATTTAGGCAGTAGACTCCATAGGACTTGTGACCTAATGAATGGGGAGAGTGAGAAAGGAGGCATTAATATCACCAAGGTGTCTTCTCTGAATATGGGCAACCGATGGTACCCTTCATCAGGATAAAATGAAAAAGAAGTCTGGGGAAGAGGACTGCATTTAAAGTTCTGTGGAACCTCCAAGTAGAAGTACCTGGTAAACAACTGAAAACTACAGATCTGGGGCCTGGTGGAAGAGTGTGTGCTAAGGACAAAAATTTGGAAGTCAACAGATGGGTGGTAGTTGAAATCATGAGTACAGCTGAGACTGCCCAGACATAGTCATGAGAGATCAAGCCAGAAGACAGAATAATCCAGAGGACACTATATTTGGGGGCCCTCAAAGGAGACCAAGAGAAGGCCACCAAAGATATGGCAAGAAAATCAGGAGAATAGTCACAAGAGTCAAGAGAAAAGGGTTATGAAGGAGAGAGTGATCAACAGCGTTAAGAGTGATAGAGTAGGACAAAGAACTGAAACTGTCTACTGCATTTTCCAATTAAGATGATTATGGGTGGGGTGGGGGGCGGTGCCTGGTTGGCTCAGTTGGTGGAGAGTGCAACCCTTGATCTCGGGGTTGTGGGTTTGAGTCCCACACTGGGTGTGGAGATTACTTAAAAATAAACTATTTTAAAAAAGAAAAGAAAACAAGGGACAGACTTACAACTTGATAATGAGGAAGAACCATCACACCCTGATGATCAATTAGATGTGAATGGTAACAAAATGATGATTTACAAAGATTTAAAGTAAAGGAGGAAAAAATCAAAGGGACATGAATGAGAGGGAATACTGAGGTGTCAATTGGCAAAATTTACTAACTGGCCAAAGGCAGCAAAGGAGAGGAAGAACCCTGACAATAAACAAGGTTTCAGTGACTAGAAAGATGCCACTTGAATGCTATCTCGGAAAAAGGTACACAAAAGGAGAAATGGGTGTGGGGAGTCTTTACTATACTACAACACTTCCCCCATGGTCAGATGCCACCTGAATCGTCAAACTCAGTATTTCCTTTCTTGGTCTTCACCTTCCTCAATCTTCCCATAGCATTTTATACCTGACACCTTACCTCATCTTGAAATAGTCTGGCTTGTGGCCTTATGCACTCATTTAGGAGAACCAAAGCTGGAGCCACTGGTGTGTACAGTGGGAGAATGTGAGCTATAGAAGAGAGGATTTCACAGTAAAGAAAAACAGGCCAAAAACAAGCTAACAAACAAAAGACATTAGCACCAGCAGCACTGTTGATGGTGTGGCCAACTCAGGATGGAAGAGAAACAAGTGACTGGTGATACTATTATTAAGGGATACAAAGAAGAAGTGATGGACAACACCAAGGTTTTTAGTTTCTAGTCTAGGTAGACAATGAGATCAGGAACAGAGGAAGAGATGGGGGACAGCAGAGCTTCATATATGGTGAATCTGAGGTACCTAAATGATCACCAGTGAGGTGAAGTCTGGTGCTCAGGAAAAAGAACTGAGCTGCCAAGTTAAATCGGAGAGGCACTCACCTTCCGTATGAACATGGAGGAAAAAAAAGCAGAAAAGGAGGCAACTAGGATCTTGAAGAATGCTAGCACAGAAGGGACAAGTCACAATACAGAAGCCAAGGAAGATAAGAGTGGCCAGGAGAACCAGAGACGGAGGCAGTGATGTAAACTACCGCAGGCAAGCCAAGCAGGGCACTGACGTGGTCCCTGGGAAGGGCAAGTTAAGAGGCTGACTGCAATTTCAGTCATGCAGAATACCGACCAGAGAGGGTGGGAGGGAAGAAAAGGTAAGGAAACTGAATGACTGCAAGAAGACCACCCTTCATATGCAAGAGGCTCGGTTATAAAAGGGAAGAGGAAAGATGCTCTGCCCATTGGGGGGCTTACAGGGCAGAGGGACTTACGCACTGAGAGAAGGAGCTAACAGAAGGGAGACACAGCAGAAAGAGGATTCTCCAGTGAGAGGCGAAGGTGGGATTCAGAAAAGAAGTAGAGAAGCACCTTTAACAGGAGGTGGGAGACACAGAAGGGGAGGAGGTAAGGATGGTTACGGATTCAGAAGTTATAGACAGGAAAGCAGGGAACCTTTGTTTCTGTTTGTTCTGTGTTGTTCCTTTTTGGAAGAAGCAAAGGACAACTGCCAAGAGGAAGTCTCAGGTGTGGCAAGGTTAATGACAAATGTCACGGCATGTTGCTGGGCACACAAACTGCCTGAAACATAGCAAATGTCTGGCCCGGGAACCCTCTCCCGTATTTACCTCCAGTGGGGGTGAGGGATTTCTCAGCATATGCACGATCCTAAGAAACAAATGAACTGAAATCAGGCTCTTCACTTGTGTCACAGCAGACACTTCATGCACAGTGTCCATCACATTTCGGAGCGGGGATGATGTACAGTTAAGACTGATTTATGATTCCTGCCGCTATCACTTCAGCTCATCTGGCGCTTAACTGTCAATCGCGGTGTATAAGGTGCCGTATGGAGGCTGCTCAACAAGATTTTTGTTGGGCACGACTCCACAGGCAACAGGACTTCCACAACCACTGTAACTAGGGCAAAAACCTCACCCTAAATCCCTACATCACAGACTGTTTTACAGGGAACCTCGCTGAACACACACACTAACCCAAAGGATCCTTTTTCTGCCCCTTTGCCTCCTTCACAATGGTGACTTATTCCCACTGCAGAGACCCAAGGGACTATTTATTTTACTTCCTACCAAGACAAAACAAAACAGAATAATCTAATAACCATCCTTTAGTGTGTGTTACAGAAAAAAAAAAAAAAAAAAAAAAAAAAAAGTGGGAGCCAAGAAGGAAAAATAGTGGAGGGGCACCTGGGGGCAATCCTATACTCGTAGGTTAAGCATCCGACTTTGGCTCAGGTCACAATCTCAAAGTTTGTGAGTTTGAGCCCCGCATCTGGATCTGTGCTGACAATCAGAGCCAGAACCTGCTTTGGATTCTGTGTCTCCCTCTCTCTCTGCCCCTCACCCGCTTGTGCTCTGTCTCTCTCTCAAAAATAAATAAACATTAAAAATTAAAAAAAAAAAAAGGAAAAATAGTGGGAATCAAGAAACCTGGGCTGGATTTCTGGCTCCGCCACAAACCACTGCTTGTCACAGAACCACTGATTCCTGATTTATAAAGCGAAGCAGCGGAGTTGGCCATCGATGACACCCCTGGTGTCCCAAATCTTCACCTAAGCTCTTCCCCCAGAGTCCCAACAAGCGATTTGATTTTTGCTTTGGGTCTCATCTGACATTGCTTTGGTTTGCCTTTTATGATTTTTTGCATAATTAAACCTTAGTTTATTTTTATTTATGTCCTAAAATCAATCCTTTTGTGTTTTTGCAGTTTTAAAAAAAGTTCATTATCGCTGGAATAGGTCATCTATAAATAGGAACATTGCTACAATCTGAGAATTTAAATTTGTCACTTCTATGAAAAATAAATATGAGCCTTTTTTAATTTTTATTTTTAAGTAATCTCTACACCCAACGTGGGCCTCCTGAAATCAAGAGTTGCATGCTCCATGGACTGAGTCAGCCAGGTGCCCCAAATATGAGCCTTCTTAAAATCAACCTTGCATATTTATGTCTACTTTATAGAATGGGGGTATGGCATTTATTTGGAAAAACATGAACTAACCTATTGGTTTAAATCCTATACATCCTACTATGAATAAATTTGACCATCACTCCAATTTTCCTTTCAGTTAGGGTGATCCTTAACTTCCAGTTGCTAAACAATAAAGGTTAAACAAATTTGTAGAGCTTTCAAGTTTCATAAAATTTCTCTTTACCCTTCAAATAAAACCTTAAGGTTTTAATAAAACCTTAAGAGAGCTTTTTTTCCCCTTACAAAGAAAAAAAAAAAAAAAAAGGAGCTGGAAGCATGGCCCAGGAAAGAAAAAGAATTAAATCTCTCTACCTGGAACGGTAAAATCAGACATGAGGTTCTTTCTTTCTTTCTGTAGAGCCCTAGTACAGAAGCAGCAGAGTCCTGGGCTCCAGGGAAAAGACAGAAACTGGTTCAAGACACACTTTATCTGATCCCAGGAAGAAGACAACAAAGCATGGGGAAGGGACATGGCGGTATTGATTTGATCAGGAGCTGGGTTTACCCTTTCGGGGAAAAGGTAGCTTGCCAAAACTCACCAAACCAAATTATCACTCACCTTCCATGATTCTATGCCAGAAGAAAAGGAGAATTTATTTCCAGTGATTCTGGGTAAGAAGCAGAAGAACTTGGGAGGATAACAGTACTTACATGTTAAGAGAAAGATGAGATGTGAACAGATGAGTTCAGAGATGGCATCTAAAAGTGAAATTTGGTTTCTGGACTGTGCTGGAAAGAACAGAATAACACTTGTCTTGAGAAAAGTTTCATCTTTTGAATCTGACTTTATGGACAACTACTAAGTTGATGAAGAATAATTAACCAAAACATAAGGGATGAAATTGGTGCAAATGGATGAATACTGCAAAACCAGACATGACCCATGAAAAACAGTGATAGAGAGTGCCCATACAACAGAGTTCCATACCAGGGTACAGAATGCAGCCATGCTCAGAGTTTCCTGTGTCCTGAATCCATTCTTTGCTCCTTATCTTCACCTCTGGTGGGGAAGTCTTTTCACATAACCAAGTTAGGCCGAGAGGCCCTCGGTATTAGCCAGTATTAGCCAGCCGTGGCAACAACAGACCCCTGAAAGAGACTGTAAGCCTCCAGACTTTCACACATACTTTCCCTATGACTCGAATGCCCTCCACTCCCATTCCTCAAATGCATTCCCTTACTCTCCTTCCTTGGTAGGATGGAGCGGGGAGCTGGGTGGGAGAGGACAGAGACAAAAAAGAAAAGAAACAACAGGAAAGGAGCTTCCATCCAAGATGGAAAGACAACTCAATGAGAACAGTAGAGAATGCCACACGCAGCCTGTTTGTGTGTCCATGTTTGACCACAGGGGAAAGGGAGTTATTTCGGGTACAGAGCTCCTTCATCGTTCCAGACAAAAGGGCCTAACAAGGGTGACTTAAGTATAGCTGTTCCTTGTATACAAGTTCTCATGATTCAGACTCAGGAACTAAACAGATTTGGACAGCAAGAGATATCTGCACTGTTAAAAGATTAGATTTGGATATTAAACAGACTCACATGTACCATAAAGACTTGGTGGCAGAGACTCATTGCTGAAATAGAGATTAGAAAAAGGTATATATCTTCTCTTTAAAAAAAAAAAAAAACAAACGCTATAATAAGAATGTTAAGAAATGGTTACTGCATTCCAAAAAATTACAAGTAAGGTGGAAGTAGGGTCAAGAGTATTAGAGATGGGATGATAGGGAGAAAAACAAATGGAACCCCAAGTGGTTCATTCAGATGAACAATGAGCAAACGTGTCACAACAGATCCTAACGCTATACTAAGGTAGAAAATACAGCAGCAAGAGAAGGCCCCCAAGTGTATAAACAGTGGCTGGAAGTTTCTGCTAGAAATGCAACAGAAACAGAAAGACTAGATTCTGAATACCTGGGTTCAAGTCCTCTTTCCACCACCTTTTACTTCATGTGTGGTTTCTCTGAGCCTCAGCTAACTTTTCTGTAAAATGGGGGTGAGAATACTTTTCTAAAAGAATTACTGTGAAGCTTTAATGAGATTTATTTTACAAACTCTATAAAAGCATTTCATAAACTCTTAAACTCTACACAGCTTCTATTATTTAAGCTGCAAAAGTCAAGAAAAAAGAAAGGAATTATCCTATAGAAGCCTGGAAAATGTCAAAGAGAAAGAAAAGCACTGGCTCTTGACCCCTGGCTGCACATTAGAATCATCAAGGGAAATTAAAAAAACAACAACAAAACAACGAACTGGGAGCAGCCCAGAGACACTGATTTAATTATCTACAGTGGGACCTGATCATTGCTAATTTTTTTGAAGTGTGATTTTTTTTTTTTAATTCTATTTCTATGTGAAGCCAAGACAGAAAGAACATGGTCACAGTGGAAAAGCCTTGAAGTTTCACTTCCAAAGGCACTAAAATTTACAGGAGGCTCTTGTCATAACTATATTATATCGCTTATTACACTATGCTGTATTTGTATCACCAGAACATATAATCCATCTGCCTCCACCACTAGACAGTGATCAAGAAGGTCTTATTCAATATTATTTCCCCAATATCTAGCAAATGCAATACATGAAACAAACAGTAATAGTAATGGCAGTTAATAATTGAGTGCCTATAAAGTATCAGGCGTTAGACTAATTACTTATAGGTGTTATTTCTTATAAAATTAATCCCCCAAAATTCCCCATTTTGTTAAGTATTATTACCATTATTTATAGACAAAAAAACTTGGGCTCAGAAAAAGTGAAATAACTTGTCCAAAGTTACACCGTTCTTCAACCTCCTCTAATTAAAACAGCCTTAAGGCATTTTTGTCCATAATGCTTCAATAAATGATTTTTTTCCTTATATGACTCAGGATCATACAGGGCTTGGTCATTCGGTATGTCATTTCTCAATGCAGACATAAAACATATGTTAGAAACTGAACTACAGCTGTACCAAGCCTGAGGCTTCTGGGAGTTTATTTGCTTTTAAATAAATCCTTGTTAATCAGTGTTTGTTTTGTTGTAATTTGCATTTTTCCTATGACTGAAATATGACCCAGAAATAAAAATGGAGTTTATCTAATTGAAATGTTATTATTTGAGGGGTAAGGAGGAATTTGGACTATGTCAGAAGATCAAGTTGCAGCATGTGAAGAACTATGTCCTGCCTGAATGTCCCAGGATGCTAGAGAAAGCAAACAATAGAGAGACAACAATCTGGCTCTGGAGAACTACATCTGTCTCTCATCAAAAAGTGTAAAGGGGAGTGCTTTCACCTTAAAATGCTCAAGCTGTTCTGCTGGTGGCGATAAATTCCGATCCAGTCCATCCTTTCCAGCACACCCCAAGTGGCCAAGCCTAGCCAACTCCAAGGTTAAAGTCAGCTCAGGTTGCCAAAATGTGTTTATGTATCTAATCAAGTAATTTAAGTAACTCAGGAGTATCTTCTTTTTGGTCTGTCATTATCCAACATATTTCTAAGATTCTTGCCAGTCACAATAAAATAAAGCCTTTTAAAAAGTTTGTGGGTTTTTTGTTTTTGTTTTTTAGAGGAAGGGGGAAATTTTGGCTAACAATACAGTAAAAAAAAAAAAAAAAAAAAAAAGCATACATCTAGTCCCAATTTACCCAAAAGGCCATCATCATATGGGAGTGTAATAATCTTCAACAGTTAAAAGTCGAAACAGATATTCTGGAACCCCCTCTCCTTGCTAGATGGGATGCTGCTTGATTCATGAATTATTTAATAAAACTAATTATATCTTAATTTTTTTTAAGTCAAAACAGAAAAACTAGAAAATTCATCTAAATATCTAAGAAACTACAGGAGTGCCTGGATGGCTCAGTTGGTTGAGTGTCTGACTTCAGCTCAGGTCATGATCTCATGGTTCATGGGTTCCAGCCCCGTATCAGGCTCTGTGCTGACAGCTCAGAGCCCAGAGCCTGCTTCAGATTCTGGGTCTCCCTCGCTCTCTGCCCCTCCCCCACTCACGCTCTTTGTTTCTCAAAAATGAATAAACATTAAAAAAACTTAAAAAATTACCTAACAAATTATTTTTTTCTACAGTGGAATTTTATAAAGTTTTAAAATCATTGAGAAATTAATATGTAATACAATTAAGTGAAAAGAAGATGCAAAACTACATATGAACATGATTTCAAACTTTTAAGATACATTTTTAAAGACCTTTTTGTCTTTTATCCTTCAAAATATACAGCAAAACATTAACAGTCATTGCCTCAGAATGGCAAATTTTAGGTGATCTATCCCTTTCTTCCTTATACATTTCCATATTTCTGATGTTTTCTAAAATGGTTTTGCTGGTAACAACGACCAGGTCGACCAGGTGGAACTTAAGGGGATCTTACGAGAGCACACCCCGGTATTTTGGCCAGGGAACCCAAATCTTCTGCACAGAAGATGGGGCTGGCAAAACACAGATATGTACCTTATTTGTAGTTACGGCTTTGGCCCCAAATCCCAGTGAATCAGACTGTACTATGCTGAGAATTTCTTTTTTCTCTAATAGACAGACCTAAGGAGCCTCAAAGCAGTTTTCTGCCTAGCGTAATCCTAAACTCAAACCCATACCAATCTTTGGATCTTATCACTGGAGGAAAAAAGTGACAGCGGCTAGCATCAAAGAAAATTGGCGGAAAGAGACAGGAAAAGAGTTTACGTCCACAGACACCCACCAAGGGCCTTTTTAAGCCACCGTGGCTTGCCAGGTAGGAGGTGAAAGCTTAGCCCTAGGAAGAGAAAAAGACAGCCCAGGATCAGCTTCCTGATCAAGTGGACAGAAGCAGAGGAGGAACATAGGCTTGGCTTATAAACTCAGCACGTGGCACTGCTCACCAGCCCAGTGGCCAAAATTCTTGGTTGAGTGGCACTGCTCTTTGGGGTGGAAGTGAAGTGCCCTGTACCCCCTTGGAGGTAGAACAGGGTGAGAGAGACAAGAAGTAGGGAACACATAAGGTCAAGCCTTGAATTATGCTGAGGCTAAACATGCATATATTTCTTACATAACCTGCGTGTGTACGTATGTATGTAATTATACACAAAGAGACAAAGCATGCATCCTCTTCATTCTGAATATATTAGTATCTGGTGATAAACAGATCTCAAGTTTTTAATTTTTGTTTTTTAAGTTTATTTTCAGAGAGACAGAGACAGCATGAGTGGGGGGGGGGGGGGGTCAGAGAGAGGGAGAAAGAGAGAGAATCCCAAGCAGGCTCCGTGCTGCCAGCAGAGCCCAATGTGGGGCTCAAAACCAAGAACCGTGAGACCATGATCTGAGCCAAAATCAAAAGTCGGACGCTTAACCGACTGTGCCACCCAGGCGCCCCCTGAAATGTTTTTGACTAAACAGTTTTATAAAGTAATCCAAAATATTCTGCAAATAATCTTGTTTTGAAGCATTATTGTTACTGCATTTTGATAACTGAAACATCAACTAGTAGTAACCAAGAGGTATCATTCAAAACAGATCCAGCAAGTTTCACTACAAATTGTGTTCATATTGCCATAAACCCGAATGCCATCAACCCAATTATATCTTAGCTGGCTGACGATGTTTTCAAGTCACAGGCCTGCCATGTCACTTCTCCACACCCAACACTGTGTAGGCCTGAAGGTCAAGCCAGGTTGACTCCTGAGCGGCAGACAGGTATGGTCTCCAAATCAATCCTGGCCTCTGCCAGTTCTTTCAACTCTCACCATGAAAATCAGATTGCATAAAAACGAGCATAGGGACTCATTCTGCCTCTAGGTTTTCCCTAACAAAGTACAATTTAGAACCTTCCCAGCCTCAGCCTGGTCTGGCCTGACCAATTCTAGTTGGTTCAGGCCTTGGTCATCTGACGGTAGAAGGGGAAGGCTAAATGGAAGAGCGTGTGAATACACAGAAAACAAAGGGAAGTCTGTGAAATCAAAACAGGGTAACTCCCCCCTAAGTTATCAAAATGTTGCTATCATATGGGTACACTTCCACTCTAAAGAACAGATGAAGCTGTCCTACCTCACTAGTAATTTAAGACATCAAAATTAAAACAATAAAATGCTATTTTCTATTTATCAACCTAAAGATTTCTATTTTGCAACAGTGGGGTACAACAGACATTCTTACACACTGCTAATGGCACAACCTTATAAAATAAGGTAACAATGTAACTTACGGATCTTCAAACTAAATAAGCATTGACCCAGGAATTTCACAGAGTATATGCTAAAGAAATAATCAAAAGTAACTGTAGTTTTCTTATTGATTCTAAGAATTCATATGTTATGAATAATCACCATTTTCTGCTTGTAAAAAAAAAAAAGTAAAAGATTTATGTAAAAATTATTCATCACAATCAGAAACATCCAAAAATAGGTCATCATATACCTTCATACAATGATCTGGAGTTTTGTGACAAAATTAATCATAATACAATATGAAATGAAAATCACATGATGTAAAAGTGTATATACAGTTTGATATCAATTATGTTAAAACACATCCAGAGGGGGAAAAAGGCAAGAGACTAATACCAAATAACTTATATACATTTTCAATTTTCTTTTTTTAATGTTTATTTATTATTTTTGAGAGACAGAGAAAGAGAGAGGGAGAGAGAAAGAGAGCGCGAGCAGGGGAGGGGCAGAGAGAGAGGGAGACAGAATCCCAAGCAGGCTTCAAGCCGTTAGCACAGAGTCCAATGCAGGTCTCGAACCCATGAACTGTGAGATCATGACCTGAACCGAAAGAGACTAAGAGTCAGATGCTTAACCAACTGAGCCACCTAGATGCTCCTCAATTTTCCACCTTCAACCTTTTATATATTTTCTAAGTTTTCTACAATAACTTGGTAACTCTTACCAAAATAGATTTTATCTCATAATGAACTTAAGCAGAAGAAACCACACACATACTTAACGCAAACCAAAAACACAATGAGGGGTGCCTGACTGGCTTAGTTGGTGGAGTACGTGACTCTTAATGTGCAGGGTTTTTGTGAGTTTCAGCCCCATGTCAGGGGTAGAGTTAGAAAAGAAAAGAAAAGAAAAGAAAAGAAAAGAAAAGAAAAGAAAAGAAAAGAAAAGAAAAGAAAAAAGAAAAAAAAGAAAAGAGAGGAGGGGAGAGGAGAGGAGAGGAGAGGAGAGGAGAGGAGAGGAAAAGAAAGGAGGAAAAGAAAAGAAAGATGTCACTAAAAACAAAACAAAAAACCACACAGTGAAATACCACTTCACATTCACTAGGATTGCATTATTTCATTTTGTTTTTTTTAACAGGCTCTATGCCCAATGTGGGGCTTGAACTTACAACCCTGAGATCAAGAGTCGGAGGTTCTACTGAGTGAGCCAGCCAGGAGCCCCCAGGACGGCTTTAATAAAAGACAGACAGTAACAAGTGTTGCCGAAGATGTGGAGAAACTGAAATACTCATGCAGTGCTGGTATGAATGTAAAATGGCGCAGCCACTGTGGAAAATAGTTGGACAACTGCTCAAAAAGTTAAACGTGGAGTCATAATATGACCCAGCAATCCCACTCCTAGGCATATACCCAAGAGAAATGAAAACATATGTCCACACAAAAATTTGTGCATGAATGTTCACAGCAGCGTTATTCATGACAACCAAAAACCTATGTCCCAGGCTTGCTCTTACAGGCTGGGCTAGTGAATGTGTGAGCCAGCTGGTTGGTTTTTCCTGCTAAAATGTTCCCATCACTCAGGTGTAAAGGAACCGATGGCTATCAAACACCTTGATCTGTGAAGCTGGTATCATACAGCAATGAAAAGTTAAGTAAGGAAACTGAGGCTCAGTGACCAGCCCAAGATCTCAGTTGCTCCAGGATTCTCACTGTATTCAAAACTCATTCGTTCAGATTTTCAAAAGGGAAGGGGCAGACCTGCCCCTTAGCTGCCCTCACCCTCCTCCTGGCACTATCCTCTGATACTGACAGCCTGAAGCCTGAACCAGAATGGGGTATCACCAGGAAGTGGGTGCGGGCAGTTACAACAGCCTAACCAGCTGCCTGGCATCACAACAGAGCCTCAAAGGGTAATAATCAACAGGTCTCCAACCTGACCAACCCTTCCTCCCGCTGGATAGATGATAAAAAGCTGCCAATGCTCCTTCCTCTCACCCCGCCTGTAGGGAAACGTAACTACTCTCTTCTTTCCTTCCTGCCACTATTAAAATCCTGATATTGACTAGTAGGTATTTCCCAGGAGCTACTGCTTTTAAAGGAGTTTGTCTTCTCTTTAGACTCTAAAACGAGGGAGATTTACCAAGTTGTCACTACACTCTTACAAAGGGACCCTTATTTTGGGTAAGATTAAAGAATGTTCCAAATTCATGTATCTTTAGAATTACTAGGAGCACCTCGTGTCAGTAGCAGTTCTGTTATTCTTCTCCAGCTATAGAGAGCTCTGGACCTCAAAGAAAAGGCTGAATCTCCTCTATCACAGTTTAAACACAAGCCTTTCCCTGCCTCCCTCATCGCTCAAAATAAAGCAGATACAGAAGTTAATTCCCTGCCCGTTCACTCACTCATAAAGATGCATACAAAAGACAGGACCGGTTACTATGGGAAATTTAGAGAACCACAAAATTAAAAGTCTGTAGAGATGCCTCTGTTTCTTCATCTGTAAGACAGAAATAATAATTTATGTACCTACTTTACACTATTATAAGGAATACATAAAATAATCAACTGTGCAGGGCATGTGGTAAGCACTCATGTTACCTATAGGAAAGGCTATAGGAAAAAAATTCTATATAATGTGCTACCATTTATCTAAATAAGAGCAAATATGAATATACACACAACACACACATATACATACACACAAAGCAAGAAAATTAATTTGCTTATATTAAAACAATAAAAGAATAATTCATAAAATTTAGGGAGAAAGAGAATAGGGTACAGAGATCAAAGACAGAAACCAGACTTCTCTGAATAGATCTTATGTTGTACATTTGACTTCAGGCCATGTATTTTATTTTTTACATAATTATGCAACAAAATTAAATTTTCAAAAGTAATCCTTCAAAATCAAAAAGAAATAAATGACTTTAAGTACCTAGTTGGTGACAAATCCACACTGAGAACTATTCCAAGGGACCTTAAAATACAGGAATTTGAGGGACGCCTGGGTGGCTCAGTCTGTTAAGCATCCAACTCTTGATTTCACCTCAGGTCATGATCTCAGCTCAGGTCACCATCTCATGGTTCATGGGTTCGAGGCTCCAGGCTGACAGTGCAGAGCCTGCTTGGGATTCTCTCTCCCTCTCTCTCTCTCTGCTCCTCCCCATTAATGCTTTGTCTCTCTCAAAATAAATAAATAAACTTAAAAATATTAATAATTTGATTATACAGACCCAGTAGACCATGTCCTACAGACAAAACAAAAAAATACCAAAAATAAATCTTAAATATTTTTCAAGCACACATACTACTGGTGGTAGTATTGGGATTATTATCCTGAGACTTATGAGGACTGTAGGATAATGCCAATGAAAAATTACACTGTGCTGGGAACAGGGTTTTCAGCTTGGGAGAAAGGAGAAACAGATGCAAGATCAAGGAGTTAAAGAAAAACCCTGAAACCCTTAAAGGGAATTATCAGTAAGAATTCATGATTTTTTTATGTCTTTAAAAGAAGTTACATATTTTCTAGCTCTCTCTACTTAGAAGACAAAGAAACCACATGCACTCCTAGGGCCCAGACTGTGGCTCTCTACCATTTGCCAAAAAAGGCAACCAGGGATCCTTAAAGAAATCACTGATCCCAGATCTGGGGCAGGAAATGTGTTAAGATGAGCCAGAATATCTTCCCTGGATTCTAGTTTGACATCACAGACTACTAATATCATGTCAGAAGGATTCAGGAGCCACTTCTACTGGACACAAATGGCACAATTTGGGCGTCAATTAGGCTAACAACTGTTACTGAAGTACATCAGATATACAGTTAAATCCATGAGTTCACATGGTTTTAACAAAAAACTCACTAACCACATTTGGAAATCAAGAAATTATTTTGAAAACCAAAATTAGGGGCGCCTGGGTGGCTTAGTCGGTTAAGCGTCCGACTTCGGCTCAGGTCATGATCTCACAGTTCGTGAGTTTGAGCCCCGCGTCAGGCTCTGTGCTGATGGCTCAGAGCCTGGAGCCTGTTTCAGATTCTGTGTCTCCCTCTCTCTCTGACCCTCCCCCATTCATGCTCTGTCTCTCTCTGTCTCAAAAATAAATAAACGTTAAAAAAAAAATTAAAAAAAAAAAAAAAGAAAACCAAAATTAAAGGGGAAAAAAACCTAAACCATTTATCTTGCCTTTCTTCTCCAAATTTATGTTGGGGTAACAAAGTAATTGATGAGGGCAGAAGTCGCTACAGAAGTGTTCTACCTAATAAGAATGTTAAAATTATAACATCACCATTTTTCAACCCTTAATGAACTAATGGATCAAGGAATAATCATCAATGTCTACTAACATAGTAAGAGACTCAACCAGACATTATAGCATTATAGGCTTCCTGATAGAAGTTAACAACACTACCAAAAAAAAAAAAAAAAAAGAAAGAAAGAAAAAGAGAGAGAGAGAAACCTCAAACCTGAGTCTCATTAAGCCTCTAAATCTACCATTTTACAGGAAGTATGGGAACAGAACATTTTAACTGAAACTACCGGAATACAACAGGCAAAATCAGACTTTGGGAAGCTCTATAGCAGCACTCTTCAAAATGTGATCCACAGAGAGATGCCTGTCTGTGAACTTTTTGCCACCAGTCATGGACTGGTAAGTACAAAAGATAAGTACAAAAATTGAGAGTTGGCATTCAGAAATACTTAGAGCAAATTAACAGTTTTATGTCTATTGAGTCCATTTTTTTTTTTAACAGGGCTAGCTTTATGTATGCCTTTTATTTCATTTTTCTGGAAAAGCTTAAATGCCAAGCTAAGAAATGTATGCCATATTTTGTATATAAAAGAAAAAGTAAAAGCAATTTTTGAAAAGAGAAATAATATAATCTCGGATAAACTTTAAGATTAATCCAGCAGCAATAAAAACCGGCCATTGGAAGAGACAGTTTAGAAATGGGGAAGGGTACTTGAGGCCAAGTTAGAATGACTACCTTCATTATCACCATCTGCCGTTTACTGAATAGTTACTATGTGCAAGTTTCTACACTAAACTCTTAGTTGTACCTTTTCATTTAATCCTTGTAAAAACCAAGCAAGGCTCTGCTACTTACTAGCACTGAATCCCAGTATCCTAATTTCAAAAATGGAATACCAATGCCTCTTCACAGGTCTGTAGTGAAGATTTAATGAAAAAATTTATATGAATGTACAGTTGACCCTTGAACAATGTGGGCACTCACCTCCATGCAGTCAAAAATCTGTGTATAACTGTGGACTCCCCCAAAACTTAACTACTAATAGTGAGAACTGCCAAGTGATCACTTTTTTTTTTTTTTTTTTTTTTTTTGGTTTATTTTTATTTTTGGGACAGAGAGAGACAGAGCATGAACGGGCAAGGGGCAGAGAGAGAGGGAGACACAGAATCGGAAACAGGCTCCAGGCTCTGAGCCATCAGCCCAGAGCCCGACGCGGGGCTCGAACTCACGGACCTGTGAGATCGTGACCTGGCTGAAGTCGGACGCTTAACCGACTGCGCCACCCAGGCGCCCCAAGTGATCACTTTTAATTGTGATATACAACTTACTGAACAGACTAAATGCTCACACAGAGATGATTGGCATCACTTGGCATTTTAAGTGGATGCTGGCAACACTTGAGCTCAGCGCAACAGCCAACAGGAGGTGGCCATGAAAATATTACCGGTAGTACAGTATGTACTACAGTTAATTCCTTACAGCTACGATTTAATACTACATGTCTGTACCTGTTTACATTTGACTATAAATGGTGCCACGTACACTCTGTGTGCTTAAGTTTTGACATATTTTAACTTTTTATAATAGGTTTGTGTATATTTTATGATAGTAAATGATAACACAGACTAGCATCTACATATATTTTATGCATTCATGACATACCTAACTTCTACTTAAGTTTTTCTATATTTCTAGGCCACATAGTTCATCTGCAAGTTTAATTGCCACAAATCCCCAAAATTTTTTCACGTGTGTGTGTGTGTGTGTGTGTGTGTGTATTTTTAATTCAACATATAGGTGGACTTGCACAGTTCAAACTGGTATTGTTCAAGAAATGGCTTTGTAAATGATATGGCCCCACACAAATAAATGGTATTTTCATTATGATTATTACTGTTTCTCGAATCAATCAGATGACTCTGTCTTGCTTTTAAATATTAGAATATCTGGGGCACCTGGGTGGCTCAGTCAGTTAAGCATCCGACTTCAGCTCAGGTCATGAACTCGCAGCTTGTGAGTTTGAGCCCCGCATCAGGCTCTGTGCTGACAGCTCGGAGCCTGGAGCCTGCTTCGGATTCTGTGTCTCCCTCTCTCTCTGCCCTTCCCCTGCTCATGCTCTGTCTCTGTCTCTCAAAACTAAGTAAATATTAAAAAAAAATTTTTTTTAATATTAGAATACCAAGGAGCACCTGACTGGCTCAGTCAGAAGAGCATGTGACTCTTGATCTCAGGGTCACAAGTTCAAGCCCCATGTTGGGAGTAGAGATTACTATAAATGAATGAATGAATGAATGAATGAACATAAACTTGAAAGAAAGAAAGAAAGAAAGAAAGAAAGAAAGAAAGAAAAGAAAAGAAAGAAAGAAAAAGAATACCAAGAATTCAAGTCAAAGAATTTCCTGAGCTGGTGATGCACTTACAGAAGTTCTTGCAGTGGAAGCAACAAAGGCATTTCCCAACCAGTCCCATGAAATCTTCTAATGCCTGAACTGTTTGTTTGTGGTCACATTGTTTGCTACCATCCAAGCTCAACAACCGGAGGGAAGAAGCAACAGATGTTCAGTGACTGGCCAATTCCTCTAGGAACTGCCACAGTCCATGGCATAAAACAATGATTTCTAAATGAAGAAAGATCACAGTCAGATGAAAGACAAGATATCTCGATGTGCTCCACTGCAAAAATGTTGTTTGTTAAACATAAAAGGTCATTTGAGGAACAGCCAGTGAAGGATTAATTAGCAGAGCAAACAAGAGTATTTTTGAGGGAAAAAGCTACAGAGGACGGAACTTTAAATTACCCAGCTTTCAATGATTTCTTTTCCACTATTATATATAAAAGGTTTTTTGTGGAAACCATGAGGTCATTGTTTTCCAGAGTCTTTACTATAGGAAACAGCTGTGGGGAACTACACAAACAGTGAACACTGCCCTATTTAGTAGCCCCTCATTGTGACAAGTGTATAGAGGGGGACAGGAAAAATCCATCAAACCACACTCTAATAACAAAACAAAAGCAGAGTCAAACTAAAAACTTTAGGCCACACAAAGGATGACATAAAACAATTAGTTCAGAATAAGCCTCTGTAAGTCAGGACAAGCACCTGTGTTATTACATCTGTAAATTCCAAGAACAGCTCCTTTCGACATGGGTCACTAAAAACTCAAACGATTCATTTTGCACAGTACCTGATATATGACAGACATTTGACAAATTTAACTAAAAAAAAAGTCTTCCTAGGACTCTTATGTTATATACTGTATGACCTGTCCAAAACTGAATTTACCCGCCCACCTGCAGAACTGTTCTGCATTCTGTGCTTCTGGTCTTGAACACTGCCATCCCACCACACCCTGCTTCAGTACCTCTGAGTTATGTTCAGTTCCTCCTTCTTATTCACTCTTCACACACCCATAAAGCTGCCAAACACTGTCAACTCTGCTTCAAACATAGATTTTATATACATGCTCTAAAGTCAGAGGAAAGGAACAAAAGGCAAGGAAAAGGAAATAAATAAGCTGAATCCACTCCAATCCACTACAGCGTATGTGGCTCCTTCAGAAACCACCCCCAAGACTCTGCTTAAACTTGTCCAGTGATAAAAATACAATTATGTGAGACAGCTCACACAATACGCAGCTGAATCCAAGTCTACACACCTAGTCCCAAATTGCACCACAGTTCCTGTCTATCAAGACTCCCTTTCTTAAATATCCCATGATCACTGACCCCATGTTCAATTTAAATGCATGATCTTTTCTGCCCCTTGTGCTCCACAAACCACTTCCCATTTCCAACTATTCCATTCCCATCAAATGATTCCCATGATTTTCTCCATACCTCAGTTCTGAAACCTTGGTGTTTACAACTCCATCCCTTGGACTCTCCCTAATAGTGTCATAATGTCCTCCAAAATGTCCCTTGGATTCACCCTTTCCTCGGTTCATACTTATGATTGTCCTTTTCCTGCAATTACTTTCTCCTCCATTGGATTCATTTGTGCTCACCATCAGACCCATTTTTCTAAAGCATCCTTTTCATCAAATTAGTGTCTGCACAGCTCAAGAAGCCTATATTGAAACACTACTGATTGCAGCCTCAAGGCTAAACTGTTGTGACAGACTTTCAAGGCCACCCACAATTTGCCCTTCTCATCTCATTCATTTGTATTTATTTCCCCTTCTCTCCAAATCAGGGATTCTCAACTGGGGCAATTTTGCCCCCCAGGGGACATTTGGCAATGTCTGGAGACATTTTTGATTGTCATGGCTGGGGTAAGGGACTGGAACACTGCTAAACATCCTACAATGCCAGGATAGTCCTGCCCCCCCCCCCAAAAAAAAAACTGACCCCGTAAAAGAAAATAATTTTTAAAAATGGCAAACAAGGGCAGTCACTAATAAGAGGAAGCACATGTCAGCGGGGGTAGGCCTTAGCATGCACCATGGATGGGTCAGAGAATCTTGTCCTCTACTACTCTTTGCTGGGCAATCCAGCAACGTGCAGCAACATTTTAAATGCAACATTTAAATTCCCTTTGACTAAGCAGTGCCACTTCTAAGACTCAGTCTTTAGAAAATGAGACTTGGTGTATACTGAAGGATTGGCTATAATGATTAAAAACTTTATACTACTGGGGCGCCTGGGTGGCTCAGTCGGTTGAGCGGCCGACTTCGGCTCAGGTCATGATCTCGCGGTCCGTGAGTTCGAGCCCCGCATCGGGCTCTGTGCTGACAGCTCAGAGCCTGGAGTTGTTTCAGACTCTGTGTCTCCCTCTCTCTGACCCTCCCCATTCATGCTCTGTCTCTCTCTGTCTCAAAAATAAATAAAAACTTTACACTACCTAAACACCCACCATTGGGCTTCTATACCACTGCCAAAAAGAATGAGATGGGCTTGGATGTATCAACAAAAAACAAGGAAAGCCATGCTACCCATGGGTAGGGCAATAGGGGAAACCAAGTTACAGAACTATATGTGGAGCATGAGCCCACCAATGTAAAAGATCTAGACATGTTTATATACACAACTAAGTGGTCTGAAAGGATTATTTTTAAGGCCGACTTCCCAAAGTGCCTAAGTCTGAGAAGCAATGGCATGTATACAGCGTTAGCTGCAGCTACCTTATTTTCACTAAGATTGAGCACCAGAGTCTTAGTGGAGGGAGAACATTATACATTTCAGCACACCCCACCCTACCTCTTTATGTTTTATGTTGAGAATTGTATTTCAGTGGTTGTAAAAACAAGGTCACAGAAGCACGGGTGTGCTTCGGTGTGTGCATCAGCAACGCAGAGGTGATGAAGGCTGAAGGCATAGCTCTGGTTCTGTTCTCTCGGTCTCTAGCCAGCAGGGGAACCACATTCCCTTCATCCAGAAAGGCTGAGGCCATTCACATCTCCCCCTAAGTCTAAAATTTGACGATTTGGTTACCTCCCTTCTCCTTCAGAGATGTGGAGCTTCGCTACAACAAAAGTGACAGCACTGGACAGAGAAGGGAACTGATCAGGAAGACACATACTTTATACTTGGCCACAAATCTAAATGTGACCTACACAATTTTTTTTCTTACTTTTCAAATGAATTTAAGGGGCACCCTCAAATCCGAATACTCCTTGGGAACCACTGTGAAATATCAATATACTAAACATTTTCACACAAACCAGGAAAACTTAGATCATAGGTCGGCAGCATAAAATCAGAGCCTCCAACATGAGTCTATGAAAAAGTAAGGTGTGAAACTGAGCCAGTATAACCCCAATTGCTAGCTTATCTGCTACTACTCATTTATACATTTATTCCCTTTGTAACCTGAGAACTCTCACTCATAAATAGGCACCACCAGGCACCGCAGTTCAAGGAAAAAAAAATATGGAATAGAAATTTCTATTCATCAATTATCTTTTGTTTTACGGCAAATTTAGAAGGAATCCCCACAGTTCTATTATCAGTAGAGAACTCTGTTCTAGTTGTTTTTTGGCAGCACAGTTTGAAAACTGCTGCTATAAAACGTATCTTTGTTACTTGAAAGATGACCACCCATCTCTTTACTTGCTGTGCAAGGGCACTGAGTACTAGAAATCAGCACGTAGGAGAAACTGGAAGCACACACACTAGCATCCTACTAGTTAGACAATAAGCTCATTTCCTCTTAAAACAGCATTTTGAGCATTCAGCTTTCAGACTGATTTATTTTCTCTCCTTGTTTTACCAAGATAATGGTCCAAGGATCCTGCCAGTGAAGTCAAATTTTACTCTAGTGCTGCTGCAAACACACACACACAGAGGAGAAAACGTAACACGGCAAGCATTCTAAAGGCTGGGATACTAAGAAAAACGCCCTAAGAAGGCACAAAACATTCCTCCAACAGAGTGTTTTTCAGTCTCAACCTAACTGGCATTTTGGGCTGGATAACCAACCCCTTACTGAGGGGAGCAGAGCCAGCAGCACCCCCACCCCAGTTGCATCAACCAAGTATGTCTCCAGACAAGGCCAAATGTCCCCAGGAATGGAAGGGTTGGGAAGGCAAAAGAGCCCTGGTTGAGAACCCTGCTCTACGAGGAGGAGAAAAACACCTGCTTAAAAGGAGAAAAGGATATACCTGGCAGCCAGAGAAGTTTCTTAAAGCATACCAAGGTTGAGCCAGTCAATCCATTTCATTTTGGAAAATGAAAGGCCAACCTTAACAATCATCTAGCAGCTCATCCAAAACCAAGAATCTGTCTACCTGGCAAGCTCCTAAACCTCAAATAAATCAAAGTGGTTAGGAATCAAGAAAGAACTCTAATTGGAAAACTTACAAAGAAAATCATTAGTAACTTAAAGTTTTAAGACGATAAAAGCATACTCAAAGACACACTAAGTGCTTTTCGAGACCTCAAGGCAAACTCTCAAGATGGCAAATTGGTTTCATCTTCTCTGCCAACTCCAATCAACTGGTAGTGACTGCCTGGAGCCCAGAATTGGGCAGGATTCTGAGGTTGAATGTGAGCTCAGGGAAAGAGTATCTGCATGGAACACCAATGTCTGACACATACAGGCAAAGGGCCGTGGTAACACGTATACCTCACACTCACCTTCTTGGTGTTCAACTCAACTTTCTTTATGCTTAAAATAATACCCATCAAATTTGGCTGTAATAAAACATTTTGGGGGGAAAAAGTAATCCTCCACAGTGTCACTAGGCTTACCTAATTCAGGGGCAAAAAGAGGAGGAGGAGGAGGAGAAGGAAGAAGGGGAGGAGGAGAAGGAAGAAGGGGAGGAGGAGAAGGAAGAAGGGGAGAAGGAGAAGGGGAGGAGGAGGAGGGAGGAAGGAGGAGGAGGAGGAAGAGTCTGATTCTACCACTCTCCTGCTTAAAAAAATCAGCCCTGGATTCTCAACTTCCAGAGAACAGTGTCCAAACCAGCATAGCCTACAAAGCCATTCACAATCCACATAACATACTTCTCCCAGAATTTCAGCACCCCCACTGCTCTTCATGGTGTAACCAGCCACCAAATGTCTGTTCCTCCAAAACCGCATGCCCTTTCACGCCACCCCCTCTTCTCTGCCTGGCTAATTTCTCTTCATCCTGCAGACCACTTCTCTGTGATGCTTGACTTGTTCTCCAGAGCAAGAGTGTTCTGTGGACCATCAGCATCACCTGGGAGCTTGATAGAAATCTCAGAACTTCAGGCCCCACCCCATCTCCACCAAATCTAAATCAGCTTTGTGACGAGACGTCCACGATTACGTGCACAGTAAAGTATAAGAAGTGATGTTTTGGGGAATGTACCAAGTCTCACTGGACTTAGTTCTTCACAGGCAAGTACAGTGTGTTTCCGAAATAAAAGTGCCTCACACTTTGGCGGGCTGCCCCTGAGGCAAACTCCTCCTTTATTCAACTTCTCTATTAAGCCAAGAAAACCCAAATAGCCACCTTCCAGCCTCCATGGCAGCCAGAGGTGGCCAACTGACATGGCTGTAAGTCAATGAGATGTCAGCAAAAGCCTGCTGAGGGGGCGCTTCTGGAAAAACTTACTTTCCCAGTGCCTTCCTACCTTGACAAACATTAAGGATAAAAAGCCAAAGGGACAAAATAGCCAAGGACAACAGAGAGGAAACACAGAAAGTCTGAGACCCTGTTGAGCTCTTCAAGCCATTGTACATTAGAACACCTACCTCCAGACTTACTGTGTGAGCTATTTCAACATCTTTATTGCTCAAGGCATCATCATTGGGGCTTCCTCTTTCTTGTGCTGAATGCATTCCTAACTGATTGAGTAAACCCTTAATAAATGGGAAGTGAATGAATGAATGCAACGTGAAATCTACTAAGGGTTCAGAAGATTATATTTTTTAAAAATAGGGCCTCTAAGAATCTGTTCAACTTTGCCAAAGCATGCTTAAAAATCAGCCTCCGCATTTCTAGAATTATTGACCCATTTCTGTTCACAGCTTTTTAATGGATTAAAAAAAAAAAAAGACAACCTTTTAAAAAGCAATGGAAATGTTCACATACAAAAATGCTGGAGGAATTGATTTTTATATTTTGGAAAGAGTAGAAAACCAAACTTAAAACACTGGGTTCTGACCTTGAAAAGTTTGCAATTTGCTGTGGCTACTGACAGGCAACTATAAGCAAAGAGGAAAAAAGAGAAGAAGAAAAAAGACTTACAGTAGCTGGTTGGTTGCCATTCTCTCCTACTTTCTTATTTTGAGATCTCTGACACTGATCTCATTTTTTTCCAGTCCCTATCCCAGTCAAGTATTTCCATTCAAATTTCCAAGATCAAACAGCAGTCATTTTTTCTTTTTAAGAAAAACAGAACATAAATAAATATAAATAACATGTATTAAAAAGAGGAGGGGTGCACTGACAGTATTGTTCCTCAACAAAGTAGGTCCTCAATCAAGTGCTGAATCCTCAGATCATTTTATATTTTAATCAAATCATTTATTTTTACTTAAATAAATTTTAGAAAGGCACTTTCACAGCACCAATGAAAAACCAGTACCATTTGTCACAGATAGAAGACAAATGTAAAAACAAACACAATGAAAACATACCCTTATTAAATCCTAGCTACTGCTGTCTGCCAAGGCCTCTAAACTTAGCTTGTTCTGTTTAAAAAACAAAACAAAACAAAAAGGTGGGGGAGTGAGCATGAGGTGTTAAAGTCAGGCTACCACCAAGCTGAGACCTTCCCTTGGGCATAATCAGGACAGACAGAATGGAAAAGGAATTAACTTTCTCACTGTGTGATTTCATTCTATTTAATACCATACCCATGTCCCACCTCAAAGTATCCCTCCTGCAATCTCAAATCATCTTCCCCTCTTTTTTGCTCAAAATAAGAGCCCATCTCCTTAGTGCAGCCTAAATGGCCCTACACAGCTACCACTCAGCTCTCATCAGAGCTCACCACGCCTCCAGCTCCACCCGCAGACAGCAAACGGGGACCCAAGGGCCATATCCAGTCCACTGCTTGTTTCTGTACGGCCAGAGAGCTAAGAACAGTTTGCAGAGCTAAATATTTGTAATCAATCTGATGATAGGGAACGCTAATTTTGAACTCCAATTAAGGTAAACACTCCTCCCATTAGTAGACCTATATTACAAAATACAGTATTCACTCACCATATTTTTATTTTAGTCAATGAACATTTTGTGGAAGTTTGTTTTTTCTTGTTTTTTAGTACCTACATAAGAGCTTCCATTTTGCATCCTGACCATTTACTATATGGCCCTTTACAGAAAGAGTTTGCTGATCCCAGAGCTACACTGTTCCTCAAGTGCACCAAGCTCTCAGGCTTTCACACTTTTATATACCTGGGAGGCAATTCCCCCTGACCTCCTCAAGGCTGGCTCTCCCTGGTTACTCAAGTCTCAGTTCAAACCTCGCCTCTTCCAAGAGCGTCACCCTAACCCTGCCCCTCCCCATTTAAAGTAGCCTGCCAACACATCAATCACATCACCAAGTTTTAATTTCTTCAAACCACTATCTGATATTACCTCCTCACCTTACTAAAATCTGTAATGATAAAGAGAATAAACGCAGCAAACATACATGGTACTATGCACAATGGAAGCGATTTGCATACCAGGTTGAACCTAATAGAAGTGCCAATCTGTAAGTCAAAAACGGTCAAAAATGGGTAATCTCACAGGGTTCAACCCAACATATCAACTTGTTTGCAGCTCACAACCACCTATGAGGTAAGTACCAGATGATGAAGCTGGCACAGAGAGGATGAGAAACTTGCCTGAGGTCACAATGCTAGTAAAGCATTATGGCAGAACGAGGATTTGAACCCAGGCTCAACTTTCCCACCCCCAAGAACGTAAGTTCAATGAAGGCAGGAGGTCTTGTTCATTGCCATATCCCTCCAGGGCCCGTCACAGGGCCAGGCACGTAGTAAGCCCTTAATACTCGAAGAATGAATGGGTGAGTCTCCCTTACAAACAGTGGCATCGGTCCTAGACTCGGGGCCCACACCTCTTTAGACCCGTGCGCTGGTTGGCCCGCCGCGCCGCCAGGAAAGGAGGAATGGAAAGGAGACCTGGGGAGCCGGGTGCCCCAGGGACTCAGGGGGCAGGACCCCCCTCCTGGGGGTGGGGACGCGGCGGGGCTCACCTTGAAGTCGCGGCTGTGCTGCGGGGTGTACTCCAGGGTCCAGAGGGCCCGCACCAGGTGCGCCAGCTGCTCGGTGACCTCGCCCTGGCCCTGCGTGCCGCGGCCCACAGGCTGCTCGGGGTCAGGCGAGGGCTCGGGCCGCCCCGCCCGGTACTGGCCGAGCGCCAGATACTCGGCGAAGAGCTCGGTGTTGCTGAGACACTGCAGCGTGGCGTTCATGAAGCACGTGTTGCCGTGGTTCCGGAGCCCCGCCACCCCGGGCACAGGCTCGGCGGCGCAGGCGGGCGGCGCGGGCGAGGCGGGCGGCGGCGGACACGGCGGCGGCGTGGGCGCGGCGGCCGGCCCGGGCGGGAAGCAGCTGCGGAGGCCGCCGCGGTCCGGGGCGGCGCCCTCGGAGCTAAGGTGCGAGAGCGTGGACAGCGTCTTAAGGACGCGGCTCATGAAGCTGCCCACCGAGCGCGCCGACGAGGGCGAGGCGGGCGCGGCCGGCCCGGGCCCCGTGGGGGCCCCCGCGCCACCGCCGCCGCCCGCGCGGCCGCTCCGAAACAGCCGCTTGCTGAAGGAGCGCTTCTCCTTCCCGCCCGCCGCAGCCGGCGGCCCGGGCCCGGGCGCCGTTACCTTGGACATGGCGGTCGCCGACGCTCATCACCTCGTCCGCCCGCCCGGCCCGCGGCCCCGCCACGGCCGCCGCCGCATCCCGCCGCGCCGCGCCTCACCGGGCCGGGGGGCTCGACGCCCCGCACACCTCAGAGCGCCGCCGAGCGAGCCAGCGAGCGAGCGGCGGCCGGCGGGGCGGGCGGGCGCGCGCGCGATCCGCCCAGCTGGGCCGCTCACGTGACCCGCCTCCCGGCGCCGCCCGCCCGGCGCAGAAGCCGCTGTGGCTGCCATGTTTATTGTGGGAATGGATGTGCCCCTCCAGCCAGACGAGATGACTCTCGGCCCCGGGGCGGTGCCGCTTTGTGAAGTCCAAGAGAGGCCATGTCTAATGTGGGCACGGTCCCAGCAAGGTGGACAGCCCTGGGCTCGTGCCCGGGGATGGACCCCAGGGGTGGGTCTCGGTCTTCTGATCTGATGGCGGAGGCCTTGAGAAAGTGCGGAGATCAGGTTGCCGCCCCTTACCAGACCGTGGAAGACGTGACGGATATGGCCCTGAACAGTTCTGAGCAAGCCAGTCCTGCCCGGCTCCCGAGGGACCCGGACCGCCTGCGCGCCTACCCGAACGCCATCACCGAGTCTGGCACGCCCCAATAGGCTTGTCTTCCAGGTGGCACGTTGTGGTCGCAGTGAAACTGTATACTCAGAATTACCTTCCTTTGCAGACCTGCCTTTAAAACCCCGCTGAGCTCTACCTTCATTCATTCATTCAACAGACGCCAGGCACTGTAGGCGCTGGGAATGTGACAAAGTATGACATTAACACAGTTTCTGCCTGCCCTCTTGCACTTTCTACTCGCGGTTGCTGATAATAGCTGCTATGTTTCAAGCATTGTGCTAAGCATGCAATATTTCCTTTAATTTTCAACTAAATGCCTTTGAGGTTGGTACGATGTATCCATTTCAAACCCAAATTTGTTTCAAAGCCTCTAGGCTTGACCTGTAAACGAAAGGTCACAGACCCACATACAATCACAGGGACCAAGATGGGTTATATCAAAGAATCTTGGTGTTTCAGTCATCATATTGACAATTAATACTTCAAATGACTTGGCTCTCAGTGTTGGGGAGAATATAAGGAATGGTGGGGACTGACCAACTACAAGTCAACATCTTTCCAAGGGGGGTGGCTGCCACTCTCAACCCCATCCAGTTGTTCCCATGTGAAAATGAGGGCTCAGATCATCTAATTTCTTAAAGAGAAATTGGGAATCCTATTTTTAAATGTTTCAACCAAAAAAATCGTGCAGAAAAAAGAGAAAAGTATGTCTTAGGGCTCCTGAGTAGCTCAGTCATTTAGCATTAGACCCTTGATTTCCACTCAGGTTATGATCTCACTAGTTCAGGAGGTGGAGCCCTACATCAGCCTCTGTGCGGACATCACAGAGCCTGCTTGGGATTTTCTCCCCCTTTCTCCCTGCCTCTCTCTCTCTCCCTCTCTCAAAATAAAATAAACATTTTTTTAAGTACATATTTGGGCTGCCTTCATCTCAAAATTAACTGGTTTGTGACCTCCTCTCTATAGATTCTCCTCTTTGCTAACCTTTGGCCTGAGTCCTGTTTACTATATAAGAGAGAAATCAGGGAAGGGCGAACCCTTCTCTTTTTTAAAACAAAAATCCCACCTTACAACAAATTTCAGAGTAAATGGCTTTTGCCAGAGCGACCCACACCAAGTAAATAGGGACTGTATGGTGACACCCCCCAGGGTGCTCTGCACTAGCCTCCAAATCACCAACATTCCCACCTCCTACTCAAATATCCATTCTTCACCACATCTTGAGCTCATCTGAGCACCAGGAAGAAAGCAATCTGATCATTCATACTGAAGTTTGAATGCAATGGCCCTTGGCCTTTGCAGACATGTTTGAGTTTTTTTCAAATATGAAACTCATGGGTGAGGGAGGGACAAAAGGAAGGAATCGCTTTTAGTGGAATTGCAAGCAGTCGGACAACACTTTATCACAATACCCAGCCATTGTGTTATAAGTTTGTTTGCTGGCTTACTAGCTTGTTTCTAGGCAGTGGGAATGGTCTTGGAGCTGTGGTCTCCTTAAGTGTCAAACTGACTTAGAAGTTAGCCCTCAATTAGTTTTCTCTAATTTTATTTTTTTTTTAGCACTGCTATATTTTGGACTTAAATGTTCATAGCACCATCTTGCATGCTCAAAATCCCCAAAGACTATCAGCTCTTAAGGCAGAGGCTAGATCTGTTTTGCTGACCATAGAGCCCAGCATTGACCATGGTTCTAATAAATGTTTGGTTGAATGAATAAACTGCTTAAGAAAGAAATTGAGCATAGCAAAAGCTTTTCGCTCCCCACATTTTATGCCCTGAGCCCATCTCCAATTTCAACCACCGCTACAATCTGTGTAAACCATTGCACTGTGATGATCCCCACTTCAAAAGCCTCCTGTTTACCTCTTTCCTTTCCTGCCGGAGGGTTTTTTCCAAAGCCAAAGAACTCTCACCAGAGGGGAGTTTGAATTAACAACTCTTCCTCCCCCAACAGGGACAACCTTCACCCAGTGGGAAATACCAGTTACTGGATAAGCTCCCAGGAATCTCAGCCTTTGGAGAGACAACTGTAAGGTGCACCTAACAGGATTCTTCAGAGAGTTCCCAAAGGGATGGAGCCCCAGTTTCCCACCTTCAACAAGGCACCCTTTCTTGGATTTCTCGCTTTCCCTGTCTTCCTCTTCCTACTCTACTCCCTCACTCTAGCTTCCAGGATCACCTCCCTCCCAAATACACTACCTGCGCCCAGGTCTTTGTCTCAGGCTCTGGTCTAAGGACAATCCAAACTAAGACACTGAGAAGCTTTAATCAGGGCTAGCTATTTAAACCCGAGACAGATATGGAATTGGTCAACATTGCGCTTTCTCCTAGCTGCTGTACACGATCCTTGACCTTATCTACCAACAGCCCTTGTCCACGTGACTGTCCAGCTGACTGCTTTCCAGGTCATCATGCTTTTGTTTTACTGTCACACATGGCTGGCAGACAGCAGGTGCTAACAAACGCTACTTTTTTAAATTTACTAAACTGAAAGTCAAAGATCAGTGGAAGTTGACCACGCTGTTTCTCTTTATACTGGAGCCTTAGCCTGAATATGACCCCATTGCCTAGGCCCTCCTCTCCAGTCCAAGCAAGGCACGTGGAATGCCATCTCACTGTGTGCTTTAAAAAAAATTAGGGCTGAGCCCATCACCAGATCTGACTTCTTTGGCTTAGCACCACCAGACAGAGGCAAGCTCGGGCTCATCCCCATTGAACATCGCCTCCTCCCCTAGCCTGGATGCCACTTACACATTTTCCTGCCAGCATGTAGCAAAATCCACAATGTAATCAGTGTAGTTCAGCTGCAAACCTGAGGCTGGTTTCCACTGGAACCCACTAAAATACAGTTCTCTCTGACTTTCTCGTGCTGGAGTTGCCCTCCAGTCCCCAGCAGGATGGAATGTCTTGGTCTTCCTTCAGCACCCTCAGGCAGGTGGGAAGACACGTAGGCCTTTGCTCAAGCTGTTTCCTCTGTCCCAAACACCTTTCCTTGAGCCTCCGCTTAACTAACCTGTCTTTGTTCCTTCTGCAGGCTCTCTTGGCACCTCTCAGTCATGACAGTAATGTTACCACAGTACAAGTCAGCTTACAATCTGTCACCTGCCCTGGAGTGTAGGTTTCCACCCAGGAGAGGCCATCTTATTCATTATTAGACATCTAGTAAGGTAGCCATCGTAATAGCATACAGATGTATTTGGAAGCCATACATCTAAACTCCTTAGTGGGACACATGACCCCCTTCCCAGTCTGGCCTCTCCCACCATTACAGGTTTATTGGTCCCACAAAGCCCCAAAGCCAACCTACCTAGCTTGGCCAGAACATGGTTGGAAGATAATTCCTAATTGGAGTATGCAGATGGTCTTTGTTTTAAGACCCACACCAAACAACGTAACAACATTCTATAGTAAATCTTCCACGTCCCTCTCTGTACCCACCGCGTACCCCTGCTGAACCAGGGAAACACAAATTAGAAAGAGCAATGCAGTGACTCTCGTCATGATCCAAACTTAGTCCATCCCTGCAACCATTTCTGTAAACTGATACCTCGGATCAAAGGTATGCACATTTCATATGTTGACACCTATTGTCAAGCTGACCTCCAGAAAGGTTTTATCCTGCCAACAATGACTGGGGAGCACATATTTTCCGGTCCCAAGACAGCGCTGAGTTTTTCTGTCTTTTTTATACTGGTAAATTCGAGGAACAGAAGATGTCCTGTTAATGTGTCCCTATTTGTAGAAATGAAGTAGAACATTCTGTACTGTTGTTTCAGCTAGCTAACATCTAAACAGACTTCTGGGGTGCCTGGGTGGCTCAGTCAGTTAAGCATCCACCTCTTGATTTCAGCTCAGGTTTGATCTCCCAGTTTGTGAGTTTGAGCCCTGCATCGGGTTCTGTGCTCACACCGCAGAGCCTGCTTGGGATTCTCTCCTCCTCCTCCTCCTCCTCCTCTTCCTCCTCCTCTACCTCATCCTCCTCCCCTGCTCACACACTCTCTAAATAAATAACATAACATAACATAACATAACATAACATAACATTAAAAAAATTAGATAAACAGACTTCCTATTTGGAAAGGATCCCAAATTAGGACAGTGCAGGCTCCCACTGTGAAAAATGGGCAGGAGCTGGGGAGCAGGTTGCCAGAGCCCAGGTGACCTAAAGCAAGGGCAATCAGATGCTTCCACTTGGGCCTTGGCTCTGGAAGTATCTACATAAGGTTAGTTGAAGACAATACAGCAAATTAGTGAATCTGGTGGCTCTGTATTCAGCAGAGGATCCAGTGGTGGCAGTGAGGGTCCAACTGGCTGCTCTAGAGGCAAGTTCTTACTGGTGTCTGCCTCCCTAGGTTTCTGCCCAAGCCTGTTTCTCTGGCTCTGTTTATTGTGTGAGCTAGCCCCATAGGCTTCCTATAAATTCCTTTACTGCTGAAACTAACCTGTGTCAGTTTCTGTTGTTTACAGTCAAGAAAATGACTAGGTAATGCCTTTTTTTTTTTTTTTTTAGCAATTTGTACTTTTAGTGGTATGATTTACCTGTCCATATCATTTGTCCATTTCTTTGATGTGTTCCTTTTATAAATGTCTGCTAATAAAAGCACCTGACAGATGAATCACATTATTCCTTGGTCTATACCAGTTGGTTATTTACCTTTTACCACATTTATAATGTTTTCATATCAAATAGAAAATTTTAGTTATTTTATATGGTCAGGTTGATCAGTTTTTTTCATAAAAGTTTCTGATTTTTTTTTGAATACATGATTAAGAAAACAGCCTTTCCCCACTCCAAAATCATAAGAATACTTAGAATGCTTTCATTTAGTGCTACTATGCTTTATATTTCTTTCCTTTGTTTTACTTGTAATGTTGGCTCCATATGAAATTTATTTTTGTGTGAGAAATGAGGTAGGGATCTTGCCTTTTCAACACCCTATATGGCTAGGCAGCTGTCTCAGCACCATTATAAAAAATGATCTAGCCTTTCCCCACTCTTTTATAATGTCACTTTTTATCACATATTAAAGTCCACACACATTTAAGTTCTGAAAAATTCTGTTGTATTTCATTGACGTGTCTCTATAAGATGGGTTTAGAATATATTGCCATGTTTGGTAGGATCATACCTCTCAGTATTTTATTGGCTGTTTGCTTTTTCTCTCAGATGAATTTAATCCTTTGGGGGACTTAATTTATATAGATTAATTTAAAGAAAGTTGACATCATCACAATATTTATCTTCTTATCTGAGAATAAAGTATGTCTTTTAAAAATTATACAAGGACTTTTTTAATGTCTCTCAAAATAGTATAGTTTCCTTCCATAGGTCTGTGTAATATTAATGAGTTTATTCCTCTCTGTTGCTATTATGAATGGGATATTATATTTTCTGTTGTCTCTAGGACAAAATTTTTTGGTTTTTTGTTTTCATTTTTTTAAGTTTTATTTATTTATTTTTGAGAGAGAGAGAACACAAGTGATGCAGAGGCAAAGAGAGAAAGAGGGAGACACAGAATCCGAAGCAGGCTCCAGGTTCTGAGCTGTCAGCACAGAACCCAGTGTGGGACTCAAACTCACAAACCATGAGATCATGACCTGAGCTGAAGTCAGAAGCTTAACCTACTGAGCCACCCAGGCACCCTGTTTTAATTTTTTGTTTTAATGTCTATTTATTTTTGAAAGAGGGAAAGGGTGCGTGCTCAGGAGCAGGGGGAGGGGCAGAAAGAGGAGGTGACAGAGGATCCGAAGCAGGCTCTGCACTGATAGCCTGATGCAGGACTTGAACTCACTAACCGTGAGATCATGACCTGAGCCAAAGTCAGATGCTTAATTGACTGAGCCACCCAGGTGCCCACAAAGTTTTTTGTTTTTATTTTTGAGAGAGAGAGAGAGAGAGAGAGAGAGAACATCTGAGCAGGGAGAGGGGCAAAGGGAGAAAGAGAGAGGGTCTCAAATGAGCTCCATGCTCAGCAGGAGCCTAGTGTGGGGCTCAGTCTCATGACCCTGAGATCATGACCTGAGCCGAAATCAAGATGTCGGAAGCTTAACAGACTGAGCCACCCAGGCGCCCCAAGACAGTTATTTTTGTAACAAGCCACCTTGATTTACTTTAGTTCTTTCTCATAATTTTCCGTTGATGCTCTGGAGTTTTTCAAGAATTCATATCAATGCAGGAGATAATAACTTGGCCTCTTCCTTTATAATACTTGTACCTTATCTTTATGCTTTTCTCATCTAATTGCCCATCTGGAATTCTGTTAAGTAATATTAATGAGAGTAGGAAAGCCTGCATTGTTCCTGACATTAACGGCAAGGCTTCCAGTGTTTTACCATTAAGCATGATGCTTGCTTTTGGTTTGAGATATATATTATTTATTGCATTAAAGTGGTATCCATTTCTTCCTCCTTCAGAAAGTGTTATTATCAGAAATGGATCTTGAAATTTACCAAATGCCCTCTGGGCATCAACAGTGATGAGCATATATTTGTTTGGTTTTGGTTTTGTTTCTGTGTTTTTTTTTAACCTTTGACCTGTATATCCATCATAGGTTTTGTTTTTTGTTTTTTTTTTCTTTTGATCATATTTTTCTTTATAGACGTTTGCTTGGATTTTATAAACTTTCAAGTATTCTGCAGATTTGTGACAAAGCTGACTATGATAGTTTTTGTTAGTTTTGTGGAGGGAA
Organism: Prionailurus viverrinus; assembly: GCF_022837055.1. Lineage (NCBI taxonomy): Eukaryota > Metazoa > Chordata > Mammalia > Carnivora > Felidae > Prionailurus > Prionailurus viverrinus. Next base: position 23,670,086 of record NC_062576.1, on the reverse strand, counting down.
TTTAGATTTTCCAGTTCCACAATTTTCACTGATGTCTAACACAAGTTAATCTTTTTTTTAATAATTTTTTTTCAATATATGAAGTTTATTGTCAAATTGGTTTCCATACAACACCCAGTGCTCATCCCAAAAGGTGCCCTCCTCAATACCCATCACCCACCCCCACCCCCCACCCCCCATCAACCCTCAGTTTGTTCTCAATTTTTAAGAGTCTTTTATGCTTTGGCTCTCTCCCACTCTAACCTCTTTTTTTTTTTTCCTTCCCCTCCCCCATGGGTATCTGTTAAGTTTCTCAGGATCCACATAAGAGTGAAAACATATGGTATCTGTCTTTCTCTGTATGGCTTATTTCACTTAGCATCACACTCTCCAGTTCCATCCATATTGCTACAAAGGGCCATATTTCATTCTTTCTCATTGCCACGTAGTACTCCATTGTGTATATAAACCACAATTTCTTTATCCATTCATCAGTTGATGGACATTTAGGCTCTTTCCATAATTTGGCTATTGTTGAGAGTGCTGCTATCAACATTGGGGTACAAGTGCCCCTATGCATCAGTACTCCTGTATCCCTTGGGTAAATTCATAGCAGTGCTATTGCTGGGTTATAGGGTAGATCTATTTTTAATTTTTTGAGGAACCTCCACACTGTTTTCCAGAGTGGCTGCACCAATTTGCATTCCCACCAACAGTGCAAGAGGGTTCCCGTTTCTCCACATCCTCTCCAGCATCTATAGTCTCCTGATTTGTTCATTTTGGCCACTCTGACTGGCGTGAGGTGATATCTGAGTGTGGTTTTGATTTGTATTTCCCTGATGAGGAGCGATGTTGAGCATCTTTTCATGTGCCTGTTGGCCATCCGGATGTCTTCTTTAGAGAACTGTCTATTCATGTTTTCTGCTCATTTCTTCACTGGGTTATTTGTTTTTCGGGTGTGGAGTTTGGTGAGCTCTTTATAGATTTTGGATACTAGCCCTTTGTCCGATATGTCATTTGCAAATATCTTTTCCCATTCCGTTGGTTGCCTTTTAGTTTTGTTGGTTGTTTCCTTTGCTGTGCAGAAGCTTTTTATCTTCATAAGGTCCCAGTAGTTCATTTTTGCTTTTAATTCCCTTGCCTTTGGGGATGTGTCAAGTAAGAAATTGCTACAGCTGAGGTCAGAGAGGTCTTTTCCTGCTTTCTCCCCTAGGGTTTTGATGGTTACCCATCATAGGTTTTTGGTAACGAATAACATAAACTACTTTTAGCTAATTTAAGCAGAAAAGAGTTTCTTGGAAGGGTGGCTATAAAGCAACTCACAGAACACTCAGAAAAGCTTCAGAATCAGACTGGGAAATCAAAGAAGAAAGTACGTTGTAGCCAGAGACCCGCTCCAGAAAATGCTACCTAAGATGGCACCGTCGATGATGCTGAACATGCTACTGCCACCAAGACTGGTACCACCATTTGACAGTGGCAGCCACACTCTGGACTCTTGGTTCTGCCACAGCCACTCTGAATAATCTTGAAAAATATCTGATTGTCCTTGAACTTTTGCTATCATGGCTTCAAAATCCTAAACCCAAAGTGGAAGCATCCACTGATTGGGCTAGATCCTAGTTCTGGTCATGAGCTGCTGAGACATAGGGAAAGGACCATAATGCCCTATAGCTTCCCTTGTGGGAGACTGACCTGCCTCCCCTCTATCTTGAGATTCCCTCCAAAAGGAGCACCACTGAATGCCAGGCAGCCCGAAATGACAAATGTCCGCTGTAACCTATTCCTGTGGTGCACCATACTGGTAACATCAAGTGTATTGCTTTGTCTGCTTGATAACATTTCATACAGAATTTTATATCTATTTTTATAAGAAAGCCAGCCTGAAGGCCATGTGTGTGCACTCAGTATCCTTGTCAGGTTTCCGTTTTACCAGCTCTTTAAACACAATTGTGAAGTGTCCCTATTTCTTTAGGTCTGGACCTGTTTTCAAAGGATGTGTTTTCAAAGGATTATAAAATTCACCTAATTTACTCTCTAGTTCTGGTAGAGCAGGCAGTTCTTTGAAATATTTTGTAATTTTCATCCATGAATATTGGCCTGTCTAAATCTTCTGTCTCCTCTTGAATTAATTTCAGTCATTTTATCTTTTAGAAAATCACCCATGTTTTCCAGTTTACTAGCAAAACCTTACAAAAAATTATCTCATGGTTTTACTTTCATTTTAGCTCAGGGCCATGGAGGCAAGTTAAATATATTCCTCAATTTGTGACTCTGTCATCATTGGTGTGGTGATGGCCTCCCCTGCTCCCTACCCATTTCTTGTCTCCAAGGACATTCACTAAGATCCAAGACTGTAGCTGGTGCCCTACCTGGAACCTGTGGGATCCTTTTGCCTTTTCTGTGTGCCCATCCCCAGCTGTGTACTTTACTACAAATGGCTGCACCTGTGATTGCCTTCTGGCACCTGCTTTTGGGCTACTGCCACTGGGTGGTCTGCTCACACGGAAACCTGGAAGTGCCTAGGGTTTATGTTTTCTGGAATGGCCCTCAGCCAATGACAGTGCGGGAGTGTGGAAGCTAGCTTCCCTGCCTCCAGTCATGACAAGTCATGAGGTGGAACATTCCAGAACTCCCTCCAGGATTAGACTAAAGATACTCTTCCTGAGACCTTTCCCCTGATCCCATCCTTCCTTGACTTATTCCTTTTCCATGACCTGTTCCCCTCACCTCTTAACGAGTTTTTTCTAAGAGGTCTTCCTGAATAAATCACTTCACACAAATTCTCATCTCAGAGTCTGGTGCTGGGGAACCGGTCTAGGACAAGGATGATTTAACTTATTCCCAGCCCTGAATGATTGGCATCCATCTAAAGAATTGCATTCGAACACCCAGACATTGATTGTCCTAGAGATGCAAATGAGATCCTGTGAGATTACAGAAGATCAAATCAGTAATTCAGTTGGGAGGAGATAACAAGCACTTCATTTAGAAAGTGTTAGCCAGACTGGGTTTTTAAGGATGAATAGGAGTTGGCCAGATAGGAAATATAGTGGGGGTAGGGTGTTACAAGAAGAGGTAAAATGGACAAAAATTTATAATTATAAATTACATGTGGTTATTATGCTTTAGGGATTCAAAATATAGTGAGTGAACATGGAAAGCCAAACAAGTCTCAGAGAAATTGTAATGCAAGGGATACATAAGGGCTAGAACAAAGAGGATGTTATTATTCTTGCCTCAGAGAATGAGCTGGGTTTGAAAGAAGTGAAAATGAATTTTCTAGGCAGAGAAGGGAGTAAGGGAACCCCAAGGAGACAGAAACACATGTGCAATGATGCAGTGAGTCTCAAACCCATGAACCGTGAGATCATGACCTGAGCTGAAGTCAAACTCTTAATCGACTGAGCCACCCAGGCACCCCCTCTCTTTTTATTTTTTTTAAACATTAAAAAAATTTTTTTTTAACATTTATTTATTTTTGATACAGAGAGAGTCAGAGCATGAACAGGGGAGGGTCAGAGAGAGAGGGAGACACAGAATCTGAAACAGGCTCCAGGCTCTGAGCTGTCAGCACAGAGCCCAATGCGGGGCTTGAACTCACGGAGTGCGAGATCATGACCTGAGCTGAAGTCGGACACTTAACCGACTGAGCCACCCAGGCGCCCCACCCCTCTCTCTTTTTAAACACCAATGGAACAGGACTCTAGTCCGGAGCCTTAAGTAGGCAACACTGTTGGAATACTTTGTAGTTTACATCCCACGTGATCTTTGGGAACCTTGCCACTCCCCGGTGAGAGGTAGAATCTATGCCCCGCTCCCTTTGGAAACTTGGTGGGCATTTATGACTCTCTTGACTAGCAGGATTCAACAATGACACTATATGACTTCTGAGGCCAGATCATAAAGCACAATATACATTTTGTCTCTCTGGTTCTTTCTTAGGATATTCACTGTTGGAACCCATGCCATGAGGAAGCCCAGACCACACTGAGAGGCCCACGTGGAACCAAGCCCAAAGTCCTGAGCTCCAGGCCCTGGCTGAGCTCCAGCTGAAAACCAGCACCAACCTGCCAGCCGTGCAAGTGAGCAATCCCGGAAGTGGGTAATCCACCCAGTGATGCCTGTACAGCAGAGACAAGTCTTCCCTTCCAAGCCCTGCCCAGGTTACAGACTCATGGACAAAATAAATTATTGTGTTGTTTTAACCCATTAGATTGTGGGGTAATTTGTTACTTATAGTTGGATAACCAAACAAGCTATCTGGATAGATTTTAATTAGATTGTTTTGTTTTCCTCTCTTCATTTTTTTTTTAAATTTTTTTTTCAACGTTTATTTATTTTTGGGACAGAGAGAGACAGAGCATGAACGGGGGAGGGGCAGAGAGAGAGGGAGACACAGAATCAGAAACAGGCTCCAGGCTCTGAGCCATCAGCCCAGAGCCTGACGCGGGGCTCGAACTCACGGACCGCGAGATTGTGACCTGGCTCAAGTCGGACGCTTAACCGACTGCGCCACCCAGGCGCCCCTCCTCTCTTCATTTTTATATTCGCCCTCTATTTATGGCAACACTTATTATCTTCTTGCTACAGTGATATGAAATTTAAAAATATATTTATTCCTTGAATGTGGGCTTGACTTAGTGACTCATTTCCAATGAAAAATTGTGGAAAGGGAAAATTAGCAACTTTGGAGTGCAGAGAGCCGGCAGCCACTACCTTAACCAAGGTTAACCTTGATCAAGGTTAACATCACCCAGGGATAAGTCATGTTGATATTAAGCAACCCCTTGTGGTAATCAGGGTTCTCCAGAGAAACATAACTGATAGGACATGTGTGTGTATATACATACATTAATATATAGAGAGAAAGAACAAGAGACAGGAGGGAGCAGAGATTGTGGGAAACAAAAGATAGAAGGAGAGATTTATTATAAGTAATTGGCTCACATGATTATGGAGGTTTAACAAGTCCCAAGATTTGTAGTCATCAAGCTAGAAACCCAAGAGAACCAATGGTCTACTTCCAACCAAAGGCCAGCAAGAAAAACCAATGCTTTTGCTCAAGTCCAAAGGCAGGGGAAAAACAACAACAACAACAACAACAACATCCCAGCTCATACAGTCAGACAGGAGGAATTCCCCTTAATTGAGGGAAGGTTGACCTTTGTGTTTTATTTGGGCCTTCAACTGATTGAATGTGGCCCATCCAAATCAGGAAGAATAATCTGCTTCACTCAGGCTAACAATTTAAATGTTACCTTCATCCAAAAACACCCAGAATACTGTTTGACCAAATATTTGCGTGTCCCATGACCCTAACAATTTGACACATAAAGTTTAACATCAAACCCTAGTACAGCATGATGAAGAAGGCACTTCACCTCTATGGTATTCTTCACCAAAAACTAACTCTGGTCTAATCATAAGGAAATACTTCATATAGACCCAAATTTAGAGACATCTACAAAACCACTGACCAGTACTCTTCAAAAATGTCAAGATCAGTAAAATCAAAGGCTGTAAAAGACCAAAGGACTTTAAGAAGATACAATGCCTAAATGTAGTGAGGTACCCAGATTAGATCCTGCAATATGAAAAGGGTTTTCATGGAAAGCCTGATGGAATACAAATAAAACCTGGACTTGAGCTATACTAACTTCTTAGTATAGAAGTTATACTATGCTAACTATACTATACTACACTATGCTAGTATAGAAGTTAGCATAGCTAACTTCTTAACAAATGTATCATGGCTACATGGAGATGTTCACCTTGTTGGGGGGGCACTGGGTAATTTTATATAGGAACTCTGTACTCTGGACATGTTAAATTATTCCAATGTAAAAAAAAAGTGTATTAAAATGCAGTTAAGTTAAAAAGAGGGGGTAGATGTAAAAAAATAATGTTGAATAATCAATATTTTTTGTAAGGAAGACTTGAGAATAGTAGAGGAAATAAGAATCCCTTTGTGAGAGAGATTACCTCTGGACATCTTGAGCAGCCACTGATCCACTTGTTTGGTACAGAGGGCTCCCACTGGGGCTCTCGGCTTCCAGGTCTCTGAGATCAAGCATGTCAGAATGGAGGGGGAGTCTGACCCTCCCTCATGTGATGTAGGACAGATGCCAGAAGTCCTCCTGGGAAACAGTAAGACCATCACAGACTGGAGTCAGGAATGGACAGTGGACTGGAGGCCTTGGGGGTAGTTGTAGACTGCCTGAATGACACCAGAACGCCCTGGAAAAGTAAAAAAGAAAACCTCTAACTTGTTTGCCAAAATCAGAGGATTGTGAGATCATTCCAGTGTAAACACTCAAGTTATATTGGAGAGCTCACTATGTGGTAGGCACCTGTTCAAGATTCTGGGGATGCAACAGTCAAAATACAAAGTGTTTTCCATTCCAGAAGGAAAATAAGCAAATGAACAAATATATAATTTCAACTACCAACAATTGCTTTGAAGGAAAACTAAGACCTAGTAAGGAGATAAGGAAGAAGGGGAGGCCTCTCCCAAGAGGGACATTTGAACAGAGAACTGAATGAAGCAAGGGGACAGTGGCTATGGAAAATCTAGGGAAGACCATTCCAGATGGAGGGAGGAAGTAGTGCAAAAACCCCGAACTAAGGATGCGCTTGGCGTGTTTGAGGAAGAGCAGGAGGTCAGGGTGGCTGCAACAAATCGAACAAAGCAGAAACTGGCCAAAGATGAGTTGGAGGGGATGGGCAAGAGGTCAGATAAGGTAGGACCTTGTGGCCATGAGAAGGAGGAGGAACTCTGTAGATTTAAATTCTCACAAAAATGGAGAAGGTGCTATCAGTGACAATTTGCTATGATGCAACGGGTGATAAGTAATTGTTCACATGATTCAGGAGATTGGGAATTTGAGGATAGATGGATTTCTAGAAAAATGTGCAGATTAAACATATAAATTTTCCTCTGCTCCCTACTGAAACATTACTGACATGAGAGTAAAATCCACAAAAGAGAGATCAGAGAGAATACAGTTGATGAAAGATTGCATGAATCAGGTTTCCATCAGAAGAACAGAAGCCACTCTATGAATTTTGAGAAGGAAGGGGGATTTTGAGGCTTACTCCATCATTGGAAAGCTGAGGAATGCAGGGTAAGCAAGCCACTGTCATCAATCTTAGCCTGCAGCACCAAAGTGAGTGAATCCCAGGACTGACCTAGAAGCTCTGTGCATTCCCAAAGAAAAGACCAGGTGTAGGGTCAGGCGAGAGAGGCAATCGCCTTGGACACAAACTTGAAGAGAGCACCAAAACACTATGTATTAGGTTCTGTAGAGAAACAGACCAACATATATACCTGTATATCTATCTATCTATCTATCTATCTATCTATCTATCTATTGATTTATTCTAGGAATTGGCTCATATGGTTATGGAGGCTGAGAAGTCCTGCCATCTGCTGTCTGCAAGCTAGAGAATCAGGAAAGCTGGTGGTATAATTGAGTCCAAAGCCCTCAGAATCATAAAACCAATGGCATTAACAACCAGAGGTGCCAATGTCTGGGACCAGGAGAAGAGGAATGTCCCAGCTCAGCTCAGGTAAAAAAAATAGAATTTACCCTTCCTCTGCACTTTTGTTCTATTCAGGCCCTCAGTGGATTGGATGGTGCCCACCTGCCTTAGTGAGTGCCATCTTCTTTAGGTAGTGCACTGATTCAAATCTCTTCCAGAAACACCCTCACAGACACATCCAGAAATAATGTTTTACCAGCTACCTGGGCATCCCTGATCCCAGTCAAGCTGATGCATAAATAAACCATCACAATTTACTTCTGCAAATAAAGAACATTTTAATGCAATATTTAGAGAAAAAAAACAAAATTAAGGGAAAAAATCCATGATGAACAAAAGGTCAAAATTTTAAATAAAAACAGACCCTGATGCTACCCTTGGAAGACCCTGCCTTACTTACCTCTCACCCTAAATCCCAGCGCTGCTTGAGAGCTCTGGGAGGACCCAATGTCTTCTCAACTACCCACAGCACTAAAAGAAGTGACTTTAGTAGCTTGCTGGGAAGCTAGTGAGAACTTCAGGTCCCACTGTTTGCTCCTCTGTCTGCCCACAACTGAAAACAAAAAATAAAAACGTCTCTTTTATCTTCCAAATTCTTTACAAGTACCTCACATTAGCAAACACTAAGAAAGAGGTTCCTCGAAGTGCAATTCTAGGCTTCCCCCCTGTGATGCAGAAGAGGGAGGTAAGGCTGTCAAATTAATAACAGATAATGCAGCAGAGAGACGTCAGGAAGTTTCAAAAGCTGGGGATCAGGTAAAGATATTAACAGAACTGAGAAATATAATATCAAATACTTGCAGAGAGAAAGAAAATAACAAGAGAACCAATCAGTGGCATCTTGAATATGTGAGGGTTATGGGCTGGATTCTGTCCCCCCACAGAATTCATATGTTAAAGTTCTAACCCTCAGAACTTCAGAATGTGACTGTATTTGGAGGTAGTCTTTACAGAGGTGATTCAGTTCAAATTAAGTTATTTACAGTGGGCCCTAATCCAAAAGGTTGATATCCTTATACAAAGAAGAGGGAGACCAGGTGGGGATACAGAGAAAAGATAAGTATTTACACTCAAGGAGAGAGGGTTCAGAACAAACTAATCCTGCCAATATTTTGATCTTGGAGTTTGAGCCTCCAAAACCATGAGAAAACACATTTCTGTTGTTTAAACTGCAGTCTATGTTAGTTTGTCATGGCAGCTCCAGAAAGCTAATATACTCAGAAATTAGAGGCTTCAGCTTCAGCAAAAGATGGGGTAAGGCATGGGGCTCAACATAGGGAACCCACTTGAAAGTCTAACAGTTGACCTTGAACAACATGGAGTTGAATTATTTGGGTCCCCTTATATGTGGATTTTTTCCCATAAATGCAGCGCAGTACTATAAAATGTATTTCCTCTTAATGATTTTCTTTTATTTTTTTAACTTTTATTTATTTTTGAAAGACAAATAGAGACAGAGCACAAGCGAGGGAGGGGCAGAGAGAGAGGGAGACACAGAACCTGTAGCAGGATCCAGTTGTCAGCACAGAGCCCAATGCAGAGCTCAAACCCACAAACCGTGAGATCATGACCTGAGCTGAAGTTTGATGCTTAACCAACTGAGCCACCCAGGTGCCCCATCCTCTTATGAGTTTCTTTAAAAATTTTTTAATGTTCATTTACTTTTTGAGAGACAGAGAGAAACAGAGCTTGAGTGGGGGAGGAAGAGAGAGAGAGAGAGAGAGAGAGAGAGAAAGAGAGAGGGAGACACAGAATCCTAAGCAGGCTCCAGGCTCCGAGCTGTCAGCACAGAGCCCCACGCGGGGCTCAAACCCACGAACCGTGAGATCATGACTTAAGCTGAAGTCAGATGCTTAACCGACTGAGCCACCCAGGTGCCCCATCCTCTTATGATTTTCTTAATAATATTTTTTGTCTAGTTTACTTTATTGTATATTATATATACAAATTATATATTGGTATATAATACATATAACATACAATATGTATGTGTGTAAATCAACTGCTTTTATTATTGGTAAGACTTCCAGTCAACAGTAGAGTATTTGTAGTTACATTTTTGGGGAACCAAAAGTTGTATGCAGATTTTCAACTGTGTGGAGTCTGGTACCCCTAACCCCGGCATTGTTCAGCTATTCTGAACTTTTCTGAAACCTTGGTAACCAAGTAAAAGATTACCACCTAAAGACGGAGGCACCATCTCCAACCCAGCCCATGTCTGTCATTTGGTCCCAGACTGATGCAGATGACAGTCGGCAGGAAATTGGCATTCTTTTCTAGAGAAATAGACAGGGCTTGATAAAAGACAGTGACATTTGGGTTCTGACACAAATGGCTGAACTCCTCTGAACACCTTACATTGGAGCCTTCTGAGTTAAAAAGTCACACCTCACATCCACAATTTTTTAATACCTCACTGTTAAAGATGAATAGTCAGCGCAAAATCCTCAGATGTTTAAGGAAACCCCTTAACTTTGAAAGACAGGCAAAACAAGCAAAAAAGAAAGAAAGAAAGAAAGAAAGAAAGAAAGAAGAAACTTGAAGGACATTGAGACAAAGCAGAGAGCTGAAGAAAATTTATTTATTTAAAATTATACTTAGCATGTTTGAAAAGATATTGTATCTATAAAACAATGACATTATTTTAAAAAAATGAATACAGATGGCTTTTGGAAATTAAAGTTGCAATAGAAGAAATTTAAAATTGAACAAAAGAGTTGGAATATAAAGTTGCAGAAATCTCCTAAAAAGCAGAATTTTTAAAAAGCTAATGAGGGGCGCCTGGGTGGCGCAGTCGGTTAAGCGTCCGACTTGAGCCAGGTCACGATCTCGCGGTCCCGGAGTTCGAGCCCCGCGTCAGGCTCTGGGCTGATGGCTCGGAGCCTGGAGCCTGTTTCCGATTCTGTGTCTCCCTCTCTCTCTGCCCCTCCCCCGTTCATGCTCTGTCTCTCTCTGTCCCAAAAATAAATAAACGTTGAAAAAAAAATTAAAAAAAAAAAAAGCTAATGAAATTAGAGACATAATTCACTGTAGTTCAATAATCAACTAGGCAGGACTTCTAGAGACAGTACTTTCCACCAGGAAGTAATAGAAGACAATGTCCAGGACTGAAGAACATAAGCATCTAGATTAAAAATACCCAGCACAATGTATTTGAAAAAATCCTTACCAGGGCATATAATTGGGAAATTTTAGAATGCCAAGAACAAAAATATCTTAAAAACTTTCATAGAGGGAAAAGGCTACAGTGTCACCAAGAGAGAGGAAGAAAGAAAGAAAAAAAGAAAGAAAGAAAGAAAGAAAGAAAGAAAGAAATCAGAATCTTTAATTAGACTTTCAAAAGCAGCACAAGAAGCTAAACATGATAAAGTGATGCCTTCGCCCTAATGAGGGGTCATTATTATCAATCTAGAATTCTTTCCCATAAAAATTGTATCAATCAAGTGCAAGGAGGGAATAAAGGTGTTTTCACCCAATGCCTGAAAAAATGTACTTCCTATGGCTGCTTTGTCAGGAGGCTACTGGAAAATATAATCAACCAAAATGAAGGATTAAACCATAAGAACTAGAGACAACAGGGACACAGGGAGAGACTAAAAAAAATTTCAGAATGCTTAGAGAAAAAAAATCCTAGTTCAGACTGAGTAAGATTACAAAAAGTCTCCAGGAAAGAAGTATCTAAGGGTGAAAAGAAGGGAAACCATGTGTCTGACTGCATGAAAAAAAATTCTTTTTTTAGTGAGGTTTTGCAATTCTGTTGGAAAGTTTAGGAAGAGTTAGAGACAGTGACATAGAAAACTAAGCAAACAAAAACAAGAAACCGCAATAACTCCAAGAAAAACACAAAAGTTGACCAAGAGAGGAAATTCAATCATAGCACACCACACAGATCAGTGTGGAATAATATTTACATAGCCAAAATAACATAAAACACTAAATTAAATAAAAACTGTTTAGAAAAAACATAGTGAGAGGGTTCAAGGAGTACATGGTCTTATGAAAGTACTAAATCCTTTTCTACACTGTGGCTGTCACTGCTAGCTTCCCACCTACTATTCTCCTCTAGGATTTACCCATAGAACTCAGATTTTGTTTGGAGCAGCAATGTACCCAGCTTAAAAATTCCATCTTCACCTCCCCAGCATCTAGGAGTAACTAGACCCAGTTCTGATGACTGAAATGAAACAGAAGACTGTAGAGATTTCTGGGAATATTTTTCTTTCCTGATCTAGGTGCTATCCCTTCCATCTTGTCACTTGCTTCTTCTTCCTCCCAGGAAGGTAGATTCCAGACCTGAGGAGGCAGCAGCCATTGTGTGACTCTGACATGCTAGGATGGTGAAGCCAAACAGGAAACTGATGTCCTTGAGCGGTTGCACTGACTTCTGGACACTAGTAACACACAAGTAGAAAATGGAACTAACAAACAAAACTAATGGCACCAAACCCATCAAATACTTGGGAATAAATCTGACAAAGATAGATAAGACCTTTATGCTGAAAACTACAAAATATTGCTGAAAGAAATTTTTAAAATTTGAACAAATGAAATCTTAATAAATCTTCATGGTTAGAACACTCATTAGTACAGAGAAAATGTTGTAATGCCAGTTCTCGTAAAATTGGTCTATGGATACAACATGTTGCCCATCAAAATCACAGGAAGGTTCTTTTGTGGAATTTGACAAGCTAATTCTAAACTTAATAAGGACATGCTGGGGCATCTGGCTGGCTTAGTCAGTGGAGCATGTGACTTTTTTTTTCTTTTTTAGGAGGCTTATTTTACTTAGAGTAGAGCATGTGACTCTTAAACCCAAGGTTGTGAGTTCAAGTCCCATGCTGAGTGTAGGGATTACTTAAAAATAAAATCTTTTTTAAAAGGACATGCAAAAGACCTAGAATAACCAAAGCAATCTTGAAGAATGAAAACTTACACTACCAGGCATCAAAATTTTATAGAAATAACATATATCTATTATTTTATTGAAATCTCTTTATTATCTGTTTCCTTCCACTTTCTTCTCTTTTTTTTAAATGTTTATTTATTTTGAGAGAGAGCACACACCTGCATGCGACGAGGGGAGGGACAGAGAAGGAGTGAGAGAATCCCAAGTAGGCTCCACGCTGTCAGCACAGAACCTGACACAGGGCTCAATCCCATGAACCATGAGATCAGGACCTGAGTGGAAATCAAGAGTCAAAATCCTTAACCAGCTGAGCCACCCAGGTGCCCCTCCTTCCACTTGCTTTGGATTTAATTTGTTTTTCTCATTTAGCCTCTTGAGGTGGAAGCTTAGATCATTGATTTTCAAATATGCTTTAAAAATTTTTTAAACTTCTAATTTTGAAATAATTATACTCACAAGGCTCCCAAGGAGTTGCAACACTAGTACATAGAGTCTTTGAACCCTTTCACCCAGCTTCTACCTTTGAGGACATCTTAAATAACTGAAGTACAATTATCAAAACCAGGAAACTGATGTTAGCATAGCATGGCAACTAGACTACATACCATATTTCGTTTTCATCACTTTTTTTTTATTTATTTGAGTAATCTCTACTTTCAACGTGGGACTCAAACTAATGACCCCGAGATCAAGGGTCACATGCTCTTCCAACAGAGCCGGCCAGGAGCCCCTGTTTTCACTACTTTTAACATACACTTTTGTGTGTGAGAGGGGGGCATGTATAGATGTATACATGTATACATGTATAGTCACATGTATAGATTCGTGCAATTGCACACAATCAAGATACAGAATTGGATACGCAAGATACACAAAGGAACTCCCCCCTGCTGCTCCCTCTGTAGTCCCACTCACCCTCTCCTACCCCCAACCCTTTCCTTTAGCAACCATCAATCTGTTCTCTATTTCCCCCCAACAGTTTTGTCAATTTGAGAATGTTAAATAGATGGAATCATATAGTATGTGACCTTCTGAAATTAGATTTTTTTGAATTAAAAAAATTTTTAAGTATAGTTGTTATGCAATGTTACATGAAATGTGCTTTTTTTTGCACTAAGCACAATGCCCTTGAGATCTAGCCAAGTTCTTACATTTATCACTATTCATTCTTTTTTATTGTTGAGTGGTATTCCACTGTATGCATGTATCACAGTTTGTTTATTTACCTACTGAAGACCTTTGGGTTATTCCCAGTTTTCGGCTTTTACTAATAAAGCTATTATAAACATTTATAAAGAGGTATTTGTCTGAAAAATACCTTCACTCCTCTGGAAAACAATGCCCAAGGATGTGATTGCTGGGCTTTATGGTAAATGCTTGTGTGGTTTTATAAGAAGCTGCCAAACTATTTTCCAGAGTACCAGTTTACATTTCCACCAGCCAGGTATGAGAGATCTAGTTTCTTTGTATCCTTATCAAAAAACATTCTTTTTAAGTATATGCATTAGAGTTATAAATTTCCACCTGAGCCTTGCTTTAGTTGCATCCTCTGGACTCAGCTGTTTGAGCCACTGTTAATCAGGGTTTCTAACACTCAGAGCAGAATGAAATATTAATTAGTTGTGCCCCACACAACACCAGGGGGCACCATTGACATCATGGTCTAGAGTTTTGGAAAACAAAATTTGAAAGCTTCTATTGGGTATCTTGAATTCAGCTAGGGGGAACAAACCTGGAAAAGACCTGGTACTCTTCAAATATGTTTTAACTTTAACTTTAAAAATGCTTTTACATTTTTGCTTACTTCCATCATATTTTAATGAAAGCTCACTGGCTAAATGGGATAAGGAAAAATATCTACAGATCAAGAAGTATACGAAATACTATGCAGCTATTAAAAAGAAGATACTCCTTTATGTATTTACATGAAAATATTACCATAATTTGTAGTTAAGTGAAAACAGAAGATTACAGAAAAATACAAGCTCACTTAGGTTATACAAATCACTTTATATATTTATATAATAATTTTTAAGTCTGAAAGAATACACAAAATAGTTAATAATAAAGTGGGATTCTGAGACAAGTGGTTATTAAGCACAATTTTCATTTTTCTGTATTGCTTAATATTTTTACAATGATTGATGTTATCAAATAAAATTTAAGTACATTTCGATTTTTTATTAAAAATTTTAATTTTAATTTTGTTTTTGAGAGCAAGCATGAGTGGGGGAGGGGCAGAGAGAGAGAGGGGGGGCAGAGGATCTGAAGTGGGTTCTGCACTGATAGCAGTGAGTCGGATGTGAGGCTCGAACTCAGCAAGATCACGACCTGAGTTAAAGTCAGACACTCAACAGACTGAGACACCCAGGAGCCGCACATTTCAATTTTTTAAAGAAAAGAGATAGCTGAGAAAACATTAATAGCTATTGAAAAAGCAAACTCCCGGGGGCCTGGGGCCTCAGTTGGTTAAGCATAGAACTCTTGGTTTTGGCTCAGGTCATGATCTCACGGTTCATGAGCTTGAGCCCCACATTGGGCTCTGTACTGGTAGTGCAGAGCCTTCTTGGATTTTCTCCCCCCACTCTCTGCCCCTCCCCTGCTCATGCTGTCTCTGTCTCTCTCAAAATAAATAAACTTTAAAAAAAAGCAAACGCCCTCTTGAGAATCTAAATTAATTATTTTCTAAGAAGTACTTGACAACATTGTGAATATCAATCAATTGTTGAGTAAGCTATTGATCAAACCATGAAACAACAGATCATCAACTTCATTGCAGATGAAAAAATGCCCACATTTGATCAATGAACACATTGCTAACTACTCTACTTATTTTCTAAACATTTTATTATGAAACTTCTCAAACATAGAAACAACCTGAAAGAATAATAACATTAAACATCCATTCTTCTTTTTCTGTCAATGCAAACAGACCTGTCTCTTATTGGCACATTCAACCGTTCAGCCTGTAGCTAGCTGGGCATTTCCCCTGCCTGAGACAACACAGTTCTCCCCAGGCATAGCCTTCTGGAGCTAGGCAAGCCAACCATAACCCAAATTGGAACTGATTCTATTATTTTATTGACTCATTTATTCATAAAATACATATTGAGATGCTATTGTGTGCCAGGCACTGTTCTGCACACTGAAGATAAAGTAGTAAATAAAACCTGCTCTCAGGAGTTTACATTCTAATGGAGAAAGACAGACACAAACAAATAACATACAGTGTGTCCGATGAAAATTGGAGCTATGGACAAAAATAAAGCAGGAAAGGGGAACAGAACATTGGAGGTTGCAATTTAAATAGAGTGGTCACGAAAGTCTTGCTGGGAAGGTGACTTTTGAGCAGAGATCTGAAGGAGGTGAAACAGTGAGTTAGACAAAAATGAGGAAGAAGTGTTATAGGCAGAGGGAATCACAACACAAAGACCTTGAGACAGGAATGTACACACCTGGGTATGTTTGAGAAACAGCAAGACGGCCAACATAAGACAAGTAAATGAGGGGCAAATATAGGATATGAGGGTTAGAGTGGTAACCTGTTTAGTGGTACTAAATCATGTAGGGCTCCAGAACAGACCATATGGTAGGGCATAAAACAACTCCCAGTTTGTTTAAAAGGTTGGAATTTTACATTGTACATTCTCTGGCCATAGTTGAGTGAAATCAGAAATCAGTAACAGAGAGAAATGTGGGAAATTCACCAACATGTGGAAATTAAATAAGATACTCCTAATTAACTGATGGCCAAAGAAGAAACACCAAAGGAAATTAGAAAATACTTTGAGATGGGGAAAAAAAGAAAGAAAGAAAAGAAAATACTTTGAGATGAGTGAAAATGAAGATACAACACATCAAAATTTATGGGATGTAGCTCAAGCAGTTTTTAGATGGAAATTGATAGCTGAAAATGTCTATATTAAGAAAGAAAAAGTCTCATCAGTAACCTAATCATCGACCAGAGATGCAAGAGAAGGAAGAGCAAACTGAATTAGGTAGGGCCATGTGGGATTTGGCTTCTATAACCTCTGAGTATCTTTTACTGAGACTTGGAATGACGGTTAATTTTTTTATGGGTTTTTTTTTTTTTTTTGAGAGAGAGAGACAGATCATGGCGGGGGCGGGGGCAGAAAGAAAGGGAGACACAGAATCTGAAACAGGCTCCAGGCTCTGAGCTGTCAGCACAGAGCCTGACGTGGGGTTCAAACTTGTGAATTGCAAGATCATGACCTGAGCCAAAGTGGGACTCTCAACCAACTGAGCCACCCAGGTGCCTCAGAATAATAATTTTATGTGTCAACTTGACTGGGGGTAAAGGATGCCCACACAGCTGGTAAAACATTATTTCTGAGTACTTCTGTGAAGGTGTTTCTGGAAGAGATTAGCATTTCAGTTGGTGAAGTGAGTAAAGCTCATCCTCACCAATGTGGGCAGGCATCATCTAATATATAGAGAACCAGAAAAGAAGAAAAAGGCAGAGGAAGGGCAAATTTTCTCCTTCTTCTTGAGCTGGGATATCATCTTCTCTGCCTTCTTGTTTGAGCTCCCATGCCATAAACAAGTGTTCTTTTTGCAGTCTATTTAGTGCCATGTTTTTCATATTTTCATACTTTTTATTGGTGATTTTGCTGTTTAAAATGGCTCCCGAGTATAGTGTTGACATTCTGCCCAGTATTGATAAGCACAAAACAGCTGTGATGTGCCTTTTAGAGAAAATATATGTGTTGGGTAAGTTTCATTTATGCATGAGTTATAGTGTCATTGGCCATGAGTTCAATGTCAATGACTTGCTCATATATATTAAATAAGGTATCTTTAAACAGAAATGCACATTTTAAAAAGTTATTTGTTGATCGGTTGATGAATATGTTATGATAAGAAACTTGCAAGAGCCTAACTTTATATTTCACTTAGGAACAATAGTTGAGTATCTGCTAATTCAATGTTTGTGTCAACTTTATAGAATGTAACTATTGCAAGGACAAATATCAAGAATCGACTGTATGTTGCTAGTTTTAAAGGCAATCTGACTGTGATATCTCTCATCCGTACCAACTGAATAACATGGCTGGAGGAGGTCACTTTCACTGTTTCATCTTTCTTACTGTGTCTATTTCAAAGCTGCAAGTGGCATTTGGGAGAGCAACTTCCCAGTAGAGACCTCCTGCATAAAAGGCAAAACCCACAACTGCTGCTGTCCGCGGTGCTGACCATACAAAGCCAGCTTCTTGCAAGACTTTTCAGTTAGCCAAAATGCTGGCTAAACTCTCTCCAGGGGAAGGTTTTCATTGGCTGTCTTGTTAATCATCCCCTTCCCCGAACCAAATGTGGCCAGAGAGAGAAATGTTATGATTGGTGTGGAGGTTATGGCTCCTACCGGCATCACATGGGCTCAGGTAGGAATTGATGTTTCCCTAAAAGAAAATGTAGGCTCTGTTGCCAGTAGAAAGTGAAATGGATTCCACATAGGCAAGAGAAACAGATTCCTTCAAGAACTCCCCTGTGATAGTCATCTTCTGTATGCTTTCAACAGCCCACCTCATCATTACAGGTAATCTGTGTATGTCTTTTAATCTTTAAAGAATCTTATTAATGAAAGAATATTTTTTTACACTAGGAAAATGATGCTAACTTTTTCAGAAGCAGGAAGAAAGCTTGGAGTTTCTTTGGAGAAAGAAAGTGTCCTAGAAGATAGATGTAGACAAATTTGCATTTGTCTAATATTATAACAATTGATGTATTGCCCCTAGCTAAGACTACACACAAATATAGTACATTGGTCATTGGAAACTAGGGTCTGGTTAATAAATAAGAACAATCTTATATTATGCAACCACTCTTCATTAGCCCAGCAGGTCATAGAAGACTTTGCTAATAATATCCTGGAACTCTACCATCCTATTAGATGGTATATGTATGAGCCTGGAAGTTTGAGTACCACTGACCATACACCTGATTCACATCAATGCTGTAAGTTCTGTGGAGATAATTTAGTGAACTTTGGGCCTTACTGAGATAGCTAAAGAAGTCTGGAATCAGGGACAGTCTACTTTTTTGCCAGAATTCAAATTCCCTTTTTCTTTTAGTAGCACAGGGCTCTCACTGGTGTCATCTAAGATAGAAAAATGTTCCGGGGCACCTGGGTGGCTCAGTCGGTTAAGCGTCTGATGTCGGTTAAGCGTCTGACTTTAGCTCAGGTCATGATCTCACAGTTCGTGAGTTCAAGCCCCGCATCAGGCTCTGTGCTGACAGCTCAGAGCCTGTATTCTGCTTTGGATTCTGTGTCTCCCTCTCTCTCTGTCCTTCCCCTGCTCATGCTCTGTCTCTGTCTCTCAATAATCAATATTTAAAAAAAAATTTTTTTAAAGAAAAATGTTCCTCAGAAGATTTGTAGATCCTTCATCCAGGACTGGATATGGAATACACTCACTTTAATATACAAATATGGCATCACTCCATCCAAGTGGGAGGATAGTACTTTTATCCCCTATATTTTCTGGGAGTCTTCTGGTCCCTAGTGAAAGAAATTGAACTCAAAATGTTATAAGCACAATAGCAAATTTATTAGTCCAAATAACTAACAAGTCCGGGATATACACCCAGCTTAAAGTAGTCCTGGGTCCAGAGACATTTTGTCATCAAGGCTGGAATCCTTTCCATCTCTCAGTTCTGTTTTTCTTTGTGTTAGCTTCACTCCCAAGCCCCATGTGATACTCCCCACAGCTCTTGGATCACACAGTCCTTTCTGCTAGTAGCCCTCTCACCCGTGCAATCTTCCTTTCTGCAATTTTCTAGAAAACACTCTGGGTGGGCATGACTTACATCGGGTTAAATTGTGGCCCATGCCTACTCCAGAACCAAACACTAAGACCTGAGTGATAGGATAAGCTAATTGGCTACACCTAGAGCCAGAAATGGGATCGACCCAACTTGAATCACATGGACTAGGAAAGGGGGATGAATGGTTCTCCAAAGAAAACTCAAGGATGACTCCGGAAAAAAAGGGAATTGATGTTGGTAGAAAAAAAGAAAAGGAGGGGCACCTGGGTGGCTCAGTCAGTTAAGCGGCCGACTTCGGCTCAGGTCATGATCTCGCGGTCCCTGAGTTCGAGCCCCACGTCGGGCTCTGTGCTGACAGCTCGGAGCCTGGAGCCTGTTTCAGATTCTGTGTGTCCCTCTCTCTGACCCTCCCCCATTCGTGCTCTGTCTCTCTGTCTCAAAAATAAATAAATGTTAAAAAAAGAAAAGGAAAGGAAACGTGACCACGACACCATTGTTTTTGGCAAAAAGTCTGTGTACTTAGGGGACAGTATAAGTCTCATGTCATATTGATTTTTCCTAAGTGGCCTAAAAGTGGTAATGTTGACAGCATTGACAACAAAGGGATGTGTTGGTTCCTTTTAAGCTTCCTTTCTCACTCACTCTCACCACATTCTCTAAGAAATGCCCACCTACCTATAGTGGTAGACCTCATCATATCCAAGGAACAACACAGAGACCAATGAGAAAGAAGCAGAATGAATCAGAGTAAGAGTGGTAGGAGATGAGAAAGGGTGACAACAGGGGTCAGACAAGGAGAACCTTGTAGGTGACCATAGGGCTTTGGCTTTTGCTCTGGATTTATCAGGTTTAAACAGAGTGACATGATCCGACTCTAATTTAATAGTATCCCTTTGGCTAGTATATTGACAAGAGGACTGTAGAAGGGCTAGTTAGGAGAACATGGCAATGATCCAAATGATACATGGTGACAGACTGGAGCACAGTGATGGCCCCAGCAGTAGTGAGAAATAGACTGTAGGTATGTTTTATAAATATGGACGCTGATGCTCCCAGAGAAAAAGGAAGTTGTATATGGCCTAATCATGACAGAGGTTCAGAGACAACACCAATCTGTACCCAAGATAAGTTTTTACAACATGGATCAACTATACCTTATACAAACATCTTGATAGAAGGAAGTGTGGGGCTTTCTCATCATCTCAGATGTTGAACTGCCCAACATCTCAGATGTTGAACTGTCTCCAAGGACTTTTTGTCATCCCTCATATGGGACCTGGGAAGGTGAGGGTTGCTCCCGCTCACGTGTAGCTTTGTGGGTAAGCGTGTAGGCTTTGTGAAAGAGCAGACTTGGATGCCAATATTTGTTCTACCAGGAATTCAAACTTGAATTCCTGAAAGAAACCAGATACAAAAGAGTACATACTGTTGACACCATTTATACAAAGTTTAAGAACCAAGAAAAGTAATCTATTGTAATATAAATCAGAGCAATAGTTGCCTATGTGGGAATTGAACAAAAAGGGGCTGAGGGAACTTTTTGTTTTTAATTAAGTAGGCTCCACGCCCAATGTGGGGCCTGAACTCACGATCCTGAGATCAGGAGCTGCATGCTCTACCGACTGAGCCAGCCAGGTGCCCTGGAACTTTCTATATATAGAAAGAGAAAAATATAAATGTAACTTGATTTTAAAAAAATTAATGTTTATTTATTTTTGAGAGAGAGAGAAAATGAGTGGGGGAAAGGCACAGAAAGAGACACAGAATCCTAAGCAGGCTCCAGGCTCTGAGCTGTCAGCACATTTTTTCAAATTTTCAAATGTTTTCCTCCCCCCCCCCCTTTTTTACTCTAATATGTCAAGCCCATTTCAACACGCAGACCAAAACACACATAGGATATAGCATCATTTATTTGATTTGTGTGTGTGTGTGTTATTGTTTTTAATTTTTTAATTAAAAAAACTTTTTTTTACCTCAGGGGGCTTGAACCCATGAATAGTGAGATCATGACCTGAGTTGAAGTTGGACACTCAACCAACCTACTGAGCCACCCAGGTTCCCCAAATTTAACTTGATTTTTATTTTTTTAATGTTTATTTATTTTTGAGAGACAGAGCACAAGTTAGGGAGGAGCAGAGAGAGTGGGAGACACAGAATCCAAAGCAGGCTCCAAGCTCTGAGCTGTCAGCACACAGCCCAATGCAGGGCTTGAACTCATAGGCTATGGGATCATGACCTGAACTGAAGTTGGATGCTTAACCAACTGAGCCACCCACATGCCCCTAACTTGATTTTTAAAAAGAAGCCAATCCAGCCTTAATTTATTCTGTCCTATAGTGACATAGACCTGATTTCAAGTGTTATCCCTGACTTCAACTAGCTTGCCATCTTTTAAAAACATTCTTATTATGGACAGCCAGACCAACACTAAACCATCCTGCACACCTAGAAAACTGATTTGAGGATTAACACAACAATGTGCACAACCTGAACCACAGAACTCAGCAGGTATGCGGCATGGAGAGGTGAACTGGGGTAGAGAGAAGCCGCTGAGGGCAGGGAGCTGGTGGAGAGAGGATGGAGACGGGGAGAGAGTACGGGAAAAGCACCCCCCCCCCCAAAAAGCAGCTGGAGAGAAAGTAGAAAGTGGAAACAGATGCAGGGACTGAACTTAAAAAAGAGAAAGGAGAAAGGAGAGGGTTTAAATTCCATTAAGACTCTATAAACAGGGGTAGTGCAGAGTCTGAAACTCTGCAGCTCAATAACTGGCAGTGCTCTGGTGGGAAGGACGAATCCCCAGGAGCAGAGTGGGGTCCAAGAAGTTCTTAGGACACACAGGGAGAGGCAGTTCCCCTGCTGGGAGGACATCTGGTAGAGGCTGTGTGGGCCCCCCTCCACAGGCAAAGCCCCAGTGGACCACAGAGAACAACCACATTTGCTGGTGCTGGAACAAGGTCGTTGGGGGTGAAGCCTGGTGCCAGATCATGTTGTGATTTGCCATAGTCCCTGAAATGCTGCTGCTACACAATCGTGTGAACTTTTTCTGGGGTGGGCTGGCATGCAGCCTCAGACTCTGGGCATCAGTAGCAGCACAGTCCTGTGAACGTTCCTGGGTGCAGGTTGGCACCTGGCCATTGCTTGGTGAGACCCTCCCACAGAGGGTCAGAACAGGTCAAAGCTGCAGTCCCTCAGAAGTGAGGGGTCAGAAAACACAGCTGCATCTGAGATAAAACTCAGGAGGGAGGTGCTGCCTGGCAACGTGACAGCTTGGTCACAGTGTAAAAGCATGGCATGGACCGAAACTGGAGACAGGTGCGAAATTGTTGATCTGGGAGAAGAGTTCCAATACTAGAGACTGGGCAGCTGGATGACACCATTTTCACCGCTCCCGCACATGCGCATACACACCCGCAAGCACCAAAACAATCCACCCCAGTAAACTAAGCAGCGCCATCTAGTGGAGAACAGAGCCATTACACTAAGCCCCGCCCAACTGGGCCAACCTTGCTCTTCAGGAACAGGAGTCTCTCCGCCTGCTTAGTTTACAGACTATAAAGTGCTTCATAATTTGACTTCTAGGGGAAAACGATGTAATTTAAATCGTATTTCAGTCTGTTTGCTGGTCCACCTATTCAATTTTCTTCTTTTCTCTCTTTCATTTCTTTTCTTTTTCTTGAATACAGAAAGAGAAAAATTTATTTTTATTTTCAATTTCTATTAAAAATATTTCTTTAATTTTTTTCTACTATATTTTTTACTTTTTTGTAAATGTTTCAAATTCTATTTTACTTCCATCATTTCATTTTATTCTATTTTATTGTATTCATTTTTTCAAATTTTCAAATGTTTTCCATTTTCCCCCTTTTTTTCTCTATTGAGCCCCTTTCAACACCCACACCAAAACACACCTAGGATCTAGCATCATTTATTTGACTTGTGTGTGTGTGTGTGTGTGTGTTGTTTTTAATTTTTTAATTTAAAATTTTTTTACCTCATTAATTCCTTTTCTTCTTTCAAAATGACAAAATGAAGGAATTCACCCCAAAAGAAAGAGCAGGAAGAAATGACAGCCAGGGACTTAACCAATACAGATACAAGCAAGATGTCTGAACCAGAATTTAGAATTGCGATAATAAGAATACTAGCTGGGGTCAAAATAGATTAGAATCCCTTTCTGTGGAGATAAAAGAAGTAAAAGCTAGTCAGGATGAATAAAAAATGCTATAACTGAGCTGCAATCCCGAATGGATGCCACAGAGGCAAGGATGGATGAGGTAGAGAAGTGAATCAGCGATACAGAGGACAAACTTATGGAGAATAATGAAGCAGAAAAAAGGGGGAAACTGAGGCAAAAGAGCACAATTTAAGAATTAGAGAAATCAGTGACTCATTAAAAGGAACAACATCAGAATCATAGGGATCCCAGAAGATGAAGAGAAAAACATTATTATTATGAGGCACCTAGGTGTCTCAGTTGGTTAAGCATCTGACTCTTGATTTCAGCTCAGGTCATGGTCTCACAGTTATGAGTTCTAGCCCTGCATCAGGCTCTGTGTTGATAGTGTAGAGCCTACTTGAATTCTCTCTCCCTCTCTCTCTGCTCCTAACCCACTTGTGCTCTCTCGCTCTCTCTCTCAAAATAAATAAACTTAAAAATTTTTAAAAAATCTTATTTTTATGTCACAGGTGATTACATATATTTAATGTATATATCCATAATATCTCTATCTATGTATACAGAGAGGGAGAGTGAAACAAGAAAGCACAGATTAGTAAAAATCACTTGTAAATTTACCCTGAAAGAGAACCTCTTTTTTTTAACATTTTGATATATTTTCTATTATTCTATACATTGTTTTGTAGCCTACTCTTTTCTCTTAACTGTTCTTTTTGTTGTGCCAACTAAACTGGGTAATGACACTGACAGAAAAAAATATCCCACTAGTAAGAATTTGTCCCAATGAAATAATCAGAGATGTACATGAACATATTTTATGGAATAATTTATACTACTGAAAAATTAGAGGCAATTAAAAAAATATATCAATATATTGATTAAGTAAGTGATGTGCATAGCATACTTAGGTAAATGTATAAGTGGCAAGGAAAATTACCCATAATATATCACAAAAGGAAATATTTCCCTTTACTGGCTTTATTTTATAATGAGAATATACCTGTATAGTATATTGTCATTAAAACAAAGTTAAGAGGGATGCCTGGCTGTCTCAGTAGGTACAGCATGTGACTCTTGATCTTGAGGCTGTGAGTTTGAGCTCCATGTTGGATGCAGAGAGTACTTAAAAATAAAAACATAAAAAATGAATGTAAAAGTCTATAAAATATAAAACAAAGTTAAGAAATTAAAGAACAGTGTGTATTTCATAATCCCATTTCATCTATAATCTTGTTATGTAATATTATACCAGTTTAGTTATTATTTGGCATATGTAATTTTTGTATTTTAAATATATTGCAATATGTTTATGCATATATAACCATGCTTATTTAGCGGGGGGGGGGGGGTCACAGATTAAGGAGAGATTTCCATTTCTTTTCAACATGTGAATTCTTTACAATGAGCATGTATTGTTAGAATAACAGTTGAGGTTTTTCTTAGGGGGTTAGAGGGTTTTTTTTAAGTGGCTCTCTAAAAATACTGAACCTGTTTCCACTCACTTGGGCAAGTGGCCCTTGTGCTCAACGTGTGGTTCTTAGACCAGCAAGACAGGCATCATCACCTGGAAAGTTAGAAATGCAGATTCTCAAGTCCCACCCCACGCCTACTGAAATAGAGATCCACAGTGATGGTATGCACTTTCAAGTCTGAGAAGTTCCGCTGCAGAACAGACTGCTTTCTTTCTCTGGGCCTGTTTCTTCCCTACTCTAAGGGGCTGTAATCGAGGTGTCTCTATGATCCCTTCTGGTTGCAATTTTTCTAAGCTCATTTCTTACAGTTTTCTGCGTGAGTCACTATAAAAAGGCAACTGAAGAGACCAAAGGAGGAGAGGCCTGGTTGCAAAGCCTCAGGCAGGTGGCACCGGCAGACGCAGGTGGGCACTGAAGCAGCTTCCTGATCCAGGTCAGGAGGAAGCTTTGGGTAAAATGCTGCCTGGGATTTCTCCCGGCGCAGGGGCGGAAGGGCGCCCATCTGGACCAGAGTGGAAGGTGTCGGGCAGTAACAAGGCGGCAGGAGGCGCTGTGAGGTGCTGGTAGAAGGTGCCGCACAGATCCAGGGGGAATGCAGGGAGCTGGTTGGCCTCCGGGAGGCGGCAGGCACTGTACCTCGCCACCGCAAGGCACCGTGCAGGACGCACCTGGGCGCAGAGCTGCCTCAGGGTGACAGGGGGCGCTGCGGAGTCGTGGCCGGCACATCCTGGGCCACCTGGGGAATACACCTGGGCAGGTGGGGGCGGCCCCGAGGGGGCGGGGTTCCAGGGGCGGGGCCCAGGTCTGGCGCACAAGAGCCGGAGGCCGCGGCAGCGGCGGGATGCTCGCGCTGTTACCGGCAGCACAACAGAGCGCGCGCGGATCGCGCACCCCCGAGCCCCAGACTCTTCGCAACTGAGACAGGTGAGCCGAGCCGGGTCGGGTCGCACTAGCTCGGGGGTTTCAGGCACCGGAGCGGCCGCGGGGCCCGATGGCTTCTCGGACGCCGTCCGCGCGGTCGGTGGTGGAGCTGGCTGGCATCAGCCCGGGGCTGCCTCCCGGTGGCTGGGATGCTGGGACACCTTCTCAGGCCAATCCGGGTCCAGCCAGCTCTCTGGCGTCTGCCCACGCCGTCGCCCGGGAAGCAGAGCTAGGGTGACAGGCGTTTCTGGGCTATTCAGGGTCCGGGGCTCTGGGGGTCCCGGGCCGCGCCTCGCCTTGTCTCTCCGCCCAGTACCTGTTCAGGCCTTGGCGAGACTTGACCGCGATTGTTCCTTTTGCTCTCTGGAATGTTTTCTCTGGGGTGACCGTGGTTGCAGAAAGAAGCAAACACTTGAATCGGGTTGGTTGGATTCTCTCCGGCGGCGTCAGCAGACGTGACTTCTGCCACAGCACAGCGTGCGGTCGCTCTGTGCGGGGTGGGCAGGGGCTGCAGAGACGCCAGGGGGGAGCTCGGGTCCCACTCCCAGAGCCTGAGGCTTGGGGTCCCTTCCTGGGGTATGGGAGATAGGCAAGCTCCGGGGTGGTGGGGCGCAGTAGAGAATCGCTGTCATGAGTGGCCCTGGAATTTGAAAAACTCCTTTGAATTCTTGCCATCTGGGTGGCCTTGGGCAAGTTACCTAATCACTCTGCACCTCAGTTTCCCCCTCTGTGAAATGGGGACGGTACTAATACCTCATCTAATTATAGGGAGCATTAAATAAGGTAATATGTAAAAAGAGCTGAGTAGGATGCAGGGAGTCCTACGGGATCAATAAATGATAGCTGCGATTATTGCTGTTGCTGCTATCGTTGTCATTATTATTACTGTTGGGGAGCAGCACAGCTAGTAGTTAAAGGCATGGACTCCTGAGTTCAAATCCCAGCTTGGCCACTTTCTAGTGTGACCTTGGACAAACTACTTAACCTCTTGGTGTCTCCATTTCATTTGCATAATGGGGGGAAGTGAAGGTGCCTACCTCAGAAGCTTGTTGTGGAAATGAAATGAGTGAATACCTGTAAAGTACTTCAAAGAGTGAGTGCTCCATGTCAGCCATTGATTCTTCCACAAAGGCATAGTGTTTGATCAACCAGCCGGACCTTGCTCTGCTCTGAAGTTGTAACACTGTTTCAGTGCACATTTATCTGTTTTGTGTTGAGCAGATGGGTTCCCTTCTCTCACCTATGGTTTCATTGACAGTGGGGGCTGATCCATTGGAGTCAAGGTCAGTCCTGGAGAAGAAGCTGGTGGGGCAGAGGGACCCCAGGGGTTGTCTTCAGCGAGAAGAAGGAGAATTAGAGATAGGAGTATCCAGCATCTGCAATTCTAAACATTCGCAGAGGAGAAAACCTTCCCTGTGTGGCCATTTTGTTTGACAGGAAATTGAACCTGGATCCAGATTTTTAAAACAAACTCTTGCTAAGTTTTTTGCTTTTGAATGTGTGAAAGAGGAGTTGAGGATGGGAAATGCTTTAAATGACAAAACAAAATAAATTACATTCCTCTTGCTAAAAGACCAACAGCATAATTTTGAGGGTTGAGAAGGTTTTCTCCATCCCAGTAAGGTCATATGTGTCTTGGGGGGAGGGGGGGGTTGGCGGGAGGTCCCTGCCTCTGGACATCTCACTTGCCGCCCACCACCCCCCAGCCCTCTTATTTTCTTTACATCATAAACCTGTAACGCATGAGCATCATAAACTTGAAAGCCTCCCAGCTTTGCCCCAGCTTCCAAATTTTGGACAATACCCCATGGGGTCAGGGTGGACAAAAAGTAACTCCTGAAGTGCAGAATCCTGCTTGAAGAACTCGATGGGACAAACTAAAGCCCAGACACAGGCCCTCTGGGGGCATGGGGACCACCTTGCATATCCTACTCCATATTAAGGTATTCCCTACTCTGCCTCTGTCACCAAAGGCAGGTGTAGAAGGCATAGTTTCCTGGGGTGCGTAGGTGGCTCAGTCGGTTAGAAGTCCAACTCTTGATTTCATCTCAGGTCATGATCTCACGGTTTGTGGGATTGAGCCCTGAGTCGGGCTCTGTGCTGACTGCACAGCCCAGCCTGCTTGTGATTCTCCCTCTCTCTGTCTTGTGCTCTCTCTCACACTGTCTCTCTCTCAAAATAAGTAAATAAACTTAAAAAAAAAAAAGAGGGATGAATTTCCATATACCTTCCCTCCCCCTTTACCAGTGCTCACAACTGTTGGGAGGTGGTGACACTGACTATCTAGAGTTTGGAAATTAAACAGCACAGGATCCCGGGGCACCTGGGTGGCTCAGTCGGCTAAGCATTTGACTTCAGATCAAGTCAAGATCTTGTGGTTTGTTAGTTCAAGCCCCGCGGCTGGCTCGGTGTGGACAGTTCAGAGCCTGGAGCCTGCTTCGGATTCTGTGTCTCCCTCTCTCTGCCCCTCCCCCACTTATTCTCTCTCTCTCTCTCTCTCTCTCTCTCAAAAATAAATAAACATTAAAAAATAAAAATAAATAAATAGCACAGAATCCCTTCTCTTTCCTTCTTCTTTGGGGAGGAGACAGTACCCAGCACAATACCAGGCCCCTCAAAAGCCTATACCATGGTGGTGAAGGCTGCAAGGTTCTAATCCAGTCCTTCCACTGAGTAGCTGTGTGGTCTTGCACAAATGACCCCACCTCTCTGGGCTCATTCTCCTCCTCTATAACATGAAGGTAACAGTAGTGGTTGTTGAAACACAAAATGAAATCTATGTGGATTATATGTATATAGAGAGACTTTATATATTTATGAGACTGATGAAACTTTATATAACCATGAAGTGACTCTTTCTTTATGTATATAATGTATAGAATACACAATACACATATATTAGTTCATTTCTAAAAAGAATGTTATTCCATGTTGTGAAGTTTCTGTAAGTGAAATGCATCATGTACACTGATGAATGTGATAGTTTGTTTTCCAACACTTCCCCCCAAACAAAGCTGTTATCTCGTCACAGTGTATTCCCCCAATTAGTGATACTTTAGAATCAAGGAAATAGGGCATTGTACCTGGCAAATATTAAGTGGCCAATAGTTGTGGGCCATTGTTTATAAGGTTCTCTAGAAACACCAAATGCTTGACTGTAAAGAGAAGAAGTTAAACAGAAACGAAACAGAAACCCCACTTGTAGGGAAAGCGGAGGGGAAAAGCCTGGAAAACACGGCTAGGAGTGGACCAAACAGGATCCAAGTTGGCTGCCGAGAAATTCTCTTGACAGATTGCAGCTGTCAGAAAATGTTGGTGGGGTACTTGCTCAGTGCCAGATACTGAGCTAGGCACCAGGGGTAGGTGAGATAGGAATGCTGCCCTCCAGGGGGCCAGGTGGGAGGAAGCGATAAGGTGCAGGTGGCCATATTCTAGATAGGGCAGAGCGTGATAAGAGAGGTGCAGAGGCTGAGGTGTGGAGGGCTCCTGCTCCAGGCACCCAGGGGAAAGGTCCTTCAAACCAGTGATTCATGGGTTAAACCCCACCCAGCCCCCACACGGCTGGGCCTGGGGGCTGCACAAGGAGAAAGCAGCCCTTGTTGCAGCTGCAGTGGCCAAAAACCCAAATATCCTGGAAAGGGGGCCGGGGTCTCAGAATGCAGGCTGTCCAGCCCACAGAGGGAAAAAGGAAGACGGCCTCTGAGGGCATGTGGGCTGGTGTTTCCCCAGAGTCTGCCCTGTCCCTGGAGGCTAGGGAGTGTGAGGTCACCCACTTTTCTTCTCTGCCCCTCCAGCTTGCCTGGCCCTCAAGTCCCATCCTCATCATGGCTCCTGGAGAGAAGATCAAAGCCAAAATCAAGAAGAATCTGCCTGTGACGGGGCCCCAGGCACCTACCATAAAAGAGCTGATGCGGTGGTACTGCCTCAACACCAACACCCACGGCTGCCGCCGCATCGTGGTGTCCCGCGGCCGCCTGCGGCGCCTGCTCTGGGTTCTCTTCACGCTGACGGCCGTGGCCCTCATTTTCTGGCAATGTGCCCTCCTCATCTCCTCCTTCTACACCGTCTCCGTCTCCATCAAGGTCCACTTCCAGAAGCTGGATTTTCCTGCCGTCACCATCTGCAACATCAACCCTTACAAGTAAGCGGCAGGAGCAAGGATATGGAGTGGGGGCCGGGCCCCCCTCGGAGGCCAGAGCCCCACTCAAAGATGACACGTGCCAGCCCACAGGGAGGCTTTTTAGAAATCTGAATTTGCTGCCAACATTGGTAAACTCCCTCCCCCAGGTTCTAAATCTGTCCCAAGTTGTCGATCTATCAGCTGCTTCTTAGGCTGGACTAGCTCAAGCTGTGCAGGAGTGGGAGTCTGCAAGGGTCAGTTTCACTGGGGGGTGGGGACTGGAATGTGCTAGCACAGCCTCCCACCCCAGGCACGTGCACACGCACACACGCACAGGTATGTATGTATAGGCACACACAGCCTAGCTTAGCCATTTCCCCCTGAGCCCTCTAAACTCACACCCTCACTGTCCCCGAAACATGAGCTGGAGGCTGACTCAGAAGTGACACCCAAGTGACTTCCGGAAGCATCTCAGCTGCCCCAACCCTCATTTGAGTGAATCCAGCCCCACTAATTGAGATCACTGGGCTCTGGGCAGGATCAGCTATTGGTACTGCCCTATTGTCTGCCACAGGGCCTGTTCTAAATGGGTCACTGGAGCTGTGCTCAGGATTATTGAAAACTGATCTGTGAGGCAGGTCAGAATCTGGCAGAATTTGTCTGAGCAGGTGTGGGCATGGGGAGAAGGGAGGAGCAAGGGAGGAAGAGTGTCAAAGGAAACTAACTGGTCAAAATCAAAATCAGGTCTAAGCCTCATTCTCCACCTCAGAGTCTTTTTGTCCCCCACTCCCTTTCTTCCATCTATCACTTGCACCATAATCATTTACTCAGTGTCTACAAGTTGGCATGCACTGTACTCGAGTCTGGGGCAAAGAACTGAACAACCCAACACAGTCTCGGTCCTAGGGGAGTTGAGTTGTAGTGCAGGAGTGAAATATTAGCAAATGTAATTATGCTAATAAAATTAATAGTGACTGTTTACACACACATACGATAAACTCATTGAATCTTTCCAGTGATCTCATTTTACAGATGAGAAAACTGAGACACAAAAAGGCTAGGTGACTTAGCCAAGTCCCATATCCGGAACCAGGATGGGGAACTGGGCCCCAGGTAGTTTGACTCTGGAGTTTACACACTCAATCATGATGCTGTGTCGTCTATGCAGGGAGCAAGGGGCAGAGAGAGGAGAGAGGGGAGCAGTTGGGAGGGAGGCCAGGACTACTTGGTATTATGGAGATTTGAAGATGGCGCTGTGCTTCATGCGGTCAATTCCTGTATCATTCTTGTTCCTGGGGGTTATTGAGGTGACAGTGTTACCTTTTCTGTCCCAGGACTGATTGGAGAAGAGTCAGTGTGCAGGGGCAAGTGTGCTAGGTGGAGACAGAGCCGGTCCCCTGGACCCACTTCCAGTTAGCAGTTACTGTCCTCACTGTAATTGTCCTCACCGTGGCTGGTTTATGGGAGGCACCTGACAGTCACCACTCCAGAAATGCTGGTCGGGGCAAACTTACCAACACACCCCAAGAGCAAGCAGATGGTAGTGGCATAAACGAAGCCATGAGAAGTCACACAAGGGTCACACGGGAGCCTGTCATCACTTTTCAAGCCAAGAGTCACTTTGGATGGGGCAAATCATAAAAGGCCTCCTTGGCCAAGGAAGCAGGGGAGAAGTGGGCCCAAGGCCAACATACACTGATGGGAAACAGAGGGAAGAGGTACCAGCACTCTGTCAGTGGAGCTCCCCTCTCCCTGACTCCTCCTTCCCCCCTTGGCAGGTACAGTGCAGTGCGGGACCTTCTAGCTGATTTGGAACAGGAGACTAGAACGGCCTTGAAGAACCTGTACGGCTTTCCAGAGAATAAGTCTCGAAAACGCCGAGAGGCAGAGTCTTGGACCTCGGCTTGGGAGGGCACACGGCCCAAATTCCTCAAACTGGTCCCACTGCTGGCTTTCAGCCAGGATGAGACCAGCAAGGCCAGGGACTTCCTCACAGGGCGGAAGCGGAAAGTCAGTGGGAGCATCATTCACAAGGCATCAGATGTCATGCATGTCCACGAGTCCAAGGAGGTGGTGGGATTCCAACTGGTGAGATGCATGTCCTCACAGCTGGGGGCCATGGGATGGGCTAGAGATGGTGGGTCCACGAAGGTTTCTCCTTTGCCATTGTCCCTATGGTCCCGCTCAAAGAAATACACCCAGTTAAGGGTGAAAATTCTGCAAGCAACTAAAACTGATTCAGGTAATATTAAGCAGAAAAAAAAAAAAAGTCTTAGAAAGGAATCAGAAGATCATGGAGGCCTGTCAAAGGACAGAAATTAGGGAAGGTCCAGGGATCTAGGTGGCAAGAAATGGTGAAAGGTCATTTCAGATATGGCTGCTGGATTCAATAAGCTTTCACGATTTTCAGGCTTTTTGTTAATCCATCCATAAAGACGGATTCAGATCCCATCTTGCGACTATCTGATTGGCCAAGTTTGAGTCGGGTCACCTAACAGAGGGTGAGGTGTCATGATGGACAGTCTCATCAGACTGTATCCAACAGGGGGAAGGACGTTCCACAAAAGCAAAATTAGGGTACAGATACCAGAAGGAAGAAAATAGGTAATAAACAACAGAAACACCCAATGTTCCCTGCAGTACTTGCCTTTGTGAGGTGCTGTGGCCTGACTTTTCCTCTCTCCTTCTCAGCCCCATTTAAGGGGCTCTAAGGAAGCAGCCAGTCACCAAAATCGAGTTCCATTAGTGTCCTGGGCAAAGGCAATCAATTACGCTACCTCGCCATGCCCCAGGCATCTCTCTAGGATGAGACCTCTCTTCTGTACCAGTTGTTGGCTTGCCAGTTGTGAGACCTTGGAGCACCAGTTACAAATCCTGGAGAAATGGCCCTTTCCCTTAATCATCAAGACTTTTCAAAGTCTTCCTGGGTCTTTTCACGAGATACTGTCTCGGCTATTCTTGATAGCAAAATCAATCCTTCAATGCCTGTCCTTTTGAGAGAGATTCCAAACCCAGTGTGATGAGAACACCTGGAACATACTACAGTCCCCCTCTAAGGCTCTAATTATTACATATTTTAAATGCTGGTCATCCCAGCTAAGGATGGCATTTTAGTTAACATTTGGTAGGTGAAATAATGGAGATGTCATGCCTTGCCCAAGATCCCGTGGAAATATCATGTTGAAGTCTGGGTGAGGATCCAGATTTCTAGACTGCTGATCCAGTAGGAAATGGCTAGAGGTGGGTAGGAAGTCAATAGCAATAATCAACCAAAGCCTGGATATCTGGAGACCCTACAGAAGCCGGTTTTTCTTCTCACCTGGTAAGCAGTCACAGGGAGCCATGACAAGTGGGATTCTGTGTCCTTCTCTCAGACCCTTCCAGGTCCCTGAGGCTGATCCTCTCTCAGCCCTTGGAAGTAGGAGGAAGCCCATCCTTGCTTCAGGTGTCCCTCCTGTTCCGGTCTAGAGTCCTAGGTCCTCATCCTTACCGTCCTCAAGGCCAGTGGTAGTGCCAGTGGCTTCAGCCTACTGTCTCCTCTTATTCACAGTGTTCAAATGACACGTCCAAATGTGCCGTCTACACCTTCAGCTCAGGGGTCAATGCCATCCAGGAGTGGTATAAGCTGCACTACATGAACATCATGGCACAGGTCCCTCTGGAGAAGAAAATCAACATGAGCTACTCTGCTGAGGAGCTGCTGGTTACCTGCTTCTTTGATGGCATGTCCTGCGATGCCAGGTCAGGAGAGGAGGTTGCCCTCTTAGCTCTGAGGACTGGTGGCTCTGAGCTCCGAGTCCCTTGCCTGCACCTGCAGCTCAGCTGTGGGGCTTGGGAGTGAAAGATGCTCTTCTCGCTGACCCTGCCCTTTAGAAAACAGCTTACATGGGATCTAGGCTCTGGAGTCACTGAGGAAGATAGAGATGGCATAGAGTCAAAGTATCTTTGAACTCATTAAGTTACTCATAAAAACAGAGGGGTTGATGGTGTATGTATAACCTTGCATGCTACCATCATGCACACCAACAATTGAGAACCACTGATCAAGCACAGAGGAAGAAACAAAGGAAAGAGAGGTAGGAAAGAAAGAGAAAGAAAGGTCTATGTATAGATGGGTGAGCTCTCAAACTTTTCTGCCTTTAAGATAACACCCAGATCCCTGGTGGTGACTGAGCAGTGATGGGACATTCTAGAGTGTTCCTGCCTATCTGAAAGCCTTACTTCAGCCTTTTTAAACACTAAGCCTTTCTATATGTTAGTAGATACATTGATCTTTATGAAACTGAGTGATTGGAATCATATCTGCCTAAGCGTTAGGTTCTAAAGTCAGTGTAAGGACACACGTGATGTGGTTCCTTCTCCTGGGATCATTTCCTGGTGTTGGAATGGAAAAATGTCAAGCGTTGGCTGAGAAATTCATGAGTAAAGGAATTTGGGGCAGACATAGGGCACAACGAGAGTCACACTGGGATGGAGACAGAGCTGGGAGGATTAAGATGGGGGGACAAAGCAGAGAGTAGTCCTACATTAATGTGTGGCAGCCGGGGTGAGGGGCTTTGCTTGTGGTTTATTAGACAGAAAGTGGAGAAAGTAAGTCATGTCTATTATCTGTTGTCGACAAAAGAAAGTTGGCCCTGTAAACCCTTCCCATCCAGCCTTTAGCTCAGATGCATGAGGGGAGCTCCCACCAAAGCTCTTTCTGACCCGTGTTCTTCCTTATAGAAACTTCACGCTTTTCCACCATCCAATGTATGGGAATTGCTACACGTTCAACAACAGAGAAAATGAGACTATCCTCAGCACCTCTATGGGGGGCAGTGAATACGGTAAGGAAATCCGCACCAACAGTGAGCATCCGGGCAGGAGGGCAGTTGGAGTGCCCGAGCCTTCCAGAATTGTGGGATCTCTCCACCTGGCCAGAAACCAGGGACATCACTTCCCCTTTGGCTGTGCTGTTTCTATCAAGCATCCATGTTGGCTCCTTCTTTTTTTGGTGTCTGTTTTCCTTTTTGATGTCTCCTCTACTTTTGAGAGAGCAACAGTGACGTCACTGGGGTTTCTCCTCCTGGCAAACCACTCTGGCTCAAGCCTGCAGCTAGGGAATGAGTAATGTGGGGCAGGCAGACTTCAGATGGACTTAAACCAAGATGTGCCAAACAGGAGATTAGGGAGGCAAACATACCTTTATCTTGGTTAAGATAACACGTTCTGCAGCCAAAACCCACAGCTCTGCCACTGACTGTGTGACCCTGTCCAAGTTATTGCACTTCATCTACACAGTGGAAATCATGATAATGTCTCTGCTTTGGGGTTACTGAGAGGACTTCATATATGTAAAGTGCTTAGAGTAAGTCCTGGCACATGCTGTTAGTCTGCTCGGGCTGCATAACAAAATATCACGGACTGAGCAGCCTAAATAACAGACGTTTATTTAGTTTCCCTTCTGGAGGCTAGGGACCCAGGGTCAAGATGCTGTGAACTTGGTTTCTGGTGGGATCTCTCTCCCTGGCTTGCAGACGGCTGCCTTCCTGCTGTGTCCTCACCTGGCCTTTTCTCTGTGGCAGAGAGAGAGAAAAGGAGAGAGAGAGAGAGAGAGAGAGAGGGAGGTCTGGTATCTCCTCCTCTTGTAAGGACACCAGCCTTATGGGATTGGGGCCCTCCTTATGACCTCATTTAACCTTTATTAGCTCTCTAAAGGCCCTATCTCCATTACTGTCACATTATGGGGTAGGATTTCGACATATGGATTAGAAGGGGAATACAATTCAGCCTTTAACACACATGAAACACACAATAAATGCTGGTTGTGTGTTATCATTACTACTATTGGTACCATTACTACTCCCACCACCACCAATAGAACCGTTATGACCTCCGGTACTATTACCACTGCTCTTACTACAGTGACTTTTGTAGTGAAGGCAGGAAACAGATGGGCCTGGCAAAGTCCTAAGCGAACGGAACATGAGTTGATATACAAATATGCTCCCACAAAGAAAGGCAGGAGAACCTCATATGGACTCCCAGCCTTTGCTACTGTGTAGTCTGTACTCTTACCAAGTCTGCAAGAAACCATAATCCAGGGCACGTACTTCAGTGGAAAGAAGGAGTCTGGGACCTGGGAGCAAAGAGCTGCAGAGTCCAGGCTCTGCTGCGCATATGCTGTGTGACCTTGAGCAAATCCTTGCCTGCTCTGGGCTTCCATTCCTTTATTTACAAATGGAAGAAGTCAGAATGAACTCTCCAAGTTTTCTTCCGTCAATCCATACAGGCCACGAGCTCATTTGCTCTTTCACCAAACATTTATTGAGTGCCTGCTGTATGCCACGTTCTCTTCCACGTGTCAGAGACACTAGGGTGAACAGATGCCCACTCTGCTTCCAGGGAGCTTGAATGATAGTGGGGAGAGACAGACAATAAATGAATGAACAAGCGCATGGACATTATCTGATTATAAATCCTAATGAGGACTATGAGAAAAATAAAGTAGTGAAGGGTAAGGGGGTGCTGGGGTCAGGATGGGGGTTTTATTTCAAATAAGGGGCCAGAAAGGCATCCATGGGAAAAGTTAGTTAGGGGTGAGAAGATCCTTACCATATTAAGGTCCACAGAAGAGCATTCGGGCGCTATCAAGTACAAAAACCCTGCGAAGGAAATGAATTTGATGTGCTCTAGAAACAGAAAGAAGTCCAGTGTACTTGGAGCTTCTTGAGAGAGCAGAGAGGGGGCTGAGGAGGGAAACACAGGCAGGGCTGCATCATCATAGACATGACAGCCACAGTCAAGTTTACAGATTTTATTCTATGGCATTTCCTGTGTATCCAGTGAGATGTCACTGAAGGGTTTCGGGCAAGGGAGTGATCTGATTTACAATTTTAAAAGATCCCTCTGGCTGCTGGGTACAGAACTGCCTGCCGGGGTAGGAGGTGAAGTATGGAGAGGAGTTAGGCCAGGGATCAGACACCATTAGTGCTTTTCTCTAAGGGCTTAAGCAGCCACAGCACTGCATGTCTGTTTGGGTGCTCTGCCAAACCCCTCATCTCAAAGGACCATGTCGAGATGCATGTTTTTGGACCCAGGAGTAGTTCCTTTATTGCTCAGCAGAACTGCAGCAGTGACACTGTTTTGAGGGTACACAGCAGTGAGCAAGTCAGGCACCACCACCCCCACCTCTCTTCTCCATGAAGCTTCCAGTCTAGCCCTGTACACCTTTCACTTTGTTGGAAATACCTGCATTTTGGTTTTGAGACTCCCAAAGCAGCGGGAGAGGTAGGCTACCACCAGGTAATGTTGAACTAGCCTTTGACCACAGCAGCCTCTTCTCCTCTCAGGGCTGCAGGTGATCTTGTACATCAACGAAGAGGAGTACAATCCCTTCCTGGTGTCCTCCACTGGGGCTAAGGTGATTGTGCATCGGCAGGATGAATACCCCTTCATTGAGGACATAGGAACAGAGATCGAGACGGCAATGGCCACCTCCATAGGCATGCATCTGGTAAGAGAACATTCTGATTTCTATAGGGGAGTCGAGGAGAACAGACTTCTTTTTTTTTTCCCCAAAGAAAACCAATAAGGTGCGGCTTGTGGACCAGCATGTTGGTTTCAAGAGAAAGCAAAGTCTTGATTTTCTAACAGTTCCTGCAAAGATCATTCCAGTAGTTAATACTATAGGCTATCTTTGTATCTTCTATATTGATGAAAAAGGACACAGGATGCCATTTTTGGAAAGAGTTGAAGGAACCTTCCTTATTGCAAAAACAGACACTAGCATTTGTTTACAAGAACTGTGTTGGAAGCAAAGCATCAGACACTAACTATGTTTGTCACTAATATAAATAGAGCAGATTAACACCTTTCTTTCTGGGCCACTTAAAGGTCTATGAGGCATGTAAACCACTCCTTAAGGACTAATGGGAAGTCACTGGGCCATCAAAGCTCTATTTAGCCAATATTTAGCCATCAATTTCACTTTATTTACCAAGAACCCCCTTCTTCCTCAAGTCTTTGACACTCTCTGACCTCACTGGCTGCCAAGAACACTCATACCTGTCAACAGAAACACATCTGGGCTGCAGACTCCAATGCCCAAGTCAACCATGCCCAATGGGAGCAGAAGGGCAAGGCAAGGAGTGTGCGCCAATGCCTGCAGCCACTCCACTACTTATGCAGTTTTCTTGTTTGCAGGGCTGGGGTCTTGTTATGCCAGTAAACTCTCCACCTTTTGTCTCCATTCCTCGTAAACCTGTCCTCCAGAGCCGTGGTTACCAAACCTGACTGATCAACAGACTCAGATCCACTGATTCAGAATCTCTGGGAGATGAGCCCAAGATCTGTGTGTTTACCAAACTCCAGTGATTATTCCAAGAGGCAGCAAACTCAGGAACCTCAGCTTTAGAAAGTTGAGTAGTTCATCATGAGAGGAGAAGCGAAGTGTGTCTTCCTAAGCGAGAGTGAAGCTAGAATGACAAAAGCTTTAGCACAGCCATAAATGATGGCTTTGTCCTGGGTTATAAAGTGACATAGTGAGCACTGGGGCTTGTATATCCATCCATTACTTGTCCATTCAGCAGGCTATTTTCTGCATGCCATTATGTGCTGGACACAGGGACCACATCAGAGTGGAAGACGTGGTCGTTATCCTGTTAGAGCTTAGAGTCCAGCAGAGAGGACCAATAACAGAAAAAAATTGGAAAAGTGATTAATTGTAATCATCAGTACTAACAAGGAGAAATGCAGGATGCATGAGAACATATCAGGGAGATGGCTGACCTAAAGCTTTTTTTTAATGAGGGAAATGGGGAGTTCCAGGGGTGATTTCTTGAGAAAGCAATATTTAAGCTGAGACAGCTAAGATTATGAACTGGCATGGTGATATTCCAGATGAAATCTGTGGCTTCAGTGTCCCATCAAAGGGACAATCCTGGGGGAAAAAAAAACAAAAAACAAAAAACCATCAGGATGGTTTCCTGGAACCTGAGTGCTCTCAGGAGCCATGTTGTTTAGGGGCTTTGTTCCAATGTGAGAAGTTTGTTTCAACATGAGAAGTGTTGAGTACCAACTCAGACTGTGTGAATACTGATTGTCTCTCCCCTACCCCCCAAATAATCTTGAGCGCAATCTATGACACTGTGGCTTGAAAAGACTTTAGGGTATCCCTTAAGGGTCTGGGTCATTGATTCCTCTATTTACTGGGATTGCAAAACCCCCTAATCAGAATAGTTGACATTTTCATCTAATATTTCCCATGCTTATCTGCATCCTGAATAAGGACTTGGGATTTGCAGTACATCCTATCCATTAACACATGTTTATTAACTATCCTTTTGCCCCCTTCTTCCCTTCTGCCCCTCACAGTGTCTGCAGACTTGGAGGAGAGGATTGAGAGCTTGAAAAAGTACAAGAACTAAGGAATTCTGCCCTCTGATTTTCTTTACATATATAGTAACATATAAATATATATATATTCTTTTTTAAGTTTATTTGAGTATTATTTTAAGTATTTTGAGAGAAAGAGAGCACAAGCAGGGGAGGGGTAGAGAGAGAGGGAGGGAGAGAGAATCCCAAGTGGGCTCCACACTGTCAGCGCAGAGCCTGATAAGAGGCTTGAACTCACAAACCATACAGGGCTTGAACTCATAAACCATGACCTGAGCTGAAATCAAGAGTTGGACGCTTAACCAACTGAGCCACCAGGCACCCCTGCCCTCTGATTTTCTTCTGTGAGCTTAGAAATACCCACCAACTTGTTAAACAAATGTTTTCTTTAACAATGGTGGGTAAACAAAGACATGGGTGGGTTTTCTGCTACACCTAATTTGAGATGTATAAAATCAAAGCCACAGAGCAAGGTCAGTCAGCTCTCTTGCTGATTTATGAGCATTTGGAACAACAAAAAGTGATCTTAGGGATTATTAAGAGGTCAGCAGGGGGTCACTAAGAATAAGTCCAAACAAACTAGACTTCCTTCCTTTCTTATTTGTTTGTTTATTTTGTTGGATAGGCATGTTAAGCTGGTAGACTCAGTCAGTTGGTTAGGCAGTTGGTTAAAAATGTTTCCTCCATTCATTGAAGGGCTGTGTGTCCAAAGTACTGGAAATTCAGAAGTGAATACAACAGAGTATCTACCTTCAAAATATCTTACCTTTAAGACAACACAGCTCTGCAATACAGTTCCCAGCTCCGTAGGAAAAGAGACATTCTCTGTCTTGTTACCAGACCCAGTTCTTAGAACATAGATACTCAGTAAATAATGTTGGGTAGAGGGGCACCTGGGTGGCTCAGGCAGTTAAGCGTCCGACTTTGGCTCAGGTCGTGATCTCACGGTTCATGGGTTCAAGCTCCACATCGGGCTCTATGTTGAGAGCTCAGAGCCTGGAGCCTGCTTCGGATTCTGTGTCTCCCTCTCTGTCTGCCCCTCGCCTGCTCACACTCTCTCTCTCTCTCTCTCTCCCAAAAATAAATAAAGATTTAAAAAATTTTTAAAAAAATGTTGGGTGGATAGATGTATGGATGGATGGATGTACAGATGAATGGGAGCCCAGACAGCAGCTGTTGGTTAAAGTTTCCTAGCTGATGGATTCTTGAAGGACAAATGTCAGGGAAATAGTTTCTGGAAGGGCTAGCCACGGGGCGCCTGGGTGGCGCAGTCGGTTAGGCGTCCGACTTCAGCCAGGTCACGATCTCGCGGTCCGTGAGTTCGAGCCCCGCGTCAGGCTCTGGGCTGATGGCTCAGAGCCTGGAGCCTGTTTCCGATTCTGTGTCTCCCTCTCTCTCTGCCCCTCCCCCGTTCATGCTCTGTCTCTCTCTGTCCCAAAAATAAATAAACGTTGGAAGGGCTAGCCCAAACAAAAGGCAAAGCAATTGCAAAGGGATCACAGGAAGGATTTTAAGCTGAGTAGTGAAACTTTTTGAGAAGTCTCTTTGGCTAAAGTGTAATCGAGATGAAGTAATCAAGATACCGGAAGCAGCACATTTACAATAATTCCAGAAAGAAATGATGAGGACCTTAGCTGAAGCAATGGCTGTGGGGATGAGCATAAGTGAATAGATTTGAGATACTAAAGCATGGAAGCAACAGGGCTTGACAACCAAGGTCAGTGAGGAAAGGACAGGGGAAAGTTAGATTGATATTTAGGTTTTGGCTTAGGCAGTGGGGTGGTTGGAGGTGCCAGGCTCAGAATTAGGGAATACAAGAGGGATAAGCTTGTGGGGAAGATGACCACTTCGGTTTGGGATATACCCAAGTTGCTGTGCCTCTGGGAAATCAAGGTGAAAATGTCCACAGATGCTATGAGCCTGGAGCTCAGGAGA
Organism: Prionailurus viverrinus; assembly: GCF_022837055.1. Classification (NCBI taxonomy): domain Eukaryota; kingdom Metazoa; phylum Chordata; class Mammalia; order Carnivora; family Felidae; genus Prionailurus; species Prionailurus viverrinus. The sequence continues at coordinate 23,628,873 of NC_062576.1, read as the reverse complement.
AAAACTGAGGTGAGGGGTGGGGTGGGCATCTAGCATAATTCCATCCTGGGAAATAAATGCCATCACGAAGACCTAACAAAATGTAAATGTTTAAGGGCTGAGCAGAACAAAACTGGAGAAATAGAGGCAGACGATGAGGAACAGAAGCCAGAAAGAACTGGTGTCAGATAAATCAAAGAAGAGAGTTTCAAGGAACGTGTGAGCCAAAGCACCAAATACAGTTGAGAGGTCAATCAAGATAAAGGGCAAAAGGTGCTCTCTGGGTTTGGCAACCAAGAGATCACGGGCATTCTTTGCCAGAGCAGTTTTCAGCGGAAGGAGTGGAACAGAAACCAGAGCACAATGAGCTGGATCATGAATGGGAGATGAGGAAGTGGGCAAGGGTAGACAACTCACCTGGGGTGGTGTGGAGCTAGGTCCTGGAGAGAGGGGAGACTTCACTGTCATTGCAAACCCTACTGTGCATTTTTATCTTAAAACACATGCACATTTCTTTTCACAAGCATATGTGTAACAGGGATTAAGTGCCAGGCTTTGCTAAGAGCCTGGGTGGCTCAGTCAGGTAAGCGTCTGACTCTTGATTTCAGCTCAGGTCATGATCTCACGGTTTGTGACTTTAAGCCCTGCATCAGACTCTGGGCTGACATTTTGGAGGCTGTTTGGGATTCTCAATCTCTCCCTCTCTCTCTGCCCCTACCCCCACTTTGCACTTTGGTTGCATAATCTCCATGTCTCAGTTACCTCATCTGTGAAATGGGGATGATAATAATACTGTTACTTTATAGGCCGGTGAGAATTCAGCAAGTTGATTCATGTGAAACACTTGAAACAGTGCTTCGTATGTAAGAAGTGCTCTAAAAATGTCAGCTATTACTGTACTTTTTTTTTTTTTTTTAAGAAAAGAGATATGAAGTGAAGGGAAAATAAGTTTGGAGCAAAAAGAGAAGTTAGAAAGTTTTTTCTTGTCTTTAGTGACACTTTCCTCCTTTATGAGATGTTGATCTCTTCCATCTATATAGAAAGAGTAGTAGTTATTTGCCACTTGTGTTGGAAATATCTTTCCTGGTTTGTGCTTGCCTTTTAGTTTTCTTTATCTACTGTTTCATATGCAAACACATCAAATGTTTAGATATTCAAAATCTTTGTTTTCTTCTTTAGTCATTATGTTTATTGAGGATTTTCCCTCCCTGAGATCAAATACTGAGTTACCTTCTAGTTATTTTATTATTTCATTTGATACTTTAACCCACTAGAATGTTTTTTCTGCAGGATGTAAAGTAGAGATAGAATTCACTGCTTCCTCCAAAGAGATAACAGTAGCCCTAACTTCATATATTGAGTAATTATTTTTTCTCAATTGATTAAAAGTATAAACTTTGCCATACACAAATAAATTTTAGAATATATTACAGTGTAAAAACAGAACAAAAGCAAAAAGAAAGTTAAACCACCCTTAATTCCATCTAGGGTATCATACTGCCACCTGGGCTATTCTGTGGCACAGTTCATACCTTTAAAGAGGTGAGCTGAGGACTCCTCTGAAGATGCCCACCCCTCCCCCCCCCCCAGGCTTCTATGAAGGAAGCAGATAAGATCTGGTTTGATAAAAATGGGCCCTGTTGCCCACACATATACTCACATACACTTAATCACGCCTACATATACCCATGCATGCACGCAATACACACATCTCGACCTGTATACATGTATGCACTGACATGTGTGCCTACTCACACTTGTATACACAAAGCTTGCATTCACATACATATCTACCCATTTTCATTTTTGTGTCTCTAGAGGTTAGGGACAGATCAGTTCTGAAAAGCTGATGGTGGAGGGGAGAGAGAAAGGGAGGGAGGGAGAGGGAGGGAGAGCAAGAGAGCAAAAGAGTGAGCACTGGAGTGCTGGCCCCATCTGCCCTACCTCCCTACTCCCCCACCCCCCTGTTGCTTTAGGAAGCAATCTAAATAACCCAGGGGCTCTGAGTTCAATAAGCATCATTACAGAGTACAAGGACTCTGAGGACTCAAAAGCATGAAAATTCAAAAGACAATTTCTCTCAATCAGCTTTCTGGAAGTGACCCATGGGCTGGTCCTCAAAGTAAAAGGAGCCCCATCCACTTTTATTATTTTTTATTTTTTTAATGTTTATTTACTTTCGAGACAGAGAAAGAGCATAAGTGGTGGTGGGGGGGTGGGAGGGAGACACAGAATCTGAAGCAGGCTCCAGTCTCCGTGCTGACCTGTCAGCACAGAGCCCGGCTCGAACTCAGGAGTGGTGAGGTCATGACCTGATACCATATCAGATGCTCAACCAACTGAGCCACCCGGGTGCCCTTTTACTTATTTAAAAAAAATTTTTTTAATGTGAGCCCCAGCCACTTTTGCCAGCTGCTCATAGCTTACTCAAGTAGACAGATCCTGTCACCTAGATGCTGGGGTCTTGTACTCAACCCCCCCAACTCCCCAGGCAGGTAGAGCCTATAGCTGCCACGCTGAGCTCTGTGGACAGCTCAGCGTGACCCAGGGGCTTGAAGAAACATCTGCCCAGGAAGCCTGCTACTTCCAGAAGTTCAGGGGGTTGGCATGGAGTTAAGCTGCCCTCAAGGGAAGCCACTGTCAGCATCTCTGTACCCCAGGGCCCAGCCAGCCCTGGCATGTTCTAGAGGCTCTGGATCTGTTAGCCACCCAGCTATTTGGAGGAATGAAGTACGTCTGTTTATTCTGTACTGACACGGAAAGAGGCCCACACTTTATCGTTAGTGAGAAGGAGAGATTGCAGGGCAAAGAGAATGTGTGAGTGCATGTCTGCCTGTCCGCCTGTCTGTATATCTGAGATTAGCTCTGCTCCTCTCCTAGGGAAGAGAGGAGACCAGCCTGTTACTTTCCCCTTTGCTTCTGTTGTTTAAATGTTTTAAAATGTGTACTGTTAATTGCCCTTGAGGTACCTGTAGCTAATTGAGGGAGAGTAATGGTCAGCAAGCAGATGGATTACAATACAAACAAAGAGATGACAGCCACTTGAGATGTCTGTTTTCTACCTGTGTCAGACTTCTTGATTCTTCCCTCCTCCACCCCCCAGTTATCTTTCTGTCTGGCCACTCTTAAAAGAAAAAAGATTTCTTTTACCCTCTCACAAATCTGCCATCCATTTCCCCTTTTCTCCCACTCCCAGAAAACAAACAGACAAACAGACAAGGAACCTGGCTATAAGCTGGTCACAATTTATATTTAATTATCATTTCCCCTTGGGAGTGACATTATCCTTTTTTTGTTTTTTAATTGGCTTGTCTGGATTGTTTATTTGCAGTGACAAATATTAAGCTAGAGCCAAACTTAGTACACCACAAGAAAACATAATTTAATAAGGTATTTGAGCTGTGAGTTACAATTCTCTTACCTCCTTGGACCATGGTATCATTCTACTCTCTTGGGCATTCCTTGGCCCTCTCTAAGAAACTCAATTCTTTCAAGTCAACTTCTGGGACCAGAAGACAAGAGGGTAGGAAATGGGTCTTTCACTGGGAGGAGAATCCCATGTAGCACACAGTCACTGCTTGTCTTTTTTTTTTTTTTTTTTTTTTTTTTTGCCCTGTTCCTCCTGCCCACTCCCTGGATTCTCCATTGGCTTACTACCATTTTGAAAACCAAATCCAGATTTCCCAGCATGGCATAGGAGGCTGCCATGATTTGGCCTTGGCCTTTCTCTGGTTTCACCTTTCTTGTGCTACATTCCAGCCACCCTGGCCCTGTCCCCCCTAAGCCTTCGCTGCTTCTTCTGCCTTAACCCCGTCTCCCACTTCGTAGCAAATCCAGCTCTTTCTTGCCATTCCTTGTTGAGCCAACAGGTCCCTTTCTCAAAGACATCTTCCCCAATCACTCCTGGAAACACTGTACCCTTCCTCCCCAAGCCCTCCAATCTCCCTTCCCAGTTTCAATGATCACTAGCCACAATTATCCAAAGTTATGCATTTATTCCTTTTGACCATCTATCTACCCCACTAGGAAGTAAGCTCCATAAGAGCAGGGAGTGTGTCTACTTTTATCATTGTTGAGCCCACAGTGCCTAGAAAAGCACCAGGCACCTAGTGGGTGCTTAATAAATATTTACTAAATGAATGACTACATGCAAGCTCAGCCTGTCTGGGTCCTGGGGCAGGGTAGGGCTGAATGTGTGCTGTTGTGATTACAGACGGAGTCCTTCAAGCTGAGTGAACCCTACAGCCAGTGCACAGAGGACGGGAGTGACGTGCCGATCAGTAATATCTACAATGCTGCATACTCCCTCCAGGTACGGGCAGGAGAGGCCGCTCAGCCCTGGGCTGTGGCCTGGACATAGGAGACAGTTATATATAACCGGGTGTGTCTCAGACCAGGAACTGTAGTGATAATTCCTGGGGTTCATCCAAAGATCTCAAGAACAAACGATGCCAGCTGGTTCTAGTCCTCTTCAATCCATCTGTAACCAGAGCTGAACTGATTGCTTGAGGTTTGCCTGGAACACAATGTACAGATGAGACAGGCCTGCTTCCTAAATAGGCCTTGGCAAGTGAGGGGCAGGAGAGAAACAGTCTGGGAGAGGCACTGGCTGAGGAGTCAGGAGCCTAGCCTATGGGCCCACTCATGCCCTTCACTCGCTGATGCCCTTGGACAAGTAATGCCATCCTCAGCAATCACAAGGGGAGGTTGGATTGGATCAGGGGCTCCTAAATGGCAACCTCCAGGCCCCTTCCAGGCTGCACACCTAGTTTTTCCAGCCTGGATGGTGTTTAGAAGCCAGGGAATTTCATAAGAAAACCCAGATTTCCAGCTTCTCTTGAAAAACAAGAACTGGCCACTTTGGGCCCATATTCCTGAAATGTAAACAGTGGGTGGAGTGGCCCCGTTAAAGAAGGCATGTGTTTTCATTCCCCATGGTCCCCACCAGCCTCTAGTGTATTACTCGTATCAGCAGCTCCCATGAGCATTTGAGTTTTCAACCCTCTAGTGCGATCATCTGTTCTGCCTTCTTACATTCTGGAAGTCTGTAGTTCCTCTTCTACTGGGATGCTCAGAGTTCATGAAAATCAATCCAGTAGAATAAGAAGACCAGGTGCTCCTGAGCACCGGGTCCTCTAGCTTACATCAGAGCTGAGCTTAGAGGTGGTAAGGACGCTAAGTGGAAAGAGACTTTTAGTTGGAGAATGTCTGCTTATAGTAGAAATGCAGTCAAACTGAATGTAAGACAGGGAAAGGAAAGGAAAGGAAATGAAAGGAAAGGAAAGTTCAGCTCAGCTCATTGGAAAGACGCTCCTGGATAATATTTAGTGAGAGGCTACCATGTGCAAACACTTTACATATAGCCATCCATTCATTTCCTGCTCACAACAACCTCATGAAGTAGGTATTGTTTTACTTATCTCAACAGTGAAGAAACCAGAACATCAGAGAAGTTAAGGAACTTCCCTTACACAAGCAAGCATGCCTTATACACATAGCTGGGACATGCCTTATACACATAACCCTAACCCTAACCCTAACCCTTATACACATAGCTGGGACATGGCAAATGTGGGATTTGAGCTGAAGCAGCCTGCCTTCGGAGCCTTTGCCATGAGCTTTTATGCTATAAGCTTTGTGGATATTGCAGTAGCTTCTGATCCCCAAAGACCCCCAAACATGGAAGGACGGGACCCGAAAATAGAAAATTTGGGGACTGTGTTTCTCTGTTTCTCGGCATCCATTTCAATGTCCCCCACTCACGCGATTGGAAAGGGTCCATCCCCAGCCGCAGCCCCAGCTCACCCCGTTCACCCCATCTCAGTTCACCTGAATTCTCAATAACTGCCCTACCCTGGTCCCTTTGGAGTCAGGCCAGCCCTGGCCCAGTCCACTGTGTCACGAGGGGCACATTAATGCCGTCTGCCAAGGCTGTGGGAAGCTGACCCTCTGGATGAGGGATGCGTAGGGAGGGAGCTCTCTGGCATCCATGTGCAAGGAGATTAAAGAGAATCCCTGGGTTTCATTTTTCAGATCTGCCTTCACTCATGCTTCCAGACAAAGATGGTGGAGAAATGTGGGTGCGCCCAGTATAGCCAGCCGCTACCTCCAGCAGCCAACTACTGCAACTACCAGCAGCACCCCAACTGGAGTAAGTGAGACCCGCCCCCGGGGGGTGAAGTCAGCCCAGCCCCAGCACCAGCCTGTGCTTTGGCCTTTTGCGGGAAGGAGCCATCGGTAGAGAGATGTTAGGCAAAAGTTTTACTCCTGTCCCCAAGCCTGGCTTGAATTCAACTTTCCAGTTAGGACCAAATGCTGCACCCCAACCTGTGCTAAGATGTTGGCCACCTCTATCAACTCCAGGAGACGGGAACTATTGGTGGTACCTTTTCACAGAACAGATAACTGAGGCTCAGTATGGTTAAGCAACTTCTCCAAGGTCACACAGCCAGGGGGTAATGGAACTAGACTCAAAGCAAGGGCTGCTGACCCCCCCAACATATGCCCTTAACCTCCACAGTATTCTGTCTCTCAATATGACAAAGCAGCATTTGTTTCTAGAAAACCAGTGTTTGTAGAAAATGGGAGCAGAGGGGCACCTGGTTGGCTCTGTTGGTTAAGCGTCCGACTTCGGCTTAGGTTCATGGGTTCGAGACTCAGGTCAGGGTCTGTGCTGACAGCTCAGAGCCTGGAGCCTGCTTCGGATTCTCTGTCTCTGTCTCTTTGTCTCTCTCTCTCTCTCTCTGCACCTCCCCTGCTCACATTCTATCTCTCTTTCTCTCTCAAAAATAAACATTAAAAGAAATTTTAGAAAATGGGAGCAAAATCATGAAAAGGGGTCCTAGGGAGGCACCACTGGTGACTCCCAGGAAGGACGCTATGGCCCCACAGCTCACACTGCCCTCTGCCCTGTCCCCCAGTGTATTGCTACTACCAGCTGCACCAGGCCTTTGTCCGGGAAGAGCTGGGCTGCCAGTCGGTATGCCGGGAAGCCTGCAGGTGAGTGGGCTGGAAGGATGGAGCCCGCGGGGCTGGGCCAGGCCAGGCCAGGCCAGCCATACTCACTCCGTACCCTTCTCCCCTTAGCTTTAAGGAGTGGACACTGACCACCAGTCTGGCACAGTGGCCATCCGAGGTTTCTGAGGTAAGTTAATCTTCTCCATCTTTCCCCTCACGTTCTCATCCTGGAGCCCAATGTCCTGCCTGTGTCCTCTGGACTCAGGAGAGATCCACAGGGAAGGCCAAGTTGGGGGGCTGAAGCCAAGAGGGGAGGCATACGGGCTGGCCCTGGCCTCTCCAGGCATCCCCAGGTCACTCCTTATTTCTCCATCACAGAAATGGTTGCTGCCCGTTCTCACTTGGGACCAAGGCCAGCAAATAAAGAAAAAACTCAACAAGTAAGCAGACCCCACCCTGTTTCCTCTGCCTGCGCTGGCCCTGGGCCTCAGCCTCCTTACTTGCTTCCTCACTGCCAACCCCTCTCTTTTTCATTCACTCATTCCTTTATTGAACAAATATTGATCAAGCTCATGTCAGGAGCCAGATCCCACTCTAGGCCTGGGGCTCTCAAATGTTTTGGCTGTGACCCACATTATGAAAATAGTTTTCCATTGTGGCCCATTGAATAGATAAATGAGATAAAAGTCTCATGTAACAGCACTTGCTACTGGTGTACAAAGCATTCGGGCTGATTTTCAGACTGTGCAAACTGGTATAGCCAAACCAACTGTTTACATCCATTTCAACAATCATGACGCCATTCTCAGTGATTAGTGCCCATATCAGTTGACAAAGAGTTTGAACATCTCTGGGGCTGCAATCTGATATTTCCTATTCTGTTTCCCTTTGTCAAAGGGTTTTGGTCATGGCCTAGGAAATTTATTTCATGGCTTCCTGATGTATCTTGACCTGCTTGGAAAAATACTCCTCTGAAAATACTCCATGCAGCTTCTAAATCCTGCTTAAATTTTCCACATCAACTTTCACTTCCAAGAGAGCTTTAGCAAAAATCAGCTGGGCCAGAGTTCAGGGACCTCAGGGGATGGAGATGAAGGTGGGAGAGGATGGGGGAATTACCATGTGACCTCACCTCTTTCTGGGCCCTTCCCATCTCCACAGTGGAGGTTAGTCGAGCCTCCAACATTTATTGCATATCCACTAGGTACCAGGTGCTGTATGTGGTGCTGGGGGCATCATGACGACCGAGCAGACATGATCTCCGTCCCCAAGGTGCTGACAGTCTAGTCGTAAAGGTCGACTTTGACCAAGTAATTGCAAACTCTGAAAGCAAGCATTGCAAGCCAGTGACCCCTAGACCAAATATAGCCCCATGAAAGCAACCCATTACTTCCAGCTTTCCTTGAAAGATCAGAAGTTCCAGGAACAGCAAACCTCCATGCTTGTGTAGAACTAAAGAGTTGAGTCATAGCTGCCCCTTTGGAATAAGCGTGGACACACTTGCCATAGTCCCACCAGGAGGCAATTTTGTGCAGCAGCTAACAGCATGAACTTTGAAGCCAGATGTCTCTAGTTCTGAATACTGGATATGCCCGTTTGTGAGTGGTGTGGTCTTGGGCAAGTTAGTTAACCAATCCGTGTCTTAGTTTCCACATCTGTAAAATGGGGATAATTAAAACATAACGACACAGGGTTGTCGCGAGCATTCAACAAGTTAATTCATATAAGGCACTTGGAACGGTGCTTGGCAACACAGGAAGTGTCCAATAAACGCCGGCTGTTATTATGGTCGTTATCATTATTACGTTATGCCCAGCCTACCTCGCTCATTTGTATTACTTGCATGTCTCCTATACATATTTGAGATTGTAATCAAACAATTGCAATATCAGGGCTGGATGAAGAACAGGGTGCTATGGGAATATACAGCTGGGTGGACTGACTCAGGCTGGTTGGGAAATGGTTTTTGAGTGAATGAAGGGCCTAAGCAACCAGGCCCAGGCTGGAGATGTGCTCTAGGGTGCAGAAGGAGCCCCAGGAGCCAGGTTCTAAGATTCCTCTGGAGCTCAGAGCCTGGGCCATGCTGGAGTCTGGGAAGGAGGGAGACAGCCACACTGAAGGGCTGGTCATCTGGTAGATGCAAAGGCACCTGACTCACCTGGGCCCTGCCTGTTGGAATTTCTCCAGGACGGACTTGGCCAAACTCTTGATATTCTACAAAGACCTGAACCAGAGATCCATCATGGAGAGCCCTGCCAACAGTGTGAGTGGCTTCTTTCTGGGACCTGCCTGGGGTCCGCAAATGTGCCCATCTGCCTTGTCTCAGGGAGCAGAGTTAGATGCTAGGGATACAGCCGGAGCTGGCAGGGCCACCACAGGCCAGCCAGGACTTGGATCAGATAAGGCAGAGGAAGAGGGGACAGGAAGCCTGCCCACTTCTTCCTCCAAATCCATTCAGGGCCAGGACTTGCCTGGGGCTCCCTTGGGAACTGGGGTCCCTGCATGAGGCCAACTTGGGTGGAGGGGCCCTCTTAATGGTGTGGCTTGACCTCCCTCGTAGATCGAGATGCTTCTGTCCAACTTCGGTGGCCAGTTGGGCCTGTGGATGAGCTGCTCCGTCGTCTGTGTCATTGAGATCATTGAGGTCTTCTTTATTGACTCTTTCTCCATCATTGCCCGCCGCCAGTGGCATAAAGCTAAGGAATGGTGGGCCCGGAGGCACGCTCCCCCTGGCCCTCAGGGCCAGGACAACCTGGGCCTCGATATAGACGATGACCTGCCCACGTTCACCTCCGCGCTGCGCCTGCCTCCAGCCCCAGGCACCGAGGTGCCCGGCACACCGCCTCCCAGATACAACACACTGCGTTTGGAGAGGGCCTTCTCTGACCAGCTCACAGACACCCAGATGCCGGCGGAGTCCTGAGGCGGGGAGGGGAAGAGAGATGTAGCTAGGAGCCCAGCCACAGTCTGAGAACTCAGACCGTGTCTCCTGCACATGGAGGGGACCCTTGGCACCCCCTCTGGCTAGGCTTTTAGAGACATTGACTAAAAATCTGCTTTGAACAACAACATGGGGCCTGGGTGTGTGCAGGAGACCCCTTGGGCCCTGACCGGCAACCCTCAGCCATCCAGGTGAGAAAGATCCGGCAGCCCAAACCCCTCCCACATCTGCTATGGAGAGAGATGGGGGCCGAGGAGATGGCGTCCGCCCAGACAAAAGCCAGAAGTGAAGGCTGACGGCACTTTCACCAGGTCTTGAAAGAGAAAGACTCCTCCAAAGCCCCAAGCCCAGGGTTTCACCCACTCCCCTGGGCTGGGGCCCAAGGACGTGCCCTTAGGTATCAAGGCCAGACAACCACTGCCTAGTGCCAAAGACAGGAGGAAGCACCAGCCCTGGAGCTGGTGCTGTTTGTGAATAAACTGTTCTTAGTTGTTGACATTGGGGCAAGGTCTTCTCTGTGCCCTCAGGCAGGGGGGCTGGCCCAAGGTCCTTGGAGTGTGTAGTGGGGAGGGTGCAACAGGGGTGGGGAGGTCTGGGGATGTGACAGGAGGCAGGGGTGGGGCCATGTTCTGGGGAGCCAAGCCAGTGCCCTGGGCCCCTTACCCAAGCACAGAAAGGCTCGTTCAAGGGCCTTGCTGGATGGACACCCCTGTCCAGTGGTGGCCCAAGGTATAAAGGATCATCTGGTAACTCACCTCAGCATCTCTCCCTCCCAGACAGGTCCCCCTCCCCCACGCAAGGCCTGCTCCTCCCCAGCAAGCCAACCACAGCAGACAACCACTCACACCTTCCAACGTGGTAATACCTAACACGGATTAAGCACACAGTAGGTGTGTTTAATTCAATGTTAGCTCAGCAACAGTGTGCTGGGCGCTGTTCTAAGCACTTAGAGATGGGGCAACTATAACCCGCAGGCCAAATCCTGTGTGTGCTCATGACCTAGGGATGTTTTTTTTTTATTTCACTTTTAAGTGGCTAAAAATATCAGAAGACTGTTTTGTGACTCATGAAAATGATAGAAGATCCCATTTTCCGTGTCCGTAAATAAAGTTTTATTGGAACACAGCCACACCCATGCATTTGCATATTGTCTGTGCCAGCTGCTAGCGCTAGCGGAGTTGAGCAGTTGCAACAGAGACCCTAGGTTCACAAAGTGTAAAATATTTATCCTCTGGCCCTTCACAGAGAAAAATCTGTCAATCCCTGGATTAGCAAATTAAGGAGGTCCTATTATCCCATTGTATGGATGAAGAAACTGAGGCAAAGAAAGGCTAAATTACTCATCAGAGGTGACATAGCTACGAAGTTGCCAAATCGTGCCAGGGATTTGAACCTAGGCAAGTATGACTCCAGAACTTGTGCACTTTATCACTCCATCATTTTGCATCCAATCAGCATCTATGCCTTTTTTTTTTTTTTTAATGTTTATTTATTTTTGAGAGAGAGAGCGTGAGCAGGGGAGGGTCAGAGAGACAGGGAGACACAGAATCCGAAGCAGGCTCCAGGCTCTGAACTGTCAGCACAGAGCCCGACACGGGGCTCAAACTCACGAACTGTGAGATCATGACCTGGGCCGAAGTCGGACATTTAACCGACTGAGCCGCCGAGGTGCTCCAGAGCCTGTGCCTTTTAAACGTGAGGCTCGTGTCAGTTCAGGTGGGAAGAGGGAAGGCTCAATATCTGGCTACAGGGCAGAAGGAGGTCCTTCATCCATGAGTGCAGAGAGGCCTGCATTTCAGGACTGTGCCCAGCACCAGGACGGTTGCTAGTGGAGGTGAGAGAGCAGGGGCTGTGGGCCCCTCCCTGGGTCCTAGGGACTCCCAGTCTAACCTGACTCCAGGTCAGTGGCTGCAATAGCCCTCTCTGCCCCATTCAGTGGTTCCACTGAACCTCTCTGGGTGGGGTGCTGTAAGGAGACACGGCAGCCAGCAGGGAGGAGGTCACTGTGACCCCAGGCTGGCTGGAGCTCCCCTGAGGAGTGGGCTCAGAAGCCAGGGCTGATGCAGGCAAGCATCGGGTTACAGAGGGTGCAAGCCTGGCTCCTGTCCATGCTGGGCTGGGGTGGCCGCAGCCAGTGCTGACAGGTGCCTTGTGGTGCACGGCTGCCCGGGCATTGCCCAGAGACAGCTTCCTCCTCCTCCTCCTCCTCCTCCTCCTCCTCCTCCTCCTCCAAGGCAGGAGGGGTGTGGGCCCTGTCCTCAGATTCCTAGAATTGACCAGCCTCAGCATGATGTCACAGGCAAGAAGACTCCCGGCGAGGCTGGAGTTGCTGCTGGCTTTGCCAAAGGTGAAGACAAGACCATGTGGAGTCAGCAGCCACCCATTTCTCCCCTCTCCCCACCCCCCGGGAGCATAGCTCGCACCCTATGGCTCCAGCCGTCTCCTTCCTGCCTGGCGACCAACCTCAGGGCTCATGTGCCTGCAATGCCAAGGGCTGCCTTCTCTCTTCCTCTGCTCGTTCTCCCGGGCAAGGTACAAATGTCACCACTCATGTAAGGTCTTCCCACACCCTCCCCTGTCCCCCCACCCCCAGGAAGTTAGAGCTCCCTCCAGTGTAGAATTTCCATCCCTGATATCATTTGTATCGATCTGTCTGTATCTCTCAATAAACAGTGCACCCTCTGAAGGCAGGATGCCTTATCTCCTTGTCCCTGGATGGGGACAGGGCTGAGTACAGTGATGGCATTTAGGAAAAGTGTACAGAGCCAATAAAAACAATAACAATCATAATAATGGCTAATATCACCTATTCTTTGCCAGGAATTCTGCTAAGCACTTCATATGCAGAGTACGGAATCTTGCAAATAGGGAAAGCGAGGCGCAGAGCTCTGCTCCTGCCCCCATCACTAGTAACTGAGAGGCCCGGGCCTGCCCCCAGAGCTTGTGTGCTTATTGCTGGGTGCACTGCCTTTCAGATGGAAGCTTTTCCCCAGAGGCCAAGTCCCCTTGCCCCCAAGGAAGCCCCCGCCGGTCCTCTCTGGCTTCTGGCCCAGCCTGCTCAGCCCAAGGGCCCTCTCATGCCAGGACGGAGGAGGAGAGAGGGGAGAACCCCTTCATTCCTAGACCCCTTTGATGAGCAGCCACAGTGACCAGGAGTTATTGACTCCAAGGGAAAATGACTCCATTTGCAGGTTACAGGAATATTTGTTCTTAATTTTCCCTTGTTCTCAAACTGTCACCCTCACTGCTCTTCTGACCTCCCTTCCGGGCCCCTGGAGTTCCAGACTCAAGTGTCCCACAGCCCACAGAACATCTCCCTGATGACAGAGACACCTCAAAGTCAGCAGCCTGCACCCCAAGTAGAGAGTGGAAAAAGACCCCACCTCTGTCGCAAACTCAGTAGAGAGGCCTGGGCCTCACAGACACTGTGGTCTTCATCAAGCAATTACATCAAAGAAGGAAACAGCTGGAGGATGGAAAGGAGCTCAGACCACGGGTTCCCGGGTGGCTCAGTCTGTTAAGCATCCGACTTCGGCTCGGGTCATGATCTCACAGTTTGTGGGTCTGAGCCCTGCGTCAGGCTCTGTGCTCAGAGCCTGGAGCCTGCTTTAGAGTCTGTGTCTCCCTCTCTCCCTGGCCCTTCCCCACTCGTGCTGTCTCTCTTTCTCTCTCTTTCTCAAAAATAAACATGAAGGAGCCTGGAGCACGAGGCCCTCTCCCCCTCACAGATCTCCCTGTCTCCCAGACCTTCTGCCTCCCACCCCTGTTCCAGGCTAAACCAGGAGGATGTCTCCAAAGGGCAGGCTGGACAAAGGCACTTCCTGGTTAGAAGCCTCCGGCAGTTCCCCAGCACCTTGGCTACACTTCCCAAGTCACAGGACTTAGCCTGTGGTGCTGACTTTAGGTTGGCAGACAAATTCAATAGCTATGCCACGTGCTGCCCTCTCTCTTTCTCCACTCCTCTTCCCAGACGGAGCACAGATATCCTCACCTCTGTAAAGTCGGCGGTGACTGCCCTCCCCTGACCACCAAATGGAAGTGTTAAAGTATCATGGGCCAATGGAATAAGAAAACCACTCCATGTTCCAATGTGCGAAGACATCCAGTCCCAGTTTGGTGCTCATGGGTGTCTTAACGCTCTCCTGCACCTGCAAAGCTCTCTTGCTTAACAGAGAGAGAGAGCTGCCTCAAAGCCTGCAGCCCCGACTTTAGCGGTTCCGTTGTGTTTACACTGCCTTTGTTTGCTGTTACCTTCTACTTAGTATAAGCAATACTGGTGTCTCCTTTAGTCACTGGCTCAACAAGTGTTTATTCATTCAACGACTGTTTATCGAGCACTGCAATAGTTTCCCGTGGATACGATAGCAAACTACCACAAAGTCAGTGGCTTAAAAAGCACAGAAATTTATTCCCTTACAGTTCCCGGAAGTCAGAGCTTTGAAGAGTCTTATGGGACAAAGATCAAGGTGTCAGCAGGCTTGTGCCCCCTCAAAATGCTGTAGGGAAGTCTTCCTTCCCTTCTGTGAGCTTCTAAAACTACATTCCTTGGCTCCTGGCCCCCTCCATCATCTTCAAAGACAGCAGACTAGTATCTTGCTTCAGTTGTTACATTGATTTCTTCGGAGGCACCCAAATCTCCTTTTTATAAGGACACTTGGGATTACATCTAGGGTGCACCCAGGTATCCTGGGATGATCTCCCCCATCTGCAAAGCTTCCATTTGTGCCCTAGTAGGTAACTTCCACAGGCTTCAGAGATCAGGATGTGGATATTTTGTCCACCAGTGGACTAGTACTGTTGGGTGGGGGGCTGGGGATGCATCTGTGAGTCAAGCAAACAAACCCCCTGCCCTCGTGGAACCTATACCCTCCTAGGAGGACAGGTAGACAAAAAAAAAAAAATAATAATAATGATAATAATGAGCAATAAAAGAAATGGATGACAGAGCATGGCAGAAGGTAAGAAGTGCTATGGGAGACAGAGAATGTGGGGCAGGGTAAGGGGGACTAGGAGTTTGCAGAGGCGTCAGTCATAATGCTATTTAGTCAGGGGAGACCTTGCAAATGCGTCCTCCGAGATGCTTGAGGGAGTCCTTCATGCAGATATATTTGGGAGAAGAGTGTTACAGGCAGAGGAGAAGGGGTAATAAAAGAGTTTCCTCTTAAGATAATTATTTTATTAGTTATTATTATTCTATTATTTATCTAGATTTATAGAATATATATTTCCAGCTTTTCTATATGTGTGTCTATATTATTTACGATTATGATCTCATTTAATATCATTATTTTTCATTGGTAAAATATCAGCCTTATAAAGGAGTGAAGTACTGTCACACAAAGACAATATGGACGAACCTCGGAACTATTACATTAAGTGAAAAAAGCCAAGGACATAAGACCACATATTGTGTGGGCGCCTGGGTGGCTCAGTCAATTAGGCACCCAACTTCGGCTCAGGTCATGATCTCGAAGTTTGTGAGTTGGAGCCTCACATCAGGCTCTGCACTGTCAGTGGGGAACCTGCTTGGGATTCTCTCTCCCTCTCTCTCTCTCTCTCTCTCTCTCTGTCCCTCCCCCAATTGTACATGTTCTCTCTCTCTCTCTCTCTCTCTCTCTCGAGAAAAAAAAATAAAGACCACATATCGTATGATTCCCTTTATATGAAATACTCCCAACAAGCACATGTATAGAGACAAAGTAGATTCACACTTGCCAGGGTTAGGGGAAGGGGAGAATAGGAAGTGGCTGTAATGGATACAGCCTTTCTTTTCAGGACAGTGAAAATGTTTGGGAACTAGATACAGGCGAATGCACCAAATGCAGTGAACTGTACACCTTAAATGCGTTAACCTTACATTATATGGATTTTGACCCAATAAAAAAGGGTCGAAAAATAAATCTACTTAAAGAAAAATGGCAGGGCACCTGGGTGGCTCAGTCAGTTAAGAATCTGACTCGATTTCAGCGCAGGTCATGATCTCACTGTTCGTGAGATGGAGCCCCCACATCTGGCTCCGTGCTGACAGCACAGAGCCTGCCTAGGATTCTCTCTCTCTGCCCCTCCCCTGCTTGCGTTCTCATTCTCTCTCTCTCTCTCTCTCTCTCTCTCTCTCTCCCTCTCCCTCTCTCTCTCTCCCTCTTTCTCTCTCCCTCTCCCTCTCCCTCTCTCTCTCCCTCTCTTTCTCAAAATAAATAAACTTCGTGGTGCCTGAGTGGGTGGCTCAGTCAATTAAGCGTCAGACTTCAGCTCAGGTTATGATCTTGTGATTCATGGTTTTAAGCCCTGCATCAGGTTCTGTGCTGACAACTTGGAGCCTGGAACTTGCTTCAGGTTCTGTGTGTGTGTCTCTCTCTCTCTGCCCCTCCTCCTCTTGTGCTCTCTTTCTTTCTCTGTCTCAAAAATAAACATTAAAAACATCTTTAAAAATTAAAAAAAGAAACAAAAATGGTAAATGCAACCATGAAGAAAAGCAAGATGCAATGATGACCGGATGGCAGAAACTTCTGCGGGGTGGGAGTGGAGGTGGTCAGAGGGACACAGGGCGGCGAAGAGCTGGCTGGAAATGATCGATTTCTCATCTTAAACGGTGGTGCACACAGGGCTGGCTGCTTTCCTGTTTGTTTTTTATTTAACCAAACATGGTGTTTTATGTGCTCCTCTAGAATGCATGATTTTGCTCAATTTTTTTAAATCTCAGAGAAGATGTCTCAGGTCACAATCTCGCAGTTTCGTGAGTTCAAGCCCTGCATCAGGCTCGGCCTACTGGGGATTCTCTGTCTCCCTCTCTCTCTGCTCTCCCTGTCCCCCCACTCACACTGTTTCTCTCTGGAAAAAAAAAAATCTCGGTAAAGGAAGAAAATGATGAGTGGGTAGTAAGATAGGTATGATGTGGATGTTAACAGCATCCTAAAAGCAACATGGTGTTCTAGGAAATGCCCTCAAGAGTCAAATATCGCCCTGGCTCTGTCCCTTCCCTCCTCCACTGAGGCAGCCCCAGGAGATGGCCGGCCAGGCATCTTTCAGGATGACTCTCCTGGGAAGGTCACCGCCAGGCTCAGTCTCCCCACGCAGCTACTGCCACTTCCCAGCCAGCTACAGACCCATCTCAGCTTCTTCTCTCCCAAGGCAGGACCAGCCCAGGGTGGAGAAGGGGCCTGGATCGGCAAGATTCCTGAGACATGTGCTTTAATTGCAGGCTACATACTGAAGGAGTCTCATTGTGCCCAGTTGGAAACTGGAAAGATCAGGAGGAGAAGGTGAAACAGAACTGATTGTTCAAATATTCCCTCACCCTCCTCCAGGAACACTTCTGGAGGAAACTTCCCAGCTGCTGTTCTCATCTCTCTAGCCAGACCTGCGGGTGTTTGTTTGACAAACTATTGTTTGACAGCTGTTTGTTGACTGCATGTACTCAGGAATCTGGTGGTTGTCTTTTGTTCTCTTTTCATAACATTATTAATGTTATTAACATAACATTATTTCTGTTTCATAACATTATTAATGTTATGTTACAAATTTTCATTTGTATTTATACAAGAGTGATACATACTGTGTTAGGAACCTTGTCTGCAAGTGTCAAAAACCTAACTCAAGTTGGATTGAGAAAAAAGAAATAAATTTCAGCTCTGACAACCAGAAATGCATCTCCATCTTCAGGTATGGCTGGATTCAGAGGCTGAAATGATAAGATCAGGACTCTTACTTTCTGCCTCTCCCCTGGGCTATACTGTGTTAACTCCATTCTCAGACACCCCCTTACAGGGGGACAATGGATGCTGGAAGCCCCAGACATGTACCCCATCTCTCGGCACCCCCAAAAGAAAGAGAGTTTATCTCTTCCAACTATTTAAAAAAAAAGTTATGCCATGGGTTTATGGATTTGCACTGGACATAATTGAGTCACCGGTCTTTTCTTGAACTGATCACTGTGGCCAAACAGATGAAACACTGTGGCTGGCCAGACCTGGATCACTTGGCTGTTTCTGCATTGGGGGAGCAGCATCCTTTCCCCCCCAGAATATACTGAAAGACAGTGGGGTAAGAAGAGATTGCCCACTAGGGTACTGCTCTCACAGGAAGGAAGAAAGTATGCTGGTTCAGCACAAACAGAAACCTGCTACATGCTGTAGATTAGAAAATCTCAGAAAAGCACATATGAGAAAATAAAGACCAGCTATTATTCCGCAGTGACAGGCTTCCTTGGTAGATCTTCTGGGTTATGTTTTCATGAAGGAACTCTGTCAAGCTCAGAGGGTGATTCAACCCAGTGACATGACAGGATTTAAATAAGAACATGAGAAAGAGAAGAAAAGCAAAGAGATCTTTGGGGAGACAATAGACTAGCTATCCATGGTTCCTTGCCAACCTCCCACAACCAGTCAATCCCCAGGTCCCCACCAACCTCAGAACAAATTTCTGCTTCCTTGAATACCTCCAGTCACCCATCCATCCATTATCCATTTATCCACCCATCCATACTGCCACCCACCTATCCAATAAACTCTGAAGTCAGACTACCTGGTCCTGGGACCTGTTTCAAATCCAGGTCCCAACACATACCAGCTGTGTGACTTTGGGCAAGTTACTTAATCAATCCATGAATCAGTTTCCTTATTTGTACAGAGGGGCTAATAACAGTTTCCATTGTCTAACATTATTTTGAGGATAAAATGAGATAAGGCAGATACTAAGTGCTTAGCTGAGGGCCTAGCTCACAAAAGACCCTTGGTAGAGTTTGCTAGCATTGGGTTTCATTGTTGTTTTTACAACACTAGGTTATTTCATGATCAGACATTATCCAGGCTGCCAGGTAGCTAATGGGCTAAGGTTGATCAAACACTGCTTACTACAACTCTTTGCTGCCCTAGGGGCAGTTTCTGGCTACAAAGAACTGTGAGGACCACAGGAAAATGTTATCCAGGACTTACTGATAAAAGAAGCTATTGTATCTCTAATTAAAACAAAAACAAAAACAAAAAACCAAAAAACAAACAAACAACAACAACAAGAACCAGCTCTGGCTTTGTAACTCCTGAAGGTTCTCAAGGCAGTTGTGGAACGCTGGGATCTGCTATTGCTGACTTAAACTTTTTGGCTTACAGCTGGGCACCTGAGAAATCAGCAAATTGGATCACTGGGAAAGCACATTTTAATGCAGATCTGAGGACAGGGACAGAACCAATGCCAACCTGCCCTTCACATCCTTGGCTGACAGTTTATGGAAATGGACAGGCTTACAGAACACTCCAGGAGCCAAGAGGGTGTCCTCATCATTTCCCCCTGGGGCAGAGATGTCCAGAGAGAGGGGAAGATTTGGGAGGTCACTGGCTGGTTCTCCAGATGGAAAACTGCAGCTGGAGTTCTGGGCCAAGGATTGGGATCTTGAAATAATGTCCTAGACCTTCCCGAGTGATGAGTACAATTCATGGAATAAGGGACATTGTGGTTGCCCTGAACCAGCCAGCTTGCTCCAGACACTTGACACTGAGTCTGAAAACAGAGAAAAAGAACAGGATCAAGGCTTGGTATGTGCCCTGAGCCAAGGGTCAACTCATGGCCACGGGACGGCCCAGCTCATAGTCAGGGTCAGAAGTCAATCTGTGGTCAAGATCAAGGTTCAACCCAGATGAGGGCCAGGCCCAGTTAGTGACCAGGCTTTGCTTATCAGGCTTTTGGTGGAGACTGCTCCCTTGCCAGCAGGCATTTCTCCAGGTGCTCTTGACATTCTCCTGGACCCTCTCCGCTACTTCCATGCCATTCCTTATTGCCCTCCTTCGAGGCTCCTGGCATCAGACATACCACCCTCATTCATCCTTGTCACATGACATCCATCATCACCCAAGGGTTCTGTTGACTTCCTCTGACCATGTCAGCCCGTGCTGCCTTATTTTCTTCTTGTAGTCATGCTTTTTCAGTTGAGACAGATACTCTGGCTCACGTGGCCTTCAACAAAGGAGCTGAATATTTTCACTCACTTAAATGAGACATGCAGATGCATCTAGCCTTAGGCATGGAAGCACCCAGGTGTTCTGTCAGTCATCGGGCTTCATCCATCCCTGTTACCCATTTCCGTGGTGTCCTTGCCTTTATTCTCAAAATCATCTTTCTCCATTGAGCAAGAAGACGGCCTCTGACATCCACCACCACCCCCCACAAGCCGTTATTGCTTTGACTCATTCATGTCTAAGGAAATGAATTTCTTCTTGCCCAGCTTAACACAGATCAAACTCACTAAGAGATTCTGATTGGTCCTGCTTGGGTCACATGTTCAATTCTGAGCCAATCACTGTGACCAGAGAATGAAGCACTCTAGTGGGCCATGTCTAGGTCACATACTCATCCCTATAAGAGTGAATTCCAGCCAAATCAAGAGGATCCCCAAAGAATGGTGGCTGAACAAACAAGTATAGAGCCTCACCTTGAACAACTGGAACTTAAACCATGAATAACCTACTCAATCAGGAGACCGCCCAACTCCATGAGTGCCTCCATTCCAATTGCTCTGTAGCCACCCACTACCTAGGCAACACCTTGGATATGAATTTCCTTCCCATCCCTCCACCCTTTCTGCCCTGTGCTCCCTCTACCCCAGCTTCTTGACCCAATCCAAATCTCCAGACTTTCTCAGCCTTCCCTAGACTCCCAGCTCATCAGCCCTCCCCTTTACCTTCTTTCCATCCTAGACCCCATGCTCAAACCTTTCCACCACCACCATCTTACTCTTTCCACCCTCCCCACCCTGTTCAGTCCAAATGGGAGTTCCTTCTTCCATCCCTGTGATCTCATCACTGGGGACAGTCATGTAATTGTGTCAGTTGTACATATGCATGTCAGTGGGGATTACTTAACATAACACTTCTAAAACTTTGGTGTGTATGTGATTCAGTTAGGGATCAAATTGAAAACACAGTTGAAGGTTTCTTAGGTCTGGAGTGAAGTGTGCAGTTCTAACCAGCTCCCAGGTGAGGCCACTGCTGCTGGTCCTCCAAGCACACTTTGAGCAATTCTTTTTACTTTGGTGTCCCTCCTACTTCCCTCTGGAGAAGAACCTCC
Organism: Prionailurus viverrinus; assembly: GCF_022837055.1. Classification (NCBI taxonomy): domain Eukaryota; kingdom Metazoa; phylum Chordata; class Mammalia; order Carnivora; family Felidae; genus Prionailurus; species Prionailurus viverrinus. The sequence continues at coordinate 23,607,941 of NC_062576.1, read as the reverse complement.
TGGGGCATTTGTTAAATATAAAGATTATCAAGTCTCTTCTCTGGAATTTCTGATTAAGTAGGTATCAATGGAAGGCCTAGGGACTCTGTGATTTTAACACATTCCAAGTGACTCTTATCTCCTGGGATAATTGGGAAATACTGCTGTATCATGGTCATTTGGGTTGAATGACTCATTTTGGCTTCCAGGACTTCTCTGTCCTCGAAGGCTCCACACCTTCCCCACCCCTCTCACCTTCCGCAGGGGAGCTGGCCCCTACCTCCCAGTGAAAACCCAGGTAAGTGGGTTGGCCTAAACTCTTCTGCGAATAAACTTTAGCTACATCCCCCTTTGTCTTTGCCATTTTCTCTCCAGTCTTGGAGAAAGAGACACTTGTCCACCTTGGCCCATCCCACCTGCCTGCCTCAGCCACCTTGCTCTATCACAGCCCCTCTTCTTGCTTCTTAGCGATTCTCCTGACCCCTTCTCTGCCTGTGAAAATGCTCCTGTCCTAAAATCCCTCTCTATTCATACCCTATCTTCCTCCTCCCTTTACCACCAAGCTTTTTTTTTGAAATCATTTTAGATTTATAAATGAGTCACAAAGATCGTGCAGAGAGTTCCCATATACCCGTCATCCAGTTTCCCCTAATGTTAGCATCTTACAGAACCATGGCCCAGTTGTCAAAACTGAGAAATTGATGTTGGTACAATACTATGAACTAAACAACAAACTATATTCTCTTTCTCCAGTTTTTTCCACCAGTGTCCCAAACCAGTATATTTTTAGTTAGACAAGGCCTATCATTCTTTTAAAAATCAGAAAGTACAAATCTAAAAAGAGAAAAAAATCACGGTCACCAAAGCCACCATCTAGACACAACTACAGCTAACGTTATGTTCTTCCACTACAATGCTTTATCCACATAAATCTTTTTTTTTTTTTTTTTTACAAAATATGTTCACCCTACCCTTCAGTGTATTTTTCCCACTAAACACTGTATTATAAATGGCCTTCCATGTTAGTAATTATAACTCCAGATCATAATTTCGATTTTATTCAAATTTTTCTTTTAACTTTTTGATAGGTAATTGATTCAAAGTTCTAAAGGTAGAAAAGAGTGTTTAGCAAAAATAAAGACGTCCCATTTCGGGCAAAAGACATGAATAGACACTTCTCCAACGAAGACATCCAGATGGCCAACCAACACATGAGAAAATGCTCAACAGCACTCATCATCAGGGAAATACAAATCAAAACCACAATGAGATACCACCTTACACCTGTCAGAATGGCTCACATTAACAACTCAGGCAACAACAGATGTTGGCGAGGATGCAGAGAAAGAGGATCTCTTTTGCAGTGTTGGTGGCAATGCAAGCGGGTGCAGCCACTCTGGAAAACAGTATGGAGGTTCCCCAAAAAACTAAAAATAGAACTACCCTATGACCCAGCAATTGCACTACTAAATATTCATCCAAGGGATACAAGGATGCCGTTTCGAAGGGGCACATGCACCCCCATGTTTATAGCAGCACTATCAACAATAGCCAAAGTATGGAAAGAGCCCAAATGTCCATCGATGGATGAGTGGATAAAGAAAATGTGGTATATATATGCAATGGAGTATTACTCGACAATCCAAAAGAATGAAATCTTGCCATTTGCAACTACGTGGATGAAACTGGAGGGTATTATGCTAAGTGAAATTAGTCAGTCAGAGAAAGACAAAAATCATATGACTTCACTCATATGAGGACTTTAAGAGACAAAACAGATGAACATAAGGGAAGGGAAACAAAAATACTATAAAAACAGGGAGGGGGACAAAACAGAAGAGACTCGTAAATATGGAGAACAAACAGAGAGTTACTGGAGGGGGTGTGGGAGGGGGGATGGGCTAAATGGGAAGCAAAAATAATATAAAAACAGGGAGGGGGACAAAACAGAAGAGACTCGTAAATATGGAGAACAAACTGAGGGTTACGGGAGGGGTTGTGGGAGGGGGGATGGGCTAAATGGGTAAGGGGCATTAAGGAATCTACTCCTGAAATCATTGTTGATGATTAGTTATCATTAGTTATCATATGATAACTAATTTGGATGTAAATTTTAAAAAATAAAAAATAAAATTAAGAAAAAAAAATTCTCATCACAAGGAAAAAAAAAAAGATGTCCCATTTCTCCATCACCCAGTCCTTTCCTATCCCAGATTATTGTGTAGATCACAAAATGTTGAAGACTGCAAGCAAATTCTGGGATGAATACACCATTATTTTACTTAGTTAATCCTTTATTGCTTGATAGTGGGCTGTTTCCACTGGTTTACATTATAAGTGACACCTGGATTTAACAACCTTATAACTCCACCTTTGCCCAGTAGTCTAGTTATTTTCTTAGGATAAATTCCTCGTGGAGTGGCTAGGTCAAAAAGTTGACAGTTTTTGGGGTGGGGGTGGATCTCTTGATTTCAAATTGCCTTCTACAAAGATTAGACACCATTTCCCTACACCAAGGCCCCCCAGGCTATCAGGCTGTACCAATCAGATGGGCCACAGCAGTGTTGCTTTAATCTGTACTTCTTTTGTAACCAGACAGGTTGGGTTGTATTTATTCAGTATCCAGGTACAGATATATTTTTTGGAAGATAACCTCAGACAGCTGCCTCACTTCTTCAATTCCTCATTGACTCTCAAACTCCTTACAGTCTGGGATCCAACTCCATCCCTCCCAGATCATGATGCTCCAGCAAAGTTGGCCACAGAAGGACCCAATCAAATGGACCCTTCTCAGCCTTATCCCGTTAAATTTCCCTTTGTCACTGAATAGTATAGACTAGACCATTCTTTAAAAAACAAACAAACAAACAAAGGGGCACCTGGGTGGTTCAGTTGGTTGAGCATCTGACTTCGGTTCAGGTCATGATCTCACGGTTTGTGGGTTCAAGCCCTGTATCAGGCTTTGCACTGACAGTGCAGAGCCTGCTTGGAATTCATTCTCTCCCCTCTCTCTCTGGCCCTACCCCACTTGCTCTCTCTCTCAAAATAAGTAAATAAACTTCATTTAAAAAAAAAGCTTTTAAGAACATTCAAATACATGTTTTTCTGCCAACATAAGTTTTTCATTGGCGCCTGGGTGGTTCTATCAGCTAAGTGTTTGATTCTTTGTTTCGGCTCAGGTCATGATCTCACAGTCTTGAGACTGAGCCCCAAGTCAGGCTCTGCACTGACTTGCAGCTTGGGGCCTGCTTGGGATTCTCTCTCTCTCACTCTTTCCGGCCCCTCCCCCGTGCTCACACTGGGACGCTCTCTCTCAAAATAAATAAACTTAAAAAAAAAAAACATAAGTTTTTCATTTCGGAAGTGCTGGGGAACTATGTAGGGATATACTTAACTTTATAAGAAACTGCCAGCCTGTTTTCCAGAGTGGCTGTACCCTTTTACATCCCCACCAGCAGTGTGAGAATTCCTGTTGTTCCACATCTTCACAGCACTTAGAATTGTCCATCTTTGTAACTGCTACCATACTAATAGGTATAAAGTGATATTGTGCTTTTAATGTGCATTTCCCTAACGACTAATGAATTTGAGCATCTTTCCATGTGCTTATTTGCTACCCATATGTCTTCCTCAGTTAAATTTTTTAGTAAAAAAATATTGGTAACACATGCTCGAGGTTTTAAAAAAACTCAAAAAGTACGAAAGGGAAAAGTAAATCTCATCCACATCACTGATCCCCCTGTGAAGGGGACTTTCCTCCAGTCACAAAGCCAGAGAGTGGTGGATCTTGGGATTTAAACCAAGGCAGCCTGGCTCCGAAGCCACACTCTTATCAATTTTCATATAAATCATAGCACTTCCAGTTGTATTGTGCTGCCTTTTTTCACTTCAAATATCTGGGCTATTGTTCCACATCATTACTTATTGACCTCCCTTATTTGTTTGAACAACCCCATACCCTCCACTGAAATAATGTGCCATTATTTATTTGGCACTCCCCCAGTGATGGACGCTTGTTTCCAACCTTTGCTACAACAAATAATGCTGCAGTCAATATCCTTGTATGTACCTCTCTGCATGCCTGTATAAGCATATCCATCCAAGGATTCCTAGAAGTGGAATTACGGGGCCAAAGGGTGTATGCCTTTACTCTTTTAGCGTGCCTATTTTCCCACATCCTCTTTCAACACAGTGTGAAACTTTCCCATTCTTGCTGATCTGATAGATTTGTTCAAAATGGTGTCTCTTCACTGTTTAATTGTGCATTTCTTTAAAGATTTTTTTTCAATGTTTATTTATTTTTGAGAGACATAGAGAGACAGAGCATGAGCAGGGAAGGGCAGAGAAAGAGGGAGACACAGAATTCAAAGCAGGCTCCAGGCTCTGAGCTGTCAGCACAGAGCCCCATGTGGGGCATGAACCCACGCACTGCGAGATCATGACCTGAGCCGAAGTCGGATGCCCAACCGACTGAGCCACCCAGGTGCCCCAATCATGCATTTCTTTATGAGAGAGGCTAAGTGTGTTTCCATGTCTTGAGAATTCAATTGCAGTTCTTTTCCAGTGAATCAAAATTCTTCTTAAAATGCCTGGTGGTATCCCATCTAGTTCCCGTGTTTTTTCTTACTTCTCTGATCTTTCCCTCTTCCTCATCTTTGATGGCTTTCCTTCTGCCATATTCCCTCTCCTAGTGGCAGTTCTCCATGGCTTTCTCTTTGCTTCTCTTCTCATTTTACTGCATACTTCTAGACTATCTTATTCTTGCCCCTTTGCAGCAGCCATTATCTTCTCCTTATTTGCAGTTAAAAAAAGATATTTATTTACTTATTTTGAGAGAGAGAGCGCACATTCAAGCTGGGGAGGGGCAGAGTGAGAATCCCAAGCAGGCTCTGCGCTGTCAGTGTGGAGCCTGATGTGGGCTTGATCTCACAAACCGTGAGATCATGACCTGAGCCGAGATCAAGAGTTGGATGCTTAACCGACTGAGCCACCCAGGTACCCCTAATCCATATTTTTATATAACTCTCTGGGAGCTCCAGATCCACATTTTCAGTTCCCTTCTAGGCATTTTTACATCAACACCCATCAAACACCTCAAAAGTCTCTATGTTCAAAACTGAACTTGGTCTCTTCTCCCCCACAAAATATGTTCATCTTCCCAAAATGTCAACGGGTGGCCCTTCCATCTACCCAGTTAGTCAGGCAGTAACAGCTAGAAGTCATTTTGCCCCACCCGCAATCCAATCAGTCACCAAGTCCTAAACGATGGGCAGGCTTAGAAAGAGAGTTGCCTCAATGCACTGGACCAGAGCCACAACTTACACTTGTAAATCTAGGGACAGAGGACTTCATCAGGTGCTCTTTCAAACCCCCTTTGTCCTACACTCCTTTCTACTTGGTCCCAGGATAGCCCTTTCATTTAGCTTTTCCCTTGATTTCTGGGTAACACCTTTTATCTTGGATATTACTGTGTTTAGGTGGAGCTAGTGAGTGCTGAGATTTTTACCTTCTCATGGCAAGGTCATGAGACCTTATCTTGGACCTTATCTCCAGATGCAGCACGTGAGGGAAAACCCAGTAATTCTGTGCTACAACTCAGCCACAGAGAAGTCTGGGAAGGCGCAGGCCCAGGAAGGGACCTTTCACTGGCTACAGGCTGGTGCATACCCAAGGCTCCAAGAGAACCCGAGAGAGTTGAAGATATACCTCCAGACTGGGGCAAAAGTTTTTCTCCTCTTACCTTCCCCAAATGTACTACAGATAATAAAAGCAAGTCTAGATAGTAATTTTACATCGTAAAACTTTACGTTGGTAAAAACTTTTGCTGTAAGCCAGACACTAGGCTGTTGTGCTATACTCATTGCACACTTTATTGAATCCTTACAGTGGCCCATGAAGCTACTTTTATTCCCATTTTACAGAAAAGGAAACTGAGGCTCTGAGAACTTAAATAACTTTCTTTGACTGCAAAGTCCATACGTTTAATTACTTCCCACACTCCAGGACAGTGGCTCATGGGTGCAGAACCCCAGCCTGGAGGACTCAGCCACAAATATACTGCTTTCCTTTGGCCACCTGATGTCTCTTCTACAACATTTAGGGTCTGTCCAGTTTTCAGCCCTGGCTCACTCCTTGCCACTGCTACTGTTAGGCAGTTCCCACCACAGGCTTCCAGACCTCAGGGCACCAGCTGAGGCTAGGGGAGCTCAGCTCTCTCCACGCTAGGACTTACTTTGCTCCCTAAACTGCAATGAAGCCCCACCCACCAGTGTTCAACATTCTTGTTGATCATCGGCTGCCATCTTTGTTTCCCTGAAGCTGGCCATATAGTCTTACATTGAATATTTACTCAACAATCTGTGACACACACTGGACATGGGACAAAAACAGTGCCTAGCACTGTGGCTCATATATACTTGGCTCCTCGTAAATGTTGTTTTTTTTTTTTTTTTTTTTTTTTTTTTATGAAATTTATTGACAAATTGGTTTCCATACAACACCCAGTGCTCATCCCAAAAGGTGCCCTCCTCAATACCCATCACCCACCCTCTCCTCCCTCCCACCCCCCATCAACCCTCAGTTTGTTCTCAGTTTTTAAGTCTCTTATGCTTTGGCTCTCTCCCATTCTAACCTCTTTTTTTTTTTTTCCTTCCCCTCCCCCATGGGTTCCTGTGAAGTTTCTCAGGATCCACATAAGAGTGAAACCATATGGTATCTGTCTTTCTCTGTATGGCTTATTTCACTTAGCATCACACTCTCCAGTTCCATCCACGTTGCTACAAAAGGCCATATTTCATTTTTTCTCATTGCCACGTAATATTCCATTGTGTATATAAACCACAATTTCTTTATCCATTCATCCTCGTAAATGTTTTTTGAATGGATGAATGAATGAATGAGCAGGCACTGCCATACTCTGTAGGCTACATGCTACAGGGGAAGACAGATCAGTAAACAGAGTTAGAACCCCAGGTGGTGAGTCCTGTGACAGGCAGAATACAAGAGTTTCTAAGAGCACAGCACAGGGTATCTACTTGGGGGAACTTCCCGGAACATTTCCTGGAGGAAGCAGGGTGTAAGCTGAGGCCTGAGGCATGGCTTGTTCAGCCAAGTGAAGGAGAGTGCAGCAAAGTGAGAATGAGGTTTATCGTGAGGAAAAACTCTACCCCACAGGTAAAAAATATGGCAGGCCAGAAACATTCAGGAATCTCTTTCCTTAAGATATACTGAGCTTCAACTAGACTGAGGGTAGGGACTGCCAAGCCACTGATTCATTCCAGACAATAAAAAACCCATTCCAGGAGCAGGTGGAAGAGGCCAAAAGATCCCCCATGATCCATGCTACCTCTAAGTACACCAGCTGGGGACAGCAGTGGGTGCAGTCAGTGAGGATGATGGTCAAGGTGGGGGCAGGGAGACATATCCAACAATGTCCCAAGAGATATGCTAGATTAAACAGGGTGACCCCATACATGGCCCTCACTAAGGCCAGCTGGGCTTGCTTCAGAAGGTGTCATGGCTCCAGTTAAATCTGAAGATAAAAGAGGCTACTGGGCACAAAGGTGAAATCCCCAGTGCATCTGTTCTGGGCTGAAGCTCCCTCCCTATCTCCACAGGTTGCTGACTCTTTAACAGGGCAAAGTAAAGGTACAGTAAATATAAACTTTTCCCTCCTCTCTTTATCCAGGCCAAAAACATTCAAACAGAATGTAACCCATCTTAACGCCCAGTGTTGAACAAACATAGGCCTCCTTCTCTAAGAATGAGGAAACAGGGAATCATGACTGCACATATACAGAGATCTAGCAGGTCAAAAGGATGCTGATATGAGGGATTAGGGCAAATGTCCCAGGATAAGTCACCCTGATGGCCCAGAGGACAAAATGTAAAGGAGAAAATTTGCTAATTTGTAGTCTTAAAGATTAGAAGCTGCTCAAACAATTCTCTCTCTTTTTAAATGTTTACGTATTTATTTATTTTGAGAGGGAGCAAGAGTGGGGGAGGGGCAGAAAGAGAGACTCCCAAACAGGTTCCACACTGTCAGCTGGGAGCTCAGGGCCCCACCCTACAACCCTGAGATCATGACCTGAGCCGAAATCAAGAGTCAGACACTTAACAGACTGAGCCACCCAGGTGCCCCTCTCAAACAATTCTTAATAAGAAAATAACTCTAGGCTATAAAATTATTCTGGAGATGGAAAATATATCTACTGAATTTCAAAGGGACCTAGAGGCAGTTAGTTAACAGAAGATTGGACGTTGCATAAAATCAAGTCAAAAAATCTGAAGATCAGATTAAAGGGTTCTAAAACTCAGAGAGAAAAAAAAATGAAGGAAAAAAAAAAAGATAAGCAGAAAGGAGAAGAGATTCAAGGGATATATGTGCATCTAATTAAATCTCTAGAAAAACAGAACAGAGAAAAAGATTCAAGGGAATAACAGAAGTGGTCGCAGAACAAGAAGTAAAATGATTCCTTGGCAGTTAATTAAAACCAGTAAAAAAAAAATTAATGAAAAACCTCCAAAATGTGTATATATATATATATATATATTTTTTTTTAATTTTTGGTGAAATTTAAAAAATCTCATATATACAGAGAAATTCCTGCAATATCCCAGGCAGAAAAATGATGTTACATCCGAGTAAGGTTGTCAGCAGACTTCTAAGATTTAGACACCATAGTCGTGCTGGAGAAAACATGCAAGATTTTTAGTAGAGAAGATTGTGGTCCATTTATATACAAGTGAAACACCTAAAAAAAAAAGGTCTGGCAGGCAGGAGTTCGGAAAAGATACCACCCATGCACCTTTCCAAAACAAATTTCATAACGAATTTCTCCAGCCTAAGGAACAACACCAAGTAAAACTCCCAGGAACAGGAATGGCAACAAACACATTAGGAGAGAGAGATAAGCAATGTGGATCTATAAAAAGGCCAGGGAATTTTAAAAACACCGATCATGGTTCAAAACCTTATCTGTTGCCACCTAACAAATTACCCTAAAACTTAGTGACTTAGTAGCATTTGAATTTTTCTTAAATGCTTATTCATGTCTGAGAGAGAGAGACAGAGAGAGAGAGAGAGCAGGGGAGGGACAGGGAGAGAGGGAGACACAGAATCCGAAGCTGGCTCCAGGCTCTGAGCTGTCAGCACAGGGTCCAATGTGGGGCTCGAACTCATGAACTGTGAGATCATCATCTAAGCTGAAATTGGACTCTTAACTGACTGAGCCATCCAGTCTCCCCTACTATTTATTTATTTATTTATTTATTTTTGAGAGAGAGAGAGAGAGAGAGAGAGAGAGGGAGGAAGGGACAGAGAGATAGAGGAGAACAGAGGATCCAAAGTGTTCTCTACACTGATAGCAGTGAGCCAGATGCGGGGCTCGAACTTAGGAACCTGTGAGACCATGATGTCAGCCAAGGTCAGAAGTTCAACCAAATGAGCCACCCAGGCACTCCATTCGCATTTGAACTGGTAGACTAAGTAAAACAGATGGCCCTCCCCAATTGGAGGGGACTACCTCCAATCTCTGCCGCTGAAGACCGGAGCAGAACAAGAAGGCAGAGGAAGGATGATCCACTCTCCCTGCTCGGCTCTCGGTTGAGCTGGGACATTGGACATCGATTTTCTTCTGTGCCTGGACTGGGACTGATGCTGTGTGATATATATATATACACACACACTATTGTTTCTGTGTCCCTGCAGAACCCTAATACGACCAAGGGATGGAAGCCCAATTCTCAAGCAGCATAAGTTAAAAAAGGAATTTATTGTTCAATGTAACTGAAAAATCTAGAGATAATGACGCAGGTTTCAGGCATGTCTTGATCCGGGAGCTCAAATGATCTCATTTGGGCTGTAATTTTCTTTTAGTCCTTCAGAAAGGCTCTCTCAATTCTGGTGGCCAAAATGTACTCAAGCAGTCTAAGACTTACATCCGAAAAGCCTAGCAACCCCCGAACAAAGACAGAATCTCTAGTAGGCAGGGGCTGGGAAGATTTCTGATCAGCCTAAGTCGTGCCACATATCTATCCCTGAAGCTATCACCATAGCCAGGGTGGTAGGGAGCTCTGATTGGCCAGGCTTATGCATGTAATGTATTCTTTTAAACTACGTAAATGGTATCAAATCATACATATGCTAGTTTTAAAATACGCCCACAAATTCTTTCACATCCTTCCTTTGAAAAATGGAGCCTAATTTCTCTTCCTTTAAGTGTACACTAAACTCAGTGTAGAATAGAATGAATTCTATTCATTATTCCCAATGAATAGAATGTGGCAGAAGGGATGGCGTGTGACTCCCAAAACGAAATTATAAAAGACATTGCTGCTCCTGCCTTGTGCTTTTGTGGATCGCTTACTCTGGGGGCAAGTCAGCTGCTATGTTGTAAGGGGACTCGAGTCCCATGGAGAGGCTTAGAAGGGGAGGAACTCAGGCCCCTCACAAGCAATCAGTGTGAACTTACAGCCAGGTGAATAAGCCGCCCCAGAAATGGATCACCCAGTCCCAACCAAGTTTTCAGATGACTGCAGCCCCAGCTGACATCTTGGCTTTAACTTCATAACAAACCCTGAACGGGACCTCCCACTTAAATTCATGACTCACTCAAACCAGGAAGATAATAAATGTGTGTGGTAGTTTCAAGCCACTAAGTTTGGGGATAATTTGTCACATGGCAATAGATAACCAATATACTTATCACCCTGCAATATGCTTTTTTTTTCATTCAGTATTATGTTTTTCAGCTCTAGCCATATTGATGCATATAGTGCGGGTTATTTATTTTAATTGCCACAATCACATCCTATTCATCCATTCTCTTACTGCTGGGTATATTGGTTGTTTCCAGTTTTGTTTTTGTTTTCTTTTGCCATTACAAACCGTGCCTCAGTGAACAAATCTGTATATGCTTCCTTATGCATGTGTGTAAAGGCTTTTTAGGCAACAGGCACTAACATTTTTCTAGAGTGCTCATTTGTTCTCCCAAATCAATGTCCCCAGACCCTCTCCCACTCACAATGTCAGAGAATACCATTTCTCCTGCATCACTGTCAGACTTTCAAAGGCTCTGCCACTCTGAAGAGGGAAGAGAATCCATTGCTCGAATTTGCATTTCCCTGATAACCAGTGAGCATGCCCACTCAGAGCCTCTCACGACCTAGCCATCCTCTCCTGGCACCCGGGAAGCACACCTGGGACCAGAGCCCTCACCAACACTGAACATGTTGCCCATCAAATCACTTTCAAGGACCCTCACCTCCCAAGGGATTCGCATGATCCTCCGTTCCCCAGACAAAGTCTCTTCTTTGCCACTGACCTGATGGAATACAAAGAATTGCCTCAGCCAACAGCCATTTCCAGGAAAGATGCAGGCTTCAGACTGAGGTCGGAACTCAGTTCCAGGACTGAGGGCTGGTGCCACCCCTCCCCTTCCCCTCAGGAAGTGTGGCAGCAGCCAGCCAGGCGCTCAGCCAGAGTACAGAAACTTCCACCAAAAAACACCCAAGAATTCTGCCCTCTGGAGGGTTGCCCAGTGGTGCAAAGGGGACTAGGGAGGGAAGAGACATCGGCAAGCTTCCCAGTGCAAGCATCAGGCACCTGCCAGGGCCTACATGCCCCTGTCTATACCCTGAGCACCTGGACAGTGGGAACAGAGGAACAGGGACCTGGCCTCAGATTTCCCTTACAGTTGGACTGCTCTCATGGGACCTCCAGCACCAGCCCCGGCGTCCAGCAGAGCGTGTCTGCCCTCAGCCTGGCTCCCACTACCTAGCTACCAAGATGGGGCCCACCATGCTGACTTCTTTCCACAGCTTCAGGAACAGGGTTAGGCGTCTGTAGTGGGATACACTCTCTATCACCATGAAGTCATGCAAAACACCTTTCCAATTTTCATACCCACATGCCACTGCACAATTGTTTTTAACATCTCCCGAATTTTTTTTTTTTTTAATTTAAATTCAAGTTAGTTAACATATAGTGTAATAATGGTTTCAGGAGTAGAACCCAGTGATTCATCACTTAACATGTAACACCCAGTGCTCATCCCAACAAGTGCCCTCCTTAATGCCTATCACCCATTTACTGATCCCCCCTACCCCCACCCCCATCAACCTTCAGTTTATTCTCTATTTTTCAGAGTCTCTTATGGTTTGCCTTCCCTGTCTGTTTTTATCTTATTTTTTTCTTCCCTTCCCCCCTGTGTTTCTCAAATTCCACATATGAGGGAAATCATATGATCTTCCACATATGATCTGAAATCATCTTTCTCTGACTGACTTAGCATAATACCCTTTGGGTCCATTCACATCGTTGCAAATGGCAAGATTTCATTCTTTTTCATCCCCGAGTAGTACTCCATTGTGTGTGTGTGCCACATCTTCTTTACCAACTATTTTCAATTTAAACACATTAATTATAAAAGGAAACTTTACATCCCTACCCAGCATCCATTGTGAAAAAGAAAAGGCAACTGTAGAATATAATAAAAATAAATGATGTTAGTAAGCTCTACTAAGCACCATTGTCTGTTCTCTTCATTACAAAAGAGGCTGGCAAACATAGAGAAATGTTAAAGACCTATTAGCCCCAAATTGAGATTTTTTTCCTCAATGATTCAATATTGTTTGGTGCCAATAAGCCACTTTGTGAAAAAGACTGGTAGCTTTTCACTAAAATTTATTTTTATCTTCTATAGCAATAAGGGAGTGGCTGTCCTACCCCCTCTTGTGGATTAGGGTGGCCTGGGTTCTGAGTAGAATGTGAGAGGGTGCCACTTTCTGAAGATCTTTGAGTTTGGAGGTGCCTCTTTCTTGCTCCTTCCCCGTCCAGCCCAGCAAGGTGGTGAAGCCACATGTTGAAGATGACAGAGCCTGAAGGACTGAACCGAAGAGTTGAGCACAGCCACCAAGGTGATCAAATGAACAAGGAATGCATTTTTATTTCATTGGTGCCATTACACGTGTGGGGCTATTTGTTAGCTGTGTAGCCCGCTGTTACACCAAAGTCTACAACCTTTGCTCTCGATGATGCTCATTCTACAAAGGGAAGCGATGCATCACAACGATTAAGAGTGGGGGCATTGGAAGGGCGTTCGACTTCGGCCCAGGTCGTGATCTCGCAGTCCGTGAGTTCGAGCCCCGCGTCAGGCTCTCTGATGACAGCTCAGAGCCTGGAGCCTGCTTTGGATTCTGTGTCTCCCTCTCTCTCTGCCTCTTCTGGGCTTGCGCTCTGTCTCTCTCTCTCTCAAAAATAAATAAACATTAAAAAAAATTTTTTTTTAAAAAAGAGCAGGGCATTAGATGTGGGACAGATCTGGCTTTAATACCTGGCCCTGCTGCTTACCAGATATGTGAACTGGGGACGGCGAAGTAGCCTCACTGAGCCTCACTCTGTGAAACGGATCTAACCATGTCTACCACATGAAGTTTTTGTAAGAATTACATGAGAAAGCGTCTCACGTATTTCATTTCTTCAGCATATCTTCGTTCTGTTCTGTTTGTTTTACATTTTAAGGTTCCTAGGTGTGTCTTTTAATAGGTGAATACATTTACTATGGTAATGTTTCCCTTGTCTTTTTTTCCCCCTTCTTTTCCTGGAGAGCTGTTGTTATATACATGGTGTGGGTGGCACCTGAGAAGCAAGCAACTATGGTAAGTAAAGGTCCCAATAAGTGTCCAATAATGAGGAGCTATTGTTTTTATTATTATAGCTCCAGTAGACAGTGCTTTCAGAGTGACTCATTCTACCACTAACCCAGAGGTTGCAAACAGGAGGCCCGTCAGCCAAATCTGACCCAAGGGCTATTTTGATTGGCCCATTTCATTTGAAGAAATTGCCAAACTGTGAAAACGGAAATGTTTCATAGGGGAAACTAGATTTCTGGCTTCTTTTAAAAAATACTCTGGTAGTGCCCGGGGGGCTTGGTCAGTTGAGCAATGACTTCAGCTCAGGTCATGGTCTCACAGTTTGTGAGTCTGAGCCCCGCACGAGGCTCCACGCGCCATCAGCATAGAGCCTGCTTGGGATTCCTTCTCTCTCCCTCTCTCTCTTTGCCCCTTTGGTTCTCTCTCTCTCTCTCTTTCTCTGAAAAATAAATAAACTTAAAAAAAATTCTGGAAAATCTGACTTGCTTGGGGCCACATTCTGAAACTCATTAATCAGCTAGAGCTCCAGTCAAATACCTACCCTAGAAGCAGTTCCCCGCCATCCCCACTGCACCTTTAAAAAAAAAAAAAAATGTTGGGGCGCCTGGGTGGCTCAGTCGGTTGAGCGTCCGACTTCAACTCAGGTCGCGATCTCACGGTCCGTGAGTTCGAGCCCCGCGTTGGGCTCTGGGCTGATGGCGCGGAGCCTGGAGCCTGCTTCAGATTCTGTCTCCCTCTCGCTCTCTGCCCCTCCCCCATTCACGCTCTGTCTCTCTCTGTCTCAAAAATAAATAAAGGTTAAAAAAAATGTTGAATGGGGCGCCTGGGTGGCGCAGTCGGTTAAGCGTCCGACTTCAGCCAGGTCACGATCTCGCAGTCCGTGAGTTCGAGCCCCGCGTCAGGCTCTGGGCTGATGGCGCGGAGCCTGGAGCCTGCTTCGGATTCTGTCTCCCTCTCTCTCTCTGCCCCTCCCCCATTCATGCTCTGTCTCTCTCTGTCTCAAAAATAAATAAACGTTAAAAAAAAATGTTGATTTATTTATTTGGGGGTGGGGACAGGCAAAGAGGGAGAGAGCGAATCCCAAGCAGGCTCTTCACTGTCAGCACAGAGCCTGATGCGAGGCTCGATCCCACAAACTGTGAGATCTTGACCGGAGTCTAAATCAAAAGTCACAGGCTTCACCAACTGACCCACCCAGGCACCACCCACACACACACTACTTATTGTGATTACTGGCCACCTCATTTTTTTATGTAGCCTGCTTGGCTCCTGTTGGCATTTGACTGTGGGACCCCTGCGATAAATAGCAATTTTACGGAGTAACTGACATCTGCTCTATCGGTTGAACTACAAGCCAGTTTGGTTGACTTAGGGCAGGGGCAGCATTGGTGCTGCTGAATATCTGCATTAGAATGACAGATCCAAAGAGTCCAGGCACAGTGGGCAGAGCCTTCCATAGTTAGGGGAGACCATGCAGGGGACCACACACACCGTCTGGTGTGGCAGTCACTTTTTAAAAACCTTAGTTTTCTTCATTGAAGTATAACCTACACACAGAAAAAGCAATGCACACACGGCATAAATATGCAACATGACGAACTGTCACAGATGGAACACAACTGTACGACCAACACCTGGCTCAAGAAGGAGAACATCACCAGTAACCCCCTCCAAGTCGGCCTTTCTGTCCCTCTCAGTCACTAATACCCCGCCCTTCCTGCCCTTTCTCCACCAACAGTAACTACTGTCCTGACTTCTAACAGCATAGTCTGGTTTCTCCTGTGTCTGAATATGACATATATGCAAACATACAGTATATACTGTTTGACCTCTTTGCTCAGCATTAGGTTCAAGGTCATATGTGTGGTTGCATGCGTTCATAAGGGGTTCATGATCATTGTTGATAGTATTCCCATGGATGAATACACCACAATTTATTTATGTGTTCTGATGATAGGCATGCAGTAGCTTCCAGTTTGGAGTAATTACAAGTGGTTCTGCTATTGAACATTCTAGCACACGTCCCTCATTAACTAAATAAGTAAATACACACACCTGTATTTATATGTACATGTTTTCCTTTTGCTGGCTGTTTCTGTTGAAAGTGGAATTGCTGGGTCATGGAGTATACCTAAGACCAGTTTTAGCAGACTGAAGTGACTTTCATAGTAATTGCACCAATTTTTACTCCTGCCAGCAGGGTACGAGAGCCCACATCCTCCTCCACAATTGGTAATGTGTATCTTTCATTTAAGCCATACTGGTGGCTGTATAATGGTAACTCACTGTGGTTTTAATGGATATTTTCCTGGTAACTAATGATAGCACATTTTTAAATGTTTATGGACCATTCAGATACTCTCTTTTGTGAAGTGACTTTTTCTATTGCCTTGTTGTTCTCTATTAGGTTGTCTGTCTTTTTTATTATCGATTTGTAGATCCTTGTGTATTCTGACTACAATTCCTTTGTCAGCATCTTTTTTTTTTCCCCAGTGCTGTTTGCCTTCATGGTGTTATCTGATGAACAGACAAAAGTTTTTATTTTAAATGTAGTCCAATTTATTTATTTGGTTTTTTAAAATTAGGGGGGGGGGACGGTGGTGGTGGTACTTTTTGTGTTCTGGCAGACCCTTTCAGTTGCCTGTAAATATCCATTCCCTATTTTTCTGATGAAATGATCCCAGATAAAGAACTTGCCTTCTCAGCCTCTCTTGCAGATAATATGAACAAATGACAGAGCTCTGGCCATCGAGATATAAACATCTGCTGGGATGGGGAGAGTTCTGGGAAGTTTTTGCTTTTCTAATAAAATGAGTCAGCTGTGACCATACCTCCTCTTCCCTCCCTCTTGTGACTTGAATGAAAACAGGAAGTATGGAGCTGTGGCAGCCATATTGCCACCATGAGGAAAAGGCCAAGAGAACTGCAATGACATCAGCCCAACATCAATGAGCAACGAAACCAACACTAGTCCCTGCTCTTCTGGACCCCTTGTTATGTGATATAAATCAACTTCCACTTATCACTTTCTGGGACTTGTAGCCACATTTATTCCTAACTGATAATAAAACAGTCCTTTGTCTTCCCCTCTAATCCTTCCCATTACCTCTGCCCAGTTAATCTTTTTAAAATCTGGCTGTGTGGGTGTTCTCCCTCCCATCAGATGCCTTCAGCTCCCTCTCTCTTGGCTTTGAGGGGCCTTCAAAAGCTGACCACAGCCTCTATCTCAAATTCTATCTTCCATTCAGTTCTGATTCACATATTTCACTCCTTCTATTCTCCATTCTCCTTACTCAATCCCATTTTTTCTCCCTCACCTGGAATGCCACGAGCAACATCAATAGAGTGCTAAATTCTATATCCTGTTTATTACTCACGTGGAAATAGAACCAAAGGACATTTTCAGATATGGAAGAACTCAGGTCTTAGAACGCTATGACTCATTCTGGAAAAATTACTTGAGGACACAAAATGGGGCCAACTGGAAGATAAACCAAGATGACGAACAAATGCATGGACAAATGAACATAGAACCAAGTCTAAAGAGAATGAAAGGTAAAGAATTAATAATTATAACTATCAAAAAAAGTACAGTTATTGTTATGAATATTGAAAGAAACATCCTCGTAATAATTATTTAATTTGTATTCAACTGGGAACATCATTTACAAGATATGTCACACAAACTAGACAAAATCATTTATTTAAAAAAAAATTTTTTTAACGTTTTATTTATTTTTGAGACAGAGAGAGACAGAGCATGAACGGGGGAGGGGCAGAGAGAGAGGGAGACACAGAATCGGAAGCAGGCTCCAGGCTCTGAGCCATCAGCCCAGAGCCCGACGCGGGGCTCGAACTCACGGACTGCGAGATCGTGACCTGAGCCGAAGTCGGACGCTCAACCGACTGAGCCACCCAGGCTCCCCTAGACAAAATCATTTATATGCAAAGAGTTCTTACAAATCAATAAGAAATGCACAAACAAACAAGGATGGTCCAGAAGGAATAAAAATGATGAAAAACTATCCCAAAGATGCTCAACAGTACTAATGAGTAAGTTTAAGTTACGACAATAATTTTGTTCAATTTCACCTATTGAACTGGCAAAGAATAAAACCTGGTAAAACCAGTGTGTGTGAGGATGCAGAGGAATGAGTGGTCTTATCGTCTGTTGGTGGTTCTATAAACAGGCACAACCTTTGTGGAACATTCTAATAAAATGTAAAACATATGCAAGAAAGAGTGCTCCAGACATCACCCACCCACGCCTACCAAATCAAGTCACATTTTAAAAATGTTCATAGTATGATGACTACAATCCCCAGCTCTCCCAGGTAGCAGGAAGTGCAGTCTTCCCCCACCCCTATCCTGGCTCTCCAAGGAATGTTTAGAAGCTTCCTCTCCAAGTCCCCTGCCACTTCCATCAGCTCCTCTTGCTGAGAACTGCTGTTACTCAAGACTTCACAGTTCATCTTCAGCCATCTGTTTCGCAGTCGTCACCCCATTTTAATTAGACACAGACTTAACCTAGCTTTAACCTCCTTTCGAAGCATAATGAAGACAGGCGCCAGGGTGGCTCAGTCGGTTGAGCATCCAACTCTTGATTTTGGCTCAGGTCATGATCCCAGGGTCATAAGATTGAACCCTGCATCAGGCTCTGCGCTGAGCATGGAGGCTGCTTAAGATTCTCTCTTTCCTTCTGCCCCTCTCTCCTGCTCATATTCTCTCTCTCTCTCTCTCTCTTTCTCTTTCTCAAAAAAAAAAAAAAAAAAAGGCATAATGAAGATATCGAACCAAACGTAAAAATGCTTGCAGAAAATCAGAAACACAGCCTGGAAGTTGCCTGCCAAGGCTCTTTCCCATAATTGCTTCTGGGGACTGCAAGCCCAAACCCAACGTGGGGACTTTCTACTTCCAACCAGCCTCCACAGGGTGAGGGCCAGCCCAACCCCCTTCAAATAGACTTCCACTCCTCTCCTTCAATAGGAGATCCTTCTTTCCCTTCCATGCACAGCCCTTCAAATGCTTGATTTTTTTTTATGATGATAATGTTTTGTTTTACGATCAGAAAAACATATACATACATGACAAAATTACGTAAAAAAAAAAAACTCAATCCAGAAATTATAGGTGGAGCCAACTAATATATATAGTCAAACTCTGGTGTCCAGAACAGGCAGTTCAGTGGAAGATCACCCCTCCTACAGTACATCATGTTCCTGCCTGGGTGTGCCACGTGTTTAGCTCCCTAAATGTTTGTTGAATGAATAAATTAATGTTGACCCCCCTCCCCCAATCACTTTATGAGATAAAGTCCAAACTCATTTGAGTGGATTCCAAGTCTTCACATCCTGTCTTTAAAGTCTCACCATTTTAATCTTGCCACACTGCTGTACTCACTAAGCCTTTCTTGGTGCCATCTTCTCTTTCCTTCAAGGCTCAGACAGTCTTACTTCTGCCTGTGAAGTCTGACTAGCCTCAGACATCCCTCCCCACCATGCCTAGAGCCATCCCTCCTTCCTTGAGCCATATACCTGCCTACTCTTCATTTAAAAAAAAAAATGTAACGTTTATTTATTTTTGAGAGAGAGAAACACAAAGCGCGGGCAGAGGAGGGTCAGAGAAAGAGAGAGAGACAGAATCTGAAGCAGGCTCCAGGCTCTGAGATGTCAGCACAGAGCCTGACGTGGGGCTTGAACTCACGAACCATGAGATCATGACCTGAGCCAAAGTTGGATGGTTAACCGACTGCTTCCATTCCTTCCATGCAGTAGTGTTCAACAAATAGTTATTGATTTCTGAATTCATTATACTTTCCTTCTGTTCATTGACTCATCAGCTCTGTCTTAGACTGGGTTCCCCAGAAGCAGATCTGGGGACATGAGACCAGGATTTGTATGTAGGTGATTTATTAGGTTGTGTTCTCCAACCCCTCCTCAAACAGAGGAAATGGGGAGGGGAGGGGAGCCGTGGCTGGGGAGAGGAAGGAGGTCAAGCAAGGGGTGTAATCAAGTCAAGTCACACAGAGCTGAAAGATGGCTCAACCCTTCAGGGGAGCTTTGGGGATAGTAGGGGTCATACCTATAATTGTCACTCGAGGACAAAGGAGCTGGAGTATCCCCACAGCCTCACTGATAGTCTTTGATTAAGGGCCGTCCCCAGGGCATGAAACTTTTAGGCATTTCTGGTCCTTTAGAGCATGCAGGACAAGCAGGTTCTGGCAGCCTAGGGGTAGCCCTTCAACACAGAGATGAAGGTACTGGCTGTTGGGACTAAAAACCCATAGGAACCTACAGTGCACAAAAACATCAAATAATCAGAAGGGTGTGGACAGCTGACCACAACCACACGTTCTGTCAACAGACGTTTAGGGAACACCTATTTACACTCTAGACACCACATGGAAATTAGTGAGGCAAAGCCTGAGCCCTCAGGGGTCCAGTTCTGATGTCTTCAAGGAGCAACTGTTAGGCATGATTCAGTCCTGTCCAGGCTCTGGAGAAGTGTGAGTGCAGATGCAGGCAGGAGCCCAGGGAAGAAGTGGACAAGCTACCCCGTAATTCCTGGGCATGACCTAGGATCATAAAGCATAAGTGAGGGGGAAGAGGGTATTCCCAGCAAAAGAACATGTGCAAAGCAGAGAAGTAAAAAGTACACGTTTGTTTAGAAATGGGGAGTAGTTTGCTGTGGCTGGAACACAAGGTATGGGAGAAAGGGAGCTCTCTGGAAACTGAGGTTGTTAAAGAGAGCCAAGCTGAGAGGGAAGACTTTTTCCACCTTGCTAGGTCAACGGTAAGATTGTAAGATGGCTGGCTACGGTTAGAGAGATGTTTTAGGAAGAGGGGTGGGCGTATAACAACTGGACACTGGGGGTTCTAACAGACTAGCATCCATGACCCCAAGCAGGGGATTCCATTTCGTGATTGATCCAGGACCAGCTGCACATGACCAGGCAGGCAAATGAGTCGGTTCTGGATCTGCACATTGGGACCAGAGGGGATTGGAGCCACGGACACACAGGAAAGAGCCAGAATATGAAGACACAGAGAAGGGTTTCTGAGGACATCAGCACCTAGTCTAGCAGGACACGTAAATATGTGTATTTTCTGTTAATATGAATATTGGTTCGTTTCAGTAAATTCTCTTTTTCTGACATAAGCCAGTTTGGGTCAAGTCTTTGTCACATTAAGAGTCCCTACTGGGACACCTGGGTGGGTCAATCGGTTCAGTGTCCGACTTTGGCTCAGGTCACGATCTCACCATCTGTGAGTTGAAGCCCCATGTCAGGCTCTGTGCCAACAGCTCAGAGCAGAGCCTGCTTCAGATTCTGTGTCTCCCTCTCTCTCTTCCCCTTCCCCACTCACGGTCTGTCTGTCTCTCTCTCTCTCTGAAAAATAAAATAAAAACATAAACAAAAAAATTGTTTTAATAAAAAAAAGAGTCCCTACTAATACAAAGGGTATGTTTTAAAACCAAAATAAGAACAAAAACCCTTTCAGATACACAATCAAAAGATCTTCGTAATAGAGAAAAAAAACAAACCCTACCATCTATGTTGAACTTAAAAAGGTCTCAACCTCAGGGCACCTGGGTGGCTCAGTCGGTTAAGCAACTGCCTTCGGCTCAGGCCATGATCTCATGGTTCATGAGTTTGAGCACTGCATCGGGCTCTGTGCAGCCTGGAGCCTGCCTCAGATCCTGTGTCTCCCTCTCTCCCTGCCCTTCCCCTGCTCACTCTCTCTCTCTCTCTCAAAAATAAATAAACATTTTTTTTTAAAAAAGGTCTCAACCTCATAACATAAAACTCTGAAAAATATTGTCCGGTTTGGACCAGGTTGAAAGGAATACCACACACAACCCATCTGCCCCACTCCTGAGCGCCACATAAACTGAAATGATGCCCAAAGGGCCTATCCCTTGCTTGTTGAGGAGAGAGGGGATGCTCAGAGAGGCTTTGGGAAGGACAGGAAATACCCCCATTTGATATCTGTTCCCTGTGACATTCATCAGAGGTGTTTGGATTAGAAGAGGAAGTCCCCACAACACTGTTCCATGTCCCCTACAGAGTATCTCCCTGAAGGAGGGCAGAACAACACCCTGCTGACTTTGGGTCCTGACTCAGCCTGTAGGGCCCTAGTTGGTTCCCAGGTTTCATGTGGCACAGATGGTCTTTTCTAAGTACAGGGGACTTTGCCATCCAAATGCCCATGAAGCCATCAACAGCTTTGGAGAATGTCGCCAAGGTGGTATTCAGAGGAAGCCGCCTAGCCTTAAATGCTTTTATTGATAAACAAGCAATGCTAAAATTAGTGAGCTGGGCATTCAACTCAAGAAATCAAGGAAAGTAGGGGTGCCTGGGTGACTCAGTCAGTTGGGCACCTGACTCTTGATTTCAGCTCAAGTCATGATCCTCATGGTTTGTGGGATGGAGCCCCACGTTGGGCTCTGTGCTGACAGCGTGGAGCTTGCTCGGGATTCTCTCTCTCTCCCTCTGTCTCTGCCCCTTCCCTGCACACACTCTCTCTTATTGTAAATAAGTAAATAAACATAAAAAAAGAAAAAAAATTAGTTAAAGTAAAACAAATCAAAAGAAAGCAGAGGAAGAAAATGTACAAAATTACAAACAGGAGTTGGGAAAAAGAAAGGAAACAGAACAGAGGTGGTAAAATCAAGCACTGCTTATTTGAAAGGACCAGTCAATAAAATGATGTGAGTGAGCATGTGTGTGTATGTGTGTGTGTGTGTGTGTGTGTGGTCACAAACTCCTTTTTTTCTGACCCACTTTTAAAAATCCTGTCTTTATGGGGGCACCTGGGTGGCTCAGTCAGTTAAGCATCGACTTCGGATCAGGTCATGATCTTGCAGTTCGGGGGTTCATGTCCCACGTTGGGCTCTGTGCTAACAGCTCAGAGCCTGGAGCCTGCTTTGGATTCTGTGTCTCCCTCTCTCTCTGTCCCTTCCCTGCTCATGCTCTGTCTCTCTCTCTCTCTCTCAAAACTAAATAAAAATTTTGGAAAAAAAATTCTGTCTTTACGTATTTTACATCTAGCTCCTTCCTCTCCCCGCTACATTCTAGTAATGTGATAGCTAATGTCATTATTATAACCAATCCTATAGTGCAACATCGAAAGAAAGCAAGGGATGGGGACAGAGGGTGACGATGTGGGACTGGAGCGAAGGCTGAGCTGGTAGTGCGGGAGGGCGCATTGGAGCCCCTGGAGGCAGCAGTGATCCTTAAAGACGGTGCAAGATTAAAATCCCCTTCCTCGGGAACCCTCTTGCACTGTTGGTGGGAATGCAAATTGGTGCAGCCACTCTGGAAAACAGTGTGGAGGTTCCTCAAAAAATTAAAAATAGACCTACCCTATGACCCAGCAATAGCACTGCTAGGAATTTACCCAAGGGATACAGGAGTACTGATGCATAGGGGCACTTGTACCCCAATGTTGATAGCAGCACTCTCAACAATAGCCAAATGATGGAAAGAGCCTAAATGTCCATCAACTGATGAATGGATAAAGAAATTGTGGTTTATATACACAATGGAATACTATGTGGCAATGAGAAAGAATGAAATATGGCCCTTCGTAGCAACGTGGATGGAACTGGAGAGTGTTATGCTAAGTGAAATAACCCATACAGAGAAAGACAGATACCATATGGTTTCACTCTTATGTGGATCCTGAGAAACTTAACAGAAACCCATGGGGGAGGGGAAGGAAAAAAAAAAGAGGTTAGAGTGGAAGAGAGCCAAAGCCTAAGAGACTCTTAAAAACTGAGAACAAACTGAGGGTTGATGGGGGGTGGGGGGTGAGGGTGGGTGATGGGTATTGAGGAGGGCACCTTTTGGGATGAGCACTGGGTGTTGTATGGAAACCAATTTGACAATAAATTTCATATATTGAAAAAAAAAGCAAATAAAATAAAATCCCCTTCCTGCCTCTTAGGGATATTTCATGAGATGGGAAGAAAGGTTGGAATGGCTTTCCAAATGACTTGTGCCTGCCACAGTATGCTTCTGGAATGTGAAGCTGCTTCGAGATCAGCTATGTGAGCCTCCAGACATATTCAGATTACAGTGAAGGCAAGCCAAAAATGAAGAAAATACAAAGGCAGCTTTTGGAAAGAGAAAAAGGAATGGGAGCCATGATAGAGAGGAAATTAACACAATTTTTTCTTTAAAAGTCACTTATTTGGGGCACCTGGGAGGCTCCAGTTAGTTAAGCGTCCGACTCTTGGTTTTCAGTCAGGTCGTGATCTCACAGTTCATGAGTTCAAGCCCCACATAGGGGTCTGCACTAACAGCTCGGAGCCTGCTTGGGATTCTCTCTCTCTCCCTCTCTCTCTGTGCCCCTCCCCCACTTGCGCTATCTCTGTCTCTCTCAAAATAAATAAATAAATAAAGTTTAAAATATAAATAAATAAAAAATAAAAAGTCACGGGGCACCTGGGTGGCTCAGTCAGTTAAGCATCTGACTTCACCTCAGGTCATGATCTCACGGTTCGTGAGTTTGAGCCCTACATTGGGTAAACATGAACCCCACTTCGGGTGAGCCCTGCTTGTCTCTCTCTCTCTCTCTCTCCCTCTTTTTCTCTGCCCATGCTCACTTGTGCCCTCTCGAAAAAAAAATTAAAAATAAAAAATCACTTATTTTATGCCATTAATTTGAAAACAGTGATGAAAAAGGTGGAAATCTATTAGAGCTACAAAATACCTCAATTAATTTGGAAAGAATGGATATCTTTTCCATAGCTGAGTCTTCACATCCAGAAACGTGTCTTATCATGCATTAAAGTCTTTCTTCAGCTCTGTCTGTGTAGTTTTCTAGTTTTCTTCAAAAGGGTCTTGCACTGTTTTTAAGTTTGTTCCTAGAACATCTCTGAGTTTTCTAGTCTGGATAATGGAATGGCTGAAGGAGTCACTCACAAGAGCAACGGAAACCACAGAAGACGTAGGAATTAGTATCTAGAATAGTCAAGACACTGAGGAAACAATATAATGGGAGCAATGTTGATGGACAGGCAATTTGCCAAGCAGACACAAGATCAGACATCAAAATCCACTTAAAACTGTGGTACAGCAGCCCTGTGAGGGACAGCCATCCAATGGGACACCCTCAGCGACAGTGGGGGACGCACTGCTGAAAACCATGACAACTTAAATCGATCTCAAAGTCAGTATGCTGAGTGATTAAAGCCACTCTCCAGATATTACTAACTGTATGATTCCCTGTATACGACATTCTGCAAAAGACTAAACTATGTTGATGAAGAATGCATTGGTGGCCACTTAGTGAGTGGGAGGGGAAGACTATAGAGGGGTGGTCCGAGAGAGTTTTCCAGGGTGAAGAAAGTGTTTTCGTTTGTGGTGATGGTCACACGAATCTATCTATCTATCTATCTATCTATCTATCTATATGCACATATATATACAGACACATATAGACACACACATATATATGTTAAAATTCATAGAACTGTACACCCAAAAAGGGAAACTTTACTTATATGATAATTTAAAAAAAATTTTTTAATGTTTATTTATTTTTGAGAGGGAGAGATCGAGCATGAGTTGGGGAGGGGCAGAGAGGGAGACATAGAATCTGAAGCAGGCTCCAAGCTCTGAGATACCAGCTCAGAGCCCAGTGCGGGACTTGAACCCACGAACTGTGAGATCATGACCTGAGTCAAAGTCGGATGCTTAACCCACTGAGCCACCCGGGCGCCCGTACTTATGTGACAATTTTTACAATAAAATAAGCAAAGCAGTACAGTGTGGGTAGTGCAGTTCTAAACAAAGAGATGAGTCAACCCAGAACCAGTCCAAATCTATAAGGCTGTTAAAGTATAAAACAACCCCTAGTTTCTAGGAGATGGTTTGCACAATGTGAAGAAACTTAATATGACTGAACAGTACACTTCAGAATGATTAAGATGACAGATGTTGTGTTAAGTTGTGTTAAATGTATTTTGCCACAATTTTTTTAAAAATTAGTCTTAGAGTGAGAAGTGCTGAAGTCAGGAGATAGGTATTTGGGGGATCATTCTACCATTATACTACCTTTTTAAAATTTGAGATCTTCCATCATAAACTTTTTTTCTTTAAAAGCATGGCTTTTCAGGGGTGCCTGGTTGGCTCAGTCAGTTAAGCGTCTGACTTTTTTTTTTTAATTTTTTTTTCAATGTTTATTTATTTTTGAGACAGAGAGAGACAGAGCATGAACGGGGGAGGGTCAGAGAGAGAGGGAGACACAGAATCTGAAACAGGCTCCAGGCTCTGAGTTGTCAGCACAGAGCCCGACGCGGGGCTTGAACTCACGGACCGGGAGATCATGACCTGAGCCGAAGTCAGCCGCTTAACCGACTGAGCCACCCAGGTGCCCCTAAGTGTCTGACTTTTGATTTGGGCTCAGGTCATGACCCCACGGTTCATGGGATTGAGCCCCACATGGGGCTCTACACTGACAGTGCACAGAACCTGGTTGGGATTCTCTCTCTCTGCTTCTCCCCTGCTTACACTCTCTCTTTCTCTCAAAATAAATAAATGAACATTTAAAAAAAATATTTTATTTTTTAAACATTCATTCATTTTTGAGAGTGAGAGAGACACACCACGAGTGGAGGAGGGGCAGAGAGAGTGGGAGACACCGAATCAGAAGCAGGCTCCAGATTCTGAGCTGTCAGCACAGAGCCTCACGCGGGGCTTGAACTCACAGACCGTGAGATCATGACCTGAGCTGGAGTCGGATGCTTAACCAACTGAGCCACCCAGGCGCCCCAATAAATGAACAGTTTTTTTAAAAAGAAAAATAAAAAGAATAAAAACATGGCTTTTCAGATCGATGGTGACATGCTAACAAAAGCATGAGACATTGACTTTTTATTTAGGAAAAATAAGATCTCACCTCAAATATTTTATTTTATTTTACTTTATTTTATTTTGTTTTTATTTGAGAGAGAGAGAGAGCACACAAGAGTGAGAGAGCACAAGCAGTAGCGAGAGCAGAGCGAGAGAGAATCTCAAGCAGACTCCACTCTCAGTTCAGAGCCTGATGAGGGGCTCAAACCCACAATCCTGGGATTATGACCTGAGCCGAAATCAAGAGTCAGATGCTCGGCTAACTGAGCCACCCAGAAATCCCTCACCTCAAATATTTTAAAAGATTGGTTAGCTTTAAAATGTGTACGTAAGAAAAACAAAACATGGAACACCCCAAGGACACTGGAAGAAGGCAGTCTTGTAATCTGGGAGTGAAGAAGGGCTTGCAAAGCCCAGAGGGAAACCCAGAAAACATAAAAGAAGGGGGAAAAAAAGCCATGGATTTGGTGACATACAAATTCAAACTTGCATATGGTTAAAATACCATCAACAACATAACATTATTAAAAGCTCAGCTGTAAACTGGGAAAAAACTACTTGTCCCAGATTCCCCAATTAAGGAATGTGCCTGGTCCCTAAAGTCCTCTGAGTTTGCTTCCTGTGGCATACATCTTCCTTTCAAGTCTTTATCTTTGCTTTTCAAGCTTCTAATTTGAGAGATAGGAACTCATGCTGATTAGGGATGAAAACCCCCCACACGTAGCACATGGATGACAAAGAGAGACTCCCCTGCTGCCTGTTAATGAAACCAGGTGTGGACCCTTAAGGAGTAAAGCGCATATACTGGGACTCTCCCTCTGAATGTCCCCAGCCTCAGTTTCTCCATCTGTACATGGGGATGATGACGGAACCTCCCCAGCAGAGTGTTCAGCCTGATGTCCGGCAGCACATTAAGAACTAGAGAAATGTTAGCTATGCATTTTGATGGGTGATGGGTTTACGGATGATGGCGGTGGTCTGAGTGGGAATTTATCTTCCTCTGGGTAGATTTCTGTGATTCCTAAGCACTAGTCAATGATCAGGTATTACTATTATAATCAAGAAAACATTGCTTACATTTGTCTTTTTTTTATTTTTTTAAGAGGTGACTCAGAGATGAATCGAATCTCTGGAAGAGTGTTTGAAGAAGGAAATATCGGGATGCTTCAGCTAGTTTGTAGTCTTTGAGAGTGTGGTTCTGTCGCTAGATTCCTTATCCCAAGTACATGCAAGGGTGACTAGGATACAGAACCCACCTGTGGAGGTCTCCTCTATGAGGTGGTTGGAGTCAGATAGGCAGGATGCTTAATGCAGCACAAGACAATGAATGTCAGGACACAGATAATACAGAAAGTTATGGTGGGTGCTAATTCTGACCTGAGTAGCTAGGGAAGGTCATCTGGAGGTGACATTTGAACTGAATCTTTTTTTTTTTTTTAATTTTTTTTTTCAACGTTTATTTATTTTTGGGACAGAGAGAGACAGAGCATGAACGGGGGAGGGGCAGAGAGAGAGGGAGACACAGAATCGGAAACAGGCTCCAGGCTCTGAGCCATCAGCCCAGAGCCCGACGCGGGGCTCGAACTCCCGGACCGCGAGATCGTGACCTGGCTGAAGTCGGACGCTTAACCGACTGCGCCACCCAGGCGCCCCAGAACTGAATCTTGAAGAGTGAGGAGGTGTTCCCAAGTGAGGGGGGGGGGCGGGGAGTGAGGATCCCAGAAGAGGGAACAGCATATGAAAATTTAAATGCACACAAGCGCAAGAATGGTATGGCCAAGCTGGGGTGAAGTAAGGCATCCAAATGGATTCTTGCAGGAGTGGGGGAGCCAATGAGTTTGGAATGGTGGGCTGAGGGTCATGAGGGTCTTAAAGGGGTTCTGACTCACCCTAAGGTGAAACAAAGCAGGGGATTTAGTGGAGACTTTTTGTTCATTCAATTTCACAAATATTTATTGAACGCATCATGTATTAGTATTCCTTTTCCTAAGTTATGTGTTGTTCCTGTAACAAATTACCACAAATTTGGTGGCTTAAAACAACACAGATTTATCATTTTACAGTTCTGGATGTCAGAAGTCTGATATAGGTTTCACCAAGCTAATGCCAAGGTGTGGGCAGGGCTGTGTTCATTCTGGAGGTGGAGAGGAGAATCCATTTCCTTGTCTTTCTAGCTTCTAGAGGCTGCCTGAATCTCTTGGTTCATGCCTTCTTTCATGTTCAAAGCCAGCCATGTCCAGTAGAATCTTTCTAATAAAGCGATCTCCCTGGTTCTGACTCTTCAGTTTCCCTCAACTGACTGGCAATCTTAATTCCATCCTCAATCTTAATTCCCCCTTGCCACATAATATAACATAATCACAGGTCCCAGGGATTAAGACATGAACTCTTTGAAAGCCATATTCTGTCTACAGACCGATCATAGTACAACATGGGAGAGGACTACCCAAAGACATGAATACTGGGAGGTGTGAATCATAAGGGGACTTCTACACACACATCCTTACATTTCCAGCTTGAGCCCCTTGGTTGGAGGTGATATAAGAAACACTACAGCCCTCAGATCAGATGCCAATGGAAATTAAAGACCAGTTTGGTTTTCTAGTCATTTGTATGGTCTGCTCATAAGACTCTCTGTTCCTATCCTCTTGTTTGCCAGCTAGGCCAAGGTCCATGCAGAGGAATATTTTCGTGGCACAAGACACGGGGCGGGGGGGGGGTTCCAGTTTCCTGCAACTACGTCACCACCATCTGGTGCTTTCTCATTATGCCTGCCATCTTAAAACCAAGGACAACTGGGGACACCTGGGTGCCTCAGTCGGTTGAGCACCTGACTTCAGCTCAGGTCATGATCTCGCAGTTCATGAGTCCGAGCCTGACATCGGGTTCACTGCCATCAGCACCAAAGCTGTTGGCACAGAGCTTGCTTCGGATTCTCTGTCCCCCTCTCTCTCTCTGCCCCTCCCCGCCTGCACGGTCACTCTCTCAAAAATAAGCAAACATTAAAAAGCAAAACCAAACCAAGGACACCTGGGAAAGTCCCAATGTGACATTGCTCTTCCCATCTCATCCCCTCCCCCCCAGAGAGTGGGTAAATCCATCCTTTGTTCTGCACAGTGGACAAAACAAAATAGGACACAGAAAACAGGTGGTTTTCAAGGAACATCCAATGTTTGGGACAATGAAGGTGAGAGGGTTAAGGGTACCTGTTTCAAGGTGGCAGGATCTGGGTGTCTGATTTCTCATCCTCAAGCCACTGCTGGTCTCATTACGGGATGTGCCCTCACGCTGAGGGACCAGAGGAATGTTTGCCACGTTACCCTCCATTTACGCTGGCTTCCAGCTGTATTTTCAACAGGAGGTTTCTGGTTGTGCAATAAGCATCTTAGGATGTGGAAACAGCTCAAGCAGCAGGTAAGGTCAGCTTAAGGTCATTTTCATAACCAAACTGGTTGCAGGCAACTTCTGGGCTGTTTGGTCCATACTGGAGCCCCAGCTATCAAAATGAGTAAAGAAACAAATAAAAGTTTTTAAATTAAAAAACAAAAACAAAAACTAGAGCAAGGTTGGCTTTGATACACTCCTTTACCCTACTGCCAATAACCCAGATCCGTAACCAAGACCTGTTGCTTTAGTTGCCTAAATGGCCCCACCATCTGTCTTCTCTCCATTGTCCCTGTTACCACCTACCCCCAGATGCCACCATCCAACCGGGACTCCAGCAAGATCCTCCCAGCCAGTGGCTCAGCATCCTCTTTGCCCCTTTCCAACTCCCATTGTTTTCACGGCAGCCTAAAGATCTTTTGAAAGCACAAAGCTGCTCATGGGCCTCCACCTCTCCCAATACAATGCCTTTCCACTGTTCTTTGTTCTAAATGTTTATTTATTTTTTAAATATTTACTTATTTATTTATTTAGAGAGTGAGCACACATGCGTGCACAAGCGGGGGAGGTGTAGAGATGGAGGGAGAAAGAGAGAATACCAATCAGGTTCTATACTCTCAGCATAGAGCCTGATGCAGGGCTCGATCTCATGAATCATGAAATTATGAACTGAGCTGAAATCAAGAGTTGGACACTCAACCAACCAAGCCACTCAGGTGCCCCCAATGGTTCTTAACCTAAGACTTCCGTTCTCATATGGCCTGCAAGACTCTTTATGGTTGAGTTTCTTTCTCCGTTGTGCTGTGTGCTCCACTCACAGAGGCCATCCTGGGGCACATGCTCCATCCTTCCTCTCATCCTCCCCACTCTAGCGTGTGTCTGCTGACTTTCAACCACAGGCTTGCTCTTTTTTGCCTGAGTGTCTCCTCTGGTCTCTCAAACTCCTTGCCTACCTGTCTCCCACCCCCAGTAGCCCTCAGACAATGGCTGATGAGAGATGGGGTGTAAATGCCCAAGGTCCTCACCTGGGTGGATCATCCTGAGGTGTGTGCCCCCAGTGTGTGCCAGCAGAATTAAACCCATTGCCTGCCATGGTCACTGGCTTGAGAGTTGTGATGGTTAATTTCCTGTGAGGTAGTACCTAGTTACTGAATCAAATACTAATCAAAGTGTGGCTATGAAGGTATTTGGAAATGTGATTAACATCTACAATCAGTTGACTTTAAGTAAGGGAGGTTGTTCCCAATGATATGGATGGGCTTTCATCAGTTGAAGATCTAAAAAGCAAAAGTGGGGTTCCCCAAAGAAGAAATTCTGCCTCAAGACTGCAGGAATTCCTGCCTGAGTCTGCAGCCTGCCAGCTTACCCTACAGTTAGGACTTGCTAGCCCCATATTTGTGTTGAATTAATTCCTTAACATGAATATCTATATTCATGTTTCATGAATGGTATACATCTATACCCACCTCTTTATCCATCTCCTCATCTATCTATCTATCTATCTATCTATCTATCATGTATCCATATATCTCCTATGGGTTGCATTTCTCTGGAGAATATTGATACAAGAGTGTACCCTTTACTGGCTGCCTTCCCTCCCCTGTCTCATTTCCCCATTCCCCTACTCTTCCACCTCCCAAATAAACTACTTGCACCGGAATCCTCTTCTCATGGTCTGCTTCTGAGAGCAATCACTCTAAGAACCTTCCTCAGTTTCCTGAAGGTGCCATGCAGGGTGACCACCTCATCCCAGTTTGCCCACAGATTTCCCAGTATCACTAATGAGGGTCCCGTGTCCCAGAAACTACCTTTCCTCCCTTACCCCTCACCCCCCATCCCTGGGGACTTAGAATGCTTTGCCCAGAACTGTCCCAGTTTTCAAACTGAAAATCTGGTGCCCAGAATCCACCCCAACCCACTCAACCTCACACAAGTGAGATGGCTGGTCACCCTATGCACCGGGTCCTGTTGTGATGCCTCTATACATGCTGTTCTCTCGCGTTAATTTCTACTGATCATCCTCTCAGATCTCCCCCATGTATCATTTCCCCAAGGAGACCTTCTCTGACCTACCCAGGCCTAGATCAGATCTCCCTGTTGAACTGCTCTGACACCGTGGCTATCATTTCACATTTACAGGCATATTTCTATAGTATCAATGTCTGTCTCATGCACTAGAGTGTGCATTCCCGTGGAGGAAGCTCTTACATGATGGTCAGTCCAGCATGGTCACAGGAGGGAACACAGGAGAGGCTCGGGAAAACAGATTTTACTCTACCACAAGTCCTAGAAAGAGCAAGCATGCCATGCCACACAGGGTCAACTGGAGAAACCAGTTGTTAGTGGTTACTGTCTCCCGTGGTTAGGAGACAGAAATTAGGAGCAAGGGGAAGCTTGGTCAGGATTGAATACTACTTTGAATAATTTCAGTGGGCTCTTAGCTATAGGCGTGGTCCCCAGTTGCCTGGTATCTGACCCTGGGGTACTTAAGGTTGAGGAATATTGCTTCCTGGGATATATAGGCCAGAAAGAGTGTATGTGGCTTTGGATTTTTTAGTTTGCATCTCAAAGGCATGCTTTGGGCTGAGACCTTTGCTATCTCTAGGAATCGTCTAGCTCCAGGAAGGGCAGTTTCTCCCCAGCCAGAAAGGCTTTTAAGATATCAAAACATCATAATATGCAGAAAACAAAAAATATAAACAATACAAAGCTGTATTGGGCGTTACTCTTCATTGATTCCTGGCCCATTGTAGGCATGCAAAAAACTATGGCATGCCGGACTCAAAGCTGTGTTTCGTGAATGAATGAATTTCCAGGACAGTAAAGGTCTAATCCATGTAACTCCCTTTCCATGGTTGTCCTGTGGGAGGTGTTTATGATCTGGATGGAAGAATGGAATCAGAAGTAAAAACATAGGAAGGGCACCTTGATTTCGGCTCAGGTCATGAGGTTTGTGAGATCAAGCCCTGAGTTAGGCTCTCTCTGTGCTCACATTGGGAGCCTGCTTGGGATTCTCTCTCTCTCTCTCTCTCTCTCTCTCTCTCTCTCTCTCTCTCTCCCCCCTTCCCCAACTTGTTCTCTCTCTCTCTCAAAATAAATAAATAAACTTAAAAAAAAAAAGAAGTAAAAATACAAGAAAGACTTCAGGAGGCAGAAGGAAGGGATTTCACATATCAGCACTAAATGAGGGGTTAATTTTTCCAAAAGTTTTTGCTGTTATACAGGTGATATTTCAGATAAATTAAAAAGAGAAATTACCCAATCTGAGCAACAGAAAGAAAACAGACTGAAAAAAATGGGCGGAGCTTGAGCATTTAAAGGAGAGTTAACACCAATGCTATATAATCTCTTCCAAAAAGTAAAAGAGGAGGGAGTGTTTTTCAATTTATTTGATGAAGCTGGTACTACCCTGATACCAAAAACCAGAGACAGACAGCACAATGATAGAAAACTTCAGACTCATATCCCTCATGAACATAGATGCAAAAATCCTTAACAAAATAGTAGCAAAAAGAAGTCAACAATATATAAAAAAGAGGTATACACTATGAACAAATGGAGTTTGTTCCAGGAATGCAATACTGGTTCAGTATTCAAAAATCAGTGAAATCCACCATATAAACATAATCCACCATATAAACAGGCTAAAGAAGGAAAATCATGTGACTATGCCAACTGATGCAGAAAAAACATTTGCAAAATTCAATACCCATTTATGATAAAAAATCTCAGGAAACTAGGAACACAGGGGACATTTCTTAACTTGATAAAAGACATCTACAAAAACCTACAGCTATCATTGAACTTAATGGTGAAAGGCTGAATGCTTTCCTCCGGAGATCAGGAACAAGGCAAAGATGTCAGAATCACCAATCTTATTCAACATAGTAAATTATAGACAGTGCAATAAGGCAAGGAAAGGAAATAACATCTCTAAGGGTAATGCAAGAGATCCTTGTGGTGATGGAAACAATTCTTTATCTTGATGGCATCAATATCAATATCCTAGGTGAGATACTATAATACAGTATTGCAAGGTATCACTATTGGGGAAACTGGGGTTTCTCTGTACTATTTATTACAGCTACACGTGAATCTACAATAATCTCCAAGTTAAAATTTTAATTTAATAAAAAAAAATACTGGTACCTGTGTCTTAGCTCAGACCAGTGGAATTAGTATCTCTGGTTATGGGTCCTGGGCATTGACTTTTTTTTTTTTTTTAAGTTTCTCAGGTGACTCTAATATATTACCAGGCTTGAGATCCACTGATTTAATTTTTTTTAACGTTTACTTATTTTTGAGAGAGAGAGAGAGAGACAGAGCATGAGTTGGGGGAGGAGCAGAGAGAGAGGGAGACACAGAATCTGAAGCAGGCTCCAGGCTCTGAGCTGTCAGTACAGAGCCTCAGGTGGGGCTCGAACCCATGAACCACAAGATCATGACCTGGGCTGAAGTTGGCCTCTTAACCAACTGAGCCACCCAGGTGCCACTGAGAGCCACTGATTTAATGACACATGATTAATATTTTTCCAGGTCAAATACTGCCACCCCATAATTTTTAATGGTGGCATTGCAATTCAGAATGTACCAGGTCCCACTTAAATAATTCCCTGCTATTTGACAAATAGGTTGTTTCCAATGTATTTCTATTATAAATAAATATTAATGTTTGGACACACCTACCATTTTCTTTATTAGAACATGAGTATGTTTAAGGCTTTCTGTCCATCTTGCCAAATTGCCACCCAGAAGGATGAACAACCCCACTGTTTTACGTGTGTATTTTTTCTCAAATACTTGACAACAGTATTTGAGTAGCATTACTCTTTAAGATCTATGCTAGATGAAAAATGTCTCTTTGATGCTCTAATTGACAGCATTTGAGGTAGATTTTTTTCATATGTTTATTGGCTAGTTGCATTTATTCCTTTGCCAGTTATCCGTCCACATACCTTCCCCATTTTTCTATCAGAATATACCTCTTTTCCTATTTATAAGAGCTCTCAGAAAGAATAATGAGGGGCGCCTGGGTGGCTCAGTCGGTTAAACGTCTGACTTCAGCTCAGGTCATGATCTCACGGTTCATGCGGGTTTGAGCCCCGTGTCGGGCTCTGTGCTGACAGCTCAGAGCCTGAAGCCTGCTTTGGATTCTGTGTCTCCCTCTCCCTCTGTCCCTCCCCCACTCGTGCTCTGTCTCTCAAAAATAAGCATTAAAAAAATTTTTTTTAAAGAATAATGAAAAGGGGGCGCCTGGGTGGCGCAGTCGGTTAAGCGTCCGACTTCAGCCAGGTCACGATCTCGCGGTCCATGAGTTCGAGCCCCGCGTCAGGCTCTGGGCTGATGGCTCAGAGCCTGGAGCCTGCTTCCAATTCTGTGTCTCCCTCTCTCTCTGCCCCTCCCCCGTTCATGCTCTGTCTCTCTCTGTCCCAAAAATAAATAAACGTTGAAAAAAAAAATTAAAAAAAAAAAAGAATAATGAAAAGATATTAACCCTCTTCTGTCATTTACGTTGCAAGTAATTCCCTCAATTTCCCTCAATGGTCCTAATTGTGATAGCAGTACTTTTTACCATGTGGAGGTTTTTAATTTTTATGTAGGCAAATCTATCAGGTTTTCTCACAAACTTCCACACACAGATTTTTTTTGTGGCTTACTAGCAAAAATATACAGGAATTATTTTTTTAACTACAAAATTTTATTAGGGAAGATTGATAATCCTTTATGGAGAAACTGTCCATCTTGCTGAATAGGAACACAAGAATTGTCAAAGCATCCACACTGTACAAAGACAGGCCAAACAAAACTCCAAAAGAATTCTTATTTTGGAAGTAGGGATGCAGAGTTCACCAAGTCAAAGTTCATCCAGAAGACCAAAAAGACAAGCATGGACTAGAATACTCTGAAAAACAGAAGGTGTGAAAGGGGCTTTGCCCTTTAGTAAAAACCTAATATTATTGTAGTTAATAATAGTTAAATAGTTAAATAGTGTGGCATTAGTACAGAAAAAAAAGTGCAGTAGAGTAGATGGCTCAGCAACAGACACAAGTAGATTTAGGAATTTATTATACGATAAAGTTGACATTGAGAATCGAAGGACAATGGGGAACCTGGGTGGCTTAGTTGGTTAGGCGTCTCTTGATTTCGGCTCAAGACATGAATTCACGGTTCATGAGTTCAAGCCCCATGTTGGGCTCTGTGCTGACAGTGCCTGCTTGGGATTCTCTGTCTCCCTCTCTCTCTGCCCCTCCACTGCTCGCTCGCGCTCTCTCTCTCAAAATAAATAAATAAACCCTTAAAAAAAAAAAAAGAATCGGAGGACAAGAATATGTGGTATATTTGCAATGGAATATTCTGCACCCATGAGAAAGAAGGAAACGTGAGACAAGTTCCCCCGGCTAGCAATTGGTGCAGTAGTCTTGCCCCAGAGTCTGCATTTGAGACCACAGGAAGGGGTGTTGAGGCTGGCAAGTCTGTCTTCATGGGGGGCACATCTGGGCCGCTACTCTTGGCCAGGCCGGTAAGCCTGGTAGAGCCAAGGAACAGCCAGAGATTCATGGCATGCTGGCCCTGGAATGTTTGTGACCCCCATTTATTAAGCCCTCATGGCACATCAGTCATGGGGTCAAGTGTTTTCCAGACATGACCTCATTCCATATTCACGCCTCATAGCGGCCCTTGAGAAAGACACTGTTATTACCCACATTTTACAGAGGAAGAAGTTGAGGTTCAGAGGGATTAAAGAACTTGTCCAGAGTCTTGTGGTAGGAAAGGGGTGGAGCCAGGATAATAATCCAGGTCAGTCTCCGGGAGCCCGAGTTTTAACACTGTTGTGGTCTT
This sequence comes from Prionailurus viverrinus, assembly GCF_022837055.1. NCBI lineage: Eukaryota > Metazoa > Chordata > Mammalia > Carnivora > Felidae > Prionailurus > Prionailurus viverrinus. Next base: position 23,571,226 of record NC_062576.1, on the reverse strand, counting down.
CCGTGAATTTCCTGATCTTCCACCCATGGTATATATTTTGTGATTGTTGTGACCTTGTTTTGCTTGGTAGGTTTTCTTGCATGTGAATTTTCTCCCCTTAGATGTGTACCCATGTTCACGACGTAATTTTTCTTAAGTCAAAAATGGAATCACGTTGTGCATTTTTAACGCAGCCTTTTCTGTTCTTCTTTTCTTGGTGCTCCCACCCTTTCTCGTTCTCCCCTCACATCCCTCCCTGGTAACCTATAAAACTCAGCAGTGTGACCTTCTACCGTTTTCTTCATTCTTATACAATACTCCCCACCCCCTACCTCTGCACTGTTTCTGGTTTTCTGATGTGTTCTTCTGAAGATGTTTCATGCAAATTCCAAAATACTTTATCTGTTTTATATTTTTCACAAGTGATTGCACACCGTATGCCCTGTTTCCTGCCCCCATTTCTTTTTGCTAAAACATGTCTTGGTGATTGTCCTATTGTCAGAGCCTCGGCTTACAACTAGAAAAGTCACAAGACTTGAGAAGAAATCCAGTCCAGCAGAAGGAAATGTGGCATCCAGAAGGCAGACAGCAGACATGAGTCAATCAGGCAGTGTCAGGGATCCTGACAGGTGGGCGGAGGCCCAAGCCTGGGAACGGTGGCAATATTGGGAATTCCGGGAGGCGGACCAACTTCGGGGGCTGTGTCATCTGGGAGCCCCAGCTACCAGACTGGTTGGAAGGCAGGTCCTGGGTGTCAGGAGAGGACTGCAAGATGCAGGAGGAATCCCAGTCCTGGGCAACTTACCAAAACACGCATTCAGGAACAGAGAGCTCAACAACCACAAAGCAATTCCACAAATATTTATTTAGTGGCTGCAACAAGCCAGGTGCTGAGCTGAATGCTGGCTTACACCTAAGACGAGACGGGCATGGTCCATCCCTGTCTTCCCACAGCTTCATGGTCAGGTGAAGAGACAGACAGGTGAGAGGCTGTTGCTATTCAATATGCTAAGTGCTGGGGTGGGAGGTAAAGGATTCCATGGGAGAATGGGGGGGTGGGGAGAGAAGAACAATTAATCTGAATACATTTATCAGGGTAGGCTAACTGCTGTAACCAACTACCCCCAAGTCTCAATGACTCAATACAATCCAGTTTATTTCTCACTCATGTTACAATTAAATGCTGGTTGGGGAGAAGGCAGGCAGGGCTCTGCTCCACACAGTCATGCAGGGATCCAGACCCCTTTTTCTAATGGCTCCACTGCCTTCCCCTGAGGTATTAGAGTTCTGCACGGTGTCCCCTGCATCCATCTGGCAGAGGAGGAAAAGAGAGACTGAAGTTGGGGGTGACACAGGAGGTTTTTATTAGGTGAGATTTGAATAGGTGTTCAAGCCATGAGTCACATGACTCCACCATCTGCACAGAAGCCTGGGAAATACAGTCCAGCTACAAGCCCAAGAAGTAAAAGAACCTGAGTTTGGTGAACACATAGCACTCTGTGCTGCACCAGACTTGGAAAGATGGGGAAAACTTCCTAGAAGGGGTAGTTTTTAAGCAGATGCTTGGTGGATACACAAGAGTTACCAGACAAAGGGAAGAAATGAAGGAGATAAAAGAGAAATTGGGAAAGGCAGTTTTGCAGACAAATATCCCTGCCAGCAAGAATGCAGCACTTGGCTGGCTTGACTGGAGGAGCATGTGACTCTTGATCATGGGGTCATGAGTTAAAGCCTCACATTTGGTGTAAAAATTACTAAAAAAATAAACTTAAAAAAATATAGGGGTACCTGGGTGGGCTCAGTCGGTTAAGTGTCCAACTTTGGCTCAGGTCACGATCTAACGGTTTGTGAGTTTGAGCCCCAAATTGTGCTCTCTGCTGTCAGTGCAGAGCCCCCTCAGGATCCTCTGTCTCCCTCCCTCTCTCTCTCTTTCTCTCTCTCTCTGCCCCTCTCCTGCTCTGCTCTCTCTCACTCTCTCTCAAATAAACTTTTAAAAAATGTATTTAAAAAATGAAATAATAAATAAATAAATACATAACAACACTTATCTCCCTTTAAGAATGCAAAGCATTGAGGGGCACCTGGGTGACTCAGTCCATTAAGCATCCAACTCTTGATTTCAGCTCAGGTCAGGATCTCGTGGTTTGTAGGTTCATGGCCCACATTGGGCTCTATGCTAACAGTGCAGAGCCTGATTGGGATCTTCTCTCTCCCTCTCTGCCCCTCATTTGCCTGTGTTCTTTCACTTTTTTTCTCAAAATAAATAAATAAACTTAAAAAAATTAAAAACAAAAATGCAAAGCACTGAAAATCATGGCAGGTTGAGGGAAAGAAAGAAGTTCCGCTTGTCCAGAGGGCAGAAGGCAAGCCGTGGTGGTGGAACAGCGGTAGGGGCTATATCAAGCAGGTCATTGTAAGCAGGGGCTCAGGAATTTATTCCGAGAAGAGTCAAAGCCATGGAAGGCGTTTCATATGAGGATCAAGTCTGTACTCTAGAAACATCTCTTTGGTTCAGGGGGCCTGAAAAGATACCAGAAGAGCAGCCGTCTGAGAAGAGACGGCAACGTGAGCTATAGGATTGGCTGTAGGAAGACGTGGACAGTTCTAGATTATCAGGAAGTGGGATTTCTAGAATTCATGATGGATTAGATACACAACTAAGCAAAGAGCAGGCAGGAATTGTGCTGGGTTTCCATCTTGGACCAGTGAATGTTGGTGAGTCCATGAATCCATTTGCCAGGAAGGGCAACTCTGTCTGGAGGGTTTTTAAACTTTGGACTTGTGGAATTTGTGGTGTCTATGGGACATTTAGAGAGGGATCCCCTGCAGGCCATCGAATTGGGTCTGAAGATTAAGAGAAGGATTTAAGCCCAGGAGGTAGTCATGAAAGTCAGTGAGCTCACTTTACAGGCAGGAAGAAGGACAGGAGAGAGGAGGAAAAGGGAAAGGAGAGGAGGGGAGAGGAAGGGACAAGAGGAGAGGAGAGGAGAGGAGGGGAGGGGAGGGGAGGGGAGGGGAGGGGAGGAGGGAGAGGGGAGGGGAGAGGGGAGGGGAGAGAAGGGAAGAAGGCTTGGCATGAAGCCCTGTGTGGAAGTGGAGCTCACATAGGCATCTAATAGGAAACAACCAGCTACGTAAGACAAAAGAAAATTAACACATCGCATCATGAAAATCAAGAAAACAAACAATTTGCGGGTGCCTGGATGCCTCAGTCAGTTAACTGTCCTACTTCGGCTCAGGTCATGATCTAGAAGTTTGTGGGTTCGAGCCCCACGTCGGGCTCTGTGCTGACAGCCTGGAGCCTGGAGCCTGCTTTGGATTCTCTATCTCCCTCTCTCTCTGCCCCTCCCCTGCTCTCGCTCTGTCTCTCTCTCAAAAAAAAATAAATAAGTAAATAAATATTTTTTAAAAAAATTTTTAAGAAAAAAATTCATGAAGGTGTGAGTGGTCCACAGGATAAAACCTGCAGAGAGGGAAAGTAAATTAAGGGCCGAAAACTATCCATTCATTGGGGAAGTCGGTGGCATGTGTGAGAGCCAGACTGCAGAGGACTGACCAGAAGGAGTGGGCAGCACATTAGGGGCACAGCCGTGAAAGAGGGGAGGGATCAGACCGTCATGAAGGGGTGTTTGGTATGTCAGCAGAAGGTGTTCTTTGCTTTAACAAGGAAGGAAGACACCTTTCCTCGACATCTTGGCACTTTGTAAGTTATTTGGAACTTAAACACTATCCTGGGGAAAAGAGTGGCGAACTCCAAATTCATCCAATTAACAAATATTTATTAAGCACTTACTATGTGACAGGCAAGCACCTTCTGGGGTGTCCCAGACATCCCCAGGCCCCTGCCTGTATTGAGTTTGCATTCTAATGGGGCAGTACTACTAAGATCTGCTTCTACTCACAACGTTTCTGGCACCAAATGCATGGGAGTTTTTTTTTCCCTCCATCGACCCACTTTACAGAGTCTCTGGACACCAACTGGCTGCCCTGGAATTTAATTTAATTTGGACACTAGCTATCTGGAATTAGTTCAGACCCCACAGATTAAGGACTCAGTCCCATAAGATGCCAGTCATAAGCCGTGGGTGCCCATGGCGCCCACATTTCTGTCCACCTTGGCAACAAAGTTGGAATTCCCACAACCACCTCTCGGGTTTGATAACATCCTAGAACATCCTAGAACATGTTTGATAATATCCTAGAACATTTTCCCTCACAAAACTCAGGGAAACACTTTATTTACATTTACCGGTTTATTATTTTATTTTTTTAATTAAAATATTTTTAATGTTTATTTACATGACAGAGAGAGAGAAAGAGAGAGAGAGTGTGTGAGCCGGGGAGGGGCAGAGAGAGAGGGAGACACATAATCTGAAGCAGGCTCTCAGCTCCCAGCTATAAGGGCAGAGCCTGATGAGGGGCTTAAACCTATGAGCTGCAAGATCATGACCTAAGCCGAAGTCAGATGCTTAACCGACTGAGCCCCCAGGTGCCCCTACACTTACTGGTTTGTTATAAAGGACACAAGTCCAAAACAGATGAATGGAAGAAATGCATGCGGCAAGGCACTGGGGGAGAACACGCAGAGCTCCCACGTCCTCTCAGAATGTGCCATCACCCCCCAGCACCTTTTTGTGATCACCAGCCCGGAAGCTCCTCAAACCCCATCATTTGGGAGTTTTTATGGAGGTCCCATTATTTAGGCATGATTGACTGAGTTACTTACCAGTGGCCAATAATTTAATCTCTAGCCCCTGTCTCCTCCCAGCAAGTGGAGGGAGGTGATAGAGTAGAAAGTTCCAAACCTCTAATGCCAGGGTTGGCTCATCTGGCAACCAGCCCCGTTTGAAGCTATCCAAGGGCCCACCAAGAGTCACCTCATTAGCATAAACTCAAGTCTGGTTGGAAAAGACTAATTATGAATAACAACAACAACAACAACAACAACAAAAACGCTCCTCTTACCCCATGATGCTAGAAATTCCGGTGATGGAGAAAACTATAAAAGCAGGGTTGGGAAGAAAATTCCAGAGTGCAATTTTGGATAATTATTCATTTGGAGATGCCTGTTGAACATCCATGTGACACGGTCAAGAAGACAGATAAGTGTGTGCTTAGATTTCAGCGAAGATGCTGGAGATATTTATTTGGGATCCATTATATGGGTCACCATTAGACTTGAAATTGGCTGACAGTAAGTTTCTGTTTCCTGGAAGAAGAAGCCAGAAAAAGAAATTACGTTGCTACAGAAAAGTAAACAGTCTTACGTCGTTTCCCATCCAAGTCTGTGGAATGAAATTCAAATCTTCTCCACTAGAATGGGTTGAGGCTCTTTAAACCCATCCAGGCATGACCGATCTGGAGCCAGGCAGGGTCGGGCTTGCTGGGAGGGCGGAGGAAGGCTGCAGACCTTGGAGCCCTCTCCACTGCTTCTACATTAGCACCTGGAAATCAACAGCCGACTTTGTGTCTTCAACAACGATTTGTCTGTCATGCCTGCTAGCATTGTTTTCACCCTGCTGAGACTTGTCAGTTCAAAAGCCAGAAGGAATGCATCTGGTTGTTAGACCAGCAAAACTTTGGCAAAGTAAGGGGCACAGTATTTAGAACAAAAGTTTTCCATTGTTGGTGGTCACGGGCAATCAACCACGTCATCAACAAATAATACTAACAACTAACAATTAAGCCCTTCCTGTATACCCAGCACTCTAAGAGCATTGAATTCATCATCTCATTCTGCCCTAACATTAAGCCTGTGCAGTATTACTATTATCCCCTGTTTTACATGTATAAGTAAGCACAGAGAGGTTAAGTGATTTCCAAGAGGTCACACAGCAAGTAAATCAAGAAGAAGGAGGCAAATGCAAACGCGTCTGACTCCAAAGCCCTGTGCTTTGGAGGAATAAAATCAGGAAAAGTTAGAAGCCTCCCATTCCACCACCCTGCGCTCAGTGGCTAGAGAAGGTATGCAGGTCTGGGTCCCCCAAGCCTACATCAGCCTCCTCACCAGCCCTTAGCACAGGGATTGGCCTATTATTGGTGTCCAGACCTTGCTGAATGGATGAATGATTGATTGAATGAACAAGCACACAAAAGAATGATTAGCTTACACCACACTGCATTGTGCTTAGCAATTCCCAAGCCTGTCTCCCCAGCTAGACCGTGAGCTCCTGGAGGGGACAGACATCTATTTTTTACATATTATAACAAACGGGGTCAAACACATTGGGCAAAGTTTATATACAGGTTAAAGAGCATGGGCACTGTAGGCAGCTTACTCAGGTTAACCATGCCTGTATCAGTTGTAAGATCTTGAGCAAGCAGTCCAAACTCTGTGCTTTTACTTCCTTCTCTGGAAAATGGGGAAAATAATAATACCTATACCTTAAAGATATTTATCAAGATTAAGCCTCTGACTTCTGGTTTCGATTCAGGCCATGATCTCATAGTTTGTGAGTTCAAACCCTGCATCGGGCTCTGAGCTGACAGTGCAGAGCCTGCTTGGGATTCTCTCTCCCTCTCTCTCTCTTTCTCTCCCCCAATAAGTAAATACACTTTAAAAATAAAAAATAGGGGCACCTGAGTGGGGTGCCTGGGTGGCTTGGTCGGCTAAGTGTCCGACTCATGATTTCAGCTCAGGTCATGATCTCACGGTTTGTAAGTTCAAGTCCCACCTTGGGCTCTGCTCTGACAGTGTGGAGCCTGTTTGGGACTCTCTCCCTCTCTCTCTTTCTCTCTCTCAAAATAAGTAAATAAACTTAAAAAAAAATAAAAAAGTAAACAGGATCTTGGTAATAGTAAGGTGCTCAATAAACAGCAGCTGTGGGGCACCTGGGTGGCACCTGGGTGGCGCAGTCGGTTAAGCGTCCGACTTCAGCCAGGTCACGATCTCGCGGTCCGGGAGTTCGAGCCCCGCGTCGGGCTCTGGGCTGATGGCTCAGAGCCTGGAGCCTGTTTCCGATTCTGTGTCTCCCTCTCTCTGCCCCTCCCCCGTTCATGCTCTGTCTCTCTCTGTCCCAAAAATAAATAAACGTTGAAAAAAAAATTAAAAAAATAAATAAATAAACAGCAGCTGTGTGTCTGTGGAGCCACAGAGAAAGAAGTCCCTGGTGGAGTCAGGTATGGTTTGTACCCTAAAGCATAAGAGTAAGTAGCATTTCCGAGGTGCGTTATGTTCCAGGGACTGAGCTAAGCACCTTATACGCATCACTGCATTTAATCCTCACAACAATCGTATGAGATGGGTACTACATTTTCCTATTTTCCTGACAAGGAAGACTGAGGTTGAGAGAGATTAAATAATTTGCCAAGAGTCACGAAGCCAGTAAGTGCAGGTAAGGAACCAGTATGTGCTCTGTGAGATTAGGAGCCAGATCTTTTGTATCCGAAAGACAGAAACCATTTTAGGGCTTTCGAACAGAGGGAAATTCACACAAGGGACTGATTACACAGATGAGCCAAGAGCTGAGCAGCCAAGTTGGTGATGGTGGGGCAACCGTGAGCTTTAGCAACAGTGGGAAGCTGCTGTCACGGGGAAGAGGCAGCGTCCCTCTCTGGGGCCACCGAGGAGCCAGAAGCACAGCAGGGGTTGCCAGGTGAGGAGCTAAGCCACGGAGGAGACTCAGCCTCTGCTGAAAATTCCTCCCTGGAGTTGGGAAGAGGGGAACATCCTAGCTCCTCCTGTTGTCCCCGCCATCCAATCTAACAACTCTCCCCCCGCCCCCCACCCCACCCCCGTCGCTCTTTTTGGCTCAACTTAGCTGGGAGCCAGCTGGGAGCGGTGCCTGGGAAACAGCATTTGCAAAACGTCAGGGAACAGATCTGAGATCAAACAAGCAAGATACCTCACATATTGTCTTGTTTGCCTTTGGAACCCCAGCACCTCACAGAGTGGTTGTGCTTAAGAGGCACTGCACAAATAGGAAGGAAAGACAGGAGGGAGGAAAGCAGGGAGAGAGCGACCTCAAATGCCTACAGAATCCAGGCAGCTTACAGGGAGGCACGGCACAGACTGGTCATAGGGAATGGTGAGGCGTGTGTCAAACCGGAGGGCTGTGCACACACCCTGTCTAAATGGGGCAGCCCTCCTGAGCTGCAGCCAATTTCTGCCAAGCAGGAATGCACATTCGGTGTTGCCAGGTCAGCTGACTTTTCAGGAAAAACTGAAAATCCTAAACTCTCCAGTTAAATCCACCTCTTATGAACTGTCGGCAATGAAATCAAATTCAGGTGAGCCTGGGATATTGTGTTGGGCCAGAAAGCATAGGAGCTTATCAAAGACTACTTAGGGTCACGGTCAAGTAGACAGGCTCCGGAGCCAGTCCGACAGGGCTCCCACTTGACTGAATTGGGTAATTTGTAAGCATCAAAGAGAATGAATGAATGAATGATCCTAGAATGGATCCTGCAACAGATAAAGGACATTAGTGGGAAAACTAAAGTCTAAATCAAACTTTGGTGTTCAGATAATAGTGACGTATTGGGGCACCTGGCTGGCTCAGTTGGTAGAACATTGGAGTCTTGATCTCGAGGTTGTGAGTTCCAGCCCCATGCTGGGCGTAGAGAGTACTTAAAAATAAAACCTTTAAAAATATATATATATATTAGAAATGCATCAATATTGATTTCTCAGTTTTTTTAAAGGAACCCCAAAAGCACGTAGGAACTCTCTGTATTATCTTTGCAACTTTTCCACAAATATAAAATTATTCCAGAATTCTAAGGTCGTTTTTTTTTTTAATTCATTTTTTTTTAAATTTTTTTTCCAACGTTTTTATTTATTTTTTGGGACAGAGAGAGACAGAGCATGAACAAGGGATGGGCAGAGAGAGAGGGAGACACAGAATCGGAAACAGGCTCCAGGCTCTGAGCCATCAGCCCAGAGCCCGATGCGGGGCTCGAACTCCCGGACCGCGAGATCGTGACCTGGCTGAAGTCGGACGCTTAACCGACTGCGCCACCCAGGCGCCCCATTAATTCATTTATTTTTGAGAGAGAGACCGAGCGGGAAAGGGAGACAGAGGATCCAAAGCAGGCTCTGGACTGACAGCAGAAAGCCGGATGTGGGGCTGAACTCTGAGATCAGGACCTGAGCTGTAGTGGGACCCTTAAGCTGACTGAGCCACCCAGGGGCCCCCCAAAGGTAATTTTTAAAAAATAATGAATGCAATGGAATGAAACATCTTAACTGTATTTTTAAAGATCACTGAGTTCATGATCATGGTGCCTGGGTGGCTCAGTTGGTTGAGTGTCCGACTCTTGATCTGAGATCTTGATCTCAGGATCCTAAGTTCAAGCCCTGCGTTGGGCTCCCTGCTGGGCGTGAGGCCTACTTAAAAAAAAAAAAAAAAAAAAAAGTTCACTGAGTTCGTAATGATACTCAGAGAGAGAGAAAACAGGAAAAATCTGTCAACACTGGAGGCATCTACTGAATCAAATCCTTACTCTCAAACATAGTAACTAAAAGGAAAGAATTTATTCTGCCCTAGTCAATGGGAGGAAGAAGCTCTTCTTTTAAAAAAAAATTTTTTTTTTTTACATTTTATTTATTTTTGATAGACAGAGAGAGACAGAGCACAAGTGGGGGAGGGACGGAGACACAGAATCCGAAGCAGGCTGCAGGCTCCAAGCTGTCAGCACAGAGCCCGATGCGGGACTCAAACTCACAAACCTCGAGATCATGACCTGAGCCAAAGTCGGATGCTTAACCAACTGAGCCACCCAGGTGCCCCTAGAAGCTCTTCTTTACACAACAATGCCCCCTCGTAAATGGTGAAGGAATAATAGCATTACAATTTTGCAACCCCTGATGAAAGAACTGACTCAGGCAATGATCATTATCGGATGCTGACACCCTGAGGTGAAAGGTTCAAGGAAGACTGAATAGTCACATGATGCCAAATCATTGGCCCACAGAGGTCTTACTGGTTATAAGTGAAGAAATGACTTGACAATGCACGGATCAGGTTTTCACCATCTGAACCCACTCATCAATCTTAGCTTCACTCATGTGACAGCCAGTCACTCTGAACCTTCTGGTGTGAGGCAACAGGGCACTGACAGCCCCATCTAGGAAGAATTCTTGCCAAAAATGTCTTGCTAAAATCTGATCAAGTCTTTAGATCTAGTTTCTAGTGTACCGGAAATACAGGAGCTAGAGGGTCAAGTTAAATACATCACAAGAAAGCAGTCAGACCAAGCCAAGAAGGAAGGGCATTCTACCAGTAAGACAATAGACTTCATTTCTTCAGTGAGTCAATGACCTGGAAAAAAGGGAGGAGAGGGAGGAGAAGCAATTCTAGGCTTAAAGAGACGTAAAAGATATGACTGAACACAGTTTGTGGACCTTGATTGGGTCCTGGTTTGAATAAAGTGTAAAAGACATTTGAGGTAAGTGTAGATATGGCAGAATTTGATGATTTGAGGTTCATTTTGTTAGGTGTTACAATGGTTAACATGGCTAAGTAAAGAAGTGTCTCATTTTTGTTAAAGTGTGGGTATTGAAAGATTTAGGGATGAAATGTCACGTTGATTATACATACTTTAAAATACTTTGGCCAAACCCAATATGGCAAAACGTTCACAGTTGTTTTATCTAAGTAATATATATATATATATATATATATATATATATATATATATATGGATACTCATTATATGATTCTCTCTACTTTTCTGCATGCTTGAAATTATCCATAATAGGGGCACTTGGCTGGCTCAGTCGGTAGAGCATGACACTTGATCTCAGGGTTGTGAGTTCAAGTCCCACGTTAGGCGTGGAGCCTACTTTAAAAACAAAAAGAAAAGAAATTATTCACAGTAAAGAACAAAAGACAAGAGCAAGCTCAACAAGCATTCATTTATCTCACAAATATTTATTGAGCGCCTACTATGTACCAGGCACTGATTTAGGCACTGGGGCTATAGTGATTGAAAAAAATTTAAAGTCCTTTCCTGCCTTCCTGGAATTGCATCCAGGTGAAGAAAGACAATCAAGCAGGTACAGTATAATGTAGGTCAAGTGGTGACAAGTGCTATGCAGAAAAACAAGGGCAAGAAAAAAAGGACAAGAAGAACATCTATGTTGGGTAGACACTGCTATTTTATGGGGGATAATCTAGGAAGACTTTCCTGAGGGATTGACATTTGAGCAGAGCTCTAAAAAATGTGAGAAAAACAAACACTGGGATACCTGGTAGAGGAGCAAAGGTTTAAAACAGAGGGAATGGTAAGTGCAAAGGTCCTGAGGTAGGAGCATGCTTCAAGTTATTCAGGAAGCAACAAGGAGGCCAATGAGGGTCATGTGGAATGACAAGAGGGAGAATGGTAGGAGATGAGCTCAGAGAAGTGGTGAAGGGGAAGAAGGGTCACAGATAATGGGGAAACTTCCAGACCATTCCAGCTTTTACTCTGAGATGAGAAACACTGAAGAAGGGACATGATTTGACTTAGTTTTATTATTGTTGTTGTTGTTGTTGTTGTTGGATTTCTAAACACACAAAAGGAGAGAGATATGAACACTCATATACCCATCACACAGTCTCATCACTGATTTATGCTGAATCTTATTTCATCCATACCTTCCTCACCACCCAAACAGATTATTTTGAGGTAAATTTCCCAGACATCTTATCATTTCACCTGTAAATATATTTATATACATCTTTAAAATATAAGGCTCCTTTAAGAAAACTCACAACAGACTGTCATCACACCTAAAAAATTAACAATAATTCCTGAATATTGTAAACTATTTAGTGTTCAGTTGTCCCAACTGTCTTATCAATAATTTTCAGAGTTGATATGAATCAGCATCCGAATAAGAATAATGAATCGCAATTGTTAAAATAGCTCTTAAATCTATTTCAGTCCCTAGGATTCTCCTTTTTTTCTTTCAGTTTTATTGAGATACAACTGACAGCACTGTGTAAGTTTAAGGTGTACAGCATAATGACTTGATTTACATAAATTGTGAAATAATTACTACAGTAAATTTAGTTAACATCCATTAGTTCATGTAGATACAAAAAAAGAAAGGAAGGAAGGAAGGAAGGAAGGAAGGAAGAAGAGAGGAAGGAAGATTTTTTTTCTTATGACAAGAGTTTTTTTAATTTACTCTTTAGCAACTTTCAGATATACCTACGGCAGTGGTAACTATAATCATCACGTTGTCCATTACACCCCCAGCATGTGTTTATCGTACAACTGGAAGTTTGTACCTCTTGACCACCTTCTCCTATTTCCCCTACCCTCCACCCCCTGCCTCTGGCAGCCACAAATGGGATCTCTTTATCTAGGAGTTTGGTTTTTTGTTTGTTTTTAGGTTCAACATGTAAGTGAAATCACAGAGATTTTGTCTTTCTCTGTCCGACTTATTTACTTAGCCTGACGCTCTCAAGGTCCATCCATGTTGTTGCAAATGGCAGGATTTCCTTCTTTTTATGGTTGAATAGTATTCCCTTGCATATATACACCATAACTTGTTTATCCGTTCATCTGTCAATGGACACTTAGGTTGTTTCCAGGTCCTGGTTATTGTAAATAATGCTGCAATGCACATGGAGGTGTAGATATCCCTTCGATATAGTGATTTTGTTTCCTTTGGATTTATACCCTGTCGTGAAATTTTTGGATCATCTGGTAGTTCCACTTTTAAGTTTTTGAGGGTCCAGGATTCTCCTTCATATCTATTTTTCTTTTTTATTTTGCAATTGAAAAAACTGGCTCATTTGTCCCACAGAGTTTCCTACCATCTGAATTTTGCTGCTTACACCCCCATGGTATTATTTAACATGTCCCTCTGGATTTCGTATAAATTGGTAGTTATATCTAGAGACCTGGTCAGATTCAAGTTTACTTTTGGGAGGGAGGGGCAAGACTACTTCATAGATAATGTTGGGTACTTTCGTTAGAAGATGCTTAACGTTGAGGGGTGCCTGGGTGGCTCAGTCAGTTAAGCACCTGACTTCGGCTCAGGTTATGATCTTGCAGTTTATGAGTTCGAGCCCCCACATTGGGCTGTGTGCTATCAGTGCAAAGCCCACTTCAGATCCTCTGCCTCCCTCTCTCTCTCTCTCTCTCTGCCCTCCCTCACTTGTCCCTCTCTCTCCCTCACTCAAAAATAAATTAAAAAACATTTAAAAAAAGATGCATAATGTTTGATCGCCTCTCATGTCATCATCTAAACAGCCACAAATGATTTTTGCTTAGATCTTTAACAGATCTTCTTCAGAAGCTTCAAAGTGTTGGCATTTTGTTTTATTTTCTTCTTTCTTTCATGTATATAAGATATGCAAAGTTCCCCACACCACCTTTTGGCTACCCTGCATAGGACAAGCATAATATACGCTTGGCTCTTTCCCTTTATAAATTTTCAAAATAATGAATTAATACCCTAGCCTGTTCCTTCTCCATTGCCACATAACAAATTACCCATGTAAGTGGCTTAAAACAATTCCCATTTATTATCTTACAGTCTCTGTGGGTGAAGAATCCCAGTCTGGTTAGCTGGGTCCTCTCCTGCAGTCTCTCACCAGCCTGTCATCAAGGTATTGGTTGGGGCTGTGGTCTCATGGAAAGGCTTGACTGGGGAGAGATTTGCTTTTGAGCTCACTCACACAGTTGGGGAGGGGAGTACACAGGGCGTTACCACTAAGAGGCAACCTTTGGGGGCCACCCTACTGTCGTCCTGCCACACCCAGCATTTTTCTGTTTGCTTACTAAGACCTGGATTATTTAAATCTTTTTTTTTTTTTTAAGTAGGCTCCACGCCCAATGTGGGGCTTGAACTCACAACCCTGAGATCAAGAGTTACACAACAGAGTTCTACCAACTGAGCCAGCCGGGTACCCACTATGACCTGGATTATTAAAGCATAAAAGGATTATTCTGGCTGCTCCGTGGAAACTATAGAGCAGGGAGCATGCTGTAAGCATTCCCAGTCTCATTATTTGCTACCTCACTATTAAATAATGACTTAAACTTAACAATGAGACAATAAGAGACCTCGTTAGCATATTGGCTGGGAGTGGAATCCTGAGCAAAACCGTGTACAGGAGCAGGGCCTCTGCCCCGCTCCGGAACACCGGCCTAAGAGTTGTGTTGGTGCTGTGTCTTCTTCGAGCTCCAGCTGTAGCTCCAGTAAAGCCTTGCCTGTGCCTTTGGTTTGGGGGTACAGCCTCACTACATATCATTGTGGGGGCCCCCAAACCTGAGTCCAGTAACAGGACTACGTAAGGGTAAACAGTTCCTGTTGTTATTTTATTGTTGTTGAAACGATTATTGTAACATACGTGGTTAAACTAATTTTCTAAAGTTTATTTAATTTGAGAGAGAGAGGGAGGGAGGGAGAGAATCCCAAGCAGGCTCCTCACTGCCAGTGCAGAGCCCGACTCCTGGCTCCTGACCTGAGCGGAAATCAAGAGTCCACTGCTGAACCGACAGAGTGACCCAGGCGCCTCTATTAAACTCTAGTTTTGAAGGCCACATAATTGCTCATTTCTTTAAGGCTGCCCCGCCTGTCGCTGGCTGTGGCCCCACACTAGCTAGCAAGGTTTTGTCTCTCAGTAGACTGAGCCAAACGAACACCTCCTGTTTTCTTTCCCAGCTGAACCAGTGATTTCAGGCCACTTCAGTAGCAATTAAATAGCTTCAAAAGTGAATCTGACTCATTAAAACACTCAGTTGTCTGAGAGGACTTGGTCCTAAAGCAAACCGGGCTCCTCCTATTCTTTTTTTTTTTTTTAAGTGTAAACACTGTTTATTAGGGTTTTTCAAGTTTGTATTTTATTTGTTTTTTAGGGTTTTTCAAGTTTTTAATTACATGAGTGATATACGAAATACTTTTTTTTTTTAAAGTAATATAGTAAGAGACTCTTAAAAACTGAGAACAAACTGAGGGTTGATGGGGGTGGGAGGGAGGGGAGGGTGGGTGATGGGTATTGAGGAGGGCACCTTTTGGGATGAGCACTGGGTGTTGTATGGAAACCAATTTGACAATAAATTTCATATATTGAAAAAAAAAGTAATACAGCTAAAGGTAAAATTACCCTTGACTATCCGACCTCTGCTAATGCCCTTTCTTTTTTTTTTTTTAACTGTCTAGCCCTATTTTTTTTTTAATTTTTTTTAATGTTTATTTATTTTTGAGACAGAGAGAGACAGAGCATGAACGAGGGAGGGTCAGAGAGAGAGGGAGACACAGAATCTGAAGCAGGATCCAGGCTCCGAGCCGTCAGCACAGAGCCCGACGTGGGGCTTGAACTCACGGACTGTGAGATCATGACCTGAGCCGAAGTCGGCCACTTAACCGACTGAGCCACCCAGGTGCCCCAGTGCCCTTTCATTCTAGAGGTAACCATAATTAATAATCTGGTGTGTACCCTTGTACAACTTTGTCCCTGCATTTACATAAACATGTATGTACTCATTAAAATGAACTCTATTGTTTTATATGGTTTCTATAAATTGTCCTATTGTAGGCATTTTTCTGCAACTTGCTTCAAAATCTTCAAAAGTGAGTATCACTGGGGATAAAAGGCACAGCAAAGAAAATATAATCAATGACACTGGAATAGCACTGTATGATGACAAACCGGAGTTACACTGTGGTGAGCACAGCATAAGTACAGGGTGGTCAAATTGCTACATTGTACACCTGGAACTAAGGTAACATTGTGTGTCAACTGTACTTCGATACAAAAACAATAATCATTAAAAAATAAAATAGAAAAAAAATAAAAGGGCACATAACTGAAAACAAAACAAAAAAAAGTGACCACGACTCATTAAATAGCCAATTGTTTGGGAAGATTTGGTGCTAAATTTTCCCACATCCCACCTCCAATCCCCCAGCAAATCATGTCAGCTACCCCTGAAAAATAAACCCAGAACCTCACTACTTCTCACTACCTCCATGTCACCCACCCTGTTCTTGCTTCATCTCTAGCCTCCCTGTGGTCCATTCTCAAGAATTCTTACAGAGAGAGTCTTTTCAACTTCTAGCCAGACATACCCAAAATAACTGAAAGCAGGGACTGAAGCAGATATCTGTATACCCAAGCTCATTATAGCACTATTCACAATAGCCCCAAAACGTCTATCAACAGGTAAATGGAAAATATATACATGCAATAGAATATCATTCAGTCTTAAAAAGGAAGAAAGTTCTGCAGCACCTGGGTGGCTCAGTCGGTTCAGCGTCCGACTGCGGCTCAGGTCATGATCTCGCGGTCCGTGAGTTCGAGCCCCGCTTCGGGCTGTGTGCTGACAGCTCGGAGCCTGGAGCCCTTCTCTCTGCCCCTCCCCTGCTCATGCTCTGTCTCTGTCTCTGTCTCTCTCTCTCAGAAATAAAAATAAACATTAAAAAAATAAAACAAAGGAAGAAAGTTCTGCCACGTGCTACAACATGGTGAACCTTGAAGACGTTATGCTACGTGAAAGAAGCCAGACATAAGAACACAAATAATGTACGATCCGACTTATGTGAGGTACTTTGAGTAGTCAAATTCATAGAGACAGAGTAGAATACTGGTTACCAGGGCTTGGGGGATAGGGGCCTGGCTCATTATTGTTTGAGTTTCAATTTTGGAAGATGAAAAAGTTCTGCAGGTAGGTAGTGGTAATGGTTGAACAACAATGTGAATGTATTTAGTGCCTCTTACCTGTACACTTAAAAATGCTTAGGGGCGCCTGGGTGGCTCGGTCGGTTGAGCGGCCGACTTCACCTCGGGTCATGATCTCACGGTCCGTGAGTTCGAGCCCCGTGTCGGGCTCTGTGCTGACAGCTCAGAGCCTGGAGCCTGTTTCAGATTCTGTGTCTCCCTCTCTCTGACCCTCCCCCGTTCATGCTCTGTCTCTCTCTGTCCCAAAAATAAATAAATTTTTAAAAATGCTTAAAATGGCATATTTTATGTTATGTATACTTTATCACAATAAAAAAAATGTTAAAATTTTTTCAGTCAAGTTGCATCATCCCAAGCCCTCCAAAGGCCCTTCATCTCAATGACTCAACATTACAGTCCCTACACTGGCCCTCCTACATGTTTTATCCCCTCCTCCCCAGCTTCCTAAAGCCCCCTCTTCTCCTAGTTCACTTCTGCTCCAGACACACTGGCCTCCTTACTGTTCCTCAAACACACCAGGCAAGCTCTCTGCCTCAGGGGCTTTGCACTTGCCGTTCCTTCTGCCTGGGTACTTTCTTCCAGGTATCTGCAGGGTTAGCTTCCTCACCTCCTTTACACTGACAATCCTCCCTAAAATCCAACCTCTGTCCAATCTCCTCTTGCCTGAATGTTTTTTCTCCATAGCAGTTATTACCATCTAGAAAATACATTCTCTGATTTGCTTATTGTCTGTCTTCCCTCCCTAGAATGTAAGAGTGTTCGAGTGTTTTCAAGTCTCCAAGCCACAACCTGACCTTTCTCAGGATTCCCGGATGCAACTGAAAACCTCAATAGCAAAGTTGTGAATCTATTCCCAGATCTTCTTCCTTTAGGTCAAGGCCTCTTGGGAGCTGATTAAATTTTTTCTCTGGTCCAGTACACAGAGAAAAATGGAAAGGTATGTGCTACAAGTGACCAGGTGAGCCCTGAGCGCCAGCCTGGCTGTGCCCCGTGGGATCTGGGCTCTGTGGTTAGATTTCTGGGAAGAAAGTGAAAACTGCCAGGCTTGGCAGTGGCCAGAAGCTTTTGAGGCCGGTTGGAGGGGAGAGGCCAAGCCGGGAAGCCGCGCTCAAATGCCCACAGGACAGAGACAAGTGGGCAGGCCGGCTGCACCAACACTGGGCACCATGGGAGTGGGGGTCATGGGGAACTGGGGCCCATTCAGCTGCCCTGCAGCTCCAACTGTCCCGGGCCAAGCAGGAATGGAAGGCCTGTGTCACCAGACCTCCTGACTGCTCATTTTCCAGAGAATCAGGAAGTTGATTTTTATGTGCTATTCCCTGACTTTTAAACGTTAGCTCAAAATTGTTTTAATGCCATGTGGTGTGACGAAATATGTTTGAAAACTGGATCTCCCCCATTCCCCACACACCCCTCTATAGGACTACCAGTTTACAACTCCACAGTTTAGCAAAATGTATGAAAACACGGACTTTGGTTTCAGAGAGACCTGTTTTTTTCTGCAGTTTGGACAAATTCCTCAACATCTGCAAGTCTGTTTCTTTATCCATAAAATGGGAACAAAAATAGAACCTACCTCATAGGCTGGTTTTGGAGGAAGAAGGAGACTTAGCACACGTGTGCCTGGCAAATAGCGCCACAGTTCAATAATCGGGGTAGTGCAACAATTGGGGTGGGGTGGGGACATGGGCCCGGGGAATTCTGGGGAGAGAAAGGAGAGTAACAAAAAGGGCAGCTTGGTGTCAGCTGTTTGTTGTGGTCAGAGGCAGAGGAGCACCGAAGTGTGCTATGGCCTATGGGAATGAGACTGGAGATCCAGGGACCCACCTTTGATCCACAGACTCGGATAAAGATTCTGCCAACCAAACCAGAGCTCCAGCGCCCAGGGCCTCCAGACCTGCAGGTGGCACTGCATCTCTAAGAAGCTCTATCTCAGGGCGTCATACAGGTCCCAAGCCCTGGCTGCCCATTCTGTACTTAAACACAGCCCTGATCTGTTTGAGCCTAACTGCAGGACTTCACATCTGTGTTTGTCTTACTTTATCTTCTTAGATTAGGGCCAGACATTCCAGACTGTCAAGATCCTGTAAAAAGATATACTACCTGTCCCTCCAAACTTCTTTTGTAGTTTGGATAACATTTTCACCAGAATCAGTTAGTAGTCTTGTGGTTGCAAGCAACAGAAACCCCAATGCAAGATGGCTTGAGAAGGAAAAAGGCGGGGGGCGGGATTTATAGCTTCAGGCACCTGCAATGTCCAAGGGTAGCCTGAGGTAATGCTTGACATGGGTCACATGATGAAACTATGACCTAGTTTCTCTCTGTCATCTTTCCAGATGGGCTCCATTCTTATATAGCCTCTTCACAGCTGCAGCACCACATCTGAACAACTTGAAGCCTGTGGTACTCCAAAGGAAAAAGTCTTTGTATAGAGTTTCATTGACTATGGTTAACCTGACTTGGGTCACATTCCCTCCCTTGAACCAGTCAACATCCCAAGAGAAATGTAATGTGCTGATCACCAAGCTGGGACTATACCAATCCTAAATGGAGTGGTAATAAATGAAATGGACTAGAGATGAGGAAGGGGTGGACTAGGGATGAGGAAGTGAGCTAAATCAGATACACTTACCTGAAGTAGAATAAATGAATGGATGCTCAGTGCCTCACTCCTCCTGAGAAGAAAAAAAAAATTACCTTATTTTTTAATGCAAAGTATTGTTTCAATAGTGGTTATAAAGCACAGCATCTAACACTCCATTGATCACCAGGGAAGGCTTGGCTGATCTTGGATCCCTTTTACTATCTTATCATCTCCTTGAAGTGCATTAACCTGATTAAAGGAAAGAGGAAAACCATTCTTCCACACTAGTATATATAAATATTCAGTATCATTTTTTTCAGTGAGGGGGTTGGTATTTAGAGGCCTCCCAAACCAGTCATGAATCCATCCAGACATGAAATCACCCAACTGTGCCATAATTCAGCCCACAGTTCTTCCACTAGAAAAAGTTTGGTTTTGGGGTGCCTGGGTGGCGCAGTCGGTTAAGCGTCCGACTTCAGCCAGGTCACGATCTTGCGGTCCGTGAGTTTGAGCCCTGCGTCAGGCTCTGGGCTGATGGCTCAGAGCCTGGAGCCTGTTTCCGATTCTGTGTCTCCCTCTCTCTCTGCCCCTCCCCCGTTCACGCTCTGTCTCTCCCTGTCCCAAAAATAAATAAACGTTGAAAAAAAAATTATGTTTTGGGGGCGCCTGGGTGGCTCAGTCGGTTAAGCGGCCGACTTCGGCTCAGGTCATGATCTCGCGGTCCGTGAGTTCGAGCCCCGCGTCGGGCTGTGCTGACCGCCCAGAGCCTGGAGCCTGTTTCGGATTCTGTGTCTCCCTCTCTCTCTGCCCCTCCCCCGTTCATGCTCTGTCTCTCTCTGTCCCAGAGGTGAGTGAACGTTGAAAAAAAAAAAAATTAAAAAAAAAAAAAAAGAAAGAAAAAGTTTGGTTTTGGTTTTAAATTTGGCCAAATGATGCATAGTTCTAAACACCTGGCAAAAGTCCTCGTGGACATTCTCTGATATCCCTCAGACCAGGTCTCAGTCGAAAAAGAAGCAAGTTCAGTCTTCAGAAACCCAAGCCAACTCTGAGAGAACAAAACTCTTTGTTCACAGTTGCTTGAAATGCATACCTTAACATTTGTCAGCCTAACAGCAACCCGTCCATAGTTCCTAGACACCCCCCAATGCCAGCCACCCCCACACTGGAAATCATGACCCAAAGACATGTAGGGGCACCTAGGTGGCTCAGTTGGTTAAGCGTCTGATTTTGCCTCAGGTCATAATCTTGCTGTTCATGAGTTCGAGTCCCCTATTCGGCTCTCTGCTGTCAGCCCAGAGCCTGCTTTGGATCCTCTGCCTCCCTCTCTCTTTGCCCCACCCCCACTAACACACATTCTCTATCTCTCAAAAATAAATAAACATTAGAAAGAAAGAAAGGGAAGAAGGGAAAGAAGGAAGGAAGGAAGGGAGGGAGGAATGAAGGAGAAAGAAAGAAAGAAAGAAAGAAAGAAAGAAAGAAAGAAAGAAAGGAAGAAAGGAAGAAAGAAAGAAAGGAAGAAAGGCGGCTGCATGGCTCAGTAGGTTGAACGTCCAACATCGGCTCAGGTGGTGATCTCATGATTCATGAGTTCCAGCCCTGCTTTGTGCTCTGTGCTGACAGCTCAGAGCCTGGAGCCTGCTTTGGATTCTGTGTCTCCCTCTCTCTCTCTGCCCATCCCCTACTTGTGCTCTGTCTCTCAAAAAAAAACAAACATTTTAAAAAATTTAAAAAAACCAAAAAAAAAAACCACATGCCATCTGTACAAAGCTGCTCACGGCAATACAGTCCTGGAGGAGACACACCCCAATAATATCCAACACCAGAGCCTGGCCAGGAAAATACAGCATGTGAACCAAAAGGAAAATCCTCTGAAATAATACGTATCAGGTTGAACCATATGAAATTGCCATTTTGCAGGTTAATGATAGTCAAATATTAATTTGGTATGGTTACAGCTGAATAAAGTAGGGCAGTCATTTTCAAAGTGTGGTTCACAGACTTACAGCGTTGGGGTGGGGCTCCCAAAACCCTGTCAAGAGGAACAGGGGGTCAAAATTATGTTCATAATAGGGGCACCCGGGTGGCTCAGTCAGTTAAGTGTCCAACTTCAGCTCGGGTCATGATCTTGCAGTTCATGGGTTCAAGCCCGGAGGCGGGCTCTGTGCTGACAGCTCAGAGCCTGGAGCCTGCTTTGGATTTGGTGCCTCCCTCCCTCTCTGCCCCTCACTCTGTCTCTCTTTCAAAAATAAACATTTAAAAAATGTTTAAAAAATTATTTTCATAATAATACTAAGGTGTTATTTGCCTTTTTCTCCATGTTGACATTTGCACGGACATAGGCAATTGTTGACAAAAGCAATGTGGGTAACATTATATGAAACTGTATTTCCTTCGTTTATTTCAACAAAAAAACATTAACACAATAGTCGGAGTACAGAAGCAGATGTCAGAATCATGCTGTCCTTTATTTAGCCAGATATTAAAGAGATTTGCAAAACTGCTAACCAATGCCATTCTTCCCACTAATATTCTTTGTTTTGGAAAATATTTTTTATAAAGGCATTTTATTTATGTTAACATGTAGTGGGTTTATTATTTTTATATTTTAATGAATCAAAAATATTTTTTAAATATCTGTTTTAATTTTTAATGTGGTTAAGTATCAATGGATGTAATCTTCATGAGCAAAAACTCTCTGGGGTCTTCAATAATATTTAAAAGTGCAGGGGCGCCTGGGTGGCTCAGTCGGTTAAGCGTCCGACTTTGGCTCAGGTCATGATCTCGCAGTCTGGTCTGGGAGTTCAAGCTCCGCGTCGGGCTCTGTGCTGACTGCTCAGAGCCTGGAGCCTGTTTCAGATTCTGTGTCTCCCTCTCTCTCTGACCTTCTCCCGTTCATGCTCTGTCTCTCTCTGTCTCAAAAATAAATAAATGTTAAAAAAATTTTTTTAATTAAAAAAAAATAATATTTAAAAGTGCAAAGGACTCCTGAGACCGAAAACTTTGAGAATTCCTATATTAGGATAATTTACAGAAAAATATGCATGAAACGAAGTGGAAACAATCAGCACAATAAGAAAATAAGAAAATATGTAAAAAATGTGGAGGGGTGCCTGGCTGGCTCAGAAGGTGGAGTATGTGACTCTTGATCTCAGGGTTGTGAGTTCGAGCCCCAAGTTGAGTATAGAGATTAGAACTAAAATCTTAAAAAAAAAAAAAAATGTGGAGACAGCACCAGGTTCAGAGACCACAATATTTTTTTAAAGCGATCATTTTTTTTTTAATACAGAAAAGTACAAAAAATAATGAAACAATCACCCAGGGTCTCACCACCCATAACTAAAAGTTAACATTTTGTACTGTTTGCTTTCAGTATTTTTAACAAATTAATTAATTAATTAATTAATTAGACTTTCCAGCTAAAGTTAGAATTCCTTTGGTCCCCATCCTGTTGCTGAACTCCGAATATCATGAATTCTGGTGGTTTCCTTCCAGTATATAGTTATAAATTCCTTATGATATTTTAAAAATTTACTTGAAATAATTCATACTGTACAAATTAGTTTGCTGCAGTTACGTGGCCAGGCCACGGATTAAGACTATCTGGGTTCAAGTTCCTACTCCGATGCTTCTGTGACCTTGAGCAATTACCTCTCTGTGCCAGTTTCTTCATCTGTAAAATAGGGATAACATTGGTACCTATTCCATGAGGTTGTTGTGAGTTTTAATATAAGTGCCTGGAACAGCATCTGTCACAGAATTTTACCACTATAAAAGTATTTGCTTTTGCTCTCTTATTCCAACTTTCTTGCTTTTTAAAAATTTTTTTTAAATTCTTTTATTTATTTTTGAGAGAGAGACACAGTGTGAGCAGGGGAGGAGCAGAGAGAGAGGGAGATACAGAATCCGAAGCAAGCTCCAGGCTCTGGGCTGTCAGCACAGAGCCCAAAGCAGGCCCGAACTCACAAACTGTGAGATCATGACCTGAGACGAAGTCAGACGCTTAATTGACTGAGCCACCCAGGTGCCCCCAATTTTTTTGTTTTTCACTCACGATTTTGAAAAAAAATTTTAAATGTTTTTATTCATTTTTGAGACAGAGAGACACAGAGCACGAGCAGGGGAGGGGCAGAGAAAGAGGGAGACACAGAATCTGAAGCAGGATCCAGGCTCTGAGCTGTCAGCACAGAGCCCAACATGGGGCTCGAACTCACAGACTGTGAGATCATGACCTGAGCTGAAGTCGTACGCTCAATTGACTGAGCCACCCAGGTGCCCCTCAGTCACTATTTTGAAGTCTATAGACATTCATATACATAAAATATGTTCTTGTTAAGTGTTGTAGAGTATTCCATTGAATAAACATGCCATATTTGTATTACTTTTTTACTACAAAAGCGATAATAATAAACTAAAATTTCTACTTTAGAAGTTCACAGATTTATCTTGTCAAAAATCTTGGGGCACCTGGGTGGCTCAGTCAGTTAAGGGTCTAACTGTTGATTTCAGTTTGGGTCATGATCTTAACATT
This sequence comes from Prionailurus viverrinus, assembly GCF_022837055.1. Lineage (NCBI taxonomy): Eukaryota > Metazoa > Chordata > Mammalia > Carnivora > Felidae > Prionailurus > Prionailurus viverrinus. The sequence goes on along the minus strand of NC_062576.1, from coordinate 23,547,513 downwards.
GTGAAATAGAGCCCCACAATTGGCTCCAGACTGGGTGTGGAGCCTGCTTAAGATTCTCCCTCTCCCTCTCCCTCTGCCCTCTTCCATGGCATGCACGTGCGTGTGTGCACACATGCTCACACTTGCTCTCTTAAAAAAAAAAAACACACACACATTTGGGGCGCCTGGGTGGCGCAGTCGGTTGAGCCTCCAACTTCAGCCAGGTCACGATCTCGCGGTCCGTGAGTTCGAGCCCCGCGTCAGGCTCTGGGCTGATGGCTCGGAGCATGGAGCCTGTTTCTGATTCTGTGTCTCCCTCTCTCTCTGCCCCTCCCCCGTTCATGCTCTGTCTCTCTCTGTCCCAAAAATAAATAAATAAATGTTGAAAAAAAAAATTAAAAAAAAACACACACAAAAAAACACACAAAAAAACTTGGTTGACTAATTTTCTCCAGCAGGGCTCATCCTTTCCAGTAGACACAACAAAAGGCCTTCCAAAGATGCCTATGTCCTCATTCCCAGAACCTGCAAATCTGTTAAATTACATGGCACAGGGGAATTAAGATTGCAGATAGAATTAAGTTTGGCTATCAGCTGGCCTAGAAATAGAGAGATTATCCAGGATCATCTGGGGAGGCCCAATGCAATCATGAGGGTCTCGATGAGTGGAAGAAGGATGCCGAAGGGAGTGAACTGGACAGATGGTACGGGAGAAAAACTTGGCCCCCTATTGCTGGCTCTTAAGGTAAAGGAAGGGGCCACAAGCCAAGGAAAGCAGGCAGTATTTACAAGCTAGAAAAGGCAAGGAAATAGGTTCTCCCCTAGAGCCTCTAGAAGAAATACAGTCCTCCCTCTTCTTGATTTTAGGGGTGTTGGATCTCTGACCTCCAGAACTGTAAGACAATCATTTTGTGTGTATTAAGCAAATTCATTTGTAGCCATTTGTTACAGGACAAGAGAAAAGGAATCCGGTCTCTTAATGGTGGATGGAGAAGGCTGACTTTTGGGGTTCACTATGCATGTGCAATGAGATACAACTGTTAAACATATTGGCAAGAAAGTGGCTAAAGTGATCATCTTTGGAAACATGACCTGATGAAGAGAAGAGAAGGAAAGAAGTGAAGACTGCAGGAAAGGGGAGAGCCTGGCAGTGAGCAAAAGCTGAAGTGCAAGGGTGGGTTGGGGGTGGGGGGGGTCATTGGGAGGAAGCCCAGAGGCCCAAACCAGTAGGTAGGGTGTTTGAATTTCTAATGCAGAGGTGGGCCTTCAGGGAAAGACTGGGATCTAGGAGTGACCTTGGAGGGGGTGGCTGAGGCAGAGAGGAGGAGGTCACTGGGAAATCAGAGGTGAGCTAATTCCATCTCATAGGTCAGCTGAGGTTCATGGACATTGGGGGTGGGGGTCATTAGCTTCAAGAAGGAGCCTGTTCCTTGCAAAATTGCCTAAAATCCCCACCTTGCCCAGAGAGTAATCTGCCAGGGGTGGGGCGTGGTGTGGAAGTAACAGGGGTGCACGCATGTGTTGTGTTTGGTACACCGCGAGGTAGGACAGAGTGGTTAGGGAGTTACGTGGCCTATGATGTGCAGGGAGGACTGGCGGGGACAGTGACTCGTCTGAGAAACACGCGGGTAAGGGGGTCTATGTGCACCTATTGGGGCGTGTGTGGGTGCGGTGGGGGTCCGGACGTGCGGGTTGTGTGTGGGGGGAGGGAGGTAGTATGCGGAGTGCGTGCGAGTGCGCGGCAGGGGTGCGGGGTGCTCGGGGTACGTGGGGGTGGCACGTGGGCACGAGTGGGTGTGCAGGGCTGAAGCTGCTCGGCCGGGAGGAGAGCGGCCGGGGCGGGGAGCGTGCGCGCGTCGGCCCGCGGTCTGCGCCGCCAAGCTCCGCCCGCGAGCGCTACCGGGCTTCCCGCCCCCTCGGCCTGCTCCCTCCCCATCCCCGTAGCCGCGCGCGCTCCCAGCCCCAGCGCCGCAGACGCCCGGCCGCCGCCTCTGTCGCCGCCCGAAGCCGCTGCGAGGAGCAGGTATGACAGCGACCCCGGGAGAACGCAGGGGCCGCCCTGCCGCGGCGCCTTCCCCCGCGCGCTCCGTGGGTCCCGCCTCAGTTTCCCTCGCGGGGGCGTCTGGGCGCTAGCGGCGGCGCCGCTGGGACCCAGCGTCGGGGCGCAGGGGGAGGTCTGCGGGGTGACAAAAGCGCCCAGAGTGGGAAGAGGGGGAACCCAGCGAGCCCCAAGAGCGTCGGGGCGGCGGAGAGGGCCGTGGCGTCCTGGGCGCGGAGGGGCGGGGTGAGCTGTCGCCCCAGAGGGTGACACCCGCGAAACCCGAGAGCGCCGGCTCCGCACTGGGCGTCGCGAAGCGGAACAGCCCGACTTCAGCCACGCAGCATCCTGGGGCGGTGGGGCTCCGTGGTGTTACCATTTCACAGACGGGGAAACTGAGGGCAGAGGGTGGTGAAGCTTGCCTGCGTCCCGGTGACAGTCACAGAGCCCAGAAGTCTGACCCCAGAGCGTGCGTCCTGGCCTCCCGTGTCAGCCGCCCCTGGGGGTCCGGGGGGACCCCGTGTTGTCTGCGTGGCCTCCTGCTGGGGAGGAGGCCTGTTCCCAGCTCCTAACTGCCTCTCCCCGGAGGGGGTCTGTCCTGGGAGCTGGTCTTGGCTTCGTGAAGGCTTGGCTTCGGTGTGCCCGGGGAAGCAGGGACCAGGGAACTGAGGGTGTGTGGCAGCACGGAGCAGACCCTTCCCACCGCAGCGTGGACGGAGAAACTGAGGCACGGACAAGTTTAGGCAGGAAGCAGAGTTTCTTCCCAAGACAGGTACGACAGGTCCCTCACCCCATGCCCACCAGGGACCTGGATCAGGACAGCCAAGGCTCGTTCCTCCCTAGCAGCAGAGCCCTCCCACAGTCCATGGGGGACGTGTGGAAATGCCCCCCTGAGGTCTCGGCATCTCTGTGGCCCCCACCCGGCATCTGCCAGTGACCCGACCTACAGGGATCCTTCATCCATTCCTCTTAGTCTATAACCTTCCAATCCCTACCCTCCCTGCTCCCTGAAAGAAACCACTTGCACAACATGGGGTGTTCCTTCTAGATCTACACTTAAAACGCATAGTGACGTTGTGGGCAGATGTTTAACAGAAATGGTATAATCCGTCCATATTCTGCAACTTGGCCCCCCTCTCCACCATCCCCAGCCCGCCAGTTACCATTTCTTTGAGAGTTATCCATGTTGCGCATATAAATCTCACCTGGTCATAAAAATTCCCGGGGCTGTTTTCTACTTCAGCTTTTTCCATAAATCGACATCTCTGGGTTAAGAAAGATTTTCGTTCTTTGAAGTACACTAACGTCACAGGATCTGAATTTGTGATACAACGTGCTCGCCTCTCCGTTTCTCACGTGCTTGTATTTACACATGCGCACAAGGCGTCCACAAGGGTACATGCGCACAAGACGTCTGCACATGCGCACAAGACCTCTGCACATGCGCACAAGACGTCTGCACATGCACATGAGCACAGAACGTGTACAATTTGCATACATGCTACCGTGCAGGTCGCCGCATATACACGTGCACAGGTTCACACGTGTGTGCACTACACACACATGCACAGGTGCACATATGCGCACTTCTGTCCTGTCTTTAGGCGAACACGAACACGACACCCTCTCTCGCTGCGATCTCTGCTGGGCCCAAAAGCCTGGGATTGAGCCAGGCCACAAGCTCTGCCTGTCCAGGCACCAGTGGGCAGAGTTCCCAAAAGGGTCGGCATCCAGGGATTCTCTCCAGATGCCCCCAGTGCCGCCCCCACCTTCCAGTAGGAGACAGGTAGTTAGGAAAGATAGCTAGCAGATGGGAGTATCCAAGGTCCTATTTGTGTCACACAAACTTTCCTTCCGGGTCCGGTCTGTGGGATGAGAGTGCGCTTGTGTTGGAATGTGTGCCAAGACCATCCATAGTTTGGTGGAATGCCTGTGAACAGCCATCTGGGGAGAAGCTGGAATGGGGTGGTGCTTGCATTACCATTCTAGGTCCACCGCTTCCTGGCTGGGACAAGTCCCTTCCCCTGTGTGAGCCATAGCTTTCTCATCTGTACCATGGGGGTGAGGATAATGGCAACCTCCCAAAACTATGGAGTGCGTTCGTGGGGTGATGAAACAAAATACTCAGAGCCTTGTCAGCCCTAAGTAGGAAGTCTTGTCTGGGACAGGGAGAGACCCGGAGATGGCCCCTGGGTGGAGGTGACACCCAGAGTCACCATTGGGTCCATCATTTGTCCACACCCCAAATCCAGACTGGAGAATCCTGAGTGCTGAGTGGGCTGGAGGATGAGATTCCTGGCTACTGAGCACCAAGCTCAGCTCAGAGGAGTCCAGAAGCCTCATGGCATCTGCAACAGGTGAACTGCACACCTGGTGAGCTAAGGTGCAGAAATGAAGTGAGCCAAGGTCCCCACCTTGGAGATACAAGAGACAGAAGTTGCAAAGGAGGCCCATGGGCAGCTTTTGTGAGGCCCACCCTCCTTCTTGTATTTTAGATGACTCTCAAATGTTAAAAAGTGGGAGATGTCACATAAAAATCTGTATCTCTGGATCCTCTTGAGAAATCAGAGAAACAGACAACTCTGGGCCCAACATTTGGCTGCCCCCTTAGATGAGATGGGCACCTTCCAAGGTGCCACAGTCCCCACCTGGCCTCCTTCATAATGACCACATAACACAAAACTTAGTAACATAAACTCACAGCCAGCTTTTACATCCCATCTCTGCCACAAATTAATTGTGTGATAATAAGTAGCACTTGCCTCAAAAGGTTATTTTAGGTTTTGAATGAGTCAAGAACCTAAGGCTCTTAAAACAGTGTCTGGGGCATGGTGCATACTATCTAAGTGTTGATGATGCTGATGCTGATAATGGTGACATTAGCCACCTGGTCCCTGGGAGAGCATCATTTGTACTCCAAATTGTGCTTGATATAAATGCTGTGGAAACACAAGTGAAGGAGGAAGAAAGGAAGGAAAGTAATGCTTTGAACTCCTTTTTCAAACCAGATGCTACCATCCTAGATTTTTTTTCTTTCCAAAAACTGGGAGAGGACAACATTTCGGGGACAGATACAAAGAGGGGGGATTCTAAGGTGGGTTTTGAAGGATAAATAGGAGTTTCTCTGGACCAGCGGAGTGAGAAAAGCACCGCCATACAGAGGAGACAGAAAAGGACCTTGAGGGGCGCCTGGGTGGCTCAGTTGGTTAAGTGTCTGACTCTTAATTTCCGTTCAGGTTGTGATCTCACAGTCATGGAATCGAACCCCATGTTGGGCTCCTCACTGGGCCTGTAGCCCGTTTGGGATTCCCTCCTTCCCTCTCCCTCTGCTCCTCTCCCACTTGTGTGCACGTGAGGGCACGCTCTATAAATAAATAAGTAAGTAAGTAATAAGAAAAGGACCTTGAGATCATGATGGGGCTTATGACAGGAAGGAGGATGAACATTTTTTGCATACCTACTATGTGCAAGTGCTGTTATAATTGCCTCATAGTGCCCTTGGGAATCACATCTGTGATCCCCATTTACTGATGAGTCAGAGGTTCAGGGAGGGTAAGCACTTGCCCACGAGCTTGCACAGTGGGTCAGTGGCAGAGCTGGGGTCCGACCCCAGATCTGTTTGATTCTAAAGCCCTGTGCACCCTCTCTGAGCCTTGTTTCTCATCATAAAGCAGAGGTAATACTAGTAAAACCTACTGCGGTGTTGGTTGTGAAGATAAGATAAGAAAATGCACACACCTTAGCATGGGACCTGGCATGGAGCAGTTGCTGCTGTGATTTCCATTGGAACAAAGCCTGTGTGTCTTCAGCCCTCTCTGCACCTCACTCATACCAGATGGGGGAGCCCAGGGAACGAAGGGCCAGCAGGTCTCAAAGTGTGGTCTGTGGACCAGGAGCATTGGCATTGGACTCAGCTGGGAGCTGGTTGGAAGTGCAGATTCTCAGACCCACCCTAGACCTACTGAATCAGAGACTAGGGGTGGGGCCCAGCAACCTGTATTTTAATAAACCCTGCAGAGGTGGTTCCATATGCTGAAACATTTCAGGGTTACTGGCCTAAAGAAAAACTTCAAATGAGACCCCTCCAGCCACCTGCACCCACCTCCCACTAGATGGTGAGAATGTTCTCCTCAGCAAAGGCCAAAGATGGAGGGTATGTCCTAAGACAAAGGCAAGTTTCCCTCCACGCTGGACAGTTGCTGAGGGGCTTAGTGGAGTTTGCAGATTTTGGGTTTTTTGTTTCTTTTTTTTTTTTTTTTGAGAGAAAGAGTGCACATAGATGGGGAGGGGCAGAGAGAGAGAGGATGAGAGAGAATCCCAGCAGGCTCTGTGCTGTCAACATCGAGCCCAACTCGGGGCTAGATCTCATGAATTGTGAGATATGACCTGAGCCAAAATCAAGAGTCAGACGATTAACCGACTGAGTCACCCAGGCGCCCCTCCTGGGCTTTTTATTCTTTAGAACTTGCTCTCCTTTCTAGTCTTGCAGCCTCTGCCCACCTTGAGGGTCTGGAGCGAGATTTGAATTTCAGAGATGCTGAAAGTGAGGGATGCCCCAGGCAGCTGAGGACCCACCCCCTCCCCATAAAAAGCCTGTTATTAGAGACCCTTCTGTGCCTGGGGGCTCTCGTGGGCTGTCCCTTTCCCCGGAGCTCCCATGAGAACATGTGTCCAGGCACAAGTCCTGAATGGTGGAGAATGATCCCAAGACTCTGCACAAAAAAGCATTAAGGAGGTTCCAGGTCATGTGACGAGGAAGGAAGTCCAGGCTGGGGACAGGAGCGTACTGCAGAGAACCTCCAGTTGAGAAGTAGGCACCCTCTACATATCCTCTTGGAAGCTCTGAGCAAGAGTTGGGGTGCCTGGGTGGCTCAGTTGGCTGGGCATCCAACTCTTGGTCTCAGCTCAGGTCACGGTCTTGTGGTTTGTGGGATCGAGCCCCATGTTGGGCTCTGCGCTGACAAAAAAAAAAAAAAAAAGAAAAAGAGTGGGAGGCAGTACTAATGGGTGGAAACATGGCCTTGCCTTAAAGATCAAAGTTTCTAGGCCTGCCTTCATAAAATTTACTATTTCTTGCATGACCAAAACCAAAAGTACCCATAAGCCCGGGCATGTCAAACTAGTAAAAATATTTGTCACTTCTATGACAAAGAGTTAACTACATGGATAAAGAGCGCTCACAAATCAAAGACCAAGCACCCCATCCAAAAAAAAAAAAAAAGAAGAAGAAGAAGAAGAAAGTAAAGGATGTGATTTGGCTAAATAGAAGTACATAAAAAGAAGCATAAATTCAAACAGACAAAAAGGTGCTCAACCATTCTTCAAAAAAGAATCGCACGGCCAAACCACACCAATTCTGTTTCCCACCTGCCAGATGGCTGGGTAACACTCAGTGCTGGACATGGGGTGGGGGAAACCAGTACTCTCAAACCCTGCGGGCAGGAGCACAGGTACCCCTCAGTGGGGGGTAGTTAGGAAAACTGTCGATATTCAAGAGGCCCATACCCATGGCTCTGCAATTTCACCTGCAGGGATTTACCCAGTGGATATCTTTGCATTGGACACAACAAAGATAGTCATCATTGTGTGTAAGAGCAAACAATTGCAGAGTAAACACCCGCCAGAAAGGAGCCAAGTACTGTTACTTGTGGGAATGGCCACACAGGAGAATATGATGCAGTCACTAAAAAGAAAGCAGTAGCTCTTTATGAATGGATGTGGAACCATCTCCCAGATGTATTGTTAAAAGAAAATTACAGGGAATAGAACAGTGTGTAGTATTCTACCATCTGTGTGCATAGAGTCCCTTTATAAAAGGATGAGGGGCGCCTGGGTGGCTTAGTTGGTTAAGCGCCTGACTTAGCCTCAGGTCATGATCTTACAGTCCCTGATCCCGCATCAGTGCTCTGCACTGACAGCTCAGAGCCTGGAGTCTGGTTCGGATTCTGTGTCTCCCTCTCTTTCTGCCCCTCCCCTGCTCATGCTCTGTCTCTCTCTCTCTCTCTCTCTCTCTTTCTCTCTCTCTCTCTCTCTCTCTCTCTCTCTCTCTCAAAAATAAATAAACATTAAAAAAAATTTTTTTTAAAGGATGAGATGGGGCGCCTGGGTGGCGCAGTCGGTTAAGCGTCCGACTTCAGCCAGGTCACGATCTCGCGGTCCGTGGGTTCGAGCCCCGCGTCGGGCTCTGGGCTGATGGCTCGGAGCCTGGAGCCTGTTTCCGATTCTGTGTCTCCCTCTCTCTCTGCCCCTCCCCCATTCATGCTCTGTCTCTCTCTGTCCCAAAAATAAATAAACGTTGAAAAAAAAAATTTAAAAAAAAAAAAATAAATAAAGGATGAGATAAGCGCTTGCTCTGCATCTTTGGGACTATCATAGGAAGTCAGAACTAGGAGAATGGGGAGGCTACAGTCAGCTACTGGACCACATATGAAGACCAGCAGGTTCAGATGGGGATGGTGTCTAGGGAGCTTATAAAAGCATCATCTATATTTTAATTTCACTTTGTATTTGCAAAGTTAAAAAAGTATGTGTTTCCATAATTTAAATGACAAAACATAAAGTCAGAAGAAATCTTAGCTGGTGGGAACATACAAAAGATGCAGTGACTCCTAACCTGGGCCTGCTAACCCGCAGAGATCAGAATCCTGGCTCTGTACTTACCTGCTGTGTGACCTCAGGCAAGTTACTTAACCTCTCTGTGCTTCAGTTTTCTCATCTGTCAACTGGAGATGATAATAACTCTCACCTCAGCAGTGACGTTATGAAGATTAAATGTGTCAAGTGCTTAGAACAGCACCTGGCACACAGTAAGTCCTAAATAAACGTTTGTTAAATAAGTAAATTAACTTGAAACAAGCCTGGAAATCTTAGCATTTTTGTTTTTAAGTGAGGAATTTGTTTTTTACACTAAGGAAACGGGGTCCTAGCCAAGATACAGTCATGGGGCTGAGCTGAACCCAGAGCAAACCTGGGGGTTTTGCTGGGAGGTGGGGAATGCCCAGCAAATGAGGGGCAAGGCCGTAAGAGACTGAGGCTCAGAGAGGTTCAGGAATTTGCAGAGGTTCAGGCCACACAGTGGTAACAACAGAACTTGAATCCAGTCCCAACTTTCTCCTCCTCCACAGTGCCTCCTGACAGGGAATGTCTTGAGGATTGCGGGGGCTGGGGAGTCTGGGGCCACTGGTGTCCCTTTCCTTGCAGACCTCTGGGATGAAGCAAGCCTTGCTTCCTCCTGATATGCCGTGGAGCTCGTCCCTGAGCCAAGGTCTGGAAGGAAGGCTAAGATCTGGGAAGTCTGGAACACCCTCCTTCAGGAGCTGCTCCGATCTGGCTCCAGGGCTCCAGGGAAGACCTCAAGCAGGGGCTGCGTGGCCTCCCCAAACAAGCTCCCCCGCCCTCTGCAGGCTGATTCCTGAAATTCCACCGTGGCTCTCTCACTCATGGCTGTGTGCGGACTTTGTTGATTTTCCTGGTTGAAAGGCACCACCTCCCACCCCAGGAAGGATCACCTTTGATCGTCCTCTGTGGCTTGTGCTGCAATGAGGAGTTGGATGGGGGCTGGATGTTGAGTCTGGTTGGTGAGAGAGACTAGGAAGAACCTTCGGGGTCTGTGCCTGTGGACGTGAAGGCCACCTTTGAAGGTCTTAGGGATGGGGGAGGGGTTGTGAACTGTTTAGAGGTGTGCTGGGCACGTGGGAGGTGCTCCCTAGTGAAAGGAGGGGCCATGTGCTGGTCCAGGGGAGTCCTGGCTTCCCACAGGCCGCTTGGGGAGACGATTCCCTGTCCTCAAAGCATTCTCACCAAGATTTACCCAGAGTCCTGGAGAGGCAGTTTGTATAACCATTGAGTTTGGGAGTCAGACTGGCTGGCATTGCAGCTCAGCTCTGTGTGACCTTGGGCTTGATACTTAGCCTCTGAGCCCCGGTGCTGGCGTGTGGACTGGGGACCACAGCACCTCCCACCCCGCCCCAGGGGCTCTCAGCTAGCTAAGTGCACAGCACCTTAGCTTAGAGCCACAGGCCCCTCAGTCACTGGCCCCACCCTTCTCACTGCTCCAATTGACTCCAGAAATGCTGCACCATTCTTGCTGGGCTTTGAGAAGGAAGGTGGGTGGAGCCGTGGGAGGAGAGGCCCCCGAGCCTCTGAAAGGCCAGGAACACCTTCACCTGTAGAACTCAGTGAAAGTTGAAACATCAGAATCTGGGCCTGACTGTGTGTGTCCAGGGAGGAGTGATGTTCAAGTGGAGAACAGACCACGGGCTGGTTACAACTTGCAGGCTTGTAGGAGTGGGAGCCAGTCTGCCCCCTCTGACACTAGGTGACACGGGTGGTGACCCAGTCACAGGATGATGGCCCCAGTGAGTGGGTCTCCGTGCAACACACATGCAGAAGGCAGAGCCTGGAGAAGGGGGGCGGTCGGGGGGCAAGGGGAACGAGAACATTTCCTAGCATGTAGGGAGTGCTTCCTGAAATGCTACAACATGAGTTTGCAGGGATTCAAACTTCTAGAGGGTTAGGTCGTGTCTGTTTTGTTCTCTGCTTTGCCACTGCAGCCACGGGCCAGGCACTGGAGATACAGTGGTGAGCAAGCCATGTCTCCCAGCCCCCAGGAGACTCCTCGGCCCCCCTACCCTGAGACCCCCTCCCCAGCCTCATTTCTGACTCCTGAATTCCCACTGGGGCCCACCCTTGGCTGGATGGGTGGGGCGGAGTTCTCATTGCATCTTACAATCTAGTTGGCTAAAAACCCCAGCCTGTGACCCCTCTCCACGGTCAGACAGGTCCCCAAAGCTTGTCACTCACTCGAGGTGTGACCGCTCCATCTGGGAACCATCTTGTTTTGCTTGCCTCACTCACAGAGATGAACTGACTTCAGTTTCTCTTTCCCGTGTGATTCAGTTCGTCAAGTAAACGCTGCTGAGGTCCATGTGGCTTTCTCCCCTACAGTGATAATAATAAAAATAGGCAGTGTCTTTCAAGCATGTCCTACATGCCGGGCTCATGCATCATAAAAGAAGGGTACAAATATCCTCCCCATTTGACCCCTGGAGAAACCAAGCTCTCTCAGTGCACGATCTCATTGTATCTTTCCAACAATCCAGCAAAACGCGGTGTAATTATCTAGATTTTGCTGATAAGAAAAAAACAGGCTCAGAGAGGTTAAGTAACTTGCCCAAGGTCACACAGCACTAGTAAATAAATGGTGGGGCTGGGATTCAAACCCAAGCAAGCAATCTGACCACAGAGCCCACTTTGCTCTCCCTATCCCGCCTGTCCTCGGCTTCCAGGTGTTATTTGAGAAGTGGGTGCGGAAGAGGAGTGGAAATTTTTACTCCGTGACAGAGTTCTCGAAACCCTTGGCTTACCCACAGTGTAAGGTTTCAGCTGTTTGCTTCCCAGGAACTACCCTGGGTCACTGTGTGGGTTAGGATTCGAATCTCCCCCAACAGAGAGGGGCAGCCCAGACCCCAGCTTGCGTGTGGCTGTGACTCTTGGAGCAACCGCCCCTCACCTTCCTGGGCACCAGATTCTTAGCCTCTAAATTTCCCCGGAGGCCTGGCTTCTTCCTGCCAGACGGCCATCCAGGGACCCAGGAAGCACACAGAGGCTGGGCCTGCCTCCCAACGACTCAGTTCCAGAGGTTGGGCCCAAGGCCCAGTACCCCAAGCTGGATTTCAGAGGGTGGCAGGAAATGGAGACTTAGTTGGGAAAAGGAGGGGCCAAGGGAAAAGAATGTTACCCCCTTTATCCCTTCCTTGTCTTTGATTCTTGCCTTTCACCTAGTGTTGGAGGAGGAAGGTGTTCACTCAATAAACTCGAATGCAGTGGAACCCACTTTGGAGGTCCAGGGCACGGGAAGCCCAGTTGACCCAGCACTTACAGAATGCTGATGGAGGACAGGCGCAGTGAGATACATTTGGCCTGTCTTAGTTCCTTGAATCTGCACAGTAACCCCATCCAGTAGGTATATATATCATCACATTCACGCCTGTCATTGTTATCACTATCCCCATCACCATCACCTTCATCCCCATCATCACCAGCAGCAATGAATGTCATGGTCACCCACATGGCTTCCCAGACCCAAGGCCCAATATGCACATAGGGCGTCAGACCCGGAAGACACACCACATCCATCCCCCAGAAAGATTGTTAAGAGCTTGCACTCTTGGGCGCCTGTGTGGCTCAGTCGGTTAAGTGTCAGACTTCGGCTCAGGTCACGATCTCACAGTTTGTGAGTTTGAGCCCTGCGTTGGGTTCTGTGCTGACAGCTCAGAGCCTGGAGCCTGCTTCGGATTCTCTGTCTCCTCTCTCTGCCCCTCCCCAACTTGTGCTCTGTCTCTCAAAACTAAATAAATGTAAAAAAAATTAAAAAAAAAAAAAGAGTTTGCACTCTAGAGTCTGAAAGACCCAAATTTGATTCCTAGTTCTGACACTTTCCAGTTATGTGACTTGGTGCATGAGATCTAACCTCTCTGAACCTCAGAGTCCTTGTCTGTAAAACAGGGATGATCTCGGTCGGTTCCTGCCTCTCAGGGTTGTGATGAGGGTCACGAGAGCTGGTGCAGGTAACCCTTGGCACAGGGCCTGGCTCAAATCATAAAAGCAAAACAAACACAGGGAAACACTGGTAAGGGGAGGGCCTGAGTGATTGGTTGGGAGTTCCCAGCAGCCCTGGACGTTGAGGGCCAGGTGCTGCCCAGCGTGAGAACGGGCACTGGAGGGCCAGCTTAGGGCAACTTGAGGCAGGACTGGAGGAGGATGGGGAAGGTCCCAAGAGGGCCAGCCTGCTTCTGACTCCAAGGCTTCCCCAAAGCTGCCAGCCTCGCCCCCACCATCCATCGTGGCATATCCTACTGGGCCTTTCTCCCTTTTTGATGATCTATTTCCAAATAACAGTCATAGTGAGCATCCAAGGTCAATCCTATGCCAAGCAATCACGAGCGTTTCACCTCCAGCCTCCGAGGCTGCTATGAACCGCTATGTGGGTTGTGTGCTGCACAGTTCCAGGGCTGTCCTTCACATAGACTGCATTGTGAATGATGCCACCTAGAGTTGTGCAGTATATACCTGCACAGCTGTATGAGGCAGCTCTGTGAGCCTCCTTGTTCCTGGAGAGAGTGCAGCATCTATCTTGGGTGCCCCAGGTCTGGCTGCAATTCAAGGCAGAGAAGATTGAATGGTGTCTAGATGCCAGTTGAGATACAGAGAGACCAGGTTTGCGGCCGAGGCTTGTCCTTGAGAAGGCTGTGTCTGGCATTGTGGTGACTGGTGATGGTGATGGATTATTGATTGTCCTTAACGTAGATTATCGAGAGGTGATAAAACAAAGTGGTTATGAAAACAGGCTCTGGAGTCAGACAGGGGTTCAGTTGTGCTCTACTACTCTCACTGTGTGACTTTGGGCAAATCATCTGACTTCTCTGTGCCTCAGTCTCCCCATCCAAAAAAACGGTTATATAATAACACAGGTGAATATGTGAAAAGGACACAAGATGGTGCTGGTAAAGCTCTAAGCACAGCGCCTGCCGTGTAGTTAAATGGTCACTACATATTAAAGCTTAATGACGTCGCCAGCGTGGGGGGGAGGTGAGGTTCAGAGTCGCCCATTGGAAGGCAGCTCCCTGAAATCCTGCCAGAGTGTTGAAGGATTGGGGGCCCAATCTGAAGTCTGTGGCCCAGAGCCAGATCAAGCCAATACTTGACCGGGCCTTGTCAACACAACCTTTTCATAATCAAGTGCTACTAAGGTTGCAGAGATCGTGTAGGGGAGATTGTGTGGGTAAATACCGGGAAGGAGAAGGCCTGCAGTCCCGGCTTCCATGCCCTCAATTCATTCCTCCGGCTCAGGGGTCAGCCAACTCTGGCCCCAAGGCCAAGCTCACCCCACCACCTGTTGATTCTCAGCCTGTGAACTAAGAATGGTTTTTTTCCATGGCTGAAAAAAAAAATCAAGAGAAAAATAATCTTCCATTAACATGCAAATTAAATGAAATTGAAAATGGGGAGTTCATAAAGTATTGTCAAAAAACACTTCCTGTTAACTATGGCTGCTTTTGCACTCGCTACTGTGGCAGATTGGGTAACTGTGACAGACTATGTGACCCACACAGCTTAAGCTAGTGCTGTCTGGCCCTTTACTGAAAACGTTTGCAGACTCCTGCTGTAGCCTGGTGGTTCCCAGACTCTGCTGCACGTTGGAATTACCTGAGGAACTTTTGAAAAGCGCTCAGGTCATGCCCCAGACCAGGTAGATGGGGCTCTCTGGCGGTGGGAGTCAGGCATCAGTGTTTTTCAAAGATCTACAGGTGATTCTGTGATGCAGCCAAGTTTGAGAACCTGTGTCCCAGCCCTTCTGGAGTCCCATGCCTCTTGCCATGCCTGGGAGGGCTGTCCCAAGCTCAGAAAGCTTGCCCAGAGCATAAGACACTTTTCCGGCCCCGAGGTCTATGAGCACGTTTGCAAGCTGGCACAGGTCTTATTTTGTGTGACCCACGCAGCAGTTTTTAAATTAGGGAATTTCACTTTGGCTTCTGGGTTTCCAGATTCTCTTGGAAAATTGGAAGTTCTGGTCCTCCCGAGCGTACGTTTCCCAGTGGTGATAATCAGCTGGATATGCTTTGGCTTCATTTTTTTGTGCATCCCCTGCTTGGCTCCTGAAAGCATTTGAGTATGAGACTCCTTGACTTTTTTGTTTTTAATTTTTCTTAATGTTTCTTTATTTTTGAGAGAGAGAGCATGAGCAGAGGAAGGGCAGAGAGAGAGAGGGAGACAGAATCCGAAGCAGGCTCCAGGCTCTGAGCTGTCAGCACAGAGCTAGACGTGGGGCTCGAACTCACGAACTGTGAGATCATGACCTGAGCTGAAGTTAGACGCTTAACCAACTGGGCCATCCAAGCGCCCCTGAGACTCCTTGACTTAATGGTAGGGAACTCTAGGCCAGTGCACCTCAAATTTCAACATGCACACACGTGCCCTGGGGTCTTGGCAAGTAGGGCAAGTGGGGCCAGAATGTTGTGTCTCAAACGACATGCAAGAGGATGGTGATCTGCTTGGTCCCAGTGCTGTACTTTTTGAGTAGTAGGCTGAAAGCCTCATTGTCAAACATTAGCATGGCACAGAGTCTCCTGTAGGGTGGGGGCGGGGTGGGGGTGGGGGAATGGCTGTTCAAACCCAGAGTTTCTGATTCAGGAGATCTGAGGATTTACTAACTAGTTCCCAGGCGATGCTGCCACTGTTCTGGGACCAGACTTTAGGAGCCATCGTTCTTGGCTATGCACTGTGGGCTTGACCCATTGGCTCTCATCTGGGGTGAGGGTGCTCTGAGGTTCCTCAGATGGCCCCATGTTTGTTCTTTCTGAGGACAGACTCCTTGACACTCAGCTGTTGCCCAGGGAATGAGGTCTTTGCTGACTTTTTTGGTCAATTGTCTCTTTGAGAAGACCCAAGCAGCTTCCTCAAGTTCAAACTCACGATTTAAACACATAGTGGGGGCCCAGAGGGGCACCTGGGTGGCTCAGTCAGTTAAGCGTCCGACTCATGATTTAGGCTCAGGTCATGATCTCATGGTTCATGGGTTCAAGCCCCACATTGGACTCTGTACTGACAGTGTGAAGCCTGCTTGAGATTCTCTCTTTGCCTCTCCCCTGCTCGCTCTCTCTCTCTCTCTCTCTCTCTCTCTCTCTCTTTCAAAAATAAATAAACTAAAAAAAAAAAAAATAAAGCCCTAGTGGGGCCCTGGAGATGGGAGAACTTTCTGTCCATGTGTTGTAAACCTCTTCCCCATTCCAAGGAGTTCTGATCTGTGCATCTTACAATAAAGGCCACCCCCAGGGAGGTCTCCCATTAGATACCACAGGGGGGCCCTGCTCAAACAGACTCAAACCCCAGATATGGGGTATTAGGTGGGCCCAGGCCTGTCACCAGAGACTGTGGCTGTTACAGCTTTGGGGACATGGGCAGGGCCCTCTCTCTGGTCAGGCTGGGCCCAGCGCCATCAGCCACAACTGCCTTGAACAAGAATGACCACCCAGTCCAGGGCCAGTTCCCTGAAGTCCTTGAACTTGAGAGGGCCGGCATCCAGATCTGGATGGGTGAGCTTAAGAAGATCAGAGATTATGAATTATTTAACTTGCTTCCTGGACCCTTGAGGGCAGGGATTCACTGACTCACAAGAGCTCTTTGCCCCCAGAAGCCGGAAACCCCTGCCCACTGTCAGCCCCAGGTGGTGCCTTCCAGTCCCCCTGGACGGGATCATACCCAGAGTGGCCGCTACAGTGGGCAGGTGCACTGGGGGGGCTTGGAGAGCCCTTGTGCAAACCCTAGCTCTCCACTCACTAGCTGGGTGACCTTGGGCAGTTGGCTGTGCAACGAACGGATGCAGGATGGACTCGAGGATCAAATGAGATGATGTGCATAAAAAGTGTCATGACCGTCCTGGCACATGTTAGGTGCTCAACACACAGCAGCTGCTATTATCAGCATAACAGTCGATGTTAGTTATGATTATTTAGTTATGTAAACTGCTCTGCCGCCTTCTCCCTCCCACTTTCCTGCAGTCTGCCAGACAGAATGGCTTGCTTGTGCTCAGAGAAAGCACCTATTTGGCAGCAACTGTATTCATTTTTGTATTCAACTCATATTTAAGTGCCTGCTGTGTGCCAGCTATGGTTCTAGGTCAGCGCTGACCAGTATAAATAATATAGGCCACAAATCTGAGCCACATAAGCAACTTAAAATTTTCTGACAGCTGTTTTTTTCAAAAAAAAAAAAAAAAAAGACACAGTTGAAATTAATTAAAAAAATTGTTTTTAACGTTTATTTATTTTTGAGACAGAGAGAGACAGAGCATGAACAGGGGAGGGGCAGAGAGAGAGGGAGACACAGAATCGGAAGCAGGCTCCAGGCTCTGAGCCATCAGCCCAGAGTCCGATGTGGGGCTCAAACTCGTGGACCGTGAGATCGTGACCTGAGCTGAAGTCGGACGCTTAACCGACTGAGCCACCCAGGTGCCCCGAAATTAATTTTAATAATATATTTTATCAAGCCCATATATCCAAAGTATTATCAACATCAACATTTCATCTGTATCAAGAATTGTTAATGAGATTTTTAAATTTTTTATTATTATTTTAATGTTTTATTTATTTTTGAGAGAGGGCAAGCAGGGGAGGGGTAGAGAGAGAGGGACAGAGGATCTGAAGCAGGCTCTGCACTGACAGCCAGCGAGCCCGATGTGGGACTTGAACTCACAAACTGTGAGATCAGCCTGAGCCAAGGTCAGATGCTCAACCGACTGAGCCACTCAGGTGCCCCTAAAATTTTTGATTGCAGGGGGCACCTGGGTGGCTCAGTCGGTTGGGTATCTGACTCTTGGTATCTCCTCAGATCATGATCTCACAGTTCGTGGGATCAAGCCCTGTGTCCGGCTCTATGCTGACAGCACAGAGCCTGCTTGGGATTGTCTCTCTCCCCCTCTCCCTCCCCCATTTGCACTCTCTCTCTCTCAAAATAAATAAATAAACATTAAAAAAATAAAAAAAATGTTTAATTGTGGTAAAAACATAAAATATACTATCTTAACCATTATTTTTTCAGTTTTTATGTATTTATTTTGAGACAGAGAGAGCGTGAGTGGGAGAAAGGTAGAGAAGGGGAGAGAGAGAATCCCAAGCAGGCTCTGCAGTGCCAGCACAGAGCCCAGTGCGGGGCTCGAACTCACGAACCATGAAATCATGACCTGAGCTGAAGTCAAGAGTTGGATGTTTAACTAACTGAACCACCCAGGTGCCCCCCATCTTAATCATTATCAAATGTATGTTACAGTGATGTGTTAAGTACATTCACATTGTGCAACCAATCTCAAGAACTCTCTTCATCCTGCAAAATATTCATATTTTATGTCTCTGTTTTTCGCATGATTTCTTTGAAATCCGAATTGTGTTTCACACGGAGAGCACATCTCAGTTGGACCAGTGGGGTTTCCCAGCACCCGCTAGCTGCCCCGTGTGGTCGTGGCTACTGTCCTGGATAGGGCAGCTGTGCTACTGGGGTGGAGCTGGAAATGAAGAGAGGCCCAGGGTGCACCTGCAGGGAGTTTAAAACTCCGGTGGTTGGAGACAGACAGGAAGCACATGAATAGATTAGATAGTCTCCCAGGGTGTTAGGTTCTATGGAGAAAGTAATAGGGCCATGGGCTCAAGCACTCTGGGGGTTTGGGGGTCAGGTCACCTCTGAGAGGCGGCATTGGAGCTGAGGCTTCAGAGGAGAAGCTAGCCCCATGAAGGTAGATCTAGAGTAATGGTTTTCAACTCTGCCTGTGTATCAGACTCTGTGGAAATTTTAAAAAAATGTACAGATGCCAGACGCTGCCTTCACCTGCAGAGCCAGAGTCACTGTGTGTGAGGTCCTGGCACGCATGTCTTCTAAAGAGCTTGCCGAGTGACCAATGCACAGCCAGCTTTCCTGTTCCACTCAGCAGGAGCAGCAAGTGCAAAGGCCCTGAGGTTGGAAGACCCTAGCATATTGGAGGGGCAGAAGCGAGGACAGGAGAGGAGGGTAGGAGGTGAGCCTGGAGTGGGCAGGGGCCAGGCTTACCGGTGCTTGAGGCCACACAGTAAGAAGTTTGGGTTTTATTCTAAGTGGGACAGGAAGCCATTGCTAGGCTGGTAGAAGGAATACCACAAGGTCTTTTCGCCAAAGTGCTGGACACTCAACTTGTTCTTTGCCTAATTAAGAAAAAAAAAAAAAGAGTTTAAGGTACCCTAGTTCCACCTATTGCCCTTAACCTGGAAAGAAGGGTTTCTAAAGCATCCCTTGGTTAGGGAAGAAAAGACTAAATTCACCCCTAAGTCTAAATCATTTCTACTCAGGGGCAGTGGGGTGGATTTACTGACCCGCTCATCCCCAGTCCCAGGTTCAGGAGGGGGTCTGCCAGTACCCGTCTCCCTCCTCACCCTACACACTGTTGTGCCTACTGGTTACTTCTCTTTTCGCAGCGCTTATCGGTCTGCTGGAGCTGCTATGACAAAATAGCACAGACAGTCTGGCTTAAAGAATAAAAAATTACTTTCTCCCGGTTTTGGAGACTGGAAGTCCAAGATCAAGGTGGCGGCCGAGTTGGCTTCCCAGAAGCCTTGGCTTGCAGATGACCTGCTTCCCTCTGTGTCCTCATGTGGTCTTTCCTCTGGGAGCACACAGCCCCGGTGTTTCTTGGGGTGTCCCAAAAAGGAGGCCGGTCAGATCGGCTTAGGGCCCACCCTACTGGCTTCATTTTAACTTGTCACCTCTCTAGAGACCATATCTCCACACTCAGCCCATAACATAACTCCATGTGGCAGGTAGACGGAGGGAGACCAAGAACTTCCTGCCTCACCCCTCCCGTACAAGCAGTGATGATATTTAGAATGTCTGGGTGAAAGCCACCTTCCATTCGGAAAGGTCTCCTGCCATAAACAACCCTCGCAACCCTACCTGAGGAGAGCAGCTGAAAGTCAACCCTGCCTCCCAGCCCTGAAGTCCAGACACATTTTTTTGAGCAGCTACTGTATGCAAAGCTCCAAGCTCATGGGGAAATCTGTCTAGGGACCTCCCCACCCAGTAGGATAGATTAGAGAGGGGTATGAATAGCCATGATAGGAGGGGGGTGGAATCGAATATAATAGGAGGGGCTGGTCCACAGAAAATATTATGGGGTTAAGGAGGAGGGAAGATGATTTCCAATCCTTGGGAACAGGACACTTCTTGGGAGAGGTGGCATGGGAGCTGGGCCTGGGGGAAAGGCAGTCCAGGGCAGAAGCAGCATGAATAGAAGTATGCTGGTGGGAAGATCGGGAGTATCTGTGGCATTCAGCGAGCGGTCCTACTGGACATGGGTCTGAGAAGCACAAGAGAAATCGCTCACAGACACTCATCCCTCTTCACATGCCAGACACTTTGCAAAGGCCTTCTTCGCATTTACAATTTAGCCTCCACACCAACCCAGTGACGTAGGTGCTATTTCCCACTTGTTTCACAGATGGGAAAATCAGGGCACAGAGAGGATGGGTCAATTCTACACGGTCACACAGTGAGAACGTGACAGAGCCGGGATTTGAATCCAGGCTCTTCACCGCTACCCCATTTTTGAAGGAAAGCAAGGAGAATAAAAAGATGTGTAGTTTGGGGGCACATTGTGAGGCATCATCAAAGCCAGCAGAGCGGAGGGTCTGGTCTTCAGTCTGCAGACACTGGGAGCCGAGGAAAGTTTCCCACAGGCATGTGACACAGGCAAGCTGAGCCTCCGGGAAGTGCAGTCCCCGAATGGAATCATTCATCTACCAAGCTGGGAAACTCCCCTTCTAGCACCTGTCCTTTCTAAAGCAGCCTTGTAGATAAGAATGTAACCTTAGCAGCCACCCCCATGTTTTCACCTTTCTTTCCCCTAAATAATAGCCAACATTTAGGCAACACCTTCCCCAAGTGCTTTACAAGCATTATCTCGTGATGGTCACTGAAAACAAAAGCCCAGGGAAGAAAGTGCTACTATTGGATGCATTTACAGATGAGGCAACAGAGGCTCAGAGGGGATAGGGTGGGTCCAAGACGTCATTCAAGTCCAAGGCGGGCTCACTCCAAAGCTCACCATCTTGATAATAATGGAATAATTTGTGTGTCTCAAGGGGAAACAGAGAGAGGAGACCTGGGCCTTCCACGTGAGCCTCAAAATACCATCAGGTTGACCTTACTTTTCGGACTCTAGTTGGGAACACTGCATTTTATTCCCAGTGGAATAACCAACCCCCCCCCCCCCTCCTCCCCCTCTGCTCCGGGCTGGGTGGGGACTGCCCACTCCAAGTTGCCTCCAGCCTTGGCGGGGAGAGAAGTAGGGAGCACTTGAAACTGACCACATTCTTCCCTGCCAGCTGCCAACACCCACCACCCACCCTGGGCAAGTGGCCACTTGCATGGCTATGTAGGGGCGGGGCCGTGGGCTCATGTCCTCACCATTGGCACCCCAAGTCATCTGCCCCTTAGAACGAGGTGACATGGATCCTGGCAGTGGGCCTGGTGAGCGAGGTGTTTTCTCATGTAATTGTGATCGTACAGGATAAAGCCTGGTATAGCCGAGCCCTCAGCAGTAAGGAAAGCAAACACAGCATGAAGACTCTGTCAACAAGAGTTTGAAAGACAGGAGCCATCCAGGAAATGCAGTTCTGAGTCTGCCTCCTCCTCTAAAATCCATCTTTGGCTCACCCCTTTCCCAAGAGGAAAGGCAAGGTCCTCCTGCATAAATTGTGGAAGAAATTGTCAGGCTGCCAGAGACCCCAGGCAGATTTTCCTAGTTGATAGAGCAGCCCTCCCTTTGGGGGTTTATTCAATATTCTTGAATTTAAAAAAAAAACAAAAAACTATAGGGACGCCTGGGTGGCTCAGTCGGTTAAGCATCTGACTTCGGTTCAGGTCATGATCTCACGGTTCAGGAGTTCAAGCCCAATATTGGGCTGTGTGCTGACAGCTCGGAGCCTGGAGTCTGCTTCAGATTCTGTGTCTCCTTCTCTCTCTGCCCCTCCCCCACTTGTGCTCTGTCTCTCTCTATCAAAAATAAGTGTAAAAAAATTTTTTTTAACTATAAAAGTAACAGAAATTTTTGGAAAGCAGTTATGAATATTAGAATGTAAGCTGAAGTGTACATCCAACCTGACCTTCTCTAGAAAGCTTACATTCTGCCAAATAGTAGATCCTTCATCCCAACCAATCCAGAATCCCCGCTACCCCTCTCCCAGAGTTCTGTCTACATTCTAGAAGCCTACCTTAAAAAAAAAAAAAAAAAGATCTTTCATAGTTCCCACTGCCCTAACCACCACTTTTCCTGATAATCTATTTTTCCACATACACATGGTCCGGCTTACAATTTTTCACCTGTACAATGGTGCTACAGCAATACACATTCAGTAGAAACCACATTTGGAATTTTGAATTGGAATCTTTTCCCCAGGCTGGTGATACAATCCTCTCTCATGATGCTGCACAGTGGTTGTAGCCAGCCACAGCTTCTAGGCAACCACACAATCTCAAGAATAAACCACCGATACCATGCTATACCCATACGACCAGTCTGCTTTTCATGCTCAATACAGTATTCAATCAGTTACATGAGCTATTCCCCACTTAATTATAAAACAGGCTCTGTGTCAGATGATTTTGCTAAATTGTGGGCTAATGTCAGTGTTCCAAGTAGCTTTAAGGCAGGCTAAGCAGAGCTGTGATGTTCAGTAGGTCAGGTGTATTAAATACCTGTTTGATTTAGAATATTTTCAACTTGCCACAAGTTTATCAGGACATAACCCCCATCATTAAGTCGAGAAAGCTCTGTAGTTAGCATATCATTTTTGTCAAGTGACATTCTCTCATAAGCTTTTTCCTGTGTTGCTGTAAAAAATCATTTTCTCATTCATTATACAAGCCATATGTGTTCACTGTAAAAAAGTTACACAGGCTAAAAACATTTTTAACTTTTTTTTAATAACCCAAGATCCTTCCACCTAAACATAACCATTATAAACATTCTGGTTAATCTCATCCAAACTTTTTCTTTTTCCCTATGCACATAGTTATTTATAAGTCCATAGTTTGTTTTAAACAGAAATAATTAACCATCCTTCTTAACGGCTCTCCAGCCTTTCATTGGATGCCTAGATGGTAGTCTGTTCCATCCTTCCACTCCATTGTACATTTAGATTTTCTTGCTGTGCGCATCTGTGTTCATGCAGAGAAGCCAGGCCTTGAAGATTTTGTTGTCGGGAAGGGTAGTCCCCTTTCAAACCCACCTGTGGTTCTAGGTCACCAGGTGAACAAGGAAATGACAACCCGGGAGCACTCAGGTCCTCCAAGGTTTAACATATTAGCCAAAGGCCAGATGAGTGCCTGTGTCTCTTTTAAAAGGCCATTCAAGGGGCACCTGGGTGGCTCAGATGGTTGAGCATCTGACGTCAGCCCAGGTCATGATCTCACAGTTGGTGAGTTCAAGTCCATCTGTGCCGACAGCTCAGAGCCTGGAGCCTGCTTTGGATTCTGTGTCTCCCTGCCTCTCTGCCCCTCCCCCACTCGTTCTCTCTCTCTCTCTCTCTCTCTCTGTCAAAAATAAATAAACATTAAAAACATAAATAAACATTTTTTAACTTTAAATTTAAATAAATAAATAAATGCCCATTGAAAAAGAAAGGGGGGTTTTCTGGCAGCTCAAGGCACATCTAATGTCACAGAGCTTGCCGTCTTCCGTCTGGATGGCAGGTCATATGTCAAGCTTCTCCTGGGCTAGAGGCCGATATAATCCTGGGTCTGGTAGTGGAGAAACCAACAGAACGGGTTTTGTAACAACACCTACCGTTGAAAATGGTGAGGTATTTTATCTAATCTGGCGAGTTTATGAGGCAAGGGAGGATCCTTGCTGAATGTGTCTCCCTGTGCGAGGGGACATGTGGAGATGGTTTTTAGATGGTGTGCAGACCGACGTCTTTGATCTCATCGGTAATTATTTATGTTGAGGTGTATTCGAAAACATATATAATTAGTGACAGCGAACCTGTGATTTTGTGGACACTCTGGCTTAAGACGAAGCTAAAGTAGGTATTTAAGTAAAAACAAGAGTGAGTCAACATAAAGAAAGATGGGTGCCCGGACGCAGTCCGCAATCATGAAGGCAGTGCTCAATGTCGGCCCTTGTGTCGGCCCTCCCACCCCACCCCCCCGGTTCAGAAAGCCAGCCAACCATCTTTAGGTCAAGTTCTTGTCCTGCCTTTGCTACCAGAGGCTTCGGTCTTCAGACGCAGCTTTTCAGAGCGTCTTCCTCCCTCCAGTGTAAGCTGGATCTAGAACCTGGAAGGTACTGGAAACAAACCGTGAGCACAGACACAACATCTGAGCTCCTAAAACCTGCAGCTGGTCCTGTCTGGTCACTTTTGAACATGGAAGTCCTGTCCTGCAACATCATGGTAAATGCCTCTGAATTGTGGGGTGATGACTTTGCCATCTGAGCCCTAAGTCAAGCGTGTATTATTATTATTTTTTTAATGTTCACTTATTTTTGAAAGAGAAAGAGAGAACATGAAACCGGGGAGGGGAATAGAGAGAGAGACACACACACACAGTCCAAAGTAGGCTCTGAGCTGTCAGCACAGAGCCCAACATGGGGCTTAAACTCACAAACTGTGAGATCATGACCTGAGCTGAAGTCAGAAACTTAACCGACTGAGCCACTCAGGCGCCCCAAGCATTTATTTTTGAAGTGAGATTTTTAACTGCATCTGTGTATTTGAGATTTTCTTTAGACTTTGCATGTGAAGGGGTCCCAGGGGTCTCCTGACCATTATTGACGATTCTATTTATATATGTGGGAGTCTTTAAAAAAAAAAAAAAAAAGAATGGTTCTAGTCTTTTGACTCTAAGTTCCTGGCTGAAGCTGGTAAAGGTGACTCTTGGGAAGTGGGTGATGGATGGTCACCAGGAAGAAGGTCCCCAGTTCTGTGCCCACAGGATGTACTGAAGTTCAAGGACAGTACAGACTGAGGTTCCTGGTCCTTGTGGTCATTTTCCTCTGTGACCTTTAAAACTCTCACCAGCAAAAAAGTGAGTTCCCATATCACTTGCATATCACTGCCTAAACATGGAGTAGCATTTATCTTGTCAGCATCACATTGCATGCATATATTTAATGGCTGCCATTTTCTTTTTGTATCTGGAAAGCAATCATAGGCCCTGGAAAGAATAAAGGCTCCTAAGAGCTGGTGCTACTCACAAGTTGCTGTTAACCAGGTATTGTTCTAAGCACCCTCGGGGGTAGGTATCATATTGTCCCCAGTATTCAGGGGAGGAAATAGAGGCACAGACACACCATGTAGCTTGCCCAAGGTTGCACAGCACAGCTGGATTCAAACCCAAAGCTTGGCTCCTGCACCCGTGTCCTGAGCCATCCCTGTACATTTCCTCCCAAGTGCCTCTTTCTTCGGATGCTGTAACTTGCTTGTTGTGTAGTGCCTGAGGAGCAAGGGTGTATGGTGTGCAAGCTCTTAGCAGTGTGGGGTCTCTGGTGCTCCAGGCTGCCATGCAGATGGCTGCAGGGGAGGGGAGGGCCTCAGTTATGGCTTCATGTCTGGAGACCAGACCAGGTTTTCCAAGGACCCTGGCGCATGCTCCCTGCAAGGTGTGGCCAGCGTTCTTCAGCAGCAGCGGCTCTGAGCCCTTATCTGGCACCATTACTCATCTTTCATATGAGGACCAGCCAGACTGGCACAGCAAGGCCACTTCTAGCTGGCAGGTGGACGGGATGGAGGCTGGCAGAGGTCTAGTGTGAAGATGGCGGCAGGCCCTTGCCCCGCACTCTTTGTCCCCCACACCCCCCGACGCTGGCTTCTGTGAGCATCATTGCTCTGTTTTGAGCCCTCCCGGGCTGTGTTCAGTTCCTCCAACACTGGCCAACAACAGGCTCCTCTCCTTTTCCCAACACCCCAGATCACAAAGTTCATGTCCTAATTGGTCTCTTCAGGAAAGGTGGTTTCATCTTGCTTGGGGACAAAGGGAGAGTGCTGGCCCCTGAGTCATCCCCAGGATGTTTCAGGGTTTTAAAGAAGGTATGAGGAGGAGAGTACACAGGGTGGAGTCCCCTGCCCCCCCAGCTTGATGCAGCCAGCCTCCCACAGGGAACCCACAACACTTCTTTCCCAAAGATTGCTTAGAATTAGCATGGGAGGAAGGGATTCTGTATTCCAGGTCTGAGTGTGGCTTTTCCGCCTGCATCCTTAAGGCACCAGCCATGCAGAGGGATGGGGTGAATCCATACCACCATGGGGTCTGGGGTGAGCAAGGGGCCAAAGTCAGCAGCACAGAGATGTTTCTGATCTCCAAGGCTCCCCGGCATCCTGCTGGTGCTGGGGCACATGCTGAGGTGGTGAGGGGCACATGCTAAGGTGGTGAGGGCTCCATTCCAGGGGAGGCGCCCCCAACCCCCTGGGCCTTCCTTCATATGGGACAGGTGTGGATCATGGTCTCGTCAGTGGCTATGTGCGTGGCTGCTGGCGCTGGACAGGCTGGGTTTAGGTACAGCTGTTTACAGAAGTTGTCTGGAAAACCAGTTGCCAGCCGTTGGGGACCTTGGGGACCAGAAGGGATCTGGGGACCACAGGATTTCCCTGCCAAAGAAGGACATAGTCCCACAAGAAGTAGTCTGGGCACCACTTCTCCACAAATGACAGTGGGTTTTTTCTCCACGAATGACAGTCCCAGGAACCCAGGGTGAATACCCACAGTCATTTTGAG
The DNA here is from genome assembly GCF_022837055.1 of Prionailurus viverrinus. NCBI lineage: Eukaryota > Metazoa > Chordata > Mammalia > Carnivora > Felidae > Prionailurus > Prionailurus viverrinus. The sequence goes on along the minus strand of NC_062576.1, from coordinate 23,521,205 downwards.
TAATTCTGCTCCTTAAAATAATAATGATAATGATAATGATAATGATAATAATAATAATAATAATAGTAGCTACGTTTTTCAAGACTTATTATGTGACAGCCACTGTGCAAAGTGCTCCCCATGCATTATCTCATTGAATACTGACAACAACCTAGTAGGTGCAGGTACTGTTATCCCCATTTTACAGATGAGAAAATTAAGAGTTGGAGGGCCAACCTATTATTGTCATGGATTGAGCCCCTCCCTTGAGGAAACAGCAGAACTGGGCCCTAACTGGGGTCTGACTCCCAAATCCTACACAATCCGCCCCCTGATGGGAACATAAGCCACTTCTGGGTCCTTAACATCCAGTGTTTGCTGGCCCGCCCTGGGCTGTGGGGTGTGCTTGTCTGTGCTGTGGACGGGAATGCATTGCCCTTTGAGGGTGCCCCCTGCCGTGGAGTGGGAATGGCCCCACCATCACCCCACCACAGAGTGAAACTATAGGACCCCCACCAACATGCCCCCACGCCACCCCCAGATGCCACCCCCACAAGGTAGGGCAGTGACCCCAAAGGACATCTCCATGCAGGAGCATGGCCGCCATAGAGGAGGAGGAGAGTTTCCACTCCATCACCCCACCACAAAGAACACAGAGGTGACCTCAGCATGACCTTGCCGTCCGTATATTCTCAGCATTTGGGGGTGGAATGTACGTTAAATCTCTTCTAACCTGTGATTACCGGCCTTCCTCATGTCACAGTGGACAGAGAATGAGCATATTTGAATCATGCACTGAAGGGACAAGGTGGCTTTTGGCTTCCCTGGAGTGGGGGGTGTCCAGCTGCCCCAGAGTTCTAACCCCCCTTGGCTCACTGGAAACACACCTGTCGGGACTGCGCTAGCTCACCTGTTCCCCGTAGCCAGATCCCCGCCACACGCCTGACGGCCCCTGTGGTGGGGTAGTCTGCGGCCCACCCACCCCCAGCTGCCTTTCCCTTGGCCTGTGAGGTTGTTTCCCTGTTTGGGGGTATTACAGTGTTGTAACCACCATCCTTACGGTGCGTACAGGCACACACACGTGGACCCACACATGCAAACACGCACGCCTGCATGCACAGAGTAGAGCCATAGGGTCCCAGCTGCCACATTATAAACATAATAATGACTGCCGGCTACTCTCTGAATGACTACCCCAACTCCCACCCCATCGGCATGTAAAGGTGTGCTTTCCCCAAAGCCTGCCCGATACTTGGTATTACAAAACCTTTTCATCTCTGTGTATCTAATGGCTGCTATACAGATTTTTTTTTTTTTTTTTTTTTTTTTTTTTTTTTTACCTAACTGTAATCAGCATAAATTTGCAAATGCAATTGCTCTTTATAATTTTCTGGTTCTGTCCCCTGTGGGCATGTAGGCTATACACAGGCAGGGATTGATTTATTTCTTTACTGGTTGTTTATTGCTGCACGCTCGGTGCCTAGAACAGTGCTGAGCACATAGTAGGGGATGAATAAATGTCTATGGACCAAATAAATGAATAGATTAAACATCAACATGATCCAAAAGACAAAAGGTGCAGAAGGAATAACTCTTTTTCAGAAGCCTCCTTCCCTGCCTGTGTCCCCAGCTACCCAGTTCTCCTTCTCGAAGGTAGTTCGTGCTCCCGCTTTCTTGGGTAGGCTCTCCAGGATAGGCTATGCACACACCAGTAAATATCTCAATGCTTTTATTTCCTTTCTTGTTTTTACACAAATGCATATAGACTTTGTATACTGTTCTGCCATTTCTTTTCTCTTACTTAACGATGTACCTTGGGAGCACTCTCTGACTCTGATCAGCTCCTGTAAGACCATTGCCTCTCCCCTCCTGGAGGGCTGTGGAAGGGATACTTTCTTATCACCTCCATTAGTCAAGCTGAGCTTAGCTCTATGGGAGGACCCCTAGATGTCTACGGCCATAGCCTTGGGCAAATGAGGTGCATATGTACCACGGAGGAGGCAGCTGACCCCATTGCTACAATGCAAACTTCCCCCACACCCATTAGAGCGGGGGCAAGAGGTCAGGTGTCCCATCACGTGTGTTGGTAGAAGTGGCTGGAAGCCAGGTGACCTGGTTTCTATTTCCAGATTTGCCTCTGACTCACTCTGATGGTGGGTAAGTCTCTCTGGCTCAAGTTACCTCCTCTGTGAAATGGGCAAAATTATGCCTACCCCCAATATACTTAAAAGGAGGGCATAAAGATACATGATGAAATGCTTCAGCCAGGTAGAAAACAACAGAGAATTTTCCATAGGGTGAAAAGCAAGATGATTTTAAGTTCCTCTTTTAAGAGGGACTCTTTTTCAAATAGTGAAATTATTTTAATAGGTATTAGGAAAGTGTTACTTAACACATCAAAGTTATTTCACAGATACAGTGTTGCTGAGTACTCATAGTATTGCTTAGGACTAGATGGAAGTTTTTTAACCAAAAAAAAAAAAAAAGTGAGTTCAAGTAATGTTATACATTAAGTGAATAATGATACAAGTGCTCCAACAATTTAGCAAAAATTGTCAGGGTGGTATTCAAATGCTTGATGTTTGGGAAACACTGAATTAATATGTCAGGGGAGGGGTACCTGGGTGGCTCAGTCGGTTGAGCATCTGACTTCAGCTCAGGTCATGATCTCATGGTTGGTGGGTTCGAGCCCCACGTTGAGCTCTATGCTGACAGCTCGGAGCCTGGAGCCTGCTTTGGTTTCTGTGTCTCCCTCTCTCTGTGCCTCCCTCGCTCACACTCTGTCTCTCAAAAATAAATAAATGTTAAAAATACTAATAATAAGTCAGGGGAAAATAAAACCAAACTCATTTTAAGGGCATCTTTTTATTTAATGCAAATATAGGGCACAGCAAATCAGGTGCCAAGAAACTTGCCATAAAGGGCTTGATATATTAATAGTTTAGGTTTTGCTGGCCCCATATGTAGCATATACTTTTTTTTTTTTTTTCCACTGCTCTTTAAAAACATAAAAGCCAGGGCACCTGTGTTGCTCATTCAGTTAAGCACCTGACTCTTGGTCGCGGCTCAGGTCATGATCTCGCGATTTGTGAGTTTGAGCCCCAAGTTGGGCTCTGTGCTGACAGAATCCTTGGGATTCTCTCTCTCTCCCTCTGTCTCTGCCCCTCCCCCACTCACTCTTTTTGTCTCTCTCTCAAAAATAAACTTAATAAATACATAAAAACATAAAAACCATTCTTAGCTTTAGGTTCCATACAAAAACAGGCCTTGGGCTAGATTTTGAGCTGAATTTGGAGATTTTTGCAGTAAATTAAGGAGTTTATGGAACATAACAGCCAAGCCACTAGTGTCCCAAATAGGGGTAAAACAACCCGAATGGGACTCATGTGTTAATTACCCTGATTTATTAATAACATTAATATTCTTACTTTCCCCCTTTTCCAGTGTTGTAATGAGCTCATGGATTTTTTTGGATTTAATATGTTTCAATTAATTGCATTTAAAACAAATTTTTAACTTTTTTATTATTTATTTTTAAGAGAGTGCGAGCAGGGGAGGGGCAGAAAGAGGAGACGCAGAATTTGAAGCAGGCTCCAGGCTCTGAGCGGTCAGCACAGACCCCGACATGGGTCTTGAGCCCATAAACAGTGAGATCATGACCAGAGCCGAAGTTGGAGGCTTAACTGACTGAACCACCCAGGTGCCCCTCAATTAACTGAATTTTTTAAAAAATGCTCTAATTGTCCCATCTTTGCTGGTGAGGACCCCTTCAAGGAGCCCTTTCGACTGACCCCAGTAGTCTTTGATACCTTCCTTTGCTTTCAGGTATGATGAGATATCCCAGGCTCATCCTGTACATTTCTCGCAAAAAAAAACTGGTATCAGCCATTTTTCCAAGAAGCCCTGATTCCTTTTGGTTGGGAATGGTATTTAGAGACCAAAATCTGGGTGCCTGAAATGCACATAATCTTGGCATTTATAAATAGAAATGGTGCCCAGGGTGTGTTCTGGTCCCTGGAGAGATTCCAACCACTCCCCTAAAAAAAGTCTTCTTCACTATCTCCAGCTAGGTACGCTGAGCCCCATCCACGACTCTGATCCTGGCCAGGTGCTCGAGAACAATGAGTCAGTCATGTTCTGGGGCTGCCTGCCCTTAGCGGAGGCAGAAACATAAAAGATTTTTCAATGACCAGAGTCAAATCCATTTTCAGGTTAACCTTCAATTAACTATAAAAATCCAGCTACCCAGAACTCGTATTCCCTGATAACCTTGGGTAATTGAGGTTTTGCTGCTAAGTACAGGGGATTTTAATGAAAGCATCTGACCTACAATTTACAGGGGTCACAGAGTCAGATGTCCACAGAAGCCAAAGCAGGGAATTTTAAAAACTGAATAAGGTGGGCTGAGTGTAAGAAAATAGGGAATGGGGAGACTTGGGGGTGGGGAGCAGGGAGCACGTGATCTGTCTTAGGGGACTGCCACTGTTCAGTTCTGGCAGAATGTTGCCACATGGGGACAATTGTCAGATAGTTCTAATTTTTCAAAAGATGAAGAAAAATCTAGATTTTTAAGACGTGACCTCTCATAATTTTGAAACAGCAATGGATTTAAGTCTTTTGTTAAAACTTTAAATATGAGCAATGTACAGTACGTTACTTGCATTTTAAATATAGCGTTTGGTGAACTTTTATAAATGTAATACATCCAACTAAGCACCATCTCACCCAAGATATAAAATAGTTCCATCACCTCCCAAAGGTGTCCTTCTGTGCTTTTCTAGCCAATGCAGTGTTTACCCCCGATGTGCTGGGCATCACTGATGTGCTTTCTGCCCCTATAGATTCGTATGTCTTCTTTAGGGCTTCATATAAATGGAATCACATAGTATATTCTCCTCTACATCTAGCTTTTTAAACTCAGCCTGTTTCTTTTCTTTTCTATCCATCCCAGTTGTTGTATGTATCAGTGGTAGGTTCCTTTTTACTGCTGAATAGTATCCCATTGTATGGATGTGCCACAATTTATGTATCCACCTGCCAGTGGACATTTGGCTGGTTTCCAGTTTGGGGTTATTATAATGAATAAGCCTCCTGTGCATATACATGTACAAGCCTTCATGTGAACATATGTTTCAGTTTCCTTGGGTAATTAAAAGAGGGATTGGTAGGTCATGTGATAGATAAGCACCCACTTAAGTTTCTGAGAAACCACCAAACTGTACCATTTTGCATCCCAACCAGTCAGGCAGGAGAGTTCTAACTGCTTCACATCCTCGCTAACACTGGGTATTGTCTGTCCTTCTGGTGGGTGGGAAATGGTGTCTCACTGCGGTTTTGATTTGCGTTTCCCCGATGACTCATGATGTTAAGCATCTTTTCACGTGCTTATGGGGCATTCATATACCTTCTTGTGTGAAGTGTTTTTTCAAAACTTTTGCCCATTATTTTGTTAGGTTGCTTACCTTCTTGTTGTTCAGTTGTAAGAATTCTTTATTCTGCATATGAATTCTTTGTCAGACATATTTTTTTAAGATTTTTTTAATGTTTATTTGAGAGAGAGAGAGAGAGACAGAGAGAGAGAGAGGGAGAGAGAGAGAGAGTGAGTGCGAGCAGGGGAGGGTCAGAGAGAGAGGGAGACACAGAATCTGAAGCAGGCTCCAGGCTCTGAGCTGTCAGCACCTCAGGGGGGCTCGAACTCACAGACCGTGAGATCATGACCTGAGCTAAAGTCAGACATTTAACCGACTGAGCCACCAGGTACCCCTGTAATCAGTCTTGATATCAGGGCATAGTATATGCCATTCAACTTTGTTTTTCCTTTTCAAAATTTTCTTTTTTCTATTTTAGTTCTCTTGCTTTTCCATATAAAGTTTAGAATCAGCTTGTCAATTTCTGCAAAAACTCTATGGGATTTTGATTAGGATTGAATTAACTCCAGGGATTAATTTAAGGTTAATTGACATTTTAACAGTATTGAGTCTTATGACCCATGAACGTGTTATACCTTTCCATTAAGTTTTCTTCAATTTGAGTAATATTTTTTTTAAAAAATCACTAAGGATGCCAAGACAATTCAATGGGGGAATAATAGTGTTGGTGTTGGGACGAGTGGGTATCCACGTGTGAAAGGACAAATCTGAACCCCTACCTCACCCCACATACAAAAATTCACTCAAATTGGATCAAAGACCTAAATATAAGAGATAGAATTATAAAACCCTTAGAATAAATCATAGGAATAAATCTTTATGACCTTGGATTATGCAGTGGATTCTTAGATATGACACCAAAGCGCACACAACCAAAGAAATATAGACAAATTGGACATCATCAAAATTAAAAACGTTTGTGCTTCAAAAATCACCATCAAGGAAGTGAACAGATAACCCCCAGAACAGAATATTTTTTATATGCTATATCTGATAAAGGACTTATATAGAAAATATAAATAACTCTTACAACCTAATAATAAAAAGACAACCTAATTAAAATGTGATCATAAGACCTGAATAGATATTTTTCCAAAGACATATTGGCCATATAATGGATATAGTGGCCAAGAGCACATGAAAAGATGGTCAATATCATTAACTGTCAGGAAAATCCAAATAAAACCAGAATAAGACACCATTTCACACCCACTAGGATGGCTATAATAATTTTTTTATTGAATGATAACAAGTGTTGGAAGAGGATGTGGAGAAATTGGAACCCTCAGACACTGTTAGTGGAATTTCAAAATAGTGCAGCCACTTTGGAAAAGAGTCTGTCAGTTCTTCAAATGGTTAAACATAGAATTAACTCAGTGGGTATATTCCCTCCTGGTATATACCAAAGAGAAATGAAAACATACATCCACAAAAAACTTGCATATGATTGTTTATGGCAACGTTACTCACAATAGCCAAAAGTAGAAACAATACAGATGTCCATCAACTGATGAATGGATAAATAAAATGGATAAATAATATTCTATATTATGGAATATTATTTGGCAATAAAAAGGAATAAAGTACTGATACGTATTGCTACAATGTGGATGAACTTTAAAAACATTATGCTAGGTGAAAAAGACCAGTCACAAAAGATCACGTGAGGCATGGTTCCATTTATATGAAATGTCCCGGGACACCTGGGTGACTCAGTCTGTTAGGCGTCCGACTTCGGCTCAGGTCATGATCTCACCGTTCGTGGACTCGAGCCCTGTGTCCCTTTAAACTGACAGCTCGGAGCCTGGAGCCTGTTTCAGATTTTGTGTCTCCCTCTCTGCTCCTCCCCCACTTGCGTTCTGTTTCTCTGCCTGTCTCTCTCTCTTTCTCTCTCTCAAAAATAAATATTTTTAAAAAATTAAAATGTCCATAAGAGATGAATCTATAGAGACAGACCCTGGGAAGGGTGGAAGGAGAAATAGAGTGACCCTAATGTATACAGAGTTTCTTTGGGGAGAGATGAAAATCTTCTTTTTTTTTTAATTTTTAATGTTTATTTATTTTTGAGAGAGAGAAAACATGAGCGAGGGAGGGGCAGAGAGAGAGGAAGGCACAGAATCTGAAGCAGGCTCCAGCCTCTAAGCTGTCAACGCAGATCCCAATGCAGGGCTTGAACTCACAAACTGCAAGATCATGACCTGAGCCAATGCTCAACCGACTGAGCTACCCAGGCGCCTTGGAGATGAAAATATTTTAAACGTTACTGTGATGGTTGAGCAACTCTGAATATACTAAAATCCACCGAATTCTACACTTTAAACGGATGGAGTTATATAGTATGTGAATTATACTTCAATAAAGCTGTTATTTTTAAATGAGAATTATAAAGATAAATCCTGTGCTAACAGCAAAAACAACTCTTGCAAACCCAGTACAGCTTTTAGGTCATGACAGGCAACCTGTCACTGAGAAGGTTCAGAAGAACTGACTGTATTAGGAGCATGTATGTGTCCTTTGTCAAATTAATAGGTAGAGACACGCACTGTGTTCCTAATTATCCTCCCACCAGGAAACTGAGTCAAATCTCAGGACAAATTTGTCTCTGAAACCAAGTGTGTGTTTCCTCTTACAGGAAAATGGACTTGGTGGTACAGGGCATTTATTGTCTCTGTATTTGCGGCCCGGAACGTTTACCACCAGTTTGGGGCCACGCTTAGATGCAATCTGGGATCCTCTGAAGCACGACAGTGTCTGCTGTTCTGAGTCCGTGTGCGGACCCAGTCTCCACCTGGCCGGTTTGAGTTGGTTTAAGCTGTAAGCTCATTTAAACCTTTCTGCACAAGCTGTGTATACATCCCAAACACGACCATCTATCACCTTGGGGTGAAATCTGATGGGAACGACATAAAGTTGTTGGTAGCATTGATTGCTTCTGGCTTGGCTAATGGCCCAAGGGACCAAACTAGTTAGGAGATACGCCAGTTCTCAACAAACTTCTGTTACTTGCCTACCACTGTCACAAGTTTTCCTACACGTCCTACTATTGTTTACTGAATATTTTTCTTTAAACACATTTTCTGTTTGTTTTTTTAACTTGAGTGGATTTGTGAACTGAAAGCCAAAGCCGGTATCTCTTGCCATAAATTAGAGATCCCTCTTAAAAATAAACGCAGTGAGGGGCGCCTGGGTGGCGCAGTTGGTTAAGCGTCCGACTTCAGCCAGGTCACGATCTCACGGTCTGTGAGTTTGAGCCCCGCGTCAGGCTCTGGGCTGATGGCTCAGAGCCTGGAGCCTGTTTCCGATTCTGTGTTTCCCTCTCTCTCTGCCCCTCCCCCCTTCATGCTCTGTCTCTCTCTGTCCCAAAAATAAATAAACGTTGAAAAAAAAATTTAAAAAAATAAATAAATAAATAAAAAATAAAAAAAATAAACGCAGTGAAAACAGAATGATGTTAATTCTAACCAGATACTGTTGGCTGATAAGGTTCTGAGCCTGAGGCCTCATTGTTAATCTGGGAGATTAGCAGGGGTTAAATAGATGCTAAGGACCTGTTTGTACCAAGCCTACTTTCTCCTTGGCTGAATCAGATGATTAAATGAGAATGGCAAAGCGTAGACATCAGAGAGGCCCTTTGTCTTTTTCTTCCATGACAGTTTATTGGAGCCTCATGTGCTGTTCACCTATTAGTCCTTGGTGCTAAACTGTAAAGACAGACAAAGCCCCAGTTCTTTCCAAGTTTATAGTTGTGGATAATAATGTCTAAGAATGAAATAACTCATGAAGTAAGTACCTTGCAGTGCCTGGACCGTGGTAAACACATAGTACTTTAATGGTGCTCCTGTAGTTGTTATTATTATAATCACCATTACTTTATTTTCCCAGGGCAGGGAATGGGCCCTCTAGGGAAAGATGGAGGTTGGGTTAATCTGTGAACGTCCATTTTACAGCCATGATGGCCTGGGCTGGCATATGGAACTTGATTTCCATCAGCGAGCAGAGGCATTGGAGGGGAAAGCCTTTAATGCTTTGTCCAGGAAGGGGGGGGGGGGGATATTACTGTGTCAGTAAGTTAGGTGAGCAGTAAACACGCTTGAGCAAGTTTAAGATCTCAGGTTAGATATGAAAGTCTGGCATTATCCATTTGGCTATTTGGTAGAGTTCCAGGCACTGTGCTGGGCTTGTCAGGAATACAGAGCTGCTACTCTCAACGGGCTTATGATCTCATAGGAACGAGAAGCCACAGGCAGAAACAAATATGACACGGGTTAGAATGAGGTGAACTTCTTCCTTTGTTAAGATTCTTATGACTGGGGGGTGCCTGGGTAGCCCAGTCGGTTAAGCACCTGATTGCAGTTAGTAGGTTCGAGCCCCACAACAGCTCTGTGCTGACAGCGCAGAGCCTGGAGCCTGTTTCAAATTCTGTGTCTCCCTCTCTCTCAGCCCCTCTCCTGCTTGCCCTCTGTTTCTCTCTCTCAAAAATAAATAAACATTAAAAAAATTTTTTTTTAATTTAAAAAAGATTCTAATGATTGCAAATGACAGACACCCAATTTGGATCAGCATAAGTAAGAAAGTAAATTTATTGGTTGTTGGATCTGATGAGGCCAGGAGTAAATGGCTTCAGGAGTGGCTGGATCCAGGTGTTCAAATGTCAGAAATCTCTCCATCTTGTGACTCTGCTTTCCTCTGTGTTGGCTTTATTCTCAGGCAGTCTCCCTATTTGTGGCCCCAAATACCTCCAGCTTAGTAGTCTTGGCTAAAAAGGAGTCTGCCTCAGTTGTACCAGCATAAAGTAACAGAATTGAGTCTCAACAATCCAAACTGGGGTTAGGTAAGTACCCCTTCGGAGTAGGGGTGGAATCAACCTGGCAACTCACACCAACTGAGACTGAGGGAGGGGTAGTTTCCCCCCCGAGGACACACAGAGCCAGAGGGAAGGGAAGGATGCTGGACAGCAGGCACTGAGCTGCCCACCACACTGCCCCTGGCCCGGAAAGGCAGCAGCTCCGAGAGGAGGCCGAGGGTCACCCCTGTCAGGGAGTCAGGACAGCTGCATGAAGGAGGTGGCCTTTGGCCAGCTGGGGCTCCAGGGAGAGAGCCGGGGTGCTCCAGCAGCAGGTGGAAATGGGTATTTCCTGAGAAGCCATCATGTGCCAGGCTCTGTGACCAGCGTCTTGGTTAATCGAGAAACAGAGTCTCAGTAAGAAAGATTAGATATTCCTCCACAACCCACAGCTCCCCACCCCACCTGATGCTCCTAGACCCGCCTCCATCCCACTCCAGTCCATGTCTTTCCAGATGGCAGCTTTGATGGCATCACACTCCACGCTCCCAAGGGCTCCAGTTCTCTTGGCCTAAAACCCAGATCCTAAATGTGGCCCGCAAGCTCCCACTCACCCCTCCAGGCTCCCTCCCCCTCAGAGCCTTTGCTCCCGCTGCCCCCTCCACCTGCATGCCCCCTCCTCTTCACCCACTTAACTCTTAGGTTCCTTAACTCAGCTTCTCCAGGGACTCTCAGAACTGGGGGTGGGGAGTGTGCTTTTGTTAGAATGACAACAGCTGGGCATTCATCCACACTCTGCATATTGTCATGCAGGCTTCACAAAAGACCCAGGAGGGAGAGGCTGGTATCATCCCCCGCTTACAGATGAGGAAACTGAGGCACTGAGAAGGTGATTGGCTCAAAGTCACACACCTAGGAAAGTGGCGGAGCTGAGATTCAGAGTAGACATGTCAGCTCCAGAGTCCCCGTTCTTCGCCACCACCCTTCACTGCCTCTGGGACCTCAGAGCACGGGGTCCCAACCCTTCCTACCATGTTTTATAACTACATATTTTTTAATTCTCAAGTTAGTTAACATACAGTGTGCTATAGATAGATCACGGGATAGATTCCCGTGATTCGTCACTTACATACAACACCCAGTGCTCATCCCGATATGTGCCCTCCTTAAGGCCCATCACCCATTTAACCCACCTCCCGCCCCCATCAACCCTCAGTTCTCTGTATTTAGAGTCTCTTATGCTTTGCCTCCCTCTCTGTTTTTATCTTATTTTTCCTTCCTTTCCCCTATGTTCACCTGTGAAGTTTCTCAAATTCCACATGAGTGAAGTCATATGATATTCGTCTTTCTTTGACTTATTTCATTTAGCATAATACCCTCCAGTTCCATCCACATTATTGCAAATGTCAAGATTTCATTCTTTTTCATCACCAAGTAGTATTCCATTCTGTATATATATGTGTGTGTGTGTGTGTCTACGTATACATATATATGTATATGTATATGTATATGTATATATACATATACCACATCTTTTTTAAAAGAATTTTAGGGGCGCCTGGGTGGCGCAGTCGGTTGAGCATCCGACTTCAGCCAGGTCACGATCTCGCGGTCCGTGAGTTCGAGCCCCGCGTCAGGCTCTGGGCTGATGGCTCAGAGCCTGGAGCCTGTTTCCGATTCTGTGTCTCCCTCTCTCTCTGCCCCTCCCCCGTTCATGCTCTGTCTCTCTCTGTCCCAAAAATAAATAAACGTTGAAAAAAAAATTTTTTTTAATAAAAAAAAAAAAAAAGAATTTTAACGTTTATTTTTGAGACAGTGCGAATGGGGGAGGGGCAGAGAGAGCAGGAGACAGAGAATCCAAAGCAGGCTCCAGGCTTTGAGCTGTTAGCACAGAGCTGGACGTGGGGCTCGAACCCACAAATTGTGAGATCATGACCTGAGCTGAAATCAGACGCTTAACCGACTGAGCCACCCAGGCGCCCCATATACCACATCTTCTTAATCCATTCATCACTTGATAGACATTTGGGCTCTTTCCATAATGTGGCTATTGTTGATAGCGCTGCTATAAACATTGGGGTGAATGTGCCCCTTCAAATCAGCAATTTTGTATCCTTTGGATAAATTCCTAGTAATGCAATTGCTGGTCGTAGGGTATATAACTACGCATTTTTAATGGATTATTTGATGAACATCCGTCTCGCCCGCTTGTGGCTTGTAATAAAGGTAGCAGATGTGTTGGGCACTTAGTCTGGCCAGGCACTGGATGCATCACCTAGTTTCACTGTCTTAGCAACTCTGTACATTAGGTACAATTATGCCCATTTTATAGATGGGGGTACCTAAGGAGTCAAGAGTGTGAGTAACTTGTTCACCAGGCTAGAAATTCCCAGATGGCAGAAACCCTGTTTGTTTTGCTCATCAATGAGTCCAGAGGGACTAATTCAGTACCTGGCATACAGTAGGCTTTCAATAAATGCTTTTTAGTTAGTCGGATGGGTGGATGATAGAGAGCAGGAAGGGAAGGAGGAAGAGAGGGGGGAGGGAAGGGTGGGAGAAAGGGAAGGCAGCAGAGAGGAGAGCGGGGAGGAAGGGCTGGGGTGTGCAGCCCTGTCCTCCGCCTGTCTCCAATGCCCACACTCCCGACCGCGACTGGGACAGCCCAGGACGCAGGACCGGTGTTGCACCTGGCTTTCCGCTGTGTCTCTGCAGGTGCCACAATGCACATAAAGAAGTACCTGCTGAAGTGCCTGCACCGGCTGCAGAAGGGCCCCGGCTACACGTACAAGGAGCTGCTGGTGTGGTACTGTAACAACACTAACACCCACGGCCCCAAGCGCATCATCTGCGAGGGGCCCAAGAAGAAGGCCATGTGGTTCCTGATCACGCTGCTCTTCACCTCCCTCGTCTGCTGGGAGTGGGGCGTCTTCATCAAGACCTACCTGAGCTGGGAGGTCAGCGTCTCCCTCTCCATCGGCTTCAAGACCATGGACTTCCCCGCCGTCACCATCTGCAACGCCAGCCCCTTCCAGTAGGTGGTCCCTGGAGCTCACCGCTGGCTCTCCCTCCCTTCTTCCTCCCCGCCTCTCCCTCCCTCTCCCCCCTCCCTTCCTCTCTCCCCCACCCTCCCACCCTCTCTCTCTCTCCTTCCTTCCCTGTTTCTTGCCCTTGCCCCCGCTCCCCACTCTCTTTTCTCCTTTCTTTCTTTCCCTCTTTGCTTCATCCCTTTGCAGCAAGTAGATTTCAAAATTCATGAACTTCCTAGGCTTTTTTTTTTTAATGTTTACTTATTTTTGAAAAATTTTTTTTTCAACGTTTATCTATTTTTGGGACAGAGAGAGACAGAGCATGAACGGGGGAGGGGCAGAGAGAGAGGGAGACACAGAATCCGAAGCAGGCTCCAGGCTTCAAACTGTCAGCACAGAGACCGACTTGGGGCTCAAACCCATGAACCGTGAGATCATGACCTGAGCCGAAGTGGGATGCTTAACCTACTGAGCCACCCAGGCGCCTCCATGAACTTCCCAGGCTTAAAGAGAATCTGGCTGGGTCAGCCGGTGGAGCATGCAACTCTTGATCCTGAGGTTGTGAGTTTGAGTCCCACATTGGGTGTAGAGATTACTGAATAATAAAATGTTTAAAGAGAACCTAAGAAGTACTTGGTGGCTGCTGCCTTCAAGGCCCACCAGTGCCCGGTATTGATTCAGTACACGGTTACTGAGCGCCTGCCGCGTGCCCTGGGCTGTTCCAGGCACTAGGAACACATCAGTGAATAAAACAAAGTCCCTGCCCTCCTCACAGTCTACCAGAGGAAACAGACATTCATCTTTTTCTCCCTAAATACGGAATTAATTATCATTGTGATGATAAAAAGTATATATGGCAACAGTACATCAAGTGCTTATGAATCGCCAGGCAGTATGTGGAGTGATGTTTTGGTTAACTTGTGTAATTCTCACCCACACAGCCACCCTAAGGGTGGGTACTGCCATACTCGCTTGATTTATAGGTCAGGAAATGGAGATTCAGAGAGGTAAGGGAACTTGCCCAGAGACACAGCAAACAACGGTGGGATTTGGACCCAGGTCTTATCTGACCCCAGAGGTGCCACTGTTTATCCGCTTGATGGCAAGGCCTATGGAAGGGACACCCAGAGGGACCTGACCTAGTCAGGGTCAAGGAGGGGCAGGGGCCAGTCAGAAAAGAATGCCCCCCACCCCCCACCCAGGAATGAGTAGAAGGTAGCTGGGTGGAGGAAAAGAGTACTCCAAGTGGAGGGCACAGGTAGAGGGCCTGGGGTGAGACAGAGCCTGGAATTGACGGAAGGGCCGGCACGGCTGAGCCACAGAGAACATTCTTGTCCAAAAGAAGGTACTGAAAGGGAATTCCTGCTTCCCTTCTTTCGAGTAGTAGGGCTCCTGCCTGCCAGGTGGATCCCTAGGGCTACTTAGGAGAACCTGAAATAATCCTTGTAACACCACCACCCCGTCCAGGCACTCTTCTGGGTGCTTTGTAAGTGTCACTTCATTGAATCCTCCCGACAGCCCTCCAGGGTAAATATTTTAATCCTACCCGCCCCCCCATTTTGTAGAAGGAAGACAGAGTCTCAGAGATGTTAGGTTGTCCAAGGTCACACTGATATTAAGTGGCACGTCGGGATTCGAACCCAGACCTCATGCAGTAACCCACCGCACTCGACTGCAGCTGTGGACACATAGGCTGTAAGAGCAGCCCCCCTCCCCACAGCCCACCAGCCTCCCAGCTCCCCCTCTTCCTGTGTACACACAGGTGGCTGGTGTGATGGTCAGGGGACAAGAGGTGTCACGTCTGAAAGCCATGTCAGCTCTGGCTACTGTACTCCTTTGTACCGGGACGTGGGCCTGTGGCCAGGGTTTAACACTCACCCCTGCGGGATGTCCTCGAGCCAGAGCTCACACACACTGCCCTGGTGACCACACTGTGGGGCAGGGGCTTGGATAAATCGGGTCCAGAGCAGCCGGTGGGGACACTCCGTGGCATGGACCATTTCCAATATGGGAGCTTCTGGGGGCTGAGAGAAGGTACTGGAGCCCAGCCCCCGAGTCCCATCCACCTTCTCCTTCTGGACATTGACTCGTGTTCCCACAGTCTCCAATGGAGAATTAGGACCTCAGGATCACAGACCTGCCCTTCCTCTCTGCATTTTTGGTCCCATCCTGGGAGGGAGATATCAGAACCCCTGTGCCCAAACAGCATGCCCACTGCACCAAATCCGGGATCCGGTCCCAGCTCTACCCGCCCCCCCACCAGTGGGATGGGCTCGGGAAATCACAGCGACTCCCGGGGCTTCCTGATCCTTACATGGGGACTATCACAGAATTGTGGGGAAGATTATACATAAAGTAAGACATCAGAAGCACCCGGCACATGGGAAGCAATCGCTAACCATGAGCTGTTATGAGTCTTCCTCTTTAGAATGTGAACTTCATAAGGAAAGAGACCCCGGCTGTTGTGTTTGCTATTGTATCCTCTGTGCTTTGCAGTGTCTGGTACACGGTAGGTGCTCATGAACTGCTTGGTGAATGTATAAGTGAGCAGGTGGATGGAAGGAGGCGTGGACGCCCGGGTGGGTAGATAGGCAGGGGCTTGGGCAGAGCTCTGTCCTCACACGTGGTGACAGCCGCGCTGGCGTAAGGGTGGGTCCCAGACCGCCGTGGCTCTCTGCCTCACCGCTGCCCTTGCCCCCCTGACCGCCCCCCCCCCCACCCAGGTATTCCAAAGTCAAGCATCTGCTGAAGGATCTGGACGAACTAATGGAAGCGGTCCTGGAGAGGATCCTGGCACCTGAGCAGAGCTATGGCAACACTTCTAAGGCTCTGAACTCCACCATCTGGAACTACACACCGCTGGTCCTTATCGACGAGCAGAACCCCCATCACCCAGTGGTCCTTGACCTCTTTGGAGACAACCACAATGGCTCGGCACCAGGAAGGACCTGCACTGCGCAGGCGTGCAAAGTGGCCATGAGACTAGTAAGTGGGCCCCAGGCACACATCAAGCAATGGACCCTACACAGTGAGGCTGATGGGAGTTTCTTTCCTTTAATAGCCCAGGTCTTGCTGGGGGAAAGGCAAGCTGGAAGTCAGTGCCTATTCTGTATATTCACCAATGCTTTTTTCAAAATAGAAATAAATTGCTGGTATGTTAGTCAAGACACTGTTGGATGCCAGTGACCCAGCTCAAACTAGCTTAAGCAAAACATGGAATTCACTGGCTCATATACTAAGAAGTCCA
The DNA here is from genome assembly GCF_022837055.1 of Prionailurus viverrinus. Classification (NCBI taxonomy): domain Eukaryota; kingdom Metazoa; phylum Chordata; class Mammalia; order Carnivora; family Felidae; genus Prionailurus; species Prionailurus viverrinus. The sequence continues at coordinate 23,504,741 of NC_062576.1, read as the reverse complement.
GGGGGAGACTGGATTCAGGTATGGCTGGATCCAGACATTTAAATGCTGTCATCAGAACTCTGCCTCTCCCCATTTTTGTGCAGCTTTTCTCCCAGTTGATTTCACTCTCTGGCAGGCTTTCTCCATGCAGAGGGGCTTGGCAAAGCCAGACATACACTAGCTCAGCACTTTCCCCAGAAACAGAACTCCTCTTTCCCAGTAGCCCCAGAAAAGTCCTGGGACCCACTCATCAGGTCACGTGCTCACCCTTAAACCAATCACTGTGGGCTGGAGAGTGGGCTGTCATGATTGGTCAATCCTGGAGAGTGGGCACATGATTGGTCATGTGCCCTGGAACTGGGGTGATGTCTGCCTCTATCACATGGACTGAGTGAGCGGGAAAGGGTGGTTTCCTGGAGGAGAAATAAGGTCTTACTATCAAAAGATAAGGGCATAAATATTGGGCAGGTGAAAACCCCAGAGCTGTGCAGTATAGTCAGTCAGCTGCCCAAGTGTATCTGCCCTGCGCTGGGACGCTGGGATGCCCTCAGGTGTGCCCACCTCAAGGGTCCCTGTCTGTGTCTCTAACTCTAGGGAGCTCCCTACCTGTACAAATCCCTGGTCCCCACTCCTGAACAATCTCATCAGGCAGCTCCGGGTCCAGGCCTAGGAATCTGTATTGTTAACAGGCTCCCTGGTGATGCTGATGGTTGGGGCCCCGGGCTGTGGCCAAACACTCCCCAGAAGGAGGCCCCCGACCCCCACCGGATCAGGGCTCCGCGCACGTCTCCGCAGCGCCCGCTCTGACCCGCCCTGCCATTGTTTGGCACAGTCACCGGGCTTCCTGTGTGCGTTTCCTCATCTGTGAGGCAGGCTTGCTCCTGCTGGCTGCACCAGCTTTCGGGGCCAGGCTCTGTGTGCACGTGTAGTGGGGATCCTGTGCGCACGCGCGGTGCTCTGGTCCGCCTGTGCGCTTGTAGAGATCCTGTGCGCGCTCGCGGTGCTGCGGTCTGCGTGTGCACATGTAATGGGGATACATCTGCTACTTCATGATGACGGGTAGGCTTGCTGTACAAATCAAATAGGGTGACAGATCCTGGGACAGAGTGTCTCCCAGAGAGACAAGGAGACCTCCAGGAACGGGCCTGAGGACAGTGGCCCTGGGGAGGCCCATCTCAGAAAGCGGAGAAGCTCCTCCCGGCCTCCCGGCTTCCAGAAGGAAGGCCCACAATGAGGGTTGGTGGAGGCAGAGTGGCTGAGGCCAGAGTGCTGGGGCCAAGTCTGTGACCTGGACCTCGTGGTGGGGCCCCTGCACCCTTCCCAGGGCTCAGGCTGAGAAGGCCCAGGTCCTTCCTCACCTGCTATGAGGGGGAGGGAGCCTTGAGTCCTCTGTGGTCCATGTGGCTTCCAGGGATCTGCCCCGGGAAGTCTGGGACGAGGCCAGAAAAGGAGTCAGGGAAATGGAGGGTCCAGGCATGTCTGTCTATGTTCCTCATGAGCATGAAACCAGGGAGACAGTTTGTATATGTGTGTGTGGTGGGGGGGGTGTGGTCGGGACCATGACATCACGTGGCTGCGGAGGTCAGGAAGCGGATGTCCGTCTGTGTGTCCATGTGCACGTGTGTATTCGGTCATGTACGAGGCCACACATAGGGGCGTCGGGCGACTGCGTGGGAGTCCCTGTGACCGCTCAACTGTGTGTGCGGGGACAGCCCCTGAACATCGTGAGCACCATGGAAACACATTCCCCACCGGCCCAACACCCACGTGCGGCCAGGGGAGGGGCAGCTGGCAAAACCCTTGCCCTTGGGGCAGTGGCTGGGGCCTGCCGCAGTCCCCGCGCCCACAAGAACCCCTCTCGGCCTCTGCAGTGCAGCCTCAACGGGACCGTGTGCACTTTCCGGAACTTCACCAGCGCCACCCGGGCCGTGACAGAGTGGTACCTCCTGCAGGCCACCAACATCTTCTCGCAGGTGCCAAACCAGGAGTTGGTGGAGATGGGCTACCCTGCCGAGCGGCTGATCCTGGCGTGCCTGTTTGGGCCGGAGCCGTGCAGCTACAGGTGAGAGGCACCCCAAGCCTGCCCGGGCCTGCTCGCGGTCACGGCCCGGCCACCGACCAGCCACCTGCACCAGTTTTCTGTGCCTCAGTGTCTCTGGTCGTATTTTCCGGAGACAGAGCCTGAGATAGGGATACGTCGAAGGCCCCTGACGTGCTGACGGAATGGTGTTAGGACGCGTCTGTAAGGAAAGCGGGATGAACTGAGTGAGGCTGCTGTCTCAGGTGACGCGTAGGCCTGGTCCCCGGGCATCTGGAGCATGGACCACACCACAGGGTGCTCCTCCCTCACTTGAGGGGCCAGACTTTTGTCCCTGGCGCATCCGTCCCTCACGGGCCACGGGCCCCCCAGGAGGATGCGGGGGTCCCCAAACTTCCCTGGAGAGGGGGCAGCTGTGAGCTGGGTGTTGTGAGCGTCCAACATCCAGCGGCGAGGGTTCTGGACCGTCACCGGGCATCTGCTGCCCTCAGTTTTGTCATCCCGGACCGCCCACCTCCCAGGCTGCCCAGGAGGGTAGCAGAGTTGGCTCAGGTCTGTGCTTAGAACGGGGCCCTGGGAGTGTTCGCTGTCCCAGGCTCTTCCCTGACAGCCCCCAAGGTTGAGAGGATGGCAGAGTGAGAATAACGTTCACCCCCAAAAGCCTGCGGCTCTTCCAGTGGTCCTCAGATCCCTGCCTCCTCTGCCACCCCTGCGTCCCACGAGTGCTGGGTCTTTTTTTTTTTTTTTTTTTTAACCTTTATTTTTGAGAGAGAGAGACAGAGTGTGAGTGGGAGAGGGACAGAAAGAGAAGGAGACACAGAATCGGAAGCAGGCTCCAGGCTCTGAGCTGTCAGCACAGAGCCCGACACGGGGCTCGGACTCACAAACCGTGAGATCATGACCTGAGACAAAGTCAGATGCCTAACTGACTGAGCCACCCAGGCGCCCCTGCTGGGTCTTGTTTGTCTGGGGCTTCGTGGTCTCATACCTCAGGCCTCTGGAGAAGTCCACGGAGTCCTGCCGCTTCTCACGAGTGACAGGCTTCCGGCGTCACCCCTGGGCTCAGGCACAGCCCCCTCAAGCCGTGAGCCTTCAGGAAGCTCTACTGAGAATGTGCTGAATGCTGTGGGACCCTCTGTCCCCTAGACGCACAGGGGCAGGCATTTTGCAGGCAAACATCAAGGAATCCGGGGCCCCCCGAGCTGGCGAGCTGCACACCTGGCCACAGGTGTGAACTGGAAAAGCGTGGCCCGCAGGTGGAAAAGTACAGGACGTGTCCTGCCCTCGGCGGCCACTCGGCTGGCAGGTCGCAGGCTAGATTTTGACCCCTCGCTCTCAGCCAGCGGCCTTTGCTCAGGGCACCCCTGGCCAGCCGCTCCTGGCAGCTCCCCCATAAGGCTGCAAGTGCCCGGGTCACCAGTGTCACATCCACGCATTCACCTTCACCCTCTCAGCTGGAGAGGGATGTAAAACCGTGACTTCAAGTACGTGACCCCTCGGCTCAGTGAGAATAGCCCTGGCTGGTGTGTGAGGTGGGCAGGCAGGGTCCGTGAGGGTCTGTTGGGATCTACTACAGGTTCCTGATGCCCGACGTGTGCTCTTCTGCCGTTGAGCGGGATCCCAGTGTCAGGAGATACACATTCGCGTGGCTTTGGGGCAGGCAAAACACCCAGCGTTGGCCACACAACTTCTGTGGTGTGGCTGTGGCTGGGGAGTGACTCTAGTGAAGGGGTCAAGGCTGGGCGGTGTGGTTAGACCACTGGGTGCAAATCCTTGCTGTCTGACAAGCTGTGTGACTTTAAACAAGTTGAACCTTGATGGGCCTCTGTTTTCCTCCTCTGTAAAATGGGGTAATGACATGCCCACTCTGTGGGGTTATTTTGGGTAGTAAATGAGTTAATATGCTGACGGCAGTGTTGGCCTCAATAAATAATAGTTGTTACTGTCATTAAACCCACATTTGACAGGGAACTCATTATCCAATAATAATGCTAACATTTATTGAGCCCTTCTGATGTGTCAGGTGCTATTCTTAGCATATCACATGTATAAAATTCATTTAACCACGGCCACAGGCCCGTGAGAAAGGTACTGTTGTGTCAGCCCATTTTCTATGACGCAACCGAGGCCCAGAGAGGTTAAGCGACGCCTCTGAGGCCACACAGCCGTTGAGAGGCAGAGATGGCAGTCTGGGTCACCCCGCCTGTCAGAAAACCAGATAGTCTTCCCTCCCTACCCCCTTCTCCCAAGCCTGTCATTTGTCACCTGCCTTCCTGAGTCAGCCTCAGACGTGGTGCCAGAGGACACGTGCCTCTCTCTGCCCTCCCAACGCTGCGCTCCAAACACCGTGGCCTCTGCTTCCTCGCTCCTTCTGACCCTGTCCTTTCTCCCTCGAATGTGGCAAATGCTCAAGAAGCAGCAGCTGCAATTAGGAAAATATGAGCCACATCTGGACCCTGATGCCAAAGTGCCTCGATTTGAATGCTAGCTCTGGGTGCTGTTGGGCACGCTACTTTGCCTCTCTGGGCCTCAGTTTTCTCATCTGGAAAATGGGGAGAGTGAAATAGCCTTATAGGGGATTAAATGATGTAAAGTGCTTAGAACAGTACCTCCCACATAGTAAATAATATATGAGCATTTTTTTAAAGTCAACTTTTTAGTGTGGAATAATCTTAGGTTTACAGAAATGTTGCAAAGAGAGTGTATCCGGTTGGTTCCCTTGTACCCCTCCCCATTCCCCCCCCCCCCCATTGTTGACATCTTCTGTCACCACGGTGATTTGGCAAAACTAAGAAACTAATATTGGCATATTGCTATTAACTAAATTTGACACGTTCTTGAGGATTCAGCAGTGTTTCCTGGTGACCTTTCCCTGTTCCGGGATTCCATCCGGGAGACCCCATTTCGTGCAGAAACCCTGTCACGGTTTTTCGGGCTTCTTTGTTTGGGTTGACCATGACAGTTTCAGAGTACTGGGCAGGTGTTTTAGGGCAAGTCCTTGACTTGGGTGTATACAGATCAGACGGGTTTGGGGGGAAGAAGAGCACAAGGCAAGTGACCCCCTCGTCACTTCGTATCCTGGGTGGGGTGGGGAACATGTCAGCCACATGACACCACCCGTGATGTTGACCTTCCTCACTTGGTTAAGCTATGGGTGCCACGCTCCCCCGTCGTCAGGTGACCACTTCCCTTCCCAGGCCCTGTGTGGAAGCAAGTCGCTAAGTTGAGGTCAGCTTCTGGGGGCAGGGGGGTGGCAGGCAGCTCCTGGTCCCCTGGAGAGGAGAATGTAGACTCTTTGGAAGTCTTGTGGGGAAGACTTCTCTCTTCCCCACGTGTTTGTTTATTCAGTCATTTCTACTGGTATGGGCTTGTGTGTATTGGGGTTGTAACCCAATACCACATTATTTATTTTCTTACTCAAATTCTTCCAGCTTTGGCCAGTAGCAGCTCCTTGTGTTGGCTCCTGTGTCTTTTTGACACGTCCCCATCACTCTTTTTTTTTTTTTTTTTAGTACTTCCTTACTTTCTAGCACCTCAAGATGCCCCAAGCCCTAGAATCAGCCATTTCTCTGAGGAGCCCTGGTTCCTTTTATTGGGCAATGGCATCTAGAAGCCAGGACGTAGGCATATATAAGCATCATCGTCATCACTGCTCCAGGGCTGGCTCGCTAGCTTCTGCCCTCGGGAGCCCTTCCTGACCTCTGCCATACAGCACCACTGTTCATCTTCCTGCCGGGGACGCTCTGTGTCTCCGTCCTTTCCCAGGGTTTGCTGGTCACCGTCTACACGCCTTGCACCTGTCCCAAGAAGGTTTTTTTTGGCGGGAGGGGGGAATGCCTGGCTCTGGAGCAAGAGTGGGCCAGCACTGGGAGAAGCCTCTCCAGGTAAAGGGCGTTGGAGACAAGCAAATAGTTGGCGCCTACGGTGAGGCCGAGCACGACCCTGGGCAGAAGGGGATCCGACCGCGCCCTGGGTTGCAGATGTCGGAGACCGTTTCTTGGGAACACTGTGTCCCCACACCCTGGGGCGGGGTCTCTCCCTCCAGAACAGCGCCCGGCTTTAGCCAGTTTGCCCTGCAGTGTTCCTCCTGTGGCCACAGCCCTGATCCTACACCAACGCAGGCTCCGTGATGACCGCCCAAAGCCATTTCACCCCCCCCCCCCGGGCCTTTGCCTATGCTGTGCCCCCTACGTGATGTGCCCTTTCTCCTCTCTAGGCCCTACCTCTTAGTCATCCTTAAAAGTCTCAGCTCAGGCCTCGCCTCCTCCAGGAACCCTTCCATGATCCTCATCCCTACACACACCCCAGTGAGAATTAGGTGTCACTCCTCTATGCTTATCTCTGCTGATACCCTTATCACACATTATAATTTACCCAACAAATATTTACTAAGTGTCTGTCTACTGTGGGCCAGCCTCTGAGCAGTAGGAGCGGCCTGGTTTTGTTGAGTATTTCCAGATGCTCGGCATCCAGCCCTCGCCTTAGTCCTCTTGGGTGGGTGCTATTATAATCCTGGCGTTACAGCTGAGGAAGGTGAGGCACAGGGAAAGCTCTCCAGCTACTCAGTGACAGAGCCAAAATTTGAATTCAGGCAGGCTGGCTCCCAGGCCTGGGGTGTTAGCCTCTGAATGCTTTCTCCCTCAAGACAGACAGCTGCCCTCCCTGGGCTTACCTTCTAATGCAGGAGACAGCTGATAAGCAAGCAGTTAAATAAAGATCATTTCAGATTTTGACGCGTGCTAGCAGGGAATAAGCAGTAGAAATGATCAAGCACCCGGGCAGGGAAGTGACTTTGCACAGGGAGTGCAGGGGGAGCCTCAGAGATGGAGAGAAGTGGACAGGGCCAGAGGCACATTCTGGAAGGACAGCGTCGACAGGACGCTGCTGAGTTCCCCCCACCACTCCGCATCCCCAGCCACACGGTGACCTTCCAGGGTTGGACTCTTGTTCACCTCAGGTGTCCTCAGCCCAGTACCTGCCTCAGTAAACACTTGTTGGATGAAGAAATGTGGTTTCTTCCTGATTTCCCTTTCACGGTCGAGAACACCGAAGCTCAGAGGTTGAGAAAGCAGCTCAAATCTGTCCGCCAGGGTCAGCTCCCAGCTTGGGTTTCCCAGCCTGCCCCGGACTCACCTCGTTCTGCCAGCACAGAGGGTGAGGCCAGAGGTGGAGGAAATGGCTTCCTAATCTGAACACAGGGGCAAATATCAGCTGACCTCATGGGGTTATTTTGAGGATCGAATGGGAGAAGGTACACAGAAATGTGCAGCACGGGGCTGGCCCCTGCAAGGTTTGCATCGTCTGTGTTTCAAAATACAGGGCTTAGAAGACAATGCTCCATTTCTGTTGCTGTTTCTGTGCTCAGCCCCCTTCCTTCCTATTTTTAATAAAGTGAGAAAAACATGGGCACATGGGTGGTTCAGTTGGTTGAGCATCCAACTCTTGATTCTGGCTCAGGTCATGATCCCAGGGTCATGGGATCTAGTCCCATGTTGGGTTCCACGCTCAGTGTGCAGCCTGCTTGGGATTCTCTTCCTCTCTCCCTCTGCCCCTTTCCCCTGAGCTTGCTCTCTCTCTCTCTCTCTCTCTCTCTCTCTCTCTCTCTCTCTCAAATTAAAAAAAAAGGGGGGGGGCATCTGGGTGGCTCAGTTAAGCATCTAACTTCAGCTCAGGTCATGATCTTGCAGTTTGTGAGTTTGGGCCCCGCATGGGGCTCTGTGCTGACAGCTCAGAACCTGGAGCCTGCTTCGGATTCTGTGTCTCCCTCTCTCTGCCCCTTCCCCACGCATTCTCTCCCTCTCTCTCTTTCAAAATAAACATTAAAAACAAGAAAAAAGAATTAGATAAAATAAGACAAACAAAATAAAAAACACACAAAGACATTTTTAAAGTGATTCCTTATGGGGACCTGAGGATATACCTACAGACAGAATAGAGTATGATGACCTCACAAGGAAGCCAGAGCCCATGGCCACAACTCACTTCCCTTCCCATCCATTTTGCAGCAAAGCCTAGACTCCAGGGTCTTTCAGCTGTAAATAGTTCAGAACATATCTGCAAAAGAGAAAGACTTAAAAAAAAAAAAATCAAACCATAATACCATTATCCCACCTGAAAAAAAATTAACAATAATTCCTCAACACCATCAACTGCCCAATCATCTTCATGCTCATGTCATTTATACCTTTTTGCCTGTTTGCTTGTGTGAATCAGGATATAACTAAAGGTAGCATGTTGTGATTGTGACCCAAGTCTGTAAAATTTCTATTAATCTAGAGCCTGTGTCCCTTCTCCTCTCTCGCAGTGCGTTTGTTGAAGAAACTGGGTTGTTTATCCTGTTTCATTCCCCAAGGTCTGGATTTTGCAGGTTGACTTGCTGTGGTGACTTTGAACCTGTTCCTCTGTCTCCAGTATTTCTCATAAATGGTGGTTAGAGACAGATGCATGGTCCTGTTTGGGGCTGATTTTTATTTATTTATTTTTAACTTTATTTATTTATTTTTGGAGAAAGAGAGGTGGGGGGGGGGGCAGAGAGAGGGGGAGAGAGAGAGAATCCCAAGCAGGCTCTGCACTGTCAGCACAGAGCCCCAGTGTGGGGCCCAAACGCACGAACTGTGAGATCATGACCTGAGCCAAAACCAAGTGTCAGACGCTTAACTGACTGAGCCACCCAGGTGCCCCTGATTTTTACTTTTTATTCGCAAGGCCACCTCCTCGGCAGCCTGTGCTCTTCCCTCAGGAGACACGCAGCATTGGCCCACCAGGGTGCACTGCCCAAAGCCATTCATTCGTCAGGGTTGTGAAATGATCTCATTGTATCACTGCCTCTTCAAACCAGAACTGTTTTAACAGCTATATTACAAGAAGAAAAAAAAAAAAAAAAGCTGGAGGGAGCCATAGATTAGAAGAAACTTGAAAGACATATCAACCAGTCACCTTAACCTCATTTGCATCCCAATTTAAACAAATAAATTGTAAAAATTGACATTGAAGAGACAATTGAACTTTGAACTGAATATTTAATCTTAAGAGATTTTTGTTGGTTATGTTTAACATGGTAACTTTTCAAGAGAGAGTTCTCACTTTCCAAGCTACATCTGGAAATGTTTACAAATAATATCATGATGTCTGAGATTTGCTTGAAAATAATATGGAAGGGAGGTGGGGTGGGGCGGGTAGAGATGAAGCATTAGTGGCCATGTGGTGATGATTCTGGAAGCTGGCAGTGGGTTTTGTCTTGACCTTTTTGTGTGTGTTTGAAATGTTCCATATCCGAAAAAGTCTTTTTATAACTGAAATCTTTTTTTTTAATCTTACTTTTTATTTTTTAAAATTTACATCCAAATTAGTTAGCATAGAGTGCAACAATGATTTCAGGAGTAGATTCCTTGGTGCCCCTGACGCATTTAGCCCAGCCCCCCTCCCACAACCCCTCCAGCAACACTGTTTGTTCTCTATGTTTAAGGGTCTCTTCTGTTTTGTCCCCCTCCCTGTTTTTATATTACTTTTGTTTCCCTGCCCTTATGTTCATCTGTTTTGTCTCTTAAAGTCCTCATATGAGTGAAGTCATATGATTTTTGTCTTCCTCTAATTTCACTTACCATAATACCCTCCAGTTCCATCCACGTAGTTGCAAATGGCAAGATTTCATTCTTTTTGATTGCTGAGTATACTCCATTGTATATATATATACCACGTCTTCTTTATCCACTCATCCATCGATGGACATTTGGGCTCTTTCCATACTTTGGCTATTGTTGATAGTGCTACCATAAACATGGGGGTGCATGTGTCCCTTCGAAACAGCACACCTGTATACCTTGGATAAATGCCTAGTAGCACAATTGCTGGGTCATAGGGTAGTTCTGTTTTTAATTTTTTGAGGAACCTGCATACTGTTTTCCAGAGTGGCTGCACCAGTTTGCATTGCTACCAGCACTGCAAAAGAGACCCTCTTTCTCCACATCCTCGCCAACATCCGTTGTTGCCTGAGTTGTTACTGTTAGCCATTCTGACAGGTGTGAGGTGGTATCTCATTGTGGTTTTGATTTGTATCTCCCTGATGGTGAGTGATTCTGAATTCTTTTGAAACTGCATTATACCGTTGCTACTGCTGCGAGCATCTTTATGGAAACATTTGTTGTTATTGTTAACTTATTTCCTTAGGAAACCTTTCCAGGACATCAGAGAGGACCCTGTATAGGGTTCCACATGCCTCATTATAAAGCCTTCTCTTTCCCCGGCCTCTGTTTGGCCCTCTCTCGACTCACCCCCTCTCTGACCCACCATCTCAGCCACCTTTCTCTCTATGTGAGTTCCTTGCTTGCCCAGCCCACCTGTCGGATCCTCCCAGCTCCGCTCTGCCAGGCCCCAGACCACAGACACTCAGGGAGGCAACTGCTGGGTGGGCCCTGATCTCTAGCTGATGGTGTTTCTTTTAGGAACTTCACGTCCATCTTCCACCCTGATTATGGCAACTGTTATATCTTCAACTGGGGCATGACGGAGAAGGCGCTCCCTTCAGCCAACCCCGGAGCTGAGTTTGGTGAGTCTTGGTTCATCCTGGGGCCAGAGCCATGGGGCTTTAAATCCCCACCACGTGGGGCTAAAAGACCAAAGGACCATCAGCTGTCGAGGGTCAGGGCCTGGATTAGACAGGAGGCAGCACAGGGAAGGGCAACCTGTTCGGTGCGTGGGGAGCCATTCCCTTGTCCACACAAAATGAACAAACCTTTTTAAAAATTTTAAAGAGAAAGGAAGAGTTTCATTCGAGCCCACGTTAGGACAGCTGCCTGGGATACACGGTCTTGACAAGGAAGGGAGTGCACCGGGAAAGGAAGTTTGGTGCAGGGTTATATATGTTTTTTACATCAACAGTTACAAACCATCATGATGAAGAACGTTCCAGAAAGTTACAGACTTTATCTTATGTTTTTAGTATCTGCAACACTGTATGACTTTAATCTTATGGGAACCAGGGAGGGTTTTTTTTTTTTTCTTTATATTTGGAATGCTCCTTTTTGGTTATTTGTTTTAACAAAGTAGATGTACAATGTGTGCTGGGGCCAGAAATAGAGCCTGTGCTCTGAGGTTTTGGTGGAGTCATTTTGACCCTGGTAAATGTTAAAGTACAGCCTCCCTGGGAGCCTGAAAGCAGGGCCGAGGTATGTTCAAAGTTGAAAATTTCCGTTATCACCTTCAACTCCCGTAAACACCTGGGGTGGAGACGGGGGTTCCCATTTTGCTGATCAGCAAGGTGAGGATTCAGAAGCAGTACAGCTCAGGCAGGGGTCAGGAACTCAGGCTCCCGTGCGCGAGTGAAAACTCCCTACCGCTGACCCCCCAGGTAATCCTGAGATCCAGACTGAACTTCTGGAAGCCTTGGTCTCCCCAGAGACAGTACATGGTAGCATCATAGAGCATATTGTGTATAGCTCGTGGAATCACTGTGACATAATGCAGCCACCTGCTCAGTACTGCACCGGGCAAATGCGAAATGCTCGGTACATGCCGGATATTCTTGGAAGGTTTAAATTAACTTGTCCAAGAGTACACAGTTAACATGTTGCAGAGCCCATACTCTTACTTAGCCTCATTGCTAAACCAAGTTCTTGAACAAGACAGAGAGAGGGTGAAGGATTAATGGAAGCAGGGGAAGGGGAAATGATCGATGACAGAGGCCACTGCATTGGTCCGTCTCTGGGGAAAGACTCACGGTGGCCTCAGGATGGCTTCGGCATTCCGGCTGTGAGCCAGGCACAGGTGGGAGCGATCCTTCCTCCCATGAGCTTCTGACCTCCCCAGACTCCAAGAGGCAGGCTGTCATTCTAACTATCAGGGCTGTTGGTCAAAAGGGGTACAGGGGGCTACGGACCTCCCTTCAACCAGCCATTATGTCCCTGAAATCTCTGTGCATCACAGAGGTACCGGTCAACTCACTTCACGGCAGACGACTGAGACCAAGGAGCTCAGCTGCCTGTGTTAGAACCCCAACAATTCCCCTTTCTCGCTGGGTGACCCTGGACAAGTCTCTTCACCTCTCTGTGCCTTGGTTTCCTCACCTATAAAATGGGGATAAGAATAGCAGCTTTGCTTTTGTGAACACCAGTGAGATCGTGTATAATAAGGTACTTGGGCCCAGCACTTGGCACATAGCAAGTGCTCGATAAATACTAGCCTGTTGTCCTACCCACCCAGCATAGTCTTATGGTGCATAACATTGGGGGCTGGTCTCTGTGCACAAGAAGGGAACCGTCGAATGGGGAAGGAAGACCGAGAATAAAAGAATCATGTAAGGGAGGCACATACTTGGGAGGAAAGTTCCAGAGCTAGAAGAGCAAATAACAAAGACCTTGTTTGTTGAGACCTTGTCTTGGTAGTCAGGGAAGGCTTCTGGAGGAAGTGACAGGCTGAGATCCGAAGGAAGAGCAGGAGGATCTTGGAGGGTTAAGGTAGGGACATAATTCCAGAGTAAGGGAACAGTGTTCTTGAGGCATTTGTAATGGCCCAGCAGCAGGCAGGAGCATGGAGGCCAAGAGGGACTTAATGAAGGGAATGAGGACTCATGTGATTTGAGGTGGGCTGGTGCTGCGCTGTACCCCTGGATCTACCTGCCACGTGGAAAAGAGATCATGGGGGTAGAGGGGAGACATGGTGGCTTGGGCTAGGACGGGGGCCTTGGAGAAGGCAAGGAGTCTCATTTTTGCAAGGCGGAGCCAGTTTCCTGGATGGGCCCCGGAGGTCCCCTGGGCTCTGGGGCTGGGGGCTTGGATAAGTGACTGATGGGTCTCCCTTCAGCCTTGGGGAGCGAGTTCAGGCAGCCTTCGGCCCCACCTTCCCACAGGCCTGAAGCTGATCCTGGACATAGGCCAGGACGACTATGTGCCCTTCCTCACGTCCACGGCCGGCGCCCGGCTGATGCTCCATGAGCAGAGGTCATACCCCTTCATCAAAGACGAGGGCATCTACGCCATGTCCGGGACGGAGACATCCATCGGGGTGCTGGTGGTACGGCCGCAGCCGAGGGGAACCGAAGGTGGAACCCTACCTGCCCAGGGCTGAGCTGGCCCTCCCTCATGGCCCATTCCTGCCTTATCTTCTGGCTGGAACCTCTCTCCCTCCCACCACCAGGATGGCCATGCTGTGGGGGAAGACGGGCATCATCTGGCACCTACTGGGGCCTATGGCTTCCCATCCCCTTTTGGCATCCCCACAGACCCCCATGGGAGGGAGGTACAAAGGGGGCCTCCTAGGGGTGACCGGGGCCTCCAGGAGCAAACTTTATGGACACAGGACAAGCTGGAGCGCAAGGGAGAGCCCTACAGCCAGTGCACCATGAACGGCTCCGACGTCCCCGTGCGAAACCTTTACAGCGACTACAACACCACCTACTCCATCCAGGTAAGAAGCCCTCACGGGCCTCGGTACCTAGAGCCAGTCCACGTCTACCAGGCCCAGGGCCTCGGGGCTCCGGGGGAGCTGGGCCCAGCAAGGCCAGCTCTGCTGGATTTTTGTAGGTGACCGCTGGGTAGTTTGGCGGGTTTGGTGGCCCTTGGGGCTGTGGAGCCGGTCCATTCCCTGGGTGCTCTCCGGGGCCCAGGGCTGGCCACTGCTCATCTCCCCTCGGCAGGTATGCCCTTTGGGGGTGCCCAGAACACGGGGATCTCACTCTGGGGTCTCTAAGAAGAACCCTTGTGTGGGAGAGATGCTGTGCTAAGGGCTCGCATGTATTGCCTCATCATTTGATCCTTTCAACACCCCACGGGGCAAGAATAGCACTTATTATATATATAACATTTATTTGTTCTAAGTATTAATATACGAAGAGTAGCAGGCTTATCGTGTGCTAGGCAGGCACTGTTCCAAGTGCTTTACACACACTAATTCATTTAATCCTCACAACAATGCTGAGATGGAGGTAAAATGATTAGGAATGAGGAAGCTGGGATTTACAGGCCCCAGTGCAAACGCCTCATCAGTTTACCCTCTTTGTATCCGGCCTCAATTCCCCTCGCTGCAGCTGGGGCTTCCCTTTCGCCCTGACCTCCAGGGTCAGCCGGGAGGCCTGTCCTAAGACCCAGCCCCAGTGGATCTGGGACAGTCCGAACCTCTGCACGAGTGACAGAAGTGACCGCTCAATGACACCTCTGCCCCAGCCCAGGCTGCCTTTGCAGATAAGGAAACTGAGGCATAACTGGGGGGCAGCGTAGTGCCTGCCTCTGTGCCTAAGAGCCCTGAGCATGGCGTGCACTTCCCTTTTGTCTAGGTTACTGGAAATCTAGTGCCCCCTGTGCCCACCCTCCGGCCCAGCCTGCCTGGCTGACCTGTCCACCCCACACTCTGACCTGGCCAGTTTGGCCACCTTCTATCTGGAGGGGCTTCGGTCTGCAGTGAGGAACTTGGGGGAACCTTCTGAGCTTCTGAAGGGATAGACAGACGGGCAGCACAGGGAGATGGGAAGCATAGAGACGGAGGCCATGGAGGTATCCATCAGGCCCGGTCTTAGAGACCTCATTCTAGAAAAACCTCACCTCTTGCTTTGTCTGGTGCAGCAGCCTCACTGGCCAGAGACCTTGGCAAAGACCCAGGCCCTGGTCAGACGCTCTGCCTGCACCGCCCCATTCCCCACCCCCAGCCTCTGTCACGGGGTCCAGAGAGGACTCCTAATCTCAGGTGAGACAGTGAGGTCTGGAAGAATGGGAGACCCTTGCCCATAGTCAGAGCCCCTCATGTGACCCCTCTAGCCCCTCACCTCCTGTGCTTCTCCCGGCTGTGCTTGCAGGGAGGCCACAGCCCTGTCAGGAAGAACACGATAGGACAGGATGTGTGCTAGGTTGGGAAGGAGCAGGCTGGGGAGCAGCAGGAGCACACAACGCGGGGGGCAGGTTCCGTGGCTGGTGGGGCAGAGGCGAGGAGAGCAAGGGAGAGCCCGAGAGAGCGAGGGTTGGCACCAGGGGTCCTCCACACACAGTCAAGCAGAGACACATGAGTAACAGCCACTTCCGTTCCCCGCCCAGCGCTGGGCCCTCCTCACCTTAGCCCACAGTTGTGACTGCAGGACACATAGCTGCCTCCACGTGTGGGGGAACCAGGTCACGGTGACCTGAAACCCCAGCAGTATTTGGAATAAGCCACCCCTCCCCGTGCCGTGTGTGGGGCACCAGCTTTGATAGGCGGCGGGGCCGTCCTCAGACAGCTGGGTCTGGTGTGAGCCCCTCTGCAGGTACCGAGGACCAGCGACAGGGAAGGACAGCCACGCCCAGACTGCGGGGTCAGCAGGCGTAGCTCTTCAGCCGGAAGGACCCCTCCCCTGGCTCCCAGGCTGCCCGGGGCCGGGTGGGGACATCACAGCCACATCCATGTCCCCCCCTCCCACCACTGCAGGCCTGTATCCGCTCCTGCTTCCAAGACCACATGATCCGGAACTGCAGCTGTGGGCACTACCTGTACCCCCTGCCCCGTGGGCAGAGATACTGCAACAACCGGGAGTTCCCCGACTGGGGTGAGTGGGGGGGCCCCCACCCACCAGGGCTCTGATCACATGGCCGGGGTGTGGCCTTCACAGTCCGCAGCCCCCCTCCCCACCCACCCCTGGGCCCCATTCCGTCCTGGTGCATACGTGTACCACGTGGACACCCACGCATGCATGAGCCCTGTGGGCAGCTGCTGGCGAGCACACATGTGTATTTACATTTCCACATGCATGCGGGAGAGGGCTCAGGGGCACTCGTGCCTGGGTTGCTTCCATGTTTGCATCTGTGCACGCTGGTTTGCATACCCACATGTGTGTGTGCGCTCGCTCATGCACCCACAAGGCCACGTGTACCAGCCTCAGCATGTGTGTCCATGTCTGTGTGGGCTCGCTGGGCATCTCTGTGGGGTGTTGGGTGGGAGGGGAGGCCGAGGTGGCCTCCAAGGGTTTCAGGGGCCCTGGTGGCCTGGAGTCCAAACATGATGGATGTTGTCAGCGGCAGAGCGAGTCCCATCACCTCTAAAACCAACAACGTATGTAGACAAGAGGGGAAAACTATCCCTTCCAGCCACCCATCCCTTCATGCATGACCCCGTGAGCACCGCCCAGCCCGGAATGGGCATGACAAGCAGAGGAAAGCCACTCTGCTCCTGCTGAGCCGAGTCTGGGATGTCTGGGGGAGGCTCCCCACCCCGGGGCCAGGCTGGGGCAAAACTGGCTGGACACGAGGGGCAGGGTGGGAAGGGGTGACCCTCCACAGAGACGACTTCCCCTCCCGTCTAGAGACAGGCCTGGGGTGGCCATGGCCAGGAGGGTAGGGGGCAGCCCCAGGCTCAGAGGAGGGGAGGAAAACGTCTAGAAACCCCTACTCTAAGTCTCTTACCTCCCACCCACCCTGCTCAGCCTATTGTTACTCACACCTGCGCATGAGCGTGGCCCAGAGGGAGACCTGCATCAACATGTGCAAGGAGTCCTGCAAGTGAGTGTGGGTGCTGGGGGTGGGGGGGGGACTGCAGGGTGGGGGCATGGTGCTGGCAGGGACATCAACAGGGCTGCCTTCTCTCTTCCAGTGACACCCAGTACAAGATGACCATCTCCATGGCTGACTGGCCTTCAGAGGCCTCTGAGGTGAGATGGTGGAGTGGTCAAGCTCCTGGCCCCCACCTTTGGGCTAGGGACAGGTCTGGGCATAGGCCTGCGGGCTGTTTGTCCCTCCGCTAATGTTTCCCCAAAGCGCTGTGCTGGGGACACGGCAGTGAACGAGACAGGAATGGTCCTTTGCTCTTATGGAGCTTACATTCTGGTGGGAGGGAGAGAATGTACAGAAGTTAGATCATTTCACAGTGTGGTAAGGGTGGGAAACAGGATGACTGGAGAGTAACCAGGGGAAACCGCTTTAGACAGAGCGGTCAGGGAAGATCTCCCTGCAAAGGTAACATTTGAGTTAACGCAGGAGGATGGGCTGAGCCAGCCTGGGCAGGGCTGGGGAGGAGGATCTTGGAAGAGCAACAGCAAATTCGAGGGCCAGAGGTGGGAAAGAGCTGGCGCAGGATGGCGGGGCCTCTGGGGGAAGACCGGAGACTAGAGTGCCCTCTCCCCATAGCAGCAGCCACAGTGCGCACTATTACCTTCCTCCTCCCAGCGCCAACACATGGTCCCGGGGGCTTCGGGAAGCTACAGGGCTGTGGTCTGCCTCCCCCCATCTCCCCAAATCACAGGGCCCATGTTTGGGAGGGGATGCTGCAGGTGCCATTTTTTTCAGTTGCCTTCTTGGATTCCAGGATTGGATTTTCCATGTCTTGTCCCAGGAGCGGGACCAAAGCACTAATATCACCTTGAGCAGGTGAGCTTAGAGTCTTAGGGGCTGGGGAATGCAGAAAATGGAAGGAACCAGAACCTCAGGGGAGGGGTTTGGATGTATGGCAGATATTCAGACACCTTCTCACACTGGTCAGATCCAGGAGAAAGCCTGAAGAAGGAGGCACTGGAAATGAGAGAGAGGCCAGCCAATGGGACTCAGAGTCTGCCATTCCCAAAGGCGAGCCTATTTCTCCATATGTCACCTGTTCATTTGCCCTTTCACCCATCTATCCATCCACTCATTCCTCCATTATTCATCCATCCTTCCATTCTTCTACCCATGCACCTGTCCATCTACCCATTCACCCATCCATCCCATCCATCCATCCTTCCAGATTTCCACTTATCCATCTATCCACTCACCTATCCACCCCCCTTCTACCCATTACCCATTCAACAACCCATCCATCCATCCATCCATCTGCTTATCTGTCCATCCATCCACCCATTCAACCATCTGTCCATCCATCCACCCACCCATCCACCCATCATCCATCCATCCACTTATATGTCCATCTTTCCATCCATCCACCCATCCTTCATCCCTCTCATCTTCCTCCCATCCATCTATCCACTCACCCATGTACCTATTCATCCCATTATCCCCTCATCCATCTACCACTTATCCTCAAGCCACTCTTCCATCTTTCCATCTATCAAATACAAATGCAAATTGAGCACAGGAAAGACACAGGTCATACTCTCAGGGAGTTCCAGTCTAGAGGACAGAAATATGCCAGCAGGGCTTCTGGTGATGAGAGTCTATACAAGACCCTTCCTTTGGGAGCACAGCAGGGAAGGAGCTCTCTGCCTGGGAGATAAGGGAGGTCTGTAGAGGGAGGTGACACTTGGGCTAACTCTCCAAGAAGGAGCAGGAGCTGTTAAGTAAGAGACAAAGATGTCTAGGCAGAAGCCTGGAGGTACAAGAGAGCATAGCTTTTCTGAGCAGTATCAGGTGTAAAGGGGAAGCCCACTCGAGCAACTTTCTGTGCCCTGGGTCCCCTGAGGAAGGAGCAAGGCTTAGGACTCTATGGAGAGGCTGTGTATGGGCCGGGCGCCCCGGGGGTGGGGGAGGGGAGCTCAGAGCCAGTCTGGGGGCCCACAGGAGTGATGCTGGGCAGAGATGTTCTTTGTGGCCCAAGGCCCACAGGGGCCAGGAAGGGCAGCACTTTGGGCTTCTGCTTGGACCTCACCACTTATGGCTGTGGACATGTGAGAAGCTCAAGCCAGAGGACTGGGGCCTCCCGGCTGGCTGCCTTTCCTGTGAGTGTGCATGTGCGTGTGTCAGTGTGTCTTGGGGAGGGGGCACCAGCCCTTCTTGCTGCTCCTACAGGAAGGGAATCGTCAAGCTCAACATCTACTTCCAAGAATTCAACTATCGCACCATTGAGGAGTCAGCAGCCAATAACGTGAGTCTGGGGGCTCCTGACACTCCAGCCCTGCCGCCCCTGCACCCTGTGGGTGGGGAGGGTCCCGAGACCAACAGGGGAATTAGGAGCGTCCCTAAAGGAGTCACAAGAAGTTTCCCCGGGGCTGAGATGGTCACCCCGTCCCCCTTCCCGGCCGAGGGCCCACCTCACAGGAACCTGGGAGGCGGGGCAGGGCTCAAGGCAGGAATTTGTGGCCTGACCCCCAGCCCTGCCAGCCCCTCAGCCCCCTGCTCTCCACAGATCGTCTGGCTGCTCTCCAACCTGGGTGGCCAGTTTGGCTTCTGGATGGGGGGCTCAGTGCTGTGCCTCATCGAGTTTGGAGAGATCCTCATCGACTTCGTGTGGATCACCATCATCAAGCTGGTGGCCTTCGCCAAGAGCCTGCGGCAAAGGCGGGCCCAGGCTTGCTATGCCGGCCCACCGCCCACTGTGGCTGAGCTGGTGGAGGCTCACACCAACTTCAGCTTCGAGCCCGACGTGGCTGGGCCGGGCCCCGACCCTGGGACCTATCCTGATGAGCAGACCCTGCCCATCCCGGGCACCCCACCCCCCAACTATGATTCCCTCCGTCTGCAACCACTGGATATCATCGAGTCGGACAGTGAGGGCGATGCCGTCTAGACCCAGGGAGCCCAGAAGTCAGATCCGAGAAGCTGAGATCACTGCCCAAGACTTCACTTTGTGGTGCTCTCCCCAGTGGAAGACGATGGGTTTCCAGGGCCAGAGTCTGTGTCCCTCTACAGAGACCAGCAGCTCCTGGCCTGTCCCAAGCCGAGGGCTGTGTGGGGTCACGGTGCTGGTACAAATATGGGAAATGTGTACTCATTTGGTTCCTGCCCGTACCTCCAACCTGGCCTGATCCTTGGCTGGGACATCCCCAGCCAGGCTCCAGAGACCCTAGAGCACCCTCCCCTGCAGGCACACTGGTTTCCTCCCAATGCCAGTCACTGCTCCAGAGACACACAGGCAGACATGCCCTGCCGTCTGTCCCCAGACCCAGCAGTCTTCCGTCCTGGCCTTGACTGAGCCCTGCAAATGGGCTGAGTGAGGGCAGCAGTTGTGCAAAGCAGGAAGAGCATCAGGTCCAGAGGCAGGGATGGGGGGCCTGCTGCCAGGTGGCACATATTTTGTTCTAGAAAATAAAAGTAGAAGACACAGACATGAGCTTTGTTCTTTGTCAGGCTGGACAGTCGGAATGCCCTGATGCACCCTGATGCATCCATACTGGCTTGGAAGCAAGGGCCTGGCCAAGGGAAGGCCCTCAAGCAGGTGATTTTTAATTTTATTTAATTTACATCCAAATTAGTTAGCTATAGTGCAACAATGATTTCAGGAGTAGATTCCTTAATGCCCCTTACCCATTTAGCCCATCCCCCCTCCCACACCCCTTCCAGTAACCCTCTGTTTGTTCTCCATATTTAAGAGTCTCATGTTTTGTCCCCCTCCCTGTTTTTATATTATTTTTGCTTCCCCTCCCTTGTGCTCATCTGTTCTGTGTCTTAAAGTCCTTATATGAGTGAAGTCATACGATATTTTACTTTCTCTAATTTCGCTTAGCATAATACCTTCCAGTTCCATCCATGTAGTTGCAAATGGCAAGATTTCATTCTTTTTGATTGCCGAGTCATACTCCATTATATATACACACACACACATCTTCTTTATCCATTCATCCATCGATGGACATTTGGGCTCTTTCCATACTTTGGCTATTGTTGATAGTGCTGCTGTAAACACTGGGGTGAATGTGCCCCTTTGAAACAGCACACCTGTATCCCGTGGATAAATGCCTAGTAGTGCAATTGCTGGGTCGTAGGGTAGTTCTATTTTTAGTTTTTTGAGGAACCTCCATACTGTTTTCCAGAGTGGCTGCACCAGCTTGCATTCCTACCAACAATGCAAAAGAGATCCTCTTTCTCCACACCCTTGCCAACATCTGTTGTTGCCTGAGTTGTCAATGTTAGCCATTCTGACAGCTGTGAGGTGGTATCTCATTGTGGTTTTGATTTGTATTTGCCTGATGAGTGATGTTGAGCATTTTCTCATGTGTCGGTTGGCCATCTGGATGTCGTCTTTGGAGAAGTGTCTATTCATGTCTTTTGCCCATTTTTTCACCGGATTGTTTTTTTGGGTGTGAGTTTGATAAGTTCTTTACAGATTTTGGATGCTAACCCTTTATCTGATATGTCGTTTGCGAATATCTTCTCCCATTCTGTTGGTTGTCTTTTAGTTTTGCTGATTTGTTTCCTTCACTGTGCAGAAGCTTTTTGTTTTGATGAGGTCCCAATAGTTCATTTTTGCTCTTGTTTCCCTTGCCTCCAGAGATGTGTTGAGTAAGAAGTTGCTGTGGCCAAGGTCAAACAGGTTTTTGCCTGCTTTCTCCTCAAGGAATTTGATGGCTTCCTGTCTTACATTTAGGTCTTTCATCCATTTTGAGTTTATTTTTGTGTATGGTTTAATAATGTAGTCCAAGTTCATTCTTCTGCATGTCGCCGTCCAGTTTTCCCAGCCCCACTTGCTGAAGAGACTGTCTTTATTCCATTGGATATTCTTTCCTGCTTTGTCAAAGATTAGTTGGCCATCTGTTTGTGGGTCCATTTCTGGGTTCTCTATTCTGTTCCATTGATCTGAGTGTCTGTTCTTGTGCCAGTACCATACTGTCTTGATGATTACAGCTTTGTAGTACAGCTTGAAGTCCAGATTGTGATGCCTCCTGCTTTGGTTTTCTTTTTCAAGATCGCTTTGGCTACTTGGGGTCTTTTCTAGCTCCATACAAATTGTAGGATTATTTGTTCTAGCTCTGTGAAGAATGCTGGTGTTATTTTGATAGGGATTGCATTGAATATGTAGATTGCGTTGGGTAGTATCGACATGTTAACAATATTTGTTCTTCCTATCCAGGAGCATGGAATCTTTTTCCATTTTTTTTTGTGTCTTCTTCAATTTCTTTCATAAGCTTTCTACAGTTTTCAGTGTATAGATTTGTCACCTCTTTGGTTAGATTTCTTCCTAGGTATTTTATGGCTTTTGGTGCAACTGTAAATGGGATCAATTCCTTGATTTCTCTTTCTGTTGCTTCATTGTTGGTGTATAGGAATGCAACCAATTTCTGTGTGTTGATTTTATATCCTGCAACTCTGCTGAATTCATGAATCAATTCTAGCAGTTTTTTGGTGGAATCTTTCGAGTTTTCCATATAGAGTATCATGTCATCTGTAAAGAGTGAAAGTTTGACCTCCTCCTGGCTGACTTGGATGCCTTTTATTTCTTTGTGTTGTCTGATTGCTGAGGCTAAGACTTCCAATACTACATTGAATAACAGTGGCGAGAGTGGACATCCCTGTCTTGTTCCTGACCGCAGGGGGAAAGCTCTCAGTTTTTCCCCATTGGGGATGATATTAGCGTTGGGTCGTTCATATATGGCTTTTATGATCTCAAGGTATGATCCTTCTATCCCTACTTTCTTGAGGGTTTTTATCAAGAAAGGATGCTGTATTTTGTCAAATGCTTTCTCTGCATCTATTGAGAGGATCATATGGTTCTTGGCCTTTCTTTTATTGATGTGATGAGTCACATTGTTTTGTGGATATTGAACCAGCCCTGCATCCCAGGTATAAATCCCACTTGGTCGTGGTGCATAATTTTTTTAATGTATTGTTGGATCCAGTTAGCTAATATCTTGTTGAGGATTTTTGCATCCATGTTCATCAGGGAAATCCAAGCAGGTGATTTTTGAAGTTCTTTTTGGGTTGTCCTTGATGCAGTGGACTTATGCCTTTTCAAATGCCATCTACTATACTTCTTTGGATAGCAGGGACAGAGATGGAGAGAGTAAGACTCAAGCTGGCTTAAATGAATCTCAAGCAGCTCAAATGATGTTTCAGTCTCTCTCCTTACATTACATTAGGCTCTCCTTACATTACAGCAAGAAAGCCCATCTGCAACCCCAAACTCCCCAGCTCCCCAGCTCAGTCAACAGGAGAAAATACCTTTTTTCCAGTTGTTTCAGCACGTTCCCAGGTGGACTCTCATTGGTACTGGTTGGGTAATGTGCTTATCTCTGTACCAATCAGTGTGACCAGCTGCATAGGCTGCTTGGATTGGTCAGCCTCTGCCCATACCTGAGGCCAGGTGGCCCCCAGCAGAATCACATGGTTCTAAGGTGGGGGGGGGGGGGGGGGGGAAGGAGGGTCATGGCTCCAAGGATTGCCAGATAAAATACAGGTGCCAAGTTATATATGAATTTCAGATAAACAACAAATTAATTTTTTTAAGTTTAGTTATTTTGAGAGAGAGAGTGAGAGAGAGAGAGTAGGAGAGGAGTAGAGAGAATCCCAAGCAGGCTCCGCACTGTCAGCACAGTGCCCCACGAGGGGCTTGAACTCATGAACTGAGAAATCACGACCTGAGCCAAGATCAAGAGTGTGACGCTCAACCAACTGAGCCACCCAGGCTCCTCAACAACAAATTAATTTTTTAATATAAGTAAATCCATATAATATTTGGGAGATATTATACTAATCATTTATTTTTCTGAAATTCAAGTTTAACTAAGTGTCTTGTATTTTTAATTGCTACATATGGGAACCATGATGGCTCTCCCCAGAGCGATCAGGGAGCTGTTGCCAAAGAAGAAAGGGGTCTGTCGGGTGCTGATGGCTGACCACCTGCCAGCCCCAGTCGTGAAGGAGCCTGGCATCTGAGGGCTCAGTCCTGCCTGTCTAGAACACCTGGGTCCTTGGCTGGGACGGCAAACAAGCTGGCCTCCCATTAAGTGCCCACAGTGCACCTGTGGGGGAAGGAGGTGCCAAAGACTTGGTGCCACTGTGGCCAAAGGCAGCACTGTCAGGGATTGTGTGTGGAGGGCCCAGGGGAAGCCAGGTTTCCCAGCTTGGGGCCAGGCGAGTCTGCAGGCTGGAGTCACAGTTCTTGGTGGTTACCACATTTACTCCTAGGACTACTGCTTTTATTATGAGGGATAGTTGTCACCACTGTTATTATTTGTTGTTGGCATCAAATAATGGCTACATTGTATCAAACACCCCATGCCAGGCGCCAGGCCAAGTGTTTTGTAAGTCTTATTCCATTTAATTCTCATAACCACGGAGAACTATTGCCATTCCATGTTACAGGTAGTAAGTTGAGACTCAGGGAGGTGAAGTCAGATGCCTGAGATCACTCTTCTAGTATGTGACAGGTAAAACTCCAGCCTCATCCTCTTGCTGCCAGCGGTCATAAGAATGCCGGTCCCTTACAGGAGCCCAGGGCTTTCGTCTTTACTGTATCATCTGATGCTGTGGGGGTGATTTATTTCTTCAGCTCCTGGCTTTATTTTCCTCTGTGTTGATGTCCCACTCAAGTAGGTTCTCTCCATGTGCTGCTCTTACCCCAACAGGTTCCAGACTCCATTCTGTCCGCTGAGCAACTTCAGTGGGAGAAAAGCTCCCCTTTCTTGTACAGTGTCCCAGCAAAAGCCCCGAGAATGAAGGCCATTGGGTCAGCCTGGGCCACATACTCATCCTGAACTCAGAGGTTCTGCCCGGGATGTTTTGCAGCAGGAGTGGGAAGGGTGCTCCCTGCCCCCAGAGCTCTGTGTGGACGTGTGACAGCAAGGCCAGGCTGATGGGGGCAGCACCACCCCTGCTCGTAGGGCAGCCTTGAGGGCCAGGGTGAAGACGGATGACACCCCATCTCCGAAGCAGGCTCTGAGGCAGACAGACAGGTTCCCCTCATCCCTCCGGACATGGAGGAGAGGAGCTCTGTCCTGTTCCCACCCTGGGGCCATCAGAGACTTTCAGGGCTGAAAAATTAGGCTGGCAGGACCCAAAGTGCCCAGAAAATAGCATTCTGTAATTCCCATCTTTACCCCAAAAGGGATGGTAGGTTACAGACAACGGAGACTATGAAATTAACATTCACTGTACACTTGCTACGTGCTTCACCCGCTGCTGTATCTCGGTGGCTCTTCAAATAACCCTGAGTTAGGGACCACCATGGCTCCCGTTTTTCACATTAGGAAAGGAGGCTCAGAGACTTGACGTGACTTCCCCAAGGTCACATGGCTGGGAGGTGGCAAAGCCAGGAATCAAGCAGCTCTTACAGACACTGGCACAGAGGTCACCCCAAAGAGATTTCCACTTTCCACAGCACATTTCACCTTCCAGGCTTCCGGCTCTCGCTTCTTCGAGGCAGGAGCCAGGCTCGATCCCTGCCAGGGACAGTCTGTGATCCACCACATGAGAAACCAAAATATTTTTCTTGGTGCAGACTCACAGTTCTTTCAGGGCCAGCAAAACTGGTTCCGAGGATGTGAGGACAGAGCGCATGGGAACCCCTGGATGACAGAGCCAGCGCAACACCTGCCCCGGCAGCCTGGAGGGGCTGGTTCACGAGGGGCCGTGGGCGCGGCGGTGCCGCTCCCGAGAGCCAGCACGAGCCGGCGGACCCAGCTGGGGCCAGGCGGTGCTGCCTGCCTCCCGCTCCGTGGTCAGGACTGCGGGAGCCACGGTGCCAGGGACTCCAGACAAGCCCCTTACACCTCTCTCACCTTGGTTCCCTCGGGTGTAAGACAGGGATGATACATGCCACCTCGGAGGCTGTGGAGGGGCATAAGGGAGAGAGAAGTAACGCGTGTCCAGAAGCGGGAACACGCTTCATGTCGTTTCCAATAATGGACGCCGAGAGACACTGCCCCACTTCTCCCTTGCTCACAGAAACCCAGCTTCCTCAGGGCAACAAATCCTGCTTGGTCTAAGCCAGGCTTTCCCTGCTGGAGGGGAGTCTGTCCTCCCTCAGGCAACGTCTGGAGACCTTTCTGGCTGTCACAGCTGGGGAGTGCCACCAGCATCTGGTGCACAGCAGTCAGGACAGCCCAAGACGACAATAGTGCCCAGGCTGAGAAACCCTGGCTGGAGCCAGCCCTGACCCCACGTTCCCAGCCTCCCTTGCAGCCGGGGGGATGCCTGGTGACCAAGAAACAGCCTGTGAGGCCAAGGAGAAAGCTGCGGGGGCCACCGGGGAGGCCTCTGCCTCCACGGTGGAAGGGACCAAGCCCTCTCTGCCTTCATCACCCACCAAAATGCGGATGTGATACCTGCAGCTGCAGGAGTCAGCCCACCGGGAGGAGGCACACGAGGAAAAGGTCAAGATCACCAGGAGGCTAGTCCTGGTCCTGACTCCATCCAGCCACTGAGTCAGTGCCCACAGCCACCACCGTGTGACTTCTTGTTATTGAGAAAAATCAACACCTATTTGCTAAAGTCACTCAAATTACACTTTTCTGTTACTTGTGGCCAATTACAGTCTTAACAGATACAGAAGCTACTGGCAAAAACCCTGACAGAATCCACATGATCCGTGAGTTTCAAACCAAGACAAAGCAAAAGCCCAAGTCCTCACCACGCCCTACAGGCCAGTCTGTGGTCTGGCCCCCACCGCCCCTCTGACCTGACTTCCTACTTCCATGCCACTGACCTTGGACGTGCCCCCGGGGCCTGGCCCTCACCGCCATACACCTGTCTGACCTGCCGGTGTGGGGGCTGCCCCTCCCCCAGCTGCACTCTGTTTCCCTGGTGCCACAGTCTGACATCACCTTCTCTGTGCCTCTTCCCCTCCTTCCCGGCCGGGTCCCGGTGCTTGGAGCACGGCACACGGGGGGCACCCAAATATTCATGGAGGAAAGAAAACAGCTTTCTTTTCACAATATTTATCAATTCCATTTTCAAGATCGGATCTTTTAGAAAATCATCTGAAAACCCTGCTCTAATAAATAATATACCTCTAATTACAACCCCTTTTTTTGATTATACAAATGAACCGCATCTTTTTAAGACAAACCCTGTCCAATGCTGGGCAGATTTTTTGAGCAACTCCATTCTGCAGAGTTTCTGTGACCCTAGGACCCCAGACCTGCGCCTCTTCTTAATGGGGTACCCGGGGGTGGGGGTCAGTACTCCACACCCCGCATGGCAGCCACCGTGGCGGCAAGGCGACGGGGCAGGCCTTTGCTGACCTGCCTGTAGTCCTCGGGTTTGCTCTTCAAGAGTGTCCCAATGTTCTGCAGGGGGCGAGATGGCTGCAGGCCCAGGGCGTCCATCACATTGATCAGGTAATCTGTGGGGACGGGGAGCAGACAGACACAGCTAAGCAGACTGAGCGCTGAGCGAGACAGAGCCCTAGAGGCCTTCCTGAGTGAAAAACAGAGAGGTCCACCCCAAGACCCCCAAGATGCTGGGTGTCCACTCTGCCCCCATCAGCCAGGCCTTTACTCTGAGGGTTTTCCCAAGAGGATTAAACCTACTGTGAGCTCGGCCCGAATTCAGGAATTCTAACTGAAGAAAGGACTGGCCAACCCCACAGCGTCCCCACCACCCAACCACACACTCAGCTCCAGCTGGACCAGCTGACCTCACCCAAAGCTCTATAGTGGGACTCCTCTGACTTCCTGGCCACACTCCCCAGTGGACCCCACCTACCACATGGAGAACCCAAGGAGTCAGGGGACACAAGGGCTTCTGTGAGCAGAATCCCCACCACGAAGTCAAGGTCGGTGCCTAAGTGCACTGCAGTTCCCGTGCTAACCCCCTGGGGCACCAGTTGAGGATACATTCCTGAGCCCACCCAGACCACAGCAGTGGGAATCTCCAGGAGATGGTTCAACGACTCTGTCCTCCTAAAAAGTAGCCCCATGACTCTAACCAACACTGGCAGAGCGGGGAAGGAGAAAACTGGTTTCCAAGTTCGGGCTGAGCTCAGCGAAGTCCTTTCTCACTGAGTCTCTGCTTCTTTCCGTCGATGCCATGTAGTCAAAAAGGACAAAATGGGACAAAGCATGTGTCGCCATGGAAGCATGTGTCGCGGCTGGTAACCGAGTGCTGCCCCGACTTCCTCCTTCCTGGGCAGGCACAACCCGGACCTGAGGAAAGCTGCCTACGGCGTTCTCTGGTTCCTCCGCAGACCCCTGGCATGCCCTGCAGACGCCTGCCGACTTTCCGTCAATGGCGGGGCTCATGTCTTCTCGCTGATGGGACCGCAGCTCCAGGCGCGGCCTGAATCTTCCCTGGTGTCTTCTGAAGGCTTCCTGCCCTGCCCTGCCCTGCCCTGGCTGGCTGTCTGGCTCATGTCCAGCCCAGAATGGGCTGCTTCCCAGGAAGGGCGCCAGCGATTGGCCAGGTACCTGTCGCCGCACAAGTTTATCCGTAACTGAGCTCCACTTTACTGGGAGCTAGGAGCTGCATCAGAGTGGCAGCCCACGGTCTCCCATGACACTTCTGTTTGACCAGCAGAGTGAGTCTGGGTTTTGTTTGGATGCTTAATTTATCTTTAAGGTGGCCACAGCCCTCCCCTGTGGTGCTACCCGTGGTGCCACCGCCTGGCAGCTTCACACACCAGCCCTGCCTTCCTGGCTCCTCACCACACTCCTCACTGTGTGAGCTCAGTAAACCCAGGGATGGCCGAAAGCTCCACGCCCTGCAGCCGGCACGCAACAGATGCTCCGTCACTGCTGAATGGGGAACAGGATTCAGGGGGACACGAACAGAGAGAGAGAAATAATAGGGGCAATGCCCACATCTCACTAGTTCCGGCACGTTCCATCCTCAGTGCTTCTGTCTATACTAACAGGGACCACCTACAAGCCCCTGAGTCTCCTCATCCGTCTTCCCTGAACACTGTGCCCAGTGACGTGGAGAAGGGCTGGCTGCTGAGAGCTGACGGTGGAATGAAACCAGGACACCTGGATTCCGGGCCTGGCTCTGTCACTAGTGGCTCTGGGACCTGGAGGAAGGCGCCTCACTTCTATCTCTTCTGCGGCTTGGCCCTGTGGTCCATCCAGGTCAAAGCTCTTCTAGGTCCCCAGGGAGCTGATCATCTTCGAGGCTCTTACCACCCTCTCCCCACCACCCCGAGAGCTGCCTCAGGTGAAGAGCAGACAGGTCAATGGAATGATACCAAGAGAGTGGGGAGACTCCCCTCCACCTGCCTGCAGCACCCCAGCCTCAGAGCACCACATCCTGTAGGGATGGGTGCCGGTGGGAGCAGGTGGACACGTGCCCCTCTAACCCAGGGGGCAGGCAGGTATCACGGCCTCGAGGTAGGTGGCCTCGTTATTCAGCACGATGGAGGGGGAGACCTCTGTCACATGCCAACCTTACGGGGGAGCTCTGAACGTGAACATGGCCCCGGATGTGGGTATGAGGGCTCGGCTCAGTGCCCGGCATGCCTGGTGCGTGGTGACAACATTGGTTTGGGTGATTATACAAATGCAGCAGCAGAAGACAAGGCAGCACAACACACGTCTGTATCACTTACTTCGAGTCGCCTCACTGAAGTTCCCCTTAACAGCGCTCAGCCTCAGCAGCCCATCAGGATCCCCCAGGACATTTTTCCAAATACTGACATCCAGCCTTCAACCCAGACTTACAAGGCCAGAATCCCTGGGGGCCAGGTCTAGAGAATCTGAATTTGTAACACGCTCCACAGCCAAGCTCAGAGGTGAAGTCAAGGGGAGAGCTGGAGTCAACAGATGCCTCGGGCCCCGGCTGTCCCTCCCATCACCCATCCTGGGGGTGGGGGGGAACTCACCGATGTCGGTGACCAGCTGCTTGGTGGAGTGTGGGGTCAGCTCAGGGATCTGCAGGATCACGTCACAGTAGGTCTGCATGGTGGCTCTGGCAATGGAGCCCAGCCAGTTATCAGCTATGTTGTCCAGCTCAGGCAGCTCATCCCCTAGGAGGGAGAAAAGGTCACCAGAAGGTCCTGCTCAGGACAATCCCATCGCCAACAGCTTTTACCTTCCGAGTGACCAGGCCCACAGCATGTGTTGTATGCACAAACACACCAGGGAGCTATGGTCTCAGTGGGGAATGCAGGGAACCGAAAACCATCACAACTTAGGTCAACTGGTATCGACTTGAGTGAGAAGAGGATTCAGAAGAAGAAACAGTCAGGGGAGGGGGAGTGATCTCTGTGTTCCCAAAGGCAGGGGACTGGGCATAGCCATGAGGGCCTGGAGGGAGGGCAGCCCCACACCAGCTGAGAAGGCAGGAGAGTGGTCACAGCCAACAGGGAACAGGCGGCACGTCAGGACTGAGACCTGGGCCAAGGCCACCAACCACTGATGAGCTGGGTGCCGCCCAACCTCTCAGAGATGCTCGTCGTCTGCTGTAAAATGGAGGGGACAACAGTCTTGCTGTTCCGGGGCTGCTACGGGAATCACCAGAGGCCTTGGCACGGGTCGAGTGTGTGTGCCACACACTTGGTGCTATGCACACAGTGACTCTTGGTGTCACACCACTTATGGGGAGGGAGAAGGGGTATGGAGGGGGGTGCAGCAGGGGGCAGTGCTGGAGGACCAGAGCTAGGTCACAGAGGGCTCTCTGAGAACCACGTGGACCCCATGTCGGAGGAAACAGGCAATGGCTGCGGGGTCCCAGCAAGATTGCGATGTGACAAGCCCACGTCGGGAGAGCCAGTCAGGCTGGGGCGGGGTAAGGGGGAGGACGGAGCAGCCATTCTGGCCACACAGGCCTGAGCTGAGGGGTGGGAGGAAGGTGGCCACCTGATAGCAGAAATGGGAAGAAGGGGAGGAAGGAGAGCAACATTAAAACAAACAAAAAAGTATGGGGACGAGCACTGAAAAATAGTACATTCAGGAGAAGGTAAGCAAAGTGCTTCCTCCACCACCACCACCACCAATAATAATAATATAATAATAATACAGAACATAAAGCTGCATGTCAAATATCGTCTGTGCAGACAGTGGCGTCCAGAGGGCATGTGGGAAAATGGAAACACCATCATGTTTGATGATGGGACGTCATGATTTATTCTTTCGAACCCATGACTTTGTTTGATATCTAGCATCTATACAACAAGCACAAACTAGAAAGTTAAAAACCAAGACAGGATGAACATAAACAAGCACAAGGACAAGAACGTGAAATCTAGGGCTTCCGCCCCAGAACCAGATGTGATTTTATTCTCACTGTGATACCTTCTTAAGCTGCTGAATCTTTCATATATCATGTGATTTTCTGTTTGTCCAACCTTATGAAGGAGGCCTATAATATCCAATGTTAGGATAAGATGATTGTTGATCAGAAAGTATACGGTCCCTGTTCAACCTCGCCAGGCCCAGATCATGAGAAAAAGGAAAAGTTTTAATTCATTGTCATTTTACCTTGTCGGTTTAGAGATCTAGGAACCCTGGGGGGTTGGGAACAAGCTGTGGCCAGAGGCATCTGGACAGGAACTGCACCTCTATGGTGAAGGGTTTATGTTTGTTCTCACGAGCAAAACTGTTCTGGGTGCCACTGTTCCCAGAGAGAAGGGGCTCGCATTCACCGGGTGGGACCCTTGCAGACCCTGCTTCTACCTCCAGTGAGTACGTGTGACCTGG
The DNA here is from genome assembly GCF_022837055.1 of Prionailurus viverrinus. Taxonomy (NCBI): domain Eukaryota; kingdom Metazoa; phylum Chordata; class Mammalia; order Carnivora; family Felidae; genus Prionailurus; species Prionailurus viverrinus. The sequence continues at coordinate 23,473,566 of NC_062576.1, read as the reverse complement.
ACCTGGGACCCTCGTGCCACTGCCTCCCCGGCTGAGGGGCACTGGTGGAGCCCCTCTCCAGGGACACCTGGCACACGGTGAAGCAGTCAGGACGCCCTGTCCCTAGTCTACTCTGTCCTGCAGAAGTTCCTCGGGGTTGGGGGGGGGGGGTACATCAGGTGGACCCCATCTTTCCTGTCCCTATTTTAGACTCTCAACAACTCTCTCCCAGGGAGTCTGGAGAGGGGCGTGTGCGGGTAGGGGGAGGCCGGCAGCTACAGCGAGCCCCCTCCTCGCTTTCTGGCGGGCCCTTCTCACCTTGCTCAGGAGGAAAGGGCAGCTTCCCAGCATGCAGCGCCAGTTCCAAGGCAGAGTCCTCCTGAGTCACAAAAGGCTCGAGATTCAGGGGGAGGGACATGATATACTGCCCAATCTGAAACAGAAGAAAGCACTTTCAGCCCACACTAACACAGGTAATTATTTCTGCAGTACGTTCGCGTGCAGGCATTTAGGGTGCAGACAAAACCATTAGGCCTGGGGCAGCCCCTGATCTTTCCAGTGTGCAGTAATACTGACTGCTACGACAGCACCTTAAAAAAAATCAATGGGAACTTGCATGTATATCACAGATTCATCCTCACACTAATGGCCTCACTATTTTTGGAATGCATTCAATGCAATCTCTACCTCAAATGAGGCAATAGATACCGACAAGCAATAATAAGTTATTATTACTATTCATAGATCCCAAACCAGTAAGGTGCTAAGGTCAGCAAGTGCATGGCCAAGCAAGAGTTCAAATCCTGTCTCCTGGACTTGGCTGTGGGTCTCTTTTTTAGAAATGTTCTAACAAAGAGAAGAAAGGAATTTTGTTGGGGGAAAAAAAGCTACTTATGAATTAACCTGGAGGGAAAACTGTTGTTTGGATAATACAAACTCTAGAAAATAAAGATCAACACCACCTTCTTGGCTGGTGGGAGCTCGTAAAAGACCGGATTACCAGACATTTGGGATGAGCCCACAAATAATACAGTGTTTGTCCTGTGTTTGTCAGACGCACATGGCAGTCATCATGGGTAGACTTCAGACACCAGTTTCTATTAAAACTCATGCCTGTTTTGGTTTTAAGGTCAATATATGCTTTTGTTTCACAAATGAGGTTGATTTTCAGGTTATCACAACATATTGTTTTTTTCTTAAATGGCTTTGAGCCTGTTGTTGCTTTTTGGGGGGTTCTATATTTATCCCATACATTTAAATTCACAGTTGATACTGATTCTGCAAAATGAAAGTCCAAGGACTATCCAAGTAAGATTTTCCCCTCCTGGCCTCACACACACCGACACGGTGGCAGACCCCCAAAATCTCCCAGCCCAGAGGGAGATTCCACACATTTCCAAATACTGAATGTGGGCTGGCTATAGTAAGTCTAAACATCCTATGGTCCATCATGCTAACAAAACAGAGTAGTTTGCTCTCCCTTTAAAGAGGTACACAGATGGTAAAATAAACGAAGTCAGCCTTTTTTCCTTTCATTTACTTAGTACAGTCTCTCATTCAAACTAGACAAACTGGAGTGGGGGGTGCCTGGGTGGCTCAGTCGGTTGAGCGTCCGACTTCGGCTCAGGTCATGATCTCACGGTCTGTGAGTTCGAGCCCCGCGTCGGGCTCTGTGCTGACAGCTCGGAGCCTGGAGCCTCCTTCGGATTCTGTGTCTCCTTCTCTCTCTGCCCCTCCCTCACTTGTGCTCTGTTTCTATCAAAAAATAAATAAATGTTAAAAAAAATAAAAAATTTCAAACTAGACAAGTGGGCCACTTTCCTCACTAATAACAACCATCATCATGCCTTTCAGCTTGCAAATGGCAACGAATTCATTATTTTCCCACAAGGCTGGAGGAAGAAAAGGATGCTATGGGATTTCTCCATTCTGATTCCATGTGGCAGGTACTTCCTGAATACTGACTATGTGCAAAGAGTCCGGGGAGTGCTCCCGTGTTTGGTATACTTCTCACCTGTAGCCATGACCTTCTGGCTAAATCCACACACCCAGCTGTACTTGAAATGAAGCGTCAGGATCACTATACCTCACATCTACGGTGTTTTTCATTTTTCAAAGCATTTTCTCCTATTTTGCCCTATATCATGTTCGTGCGGCTGTTGTGTGGGAGAGGGCATTCACCAAGGAGGCAAAGTGTCACTTAGGTGCCAAATTTCGATAACCTGGTATCTTAAACTTCAACGAGTTGGCTTAGATGGTGGGGACTGCTGTGGTCCCTGGACAGTTCCCATGACTCCAGGTCTCCCTCGGGAGTTCTGTCGACATTCATCTTTTGGAAATCAGTGCAGACAGGGATGCCTACCATCGCACCTGAGGATATTTTCCTACCGTTCTCACATACGCAATAAATACTCCTTGATATCCTGTTTGGGTAAGCTCAGTGACTCAGGAAAAATGAAGAGCTAGCTTTGTGGTCAGATGGACTTGGGCTTGAGTTCTGGCTCTACCACCGTGTGACCTTCCTGGTGTCCTCATCTCTGACATGACGATGACCTCATACTTACTCCAAAGGGCCGTGCCAAGGGTGAAATTAATGTTGTGATACATGCATAAAGCTCCTGGCGTCCTAACAGAGTGGCCACTGGATAAATGGTTTCCCTGCCCCTTTCTCACTCCCCACAGCCTTGCTGCTGGCCTGTGAAACATTACTGCCAACCAGCTCACATTGTCGTCAAGATAAAATTCTGCCTAGACGGCGCGCTAACTCATGGCATTGATAAAAGCCTAGCACTGAGCTTGCACACAGTGTGGGTTCGATGAGTGTTCATTTCCTGAGTGCAGGTCACCAGCCCCCAGGTACAATCTGTAACTCAGGGGGGTCACGCCAGGTGGAAAAGGGCCCTCCCTTACTCCTCCATGTCTCAGTTTCCTCAGGAATGATTCCTTAAGATCATTCAATAATCTCTCAAGTCCCTTCCAGCAACATCATTTCCAGAATCAATTTAGATTGTAATGCATACTGGCTCAATTCTAAAAATAAGGTTATTGCCATTGTTGTGAAAAGCAGCCCACATCTGAATAGTTTCATCAGTAAAGGTTATCAGGTAATGGCCTGAAAAACGGGAGGAAAGTGACTGCCACTTTGAACTGGACACCCTCCCAACCGACAGAGAAAACAACGCCATATTCCTCGGTACTGCTGGTGGGATCACCAGACATTTCTAACCATACAAGGGTCACTTTTAAAATCCCTTTGCATCTCTTACAATAGAGTCATAACTGGCACAGCAGTGGGTTCTAAAGTGACAGCATTAGGCAGAGATTGCTTATCCCAGAATCACCCTGGAGAATCCCAGATGTCTCTCAGAGCTGGACTATATTACCTCTACCCAGTATTTGTCATGCACACCGACCTCCAAGAGTGACAGAGCTAGACTGCAGCAAGGAAGGAAAAGAAAGGCCACGTGCAAATGTCTTGGTGACTGTCAACTCCCAGGGGTGAATGGAGGAGAAAAGGACCCTGAACTGCCCCGCTCCCCTGTAGGGTCTATTCTGTTCTTTTTCTAATATTAAACCTCTATAAATACAATTCTGAAGAGATTTATTTCCTGCTGTGAAATTCCACATGAAAGTATTCCACACAGGGCCTGGTGCGTAATAGGTGCTCATTAAAATGTTTGCTGAATTTGAATTCAGAATTATATACACACTGTTCCTCTGAAAAGTCCAGAGAAGAATCTGGCCACCTGCTTCCTGTCCTCCCAAGTCAGAATTTCCTATGTATACTCACACTGTGATGCCCTTAGGTACTGGTCATGCCTCACATCGGGAGGTGTATGAACATGTTACATTTTTGAAATCAGCTTGTTTTTCGTCAGTTGATTTAATAAGGAAATCAGCCGTCTTTCCTTAAAGTCCTGGATACGGGGGCACCTGGGCGGCTCAGTCGGTTAAGCGCCCGACTTCGGCTCAGGTCATGATCTCATGGCTTGTGGGTTCAAGCCCCGTGTCAGCCTCTGTGCTGACAGCTCAGAGCCTGGAGCCTGCTTCAGATTCTGTGTCTCCCTCTCTCTCTCTCTCTCTGCCCCTCCCCTGATCGTGCTCGTTCTCTCTTTCAAAACTAAATAAACATTTTTTTTTAATTAAAAAAAAAAATAAAGTCCTGGCTATGGATGGAAACTACTCCATCCATAGGAAGCATAGGTGCAGACAGCACCGATGCGGTAATGACTACTTTCCCAGGAGGCCAGAACCAAAAGACAAGGCACGGTCTGCAATGCTATGACTGCCCCTGGAGAAAAGCGCACGGAGCTCTTACATTGCTGATGTACTCGAGAGGGGTGAGGCTGAAGGTGGGCAGATCGTCGGTCAGGGTCTCGCCAATGCCTGCTGTGTTCCAGCTCTAGGGGAGGGAAGACAGAAAGCGGTCAAGGTCACAGAAGCCAGGTGCCACAGGAAAGCACCACATGCCAGAAAATACTTGAAGAATGCACCATTCCTATAGGTGTCTCTGCTCCAAGATGGCCTCGGAAATCGTCACTATTTTACAGATCAGGGACTTCTCTTTAAATCATCACCTTGAGGGGCGCCTGGGTGGCTAAGTCGGTTGAGCTTCTGACCTCAGCTCAGGTCATGATCTCACGGTTTGTGGGTTCGAGCCCCACATCAGGCTCTGTGCTGACAGCTCAGAGCCTGGAGCCTGCTTCCGATATCTCCCTCTCTCTCTGCCCCCACCCCCTCAAGAATAAATAAACATGGGTGCCTGAGTGGCTCAGTTGGTTAAGCGTTCAACTTCAGCTCAGGTCATGATCTCGTGGCTTGTGGGTCTGAGCCCTGCATCAGGTTCTATGCTGAAAGCTTAGAGACCGGAGCCTGCTTCAGATTCTGCATCTCCCTTTCTCTCTGCCTCTCTCTCTCTCGCTCAAAAATAAACATTAAAAAAATAAATAAATAAATGTTAAAATTTAAATCATCACCTTGAAACCTGCCACAGAGAAAATAATCCTTTCTCTCTCCCTCTCCCCACCCCCCCCCCCTGCATTCCTACAGATCCTTAAAACAGGAGCTCCTATCTTCTCAACAGACCTATTTGGTGGGAATGGATCCCAGTTGTTGATCCCACTCAGACTGTGAAGAGCTGTGTATCGTGAGGTCTGAGTTTCTCTACTAGGTGGGCACTACAGGGTAAGAGCTGCTGGGTGCAGGTGGCCTCGCTAACCCGGGGGTCTTCAGCCCCAGATCCTCCACAGAGGATGACATGTAAATCCCTATCTTGGGAAGCCCTTTCTGGCTGCAGGAATATCCAAACCACACTTACTGACACTACTTAACTGCTTTTATTTCTAGCTGTCTTCTGGACTTATTTCTCAGGGATGGAAAGAATCTCCAAACCCCACCAACTGCCCTTCTGTCCTCTTTGTGACTCCTCTGTCATCTGGGGAGATGCTCTTCCTCTTGACATTACAAGTGAGTACATCTCCGGTATCACCAAGTGAGCCTCCCCAGCATTCTCTCTAGAGTCAGGCACACTGCCAGCACGTACGTGGTTACATTGTTCATACAGAACTTGGCACGCCTTCATATAGAAATCTAGTTTCTTCATTCCAGCCTGAGTCACCCCAAAGCCAGCCTGGAAAACAAGGCCCTCTCTGGCTGCGCTCCTGGAGTGGCTCCCAGGTCACGGTGGAGTTGCTCTCCACAGCCACCTGATGCCCGATCTGGTTGCTTGATCCTTTAAGCAGCGTTCCGGGAACGTAATGACCATGTCCACCCCTGGGCTCCCCGCCCAGGCTCAGCCTCAGCCACCCTCCCCACGTCCCCTAGCACCGGCTCGGTTCTGATTTTCTTTGCTTGAGACCAGTTCTTTTTCCTCCCCACCCCCGCCCCTAGTTTTCTAAGCTCCTTGTTCTTGCTTGAGAATCCTCTTCTGTTTCAAAATAGCCTGCTTTTCTTAACTCCCACCCCATTGAGAAGACACACTCTGATCACCCACATGTACCGAGTGCCCATGATGCACAGAGCCTTGTGCCCCACTTGGCAGAGAGGAGACAAAGAAGTGTAAGACTTGGTCCTCGCTCTCCAGAAGCTCCTTGAGAAACCAAGACCCCCTGATATGCTCCCACGCTATAAACCCCCACGCACCCAGGCTTCCACTTGGGAGTTCTCAGGGGCAGATGCAAGGTTTGGTACAGTAAGAGCTCTGAGGAGCAAGGGCTCCGGCTGATTATAGAGGGCAGTGGGATGCCTGAGGTGCACAGACGGAAGACTGGAAGAGAAAGTGTAGCCCTGAACTGTGGGCTAAGAAAGGGCTTTATTTTCAACCAATAAATTGCGAGACTATGAGAGAGAGGGGAGGGGAGGGGAGGGGAGGGGAGGGGAGGGGAGGGGAGGGGAGGGGAGGGGAGAGGAGAGGAGAGGAGAGGAGAGGAGAGGAGAGGAGAGGAGAGGAGGAGAGAGAGGGAAGGGTCCAGAAGGGTGGTCTGTAGTTCATAAAAGACACATCGAGCAATCCCGATGTGCACAATGAACCTGGGTCCTGATTCAAACGGTGAAATTATGACCTTTATGACAATTGGAAATTTGAACACTGATTACTGATATCAAGGAATCATTTCTGACTTAGGGGTGATTATGGCACTGTGATTATTTTTAGAGTTGCCCCCCTTTAGAGAAGGGGTATATACGAGACAGATGGCCAGGAGATGACCATGCTGAAGCAGGGTGATGAGGACGTGGGGTTCAGTAGACTCCTCTCCCCATTCTTGCATATGTGTGAACACCTCCTCAAAAAATGTTTTTTAAAATCGACTCTTACACTGGGTCTGGGGAGCCAGGGAAGGGTCCTGAGTGGGGGGACAAAGTCAGAGTGGTGCTTTGTGAAGATTAATGCAGCACCTCAGGAGGGCTGAGGGTGGGAAGGCAGATAAAAGGCTCAAGGAACAGCTGGGAGAGGAGAAGCCCATCGAGGGCAGTGGCCACAGGAACAGACAGGAGACATCTTTAAAAAGAAGGAACAATGCAACACAGTGGTGAGGTCACTGGCAAAGAGCAGAGGCAAGAGGGCAGAGACAGGAAGGCCAGGGAGGCAGTGGGCTGGGAGGGGGGATGGCGCGAGGGCTGAGCTGCAGGGAAAGGGCAGCATCCCCCAAGTGCATCCAGGGGACTCACACTGCAGGCTGGAGGCCCCTGAAGGCTCCAGAAGGCTCCGTGGGGAGGTGGGAGGAGAGTGGACAGGCAGAGGGCAGAGGGGAGAGGGGAGAAGAGCCAGAGTAGAACGTGGTTTGCAAGAAGGGTGGGTGTGGACCGAACTAGGGAGGCGCTTAGCAAGTTAGGGCGACAGGGAAATGGTGTAGGTTATTTTTTAATTGTTCAAAATTTATTTAAAATTTCCTTCAAACAGGCTTTTTCTATCCATCTGTCACCAGATAATGTGGGCAAACGTCAACAGCCTATTTGGAAATGGAATACAGTGTTGGTTTATATTCTTGAAATGTAAAAGGGTAATACAATTTACTGGCAAACATTAAAAACAAACACTGAATGACCAGGGTTTAATTTTCAAATCCTTAAGGCCCAAGTGTTTGCCTTTGTGTTGTGTGCTTTCCCCGCTGGCAACTCTCAGAGAGCAGTTCCTCCTAACCTCAGTTCCCAGCGCCCCGGGGGGCTGTGGCGGTGAGGCCTGAGTGAGGAGGTGAGATTCAGGCAACCAGGAGCCCAATGGTAGCGGGGGCTCTGTAGTACAGAAGTGGGGGTAAAAGCAGCGGAAAGAAGGGAGCTTCCAGAACAGAGGGTCAAGATTTTAGGATTTGGGGTGGGGGTATGAGTGACCTAGGTGAGGGGATCAAGAGCACACTTACCGTGCTGAGTGCGGAGTCAAGTACAGAATTGTTGAATCACTATACTGTATACCTGACACTTACGTAACACTGTATGTTAATTGCACTGGAATAAAAAAGAGGTAAAAAAAAAAAAAAGATCCTGGTTCTTAACATTAACATGAATTGCTTGTTTTATCCTACAGTACACATGAAATAGTTTCAAAATAGCTATACCATTACTACCAACAATAAAATTACTGTATGAAGTTCAAAAAAAAAAAAGATTCTAAGCTCTTAATAAAAATAGGGGCACCTGGCTGGCTCAGTTGGTGGAGCATGCAACTCTTGATCTCAGGGTTGTGAGCTCAAGCCCCACGCTGGGTGTAGAGATTATTTAAAAAAAAAAAAAAAAAAAAGGCACCTGCGTGGCTCAGTCGGTTAAGCAACTGACTCTTGGTTTTGGCTCAGGTCATGATCTCACGGTTGGTGAGTTCAAGCCCACGTCTGGCTCTACGCTGACAGTGCTAACCCTGCTTGGGATTCTCTCTCTCTCCCTCTCTTTCTGCCCACCCCCCCCCCAATAAACAAATAAACATTTTTTTTATTAAAAAAAATTTTTTTAATGTTTATTTTCAAGAGAGGGAGAGAGAGTGTAAGCAGGGTCGGGGCAGAAAGAGAGGGAGACACAGAATCCGAAACAGGCTCCAGGCTCTGAGCTGTCAGCACAGGGCCCGACGTGGGATTTGAACCCATGAACTGCGAGACAATGACCTGAGCGAGACAATGACCTTTTTCTAATTAAAAAAAAAGAAAAGCAAAGAAAGATAATAAAAGCAGCCAGATCTGGAGGTTGGGGAGGGGGATAGGAAGGATGAAGAATGCTAATCCCCTCCTCTTTCAGAGCAGCTCAGCTGGTATTAGCAGCTACCTGAGATGCAAACATGACTAACCCAAAACAAGGACCCCAGCGCCTCTTGATGGTTTTCGTAATCTTTTTTCAGCAACGTTGGAAAGATCTTCTGGGTACTGATATCTTTTGTGGGGAAGAACCTATTATCTCAGGCTCCACGATTCCTCTGGTTTCACTTAGTTTATCTTCCTTTTCTAGTCACGTTCAAATGAACGTTATGTTGTATACATTTTGGCTTTAAAGAACAGCACGTGCAGGACAGTGCATCCCCTCTATGGATCCATCTATCTATCCACTGGTGCCCGGCCAGCCTCCAACTTGGGGCAGGAAGAGGTGTCTGTCTGGGTTGAACACCACACATTCCCACTGATTTCTACACTGTGGGATTTTGAGGGATTTATTGCTTTTTTCATTGTACGTTCCTGTACCACCTGAATTTCTGAAAATGAGTATGTGCCATTTTTACTTCTAAAAAACTGTCATTCCTATTTAAACAATGAGAATCGCAGAGAAGAAAGCCAGCACTTATGAAGCATGTACTCTGTGGCAGCTGCTGGGCTAAATTCTATCATAATACAGATCCTCACGTATCTGCACGGTCAGAATCAGCTCACCCGCATTTGGCGAGGAGAGGAGGCTCACACAGGAAGCTGCGCGATCCGGCAGGCCCAAGTCACAGACATCACTTCCACCGCGCTGTGACAGGAGCACCTCTCCTCCAGTTTCGCCCTCCCCCACCCACAACAGAAAAACAGAATCTGACCAGGGTGGGTCCCATGGCATTTTTCACGGAAAAAATCATAAAGAATGAAAATCATGGAATTTCAGAACTTTGAAAGCATGTGGTCCAACCCCTTGTTTCATGGATGGGGGATCTGAGACCCAGAGACTTGACCCAGGTCATACGGTGAAGTGAGCAGCTCTTGAGCCCTGGCCTCGTAGGCTTTCTGGAGGGTGGCAGGAAGTAAGGAACTTGTAATCGTGCCCTCCCAGTTCTTTCCACTTCCTAAAAGATCTCTTGGTTATTAAAGGTCCATAACTGGATCTTTCTCAAAACACTATCTCTAAAAACAAAACAAACAAAACAAAGCTGAATCCAGAGAGCCTGGAACCGTCATTGAGAAAGGCTGGCAAAGGGGTTGTCCTAGAAATCCAGATGGCAGTGATGACACGGGGCCCGAGGAACTCAGAACCAGTGGAGAAGCTGTGACTGATGGGTAGTCCCTTGAAGGGAGTCAGGACAAGTAGAACAGAAGCCAGGGAAGGGAGGCACTCTGGGAACAGCCACAATGAAAAGGCATCAAGGGGGGCGCCTGGGTGGCGCAGTCGGTTAAGCGTCCGGCTTCAGCCAGGTCACGATCTTGCGGTCCGTGAGTTCGAGCCCCGCGTCAGGCTCTGGGCTGATGGCTCAGAGCCTGGAGGCTGTTTCCAATTCTGTGTCTCCCTCTCTCTCTGCCCCTCCCCCATTCATGCTCTGTCTCTCTCTGTCCCAAAAATAAATAAACGTTAAAAAAAAAAAAAATTAAAAAAAAAAAAAAAAAAAAAGAAAAGGCATCAAGGATAGAAAAGATCAGAGTCCTTCAAACTCCGTCAAAATCATCAGATCAGATCTGGGGAGGCACTCTCCTAGGTGGAGTTCCAGAAACAATGCTCCTGGAAAGAAGGCAATCTCAGGGGATGAAGAGCTGCTGTGACCTGCCCCTGCCTATCCAGGGGCACAGGATCTCCCTGACTTCTCCCTGCCAGGGCACAGCTATGCTGATCCAAATGGCGCAAGTTAATCAAGCAGTAATAATAATCCCAAGAAGCAGTCTAGAAAGAAAGCATCTCAGTGACTCCAATTAAGATAAGAAATTCTTGCTAAGCAGCGAGTTGCAAGGGAACAGTGAGTCTGTAAGGTGGGCCTTTCAGCCAGGAGAGTTAGAGCGGTTCCTCCTAAAGCTCCTGGGGGGTGGGAGGAGGCGGTGCCCACACTAAAAAATGCTTGGGAAGGAGCCAGTGCCCAGGGGGGTGTCTGCAGTCAGTGGGAAACTCACGTCCATCTTGGAAACAAGCAGCAGCTGCTGTTTGATGCGCAGGAAAACGGAATCGAAAGCCAGCTGGTGGGCCTGCTGGTTAAGTCGAGTCAGGGCCATGCGAGATGCAGACAGTAGGTTGTGGTTACTTGACCCTTTTTCCTAAGACAAGAAAACACAAAAGGCTATTAGGGCCTGGCTGTAACCAAGGTTTTAGCTAGTTTGACAGTTTTGAAAAGCCACTGAGAGGAAAACAGTGAGGGGACAGGTCTATACAGTAGTGTTCCCAAGCTTGGTTGTGCCCTGGCACCTGCTTTGGAACATGCTGGATTACAGGTGCACAGGCTCCACCTCAGGGCTACTGAATCGGAGTCCAGCAGGGGTGTGGGCCCAGGCAGCACTGTTTTAAATTCACTTTTCCAGGTAATTCTGATTCTTCTGAGCTCACACAAGCTGATGGACTGGAAGTGTAGGAAAAATTAACCTGTGGCTGTTCCTCGGGGATAGAGGAAGAAGGAGAAAACGATAAGTGTCAGGTATAGACAAGACTGGGAGACAGAAGCCTGATTCCCAGCAAGGTCAACTCAGTTACACCTGACTATACAGCAAAGCGCGCACAACCTATACGAGTCCCAGGGAATTCCAAACCGCCTGAGAAAATACAGAGATGGAAAATGTAACCCTGGTTTTGCTATTATAAATGAACCGATTACAACAAACTAAATCAGATCAGCAATAAAGATAAACACAACTGCTTTCACCTAATCTCGGAAGCATGGATGAATGAGCCTGGACAAGTGTTTTAAGAAGTGTTTGGTGTGCCTAAGTGCAAATCTGAGACCGTGTGAGGGCAACAAGGAAGCCTCAGACATGTCCAGAGGATCACTGTGCAGTCGCCCCCAGAGCTCAAGGCCTGGTAGGACACTCTGAGGTTGCATTTGTTGCCATGAGAACAGCAGTGTCTATTCGAACCCGACCAGGGGATGGGGAGATGGTTCTGGAAGGGATGTTGCAGCCCTCCTAGGATCCTGGGGCCATTCAAAAGTTGCTGTGTGGCTCATTCCATTTATTGGGAAGTTCTTCTGTCCCTGGACCCCAAGGGGCCCAAAGCTCAGAGTCAAGGGCAGCACTGTGGTAGATCAAGTAAGAGCTTAAGCTAAAGGACAGCTCGGAGGGAACACGTCCCCCCGGGTCCTCCTGCTCCTATGAGGACGCACTTGCTAAGGAGGCTTCCTCTGGCTTTTCTCCACCCCTCGTCCCTCCCCTGGGGAAGAGGCTGGACTTCCCCCATGGAAGGGCTGGGGGCCTCCTCTGTGGCTCCTGCCCACCAGCAAGCAGTACACACTCTGGTCCCCTCTCTGCCATTAAGAGGGGACTGTCCTCAGACTGGAGCCAGGGGCTACCTGCCCCACCTATCCCCACGCAAGTCTGACTACGGCAAGCCCATCTGGACACACGTCTGAAGCCATGCTCTCCCGCCTGCCTTTCGTCAGTAATAAAGCTCCACTTATCCACCTCCTACACCTATGTATCCACCGGTTCTGACCCAGTTTCGTTTATTAGCTCCTGAAAACATGATGTGAGTGAGACAGAGAAGTGGCAGTGGGGCACGCTGCAGACCACAGCCACCCCACAGAGCCAGAAAGCCTGGATCAGGGAAGGGGTGACGAGAGAAAAGCTTCCATGTGCAAGAATGCCATCCGTCTGGTCTCATACCTTGAGGGTATAAAGTATTTCCATTAAACTGGCATATTCAGCAGGGTTATCTTTCTGGAGGTAATTATATTCTTGCCATGGGTTCCTGGTAGAGCTCTTCCTGTCTGTCAAGATGCTGTCCTGAAAGCCGGCCAGGTTCCGAGGGCTGTAGGAGTCCGAGAGATACCTGCCAGCTGTGGACAAGATCCTGAAATGAAAGTGATGACCATTATGTCCTGAGCTATTTGTGGGGAACTTCCTCCTTGGGGCATTCAGCTTGCTCCTTACTAAAATCCCAGGATATGCTTTTGAGGCAGATTGATTTCGGGTCCATTTTATAAGGAAAGGAAGACATCCTTCACCACTGAGGCGTGAGCTGCACGTCAGATGCATGAGACACCAGGTGTTTTCATTTCCTATTTAACACTCAGACCACCGGAATATGCCACCTTCCTAATGTGACATACAGCCTACACGGAGCAGTGCTCGGTTGACTACGGTCTGGAACACTATACATGTTCTGTGCAGCCCTTTCTCGCTCTGTGACCATCACTGTGTGGAACAAAGCCACAGGCTGCTGGTGGGCACCTTGGCCACAGCAGCACCAGACAGGGGCAGGAGAGTCGGTCCCAGGACAGTGGTGGCAGCACGTCAAAGCACACCTCCAGCCACAGGACTCGCTATCACATAGCCAGGCCGGAGTGGCGTTTGTCTTCAACCGTCCTGTATGGTTTACTTTCGTGGCTTAGGTGCCACACAGAGATCTACTGAGAGAAGCAGGCGCTTTCCAATTGCTCCGAGAAGGAACAATGCCTGGGGGAGGTTCTCAAGGACAGCCAATCTTTAGGGCTTGAATCTCCATCTTCTGTCTCCACCAAGGGCACCTTCCCTGACGGATGCTGCAAATCCTCCTGTTTCCCCCAAGCCCAGCTCTACCATCTGGTCTATACGTCCGAAATTGCACAGCACTACGTGAACATATGCCACCAGGAGGAGAGACACTGTATTACGTCCCGAGTGTGGCTAACTCCGTAACCCCTCCTTCACCATAATTTCTCATGAAAGGAATTGCTGCGGACCTGGCAGCTTTTAGGTGCACGCACTTTAAAAAAAAAAAAAAGTCCAGGGGCGCTTGGGTGACTTGGTTAAGACTCCGACTCTTGATTTCAGCTCAGGTCATGATCTCACGGTGTGTGGGTTCAAGCCCAGCATCAGGCTCTACACTGATAGAATGGAGCCTGCTTGGGATTCTCTGTCTCTCTCTCTCTCTCTCTCTCTCTCTCTCTCTCTCTGCCCCATCCCATCCCTGTGCATGCACATACTCTCTTAGAAATAAATATTTTTTTAATTAAAAATTAAAAAACAAGTCCAGTGAGCCTATCAAGGAATGCGTGTACTTGCAAACAAATGGTGGGGACGGGCCCTTCTTCAGGAACCGCTGTTGACAAAAGCAGCTACCTGCCTCTGCCACTAAAGAGTTACGGTTTTCCCTCTTGCTTAAACTACAGGTTATTTCGGCTGGCTCTTTTGTCTGCCAAACTGTGGCCTATTCCTGCCACCCTTACTTCCAAGTCTTCACTATCTGTGAAGAAAAAATGGGGGGGTTCTCCCCCCACCCAGCAATGAGCACAGGGCCTGGCCCATGGCAGGGGACGCTGGGTTTGGCAAGCAGGAAGCCGAGAGCTGCCTTCTGGGAAATCAGTTCCCCTTGGCAGGGTCACAGCCATACGTGTCTCCACTGTCGGCTGGGGGAAACTGAAGAAAACCAGATAAGTCAGGAATGTTTTAAGTATTAAAGATCACAGTTTAAAATGTCACTATAGTAAGCTCTACAATAAGAACCAAACCTTAAAAAAAAAAAAAAAAAAAGAGGAATAAATGTAGCTCCAACCCCAAGGAATGAATGGTATCTTTTCCTCCCCAGCCTCCTCTTCATCCAGACAGACACCATTAGATGATCTAATCATCAGACTCTGACTTCCTAGGACGTGTGTTTGCTAGTGCTATGAACTAAATCTTACTGAAACCACTGGGTTTCTTCACTCATAAAGAAATGTCTTCTCATCATTGGAATGGGCTATAAGCAGGTCTTGGGAATGTCAGATAATTAAACAGTCCTCGACCTCAAGTAGCTCAGAGATTAACCGGGGAGTCCAACCTCCATCAACGTGGCAGGAGAATGCAGTCAATATGCACAAAGGAGGGAGAGACTAACGTTACACTTCCATCTGCTTCTTCAATTCATTTCCTTTCACTAAAAGTTGTTAGCCACTTCTTCACAAGCCATGGAAACCTGTAAATTTACAACGGATCCCCCAAACCTGATTTCCCGCTGAACTGAGACCTCATCCCAGTGAAAACACCACTGGGCCAAAAGTTAAGTGGTGGGTGCTGCAAACATGCAGAGGGGCCGTAGCAATCTCCCTGGCATCTCACCCCACTTGCCCAGTGCGAGAAAAAGCCTTCTAGTGGCACTCAGCCCATAAATCGCAAAATGATCCCTTTCTGCGAGGTGATCTTAAGAGCCCAAGAGCCAATGTCACTCTTGTCGCTGAAGCCGTCTGGAGTGTTTCCAGCTACTGACTCTGCCACCCAGGGGGTGGTGGGGAGAGGAGTGGCCCTTGGGCCAAGTGGAGTCTGGGCTCCCCAGGGGAGACTGACAGGCAGGTAAGTTTTACAGGCAGCTGCCACACGTGGCCTCCCTGATGGGAACACAGATGATGACTGTCACTCTTTTGCCTTTCCAGGCTCAGTGCTTTCAGAATGATATCGCCTCTCAGAGAGGCTCCCTTGGATACACCCAGTCTGTTCTCATCTCACGCCAAAGCTCAGGCCAGCCTTTCAGCTTCTCTGGGCTGCAAAATGCAGGTGGAGAGAGAGGCTCATCCTTTATCTACCACGTCCCCATTCAGCTTCCTAACCAGATTTTTCTTTTCCTTCTAGAATGTAATATTCACTTTCATTAAAAGATTAAGGAAAACCTATGTGTCCTGATATGGAAAGATGTCTGCTTTACACATGCAGAGAAATCCAAGTCCAAGGAGAGATGCTAACTTGTGAGAAAGACAGTGTGGGGGTGACACACTCTGGACGGCTCAGCTGACGTCCAGGTTCCAATCATGGCCTCGTGTCGTGGTTCCATGACCTCAGACACAGCTATTTCCACAGATCATTTATTTTTACTTAAGTTACTACCTGTGCCAGACTCCGTGCCTCGATGTTTCTTCGTCTGTAAAAATGGGGATAAGAACAGTACCTACCTCTTTGGCCACTGGGAGGATTAATGACTTAATTCATGTAAAGTCCTCAATGTCAGAGCTCAGTAAATTATGGGTGGGGGGAGATGTTAATAATGTTTCTTCTAGGGGCGCCTGGGTGGCGCAGTCGGTTAAGCTTCCGACTTCAGCCAGGTCACGATCTCGCGGTCCGTGAGTTCGAGCCCCGCGTCAGGCTCTGGGCTGATGGCTCGGAGCCTGGAGCCTGTTTCCGATTCTATGTCTCCCTCTCTCTCTGCCCCTCCCCCGTTCATGCTCTGTCTCTCTCTGTCCCAAAAATAAATAAACATTGAAAAAAATAATAATAATAATGTTTCTTCTAGAGAGGATTTTTCACGTGAGTAGAGTTTTCATTTTTATTTTGCATACTTATGAACTGTTTTAATCTTTGCAATGAGTTGGGGCCAGGCTATAATCACTACTGAAATTAATAAAATAAGCTACATGCCTTTCTTTCAAATACATAAATGTGACATTTTCAGCTCTTCCTAGGATGCCTCTGAAAACCCTGACCCACTGGCCCTCCACCACAGGCTCCCCCACAGTATGTGCCTGTGTGCATGTCGGCACGAGTGTGTGCAGAGGGTTATTGGTTACTGCATTTATACTATCTACACACTCCACTATATGCCTGGGGTGTCCGGTTTTATTCATTCCAGGAACTCACATAATTTCTGTGCTGGGCTGTTTGGGAGTTATAAACAGTTGCACATCCTAGCCAGCTATAAGACAGCTGCCCAGAACGAAAACCACTGTGGGAGATTGTGGGACTTGAAGACGGTCTGTGGACTCAGAAATGAAAGAAGACAAGAAGTGGCCAAAAAAAAAAAAAAAACCAAAAAACAAAAAACAAAAAACAGCTGACTTGGAGCACTGACCCTGTTCCTCAGCAACTCATCCCTACTTCCCACGGGGTGGATGTGTTGTTGTGTACACCCCACACCAACCACTCCCCCCCCGCACCCCCCGGAGCTTTCATTTCACAATAGACCACTGCCAGAAATTCCTTCCTGTCCGGATTGCTTTAGGACAATAAAGAATTATCCCAGAAAGAGGTGATGGGGCTGCTGCTAGGCCCTCACACAACTGTACGAAATAGATTTCTTCCCCCAGCTCCTGGAAAACACAGAAATCAGCTGTCCCAAGGGAATGGGAAATTTAGCTGGAAGAAAGAAGGAAGGAAATTTGGGAGTCTGGAGCCCTCTGAGTCTCAGGAAAACTCATCTGAAAGGGGCCACTGCAGGGCAATGGAAAACCCTGGCAGGTATCAGAATAGAGAAAGGGGTCAGAGTTAGGGGAGAGAAAGGAAACCCTCCTTCAACACACACCACCCCCGGCACCACAGAATTCTGCAGAACCTGGAAGGCTGGCTGGATTAATCCCGATTCTATGGGCTCCCCCAGGTGAATTCACCACCACCTACAATGCTGTTTCTATGGAGAAATTTATTGTGAGTCCCAATAACTAACTTACAAACAAGCAGTGGGAATCCAGCCCAATTACAATTTGGAGACAACATGTACTGTTTCCTCACTTGGGCTGAAACTTCCATATCTAACCAAAACTTTGTGACCACTGCCAAATAGCTCAGAGCCTTGCCCTTTTTAGGTGCTCAGTATTTGTTAGTCCTCGAGCTGTGTGGCTTCCAGATTTGACCATATGTTGTCATTGCTGTGCTGTGCGTTCTATCTGGTTCTTCCCAAAAACCCAGGGACTCGCCCACAGCCCTCACCTACCTGTTTGCTAGCTGTTGCCCACAGCCGTCACCTACCTGTTTGCTAGCTGCTGCTCGAAGTCCCCACATTGCCGCAGGAGCTCGCCACAGGTAGCTATTATCCTAAACAAAACAAAAGGCACTTCAAGTATCTGAAATGTTGACACAGGACAAACATTATCTCATTCATAAAAATTCTAGCTATTCACTCCTTTTGGTGGGGCTGGTTTCTGGAAAAGTGGTTAACCATTTGACAGTCTACCTGACGTGTTTTACTAATTAGTAATTCATGGAGAAGGTAAAAGTCACCCCCTTCTAATGCCCTCAAGTCGCAGGCCTCTCTGCTTCGAATCACAGTTCTGTCTACAGGTCAAATGATCTTACATTTCCAAACTACTGAGGAGCTCTGGGGCTTTGTCCTTAAGAAAACGGGTTGGAAACACTTCCAATCTAAAATTTAAAAACCAGGGCACCTGGCTGGCTCAGTCGGAAGAGCATGCAACTCTTTTTTTTTTTTAATTTTTTTTTTTTTCAACGTTTATTTTATTTTTGGGACAGAGAGAGACAGAGCATGAACGGGGGAGGGGCAGAGAGAGAGGGAGACACAGAGTCCGAAACAGGCTCCAGGCTCTGAGCCATCAGCCCAGAGCCCGACGCGGGGCTCGAACTCACAGACCGCGAGATCGTGACCTGGCTGAAGTCGGACGCTTAACCGACTGCGCCACCCAGGCGCCCCAAGCATGCAACTCTTGATCTCGGGGTCGTGAGTTGGAGCCCCACATGAGGTGCGGAGATTACTTATTTAAATAAATTTTTAAAAACTTTAAAATAAAATTCAAAAATCAACGATACATTTAAAAAATCATTCACCACAATCAAGTGGGATTTATTCCCAGGATGCAGTGGTGGTTCAATATTTGCATATCTATCAACGTGACAGATCACAAGAGAAAGGATAAAAATCACACGATCAGAGGCGCCTGAATGGCTTAGCCGGTTAAGCATCCGACTCTTGATTTTGGCTCAGGTCTTGATATTGCAGTTCATGAGATCGAGCCCCATGTCAGGCTCTGTGCTCACAGCACAGGGTCTGCTTGGGATTCTCTCTCTCACTCTCTCTCTCTCTGCCCCTCCCCTGTTCACACTCTCTCTCTCAAAACAAATAAACATTTTTTTAAAATTTTTTTTTAATCTTTATTTTTGAGAGAGAGAGACAGAGTATGAGTGGGAGGGGCAGAGAGAGAGGGAGACACAGAATCTGAAGCAGGCTCCAGGCTCTGAGCTGTCAGCACAGAACAGAGCCAGATGCGGGACTTGAACTCACGAACTGTGAGATCATGACCTGAGCCAAAGTCTGACACTCAACCAACTGAGCCATTCAGGTGCCCCCAAATAAACATTTTTTTAAAGTCATATGATCATCTTAATAGATGCAGAAAAATCATCTGACAGAGTACAACATCCATTCATGATAAAAACTCTCTAACAAAGTAGGTTTAGAGGGAGCATACCTCAACACAATGAAGGCCATTTTTGAAAAACCCACAACTAATATCCTCAATGATGAAAAACAGAGAAGAGCTTTTCCCCTAAGGTCAGGAAGAAGACGAGAATGTCTGCTCTCACCACTGTTATTCAACATAGTACTGAAGTCCTAGCCTCAGCAATCGGGCAACAAAAAGAAATAGAAGGCATCCAAATTGGTAAGGAAGAAGTAAAACTTTCACTATTTGCAGATGACATAATACAATATAGAGAAAACCCTAAAGAGTCGACCAAAAAACTGCTAGAACTGATCAATGAATTCAGTAAAGTCAAAGGATACAAAATCAGTGCATAGAAATTTGTTATATTTTTTACACTAATAATGAAGAAGCAGAATGAGAAATTAAGAAAACAATCCTATTTACAACTGTACCAAAAATAATAAAACACTTAGGAATACACTTGACCAAAGAGATAAAAGACCTGTACTTTGAAAACTATAAAACTCTAATGAAAGAAATTGAAGATGGTACAAATAGAAAGATGTTCCATGTTCAGGGACTGGAAGAAACAGCATTGTTAAAATGTCTCCACTACTGGAAGCAATCTATAGATTTAATGGAAGCCCTATCAAAATACCACCAGCATTTTTCATAGAACTACAACAAATCATCTTAAAACCTGAAGGGAACCACAAAAGACCCCAAATAGCCAAAGCAACCTTGAGAAAGATGAACAAAGCTGGAGGCATCATAATTCCAGATTTCAAGATATACTACAAAGCTGTAGTAATCAAAACAGTATGGCGTTGGCACAAAAATAGACACATAGTTCAATGGAACAGAATAGAAAGCTCAGAGATACACCCACGCATACAGGGTCCATTAATCTACAACAAAGGAGGCAAGAATATACAAAGGAGAAAAATAAATCTCTTCAACAAATGGTGTTGGGAAAACTGGACAGCAACATGCAAAATAATGAAACCGGACCACTTTCTTACACCACACACAAACATAAACTCAAAATGGATTAAAGCTTAAATATGAGACCTGAAATCATAAAACTTCTGGGAGAAAATATAGGCAGTAATTTCTTTGACATCAGCCATAAAAACATTTTTCTAAACATGTCTCCTCAGGCAAGAGAAACCAAAGTGAAATTAAACTATTGGGACTACACGATCAAAATAAAAAGCTTTTGCTTTTTATGAAAGTAACCATCAACAAAACAAAAAGGCAATCTACTAAATGGGAGAAGATATTTGCAAATGATGGGCTAATATCCAAAATATATAAAGAATATATACAACTCAACACCAAAAAACCCAAATAATCCAATTAAAAAATGAGCAGAGGACTGAATAGATGTTTTTCCAAAAAAGATACACAAATGGTCAACAGACACATGAAAACATGCTCAGCATCAGTCATCACCAGGGAAATGCAAATCAAAACCACAATGAGATACCACCTCACACCTGTCAGAATGGCTACAATCAAAAATACAAGAAATAATAAGCATTGGCGAGAATGTGGAGAAAAAGGAACCCTCCTGTGATGTTGGTGGGATTGCAACTGGTGCAGCCAATGTAGAAAACAGTATGGAGTTTCCTCAAAAAAGTAAATATAGAATTACTATATGCTCCAGTAATTTCACTACTAGCTATTGACCAAAAGAAAACAAAAATACTAATTCAAAAGATATACCCACCCCCATGTTTATTGCAACATTATTTACAATAGCCAAGACATGGAAGCAACCCAAATGTCCATCCATAAATACCATATACACTTGGATAAAGTGTATGTGGTATGTATGTATATATGTATGTAGGTATTTATACATACACCTATATACACATACCTATATATATACATATATATACAGGTATGGGTATATAATATATATATATATACACATATATATAGGTATGTGTATATTATATATATATAATATATACATATATACACACACACACCACATACATGTATGTGTGTATACACACACACACACACACACACACACACACACACACACACACACACACTGGACTATTAGCCATAAAATAGAATGAAAAATTTTGCCATCTGCAACAACATGGATGGATCTAGTGGGTATAACGCTAAGTGAAATAAGTCAGTCAGAAAGATACCACAGGATTTCACTCATATGTGGAATTTAAGAAACAAAACAAAGAAAAAAAGAGACAGAGTTGTAAATACAGAGAACAAACCGGTGATCGCCAGAGGGGAGATGGGTAGAGGGACAGGTGAAATAGATAAAGGGGATTAAAAAAAATTAAATTTAAATTTAAAAATCAAAATTCATTACTTAGTATTTGTTAGATGTCTGCTATTTACAAGGCAAAGAAAACTATTTTGATACTAGAAGTTATCTCTCTGATCACATGAAAGGCAGATGAAGATTAATCCACTTGGCTTCTCAGAGATAAGCCTGAATGACCATCATACCTGTATTTAATAATCCTTTAATTTTCAAGTAATTTTATGCTGGGCCTCCAACTCCAGGTGCTGAGTCCTTCAACACCAAACTATAATGTCAGGACAAATCCAAGGATTAAAAAACATCTAAAGTCTAGTTAATTTTTAACTTTCTCTAAAAGTGCCTATCATCACCGGGGTATCTAGGCATTCCATCATAAGAAAGGTTTATGAGAAAGTGAAATATTCCACTTTTCACTTGCCTCAGGTACAACAGAATAACCTTGTACATAGTATTTTCTGGTGTACCAAGCCACCAACGACGATAGGGGATACAGTTAGCATCTAGAACATTAAATTTCATCCTCCCAAAATAAAAGTCCAGATCAGAGCCCATGAAGAAATGATCCCTGGGAGGCCCTGGATCAGAGCAGATCCAGGGTCTGGATGTGCCGGATGTGTGGGCCACCATGCTGAGACCTACAGGTGGCACCAGCACCCTGTGCACACTACCTAGGCCAGGGGTCAGGCAAGTGGGTGAAGAGCAGCCTCCCTCTTCTGAATGTACATCCCTGAAGAGCAGTTTTAAGGAAAAGAAATTCTTTTTTTTTTTTTTTTATTTACATCCAAATTAGCATATAATGCAACAATGATTTCGGGAGTAGATTCCTTAGTGCCCCCTACCCATTTAGCCCATCCCCCCCCACACCCCTCCAGTAACCCTCTGTTTGTTCTCCATATTTATGAGTCTCTTATGCTTTGTCCCCTTCCATTTTTACATTATTTGTTTCCCTTCCCTTATGTTCATCTGTTTTGTCTCTTAAAGTCCTCATATGAGTGAAGTCATATGATATTTGTCTTTCTTTGACTGACTTATTTCACTTAGCATAATACCCTCCAGTTCCATCCACGTAGTTGCAAATGGCAAGATTTCATTCTTTTTTGATTGCCGAGTAATACTCCATTGCATATATATACCACATCTTCTTTATCCATTCATCCATCAATGGACTTTTGGGCTCTTTCCATCCTTTGGCTATTGTTGGTAGTGCTGCTATAAACATGGGATGCATGTATCCCTTAGAAACAGCACACCTGTATCCTGTGGATAAATGCCTAGTAGTGCAATTGCTGGGTCACAGGGTAGTTCTATTTTTAGTTTTTTGAGGAACCTCCATACTGTTCTCCAGAGTGGCTGCACCAGCTTGCATTCCCAGGGAAAAGAAATTCTTGATTGCTTTTGACCTCGGCCTAATAGTAGAGCTACTACCATGCACAGTAGTGGGAGAGCAAGGGCACAAGAGAACATATGGCCAGGCTACTGGGACTTCAGCTGTCAGCCCCAGGAAGTGAACCCAGTGCTTCTAGAGCTTCCAAGCTTTAAGTGATATTAGAAATCTGAACTGGGGCACCTGAGTGGCTCAGTCAGTTAAGTGTCTGACATCAACTCAGGTCACGGTCTCAAGACTCGAGGGTTCGATCCCCACGTCAGGCTCTGTACTGACAGCTCAGAGCCTGCTTCAGATTCTGTATCTCCCTCTTTCGCTGCCCCTCCCCTGCTCACATCTGTCCCTCTCTCTCTCAAAAATAAATAAACATTTTTAAAAAATTAGAAATCTGGATTATGTTAAAACTGGTTTTTAAATGTTGAAAACTCACCCAAAATTTTTTAAATGATGTGATCAAACAAACCATGTCCGTAGGTCTGATCTGGCTCCTGATGCAGTCTGCACCTCCTGGCTAGAACTTTCAAGGACCAAACCTTCTTAGGCCACTGCTGATCACATTCCCACCAGGCCTCAGGGCTTGGGGCAACAGGGGTCTATCTATTGGCTCACAGGTCATAGGGGCTACCCCAGAATCTGGCCCTGAACAACCATTTGGAAGGGTCACCTCAATGCCTGTCATGGAACTCTTACATGGACCTTTTCAGGCCAGATAATGCTGCCTTATCACTTAGGGGTATGGTGCTTAAATCTAAAAACAGGATCTGGGCACCTGGCTGGCGCAGTCAGTAGAGTGTGTGTGACTCTTGCTCTCAGGGTTGTGGGTACGAGCTCCCCACATGGGGTGTAGAGATTACTTTAAAAAATAAAATCTTAAAAAATTAAAAAAAATAAAGATAATAAAAACAGTATTCGGGGCGCCTGGGTGGCGCAGTCGGTTAAGCGTCCGACTTCAGCCAGGTCACGATCTCGCGGTCCGTGAGTTCGAGCCCCGCATCGGGCTCTGGGCTGATGGCTCGGAGCCTGGAGCCTGTTTCCGATTCTGTGTCTCCCTCTCTCTCTGCCCCTCCCCCGTTCATGCTCTGTCTCTCTCTGTCCCAAAAATAAATAAACGTTGAAAAAAAAAAAAACAAAAAAAACAAAAAACAAAACAAAACAAAACAAAAAAACAGTATTCAATCAGCTGTGTATTTTCTAACATGCAAGTTCTAAGTTACTTTAGGCCTGAAAAAGTATAGGCTAAGGGGAAAAATATCTCACAAGTAGAAAATGTGAGTCACCAAAGGAGATAAGGAGCTCATAAAGACTGTTCATGCATTAGGAGTGAGAGAGGTCCTTCTGGTGCTGCTGGTGCTGTTGTTAGTTTTAACTGGCTTGTTTTTAGAATCTAGAGGTTTTGCTTTAAAAAAAAAGGCAGGGGGCGCCTGGGTGGCGCAGTCGGTTAAGCGTCCGACTTCAGCCAGGTCACGATCTCACGGTCCGTGAGTTCGAGCCCCGCGTCGGGCTCTGGGCTGATGGCTTGGAGCCTGGAGCCTGTTTCCGATTCTGTGTCTCCCTCTCTCTCTGCCCCTCCCCCGTTCATGCTCTGTCTCTCTCTGTCCCAAAAATAAATTAAAAAAAAAAAAAAAAAGGCAGTGAAAGATGAAAAAGAAATGAACCCCTTACAAACACATTCATCATTTTTACATATTATATGATGCATGTTTATGCTTACTTACTACACGGGGCACATGCTTAAATTACAGCCCTCAGGGCACCTGGGTGGCTCAGTTGAGCATCTGACTCAATTTAGACTCAGGCCATGATCCCATGGCACATGATCCCAGGGGATTGAGCCCCTGCTTAAGATTCTCTCCCTATCTCGTGGCGCCTGGGGGGCTCAGTTGGTTAAGCGTCCAACTCTTGATTTGGGCTCAGGTCATGATCTCACGGTTCGTGGGTTTGAGCCCCACTTTGGGCTCCGTGCTGGCAGCACAGGGCCTGCTTGGGATTCTCTCTCTCTGCCCCTCCCCCACTCGTTTGCATTCTCTCTCTCAAAATACATAAATAAAAAACTTTAAAGGTTCTCTCCCTCTACTCTCCCTGTCCCCGACTCACAACTAACTCTCTCTTAAATAAAAAATAAAATCACAGCCCTCATTTTACCTAATGGAGTTCTGAAAAGCTGTCCAATCTTCTTGAAAAAGCGAGTTGGGAGGAATATCATCCAGCTTGCACTTCTTTCGTATCGACTGGAGAGTACTGGTGAAATCGGACACGTACCTGTGAGGAAAGAAAACAAAACAGACGGGGATGTCAACGTCAACTCATATCTGAAGACGCTTGGAATTACGTGGCTTTGGACAAATGGCCAAGGACCTCAAGACCGTTTTGTAGAGGCTCCTGCCGAGCGGTCCGACTGCTCATGAACTCTGACCACAGAAGGGTCTCCTCTGTATGGCAGGACCAT
Organism: Prionailurus viverrinus; assembly: GCF_022837055.1. Taxonomy (NCBI): domain Eukaryota; kingdom Metazoa; phylum Chordata; class Mammalia; order Carnivora; family Felidae; genus Prionailurus; species Prionailurus viverrinus. Next base: position 23,448,557 of record NC_062576.1, on the reverse strand, counting down.
CTTTCTCACCTGGAAGGGCAGCTTTAAGGGAGATGCTCAAGATAAGGAAGGGGAGAGCCACTAAGATGAAGATTCTGGTGACTGGACAGGTGAGAGGTGGGGCTGGTCAATTACTCCTTGGCCCAAGGAATTGTCCTGAAACATCACCGTCCCACTAGGATACCTGACTATCACCGAGGACACCATAAAGCAGCTCGCCAAAGTCCCCGGTACTTCTGTGGCATTCTTCCCCCCCAAATCTAGATTAAGCAGCCAAGCTCCATGGCAGGCGAGAGCCCACCTTTAATGGCACAGGAGCACGAAACTGGATTCAAAGCTGAAGACCCTCCCTCATCAGACTGCTGTTTGCTCCCGCTGTATACCACATGCTTTCCCTCATGGGAAAGGTTTAACCAGACAGCTTCTTTCATGTGTGTGTTCGAAGCACGTGCTGTCACTAGGCTGGAAGCTCCTGGAGAAGAGGGACTATCCCTTTGTGGCTCATAACCGTTCCCCCAGAAATTAGCACAGGGCTGGCCATAAAAGAGACACCTGGGAACAGTTCCCAAACGAATGCCAGACTGGCAGTGTGGCCTTGGCAAAGTGTGTGGGTGTCTTTGGGCCTCAGCTTCCTCATCCTTAATGACGTCTGCTAAATTGCCTCACAGGGTTGGCGTGATGATAAAATAAGATAAACGAAGTAATATACACAAAAGTTCCCCCAGAAAGTAGGAAATGCAAGCTGATGTGGGGTGGTGGTGACTTTGAGGACGTACAGCTCTTAGAAAACGAACGAACAAGTGCAGGTCCTTGCGTATCAGGAAAGGGTCAGGGGAGGTCCTGTTCTCTGGAAACCACGAGGCTCCCTGAAAACCTAGGCCATCTGTGTCCCTCACAAGAAGCCTGACCTCTCTCCCTCCCCAAAGCATTAGCTCAAAGCGAGGAAAGTGGGATGTGACGCCCAGGGCACAGGCCTGAAGAGCAAGCTGGTGTGGGGGAAAGAAAGGCCACAGGCAGCAGAAACTGCTTCAGACCTCTGCGCTGACTACAAGTGACACCGCGGCCCCCTGGACACGGGCCCAAGGCTTTAGGGGGGAGAGCCATGAAACCGATATCCACCCATGGCACCTCCCCTTTGTACCAAAAGGAGGGACAGCTTTCTGTCAGTCCTTGTGGGAGGGGGACGGGCCTCCAGGACCAACAGACGGGGGAGGGTGGGAAGAGGGATGTTGAGGAACACGGCTGTGCTTCAGCCGCAGGAGGTTAACCGACTGTGCCACCGCCCCGCAGCTATGATGGAAAAGTCTTAGAGGAACATGCCAAGCAGCGAGGCCCTTGCTCTGCAGGAGCTCAGGACGGCATTCTGGGAGGCCGAGTAGGCAGTAGAGTACTGGGGGAGGGGGTGTCCATTCGGCCACAGTGTTCACCACATCGCAGTTTTGTCACATTTGTTCCCAAACCTTCCGATTCTCTCTCACAGTAAATGTTCCTGGGGGTCCCTGCCACGTAAGAGTCGCTGTGTTAGGGGCTCTAATACATGCTTTCACTTGATACCCACAATTGCCATGAAGATGGCCTCCTCAGTTTACTCAGCGAAAAGACACCGAGGCTCCCAGAGGCCCCAACCGGTAAGCATCAGAGCCAAGGCTAAGCCCAGGTGGCTCCGACCGCAAAGCCCACACTCCTGTCGTAGTTGGGAAGCCCTTGATTCTGAAACCCCTTCTCAGTTGCTATATCCTATAGCTTTACCCTAGTTCAAGTTAGGCCAGCCCCCTCTAACCTCCCCCATGTGCCCCTGCCGTCCTTAATGCCCTCCCCATGACTGAACGATGTCCCCTCCCAACCCTGCTCCAGTTAGCTTCACTCTGATTGCCCTAATTTTACAAACAGCAGCTACTGGGGTAGCTTCAAAATCTTCCCTTCTAGAGGGGACCTAGTTTCTTTTTTAATAAATTTTTTTTAATGTTTTATTTATTTTTGAGACAGAGAGAGACAGAACGTGAGCAGGGGAGGGGCAGAGAGAGAGCAAGACACAGAATCCAAAGCAGGCTCCAGGCTCCGAGCCGTCAGCACAGAGCCCGACGCGGGGCTCGAACTCACAGACTGTGAGATCATGACCTGAGCCGAAGTCAGACGCCCAACTGAACCACCCAAGCGCCCCATGTTTATTCATTTTTGAAAGACAGAGAGAGACAGAACACAAACAGGGGTAGGACGGAGAGAGAGGGGGACACAGAATCCGAAGCAGGCTGCAGGCTCCAGGCTCCAAGCTGTCAGCACAGAGGTCGACACGGAGCTCGAACTCACAAACCAAGAGAACATGACCTGAGCCGAAGTCGGACGCTTAACTGACTGAGCCACCCAGGTGCCCCTGTTATTTTTTTTTTTTTAATGAAGTAACCAAAATAACCAACAGAACTGGAAGTAAAAATATCACTCACGAGAGCTGAAAGGGGCAGGGGATAAGAGAGAGGAACTGCCTTAAATAAACCCAGTCCCTCAAGACACAGTAGTTAAGGTTGAGGGGCGCCTGGGTGGCTCTGTCAGTTAAGCATCCAACTCTTGATTTCAGCTCAGGTCATGATCCCAGGGTTGTGCAATCGGACCCCGAGTTGGGCTCCACACTGAGTGTGGAGCCAGCTTAAGACTCCCTTTCTCTCCCCCTCCGCTCCTCTCCTCCACTCCTGCTCTCCCTCTCCAAAAAGAATTTTTAATGTTTTATTTATTTTTGAGAGAGAGAAAAAATGTGAACCAGGGAGGGTCGGGGGGTCAGGAACAGAGGATCTGAAGCAGGCTCAGCGCTGACAGCAGCAAGTGGGAATGGGGGCTCAAATGGGAACAGTGAGCCGAAGTCAGAGACCTCAACCGGCCAAGTCACTCAGGCACCCCCCTTCTCTAAAATTAAAAAAAATAATAATAGTTAAGGTTGATAAAAAATTTTTCTTTACAGAGGGAAGAGCTGAAAAATCTTTTATCTATATAAAATTTTTAATGTTTTACTTACTTTTGAAAGAAAGAGAGAGAGAGAGAGAGAGAGAGAGAGAACGCAAGCAGGGGAGGGGCAGAGAGAGAGGGGGACAGAGGATCCAAAGCAAGCTCCACATTGACAGCAGCAAGCCCAACTCTGGCCTCAAATTCACGAATCGTGAGATCATGACCTGAGCCAAAGTCAGACGCTTAACCGACTGAGCCACCCAGGCAGCTGACAACTTCTTTTAAAAGAGTAAAAGCAAAATGTGCAAGAGTGGGTATTTCTGAGCAGAAGGACTAAGGGTAGAAAGGAAGGGAAGAAGATTTTTGACTTTTTAATACTTTTTTGTATTCTAAAAAATTATTCTACAGCATTATTTTTGTTATTTTATAGTAACATTTTTTTTTTCAACGTTTATTTATTTTTGGGACAGAGAGAGACAGAGCATGAATGGGGGAGGGGCAGAGAGAGAGGAAGACACAGAATCAGAAACAGGCTCCAGGCTCTGAGCCATCAGCCCAGAGCCCGACGCGGGGCTCGAACTCACAGACCGCGAGATCGTGACCTGGCTGAAGTCGGACGCTTAACCGACTGCGCCACCCAGGCGCCCCTATAGTAACATTTTTATATCTCGATAAAAAATTCTTTCCATCCACAAAGTCCTGGCTGGTGCTGGAGACAGAAAGTGGTTTTGTCTGATTAGACTTGTCGCTCATGCTTCTTAGAAAAGTGAACGCATCTGGGCTCACCTGGCTGCACCTCTGTCTGAGAGCAGGGCGTGGGTCCTTGGCAGCCCTAAAGTCTACACTGGGAGCTGCCCTCCGGAGGTGGTAACTGCCCACTGCACCACGGACCTCAGAGCTCACAGGGGCGTGCCCAGTATTTCTGGAATGCCAAAAGCTCCCTAAAATTTACTACAGGAAAACAGCATTCAGTTCAATTAAAAGAAAAATTTCTCGAGACTGAGGGTGACTTCATTCTAGAACAAGCTACCAAAGGAAGGTCTTTGGAGAGCCTAAGAACATATTTGTCTCTAAGTGGGAGACTGGAGCAGACCGACCTGAGGGCCCTCATGCCTCAACTGCACGGGTCAGAAAATCCAGCCTTATGCTGCTTGCTCACTTGTTCCTAACTCAGCGTGATTTAGTGTCCTCTTCTTTCTCTCCACAGCTCTGTTGCAATGGAATTCACACACCACACAATTCACCCATTTAAAGAGTACAATCCAGTGATCTTAGTGTAGTCACAGGGCTGTGTGACCATCACCGATCAACTTGAGAACATGTTCATCACCTGAAAAAAAAGCCCTGTATCTTTTGGTACTGAACCCCCATCTCCTCCAAATGTCCACCTCTCCTCAGCCAGGGGAGAATCTATTTTCTGTTCCTACCCACTTGCCTGTTTTTGATCCTTCATACAGGTGGAATCATACAGCATGTGGTCTTTTGTGACTGACCTCCTTCACTTAACATGATGTATTTCTCTCATTTTTATATTTTTAGCTACACAAGAAATGCATGACTATATGCTTTTTTAAAAATCAGAAAATAACAAATAAAGCTAAATCCTCTATGAATACCACCCTAGTCCTTCCCTCCTTCCCTACCTCCCCAAAGATAACAGATGTTTTGAGTTTGTGGCCTAACCTTCCAGGCATTAGAGCTCAGCAAACCTTTTTTCTGCTAAGGTCCCATTATTTTAGGTTTTGAGGGTCCCAAGGTCTCTGCTCTAACTACTCACTTCTACCTTCATAGACCATAGATAAGGGAATGGACATGGCTGTGTTGCAATAAAACTTTATTTACAAAAACAGAAGGCAGGCCAGATTTGGCTCATGTGTTAAGAGTTTGTTGACACCTCTTCTACAGGAATATATAATGCATGTTAAAGCATGGAAAACAAACAAACAAACAAACAAACAAAACAAGATCCAGAACAGGGATTGGTACTCTAGGCTATTTTGTAAGTGAAATTTTCCTGGAATACAGCCATGCCCATTCATTTATGTGTCATCTACCGAAGTTTCTATTGACCATAAGGCCCAAAAGCCTAAAATGCTTATCATCTGGCCCTCTGCAGAAAAAGTCTGCTGAACCCTGCTATGGAAATTATACCCTATTTTTTGTATGTTGTTTTCACATACTGTATTAGACTCTACATAGGATCCTGCAACTTGCTTTTTTTTTTCACTCAATGAACTCTATCAATGTTGATATGTGTAGCCCTATTAATACTGTAACTGCCAAATAGAGTTCCCTTGTACAAATATACCATATCTTATTTAGCCATTGCCAAATTCATGGCCATTCAGGTGCTTCTCCAGGGCTCACAGGAGGAACACAGAACTCACGCATTTTCAACTGGGGCAGAGAGCGCCCTCCGGAGTAGCTGGCCCTGTCCCCACACCCCAGCCTTACTTGGCAAAGAGGGATTTCAGTGCTGTCAGCAAGCCACAGGTCCCGAGGCCATTGGTGAATCTGATGCATCTGTCAACAGCTGCAGAAGCCAGAGCGAAGAGCTTGTTCACAGAGTGGCTCAGCTCCTGCACACAGTCAATGACCTCCCCGTGCTCCTGGTCAGCAAATATGGACAAACGAAAGCTGCCTCAGGCTCGAGAACAAATGAATAGACAACATTAAGATGGAGGAGACCTCCAAACCTCTTCGCCCGTGGTAGAACCACCCAAGTCAGGTGGCAGAAACACAGCGCCAAGCGGCAACAGCCCTCTGGGAGCCTGACCCAAGGGGAGGAAATCGATGTGGCCCGTGAGATCACACATGTGAACTCCTGCCAGAAAAGCAGGATCAAAATCCTGTATTTTTCATCTCTTTCTTCTTTTTCTGTGATTAAGATGGCATCTCCCCCCTGGCTCTAAAGCTAGAATTCAAATTCTCCATATCAGACACTCCAGAAGAATGTAGGAAAAGGAAAATGCTTCCTTCAGGGGCAAGAATGTAACTGAGGCGGAACGGACTTTCTAGGCATGTCCCTGGAAAACAGAAAAATGGCAGGAAGCAGCAGAGTTTAACTAGCGTGAGATCTACTCTTAAATGTCAACTCGCTTCATGCTAGATAACCTTAATATTTGTAATGGGAATGCCTTCTCTTCCCCTTGGAGGCCCGCACAAGCAAACCCGCCCCTGGGGCAGGGTCCATGAATGTACAGTTCCTGTGCCCATTTCCATATATTCCTTAGACAAAAGACTGCCATAATAAGAATTTGTCAAATCAGGGAGATCATCAACTTATCCCCAAAAGATTTAAGTCTCTCATTCTGCTGGACCTTTACTTGAGATTTTAAATAGAAAATTGGTAGCATATCTGTGGTTTCATTTTACACTTGGATTGAAAACCCCACAAGGTAATTAAGAGCCTGTTTTTGCACACCTGTTCCCACTCTTTGCACACCTGATGCCACCTCCCCACTTCACCAACCCCGTGGCTGGCAAACCGTATAATTCCTCGATGGCCACCGGCAGTACTATGACATTACCAAGGGCACAGCGCTGATCTGGATGAGGACGTTCTTCTCTTCCATGTCGCCATACTTCAGTTGGTAAGGTTTGTATGGACCATATACAGCCTCCACCAGCTCTGTGACTTTCACCAGGTTGTACTCATCTTGAGGGAATCAAAAATTAAAATTGATGATGAACAAAGAGTCAGAAATTGCTGGAAAAAAAACAGGTGAAAGATACTGTACGGGAACTTTTCCGGCCTCATCTTGGGGTGACTACATTTTGTCAATTTGCTTTTGTTGTTCATGGAAGTTCCCACAATCACTTCAGTAAATATTTTCATAAATGTGAGCTCTATGTATTATCTGTCCGGAGCACTATTTAAAAAAAAAAAAATGTTTAAGGTTTATTCATTTTTCAGAGACAGAGAGAGATAGCGTGTGGGGGGGGGGGGGAGGGTAGGGGCAGAGAGAGGGAGACACAGAATCTGAAGCAGGCTCCAGGTCTGAGCTGTCAGCACAGAGCCCAACGTGGAGCTCAAGCTCACAGACCGTGAGATCATGACCTGAGCTGAAGTTGGATGCTTAACCAACTGAGCCACCCAGACGCCCCACAGAGCACTATTAAAGCCACCAACCCCCTTCGTTCCACAACCTGTCATGGTCAAGAATCCCTTCAAATGCTAACTCTAGCCAAGGTCAAGTTGCAGAAGTGCTACAGAGAAAAGGCTCTGCAGGAAGAACACTTTTCCAGAACTTGCAACCCCATATACTAGGCATTCCAAAAAACTCCTATATTCAATACATAAAAAAATGCAAAGCATGTTTGTATCAAAAATCAAAACAGGCATATTCCGGGGTGCCTGGGTGGCGCAGTCGGTTAAGCGTCCGACTTCAGCCAGGTCACGATCTCGCGGTCTGTGAGTTCGAGCCCCGCGTCGGGCTCTGGGCTGATGGCTCAGAGCCTGGAGCCTGTTTCCGATTCTGTGTCTCCCTCTCTCTCTGCCCCTCCCCCGTTCATGCTCTGTCTCTCTCAGTCCCAAAAATAAAAAAAATAAAAAAATAAAAAATAAAAAAAAAACAAAAAACAGGCATATTCCAGGACATAGCAATTCAGCTTCCAAGTTGAACACTTACCCAAGTGACTTTAGCATCTATTAATAACCTTTGCCTGATGATTATAAAATGTTGATTTCCTGGAGAGTCTGGGTGGCTCAGTCGCGTAAGTGTCCAACTCTTGATTTCAGCTCAGGTCATGATTTCACAGTTCGTGGGTTCAAGCCCCTCATCGGGCTTCACACTGACAGTGCAGAGCCTGCTTGAGATTCTCTGACTCTCCCCCGCTCACGTTCTCTCTCAAAGTAAATAAACTTTAAAAAAACTAAAATGGTGATTTCCTAATTCCCTCATTCTTTCTACATCTGTATGCAGGCCTTCTTTTGTAAAGAAGAGTTTCCTCTTTCTCTCTCTTTAATACAATATTCCTGTGAACTCGTGGATTCGTTTTATATTCATTGTGTCATGATCCGTCATTGTTGTTATTCACTTTGATGTTCAAGTTATTTCAAATTTGGTCATTCCAGGCTGCCTCCTTTATCTTTTTGAAACATCCATAATCAGTCTTTGAGTGTATCAGCTGGGATCCAAAATCTTTTCTATAGCCTGCAAGAACCCACAAGGACTGACCTCAGAAGGTGAAAGAGGGAAGCAGTGAAGAGTGAAGGCTCTCCTATCCAAGTTCTCTTGCCTCCTACTTATGTGACTATGTGCCAATGATAGAACTTTCAACACCTGTTCCCTCAACTGTACACTGGGGTTAATAATGGCATCAATCTTTGGCACAAAAACAGACACTCAGATCAATGGAACAGAATAGAGAACACAGAAATGGACCCACAAACGTATGGCCAACTAATTTTTGACAAAGCAGGAAAGAATATCCAATGGAATAAAGACAGTCTTTTCAGCAAATGGTGCTGGGAAAATTGGACACCAACATGCAGAAAAATGAACCTGGACCACTTTCTTTAACCAGACACAAAAATAAACTCAACATGGATGAAAGACCTAAATGTAAGACAGGAAGCCACCAAAATCCTCGAGGAAAAAGCAGGCAAAAACCCCTTTGACCTCGGCCGCAGCAACTTCTTACTCAACACGTCTCTGGAGGCACAGGAAACCAAAGCAGAAATGAACTACTGGGTGGGACCTTATCAAAATAAAAAGCTTCTGCACAGTGAAGGAAACAATCAGCAAAACTAAAAAGGCAACCAATGGAATAGGAGAAGATATTTGCAAATGACGTATCAGATAAAGGGTTAGTGTCCAAAATCTATAGAGAACTTATCAAACTCAACACCCAAAAAACACATAACCCAGTGAAGAAATGGGCAAAAGGCATGAATAGACACTTCTCCAAAGACAACATCCAGATGACCAACTGACACGAGAAAATGTTCAACATCACTCATCAGGGAAATACAAATCAAAACCACAATGAGATACCACCCCACACCTGTCAGAATGGCTAACGTTAACAACTCAGGCAACAACAGATGTTGATGAGGATGCAGAAAAAGAGGATCTCTTTTGCATTGGTGGTGGGAATGCAAGCTGGTGCAGCCACTCTGGAAAACAGTATGGAGGTTCCTCAAAAAATTAAAAATAGAACTACCCCATGACCCAGCAATTGCACTACTAGGCATTTACCCAAGGGATACAGATGTGCTGTTTCAAAGGGCATATTCACCCCAATGTTTATAGCAGCACTATCAACAATAGCCAAAGTATGGAAAGACCCCAAATGTCCATCGATGGATGAATGGATAAAGAAGACACACACACACACACACACACACACACACACACACACACACACACAAAATGAAGTATTACTGGGCAATCAAAAAGAATGAAATCTTGCTGTTTGCAACTACGTGCATAGAACTAGAGGGTATTATGCTAAGCAAAATTAGTCATAGAAAGACAAGTATCATATGACTTCACTCATATGGGACTTCAAAGTACAAAACAGATGAACATAAGGGAAGGGAAGCAAAAATAATATAAAAACAGGGGAAGGACAAAACATAAGAGACTCTTAAATACAGAGAACAAACAGAGGGTTGCTGGAGGAGTTATGGGAGGAGGGATGGGCTAAATGGGTAAGGGGCTTAAGGAATATACTCCTGAAATCATTGTTGCACCGTGTGCTAACTTGGATGTAAATTATAAAAAATAAATTATAGAAAGAAAAAAATGGCATCAATCTTACAAGGCCTTCATGGAGATTACATAAAATCTCTGTGTAGCATGTGATAACACTTAATAAATGCCAGCTGTCTCTATTGTTACTGCCCAGCCTTTCCTCCTTCACAGTTCCCCTGGCCTCCAGCCTTCTTGTGCTTCCTCAGAAGCACTGGGCTCCCTTCTGGTCAGTTCTGTCTGGAAGGACCTTTTTCTCCCTTACCCTCCTGCATCTGGTCACCTCCCATTCTTCTTTCAGGACTCATGCAGCTGAAGTCACCAGGCTCAATCAGCATTGTTTGTTCATATATTCTCCTAGAACCACTCTGCTTTCTTTCAAAGTACTCATCTCATTTTGTAATTATACACCTATTACTATGATAATTTGGTTATCTCCCCCCAGAACAGATGTTGTGTGAGAGCAGGGACTGTGTCTGGTTTTGCTCAGTGTTCAGCGTTCCAGTACCAGTTCATTTGTAGTTGAGTGAATAAATTAAATACGTTGTGACCTATCCATAAGGCAGTCATGAAAAATAACTGGACACACACATATATATAAAACACACACACACAGTTGAGAACCAGAGTTCTCACTGTACAAGAAGAGATGCAGAAGGTAAAGTGGATCTGATTTAGAAGGATCAGTATAAACTGGAGATATATATTTCCTAGCCCTGTCCACCAAAAGGACCTGGAACCCCAGCAACAATGAGCACCCTCGGTGTCCAGACCTTGGTTTCTAAATACCATTTCCAACTAAAAGAAACCTGGCTCCTCGGAAAACATAGGTCTGAGGCAGGAAAAGTATGTGTTCCTGGAATTATTTGTGCCAAACAGCAAGGAAATACTCAAAGACTGATGGGGACATGTCAAAAAGATACAGGAGGCAGCCTAAAGGGGCAACTACTGTCCAAATTTGAAATAATTCAAGCATCAAAATGAATAATGGCAACGGTAAATCATAACACAATGAATAAAAAAAGAATCCATGAATTCATAGTGATATTAAAGTAAAGAAAGGGGGGTGCTTGGGTGGTGCAGTTGGCTGGGTATCCAACTGTTGATCTCAGCTCAGGTCATGATCTCAGTTTGTGAGTTTGAGCCCTGCATCAGGCTCTGCAATGATGGCATGGAGCCTGCTTGGGATTCTCTCTGTGCCTCCCCCACTTGTGCACACATGCTCTCTCTCTCAAAATAAATAAACAAAATTTTAAAAAAATAATAAAGTAAGGAAAGGGGGCACCTGGCTGGCTCAGGAGGAGCATGAAACTCTTGATCTCAGGGTCATGAGTTTGAGCCCCACATGGTGCAGAGATTAAACAAATAAAACTTTTAGGGGTGTCTGGGTGGCTCAGTCGGTTGGGTGTCCCTTCAGCTCAGGTCATGATCTCACAGTCTGTGAGTTCAAGTCCCACGTCCAGCTCTGTGCTGACAGCTCAGAGCCTGGAGCCTACTTTAGATTCTGTCTCCTTCTCTCTCTACCCCTCCCCCACTCACACTCTGTCTCTCTCTCTCAAAAATAAAAAACATTAAAAAAATTTTTTTAAATAAATAAAACTTTTAAAAAGTGAGGAAAGAAAAAAAAATCTCTTCTTTACAAAATAAGGTCTGCAAATAAATGTAGAAGGAATGAGAGAATTAGAGAATTGCCTTTTTTTTAAACGTTTATTTATTATTGAGAGTCAGAGAGAGATAGAGCATGAGCATAGGAGGGGCAGAGAGAGGAGGAGACACAGAATCCAAAGCAGGCTCCAGGCTCCGAGCTGTCAGCACAGAGCCCAACGCGGGGCTCAAATTCACAAACCGCAATATCATGACCTGAGTCAAAGTCGGATGCTCAACCGACTGAGCCACTTAGGCGTCCCGAGAGTCGCCATTTTATAATCAGTAGTGTGAAAATTTATTCAGGCAAGATTTATCAATGGATGCTAAAGTCACTGAGTAAATGTTCTTTGAGGATTAGTATTTTCCTATCAGCTCAAAGCATCACTCCATGAATTACTTATTAATTACAAAGAGGAAGAGGTACCTTTATAATAGAGAGATCTACTGGATACACTAGATACATCTACCAAGTGATTAATCCAACCATCACCAATAATTGCACATTATGTGTCTCCTGATGTGATGCCACAGGAAATACACAACATCATCATCAATGTAGTATTCTTGCAAAAATATTTAATCTAAATTTAATCTTCAGGAAACAACCAGACAATTCCAGAATATGGGACATTTCACTAGAAAATTACACTGTATTCTTCAAAGATGTCAATGTCATGAAAGACAAAACAGAGGTGGGATGGCTGTTTCAGATTAAGAGTTTAAAGAGACAAGACAAAAATAAATAAAAAAGAGACAACCAAATACAATGTATGCACATCGATTGATCTTAATGGGAGGGAGAGGTGGAGAAGCAGCTTATAGAGACTTGTGGAACAAATGGAAAAATTTGTGTATTAGGTGACAGTATTGAGTCAATGTTATATTGGGGGGGCTAATAACAATAATAAAATATTCTATTAAAAATATTTAAGGGGACACCTGAGTGGCTCAGTCAATTAAGCGTCTGACTTCAGCTCAGGTCGTGCTCTCATGGTTTATGAGTTCAAGCCCTGCATTGGGCTCTTTGCTGTCAGCACAGGGCCAGCTTCAAATCCTCTGTCCCCCTCTCTCTCTGCCCTCTTCTGTCTCTCTGTCTCTTAAAAGTAAACATTAAAAAAGAAATTAAAAAAAAAACTAAAGGATACAGAGACCCTCTCATTCATGCAAAATCAGTACATATATATAACACAAAATACGGTTTCTAAATGGTAGACTAAGAATGATCTTTTTCCTTCTTTGTGTTTTCTGGGTTTTTCTATAATGAATACCTATTGCTTATTAATTATAAAATCAACTTAAGCTATTTTATAAAATTAGTTTTTCTACTACATAATTTACATATTTCTAATAATACCATGTACATGCATTAATTACTAAAATAGAAACAATGTTAAAGGCAAAATATAAAGTTAGAAACTATATCTGTAGGGGCGCTGGGGTGGCTCAGTTGGTAAAGCATCTGACTTTGGCTTCTGTGTCTCCCTCTCTGCCCCTCCCCTGCTCGCGCTCTCTCTCTCTCAAAAAATAAACAGTAAAAAAAGAAAATACATCTGTAACATACTTGATAAACAATAGGGAAAAAATCCTTACTACATAAGGATATCTTGGGATAGACACCAAATTTTTAACAGTGGTTATTTCTAGCAAGCTGGGTTTTATAGGAGACTTTCATTTTGTGTTACAGATTTCTATAACACGAATTTTTATAACACGTACTTTGTTGCTTTCAATATTTAATGATACATTATTTTAAATAAATTGCTCTTATAAATACCCAAAATAAATTAAACTCCAAAAATTGAAAAATAGGCAAACGAATAAGCAATTCAAAAAAGAAGTTAATAATATAAATTTAAAAGTTGCTAGTAATAGAGGCGCCTGGGTGGCGCAGTCGGTTAAGCGTCCGACTTCAGCCAGGTCACGATCTCACGGTCCGTGAGTTCGAGCCCCGCGTCAGGCTCTGGGCTGATGGCTCGGAGCCTGGAGCCTGTTTCCGAGTCTGTGTCTCCCTCTCTCTCTGCCCCTCCCCCGTTCATGCTCTGTCTCTCTCTGTCCCAAAAATAAATAAAAACGTTGAAGAAAAAAAAAAAATTAAAAAAAAAAAAAGTTGCTGGTAATAAAAGAAATGAAAAATCACAATGAAATGTCATTAACTAAGAACCTGGCAATGATGGAGAAAAACAAGTAGTGTCCAGTGCAAGTAAGGACATGGGGGATGGACACCCTCAGTCACTATTGACAGACACGAAAATAGGGAGAAACCTTCTCAAGAGCAAAATATGACAAATATCTTTAAAATGTTCATCTCTTGGCAACTGTAATTCTTAAGCTTATCCTAAGGAATAATCAAAATTTCGGGGCTCAAAATTAATGTGCTGGACTATTCATAATAGTTTTATTTATAATAGTAGATAAAATAATTAAAGTAAGCCATACTTACAAGTGGTCATTAAAAAATATGTCTTTGGGAATGCAAGCTGGTGCAGCTACTCTGGAGAACAGTATGGAGGTTCCTCAAAAAACTAAAAACAGAATTACCCTACGACCCAGCAATTGCACCACTAGGTATTTACCCAAGGTATACAGGTGTGCTGTTTTGAAGGGACACATGCAGCCCCATGTTTATAGCAGGACTGTCAACAATAGCCAAAGTATGGAAAGAGCCCAAATGTCCATCGATGGATGAATGGATAAAGAAGACGTGGTATATATATACAATGGAGTATACTCAGCAATCAAAAAAAATAAAATCTTGCCATTTGCAACTACGTGGATAGAACTGGAGGGTATTATGCTTAGTGAAATTAGTCAGTCAGAGAAAGACAAAAATCCTACGACTTGACTCATATGAGGACTTTAAGAGACAAAACAGATGAACATAAGGGAAGGGAAGCAAAAATAATATAAAAACAGGGAGGGGGACAAAGCATAAGAGACTCATAAATATGGAGAACAAACTGAGGGTTACTGGAGGGGGTGTGGGAGGGGGGATGGGCTAAATGGATAAGGGGCATTAAGGAATCTACTCCTGAAATCACTGTTGCACTATGCTAATTTGGATATAAATTTTAAAAATAAATAAATAAAATAAAATAATTTAATTTAATTTAATTAAAAAAAAACAAAACAAAACCCATGTCTTGGTCCTGAACAAATGTTAGAAACTGCTATACCTGGGTATGGAGCAAGTTCAGTTCAGAGGCAATTAAAAAATGCTAATAAGCCAAAAACAAAAAAAGGCAACAAATAAAATTAAATACACGTTTAAAAAAAAAAACAAAAAACCATGTCTTGGGAAAACATTTAATGACATTAAAAAAAATACTCATTATAGGGGCGCCTGGGTGACTCAGTCAGTTAAGTGTCCTACTTCGGCTCAGGTCATGATCTCACAGTTTGTGAGTTCGAGCCTCGTGTCAGATTCTGTGCAGACAGTTTGGAGCCTAGATCCTGCTTCAGATTTCGTGTCTCCCTCTCTCTCTCTGCCCCTCCCCCACTCGCACTCTGTCTCTCTCTTTCCTTCTCAAAAATAAATAAACACTAAAAAAAACCCTATCATTATATTATTTTGAGCAAAAAAAGATAATTTAAGTTTGTATGCAACCATTATTTTAAAAGATGTATATGTGTGTAGGTGTATACGTGTATATATTTTTATATGTATTTGTGGAAAATGTGTATTTATATTTGAATTACTAGCAGAAAATACAATGGAAGGCTGCCAGAGGCTCTCTGAATGATGAGGTTGTGAATCATTTTTACTCTATTTTATTTTTGGGTGTTTCCAAAGTATTTTTAAATTAAAAAAAAATACTTTTTTGGAAACCTTGATAGGAATCATTAAAAATCTAAATTTCTGTGGCTGACTAACAAAGCACTTGTATGCATTATTCTTTGGAGGGTGGTTCTCTCTTCTTCAGTAATGTCCATCACCAGTGGGAGGAAGACAACCTGCCCTTTTGCCCTACCTTCATTCCACTCTGCTCCAGCAGGCTACATGGCCTACACTCTAGCCCCATGGACATGGCATCCTCGTCCCCTGGAAGCTACCCACATCCCCCAAGCCTTTCCCACAACCAAGATCTGCCGAGTGAGTGAGCCAAAACACCTATGAATCATCCGGAACTGGAACAATAAACACACTCCCTGGAATGTACGAAGTAATTATAACCAAATGTAATTAAAGGGAATAACTATTAAATAAACCAAGTTAGTGACACATAGCCGCCAAACGGCAGGACAAGGCCTTCCCGAAGCGATTTCCTGATTTGACAGCAGCATGCGTCATGAGATCTTGTGCTACCTGAAAGTTTATGATGCTTTTAACTTACAGGGGAAACAGCTGGGGAAACGTAACACAACATCGCTGTGTGTTCCCAAATGGGAAGGAGGAGAGCTCTGCTCCCGGACACAGCTGGGGAATGCCCATTTTCCCCACAAGCACCCCTAGTCCTAACACGGCCTCCCTGCCCTTAAAACCTTGCTGACGCCCTATCAAAAAGTTCCTCTGACCTATTCGTCCTCTTCAGCTTACTTTTTAGGTTGAGCTGTCTGAGGTCTTACGACATCTCAAGGGAAGAGGACACTACCTTCCCAATGCAATCTGCTGCCAATTCGAGGCCACTGAGGCCCACCTGCCTCTTGCACATTCTAAGTGCCTGCCAAAGTGCCCCTCACTTCCCCAGAGCATGCAAAGCCCCTAGGTAGCACTGGGTTTGGTTAATACATCAGGCAGCAACCATTTCCAATGGCGATGCTTTCATGGAAAAAGCTTCCATATCTGCTGAGAAGGAAAACAAGGATCCCTTCCAAATCTGTAAAATCAGTCATCCGAAAAGACAGACAAACCCAAGCCCCAGAAGCTTCAAAAAGAGCATGTGAAGACAGGCCAGGGGACTGGGAGGAAGGAGCATTTACGTGGGCGGGAGAGCTGCGCCATCTCCAGCCCCTGGGCAAAGTGGGCGGTGGCATCGTAGAACTCCAGGAGCTTGAGGAGCCCCAGCTCAGGCCCTGCCCTCTCCACGCCTGAGCTGAGGCAGTCAGGCAGGGTGGGCAGCAAGGCCCCCAGAGTCTGAATCAGCAGCACGGTCACCACCTCGTGGGGGTTCTTGAAGACCTGCAGTGGGAGAGAGGTATCTGCGTTAGCACAAAGGACCAAGCAGGAACATACCTTTTCAAGAAGCAGTCTCCTGGACGGCTCTCAAAGGAATTTCTCCAACAGCTGGAAAATGGCCTCATCAAGAGCTTTAAGCCCCAAGTGTTCCTTCCTACAAACCCAAACAAGCTCAGAAAGTCAAGTAACTGGCACAACTTGCAACCTGTCCAGAACAATTGGCTACTCCATGTCTATTGCTAGCCACAAGTGACTTTTTTTCAAATTTATCACATGTAGAATTTAGATAGCTACCAAAATCTGGCCAGCAAGGCTGTGAAGATGACCATGCAGAAACTAGGAGTGCATGGGAGGTGGAGAATAAAACAGAATTAAAGAAGAATACTTCAGTGAATCAGGGTTGGAGGACATTTAGTCAGATTTGCACACCAGCCCACAACCACATCTCCCCTTGACATAGACCTTGGGTTAAGACAGATTTATCTTTTACTCTAAGGACCACCAGGAATAGTATATCCAGGACCTTTTAGGGTTGTTTTTTTTTAATGTTTATGTATTTACATTTGAGAGAGAGAGTGTTTGCCTGAGTGGGGGAAGAACAGAGAGAGAGGGAGAGAAAGGATCCCAAGCAGGCTCCTCGCTGTCAGCGCAGAGCCCGGTATGGGGCTCAATCCCACAAACCATGAGATCGTGACTTGAGAGTTGGACACTTAACCGACTGAGCCACCGAGGACCCCAGAGGCCTTTTAGATTGTAGATTCACTTATTCACCAAGAGTCTTTTCTTCTATTTTATATACTATTGATCTCTTGGACAAAACTGTAAAAATGTACACAGTACATTTAGAGAGGGCTTCTCGCAGACTCCCCTGTGTTGATTGAATGATTTTTTATTATAATGTGGCTTAAATATGCACAAAAATGAAAACAAGATATAAAACTCTTCTTAGGAATTGTGGTTTATATACACAATGGAATAGTACGTGGCAATGAGAAAGAATGAAATATGGCCTTTTGTAGCAACATGGAACTGGAGAGTGTTATGCTAAGTGAAATAAGTCATACAGAGAAAGACGGATACCATATGTTTTCACTCTTATGTGGATCCTGAGAAACTTAACAGAAGTTAAGTTTCTTCCCCCCCATGGGGGAGGGGAAGAAAAAAAAAAAGGTTAGAGAAGGAGGGAGCCAAAACATAAGAGACTCTTAAAAGCTGAGAACAAACTGAGGGTTGATGGGGGTGGGAGGGAGGAGAGGGTGGGTGATGGGTATTGAGGAGGGCACCTGTTGGGACGAGCACTGGGTGTTGTATGGAAACCAATTTGACAATAAATTTCATATTAAAAAAAATGATGTGCATAATAATAAATCTGTAGGAAAAAAAAACCGTTCTTAGGTAACTCTAAGGCCACAAAAGGTATAAGCTTAAAAACTATAAAATCAATAAACTCACATTTTTATTAGAAAATACCCCGAGATGAGTGAAAAGGATAACACAACTCCCCAAAAGTTATGGGATACAGCAAAAGTAACACTAAGAGGGAAACTTATAGCTCTAAACACATACATTAAAAAAGAAGAAATATCTCAACTCAACAACCTAACTGCATACATTAAGGAATAAGAAAAAGAAACCAAACCCAAAGCTAGAAGAAGGAAGGAAATAATAGAGATTAGAGCAGAGGTAAATAAAATAAAGAACAGAAAGTTAATTTTAAAAATCAATAGAACTGGTTGGCTCTGTGAAAAGATCAACAAAATTGACAAACCTTGAATTTGTCTGCATGCTTCCTCATGAGAGCATTAGGGTTAAGCCTTCTGGGCAGGGAAACTACATAGGTGATGTTTTGACACCAAAATCATTCTTTTTTTTTTTTTTTTTTAACACCAAAACCATTCTTAAAACAGCAACGTCATCATTCGCTGTTGCTCCAGACTCTCACTACCTTCTTGAGAAAGCCAAACTCCTGTCTTAAATTCACAGTTCCTCCCCCCACACATAGCTGCACCAACACAAATCCTCCTATCTCCAGCCAACGCATTCCCCTCACTATCCCCAAACATGCTATGTGAGAAAATCAGAAAGACCTTCAGATACCAGCCAGCCCAATTTCCTCATTTGGCAGAAGAAACTTGCTGCGAGAAAGAGACCAGAGGAGGAAATGAAAATGGGCCTTCTAGAAAAGGAATCCTGACTCCTCGCTATGTTTGGTGAGGATGGACTGCACAATGAGAATCTCCTTCACTCTTATCTCCTACTCAGATGACCTGGGGCAGAGGAAGAATTACACTAATTGGCTGGTCAGCTGAAACTATAAAGTCACATCATAGACCTTCAGTGGCAGTTTTTTTACACATTTCAATTAAAACACACTGGGTCTCATACCCAGAGGTGCCCCCTGTCCTTTGAAGAGATCTGGCAAAAGGGATTCTCTGGCACCTGGCCACAGAACCACCACAAAGTCCACACACTATAAGAGCAAACTTAACTCAGGCTATAGAAGCAACCTCAACAGCTCACCTGAAAACAATCTGACCTTACCTCACACCATACACAAAGACTAATTCAAAATGGGCCACAGACCTTACTGTAGAAACTAAGGGAGCTTCTAGGGGCACCTGGGTGGCTCAGTTGGTTAAGCATTGACTTCGGCTAAGGCCATGATCTCATGGTTTGTGGGTTCAAGCCCTGCACTGGGCTCTGTGCTGACAGCTCAGAGCCTGGATCCTGTTTTGGATTCTGTGTCTCCCTCTCTCTGCCCTTCCCCGCCTCTCAAAAATGAATAAATGTTAAAAAAATGTTTTTTTAAAGAAACTAAACAAGCTTCTAGAAGAAAACACAACAGAGCATCTTTCCAATTTGGAGGTTGGCAATGGTTTCTTACAAAACAATAATCATAAAAGCAAAAATTAATAAATTAGGCTTCAACAAAATCAATACCTCTGTTTAAGCCACAGACTGGAAGGAAGTATCTATATCTTACAAAGGATTCTTATCTGAGATATATAAAAAACTCCTACAACTCAATAATAAAAATGCAAATAACCCAATTTTTTGTAATGAGCAAAAGATCTAAGCAGATACCTCACAAAGGAAGATATAAGCACATTGAAAAGGTGCTCAATATTCTTAGTCATCAGGAAAATACAAATTAAAACCACAATGAAATACTACAACACACCCACCAGAATGGACTAGCTTAAGAAGACTGACACCACCTAACTTTGGCAAAGATGTGGGGCAATCAGGATGCTCGCACACTCGTGAGACTATAAAAAGTACAACCACTTTGGAAGAATGTCTGGCAGTTTCTTATAAATCTACACATACATCTGCCCAATGATCCAGCAATTCCACTCCTAGATATTTACCCAAGAGATATGAATATGTGTATACACAAAAAAGACTTAGAGAACAATGTTCATTAGCAGCCTTATTCATAATAGCCCCAAAATGGAAATATCCCAGGTGTTCATCAGTATAAGAATGAATAAGCCAACTGTGAAATATTCACACCACGTTAACAGTATTTGGCAATAAAAAGGAACAAACCACTGACTCACACAACAACATAAATGAATCTCACAAACATGCTCAATGAAAGAAACCTTGCAGGAAGAACACACACTGCCTGATTCCGTCTATTTAAAATTCGAAAACAGGGGGCGCCTGGTTGGCTCAGTCGGTTAAGCGTCCGACTTCAACTCAGGTCATGATCTCACAGTTTGTGAGTTCGAGCCCCGTGTTGGGCTCTGTGCTGACAGCTCGGAGCCTGGAGCCTGCTTTGGATTCTGTGTCTCATTCTCTCTCTGCCCCTTCCCCACATGTGCTTTGACTCTCTCTCTCAAAAATAAATAAACATAAAAAACTAAAATAAATAAATAAATAAATAAATAAATTTTAAAAATGGGGCACCTGGGTGGTTCAGTCAGTTAAGCGTCCAACTTCACTTCAGGTCACGATCTCACAGTTCGTGGGTTTGAATCCCATGTCTGGCTCTGTGCTGACACCTAAGAGCCTGGAGCCTGCTTTGGATTCTTTGTCTCCCTCTCTCTCTGCCTTTTCCCTGCTTGTACTCTGCTCTCTCTCTCAAAAATAATAAAACATTTAAAAAGAAAAAAAAAAAAACAACACTGAAGGGGCAGGGGCAAAAAAAAATTTTTTTAATTAAAAAAAGTTTACAAAAATTTGAAAACAGGCCTAATTTATGGTGGAAAAAAATCAGAGCAGTGGCTGCCTTCAGGGGTGTTGGACTGACTAGGAAGGAGCATGAGAGAACTTTCTAGAGTGATGGTAATGTCCTCTTATCTTAATGTTCTCTATATCTTAACAGGGATCAGGTTACACAACATTTGTCAAAATTGATCACATAGCATATTTCAGATCATTACATTCCACAATCTTACCTAAAAGGGGGCGGGGAGGGACAAATATTGAACTCTACTTAATAATATGCATGTACAGAACTAAATAATGCTTCCAACTTCCTTTGAAATGAATCAAAAAATAAGACCAGTCAATGAATGGAGAAGTACATGGGAAGATGGACAGATTTATGACAGAGCAAACATAGCAAAATGTTCACTGCAGAGTGCAAAAGTGAGTACATGGGTGTTCATCATACAATTCTTTCAACTCTTTTATATGTTGGAAAATTTTCATATTATAATACTGGGGGGTAAATCAGAAGGGGATACATTTACTGTGGTGTCTTTGCTTTTCTTTTGCACTATACTGACCTTCACAAGATGACGGCCACCTATCAGGCTTTTACTTCCCTGAAAAGGAAATGGACCACTGACCAAAAGCATAAATTAGCAGGATTTATAGGATGAGGCCAGAACATAATTTGAGAAGTCTAAATCCTTTTTCTTAGATGATGAAGGGCATATGCACCTGCAGACATAAGCTGGTTTTACCTTCACAACATAAGGGACGGTAAAAGAAGGCAAGGACACAGAAATGGATGTGCATCCACTGAAAACTGACAACTACTTAAGTGCTGTGAAACGTCTACAGGAATTGTGTTTCATGTTGCTGTAACCTAAATCTGAGTTTGGCTGGCTCCAGGAGAAAGCAATGAGGGTAGAAAACACCAGAATGGACATGACCCTGTACAAGGGATTCCCTCCAGCTACAGTCACGTTCGTTCCAGCAGGGGACAGATGGACACTGCAAGACTAATTCACAACTAATTTCGAAAGCAGACCAAAAACCACACCACACCATCAACAGGCCCAGTAAGTCACAGCCTCTTCTCTCCTAAAAGAGGGAAGAGGATCTGGGGCACTTCCTGGCATTGAGATGGGGGAAGAAGTGTTCACACCCTGGACGGCAGAAAATGCCAAGAGGCTCTGGGAAGACAAGTGAGGGGAAGTTTCCACTTGAAATGAAGTTCCTCTGTCTCATTGGTCCCCTAGGTTGGAGGGCGCCTGTAAAATTGTACTCTTCCTCGAGCTCTGGGCATACCATGTGAACAAGGGAAACTAAGCCAGGTGAGTTTTACCTGAGGTTAAGATAAAAACAATCCTGTTCACTCAAGCACCACCTGACCAAGGGCCTCCTGCTTTTAGATCAGAAGATAACGGCCTCCAGGAATTCCACAGGCTCCCTGGCTGAACAACACGCAACACTGTCACATTAGATTCTATTTAAGATACAGATGAGAACGATAAGAAGAGTTTTAAGGAGACTGAAAGATTTTACTGCCTTGGGTTTTGAGGCTTATCTTTAACTCCTTTGGTGATGGCAGCAAATAGGGAGGTTCTTCCAGGAACGCTTGAAGCAGAGGAGAGACCACTGCCAGAGCTGACACCCATCCCCTAAGACCCAAGCGAGCCATTACCTGCGTAGACCACTGGATCTGCGTGTGCCAGGCCCCGAGCAGGGCGTCGTAGAATCTGGTGAGCTGCCGGTCCAGAGGGAGGTCACTCTGGCACAGCTCCTGCCAGGTTGCTAAAAGCTGTGCCTGCAGAGGCAGAGCAAAGGGGACCTCGCTGAGTGACTGAGACAGGCCACCTGCTAACGTTGTCCTGCCCTCCCGACAAGGTGAGCGATTTCCTGCCACCTACTGTCCCCAGCAACTGCCTGCTGAAGGCCATTTGCTTCAAAGAAGGGCTAAAACGAGAAGTCACAGCCACCTGCTCTGATCATCTATCAGACATTGAATCCGTTGCCCTCCCAGTGTTCCTTTCTTCTTTTATCTTGTCCCAATAGCGTGCCAAGGTCCTTCCACTGGGCATGCTACACTCTCCCCGACAGACCTTTCAGGTGTGCTTGAATGTGCACTTCAGCTTCATGTCCCAACACCCCTACTTAAAGACATGCAAGGTTGGACGTGAAGGAATCAAGTTAGCCTGGGAAGCTGTTGGGTTTTTTTTTTTTTACCTAACATCAACAACCCCAGAAAACAAAAAATTCTGACAGCTTCCGGAGAGCATCATAAGGCCTAAGAGACTACTTTCCCTTGAAAGACAAGAATGGGAGGAATTGTAACAACTTTTCAGTCTATAAATGAAATCCAGCTATAAACATAAAATATGCTGAAAACTGAGGGCTTGCTTCCCTCCCCAACAACCCCCCCCCCCCCCCCCACCAGCCACTGGCAAGGAAATGAATCCACAGGCTGGACCAAGAACACCCCCTACTGGCTAATTAAAAGAAGAAGGCCAGTGGGCGAGAAGGCAAGTTGTCTCTACCTTGGAGTACAAACACTGGGGTTCTGCAGCCCAGCACTGTATGCATTCCACAACATAAGCACTCCCGGCTTCTCACCTTGTGACATTTGTAGTAGTAGGCGAGCAGTTGGGGCATCCGGTCAATTTCAGTAAACACCTTCACAAACATTTTGGACTGATCTAAAGGAGAACAACATAAAACGTGCATGCGCTGTTACCAGGTTTCCTGTTGCGGACAGAAGAAAGAGTTCACCAGGCTAAATGTGGACATATGTAAGCTCCTGTTCGGAACTTCTTACCTATGCAATGAATTAACTCATGCATGGAGAGTAAGACGAAAAATAAGTCAAGATAAGGGGAGAATACCTACTCAGACACCGCAAGCCTTGGCTTGTTTAGATAATGCATCAGTAAGCATCACTGACAGAGCTGAGATCATACATCAGCAAAGTCATTGCTGTATGTGAAGAATGGAATGAGTTCAAATCAGGGCTGGGACTGGGGTGGGGGGCAGGAAGGGGGGTGGCGGGTAGGGGCAAGCCTGGGCTGCAAAATCAAAGGGGACTCTCACTCTCAGGCTTGCACAAGGGCAGGGTGAGAGCCTCCTTAGATTTTTGTGCTTGAGGCATTTCACCTGCCTCACCTCATCCTGGCTCTGACTAGAATCATAAAATGCCAGCAACAGAAAGATACCTAAGAAACCATCAATGGACCTGATGTTACAGGTGAGGAAAGTGCAGCCCAGAGAGCTTCAGTCACTTGCAGGTCAATGGCAGGACTGCCCAATCACAGCACTGACTGAACCATATGAAACTACTGCTATTCAACCATTTTGACCTACAAACATAACAATGTCATATGACTCAATCTAATATTTATATGAACTAAAAAATGCTGACACAAGCAGACCTTCTGCCCATTGCCTAGAATCACGATGCTCTTTGCTGCCCCAGGGCCTTTGCACTTACTGTCTGGGATGATCTTTCTGGCTCTCTGTATGGTTCTCCCCTTATCAGGAGGGTCTTCACCAATCAATTTAGAATTTAGAAATCTAAATTAGGTTTCTCTTGTTATTTATTTCCTATCACATATTCTCCTTCGTAGAACTAATCAAAATCTATATTATTCTATTTAGTCACCTGTGAGATAGTTTGTCTTTCTCACCCTTAGAAATACAAGCTCCATGAGGCTGTGACCTTTCCTGTCTTATCTCTCACAGTTCCTAGAAATTAGTATAGCGCACTACAAAAAAATAAAATAAAATGTATTAAGGAGAGCCTGGGCAGCTCAGTCGGTTAAGCATGCGACTCTTGGTTTCAGCTCAGGTCATGATCTCATGGTTTGTGAGATCAAGCTCCATGTCAGGTTCTGTGCTGACAGCATGGAGACTTCTTGGGATTCCCTCTCTCCCTCTTTCTCTGCTCCTCCCCTGCTCTCTCTCTCTCTCAAAATAAACTTTTTAAAAAATGTAGTAAATTAATGACTATTTTAAATAGTATTGTTTTTCAGCAACATAAATAACATGTTCCTGGTAGAAAAAAATGGAAAATAAGTAAGAAGGAAATCCTATCACACTCTGTTAAACACTGTCAACATTTTGGTGTATATTCAAAGAGTGTTTTCAGATAAAAATTGGTACATTTACTAGTCTAAATATACAATCACAACTTAAAAAAAAATCTCCACTGGATAGAGTAGAACTTGTTATTTCTTGAAACAAATAATAAAGCAGAATTTGGTGATATAGCAAACCCAGTTAGGAAAAGTGTTGAAAAACTTACAGGTAACATGTGAGTCTTTAGCCCTTACAGAGGAGTTCGAGTTTTTCAAGGTTAGTACATTCAATTAAACACAAATATATAAAACTAGGGGAAGTTCTTGACTTAGACAAAAGAAAGAAATAGGAAACTTACTTTGGCAACCCCAATACAGAGTTCTAACTCCTGCCAGTACCACCGACTCAACACACAAGGCACTGCTTGAGCACCTGCCTGGGGAAGAGCCACCTGCTGGGTGCTGGTGGGTGCGGGGGGAGCAGGCAGGGGTCTGATGGTGGACGTGTTGTTGTGCATCCACACCCACTGCCATTCTTCTGCTGACAAAACTCTGGCTGTTCTCGAGGGACAGGGCATCTGCCTCTCACTCTCCCACTTTTTTTTTTTTTTTTTTTTTTTGCAGAGCAAACTATTTAGTTTATATTACTAAACTGTACCATTAGCACTTTCCTATAGCTGCTGGTAATTACATATACGTAAGACAGAGCAAATGTCAATTGTCTTTATCAAAGAATAGTGTTATTTAATACTCTTGGTTTTGTTACCAGTTTTACTGAGAACAGTTGACATAATATCACTGTATACGTTGAAGGCACAGAACATGCTGGTTTGATCCACACAGACTGTGAAATGATTACAATAGGTTCAGCTAACATCCATTTTCTCACGTAGATACAATAAAAAGAAAAGAAAGAAGAAAAGAATAAAGGACAAAAAAATTCTTCTTGTGATGAGAACTCTTCAGATTTATTTTCTCAACAACTGCCCTATGTATCATATGCAGCAATGTTAGCTATGGTCATCATGTTGTACGTTACATCCCTAGTACCTGTTATCTTACAACTGAAGTCTGTACCTTTTTTTTTTTTTAAGTGGGCTTCATATCCAGTGTTGAGCCCAATGTGGGGCTTGAACTCATGACCCTGATCAAGACCTGAGCTGAGATTAAGTGTCAGACGCTTGACTGACTGAGCCACCCAGGCACCCCTGAAGTTTACACCTTTTGACCATTTTCCATTTAAATGTTTCCAGTGAGCTGACTCATCTCCAGAGTAATGGATTCAGAGATGCAAAAGCCTGCACATCAATGCAAACAAGATTAATCCTGGGACCTGTTCTTAAGCTCTGAGGATAGATGCCTGGAACTCTAAGGGCCACATGAAAAGTGCACCTGGAAGTAATGCCAACACACAGAGAGAGCCAAGATATGGCAAGAAAGAGAGACGGGGTCCTAACAACACAGTTTGTGCTCCTGGATCAGCAACACCTCCTGAACTTCTCAGTTCCATAAGCAATATATTCTCTCTCTCTCTTTTGTTTAGGCCAGTTTGAATTGGGTTTCTGTCACTTGCAACCAAAAGAAACTCAAACTGATACAGGCCTCCTGTGAGTTAGGTGGAGTCCCTGGTCTCTATGCCATCTACCCAAAGTGTAATATGTGGTAAATGGATTCTTATTATTTCAAACTAACAACTGATTTTGGATTATAAACAAGACAGTATAACAAACGTATAGCACCAAAGGCAAATTTCATTTACTTTGCTTTTGCACATGATTTCGCATTCTATTTAATATAAGGAAGTACTTCTTACACGATGCCCTGCATACAGGAGATATGTTGAAATTATCCGTTAGATGAAATACATGATGAGAAATGCTCTTAAATCTTGTCCTAAAATATTTCCCCCACTGCATCAGTCTGTACAACTTTGCCCTGTTTCCTCCTAGGTATAGACACAGAAATCACCCCCTTTGGCTGGTGCCTGAGAGGGCTTCTCCGGCTTCTCCCACTCTCTATCACTCATTCTTCCTGGAGGAAGAGAGTATCTGCTTGAATATGTCAATAAATATAAACAGAGATGATAAGAATATGAAAGACCTTCCCTACACTAAGTAGGTAATAACACTTTAAAAAATGCACTGTAGACAAGCTGTCGCCCTTTTACATTCACACTTCTTCCAAAGCTTTTCCATTGATAGAACCTCACTTTAACCTTGTGCAACCCTATGAGGCCAGAAGACAGAGAAACTGCCAGCAGAATAAATAAGCCAGTCAAGATCATACAACTAGAAGGGATGAGACCACTTCTTGGTCGGGTTCCCGAGAATTCATCTAACTCCCGCGATTTGCCCAACAGGACAACTGACAAGGCGAGAGTTCCAGAAGGAAAGTCTCTGGGGAAAAAGGGAAAGTAACTTAGAAGAACATCTTACTCCCATTTTGGAAAAAAATGAAGGACTGTTGATGGCAGCAAGAATGAGAGGGATATCAAACTCAATACCCAAAACACAAATAATCCAGTGAAGAAATGGGCAAAAGACATGAATAGACACTTCTCCAAAGAAGACATCCAGATGGCCAACCGACATATGAGAAAATGCTCAACATCGCTCATCATCAGGGAAATTACAAATCAAAACCACAATGAGATACCACCTCACACCTGTCAGAATGGCTAACAGTAACAACTCAGGCAACAACAGATGTTGGCGAGGATGCGGAGAAAGAGGATCTCTTTTGCATTGTTGGTGTGAATGCAAGCTGGTGCAGCCACTCTGGAAAACAGTGTGGAGGTTCCTCAAAAAACTAAAAAGAGAACTACCCTACGACCCAGCCATTGCACTACTAGGCATTTATCCACAGGATACAGGTGTGCTGTTTTGAAGGGACACATGCACCCCCATGTTTATAGCAGCACTATCAACAATAGCCAAAGTATGGAAAGAGCCCAAATGTCCATCGATGGATGAATGGATAAAGAAGATGTGGTATGTGTATACACACACACATACACACACACGCACACACGCAATGGAGTATTACTCAGCAATCAAAAAGAATGAAATCTTGCCATTTGCAACTACGTGGATGGAACTAGAGAGTATTATGCTAAGCGAAATAAGTCAGAGAAAGACAAATATCATATGACTTCACTCATATGAGGACTTTAAGAGACAAAACAGATGAACATAAGGGAAGGGAAGCAAAAATAATATAAAAACAGGGAGGGGGACAAAACATAAGAGACTCTTAAATATGGAGAACAAACTGAGGGTTGCTGGAGGGGTGGTGGAAGGGGGGATGGGCTAAATGGGTAAGGGGCACTAAGGAATCTACTCCTGAAATCATTGTTGCACTATATGCTAACTTGAATGTAAATTTTAAAAATTAATTAAATAAAAAAGTAAACCTCAAAAATAAATAAATAAATAATAAATAAGTATTAAAAAATAAACTTCAAAAAAAAAAAAAAGAATGAGAGGGAATGGGGTGCCTGGGTGGCTCTGTTGGTTAAGCATCTGACTCTTGGTTTCAGCTCAGGTCATTATCTCACAGTTCGTGGGATTAAGCCCTGCATCGGGCCCAGAGCCTGCTTGGGATTCTCCCTCTCCCTCTCCCTCTCTCTCTGCCCCTCCCCTGCTCATGTGCTTTCTCTGTCTCTGTTTCTGTCTGTCTCAAAAATAAATAAGCTTTAAATATATATTTAAAAATAAAAGTCTTGGGGCGCCTGGGTGGCTCAGTCGGTTAAGCGGCCAACTTCAGCTCAGGTCATGATCTCGCAGTCTGTGAGTTCGAGTCCCGCGTCAGGCTCTGTGCTGACAGCTCAGAGCCTGGAGCCTGTTTCAGATTCTGTGTCTCCCTCTCTCTGACCCTCCCCCATTCATGCTCTGTCTCTCTCTGTCTCAAAAATAAATAAACATTAAAAAAATAATAAAATAAAAATAAATAAAAAATAAAAGTCTTTCATTAAAAAAAAGAATGAGAGGGAATAAAAAGGCGATCAGAAACTTAAGGACAGGGGTGCTTGGGTGGCTCATTTGGTTAAACGTCTGACTCTGAATCTCAGCTCAGGTCTTGATCTCAGAGTTGTGAGAAGAAAGAAAGACAGAAAGACAGAAAGACAGAAAGAAAGAAAGAAAGAAAGACAGAAAGAAAGAAAGAAAGACAGAAAGACAGAAAGACAGAAAGAAAGAAAAACAAGAAACTTAAGCATAAAATGAAGTTGGATAGGAAAGGAATTAAAATCTAGTGCCTGATCTGACTCTGCAAAAATGAACTGAGTTTATCATAAAGTTGTGATAATAGAAACACTATTTATTAATTCAATTAAAAACGATGGTATAGGGACACCTGGGTGGCTCAGTCGGCTGAGTGTCCAACTTCAGCTCAGGCCATGATCTCATGGTTTGGGGACTGGAGCCCCACAGCCCTACATCAGGCTCCACACTGACAGCTTGGGATTCCCTCTCTCTGCCTCTCTTTCTGCCCCTCCCCCACTTGTTCTCTCACTCCCTCTCTCTCAAAAATAAAGATTAAAAAAATTAAACAAAAAAACAGTGGTAAAAGAGGAGAATGGGGAGAAAGGAGTCATATGAAAGCAAAATCCTTAGCTGTAACAATAGGAAGCCGACAGTTTCTAAAATTAATATGCAAAGAAATAAAATAATATATGTATTATGTGGAAATATAAAGTGGAATACCAGAGAAAACAGCTCTGAGATTTAAAGTGATCTCCTGGGGTCAGGACTGGGGAATGAGGTGGTAGAGGAAAACAGGGTTATCTTCCCCAATAAGACCTCCAGTACTATTTAACTTTTCCAACACCATAGGTGACGGGAACAAATTTTAACTGAATTCAAGAAGAAGAAAAATGGAACCAATAAAGTCATTTGTGGGTCTGGACTTCCAATTTGTAGTTTAGCTCCATCTGCTGAGCTACACGGCTATTCAGAAATCTGCTGCTGCTCTCATTCAAATAGAACCTTCACGAATTCCTGATTGGCCTCTTAGGAATTATTCCCTTTGGGCTACTGTGAGAGCCCTCAAGTCTTGAAGGGGGGATCCAAGAGAAAGGAATAATGTTCACCTAGTGCCTCCCCAGGAACCAGGACCCTAGGAATCGTAGGGTGCATGTATGGTACCCACTTTACTGAGAAGGAAACTGAGGTCTCATTGCTAAGAGGCAGCAGCCCAAAGATTTCAAAACTGGCCTGTCCATCTCCCAAGTCAACACTCCCACTCACTCGGCCACACTCATCAGCAGACTTACTACAAATTCTCTGAATATCGACTCTTTAGTCTGTTCAAGGCAAACTATGCTCTGTCCCAGCTCTCTTGTCCAGCCTCATCTCTAACCATTTCCCAACATTCACTCCATTAAAACGGACTAGGATTCCCAGCTCTACACCACTCATGTGTATGTTGTTCTCTCTGCCGCAATTGTTTCTCCTCACCTGTCAAAATCCTTCACCCAGGGGGAAAGGCTTATGCTACAGTGCTCACTGGGGGAAAAACAACATACAAAGTATATACTCAATGTATATACTTACCTTAAAAAATACAGGTACACACACACACACACACGGGAAAAAAAAACTGGAAGGAAATGAGGAGGGAGCATAAAACAAGCTGCCAGGCGGCAGACACCCTCCGCAAACACCCTCCCACCCGACCCCCAGTGGGGTATGTGTGATATTCCTTGGGCACTCCTGGCTGCCCAACAAAGGAAAGGGGAAAAACAAATGGTTAACTGATAGAGATCATAGTCCTGCAGGACCTAAGTCTCCAGCTATTCACAAGTAACTTGGTAAATCATAAGAAAAAGGCAATCTCATCAATAGCCTAATCTCCAGACACCTATAAACTCCATTTCCTAGAGCCCCAACATCATCCCTCCATAGTGATGTGGGAAACAAAGGCAGAAGGAAATGGCAGATAGAACTCAATTTCCTTATAACCTGCAGCCTATTGAGAGATACTTCAGGCAGGCAGAGTAAAACTTTTCTCCAGGAACTCCCTATGTCTTAATGCTAATACTTTGCTAGAGGCAAAACAACCCTAGCTTGACAATAGCTAGACCTCCACTATCCTGGGAGTCTCAAGATGTCTTCAAGAATTCTTTCTTGGTCGTCAGCTATGGACCACCCCATCATCACCCCAAAAACCTCATCAGAAAATACTAATAGTCATCTCTTCTGGTGAGTTCACTGGTAAATCATTTTGTTTTGTATTTGTGTATATCGGGGTGCCTGGGGGCTCAGTTGGTTAAGCGTCCAACTTCGGCTCAGGTCATGATCTCACAGTTTGTGAGTTCGAGCCCCGCGCCAGGCTCTGTGCTGACAGCTCAGAGCCTGGAGCGTGCTTCAGATTCTGTGTCTCCTTCTCTCTCTGCCTCTCCCCCACTTGTGCTCTGTCTCTGTCTCTCAAAAATAAATGTATGTGAAAAAAATTTATATTTGTGTATATCTTTCCAATTTTCAGTAACCTGTATATGTATTACTTTTATAATCAGAGACAATTTTCTAAAAAATCTTAATTCACCTAAATTTCAAAGTTCTGCACATATATTGGCTCTTTCAGAAAAGCTTCCTCGATGTTGTCATCTTTCCCTTCATCCCGGGAAAGGGCTAAGGCAATTTTCACATTCCATCCTGTAATGAAATTGTGTACCTGTTCTCTCAGCCTCACCCTTAACGAAGCTGCAAGGTCCTTGAAGACAGCAACCTTATCTTATTCATCTTTGCATTCCCTACTGCTCCTCACAGAATTAGTATTTTAAAATAATATTTAGAAGTGAGTTGCCCTTTCGAAATTCCTCCTTTGAATCACACCCGATAGGAACGGTAAAACAGCAAACAAACTCAAGCCCTAAATGTTCACATATTTGGTGGTTTGAGGAATAAGTAAATAATTGGGTAAATATCAGCATTCCACACATAGCGAGGGGCTCTAGGAGCCAAATTATGGTATTAATATCAAGTAGTTTCTTACATACTTTCCTGAGGGCAGAGGAAATGACTAAATGGAAGACTTGCTTCCAGGATGACTGCTGAAAAGCCAGGGAGGCAGCCTCAGGGCAGCCCCTCCACACACAGCAGCACCGCTGGCGCTCGTCTGCCCCCTTCTGGCCAAAACTCACACGCCACGGTCTCAATGAAATTAAAAAAGAAGAAAAAATTTTTAACGGCACAAACAGGTATCCAACTTTTTATTTTTTTATGTTTATTTATTTTTGAGAGAGAGAGAGCGAGAGAGAAGCATGTGTCAGGGAGGGAAGACAGAGAGACGGAGACACAATCCGAAGCAGGCTCCAGGCTTCTGAGCTGTCAGCACAGAGCCAGATACCGGGCTAGAACTCACCAGCTGTGACTCATGACCTGAGTCAAAGTCGGACACTTAATCGACTGAGCCCCCCAGGTGCCCCAGGTATCCAACCTTTTAAATCTGCTGAGAAGGAAAATCTGTGACAGCAACTATTGTGACGATAACCCAGCTGGACTTGGGAACTATGTCAGTGGAACTCACTTTGTTGGGCGAGAATCTAGGAGTTAGAAGATGGCCATTTGCCCTTAAAATGCTTATTATTTTCCTAAGATCCCTGAGATAAATGAATCTTCCTGCTACGTGTAAAACTGTGTTATAAAAAGTTGCTTCAATTTAACTGAATTCATCGGTTGGCTGTCGTAAAATAAACTAGGCATGTGAACTTGTCACTCGAAGCAGAGAGATAGGAAGGGGGAACATGCTGGAGATGTACTAATTTAGCAGATCTCCCTTTAAAAACTGTCAGGAAAAAAAACCACCTTGGCCTTCCAGGAAAGATCACTGAGGAAAGAGCACATTACCTTGGGGGGGGGGGTGGGGGGGGGGGGGAAACATTCCCGATGCTCACCAAAATTCACTACCCAGAGAAAAACCCAACACCATTCCAGATGTGTTGAGGCCAGGAGAAAATGTGTACTGTGGAACTTCAGAGAAAGTGCCAGATATTCAGTCACATTGGTCCAAGGTGAGTGGGGATGTGGGAGCACTCGGAATGCCAGCATGGAGCAGCTGAGCAATGGCGGGAAGAGGTGAAGACAGGGACCAAAGGGGGTTCTGCGCCAGGCTAGGGGAGGAGGCTTACTTCCACCTCAGCCCAGCAGTGGCTGAAAAGTGCCGTTTCCCCCTTCTGAATCCATCCTGCCCACAAAGGACGGGTCTGGAATCAAGCCTGATTTAAATCTGTGAACAAAAGCAGTCAAAACTAGCTTGCCTCACTACCAAAGCCCATAATCCTGACCCAGAGGGCATCATCCAAACTGGGGCACTATCCAACTCCAAGTAGGAAGGAAGGAAAGGAAAACCATTCCCATTTCCGGAGCTACCACCTTCCAGGTCCATTCCTACTTGTCAGGAGCATCCCACCTAACTAGATGTACACCCCACCACATACGTGAGCTCCGTGGGTCTGTGGCTGCAACAAACTCATGAGAAAACGTGAGGGACAAAGCTGCCAGAAAACGTGGTGACTTTCCAAACCCAACTCCAGCCCTAGGATTCTGGTAGTGAGAAAAAGACCCCAGACAGAGAACTGACAAATGGGTAAGACACTAAATGAAAAAGCTGGAGAAGAGTACTGAATCCATTCTCTTTAGGAAACTGAAGAGCACAACACAGAATATAGCCTTTAAATCAAGGGCAAGAGGAAAGTTCTCAACAAAGTCCAGGTAAACAAGGAGGGGCTTCCAAGGAGATCCCACACACATTCTTTTTCAGTAAAGAGCAAGCCTGGAAAACAGTAACCACATATAAATATGAATAAGCAGAAACAAAAACAAATTGAAAAACTCCACAATATGACCTATGTAAAAGTACCACAAGGAGGGGGAAAAAGAAAAGGAACAGAGCCTGCAGAAGGCATATCAAGTGAGCACTTCAAGAACAAGCAGAGAAAGGATAAAAAAGAAGTAGAGGACTGGGGTGCCTGGGTGGCTCAGTGGGTTAAACGTCCAACTTCAGCTCGAGTCATGATCTCACAGTCCTGAGTTCCAGTCCCACATCGGGCTCTGTGCTGACAGCTCAGAGCCTGGAGCCTGCTTCAGATTCTGTGTCTCCCTCTCTCTCTGCCCCTCCCCCACTTGTGCTCTGTCTCTATCAAAAATAAATAAAAAATACATATAAATATATATATATATATATATATATATATATATATATATATATAAATGGAGAAAGACATGGATTGGCAAATAAAGAGAGCTCACACTTTGTTCCAGAAAAATATTTTTCCCAAACTGAAGAATAATCTAGTGAAGTAACTAAACTGTAAGGCAAAAGAGAATCGTGTAGGCCAGAAGTCAGCAAATTATGAGCCAGCAGGCCAAATCAGCATTTGGTTTCGTCATAAACGTTGATGGGAACACAGGTTTTGATTATCACACAGGCTTTCACACTACAACTACAGAGTTAAGTATCGATGAAAGAGACCAGATAACCCAGAGAACCCAAAATACTTACTACCTGGCCCTTTACAGAAAATGCTTGCTGACCCCTATTTTAACTATTCAAGGAAAAGAAACAAAAACAAAAACAAAAAAGCAGGCCAGTCTGATACTTAATCAGCAAAATATAGTTAGCAAAAGATAAAAAAGCAAGGTTTCTTGAATTCTAAAGGAAAAAGTGTGATTCAAAAGCAGTTACTGTTATCTACATGTAAAAGCAATAGAAAGACATTCTTTACTCCATAAACACTGAGGATATACATATAATCCCCATGCCCTTCCTGAGGGGGAAAAATTCTGATTGAAAATAGACTCCTGGTCATGAAGAGAAGCCTCCAAGAATTAACAAATGGGGAAGACATGGGCTTAAAAGTCTAAGTGAGGACTGAATCCATTTAAACAAGACCTTGAGCATAAACAACCATGGCAATTATTGGTTAGAAAACAGTTACATAGGGGGAGGAACCAAGATAGTGGAAGAGCATGTAAGTTCTTTGTGTGTCTCGTGTCCATGAAATACAGCCAGACCAACACTAAACCATCCTACACACCTAGAAAACTGATTGGAGGATTAACGCAACAATCTGCACAACCTGAACTACAGAATTCAGCAGGTACAATGCATGGAGAAGAGAATTTGGGGGGCGAGAAGCCGCTGAGGGTAGGAAACAGCTTTTGCGGGCAGAGAGAGGATGGAGACTGGGGAGGCGGACAGAATATGGGAAAAGGACCCCTCCCCAAAAGCAGCTAGAGAGAAAGTGGAAAATTGGAAACAGCCACAGAGACTAAACTAAAAAGGGAGAAAGGAGAGAGGGTTTAAATTCCATTAAGACTGTAAACAAGAGGAGCTCAAAGGCTGCAACTCCCCATCTCAATACCTGGCAGTGCTCTGGTGGGAAAGGCGAATCCCCAGGAACAGAGTGGGGTCCGGGAGGTTCTCGGGCCAATGGGAAAAGCAGTTCCACTGCTGGAAGGACATTTGGTAGAGACTATTGAAGCCACCTGGTCTCAGCAGATCCCAGAAAACGGCCACATTCGCTGGTGCTGGAACAAGGTTGTTAAGTGCGAAGTCTGGTGACAGATGTGAGTTGTGATTTTCCATAATCCCTGAAACGCTGCTGCTACACTCCCTTGCAAACTTTTTCTGGGGCGGGTTGGCACCTGGCCGCAGTCTTGGGGCACCGACAGCAGCAGGGTGTGGCAAGCGTTCCTGGGTGCAGCCGACTTTTGGCCATTGCTTGTTTGGCCATTGCTCAGTGAGACCCTCCCACAGA
The DNA here is from genome assembly GCF_022837055.1 of Prionailurus viverrinus. Lineage (NCBI taxonomy): Eukaryota > Metazoa > Chordata > Mammalia > Carnivora > Felidae > Prionailurus > Prionailurus viverrinus. The sequence goes on along the minus strand of NC_062576.1, from coordinate 23,413,196 downwards.
GGGGCGGAGTGGGCCAAAGCCACAGTCCTTCGGAAGTAAGGGGCCGGCGGAAACAGCCACACCTGAGACAAAACTCGGGAGAGAGGTACTGCCTGGGTCTTGATCATGTTCAGTGAAGAGGCGGGGAGTGGAAGAAAGCTGAAGACAGAGGATGGGTGCACAGTTGCTGCTCCGAGAGAACAGTCAACATACTAGAGATTGGGTAGCTGGGTGACACCATTTTCACCGCTCCCGCGCATGCGCATACACACCTACAAGCACTGCAACAATCCACTCCAGTAGGCTAGCAGCGCCACCTAGTGGAAAATGGAGCTGTTACACTGAGCCCCGCCCAACTGGGCGAACCTGCTCTTCAAGAACACAAGTCTCACTGCCTACTTAGTTTATGGACTATAAAGCACTACATAGTCTGACTACTAGGGGAAAATGAAGTAATTTCAGTCCTATTTCAATGTGTTAGCAGGTCCATCTATTCAATTTTCTTTTTTTTTTTTTCCCCTCTTTTACACTATTCTTTTTCTGGAATACAGAAAGAGGAAAAATTGATTTTTATTTTCAATTTTTATTAAAAATATTTTTTTACTATATTTTTTACTTTTGTGTAAATTTTTTCAAATTCTACCTTAGTTCCATCATTCTATTTTAGTCTACTTCAGTGTATTCAACTTTTCAAATTTTCAAACGATTTCCTTGTTTTCTTTTTTCTTTTTTGTTTCTTTTATTTTTCTTGAATGCAGAAAGTGAAAAACTTCATTTTTATTTTCAATTTCTATTAAAAATATTTTTAATTTTTTACTATATTTTTTTCTTTTATGTAAATTTTTTCAAATTCCATTTTACTTCCATCATTTTATTTTAGTCTACTACAGTGTATTCACTTCTTCAAATTTTCAAACGATTTTTTTTCTCTTTTTCATTTCTTTTTCTTGGATCAGAAAGATTAAAAACTTCATTTTTATTTTTAATTTTTATTAAAAATATTTCTCTTTAGTTTTCCTACTGTATTCTTTACTTTTGTGTACATTTTTTCAAATTCTATTTTACTCCCATCATCTCATTTCAGTCTACTTCAGTGTATTCATTTTTTCAAATTCTCAAATGATTTCCTTTCCCACCCCCCACTTTTTTCTCTAACTTGTCAAACCACTTTCAACACCCAGACCAAAACACACCTAGGATCTAACATCATTTATCAGATTTTGTGTGTGTGTGTGTGTGTGTGTGTGTGTGTGTTTAGTTTTTTAATTTTAATTTTTTTTTATTTTAATTTTTTCTACCTCTTTAATTTCTTTTCTCCCTTCAAAATGTCAAAACGAAGCAATTCACACCAAAAGAAAGAGCACGAAGAAACGACAGCCAGGGATTTAACCAACAAAGATACAAGCAAGATGTCTGAACCAGAATTTAGAATCACAATAATAAGAATACTAGCTGGAGTTGAAAATAGACTAGAGTCCCTTTCTGCAGAGATAAAAGAAGTAAAAAATAGTCAGAATGAAATTAAAAATGCTATAACTGAGCTGCAATCACAGATGGATGCAGCAGCAGCAAGAATGGATGAGGCAGAACAGAAAATCAGCGATACAGAGGACAAACTTATAGAGAATAATGAAGCAGAAAAAAAGAGGGAGATTAAGGCAAAAGAGCACAATTTAAGAATTAGAAAAATCATGGGGTGCCTGGGTGGCTCAGTCGGTTGGGCGTTCAACTTCGGCCCAGGTCATAATCTCACGGTCCGTGAGTTCGAGCCCCGCGTCAGGCTCCGTGCTGACAGCTCAGAGCCTGGAGCCTGCTTTGGATTCTGTGTCTCCCTCTCTCTCTGCCCCTCCCCTGTTCATGCTCTGTCTCTCTCTGTCTCAAAATAAATAAAAATGTTAAAAAATAATAATAATAATAAAAAAAGAATTAGAGAAATCAGTGACTCATAAAAAAGGAACAAAATCAGAATCATAGGTGTCCCAGAAGAGGAGAGAGAAATAGGGGTAGAAAGGTTATGTGAGCAAATCATAGCAGAAAACTTTCCTAACCTGGGGAAAGACACAGACATCAAAATCCAGGAAGCACAGAGGACCCACATTAGATTCAACAAAAACTGACCATCAACAAGGCATATCATAGTCAAATTCACAAAATACTCAGGCAAGGAAAGAATCATGAAAGCAGCAAGGGAAAAAAAAATCCTTAACCTACAAGGGAAGACAGATCAGGTTTGCAGCAGACCTATCCACAGAAACTTGGCAGGCCAGAAAGGAGTGGTGGGATATATTCAATGTGCTGAATCAGATAAATATGCAGCCAAGAATTCTTTATCCAGCAAGGCTATCATTCACATTCAAAAAAGGAGACATAAAAAGTTTCCCAGACAAACAAAAATTAAAGGAGTTTGTGACCACTAAACCAGCCCTGCAAGAAATTTTAAGGGAGACTCTCTGAGGGGAGAAAAGATGAAAAAAATATATATATATACATATATATATATATATATATGTATATATATATGTATATATATATTTTTTTCATCTTTTCTCCCCTCAGAGAGGGGAATATATATATATACATATATATATATACATATATATATATATTTTTTTTTAAAGTACCAAAAGCAACAAAGATTAGAAAGGACCAGAGAACACCACCAGAAACTCCAACTCTACAAGCATCATAATGGCAATAAATTCATATCTTTCAGTACTCACTTGAAATGTCAATGGACTCAATAATCCAATCAAAAGACATAGGGCAACAGAATGGGTAAGAAAACAAGATCCATCTGTATGCTGTTTACAAGAGACCCACTTTAGACCTAAAGACCCCTTCGGATTGAAAATAAGGGGATGGAGAACCATCTATCATGCTAATGGCCAACAAAAGAAAGCGGGGGTAGCCATAATTATATCAGACAATCTAGACTTTAAAATATTGTATCAAGAGATGAGGAAAGGCATTATATCATAATTAAGGGGTCTATCTACCAAGAAGACCTAACAATTGTGAGCACCCATATAAATCAATTAATCACAAACATAAAGAAACTCATCGATAGTAATATCATAATAGTAGGAGACTTCAACACCCCACTCACAGCAATGGAAAGATCATCTAATCAAAAAATCAACAAGGAAACACACTGGACCAGATGGACTTAACAGATATATTCAGAACATTTCATCCTGAAGCAGCAGAATATATATTCTTTTCCAATGCACATGGAACATTGTCCAGAATACACCATATACTGGGAAACAAATCAGCCCTAAGTAAGTACAAAAAGATCGAGATCATACCATGCATATTTTCAGACCACAATGCTATGAAACTCGAAATCAACCACAAGAAAAAATTTGGAAAGGTAACAAATACTTGGAGACTGAAGAACATCCTACTAAAGAATGAATGGGCTAACTAAGCAGTTAAGGAGGAAATTAAAAAGTATATGGAAGCCAATGAAAATGATAACACCACCACCCAAAACCTCTGGGACGCAGCAAAGGCAGTCATAAGAGGAAAGTATATAGCATAAGAGGAAAGTATACCAGGCCTTCCTAAAGAAGGAAGAAAGATCTCAGATATACAACCTAACCTTAAGCCTTAAGGAGCTGGAAAAAAGAACAGCAAATAAAACCCCAAACCAGCAGAAGACAGGAAATAATAAAGATTAGAGCAGAAACTAATGCTATCGAAACCAAAAAAAAAAACAAAAAAAAAAACAAAAAACAAACACAACAGTAGAACAGATAAATGAAACCAGAAGCTGGTTCTTTGAAAGAATTAACAAAATTGATAAACCACTAGCCAACTGGATCCAAAAGGAAAAGGAAGGGACCCAAATAAATAAAATTAAGAATGAAAGAGGAGAGATCACAACCAACACAGCAGAAATAAAAACAATAATAAGAGATTATGAGCAATTATATGCCAATAAAATGGGCAATCTGGAAGAAATGGACAAATTCCTAGAAACATATACACTACCGAAACTGAAACAGGAAGAAATAGAAAATTTGAACAGATCCATAAAAAGTAAGGAAATTGAATTAGTAATAAAAAATCTGCCAAAAAAAAAAAAAAAAAAGAGTCCATGGCCAGATCGCTTTCCAGGGGAATTCTACCAAACATTTAAGGAAGAGTTAACACCTATTCTCTTGAAGTTGTTCCAAAAATAGAAACGGAAGGAAAACTTCCAAACTCTTTCTATGAAGCCAGCATTACCTTGATTCCAAAACCAGAGAGAGACCCCACTAAAATGGAGAACTACAGACCAGTTTCCCTGATGAACATGGATGCAAAAATCCTCAACAAGATATTAACCAACTGGATCCAACAGTACATTAAAAAAAAATTATTCACCACGACCAGGTGGGATTTATACCTGGGATGCAGGGCTACTTCAATATCCCCAAAACAATTAATGTGATTCATCACATCAATAAAAGAAAGGACAAGAACCATATGATCCTCTCAACAAATGCAGAGAAAGCATTTGACAAAATACAGCATCCTTTGTTGATAAAAACCCTCAAGAAAGTAGGGATAGAAGGATCATACCTTGAGATCATAAAAGCCATATATGAATGACCCAACGCTAATATCATCCTCAAATGGGGAAAAACTGAGAGCTTTCCCCCTGCGGTCAGGAACAAGACAGGGATGTCCACTCTCGCCACTGTTATTCAATGTAGTATTGGAAGTCTTAGTCTCTGAAATCAGACAACACAAAGAAATCGGCCAGGAGGAGGTCAAACTTTCACTCTTCGCAGATGACATGATACTCTATATGGAAAACTTAAAAGATTCCACCAAAAAACTGCTATAATTGATTCATGAATTCAGCAAAGTTGCAGGATATAAAATCAACACACAGAAATTGGTTGCATTCCTATACACCAAGAATGAAGCGACAGAAAGAGAAATCAAGGAATCAATCCCATTTACAGTTGCACCAAAAGCCATAAAATACCTAGGAAGAAATCTAACCAAAGAGGTGACAAATCTGTAACTGAAAACTGTAGAACGCTTATGAAAGAAATTGAAGAAGACACAAAAAAATGGAAAAAGATTCCATGCTCCTGGATAGGAAGAACAAATATTGTTAATATGTCGATACTACCCAACGCAATCTACATATTCAATGCAATCCCTATCAAAATAACACCAGCATTCTTCACAGAGCTAGAACAAATAATCCTACAATTTGTATGGAACCAGAAAAGACCCCGAATAGCCAAAGCGATCTTGAAAAAGAAAACCAAAGCAGGAGGCATCACAATCTGGACTTCAAGCTATACTACACAGCTGTAATCATCAAGACAGTATAGTACTGGCACAAGAACAGACACTCAGATCAATGGAACAGAATAGAGAACACAGAAATGGACCCACAATCAGATGGCCAACTCATCTTTGACAAAGCAGGAAAGAATATCCAATGGAATAAAGACAGTCTCTTCAGTAAGTGGTGCTGGGAAAACTGGACAGCAACATGCAGAAGAATGAACCTGGACCACTTTCTTTCACCAGACACAAAAATAAACTCAACATGGATGAAAGACCTCAATGTAAGACAGGAAGCCATCAAAATCCTCGAGGAGAAAGCAGGCAAAAACCTGTTTGACCTTGGCCGCAGCAACTTCTTACTCAACACGTCTCCGCAGGCAAGGGAAACAAAGGCCAGCCAAAATGAACTACTGGAACCTCATCAAAATAAAAAACTTCTGCACAGTGAAGGAAACCATCAGCAAAACTAAAAGGCAACTGACAGAATGGGAGAAGATATTTGCAAATGACATATCAGATAAAGGGTCAGTATCCAAAATCTATAAAAAACTTATCAAACTCAACACCCAAAAAAACAAATAATCCAGTGAAGAAATGGGCAAAAGACATGAATAGACACTTCTCCAAAGAAGACATCCAGATGGCCAAAAAATGCTCAACATCACTCATCATCAGGGAAATACAAATCAAAACCACAATGAGATACCACCTCAAACCTGTCAGAATGGCTAACAGTAACAACTCAGGCAACAACAGATGTTGGCAAGGGTGTGGAGAAAGACGATCTCTTTTGCATTGTTGGTGGGAATGCAAGGTGGTGTAGCCACTCTGGAAAACAGTATGGAGATTCCTCAAAAAACTAAAAATAGAACTACCCTACAACCCGGCAACTGCACTACTAGGCATTTATCCAAGGGATACAGGTGTGCTGTTTGAAAGGGACACATGCACCCCATGTCTTTAGCAGCACTATCAACAATAGCCAAAGTATGGAAAGAGCCCAAATGTCCATCGATGGATGAATGGATAAAGATGTGGTATATATATGTGATGGAGTATTACTCGGCAATCCAAAAGAATAAAATCTTGCCATTTGCAACTACGTGGATGGAACTGGAGGGTATTATGCTAAGTGAAATCAGTCAGAGAAAGACAAAAATCCTATGACTTGACTCATACGAGGACTTTAAGAGACAACACAGATGAACATAAGGAAAGGGAAACAAAAATAATCTAAAAAACAGGGAGGGAGACAAAACAGAAGAGACTCATAAATATGGAGAACAAACTGAGGGTTACGGGAGGGGTTGTGGGAGGAGGGGATGGGCTAAATGGGTAAGGGGCACTAAGGAATCTACTCCCGAAATCACTGTTGCACTATATGCTAACTAATTTGGATATAAATTTTAAAAAATAAAAAATAAAACAAGTTAATAAAAAAAAATAAATCTAAAAACAAATACAATTTTACAACAACAAAAAAGAAAACAGTTACATAAAAATATTACAAAATATGAAAATTGTCTAACAGTTAAAAGTTTAGAGAGAGAAGCCCTATGATAAAAAATTAATAATTAATAATTTGATAGTATGCCATAATTAAAATTCTAGACTATGCAATCTTCTAGATCGAGCGGGGAAGTGGGGTAGGTGGGAAGCAGGAGGAATCAAAGTTCACTAACTGGGGGAGTCAGATATTGTTTCATTACGGGGCCAATAAATTGAGAAAGAAGCTTAGTTTAGTATCTGAAATAATAAATCACTAGAAAAACAAAAATCAAGTTATATATCTTTCAAATCATCTGTGAGAGAAAAAAAACACAAAGAAAACAGAAACAGTAAACAAAAAATGTAGAGACACACAAGACTGAAAATTTCTGTTAAAACAAAAACCTAAATGGTATAAAGTCACTTATTAAAAAATACAAGGATTAGGAGTGCCTGGCTGGGTCAGTCAGCATGTGACTCTTGATCTCAGGGTTGTGAGTTCAAGCCCCATGTTGGGCAAGGAGCCACAAAAGAAAAGAAAAGAAAAGAAAAGAAAAGAAAAGAAAAGAAAAGAAAAGAAAAGAAAAGAAAAGAAAAGGAAAGGAAAGGAAAGGAAGAAAAAAAGAAAGAGAAAGAGAGAGAAAGAAAGAAAGAAAGAGAGAGAGAAAGAAAGGGAGAGAGAAATAAGAAAGACAGAAAGAAAGACAGAAAGAAAGAAAGAAAGAAAGAAAGGAAGGAAGGAAGAAAGAAAAAAAAGGAAGGAAGAAAAAGAAAGAGGGAGGGAGGAAGGAAGGAAAGAAGGAAGGAAGGAAGGACGAACTAGATCAAAAAACAAAATTCAACCATATGCCATCTCCAATAGCCAGTCTAAAATAAAACATCACAGAAAGCTTGAAGGCTAAAAAAAAAAAGTGGGTAAAGCCATACTAAAGCAAATACAAACAAAAAATAAGGCAGAAGTTGTAATATTCATACCCAATTTGAACGGCAGGCAGAAAGCATTCAATGGAGCCATGGCAGTATTTGATAAAAATGTTCCTTAAAACCTAACAGAGTAATAAGGAAGAATAAAAGCTTACAAATCATTTTTATGAAGCCGACACAACCAGGATACTAAAGCCTGACAAAGATATTTACTAAGGGGATTTCTATGAAAAATTCTAAAGTATCAGTAAAATATCCAGTAGTACATTACCATGCACATGCATACACACACACACACACACACACACACACACACACACACACACACAGATACCCCATAAACATGTGGGGCTTGTTCTTGAGTTGCAAGAATGATACAATATTAGGAATGCTATTAATAGATCTCCCATATTAGTAAATCAGAGGAAATAAAAATAATACTTGATAAGGGCCAAAACTCACCAAACGGTACACTTAAGATTTGCGCATTTCTCTAAATGTAAATTTTACCTCAAAAAAAGAGAATCACACACCAATACTGAACTCCAGTTATCGATACGAATGCGGAAGCGTTTAAGAATGAAATGCTGGTATCTATCAGTTAGTTACTTTGACATTCATCCAAAACAGAACATGGATGGAGAGGGAGATGGATGGGTGGATAAGTAAGTGACAAAGCAAATCTGGTAAAACACCAGGCTGGGATCTAGACGGTGTGTCTGTCGTACACTTATTTCAGCTTTTCTGTATGTTCGAAAATGCTCATCGTATAAAATACTGAAAAAAGGCGACCACCCCAGAAAGTTACAAGTTAACTTCCGATCTACATAATTTAATCCACATTAAGACATTCAAGAGGTTGAAGACTCGGAAAGCCTTACCTTTGTTAAGAGGTGCACACAAAGATGAGAAAGGGCTAGCACTCACCTATAGACTGAGAGGTGAATACCGCTACAATCTGCGGGGAGGCCAGGGCCTCCAGCCTGTTCTTCAGGGCCTCCAAGTGCACACACTTTTCTGAGTAGTCTGGAGTATCCACAAGCATCATTAAACTGTTCTGCAGACCTGTCAGCTTGGCAGAAATCACAGCTATGTCCTATAAAAAGACCACAATTGGGGATATTTACTTTAAAAGACCCAGGTACTTCAATTAAGAATGGACAAAATACAGAGTGCCTGCCTGGTGCAGTTGGTACAGCATGCGACTCCTGACCTCAGGGTTGTGAGTTCAAGCCCCGTGTTGGTTGTGGAGTCTACTTTAAAAAAAAAAAAAAAAAGAACGGACAAAATACATGAAAAGACAATTCATAAAATTAAAACAAGAGTTTTCCTCCTAACAAAGTGGAAAAACCCTGGAAAAATTATAATAGCTATTGTTAGTGAGGGTGTGAAGAAAAAAGTCTACCTGGTACCATAAATTTACACTGTCTTTCTAGAAACAATTTAGCAATGTGCATCAAGAGCCTTGAATACTATTCATATCTTTAAAATTTTTTTTAATGTTTATTTTTGAGGAAGAGAGAGAGACAGAGTGTGAGTGAGGGAGGGGCAGAGAGAGAGGGAGACACAGAATCTGAAGAAGGCTCCAGGCTCTGAGCTGTCAGCACAGAGCTTGACATGGGGCTCGAGCTCATGGACCACGAGATCATGACCTGAGCATGATCACGAGATCATGACCGACTGAGCCACCCAGGTGCCCCGAAAACTATTCATATCTTTTGACCTGGTATTTCCTTTTCTAAAAATATGTCCTAAAGAAACAATTAGAAGGGGGTGCCTGGCTGGCTCTGTTGGTATAGTATGATCTCAGGATTGTGCGTTCAAGCCCCACGTGGGGTATAGAAATTACTTAAAAATAAAAACTTAAAAAAAGAAACAATCAGAGGGACACAGAGATATTCATGCATTTTAATTAATTAATGTGATTCTAGTGTTGTAATAACAAAAACCTAGAAGCAACCTAAATCCTCCCTGATAACAAAATATAAAGGCTGAGTCCCTCATAATGGAATGTGGAATACTGTGCAGCCATTAAAGATCATGTTTTTGAAAAGTATTAATTACATAGCAAAATATGATTTATATGATTATAAAATATATATTATAAAATATGATTTTATATTTATTTATAGCAAAATAAGATAAAAAAGAATATAGACACTAAAATATATGTAAATGTCTATATACCTGAAATATATGCATACATATAAAATACACAGGTGCAAAGATGTAAAAATACATAGAAAAATACCTACTAGACATAAAAAGCATATTACTAGGACATAGGAATAAGGCTCATTTTGTTCTCTGCCTTGTATTTTTCTGAATTTTCCAAATCTTCCAGACACACACAAATTATGTTTATAATTTGGGGCACCTGGGTTGCTCAGCCAGTTAAGCATCTGATTCTTGATTTCAGCTCAGGTCATGATCTCACGGTTCATGAATTCAAGCCCCAAGGAAGGCTTTGTGCTGATAGCACACAGCCTGCTTGGAATTCTCTCTCTCCCTCTCTCTCTGCCCCTTCCCTGCTTCCGTGAGCACTCTCTCTCAAAGATAAATAGACATTTAAAAAAATTATGTTTAGGGGCATCTGGGTGGCTCAGTTGGTTAAGCATCTGACTTCAGCTCAGGTCATGATTTCATGGTTCGTGGGTTCGAGCCCCATGTTGGGCTCTGTTGCTGACAGCTCAGAGCCTGGAGCCTGCTTCGGATTCTGTGTCTCCCTCTCTCTCTCTGCCCCTCCCCAGTTCGTGCTCTGGCTCTCTCTGTCTCTCAAAAATAAATAAACATTAAAAAAAACCTATGTTTATAATTAGAAAAGCTATTTTTTAAAAGAATTAAGAATGCAGTAATTGTTTCATTTCAGCATCCGAAAGGTGTCTACGATATCTACGATGTCTACGATGTCTACGATGTGACACCGTATTGAAACACAAAGATCACAGGGGAGCCCTTGGGTTCACATACAGAAAGATCAGGATACAAATTAAGGACTATGGTTCAAGAGGCACAGGGAGGGAGCGACTGAGTTTGCCAATGAGAGGGCGGGAGCCAGCAGTGACGGATGTTGAAATGGTGTAGGAGAAAAACAATGGGAAGCTTAATCAGAGTGGTGGCAGAGGGATCTAAGGAACAGACAACTTCAGAGAAAGATGGGAGAGATGGGGAGAGGGAACAGTTAAGGACTGCCAAGGTTTCCAGCCTCAATACTTGCATGGGAAGTGCCGCCATTAACCAAGAGAGGGAGGCCAAAGGGAAGACCAAATGGGCAGTGGTTCTAGACAGAAGTAATGAATTTAGTTTACAGTGTCCAGGGGGATGTCCAGGTGGATACAGGCGATCTTGTGGGCAATTAGTTCTGAATATCAGGATAGCTGGGAGGGGAGAAAGCAGCTTTCTAACTTTTAGCTAGTTAATATTAGTAGTGTACAGATTGCAATCAGAGACTGTACTTAGGTCTATTCTCTGTCACATCCATGCCAGAAGTCAAGTAAGATTTGCAACTCACACCTATGAAGCCTAAATCAATTACCTTGTCATGAGCCCAGAGGAGCTCTATTGTACTTAAAAATAAACATAACTGGGGTGCCTGGCGGCTCAGTTGGTTGAGCATCTGATTTCGGCTCAGGTTGTGATCTCAAGGTTCCTGAATTTGAGCCTCACATCAGGCTCTCTGCTGTCAGAAGAGACCCTCTGGCCCCCTCTCTCTGCCCCTCCCCCGCTCTCTCTATGTTAAAGATAAACATAACTGACATGGAATAATAGATCTCTCAGTACAAAAACAAAGTGCCCAGCAGCGTTCACAATGTGCTACCATTTATGGCAACCAAAGGGCAGGGATCATATATAAGTGTGTATGTGTCAGGAAGGACAGGTATAAAGGTGGTACGAGAGTTTGTACGGAGAAGGGAAATGAGGGCACTGGGAGGTGTCAGGGTTACAGGGAAAACGTTTTTGGCTGTTTATTCCTGTCTACGAATTTTTTCCCCACATGCACTAAGCGCTTTTTTAAAAACTTGTGAGAGTTCTGAAAACCAGCAAAAGAGATGATAAAGAATTCATTTTGCTTAACAACTGAAAAGGAGTTTTTCACAAGACATCATCTGACCTCCTCCTTATAACCAGGCATCAAAAGCATTCCTACCGTTGGCGGCCCAGGAGGTGTTAAGTACCTTGCCAGGATCCCATGATGGGTAAGGTCCCTCTGCCCGTGCTCCACACTCTCCTAATCCATTTCCTCTGCCTTTTTTACTGAGGCTTCTCCTAAACTCTGTGACTAGAAGCCTTCAGTCAATCAGGAGATACAAACTCAAGATGGTGGAAAGACCCAGAGCAATTTCAGATCTTCCCACCCTCTGCCTACACACTTCCTGTGCTGCTTTTTACTACCCCTTACGGTTTCGAGTAAATGACTTTCTCATCGGTTTCTCCAAACCTCACGTTCCTGCCCGAACAGAACGCACAACATCCCCTGAACAAAAAACCTACTTGAGTCTTAAACGTCTCCTCAATATCAGCACTCAATGTGCTCCACTTGTCTGCTTCCTGAAGAGATTCTGCGGCAAGCTGCATTCTAGACTTCACCTGGTCGATTTCTACCAACACCTAAAAGAGAAATGAGGGATCAAACACTAAGGAAATGGCAGTTCCTTTTTCTCTACCTTGCTCCAGTGACTTGAAACATAAGCACCATGAGGTGCCCCTGTCTTCAGGGAGCTTCTGTGCCCCTTACGACACCAATCATGTGGCTACATTGTTCAGCAGGTGCTGAAGACAGACGTGCAAGCTGAAAGAACCAAGCCAAAGAGGAGTGTTGAGTGGCTGGCAGACTTTGGAGTTCAGGTTGGGAGGGAAGGTCTTCCAAAACCAAGAATCAACATTTAGGACAGGAGCCAAAATACCTGCATCGATTGGGATGTATCCTGTTCGAATTTTTTAATGTCCTCCTTGACAAGAATCATCTGCTCTTTCAGGAAAGACGCCTCCTGTTTAAGGGCTTCCACATCGCGGAGCACTTTGGGCATGTTCTGAAGAGCCTGGTGACTTGTTTCTGCAGCAAGAAGCCAAGAATGAAAGGCGAAAATCGGAGCAGTCACAACCTGAATAAATCAGGAGACACGAAGGGACTCTTCCCCAAAGCACTACCAACTACACAGCTTTCTGAGCCTGCGGGAAATGTGGGGTGGAGAGGAGGTGGGCCGGGAGGTGGCCTCTGCCAGGGCATGTCCTCCCCAGTCTGACGGGTGAGGGTCACGTGATTTGACAAGGAAGGAACCATCAGCCCGACCCAACACCAACTGTTTTCCACCACTGAGTGAAAGTGCAACTCCCTCTGTGAGGAGACAGAATGAAAGAATCTGACACTGGGTAGATGCCAGCTACGTGCAGGTGGTTTACCAACGTTCTATCACTTAATGTCCACAGTAATCATTAGTAGCCGCCTCTTAGAAATAAGAAAACTGAGGCTTAGGAAGGTTGAATAACTTGCTTAAGATTGCACAGAGCTGAAACCAAGCCTTACATGTGTCTGGCCCATTTGCATTCCATGGTCTTTTCAAAACAGAGTCCACAGACTCTCAGCATCAACTGGACTGCAGTTGAATACAGGTCCCTAGGCACCTGCCAGAGTTTCTTATTTAACAGGTCTGGTAGGAGATCAAGTGATATTAAGTAAGCTGCATTTTTTGAGGTGCCTGGGTGGCCCAGTCAGTTGAGCAGCCAACTCTTGATTTCAGCTCAGGTCACGATCCCAGAGTCATGGGATCAAGCCCCGCGTCGTATTTGGGATTCTCTCTCTCTCTCTCGGCTCTGCCCTTCTCCCCTGCTTGCTCTCTCGAAAGAAAGAAAGAAAGAAAGAAAGAAAGAAAGAAAGAAAGAAAGAAAGAAAGACAGAAAGAAAGAAAGAAAGATGCATTTTTTCACAGACATCCCAAATGCAGAATACAACTTGAACATTTTTGCAAACTATGATGTGTTATGTGGAACTGGGAGAGTTAATAGCACACCCCTTTAAGCCTTTAAAGGGCAATTTGATGGGAATCAACCAAAGAAGCCCAGTGCCTTCTCTACCAGCGCAATGAATAGAACTCTAACATCTCGAAGAAGTAGTTCAGGAATCTGTTCATCCAGCTCTGCTGTAAAGTAAAAATCTGTTTCCTGCACTGACCCCAGGTAAAGTTCTAAGACTAAGAAAACAAACACAGACATGGATTTCTTCTGCACAAAGACTGACTTTTAACAATGTTATGGCCCCAGCCTGGTCTCCACCTGCTAAACCTCAGTCACTCTTCAGCCCTTGCTGTTTCCTGTATACCTCTTTTCCCCTCTCCACAGTACCCCCAAGTTTAGTCCACTCTTGTATCCATTTTTAATGTTTTTTTTAATATTTGCATTGTTATATATTTTTTATTTTTTTTAACATTTATTTTTGAGAGAGACAGAGACAGAGCACAAATGGAGGAGGAACAGAGTGAGAGGGAGACACAGGATCTGAAGCAGGCTCCAGGCTCTGAGCTATCAGCCCAGAGCCCGACGTGGGGCTTGAACTCACGAACCATGAGACCATGACCTGAGCTGAAGTTGGACACTCCACCGATGGAGCCACCCAGGCGCCCCTTTTATGTTTATTTTTGAGAGAGAGAGAGAGAGAAAGAGAGAGAATCCCAAGGAGACTCCACGCTGTGTTCACTCCAGCACAGGGCTTGAACTCATGAACTGTGAGATCACAACCTGAGCCGAAATCAAGAGTCGTATGCTTAACTGACTGAGCCACCCGGGCACCCCTGTATCCATTTTTAAAACCATCACTTGCAGTGGTTGCCTCTGAGAGGGTAAGGGTCAGATTTCACCATAAAGGGACGTGGGGACACTGTCTTGGGTGATGGTAACATTCTATTTCTTGACAGAGGTTTGAGTTATCCTAGCTGTACACATTTGTCAAAACTCATCACACTCACCAGATAGGACCCGTGCATTTCACCTTATGTAAATTTTACAGGGTGAAGAAAAACAGAGCTGTAAACAAGTACTGAACTTATTGAACTCTATTATGTTTAGGGTACTAACTGAAATGCACAGGGATAAAGGATACTGATGTCTGCAACTCATTCTGAAATACATCAAAAAATAAGATGGATGAATGGAGAGAGGGATTGGTAAGTGGACAGACTTGTGATAAAGGAGATATAGTTAGGTCATTAATTGTAGAGTCTAGGTAGTGGGCGTATGGATGTTCACTACAAATTCTCTCCACGTTACTCTACGTTTGGCATCTCTGCCCACAGCTGGGCGGTTCAAGAACCTGCTGCCACTCCTGATGTTCTCCCCCTCTCATTCCTTATTCCAATCCACCAGCAAGTTCTCCCCATTCTTCCTCCTAAAAATATCTTAAATCTATCCATTTCTCACCATGTCCACTGTCATAACCCCACCTGAAGCCACTATGATGACAGTCCACCCTTCTGAACAGCAGCCTCCAGCAGAATGGAGCCATGAATCAAACCATGTCACTCCCATACTTATAAATCCTCCGGTAACATCCCATTACACTCATTTTGGTTCAAATCCAAACTCTTTCACGTAACATTAAAATCCCTGCATGATCTGGCCCCTGTTAACCTATCCAACCTAAGACTGGGTCTCATTCAACATTGGATCTCTGAAACGTGGAAAACAGTTTGTGCCCAATATTTGTTGACTGAATTCATGAACAAATCGATCCTCCAGTTTGGAGTCCTCAATACCCACTCCTTGAACCTCTGCAATAACCTCTCTTCACTGAAGACTTGAGCCACGGTCTCATCTTCCATAAAAATAAAGCTTTGGGGGGCGCCTGGGTGGCTCAGTAGGTTCAGTGTCCAACTTTGGCTCAGGTCATGATCTCACGGTTCTGCACTGACAGTGCAGAGCCTGCTTGGGATTCTCTCTCTCCCTCTCTCTCTGCCCCTCCTCCACTCGTGCGTGCGTGCTCTCTCTCTCAAAATAAATAAACTTAAGGCCTTTCACAGTTTGATCCCAATCTACTTTTCTGCCTTATCTCCGGCAAGTCTCCCCACTCCCTATGAAAGTGTGATCCTGTGGTCATCATACCAGTGACTCATATTTGTTGATGTTACTGATGGAGCTCTGTTGGAACTCACTCTTCTGTGGGCTGGCTAGGCCTTTCTATACTCACATGCCTCTGCATGTGGTGTCCTCTCTCCCTTTAATACCAGACAAGTAGCACGGTATCATGGATAAGAGCCTGGGCTCTGGAACCAACTGCTTGGGTGCAAATGCAAACGGCCCCACTCACTAGCAACATGACCGGGTAAGTCACCTCACTCTGCTGCAGTTTCTCCAATTATAAAGTGGGAATAATAATTGTGCCTACCTCTAAGGACTATTGCCAGGTTTAAATTAGATAATTATGCCCAAAAGGGGCAATATTAACATTTTGGCCAGGACAGTTCTTCATTGTGCAGGACTGTGCCAAGCACTGCAGGACATCAAGCATCGCTGGGTACTTCCACTGAACTTCATGGTTGTGCCATGCCCCACCACCGCAATGCATAAAAACACTCTCACCAATTTCCAGATATTGGGGGCTGGGGGAGGAGGAGGCAACGTTGCCACCCGTGGTTGGAGAACCACCTAGTTAATACATATAAAGCGTTTAAAAGACTGCCTGACACATTCCAAGGACTCAAATATTGCTATCACGTTGTTATTGACGTCCCCCCTCTTTGCCCTATGAAGTCTTCCTTCAAGGCCTAACACAGGGAAAGCCCTTTATGATTCTCCCAGACACCAGGTAACCATACACTTCTTCCAGCTCTCGCCGCTCCTGGTTCTAGTTGCGGTAAAGCCACCCCTCATTGCAAGTGAACTGTTTAGTATCTTCCCCACAAGGCAGCAACTGCCTGAAAGGTACACTTTTTGCCCACTGCCTATTTCTGGGCACATGCGTGACAGATGCTCAATCATAAGCAGAAGATGCACAGTGCAATAAAGGATCGGCAGTGAAAGACAGCTCCCCTCCCGCTCTCCCCACCAACACCAGCCTTTTCTTTCTTTCTTTTTTTTTTTTTTTCAACGTTTATTTATTTTTGGGACAGAGAGAGACAGAGCATGAACGGGGGAGGGGCAGAGAGAGAGGGAGACACAGAATCGGAAACAGGCTCCAGGCTCTGAGCCATCAGCCCAGAGCCCGACGCGGGGCTCGAACTCCCGGACCGCGAGATCGTGACCTGGCTGAAGTCGGACGCTTAACCGACTGCGCCACCCAGGCGCCCCCACCAGCCTTTTCTTAAACAGTGGACACATCCATAAAATAAAGTTCCCTTTCCTGGATCATAGGCTTCCTGCCGGCAGTCTGTGCAAAGTGTCTCTCCCACAAAGCCGAGCAGAAAGACTGGCGTGCAATATGCCCTGAATAAAAACCGAATCGAGGTGTTAATGAAATGGCTGCTGGCGTGTATTATTTTTTATAATTAACTATCCTTAAAAGATGGTTCAAGTCTCCAGTCAGGCCTGCCCATCTTCCTCACGGACATGAAAATCCGCTAAAACAACGTCTCCCAGATTTGTGTCAGTCCCATACGGCTTTGATACGCTTCTGCCAAACATAAGCACGTGCCGACGATTATTTAATACTGTTGAAATACTGAAATATTGTTGTTCACGCTTCTGACTTAAGTTATAAAAGGAAACGTGACAGCACCGCGAGGGGTGGAAGAGCAAGCCTCAGACCTGGCAAGCCTTAAAAACTGGCGGCAGCGAGCTGACACCTTCCCCCGAAGGGGCTGCAGGAGGGTCGGGCCGGGCTCGAGTTCCCACCGCCGCCCCACGCCCGCGCGGACAGCTCGGCCTCACCCTCCACGGCGTGGTTCACCTCCTGGATGAAGAGCTGCAGCTTCATCACCAGGGTGGCCGCGTGGCTGTCCGCCGTCCCGGCCGTCGCCTCCTTGGGGCCCGTCCTGAAGGCCGCGTTGATCCACTCCTTCACGTCGAAGTCTTCCGCCAGGAACTTGGAGAAGTCCATGGCCGCACCGCCTCGGCCCCGGCGTCCACGCCTGAAGAGCTGGCTCCGGTGGCAACGAGGCTGCGGAGGCGGGCGGCCCTGCGAGAGCACCGAGGCTGGCCCGGGGGGGCGGGGGGGGGGGCGGCAGGCGGAACCCACGGCACCCACGGCACCCACAACTCACCCCTCTGAGGCCCCTCTGTCAACTCTCCGAGACAGACTGCTCGGAATGGCCCTCGCCGCGCGCCGTACTTCTTCCGGAAGTAGGTGGCCGTTACCATAGTGACTGCGGGCGTTCCGGGCGCCCTGGTGAGCTGGGCTTTGGCGCAAGGCCACTGGCGGAGAGCGGCGAGCAGCGGGCGCTTGAGGGCCTTCCACTTCTTTTGCTAACTTAAGTGCGTGTTCGCGTGCCAAAGTATGTGCTTCCTCCAAAGCCCTTACGTGCACTAGCGCACTTCACAGTCTTCACGGTACTTTAAGTGCCAGTATTTTCCCCAACGTAAAGATGAAGATTTGAGGCAGTTGAGCAACTGGTTCAGTCTTGTAGACAGAAAGTGGCACTGTGGGGATCGGAACTCAGGCAAGCCCGCCACTGGAACCTGAACTCTTTACCATGCTTTACTGCCTTCCTACTTCACTCTACGAGATCTGGCCTGTGCCTACCACCCTTCCTGCTCCTTTCATCCGTGTAGCCACACGAGCCTCCTAGTCCTTCCCTGCAACACACCGCGCTGGAACTGGAACTCACCGGTCTGCACGTAACTGTTTCCTCCAGCCTAAAATAAACAATGTGACGCCTCAGAAAACAGGACCTCCTTTGTCATAGGAACCAAAAAATAAAAAATAAATAAAAAATAAAAAAAAATCCTTTCTGTACAATTGTGAATAATTTTGCCATTTATCCGTTCTCACCCCAGGCATACTCTGACTCCGTGCATACGGTAATTCTTGAACACTATATCTAAGAACCTAACTCCACAAAGCAGGAAAGCTCGTACACTATCCTTGGTAGGAGCAAATTGATCGAGTCCTGTGGTATTGGAAGCCTTAAGTGCCTCTACAATATGACCCTCCCCTCCTCGAGGAACTTTTTAAAAACAACTTTACTAATAATTTACAGGATATAAAATTCACACATTGTGAGTATACAATTCAATGACTTTTGGTAAATTTAGAGTGTTAGTCTATCTCCACAAGAACATTTCCATCAGCCAAAAAACTTCCTTCCTACTCATTTGCATTTAATCTCTGCTCCCACACCAGGCCCTAGGAAACCACTAGTCTGAGGTCTATAAATTTACCGTTTCTGGATTTTTCGGATACGTGGAATCATATACTGTGTAGTCTGTTGTATCAGCCTTCTTTTACTGAGTAGAATGTTTTTGGGGTCCATTTGTGTTGTACCATGTTATCAGTAGCTTGTTCCTTTATGTTGCTGTATAGTATTCCATTTGTGGACACAATAATGCATTTCATTTATTCATTCACCAACTGATTCACATTTATGCTGTTTCTAGTTTAAAGTCATTCTAAATAATGCTGCTGTGAACGTTCACTACATGCCTTTGTGTAGACATGTTTTCATTATTTTGGGATATAGTCCAAGGAGTGGAATTGCCAACTTACGAGATAAATTTATGTTCAACTTTTTAAGAAACTGCCAAACTTACCTGGAATGCCTATACCATTTTACATTACTATCAATAATGTGTGCGGGTTCCAGTTTCTCTATAGCCTCACCAATATTGGTTATGTAGTAGTAAGTCATTGTTGCTTTAGTTTGCATTTCCCTAATAACCAACAATTTTGAACATCTTTTCATGTTCTCATTAGCCATTCTTACATCTTCTTCGGTGAAACATCTATTTAAATCTTTTGCCCATTTTTAAACAGGGTTGCCTCTCTTCATATTATCGAGCTGTTAAAGTTTTTTACATATTCTGGGGTGCCCGTGTGGTTCAGTCAGTTAGTTAAGCGTCTGACTTCAGCTCAGGTCATGATCTCACAGCTCATGAATTTGAACCCCACATCAGGCTCTGTTGACAGCTCTGAGCCCTGCTCATGCTCTCTCAAAAATAAACATTAAAAAAAAAAAGTTCTTTACATATTCTGACTTCCCTTATTAGAAATATGGTTCACAACTATTTTCTCCCAATCTGTATCTTGTCTTTTCATTGTCTTAATGGTGTCTTTTGAGGTTCAAAAGTTTTTAATTTTGATAAATTCCATTATCACTCGTTCTTTTTTATGGATCATACTATCTAAGAAATCTTTGAAATCTAAGAAATCTTTGCCTAACCTAAAATCATGAAGAATTCTCCTAAATTTTCTTCTAGAAGTTTTAAAAATTTTAGCTCTTACATTTATGTCTGTGATCCAGTTTGAGTTCACTTTTTGGTTATGGTATGAGGTTAATGGCCTAAGTGTGTTTGTTTGTTTAAGATTTTATTTTTAAGTAACCTCTATGCCCAATGTGAGGCTGGAACTCACAACCCTGAGATCAAGAGTTGGGTGCTCTATCGACCAAGCCAGCCAGGCGCCCGTTTTTTGTTTATTTGGTTTTTTTTTTTTTTAATACAGATATAGTTATCCCAGGACAATTTAAAAACTTTCCTTTGTCCACTGAATTGCCTTAAGATCTTTGTCAAAAATCAAATGACATAAATGTAAGGATTTCTGGACTCTTAATTCTGTTCCATTATCCATACGCCGATTCTGTACCAAAACCAAACTCTCTTGATTACTGTAGTTTATAGTGAGTTTGGAAGTCTGATAGTGTTAAGTCTTTCCATTTTGTTCTTTTAAAACTTGTCTTGTGGGGTTGCTTGCGTGGCCCAGTCGGTTAAGAGTCTAGGTTTCAGCTCAGGGGGTGATCTCACGGTTCGTGAGATTGAGCCCTGCATCAGGCTCTCTGCTGCCCCTCCCTCTCTCTTGCTACTCCAGACCTTTGCATTTCCATATACATCTTTTGATCAGCTTACCAATTCTACATAAAAATGCTGTTGGAATAGGGATTTTATTGAACTTACAGATCATTTTGAGAACTGGCATCTTGACAATATCGAGTCTTTTGATCCACGAACGTGAAATGGCTGTTTAGGATTTTCAACCTCGGGGATATTCACACTTGGGGCCAGATGATTTTTTTGGTGTTCAGGCTGTCCTATGCATTGTACAATGTTTAGCTACATCTTTGGCCTCTACCCACTAGGTGCCCAAAGCATCTCTTCCCCCAAGTTGTGACAACTAAAAATGTCTATGTACATTGCTAAGTGTCTCTCAGTGGAAACAATCACCCCTCCTTCAGAATCTCTAATTTAGATCTTTAATTTCACTCAATACCTTGTAGTTGCGCATTGCCAAATGTCTTGCACTTTTGTTAAATTTATTCCAAAGCATTGCATTTTAATGCTATTGTGAATGGAATTTATCAGTTCAAGCTATTTATGTGTGCATGTATTCCCTGGGATTTGTCTATGTACAGGTTCATAACATCTGCAAATACAGACTCTTTTCCTTTTCCCTCTTTCTTCCCTCTACTAACTGCACTGGTTAGAATCTCCAGTACCATGTTGAATGGAGGAGACAAGAGTTGACATCTTTGCCTTGTTCCAGATCTTAAGAATCTGTCTTTAGCATTCAGTCCAATCCCTTTCTCAAGTTGAGCTTCTTTTTCTTCTATTTCTAGTTTGTTAAAATGTTGGATTTTATAAATATACTTTTCTGTGCCTATTAGGATAATTGTGTGGCTTTTGCCTTTTATTCTATTCAAACGATGTTACATAGTAATTGACATTTAGATGGTAAACCAATCTTGCATTCCTGGGATAAATTCTACTTGGTCATGGTGTAGAATGCTACCAGATTTGCTTGGCTACTATTTTGTTGAGAACTTTTGTCAATGTTCACGGGGGGAAACTGGTCTATAATCTGTTTTTGTGACCTTTAATTTTGGCTTATGAGTAATATTGGTCTCAGAATCATTTGAGAGGTGATCCTTTTCTATCTTCTGAGTTTGTAAAGAATTGGGAAAGCCTCTTCTTTAAATATTTGGCAGAATTTAATGTGAAGCCATCTGCACCTGGACATTTGTTGAGAAGACTTTAAATTATTAATTCAACTTCTTGTTATAGACCTATTCAAATGTTGTTTCTTTTTTTTAATGTTTATTTATTTTTGAGAGACAGAGACAGAAAGTGAATAGGGGAGGGGCAGAGAGGGAGACACAGAATCCAATGCAGGCTCCAGGCTCTGAGCTGTCAGCACAGAGCCTGACGCGGAGCTCAAACCCACGGACCGTGAGATCATGACCTAAGCTGAAGTTGGGACGGTTAACCCACTGAGCCACCCAGGTGCCCCGATGTTCTATTTCTTCTTAAATCAGCTGTTAATTTGGGTCTTTCTAGAAACTTGTCATCTCACCTAAGTTAGCATAAAATTGTTCCTAACATTTCTTTATAATCCTTTCTAATTTCTATAGAACAAGTAGTGATGTCCTCTTTTTCCTGAGTTTGGTAATTTGTCTTTTGTTGTCAGTCTCCTATCATGAACCATAAAGTGTTCTTAGCAGTGGAAATCACTCATGGCAGAGCAAGATTGAAGTCACCTGGGTGCTTAACATCATATGGACTGCATATGGGCCCCAATCTACCTCAGAGGTTCTTGAATTTGAGAGAATTATGAGTTAACTCATCTCTCCACAAGTTAGGCATGAAATCCTAACCCCCAGTTCCTCGGTAGGTGACCTTGTATCATTGCAGATGTAACTAGTTAAGATGTCGTACTGAAGTAGGGTAGGCCCTTAATCCAATACTATCAGCATCCTTATAAGATGGTCACATGAAGACCCACACAAGGAGCACACCACATGACCATGAAGATAGATTGGAGTTACACAGCCACGAGCCAAAGAATTCCAAAGATTGTTGCAAATCACCAAGATTATCTGACAGGTTTCAGAGTGTACATGGCCTGATTATCACACTTCTAGCCTCCAGAACTGCCAAATTTCTCTTAAGTCACCCAACCTACAGTACACATTTTTGCAATAGTCCCAAGTAACTGATTCAGAGACGTATTAGGCAATTGGTACTCTGGGCTTATCCATTTCTTGCAGCTGATACTAATCTTAATGGATATGGAGGGGATGGTCAGATTCTATGAAAAGCATCAACCTTTTCTGTAGCTTCTGCAAACATTAGGTTATTAGCATCATTAGCAAAATTTTATTGGTTTCCATGAGAACAGGAAAGGCTGTGAAATGAACAAAGTGACAAAATGGAAGCGACCACAGTTACAGTGGCAAATAAAAGAAATCCCAAATAAGGTGATTTGAAGAGAAATAACACCTACAGTTATAGAGAATCTATTGTGTTGGGCATTTTCTTGACCTGAATAAATCATCAAAACCTATGAAATAGATTTTTTTTTAACTTTTTAAACATTTATTTTTGAGAGAGGGAAGAGAGAGAGAGCACAAGCAGGGGAGGGGCAGACAGAGAGGGAGACACAGCATCTGAAGCTCCAGGCTCTGAGCTGTGGGCACAGAGCCCAATGCGGGGCTCGAACTCACGAACTGTGAGATCATGACCTGAGCCAAAGTAGGATGCTTCACCGACTGAGCCATCCAGGCACCCCTCCCCCCTCCACTATGAAATCGATTTTTAACATTTTTACCATTAAAGAACATAAAAACTGAGGCCCAGGGATGTGGAGTGTCCTGCACAGGATGCTACAGGTGACAAAAAACTAGAAACTGAACCTGATTCCAAAACCCATCCTTATTTCACTGTACCATGCTGGGCTGCCAGAAATAAGGCAGGAGGGAGAGGGGTGCTAGAGAAGACAAAAGCATGTTTGGGCCCATGGGAATGGAGCCAGTGGGAGGGAGAGGAAGGGAAATACACTGAAACTACCAGGAAATTCATGTGCCAGTTTTAATACCCAGGACTTTCAACATATAACTGACTGATCCCATCTGTTGTCAGGACAGCAGAAAGCAGGGGCTATTCTTTTTTCTACCAAGCAGTTTGTACTGATTATGGCATTTCGGCAAGCTATATCATTACATGGGAAGGAAAAAAAAAGCAAAGTACAGTTCATTGACTTGAACATGCTAGAATTATCTCCAAGGACAGAAGAGGAACCAGTAGCACTGTCTCCTAGAAGGGTAATCAGGTGGAAAGACTCTCCACACTTTGTTTTAAAGTTTGAAAAACATTGAGCGCAAAAATGATTTTTCAGCCCAGATATTTTAGAAAATGCATATAAAATTTAAAAAGAACTCATTTGCAATTCTGTGACCCAAAGACTTACCAGTTACTATATATGCATACATATACCAGGGTAGTTTAGTTTTTTTGTTGAGAGTGCGAGAGCGAGTGAGAGAGCATGTGCGAGTAGGGGTGAAGGACAGAGGGAGAGAGAATCCAGAGCAGGCTCCATGCTCAGTGTGGAGCCTGATGCACTGCATCCCATGACCCTGGGGGATCATGACCTGGGCTGAAATCAAGAGTCAGACACTCAATTGACTGAGCCACCCAGGTGTCCCCTGGGGTTGCTTAGTTTTAAAACTGGGGTCATGACAAAATATAAAAGCGCGTTTTCCCATTTAGCAATAGTTCAAGGGCAGCTTTCTTCCCCAGTAGATTGCCACAGCGCCTTATGGTAGACAGTTCATCCACTACTACGAATCCTGTCTTCTTTAGCTAAAACCCAGTTTCATGTGGTGTGGCATTGCATGTGAATGACAATTCTTCAGCCTCTTTGCACCTAGGTGTGGCCCTGTTACTAAAGAGCCAAGAAGATGTAAATGGAAATATCACATGAAAGTTCCGGGATACTTTAAGAATATCAGTTTTCCTGTATTCCTTCCTCCCCTTCCTGTGGCTTGGAATATCAGCCATCATCCTGTAACATGACATTGAGAAGCATATCCTTGAGTGAGGATTTAGGAGTAGCTGGAACCTGGGTTCCTAATGACTGTCATTATTAAATATTACCAACATTGGTTCTGGACTATTTCTGGCTGCCTTTTAAACAAGGAAATAAACCTTTCTGTTTAGGCCACTATAGTATCTCCTTATTAAACATGCTGCAGGTCATTTGCTTTTATTAGGAATAAACAGTGAATGATATAGAATGCCTTTTTCTACATCTATTATTGAGCTGACCAAATCATCCAGTTGAGCTATTAAGGTGGTTAACAGCATCCCCAGAACACACTTTATACAGTGTATTCTTTCAATAGGACTGCCACTGGCTTTAGAGTATTTTGCCCATGCATTCAAAAACAAGAACAGACTAAGTTATCTACTTCAAATTTTGGTGTCTGGGTTATAAATTTTGGAATGCACAGCTTTGTTTACCAAACTAACTGAATGTTTTGTAGGAAATGTGTTCATCCTTAGTTTCTAAGTGTTCTGTTATGGATTTAATCTTTTGACTAGACTTGGGGGAGACTTTCAAAATGGTGAGAATCCCTTGTGACTAGGTCTAGGAGTATGGTTTCCTATAAATATTTTTTGCTACCCTTCTATCCTTGATGTTCAGGGTGTCTCAGTATTCATTTGAAACTCACCAAGGTTTTAAACATCTGTTTTGTTAGTTGAGGAGGTGAACTTACAGTTATAGGTAAGTCACCTCTGTTCATGTGCTGGAAATCAGGTGGACAGGCTAACAGCAAACATGGAGTAAGTCTTTGCTAAGTGCCACGTAGCACTGTAGTCACTTTACATACATTAACATTTAATTCTCAAAAAAGTTCTGCTCTCCACAGAGGAGGAATCTGAAGAGGATAAATTACTTACATGGCTTCTTAGAGGCAGCAGTGAAGCTAAAGCGCGGAATCACAACCGAGGGCTGCCTTAATTATTTCAGACTGTTTGGGGTTTCAGAAAACCTCGAACATTAAAATCCTAAGTATCCAGTGCCTGTAACATGGCAGTATGCTTTTACAATGTTAACTCTTAAAATCCTACTGTTACCTCTGGAAGTGGGATGAAGTATTCAAGAATCAAAGAGCAGAATGTTCACACTTTTTAAAACGCAAGCTTTCAGGGCAGCTGGGTGGCTCAGTTCTCAGCTCAGGTTGTGATCTCATGGTTTGTGAGTTCGGGCCCTGCTAGGGATTGTCCCTCTCTCTCAAAAAAGAAACTTTAAAAACAAAGCAAAATGCAAGCTTTCTCGGAATGAACGTGGTATAATTGGGAATGCACTGGACAAGGGGAAAAAGGGCCGGGATTTTTTCATTCCAGTGGACATTAAATGCAAACCCTGGACCTTAAGTGCCTTACCTATGTAACGAAAATCTTGGCTCATCTCACCTGAGGACCCTTCCTTTGTCCTCCCCGGCCCCACCTCTTTCCAGATAGAAAATGTCAGACTGATCTTTAACACCACCCCACCCCCACTAAAACCCCACATGGCTACCACTCCAGGACCCTCTCCTACTGTTTTCTTCCAAAGAAAACAAAACACCTAGTTGGAAGAATTTTATATTTTTGTGTTGGGTCAGCATCTCCTACATTGGATATACTTGATTTGTAGACACTAGTAATCAAGCACTACTGGTGTTTTAGAATATTACCTTTGCTGTCTACCCTGAATGTTTGGTCTGTAAATTTACACCATTTTTAACAGGTAATATTCATGTTCTGTTGTTGTCATTTACCCTGTTTTCAACATTTACCATCTCCATAGCCCATTTATGCTCACAGATAAAGCAGGCTTCTAGCCTAGTCTTAAATTCACTAAAGAGATAAAAGGAGAGGAGTGGCCTCCTAAAGCTATGGAAA
The DNA here is from genome assembly GCF_022837055.1 of Prionailurus viverrinus. Lineage (NCBI taxonomy): Eukaryota > Metazoa > Chordata > Mammalia > Carnivora > Felidae > Prionailurus > Prionailurus viverrinus. Next base: position 23,386,709 of record NC_062576.1, on the reverse strand, counting down.
AACGTGGCATTATCAAAACATGAAAGGACGATCTTGTGGCTGAGAGAAGTGCTCATTCTTGGCAGAATGCAGAAAGGCAGGAAGCACACAAAGTTAGAGAAGAGTTAAGAGCACTCAAGCATTCCATTTGATCGCAAAAACTTTTAGAGCATTAGGAAGTCATTCAGGATTTTCCAGCCCGGGATCAGGTGGCCAGATCTGTTAGAGCATTCTGGTGGTGGCAAGTGTAATGGTTCAGAGATCTAAGAGGCAGAATACTGCACCCCCCATCCCTCAACCCCCCACAAGCCAAATCAGGGCAGTGACAGAGTGAAGGCAGGGGAGGGCATGATGTAGGCTTTAGCAATAGACTGAACGAGGGGCGCCTAGGTGGCTCAGTCGATTAAGCATCCAACTTCAGCTCAGGTCATGATCTCGCAGTTCGTGAGTTCGAGCCCCGCGTCGGGCTCTGTGCTGACAGCTCGGAGCCTGGAGCCTGGAGCCTGTTTTGGATTCTGTGTCTCCCTCTCTCTCTGCCCCACCCCCACTCATGCTCTCTCTCAAAAATAAACATTAAAAAAAAAAAAGAAAAGAAAAGAAATAGACTAGCCGAGACAAAAACTACTGAGTGGCTATAGATGCAGCAGGAATCAAGAATCCATGAAGACTCAGACAGGTGCTTTCAAATAAAAGAAATGTAGGGGGAAAGGGGGAGGAGTCCGAGGTAACAATGAAAGCTACAGATAACCACTGATGAATATGGATCTGATGTCAGCAAGGAGGTAGAAGCTTGAGACAAGGTCTAAGCCCATCTAGCGGTTAACTGCCCGGATGTGCTTAGAAAAGTCCTAAGGACTAAATCCTGGGGACATCACATTTAAGGGATAGAGAAAAAGAAACAGTCACAGAGGTAAGTCCAGAAACGGGTGAGCAGGATCCTGGATGGGTTCAGGATAGGGGAAAAATACTGCTCATCAGTGCCAAGTCTCCACCCAATATATCATGGATTCGTCTCCCCACTAGAACGGAAGATCCACAAGGGCAGGGGTTTCTGGCCGCTACTCTATCTGCAGTGCCTACAAAAGCGCTGGGCTCCCAGTAGCTGGTCAACTACTTGTTGAAGAAATGAAGGCTGAGGCCTTCAGTAGTCACTGAACTTGATAAATAGAAGGCACTGATGATAACCAGGCCACTTTCAGGGCACCCCTGACACACACACACCCCTATCCTGTTCAACTCTGCCTAAGCATCACTGGGAGTCGGTCTCCTGGAAGACAGGATGTTGAGACACACAAGTTCGCCAATGAACTAGGGGATAAAAATCTTGTGTGTAAGCCTCATTCACACATTTTGCTGGAAGTTGTGTCTGGGCAGACATCATCATTATACTGGGTTCCTCTTAAAGACTTTATGAAATAGCTAGAGCCTAGAAAAGTTATACAAAACATCTGAACATGCAAGTAATTTTAGATTAAAATGAGTCTTATGGGAGAATGAAGAAGTCACTCATCACTTATGTTTTAGGAATTTTCACATTCGCTTAAAACTCAGCATAGCTAGATGATCTTTTACAGCTCCCATGCCCACCAATTAGCGCTGGCAAAGTTCTAACTATACGTAGAAGTTGACAGTTCCAACTGGCAAGTACCAGATTTTGTGCTAAAGAACCCCAAACAGGGCCTTGCAGTTTCTGAGGTAGAATCCTGCCCAGACAGGTGAGCTGCTTGGGATCTCAAAGTCCTTCATTGGGCTCTATCAGCGAGGCACAGCTCTCTTCTCCCACCGACCAGCACAGCAGGACTGTAAAGGACACCCAGTGCACAGCAGGTGCTAAGAATGGACTATAAACAGGAATTTTTCCTTCAAACCATAAACATAACAAAAAATCCACCTCTCTTTTCCAGCTTTGTCCAGACCCGCAGGGCCTTGAGCAGTTCATCGGGTTCCACAGCATGAAGTCTCCCTACTTCCTCTATAGGCAACGGTGCCCTTTAGGCTGGTCGTCTCTAAATGCAACAGGCTCTGTGTCTCCTACTTTACTCAAAACTCCACAAAGCGTATTTGCTACATGGGTATTTATTCAAGGACTTTCTATATTCAGTTCACCACTTAAATCACTGCTAAGCTCTTTTCAGATCTATTTGCATCAGTCCTTCATCTTGGATGGTGAAGTCAACAGGCAAGGGTGAGCCTGTTAGTTATGGCTGACAATGACTGGCACGGCGTCACAATCAAAGAGCTTGGAGGGTAAATGCTTGTGGAGAAACAGGATGAGAATGGAGAGGAGGGTCCTGAGTAAGGGCCCAGACAGGCTGCCCCACCCACGGAACCTGAGGCCTGCATTAAGGCCTGGGATCTGCTTTCCCCTCTGCCCTGGAAGGTCCTCTCTGGGTGATTCTAAGGCACAGTGGTGAAGGACATGCTTGGCCCACTAAGTGTGGTCCTCTCGTCTAGTGGCAGCCCCTCGCCTGGAAAACAGTGCAATAAGCATTCCATTTAGAAGATCTTCTCAAAAACAAGCAAGCAGCATTCTCTAATGGAAATGGAGACAAGGTCTTTCTTGGAAGAGAGTGCCCCAGAAGACACTCTCTGTCCCAAGACCAACCAGGTCCCTTTTTAAGGTCCCTGAGAACAGCAGCCTGGGAGCAGCCGAGACTTTCAAAGGCTGACAAGGCACAGAGTGGATGGATGAAAAGAGAACAATACACGGAAAAAACACAACACAACACAACTTTGGCTTATAAAACCTCCAACCTGAGGCGGGGACATCAGTGTCCACCCACATGCAGAAACAGATGATTGTAGCAGATGGTTGTCAGAAATGCTTTAGCATTTCCCCACACTGCCCACACCCCAAGCCCTGCGCTACCCACCCCCACAACCCCCCCCAACACACACACACACACACACACACACACACACACACACACACACACAAGTAGTATCTGCAGAATAAGTCAGAGGTTGGGATCCAGAGCCTGACGTCGGGATAGAACTCTTGGCACTCCGCACTAAATCACCGTGATTAGTCCTATCTAGACAGCAACATTCACACTGGCCTAAGCTCGAGCGGCAGGGTCTGTCTCGTGAAAAGTTAGGCTGCACCCAAGACTGCCAGGTCTGGAAAGTCTTTCACTTCTCCTACTTCGCTGAAAGGCTGTCCGCCCTGGTTGAATGTCAGCTTATACCGTAACCGGATGGGCTCCTGGGCAAAGATAGAAGATGTTAAATTAGTGGGGAGAGACACAGACCAGCCCAGAACTAAGAGCCTTTACCCACCCAGTAGTCACCAAGGAACAACATACGTATGTAAGCTCCACCCCAGTGAGACCTCCCAACAACTGTATGACAGGAACACCTGGCCGGGACCCTTTGGGACGACAAACACGAGGGAAGCCAGTCATACATCCTGGGAGCACTCCCACACCTATGCAGTCCTGAGGTGGACCTTGACTTGGAGGCCAGCTAAGGAGGACGGGCAGGCCTCACCCTTTCAGATGACTCCAGGGTACTAGGGTGAGTCTGTATCACTCTCTTGGTTCCCAGCTATGGCCATCCGGTCACAGATCCTCTTTCAATAAGCCCCGAAGGAAAGCAGACTCAGTGAGGAATATTCCACCACCACTCCCAACCAGGGACTTTAGAGCAAGACCTAAATACACATCTCTCAACCTACCACATTGCCTCCCTAGAGTTGAGGCCCACCCCCTCACCCCATTCCCCTGCTAGCAAAAGTGCCAGAACATACTTTGTGTGGATTGTCAAGCAACAGCATCTGAGAGATCACAGCTGGAGGCGTCAGCGGACTGAATGCAGGGAGCTTGGAGCTGGATGCCGGCTGCAGCTTCACTCTCATAGACTATGGGGGGGGTGGGGGGAGGAGGGGGCAGAGAAAAATCCAACATCTAACTGATTCCTAATCAAGTACAGTGTCAAAGAGGGAGATGAGGTAAACGGGAAAACTTGACCTGTACCCACCACCTGATTAAAGGGTCCAAAAGTCCTTCCTTTCCATAAATAGAATGTACAGCTGGCTTCCAAGAGGCAGCATGAGGAGCTAAGGCACATCTTGGGCTGCATTCTCATTCTGCCTCTTACTAGCTCTGTGATCTTGGGCAAATACTTAACCTCTCTGAGCCTTGGACTAGAAATTTATAAAATAGAAGTAATAGCAACACATGTCCCACAAGATTACCATGAGGATTAGAGAATGTATGTCTTTATTTTTGTCTACCTTAGATCTTTACTTTTAGGACATTCCTCCCATGTTCACTATGATGCTGGTATGGCTGTTAATCAGGGGGCCCAACTTCCCATGAAAAGCAGTGGATGAAAGATCTTCACTGGCCAGAGTACCTTCTATTCCTGAACACAAGTAACCGGTCCAAGTTGTGCAAGTAACACCAACAGGGTGAATCCTAGCCCTTTCTTGGGTACCCGATATGCATGCCTCGTGCCAGGGGAAAGTTTCCTTTTGAGGTAAAGAGGTTTAAGGACTATGTAACTCTGGAGATGCTAATAGCCATTTCCATGCTCTGTGGAGTCTGTCACAGAAGATGCTCCAAAGAAGAAAAGTCAAGAGTGGAAAGGGATTCTTAAGGAATCGTTTTAAGATTTTATCTGGATTCGGACATATACTGAAGTCAGATATTCAGAGACCTCCAGTTAAATAAGCCAATAAAATTCCCACCTTAAACTACTTTGAAGATGGTGTCTCTTACATGTAACTAAAGCTTTATTGAAAGAGTCAAAGGAGCTGGCCAGCAGAGGACTCACCTTCGGCACAGCCACTTGAAACATGATGTCCCAGACAGGCTGGGTGGCAGTGCTCATCATGGTCAATAGCAACACCTGCACCTCTGGGTGACCAGGGGCCCCGGTCTGGGAAAAGTGGAGCAGAATTCTGAATCCGTTCCGGTCATACACGATGAGAGGCGGTAGGCTGCCTGGTAGAGAAGGACCGAACCGAAAGGGTTAGCACGACTGTAAACTCGCCAACAGCCCGGTCTGAAAGAGACGTGCGTGTGGTTATCACCCAGTGCTACGCCTTCTCCAGTCAACGCAGCTCCGAGACTTACCTCCTTGGTCCCAAGCTTTCTGCGCAGCCACAACCCAGCCCTCACTACTTCTAGCTGGATTCCTAGAGCCCGTCAAACTGATCTCTCCCACCATCCAGACATCTGAAGCTCATTACCAGTTGGAAAAAAAAAAAGAACTTTTTTGAAGGAGATAGACTAAAATACTATAAGAACACTAGATAAAATACAGAATATCATAAAGAATAAAATAATAAAAAAAAAAACCCACCATTATTTCTACCCAGAAATAAGCATTGCTAATAACATTTGGGCCTATTTCCTCCTCATCTCTTTTGTATGACTACATACACACACGCTTCTTACATTTAATTTTACAAAACTGTAAAGATGCAGATTTCTTCAAATCAGTAGGTTTAATCACATTCCAATGGAAATCCTAACGGGATTTTTTAAATTCCATTAAGAATTGATTCTAAAGCAAATGGAGGGGAGGGGGGTAAATTCAGGAGTCTATCCATTTAAAGACAGGGAGTAAGGGCTATTTGCATCCATAAATACTCAAAAGCACAAAACTGAGAGAAATGTAAAACAAAGAATGCACAACAGACCCAAAAGGGGAATTTAACATGTTAGAGCATCTGTTTCAAAATCAGTGACTGATTCACCAAGTGGCAGACAACTATCTAACCTGGAAAAAAATTTTTTTAATGTTTATTTATTTTGAGAGAGAGAGAGAGAGGGAGAACGAACAAGTGGGGGGGGGGGGGGGAGAGGGAGACACAGAATCCAAAGCAGGCTCCAGGCTCTGAGTTGTCAGCACAGAGCCCAACACAGCTCGAACCCATGGACCATCAGATCTTGACCTGAGCAGAAGTCGGATGCTTAACCAACTGAACCACCCAGGCGCCCCTGTAAAAAATTTTTTTAATGAAAGATCTTTACCTCATGCCAAACATCACTCATCAAAATGCACGTTCTATAGTTTAAAAATGAGACTATCAAAGATTTAAAAGACTGAAAACATTCTTGAGGCTAGGCGGAAAGAGGCAACCTTTCTGGAGGGATCTTGGTTATGCAGAACAAAATTTTAGATGTCTACACCCACATTTCAAAGAATATATCCTAATGAACTAATCAGGAAAATTTAAAACAATGCGTGTCCAAAGATGTTCGTTGTAGCACTGTTTTTAACAGCAAACAACCAAAAACAACACAACTAGAAATAAAAATTATCCTTCAGAAAAGAATTCAAAAGCTGAATGATGGTACCATGATTATACATATGTATGATAACATTAAAAAAAATAAAGGTTTTGAGTGGCCTGAGTGGTGCAGTCAGTTGAGCGTCCAACTCTTGACTTCCACTCAGGTTGTGATCTCACGGTCATGAGATCAAGCCCTGTGTCGGGCTCTGAGCTGAATGAGGAGCCTGCTTAAGATGCTCTTTCTCTCCCTCTGCCCTCTCCCCAGCTCTCGCACATTTGTGCATGCTCTCTAAATAAATAAAGGTTTTGAAGAACAGTCGAGAGCATGAAAAAACGCTATGGCTTATGGTAATAATGCAGGCTATAAAACAGTCTATATATACTGTGGTGCCAATTTATTAAGAATATATATGTACATGGCTAAAACAAGAAAATACATTAAGGTATGAATAGAACTTCCGTTTCCGGGTGAACAGTACGATTTCATTTTCTCTATTTTTTCTGAAATTTCTACATTGAATATGTATTTTCTCACTTTTAATTTTTTAGACATTCTTTTGTAATAGTTTCAGATTTACAAAATGTTACAAAACGCAAAGAATTCCCATATGTTAACATTTTACATAACCACAGTACAATGACCAGAATCAGGAAACTAACATTGAACATGTATTATTTTTAAGTTAAAGTAAGTCTTGGAAGGGCTTACCAACTGTTTAAATTCCTATGCCTGTATCCAGGGCTCTTTGCAATCTGACCCCAGCACACTGAGCCACAGGAGAGCCATGTGCCCAGAGAGAAGGGCCTGCGCTGTATTTCTAAAGACCCTGGGTGTCTCCTGCTCACATGCCAGTGTGCTGACCCTATGCAGTCACCTTACTTACTGGGCCTGCTGTTCCTTTCCTTTGTAAGGAGGTAACCTCTGCTCTCCTGCTCTAATGAGGACCCCTAATGGAAGACGACCACCAGCCAAGTCCTTCCTTTCCTACTAATCCCACCTTTTTGGAGTTATTTCTGCCACACTTGACATTCCCTTCTTGAATTCCCAATGAGTGAGCACCAGGTCTATAAATAGAATCAAGCCCCCTAGTTAGATTCTGCCTGCCAATAGCCTTCACCTTTAGTGTCAGTCCCAAGACAGAGAAATCTTTATGAAAAATAATAGCTAAAGAGACTATGAAGCCACCTCCTTACCCTCTGCCCCCAGGCCTAATCTCTACCACTCAACTTCCCCAGTTTCAGAGCCACCTCCTGCCAATTCACAGCAGATAAAGCTGGCCATCTAATAGCAAGGGGCGGGGAGGTGAAATTGTACTTACTGGGTTTAACAGACTCCAAAGGGACAAACACTTGAGCCAGAGGTGTATTCTGGGAGGATGGGGAAGAAGACAACGGGCCAGCTTCCCAGGACCAACCTGGAGAGGACTTAGTGCCGGGGGGCACTTCCTTAGGGATACTCTTCTGTGGAACATAATTCCTGCCATTAAAAAAAAAAAAAAAATGTATCAAGACTAGCAAAAATTGTAGACAATTCCGGAATCTGAAGAACGAGGTTAAGGAAGGGGAAAAACAAGAAATATGTGTGTCTGTGTGTATTTTAGAGAAATAGGACTCTAGACATGGAATTTAACCTGTGCTTCAGTCTTCTCATCCGTAAAATGGGAATAATTTAGCATCTACTTCATGGGGCTGTTATCAGAATTAAATGAGAAAATGTATGAAAAACACTTAGTGGGCTGTGTGCACATAATAAGGACCCAATAAACTAGAGATGTTATTAAGATAATCAAGGTTGCAGCTGTCAGGCAGCCTCTGACAACAAGCCGCTCAGTCAGGTTACCTTTCTTGTACGTGATCACCAGAGTAACAAGAGCTGGGAAGAGGAGAATTCCAATTTTACACTGACCTCTTCATTCACACTTCATGACTTTGTCCATTGGGAACGCAGATTGCAAAATTTTTACTACAAAATGAAAACTCCAGTCCAGACAGAAGCAGCCCACCCAAATCAGGAAGACTACTGGCCCCCTGTTGAATGGTTAGGAATAAACGGAAGGAAACCCTCCAGGGGTGCAAACAAGAATGAGCGCCCGGCACATCTCTGTTGCCACCAGGGCCCTGTGCCTCTACCGTGGACACGGACGCACTCAGGCCATCTGCAAGAAGGCAAACCGCTCCAACCTTTCCAGAGGCAAACCAGCCTGTCCGTGTGTTTGCATCCACACCCTAGAGCACCTCTAGTTCTAGGAATCTGTACTACAAAAGCATTCCAAGTGCCTCCAAACAGAAAGCTGTGTAAATACCCACAAGAGGGAAATGACTAAATATGTGTACACTGTATGCACGTGAATTATTAAACTATAAGAATGAGCCAAAGTTATATAAGTTGATATGCACATGTACCAAAGATGCGACATGAAAAAAACCGCACTGGAGGACAGGTTGTCAATTATGAGCCCATTTGTGTAAAAATAAACAACATGCTGCGTTACTACACGCATAGAGAGAGAAGCAAAAAAGGAGCATTCGATATTGTCTTTAGGCAGTGATTTTTGAGACTTTCTACATTATCTATTTGCCTAATGATCAAATTTTGCTCAACTTCAAATTATACTGTAATTGGGGGGGGTGGGGGAGAGCCCATGAACACCAAAATCATCAGCAGCAGCATCTACTGCTGCTACACCTTAAACCAACCCCCTTTCCAGAGCTCCTGACCAAACTATGTCTTTTCCTCTGACTAGGATAGGGAGTCAAAGGACAAGGGGAAAAGTACATGTTGAACACTTGGCAGAAAGGAAGAAGCCCTTCCAGGGAGGGAGGTCCCTGGCCGTCTTCAAGTATCGTCCCCGTATTCTGGCACGCTAACCCTGCCCTCTGACCCGGCCCCATGGAAGGAACATGAAGTGCACATGGGAGCCACTCTTCTACTGTCCTTGCCCACAAGACTCACAGAGGCCCTGGACATGGCTGTGGGGAGAGGAGATCCAGCAAGTTCTTTTCTGCAGAAGGGCTCTGAACACCACCACCCGGCAGTGTGCTGGCAGTGGGATTCCTCTTTTCCTCACAGCAATTCTGACCGGCAACCTGTCAAACCAGGAATGGCTAAAATAAGGCCAGAGTATGAATGATCATGAGCCATGGTGACACCATGCTTACAACATGTCCTGGGGCAGGAGAAAGAAAGGGCAAGAGAACATACAACTCCTGATCAGACCTTCAGTAAACTGGAACCTGGATACCGCTAAAGGGAGGAGGAGTATAAGGAGAGAGAAAAACATGTCTCTTTGGAGGTCCAAGCCAGACAGTACAGGCAAGGACAAGGCTTTGGACCGCCAAGTCCACAATCGCCACCAGGCTATGCTGTAGCCCCTTCCCCCATGCCCAGGCAGCACTGTCCTCATGAAGGTAGGTTTAGGGACCTCCCCTCCAGTCCCTAGGAAGAGATGCCTTACCTTGTCAGCAACTGGAGCATCACTGAGTCCTGTAAGGAAGAAACAGAAAGATGCACACCAGTAACTCTGACAGCAGCTGGAGATCAAAGTCATGTTCACCCTTTCTAAGACATTTAGAAAAGCCTAGGCAAAGCAGATTACCTAAAATCATCCAATTCATTCATGGCAAATCTGAGATTAAATGCAAAGACGACCTGTCTGAACTTCCCAGGACAGGAGTCCCCACCTCATTCATTCGGGAAGATGTTCTAAGACCACTGGTGGATGTTTGAAAAGGTGAAGAGTACCGATCCCTACATATACCATGTTTTTTCCCCACACAAACATACCTGTGATTCAGTTCAATTTATAAATCAGACACAGTAAGATAACGAAATAGAATAGCAATGTACAGTAGTAAGAGTTATGTGAATGTGGTCTCTCTCTCGAAATTTATTATACTGTACTCACCCCTCGTCTTCTTGTGATGGGAGATGATAAAATGCCTACGTGATGAGATGAAGTGAGGTGAATGACATAGGCCTGTGATGTAGCGCTAGGCTACTACTGACCTCCTGACCATGTATCAGGAGTAGGATCATCTGCTTCCAGACCGCGGGGAACTGGAGCCGTGGATAAAAGGGGGTGGGGGGGGGGCGGGGGGCGGGCACTGTATACCCAATTCCCTCTGAAAACAGGCATATTTTCCCCAAGGAGGACCAGCTGACTCGCTCTCCCTGGGAGTCAGGACCAGTCTCTGTGCCTGCTCCCCCTAAACACCCTCCCTCACCTAAGGCTGCCAGGTCCTGGTGAAGCAAAGATGGTGCCACAGTCCCAGCCTGCTCAGATCCGCTGTCCACCTCCAAGTCGATCAGAGGGCAGTTCTTCATGCAGCCTGCTGGATTCTGAAAGACTACGAAACAGTTAGGAAAATATATCAGAATGAGAGCAAAGAGTCCACTTAATGCCTGTCAGCTTCCCACGGGCCTCCTCCCAATCAAAAGACATCACGTCACCCCACTCAGTGCACTTCCGCTTAATGGCTTCATGTACAGCCTGAGCTGGCCTGTAGAATAGGAAGCAGCCAGAGGACCGCCTTCCTACCCACAGCGGTCCGTGTCCTCCACTGATGGTCCATTCACCCTGGCCAGCAACAGCCCTTCTGAACACAGATAATCAGCATCACTGGAGCGCTTGATAAAAACACCCCCATCCCCACTCCCAGCCAAGCTCTAAGCAGGCTTGATTCAGCAGGTCCCAGCTGGGGACCTAAGAATCTGCATTTCAGCCAGTATTCCGGATGATTCTGACGCAGCTAGCCTAGCCTGCTAGGGACCACTGAAGAAGATCATTATTTTGGTCTCTAGCTCTTATAAATAAACATTTATGACCTGGGTGCAATGTAGCCATCTGCTTCTGTGGATAGCCAAAGTGAGGGTCCAGCCTGCCAGTCACTTTGTGACGGCACAGGTGGCAGGGGCTGGCGATGTAAATCCAACTCTCAAAGGAAAGGGAAAAAAGGGCAAGGCCTCTCATTTCTATACCATAACCCAGAATATTCTGAGGATCCAGTTCTTCTCCAGGATCTGCAGGATGTCAAGGCAGAAAGCATACCTCTGGAGACAGGTAGGTCTCCCACCGAGCTGGTCACTGTGTTCCCAAAGATGACACGGCCCTCCATCACCTGTTTGTACAGCAGAACTCCCTGGGTGAGGAGGTCATTTGCCTGGAGAATCTCAGCTGGAGGAGGAAAGAGGATAGTCCCCCTGGTTTAGTTACCAACAGTCTCAGTCTTTTTTAAGTCATTCCACAAAGCAGCCACCCATGGCTTCACCAGGTTCAGTACAGCCATACCCCTGCCCCCAGAGCCTGTGCTAAGGCCCCTAGCAGACCTAGGTGCTCAATCCCTGAACCCCAACACTTCTAGTTCTCAAGATGCAGGAGGAACGAAATTTCTTCACCTCCTTTCCCAATACCATACAACATAACTGCCAACATGACTGAAACATGATTCTTTCAACTAAGGAATTGCAACTTTAATTTTTTTTCTTTTTCTTTTTTTTTGTTTTGGTGATGAGCACTGTGTATGAAATAAAACTTCAATTTTATTTTTTTAAGTTTATTTATTTATTTTAAGATAGCAAGCATGTGTGCTCGCATGTGCAAGGGAGTGGCAGAGAGGGGGAGAGAATCCCAAGCAGGCTCTGCACTGTCAGCACAGAACCCAACATGGGGCTTGATCTCAAAAACCATGAGATCATGACCTCAGCCCAAACCAAGAGTCAGATGCTCAGGGCACCTGGGTAGCTCAACCAGTTGAGTGTCCAACTTTGGTCCAGGTCATGATCTCACAGTTCATGAGTTTAAGCCCCACATCAGGCTCTTTGCCATCAGCACGGAGCCTGCTTTGGGGCCTCTGTCTCCCTCCCTCTGCCCCTTCCCTACTCACACATGTGGTTTCTCAAAAATAATCACTAAAAAGAAAAAAAAAAAAAGTCGGATGCTTAACCAACGGAGTCACTCAGGTACCCTAAAACTTTATTTTTTCTAAAACTTTAATTTAAGTCCATAATCGCCACCAGGCTATGCTGTAGCTCCTTCCCCCATGCCCAGACAGCACTGTCCTCATGAAGGTAGGTTTAGGGACCTCCCCTCCAGTCCCTAGGAAGAGATGCCTTACCTTGTCAGCAAGGTAATTTAATTAAAATTAAATTTAATTAAAATTAAAAACTGAAATGGTTTTGTCAGTGTGGATATGAATATTAAGAGTTTTATTGGTACTTTATTCAGTTATTGGAAAGCTTTTAAGTGTATAGGGAACAAATTGGTACATGAATCTACATTTGCACCTGTAAATTTCATAGAGTCTAAATAGAGATCAAGTATTACTGATGAACACTTGGCATACAAATTGAAATGTCGTAAGTATAAAATACACACTGGATTTCAAAAACTCATAAGCATTTCAGTCTACTAAACAGTGTCTCCTGAGAGACAGAGAAAGAACTGGCAGCAGGGTTGGGGCTACATGTAACACTTTGGGCCACAGAGCTAGACTGCTGATTCTCAGGAGTGACCAACTATTTCCTGCCATTTTTCTTAACTGTGGACAGGGGCTGCAAACTGACAAGGGGTTAAATTCACGTGGCAAAATGTTTTATTTTGCATGTGCAAGTTGTTTAAAATTTTAAATTTGATTGTCTTTCAGCTCACTCCAATCAGAGAAAATGATGGGTTTAGACAATAATCACAAAGAGACAACCAAAACCACAGGCCTCTTGAAAACCACCCATGAAGTGTTCTTGCTCCCCAGCTCCTCCAAGTGAACCTGCATCTACTCAAGCCCCCATCCAATTTATCATGAATATTAGGAATTTGGGGTGCTTGGGTGGCTCAGTCGGTTAAGCGTCTGACTCTTGGTTTCAGCTCAGATCATGATCTCACAGTTCATGAATTCGAGTCCCACATCGGGCTCTGTGCTGACCGTATGGCGCCTGCTTGTGATTCTCTCTCTCCCTCCCTCTCTGCCCCTCTTGCTCACTCACTCTCTCTCTCAAAATAAATAATTAAAAAAAAAAAACTTTAAAAAAAGATGTATCAGGAATTCATAAGAAGTATCAGATACAGAAAAACATATTAAATGTCATGGAGAATGCCATCAGAAAACCAAGGCCCAGAAAAATTCTATAGGTCAAAGAACATGTTCTTCATATAAGAAACAAGAAAGAGACAAAGAATGGAGGAGCTATCTATTAAAAAAATAAAAAAATTTAAACAAAGACTGGACGAGGGGTGCCTGGGTGGCTCAGTCGGTGAAGCATCCAACTTCAGCTCAGGTCATCATCTCACAGCTCATGAGCTGGGAGCCCTGCATCAGGCTCTGTGCTAACAGCTCAGAACCTGGAACCTGACTCGGATTCTGTGTCTCCCTCTCTCTCTCCACCCCTTCCCTGCTCACGCTCTCTCTCCTTCAAAATAAACACTAAAAAAAAATTGTTTTTAAACATAAAAAACAAGAAAGAGACAAAGAATAAAAAGAAAAAAAAAAAAAAAAAAGACCAAAATGGGGCACCTGTGTGGCTCAGTCGGTTAAGTGTCCGACTTTGGCTCAGGTCATTATCTCGCGGTTTATGAGTTCAGCCCCCAGCGATCGGTTCTGTGCTTGATAGCTCAGAGCCTGGAGCCTGCTTCAGACTCTGTGTCTCCTTCTCTCTCTGCCCCTCCCCCACTTGTGCTCTCTCTCGCTCTCTCAAAAATGAATGTAAAAGAGGAAAAAAAAAAAAAAAAAGACCAAAGCGGGGGGTGCCTGGGTGGCTCAATTGGTTAAGCATCCAACTTCAGCTTAGGTCATGATCTCATGGTTCATGGGTTTAAGCCCTGTGTCGGGCTCTGTGCTGACAGCTTGGAGCCTGGAGCCTGCTTTGGATCCTGTGTGTGTGTGCCCCTCAGCCATTCACACTCTGTCTCCTTCTCTCTCTCAAAAATAAAATAAACGTTAAAAAAATTTTTTTTTAATTAAAAGAAATTTTTAAAGTGTAATTTCTAAAAAAAAAAAAGACTCTAGAAATATCACCAACTACAAAGTATGGTTTTTCTGAGTCTGATTTATTTATTTGTCTTTTTATGTTTTTTAATGTTTATTTACTTTTGAAGGAGAGAGAACGCGAGTGGGAAGAGGCAGAGAGAGGGAGACACAGATCCGAAGCAGGCTCCAAACTGTCAGCACAGAGCCCGATGTGGGGCTCCAACTCACGATCCGTGAGATCATGACCTGAGTAAAGTCGGTCGCCCAAACCCACTGAACCACCCAGGTGCCCTTCTAAGTCTGATTTAGAAGAAACAAGAGGCACCTGAGTGGCTCAGTGGGTTGGGTGTCCAACTTCAGCTCAGGTCATGATCTCACAATTTGTGAGTGAGTTCAAGCCCCGTGTCAGGTTTTGCACTGACAGTGGGGAGCCTGCTGCAGATTCTCTGTCTCCCTCTCTCTCTGCCCCTCCCCGAAACTAAACACACAAACAAAAATTTGAACAAGAAATGCAGGGGAAGTTAGCAAGAGATGCTAGAGAGAGAAATGCCCAGGGAAATCTGAACACTGAATAGTTGATCACCTTAAAATGTTTGGAATTTGCTTCAATGAGAATAGGTTTGGGGCAGGGAGAGAGCAGTACACATGAACAAGATGAAAAAAGATGGGCCATGAGCTGTTAATTGTTAACAATAGGTGAAAAGCACATAGGACTTATCCTACTATTTCCCTTTCATGTTCTGCAATTTTCCATAATAAAAAGTGTAAGATGTTTTAATACCTTTGCACAGGTACTGAAATTCTCCACCGTCTCTACCATTCCCTTCTGCTCCTCACCAGCCTGCCTCATTTAGGTTGGCTACCCAGCCCACCAACTCAGGTCGGTGAAACCTTCAAGATGCTGCTGTTTCCCAGACTTCTGTGGACCTGAGCCTTCCTTCTAGCATCGCCCTCTTGCCCCACCTACAGGGCACGTTTCCACCTCTTCTTTCAAACCTGTTGACGGGTGCTTGCTCAAGCCTAGGCTTTCCTGGGAATCGCTTCGAAGCCAACACAGGACATGCCCTTCCAAAGCCCAACTTCCATAAAACCTAAAGTCCATCCTGTCTTGTTTCTGGCACCACCGCAGCCCCGCAGTAAGGAGCACGTCTGTTCTGCCTCTGGTGTACCATCTGTGCCTAGAGAAACAGAACCGCATTACCGAGTGCGTCATCGTCATCTGTGGTGTCACTCGCCAGCCGGAACAGGGTGGGCCGCAGCTTTTCACACCGTTCGTACACGACCTGAGTGAACAGAGCTTGGTTTCACCACACACAACAAGGGCCCACAGCAAGGCCCTAGGTGCCCCCAGTAAACAAACAGCAGAGTCTGGGGCTGCAGAATTCTTAGGCTGTCCCAAATGCACGACTGCAGGTTTGAAGTGACGTGGCCACTATAGTGTCAGAAAAAGTTTGGGTTACAGTTACACGAATTTGTAAACTCACTAAAAAGGGGAAAGACCTCAGAAAAGAATCCACGTTCTGAGTGTGTATGGCATTATCTCTTCTCCAAGCTCCCAGAAGAGCTTTAACAATGGGGTGACTCCATATGGAAGCCCTCCGTGACTACCCTGCTTTAAAACTAATATCCAAACTCCCCATCCAACTTCCCTCTCCAACAATGTCCCCGGACTCCCACTGCAGGCTCTCGCAGAGCTAAACCTCATTCCCCACCAGGACCGTCTGGGCAAGCTCATTCTCCTCCTCCCAGGGAGAGTGCTCTGGACAACTGCACCCCCCCACACGCCACGTGTTGAGGAGGACACGCAGCCTCTGCACGTGTGAGGCTTCCCTCCTTGCAAGGGAGCTCAGTGAACACACGAGTCCTCCCTCACAGTAGTGCTCCCTTCCCCAAGCTGTGAAAGGACATATCTGATAGGGGAGTCTAGGAGACAAGCAGGACAGAGCCCCTTCCTCCTGCTTTGCTCCTGAGACCCAGCTGCCCAGATGGAAGCCAACACTGGGCTCTGCTCCTACCAGCTTTATGTTTTAGAGAAGGAAGCCCCTTGCGAGGAGAAGAGTGGTGTGCCAGCATCATCTCAGGTGGTAGGCAGACCTGCCTGATTAAGGTTCAGCATCAGGAAGCCACTTGCCAACACTTCCGTGCCACTTTTTCCAAATGGGCTTTACCCATTATAAGTTTTGTCTCCTGCCAAGTCTCTACTGTCTCCTAGCTGGTTATCACCCTGGGGGAGGGAGAGGGGGGGAGTTGTACTATTTAGAAGCCCAGCAGGCCAACCTTCCAGAGGGACTTTGGAGCCAACTCACCACAGGGGACTGGCTTTGGAGTGTCTGCCTGGCCCAAGCCCACTAATCCTTCTGAGAACTGTCCCCTCTGGCCACAAAAGGCCAGCATGACCCTCTCTGTAATTCCATCCAATCCTGGATGTAGGTAGGTTGATTGACCTGGGATAGATACAGGAGCCGTGCCGGACAAAGAGGTTTCTCTCGGGAATCTGGAATTAGGAAGGATACTAGTTGTTTCTGCGACCCCTGTGAAATGGAAGGACAGGGAAACTAAGGTACCACATGAAGGCTGCTGCTCCTGGGCAGAGAGGCATAAAAAGCTGGAATGCAGAGAGAGAAGACAAATGTAGCTAGCAGAAGGCTGGAGAAAGCAGAGCTCCAAGGACAGACTAAGAGTGGCAGGTTGGGACAGCATTTCAGTGCCACCGCCATCTGTCTGCACCAGGCTGCAGTGGCTCAGCTAGAACACCAAAAGCATCAGCAACACAAGAAAAGAGATAAATTGAACTTCAAAATTAAAAACTTTTGCTTCTTGGGGCACCTGGGTGGCTCAGTCGATTAAGCGTCTGACTTTGGCTCATGTCATGATCTCGCAGTCCGTGAGTTCAAGCCCCACGTCAGGCTCTGTGCTGACAGCCCAGAGCCTGGAGCCTGTTTCGGATTCTGTCTCCCTCTCTCTCTGACCCTCCCCCGTTCATGCTCTGTCTCTGTCTCAAAAATAAATTAAAAAAACAAACAAACAAACAAAAAACACTTTTGCTTCAAAAGACACTGTCAAGACAGTGAAAAGACAACCCACCTAATGGGAGAAAACTGTGTGACCAAGGAATGGTACCCAGGATATATAAAGAATACTTATAACTCAAAAATAAGGAGACAACCCCATGAAAAACTGGGCAGGGACGCCGGGGGGCTCAGTCAGTTAACAGTCTGGCTTCGGCTCAGGTCATGATCTCACGGTACATGAGTTCGAGTCCCACGTCAGGCACTGTGCTAACACCTCGGAGCCTAGAACCTGCTTTGGATTCTGTGTCTCCCTCTCTCTCTCTCTCTCTCTCTCTCTCTCTCTGCCCCTCCCCTGCTCGCACTCTCTCTCTCAAAAAAGAAAAAAAAAAGTTAAAAAAACTGGGCAAAGGATATGAACAGACATTTCTATAGACAAGATGATACACAGGTGGCCAACAGACACAAGAAAGGAAGCTCAATTTAAACTATCAGGGAAATACATTTCCAAGCCACAGTGAGGTGCTACTTTACACCCACCAGGATAACTATTATGAAAAAGACAATAACAAGTGTTGGCAGCATGTGGAAAACTTGAACTCTCACACGTTGCTGGTAGGATTATAAAATGGTCCAATGATTTAGCAAACAGTTTGGCCGTTGCTCAGAAAGTTAAACGGAACCACCATATGATCCAGCAGTTCCAGTCCTAGATATATATACGCTCAAGAAAATTAAGTTTACATTTTACAAAAAACACTTCTATACGAATGTTCACAGCATTTGTCACAGCCCAAGTGGAAACCCAAATGCTCAACTGATGAATGGACGAAATGCGAGCTAGCCATACAATGGAATGTTATTCAGCCATAAAAAGGAATAAAGTTTTGATACATCCTACAAGATGGATAAACCTCCAAAACATTAAGTGAAAGCAGCCAGGCTCAGAAGACCACATTCTATAGGATTCAATTTACACAAAATGTCCCAATAGGCAAATCTACAGACCCAGAGCAGATTAGTGGATGTCAGGAGCTGGGGAGGCTAGGCGTGGGGGTGGAGAGTGACTGCTATGGGTACTGGATTTCTTTTAGGGCTGATTAAAATCTTCTAGTTAGTGTTGATGGCTGCTTTTAAGATATATAAATTCTCAATAAAGGTGTTATAAAAAAAAAAAAAACCCTCAAGATGTGTAGGACGTGATGGAACTGGAACTCTAAGCAACGCTGTTAGGAACATAAAATGGTACAACCACTTTTCAAGAAACTGGCCAACTATTTTCCAAAGTTAACTATACACTTAGCATATGACCCAGCAATCCCACACCTAGGCATGTACCCAAGGAAAATGTATGTTTATGCAGAATCCTGTACACAACTATAAACAACTGTTTATAGCAGCTTAATTCATAATCACCCAAAGCTGGAAACACCCAAATAGCCATCAACAGATGGAGAGACATACATGCATACAACGTAATACCACTCAGCAATAAAAAGCAAGCGATCAATACACATGCCATGAATGGATCTCAATTACGCCAAGAGGGAGAAGCCGGGAGGGAAAGAAAGAGAAAGAAAAAAAGAAAGAAAAATTTTATCATTCCATTCATACAAAACTCTAGAAAATATAAATTAAGGATAGGAAGACAGGGAAGAAAGGAAGAGAGGGATCACCAAGGGGCATGAGGAAATCCGGGGCGGAGGCGGGGGGGTGATGGGGTTTAGGGACATGTTTACTATCCTGATTATGATGATGCCTTCATGGATATTCACGTGTCAAAACATGCCAAATTTCTAGTATGTCAATTACACTCCGTTATACTTGAATTTACTTTTTACCTGCAAGGCCTCCTGGTCTGGTGGGGCCTGCCCTGGCCTGCGGTACACGCTTAGCATTTCCTGCAGCACCTTCACATGACTCCGTACCTCCTCCACAGCACTGACTCTCTTGGACACCTTCTCTGATTTCTCTTGTTCCTTTCGGGAGAGAGAGGATGGAAGTGAAGGAGCAGAAACCTTGGATAAAGCCTGAATGAGGGACGGGAAAAGAGGCACTGTGCTGGCGAGCTCAGCCAAGTCACTAACACAGTGAGTAGGCGGGAGTGTTCCCTCAGTGGGCGAAGAAAACTCAGTGGGCCGAGAATTCCTGTGAAAGGCAATGCAGTCCAGGGACAGGGCAATCTGCAGCTTTGTACCACCAGCCTCAATCCCTCTGAAAAACAGATTCCCAAATAGACTTTCTGTCACTGGGACAGAAACCAGGGTCTACGAAATGCTTTGGGCCCCTGGACAAACGTACTTGGGAAGTACCCTGCATGGTTTCTGCTTCCAGTCACCATCTTGCCCTTCAGGGAGCCCGTGGCTGTGCCCCAGTTTTGGGCCCAGAGCCCATCCTTTTTCTAGTCCAATTGGGCACCTATGCCCTCACGCACATACACATGTGTCAAATGCTGTTTCTGCAGAACCCAGTGGAAAGACGCCCACCTCCTTGACCAAATTCTTGATCAGCCTGTTTGCAGCCTGAAGATCCTCAGGGTGATTGCTCTTCAGAAGCCTTGTCAGAAGCTGAAGAATGAACAAAAAGAACAGGTGAAACCACTTCCCTCTGTGGCAAACGGCCCAGACTAGTAGAGGCAGCAACAAGAGAACAGGAACAACACCTCCTTACTTTACAAGCATCATCTTACCAAATGCCACAATGACACCATGTAGGGATTAGGACTATTCCCACAGACCACAGGTTTTCAATGGGGCAGGAGGGTGGAGGATTATATCCCCCAGGAGACATCTGGCAAAATCTGGAGACGCATCCAGTGAGTAGAGGCCAGGATACTATAAACTTCCTACAGTGAACAGGAACAGCCCCCAGTAAGAAAACGATCTGGCCCAAAATATCACTAGCACTGAGGCTGTCCTGGGCCACGTACTCTGTGATGTGACAGACCTCGGTGATCTTGTTCACTTTACTCTCCATGCCCAGCAAAACGCCTGGGACGTGGGAGTCACTCGGTCGTCCCTGATGGCACTAAAGATGGCTGTACTGATGCCCAGAGTGCATAAGCAGCTTGCCCGAGGTGACACAGGATTCTATCTTTCTCCAAAGTCTGTGCCATCCTTCGTCTTCCCGCCTCTGCAACTGTAAGGCATCAGTAGGAGAAAGGCCAAAGAGAAAGGCAGCCCAGAACCTGGCCCTGCTTGTTCTGACCTCATGGCCACTGAACATCTAAGTCCAAGGGAAGGGCACAGCTGAGGGGTGCAGTGAGAAGGCAGCGCGTACTACAGACACACACGGCCTGAAGCTTTCCTGGTACTACATTTCCCAGACCTTGTGTGTGACTGAGAACAGTAATCACCAAAAGCACCACCACTGCTCCAGGGCCCTCTCCCCATTCAGAGGCACTCTGACGCTATTCGTAGGTCTTTGTCCCACTCCTTACTGATGTCTGAGGAGCAACAAATTATGGGAGGCAGTGGCAGAAGGAAAACGGGTGGCACCAGGCTTACTGGCACTAAAGAAAAAGAGCTGAGTCAACATGTAACCAATTCTTTCCACCATCTTCCCCTAATACCACACATACGCTGGATACGACTGATCATCCACACTGCCCACTTGGGTCATCCTTTTGTACCTTGTCTCCCTCGGGAATGCTTGCACAGATAAGGTGGAGGGCACAAAGAACGTGGCTTTACTATGTGGCCCATCCATGAAGAAAACATCCAGACCTTATGTCACCTTATTCTAAGAGCCCACTCCAGAGAGAACTCACTAATGCACCTTCCTACATTCCCCCACACTCTGGTTCAGGGATCAGAGCACATTCCAGGGGATATTTCAGGAGAGTCTCTACAGGAAGGGGTCCGATCAGATTCAGGTCAGTCACCAAGGTCAGGGAGGGGCTCCTTACCTTGGACTTTTCTTCATCAGCATCAAAGATAGAGCTCTTGGGCCAGGGAGAAGGTGGAGGCAAAATTTTATCCACTGGTAGTTTAGGGTCTTGCTTTACAATCCCTAAAACACACAATTCATAAAGTTACGATATGGGTATGGGTACCCACTGACTTCACATAAAGTCTAGAAACCCCCAGTTCCTGATGTCCCACTGGGAAAACACTGTCAATGACCTTAAAGGAATACACCCAGGGTATGACCAAGGCTCTGCATCCTCCCTCAGGAGACTCCAAGGAAGGAGCACAAAGACAGGGGCATCAGAGCCAACTAAGTGAGAACAGAGCCAGACCCTAGGGCTAGTAGGCCATGGGCCTCATGCTATAAAAAATACTGATCATTGTATGCAAGTACATAAACCTCCCAGGACCCAGAAATTACTGTAGAATCCATGACACTTCTAAAAACAGCGACTACAGGGGCACCTGGGTGGCTCAGTTGGTTAAGCATCCGACTCTGGATTTTAGTTCATGTCATGAATTCACAATTCATGAGATCGAGCCCTACATCCAGCTCTGTGCTGACAGCACAGAGCCTGGATGGGATTCTCTCTCTCTCTGCCCATCCCCCACTTGGGTTCATTCCTCTCTCTGTCTCTGTCTCAATCTCAAAATAAATAAACTTTTGGGCGTCTGGGTGGCTCAGTCAGTTAAGCGTCCAACTTTGGCTCAGGTCATGATCTCATGGTTCCTGAGTTCAAGCCCCATGTCGGGCTCTGTGCTGACAGCTAGGAGCCTGCTTTAGATTTTGTGTCTCCCTCTCTGACCCTCCCCAACTCGTGCTCTCTCGCGTGTGCATGCGCTCTCTCTCTCTCTCTCTCTCAAAAGTAAACTTTAAAAATTTTTTTAAACAAAATAAACTTTAAATAAATAAGTAAGTAAATAAATAAATAAAAACAGTGAGTACGTTTGACAGGAAAAGATAGTCCATCCTGAATCCAGGTTCCCTCCTGTACAGAGCCCTACAGACTCTCAGCTTCTGCACAGGACACAGAAAGGCATGAACTGCTCCTCCAACACTGACCAACACGACCCCGGACAAGCTACAAATCTACCACTTTTCTTGAATCCACCAGAGTGGAGACTGCAAGGCAACAAACACCCTGGAATCTGAGGAAAAATGGGAAGGCAACACCAATGTGACTAATTCAGATTAAATGGTTTCTAAATGGTTTACAGGCTGGCATACGCCAGCAAGAGAACACAACCTCTGAGGCCTGTAACATGAGAGGAACAGGCTCTTCTCCAGGGCCCTCACCCGCACTCCTGGAAAGACAATGGGAAAGGCCTGATGTCCCACCTAAATTCTTCTCTCTCCTTCCAGAACCTTCAACTGCTGGGGAAGGACAATAAGCCGTGGAGTTCTTAAAGCAGTGCTGAAAACTTACTACAGCTGAGAAACAGTAAAGAAAACCCTGTGGCCCTGGGGAAGGGGCAGGATCACGAACAGGTCCTGCCGGGACCCAGGGACACAACGTCCACTGAAGACAGAGGCTTAGACAGAATGGAGAATGATGGTGCCTGCCCCCACCAGGCTAACGGGCACTGGGTAACAAGTAATAGCAGTTGACTGTTAGGAAAGTATCTGGAATAAAACCCTCTCTGAGGTGCAGAGCAAAAAGGAAGACCTAATGCTTGGATGGAGCAGATACAGAGGAAAACTCTAGCAAATCAGCTCCCACACTAAACACAAGCTAACACTGTAGGAACTTAAAATCTGGTATAGTGAGAGTAGCTATAGCAACAATAGTCTCAAACTCAGCTCAACTCCTGCCCACGAGAAGGAAAGGTCTGTCCATTGCCAGGGATCAAAAATTATTTATGGGATGCCCGTGTGTCTCAGTCAGTACAGCACACGACTCTTGATCTTGGGGTTGTGAGTTCGAGCCCCCACGTTGGGTGCAGAGATTGCATAAAAATTAAATCTTAAAACAAAAAAACAACCTATTTGTCTCAGTCTCTACTGCCCTACACAAAATGTCCAGTTTTCCCCAAAAAAAGCAAGAATACTTCTGTGAAGAGGAAATGCAATGTAAACGATGGAGTCCAACCTTGTTTCTTCAGCATCTGGTAAGCATCTCGGATCTTGATATCCTCTGGAAACCAGACTGTCCAACTAAAAAGTATTTCAATGACTCTTCCTTTAACTTTTTCCGTGGTCCAGGACCCTAGGTACTGAAAATAAAAAGGAAAGAATTAGAAAGCTGGAAAGGACGGAGCAGACCAGCCAGCACACGCTACGACTAAAGAGGTAGCCGCTGAGGTCCAGGGAAGCGAGCTGCCCATGGCTGGTTGAGAGGTGAGGCAACAGAGGCCAAACTCCCTGGCACTCAGCCCCAGGGTGCCTTCTGGGTTTCAAGGAGTCACCCTCCAGAACTGCTAAAATTAAACCCACCATATACTGGTCTAGATTAGAGCCACTGGGGACACTCATTTTTTGAATGAGGCAAGTATGGAATATTAAAAGAATATATTTGGTCTTTGTCCCTAGTTGCTGGCACAGTTTCAACAACCCCTGGAATTTGAGGTACAGGAATATCTTTTGTTATTCATAATGAGCCCCCTTGAACCACACCTCAGTGTATGTTAACCATTCATGGTGAGCACTTAGTTTCAAGGGAGACTGACCACTGTAGAAAAGCCCACCGTGTGATGAGAGGGTTGGAAATTTCAGCCCCAGCCCAACCCCCAGGAGGGAAGGGGGCTGGAGATGAGAGTTCAATCATGGCCAGTGATTTAATCAAAATGTCTACATAACTCCAGGTAAAACGAGGTCTGGCGAGCTTCCTGGTTAAAACACGTGATGTACCAGGAGGGTGGTGGGGAAGCTCTGCTCCCCATTTCCTCCAAGACCCTGGTCTATGCAGCTCTTCCATCTACATCCTGTATAACGAAAGGGTAATAACAAGTACAGTGCTTTCCTACCTCTTGTGAGTGTTTTTAGTGAATTATGAAACCTGGTAGAAGGCGTCATGGGAACCCCTGAATCTGCAGTTGGTCAGAGAGCAGAGGAAGTAGCCTGGGGACACCTGAGACCCCATCTACTATCTGAAGTAGGCAGCACAGTCTAGGTAGGACTGAGCCCTTCACAGGTAGGGTATGTAATAACTCTGGTAGTTAGTGGCAGAACTGAAATGAATTAAATTGTAGGACACACAGTTGATATCAGAGAATTGCTGAGAAGCAGCGAAGGAGGGCTCCATCAATGTTAGGTACCCGAGAATGTTGCTAAGACAGGGGCCAGGAGCAAAGGTGCCAAGGACAGGCAAGAAGGGACATAAAACTTAAAGCCACACCTGGTATCTCTTGCCACTGCCATTAAAAAAAAAAAAAAAAAAAAAAAAAAAAAAAAAAAACCTGTCTTCAAAGGGCTCCTGGGTGGCTCAACTGTTGAGAATCTGACTCCTGATTTCAACTCAGGTCATGATCTCACAGTTTGTGAGATCGAACCCCGCGTTGGGCATGGAGCCTGCTTGGGATTCTCTCTCTCCCTCTCTCTGCTCCTCCCCACTCATGTTTGTTCTCTCTCTCAAAATAAACAAACTTAAAATAAATAAATAATTTTTAGAAAGAAAGAAAGAAAGAAAGAAAGAAAGAAAGAAAGAAAGAAAACAACCTGTCCTCAAGCTTGAGTTCCTCACCCCTCCAAGCCACCACCGCAAGGCCATCTTTAAAGGGAGAACGTGAAGACACGGACAAAGACAGAGCACTACTGATGAACATGACCAGCATCCTAGACCTTGGAGAGGCTTGGGGAAGGCCATCGGAAAAGACATGACCACCAGCTGACCTGCAAGCTGGACTTGGGCAATCAAAGATCTTTCAGCCCCTCCGCTGTCCTCGGAATACGGACAGTCACGAGACAGTGATGTGGTATGGACAACACCCACACAGGACACCTGACTGAATCCACTTAAGACCTCTATATAAACCTCTGCTTATTAACCCTGCCACCTACCAACCTAGAGTGGCCTCTCTCTGCTCTCCCTGCCCTGCGTGCAGAGGCCGATTTCAGATTATACCTGGGAAGCTCCCTTGAAGGTTACGAACCAACAAAGAGGAAAGCTGTCACGTGCAGGACATCCCCTCTCGCCTCTGTCACAAACTGGAGACAGGCTGGCAGGCTCCGCTGTAAGCAGGGCTACCTCTGGACAAGAGGTACCTCTAGGGGACAAGAGGTGGAAGGATGAGGGTAGGTACAGTACAGGGAACAGGGCCAAGCCCACGGTGCTCACCTTTGGGGACAACACTTTGATCAGCTCATTGAGGAAGCGGAATTTAGCCACCTCGTTATGGAACTTCTCCCCACAGTGGTTCACACACATCTCCAGCACCTGCACAGACACAGGACCCCCATGAGAAGGGAAAACCACCGGCTTCAGGACTCATCTCAAATCTGACGAGCATTCGCTGGAACCATGGTGAATGTTTCCTCAAGACTACAAAGACACTGAAGGGGTGCCTGGGTGGCTCAGTCGGTTAAGCGTCCGACTTCGGCTCAGGTCACGATCTCACTGTCCGTGGGTTTGAGCCCCGCGTCGGGCTCTGTGCTGACTGCTCAGAGCCTGGAGCCTGTTTCAGATTCTGTGTCTCCCTCTCTCTCTGACCCTCCCCTGTTCATGCTCTGTCTCCCTCTGTCTCAAAAATAAATAAATGTTAAAAAAAAAAAAAAAAAAAGACTACAAAGACACTGAAGTTTGAGGAAGGGTGGGTGACATTTTCAGACTAAGGAAAAAATGCAACCTGTTTGATCTCACTGTAACCATCAGGTCTGTGCCCAGGCAGAAGCTCGGTGACATGTACCCAGAGGCCACCTCACCTTTAAAGGAGACCCTTTGGGCAGATGAAACTGGCTAGAGAATCATCTCCTCCTGAGAGGCAGGAATCTGGTATGTGAAGCACAAGGGCTGTTCAGCCAAAGGCTGCCTGCTTGCTTCACAGCTCATCTCACACCAGCATGGCAGGATGGGCCTGCACGTATTTTCTTTGGTCCACACTACTGTTTCACATTTCAAATTAGTCACAAATATCGATGAATTCAGAGAATTCATCTAAAAATCTGAATTTCTAATTTCTCTTGGAAAACAAAGTTCTAGCAACTCTGGGCCCAGACTCACACCTGGCAGCAGCCAGCTGGCCCTGTGCTATGGCAGCCCACGCCTGTGTTTCCGTCCTCACCCCGCGGCTCACTCATTTATGTGACCTGTCAGGCCCTGGTACATGTGGCACTTGAACTTGTCAGCCCTGGTCTCCGGAAGACAAAAGGAAATAAAACCTTCTCTTCTCCCCACACAGCGGGCTCAATGCTGCTCTCTAGAAACAGACCTCAGATGGGGCAACCCGAGCCCAGAACTCCCTCTTAGATGCCCTCCACCACACTGAAATGCGACCGGGGTCCAGCACTCTCTAGTGTCACGACAGGCAAGCTTACGCTAAGGGGCAAGCCAAACTCACCGTTAACGCATAAAGAGCTTCTTTCTCTTGTGGAGACTGGATCTTGTGGGCCAGTAGCCAGGGTGCATGGGTTGGGCTAAAGGAAAACAGAGAGAGGCGCCTGGGTGGCTCAGTCGGTTAAGCGTCCAACTTCAGGTCAGATCACGATCTCAGGGTTCATGAGTTCGAGCCCCATGTCAGGTTCTGTGCTGACCGCTCAGAGCCTGGAGCCTACTTTGGATTCTGAGTCTCCCTTTCTCTCTGCCCCTCCTCCGCTCACACTCTGTCTCTCTCAAAAATAAACATTGAAAAAAAAAAAAGTTTTTAGGAAAATAAAATAAAGGAAAACAGAGAGACCTGGGCTACGGGCGGACAGGAAGAAACCAACCAGTATGGCTGAGTATGCTCAGTCGAGTCACCTCTCTTCCAGAAGCACAGGTCCCAGAGCAGAGGTGGACTGACTCACACCCAGCACACCCACGTGCCTCTGAGGAGACCAACCCCCTACCCACCCTTCTTGCAGTGACAGCACCTGCTGTCCTCCTCTCGTCCACAGCAGCATATCATCCTGCCCATAGCCAACCCACCCCTAACATCTCTAAAAGTGCAAGCTGAACACCCAGGGCCAGATCTGCGTGTAACGAGGTCACGAGCAGTATAGACCCTGTCTGTCAGATGACAAATGCTCAATAAACACTAGAGCAGAAAGTGTGATCAAACTTCTCACTCATTTCCAAATGCTGAATATTCAACAACACGTAGATTAAACAACTGATGACTGACTTGATTCTTCAGTTCCTATCCAGATGCTTTGGGAACAGAAATCAACAAAATCTTACCCTTTTCCTGCTTATTCTTAAGAAAGATGACATTTAAATTATGGAGAACACACTGATCTCTATTGCATTGCTACATAACCTTGCTACATCCGACCCGTAACATTTAGAGGTCTCCTCAACAGTAGTGTCTTCTAACACTAAAATTCTTTCCAAATAATTGCCAATTACAAGTGGACTATTCTGTTTAAAAACAAACAGAAAAACATGACTTTTGGGAAAAAGTGTTCTCAGATCATGGAGGGGAAAAAAAAAGGAAAGAGAGCCTTACCTTCTTTCTCTTAAGTAAAACAGACCCATGAGACAAAAACATGCCCTTAGTCTGACGTATCCCCCTTATCTGAGGTGTGTGTATATGTGTGTGAAAGTCACCTTACCCATTGGGATCAGTGTTCACCTGGTCACAGAAATTCTGGATAGCTGACCAATCCTGTTCCGACATGCTTGGGTCTGTGGCTTTATCTGTCAAGGAAATAAAAATAAAGAATAAAAATAAACATACACCCCACCCCCCTGCAAATAAAGTGGCAGCCAAGGACTGTCATATCACTCCTGCAGGGGATCGTAACTCGCAGGCAGAGAGCTGAAGGGACAGGACCCTGGCTGTGCAGTTGGCCACCATCAGGCACAGCGTCTGGCACATGATGAGGCTGCAGTGAAGATCTGCTGACTGAATGAACACAAAAGCTCTTGTCCTACAAGAGACTCTACTTCCGGGGCAGGGGTTGGCCTGTGTGTGCCTCCTTCATGCCTCCCATCAGGACTTCCCCACTTTGGCCCTGCAACGAGAGTGAGCAGGGACCAGAATCTGGGAGGTTAGTTGTAAGTTTCTGAACTGTGTGAACTAAGTTTAGAACATACCACAAGGCTCTAGGTGGCTCCACCTGGTCATCCCACCGTCTCCTCAAAAACAATACCCTTCAAACTAACCCTCAGCTTACTGAAGTGCTTTTTGAGCGTCCTATGTAAGAAGCTTCTCCACGTAACAGCAGCTTGTGTGGTCTGATAAAAGGACCTCCTCACGTTCACTCTTTAAAATGCTGTTCCGGGGGCGCCTGGGTGGCGCAGTCGGTTAAGCGTCCGACTTCAGCCAGGTCACGATCTCGTGGTCCGTGAGTTCGAGCCCCGCATCGGGCTCTGGGCTGATGGCTCAGAGCCTGGAGCCTGTTTCCGATTCTGTGACTCCCTCTCTCTCTGCCCCTCCCCCGTTCATGTTCTGTCTCTCTCTGTCCCAAAAATAAATAAACGTTGAAAAAAAAAATTTAAAATGCTGTTCCTTTCCATAAACTTACACATTCCCAGGGACCCCAGATCCAATCATGCTAGGGTCCCCTGCACTGGACATTAGTATTTGGATGACATCTGAGGACATCAAGCGTCGAAGGCATGGGGGCACAGACAGAGACACCTCCAGAAGGAGCATTATCAGAAGCCTAACTTAAGACCATGTTCCACTGAGGGGAGGGGCGATCTTTGACCTTCCTGGTGCTGGATGACAGCAGCTTCTTCTCCTGCTGCTGCTGCCTAGAATTCCTGTCTAGTCGCCCAGAAAGTGTGTCCATCACGCGTGTCCCGCCCCAGACTAAACCAGGTTCTGCTCTCTCACAAAGGAGCTGCTGGGAGGCCTCTGTCCTAGGCTTTCCTAACTGCCACCCCAACTCCTTCCTGTCCAGTTCTCTGGGGCCTACCCACCTCTCCAGGGAAAGACCTTCCTGATCCTGACAGAGAAGATCTTTCAAGCTCTACAATAGGCTGATTCTAGGGTTCTGTTTCTGACATTATTCCTTTCGCCTGACCCTCTACTCCTCTCCTCAAAATCCTACCCCATTCTTCAAGGCCCATCTGACTTTCCACCTTCTCCCAAAACCTCCTCCCACTGCTCTAGCCCCCGAGATTCTCCTCCCTTCCAATTACTAAAGATCCCAGGGTCAAGCAGAGTATAACCTTTCCTGATGACAGTCACACTTCTGTCATGTGGAAGTCATGTGTCTGTCCACCTCAACAGTAAGACTCAAAACGCTAACACCATTCTGGCTGGCAATGCCCACATTCCCTCACCTGTTCCTCTTCAAAGCTCTTTCCCTATGCTATATCTTGAAAATCCTCTCCTGGGCGCCTGGATAGCTCAGTCGGTTGAGTGTCTGAGTCTCGATTTTGGCTCAGGTCATGATCTCATGGTCATGGTATCAAGCCCCGTGTTGGGCTCCACGCTCACAGCACAGAACCTGCTTGGGATTCTCTCTCTCTCCCTCTGCCTCTCTCCCACTTGAGCTCTCTCTCTCTCAAAATAAACAAACAAGGGACGCCTGGGTGGCTCAGTCAGTTGGGCATCCGACTTCGGCTCAGGTCATGATCTCGCAGTCGGTGAGTTCGAGCCCCGCGTCAGGCTCTGGGCTGACAGCTCAGAGCCTGGAGCCTGTTTCAGATTCTGTGTCTCCCTCTCTCTCTGACATTCCCCCATTCATGCTCTGTCTCTCTCTGTCTCAAAAATGAATAAACGTTAAAAAAAATTTTTTTAATAATAAATAAATAAAAAATAAATAAACAAACAAACATTAAAAAAAAAATACTCTAGAAGGCAAAAGCCATATATTCCCTGCAGTGCTTAGTACAATGTCTTACTCAAAGGCACAAAATAATTACTCATGAAATAAATTATTTAAAGCAGTGACTCCGGAGATTCTGATTAAGGAGGTGTGACTCATCTAAAATAATTCTGCCCTATTTAAGCTTCTTGAAGTTTTAGTTCACTACAAAGTCAATGTTGACGCCTCCAGGCATTCAGACCTCAACATGCAACTGGACCCAGAGGCAGAGACCTACAGAATCCAGCTTTCCTCCTCCGGCATCTCCCCACCCCCACCACCAAGTGAAAAGAGTTAGACAGGCACCAGCTTTTCCAAAGGAAGAAAATACTTCTATGAAATTAAGTCATGTTCCAAACCCTTAGCCAAGGCAAAGCAGCTAGATCTATACAGCGTAAGAGTTTCTTTTTTATTTGTATCATGAGGATTCCCTCAAAGTTTATCCCAGCCTCCAAATAATAGCAATAATAGTATTAGATGCTTTTTTCTTTTTTTTTTTTTTTTTTTTTAAGAAGTTACTACGTGTCATACACCAGGCTGAGTGTTTTCCAAGCCTCCCTTCCTTCTAATCTTCAGAAGGGAGAACACCACCATCATCTCACCATTTTACAGGTAAAGAAGCCTACCTGGCCACAAAAACTGGAAAACAACAGGAACGGAACTTCAGTCTCAGGTCTGGCCCAAGCCGGGGCCCAAACATTTCTCAAGGTAAACTCAGTTCCTTGACAGAGACAAGGCCTCTTTGAGAACTAGTTTCTTCGATTTTCTCACCACTAAGTCATCAGCTTCCTAAAGCAAGAAGATCAGTCTCATTCACCTTCACATGCTCTAGCACCTAGAATAGTAATCGGCACAAAGATCTATTGAATGAATGAATGATTCACCCTTTGCTATACACAGTTTGACCAGTTGGCTGGACATATTTCTGACTCCAGGAGATGGGTATTCCAGTTCTGAAACAACTGGGTTTCCCAAAACGTAATGCTGGCCTGTCAAGCTATCTCAGAGGCCTCGAGCAGCTCCAGAGAAAACGACCCCCAGGGGACCATCAGCTGGGTCTGATCAGGCCATGGCACTGACCCAGGTTTGTAGGATACCCATCTGCCCCAAGGAGTGGCTGGGGGCAAGCAGGGCATGGCCAAGGAAGAACTCAAAGAACCCCTTCTCTGTTTCTCGTGACTGCCACAGCCCTCCCCGGGGGCCATCCTAGTGGATTTATTTAGCTGGCACTTGGGCAGGACAAACAACACTACCACCATCTATCTGCTTAATAAAAGCAATGTTTCTATCCATTTCAAGCCTGCTGCAGGATGAGAGGTATTAAGGAAACAGCTGAGCCCTCCAGCCTTGAGTGAAATAGCTCATCTAAGAGTGACCAAATCAGAAGGCAAATCATCTCACACCAGCTGCCAACCAACCACTAGAGTCATGACTGTGGCGCTCTGAGCAGCCTGTGCTAGAAAGGGGAACCCTGGGGCTGTGGGGAAGCAAGCAGTCGCCTCAAGGAGCATTTAGAATTAAATCCTTCGGGAAGCACCCACTGACCCCTACAGTAGTCCAGCAGTCATTCAACTAAGCACACTGGATGTGTCTTGGGTACCGAGACCCACCACAGGAATCTCCTATGCCATGCTCCAAGATAAAGAAGGAGCTCAGCCTGCCAGAAGCTGGGAGCATATAAATAGATTGCAATTTGACCACCCCAACTCCAAAAGAGGCACAAAAGGGGGGCTGGAAGGAAGACAGGATACATCACCTGGGAGTAGGTCCAGGTGGAAGGAAGAAAGGGATTTACCGAGCACCCCACTTTAAGCACAGAAGATGGCAAATAGCCCCTGGCAGCACATCTGCAGCTACCATCCTAGAGACCGAGGGGCCCCAGTGCTGGTTGGAAGAGCATGGGACTGGCCAGGAAGCTAAAAGGCCCACTAAGAGGGCAGTGAGTTAAATCAATTACAGTATACCCATATAAAGGGACATAGAGGTTTTCAGTAACAAAATGAGACATATCTGTGCAGTCATGTGGAACAGCAACCAAAATCAATTACATTTAAGGGTAGAGGGTTACAGAATGCACAGAGCTGCTATTTGTATTTTAATTTTTTTAAATGTTTGTTTATTTTTGAGAGACAGAACATGAGCTGGGGAGGGGCAGAGAGAGAGAGAGACACAGAATCCATCCAAAGCAGGCTCTGGGCTGTGAGGTGTCAGCACAGAGCCCGATGTGGCTCGAACTCATGAGCTGTGAGATCATAACCTGAGCCGAAGATGCTTAACCAACTGAGGCACCCAGGTGCCCCGCTATTTGTATTTTTTTTTAATGTTTACTTATTTTGACAGAGATAGCATGAGTGACGGAGGAGCAGAGAGAGAGTCTCGAACAGGCTCCACACTATCAGCACAGAGCACGATGTGGGGGCTCGACCTCACAAACCTCAAGATCATGACCTGAACCGAAATGAACAGTCAGATCCTTAACCCACCGAGCCACCCAGGAACCCCTGCTATTTGTATTTTTAAAGTATAAGCTTAGAGTAACAGCTTCCTGATGTTCTTTTGGAGAACTACTCCTCCCCAGTTCTAGGTCCAAAGTTTTTCTTTTTTTTTTTTCTGCTAAGCCAATATGACTGAGTTTTCTCCCATTCACAACTGAAAACACTAATAATAATAATATTTAACACTACATGCCAGGCACTATTCTAAGTGTTTCACATGTACTAACAACTCTAACAAGGACAGGTTACTACTATCCCCGTCTTCGAGACACAGCTGCCCTGCCCGCTGAGGCCAGATCTGTTAGTGACCTGAACTTTGCAGTCATCAGACTGCAGCTAAAGTGACTTCTGCCTCCATCCAGCCCAGACTCAGGGAACGCAGCTATACTGTCCTTGCCATACCATCACCCCCTCCACACCTCCTTGTCCTTCCTTAGCTTAGCACCAAGTCCACTGTGCCCCACTCCCCCCATCCCGGCAAATCTAGTTTAAAGGTTTTTATTTTTTTTAATGTTGAGAGAGAGAGAGAGAGAGAGAGAGAGAGAGAGAGAGAACGAACACGTGCACAAGCAGGGGAGAGACAAAGAGATAGGGAGAGAGGATCCAAAGTGGGCTCTGCACTGACAGCAGAGAGCCCAATGTAGGGCTCGAACTCATAAACCCTGAAAGCATGACCCCAGCTGAAACTGGATGCTCAGCCTCAACCGACGGAGCCACCAAGGCATCCCCAGCAAATCTAGTTTCAACCGTAGTTTGCCTCCTCTGATCCTACTAGAGGTGGAGAATCACACAACCACAAAGACTAGAAGAAACATTTCTGATGTCCAATCAACACTTGGGAGGTCCAAACTCAGAGGATCTCAAGTGTGAAGGAGGAACGTGATCCTGCCCCTCTCCCCAAGGGTACATTTGGCAATATCTGGAGACATTTTTGGTTTTATCTGGACATTTTGGTGTGTGCTACTGGCATCTAATGGATTGAGGCCAGAGATTCTACCAAGCATCTTATACCAAGCTTATACCAAGCACAGGACAGGCCCCACAACACTGTTATGGAGCCCAATATGCCATCAATGTCAAGGTTGAGAAACCCTGTTCTCAACCATACAGGTGGGCTCCCTTTTGTTTCCCTTCCCAAACTTCCCCACTTCGTTCCTGGATCCCCTGGTTCCACTGCAGCCCCCAACACTCAGCAGGGAATGGGGGCAGTGATACTGAAACTTATTTGCATGTGTAATCATCTTTATCTCCTTCCCCAAACATTCAGAAAAACACAAGGTGCCCTTCTCTGCGAAGCCAAATCACCCCTTTCTGCTCAGGCTCTGACCTCCCACAGCATCTTCAAGCCCCTTGCCAGGAGCTACAGCACTGGACTTGGAATTTAAGGATAGTTCCTCAAAGGAACAACAGGCTAAAGAGGGGCTTACAAGTGCCCCTCTCCTTGTAAGATCTCCTTTACACCTGAATTCCCTCTAGCTACCCTCCCTCCTTCCTTTCACAAAGGCCATCAAAAAAATAAAGAAAAGAAAAAGAAAAAAAAAAAAAAAAGGCTAGTGACCAGGGGCTACTCTCTCTCCCTACACCAAACTTTATGTTTCAGAGTCGTTGCCAACTCTTCAAAACTCAAGAGATTTTACATAAAAATGTAGGTTCTAGCTCTACCTGAACTAGAAGATCCAGCACCTTTGGGACAGTAGCCTAAAACGTCTGGGGCTAAAGAACCCCCTCCTCTGGCAGTCTTGTATCCTGTTAGCTCCTGTACCGGGTCAGCTGACAGCCATCCTTGCACCCAGCCCACCTGACTCTCTTTTTGGCAACTCCAGTCTAGGCATGTTCTCCACCACCTAATTAGCCGCTTGTCCCCACCATTTAACTCAAAGATGCCTCATCAGTAACCTTTTAGTTGCCAGATTCAAAGTTCCCCCTTCTCCTGCCTGACCCACCTCCATCTTTCTGCAGCAAAGCTACCTACCAACTTGCACCCCTCCTTTGAGATCTGGGGCTCCCCGCCCTCCCAGCTCTCCCCCTGCCTGTGTCCGCTCCGCCCGTGTCAGGCTGCTTTCCCCACCTGCTTCCTAAATGGTGAGGTTCTCCACGCTCCATCTGCAAACCTCTGCTCTGGACAAGCTCTCTGTCAATGAACTGAAGATTCCCACACTGACCTCCAGCTCTTACCCTCTCTGCAGCTGACCACCTGCCTGGAGAAGGTCTCTTTTTGGCTGTGCCACTTGCACCTCAAACTCCACAACTCAACCATCCCTTCCTTCTTAAACAAGTCCTCCTCACAGGTGAGTCATTTCTAACCAACCAGTTACCCCGAGTCCGAACCCAGAGATCCACCCCAGACTTCTTCTGGTCTCCTGCCTCCATTTAAATGCATCAAGGCTGCGGACTGTGCCTACTAATGATTTCTACTGTCAGTCCCAATGCCTTTGTCCTTCTTCAGCCCCCCAACACTACCGAAAGACCTTTTGTATTTACTCTCCTCCTTAACCAGTTTGGCTCCACATGACTGCAGGTAATGCTCTTAATAGGTGTACCGGATCAGATTCTCCAGCTGAAAACTCCACCCCAACCCCACCCCAGAATAAGATATAAACTCCTTTCTGCAGCATACAAGCCCCAATTAGCCCTGCAGCCTCTTTTCCAGGCTCTGTTCTTCAGGCTTTGCACTCTAGCACTACCAACTACTGGTTCCGAGTGCTCCACACTCTCTTGTCCCCAGCTTTTGCACATGCAGTTTCTTGTGCTTGAGAGATGTTCTTGCCTACACTGTCCACTTAAATGCTAGATCTGCTGTGACAATCCCCAGGTAAACAGATCAACTCCTACCACCACTGTGGGCCCCCACCCCCAATGTCCATTAGTTATGACAAGGTGCCCTTACTGTGGGCTTGGACCCATTAAACAACGTCTTTGTGATCAAGGGCCCTGTGTTATGCATCTCAGAGGATTTCCAGCACCTAGCAGAGCCCAATACAAGCTGCACGGTCTCTGTCCTCTTTGAATTTCAATGCCTCATCCGTAACACAAGGACATAACAACCCCAACCCCCGAGGGCTGTCGTGAAGCTAACCATACACATAAATAAGTCCGGCCAGAGTAAACACGCGCAAAAGGTATAAAGGGCTTGTTTTGACACTGACGACCGCAGCCAGCCAGCGATCTGTGCTAGCTCCAAAGAGACCGCAAGAGGCTGCCTGGCTTGCACGAATAAGACCAGTCCCCTTCAGTGTAAACGTCCCCATCTCCAAAACGTGGTTAATAATAGAAGCTGCCTCTTGGGGTCGTAATGAGGTTTAACAAAGGCTGGACTGCTTCTAGCACAGTACTTGACACAAAAGAAAAGCTCAACAAACGCTAGCCATTACGTTTTTAAGGTTTATGAGCTACGACGACAGTGATGGTGGGCAGTGGCGGGGAGCAGAGCACGTAGACTCGGGCCCGCCGCGCCGCACCCGGGCCGATCCCCGCACCCCGGCCCAGCCCAGCCCCCTCCCCGCGGCCACCTGCCCGCCGCCGCGTCCGAAGAAAGGCCTGGGGAGGCGGGAAGCCAGGCCTCACGTGTGGCTCTGGGCCCGTGCCGAGGGGCGGCCCCGCTACTCACTGAGCCACAGCTCCAGCGCTGCTGCCGGCCCCGGGGGCCCCTCGGCCGACTCCGCCCCCGCCGCGGCCTCGGCCCCCGCTGGCACCGTCGCCGCCGCCGCCATGGCCCAAACCCCGCTGTTCAAGCCACTGCCGCCCCTTCCCCTCTGGCTGCCACCGCCGCCGTCCGGCGCGCTCCGGGGCTGCCGACGCGGCAGGCGCGGGTTTGGCACGTGATGGGCGGGGGCGTGTGAGGCCCCGCCCACCGTTCCGGCCCCCGCCTCCCTGCGGTCTTAGGGGCCCGGGGAGGTATCTTACCAAGATGCTTCCCCTCTGTCGGGGCTGCGTTCGCCCGGTCTTCTCGACCAGCAATGGGATCAAAGCCCATCAAGCCAACTTCGCGAGGCCTGCGCGCTCTCCTCCTTTTGGAGTAGGCTTGTCGGATGAAATGCAGGACGCTCACTTAAATTTGATTTCAGATAAACTCGGTATATTTTGGGGGTATTTTTAACCAGCGGGGTCTTGCACCACACCACCTTCTCTGAAATGACACGCCCGCTCTCCTCTATACTCCCTTATTTTCTCCATCATACATTACACCATAGATATACTACAGGTTTGCTTATTTTGCTAAAGGATAATTTTTCCCGAAAAAGTCATGATTCTCACACATATTGAAATGAGCACGTATTAAATATTTTAACTAATTAGAAGGGCAGCAAGCAGATGCTATAATCCATTCAAAAGAGAAAAAAGGTTGGGGCGTCTGCTGGCTCAGTTGCTAAGGATGAGAGTCGGTTTTGTGGTCGGTAAGTTCAAGCCCTACACTGGGTGTAGAGATTACTTAAAAAAATGTTAACCAAAAAAGCTTAAAAAGGTAAATTTATACAGAATAACGGAATGTTGGAACACATGGACAAAGGGACACAAAACCAGCTTTTCCATCAGCAGTGAGGGTTGTCTGTCCAGCCCGCTGAATAACTTGCATCACTATCATTCATCTATGAGTAACCGCCTTGTGAGATGTCTGTGCCACGAAGAAACGCAATGCATAATTTTCCTTCCAAGCACAAATTGTCGATACTCCATTGTCTGTTTTGCCCCACTAATAAAAGCAAAAACTCTGTATGCTTCTATAACCCCAGGTGCCAATAAATATTTGTTGAATGGCCAAATGAACCCTAGAAGCAGTAAGAGGTAGCTGTGGGGCTTTGTCCCCTCTCTGAAAGAGTACATCAATCTTTCTAATTTTGACCTCAAACTTTCTCATTGATCAAGCTCTTAACAGGCAAAAGGCCCCAGTGAGGAAAGCATCCCGTGATGGGAAACAAAACTACCCCCTCAAGCAAGAAGGACCACCCTGAGCCAGCAAGACCCGTCCTGCCTGACCCTAAGACAATCATGACCTGATCTTCAGTGCCCACTTGCACGTACCCACCGACCTTTGTCCCACATTTTCCTTACATAAACCTGGAAGTGCTTTTGGCACTTTGGAGATAGTCTTTGAGATGTTACACGACTCTCTTCTCCGTGTTGTTCTCGAAGAAATAAATCCCTTTCTTGTTTCACTCTCCCCCTACCCCCCTTGGCTCTCTGCTTTTGGATTTTGTCAGCAGTGAATGGCCAGACCTGGTCTGTTTGGGACCTCCAGAGCTAGGTGCTTGCTCTTGGCACCCTTTCGGCCCAGTGATATCCCTACCCCAAATAAATACACAATCTAAGTGAAGTACAACCGTTGTGCTGTTTCAAAATAAGCCTAGCCACACACATCTCCTGCTGGCAGATTGCTGCCCATAGCACCCTTCTATATGGAAACTGTCACAAAAGGGCTCTGCAGGACAAAGAAATGACACGTTTACTGTATGCCTGCTTCTACGCTACCTTTTTTTTTTCTTTAACGTTTATTTATTTTTGAGATAGAGAGAAACAGAGCGTGAGCAGGGGAAGGGCAGAGAAAGGGGGTGACACAGAATCTGAAGCAGACTCCCAGGCTCTGAGCCGTCAGCACAGAGCTCGATGCGGGGCTCAAACCCATGAACTGTGAGATCATGACCTGAGCCGAAGTCGGATGCTTAACCAAGTGAGCCACCCAGGTGCCCCTATGCTAAACCTTTTACCTGTCTTAGTAAACAAGTTGCTATAACACAATATCCCAGACAGGGTGGCCTAAACAACAGACATTTCTCACAGGTCTGGAGGCTGGGAAGTCCAAAGGTGCTGCAGATTGGGTCCCTGGTAAGGCCTCACTTCCTGGTCTGCAGAGGGCTGTCTTCATGCTGTGTGCTCACAAAGTGGGGGGAGAGGAGGGAGCGGAGGGAGGTGGGAAGAGAGGGAAGAGGGAGAAAGCATGCCCGTGGTCTCATTCTCTTATAAAGACACTAATCCCTTCATGAGCACCCCACCCTTGTGACCACATCTAAACCTAATTAACTCCCAAAGCCAACCCGGTCCAAATACCATCACATTGGGAGTTAGAGCTTCAACAAGAATTTTAGGAGACACCTTCCAACTAGAACATTATTCATATAGGAGACATTTTGTATTTCAATGAAAACTGCATTGTCTATAGCACATCCTTCTGTTATCTTTTTCTGGTTCTTTGGAAATTATGTTACATCTCTGAAAGCTGTAGGTTAAATAAAAGCAATGAAAACTTACTGTCTATAGGCATGCAAATGAATTCTGTCCCAGGAAGATACAACCCTCTCCATGTGGAAAAACCAGTTTGTCTCCATCTGCACGTTCATTTTGATATTCCTGAGCTATAAATGTGTCTGCACTTTGGATTCTCCTTTGAACTGGCTGTAACATCTCATCAGTGTCTTCATTAAAGGGTCAAATAAGATCTTTTTTTTTTAATGTTTATTTATTTATTTATTTTTAATTTTTTTTTTCAACGTTTATTTATTTTTGGGACAGAGAGAGACAGAGCATGA
This sequence comes from Prionailurus viverrinus, assembly GCF_022837055.1. Lineage (NCBI taxonomy): Eukaryota > Metazoa > Chordata > Mammalia > Carnivora > Felidae > Prionailurus > Prionailurus viverrinus. The sequence continues at coordinate 23,347,702 of NC_062576.1, read as the reverse complement.
ACGGGGGAGGGGCAGAGAGAGAGGGAGACACAGAATCAGAAACAGGCAACAGGCTCCAGGCTCTGAGCCATCAGCCCAGAGGCTGACGTGGGGCTCGAACTCACGCACCGTGAGATCATGACCTGGCTGAAGTCGGACGCTTAACCGACTGCGCCACCCAGGCGCCCCCAATGTTTATTTATTTTTGAGAGAGGGAGAGACAGAGTGCAAGCTGGGGAGGGGCAGAGAGAGAGGGAGATACAGAATCCAAAGCAGGCTCCAGGCTCCGAGCTGTCTGCACAGAGCCCGACGTGGGGTTTGAACTCACGAACCATTGAGATTATGGCCTGAGCCGAAGTCGGACGCTCAACTGACTGAGCCACCCAGGCGCCCCTGGAGTCAAATAAAATCTTTAACACATGCCCATCTCTTAAAAATTCTAAACACCTGGCAACACTACAGCTGGGCTTCCTCACTGCAACAAATGTCTGGCAATGACTAGAGACTGGGCCCTGTAGAGGGGCAGGAGTTCGTCTGCCAGGAACCATCCATCACTTCCTAAATATTTCTTACACCCGGTTCCTGATTTTAAGCAACTCCACTCATTTAATATTTTGACATGTAGATCAGTAGTTTTCCAACTGGTATTTGCATCACCTGAAGGGCTTATTAAAACACATAACGCAGGGCCACACAGTTTCTAATTCAGTGGGTCTGGGGTGAGGCCCAAGAATCTTTCTAACTAGTCCCCAGGCGATGCTGATGCCGATCACTGGTCTAGGGACCACAACCGAAAGGTAATAAGTGGGCAGTAAGGAAGTGTATTGGGAGTTCAGAGTAGTGGTTGGGTTCATAGATCACTGAACTTCTGGCACTTTATAAATGCAAAATAATTATTGGTGGAGCTGGAATCCTCTGGCTCTCCCCAGCTAGCTCGCAGCACCAGATGGGGCTAATTGTACCTTGAGTCCTTTTTTTTGCTTGTCCTGTTCCCTCAGCCTGGAACAATCTCAGCATCCTGTCAAACTACCTCAGCATTGGGCTGCCAGATTTAGCCAATAGAAATAGAGGAAGCCCAGCTAAATCTGAATTTCAGACAAACAATTTTTTAGCACGAGTATGTCCTAAACATTGCATGGGACTTACTTATACTAAAAAAAAATTATTCATGGGGCACCTGGGTGGCTCAGTCAGTTGAGCATCCGACTTTGGCTCAGGTCATGATCTTGCAATTGTGAGTTTGAGCGCCGCATCAGGCTCTGTGCTGACAGCTCAGAGCCTGGAGCCTGCTTCAGATTCTGTGTCTCCCTCTCTCTCTGCTCCTCCCCTGTTTGCGCTCTCTCTCAAAAATAAATAAACATTAAAAAAAATATTCACTATTTATCTGAAATCAAAATTAAAAGGCAAAAACCCAACTCCTTCTAAAGAAAGCATTCCCCACTGGCTTCCTCCGCCTGCCCCAGGATATCCATATCCCTATACCACTTTGATGGCCTCTGCACCATCACCTCCACACTTACATTATTGTAATTGTTAGTCTCACATGAGACTCTTTCATCTCTTTGAGGTGGGGACCTTCTCTTTCGTTCTCTGTTCTTTTCAAACTTAACAAACAAATGTAAATACACACATACACATATAAGTATATAAATAATTGGGGGTGAGAAATACCTGTGGACTGAGCATCTGTAATTAATGAGCCCTTATTATTCCTCTCCACATTTCCAGGCCTAACAGGGCCTGGCACACGATAGGTATTCGTCAAGTGAATGAATAAAGACAGGATTAAATGGATTCAGTTTAGAGCGGTTCTCCAGGTAAAGAAGGCCTCCCTTCCTTGGCTGGGCTGTCCTACTGCAATCAGGATTGGGGGAGGGGTGGTAGTGGGCAGAGCTGAGGGGACTCCAGCCCAGAGGGAAAGGCCATGGCCCTAACATTTGGCCCAGCTATGTGGGATAAGCTGGAGATCCCCAGGGCATCATAATAAGCATGAATGCCAAGACAAACTTGTACTGACTTCTAAATTAAAAAAAAAAAAAATTTCATTTCCTGTGATTCACTAATGAAAATAGTAGCCACAAATGATGTGAAGTTCCTGCACACTGCAAGTCAGTATTCTAACTAAACATAGTGACTTTGGCAACGCCAGCGCCTGTGCACTTGACTGCTCACCCTTACCATCCAACTTAATCAGAGGCAGATCTGGCCTTTTACTCAACAGTATCTACTAAGCACCCACCAGTGAACCAGTGCCATTTTCAGCACTAGGGGTACAATGGTGAAGACAGAAGAGGCCCCTGTTCTCGTGGACTCTCCAGTCTGACACTAACAAATAAGTGCAGAATTGCTTACATACACAATTAGTTACGCAATCGATTCCAATTGTGTGCTTTGGAAAAGAATAGGGTGCTGATGATTAATGACAACAGGAAGACCTTCTGGGAGGAAGTCAAAGGTCTCCCTGAGGTGATAGCCGGGCTGGGATCTGAAGGCTAAGAAAAAGGTGACCAGGCAAAGCCAGAGAAGAGCGGGTTGGACTCGCCTTCCAGTCACAGAGAACAGTAGTTAGTACGAAGGCAGGAAGGAGACATGCCTAGGGCCCTCGGGAGGGCATATGTGGCTGGAGGCCAGACAAGAGGGCACGTGAGGGGCAGTAACGGATGAGGCTGTGATAAGGATGCATGGCTTCATCATGATAACAGCTCTCCTCATGCCTCATTTTCTAATCCTCTCCCACCAGGTCTGGTTCTGCTCAAATCTCTGCAGCAAAGCTGCCAAAACGATCTTTCCAATAACCCACAAACCTGATCGTGTCCCTTCCCTGCTCAAAACATTTCAATGGCTCCTCACCTTCCACCTCCCAAAGACTTAATTCATGTCTTCACTAACTGAACCCCCACTTTGTTCAGGTGCCCACTGTTCCCCAACCCGCCATGTACCTCAGGGAAGAGCTGGCCCTGCCCCCAGCTCTGGGTCTGAATGATCTATGAGGATGTCTCTCCTACTTCCCCAGAAGTTCAAGAATGGGGAAGTAGAGCCGTGAAGGGTGCTTGGAGAAGTTCCCTTACTTTTAGAGAGAGAGTCACAGAAAGCCACTATTGCTGACAAGACATGAAGGAGGAAGTACAGAGAGGCCCAACCACTTAAGCCAGCCAATTAATTGCAAGCAGAGGCAATCAACCAGAGGCTGTTGGCTGAGGCCAATATAGTAGAGATGGAAAGACCCTGGGTCCTTACTGACGTCCTGAACGTTTAATTAACCAACCCTAGAGCCTGCCTTACCCCTGAACTTCCTGTCACGTGAAATACTAAATCTTGTTTTAAGCTGGTTTGAATCTGGGTTTTTTGGTTTTGTGTTTGTTTGTTTTTGTTGCATCAGACGGCACACTGATACCCTTAACCTGGCAAAGAAGGGCCATTTGGAATTTCCCTCTGCCTGTTTTCTCAGCCACTTTGACGCCCCCTCAACTCCTACCCTTAGTTCCAATCATGCCCACCTTTGTGAAGTTCCCCTTTCCTCCTTCTGCTTGGAATACCCTTCCAACCCTCACAGACCTGGGAAACTCCTACACATCCCTTATGACCCAGTTCAAAGGTCAGTTTATCTGTAAAGCCTTCTGGCACCTCTGAACAGATTAAAAGCCTCTCTCTCTGGACCCTGCTATCACTCAGAGGTCCTCACTTTCTAAGTACTCATCACTCTAGTCCCTGGGAAGGTAGGAATTATGTCATTAGACAAATATATTAACTGATGAATATACCACATCCAATTTTAGTTCCCACTGCACATCCTTCTATATTGAACTATTCCATTTGTCCCCATTCTTTACTTTAGAGTCTGTGTCAAAAGTCTATGTCTCACAGAGGGGTGCCTGGCTGCCTCAGTCGGTGCAACATGTGACCCTGGACTCTGGGGTTGTGGGTTTAGGTCCCATGTTGGGTGTAGAGATTACTTAAAAATAACATTTCTCTTTTAAAAAGTTAAATATATATATATATATATATATTTTTTTTTTAATGTTTTTATTTATTTTTGAAGGAGAGAGAGGGAGACAGAGCATGAGTGGGGGAGGAGCAGAGAGAGGGGGAGACACAGAATTCAAAGCAGGCTCCAGGCTCTGAGCTCTCAGCAGAGCCCAATGAGGGGCCCAAACCCACAAACTGTGAGATCATGACCTAAGCTGAAGTCAGATGCTTAACCAACTGAGCCACACAGGTGCCCCCAAAATAAAATATTTTTTTAAAGTCTATGTATCATAGATAGATGGATTCAAAGCAAATTACAGGCAGTGGGCCAGACTGTTAACTACAATTGCATATCTTGCAGGAGAGAAGCTTGCAATGAAAGCAATGCTGGGAAACTATTCGAATTTGGCAGAGTTGGACCAGCTGATGACTGTCACTTCTGAACACACTAGTCTGACGGATGGGGCTCTTATTTTCTTCACAAGATCGTCACTTGATTCCCTACTACATGTCAGGCAATAGGCCAGGTACCAGTTATAACCAAGAATGAGACAAACTTCCTGCCAGTCCTAATCTCAGGTTCTTTAGAGTAAGCCAGGCAGTAAACATGGATAAGTACACTAGATAATTTCATATAGTAAGCCGGCCTGCAGAGGAAAGACAAGGGGAGCAGACACGTTAGAAACTGCAGTCTCAGACGGACAAGAGTGGGTTTGGTGGGTTTGCAGATACAGATTCAAGCTCTTGTAAGGTTCAGCTGGAAGCCCTCCCCTTTGGATCTATGACAGCCTACCTCTTTCAACAAATTCCTTTTGTGGCTTAAATTAGTCTGAGTGTGTTTCTAGGTTTTGCAACCAAGATCGCCATTTCTAAGAATGAAATTACCGGTGGTGGTGACAATGGTAATCGATAACATTTAAGAGCCAGGCACAGTTTTGGAACTTTACATACATCATCTATTTTAACCCTTACCACTCTGAGACACGAACAATTGTTATCCCCATTTTACAGATGAGGAAACTGAGGTAAAGCAGATATGGTTAAGTAGACAGTAGAACTGGGTTTTGAGTCTAGACAGTTGGCCTCTGTGGCCTTTACCACTTCACTGTGCTCTCAAAAGTGCTGGGGGATGGACTTGAGGTTATTTCAAATGTGTGACATCCCTTCACACACACACACACGGTCTTGAGCAAAACCCCCAGTCTGAAAACCCAGGCTTCCTCCAACTGAGGACGTGGCAGCAGCTTTATCAACTCACGAGCCAGAGTTCCTTGTAACCATCCTGTGTGTCATAGAAACAGAAGCTCTGATGTATCACTCAGTAAGGAGTTGACCTTGGGCTCTGGGTTGTCATAAGCCTGAGTTTAAATCCTTGCTTTGCCTCATACTATAACCTCAGAACAGTTCATCAACTCTTCTGTGCCTCAGTTTCCCTACCTGTAACACAGATATGAGACTACCTTCTTCATGTGGTTCTGGAAATTGAATAAGGACGGACTACAATGTTTACCAGCATAATATGAGGCACAGCAGTGGTCGAGGCTCACATATGTGCACGATAAACCCTAAGTATTAGTATTCTGCATCTCCTTCTGTGGGGAATACCTGTTGTTTCTTCATTACCCCTTCTTCTGGAAAAAGCTTCCTACTTTTCCTTGGGGATGACTCTTCCTGCATTGGATATAATTCTTGAGAGACTACCTATTCCTGGCTAACAAATGGCAACACAATCACAGTTCTAACCGCTGGTGTCTAAAAAGACATTCTCGGGGCGCCTGGGTGGCTCAGTCGGTTAAGCGTCCGACTTCAGCCAGGTCACGATCTCGTGGTCCGTGAGTTCGAGCCCCGCGTCAGGCTCTGGGCTGATGGCTCGGAGCCTGGAACCTGTTTCCGATTCTGTGTCTCCCTCTCTCTCTGCCCCTCCCCCGTTCATGCTCTGTCTCTCTCTGTCCCAGAAATAAATAAAAAAAAAAACGTTGAAAAAAAAAAGAAAAAAAAAAGTTGAAAATAAATAAATAAATAAATAAAAATAAAAAGACATTCTCTCTTTATTTACTTTTTTTTTTTTACTTTATTTTTATTTATTTTGAAAGAGAGAGAGCAAGCAAGGGAGAGACAGAGAAAAAGGGAGACAGAATCCCAAGCAGGTCAGAGCAGAGCCTGATGCGGGGTTCGAACTCACAAACCATGAGATCATGACCTGAGCTGAAATCAAGAGTCAGAGGCTTAACCGACTGAGCCACCCAGGCTCCCCAAGACACTCTCTTTTTAGAATCTAAATCTTTTAGAGGCACCTGGGTGGCTCAGTTAGAAGAGCATGCAATTCTTGATCTCCAGGTTGTGAGTTTGAGCCCCACCTTGGATGTAGAGATTACTTAAAATAAATAAAATTAAAAAAAAAAATCAAAATCTTTAGATGAGTCATCCAGAACTAAAAGAGAAAACACAGTAGGGAAACAAACCACAGCAACAAAAAAGCTAGCCGAGATTCAGACATCCCCACTGAAGAACAAGACTGGCCATTAGCTCCTGCTGCCTCGATAACCAGAGTGCCCTCAATTCCTGTCTTTTCCAAGCCCTGATTCTTTGGCTTTCTCATAGATTCCTTGACTCTCCCACGGACTTAAACTCTCCATAAACCCATAGTCTCCAATCAACTTATGTTTGGCAGAGTTGGTTTCTATTACTTGCAACCAAAGAACTTCACCTGATGTATTTTTTGAAGCGAAGACTACGACTGCGCAAAGCATAACAAACCCTGAATCCCCTTTCCCTACTCTCCTGGGCAAAAGGCTATCTATTGCTGGGTGACAAATTATCCCTAAACCAAGTGACTTGAGGCCATAAACGTTTATTATCTTATAACCTGTGTGTGTCCAAAACTCAGCAGCAACTTTGCTGAGTGGTTCTGGCTCAGGATCTTTCATGGAGGATGGTGTCTGAACACCTGACCGGGGCTTGGAAGACCTGCTTCCAAGATGACTCGCTCACATGGCTGCGGGCAGGAAGTCTCAGTTCCCTGTCCCACGGATGTCTTCAGAGGGCTGCCCGAGTGTCTTTGTGATGTGGAAGTTGGCTTCCCACAAAGCAAGGGATCCAAGAGGATAAGACAGAAGCCACGAGGCATCACAAGTCGGCCCTACTCAATGTGACTTCTAGGACGGCAGAATGACTGGGGGACATTTTGGAGGCTGGCTGCCATACAGGAAAAGCTTAGGAGCCCCAGCAGGGTCTTTTTCAAATTTTTATTTTATTTTTCCAGTACAGTTTTTATAGGCAGACATCATCCTCCTTTCTCTTTAGCTATTCCTATTCACCCCAATGAAAACACCTATTTCAGGGGCACCTGGCTGGCTCAGTCGGAAGAGCATGTGACTCTTGATCTCAGGGTTGTGGGTTCAAGCCCCATGGTGGGTGCAGAGATTACTTAAATAAATAAAAGTTTAAAAAAAAAAAAAAGAACATCTTATTTCAGAAACCTGCAGACAATGACTTACAAGAATGGGCAGAAGGAGGAGGTAGGTATGAAGAAAAAGGTGTAAAACAGGGGGGATGAAGGTCTCCAGTCCGAGGACCAGGTCTGGAGAACTAGAAAAGAGGAAGAAAGGGCCTTTAGAGAAGGAGACACAGGCGCCCGAATACAAGGACAAAGCAGAGTGTGTAAGACTGGTATAAAGCGTAGTGCTCGCCCTCGGCAGACGGTCACTTCTTTTACAAGCCCCAGAGAGTGTGCCATCCAGTTCAGCCCTGCTGGTGTCATTCATCTTTTACTGCTTCACCTACAAGCGGGGCCTGAACACTGCGACCCGTGAGTCCAGGGAGATGCCAAGCTGTTAGGGGCTGCACTGCATCCCCTCAACACTCCTATGCCGAAGCCCTAACCCCCAGGACCTCAGAATGTGACTGTGTGTGGAGACAGGACTTCTAAAGAGGTAAGTTAAAATTGGGCCATGAGGGTAGGCCTTAATCCAATCTGACCTGTGTCCTCATAAGAAGAGATCTGAATACCCAGAGAGACACCAAGAGCACACACTGAGGAAAGACCATGCGAGGACACAGAGAGAAGGTGGCCAATGGCAAGCCAAGGAGAGAGGCCTCTGGGAAGCCACATCTGCTGACACCTTGAACTTGGGACTTCCAGACTCCAGAACTGTGAGGAAGTTAACTTTCTCTTGTTTAAGCCATTACGGGAGCCTGAGCTGAATATGACACAAGCCCTCGTGAACCAGCTCCTAACCTGTGCTGTGTCATGTGGTGTTAGAACCAAGCACGAGGTGAGAGGAAGCCATAAACGCACTGGGTGCACCCAGAGACCGTTTCCACTCGGGATTCCTTCTGTGAGCTTCCTGATGGACCCCAGGCCCCTTCTGCTTTGCTCTGAAGGCAATTTCCATGCACGTCCAGGTTCCTAGGGCTGCCTCTTCCTCTGTCATATCTTCTCTCTAGCTGGAAAGCACCTTCTGTATTCGTTCCCGTACTTCCTTCGCTCCCAAGGACACCATCATCTCAGCTACCGGAGGTCCTTGCTAAGAACAAAAAGAGAAACTGCCTTATTGCCTTATATTGCCTAAAGAACTAAAGCCCAGCCCCAGTCTGCAGGCGCTACGCCCCAGGCCAACCCCAGTGCCACTGCCTGCGTCTGAAGGGGCACAGTTAGCATTGCGTTGTCTTTACTTTCCGTGGCCAAGGATGGGTCCCAGGAGCCTGTTTTCCCGTGGTGATATGTCTATTGGCCCCCCCATCAACCGCCAGCTCCATGCAGGCAGGGAGAGTGCATGTTTCATTCACTACTGGGCCCACTGTACCCAGAACGGTGCTTCTGCATAGTAGGTGCTTCCATAAATACTATCTGCTGAGAGACTGAAGGGAGTGATCGTGTTTCATTTGTCTTTGTACCCCCAAACCAGAGCATGACTGCCATTGAATGTCAGCTGAACGGATAAATGAGGGGCTCCAGGGAACAGTCCAGCCCATCTGTCCACTTACCCGCTGTCCACTGAGGGCCACTCGGAGGACTTGCATCACGTTGCTGTGTTTGGTCCCCTCCAGACCTTCTGATACCTTCTTCAGTTCTCCACTCAGCACGTCCTGAGTTAAGCTCATACCGGGTCTTTCTAAAAGCCTAGAAAAGAGGGGCGCCTGGCTGGCTCAGTGGGAAGAGCATATAACTCTTCATCTAGGGGTTGTGAGTTTGAGCCCCATGTCAGGTGCAGAGATTACTAAAAAAAGGTAAATAAACTTAAATAAATAAATAAAAGCCTAGAAAAGAGCCAGTCTATGAGGGCCTGCATGGGCCAGTGGCAAGTAGGTAAGAGGGAGGATTTCTGATGATTAACATTCACAACCAGTGTTCAAGTCTGCTTGGGGGAGAAGGGAAGGAAGAAGATCCCCATCCCTTTCCAATTTGAGAAAAAAAACAACTAAGGAACCAAATACACAGATAATCCAAGCACAATACAGGAAAACGCAGATGGTACCACAGTAAGAGGATTTACTAATTTCTACCTCAAGGTCATGTGATCGCTATGCCTCAGTTTTCTCATCTATAAAGTGGGGATAATAATGGTGTCTGTAACTCACAGGGCTATGGTGGGGCTGAGTTCAAACTTGTTAGGCACTAAGTACGTTGCTTGAATAGACCGTAAACACTCTGAAACACTAGATCTTGTATTTCATTTAGAAATTAAACATTAGCGGGGTGCCTGGGTGGCTCAGTCAGCTGAGTGTCTGACTTTGGCTCAGGTCATGATCTCACGATTCATGTGTTCGAGCCCCAAATCAGGCTCTGTGCTGACAGCTCGGAGCCTGAAGCCTGCTTTGGATTCTATGTCTCCCTCTCTCTCTGACCCTCCCCCACTCCCATTCTGTCTCTCTCTCAAAAAAATCAACAAACAGGGGCGCCTGGGTGGCACAGTCGGTTAAGCGTCCGACTTCAGCCAGGTCACGATCTCGCAGTCCGTGAGTTCGAGCCCCGCGTCAGGCTCTGGGCTGATGGCTCGGAGCCTGGAGCCTGTTTCCGATTCTGTGTCTCCCTCTTTCTCTGCCCCTCCCCCGTTCATGCTCTGTCTCTCTCTGTCCCAAAAATAAAAAAAAAACGTTGAAAAAAAAATTAAAAAAAAAAAAATCAACAAACATTAAAAAAAATTTTTTTTAAGAAATTAAACATTAGCTAATATTTATTATATCCAAGAGCTCAGAAACATTGCAAGAGAATCTAAAAACAAACTCAGAACAGGTTAGACATAGGATGGAAGAATGAAGCCCTCTGTGAAATTACTTGAAACACAGCTTTAGGATTGGCAAAGGGGAGACTCTTTGGGCAGGGGAGAGGGCTTGTAGCACAGAAGGGCAGAAAGAAAGAGACTTCGGGAGACCCCGGCTCCAGTAACAGTACTGCCAACAACCTGCTACAATCATTCTTTTATCTTAATTTTTTTAAATGTTTCTCTATTTTTGAGAGACAGAGAGAGAGAGAGAGACAGAGAGAGATTCCGAAACAGGCTCCAGGCTCCAAGCTTTCAGTACAGAGCCCAATGTGGGGCTCCAACTCACAAACCGTGAGATCATGACCTGAGCTGAAGTTGGATGCCTAACCAGTTGAGCCACCCAGGTGCCCCTACAATCATTCTTTAAAAAAAATTTTTAGGGCAACAACCATGATCTTGAACTCCCCACTTGCCTGTATTCTGGGACACGACAAAATTTAGGTCTATCAGATCTGCCACATCCATGCTGGCCTTTATGAACTCCCCAATAAAGTCAGATGCCACCTTCCCAGATGGGAAAAGAGTGGCCAGGAACAGCACCTTGCACAGCTTCATGAAGAAGTAGGTGACCCCAGCCTGTGTGCACTTCCAGAAGGGTTTGCACTCTGATAGGCCACTGCACCTGTAGGTGACAAAGTCAGGGACGTTGGCCAGCATGAAGCAGTTCTCAAAGTGGAACAGGGTTATGGTGCCGGCTGCCTGGGCCCACCAGAGCACAGGCTGCTGCATCAGCCAGCCTGGCGCCCACCTCTTGCTACAAACATTCTTTGCCCACAAGTTGAAGCACGTAAGGATCTAAAATCCAGTAGGCCAGGGGCACCTGGGTGGCTCAGTCAGTTGAGCGTCCAACTCTAAATTTTGGCTCAGGTCATGATCTCATGGTTTGTGAGTTTGAGCCCCACATCGGGCTCCATGCTGGCAGTGCGGAGTCTGCTTGGGATTCTCTCTTTCCCCCTCTCTTCCTACCTCTCCCCAGCTTGCACTCTCTCTCTCAAAACAAATAAACTTAAAAACTTTTTTAAAAAGTTAAAGAAAGTTAAAAAGCTTAATGAGTTAAAAAAAAGCATAAATGTTTAGAAAATAATAATAAAATCTAATAGGCCAACAATCGCCCTCTGCTTTGCTGGTAGCCAGCTGAGATCCTCTCTCACCAGTGCGTTTGGAGTTTCAAGAGAGATTCCCCATTCAGTTAGAGCTTCACTTGCCAAAAAAAAAAAAAAAAAAAAGAAAAAAGAAATAAAATAAAAAATTTCTGAGTTGGAGGGGCACCTGGTGGCTCAGTTGGTTGGGTGTCCAACTTTGGCTCAGGTCATGATCTCATGGTTCATGAGCTCGAGCCCCACGTCGGGCTCTGTACTGACAGCTCAGAGCCTAGAGCCTGCTTTGGATTCTGTGTCTCCCTTTCTTTCTAACCCTCCCCTGCTCTCTCTCTCAAAAATAAATAATAAACATTTAAAAAAATTGTTAATCTCTGAGCTAGAGCAAAGGACGGGAGCAGGGTGGGTGGGCCTGTATTTTACAGCACCTTCTCAGTCCCCCTCAGCTATTACAGAGATTCCAAAGTGGAAATGCTGCAGAGGGCCTGGACAGTTCCACTAGTGCGGATGGTCCACAATGCCAACTGGGGTACTGCCCGTGCTCAATGGGGTCCAGACAGTCCCCTGCCACTGACAGGCTTCACGTGGAGGGTGACTGGCTGGGGGACCCGTGCTCGTAAGTAATGGGAAGAAACTGCCTCTTGGTACCGACAGATTCCCTTACTAACTCTGGATTCTGAGCCACTGAGTTTCAACAGGAGGCAAAAATAACCATGCTTATTGCATCATTAACTCGGCCACGTGCTTATTATTATTCCTATATCCAGAAGATAAAATACAGAAAATATAAAATTTAACACGGAGGAGCCCTGGCTGGCTCAGTCAGTTGAGCATCTGACTCTTAATCTCAGCTCAGCTCATGATCTCACAGTTTAAGGGTTTGAGCCCCACTCTGGGCTCCTGGCTGACAGTGCGGAGCCTGTTTGGGATTCTCTGTCTCCCTCTCCCTCCCTCTCTCTCTCTCTCTCTCTCTCTCTCTCTCTCTCTCTCCCTCCCTCCCTCCCTCCCCAGTTCATGCTCTTTCTCTCCCAAAATAAATAAATAAACTTAAGAAAAAAAAAATTTTAATGTGGAAAATGGGGTGCCTGGCTGGCTTGGTCAGTAGAGCATGCAACCCAATCTCAGGGTCATGAGTTTAAGATCCATGTTGGGCATGAAACCTACTTAAAAAAAAGTTGTTAAAATTTACCATGGGAAAACATAGGAACTCTCCTCTATGCCACTGTGGGGAAGCAGGCTGCTAAGGAGCTGGTAGAAGAGGGACAGGTCACAGGCAATGGCAGCTCAGGACACATTAGAGCTGGCCCAGAGCTTGGCGTGGGTACAGAAGGGACTTCTAAGAAATCTGGCAGCTTCAGAACACTTGGGTGTCAGTTTTCCTGTCCTGAGTGGGAGCCCCAGAGTGTCTCTGAAATCTAACCCCATGGCAGGGATGTGGAGTCAAGGCAACGGTCCTGGTGAATTAGCACTAAGAGCTCCTATTGTGGAATGCCCTAAATTAAAGGAGTATTGTAATAATGACTCTTGGGAATTTATCCTAGAGATATAAATGCAAACCCGATTAATGATGTTTATATGTGGCTATTCACTAAAGCACTGTTTATAACAGCAAAATCTGGAAGCAATCCAAATGTCCATCAATAGGAAATGAGTTAAATAAATTATCGTAAAGTGGTACAATAATGGCCTAAGTGTAGCTGTAGAAAATAATAAGGATTCTCTCTAAGGACTGGGCAGATCTACAGATATGTTAAGTGAAACAAACAAATCAAAAGACACAGAACAGTGTTACTGTAGTTTTGTGTAAAAAAAAAGGATCATTTAGATATAATTAAAAAGGGTAGTAATGCGCAGACAGTTCTGGAACTGAACAGATGGGGGACAAGGATAAAACTGGATTTCCCAATATCTACCTTTTTTATACTTTCTAGGTTTAAAAAAAATTTTTTTTAACGTTTACTTATTTTTGAGACAGAGACAGAGCGTGAGCAGGGGAGGGGCAGAAAGAGGGAGACACAGAATCCAAAGTAGGCTCCAGGCTCTGAGATGTCAGCACAGAGCCCGATGCGGGGCTCAAACTCATGAACTGCAAGTCCTGACCTGAGCTGAAGCCAGATGCTTAACCAACTGAGCCACCCAGGTGCCTCACACTTTCTAGCTTTTAAACTCAGGTTTAAGAGGTCTGAATGGGGGTACTCTCTCTCTCTCAAAAATAAATAAACATTAACATAAAAAAAGAGGTTTGAATGTTTTCATAATTAAAACATCAAATTTCAAATTTTAAAAAGACAAAAATGGAGTTACATATCCATATCACTGAATACTCAGACATTACATAAAGGAAACTGCTAAGGGCGGCTGCATTTCTGTTGGGGGCTGCAGTAGGAGGAAACACATACTTTTTGCCATAGACCTTCTTCTACTATTTGTATTATACTGTATTTTTTGCCACATGAATTTCTTATCATTTCCAGGTGTTTATTTATTATGACAATACACTGAGGGTTTCTAGATATCAGGCACTGTCCAAGCACTTTGGAGAGAAGCGTATGGCCTCTAGGCCCAACCTCGCCTGGGTTTGAATCCCTGCTCCTCCAACTTACTGTTATTTTAGGCAAGTTACTTAGCCTGTGTCTTGATTTTCTCACCTATAAAATGGGGATAACGTTTTAACCAGATACTTTATTAGGTGGCTGTGAATTTCAGTGTATACACATATCTACACACACCCTGTGTACATACGTATACAGACCTAATGCATATAAATAGCAAGTTGCAGGCATGTGTAAGTAAACGCTTAAGACCTACTTTCATCTTCATGACAAAGCTGGGAGGAGGTAGGTAAAACGGACACTGGGTTTTGCTGCCCAGCATCCACCTCCCTTTCTCCTGATACCCCAAATCTCCTTGAGGAATTACCTGGCTCCCATTCTCAGCTCATGTGCCCTGGCTGGGGGTCCATTTACGGCCCAGGAGCTGATGAGCTAACCTACGCCAACGGGCACATCACATTCCCCAGGCCTCGTGTGACTGGTTCGGAGAGAAAAATGTAGCTAATTGGGTTCCATCAGAGTTCATCTTAAGACACGGCTGAGGCTTTGTGATGTTGGAGCTGTCTTACAAACAGGGCACAGACATGAGAGAGGCTGCTCTCCTTTTTTTCCTTTCATACAGAGTGATAAAATTTTTAGCCAGGCTCATGGCTGCCAAGTTAAAAAAAAAAAAAAAAAGTTTTCCAGACTCCCTTGTAGCTTGGCATGGCCATAAGATAGGCATTCTGGCCAGTGAGATACAGGTGGAAATGAATGTGTAACTTTTAAGTCTGTTCCGTAAGGAGTAGGAGTGTCCCATCCCCTTCCCTTTTTCCTCCTTCCTCTTCTGGCTAAAGTATGGATGGTCTATGAGCCACCATGCACCGTGTGGACAAGAGCAGAATCTAGGGACATCAGGACCCTTGAGATATGGAAAAAGCTCTTTAGCCCTGGATCGCCACTTCCTCGTGGGGTAAGCACTGTCATTTCTTCTGTCTGATAGAGAGCCCCACCCTCCATCTACTCGATACAGAGTCTCTGCAGAAAGAGTAGCCGGCATTGAGAAGTGTGGAACAGAAGGTCAAAGGGACAGAGAGAAAAATAAGGTCTTGGTGACATGTTTTTGGCCCCTGAATTAGGCTGGGCTTAAGCCAGCTTTGGTTGCATTTCTGTTCCTGTACAGTTAAGACTGTAGTAGCATCTCTACGTTAGAGGTGAGGAAATGGAAGCTCAAAGAGGTGCCATAGTGACGCCACCTGGGCAGGAGAAAGGACTGGGTAAGCGGCAACACTGGCAGGGAACCCAGGTGAACCCAACCCCAAACACACTGCCCTCTCTGGGGAGGGTCTGGCTCCTCTGGGAAAGCCCCCCTACCAGAGTGATCATCTTGCCAAGACCCTGTCACTAGCCATGCGTTGTGTGGCAGGCCCCGCAGCCAGTCCTGGAGGAAGGGGGCGCTGGGAGGGAGAGGGAACTCAGGGGCGGAGCCTTGAGCTTGGCCTGCAGCAACTCACCCCAGCACACGCTCGGCAATCAAGTCCACCTTCTCCGAGATGGCGCCCAGCTGCACTCGGCCCACGGCAGGGCGAGTCCACAGGTAGGAATGTGCCGGGGAGACCAAATCCTGCAGGCGGCAAATGTGACCCTAGGGGAAGGGGCAGTCGCTGAAAACACTGAGGACAGGGAAGAAGGGGGGCGCCACCCATTCCCTCAGTCACCGGAGCTCCCTGACACCACACCTGTCTCAGCAGGATGATCCTCTCCACGTAGGCTGGGTCCAGGACATCCCTGTCTCGCAGCTGGCTGCCGAACGTCTCCTCCACCAGGGCCTGCAGCTTCCCCACCAGCTGGCGTCTCTGGGTCTCACTGCTCACCAACCGACACAGGTGCAGCCTATAAGAGAAACCAAGGGACCGTGCAGCCACTGGCATTCCCAGTCCCCTCCAAACCCTCTCCCTAAGGGAGCAAAGTTTGAAGAATGACACGTTATATGAGCTGTCCCTCCCACAGCCCAGAAACAGATCATACAGGAAAGGGATCTGGCCAAGGTCTAAGTCAGCCTAAGAGCCCCAAGCAACTCAGGTATCCTGTTGTGTTTCTAAGATAGTAGCTAACATTTTAAACTAGAAAGAGATCACATAAAAACAGAGATTTCTGGCTTCTCTTGGGATATCAGAGAAGATCTGGCTGCAAAGGGCCCTCGTGCCCCACACTTCAATAGCGGGAGCAGAGTGGAGGCCGCCCGGTTTACAGGCACAGAGCACTCCAGTTTGCCAGGGCCTCTGCTCCCCAGTGCCTCTCCCCAGGCTTGCTACCTACCCCCGTGCTGGCTGCTGGCCTTGACAGGCACCTGACTTTACAAGGTACAATCTACAAGTGTCTGCCTCCTTGCATAGTTTAAAGCATGAGACTCCGGCACAAAAAGGCAGAGATCAAGAACATAGATTTATAGGATCTGAAGCTCAGAGTGCACAGCTGTTTGAATCCAGGGCTCATAATCAAGAAGTTCAGGTTTTCTTGTCAATTCCAATGTTCTTCTTTCCAGAATTCTTCTAACTGCCTTGCTCCCTCTCTTCGGGAGCAGCAAAGCTTTAACCAGTCCTCAGTCCCCTCCCTAGGCTGCCCTGGCATGGAAGAAAGGCAGGTGGCAGCGGTGGGGGCATATCTTCTGGGCTCTGGAACTGGGGCAGGCCTGTGAATCAGGCCGGCCCTGTGAGAGGTCTGCAGCAAGTTACATGATCGTCCAGAGCCTCAGGAGGCTCATGTACACCACAGGGACAACCAGGGGCCTCCGTCACAGGGCACTGTGCAGACTACATGAGGGACTATCTGGAAAGCACAGAGGAAAAGGCAGCTGGAGGCGGGCAGGGGGTCAGGACTGAGGGTTCCGCACATCGGGGGGGGGAAGGATGAGACCCTCTGCGAAGCTATCTGGAGCACACGCTACCCAAAAAATAATGATTTTCTTAAAAAGGAGTTAACACCACATACTGAAAGTGTCTCTAGGATCTCCGCAGCAGTGGGAGAAGACCATAGACAGAAAGCAATCAGGAGACCCTAGTGGCCACGCTTGAGATAATACATGGAAGGTCTAGGGCCTGGGAGACAGGAAGTGCCAAATAAATGTCAATTACCATCACTACTTCCACCACACTTGTGGTGCTGCTCTGACGACTACCGGTGCTACCTTTACTGCTATTACCGAAATAATCACAGCAGCGGCTTGATGCCAGGAACATCTAAACGTTAATGGCTTCGGCTGCGTTTGTGGCAGTCCCAAAACTGCATCTCCTCTTGGGTCCACGCCGAGCAGAGCCCACCTCCATCCTCCTCTGGCTACCCTCATGCTGGAGGACTGGAATGGGTCACAAAGTATTTCCCCGCCGTGCCCCATTTCCTTGAAATACCACTTTCCCTACAATCAGAAAGGTAGGGTTCAAGTTGCATTCACTGGTGAATACCCCATTCAAGGGATGCCTGCCGTTTGCTGCGTGAACGGGCTGGTTATGGAACACTGCCCTATGTGTCGTTTCCTTCTATGCAAAAGAGTGCAAAGTCAGACAACTGATCTGATGTCTGATGGGAGATAAATGAAGTAACAACCTTCAATACCTGCAGTCAATGCGAATTCTCTGGGCTCATGCAAGTAAAGCACAGAGAGCCTGTCCCCAAACCAGTGCTCAAGAGACGGCATCCTTGAGTCCCTTGTCCCTTAAGTACACATCTATCTGCTGGCTTTACCACCAAGGCCCTTAGATGGATATGTCAACAGTGATCTGAACTGTAAC
The DNA here is from genome assembly GCF_022837055.1 of Prionailurus viverrinus. Taxonomy (NCBI): domain Eukaryota; kingdom Metazoa; phylum Chordata; class Mammalia; order Carnivora; family Felidae; genus Prionailurus; species Prionailurus viverrinus. The sequence continues at coordinate 23,330,075 of NC_062576.1, read as the reverse complement.
TGGCTTTAGAGGTCTGACTAAAGAGCTACATGAGATGTAAAACAGGTGTCATGAGACAGTGCTCAGTCACCGTGTTGGTGGGGGGGCGGGCAAGGGGTGATTCCGAGGCGAAGATGCCCCTTTTCTCTAGGCCATGGCTAACAGAATCCATGCAAAGGACAACCAGGAATAATGGTAATGACAGAGACAGTACCTACCATTTACAGAACACTTTTTATGTGCCAGGGGGTGTGTACAACACCTTGATGCAACGTTTAATTTAACTGAACTCCTACAACAATCCTAACAGGTAAGTACTGTTATTAGCCCCATTTTCGAGAGGAAGAAACAGAGGCTCCAGGAGGTTAGGTGACTTACATGCTCTGTGTTCACGGAGCATCGGACACATGAGCCCACAGTAAAAATCAGGTCCATGTGACTCCAAAGCCCACTAGACCCTCTGCCATGGGTACCCTCATTAGCAAGAAAGCCTTTTTGTACCAGCGGCCTCCCTGCTTCACCACTCACCTGTTAAATTCCGGGAGCTTCTCCAGGTCCAACAGGGCTGAGTGGCAGGTGACCCGGGTCAGGTCAAACTGTGTTATCAACTCAGGCAGGGTCCTGCCCATCTGGTTCTCTGCAAGGAGGCAGGCCCAGCCTCAGCCCCCTCCCTCGCTTTTCAATCACAAGGGAGGCTAGGTGATCACGTTCTGGGTTTCCCATTCCATTCTGACCCAAGGGATTCAACTTCTCTTTTTTTTTTTTTTTTAATTTTTTTTTTTTCCAACGTTTATTTATTTTTGGGACAGAGAGAGACAGAGCATGAACGGGGGAGGGGCAGAGAGAGAGGGAGACACAGAATCGGAAACAGGCTCCAGGCTCCGAGCCATCAGCCCAGAGCCTGACGCGGGGCTCGAACTCACGGACCGCGAGATCATGACCTGGCTGAAGTCGGACGCTTAACCGACTGCGCCACCCAGGCGCCCCCAACTTCTAACTCTTTTATAGATCACGGGCCTTGAAGGGGCTTTCATTTGCAGAAAGGGTTCTGTCACTCAGGAAAAACAAGTTTGAAAACAATCAGACTAGGGGTGCCCGGGTAGCTTAGTCAGTTGAGCGTCCAACTTCGGCTCAGGATATGATCTCATGGTTCATGGGTTCGAGCCCCATGTTGGGCTCTGTGCTGCCAGCTCAGATCCAAGCCTGCTGTGGATTCTGTGTGTGTGTGTCTCTCTCTCTCTCTCTCTGTCCCTCCTCCACTCATGCTAAGTAAATAAATAAACATTCAAAAAAAATTTTTTAAATAATCAGGCTAAACCAACCCTCACTGCCCTCAAAGATGTGGGTTGCAGGAACAGCATGCTCATTGCCTGGCTGTGCCCCAGAGATTCTGACTCTGCTGGTTTGGGATGGCGTCTGAGCATCAGTATTTCCAAGCTTCCCAGGTGGTTCCAAACCTCAGGCAGTGTGGAGAATCGCTGCGTGGGGAGCTGCTTCTCCAGAGCTACAGCCCCGTCCCATGCGGTCAGCAGGCATCGTGGCCAGGCCTAGGCCTACAGGGAGTCTCTGCTGTGTCCCTTACAGGCTGCATGGCTTTGCCAAGTCATCAAACCTGTCTGAGCCTCACAATTCTCTTATAAACAGCAAGGATAATTTAATCCTCTAAAGACGATTTTAAAGAGTAAATGAGACAAGAGCAGAATAAACAGTAAGCAGACTACCAGTGCCACATTTCTAGAAATCCCCTCCACAAAGAGGTCATCCTAATTTGCTGCTTCTTTAAACCTTGGGCTCTAAGTCTTGGACCAAGGATAAGGGCTCAGTTTGGAATACACTAGGGTCATAGCCGTCTTAGTAATTCTGTTGGAACCCACACTTGCCATAGTGGGAGTAATATAATTATAATAACCATAAGATCTACGGTTTTTGTGCAGAGTGGCAGACACCTTACTGGGTGCCTCATACTCATGAGCTCAGTGAATCCTAACTTAACCCTATGAGGTAAACACTTATCCCCATTTTATAGAAAGGCAGGAAAGGCTCAAAGACCATAAGCTCCTTACGGCCAGGGGTTACATTTAGCTAGTTCACTGTTGTAGCCCCAGCACTTAACACAGCGTCTGGCTCAATAAACATCTGTTGAGAAAAGAATGAATTTAGGCAAGAGCGTGCAGCTAGTATATGGCACAGCCTGGCCTGAAGACCAGGTGGGCCTGAACCAAAGCCCCAGCAACTCACTGCTCTGGTCCCACTGCAAACTCCCAGGTGGGCAGGTACCTGCAAACCCGGAGCCACAGTTGGTGATGATGTCCAGCAAGGCATCTGGCAGGAAGTCGGCAGCAGCAAAATGCTCCAGGAAAATGTCTCCTTGCCTCTTGGACAGCTTGCTGCCATCCCTATTGAGGAGCAGGGGCAGGTGGGCAAAGCGAGGTGGTTGCCAGCCCAGGGCCTGGTACAGAAGTAGATGTTTGGAGGTGGAGACCAGCCACTCGGAGCCCCGCAGCACGTGGCTGATGCCCATGTGGTGGTCGTCCACCACGCATGCCAGGTGGTATGTGGGAAAGCCATCGCTCTTCAGGATGACCGGGTCCCCCTCCACACTAGCTACTTCATGCCGATTCCAGCCATACACCAGGTCCTGGAAGGCTGGTGCCTCCCCATCCAGGCGGAAGCGGATAGCAGGTTTGGGGCCTGTGGCTAGCTTCTGGGCCACCTGCCCCTGGCTCAGTTTCCGGCACCGATTGTCATACCTGTTAAAGCAGAGCGTCACAGAGGTTAGGATGACTACAGACAGACTGAATTCTGTCTTTGTCTCTGATAGTTGGCTGACCTTGGCAAGTCATCTACTTCTCCAGCTCTGTTTCCAGTCCTGAACAGGGAGTGGAGTGACGTATGGGGAAGACAGTAATTGGTAACAGTGTGGCAGACACTTGTGCCTGCCTACCTGCCAGCCTCTCCCTCTTCTTCCTTGCTAATGAGGAAATAGCAAAATGCCTAGTCCTGGGGGTTGAATCACAGCTGGTGTGGCCAATCATGCAATCCCATTCCCATTTGCCAGCAACTGGTCCAGGCCAGACCACTCTAATCCCTAAGACTCAAAGAAAAGTATGCCTGGAGGCAGGGGAGGCTTAGGCTCTGGGGGAAAGATTGCCTCTCCAATTGAGAGCAAAAGAGCCACAAGAGGAAAATTCCTCTGCTTTCCCCCTGTGCCCTTCAGATGTTGTCCTGTGAGGGCAGAATGCCTGCAGCCTCCGCAGCCACTTGCAGCTAGTGTAGGGGATGGGGCAGGGGAGGTAGGAAGAAGCCACAACAGAGCGCTGATGTCTTGAAGCTGCTGGTTTTATCCTTGAGTCATCCACCTCCAGACTTCTGCAGAGTAAGTGACAAATGTCTGTGTGGTTTATGCCCTGGCTACTCCAAGTATGGTTTGTGGATCCCTAGCAACAGCCTCACCTGGGAGCCGGTCAGAAATGCAGCATCTCGGGCCTCAGCCCAGACCTGGTGAATCTGAATCTGCATGTTAACTAGATCCCCAGGTAAGTCGTCTGCACATTAGAACATGAGAAGCTCTGATTTGTCCCCCACTCTCTTTTAAATTCTTTTATTATTGTTTTTAAATTTATTTTTGAGAGAAAGAGAGACAGTGAGCAAGCACTTGTGTGCAAGTGCTGGGAAGGGGCAGAAAGAGAAGGGGACAGAGGCTCTGAAGTAGACTCTGCACTAACAGCAGAGAGCCCAATGCGGGGCTCAAACTCATGAACCGGAGATCATGACCTGAGCTGAAGTCGGCCGCTTAACCAACTGAGCCGCCCAGGCACCCCTATTCTTTATTTTCTTTTTAAGTAAATCCTACCATCAATATGGGGCTTGAACTCATGATCCTAAGATCAAGAGTCGCATGCTCCATCCGCTGAGCCAGCTGGACACCCCTGGTTTGTCCCTTTTATTAATTTTTTAAAATTTTATCTATTTATTTTTTTAATTTACATCCAAGTTAGTTAGCATGGTTTGTCCCTTTTAAAAGGGGTGTTCCATTACTTACTCCCTGAAGAATCCTGACACAGAAATGTAAAGCTTGAAAATATGCTCCTTGACACAGAGCTAAGTGTTCAATTAATAAACGGCTGCATGGATTCCACAACAGAACTTGACCATAATTTTAAAAAATAACCTTCTAGGGGCGCCTGGGTGGCGCAGTCGGTTAAGCGTCCGACTTCAGCCAGGTCACGATCTCGCGGTCCGTGAGTTCGAGCCCCGCGTCGGGCTCTGGGCTGATGGCTCAGAGCCTGGAGCCTGTTTCTGATTCTGTGTCTCCCTCTCTCTCTGCCCATCCCCCGCTCATGCTCTGTCTCCCTCTGTCCCAAAAATAAATTAAAAAAAAAAAAAAAAAAAAAAAAAAAAATAACCTTCTAGGGGCGCCTGGGTGGCGCAGTCGGTTGGGCGTCCGACTTCAGCCAGGTCACGATCTCGCGGTCCGTGAGTTTGAGCCCCGCGTCGGGCTCTGGGTTGATGGCTCAGAGCCTGGAGCCTGTTTCCGATTCTGTATCTCCCTCTCTCTCTCTCTGCCCCTCCCCTGTTCATGCTATGTCTCTCTCTGTCCCAAAAATAAATAAACGTTGAAAAAAAAAATTTAAAAAAAAAAAAAAAAACAAACCTTCTACCAATAGACAAGTAGACTATTTATGACAAAAAAGTAAAGCTGCAGTGAATATCATGACCTCATACAAATATCCAGTGCTTGTCCAAACACTTCATTTAAACTGGAACTCAGTGGGGGGTGCCCATGAGAGCTTGACTCTTGACTTTAAAGGATGTGAGTTCAAGCCCCACATCAGGCATGAACCCTATCTTAAAAAGGGGCGGGGCACCTGGCTGGCTCAGTCGCAAGAGCATGTGGCTCTTGATCTTGTGGTCATGAGTTTGGGCCCCACGTTGGGTGTAGAGATTCCTTAAATAAACTTAAAAAAACTTTGTTTTAATTTCTTTAAAAAATAAATAAGTGAGGGGCGCCTGGGTGGCTTGGTCGGTTAAGCATCCGACTTCGGCTCAGGTCATGATCTCACAGTCCGTGAGTTCAAGCCCCGCGTCGGGCTCGGTGCTGACAGCTCAGAGCCTGGAGCCTGTTTCAGATTCTGTGTCTCCCTCTCTCTCTGACCCTCCCCTGTTCATGCTCTGTCTCTGTCTCAAAAATAAATAAAACGTTAAAAAAATCTTTAAAAAATAAATAAATAAATAAATAAATAAATAAACAAACAAACAAACTGGAACTCAAGATGTCCTGATGCCACTGCTGATGGGAAGCAAGGTGGTCAAGGGCCACAGGCAGTGTCTATCAAAGCTCCAAACTGGCCCTGCAATTCCTCATCTGGGAGGGTCTCCAACAAACACCCTGCACACGTGCACAACAACATATGTCAACATGATCCATTCCAGCTCTTTCATTATAACTACAGATTAGAAATGGCATCAAGATTCATTAGTAAGAAACTGTTTAACGGATGTTACATCTGTACAGTGGAATACCATGCAAGCATAAGAAAAATGTGTGGGCCTATATAGATTGGATAGCCTCAAAAAAGGTAAGTGGGAACGGTAAGTTGCACAATCCGTATATTGTGTGCTGCCATTGGAATGGGGAAGAGAAACAATACGTGTTCATCAGGGTACATGGGTTGAGTGTCTCTGGAGAAGACAGAAGAAAATTCTAGGGTCACCTGGGTGGCTCAGTCGGTTAAGCATCCGACTTCAGCTCAGGTCATGATCTCACGTTTCATGAGTTCAAACCCCACACTGAGTTCTCTGCTGTAAACTCAGAGCCTGCTTTGGATCCTCTGTCCCCTTCTCTCTCTGCCACTCTCCAGCTCACATGTGCTCTCTCTCTCTCTCAAAAATAAATAAATATATGGGGTGCCTGGGTGACTCAGTTGGTGAGTGCTGTGCTGACAGCTGTGAGTGCTGTGCTGACAGCTGTGAGTGCTGTGCTGACAGCTCAGAGCCTGGAGCCTGCTTTGGATTCTGTGTCTCCCTCTCTCTGCCTCTTCCCTGCTTGTGCTCTGTCTCTCTCAAAAAATAAACATTAAAAAAAATTTAAAAATAAACGTTAAAAAAAAAGAAAGAAAATTCTAACTGCAGTTGTTCATAGAAAGGGAAATTGAGGGGCCAGAGTCAGGGTTAGGAGAGATCTTTGCATATACATCTTTCTGCCTCTAAAAAAAACTTTACTTACTCAGAATTACAAATAATTGAAGTTACTTTACGTGTTACTACTGCCTGAGAGCCAGTGTGGTCGGCAGCTCTGACATGGCCCCAGTAATGCCCACCTCCGGTGTTTCTGCCCTTGTGTCATCCCCTGCCTGGAGTGTGGGCTGGACCTAACAACTTTCTTTTTGGGAAGAGAATGCGGCACAAGTGACAAGATGTTGCTTCCTCTGTTCAGTTACAAACAGACTGGCTTCTGTCTTGCTCTCTTTTGCTTTCTGTCCACCTTGCCCACAGCGAGGCCAGCTGCTATGCTGTGAGCTGTGCTGTGGACAGGCCCACATGGCAAGGAGCTGGCATCTCCGCACAACAGCCAGTGTAGCCCACGGTCAGCCAGCAGCCTCATGAGAGAAATGGAAGCGGACCCTCTGCAAGGCCAGTCTTGAGGAAACCACAAACCTGGCCAAAACCTTGACTGCAGCTTTGAGAGAGACTCTGAGCCAAGGGAGCCAGCAGAGCTGCGCCCAGACTCCTGACCAAAGAGGCCGTGCAGGGACCACAGTTTGGGGGGAATCTGTCATGCAGATGAGGGACACACGCGACTTTGGGGAAGCAGCCTCGACAGGCTGGGGCTCTCACCGGGGCGTCTGGTGATTCCTCAGGGCCTCCTTCTTCAGGAGCTCCAGGCGCTGTGGTGAGCAGAAGCAGGGGTAAGCAGCGCCAGACTCCAGCAACGCCTCTGTGGCCCGGGTGTAGAGCTCAAGTCGCTGGGATTGCTGGTACGGCCCCGCTGGACCTCCCCGGCGGGGGCTCTCGTCTGGGGGGATGCCTGCGGCACAACAAGAGAGAATGCTCACCAAATTCTAACGATGAAGATGCTGACAGCACCGGTTCGACACTGTTCTGTGTGCCTTATGCATACAGTAAAGCTTTTAATCCTCACAACAACCCTCAAGGTTGTTATTGTCGCGATTTCCTTTTTATAGGTGACCAGTTGAAAGACAAGAGAGGGTAAGCGCTCAAGGTTGTGAGGCCTGAAAGATAAGGAGTCACAGGGGTATGTCACCTCCATAGTCCACGCTCTCAACTGCCCTTCCTCTCCATCTGTCCTTTCCCTGGGGAGGGGGAAAGCAGCCCAGGCCTGGAAGAGCTGGCTCCAAAGAACGAAGTATGGTTCAGGGCATAGCCCTGGCTGGACCCCTAGTTCTGTGCCAGAGAAGCTGTGACAAGGGATCCTGAAGACGGGTGAGGGCCACAGTGCCAAGCACCTGCCAGGCTGCTCCTGTGTCCCATGACTTCCATCAAGCCTCAGAACCGCCCTACTAGGTAGACGCCATCGTGACCCCCATTCAGTATGGACGCTGAGGCACAGAGGGGCTCTGTTACATCACTTGGCCAACAGCAAGCGGTACAGATGCGTTCGAAGCCAGGCCAGGGGGCCACAGAATCCACGCTTTTCACCCTGATTGTACTGCCTCAGCCTCCTTCCCCGCAAAGCGGAGCTATGCTCTAGCATGCGGGGCGGTGGCAAGAACGGGACGCACTGGTACTTTCAAAGTGCTCAGCCTGGTGCACACACGCAGAACCACTGCGATGGGTGCCGTTATATGAAATGCGATCTGTTGTAAGCCACAGCTCCAGCCCAAGGTCCAGTTTCCTCCGGTCACAAAGGACAGATTTAACCAATATACACTTTCTGCAGAGACAAAGGGGACACAAAAGAGCCGGATGGTGGTATTTCTACCCTAAACAGCTTTCAATAAAAACCATTGATTTGTAGACTTTGAAATGGTGACTTTCGTGTCAGGTAAATTATATGTCAATTACACACAAAAAGGGTGACTCCTAAATTAAGAAGCCACAGAAGTCAGCTCTGCCTCTCCACCACACCGGAGGAAGCTGTGCTGAGGGGCTGCAGGCGTCATTTACACAATCGTGCTGCACCAGGGGCTCCAAGGGTAGGACTCTTTCACCCCTGGACCTCCTGTTCAGACAGTGGCTGACATATAGCAGACACTCAGTGAAATCCAAGTTCTCATCCTGGCCTGCCTGGTACTGCAGGTTCAGTACCGGCCAACTTCTGTCCTCACATCTCCAGTCCCTCTGCTTGCTCACAGTCCTTGGGCCATGCTGGCCTCTTTGCTGCTCCTCTAATACGCCCTATGCTTTCCTTCATCAGGGCCTTCACACCTGCCATTCCCTCTGCTTTTTAAATTAAATTTTTTAATCTTTATTTTTGAGAGAGAGAGACAGAGACAGAGAGACAGAGTGCAAGTGGGGGAGGAACAGAGAGAGAAGGAAACACAGAATCCGAAGGAAACACAGAATCTGTCAGCACAGAGCCCAACACAGGGCTCATACTTACGAACTGCAAAATCATGACCTGAGCTGAAGTCGGATGCTTAATCAACTGAGCTACCCAGATGCCCTGCTTTTAAATTTTAAGTTTATTTATTTATTTTGAGAAAGACAGACAGCACGAGTGGGGGAAGGGCAGAGAGAGAGAGGGAAAAAGAGAATCTCAAGCAGGCTGCCAGCGCAGAGCCTGATGTGGGGCTTGAACTCATGAAACCGTGAGATCATGACCTGAGCTAAAACCAAGAGTCGGGTGCTGAACCTACTGAGCCACCCAGGTGCCCTGCCTCTGCTTTGAACAGTCTTCGTGCAAGTAGCCACAGGGCTAGCCCCTCACTTTGTGTGATCTCTGCTTTAATGTCCCCTCCTCAGAGAAGACCACCCTGTCTAAAACAGCATCCCTCCCTGTCAGTTCTCTAACCTGTTAACCTTTTCCCCATAGCACACATTAACACTTAACATCATGGTGAAAATGAATTAATTTATCTGTCTTCCAATTACTGACAACAGAGTCTCTGTTCAACGCTGGAACACGACCTAAATTACAATAAGTGATCTCTTTGAATGAATTCCTTTACTCAACTAATCTCAACTAAGCATCTGCCATAATGTTCTACAATAGAAGATAAAAATGAAATCAGTTTCTGCCCTTTGGGAATCCAAAGTCTAGTTAATAATTTACTGCAGATTAAAATACACATCTCATAAAAGTCTCGGTATTTTTGGTATTTTTCCTTGGAGAACTTAACTGGTTATACCTGTCTTGACAGGTAAGCAATTGTTGACCCAGGGAACACAAACACACTCCTCCTTGTCTTCCTGGGGTTTAGCAGTCCTTCAGATTAAACTTCCCATAAGAAGACTGACTTTAGAAGCTGTACACATTTAGTTTGGCTCACACAGTGTGTTTAAAAAAAAAAAAAAATCTGAGTTCAAGTTTAACAATGGCAAGTATTCATTAAAAAAAAAAAAAAAAACAGTAACAAAAACCTGGATTTCTGGCTCCTCTTGGAAGTCAGAAGGTTGGACAAGCTGGGCCAGCATTCCCACATGGGAACAAGGGGCTGGAGCCTTCTGCTCACCACACGCCTTGCCTCTCCAATTCCATCTTATGCTTGGCCTGTGTTTCCTGTCCGTTCCCAGTAGCACCTGACACTCTAAGAACAGGAACCTCAAAACAGCCTCAAAGCATTTCTTTAGCATCTTTTTTGGGGGGGCACGTGCCTCCTGAGGCAGCACAAATATACCCATCTCTCCAGGAACTCCTCATTGTCCAGCTTGGGCCCTGTGAGGCCTACTGGCTCCTTTCCCTGCTCCCACTTCCCCCTTGGAGAAGGGTTTTTTTCCTGACCGCCTCACCTGCCCACTCCAGCATGTCTTCAATATTCTCTGCTGCCCCAGGCACAAGGCGGGTCTGATCCGTGTCTTCCAGCCTGAGGATGAAGCTCCCTTGGTGCTTCTTGGCAAAGATATAGTTGTATAAGGCAGTGCGTAGGCCACCCAGGTGCAAGAAGCCTAGTATAAGAAGAGAACACTCAGTCAAGACAGGGAAGATGAACTGATACACCTCAGCCAGGCGCAAGTAAGCCCTGCTTGTACCAGGACGTCCCAGTAAATATCGAAGCTCAAGGAACAGCTACCCCTGTCCCATCCTTCCAGTCAACACCGAGACAGACTGCCGCAGGAGAGGACAGGGGTGGTCAACCTCTTTAGCCCCTCATCCTGGAAATAGAAGACCACCCAAGTTTTAGAGCATGTAATTTTGTGGGAAAAAAAAGACTCCAACTCTTCCTAACTGCACCCACTGTTCTACTTAGATTTGCCTCAAGGCCAAGTTTTACCCAAATAAGGACAGAGGATTATCCACTGAACCCATTACCACACATCCATTTAACATGTACAAATTCAATGATGTGCTTGGGTGAAAAAAAAAAGCTAGTATCTTATCTTCTTTGGTCCAGGCCATGGCTCTGACTCCATAACGAGCCTCTCTGCATCTACAGGTTTAGGAGGCAGCATGGGACCCATAAGGCTCTTCTGGCATCAGGCAAACTTCTTCAACACGGATTATGTGTGACCTTCTGCTAGTTATTACAAGGCAACCACAAAACCAGAGGTCCCCAAGACAGAAGACAGGGGTCCAGTAATCTGGATTTAAATTCTCCATCCACCATTTACCAGTTGCTATCCCTTGGGCACTTTACTTCATGTGTATGAGCTTCAATCTCCTCATCTGCTAAGATTTAAAAAAAAGAAAAGAAAAAAGAAACTTTCCTTACAGGGCTGTTGTGACCTAAGCGCTGGTCAAAGTATACCCTTCAATTAATTTTAGCTATTAATGACCTATGTTGTTTCATAAATCTGTCTGTAGTCAGTATGTTTTATCTGTCTGTAGTTAGCAGCCTTTTCTGTATGGGCTTTTCCTGCAAATCAGAAAAAAAAGGAGAACTATAATCACAATAGAGAATATTGTTTATTAAGTGCTAAGTACCAGACCTTGCTAAGTGCCTCAGTTGCATTAGCTCAAACCCACAAGTCAGGAACTATTACTAGCCCTGTTTGGCAGAAGGTAAAACTCAGAAGCTCAGGAAGGTTATGCAATTTGCCCATGTCACACAGCTAACAAACGGCAAAGCTGGCAATTTGGACCCAGCCAACCTCAGACCTTGTGGCCCCCAACCACTACATGAGTGCTGTGCAAAGCCAAGTACAGACACTTGCTGGTCTAGAAACTGCTGCCAGTTCATAACCAAGTAAGTACAGAAATTGAGAAAAAATATTTAGAAACAGCAATTTGACAGAGTAATTTTATATTTGGTGAATTCAACAGAAATAGGCTCATATTTTGTATGCTTTCAATATTTGTCCTTTTTAGTAACACATTTCTATTGGTTATATAAAAATACTGATCCATAATCAATTAGAAATTAAAAACCAGTCCTGTCACCATGGTCTGAGAGGCCGGCTCTACACTCTGCTGCCTGCCAGGAAAGATCCTGTCACTCTGTGCAGGTGGGATCTTGACACAAAGGCTTACATGTGGACCCACAGGTTCTGAATGAGAGGAATGCTCAGTGTGGAGAGGGCAGAAGGAAGCCTCCGTGAGAAAAACAAACCAGGGGGAAATGGTGGGGACACCCTGACAAGCTCTCCACTAGGGCATACAGTGAGCCTCTGCCTAATTCTTTTGGCTTGCTGAGTGCCAACATTAACCACAGGACCTTTGTACCTGCAATTTCCTCTGCCTAAAGTCCCTCTTATGGACTTCATACAGACTTTACATAGACTTCTTGTCTTTTGGTTCTCAATTCAAACGCTACATCCTCAACACGCCCTTCTTGAGCTTCCTATCTAACCCCCAGACCCCTACTCTGCTTCATTTCTCTCATGGCATCTGTAACTAAAACTACAGTTATTTTTACACGTATTTGTCGCGGCTATAATGTATACTATAGGATAGGCTTCTTGAGAACAAGACCCAAAAACGTTCCTGGAGACCACGGCATCCCAACGCCTAAAACAATACCTGGCACACTGTTGGTCCTCAATAAACATTTATTGAATACATGAAAAAGGGACCGAAAGTAATGGTACAGTTCGATAAACACAAATAACTTCCTGGCAATGTGAATAAATTACGCTTGTGGGCCTACTTCTACGCCTGCAAAATAGGGTCGCGCTGCCCGCCCAGTCTGACTCGACCGGAAGGGATTCGTTCGGGAATATTCGGGGGGCGGACACGGTACAATGGACTTCGACCTACAGCGTCACGTCCGCCCAGGTTACCTGTGGGGCTGGGGGCGAACCGCACCCGCACTGCAGCCCCGGGATCAGTGCCCATGCTGGCCTCGCGCCGTCCTACGGGGCGGCCCAAGGCCGTGGGGGGCCTCGCCGACTGCAGCAGCCTCTTCAGAAGCACCGCCATGTGGGATGGAACCGCACACGTGGGCTTCTCGGTGCATCACTTCCGAGGACCCCTTCCAGCCAATCCGCGTCTGCCACAGAGGGCGCAGCCCCGCCCCTTAAAGGCGCAGGCCTCCTAGCCTGCAAGCCCACGCTCCCCAACGCCGCTCCGGCCCCACTAGGCCTCTAGGGGGCAGAGCCCATCGAGCGGGCGATTTCCCGGACCCGCCCCCCTCGGGTCCTGAAAGCTAAAGCGTGGCAGGGGCCGGGCAGGGGAAGCGGAGGAGGCGGGTCTCCATAGAAACGTCCACCTGTTTCCGGCCAGGCTGTGCGAGATTAGGGGCTGCTGCGGGGGCCAATCTCAGCTAGCTCGTCTTTTCCCGGCGGCCTCTGCGGGAGTGGTGGGTGTTGTACACAATCATCATGGCGGCAGCCGGAGCCCCGGATGGTGAGTGTGGCGGTGGTGGCGGGCCCCCGGGTTGGGCCCAGGTGAAGCGGGCCTCCGGGAGGGATGCGGTCCGGTCCGCTGGGGAGTAGTCTGGCTCGGGAGCGGAGGTCCGGCAGCGCCCGAGGAGGGTTGGGTCCCAGGCCCAGCCTGCGGCGAGCGCCCACCCCCTAACCCCCTTGCAGGCATGGAGGAACCTGGCATGGACACGGAGGCCGAGACGGTGGCGACCGAGACCCCCGCGCGGCCCCTAAACTGCGTGGAGGCCGAAGTCGCGGCGGGGGCGGCGGCGGCCGAGGACTCCTGCGCCGCGCGAGGCAGCTTGCAGCCGGCCCCGGCCCAGCCCCCTGGGGACCCTGCGGCCCAGGCCTCGGTCAGCAACGGCGAGGACGCTGGTGGCGGCGCGGGCCAGGAGCTGGTGGACCTGAAGATCATCTGGAACAAGACTAAGCACGACGTGAAGTTCCCCCTGGATAGCACAGGCTCTGAGCTAAAACAGAAGATTCACTCGATTACAGGTAATCGTCGTGGCACTGTCAGCGACAGCCAGCCTTCCTCGCCGCGCCTGCTGATTCCTAGTGCTTGCACTGTGCTAAGCACAGGGCTGGCCACCCTCTTTGCATCTGCTCCGTCAATGCTTAGAATAGTTCTTCGGAGTAAGTACTAATATGCCCATCGTTCAGATGGGGAAAATGAGACCCAAAATCATAGAGCTAGAAAGTGGCTGAGCTGAGATTCAGGCCCAGGCCTGACCCTTAGGCCCCTGCTTCCAATCAGTGTTGCCAGAAACCTCTCTTATGAAAATCATCTGAGGTACATGTTAAATTTACAGCTCCTAGGCCCTTTCCCCTAGAGGGTTTGATTCAGTGTATCTGGAATGTGGCCAGAAATTTATTTTTAGCAAATATCTTGGGTAATTCTCATAAGGGAAATTTAGGAAACGTTGCTGGCCCCTTTGTAGATTCTTATACTATTTAGTTTTCAGTTTTGTCTTGTTTACAGCACTTTGTCAACTGAAATGATTTTTTTTTTTAAGTTTTCTCCACGAAGCCTGTAAGTTCTCTAAAAACAACTTTATCCTTACTGATTTCTGTATCTTTGAGACCTGTGGTCTTTCACTTAGTATTTGTGTGCTTAGAGGGTTGAGGAACAACTTGGAACGAATGATAGATGAACTTAATTGAATAATTACTGAATACCGGGACACTGTACTAAATGTTCTGTTTCATGTCTAAATCCTTAAAACAAGTTTATGCAGAAGGAATTACTGCCATCATAATTATAGAATTTCGGAAACAGACTCAGGTTGTGAGTTGCCTGAGCACACAAGGTGGTGGAGGAGTATTCATTTCCAGGTCTGTCGCCACATGACTCTGGTCCAGGTGCATTTTTCATCCCTTCCTTTGACTTTCTCCTATCTTTTCCCAAGGTCTCCCTCCTGCCATGCAAAAAGTCATGTACAAGGGACTTGTCCCTGAGGATAAGACATTGAGAGAAATAAAAGTGACCAGCGGAGCCAAGATCATGGTGGTTGGCTCCACGATAAATGATGTTTTAGCCGTAAACACACCCAAAGATGCTGCCCAGCAGGACGCAAAGGCTGAAGAGAACAAGAAGGAACCGCTCTGCAGGCAGAAAGTGAGTCTGTCATGTGATTGCTAGTCCTGGGAAGTTTGAGGCTTTGTCCTCTGGAGCGTTGGCTGGTGATATTCTCCCTAGAATAAGCTCCTTTTTGGACAGGGCCCATGATGGAAATTTATGGCAGCAGTTGGGTGCGGCTGGCTGTTGAGTGGAGGTGACAACCACCTGAGATTTGCAACTTTGTCTCATCTGGCGGGTCAGTGTGCCTCAAGTCTACTTACTTTAGGATAAGGCCTTTGGAAAGGCAGGCTCCAGGTATCGAAAGGAATCAGTTGTGGATTTCCCTTCTCTATTCAGTGCCAGAGAAAAACGCGACCGTTAGAATTTACCCCCCATTTTATACAAGTGCTTACGTTTGTTTTTTCGGTTTGTGGCTTCCCCCAAGTCAACAAGCCATTTCTGGATAGGCACAGACTCGGCAGAGAGAGGTTCCTCTAAAACTGACTTTTTCAGGAAGCCAAATGAAGCTGACTAGGAACATAACCACACCGGCATTGGGTTTTTTCCCTCCTGGTCCGTGAAATGGGCGCCTGATTTTTTTTTACCTTCTCTGTTGCTCGTGTTGGATAGGAGAGATCCAGCCTTGTCTTCTGCTCAGTGTAGCCATTAAAATTCTTTTCGTAATTAGGAAAAGTGAGAGTATTTCACCGTAGAGGGAGTTAGTTGAAAGAACCATCACTTGCAACCTTGCTACCCAGCAAACCCCAGTCGTTGTCCTGGAGCCTCTCAGGCACTCTTAGTAGTGTCCTAGCAAAACAGTCTCAACTTAACCTGTGTTCTGAGTAGAGTAGACTAATCTGAACCAAGATCAGTTTTAGTAATCATACGCACCAAGGCATGTGGCTCATAGCGTGAGAAGATAGTTTCGTGTTACAGATCCCTATTCCTCTATATGTGCTTCCAAAATCTGACCAGGTATCAAAACGTAACCAGAATTACTGTGAATATTCATGTTTTGCTATAGAAATATTCATGTGTTCAGTGACAAGGTTCTGCCCCAGATTTTACAGAGGATAACGTGTAACATATTTTTAAAAATTTTTTTTAATGTTTATTTAATTTTGAGAGAGAGAGAGAGAGAGAGAAAGGCAGAGCATGTCTCTTGGGAGGGGCAGAGAGAGAGGGAAACACAGAATTTGAAGCAGGCTCCAGGCTCCAAGCTGTGAGCACAGAGCCCAGCAAACTCAACAAATTGTGAGATTATGACCTGAGCTGAAAGCAAGAGTCAGTCAGACACGTAACCAACTGAGCCACCCAGGTGCCCCATGTGTAACATATTTTTAAACTATATTGCTTTTATAAAGTTTACTAGATTTTGGGGCTTTATAAAAATCTAAAACATCTGTCTGTGGAGTTTTAGCTAAGGAATCATAACTCTGTGTTAACACTTAAAAGGTGTTTGCTTGGACATTTTCACCCCCAAGTATGAGATCAAAATGTAACCAATTGAGTTCTTTTCCATTTACCTATCTTCCTCTGCCACATCTATGAAATTGTGAAATGTGAGCACGTCAGAAGTGAGTGTTCCCACTGGTCACACCCCTGGAGCATTACATGCTTCTTAAACATAGGTTTTGAGTTACTAATGGTAGCTTAACAGTCTTAAAACTGTTTTCCTCAATACAGGGAAAGTTTTTCCAAAAGGTGATTGTGAGATATGAGTCGAATTAAGCTGTTAATCTCTGCTGCTTTATTTCGTTGATGCTAGTTATGAGGACTGACATGGCCTAATGAGAGGGACCCATTCTCCTGGCTTTTTATCAGCTTGTTGAGGAATCTGGGGCTAATACGTGTAGGGACCCTCCCTGCCAGAGGGTTTCTGCCGTGCCAAGGGGGCTTTGAAGTGGCCACCTGGTGCTTCACTTTGGTGGCATTGTTTCCCTTCACCCACTGGCTGCTCGGCTGTTTTTCAGCTTTTCCAAATAGGGAGCGAATAATGACCTAGAAAGCCACAGGTGGAGAGGAAACAAGCTTGGGCATTTGGGCTGGTTAAGAGCTGTTTTAGGGAGCCATGAGCCTAACGAGAACCCTTAGCAAGCTGCCTCAAACCCCCTGGGGGGCAGGGTCAGAGGCTTCTTAATGTCAGTCTAGAGAGCGATCAGCATTTCTCTTCGAAATGTGGCTCTCCAGGCTTTGTGTTTAGCTGGGGTTGAGGGTGGGGCAGCGGGGAAGACTTCTGCAGTAGGCTGAGTTTCCATTTGTCGGAGCAATGCCCCTTGTAGGCAGTTAGGCTGTTTACCAGCCTTGTGATCCGTTTCTTTGGGAGGTTAAGTTGACAGAAATGGCCGTCATTTTGTACCTAGCAGAAAACCACCCTTTGCGGTTCTCTTTAGCTTGATGTTCCTTTCAGTGGCAATTTTTTTGGTCAGAGGAGGGGAGTAGAGTTCATTTGAATTAGCAATCTGGAAACCCTCGTTGCTCCAGAACTCTGATGTGTAATACGGCAGCCGCATAAAATTGATTAAAATTGAGAATTCAGTTCTTTGGTTCTACTAGCCACATGTCAAGTACTTAATAGCCCCAAATGTCTCGTGGCTGCTGTTTCAGACACTACGGATATAGGAGATTTCTATCAGAGACATTCTTGCCACTGCTCTTTAATGTCAAAAGACCCATAACCTATACATGTTAAAAGCTTTTGAACCAAAACATCAAGGCTTTCTTTCTCTTTTTCAGAAAGGTAGTAAGTAATATGACTAAAGTGGAGTCAGCTGTTTCATTTATTATTTCTTCTGACTTATGTTATAGCAACACAGGAAAGTGTTGGATAAAGGAAAACCTGAAGATGTGATGCCATCTGTTAAGGGTGCCCAGGTAAGCCAGACTCCTTTGTGAGCGTTCTGAAAACGAACCAGACCCGCCTTCTGACTTCCTGAGGTTCCTGTGATCACGTCCTCACATCCTGTCCCTTGTCCTTCTCTGTCATGCCATTTTTCTAGTCCCTATCTCTCACTGTGCTCCTGTGCCTCTAGGAGCGGCTGCCCACGGTACCCTTATCCGGCATGTACAATAAGTCCGGAGGCAAAGTGAGACTCACCTTCAAGCTAGAACAAGACCAGCTGTGGATTGGCACTAAAGGTAGGTTCCTGCTCTTGCCTCCTCCCGGCTCGCCGCTACGGGCCCTCAGTGGCGCTCGGTCTTGGGTGCGACTGTGCCCCTCCTGAGATTTCTCTCTCTTCACTGTGCTTTGCGTGCCCCTGGCTTTTGTCTTTGCTTTTAGATGCTCACCTTCTGTTTGGACCTTTTTCCCTCATTCTTTTCAGTCTTCTGTCAGGGCCAGTCCTTCAACAGTGGCTCTTCACTTGTGCCCAAAACCAGAGGTCCCAAATGTGTGGCCTGAGGGCCAGGTCTGATCCACAGACCAGGGTTTTTTGGGTTTACACACTTTCTGTAAAAATCAAGAGATTTCACTTGATCTCGTGTGGGGGTTTTTGGGCTTCTCTTGAAAAAAATCAAAAGATGTAGCTATTCTGGACCTGCATTCTCACATGGCAGCGATCGGCTGGAGCCCAGTGGTAGTTTCAGATGAGCCGCAGTCCTCACTGCCCTGTTTGCCTCCTGTGGAGCCAGCTTTGTTCATGTATGTCACCTGCCTGGCCCCCGGAGGTCAGCGTTTGTCCCCATACCAGGTGCATTCCTAGTACTGTGGACCTGTCCCCACCCCCCTTACCTGTTTGTGCTCTGCCTGCCTCCACCTACCCCTGCCTGTGCCCACTGGGGCAGGCTGCTGCTTGCTGTTGGCTGGGAATTGTCTCTGACTATCCTCACCTTGCGTTCCCCCAGATGGTTCAAAGTCGTGTCAGTTATGCTCCAGAATTCTGTTCCCCCCCCCCCGCCCTTTTTTTTTTTTTTTTGCCACTCTATTGTGCCAGTTAAGACTCCTAGCATCTTTAAACTTGGTTTGTTAAAGCAAGTTAACCTATTTCCCTGCCCGGTCTGTGTTCTGTTCTGTCCCACCCATCTCCCTCACTGGCGCTCAAAAACCTTTGGCTCTTTCAGGCCAAGTTCACATGCCTACACATAGTGTCCAGTGTTGTCAAATTTTGGATCTAGGCTTCGGCCCTGCTTTCCCTGTTAATACGCTGTGGGTTTCATCTGCATCAGCCTGCACTTTCCACCACGCTCTGCACAGCCCTGCGTATTTGCTCCTGCTGGGCTCTTACCTGGAATGCTTACTTCCCATTCTTTGTTATTAATAACATCTTCTGAGGCCCTACTCAAATGTCCTCTCCTAATGAAGCCTTCCCTGGTGCCTCTCCCACCCTCCACATGAGTTGCTGCCGCTTCTGTTCATAGAGCACTCCGTTTACGTCCCCAGAGCACTCATTACTCTCTGACTTGTCTGTCCCCCTGTTAGATTCCTGGAGGGAACCGAACATGCCTAATTCACCTGTTTGTGGCCAGCACTGTAGGTGTTCAGTGTTCGAGGTAAATGCTAAAGAGAAGTCTAGGGGGTTCCATCACGTGAGGTTACCTGGTTTCAGGGACAGGCCATTTAATGTGACTGCTTAACATGGGACCACAGTTTAATGGAAAATAATAATCAGAGGGGCAGTGGGGAGTGAGGTGTGTTCTCCTTCAGAATGTCAAAACATGTTTTCTTGTTTGTAACTCTGTCCTGGTTCTTAAGGCGAACAAAGACCAAAATGCCAAAAACGCTTGAGTTTTCTAACAGTTTTATGATAACTTGCTGTATGTTCTTCGTTTCACATTCACCTCTAACTGCATGGTCAAAAAGCAGGTTTTGCAGAATACGTAAGGGCTTCCCTAGTTTTCCCAAGGGTCTCTGGACCCTCTTTAGTAGATCCTTCCCTTCCTGCAGAGCCTGTCACAACATTGGTTTTCTTTCATTGTGAGCTTCCCTGCCTCTGTCAGATCCTTACTTGTTCACGACTTTGCAGTTGGTTTTGCTTAGTTCTCCATCATTGCGTTGACTTGCCCAAATCCTGCCTCTTCCTCAATTTTCACTTTCTCTTCCGGGCAGTCCGACTGAAGCAGTTGCTAAGGCTGATGCAAAAGGTCCCTGACGGCTAGGAGGACAGGTGCAGGCTGGGGAGGCTGGATGATGACTAAGTCTGCAGGTGCCCATTGGTGCCTCGGGGAACATTTCCATGTGAGGTGGTTGTGTAGGAAGGCCGTTCTACCTGCGGCCCTAAGCAGAACCCCCTGTACCTGTGTTGGAGGTTTCATATCAGCTTGTAGGAGCAGCTGCTTTCCTGTTTTGGCATGAAGGCAGCACTCTAGAAGAATTTTGGTATGTGGGGGTTTCAGAGCTATCAGAAGCCTCCTTACTCACCAGCCTGATTAAAGGAACATGGCCAAGACCTCTGTTTTCATGGTTGACCAAGACTGAGGTTTTCACTCTCGCCCAGACTACTGTATCGATATATGCTGGGCAGTGTCCTCACTTGCCCAGGAGTCTTGTCATCTGAGTGTCATAAGCAGCCTCCCAGCAGGACAGCTTGTTCTGGGAGTTGGCTACCAGCCACTGGTTTCATCTTTCCACTGGCGAGGAGCTGCTGTGGAATGACCATCCCGGCAGCTGGTTGGCCTCTTTGTCGATGGAGTTCGTTCCAGAGTGACGCTCAGGGGCTCCTACATGCAGCTTAAACTCTCTCTGGGGTAGCCCGTGTAGCAGGCAGTCCTCCCAGCCTCAGACCCAGCTATGGGAAGGACGAGCTTCAGGCAGGAGACGTGGGTGATCGAAGCCGCCAGGGGGAGCCTGTGCCCTGGCCGTAGGGGGGTCCAGTGGGATCGAGCTCATTGCTGTCACTAGGAATGTGGGCCCAGGATCGACTTTTCAAGAGAAGCCAGAAATTTATCTTTTTGTGTGAAATCTCTGGACATTTCAAGGTGGCTGGCGTTTAAAAGTATTTCAGTCTTGAAGACAGCTGCTGGTCCGGTCCTGCCCGTGGGTCACTGTTTTAGAGCCACTGAAAGTCAAAACCTGAATGGATGTCTTCACGTCCATTCTCCCCACCCCCCCATTTTTCAGACCCGAAGGCCCACAGAATGGAAATAAAATGTGTCCAGTCAACCAGCCAGATTAGAACCCAGGTCTCTAAATTCTAGATCTGTTTCATCAACTCATCTATTTTCAGATTCTGCCTTTTCCAGTTTTTTCTTTCTGCAAAGGCTGTAGTGAGTTTTTTCCAACTTGATTTAACTTTGCTGAGAACCTTCCTGTCCTCTGCTGTGTCTGCTGCTCCTAGGGGGTGGGTTCTTGTGCAGGAACTCTGCCCCTCCTGCCTCCATGCCCCACCCTGCGGCACTTGGCTCACTTCCTGCAGGCTCCTCTCACTCCTGGCATCTCTCACTGCCTCCTCTTTCTTACCTGCCACCCTTAAACTTGCTGCAAAATGTCTCCTGAGCCTCCTGGGATAAGTGATATCTTGAGGGTTAATCATAAGGTGTTGTAAATGTTTCAGGAGAACTACTTCAGGTGTGTGTATATGGAGGGTTGGGGGGGCTGGGAGAGGGAATGGGGAAGTGGGAGGGCAAGTGAGGAGGAGAATGGGACAGAAACTAGTGTGAAACCCCCAAGCACTCCTTATCTGTGCGAGCCACAGGGGCATGTTGTTGGTCCTCTTGACTGTCCCTCCCCCAGGTGCCAAAGAACTTAGCCATTGCTGGGCTCGGGCAAGAACATTGCAGTGGAAATCCTTGGGTGTTTATAAATTGCCAGACTTTAAAAATAACACCGGGAAAGCACTGTCTCTGCTCCCAGAGACCTTTAATATGTCATTGCGAGTCCTGTTCCCTGTTTGCTCCCGAGAAGTTTCCAACTGCCAAGCAAATCTCTGGGAGTGCTGGTCAGAAGACTCTATCCCATCATCCCTAGAGCACATGGGAGACTTGAGATTCCAGTAGATCCCAAAGCCACCATCCTGATGAGGGACTGCTGAGTCACAGGAGTGGACAGGAGGGCCTTTAAGTAATCACTGTAATCCCTCTCAACTAGAGCGGACTGAGAAATTGCCCATGGGCTCCATTAAAAATGTGGTCAGTGAACCTATCGAAGGACACGAAGACTACCACATGATGGTAAGTAACCCGGCGTGGGTTAGCCTCTCACTGCACTTCTGCTCATCTAGCAGGGAATGGAGCTCTAACTGAGCTTTTTTAAATGAAGAATCAAACTCAGTGTTCGGAAGACGCGCAGTTTAAGACCCTCACGTTTTCTTGATCTACCTAGAACTTAATCTATGACCTACTCCTCAGTTTATTTTGCATCCTCTCCCCACCAGTTTAGAGGGGACATGTTCAATACATTTATCTTCCTCTTGTTTGTAATATTTTGTCTTTAGACCAGGAAAATAAATACAGAGAGGAGGATTGGCTCGCGGGTTTTCCTTTTAACTTTTGTCCTACGTATAAGACAAAATCTCCCACTAACCTGGGCGTTGGTGAAGACGCCGGGCAGTCCCCTTCTGTGATGGTGTTGCTCTTCTCAGGCGGCAGCCATCAGGTGGCTGAGGACTCTGTGGATAAGATGGGGTCTGTCGTCATCATTCTGCATGGAAGTTTCCTCTAAAGAGAGCAGGCTCTTTCGCGGGATGACGTTTGGAGGCATTCCCCAAGTTTATGCAGAACAAAGCCAAGAAACCAGTGATACAGTGAACGGAGCAGCTCAGGCAAACCCCTGAATTCTCCCAGCACTGTTAAGAGGGGCCACTTTAGAAGTGAAGTTTGGTTACCAGAACTTTTAAGTTACTATGCCAGGGGCCTGACCTGAGCCATTACTAGGTGGTGCAGATGTTTTAGCTTTAGCCGACAGCACTGTAGCTGTGTCAGCCCTGTCATGGAAAATGAGGAACGGCTGTGGCTTGACCTGCGCAGTGGTGTTTACAGAAGTCCCCTGCAGAGGGAGGTGTTGGAAGATCCCAGGAAAAAGGGGTTCTGGTGTTAGAGAAGTTGTCTCTGGGCAGATGGCAAGTCTCCTGGCTCCGGGGGAATGTCAGCCCCGTCCCCTCTCTTGGCCTGTTGGGGTCTGTCCGCTCCGAGCCACTGAAGCCAGGCCATGGTTGGGGTTGCAGTCCCTGGGCCACAGGGCCTCTGGGTGACCTGGGAGTGACACTGTCACTGTCAGGCCCTCCAGCCTTAAAGGATTGTAGACGTATTTGTTCTGCTCACTCAGCTGTTTTTTCCATTTACGAAGTTGGATTCTGGGTATTTTCAGCTGGGCCCCCATTTTGCCTGGTAGCATTTGCAGCCCCGGTTTTCAAGCAGCCTGGTGAGAGGGATTTCGGACAAGTCGAGTGGACCTTTCAGAAGTTGGTTTGGATGGTCAATGCCTTCTTACTCGGTTTAAGTGCTTGTTTCTCTCTCAGGTCCTCTCCAGCAGAGAGTAGCGCTCCTAGCCCCTTCTCGTCACTAAACACCATTAAGTGGCATCCTTACTTGTAAGCGAAAGGACTTCCCTTGTTTGTTAGATGCCATATCAGTCACTAGATTAACAGTATCATAGTTCACATCAGAGAAGGGTGGCTGTGCTTTTTGTTCTCAGAGAAATGTTTTACAAGGCAGAAAAGAACAGAGTAACAAACCCGTATATCCGTCACAAAGAAATGATCATTGGAAATATTTTATGAATTGCTTTAAACCTTTTTTTTTTTTTTAAATAAAAGAAAACCTACCAACAGTGAACACGTCCCCAGTGTCTCCCCCTCCCCCATGACCATGAGCATGATTTATCATGGGGATCCTTCCCAGCTCTCTACACTTTTACGTTACTATAAATCCATGGACGAGATACAGTACTGTTTTGTGTTTTTTCAGTTTTCATAAACGGTCTCATGGTATGTATCGTTCTGCAGCTTGCTGTTTTTGGTTTGACATCGTGATCTGTCTGTATTAACTATAGATCCAGTTCGTACCTTTTGAAAAGTAATCCCGCATTCATACGAGCAGGCCACCATGTCACTTTTAATTTTGCGTTCCCTTGCCGACGGACATGTAGGTTTTTCCCGGGTTGTCCCCAGTTCTGACAGCGCTGCTTTGAACGTTCAGACCTGTCTCCTTGTGCATGTGTGACAGTTTCTCTAGGGCAGTGGTTGTCAGACTGGTCTCTGGATCAGTAGTATGACATCACCTGGGAACTTGTTAGAAATGCAGATTCTCAGGCCCCAGACCTCCCTGAATCAGAAACTCGAGGGGGTGGAGCCCACCAGTCTGTTCTAACAAGCCTTCCAGATGGTTCTGATGCACACTCAAGTTTGGGAGCCACTGCTTTAGGATTGGCTATGCTTAACTTGCCCACCACCTTTTGGTTTTTCGTTTTGTTTTTGGACAGGAGAATGCTCCCTGTGTGCACAGTTTTCCCCTTCCTGTAAAGAATTCACTTCTCAGCCCTCCCCCGTGTGTGTCGTGCTGCCTGCTTAGTCTCCCGACCTCTGAAGTACCGCTTGGTTTTCCTTTTTCCCTTCCAGGCGTTTCAGTTGGGCCCCACGGAAGCCTCTTACTACTGGGTGTACTGGGTCCCAACTCAATATGTGGATGCAATCAAAGACACTGTGCTGGGGAAGTGGCAGTATTTTTGAAAGCACTTTCACCTCTGGCCCAGGAGACTGACCCAAAGTGAAGGACATTGCTGGGAGAGGCCTGCAGCATCCCTGGATTTCAGAGTTCTGGGACTTTGTTCAAAAACAAAAAGCTATATCCAATCTAAGGTGATGTGGTGACTGAAGCCAGAGGTGATGTACTTTCACCATTAGCTTGATTTTAACTTAAAATCACCAGTTCCCTTTTCTTGCAGTCAGCTTCATATCATTTTTAAAGTTGATACGGTGGAAATCAATAAATCTGAATTCCAAACATGTTGTGTGGAATACTCTTAAGTGCGTTTGAGAGTAGATCTACCAATTTTGTTTAGAAAAGAATGATCAAAAGCTTGCTGGTTTCCTTTTTTTTTTTTTTTTAAGTGACTTCAACTGAAATATTTTCATAAATCTTTGGTTGCAAACATTTGGACTGCATTGTGATGAGTTGGGTTTTTTCTTTTTCATATAAAATTGTATGCAAAACGAGGGGGGGTTAGTAAGCCATATTTTTCTGTCTATCGATTCAGATTTAATTCTTTTCCCTTTTTTATGTTCTCACTTTTTAGATCTGAGTTTTTGTTTTAAAAACCCAAAGATGTCAGTTCCTGTTTTTGTACCTCATCAATGCTTCCTCTCCTGGCCTCCCTCCCACCGTGCTGCTGCTCGAGAATGTGCGGCGGGAGAGGAAGAGCTGTTTGGTCTAGGGAAGGGAGCTCTTGCACTGGGCCCTGATCTCTGGGGAGTTCCACTGCTGGTGCCATGGTTGTCTGGCGGCCTCACCGATTGGGCCTCAAGGCCCAGCCCGGCATGCGTGCCCTGGGGATGCGCTGCTCAAAAGCCACAGCTCCCAGGCCAACTAAGGCCTCTCTGAGGAGGAGCTGGGTGGAAGACAGTTTCTCCAGCCATACAGCCACAGGCCCAGATCCTTCTTTCTTTTGGAGTTCTGAGAAATTCTTAAGCAGTCCAACAATTATTTCAGTTATGCTTCTCCATTTGGTCCTTCTGCTCATGCGTTATGTTCAAGTGTCCTTCATCCCAGGTCCAGAGATGCTGCCTTTCTCAAAAGACTTGTTGACCTAGTGGGTTGGCCGATGTATTTAAACATCGAAAACGGGATAAGTTACTTTCATGAAATAGCTCACCTTCTTCTGGTTTTAGCCCTTATGTTCTTGGTACATGTGAGCTTCTGTTGTCTCCTTATGGCTTGGTGGACTCTGACACGAGGGCGAGTCTCTTGGTGAATGATCCCCTTTGTGCTCTTTGCTGTTCCTCTGCTGGCTGTCTTTGCCACTCTCCTCTCCCTGGCTGCAGGCTCTCATAGTAAGGTTTGGCGAGAGATTTTCCAAACTTCACATTTTGGATTCTAGGCTGTTCCCCCTCATTCTGTGAAATGTAATTAGCATGTGTTCGCCTAAGATGACTATTCCTTGTGAGCCAGTTAATGATGATACTCTACGCCCTTCCCTTCCAAGCTGTAGTTCAGGCATCCAGCCCATGTAGACAGACTCGTGCTTCTCACGGTATAGCCTGTGCCCGGTTATGCATCTGAGCAGGGAAATCTACTCTTGCTTTTTTGGGGGGCATACGTACATTAAGTGAAGTGTCGCATCCAAGAAACCACATGTTTGTCATCTCTTGAAGAAGGAGCAGTCGCTGCAGTGTTTCTGTCCTTGTTTGGCCTGCGGAGCCTGGAGAAAAGGGCTCCTTTGCTACTTGTCAGAGCCTCCCTCTGCGGTGGACGGGTCTGCAGAGGAAATGATCACGTAGCAAGTGGAAGGTCCTCTCGGTGTGAATACTGCCCTCTTCGTTGGCCAGCGTCCCTGTCCTGGAGACGTGTCCTGACGGGGCCACACGCCCACTTTTGTTCCCACAGAGCCGGTGTCTCCGTCCCCAGACTGGCCTCACAGTGCTGCTCTCCGAGGCCCTTCCCGCCAGGTCTCCCGTGTGCCCTGTTCAGTGGCTGCACATGCCGTCTGCCCTCCTTCCTTCCCAGTGAGAGTGTGTGTCCCTTTGTCTCCCTGCTCCCCAAGGGCCAAACCGCTTCTCACTCAGGCTGCTGTCATTTCTAGGCAGGACCAAAGCCTGCGTGAGCCTTTTTGTTTTACGTAAAATGGTGCTTTTTTCCTTACTTCGAGATACTATATATAAATAATAATGTCAACGACATCTTTTCATACAGAGCCGTTGGAGTATTGCTTTATGGAGCTCAGTAAATTTGCTAGAATGATCTTGAGCTCTGGCTCCTGACCCTGTCTGCATGGAGACCTTGCTGGGAGCACTCGGGAGAGCAGAGGTGGACAGCTCCAGAAGCCGCTGGGAGAAGTATTTGATTTAGATCCATGTCTGAGTCACAGCAGTATTCACGGGTTTGTCACTCAGTCCCGTGAGCGGTCTCTTCCTAACCTTGTTTACGGTCCAGAGTATACTGACTAAATCTGTGTTAGCAAAATGAAGTACTCGTCCCCCTAGGTGGCATCACAGTGTTAATTTTTCCTCAGGATTATTTCTGTGCCGCTCCTTCCCTGTTGGAGGGGAGCGGCTCCTTCCCTGGGGTCATGCCCTGCCTCCCTGTGGCAGAGGACTTGCAGGCGGGTGGCCTCAGGAGGACAGACGTCAGGCCTCTCTTCCCTCCCTGAGCCCACTTAGCCAAGTAGTGACAAGGTCACTCCTGCCAGGGCTCCGGCCCTCGCAGCTCTGCTTCTGTCAGTCTGGTCAGAGAACTTAGAAAAGCAGATTTGCGAGTTGCTGGAAGTCTCTGGTGTGAAGTATTTTAATTGAAGCTGGGCCTTTTGCAAGTGGCGTTAGCTCTTTGCAGATGGGATTGAACTAAGGATGCCCTCGCGGACACGGTGGGGGCCACTGAGGCCTCAGTAGGTTCCTTAGCGGCTGCTCTACCTGACAAGGGCCAAAGAGACCAACTCTGCCACTTTGCCACATCTCAGAAAAGTTGCCATATTTCATCCGGAAGGGACTCGCTTTCCTCTTCTTCTTCCTTTAACCATGTGCCTGGAGGAGCCATCCTGGGCTCTCGCACTTGGCCCACCCTTGCTTTGCTGGGGCTGAGAAGGGGAAGGGATGGACTCCACGTGCCAGGGCCGTGTGAGGGCAGGCCTGCTTTCCACCCCATCTTCTGAGGGAGACCTCTCTCTTGCTCCTTGCTGCTGTGTTCATGCCTGTTGTGTTGGAAAAAGGACGGTCCCTTTGTCTTAAGGCTCTGCGAGGAAGTCCTCTCCAGTTAGGAGAGGACTGTTTCCTTCCTAGTAGGGCCTGATGGCCTCTCTGAAGTTACAGGTGGTCGGGAGCCCTCCAGAGTGCAGAAATCTGGCACATCTCCCTGCCAGGCTGGGTGGTTCTACTGCTTTCTAAATTTCTAAAAACCTCTTTCCTTTTCTTTCTTAAAGAGTTCTGCAGAATTATTTGACAATATACGTAAGTACCATGTTTCCTTGTGGTGTGCGCTCTGTTCTGGTTTCTGTTTTTAAATCAAATGCCTGTTTGGGAGGAGATGAACGTATTTAGTCTATTAGATTTGCGCTGCTGGATTTTTTTTAAAGTGTAACCTTGACTAGCTGTCTTATTGTTTATCCTGTAAGATTAGTCTATCAATTAAAGTTTGATAATTAATTGCGTCTCCTTTTCCTTCCAATTTTTCATGCGCCTAATTCATACTGGGGATTGACCAACATTTGGGACTGGGCCCGGGGCCATTTTTTTTTTGCCAGCTGTGGTCTGTCATAGTACTCTTATTTATTTGGCTTTAAGTATATCCAAATTTGTTCCTGTGAAAAACAGTTGATACAGAGATTTTGGTCTATTTACCATGTTAGCCAAAATGACCTACTTATCAGACACGCTTGGGGTAGGACGGCCCGCCTTCCATGCTCTGGCCTCGAGGTGTCAGAGGGAGGCTGTCTCCCTGTCCGTATGCCTTCTGACTTGTGCCTCGTGTGACTTCACCTGGCCATTCAGCCTTTGAGGGCATGTTTAATAAAACACTGAGATGGAGCTACACGGGGGAGTTGGGGTGGGAGAGAAGACCTATTTCCAAAAACAGGACAAAAACAGTCCTCGGCATGAATGAAGAGTCATGATAGTTTGTCAGAACTGGTTTTGATCCAGTACCACCCATGGGACCCTCTCTCCTTCTCTGCGCACTTTGTAAAAGTTCCGGAAGGTTCTGGTCTCATTGCTCTCCCCCCCGCCCCAACTTTTTGCCCCTTATTTTCCCAGTATCTCAATCCTGAAGCAGTGCTGCCAGATTCTTAAGGATCTGTTGTATGGGAAAGAGGGGTGTGCTGGGACTGGGCCACGTGCTGTACATTGGCTGATTCGCACCTGGAGAATCTGTACAGAGGATGCTTCTGGATTTTATCCCAGTTTTGAAGTTATTCCAGGCACCTTCAAACTAATAGGACGAGCAACTGTCCTCAGATGGAGAATGAGATAAACTCCATCCTGAATATCCTCCCGTACCTTCTGGGGTGATGTCTGGCATTTTCTCAACAGCAGTAACCGACAGAACCCTTTCTGCAGTCAGGGTCCCATGAACCAGTCATTAGGGCAAGACGCAAGGACTTCTTCCTACTCTTGCTCAAGAGGCACTCTGCTTAGCCCAGCCATCCTGTAGGAATTTGAGATCCGTCCCACCCATGAGCTCTCTGCTAGCACCACTTGGCTACTTTGAGCCAGATTAACCCCTCCAGCTTTCCCTCGTTTATCAAGGCTGGTTTTGATCTGAAGCTTTCAATAGCCTATCTTACTCCCCAGATAGAACCTTTCCTACTGTTCACCCCATTTTATGTAACTCCTAATTCTCGAGTTTCTTGCTTCTGTTTTATTCCTCTCCCCTTTATCTAACATTAATCCCTTGCCGTTTTCCCCTTTTTTGTTTTGGAAAATTTCAAACCTACAGAAAGCTGCAATCTGCTACAGTGACCACCTCATACTTTCACCAAGGTTCACCAGTTGTTAAAATATCAACAACATGTGTTTGCTTTCTTCTCCAGACACACATGCACTTTATTTTGCTGGAACATTGGACAGACATACAGAAATAGTGACACTGAGCACTCACCTCCTAAGAATGACACTGCTGTACCTTAGCACAACACCATTGTCTCATCCAAGAAAATTCATATCAATTCAACAATATCTGTTTTACAGACTGAAATATCTTCTAGAGCTTATTTTTCCAACTCCTCATCCTTACGTTTTTGAATCTTTACCCCGGTCTTGTGTTTTTTCAGTACCCACTTAGCCTTTCTGCTGTTGTTAATCTTGGTTTGTCTCTCCCACCTTAATTTCCCCCATATATTTCTTTCATCTTAATTTTCACTGTGACCCCAGATCTCTTCCTTTCTTGTCCTGACCCTTGCACTACTTTATGTCGTGGGTTTGTCGCAGTTGGCCACAGCTGGGGTTCTGGAGGAGGTGTGCTCAGGGAACCTGCACGTCACAGAACAGAGTCCTCTCAGCCACCATTCCAGCTCCCTTCTCCATCTGAGTCTAAGTCTTAAATACTCCAGGGGTCCAGGCATCAGAACTCTTGGTTTTTGGTGACAAACCTGATTCGCATGACGTAGGCACTGATTCAGCTCCTGTAAGTGGAAAACCAAGGGTCTCACACCTATAGCCCGATAACAGGCACTCAAGTCAGGCTGTCGGGCATCTGACCCACTAACCCCCAACTCTGCCTTGCCAGATAGTGCTCTTACTGGGGGCTCGTTGCCCTTGCCCTCCACAAACACATGAACATGGTAACCTCAGCATGGTAATCTGGGCACGTACTAGTAGTTGACTTCCATTCATTGTGAGTCTGGGGCTTTCAAATACTCCAACCTGTAGAAAACAGCAGCTTTGGCAGACCATCAAGCAATGTTTTGACCTCTTGCTATATGCCAGGCCAGTGCTACTTGGAAAGGGACTTGCTCCAAACACTGCCTTCCGGTCCTGTGACTTCGGCTTCTTCGAGTCTTACCATATGCCAGGCACTGGGTCAGATTATGTATGTGCGTTGTTATATTGTCAACACTTCACCACATCCCTCGTCTCCCCCACTTAACCCAATAAACAGGTGCAGACAAGCGAAGTGGCTGAGCCAAGGGTGTGTGGAGGCTACCATCCAGAACCCAGTTTTGCCTGATGCCAAAGTCTGAGTTCTAGATACACACCTTATTGTTGAGAACCTAGACAAGTCCTTGGCTACTTTGTTTTCTTTCACAGATTTTCTTCTTTCCCTGGTTTAGCTAGATGTCTTAAGGGCACTAACTTGAGTTTGTAAATTGTATTTTTAAACTTTGAACCCTGACATTTGTTTTTTAATTGGCTACCATGTTAAAAATCAAAACAGTAAGTAATCCGGTACTTGATAAAATTTCAACTGGTAGGTAATTTCTCACTCAGTTCTCAGCTCTGATCCATCCTTCACTTTAGGCTTACACATGGAAGGATCTATCCTGGGAACTGAAAGTCAGGAGTTAAGGCTGGGGGCTTAACTCCATGGGGGACTTCACAGCTGGAGGGAACCAGCACGGTGTGGGGGTGGGGGGCAGGGGGGAAGCACTCCACAAACTCACCCTCCAGCCCCGTGACTCCAGTCCGGAGTTTTTCTTGAGCTCTTGCTGGTTATCAGTCATTTGCTTGGGCTAACCCACAAACAAATCCATCACGGTCCTCAACCTCAACCGAAATTCTATCCTCCAATCTAATCCTCCTCCATTCCCTATTTGAGGCAGCAGCTCAAGCAGCACTCAAGCCAGACACTTGAGACAGACCGTAGGCTCGCTGCCTTCTTCGTCTGACCAAGTGTGGCCATTTTTATTCCCACGGTGTCTTTCCAGTCTGTCCCTCTTTATCCCAACCCCCAAATCTGCATTTTTCTCATGGGCTCTTCCAGTAACTACCACGTCCATCCCCTCAGCGTACCCTCTGCATAGCTGCCAGCGTCTGAGGCCAAGTGTATCTGACTGAGTCTCCCCTGCAGAAGATCCTGTCAGCACCCTCTGCCAACGAGTTCCTTAACCAGGCTAAGGCCCTCCTTTGGGACACAATCCCAGCCAGAGTCAAGAGCCACAGGCGGCCCCACCCAGGAGCCCATGCTGTAGCCATGTCCCAGACTGAGCAAACTGACTTCCCACCTCCTGCCTTGGTACGCGATGCTCGCCGGCCTGCCTGCCCACCTGGCCGGCTCCTGCAGAACCTTAGAAACTCTGCTCGGGCTTCATTGCCCACCAGTGGTTTTCCCAAGTATCGGTGCCCCTGCTTCTGTTCTACTCCTCCCAGTTTCCACATACTTTTAAGTGTCACTTTTATTTTTCATTTATTACACAATACATGGTATTTATAAAGAAATACTGATCGGCAGAATTAAGCCAATGTATTCCTACTACATCATGGTGATCATTATTAACATTTTGGTAGGTGTTTTATAGAAACGGATCATGCTAAACATCGATCTTTCCACGTCATTGTGTAAAATTATTTCTATTTAACCAATCTCGTATGGTTGGACATCTATCCGTATGCTGTCAGTGTACCCTTCGTTACATGTACGCGAATTTTTTCCTTTTTTAGTTTGGCAAATTTCAAAGTGAACAGCGGGAAGAACAGTACAGTGAACACACGTGTGCACGCACACGCCTGTCAACTGGCCACCAGTTGTAAACGTGCTGTGTCATTATTCTTTTTTCTTCTCTTGTGCTGACCATCTAAAAGTTAGCTGGGACATCTTGATGCTTTACTCCCAAGTGTAAGTCTCTGTCCCCTAAGAATAAGTTCAGTCTATGTAAGGCTGTTATTAGACCCAACAAATTGAACATTGTTTTGTCACCTATACCCAGTCCAGTTGTCCACTGAACATCTTGATCTTTTTCCCCAATCCTTTCAAGCTTCACAGTCCATGAGGTTGACATATCTCTGGTCTCCTTTAATTTAGGATAGTTGCCCTTTTTCCCCAGGGCACTGATTTTTTTTAAAGTCCCGCCTTCTCGATTGATTTCCTGGTGATTAGGTTCAGGTTAATGATTCCAGCAAAACCCGAAGGTGACGTCTCTCTCGGTTCATCAGATTGGGAGCAGTGGTGCTTGTTGGGACACTGCTGATTCCGAATAGAACGTATCACACGGATTCTGACCATCTCTTCTATGAGATGGGGAGCTGAGGACAGAGATGCGTGCTCAGGCCCCACCTGGCAAAGCGTGCCCCATCCATGGCAGGGGTGTCATTGCTTCACTGGGTGAGTGAGTGCACTTGGCTGTTTGGAGGACACGGAAGAGTGAAGAGCAACGTGGCAGAACTGGAGATGGGACAGGAAGCATGTCAAGACCGGCTCTACACCACCCTCTCATCAAGGGAACTGCCCGCAGCAGATGCACAGATCCTCAAAGACATTTGTAGGAGGCCATTAAAACCAAATGCACGCAATCGCATTGATTCTGTTTTAATTCACACACTTTGGAATACTACATTTGGTCTGCCTGTAGTGGCACACGAGTCTGTCAAAGAATTTTCCAACAAGTTCTTAGAGCAGAAATATCTTTGCTGTTAACACCCAGATCCTAAAATAGCATTACCAAGGAATTATCTGTGTGTGACTCAGTGAGTTTTTTCCCTTATTCTGGCTCTTTGGAAACTTCCCAAGGACGTGAATGGGCATTGCACTGGCAGTGTGTGGTTAAGACGGTAGCAAAGCATTCGCTGCCAGCACTGACGTGCACAGACTTTGTGACCTCAGGCAGAAACAACCACTGATGGGTTTTTTGGCGGAATGTGCAGCTGCCAAGGGGTTGAAATAACCAGGAGAACAGTTTACCCCGGATGTTAAACTGTGGTTCATCCCAGTCAAAGCAGCTGCCTGCAGCCTATTTTCTTCCCTGTTGGCTCTCCAGTGCCCAGTAAGCATGCAGGCCATTCCCTGATTAAATGCTGCTGTTAAGAGAGGATGCTCTTTGTGCTCCAATCCAGCATTTTCCCAAGAACTCGTAGTATTAAAACATACGTATATGGTGCAACGTAACGATGAACACCGGCCTCCTGTTACTGGAAAAGCAGGTAGGTCTGCTGTCTGCCAAATGTATGAGAGCGGCAGCACAGAAGGCACTGGTGGCACCGGGTGCCCCCAGGAAGGAACCCAGGCCCAGAAGGGACTCAAGCCACCTCCTCTCTCGGCCATAAGATCCTCTCCCAGCTGAGGGTCACTCAGCCCCTGCGCTTCTGGGACAACCTCCTATTTGCCACAAGCCCTCGCTTCCCCTGCCTACGAACAAGACGTTTTGGTAGAAGTGGAGTAATTATTTTGGCAGGCCTCACACGGAACCTCATCAAGAGCGAGGCGGCTGCCTGCCTCAACCCCGAGGACCTCACACAGTGCCCGTAAGAATAAAGAGAAGTGCTGGTACTTTCTGATGTGTGACTTACAGACTGACTTACATGTCAATCTGACCTTCCAGTAGCAAAGAGAACTTTCTGTCCTCCCAAAGTATTAAATTCTATCCATTTGGAAAGAGATCCACAGGACAGGGAGAAAAAAATTCGTCGCACATGCTGGTGTCAGCTGATACATCTGATAATCAAACTAATGGAGCCCCCCCAAATTTTTTTCTAAGGCAAAAAATCCTTTTATCACTAACACTCATTCCTTACATTAGAAGTAATGGGAGAGACATTTATTTCAAGTACACTGCTAGAAAAGTTTTTTTTTTTTTAACGCATGAATCCCAAGGACTAGCCAAACCTTTAAAAATATTAAGCAAACATGATACTATACATGGAAAATCCGATAGACTCCACCAAAAGTCTGCTAGAACTGATACAGGAATTCAGCAAAGTTGCAGGATACAAAATCAATGTACAGAAATCAGTTGCATTCTTATACACTAACAATGAAGCAACAGAAAGACAAATAAAGAAACTGATCCCATTCACAATTGCACCAAGAAGCATGAAATACCTAGGAATAAATCTAACCAAAGATGTAAAGGATCTGTATGCTGAAAACTATAGAAAGCTTATGAAGGAAATTGAAGAAGATTTAAAGAAATGGAAAGACATTCCCTGCTCATGAATTGGAAAAATAAATATTGTCAAAATGTCAATACTACCCAAAGCTATCTACACATTCAATGCAATCCCAATCAAAATTGCACCAGCATTCTTCTCGAAACTAGAACAAGCCATCCTAAAATTCATATGGAACCACAAAAGGCCCCGAATAGCCAAAGGAATTTTGAAGAAGACCAAAGCAGGAGGCATCACAATCCCAGACTTTAGCCTCTACTACAAAGCTGTCATCATCAAGACAGCATGGTATTGGCACAAAAACAGACACATAGACCAATGGAATAGAATAGAAACCCCAGAACTAGACCCACAAACGTATGGCCAACTCATCTTTGACAAAGCAGGAAAGAACATCCAATGGAAAAAAGACAGCCTCTTTAACAAATGGTGCTGGGAGAACTGGACAGCAACATGCAGAAGGTTGAAACTAGACCACTTTCTCACACCATTCACAAAAATAAACTCAAAATGGATAAAGGACCTAAATGTGAGACAGGAAACCATCAAAACCTTAGAGGAGAAAGCAGGAAAAGACCTCTCTGACCTCAGCCGTAGCAATCTCTTACTCGACACATCCCCAAAGGCAAGGGAATTAAAAGCAAAAGTGAATTACTGGGACCTTATGAAGATAAAAAGCTTCTGCACAGCAAAGGAAACAACCAACAAAACTAAAAGGCAACCAACGGAATGGGAAAAGATATTCGCAAATGACATATCGGACAAAGGGCTAGTATCCAAAATCTATAAAGAGCTCACCAAACTCCACACCCGAAAAACAAATAACCCAGTGAAGAAATGGGCAGAAAACATGAGTAGACACTTCTCTAAAGAAGACATCCGGATGGCCAACAGGCACATGAAAAGATGTTCAGCGTCGCTCCTTATCAGGGAAATACAAATCAAAACCACACTCAGGTATCACCTCACGCCAGTCAGAGTGGCCAAAATGAACAAATCAGGAGACTATAGATGCTGGAGAGGATGTGGAGCAACGGGAACCCTCTTGCACTGTTGGTGGGAATGCAAAGTGGTGCAGCCGCTCTGGAAAGCAGTGTGGAGGTTCCTCAGAAAATTAAAAATAGACCTACCCTATGACCCAGCAATAGCACTGCTAGGAATTTATCCAAGGGATACAGGAGTACTGATGCATAGGGCCACTTGTACCCCAATGTTCATAGCAGCACTCTCAACAATAGCCAAATTATGGAAAGAGCCTAAATGTCCATCAACTGATGAATGGATAAAGAAATTGTGGTTTATATACACAATGGAGTACTACGTGGCAATGAGAAAAAATGAAATATGGCCTTTTGTAGCAACGTGGATGGAACTGGAGAGTGTGATGCTACGTGAAATAAGCCATACAGAGAAAGACAGATACCATATGGTTTCACTCTTATGTGGATCCTGAGAAACTTAACAGGAACCCATGGGGGAGGGGAAGGAAAAAAAAAAAAAAAAGAGGTTAGAGTGGGAGAGAGCCAAAGCATAAGAGACTGTTAAAAACTGAGAACAAACTGAGGGTTGATGGGGGGTGGGAGGGAGGAGAGGGTGGGTGATGGGTATTGAGGAGGGCACCTTTTGGGATGAGCACTGGGTGTTGTATGGAAACCAATTTGTCAATAAATTTCATATATTAAAAAAAATTAAAAAAAAAATAAATAAATAAAAATATTAAGCAAATTCAATATACACAAGTACTTCACAGACACTGAAAAACTGAAGACTGAGAAAAATGTTGGTTTTATAGATTTATTTTCAAAGGGCAAAACAGACAATTTAAATACAAGTCTAAACAGAATTACTCTGTCAAAGGCAGCAATAATGCCAAAACGCGTTCTCACTTCCAGACACTTGCCAGCATCTTCTGAGTCTTCTCTCAGTGAAAAAAAGGGGTCTGGCAAAAACAAAGTAAATTCAGTGTTTCTCTTTGGCGCACTGACTTTTAGGGACTTGGAGGTGCTCAATCCAGGGTAACTAAAGTTATAGATACTTGATACAATGTTTTATTTAAAAAGTCAATCACTTGATTAGAGTCTAAATAACAATAGCTAATGTCTACTGACAGGCTTCTTTACCATCAAGCATGGTTGTAAGTGATCTGCATACACTACCAACTTTCTCCACCACAAAATTCCCAGGTAGGTCCTGTCATTATCCCCATTTTACATATGAGGAAGCAGGTTTAGAGGCTAGACAGCCTGCCCAAGGTCACCAGACTTACAGACCCGGACAGAGCTGAGAATCAAGTCCAGTGTCTGACTCCAGAGTCCATCCTCTTACCCAGGAGGCCTCTCCTGCCTGATTAAGCTTCAGGCCATCTCACAACTTCTGGGACATCAGGCTGGGCTGGCTTCGGGTGGGTAACTGAGGGCAGTAGAGGGCTCCGCTTCTGGGTTACCTTGCTCAGTGTTTTGTACAAGACTGCTTTTATGAGGAGGGCTGACAATCAAGGAAGTCCTGTCCAAGAATGAATTGTTCACGGCCCGTCTCAAGGATAAAGATGATCACTAAGGCCGGCCCCCTTTGAGTGGCAGATAACCAGAAGGGACCTGCATTTCATAACCAGTGAAAATCTGTCAAGCGTTTCCAATTTTTCCATTTTTCCCAAGTCTTACTTTACTGAAGAACTACAGAGAGATTAATTCTATGGGAGAACAACATTCTGTAAGTCAAATTATTTACCTGATATTTTATTCATAAACATCCTTCTTATCTGCAATGTAATCTACAATTTCTTGTGGACACATCAACTTTTCAGCATCTGTATCAGGGATTTCAAACCCTGCAAAGAAAATGTATAATGCATGAGTGTAGAAAAAATCATTTAAAATTAAAAGCATCTAATGCTTCCTTACCACCCACAAGTACATCAAAATTCTCCAGCAACCCCGAATCCCATTTAAGTTATGGGCCAGTTATGTTCTAGACAATAGTTACATAATGTGTGTAACAGCTGGTTCTTTTTTTAAAAGATAAAATTCATATGATAGAAAATCCACCACCTAAAGTGTAAAATTCAGTGGTTTTTTTAGTATATTCGCAAGGTTGTACAACCATCACCATTATCTAATTCTAGAACATTTCCATTACCATGTTCCCATCCTACCCCTAACTGATGCAATCGCACTAGTGAGCATAATCTCTGAGGAATTGTAACTAAGTTCTGTTCTGTAGGATGGCACAGAAGCCCCTTGGCTTTCATTCAGGCAACTTACCCAAAAACTGCTGTGGAGCCTTAAAGAGGTCTCCTGTGCACAACTGTCTGAGAAAGCCATGTAACCTGGGGGTGTGCATGGGAGGCTCCGCAGGAAACCAGGCCTGTACGTGTGCGTGTTCTGGGCACACCCAGTTACTTCTCTGGGCACGGTCACTTTGGCCTAGCTACGAGAGGTGCTGAGGTGTGTTCAGCGTCTCCACAGGTGAGGTTCTGCTTGAGGTGGAGCCCCCACCTCAAGCATCTAAGTCCATCCTCCCCCAGGCCTTTCCTGGTCACTCAGCCCTTGGCACCACACCGGGCACCCTACTGGCCCTGTACCAAGTGGGTTCTAATTGAAGGCACCATCCCTAGCGTTGACTTCACCAGATGCTCACCTGATGCTAAGTAAGCAGGCGTGTATGTGGCGGGGGTGCTGTTTCTATTTCTATATTTGATTTAAATCCCAATTCTGACTCCCAGCATTTCATACACCTAATTACACTGTGCAGACCCCAGACTTAGCCTTTTACCAAATTCGTCCTCCATGGCCATGATAATCTCCACTTGGTCCAAACTGTCTAAGCCCAGGTCTTTCATAAAGTGGGAATTTACCGAGAGCTGCAAGAAAGGAATGCCAAATGCAAAATTCAGTCCGTGATGACATTTGTTTCTCAAAGTAACAGGGAGGTACAATGTCAATTAATCATTAGGTAGAAGAGGTTTCTTAAAGAGGCCATATTTTAAATAGTGATAATCAGCAGTTTATGTTTAACCTGTGACAGCATTATATCTTAACTTATTCAACCTTGTTTTGAAATGGTTAACAATATATAGAAGGCTTAGCAATGGATTTCACCTTATGTATTTCACTAAGATCTTTGATTTTTGCTCTGAAAAACTATCCTGGAGATGTAATGTACAACACGGTGATTATAATAACACTGCATTGCATATCTGGAAGTTGCTAGGAGAGCAGATCTTAAAAACTATCATTATAAGAGGGGCGCCTGAGTGGCTCAGTCAGTTAAACTACCTGACTTCAGCTCAGGTCATGATCTCACGGTTTGTGAGTTTGAGCCCTGTGTCGGGCTCTGTGCTGACAGCTCAGAGCCTGGAGTCTGCTTCAGATTCTGTGTCTCCCTCTCTCTCTGCCCCTCCCCCACTTGTGCTCTGTCTCTCTCTCTATCAAAAATAAATAAATGTATAAAAATTTTTAAAAAATGTCATTATAAGAAAAAAGTTTCTGTAACTATGTGTGGTTATAGATATTAACCAGACTTAACTGTGATCAATTCAAAATGTTATATAAATATCATGATGTTGTATACCTGAAACTAACATAATGTTATTGCCAATCAGATCTCAATAATAAAAACCCCTCTATCCTACCTATACAGTACATTCAGTTATTAAAGAGGGAATTTATGTACCACTGTGAGAAAAATACTAGCGGATAAATTAAAAAGCAACATGCAGAACAGTGTTTACAGTATTCTACCACTTGCGTTTTAAAAAGGGTAGGCGATAAGGATCACACAGTACATAAAGTATACATACATGTACAAACGTGTATACTTCCTTGTGTATGTACTGAGTATCTCTGGAAAGATACACAAGAACCTGGTTCCACTGGCTGCCTCCCAGAAAGGGAACCATGTGGCTAGGAGTCAGGGAGACTTTTTACTGAATATCCCTTTGAACCCTCTGAATTCTGTACCATTGATTAAATGCTAATTTAAAGAAAAACATTAAGCCACGTCAGTTACCTTTTCAGGGTCGATCTTGTCATAGAGTTTCAAGACATAAAGAACACGGTCCTTGATTCCCTCTAACGTCAAAGGGGGCGCATCACTATACTGGCGGCACAACTGCGTTACTGGAACCTAAAGCAAGGAAGGGCAGGAACAAATTGGTGTTGAACCGAACATGCCTCTAGGTCAATGCACTAGCCCACAGATGCCTTCCACAGGGCTTCTGGCACTTCAGAGAACCCACATCCTCTGATTCTACTCCGGCCATTAGGCCACCCGGGGTCACAACGCTGGGTTGTTTCAGAAGCCCTAGCGGTTCAGCAGCATAAAAATGGGCCTCCTTTCCCCTCAGAGCCAGGACTGCCCCGTCTGGCCCAGGCAGACTTTCTGCCACTAAAACCAGATAGGGTCTGCAGATAAATGGAAGTCTTCCCGTGGCCCCTTCTGCAGCACTCCTGCCACTCTGAGGCACTGCCACCGTTAACAGGCATGCCCGAGTCAAAGTAACCCACCTGGAAAGAGCTGTCACGGTAAATGGAGAGGCAGCTCACCCTGAGGGCCACACCGCAGGTCTAAAATGGCCCCAGCAG
This sequence comes from Prionailurus viverrinus, assembly GCF_022837055.1. Taxonomy (NCBI): domain Eukaryota; kingdom Metazoa; phylum Chordata; class Mammalia; order Carnivora; family Felidae; genus Prionailurus; species Prionailurus viverrinus. The sequence goes on along the minus strand of NC_062576.1, from coordinate 23,290,419 downwards.
TGATTACACTGACCTTGGCCAGGGCAAATGAGCCAACTACCAGCCCGAAGGAGATGAGGGAGCCCGACAGTCCCTATGGTCCAATTTGTTTCCCTTCAGGGTAGGCTTGCCTTACCGCCACCAGCAAAACCATGAGGCTTTCTGGGTTTTACCGTGATGGGACTCGTATCTCAAATGTCTCTGGTACTAGCCTACTTGATATTTAGCTAGGTATTAGAGTCTTGGATGGATTCTTTCACCAAATCTGAAAAGAAGTCCAACTCACAGCTCAGCGGGCTTAACGCTGTGGAAGGGACAATGCAGAACAAGAGAAACAAAACAGCTGTCTGATACTTCTGCTCACAATGAAGTCCCTAATCTGAACTGGTGTGTTTACCTTTTAAAGTTGATTTTAAACCTGCAGTTTTGAGTTCTTAGGGCAATTTCCCATAGAAAGTGGGTTTGTGTGTTGGGGCTCAGGTCCCTGAGACTGACAGAGGTCTATGAAAATCATAATTAAAAATGCTGCTGAATGAACCAAACCTGTATATACCTCTATATAAGAAATATTTATCTTGCAAAAAAAAAAAAATCACATACTGAAATCAGGTTTATGGCTATTCTAAGGTATTTCTGAGTACTTTCAGAGTTTAAGACCACTTATTATTTTTGGCTAAATGTGTAGTGTCCTTTCCTTTCCGACTGCAGTGTGAGTTAAGGAGACTGCTGCTCTGGGACCATCTCTGGGCCTACTTAACCACAATCACTAGAAGTCTCCACAAGCCACAAGTAAAATGAAGCAGCAGAAGGGACCAAAGAGAGGAGAAAGGAGTTAATAGTGGTGATGACAGGAAAGAACTCTGAGGGGGAAGGATCTGGCAGAGGCCTTGTCTGTGCACATCAAGAAGAGGTATGAGGGGGAATTCCTGCTGAGGAGGAAGGGAAAAACGGGAGGCTGTGCTGCAGAGCCCACGAGGGAGGAAGCCGGTGAAGGCACATCTGCACACAACTACCCAAGTGGCCCACTAGGTGTCAACACCGTCCCCAGCAGCACTGGCAGGTGCACGCACTTGGATCAGGTGGGCACCACATGATAGTGATGAAAATAAAAGGGTCTCCACCTGGAGAGCACATGCCAGTCCAAAATGCGGGGCTACCGTGGGCTCGGCATAGGGCAGGCAGGTGCAGTGGGGGACGGCTCAGACTCTGGAATAAGACGCCTATGTTTGTACCCTGGCACTAGCTCTTTCTTACTAGCTGTGTGGCCCTGGGCAAGTTACTTAATCCTTCTATGTCTCAGTTTCCCTATCTGTAGAATGAGGACAAGTAGCAGTACAAAGCTCACAGCACTGCTTGAGGCATCACCGAGAGAGCGTGCAGGGCTCAGAACCGCCCGGCTCATCCACAGTGAGTGCTCTGGAGGCCTGCCTAGGAGGATCAGGGTAATGACCTGCCAATCTGAGGCTCTGGTGGTAATGTGGCCCCTAAGTACTTGATCCCACTCGTTCCCTCTCATGCCCCCCCACCTTCTGGTCTCTTTATGGACTTCTTACCCTAGGCTGGACTATGGCACTGCGCTAGGCACTTTACAACCATCATCTCCTTCATTCTGACAATAGTCCCATTTTACGACAGGAAACTGAGACAAAGAAAAGTTAGGAATCCAGCCCCAGGTCTCCCAGCTTGGCCTCTCGGGAGGGTCTTATTGCCTCCTTCCTGCTGGACTCAGCTATTTAAAAAGAGAGAGAGAGAGAGAGAGAGAGAGAGAGAGGCACACAGAATGGGAACGGACACCCCTGCAGTGTCCCCAACAATCAACAATGTTTTTGGTGTTGTTTTCCCCAAGATCTACACTAAACAATTCTATGTGACATAAGTCACCTCCTACAGCCATCAGAGAAGGCATTGTATGCAGGCAAAGAGTAACTACCCTCTAGACCAGTAGAGACAAATTACCTGGTTCATTTCCCTCAACATCCATCCATCTCTACTCGGGCGCATCTCTGACTAAGGGAAACTGAGGAACCTCAGTTTAAAGCTAAGGAGACAGCTTCAAAGGCCATCTCTATCAACTGCTCCCCCTCCCCAAACAGCTCCACCTGGGTCGCAGACATTTTGACGTCAGTTTGGAAATCCTTACGTGTCCCCAGAACACCTGCTCGCAGACCTCTATTCCTTATTTGCCCCCCTGGTGCTCTGGCCAGAGACCAACGCCCACCCTTCCCAGTGTCTCACCATCATGTTTACTGGGTCACCCAGCCTGGCTGACTGGGAGGAAAGATCTCCCTTATTCAACAAACCTTGTTTCACATTTACTCGCTGCAACCTACACAGAGCACCCAAATTCCTTAGCGCCCTTCACAACATGCCTACATCTATCTCAACTCGGGTCTCCCCTCCATTCCACTGGCACCCGAGGGTCAACCATAAGAGTGCCAGGCTCCTCCTGGTCTTTGCATGTGCTGTCACACCCTGGCCTGAATGCGTGAGAAACTGCCGCCTTTGAGACCCTGCTCACCGGAGGCACTAGGTAGGTCCCTCTTCTGTGCTGTACACGCACCCTGTTCTCACACATGGCTATGTCTCAGCAGCCCGTGAGCTGTACCTCCTGTGCCTAGCAGTGTGCTGTAGGCTAGAACTACAAAGATAAATAAAATATGACCGCTACCCTCAGAGGAGCTTTTTTTTTTTTTTTTTTAATTTTTTTTTTTTCAACGTTTATTTTATTTTTGGGACAGAGAGAGACAGAGCATGAACGGGGGAGGGGCAGAGAGAGAGGGAGACACAGAATTGGAAACAGGCTCCAGGCTCTGAGCCATCAGCCCAGAGCCTGACGTGGGGCTCGAACTCACGGACCGCGAGATCGTGACCTGGCTGAAGTCGGACGTTTAACCGACTGCGCCACCCAGGCGCCCCCCCTCAGAGGAGCTTTTATGGCGTAATGGGAAAGACCAATCCAAAGAGATTATTTCAGTTGTAATAAAAATGTAGCAAGAGCCATGACAGATGTACTTGTAGGCTGCTTCAGGAACAACGTCGTCATTCAGTCCTTGACAGGCAAGGAAGAAACAGATACCAAACCTGGAGTCAGCCCTGAAAGGACAGGGTTATTCAAGGAGGGAAGGTCAGGCCAAGAAAAAGAACTGAGGCCTGAAAGTATAGCCGGTGTGTTTGGTAAGGAGACTGAAGGGTAAAGTGGTTCACAGACAGGCTCTGAGGCTGAAGAGGCAGGGCCCAGGGCTGCAGAGACCTGAGTAAGACAAAACAGCTGGGCTTTCCCTGCACAAGCATTCTGCCTTCATCTGGGTACCGTGCCCCATAGAACACTTTAGAAGTCTTCTTTGTGCTTTGCCTTTGACACAGTTCAGATTTGGGGCCTGCCTGGGTCAAGAATAAGACATCCAAGTTCCATTTTAGGCCACCACCCTTGTTTTTCTTACCTTCGATTTTATACTGTCATATTTTTACATCCAGGAGACCTGCTTCATAGCTTCTTTTAGGGGGCAGGGATGAGTCAGAATATAAATGAATAACTAGTTCCCCTGGAGTCAGCATAGTGGATAGATTTGAGGAGAAAAAAATCTAATGGAAAAGAATGGGTGGAATAAGCAATAGTCCAGATGAAATGAGCGAGGGCTGGAGGTGGAAGTTTGGGGTAACTGGGAGACAGGCAGTAACAAACCAAGAGAGTGAAGAGACAGACCAGGAAGAGAGTGTGGTAAGAGATCTTTGGAACTTACCAACATTTAAGGATTAGAAAGTGTCCCAACAGGGTAGGAGCAGAGAGACAGGGAAAAAGGGCGAACCACAACAGTGTAGAACAATCTAGAGAACACCAGCAGGGAATGAGCTGGCAATTTTAACACGAGGCCACAGAATGTCCAATGAGTTATTAACTGGTGTCTTTCCTTTGTATCTCTCTACCTTCAACAGCTAAAAGAAGGTCTGGCCCATAGCTGTCCTGTTCCTTTGAAAGAACAAGTGTTTACTCACTCTCTCTTCAATCAGCAAAGGATGTAAGGTGGTTAAATGGGAGCACTTGGTCAAAATCACTTTGTAAATATAAATAAAATAGTTTTTCTGCTGTATACATGAACCAAGCAGAGGTAGTGGAACATCTCTGAGCACCCTTCCGTTCAAGCTGTGGTCCAAGGACCAGTGGCACCAGGATCTTCTGGGAGCCTACTGTAAATGAAGACTCTTGGGCCCTTTCCCAGACACTGTATTTTAGCCCAAGTGATCTGTAAAAATCAAGTCTGAGAATCAGTGCTCTATGAATAGGGGCAATCATTTTGCATTTTAACCTACAATGGAAATCCCTCTCAGGAAGAAAACACTCAACAACTCTACATACTGCCCTTTACCTCTTAACTTCAAGGTGACAGTTTCAACCTTTTGATTCAGGCAATGGGGCCAATGCCCTATGAATTAATCCATCACACGGTCATCTCAACCCTAGCCACAGAAAAGAATCACTAGGTGACTTTTAAAAACAGACACCCAGGCCCCAACTCTAGAAATAATGATTGACTTGGCCTGGGCATCCTTATTGTTATATTCTAATATGTTGTCAATACTGAAATATTGAAACCACTATTGAGTCCACTGGTTTGGGGGGGTTCTCAACTTGACCCTGAGAGTCTATTCTACCTTAGGGCAGTAGTTCTTGATCTTGGCCCAACCCTTTAGTCACCTGGGGAGCATAAATGAAAATCCATGCCAGGGCCTCATCTCTGATAAGTAAATCAAAATGCACAGTGGTGGGGAGGAGGGGGTAAGGGATTTTTTCCCCCTTCTTTTAAGCTGCTCAGGTGATCTGAATGTGCAGCAAGGGTTGAGGGTGGAAAATGACTGCCCTAAAGACAATGTCTGCCTCACAAAGGTTTCATCCGACAGAAAGGCTAAATACTGCTTTTTTTCCTATCTTTCTTTCAGGAAGCAAATGAACAGGCAAAAGGCATTACAGGGAGAAATCCCGAACGAGAAATGCTCTGGAGAAGGTTATAGGCCAGTGTGGCTTCCTTTTTGCACCTTGTCATTAGTTTTCCCCTAGAAAGCTATCACGGTATTTGTCATTATAACTACAACTAACGGAAACCAGTATTTTGAGAGCTTACCAAGCACCGCAACTAGGTGCTCTACCTACAACATGCTCTCAAAATCTCGTTGCAACTCCATAGAGACTAGTACCCCAACTTTATCAGCCGTTCAGACTGATATTAGGAAGGTAATGGACTTGCTCAAAGTTTCGGAAAGTGGGAGCCAGCATTTACACCCAGGGGTGTTTGGAGGGTCTGTGCTCCGGCTCTTAAGCACTAGAACACCCGAGCTCCCAGCAGGGGTCAACCAAGCACCATGAGGTAGTGGGACAGGCATTGAGCCAGATGTCCCCTGGCCACCCCCGCCGCGGCTGGCGTGCCCCGCTGTCTGACCCCTCCCCCCCACCCCGATCCCTGACCCCTGCCAAGCCCGCAGCAAAGTCACCGCGAGTCACCTGCGCGAGCACCGAGGCAGGATGCGGAACCCCAGGTCTCGTCCGGGCCCCCGCGGGGCAGAGAGTGTTGCTGAGCGGCCGGACTGCGGCCAGCGTGGGGACCCGGGGCAGCGGCGCGAAGGCCGCAGGCAGTCGGCGGACACAAGCGGAAAGGACACGAGCCGCCATGGCTACGCTGACCCAGGATGCACTGCGCCGCGCCCGCCGGCCCAGTTTCCTCTCTGCTCCGCTCAGGGGACGCACAGAGCGGCGCAGCCTGTCGCCACTGGCCGTAGCGTCCCCTGGCGGCTCCTGGTGGCACTGTGCCCTCCTGGAGTGCGGTCCAGCCCTCCAGGGCAAGAGGCGACCAGCCGCTAGCGCCAGAACTAGAACCTCGTGCTTAGTGTCTTTCCCTAAACACTAATATGTGACACAGGAAAGGAACTTAGTTTTATTTATTCTCCGAAAGTTGTGAAATACATTTGTTTAAAAGCGTTTTTTTTTTTAATGTTTATTTTATTTATTTTGAGAGAGAGAGAGCGCAAGTAGGGACGGGGCAGAGAGAGAGAGGGAAAGAGAAAACTGAGCAGGCTGGCCGCTGTCAGCCTGTCAGCGCGGAGCTGCAGGCGGGGGGGGGGGGCTCGAACCCACCAACTGTGAGATCACCACCGGAGCAGAAATCAAGAGTCCGATGCTTAACTGACTGAGCCACCCAGCGCCCCGTTTAAGGAGTTTGATGCTGCAGTTATTCCACAGGTATCAAAATTACTTAATATTAATATTAATCAAAATTATTTAATATAATCAAAATAATTATAAACAATATAAATGTGAAAAAATCAGAATCAATTTAAATACATGTTGGCTAATAAATGTGGGAACTACAAGAAAACAATATACAACTTTTAAAACTTAACAATAGTTCACAAAAATGGAGTAAGTGGGAGAAATTTAAACTGCTAACCTCATACTTTCTTAGCCAGTAAATTGAAATGACTCCAAACTCGGAAAATTGCCTGGATGAACAGTCCAATAATGCCTTCAGTCTTCTGTCTAGTTTTCTTTAAAGTTTTTATTTTTATTTATTTTGACAGAGATAGTGGGGGAGGGGCAGAGAGGGAAAGAGAGAATCTCAAACAGGCTCCTTGAATGTCAGCACAGAGCCCCAGGTAGGGCTCAAACCCACGAACCGTGAGATCATGACCTGAGCCGAAACCAAGAGTTGGACACTCAACTGACTGAGCCACCCGGGCGCCCCTCTGTTTCTTTTTACTTTTGTTACATTCAAATATACAGTAGAGCTAGGCAGTAATTCCAGTTCGGTAATGAATGAACAAACACTGAGCACGTACTTGATGTAGTAGGCATGAAGAGTATTGCTGTGAGGCCCCTGCCCTTCAGAGGTACACAGGCTAATGAGGGGGACTGTGACATTAAGCAATACATTAAATACCGTGTCTTAAATTTAGAGCGTATGTTCAGAGTGCTCAGAGGGTGGGCAGTTAGCACAACACGGGGGAGTTCCAGAAATCTCCGTGGAAGATGACAAATTAGCAGGGGAAGTAGATCAAAGCGGAGGCAAAGGCTATTCCAGGCAGAAAAGACAGTTTGGCATGAACTACAAACAGCTCGTTATGGCAAGAGTATTGATTATGTGGGGAATGGAGTCAGGAAGCTAGAAAGGTGTCCAGGGAGCTTGTGATGCATGTTGGCTAACCTGAACTTTATTGTTCAATTGAAGGGTTTGACCAGGGGAGTGATAAGGTCCCACTCTAGCAACAGAATCTGTGGATTTATGGAGGACAGGGGTGGGGGTGTGAAGGTGGCCAGAAGGGCCTGACCTGTGGCAGGGGCCATGGGCATGAAAGACCTGAACTGGAAAGAGATTTAGGAGGGAAAAGAAAGCAGCAGGGCTAAGTGAATGCATGATTAGATAGGAGAGGAAGGAATCTCAGATTTTTGGCTTAGTGGGTAATGGTGTCAGCAGTTGAAACAGAACACACAAGGGGGAAGATAGCTCATTCTAGTGCTTCTAGATCATCTGGTAACAGTCAGTTGGACATAGGACTGGGAAGCTCAGAGAAGAGACTAGGGCTGGATGCAGGTGGGGATGAAAACCTCTGGAATACATCCATTCTGAAAACGTAGGGTTTTGGGGGCACTTGGGTGGCTCAGTTGGTTAAGCATCCGACTCTTGATTTGGGTTCAAGTCATGATCTCACGGTTCGTGAGGGTGCATACTGCTCATGTGCACTCTCTCTCAAAATAAATAAAATAGGGGCACCCGGCTGGCTCAGTCGGTTAGGCGTCCGACTTTGGCTCAGGTCATGATCTCACAGTTCGACTCGTTGAGTTCGAGCCCCGCATGGGGCTTTGTGCTGACAGCTCGGAGTCTGGAGCCTGCTTCAGCTTCTTTGTCTCCCTCTCTCTCTGCCCCTCCCCCACTCACACTCTGTCTCTGTCTCCCAAAAGTAAAATAAACATTAAAACTTTTTTTAAATAAATAAAGGCTGAAAGTGTAGATTATTTTTTCAAAAAGCTTGACTAGGAAGAAAGGAGTGTAATATTAGGGGTATATAAGAGGTCAGTGGAGGAGGCCTCTGGCCTTGTTTTTAGACTAGGAGAAACTTTGGCATGTTTATGGGCTTAAGAAGAAAGGAAGTTGAAGACATAGGGCAGAAGAGAGAAGTGGCAGTCAGTACAGGTCCCTGGGAACAGGAGAGGATGAGACAATAGTGTAAATGGGCTTGAAGGAAGGAGGGACAACTGGTGGGTTGGGGGGTGATGTATGGAGGAAGCTGACAGTTGATGTTTATACATCGTTTGATGGGGGTGCTACGGGAAAGCACCAGTGCCCTCTCTGAAATCTTCCCAGCTTCTGAGGATTTGATCCCAATCTTAATATTCAACCTTTCACCCTACAAACCATGGAGACTGACATTTTCTCTCTAGGTGTTTGCTGAAGGAAAAAGTAGGTCTCTTAAAGTATATCATTTAAATAAGAGGTGATTTATTATTTTTGACCAAAAGGACGAAATGTAACACAGAAATACAGACAGGTCGTGGGAAGAGAGGGTTCCAATTGTGGGCTTAGCAGGTTATCAGGCTCTTCCTGAGTGCCCCCCCTTCTGTTAATGCTGCACGGTCACATCACAGGTCTGTCCTGGAGTGTCACCAGAAAGGAGCAATCAGTCTGGTCTGTCACTGGTGACTTAAGCAGATCTAATGGGCCCTGCTCCTCAGACTCCAATGAGATTTTCTGGTCCAGTTTTCTGCGGAAATAGAAGGCTGCCTAATAAGCAGTGCAATGATGGCGATGGAATCAGGATGCTGGAGAAGCCTGGTGACCACTGCCTGCACTGCCACGGACAGTCTGGTTGGCATCACCAGCAGCAGGATGATTCCTGAGGCTCTGTTTTCCCTCCCCAAGACTGGAAAGCCTCAGCTCAGGTATCACCTCCTAAGAAAGGCCTTCAGGGACCACCCTACCTAAAATAACAGATCTGCAGGGAGCGCCTGGGTGGCTCAGTTGGTTGAGCAACAGACTCCTGATTTCGGCTCAGGTCATGATCCCAGGGTAGTGGGTTTGAGCGCTGTGTCAGGCTCCACGCTGAGACTGGAGCCTAATTAAGTTCCTCTCTCTGTCTCTCTGTGCTCCTCCCCTGCTCGCTCTCTAAACAAACAAATATATCTGTAAAAATAAGATAACATACCTCCTATACTCCCTCGCTATCCCTCCCCCTACTTTATTGTTCTTCATTGTACTTATCTCACTGCTTCCCAGCTTTTTTTGTCTGTTGGTGGGGGAGATGTTTATTTTTATTTTCTGTCTTCCCACTAGAATGTAAACTCCACGAGAACAGACTGCCTGGCTTGCTCACTGCTGTAGCAACTAGCACATAACAACTAGCATATAACAGATACTCAATATCTTAATGAACATACAAATTTCACAACAGTGGGATGGTACTCCACAGTCTATTTTAATTTACTTATTTTCTGAAGTTTATTTATTTATTTAGTAATCTTTACACCCACCATGGGGCTGGAACTCAGGACCCAGAGGTCAAGAGTTGCATGTTCTTCCGACTGAGCCCCTATGCAGTCTATTTTAAATTAAAGGCACTACATGTTACTATATTTGGATTTAACACAAGAAAAGAAACAGAGGGGCGCCCGGGTGGCTCAGTCAGTTGAGTGTCCCACTCTTGGTTTCGGCTGAGGTCATGATCTCACGGTTCGTGGGTTTGAGCCCTACGTGGGGCTCTGTGCTGACATTCAAGGAGCCTGTTTGAGATTCTCTTTCCCTCTCTCTGCCCCTCCCCCACTATCTCTGTCAAAATAAATAAAAATAAAAACTTAAAAAAAAAACTAGACAGAAGACTGAAGGCATTATTGGACTGTTCATCCAGGCAATTTTCCGAGTTTGGAGTCATTTCAATTTACTGGCTAAGAAAGTATGAGATTAGCACATTTTGTCATCTTCCACGGAGATTTCTGGAACTCCCCCGTGTTGTGCTAACTGCCCACCCTCTGAGCACTCTGAACATACACTCTAAATTTAAGACACGGTATTTAATGTATTGCTTAGTGTCACAGTCCCCCTCATTAGCCTGTGTACCTCTGAAGGGCAGGGGCCTCACTCTTCATGCCTGCTACATCAAGGCAATACATCAAGGGGCAATACTCTTCATGCCTACTACATCATGTGCTCAGTGTTTGTTCAGTCATTACCGAACTGGAATTACTGCCTAGCTCTACTGTTTTCTTGACTCTTAAATCTTAGAGACAGTATGTTTCTCAGGATTCCTGAGTAAATTAAATCTTTGTGAAAAGCCCTTTATTATCTTTATGTGCTAGCAAATAAAAGTATCTCATTCATGCCAGAGATAGTGGGAACAGAATGAGTGTAAAAAAGTTAAATCTTTTATGCAAGTGTATCAAGGGGAAATTATGAAGTTGCCAAAAACCACTCGAGTAAACACCATAAAAAGGTATTTTTAAAAGAGAAGTAATTGGGGCACGTGGGTGGCTCAGTCGGTTAAGTGTCTGACTTTGGCTCAGATCATGATCTTGTGGTTCATGAGTTCGAGCCCCACGTTGGCCTCTCTGTACTGAGAGCTCAGAGCCTGGAGCCTGCTTTGGATTCTGTGTCTCCCTCTCTCTCTGCCCCTCTCTCTGCTCACATTCTGTCTCTCTCAAAAATAAACATTAAAAAAAAAAAAAGTAGTACAAATAGGTTATATGGATCATGAATATATACTCTCAGTAAGAATGTTGAGCAAATAAATACTTATCATATGGGACAAAATTTCCAATGATACCACCAGATTGGGACTGTAAACATCTGTCTCTCAAAGTCACACAGGCAAAGGTAAAGATGATGGGCTCAGGACATACCACTGTGTTGATTCAAAGTGACTCTGGGGGCGTCTGGGTAGCTCAGTCAGTTAAATGTCCAACTCTTGATTTAGGCTCAGGTCACGATCTCACGGTTTGTAAGTTTAAGCCCAGCATCGAATGGGACTCGATCTCACAACCGTGAGATCATGATCTGAGCCGAAATCATGAGTCGGATGCTTAAATGACTGAGCCACCCAGGCACCCCTGAAATTTACTTGTTATACAAGCATCACTGACTAAACATTCTAGTTACAAAACAACTAATTGTTCAGAAAACAATCTTAAAAAGATAGGGAAAAAGTAACAGGCCAAGCAGAAGGTATCAAAATAAATATTTATTAATACTGAAGCTTTATGTACACCTTTAAAAGCAAATGTGCAGATGTGAAGAATTACAAAAATCAATCGAAGATCCCTTCTCCCAAAGTAAGTATAAATGAACATTCAAGATCAGTAGTGCCACTTACATTCAGAATTTAAAAAATGTGCCTTAATGGAATACAAGTAGTTATTTTAAATGTCATCCAGATATCCTTTAAAAAGTACTAAGTGGTCAAAAATTCCAGAGCACTGTGTTTTCATCTAATTAGTTGCGGTAGACAAATATATTTCCATCTTTTTGTCCGGCCAACAAATGAGAATGTGTACCTGACCATTTAACAAAAGACCAATGTTGGTCAGAGACAGGTGGGAGGAGGGCAGTACAATGACCCAGAAGTAAGTCCCAGATGGCGATTGTTCCAGAAGTCAATACTGCCGCTGCAAAATGATCTTTCACATCACCTTCCAGGAACCTAATAGCAAGTAGAGAAGAAACAATTCAAATCATATATCAAAAGGATTTTTCGAGTTAAGCCAAAGTCACGCTCCCCGAAGCAACAAGAACAGAAATACCTGGAAATGTGATGCCCATCTTTGAAATCCCAGGGCAGCTGGCAGGTGTGCTGTAGTTCCGGACACAACCGTGCGTCCGGGTCCCAGCTGTGTCTGATGCGTCCCGTACCACCCGCACCCCAGCTCTCAGCAGCCTGCCTCCCACTCTTCAAGCGGGCCATGCTCCGACCACCTCAGTGTCTTGGCTCCTGCTGTTCCCTCTCTCATGTGCTCACTTAGCAGGGCTGGGATTCTGCCATCATGCAGGCACGTCACCTCCCTAGAAAGATCATCCCTCATCTCCCGTCTAGTGTAGGGCAGACGTGCACTCTGCTCCCTGTCATGTTATAGGTTTTATTTTCATCGCACTTTTCACTCATGAGATGATCCTGTTTCCATACTTGGTGGCTAGCTCTCCCACCAAGATGTACACATTGTAAAACAGGAATCTGTCTGTCTTTTAGAGACGGGGGCGCTGCAGTCAGTTGCCTGGATCTGAATTCTAACAAAGTAAGAGCTCTGTGACCCTGGGCAAATTATTTAACTTCATCAGTAAAATAGGAATATGATATGAGTACAGCAAAGTACTTAATACACGTTAAGGGCTTAATATAAATTAGTTGTTATTCCTCACTGCCACATCACCAGCATCTCGAAGAGTCAACCTTCAGTGAATGTTCTGAGTGAACCAAATGGTATTTTTTTTATCCCAGGCTCCCACCCGACTTTGTGTGACTGACTCCAGACACATCTGAAACTCCACAAAGTCTTCCTTGACAGTCTCTCCCTAACCCTCCACTGCCAGTTAAGGTGCTCCCTCCATCCTGTGTGCTCCCAAACACTACAAGCCTCATGGTATTTTGTGTGCTGAACATTAGTCTCTAGTTGCCTCCTATTTCCATGAGATTAGAAACAGTAGTGCCCTCTACGGAACTGGCACCAGATAGGTATCAAGGTTTGCTAAATAAATGAGTTTGAAGAGTGACGAAAGAAATGCTTGATTGAATAGTTCTCTTTATCCTAAATTTCTAGGCCAGCGACTACGGTTCTCTCCCCAAATCCAAAGAAACGAGTTCTATACGTAAGCACGTATTGCAGATGACAGTCCTGAGGTTTTTGGTGAGCTAAGAACGTTTGCAGAAATGCCACTTCTGGCTAAGGGCACAGGGAGAGAGACCATCTTTTAGAACACTGATGCAGCAAGCTTGGCACAAGATCCCCAAAAAACACAGAAACATACATTGCACCTACCAAGGTTCCTTATCCTTGTAAACTGTTAAAGCTAGACTTTGTGATCTTGATTTACTAAATCTGTTTTCTGTCTCTGCTGTGCATTTCAAACAATAATAAAAGTAATCTCTAGGAATGACCCTTCCGGGTGTGGCTGGAGTGGCCTAACAACACCAACACTACTTTAGAGCTCTAGAGAGCTCACAGAACACCTGGGATACCAATAACGGTATCACTGATAAATAGATCTTCTCATCAGTCAGTAGATAAATATCAATTGCTTGCACGATGGAGACTCGTCAGATTTCAAAGTAAAAGAGGACTTCCCAAAGTAATATTTAAAACTTTCTTAATTTAGGTTTTACGGAAAGGACATTTTTGTAGAGAATATTAATTACTTAATTTGCATTTGAAATGTTTTTGTTATGGGAAAAACAGGGTTTGAATACACATAAAATAACCTATCCAACCCCATAATGGTGGGGATAAGAATGTAGGGAACCTGGGATTTGACTGAGATCTACTAAACTTTACACTTCTTCCTACTTGACATTCTTACTATGGTCTGCAGTATTTCATGTTTACCATTCATCTAAGTGACACAAAAACATCTGGTTTTTTGTATTTGCACACGTGCCTTCCAAAATGTCATACTCAGTGAACAGCAGCACACACTTGCCTTCCAGCCTGCCCTTGGGGAAGACAGTAGAGCATCACACCCACACTCAGGGTTGTCTTAGGGTTAATCACAATCAGCTGAAACACGGGGCTTCCCAACGGCTCACTCTCTTTGGCACAAGGATGGCTCAGGACAACAAACAGGAGCCCCTAATTTAAAACAGAAATGAATAACCAAATAAATCAGCAAGAGTATGCTGGGAAAAAGATAGGGTTGGCAGAGACAATACCAAAGAATTACAAGAATGATCAAAAGTCTCAAGTATCCAGGATTTAATCACTAAATCACTAGCTCATTTTTCTTTTCAGGCAAACTGTTGAGATGATCACTGAGCTGGCCTTCTGGCTTCTCTAGGTCAGGGCTCAGTCAGTCTTGTAGGTGGGAACATAGCTGATTCACCAATTTCCTCCATCTTAGACACTACTAACATCTCATACCATCCATTTGGAGAAATGTCGTCACAGGGAAAGAGGGCATAGAGACATGCAAACGGAGTCCTCAAACTACAGATATTCATTGGCAAGTTGGTTTTTGAAAATTCAGAACACATTTTCCCATAAAAATAATCTTGTAAGTGGTGATTCAATTTCTAGGCCAGTCTGCATTGCCAATTTACGCTTCTAGAACAAGAGTAACAAAAAAAAAAAAAGACACCATCACCTATGGTTGTTTCCATGGGAAAATGTGTTACAGACCTCTCCCGGTTTTAAAATTATATGATCTAATAATAACATGATTGTGTGTGGAGACATATATATCACACAGACATACACACACTCACGGTTGTATATGCATATGTTATATATTGAAAGTAATTCTCTTTGGAGGTAAAATGGAGAAAATTAATTATGAACCATCTTAGGATTAGTAACATTAATTTCTACTTTATACATTTTCTAGAATGAATGAATTTTTATAATAAAATGAATTACTTTTATAATTAGAAAATCTAGTCAAGAAAAGGCTAGGGGCACCTGTGTGGCTCAGTCAGTTAAGCACCCGACTTTGGCTCAGGTTATGATCTCGTGGTTCGGTTCGTGAGTTTGAGCCCTGTGTCGGCTCTGTGCTGACAGCTCTGACTGAGCCTGGAGCCTGGAGCTTTGGATTCTGTGTCTCCCCCTCTCTCTGCCCCTCCCCTACTCACACTCTGTCTCTCTCTTAAAAAATAAACATTTAAAAATTTTTTAAATAAAAAAAGAAAGAAAAAGTTCGATGTCATATACTTAACTAGGGGTTGGCAATTACGGCCCACAGGCCACATCTGGCTCACTGCTTATCTCTGTATGACCCACAAGCTAAGAATGATTTCTGCATTTTGAAATGGTTGAAAAAAAGAAGAAAAATCTTTTATGATATATGAAAAATCATAGGAAATTCAAGTTCTGGAAGGTTTTAACATACAAAAAGTTTTACCTGGAACATGGCCACGTCCATGCGGTTTCATTTTATCTATGGCAGATTCTCTGCTACAGCAGTAGAGCAGAGCACTTACAAGAGAGACCATGTGGCCTGCCGACCTGAAGGTATTTACCATCTGGTCTTACTAACACAAAAACTTTGGCGATTCCTGCACTAAATTATTAAGTTATTTCCAGAGGTTGGCTTCATGGAGTTTTATCTACTATCTGAAACATTTCTGTGTTAAATGCTTTACTATCAAATAGGTATTAGTGTTGTAATAACAAAGATACAAAGTTATTTCAATGCCTAGTAGGTAAATGTAATAATTTCAGAGATGAATTCAACCCTCTTATTTTAAGGATGTAAAAAGGTAGCCTCAAGATAATGTGACAGATTATATAAGATCACACATCTTCTGAGTTCAATTCCACAGACCCAGCCAGGCCAGGGAAAGTTACAACCCGTGTATTCCAAGCGTGTGGTATTAATGCGCACGGGGTTGCCACTGAGGCTGCGAAAGTCAGTCTCCATACAAGTGTGAAGCCACCCGCTACCGCCTCTGTTGTGGCTCGATGGTGGGTACTTAAGGGTTACCTCTGACTCCTGGACAGCTGCCTGCAGCCTGTTCAGATGTCCAAACTAGACTGTAAGTCAAGTCTATTAACACAATGGCTGAGAAGCTGTTAACACTAAAGCCTAAGGGAAAAACACATCTAGGACCATTTAACCATCCTCTCTAAGGGTATGTGTTCACATCATAAATCATTTATGGCAATGCAGTTGAGAGCCAAGTCTGGTAACAGGCATGATATTTCTTAGTACAAACTCAGCTAGAAATAAACGTTTGCTCTTAGGACATACAGCCAGAAAATTTATCAAGCCGTCATATTATACCAATACTTATTTTCATCCATAGATTTCAAGAAAGAACTAGGGTGCCTGGGTGGCTCAGTTGGTTAAGCATCTGACTTTGCTTCAGGCCATGATCTCATGGTTTATGGGTTCCAGCCCCACATCGGGCTCTGTGCTGACAGCTCAGAGCCTGGAGCCTGCTTCAGATTCCGTGTCTCCTTCTCTCTCTGCCCCTCCTCCACTCATGCTCTGGCTCTCTCTTTCTCTCAAAAATGAATAAACGTTAACAAAAATTAAAAAAATAAAAAAAGGACAAACACTGTTATCCAATTTTGAAAAAGATACACAACAGAGAGGGTCTGTTAATTACTTCTTACTAAGTTACTGCTCTTACTCAGTGAGACCAACAGCCACACACAAAGCAGACACAAAGTGGTCCCAACAGATCACTACTTACCATTTCAGAATAGGCTTTGTGACAGACTGAAGCTTGGTAGGAATCACCAATGTGCATCTTTTTCAGGAGCTGACCAGTTTTTAAATTCCTTAGACACCAAAAATAAATAAGCTGATAACATTCTTCTAGCAAACTGGTTTTCACATAATATCCTGTTATTTATCACAGCATACTTTAGGAGGTGACCAAGGGAGAAACTAAGGGACACAGTACCTTAGTTTTGTTTAATTACATTTGTGTAGTTACATTTGTTTAGTTACAGACTGAGCTACAAATAGGGACTAGAGGTTGACATTGCCAGTAGTTAAACTTGACAGTCCCGCCTGAGATTGAATCTGCTACGTCACTAGGAATAAACCTCTCTGGACTGCATGAGGAAAGTTTATTTATCTTATTTGACTGGGTATGGAAATTAGGCACATGGTATGGCTCCAGCATTATGATTTTGTCACATTTCTTATTATGCCTAAATTTTCCTTGGAAGACAATGGTCAGGAAACCAAATTTATTTAGATAGGAGACTACACCTAAAATAGATTTAGAATTCTGTTTCTATTACCGTGTTTATACTAGAACTAGACCAAGGTAACAGAGAAAGATGGAAAGACTGAGGTGGGGTAAAAAATGGAAAAAGGAAGAGAGAAGAGGGTGAATATAAAGAAGAAACAGTCTGGGGTGCCTGGGTGGCTCAGTCGGTTGAGACTTCAGCTCAGGTCATGATCTCACAGTTCTTGAGTTTGAGCCATGCACCGGGCTCGGTGACGACAGCTCAGAGCCTGGAGGCTGCTTCGGATTGTGTGTCTCCCTCTCTCTGTGCCCCTCCCTGGCTTGTGCTCTGTCTCTCTCTCAAAAATAAACATAAAAAAATTTTAAAAAAAGAAAGAAAGAAGAAACACTTTGTTGGAACCACTTCTTAGCTTTACTGAGCATTTGTGACGTTGATAACTGCTCTATCATGGAACTCTACTGATGAAAACCCTCAGCTGACTTCCCCTTAACCAAAACATAGAGTCCATAATCTTTTTCATAGTATCTGTAATCCTCACGAATTCTGTGCTACGATCCTACATTACTGTTCCCTATCATGCATATTCCTGGCTCTGCACCTTTGTTCAATCTATCCTCCCAATGACCTCCCCAATCCTGACCAATTCCCATCTCTATTACGGACCAATGAATGCCCTTCCATTCTTTATGGCCTCGATTATGTCCTGCCTCCAGCTAGCAGCAGGAGCTCAACTTAGACTCTCTCACTTCTCCCTGCCTACACCAACCCACAGAAATCTCCTCTCCTCCACTTCCCTTCATTACTGTCCTTGTGCCTCATTTTTAATTTAATATAGACTGTAACAGGGTGTAATGTATTCATTCAACAAATATTTCTGAATCTTCTGTGGACCAGGTTCTGTGTATAAAAACAAAAGTCGGAAATCTAAATGCTCATGTACATATGCAAGGTTTTCCTTGCCAGGGACACCAATGGGTTTATCCCCTATAGAGGTTAACATATGCTCTATAGTTAGTAACTGCTCTTTCCTCAAGTCCCAAAGCACTCTGTCCAAATTTCTATCACTTTGACCTTGTCTGAATTGTACAGGAATTGTATGCTTTGAATTGTAAATTGAACTGTAAAGCAATCTTACTTACTGACTAGATTTTAGAGGCTTGAAACAAGGATTCATATCTACATCTCTCACAGAAAACAGTATATAAGTAGAGACTCAAATATCCATTAATGATTGAAAGATGGGTGCTCAGTTAATATAGCTTAACCAAAATTAAATATTTAAACCTTCAGCAAGCTTCAAAAAGGGCCACTTGAACCTTGAGTATAATATGAATCACTTTAGACATTTAATACATCAGGAGTTAAACAGGAAAGGTGACCAACAAAGTACATAGAGCCCAAAAGGTAAATGAGAACTTTTGATACACAATATGATCCATACATCTTTGAGTAAGTAGCCTACACAAGGTGTTAAGACAGGCCCTGAGAAAAACAAAAGGTATGTACCCATCTTCAAGGACTTCCATAACACAAAGTAGCATACGCTAAGTTAAAAAACAAGAGGCAATATTGGGGTGCCTAGATGGCTCAGTCGGTTAAGCGTTCAACTCTTGGTTTCAGCTCAGGTCATGGTCTCACAGTTTGTGAGTTCAAGCTCTGCAATGGGCTCTGCGCTGACAGCACGAAACCTGCTTGGGATTCTCTCTCTCTCTCTCTCTCTCTCTCTCTCTCTCTGTGACCCTCCCTCCACTTGTGTTCTTTCTCTCTCTCAAAATAAGTAAATAAATTTAAAAAAATTTAAGGGCAATATTTAAAAACTTAAAAAAAAAGGCAATATGAATTCAGAGAGGGAAATGTCAATGAAAGTTGAGGCATTACAACAGAGCTCAAAGCAACTATGGGACTGAAGATACCCCTTAAACTTAGAACTTACACTTTGAAGCTAAGTATAAAGGTCCCTCCTCAATCTCAAATTCTGTTGCAATCCATTATATATATAAAATGCTAAAAAAATTACTCGTAGGATGGGAAGAAAACAGGGAGCTGAGGAGTATGGACTAGCTGGAGAGAAATTTTTGTACCAAGGCATTGGGGAAATGGAAGCTGAAGAAAAGCAAACATTGTGGGGAGGGGAGGGCTGGGAGGAAGAATGTTAATACAGTAAGAGTATGGAAGAAGATCTGGAGGTAGGATATTGATTGATGACAAGGAGACCGATTGCTAGATTATATTAATAGTTCAAGAACCAAATAATGAAGGTCCAGACTATTGAAATACCAGCAAGAACAGAAAAGACAACTTTGGTAAGGAATATTGTCCCCAAATTAGACCTCCATGCACAAACACTGAGCTAATGCCAGAAGTGGAAACCTGCTGCTCTAGACAGTAGGGCCATCTGAAAACACAGTCTCCTGGCAGATTAGGACATGGTCATATTTCAGAGGCCCCCAGGTGGGGAGGGGACAAAGATTCTCTTAAGGACCATGCTCTCCTGGCTTATTCCTAGAGAGTTAGGGTTGGACAGGGCAGAACCAGTTAAAGGAGAGGGCTTCTGAGGGGGAAAAAAAAAAAATTAATTTATTGTCTTAATACAAACTAACCTTGAAAGTACCTTTGGCTGGGTAAGGTTCTCCCCAGGGTAAGGAAAGAGAAGTGGCTGGGGACTCCTTGACTCTGGTTTCCCTATCACAAATTTGTTAACCTGGTTCCTCTAATCAGATATATTTTATAATTTTGGATTGTAGACAGTATGAATGACACATCACATAAACTCTGGATTCTGTTAGATTCCTCTAAAGAATATTGATTCCCCCCCCCCCCCCCCCCCGCAGTAAACAGTTAACTTGGCTTACCCAAAATTCCAAATGCTGATCTTTTTGCCTTACCTGGGCTGCTTCAAGTCTGACCTGTACACATGTAGTTTAAAGGCTAGCCAGATTACCAGGTAAAGATTATAGCTCAGAATTTGAGGCTCATTCTTCAGCTCTCTCTTTATGGGGATTTCTCTTCCTCACTTGCTAGCTGCTGTGGTCACCCTGAACTCTGTCCTTTGGTTCTTTAAGTCAGGGCCAGAAGGTTTTCTCTCAGGCTTTTAGTCCCCCATGTGCAGACTAGGGCTTGCCCTCTGGCTAAAAGCTGTAGGAACAGGAACTTGCCTACTATTTCCTATTGACCACTCTCCAGTATCTTTCTTCTTTTTCTCATTCCCCAGTGCCTTCAGATAGTTGTTCTTTATACTTTGTGCAGAGTTTATAGTTATCTGAGGTAAAAAGAGTTGGTTTGATAAAAGCCATCAACCAGAAGGAGGAACAACTGTACATTTTTGACAATGGTAAAATTTCGTTTACTTTGAAATAGTCTACTCGGACTGATCTTTTTTCAGAATGTCTGAATTAATATGATGTTCTTGTTGAGAAAAGTATATGTCATCTGACAGGAAAAAACAA
The DNA here is from genome assembly GCF_022837055.1 of Prionailurus viverrinus. NCBI lineage: Eukaryota > Metazoa > Chordata > Mammalia > Carnivora > Felidae > Prionailurus > Prionailurus viverrinus. The sequence continues at coordinate 23,270,118 of NC_062576.1, read as the reverse complement.
ACAAACACAATCATACTTACAGAGTCTCTAATCTTAACAACCCCATGAAATTGGAGGTATACCCTCATATAAGAGAAGAAACTGAGGCCCTCAAGAGAAAGCTTACCAAATAACAATGTTGTTCATTACAGTAGTACCAAGCAGAGCTTCCTGCACCCCTTGCACCTCAGCAAAAGTTAGTACAGTCTCTTCAGGGGACATCAAAAATTGTTTTTCTTTGCTTCTGCATTTAAAACAGTATTAAAAATTAGCACTTTGTACCAAAGCAGTTTCTAAACAGCCCTTCTACATATTGCTGAGCTATGCATAACATGCACTAATCTGACATCAGAAAAAATTTCAACTAGAAAATGTGTATTAAAAACTTTCTACAATAAACATACACTACTTTTATATTCTCTACCTGGATATATTTGCAAGCACCTCAAATTCATCATATCCAAATTTAAACTTGCCAGGGGGGCCTGGGTGTCTAACTGACCCAGTAAAGCATCCTGTCCAACTCTTTATTTCGGCTCAGGTCATGCTCTCGGCTCAGGTCATGATCTCATGGTCATGAGATCGAACCCTGCATGGAGCTCCAAGCTGGGCATGGGGCCTGCTTAAGATTCTCTCTTTTCCTCTCCCTCTGCCCCTCCCCTGGACATATGCACTCTCTTTCTCTCTCAAAAAGACAAAACAAAACAAAAAACTTGCCACCTCTCTCTTTAAACCTTGTGTTCCTTTCTGCATTCCCATCTAAGTGAATTGTATCACTGTCTACCCAGGTGACAAATGTAGAAACCTGGATGTTATCCTTGTCTCTTCCCTCTCTATCTACTCAATCACTAAGCCCTAATGATTTTAGTCTCCTCTTTCTCAAATCTGTCTGCTTCTTCTCATGTCCACTAATACTTTGCTAATTTAAGCAAGCAATTATTTGTCTCTTGCCAAGATTACTACAGGTCATGAATAAATAAGACAAGAAGGTCCATGACCTCTGTTATTACGAAACACAGGTAAATAATCACAATAAAGCGTAACAGACACAGAGGATGTTATGAATTCCATTTGAAATATGCTGAATCTGAAATACCCAAAAGATGTCTAATAAATAAGCATACAGATCTAAAGGGTGGGTTCAGAGCTAGAAATATACGTTTATAAGTGGTCAGCACCTAAACAGTAATTTAAGGACTGGAAACCAAGTGCAGAACAAGAAAAGGGTCTAGGATCTGGAGGCACATGTGAAATCTGAGGGGCACATGGAGATTTCAAAGACTGAAGAAAGAATAAACTGTTTGCTGAGCCTCTCCACTCCACTGGCTTCCTCCCTGCTACATCCAGCTTCCTCCTCTCTAAACCACTTCGACGAAACAGCCTAGTGTTGAGGCAGACCCTGCCATACGATCCTGCAGCCCAGAAAAACAAGAGGCTAGTGATCTGACCTTCTCTGAAAGCCTGTGATAAAAGCATTCTTTAATAATGAAAATCAACCATCTTACCTTCCATCTTCTGCAAATGTCATGATTTCTACTCGTTGGTCACAAAGGGTCCCACTGCTACTGACTAGCCTCCTCTCTGTCAGGCCAAGCACAGCTTTTATATTTCCAGAACTCAGTAGCACTTGCTTTTCACATCCACCATCAGAGGAACAAAGTAATGACCTAAGCCAAGTATAAAAGAAAATTGGAGAAGAGTAAGCCTTTTTTTTTTTTTATTTTCAAATATTTACTTTTGAGGGGGTGCCTGGGTGGCTCAGTGGGTTAAGCATCTGACTTCGGCTCAGGTCATGAACTCACGGTTCATGAGTTTCAGCGCCACATCGGGCTCTGTGCTGACAGCTCAGAGCCTGGAGTCTGCTTTGGAATCTGTGATTCCCTCTCTCTCTCTGCCCCTCCCCTGCTCTCACTCTGTCTCCCTAAAAATAAATAAACACTAAAAAAATTTTTTAATTATTTTTTTTTTAGCATATGTGCTGCCAAAGTGAGCACTTTTTAATTTATTTTTGAGAAAGAGAGTGTGTGTGCACACAGAGAAGGGGCAGAGAAAGAGGGAGACCAATAATCCAAGCAGTCTCTGTCCACACTGCCAGCAAAGTGCCCAATGCAGGACTTGAACCCAAAAACTGTGAGATCATGACCCAAGCCAAAAATCAAGAGTCAGACGCTTAACCAACTGAGCTACCCAGGCACCTCTAGGAATTAGCCTTTAATATGAAAGGACTAGGGGCGCCTGTGTGGCTCAGTCAGTTAAGCATCCGACTTTGGCTCAGGTCATGGTCTTGCGGTTTGTGGGTTTGAGCCCCGCATCAGTCTCTGTGCTGACAGCTCAGAGCCTGGAGCCTGCTCCGGATTCTGTGTCTCCTCCTCTCTCTGCCCCTCCCATGTTCATGCTCTATCTCTCACTGTCTCTCAATAATAAATAAACGTTAAAAAAAAAAAAAAAAACCTTTATTTATTTATTTTAATGTTTATTTATTTATTTTTGAGAGAAAGCATGCAAGGAAGGGGCAGAGAGAGAGGGAGATGGAGAATCCCAAGTAGGCTCTGTGCTGTGACTGCAGAGCCCGGTGCAGGGCTCAAACCCACAAACTGTGAGATCATGACCTGAGCTGAGATCAAGAGTCAGATGGACGCTTAACTGAATGAACCACCCAGGTGCCCCTAAGGTTCAATTTGTTTTTTTAATTTTTTTTTTTTTCGACGTTTATTTATTTTTGGGACAGAGAGAAACAGAGCATGAACGGGGGAGGGGCAGAGAGAGAGGGAGACACAGAATCGGAAACAGGCTCCAGGCTCTGAGCCATCAGCCCAGAGCCCGACGCGGGGCTCGAACTCACGGACCGCGAGATTGTGACCTGGCTGAAGTCGGACGCTTAACCGACTGCGCCACCCAGGCGCCCCCTGTTTTTTTAATTTTTTAAATGCTTATTTATTTGTGTGTGTGTGAGAGAAAGACAGATTGCAAGTGGGGGAGGGGCAGAGAGAGACTGAGACACAGAATTGGAAGCAGGCTCCAGGCTCTGAGCTGTCAGCACAGAGACCGACACGAGGCTCGAACTCACGAACCGTGAGATCATGACCTGGGCCGAGCTCAGACGCTTAACCAACTGAGCCACCCAGGCACCCCTCCTAAGGTCCAATTTTAAACGGAAACTTGAGTCAGGGATATAATTCTATCACTAGGTTTTTTTTGAAACAAATAGCTCTTGATCTAAATTTAGATTCTTTCAAGATTCAAGCCTAGGTTATGACTTGCACTCAAAACAAGCTGACAGAGACAAAGATGAGGGAAAGAACAAAATTACTCCTTGAGAGTTACATACCTGATTTCCCTGATTTCCAAATTTCCCAAAGCCACGCACACGAGGTTACATACATCAGGCACTGGAACTATCTGTAACACTGGAACCTAGATAAAACAAAAATAGCCAAAAATTGAATTTGGTTGTTTCATTTTTTTTTTAACAATATAGTTTATTATTTAAAAAAAAAAATTAAATTTATTTACTTTTGAGAGACAGAGTGTGAGCAGGGGAGAAGTAAGAGAGAGAGGGAGACACAGAATCTGAAACAGGCTCCAGGCTCTGAGCTGTCAGCACAGATTCCAACACGGGGCTCGAACTCATGAACCACAAGATCATGATCTGAGCCAAAGTCAGACACTTAACCGACTGAGCCACCCAGGTGCCCCTGGTTGTTTAATTTTTAATTAATCTAAATTTTCCAAAATCTGTCACATTCCCTTCTATTCTCACTGTACCAGGATAGTTTCAAACACTGAACAAAAGTTTAGCAAACACCCTCTTTTTATAAGCTGCAAATCCAAATAAGTTATAGGCAAAACCGTGTATATAGCAGCACTTACTTAATGAAATCTACAGTTCTAATAATAAAGGAAAATTTAAATAAATTCTGGCAGAAGTGGACAAAGGGAACATCATGCAGTCATTTAAAATAAGTTTATTCACATAAATAAATATTTATTGACCACCACTATACAAAGCACAGTGCTAAAAGCTATGGATATACCAAAGAACAAGCATGAAATTTGCTAAGAGTAGATCATAAATGTTCTCACCAAAAACAAACAAACAAACAAACAAACAAACAAACGAAAACTATGTGAGCTGATGCATGTTAATGAACGCGATTGTTGTGGGAGTGCTTTCTATATATATCAAATCATCACAGTGTACGCCTTAAATATATTAAAATTTTGTCAACATTACTTCAGTAAAGGTGGAGAAAGAAATAAAACTCAAAATAAAGTATGAAGAATATGTAGAGGGGCGCCTGGGTGGCTCAGGTCATGATCGCACAGTTTATGAGTTCAAGCTCCGGCCTCGGACCCTGTGCTAACAGCTGAGCCTGGAGCCTGCTTCAGACTCTGTGTGTCCCTCTCTCTCTGGAGCCCCCAACTTGTACTCTGTCTCTCTCTAAAATAAATAACCATTAAAACTTTTTTAAAATTAAAATAAAAAAAAAAAAGAATTATGTAGAAACAAGGAAAAATGTTTGTATAAGTGAGAAAAGGCAACTTTAAAAATTTTAAGCACATTAGGACTGCAAGCATGTAAGATACATATGAAGGTGGACAAAGACTAGAAGAAAATATATTAAGAAAGGAATCAAGAAAAATGTTTTGGTGAGGGGTAAGGAATACAAGTATCAGCAAATTTAGAAGTCAGAAAAGACACGAAATTCTAAGCTTCTCCAACATATCTAGTATAAAAATCCATTTCCCGAAAAACAGGTGATAAAGCAAACCAGAGCACAACGTTAACTGTAGAATCCAGATGGTAGGCATATGGGTACTCACTGTACAACTTGTCTCTATGTTTGACAATCTGCATAATGAAATGTTGGAAAAAATTACTGATCCCTCTGTTCTGCCTTACATGGTTGTAGGTCCCATTCTTGGTAAGCTGCCCATCTATATTACCACGTAAATAATTGCAAAGACCTCTCCCAGCTCTAAGATTCTGACTTACCTCTGTAAAGTGCCAGGAATAAAGTTTTTCCCACTGCCAAGTATCTAGAGGTTTCCAAAGAGAAACTACGTATTCACAGGCAGTTATGATACATGGCTCTTTGAAACCGGCTATTTCCCACCACATGGCACTCACGTCCACGGAACAGGAACCAGAAGGATTCTGAAATAAATAGCAACAACACTTATGTTAAAGGGATACTTGGGGGTCTGTTTTTGTTTGTTTGTTTTTAATGTTTATTTATTTTTGAGAGACAAAGAGAGACAGAGCATAGCGGGGGAGGGGCAGAGAGAGAGGGAGACACAGAATCTGAAGCAGGCTCTAGGCTCTGAGCTGTCAGCACACAGCCTGATGCAGGGCTCGAACTCACAAGCGGTGAGATCATGACCTGAGCCAAAGTTGGATGCTCAACCGACTGAGCCTCTGAGGCACCCCACTTGGGGTCTGTTTTATGAATAGAATATGAATATAGAATATGAACATGAAAAGTGCTGGGTTCCAAGGATTAAATGAAATACTAAGTAAATGTAATTAAAGTTTTATACAGGTCAAAGCTGGCTTAGTTGGTGGAGCAAGTGACCCCTGATTTTGGGGTTGTGAGTTTGAGCCCCACATTGGGTGGAGAGATTACTTAAAAATAAAATCTTAGGGGGCACATGCATGGCTCAGTTGGTTAAGCACCCAACTTTGGCTCAGGTCATGATCTCACGGCTCATGAGTTCAAGCCCTACATCGGGCTCTGTGTTGACAATTCGGAGCCTAGAGCCTGCTTCGGATTCTGTGTCTCCTTCTTTCTCTGCCCTTCCCCTTCTTGCGTGTGCACTCTCTCTTTCTCAAAAGTAAACATTAAAAAATTTATAAAAATAAAATCTTAAAAAAAATTTTTTTTAATGTTTATTTATTTTTGAGAGAGAGAGAGAGAGAGAGAGAGAGAGAGAGAGAGAAAGAGCGCAAGCAAGGGAGGGGAGAGAGAGAGGGAGACACAGAATCCAAAGCAGGCTCCAGGCTCTGAGCTGTCAGCACAGAGCCTGACGTGGGGCTCGAAACCACGAACTGTGAGATCATGACTTGAGCCAAAGTCAGACGCTTAGCTGACTGAGTCACCCAGGAGCCCCCAAAATAAATAAAATCTTAAAAGGAAAGAAAGAAAGAAAGAAAGAAAGCAAGCAAGCAAGCAAGCAAGCTTTGTGAGTCTTATGTAACTAAAAAAATTGCCCCCACACACTTATATCATGATGGATCTAAAAATGTGTAGCTCCAGAATGGAACAGATTCAGATTTAATCACAAAACATGGCCCATAAGAACTTGCCCATTTGGAAATGAAATATCCTGATGAACCACCCACGGGTTGAAGAGGGAATAAAAATGAAACAACGTGGGGGTTAAGGGCATCAACTTCCTGCGTAGTCAAAAATCTGCATATAGCTTTTGATTTCCCCAAAACTTAACTACATTAATAGCCTACTATTGGAAGGAAGCATTACTGATAATGGAAACAATCAACACATATTCGTGTGTTATATGTATTATATACTGTATATAACAAAGTATAGAGAAAAAAAAACGCTATTAAGAAAATCATAAGATGGGGCGCCTGGGTGGCTTAGTCGGTTAGGCGTCTGACTCTTGATTTTGGTTCAGGCCATGATCTCATGAGGTTGAGCCTCACGTCAGGCTCTGTGCTGGCAATGCAGAGTCTGCTTAGGATTCTCTCTCACTTCCTCTCTCTGCCCCTCCCCCACCTGTGCTTTTCTCTTTTTCTCTCTCTCTCAAAATAAACTTAAAATAAAAAAAAAGAAAATCATAAGGAAGAGAATATACATTACAATTCTGTAAAAGAATTCTAACGTGTTTACTGAAAAAAGATCTGCATGTAAGTGGGCTTTTGCAGTTCAAACCCATGTTGTTCAAGAGTCCACTGTATTTCCACATGAGCAAGAAGAGCACTGTGTATCCAAACACACAGAGCATGGCAAAGTGGTATTTCCAAAAGAAATTTACAATCATAAAGGCATTTATCAGAAAAGAAGAAAAATAAAAATAAAGTAAGAAAACAGCTCAAAAAGGTAGTGAAACAACAATGAAATTAAGCACAATGAAAAAGAAAAGAATTATTAAGGATAAAAACAGAAACAAACGAAATAGGAAACAAAAAAACTAATTAACAATCAATACAACCAAAAGCGTTGTAGACCAACAGAATGGAAAATCTCTTAAGTTTGATGCAGGAAAAAAAGCACTTTAGAAAATGGGGAATTGGGAGAGAGGTTTAACCGAATATACACAGACAAAAAAACTACTAGAATAATAACTTTTTACCTACAAATTAGAAAATACAAATGAAATGGTTGATTCTTTAAGAAACCAAGTTATTCAAATGGACTCAAGAATAACTTTGAAATGACTATTACTATGTATCTTTTATACCAAAGGAATCTGGAGCTCAGAGGGTAAATAAATTGCCCCAGGTCACACACTAGTAGTTGGCAGAAAGAGTTTATGTGGGTTTGAATCTCTTTCTTTTACACCAGTTGTTCTCAACTGGGGGGAATTTCGCAAACTTTCCCTGGTGGGTATCTAGCCATACCTGCAGACATTTTTGGTTATAACTCGGGATGGGGGTGCTAGTGGCTCTATAGATAAGGCAGGGCTGCTGCTAAATGTCCTACGATGCACAGGACTGCCCCTGCAATAAAGAATTATCCAGCCCCAAATGTCCAGATTGCTCAGATTGAGAAACCCTGCTCTGTATCATGCTACTTCAAGCACTACATACAAAGAGTTAACTAGGACACAGGTCCAATCCACTTCTCTGGATTTACTAACATATCATTAACAGAATATTGTAACTTACATTTCTCAGAGTTACACACACACACACACACACACACACACACACACACACACACCCCACATAGCATATGAAAGATTAACCATTCATTATAATCTGGAACCACTACCTATTTTCTCATAAATCACAAGTGATCCTTCTAGAAACATTACAGCATTTGGAAAGGAGGATCATGAATGACTTTCTGTCAAGATGCCTGATTTACATTTAGACACAGAGTTGAGTTAGCTTAAGTTGTTCTTGGCAATAGCTTGACATATAAACTTCTTCTGGAGAAGACCTCAAAATATAAATACAGCTAAGTATTGTGAAAAACAAAGAGTTTACAGGTTTTTTCTGAATCTGTTTCGCCAAGTTCGTTTAACAGTGCTAAATTAAGAATGCAAAGATACAAATTCATCCTAATTTTCCTATGAATTCATTAAATTTTTTACATGTAAGACACACGACACACCAACAGGGAACGGTCTTCTGACCTTTAACTTCGAAACCAATTGTAGGTGGCCTGGGATTAAGCCATTACAAGCAGGAAGGTCTGCTACTTCAGTCTGTGAAAATAAAAGTCACACTGTTAATCTATGCTTTATAGATGACGTCTGCCCACCCTGCTCCTTCGTGTCTACTCAATATGTGTGATTTCCTCTGATAACAGCAGAAAAGCCCTATATGCAAATGCTTCCTTGATGACAAAGGGAATAGGATCCCCCATATTTAAAAACACATTTTATATTAACCTTAAATTTCCCCCAACTGAACTTAATGGTTACAGTGAAATCATAACAAAGAAGCACATTCAACCATTCCTAAACACTGAGGAGCCAATGTGTAAGAAAGTCATGCTGCCCATATTCGCTAAGATCTTTCATTCCGTCATAGAAAAATCTTACCATGGAAGTGGACCGTACCTGCTCAGTGGACTGTTTCCACGACTCCACATGCATATTTCCACACAGCTGATTTTCTTCGGAAGTGACTGACTCAGTGGGAAGAAGTTTTGCTTGGGAACCAGAATCACTGTCACAGGAAGGCTGTCCTTCCCGACCTGACACAACCGGGCTGCCATCTGATTTTGAGGGGCTGGCCCAACTGTTGCCTTGCTTCCGATCACAGTCTTTCAAGAGAGGAAGTTGGGGTACAGAGCAAGTTGATCCAACCACCTCTGTGGACACTCTTTCACAGCGTGCTTGGGAGCCGAAAGCTGGAGTAGTGCCTAGGATGGGGAAGGCGGGTGAACACACATCTGCCGTCAGTCTGTCATTATCCTCAGGGGTGACGGTATTGAAAGGAGTGAAAAGTACTATGGATGAAGAAAGGCCCTTCTTCTGAGGCTGGCTTGTTGGGTTTGGTGTTTTAGGTTGTGCTTTTCCTGGGAGAACAAGAATTTCCTCTTCCAAGTCCTCCATTTCAATATCAATTTGTGTAGGTGTCATTTCTTCCAAAACAACACAGTTTCCCTCCTTAAGGAGCTTATCCCCATACATTTTTGATACAAAAGGCTCCACTGATTTTTCTGATTCGGACTTCAGTTTCTTAAGCTTAAGAGGTCCAAAGTCTTCATCAGGTAACTGAAAATCTGTGGTTTTGAGAACAGAGGACAGTTGCTTTAAACTTAGCATCTCATTCTTAGGAAATGAAGCCCTGAATGCAGCAGAATCCAAAGCCAAATAAGCATTATTTCTGGAAGAAAGGGAGTCCTCTTTTTGACGATCATCTTTCTTCCCTAAAATAGAAAGGAACAGCGGTAACAGCAAACATCCAATACCCAACCAAAAGTGAGCTTCTGACCTCCAAGACAGTGCAAAATGCTTGTTCTCTTCCCACCCATGACTCTGAAACCTATGAGCGGTTCAAGAATCAGCCACAGGCTGGTGGTTAACTAGCAGTTCTCCTTTTGTAGCATCAAAAACAGCATGGTGCTGATGACACTAGCTGGAAGAAGACCAGGGTCTAGTCCCTGCTCTGCCACTGATCTGCCATGATCTTCGGCAAGTCAATTCACTTCATTTTCCCTTGTCTCTCATACGGGAACTGCACTAAGAATCTCTTCAGTCCTTTCTGCTCTAAAACTATGATTCCAACAGACTACCAGAACACAGTCTACAAAACGCCGGCCCTTCTCACTGAAGGAAACGTAAGTCTCCCTTTCAAGCAGAGTAATTTACTATTTAAAAAAATGTTTACCTATTTTTGAGAAAGAGACAGAGTGCCACCAGGGAGGAGCAGAGAGACAGAGAGGGAGACACAGAATCTGAAGTAGGCTCCAGGCTCTGAGTTGTCAGCACAGACCCTGATGGGGGTCTCGAACCCATGAACCACGATATCATAACCTGAAGTCAGATGCTTAACCAACTGAGCCATCCAAGCACCCCAGTAATTTACTACACTTAAAGCAGCTGGAATTCTATACCATTCAACATGTAGACCCAGTTGGCCCAACCACCTCTGCAGACACTTTTTCAGAGCATGTTTGGGAGCCAAAGGCTGGAGTAGTGCCTGGGATGGGGAAAGCTGTCTCCACCAACTTATAAATGAATAAACTGTGGCACATACTTAGGGAATATTATTCAGCCATAAAAAAGGATGAAATATAGATACATGCTGTGATGTGAATGAATCTCAAAAATCAGCTAAGTGAAAGCAGCCAGACACAAAAAGTCACATAGTGTATAATTCCTTTAATATGAAATATCCAAAACAAGTAAACTCACAGAGAGAATATAGAGTGGTGGTTGCCAGGCACTAGGGTGGAAAGGAAATAGAGAGCAACTGCTTAATGGGCATGAGGTGTCCTTCTGGAGTGATGAACATGTTTTGGAACTAGGTAGGGGGCATGGTGGCACAAGAATGTACTAAATGCCAGTGCATCGTTCACTTGATTCAAAATGGTCCATTTTATGTTAAGATCACCTCAAGAAAAAAAAATTTAATGTTTATTTTTTACTTTAGAGAGAGAAAGACAGAGAGAGAGGACAAGCAGGGGAGGGTCAGAGAGAGGAGACACAGAATCTGAAACAGGCTCCAGGCTCTGAGCTGTCAGCACAGAGCCCGATGCGGGGCTCAAACCCACAAACCATGAGACCATGACCTGAGCCAAAGTCAGATGCTTAACCAACTGAACCATCCAGGAACCCTGAGAAAAAAATGTTTAATGTAGCAGCAGGTTACTAAATTCACAGCAGAGTATTTCAAAGTATACAAAAAGATGTTTCTAGATTATTACTAGATTGCCCTACTTTCTGATTGTTTTGTATTCTTGTTGGCTTAAAGAGGACAATAAAAAAGTCATAATGATTACAGGTTTTTAACAAATTAAAAATAAATTATTTAATTAATTATAGCTCGGGGCGCCTGGGTGGCGCAGTCGGTTAAGCGTCCGACTTCAGCCAGGTCACGATCTCGCAGTCCGTGAGTTCGAGCCTCGCGTCAGGCTCTGGGCTGATGGCTCAGAGCCTGGAGCCTGTTTCCGATTCTGTGTCTCCCTCTCTCTCTGCCCCTCCCCCGTTCATGCTCTGTTTCTCTCTGTCCCAAAAATAAATAAACGTTGAAAAAAAAATTAAAAAAAAATTAATTATAGCTCATAGACCAAAACCTGTGTCCAATGATATAGAGCAGTTGGCTGCCTGTTTTTGTAAATGAAGTTTTACTGGAACACATTATATACTGTCTGTGGCTACTCTGCCACTATACTTAACTAGCTATGACCGAGCACAAAGACAAATATTATTTGGCCCTTTACGGAAAGTTTGCTGATGTCTACTATAGAACCAGAGTGAATTATCTAGTTGTTTTGCTCAGTTTATCATATGTGATTAATTTCTGAGGAAATGAATAAAAAAGTGTAAATTATGTCACTTGTTGTTCTCCAATATTTTGTATCCCACAGATCTCCCAAGACGCTATATTTGATATTTTACCCCAAAAAAGTTGGTTGGATGTATTGCATTTTATTACTCAGTCATTCCTAAGAAAGTTTGTCAAAGGACTCCTACTCGGACACACATTTCATTTCACTTCAAAAACACTTTCTCTGTAGGTTATAAAACTTCCCTCTAGGAATAAAGATTGTGTTGTACCTGAATAGATACTAATTTTAGATGAAAATCTCATACATTTTCCTTTTCCATGTCAACTTTTCAATCACATTAGTGAATTCTGGCATCACAGAGCCAGGTCTGAATCCCGGCTCTGTAATTTTAATGAATTAAAGCGACTTTCATGAATTAAAGTCATTTTAATCTCCTTGTGCCTTATGTTTCCTCGTCTGTAAACCGAGGGTAAAAACAGACTCTGCCTCATGTAGGGTTGCTGTGATGATGCAAGGAGTTAGTGTTCGCACAACATTTAGAAAATACCAGGGACACAATTAAGTGTTGGCTATCATCATCATCATCATCATCATCATCATCATCATCATCAACCGCACTTAGATTTACCTTTAATTCTCTTCTTACCATGAATAATTGCCTTTCCATTCTGCTCTTTGTTCAAGGCAACCTCTTCCTTGGATCTATTAACACCTGATGTGCCAAAAGTTGGCAAAAGGAGTTCACCATCATCTAATATAGCGGTGCAGATTGACTTTGTTTTTCTTCCGTGTCTCCTACCAGATGGCTGGATAACTGCCTTCCTGGAAAGGTTATCTTTAGGGGGCCCAGTGGGAGAGCTGACTTCAGTTAAAGAGGGACGTTTCTGAGGACTTCTTGAACTTGGTTGTCTTGTGCATGTGTCAGAGGTCCTAATTCCACTCCAGTCAGTTTCTTCACTGGGAAGGTTTAAATTTTTAGTTGCCTCCTTACTTTTATTTTTATACCCTTTCTTTTTGACACCCAAATGATTGTTAATTACAACTTCCAGGGCTACTTTTCTCTGGTAACTTGACATGCGTCGTGTTGTTCTAACATAATATTCTGCGGGAAATGGAAGGCCTTCGAGCATTGTGCAAGAATGTGTTTGATTTTCTGCAGAAGCAGGAGAGATTACTTCTGGGCTAAGACTCTTAGATTGACTTACAACCTCTTTTTCCTGAGGACTTTCATTTCTATCATAAAGAGTGTTATGGGGAGATTTTAAACACTCCTCTGTGTGATTCTGTCCTTTTAAATTTTGGTTTCCATTTGCTGATAAGTTATTGTAAGCGAATTCATTCACAGAGCACAAATTATCTGTCTCTAAGTCAGGACTTCTAGGCAGCTGGCCACTTGCACTTACAGCTTTATTTACCTCTGGGTTATCTGTAGAGACAGTCATTTTTTGGTCTTGTGCCTCTAGGTTTACAGGTGAAGCAGGGATAATGTTTTTTAAACCATGAGTAATGAGTTCACAGTCACCTTTAGGAGGCTTATGTTCAAGGTGCTGACCACCACTGTTATTTGATGGAGTAAATGAAGCAAGTGTAGACACTGTGGGGAAATGATTTCCTCTTACGAGTGCATCAACAACTCTTTGTGGTTTGGCAGTTGGTGGAGTTAATACACCCCTTACATTAGTTTCTGTCACTGGTGCTGGAGAATCCAGAATGTCACACGTAGAACTTGAAAGGTAAGTTCTTCCAGTTACAGGTGTTCTAGGATTCTCTCTATTGATTTCTTCCAGTTCCTTTAGTCTTTTTCCAGAGAGTATGAGTGAATCCGTGTCAAAGAAAGATTCTCTCGCCTGTGAAGTAAATGTTCTCTGCTGCTGCTTTCTTCTCTCTGGCAACTTACTCTGCCTTTTCTCACCACTAGGACCACTGACCTGGTAGGGAAAATGTTCTTGGATATCACTTGGTATATGTAATTGTTCCACGGGGCCATGTCCAAGGTTGAAGGACTCAGGCTCAATGTCAAGTGTGATAGGTGTCTTTTCTCCAGTTTCTTCATCCAGATGGGTGCTGATTTGTAATGTCTCACAAGGAGATACTTTAGTTTTAGATTCTGAGGAGAAAAAAATATATAATTAATATTTTTCTTATTAAAAAAATTTTTTTTGAAGTTAATTTATTTTGAGAGACAGAGAAAGCGAGCGAAGGAGGAGCAGAGAGAGAGGGAGAGAGAGAGAATCCCAAGCAGGCTCTGCACTGCCAATGCAGAGCCCGACACAGGGCTTGAGCTCATGAGCCATGAGATCATGACCTGGGCCAAACTCAGATGCTTAACCAACTGAGCCACCCAGGTGCCCCTAAGTGATTTTAATACCACCTTTCTATTTCAATGGCCTCCAATTTTATGATTATAAATTACCTATTAACATGAGTAATGACCATTGTTTTTTTAGAATACTTCCAGCTAGATTTTTTTCCTCTGTACATATAGAAGTGCTTAATCAAAAAAAAAAAAAAAATCTTTCCAATATTTACACAATAAATATAATTTTTTTTTTTTAATTTTTTTTTTCAACGTTTATTTATTTTTGGGACAGAGAGAGACAGAGCATGAACAGGGGAGGGGCAGAGAGAGAGGGAGACACAGAATCGGAAGCAGGCTCCAGGCTCTGAGCCATCAGCCCAGAGCCCGACGCGGGGCTCAAACTCACGGACTGCGAGATCGTGACCTGGCTGAAGTCGGACGCTTAACCGACTGCACCACCCAGGCGCCCCATAAATATAATTTCTAAAAGCTTAAAGGGGAAAAGATCAACTAAACAACTCAACCAAAAAAAAAAAAAAAACCAGTTCATTGATTACAGATGGGAGAAAATTTATGAAATATGCATCTGATAAGCATCTAATAGCTAGAATATATTAAGAACAGTTATAATTGAACAAAAAGACATATAACCTAATTAAAATATTGGCAAAGGACTTGAGTAGATACTTCTCTGAAGAAAATATACAAATGGCCAACAAGCCATAAGATGTTCCATATCATTAGTCACTAGGAAACACAAATCCAAACCACCATGAGATACCACTTCACACCCACCAGGATGGTTATAATTTTAAAAACAGAAAATGGGGGCGCCTGGGTGGCTCAGTCTGTTAGGTGTCCGACTTCGGCTCAGGTCATGATCTCACAGTTCGTGGGTTTGAGCCCCGCGTTGGTCTCTGTGCTGACAGCTCAGAGCCTGGAGCCTGTTTCAGATTCTGTGTCTCCCTCTTTCTCTCTCCTCCCCTGCTCATGCTCTGTCTCTCTCTTCTCAAAAATAAATAAACGTTAAAAAATTTAAAAAAAAAACAAAAACAAAAACAGATAATGACAAATGTTGGTGAGGATGTGTAGAAACAGGAATCCTTGTGCATCATGGTGGGAATGTAAAATGGTACTGATGTTGTAGAAAAGAGTTTGGCAGTTTCTCACAAAGTTAAACAGAGAATTACCATATGACCCCACAATTCCGTTCCTAAGTATGTACCCAAAAGAACTGAAAAAATACATCTATACAAACACTTGCAGATGAATGTTCATAGCAGCATAACAGCCAAAATTCATAATAAACAGAAAGTAGAAACAACCCATATATCCATCAACTGATGAATGGATACATGAATCATGGCACATCATCTATCCAATGGAATAGGACTCAGCTGCACAAAGGAGTGAAGTCCTGACGCATGCTTGGATGTGTGTATGGAGGCATGACTGCTGGAAACATCACGCTAAGTGGAAGAAGTCAATCACAAAAGGTCACATAGTGTATGCCTCCATTCATATGAAATGCCCAGAATAGGTAAATCCACAGAGAAAGTAGATTCGTGGTTGCCAGGGGTTATGGGTAGGATGGCTACAAGGCTTCTTTTGGGGATGGTGAAAACGTGCTGGAATTAGATGGTGATGAGGGTTGCATAGTCTTGTGAGTACACAAAGAACCAGTGAATTATACATACTCTTTAAAAAGAGTCTATGGCTAGTCTTTATCTTATGGCTGTGAGAAAAAGAACCACAACCAAATATACCCGGAAAATGAATAATAAAGCAAGCATAAGTAAACGGGCTAGCTTCACCTGAGTGGTTTAGCTGTGGTGAAATGTCCTGCTGGAACAAACAATCATGTTCTTCTGCTGTTTTCTTAACAGAATTCTTAACCTTCTCAGCTCTTTGGGCACGCTAGAGAAAACAAAACCAGCTTACAGAACAAATTTAAGACAAAGAAGGTTTATCTTAAAGCTTTATTATTAGGAAGAATTGTTTGTATATAGTTCATACTGTGATACCTCAATTTGAGAGAATAAGATTCACTTACCTGGAGGCGGGCCAGTGTCTTGCTGTATTCCCTTTTCAAGAATGCTAACTTTTCCTTCAACTGGAAGAAGAAAAACAGCAAACAATGCTGAGCAGGTGGAAAGAAAGAGTCAGAGAGAAGGGACACAGTGTCTATCAGACCCGAGTGTGCAGGGCTTAGTAGGTCCCTCAGCAGCAGACGGCGGAGGAGTAGCAGGCACCCACACTACTTTCCCTTCTCACAAAGCACCAAGCTTTCCAGCATCTTAGCACCTTTACATAAACTGTTCCCACCACCTGAAGCATTTCCTCCCCAACTCATTTTGCTAAGTCCTTCTGATTCCTCAAGCCTCAACTTAATTTTACTTCCCTTGGGTAGACTTCTAGGTCCTTCCCGAAATCAAGGTTAGACATGCCACCTCTCTGCTGTGCTTCCTTTATCACAGTACTTATTATATCCACTATGCTGTCTGTTTACTTCTGTTCCCCCTTCTCACTGTGAGATCCCTGGCAGCAGGAGCTGGCATCCTCAGACAATCAACAAATGCATCTCTTGTCAGGTATAAACACCGTGTGTCAGTTATTGTTTCAGGCGCTAAAGATAGAGTGGTCAAGCTTAGGCAGAGTGAGGGATGCAGATAATTAACAAAAAAACGCATACACAGATGATATCACATGGTCATCAGTACCCAGATCAACAGGGAGATGTGAGAGTGCCTGATCTACTTTATTTTTTTTTAATTTTAACGTTTTTTATTTATTTTTGAGACAGAGAGAGACAGAGCATGAACAGGGGAGGGGCAGAGAGAGACGGAGACACAGAATCCGAAGCAGGCTCCAGGCTCTGAGCTATCAGCACAGAGCCCGACGCGGGGCTCGAACCCACGAACCGTGAGATCATGACCTGAGCTGAAGTCGGACGCTTAACCGACTGAGCCACCCAGGCGCCTCTGCCTGATCTACTTTAGGTAGCGTGGCCAGAGAGGCATTTCTGAGGACTACCATTTCAGCCCAAACCTGAAGGAAGAAGAAGCTGGCTTTAAGAAGATCCAAGAAAGGGGCATGTGTGTAGTTCAGTCGGTTAAGCATGACTCTTGATCTTGGCTCAGGTCATCATCTCACAGTTCGTGAGTTCCAGCCCCGCGTCGGGCTCTGCACTGACAGTGTGGATGGAGCCTGCTTGGAGTTCTTTCTCCCTCTCTCTCTGCCCCTACCCCACTCCTGCTCGCTCTCTCTCAAAATAAATAAATTAAAAAAAAAAAAAAAAAAAGAAGATCTAAGGGAAAGCAATTCACCCAAGATCACACAGTTTATAAATGGTATCATCCAAAACCATACAGTTGAGTTCTAGAATCTGTGCTCTTTTTTTAAGTTTATTTATTTATTTTGAGAGAGACAGAGAAAGAGCAAGAATGGGGAAGGGCAGAGAGAGAGAGAGAGAGAGAGGGAGAGAAAGAGAATCCCAAGCAGGCCCCGTGCTTCATCACAGAGCTGGAGGCAGGGCTTGAATCCACAAACCATTCGATGATGACCTTGAGCGGAAACCAAGAGTCCAACACTTAACCAGTTGAGCCACCCAGGCATCCCTGTGCTGTGCTCTTAACCTCTGTGCTCTTAACCTCTGTGCTAGACTGCTTCTCACAGGGTCCTCTTTATCACCAACCTTATCATCATCTGAGAATTATTTTGTTGACTTGGAAATGACCTATCTCACTCCCCACGGGGAAGGTAAACTAAGAAGACTGATGAGTTAATATGAATGAAGAGTTTAGCACAACGCCTCAAACAGCCAGCACAAGATACATTCAAATTAACATCATCAGCACTAGCACAAGATGGCATGAATAAGGACGGTCGGTCAGAGCATCTTTGGTAGAAGCAAAATCTGGAAACAACCTCAAAGTCTCTCAGCAGAGAATTGTTTAAAGACAAGAATGCACTTCCGTTAATACATAACACTACACAGAAGCCAGATTAACATGTATCGACATGGATGAAACACGGATAAGTAAAAAGGACGTTGTAGAACCATTCAGATCAGACCATTTATGAACAAAAAGATACACATCACTTTTTGGTGGCCAGGGAATAAATCACACCCCTCCAATCCCCCCACCTCCGTCCATTACACACACGAAAAGATCCGAAGCACCGGCTGTTCAGAGATTTCCCTAAGGGAGTGGGTGAGAGAAGCCAAGGGTGAGAAAGAGTGTGGGAGTGAAGAGGATGTCAAAGGGGACTTTGGCTTTATCCAGTTTTACATTTCGTACGTATTTAGGCATTACTGCTGTAAGAAAATTTGTTCTTTAAATGCCACCACGTGAGCTCAGCATTCTTCCATCCATACGTTCACTCCCGCTGCGTCCAGAGGTCAGAGATCACTGCCTACCCGGGACAGCAGAGGAAACAAACACACGCCTAAAGCCTGCGCAAGGGGTCAGAGTTCCGACTCAGCCCTTCCCTCACACCCCGGCACCTTTTCCTTTTCCTCATAGCTGAGAGGTTTCCCGGGAGGCTCTTCCATCGGGCCGCGGCCGAACGGAAGGAACAGCCGTCTCCGGCCCCGGGCCTGCAGACACGAGGATGCCGGCTGGCCTTGGGCCCCGGAGGCACCCGGGAAGGAAACTCTGCGCCCGGGATCTTCCCCAGGGCGCTACCAGGTGGCACATGCGGGCTTGGCGCGCCGTCACCCACAGCCAATTACATCCACCGCTTAGCCTGCGCATGAGCAGCCGGAGACGGCCGAGTAAGGGAGCGGGGCCGCCTAGAGGAGAGCCGAGCTGCGGATGAGAGCGCCGGACGCCCAGGGCGGAAGTGGAGGAGCGGCCGGAAGTAGTCCGGGTCCCAGTCAGACTGACCGGCTGGCGGCTTTGACAGGAGCGGGAGCTGCGGAAAGAAGTTGGTGGCAATGGAGTTGGGCGAGCTGCTTTATAACAAGTCGGAGTACATCGAGACGGTGCGCTTGTCCAGGCATCTTTCTCCCGTTTCCAAGCCTGCGTCCCTTTGAGGCTGGTGCCCCCCTCCTCCCCCTGCCCCACCCCGGGTCGCTTTGGCGTTTAGTCCGAGATTACATAGGATCACTTCGTGACTGTCTCAGCTTTGTTACTTATTCCCTGCATGGCCAGTTTAGTTAGGCTTTTTAAATTTATTCATGATTTCATCGTAGAGATAAAATGCCTTCCAGAAAGCAGGATACGTCTCATCCACCCTAATACTAATAGCAATTCCAGGCTTCGGGCCTTTCAGAGTTTTTTGTTTTTTGTTTTGTTTGTTTTAAGCTAATGTGTCGTACTTTGCTACCATGTGCTAAAAGACTGTTAGGTTCTTTGGAGTCAATACATGATGCGTGTAAATTGCTCCAGGTAGGGTAAGTGCTGAGTCGTCACTGCTATTATTATTTCTTTACTGAATTCTTGTACCTCTGATATGGGTAAAGTCATTATCCTGGATTTAGGGCTGTAAGTATAGAACTGAGACTTGAATCAATGTCTCTAATGTTAGTAGGCTCTAGACCTACCACATCCAAATTCTGGATCCTTTCCTGGAGTCTTCAGTTTCCTGATCCATCCTTGCTTTGTTAATTTGCCGGACTCATTCCATTGAAGACTACATCACATTTCAAGTACTTTTCTCTCCAATACGAGAGCTTTCCAGATGGAAACTTGTAGCCCAGAACCCACTTAGTTTCTCACCCCTGTTTTCTGCTCTTTCCTTTCAGGCATCTGGAAACAAAGTTAGTCGCCAGTCTGTGTTGTGTGGAAGTCAGAACATCGTTCTCAATGGCAAGGTAAGAGACACAGCCAGCCCCAGGATGCATACTTATGCTTTCTGTCCACTAATTATCACATTAGCAGGACAGATAATATGTTACCACATCTCCCATTTGTTGCTATGCATTTAAAAATTCTCTTTTTGGGGGGCCCCTGGGTGGCTCAGTCAGTTAAACCTCTGACTTTGGCTCAGGTCATGATCTCGCAGTTTGTGGGTTCGAGCCCTGTGTCTGGCTCTGTGCTGACAATTGGAGCCTGGAGCTTACTTCAGCTTCTGTGTCTCCCCCTCTCTCTCTGCCCTCCCCTGGTCACGCTCTGTCTCTCTCTCAAAAATAAATAAACATTAAAAAAAAACTTACTAAAAATTTTCCTTTTTTCACTCTCCAAATTCTGTTGAATACAAAAAAAGATTCCATGAAAGAAGGCAACAGAAAACCTTTTTTCTTTATGCCAGGAATAAAATACAGTGGCACCCAGAACTGAAATTATTGCAAAGTGCTGTAGTGTGCCTTAACCACTAAATACAAATATAAATAGGCAACAAAATATTTTAGTGTAGAAACTATAAAGTAGGGGCTGCTGGATGGCTTAGTTGGTTAAGCATCCAACTTCGGTTCAGGTTATGATCTTGTAGTTCGTGAGTTGAGTTCAAGCCCTGCATTGGGCTCTACGTTGGTGCTGCAGAGCCTGCTTGGGATTCTCTCTCTCTCTCTCTCTCTCTCTCACTCTCTCCCCCTCTCTTTCTCTGCCCCTTCCCCACTCTCCCTTTCTCTCTCGAAGTAAATAAACTTAAAAAAAAAAAAGAAACTATAAAGTAGTAGTAATATAATTAACAGTTTACTAATAATAGTTCAATATTAACTGAAACTCTTAAAATTGATTTGAGACTTGAGAAAGACGCTAAACTATGAAACGAATTTGCAAAATGGAACATGAAAGGCTGAGAATCTTGTAATCTGAATAAATTGAAATAGCACAGAGAGGAGTATAAACATGGGAATAATATTACGACATTTCAGAACCAGAGAAAATACCAAGATATATTTGAGCTTGACAGACATTGAAGTCCATGGTTTTTTTCCTGCCAATTTTCTTTGAAATGTTACATCTCTAACTTCCAGAGGGAAAGTAGTCCCACTGTAATCAAGCAATCACAGATTTTTTCAGTAGACTCAATTACTGTCTCCATTAGCTCATCATACTATGAGATTTAATAGAAATATAGTTCAGTAATTAGGTATGATTAGTAATTATAGACACACTGTTTCTGCACAGAGTTAGAACACTCATGTGGAGGATTTTTAGAAATCCCTTAGCTAATTTTAGGACATTTTCTGTGATTTTGTATGGAAGGTTTGTTTTTTAAAATGTGATATGTTGGGAGGGTGGGTAATGGGTATTGAGGAGGGCACCTTTTGGGATGAGCACTGGGTGTTGTATGGAAACCAATTTGACAATAAACTTCATATATTGAAAAAAAAATAAAATGTGATATGTACAACCACTGTGCAACCATCACCACTATCTATTTCCAAAACTTTCATCACTCGTACAGAAGCTCTGTATCCATTGAGGAATAATCCCCAGTTCCCTCCTCACTCCCCATCTTTAATAACCTCAATCCACTTTGTGTCTCTGTGGATTTGCCTTTTCTAGATATGTCATATAAGTAGATTCATATAATATTTGTCCTTTTTTTGTCTAGCTTATTCACTCAGCATAATGTCTTCAAGACTCATCCATATTATAGGATGTAAATTAATACATACATATACGTATACATATATATATGTTTACATCTGTGTAAACTATATACATATGTACATATGTAGATAGTTTAGCTTTACTTGGCTTTCTGTTACTTACTTTTTTTAAACTCAGTCATTAGAATAATCACAATAGGGAACACATATCACACTCACTAAGTACCATTGTTCTCAGTTCTGTTTCTAAGATTTACTGTGGTTTGTGTATTTTCACTGCTGTGTACAATTCCATTTATCCCCTGTCCTATTAGTTATTTTGTTTCTAGTTTTTTGTTTTGTCCCTTTCAGAATTTTGAAATTTCTATTTTCCTAAGCCCTTATATCAGGTGTCATAGTTTCTGCTGGGGTTGATAGAGATCAGATGACTAAAGAAGACTGGGTGCCAACAACAGTGGCGGGGCCTGGTAAAGTGGACAATCTGGGTCCTAGTTAAGCTCAAGGTGGTTGTTGCCATGTGGGAATATAGGCCTATATTTCCAGAGCTCTGATTTTCTCAAAACAAACTGGAAATCGGGGGGGGGGGGTTAATTTTAATTTATTTTATTTTGAGAGAGAGAGTGCGAACAAGCATAGGAGAGGGGCAGAGGGGGAGAGAGAGAGAGAATCTTAAGCGAGCCCCAACATGGGGCTTGATCCCTCAATCCCATGACCCTAGGACCACAATCTGAGCTGAAGTCAAGAGTCAGATGCTTAACTGACAGAGCTACCCAGGCACCCCCATATAATGGAACATTTTAAAAATTATCTTTATTAGAGCCCAAATGTCTGTCAACTGATGAATGGATAAAGAAGATGTTTATATATACTTGGTAATGAGAAAGAATGAAATCTTGCCATTTGCAACAATGTGGATGGGACTGCAGGGTATTATGCTAAGTGAAATAAGTCAGTCAGAGAAAGACATATGTTTTCACTCCTATGTGGAATTTGAGAAACTTAACAAAAGATCATGGGGGAAGGGAAGGGGAAAAAGGTAGTTTCAAACAGAGAGGAAGGCAAACCCTAAGAGACTCTTTTTGTTTTATAATGTTTATTTGTTTTTGAGAGGGAGAGAGAGACAAGAGTGTGAGCTGGGGAAGGGCAGAGAGAGGGAGAGACAGAATCCGAAGCAGGCTCCAGGCTCTGAGCTGTCAGCACAGAGCCCGATGCGGGGCGAGCTTGCGAGATCTCACAGACCGTGAGATCATGACCTGAGCCAAAGTTGGATGCTCAACCAACTGAGCCACCCAGGCACCCCAACCATAGGAGACTCTTAAATACAGAGAACAAACTGAGGGTTGATGATGGGGAGGGGAAAATGGGTGATGGGAATTGAGGAGGACACTTGTGATGAGCACTGGGTGTTATATGTAAGCAATGAATCATGGGAATCTACTCCTGAAGCCAAGAACACACTGTATACACCGTATGTTAGCTAACTTGACAATAAATTATATTTAGAAAAAAACAATAAAAAAATAGAGGAAAAATTATCTTTATTGAGGTATAATTTACATATAATAAAGTGTGCCCATTTTAAGTGTGTAGTTTGACATGTTTTGACTGATGCATACACCTATGCAGCCACTACTACAATTAAGGTGTAAAATGTTCCATCACCCTCATTTTCCTTGGACCCCTCTGTAGTCAGTCCTCCTCCTACCCTTGGCTCCAGGTAACCACTGGTGTAAAACTAATATAGATTAGCTTTTCATTTTGTAGAGTTTCTTATAATGGCAATCATGTACTCTGTCGTCAGGCTTCTTTCATTCAGCATAATGTTGTTGAGATTTATCCATGTTGTGTTCGTTAGTGGACTTATAGCTCATTACTTTTTATAGATGAACAGTATTATTATGGAACTTGCAGACATGTGCAAAAGTGGAGAGAACATATAATGAATCTCCATATGTTCATTCACCAGCTTCTGCAGTTAGCAATATTCTGACATTCTGTTTCATCTTTACCTGTCCTGTAAACCCATACCTATTTTGACCAAGGTGAGGGGCTGGGTATTTTTAAAGCAAATTGCACACATTGTATTATTTCACTCATAAATATTTTAATATGTATTACTGAGATTTAAAAACTTTAAAAATAAGTAGAGTACCCTTATTATATTTTTTAAGAAACCAGTAATTTCCTAATATCATCTAATCCTCGGTCCATGTTCCGTCTTTCTAGTGTCTTAATATGTCTTTTAACAGTTGGTTTATTCAAATCAGGATCCAAATAAGGTCAAGTACACATTGCTTCTGGTTGATATATTTCTCAGGGCCCTTTATTTTTTATTTTTTTCTAATGTTTATTTATTTTTGAGACAGAACATGAGCGGGGGTGGGGGCAGGAGAGGGGAGGCAGAGAGAGAGGGGTACAGAGGATCCAAAGCAGGCTCCAGACTCTGCACTGAAAGCAGAGAGCCCGATGTGGGGCTTGAGCTCACGAACTGTGAGATCATGACCTGTGCCAAAGTCGGACACTCAACCGACTGAGCCAGCCAGATGCCCTCTCAGGGCCCTTTAAATCTGTAATAGTTCTTTTCCCCCAGCCTGTTTTTTCTCCCCATGCTACTTATATGTTAAGGAAACTGGCTCACTGTACCGTAGAATTTTCAAGTTTTGGATTTGGCCAGTTCTATTTGCACAAGTTGTTGAATGCAGTCTCTATGCCCCTTTTCTGCCCTTTAGTTAGTAGATCTGGAGGCTTGATCAGATTCCTCTACCTTGAATTTATTTCTCTTTTTCTCATGCACAGCTGTTGTCATAGAGGAGGCCCATTCTTTCATTTTACCTTGATCCACTGTAGTCATCTAAAGGTTGTAGTCATCTTTCCTCCAGTCTTACCTGCTCTCTCCATGTAGATTCTAGGCTGTTTTCAGAGTAGTATTTTTAAACCAAAGATTCACTGTGTTAATCCTCCACTTAAAAACCTTCATTGATTCCTTATATCCTCTAGGGATATAAGCCTAAGCTTCTGTGCTCAGCATACATAAGGCCTGGTCCCTTGCTTACTTTTTTGGCTAGAACTACAGCCATATGCACTTTTTTTTTTTTTTACCCTATTTATTCATTTATTCAAAAGACATTTCAAGAATGCCTACTTTTTACTAAGCATGGGGCATTAATCCCCCCCAAAAAACTTCTGATTACATTATCCACCCTGCAGCCCATCCAGGCAATCTTTGGGGAAGCTGGATATACCCTGCAGCGTAGCACTTCATCTGAGTCTAGAATTGGGAAGAGGAACCAGAAACTCAGTAGGTCTACCTGTGGGAGCATGAAGTTGAAGATAGTAGTATTGGGAGGTCGGACAAAGGTAGGGGCAGCCTGGACTTTCACTGAGCAGGTAGCAGGTCAGGCTTGGGGACAGGTGGAACCAAGTGAACCTGAATAGGTAAGTGAACTCGGGGGGTACCATATTCTCAGCAAACGTCTGTTTATTCAGTGAGTCCTGTTTGTGGGATATACTGGGAACCTCTTCAATTAAATCAGTGTTATGAAGGCCATTCTTTTTACCTTATAAGTTATCCCTTTTGCCAGAACACGTTACTCAGTAGATCAAAACATAACTTCAGTAGGTGTCTTGCTACCTACTCTTTTCTGTTGTGTTTTCAGCTGTACTGGTAGTTATTTTTTAAATGTGCTTTGTTTTGTAGACCATTGTGATGAACGACTGTATTATCCGAGGGGATCTGGCAAATGTGAGAGTTGGACGTCATTGCGTTGTGAAAAGCCGCAGTGTCATAAGGCCACCTTTCAAGAAATTCAGCAAAGGGTATGCAATTTAATTACCTTGTTTGGGTCTTGGGCAAGAATCTGCTACTGGTGGTGTGTTCCGTGTGTTGAGGTGTTGTGTGAGGAGCAGGGCTGTGCTATTGTTTGGGACATGAAAGAAGACTTCACTCTGATGAACACAACTCTGGTGGTGGTGGTCTTAGTTTAGTTGTTGGTTGGTTCCCAGAAACAGAATCCACTTAGCCTAGAAAAAAAAAGCAAGGGGGATTCTGGCAAAAGAGACAGGGGCATATTTAATGGAATCTCAGGGTAGGAGAAGGTGCCAGGCCTCACAAGGGACTAGAGCCTGTGCCTGGACAGCTAGACAGAATCACGATGACTGGTCTGTCGCTCTCTTACTGAGATTATACTGTTTCTTATTTGTCCTTGTCTCTGTGTTTCTGCTTCCCTCCCCTCTCTTGTACATTGGCTTTGTCTTCCCCCATTTCTCATGAAGCCAACCTTGCTGCCTCAGCCCCTAACTTACATCTATTCTCCATTTAAGCTTCAGTGGATACCGACCAAGGATTTTAGGTCTTATTTCCAGAATCTTGGGAGAGGAAATCTGATTGGCTCAGCTTGAGTTGAGTGCTCCACCCCTGTCTTAACAGTTGTGACCTGGAGGGCAGGGTCAGGTCAGGCCCACTGTGGGCCCAAGAATAAGGATTGCCCAAGAAAGGACATGGACAGGGCAGGAAAACTGTCCACTATGCCTAATGTGCTGGTTTTGGGCTTTGGTTTATTTTTTGTTTTTTGTTTTTGCCTCTCCCTCTTTTCCCTCCTGGCTTCTACCTGTGGCACCGTCTGCATGTCATTAAGTCAGCAAGCATTTACTGAGTGCTTTTTTTATGTCAGTCACTAGGATGCAAGCTGGGTATGTAAAGATGGGTGAAATTGCATTCCTGCCTCAAAGTTCTCAAAACCTAGTGGGAGAAACAATTACATAAATAGATGGCTACTATAAAATATGATAGTGTAATGTGATAGACACTGTATAATGTCACGCTCCTGTCATAGGGCTATGTACATGGTTAGGGAGGAAAAGAGAACAGAGCAACCAACTGAGACTGTAATATCTAGGAACATACAGAAATGATCCTGCATTCCTCAGAATGAGGTCAGACTCCAGACTTTCCATTACACACAGGAATTAGAGCAGGGAGTCTGTAAGTCATTCACATGAAAACATTTGCTCATTAGCTCAGAAGGCAATTGGGGGAAAACTAGAAAACCTCTTGGTAGCCTTTTGTGGTTCCATACTGTGACAGGTACTCTGTTGGAGTTGTTGACTTTCCCTTCTGATAATGGCATTACTGGGCTGGATATGGTCCCAGGAAAGCACCGAGAATAAATAATAAACATGGGGTTTATTGGTGAATTGGAAGGATATATAAATGAGAATAGTCCACATGAGAAATACATAAGTACAGAAGTGTAACTAGCAACACATGAATAGTAAGTGAGTTTGGGGGCGCCTGGATGGCTCAGTCAGTTGGGCTTCCAACTCTTGATTTCGGCTCAGGTCATGATCTCACAATTCATGAGATCAAGCCTCATGTCAGGCTCTGTGCTGAGCATGGAACCTGCTTGGGATTCTCTCTCTCCTCTCTCTGCCCCTCCCCTGCTTGTTGTGTGTTCTCTCTCTCTCTCTCAAAATAAAAAACATGAAAAAAAAGAGAGAGAGAGTGTGTGTGGATTCTCCCCACTCCCATTCCACATATCTCAATACCAGAACTAGATAATAGAAAATAGAACCAGATAAGAATATCAGGTTTGGAATTTTAATTAATTAATTAATTTTTAAGTTTATATATTTTGAGAGAGAGAGAAAACATGAGTGGGAGTGGGGCAGAGAGAGAGGGAGAGAATCCCAAGCAGGCTCTGCACTGTCAGTGCAGAGCCCGACACAGGGCTCAAACTCACAAACCCTGAGATCATGACCTGAGCTGAGATCAAGAGTTGGGCACTTAACTGACTGAGCCACCCAGGCGTCCCTGGAATTTTTAATTTAAAATTAAATGACGGTTCTGCTGTAGACTGTGATGAGATCAAGGAATTCATGGTCACACAAGGGGTGTAGATCAAAAATACGAATGGATTAAGGAAGATTTAAATAAATTATATGTCCTCAGAGGACAGATACTGTCTGCAATAAAATATTCCTGACAAAATATAACACAGGACTAGAAAGAGCCAGTGAGCATCCAACTACTTTATTTTAGTTCCAGTCCAAATATTTTATATCCCAATGTATTGAAGTTACCTGTAAATACGATCCTAGAACCACTGTCCATGACATTTGAGGAATCCTAGAGAATGGGAATGATGTCACAAGTCTGGAGAAAGCCTCCTGACTCCTACTCATCCTTCAAGTCTTGGCTTACGTATCACTTTCAGTTAAACTTTTACCAAACTACCAATTTAGGTAGTTATATACTCTCATTGTATACTCTCATATCTTGGTGCTTTTCGTCTGTAACACTAATCACAGTTGTAATTAATTACTTAGATAATCATTTATTTAATCTCTCTTCTCTTGATTGCAAGCTCCTTGTGGGCAGGGTTATGTACCTTTTGCTTGCTATTATATCTCCAGTTCCCTAGCGTAGAGTCTGGCATATAGTAGGCATTCAGGAAAATCAGTGAATATACAAATGTTTGGAATGCTGAATGCTAGAAAATACATCCTCAAAACCTGATGTCAGTTCCTTGAAGCCCTGTAGAGCAGATTACTGAAAATGTGACCTATGAGCATTTTCAAGGAGGCAGGAATGAGCAAAACATTCATTCATTTGGTGCCAGCTCTTTTAGCTTGGAAGGTCTTGCTCCTTCTGCCTTGCTGTTTCTTTGCACACTGCCTGGTCTAATATTTCTGATTTTGAGCTAGTAATCACATTCATCTTCAACATGATAGAATTCCCCTAGCCTGAGAGTTCTTTCCTTACTAGGAGCAGTCTTATTAAGACGAGACGATAAAGTTGAGAATATGGTCTGTAGTTCTATAAACCTCTACCAAGAGCACATCACCTTGACTTTTTTTTGTTTGTTCATCTTTTCCTTCTCTAGTGTTGCATTTTTTCCTTTACATATCGGGGACCATGTCTTTATTGAGGAAGATTGTGTGGTCAACGCAGCTCAGATTGGCTCTTACGTTCACGTTGGCAAGAACTGTGTGATTGTGAGTATGATGTCTTGGCTGGCTAAATGTCCTCCCTTCCCCTCAAGCTCACGTCCCTCACATCAGTGGGCCTCCACTTTTGTAACCGAGGAGGGTAGAAGTAGTTTCTGGCCTACTGGAATTATTGTTGGATTTGGAGTTTTTTAGGCATTAAAAATCATGGCTAAACTTTACCAAACCTCTTCTATATGATGTTGAACTTTCCTTTGATGATCTTATTTGACCCTCATAACCATCCAAGGGTGATAGTACTATTATTATCCCTATTTGTGAGTGAGAAGCCTGAAGACCTTAGATATTAGGGGATTTGACAGGGCTATTAAGTGGTAGAGCTGGGATTCAAACCCAGGCGGCATGAATAGCCATGCCGATTCTATGGCCTACCTGTTGCCTTACCTCCAGGAACGTACAGTCTAGTGGGTCAAAGGGGATGACATTAGGCAAAGGGCAAGTAGTTCAGGGTGATGGGTGTGCAGGGTACAAGTGGCCCTTTCTCAGTGGAACCTGTAGGACCCTGGTCCATAGGAGCCTTGGCATCCACTTGTTACATCCAGCCGTGGCTTTACAGATTTGGATTTCTTAGTATTTCATAGATGAAGAGCTTGATTTCAGTTGGGATTTAGGAGAACATCCTGGGTGAGAATATTAATGACTGGAGCTGAACTGCCTTAAGGTTTAGGGAAGGTGTTTCCTGTATTTTTTTTTTTTTTTAATTTTTTTTTTCAATGTTTATTTATTTTTGGGACAGAGAGAGACAGAGCATGAACGGGGGAGGGGCAGAGAGAGAGGGAGACACAGAATCGGAACAGGCTCCAGGCTCTGAGCCATCAGCCCAGAGCCTGATGCGGGGCTCGAACTCACGGACCGCAGATCGTGACCTGGCTGAAGTCGGACGCTTAACCGACTGCGCCACCCAGGCGCCCCTACTGTATTTTAAATTTGTACACAAATTCTAGATTCTTGGGAAAGCCAAGAACTTTTCATGTTTTTAAATGGCTGTTCCCAATAATGCAGAGGCAGCTCTCTGCTCTGGACAAGACTCAAGTATCAAAATACTTGCTGAATCTGGGGTTCGTGGGTGGCTCGGTTGGTTAAGCGTCTGACTCTTGATTCGGCTCAGGTCATGATCTCATGGTTCATGAGTTTGATTCCCACGTGAATTGAACTGAGCTGATAGCATGAGCCTACTTGGGATTCTCTCTCCTCTCTCTTTCTCTGTGTCCCTCCCCTGCTCATGATGTCTGTCTGTCTGTCTGTCTCTCTCTCTCTCTCTCAAAATAAATAAATAAACAAATTAAAAAATACATCCTGAAACCATGCAGTCACATTCCACAAGCCACAAAGATGGACCATGTAGTGGAGAGCCACATGACTGTGGAAATCTGACTTGGTTAGTCATAATTAAGGGAAGTTGTTGTTTTGCCAACCATTCTCCTCCAAAGGGGTCCCCTTGTATGTATCAGAGACAGAGAGTCTTTAGTTTGGCATGATGTTGAAGGGAGAAAATAGTGAAACTCATCCTGTCCAACAAGAGTTGGTTTTCTAAGCCATGGTTAGATTTTTCTTTTTCTTTTTTTCTTTCTTTTCTTTTTTTAAGTTTATTTATTTACTTTGGGGGGGGGAAGAGAGAGAGAGAGAGAGAGAGAGAGAGAGAGAGAGCGAGCATGAATCAGGGAGGAGCAAAGAGAAAGGGAGAATCCCAAGCAGGCTCTGTGCTGTCTCGGGGCTCGAACCCACAAACCATGAGATCATGACCTGAGCCAAAGTCGGATACTTAACTGACTGAGCCACCCAGGCACCCCACAGCTGGTTTTTTTCTGACATTTTCTGCAGCAAAGTGATGACATCCTCATAGTAGCCTAGGTGTTAGTCCTGTCCTTTATCCCCAGAGAAAAATATCTGAAATGTTGAGATCCAAATGCTCTTCCCAGTGCTTAGGGAATTCTAGTCTTCTTGTCCTGTATTTTGCTTTTTAGGCCACTTTTCGATACATCAGTTCATGAAATAGTCACTGTTGGGTATTGGCAGTATTTATTTGCTGAGCCTTTACAAATCCTCAAGTAATCTCAAGAGAAAAATTGTTTTAGAATTCTAGAATCTCGGAGCTAGCAGGAATTCTTTGAGTCCAGCTGACCCCATGACCCACAGATCCTTCCTCTAGCACCCATTTGGTGTTCTAACTCTTGTTTGGATGTGTGAAGGTATAGATGTCAATCAGAACTGCCTGAATGCCTACAGGTAGAGACTAACAAGCAATCTTAACAGGCATCGTTACTGTACTGTGAGCTTTGCATTTATTATCTCTAATCCTCAGAGCATCCCTGCAGGTTTGGTTTTATGTCCTGTTTCACAGATGAGGAAACCAAGGCTCAGAGATGCTAAATAACTTGTATAAGGAGATAAAGGTAGCTGTCATAGTGGTAACACGTAGTTCTTGACTCCTCCTTGAAAAGTTCACCACGAAAGAATAAAGAAGTAGTTTCAGCTTTTAACCTCCTCATCTGTTGCCAATCCACTCATGCCTAAGAAGTACTGGCGTTTTTACTTTTGCTGCTATTTAATTGATCAGTTTTCCCAGAATGCTCTGAAAGCTGATTAAGCATCATTTGTCTGAGTGGGCAGAATGGCTAGCTAGTGGACTCGGCAGGTGCCTACTACAGCAGGTGTGGTGGCTGGTGATACACACAGCAAAGTTTTATTCACATTGCTCTTTTTCTAGGACCCTTTGTCTGCAGATTCCCTATATGTGAGTGTAGCATGTCTGATGCAGCATATTCTGTTTCATTTCACTCAGTGCCCCATGTGCTTAGTCTGTATTATTAGGAGCTTAGGTGCCGTAGGATGTCTTTGAGTTCATTTGGAAATCACCAGGGGAGCTGGCTGGCTGCTGTATTTTTCAAATTGCCATTAGGGGTGCCTGGGTGGCTCATTTGGTTAAGCATCCAGCTTTCGATTTCAGCTCAGATCATGATCTCACGGTTCGTGAGATTGAGCCCTGCGTCAGGCTCTATGCTGACAGCACGAAGCCTGCTTGGGATTCTCTCTCCCTCCCTCTCTTTGCCCCTCCCCTGCTTGTGCATGCATGTATATACTCTCTCAAAAATAAATAAATTAAAAAAAAAAAAAGAAATTGCCAATAGGAGGCAATTATGGGAGAGAACTTTCTAAGAGTGAATGAAGAGCTACAGTTGCAACTTGTTTCTGAGCTACAGATATTGTCAGGTATTGCCTAGGCTATTGTCCACTAGCCAGAGACAGCTTAGCAGTCACTTAAAAAATTCAGACTTAGAGGTATAAGCTTTTTAAAAAACTCATGTGACAATCTACCTGGAAATTCCTGGAAATACATATGATTTGGGTACTTATTTATTTATTTTTAATGTTTTGTGTATATTTGAGAGAGAGCACACAGTGGGGAAGGGACAGAGAGAGAGGGGAATAGAAGCTCTGAAGCAGGCTCTGTGCTGGTAGCAGTAAGCCCGATGCAGGGCTTAAAAGCACAAACTCTGAGATCATAACCTGAGCTGATAGCAGATGCTCAACCAGCTGAGCCACCTAGGTGTCCAATTTGGGTGTTTAGTAATGGGGAAATTTTTTATATAGCTTTCATATCCTTTGGTAGAATCTGAGATCTGGATACATTAGCATTGTCCTGATAGTTAAGAATTCCACATTGTCAGCCAGATGTGCTTTATCAGACCAACTGACCAAAACACAAGTGAACTCATAGGGCCTGGTAATGCAAATGCAGTCAATAAAGACCAAAACTTTCATTTAGTTTGCAGGTAGTCTGAGGCACAATGCTAATCTGTATATAGAAGCCTCTCCTTTGCCTTAACCCATGAAACGGATGAATCTACCAGACCTTATTTCTTGCCCTCAAAACGCTGTGGGTTATGGCAGAATTGAAAAGTGAAGGCAGTGGATAAAGTCAAGCATAAGGCTTGGCTGAAACCTTCAAAATGAACATATTGGCTGATATGAACCAAGAGTACAAAAGTAGATCCTAATTCTGTGCACGAAATGGCTTCAGGGGTTCAACTGATGTCATGAGAATTAGTCTCCTTCTCTTTCCCGCTTTCCTCTAGGAGACTTTCAGGCAGGTTTTTCCCTTATGGAAACAACACAGCTGGTCCAGGCATCTGTCCTATTCTCTAGAAACTCCATTGGAAAGAGCTTCTTTTCCCAGTAGTCCCAGCAAAAGCCCTGATGTTCAGATTCATCAGACTGATCTGGCTCATTCCCTAAACCAGTTGCCATGGCCAGGCTTGGAGTTTGGGGTTAGGATAGGGGACTGTGATGGGCAGGGGGTGGTAACCAAGGGTCAATATAGGTTCTGTTACCAGAAGAAAGAGGAACAAATGTTGGACAAGCAAAATAATAGATGTCCACTAAATGACAAAAAAAGAAAAAGGAAAGGAAATTGTACAATTCTTGGAAGACTGAATTTCAGTCTATAATGCTT
Source organism: Prionailurus viverrinus (assembly GCF_022837055.1). Classification (NCBI taxonomy): domain Eukaryota; kingdom Metazoa; phylum Chordata; class Mammalia; order Carnivora; family Felidae; genus Prionailurus; species Prionailurus viverrinus. The sequence continues at coordinate 23,237,224 of NC_062576.1, read as the reverse complement.
AACATAACCTGAACTGTCCCTAGCATACCCCCTCCCTGAGTTCACACACACACGCGCACACATACACACACACACACACACACACACACACACACTCACACTCGCACACACTAACACCCCTACCTCCTCCTGCTTGTCAAATGCCACCCAAAGTAGAGAACTGTGGCCAAACCTCTTGCCATTGTCCCTGTCTGTGGTATGATATCAGGAATGGAGAAAATACAAAATAGCTTTCTACACAGCAGATTGGACAACTTGTACTCTATTTCCTGATCTGTTTCTTAGTGACAAGATTTTCATTTCAGGGGCGCCGGTGTGTATTGAAAGATTGCTGCAAAATTCTTGACAACACAGTTTTACCCCCAGAAACTGTGGTGCCGCCATTCACTGTCTTCTCCGGCTGCCCAGGTAAGCTTGGGTGTTGATATTCAAAGCTCAAGTTCTTTTTCCGTCAGAAAAATAATGGGTGCAACTTCTGTCTCTGACAATATGTTGATCTAGCTCATTTAAAAGATTCTCCTGTGACAGATTCCCTTGAAATGCTATCTAAAACGTAACCAGTATCTTTTTAAATGTGTAATTGGGTTCACCAGGAAATTTCAAGCCAAGAGGAAAGTACACCCATACCATAAGCATGTTTAGGTTTATGCATCTTCATAATAGAGTGGTTTAGGGTTTGATACTGCTGTGGGGACCAGTGATAAAGCCTTACATTCACGCATGGTGGAGAGATCTTCCTGAAGGGTGAGCTCTCAATAAAAAGTTGATATAGAATAAACCTGCTACTAGACGGGAAAAAGGCACAAAGACGCAAGTCTCTCTTGGCCTGGGCTCTGGGTGGAAAAAGAAAAGTCTGTCCAGAGAATTCTAACTATGACTTCATGTTGGCTGGGGGTTTGTACTTCCCACACTGCCAAGGAATGTCCAACCTGAAAAGTTGACATAAAACAGTCTAAGACCAATGATAGCACTAGGACACCCGAGAAGAGCAAATATATCCCATCTCGACCTTGGCTGACAGAATGCCCTCAGGTAAAGCCCTCATGAGCTCAGAGTTCCAAGTGGCCAAACATGTGAGCAAACAAAAGTCCTACACTCTCATCCTAGAAAACTTGGAAAACACTGGAAAACAGAAGGAAGAAGAAAACCTCATGTCCCCTGCCCCCAGTCCAAGACAGTCTCTTTTCTGTGTTGTTTTATATGGTTGAACTCATGCAGCATGTACAGAGGCACCCCAGAGATTCACAGATGGATGATGCTATGTAGAGAGAGATTTGACAGTATATGAGATCTACCACTGAGTGGTTTAGTTGTTTTTCCAATTAAAAAACTCATTACTCAGACCATCGACTGTGAGTTTCAAAGATGTACAAAATCATCCACTCAGATTCTTTGGGGAAGAAATTGACCATTCTGCTGTTTGGTGCACTTTTGCCTTTGCAGAGTAGGAAGGAGAGCCCTGCTGAGTCATTCTCCCTTATGGGGTTCCCATTGTGGAAAAGCTTAATCATTCTTAGCAAGTACAGATCAGAACAGCCCTTACGGTTGTTTTAGGTTGATTGTCAAACAGGTATCTGCTCTGAGGTGAGAGCATATTGCCAGAGAAATACCCTTTTTTTTTTTTTTTAATGTTTATTTATTGTTCAGAGAGAGAGCAGGGGAGGGGCAGAGAGAGAGGGAGACAGAATCCAAAGCAGGTTATGCTGTCACTGCAAAGCCCGATGTGGGGCTCAAACCCACAAACCGTGATATCATGACCTGAGCAGAAGTCAGATGCTCAACTGACTGAGCCACCCAGGCGCCCCGCCAGAGAAATATCTTGATCTCTTTTAACTTTTTCAAGGTCCTTAGTACCAACTATGGTCTTTGGACACCAATGGCAGAGGCAGTGAGGCACCACTTCATATTTGAAATCCAAATAAGCACTGTGTTTTAGAGGTTCTGATGGAGGATTCAAGCTACCTGAGACCTTAGAGATCATTGCGTAGATGGGGGAAATAGAAAGGTGTGGGTGTCCACAGGGTCAGAGCTGGTTTGTGGGAAAGCCTTGACTAGCACTTGAGACCCCTTATTTAGAATCCTGTACTGTCTGCACTGTGACAAGATGCTTCCCATGTTCATTTGCAGTAGTTTCACAAACATGCTAACTATCTAGATACTGCTGTTGGAAATCTCCATCTTTAATAAAGAGGCGTAGGGCTGCAGGAAGACTGGCACATTTTTGGAGGGCTCCACTGCATGAAACTGACTAGTGGAACAAAGTGAAAGACAAACCATCTGGAAAGAATTTTGGCCAAAATTGCCTACAGGAGTCAGACAGAAGTGATTGAAGTAATAGCCTGTCGTAGCTATCTAAGAATACAAACCTAACATTGTGAGATCTTCTGATGTTTCATGAGGAGCTAAAAATCTGAATTTTTATGTGATATCCCTGGACTTTTAAATGTTGGCTGCTAACTTTTTAAAAAGATTAAATACTATGCAGACCAAACATAGGTTTGCAAATCTAACATGGCTGTTCATTTGTAAACAGTTCCTGTGAGAATTTTGTATTTTTAAGACCTTTTTTCCATTGTACCTGTTACTTTCTCTTTCTACATATGCAAGTGCATGTATTTGTTCTTGTATGTGTGATGTATAGGTATGTGTATTCATATGCATATATACGTATACTTGTGTACATAATACAGATGTATGAGACTGTTTACACCTGTGTAAACAGACTCACACTCTTTATTCTGTTTGGAAACTTGCCTTCTTAACAGTGTATCTTGGGCATCTTTTCTTGTCAGTATGTGGAGAGTCCCCTCATTCCTTTTAATGGTTACATGTTTTTCGTTGCATAAATGTACCATAGTGTAACTCATCAGTAATGGTGTAATGGATCATCAGATGTTGCCTTTGGCTTTTCAGTATTAGAAACTTTGCTGCGTTAATATTCTTGTACATGTATTGTTCAGTTGGGCAAGGTTATCTGTAGGATAAATTCTTAGAAGTTGGATTGTCAGGTCACAGGGTATGAACTTTTAAAAGTTTTGCTAGATTTTCCAAAATTGCTCTTCAAAACCGTTGTATGAACGTACGCTTCCACCCATAGTATATGGGAGTGACTTTTCCTGGAAATCCTTAAATACAATTTTTTGTCTTTCTATAGGATATTTCTGTTCTACTCCCATCCACGACTTGTATGTAGCAGGTTTGGGGACTGCATGTTTCACTCTATGAACAGCAGAGCAGCTTCTTACCTCAAAGGGTGTTCACCTTGGCTTTGCCCAGTAGGTGTCACACCAGAATCCAGGGGATGGACAAATCCATCCTGAAACAACCTCCAGTGGAGTCAGAGATGCCTTAATAACCTTTTTTACCTGGAATTTATTTATCCATTCAGGGAATTGTATTCTTTGTCTCCCCCCCCGCCCCCCCAAAATACTATCTCAGAGATGTGGTCAGTAGAACTACTCTGCTAGCGTTGAAGATGGAGGACTTGGATTTAGATGCTCATGAGTAAAGAAAAGGGGCCTTATAGGGGTTTAAACGAAATCAGAGCTGCTGTCCTCCCCCGGCTCCAGTTGGTTGATCAGGTCTTTCTTTCCCCAGGACTGTTTTCAGGGGAACTCCCAGAATGTACCCAGGAGCTGATGATTGACGTCACCAAGAGCTACTACCAGAAGTTTTTGCCCTTGACACAGGTCTAACGTCTCTGCCTTGTGTCTCGAATTTGGTTGAGCTCTAAGATGAACTTGGGGACAAAGTGAGCCAGCCAACATCTACAAAGAGCTCTAGTGTCTTTGATATCTTCCACCCTCTTTTTTTGTTTGTCTGGTTTTGTTTAATTCTTTAGAATTTCTCAATCCTTCCAGGTTCTAAGCTCTTAAGACTTTAATAACAGAACGCCTGGAGGCGTTGTGTCCAAATGCTGTACTTAAACCTTATCTATTAACAGTCACTCCATACCATTATCTGTGGAACACAGAATCATCTGTTCCCAACACTCCCATCCCTTGGTCCCGTGGATGACTGGATCCTGCTGAAATAGGCCCGCCGAGTGCAGCACTGTCCCAGCGTGGAGGTCATGGAGCTGGTGTGCTGCTGTCAGCCATTAGCTGCTCACATGGATCGCTCTCGGCTTTCCTGAGCTAACACAGTTGGCCAGTCGCCCCAGTTGCTCATGGGGGGAAAAAGTGTGACTTTTCAGAGCCCAGATTCCTGTTTGCTACTGAAACTTCAAGGGAGGGGTGGTTAGCATTTCTCTCCTTCCCAAAATGACCTTAACTGTCCTTTTAACCCAGGGTGATGAATAAAAGACTTTCTAGCATTCTGATCTAGGGCCTTTGGCTTTCACTAGAGGGGAGGCCCTCAGCACCCAGGTTTTATTTTTGCAAAGACCCAGGTTTGAGTCTCCCACGTGGACGGGCTAGTCTGGCAGTCACTCCTTGCCTCACAGTATTTAGAGGCAGCAACATATGCCTTATTTCCTTGAAGACGTAGCATTTGTGACAATTGTTCTCTAACCTAGAACCATTCACCCACTCTATATTTGCCATAAATGTCACAGTTAAGACCGAAATATTTGCACCTGGACCCGATCATGTATATATACAGGGGCCTCTTAAATCATTCTGTGGGCACAGAGTCCCAAGGAGTAAATGAATTTACCAGTGCTGTTCTTACCATCTCTTGGGTAATAACACAATCCTGCTTGGTTCTGCTCTGACCTCTTGGTCTAAAAGGATTTAGAAGGGAAGGCCTGAGAAGCTTGGCTTTGCTCAATGCTCTGATTCTGCTGTGAACAGGGTAGGATAGTTCAGCCTTGAAGATTAAGGATCTATCAGGAGCTGTCCTAACTTAATATCTGGTTGTGGGGTTAAAGTGTCTACATGTGATGATCTCTACTACGTCAATATAAAACTATTTTCTGGTTTGTCTTTTTTTTTTTTGTTTGTGCATTAAAAGATTGACTTCAAAGATTATTTGAAGGTGATCCTTCTCTATCTCCAGTGATGGCTACCTCAGTTCCTTGGGCACTTTACTGCACGCCTGGTGCCCTCCTACAGACTTGACATTCACTGGTTTGCTCACGGTTCACACCAACCCAGTAAGGTGGATGTTGTTCCCATTTTACAGATGAGAAAAAAACTCAAAGATCTTAGGTAACTGGTCCAGTTCATACAATGAAGAAGTGACTGACCCAGGAGTCACCCCCCATGCCTATCTGACAACATAGCCATGTTACTCAGCTGTGCCCTGGTAAGATGAGACTAGGCTTGCCCTTGGAGCACATCTGCTGTGCGTCCTACTTGATATCAGTAGTCTGTGATGGTTGCAGTTTTCTACTTTGTTTTGATTGATTGATGTCATTTCCTGGCATCTCCCCCAACTCACTTCTCCTTTCGTGCCACCATAAAGGCAGATCTTGGAATTGGCAGAGCTTTGTTGCTGTCTAAACTACCCTCTTGTTAGCTAGTGCAATCCTGCAGGGCATGTCTAACATATTACCACCCAGCCTGTGTTTGAATACCTCCAAAAGGAAGCGTACCACTTTATGCAACTGTCCATTTTCTTTTTCAACTTATTTCTTCCAGCTTCATTGAAATGTAATTGACATATAATTTTTTGACTGCCCATCTTGTGGGTGAACAGTGAAAATTAAGAGAAAGTGGGATCTTTTAAAAGCTTCTTCAACACAATTTTAAAAGCCTTGAGTAACTCATGTACGAGATTCCAAAAACCCAATCCAGTTAGTGGAAAAGGGACATGCAGTGAAGTAGAACTTCCCAGTCTAGAACCCCGATTGCACATTCTACTGCCCAGGGGCAACTACTCTGAACAGGTTTTGGTGTGTCCTACCAGAGACTGTCTGCATGCAGCAGCAGATACGAATGCATACCGCAGCCTGTGTATTCATACAACTGTGAGCACACAGTAGGCGTGCAGCTTTGCACCTTGCTGCTTGTACGGAATGATACACCTTCGAGGCGGTTCTACCTTTGGCACATACAGGTGATAAAAATGGCAGTCACTAATATTTACATAGTGTTCCCCCATGTACCAGGCACTCTTCTGACTTCTGCACATTTATTAACTTCTTTAGTCCTCACCACCACCAGGGGTAGGTACCATTACTCTTCCCCAAGGAACAGAGGTTAAGTAAAATGCTCAAATTTGTACATCTGATGGGATGGTGAGTCAAGGCAGTCTGCATGTAGAGCCCATACTTTTCATCACTACGCTGGAATTCCTCTCTGTTGTAAAACCTTTCATTGCCCAAAATTGTATCATCTAGCCAGCCCTCACTGTTCAGAAAGCTGAGAAAGTATTTTGCTTTTTCAGGCAGGCAAGGGAAAGGGGGTTGGGAGTGGGTATGGGATGAACCATCCAGCAGTGGCTGCCCCAGGCAGGAAGCCCATTGTCCCCCTGAGAAGACTGTCTCCTTGCAATGTGCCTTGCTGTCTTGTAGCTGCAGTGGTCGTTTAAGAGCTAAATGGGAGCAGGTTTCATGGGAACTGTGTCTTGCTTGAAGTCAGTAAATAGTGTCTTAAAATTCTGTACCATATAGTTGGCACTCTATAGAGGAATCTGCAAGCTAGATTAGATAAAAATCCAGTTAGAATGCTTTGTTGCAAGTGACAGAAATCCAGCCCGAGCCAGTTTAAGTAAGAAAGGGGTTTTATTGGCTTACACAACAGATCATGGAAAAGGTTAGCTTCGGAAGCAATGTAATGTGAACCTTGGGCAAGTTACTTAATCTCTCTGCCCTGTACCCTAAGCTGTACAATGGGGATGACAATGGCACCCCCATAGAATTGGTTCTGATTAAATGAGGTACTATATGTAAACATTAAAGATCGTTCCTAGCACTCTGCAAGTAATAACATTATCATTGCAGGGATAATTATATCCAGAGACTGAAACCCAATATGGCTCTTTGTTTTCTATTTCTTTTTCACCTGTACGTTAGTAAAGGTACAGATTGGGCTGCTGTAACAAAGAGACCACTGAACTACAGTCGCTGTCTCTCACCTAGCAGTGTGGGGATAGTCAGGTTGTTCAGCGCAGATAGGTGTGGGCTCCAGGAAACCATCAAATACCCAAGTTCCTACTATCTTGTCACGTGACCACATTTAGCTACAAGGGAGGAGGCAAATTTAGTCACTGGCTGCATAGCTAAAACTCTGAGGAAGGAGATTCTAACAGTAAAAGGGAGAGGGGGAGATTGGACACAGGGAAACAGTAAGCAAGCTCTCCCAGGTCTGTGTTGGCTTCCTTTTCTCCTACTGTAAGCGGGTTCTCTCATGCATTGGAGCCCATGGCAGCTGACTGCTCCAGATTCTACCCTCCCAGCTTACTAGCCCTGAGAGAGAGGCTTCTTCCCCCCAGTTCTAATTTGGAAAATCCTTATAGAAAGGTCCTCAGTGGTTTCTGGCGAGTCCCATACCCTCTTGGATTAATCACTGCCCTAGGGTGTGCAGCCCTATGATAAACCTGATGTAGGTCATGAGCTTTCCTCCATCCCCCCCCATGGCTGAGGAACAGCAGAGCCCATCACCAAAACAAGATGCTGGGCAGACAAATAATAGCTACTACAAATAGTAAACAAGTCTATAATTACTCGTTACTGATACTGTTGGAAAGGATGTTGGTGGTCATATGTGTCCTAGGAAAGGCCAGCTGGACTCTGTCTCCATGGTGGCTCTCACCCCAGGGACAATCTGTCACTAGATAATTACCTTTAAAACCCCAGAGAAGAAAGTCTCCTTGTCTTCTCAATACTCTCCGAAGAGCAGACAGATGGGAGAGACCTCGGCTGGGACTCTTTCCAGTTGTCTTAGGGGACAGGGGAAATTAATTGGCTCATGTAGCTGATAAGGCCAGGGCCAGGTTAGGCTTCAAGCCATATTCCAAGACTCACAACAGCATCATCAGGGATCTGTCTCTTCGGTTCTTGACTCTGCTTTCCTTTGAGCTGACTTCATTCTCAGGCTTCACGAGTGACCCTGTAGCTCCAGTTATTGGTAGAAAGAGCTCCCTTTCCCTAACAGAACCCCTGGACCTGGCTATTATTGGTCCACACCTGGGATGTATTCAGCCTCAAGTAATCACTGTGTCCAGGAAGGTAGAATGCACTGATTGCCTAGACCAGGGACACATCCTCACATGGCTCGAGAGTTGGTGTTGGGTGGCTGTGGTGGGGGGTGATGTTGCCAGAAGAGGGGATGAATGGATGCTGGGCAGGAAAAATCATCTGCTGTCCAGTTCAGGCCTCTTCCTTTTCTCTACTTGTCTTCACTGCCCTCTGTTTACCTGCCTACTCTTACTGCCTGTCCAATCTCTCATTACCCTTGGTCTTGGGGGTGGGATGCCTCTGGTTGTACCTGGGCCTGGCACAGGGAGGATGTTGCTTAGCCAAAGTGAAGTGTTGATAAAGAGCCATTTAGGGTCACCTGGGTGGCTCAGTTGGTTAAGCGTCCAACAATTGATCTCAGCTCAGGTCTTTTTTTTTTTTTTTTAATGTTTATTTTTGAGAGAGAGAGACAGAGCATGAACAGGAGAGGGGCAGAGAGAGAGGGAGACACAGAATCAGAAGCAGGCTCCAGCCTCTGAGCTGTCAGCACAGAGCCGATGTGGGACTTGAATTCATGAACTGCCAGATCATGATCTGAGCCAAAGTCGATGCTTAACCGACTGAGCCACCCAGGCACCCCTCTGTTTTCTTTTTATGTTTATTTATTTATTTTGAGGGGGAGAGAGCATGAGCAGGGGAGGGGTAGAGAAAGAAGGAGAGAGAGAATCCCAAGCAGGCTCTGTGCTGCCAGCACAGAGCCTGACCCACCATGACTTGATCCCATGAACCACGAGATCACAACCCAAGCTGAAATCTAGAGTCAGACGCTCGGAGTGCCTGGGTGGCTCAGTCAGTTAAGCGTCCGACTTCAGCTCAGGTCATGATCTCAAGGTTCGTGGATTCGAGCCCCATGCCGGGCTCTGTGCTGACAGCTCAGAGCCTGGAGCCTACTTTGGATTCTGTTTCCACATCTCTCTCTGCCCCTCGCTCATTCATACTCTGTCTCTCTCTGTCTCTCTCAAAAATAAATAAACATTAAAAAAAAAAAAAGAGATGCTCAACCAACTGAGCCACCTAGGCACCCTTCAGCTCAGGTCTTGATCTCAGGGTTGGGAGTTCAGGCTTCCATGTCCAGCATGGAGCCAACTTAAAAAAATAAGTAATAATAATAAAGAGCCAGTTAGAGTATGCTACTCTGCCTGGAACTTCTCTCTTGTGGACCCCATAGCACCTTGTTAGAGGAGCCCTTGTCAAGGTCTAGGTAGAATTCTAGTTACGTACTTGTGTTCTTGTCTGAGCCCACACTAGCTGTGAGCTCCTGAGGAGTCAGATGTGAGCCTGTGGGTATCCAGCCCATACTTAATGGGGTGAGCCCCTCCTCCCCTCAGTCCCTACCCAGCCTAGATAAGTGTTATGTTGCAAGATCCCGGGTACAGGGGGCAAGGTTGAATGACTGACTCGTGTGCCTTCTGTTGACTGATTCTGGTGCATGTGGTTGCACAGGGTTACTGTGGTTGTTTGGGATGTGCAGTGGCTTCAGAATTAGTCACTTCTGCATGGGCCATTTCACTCAGAGCCTGAGGCCACGCTTCCTTAGTCACTGACCCATGTGGGTAATGGCAGACTTGAAGTGAATCAGACAAACATTACTTCTATTTAATACATCCTTGGAAGTTTCTCAGCTATAAAGAAGGGATCTTGGTGGCTAGGTAGGTCTTTCTTGGTGTATTGATGTGGCCAGTGAGAGCCCACAAGAGTCCAGAACATGGAGCCCCAGACACATTCTGACTTGCCCTCAGCCATTCTCTAGGACAAATTGACATTAATGGACCTGGATGGTTGCCTTGGGTGATCAGAGCTAGCTGGCTGATCCCCAGGGGGTAGCTTCAATGGAGTTGCAAGGCCCCTGTAATGACATTGGCAGTGTTGAAACATTGTGTGAAGGCTTGATTATTTCAAAAAAGTTGTCAACAAAGTGTCCTGCCAGCTTGGACCAGTTTCTCCAAGTCCATGATCACTGAAACACTTCTAGAGCCCCCACTAATGTGCTTTTCTAGAATATGCACTTGCTACCTTTAGGGCTCGGAAGGTGGGGCCCTGAGCACATGCTATATCACTCATTTGCTCATTTACCAAATACCTTTTGAGCCACTGCTGAATGCCCGGCGGTGCCCTAACCCCTGGAGATACAGTAGACAATAAGATGGAGCCAGATCCTGTCGGTAGGGATGTTATAGCTTAGTAGGGGAGAGAAAGCCAAAGAAACAGAGTTCCCCAATGGAGGCCTGGGGGCCCCTTTTCAGGTCACAGTGGTGAAGAGTGGGCACTGGAGGCAGGAAGATCAAACCCCAGCCCTGCTGTGTACTAGCCTTGTGGCTTTGGGCAAGTTATCTCCCCTTGTGGAACCTCAGATTTCTCATCAATAAAATGGGGAAGATGCCTAGGAGTTGTTATGAGGATTTAAATGCACTCAGACGTGTAAAGCAGGAGCCCTGGCTCAGGGTAAGTGCTTAGTGACTGGTAGTTTGTAACAACTATTATTAGTAAGTGAAAAATCTTGAGTAAAATCCTTCATAGTGTAAGGTACAGCATTCTAACATATTTTTAAATTTAGAAAGAACATCAGCTCATTTATAATCAATCCACCACAAAGAAGAGATGGGAAACAGAAATCACCCTTCCTTGCTTTGCACTTACCAGATTCCAGGCACTTATTAGAAAACATTTAATCTTCCTGTCAAAAAAGTAGGGATTTTTAGAACTCATTATACAGAGGAGGAAACTGATCTTCAGAAGGGTTAAGTCAACTTTCCCAGTGTCACAAAGCTAATTAATGACTGAGCTAGAATCCATGTTTTATGCAGTCCCCCAGTATCCTGAGCCTCCAAGGCACTTGATGCTGAGGACCATCCTTGCTGCCCAGTCAGTTAATTCTTTGTTTTCCTGAAGTTTTTGCTGGTGAGTTGGGCACACCTACTTTTCATTAGGCACTCTGACCCAGACCCTGGAGCAAGAAGAGTTAGTGCAGGACGACCTGCTTCCCCGAGGAGAGGAGATGGCTTGTTCTGTATCTTTAAGTCTGCTGGGCATCACACATATGGTCGATGCATAAGAAAATCGTCCAAGAGAAGAGACAAGAATGGAGTCCACACCCTCTCTGGCTTTCAGACCTTGGGTCTAGACATTCGGCCATGGTCTTTCTGGGCCCTACCAACATCCCTCTTTTCAGCTGTATTCATCTCAACCTTCGGTGTCTGCTGAGTGCACCTTCTGACTTCGCATGGGAACAGCGAGAGCCTGCGAAAGCAGTAGGGCCAGAGGGGGAGAATAAGGAAATCTGAGACTCAGAAACTCTAAGGCCTCTTGGAGACTCTGAGCTCCCTGAGTGTAGGTACAGGTTCTTTTTGTTTCAATAATAATAGCAACAACTGACATGACTATGTCCCCGGTGTGTTTCAAGTGCTGTCCTCATAGACGCTCTTTACAAGAACCTTTGGAGATGGGCACATCACAGATAGAATCCTAGAAGATGGGCACTTTAAGTATCCCCATTTTATAGACATGGAAATAGAGGCACAGAGAGGTTAAGTAATTTGCCCAATGTCACACAGCTTGTAAGGAGGAGGGTTTGAACCCAGAGTTCTTCAGTTTAACCAATATATCGTATTGCTTGTTGGTAAGGAGGGAGGGAGGGAGGGAGTGAACAAGTGAGTCTGGGATTTGCGGCTGGCCAGACCGACAAGGCCCCCAGAGGCAGGATGAGGCGTACTCTGGAGTCAGCAGAGTTGGGTTGCAATTCCCTGGCTACAGGACCTCGGGCAGTAACCTCATCCGGAAGTGCCCGTGTCCTCATCTTCAAAATGGGAATAAGGTCTTTTTGAGGATGCAGTGAGATCATCTCCGTAAAGCTGTTAGCCCCATGCCTGGTATATGCAGAGTGCTCAGTGAGGGCTCACTGTTAGTATCACTGACGCTCTGTAGATGATTGTATTAATGTGGCATCACTGCAGCTGTATCAATGGAAACTCCGTGTTGACAAGAGCTAGAAGGGAATATGAAAAAGAAAACAGTTGCTAAACGTCAAAGGGAATTACTGTTTTTTCAATGCGTTGTCATTTCTTTTTTCTTTTTTTGTATGTTTATTCATTTTTGAGAGACAGAGACAGAGTATGGGGGGGGGGGTGGGAGGGGCAGAGAGACAGGGAGACACAGAATCCAAAGCAGGCTCCAGTCTCCGAGCTGTCAGCACAGAGCCCGATGCGGGGCTCGAATTCATGAGTTGTGAGATGACCTGAGCCGAAGTCGGATGCTTAACTGACTGAGCCACCCAGGTGCCCAATGCTTTGTCTTTTAAGCGTGCGACCATTTCTAAATGGAATAAATAGAATATACATGCAGTGGGTACTCAGTGGCCTTCAAATGTATTATTGGTTGATTCCATTGCTTAAAAGTCTTATCTTCTGGGGGTTGTTTCTGCCTCTGCAGAAAAGAGCACTTCAGGCCTGTAATTAACAGTTCTCTTGATGCTGAATTTACTGCTAGGGGTTTGAGTAAATTTGCAATGAGGAAAAAAGGGAAGTTTTTAAAAATGATTTTGTATTTTGTAGCTCTTGTATCTGGAAATATAAAACTGGTTTAAAATGTCACATACTTCACAGTTTCATAAATGCTAGAGGGATCATCCCAATCAAAGAAAGATGCAAAAAAAAAAAAATTAAGAAGGTGTTGGTGAGATACAGCTTCTGGCGGGTGTGTTGGAGTTTAAATTCTTTGAGTGTTGGAACCAGAACAAGTTTTCATGTAACTGTTGATTTTTGCTATGATTTGTGTCTGTTGGAACCTCTGGAAGGGGAGACAACATGAAAAGAGAAGCAATTTCTGGATGGAAACGCACATTTGGAATTTGAAAAAGCAGTTGCACTGCCAGTGAGCCCTAGGTGAAATGTCCAACGCCTAGAGGCTGATGCCAGGCCAGCATGATGTACATGGTTTTGAGTGGGTCAGACTGACAACATGAAAAGGAAGCCTTGCTTGTCACTTGGACTTGGACCATGGCTGTCTGGTACTGCAGTATGACTTTCTGCAAGAAGCCAAAGAAAAGCAGCTGGCTCTCTTGGAATCCCAGATTCACTAATTGTAAAAGTCTGCATGTGACTAAGCTGAAAACTGGCCTCTGTGAGCTGTTTCAGCCCCAGCAGGAGCTGTGCTGACCTGGAAGCAGACACAGGCTCCATGAATAGGACTCAGACCCTGGGACCGTTGAAGGTTTAGGACCCCTTCTGTAGAGCTCTCATTATGAAAACCTACATCGTGGATGCTGGCCGGACCGTCGGGCCACATACACATGCCCACAGGAGAAGGCTTATTCTCTGATGGGACCATCTACAATCAAGCTGCTGGTCTGCTCTTTGCCGCAAATGCGAAGGCTACCTGCATCCTGATTTGTGATCCCTGCCAATGTTGGGGGAGGGCACATCACAGGGACTGTGATCCCTCCACTGCTGTTGAAGATCAGACTCTGGGCCTTCTTGGCAAGGATGTCTCACTGGTGTTGACTTGTGTTCGGCTTTCTAGACTAGTTGCAGCTTAACCACAGTGGGCTGATAGCCTGATTCTATTTCCTTACTGCACCCTCCCACCCCCATACACACCTAGTAAGGTAGGTTCATTATTTGAATATAGCTGTCTCAAGAGGGATTGATCTAGGCTGTTCACTGAATAAAAGGAATGGGAGATGATGTACACCCATTTGGAAACTTTTGAAAATTCAAGCTTTCATCCTCCACTAGTCTGCCAGGGCTCCCAGAACAAAATGCCTCAGACTGGGGGGCTTAAGTTAGAGAAATATGTGCTCTCACAGTTCTAGAGGCCTACAGTCCTAGACCAAGGTATTGGTGGGTTTGACTTCTCTCAAGCCCTCTCTCTTGGCTTATAGATTCTCACCGTGTCCTGACATAGTCGCCCCTCTGTGCTGTCTGTATCCTGATCTTCTCTTCTTCTAAGGACACCAGTCAGTTTGGATGAGGGCCTACCCTAGTGATTCTATTTTAATTCAATCAGCTCTTTGAAAGTCTTGTCTCCCAATAGAGTCACAATTCAGAGGTACTGGGGGTTAAGGCTTCAACATAGGAATGGCAGAGGGGACACAATTCAACCCCTGTAACACATCCTGACCAATGCCTGAATTTGTCTTTCTGGTTAAGTTAGATAAAAATGTTTATCTGCAAAAATGTATTTGTGTCTCTTGGATACAGCCTTTGCAGATAAAAAGCCTGGAGGAGACTAAGAGGGGATTGGAAGAATGTCGTTGGGTTGCTGAACAGCGGGGCCTACAGATTTTGTAGCAATGAAAAGGCAAAGTCCTGGCCCCTGGAGAGCCTGGGGGAAATGGTGGCGGGCATCTATAATCTTGGAAGCTTTCCCCTCTTCCTCACAGAAAGCTCCAGTGCTACCTTTCCATGCTCTGGAGTGCTTTGAGTTCAGACCGCTGAGCCTGTGATCACACCAGGCAGCCCTGGCTCTGACGACAGAGGGGGCCAGGGCCCTGCACTTCCACACAGAATGCACACTCATGAGATGGGGACACTTGTATCACAGACAAGTAGAATTGTTTGGAACTGACTGCCTTCACGCAGCTCTTCCAATACCAAGGGCTGGCTGGATCTTCCAGACTGGACTGGAAGCCCTAGGGTGGGAGAACCGTGGTAAGAGGCTTACACTGGGGGCCCTGTTACCCTTCACTGCCTAACATATGTCTTGCTTGAGGTACCCTAACATTGAAAACTCATTTCCAGTGGAACCATGTGCCCTCTGGGACTGTACTAATGTCTTTGTGCCCTGTCACCACACTGCCTCAGCCCTGGAAGGCTTCAGATCAGCCTGAACTTACTGGCCACAGCTGTGTTGTACCTGAATTGGTGCCTGGGGCCAGGTAAAAATGAATCATACAGAAGTTTAGGGAGGAAGCCACTTGGCTTTCTAAGATAGACTGTTGTTATTTTTTTAATTGAGGTATAGTTGACATATAACATTATATCTAAAGTAGACTTTGATGGTTAACGGGACCCCTGGCAGGCATAACAGATCAGCACTGCAGTTTGGGCTCATCTTTTTGCATGGGGTCCTACTGATAATACATTCGCTGCAAAGAAGCATGAGCCAAGGCCAAGGGCCAAGGGGATGGACAGCGCAGAAGGGAGTTAACACAGTAAGCCTGAGACTGCTCTCCTTGTTTGCAAGGCTGACCCTTGGCTGGCATCTGGGTAATTGGATTTTGAGTGGGTTCTCACCATTACCTAAATAGTAAGAATGGCTCACTGTGCCTAAACTGTGCAGACAGTATGGTTTATGCTAAATGCCTGCTTTTCTTCCAGGAATCCAACATTTTGGTATGTGCCAGGCAGAGGGTGTCTACTTGGCCAGCCTATTGGGCCAGCAGTATAAAACCCTGGGCACTGAGCCTCTAAGGAGCTTCCCTGGCAAATAACACTTCACACTTGCTGTCATAACTCATTGCTGGAGGAATTAAGTATTCTTTGTGTCTATACTGCGAGAAGGCTCTGGGAAGCTTGTACCTGGTTTCCTCTGGGCTTTGTGCTATGCACTTTTTTCTGTTTGCTGATTTTGCTTTGTAGCCTTTTGCCGTAATAAATTATAGCCGGCTGTCAGTAAGACTATATGCTGAGTCTTGTGAGTCTCCTAACAAATCATCAAACTGGGGGGGGGGGGCACTTTGGGGACTCCCAAAACAGGAACAAGGGCGACTTCTGGGGTGTTGGTAGTGTTCTCTTTCTCAGTCTGGTGTTGTTTATGTGGGGTGGGTTCAAGTTGTGAAAATTCATTGAGCTGTACAGTTATGATATATACGCTTTCTACATATCTTAAGCTTCAATAAAGAGATTACACATCACCAGAGTAAAAGTAAAAAACCTTCCTTTTATTCAGCAAACATTTCAGTTACCCCCCTTTTTTACTGGGCATTGCTCTGGGAGTTTGGGACACGGGCTAGGAAAGATGTCATCATTGCTTCTGCATTTACTGGGAGGCAGGTAAAGATATACTTACAATAATATGGCTGATATTTGCTGGGCTCTATCAGAGACATCATAGGGCGCCAAGGGGCACAGAGAAAGCGCTTCTAACCTGGGTATTTTGCCGTTCTAGGGTTGCTACTCCAGTACTTTCGAAAGTCAGGGAAATGGGCAGAGGGAGATGGCTGAGAACAGCGGCAAACAGGGAAGGTATGTGGGTATAGAGTCAGAGCCTCTAGTTTTGTTTTGCTTTTTTTTCCTTTTTTTTTTTTTTGGAAAAGCCACAAATCTGAATTTTTATGTGAGCTCTCTTGAGTTTTAAGTGCTGTAAACGAATCCAAGTTTTCAAATGTGGGAGGCCAAACACAACACCCCTGCAGGACAATTTGGCCTTGGCCTACCGGCTTGCGAGGCATTCTGCCAACCAGCCATCCGTCCTCAGACCAAAGACCTGAGGGTCCACTCTTTCAGGCTCTGGGAAATCTAGCAATGAGCGAGCCAGACAACTTTCTTGCATTGTGGGGGTGCCTGGTACCGTGCTTCTCAAACATCAGGATGTGTGGGAATCACCTGGCATTCACACTGAAAGGCAGCTTTCTCACTCGGGAGGTCTGGGGTAAGTAAGGCCTGAAATTTTCTTTCTAACAAGCTCCCAGGTGATGGTGATGCTGGTGATCCCTGAACCATATATGCTTTGAGTAGAGTTGCTCTATATTCCGGAGGGGCTTAGGAGCAGCTGGCAAGCACCGTGTTTTTACTTGAGTTTTAGTTTATTGGGGTGTCTTGGAGCTGAGGACATCAGAGGCAAGTGCTTAAGGCTGAGCCGCCAGGTCTCTATTCTCAGAGGTTATAATCTAGAAGGCAGGTGGGGGTGGAGGAAAGTGTTAGGAAAAGCTTCCAGGAGGAGGTGCATGGGAACTGCAGGAACCTCCCTGGCCGTCGAGAAAGGGAGAAGCCCTGAACTCCCCCTCTCCTCGGGCTGGGTCTCTGTATCCCCACGCCGTGTACGGTTTCCCAGGCATCCCACGTGTCTGCGCCCAGCGAGTGCCTGTCAATCAAGTTTCTCTCCTACCCCGGGCTGGGTAGGGTTTAAAGGCAGCAGCGGTGCAGAGCGCTCCCATCGTGCCGCGCGGCGGGCGGGTTTGGATTTTAAATCCCCGCGGCCAATCAGTGGCGCGCAGGCTCTTGTAACGTTCCCGGCGCCGCGTTTGAATTCGAGGAGGAGCGAAGCGGTGCCAGGTCTCTGCCCAGACTCTGCTAGGTTTGCGGAGCAACTCCGGGAACATGAGTGCGGCGGCAACTGCAGGGAAGCTGGCGCGGGCACCAGCCGACCCAGGGAAAGCCGGGGGCCCCGGAGTTGCAGCTCCCGGGGCTCCAGCGGCCGCTCCGCCGGCGAAAGAGATCCCGGAGGTCCTAGTGGACCCGCGCAGCCGGCGGCGCTACCTGCGGGGACGCTTTCTGGGGAAGGGCGGCTTTGCTAAGTGCTTCGAGATCTCGGACGCCGACACTAAGGAGGTGTTCGCTGGCAAAATCGTGCCTAAGTCGTTGCTGCTCAAGCCTCACCAGAAGGAGAAGATGTCCATGGAGATATCCATTCACCGCAGTCTCGCCCACCAGCACATCGTAGGCTTCCACGGCTTTTTCGAGGACAACGACTTCGTGTTCGTGGTGTTGGAGCTCTGCCGCCGGAGAGTGAGTGTCGCTGCCCGGGGACCGTGGTTGGGGGCTCCGGGGGCTCGGAGCTGCTACAGAAGAGGTGCTGGAAACCTTGGGCTAGGCATTGTAAAGGACTCGAGGAGAGCGTGCTTTGCACTTGGAGCTGCAAGGGGAAGGGGTTGCGATTAAGTAGCGCTCGAGCCCTGTTGCTGCTAGGGAAGGCAGCTCCTGGACGCTAGGTGTCGAGCGGAGTGGGGGAGGCGCAGGTCGGAGGAGAATCCTGGCAATGGACGCAAGGGCTTCCGGAGTTGCTAAGGGAGGAGTCCCGGGTAAGGGGTGCTGCAGACCCGGAGCTTCCGGAGTAGGGCTGGGTCAGGGAGAGGGTGGTTGGAGCCAGACCAAGGAGCTTCCGGGAAGGGAGGCGGCTGGACAGGGCTCTGCTGCTACGAAAAGGCCTGGGGAGGGATACTGAGAACTCTGAGCTTCCAGGAGTGGGTCTGGAAGAGGTATCCCAGGTAGGGGGCTTGGGAGGGAGCTAGTGGGAGAAGGGGTGCTGTGACTGGTTGTGGCCAGGCTTAGGGGAGAGAACGGATCGTAGCTGTTCTAGAGAAGAAATAAGGGTGGGGGTGGGGCGTCCTCGGCTGCCTTTATCCAGTGCATCGTTACCGGCTCCGCATTCCTCCTCTCTTAACCCCAACCAGTCTCTCCTGGAGTTGCACAAGCGGAGGAAAGCACTGACAGAGCCCGAAGCCCGCTACTATCTTCGGCAGATCGTCCTTGGCTGCCAGTACCTGCACCGAAACCGGGTCATTCACCGGGACCTCAAGCTGGGCAACCTTTTCCTGAACGAGGATCTGGAGGTGAAAATAGGTGAGTGCTGGACCCGGAAGGGGTGCTTGACACCACCGGAAGTGGGAATGAGGAGGTGCTGAAGAGGGAAAATAGGAAGGAGGCAGGGAGGGAGGAAGAGGACGGTAGAAGTCTGGGCTGTTGATTGCTTCTAGAATCCCTCTTTAGTACCAAAATTTAAAATAAAGAGCCACAAGCCAGTATCCTGCAGACGCATTGTTTAGTGCTCCTACGCAGTAATTTTTTAAAAGAAGAATTTGAATTAGTTTCCATTTTTCAAATTGGGATGCTTGACATACAAATTTGGATTTGGACTCCTCTTAAACATATTAAACATATATTGTTGGCAGCTCCAGCAGTTCTGAGACAGCATCCCTTCCGGCTGCTCTTTGCCTGGCTGAAAAGCAGCTGTTCCCCTTAGACCCCCTGGGATTTGCCACAGTCCTCACCACTCATCATTTCCTCACAAACTTGCCAAATAGCAGTACTGACCTTTACTTGCTTGATCCTTGAAGGCATTTGACTTGTGCTGTTTCCATCAACTCCCTTCTAGAAGGGCCCTCCTTTCTAAGGAAGGGGGGGCAAGGAGGCTCCCTAGGAGGCCCCTCCCCTGGGCCAGCAGGGTGGGAGGAAGCCTGGGCAGCCCTGCTGCCTACAAGATATAGGGAAAAAGGGGAAATGACCCTGTTCTTGACATTCAAACCTGTACCAGCTTTCTGCATTGGCAGATGACAGAGGCTAGCATCTGAGCACCCCCTCTTCCTCCCTCTGTCCCAGGGGATTTTGGACTGGCAACCAAGGTCGAATATGACGGGGAACGCAAGAAGACCCTGTGTGGGACTCCTAATTACATAGCTCCTGAGGTGCTGAGCAAGAAAGGGCACAGTTTCGAGGTGGACGTGTGGTCCATTGGGTGCATCATGTAAGTTGGGAGTTGTCTCAGGACCCACATGGCCTAAGCAAGGGCCCTTTTGGATGTCTCACCTGGCTGACTTGACCTTGTGGACCTTTCTGCCTATGGAGAGGCTGTTCCAGAGAACAGATTGCCCCAAAACAAAGCCCAGTTTCCATATCTTTCCTTGTCACAGGTTATCTTGTAGGATTCCTGCAGCCTGGGCTGTGTGTCTGGGGAAGGTGGGGGAGAGGGGTGGGAGTGTCCCCCTAAATCTGTTCTAGGTCCTTGCTACTCAAAGTGTGGTCCACAGAGCAGCAGCATCACCTAGGAACTTGTTAGAAATGCAGAATCTCAGGACCCAGACTACTGATTGGATCGGAATCCGGATTTTAACAAGATCCCTGGGTGATTCCCATGCGCAGTAAAGTTTGAGAAGCACCAATCTAGAAAGCAGCCCTGGGAGGGAGGACTTAGGTCAGGAATAGAGCTGACAGAAGGAGGTGCCTGTAGTCTATCTGGATCGAGGCCTTCTGAGGTGGGTGGGCAGTGGGTAGAGGGTTGGGCCCTTCGGGTATTCTCTTTTTTATTGTCGTTGATCTGAGTACTGGAGAGCTAGAAATGAGTTGTAGCAATGGCTTTCATACTTATTTGCACTGGAGCTTTTTCAACTGAAAGCTCCAGGCCTTGAATACAGAACTATCAAAATGGCGCTGCTTCTGTAGAGGAAGGTAGCCCACGCACTTGGACCTGATTTGTACTGGCTGGCAGCTTCTGGGGCCCCAGGTTACCACAAGCTATAGTTGAAAAGTCACTATTGCTATCACCGGTCTTCTGAGGGCTCACCCCGGCCCATATCCTGGCTCCCGTGGGCTTGAGGATTGTCCTCAGGGGCCTGAAGGTCAGAATTTCCAGATGCCCGGCCTCCCTTCTGGCCCTGAGATGATTCCTCTGGCATCTAGGTTTTGGCTGCGAGCCTTGAGCCAAATCTACCCACCTTGTGCTTTTACAGGTATACCTTGCTAGTGGGCAAACCACCTTTTGAGACATCTTGCCTAAAAGAGACTTACCTCCGGATCAAGAAAAATGACTACAGTATTCCCAAGGTGACTAAAAACACTTGAAGTTTAAATTTGTTTTGTTTTCCCCCAAAAAGCTGCTTACTGAGCCTAATCATATCCCGGGGCTAGAGATAAGTCAACCCCACTGCTAGGGGAGCCACAGAGCTTTAGTGGATCTGTGTCTGAAATAACATACAGAACTTGATAGGTGTGCACAAAAGCATTTATTGTAAGGGGAGAGGATCTGTAGATCCTTAGAGTTTGGGCATATAACCCAAAATGTGTAAAGAGCAAAAAACGTGGGGGGGGAAGAGCAGGAGGCAGACGTAGAAGTGCCACTTCAGCTTTGGAAGTGGACCTTCTCGAGTTAACTGGTCTCTGCCACGTGGCAGCCAGATCACAGTGGGCAAATGGCCTGAATCTTTTGGCTTCCAGTTTCCCACTTATAAGGTGGAGTTACTACCCCTGGAGCGGCTCGCAGAGCGCCTTGTATACACTAAGTGCTCACAGAATCCTGAACCACTGTGAATCCAGAGTGGTGTGCCTTTTCACAACCACTGCTGTCAGCGCGTTGAAAGGAGTAGCCTGTTTCTGCAGAAGCCCGACTCAAGGCTGCTTTCCAGTTTGGGATCCTTGACTCGTGTGAAATCAAGAGCCCCATCTCCATAAGGGCAGAGAGGTGAAATCTGTCACAAAGGATCATTTAACTGTCCGATGGGCAGATCCTGAAGGGTTCAGACGGTTCAGAGTGGGTGAGCGAGCTGGCTTCACCACTCATTAGGTGTGTATTCTTAGGAAAGGCGCTTAACGTGTGTTCAGTTTCTTCATCTGCAAACGAGAGATGGTAATAGAGACTGCCACCCCTTGTTTTATGTGAAGGGTAAACACGCTAATGTACATGACGTGCTTGGAACACTGTCCTGGCACAGAGTAAGCGCACAACTAATGCTAGGCTGTCACTATGCATTGGACCTGTGCTGGGTTATCTCCCATTGAACCCTGCAGGGCTCAGGCTCGGTGCTATGTCGTCTCATTTTCTAGATGAAGACACACAGGCCCTAGAAAGTCAGGTCACTTGTCCTAGCTGGTATTAGGGACGGAACAGGGACTTAAACCAGGTCTTTATGACCTCACAGCCTACATTCTCAAGTACTACTCTAGTGGTGAGCAACCTAAATTATGCGAGAAAAAATTCAGGGGCAATCACATTAAAATTGAGTCTCAAAAGGAAGGAGAAGTGATCATTCTCACAACTTAGGTTGACACTTGTCAACTCAGCAAAGCCAACAGTGGGGCACCTGGTAGATATGTGGCCACCAAACATGGTATATGGGAGCCATGCATGTGGCCCAGGGGCCACGGTTCCTTTATGGCAGTGCTGCTCTTGGGTCCCCCATCACCTCCTGCTTACAGCTGTCCCTCTCTGCTCTAGCACATCAACCCTGTGGCCGCCTCCCTCATCCAGAAGATGCTTCAGACAGATCCTACTGCCCGCCCAACCATTCACGAGCTGCTCAATGACGAGTTTTTTACTTCTGGCTATATCCCCGCCCGGCTCCCCATCACCTGCCTCACCATTGCACCACGGTTTTCAATTGCTCCCAGCAGTCTGGACCCCAGCAACCGGAAGCCTCTCACAGTCCTCAATAAAGGTAAAACAAGGGTTTGCGTAGACAGCAGACCCCCAGAGAGAGCCTAGGCTTCAGATGTGTGGATTGATGGCCCACAGAACCCAGGTGTGCAGTAGGACTGACTCCAGTCCTTGAGTCCGTGGCCTCCCATCCTCTCAGGGCAAAATGCCCTGCTTCCCCTGGGCCAGCCCTAGCAAGAAAGACCTTACCATGGCTGGGCCAGACCTGTTGTGCCCAAAAAGAGGAGAGTGGACTGAATGCCATGCTCACAAAACTCTTACTTAAAAAATTCCTAACATCCCTCTTTCGTGGTTCATTGAAAAAAAATAGGAAAAATTCCAAATATAGACGGAGGGCATAATGCACTGGACCCCTACACTCCACCCCCGGCCCACATTCAACAGTTAGCAAAATTTTTTGTCACGTTTGCTTCACTGTTCCATTTTTGTTCCTTGCAGTTAATCCCAGACATCTTGCCATTTTACCCCCATAAGCTTCAGTAGGTCTCTCTTTAAAAGGACAGCCACTTTTTAGGGGTGCCGGGGTGGCTCAGTCAGTTACGTGTCCGACTTTGGCTCAGGTCATGATCTCGTGGTTTGTGAGTTTGAGCCCCGCGTGGAACTCCGTGCTGACAGCTCAGAGCCTGGAGCCTGCTTTGATTCTGTGACTCACTCTCTGTCTCTCTCAAAAAAGAAAAATGTTAAAAAAAAGTTTTTTTTAAGGGACAGCCACTTTTTATAAGACTACACAACCTTGCTTGGGTTGTCATTGTGTCTGATTCTCTTCAGAGGACAAAATGAGGAAGTACATACAGTGGGGGAAAAACTTGAAGTTTGTACTGCTATTTCTGACTCACATTTTTTTCACCACATTAGTTTGATATTATTTCAAACTTATGAAAAGGTGGACAAATGGAAGCTCCTGTATCTTACAACTCCTTTTCTCCACGAAATGACGTTTTTCTACATTTACCTCTTTCTCTTTTTAATATATATAAAGTTATATATTTGTGTGTATCCACTGTTTTCTCCCGAACCACTTGAGAGTAAGTGGTATACTTCCTGTCCTTTACCACTTAATACTTCAGTGTGTATTTCCTAAAAACAAAGATTCATTCACATAACACAGTTAGCAAGTTCAAGATATTCAACATTGATACAATCTTGTCAGCTGTGGAGTTACTACTTTTCTTTTTGTAATTTATGAGTGTCCAAATACAATATTATGACTTTGATTTTATTTTTATTTAAAAAAAATTTTTTTAATGTTATTTTTGAGAGACTGCACGAATGGGGGAGGGGCAGAGAGAGGGAGACACAGAATCCAGAACCGCATGCAAGATCATGACCTGAGCCGACTGAGCCACCTAGGCACCCGTGATTTTATTTTATTCTTGTATTTCTTTTCAACTGACCCTCTTGTTTCCTCACACTAATAAGCATAACTTTTTCAGCATCTATACACAAGTTCCTCTTATTAAATGACATTTTATTGAAGTACCATTTTCCTTAGAGTATTTCACTAAGGATGTATAATGTTTTTAAAAAGGTCATTTGAAATGCTTTTTTTCTTTGGGTGAATATAGCACCAATTTAACATAAATTCATTTGTTCCTGTCGTAATCTAATACCGTTAAGGATGTCCTTTTTTGTTTTCGCCATTTCATTTTATCGGTGATGTTAATCTTGGTCACTTGGTTAGGGTAGTGCCTGATGGACTTTTCCACTGCAGAGTTACAGTTTTTCCCTTTGTAATGAATACATGTCTCGCCGAGCTACTTTGAGATGACCCTGTTCTTCCTCAAACTCTTGCCCAGGGATGTTAGCATCCTAGGTAGAGCTCTGTGGATCTGGCTGTAGCAGTTGCTACTGAGGTGTTTTAATGCAAATTCCTCTCTTCCCCTCTCCTTCTGAATTCATGGAAATTCTTCTATAAGGAAGAGCTGTCATTTCTCTCTCATTTATTTGGTTATGTACATTAGTGCACACTCATGGATTTATTCTTTGGGCTGTAATATTGCCATTTTAAAGATTCCTTTTTTTTTTTTTGAATTTGAACACCAGGGATTTTTTTTTTAAGATCTGCTGGAAATTTTCAAACTTCCTCAAAAGTAGAATTAACTGTACTAGAATCCCCATGTATACATCATCCATTTTGAGTAGTTAGCAACATTTGCCTATACTTACTTTGATCTATTTCCAACTTCTCCTTTTTCCTAGAGTTTTTAAAGCAAATCCCAAATATCTTATTATTTTCACATTTAAGTTCTTAGTACAGCATAGTTTGTTTTTAACTGAAAACTCTGATCTTAAAAATATAAGACAAAAATCATGTTCTACAAGAACTACCATGTGTTGGTCGGGAAAGAAACACTTGAGCATAAAGACAATAAAAATCATCAGGCTTCTACCACTCAAATAGAGCCTATGAGACAAATCTCAAAGGGTATCTTTTCAGACTCTTTTGACATCTGTACAAAATTTAGGGGTGGAAAAAAAATCTCCTGTTTTCATCAAATGCCCAGCATTGGGGTAGAGGTCTGAGTGTCTGAGGCTCTGCGGCTGAGTGTCTGTGGCCGGGAAACCTTCCTTAAGGGCTTGCCTTGGCCCTGGAGGTGTGAGTACCACGTTCCTGTCACGTGAGCATGGCACCTGCTGCTCTATAATCCCACACTGACTCAGTTTACCGATAGCAATGGCAGCTAAAATGATTTTTCTCTGGGAAGAATACCAGCCGTGGTAGAGGGTCCCATGCCCCTCCCACCCTGCTGCCTTTGTGCCCAGCTAAGGAGCACGTGTCATCATCTTCCTAGGCATGGAGAACCCCACGCCCGAGCGGCCCCGGGAGAAAGAGGAACCAGTGGTCCGGGAGACCAATGAGGCAGTCGACGGCCACCTAGGTGACATGCTGCAACAGCTGCACAGTGTCAATGCCTCTAAGCCCTCAGAGCGGGGGCTGGTGAGACAAGGTAGGCACTGTGGGGGCCTGGGGGCGGGGGCGCCTGGGCATCTGGAGAGGGCAGGGAAGTCTCGGCCGCAGCAGGTCGGTGGCTTGTCCAGGCCCCGATCACCCCAATACCATTAGTCGCCCCATTTTCTGTAGAACAAAATCCAAATGGAGTAGCCTGGCATTCAAGGCCCCTCCTTTCTTTTTCTGATTCACTTGTTCTGTCTCCGTCTTCCAGAACCCCAGCATGCTGCCTTTACACATCTGCACGTGCTGTTTTCTGCCATTCTGTGGAGTCCTGCTTCACCTGCAGGAGCCTCGGGACTCTTGCTCCTACCCCTCCCTTCTTCTGTAATGTGCTTCCTCCACATCTCACATCCTCCCGATGTCTGCCCACGAGCATTTCCCCACCCCCCACTCCTAGCACTTGTCATCCCCCTCAGCTGCTGTGGGTTTCTCCATAATTCTTCATTTCTATATTTGTTTCTTGCATTTAAATAGGGGATTATTGCGTGCACAGAACATGACATTTTGAGATGCTTGGAATTGTATATTGCCTCACATTTTTTTAGTCATTCGGACCAGAAAATTCACTTAGTCTGTTGGCCACTGACTCTCACCATGATAGAAGTAACTTAGAGACCTTATCCATATTTACGCTGCTCAGCCTCTGTCCCTATAGCAAGAACACAAGCTCCATGAAGCCTGGGTTTTAGGCCCTTGCTCACTGTACCTGAGACAGTGCCTGGCACACGGTAGGCCTTTGATCAGTGGATGGATGGACTGTAAAATGAAAGGAACAGGGTGCTCTGCCCTGGGACTTGTCCGTCCTGTTGCTTGCCAGGGCTTGGTGGTGACACAGCCCTGCTTGGCTCTCCTCTGGGGTCCCAGACCTCTTGACTGAGTCCAGGCAGGGTGTCCAGCATCCCTCCCTGGTGTCGGCCACCTGAATGCACTGGAGGGGAGGAGGCTGGTCCTGACCAACAGTCTGTCTGCTTCTGTCACAGAGGAGGCTGAGGATCCCGCCTGCATCCCCATCTTCTGGGTCAGCAAATGGGTGGACTATTCAGACAAGTACGGCCTTGGTAGGTTGCTTCCAGAACGGGCGGGCGGCTCAGATCAAGCCAGGTGACCCTTCGAGCTGTTCCAGGCTCTTCCCTGTGCGGTTCCCAGGTCCTCTCAACAATCTCCTCTCCGTCCCAGGCATCCCATTTCCAGCTCCCAGTGCCCCCCCTGCTCCCTACTTCCCCGTCCTGAGGCCCCCCTCCACCTACCAGGGTACCAGCTGTGCGACAACAGTGTGGGGGTGCTCTTCAACGACTCGACACGCCTGATCCTTTACAATGACGGCGACAGCCTGCAGTACATAGAGCGTGATGGCACAGAGTCCTACCTCACTGTGAGCTCCCATCCCAACTCCCTGATGAAGAAGGTGAGTGCTGGCTGGTCCCCGCGGCCTGGGGTTGCTGGGAGGGAGGCACTTGCCAGGGGTCAGTCTCCAACCCTGGCCTCCCTCCCTCCCCTTCCAACCAGATCACCCTCCTGAAGTACTTCCGGAACTACATGAGTGAACACTTGCTGAAGGCAGGCGCCAACATCACGCCTCGGGAAGGCGATGAGCTCGCCCGGCTACCCTACCTGCGCACCTGGTTTCGCACCCGCAGCGCCATCATCCTGCACCTCAGCAACGGCTCTGTGCAGATCAACTTCTTCCAGGTGAACCGGGGTGGGGAAGAGTTGGGGCGGGATGCCTGTGCCCGGCAGCAGGCCCCCAGGGTTGGATTGGGTGGGGCGGCATGGGACCCATCCTTGGCATCAGGTGGTAGGAAGAGAGTGGGCGGGTGGGAACCCCTCATCGGCCAGAATGTCTCCCCGCCAGTCCCCCATACACTAGCAGCTGGGGCCTTCAGTCCGCCCGCCCGTAACTCCCTTCCATCTCTCTGCCCTCCTTTGCCTCCTAGGACCATACCAAACTCATCCTGTGCCCGCTGATGGCAGCCGTGACCTACATTGATGAGAAGCGGGACTTCCGCACGTACCGCCTGAGCCTGCTGGAGGAGTATGGCTGCTCCAAGGAGCTGGCCAGCCGGCTGCGCTACGCCCGCACCATGGTGGACAAGCTGCTGAGCTCCCGCTCGGCCACCAACCGTCTCAAGGCCTCCTCGTAGGCCTTCCTCCCCTCCGGACTGGTGCCCCTCCCACCCCCACCGGCACCTCGGCCCGTACTGGTTAGCTCCCACGGTGCTGTTTTCTAGAATGTGGCCCCCGGCCCTGGGGGCTGGGAAGAGCTACATTATCCTTGCTGGTGGGTGTCTCCGTGTAAGTTATTTTTGTACATGTTCCGGTGTGGGTTCTATGGCCTCTTTCCCTTCCCTCTCAACCCCGCCATGTGAATTGTACAGAATATTGCTCTTGAATCCGGGACTGTCCTTTCCTTGCCTTTATATACATTAAACACGTGAATCTTCTTTTTCTTCTTGTAGTCCCTGAGGGGTGCCTGGGCTCTGGGCACATCTTTGCTCCAGAAGCCCCAGGCTGCCAAGTCTCTGTCCGTCTCCTCTGACGCTGAGGCCAGCCTTGGCCACGGGCCCAGCTCCTTGTCTCAGCTCCCAGCGGCCCCTGGGCACGGCTCCCTGGGCCTCGAGGCCGGCGGATAGTAGGGCAGGAAGAGACTTTCAGAGGCACAGCTCCTCATGGCCGCGTACGTGTGGAGCAGCAGCCGCGGGAAGCGGGTTGTGAAGTACTGGACGAAACTGTCCGGGACGTGGCCTAGCGCCTGCCGCACCTCAGCCGGGAGCTCCCTGTAGTGGTGCTTCTGGAGGGAGTTAGAGCAGAGAGCCCCCGCCCGGCTCAGCCATGACCAGTCTGCCCCGCCCCCCAGGCCCCACTCAAACCCTAGAGCACACCTTGTTCCTCATTGCACGGAGCAGGTCTCGCACCGACGTCCCCTTGTACGTCCGGAACCTTCTCAGATCTGTGGGCGGGCAACTCCTTGGCAAAGCTGCCCCCACCAGACTCCCCTCCGCCTCCCGGACCCACCCCGGGCCGAGCCTGGCCTCTACCTATCTGCAGCGGCACGGAGATGTGCGTGTGCCAGTTGCACCGGACCACCGCGGGGCCTCCCGCCTCCAGCGCCCTCACGAGGGGCCCTTGCTCAGGCTCCTTCTCCAGCCAGTCACTGACGTCCTAGGACCCCACAGAGCTCCTGAGCCTCGTGACCAGTTTCAGAGGCCAGGAGTGCCCTACAGCTTGGGGGAGCAAATCAGCAGAAGCTTCTTGGGTTAGGGTAAGGATTGGTGGCCCTTGAGTCCAGCGTCTCTGTGCCATGTCTCCATGTTACCTTCCAGGTCTTCACCAACCTGTAAGGTAGGTACTGTTGTCCCCATTTCACAGATGAGCACATTGAGGCTCCGAGGCACAGAGTCTCTTGCTCAAGGTCCCACAAGTGGGGTGGACTATCTGGGCACCCGTATAGCATAAGTGACAACTAGGCATGGGGTGTGTGTCAAGTGGGGCGGGGAGGAGGGGTGCTGGGGACCAGCAGCGGGGCCGGGAAGTCTGGTAGTGAGCAGCTGGAGTGTCCACATGGCAGCATCTAGGAGTCTAAGGTCCGAGCTTGGTTTAGAAAAGGAGCTGGGATGCTTGGAACAGGCAGACAAGTCTCTGCCCAGCCACTCTGGCTTCCCCTTCCTTATCACTCAAGACCCGGATTTGGGACTTTCTGGGGCTGTTCCCAAGATTTCCCTCTGACCTGGAAGAACTGGAGCTGCTTGGCTCTGCTCCAAAAGAAGGGGTGGGCCAGCACCTGGTGAGCAGAGGGGCGGGCCTGCGGCAAGGGGTTCAGCATGGTCTCAACCAGGTTCCGGGCAACCACCTTGTCTGTAACGGGGACCAACGAGGGATGGCTTCAGGCCTGCCCAGCCCCGTGCCCTGCTTCCTCCCTCCTCTGCCAGGCCCAGGCCCCTCACCGTGGGTCTCTTCCTCCAGGTGAGCCAGACTGGGAGCCCCTGCAAGGATGTTTGCCTGGCGGTAAAGACTCTCTCCAAACGGGTGGCTGCCGCCAGAAAGCACATAGTAGAACACGCAGCCTGCAGAGAAGATATCCACTGCGCTTGTCTGGGGGCAGAGAGACAGACATAAGGAAGCGGTCCCTGCTTCCAGGAAGCCTCCCTGGTTCAAGTCTCCCGTGGGCTGATACAGTAGCCAGGGCTTTGGTTCAGACTAGAACTCCAGTGTGCGTCCTGAGCGCCATTTCCTTGGCCTGGGATCTCCTCCCCTCTGCGCCGTTGGAAGGGGCCCATGGTTTTCATCCAAAACCTTTGCCCTACTGAGCCACTGGTGCAGGTGTCCAAGCTGTGTTCCTCCAGGTCTAGCAGGTAACAGGAGTGAAGCTGGCCAGGCATGAGGCAATGAAGTGGCACCTGCCCTCCCAGTGGTGACAGCCGGACTTCACTCCAGCTGCCTGCCTCCAGGGGACTCTTCCCTGGTGACAGAGCTTTGATTTTCCAAGAGGATCCCGAAATCCAGATTGTAACGTGGAATTTCTCAAGTTAAAATACTGGCCGCTAATAAAATCTGTACGGGCTTATAACATCAGTCCCTTTGGCCTCCAGGTGCCCACCTCCTGCTTTCTCTGGACTCAGGTGTGGCTTTGCCTAGTGCCTGACCATTCCTGTTAACTCCCATCTGTGTGCATGGCTTCATATTTCACTTGCACACTGACAGCTCAAAACTCCGTAAGCCTGGAGTCTCAGACTCCCGCGTCTCTGGAAGTCAGACACTGCTCTGGGCTTCAACTGTATTCGCTCATCTGGTGCTCCCCAAACCCTTGACACCAGTGGCTCTCTCTGGCTACCCATTAGAACACCTGTGGCCCTACTCCAGGCTGATCGGGTCAGAATCACAGCATATGAGCTCTGGGCATCTGACTTTTCAGAGTTGCCCAGTGATTCTGCAGCACAGTGCGGACTGAAAATCCTTTTCCAGCTCAGGATTTCTCAACCCTGGTACTATTGACACCTGGGGGCGGATAATTGTCATGGGGGGCTGTCCTGTGCATTGTAGGGTGTTTAGGCCTCTAGCCCACCCAATGCCAGTAGCAAGCCCCGATTCTGTGGCCATGTATGACAACCAAGAATGTCTCCAAACAGTGCCCAATGTCCCCTGGGCAGTGAAACAGTCCTTGGTTGAGAACTGCTCCTCTAGGTCAGAAGGGATGAACTGTGCCCACTTTACAGATGAAGAAACAAGCTTGGCCATATCTGGAGAGGCACGCGGCCAGGGAGGGGGGAGGACTCACAGGGCTGTCGGTGGGCAGCAGTTGTAGGAGCTCGGGTGCCATCCAGCCTTCCGTGCCGGGAATGCCCGAGCGGAGGCTGAAGCTGCAGCGGCCAACAGGCAGCTTTTTGCAGAGGCCAAAGTCTGAGAGCACCACCCTGCCTCTGCCCTCAGGGCCGTCAGGCCCCGCGATGAGGACGTTGGCCGGCTTCAGATCCCTGTGCACTGAGAACAGAGCAGAGCTGAGCGCTGGCTGTGGGGAAGGCGGGGCCAGGGATGGGGAAGGCGGGGCCAGGGGTGGGGAAGGCGGGGCCAGGGGTGGGGAAGGCGGGGCCAGGGGTGGGGAAGGCGGGGCCTAGGGTGGGGAAGGCGGGGCCTGGGATGGAGGGCGGGGTCGGGGCATACCGATGTGTAGGGAATGCAGGTGGGCCAGGCCGGACATCAGCTGCTGCAGCGCCTCCCCGGGCTCCAGGCCCCAGCGCTCCAGCTCAGGGTTTTCCACGTACTGAGGGGGTGAGGGACAGAGAGTCACTCTGCAACCCGGGACCCTACCAGCGCCCCACCGCCCCTCCGAGCTCTGGCTCACCTCCTGCAAGGAGGCCTGGCAGAGCTCCAGGGCGATGTAGTGGAACTGGGGTTCCCGCTCGGTACAAAAGTAGCGTAGCACGTTGGGGTGCCTGTCCGACTCCTGCAGCAGCTGGACCTCCCTCCGGACCAGGCCGAAGCATTCACGGAGCAGCCGCTTGACAGCCACGGCCCGGCCCTCCAACTGGCCCCTGGGAGGTTCAGAGAGGGAAGACGAAGGAAAAAACTCCCGCCTGCACCCACCTCGGGGAGCCTTGGGAAAGCATGGCTCCCCGAGGGACAGTAGCCAAAAGTGCCGCGACAGCCACACCTTCAGCCCAGCTCCTGACTGCCACTCACCGGAAAACGAACGTCCCGCCTGCCCCGCGGCCCAGCACGTCCTTGGGGTTGAAGGAAATCTTGCCCACCACGGTGAGCTGCTCAGCTAGCGGAGAAGAGGGCGCAGTGTCAGGGAGCTCTGCTCCGCCCACAGCCTCCCCTCTCCTCAGTCCAGTCCCTCCCGCTGCCTCCACGCCCAGCCTGGGGCTGCCACTTCCTCTTTGTACATCCTTGGCAACTTAACCCCTGTGCCCTTGGTTTTCTCATGTGTAAAGTGGGACTCGTGTTGACGATCCCACACACATTACTGTGGATTAAATGAATGTGTGGGAGGAGGGTGGTGGTGAGGGCTGATAGATTACCCTCCTTATCATCCTCCCTCATTCGTTGCTGCCCAGATTTCTTTCTTTACTTCCTCTGCCAGGATTCCCACCCACCCACCCCACCCCACTCTTGCCAGTTATAATAAACCCTTTTCACTGAGGAACTGGCTTTAAACAGTTGGCAGCATAGTAAGGGTGAGTGCCGTCCCAGGAGAGACTGCCCCCAACGGGAGGGGGCAGCAGTGAGCATTCAGATGCTAAGCTGTCCCAGAGTTGTCCCTGTCCTAGGGTGGCAGGGAGCCCCTGGAATGCCTTGGTTTCCTCTTAAGGATGAGGTTGGCTCAGGCAGGCAGAGAGTTGTAGTCTTGAACAGTTACACTCTTCCCTTTGGGTAGCTCGCGAGAGACCCTTCACAGTGACCCAGGCATGGCTATGCCCTGCTCAGCCCCAAGGGACACCATTCATACAATTCAACGTATACGGTGCCCCAAGAGTTGTGCGATGCAGTGGCCCTGAGAACACTCTACTCAGGAAGTGCTGCCCGCTTCGGTCTCTGCAATTAGCTCCAGGAAAAGCAAATGAAAAGTAGCATAAGGATCAGTGAGAAGGGTACCAAGCTGTCCCTCAGGATTGCTCTGGATTATTTTGGTAAAAATTCACTCCCATCTGTTGGCAAGATGTGGGCAGGAACCTAAATTTGTAGACCCTGGACTCTCGGGAGTGATGGTCTCAGGGCCTGGAAGCACAGG
Source organism: Prionailurus viverrinus (assembly GCF_022837055.1). Classification (NCBI taxonomy): domain Eukaryota; kingdom Metazoa; phylum Chordata; class Mammalia; order Carnivora; family Felidae; genus Prionailurus; species Prionailurus viverrinus. Next base: position 23,204,845 of record NC_062576.1, on the reverse strand, counting down.
TAAGAGCGGGCCCATTTCTGGCAGCTCAGAAGGCAGGGCTCTAAGGGACTGTGGTCATGAAGGCTGATGAAGGACAATGACAAAGAGGAACGCTTTGGTGAGAAGCATCCTGGGAAAAGATGGAGTCTGGCCTGTCTGGGGAAAGCTGGAGTCCGAAGACCCAAGGAGTTGAGGGATTCTGGGTGCACTGGGTGGATATTATATGGACCCTCCAGAGCCAGTGAAGTGACAAGAACAGTAACCCCTCAGGGCTCAGGCAACTTTGCAGTGAGCACCTTCTGACAGAGCAGACCCCTCAGGAAGGGGAGCAGTTCTGTCTCAGCAAAGGCAGGGTGAACACAGGAGTGGACGCAGGGAGCAGCACTGAAGCGTCAGGCCAAGCGTGGGTGGGGCTGGGGGAGCTTCAGCTAGAGTTAAGGGGGCAGCAGAGTGGCTCCAAGGCGTGAGGTAGTGGTTTGGGCAGTGACCAGGAGGTAGCAGCGAGCAGCTCATGCTAAGGACTGAAGGCCAGTCCAGCCTGGAGGCCAAGAAGCAGGAGAAATAGCCCAGACTGAACAACAAAAGCATGTGAAATCCCCCTTGGGGCATCCCACAGATGCCAGCTTGAAATTAAATGGACAAAAGAGAAGAGAAGTGTTTAAAAGTCCTAGGGGGCACCTGGGTGGCTCAGTCAGTTAAGCGTCGGACTGCAGCTCAGGTCATCATCTCATGGTTTGTGAGTTCGAGCCCCACAGCAGGCTCTCTGCTGTTGGATCCTCTGTCTCCCTCTCTCTCTACCTCTCTCCTGCATGTGCTCTCTTTCTCTCTCTCAAAAATACTAAACATTTAAAAAATATAAAAATACTGGCTCACACCTTTAAAAAGAAAACCTAAAAAAAATTAAAAAGCCCTAAAGAGAGGAAAAAGAACAAAATGATAGTAATTTACTATTACTGTTACCAAATATGACGTCAAACTAACCCAAATGTTGTTAACATCACCTAGGAGTGATTTAATCATAATAATGCTGGTAGCCTCTCACAGTGAGGTGGGTGTTATTTTTCCTATTTGACAGATGAGAAAATCAAAGCTCAGAGCAGGAAAGAAAGCAACCTAAGTTAACCGATAGTGGGGTTTGATCTATACCCAGTTTTATGTGCATCCAGAGTCCTTGAAAATAATGATAAAAAATGATGGCAGATATGTCTCCAGTGCTTAACTGCATAGAAGGCTGGATTGGAAATATTCTCTTAACTCACTTGGGCTTAACCACCATACTGTAATGGCTTCTACTAACCAACTTGAAAGCTAAATCCGTCCCCTTTTTTCTCTGTCCCTGACTCTGCCCTTTACTGTTCACTTAGGCTTACCTTCTGGGTCTTCGACTGCCTGGGCTTGCTCTGAGGGGCTTCGAAGGCCATTCTGGCTCTGTGGGGTGGCCCCTGGTGACTGGGGCTGAGCATGCTGTGTGATGTGAGGAGGGTCTGCAGGTGCCAGGAGGGCCTGCTGCTGCTTCTCCACCAGCTGCTGCTGCTGACATACAGGGCCGAAGAGGGCTCAGCCTTGGCCAGGCCCTGCCCCGTGAGGGGCCCCGCGGCGGTGCCTGAGACAGCCTGGCATGGGACCGTGAACATACAGAACACAGTAGTGGGGGCTCAAGGAGCTGCTGGGAGGAAGGCAGGGGGCAGAATGGGAGCTGGGTGAGGGAGAGAGCTGCTGAGAGGTCTTGGAGAGAAGGAGCAGAATTCCCCCTAGGAAGACCCTACGACGCACCTGAGGTCAGGGGCAACGGGCTTACCTGCCTCATTAGGAAGATAATCCACCCTCCCAGGAGGACAGCAGTGAGGCTAGCTGCCAATAGGTCTTGGGGTCCCAGCCCTGGATACAGTTCTGGGGTTTTCTCTTCAGGATGCAGCTCCGGGCTCCAAGGCTTCTCACGGCTCAGGCTCAGGAGCTGAGGACAAAAGAACACTCTTAGCACGCTCACCCAATGTGGAACCCCTACCCTTCTTCATCACTCAGGACAGGGCTGCTGGGCTTAGTTCTGGGCTTAGTTGACGGGGGCAGGGAGTAATTAGGCCACATGGTGGGAAACATGGTGCTGTCCGTGGTGCTGAAACATCATTGTGTCCCCGGAGCGTGGTCTTCAAAACCCAGCTGATTAACAGCCTGTCCTGGGACATCACTAAAAAATACAGATTAGTCTTGGAGAATCACCAAGAAATTCAGATATCCATCTACGAAGATTCTGATTCAGTGGGGCTTGAGCAGGCTCCCATGTAATTCTGATGAGCAACCAGAACTTGAGAATTACTGCTCCAGGTCATGGCTGTTCTAACCTTGAACTACTAGTGATTCTTGCCCCAACCCTCTCCCAGGAGAGCATGCTTTTACAGGTTTTCTGTTTACATTTTCTCACTTGATAAATATTTTGTAATTTTTACACTGAAGAAGAATTAAAACTGTGATCCATATTTTACAGCTTAGATATCCTTTGACCCTTCTTATACCTTTCTGGCAATAACACCATATGTGTCTGTCTTTCTTCTAGGAAATTGCATGGGATCAACTGACCCACCTTCAAATGTTATTCCTAGTAGGATGAGGAAAAGGTCCATTGGATGACCTCCCAACATGCCAAGTCTCCCCTCCCATGCCCTCTGCCCTGCTAGCGCTGACCTCCGGGAAGAGGGCTGGAGGCTGCGTGCTCTCTGAGAGTCTGTTCTCAACAGTGCCACTCCTTGGGGTGGGATGTACCCTCAGCATGGTGGTATGCAGGACTGGGGGCGGTTCGTGGTGTCCTAAGAAGCAGAGCAAAAGTCAGCTGGCTGAAGGTAACCTCAGCCTTCCAGCTCAGGAGCTGGGCTCATAGATCCTTCATCTACTCCAAACCTGAGCCAGAAGAATCTCACCAATGAGCAGCCACTGGCTGGGGAGGGCCACACTGCCTGAGGGGTATCTGACAGCTGTGCTAGGTGAGCCCTCTCGCTCGCCTGAGACTTGGAGTGTCACTTCATCTGTGGTGGGGCCATCCATGGGGGCCAGGGTCAGTCCTCGAGGCTATGGCAGAAGATAGAGAGTCATGAGCGAGGGCACTCCTTTCCTGCTGCATCCCCTCCTTCCAGCCCATCAGAGACCCCTTCTCACCACTAGCGCCATCCCTGTGTGAACCAGTGCTTTAGAAACATAGAAGCCAGTTTCATCCTTCCCCACGTACAGTGTCATCCTAATGAGGGAGAAGAAAAAAGGGAGAAGGATGAGTGATTCTGGGGAGTCATTTCAGTTACCACTATACTGGTGTCTTTGTCATGTCCCCTCCCACATAGACTCTGGGCTTAGCTATATGACTTGCTTTGGATAAGGAGACAAAAGCAAATGTGACACAAGCAGAGGCTTGAGAAGTGTTTGTGCTTTGGGGCTTGTCCTCCCATGTTGTTCTCTGGAACCCTGAGACCACCATGTGAGAAAACCCAGGATAGCCTGCTGGGGCATGAGAGACCGCGTTTGACACCCCCAGGCTAAACAGCCCACTAACTATGATATAGGTGAGAGGCACCAACCCAAACTACCCAGGCTCAGCCAAACCACCAGCTGACTGCAGATACTAAGATGGCTCAGATCAGAAAACCACTCAGCTAACCCACAGCCTCTTGAAAAATAATAAATGTTCATTGTTTTTTAAGCTGTAAGCTTTGGGAGTGCTTTGTTATGCAGCAAAAGCTAACTGATACAAGCTCTATAGTCATGGTTTCTAAATCTGTGTCTGGCCCAGACCTCTTTCAAGAGCTCAGTTCTCTAAATCTGAACTCGTCACTTCATTCCTTACCACCTCCTCCTCTTCTTCCTCTAGTGCTCCCTACCTCTGAAAACAATAGCATCCATGTGCTTCTAGAAACCTGAACATGACCCTTGAGTCCTTGCTCACAATCACCAAACTCCCTGATCACCAAATTCTTACTGTTTTTCCCTCTTCATATCTCTTGCTTTCCACTTTTTCCCATCTCTATTGTTTCCATAGCCCAGAAGGTCTTTATCTCATGCCTGAACTAACACAATATTCTATATGTGTGTCCTTCCTCACTACACAGCTCTAAGATATTCTTCACACTGCAGCCAGAGTTGTCTTTCTAAAATGAAAAGATGATCAAATTACTTCTTTGCTTAAAACCCTCCAATGACTTTTCCTTAGCCTTAGGAGAAAATGTACAAACCATTTAAATGATCCTACCAGATCCCTGCTTAACACTGCTCAGATCTATGCTCCAGGCTTATTTAATTTCTGTTCCCTGGCTGCAATGCTCTTTCTCTTATTTTCTATTCATCCTTCAGTTTTCAATGTATATGTCCTTTCCTCCAGGAAGCTTTCCATGACTGCCTCTTGTCCCTGGTCTCAATGTAGGTACCCTTCCTATACATTCCTATGGCAAATCTATACCTCTGTTATTCTCTATCATACCATATTATAATTGCCCTCTTACACACTTGTTTCCCCCACTAGACTCAGATTTCTATAGGTGGGAACACTGGAAGTATTATTATACTTCCAGAGTCTAACAAGTGATTGGTACACAGTAAGTGCTCAATTATTATTTGTGTAATGAACTGAAAGAGTAAAGAACTGAATTAATAGATAACCCCTGATTTTACCAGTCTGTCTCTTTATTTCCTAAGATGGGAACTCTAGGGTATTCGGTACTATAAGTAAGAATAATAGTCTTTAACAGTTAAGGCATTGCACCTACCAAGCAGAACAGTCTCCATCTGTATGCTGGAGTGGAGACATGGAGGTCCCCTCTAGGCTAGATTGTACCCAGAAGTCGCTGAATAGCAGGGCTATCCAGAAGGTCCTGGGGGCACTTGGGTGGGTGGGGTGGGGGGTGATACTGGGCACTGGTTATTTATCAATCAGTTTGGTAAATAACCAGTTTGAACCAGCTGGTTCAGCTGTACAAGTGTGTCATCCTCAAACATCACACCTGTCCAGAGGGCTCCTCCCCGGTCCCAGGGATGGGCACCTACAGAAGCTGGGTGTCCAAGGCGGAGAAGTAGGTAGCCGTGTCCTGGGTGCCTGAGGCAGGCAGTCGGATGTGGCCCCAGCGGAGGGCGAGGAAATGCAAGGTGTCCCGAGCCAGCGTGAGATGGGGCAGCTGACGCAGGCTGTCCTGGTACCAGGTGTAGATTCCCATCACGGGCATGCCCAAGTCCTGTGTCCACAGCACCGCCCCACTTCCTGGGTCCACGGTTAGCAGCAGGCCCATCCCACAGGATGCCAGGTGGCTCATGTCTGCCAAGAAAGACAGCTGGGGAGATATGGCCAGGGAGCTTGGATGTGAGGCATCTCAGAGCATCTTGGGGTGGGGAAGCTGCCCGAGGTAGGCCATCAGGAGGGCCACTCAGGTGTGTGGGGGCCAGATGAGATCACCTGGAGGCTTATGAGGACATGGGAAGGTCAGTCACATTTCACTGGGTTGCTTTGATCAGTCAGGGGACTAGTCAGGGTCAACTGGAGAGCTGTGTAGAATGGAAGGCTCTGTCAGGGTCGTCCAAAGGTGACTTAAGGTGTGTGAATCAGTCCAGGTCACTTGAGAGAGGTCACTTAGGATGTGGGGTAGTCAGCCATAGTCTGATTGATAACATATCACCCAGGAGAGGTCAATCAGGGTGGCCTAGAGGCATGTGGGTCACTTGGGAGCCATTTAGAGTGTGAAGGGGTTAGTTAGGGGCCCTGGGAGAGTGTCTGTTGTGATGTTCATGTGTATTTGCTTGGGTTCTCATGCAAAACGATGAAGTCAGGGTACAAGGAGTAGCTTAGGGGCACCTGTAAGGTCACTCAGGCAACTGGGTAGGACAGTCATAATATCAAGGGAGTGGTCAGAATTACCTGAGAGGGGTTAATCTTGGGGGAGATCACTTAGAGTCATCTCTCAGGGGTCATTCAACATTGGGGGTCAGTTAGGACACGTGGGGACTCCTCAGAGTGTTTGAGGGTTGCTTGGGTCACTCAGGACAAAGGGAATCACCCAGAGTTACCTGGCTCAGCTCATTGGGAATATGGAGGAACTAGGATGTTAAGGATCGCTCAGTGGGGGTCAGGCTGGGCGTTAAGGGGTTCACTTAGGGTCACCCATCAAGGGTGTGTCATTCAGAATGTGGTGGGGCTTGGTCGTGGATGCCACTCAGAGTCCCCTGAGTTGGGGACCTTGCTCCAAGGTTGGAGCCAGAGAAAGGGGACACTCACATTTCCCAGGCAAGCCATCCATGGGGGGTGCCGAGTAGCGGCGGTAGGTGGTGTTCCAGCGCAGGGCCGGGGACTTGGGGTCATGCATGGTGACCGTGTACTCTGCGAGTGCCCAGAAGCAGGGTTACCAGGGGTACCCACGTGAGAGTCCTCCCCCGCCCCCAGCCCCAGGGAGTACCATCTGGCACCCGTCCTGGAGGCCAGAGTCTGTGAGCATCACAGGATGTTTGGGTTACTGCTGTGTCCTCAGCTCCTTGTTTAGCACTCAGTGAAATGGTTGTCGACTAAAGATTGACTGACTGGCCTGGATTCAACTTGGACAGCCAACAGCCAGGCCTGGGCAGCACAAAGGAGGGGGCCGGACGCCCACAGCTTGGGGAGCAGCTGGGGCCTGACTCACGTGTTCGGCCGATGTAGAGGCGGGGGGTAGAGGGACCCTCTGTGGTCAGCGTCATCTGCGTCTCTCCCGACTCAGGGTCCACCACAAACCAGGCATCCTGCTTCCGGCCTGTGGAGGTGGAAGGCGTGCCAGCCCTCAGGATGGCCTGGGACAGGCTGTGCAGCCCAGCTGGCCCACCGTGACTAGGTCCCCGTCCCTGCCGGACCTGGACCCGCAGGCTGGAGAGATGCTTACCCGTGTAGAAGACGCCATCAGAGCTGCGACACGGGGAGGCATGAACCAGCTCGGGGATGGTAAACGGCAGCCTCTGAGAGGGAGAGTTTCCGGGAAGGAGAAAGAGCAGAAAAACACATACGACCTACTCACTAGGTACAATTATTCGAATCTTCCTTTCCCAGAGAGGGTAAGTAACTCGGCTATTGTCACACGGCTGGTAAACGGCAGAGCCAGGCCTTAGACCCAGGTGATCAGTTTTCGGAGCCAGCACACTTAACCACTTTGCTACTCAGCCTCTTGAGCTGGGGAAATCCCCCGCTCCTTCCCGAGATGCCACCTGATGGATCCGGCCTGACATCCTCCTCTAAACAGCTGCAGGGACCTCAGGGCCTCAAGGGCCAGGACGGCCTCAGAGAAGCTGAGGATCGGTTCCAGACTAAAGGACACCCAAGAGACATGATGACCAAACACAGCAGGTGATCCTGGGTCAGATTCTGGATGAGGAAAACAATAAAGGACACCAGTGGGACACTTGAAAAACTACCATGGACTGTGGATTGGATAATACTATCGCATCCACGTTAAATTTCCTGCTTTTGATCATTTATACTCATCCTTAGGAATACGTAGTCCCCCTTGAGGGGTGAAGAGGCAGGTCTGCAACTCATTCACAAACAGTTCAGAAACAGAAATTGCATAGGGGCGCCTGGCTGGCTCAGGTGGTGGAGCACGGGACTCTTGATCTTAAGATTGTAAGTTCGAGCCCCACCTTGGGTGTAGAGATTACTTTAATTTTTTTTTAATTTAAAAAAAGAAAGTGTGTATATACCTTGTCTATCTATCACCTATCCATTAAGGAAGAATGATAAAGCAAAGGTAATAAGATGTTAAAAATTGATGAATCTGTGTAAAGGGAATAAAGAATTTCTTTGTACTATTCTTGCATTTTTCTTTCTTTCTGATGTTATTTATTTTTGAGAGACAGAAGCACAAGTGGGGGAGGGGCAGAGAGAGAGAGAGGGAGACACAGAACCCAAAGGAGGCTCCAGGCTCTGAGCTATCAGCACAGAGCCCGAGACGGGGCTCAAACTCACAAACCATGAGATCACGGCCTGAGCCAAAGGTGGACACTTAACCGACTGAGCCACCCAGGTGCCCCATTTCTTTCTTTAAGTTTTTTTTTGAGAGAGAGAGAGCGAGTGCAGGGGAGGGGGAGAGAGAGAGAAAGAGAGAGAATCTCAAGCAAGCTCCACACTGTCAGCACAGAGCCCAATGAAGGGCTCAAACTCACGTGAGATCATGAGCTGAGCAGAGATCAGGAGTCAGACGCTGAAACCAACTGAGCCACCCAGGCGCCCTGCATTTTTCTCTCTTATGTTGGAAATTGTATCAAAATGAAAAAAATCCCCAAACTCCACATACAGAACTGTCGCCACTCGAAGCACACTCTAGGACTGAGGGCAAGAGAAGCCGGGCTTCCCAGGGGCGTAGTCAGCACCGACAACAAAAGGAGTCATTACAACCTGTAATTGGTAGGCACAGCTCGTGCTGTGATAAGAAAGCACAAGTGGAACTACCTAATGTGGGGGACTGAAGAAAGATCGCTAGAAAGAGTTCATTCATTCATTCAACGATTTAATGAGCACCTATTATTAGCCAGGTGCCAGGACCAGTAGTAACGGAGACTGACAAAGTTCCTTCCTGCGTAGAGTTACATCTCTGGCGTGTGGAAGGGAGAGATAATAAACAACAAAATACATAACGTAACACCGAGTAATGATAAATGCCACAAAAAAAAGAAAAAAAACAACTTACTGAACTGGGATAGAGTGGTTCGAGATGCTATTTTAAAGATTTTTTAAATGTTTATTATTTTAGAGAGAGAGCAGGGGAAGTGCAGAGAGAACCCCAAGTGGGCAACGCGCTGACAGCAGAGAGCCTGATGCGGGGCTCGAACTCATCAACTACGACATCATGACCTGAGCGGAAGTTGGTCACTCGACCACGCAGGCACCCCTTGAGATGCTATTTCAGAGCAGCGGGCCAGGGTAGTGAGAACCCAAGCCGAGCGAGGAGGTGAGCCATAAGGTCACGTGCAGGAAGAGCTCTGAGTGGAGGGATGGCCCCGGTGTAGAGGCCCTGGGCAGGGAGAGCTACCGACTGGCATACTTGAGGAACAGCAAGAAGGCCAGCGAACCTGGGAGGGCGGGGGTAGAGAAAGGAAGAGTGGCCGGAAGTGAGGGCGGCTGGCTGTAAGGTCACAGGCTGGGAAAGAGCTTGGACTTTAAATTGGAGTTGGAAGATTGGCTGGGGGATGAGGAACACTTCTCACAAATATTCTGGTTCTTCTTCTGGGATTGTCCTTCTTTCCTGCTTAAAGTACACGCGGCCATGACTTGCTTTAGCCAATGGGAACGGAGCAGAAGAGACACGTGTCGCTCCTGCATGGACACCGTAAGAGCCAACGTCCCCGCTCCTCCTGGGCTTAGGGCTGATAACGGCCCCCCACTTTTATGGGCCACGGGATACTGCACGGGGCCCCGTGGCTTCCCACACTCTGTCTGCACCTTTGTAAGTCAATCCTTTAATAGCACGTCCTCGAGCTAACCTGTTGGAATGTGCTGTTTGCTGCTGGGACCTCGCCTGACTTCCGTGCTAACATCGCTTGTCAACTCAGCTTCCTACACGTACTTGAGACCTTTCTGGCAGCCTTCCTATGGCACAAAGTTCTGACACAGCACATTCCGCCCCGTTCCTTGTGACAAATCCAGAGTTGCGTTCAGCAGCCCCCATAGGCGTCCTGATGTGGAAGGCAGCCGAAATGGCCGCAAGTTCCTCTTCTCCCCTCTGTGCACGCCCCTTTGCGACTTTTCAGCAACTCCCCCAAACAACTGGAGTCTATTTCTTCACCGCTTGACTCTGAGCTCGGCCACTGGACTTGCTTTGGCTAATGAGACATCAGAGAATGTGATACAAGCATAGTTGGGCAAGTGCTTGTGCACAGGCCTGGCCTTCTCTTTGGCTCCCTTGTTGCTAACACGTGGACAAGCCCAGGCTCACCTGACAAGGATGAGGGACACGTGGCCCAGCGGCCCCTCTCAAAAGCCAGCCAACCACCAACCGTCGGCACGACAACCATCCAGCGGACCAGGAGGCGGCCACAGAGGCTTGAGCAAGCTTAGTCAAGACCACCCGCTCAGTCCAGCCTGAAGTGCCACCCCCCGAATTGTGGGGTAAATAAGTGGCTGGCATTTTCAGCCACTGGGTTTTGGGGTAACTATTCACTTGGCAAAACTAAATGATGAGTTATTTCCCCCCTTGAAGCCCCCACAGTCCTGGAGAAGCCCCTGGGACACCCTCAGAGGCCCGACAGCCTGCTCTGTAGACGGCTCGAACCACCACACCACCCCCTTTCAGCAGGTCCCTCCGGACAGCCTTCCCATAATGCACCCAGAGCCTCTGCAGGGCACACAGATGCTGACCATTCGGCGCCCCCTGCTCTGGATAATGGAAGCCCGGGCCTTCTCCCATCCCAAGCACTGTAGGAAACACACCATCAATCCCTGCTGTTTCTGGGTCCCCAAGACGTATAGGCTGCCATCGGCTGGGTCTGAGAGAAAGGCTGTCCTGTGGGGCAGAGAGGAACAGGGGGAGGGTTAGGCTCATGCCCCCTGGTTTCCTGAAGGCCCCCTTTGCCGCCATCTTCCCCAGCTAGTAGGAGGCGCCACACAGCTCCAGATCCAAACCTCTTCCCTTCCTTCCAACATGCCCCTACCCCCGGCCCGCTGAACCCCCTCCAGACAACTGTGGCCTCCCCATCTCCCGATGCCCCCTCCTTCAAAGACCGCAGGTTCACTTACTCGGTGACATACATTGGCCCTTGGAGGATGGGATCTGTGGGCACAGGGACATGAAGTATGAGTAACCCCCTCCATACCGCCCGCTGACAAGCACAGCTCAAATTCACGGGGTGCTTACTGTGGGCCAGGCACTGAGCCACTCACTTGACATGCATGTAATTTAATCCTCCCGAGAACTCTGTGAAGTAGGGTCATTACCCTTGGCCCCATTTTACAGGTAAGGACATTGAGGCTGGGAGGGGCGAAGTGACTTTCCCAAGGCCGTGCAGCTGGGAAGTGGTGCAGCTGCCTGCAGAGATTGGCTTGTTGGAGCCTCGACCCCAGGCACTTATCTTCCATGCACGGTGACCCCCCCAGCCCCCAACTCAGGGTCCAAGGAAGGAAGAATGACTGCCCCTTGCTCACCATCCTTCAGCGTCCACTTCAAGTCCCCTGTCTGCTTGCTCAGTGCGTGGAGACTTCCATCCAGGGTGGACACCAGCAGGAGGCTCTCTGGCCTGAGGCTCTGGACCTGAAGTGGGAAACAAAGTCACCTTCTCCGAGGAGCCTGGGGGCACCCCTTGTCCTCACTGCATGCAAGGCTGGCTGTGACTCCCCTTCTCGCGGGGGGCGGGGGGCAGACAAAGAAGGAAGCAGGACTGGGGAAGCTGCTGGCTGCCCCCATTGATCTCCTTGACCCTAGAGAGGGGTTACAGTGGGAACTCGGGGGTGGGGGGTGAGGTGGCTCCCACAGTGTCTAAAATCTGTCCTCTTCCCCACCCCTCAATTCTTCCTGGTTTTCCAAAGAAGACGGAAGGCCTTTACGAAAGGACTTCACAGTCTCCCTACGAGATGGGTGCTATTCTCCCCAGCGCCGGGGAGACCGAGGCTCATGCCGGTTAGGTAATTAGCCTAAAAGCACGTGGAACGGCTGCTGGCATCTCTCTGATACCTGCAACCTTTTCCTCCTTTGCCACACTGTGGCTTTTCTTGGGGTGACCCCCCCCCAACCGGCCCAGCTGCTTCTGGTGCCAGGCTCCAGGGGTCCTGTGGACCAAGGCTCAGGGTGGCCAAGGGAGGGAGGGCCAGAGCTGCCCTTGCATCTGGCCTCCACTGGGCTAACTCACCTGCTCTAGCCCCTCCTTGAGCAAACAGGGTGAGGCTGAGCTCCTAGCAGGAACCCTAACATCCGGGTGGCCCCGCCGCACCCTTGCAAACGCCACATCCTGCTCCAGGACCCTCAGGTTTGGAGCTGAGCCAACGGTCTTGGTGGAGGGGTAGCAAACAGCCTCTTGGCCCCTCTCTTCTCCCAGCCTGCTTTGCGCTCTGAGAAGAAGCTGCAGGCTGATTGCCCACAGCTGAGTGGCTTGACCATCAATGTGTTTACAAATGTGTTTTTAATTAGCGACCAATTTTTAAAATTGGAGAGGTTTCACTTTTAAAAATCTGAATTTCTAATTTGTCTCATTTCCAGTCTTTCTAAATTTTCTGGAGAGACCTGTTGCGGCCACACCCGGCTCACATTCCTACTTGGCAACCAAGGGTGGACCCAGAGCTGGAAGCAGGACAGTAGAATGGCTCGAACAGCCACCTGCATGATCCAGTTAGTGGTCCTGGGGGCTTCAGGCCCGACGAGTGGATTCTAGCCTGGGTGCCTTTGCCCACTCCAGGCATTTCTGTAAAACCGGACTCTTACCTCCTAGCGGGCTGGACCCGATTCCCACACCTCCTACTTATTTATCCCAGAGGTTCTGAGCCCAGGGTCCAGTCGTGGTTTGGGAGAACGACTGTGAGTCGCCTGAATTTGTAAAACTGGGTATGTGGGCGCATTTCTAGACAGAGGACCCTTAAGTTGATCCCACGTCCCAGCCCGCATCCCAGGACTTTTAGGAGGCCAAGCAACGCCCCCCGCCTCCGCCCCCAGGCTATTCTCTCCACCTGCACCCCCATGCTGCAGGAGGGGCGGCTGTTCCCTCCACCAGCGCCTTTCCACGCTGGCCCATCTCTCCAATCAGGTGTTCGCGGGGGCAAAGGCAACCCCCCACAGCTAGGAGGTTTTTCCTGGCAGGGTCCAACTTGGAGCCACCTGGACCCGGAGGAGGGCAAGGCGGCCCCTGTTGCTCCGCTGTGCGCCAACCCCTCCCCCCGCCCCTGACCTGGGAGACTCTGCGGCCGCCCCACTTCTCACCTGGAGCCCCGGCGTCCGGAGTAGCGCGGCGAGCTGGAGCAGGAGCCCGAGGTGGAGCGGGGGCCAACGGCCGCATCCCTGGGCCCCACTCGCCATAGCCGGTCCCTCAGTGCCTCCAGGGGACAGCACGGCCCCGCCTGGCCCGGAGGAGACTCCGCCCAGGGCTGGGCCCCTTGGGTACACAGAGGCTGGGGCACAACCTCAACCCCGCGTCCCGCTCCTTCCCCCGCCCTTCCGATCACACTTCCCCCCCCCCCCCACCCCCCCAGTCACCCTGCTAGAGATGGCTCGGGGAGGTTACCTGCGGAGGCCATTCGTGGACTTTCCCACCGGCCAAGTGCTGTACCAAGCGCTCTACACCCTTCGTTATCAGCTCATTCAATCTTCACCGCACTCCCGATGGAAAAGCTGAGGCTCACGCTGGAATTCAGACTCAGGCGTCTCCCCTCAAAGCTCGTGCTGTTACTATGCTAGGGGCCTCCACTGAGAGGTGATGAAATATAGGTGAACTGATGGACTCATTCTTTCAGTAAATATTCACTCATTATGCAGCCTGGTAAGCAGGACAGATAAGGTACCTGTCTTTGTAGAACTTCCACGCTTCCCCGCCTTGGATATCAGACAGGATGGCCTCCGGGCACCCCTTGCTGGGGTGGTTACAGTCCTTGTTGTAGGCAGACCTCCCGACTTGGTCAGCCAGGGCCTGCAGGGGTCCAATGAGTTGTCAAGTTTGGGCTCATGCATTTCTCCTTCTTCCTTGGGTAAAAATCACTGCTGATCTGACCATCAGACAGCCTGGCTCCGCCTCTCTCTCTGCCTCTTCCTCTCTGTCATCCCTGGCCTTCTTGGTCACGGCCCCCACAGCCACTGAAGAGTTCTTAGCTAGCTGGCCCATAGCCTTCCTCTCCACCCCAAGGATGCCGCCACCATTGGTGTCTCCAGTGTCACCTACTCCCGCACATGGCCCCGACCCACGCTGCAATCAGCTCACGATTACCTAGAACTACCAACTAAATCATGCCTGGCTGGAACCCCATCCTTCTGCTGCTCCAAGGATGGGCTGCTGAGGGCTCACAGGTGCTTGCGTCTCCACAAAATTGCCCTTGGTTGACTGGAGCATCCCGTGCCCTCCTGCCCATGACTGACTGACACCGGGCGGGGACTGGCCCTTTCGCCTCAAGGTGAAGCCACCTCTGGTACAATTTGTGCTGCGGAGTTTCTCATGCTTCACTCCCTCCCCCGTCTCTCAGAGAGTTCATCCCATCACTGAGCAAGAATCCCTGCCTCAGGCTCTGTTTTTAAGAACCTCCCTGATCTAAGGCACCCTCTAATCATGTTTTCATCAACTGCAGCCTTAAAAAACCCAACTGCCTCGTGGCGAAAGGCCTCTTTTTGAAACGTGTACATCATAAAGTCTGTGGTTTGCTTGGTTACCCCTTCAGGCTCAACTGTTCCAAGGCTCCCAGTTGGCAAGTGGTCCTAACTTCATAGCACGAGCGATTGCTTGTCTAGAAACCAACCCAAGCTACTGAGGGTGTGAATGAAGCCTCCTTCATGCTTTATGTTTCATATGGCTGTACATTTCCTTGGAACGTACATTGTGTCTGTCAATTATGCTTGGATTCATAGTCATTGCTCATGCAAATCAACCCGATTTGCATAGGCAACCTACAAATGAACTCACATAAATCATTTTTTATGTGTGTGATGATATGAATAACACACATTGTAGAACCTTTATAAAATCCAGAGAAATAGAAATAAAACAAAATTCATTCATGGTTTCACCTCCTGGAAACAGAGCATCTCTGTTAACATTCTGTTGTATTTTCTCCAGTATTGTTCTTTTCCCCTACGCCTGTATGTTTTAATGGGCTACGATGTTGAAATATTAACAATGTTTTGCCGTCCAGAACTTCATTTTCCCTGACAGCCCTTCTATTCAGGCGGAGTTGCTCTGAATTTATCGCCTCAGCGAAGGGAAGAAAGAGAGAAAAGGAAGCTTCTTTTAGCTTTTGAGTGCTTGAATACCTCAGGGTGTGAACCTAGCCCTGAGAGAATAAATAATGAGGGTGGAAAAGTAGAAAAGTGCCCCCCCCCCCCCCGCCCCTAGGCTCAGAGGGGAAGCTTCTGCATCGCCCTCACCCAAGGATAGGACCCCGCGTAGCTTTGTGGGATCAAGAGCAGAGGGGGTGTCTGGCTTCAGAGGGGAGACTGGAGAAGCAATGGGCCTGGAGATGCTCTATGCTGGGTCTGGGCCGCGGGGGTTGGGAGGGGTTAGTGTGATGTGGAGGTGGGGGAATATTTTCCAGATGCCTGAGGGGGAGTGGGAGAGAGAGAAGTGAGGGAGAGAGAGAGCCTCCTCAGAACAAAAGAGGAACAACTGCAGCAGAGACTGGTAAGGACGAGAGACAGGACCCAACGGCATCTCAAGAGATGCCAGCTAGGACCAATGATGTCAAGGACTCAGTGTCCTCTTGCCTCCTGGCATTATGCAAACTCCATGGAACTTAACTCCACCCTGGATGAAAGCTGGGAAAAACCAGACGGGGCTGAATTGCTTGCACCTGGCACAAAGGGAGCTTAAAATAAAACGGTAAATGGAGTTATACGAAGTAAAGTTAACGTCTCTTCTCCATACCTCAATTTGTGCTCTTAAATGCTCTGCTCTTGGACAAATAGACATAAACCAATAGCCTTTCTCCATTCTAGCAAAAGAGTGGAGAAAACAGAAATAGTGACGGGAAAAATATTCCCAGCATGATAGCAATAAAAAGAAAATGCTTAGGAATGAATTTAACTAGAAAGGCACAGGACCTCTATGAAGAAACTGATAAAGTCTTATGAAGGATATAAAACGAAATGTGAACAAATTGAAAGCTGTGACCCTGGGTGGGAAGATTTCACGTAATTAAAACGTCAATTTTCTCCTAACCAGTTATAAGTATAATGAAAT
Organism: Prionailurus viverrinus; assembly: GCF_022837055.1. Lineage (NCBI taxonomy): Eukaryota > Metazoa > Chordata > Mammalia > Carnivora > Felidae > Prionailurus > Prionailurus viverrinus. The sequence goes on along the minus strand of NC_062576.1, from coordinate 23,189,029 downwards.
TCTATTAACTCCAGACTTTAAAAAACTTGGCTAACATAAAGATCATAGGCAAGAATAAATGCTTGAGAATAGTTGAGAAAAGTGTGAAAATGAAGAGTAATGGAAAGGGGACTTATGTTACCAGATATCAGAATATACTGTTAAACTACAATATCAATATAATTTTACCATGGGGATTGACAAGTAGATACATATATTGGTTGGATCAAATAGAGAATCCATAAATATATATCATTGTAAGTGAGAATTTAATAAATGACAAAGATGATATTTAATTCAATGGAAAATGTATTAAGTGCCTTGGTATAATTATCCATCAGGAAACAAGTAAATCTTTATCTCTCTCTCTCTCTCTTTCTCCCTCTCTCCCTCTCTCTGCCTCTTGTATATGCCTTCTTAAAACTTGAAGTATGGCCGACACACCATGTTCCATTAGTGTTAGGTTTACCACACAGTGATTCAACAGCTCCCTACATTATGCTATGCTCACCACAAATGCAGCTACCATCTGTTACCTTTCTCTCTTTTTTTAACCATAGACTTTATTTTTTACAGCAGTTTTAGATTTATAGCAAGACTGAGTGGAAAGTCCGGAGATTTCCTATATATTCCCTGCCCCCACAGATTCATAAGTTACTCCTGTTATCAATGTCCCCCCCTGTACCTTTGTTACAACTGATGAACCTACCTGGACGCATCATTGGCACCCAAGGTCTGCAGTTTACGTTAGGGTCCACTCATGAGTGGTATATCCTATGAGTTTGGACAAATGTATACATCCACCATTAGAATATAATACAAGGCATTTTCACTGTCCTCAGAATCCTCTGTGCTCTGCCTCTTCATCCCTCCCTCCTCTTTAATCCCTGGTAACCACCGATGTTTTTACTGTGTCCATGTTTTTGCCTTTTCCAGAATGTTATGTACAGTAAAACCTTGGTTTGTGAGCATAGTTTGTTCTGGAAACATGCTTGTAATCCAAAGCACTTGTAGATCAAAGTGAATTTCCCCATAAGAAATAATGGAAACTCAGATTATTTGTTCCACAACCTAAAAATATTCATATAAAAATAATTACAATGCTGTAATATAATACAAAATAATAGACAAAATACAAAATATAAAGAAAAATAAACAAATCAACCCACACATACCTTTGAACACCTTCATGGCTGGTGTGAGGGAGACAAGAGAGAGGAGGGTTACTGTGTAGGACGATTTTCATATCACTAAGAGAATCACTGCTATCTGTTGGCTCAATGGAATCTTTTTCGTTTTGTGTAGCTTTACAAAGGGACCTATATAATGACCTGGAATGAAGCAAAGCACTCCTAAGCTTACTCTTGTATGAAAAAGCAAAGGACTGTCCATAGGTGCTTTGAAGTGACCAAAAATACAGTAGTGTCGGTTGTGGGCACGTTCCAACGTTCCGAAACATCACTGATTTCTGCCTGAGACCGAGCATCCGAGCATGGGAGATGATCACCCACAATCCTGCAGTGAAAAAGAGAGAGAGAGAGAGAGAACCATTGGCTCAGTTGTGATCATGTGATGTTCAGCGTCACATACTACTTGACTGAAAGACATCACTTGTTTATCAAGTTAAAATGTATTAGAAATGTTTGCTCATCCTGTGGAACACTCAGAGAACAAGTTACCCGCAATCCAAGGCTCTGCTGTAGTTGGGATTATTATAGAGTTTGTGGCCTTTTCAGATGGGTTTCTTTCAACTACTAATTTGCCTTTAGGGTTCTGCCATGTCTTTTCATGGCTTGACAGCTTCTTTCTTTTTAGCACTGAATAGTATTCTTTCATCTGATGTAACACAGTTTATTTATCCATTTACTTACTGAAGGACATCTTGATTACTTCTGAATCTCGGCAGTTACGAATAAAGCTGATATAAACACACTTATGCAGGCTTTCGAGTGCATCTTGTCAATTTCTTATTAAAATACATCAAACTTACAGAAAAGCATACAAATCATAGACTACACAGTGAACTCATCTATTTAACCTGTACACAGATCAAGAAACAGAACATGACCAGCAATGCCACAAGGTCGCTTGTGACACATTCTAAGAGTAACCTCTATCCTGACTTACAACACCAGAAATTAGTTGTGCTGATTTTTGATATTTATACAAATGGAATCATACTGTATGTTCTCTTCTATGTCTGGCTCTTTTTTCAATTAAAAAATGCATTAGTTGCATGAATTACCACAATTACTAATGTGGTAATTACCACTATTACTAGTATATGAATAGTAACTCATATAATTATTGGTAATTGCCCTTGATGGGCATTAGGTGTTTTTCCTACCAGTTTTTGGCTATCATGGAGTGCTGTGAATATTCTCGCACTTATCTCTTGAGGACCGTATCTTTGTATTTCTGTTGGCTACTTACTTGCGAGCAGACCTGCTAGATCATAGGGCTGTATGTATGTTCGGCTTCCGTGGATTTTGCTGAGTAATTTTCCAAAGTGGTTGTACCAGCTTACATTTGGCGCTGCTGGTGGTAGAGGGTAGTTTCTTACGCAGTAAAGAAAATACGGAACTATAAAAGAGAAAAAGACACAGATGTAGTTGAAATATATAAAAAATGAAAAACTTTAGGAGGACAAAAGATTCCATAAACAAACATCAGATTAGAAAAATATTGGCAAGACAGAAGACAACAAGGATTAACATATATACTACAAACTGCTCCTATAAATTGGCAAGAGAAAGACAAACAACCAAAAATTATGCAAAGACTATATGAATAGAAACTCACAGAAGATCAACTGCAAACATGTGAAAATGTGCTCAAAATCATGAGCAGTCAGAGAAATGCAAAAATGCGATTTTTAAAAAGTAACACATATATCACTTTATGCCCATAAATTTGCAAAAATTAAAAAGAAGGCGAAGTAATGGCAAAACGTTGATAATTGCCAAAGCTGGGTTGTGAGTATTTGGGGGTTCACTATATTGTTCTATTTTTTTTCGAGATGTTTGAAAATGCCCGTAATAAAAAGACGTAAAAAGCCTAAACAAATTAAAAAAAGAAGGCTAAGCCTATTACTGCCAGGGACCTGGGAACAAGCATACTCTCACATGGGGCTGGTGGAAATGGAAATCTTTTCGGACTTTTGTGAATGCAATCTGAAAACTATTTAGAATAAAAAATGCAGGGGCGCCTGGGTGGTTCAGTCTGTTGAGCATCTGACTTCAGCTCAGGTCACAATCTCTCATGATTCGTGGGTTCAAGCCCCACATGGGGCTCTGTGCTGACAGCTCAGAGCCTGGAGCCTGCTTTGGATTGTGTCTCCCTCTCTCTCTGCCCCTCCCCAACGTGCGCGCGCGCGCTCTCTCTCTCTCTCTCTCTCTCTCTTTTAATGTTTAACAAACATTAAAAAAAATAAAAAAGTAAATAAAAGAATAAAAAATGCATGACCGCCTTGGCCTGGAAAACCCTCTCTGGGGGATCTTCCCCATGGAAATAAAATATTTTTTTTAAGTTTATTTAATCTGAGAAAGAGACAGAGAATGAACAGGGGAGGGGCAGAGAAAGAGAGGGGGACAGAGGATCCCAAGTGGGTTCAATGCTCACAGCAGAGAGCTGGATGTGGGGCTTTAACTCATGAACTGTAAGATCATGATCTGAGCCAAAGTCAGACGCTTAACTGCCTGAGCCACCCAGGCGCCCCCAAGATAAAATATTTTGTATTAAAAAACACATCGAGACATATATCTTAAAAGGCTTATAATGGTAAAGGTGTAAGGATGTTTATTGCAGCATTGTGCTCTGTGCAAGCAAGTAGAAACAAAGCACGGACCCTCCAACTGAGAAACGGCTGACCTAATTATAGAACATCCACCCATTAGGGTGATATGCAGCCACTAAAAATAATAGAGTATATTTGTTAATTTGGAAAGATTTTTATGTTATATTAAGAATAGCAAGATACAGAAAACAGCATTATAGGAACCTATTTCTGTAAAACCGTGTGTGTGTCTGTGTGTGTGTATGTAAATTATTTTATACAAGCATGGACAGAACTACAGAATGCAATATATTGGTTTGTTGACAAAGATTCTATGATAGGCTGAAGCATGTATATCTGTTTATTATACTAACCAACGGGTAAAAGTGGCAAAAAGGAAAAAATTTAAAAGCTTCTCCCCCCAAATCGTTTGTCTATTCTATTTATGAAAAAGTCAATGTACATAAGTGAGGTGTGTATGCATTCATGTGCATATAAGTCCTTGCCCAAGCAAAGTAGCTGTTTATATACTATGCAGAGCAGTGTTAATCCCCATATTCCCATATGCTGTCAGTTCAGCCTGTAATATCTCAGCAAAATAGAAGTCCTCCCCTCATTCCCTGAGTATAAAAATAATCACTGGTAACAATATACATGACTTCTTGTTTCACATATATGATCTTACTTAATCCGTTAACCAACTGGCAAGGAGAGTTTTATTGTTCCCATTCTATAGATAAGCAAAGTTTCAGAGAAGTTAAGGTATTTGCCCGAGTTTACAAAGCTAGTAAGTGAAGAGGCAGTGATTGAAACTTATGTAGCTCTGAGTCCCAGAACGTAACCTCTGTGTTGTACTTTCCTCTATGTTTCCCTTGATGTGTTTTTCAGGGGGTTCACCTTGTCTGGATAAAGGAGTCACGGGGACAGACGCGCCTGTTATGATCTGGGCAGAAGCAGGCCTCACTGCTCATCGCCCAGCTAGCTCCCAGGCAGACCACACTAGGGTTTGAGGTCAAAGCCCCCGCTGGGATTCCTCTGCCCAAATTTGGTTCCCCTATTTCCCCTGGGAAACTTGTGGCCCCAGATCTCCTCTGGGGACTCACTCATGCTCAGATAGCATGCTCGGTTATTTCTCTATCTTCTCCCACCCTGGCACGAGTAACCCACGGCTTACAGCGGAGAGAGAGAGGCGAGTAAGCTCCCAGAACCGGATTTGGGAGGAACATTTCCCCAGTCCTGTAGGAGCCTTCCGTCTTTGCCTCACGAGAGGCCTCTATCGGTAGCACTTCAAACTGCAGGTTTGTGATTCCATTTGTATGACCTGCAAAGAGGCACAGTAATCCGTGCTGTTGAAGTCAGGGGATTGGCTACCCACCAAGGGAGCGGAGGAAAAGAGGCTAGTGTCAGCGAGCAACCTCGAGGTCTGCTTGAGGGGATCTGGTTGTGTTGTGTTTCTCACTGTGGGTGCTGATTGTAGGGCATTTCTTTCTTTCTTTTCTTCTTCTTTTTAAATTTTTTAATGTTTATTTATATTTGAGGGGGGAGACAGAGAGAGGCAGAGACAGGGGGAGACACAGAATCCGAAGCAGGCTCCAGGCCCCAAGCTGTCAGCACAGAGCCCAACGCGGGGCTTGAACTCACGAACTGCTAGATCATGACATGAGCCAAAGTCCCACACTTAACCTACTGAGCCACCCAGGCACTTCTGTAGAATGCTTCTTCATGTATATTTCATCGGTGTGCTGGAGTGGTTCACGAGAGCCCATTGTTACATTTCCCAGAATTTTGTGAGCGCCAGTTCATCACGACCATCGTCAAAAATTGAATTACATAAACCCACAATTAAACACATTATTTTTTTATGAAATTTATTGACAAATTGGTTTCCATACAACACCCAGTGCTCATACCAAAAGGTGCCCTCCTCAATACCCATCACCCACCCTCTCCTCCCTCCCACCCCCCATCAACCCTCAGTTTGTTCTCAGTTTTTAACAGTCTCTTATGCTTTGGCTCTCTCCCATTCTAACCTCTTTTTTTTTTTTTCCTTCCCCTCCCCCATGGGTTCCTGTTAAGTTTCTCAGGATCCACATAAGAGTGAAACCATATGGTATCTGTCTTTCTCTGTATGGCTTATTTCACTTAGCATCACACTCTCCAGTTCCATCCACGTTGCTACAAAAGGCCATATTTCATTTTTTCTCATTGCCACGTAATATTCCATTGTGTATATAAACCACAATTTCTTTATCTGTTCATCAGTTGATGGACATTTAGGCTCTTTCCATAATTTGGCTATTGTTGAGAGTGCTGCTATGAACATTGGGGTACAAGTGGCCCTATGCATCAGTACTCCTGTATCCCTTGGATAAATTCCTAGCAGTGCTATTGCTGGGTCATAGGGTAGGTCTATTTTTAATTTTCTGAGGAACCTCCACACTGCTTTCCAGAGCGGCTGCACCAATTTGCATTCCCACCAACAGTGCAAGAGGGTTCCCGTTTCTCCACATCCTCTCCAGCATCTATAGTCTCCTGATTTGTTCATTTTGGCCACTCTGACTGGCGTGAGGTGATACCTGAGTGTGGTTTTGATTTGTATTTCCCTGATAAGGAGCGACGCTGAACATCTTTTCATGTGCCTGTTGGCCATCCGGATGTCTTCTTTAGAGAAGTGTCTATTCATGTTTTCTGCCCATTTCTTCACTGGGTTATTGTTTTTCGGGTGTGGAGTTTGGTGAGCTCTTTATAGATTTTGGATACTAGCCCTTTGTCCGATATGTCATTTGCGAATATCTTTTCCCATTCCGTTGGTTGCCTTTTAGTTTTGTTGGTTGTTTCCTTTGCTGTGCAGAAGCTTTTTATCTTCATAAGGTCCCAGTAATTCACTTTTGCTTTTAATTCCCTTGCCTTTGGGGATGTGTCGAGTAAGAGATTGCTACGGCTGAGGTCAGAGAGGTCTTTTCCTGCTTTCTCCTCTAAGGTTTTGATGGTTTCCTGTCTCACATTTAGGTCCTTTATCCATTTTGAGTTTATTTTTGTGAATGGTGTGAGAAAGTGGTCTAGTTTCAACCTTCTGCATGTTGCTGTCCAGTTCTCCCAGCACCATTTGTTAAAGAGGCTGTCTTTTTTCCATTGGATGTTCTTTCCTGCTTTGTCAAAGATGAGTTGGCCATACGTTTGTGGGTCTAGTTCTGGGGTTTCTATTCTATTCCATTGGTCTATGTGTCTGTTTTTGTGCCATAAACACATTACATTTAAGGCAGATGTAATAAAGACTCAAAACTCATCACTTCCTAATGATTTTAGGAAGTGACTTTAATCACTTCTCTCTGCTCTTGCAATGATTCACATCCATGGTCTCTGCACGATGCAAGTCCGATGTAATGGTTGCTCCTGCACCCTGGGTGACATGACATCAGCAGCTTGAAATCGGTCATAGTGGCAGAATTTACACCATGGGAGCCAGCAGATGCTGCAAAGTGGGGCTTGATTTATCGTGTTGTTGATTGCCTAGCTTGAAGAAAGTGAAGGGAATGCTAATAATGCAGATTACATTTAAAAGTGCTTTGTGTCTGGGAATGCTATAAAAGAAGTCAGGGAGACATTCTTCCAGTCTTGGAAACCTGTGATCTGGTTTGGCAAAGACAGTGTTCACATCATGGAAGAATGAGTGAAGTTCCAAAATACGTCTTTACTGTGTTATTTTTCACTTCCCTGTTGTTAAGGTAAATTAAAAATATCAACCAATGTGCACTTCAGAACCGCATTTGGAAAGCTGGTTGTCAAAAGTTTACCAGGACCCGGCTGGTTATATTTTTGTAAAAGGTTAAAAACAAGCAGAGAAGTCGACCTATGGATCTGTGTGCCTTTATGGTAAAAGAGTGAGGTCTCACATATAGTAGTTTGGTTTCATTTTCTGCATAAAATATAAGAACATTGGAAAAGAAAAGTTAATTTCCCCCCAAACCAAACCTAGATGGAAGCCATGGGCTCACCCATCTTGGAAGCCTTTGGAAACGACTGTGAAGAGGCACCTGTCAGGTCTTTACCTGAGTGTGGGCTTCTCTTAGAGCTCACTGGTAAGTAGTTCTTGGACCACGTCCATGATAGTTCTTATAGTTAAGTGTTCATGTCCACTGGATGGATGACAAGAGGCTTGGTTTTCAGTGTTTCCGTTACCGTGAGAAAGGATGAAGGGGACTGCCGGCCTGTAGGGGAGTCCAAGACCCCTTCACCCACATCTTCCCCGTGAAAAGGTTTTGAAGTTCCAGCTTTGGCCTCATCACTTTGCCTTTGTTTTTTTCTCATTGGTGGCTTTGAATGGTTCTTCTGGTCTCCGTTGAGGCGGGTGTAGTGGTAAAAAGATCTGGAGCTGCTTCCTGGTGTGTACGTGTGTGTGTGTGTGTGTGTGTGTGTGTGTGTATGCATGTGAGTGTGTATATGGGTGTGTGTGTGTTTGAGTGTGTTTAAGTGTGTGCGCACGTGTGAGTGTGTGGTATATGCATGCATGTATGTGTATGTATGGGTAGTGTGTGTGTGTGTGTGTGTGTGTGTGTGTGAGAGTATGTGTGTGTGTGTGCACGTGTGTGGTTTAGAAGAGTTTGTTTTTAGATGGATTCTAGTCATTTGCCCTCTGGAGTCATCCTTCCTCATCATTAAAATCTGGAGCTTGAGAGGCGCCTGTGTGGCTCAGTCAGTTAAGTGACCCACTCTTGGTTTCTGCTCAGGTCTTGATCTCACAGTTTGTGAGTTTGAGTCCCGCATTGGGCTCTGTACTGACAGTGTGGAGCCTGCTTGGGGTTCTCTCTCCCTCTCTCTCTGCCCCGCCCCCGCTCGCTCACGCACGCGTGCGCGCTCTCTCCCTCTCTCAAAATAAATAAATAAATAAACGTAAAAAAAAAAAAAAAGAAAAAAGAAAATCCTGAGCATGAAGGTAAGGGTGGCTATAAAACCTACTTACAGCAGGGGGCAGCAGAGTGCAGCAGTTAAATATGTGGCATTGTACTGGCTTCAACCAATCTTTCCCATTCACTTGTGATTACACGCCTCTCTCAGCCAGAAAGTTTTTGAACACTCACCCTCAACTGTATGTAGAACTATTGATAAATTACATACATAATTCCCGTCCTGAATAATAGATATATTTGTTAAAAACTATAACAAATTGAAATTAAAAATTGAGGAGATAGTGGGGCACCTGGGTGGCTCAGTTGGTCAAGTGTCTGAATCTGGCTCAGATCATGATCTCGCAGTTTGTGGGTTTGCACCCCACCTTGGGTTCTCTGCTGTCAGTGCAGAGCCTGCTTGGGACCCTTTGTGTCCCTCTCTCTCTCCCTCTTCCCCACTTGTGTCTCTCTCTCCTTCTCTCTCAAAACTAAATAACATTAAAAAAAAAAACAAAACAAACAAACAACTGAGGAGGGGCACCTGGATGGCTCAGTCGGTTAAGCGCCTAATTTCGGGAGATCAGGTTATAATCTCCCGTGTTTGTGGGTTCCACCCCCGTGTTGGGCTCTATGCTGACAGCTCAGAGCCTGGAGCCTGCTTTAGATTCTGTCTCCCTCTCTCTCTCTCTCTGCCCCTCCCCTGCTCATGCTCTGTCTCTCAAAAATAAATAAAGGTTAAAAAATCATTTAAAAAATAGAGGAAATGGTGACATTAACTTTAAAAAATGCGTTGTTGAGGTGTGATCAACCATGAACTGCACATATTAAAAAAGTACACAATTTAATACATTTTGACATGCGTTTACGCCTATAAAACCATCATGCAATCAAGACAGTGAACATATCCAGCATGCACAAAAGCTTCCTAGTACCCCTTTGTAATTGCCTCTTCCCACACTTCCTGCCCCACCCCCACCCCCACCAACCACCGAGCTGCTTTCTGTCACTATAGATTAGCTTGCATTTTGTGGAGTTTTATGAAAGTGGCATCAGATGAGATGTACCTTTTTGGGGGGGGGGGAGTCTGGCTCCTTTTACTCAGCATAATTATTTTGATATGATACCCATAGATAGTCATGGATGAAAAGCATTAGGGTTGACATATACTTTTAAAATCAGATTTTGGGGGTGCCTGGGTGGCTCAGTCGGTTGGGCGTCCGACTTCAGCTCAGGCCACGATCTCGCGGTCCATGAGTTCGAGCCCCGTGTCGGGCTCTGGGCTGATGGCTCAGAGCCTGGAGCCTGCTTCCGATTCTGTGTCTCCCTCTCTCTCTGCCCCTCCCCCGTTCATACTCTGTCTCTCTCTGTCCCAAAAATAAATAAACGTTAAAAAACATTAAAAAAAAAATAAAAAAATAACAAATAAAATCAGATTTTGTTAATAAAATGCTTTCTACTCTCAGACTGCAGGGCTTTGGCTTTATATTCTGGATGTTAGACTTTATTTTCTTTTACACTGAACTAAACAATTATTATAATTCAATTTTTGAATAGGGAATAAATTCACATGGTCTAAAACCTAACCAGATGAGGGGTGGCTGGCTGGCTCAGTTGGTGGAGTGTGTGACTCTGGATCCTGGAGTTATGAGTTCAAGCTCCACATTGTGTATAGAGATTACTTGAAAAGAATAAATAAAAGGAGGAGCCAAGATGGCAGAACAGCATGGAAGGTTTTTTTGCATCTCGCATCCATGGAATACAGCCAGATCAACACTAAACCATCCTGCACACCTAGAAAACTGATCTGAGGATTAACACAACAATCTGCACAACCTGAACCACAGAACTCAGCAGGTACGCAGTGCGGTAAGGTGAACTGGGGGAGAGAGAAGCCTCAGAAAACAGGGAGCTGTTTTAACATGCAGAGAGAGGATGGAGATGGAGGGTGGGGGGAGAGTGTGGGAAAAGCACCCCCACCCAAAGCAGCTGGAGAGAAAGTAGAAAAGTGGAAACAGCTGCAGGGACTGAAGTAAAAAGGGAGAAAGGAGAAAGGAGAGGGTTTAAGTTCCATTAAGACTCTATAAACAGGGGAGTGCAGAGTCTGAAACTCCTCAGATCGATACCTGGTGGTGCTCTGGTGGGAAGGGTGAATCCCCAGGGGCAGAGTAGAGTCCGGGGGTCTTTGGGCCACATGGGGAGAAGCGGTTCCCCTGCTGAGAGGACACCTGGTAGAGGCTGTGTGGGTCCCCCAAAGGCAAGGCCCCAGCAGACCCTGGAGAACAATCACATTCGCCGGTGCTGGAACAAGGATATTGAGGACGAAGCCTGGTGCCAGACGCGTGTTGTGATTTTCCATAATTCCTAAACCGCTGCTGCTACACGATTGCGTGAACTTTCTCTGGGGTGGGCTGGCACCCGGCCGCAGTCTCTGGGCCTCGGCAGCAGCACGCCTTCCTGTAAACGTTCCTGGGTGCAGCTGGCACCTGGCCATTGCTGTGTGAGACCCTCCACAGAGGGGCAGAATGGGTCAAAGCCACAGTTCCTCAGAAGTGAGGGGTCGGGAAACACAGCTGCATCTGAGATAAAACTCAGGAGGGAGATTCTGCCTGGGGCTTGGTCACAGACGGTATAAAAGCGGGAGTGGGAAGCCAAAAACAAAGGACGGGTGTGCGATTGCTGATCGGGGAGAACAGAGTTCTGACACCGGAGACTGGGTGGCTGGGTGACACCATTTTCACTGCTCCTGCGCATACGCATATGCACCTACAGGTGCTCCAACCATCCACCCCAGTAAGCTAAGCAGCGCCATCTAGGGGAGAACAGAGCCATTACACTAAGCCCCCCCAACTGGGCCAACCTCGCTCTTCAGGAACACAAGTCTCTCCGCCTGCTTAGTTTATGGACTGTAGAGCGCTTCACAGTTTGACTTCTAGGGAAAACGAAGTTACTTCAATCGTATTTCACTCTGCTAGTCCATCTATTAAATTTTCTTTTTTTCCTTTTTCTCTTTTTCATTTCTTTTTCTTGAATACAGAAAGAAAAAATAGTTTTACTTTCAATATTTATTCCAAATATTTTCTTTAATTTTTTCTACTATATTTTTTATGCATGTGTAATTTTTTTTCAAATCCTATTTTACTTCCATCATTTCATTTTATTCTATTTCAGTGTATTCATTTACTCAAATTTTCAAACAATTTCCTTTTTTTTTCTTCTTTCCCCTTTTTTCTCTAATCTATCAAGCCCCTTTCAACACCCAGACCAAAACACACCTAGGATCTAGCATCATTTATTTGATTTTTTGTGTGTGTTTGTTTTTAATTTTTAAATTTTAATATATTTTTAAATTTTAATTTTTTTACCTCATTAATTCCTTTTCTCACTTGAAAATGATGAAATGAAGGAATTCATCCAAAAGGAAGAGCAGGAAGAAAAGACAGCCAGGGACTTGACCAACACAGATACAAGCAATATGTCTAAACCAGAATTTAGAACCACGATAATAAGAATACAGTTGTAGTCAAAAATAGATTAGAATCTCTTTCTGCAGAGATAAAAGAAACAAAAGCTAGTCAGGATGAAATACAAAATGTTATAACAGAGCTACAATCTCGAATGGATGCCATGGTAGCTAGGATGGGTGAGGCAGAGCAGAGAATCAGTGATAAAGAGGACAAACTTACAGAGAATAATGAAGCAGAAAAAATAGGGAGACTAAGGCAAAAGAGCACAATTTAAGAATTAGAGAAATCAGTGACTCATTAAAAAGGAACAGCATCAGAATCATAGGGGTCCCAGAAGATGAAGAGAGAGAAAAAGGGGTAGAGGGCTATGTGAGCAAATCATAGCAGAGAACTTTCCTAACCTGGGGAAAGACACAGACATCAAAATCCAGGAAGCACAGAGGACCCCCATTAGATTCAGCAAAAGCCGACCATCAACAAGGCATATCATGGTCAAATTCACAAAATACTCAGACAAGGCAAGAATCATGAAAGCAGTGAGGGAAAAAAAGTCCTTAACCAACAAGGGAAGACAGATCAGGTTTGCAGCAGACCTCTTCACAGAAACTTGGCAGGCCAGAAAGGAGTGGCAGGATATATTCAATGTGCTGAATGCAGCCAAGAATTCTTTATCCAGCAAGGCTGTCACTCAAAAGAGAAGGAGACATAAAAAGTTTCCCAGACAAACAAAAATGAAAGGAGTTTGTGACCACTAAACCAGTCTTGCAAGAAATTTTAAGGGGGACTCTCTGAGGGGAGAAAAGATGAAAAAAACAAATAAAGAGCTAAAGCAACAAAAACTAGAAAGGCCCAGAGAATAGCACCAGAAACTCCAAGTCTACAAGCAACATAATGGCAATAAATTCATATCTTTCAGTACTTACTTGAAATGTCAATGGACTCAATGCTCCAATCAAAAGACATAGAGCAACAGAATGATAAGAAAACAAGATCCATCTATGTGCTGTTTACAAGAGACCCATCTTAAACCTAAAGACAACTTCAGTTTGAAAGGAAGGGGATGGAGAACCATCTATCAGGCTAATGGTCAACAAAAGAGAGCCAGAGTAGCCATAATTATATCAGACAATCTAGACTTTAAAATAAAGACTGTATCAAGAGATGCAGAAGGGCATTATATCATAATCAAGGGGTCTATCCACCAAGAAGACCTAACAACTGTAAACATTTATGCATCAAATGTGAGAGCACCCAAATATATAAATTGATTAATCACAACATAAAGAAACTAATTGATAATAATACCAGAGTAGTGGGGGACTTCAACACCCCACTTACAGCAATGGACAGATCATCTAATCAGAAAATCAACAAGAAAACAATGGCTTTGAATGACACACTGGACCAGGTGGACTTAACAGATCATCCAAAAGCAGCGGAATATATATTCTTCTCCAATGCACATGGAACGTTCTCCAGAATAGACCACATACTGGGACACAAATCACCCCTCAACAAGTACAAAAAGATCGAGATCATACCGTGCATATTTTCAGGCCACAACGCTATGAAACTTGAAATCAACCACAAGAAAAAATTTGGAAAGGTAACAGAGACTAAAGAACATCCTACTAAAGAATGAATGGTCTAACCAAGCAGTTAAAGAGGAAATTAAACAGTACATGGAAACCAATGAAAATGATAACACCACAACCCAAAACCTCTGGGACACAGCAAAGGTGGTCATAAGAGGAAAGTATATGGCAATCCAGGCCTTCCTAAAGAAGGAAGAGAGATTTCAGATACACAACCTAACCTTACACCTTAAAGAGCTGGAAAAAGAACAGTAAATAAAACCCCAAACCAGCAGAAGACAGGAAATAATAGAGATTAGAGTAGAAATTAATGCTCTTGAAACAACAACAACAAAAAAACCCCAGGAGTACAGATCAACGAAACCAGAAGCTGGTTCTTTGAAAGAATTAACAAAATTGATAAGCCACTAGCCAGTTGGATCAAAAAGAAAAAGGAAAGGACCCAAATAAATAAAATCAAGAATGAAACAGGAGAGATCGCAACCAACACACTAGAAACAAAAACAATAATGAGAGTATTATGAGCAAATATATGCCAATAAAATGGGCAATCTGGAAAAAATGGACAAATTCCTAGAAACATATACGCTACCAAAACTGAAGAAGGAAGAAATATAAAATTTGAACAGACCCATAACCAGTATAGAAATCAAATTAGTAACTAAAAAACTCCCAAAAAACAAGAGTCCAGGGCCAGATGGCTTTCTAGGGTAATTCTACCAAACATTTAAAGAAGAGTTAACACCTATTCTCTTGAAGCTGTTCCAAAACATAGAAATGGAAGGAAAACTTCCAAACTCTTTTTATGAAGCCATCATTACCTTGATTCCAAAACCAGACATTGACCCCACTAAAAAGGAGAAGTATAGACCAATTTCCCTGATGAACATGGATGCAAAAATCCTCAATAAGATATTAGCCAACCGGATCCAACATTACATTAAAAAAAATATTCACTACAACCAAGTGGGATTTATACCTGGGATGCAGGGCTGGTTCAATATCTGAGAAACAATTAACGTGATTCATCACATCAGTAAAAGAAAGGACAAGAGCCATATGATCCTCTCAATAGATGCAGAGAAAGCATTTGACAAAATACAGCATCCTTTCTTGATAAAAACCCTCAAGAAAGTACGGATAGAAGGATGACACCTCTAGATCATAAAAGCCATATATGAAAGACCCAATTCTAATATCATCCTTAGTGGGAAAAACTGAGAGCTTTCCCCCTAAGGTCAGGAACAAGACAGGGATGTCCACTCTCGCCACTGTTATTCAACATAGTATTGGAAGTCTTAGCCTCAGCAATCAGACAACACAAAGAAATAAAAGGCATCCAAATTGGCCAGGAGGAGGTCAAACTTTCACTCTTTGCATTTGACATGATACTCTATATGGAAAACCCAAAAGATTCCACCAAAAAACCCTGCTAGAACTGATTCATGAATTCAGCAAAGTCGCAGGATATGAAATCAATGCACAGAAATCGGTTGCATTCCTATACACCAACAATGAAGCAACAGAAAGAAATCAAGGAATCGATCCCATTTACAGTTGCACCAAAAACCATAAAATACCTAGGAAGACATCTAACCGAAGAGGTGAAAAATCTATACACTGAAAACTATAGAAAGCTTATGAAAGAAATTGAAGAAGACACAAAAAAAATGGAAAAAGATTCCATGCTCCTGGATAGGAAGAACAAATATTGTTAAAGTGTCAATACTACCCAAAGCAATCTACATATTCAATGCAATCCCTATCAAAATAGCAGCAAAATTCTTCACAGAGCTAGAACAAACAATCCTACAATTTGTATGGAACCAGAAAAGACCCCGAATAGCCAAAGTAATCTTGAAAAAGAAAACCAAAGCAGGAGGCATCGCAATCCCGGACTTCAAGCTGTACTACAAAGCTGTAATCATCAGGACAATATGGTACTGGCACAAGAACAGACGCTCAGATCAATGGAACAGAATAGAGAACCCAGAAATGGACCCACAAACAGATGGCCAAGTAATCTTTGACAAAGCAGGAAAGAATATCTAGTGGAATAAAGACAGTCTCTTCAGCAAGTGGTGCTGGGAAAACTGGATGGTGACATGCAGAAATGAACCTGGACCAGTTTCTTACACTAGACACCAAAATAAACTCAACATGGATGAAAGACCTAAATGTAAGACAGGAAGCCATCAAAATCCTAGAGGAGAAAGCAGGCAAAAACCTCTTTGGTCTTGGCCACAGAAACTTCTTACTGAACATGTCTGAGCATCCAGATGGCCAATAGACACATGAAAAAATGCTTGACATCACTCATCATCTGGGAAATACAAATCAAAACCACAATGGGATACCACCTCACACCTGTCACAATGGTTAACACAAACAATTCAGGCAACAACAGATTTGGCAAGGTTGCAGAGAAAGTGGATCTCTTTTGCACTGCTATTGAGAATGCAAACTGGTGCAGCCACTCTGGAAAAACAGTATGGAGGTTTCTCAAAAAATTAAAAATAGAACTACTTTACGACCCAGCAATGGCAGTACTAGACATTTATCCATGGGATGCAGGTGTGCTGTTTCGAAAGGGCAGATGCATCCAATGTTTATAGCAGCACTATCAACAATAGCCCAAGTATGGAAAGAGCCCAAATGTCCATTGATGGATGAATGGATAAAGAAGATGTGGTATATATATACAATGGAGTATTGCTTGGCAATCAAAAAGAAAGAAATGTTGCCATTTAGAACTACGTGAATGGAACTAGAGGGTATTATGCTAAGTGAAATTAGTCAGAGAAAGACAAACATCATATGACTTCACTCATATGAGGGATTTAAGACACAGAATAGATTAACATAAGGGAAGGGAAGCCAAAATAATATAAAAACAGGAAGGAGACAAAACATAAGAGGCTCGTAAATATAGAGGATAAACAGAGGGTTGCTGGAGAGGTTGTGGTGGGGGGGATGGGGTAAATGGGTAAGGGGCATTAAGGAATCTACTCCTGAAATCATTGTGCACTATATGCTAACTAACTTGAATGTAAATTTAAAAACAAAAATAAATAAGTAAAAAAGAGTCAATAAAATTAGGGGCGCCTGAGTGGCTCAGTCGGTTAAGAGTCTAACTCTTGGTTTCAGCTCAGGTTATGATCTTGTCGTCCATGGGTTTGAGCCCTGTGTCAGGCTCCATGCTGAGAGTGTGGGGCCTGCTTGGGGTTCTTTCTCCCTCTCTCTCTCTGCCAGTCACCTGCTTGTGTTTTCTTTCTCTCTCAAAATAAATAAATAAACTTTAAAAATAAATAAATACACTATTTAAAAAAAAAAAACCCAAACCTAACCAGATGAAAAAGTATAAAGTGAAATTTCCCCTTCACCTGCTGTGACCCACCCACCCAAGTTGTACTGTGCCCTCCCACCTTCCAGGCAACTACTTCTATTGGTTTCTTAGGTATCTTCAAGGTGTATTTATGCAAATATGAATACATATCTGTACATATTTTTTTGTGTTCTCTCAACTTCTTACAGAAAAGATAGCATGTTTTTTCACACTGATACACACTGTGCTGTGCTTCACTTTTTTCATTTGATATATCTTGGCAACCTGTCCATATCACTTTGTAGGAAGTGTTCCTTTTTTTAATTTAAAATTTTTTTTTATAGCTTCACTGTGTTTCATGGCTTGGTACTTTATTTAACCTGATGGACACTTGGGTGGTTTCCAGGGTTTTGCTGGAAAAAAACGCTGCATCAAATAACCTTACCTCCATGCCATTTTACAAGTGACCAAGTGTCTCTGTAACATGAATTCTTAGGAGATGAACTGCTGGGCCAGGGTATACACATTTATAATGTTGATAGATGGTGCCCGTGTGACCTCTGCAGGGGTTAGGCCAATTAACACACCCTCTCGTAATGGATGAGTATGCCCATTTCTCTACAGTCTCCACAGTGTTTACCCAACTTTTGGATTTTTTCCAATCTCAAAAATAAAAAATGGTATCTGCGTGTAGTTTTAAGTGGCATTTGTCTTCATAAGACTACAGTTCAATTGGATGCTTAGTTTTTAAAAGTCTTGCTAATTGTGAGGATTTCATAACATCATTACCTAGTATCTCAAGGCCTGAAACATGCAAACCGCCTGGCTTCTGTAGTTTTCTTGAGCTTTCCATGAGAACGGAGATGTTTACAAGTGTTTAGATTTTGACCCACTGCTTGTATCAGACCTGTGTTTTAACTGTTTTGACTCCAATTACATACCCAGAAATGAGGAAAACTAATAGTTTGAATTCTGTTGTCAGGAGATGAGGTAGAGCATCTGTCAAAGGGTGTACAGCGATTTTTCATGATCTCATTATCTGACATAAGTTATTCAGTTAGATGTATTGGTTACCATGCAAGTTTGTAGATACAAAGCCACATACACTGTGTTTCGTGGTTAATGGATAACTTTCCCTGCACTTGTTTTTTGAATTACATATTGACTTAAGAACTCAATTTCTTGCCTACAAGTGGTCTATTGTCCTGGATGAGAGTGTCTGTTTGCCTTAACTCTTACCATGTAAGAATTACACGGTAGGATGAGACAGTATGCTAAATTCTTTGCTTCATGCCTTCCAGTGCCAAGGGAGGAATTGCTAGTTTATCTGCATGAGGCCAAGTGGCCATGTATGTCTGCTGTGGCCTCTTCTGATTTAGGGAGAGCAAAGTTGGCGTGAAAAATGCTTTGGGGATGCATGCCTCACCTGTAATTCCTACTTTGGAATAGCTCTTAGAGTCCCTGCAAAAGGTGTGGACCTAGGAAGTCATGTTTACCTCAAAGTGACCAAGACTCCTTGGTCTCAGAGTGGACCAGGCATGGATGCCTGACCCCAGCGATGTCAATAGATCTATTCACCTTAAAATCTGAATTGATGGGAGGAGAGTTCGGGAAGCCCTGGAACTATGAGATACCGTGAGATCCAGGCCAGAGCTGGTGCCGTGGAACACACAATCAACGGCAAGTCTAAATTAGGGAGCAGACAGGCACCGGGAGCCTTTTAGAGGATGCTCAGCTGCAGAAGGAGAGAGGAATACCCAGAAAGAGAAAAGCAGAGGTGGAGGATGGTCTGCCCCCAGAGGGAGCCAGGTAGCTGCCTACTCTCTGTTTCCATGCGATTCCTCTGATCCTGACACTAATACTCCCTTTCTTTACTTATTTAATGCCATTCCACAAATCCTGAGCACTTGGATTATAAATATATGGGCCGCTTATACATTGGTGACGGAAGCATAAAATCATACACAGAAGTGCAGGGAATACAGTCTACTGAAACACAGTTAGGCTGTATCTCCTCGGGTTAAATATTCACATGTTCTGTGACGGAGTGGTTTCACTCTTTCTGCACCAGGAAAAACTCCTGAACAATGGACAGAGTGGTTCGTATCAGCATTGCTTTCCAGACCCGGAATCCGGATGCCCCTCGGGGGGGGGGGGGAGAGCGGATGAATCAACTGTGCTATAATCACACCGTGAGTACTGTCAGCAGCCCACACCATGAATTTCAAGGACCTGCCACGACACGCCCGAACGTCAGTAACGTGACATGAAGTGAAAAAGCACAAGGCTGGGACCGTGTTTGTTTCGTTCTCGGCTCTGACCCTCTCGTCCGGGACTGGCCTGCGCAGTAACTATTGCTCACGTGAACCAGTAGGAGGAACAGAGCTTGTGTGGGGGAATTGTTGATTAAACCCCGGAGACACAGTGGCCTCTTCTCCCTGCCCTCTCATTGGCCCCACCCACTTGTTCCTTTCCTTCCTGCTCCTCACCTCCTTCCTCCCCACCTCCCCATAGGAGATGACCCAGCACTAGTTTTTAGATTTGCTGTAATTTTTCACTGACTCTAGACCCTTGGACTCTGATTTAAATAGCCTGAGGTTGGGCCCCTGGCATCTGGCATTAAAAAAAATACCAGGTGATTCCAATGTGTGGCCAGGTCACACGTTTCCTTTCCTGGGGGTGTCGCTGTGTTGTTGTTTGTTTGTTTTTATATGAGCATGTGTTGAAACCTCAGCAAATGAGAACTAAGGGGAAGTCTGCTGGGAAAGGCTTCTGAGACATTCCTTTCTCTTACGAGGCACCCCCACGTATATATACATATATGTGTCTAAGCAACTCTGGGTGATTCATGTGAAGGAGGGGGCAACACTGGTTGCCGCTAGGAATGATTGCAGGACAGGGGCTATCAGGAGAAGCCTCATTATTGTCCAGGAATGCCAGTGTTGCCCCAGTTGCCTCCAACCCTTGGGGTGCCCGAAGACTATGGGGTTCAGTGGAGAGACGGGGAGAGTGGCCTCAGCCTAGCTCCGAGCCACACCTCCCGGCTGGGTTCCATACAGCCTGAGCTCAGAGGTGCAGGAAGTTGCCCCCGCTCTGGGGACACCACGTCCTGTATCTGCCTGTCGACTGAAGACATCATCTACCCTCTCCATTGTCTCTCTCTCTCCTCCAGTCGTACCTCCCCCTTGCCCTGCTCACTTCTCTGTTCCATAAGTTTCCTGTCTTAGCCCCGTTCCCCGGAGGCAGAACCAGAGACAGGGATTCCTGTTTGTGTGATTCGTTAAGAAAGTGAGGGAAGCAGAATAGGGCAGAGAATAAAAGTCAAGACAAGACTATGGTCTCAGCTGGGGCGCCTGGGCAGCTCAGTAGGTTAAGTGTCTGACTTTGACTCAGGTCATGATCTTGTGGTCAGTGTGTTTGAGTCCTGTGTAGGGCTCTGTGCTGACAGCTCAGAGCCTGGAGCCTGCTTTGGATTCTGTGTCTCCCTCTCTCTGCCCCTCCCCTGCTCGTGTTCTGTCTCTCTCTCTCAAAAATAAACATTAAAAAAAATAAATAAAAGGAGAATGTGGTCTCAGCTGAAGGCCAGCTTCTTTCTGATCCTACAAAAAAAAAAAAAAAAAGCAGCTCTGGAGCACAAATTCAGCACAAAGCAAATTCCACCTTGAGGCAAAGGGGTGGTGGGGCTGTGTGCCAATGGCTGAACTTGGCCTCTGGAGTGTGTGTGTATAACCTCTCAGGAGACATGGCTTTTCTTCTGAGTAAGGGCAGTTTTCAGGAAAGGGGGCATCATGAGTTATGAGCTGGTACTCACAGCAGCTGGGGACAGGTTAAGGCCATCTGAGTAGGACACAAAGAGAAATCTGTGTGGCTCTCCCTTCACAGATGCAAAAAGGCAGATAGGGAGGGGTGTGTGTGTGAGCGTGTGTGTGAAATTGAGAGAGACAGAGAGACAGAATCCTTTCCCAGTCTGAGAGGCTGAGGGGAAGGACATTCTCTTAAATTCTTTTTTTTTTTTTAAGTTTATTTATTTTGAGACAGAGAGCAAGAGAGCAGTAAGAGTGAGGGAAGGGCAGAGAGAGAGGGAGAAGGAGAATCCCGAGCAGGTTCCTCACTGTCAGCACACAGAGTCCGACAAGGGGATCGATTTCACAAACAGTGAGACCATGACCTGAGGTGAAGTCTAGAGCCTGACACTTAATCAACTGAGCCACCCAGGTGCTCCAATTCTTTTTTTTTTAATAGCAACTTTACTGGGGTATTAATTCACATACTACATAATCTATCCATGTGAAGTATACTATTGAGTGTTTTTTAGTTTATTCAGAGTTGTGAGACCATCACTGCCATCAGTTTTAAAACTTTTCATCACCCACCCCAACAAGATGTCCTCTACCTTCTATCGGTCACTCCCCGTCTCCCACTAGCCTCTCCCCCTTGGACAGCCCAGCCCCTCCCCCCCCCCACCATGGAACCACCAATCTACTTTCTCTATGGATTTGCCTATTCTTAATGTTACATATAAATGGAATCATACAGCATGTGGTCCTTTGCGTTTAGCTTTTCTCACTTAGCTTGTTTCCAACGTTCATCCATGTTATAGCATGCAGTGATACTTCCTTTCTTTTCATTGCTGAGTTGTAAACCATTGTGTGGATACACCATGTTTATCCGTTCATCAGCTGTTTCCCTCTTTTGGTTTTCTGTGAATATAGATTTTCATTTCTATATACCCAAGAGAGACACTGCTGTCTCAGCCAGATTACTCTTACACCATCCTGTAATGACTCCTGATGTCAAGCTCTCCAGAATTGTACTACGTCATACCCCTTCCCAAACTCGATTCTTCAGCCTTCTCGCCCCAAAACCAGTGTGGCTTTAGTTCTGAGATTCCCTCCCCAGATGGACAAACTTGTCCCAAGGGTCTGCCAGAATGATGGCTTGGTACTGGTGAGTTAAAGCCAGTTCTTCCTATTGCCATCCATTGGCTTCAAGATCCTCCAGACAATACGCCCCAATGGGTTCTTGTTTATGCTAGTCATTGTGCCCAATTCTCCTTTTCCTGGAGAGCTCTGAAGAGAAAGCATATTGGTCTTTTAGTGAAGCAGATCTGTGGAGAATGCAGAATTATAATCTAGAGCGGATTAGCAAACAATGGCCTTGTGGGTCAAACCCAGACAGCTGCCGGTTTCTGTATGGCCCACAAGCTAAGAATAGTTTTCACATTTTTGGTTTTGTTTTTTGTTTTATTAAAAAAATTTTAATGTTTATGTATTTTTGAGAGAGACAGTATGAGCAGGGGAGGTGCAGGGGAGAGAGAGGGAGACAGAGGCTCCAAAGCAGGCTCTGCGCTGACAGCAGAGAGCCTGATGTGGGGCTCAAACTCACAAACCACGAGATCATGCCCTGAACTGGAGTCGGATGTCCAAGGGACTGAGCCACCCAGGTGCCTGGTTTTCACATTTTTAGATGGCTGGAAAGAAAAGAATAATGCTTTGTGCCCCAAGGAAATTATATGAGTTTCAAATTTTAGTGTCCATAAGTGAAGTTTTATTAGAACACAGACAGGTCTAGGGTGCCTGGTTGGCTCAGTCAGTTAAGTGTCTGACTTCAGCGCAGGTCACGATCTTGAGGTTTGTGAGTTCAAGCCTCACATCAGACCCTGTGCTGACAGCTCAGAGCCTGGAGCCTGCTTCAGATTCTGTGTCTCCCTCCCTCTCTCTCTCTGCCCCTCCCCTGCTAATGCTCTGTCTCTCTCTCAAAAATGAATAAACATTAAAAAAAATTTTTTTTTTTAAAGAACACAGGTCTATTTGCTCAAGTAAAGTCTATGGCTGCTTTTGCCCTACAATTCTGCAGATGAAATTCTCCCCAGAGCATCTCTCCTTTAATTTAATTTTTTTAAGATTTTATTTTTTAAGTAATCTCTATACCCAACGTGGGGCTCAAACTCACAACCCCAAGATCAAGAGTCACATGCTCCACCAACTGAGCCAGCCGGGCACCCCACCATCTCCCCTTTAAGTGCTCCCCCTCAAAAGATGTTGCCAGGTATATGGTGAAGTTGATTTAAACTCTACTCATGTGCATGAAGCACGAACGGGTCCTAGCATATAGTGTTTTCCTCTAGGCTTGTGATGATAGTGTGTGGATGGGAGTTGTTAATTACTTTCTGGCCTAACTTACCTTAGGGGAGCGCTGACTCAGAGATTAAGGCTGGAGAAGCTCTTTCCAAGATCAACATCCCACACTGGCCTGAGATGATTATTGCAGATCCCAGGGACTCTCAGCCCCTCCTGGGTTCAGGACCTAACCCGAACTACACTCACAGCCTCACTCACAGCTGTGGACAGGAGTGGCTGCTGGGCTTCATTAGGGAGCAGTGTGGTTTCCCGAACGCTTCAGTCCTTGGGGGACATCTGGAAGGGAATCAGGCCTTCCTTATGCCAGTTGTTCAGTCCTTGGGGTATCTGAAAGAGAAGTAAGCAATTCTTAGATCAATATTTTCAAGGCTGAGCTGATCCAAGCCTCTGCACGGAGGCTTTGACTAGCGATTCACTATTTTTCCAGCTTCTCTCTCTCCAGGGTGGCTATGAACTTGAACCCTTATAATAAATGGCTTATATATTTTTTCCTCTTGGAAATTTGTGTAAATGTGTGATTATGATGGGGGAAGATGGGATAATGATAGATTTAAACCTGGACACCTGTGGGGCCCATTCTTTTACAGCTGAGTTTCTCAACCTTTTGTTCACTACTGCCCTCACTTAAGGAGCATTTTTAGACTATTTTTCCTAATCGTGAAATTTTAACGCTATGAAATTTTAATACCACAGATACACTATATATCTACTTATGCACTATATGTACATTTGTGTTTTATACATAAAAAGAATAGGATTTTTTGCCCCTTTGGGGGGATATGTGCCCTGCCGAGCACACATGATTTACAAATAGTTCATAACCACCCCCCTGGCAGCCTCCATTGTGTAAAAGCGGGAAGCAGGCAGTCTAGCAGGTGCTTTTAGGAGTGTGAGCTTATCATGTACACTGTGTTTCACAAAGTGCTTGGCTCATGGTGAGTACTAGAAAAAAGAGAGCCTTTGTTGTTGTTACCATGATTATTACATTAAGCTTGGTCACGGTGATGTTTGTAACCTCCTCACTGGACTGTGGATTCCCATGGTGTTTGAGGGCTGGCCGAGGTCCAAGGCCTTCCAGCCTGGAACTTCTACCAGGGGCACCACGGGATACATGAGGACGTGAACCAAGCCAGGTGGGGACTGTGCCCAGTGGACAGGCTGAGATGCCCCAATTACACATGGGACCTGTGCTCCAGGTACAGCCAAGGTAAGGGGGTCTAGTGGCTTCTTAAACTTCTGATTTCTCAGAAGCTGGGAACTGGATTTCTGGTTAAATCTCCTGATTTTTAAGCAGTGACTCCATTAAGCATCAACAATTACGCTGTGTCGACAGAAGAGGTGCAACGCAGTCACACTGGCTTGTCCAGGGTTAACCGCATAGCTGAGGCCCCCATCCAGTCCTTCCACATCCAGTGATCTTCCCACTCAAACCAGCTCCCCTCATCCGCTCACGACCCTTCCCACTCCACTCTTCTTCGGGGGTCCTTCAACGTCTCTTCTGCCCGGCCCTCCTGCCCAGGGAAGGGGCCCCTAGCTGGGACTGGGACAAATGGGTCCAGCTCCCCTCCCCACCCCCCGGCCCCCTTCCCAGAAGGACGTGGATTCTGTCTGTGGATGATAAGGTCGGAACCCCCAGCCTTACTCACCGGGAGCCGTGAGTGGGGGCCCTGCCCGGGGGACTCGCGTCGCGTGTCCCGCGGCGTGAGAACGCAGAGCTGGCCTGGCGGGCGTGGGGCAGGCGGGGCCCTGGCGACCTCACCACCTCGGGATGAAACGCCCCGTTGTTCGCGCCGCCCCTCTGACCCCGCCACCCCGGGCATTGTTTTCTGTTTGCCCGGGTCGCGGGTGGGAGGCGAGGCACGCGGGGGTTCCCGAGCCTGGCTCCGCGCCAGGCCTGCGCCCTTCGGCCCTGGGGCCACGGGGGCGGCCGCGCCCGGGAGCGGGAGGCTAGCGCGCGGGGCCGGGCGGCTCAGCAGGCGCAGCCATGGGCTCCCTCGGCTCCCACGCAGCGCGCATCCCCGACGCGGACAGCATCCGGCGGGAGACCGGCTGTGAGCTGGGCGCGGGGCTCCGACCCGGGGATGCGGGGGGTCCGGGGAGATGGGGCGGGCCCGGAGGGCGCCCGGGATCGCAGGCGCGGGCTCCCGGGGCTCCCGGGGTCCAGGTCTGGGGCGCGTCCGGGCCCCGGGCTTGGCGGCCAGGTGTCCTCGAGCCCGGCGGGGGGGGGGGGTGGGGGGGGGAGAGGGGAACAGGAGGGAGGCGGCTGGCGTCGGCTCCTCGGGTCTCCGGCGGGAGCGCGGGGACACGGCTCCGGGCGTCGTCACGCCCCCTGCAGCCCGGCCGCGCGGCCGCGGGTCCCCGGCGAGCGTCCGCTCCGGCGAATCCCGGTTCCCCGCCCACGGCCCGGGGCCACCAAGGGAGGGTCCAGTGGCGGGTCCCGAGCGCCCGCGGCCGCGTCACCCTTCCGCCTTCCGTCCCGCAGTCTCGCAGGCCAGTCTGCTCCGCCTCTACCACCGGTTTCGGGCACTGGACAGGAACAAGAAGGGCTACCTGAGGTGAGGGGGCGCTGGCCTTAGGACCCGCCACGTCTGCCTCTCTGAGCCCCTTCCTCTCTTTAACCCTCCGTCTACCCCTCCGACTTTGACTTGACAGCCGCATGGATCTGCAGCAGATTGGGGCTCTGGCCGTGAACCCCCTGGGAGAACGCATTATAGACAGCTTCTTCCCTGATGGGTGAGGCCTCGCTGGGGGTGGGGAGATGGAGGGAAAAACTTGGTGTGTGTGTTGGGGGGGGGGGCACTAACGAAGACAGAGGGAGGGCCAAAGCGACCACTGCATCTCCCCCACCCCAGGAATCTGCGTCTGGATTTCCCAGGCTTTGTCAGAGTCCTGGCTCATTTTCGCCCCATCGATGATGAGGACCCAGGAATTCGAGACCCCAAGGAACCTGAACCCCTCAACAGCAGAATGAACAAACTTCGCTGTGAGTTTGTGGGGACCCACCTCTCCCCAAGTGAGACCCTTGGTATACCGCACCGGTGAGAGGCCCCAGGCACCTCCCTCTCTTAGCGGGCCTATAGAGGACCTCCCCTCCTCCTCTAGGGTGACCTGCTGGAAGAGAACCAGGGGAAGACCCGCCTACCTTTTCCCTCCTCCATTCTCTTCCAGTCGCATTTCAGCTCTATGACCTGGACCGGGACGGAAAGATCTCCCGGCACGAGATGCTACAGGTTGGAAGGATGCAAGGACCAGATATGTGATGTGTGGAGCGTGGGTGGTCGAAGGGAAAGGTGGTGGGGGTGGGGGTGGGGGCGGTGCAGATGACTGGCCCATGGTGGTCACAGATGACTGGGGTATTGAGTGAGAAACAGGGATTGGGTGAGGTCTATGGAAATGGTATGGGGAATAGTTGGGTATGAGGTTGGAAATAGATCAGTGGTTCTTTTTAAAAGTTTATTTATTTATTTTGAGAGAGAGAGAGAGAGAGAGCCCGCATGCACAAGTGTGACTGGAGTAGGGGCAGAAAGAGAGAAAAGAGAGAGTCCCAAGCAGGCTTCGCACTGTCAGAGCAGAGCTCAAGGCAGGGCTTGATCTCACCAACCACGAGATCATGACTTGAGCCCAGACTAAGAGTCCGTGGCTTAACCCCAACTGAGCCACCCAGACGACCCAATAGATCAGTGGTTCTTGAATGGGGGTGATCTTGCCTTTTGAGTGACCTTGGCAATATCTAGAGATATTTTTGGTTGTCACACCTGGGGGCGGGGCAGCACTACTGCCATCTAGTGGGTAGAGGTCAAAAATGCTGCTAAACATCTTTCAATACACAGGATAGCCCCCATTTCCCCCCACAACAAGGAGTTAACTGGCCCCAAATGTCAACAGTGCTGAGATTCAGAAACTCTGGAATAGATGTTGTGAGGGGGGTGGGTGGGTAGAACGGGGAATAGTGGGAGGTTGTGGTGGGGGATGGGAGGAGGTTGGGTTCTAAGGCTTGGGGTTGGGTGATGAGTTTGGGTATACTATTGAGGTGAGTGTGGGATAGTGAGGGACAGGTCGGGGTTTGAGTGGAGAAGCAGTAGGGGAAATTACTGGGGGGAGATGTAGGGAGTGAAGAAATGGATGAGGGGAAGATTACAAAATTGGTAGTAACATTTGGGATGATGCGGGCAAGGTTTGAGAGATGGGGCTGACTCCTCTCGTGCCCTCCGCACCTCCCAGGTCCTCCGACTGATGGTTGGGGTGCAGGTGACAGAAGAGCAGTTGGAGAGCATCGCTGATCGCACGGTGCAGGAAGCGGATGAAGATGGAGATGGGGCTGTGTCCTTCCTGGAGTTCACCAAGGTCACAATGCCCTCAGGCCTGGGGAGTGGATGTCAGGAGTCCCTGGGACAGATGCACATGGGAAAGGCAGTTAGAAGGAGGTGGGCAGAAGGAGAGGGGTAGCCAAGGAAGGGTGTAGCTTTGGGGATGGGAGAGGAGGTTGAAAGCCTAGAGGACTGGGCTCTTGACCACCACCCATCCCCCCACTCCCCCCACAGTCCTTGGAGAAGATGGACATCGAACAGAAAATGAGCATACGGATCCTGAAGTGACCCCCTTTGTGCCTTTGGCTGCCTTACACAGACCAGTTCAGCCCGGGATTTGTCTTCAGCCCCTGCAGAGGCAGGGCCCCAATAAACTATATTCTTGTGTCTAAGCTAAACTCTCTTTGGGGCCAAGGAAGGCAAGCTGGAAGCGTGTGTACTGAATAAAGTCTAGTTCATTTGATGTCAGATTTGTGAATCAGCCAGTGATCTTGTGGTTGCAAGCCACTGAAAACCCAATTTAACGTGAGTTAAGTAAAAAAGGGATTTTATGGACTCACGTAATTAAAAGGTTTGAAAGTATCTTCAGAATACTGGAAAAGTCTGGAGGTGTCTTCAGGCACAGTTAGTGTCAAAGGGCTTTTGTCATGCTATCAGGACTCAGTTATTAATTTTTCAATCAGCTTTCATGTTGGCTTTATTCTCAGGGGCCTCTTTCCTCATGGGGGAGGATGGCCACCAGCAGCTCCAGGCTCCCATCCTACTAGCCTAGTAATCCAGTGGGAAGGGATTTCCTTTTTCAGTAATTCTAAGTGGAGTGTCATTGGCCTACGTGCATTCTTGTCCCTAATGCCAGGGAAATGGAGTGCTCGAATTGGCCTGGCCTGTGTCATGGGCTAACTGCTAAAGCCAGAAAATAAAGCCTGTAGACCCAGGGTGAGGTAAGGAGTAGTCGCTTAAAGGAAAATGAAGTGTCATGATCAGAAGAAGGGGGGATGATGCCAGTCAGGCAAAACAAGAGATGTCCATTACTGTTAGGTTGACCCAATGGAGGGATTCTTGAAGTTTACTTTTTAAATGGGTTTTCACTGATTCTGTGGGTGCATGCCAGTGTGTTGGTGGCAGGCAGGTGGGGGAAGAGATGGTGTAAATGTAATGAACAACACATACCTTCCTGGGGTATGAAATTATGCAGATTTGGAGAAGAATTCCATTTTTTCATGACAAGTTCCAATACTGATATATATCACAGAATAGAGTATAAAAATCACATAAAACTGTGAGATTCTGGGGTGCCTGGGTGGCTCAGTTGGTTGAGCATACCAGTCCTGATTTTGACTCAGGTCATGACCCCAGGGTCATGGGATGGAGCCCTGCACTGGGCTCCATGCTGAGCATGGAGTCAACTTAAGATTCTCTTTCTTCCCATATGCTCCTCTCTCCTGCTCTCTCTCTCTCTCTCTAAAAAAACAAACAAAATAAAAAAAAACCACCTGTGAGATTCTATGCTATAGCAAAGCACTCTGGCTGTACCTATAGGAGATGCTATTGGTGCCCTGCCCATATCTCCTTCCAGGGCTGTGCTGGACTTGTCTTGTATCAACACATGAGAGTCAAACATGCGTATGGCTTCCAACTCTGCTTTCAGTAACATCACATTGGTAGCTTGAATTGGCTGTAGTGGGGATATTTACAGCATGGACATTGGCAAATGCAACAGGTCAGTGCTTTTCTGCTGAGGAGAGCCCACTGTTAAACATTTATCAGCACACCACCTGCTGGGCTTTCACCATTACGGAACATGTTAGTGGCTTCTATTTTTACATCAGCTTTATTGAATTGTACTTGGTGTACAAAAAACTGCACAAAATTAATGTATACAATTTGATGAATTTGGACATAGGTATACACTCAAATTACTATCACCACAATCAAGATAATAAACATCCATCATCTGCAAAATTTCCTTGTATCACTTGTGGTATGTGTGTATGTGTGTGTGTGTGTGTGTGTGTGTGTGTGTAGTGTGGTTAGAACACTTAACATGAGATCTACCAGCTTAACAAATTTGAAGTGTATAACACCATATCTTTACCTATAGGCACAGTGTTGTACGGAAGATCTCTGGGACTTTACTCATCTTGGATAACTGTAACTTTATACCTGTTGAACAACAGCTTGTCTCCTGCTCCTTGCCCACCCCTTGATGACGACCATTCTATTGTCTACTTCTAAGCTTTTGACTCTGAGATGCCTCATATGAGACGAATCGTATGGTATTTCTTTCTGTGATTCACTTGTTTCACTGAGTGTAATACCCTCTAGGCTCATCCACATTGTCACAAATGATAGAATGTCTTTCTTTTTTGGGACCAAATAATATTCCATTGTGTGCGTATGTTATATTTTCTTTATCCACTTATCTATGTCAATGGACATTTGGGTTGCTAATAATCCTGCAATGAACATGGGAGTCCACTTATCTCTTCGAGATAGTGATTTCATTTCCTTTGGATACATACCCCAAAGTGGGGTTGGTGGATCCTATGGTAGCTTTATTTTTTAATTTTTTGAGGAAGCCCAATGGCTTCTTCCTACAAGCACAGATGATACTCTGCTCATGGACTTTGTCTGGCACAGGCATGTACTTAGCTTGTGTGAGGGCAAGTTGAAGTGCTGGGGAGTTAATGGCCCTAGGAGTGGCTCTCAACCAATGACAGGTAGAGAATGGCAGATAAATACCCAGTTTATCCACCGGTGAGGCTGGACAGTTTAGAGGCATGTTCTTTTCACTCTTGAAATCCTCTAGCAAGTTTGAGCCTGGTTACCCACAGCATGGGGCTGCTTGTTAAAGAACCCTGTATTGTCTCCTTTCCTCTGGTCTCATCCCCACTCTTTGTCCACTGCTTCCTGGATTCTCTCACAAACAATTTACCCTCCAATCTACAGGGCATTTCTGGGGAAACCCAACTGAGGATGTACAAGACCATCCATAACACACATTCACACTGTGGTTGTAGGCACTCAGGGCACACTTTATTTTAAACTTAAAAGAAATAGAGAAATAGAGGGAAAATGGGATGAGCAGAGGGAAAAGGGATATGGAAGGGGGAGAGGTATATTTCTTTTTTTTTTAAGTATATTTACTTATTTTGAGAGAGAGAGAGAGAGAGAGCGAATGAGCACAAGCAGGGGAGGGTCAGAGAGAGAGGAGAGAGAGAGAATCCCAAGCAGTCTGTGTGCTGTCAGTGCAGAGCCTAACATGGGGCTCAATCCCATGAACTGGAGATCATGACCTGAGCCAAAGTCAAGAGTCATTCACTTAACCGACTGAGCCACCAGGCACCGCAAGATATCTTTCTCTCTCTTTTTTTAAATGTTTATTTATTTTTGAGAGAAAGAGAGAGACAAAGTGCAAGCAGGGGAAGGGCAGAGAGAGAGGGAGACACAGAACCCAAAGCAGGCTCCAGGCTCTGAGCTGTCAGCATAGAGCCTGACATGGGGCTCAAACTCACAAACCATGAGATCACGACCTGAGCTGAAGTTGGCCACTTAACCAACTGAGCCACCCAGGCACCCCAAGATATCTTTCTTTATAACTGGTCTTTTTGCCAGTATAGTTTCTCAAATTTTCCTGATGGTAAATATCTGATTAAAAAGTTTAGACCCTTAGGCCCCATTGAGAGCTCCTGAGTCCATAGGGAAATCTGTGTTTTTAGTACGTGATTCTGATGGAGGTTGAAGGACTAAACTTTAGAAACACTAAAGCTTCTGGCCAGACTCCTAGTGACAGCTCTCTATAAAAAGTTCTCCAACATCCAGGGGCGCCTGGGTGGCTTGGTTGGTTAAGCGTCTGACTGGCTTGGGTCATGATCTCGAGGTGCTTTGGATTCTGCGTCCCCCTGGGAAGGCCTCCCAGGAAGGTCTCCCAGCCATTCCTGCCCACACGTGCTCTGTGCTGATGGTCAGTGCTACTGACCTACGAAGGGTTCCTGGAGGATCCAGTACTAGGGGATCCCCAGGACTCTACTCCCTATTTTGGTGGATGGAAGAGCAGATTAGCAAGAAAGCCTCCTGACCCAGCACACGCTCAGGAGGTTGGAGACTTTTGTCATGCGGGAAGGAAGGGGGATGTCCGTCTGGCTGGGGTAGCACAAGGTTACCTTCCTGTCTTGATAACCACTCTGACGGAGTTGCCTGTGGATATGTGCATTGAAGTGGAGAGGGGAGGCTAGGGACCCCTGTGGGGAGCCCCTGGGCTCTGAGCAGCAGTTGCTGAATTTAAGTGATTTGTTTCCCACCCTCATTATTGTTGCCATACAGTACCTAGTCTCTGTCATTATTCACCTATTATTTGCCTTTGAACAGATTCATTTAAAATGGATACATTTGGGGCGCCTGGGTGGCTCCGTCAGCTAAGCATCCGAATTTGACTTCAGCTCAGGCCGTGATCTCACAGTTCATGGGTTCGAACCTCGCTTCAGGCTCCATGCTGGCAGTGCTGATCTTGCCTGGGATTCTCTCTCCCTGCCCTTCCTCTGCCCACACACACACTCTCTGTCTCCAAATAAATAGACTTAAAAAAATAAAAGTAAAAAAAGTAAAACATCACTGCCATCAATTAGACACCAGCACCAATTGCCATAAGTAAAATAACTGTACAAAGGCAGTAGATACAAAGAACCCCCCAAAAATGTCAGAAAGAGAGATTAGCACATGCTGAAGAGTTATAAAAACAAATCGACAACAAACAGAGCTTCTCTTCCTTGATCTGAAAGACGGAAAAATAATTGAGAGGGAAATGGCCTTCTCACCGTGTGATTCAGTGATGCTATTTAAAGCTGCAAGCTTCCTCTCAAAAATCACCCTGGGTACATGAGTTGTGTGTTCCCCACCCTGTGGAACCGCTGGCTGAGGGGCTCTATGAAGAGGCAGCCGCCAGTGGGCTAGACACCCTGCCCTCAGGCCGGCTGCTGGTCAGATTGGACTTGGTAGAGGTTGGCTGTGGAGATGGAGTCCACTGACTAGATTGGATCCAGGGAAAAGCAGCAAGGTGTTATGATAAAGAATTTATTACAGAGCTGGAGATGTTGTGAGCAATGGCTTTCTGCTGGCAGGGTCCTAGACGTGTGCTTGGGAGCCTCACTTGAGAGGGGCCTCCCAGAGGGGTGTGGCACAGCCCCTGGAGCTGTCCTAGCTTGTTCCACCAGGGCTACTTTGAAGGGCTTCAGCTGACCTGGAACTTTCTGGATCCATGTACATAGCCATCTGCATGTCCTGAAGAAAAGATGGAAGTTATGGAGGGAAGCTCCTTTCCTTGCCAAGGTGACAGAACCTGAGACAGGGTGTAGGGAGCCCTGGGGAGGACGGCCAGGAGAAGGACCTCAGTAGTGATGTTGCATAGACCTAATTATGGCTGCCATTGCCTCTTCTTAACTGATCTGGAAAATAGTTAAGAGAAGAACCATGAACTTGACTCTGAAATACAAGGAAACTCTGGGTTGTCCTCAGCCCCACCCAGCCAACAGCAATAAAACTCTCTTGATGTTTGAGAGGCAATATACAGGCTTGATTTCTGGTTATAGACCTACCCTGTGAATCAGTATGGCTCAGTTGAACAAGACTTCAGTTTGGGAGTTTTATGAGGCCTGAGATAGAATCTGCATGCTTCTAATTACTCATTGTACAACCTTGGGTAAGTCGCTTTGCCCTTCAGGGCCTCACCTTCTATTATCTATGAAACAGATGTTAGCAGCTACCTCTTGGAATTGTCTTGCTTTGTCCTTCCGGTAGCTGGCTGCCCTTCCCCCAACACTTCAGCTGAGGCCCTTTGGCCCTGTCTGTGAACGAGGACTATGGTCTGTATCAGTCAGGATTCTTCCCATTGTTAACCGGTTTATGAAAGAATAGGAATTTGTTGGTTCATATAACTGAAAGAAATGTCCAAAGATAAACCAGACAAAGGAGAGTCTCAAAAGCTCAAAGATATATATCATCGGAAACTAGTCTTTCCATTCCTCACCTCTGTCTTCCGGTGTTGGTTTAATTCCTAAGCAGGAACCCCAATGAAAAGAGAGCTTCTCTTCCCAGGCAGTCCTGCCCAATGTCTCAGAAGGGAACCTCAGCCTACTCACTGTAGGTAGGTGGGTGGGCCACTCTAGTTAGCCAGACTTGGTCACGTGCTCACCCCAGGAACTGGAGACTGCGAACTCACTTGGACCAATTGCAGTGTGTGTGTGTGTGTGCGTGTGTGTGTGTATATTCCCTAAAGGAAAATCAGAATGCAGTTGCCAGAAGAGGGCCACATGCTGGGCAGGCAGAATCAACAAATAACTATATAAGAGTTAGGGGGTTCTTTTTGCTACAAATAACAAAATTACCAACTGACCGTGGATGAAACAATTAAGACAATTATGTCACACAACAAGATGTTTTGAGTGGTAGGCAGTCTCAGATTGTTGAGTGGTTCAACAATTTTGTCAAGGAGCCAAGATCTTTCTCTTCTGATTCCTCAGGAAATTGGCTTTTAATTCTCCAGCTTCCAGCTCTGTGCTGACACGGGTGAGCCTGCTTGGGATTCTCTCTCTCAACCTCTCTCTCTACCCCTCCCCTGCTCGTGCAAACTCTCTCTTTCTCAAAAAAAAAAAAAAAAAATTAAATAAGCATTCCAAAAAATTTTTTTAATGAGTTCTGGGAGGTGGTTCAGGGGATGGGTAAAATAGATGATGGGGATTAAGGAGGGCTCTTCCTGTGAT
Source organism: Prionailurus viverrinus (assembly GCF_022837055.1). Classification (NCBI taxonomy): domain Eukaryota; kingdom Metazoa; phylum Chordata; class Mammalia; order Carnivora; family Felidae; genus Prionailurus; species Prionailurus viverrinus. The sequence continues at coordinate 23,154,803 of NC_062576.1, read as the reverse complement.
GAGCTCTGGGTGATGTATAGAAGTGTTGAATCACTAAATTCTACACCTGAAACTAATATTTCACTGTATGTTAACTAGAATTTCAATAAAAACTTGAAAAGGAAAAAAATAATAAAAAGTGAATTTTAAGATGAGTCTCTCTCACCTTAGCAATTCACATTTGGGATGAAACAATTATTATTTTTTTTCTTCTGCAGAAAGCTTTGTTGTTTCCATTTTGGTCCAGGGCTCCAGGGTGGTTGAAAAACTGTCTAGTGGCTGCAGGGAGAGGCTTAGGCACAAGCCCCAGCACCAGAGGGGTCCCAGAGGGGCCCTCAAAGGCTGCGGGCTCCTAGTCCTTCTAGATCAACTTGGGGGCCAGCCAGCCTGCGGAAGTGACATCTCCTTGGTGAGTTTCACCTCCTTATCCAGGAAGTGGGTCTTCAGGAAGTCACAGAGCAGGGGGTGTGTGCTGGCAGATCCAAAGTGCCTGCTTCAGGTTCTTCTCCAGAACGAGGGCGGCCTCCCTGGCGTCCAGGGCTTTACCCCACTCATCCTGCGAGGGCTCCTGAATGCCCGGGAAGAGGGTGAGGCCTCTCGCATGTTATGCATCTTTTAGAGAGCCTTGCGCTCCTTGCCAAATCAGGAGGCAGAGAGCCAGGCCCTGGTGGTGGAAACAGAAGCCCAGAGAGAAGTTGGAGTAGGAGTCTCACAAGTGCGTGTCCACCAGCCAGTTGACGCGGCTTACACCTCGGTGGAATAATTCTGATGAATGTGGGAGCTCGTGGTTGATCTGTAATAAGATGCTCAGCTCAGAATAGGGCGTTGGCTGGTCCGGGAGACAGAAGGTGGCCGAGAAGATGGCTCTGAAGGTTGTGACTGGAAAAAATGGAGGGTGGTTGCAGGCTGGTAGAAGGGGTGTCCCAGGGTCTGTTCCCTCCAAACACTGTTGAAGCAAGAGACAGAACCGGGGGACCACTGTCTGGGCATACCGCCATGAAACACAAATTATTAAAACATAGTTATGTTAAATAGTTAATATTTACCATGAAACCAAAATAATGAAAACACAGTTATGTTAACTATTAAACATAACTATTTTTTAATGTGTATTTATTTTTGAGAGAGACAGAGCATGAGCAGAGGAGGGGCAGAGACAGAGGGAGACACAGAATCCAAAGCAGGCTTCAGGCTCTGAGTGGTCAGCACAGAGCCTGACGGGAGGCTCAAACCCACGAATCACGAGATGGTGACCTGAGCCAAAGTGGTAGGCTTAACCGACTGAGCCACCCAGGTGCCCCTAAACATAACTATTTAACATGACTAATGGTTAACTATTTAACATAACTGTATTTTCATTATTTTCTTTTCACATATTAGCATATGATAACTATTTAACTTATAGTTGCTTAACATATAGGTTAAGTAGGGGGGCCTGAGTGGTTCAGTTGGTTAAGCCTCCAATTTTGGCGCAGGTCATGATCTCTCGGCTTGTGGGTTTGAGCCCCACGTCGGGCTCTGACAGCTCAGAGCCTGGAGCCTGCTTTGGATTCTGTGTCCCTCTCTCACTCTGCCCCTCCCCTGTTCATTCATTCTCTCTCTCTCTCTCTCATAAAGAAACATTAAAATTTTTAAATAAAAAAATAAAGGTTAAATAGTTAATATTTATCATGAAACCAAAATAATCAAAACAGTTGGGATACTGTTACAGAAAGATCAATGGGACAAAAAAAGAAAGTAGAAATATATACAAACACACACTCCCAGTACAATATAATTTCACATGTTTATATATGAGACTACCAAATCACATCATAGAATGAAATAATAAATGGCTTAGAAAAAAGATATAAATGAATACTAATATAATCTTGAGATGCCCAAGGCTTTTCTAAGAATAATCACCAAGGAAAGTATTAATAGTGTTAGCTATATAAAAATTTAACATTTCTGTATCTCCAAAGCACACTGAAAAATACAAAGGTAAGGGACAGACTGGAGAATTATTTGCATTATGTATATCAGACAGAGGGTTAAGATCTTTTACATATAAATAGCTCTTGCAAATCCATTAGAAAAAGATGAATATCATGCAGGCAAGGATATGAACAAGAAATTTTTAAAAAGAAATACCCCAAGGCATGTAAAAATGTCCAGACTCAATGCTGCTTAAATTCTCACTGAAATCATTATTCTTCTAAGGATCACATTTGGTTTCATAACTTAAAAGCCTTAAAAATGGCCACACTCTTTGATCCAGAACTCCCATTCCTAGGAATTTATCCTAAGTAAATAATTTGACCTACCGGGGGCGCCCGGGTGGCTCAGTCAGTTAAATGTTTATTTATTTATTTTGAGAGACAGAGAGAGAGAGTGCTCAGGCACGCAGGAGCAAGCAGGGGAGGGGCAGAAAGGGAGAGAGATAATCCCAAGCAGGCTCCATGCATTATCAGCATGGAGCTTGACTTGGGGCTAGATCTCATGAACCAGGAGATCATGACCCGAGCTGGAATCAAGAGTCTGCTGCTTAACCAACTGAGCCACCCAGGCGCCCTTGGAATAAGAGATTTATTGTGGGAGCGGGGAATCGGTGGTAATGTAACCAGTATGCAAGGGGGTGGCTTTTTGGAATCTGGTGTTGTGCGTGAAAGTCAGCAGCGTCACCAGCTATGAAGGAAAAATACCTATGAAGCGGGGAAATGCAAAGATGAGCAGGAGCGCATGAGGACAGCATGGGACATACAAGGACAGACTGGAACATGCATCTGTTACTACCTCCAACTTTGATGATGTGGGTAACTGGCAGGAGAAGCTGGCACCCATTGTGCACATGATCCAGGGTGTGGAGAAGCAGAAGGACACCCACAGTTGTTGGGGCAGTTGGAGGCATGGCTGGTGGCCCATGCCAATGAGATTAACCAGCAGATCAGCTTCCCCGTGTGTGACTGGCAAGAGGGCTGTATGCCGACCTACAGACCATAAAAATGGCTGCTTCTTTGCTTCCAGTTGCCAAACCTTGCACACATTTTGCTCATGGCCAGCTGTAACCCAGACCATAGGGAAGGGAATTCTTAGAAATGTAGTCCTAGTTCAGCTAAATTAAAGCAGATGAAATCACCACAATGGGATTGGTTAAAAATAATCTGATATATTCATAAAATGAGATGGTATTTATCTATTTAAAATGATGTTGTGGATGAATACTCACTGTCATTGAAAGACAATATGTGTAGCATGACCCTGTCTGTAACGATCTATATTAACATGTAAAGACAAGTGTTCTGGGGCCTGGGTGGCTTAGTTGTTTAAGAGTCCGATTTCGGCTCAGGTCATGATTTCATGGTTCATAGGTTCGAGCCTTGTGTCGGGCTGTGTGCTGACAGCTCAGAGCCCGGAGCCTTATTGGGATTCTGTGTCTCCCTCTCTCTCTGCCCCTTCTCCTGTTCATGCTCTGTTTCTCTCTCTCTCAAAAATGAATAAATATTTTAAAAAATTAAAAAAAACAAGACAAGTGTTCTAAGATGTTAAACTGTTAAAACAAAAACAAAAGTCTAATTGGGTCAACTCCTCTCCTTTAAACTCTGAAATAGTTTCCCACAATTTATGAGGGGTAACTATTTTGGTAGCGTCCTGGGCCCTCTGTGATACAGATTACGTCTGCAGCCTTCCAGCTCCATCCCATAGTCCTGCGTGTTTATTGTTCCGTGCTCCAGGAATGCTAAACCCCTGAGGGTGTTCCTCGCTGGCACCATGTGGTTGCTCACTGAATCAGGCTTTCCTCTTTACTTGGACTGTCCTTTCCTTCAGTCTTTGCCTGGTTAGTTCCTACTTACCATTCAAGACCTTTCCTGGTAGCGCTTCGTTGAGCCATTTGCAACTCTATAGTTCCCAAACTGTCTGAACATTAAAATAAATTATCTGGGAAGCTTAAATAAAATATATACCTGGGCTTCACCATAGACTTCCTACAATATAAGTTGCAGAGGTGGGGCCAGGAATGCCATAGATTATTTCAGAAATAGATTTGTCTGCAGGTAACAGAGGACAAAATAACAATGGCTCCAACAAAATTGATGTCTATTTCCCTCCCACATACACGTTGAAATTAACATGACAGCTCTGCTCTGGATGCTGGTTAGGAGGTCAGAATCCTTCTGCATTGTCGCTCTGCCATTCCTAAAAGCTTCCCTCTCTATGGTCCAAGATGGCGCACCACTGTGTCTTCATTCCAGCCAGTGGGAAGAGGGGAGGTGAAGAGGCAGGGTGCACACCTTCCACTGCAGTGCACTGCTTGAAAGTTGCATATATTGCTTTCCCTCACATCCACTGGCCAGAACTCAGTCTCCTTAGATTCCAGAGGGGCCAGGAAATGTAGTCTTTATTCTGGATGGTCAAGTGCACAGCCAAAAGTTCAATTTTTTTTTTCTTAGGAAGAAGAAGAGAATGGATTTGGGGGATAAATATTAATGTCTACCATAGTGTTTCTAAAAACTCAACTTCCCAGGAAATAGCTTCTTATAGGTATGAGTGTTTGGAACTACTAGAAGCTTCTTGGAGTGGTGCCAACCAAAAGGGTTATCATATCAGCATTCATCATATTGTTTTAGAATGGCCTCTTTTTTTTTTTTTTTTCTTTCAACGTTTTTTTTTTTTTATTTATTTTTGGGATAGAGAGAGACAGAGCATGAATGGGGGAAGGGCAGAGAGAGAGGGAGACACAGAGTCAGAAACAGGCTCCAGGCTCTGAGCCATCAGCCCAGAGCCCGACGCGGGGCTCGAACTCACAGACCGCAAGATCGTGACCTGGCTGAAGTCGGACGCTTAACCGACTGCGCCACCCAGGCGCCCCTAGAATGGCCTCTTTTTGATGGGCTTCACCTAAGGGTGTGGTCTCCTTAGGGGCAGGAACCATGCCAATATTTCTGAGCCTTGGTGCAGAGTAGATGCTCACTAAATTTTGTCGCAGGATTTGAATGGTGCCCACATATCCCATGGGCATAATACACATTTTTAAATTTCTTTTTAAATGATGGCCAAACTTTTCGAATAGTTACATTGCTCTGAACTACAGTATTTTTATATTTTTACTGAATTATAACTATAAAGGCATAATAATTATGGCTACTTCTTATTGGACTAAGCTCTCCACAAGCATCAGGTCATTTAATTCTTACACTAAACCTATGAGTTAGGTTTTTAAAACAAAATTTTTTTTGATGTTTATTTATTTTTGAAAAAGAGAGAGAGAGACAGATAGAGGGCAAGCAAAGGAGGGGCAGAGAGAAAGGGAGACACAGAATCCAAAGCAGGCTCCATGCTCTGAGCTGTCAGCACAGAGCCTGATGTGGGGCTTGAACTCACAAACCCTGAGCTCATGACCTGAGCCAAAGTCAGACACCCAGCTGATTGAGCCACCCAGGTGCCCCAAGTTAGGTATTTTTATTAATGGAACATGGATGTGAAGTACTATTTTCAAGGTCATGTATCTACTAAGTGGTAAAATCTGTGGTTCTTGCTCTTTTTTAAAATGTTTATTTACTTATTTTGAGAGAGAGAGAGAGAGAGAGGCAGGTAGAGAGGGAAGGACACAGAGAGAGGGAGACAGAGAATCCCAAGCAGAGAGTTTGATGCAGGACTCCATCTTGGGAACCATGAGATCATGACCTGAGCCGAAACCAAGAGTTGGCCGCTTAACCCACTGAGCCACCCACGTGGCCCTGTGTGGTTCTTGCTCTTAAACATTTAGCCACTCTCTCTGTTGGGCAGTTGTTGGTTTCCAGTCACAGAGGTGTTTCTTTTAATTAAACATTCTCCCGGATTTTCTTCCAAGTTTATATATGAATTCTCATAATTACAATTATACTAGCTGGATATTGATGGGGTTCAGGACAGCTTGCCCCAAAAGATGCCACTTTGGTATATTGGTTATTTTGAATTAAAATTATTTAAGAAACAGCCAGTGCCAGATGGACACTCTGACCCTGCCCTGTCCCCCTGAAAGCAAGAAGTAAATTCCCCTCATGGACAGTGACCTCCCTGCATCCAGAAGAGATGGGGAATTCAAGGCTGAGAAGGCTGTAGAAACAACCATTATTATTTCTTCATTAATTTTGTGTCCCTGAGCCCAAACTGCTTTGTGTTGTCAATTATTCACAAACTTATTATTTCTTTGTCTCAAAGGTATCAAGCTGCCTGTTTTGGTCATTTCTTTGAGTCTCATGTTTGTATGATCTCTCGTGTGTACAAAATTAAATTTGTTTTTCTCCTGTTAATCTGTCTCATGTCAACTATTAGATCTGCCAAAGAACCTAGAAGTGAAGAAAGGAAAAGTTGTTGTCCCCTACAATACTTAAGAGATCTGCTTGTCATTTCACAGCACAAAGATAACTCACACAAGCTGTGTAATACTGAAATCTTAACTTCTTATCAAAACCCCCCACCAATCTCTTTCCTGACTCTGAACAATATTTTTAGATTCCCTCAGGAGCAAATGATTACTTACTTAACTACTAATGTTCATTTACACTCTGACATGCCAAACAGGTGTTACATAGATAGATTATCAAGACAAGTCCACTCTCATGGAGCTCCTATTCTGGTGGACAATACCAAAAGCAAATATACAAAAACAAGCTAATTCCAGTACAGATAAGTGCTGTAAAGAAAGTAAAACACAGTGATTTTATAGGCAGTGATTGAGGCTGGGTGGGGTTCATTTAGATAAGATGAAGGCCTTTCCAAGGAAGTGATGTTGGAGTGGGGCCTGAAGTCTGAGAGCAAGTTGGCCAGGGGATGGTCAGGAGGAAGAACATTCCAGCTAGAAAGCAAAGCAAGTACAAAGGTCCTGAGGTGGGAACAGAAAATGTTCAGTCAGTGAGGAGACAGAATTAAGAGATTTATGGAAAGAGGTGGGGGCCATATTGCATAGGCCAGTCTATGCAATTCTCCATTGGAGAGTTTTAAGTGGAGCTGAAGTATGATATGTTGCAAATTTTATTTTATTTATCTTTTTAAAAAATTTTTAAATGTTTGTTTATTTGAGAGAGAGAGAGAGACAGAGGGAGAAAGAGAGGGGCAGAGAGAGAGAGGGAGACACAGAATCTCTGAGCTGTCAGCACAGAGCCCGGCGCAGGGCTCGAACTCACGAACCATGAGATCATGACCTGAACCGAAGCCAGATGCCCAACTGACTGAGCCACCCAGATGCCCCATGTGTTGTAAATTTTAAATTCGTCACTTTGATTGCTGTGTAGAGAATGGATTATAAGGGAGCAGAGTGGAGGTGGGTTTTGTACTTCCTCAATATTTTAAACAGAATCACAATATGACCCAGTAATTCCAATCATAGGTCACATTGACCTTAAAAATAAAAGTTTATGGGGGCGCCTGGCTGGCTCATTCAGTAGAGCGTGCAACTCTTTTTTTTTTTTTTTTTTTAACGTTTTATTTATTTTTGAGACAGAGCATGAACGGGGGAGGGGCAGAGAGAGAGGGAGACACAGAATCGGAAGCAGGCTCCAGGCTCCGAGCCATCATCCCAGAGCCCGACGCGGGGCTCGAACTCACGGACCGCGAGACCTTGACCTGAGCTGAAGCCGGACGTTTAACCGACTGAGCCACCCAGGCGCCCTAGAGCGTGCAACTCTTGATCTCCGGGTCATGAGTTTGAGCCCCATGTTGGGTGTGGAGATTACTTAAACAAACAAATCCTTAAAAAATAAAAGTTTATTTTATGGGCAAAAAGTGGGCTTATTTGGGAAGAGGAGAGAATTACAATTTGGGACAAGCAAGCTATGGCAAAAACATAGGCTAGTCCAACAAACAGAGCTGAGGAATTTATTTTTATGGAGAAGGTGGAGGAAGTTAGGAGGGGTTGTTCTGAAGGAAGGTTCCTTGGAGTTTTCTCCAAAGAAGTTCCGGGTGACGATGGTTTCTCACTGGCTGAGTTGCAGCAGTGGCTGATTTCTCATGGGAAATGCAGTGTCCATCTTTTCCTTTTGGGGACTGATTGTTTCCTAGGGAGGGTTCTTCTGTTGGGGTCGGAAATGGACAGTTCTTCCTGTGATTGATGGCTTGTGGTTTAACGTGAAAGCTTCCCCTTCTGGCCTCCCGACCTCAAAGGCATGAAGTATGGATATGTGGTACAACATGGACGAATCTTGAAAATACTATGCTGGGGGAAAGGAGCCACACGGACAAGGCCACAGATTGTATAATTCCTTATATGAAATGTCCAGAATAGGTAAATGCATGCGGACAGGGAAACAGAGCTGTGGCTGGGGGCAGGAGGGAACGGGTTTTGACTCTTAATGGATGTCAGGTTTCCATCTGGGGTTATGGATAAGTTCTGAAACTAGATACTAGTGATGGCTACACAACATTGCAAATGCGTATATTGCCACTGAATTGTAAACTTTAAACGGTTAAAATGGGGCACCTGGGCGGCTCAGTTGGTTAAGCGTCCGACTCTTGATCTCAGCTCAGGTCATGATCTCATAGTCCTCACGGTTCATGAGATTGAGCCCTGAGTCAGGCTCTGTGCTGACAGTGTGGAGCCCCCTTGGGATTCTCTCTCTCCCTATTTCTCTCTGCCCCTGCCCCTTATGTGTGCTCTCTCTCTCTCTCTCTCTCTCTCTCAAAAATAAATGAACTTAAAAAAACTTAAAAAATGGTTAAGACGGTAAGCTGTATGTTACATGTATCTTACCACCACCACCACCATAATAATAATAGTCCCAATCATAAGCATCATTGTCATCATCATAATTACCTAAGGTTTATTAAAAATGCAGCTTCTCAGGTCTTCTCTAGAGAGAATATGATCCCTCAGGTCTGGGGAATCCTACAGACCTGCCACTAAAAAAAAAAAAAAAAAGAAGAAAAGAGTGGAAGCAGGAAGACCAGGTAGGAAGAAGGGTGACTTTGAGTAGGAAGGGACAGTGGCAGTTAGATTGAGAAAGGCATGGGACAGGGGTGCGTGACAGTCTCAGTCGATAGAACATGTGACTCCTTATGTCCGGGCCATGAGTTTGAGTCCCATGTTGGGTGTAAGGATCACTTAAAAAAAAAAAATGAGAAAGGCATAGGACATATATTTTTAATTTTTTAAAATGTTTATTTATTTTTGAGAGAGAGAGGACAAGTGTGGGAGGGGCAGAGAGAGAGAGGGAGACACAGAATCAGAAGCAGGCTCCAGGCTCTGAGCTGTCAGCACAGGGCCCGATGTGGCACGGGACATATTTTGAGGGGAGAGTCAACAAAACAGGCTCATGGTTTGAACAGGGGGTAGTAAGGTAAAAGAAGAATCAGAGATGGTTCATAGGCTTTTGGCTTCAACGTCTGGTTGGAGAATGGTGCCATTTATAGAGCTGAGAGATTCTAGGGAGGCCATAAGTTTGGGAAAATGAAGAGTTTTGTGCCTACTTAAGCAAAGTAGTATCTTTTCTTGGAGAAAGTCCCCGTTGCAGAGACTGCTAGATGCCTATTATAGCCCATCCATTCTCCCTTTCTTTAATCACAGAAAGCTGATTTTATTTGGAGTGGCAGGGTGCCCAGCTAAGTTTCCTTTAGCAGCGAAGGATGGCCAGTGAGCTACAAGCAGGTCTTTAAAACTCTTTAAAGAGGGGGGCCTGGGTGGCTCAGTTCGTTAAGCATCCAACATCAGCCCAGGTCACGATGTCACTGTTCATGATTTGAGCCCCACATCGGGCTGTGCGCTGACAGTGTGAAGCCTGCTTGGGATTCTCTCTCCCCCCGCCCGTCCCTCCCCCACTTGTGCTCTCTCTCTCTCTCAAAGTGAATAAATAAACTTAAAAAAAAAAAAAAACTCCTTAAAGAGGGATATTCAGTGGGGCCATCCCTCTCATCTGCTTAGGACATGAGCTCCAGATGCCATAATGTGAACATGAATGACCTTGACCTTGAGGTTCAAAGTTACATGCTAAGCATCAGAGAAGGAGCCTGGATCCCAAATAACTTTGTGGAGGTGCCACACCAATTCCAGCCTTTTTCACCAGAGAATAAACCCTACATTGTTTAATCCATGGTAATTGGATCTCTTACTAGAAGCTGAACACAATTCCATTTTGATATGACACCAATTATAGAAAAATATATTTCCCTTGAGTTTCCAAAGTTTGCACCTTCATCCCCTTCCTCCTTGAAGCCGCATACTGAAGCACCTAGAAATAGTTTATTCGTACCGTGTAAATCCAGTGTATCAAAAAAATTTTTTTTCTGAACCTGCTTCTGGGCCAGTTATCCCTAACCAACATGTGTCAGCAATATAAAACAAGCCATTTGTATCTTTAATGTGTCACTTTGGTGCAATCTCCTAAATTCTGATGTTTTAAGCATCATGCTTTGGGCATTAGTTAAAGGTGATAACACCAAAGAGGGTGATTGGGATTCTCTTGGTGCCAAGAATTATACTGGTTTCTGTCCCACAGTTGAGAACATAAGTCCTTCAGTGCATATAGAAACACTGTTCAATCCTCTAGATACATTCTTTACACCCATAACAGAGAGTCTGGTACAGACTGGACATTGAGTCATTATTATTTTTTGAGCCTCTAAAAATGGCCATTTGAAAAAGTGTAAGATACATGTAGATACTTTTATGGAGAACACCCAGAGACTATTGACACTAATCACTTGTGAGCAGTGGGAATGGAGGTCAGGGAAGGGGATGGGAGATTTTTGCTTTCTAGACTACACCTTTATTATCACTTTTTATGCTTATTTATTTATTTTGAGAGAAGAGAGAGTGAGAGAGTGTGTGTGTGCACCAGCAGGAAACAGAGGGAGAGAGAATCCAAGCAGGCTCCATGCCATCAGTGCAGAGCCTGACGTGGGGCTCAAACCCACAAACTGTGAGATCATGACCTGAACTGAAATCAAGGGTCGGACGCTTAACCAACTGAGCCACCCAGTAGCCCCCAGATTACACCTTTTTTACTGCCATGGGTTTCATAAGGAGTGGTTAAGAGCGACAGTTCTAGATGATTCAAATCCCATTCCACCACTTACTGGCTCAGTGTCCCTGGGAAAGTTTATTTACTTTATTTATCAAACACTTATATTGTGATTAATATGTGCCAGGCACTGTTCTGAGCACTTTTTAATTTATTGTTATTGAAGTATAATTGACATACAAAGTTATGGTCATTTCAGGTGTGCAGCATATTGTTCTGAGTACTTTAAAAAGTCATATAGAGAGAGCCCTCCATGGAAAGTAACTGAAGGCTGTCGCCAGCAGCCAGGTGAATGAACATGTCCTTTGGTCCCTGTAAAACCGTCAGATGGCTACAGCCCCAGTTTGAGTACAACTTTATGGAAGACCCTTAACCAGAAGCAGCTCCCTGAATTTTGACCCTTAGAAACTGTGTAAGATGATGAATGTTTGTTGTTTTGAGTTAACTTTTACATTCGTTTGTTACGCAGCAATAGCTAACTAATACAACCTCCCACCCGGGAGGCTCCCTGTCTTCTTGCTTCAGTCTGAACAGGCTCTCCCTAGGTCTGCTTCAAACTGTGGGTTTCCTTCCATCCTAGGAATTTGCTTTCCTTTTTTCCTAGTTCCACTGTTTCCTGAACTCCTGTTTTTCTCTTTGTAATTTTAATTTCTCATTTGGGTAGAGCATACTGTCTTGTAGAATCCTTAACAAGGAGTACATTAGTGAAAAACATTTTGAGGGCTTACATCATTGATCATGTCCATTCTGCTCTTATACTTGATTATAAGATATCAGAGTCTAGAATTTTAGGATGAAAATATTTTTTTCACTCAAAAATTTGAAAGCATTGTTTCATTTTCCTCCTAGCTTCCTATGTTGCTGTTGAAAAGTATGAATCTTTGTACGTGGCTGGGTTTTTTTTTAATTGAAGTGTAGTTGATATACAATGTTAAATTAGTTTCAGGTGTACAAGATAGATATTCAATAAGTCTATAGGTTATGCTATGTTCACAAGTGCAGCTACCATCTGTCACCATCCATTATTATGAAACCATTGACTGTATTCCCTATGCTATACCGTTCATCCCCATGACTTATTCATTCCATAATTGGAAGCCTGTCCCTCCCACTCCTCTTCACCCATTTTGTCCATCCCCCCACACCTCTCTCCTCTGGCAATTGGGTGTTTTGCTTTTGTTTTCTCTTTCTGAGAATTATTAGGAGGCATTGCAGGTGGTGATTAAGCATGCAGATTCTAGAGCCAGACTCCCTGGGTTCAACTCTGTGACTCTGGGAAATCTGTTTAACCTCTCTAGGCCTCAGTTTCCTCATCTGTAAAGTGGGGATAATGATAGTGCCTACCTCATACAGTTATTGTGAAGCTTCCTTACCCCACTGATGTCACTCCTGCTCAGATGGGTTAGTACTGTAGGCTGCTTCTGGAGGAGGGTCTAGAACAGCAGTCAGCAAGCTGTATCTGTAAAGAAATAGATAGTAAATACGTATGGCTTTATGGGCTATAAGGTTTCTATCACAATTACACAACTCTGCCACTGTGGTGCAAAAGCCTCTACAGACAAAATATAAATGGATGTTCCAACTTCAGCTCAGGTCATGATCTCATGGTTCATGAGTTCAAGCCCTGCGTCAGGCTCTGTGCTGACAGCTCAGAGCCTGGAGCCTGCTTCGAATTCTGTGTCTCCCTCTCTCTCTGTCCCTTTCATGCTCTGTCTCCCTCTGTCAAAAATAAATAAAAAACATTAAAAAAAAAATGTAAATGGATGAGCACTGATGTATACCAATAAAACTTTATTTACATGGTGGCAGGTCGCTTTGGCCCACTGACCACAGGTTGACGTGACGGACAAGACACTGTGAAAATGTAAAGGGAAACCTCATTACAGTCAAGAGGCTAGAAGGGAGAGCCATACCACTTAATGTCAATCATAGGGAGAATTGTCCATTACAGACCCCAAGAGAAGAACTGTCAATTATAGACCCACTAAAGAAAAGCTGCACATTGCATGTCCTATAAGAGATGCGACTCAGCAAATGAGAAAAGACTTCACCTTGAGCTCTTGCTTTGGAGAAATTCTCCAATGGAATTTCTTCTAAAAGAACCCCTGCCAACTTCCTCCTCCTCCGTAAAATAATGCTCCTCTTCTTGGCTTGTTGGGCCTCCTATGGTTTTGCTGTGGCTTCTATGTCCATAGTTGTCATTCTCTGTTATCCCCAAATTAGCCCATTTTTGCTGGTAAAATAACTGACAGGTTTTTAAAAAATTTTTAATGTTTATTTTTGAGAGAGAAAGAGCGGGAGAGAGAGAGAGAATGATCACTGGAGGTGGAGAGAAGGCGACACACAATCTGAAGCAGGCTCCAGGCTCTGAGCCTGACATGGGGCTTGAACTCATGAACCGTGAGATCATGACCTGAGCTGAAGTTGGACACTTAACTGACTGAGCCACCCAATCACCCCAAATGACAGTTTTACTTTTAAGGTGAAAATTTCTATTTTCTTTTGTGCTTATTCTATTAGACCCCTCATTTAGACACGCCCCCCCTAGCTGAAGCATCTCACACTAGGAAGTCTGACTACATTGTAACTTCTCCACTATGCTGTAAATTGGTCCAGCAATTCAACTGTACAAAATGCAAGGTTGTGTATTGCAGTATTAATGAGATATCCTGGGTTAACCTTTTCTGATGATGGGAGCCAATTGGAAATCACACCTGAATTTGCATTACTATGGGTCAAGTATTCACAAAATTTTACTGTACTTATACCTATGGATAAAATGTTTAACTCTTTATATTATTTTAATATAAAGAAAACAACAATGCCACGGCACTTTTATTCATTAATTCTAGGTCCAATGACCTGCCTGGGATGCAAAGATGAAAGTTACAATCTCCCCCTCAAGGACCTGAGCAAGCAAGCAATTGATATGAAATGTTACCTATATCACAATCTGCCAGCCAAGTTAGCAGAGACTGAAAAACAAAAGATACAATCGAGGCTTGTTAGGAGGTGATGAAAAGGGCACTATGTAGACTTCTGAAGGCAGGTAAATTTTATACAGATTGGCTAAATTAAACCTTTGTTAACTGCACCTGGCCTTCTGTTTCCTGCTCTGGGTTCTTTCTTGGACCTATGTGTCTTGCCTGGGGGTGGGTGTAGGTAGGTGAGGAGCAGCTTCCTCCTTATTTCCCATTGCCTCTTGGAGTAGGCGCCCCAAGGTGAGCTCAACACAAGTGTATCCCAAGCCCTGGACCTCAGGTGCCAGTGAGAATTCAAATAGTGTCCCTATTTCTCTTTGCCTATATTTCCTGCCCACCTTTATGAGACCATCTGCACCGGAGGAGCCCCCTGAAAACTCTTGATGGTGCATTGCTCTTGCTGTTGTATTTCCACCCGCGTGAAGACCACACCTCCTTTTCAGTTACTGGGCCAAGTCACTTCCCACCACCTGTTCATAACACTCTGTCCATCCTGGGTCCTCAGCCTGCCGGATCCCCCATCTGCCATCAACAGTGCCCAGCTGATTCTTTCCCCCTTCCATTGTCAGGGGCTACTGGTCGCTTAGTCCAACATTATGCTAGTATTAGTTAATGTGTAGCTATTTTAATTTATATTCTTTATTTAAAATTTCAAATGCATTAATGCTTCTTTTAAAAATTTAAAACAATTCGGGAGCATGTATAGGAAAAAGGGGAGAGCCCTTTCTTCAATTGACTCATCCTGGTCCCCAGAGATAACCACTGTGAGTAGTTTTGTGTTCATTCTTCCAGAACTATTTTCCAAAATGCAATTCAGACTAATGGATTTTTAGTACAAATGTGCATAATTTATTCAAAAAATGGCAGATGAAGGAAATCACAGCTCTAGGATTTGGACTGATTCCAACTGTATCTTGTATGACTTGGCAGGATTCGAACATGACCACAATTATTGAAACTTCACTTCTCTTAGGCTTCCTGGGGACCACTTTCTGTCTGCTCCCTTTCGTTTCCCTATAGGGGGCTTCTCTCATCTGCCTCTCCTCTAAAGGTTGGTGTTTTTCACGGCTCTGGTTGATGGAGAACAGAATATATCTTCCCTTCTTCAGACTTGCAAACCCATACCTGCTATTGAAATATGTGCCAAGTTAAAACTGAACAGGAACCAAGTGTGATTGGAAATCAAACTTAGGATGTGCTCGCAAATTCTAACCTTGTTCCAGTCAGAGTCAGTACCCATGCAGAAGACTACCAGTCCAATTATTACTGCTGCCACTGCTATCACTGGCATTCTGATTGGCTGAAAAGGAGCTCAGACCTTGTTGCAGAAATAAACACCACTGACCCCAATCGCCATTATTACCAATATCCATTTCCACGCATGGATGGCCATGGGGCTGTTATTGTATAGCTGGCATGGGAAGAGGGTATGAGGAGCCGGGTCTGAGGCAGCACAGGGAAGCAGGAGTGATAGACATGAGTGAAGGATGTCATGGCATCTGTGCCTGCCAGGTGAAGGATGTCATGGCGTCTGTGCCTGGCCGGACCCCTTGGAATAGGTCGGAGCCTTTGTCATTAGGAGTAAAGGGCAGGTGCTATCGAACTGTTTTGTAAGGGGCATTCAGGTGGCTCAGTCGGTTGAGTGTCTGACTCGTTCGACTCTTGATTTCGGCTCAGGTCATGACTCCAAGGTTGGGGGACTGAGCCCTGCGTTGGGCTCCATGCTGAGTGTGGAGCCTGCTTGGGATTCTCTCTCTCTCTCTCTCTCTCTCTCTCTCTCTCTCTCTCTCTCTCCCCCCCCCCTTTGCCCCTCCCCTGTTCATGCTCTCTCTAAAATTTAAAATAAATAAATTAATTAATTGAATTAAATTAAAGGAATTGTTTTTTAAAATCTTTTTTTGCAATGAGTGGGGTATATAACACGTATAGAGAAAAATCCACAAAGCAAGGGGACAGCATAAGAAACTACTATAAAACAAACACTTACATAAGTAACCACCACGCAGATGAAAAGACAGAATATGACCAGCCCCCCAGGACCCCCCTCGATGGGCCTTCACTTTCAAAACCCTTTCGTCCCTGCCCCGCAAAAGGAACCATGTTCCTGAGTTTTTGGTAATCACTCTATTGCTTTTCTTCATACATGTATCACCTTAGAATGTATCTCTGGACCATGTCATTTGATTTTGCTTGTTTATTTATTTTTGAGAGAGAGAGAGACAGAGTGTGAGTGGGGGAGGGGCAAAGAGAGAGAGGGAGACAGAATCTGAAGCAGTCTCCAGGATCTGAGTGGCCAGCACAGAGCCCAAGTGGGGGCTCGAACCCATGGACCACGAGATCATGACCTGAGCCAAAGTCAGATGCTTAACCAACTGAGCCACCCAGGCACCCCTTTTATTTTTAATTAATTAGTTAATTAATTAATGTATCCATTCTCTGGCTGATAGACATTTTTTTTTTTTTATAAATTTTTTTTTCAACATTTATTTATTTTTGGGACAGAGAGAGACACAGCATGAACAGGGGAGGGGCAGAGAGAGAGGGAGACACAGATACGGAAACAGGCTCCAGGCTCTGAGCCATCAGCCCAGAGCCTGACGCGGGGCTCGAACTCCCGGACCGCGAGATCGTGACCTGGCTGAAGTCGGATGCTTAACCGACTGCGCCACCCAGGCGCCCCATGGCTGATAGACATTTAGATTGCTTTTTGTTTTTTTTTCAGTTTGTGTCTATTGTCCCTGATTTCGCTTGTTTTTCAGCTTTATGTAGATTTATTCAAAATACTTTTTTTTGGAGCATTTTCTTTCACTTAACCTTTTTTTTGTGATCGGTAAAGATTTAATTGTATAAGAAGCTGCTAAAATTTGTACTGCATGCATTTATAATCATAATTGCAGCACCATAGAAACGCAGCATCATAGACATGCTTACCATATAATGTCAAATGCCCAGTATAAAATTGTGTCCATGCTGTGGTCACAACTCTGCATAAATTATGGTTGTGTTTATATAAAGGGCTGAGAAAGAATATAAAGGAAAGAGATACTTTGTTATGGTAGTAATACAGTGGATAGTTGTTTTCCTTTGTTTTAATTTCTGGCATTCTTTTTTTTAATGGTTAGTTTAATTTAATGTTTTAATTTAAATCCAGGTTAACACATAATGTAGTAATGGTTTCAGGAGTGGAATTTAGTGGTTCACCACCTACATATAAATAACAACCAGTGCTCATCCCAGCAAGTGCCCTCCTTAATGCCCATCACCCATCTAGCCCATCCCCCAACCCGCCTCCCCTCAGTTTGTTCTCTGTATTTAAGTGTCTTATGTTTTGCCTCCTTTTGTTTTTATCTTATTTTTCCTTCCCTTCCCCTATGTTCATCTCTTTTGTTTCTTAAATTCCACATATGAGTGAAATCATATACTTGTCTTTTTCTGACTATTTCGCTTAGCATAATACATTCTAGTTCCATCCATGTTGTTGCAAATGGCAAGAGCTCATTATTTTTGATCTTTGAGTAATATTCCATTGTGTGTGTGTAGTGTATAGTGTGCGTGTGTGTGTGCACACGCGCATGTGTGTGTGTATACATACCACATCTTCTTTATCCATTCATCAGTCAATGGATATTTGGGCTCTGTCCATAATTGGCTATTGTTGATAGTGCTACTATAAATACTGGGGTGCATGTGCCCTTTTGAATTAGCATTTTTGCATCTTTTGGATAAATACCTTGTAGTGCAATTGCTGGGCTGTAGGGTAGTTCTACTTTTAATTTTTTGAGGAACCTCCATACAGTTCCCCAGAGTGGTTGCACCAATTTGCATCCCCACCAACAGTGCAAAAGTGTTCCCATTTCTCCACATCCTCTCCAACATGTTGTTTCCTGAGTTGTTACTGTTAGCCATTCTGACAGGTGTGAGGTGGTGTCTCATTGTGGTTTTGATTTGTATTTCCCTGATGATGAGTGATGTTGAGCATCTTTTCATGTGTCTGTTAGCCATGTGGATGTCTTCTTTGGAAAAATGTCTATTCATGTCTTTTGCCCATTTCTTCACTGGATTATTTGTTTTTTGGGTGTTGATTTGATAAGTTGTTTATAGATTTTGGATACTAACCCTTTATCCGATATGTCATTTGCAAATATCTTCTCCTATTCCATTGGTTGTCTTTTAGCTTTGTTGGTCGTTTCCTTTGCTGTGCAAAAGCTTTTTGTCTTGAAGAGGTCCCAGTAATTCATTTTTGCCTTTGTTTCCCTTGCCTCTGGAGACATGTCTGGTAAAAAGTTGCTGTGGTCAAGGTCAAAAAGGTTTTTGCCTGCTTTCTCCTCAAGGATTTTGATAGGTTCCTGTCTTTCCTTAAGTCTTTCATCCATTTTGAATTTATTTTTGGGTAAGAAAATACTTTTTCTGCATGTTGCTGTCCAGTTTTCCCAACACCATTTGCTGAAGAGACTGTCTTTTTTCCATTGGATACTCTTGCCTGTTTTGTTGAAGATTAGTTGGCCATATGTTTGTGGGGTTCTCTATTCTGTTCCATTGATCTATGTGTCTGTTCTTGTGCCAGTACCATACTGTCTTGATGGTTACAGCTTTGTAATACATCTTGAAGTCTGGAATTGTGATCACCCCAGCTTTGGTTTTCTTTTTCAACATTACTTTGGCTATTCGGGGTCTCTTCTGGTTCCATACAAAGTTTAGGATTGTTTGTTCTAGCTCTGTCTTTCACTTAACTTTATGTTTGTGACATTCATACACATTATTATGTGAAGTGTTTGTGCATTTTCACTACTCTATGGCATTCCATTCCATTGTGTGAATCAACCACATCTTTTTTTTTTTTTTAACCCACTCTACTGTTGAAGGACGTGTGGGTTATTTCCAGTGTTTGGCTTTAGGAATATGCAGAACTGCTTTTATGAGAACCCTGCTGATTGTCGGGAAAACAAACAGGGTTGCCATGGTGTAGTGATGGGGTGTAGCTGGTTCTGTGCAGAGTTCACCTCTCCTGGAAGCTTTGTGAATCTGGGGAGCTGGTACTCAATACCAGTACACCCGTCTCACAAGGGACACTCTCAGACAGTTCTTCTTTTATGTGGTGTCCTGTGCCTCAATCTGAGGCCAAAGAGAGAAGGAACTTTTGTGCTTTAAGACTGCAGTGGAAAACTGGTATGTGAGTACACATGAGGTGCTCTTTGGACATAGGAATGGGGTGCAAGTCAGAGGCTCAGAGGCATTGACATTTGGGCATGAGAAGGAATATTCCAAATGTGAATCCATTCTGCCAAGATTTTCCCCAGACCTGCTGACTAGTGAGTGGGGAAGGGCGCTCATCAGACCATCTGGGTGGGCGAGTGGGGTGTTTCTCATTGGGTCAGGGATAGGCAGTGGCAGGTTTTCATTGGTGGCATCGGAGTAAAAGGGCCTGCCCCCTTCCCACTGGCTGATTTTGCAGTAGATGTGACTCACCAAGATGGAACTGGAATGAGGTACTCACAATCCATGCAGATCAGCAGTGATTGGTGGTAATTTTGCAGGCTCTGGAAGAGCCTCCCTGTGGGTGAGAACCAGGTCAGACCCTATGTGTTGACTAAATAAAGCAGACTTTCCTCCCATGTCCTCTCTATCGCAGTGGAGATTGCCGCCAGGAGCTTTTCAGTATCCTGCCTTCACAGATCAGATGATACAACCAATATTGATTTCATGCTTATTATGTGTCAGGCACTGGTTGAAGCACTTTAAATGCATATGCATTTTAGGCTCACATATCCCTAGGAGTAAGACTATGTGTATTAGTCAGCTTTTGCTGAGTAACAGACTTCCCCCAAATGTCATGTCTTAAAGTAACACACATTTGTTAGTTCTCATAGTTCCATGGTTTTGCTGCATTAAACATAAGACAACAGGCCCCAAATGCAGTGTCTCTTGTGGTAAGTCCCACATTACCAAATTGAAACTTAATTATCATTTTGGCTCTCCCAGAAGTGGAATTTTAAACCAGTTAATTAGGAATTACCTGGTTAGCACTAGTTAGGTAATCTGCCTGGTAGACTCCTGCCCTCCCCTAAAGGAAAGTGACTTTACTACAACCAATCCATTTTTTGTACATATAACTTTCTTGCCCTTGTTCCTTCTGCCTGTAAGTCTTTTATTTTATTTTGTACAACTATTCAGGACTCTTTTCTACCTGCTGATGCACGAATCACTGAATAAAGCCAATACAGTTGACATTTACTCAGTTGATTTTGGGTTTTTTTTTGAGTCTTTAGAAAAATGCTTATTTATTTATTTTGAGAGAGAGAGAGAGACAGAGAGAGAGACAGAGAGAGAAGGAGAGGATGGGACAGAGATAGAGGGAGAGATAATCCCAACAGGATTTGCACTGTCAGCACAGAACCCAGTGCAGGGCTCGATCTCATGAACCGTGAGATCATGACCTGAGCCAAGATTAGGAGTTGGATGCTTAACCAACTGAGCCACCCAGATGCCCCTGTTTTTTTGTTTTTGTTTTTTTAACAGCTGGGAGTTTATCTGATTTGGGGTGGCTTGGCTGGAGCTGATCTCGGATAGCTTGACCCATATGTCTGGCAACTGGCCCAAAGTCAACTGGGGTGACTGCCACATGTTTCTCATCAGCTAGCTCATACTTATTCAACATAGTAGTGGGAAGGTTCTCAGCAGCCAGAGAATAAGCCCTAATATGCAAATACATCTTCAGTCTCTGCCTGTATCACATTTGCTAATGTCCCATTGGTCAAAGCAAGTCACATGGCTAAAACCAGATTATGTATGGAAGTGACCTACTCAAGCTATGGATATGGGGTGGAAGAGAATTATGGGAGCCATCTTGCAAACAACCCACTGCATTCTCTTATCACCCCCATTTTACTAATGAAGAAACAGATGCTTGAAGAAGCTAAGGAACTTGGTCACACAGCTGCTATTGGGCAGAGCTCAGTCTCAAATCCAGGACAAGTGGTGGCAAAGTCCATGCTTTAAGTCCTATGCCATGTGTACTGCCTCCTTTCTCAGACCTGAGCCACTGTGTCCCAGTGCAACAACTCAGGAGAGGAGAGAGAGGTGCTCACTTCAGCAGTCTCGGCCAGGGGCGACTCACCCATAGGGCCTGGCGGGAGCCTATCTAGTCAGCTGGGCTTAACAACTTCTCCATCTCTGAAGAAAATAATCCTCATGAACCTGACTCATAGTTCAGCTATTGCAC
Organism: Prionailurus viverrinus; assembly: GCF_022837055.1. NCBI lineage: Eukaryota > Metazoa > Chordata > Mammalia > Carnivora > Felidae > Prionailurus > Prionailurus viverrinus. The sequence goes on along the minus strand of NC_062576.1, from coordinate 23,133,651 downwards.
TGGATGCTGTACCCTCGGACTAATCTTGGGAATGTCAGAAATAGATGGAAAGGCTAAAAGACGGTGGCAGAAATGGGCTATCTTGCTGCACATAAATGTATTAGCCCAACAGGCAATCATTAAACACCCACTGTGTCTGAGCTAGATCCTCTTTGTTCAGGAGAAGTACAGTCAGGGGAATAGTTGTTCTCTGAAGTACATTTTCAACAAGGCATGGTAAGGTAACTTGTTGACACGATTGTGTTAAAGATAAGACAACAGACCTAAAGTGGAGTCGTGTATGCTAAGCCCACATCACCACACCAAGACCTCTCTGAAATACAGTTTTGACTCTCCCAGAAATGGAATCTTAAACCAGCCAGTCAGGAGTTGTCAGAGCAGCATTTGATAGGTCATCTGCCTGACAGACCTCTTCCCTCCCCTAGAAGGAAAGTAACCTTGCAATAACCGATCTGCATTTTGCATGGTTCCTGCTCCCTTCTGCCTATACAGTCTCTTGCCTATATAGCTCTTCAGAGCCCCTTTCTGTCTGCTAGATTGGGTGTTCTCAGTTCATGATTTTTCAGTTGAATTTTTGTTTTTTAACAATGGCTATTAAGACTAGGATGAAAAACTGTCAGACTCAGAAGGTACGAGATTAGTCAGGTCTTGAGATTCACAGAGGAGTGGACAAGGGAGGGCATCTTTTCACAATACTGGTGCAGACGCTACTGCCTCTTACTAGGTTTTTTTTTTTTTTTTAAGTTTATTAATTTATTTTGAGAGAGAGAGAGAGAGAGAGAGAGAGAGAGAGAGAAAGAGAGAGAGTGCACGCATGCACACGGGTGAACGAGCAGGGGAGAGACAGAGAGAGAGAGAGAATCCCAAGCAGGTTCTGCATTGTCACCTCGGAGACCAATGCAGGGCTTGAACCCACAAACTGTGAGATCATGACCTGAGCCAAAATCAAGAGTTGGACACTTAACCAACTCTTGAGCCACCCAGATGCCCCGATCGTACTAGGTTAGAACCAACTTCTATCCAGTTTTGAGCCTACTCTCTCTTTTAGATGTAAGGTCTACTCCAAAAGAACATTTTTGATGACTCTGGGAAAATGGGGTGAGCAGGCAGATCTGGGGTAGCAATTAAAGGAATAAAGTCCCCAAGCCTCATTTTAGATTTGCAATCAAGTTGAAACTCCCAGTCTCCCAGGGCTTACATTTTAAAGAAAAAAAAAAAGGTATTTGTAAGAAACAAAGACCCAGATTTGCATTTGAATGTGGTGCCAATCAAGGCTCATTAGCTGGAATACAACGTGCAACCATTAGCAGAAAGGTGGCTTTGGCAACTGCTCATTAGTTTCCTAGATTCAAATAAGCATTCTAAGAGAGCTCCTGTGTTTGATGAGTTCCAGCAGCATCAATGATCAGCCACCTTTCTCCCCAGAGAAAGGCAATGCTCCCCAAGCTTAGCTATAATCTCCTTTCCTCCTCTTTTTCTCATGCCCACCTGCAGCCCTTCTGTGTTCCCAGGTTTCAGGATGTCAAAGCTGGAAGGACAGTAGAAACTTCCAGGTCAGGACATCACTATGGGAAAACTGTGGTCCCAAGTGGGTTGGAACACAAAACTGGTCATGGAAGGAGTTGGGAGAGAATCTGTTTATCACACACACACATACACACACCCTTTTTTTCATGGAAAGTGAGGAATCTTGATGAGTTGAGGACAGAATGTAAACACACAATGGGGCCAGGATCCCTCGATGAGAATTTCTAGAGCAGACCTTTGCCTAGAAGAAATGGAAACTGGTAGCCAAGTATAACTTGTACTGGGAGAGAGATGGAACAGGTCATGTGGACACTGGAAAGGGAAAATTCTCAGTCTTGACCCCCACTCTAGGCATTAAGGGAGCTCCTTGTCCAATACCTGGCACACAGTAGGAGCTTAATAGCACAGTGGTTAAGAAGAGCCCAGGTGTTAGAATGAAGCAGATTTAGTATCAAGTTCCAGCTTCCCATAGAGCTGCTTTTCTTGCACTCTCCTCTTTGGGCACATGAATGTTTGAGAACTGCTGAGCTAGACGGTCCCGTTTCTGATCTGCAAGGCTGGTCTTCAGGAGATTGTGCTCGTGAAAAGACAAAGATGAATCCCAAGATGAGGTCCATGTCCGTGAGTTGTGTGAGACAAACATCATCGGTTTTGCTAGGCAATGAGCATGTGAGCATTTCCTCTCCCCCGCCCCTTTTTTTTTCTTCTAGTTACCTTCTGTCTTCCATGTGGTCATGTTCTTCAGGGAAGGTAGTCTCTACCCCTGAGAAGTGGCATAGTTGGTCTAAACCAACCTTGTTTTCTTGTTCCCCTTGCTTAATAATTGGCTTATGCATGACCTTAGAAATTCTGACCAAGGAGACACAAGTAGAGAGTGTGCTGGGGGTTCTGGCAAAGGTTTTTCTTGTTAATTGAAACGAGAAAAAGAGGGAAGAAACAACCCCTCCACTGTCTCTGGATACTGTTGTGTAAAAGTGCTGCCTGGTGCTTGGGCAGCCATCTTGTGGCCACGAAGAGGCTGATAGGTCAAGCATGGCAGAACGGAAAAGCAGAAAGAAGCTGGGCTTCACTGATATAATTGAGCTGCCGACTCAACCACCTCTGAAGCTGCTTCATTTTATTATGGGAGATAATAACAATTCCTCAGAGTTTAACATGAGATGAATTGGCAGGCTCTGTTTCTTGATGCTGAACATTCCCTAAAAAGAGAGATGGAGACATACACCCTGGAGGCCAAGAAAGGAGGCACTGAGGAAGGGAGAGGCTGAGGCCAGAATAGCAAGGCTGGAAACTAGAGTGTTTCCCTAGGAAGAGGCCCCTGTGAGTGGCCTGGCTTTGCACACAGCATAGTGACTAAAACCAAGGACTGTAGAATCAGAGTGCCTGTGTTCTAATTCCACACCCACCTCCTACTAGCCATGTCACCTTGGGCAAGTTGCTTAGCACCAGTGTCCTAACCTATAAAAAAAAGAGCATAATAGTACTACTTTATAGGATTTAAGAAAGTGAAATTAAGGGGCGTCTGGATGGCTCAGTGGGTTAGGTGTCCGACTTCGGCTCAGGTCATGATCTCGCAGTCCGTGAGTTCGAGCCCCGCGTCGGGCTCTGGGCTGATGGCTCGGAGCCTGGAGCCTGCTTCCGATTCTGTGTCTCCCTCTCTCTCTGCCCCTCCCCCATTCATGCTCTGTCTCTCTCTGTCTCAAAAATAAATAAACGTTAAAAAAAAATTAAAAAAAAAAAAAGAAAGTGAAATTAATAATTTGAAGTACCTAGATGGCTCAGTCAGTTGTGTCCAACTCTCGATCCCAGCTCAGGGCTTGATCTCAGGGTTGTGAGTTCAAGTTCCATGTTGTGCTCCTTGCTGGGTGGGTGTGAAGCCTACTTAAAAATAAATAAATAAAAGGGGCGCCTGGGTGGCTCAGATGGTTAAGCATCCGACTCTTGATTTCGGCTCAGGTCAGGATCTCATGGTTCATGAATTCGAGCCCCACACTGAGCTCCGTGCTGACAGCACAGAGCCTGCTTGGGATTCTTTCTCCCTCTATCTCTGCCCCTCCTCTGCTTTCTCTCTCAAAATAAATAAATATTAAAAATTATAATGTAAAGTACCTAGCAGTACCTATGGGCAGTACATCACCCATAGTAAGTAGTACACAAGTATTAGCCATAAGGTGAGTAATATTTAACAACCAGTATCATTTTTTTTCCCCTTTACATGTTGTAATTCTCCTTCGTAAAGAAAGTAAGCTTTTTATTTTGAGATTTTGTAGATCTATATGCAGTTGTAAGAAAAAATTTAGGGAGATCCCAAGTACTATTTATCAAGTTTCTCCCGATTACAGCTCCTTGCAACACTATTGTATAATATCACAACCACAATATTGAAAGCTATGGTCAAGATACAGAAACATTCCCATCACCACACAGACCTTTCACGTTGCCTTTTTATAGCCACAATTACTTTACTCTCATCTTCCCCCACTCCCCCTCAATTCTGAGCAACAACTAATCTCTTCTCTGTTTCTATAATTTTGTCAATTTAAGAATGTTATATAAATGGAGTCATGTAGTATGTGACCTTTGAGGCCTGGCTGTTTTTACCCCTCAGCATCATTTTTTGGAGACTGTTGCCTGTATCAATAATTCATTCTTTTTTATTGCTGAATAGTATTCCATGGTATGGGTGTTCCAGAGTCTATTTAGCCATTTATCTAGTGAAAGACATTTGTGTTGTTTCCAGTTTTTGACTAAGATGAATAAAGCTATGGTAAACATTTGTGTGGAGATTTCTGTGTGAGCATAAATTGTCATTTCTCTAGGATGAATGCCCAAAAGTGCAATGGCTGGGGTCATATAGCTGGTGCATATTTAGTTTCTTAAGAAACTGCAAACTGTTAGAGCACCTGGGTGGCTCAGTCAGTTAAGCATCTGACTTCGGCTCAGGTCATAATCTCACGGTTCGTGAGTCCGAGCTCCAGGTTGGGCTCCATGCTGACAGCTCAGAGCCTGGAGCCTGCTTCGGACTCTGTGTCTCCCTCTCTCTCTGCTCCTCTCCTGCTCATGCTTGGTCTCTCTCTCTCTCAAAAAAAAAATTTAAAAAAATTAAAAACAAAAAAAAGAAACAGCAAACTGTTTCCAGAATGGCTGTAACATTTTGCATTCTCATTAGCAATGTATATTTCTTCACATCCTTGCCAACATTTGGTGTTGTCACTATTTTTTATTTAGTCTTTCTCACAGGTGTGAGGTGATATCTCACTGTGATTTTAATTTGCATTTCCCTCATGGCTGATGATATTAAACATCTTTTCATGTGCTTATTTGCCATCTATATATTCTCTTCATATAAAATATCTCCATATCTTTTGCTCATTTTCTGATTGGATTGGTGTTTGTTTGTTTGCTTTTTTTGCTATTGAGTTGTAAGAGTTCTTTATATATTGTGGATACTAGTCCTTTATTGGATATGTGGTTTACAAATATTTTCTCTTAGTCTGTAGGTACCAGTCTATCTTTCCATCCTTTTAATAAGGTCTTAAGACCCTACTCCAATATCTCAGAAGATGATTCTTGAAGGAGAATGGAGGAAACTGGAACTTGAGTTTTGGGTAATGAGCACTTACAAAATGCAATGTGTTCATAATAACAGATGGGAGCTAGAAATGCAGGGTGGAAAGGGAGCATGGAGTGGGACAAGGCATTTGTGTCCTCCCTGGCCCCAACGACACAGAATTAGGAATTATCCCTAGCAAGATCTCCCATTTGAGGGTGCTAAGAGGGACTACACTTGGGAAAACCATCTCTGGGCAGCAGCCAAGAAGAAGGGAAAAAGTAGCAGGAGTTGAAGGAGGGACCAAAACGCTTCAGAATTAGAAAAACTACCAAGAGAAGAACAGGATGTTCCCCTTAGCTCTCAACAATAAAGACATTTATGACCTCAAGTAACAAGAACTACAGAAGTAGTTTGTTTGGAGAAGATTTAGACTTGAAATGGTTGGGAACATCAAGGTTGCTTGGCCAGTTGCCTGCTTATCAAGATGGAAAACCAAGGTTGGGAAAATGGATTCTGTCCCTCATCTTCTCTCAATACAAGTGTTTAGGGACAGAGAGAGATAGGAGAGACTCGGGAACATGTTGAAAAGGAAAAATTAAAAAGTTTAGAATAGAACTGGCAGAAGTGAGGGAAAAAAGAAATGCTGAGAAAGATCTAGCAACTTGAGGGATCATCACTGCAGATTTGAAAACATAGCCTCTCGGGGCGCCTGGGTGGCGCAGTTGGTTAAGCGTCCGACTTCAGCCAGGTCACGATCTCGTGGTCCGTGAGTTCGAGCCCCGCGTCGGGCTCTGGGCTGATGGCTCAGAGCCTGGAGCCTGTTTCCGATTCTGTGTCTCCCTCTCTCTCTGCCCCTCCCCCGTTCATGCTCTGTCTCTCTCTGTCCCCAAAATAAAAATAAACGTTGAAAAAAAAATTAAAAAAAAAAAAGAAAACGTAGCCTCTCAGTGGTGACATTGGAGATGTTTCTCACTGGAAAATGAGGGTTTCTGTAAAGTGGGGAGGGTGATTATTCAGCTGGATATGAAATCCTTCTAAAGGGGGTATAATGTCAACTTTATCTTTTTGTTGCTGTTGTTGTTACTTGCAGTGATCTTGTTTTCTTGTTGTAAAAGTAGGGCATGTTCCTACTGAGTAGGGTTTAGCATTGTTGATCACTGTATTGTACACCTGAAACTAATAGAACACTATATATTAACTATACTGGAATTAAAATTAAAAACTTAAAGTCAAGGGGTGCCTGGGGAGCTCAGTTGGTGAAGTGGCTCACTCTTGATTTTGGTTCCGGTCACAATCTCATGGTTTGTGAGTCTGAGCCCCACATCAGGGTCTGCACCGACAGCATGGAACCTGCTTGGATTTCTCTCTCTCCCTCTTTCTCTGTCCCTCCCCTACTTGCTCTCTCTCTCTCTCTCAAAACAACAACAAAAAACACCTTAAGAAACCTCTTAAAATCAAACAAATTAAAAAAATTAAAATGTCCCCCAAAAGTGGGGCATGGAAACTACCAACACAGAAAAAGAAACAGAAGGAAGAAAAAGAAATTGCTCACAATTCTACTACACTAGCAAAGCTGCTTTTACATTGCTTCCATTATCTTACGTTATTTTTTAAACATGCTACAAAGCTTGAATTTTGTGTCCTGCTTTTTATTTTCCCTTTTACATTATATTGCGAACAATTTTCCTTGTTATTATAGACGTTTGGTCAATGTAATTTTTAATGCCGCTTCATAATGTATCAAGCGGCTGAACTGTAATTTCCTGAATAAATCTTTCCCATTAGTTGGACAATTAGCTTGTTTCCAGTTGCTGTCTATTAAAATTAATGTTTCGATGAAAGCTGCGGCGAGAATACAGGCAGTCACTATTCATCGAGTGCTTACTGCGCTAAGTGGTTCACATCCCTTATTTATTTCATTCTCACAACCCTGCCAGTCAGACATGATTGTGGCTTGTTCCCCTTTCTTTTTATTATTAAATTATAAAAAGAAAACGTGTCTCTGTAAAAGCAATTCAAGCAGAACTAAAGGGATCTAATGGGAGACGCTTGTGATGCATACATTAGCCAAAAAAAACACCAAAGATCCCTGGAAAACCACAAGAAACTAGGAAGAGGCCAGAAAGGATTCCTCCTACAGATTTCAGAGGGAGCATGGTCCTACCAACACTTTGATCTCAGACTTCTAGCCTCTAGAACTGTTAAACGATACATTTCTGTTTTTGATTTATGTGTGTGTATTTATATGTACATACATATATGTATATTTAAGTTTATTTATTTATTTTGAGAGAGAGAGTGAGCTTACGGTGAACAGGGGAGGGACAGAGAGAGAGGGAGAGACAGAATCCCAAGCAGGCTCTGCACTATCACTGGTGAGCCCTACGTGGGGCTCAAACCCATGAACTATGAGATCATAACCTGGGTTGAAATTGAGTCAGATACTCAACCAACTGAGCTACCCAGTCACCTCTGTTTTTTTTTTTTTCTTTTTTTCTTTTTTTTTTTTTAAAGAGCTGGTCAGCTGAGCGACCAACTCTTGATTTCGGCTCAGGCCATGATCTCAGGGTTCATGGGATGGAGCTCCACATCAGCTCTGCACTGGTGGCATTCTTTCTCTCCCTCTCTTTCTGCACACTCCCCAACTCAAAATAAATATATACACTTAAAAAGTATATGTAACATAAAGTATAAAATTCATACACACACACACACACACACACACACACACACACATATATGGCCACCCAGTTTGCTGTACTTTGTTAGAGGAGTCCTAGAAAACGAGAAACTAAAACACATGCAAACTTCCAGAACTAGTGTGTAACAGAGCTGGCATTTAAACTCATGTAGGTGTGACCCCAAAGCCAGCGCTCCTAATCAAACAGGAATTTTTTTTTCTTTTCTTTTTGAGCAAACACCTATATACTGCAGACCCTGTGCCAGGATCCCTTCGAAGCACTTTACATATATTTATCCGATTCAGGCATTTCCCCACTATGTGGGGGAGTAATTTCCTCCCCGAGTTTATCTGACTGCGTCCACCAGGGGGCAGGCCTGCACCTTTGTGTACAGAATGGAAAAGAACCCAGAAGGCTGGAGGTTTGCTTTCTTGCAGTTCCCTCTGCAGAAATTGCCTGTAGCTTTGGTCCACCAAAGCAAGGACCACATCCAAAGAAGGGGATGGTGGTCCTAGAAGCACAGAAACTTCCGGGTTCTCTGAGGGAGGGAGAACCAAGCACCTGGGGGCATGGGCAGTCTGGTCTCTAGGTAGCTCTGTCATAGGGTTGGGGACCTGATCTGTTTTCCTCCGAACAGACCCAAATACATTCTCATTCAACAACATTCTGATGAACAAAGAAGTCAACGTTTGTGTTACAGGTGCCCATTTAACCTTTTCCCTTTTTCTGGAATTGACTCAGCAGCCACATCTGTACCACAACACCCTAAACCCCTGTCCCACGTGGAGTTAGAGGTTTTGACAGAAGGACTGTGAAGGCTGCTCTGAGGAGAACATCCCCACTGCTGCTGAGCATCCCCTGCTGCTGAGCCTGTCCTGATTTCTCCTCCTGGCCATTCAGCCCTTCTTCGGATTCTGTAATACACCTCAGTCCCCAGCCAACACCTTTTACTTCTTACAACTCCCCCACTCCTCTTAAGCCAGGCAGGGCGGGCATCTATTAATTACAAATGCATAAAAGCAAAACCCTGAATTAAAAATATGAATCAAGATGGCTTCCGTGGCTAGCAAAAATAAAGGATTAAGTCTATTATTTAAAATCACATGGGGCACCTGGGTGGTGCAGTCGGTTAAGCGTCCGACTTCAGCCAGGTCACGATCTCGCGGTCGGTGAGTTCGAGCCCCGCGTCAGGCTCTGGGCTGATGGCTCAGAGCCTGGAGCCTGCTTCCGATTCTGTGTCTCCCTCTCTCTCTGCCCCTCCCCCGTTCATGCTGTCTCTCTCTGTCTTAAAAATAAATAAACGTTGAAAAAAAAAATTTTAAATCACAAAGGCGAGGGAGGAGCCAAGATGGCAGAACACTGTGGAAGACTTTCTTGTGTCTTGCGTCCATGAAATACAGCCAGATCAACATGAAACCACCCTGCACACCTAGAAAACTGATCTGAAGATTAACACAACAATCTGCACAACCTGAACCACAGAACTCAGCGGGTGCGCGGTGCGGAGAAGTGAACGGGGGAGAGGGAAGCCGCTGAGGGCAGGGAGCCATTTTTGCTTGTGGAGAGAGGATGGAGACGGGGATGAGGGAGGCAAGTGGGGGCAGAATACTGGAAAACACCCCTTCCAAAAGCAGCTGGAGAGAAAGTGGAAAAGTGGAAACAGCCGCAGGGACTGAATTAAAAAGGGAGAAAGAAGAGGGTTTCAATTCCATTTATACTCTATAAACAGGGGAAGCACAGAGGCTGAAACGCCGCAGCTGATACCTGGTGGTGCTCTGGTGGGAAGGACGAATCCCCGGGAGCAGAGTGGAGTTCGGGGATCTTCAGGCCACACGGGAGAGGCAGTTCCCCTGCTGGGAGGGCATCTGGTAGAGTCCGTGTGGCCACCTCGGCAGACCCCAAAGAAAAACCACATTAGCGGGTGCTGGAACACGGTCCCTGGGGGTGAAGCCTGGTGCCAGACGCGTGTTGTGATTTGCCATAATCCCTGTAACACTGCTGCTACACTGTCGCGCAAACTTTCTGGGGTGGGCTGGCACCCGGTCGCGGTCTCTGGGCCTTGGCAGCAGCACCGTCTCTCGAACGTTCCTGGGTGCGGCCGGCAACCGGCCATTGCTCGGTGAGACCCTCCACAGAGGGGCAGAACGGCTCAAGGCCGCAGTCTCGCAGAAATACGGGGTCGGGAAACACACCCGCATCTGAGATAAAACTCAGAAGGGAGGTGCTGCCTGGGGCTTGGTCACGGAGGGTGTAAAAGCAGGGAATGGATGGAAGTCGAAGACAAAGGACGGTGCGTGATTGCTGATCAGGGAGAACGGAGATCTGGTAAGAGACTGGTGGCTGGGTGACGCCATTTTTGCCGCTCTGGCGCATGCGCATACGCACCTACAAGCGCCACAACCATCCACCCCAGTAAGCTAAGCAGCGCCATCTAGTGGAGAATGGAGCCATTACACTAAGCCCCACCCAACTGGGCCAACTTCGCTCTTCAGGAATACAACTCTCCACCTGGTTAGTTTACGGACTATAAAGCGCTTCCGTTTGACTTCTAGGGGAAAATGAAGTAATTTTAATCATATTTCAGTCTGTTCGCTGGTCCATCTATTCAATTTTCTTTTTTTTCATTTCTTTTTCTCTTTTTCATTTTTTTTGAATACAGAAAGAGAAAAAATTATTTTTATTTTCAATTTTTATTAAAAATATTTTTCCTTAATTTTTTCCTACTATATTTTTCACTTTTGTGTAAATGTTTTCAAATTCTATTTTACTTCCATCATTTCATTTTATTCTACTTCAGGGTATTCATTTTTTCAAATTTTCAAATGATTTCCTTTTATTTTTTTTCTTTCTTTCCCCCTTTTCTCTAATCTATCAAGCCCCTTTCAACACCCAGACCAAAACACACCTAGGATCTAGCATCATTTATTTGATTTTTTTTGTGTGTGTTTGTTTTTAATTTTTTAATTTTAATATATTTTTTCATTTTAATTTTTTTACCTCATTAATTCCTTTTCTCACTTGAAAATGATGAAATGAAGGAATTCACCCAAAAGAAAGAGCAGGAAGAAAAGACAGCCAGGGACTTAACCAACACAGATGCAAGCAAGATGTCTAAACCAGAATTTAGAACCACGATAATAAGAATACAGTTGTAGTCAAAAATAGATTAGAATCCCTTTCTGCAGAGATAAAAGAAAAGTAAAAGCTAGTCAGGATGAAATACAAAATGTTATAACGGAGCTACAATCTCAAATGGATGCCATGGCAGCTAGGATGGGTGAGGCAGAGCAGAGAATCAGTGATACAGAGGACAAACTTACAGAGAATAATGAAGCAGAAAAAATAGGGAGACTAAGGCAAAAGAGCACAATTTAAGAATTAGAGAAATCAGTGACTCATTAAAAAGGAACAGCATCAGAATCATAGGGGTCCCAGAAGATGAAGAGAGAGAAAAAGGGGTAGAGGGCTATGTGAGCAAATCATAGCGGAGTACTTTCCTAACCTGGGGAAAGACACAGACATCAAAATCCAGGAAGCACAGAGGACCCCCATTAGATTCAGCAAAAACCGACCATCAACAAGGCATATCATGGTCAAATTCACAAAATACTCAGACAAGGCAAGAATCATGAAAGCAGTGAGGGAAAAAAAGTCCTTAACCAACAAGGGAAGACAGATCAGGTTTGCAGCAGACCTCTTCACAGAAACTTGGCAGGCCAGAAAGGAGTGGCAGGATATATTCAATGTGCTGAATCAGGTAAATATGCAGCCAAGAATTCTTTATCCAGCAAGGCTGTCATTCAAAAGAAAAGGAGACATAAAAAGTTTCCCAAACAAAAATGAAAGGAGTTTGTGACCACTAAACCAGTCTTGCAAGAAATTTTAAGGGTGACTCTCTGAGGGGAGAAAAGATGAAAAAAAAAACCAAATAAATAAAGACCTAAAGCAACAAAGACTAGAAAGGCCCAGAGAACACCACCAGAAACTCCAAGTCTACAAGCAACATAATGGCAATAAATTCATATCTTTCAGTACTCCCTTGAAATGTCAATGGACTCAGTGCTCCAATCAAAAGACATAGGGCAACAGAATGGATAAGAAAACAAGGTCCATCTATGTGTTGTTTACAAGAGACCCACTTTAGATCTAAAGACACCTTCAGTTTGAAAGGAAGGGGATGGAGAACCATCTATCGGGCTACTGGTCAACAAAAGAAAGCTGGTATAGCCATAATTATATCAAACAATCTAGACTTTAAAATAAAGACTGTATCAAGAGATGCAGAAGGGCATTGTATCATAATCAAGGGGTGTATCCACCAAGAAGACCTAACAACTATAAACATTTATGCGCCAAATGTGAGAGCACCCAAATATATAAATTGATTAATCACAACATAAAGAAACTCACTGATAATAATACCAGAATAGTGGGGGACTTCAACTTACAGCAATGGACAGATCATCTAATCAGAAAATCAACAAGGAAACAATGGCTTTGAATGACACACTGGACCAGATGGACTTAACAGATATACTCAGAACATTTCACCCAAAATCAGAGGAATATGCATTCTTCTCCAGTGCACATGGAACGTTCTCCAGAATAGACCACATACTGGGACACAAATCAGCCCTCAATAAGTACAAAAAGATTGAGATCATACCGTGCATATTTTCAGGCCACAACGCTATGAAACTCGAAATCAACCACAAGAAAAAATTTGGAAAGGTAACAAATACTTGGAGACTAAAGAACATCCTACTAAAGAATGAATGGGCTAACCAAACAGTTAAGGAGGAAATTAAAAAGTACATGGAAACCAATGAAAATGATAACACCACAACCCAAAACCTTTGGGACACAGCAAAGGCGATCATAAGAGGAAAGTTTATGGCAATCCAGGCCTTCCTAAAGAAGGAAGAGAAAAAAAAAAAATAAAGAAGGAAGAGAGATTTCAGATACACAACCTAACCTTACACCTTAAAGAGCTGGAAAAAGAACCGTAAATAAAACCCCAAACCAGCAGAAGACAGGAAATAATAAAGATTAGAGCAGAAATTAATGCTCTTGAAACAACAACAACAATAACAACAACAACAACAAAAACCAATAGAACAGATCAATGAAACCAGAAGCTGGTTCTTTGAAAGAATTAACAAAATTGATAAGCCACTAGCCAGTTGGATCAAAAAGAAAAAGGAAAGGACCCAAATAAATAAAATCAAGAAGGAAACAGGAGAGATCGTAACCAACACACTAGAAACAAAAACAATAATAAGAGAATATTATCAGCAATTCTATGTCAATAAAATGGGCAATCTGGAAAAAATGGACAAATTCCTAGAAACATATATACTACCAAAACTGAAGCAGGAAGAAATAGAAAATTTGAACAGACCCATAACCAATAAAGAAATCAAATTAGTAACTAAAAAACTCCCAAAAAACAAGAGTCCAGGGCCAGATGGCTTTCCAGGGTAATTCTACCAAACATTTAAGGAAGAGTTAACACCTATTCTCTTGAAGCTGTTCCAAAACATAGAAATGGAAGGAAAACTTCCAAACTCTTTTTATGAAGCCAGCATTACCTTGATTCCAAAGCCAGACATTGACCCCACTAAAAAGGAGAACTATAGACCAATTTCCCTGATGAACATGGATGTAAAAGTCCTCAATAAGATATTAGCCAACTGGATCCAACAATAGATTAAAAAAATTATTCACCACGACCAAGTGGGATTTATAACTGGGATGTAGGGCTGGCTCAATATCCACAAAACAATTAACGTGATTGATCACATCAATAAAAGAAAGGACAAGAACCATATGATCCCCTCAATAGATGCAGAGAAAGCATTTGACAAAATACAGCATCCTTTCTTGATAAAACCCTCAAGAAAGTATGGATAGAAGGATGATACCTTGAGATCATAAAAGCCATATATGAAAGACCCAACACTAATATCATCCTCACTGGGGAAAAACTGAGAGCTTTCCCCCTAAGGTCAGGAACAAGACAGGGATGTCCACTCTTGCCACTGTTATTCAACATAGTATTGGAAGTCTTAGCCTCAGCAATCAGGCAACACAAAGAAACAAAAGGCATCCAAATTGGCCAGGAGGAGGTCAAACTTTCACTCTTTGCATTTGACATGATACTCTATATGGAAAACCCAAAAGATTCCACCAAAAAACCCTGCTAGAACTGATTCATGAATTCAGCAAAGTCGCAGGATATGAAATCAATGCACAGAAATCGGTTGCATTCCTATACACCAACAATGAAGCAACAGAAAGAAATCAAGGAATCGATCCCATTTACAGTTGCACCAAAAACCATAAAATACCTAGGAAGACATCTAACCGAAGAGGTGAAAAATCTATACACTGAAAACTATAGAAAGCTTATGAAAGAAATTGAAGAAGACACAAAAAAATGGAAAAAGATTCCATGCTCCTGGATAGGAAGAAAAAATATTGTTAAAGTGTCAATACTACTCAAAGAAATCTATATATTCAGTGCAATCCCTATCAGAATAACACCAGCATTCTTCACAGAGCTAGAGCAAACAATCCTCAAATTTGTATGGAACCAGAAAAGACTCTGAATAGCCAAAGTGGTCTTGAAAAAGAAAACCAAAGCTGGAGGCATCGCAATCCCGGACTTCAAGCTATACTACAAAGCTGTAATCATCGAAACAGTATGGTACTGGCACAAGAACAGACACTCAGATCAATGGAACAGAATAGAGAACCCAGAAATGGACCCACAAACAGATGGCCAAGTAATCTTTGACAAAGCAGGAAAGAATATCCAATGGAATAAAGAACAGTCTCTTCAGCAAGTGGTGCTGGGAAAACAGGACAGCGACATGCAGAAGAATGAACCTGGACCACTTTCTTACACCATACACAAAAATAAAGTGGGTGAAAGATCTCAATGTAAGACAGGAAGCCATCAAAATCCTCGAGGAGAAAGCAGGCAAAAACCTCTTTGATCTTGCCCGCAGCAGCTTCTTACTCTAGAGGCAAGAGAAACAAAAGCAAAAATGAACTATTGGGCCTCATCAAGATAAAAAGCGTCTGCACAGTGAAGGAAACAACCAGCAAAACTAAAAGGCAACGGACAGAATGGTAATAGATATTTGCAAATGACATATCAGATAAAGGGTTAGTGTCCAAAATCTGTAAAGAACATATCAAACTCAACACCCAAAAAAACAGTGAAGAAATGGGCAAAAGACATGAATAGACACTTCTCCAAGGAAAACAGCCAGGTGGCCATCCGACGCATGAAAAAATGCTCGACATCACTCATCATCAGGGAAATACAAATCAAAACCACAATGAGATACCGCCTTCACACCTGTCAGGATGGCTAACATGTTGCCTGGGTAACTCAGGCAACAACAGATGTTGGCGAGGTTGCAGAGAAAGTGGATCTCTTTTGCACTGCTGGTGGGAATGCAAATGATGCAGCCGCTCTGGAAAACAGTATGGAGGGATCTCAAAAAACTAAAAATAGAACTACCCTATGACCCAGCAACTGCACTACTAGGCATTTATCCAAGGGATACAGGGATGCTGTTTCAAAGGGGCACATGTACCCCAATGTTTATAGCAGCACTACTGACAATAGCCAAAGTATGGAAAGAGCCCAAATGTCCATTGATGAATGAATGGATAAGGAAGATGTGGTATATATACACAATGGAGTATTACTTGGGAATCAAAAAGAACAAAATGTTGCCATTTGCAACTATGTGGATGGAACTAGAGGGTATTATGCTAAGTGAAATTAGTCAGAGAAAGACAAATATCATATGAGGATTTTAACACACAGAACAGATGAACATAAAGGAAGGGAAACAAAAATAATAATAAAACACAGAGGGGGATGAAACTTAAGAGACTCTTAAACATAGAGACCAAACAGAGGGTTACTGGAGGGTTTTTGGGAGGGGGGATGAGCTAAATGGGTAAGGGGCATTAAGGAATCTACTCCTGAAATCATTGTTGCACTATATGCTAACTAACTTGGATTCAAATTTAAAAAATTTAAAAAAATTTCCAACAAATTTGTAAAGTATAAAAAAATAATAATAAATAAAAATAAATAAAATCACAAAGTCAGCGGGGCGCCTGGGTGGCTCAGTCAGTTAAGTGTCCAACTCTTGATCTCGGCTCAGGTCATGATCTCATGCTTGGTGAGTTTGAGCCCTGTGTCAGGCTCTGTGCCAACAGTGAGGAACCTGCTTGGGATTCTCTCCCTGCTCTTTGTCCCTACCCTACTTGTTCTCTCTGTCAAAATAAATAAATAAAGTAAAAAAAAATTTTTTTAATGATGAAAGCAAGAAATAGATACAATTAGTAAATTCTTTTTAAATTTTTTATTTATTTTTGAGAGAGAGGGACAGAGCACAAGTAGGGGAGGCGCAGAGAGACAGAGAGAGAGAGAGATGCAGAATCCCAAGCAGGCTCCATGCTCTGAGCTGTCAGCACAGGGCCAGACACGAGGCTCGAACTCAGGAACTGTGAGATCGTGACCTGAGCTGAAGTTGGACGCTTAACCAACTGAGCCACCCAGGCGCCCCACAAATAATAAATTCTTAAGAAGAACCAACATGTAGAAAAGAGACAACTATGTATGGGTTCTTCATCAATATTCTTTGGCAAACAGCAAGAATTAGCTAGAAATAATATCACACAAAACCAGGGGAACAGGAAAGAGGGAGAGTGACACTGAGCTGAACTTCACTTTAATAACAATGGAGACAATAACAGCTTCAGGCTGATAATTCAAGACAGAGGTATAATCACATTATTTAGAATTACAACGTTAATGCCACAGGTAAAACAAGAAAAGGTTATCTGAGGAGGGAGAGAGGGTTTTTGTACTTCTTTTTACATACTGTGTATTCTCAACCTTTTCATATGTTTTGTTGTATGTATTGCTCTGTGTCTGTTTGCAAAAGGTCCAGGCTGAGGGCAGGCAGGACTGACATCCAGGTCGCCCCCGCCACCGTCACCGGCGCCTCTGCTCAGAAGGGGGCGCCGTTCTCTAACTTGCACTGAGGCGCTTACTGGCTCCTGGCACCTTGTGCTTGCCAGTGGGATAAGGGGAAATGGCATCTCATCTTGGTTTTAATTTGCTTTCCCTCAATTGAGTGCGTTGTCTCCTATGTTTATAAGCCATTTGTATTTCCTTTTCTGTGAATTGCCTTTTTATGTCCTTCACACTAATGGAAATTCTATCTCCTCCCGCTCAGTACTTTCTTTTTCTTATCTGATCACATTATTACTCAGCTCCCTCCTCTGGTCTATTTTTGGCATCCTCAATCTGCTTTAAGTTCTCCTTTCCCCTTCCTCATGCTTCTCTACTCCCTTCTTCCTCCTCTACCTATTTGAATTTGTAAATCCCTGCTATTAATCCAGATACCCATGCTTTGTTCTCTGTCCCAGTAAGGTGAATGGTACATATCCATGGTAGTAATACACTTTCTGTAAGCGTAAAATATGAAATAACCATCTTTGTCTTGTTCGGTGCCTTTTATTTCTGAAAACTTAAAAAAAAAGTTTTGATGTTTATTTTTGAGAGAGAGAGAGAGACAGAGAAGGTGGGGAGGGGCAGAGAGAGAGGGAGACACAGAATCCGAAGCAAGCTCCAGGCTCTGTGCTGTCAGTGCAGAGCCTGATTTGGGCTCATACTCACGAACCTGTGAGATCATGACCTGAGCTGAAGTCAGACGCTTAACCGACTGAGCCACCCAGGCGCCCCTATTCCTGAAAACTTTTTTCTCCCTTATAGACCTCCTGCAAGCCCTCTATATTCTCCTGTGGGCTTAGATGTTTGGAGAAAAGCCAAGAAAGTCTTGATGGAGGTGTCCTGCTTTGTGTATCTGCCACGAACCTCTGTGCCAAGACTTTCAAAGCTGGCTCTCTGCTTGGGTGGAAGAAAGACAGTGGGGAGAGGAAAAGTGTATAAAAGTCCCTATGTTAAAGTCCCCTCCCCGCACCCCCAGGAAAAAAAATGCCAAAATAAGATTCAACCATATCTGTATAAACACAGAAATGGTTCTGGAAGAAACTGCACCCAATACTTGTCAGTGGTTGACTTAGGGAAGGGGATTTTGTTTCTTTGTAACACTGTTTTTTAAATGAGGATTATGGGGAGCTTTACTTTCCTTCCCTCCTCTCAGGCATCTCCATCCGTTTAATATTTGTCATTTAAATATTTTACAGAGAAAGTAATAATATGGTGAAATTCAAAGACTAACAAAATATGTATAATGAAAATGAAGTTTCTCTTTTAGCTGTATCCCCGGAGGCAACTACTACGATCACTTTCTTATGTAAATTTCCAGACATGTTCTGTGTATCATCTCTCTCCCTGTCTTTCTCATCTCTGTATCTGTGTCTATCTCTGTCTGTCTCTCATCCTTTACTCTTTTTACACTAGTGGGTATATCACATACAGATTTTTATGCCCCCAACAGTGTATCCTGGAAATTGTTTAACATCGGGGCCCATAAAGATCCACCTCACTTTAAAAAATGGCTTTGTGGGGCACCTGGGTGGCTCAGTCGGTCAAGTGTCTGCTTCGGCCCAGGTCATGATATCATGGCCCTTGAGTCTGAGCCCTGCATCAGGCTCTCTGCTGTCAGCACAGAGCCTGCTTTGGATCCTCTATCCCCCTCTCTCCCTGCCCCTTACTTGCTCATGCTCTCTCTCTCTCTCAAAAATAATAAATAAAAATAAGTTTAAAAAATGGCCTTGTAATATTTGTATATGGAAGCTCTCTAACATAATGAACTATCTTCCCATCGACTGGGAAAGGCTATTCTCATTTTTTGCGACTGCAAACAATAACCAAAAAAGTTATCTTAAGTAAACATCTTTACTCAGATTTGAGAGCATGTCTAGGATAAACTTTTGAAACTAGAGCTCCCAGGTCAAAGGTGTTTTTGTTTTGTTTTGTTTTTTGACACTTGTAATTTTCAGCCGCTTATAATTTCCTTCCAAAGAAGTTGTACCAACATGTGCTCACGAGCAATGTGTGAAGGTGTCTGTGTTTACACTTCCTTTTAAATCTAATCTACTGTCAACCTTTTAATCTTGTCCATCTAATGGGTGAACAGTGGTCTCTCACTTTTATATGTTTATAAGCCGCATGGACTTCTTTTCTTGGGAACTACCAATGCTTAGCCTTTGTCAACATTGTTTTGCCCTTGGGTCTTTTGTCTGTCTTATCGATTTTTAAAAGTCTTTTTATATTAGGAAAAGTAGCCCATGCTTTGTTACACGTGTTGTGAATATTTCATCCAATTTGCAGTTTGTCTTTTAAAATTTTTTTTGAATTTGTTTTATTTATTTACTTTTTATTTTTGAGAGAGAGGGAGAGAGAGAGACAGCGAGCAAGCACATGAGCAGGGGAGAGGGGCAGAGGGAGAAAGAGAGAGACTCTTAAGCAGGCTCCACAATTAGCCCTGAGCCCAACTTGGGGCTCAGAACCACGACCGTGGGATCATGACCCGAGCCTAAATTAAGAGTTGGAGGCTCAACTGACTTGGCCATCCAGGCGTCCCTGCACCTCGCCTTTTGATTTTGATTGGTATCTTTCTTTTTTTGTTCTATGGAAATTTACATTTTTTTTTAACTTATTGATATTTATCGATCTTTTCTCTTCTCAGAGTTTGTGTCTTTCTTAGAAAGGCTTTCTTTCAGGGCACCTGGGTGGCTCAGTCAGTTAGTTAAGTGTCTGACTCTTGACTTCAGCTCAGGTCATGGTCTCACGGTTCATGTGTTTGAGCCCCAAGTTGGGCTCTGCACTGACAGTGCAGAGCCTGCTTGGGGTTCTCTCTCTTTCTCTGAACCTCCCCTCCCAAGATAGAGAAATAAACTTAAAAAAAAAAAAGAATGTTTACAATAAACACAAGCTGGAAAAAAAAAGCAATCTAAATGTCAGTCACAGAATGGATACATAAATAAATTAATTAA
Source organism: Prionailurus viverrinus (assembly GCF_022837055.1). Lineage (NCBI taxonomy): Eukaryota > Metazoa > Chordata > Mammalia > Carnivora > Felidae > Prionailurus > Prionailurus viverrinus. The sequence continues at coordinate 23,113,890 of NC_062576.1, read as the reverse complement.
TAAAAAATAAAAGGGGTGCCTGGGTGACTCAAGTCAGTTGAGCATCCTACTTCAGCTCAGGTCATGGTCTCAAAGTTCATGAGTTTGAGCTCCAAGTCGGGCTCTGTGCTGATGGCTCAGAGCCTGGAGTCTGCTTCGGATTCTGTGTCTCCTCTCTCTGCCCCTCTCCCACTTGTGCTCTCTCTCTCTCAAAAAAATAAGTGATAAACATTACAAATATTAAAAATAAATAAATGAAAACCATAAAAAATGTTTAAAAAATAAAGTGTCTATGGCTCTTGATTTCAGCTCAGTTCCTGATCTTCCTCAGTTCATGAGTTCAAGCCCCAAGTCGGATTCTGTGCTGATCGTGCAGAGTTTGCTTGGAATTCTCTCTCTCTCTCTCTCTCTCTCTCTCTCTCTCTCTCTGCCTCCCCTGCTCATTCTCTCTTTCTCTGTCTCTCAAAATAAATAAACAAACATTTTTTAAAAAGGCCTTCTTTCTTCTTAAAAAAAAATTTTTTTTAATCTTTATTTATTTTTGAGAGAGAGACAGAGTGTGAGCAGGGGAGGAGCAGAGAGAGAGGGAGACACAGAATTCAAAGCAGGCTCCAGGCTCCGAGCTGTCAGCACAGAGCCTGACGCGGGGCTCAAACTCACGGACTGTGAGATCATGACCTGAGCAGAAGTCGGACGCTCAACCGACTGAGCCACCCAGGTGCCCCAAAAGGCCTTCTTTCTTCTAAGATTACAAAAAATGTTCACATTTTCTGGTATTGTAGTAGTTTCTTTTTTATTTAATTTTTTTTTTAAGTTTTAACATTTTTGCTCTATCTCAGAATAATTTGGTAACAAGAGTGAGGCAGGAACTCAGCCAACCTTCCACCATTTTTAATCTGGATGACTACCCAGATCTCCTGAAACTGTTTACTGGTGAATCCATCTTTCCCGCCAATTATTTGAAATGCCTCTCTTATCCTACATAGGGGCTCAATGATATAGATACTAGCAGAAAGTCTTGGTCAACTAGACTCTGAGATGCTGGCCAGTTTCTTCATTTTTCTTGCTGATGTTGTCTTTCAAGAAGGTAGAGGAAGTATCTAGAGGAACCGTTGTCTTGGGCCAAATTCTGGCCAACCAGGCGGAACAAACTGGGAGGGGAAGTGACAAGAACCCTAGCAGAAAGTGACTCTGCCATTCTAGATACTCTGTCTGCTTCCTACCACTTTGGTTAACCCCCTAGTTCCATCCAGCCCAGTTGGGAACATCCCTTGTGGTTAGCATCCCTGGCAGCTGGGTTCTATCTCTAGCTACAAGAAGTCTGATGAGCAAGTTGCCCAAACTTTCCTGCCTCTTTTCTTTGCATATGATCTCTCCTTCACCTGCAAGACTGTCTCCCACTTTGCCTAGCCAATTCTTTATCCTCCATGTTTCAGTTTAAAGGTTGCCTCCAATATGAAGTCTTCCCTGATATCCTAAGTTAGAGATGTTCCATAGTACTTTCTATCCATTCTTAGTCTTTATCCAAGATTGATAGGGTAGGGTAGGGGTGGGAAAGCCACATGCATTCCAGGGGCCTGATAGCCTGGAAAGTGGCCTGGGATAGATCCCCAGTCAAGATTTCTCATAGTCTGTCTACCCAGGAGCGGGCCCAGCGACATAACTTGTGGGGATTTGTACAGAATGAAACTGCAAGGCCTCTCCTTAAACAATTACAAACTTTGAGATGGTGACAACAGAACATTAAACCAAGTCCTGGACCCTTCTGAGAGCACAGTCCTTTGACACTGCATGGATTGCATTCCCATTGCAGGGCATTGAATTCTGGCCCTCAAAAAATGTGTCCCTGTCCAAATACATGGCCCCTGTGATCGTGACTCTGTTTGGAGAAAAGGTCTTTGTGACTGTAGCTAAGTTGAAGGTCTTGAGATGAAAAGGTCACCTCATTATCCAGGTAGACGCAAAATCCAACGATGTGTGTCCTTATAAGAGACATACAAGGGGGATGAGACAGAGAGAGAGGAGCAGGAGAGACACACAGAGGAGAAGGCAATGTGAATACTGAGGCAAAGATGGGAGTGATGTGGTCACAAACTGAGGAAGCCAAGGAATATTGACAGCCGTCAGAAGCTGGAAGAGACAATGAAGGATCTTGTCTACAGTCTCCAAAGGGAGTGGTCCAGCCATCGCCTTGATTTCCACCCTCTTTTGTCCAAGACGGTGAGAGAATACATTTCTAGTTTGGCCATCCAGATTGTGGCAATTTGCTAGGGCAGCCACAGGAAACTAATATACTTATGAAGCCATTGATGCTCAGGACATGTGTTGAAACTATGGGGAAAGGAAAGCTCTCTTTTTTGGGGGGGTTACTAAATCAGTACAACGATGCTCAGAGCTGCCAGTGCCCCTACATAGGCAGATTGTGCCTGAAGATGAAATCAACCCAGGAAAGTACAGCCAAGAGGCAGAAAAGAGAGTAGTTCCTAAGGACATGGTTGAAAAACCTGGATCAAACTGTGCCTGAAGACAATTCTATCCTTGCAGGTTTGAGTTACGTGAGTCTAAAAATCCTAAAAAATAAAACAAGTCCTTGATTCCATTTAAATTCAGCTTTTGTCACTTGCAACTGAAAGAGTCCTAACTAATGCTCAGATTTCAGACAATTCAGAAAAGAAGTTATCCAGGATTTCATGAAATAAGGCTTGGAAAGGAAGCTAGCTCAAGAGAGTGGGGAAATGCTCACAATGGCTGGTAAGAATAAAGAGGAGGAGGGAGGGGCGCCTGAGTGGCTCCGTCAGACTCAGACTCTTGATTTTGGCTCAGGTCGTGACCTCAAGGTTCGTGGGACAGAGACCCGTGTTGCAGGCTCTGCTTTGACAAAAAAAAAAAAAAAAAAAAAAAGAATACTCTCTCCCTCTGTCTTTGTCCCTCCCCTGCTTGTGTGTGCACTTTTTGTCTCAAAATAAATAAACATTTGAAAAAGAGAAAGGGGGACTATGAAAAGAGGCTAAATTTTAACGTATTTGTTGTATGTTTAGTGATCTCAGCACCCAATGTGGGGCTCAAACTCACGACCCTGAGATCAAGAGTCACACGCTCTGCTAACTGAGCCTGGCAGGCACCCCTGGTGAGGCTAAATTTTAGAGGACGTGACTGAAAGATGGGATGAAGGACGAGTGCCCAATGATACAGACGAGGCGGTGAGTGAATGGCTGGCAGGGGTGCCAGGGATTCTAAAGCCGTCTCAGAGCTGGAGAGACAAACAGCAAAGGCCACAAGGAGAACCCCTGGGCTATGTCAGAGCTTAACGCTGAGGGAGAGGGAGGCTGCCTGAAGCTGGGCTGTATGGATGGAGGAAGGAAATGAATCTGATTACTCTAGATACCTCATGGAAGTGGAATCATAAGGTAGTTGTCATTTTGTGGCTGGCTCATTTCACTTAGCATGTCCTTAAGGTTCATCCATATCATAGCATGTGATAGGATTTCCTTCCTATCTTTTTTTAATTAAAAAAAATTTTTTTAATGTCTATTTATTATTTTGAGAGACAGAGACAGAGCATGAGCAGGGGAGGGGCAGAGAGAGAAGGAGACACAGAATCCGAAGCAGGCTCCAGGCTCCGATCTGTCAGCAGAGAGCCTGACGCGGGCCTCAAACCCACGAACCGAGAGATCATGACTGGAGCCGAAGTCAGACGCTCAACCGAATGAGCCACCTAGGTGCCCCTCCTTCTTTCTAAGGCTAGATAATATTCCACTGTGTGTATGTAGCACATTTTGTTTGCCCATTGATCTGTTGATGGACCTTTGGGTTGGTTGCCTCCGCTTCTTAGCTGTTGTGAAGACAGCTGCTATGAATGTGGATGTACCAGATATCACTTTGACACCCTGCTTTCAATTCTTTTGGATGCATACTTCGAAGTGGGATTTCTGGGGGTGCCTGGGTGGCTCAGTCAGTTGCGGGTCTGACTCTGGCTCAGGTCATGACCTTGCGGTTCATGGGTTCGAGTCCTGCGTTGGGCTCTGTGCTGACAGCTCAGAGCCTGGAGCCTGCTTTGGATTCTGTGTCTCCCTCTCTCTCTGCCCCTCCCCTGCTCATGCTCTCTCTCTGTCTCTCCAAAATAAAATAAACGTTAAAAAAAATTAGGAGTGGGATATCCGGATCATAGGATAATTCTGTTTTTTAATTTTTAAATTTTTTTTTCAACGTTTATTTATTTTTGGGACAGAGAGGGACAGAGCATGAACGGGGGAGGGGCAGAGAGAGAGGGAGACACAGAATCGGAAACAGGCTCCAGGCTCTGAGCCATCAGCCCAGAGCCCGACGCGGGGCTCGAACCCACGGACCACGAGATCGTGACCTGGCTGAAGTCGGACGCTTAACCGACTGCGCCACCCAGGCGCCTCTGGATGTACCATTTTATAGTTCACCAGCTATGTAGGAGTGACCCTTGTCATTTCTGGACTCAATATAATATTAAGGATGCTTAAGTTTGTTTGCATTTGATTTTGGGGAACCACCCCTTACAGTTCGCTCATATTATATATGCAATCAGCCAGGACTTCTTCATGGAAAACCTTTTTATATCCAACCTTTATATCCAACTTTTATATCCAACCTTTATATAGCCCATATATCCAATATGGGATATCTGGCTGTGGGTGAACCATATTCTATTGTCTGGGAACCGACAGCCCACCCCCGCAACACCTCCACAGATATGCAAAGATAACGTAATACCAAGTCAGCTATATCAAACCAAAAAGAAAACCAATTATCTCACATAACAAGAGCCTCTAAGGTAGCACCTCTCCAGGGTTAAGAAAATCATTGGTTCAATGTCAAGGTTGAGAATCCTTCTCATCTTCTCATTTGCTATCCTCAAGCTGTCACCCCTCATGGTTCCAAGATGGCTAGAGTTCTAGGCATCACTGTGCTCAATTGCAAAAGCTGCCACACTACTTTTTAGCTTTTCCTGTCGAGAGATACAGACTGTTTCTTCACCCAATCAGGGCTTAGCCATGTGACTTGCTTTGGTGAATGGACAATAATAATGTTCTACATGAAGACACTTGAAAAGTGCTTGCACATCAGAGTTTTGTTTTTTTTTTTCCCTTTGCTGCACTCTAGACCAACCAACTAATCAATGATCAGACATGTGAGTGAGTCACTCTGGACCATCCAATCCCAGCTGATCTAGCCCAGACTAAAAGAGCCAGCTGGCCAACCCACAAAATCATGAGAAATAATAAATGATTCTGTATTAAGTTACTAAATTTTGGGGGTCATTTGCCATGTAGCACAAACTAATTGATAGAATCACATACAGACAGCACAACATACAGTTACAGGAGAGGGACTGTTTTGACACTGTATCTGTTTTCAGCAGTGAGGAATGAACACTTCCTTGTGTATCATTGGCTAGAACTGCATCCCATGTCTATTCCTAAACCCATTACTAGCAATGGGAGTGGAAGTACCATGACCGGCTTGGAAAAGCACTGTGACCATGTAGAGAAGAGTAGACTATCTTCCAAATGGGATTCTGCCAAAAACAACAGAAGCCTTCTGTCCTTTTGGCAGAGCCCCATATGGAGGAGGGACAATGGGTGAAGGGGCCGGGGATCTTCTGTAGGGATGCACTAGACATCTGCTGTAGGTCGGCCCCCGGCAATTGCCCTTTCAGATTCTCTTCATCCTCCCCACCTCCAACAACAGCTGATTGGACCAGGGATGCCCTAGGGAACAAGATGGGTCAACAAGAATCTCAATCTGGGTATTTGGATGGAAGCTACTGGTAGCACCTGTGGAGGATGAGAATGGTATCAGGGACATTGAGGAGATGTGAGGAGGCCATATTTCACAGGTGGGGGTTGGGAGAGAGGGAGAGGGAGGGAGACATCTGCTTACCACTTAAAAATGTTCTTGATCATCATTCCGGGGGCCTGGCTAGATCTCTAGTCTTGGCTTCATGAGACCCCTCTGTAATTCTTACAGTAATTTCCCCTGCATTTGCTTGAGCTACCCCTAATGAGCCTCTGTCACTCACAACAAAAGTGTTTTTAACACGCTGTTCTTATGAAATGATGCCCAACCTTACTCATAATAAGATAAATGCAAATTAAAATTACACTCAGACACTGTTTATCACTCATCAGAAAGACATAGAGAGAAAGGTCTACCTTTTTTGGGAGGTGGTGAGGAAATAGGCAGTGTCATCATGACTGGTGTGGGCGCACAAGGTTGTAGCCCCCGTGCAGGGTGAGCTGGTAGCATCCACCAACCTTGAAAATGCACTTACCCTCTGACCTAGCAATTCTTAGCTCAGGGATTTACTGTACAGATGCTCAGCCGTGGGGAGAAAATGATGTATGTACAAGGTCATTTATTACAGTGCCATTTGTAATAAAATACACTTGGAAACAACCCAAGTATTCACCCATGAAGGACTGGTTAAAGTAACTATGTACATCCTTACATGGAATAAAATGCAGCTGTAAAAATTAATAAAGTTGTCTATGCTCTGATACAGAAAGGCCTCCGGAGAGATTAAGTAAAAAACAAAGTGCAGATTATTGTACATAGTTCAATGCCTTTTGTGTAAGGAAGAGGGGAAAGAAGAATACGTAAAAATATGTATTCTCATTTTCTTTCTTAAAATGTGTATTTATTTATTTTGAGGAGGGGAGAGGCAGAGAGAGAGGGAGAGAGAGAATCCCAAGCAGGCTCCATGCTCTGCAGGAAGCCCGATGTCAGGCTCGATCTCGAGAATGTGAGATAATGATCCAAGCTGAAATCAAGAGTCGGACACTCAACCAACTGAGCCACCAGGCACCTCTGTATTCTCATTTTCTCATACTGAAACAGGTAAATCTGACAAAGGAGGTATTGACGGATGAACAAGAAACTAGGAAATGAATAAACATGGTTATCTCTCTTTATTTTTTACTCTTTTAATGTTTATTTATTTTGAGAGAGAGAGAGACAGAGAGCAAGCAGGGGAGGGGCAGAGAGAGAGGGAGACACAGAATCTGAAGCAGGCTCCGGGCTCCGAGCTGTCAGCACAGAGCCTGACATGGGGCTCGAACCCACGAACTGTGAGACCATGACCTGAGCCGAAGTTGGATGCTTAACGGACTGAGCCACCCAGGCGCCCCTAAACATGGTTTTTCTAACGGGCTGGAGAGAATAGCTGGGGTAGGAGGCACGCTTCTCAGTGATAATCTTTTTATATCATTTTGACTTTTGCAAATGTGAACATATTAACTTCTAAAAATGAGCAGAGGTAAAAAGTCATTTTCCAACGAAATATTCTATTATTTTATTCTCTGCTAGCCTGTTGTCTGAAGACTTCAGCGTGGTGGGAAGAAAACATGCTCTGTGGATACCTTGACACTTGTTTAAAAAAACACCTAAACCTTGGAGGTACTGATGAAAAATCCCAAAGCAGAGAAGGTGTGCAATAAATATCCCTTTGACAGAATAGCTTCTTTTATGCTTTCCACATTTGGCACTGAGGTTGCTTGTTAAAACCTCCCTTCTCCAGGCTGTCCTGCATCTAGAAACAGTTTTATGGATGGGCATTTTGCTTGGCCAGCTCAAGATGAAGCTGACCGGCCAAGCGTATAAAAGAATTCCAGGACAAAGAGAGATATTATATTAAAGGTTTCTTTTTAACCTGCAGGGATCAGGTGGCCTCTTACAGAAATGACAAAATCTATTTTCTCTTCCTCATATGCTCTCCCTGTTGGCACTCTCTCATTTTAAGAGGGAGTAAGTAAAGATTGCTTGGGGGGGGGGCAGCACGGAGCTGGCATCTTCTCACAAATGTGGGTGGCAGTTTCTGTTAGCCTGGGGAGCCGAGTCTCACTTAGAACTCAGTGGCACAGACTTTGAGGTCAGATGGAACACAGCTCTTTCCCTTGGTGACTGAGTGATCTTGGGTGCCCACTGGACTTCTCTGTGTCTCAGTTTCTGTAGAAAAGGGGTGATGATATTACCTATCGATACCATTATTGTGAAGATTAAATGAATTCCTCCATGAAAAAAAGTTTACAGCAATGCTTGGTACATATGAAGTCCTCAGTAAATTTTAGCACTAAAAGAAACAGTAATGATAGTTTTATTATTACATACCTTCAGGCTAAATAGGAGAGTTGACAGGTTTGGAAAAGGTTGCCGTCCCCCCTGTCCCCTACCAATTTAGTGCAATCCCATTGAGGAAAAATTGAGGAGAGGTCTCTGGACAATATTTCAGAGTCATCTAAGATAATAAGTATAGTTCCAGTGGCTATTATATGACAGCTTCTGTGCTCAGCTCTGGGGAGGATGTATTAGTAAGCAACACAAGACTTCTGTACTCTCAGAGGTCCTAGGTGACTTGGAGAGATGGACAAGTACACAAGGTGACAAAGTACAGGGTAAGTGCAATGATCCGGTCTATTTGGGATGGCTAGAGGGTCACAGCTGAGGGACAACTACTTAAAAATCTAGGAATCAGGAAAGACTTTTTTTTTTTTTTTTTTTTTTTTTTTTTTTTTTTTTTTAGAGAACAGGAGAGCAAGCAAGGAAGAAGGGCAGAGGGAGAGAATCTTTTTTTAAAAAAAATTTTTTTAAGTTTATTTATTTTGAGAGAGAGAATGAGCAGGGGAGGAGCAGAGAAAGAGGGAGAGATACAAAATCCCAAGCAGGTTCCACATTGTCAGCAGGGAGCCTGATGTAGTGCTTGAACTCATGAACCCATGAGATCATGACCTGAGCCAAAATCAAGAGTCAGACACCTAACCAATTGGGCCACCCAGATGCCCCAAGGGAGAGGATCTTAAGCAGGCTCCGCGTTCAGTGTGGACCCCGACACGGGGCTTGATCCCACAACCCTGGGATCATGACCTGAGCCGAAATCAAGATTCGGATGCTCAACCGACTGAGCCACCCAGGTGCCCCAAGAAAGACTTCTTAGAGGCCAGGATGGGAACAGCAGATCCTCTCTATACCCAGTGATGAAACAACCCTCTCCCTCCTACAGCAAAAATAATTACGAGTAACAATGACAATAATTAAATAATGACAAAATGATGATAATTATGATAATAGGAAATTCAATATGATTGTATGAAACAATAATGATGACGGTAATTGAAAACATATTTATGGCTTGTTCCATGCACATTTCCAACATCAGCTCATTTAATCCTCTGTACCTACATGACTCGGCCCCACTGGCCTCCCCCTCGTCCTACTGAGGAAGTCCTAAGTGAGGAAGGCATAACTGCCTTTCCCACCCAATTCAAGCTGTCTGTGGAGAAGGCCTTCCCAGTTCCTCCTTTCCAGACAGCGTCTTGGAGGAAAGAGAAAGAGAAAGTGCTCCCTTTTCAGACTTAGTCATCCCTTGGCATCCTGTTTCGCAAAACAGGGACCCTGTAATGACTTTCAGCGTTGCTTTAACAAGGCACCAAATCACCCTGGGCCTCAAGAGGAGAGTGATTCCTAATTTAAAAAAAGCAAAAACTTCTCTTAACGTTTATTCATTTTTTTGAGAGACAGAGACAGAGTGTGAGTCAGGGAGGGGCAGAGAGAGAAAGAGACACACAATCAGAAGCAGGCTCCAGGTTCTGAACTGTCAGCACAGAGCCCGACATGGGGCTCCAACCCATGAACTGTGAGATCATGACCTGAGCTGAAATCAGACGCTTAACTGACCGAGCCACCCAGGTGCCCCAAGTTATTCCTGATTTAACTGGCTCTCAATTATTCTGAAAACATTGAGAAAGTCTCAGATTGGTGCTAGAGGGTTTCTACCGTGTCTCCAATGCCCGCTGACCCTCTTTGAACAAAGAATGAGCGGGCCTCTGATGTTTTCCCCCCTAGCCTCTTGAATGAGGATGGGAGCAGAGCCGGAACCCTACCAACTGCTAGTCTGTCTTGGGATCTGAGCCACAATTACTGTCGCCATCACTGCAGGGAGCCCTGGAGAACCCGATGGAAACAAGGCCCCTTCTACATATTAGCCCCTTCGTTTGTGCCCTCATGGCTTCATTTTTTTTTTTTTCCAGTTTTCTTTTCTAGGACTCAGTAAAACATACAAGAACTTTCCCTGACCTGAATATTGGGTTAATTGTGCTGTGTTCATTATTACACAGCATTTTACCCACAATTACTTCCTGTTCAAGTTCCTGTTTGTTGCTGTGCTCCGAGAACCCACCTAGGACCCAGAGGCCTTGAAAAGAATGACAGGGATGCTGGAGATGTAGCCTCCCCCCTGAAGGAGGCCTCTGCTAGGAGAGGAGGGGTAGACACAGGACCAAGGGGCATCCCAGAGACAACCCAGCCTCAGCGGTTGGGAGTAGGGCCAAAAGGCTTTAAAGTAGCTGGTTTTTAGAAATGCCACTCCTGGGCACTTATTCAAAAGACGTGTTAACATTAGACACACATTAGGATGTTTATAATGAAGTTTTCCAAAATAGTCCAAAACCGAAAACATCCCAAATGGCTATTGACATTGGCTGGATAAGCAAATTGTGATATATTCATGCCGATCAACAATAAAAAAAATGGATACTGACATACATAATAAAAGATGGACAAATCTTACAGACATCGTGTAGAGTGAAAAAATCCAGAAACTGGATGATTCCCATTTATATGAAGTTCAAGAGTAAGCAAGACTAACCTATGATCTCAGCCTTGAAAAGGAAGGAAATTATGATACATGCTACAGCACGGATAAACCTTGAGAACATTATGCTAAGGGTCATAAGCCAGTGCTGTGGACTGAATGTGCCCCACTCCCAATGCATCTGTTGAAGCTCTAATCCTCAGTTTGATGGTAGGTGGAGGCGGGGTCTGTGGGAGGTAATTAGATTAAGTCATGAGGATGGAGCCCCCATTATGGGATTAATGCCCTTATAAAAAAAAGTGAAATAAGTCAGTGAGAGAAAGACAAATATCATATGATTTCACTCCAATGTGGAATTTAAGAAACACAATAGATGAACATGGGGGAAGGGAAGGAAAAGTAAGATAAAAACAGATGGAGGCAAACCATAAGAGACTTTTTTTTTTAATGTTTATTTATTTTTGAGAGAGAGAGAGAGCACAACTGGGGGAGTTGCAGAGAGGGGGCGGGGACAAGATCCAAAGCAGGATCTGTGCCTACAGCAGACAGCCTGATGTGGGGCTCCAACTCACGAACTCGAACTCAGGTGAGATCATGACCTGAGCCGAAGGCAGGTACTCAACCGACTGAGCCACCCAGGTGCCCTGTAAGAGATTCTTAAAGACAGAGAACAAACTGAGGGTTTCTGGAGGGAGGGTGGGTAGGGGGGATGGGCTAAATGGGTAAGGGGCATTAAGGAGGGCACTTGTTGGGATAAGCACTGGGTGTTATATGTAGGTGATGAATCAGTAAATTCTACTCCTGAACCTGATATTACACTACATGTTAACTAACTTGGATTTAAATAAAATTTTAAAGATTAAAAAAAAAAAACCAAGAAGAGACATGAGATGGATCTCTCTCTCTCTTTCTATGTACGTACCAAGGAAAGGCCATGTGAGGACATGACCAGGAAGAGAGCTTTCACCAAAAACCTGATCATGCTGGCATCCTGAACTTGGATCTTTAGTCTCCAGAACTATGAGAAATGAATGTTGGTTAAGCCATTGAGTCTATGGTAACTTAGAGCAGCCTGGACTAAGACCACCAGTTATACACAAATACTGTATGATTCAACGTATATGAGTCACCTCGAGTATTCAAAATCATAGAGACACAAAGCTGAAAAGTGGCTGCCAGGGGCTGGGGTAGGGGGTAATGGGTGTTGTTTAATGGGTATAGAGTTTCAGTTTTGCAAGATGAAAGAAGTCCTGGAGATGGGTTGCACAACACTGTGAACGCACCTAACACCATCATACGCTTACAGATGGTTAACCAAAACCACAATGAGATGTCACCTCACACCTGTTAGAATGGCTGCCATCAAAAAGATAAGAGATAATAGGTATTAGTGCGGGTGTGCAGAAAAGGCAATCACCTGCACTGTTGGTGGGAATGTAAATTGGTGCAGTTGTTTTGAAAAACAGTGTGGAAGGTTCTCAAAAAGTTAAACATGGAACCGCCATGTGATCCAGCAATTCCACGTCTCGATATATATTTGAAAGAAACACAATCACGATTTCAAAGAGATATCTACACCCCCATGTTCATCACAGCCTTATTTACAATAGCCAAGACATGGAAACAATCTAAGTGTCCATCAATGGCTGAATATGGATGAATGAATAAAAACATATGGTGTATACACACACACACATACATACACACAAAACAATAGAATATTATTCACCCATAAAAAGAAGGAAATCCTGCCTTTTGTGACAACTTGGATGGACCTTGAGGGCATCATGCTAAATGAAATAAGTCAGACAAAGACAAATGGTATATGATCTCACTTATATGTGGAGTCTTAAAAAGATGAACTCATGGAAACAGACAACAGATTGATGGTTTCCAGAGAGGGGTGATGGGAGGTAGATAAAATGGGAGTAGGTGGTCAAGAGGTACTAAATTCCAGCTAGAAGATAAATAAAATCTGGGGATGTAATATACTACACGGTGACTATAACTAACAATACTATCTTGTATATTTGAAAGTTGCTAAGAGAGTAGATCTCAAAAAGTTCTTAACTCAGGGGAATACATTTGCAATTAGGTGAGGTGAATGACGTTAACTAAACTTATCGTGGTAATTGTTTTGCAGTATATATCAAACAATTATGTTGTACACCTTAGCTAATAACAATATTTCATGCCAGGGGCACCTAGCAGTGGTCGGTTAAGCGTCTGACTCTTGATTTCGGCTCAGGTTATGATCTCATGGTTCATGAGATCAAGCCATGCATTGGGCTCTGCGCTGATAGCTTGGAGCCTGCTGGGGATTCTCTCTCTCCCTCTCTCTCTGCTCCTCTCCTGCTTGTCTCTCTTTGTCTCTCAAAATAAATTAATGAACATTTAAAAAAACAACCAAAAAGCCTCAATATTTTATGCCAATTATATCTCAGTAAAACTGGGAAAAAAGAAATGGTTAAGATATATATTCCATATATTAAACCACAATTAAAAAAAGTTCTTAAAATAAATAAACCTAATCTATGATGATAGAAGTCATTCAGTGGATTCCTCTGGAGATATTTCCTGAAAAAGGGCACAAGAGAGTTTTCTGGGGAACTAGAACTTTTCTGTAATTTGATCTGGTGTAGACACAAGTAAAAACATTTCTGCCGTAGGCTTAAAGTTAATGTACCTTATTGTATGTATGCTATACTATAACAAAAAAATCTTTTTTTTTAAGGTGTCTTTTCTGGTAGACTTTTCCTATGCAGAAATTTCCCACCCTAATGAGATATGAGTATATTTCCCAGGGAATGTCATGAAAACAGCCATAATGGTTAAAGCATGGGCTCTGGAGTCAGAAGACCTGGGTTCAAATCTTAGTGGCACTAGTTAGTAACATGGAGCCTCAGAGCCTTTGTCGCTTAGTTTCCTCACGTGTTTATAATATAGGAATCATAAGGCGGAGACATTAGAGCATGTGAAGTGTTTAGCACAGGGTCTGGTTCCATGTCTGTGTCCCAGCAATATTAGTTTTTGTTTCCATTCACTTTTTTGTTGTGCTAAAGAAAACAAAACATAGAAAGTACCATTTCAGGAGCTCGGTCGATTAAGTGTCAGACTTTGGCTCAGGTCATGATCTCACAGTCTGAGTTTGAGTCCTGCGTTGGGCTCTGTGCTGACAGCTCAGCACCTGGAGCCTGCTTCAGATTCTACATCTCCCCCTCTCTCTGCCCCTTCTCTGCTTGCGTGCATGCTCTCTCTCTCACTATCAAAAGTAAACATTAGAAAAAAATTTTAAGTACCATTTTAACCCCCCTTTTAATTATTTATTTATTTATTTATTTATTTATTTATTTGAGAGAGAGAGAGAGAGACTGTGTGTGTGTGTGTGTGTGTGTGTGTGTGAGAGCAGGGGAGAGGGGCAGAAGGAGAGAGAAAGAGAATCTCAAGCAGGCTCCACACTCAGCTTGGAGCCCGATGTGGGGCTTGGTCCAAAAACCCTGAAATCATGGCCTGAGCTGAAATCAACAGTCAGTTGAGTGTCCAACTCTTGATTTTGGCTCAGGTCATGATCCCAGGGTTGTGGGATCAAGCCCAGTGTCAGACTCCACACTCAGTGTGGAGATTCTCTGTCCTTCTGCTCTTCTCCCCACTTGCTATCTGTCTCCTTCTCTCAAAAACAAACAAAAAAAATTACTGAATTACTTATAAGGAGGAACTTACTTCTGTCATTTTGTTATTTGTTTTCTATATGCCTTATGGTTTTTTTATTCCTCGTTTCTTGCATTACTCTCTTTGTGTTTAGCTGATTTTTTTGTAGTGAAACATTTTAATTCCCTTCTCATTTCCTTTTGTGTATATTCTATAACTGTTTTCTTTGTGGCTACTATGGAGATTGCATTTAACATCCTAAAGTTAAAACACTGTAATTTAAATTTGTACTAGCTTAACTTCAACAACATACAGAACTCTGCTCCCATACGGTACTGTTCCCACTTCCTTCAATTATATTTTTTTATTTTTTAAAATGTTTATTTATTTTGAGAGAGAAAGACAGCAGGGGAGGGGTAGAGGGAGAGAGAGAGAGAGAGAGAGAATCTCAAGCAGGCTCTGTGCTGTCAGCCCTCCGCAACATGGGGCTCAATCTCACGAACTGTGAGATCATGACCCGAGCTGAAATCAATAGTCGACCGCTTAACTGACTGAGCCCCCCAGGAAACCCCCACCTCTTTCAATTATTGATGTCACAAAATGACATCATTATATACTGTGTGTCCAAAAATACAAACCAATAATGCATTGCCTCTTAAATTATGTAGAAAAAAACGTGTGGCGTTACAAACCAGACTTACAATGGTACTAGCATTTAGGCCTAATATTTCTTTTGTAAACAACATGTATTAGTCTTTTTATTATTTTTTTTAAATTTTCTTTTTTTTAGTGAGCTCCATGCCTGGTGTACGGCTTGTAGTCTTGAGATCAAGAGTCACATACCTTTGCGACGGAGACAGCCAGGTGACCCAAATTGTATTAGTCTTGGAAACCATGTAGAAAACAAAAAGTGGAGGTATAAACCATTTCTATGATAACGCTGCATTTCATAATTGCCCCCATATATGTTCACTTTTACTGAGATCTTTATTTCTTCACATGGCTCTGAGTTACTATCTAGTGTCACTTCAATCTGCATGATCGTCTTTAGCATTTCTTGCAGGGCAAGTCTAGTGATGAAAAAATCCCTAAGTTTTTGTTTATCCAAGAACGAATCTTCTTACTGTCTTCCTCACGGTTGCAAGGACGGTGTTGCCAGTTTTAAGATTCCTGGTTGACAGGGTTGTCGTTGTTTCTTTTTTCCATTTTTCACTATGAATGTATCCTTTCACTGTCTTCTGGCCTCCAAAGTTTCTGATGAGAAATCTGATCATCATCTTATAGAGGATTCCTTGTATGTGATGAGTCACTTCTCTCTGGCTGCTTTCGAGAATCTCTGTCTTTGTCTTTTGACGGTTTGATTACAATCTGTCTCGGGGTGAGTGTCTTTGAATTTACCTCACTTAAAGTTATTTGAGGTCCTTGGGTGACTGTATTCATGACTTTCATGAAACTTGGGAAGTTTTGGCCATTATTTCTTCAAATAATCTTTCTGCCCTTTCCGTCTTGTTTCCCCTTGGGGTGGTCCCACAGTAAGTATGTGCCTTTACTCATAGCATTCCACAGATCCTTAGGCTGTGTTTACTTTTTTTTTTTTCCATTTGTTTTATCCTTCTGTTCCTTGATAATTTCCATTGTCCTATCTTCAAGTTCACTGATTCCTTCGTCTGTCTGCTCAAATCTGCCTTTGAATCCCTTTACTGAATTTTTTAATTTCAATTATTGTACTCTTCAGTTCTAGACTCTCTTTTGGTTTCTTTTTAGGTTCTCTCTTGATATTTCCACTTTGTTCACCCATCCTTCTCTTGACTTTCTCCATATCTTCCCTTAGTTCTTTGAGCATTTTGAGACAGTTGTTTTAAAATCTTTGTTTAGTAGTTTCTCTATGGGGTCTTGCACTGAGACAGTTTCTGTTGATTTAGGTTTTCCCTTTGAATGGGCCATACTTTTCTGTTTCTTAATATTAGTTAATTTATCATTAGTAGCAGTTCTAAAGTGGCCTTGAGAATTGCTTCACTTTTCCAAGTTTCTGTTTTCTCATATGTTAAATGGGAATCATGGCGTTTTATTAATTCAATGTATATTTATTGAGCTCCTCCTGTGTGGCTACTTTGAGCCCTAAATCTGATGACCCATGTCCTTGTAAGAGATACACAGAGGTGATTAGACAGAGGAGGAGAAGAGAGACACAGAGAGAGACGTTGATATGAAGATGGAGGCAGAGATGGGGGTGATGTGGCCACAAGCCAAGGAATGTTGGAAGCCACTGAAATTTGACATTTACTTATTTTTGAGAGACAGAGAGAGACAGAGCATGAGCGTGGGAGGGGCAGAGAGAGAGGGAGACACAGAATCTGAAGCAGGCTCCAGGCTCTGAGCGGTCAGCACAGAGCCCGATGCAGGGCTTTGAACCCACGACTGGTGAGATCATGACCTGAGCTGAAGTCGGATACTCCACCAACTGAGCCACCCAGATGCCCTGACAGACACTGAAATTTGGAAGAGACGAGGAAGCATTCTTCTCTGAAGCCTCCAGAGGGAGTAGGGCCCTGTCGACATCTTGATTTCAGCCTTCTGGCTCCCAGAATTGTGAAAGAATCAATTTCTGTTGTTTTTAGCCCACCTAGTTTTGTGATAATTCATTATGGCACCCACAGAAACCTTGAAGCTTGGACTTAAGACACGTTGGGCTCCATTCCTGGCCAGAGCAACCTGCCTCCCGTTGCCTCTGAAATCTTTCAAGTGGCTAGCATTCATGACTTTATTAGCAGGGTGGACCGAGTGGGGCTCTGGTGACCTAGAGGACCCACAATGAATCTATAGCAAGCCTTTAGGTCCATGTGGCACCAAGCTGTGTTGTCACCATCTCTTGCCTTATCTACTCAAATGATCTCGACTGCTTCTCCTGCTTCTATTCTATCCCCTTTCCAATCTATTTTCCACACAGTATCTGGGGTAATTTTAAAAACAACAACAACAACAGGTGGCTCAGCTGGTTAAGCATCTGACTCTGGCTCAAGTTCAAAACTCACAGCTTGTGAGTTCAAGCCTTGCATTGGGCTCTCTGCTGTCAGCAAATAGTTTGTCTCAGATCCTCTGTCTTCCTCGCTCTCTGCCCCTCCCCCACGCGCATGCGTGTGTGTGTGTGTGTGTGTGTGTGTGTGTGCGCGCGCGCGCGCGCGAGCTCTCTCTCTCTCTCTCAAAAATAAACATTTAGGGGCGCCTGGGTGGCGCAGTCGGTTAAGCGTCCGACTTCAGCCAGGTCACGATCTCGCGGTCCAGGAGTTCGAGCCCCGCGTCAGGCTCTGGGCTGATGGCTCAGAGCCTGGAGCCTGTTTCCGATTCTGTGTCTCCCTCTCTCTCTGCCCCTCCCCCGTTCATGCTCTGTCTCTCTCTGTCCCAAAAATAAATAAACGTTGAAAAAAAAAATAAACATTTAAACAACAACAACAAACAAAAAAAGGAAGCAAGTAATCAGGCCACTTCTCTGCTCTCAACTGTCCAATAGCCTCCTGTTCGCTGAAATGAAATCCAGACTCCTTACAAGTCTACAGTGCCCTGCTACCTTACTGACCTTGTCTTGTACCCTTTGTGTCTTCTTCTCTCCAGCCACAGAGGCCTCTTTCCTGTTTCTCCAACATGCTGAGCACACTCCTTTCCCAGGTCCTTTGCATTTGCTTGTTTTCTCTGTCTCGATCACTACCCTCAGGTAGCATGGTGGCTCACCCTCTCACTTCATTCAGATCTTTTCTCAGATGTCCCCTTATCAGAAAGGATTTTCCTGGCCATTGTCATTCTTCATTCCTTTACCATGTTTTCTTGTTTCTTTTATGGCATCAATCTCTACACCATCTAGTATAGATTTGTTCGTTTATTAGGTTATTGCCTATCTTGCCCATTAGACTATAGGCTCCATGAAGGCTGGGCCTGCTGTCTGTTTTATTTAACAGTGTGTGGAACAGCACCTAGCTGGTGCTCAATAAATTCATTGCTAAAGGAATGAACAAATGAATGAGTGAATGGCGGAATGTGGGTTCCATGTAACCATATCTTGCTTCCTAGAGAAGTCAGAATCTGGATATTTATGTGAAAATCTATACCCAATATGAACGAAAAAAATTTTTCTTCGCTGGCTAAAAAAATGCATCTGAGGGCCACCGGCTGTATACCCCTGCCCTGGGGATCTGGGTCCAATGGGAACTGTGTCCCCTCATCCTCAGATGGTGTAGCCCCTCCTGGAATCCAGTGTTTCTTTGGTATCCACCAGCCCTTGCCTGTCCAGGCTCGGGCCCCATGAGGTACTGTTTGTTGTTACAGAGCAAAGTCATCCAGAGCAGTTCGTTCAAAAGGCAGGATGTGGGCTGCAAGCTTCCAGCTCATCGGTTCAAAGGAAATCTACTTCAGCAGCAATGTCTCCTGGGATGTTTTCCCAAGCCTCCCTGGTTGGTGATGGGGCCTCTGAAAGGACTAATAATAGACAGGCACGTCCAGTTTCCAAAACATGTCAACCTTAAAAGTGAATGCTATTTTTTCCTCCTTACCTTTGAATTCCTATGCAGCACAGGGACATTCTATTAACACAGCCCTGGCTCTCCACATGTAGCCTAATAATGACTTAACCACTCAGCAGCTTCCAGGCGAAATCGTCATGGCGGTACCTGAGCTTCATTAGTCAGGAGTTCACTGTAGCTTGTTCAACTCCACCCTGCTCTCTTTCGCGCCTTTGTCACCAGTATGCTTTGTAGTTAGCGTGGCCTAACCTCTCCATTCAACAACAGCGTGCCTTTGGGTGTATATCTTAATCACCCTGAGCCTCACCATCCTTCTTCACAATGAAAATTCTGGACTTACACAAGGTCGTTGTTGCAAGGACTAAGTAAGACAGTGCAAGTACCTGTGACATCTACCTAGCACTCGAGGTTTATTATTATTGAACACATATAGGACACAGTGAGGGGTGAGGGGCAGTGCCCTTTAAGCTTTCATTTGCTCACATATTTACATAATCACTTACTCATTCAACTGATGTTTATGGGGCTCTGAGAAGGTGTCAGGCACGGAGTTTGGCTCTGATGACATAATGGTGAGCAGTGCCTGCTCTCAGAACCTAGGTGTAGTGAAGAAGTTCATGGTCTAATGCAGCACTGTGTTCCCAGAGAGTAGGGCTTGGTGTGGGGGATGTCTGAGACACAGGGCATGGATAGGGCTAAATCATACTGCATTATTTACTCATCTGGACAATTATCATTCTTTTTGGTTACCTTTCCATCCTTCAGATTCCATCCAGGAGAGGATCCCAGTTGGATGTTAGTGTGTCTTTAGCATCTCTCTAACATCTTTTAATTTCCCTCTTTAACAAATAGAAGAAGCCTCCAGATGCAGGTATTTTGGGCAGGTGGTAGCATCTGGAGAGATTTTACTATTATGGATACCTCTTGCTATTCAAATTCAACAACCGGATAGACTTTTTCTTTTTCTTTTTTCAGATGGTGCACAAATATGACTAGCATTTGTGAAGACGGGTCACCTTCAGCCCCATTTTACAATTGAAGAAACTGAGTCTCTTGGTGGAGGGGATGGACAGAAAGTAGGGAGTTCCCTTCTAGACGGTTGGGCAAGCAAAGCCAAGAAATGTCTTTGTGGTGGATATATATATATATATATATATATATATATATGAGATATGTATATACATATATATATATATACATGTACGCTCACACACACACACACACACACACACACACATAATAATAATTGTGCTCCTCCCCTACCTCTGCAGTGTGTGCGTATGTGTGTGTAAGTGTGAGGAGCCACAGGCCTTTCCGAATGAGTGACAGCGGGAGTCCATCCCTCCAGGAGACGCGTGCAGAATGACCAATGGGATGGAGGCGGGGTGGATGGGCACCAGTCTCTGCAGAGGCCGGGTGGAATCCGTCGCGCCCACCCTTGCCACCTCCCACCCCCAGTCCCCGTCGGTCCTTCCGCTCTGGGTTCCCCAGGGGGCGCACCCAAGGTGCTCATCCCCTTAATGCAACCTCAGGCGCAGGAGTGGGGCAGGGGGCGAGGCTCAGGGCTGACGATAGCAGGCTGCGGTCCCCGCGCCGCAGCGCTGCGGCGGTGAACACTTCGCTGGGAGGCCGGCAGTCTCAGGGGTGCCAATATGTAAAGCAGCTGGCGGCGCTGGGCGGGGCCTGGGTGCGATGCAAATGAAGGAGGCGGGGCCTGCCCGGGGCTCCGCCTCCCTCCCCCGCAGCTGGGGCCAGCGGTGCCAAGCGCAGCTGGACGAGCGGCGGCAGCTGGGCGAGTGACAGCCTCAGCTCCGCGCGCCGCGGCGGCCAGAGCCGGCGCAGGGGAAGCGCCCGCGGCCCCGGGCGGCAGCAGCGGCCGCCTCCTCGCGCGCCTCCCGGGCCCGCAGCCCGCGCTCCCGCGGCCCCGGGGCCGGCACCTCTCGGCTCCCGCTCCCCGCGCGCAAGATGGCTGACCCGGCTGCGGGGCCGCCGCCGAGCGAGGGCGAGGAGAGCACCGTGCGCTTCGCCCGCAAAGGCGCCCTCCGGCAGAAAAACGTGCACGAGGTGAAGAACCACAAATTCACCGCCCGCTTCTTCAAGCAGCCCACCTTCTGCAGCCACTGCACCGACTTCATCTGGTGAGAGCGCGCCGGCGCAGGGCACCTTCCCGGGGCCCCGAGGGCAGCGCCGCGCGCGGGGCCCCCCTCTCCGCGTCCCCGAGGGGGGGACGAGCGCCGCCGGGCCCCGCATCCCCGGCTCCCCGCCCCGGACGCCCGGGTGCACAGTCCTGCGGCTTCCTCCTCCCCAGCCCCAGACGGCCGGCCGCGGGGCGCCTCCTGCCCGCTCTTCTTCCCAGCCGCCTCGGGAGAGCCCCGGGGCCGCGTCGCGGGCGCTGGTTCTCCGGCTGCTCCGAGCGCGGGGTGGCTGTCCCTCCCTGGAGGGCAGCGCCTCGAGTGCCCGCTCGCTCGGGGTTCCCCGTCTCCCCGCCTCTTTCCGGGCTCGCGGCGCCCGCACCCCCTCCCCTCCTTTCCGGGGGCAGTGCCCTGGGTGTCCTATCTCCCTGCGGGCGTGGGGCATCCTTTCCTCCCCTTCTGTGTCTCCCTCCGTGCCGCCCCGGGTTATCTCTTACTGCTCTTTCCTGCGGGCCAGGGTTCCCCTTTGCGCTCCTCAGTTTTCCCCTCGCTTCACTGCGGAGACCTTTATTCCCAGCTCTCGCCCCGTCCCTCTAGACATGGGGCGCCCTTTCTCTCTTCGCAGCCCCCTGGGGAACCCCACCACCGCGGGGTCTTTCTCATCCTCCCTCTGGATGTGGCTTTATCTCTTCTCTTTCCCCCGAAGGTGCCGGGGCATCTCTGTGGGCAGATCTCCCGCCTGCCCCCCACCCTCCCTGCGACGGAAAGGCTCCCCCCATCCCGCCACCTGGTGGTCGCAGCCTCTCTCTTCTGCCTTCTGAGGGGGAGGTGGGGGTTACCGTCGAGCTCCCAGCTGCCCCCTCCCCCAAAGGCGGAAGACTCTTGGGCACCCGCCTGTGGCTAGGAGGTTGCACCTGGGGTAGAGGGACCGGGGAAGGGGGGTGACGTGGGGGAACTAGCTGGTGGCTGGGCCCCTAGGGCTGCCTGACATGCCTGTTTCTGCCTTTGCAGGGGCTTCGGGAAGCAAGGATTCCAGTGCCAAGGTAGGCTGTGGGGCTCTGGGGATGCCCAGTTTGTGGGAAGAGATGGTGAAAAAGACTTTCTAGAAGTGACTGAGTTAGGCAGGGAACGAAGGAATCGTATCTGTCAGAGTGACCTGCCAAGCTAGGAATGCATCACCACAAAAGGGTCCTTTTAAGGCGTGTGTTTATGTGGGGGCAGTGATGCTTCATCCAGGACAGGTGAGTGCCATGAGAGACCCTATTTCTGCCTTCCCGGCTGGAAGAGCCTGAACCTATCTTGCTTGGCCAGTCCTGCTTCTGGAAGAAGTGTCTCCAGGGGCCATTTCTGGGAGGATCCCTTCCTCAGAGAGGCCCTTCCTCATCTCACAGAGAGAGGTTCTATCTCTCCCCCTGCTTCACAGAAGTCTCCACAGGTGGCTGCCGCCTCTGCATATGGTGCATCCCCTAGAAAAGTGACCGGGGTTGTCCCCTGGGCCTCCTCCCTCTCTGAAAGAGGTCGTTCCAGATGGGGTGCCTTGCCGATGCTGATTGCCTTTCCATCTTCTGGCTACCTACAGGAAGGACTCCAAGTGACTGGTTACCTGGGTCTTTGCACCTGGTTTGAGATCCTTGACCCTAGCCAGAGATGCTCATCCTAGTAGTGACTTGTACTCCTGTGTAAGGTGGCCTTGGCCATTTCTCACTGCAAACTCGCTCTCCATGGTCAAATTCCCTGTGGACTTGTTTAGCCCTTAGGGTATCCAACATTTTTTGAATTTGATGTCCACATTCAGAACTGGGAGATTTCACATACATCCTTGAATTTCCAGCTTCGAGTTTGCTGAGAATTGGTCCTACTTTCTTGTTGGAACAGTCATTTGGAGTTATTTTCATAGTTGGGGGGGGGCACACATTCACCATTTTATCTCAGTCCTTCCCAACCGGGCCCGCCTCACCCAGAATTTCTGTCTCTGGTAGGCATTCAAGTTTGCAACTTTTGTTCTGGGAAGTTTTTTTTTCCCCCCTCCCCAATTCTGAGCCATGTGTGGTTGAGTTTGGTGAGAAATGTCTCATTTCTGGGGCGTGTCATAGGGGCAAATTGACCACACTGGGGAGCGGGGTTTAGATCAGGAGAAGAAAGCATTTGAGCATTCAAGAGTCTGCGACGTGACTTAGTACTGATTTTTTTTGTTGTTGTTGTTATAGCACCTCCAACCCCCCAGGGAAAAGTCCAGTGATCCCTGGTGAGTGTAGGTGGCATTGTCAGTCATACACGGTGCTCTCATTGTGGCACTGCTGTCTTCTGAGACTCTCAGGTTCCTTCACCTGAGATCCAGGGAAGAGCTGGCTCATACAGTGAGCCTTCAGTCCTTCCCAGCCTCTCTTACCAAAATGTGGAGCCCCAGCCAGCCTCACACTCTGCACCAGAGAACTTCCTAAATCCCTTTATTATTTTTTTCCAGTTTTACATACTCTCTTTTTTAAAGTTTATTTATTTTGAGAGAGAGAGAGAGAAGGTACATGTGAGCAGAGGAGGGGCAGAGAGAGAGAGAGAAAGAGAGAGAATCCCAAGCAGGTTCCACATTGTCAGCACAGAGCCCGACATGAGGCTTGAACCCACGAACCATGGGATCATGACCTGAGCTGAAATCAAGAGTCGGACACTTAACCGACCGAGCTGCCCAGGTGCCCCTCCAGTTTTATATGCTCTTATTTTAATTTTATTATTATTGTTTTAATTGAAGTATAATTAACATCCAGTGTTATGTTAGTTTCAAGTCTTTCCAAATCCCTTTAAAGTGGCAACAGCTTAGGCTCTTTTGCAAACAGATTGTTTTCTAGAACTTTGGCCCCGAAGCAGAATATCAGTGGTGTCTTAGTGCTGGAATGTGTAGATGATCTTTGAGGTTACCTTTCACTTCCATGCATCTGTTTCTGTCTTTGTCTCTTGCTGGTGTCCAGGGTGATTTTTGAACATTTTTATTGCTGCTTTCCCATCCGCTCTGCAGTCACTGATGCTTGGGGAAGTCACTCTGGATGTGTAGGTGATGACATACCTGAAGCAGGAGATCCTGGTTTTCAAAGCCTGGAAAGTGGTAGGAATTTTCTGGTGTAGTGAGAGTAAAGCAGAATTAAAGTTTCTCATCAAATACGGCAACTTCAGAGATAGAAGTACTTACGATTATTATTATTATTATTATTATTATTATTATTATTAATCACCTTTATTTTTCTCCTGTCCCTGAGGTGCAGTGTAGGGTAGTGCACATACATGTATAGGCCATCAGGCAGGTCACTGTGGGTTTGAATTTGGCTTCGAGGCTTCCCAGCCGTGTTATTGAGCTCAGGTGTCTTGTGTATAAAATGGGTCCAGTAAACAGGACCTACCTTAAAAAGTTGCTGAGTAGCCCAAAGCTGTTGCATGGGAGATGTTTGGATCAGAGCTTAGCACAGAGTAAGTGCTCAGAAAAGAGCAGCCCCTGGGATTGTCCCTCAGATCCCCCAAGGTGGGGACTGGTGTGAGAGAAGACTGTCCCTAGAGAGTTGCCTTGCCATGGTACCAGCTGCTAGGTGAGAGCTGAAATCCAGCTGTGAACATCTGGTCACCCATGTCACTCTTTTGGGAGTTTATTCCATCTGGGCTGGAGTGGGAAGGAGCAAGAGAGAGGGGATAGGGTGGATTGGCAGCCCCTGACATAGAGATGCTTAGGTTGCAGGGAGGCGTCCAGGAAGGGGAGGTTATCTTCTGATCTGCTCAGAGTTGCCTGGGACTGATTTTGGAGCCACCTGAATATTTTGACACCACCGATTTCCTCTGAAAGTACGCCGAATTAAAATGGGATCAACATTTTATAGAGAACACATAAGGATTTATTTATTTATTTATTTATTTATTTATTTATTTATTTTTCAGAGAGAGAAATAGCATGCAAGTGAATGAGGGGCAGAGAGAGAGAGAGAGAGAGAGAGAGAGAGAGAGAGAGAGAGAGAATTCCTTGAGGGGTAGAGAGAGAGTGCAGAGCCCGAACTCACTCAAAGTGGAGTTCGATCTCATGAACTGTGAGATCATGACCTGAGCTGAAGTGTGATGCTTAACTGACTGAGCCACCCAGGTACCCCAAGAATACATAAGGTTTTAGTTTCTTACATTAGTCAGAGGTCCAGAGCCCAGGGTCCTATCTCCTTTCAGTTTTCTGCTCCACCATCCAGGAGGTGACAATTAACTCATGGTCTAAGAAGGATGCTAGATGCTGAGAAGGTCTAAGACTGGATGCTAGGATCCAGTCATTAAATCTTTGTTTCAGCCAGCAGGAAGGAGGAAAGGGTAAAAAGACAGGCAAAGGTCACATACTCACTGTCCCTTATGAACTTGCTGCAAGATACTTCTGCGTTTGAGCTACTAGCTAGAGCTTAATCGTATACCCACACCATGTTACAAAGGGGTATATGGAAAATGTAGTGTTAATTTCAAGTTGTCCTGTTCCTGGCTACAAGTTAGGGTGGCGGTGTTCCATTTCAAAAGTAGAAGGGGAGAGGGGGTTTAGGCTGTGCCATTCTTGGGTAGGAGTTGTGTAAGATGATCCTAAGTCAGGGAACCCCCTGAGCCTCCGTGCTCCATCGTGCTGCTGTGGAAATTGGGGATGCTGGGATGGGCTGAGGGAGGAAGGATGGAAAGTCCATCAGCCATGGGAAATCATGGATTTCTGTGTGATCAGGGGAGCTTATGAATAGATTCCCTTGTTTTTGTACTGCTAGAGGACAAAATTCTAGATTGCCATAAAATTTCTTCCCTTTTTGTTACCCACGGTCTCTATGTTCTATAAAACCACTCTCTGTGAGGTAGCTTAAGGCCTCTGGTGACAGAGTGCTAGGGCTGAACATCTGTATTATGAAACTAAATTCTGGATAATAAATGGGACCCTCAGAGAAGCAAGGCTGACTTTTCTCTGGCATTCTTTTTTTTTTTTTTTTTTTAATTTTTTTAACGTTTATTTAATTTTGAGACAGAGAGAGACAGAACATGAACAGGGGAGGGGCAGAGAGAGAGGGAGACACAGAATCAGAAGCAGGCTCCAGGCTCAGAGCCACCAGCCCAGAGCCTGACGCGGGGCTCGAACTCACGGACCGCGAGATCGTGACCTGAGCTGAAGTCAGACGCTTAACCGACTGAGCCACCCAGGCGCCCCCTCTGGCATTCTTTAGAGGACCTTAGAACTTGCATTTGTGTGTTAATTGTAATGAAAACAAGACTTTGGGTGGAATTAGACTCTTACCCCAAGAAGCTTTTGCAGTTTGGCAGAGAAAAACTAATTAAAAAAAATTTTTTTTAAATGTTTATTTATTTTTGAGAGAGAGAGAGAGAGAGGGAGAGAGAGAAAGAAAGCGGGGGAGGGGCAGAGAGAGCAGGAGACACAGAATCCGAAGCAGGCTCCAGGCCCTGAGCTGTCAGCACAGAGCCCGATGTGGGGCTCAAACTCATGAATTGTGAGATCATGACCTGACCTGAAGTCAGATGCTTAACCTACTGAACCACCCAGGAGCCCCAAAACTGTTTTTTTTTTTTTTCAAAAAGGAAGTCACTTTAGTATAAACAGGCAAGCAATACAATTTAGAGATTCAGAATTCATAGCATGGGGTTAGAGTCAGGTAGAACTGAGTTTCAATCTCTGCTCTGCCACCTACTTGCTTTGTGAACTTGGGCAAGTCATTCACCTGTAGTGGCCTCAGTTTCCTCATCTGTAAAATGGGGCTAATAGTACCTATCTCATAGAGTTATGGTATACACCAAGGTATAAGAGAAATATCCACAGTAAGTATCCATGACTGTAAGTGAGACGATCATTATTACTTGATTCATGGTAGGAAACTCTGTCAAAGTGGGAGAAGTTCATTCTGGAAGTCATTGAATGACTAGGCCACTTTCGTGTATTTAGGTAGGTTTTCCTCTCAGATGTGTTTCTTCATAGACTTTGGGCAGCACCAGTGAGTGCACTGCTCAGCCAGCCAGGCTTGTTTAGGTTCTTTTTTCTCACCCTTTCCTCGTGAGAAAGATCTCAACTTGTCAGGGACTCTCTAGAAAAACCCCAGCTCACTAGTTTTCTGACTATGAAAACCTAGCAGGGATGATTATAATGAGTAAGCCAGCTCTTCTCTTTCCTGTGTAGATCTGAAAGTGGTTTTCTTAACCTTTTAATAGAAGTTATTCTTTAAGAACCCCAAAATGTTGCATGAATTCAAACATTGCCGTTTTTATCCGCGTTTAACTCTATGGGATACAAGTTTATTTTCGTGTGTAGTCAACACATAGAGGTTAAAGTGTGCTCTTTTTAAAAACAACAATCAAAGCTGAATCAAAGGTTAATTTTATTTTTGGCATAGTTTTCCCTGGCAACTTATAATGGGATATCTTATACTTTAGGTAGGACTTTCTCATAAAGAGGGCTTTTTTTTTGTTTGTTGGTTTGTTTTTTGTACAATCGGTAAGTCAGGCTGTGAGCTACTGAAGCAGCCTTCTGTTATTCCATTTCCCTTCCAGAAGCAGATCCCAGAGGACTGTGAGTGAAACTCTGCTCACCTCTTAGCTTTTTCTGAATGTGTCCTGAGGGTTCAATGTGGGTAAAAGGCCGAAGCTCTTTGACTTTGTATTTGATGGTTTGACTTTTTTATTTTTTCCACCTGAAGTGGGATTTTAGGCCCAAAGTCCCATTTGAAATAAAAATCTTCAGGTGAGGGGTGTGTGGGTGGCTCAATGAGCTAAACGTCTGACTCTTGATTTTGGCTCAGGTCATGATCTCAGGGTTTGATTCCTGAGATTGAGACCCACCTCAGGCTCTGCCCTGATAGTGTGGAAGCCTGCTTGGGATTCTTTCTCTCTTCCTCTCTCTCTGTCCCTCCCCTGCTCACGTGCATGCTCTCTCTCTTTCAAAAATAACTAAATATTCAAAAAATTTAAAAACCGGTAACCCCACATTGGGCTCTCTGCTGTCAGCACAGAGCCTGCTTTGGATTGTGTCTCCCTGTCTCTGCTCCTCCCCTGGTCATGCGAGCTCGCGCTCTCTCCCTCCAAAATAAACAAACATTAAAAAAATATTTAAGTGAATTAATGTTGGGTCTTAAAAAGGAGGGCTGATTTGTTGGAGAGGCAACAGTAAATTCATTTTGAGCTGTCAAGCACTCAGGGCAAACTCAAAAAGCTTTGTCACTGGGCAACAGAATGCCTTTCTAAGTAAATATGGAAAATAACACCTTTGGAAATGTAACTGATATGATATGCAGGTTCTTAGAAAGTAATTAAAAAAATATGTTGTTTCTGAGTACTGGTGATACTCCAGGTGTCCTGCCTAGAACCACGTCCAACATGTTTATGGTGTCTTTGGGTCAAGAAAGAAAAAGATAACAGAGAAAGTAATTGGTCAAAGGATGAACCAAAGGTTTGACAGTTATTTATATGTATTCTTGTTATTGGAGTCTTTCTTCTTTCTCTGTCTTTTTCTGCCTAGCTTTCTGTTTCTGTCTCTGTGAGTACGCACACACGTGTGTATATAAAAAACATACGTAAATACATCAGTATGTCACAGTTTTGAGAATATGCATCTCCTTTTGATGCTTTTCAGCTACAGGTAGTTAAATTACTGCTAAGTACAATTTAAAATCCGTGTTCTGCTCCTTTGACTTTGTAGTCTAATTACTTCTTGGGTGGGTAGAGGGATCAGCTGAATATTTCACCATCTCTGGATGATGCATTCAAAAGCTTGGTCTCATCATTTTTGGCATTTGATCTAATTTCATGGATCCTTTGGCTTGACTCATCCTATTTCTCCATTAAAATTGTGTGATATTATACAGATAGATTGTTGGGCTTTTTATAGGGTGTACAAAATCCACAGTGTTTACATGTGGCATTTGGAGGTGTGATGGCTGCTTGAAAATCTGGTAGGAACCTTATATATTTACATGCATTTATGCATCCATCCATTTCCATCCATCCCTCCATCCATTTATCATTCTATGTATCTATTCATGCTTCCAAAAAATATTCACTCATTAAGTTCTATATGTCAGGAATTATTTTAGATGGCAGGAATACTATGGTGAATGAGCTCAAGAAGATCCTAATGTCATGCAGCTTACAGTGTAAATATTCTGTGAATCATAGGGCACCTGGGTTGCTCAGTCGGTTGAGCGTCCAACTTCAGCCCAGGTCATCATCTCACAGTTTGTGAGTTCAAGCCCCATGTTGGGCTCTGTGCTGTCAGTGTAGGGCCCCCTTCGGATCCTCTGTCCCCCCTGCCCTGCCCTGTGCCTCCCCCACTTGAGCTCTCTCTCAAAAATAAATAAACGTTAAAAGATCAATATTCTACCAATCATTGTAACCATATTTAAGCTTACTTTTGTTAAGCACTTTGTAGGAAGTGTACAGGGTGCATGAGAATTTATAAGGGGGATGCTACCCTATGCAATGGTTGGGGTGGAGTCAGGGAATTCTTTGGTCTGATCTGAGAATGAAAAACCAAAAACGAAAGGCAAATAACTTCCCATCCTTCGAAGTAATTGGAGAAAGTCTGAGTTGCCAGGGAGCCAGAGCTAAAAAATCTGTATTGTGTGAAGCTGCTCATATCCTGGGTGAAGATACAGAGAAGGTCTTATCTCTGTCACATTCTGCAGAGAAGCCCTGAATCTTTACCTGTGCCATGGTCGCGAGTAAGATGAATATTTAGTAGAATCAGATAGCTACCTGAAGATGGCTTCTCTCCCAGTTCGACAAAGAACTTCATCACCTCCTGGCTAATAACTCAGATAATGAACTGGCTTCCTTTTTGTTTTAGGGGTTGCAGTTTGAGGTGGAGAAAAAATCAGATCATTTCAGAGGTGGAGGAACAAGTTTGAGCTGACAGCTTGAGAATAAGTAAAAAGGGAGCGTAAAGCATTTCAGTGAGAGGCATCTGACCTGAAAGCCAGTTTTGAGGGACACAGGATTACTCGCCTTGACTCCCAGATACCTTCCTTACCCTGGGTCGAGGTCCGATGTTCTACAGCTGTTCATTTTGTTGGCTTAGGCGGTGTTTGCTTTCATTTGGAAGGTAATTTGTAAGTAGTTTCACAGTAAGCCTCACTGATCACATTCAGAAAATGATCTCCATCTTTTCTGATCTCGGTTTGGTGCTAACATGTCTTTAGTGCCTCTCTAACACAAATTTGGGCACTTAATAGATGCTTTTTATTTTTTATTATAAAAGAACTACAGGGAATTATGAGCACATAGGGGTATGTTAGTTTCTACCCTTAAACCATCCTCCCCACATCCACTTTTGCTTAATGTCAAGCCTCGTCCTGTTTTACCTCTGGGTCTAATTTCATACTGGCTGTTCCTTCCTGTGAATAGAGAAGGAGCATCATTGTTTTTCCTGGAAATGGTTGGTGTTGGAAGAAAACTCGATGTAGCCGAGAATTGAAAGACATCACAATTGTAGGCTCCAGTGAGGTTTGGAAGAGACGGTGGCTTTTATTCAGGAGTATCAATCTTTTAATATTACTATTGGTATTGTTGCTGTTACTTTTTATTGTCCTCTGTCTTGCTTGTTTGTGTCTCCTGGATGTCTCTTTTTCCCTCAGCCCACACACAGAGCGTTGCCCTACTGAGTCAGAAGGGGAACTGAGAGCCAGACTAGGAGGGTTCAGATGCCTTCCTGTTGAGTCTTGGCATTTACTAAGTAGATGGAAATTAATTTAGCTCAACAATAACCATGTTCCCAGGTGGGGGGCGGGAATTTTAGACTCTTTCTTCTTTTATCTTGCTGCTGTCCAGTGACCAGACTTTGGGTTTCTAGATAGGCAGTATAAATTGGATTGAGAGTACAGGCTCAAAAAATCAGATAGGCCTGATTTCAAATCCTGCTCTGTCTCCATGACTCTATGACCCTGGGCTGGTGAAGCATGATCCTGCTTGATCCAACGATCTATCTCTCCATCCATCTACCCACCAACCCACTCACTAATCCGTTCATCTATGTATTCATCCATTTTTCCATCTGCTGTCCATTCATCCATCAGTTCACCCAACCATCCATCCATTCCACCATCCATCTAGCCATCTGTCCATCTGTGCATTCATTCACTCAGCAAATCTTTGAGTGCCTACCATGTTTCAGGTACTATTTTAGGCACTGGAACTGGAGCAGTGAACCAGACAGAGTCCCTGACCTCATGGAATTTACATTCTAGTGGAAGAAGAACAGTAACTAATAAATAACTTAGAAGAAATGTATTGTAAAATGTCCCGTTGCGGTATGGGCTTTGGAGAGGAGTCTATCCTTGCGCCCTTGACGATCTTCCTGGTCATTTGTGGGGAGAACAGCACATGGCCAGTTAGTTCTGCCACATAAATGAGAAGTGGGATGACATCCTTACTCCTGGGAGGGGTGGAGAAGATTCCACAGAGGAGGTAACATTTGGGAACAATCTTACAGCAGGAGTGGGAGTTCCCAGATTGACAGGAGGCTGGGGGCTGGGAAGGGTGTTTCACGCAGAGGACAACTCAAGTTGAACACACAAAAGAGAGAACAGAGCACATGCAGGGAATGGGAAGGAGGGTGTGCTTGGGTCGGGGAGGGGCGGCGCTTGGAGATCAACGTCATATAGGAGGGTTTGGACCTTGTGAAGGCAGGATAGTGACTAGGAGGTGCTTGTTGTCATTGTTCTAAAGAGGGTGAGGGAAGTGGCTAAACGTGTGAAAAAGAGGAGCATGAATCGCATTTGAAACAGTAATTGCTGTGACTCAGATCCCGAAATTCCAGGCTTGTGGGCTTGGAGGGCAGGTACGAGAAGCTGAAATGACCATTTAGAGGCTGTGGGGGTGTCACCGGAGCACTGAGGGTCTCACGTCGTAGAGAGACATTTGGATTTTCGTGTCAGTCATATTGTTGATTGTTCTATTTTGGGAGGTGGTTACTGGGTTATTTTTACGGTTCTAACAATAGGGATATCTCTCTTCCCTGCATCCTTCGGCGGAGAGGACCGTGGAAATGATTTTTCCTCTGAAAGGAATCCTCCCACTGCCTTTCTCCCGCCCGGCTGCTGTCACTTATCCAACACGTGTTAATGGAGCCCATGCTGCATGGGTAGTGAGGAGTTTGTGCTTTGGAAATTGAAAGGCATTGCCTCAAATCTTGGCTTCTTGGTACAGGGCCGAGGAACATATTTCCTTAAACACTTTGAGCTTCTGTTGCTTTAGAGGTAAAAGGAAACAATAGTATCTTGTTTAGAGGGCACACGTCCAGTAATTCCTTAGTGCCTCGCCTGACGTGCACTGAGCGCTTGATAAATGGCAGCTATTTGCATTTATTCCTGGGGCTGGGTTTCGTCTTGTCCTTACTGACTCTATAATCCCGTTGGGGAGGCAAGTGCAATGAACCCGAGTCAAGGACTTGATGCAAGAATGAACGTGTTTACACGCTGTGGGCAATAGTATTAGGTGCAGGTGCAACTCACAATGTTTCTGAGTGAGAAACTCTTAGCTGGGGTCAGAGCTGTGACAGGAACACGGGTGAGCAACAGTGTTTTCTGTGCAACAGTTTCCTGGCTTTGGAATCTTTAATTTGTGGGAAACCTCAGAAGCTGAATTGAGATCTGTGATGGTCCCATCTGCTGTCTTCATTTTGAAAACGTGTTGATGGCATTTCAACTTTAAATAGATTTCTGACCATTTCACTTTTTAAATTTTGAGTTCCCTTCATCCTCCAGATGGAATGTTTACGTGCTCTTTTGGGTTGAAGAAGAAGCTGCCAAATAATGTGGGTGAAGGTGGAGGGTGAAGTCTGCAGGAGTGCCTCTAGTCTTGTGATGGTGTGCTTGGGTGATTTTTTAGGAGCTAACCATATTTTGAAGATCTCCTTTCCCTCCCCAAAGTGGGGGCCATTATTTAGAATTTTGGCGTTGCTGCAAATGAGAATTTCAGTAGTTATCTGGGTTGTTATTATGTATATGGCAAAATGTATGGTTGGGAGTATTGGTAATTCTATCTGGGCCAAATAGTGCACCTAGGGAAGGAAGATTGGCATATAGAGTGGTGAGGGACCTTTTTGTGTTTCAGTTAGATACTCATGTTTTTAAAAAAATTTTTTTCTTCTTCTTTTTTTAAAAGCTTATTTTTGAGGGAAAGAGAGGGAGAGAGAGAGAGAGAAAGAGAGAGAGAGAGAGAGAGAGAGAGAGAGAGAGAGAGAATGTGCTTGTGAGCATGAGCATGAAAGGGGTAGAGAGAAAGAGAGAGAGAGAAACCCAAGCAGGCTTTGCACTGTTAGCACAGATCTCAACCTGAGGCTTGATCTCATGAACCGTGAGATGATGAACTGAGCCGAAATCAAGAGTTGGACGCTTAACTGACTGAGCCACGCAGGCGCCCCAGATACACCTCTTTTGATGGCTGGCATTTCTGTTCTTCCCAGGATTAAGTCCAGAGTCTTTCATATGAGTTGCAAGTCCTTGTCTGCCCTGGGTCCTCATGAACCTCGCTTGTACCTCCCTTTTACCCACTTTTCACTTTCTAGCCGAAGACCCAACTTGTCTTCTTCAACCATGATATGCTCCTACCTACCCCAGGGCATTTGCACATGCTCTGTTTTCAGCTTCAACTGCTCTTTCCTCTCCTCTCCCCCAGCTTGCCTCCTACTCCTCCTTCAGTACTTAGCTCAGTGTCACTTCTTCAGAGAGGCCTTCCCTGCTTTTCCAAACCGGGTCCCCCCTCGTACAATCCCATAACTCCTTGTCAGCTTTACATTTTCTAATTGTATGTTAGTTTGAGTGTTTAGTCTTTGCCACCAGAGTGTCAGTTTTGTGAGAGTAGGGGCCACATCTGTCTCACTTCCTGTTCTTTCTCAAGTACCCAGCTCCAAACCTGGCTCATAGGATGTGCTCAGTAAATACCTGTTGACTGAACGAAATGACTGTAAGAGGGAGTCCTGTGATTTGGGTTTTGGTGCTAGTTTTCTATGGCTTGATCTGTGATTTTTATGAGAACTATATCACTTGCTAGTTTATAGGCTTGGATCACTTTTGTTTGGACTCTCCCCCTCCCATTCCCCCCACCCCCAGCAAATTGCCCTTCATAGAGCCTGTTGGGAAATGATTTTCAAAAATATGTGAATGCTGCTAACTTGGGGACACAGTCTCATGCTTTGCCTGTGTTTCTCTGTGAAGATGAACAGTTCCTCTCCTGAAGTCCCTGCCTTTGTTCATCATGGGCCCTGGTGGACTGGAGTGAAAAGAATGTCTTCCAATATAACATATGCTAGAAGCCACCTCAGTTGTCTAATAGCAGAATAGTGGACACACAGTGGAATATCTTACAGCAACGTACAGGAACAAACTGCAGCTATGTGTAACATAGATGACTCTCCCAGGGGTAACGACAGCTGCAAAAGCCAGGCACCGTACCTTCTGTATGATCCCATTTACTTGATGTTCAGGAGCCGGTGAAAGTAACTAGAGGGGTCAGAAGGGAGGACAGCCATTACCAGGGGGTAATCCCTGAGAGAGGCTTCTGGGATGCCACCAGTGTTCTGTTTCTTGATCTGAGTGCTGGTTACACTGATGTGTTCAGATCATGACATTTCACTGAGCTGTATACTTGTAAGCACTTTTCTGTTATTATACTTTAATAGAACATTTATTTTGTTATTATTTTTTTAATGTTTATTTATCTTTGAGAGAGAGACGGACAGAGCACGAGCAGGGGAGGGGCAGAGAGAGAGGGAGACACAGAATCTGAAGCAGGTCCAGGCTCTGAGCTGTCAGCACAGAGCCTGACACGGGGCTTGAACTCACGGAGATCATGCCCTGAGCTGAAGTTGGATGCTTAACCGACTGGGCCACCCAGGGGCCCCTTAATAGAACATTTAAAAAGCAAGTGTAAATCACTGAGGCTGAACCTCAAAAATATCAGCTGGGACTTTTTTAGTTGTACACACAGAAGTGACATCTGTATGGGAGACAAGCACCTTCTGGAGTCAGTCACTGAGGGCTGGTACCGTTTGCCTTCTTGGGGGGACATCTGCTTCTTATTTCAATGTTGCCCATCGGGCGCAAACTGTAGAACCAGGAAGCCAGGGCATTCTGACAATTTTCCCATCAAAAAATTTAGTTCTGCTAATACACGGAAAACTTGGAGCTCAAACTGTTTTTAGGGCTCGCATTTAAAGATGTCTGTAATGGGGGACCTGGGTGGCTCAGTTGGTTAAGCGTCTGACTTCGGCTCAGGTCATGATCTCACGGTTTGCGACTTGGAGCCCCAGGTCGGGCTCTGTGCTGACAGCTCGGAGCCTGGAGCCTGCTTCGGATTCTGTGTTTCCTCCTCTCTCTGCCCCTCCCCCATTCATGCTCTGTCTTTCTCTCTGAAAAATAAATAAAAACATTGAAAATATATTAAAAGAAAAAAACAAAACATCTATGCTAGTTAACGTACTAGTAAGACTCTGTTAAAGCTGCTGTAACAGATAAGCCTTAAAGTCTCTGCAGCTTAACAGAAAGCGATTTCTTTCTCTCTCATGGCCCAGACCATTGTGGGTGATCCTGGTCAGGCATTTTTCCACGCAGTCATTGAGGGTTCCAGCTTTCTCTCCGTTAGCCCAATGGATGGGGAGAAAACATGAGAAAGCACACTCATTTCTTTTTTTAATAATTTTTTTAATGTTTATTTTATTTTTTTAAGTTTATTTATTTATTTTGAGAGAGAGCGAGAGAGAGCATAAGTGGGGTAGGGTCAGAGAGAAGGAGAGACAGAATCCCAAGCAGGCTCCACACCATCAGTGCAAAGCTGGATGCAGGGCTTGAACTCACGAACTGTGAGATCACCACCTGAGCCGAAGTCGGAGGCTCAACTAACTGAGGTGCCCCCAAAGCACACTCATTTCCTAACTGCTCCAGCCTGGAAGGGACACATGTCACTTCTGCTCACCTTCTGTTGGCACAGGGAGGGCTGTGTCGACTGCGAGGGGCACTGGCACATGTCAGCCAGCTCTGTCTGGTGGGAAAACATGTAGGTGAACACAGCAAGCCCTGCCCCGGTCCCCACAGCCGTGATTTCCTTTTCCTTTGGGATGATGTATCCGATTTGATCTCTCACTTGACTTCAGTAAAAACGGATGTGCAACTCTAGACCTCTTCATCTTATCAAACGTATGAGGGTATGTTTGGGGGAGAGCCTGGTCTGTTTTGCTGCAAAGTATGAAATGAAGAAGCACTCTTCTTGTTTTTAGGTATTAGAACAGTCTGGTGCTTGTCACAAGTGGTAGTTTGCCAGCCGGTCAGAATTCTTGGCTCTCCTGGTTGCCAGTGGACGTCGTAAACACTTCTATGTTCTTTTCTTTTGCTTATGTGTCACCATTCCTGTAGACGAATCCTTTGGTGGTTCTGCTTTTGGCTATCTGGACATCTAATAGACCAATTACCTGTT
Source organism: Prionailurus viverrinus (assembly GCF_022837055.1). NCBI lineage: Eukaryota > Metazoa > Chordata > Mammalia > Carnivora > Felidae > Prionailurus > Prionailurus viverrinus. Next base: position 23,077,558 of record NC_062576.1, on the reverse strand, counting down.
GTGTGTTACAAATCACCTCAAACTTTAGTGGCTTAAAATAACTACCGTTTTATTGAGCTCTTCTTTCTGTGGGTCAGTGATTTGGGCTGGGCTCAGCTGTGTGACCCTTCTGGTCTGGACAGGGGTTGGCGGTTGCTGGCTGGGCTCACACGTCTGGGGCCCCAGCTGATGGGCCTGGGACGCCGGGGCCTTTCTCCAGGTGGTCTCTCGTCTTCCATCAGGCTAGCCTGTGCTTCGTCTCTCGGAGGTGAGCGTGTTCCCGGTGCACAAAGCAGTGGCTGGAAGGCCTCTTGAAGCCTCGGCTTGGAGTTGCACAGTGTCACTTGTGACATATTTGGTCAGTGAAAGCAAGCCACAAGCCCATCCCAGAATTAAAGGAGGAAATAAAGGAGGAAATGGGCTCTTCCTCTTGCTGGGAGAAGCTGCAAAGTATGGCTGGCATTTTGGGGAACCTACCAGACCAATTTCAGGCCCGCATGACTGCTTAGCTCTAGAAAACATGCCCTCATACAGAGCGCATCTGCTGAAGTGTACTGGCTTCTGTGGCGGGTCCTAAGTGAGTGCCCACTGCTTGCACCCCATAGGGAAGAGGAGGGGCCAAATGATATGTTGTTGTGTAACAGGCACAGCGCGGGGCTTGGCACACAGGACACGCTGAATTCTAACACCATCGCCACTGAATACTGCCACCATTACTCCCAACCATCTGGGTCCTGCCTTGTGCTTGGTGCTGCACCAAGAGCTTGAGATTTGGAACATGAGGTCCTGGCCCTTGCCGGGGGGAGATCCTCAAAGAGACAGACCCGAGAGTGAATTTGTGTGATCCAGTGTGGCGAGTGTGATTATAGAGCTGTGGTGGGTTAGGATGAGGTCAAGAGCATGGGGTCAGACATTAGCTCTTCTGCCGAGCACGTGTGGAGTCCTTTCTTAGCCTCTTTAATCTTTGGTGTCTCGTCTGTGGGATGAAGGTGAGGATCCTGAGCCTACCTCCCAGGGCACTATGTAGATCGAACGAGACATGGTATGCAAAGACATGTGATTGCTCGTTAAATGTTAGCTCTGGAAACAAAAAAAAAGGTCTCAAAAATACCCTCGGAAAAATGTCCTGAGGTCAGCGTTCTCACTTAGTTTTCCTCCTGTGACTTTGGCCAATATCATTGCTGCTTTGTCTTAAAAGATGAAGATCTGCACACAGGTGGCTTATTGGAGAATCAGGTCTGGGGCACGACACGCATGAGGGATTGAGGGAAGCAGGGAAAGAGGCTGGCTGCACCCTGGTGCAGTAGTTGTAATAGAGACCAAAGCCAATCCATGGCTGGAGCTGGGATGGCCCTTCAGAAGTGGGACGATGGTGGCGGGGGCTGGGGGCGCCTGGGTGGCTCAGTCGGTTAAGCTCCTGACTCTTGATTTCGGCTCAGGTCATGATCTCATGGTTTGCGGGTTCAAGCCCCGCATTGGGCTCTGTGCTGACAGCGTGGAGCCTGCTTGGGATTCTCTCTCTCCCTCTCTGTCCCTCCCCTGCTCTCTCTCTCTCTCTCTCTTTCTCTCAAAATAAATAAATACACTTAGAAAAGAAAGAGGTGGGATGATGGGGACCCACACCAAGGAGACATTGGTTGAAGGCTGCTCTTGGGAAGGTGGCATGACCATGGGGAGGGAGGATGCACCTGTGAGCCTTAGGCTTCAACACCCCCAGCTGCAGGGGGAAGGAGAACCTTGTCCCTAGAGGTGTGAGGAGGAATCCAATCCATGCTTCCAGGTGTCTTTTAGAGGTTAGCTCCAAACTGTGTCTTCTTGATCATTAGTAAGCCTGTGGGGTTTCACTGGCCCTTTCACAGAACTGATTTATTTGCTGTCTGGCTTCAGAGACCGTATCTTGTCAGCACCAGAATATTATTTACAGAGAGTCTTAATCCGAGTAAGCCTAGGGCATGAGATTGGCTTGCCCACGGCCACCCAGCTCCTAGGAAGGAGATCTGGTGTTCACATAGCTGACCTGACTTCCCCTATACCCTGTCTTGCCAGCCTGTTTTCTAAGCCTGGACTCTGTGACTTCAATGCCTTGTTGCCCTCGACCCTTACACCTCATTGCAGCTCCACTCAGGGATGAGTTTTCTTGAATTCTTCTAAATGTATTTTTTAACTGGATCGTCACTCATGAAGGGTCATGAAATCAATTTAGTAGGTCATGAACACCATGAACAAATAGAAGACCGTCAGAATGGATAATACTCAGGAAGCGTAAGTATTGCCGCATAAAACTTATATTTCACGCGTGCGTACGTAGGCACGCGTGAACTGGGTCAAATGTGAAGTGTTTCTCACTATGGGTAATGGTCAGTGCCGTTTGAAAATCACTGTGAACAGTATAGAGCAGAGGCCCTGGAGGCTCGTGAAATTGGCCCACGGACTGTGGAGGCTTTATTTCTTTCTAGAGAGGATATAAATGCATTATTTTGAATTCTTTATAATTAGAGGTTGTATTTTCACTCCGTCACAATATCCCAAGATTATTTTGATCGGTATCTTTGAGCTTTCAGATATCACTGATGAGAGTTCTTTTTCCGAATAGAATTCTAAGTATAGGATAAGAGGTTTTGAAAGTGGAATTGTTGGGTTCGGTGGAACTACTTGTCCTGACCTGAGTACTGTCTCTAGTGCTAGCATAGAGCCATCCCGCTCCTGCAGAGAGAAGGAACTGATTGTCCTGGGGGATACTGTGGGTTGAGAGAGAAGTGTTCTGCGAACAGAATCAGCACAGAGGAGGAGCTGGGTGAGGTCTGCACAGAGCTTCCGGGAGACGTGGGAACGGCATGCTCGCGAGGAGGTGCCTCGTATCCCCGTGGTTGCCTCCAGCTGGGATTTCCAAGGGCTGAGGTCAGTATGTGTTTATATTCTCTGGGGTTCCCGATAGGAGGGGGCCCAAATGACAGCTGGTCTCATTGTTTTCCCCTTCAGACCTTCTCTGATTTGGTGCCCGAGGCCCCCAGTGGGTGTCAGGCTGCCCCAGATGGGACAAAAAGTCAAGTGCAAGGGAAAAAACGAAATCAGGGGTAGACCTGTTCCTGCTTTGGTGAATGTGTATGTTCTTCTGTAATCCCTATGGGAGGGCTCTCTTAGCTGGGAGAGGAGCTATTTCCTGGACATCTTCAAATAAGGCTTTCAAATGCAGCTCGCTTGAGTTGATGTTTATTGAGTATGTGCTATGTGCCGGGCACTGTTCTAAGTGTTTTTTGTATATTAACTTATTTATTTATTTGTTTATTTGTTTGTTTATTTTTTTTTATTTTAAGAGAGAGAGCACAAGCGGGGGAGGGGCAGAGAGAGAGAGGGAGAGCGAGAGAATCCCAAGCAGGCTCTGTGCTACCTGCTGTGGAGCCTGATATCGGGGCTCAAACCCACAAACCCTGAGATCATGACCTGAGCCCGAACCAAGGGTCAGTCACTTAACCGACTGAGCCACCCAGGCGCCCCTGTACATTAACTCATTTAATTCCTACAGAGCCATATAAGGTTGCTCCTGTTATAGTGCCTTTAAGAAGATTTTTCCAGAGTTACATAGAGTCAGGACTGAAACATAGATTTCAGTTCAGGGTTGTATAGAAGGAATGTAGAGTTGAGTGTGATGGGGAAGGGAGGAAAGACAGCTGGTATCTGCGGGCTCGAGATGAGCTGGCCATTTCTCAGACTGTGTCCCTGTGAATCTTTACCCTCCACTAAGACTTGCTAGGATTGTTGTTCCTGTTCACAGAGGGGGAAACAGGCTGAGTGAAGATAAAGAGTTTTCCTAAGAACTGCAGAGCCTAGACTGAGTTCAGACCCACTGGAGTCAGACCCGAGTTCTCCTGTGCAGTGAGGGGCTCAGGGTGGGAGAGCTGTGTGGTGGGGAAGGTCCCGGGCAGGGTGAGTGAGAACAGTCAGGCCAGCTCTGGGGTATGTGACCGTGACTAAGATCATCTCCAGAGGCAGCAGCAGCAGGAAAATTGGCAAAATGATGGGATGTGGAAACTCCTAGTGGGAGAAATGTATGCTTTAATCGTTGTGGGTTTTTGTTGTTGTTGTTTGCTTGTTTTGTTTTTGTTTTGTTGTTTTGTTTTCCCAGTGAGGGAGTTTGCATATGTGTAGATTTTTGTTTGTTTGTTTGTTTTTGGCCATAGGATTTTTTTTTTTTTTTTTGCCATAGCCCCAAATAAAGAATTCAGAAAGTGACTTCTGGTCTGAGGGCTTGGGGTGGTCATATGACCACAGTCAGCTGATTTCCTTGCATCTTTGTTCCTGAGCTGAGAACTGTCAAAGTCTTGGGTCACTTGGAAGGAAGGGTCACAAACAGCAGCTGTGTTCATGGAATGATAATGCTTCCTGGGGACCTGTTCTAATTTGTTGAGGCGCTGAGCCGAATGCTCACACATGATCTCCTTTAAAGCACCTTAGGAGCTAAGTCTCATTTTAACTCCCTGAAGAATCTAGGGCTCAGGGACCTTAAGTAACTTGCCCCAGGTCTTGAAGCTAAGAAGTATTTGAAGAGGGTGACAATCCCAGGCTGGCTGAGTCTGAAGCTCACGGTTCACATACCCTGCCAGGAGCCCTGATCAGCCTTCGGCGGGAGCACGGAAGGCATGGTTTCCATCCCTGTGTGTCTTTTCAAAAATCCACCCAGAGGAGAGTAACAGAGAAGAAATAGCACAGTGTGGTCCAGCTGGTATATTTGGCCGCCCCTTCTGTGTGGGGAAATACAGGGAAACCAGGCATGTTTCTGCTCTCAGGCGGCCCCCAGTCTCCTGGAAAGACCCGTAGATCGAACATGTGTAGCACAGTGTGGTACGTGTTGTAATCGTGCTGGTGGTGGGAACACTGGGGGCATCTCGCTTCCCAGGGTCCTGGGCAGGCTGCACAGAAGGGGCCCAAGTTCCGGGCTGGGTTTTGAGGAAGTTGAGGCAGTGAGGGAATGAGGAAGTGAGTCTGCGAGGTGAGAGAGGATGTGTGAGAGAAGGGACACGTGTTAGGAGGAAGTCGAAGCACCAGGAATGTCAGGCTTCAGGAAGAGAAGATTTGGAGGTGGCAGACAGAAGGCAGGGGAGAGGAAGACTTCAGGGTGGTGGGCCAACATCTTTAAGTGCTGACAAGAGAGTGTCTAAGTAAGGGAAGGGGACCCCGAGGACGTCTTTGGGGAGGGGGGAGGGGAGAAGGGGGAGCATGGGTTAAAATGAACAGAAAAGGGAAAATGGATTGGAAATTAAGTAAGCTTAGAGGCCTGTTGAGAAATTCTTGCCCCTTGGTTTCTATTTGTTTTGTGAAGCAGGGAAAAGAGAAAGATCTAGATTCAAATGCTATCCAAGTGTCTTGTCCTTCGCACTCTCATTTTATTTATTTATTTAAAAAAAATAAGTTTTATTTATTTATTTTGAGAGAGACAGAGAGAGAGAGAGAGAGAGAGAGAGAGAGAGAGAGATCACAAGTGGGGGAGGGGCAGACAGAGAGAGGGAGAGAGAGAGAATCCTGAGCAGGCCCTGCACTGTCAGCACAGAGCCCAACCCGGGGCTCGATTTCATGAACTGTGAGATCATGGCCTTGCTGAGATCAAGAGTTGGACGCTTAACTGGCTGAGCCACCCAGGTGCCCCTGCACCCTCATTTTTAGACAGGGGTAGATGATAAGGATGGGGTGCCTTCCTCATAGAGTTGTGAGGATCAAATATGGCAATGCCTGTGTGGGGCAGAGCAGGACTTTGCCTGGCACATAGCACAGAAGTACAGCATATGAATATCGTCAGCTGCTGAGCGAGTTCTTGTTGGGGTATTTGATGAATGCAGGAATCATAAATAGCAGTAGTAAATTCAAGATGAGGAGATGGCCTGTGGGGAGAGACTGTGAATTCTGTGGGTAAAGACAGTTGAATTTGAGATACCTGTGGTATACTCAGGTCTGGGTATCCAAAAGGCCACTGGGAATATTAAGAAGTCAGGGATGGAGGTAGAGATTTGAGAATTATTAATATTAATACAGGGCTATATTTTTCTCAAAATATCTAATGCATATTACTGGTGGTACTCAAAAGAGTTTAACTGGTGGTACTCTTCAATTTTCTTTTAATTTTTCTGGTTGTTAAGTTGTCTCAGTTTGGGGCTATCATGCTTAAACATCTTTCTAAAGCATGCTGATCTTCTTTTATTTTTTTATTTTTTACTTTTTAAAAAGTTTATTTATCTTTTTTTTTTTTTTTTTTTTTAGTAAACTCCACACCCAACATGGGGCTTGAACTCATGACCCCAAGATCAAGAGTATCACACGCCACTAACTAAGCCAGCCACGCACCCCAGTAGTCTCCCTTTTTAATAAAACCAGGAAGGCAACCTTGTTCCTACTTTCCCAATTCTGGTGGTTGTCTCAGACTGGAAGCTTTGGTTGTTAATAACAGAACACTTAACAAACTGTCTGAAGGGAAGTGGCTCTAGGGTTAGCCTGATTGGGGCTTATCAGGGTCATCAAAAACTCAGGATTCTCCCAGTTATTTCTTTGCTATCCTCAAAGTGTCATCAGGATCTCCTCTCTTGGTCCCAAGAAGGCTGTGGTAGGGCCCCGAGAGTCATAGGCTCACAGGACAATGTGACAGCAGAAGGAAGGGGACACAGGACAAAGGATTTGTCTTTACCTTATGTCATACTTTGAAACTGTGGTAACTTTGTTTGACCATGAAAGACAGGGCTGACCAGCCATAAATGGCAGGGTGGAGGGAGGAGGAGATGATCTGTGTCCTTCACAGTGTCATCGAACTGCTGAATTAACTACCGTTGATACAGTCCGCTCCCTGGAAACTTTGTTCTGTTAGCTAGCAAATTCTCTTAACCGCTTAAACCTTTTCAAGATGGGTTTTCTGTTACTTGCAGCCAAATGCCTTGCCTCTCATATAATTGCCCCAACCGACTAGCAATTATTCCTCCCTTTGTTTTTTGGTTTGATTATATTTTTCTCTTGAGATTGCTCCAATTGTCCTGGTTTCTCCTATGTCGGTTGAGTGATTCTAGATTGTATCCTGGACATCGTGTTAATAATGTTGTAGACGCGGGATTGAGTTGTGTTTGTCTGAAGAATGTTGCTATTTTCGTCCTAGTAAGCTGTTGTCTTGGTTGGACAATAAGTGTCTCTTGGACATCAGCTCAGATGTCAATTCCATTTGTTTTATCTTTGAGGCTTCTCTGAGTTTGTCCCACACATGCGTGGTTCAGGACTCGGCCAGACACTTGGATAGAGTTTATACACATTTGGGGTCCTCTTCTCTTGGCGCTCTCTGTTCTTAGATTCCCTACTTTCCAGTAGCTGTGGTTGGCCTGAAATCTGCCCTCTGGCTTCGCAAGGCAGAAAAACTTAGGGTTTGGTGTTGGAGTTTTAGCTATTGCTTGCTGCTGACTGGCATGCTCTCCTAGTAAGAGCTAGGCCATTCCTCTTCTACAGATTTCATCCTTGCCCTCCAGAATCTGACTTCTTTTGTTTACTCTTTTAAAAATTTTGTCCAGAGTTGTATTTGTCGTTCACAGGAAGGTTGGGTGCAGTTGGAATTGGCCTGACCGGACCAGGAACAAAAGCCTTTTTCTGTCTAACATGGGAAAACTGATGCCCAGAGAAGTTAAGCCACTCCCCCAACATCACAGAGCAAGAAAATGGCAGGACCTGGACCCAAACTCAGGTGGCTGCACTCAGTATCCACGCTCCGTCCAGGATTTCTGGCTGTGGATTTGTGCCTGAGAATAGCCTGCCGGTTTGGGTTTAGTTTCATTTTGGCGTGAAAAATGTCAGTCCTTTGAGTGGAGCTGTAGCGGCCACAGAGTTTCATGGTAGCCTTGGGTCAGTTTTGTCTTCTGATCAGAATCCCTGGTGTGGCTCCTTTCAAGGGTGGAATCAGTAAGCAGTGTTCCAGGCAGAGTTTTGGATAAAACTTTATCAGCACCAACGAGGTGCCTGATTATTATTTATTCGGCAATCATTGTACCAAAGTAAGTCAGTAGTAAGTTGTGGTTATGAGAAAGGAAGTTCAGAGTTCAGTAAGATCCACCTCCCCCCCCCCCCCCCCCCATTTCTCTTTCTCTCTTTTTTAAACATAAAAGAGGAAGTGACTGCTCTTTATTTTTGTACTGGCTTTGTCACTCGTTATGGACATGGAGTAAAAATCTTAGCTAAACTGAGGTCAAGGTTTGAACATTTGTTTAACCAACTGAGCCACCCAGGCATCCCTTGGGTTTGAACATTTGTAATAAGGGTCTCCCTTTCTCCTTTGTAGCATCACTGGCATAAAGTTTGTAATGTTTAAACAACCCACAGAGCCACAGAGAAGAATCCTCATAAAATCTTAGGATGTTTTGCCTCTTCAGGAACAGAAGTGGTTCCCTCCAAAAGAATCATTTTCAGTTTTCTTTCCTAACCATCCTCTGCTCAGCGACCTAGTTCACTTTCAGGTACTAGATGTCAAGCTTCTTATTGATTTTCCGGAAGTATCCCCACCTTCCAGATTAAAAATACTTATTGAGCACCTACTGTATGTCAGATACCAGGGATGCAGTAGAGTGAACAAAACAGAGAACGTCCTCATGTAATTTACATTCTAGTTGGAGGCAGACAAATGTGTAAACAAAGAAAGAAGAGACCATTATGGATAGTGATATGTGCTGGGGAAGAGAAAAACTTAATAGATTTTTTTTTTAAAAAGCAGAAACCTGTTTTTCAGGTGTGGTGGTGGTGGTATATGTATGTGATTAAATGGGAAACAAAGTCAAGCATTCTTCCCCTTCCTCCACCCCTATATGGAGATTGGATATTTCTTATGATTAACACTGCTGAGGTCTCTTAATGCAAGAAACAGTAGATGGACCAGAATGGGCTCTTAGGGTGGTCACTGTGTTTCATCTGGTGCCTCTGGGTTGCAATAGGTTGCCCCTCCATTGCGACAGGTCCTACCCTTTCCACCCGGCACAGACTCTGCCCTTTGGCCGAAATGGAGTGGAATAAAAGTTCCGGAAGGGTTAGACTTGAGCCCAGAATATGAAGGGCTGTGGAGGGCAGGCTAAAGAATCTGCCTTCTAGACTTTGTACTCCAAGCTTCCAAGTTCCTGTTCCTGAGTTCAGAACCCCCACGTGGCCAAATTACCCTTGGTCTCTGTGGATTCCTGTTGAATTTCTATCCTTTCTGCTCTTCCAGCCTTAAAGCATCATTTCCCCTCCTTTCCTCACCTAAGTGTAAGTAGATAAGAGCAGCAGTTGTTAACTCTATTGATTGTAAAGTGCCTGCATTAAAAATGTTAATTATCGCCCCTGGGAAGAGATTAAGCTCGTAGGTCTCCAGCTCTTAGAAGAGCAAAAAGCCAGATGTGCCACGGCTTCTTGTTTCTTCCAGTAAAGAGAAAACATTGGGGAGACAGAAGCTGCAGTCGTGTGGTAATAATTATGGCCGTATTTATCCCCATAAGCATAGCTTCTGTTGATTCTGGAGTCCACTAGGTTTTGTGACCACTGCGGATGATGCAGTGAGGTTGTCCTCCTGTGTTAAAAAAATTAAGTTCATAAGATGCGGCTCCTTGCTGGCTCAGTGGGTGGAGCACGTGGCTCTTGATCTTGGGATCGTGAGTTCAAGCCCCATGTCCGGTGTAGAATTTGCTTAAAAAAAACGTTAAAAAAGTTAGGTTCGTAAGAAATGCCTAATTTTACTCATCAAGGTAAATTAAATATCACAAATAAGATGAAGTTGGCCCTTTTGACATCCCATCCGCGGTCTTCTCTCCTTTCGCCAGAGCTCACCATTGGCGTCTGCTTTTAGAATCTTTTCTGTGTTCAGATTTGTAACCATCCAGATTATATGGCAGAGTTGGTGTGTGTGTGTGTTTTGCTAAATGGTGTCGCATAGCAGGCATCATCCCACAAGTGGGCTTTTCACTTCACGGTGTCTTGAAGAGCAATCTCTTGTCACCGTTTTTAACTACTCTGTAGTATTTCGTGTTATCAACTTTCTCCCCTTTTTGCGGCCACTCCCCTGTGGATGAACACTGAGATTCTTTTTTTTTTTTTTTTTTTTTAGAGGTGGCATCTATTACAAACCCTACTCCATTAAGCATCCTAATTATGCATGTCTGATACACATGCAAATATTTTTCTAGTTACTGAGAAGTAGAATGGCTTGGCCATGGGGCGTACACAATTCAGATTTTAATGGATCTCACCAGGTGTTCCAAGTGGCTGGGCCTGTGTATGCCCCCGCTGGGAACGTGTGTTTCCTTTTCACTGCCTCCTGCCCACATCATGATATGTCAAGCTGTAACATTTTCCGCCAATCTGGTGGGAGAAAAATAGCATTTTAATTTTATCAAGGCATTGTCTTGATCACTAGTGAGGTTGAGCATCTTTTTACATATTTACTGGACAGTTATATTTCATCTTCAGTGAATGTCCCCCCTTTTTGTTATTGATTTGTGATGAGGGAGTGTGGGGCAAGCTGAGGGCAAAGTACAGGCTAACAGCACCCCCTTCCCCCAGGTGGGATGTGTGTGATATTCCTCTGCACTCCTGGCTCCCCAAGAACAAAGGAAACGGGTTTACGTGCTTGCCATGGTGATGTGGGAAACTAAGGGCAAATGAAAAATTAAATTCCCTTGACAAGTCCTTGAAACAGGCAGAGTGACCTCTCTCTAGGAGCTCAGCTGCCTCAATGATGACACTTTGCTAGGGACAAAAGGGAATCTTGGCTTAATATTATCCTGACCCCACAGGATCCTGTAAGTCTACTTTAACATATAAAAATTCCTTTGGAAACTTCCTTTATCTCCCCCACGATATATGCTGGCAATCATACTCCAAGTTTATGGCCCCCTGATATACATCTGAAGGGTCTCATGACTGAGGTTTTACTAAACAGTAATAAATGGTGTTTCCCTAGCAACAGCTAGCCCCTCAAGGTCCTGGAAACCTTGCTTCCAAAATTCCTTAGACTTGCTCTATCCCTGACCTCCTCCCAACCTGAGGGTATAAAATCAGTTAACGGTCAGGACCCAGTGCAGCTCTTCCTGCCCACGGGTCCTGTCCCCGTGCTTTAATGAAATTGCCTTTTTGCACCAAAGACGTCTACAAGAATTTTTTCTTGGCCATCAGCTCCGAACCCCACCAGCACCCCAAAACCCCATCAATTTGTAAGAATTTTTACCTCAATCTCCTGGACGCCAGTCCTTCCCAAGTTGTTTGTGTTTGTTCTGGTCTGTTTCCATCAAGTCTTGAGTCCTGTGTCACTCTAGCATCGGGAATGATAGACTCATCTATACTGAATTAGCTCTTGAAGCCCGAATAACCACTTCTAAGTAATCCATCAGTCCCACTTTAAAGATAAGAAAACTAAGGCTCAGAGAGATTATGTGATTAACTCAGGGTCACGACTGGTGCAGTCAGAGGTAAACTTGGAAAGCTTAAGCAGACTTACGAAGAGACCAAACTGCTGTGAGGCACCGGGAGACGATTTTCTGTAACCTTTCACTGGTACCCAGACATTCCATTTGGTATCTCAGGAGAGAAGTCTGTTTAATTATTCATTTCTTTTCCAAGTAATTGGTGACAGGTCCTCCGGCTGGGAGATGAACAAGCTTCGTTGCTAAAAACATCCACCACACAGAAAACAAGGGATCCAGCCCCCAAGAATGGGAAATGGAGATCTTCTCCTGGGGGGGGGGTCTGTTTCTGTGGTCTCCTCGTGTGTATATATACATACATAGCAGCCTTTGGTTGATATGCCCTGTGAACAGAAGGCTGGGGGAACTGATTTTGCCATGCTCTGTGCCATTTGTCACCTTCAGAAATGACCTCTGTATCTTTCATTTGTTGATATCTTTCAAAAAGAATTGAAAATCCTTTATAGTCAGAGGCACGGTCACGGCATCGCTATGGGATTCACAGGGAACAGTGCACTGTCCCATATTATAGAATGGGAAACAAAACTGAACTCAGACTTTTACAGCTGGTATAAGCGAGCACTTTCCTATGCCGGATGGCAAACATCGATGTGAAATACTTGAATGTCTGTACTCTGGGACCTGTACCAGCATTAATAAGACTTACTATTTATTGAGCATTTATTTGGGCCAGGCACCATAAAAAGCTATGCATAGGGATTACCTCACTTAATTTTCATAGTACCCTATGACTTAGTAGCTCATCGTGCCTATTTTACTACAGATAACCTGAGGTCTGGTTTTTCAACTCGTTCAAGGTCATGCGGCAGAGCCACCGTTGAAATTCCAAAATGTGTGCGCTTACGACTACCCTAATGTTACGCTGTCAGTTAATGGACCCATTTCCCCTGTTTTCTCTTTGGTTCCAGAACTGGTGTTTGTCCAATATGACTTTTACAAACTGGTGACATGAGGGACATAGAAAGGACCGTGGCTGGCTTCTGCGGGGGGAGTGCACCCCGTCTAGTACCACATTCTTGGGGGTTTGTTTACAGCTGATTGCAAGTCTTGGACCAGATGCTGGAATACAGCTGGTCTACCAAGGTCTTTCTAAATTTGCATTGAGCTGCCCTGGATGAATCTCAGAAGATGGGAAAGGGGAAAGGAACTCATATTTATCGATTTTGACTCTGAAGTAGGTATTCTCATTTCACAGATGGAGAAATAGAAGTGAGGTTACTGCTCAAGGTCACTGTGGTGGATTATATTACTGAGTCAGTTATTTGCTTTCTCCTTGTAAGGGGATGGTACATCCCTGCTCGTTGCTACGTGACTTACAGGGTCTACTTACAGGATAGATGTACTTTCCTATTCCATTGGTGCAGAGCTTAGCCGTGTGAGGCACACTGGCCAGTGGAACGTGAACAGACATGATGTATGTTGCATCTAAGCAGAAGCTTTTTTAAAAAAATTGTTTAGTATTTTATTTAGTTTTGAGAGAGAGGGAGAGAGTGAGAGAGAGAGAGAGAGAGAGAGAGAGAATGAGTGGGGGAGGGGCAGAGAGAGAGAGAGGGAGAGAGAGAATGCCATGCGGGCTCCATGCCATCAGTGCAGAGCTCAATGTGGGGCTCAAACCCATGAACTGTGAGATCATGACCTGAGCCAAAATCAAGACTTAGACTCTTAGCCGACTGAGCCACCTAGGCACCCCAATAAGACACCTTAAAAAAAAAAAAAAGGAAACTTTATCACTATCTGAATGGAAAAACAACATCACCGCAAATAATTAGTGACTGTATATATGAAGAACTCTATTATGAATATTACGTAATTGTAGGTACTCTTTGCTGACGAGGATCTGAGTTTGGAACTTCCTCCCTCTTCGTTCCAAGAGTTTAGCAGCTATTAGAGTGGGGTTCACAACATGCAAGCACCAGCCTAAAACGCTCTTGTTTGATATAATTGGGAGGATTGAACAAGAATTGAAAAGGAAACAGTTTTCACCTATTGTGGTTTAGGGTGATTGAAAGCATGTCTGTGTTCCCACCTGAAATCCTTTTAAAAACCACCAGCAAGTGATATGTGCCTCATGTGGGGAGTTTCCCTCCTTTCTGTTTTTATACAACAACTGTAAACACTTCTACAGCGCGTGCTGTGTGGCACATGCTCTGCTCTGTGCGTTACTATTTACTCCATCATTAGGTGTGCAAACAGAGACCGGGGAGGTGAAGCAACTTTTCCCAGCTAGGAAGAGGCAGGTTAGGATGCAAAGCCAGGTGAGTGAGTCGAGACCGTCGGGCTGAACCAGAGGTTTGTTCTAGTTCACTTGGAACCTTCCAATGACGCCTTGAGGTGTTTCTCTTGTGTGTGGCCTGTGGGAGCCGTTGCTGCCTCTGGGGAGAAGGGGTACCAAGCACGGCCACAAAGCAGGCTCTCATGGGCTGATTCCCACTTTCCTCACAGGCGCCTGTGCTTCTCTCTGCCTGGGCATCCACCCTGATGTATGAGTTAGCGGCTTCTGTATTACAGACCCCACCCCCCCCACGCCCCCCAACCCCAGACCGCAGGAGAGTGTACAGGTCAGCTGGGCAGCTCTGCTGATCTTGGCTGGCTTCCTGGTGTGTTTGAGGATGGCTGGCAGGTTACCTGGGGCCTGTCCGGCCTGGGGTGGCTTCACTCCCCTGTGCACCTCTTGGGTGTGTGTTAGTTGGAGCGGTGGGGGGACTGGGCCTCGTGTGTCTCCTCTCCCAGCCGGCTACTCGGGCTTGTTGGCGAGGCGGTGGGGCGAGGTTCCAAGGTTCCAAGAACACAGCCCTGCATGGACTCTGGAGAGCTGCTACAGAATTGGCCCTCAGCCACCTCTGCTGCATTGTCCTGGCCAAGAAGAAGTCAGTGGCCATCCCGGACTCAAGAAGTGGGGAGCAGGCACTGTCTCTTGAGGACCAGAGCTGCCGAGTCATGTTGCAAAGGGTGTGGATACAGGGAGGAATGAACAACTGGCCATTTTTGCACTCTTACTCCTTTGCCAGCCTCTGAGTTGCATGCACCAGGGGACTGAGGCACGGGTGCCTTTCTCTCCACGTGCCCGGCATACCAAGGGACCTGAATAGGTATGTGGAGTGAAAGTGTGCTTCGACCACTGTGCCTCCTTTCTGTCCTTTTTTTTTTTTAAATGTTCATTTATTTATTTTGAGAGAGACATGTGCACGAGCAGGGAGAGGCAGGGAGAGAGGGAGGGAGAGAGAGAGAGAGAGGGAGAGAGATTGAATCCCAAGCAGGCTTTGTAGTGTCAGCGTAGAGCCCGACGTGGGGCTGGATCCCACGAACCGTGAGATCATGGCCTGAGCCAAGATCAAGAGTCGGGGTGCTTAACCGGCTGAGCCACCAGGTGCCCCTTATTTCTGTTCTTTGAGTCTGCCAAGCTTGTTCCTGCCTCAGTCCCTCTTGCGGACTTTTTCCCCAGGATCATGGCTTCTCATCGTTTCCATTTCAGCTCAGACGCCATTGCCTCTGAGAAGCCTTCTCCAACTGTACTTTGCAAGGTGTCCCTCTTCACACTCTCTTATCACATCACCTTTTGTTTCTTCCATGACATCTCTGACCATTTAAAATGATGAGCATGTCTCCTCCCTGTAGAAAGTAAGCTTTAGGGGAGCAGAGCCCTTGCCTTGCCTGTCTCTGCTATTTTTTCAGTGCCTAGAGCGGTCGCTGGTGCCTAGTAGGTGCTCAACACGTGTTTGTCAAGTGGGGGATACAATATCAGCACCCGAATGGCTTCCCCAGGGCTCTTCTTGTGCCCAGAGGCCCTGGTGCCAGCAGCCACCTCGGGCGCAGGAAATAGCCCTTTGCCAGCCAACTTTGCAGGAAGATCTGGCAGGGCTCCCGGGACGGCACCTCCCAGGTGGCTGCTCTCCCCCAAGTCCATGTGGGCCCCGTGTGTCTCAGGCAGGGCTTTCTGGGTCACGAGTGATGGAAATTCACTCAAGCACACTTAGGCCAAGAGGCAGGATATTTAATGGTCCGATGCAAGGCTCTGGAGCAGCTCTGTTGGATTCAGGTTCCTGCTCAGCCACTTCCTAGCTGGGCAACCTTTGGGAAGTTACTGAAAGTCTCTGCGCCCCAGTTTCTTCCCCTGCAAAAAAAAGGAGGAGGGGAAATAGTAGCTGCCTTTTCGGGTTTTCAGGAAAATTCAGTGGTCCTTTATACGGAAAGCACTTACTGCCAAGCTGATGGCAAGCATCTGTGAGTCCTGAACCACTGCTGCTGTGACAGTCATTACTGGAAGGTCTCGAATGGGATCAAAGGGCAGGAGGTCCAGCCGGCCTTTGTGAGCAGCTGGACGGAAGAACTGGAAGACTGTCAGGAACACAGGCAGCTGTGCTCTTTCAGTCTCTCTCTGTCTCTGGCCCATTGGTTTTTTCGTTTCTGCACGTCTGCCTTGTTCTCCTTCCTTGGCCTGTGTTTGCACCACATCAGCCATGCTCTTTGTGGCCATATTCACACCATTTCCCAACTGGGACACGTAGCATCTCTTAGATATAATTCCAAGTTTCTGGGACCCTCCTTGGGTCAGGTGCCCACCCCTGCGCCATCGAACTGTGGCCAGGGGTTGGGGACATGGGCTGGAGTCCCACCCTACAGGTTTCCAAGAAGGCCACCAGGGATGGGCGGAGACCCCCAAAGATGTCAGCTAGAGGCAGTTATCGTAGTATGTCTGCTTCAAGGCTCTCCTCTTCCGGTTTTCTGAGGCTCTCACACATATACTCCCACGCAGCCTCACCAAAAATTGTTATTTTTTAAATACTCCCCAGCACACTTACTTCTGATTCCACCAGATTCTTGCCTTTTTCCTCTATAAATCACTTGGTCATTTCCTGGTCTTGTATTTGGCTGTCAGTGAATGTAGAAATTTCACAGAATCTCTGAATTTCAGGGTTGGATGGGAAAACTCTTTCATGTTTATAACAAATACACACCTACACCCACATCCTTGTGTATTTACTAAAATAGTATTAGGCTAAACGTTCAGTTCCACAACTTTCTGATTTCACCAACAACGTCTAGCTTTCTATGCCAGAACAGACAGACATTAAAATTGGCATCATAGAATTTTGTTGTACACGAACTAAAAGTTCTTGAACTTGTCCTCAGTTTCCCAGCCTGTTCATGTACTGAATTCTGAAATCCCATGTAACTCTTCAGCTGGATTCTGCCTATCACTGATTAGAGATGAACCTTCACATCTCATGGTGCAGATCGGGATTTACAAACACAGATTCCTATAGGAAGTGGGCAGATACCTTACCTGAATGAAGCATTGCAGATACAAGAAATGGCCTATATTTAAAAAAAATTTTTTTTTAACGTTTATTTATTTTTGAGACAGAGAGAGACAGAGCGTGAATAGGGGAGGGGCAGAGAGAGAGAGACACAGAATCTGAAACAGGCTCCAGGCTCTGAGCTGTCAGCACAGAGCCCGACGCGGAGCTCGAACTCAAGCACCGCGAGATCATGACCTGAGCCGAAGTCGGACGCTTAACCGACTGAGCCACCCAGGCGCCCCAGAAATGGCCTATATTTTAAACCATAAGGATTTTCTTCACTTACACAAGGAATATATAATTTTTCGCAGCATGTATTTTTTTTAAATGCATGCTTTTCCCCCCTTTTCATAGCGATGTGGGTGCAGAGGAGTGTTTGTTTTCTTTTAAGAGTACCGTCGAGAAAATAACAGTGTAAGTGTGATGAACTTGGCAACTGACAGTCTTGGTGATGGTGAGGCTGCAGGGAGTGGCGAGGACTTTGGGGAAATGGGAAACCTGTCCCGTCTCACAGGCGTGGCCACTTCTTAGCTCAAGCCTGTCTCTTGTGAGTGTGGGAACACAGGCCTACTGTTGTTGGATGCTTCCTTTTTTATTTTTTCAAGAGAGACAGGAAGCCAGACTGTTTATGGGAACTCTCTTAATTTTGGAGTATTGGTAATTTATTTTTTCAAAACCAAAAAAAAAAAAAAAAACCACCCCCAAAAAAACACCCAACTCACAGGCCAAACAATGTGTGGGCCGCCAATTTGTAATCACTGATGTTGGTAATATAGTTCAATTAGTCTAAAATCACTAACTAATTTTTGGCTGCTCTCTCATACTGCTGACTCACTGAGCTTTTTGTCTAATGAAATCCTTCAGTGATTGATAGGTTTTGAATCTGAAAACCTCTTAATCCAAGCTGGGTTCCTGGACTTGGAAATTTGGTTTCTGGACCTTCTATTTAGCTCATGCTAAATCCCTTCTGTTAAATATGCTGACAATCCTAATTCTGTCTTTCAGCCTGGTCACTAACCTTCTTGGTTATGTGTTGTTTGAAAACTTGACTTCTTTGATCCATTCTCTGGTCTTACCGTGAAAACACTGAGTGAGACAGGACTGAACTTCTAGAGCTGGAACTTACCAGTTAGCAGAGCTCACCGGTGGCGTCTAAGGGCTAAATCTCACCCTAGACATAATTTTATTTCAACTGAAAAGAGTTAAAATATTAGGGGTGCCTGGGTGACTCAGTCGGTTAGGTGTCCAACTTTGGCTCAAGTCATGGTCTCATGGTTCATGGGTTTGAGCCCTGAGTCGGGCTCTGTGCTGATGGCTCAGAGCCTGCTTTGGATTCTGTCTCTCTCTCTTTCTCTTTCTCAAAAATAAATAAATATTTTAAAAAAGAGTTAGGGGTGCCTGGGTGGCTCAGTCACTTGGTCATCCAACTTCGACTCAGGTCATGATCTTGTGGTTCGTGGGTTTGAGCCCTGCATCAGGCTCTGTACTGACAGCTCAGAGCCTAGAGCCTGCTTCGGATCCTGTGTCTCCCTCTCTCTCTCCCCTTCTCCCTCTCATGCTCCCTCTCTCTCTCTCTCTCTCTGTCTGTCTCAAAAATAAACATTAAAATTTTTTTAAAAAGTTAAAATATTAAAAAAATTTAAGACCTATGTTTAAAAGTAGGGTTTCATCATAAAATACTTGTATTTAAAAAAATTTTTTTTAATGTTTATTTATTTTTGAGACAGGGAGAGACAGAGCATGAACGGGGGAGGGTCAGAGAGAGAGGGAGACACAGAATCTGAAGCAGGCTCCAGGCTCTGAGCTGTCAGCACAGAGCCCGACGTGGGGCTTGAACTCACGGACTGCAAGATCATGATCTGAGCTGAAGTCGGATGCTTAACTGACTGAGCCACCCAGGCACCCTAAAATACTTGTATTTAGGTGCCTTTTGAAAGATCACAGTAACCGGCAGCCTGCCTTCTTCAATCCATCAGGTGGTAGAGCTGGAACCGACAGGAGGGGACTCCTCTGGATGGATGTGGCTCCTCCTGTCTCTGCCTCATTTTTCACATCCAGCCTGGCCCTGTAGGCATTTATGGTTGTAACTCTTGTAGAGGTCTCTCACCAGGTGGCATAAATTCATTCACCTGTTGATCATGCATGCATGCATGCAGTTTTTTGAACTCTGATGTAAGTAGCAAGCATAGTGCTAGATGTGGGAGATATAATGGTGTCAAAGACAGATGCTGTCCCTTCATTTACACATTCTCCAGTCCACTGGGGAAGCTAGATATGGAAAAAGTTCTATGTCATTTTGCGTATAAATGACATGAAGGCTAATTGTGTTATGGTACTAGTCCACCAAATTATCTGAGAAGATGGAGCACGTTTTTCTGACTTTCCTAAAAGACTCTTGAGAACAACACTGAGGAGAGCTTTGCTAAGGTCCAGACACATCTTCCATATCACACTTCCCTTGTCCACCTGCTTGCAACTGTCCAAAACCAAGCCAAAACGAAACCGAAAAAATAAAACACATATATAAAGGAAATGAGTTTCATCTGAGAAGTCTCATTCTCCTTGCCCTGGCTCTTTGTCTGTAGAATCTGCTGTTTCTTTCCCTTTCTGAAAACAGAATGCTATTGGGGTATTTTGTAGTGTTTTATTGTTCAGGATTTTTCTGGGGGCCCAGGTAGCAGTTTGGTGATCTCATTTGTGAGATCTCTGGGAACCCTGCTTATGAAATTCCTCTGTGCCAGAAGAAGTGAACTCATTTAAAGGTATCTGGGTATTTCATAGATGTATTCGCTCTGATTTCTCCCTTCAGAATATCACCTCTCAAAATAAAGTGTTCACTGGGGGAAAGTGGTTAGCACTGGAATTTCCTTTATTCTGAGGGTGGATAGAAGAAAGGTTATCCCTTGAAAACTCCTGTCTTAGGATCCTTTGACTGTGAGTAGCATAGGCTAAATCTGATTAATTTAAGCAAAAGTGAACTTATTAGAAGGATATGGGAGAAATCAGAGCTGTGAAGGAAAAGGTGAAGACTTAGGCTTTGGAAAGTTCTGGAACCAGAGAAGTTCTGGGGATCCAGGAAGTAGATGGAATGGTCCATTCCTTCAAGATAGCATAGACAGGATGAATGGCTCTGTTCAAAATGTGAAATCCACGGAGGGAGCTTCTGATCAGCCTACCATGTCACATGACCAGCCCAGCTTTCTGACACCGTCAAGACCCCGTATGATGCTCAAGGAAAACCAAGGGGAGTAGACCCCAGGCGTGGACCCCACGTGTGTTTCCTGGAGTCTTCTTTCCTCAACCTAAAGACAGTTATTGACTCTGAGCTCTTCACCAATGGGGTGCCATATCATCACTGCTCACTTTCTAAATATTTGTCTAATGAACACTAGTGTCATGAACGCTAGCTGTTCTTTGTGGGGCCCCAGTTCTTTTTTATTTCTTTCAGTCTTCAAGCTAAGAGATCTGTATAAATGAACATGGAGAATGCCTACCTAGCACTTAGTATTGTCAAAGCACTATTGCAGGTGCCTTAGTGATAACAGCTCATTAAAAAAATTTTTTTTAATGTTTATTCATTTTTGAGAGAGGGTGCAAGTGGGGGAGAGACAGAGAGACAGGGAGACACAGAATCCGAAGCAGCCTCCAGGCTCCGAGCTGTCAGCACAGAGTCCAGCGTGGGGCTCGAACTCCTGAACCGTGAGACCATGACCTGAGTCAAAATTGGATGCTTAACCGACTTAACACTCAGGCGCCCCGATACCAGCTCATTTAAGACTGACAGGACTTTGAGGTACAGTTCTCGTTATTTGTGGTAGTTAATGTTGGACAAAGTTGCTGCAAATGCCGAATTAGTAAATACCGAAACATTGCTCCTAGGGGAATATGGGGGCAGGTCCCTTGAGCTTCTGACCATGACATTTTTGTCAACCCATCAATGCATAACCTTGTTTTATGTGTATTTCTGCTTTAAAGTCACCTTATTTAATACCTATTTTTGACTCATTAACATTGAACTCATGGCCAACAGCACTACAACTCATGCCTGGATGAAGTTTACCTAACACACCTAGTTTCTTGAAATGTTACATCACAGCCTTCTTCCACTTAGGAACACACCCTTGGGGGCCATTTGAAATAGCAAAGTTTCTAACAAAAAGGACAAAAATGTGAAAAATGTGGTACTAAATATACTGTAAAAAAAAAAAAAAAGAAAACTTTCCGACATGAAAACTGAAATGAGAAGGTAGAACATCACCTTGTTCAACCTCAGCTGGGAATGTGTGCGTTCGGTGACTCAGATTTTTTGCCGCCGCGTATATGTCTGAGGATGACCAGGAAAGTAACTTGAGTGTTGATTTTGGGGTTACAAGTAATAGCAAGTAGGCGAATTTGCAAGTACAGAATCTGTGAGTAATGAGTATTGACTTTAATACTGTTCTCCCTGTTTTACAAAAGCAGAATGGAGGTGGAGAGGGGGGGTAATTAGCCTTCTGAAGGTAGTGCAAGCAGGGTGCAAGCAGGGAGTGGAGAATGGAGTCAGACTTGTCATTTTGCCTGCAGACTCTGTTCTCAAGAGGCAGGGCAGTGGTTGAATGCAGTGTGGCCCCTGCTGAGAGCTGGTTTTCACACTCTGTAGGCACTTAGGAACTAGAGAATACGGAAGGCTGTAAGAAGGTCCAAGTAGTAGGGGACGTGGGGGTGGGAAAGTGGTTTTCTTGAGTAAGCCTTTGCTGTTTTCATATCCTGTGATGAGGTGCCAAGGATATTGGACCCTGACGCTTTCTATGTAACAACCTTTTTTTTTAATGTTTATTTATTTTTGAAAGAGAGACAGAGCATGAGTGGGTGAGGGGCAGAGAGAAAGGGAGAGACAGAGACAGAGACAGAGACAGAATCCAAAGCAGACTCCAGGCTCCAGGCTCTAGGCTCTGAGCTGTCAGCACAGAGCCCAATGCCGGGCTGGAACCCACAAACCACAAGATCATGACTTGAGCCAAAGTTGGACACTTAACCAAGTGAGCCACCCAGGCTCCCCCCCCCCGCCACGTAACTTCCTGAGATGAATCTCTTATAAACCGATGTCCGGGTAGTCTGGGAGAAACACTTGTTTGTGGTCTTTTGGATTCCCAGGAGAGAACAGGATAGTAATTCAGACCATGGATGTTGGAACCCCAGCTTTCTGGGTCTGAACCCTGCCTCTATTGCGTCTGTGACCTTTGGGAAGTTACTTAACCTCTCAGTTTTTGTCTGCAAAATGGGGATACTAACAGTAACTATCTCATGGAGCTGTTGAGAAAATTAAATGAGTATATGTATATAATCCCTGATATATACATATCTCATTTAGAACAGTGCCTGGCACATAAGACATGCTCTAAAGGTGTTTACTATTGTTATTATTTGTCCCCAGCTGTGAGGGTCACACACTAGACTCCCTTGTGTGTATCCCCACCCTCACTTGAGCGATCACCGTGGAAGCTAGGTCAGCTGGCAGCCTCCTGGGTCTTTTCCATTCTGCTACAGGGGCTGCCTGACTCACCTCTTGTGCTCACGCAGATGACAGCTAAATAGAAGGGCTCCTTCCTCTTAGCATTAGCTTAATTATAGGGGCTCCCTGGAAGCGGGTGTTGGGAATGTGCTCTGAGAACGGCCCCCTCACCCTTCCCCCCAGAGCTGGCACTGGTACCTAAAAGGAGTAAGAACGTTGTTTCTTACCTACTCTTTCTTACATTCATTTTTTCTCTGTGATGCTGTACATAGAATCTTTCATCTCTGGATGGGTCCTTGTACTTTTTTGTGTGTTTTCTGTGCCCCGGTTTGAGTTCCAGAAGGTCTGTTTGGGTCTCTGTGGGTGTCTGGCAGCCTCTGCAGGCCTTTCTGAATTATATAACTGAAGTTTTGTATTTTCTGTTCCTTACTGGGGGTTCTTCTGTGCTATAATTTGACTCTTAGGGTATGAGAATTTTCTTTGGGATCCCCTAGCGTTTCCTTATAAACAACTTCCCTGCCGTATTTTCTTCTTTAAAATAATTCCTTCTCATTGCCGAAGCAATACATATTCATTACAAAACATCGCAAGATACAGAGGAAGCAAGTAATCTTACCCCCGACAAATGTTGATACCTTGGTGTATTTGTCTGTTTTCTTTGTTTGTCTCTGAGTCTCTCATACACACAGATGGGGTTATGATGATTTATGAGACTACCCGTTCGTCATTTTCCATTTCACCATTGTTCTTTTGTGTGGCTCTGTGGGCTCCAGTGCACGGCTTGACCACCCTTTCCTAGCAGGTGCCCTGAGGACGGTCATTGGGAGTGTTCCCATTTCTCACTATTATAACAGGGCTCTGATAAGCATCCTGGGATTGCACCCTAATTAGGTTCTCAGAGCAGATTTCTAGAAGTCTTTAGTCATCATGATGTTGAAAGGAGTGTTTGCCGTGTTCTCTTGACTCTCCCGGGCCCACGGACCCCTGTGTCCATCTTCCCAAGGTGTATGTCAAAGAATGGACAGGACAGGAAATGGGCCCTCTGCTCCTGGATCTTTCTCTAATTCCAGCCCCCACCCCTCTCTCCTTTTAGCTGATTTAGCTACAGCTTTCTGCTGTTCCCTGGGATAGGTGGGCATTTTATTGTTTTAAAAAATATTAAGACATTTAAAAATCATGGTAAGATACCATCAGATTTACCGCCTTCACCATTTTTTAGTGAATAGTATAGGTGTGGTAAGTTGTGTAGCAGATCTCCAGAGGTTTTTGCAGCCTGAGATGCTATAGCCACGGGCAGGTCCCCATTTCCCCCTTCTCTCAGCCCCTGGTAACCACCATTCCATTTTCTGGGAGTTTTTGGGAGTTTGACTACGTTAGGTACCTCATGTAAGTGGAATCATACAGTAGTTGTCTTTTTGTGACTGACTTATTTCACTTAACATAATGTCCTCAAGGTTCATCCGTATTGTAGCACGTGTCAGAATTTCCTTCCTTTTGAAGGCCGAATAATGTTCCATTGTATGTATATATCACATTTTGCTTATTCATTCAACTGTCGATGGACACTGGAGTTACTTCCATCTCTTGGCAATTGTGAATTGTGCATTATGCCAGTGTGAACATGGGTGTCCGATGTCTCTCTGAGACCCTGCTTATGCCTCTTTTGAACGTCTACCTGGAAGTGGAATGGCGGAGTGGAAGTGTCTTGGGCAGACTCTTCTGGAGACTTGGCCTCCAATTCCTCCGTGCCCCCAGCTGTCACATCCGTTCGCTTATGGGGCACCAGCCATGTTCCAGTCACCGAGCTAGGCTGTAGAGGTAGAATGGCTGAGATAGGTCCCTGTCCTCATGGGGCTGATACTTCACAAGCAGATGGACAACACTCAAGTAAGCAAATTGAAAAAACACAGAGTGAGTTCAGTTTGTGATAAATGTCATGGGAGGCCGAATCAGGAGGAGGCAGCAGAGTGAGTGGCTATCTTAGATAGGGGGCACCCCTCCCCCGCAACTGACATTTGACCTGAGGACTATAAGATGGGAACGAGTCAGCCATGCAGAGTTGGGGAGGGTACTGTTCTGGGCCCTGGGATGAACCATGTAAAGGTGGTAAGGAGGAAACCAATTTGGCATGATCGTGTAGCAGGGAATAGTGGGTATGGGATGGGGAGGCAGAACATTCAAGGCGGTCTTCCTTGCTGCCTTTCTGTATTTTCTTTACCCAGGAAGTTGAATGCCGTTAGCAAGCAAAATGCTGCTTGGTAACCATTTCCCATTTTAATGTGTGCTGGTGCCAGAGGGGAAATGCTCAAAACCTACTGCTTCTGACTCAGACACCATTGGTTTTGCCATAATGACCAGTCGATCTACCCTCTCTCCACCGCCCTAGTCATGGCTGCTTTTTTTCAGCCACAGCCTGTCATGGCTATCCCTGGGTTGGCTTGGGCTTAACTGTCTTTATCTGTAAGGAATTACTCCAACTCACCTGCCAAAAAGGGTTACAAGATATAACCATCTTGTGGTTATAAGATGGCTGGAAGGATTTCACTGGCAAGCACACGTCGCATCTGTGCTGGCCTCTGGCCTTGTGCTTAGAACCCTGTGACAGCTTTTCCACAGGTGTGCTGTTGAGAATATAGTGACGTAGCTGGATGACCAAGACTGGTGGGGTGGATGTGAGACCTGCAAGCGTGTGAGTCCCTTTATACTGGTGGAGCGTGAGTCAAGCCCTCTCTTATTTTCTTAGTAAATGCTATTATTTCCATTTAACATGACTAGTCATCCATCCACATATCCACCCATCCACCTATCTACCCATCTACCCATTCATCCATCCATCCATCCACTTATCCTTCTACCCATTCACTCATTTATCCACTCATCCATCCATCCACCCCTTCCATGCACCCATCCATTCATTCATACATCAGTCTGTTCAACCATCCATCCATCCATCCATCCATCCATCCATCCATCCATCCTCTATCCATATTCAACATAATGTAATGATTAAGATCATAGAGTTTGGTGTTATCTTGAGTAAATTGGAATCCCAGCTCTGCCACTCACCAAGTATATGATCTGGGTTAAGATTTTTAACCTCTCCTTGCCTCAGCCTCCTCAGCTATAAAATGAGATCGATATTGAAAATATTAATAGAGCCTATGTCCGTGGCATTGATATGAGGGATATGTAAGTCAGTATGTGTAAGGTATTTTCATTAGTGCTTAGTTTGTAGTGGTGCTATATGAGTGTTAGCTATTACTATTAGCAAATCTGCATCTATTTATCTACTGTCATAATCACTAATGCTTGTCACTAAGTATTTCTGGTTTTTGGACTTGTGGGCCTATGATAGGATTGTACTTCCTGTTTCCCTTGTGGGTTGGTAGGGCCATATTAGTAATTCTGGCCAATGGGTTGTAATCCAAAGTGGTCTGTGCCATTTTTATGCTGGAGCATGCCATTACTGGTTCTAGAGTCTCTTGAGTTCAGGCTTCTCCATCAGCTTGATCCTGGTTACGTAGAACAGCCTGGCACTGACATGTAGTATCAGAGAAAAAGAAACATTTTGCCTATTTTGGGGTTGCTTATTACTGCAGTATAACCCAGCTTTCCTGACTGTTTCTGTCTTTCAATGTCTCTTTTTTGTTACCTCTGTACAATAAATAACACTATAGCCTTTTTTCCCTTTTCTTTAGAGCACCTAATATTAACTGGCATTCTACTGTATATTTCTTTGTTTGTTGTTAATGATAAACAGTACATTCCCCATGAGGGCAGGGACTCAATTGTTCACTCTTCTATTTAGAATGTTGCCTTGCACAGAGTAGACAATACATACTCTTTAAATGAATTAATAAATGAATGGGTCTACTTAACTTCTAGGAGTTTCTATAGAATCCTACATTCTGCAGCTACCTCAAAAATCCTTACTGAGGGAGTTAATATTTGAGAACGAACACACTGACCTTGCATTCTCAGATTTTATTGTCTGAATCAAGAAAAGATTCCCTGAGATAGACCTCACTGTCACTCTGCAAAGCTCCTAATACCCTTACTCTATTGCAAGAAGCTTCCCTGTACCCTATGAGATAATCCTTGCCCAGAATAAAGCTCCGTTTTCTTGCTCTGAACCTTGTAGGGGCTTTGACCCTTCCTGTGACAGCTATGACAGAACAGAACGTCTTCATACATCTAGCATATCTTTGGCCACCTCTTTGAAACCAGGAGAGACACTCCTCAGTACCTTTAACTATTTTTGGAAGCAAAGTGATATGTACCCCATAGAAGACTTAGGAGGCCGGTCACTTCCAACCATGCTTCCCACCTTGTAATTCTTAGTCATGGGCTGAGAGGCAAGCTCCAGTCCCAGTACTTTTCCTGCTTCATACCTGGTTCCTGGCTCTCTTGATGCCCTTGGTGATCCTTCACTATACACTCTGGACTTGCTTCTATTGAACAGTGTCCCCTCTTGCCTAAAGAGAACCCCAACTTTCCTCTGGGGATACCGTCCCAGTCAGGAATAACAACCCTTTTGAGTCAGGAGTTGACTTTTCTGTTGTTCTTTATTATTGCTTCCTGGAGGTCCCACTCTTGTTTAAGAGCTGACCTTTAAGACTTCTAGTAAGTGACCATTCTGCCCTCTTGCTTCTTCTCATTTTCATCTGTCGACCACTATACACTGTGCAGTACCCCCCCGCCCCCCGTTTACTGAAGACACTGGGACCCCGAGTCATGATCTTCCTCCTGACATCGATGTCTACTGTAATCTTAGGATATTTCAATATCCATGAAGGCATACTTTGCATCAACCTAGTCTTATAATTTTTGTGATCCCTTACTTAAAGTATTTTCAATTCCAGAGCCTCTTCAGGAAACAGAGATATGTGTAAAGACATGTACTAGTAAAGCCATTGTGCTGCCATTGATAACAGAGAATAATTGTAAATAGCCAAACTATACAATGGGTAAATAATGTTAAAACATTTGATGGAATATTATACTGCCATGTAATATTCTGGTTGCATTCTTTGGGAAAATGGTCATGATATATGGTTGGTTAGGAAAAAAAAATCAGGTTATGAAGTAAGATGTGTATATGTGTGTATATGTCTAGGAAAAAAACCTAAAGGGACACATGGTATTCTTATATATTTTTATATGTGTTTATCATCAAAATTAAAACACATTTTATATGTGTTTATCACATGAGTTTATCATGTGAAGTTGTAAGTGCTGTTGTGCGTGCGTGCGTGTGTGTGTGTGTGTGTGTTGTGTCTGTTATATATGTTTACAGGTGCATACATCTGTGTTCTCTAATTTTCCCATTGAGTATGTGCTAACAAATATTATTTTTGGGGTGCCTGGGTGGCTCAGTCGGTTAAGTGTCTGATTCTTGATTTCGGCTTAGGTCACCATCTCATGGTTTGTGAGATAGAGCCCCAAGTAGGGCTCTGTACTGACAGTGCAGAACCTGCTTGGGATTCTTCCTCTCCCCTTCTCTTTGTCCGTCCCCCACTCTCACATGCTCTCTTTCTCTCTCAAAATAAATATACTTAAAAAAAGACAAATATTATTTTTTAAAATAATAAAGACGTAACTGGAGAGCAGGGATTCTCTTGGGCATTTCCTAAACTGTGT
This sequence comes from Prionailurus viverrinus, assembly GCF_022837055.1. Classification (NCBI taxonomy): domain Eukaryota; kingdom Metazoa; phylum Chordata; class Mammalia; order Carnivora; family Felidae; genus Prionailurus; species Prionailurus viverrinus. Next base: position 23,049,692 of record NC_062576.1, on the reverse strand, counting down.
TGCCCAGTTTCCTTTGTTGGGCATATCTCCAGAGTGTATACGAGGGTGTCATGAGTTACTGTTATCACTTCTTAGAATCCTCAGTTCAAGAGGATTTTAACCAGAGTATGGTTTTTAACCAGAGGCATGAGATTTTAACCAGAGCAACCAGTCAGTTATGGTGATTTTAGCTCTAGATCTATCTAATGCCCGGTTGCAAGGGGTTGTGTTGCTCTGAATGACCTGGGTAGGCTGATGAGCATCCTCATGAAACCATTTGTGAAAGAGAATGCCGCATGTCTGCCCATCACATTGACCCGGGAAAGGAGCTTCTACCAAAGACAGCACAGAAATTTTGCAGACACTGACCAGAAGGGAATTTGTCAGTGTTTAGCTTGGCTGGCTTCCCACAACCTACCTTCTTGTACAGTTAGAAGCCTTTCCAGTGTAATGTGTGAAAAACCATAGGCCCCCTGCCCACGCCCTCCCAGAGCTGTATCACCAACAGCTTTCAAGTGTGTGCAAATTGGGAGACGGCTGGATCCCACATCTCTCTGTGTCATTTGCTGGAACAAATTCCTGTTAATAAGTACCTTGGCTCCCTTGGTCTCAGTGATAAAGAAATACCTGTTACCACGAGCCCTTGACAGAAGATCTTTGGTGAGGGCCTCAACACTCAACGTTTTAATTGGCGGTAGACAGATGTGTTGGGAAAGCTCACCCCCACTGCCCCCATCTGTTTCAATAAGAATGCTGTGAAATAGCACCCCCTTTGCCCTTCTGTGCCTTATGTCTTGGACGTTAAACACTGACTACATGGTTGTTTAAAATAACTCTGTTGCTTCAGGATGCGGTGTTGCCGATTTGGGGGATTAAGTCGTTTTAAGGTCATGAGCTTTAATTCTTACTTCAGTGATTCTCAAACCTTGTTTTGCAAAAGCCCCAGAGCTTTTTTGTCTCAAGGGATGAGCATGTCATTTCCAAGACAATGTTATTTCTGTTTTCATATTAGTAAAAAAACATGAAAGTATACATCATAGTGTGATTTATACATTCAAAGCACTTGCATTCCCATCCCGTGTTCTTCACATGAAGCTTTGGGTGAGCTAGCGGTCAGCTAGTTTTATTTATTGCATTTGATGTATATGTGTTGAGTGCCTGTTGGTATACAGCACTGAGAAAAACATCAGTTCTTGCGGGAGCTTAACACAGTCTAAGGGGACGCATTGGACCTATTTTGCAGTGGGGGAAAGGGTGGCTCAGGGAGGTGACATGAACTCTTAGGTTCAGTGTCAAGTTAGCATCAGAACTAGACTGTTATCCAAGTCTTGTGATCTCAGTCTGTCACCGGTTCCAGCTTTACGTCCACGATTCCATGTGAGTAGAATCAGCTCATTGACACGGGGATGGACCAGATAGCATCCTTTTTAGCAGGATCGGAAATCTGCATCCTGTTATCCCTCTGTCTATAGGGTAGACTTGGAGTGGCCCTTGGGCTTATTCTTTTTCTTTTTAAGCTTGCTTATTTATTTATCTATCTATCTATCTATCTATCTATCTATCTATCTATTTATTTATTTATTTTGAGAGAGAGATAGAGAGAGAGAGTGCAAGCGAGCCAGAAGGGACAGAGAGAGGGAGAGAGAATCCCAAGCAGGTTCCACACAGTCAGCACAGAGCCTGATGTGGGGCTTGAACTCACAAGCTGTGAGGTCATGACCTGAGCTGAGACCAAGAGTCAGGTGCTTAACTAACTGAGCCACCCAGCTGCCCTTGGCCCTTGTGCGTATTCTTGACTGTAGGGATGGTCCGATGGAGTGTAACGGGGGAGCCATGCTAAGACCCTGGATGTAGTTTATCTTTGGATACCTCTCCGCTAGCCCCTTATTTGAACTCTCCTGTTACCCTCAAAGGGACTCTGAGAAAACCCAAAAGACCAATAGATAAAGGGAAAGGTAAGAAGGGAATATGGGAGAGAGAGCCTGGAGGAGAGAATGACACTTGTAGACAGGAGAAGCCAGGAAACCTTGGTGGATGCGGAGTCGATACATTGACCATGGCATGAAGGGCTTTGCCAGCAACATGGCGGCTCTATTCTAGCTCTCTCTCCTTTTGCTTTTCCCAAGTGTGCTGACAAGCACCATGCTTAGGCTGGTTTAACAGGGATTATACTAGGAGGATTTTCTAACATCCATGCCTGGATTACCCTTTATCTGATTTCTCAGCAGTGGCCTTCCGTGGGCTCAGAGTGTCCCAGGTTCAGCTCCCAGGGCAGCCCAGTGATTGTTTGCAAGTCCTGACTTAGGATCAATGCAGAAAATATGAAAAGTGTAAAGAAAAAAAAAAAAAAAAAAGGAAAAAGAAAAAAAAAAAAGGAAATGTTACACTGGTAACATTTTTTATGTCATTCCAGTGTTTTTCCATGCAGATAAATATGTGTAATTATTTTCATGTTTTAACCAAAATCATGTCATACCATAATACTGTTTTATTGTCTTCTTTTTTCACTAAATAGTACATTGTAAATATTTGCCACATCAAACGTTTTTCTACAAAGGATTGTTAATGATTGTGTGGATTTTCATGGAATGTATATACCAAAATTTACCTAAAGCAGCCCCTATTATTTAATATTATTTAAGTATATTTAAATAATGTTAATATTTAATATCAATATGTAATAGTAATATTACTGTTACAAATAACATCTTTGTCTATTTATCTCTTTGGATGGCTATTTCTGAATATTTCCTAAGGATAAGTTAGTATCCTTAGTATTAGTTAGCTTTTGCTGTGTAACAAACCATCCCACAACTTAGTGGTATAAAACGACAAATACTTCCATTTGGCAGGGCTGTAATTTGCGCTAGGCAGTTCTTTTGTTCTGGGCTGGAATCTGTGGATATAGGTTAGGCTCACTCAGGCGCTTGCAGTGAGCTAGCTGGTGGATTGCTTGGATTGCTTGGGTGACTGTGGTATCTCATCTCGCAGCCTGCCAGCCTTGTCTACATAGCAATCACAGAGTTGCAAGAGCAGCAGCATGAAAGTCCCCGACGCACAAACTTTGTTGTGTTTGTGTCAAGCTTTTGTCTGTCCCATAGGCCAAAGCATGTGACAGTGGCCAAGCCCAGAGCATGTTTTGGAGGACATTACCAAAGGGCACGGCTACAGGAGGCATAAAAACACCGGAACTGTTGTTTATACATATCCTAGCACGGTTCCCCAGATTGCAATTTCTGTGTCAGAGACCTGGTCATTTTAAAGGTTTTTGTTGCCGGATGGCTCTCCAGGGAAGTGGTCACTAATCTATACCCTCACCTACAATACATACATTTCCAAATTCTCTTGATCACTAGATAGGATCATCACTTCAATTTTCTCCCAGAAAATAACACTGTTGCTTTTGAAAAATCGATGTTCATCGTAAAACACCAAAATAATGTGTAACCTTTATGACATCTATTGTTACTATCCTCCCCAGTACTTGATTCATTCTGACATTATTCTTTTGTTATGTTATTGGGCTAAATTTATTTACATTACATTTAGTATCTCTGGTCGGGAAGTTTACTTTGTTGGTCAGTTATCTTCAGCAAGTTTTTGCTCTTTTCATCAAAACATCTGGGAAGCCTATCTTTTCTTTCTTTCCTCCCCCCCCCCTTTTTTTGATACTTAGGATAATGTTCTTTAAAAGTTTGAGCATATTTGCCATACCACCCCCCACCTACAAATAAAAAACAACTTTTGGGGACTAGTGCCTTTTCTGAGATCAATTATTTGATCATTTTTCCAATTTATTCCATTATTATATAATTTCCAATTGTACCCATTTTTTGCATACTTTGTATGTTTTCCCAAGAATAATCATTTAACTGAATTCTAACTTATTAGTATAGGACTGTACATATTATTCTGTAGTGATTTGTAAAACCTCCTTGCCATCTGAAGTTCTGTCTCGTTTCTCATTTTTACGGAGATGTTCCTATTTTTGATTTTTGAAATCTTCTTGACGAGCTTTGCCAGAGTGTTACTGTTCTCCCCTCAGACACCCTCCCTTTAAATTGATCCTTCAATTCCGTTTCATGTTGTATTAATTCCTGCCTTATTCTTCACTATTTCCTCAGCGTTATGGCTTCTTCCTAGTTTCTTGAGTTGAATGCCTTCTATAATTTAAATTATGTCTACTGTTTTGTCAAAGATTGGATAGAATGTATGCTGGTCTCCCATGATAGTGATTTTTTTCAACACATCTTTATATATATATATATATATATTTTTAATTTTTTAAAAATTTTTTAATGTTTATTTATTTTGTTTATTTAATGTTTATTTATTTATTTTGTGCATTGCTTTAATCCAAACCCTAATTGTCTCAGAGAGAGACAGAGCATGAACGGGGGAGGGGCAGAGAGAGAGGGAGACACAGAATCCACAACAGGCTCCAGGCTCTGAGCGGTCAGCACAGAGCCCAACGCGGGGCTCGAACTCACAACCTGTGAGGTCATGACCTGAGCCGAAGTCGGACGCTTAACCGACTGAGCCACTCAGGCTCCCCTCTTTATATATTTTTTAAAACAAATTCTGCTTTATGTATTTTGCGTGTAGTTTTATGTTGTAGGAGTCAGAATTTCACAATTCTCTAGTCTTCCTTGTGAAGTCAGACACGTTTAAGCTCAAACCCTTCTTGGCTGCTCTTTGCAAATGATGAAATGATGGGACAGTTTTATATTCTCCTGCAAACTTGGTGATAATAATAATGCCAGTATAACTCTTTTTTTAATACTTAAATGATGTAATAAATGTAAAGAGCTTAACACAGTGCCAGGCACATGGAATTGTTATTATTGATACACTTTTTATGAATACAGAACACTCATCTTTGTCCTCTGTAATATTTCCATGCTTTAAATTTTGTCTGATATTAATATTCCTACTCATTACAGATTTCCCTTTTTTCACTTTTATTTTGTGTCTTTTTATTTTCAGCAAGTCTCTTGTGAACCACGTATATTTGAATTTTTATTTTTTCTCTGAATTATGAAACTTTGCCTTTTAATGTGATAATCAACCCATTCACATTTTTGCAAGACAAAGCATTTTGCAAGTTTTTACTTCTTCCCTCTTCCAGTCTACTCTTCTGCCTTTGGAGATTTCTGAGCCAAAAAAAAAAAAAAAAAAGACTGCTGAGCCAGGATTTTATGAAAAAATTTAAATATATTTTACTTCACATGAATTGTTACTGATATTTGCATCATTTAATTTGATTCAAGAAGATTTTTTTGAGACATAACTCCTAAAACTTACTTCTTTGGGCCCATTTCCCTCTTACTGACTTAACTAACTGATTAATTAACTCAATCAGCAGATATTTATTGAAGATATACTATATGCAGGCATTATGCTAGGTGCTGGGAAAAAAGTGTGTGACATACAGCTAGTCTGTGTTTCATCAAACCTACATTTATAGCATGAGAGAGACGAAAAAGAAGTAAGCAGAAAAATAGACTGCAAGTTAAAACAGGTATAAAGGAAATAGATAAGAGGGGCACTGGGGTGGCTCAGTCGGTTTAAGTGTCCGACTTTGGCTCGGGCCATGATCTCGCAGTTTGTGGGTTTGAGTCCTGCGTCGGGCTCTGTGCTGACAGCTCAGAGCCTGGAATCTGCTTTGGATTCTGTGTCTCCCTCTCTCTCTGCCCCTCCCCTGCTTGTGCTCTCTTTCTCTCTCTCTCTCAAAAATAAATAAACATTAAAAAAAAAAAAGGAAATAGATAAGGGGCTCAAGAGAATAGTGAGCTTGTGGGGGGTATCTAGGAAGTTTAATGAGGTAGGGCTTCTTGTGCAGGTGGTATTTATGCTGGCACTTTAAGGAAAAGAGAAGAGGGGAAGAAGGGCATTGCAGGTAGATGGAAGGACCAGTACGTGCAAGGGCCCTGCGAGAGGAAATAAATAGCCTTATTCTAATATTGCTTCCATTAAAAATTTTTTTATATTCAACAATTAGGGTTTGGATTAAAGCAATGCACAAAAGCACAGTTAATCTCTTGTAAGCTATCATATGAAAGGTTGGAAAGGGCATCTGAAGGTCAGGTGGAATGCTCTTCATCCATTCGTCCATCCACTCACCCATCTATCCAACCATCTATCCACTCATTCTCCCATCCACTCATGTATCCTTTCATAAATCTATGCATCCGCCGTCTAGTAAACATTGAGTACCTGCTATGTGCCAGGCTCTGTGCGAGGTATTGACCATATAAATAGTATAAGCTTCCCCTGGAATGGAGAGCCTAACTATATAAGCAGGCTGGAGGACCCATGAGGATGAAGTTTGTGCTTCTGTTGGAGTGGGATGGATCAGCGGGGTGGGGGAGGCATGAGTGAGAAGCTCTGTAGAGCCCTGAGCAGGGAGGGGGGTGGCGGGAAAGAGCTGAGAGCAACTCCTGCCAGATGGCTTCATTCTTCCCCCTGAAGGAAGTGGGGACTTCGTGCTGTGATGTGATACACAAGAGCAGCGTTTCCTGTGGGTTTGCAAGGGCATTTTGAATCTAAAGACTACTGCTTGTTGATGTGTGAAGAATTTTTTTTTTTTTTTTTTTTTTTGCTTTTTTAGACTTTGTGAAGGGATAATCAGACCGATTTCATAAGCTTGGAAAAAGGTTCTTGAGGTGAATTTAAATGCACATGTTTTCTTAGGTGGAGCCCTAATCAAACACCTGCTATATCAGATATCACCGGTTGGGGGGTTCTGCTAGGCACCTGCAGTTGGCTCACTCAGCTGTCGCATGGAAGCTCATGTCCTCCAGTTCCTGGAATGGACCAGTTTTCTGCAACTGACCAGTTTCTAATAGTGGATCCTGTCTGATTTGACCCTGACCTCCACGAATCTTCCTGTCTTCGACTGTGAGCTGAGGAGGGTATTGGACCGCTTGATCTTTTGGGACCCTCTTTTGGGACCCTGTCTATCTTTAAATTTTTTTCTAATGTTTATTTATTTTTGAGAGAGAGAGAGAGAGAGAGAGAGAAAGCATGAGCAGGGGAGGGGCAGAGAGAGAGGGTGACACAGAATTCAAAGCAGGCTCTGAGCTGTCAGCACAGAGCCCATTGTGGGGCTCGAACCCACAAACAGTGAGGGCCTGACCTGAGATGAAGCCGGACACTCAATTGACTGAGCCACCCAGGTGCCCAGACCCTGTCTGTCTTTAAAGTTCAGTCATTTGTTGGTTCCTTCCTCACCTCTCCTTCCACCTCTTCCTCCCTGTTCCTGCCATCTAGTATTTAATTGATGCCTGCTATATGCCAAGAACAGTCCCTACCTCATGGAGCTTACCACTTAACAGGAGAGACAGACAGGCAAATAATTATACAGATAACAGTATAATTCCCGTTATGATACGTGCTATAAATGAAAAGAATAAGGTGGGTGAGAGTGTATGTCAAGGTGACCTCTCTTATTTTGGGGGGTCAGAGAAGTCTTTCTTGACTAAGTGAAGTTTAAATAAAAAATAGACGAGGATGGGCAGAAAAGCATTGCAGGTGGAGGGCACAGCCTGTGCAAAGACTCTTAGATAGGAAGGAGCATGACAACATTGACAAAGGTAAAAATTCATAATAAAATAATAATACTAGTAATAATAGTAGTTACTACTTAATGATAACCTACTGTCTGCCAGCCACTATGCAATCCTTCAGTGTGCAGTCTTTTTTTTTTTAACATTTTATTTTTAAGTAATCTCTACACCCAATGTGAGGCTTGAACTTACAACCCCAAGATCAAGAGTCACATGCTTTACTGATGGAGCCAGCTGGGCGCCCCTAAGTGTGTGATCCTTATCAAGCCATTTCACCTCTTCACTTCGCTTGTACATCTGTAAAATGGGGTGATAATGACTGTACTTTATTGGGTTGTTTTGAGGGTCCAGTGAAGTAACGTCTGTGATTCTTTAGTTCTATGCCTGAACTATAGTAGGTGTCCAGAAGACAAATAGTTAACACTCTTCATTTTATGAATAGTGTTAGGTGAGAGATAGTTCTCACTGGGGCTCAGGACTTGTCCTTGGTCCTGTTGATGGTTTGTTTTTTGAGGTCATTCTTGGAGTTTGTGCAGAAGTGGAAATCTGCCACTCAGCACAGCCAAACTTGTGAAACACTGCTTCTCCACCTGCTCCCAAGGAAAAAGGGGTGGGACTGAAAAAGGGGCCACAGGTTGGCCTTCAGGCAGCAGAGACATTGGGAACTGGCTTTTGGCATTTGCAACATTGGTTGGCGTTGCAGAAGGCACGGAAGGTCAAGGGTAATAATTGTCGCAGGACAGACAGCTTAGGGGAAACTGTGCATTCCATTCCTTATTTGTTGGTAAGACCAATATATTCTCTGTTCTTTGACTGTTGGGAAGACATTTCCCCCAAATCTCTCTGCTGAGAACTTGGGCCATTTTCCTGGTTACAAAAATCAAGTATCAACTTACTGGCTTGAACACGATGATGGATGTACCTTTGCAGCATTCAGACAGCCCCAGTGCCAAACTGTGTGTGTGTGTGTGTGTGTGTGTGTGTGTGTGTGTGTGCGCGTGTGCTGATCATAATTGATAATGACCTCCTTTGTCTTCTTTTTCCAAAGTATTTTTATTTATCTATTATGCATTAAAATAGTTTGTTTTAAATATGTAATATAGGGGTGCCTGGGTGGCTCAGTCGTTAAGCGTCTGATTCTTGATTTAGGCTGAGGTCATGATCTCGCCATTCGTGGGATTGAGCTTCATGACAACGTGAAGCCTGCTTACGATTCTCTCTCGCCCTCTCTCTCTGCCCCTCTTCTGCTTGTGCTGTTTCTCTCTCTCTCAAAAATAAATAAATATTTAACAAAAATAAATATGTAATGTGAAGTTTGAAATCCCGCAGGCATAACACGGTATGCAGCAGCAACAAATCTCCCTCTTGACTGCTGTCTCCAGGCGCTCTATTCTCATCTCTGGAGGGACAGCACTGTTACTAGTGTTGGATGTCTTAGTAAAGAGATAGTCCATGTATGAATCTTTTTTATACCCTTAGTAACACCGTATGCACATTTCTTGGCTTGTTGTTTTTTACCTGGCGATGTATCGTGGAGCTCTCCAAGCACATCTAGAGCAGCTGTGTTCATTTTAACAGCCACACAGTGCTCCCTTCGGCGGATGTCCCGTGCAGCCTCCTGGTGACGGGCATAAGACTGTGAGCACATCTGTAATCTGGGGTCCTGCAAATGGAACTGCTCTGGGTAAAAAGGCATGTGCATTTTCAACTTGGCTAGAGATTTCTGGCAGTGGGATCTGGTCCCATGTGCCACGCCTTCTTCGTGTCCCCATTTCTAGACCTGCTGGACCCTCCCCCCTCTCCTGTGAGGTTTCTGAACTGAAAAGGGGCACCTCTGTTCCCTCCTCCCCTCCCCCTGCTTGGAACTGACTAATCCACAGGATGAACTTTCTTCCCTAATCAAAATGCAGTTCCCAAAGATGGGTTGGAAATATAAATTGTGTCTGTCATTCTGGCTCTGAGCTTATGGGGGTTTTGGGTATAGTTCCAAATTGCTCACGGTTCGTACGGTGCAGCAAGAGCCCCTCTCTCTGCAGCCAATCCTTCATGATCGATCGCATGCACCCCCTTCCCCAATGGGCTTTCTCCTAAGGGTAAGTAGAAGGCATGGGTTCTCTTGCCTAAAAGAAAAATCGTTAACTCCACGGGGGCGCCTGCCGCTTGATTGGGAGCGCGCGGCATTTAGAGCCTGCTGGCTGCAATCTCACTTTGCAGACTGGAAGTTGTGGGGTGTTTTTATCTGCAGGAAACAGCTTTGAGCGGAAGGGGAGAGTAGATGGATAGATGAGGGAATTAGAAGAAGAGGAAGCCGTGGGAGAAATGTCTTTTTTTAAAGACAAACGTGGCAGGTCTCTCCTGCCCATCTCCTTGGAATGCCAAGTAGGAATTAAATGGGAAATTGGGTTGCTTCTGCCAGTCCTGCCCAGAAACCCTCCTGATTGGGTTCCTGGGGCTGCAGACTCTCGTCTGAGCTTTGAGCGCACCCCCCTCTCCCCTGCCCCCAAAGTCTCCTTTGCAGGAATTGGCTGGTAGCAGCACCTTCTCTGAGGTCCCAAAGGTTCGAGTGGCCAAAAAAGAAACCCTGCAGTGACCGTTCCCCAGCACCAGAGGCCACAGGAGGACTCTGGCCTGGCAAATATGTTCTCTGAGTTCCCATCGCTGCCTGTGTGTATGTCTTGTTCACTGTATTCCCCGGCTCCTGGAACCGGTACCTGGTACACAGTGGGCACTCAATAAATATTCACTCACAAGAGAGAAAACCTGATGGCAGGCAGAGGTCCCGGATCTTTACTCCTGGGGAGAGGACTTGATTTTAACTCCCCGCCAGTTGACAAGCAGCCTCACAGGGCAGAGGGAGGGCTGTGTGTGGGGTGGGCGTGTGGTTCTTATCTGTGTGCATGATGTTATGTCCTTTCTAAGACTTGGATTTCTCTGTTGGTGAGGGAGAAGGGCTGAGGAGGCAGGGAGAAAATGTTTGCCTCTGCCTTAAAAAAAAAACAACAACTTTTATTTTGGAATATTTAGGTTTTCAGAAAGGCTGCAAAGTTAATACAGAGAGTTCGCGTATACCCCTCATCCAGTTTTCCCTGCTGCTGATCTTATGTAACTATGGCACATTTGCCTCTGCTTTTTTGTGGAGTAGTCAGAAGTCCTTTGAGAAAGAATTCACGGGTAATTTCAATTTGGGTCTCACTACTACTAACAACAACAGAATGGTGATAAGAGTAGCGGTCATAGTAGAGGGTAGCAAGAGAGATAGTACTTACTGAGAGCCCAGCACTGTTTTCAGCCTTTCTCTCCCGTGTAGTAACTCGTGTGATGTGTAAGCCCTGTCATAACAGGACCCATTTTATGGATGGGGAGGTTGAGGCAGAGCAGCTGCTCTGCTCACACAGCTGGCCTCTAGCTAGTGTTTACAACCTAAGTTGTCTGGCTCCAGATTCTCACTCTTCACCATTTTTCCTGCATGATAATAGCTGTCATTTGTTGATGACATTGTGCTCAGAACCCGGATTCAGAGTTTTACATGTGTTATTTCTAAACCCTTCCTCTCACTGAGACGGCTTTGGTGAAGAGCACTGATTTTTGCTGTCCTGCTTGGGACAAAAATACATGCCCAAAGGTTTTGTGAGTAGGGATAGGAAGAGAACCTTAGGGCGCGTGTGTGTGTGTGTGTGTGTGTGTGTAGAGAGAGAGGAAGAGAGAGAAGGAGAGAGGGAGAGAGAGAGGGGGGAGAGAAAGGGTGAGAGAGAGCGAGGGAGAGAGAGAGAAAGAGAAGGAGAGAGAGGGACAGGGAAAGAGGGGGAGAGAGAGGGAGAGGGAAAGAGGGGGAGGGAGAGAAAGAGAGGGAGAGGGGGAGAGAGAGAGAGAGGGAGAGAGTGAGCAAGCTGGAGATTCTGCTGGTTTCTGGCCTAGTTTTTTTCCACTTGGATTTAGACAGATCTGCTCTGTACATTTGGGTACTGGATTTGCCACATCATTTCTCTCCCAGCAGCAGCAGCAGCAGCAGCTATTCTCGAAGCTTGGTCAGAACGTGAACAGTCAGAAGTGCCTTCATTTCGAGAGTTAAAAAAGATAATACTTCAATTACTCAGCAAGCACATGCCTCTAAACTGCAAGAGGCTAAATTGTTTCTGCCTTAGATTGTGCAGATAGCTGGGAGGGGAGCTCAGCAAGTAGGCAGCTGTTTTGGCTTGGATGGGAGGGGGGATGCTGTGGGGGACAAGGCCTCCAGGGAAGGGTTTGGGGATTGAGGATGAACTTGAACTCATTCCCCACCCAGAGTTTTTGCAGCTGTGTGGTTCCCTGTGCCCTGACTACTTTCCTCTTCAGATGCTAAGCTCATGTTCTTTGTCTCAGCCTTAAATGTCACCCTGGCTTAGAAGTCTCCTCTCCAGACAGGCCTTTGCTGACATCCTTTCTGAAATTCCTCCTGGGTGTTTACTGGACCATGAGCTTCACGAGGCTGGGGATCTGCTTGCCTTGTTTCTGCTGCATCCTGGAGCAGTGCTGGGTGCACATGAGGGCCTGATTAAATATTTGTTGAATAAATGAGTGAGTGGTCCTTTCCAGTGTTTATTTGTGTCTGTCGTGGAGCCTAGCGCCATCTACCCAATATTAGATTGATTCACTCACGAACCACAGGCTCCGTGAAGACAGGACTGTGTCTGTCTGGTTTCTGGTTCACCACCCAGTGCCTGCGACAGGCGTGGCCTGGGGTGAAGGAGGTGGGCTCTGGGGTCAGATTAGCTGCGTTCGAATTCTGGGTCCTCTGTTTGCCGGCTGTGTGGTCTTCATTCGCTACTGAGCCTTTCTGTGCCTCAGTGTCCATATATGTACAACAGATGTTACGTGCATCTATCTCCTGGGGTTACTGACATAATTCAATGAGTTAATATTGGTTAACATGCTTTGAAGAGGGCCTGGCATATAGTGTTTTATAAATATCATTATTGTTCGTGCTCAAAAAATATTTGGGACATAATGATTGGGGATGGGATCTTTGCACAAAATGCACTTTCCCTCTCGGAGTGATAAGATCTCTCTGAAGAAAGAGGGAAGGACAGACGGAGATTATCTGAGAGGCCCCAGAGATCTTTAAAAAAACCAGGCTGTTCAAGAGATGTAACTTTATTTCTCTCAATTCTCTTGGAAAAGGCTAGTTTCTACCATGCCCGGTGTTTCTTTCCCCCACTGCATTCTATATTTCTTTCTTTGCATCGAACCTGTTTTTTTAAAAAAAAAAAAAGCACAGCCTGGAATCTTGTTTGCTAGCTTGCTGCTGGGGTGTGGGACGAGTGCTTCCATTTAGAGAAGCAGCCGGGCCTGGAATGCGGCCGCCCGGCTGCCAGGCTGACTCCAAGGGCCGAGCTGGCCAGGAAAGCACATTGCAGTGTAAGCTGGAATTTCTTCTCTCTTCTTACTCATTTGTGTCATTAAAAAACAACAACAACAACAACAAAAAGCAATGCATGTACTTGATTATTATTCCAAGGAGTGCAATACATTATTACCGCATACAGTAGCATCCAAAGGAAATCTCTCTCCTATTCAAGAGGCTTCATTCTCCCTCACTGCACCTCCAGAGTAAGGTTGCTAAAGGAATAATTTTTTTTTTTTAGTATAAGTATATCCCAAATATTGTGTAGGACAAACTTGTACTACCAAATTAGCCACTGTTTGTATGAAATTCCGATATACCCAGCTGCCCTGTTGTTTTATTTGCCAAATTTACCAACCCAAAGCCTCCACTGTTCGCAGTTTCCCAGGCTTCCTCCGGGCGTGTGCATCATGCATACTGTGATGGAATTTCTCCTGGCGGAGTCCCAGCACCTAGGACAGTGCTTGGCACATTGTAGGTGCTTAATAAATATTGGTTGAATGAATGACCGAATAGGCACCTGTCCATTTTTCTTTGTCCAGTGGGAAATCTGTTGTGATACCCATTCATCCATGGCTTTTCCTTTTGATAAGGTCTCCTGGGGATCAATACACAGAGCGGCCTCATTTACTTTTGAGAGTTTCATAACATTTTATGAATGCAGGATAATGTATTGAACTGGTTCTCTAACTACGGGCATTGATGTTGTTGTTAGTGTTCTTGCCGTTGCAAATGATGCGGTCATGAACATTCCTGTATGTATTTACCTGTGTGGGTTTGGGTTCATGTCCAGGGGTAGATACAGCATTGACATCTCTTGGACGAAGGGCGTGTGCTTTAATATTAATGTTGCTGACTTGCCTGACAGAGTGGGTCTGTTTGCATTTCCATCTGACAGTGTGTGTTCCCTTACTCTTACCAGCACAGAACACTATTGAAATGTTTTCATTTTTCCAACCTCATTAGTGGCAACTTGGTGTCTCACTGGGGTATCCCTCTTATTTGCCTACGAGCACCTTTTTATGTTTGAAAACTCTGCATTTCTCTGTGAACTGTCTCTTGTCTTTTGCCTACTTTTTCTACTTTCTTGCTGATTTTAACAGGTTTTTATGGTTAAAGAACATGTTTTTGGCATGTGTCTTATATATAATAGTATGTAAAGTTGGTTTTTTAACTTTGAGAAATTGGTTTATTATGGACTCTTTTACTCTGTAGGTATTTAAAATTCTTAAATAGCCAAACTGATGACCTTCTTCTTTTTGTGTATTTTATATTTCGTGTCTTGCTTAGAGAGGCCTCCTCCTCAACGAGATTAGAGAGCAATTCTCCCATATTTTCTTTTACTACTTAAACTTTTTTTTTTTCCTTTTGCATTTAAATTTTTAATCCATCTGGAATTTATTTTGGTTTTAGGAGGGAGGTGAGGATCTAGCTTTATTTTCTACCAGATGGCCAGCCAGTTGTCCCAATACCATTTATTGAATAATCCATCGCTTCCCACAGAATTGAAATGCCGCCTTTATCATATATTAAATTGTGGAGGAGGGATTTTGGACTCATTTTTTGAGAGCCTCCAGAGGCAGCGAGGCGACAAGGAGTTTTAGGGGGCTTCAACAGAGTAGAAGCAGAGACCCTGACCTCTGGAGGATTTGGAACCAAGCCTCATCTATGCAACCATCCAGAAATACTGTGTGTAGGAGCAGTGGGTTGCCTGGATGGGGATGGGCTGGTGGGAGGGGACCGTGAGTTCCCAGTGCTGGGAGGAGTTTAGTTAGAGCAGCATTTCTCAACCTTGGTGCTATTGACATTTGGGCTTGATATGTCTTCATTAGAGGCTGTTCTGTGTTGTGTATGATGTTTAGTAGCATTCTTGGCCTCTACCCACTAGATGTGAGCGTCAGCTCTCACCCCACATTGTGGCAATCAGCAATGTCTCCAGACACTGCCAAAATGTTCCTAGGGGCTCCAGATGGCCTCCAGTTGAGAACCACTGCTGTATCAGGCCTGGGTGGAATAGACTCTTGATCAGGTGCACGTAGGCCCTTTCATGTCCTGAAATGCGGTCGTCCATGATATCAAGGCTTCAGACATCTAGGAGCCAGTCAGGGAGGTGCCTTTCTTAGAGACCAGAGACCCCAGCTTTGGTGTGAGTATGGAGTCTGTGGGGGAAGGGACCAACAGGCAGACCCTGGGAGGAAGAGGGATTCCCAGCCGGCCCTGCAGACACTCGACCAAACTCCTCCGCCCCAGCCTGAGCCTGTCCCCCTGCCAGCCACGCCCTCAGGCCAAGGGACCTCACCTGCCCTTGGATCCAGGAGCACAACCTCTGAGGCTTGCGGTGGCAGTTTTGTGATTTAACAGAGAGTCAGTTCATTGCCTTCTTCCCATGGGCTTGTCCTTACGGGGAGGAAACAAGTGTGCCGGGAGATTGGGGGTGGCAGGTGAGGAGAGAAATTCCATGTAGCATAGGTAGGGGTGTGAGTGAGACTAAAGATAAAAGGGAAGGTGGCTGAAATCCCCGGCCCTGGGAGAAGGAAGAGCCAGAGGGGAACTGGCTGAGCTTTGAGCAGTGACTCTGGAGATTAACTGGTTAGATGGGATTATTCAGGACCGCTGTAGGGCGGAGATTGCTGCTGAGGCCTGGAGGTGGTAGTGATTTGAAAAAGGGGTCCCCTTGGGGATTTTATAGACAGAATACTGGGAGGATGGCTCCGGCACACGAACAGCTTTGCAAAGGCACCTGCATGGAGTATACTGGACCAACACCAGGTTTCACTATGTGTGGCTCTAACACACTGTGACACTTGTGACAGGAGACAGAGCCAGAACTCAGGGGCCTGGCCGAGCTGAGATGTTTGGGCCTTCCCTTTGTTTCAGAATACTCTCACATACTCAATATAGAAAAACCATAACATAGGGGCGCCTTGCCTTGGTGGCTCAATCAGTTAAGCATCCAACGCTTGATTTCCACTCCGGTCGTGATCTCACAGTTCATGAGATGGAGCCCTGCATCAGACTCCATGCTGCCACTGCAGAGTCTGCTTGGAATTCTCTCTCTCCTTCTCTCTCTCTCTCTCTCCCTCTGCCCTTTCCCTGTTTGCATGCTCGCTCTCTCTGAAAACAAACATTTTTTTAAAAAAACTTAAAAAGGAAAACCATAAAGTAGAAGTGTGCAAAAGGAAGACAGTGACCACCTCCACGAGCACCCTCCCATTTCTCCCGCGTGTGTGATCCCCTCACATCCACGAGAATATAAGCCCCCCAAAATCAGGGGCTTGTTTTGCTTCGTGCACTGTGCCTAGAACAGTGCCTGGCACATGGCTGACACTCAATACCTGGTTGTGGAACCAACAGACCCACACCGCAAACTTGACGTCACGTGTCCTTTCACTTCCTGGGTCACGATCCACTTTCCATCTCAGTAGATACCTTTCTGGGGCACAGGTTTTACATGGTGCCAACAGGTCCCTCCCGTTCCATTCAACCACACCTTCCTGCTGTTTGTGAGTTTTCTTCCATATTTCTGTATCACAAGTCTGTTTGGGCTGCTCTCCCAGAGTACCGCAGACTGAGTGGCTTACACAACAAGAATTGATTCTCACGGTTCTGGAGGCTGGAGGTCCAAGGGCCAGCAGGTTCTCTTCCTGGCTCATGGAAGGCTGACTTCCGGGGGTGTGCTCATATGGCAGGGGGCAGAGGGAGAGGAAGCAAGCTCTTGGGGTCTCTTCTTATAGGAACTCTCATCCCATTCATGAGTGCTCATCACCTAATTATCTGCTGAAGCCCCGTCTCCAGATACCATTGCACTGGGAATGGGACTCCCACATGTCCATTTTAGGGGGACACACACATTCAGTCCATAGCGACAAGCTGTGCTGCCTGGGGAAGAGCATGTGGTGAGATCTTTGTCCCCCTTCTGAACTTTTTTCTCCTCCATCACCTACTGATGTGCCTGAGGTCAGTGTCACCTTCCTCATTATGTGCCCCGCCCCCCTCCGAGTTCCCTCCTGGCTCCTGCTCACTCTGGGCTTGAGGCCACACGCTTGCTGTGATAGATTAATGACATGACCCAATGTTGAGTGTCAGGTACATCGGTTGGCACATGGTAAGGCAACACGTGAACATTGATTTCATCCTTTAGAGCAAAGTTTCCCAAAGGTCCAGGTGGGGCTTGGGGCAGGCAACAAGTTTTTTTAAGACCTGACACTAACATGAGATCACAGTGTGGCAGACATAGTCCCTTTTCTTTTCTCCTTTTCTTTTCTTTTCTTTCTTTTCTTTTCTCCTTTTCTCTTTTCTTTCTTTTCTCTTTTCTTTTTTTCTCTTTTCTCTCCCTTTCCTCTCCCTCTCTTCTCTCTCTCTTCTCCTCTCCTCTCCTTTTTTTTTTTCCCTTATTCTTCTGACTGGGCAAAGCAGGAAGCCTCAGGTTGGCACCAGTGTGCTTTAAAATTCACTCACACCCCAACCCCCACCCTAACGCTGCGGCCAGGCAGGCAATGGTGTCAAGCCAGAATGAACGAACATGTTTTGTTTTGGTTGTGTTTATTTTTACGGTTGACTCCTAGTTCTGTTAAGAGATGCTGGATTTTTATTTTTCATTTCACTTCCTTTTAAAACATTATTATTTTTCTTAAAATTACTTATTATTCTGATTTTATTGGCATTTGTTAAAATTCACATAACATAAAACTCACCATTTCCAAAATTTACAAATGTACTGTTCAGTGCTTTGTATATTTATGATGGTGTACAACCACCACCATCTAATTCTAGAACGTCCCAGAACATTTTCATCACCCCCCACCCCATAAGAAACCCACATCTATCAGCAGTCACTGCCCACTTGTCTCCAGCCCAACCCCGTCCCCCACTCTGGCAACCACTCATCTAATTTCAGTCTCTAGATTTGCCTGTTCAGGACATTTCATATAAATGGAATCATGCAATGTATGGTCCTTTGGGGCCGACTTCTTTCCCTTGGTATAATGTTTTCAAGGTTCATGTGTCAGGATTCCTTTTTATGGCTAAAAATATCCCATCAAGATATAGCACATTTTTGTTTATCCTTTCATCCACCAATGGACATTTAGGTTGTTTCCACCTTTTGGCTATTATGAGTAATGCCATGAGCATCAAGTACAATTTTTGTGTGAACATGTTTTCAGCTCTCTTGGGTATTTACCTAGGAGTGGAATTTCTTGGTCATACGGTTTATATTTTTCAGACCATTTCCATTTTAAAAACACTTGAAGTTAAAAAGTAATGTAACTTTAATTTAAAGGGAAGTAGTCATAGTGTTGTGGATGGTGTGTGGAAATAGCAGATGTCGTGAAGGGGGTGTATAATGATGGAAGAGCAGGTAGGAAATGTCTACCTGGACGTGACTCCCCTCCATGACCTGTTTCCTGTTTCCCATCCCTCTGCTTAGTCTTACGACCCTCCATTCCCTGGAGCCTCAGTGTAGCCAAACCAGTCTTCTCCTTGTCCCCAAGGAGCTCCTTTCTCAAAGATGCTGCCCTTTGCCTATCAGGAGTGTGTTCCCTCTTGTGTCCTCCATGGGGCTAGACTTCTCAGAACTCCCCTTTTGCCTAGAATCAACAGATTAACCCTTAAATTCATTTCCCCCCTTATTTCTCGCTAATGGCTTTGTTGGTGAATCTTTCCGCCCCCCTATAAGCTGCTTGAAGGCAGGGTCTATATTTGAGTGGCCCCTGATATTGTCTTCCCAGGGCAGCCTCCCTTGATAGGTGCTTAATGGACACTAGCTGAGTCCTGGGGCCTGCCCTCAGGCTGAAGCCAGTCCTGCTGTCCTCACTGTCATCCTGTTTGCTGTTACTTTTGGCTTGTTTACCCGTCAGCTAACTTATTTCCTGCTGTTTGGGTGCATTAGCCAGAGGTCTTCATGTGTGAGGCCAGTGAGGGTGAGGTGTGTGTTAGTTAAGCATTTTTGATTGCAAGTAACAGAAACCAATTCAAGTCAGCTAAAGCTAGAGGGTCTGTCTGGTGTAGGAGTGTGGGGACATTGCTTGGGACCAAGGGGAAGGTCAGTCTGGCTAAAAGGAGAGGGGAGGAATCTGGGGGCTGGAAGATGGCTCTCCATTTCTCACCTCTCCTTCTTGCCTGTACTCAACTATTCTCACTTCTGTGCACACCTGCCTTCCTTGTGTCTAACTCTACGTGGGAGATGTGTAGATGCTGGTGGCCATGACTCTCAGCCTCCAGTCTAAAGTCTGTGAAAGAATCTGATTGGCCCAGCTTAGATCTGGTGGCCAATGAACTAGAGCGAGGGGTGGGATTTTGTAACACCAACACTGTGGGGGTGGGGGGCTGAGCTCTCAATGGTGTCCTACTGGCAGATACGTGGCCATGAACCTCATCTTCTCCTTCTTCGCCAGGCTTCAGGGAAGTCATTTGTGAGTGTGGGAAAAGAGTGTGAAGCGACCAAAACAGTTATCATCAGACTTGCTAATCTTGAAAGCTCTAAATAGAGATTAGGAGAGGGGAAGTAAGCATGAAGCTGCTGATCTGCTCCCAGTTCGGGGAAGGAAGTTCTTCTGGCTTCTCTGGCTCAGTTGGGGGGTTGGAGGTGGGGAGGTTTGGAGTATCAGTTGGAACCTCCTGGCTCCTTTTCTTTGTTCTTCATCTCAGAATTCCTGCTTAGGTAATTTTGGGCTTTGTGCAGTGCAAAATGAAAAGGAAACGTTGGGGGCACCTGGGTGGCTCAGTAGGTTAAGTTTCTGACTCTTGATTTTGGCTCAGGTCATGATCTCATGGTTTGTGAGATCGAGCCCTGCATCGGGTTCTGTGCTGACAGTGTGGAGCTTGCTTGGGATTCTCTCTCTCCCTCTCTCTGTGCCCCTCCCCCACTGGCTCTCTTTCTTAATCTCAAAATAAAAAAAAAAAAAACATTAAAGAGAAAAGGAAAGGAAACTTTGTTCCCTGCTTCTGGGAGCTGTTGATACTTCTCTGAGTTTCCTTAGCTTAAGTTGTGTCCCTTCTGTGTCACTTGCCTGGGGGCAGAGGGTAGCCCTGGTCTCCATTTCTGTCGTGAGGATGAGAACATGGAAATATTCCCAAGCTCTTAAGCCCAGTTACTTAATCTGTACAATGGGGCCAATATAGCCTACTGTTGGCATTTGTGGGTTTGACAGCTGTGGTTCATACTCTCACTAGCTACCCAGTAGATCCTTGGCCAGGGTTCTAGGTCAAAGCCCAGGTTTGAATCGGATGCTAGGCAAGATTTGGGAGAAGCAGATTGGTGTTGAGTCTGAGACTGTGGGCTCTGGAGTGAGACTTGTTTCTGAGTCTGGACACCACCACTTAGCTGAGTGACCTTGGGAAGATTGCTCAGCTTTCCTGTGCCTCCTTTTCTTTACCCATACATAGGGATGGTAATGGCACACATTTCATGCGGCCTTTGGGAGATTTAAATGAGTTAAGACATGTACAGCCTTTAGAGCAGTAAACCCTTGATACACGTCGGCCACCACTCTCCTACCTGGTTGGTTTCCCACGATCACGTTTTGCACGGCCTCCAGGGGAAGGGGCAGGAGCCTCCTGTGCCCGCCTCTTTGTGGCCCAGCTCTGCAGTGGACCCTGCTGGTGATGCCTAGTGATGCTGGTGAGGCCTCTTGGTGAGGCCTCCTCTTTGGGGTGTACATTTTCCTCAAGAATCATCTCGCAGGGCAGGTTAGGGCCCGGCAAGCCAGACGTTTGGGTTCCTGGCTACTTCCCTTTTCTCAATGTCTGTTTACCTTTAACAAGACTGATGAGAGCCACGAAGCCCCTCTGGGTGGCCCTTCTCTGGCCGTGACACTGTGTGGCAAACAGCAGGTGCGGCGGCAGCCTCTCTCCCCACCCCCTCTCGTTAGCCCTCGATCCCCGGGGACTCTTTAGACTAATGCAGTTTTAATGAATACACATTACTGTTTACATGGCTGAAATGAGAGCCTGGCTGCTTATTTTATGCCGAGGTTTACAGCTCTGACTTTTAAAATCCTGCCTCCCCCACTCTGCTTCTGGCCACGGGGAAGTTTCCTGGCAGCCCGCCTGCCCCCCCTCCAAATAAGGTATTCGCGGTGAAGTCTTGTGGCCCCAAAGCCACTGCCTTGCCTAGGAAGGAGAGGAGTGTGTAGAACAAAAGCAGGAGATGGGTTCTTCTTTCTTTTTTTAAATTTGTAAATACATTTTAAAATTCCCCAAAGCTTGCCTATTATTACAGAACAATTAGAAAGTGGAGATTACCAAGAGAAGAAAATAAAAATCAGCCATCCTTCCACTACTTAGGAAAAAGCCAACCATTAACATTTTGGTTTATATTTCTGTAGATTTTAATCATCATTTATCTGTATCTTAAGTTAAAATTAGAAACCCAGACTAAAACACATTATTCTCAAATCTCTTTTTATCCTCCACAACTAAGGTATTGTAAACATTTTTCCAAGTCAAGAAATATAGATCAATGGCATCGTTTATCAGGCATCTTTGTCTCCTATTATATGGCTGGGTCTCTGATCTCTTTTCAAGAAAGCTTTAATTAAATTACGTTTTGAATAGTGATATATAGTCACTGGTTCGAAATGAAAAAGGTACCAAAGCGTTTGCCTTGAGAAGTCTCTCTCCTACCCTTGACCGTTATTCAGGTTATCTCCCTATGAAATATTACCGATCTCTTGTTTGTGCTTCTGGAACCAGTCCATAATACACATGCATATCACATGCATTTATTTCTTTCCTCCCAAAAGGAACACATTCAAATGTTAGCATACCTTGCTTTTTAAAAATAAAACCCGGAGCTTGTTCCATATACCAGTACATGGTCCGTGGCATGGACACTCCTGGTGTGGTTTTAGAATTGTGATGTGTTGACCCAGAGAAACCTTCCCTGTGGTTTCGTCCAGGCTCCTTGTTTATATGGCTTGGCTCTGAGCAGTTGAAGAAAAAATGCTGCCTCAGAGATTAGGAGGGACCGCAGGTCTAGATTATGAATGGGATCGACCCAGACAGATATGAGTGACAAGGACAAGAGCAGAGCTGGCGAGCCACGTGCAGGTGGTGGTCACTGGCAAAAGGCCATTCATAAGTTATCTTTACTTCTCCAGATGGACCACATTTAAAACAGAGGCACTGACCTTCATTTACACCTGGTTGAAAAAAATGTTTCCTCAGGGGCCCAGAGAGAGGATCAGATGTTTCTTACACTTTCTGGCATGACGTTGACGGGTATCTGAGGGTAGGTGATCTCAGAAAGCCAGTTCAAAGTGAGAAAGAATTCCGTGTCTGCCTTAGAAAAATCCACTTGCCTCCAAATCAACGGCATGTGAGGGACTCATCAAAGCATTTCACATTTGAGGTGTTTGTCATTCTCGGTGGTCTGAGGTTACTAGCCCAGAATGTTTTCAGTGGGTTGAGGAAACACTTCACGTTACTGTGATGAGTTGAAATACGGGGTCTTAATGAATGGGGTTTGTCAGCAAAGGCAGTGAAAGACACCCCCCCCCCCCTTGAGCCGGGTGGGGTCATTTTGTATAAGTAATGAGTGTTGTGACCTTCTAAACAAGAGGGGTGATGTAACCTGGGAATGGGACATTTTCCACACTTGGAGGGATGGCAGGGAGGCCATCGGATATAAAGGAAACTGGGATGGTGATAATAGGGAAGCGGAGAGGATTTCTGTAGGAAAACCAGGGAAGCAACAATCTGTCCTTGGTGCATTAGGCTAAATCCACTGGAGGAAACTTTATTACTTTCTCCCTAATTGCAGTCAACTCCACATGACCAGGTTTTCATTATTGAGTAGAATCAGGTCAAGAGTAAATAGGCATTCTTTTATTATGTTACCTGTTTTGTGAGGGATGAAATGAAACAAATATCCAACCAAACCTAACCATCAGGCAATTAAAAGATTACCTTTTAAAATAACTCTTGGATCAAGAAGAATTCAAAACTACAACTGCAGAGAGGCTATACATGAAGAAAGATAGAGTGCCATCTAAAAACTTATGAGATTGGAGTTAATCGGTTAAGCGTCTGACTCTTGCTTTTGGCTCAGGTCACGATCTCACAGTTCGTGAGTTCAAGCCCCTCATCGGGCTCTGTGCTGACAGTGCAGAGCCTGCTTGGGGTTCTCTCTCTCTCCTTCTCTCTCTGCCCCTCCTCTGCTCACTCCCTATCTCTCTCTCTCTCAAAAATAGGTGAATAAATAAAAGAATAAAAACTTACGAGTTCAGCCAACTCTGTGCTTAGAGAGAAGTTCATAGCCTCGGCATGTGCATGATTAAAGATCTGTGTGAAGCTGTGCTTTAAACATGACTTGGCTGCTCCCTTATGCTAACAGGTTGTGGTTTGAAAATATTTCTGGTCCACCTTTCTGGGAATTCCATTCAGACCCAGTTTTCTTGATTAAACCTTCTAGAGTGAGTATTTTGAAGGTGAAACATTCCTCTTACTGTTTAAATTCAAGTATTTTGTTTAAAAAGCCATGTTAACTGTACTATCTGTCAAATTATTTTTGAGCTGTGATGTAAGTATGATGTGAGGGCTGTAAATTGATGAGGATCCAGCGACAAAGTTGTTTCTGAGGGAAAGTAACTATAGCTCTATTACCTTTGGAATGTTTTCTAGGATGGATCTAAAACAAAATTGAGGGGCGCCTGGGTGGCTCAGTTGCTTGGGCGTCCGACTTCGGCTCAGGTCATGGTCTCGGGGTCCGTGAGTTCGAGCCCCGCATCGGGCCCTGTGCTGACAGCTCAGAGCCTGGAGCCTGTTTCAGATTCTGTGTCTCCCTCTCTCTCTGACCTTCCCCCATTCATGCTCTGTCTCTCTCTGTCTCAAAAATGAATAAATGTTAAAAAAAAAGAAAACAAAATTGAATAATAATACTCATAAAACATATCTGAGGAGATACTATATGAAGGTGCTTTGAGGACTGAAGTTCCTGATAGAATAGTTACGGAAAAATCTAGAAAAAAAATCTCCAAAGTTTTCTGGAGTCTGACAAAAATACTAGAGCTCATGAAAATATTTTTATGATCTTTGCTATATAACCAGATAGGTATATATTTCAAAATGAAGTGTGTGTGTATATATATAATTTTTTAAAATGTTTTACTTATTTTTGAGAGAGAGAGAGAGACAGAGTGTGAGTGGGGGAGGAGCAGAGAGAGAGGGAGACACAGAATCTGAAGCAGGCTCCAGGCTCTGAGCTGTCAGCACAAAGCCCGATGTGCGCCCTGAACCCATGAACTGTGAGATCATGACCTGAGCTGAATTTGGATGCTTAACCAACTGAGCCACCCAGGCACCCCTAAAATGAAGTATATTTATTAGTTTTTCTCATTACACAAAGGGAGTATGTCATCATTGAAGAAATTAAGAAAGTAGGATCAGGGGTGCCTGGGTGGCTGTGTCAGTGGAGCATGCTACTCTTGATCTCGGGGTTGTAAGTTCAAGCCCCACGTTGGGTGTAGAGATTACTTAAAAATATAATCTGTAAAAAAAAAGGGAAGAAGAAAGTAAGGTCCAGCAAAAAAAAAAAAAAAAAAAAAAAAAAAAAAAAAAAAAAAGGCAGAGAGGACTGTAGGTAAACCAGACCTTGCAGAACAGGTAAATGATGTCATTAAGCCATCAGACCCCTTTGGTCTTCCTGGTCCACCAGCTTATTGGCAGGTAGTTCGGCCTTACCATGGTCCCAAAATAGCTGCAGAACCTCCAAGCCTTTGCTATTATTTTTATGTATGTATGTATGTATGTATGTATTTATTTAAAAATGTTTTCGGAAATTTATTTATTTTGAGAGAGAGTGAGAGAGGCGAGCTTGTTTGTGCAAGCAGGGGAGGGGCAGAGAGGGAGAGAGAGTCAATGTAGAACCCTGTGCAGGGTTTGAATTCAGAAACTGTGAGATCACGACCTGAGCAGAAATCAAGAGTCGGGGCGCTTAACCGACTGAGCCACCCAGGCGCCCCTCCAAGTCTTTAATCTGCATTCCAGGCATGAAGAATAAAGAAGGGTCAAAACTCTCTTCTTTGCAAAGCTTTGTCTTTTTTAGTCTAGAAGGGGTGGTGATACTCTACCCAAGAAGTCCATCGCGATCTCATTGTCCAGGACTGGAAATGAGGCTGCGAGTTAGAGTATTTTTATCCATGAACATTGAATAATATCAAGGTTCTGTTGTTAGTAAGAGAGATGGGAGGGATGGACACTGGGTGTGTAGCTGCCTGACTTGCCAGAGAGACCCCCCCATCTTAGTCTTCATCATTACTATGACAAATTTGTTTCCTTCATGGCATTTTCTGAACATTGTGGTTTAATTTTTACCAGACTGATTTTTCTCTGTTTTCCCATCAGACAGGGATTGTGTCTGGCTTGTAATCAGAGATAATAAGTGCTTTTGAATGAGTGAATCTACAGAGGGTTTTCCTGTTTCCTCTTGCGGAGATGGTCTGTGTTTATCCAGTACTGACTGTTGGGATGGGTTTTTGCCAGAGCCTGGGCATTTTCACCATTTTCTGTCTCTGACTAAAGGAGAAGGAGGAGTTTAGGTCTCTAGAAGTTTGTTTTGGCAGCTTAGGTACACCCAGGAGTGGCGGGGGATGGAGGGAGCTCAGACAGAGGGGCAGCCATACCTTCATGCTTCCCTTCATCTCCCGGAAGCCATCCCTCCCTCTGACCCGGAGCAGCCAGATCCTCGCCGTGGGCTTGATGTTTCTTGGCTGTGTCTCTGCTCCTCTCCGCATCCCCCTTCTACCATGGGCAGTGCGGAGGGGAGCTGCATGGACTCTCGCGAGATCCTGACCCTCATAGTCTTTGGTTTGGGAGACAGAGGTTCATTGAGAATAGCAACTTGCTCCCGACAACTGGTCCACCTCCCCTCAGCTCCAACCCAAACCCCTCTGCTCCACAAGGCATCCATGAAACTCTCCCCGAGGTCCTTTCCGGGCTGTACCATTTTATCATTACAGTTCGGTAGTGCTAAATCCATTCACATTGTTGTGCAACCAACCAATCTCCAGAACTCCTTTCATCCTGCAAAACTCAAACTCTGTACCCATTACACAACACCTCTTCATTCTTCCCTCCCTCCAGCCCCTAGCAACCACTATTCTGCTTTCTATGATTCTGCCTGCTCTGGGTACCTCAGATAAATACAGTATTTGTATTTTTGTGGCTGGTTTAATTCACTTAGCATAATGTCTTCAAGGTTCACTTATATTGTAGCATGTATCAAAATTTACTTCCTTTCTTTTTAAAAAAATTCATTTATTTATTTTGAAAGAGTGTGAGAGAGCAGGGCAGGGTCAGAGGGAGAGGGAGAGAGAGAATCCCAAGCAGGCTACCTGATGTCAGTGCAGAGCCTGATGCAGGGCTTGATCTCATGAACGTTGAGATCATGACCTGAGCCGAAATCAAGATTCTGACACTTAAACCACTGATCCATCCAGGCACCCCCAAATTTACTTCCTTTCAAAGACTGCATAATATTCTAGTGTATGTATATACCACATTTTGTTTATCTATTCATCCACTGATGGATGCTTGGTTGCTTCTGAAACATTTTGGCCATTGTGAATAATGTTGCTATGAGCAGGGGTATACAAATACCTCTGCTTTAAATCCTTTTGGATATATACCCAGGGGTAGGATTGCTGGGTCATATGTTAATTCTATTTTTAATTTTTTGGGGGAACCTCTATACTGTTTTCCATTGAGGCTTCACCAATTTACATTTGCACCAACAGTCTATTAGGGTTCCAATTTCTTTACATCCTTATCAACATTTGACATTTTCTTTTCTTCTCTTTTTTCTTTTCTTTTCTCTCTTTCTTTCTCTCTTTTTGTTTTTGAGAGTAGACATTTTAATAGGTGTGAGGTGGTATCTCATTATGGGTTTAAAAAAAATTTTTTTAATGTTTATTTTTGAGAGAGAGAGAGAGAGAGAGAGAGAGAGAGAGAGAGAGAGAGAACGAGAGTGAGCAGGGGAGGGTCAGAGAGAAAGGGAGACACAGAATCCTAAGCAGGCTCCAGGCTCTGAGCTGTCAGCACGGAACCTGACACGGGGCTCGAACCGCGAGATCACGACCTGAGCTGAAGTCGGCCGCTTAACTGACTGAGCCACCCAGGCGCCCTCATTGTGGTTTTGATTTGCACTTCCCTACGGATGATGTTGAACATATTTTCATGTGTTTATCGTTGTTTTGTACATCATTTTTTGGAGAACTGTCTATTGAAGTCAACTTCCATGATTTTGCATTATCATATCTGTATCGATTCAGGCAAGCCAACTGGAATAAACTCTGGTATTTAGACTGATTTTGTGATTTTCTGCAAATAAATCCTGCCCCCACATAACCTCCAACTTTCTGGAAGCCGTCAGCACGAGCACAGCTCTGAAGATAACTTTCTTTGAAAAAGGAAATTCATAAAAGTATCATGCATCTTCCTTTTTTTGACACTAATGGAACAATTTAATGTAATTTCAGAGGGAAGCAGAGCTGCCGGAAGGGGTCGTGCGATGAGGGAAGGTTGCCCAGCCCCGCTGCCAGGCGCGCGTGTGGGAGCAGAGAGTGGCGTTCACTGCAGGCTCTGGGGGAGAGAAGTGGGTGAGGCAGCCCGCTGAAGGCCCCTCGGGCTCAGGGCTGAGCCTGGGGAGGGGGATGGGAGGCGGGGGAAGGTGCCTGCCTTCAAGAGTCCTGCAGCAGTGGGTGGAGGTGTTCTGTTCCACCCAACACATTCGACTGCCTTCCAAGTACAGGGCAGCAGAGGCAGCGTGCCCAGGCAGCACAGCAGTTAAGAAAACCACTCTTGGGACTCGGAGTCTCTCTAGGCTTCAGTTCCCTCATCTTTCAAATGGACACATGGATAGGGGCTCGTAGGGGCTGTGGTGGGGTTTCAGTGAGAAGAGGAAGATAAAGTGCTGGTGCCTAGCGAGTGACCACGAATTATGATTGAGGAGCTGGAGACTTCGTCTTTGTCCTTAGAGACACGTTGGTCTCATGAGGAGACAGCCTGGTCCCTACAAAAGTGTAAAGCAAAGCAGGACGAAATAAGGGCTAAGATGTGGTTTGCCCTCACGTTACTAGAATTTTAAGAAACAAGCCATTAATTCTGAACCATAATTCTTGGGCTAGCATCAAGGCAGGCTTCACAAGATGAAGGCATTTGAGTCGAATCTTAATGGGCTCACTTGAGTTCCCGTCGGCAAAGGCTTCGGGAAAGGGCAGGCGAGGGGGGACGATACCAGCAAAAGGCCTGGGGGCTGATGGTTCGCGGTATGTGATATTTGGCCTGGTGATGCCTGGAAGGCTACCAGAAGATCACACAAACACTGGAGTCTAGTGTCCAAAAACGACCCTGGCCGATTAAAATGACACTTACTTGCTCTACCTAGGTGGACACCTAGGTAAATGTAAAAGGGTTATAAACTCAAGTCCTACAGGATCCAGGCAGGAGACCTAACGAGGAACTGAGTTGGGGGTAAGGCAGCGGTATGGAGTGCCCTGGTCTAACTGGGGAGTAGGTGCCTGGTAAAGAGGAGCACTTAATAGTAACCTCTGCCCTGTTGGAGTGTGAACCACGGCTGCCAGCTCCTCTGGTTTTTCAAGAGAATCTGGATTTTATGTAAAATTTAAGGTTTTTTTTTTCTCTTAAGGACACAGTGTAGACCAAACAGAAGACGTCTGCCTCCTGGCACTTCGTAACGCCTTATCTGCACTTCGTTAGATTGAAGGATGTATACGAACTGTGTTTACATTTAGCAGAATTACTTTGTCAAATCTTCATGTGGTGAGAGCACCTGAAGGGGCCATGATCCCTTTAGCTTTTATTTTTTATTTTTTTTATGTTGTATTTTTTTCCCATGATACCTTTGAATGCGTCGATATTGAAGCATACACGCTGACTATCGTGGTCATTATGGCACGTCTCTGCAGGAATCTCCATTGCGTTTTGTCTCAATGACATGTGTGCTTTGACAACACATTCTCAAAAAGAAAACCAGCAAACCTCCCTTATCCAGGGGCTTTAGCCCCACAAGCTTCTACCACCATAACCCAATGTTGCACCTTATTTTGTTTTTAAGTTTATTTGTTTTGAGAGAGAGAGAGAGAGAGAGAGAGAGAGTGTGTGTGCGCGTGAGCTGGGGAGGGACAGAGAGAGGAAGAGAGAGAATCTCAGGCAGGCTCTGCACTGTCAGTGTGGAGCCCGATATGGGGCTCGATCCCATAGACCATGAGATTGTGACTTGAGCTGAAATCAAGAGTCAGATGCCAAACTGACTGAGCCACCTGGGCTCGCCAGTGTTGCACCTTATTGAGGAATCAGGGAATGTGGTCTGATTGACCGTTGTGGCTGCGCTAACGTCTAGATGAGCCACCTCCACTGGCTAATGTCCAGAGGGCAGCTATTTATTTTAGGAGCCAGAGTTGGCAAACACAGTTTAGATTTGCACAGACCTGACTGATCTTACAGGATCCACCTGCTGTTTAGAATAATCTTTTTTTTTTTCTTTTCTTCTAACTACGTACACCTTTTAATGCTGAGGGTAGCTAGCTAATGCTAACATACGAACCTTAAAATCTCAGGATGGGATGGAACCTAAAAATTCATTTATTCCAACCGGCCCTTTGTATGAGTCAAAACTCCTGGTGACCGATGATGGGAAACTTAAACTAGCTTAATTAAGAAGGGAATTCATTGCTTCGCGCTCCGGAAAAGTCCAAGGGTATCTACCTTCAGATATAGTTTGAGCCAGGGGCTCGTTGTGGTACCAGGTCAGGGTTTCTCTTACTCCATCTCAACTACATTCTCACATGAAAGAGCCTCCCCTCACTGATATGCCAAGATGGCCTTGGAAGCTCTACATTTCCTCTGTGTTCAAGTTTATGCAAGGAAGAGCATTTGCATCTCTGTGGTTGCATCTCACTGGATCTGAATCGGCCACAGGGGCCAGTGAGAAAACAATGGTCTGATTAACCAGCCTTGTGCCCTTTTGGAACTCAGGGTGGCATTTTGTGGACAAAGAGTGGGAAAGGGATAGCTCTTCAGAGGGTATGTGGTATTGTTATTAAAAGATGATTAATTGGGGCGCCTGGGTGGCGCAGTCGGTTGAGCGTCTGACTTCAGCCAGGTCACGATCTTGCGGTCCGTGAGTTTGAGCCCCGCGTCGGGCTCTGGGCTGATGGGTCAGAGCCTGGAGCCTGTTTCCGATTCTGTGTCTCCCTCTCTCTCTGCTCCTCCCCCGTTCATGCTCTGTCTCTCTCTGTCCCAAAAATAAATAAACGTTGAAAAAAAAAAAAGATGATTAATTTAAGTGCTTAGCTGTACCACCTGATGCTTGAATCCCCTTCCCAGCATATCACTGGTGACCATCCAATCTTCAGGAACTAACATACTGCTCCCAGCAGCTCTAGTAATGACAGAGTTTCTCCTAATGCTGAGCTGATGTTGGCATGTCTGGAGTTCCTGGCATTATCTCTGGGTCCCAACCATGATCAGCATGGTTTGGCTAGGATGTGAGGGGAAGGGTTGCTGGTTACCACAACAGGGAGCTGCCAATGGACACCCTAGCTTGAAGCATGCTTTTATAATCATTGAGGTGGGAAAAGGGACCTTGGCAAGTCTTGTGATGGCTCTTGAAGCTCTCCCTGGAAGTACCCATCACTGCCCAACACATACTGCTGGCCAAAATAAGTCACGTGGCCAGGCTAACTTCAAACAGGGGCGGACAGGTGCCATACTGCTCTATTCTCCGGAGGAGGAGAGAATCAGAATTGTTGATCTAGTGGCCGCCACACAACTCAGCTTCTGTATTTCTGTGTTTCTTATTAACCCATTTCTATTTCTTCTAATGAGAAGAAGAAGTAATTCTTTTTCAAGACCCTAATATTCATCTTTGTTTTGTTACTTTCTACTACTGCATGATATCTCTAGATCTGGATTCTAAAATCCAAAGGCTCCAGTCACAAATCATCTTCTCCTGTAATGAGTAGACCCCATGTAGCTTTATTCTAGATCTGGGTAAAAACTAATAGGTAATAGAGAGGTTGGCTATTTCCTTGGACTCTAGCACAGGACACTAGATAAGACCATCTAGGTTAACATCTGGCCGTTGGTTAGTACATTTGGGGTACACTTATTTGCCCAATTTCTAATGTACCTCAAACCCTGAGCCCTCTGTGGAGGAAGAACGGAACACAGCTTCCAGAAAGGATATTGAGATATGGGGGGAAATGAGAATGGGATAGAAAGTGCCAGGAATAGGAAAGCTTTGAAATTGTCCCCTTTTGACCGTTCCTTTTTATAAGATCCCTGCCTGGGGTGCCTTCCACTGGGATCCCCGTCCTTCACCCTGGGACTGGCTCAGTGGGTCACCACCCAGGAAGAGGCACCAGAAGAGACAGCAGTTTCTGTTTTCGTTCTGCAGGATATGCCCACTGGGGCACTGTCAGGCCTGGCTGGTCATTGGGCATCTGTAGCCATGGGTGCTCATTCTCTTCTTGGGCATGACTCTCCTCTCATTAACCAGGATATGTGTGTTCTTGAGCCTGGCTCTTTCCTTGGAAAGAGTGCTCGCGTTCTCACCATGTCTAGTAGGATGCCAGGGACTCTGTTCTTGACATTGCCTTATTAGCCCTGCAATGCTGAACTCCAGCCTTTCCTGCCCAAGATTGTCCTGTCTCTCTCCCAAATGTGAAGCCCTTCTTAAAAGCTTAAATAAAGGATCTCAGTCTGCCAGGCAGCTCCCAGGCCTCAGAGTATCGCCCTGCAGGATTATTTTTGTCAAGAGTTTTCTCAGAAGCCTTGATGTCTACATTAGTTGATTTATTTATTCGTCGAAGTATTTATTGAATACTTGGCTGTGCTCGGTGGCGGTGGTAGGGTGTTTAACAGTGAATACAGTTGCCACAGTCTGCCATTATGAAAGCATCGTCTGGTACAGAATACAGACAAATAATCAGGCAGGTGCACATACAGTGCCTGTGTGGTGTGGTCACTGTAAGCACAAGACCTTGAGGTGTGCAGAGTCGGGGCTCCTGATGGCAGGCATTGGGAAGGTTTCCAGGACTAAGTGATATCAAAGTCCAGCCCTAAAGATGATAGGTTTAATTAAGTCAAAGGAGGGCGTGGAAAGAAGAGGAAGAAGTTTCCGGGCAGAGAGAATAACAAAGGCACAGGAGGGCTGAGGGAGCAAAATCAATTTGGCATGCTGGTGCAGAGAGCATCTGTGTTTGTGTGTTTACAGGGTGGGGATGTGGTTAAAGGAAAGGAAGGCAGGAATCCAATCACAAATGGCTCATGTGTCCAATTAAAGAGTGTAGATCTTATTCTGAGGGTGCAGAGGTCTTTTTTTTTTTTTTTTTTTTTTTTTAGCATTACATGATTCAATTTGCCTTTTAGAAAACTACTCTGGTTCCAGTTGAAAGATGAATTTCCAGGTGGCAAGGCTGGAAGGGAGTTGGGTTGGGAGGTGCTTGCAGTAGTCTGGGTAGGACTGGAGGATGCCTGGGTGTAGTGAGGAAGGAGAGGGGGGTGGATGGTTGGAGACTTATTTGGAGGGGGAGTTATTGAGAGGAATTGGTGATTGATTGGATGTGGAGGGGGCCAGGACAGGGAGGAGGCAGGGATGGTTGTCGGGCTTCTGTGTAGGGGTGGTGGTGGTGCCGTTTGCAGAATGGGGGACCATGGAAAGAAGACCAGGTTTTGAGGGAATTCTGAGTTTCTCTTTTAGGTGCCTCGCTGATGTCCACATGGCACAGCCTGGTTGGCATGTGGGGCTTCAGACCTGGAGCTTGGGGCATGGATCTGACTCAGGACGGAGATGTGGGACTTTGTTGCATATCAGTGGTAATTGCAACCATGGGGTGTCATGAGCTGTCCCAAAATGCTCACATAGGCTAGGTCTGGGGCGAAGTGGGCTCTGGGTGGGGACACCGGCTTTGGAAATATTGTTGAAGTGTGTAGAAATGTAAGAAATTGCAGTCATTTCAGCAAACGTGTATTAAGTAAGAGCTTGTGCAAGTCACTGCTGTGTGGGGGGGACCCTCTGCCACGTGCAAGTCAGGCATTGTAGGCAGCAGTGATCACTGTTAGAGGCTGTCCATAAATGCCCACCATGTAAAAGGGGTGGTGAGAAGGGCTGGGGGGCGAGGTAGAAAAAGAGGGCAGTGAGCCAAATGGGTGGAAAACACCCCTCTGTTAGAGGGACTGTGAGGGCTTCCTGGAGAAGGTGACTCCCCCCCACCCCCACCCCAAACCTGGAATAGTAACCTCAACACATGATTTTACTTTGACACTCTTGTCTGACCTTGGACATGAGTAATATAGTGGTTCTCTTTACTCACACAAGAAAACTAAGAAGGTAGCTTTTGTAGCTAGTGTTTAAGGAGGTCTTTTGTCAGATGGGGTTGGAGTTTTGGAATGGAGCCAAAGGACAGAGGACAGATTGGTAAGAGGGAACAGAGTAAAGGATAGCCCAGAGGAGAGAAAGTATGAGGGATGTTTTCAGGAAGGGTTAGTTTTTTGCCATGGCAGGAATCAAGGTGACTGAGAAATATTTGTGGGAGGTCATAATAGAAAATACAGCAGTCCCCCCTTGTCCACAGGAGATACATTCCAAGACCCCCAGAGGATGCCTGAAATAGGGGAATAGTACTGACCACTATACATAACCAGGTTTTCCCCTATACATACAGAATTGGGTGCAATAAGAGATTAACAACAAAAACTCACAATAAAATAGGACCACTGTAACAATATACTGTAAAAACATTATGTGAACGTGGTCCCTCTCCTTCTCAAAATATCTGATTGTCCCGTCCTCACCCTCCTTCTCGTGATGGTGGGAGATGATAAAATGCCTGCATGATGAGATGAAGCGAGGGGACTTCTATTGACCTTCTGATGATACATCAGAAGGAGGATCACCTGCCTCTGGACCCTGGTGGACCGCAGGTAACTGAAACCGGGGAGGATGAAACCTCAGATAAGGAGGACTACTGTTGTGGGAAGGTTTGGCGTCCGTTGTGGAGGCCCTGGGGGGTTATTGAACGATTAGAATTCAGAGACCGGTGTGGTCTCCAGAGGATAGTGGCTAAAAGTGTGAACTCTTGAACCAGACAGTTGCATTTGAACTCAGCTGCTTTCTAGCTACGTGGCCTTGGGCAGATTATGTACCTCTCTGAGCCTTGGTATTCTCATCTGTCAAATAGGAATGAAGAGCCTCCTAGGTGGTTGTGAGGAAGGAAGTAAGATAGGTATAGAAAGCACTCAGCAGAGGCTGCAGGGCAGAAATCCCTTAATTCATGTCAATGTAATAATATGTTATATATCATCAGACCCACAGAAACACGGGGACTCTTGTATCACCTTAGCAACTTGTTCACGTCTGTAGCCTCAGAGCTTGGGATAGCATCTGGCATATAGTGGATGCTCAGTAAATACTTCTTGGATAAAAAGTGATTGTGCCAGCTTCATTTTGGAAGAGACTGTTTTCATGTGGGAGAGTTCTTTGACACCTTGATAGAATCTATGGGAGAAGGTGAGGTTCTCATTCTTCTAGTGCTTGGGTTTCCAAGAAGAGAGGCTGACCTGCAAAATCGGAGTAGGTTTTTGGGGTTCCTGAGACCGTCTGGGAGGGAGGTGAGTGAGGAGCAGAGGATCGATGAGGTGGTGGGAGACAGTGTTCTGTGGAATGTGACCCCCCTTCCCACACCACCGTGGAAGCCCCTGAACATCTTCTGTAACATTTTATACCTGTAATGCTTCTCTCTCCCATCTGCTGTGGTCAAAATGGGATTTGTAGAGACCCATGTGACGGTCAGACCCCCCTAGTAATTCTCCTTACATGGGAAGGCAGCTGTCTCCCAGCCAGCTGGTGTCTTCTGGATGTGGGAAGCTTTCATCTGGGGGAGGATAGCGGTATGAGGAAAGATGGCAGGAAGCATGTGTGTGTGGAATATTGATAGGCCAGTCTCTCGAACCCCCATAGCAGCTCTATTTTTTGTGGATGGGCAGGTGCTCAAGGTAGATTGTTTTTTTCCCACCCACATTTATGGAGTCGCTCTTTTGAAAAGCATTTCAACAACTCGTGTGCAGATTCTAGGAAAGGAGTTAAATTTGGTTTTCAGCGTGTGTCTTTCTAGATTTCTCTCTTCTAACTTGTTGCTGTGATGTCTCCAAACGAAAACATCGAGTGCTTTATTATGGGCCTCATAGGTTTGTTATGAATTTGTACATGCGAAGTTCTTAGCCTAGTACCCGACACATAGAAAACACTTAATGTCATTACTGTTCTTGGCTAACACTGGGCCCATTTAATCCTTACAACAACATCGTGTGGTAGGCACTGTTATGTGACAGCCAGAGACACACCTGTCACATCCTATGACTCTGAGCAGATGCCTAGTCACATCGGAAGGAATCAGAAGCTCACAGAGGCTGACGACTTGCTCAGGATCCCTCAGAAAGCCCGCGGCAGAGCTCTCTGCCATGGCAACCATTTCTAAGCATCAGTGCCCAAGGATGGATTTGAAGATTCCCCATCCATCATTGGCTGGTCTCCCAGAACACTGGGAGTGTCTGGTCAAGGCAGTAGAGGGAGCCATTAATTCCCAAACAGCGCCCACTTGGGGTCAGCAAAAGCACCCCCAAAGACCTTACTGTCCACTGTCACCTCACAGCCCAAGACTTTTACCTTTCACCGCCTTTGATGCTGCCGGAAGCCCCAGGAACCAGCCAAGGGGAAATTTTCTCTGTCAGCCACCGGAAGGATGCCATGATGGTTCCAAGGTTCTGGAGCTGATGGTGGAGCAAGGACCAGAATTCAATTTCCGGATTTCCAAATTGGTTCTATTCTCCTCTCAGTAGACCATGAGGCCTCCAGACGAGACAGATGGCAGACAGCTACAGGAGTTTAAAATAGACCGAGCTCACTTCTGAGGTAGACATGTGCGTGGAGAGTGAGCTGGAAGACAGGGACCCCTGTGTGGGAAAGCATTTTGGCAAAGAGGAGCCCAGAGGGGAGCGTTGAATGTGAGGGTGAGTGTAGTTAGGTGGGTGTGAGGGTGTGAGCAGGGACCTGGGCAGGAGCCAACCTGAGGCACAGCAGGAAGGAGGGAAGAGAGAGGGTGGCTGCCAGGAAAGATGATGGCTTCCTCCCTCCTCTCCAGCTGCACTCTGCCAGCTGTGCCACTGAGAGATGTGAGGGTCAGGTGGGCAGACAGAGATGCCTACTGTTTTTTTCCTTCCCATCCTTCTGGCCTGCTGGGTCTTGGCGGCTGATGCCCCAGGAGGAGGGTGAAGAGCCTGCAAAGAGGGCTCACACAGATCCTTTGGGGTGACTTTGAGGCCCATACATCCCCCACTTTTGGGCAAACAGACCCTAAGGAGTGGTCCATAGCAATCATGTTTGAACTGTGTGACCTGCCCTTCCCTGCCCACTGATGATGGACCAGGCATGGCTCCCCCGATTCTTCCTCTGGGTGCTTGGGCTTTGCGTTGAGAGATGCCAGCCAGCCTCCATCAACGCCAGACTGGAAGGGTGTGCCATCTTGGGGACTGCGTGATGCGCACCAGGAAGCACAGAAAGCTTAACTGCAGAGACACAGCCGCGGGAGGCAGGCTCAGAGGTCGTGTGGACCAGAGAGATGCAGGTGGCCGTGTCGGTTCTTGACGGTCCTGTGTTGAAGCCAAATCACACTTACTGCCCCTGGTTTCCGTGAGGCACTTTTCTTTCCTTATAACAGACTTCCTCCTTTGCTTGAGCTGGTTTTAGTGTGATTCTGAGTAAGAGGCTGAGGTGATGGTGCAAAACATAGCCATCGGTGGAAGAGGTTATTGGAATCTCTGTGGAGGGCACATTTTGGGAATTATTAGGGTGCAGTTCTGATTGGAGGGGGCCTCGTAGGTATCTGGGGATTCAGAAGTAGCTGCTGTGGCAGGTGATGTGGGCCCTTCTCATAGCCATTGTCCCTTTGTTCCTAATTGTGTTTAGTGGCAATGTCCCCAAGGGACAAGGTAAGAGTGATCCATGATGATTCTATTTCCCGTGTCAGCGGTTGGTCTAGAGGCAAGCATGGGACACAATTTTGGTCAGCCTAAGACAGGAGAACTCTTGTTTTCATCCCATTTCCTTTTTTCCTGCCTTGGAGGTTGTCAAACGTGAAAATAATGGTTGGAGCTACGGCCACTGCCTCGTGGCTATAACTAGATGCCTAGAGCTGCAGTGACACTGGCCTGGAGCACTGACATCCTTGGATCACTCATTCAGCCCCAGAAACCTCCTACTCCAAACTCCTGTGTGTGTGAGATTTATTGATAAACTCGTGTTGTTTAAGTAGCACGTAGTTGGCTGTTCTGTCAGCGAAGCACAAAGCATCTTAACCGATATAGGTAGCCTTTGTGATTTGGGGATTTGGGAGGGAAACAAGGTGATAGCATGTACAGTTGGGGGAAATAACCTTTTTAAGGAGAGAAGTAACACTTTTTCACATGAAGACTTTCAGTTCTGGTATATAGAGCCCTGGATTTGAGAGTTGTGTGAACTGATACCCATCCACCCATCTACCCACCCACCCAGCCACCCGGCTATCCATCCGTCCATCCATCCATCCATCCATCCATCCATCCATCCATCTATCCATCCACCCACCCATCCATCTATCCACCAACCCACCCACACATCCACCCATCCATCTATCCAACCATCCATTCATCCATCTATCCCTCCATTTGACATTCTTTTTATGGAATTCTCCCTTTGAGCTATGGTGGATTTCCTTCCTGGCCTTGCTTGATTCTGTCTGTTATCATTTCAGAATAAAAGCTTTTCTTTTTCCAATCAGGTCATGTGTAGAGAAACAGGATTAGGTGGTCATAGAGGGTGTGAAGGAGATTCTGCTGAAGCTTCTCTCTAGGGACACCTTGCCTTCCAAAGTGTCTAGCATTTATAAGAGAAGTGTTGATTTTTAGACCTTGGGGGAAAAAAAGTGTTTCTTCAGTTTTTAGGACATTAAAAGCTCCCATTTCCCTTTATTTTACTCCCTGGAGCTTCCTTAAATATATTCAAGCCCTGTCAGCATAAGGCCTGACTTTGTTGGCTGGAGAGGGCCCGGGTATGTCTGCAGAGAAATCTTATGGAATTGCATCAGGAGCCCCTCCCTCAGGAAATAATGACTTATTTTAATAGTAGTTTGGGGGTGCCTGGGTGGCTCAGTTGTTGAGCGTCCGACTCTTGATTTTGGCCCAGGTCGTGGTCCCAGGGTTGTGGGATTGAGCTCCTTGTTGAGCACAGAGCCTGCTTGGGATTCGCTTTCTCTTTCTCTTTTCCCCTGCCCTTTCCCCTGCTCGTGTGCTCTAAAGTAAAATTAAAAAAAATCTTTAGTAGTAATTTTAAGGGGAAGGAAGATCTTTATTTTTTGATTCTTAGGAATTGGGCTTTCTCACCACTGGTCTTTGTTTCAACAACCAGCTCTAGAAAGTATTTTCAGTTTACAAAGTTTTTCCCCTCCTTGAACCGTTACCCACTTCAGGTTCGAAATGGAACGCGTTTGTGTGTGTGCTTTCTCCCTCTTGGTCTGTTACTGGGGTACTAGAGGGTGGGGTGTGAGCACTGGCAGATTTCCGATCAGGGCCCTTGGAGTTGTGTGTGGGGAGGAAAGAGGAGGAGGAAGAAACCGGGGCTGTAGGAGTGTGAGCCACACTCTCAGAAATAACCATATCTGACTTCATTTAGGAAATGGAGTTCTTACGTCTTGAACAAAGTTGGCTTTTCTCCTCTAAACCTGGCCTTTGCAAATGCTTAAGTCCTTGCTTGAGTGTGGTGATGGTTGGGGTAACAAGGAAGGGTTTATTTTGGGTGGCAGGCACATCTGGAGCCGAAGGTCACAAACCTGGCTGAACGGTATCACCTGGAGGCCGTGTTTATACATATGGATTCGGAATCTCACCTCAGACCTGCCAAGTGAGGAGGTTGTCACTAGTGGCTGCATGTTAGATTGACCTAGGGGAGCTTTTAAAGGTCCCAGTGCTCTGGCCCTACCTCAAATCAATTCAATCAGAATATGTGGGGGTGAGGCAGGAGCAGCAGGTTTTATTAAAGGCTCCCCAGGTGATTATAGCAAGCAGCCAGGTTTGAGAGCTACTGGGGGAGATAATCTGTACTTTTTTGTAAAGCCTGATTCAGTCAGTCTCTTGAACATCATTGATTGGACCATAGCCACTTACCATTATAGGTGAGGCAAGCTTACCCCACCTTCATTACTGCAGCAAACTGCTTGCTAATGGGCACATTTGACAAATACCAAACCACAGGGACCCAAAAGGAATATAAAATTAAAATTAAGTCACACCAGCCTTGGGCATGCATTTCCCTTTTCCACATCAAAAATCTCATAAGTTAAAAAAAAATTAGAGAGTTTTATTTTTTTTTTTTTTATTTATTTTTTATTTTTTTAAATTTTTTTTTTTCAACGTTTATTTATTTTTGGGACAGAGAGAGACAGAGCATGAACGGGGGAGGGGCAGAGAGAGAGGGAGACACAGAATCGGAAACAGGCTCCAGGCTCTGAGCCATCAGCCCAGAGCCCGACGCGGGGCTCGAACTCCCGGACCGCGAGATCGTGACCTGGCTGAAGTCGGACGCTTAACCGACTGCGCCACCCAGGCGCCCAAAAATTAGAGAGTTTTAAAATGTAACTGGGGGGGGGGGTAATATATTCACATGGTTCAAGAAATATAAGGAAGTATGTAGTTTTAAAGTCTGTTACTTATTTGTCTCCTGTTTATCCACTACCCACCCCTTTTTCCCAACTCCTTCCAGAAGTTTTTTTCTCCCACCCCCAATGTTTTCATGGGAAAAGGTGGGATACTACAACCCACATTCTTTGCTGTTTTTGTCTGCTGATATTTGGTCATTAGGCTCCATATGATGTAATGGCCAACGTTTGTCCTGATTTGTTGCGTATCTTCGCTGACTGGCGGGGGCTCAGGCCATGCCAATCTTTACATATTTGAATTACTCCCCTTTCCCCTCCCACCCTGCATCTTGGAGATCGTTCTGTATAAGTAGGAAAAAGAGCTTTCTCATAGTTAAAAAAAAAAAAAAACCAAACAGATGCAGAGTATTCCATTGTATGGATGATTCATAATTTATAAAACCAGTCCTTTAGTGGTGAACTTTAGATTATTTCCAATTTGAGGCTTTTGCAAACAATGCCATTAAGAATAATGTGGTAAATATATCATTTCAGATGTGTAGAAATCCATCTCTAGAATTCCCATTAAGTGCTATTTTTTTGGCGAAAGGGCATTTGCTGGAGTCTAACAAGCAGTGAAAAAATTTGAGAACATTTTGCCTTATCTAGTGTGGCTGCACCAGGCAGTTCTGTTGCAGCAGTTGTAGTAGGTGCAGAATTATATTTACCTCTTTCCATTTGTGGCCTTGAGGAACTACCAGATGAGGCAGCTGAAAAGTTCATGCCTGATGGTTTTAGAGGAGGTGCTTCTGGTGCTGCAGTTCTCCAAGAGCTGTTCTTGGACCACCTGCGTGCACCTCCTGGTGTTTGTTAAAAATGTAGACCCTGGATTCCATTAGAATCTTTGGGGTGGAGCCTGATCAATTTTTAATAAGCTACCCAGGCAATGCTTCTGTACACTGAACTCTGAGAACCACTGTTCTTTGGGGATCTGTTGTAGAGCTATCCCCTGGAAGGAAACCCTCCCATATTATTAGCACAGTAGGACCACACTGGTTCATGCAAGACAGGGTCTGCAACTGCCATGAACATTGGAAGCTCTATAACCCCAAGTAAAGACTTAGTATTGGCACAGGTTGAAAATAACAGTTGGTTATCAGCCTCTAATGCAGCATTTCTAACTTTTCCCTCAAATGCCTATGATAGCTTAGAATAGGAGGAATGCTATTGACAACACTGGAAATAGAGAACCAGTTGGTGGAATCTCAGTGAAATCTCTATAAACTGTAAGGCAGATAGGGCTGGATTGGGTCCATTCACTCTAGGCATCACCTCTGGAGGCAAAGATAAATCGAAACAGTAGTGTGTCTTCTGCTGTTCTGTTCCTAAACTAAGAGACCCAAGTTTGTACCAAGTAAAAAGTCAGCCCTCTTCTGCTCAGGAATTACTTTTGAAATGACCAGAGCCTTCTTACAACCCCTAATCTTCCTACATTTACTCAGAGAAGTCAGGAAGTTAAGTGAGGCAGTTTAATTGTGCCCTGGTTTGTGTAGGGAACTGTTGGTGGTGAACTGAACCTCGAGTGGCATGGCTTGCATAGGTAAGGTGCCGAGGAGAGACCAGAGGAACTATGGTGTGAGTGCATCCTGGGATCGGAGAACCAGATAGTGGAGGAGAGAGGAGTCTGTTTGAGGACAGCAGAGCAGCAGTGGATGAGTGCGTGCTAG
This sequence comes from Prionailurus viverrinus, assembly GCF_022837055.1. Classification (NCBI taxonomy): domain Eukaryota; kingdom Metazoa; phylum Chordata; class Mammalia; order Carnivora; family Felidae; genus Prionailurus; species Prionailurus viverrinus. The sequence goes on along the minus strand of NC_062576.1, from coordinate 23,008,351 downwards.
AAACCTGGTGCTGTGTACATTATCCTGGCCTCCAGCCTTGGCTTGAGAAGTGGATCTGATCATCATCAAAGTGGGCAGAGAGCAGGACTAAGGATAATCTACACCATACATCTTTTGGCAACTCCAGGGTCTGGATATGTATTTGCAGTGAATAATAGGAGACTTAAGACAATGCAGCTGCCATCAGCAGAGTTTTGAGGGGAAATATCATCTACATATTTGATTCTCAAACTTTCATTAATGTGTGAAGGCAACAGACAGTTTTCAGATATAAAAAGGCTCTGGAAATATACCACTGATGAAAGAGTTATTTGAAGATGTTGTCCATCTGATTGAGAGAAGATCCAATATTAGGAACTCAACAAGGAAGAAGTTATGGTATAGAGGAATACATCAAGTACTTAAAACATAATATTAAGTCCAAATAATTGCTATAAATCTTGTATTAAAATAGTTGGCAGATTGTTCATCACTTGTGACAAATGTAGCATTCTGGTGTCAGGGTAATAAGGGAGGCTGTGCACGTTTGGGGGCAGGAATATGTGGGAACTCTCTCTACCTCCCCCTCAGTTTTGCTTTGAATGTTAAACTGATTGAAAAACTAAAGTCTAAGGGTGCCTGGGTGGCTTGGTTGGTTAAGTGTCCGACATTGGCTCAGGTCATGATCTCGCAGTTTGTGGGTTTGAGTGCCACATAGGGCTCTGTGCTGTTAGATCCACTTCAGATCCTCTGTCTCTTTCTCTCTGTGCTCCTCCCAAGCTTGCACTCTCTGTTTCTCTCAAAAATAAATAAACATTAAAAAAAAACTTTAAAAAATAAAAAAGTCTTAATAATAAAATATATAGCAGATGTCAAAAATATTTGTGAATGAAAGGCCATGTGGCATAAAAATAACTTCATAGTCTATTTGAGTTTAAAATCCCAGTTTATGTTAATGAAGACCGCAAAGTAGATAGTATGGGAGTGATGATAAGGGAAACTTACGTAATTGATTGTCTTAGATATGGAATATTTAATCAGAAAATATGCCATCAACTTTTTGATCAAAATGAAATAAAACTAGAAATTAGTAACTAAGGTTATAAAACTCAAGGGTTTAAAAATAAAACACTTTACTTAATAATCCTGGGACATATTCAACATAGTCTGGATGGTCTAGCCAGTTGTAAGCATTGTAATAAGGCAAGAAAAGTTTTTTAAAAGGCATACAGGTAAAGAAAGGAAGAAATAAAACCATCCTTATTTGCAGATAACATGATTGTCTATGCAGAAAATCCCAGGGATTCTTAAAAAAACACCACACACACACACACACACACACACACACACACACACACACAATCTAATTGTACTGCAGTTGGCAAGGTTGCAGGATACAGAATAAACATACGAAAATCAATTGTATTACTATCTACTAGCAATGAACATGAAAGACTTAACATAATAAAGATACCAGTTCTCCCCAGATTGATACACAGGTTTGATGTAATTCCTATCAAAGTCCCAACAAAGTTATTTTATAGATGTAAGCAAGATTATTCAGTAATTAAGTGAAAAGGCAAAGGAGCTGGAATAGATAAAACAGTTTTGAAAAAAAAGAATAAAGTGGGAAGAATCAGTCTTATTACATAGCAACAGTAATCAAGACTGGGTAGTGTCAGTGGAGAGATAGATACGTAGATCAATGGAACAGAACAGAGAACACAGAAATGGACTCACACAAGTATATCTAATTGATTTTTGACAAAGGCATAAAAGCAGTTTAGTGGAGGAAATTGCATTTTCAACAAGGCGCAGTTGTATCCTATGGGCAAAAAAATGAACCTCGGCCTAAGTCTCATGCTTTATACAAAAACTCACTCAAAATAGATCATGGACTTAAAACTAAAACGTAAAACTATAAAACTTTGAGAAGAAAACACAGGAGAAAATCTTTGGAATCTGGAGCCAGGCAAACAGTTCTTAGACTTGACACCAAAAGCATGAACCATAAAAGGAAAAGTGGAAAAATTGGACCTCGTCAAAATTTTGTACTATTGCTCTGTGAAAGACCCCTTAAGAGAAAGAAAGACAGACTACAGACTGCTACCAGATATTTGCAAACCACATATCTGCAAAGCACCATTATCTAGACTGTATGAAGAACACTTAACACTCAACTAAACAAACAACCCAGTTAGAAAATGGGCAAAAGATGTTAGCAGACATTTCACAGGAAAGGAGATACAGATGAAAAACACATAAAAAGATGTTTAACGACACACACACAGAGACAGACACACACACATGCCCCACAATGAGATATCACTGCACACTTATCAGAATGGCTAAAATAAAAAATAATGCCAACAGCAGATGCTGGCGAGGATGCAGAGACACTGGCTCACTCTTAACCTATTTTTGGTGGGAATGTAAAATGGGACAGCCAGCTTGGAAAATAGCTCTGTGGTTTCTTAAAAAACTGAAAATGCAGTTGTGATACGATCCAGGAATTATGCTCTTGGGTATTTATCCCTGAGAAATGAAAACTTAGAAGCTCATGCTAAGACCTCTGTGCAAATGTTTATGGCAGCTTCATTCATAATAGCCAAAAGCTGGAAACAACCCGCATGTTCTTCAACAGGTAAATAGCTCAACAAGCTGGTATATCCACATCACATAATATCAGTCAGGAATGAACTATTGACATGAGCAACAACCTGGATGAATCACCAGAGAATTATGCCAAGCGAAAAAAGCCAATCCCTAAAGGTTATATACTGTATGATTATAATTATGTAACATTCTTGAAATGTCAAAATTATAGAAATGGAGAACAGATTAGTGATTGCCAAGAGTGAGGAAAGGGTGGGGGTGGACAGAAGTGGGTGTGACTGTAAAAGGCCACCATGGGGGATCCTGTGAAATGTTCTGTATCTTGACTGTATCAATGTCACATATCTTGGTTGTGTTGTGATGTGGTAAGTTTTGCAAGATGTTACCTTTGGGAGAGACTGGGTAAAGGATGCATGCGATCCTTTATAATTTATAACTGCATTATTTTTTATAACTGCATCAAACTCTACAATTATCTCCAAATACAAAATTTAATGAAAAAAGAAACTGAAAAGTTTTATTTTAGGCTATATAGTATAGTTGATGATAAAGTATTATAAGTCACAGTGTATGAGATAGTGTCAAATCTGTATCCCAAATTTATAGTTTTAGAAATAAAAAATATTAACCAACTAGGGGTGCCTGGCAGGCTTAGTTGGTAGAATATGCCACTCTTGATCTCAGGGTAGAGAGTTCAAGTCCCATGTTGGGTGTAGAGCCTACTTAAAATATATATATAAAAAAATTAAAAAAAAAATTAACCGACCAAAATGACTACAAATTAGCTTAATTCCACTGCAGGGGTAATGGGAAGGAAAAAAACTTCCCAGGAGGAAACTAAGAATGTAGAATTCGAATATAGCATTAGAGGGGCACCTGAATGGCTCTGTCAGTTAAGTGTCCAACTCTTGATTTCGGCTCAGGTCATGATCTCAGGGTTCATGAGTTTAAGCCCCGCATTGGGCTCTGTGCTGACAGAGTGGAGCTTGCTTGGGATTCTCTCTCTTCTCTGTCTGCCCCTCCCCTGCTCATGCTCTCTCTCTCTCTCTCTCTCTCTCTCTCTCTCTCTCTCAAAATAAATAAATAAATAAAAACTTAGGGGCACCTGGGTGGCTCAGTCAGTTAAGTGTCCAACTCTTGATTTCTGCTCAGGTCATTAGCTCGCAGTTCATGGGTTCAAGCCATGCATTGGGCTTTGTGCTGACAGCGCAGAGTCTGCTTGGGATTCTCTCTCTCCCTCTGTCTTCTGTTCCTCCCTTGCTTGTGCTCTCTCTCTCTCTCTCTTTCAAAATAAATAAATAAACTTAAAAAAATAAAAACTTAAAAAATAGATATGGGGTGCCTGGGTGGCTCGGTCGGTTAAGCGCCTGACTTCAGCTCAGGTCATGATCTTAGGGTCCGTGAGTTTGAGCCCCATGTCAGGCTCCGTGCTGACAGCTTAGAGCCTGGAGCCCATTTTAGATTCTGTGTCTCCCTCTCTCTCTGTCCCTCTACCACTTGTGCTCTGCCTCTGTCTCTCTCTTTCTCTCAAAAATAAATAAACATTAAAAAAATAGATATAGTGTTAGAATATATAGTATTTTTTCTTTCTTTCTTTCTTTCTTTCTTTCTTTCTTTCTTAATGTTTTTTTTGAGAAGGACAGATAGAGTGTGAGTGGGGAAGGGGCAGAGGGAGAGAGGGAGACACAGAATCGGAAGCAGGCTCCAGGCTCCAAGCCATCAGCCCAGAGCCCGACACGGGGCTCGATCCCACGGACCACGAGATCATGACCTGAGTTGAAGTCGGACGCTTAACCGACTGAGCCACCCAGGCGCCTCAAGAATACATAATATTTTATACTCCGATGTAGTATAGAACATATTTTAAAAAGCATTGTGTGCATAACTCTAAGAATTAGTCCTGGAAAATAGGACAAAGCAAAACAAACAAAAAGCCAATAAAATAGATGTTTTAACTCTTCGTATATATGTGTGTGTGTGTGTGTGTGTGTGTGTATAAAATGAATATGTGAAAGTGAATATATAATACATATAATGGATATATATCCTTAATATGCAAATTAAGAATGAGAAAAGATATAAATACAGAGATAGGAAAAATTATAAGATAACAAGACATAATCCCACAATGGTGTTCAGCACACGTACGTGTGGATTTATATCATAGCTTTTCCACTCCCCTCTCCTGATCTTAGGCAAGTTATTTACTCTCCTCCACTGTAAAGTGGGGATAATAATGCAGTGATTGTATTTATTCAGTGGAAAAAATACATGTTAAGAGCTCAGCTCATTGCTGGGCACTAAAGATCTCAGAAGGTAGTTGTTGTTAACTTCTGGTATTAAATCTGAAAGTCTGAGAAACAGAAATCCCCAAATTGTTTTCATGAAAGAGAGCCTGTCTTGACTAGAGGTTGGAAAAGCTTTTCTTAAAGGGCCAGGTAGTAACTATTTTAGGTTTGCGGGACATTCCGTAGCAATTACTCAACTCTGCCATTGTAGCATTAAAGCAGCCATAGATTGTTTGTAAAGAAGTGGGCATGACTGTGTTCCAATAAAGTTTTATTTATGAAAGCAAGGGGCAGGCTTGAAAGCTATAATTTACTGGCCCCTGGTCTAGACTAAGTGCAGAGAAGGAAATGATGAAAGTTTTCAAACCCATCAGCAAAACCTCCAGGACTGGTAACCCTTTTGGTTTTTGAAAAACTTCTCTAAACCATAGAAAAAGAAGAAAACAATCTGTTTTTCTCTCTGACCTAGCATTATAAAGATGCAGAATTCTGACAAAGACAGCACAAAAAAATAAAGGCATATTCTAATCTCACTTACAAACACAGAGAAAATTATCCTAAATAAAACTTTGGCAGATTGAATCTTTTGGATATGAAAAGAACAATGCACCGTGGTCAAGGAAAGTTCATTCTAGAAATACATTATGGTTTATTATTAGGAAGTCTATTAACAAATCCCATTGATCTGTCAAAGGAAAAAAAAATACGATCTTCTTCATAGATGCCAAAAAAGTATTTGCTAAAATTTCGATATTCATTCTTGGTGAAAACTCAGAGAAAGAACTAAGAATAAAAATATACTTTCTCAGCCTGATAAAGACGATCTATGGCCAACTCGTAGCCAAAAATATGCTTAATTTTATGCTACTGGAGGCATTCCCATTAAAGTCAAGAATAAATGAAGGATGGTTGCTATCAGCACTGTTATTTGTTGTTGTTTTGTCAATGAAACAAGAAGAGGAATGTATAAATAGTAATTACATATCAGAAAAAAGAATGCCACATTAACAGTATTCACAAATTACATTATTATTAATTTCAGAAGCTCTAAAGGGATCACTTGGAAAAACCTTTCCTGCTAAGACCATTAGGTAAGGGAGCTGGTTACAAAACACCACCCAGTAGCCAAAACCAGTAACTTTCTTAGCAGCCCTAACTAGTTGGATGACGTAGGGAAAAAAATGATCCCTTCAGTCTCCATCCGTCATCCCCCTGACCACCTCCCTGCCCACTGGCTCTTTCTCCTCTGCTGTCTTGGCAGAAAGCCAGAGAAGGGTGGCCTAGCCCTCTACAACAGAAGGAAATGTAGGAACCTTGAATATTAATCACGGATTGGCAAAGCCACCTCGGCCGTGTGTCTATAGGAAAGTGAGGATTAAAAAAGAAAAAGTCAGACTTGGCAGGCCAGAGCGTATCATGCCATCAGAGCATACCAAAGTGAGGGACAGAGTGTGGGTGTATCGTGTCAGGGAAAATATTTGGCATTTGTGTAGAATTAAGTTCTCGCCAGTGCTGTGTTCCTTCAAAGATGTGTGACCCTGGAGTTTGGAGAGTTGGAGTTTGGATAGTGGTTTGAGGAAGGCCTTGGGACGTCCCGGGGAGCATATGGACAGCAGCTGGGTGCATGTTCCATTCTTGTCCTCTTTTCTAATTTCGTGTTCTTCAGTCTCCTTGAGCCTCCATTGCATTGCTGTCATGATGAAATAATCCAATCTCGTTGTAGCATTAAATATGGATTTTTTTTTTTTTTAAAGAACCTCCACAAATGCTCATTGAAAGTTAATTTCCTCTCTGCTGCATTCCTAGGATAGGCTCATTCCCTTGGCCCTTTAAAAATACCAAGAAGCCTGTGGGGCACCTGGGTGGCTCAGTCGGTGGGCATCCAACTTCAGCTCAGGTTATGATCTCATGGTTCGTGAGTTCAAGCCTCACGTCGGGCTCAGTGCTGTCAGTGCAGAGCCTGCTTCAGATCCTCTCTCCCCCTCTTTCTCTGCCCTTCCCCCAATCACACACGCTCTCTCAAAAACGAATCAACATTAAAAAATAAATAAATAAAAACACCAAGAAGCCTGGCCCTCAACTCCTTTTCAGAAATCAAACCTAGGGTTGGAGGCGTCCTAACTTCCGCTCCTCCTCTGGTCCACCTGCCGCCGGCCTCTGAGTTTTGCTGTGATTTCAGGAAAGGAGACAAAAGTTGTTCATGATTCTCATTTCTTGGGGGCAGAGACTGTCTCTTCCCACTTCTTGTTTCCCGTGGAGCATCCGGGGCAATTCTGGGAATAGCAGTGTAGCGATAAAGTCAGGCAGAGCAGGACAGCAGAAAAGGAGAAGTTGTGAGGAGGAAGGGTCAGGGAGTCCGGTCCTTGCTGTACTGTCCCCACCAGGGTCATGTGGGGCTCCGTTAACTGCTCTGAAGCTTCAGAGCATTCTCAGCCATAAAATGAGACACCCGATGATGCCCTACCTTTGGGCGTTGTTGTAAAGCCTCCACGTGTGCGCATGTGCTCTATTTGACTGTGTTACGCACGCATATAAATCATACGGGCCTTGTGCCTTTAAAAATGTGAAGGTTTACTGAGATGCGTAAGATGTCTCAGAAACAGGATGCGTTTTTAGAGGAAAAGTTAGCGAATGGAGTGATTTCCATTTTTTCCACCTTGCCACACGGCACTTGCAAGAAATAGCACCGGGCGGCTTGGAGTGCATTTCTCCATCCTCCTCACGAATGTCATCACACTTTCTGTGGGTTTACTGTGTGTCAGGCACTGCGCTAGGACACTTTGCTAATGGATTAATTCACTTTTCCTTTCCCGACATGGAAGGAAAGAGATCACCTGGGGAAGGCACCGGGCCCCCAGATTTTTACCCCAGGTCACTGCTGTCCCTTTTCTGGAGAGGTAACAGCTTGGTTCCATATGGATCTATAAACTGATGATAGGTTTGGTCTGGTCCCAACTCTCATCTTTATAAATATGCTCTTAGAAATAATCTTATCTTAGGAGAGAAATTCCGGGTCAACAGTGAGACCGACGAGCTCTAATCTTGCGTGGGGTCTCAGAAGGGTACCTATAATTTCCCTTTTTCAAATAATCTATAAGACGGACTTTCAGTATGTCCAGAAGATGGGTTACCCACGTAGTGTTGACATATTGTGAGAAATTTCTAACTGCATCCAGAAGAATTGCCTGACTCTATTGCCTCAAAGTCTATATAATTAGAATTTCATGATGTCATCCTTGTGCTTTAATATAGCTTAAAATTACCCTTCTGTAGGTTGTTTCTTTCTGAAACATTTTAAATTTAGAAAATTAACTTGTTAAACTTTTTTTTTTAAGTTAAATCTTTAGATTTTTTTATTCACCCTGCTGTGGGGGAGTTGGAATGACAAACGCTTGAGTCATCAAAGTCAAATGTTACGGCCCTTTGGCCCTTCTGGGGAAGTCAGGGTCCCCCATGGTCTCAAATGGTTCTCTGCTTTGCCCACATTTCCTCTTGGCAGAGCTTAGGGGTACAGGTGGTCCCTGGAGTTCATGCCTTACTCAAGCCAGATCCCCTTCCTGCTGACAGGACATCTGTCATTCGATGACTGGAGGGAGGACCGTAGAGGGTGACAGTGTCAGGGTCAGAGACAGGTCTTGATGGGCCAGATTCTGGGAGTTGAGTAATTTCCCTCCACCACCTGCTCCCAAATCCTCATGGGGATCTAGTTCATGGTGTAGCTCTAGGTCAGTCTTCCAAGAGCCAGTGTGCCAAATTAATGTGAATTGGCTAGTTTCATACCAGCATTTTAAGGAATGTCTGCTTTGTCTCCATCTGTACTTCCTGTCATTGCCGGCTGAGAAGAAATGGGCAGAAGAGAATGAGGGGCAGAGAGAGAAGGGTACTAGGGGGTGGGGAGAAGGAGGTACTGATGAGCAGAAAGAGAAGGCACTGAAGGGCAGAGAGGAGGATGGGGGGGGGGGAACAAAGAGCATGGCAGATTGAGGGGCAGAGAGTGGGGTTCTGCATGGGGCAGCAGCCTCCTCATTTCAGAGACCAAAGCTCCAAGCTCTCTGATGTTCCCAGAACCCAAGGGGGCACTCTGACAATTCTGGCAGTGAGAACATGAAAGACTGGGTCATTATTTCACTCAATTCCTGCTATGTGTTGTGAGTGTGGGTGAGCCCGGGGGACGGGGTATCCTGTCATCAGGAGGTAATTTGCCATTGATGGGGGATGATACGGAAATGATATATGTGATCCTCCCCTGCCACCTTTGGGACTTATTATTAATTTCCTTCTCCCATTTGTCACAGCTGTGAAAATCCTTCAGGTCTGATGAATGATAGATGGCAGGGTTCCTATAACCCTTGCCAAAGGATGGTAGGCTGTGGGTGCACGTAATAGGTGTCCAATAATTCTCAGGTGAATGAGCGAGTCTCTGTGGCACTTCTTTGGGGGAGATGCTAAGTGACCTCTTGGCTTCCTGGACATCATAGACCAGGAGCTGTAGAGTCTTTGTGTCGAGAGGTCCTCCTGGTCTGTGCGTCAGGAAAGGATGGAAGAAGCAGTGATGTGCTCATAAATGCCTAATAATTCGCTGTCTGGTAAAGAAACAAAAACACAACCCTGGTGTGTAATGCTTGCTGAGTGCTGATTTCCATGGGTGTAAATATCCCACCGTGGTCAATTTCATGTGACGTGTCTGAGCACAGAGTTGAGAAGGGATGCATACAGTTGGCTCATGAGCTGGCTCAAGCACAGGAGGGAGTATAAATGGGGCAACGATGAGTAGCAGTAACCCTTGCAGTAACTCCGGCATCCAGGATTCCTTTCCCCCTGTTACAGGTGGGGCAGCTGAGGCTCAGAGAAGTTAAATAATGTATCTGTTACCGTGATCAGCAGCAGAGTGGATTCTAGGAGCCACACCCTCTCCGCTCACTTCACTGGGCTGTCAAAGGTCAAAGGATGAGTTTCATAAGGCACCTTTTAATACCAGAGAATAACAGATCTGGCTCATTCTGCCAGGACAGTATTGGAGAGAGGCTTCATTCAGGGACAGCTTTGCTAAGAGGCCACCTAAAGAATGAGTAGAGGGATGCCTGGGTGGCTCAGTCGGTTAAGCGTCCGACTTCAACTCAGGTCATGATCTCGTGGTCCGTGGGATCGAGCCCCGTGTCGGGCTCTGGGCTGATGGCTCGGAGCCTGGAGCCTGCTTCCGATTCTGTGTCTCCCTCTCTCTCTGCCCCTCCCCCATTCATGCTCTGTTTCTCTCTGTCTCAAAAATAAATAAACGTTAAAAAAAAATAAAAAAAAAAAAGAATGAGTGGAGTAGGTTACCAGGTGGACACAGTTGCGAAGGAGTATGTTACATCTTCTGTCTAGCCCTCAGTTTCCTCATCTGTAAAATGGGACCCTGAAAGTCTACTTCAAAGGATTGCTGAAAGGATTAAGTGAGGTAAGCATATAAAGTGCTTAGCACCCTGCCTGGACACCCCATTATTATGGGGTGCCTGAGCACCCCATTATTATGTTGGGGTTTTTACTGACAATACACTTTTTTTCCTGAGGAGTGGTAATAGAGACAGTTCTAGTGATAGTGACAGTGACAGACTGTTCTAGTGACAGTGATTCAGGTGTAAACATGTGGTTTGGGCCCAGAGTTTGCAGACCACAGATGACCATTTGAGTGTTTGCACTCTACAGGAGCCTTAAAGGTGGATGCTGGGGGAAAGAGAATGAGATTCATATGCAAAGGAGAAAAGAACCTCCTTAGAAAAGGAAAAGAAAGGTTACCTTGGCTCAATCCCAGAGACTGGTCCGAGAGTGAGCCCAGCCATCACCTACTGTTCAGCACTACTTGGTCCCATTAACTGGGACAGAGTAGTTAATATTCTTCTGCCCAGAACTCCAAAGGAGGCGGATTGACTAACTGGTCGACCTCAGCTGCTTCTCCTGGGCCGGGAGACTTCCAGGGGGTCCAGCTTTCTCTGTCCCTTCCTCTCTGTCTTTACGTGCTTTCATTCCTTCTCACCTCTCTATTTTTTTTCCCAACAAATAATTTTGAGCACCTAGTATATACCGATTCAAGCAATATTTATCGGGTGCCTACTATGTGCCACACATGGTTGTAGGTGCTGGAGTTACAGTAGACAGTTTCTCTTAGAGAGTTTCCAATTTAGTGGCAGAGGGGCGGTCTGGTGGGCTCAAAGCCAGGCAGGTTCAAGTTGGTTTAAGTAGTGGTATCTCCATCCTTGCCCCCAGTCCTAACTCCATTCCCTGGGACTATACCATTCTTATGCCCATTTCACAGATGAGAAACTAAGTCAACTGCCTGAGGTCTCATGGTTAGGCCCCAGGTCTCCATGAGATCTAGGAGTGCTAGACCTGACTCTGCATTGTGTCTCATGGACGCATTGTGTCTCAAGGGAGCCTCTCCTCCCTTCCTCTCCTGGGCTGAGGGACCAGCCTCCTTCACTCTCCCCAGCATTGCCACTACCCATGATACCCCAAGGCTGCAGGGCGGATGTGGCCCACCCAGCTGCCCACTTCCTTGCTGCTTCTGTCTACAGTGGCATGGGCTCTTCTGATTTGGAGGGTTTTTTTTTTTTTTTTTTTTCCTGTTGCTCCCTCTAGGGGAAACAGATGTCGGTGGGGAGAACAGTGAGGCACACCTACACTCACCTAAGCCCAGAAGTAACCCAGGTTCCAGACTCTTTGTGCCCCGAATGATAATAGTGGTTCCCTTCCTAGATATCTGGTCTGCTGGACCCTTCCCCGCTAAATTGTGCTCCTGCTTTTCCCACCAGTGGATTTACCCCCATCTGGTCCTGAGCCATTACTGGGTGGGACTTCCTCCTTGAGAGTTGACTTCCCTTTTCCCACTGGTGGATAAACCCCTGTCTGGTCCTGACCCATTACTGGATGGGACTTCCTTCTTGGGAGTTGACTTCCCTTTTCCCACTGGTGGATAAACCCCTGTCTGGTCCTGACCCATTACAGGGCAGGATTTCTTCCTTGAGGGTTGACTAACTAGCATGAGGCCAGCTAAGAGTCAAGCCGTGTAGTTGAGAGCAGGGAGTTTTGGAGTCAGATAGACCTACGTTCAAATCCCAGTGCTGCCATTGCCAAGCTGTGTGGCCTACTGTAAGTTGATTAACTTCTCTGAGTGAGTTCCTTTGTAAAATAGGCCCTGGAGTACCTATGTCAGAGGGCTGTAGAGATAGGGCACCTGAAAGTCTTAGGCCAGTGCCCAGCACAGAGTAAACAGTAGGTGTTGGCTCTTTCCACTAGTGGGTAGAACAGAAGGGGCCTCCTCGTATCTGCGGCCCCTCGAGCCCCCATCTCTAAGGCGTGGCTCTGCTTTTGACAGTGGTAGCTGCCTGCTGTTTCACTTTTAGCAAAAGGCACCACCTTGCTCGATACTTTGCCTCTCATTCCTGGATCTGTTTCCTCCCTATTCTCCACAGGGAACAGTCACATGCAAACCTCCCTCCTCCCTGTTCCCCATTTCTGTCTGTGGGCAAGAGGAATGTCTGAGCACCCCTGGTTTGCCTTTGGTGAGGATAGGAGGAGTGGTGGTCATCCGAGGAGCACTTTGGTCCCTGGGTAGCTGGGTCCCTGTATTTGCCTTGTCCCCAGCTCCTACTCCCAGACCCACTGGGCTACTTGCAATCACCCCCCATATCCCAGAAGAGCCACCAAGAAGGGTTTGAAGGATAACAATCCTCTGAAGCTCTGCTGTGTAGCAATGCTTCCCTTATTTGACGCTATTCTGCAGGGGGTTGCTGAGTGTCTGTTTTGTGCCAGGAACACCGGAGGAGGGAAGGGAACAGTGAGGTAACAGTGCTCATTCCCTCACATGGAAGGTGCTTTACTGTACAGCCGATCCTTGAACAACAGGACTTTGAACTGCTGTGTGGGTCCACGTATGTGTGGATTATTTTTCAAGAAACGCAGTCCAGCATTGTAAATGTATGTTTTCTTCCTGATGATTTTCTTCTTTATTAAAAAATATTTCTTTATTTATCTTGAGAGAGATAGAGAGAGGAGGCGAGAGGCAGAGAGAGGGAGAGAGAGAATCCTAAGCAGGCTCCATGCTGTCAATGCCAAGCCCAACATGAACAGTAAGATCATGACCTGAGCCGAAACCAAGAGTCGGATGCTTAACCGACTGCACTGCCCAGGCGCCCCTCCTTATGATTTTCTTCATAACATTTTCTTTTCTGTAGCTTACTTTATTCCAAGAATACAGTACAGAATACATATACAAAATGTGTGTTGATCGACTATTTATGTTTCGGTAAGGCTTCTGGTCAACAGTAGGTCAGTAGTAGTTATGTTGTGTCAGAGTCAATGTCCCCGAACCCCCACGTTGTTCAAGGGTCAACTCTACATTCTTTCATTCGCTCATCATGCATTCAACCCACATGGTTGCCAACACTGGACATCAATTTTTTGCCAATCTAATGGGTGGAAAACTATCTTGTATTAAATCCTGTTTCCCAGATATTCATGAAACCAGGCATATCTTCATATGCTCCTTGCCCATTTGTATTTCTTTCTCTGGAAATTTCCTCTTTGTATTACTTTGTTGCCTTTTCCTAGTGGGATTCTTATTGATTGATAGTAGCTGTCTTTATATATTGTAGATACGAATCCCTTATCTGTGATATATGTTGAAAATAGGTCCCCCTGGTCTGTCCTGTGTCATTCCTTCCTGCTTATGACTTCTTTTGTCATGCAAACCTTTCATGCCCGTACAGTCGAATGTGTTGTCCTCCACGAACCTTCTAGCTGCTTCTCCTCTGCCATAGAACTTACTACACTGATTGGTAGTGAGCTGCTCCCCTGCCCAGCCATCAGACTGAAAAACTTGAGGGCAGGAACTGCATTTTATTTTTCTATGTCTCTTTGGGGACTGGTGCAAGTCTGGGCACAGAGTTTTGTGCCTGAATGAGTTTTTTCTTTTTTCCTTCCTTCCTTCCTTCCTTCCTTCCTTCCTTCCTTCCTTCCATCACTTCTTCTCCTTCCTTCCTTTTTTTTTTCTTTTTTGCTGAAAACAGGTTTCATGCCTGAATGAGGGAGTGAATGAAAATCTGTGTGCTGCGTTCACTGCAGAGATGGGGGTGAGTCAGGGAATGAATCACAAGCTCTTCTCTGGCTCAGCTGACATTTCAAAAGCCCGGAGCAGAGAAGCATCCCCCCCACCCCTTATTCCAGGGGATGCTCTCCCTTCCTGAGCAGACACAGTGGGGTTGTGTGTGTGTGTGTGTGTGTGTGTGTGTGTGTGCGTGCACACACACACGTAGAGGGTTTATCATTTGGAACTCTGAGTGGTATCATGTTCTGTGAATGTGTGAACAAGGCTTTAAAAATCTCTGAGAGGCTCCGTGGATGTGTGTGGGTGTTGGGGGCTGAGGAGAGAGGGATTTGGGGGGGGTGTTAAGAATATTTGCAATGTATTGCTTTTGCCGCTGAGAGGATGGGGCGGCTGGAGGGGGGAGTAAGCAGCTCTGGGGACATCCTTGTGAGCAGACCCCCTGAAGTCTCTAGATCTGTGGCCATGTGACACTCTTGCTTGCCCATGCGGGCGGCCCATGTCCCTGTTGCTGAAGGCACTTCTGTTTAGTTCCCTGGAGGCTTGGCTTCTCCATTGCCATTTTTCTGGAGCGGTGGAGAGTGCCAGTTAGGTAGTTAGACCCAAATAATGTGAAATGTGCGAAAAAGTAGTAAATATTTACCGTACCTTTTGTGGAGCAGGTTATTGCCATGGAAATGCTCCGCTTACAGATCTGGGTAATGGAGGGAAGCTGGCCCAGGCGCTCTGGGAGCCCTGGGATGCGATACCACCTGCACTGGCAGGTGTAGGAGCGAGCACGGTAGGTTTAGAGTCTCAGTGCACCTGGCTGAGGCCTCAGACCTTGGTCCCCAGTCAGCTGTATGGAGATGGCACGTGTTTATCGCTTACTACGTGCAGGATACTGTGAGTCTTATTGCAGGGACTTCGTCTTCACGCCTGCCCTCTGAGATGCCATTGTCCGCCTGGTTTACTGAGGCACGGAGTTTGAAAACTACGTCGAAGGTACTCGGTCAACGAATGGCAGAGCTCCGTGACTGTGGTTCTCTATGGCCACAAAGCCATCTCTCTCGCCATGATTTACTCCAGAGAAAGCTAGCTAGCCATCCATGGAGGTTTTCTTTTTCATCATTGAATTTGCCGCTGACATTTCGAAACCATAGACAGTTTCCAGCCTCGCATTCCAGTGGATGATCTGGCTACCAATGGTGGGGCTGCCTTTCCCTGAGGGCTGCTCCCCACTGGCCACCCTGTGTAGCAGGGACATCAGTGCTCCAGCCGGCACTGGGCAAAGCCCCGCTGCAGCTGGGAGAAAGCACTGGGCATCACACTCAGGGGCTGTTTTAATTAATTGCGAATTGTCTGCTGAGAGCTCATCCTGTTAGAAATTATGCTTAATTTTAGCTGTTGTTTTCATTTGCTGGTTAGAGCTTTTGAGATTATTTGATTTTCTTCCTGTGGTCTCAAGAGCTTGTGGGTGGTTGAGTGAAGATCTTCATGGCAGGAAAGGAAGGCTGCAACAAGGGGGCGCGGTGTGTTAGTGCATTCATTCATTTGTACATTCATTCATTCAGCATATTCATTGAGCATTGCGTGCTGGACTTACAACAATGAATGATATTTGGTCTTTCTTTCAAGGAGCTGATGATCTAACTGGGAGACAGAATAGGCATTACGAAACAGTGTAGCAATGCCACAATTAGGGTACAGCCAGGCAATTCTGAGACTGTATAAGAGGACATCTGTTCAAATCTTGGGGATAAGTCAAGGAGGCCTTCTGAGAAGAGGTGTTATCTGTTGAGACTCAAAGATGGGTAGATTACAGTTAGCCAGGCAAAGAATAATCAGGGGAAGAATGTTTCAGGCCAAGGAAATAGCATGTACAAAGGATGGGAGGGGAGAGCGTGATGCATGTGGGCAATGCCTGAGAGTTCAATATGGCTGGAGGTGTGTGTGTGTGTGTGTGTGTGTGTGTGTGTGTGTGTGTGTGTGTTACTGCAAGTCTTGGCATTGGAGAGGTCAGTAGGAATTGAGTCAGTCTTTAGGTGTATCACACAGTCGTTCATATCTCCTGAACCAAATTCTGCTGGACACAGGGTTGTTGGGTTGGTGGGTAGATAGCACCACAGGGTACTCTAGAACTGAATCTGGGGACAACATCAAGAGGGTGTGGAGATCCTTTTACGGCCAAGGCTGACTTTATTATGTTTGGCTTAGTAGATCACCTCCCTCCTGGTGTGAATTGAGGACGTTTAGGAAGACTTCCCTGCTTGTCTCCCCATTGCTTGAAATTCTGCTTCTTAGAATTATTTCTTTGGCCCTAAACTTGCTCTGAAGCCAGAAGGCAGTGAAATATTCCTGAGTGCTAGCTGGATTTTCAGGTTGCAAAGGAAGGCTTGTCTGGGATACCTTAGATGGAGTGAGGGTTAGCTGCAAGATGTGATGGAGGGTAAAATGATCTCATCAACCACATGGTTATTCCAAGACCATGTACTCTGTTGGCCCTCACAGCTAAGGCTGTGGGTATCTCTCCACGGACACTCTAGCTCACCAAAGCTATCTGCTTGTGTTCCTTATCTCTTCACCCAAGAGAGGCCCTGGTTGGTTTAATTTGGCACCGTCTGGTATGGAAAATTTATGCCAAGGCACCTCATCCAACCGTCCAGCCACTCAGCCATCCACCCCCTCCATCCATTCATCCATCATCCAGCCACCCAACCATCCAACCGTCCATCCATTCAGCCATGCATCATCCATCCATCCACTCATCCAGGTCCATACCACATGTTAATTGAGCACCTACTTATGTACCAAACCCTATGCTAAATTCCAGGAGTATAGCAGTGAAGAGGACAGATACAGTCACTGCTCTCAGAGTCTACAGTTAGAGGGCAGTCAGACACTAAATGTGATGAATGCTATAAAAAAGACTAAGGAAATACATAAATCTAAGACTTACTAAGTGGGATATGGGTGGGCGGGCAGAAGGAAGCATCAGGCAAATCCTCCTAGGCTAATTTTTGTGACCACAGAAACTCTGTTAGTTTCATATGACAGGAGCCTCAGGGACTCTTGCAGAAAGAGCCTTCCACAGGGAATTCCTTAGAAGAGGCTGTGGGCTTTGTCTTTTCTTTAGGGTGGGTGGAGGTATTCTCTGGACAGTTCCAGCCCCAGAAGTTAAGGCTGCCTGTAACATCACATAAGCAAATGGGAAGATAAGGTCCTTGGCTCTGCAGTACCAGGTAAAGGGAAGTACTGGTCTCACCTGTCTGCTCATGGCTTTCAGCAGGAGCCAGTGAAACATTTACATCTCCCACCGTGGGCAAGACTTGGAAGTGTCACCTTATCTCGCCCTTTGTCACTCTGCCCTGAATTGTCTGTGATGATGAGAGCCTTCTGATGGAGGAGAACATGGTAGATGTGGGATGACCAAGGCCAAGAAGCAGGGGTCAGGCCAGAGATGGGTTTGTTTCCTGCTGAAGGGCTAGCGTGCAGTGGGTCGGATGGCCTCTGTACCACAGGCTGAACAGAATTTTCGTTTGGATTTGAGCTTTGTTCCTACACTGACTTCTTGTGCCATGGAATCCTCCTGCATCAAATGGGAGTATCTCATACTCACTCATTCATAAGCTGATGTCTACGTTTAGTTTTTTTGTATTTTTTACAAAGTTTATTTGTTTTGAGAGGAAGAGAAAGAATCCCAAGCAGGCCCTGTGCAGAGCCTGATGTGGGGCTCGATTTCACAAACCATGAGATCATGATGTGAGCCTAAATCAAGAGTTGAATGCTTAACTGACTGAGCCACCCAGATACCCCTCTTTTTTTGTATTTTTTTTCTTTTTTTGTATTTTTTAATCACCAAATATCTTTGTCTTTTTTGTCACCAAAGAAACACCTATTAAAAAGAATGTAACAATGTATAACTATATATAGGTAATCTAGATAGAAAGTCTCTACCTTATAGAAACTACAGACTTAGCATTTAGGTGTATTATCCTGTGAAATCTTTTATGGGTAAATATAAGCAGATATTACTAATGAACAAAAATGAAATTATATTCTATATACATTTTTACAGATTACTTTTTTTTGGCCTGTTATGTCTTAGATTTTTTCCTGTATCAATACCTTATTTAGATCTACCTTTTATTTATTTATTTATTTGAGAGAGAGAGAGAGAGAGAGAGAGAGAGAGAGAGAGAGAGAGCGCGCGTGACTGAACCACCCAGGCACCCCGGGATCTACCATATTTTTTAATGGCCATATTGTACTCCATAATATGGTGGACACCATATTATTTATATTAATTTGTATTTGTTATTTGACCAATACCCTATTGATGGGCCTTTGGATTGTTTCCAGTTTTTTGTTTGTTTGTTTGTTTTGTTTTTACGATGAGCAGTGCAGGTATAAACGTTCTTGGGCACTTCAGTGAGGATTTCTGTAGAATATTCTTAGAAGTCGGGTTTTCAGGCAGAGGATGTGAGCATTTTCAGTTGTAGCAGACGGTGCTAAATTGCTCTCCAAAAGGTTATGCCAATTTATGCACCCTCCAACAGTGCATGAAAGTGCCTCTTAGAAATGTCTTTTAAAAGATAAAATACCTATTGTTAAGCCATGAAGCACATTTCAAATAATTGCTGAAATTCTTCCAGCTGAGGCGTAAGAAACTAGAGTCCCAGAGAGGACGGAAAGGTCTTGGGAAATTTGGGAATTCAGTGTATCAAAAGGTGACATTTTGGATCAGTGGGAAAAAGAATGGTTTATTTAAGAAACGGTACAGGCATAATTGAGTGGCCGTGTGGAAGGATGCCAAGTTTGATTCTTAACTCACATCTTACACAAAAGTAAATTATAGGTGGGGTAAATTACGGACGAAGTAAAGATTTCAAAGTAAAAATAAGAAAGGAAAAGGTTAGACATTTTTTTCACTTTGTAAAAACAATTTAGCCTTTGAAAAGGGGAGTGTATTTATGAATTGCTGATTTAATTAAGAAATGCTAGGGGCGCCTGGGTGGCTCGGTCGGTTAAGCGTCCGACTTTGGCTCAGGTCATGATCTCGCACTCCGTGAGTTCGAGCCCCGCGTCGGGCTCTGTGCTGACAGCTCAGAGCCTGGAGCCTGTTTCGGATTCTGTGTCTCCCTCTCTCTCTGCCCTTCCCCTGTTCATGCTCTGTCTCTCTCTGTCTCAAAAATAAATAAACGTTAAAAAAAAAAAAAAAAAGAAATGCTATAAAAAGTAGGGGCGCCGGGGTGGCTCAGTCGGTTAAGTGTCCAACTTCGGCTCAGGTCATGTTCTCATGGTCTGTGAGTTCGAGCCCCACATCGGGCTCTGTGCTGACAGCTCAGAGCCTGGAGCCTGCTCAGATTCTGTTTCCCTCTCTCTCTGACCCTCCCCCGTTCATGCTCTGTCTCAAAAATAAACATTAAAAAAAATAAAAAAATAAAAGAAATGCCATAAACACTAGACCTAGTAGACGCCATGCAGTGGTACCCAACACGGATGAAGTAGAAGTTAATAAAGAAAAAAGTTTTAGGATGTACACATGTCTGCGAGACTGTGGTTAAGGACAGGGATCCTGTAAGCTGTATTGTAAATGACATTGAATGAGAAACTAGTACACGTGTGGCCCCTGAACCTGGTAGGCTCTGGGAGAGCAAAAAAAAAGGGAAGGAAATGTTGTTTTCTGTTTCTTTATTTTATTTTTTTTATTGTTTTGAGAAAGTTCAGTACCCGCCCAAAGCCTCAGGTGTCCCAGGAGAGAGACGATAAAAACACAACATCAAAGCAAATGCTTCAGCTACAAGTTCTAGTAGACAGCAGCAGCTCTGTGTTTACCCCCTCCATGCCTCTTCCCACTTGCGGCATCTCGAAGTCTGAGTCTCTCTTGGGCTGCTCCCGGAGGTTTTTGGTAAAGTCCCTTTTCCTGCCCTTCACCTCTGTAGTTGTACCACCGCTCAAATCAATCCCCAAAGGTGCCCCTTTGTACTTTTCCCTTTTATTGAGCCATCACCAGGGTACTGTGGTCAACGAAATTAAGTGGACGGCCCCACTGCCCTTAAGTTCAAGGCTCCCATTATTCTGCACCTGCGGGGATCACTGATCTTAAATTTAGTAGTGAAGGTTCCGGAGGCAGGCGGACCTGGCTCCAACTGCTATCTCTCCCGCTTTCTAGCTGAATAACCTCACACAATTTCAAATTCTCCATTTCCTCATCTACAAAATGATGATAAAATGGTGCTACCTCCCAGCATTGCTCTGAAGATTGCCGTTATCATTATTATTATGGTTTCGTCCCGCACTTGGCATTTAGAAAATGCTCCACGTCAGCTGTTTTGGCTACTGTTCTTTCTCCTCCCTCCTCCTCCTCCCCCCTTCTCCCTCCTCCTCCTCCTCTTCCTTTTTTTTTTTTTTTTGCTATTTTAAGTGCCTTCTTACCAATGCCTATAGAGATAGATTGATCTAGTGTCAGGGTTTAGGAGTGCTCCGGTTCACTCATTGCCATAGAGGTAAGCAGAGTGGTGGTTCAGGGCCACTGGACCCAGACGCCTTCATTCAAATCCTGTTTTTGCCACTTCCTATGGTGTGCACCTTAGGCAAGTTACTTTCTTTGTAAAAGGAGGATAATAATGGAACCTACGTCACACGGTTGTGTTGCAGATTAAATGTATTAGTATTTGTAAAATCTGTAAGGAATGTCTGGCTTATTGTAAGTGCTACACAGACATTTGTTACAATAAATACAAAATAAATAGTCTCACTTAGATATGTTGCTTACCCTCTGTGGATCAGGTCCAGGGTAAAGGGAACAGTAGGCTGAGAACCCTCCTGTGCTGTGTGCCTATGAGAAGCATTCTGCGGATCCATCAGTGTTTGCCTTGGCTACTTTGTATTTTCCTTTGAGAATCAACTGGCCAATTTTGAGGGAAGAGCCACAACTGTCGAGAAGCTGACACTGTGGGGGCAATTTCTGAGTCTCTCTTCCTCTCTGCATTTTATCTTTGTTTTTGAAAGTTTATTTTTGTTTATTTTTGAGAGAGAGAGAGAGAGAGAGAGAGAGAGAGAGCACGCACACGCGCGCACACAAGTGGGGGAGGGGCAGAAAGAGAGGGAGACAGAATCCCAAGCAGGCTCCGCACTGTCAGCGCAGAGCCCTACGTGGGGCTTGAACTCATGAACCATGAGATCATGACCTGAGCTGAAACCAAGAGTCAGTCAGACACTTAACTGACTGAGCCACCCAGGCATCCCTGCATCTGATCTTTCTAAAGCTTTCACTTATGCAACTTACAGGATAGGACCAAAGACACAGGATGAATGTACTGTTGCTGTTTTTTGGTTTTTGTTTTTGCTGTTTTGTTTTTAACAGTGGGCATAACTGATGTTTTGCAAAGGGATGGGTGAAAAGGCAGCACCTGGCAAAAAAGCCTTTTTGCTAAATCGATGACTTTTGCACACCAATGGACACAAGCTTGCTTGCTGGTTAAATAGAATAGTAGTGATTCTCATTTATCCAGCCGGAGTGTCCTGGGTTTGCTGCTGTCCTCGATTGTCCATCTGCATTCTCTGATGCCACTTCTTCACTGGGTCCCGTTTTCTCTATATAGGAATCACTCCCGCAGCGGTCACCAAGAGTAAAAACACGGGCATACCTCAGAGAGGTTAGGGGTTCAGTTCCAGACCCCTGCAGTAAAGCAAATATTGCAATAAAGAGAGTCAAATGAAGTTTTGGGTTTCCCGGTGTATATAAAAGTTATGTTCACGCGATACTATAGTCTGCTAAGTGTACAATAACAATATGTCTGTAAAAACGATGACATCCCTCAATAGAAGCTTTTGCTGCGAAAAGATGCTGACCATCATCTGAGCTTTCAGTGAGTTGTAAGCACCGATCGCAAGGTTGCCATCACATAGGAATGAAAAACTTTGAAATACTGTGAGAATGGCCAAAAGGTGACCCAGAGACACAGAGTGAGCAAGTGCTGTTGGAAAAATGGTGCTGATGGACTTGCTCGATGCAAGGTCGCCAAAACCTTCAATTCGTGAAAACACACAAAGAAACCCGTGACCCACAATAGAGTGAAGAACAATAAAAGGAGGTGTGCCTGTAGTTATCAGGGCTGTGTGAGCACTGTCTGCCAGGGGCCAGGCTAAGTACTGACTTGGGTTTGTTTCCGCAGCGGTTCTAGGCGCCTCCCCCCATTTCACAGATAGGACACTGAGGTACAGAGAGTCGTGCCGAGGCAGACACCGTGGGGGCGCATGGCCTTCCATTTCACTGCGTTCTGCCCTGACTCCCGCCTGGCAGCACCTGTGTCTTTTTGCCTGAGGGCTTGCTCTGGCCCTGGGCGCATTCTGTCCACAGGTGTGCCGGGCTGAGGTGTGGGGGCTGGGGGATTGAATGCCCCCGCTTCCAGTCCAGGAGCAGCCCTCAGCCAGTGCGAGATGGGAGTTGGCTTGGGAACGCATCCTCCGTAGGCTTCCTTCTCCTCCGTGTCTTACTTTGCAACCCTCTCCCAGTGTTCCTGAACTCGCCTCTCAAATGAACTATGTGTACTTCCGCCAGCGGCTTAGGACCTGCTTCTGGGAGATTCCCAAACAATCGCACCAAGATCCTCACTAGATCCAACAGCCTTTATGTCTCCATCCTCCCTGTGGCCTTTGACACTATTGACGGCTTGTCTTATCTCGAAAACTTCCCCTTTTTGGGTTCTGTGACACCTGGTGAGATCGTCTCTGCTCTCGTGGCTACTTTCCTTCCTCGTTCACTGGTTCTTCTCTTTTCTTTGGCCGCCCGATTTTAGGTACCTCCAGTGTCACAGTATTTCAGTTGCAGATGATGGTTCTGCAACTCAAAAAATACATTACTTGGTCACTTAATTGGGAATCTCGGGTATGTGTACTGGCTTCAGGGATGGTGGGATCCAGGTATTCAGGTGGTGACCAACCGTCTGACTCTGCCCACATCATGACTCTGCTTTCCCGTGTATTGTTTTATTCTCAGGCATGTTCTTCCCTGATGAGGCAGTGGTAACTGGCGGATCCAAATTTATTTTCCAGCAACTTCCATCAGCTGCATCAATGGAATGGGAATACCTCTTACCTGAGAGTCTCTGTAGGAATTTTCAGTATCGTTTGCATTGGCCTGTGTTGGATCGTGTACCAAGCTGGGTTACCTAATCACCCTGGGAGCCAAGATAGAGTTAGGTCTGCCTGAACCACAAGGACTGAGAGTGGGAACAGGTGGTTTCCCAAAGAAAAACCAGAGTGCTGTGACATGACGGGATGGATGCCGGCCCGGCAGAAGCATCGGATGTCCGAGTGCCAAGTCTCTGGGCCCAGCACTCTGCTTTTCTCTGTCTCTGTGGATTATCTCCTATTTTTGCTCTTGCAGACTCTGAACTCCTATCTCCAGTCCTGACTTCACTTCTGAGTTATAGCTTCAGTTTCCCCATCCTCTTAAGTTAGGCATTTCCATTTCGTGGTACCATTCAGACCTGAAATTCAACATGCCCCAAGCGTGGCCACCTCCCACCTGGTTCCTTTTCCTGACGTCTCTGTTTTTAACCATGGGGCCACTTGGGTTTCCATCTCTTTGTCCTCCCAGACTGGTTTCCAGCCATATTATGCTTCTTGTGGTTCCTTGAATGTTTTACACACTCTCTGGGTTTTTGCATGTGCTTTTCCTATTCTGGAACCCCTCTGGCATGCTCTTTGATTGGTGAATCCCCCTTCCCACCCCCCACCCCCTGCTTTGGACCTTAGCTGCTTCTTTTTTTTCTTTTTTTTTTTTTTTAACATTTTTATTTAATTTGAGAAACAGAGCATGAGCTGGGGAGGGGCAGAGAGAGAGAGGGAGACACAGAATCTGAAGCAGGCTCCAGGCTCTGAGCTGTCAGCGCAGAGCCCAAGGCAGGGCTTGAACCCATGAACCGTGAGATCATAACCTGAGCTGAAGTTGGACACTTCACGAACTGAGCCACCCAGGCACCCCTGGACCTTAGCTTCTAAGGGACTTCTATCCTGATTACCCTTGTCTGCCAAGTCTGGGTTAGATTTGCTTCCTCGTGCTCCACAACCACTTTGCTTCTGACCCAGACTTTTAACCGACCTGTTCTGTTGTCTGTCTTTCGCCTCAGAGCAGGGCCCTGTCAGTCTTGTCTGCCATTACGTCTTTAGCCGTCCGGACTTGTAATTATGAGCTTGTGCTAGTGTCTGACAACCAGGGCTTGAATCCATTCTGGCTCCCTTCTGAGCTGTGAGAACGTGGGCATGTTCCTTCAGCTCTCACCACACCTCAGTTTTCTCATCTCTAAAATGGAGATAACGAAAATCCGCCACTCACTGAGTGGCCGAGAGGGGTATGTGGTGGTCTCGCAGAAGTGCTCAGCCCAGTCCCTGACATGTGGGAAACATTGAATGAGTGCTAACTATGATTATTTCTACTGACTAGGAATATTATTGTACCTTATCCAGTGTCCAGCACATATAAAAATTTTTTATGTTTATTTACTTTTGAGAGAGAGAGAGAGAGAGAGCCAGAGTACAAGTGGGGGAGGGGCAGAGAGAGGGGGAGACACAGAATCTGAAGCAGGCTGTAGGCTCCGAGCTGTCAGCACAGAGCCTGAAGCGGGGCTCGAACTCACAAACCAAGAGATCATGACCTGAGTCAAAGTCAGACACTTAACTGACTGAACCACCCAGGTGCCCCTAATATATTATTAAAATTTTTCTTAATGTTTATTTATTTTTGAGAGAGAGAGCATGAGCAGAGGAAGGGCAGAGAGAGAGGGAGACAGAATCCGAAGCAGGCTTCAGGCTCCAAGCTGTCAGCACAGAGCCCAATGCGGGGCTTGAACTCACGAACTGTGAGATCATGACCTGAGCTGAAGTCGGATGCTTAACCGACTGAGCCACCCAGGCGCCCCTAGTGTCCAGCACATATAAATTCTCAGCCAATGATAGGTCTTATTATTGGTCCAGAACAGAACCCGGAAGCATAGTGGGGTTCACTGGATAGTTGAAACTTGCATTTTAGAAATTTGAAGAACAAAATGAAAAGAGTCTTTGACGCTTCCTTTGCTGCACATCAGTTAGGAGTAGCAAGCTCATTATTTCCCTCGAGGTGGGGAGGGCAGTTTCCGTTGGGGGCTGGAAGCCATCCCCGTTGTGGAGGGAGGTGGTCTTCTCTGATGTCTCTGGGGGGCCCGGTTAGGTGGAGAGTCGCAGGCACTTGTTTGCCTGTTTGATCTAAGGGGGGTGGCCGTGCCTCTCCTGGGGAAGAGCCTCATTAAGGTTAGCGAGGGGCGTGTTTCCGAGGAGTTCCAAGGGCTGCCTGGGGCTGCCACACAAGGTGTTGCCGTTTTCTCATTTTGTCTCAAGTAGATGTTGGTGCTGTCTACATGATGTTCCTCCTTCTTGCTGGCTGTGGGAATGGGTCCTCCTCGGGCCCTGCCCTTGGCTTGAGCCCTTCTCTTCAAATGCTGCCCAGACATCATCCTCGCCATCAGCAAGAGTGGCACCTTCTCTCTGGCTTATCAAACATCTGCTGGTGACAGTGTGCTAGCACTTTGCCTGCTTCAGGGCTGCTTTGAGGATGAAAGGAGTTACCGGGCACCCGGATCCTTACTGTGACCTGTGGTGGCCACGAGCCGCCTGTGGTTCCTTCCACTGAAATCTTAAAGTTAAATAAAATGAAGACATTCAGGTTCTCGGCGACACCCGTCACATTTCCAGTGGGCGATGCAATGATTCTGTCCTTGCCCCACCTGCTCCTGGATGGTGCCGGTCTCCATCAGAGTCGCACGCCGTGGCTCACGGATCCGCTGACTGGATTGCAAACAGAATTGTATGGAAACACAGCCGAGCCTGTTTGTTTCTGTGTGCGTCATCTGTGGCTGCTTTTGCGCTCCCAGGACAGAATGGAGTCGTGGCAACAGCCACCGTGTGGTCTTGCAGAGCCTAAAATAATCACTCCTTTATCCTTGAAGGAAACGTTTGCCGACCTCTGGTCTAGAACATTGCCTGACACTTGATGGTGTTAAGTAGATGATTTCTATTTTTTATTTATATAAAAATAACATAACTTTACTTCTCTAAATAGCCATTCCAAGTAGGTCTCGTTCCCTCCATCCCGGATGAGAAACTGGGACGGGGATTTTATACCAGAACCTCCAGGAGGGCAAGACCTCCTCAGTCTTGTGTGTCATTTACTCTGCTGTCTGGGGCAGCGCCTGGCCCACAGTAGACATTCCGTACATGGGTGGTGTGCAAGGAATGGGTAAATAAATAAATTCCTGACTTTCTGAGCAGAAAGAAAAATCCGATCAGCTCCATCGCACCGATGAGGAAACAGAGGCCCTTCCGAGGGACGTTGCCTGGGCAGGAGGTGGCGTAGCTGGTGTGAGCGTAGAGCTGGATCTCAGGCTGAGGCAGTCTGCGTGTTTTCTAAAGCTTCCGTCCCACCCCTCCGCCCTCTCTGGAAGCTGCCGACATGCAGAGAGGGTACCTCCCCTGTCCCCGCTGCAGCCAGACATTTGTTTATCGCGCCCTTCCCCCCTTGTCCAGCAGCTAACTTCAGCTGCTGTGTGGCACCCTTGGGCTTGATGCTCCCTTTCTGATGCCGTGTCACCACGAAGCTCTGCTGCTCTACTGCTGAGGCTCTTGGGTCCAAGTAGGTCGGCCAAGCTTGAATGATCTCTCTCGGCCACTGCAGCCCCAGCGTCCGAGTCGACACCATCTGTGATTTGATATGCTTGTCTCAGCAAAACAAAGAGGACCGGGGGGGGGGGAGGTATCTTTAGCCACGAAGCCAGAGGCTGAGGGAAACTGTGTTTTTTGAAGCACCTGCTCAGATGGCTTCTCCCGGAAGTGTCTGCTTGAAGTGGCTTCCGGCTGAATCACGTTGAAGATGCATTAAATGAATCTGGTCTGTCACTGCTCACAGCCATCACGTCACAGGATCCCATCTCTTTGCACTGGGAGTCGTTTCTTTGGGGTTGTGAAGACTAGAGCCACAGGGTCTTTCACGGCCTGGCTTTATCATCACATGTTTATTTTGCACGTGCTGTGGGGCTGGGCCGCCGGGTTTTGAGTCCTGCCTTCTCCTACCTGCTGCTACATAATCTTGGATGAGTTCCTTCACCTTCCCCTGCCTCACTTCCTCTTCTGCGTGGAAAGGACAATAATGAGACCTACCATATGGCTGTTGGGAGGATTAAAAGAACCGACACGTGCAAAACATTCAGAATGGCGCTTGGCTCACGGTACCTGCTCCAAAAGGGATGATGATGGAGGGTGGTGCTGGTGGTGGTGGTGATGATTCCCTGTTCTGGATCTTTCATTTCCGGGGAGCAGGGGCTATGTATTGCCTGCCTTTCAATCTCTCACTAAGAGCTGGGGGTCTGCAGAGGCTTGGAAAGGCAATTAACAAGTGACTTAAACCCAGTAGGGATTGCTGGTAAAGTGGAGAATAAAGTTTGCCGTTTACTCATGAGTCAATTACTCATTCGCTCACAACATGTTCGTTGAGTATCTTGCGTGTGCCAGACATGGTTCTGGGCATGAGGATACAGCACAGCAGCAAATGAACCAGACAAATCCCCTGCCCCCTTGGACTTCGCATTTTACTGAACTCGGGTCCATCGGCCTTGTCACCGTGGGAGAATACGGACCCATTGGTGCTATAACTTCTAATTTGGGGAAACAAAAGCCAGCAACTTGGATTTTTAAAAACTGTAAGCTCTCCTACCTTATACGTACTGGCAGTGGTTTCATATCGTTTTATGAAGCACAGCGCAGAGGAAGCCCAGGAGCCTGAGGGCCACCAGTTTGCAGCCCCTGCTGTGAGACATGGCTGCAAATAGCTCTGGGGCGAGAGGTGCCTCTGCTCTGCAAACCGGCAGCTGTCCGACTTCATTCAAGGTCAGTGGCGCAGAGTGCCTCCTTCCTCTCTCACGTGCGGAGATTCTTGTGGCCTTTTCTGCCCGCAGCGCAGATGCTGCTGCTATGCTGCAGACTGTGGGCAACGGGTCCTAACACTTCTTCTCGCATCCTTCCTTTGGACAGCAGGTGTAGCTGGGTTCCCAGCCCCCAAAGAGCCGACAACAAGGGAGACAGAAGCAGCTTCCTGGTTATCGCCTGCGGGGGGCATAGGATGGTGGCCCAGATGCGGAGAAAATGCGCTGGGTCGGGGAAGAAGCCCTTGAAGCCAAGGAATTGATGCGGAGAAAATGCGTTGGGTCGGGGAAGAAGCCTTTGAAGCCAAGGAATTAATTATCTTTGTTGCCTGACTCTTTTTTAAAAGTGGAGAATAGATCTAAAAGCCTGTGTGGGAAGGACTGGGAATAGGACTGAGGTGCAAAGAACTTTAGGGTGCAGTCAGGAACAATTTCTAGCAGCAGGAGGTTTCTGGAGAGTGAGTGGTGAGGTTCCCGGGAAAATGTGAGAAATCGTCATGGAGCTACTTTTTGTTTGCACAGTGTTTGCTTTTACGTGTGGTTACCTGTAAGTGGGGCATGTGCCCTCTGGTTTGCCTCAGTCTCCACCACTCCCTATTGCACTTTATCTACATGCTTGACGCATTTATGCTACTGGCCCTGCCTTCAGAGGACTTAGGACTAGTCCCCCCTATTCTGAGGAAAGCTGCACGGCAGAGTGCTGGAGACAGTGGGCTCCGGGCTCAAACCCATCTGTCTGATCTGCCTTTTACTAGTGGTGTAACTCTGGGCAAGTTGCTCTGTCTCTGTGATTATACCTGCAGGATCCTAGCAGCAAACAAATCACTTGGGTGGCTCGAATGAAGAAAACTTGATGGGATTATTTAACATCTCTCAGGAGGAAGATGCAAGTGGAGGAAATAGTCTGGGGTCTATTAGAGCTGAGGATGAAGGGACCACCAGCAGGTATGGTGGTTCTGGAGGGATGCGACTGCTTCCCACATGGCAGAATCAAGGCAAGGAGGAAAGGGAAGAAATACCCCAGCCTCTCTCCTCTCCAGTCACCTGTCGGTCTCACCCATTGGCTGAGCCCAGTTGGAAACCCAGAGGCAAGGGGAATTGGGTTAATTCTGCAGGGGTCAGCCTCCCAGGGCTCAGAACACAGCAGTCAGGGGAAGAATGGATGCGGAGGGAAGATGAGGGGAAACCAGCACACTGATCCTCAGTTTCCTTATCTTGAAAGTGGAAGCGGGGCACCTGGGTGGCTCCATCGGTTAAGTGTCCGACTTCAGCTCAGGTCACCATCTCGTGGTTTGTGAGTTGGAGCCCCGCGTTGGGCTCTGTGCTGACAGCTCAGAGCCTGGAGCCTGTTTCAGATTCCGTGTCTCCCTCTCTCTCTGCCCCTTCCCCACTCACTCTCTGTCTCTGTCTGTCTCTCTCTCAAAAATAAATAAACATTTTTTAAAAAAAAGAAAGTGGAGGAATTAATATGGCAGCCTGCCTCAAATGGTCATTGGGAGGGTGAAAGTACTCCCTCAGGGACATGCCTAGTAGATAGTAAGTGCTCAATAAAGCTGAGGCTCGGTGTGGGTCTCAAGCTGTTCCTAGGGAATAAGGGTCCAGAGAAGAGGGTTCTTCCCCCTCCTTTCCCTGCAGTGGTGGCCTGGAATGAGTGCTTCTTTTGGGGGAGTATGAGCTGGAGGTATAGTGGGTAAGAACAAAGACTCTGGAGTCTGAGAGCCTGCGATCTAGTCCGACTGTCACTTACTGACAGGTTACTTAGCTTCTCATGCCTCGCTTTCCTCATCTGTAAAATGGGACTATTAGTAGTTCCTACATCATTGACTTGTGGGGATTAAATGAGTTTATCTATGTAAAGAGCTTAGAACAGTGCCTGGCACATAGTAGGCATTTTGTCAATATTGTTAGTTATTGTTGTTGCCATCTTTCTCCTCCTCCCCCCCCCTCCATCATCATCGTCATCATCATCATCATCATCATCATCATCATCATCATCATCACTTATTACCATGATGAGTTGGTTAACTCCAAGCATAACTGACCTGTTGTCAGTAGAAAATTCCCCACTGGATGGAGTCCACCCCACCCTTCCTTTCTGGAGCCCCATTGATCATACCATTATCTTCTCGTCCTCCCACAGATATGATATTTCAGGGAGTGATTGATAGGTGTGTGTGTGTGTACGTGGGGAAGGGTGGGCTTGTGCCTGACTCTGGGGACACGGTGCTTTGTTATGCAGAATAGCTTGCCTGTCATCCCACTACGGTCCCCTTCCTTGAAAAGTTCCAGGCTATTTTTGAAGCCCTCATGGCTCACATGTTCCTTTCTGCATCATATCAATGCCAGTACAGAAAAATTGGAACCTTTTGGCAGAGTATAAAGCAAAAGAGATTTCAAAGTGCATGGAGGGTGAGTGTAGCTCAAATGACAGGGTATTAAGACGTGACAAGAATGCTGAGTTTTGAGACTGCAGGCAGCTTGTGTGTTTGTATTTAGACCTTGTTGGATTTCTTGGGAAATCAGTAGAGGTGTCAAAGGTTAGTGTCGTCTCTAAGGAGGCACCAAAGGGTAGAGGCACCTCTCAGCCCTTCACGTTTATATGTTCTAGAAGGATGGTGGGAATGGAGAGGGTGGCTGTTCCTAGTCCTGGGCTCTGGGGCATGGGGTTCTGCAGATACGAATGCCTGGTGATGGAAGGAAGCACATCATTGCGGGATGTCTGGGAGCTTTGAAGCTTTGCTGCTGACGGTAAGCCACAGACCGGCACGAAAACACATGCGTGTGAAAATGTGGATCTACAAGGTAAAGGCACCAAACCCACCCCGTTTGCACATTATTTACCCTTCCTCTCCTTTCCCCAAGGGCGAAGTATGACTTTGGAGACAGGAAGACCTGAGGTCAAATCCCTCCTCTGCCTCTTACTGGCTCTTTCATCTTTAGGATGCAGGGAATCTTTCTGAGGCACCGTTTCCTCCTTTGAAAGGATTGTGGCAACACTTGCAAGGTTAGAGACCGCAGTGGTACAGGACTCCTGGGTCTCAAAAAAGTGTTTGCCGAACTGCTCTGTTGTGTTAAATTCTCCCAGTGGTCCGAGGAGAGGACAGACAGACCTTTTCACAGAGGAGTTGACGAGGCACAGAGTGGCTCGTCCACAGCACAGCGTGGGTAAGCGATGGAGCCTTTGGGAGGCAATATGGAGTAGTGCTTGGGGCATCACCAACCTCTGGAGCCCTGAGAGTAGGTTTTTTACACCTCTGTGAGTCTCAGTTTTTCTCAAATGCAAAATGAGGGATAATCATAGACTTGCTTTCTCTGGTTCTTTTGAGGTTTACCTGAGATAGTGCTATAAACACAGCATGTGCTTGGAGTATATAGTAAGCACTCAATAAAGTTATTGCTATTGTTACTAGCAGTAATAGGGATAAACAGTCGTAGTTATTGCTGTAGCTGTGGTGGTCATAGTGATAGAATCGTTCCATCTTCCAAGACTCACATTGGTTTGTGAGTGTTGACATCTCAGAGGACTGCAAATCTAATCTTTGTTCTTTTTCTCTCCTCCTCAGGGGATGGACAGTGTCTAGTGCTTCTTTGATGCTTTTTCTAGGACCACCACCCTCTGCCCTTTTCTGCCCTGCCCTGTGTCCTGGGGTGGACTTCTGTGCCCTGCATCTCCCGGGCTCTTTTGCTGGCTGACTTTTGCCTCGGTTAGGCCAGTGGGAGGTGGCGAGCAGAGACTAGAGGGCAGGAGGGGGGAGATCTCGAGGTACTTTACGCCCCCTCCAACCCCGCACGCCTCCCCTCTGTCTCTGGCCTCCTTCTGCAGTGACTGCTCCTGACCAGCGGCTCCTGTTCCTTGATTCCAGCTCTTACTTGGTTGTTGTCGATACCGTTTCATGACATGTGGTGTGACAGTATCCCACAGTTGTTCGTGTCTTTAATTGAACATCCAGGGTGAATTCCATTTCCTACTGAGACCCCTGACAGACCAATAAATCTATAGAAAAACAACAACAATGCATTGTATTGTTTCCATTCTAAAAAATAAAGCCGTACAACAGTTTTGGAAAGAAGCGGCAGTTTCTCACAAAGTTAAACACAGAGTTCCCATAAGACACAGTAGCCCCCTGCCTGGGTATTTACCAAGATAAATTATGTGTCCACACGAAGATGTATAAATGAATGTTTGTAGCAGTTTTATTCGTGATAGCTAGAAACTGGGGGGGTGGGGGGAATCCCCAAACATCAGTTAACAGATGAACGGATAAGGAAACGTTGGAAGGACTGTGTAACGAAATACTACTCAGCAGGAAGAATGAACTGGCTACTGACACTGATAACTGTGCTATATTAATTGTTAATAATCAAAACGTTACTCTGAGTGAGTGAGGGCAGACACAAAATAGTCCATACTGTATGATCCCATTAATCTGTAGTAAGAGAAAGCTGCTGAGTGGGTGCTGGGGGCAGGAGGCGGGGCAAGGGCGCTAACTGCAAAAGGGCACGGGAGGGCTTCTGCCTCGGTGCAAACATTCTGTGTCCTGATTGTGGTGGTAGTTACGTAGGTTTGACTCACCTGTCACAACTCATCAAACTGTGCATCTAGAATGGTCTATCTTCTTTCTTTCTTTTTGTATTTTTATTTTAGAGAGAGAGAGTGAGAGTGGGGGAGAGGGGCAGAGGGGAGAGAGAGAGAGAGAGAGAGAGAGAGAGAGAGAGAGAGAGAATCCCAAGCAGGCTCCACCCTCAGCACAGAGCCCACTGTGGGGCTTGATCCTGTGACCCTGGGATCATGACCGGAGCCGAAATCAAGAGTCAGTCGCTCAACTGACTGAGCCACCCAGGTGCCCAAAAGGGTCTATTTTCTTGTATTAAGTGATACTTCATGAAGTTCATCAAAATTCATATTTGCTTTATTATTTTAGAATACTTAGGGAAATACAGGATTATAAAAGGAAGAACAAACCCCCAAAATCCTTACAACCAGAGATCGCCACCGTCAACATTTCATGTTTCCTTCCATGTTTTTTTTTTTTTCCTGTTTTTCTGTGTGTAAGTGTTCCACCCTTAACTGTCTTATTCGAATAATAAAGAAAGCAAGTGGAAAGCCTCCATCGTGAGGACGTTTTTGCTATGACTCTATTGGGCCTCCGAGCACTGGTGATGATAGTGAGAAGGTTTTGTCCTGTATATCCAAATGTATTGAGAGGAAATGAAAATGTTTAGTCTGGTGAAGGGACATACCGGGGAAACAGGTGTGTGTGTGTGGCGGGGGGGGGGGGGGGGGTCCTGGTCATTGGCCTCCTGAAAGAACAGGAGGAGGAGGAGGAGTCAGGGAAAGGAGGAAGGGGCTGCAGAGGGTGGGGTCAGGGAGTTACTGGGGGGGCTACATCTGTGCAGTCTTTAGAACTTCATGATAGAGTTGTCCACAGGGCAGGGGCAGGGAGTTAGAGGGGCCTATACCTGTGCCATCTGTAGAACTTTCTGATAGTAGAGTTGTCTATAGGTAGTGGAGAGCTTCTTGCTCTGTAAGTGTGCAGTGAAAGCTTGGTGACCATCTCTTGGGGATGTTGTAGGAAGGATGCTTGCATTAGGATGGGGGTGAGATCAGATGCCTTTGAAGTGGCTAGGGTTGTTTGGTGCTTTGTAAGCAACACAAACGGACTCTAGTTCTCTTTACAGAATCCGTTGAGAGCATATGGGGTACCACATTCAT
The DNA here is from genome assembly GCF_022837055.1 of Prionailurus viverrinus. NCBI lineage: Eukaryota > Metazoa > Chordata > Mammalia > Carnivora > Felidae > Prionailurus > Prionailurus viverrinus. Next base: position 22,974,739 of record NC_062576.1, on the reverse strand, counting down.
GCAGTACCGGGCCTTAGAAAGTATGGGGTTCAGAGTAGCTCTTGGATCTAGGTGGCAGGAACTGATAGGCAGCCTTTGCAGGGTGACACTATCGATTCGAGAATCAAATTCCCAGGAGAAAGAGTGGGATTGATCCTGGGGCACATTGCCAACCCCTTGGCAGAGGGAGAGCTGCAGCCTTGATCGACTGTGCACAGTGGAGATGGGCCGGCCTCCCAAAGGAGAATCAACATGCCAGTCACCAGAAGAAGGGGAAGTGGACGCTGGACCGGACCGGCAAAACCAACAGATATCCCCTGCTGAATGTCCATAGCTCTGTCTTTGATTTGGTGATTTTTGCAGATATTCACACAGCAGGCCGCCCTCTTTGCTGAGTTTATAAGCCAGAGAATTAAGCTTTCTCTGTTTGCTTTTTAGAGTGACTGAGATTGATGTGATTTATTTCTCTGGGCTTCAAGCCACTCAGCTCCAGAAGCACAGTTTGGTGGATGTGACTCATTGTCGTGTCCAGAAAGGCCTCGGTGTTGTGGATCTGTGGTCCCTCCTTCAGGAGCAAGGATAGGAGCTGGGAGTAGGCAGATGGTATAAATCACAGTTGCATCTGTGAGAGTGAGTCGCATGTGCCCACCCTAGGGGCACACGTACTGAAAAGAAGCTTAAGTAACAGGTGTCTGTGGATAAAGACTTGTCAGTTGTTATATCTTCTGGTGCTTTCTCTTACGGAGCAAACTCCTAGGTGTATTTTTCTTCATTGAGGGCTGCAGTATTTACAGGAATTAAGGGAAGAGTGAGGCACTGTATCCTACCTTTCCTTGATTCACCCACACAGACCGATCCAATTGAGTGTTCTTAACACCAGACTCCTAATTAAAATAGAAAAGAGGTTTATTTATAGGAATACATGAAGCACAGGAGAAAATAGACCTCACTGGCCATTCTTCCACTTCTCACCTTTCAGTTTATTAGTCCAAAGTCCTTTGGTCTCAAGAAACAAAAACCCAATTCAAGTTGGTTTAGGCAAAGAGGGATTTTTAACTTGTCTCGGAAAGTCGAGGGGTGGGGATTCAGGCCTGGTTGGATCCAGGCGCTCCTACGGGCTCATCAGATCTCTCTTAGCTCTGCTTTTCTCTTTGTTGGCTTCACCGTCAGAACAGTGTTTTTCTTTGTGGTAATCAAGGTGGCACATGCAGACTGATTCCCTACCAGCTTAGCAGCACCGCTGGAAAGGATGGCCTCTTTCCTAATGATGCCAGCACAAGTGCTGAAACTGATTCTCATTGGGTAGCTTGAGTCACATGCCCACCCCTGAATCCACACTGTGGCCTGGGTCCTACCTCCACACCCCCGGGGGAGCCAGAGGAGGAGGGCCACCTTAGCCAGCTCACAGGAACTAGGGGGTCAGAGAGGGACCGGTTGCCAAAGGGGAAACACAAAGGATGGATGCTGGTTAGGCCAGACAAGAGATGCCCACCACGCTTGGTTCTGGGACCGAGTCTTCTGATCTGAATGCGTCTAGGGCTAGATATGCCTGGTGAATGAGGGGATGTTGATATTTTCACTCAGGCCGTGGCATTATGTCCTGCTGGCCCCACTTTCGGAGTCTGATCAAAAGAGGGAGGCCAAGGGGTCAAGAACAGTCTCCAAGTGTTATCCAAACAAGCAGGATGTTCCCAGCAGCTGTCCCGCCTGGGGGCCTGTCTCCCTAGGGTTGGTATGGCAGAAGGTGGTGGTGGGGGGTGGTTTTCTTCTCACGGCTTTGTTTACTTCTGAGGCCTATTATTTACCTCTTGTTGGCTCTGCTGCTTTTTCTTGCTTAGTTAAATAAATTTGGTCACATTATAAACGAAAACATTCCTTTCCTGCAGTTGCTGACCACTGCAAGGTTATTGCTTTTGCTTTTGTGTGGTTCCCGCCCCACTGCTTGGCTGTTGATAAACAAATGAAGTTTGCTTCTTCCTTAATCCTCCTCGGAGCTTTGGGAAGTCCTCATGAGATTGGGTAGTAAATGGTCGCCCGCCCATGTGATGGAGTAAGATGCAGTTGTGGAACTAGAATGGGGTCGTTCTCTGCGTATTGAGATGGAATGGGCCCCCAGATGTCTTCGTTTGGGAAAAAACATGAGTGGATTCTGCAGGTTAGCGATGCTTTTCAACATGTGAATCTTCTGGGGAGCTTTTTAAGTGTGCCTGTCCTCAGCCTCTCCCCCCACACCCCTTACTACTCCCCAATTAATTAGACTCTCTGGAGGTGGGACCTGAGCACTGATCTGTTTCCAGAACCCCAGGCCACTCAGTGTACAGCCAGGGCTGAGAACCGTGGTGTAGAATTGTATCATATGGGGAAAACCAAAGGGCCATAGATTAAAAAGACCAAAAAGGAGATCCAGAATGTCTCACTCCATTTATGGGTGTAGACTCATGTGCTCACACACACGCAGAGAATATTTCTAGAAGGACGCACAAGAAACTGGAGAGACTAGTTCCCTCTGATAATGGAGTAAAGTAGTGATTCTCGACCGTATGCTCATCTGCAGTGTTTGAATTTGAAACCGTAAGCTGGCATACTGTTGCAAAAGGAAATCTGACTGCACACAGGACTGGGAGGCGGCCCTCTGAGCTCACGCGGCTTGACTGTTGGGGCCAGCCGCCTATGGATCCGTACGAACTGCCCCACTGCTCCTGGCCGCAGCTGCTTGCCTCTTGACTCAGCCATGGTGAGCGATGTCTGAATGTGAGAATGACCAAAGAGCCCACTCATTCATTCATTCATTCATCCATTCGTTGTTAATGCATTCATTCATATTTTTACTAAGAATTAGACAGGAGGCAGGCACACTCCAGGCACATTAATCTGGTCTCATTCTCATAATCCTGTATGAAGTAGGTGGTCTTATTCCTATTGTGTGGTTGAGGATATTTTAGCTCAGAGATAATATGTAACCAACGTGAGTCAGGATGACCCACAAAAGCGGAGCTCGTAAACTGGAGAGACTCGATGTCTTTGGGTGGGTCGTGCAGAGCTTTAAAAAAAATCCTATCTGGCTGTGCTGGGCTGGTGACCCCAGGGCTGCTGTTGGATGGAGTGTCTCTGGGATGGGTATGCGTTCTCCACTTCAGTTCAGCCACCTTCCTCTGCTGGATTGCACTGGCTTGCTTCACTTAGTCACAAGGGCTGGTCTCAGTAGGCATTTGAGTTTGTAACCCCTGCTTTAAAGTAAGTAGGATGAGCCACCCATTGTCCCGTGGGGCTCCTGAGTTGAGTTATCATGTGGCATGTGTCGTTTCTATTCCAATCTGGCTTTCAATATGCCGGCGGGAGCTCCTCTGCCTTGAGTTTCCTTTGTGGATTGCATATGATGGTCTGCTGGCATGGATATGTTTGTGGAACAAATTTGCACAGTAAGGGGTGAGGAAAACGCGTTATGGAAAGGGAGAGTCATCTAGCCTGGGTGGGAGTATGAGGCACAGGAGTCAGAGGAGACAAGACTAAAGTTATACTGTGGTTATACTGTCAATGGATGCCAAGCTACAGAATTCGAACTTTGTTCTTAGGCCAGTGCTGTCCAATAAGACTTTCTATGATGAGTTTCTGTGATGATTAAGCACTTACAATAGTTGAGTGTCCAATATGGTAGTTTCTAGCCACTTAAGATTAAGCACTTGCAATAGTGTGGTTAGTGTGAATGTGAAACTCAATTTTATTTATTGTATTTACCTAGTTAAAAAAATTTTTTTTAACGTTTATTTATTATTGAGAGACAGAGAGGCACAGAGTGTGAGCAGGGGAGGGGTAGAGAGAGGGGGAGACACAGAATCCCAAGCAGGCTCCGGGGTCTGAGCTGTCAGCACAGAGCCCGACGTGGGGCTCAAACTCACAAACTGTGAGATCATGACCTGAGCCGAAGTCAGTCGCCCAACCAACTGGACCACCCAGGCGCCCCTTATTTACCTAGTTTTTAAATAAGTTTTTAAAACTTTATTTATTTTGAGAGAGAATGTGTGTGAGAGAGTGCAAGTGGGGGGAGGGGCAGAGAGAGCGAGCGAGTGAGAGAGAGAGAGAGAGAGAGAGAGAGAGAGAATCCCAAGCAGGCTCCGCACTGTCAGCACAGAGTCTGATGTGGGGCTTGATCTCATGAACCGTGAGATCCTGACCTGAGCTGAAATCAAGAGTCAGATGCTTAACCGACTGAGCCACCTAGGTGCCCCTGAGGACCTCAATCTTAAATTTTACCTAAAATGAACTTAAATAAGCATGGCCCCATGTGGCTAGTGGCTGCCATTGGTCACTGCAGCTTTAGGCAGTAGGCAGCTAGTGTGTGTGTCACAGCAGGGAAAGGATATAAAGAGTGAGTTTCCAGAGCATGAATTTTTAAAGAGTGTATAGGCTGCATGGGGTGGAGGGGAGTAGGTAGGAATCTTATTGACGATACTTAGTATCTGTTTGGCACTTACTGTGTCCATACACTGTGCCAAGGTTAATTCATAAGCCTAATAACAACTCTGTCAGAAAAGTACTCTTATTGTTTCTGTTTTATAGACTGGGAACCCGAGACACGGCAAGGTCAATGGACTTATTCAAGGTCACAGAGCTAATAAATAGTGGCACCTGCTGTAGGATCCAGGCAGCTTGGCTACAGAGCTTGTCCCATGAACCCCTGTAACCTGGAAGGAAGTAAAATAAACCTTCCTTGAGAGCTTTTGCTTTGTGCCCTCCTGCTGCACATTTGTACATGACATCTCATTTAGAAATCATGGCTGTCGTGTGACATTGGTGGCCGCAGCTCCTTTGCAGTTCTGGAAAACCTTGGCTCGTAGGGATACGGTATCAAGGTGGACTCGTCCATTTCTGGGGAGACCAGGCTTCGTGGCAAGATTGCGCGTCTGAGTTGCTGGGGGCAGTTAGGGTGGAATCAGTGGGGAATGTACAAGAGGATATGGTATAAAAGATGTTGCGAAGGAAGATTCAGTAAGATTTAGCAACTGACTGGATGGCGGGGGTGAGGAAAGCGGGGGAGGATTTCTTCTGGAACAGTGAGATAGATGACAAACACAAAAGCAGTGACACCGTGTTAGTTGAGTGTGGGCTCTAGAGGAAGACAAACCTGGTTGCTCGTACAAGAAGTGCCACTGACTAGCTGGACGCCCTTGGACACATCGTTTCTCTCTAAGCATTAGCACCTCTGTCAACACAATGCAGGTCAAAACGTCTTCCTCACAGGGCCGTGATGAGGCTCGGGTGAAATCACGGATGTGAAATCCCTCTGTGGACTCAAGTAGTGTGACCGTGTGGGTCAGTCTTCTGAATGCCAGGGGGCCAGGCGTTGGGTGCAAACCGTGCCTTTGATTGTGGAGATGGTTTGGGAAAACATACGGGGGAGCCCTGCCTCATCTTGGACACTAGGCAGAGTTTCATGCCTGTGATTTGGCTTTGACCCGGGAGGAAAAAGGGGTCCTCCCCAGCCATTGCAAAGCAAGATACGAGGACTGGTGGTTCCAACTCCAGTGTCCCTGTCCATCCAGCACTTTGTGTGTATTGTCTCATTTAAGCTTCAAAACAGCCTTCTGGGAGTAGATACTCTTATTGTTCCCATTTTGGAGACAAGAAACTGAGGCCCAGAGAGGTATAGTGGTTGGAGTAATGGCTTCAGCGTATAGGTGGTAAATGAAGGTTCAAACCGAGGTCCAGCAGAGCCCCAAGTAACTCTTGGCAGAAGACAGGATTTTCTCTCTTGCAAGCCAGCTGTTTGGAAGCTGAGACAGGTGAGGGCTGAGGAAAGAGCTGAGGGCCCTTCTCTTACCTCTCCCTCCACAGACACCTGCAACTAGCCCTGGAATTTCTGTCTCGGGCAGATGTTGCAGGATTCGGGGACAAAGATTACTTCCAGGGATGTCAATTTGCCACTAGAGATCCCAGTGAGAATGAGGTAGAAGGAGAGAATCAACTCCGAAAGGAAAAAATGAAATGTTGATAACTTGATTCAGACCCCTTTGGATGCAATGAATAGATACATTATAGTGGTTAGAATTGGGAATTTAGGGGTGGGGTGCAGTGTGAAATGAAGTCAGGATCCCAGTGTGTTCTTGGGACAGATGCTCCAGAGAAGTACCCTGGGCTTTTGACTAAGGTCTTCTGCTTCTGGGATCAACCAGTAGCTGGGATATTGTTTTCCTATCGTTGCTGTAGCAAGTTACTGCAAACATACTGGCTTATTACAACACAGATTCATAATCTTACAGTTCTGGAGGTTAGGAGTCTGAAATGGGTCTTATGGGGCTAAAATCCAGGTGTCAGCAGGGCTGAGTTCCTTCTGGACGCTCCAGGGGCAATCTGTTCCATGCCTTTTCTATCTGCTGGAGGCCACCCACATTCCTTGGCTCGTGTTCCTTCCCAGCAGTGACATCACTCCAAACTCCGCTTCTGCTGTCACATCTCCTCCTCTGACTCTGACCCTCCTGCCCCCAGCTGGTAAGGACCCTTGTGATTACATTGGTCCCACCAGTATAGTCCAAGATAACTTGCCATCTCAAGATCCTTAATTTAATCACATCTGCAACGTCTGTTTTTCCACCAAAGGTAACATTCACAAGTTCCACAGATTAGGACATGGACATTTTTGGTGAGGGTTGGAGGAAGGCATTATTCTACCTGCAGAGCTGGCCTGTGACCTTCACGATCTTACATGTAAAAAGGGAGGGGTGGAGGTGGATAGAGCTGGGACCTTTCATCTCATTCCCTACTAGAGCTGAGTCCTAATTTTCCCTTTTAGGTCATGCATGCATTCTTCCACCTGACCCTTGGACAGTTTCGTTGCTCACCTGGCCCCCAGGCATTTGAGTTTGAGACTCCATTGTATAGTCCTAGTGAAGCATGGCTACAGGCTGGATTCTGAGGGCTGAGGGCTGTGGGCTGCAGGCTTTTAACTTCTGCAGAGCAAGGAGCTGTTGAATAAACCATGAAGGATCTAGGAATTCTTGGCTCTTACCAAGTACCTGTTTGAAAGTAGGACCTGGTGTGTGTTTCACAGCTCAGTAAATGTTGTCTCTTTTTAAAGAAAAACTGATTTTACCCTGAATTTGCCAAACAGAAATGAGGGGGTGTTTATTTGTATCACAAAAGGATTTAGTTTGTTTCTTTAAATAGCCAGCCTTACTACTTTTCTTTATAGTGTTTTAGTTAATGGGGAATTTGATTTACACAACTTCCAGAAACGCATTGTGTAAAGGAGGTGCCTGTACCAGAAGCTCATCGATGTTCCAGTATGTTCCCAGCTTCTCCATGGAGTAGGCTGGAGTGTAGTCAAGTCACTTGGCACATTGATTCTAGCTTGGTGGCAATGGATTATTTCTGTGGTCAGTTGGAAGGCTCCCTTAAAGAGACCTTGACAATGGCCACTGTACTTCTATTCCTGTTCATGGTGGTGGACTGTGGAAGGCCTGCCAGAGCTCCGTGTTACCAAGAGGTTGGTTGATTGGGCTTTCTTTTTCTTCTGTGGCTGATGGTAATTCGTTCTTTTTTTCGTTGATTCACAAAACACTGGTTTACTAAGTATCGCTTATGTGCCAGGAATTGGAGCAGACACTAGGAAAGTAGAGATGAATCCTGCACCCTGCCCCCTTAAAGAGACTAAGGATGAATAAGATCTTAACTGAGATTTTAGATGTTTTGAAGAAAGATTCTAGACCACAGTGACTACTTGTAAATGGCGGTGGTGGGGGAGAACTTCTCTAAACAGTTCTGGGTTGAAATTAGAACCGAAAGAGACCACTTAGTAACTTAAAAATGGCAACTCAGTATAAAACATACAATGCCACCAAAGCTGTACTTGAAAGGGAAGTTTTAGCTTTAAAATCTTTAATTAAAAAAAAATTTAGTGTTTGTTTATTGAGATAGAGACAGAGAGACAGAGCATGAACAGGGGAGGGGCAGAGAGAGAGGGAGACACAGAATCTGAAGCAGGCTTCAGGCTCTGAGCTGTCAACACAGGGCCTGATGTGGGGCTTGAACTCTCAGACCGTGAGGTCATGACCTGAGCTGAAGTCAGACGCTTAATTGACTGAGTCACTCAGGTACCCCTAATTTTTTTTTAAGTTTATCTATTTGTTATTTCTGAGAGAGAGAGAGAGAGAGAGAGAGAGAGCGAGAGCGAGCACTAGCAGGGGAGGAGAAGAGAGAGGGGGAGGGGACATGGAATCTGAAACAGGATCCAGGCTCTGAGCTGTCAGCACAGAGCCTGATGTGGGGCTCCACCCCACAAACTGAGAGATAATGACCTGATCCGAAGTTGGATGCTCAACCAACTGAGCCTCCCAGGCACCCAAAAATCTTGAATTTTTAATGAAGAAGAATGGGAATAAATTAACTGAGCTGTTCATTCAAGAAGCTTGAGAAAGAACTATAAATAATAGCAGCAGACATTTGATGAATACTCCTGATATCCTTGGCACAGTTCTGAGCATGTATTAACTGACTTAATTCTGACAACACCCTTGTAATATAGTTGCTGTTATTATCACCGTCATTTTCCAGAGAAGAAACTGAGGCCTAGGGAGATAAGATAATGTGCCCAGGATCCACACCTCGCCACCTGACTCCAGAATTCATCCTCCTAACTAGGAAGTAATGCAATAACAAATATGGATAAGTAGTACAATTAAAATAAGCAGGGCAATAAAAATAAAAGTAGCAATGAATAACGTAGAAAAAAAAAGCAGTTGAATTGAGAAACATATCCATGATTTGCATCTCTAATGGTAGAAAAATCAAATAGACAATGAATGGGACAAATCTCTGGAAAAAATAAAAAGAGAAACTACCTAAAAATACAATGTGAAGAAAGAATGAGAAGGTGCATATTATCATTCTAGATGAGCAGACACAGTGGACATACACTGAGGAGAACACTATGGACAGTTCCCAAGGGAAGTATAAATTCTAAGAATTAGTTTGAGAAGAGAGTAAGGGAGAGGTAAAGCTGGTAAAAGTTCAGAATGGGCAGGGCTGTCTGTTTTCATCCCCTTTTTTCCACGTTATTCTGAAAGTTACAAACGTGGAAATATGAGAAGGAGGGGGAAAGATAAGGAAAGAAAAGAGGTGTATCTATCAGAGAGGAAAAAAATATTATTAACGGGTCTAATATGTTTCTTTTTCTAGAAACCTCAAAGAAAGCAACTGAAACCCAGAAAAAAACTATTAAGAGTTAAAAAAAATGCTTACAAAATAAATATATTGTTTCTCTATTTGTAAACCATCACCAGTTGGAAAATAAAATGGAAAAAAATATCCAAATCACAATTGCGTAAAAAAAGGTTCCCTCAACTCATACTGAATGAGAAATGTGTAGGACCTGTGGAGAAAATTGAAGACTTCGTTAAATGACACAAAGTCAGATTTTAACAAGGGGACACCCTATTCCTGATAGAAAGACTCATTGTTTGTAGAAGTGTCAGCTCTCTTGACACTTTTCTAAATTTGAGACAAATTTCAAACAAAGTTCCAGTGAATATTTCTTTGTGGGGGGTGGTTGACTAAATACAATTCCAATAAGAATTCCATTGGTATTTTTAAAAGCTTGGTAAACTGATTCTAAAGTTCACTTGGAAGAATAAACACGCAGTGATTGCCAAGAAAATGTTGGATGTAAGGATAATGAGAGAGGACTTGCCCTGCCGAGATGTAACATATTATAAAGCTACTATAATTAAAACTCACACTGCTGTGCTCTAAGACATACCAGTGGAAGAGAACAGAAGGTCCAGAGACAGACCCCAGTGTATAGGAAGGGATGGATTATTCAATGAAACACATTGGGACAACTGATCACCTATTTGGACAAAAAAAAAAAAAAGGCAAAGTAGATTCCCATGCACATCGGGTGCCAAGAAATTACAGATGGATTAAAGAATTTGAAGTGTAAGTCATTCTATACAGGAGTAAAAAAAGAAAAGAATATAATATTTATATGAAATTTGGGCGTGTGGGAGGGCCCTTTCAAGTGTAGTTGGATTGAGTTTTCTTTGTCCAGTTTTTTCTTTCAGTAGTCTGAAAATTATACGTAATATTTCTATTCTTGTTCCTAATTGTTAGCACATATATTCAAGCTTACAGTGTCTTATATGTGCTTTCTCAGTATCCATAACCTCTTGAGGAATAAGACAAGACTCTTTGCACATCTCAGTGTTACAGCCCTTCTCCCACCCCCATTTCTTATGACTTAGAGTCTTCCTCCTCCTCACTCCCTTTGTGTGTGTGTGTTTTAAAGATTAAAAAAAAACTAATCTCTACACCCAATGTGCGGCTTGAACTTAACAACCCTGAGGTCAAGAGTGGTGTGCTTTACCAACTGAGTGGACCAGGCGGCCCTCCCTCTTTGTTTTTGTTCTTTCTTTCACTACTGTTTCTTATGCCTCTTTTCATTCATTTTTTGGTGGGGTTATTGTTTTGTGGGGTGTATATACTCTAGTACTCCTTTTGTGGGAAGTAAATTTTCTAGGTCCCTGTATTTGGAAATGTCTTTATTTTGAACCTTCATTTGAATGCCATTTTGGCTTCGTATGAGGTTTTCAGTTGAAATGAATTTTCCTAAGCCTTTGAAGATACTGCTCTATCATATTCACGAATTCAGAATTGCAGATGAGAAATCGGATGTCAAAATTATTTTGGTTCCTTTTTTGGTAGTCTTCCCCCTTCTCTCTTCCTGCCCCTGCTGGACATGTTGGAATGATCCCAGATGCTGTCACTCTCAGTCTTTTCTTCCTTTATACATACTGATGCTTGCTTGATTGTTTCTTTCAAATTAATGACTCAAATTCTTCTTAATCTTTAGGGAATTTTCTTTTTCTATTTTCTTTGATTGCACTTTTACCATTCTCTCTGTTCTCTCTTGAACATCCATTTAGATGGATATTAAAATGTTTGGATCTATCCTCCATGTTTGTATCATTTCTTCTATGCCTTCCCACACCTTTTGTTGAATTCTGGGGCAGTCCCTCAATTTAGACTTCCAGTGTGCTAAATTCTTCTTTAGCCGTGTCCATTCAGCTATCACCCCAACCCCTGAGTTTCCAATTCTGGCAATAATATTTTTCATTCCCTGACCTGTGTTTTTCTTTGACTCTTGGTTTTGTTTCTTTGACTCAGAGCCTGGAGCCTGCTTCGGATTCTGTGTGTGTCTCTCTCTGCCCCTCCCTTGTTCATGCTCTGTCTCTCTCTGTCTCAAAAATAAATAAAACATTAAAAAAAAATTAAAGTAGACTGCTTAGTATAATGAATCCTCATGTGTCCATCATTCAGGTTCAAATAATGATTAGTCATGACTAATTTTTTTCCCCATCTATAACCCTTCCCTCTCTATCTCCTTCCTGTCATGCTTAATTATTTTAATTAAATCATTTTATCCATAGAGATTTCAGGATGTAGCCTCAAAGATGAGGATTCTTTAACAAAAAAATAACCACATCAAAAGTTTTTTAATCCCCTGTCCATAGCAGTAATTCCCTCTTATCATCACAAAGTGAATGTATCCATTTTCCTGATTATTTCATTATTGTCCAGACTAGTAACTTATTTAAACTGGGATCTAAACAGGGTCTACATATTGCATTTAGTTGATAGATTTCTTAAATCTCTTTGAATATATAAGTTGCTTCTCCGCCCTACTCTTTACTTCTTACAGTTTTTTTTTTCTTTTGGAACAGTTTTAATTTTTTTTTTCTAATGCTTATTTATTTTTGAGAGACAAAGTGCGAGCAGGGAGGGGCAGAGACAGAGGGAGACACAGAATCCGAAGCAGGTGCAACAGTTTTAAATATACAGAAAACTTGGTAAGAAAGTACAGAGAGTTCTGGGGCGCTCGGGTGGCTCAGTTGGTTGAACGTCCAACTCTTGATTTCCGCTCAGATCGCGATCCCAGGGTCATGAGACTGAGCCCTGTGCTGGGCTCCGTGCTGAGTGGAGCCTGCTTAAGATTGTCTCTCTTTCTCCCTCTGTCCCTCTCCCCTGCTTGCATGCTCTCTCTCTAAAATAAAAAAATTAAGAAAGTACAGAGAGTTCCCATATGCTTCCTCAACCCTATCCCCCCTCAGTTTCTCTATTATCAACATCTTGCAAATGAGATCAGTCAGACAGAGAAAGGTAAATACAGTATAATCTCACTTAGATGTGGAATCTTAAAAACAAAAACAAAAACCAAGTTCATAGACACAGAGAACAATTTGGTTGGTGCCAGAGGCAGGGGATGGAGGTGGTCAAAAGAACTAAGTTCTGGGCATGTCATGTACTGTGTGGTGATTACAGTTAATAGGACTATATTGTATATTTGAAAGTTACTGGGAGAGAAGATCTTAAAAGATCTCATCACAAGAAAAAATTGGTAACAATGTGGGGTGATGGATGTTAACTAGGCATTTGGGTGATTACTTTGTAGTATATACAAACATTGAATCGTTATTTTGTACACTGAAATTAATAATAATGTTACATGTCAATTATATCTCAATTAAAATAACAAAAGGCCTTAAGGTATCCTTACGAGTATCAAACAAAGTAATATATGTAAAGCACTTAAAAAAAATCTGTCAGCAGTGTGGTACATTTGTTACAATTGATGAGCTGCTGTGGGTACACTGTTAGTAACTAAAAGCACAGTGTATATTAGGTTTCCCACTTTGTGTTGTGCATTCCATAAGTGTCCCCACCCCTACAGTATCCTGCAGAAGAGCTTAACTTTTCTAAAAGTCTCTCCTGTCCTCTTTGCAACTACTTTGTTGAAGAAACCATTTGGTTGTCTTGTAGTTTTTCTACAATGTTGTATATTAAAACAATTTTTCCTGTGGGGCGCCTGGGTGGCTCAGTCGGTTAAGCGTCTGACTTCGGCTCAGGTCATGATCTCACGGTCTGTGAGTTCGAGCCCCCGCATCGGGCTCTGGGCTGATGGCTCAGAGCCTGGAGCCTGCTTCTGATTCTGTGTCTCCCTCTCCCTCTGCCCCTCCCCCGTGTGCTCTCTCTCTCTCAAAAATAAATAAAAATTAAAAAAATTTCTTTCCTCATTGCCTCCCTGTGATGTCATTTAATATGTGTCTCTGTCACTTGTATTTTCTGTAAATCGGTAGTTGGATCCAAATGCTTGAACTGATTCAGGCTTGATTATTTTGGCCAGAGTACTTGGGTAGGTGGTGAGTACTTCGTGGTAACTTTCACCAGTAGGCAGGCCGAGTCTTTTTGTGATGTTAACAGCCACTGGCGATTGTTGCCCAGGTTCACTGTATCACTAGGGATAGTCTTGAGCTTTCCTGGCCTGTTTCATTCGCTGAGAATATTCCTGGGAAAGATTCTGAGCTGGTTCCTGCAGTGTGGCATGCGTCCTCCAGGAAGCCACAGTTTGGAGTTTGTAAAGGTAGATTTGAAACACACCAACAAAAATCAGTTAAAATATTTTTTTTTATTTTAGAGAGAGAGAGTGTGTGAGTGGGGGAGAGGGGAGAGGGAGAGAAAGAATCTTAAGCAGGCTTCACGATCAATCCCATGACCCTGCAATGGTGACCTGAGCTGAAATCAAGAGTTGGACGCTCAACCAACTGAGCCACCCAGGTGCCGCCCAAATCAGTTTTATTTTGTATACAGCCTCTGACTGCCCCTTCCCCCGAGTGTGTAATTCCCAGATAGTGGAGCCATATCATAGATGCATTTAACTCATACAAGTTCAAATATAGGTATGCATGTATTTGGTTACAAACTACTGTAGTAACAATGTGAACATTGTGGCTTTTTCTTCCACTCTTGCACTTACAGTTGGCATTGCTTCTGGGTGAGCGGGGTCACGGGTCTGCCATTTCTGCTTACTTTGTTTTTCTGCACGGCCCTTCCTCTTATGCATGTCAGTCTCTGAGTGTGATTCTCGTGTTTAAAGATATGTATTTCTTATGCATTCTGGATCTAAACATGAGCTGACGGCATCTTGTGGTGCCCAATCTAAGAGATCACATTCTGTTTCAAAACCAGCGCAAGACCAGACGGCTTAAGTGATCTTTGGGGAGGGGGAGGGGTGTCATTTTGAGCGGTTGTGATCTCTTGAACCCCTAGTTTAACACTTCTGCAAGATGCGGCAGGAGGGTACCCAAGGGTTTGGCTTCAAAAAAAGGGTAAGGTGTGGAAGCTGATGTCATTGTTTATTTTGGTGTAAAAGCCTTTGCTTTTTGAGAAGTCAGGTTTAATGATCTCTTCCCCCTTTTCCCTCTCTCCCCCCTCTCCACTTCCCTTCCTCCCTTCCTCCTACCCTTATTTTGTCTTTTGCAGTCTGCTGTTTCGTCGTGCACAAGCGGTGCCATGAATTTGTCACTTTCTCCTGCCCAGGCGCTGACAAAGGTCCAGCCTCTGATGTAAGTAATGGGGCGTTGGTCACCTGTCACCTCTCTCAGCCCATAGTCAGTGCCTCCTTTTGGGTAAATAGGAGTATGCTTAGACGCCCCCCACCAAAAAAAAAAAAGTTGGACTTTTTTTTTCTAACGTTTATTTATTTTTGAGACAGAGAGAGACAGAGCATGAGCATGGGAGGGGCAGAGAGAGAGGAAGACACAGAATCTGAAGCAGACTCCAGGCTCTGAGCTGTCAGCACAGAGCCGACACGGGGCTCAAACTCACAAACCGTGAGATCGTGACCTGAGCTGAAGTTGGACACTTAACTGACTGAGCCACCCAGGTGCCCCCCCAAAAGTTGGACTGTTCTTATTCCAAGGCATGAGGTGGTCCCTTCAGCCTCTGAGACATTTTTCATTTTAGCAGAAAGGATAAAACAAAGCATTTTGGGAGTGGGGTGTGACTTCCTAGGAAGCCAGCTAGTTCCCCTCTTATGGTTTTGCTAAATGTCTTCATCTTTGGGGGGGGGGCGGGGCATGGAGACTGGTGGTCAGATGCTAGATTGTTCCCACTACTGTAAAAATGTAGTCAGGACGGTACCTTACGATGCGCTTTATAGAAGTTTGTGAGGGGATTCCTGATACCAGGGCCCAAGAATTAGGAGAAAAGGAGTTTACCCTGCTATGTGTGTCCCAAAGTCTGGCTATTATTGGTGGGGCAGGGGGTCCTGCTGGGTAAAACAGGCAAATAACTTTTATTTTAATCATTATGAACTTATTTTAATATAGATTAGAAAAATGTGTCTGGTAGTGGTTTTTGAATTTACGGTAGGGATGTAAAATTTCCTACCTAAATAAAGGTATTTAGATTAAACAAAAGATAAATTGATTTAAGGAAACTTAATAGTGAATGACTGTATGAGCCCTATAAGGATATGACAAAAGCCTTTGTGGGGGGAGCCTTTGTGGCTCAGTTGGTTGAGTGGCCGACTTTAGCTCACGTCATGGTCACACAGTTTGTGGGTTCGAACCCTGCATCAGGCTCTGTGCTGGCAGCTCAGAGCCTGGAGCCTGCTACGGATTCTGTGTCTCCCTCTCTCTCTGCCCCTCCCCACCCACGCTCTGTCTCTGTCTCTGTCTCTGTCTCTGTCTCTCTCTCTCTATCAAAATAAATAAACATTAACAAATAAAGCCTTGGGGCTTTGGGGCCCAAAGCTTGGGGTACACCGTCGAAAGCCTACTCAACAGCTGTTCATAGCCCTCCCTGTGTTCTTTCTGGCAGATGTCAGCTATCATGCCAAAAGCTGAAAATGCCTGATACTTGCCTCTCAAGCTCCCTTGTAGTTAGTGAGTGACCAGGTGATCCTGTTCTGCTCAGTGGGACCCTTGGGGGAGGCCTTCTAGGAAGGACTTTCTGATAAGAGCAGACATCCCTTCCTTTTTCCTGTTGGGGACTTTTGTGGGAGGATATAATGTACGGAGTTGTGGCAGCACCTTTGGGTTAATGAGGGAGATGCACTCATCCCGAGTCGGGGAGAAGAGCGGAAGGAACCTGGGTCATTGATGACACCGGTGAGCTGCAGAGCCAACTCTGAGTTCTCTTCTGCCCGGAGTGCGTATGTGAGATGAGGAACTCCTCTTAGTAAAGTCTCATTGTTAGGGGGCGTTCTTTTCCATGCAGCTGAACACGCCTTGGTGGGACTGTGCAGCACGCACACTCTTCCTTTGGCCCAGTAATGAACTGCATCCCCTGTGTGTGGCTACTACCCCTGCCTCTCTTACTTCGTTCCTGCTTTGGTTCACCTTCCTGGGATTTCCCCCAGTGGCATTGTCTTCATTACTGGGTCGGTCCTTACCCACTTAGACCTGACAGCTGATGGCTGGCCAGTCGTGAGTGGTGACTACCTTCTGTCATTGCATTTGTCGACCAGGGTTGGCCTTCTGTAAGTGGTCATCTGCCGTTTTGCTGCAAATCAGGGGCGTAACTGTCGCCACAGCAACATGAACACTCTAGAGCTTGTGGTGACAGTTCCTTTGCTCGGAAACTGTGGTCCTTGGGTTTAAGAACTCCAAAAGTTCACCGTGAAACAACCAAGACTTCTCTGCAGAGAGGAAGATGGGCCCGTTCGTCACGTTCTCTTACATCACGCTTCCTGGCCCTTTTAATGCAATTCCTTCTCTCGTTCCCCAGGATAATAAGCAGGGAAGTTTGGGGGTTCATCCTAGCTCCATTAGGCAGCTCTGAATGTTCATGCAGCCCAAGGCTTCAGTCTCACGCAGCAGCCAAGAGGATGATGTTTCCTGTATCTTGGCTCTATCTATCGACTTTTTTTCCTGTTGCCTAAGACAGAAACTCAGCTCAGACTGGTTTATGTGGAAAGGGAAACTTTTGGTCCCCGAAGCTGAAAAGCTCAAGGGTAGAGAGACTGGCTTCAGACACCACCAGAAGGAGGTCCTCAGGACCTTTCTCCCTTTCTTGGCTAAGCTTCCTGTCTTGGTACCTGTTTTAGAAAGGCTTTTCTCCTAAGGGAGCGTGAGGGCTGAGATACCTATGGTCTTATGTCTTATCGATGCTGCAGTTCAAATGACAAAGGCTGAAGTCTCATTGTGCCATGGGTTACCTGTAGCCGGAAGGATGCTGACTGGCCAGGTCTGGTCATGTGCCTACTGCTGGTGTGGAGGCGCCATTGGCCACTCGGTGATCTGAGTGCTGGGGAGGTGTGGTCCCTCAGAGGAGAACTGGAGAAGAGGGATTGTGTACTGGTTAAAATCTAGACTGTGGATGGAGCCAGCATTCCTAGGCTCAGAAATGGTGACCTTGGGCAACGTAAAGTACTTACATCTCTTTGTGCCTGAGATTCCTCAGCTGAAAGGTGGATAAAATGATACTCTTGTTATGAGTATCCAGTGTGTATATTTATCTGTAGAAGTGTCTGATACATAGCAAGCGCTATATGTGTGAAGATGATGATGGCGGGTGGTAATGAATAACAGTGAATATATGCTGGGCGGGCAGCAAGGACAGATGGCCACCAAGTGATTCTGAAGGACTCACAGTCCCCCTGCCTGCCATTTGGCAGTCCTTCCTAGGGGCATGCAAGCTCCCTAAGTGGTAGGAGACCCCTGTGCGTATGAATGGAGCAGTGCAGCCATTCATTGCTTTGGGTGTGGGGATGGCAGACAGTACTCCCTGCAGCTAGCATGCATAGGATTTGGCAGCCTACTTGGAATGATTCTATCTCTGGACATAGTTCCAAGAAGGTCAGTTGGCACTAAGGATGATAAATCGGTCCAGACTCCTGAACTGGCTTGACTCAGTTCATTGACCTTTTCCCATCTGTGGCTGGAGACATGATTAAAGATCTGGTCACACCTGCTCGCCAACCTGGCCAGGCTCTCTTTTGGCTGCCTGTAAGAGCCATGCAGTTAGGGAGGGATGCCCTCCTCCTGTGTGACCTTGGAGGACCTGGTGTGCAGCAAGCTCATGGAGCAGACAAGCACAGTCTCCATCTATGCAAAGGGATGTGCTAGGCTCCTTCCTTCTACCCCTTTGCTACTCTAACCCCAGTCTGAGCCAGGAAGTATTCTGCATATTAGTAGAACTTTGTGTAGTTGGCATTCTTCTCCAGATAGCTCCACATTATGGCCTACTAGGCTAACCTGAGGAAACTTGACAAACAGGCTCTGTCCCAGTGACTTTAGTTGCCGATCCAACCATTCAGCGCAAATGGGAAGAGACAATATAATAGGCATCCGCCAGTGGGGGACCTGAAAATATGGCAGAGTTTCTGGGTGTTACCTCTGGTCATCTGCAGGCATGGTCTTGGTCCCTCCTCATTGGAAGCCCTGGATCCTGTGGTCTCTTGGATTTTGTAGAGAGGTCCATAAGCATTACATATGACATTATAGTTACCCAGCACTTAGAATACTAACCACATACACAGCCTCCCAGGAGATCTTCTTAGAACAAGAAAAGAGGACTTGTCTCTTGGGGCTGGAACTATGGTGAGTCAAGTGAGGTACTTGTCCTGGGCACAAAATGTAAAGGGCTCTTGCCGGTGTCTCTGGATATCTGATGATCTAGGATGGCCCCACTCACATGACTGGCAGTGAGCAGGTTGTCAGCCTGGGTTCCTTGGTTCTCCTCCACATAACCTCTCATCCCCCAGGTAACTAGCTCCGGCTTGTTCACATGGTGGTTTCAGGGTTCCAAGAAGAGCAAGAGAGCATGCCCCAACACATAGGTGCTTTTTCAGCCTGCGCATCATGTTTGATAATGTCCTGCTAAACAAAGTAGTTTCACGGCCAAGCCCAGATTCAAGTGGGAAAGGAATAGACTCCACTCTTCATGGGGGTGGTGGGGGAAGGATCTCTGGTCAGTCTACTCAGATCCCATTGACCCAAGAGGCCACCACAGAACAGAATTCCTGGAAACCATCACACTGGACTTCGTAAAAGATCCACAGATCTCAGTGTGGTTCAGAGAGTCATAGACAACCTCATACGGGAATGCATCTCATTTTTTCTCTGCCCCAGGTTTCTATAGGATTTAACCATCTCCAGCTACAAATGGGAAGCTAGGTAATTTATTGATCATGTCCGGAGACAATGGTGGTTAGGACTGTGGACTCTATAGGCAGACCTATCAGAGTCTAGGTCCTGACTCTGCAAGTCATTTGCGGAACTTGGGTGTCTCATTTTCCTTTTCTGTGTCTTAGTTTCCTTATCCGTAAACTAGGATATTAGTACCAACCACATGGGTTTGTTGTAATGATTTTTTTAAAATCCTTAAAATGAAAAGGGGTTAACAACAAACACAGTAGCATTAATAACAAATGGACTAAAAAGCCATTGCATGAAAGTGCTTAGCACACTGCCCGCCACACGGTGAGCCCTTGGGTACAAGTAGCTAAGGGCATTTCGATTGCTCTGTCTACCCCCTAATCATGAATGCACTGATAATTCTGTACCATGCTCCACCCAGAGCATGCCCTTATGAGGTAATTGCTGTCTCCATTTCCATTACTTGACATAAAACCTCAAAGTCTGGAGTGCAATGCTGAGAAAAGAGCCTGGACTTTGGAGCCAGAAAACCTTGGTGTCGAATTTCAATGCTGCCATTTACTTACTGTGCCAGTGATCTTGGGAAAATAATTTAAGTTCTGTAGTCCTTAGTTCATATCTTTAAAATGGGGAAAATAATACCTAAATCATCGTTCCTTTTTGGTGAATATTCAGTGAGACTTGAGCCACATCCAGAATAGTGTCTGGCACAAAAAAGGCACTGAACAAATGGTTTCTGAATTATTATTAATACCTGGGTGAGTCTCTCCTACTCAAGAAGGGATGCCAGTTACCTTCTGACCTGTCAAGGAATAATAGCCAATGATAATAACTAATTTTGTTGAGCAGGGGCTCTCTGCCAGGCAGTACAGAAGTTACGAAAGGATTCTGTAGGTTTGTCTAAAGACACTTTCTTCAACATTTTATGGTTTTAGCAATGATTTCTTATTCTTTAGAGTCAAGATGCTGAATAAAAGCCGTTGCTATGTCCTGTATCTTCCTGATTACATCACTGGATCAGGGCAGTTAAGGATGATGCACACTAATATTGCATATATCCTTTTGTGTTTTTATTTTATTTTTTAAAAAAGTTTATTTATTTTCTTTAGTAATCTCTACACCCAGTGTGGGGCTTGAACTCATGACCCTGAGATCAAGAGTTACGTGCTCTACCAACTGAGCCAGCCAGGTACCCCTGCTTTTGTGTTTTTGAATACGGTCTTTATGAAGAAATATATTAAACATGATAAATCATGAGCTAAATGTTAAAGATTTAATAAAAGGAAAATAGAAGATTTAAAAAGAATGTATATATTAAAAAGAATGTGTATATATATTATATATATAATGTATGAATATGTATAAAAATGTGTTTGAAAATCTGGTTGAAATGGACGATTTTCTAGGAAATTCTAACTTGCCAATTTTGTCTCAAGAAGAAATTGGAAACCAGAATAGGCAAGTAACCAAAAAAGAAATGAGAACATTGCCCAAGAAACTTTTCTTCTCCCAGAATAATAGGCTTCGTGGGTAAATGCTCTTGAGAGGAACGAAGGATTTCTGTACATTTTAAACTATATCAGGTTACAGAGAAAAAGTAAAGCTTCACAATTTTTTTTAATTGAAAGTAGAGAAACCCTACTGAAATTAGCAATAGGAAAACAGATTGGCTCGTGGGAAGGACATAGGGAATGGAATAAGCTCCAGGGACAAGGGCCTCAGATACTTTAAACTGAGACCCTGATACTTGCAAGGTGAATTCTCCTTATCACCTGTATCAGTTAGCTTTGCTGTGTAACAAACCACTCCAAAATTTAGTAGCTTGAAGCAACAATCCCTTATTATCTTTCATGATTCTCTGGGCTACTTGGATGATCTTCTGATCTGAGTCTATTCGGCTGTTCTTTGCTGGGCTCTGTCGAGTGTCATTGTCAGACAGTTACTTGGCTGGTGCTGGATCACCTAGGATAGCCTCACTAACATGACCGCCAGTTGGCAGCCTGTTGGCATGGGTGCTTTGTTTCTCTTCCATGTGGTCTCTTTTTCCTCCAGTAGGCTAGCCTAGGCACATTTACACACTGGCCTAGGGTTTCAAGCACGGCAAGAGAGGGAATCCCCAAAGCATAGGTGTTTTTCAAGCCTTCCTTTGTGGCACACCGGTTATGGCTAAGACCAGAATCAGGGGTGAGAAATAGACCTCACCTCTGAAGAGGAGGAGCTACAAAGTTATACTGCCAGGATGCATACAGGAATGGACGAGTCGTGGCCATTTTGCATTCTGCCGCAGTGGCCCTCATCTGTGCCAGCTCTCTTATTTGCCCTCTGGATCCACTCTGCTTTCTCCCTGAGAGACTGACCTGTAAGGAATGCATCACTGGGGGTTGCCTTTCTACCCTCCTGGTTGAGCTCAGCCAGAGGGACCAGTAGATTGGAAAGTGAGGGGAGAGTGAGCTGGGTATTTAACATGGGGTCATCTTGTCTCTACCCTTTGACTAAGGTTACTCCTCCAAAGGCAGTCTTCTCTACATAATTCTCTCCTTGGGCTCCAGGAGCTACTCTTTGCCCTTGTCCCTTTGCTCTCACTAGCCCCCAGTTACTGCAGTATCCCCTGTGGCTTCCCAGCACCATGCCCACATCTTTGCAAGTGGTCCTTTTATGAAACTCTCTTAAGCTCTCTTAATTTGGGTATGACATCTGTTCCCTGCTGGGACTCTGACTGGTTTGTCCTTGCCTCATTTGCTCTTATTGTAGATAGGGCATGTCTATGTCTATCAACCTAATGATAATCAACCCTGTGGGAAGATGGAGACCCAGGGGAAGAAGTGGGCTTTCTCTTGCTGCATTTATAATCAGTCTTGGGGAAGAGTTCTGATTGGTTGATAGTCTGTTGTTGGGAGAATGAGCTCTTACAGTTATCAGGCCTGGATCATGTGACATCCCTGTGGCTCTGAGAGCAGAGTCTGTTATAAGAAGAAGGGTCGGGAAACTTGGATGGGCTGACAAAATCAGTAGCTACCACATGTTATTATTATAAGCTAGCTTGATCACAATTACCAACATAACCTAATAAAGTTGGCAAAAAAAGTAAACTATACATTGTGTGCCAACTATAATTAAAAAAAGAAAACTATAGGGGTGCCTGGGTGGCTCAGTTGGTTAAGCATCTGACTTCAGCTCAGGTCATGATCTCGCAGTTTGTGAGATGATCTCGCTGTCTGAGCTGACAGCTTGGAGCCTGGAGCCTGCTTCAGATTCTGTGTCTCCCTCTCTCTTTGCCCCTCCCCCTGCTCTCTCTCTCTCTCTCTCAAAAACACATAAACATTAAAAATTTTTTTTTTTAAAGTAAACTATAGGGGCCCCTGGGTAGCTCAGTCAGTTAAATGTTCGACTCTTGGTTTTGCCTTAGGTCATGATCTCATGGTTTGTGGGATCGAGCCCCTGCATCAGGCTCTGCACTGACAGCATGGAGCCTGCTTGGGATTCTCTCTCTCTCCCTTTCTCTGCCCTTCCGTTGTTCGTGTGCTCATGCACTCTCTCTCTGGCTCTGTCTCTCTCTCTCTCTATCAAAATAAATAAATAAACTTTAAAAAAGTAAACCATAGTCAATGACAAGTCTAGATTAACAAATGCTAAATAAGCTATTTAATTGTTGGAATAGACATATTGGTTCAAATAGACTATTTATTTATTTATTTATTTATTTATTTATTTATTTATTTTAATGTTTATTTTTTGAGAGAGAGAGAGAAGCCAGGGAGGGGCAGAGAGAGAGGGAGAGAAATCCCAAGCAGGCTCCACACTGTCAGCGCAGAGTCCAACATGGAGCTTGAACTCACAAAGTGTGAGTTCTTGACCTGAGTCATAGACTTTTTTTTAATGTGGAAGAAACAATTTAGAAATTAAAATATAGGAACAAAGACAAAAGTAAGCCAGCAAGGAATTACGAATTCTGAAAAGTATATATACTAAGATGGTAGAAGTGATAGCGGATAGTATCAGTTATCTAATAAATGTAAATGGATTGAAATTCTCTGCTAAAAGGTAAAGACTATCAGATTGGATAAACAATGTATAATTCTAAGCAATGTATAAGAGAAACGTAAAGCATAGGTTGAAAACAAAATGGGAAGGGGGCCCTGGGTGGCTCAGTCGGTTAAGCGTTTGACTCGATTTTGGCTCAGGTCCTATCTCATGGTTCATGAGTTCGAGCTCTGCATCGGGCTCTGTGCTGACAGTGTGGCTCCTGCTTGGGATTCCCTCTCCCCCTTTCTCCCTGCCCCTCTCCTGCTTGCATGAGTGCCTGCTCTTTCTCTCTCAGAATAAATAAACATTTTTAAAAAAGGAATCACCTGTCCTCTTAAATATAAATAAAATGGGCAAAGATATACTGCAAAAACATACATAAATATAAAACACGGTCTTAGTAATAATGTCAAAAGAAAGAGGACTCAAGCCGCAAGCATAAACAAGAGGAAGAGGAGGAAAAACGTACCCTAATATATTACTGATGAGTGTGTAAATCAGTATAATCCTTCTCAAGAGAAAATTACCCACATGTATCAAAAGACTTAATGACTTTTCTTTGACCTAATAATTACTAAGCCTAATCCTTTGTACCTAAGAATTACAATTTTAGAAATTTTTGCTGAGGAATTGCTTAAGGATATGCACATATAGGTAGCTAAAGTGATGTTCACTGCGTCAGTATTCATACTAACAAAAATTTGGAAACTTCCTAAATGGCTGCCAAATGGGGTTTATGTAAGTAAAGTGTATCCCAAATTTGGTTGCTGCACAGTTACTAACATGTCACAACATCTGGGTAGGCTGCTAACAACTGGAAATGTTCTTTCTTAAAAAAACCAACAACTTTATTTATTTATTTTTGAGAGGAAAAGCATACGCACCAGTGTGCGAGCCGGGGTGCAGGGAGGGCAGAGGGAGAAAGAGAGAGAGAATTTCAAGCAGGCTCTGCACGGTTAGCCCAGAGCCCGATGCAGGACTCGAACTCACAAACTGTGAGATCATGACCTGAGTGGAAACCAAGAGTTGGACACTTAACCGACTGAGCCACCTGGCACCCCACAGCTGAAAATGTTCTATATCTCGATTGAGATTGTGCCTATAAAGGTGAACACACTTTTCAAAACTGACAAAACTGTCAGCTTAAAACCTGTACGTTATCATATGCAGCTTATACTTAAAAAGTCACAGTGATTAAAATATTATTGACATGAGAATATAGTCATTATATATTACTCAGTGAAAAAGGCAGGCAGCAAAGCACTGTGTATGGTATGATTGGCCAGGAAATAGAAAAATACACACACATGCGAAAACAAAAGGCCACATTTTCTGAACATATTCTGGCGTGCACTTGTCAGTTCTGCTCACTGTCTTATTCCAGACTGTCGCCTGCAGAGCTCCGGAGACCACTTTGGGGTATTCTTTAACTGGTTTCTGCGTCTTGCTTGTCGTGGGTGCTACTTCACCTCCAGTGTGGACTCAGGCTTCCCACTTAATTCAGTTGAAATCAAATGTGAGTGATGGCTTGAGTATACCTGTAAGCAATTGCAGTTGCTTCTGGATATGGTTACTCCTGAGGTCATCCACCAGCTGGGAGCCAGCTTATCCCCCAAATGAGAATCTTCAGATGCCCCTGATAAGAATCCGGCCCCTGATAGGGGGCGCCTGGGTGGCTGAGTCAGTTAAGTGTCTGACTTTGGTTCAGATCATGATCTTGTAGGTCATGAGTTTGAGCCCTGTGTTGGGCTCTGTGCTGACAGCTCAGAGCCTGGAGCCTGCTTTCGATCCTATGTGTCTCTCTCTCCCTCTCTCTCTCTGCCCCTCCCTGCTCATGCTGTCTCTGTCTCTGTCTCTCTCTCTCTCAATAAATAAACATTAAAAAAATGATTCTGGCTCCTGATAAACCTGGGCCAATTCATCTTTGGCTGAGAGAAGGAATGAAGTCCTAGCTCTGCCATAGTCTGAGGTCCTGCCCACTTCCCACCTACATTGGCTGGTCTTCTTGGCTCAGATAGAGCAACATAACAGCGTACTCCATGTTTTTCAAAGTCTGGGTTGTTAAGTCTCACATAACACCAACTGGGGACCCCCACAGGTGAGCTCTAATGATGCTCCAAGCCTGTCTAGCTCCTTCCAAGAGGGGAAACAACAGTTAGGGTTCACCATCCCTCTTGGCATCATGGTAAGATCTCACCATCACATGGACCAAAGAAGGCCCATCTGTATCTCTCAAGGACAAATAATGTCAGGTGCAGTTCAGTCTGAACAGTATAGGCAGTCTGTCTGTTTTATTTATATCTATTACCTATCTAAATCTGAAAGTGCATCATTGTGCTGAAGATACATTCAATTTATGTTATGTAACATTGCAGTCTGTAACTTCTGCATTCACGGCCAAAGTGCTAAGTAACCAGAGTGTGTGTTACCAAATGCCAAAAAGATGCCTCACAGGGAGGCTTGGAGGTGCTCTGAGAGTTGGCCTGTTTAGCTCCGAGGCTAGGCTTTCATTAAATACCCAACGAGCTGTTGTATAGATTTTTTAAAATATAGATTCAAATGACAGAATCGGGACTGGGGACCATCTATTTTGGCTAAAGAAGGGCATCCCAAACTGACCAACCAGTTGCTGTATAAGGATATTAATTTCCCATGTTGGCAGAGCTAAGATCAGTTGCTATGGATGCTGTATAGGGGGTATCTGTGGTAGATGTGGGTTTCTACCACATTGGTGGTTCTTTTACTGGTGTTGTTTGGCTGTGTGCAAAGGAACCCATCTTTGGTTAACTCAGATTAGAATTTATTGGAAAAGAGATGATGTACTTTAAATTTTTTAAAAATGTTTTTATTTATTTTTGAGACAGAGAGAGACACAGCATGAGAAGGGGAGGGGCAGAGAGAGAGGGAGACACAGAATCCAAAGCAGGCTTCAGGCTCCGAGCTGTCAGCACAGAGCCTGATGCGGGGCTCAAACTCACAAACTGCGAGTTCATGACCTGAGCTGAAGTCAGATGCTTAACCGACTGAGCCACCCAGGCACCCCAAGATATGATGTACTTTTAGAGAATTGGAAGAAAACCTGAACAGTCAGACCAGCTGTGTCTCATTTTGATTCTTGTGTTGCTTTGGTTTTAAATTCAAATTCCAGAAGAGTATTTATTTCGTCAAGTTCAAGTTACCTAAGTAGACCTCGGCTGGATCTTTATAGTGTTCCCTCCAAGTCTAAATACAGTGTAGGTGGGATGGCTTTCAAAGGAGAAATGAGGCATTGCTACCAAAATAGATAGATAGATAGATAGATAGATAGATAGATAGATAGATAGAGAAAAGAAAGAAAAGGAAGCAGAGAGGTTTGGCAGATCAAAACAATACACAGACCACTACAGTTTCTAAATGGCTGCTTTGCAGAATACAGACAGGTTGAATGCTTAAGGATTATTTGGGGAGCCTGCTAAAAACAGAGCTCACCTTTAGAAATACAGACAAGGGCCTGGGAACAGGTATTTTAAAGTCCTTCAGGTAATTCTGATGGGTGACTGAGTTTGGAAGCTAGTGTAAGGCAGTATCGTATCCTTGCTCTGAAACTGGGGCAGTTGTATTTGAATGCTAGGTTTGCAATTGGCTAAGCGGCTGGATAATCTTGGGCTAGTTACCTGCCCTCTGCCTCAGTTTCCTCTGTAAAAAGAGGATAAAATAACACCCTCCTCATAAGGCTCAGATGAAGATCAGATGAGCCAATCCCTGTGAAGGGCTGTGTGCCATGCCTGGCACAAAATACGTGCCAAAATTATTATCACCAGCGGTCCTTTCAGGTCTTTGAGAGTGGGTTTCAAAAGTGCAGCCTTGTTTTTGGCGTGCCACGTATCCATCTCGCTTGCCATGAAATGGAAACACACAGACACGTCCCATGGGCTGGTTGGAGGAAGAGTCTGATAAAATGAGGGTGATGTGATAAAACGCACATCTTCTGACTTTGGGGAGAATTGCACTTGATTCTTCCGCTCGCTCCCGTTTGCCCCGTGCCTGTGACGGCTTGCGCAATGCAGAAGCAGCAGGTAAAGGTCAGCATGGATTGCTTCTCAATAGTTCTCTGTCATAAAGACACGGAGCTTCATGCTGTGGAGGAAGAAGCAAATCTATGATGCGCAGCGTCCTGAGAACAGAAACCAACTGTTTGTCCTGCACCAAAAGGGCAGGGGTGCTGTGATTTGAATGGGGTGGAGGTGTCCTGTCTTATGAATTATTTTGGCTTCTCCTAGTTGGTGGCGGACCAGCCTCAGAGCCCGAGAAAGGCAATTTCCCAGAGATTTAGCCTGTGGAGCCTGTGGGCCTGAGGGAAGTAGAGAAATCAAAAGGCTGATGACCCTGGAGAGAGGCAGCCTGCAGGGATGTGAAAGGCATTGGTCCCAGAGTCAAAAGACCTCATTTCTCGCCTTTCTTCTGTCTCCAGCTTTTTGTATTCCTGATGGCTTCCCCTGTCTTCAGTGGCCTAGGATTCTAGGATTTCTAAATACAGTACTTTGATTTTTACTTATTATTATTTTTTTTTAAGTTTGTTTATTTATTTATTTTTAGTAATCTCTACACCCAATGTGGGCTTGAACTCACGACCCTGAGATCAAGAGTCATATGCTTTTTTGACTGAGCCAGCCAAGAGCCCCTAAATACAGTATTTTTTTTTTTTTAATTTATTTTTGGGACAGAGAGAGACAGAGCATGAACGGGGGAGGGGCAGAGAGAGAGGGAGACACAGAAGCGGAAACAGGCTCCAGGCTCCGAGCTATCAGCCCAGAGCCTGATGCGGGGCTCGAACCCACGGACCGTGAGATCGTGACGTGGCTGAAGTCGGACGCTTAACCGACTGCGCCACCCAGGCGCCCCCAGTATTTTTTAAAAATAGTAATGATTGGGGGCGCCTGGGTGGCGCAGTCGGTTGAGCGTCCGACTTCAGCCAGGTCACGATCTCGCGGTCCGTGAGTTCGAGCCCCGCGTCAGGCTCTGGGCTGATGGCTCAGAGCCTGGAGCCTGTTTCCAATTCTGTGTCTCCCTCTCTCTCTGCCCCTCCCCCGTTCATGCTCTGTCTCTCTCTGTCCCCAAAATAAATAAACGTTGAAAAAAAAAATTAAAAAAAAAAAATAGTAATGACCAAGGGATGCCTGGGTGGCTCAGGTGGTTGAGCATCCGATTTTGGCTGAGGTCAAGATCTCACGGTTCATGAGTTCAAGCTCCATGTCGGACTGTGTGCTGACAGCTCAGAGCCTGGAACCTGCTCCAGATTCTGTGTCTCTCTCTCTCTCTCTGTCTTCCCCCCGCCCCACTTGTGCTCTGTCTCTCTCTCTCTCAAAAATAAAATAAAAATATTTAAAAAGTAAAAAAAAATAGTAATATCTAAGAGCCAGCATTCATAGATATAATTCTGTTTTAGGCACTTTACATATAATAACTCTTTATTCTTCATTACACTCTAGAAGTACCACTGTTATCATCCCCATTTTACAGATGAGGAAACTGAGACGCTCAGAGACTAAGTGACTTGCTCAAGGACCAGTGAGTGGTGGAGCCGGGATTCAAATGTAGGCAGTCTGGCCCCCAAGGCCATGTTCTTACTCAGTACCACAGACTGCCTCATAACCTCAACGCTGTCCACTTGGATGAATCTAACTGAAGCAGACAACCCTGTTCTCTGAGACCTGCCTTTCCAAATATGCACTCCCCCCTGCCCCAAGCTCTGTGACTCCACAGCCTCGGCCCCATTTGGTCCATATGTATGTGGACATCTGTCTCAAGCTAGACTGATCAGATTCTCTCTTTAGGAATTTAGAATTTGGAATTAAAGGTGCTGGTTTTAGTTTGCAGTGGTCGCATGGCCTTTGAAAACTGTTTACTGTACGTGAAAAGTGTCATCTTGACGGATCTCTGCAAGCACATTTCTCTATAACCAGAAGCCTTTCTGGGGTGGCTTCTGTCTCCCACACCTCCTACCCCTTCCATCAGACCAGCTACCCAGGCCAGCAGTCGGTGCTCGCTTTTTGCCCCATCGAACTACTTACTGTCTTGTCTTGTCTTGTCCTGTCTTGTCTTATCTTATTCTATTTCAGAAAGAACAATTTACATACGATCTACCCTCTTAACACACTTTTAAGTGCACAGTGCAGTCCTATTGACTACAGACACAGTGTTTTCCAGGTCTAGAGCTTATTATCTTGGCTTACTGAAACTTTGTGCCCATTGATTAGGAACTCCCCATGTCCCCCTCCCCCCAGCATCTGGCAACTACCATTCCACTCTTGGATTCTATGAGTTTGGCTATATTAGATACCACATCTAAGTGGAATTATGCAGTATTTGTCTTTCTGTGTCTGGCTTATTTCACTTGACATAATGTCCTTAGAGTTCATCCATGTCCCATATTATAGAATTTCCTTCTTTTTCAAAGCCTAAATAATAATCCATTGCATATATGTACCACATTTTCTTCTTTTTTTAAGATTTTATGTATTTATTTTTATTTTTTATTTTAAACAGAGAGAGTGAGTGGGGGAGAGGGACAGACCGAGAGAGAGAATCTTAAGCAGGCTTCACGCTTAGCATGGAGCTTGACTTGGGGCTTGATCCCATGACTCTGGGATCATAACCTGAGCCAAAATCAAGAGTCGTACGCACAACCGACTGAGCCACTCAGGTGCCCCTATTCCACATTTTCTCGATTTGTTCATCTGTTGATAGACATTTAGGCTGTTTCCACATCTTGGCTATTGTGAGTAATGCTGTAGTGAACTTAGGGTGCAACTATATCTTCGAGATCCTGATTTCAGTTCTCTTGGATAAATACCCAGAAGTGGGATTGCTGGATCAGATGGTAGTTCTACTTTTCATTTGTTGAAGAACCTCCAAATGGGGTAAGGACTTGAATAGACATTTCTCCAAAGAAGACCTACAAGTGGCCAACAGGTAAATGGGGAAAAAAAAAAAAGCTCAACATCCCTCATCACCAAGAAATGCAAATCCAACCCACAGTGAGATACTTGTCAGAATCGCTAATATCAAACAAACCCAAAAGACAACCAGTGTTGGAGAGGATGTGGAGAAATGGGAACCTTGCACACTGTTGGAGGAATGCAGAATGGTACGGCCACTAGGGAGAGCAGTGTGCCTTCTTTTGAAGTCTATCCAAATAGTATGACACGGTAGACCCCCTCTTTCCTTTTTCCTCTGCTTTCCTCAATGTTTTGTTTGTGGCCACATGACTTTGGAAGGACTCATTCCATCCCATTTATCAGGATTTCCAACTTCAAAGCCAGCCAGGGCCTGGCAGGCAAGTAGCTGAATCAAGTGTGTGACAATAAGGCGTGTCCACCCTGTCTGATACGACACTTGATCTTAGCCAAAAGGCTGAGAAGCAATGTGTCCACCCTGTCTGAAAGGAGAAGCCACTACCCAGCTCCATTTTATAAAAAAATTCCTGCTCTTTAAAGGACCTAGATCCAGATTGTTTCATTTTTCAAGAGAAGTCTGAATCTCCTAAATTTCGATGTTGACAACAAAAATCTGAGAATTACAACGGTGGTGTTTTTTTTTTTTTAATTTTTTTTTCAACGTTTATTTATTTTTGGGACAGAGAGAGACAGAGCATGAATGGGGGAGGGGCAGAGAGAGAGGGAGACACAGAATCGGAAACAGGCTCCAGGCTCTGAGCCATCAGCCCAGAGCCTGACGCGGGGCTTGAACTCATGGACCGCGAGATCATGACCTGGCTGAAGTTGGACGCTTAACCGACTGCACCACCCAGGCGCCCCACAACGGTGGTGTTTTTAAAAATTTTTTAATGTGTATTTATTTTTGAGAGAAACAGAGCCAGAACATGAGCGGGGGAGGGGCAGAGAGAGGGAGACACAGAATCCAAAGCAGGCTTCAGACTCCGAGCTGTCAGCACAGAGTTGGACGCAGGGCTCAAACTCAGGAACAGAGAGATTGTGACCTGAGTCGAAGTCAGACCCTTAACCGACTGAGCCACCCAGGGACCCACAGCTGTGGTGGTTTTTAAGCACATTTTTGGACTGGGATCCTTCTGGACACCACCAGTGAGTAAGCTCTACGTTGGTAGGTGGGAACTGTCAGTGGAAGGTCTCCCCCACCCTTCTTATAAAGGGAGAAGAGATGGGGCGCGTGGGTGGCTCCATCGGTTAAGCATCTGACTCTTGATTTCGGCTCAGGTCATGAGGTTCGTGAGTTCAAGTCCCACATCAAGCTCCTTGCTGACAGCGTGGAGCCTGCTTGGGATTCTCTCTCTCTCCCTCTCTTTCTGCCCCTCCCTCATGCTCTCTCCCTCAGAATAAACTTTTTTAAAAAAAGGGAGAAGAGAAAATGTGGATTTAGTCAAATCAGCCTTCTTTGGGGGAGTAGGGAGGGCGCAACATTCCAAGGCGGAGAACCTTAGAAGTATGCCCAGGTCCCTTTACCCTGGCTGTGGTACGGTTGAGTTTTAAATGGGCTAGGGCACACCCCTTGCTGGAACTGGAGAGCCAGCCCTGGTCGGGGAAACAGCTGCTACAGCGCCCTCTGCTGTTGTCAGCACTCTTCATGTCCACTGGCCTCTGCCGTGGGGTCTGGCAGCCACTTGCTTCCCCTGAAGGCTTTGAGAGGGTGATGGTCAGTCATCATTCTGCAGAATTATCAGGTGCCTGCTGCTGCTCAGGCGCCTTCAAGGACGCCAGGGACTGCTCAGGCGCCTTCAAGGACTCACCTTGGCTTGCTGTGTTTGGTCCACCACCCACCCCATCATCAGGCCTTGTGACTCTAATTCTTTAGGCTTGGGAGAGGCAGGCCACTTCAAGCCTCACCTTTTTCATATACTGAAAAACATTTGAAGAGATTTTGGCTTCTGCTTGGCACCTCTCCCTGATTTCTGGGCTGAAATGGATTCTCCTATTTTTAAACTTTTTTTTTTTTTTTTTTTTTAATATTTGTAGTGGTAGTTTGGGAGTGAGGGCAGAGTGAAATGTTCAGAGTCAGGTTTATGGTCTTGGACATAAAGAGTATGGGCTCTAGAGCTGGTCTGCCTGGGTTCAAAGCTCAGCTTTCTGCTTAGTAGCTCTGTGACTTCAGATAAGTTACTCACTCTCTCTGTGCCCCTGCTTCTACATTTTCAAGATGAGGATGATAATATACCTACTTCATGAGTATTAAATGAGGTAATGTATGCAAAAAGCTTAACACAGCGCCTGGCATATTATGTAAGTGCTTGACTCAGAATCTTGGACCTGTTTTTGCTTTCAATCTTGGCCTTCCGGCCCAGGCTCTCCTCCTTCATTCTGCATCTCAGCCCTTCGTCATGCAACCTTCTGTCTTTCGTCCTCTTCACCCTTCAGCCGTGGCTCTCCAGCATCCTACTGAGCAAGGCTCCATTCTTAGGGCTTCTTCTTCTGTGTCCCCAGCCTTTCCCTACCCTCATAGTCTCTCCATTGCCAGCTCCTGTTGTACCTTCTGAACAGTAATTATAGCTAACATTTATATAATGCCTATCATATGCCAGGCGCTGTTCTAAGTGATTTACATGCGCTAACTCATTGAAGCCTCACCCCATGAGAAAGATCCTCTTTCTACGCCCAACCTACAGAGAAGTTAGCTGATTTGCTGGGTCACATGACTAATAAGCCGAGTCTGAGTTTGAGCGTGGTCTAGCTCCCAAGCCTGCTCTTCCCACCACAATACATGGCCACCCACTTCTCTCCATCCCCAGAGACAGGGCCCGATCCACGCTCCATTCGCCCTCCCTGGACCATTAGCCCCTTGTTCGATTCCCTGATTCCTCTCTGTTCTCACCAGCCTGTCACCTCCATGTTACAGTGGAGTCATCTTTCCCCAAACCAGATACGATCCTGTCATCATCCTTGCTGGAAACACGTCAGTGGCTTCCCACCGTTCTTGGGACAAAGCCGACGCTCTGACGTGGCTGACAAGCAAGGTTTTCACACATCCTCCTTTGCCACGCTTTCCTGGAGACAGACCTGGTTGTTACGTTGCACTGGAACCCCAAAGGGTATGTGCCCCTGGCATTCCTGTCATTCTTACCGAGCCCCCTTTGGAAGAGAGATTATAATAGGGTCGCCCTGCTCAGAAGGCCCTGTCACCCCTCCAGCCCTTCCTTGACCACATCCTTCCTCCCCACCGAGCTTCCTCCTTGCAGCCTCTGGTCCTCCCTGCTCTCCCACACCAGGTGGTTGCACTTGGGGCTCCCTGTGCTGAGCTCCTCTCTCTCTTCTGCCCCGGAGTTCAGGGAGGCCCCATCCTGGTTGCATATCTGAATCCTCTGCGAAGCTGTATAACCCAATACCAGTGCCTGGGCCCATCCCAGAAAGTCAATCAGAATCCCTGCTTGATTCAAAGCCTCCTGATTGACTTTAATGTGCGTCCAGGGTTAAGAACCCCGGTTGACTCAAAACTCACCCTCCAGACCACGGCTCAAGCATCACTTCCTCAGGGAAGCCCTCCCTGACCTCCCTGACCAGGTCTGTTCTTCCTGTTTTTCACTCTTCGAGTACCACTGTCACACATCACAGGGCCACTTTCCATTGACTTACATGGTGACAAAAAGCCCAGATCCTGCATCCAAATCACTAGCCGTGTGACCTTGGGCCAGTGACTTAACTTCTCTGTGCCTCACTTTTCTCCCCTTTGAAATGGGGAGAAAAATAAACTTACTTCACATGATCAGTGAGGGTCAGGTGCATGAATTATATGCAAAGTTCTTGGCATAGTGCCTGGCGTATGTTAGCTGTTACTCGCATACCGCTGAGCCTTGAGCAACGTGAGTTTGAACTGCATGATTTTTTGCGATTCGGTGGTGTAGATATTTTCTCTTCCTTATGACTTTCTTAATAACATTCTCTTTTCTCTAGCTTACTTGATTATAATATGGTATATAATACACATAACATACACACTGCGTGTTAATCAACTATGTTATCAGTAAGGCTTTTGGTCAGAGGCTATTTGTAGTTAAGTGTCTGGGGAGTCAGAAGTTACATGTGGATTTTCAACTGCGTGGGTGTGGTCAGCGCCCCTAACCACCCACATTGTTCAAGGGTCCGCTGTAATTATAATCCCCCACTGGAATCTATGAATCCCTGGAGGTGAGGTCAGCACCTGCTGTTTGATCACCACACACGTAGTGCAGTGTCAGGCACATGATAGCTTCCAGAACTTTCTGTGGAGCAGAGTGGTGTCTCAG
Organism: Prionailurus viverrinus; assembly: GCF_022837055.1. NCBI lineage: Eukaryota > Metazoa > Chordata > Mammalia > Carnivora > Felidae > Prionailurus > Prionailurus viverrinus. Next base: position 22,940,575 of record NC_062576.1, on the reverse strand, counting down.
GGACGTTCTTGGTCAAGGGTGAAGGGCCAGCGTGCACAGAACTCATCTTCCTCAGGCTTCTTGTCTCTGTGGACCTAATGGCTTAGGATCCTCATTGCTAGTGATTAGGATCATTAGGACGAGACCCTCCATGGTCTTGTGGTGTCCAGAGTCCCAGGTGCTGATGGTGGCCCGCCAGGCACTGGCTTTAGCAGCGTCCCTCATGTCCTTCTGCATGAAGGTTCTTTCTGCCCCTCTGAAAGGCAGGCGTGGATACGCCGAGGGCCCCTGTGGCAGAGGGAGCTGTCAGAAAGCTGGCACCGTGCTCTACACCTAGAAATCGAACTGACAGCATCTTTGCAAGTTGAGTAAAACCCTGTGTTCCGGTCTTGCTTTGGGGCGACCCTCACTCAGCAGGGACAGAGGGGTGCTCCTGCCTTTGTGGGCTGATAGCACCATTGGGGAAGGGGGGGCGGTGAGGGGCGAGGATGTGTGTGCGTACCTTGTGGGTGTTGGAGGGTTTATATATAATGCTGGGGTGTGATTTGTGGCAGGGTGACTGGCCCCTGAAGCAGTGAATTCACATAACAACCCGCACAGGAAGAGGCGGGGCAGACTGTGTGAAGAGCCTGCATAGGTGGTTGTTAGAACTTGAAGGGCCCTGGGGAGTGCTCTGTTAACCCCATTGTTTTCTGAAGGGGGAACTGAGACCAGAGCATGGGGTGGCTTGCCCAAGGTCACAGATGTAGTTTTCTTTTTAAGTTAACATTTATGGGGTCTGGACTACCTGTTAGTCACTGGGCTAAAGCACGACGTATAATCATGGTTTCATGACTCCTCACAAACCTAGAAGGCCGGAACGTTTATTTACTGTATTCAACAGGCACTTACATAGTATTTACTGAGCACCCTTTTACAGATATTTGCTCATTAGCTTCTCATGAGCATGCAGAGCTACTATCATTATTTCTACTTTAAAGAAGACACTGAAGCACAGAGAGGTTAGGTAACCTGCCTAAAGTCACACAGCTAGGAAGTCATTGAGTTGGGATTCAATCCTAGGCAGCCTGACCTTGTAGTGCGTGCTATTCTGCTGTAGTGTCTCTCCACATGACAGCTTTGGGCTCCATTTTGCAGGTGGGAAAATCAAGGCTCATATAACGTAAGTAACTTGCTTGAGGCCGCATGGCTGTGAAGTAACAAAGCTGGGACTGAGGTCAGACTCTCTGGCTTTAGAGTCTGACTCATGAGCTCTCTACTAAATTCCCTCCCATGGGGGCTAGGATCTATGTCATAGCTGAGGGGTCCGAGCTGGGGACAGGGAATAGGGGCTGAGGCAGAGCTTGAAGCCAGGCTGGTGGCAATGGAGTGATGTCAGCCAAATCTACCTGGGTTGAGCCAGGACCCCATGCAGTGAAGTAGCTCCCCCTGGGGTTGGGGCAGAGCCCCAGCCTGGTGCCTTCTGTCCAGATTTTGCCCCCCATCCTTCAGATCTTAGCTCACATGTCACTTGTCAGGGAAACCTCCCAGACCTGTCTGCCCAGCTGAAGCCCTCCGAAAACTGTCTAAGCACTCCAGGCTTCTCTGCAGCGGTCGGAAGCCTACCATTTGTTTGTGCTTCCTTCTTTATGGTCTCCTCCGAACTAGGCTGGGGCCCACGAGGGAAGACCCTGTGTCTGCTTCTGCTCATCCAGCACCTGATACACTCAACAGATATTGGGTGAATAAATGGATGAATGAATGAATAGCTCGTTGCTTTAGTGGAGGGAATTGGTGCGGGAAATCAAGACCGAAGTTCCAGAGGGGGGAATGCAAGTGGGGATTATTGGAAAAAGTTGTAACTCAGTAGACCTAGGGATGCCCTGGCCAGCAATCATTAATGATTAATAATAACAGCTGGTATTTATTGAGTGCCCTCTCTCTGTTGGGGAGCTGTTTTAAAGGTTTTCGGTAAAGCACACCCCATAACATTCCCAGGAAATGAATGCCGGTTATCACCAGTTAATATGAAGTGTGGAGCTTTTAAGCAACGTGGCCAAGGGACATGGCCAGGAAGATGTGGAACTGGCTCTTCAGTCTAGGCAACCTGACCTGAAGCCTCATCTTTTAAATATCCTACGAAACCACCTGTTCCTGGTGAACTGAGTCCTTTTCCAGGCTGGGAGGCACCTCACAGGCTCTCGGCATCACCTTCTGGAAAGGATGGGGCTTCTCCTACTCTCTGCTGACTCAGGGACCAGATTGGAGCTGAATCTGCCGGTCCAGTGCTTGATGTCCTGAAGCCACTTAGAGTTGGAGCCGGCTTATAAGTGCACACAGCCTTCCAGAAGAAGGAAGGCAGCTCCCTGTTCGCTGTGAGATTGAGGACTCCCACTTGCACCCAAGGGCTGGTCGGGTCTATATTTCTCTCCAAGACTCAACGAATGGATGAGGCTGCTATTTCAAATGGACTTCCTCGGTTATCCTAGTTGGGGCCGGGATCCAGCAGGAGTTACTCAGATGCCAGCTGGGGCCAGCCAGCAGCGAGTGGAGACCGTGGGGACCAGCAGACTATATGTCCCACTTGGAGAGCGTGGTCAGGATGCGTGTCTAGTCCGTGGCTGCCATCAGCAGAGATGGGCCAGTGTCTCTAGCTCTGAGCTTCTGACCAGTGTTCTGTGTGACTCCAAGCGATGCAACACCCCCAGAAAAACGTGGCTCCTCATTGCCGTGAGTCCCACCCAGAGGCCTGGAAATACATCCCTAAAAAAAAAAAAAATTGCACGCATGCCACAGTGGTTGGCGTAATCAGGTTGAAAACCACCGACTTAACTAATGCACTGAGATCATTTGTTGAAATAAAATGTAAACCCTGGAAAGGAAGACTAGCTTAACATTGGTGGCAACTAAGTAGAGTTTAGAAAAGACAAGTTTTCTGGAAGGACATAAAAGACTCAAATTACATGTGAATTCATTCTCTCTGTCCGTCTCTCCCTCTCTCCTTGTCGCCCTCCAGCCCTGACTCGACATCAGACACCCACGCATCCCCTTAGCTCTGCTCCAGCTCCCAAGACTGCACCGTTCCTTGTTGTAAATTCTGATCGGTCCAGTTCTTCCTTCGTAAACTGCATGCCACTGACCAGACCTTGGTCCACTCAGTACTGGCTGGAAGCCCAAGGTCAGATGCTCTACTCTCCACTGTGCTGTAGGTGGGGATTTTTCTAGAAGGACAATAAAATAGGTAGGGTTGGCAGAGATGGGCCTGTCCAATACAATCTGGAAAACTATGTGCGTGAGAATAACCATGAAGATTTTCAAAGTGGACAGTAATGTTGGGGTCGGGGCAGGTGGGTATAAAATGCATGCATTTAGAGGCTCAGATATTGTAAACCTATGATATATTAAAGTAGTGTGGTACTGAGGCAGGACTAGAGAGAAATCAGTGGAACACAAGAGAAAATGTAGAAGTGAACAAAGGATACACACGAGAAACGAGTGTGTGATAGAAGTCAGCAGGGAGAAGATACATCCCCTACAGTTGTTACAACTGGCTAAACATTCAGGGGGAGAAATGAAGGTCTTTTCTCCGAGCTCCTGCTAAGATGAATTCCAAGAGAAGTAAGGATTTCAGTGCAGAAAGTGAAACTGTAGGACATTGAAGAAAATATCGTACTGGGAAGGACTTTCTAAATATAACAGCAGAGACACAGACTACAAAGAAAAGGGAAACATTGGCACTTTATTTAAACACGCACACACATGCACGCCTTATTATATGTTGAAAAAGGGGAAACAAAATTAAAAGGCAAATGAAAAACTGCAAAAATATTTACTGCGTGTATTGTAGGTGAATGATTCATATCCCTAATAATTATATGGGAAATGTGTTTCAAGTCATTTAGAAAGAAACAGATTTGAATTTAAATACAGACAAAGGGTATGGACAGAAAATTCATGGTACCAGTGAACACGGATTAAATGTTTATTTCCACACGAGACTACTAGGCAGTTTCCATGCATTCATTCACTGAACTCTCATTAACTTGGGAATTAGATATAATTGTTACCCCATTTTCAGATGGAGGAGTGAACACTTAAAAGGGGTTAAAGAACTTGCCCCTGCAACAAAAAGCTCCTAACTTCCAGAGCCCAGCGTTAGGTTTGAACGTGGCTGTTAATTAACCCCTGGTATTGACATTGACCCCAGTGCAGCTCTTAATGCAGGAAATCATATTTAAAATTCTACCCCAGTTTACACAACAGAAGCTTGGCCTTGCGATCGAACAATTACTTATTTGCAAAGGGGTGGTGGCTGGAAGAAGGCACGGCTTATCAGACGCTTGAGCAAACCGAGTCACCGAGTCACCGTCACCGGGGCAGGAACATTTACACAGCGTTATCGGCTCTGTTGACTTGCTTCCCAGGAACAAAATGAGAGATCTTCACCAAATTATAATCCCCCCGCCTTTGACCGCAGTGCGTGTGTGTCATTACAGGTTCTCACATGATCCATATTTCATGTTCCCAAAACCTCAGTCCACACAGTCCCCGTGAAGGTTTCCGTGCTTCTTGGTCTCTTAGGAAGCTTTGATATTTTGTTTGCAATTTGGGGTACCTGCTGTGAGGTTTCTGTGGCGCTCAGATAAACACTTAAATACTCTTTTTTTTCCATATCTTTTTTGAAAGTTTATTTTGAGAGAGAACGAGCAGGGCAGGGGCAAAGAGAGAAGGGGCGGCAGAGGATTGGAAGCAGGCTCCATGCTGACAGCAAAGAGCCTGATGCGGGGCTCAAACTCACAAACCAAGAGATTATGGCTTGAGCCAAAGTCGGTTGGTTGCTTAACCTGCTGAGCCACCCAGGTGCCCCAACACTTTGGAGAAGTCTTACTCTCTGTACATTTTGTTTTCTTCCTGCTTCTACAGACAAACACTTCTATTAGCTTCTGTTACAGTGTATTTTTATGTAGGCATGAGTAACTTAGAATATAGTTACTCTTCTTCATGGTAGCATGCAGCCTACACTCCTCTGCATCTTGGTTTTTTTGTTTTTTGCTTTTTTTTTTTTAAGTTTCACTTTAAAATATATCCTTAAGGGGCACCTGGGTGGCTCAGTTGGTTAAGCATCTGACTTTGGTTCAGGTCAAGATCTCACAGCCCTTGAGTTCGGGCCCCGCGTTGGGGTCTTCACTGACCGTGCAGAGCCTGGAACCTGCTTCAGATTCTGTGCCTCCCTTTCTCTGTGTGCCCCTCCCCGACTTGTCTCTCTCTCTCTCTCTCTCTCTCTCTCTCTCTCTCTTTCTCTCTCTCTCTCAAAAATAAATAAATAAATAAACAAACATTAATAGTAATAAATAAAATATAAAATAAAAAATAAAAATAATAAATAAACATATATGCCCTTAAGGTTTTTCCCTCTTAGTGCAGAAAACTCATTCTTCTGACACCTGAGCAGCATATCACCGTGTAGCTACGCTATGATTTATTTAAGCCGCTCCCTACCTGTAACACTTGGCTTATGTACAGTATTTTGCTGTTATAAATAACGCTGCAGGGAACAGCCACATATACATATTATTTCCTATATATTTGGGTTTAGCTCCAGGATAAATTCCCAGAGTAGGGCAGTTGGGTCACCAGGGAAGAAACATTTGTACTTTTTTTTTTTTTAATATGAAATTTATTGTCAAATTGGTTTCCATACAACACCCAGTGCTCCTCCCAAAAGGTGCCTTCCTCAAGGAAGGCATCACCCACCCTCCCCTCCCTCCCACCCCCCATCTACCCTCAGTTTGAAACATTTGTACTTTTGATAGATAATGCCTAATGGCAGTGGGCCTGCCCACTAAGAATATATGTATCTGTGTCTCTGCCGCCTCTCAATGGACGCTGTTGGGACGCACATGTTACAATTTTATTTTGGGAGTTGGTTCCTTCACTTTAAGGTGTATTAGAAAAAAACATAATTTGCACATCAATCCCACGCGTTCACACTCTGTAAACAGTTTCATTTTAAAATAGGCTTATTTAAGTGAAAGGCCTGCTGAGTTCAAGAAAAATGCCAAGTACATATTATACGTAGCATGTGGATGTGCAGAGGCTCAGGACTGAAGTCTGGGAAAGTGTCCCCGCGATGATTTTTTCTCTTTGGGACATTGGAAGCAAGAGCTTGCCCTTGCTGTGTGCAGGGGGCCCCGTGCTGGGGAGCCGATCCATGAAGCCAGTCCATGAAGTGGGTACTGTTTTTATATCTCCACTTTGTGCCCAAGAACCAGAGACTCAGAGAGGTGAAGTCACTTGCCGGAGGTCACACAGTTAACCCCAGAGCCCCTGTTTGGAACCTTCGCTCTGTTCAGCTGGCATTTCCACACCATCTTCGATTTCACCTTGCCCGGCTGCCTCCTGGGAAATGTGCCCTCAGGGGCTTTTGTAGCCTGTACATGTCCAGGCTGCTTTTATTCCTTGTCTGACTGATGTTGGTGTGTGTTTTGTTGGCCTCTACGCTTCAATCCAGTCTCCTGATTCCTGCAGCTTTGCCCCAGCTCCGCCAAATTTCGGCCCACCTGCGGACGAAGCCACACAGCCCATTCAGACCGAGAAAGGCTATTTTGGGCTGTGACTTAGATGTTTAAACATTTTTTTTTTCCCTTTTGGTTTCTGATCTGTGCTTCCTTCCTCCTTAGCTGCTTGTGCCTGGAGTCAGGCGATGAACCAAAGATGCTGAGCTGAGATCTGCCTGTCCTCTGGTCCTGGGGGTTGGGGGGTGGCGGTGAGGAACTGCAAGTGGCCTGTCACTGGCCAGTGCTGCGTTTGCGTGAGATGAAGGTTGCCGTCACCTGTAACCCCTGTCAGGTGGGAGACCCTCTGGGGACACCGAGGAGCAGGGAGGCAGACAGGTGATAGGCAGGTGTTCCCAACTCCACTGCCCGTAGCTCTGGAACCTGGCAAACTTGGATTCCAGTCGTGACTCTCCCACTCTCTTGCTTTGTGACCTTGAACAAGTTCCTTCCCTAAGCCTCAGTGGGCGCATCTGGAATACCAGGGTCGTAACAGCTCTTCCCCCATTGGCCATTCTGAAGATTTAATGATGTGATACAGAACAGTTGGCACAGTGCTAGGCAGAGAGTCTGTGTTCGATTCGTGGGGGCAGTAAGAGTCACAGGAGCTCGTTGTCATTTTGTTCTTGTGATTGAGCAATCTCTGCGAGCAGGATCAGAAGTGGTGGGAAACTCAGAAATCCAAGCTCGCCTAGTAGGGAGCGTGAAGGAACCCCAACCACACGAACTAGTGTGGAGAGGAATCATACCAGGGTCTTTGTGGAGACGTGACTCCCAGGGTGGGAGAGATGACCGGGGACCCTGGAAATCAACGGCTGGTACTGGGATGGGGATACAGTAGTTTCAAACCTATTTCTGAAAGCATTTGGCACTGAGCCAGATGAACTCATTCAGGAGTTTAGGGGACATGTTGACACGCGGTAGGTTCCCAGCCAGTGGACTGTAGGTAGAGAGGGTTGGGGGCTCTAAGAGAGGTCAGAAACCGAAATTCCTACAGGGACCAGGCAGGGAGGGGAAATGAGTGAAGCAGGCATGGTGTAAGACAATGGAGAATGGCAGGGACTGTGGAAAACTGGAAGGCTTATCCCTATGCGAGGGGGGCAACCCCTGCTCAGCCCCTGGGAATGTGTGTCCATTGTTGCTGTCAGTTGGGGTTTTTCAAAAAGGGCCAGAGGTTTACATTTTTATCTGACATTTCGTGATTTGTAAATGTAGTCAATTAACTTGAATTTTTAAGAAGCACCATATGAAGCAAATATAGCTTGTTTGCAAAGCTGATAATGGCCCACGGGTTCCAGATTGTAACCTCTGAGCATCAAGGAGGACCGAGGCCAGGGATAGGAATGGGCTGTGCATGGACTGGAGGGGACCCAGTCTGTGGGGCCTGGGATGGGGGGATCCGACTAGAAAGATGGGGGAGGGCTCTTTGGATGGGATCTAAACAAGACCATAGGGAAACTTCTGACTTTGAGGCTACGTGGATCCCCAGGCTCATCCCAGAGCTGGTCAATGGCCACGGCCTCCGAGGCTAGGAAGGGAATGCATTTTGTTCCAAGGCCAGGCTGATGTTTAACCTGTTGCACTGACATTACTGTACCAGTTTTGATAATCGTGAAATACTTTAAAACTGGTTGGGAAATAACTGCCAGGGCCTCTGAGCCTTCTCCTTCTACCTCTCCCCCATTTCTTCCCCTGCCAGCTCCCCACCACCTCTCTATGATCCAGCAACCAAAGAGTTAACTCCCAGCACCGCTGAACCTGCTCTTCCTTCTGATTGGCCAGTGGGCAGTACCTGAGCCAAAGTGATTAGAAATATCTCGATGCTCATCACTGGCTGCAGGTTACAGATGCCTACTTGGATTGGCGTAAGCACAGAGGACCCAGGAGAGTCAGATGGAATTGGAGGACAGGATGCCAGGCCCCTGAGGGACGGGAACCAGGAGCGCCTTCCTTCGGGTCATGCGGCCTGTTGTCTTTGTTCCTCTCTGTTCCTTGGAGCCCACTGTAAAAAAAATGGCCCCCTCAGCCCCCGAGCTGCATGATCCCTGGCCTGCCTGTGTTCCACTCACTAAACGTGTGAGTCATTTGAGCCAAGCGCCTACCTCTGTGCCGGTCACCTGTGTCTGGGGAAGTAGGATGTCTCAAAGTGCAAACCCACCCATCTCAGAGATGGTGCTGGACATGAGCAGGCATGGACGGGCACCCTGAGAGATTTTCCTTGTGGGTCGTGGAGTCCCACAGCTGTGGGACTGTGGCTTTATCCCAAGCTCTCCCAGGTGGCAGAAGGGTAGAGGACAGCAGCGGTCAGGGGATGACCTGATTGGTCTGGGTGGTGTGAGGGATGGGGCAGTGGATGGGTGGAGTTGGTACTTATAACTGTGAGCCCTCCTGAAAGCCGGGGCTGGGAGCAAGGTTGGAGGAGCCTCCACAGCCTCTAAATACACAAACTTGTCCCTGCAGCTTGTCTAATTGTCCTTCCTTTCTCCTGTCTGGCTCTAATCGGTCTTGCACGGTACTCCCCAAGCCATTTTCTGAAACAGCACGGGCATTGCTCAGGGGCTCTCAGTGGTTAGCAGGGGTGAATGGAGCCCCGCAGCTGCCACCACAGCTCACGAACCTCTTACTAGGTGCCAGCCACTGTGCAAAGTGCTGTGCTGCCAAGGCCGGGGGGCCCTGGGCAAGTCTCTGCACCCCTCGGCCCTCATCTGTGAAATGGGTGAAGTACCTACTTCACAGGGATGCTATGTGGACTACATGAGTTAATGCCTGGTCAGTCCCTGCAAAATAGTTCCTGGCATGAGTAAATGCTCAGTAAATGCTAACTCTCACTCATTATTAGTGAGCACCTTCTGTATGCCAAGTACAATATATGCCCCGGAGCAAAATTCCCTCGTGTTGCTTGCAGCTAAGCATTGGAGACATGGGATTAAACATGCAGTTGCAACACAGTGGTTAAATGCTCTGATGGGGAAGATCTGGGAGGGCAGGGTGTGGGGTTTTTGTTTTGTCTCGTTTTGTTTTTGGTTTCTTTCTGCCATTAGAGTGTGAATTCAGCGAGAGCAGGCATTCTGTCTCCTTGCTCACAGTTGTATCCCGATGCTTGGGACCACCCTGGCTCCCAGGAGTCACTTGCTGGGGGAATGAGTGAAGGAAGGAGGTGCTATTGTAGCTGGACCGGAACAGTGGGGCATTAATGAAGTTGGGGAGCAGGGAGAGAAGCTTAGTGCATCCCGGCTTCAGAGCCAGGCAGACCCTGGTGTGAATCCCCACACTGCGGTGGGCCAGCTGAGTGACCTTAGGGAAAATCTCACTCTCTAGTCTGGGCCCATTTTACTGATGCTAAGATGGAAACGAATCGCACCTTCCAAATGGAATAGCTTGAAGGCTGGAGAAAGTGCACGTGAGACATCCAGCATCCGCTTGGCACAGGGGCAGCTCTCGGTAAATGTTTCATTTCCCTTCCCATTCTTTGTGCCACTTGGCATCTCTTGTTGTTGGAGAGACATGAAGGGACGGAGAAGGTTCTTGGTGATACCTAGTCAGAAATGCTCAAAGCCTTCTCCCTGCCCCAAGATACTCTAAGGAGATGTATACATGGAGGAAAGTGAAACCCAGCAAGGAGGCCATTTATTACTATTTGGGATTTTGTCCCAAATCTCAAGGTCGACCTCTTGAGGTCCTCGGAGACCCCTTTTTTCTATACTAGGGAGGCCTCGGGAAATCGAAACCGTAATCAAAAGGAATTCTTGGCTTCTATAAGGTCAACATATCAGGGAACCCGAAGAGAGCACAAGAGCCAAGAAGAGAGAGAGAACTTGCCCCAGGCCACTCACTCCCAACCCTCTCGGGGCTGGACCACGGGATCTGAACCCACCCGTCTCCTGGGAGCTGAGAGAGCTAGGAGACAGAAAGAGAAAGATGACAGGTGCACCTTTCCACACGTGTGCAAGCTCCGCCCACTGAGGCCGGGCCAATCAGTGTCTTGGAATCTGACCAACCAGATCTGTTCTGCTTCGAGGCGAGCGGGGAGTGAGGGAAAGCCCTGAGCTCCCCCTACAGGCCAACCCTGGTCATGAACAGGTGTTTCCCTGGAGCGTTTGAGGCAAGCATTTCTCAGCTCTAAGGTGAATGCCCCCAAAGCCTTCAGTGACTGAAGATGTTTTTAGTCAGCCTTATTAAGGTATTGTTTTCATGCAGGAAAAATTCACCTTTTTTACATATGCTAGAATTCAGTACAGTTTATCTAAAGAATCTTTCAGGAAAAACACTCATCACTTGAATAGCACATGAAATAACATCTACTCATTGTGTCTGTTTATTTTCTGTCTGTCGCAAGAATATCAGTTTTTAAAAATTTTTAATGTTTATTTATTTTTGAGAGTGAGAGAGAGGGTGAGTGGGCAAGGGGCAGAGAGAGAGGGAGGCAGAATCCGAAGCAGGGTCCAGTCTCCTAGTTGTCAGCACAGGGCCTGACGTGGAGCTCGAACCCACGAACCACGAGATCATGACCTAAGCCGAAGTCGGACGCTTAACCGACTGAGCCACCCAGGCGCCCCGCAAGAATATCAGTTTTAAGAAGGCACCTGCACCCGTAAACTCATGGCGAGCAGAAGGAATGAGGGAAGAGATGGGTGGCATATGCCAAAGGCTGCTGTGTCTGATGAGCCCTGGCTGGGAACCCAGGGTCCACGTTCTCAACTTCTGCAGTACACTGTTTCACGGGGAAAGTAGCTTTCCCCCTGGCTTTGGGGGAAGAGAAGAAGGAGCTTTGTAGCGAGTGCAGTGATGGAAGAGCCACTCTCGAGGGAGACAGACACCGTGCGAGCCAGAGGGATATGAACGAGTCCTGTGTAACCAAGAGCAGAGTGTGTATTTGGGGACACAGGTGGGATCATAAGGGAGATGTAGGGATAATAATACAAGAGCGTGTACTGCTTACAGCGTGCCAGCTGGTTCGAAGATCTGTACACAGATGAATGCCTTTATTCTTCCCAGTGGTCTAACAAGCTTATAGCATTATCGTTACCTCCACTTTATAGACAAGGAAACGGAAACACAAAGAGGTTAAGTCACTTGCCCAAAGTCATACTGCTGAGAAGAACCCAGCTAGTTTATGCTCCAAAATCTGTACCTTTAACCACCGTACCACACTGCTAGGTTGTGAAGGGCATGCTTATTAGGGAACCGAATAAGCTGCTGTAACAAATATCCCCCAAATACAGTGACTTAAACAAGACAGAAGGTAGGTTTTCTCTGAGATGTCTGCCCAATGGGACGAAGTCCAAGGCCAGTAGCGTAGCTTTATTCTTTCAACACATGGCTCCAGGTTCAGGCCTGAGATATTTGGTTCCAGTTCCTCCTTCAGAGGAAAGGAGGAAAGGGGCCAGAGAGGCGTGTACACATTCTTTTAAAGGCACACCTATCCCACTGGCCAGAACTTCATCACACAGCCATACCAAAGCTTCCAGGGAGGCTGGGAAATGCGGTCTCTAATTGGATGGCCACACTGTCTGCTCAAACTCAAGGGTTCTGTTATTAAAGAATGGCTATTGTTGGAAAAACTAGCAGTCTCTGCCACAACCTGCAGACTCTTCACTGGACGTTGAACTCTGTTCTGTAGGTGATGACGTATTAACAAATGGCCTTTAAGCAGGGGGGTTTTATGCTCAGACTTGGGTTTTAGATCACTCTAAAAGTTCCCAAAGCTTGCGCAGAGGATAAAGGGGGAAGAAACAGAATCAAGGGGACCCGGTTAACTGTTAACTGTCTGCTGTCCCAGCAGGCCTCGCTTCAGGCAGGAGTCAGTGGGTGAGGCTCTTGATTGGAGGACTTGAAGCCCAGCAAATGTACTGGGGCTGCTGTGGGACCACCTGCTGTTCTAGTCGTCCACTCGTTCAACAGCTCTTTATTAAATGCACGTCTGAGCAGAACTCTGGTGATGGTCCTAACAGGTGTGAGGAACGCTGGGGGCCAGGTGCAGTTCTCGGTGAGTTCTCTGATACTCGATGCCGTGTGAGTCTTTGGCATGCCACGCTGACACTGGTCTCTCTTGTTTGTTTCTCTTGGCCTTAGGACCCCCGGAGCAAACACAAGTTTAAGATCCACACATACTCCAGCCCCACGTTTTGTGACCACTGCGGGTCACTGCTGTATGGACTCATCCACCAGGGGATGAAATGTGACAGTAAGTACATTTGCTCAGTAGCGGCCTCTGGTGGCTGGGCTGCCTCCTCGTGGTTTGGAGCCTCCCAAGTTATGGGTGGGCTGGTGTACCAGTTGTCTGTTGCTCAGTAATGAGCCTCTCACCCCCAAATGTAGTGGCATTGAAGTTAGTGATGCTGGCTTCAGAGCCGTTGGAGGCATGCAGGGTGTGGGCTCAGGCTCAGAGAGGACAGACAAGTCCCACCTCCTCTGTCCGGCAGGGCCGGGGCGGGGGGGGGGGGGGTGGGGGGGGGTGGGGGGGGTGGGGGGGGGTGGAAGGGGTTGGAGGAGCCCTTCTAAAGAGACTGGACGGGAGGGGTCCAGCCTGAGCCGCGCCCCTCTGTGCCCTCGCAGCCTGCATGATGAATGTGCACAAGCGTTGCGTGATGAACGTCCCCAGCCTGTGCGGCACAGACCACACTGAGCGCCGAGGCCGCATCTACATCCAGGCGCACATCGAGAGGGAAGTCCTCATCGTCGTCGGTAGGTGGCGCTGGCGCTCCAGCGCCAGCTCCGCGGGTCCCGTCTGTGTTTTGGGGGAGGGGAAGCTGGTGGAGGGATGGGCAGTGCCAGGGGCGGGAAGGGGACTGCGTGACCCTGCCTCCCTCCTCCCCCCACCCCTCATCACAGTCCCTCCCCGCTGCAGGCATCCTTAGAAAGTGTACCCCTCCCCCTTCCCACTCTCAGCCGATGGGCTGGCTGGAGCTCGGGGAAGTCCCCACTCCCCTTCTCTCCCTCTCCCTTTCCCACCCCCGTTCCTTGTCTGTGGAGTGTCCAGTTCTGTTCCTTTAAGGTAGCCAAGAAGGAATGCTTGGTGCTTCCGCAGACTTTCCCAGTGGGGAAAATAGTCTTGGTGACAAACATCCAATTTGAGACTGTGACAACTTGGGCAGGAGGAGGGACGCAGTGTGCATCGCTGGGGGCGTTCCACGTATTTGAAATATTTCTTTCCTAAACCTGACGGTGGCTGCGCTGGTCCCCGTTCTATTATTCCCTGTACTTTTTGCACTTCTGAAATATCCATACTAAGAAAGAGGGAGAATACAGCCGGTTGGGGAGGTGCAGGGGGGACTAGGGGAAGACAGGAGCAGGGCATCTGTTGCTCCTGGAATAGAACATTCAAGAAATAATTGGCCCTGACATGCGGAGCTCCAGCAAAACGGAAATGCAGCTGTGCGGAACTGGTAAATACTGAGCCATAAAGCTACAGTAAAACGCACACAAGAACAGGACTAAAACTTTGGAGGAATTCTCTCTCAAAGCCTTGTGACACAAATTATAGACTTTATAACTAATCCGTACAAACAAGGTTTTATGAGTTGGTAAGTTAGGAAACTGATCACAGAAGGGACTGATTTTGCAAAAATTGGGTCTGCTTCTGAGGCCCCAGATTGGTTCAGTCGCTCTGTGCAGGGAGGGGCTTTGCTTAAACCATGTAAAAATATCCCTGTAAACTACATCCCTGTTTTAAACTGAGGTTCATGATACCCAGTGAGCTCTTTAGAAACGTGCATTCCATTGAGTTGCTTTTTCCTTTAAAAGGAAGGCAAGTGGCCAATTTCTTGCCATAGGGATGTTTGGAGGAACCCTGGGGAGAAGCATGCTGGTTCTGGAGAAGAGGGTTTTCCTAGCTTCCTGGCGCTGGGGTTGGGCAAAAATGAGACCCTCCTGCCCTCTAGTGTCATTCTCTAGGAACTACGCCGGCTCAGATAATGTTAGTGGGGGCAGCCAACATTTATGGAACCCATCGTTCACATGACCTGACTTAGTATAATGCCCTCAAAGTCCATCCATGGTTCCCACCAAAAAAAAAGAAAAAAAAGGAAATGATAATTATGTGATGTGATAGAGGTGTTAGCTGACGCTCTGGCAATAATCATATCACAATATATAAATGTGTCAAATCAACACATTATATACAAACGTACATAGCATTTATATGCCACCTATATTTCAGTAAAAAAGCCTTTCACGTTATCTCTTTAATCCCCACAACACCGTTGTGAAATATCTACTATGCTCATTTTATGAATGAAGATAATTTAGAGGAGAAGTTAGGCTTCCAGGAACATACACCATTAGTAATGACGACAATAATAAAGCAATAGCTAACTTTGGAATTGTTTCTAATGTGTCAGTCACTGTGCAGAGCACTTACAGGCATTATCTTGTTTACATTTTTTTAGTAACTCTAATGAGCTGAGTAGTAGTATCATTCTACTCTTCAGGAAATAGGCTTAGAAAGGCACTTTATCATCTAGGTCTGGTGGACTCTCTAGTACAATATACTGGGTTGCTTTTTAGTTTGGTTCTCCACCCCCCCCCCCCATGTATTTCCTTTGTGGTTTTGCTAGGTTACCTCTTAGGGGCATTTCTTGGAGAGTCTTTTTCTGATGTGGTACAATATAGCATCCCTTCAAATTCAAGGTCAAAGTCTTCCCCTTTATTTGCAGATCTGCTTGGGTGTATCTTGATCACAAGCTGATGATTCCCTGGCAGTCCCACTATATGCCTATGAACCAAGGGTATATAATTTCCTAGAGCTGCTGTCCTGAAGTGCCACAAACTGGGTGGCTTGCAACAGCAGGAGTTTATTCTCTAGCTGTTCCAAGGCCAGGAGTGTGAGATCAAAGTGTCAGCAGACTTGGTTTCTTCTGGAGAACTCTGAGGGAGAGTCTGTTCCATTCTTCACTCTTAGCTCCTAGTAGTTGCTATCAATCTTCGATGTTCCTTGGCTTGTAGGTACATCATTCCGGTCTCTGCCTTCATCATCACATGGCATTCTTCCCTGGGTGTCTCTGTGTCCAAGGTTCCTCTTCTTATAAGGACACTAGTCATTGGATTATAGCTCCTCTAATCTAGCATGACCTCATCTTAATTGCATTCACAAAGCCCTTATTTCCAAGTAAGGTCACATTCACAAGTACTGGGCTTGGGACATGAATATATCTTGGGTGGGGGGGACATAATTCAACCCATAACAAGGGGAAAGGAGGGAAGTTGGCTCCTTTAAAGTCAGGGGCAGCATATCTGCATGCCCAGGGTTCTGATAGCATTGATTCATCAGCTGTCAGTTTTCAGAGTTCTCTAAAAATAGAGACGAGAGGGAGATTTTTGTTCAAGTGATTTATTGGGGCTGCTCACAGGAGAAGAGTGAGGACAGAGCAGGAAAAGCTAAGCAAGAGAATGGTCTCCATTGAACACTAGCGTCAGCCTGATCCTCCCTCCATGAGGCAAGGGAGGTGGCCTATGAGGGTCAGTCCACCGTGGACTGCATTGCCCTCCCCCGCCCTTCATATGTTGAAGCTCTAACCCAGTGGAATAGTATTTGGAGATGGGGTGTTTAGGAGATAATTATGAGTTGCCGCAATCATAATGGTGAGGCTCTCTGATGAGACTAGTGGCTTAAGAAGAGGAAGAGAAATAGATTTCCCTCTCTCCACCATGTGAGAGCACAACGACAAGGTGGCTGTCTACAAGCCAGGAAGAGGGCTCTCACCAGGAGCTGAAGTGGTGTGCACCTGTTATTTGACTTCCCTGCTTCCAGGACTCTGAGGAATAAATGTTCGTTGTTGTTGTTTAATTTTTAAAAAATGTTTATTCATTTTTTGAGAGAGACAGAGTATGAATGGGGGAGGGGAAGAGAGAAAGAGAGAGAGAGAGAGAGAGAGAGAGAGAAACACAGAATCTGAAGTAGGCTCCAGGCTCTGAGCTGTCAGCACAGAGCCTGACGTGGGGCTCGAACCCATGAACTGTGAGATCACGACCGGAGATGAAGTCAGATGCCTAACCGACTGAGCCACCCAGGCGCCCCTTAAGTGTTTGTTGTTTAAGTCACCTAGTCTGTGGTGTTCTGTTTTGGCAGGCTGAGCTTACTGGATGGTCAATCTTTGCTGCAGGCTACTGGGGTCAGAGGTAGGAGGGTGGTGTCCTCCCAAGCTAGGTGGCTTCTGTGTGGCTGAGGGTGATTATCTGGACACAGGGGCACCGGTGAGCCTTTCATGGCCAACACTCACAGCAGCTGGGAGATGGGTGCATTGACCCAGTGTGGAGGGTCCTGGATGCCCAGATGTCCCTCCTTTCTCTCAAGCATCCTTCTGGTTTTGTGCTTGGGTCTCCAGGCCCTCCTGCCTGACCTCAGCCAGGTAGATCAGAGAGGAGAGCGCCCTTCCCAGCAGTGCTAGGGCCAAATCATCTCACCTGTAGACTGTAGAGGTGCGTTCAGTGTCAGGACCTTCTACTCACCAGCCCAGGACACTTTGCCATGTTCTCTGAATGTCACATGCTCTTCAGAAGTCCCATTGTGTCCAGAGGCCAGGTGCTTGTGAAAGATCTGAAGGTTTCCTCATCTCCCGTGGCTCCTGAAATCCAGGCTTGAGGTCTGCTGTCAGGGATCTTGCAGGTCAAGATCAGAATGGAAATCTGATCAGTTCTCTTTGTTTTAAAAACTGATTCGTGGCTTCTCATTGCGTTAGGACAGAGAAGTCTCATGTGGCGGCCTCATTCTCTCTTCTCTGTCTCTTCTGCTTTTCTCTGAACCCTTCATCCTCTCCGGGATGCCCCCACCCCCACCACCATTGGACGACCTCTACACCTTCTGTTCCCTCAGTCTGGAATGCTCATCTTTCCCCTCTCGTCTTCTTCCTGCGGGTAACTCTTCCCCCTTCTTGCAGGCCTAGCTCACCCTCACCATCAGGGAAGCTTCCCCTGACTTCCCACTATACTGGACACTCATGGTACCCTGAACTTGAGTTTGTGTCAGGTGCGGTTTCGTGTTGGCGTGATTACGCCTACCTCTCCCGCTGGGCTTTAAGCTCCATGAGAGCAGGACAGTGTCTGCTTTGGCTCACACTCTCCCCAGCACCTTGATTGATGGACATCACTAACTATTTGTGGCATCTGCGGATGTATGTATGAATGATACACCACTCTCCTAGGAAGGGAGACCACACAGAAACTCTTAAGGACCACGTCCAAGGTAAACAGCAAGTATTACTGAGACTGGGACCTACTCTTTGGAGCCATGACCACTGTCATTCCCTGGACAATGCAGAAAAAACCCAGAGCAGTGGGACTTGTAGAATAATAGAAAACCATATAGACATCATGAGGCTGAGCGTTATCACGGGAGCAGGCAATGCAATGTAGGAAAGCCCAGATCAAAGTTGTGCGATGCTCCTTGAGTTTACAAAGCCCAGGTTCTTATACATATCAACCCCTTTCAATTCAGTCTCTCTCTATTAACGTAACAACTGGCATCCCATTATTTACATTCTCATCTACCTTATGGCCGTCTGCAAATCCTTAACCATATCCGTATTTGTATCCATAACTCTATCTCACAAAAATTGGGACTGTTTGTGAAGAAAAGCAGAAGGAGCAATTATTTTGATGTTTCTCTTCAAGATCCCTGTTCAGAGTCCTCCCCATTGTATTGTGCTGTACAGAACCTTCTTAGACTGAAGCATCTCCCAGAAAGAGTTAGGTACTCCCAATATTATGGTATTTTAATCCTTTCCAAGATCTGATATTCACACATCAAAAGGAGAAGAGCACCAAAGAGACATAAGTCCTTGACAGGCTGTTGGGAAAAGTTGAGGATCACATCTACCTATACACCTTATCCCAAAAGAGATTTCAAAAGCACTCTTAGGAGAAAGGAAATCGATGTTGAAGGCTCACAGAAGACTCTCTTGTTATTTAAAGACTGTTTCAGGGTAGAGAAGGTTTTGGCCATCATGGGGACTCTAACAATGGGAAAAGAGTATACGAAAACCTATGAGGGTGCCTTCGCCTTGATATTCCACTTGGGTATCTTTCTAAAGATAAAGCCAATATGGCAGGACATGGCCAGAAGAGCAGAGGGCAGACTTGGGTATGTGCTGTACCCTGAGGGGTGAGGTGGGAGGTGTGGGAGTAGTTTGGAGTGATTCAGTGTTTGCAGTATGAGAAAAGTGGCATCTTATGGGCAGAAAAGTAAGGTGAGCTCCCTAAGCATAGGTATTCATTCATTCAGGAAGGGCCTGAGTACCAGCTTGGATCTGATGACCAGTGACATCTAGTCTTTGTCTTCAGGGAGCTCACAGCCTGGGGGGGGGGGGGGTGGGGGGAAGAGATGATTGTGTCGTGAGGTGACATACTGTGTTGGTACCTTGGGGGCATGCAGAGGGGCACCTGAAGCCTCCCAAAGGGAACCATGGCTGACTTGAGTCTGTAAGATGTATAGGAATTATCTGGATGGAGTGAGCTTTGTGCCAAGGTACTTGAGAGAAAAAAAAAACAACTAGCTGTGTTTATTAAGTGCTTCTTGCATGCTGTACATAGATCGGTTCATTGATCTTCACAGCCATCCTCTGTCATGGGTGTTATTATCATCCCCCTGTCACAGGTGAGGAAACTGAGGCACAGAGCCAGTTGAATAACTTTCCAGGAGCCGCACAGCAAGTGGTGGGTCTCACGTTTGAGCCCAGGCAGTCTGGCTCCACAGCCACATTCTCACCAGGATACCATGTCCCAGGGAGAAGGAATACCGTACATGGTGCACACGAGTGGGGACACCAGAATGGCAGGGGCTGTAGGAGACTATTAGCTCTTGAGTGTGGCTTTCTTTCCCTACATTCTGGCTATAAACTCCTCCAGAATCCATTCACTCACTCTCCCAGTCATTCACCTATTCATTCAACAATATCAGTTGAGTTTCTACTTTTCACCCAGCGTATTCTAGACCCTTGAGTTACAGCAGGGGATAAGACAGGTCTCTTTGCCTGGATGAACATTGGCCTTGCCAGTGCCCTTGGGACCCTTGGGGTCTTTTCTTACCTTTCTTCCTTCTATTAGCCATAAGGAGTCTCATTCTTGTCATGAAGATCCACTCCCCTTCAAAACTTTTTTTCAAGACACTCAGTGCCCACAAATCCCCTACATTAATGTGATTTCCTCTTTAAAACCTCTGAGGTTTGGAAGTTTGGGACACAGAGCAAGAATGACCTGAAGGCTGTTTCTGCTTTTGGCATCACCACGCACTTCTACTGAGCTGACTTTCTGCTTTAAAGGGAAAGAGAAGAGGGGGAAGAGCAGGAAAATGTGAAGAAAGAGAGTACAGATAGAATAATATCTCAAAATATTTTCCAGCCGTGCATCAATTGCAGGTATATAAAATGATCATAAATTAGGCCACTAGGACCCACTAGGGGGCAGTCTCTGCCTTCAAAGCCATTCCTCCCCACAAAGGATCTTTTTATAAAGATGCCCAAGTTTTACAGAATGAGATGAAACCACAGCATCATCATTGCCCATAACGGACACAGAGTACAGCTCAGCCCCCTCTCCCTTACCTCTGTTAAACAGGTGGGTCACTGAGGCCCAGAGAAAGGAAGTAACTTCTGAAAGCCATTCGTTATGGAACAGGGGTAGGATCCAGTTCCTGTGGATTTCCCCCTCCCTTATATGTTACTGCTTAGTATTTTTCCCCAATGTTGTATTAAGAGAAATGTCCAACATACAGCAAAGCTGAATGAATTAAATTTTTTTCAATGTTTATGTGTATCAGAGAGAGGGAGAAAATATGAGCAGGGGAGGGGCAGAGAGAGATACAGAATCGGAAGCAGGCTCCAGGCTCTGAGCTGTCAGCGCAGAGCCCGATGTGGGGCTGGAACCCACGAGCTGTGAGATCATAGCCTGAGCCGAAGTTGGACGCTCACCCGACTGAGCCACCCAGGCAACCCCCTCCTTTTTTTTAAAAAATGATTATTCATTTTTGATAGATAGATAGAGAGAGAGAGAGAGAGAGAGAGAGAGAGACAGAGAGAGCATGAGCAGGGGAGGGGCAGAGAAAGGGCAACAGAGGATCCGAAGCCGGCTCTGTGCTGACAGCAGTGACCCGATGCTGGGCTTGAACTCATGAACTGTGAGATCATGATCTGAGCTGACGTTGTAAGCTCAACTGGACTGAGCCACCCAGGCGCCCCAAAGCTGAAAGAACTTTACAGGGCAAACCATTTGTTCACCCACCTAGAACCTGCCATTAACATTTACTACACTTGCTTAATCACTGTCTGTCCCCCTTACCCTCCCTGCATCGACCAGTCTTATTTTTGACACGTTTCAAAGCAGATCGAAGACAGCAATTTAGTTTTTCTCCTAAACACTGAAGCATGCAAACCACCAGCTAGAAGACAACACTTGTTTATGGTTGTGGTGTTTCTTTACATTTGAGGTAAATTTGCAAACAGTGAAGTGCACACATCTTCACTGTACGATGGCTGAGTTTTGACAAATACGTTCTGCTGTGTCACCTCAACCCCCATCAAGTTAAGCCTTTTTTTTTTTTTTTTTTTTTTTTTTTTTTTTAGTGTCACAGCTGCCACTGAGGGTCTGGTAAAAGCTGCGAACACCATCTGTCCTCAGGAAAGCGCCCAGTGTGTGCAGACATGAGTGCCCCACACACCCCACACACATGTGGGAGCTGTGGTAATGGGGCCGCCATGGCACCACGAGCCCTTAGACTACATCACACTCCTTAGTTGTTGGCTTTTTTGTTTTGAGAAAGTAATGCAGTAAAATGGGTTTGTTGAAAATACTTCATTGTGTGCTCACTGGAGAGCAAATTGCCCTGAAACAAAGCCGGCAAGACACCCGCTGCTCTTCGTTGTTTTTTTAATGAAGAAATTGAGTTAAATCATGTCTCTGTCTATGCAGCTTTAGCCGTTTTTCTCAGTGCATCCTGGATAGTTGTTTGCACACCTGTGAGGCCAGGGGATCCTTGCCCACCCTTCCTTTGAAGCCTTATTATGGGCTGTGAGGTACTCAAAAAGACAGAGTTGTTTGGAGATGGAGGGAGCCAAACTCATTCTACTCAGTGCTCTTTCCCCTCTTCCTAATGTTTACTCTCATCAGAATTATCAAGCCCAGGGGCGCCTGAGTGACTCAGTTGGTCAGGTGTCCAACTCTTGATTTTGGCTCAGGTCGTAATCTTACAGCTTGTGAGTTCGAGCCCCGTGTTGGGGCTCTGTGCTGACGGTGTGGAGGCTGCTTGGGAATCTCTCTCTTTCTCTCTCTCTCTGCCCCTCCCCCACTGGCGCTTTCTCTCTCAAAAAATAAACTTAAAAAAAAAAAAAAAGAATTATCAAGCCCAGATCACTATCTGAGGTCCCCAAGCCTCAGGATATGCTGGGTGTACAATCACGGATCCCGAATGCCTGCTGAATTGTGTAGAAGGCGGCACGGCCAGGACCTGCAGGGCTGTGACTTGTTACTGCCTTTCAGAAAGTGGTTTGGTAACATTTGTTAAAACATGCATATATATGCACACTTTGTTTTTCAGATTTCCCATTTGGGAGTCTGTCTTATTGAAATAAAACACTAGCATGCAAGGAAACAAAGTCCAGAACAAGCATGTTTAATTGATACTTTGTGGTGGCAAAGAATTGGAATCAGCCTAGTTAGGGCGTCTCCATTTTATGGGCTATTATGCAGTTGTTGTAAGTAGGGAATTAAGGGGCGCCTGGGTGTCTCAGTCAGTTGAGCGTCTGACTTTTGATTTTGGCTCAGGTCATGATCTCAGAGTCGTGGGACTGAGCCCCACATCGGGCTCTGTGCTGAGCGTGGAGCCCCTTAAGATTCTCTCATCTCTCTCCCTCTGCCCTCTCCCCTGTGTGCTCTCTTTCTTTCTCTAAAATAAAATAAAGAGAAAATAGTGAATTAAAATGGGTGCATGGAGCTTCTGTGGACCTGGTTATATTCTGGTTTTTGATATGGGAACTAGTAGCACACATGTATTCACAAACTGTACAATTAATGACTTGTATACTTTTCTATAGTATTTTACACTTCATATTATACTTTTGTTAAACATTCTAAATAATTAAAAACAAAACACTAGTAGGTTAGAGCTACAGCTGTTGATCTGGAGCAGGGTTGGCAAACTATGGCCTGTGCATATGGCCACTGCACTCTTTTGCAAATAAAGTTTTATTAGAACATAGCCACATCATTCATGTACATACTGACTATGGCCACTTTGGTGACATAATCGTGAGTTCATTGAGTGGCTGTGGTAGAGCCTGGATGATCTGCAGAAAGTAAAATTATTACTTTCTGGCTCTTACCAGAAACAGTTTGGCAACCCTTGACTGGAGGAACATCTTTGATGTAATATTAAGTGAGAAGATCAGGTTGCATAAAAATATATTTTGTATGATCTCATTTCGAAGAAATAAACGGCCGCAACAGACACTTCCTGTGTGTGAAGTGATGTGTGTGTATTTTTATAAGGATGGGAAGGAAGGTGTGGAGGGATACAAACCAGGGTGTAAACACCGGGATCGCAGAAGGATTGGGAAGCAGGAGCAGAGAGAGACTGGGGTTGCGGAGGGCGCTCTTTATATGTCTTAGGAACCGATTCTCTGGTTGCAGTAAACCTATTACTTACAAGTTGTGATTTTTCAAACGTAAGATAAAAATCTCCGAATAGGAAAAATGAATTCAAATGAAATTCTCCACCCGCAGTAGCAGCGAAAAGTAAGCGGCCGATGCCAGCGACAGGGTGTTTGTGGCTTCTGGGAGGACTGCTGGGTGAGTCTGAGCTGGGGCAGAGCCGGGCCCAGGCCCTGCCTGGGTGTTTGCGGGTTTTCGTTGTCACTAGCGTGCGCCTCTGTGTGACATTCATCCTGTGAGCTGGGCCTGAGTTCTGACCCTCCTGGTGTTTGCCATTTGATGCCTGTTTGCAGCCCTTTTAGCAGCACCTCCCTGGCGAGATCCCTGAGACACACAACCCGCCCGCCCCCTCCACCCCGCCCCCAGGTCTAACTTCCTTGACTCAAAAAGCTTGTAATACTCTGGTGCCTTCCGATTCTGTTCCCCGTAGCGTGGCCGCCCCAAGCCTCAGAGTTTCATTTGGGGGCGTTCACGCTTCAGGAATCGCAAGGCACCAGCTGCGCTAAGTGGGGCCTGTGGACCAGTGGCATCGGCACCAGCTGGAGAGCTGGTTCGAAATGCAGAGCCTCGTGTTCCATCCAGGCCTGTGGAATCAGAGTCTGCATTTCCACAAAATCCCAGGTCATCTGTAAGCACTTTAAAAACTCCATCACCCTTGCTCAATCGAAATGAAACAGGAGGGTGTGCCGTGTCCACTAGGTGGCAGGCATTACCCATGCTCTGCTCCCACACAGGCAGCCACAGGCGGACGGACGTGCCTGGGATGGTTTTGTGACATCCAGCCTCACCTTGGCTGTGGTATTTCAGAGGTCACAAAGCTTTGGTGTGTCCTGGACCTACCTGCTTGCCCTGGGGTAGACCTCATGAAGCACGAGCGCCTGGCATGAGTCGCTTGTGTAAAATGACCCAGAACCTTTCCTCCCTGGTTTGCCTTTGACTCCCAGCATCCAGAGGGAGAGGGCTTACCTAGCTCTCCAGTCACCAGCCTCCAGCCTGCTTTTCTCATTGACTTGCTGCGAGTCTGTACTAATTGGAGGCCAATATAGTCTGGCTTTGGAGGAAGGGCTTTGTGGAGTCAGGCCTGGGTTCGAATATTGGCTTCCCTACTTCTTCAATAACAGGGTGCCTCCTGTGTGTGGGCACTACTTACTATTACAAATAAGACACCTGCTCTTGTGGCCCCTGAGTTCTTTCTAACAGTCAAAGAGGACGGTAAAGTCGACAAAATACTTTCAGACCACAATAAAGGCCATAAAGAGAGTAAAAACAGCAGAGTGTTGTGATTGAGGGTGGCCTTCGGGTGTGAGCAGGGATGATAGCTTTTGGTTGAGACCTGCATGATGAGCAGAAGGGAGCCAGCTCCTGAAATCCAGGGGAGGGACATGCCAGGCAGAGGGACAACACAGCCAAAGGCCCTAGGGAGGAGAGAGGTGGGCTTAGGCATTATGTTCGGAACTGACAGGAAGTGGGGTGGCTGGAGCCTAGTGATGGGGGTGGTGGGGGGAGGAGGCTGCAGGGGACTTAGATCCTGGGAGTACTTGTGGAGCCAAGGTCACTGTGTTCAGTCACTGCCGTCCTTAGTCATTTTATTTTGCTCATTCCTTAAAGAATCTGAGCACCTGCCTCTGGTCACCCAGTCGACACATGGGGGAGGCAGGGTTTGCACCCAGGAGCCGTCTGTTGGATTCCAGCATATCAGGGCATCTGTTGGAAAGATACAGTTTGAGGCTATGAGGGTATTAGAGACACAGCCAGCACGCCAAGGGGAGAGTGGCAGGAGGTGGTTTAACGTTGGCAATTCCCTGAGTGCACAGATTAGCATCAAGCCCATAGGAGAGACCTCATCTTTTGCCTGTTGCCTCTATGGGGTCCCCACCTTTCTGGCAGTTGTAGTTTTGGTGAGGGAGGGAGCAGTATGGGCCCAAGACATCCCAGAGAGCTCCCTGGAGGAGGCAGTGTGGGTACTGGATAGAGGGGGAGGGAAGAGAGGAGGGCTGATGGTTGACACCTAATGGATGTGCATATGACCCCAGTGCTGGGTTGGCCGCCTCGGGGAAGAAAAGGCTAAAGGGGTGGGTGGTGAGGGGATACTGTTCAAGATCTTGAGCTGCCTCTCCTACTGACTGGGGTTCTTTCCTGCTGCTATTGCCAGCAAGAAACAGAGCAATAACAACACTTGGGGGGAGAGGTGCCGGGCCCCGGGCTGCATAAGTCCCTTCCCAGTCACCTCCTGAAATCCCATCAATGACCCTATGAGATAGTTGCTAATATCATGTCCATTTTACAGATGAGGAAACTGAGGCACCAAGGGGGGGGGGGTTTCAAATAATTTGCCCAAGTCAAATGGCCGGGGAGGAGTGCAACCGGGACTTGATCCCGTCTGTCCTGCCTCTGTCCTGAGCTGGCAGGTGGTGATGGTGGAGACTATTAGCAGCTTCCTTTTCTAAAATTTGTTTTTAATGTTGATTCATT
The DNA here is from genome assembly GCF_022837055.1 of Prionailurus viverrinus. NCBI lineage: Eukaryota > Metazoa > Chordata > Mammalia > Carnivora > Felidae > Prionailurus > Prionailurus viverrinus. Next base: position 22,914,956 of record NC_062576.1, on the reverse strand, counting down.
TTTGAGAGACAGAGACAGAGCACGAGCAGAAGAGGGGCAGAGAAAGAGGCAGACACAGAATCCGAAGCAGGCTGCAGGCTCTGAGCTGTCAGTACAGAGCCCGACATGGGGCCCGAACTCACAACCACAAGATCATGACCTGAGCCAAAGTCGGATGCTTAACTGACTGAGCTACCCAGGCACCCGCTACAGCAGCTTTTCTTTTCTTTTCTTTTCTTTTCTTTTCTTTTCTTTTCTTTCTTTCTTTTTTTTTTTTTAACATTTATTCATTTTTGATAGAGAAAGATAGAGACAGAGCATGAGTCAGGGAGGGGCAGAGAGAGGGGGAGACACAGAATCCGAAGCAGGCTGCAGGCTCTGAGCTGTCAGTATAGAGCCCGACACGGGCCCGAACTCAAAACCACAAGATCATGACCTGAGCCAAAGTCAGATGCTTAACTGACTGAGCTACCCAGGCCCCCCCTACAGCAGCTTTGCTTTGCTTTCTTTTTTTTTTTTTTTAACATTTATTCATTTTTGATAGAGAAAGATAGAGACAGAGCATGAGTCGGGGAGGGGCAGAGAGAGGGGGAGACACAGAACCCGAAGCAGGCTGCAGGCTCCGAGCTGTCAGCACAGAGCCTGACACGGAGCTCAAACCCACAAACCGTGAGATCATGACCTGAGCTGAAGTCAGACGCTCAACCTACTGAGCCACCCAGGCCGCTTCCTTTTCTAAAACACTTGACATGTGCTTGTCTGGTGAGCTCTACAGGCATTCCCTCAGTGAATCTGGCTCACGACTTCCCCTGTCAGTGTGCTTCTTTCCATTCTATGGAAGAGGAAACAGGCGCAGGACCTGGCTCCCTTGTGCGATGGAGATTTGGCTTCATAGGATTCCGTTTTCCCAATGCCCCCATTCATCAGTTTATCTCCTTTGGGAGTATGAGAGCCAGTGTTTGCTGGATTGTGAGCCTGGAATGATGCCCCCTCTTGAAGGCAGCCTGTCTTTTTGCAGAAAGGCAGACTTCACTGGCCAAGACCTGCCCAAATGCGCATCTTGTAGGGTCATTGAGAGAAGCCCACCGGCAGTGTATGTAAAGTGTTTAGAACACCACCTGCTATGTCCCAGGGGTGCTGTATGTATTTGCTGTTCTTTGGATTGGCATGGTTTTCCCTGCCCTTTCTGAGTTTCCTGGCTGATTTTTGCTGGATTTGCTGAATTGGGAGTTTCCTGTTGAGTGACGTTTTTATTTCCTTCCAAAGTGGCCATGTCAGGACGTGGGTTTCCCGAGGCAGAAGTCCAGCTTTTCGGAGACCCCACCTGTAACGGGCAGGCAGAGAGGGCTTTGGTCAGAGGCACCCCCAATGCATGCCAGCTGTTGTTATTTCTCTCGTTACCTCGCTCCCTGGCTCCGTGTGTCCTGGAAAACTTATGAGACCTGGGCCGAGTCTTTTACGAGACATTCGGTTCTGCCTAAAATGGCCTGCGAGATGGTATCTGGCCAGCGAGGTGTTCAGGGCACATGACTTGTAAATCTGCCGCCTGAAGACACGCTGTCCCAATTATATACACAGCCAGCATTTACTGAGCATTTACTATATGCCAGGTGTTTTAAGGAGACCGTCTCAAGTCATGTTCACCTTGAACCTTTGAAGTTTTCCCCATTTTTCAGGGGAAGAGGCTGCATGTGGGAAACGTTAAGCAACCGGCTTAAAAATCGCAGTTATGAAGTGGCAGGCCAGATCCCGGGCTGTGTGATTCCGGGGCCTGTTCTTGAGTGCTCTGGGTCAGCTCAAGCTAGTTAGGAATTGAGGGCATCCAGAGAGGGAGAGGGATAGAATAAAGTTCACAGCAGAGTCTTGAAAGCATTCTCATTTACAAATAAAAAGGTGTTCACGGGGTGTGCAGGTTACACTGGGAAACATCAGGATACAAAGGGGTTTGAGCATGGGGGAGGGGCAGGGCTCCATGGCAGAACCCACTGCTCATCTAGCGCTGTGGGTGCTGGGCCTTGCGAGGCTTCGGTATTCAGGGAAATCAGAGCCACTCTGAGGACCATGGAACAAGGGGTTTACCGGAGGAATTAGATCTTACGCAATCTTGGAGAAGCTGGGGACGGGAAGATCTCTGGGAGGGGGAGTCAGGAGACCCGGAGGAAGGACCGCAGCACAGGTGGATGGGGTGAAGTTAGTGGGCCATCCCAGAAGCCAGGCCCAGCGAGCTGCTACAGCAGATATTAATGAACTTGGGGAAGCTTCTTAGCTCATCCAGTACAGGTACACTAGGAGGCTGGCATTGACCTGAAGACATTCTTAGGTGCCCTAGCATCTTTCAGTTCCCAGGTGAAGCTGCCCCAGCTCCTTCAGCCACTTGCTAACACCTAACCCACAGCCCGGAGCCCCAGTGGGTGTAGGTGTGCACCTCCTCACCTGCACGAAGCCAGAGCTCTTCCCAGACCCCTCTCCAAGTGAAAGAGCTCCCGTATCCAGCAGGAGGCCCCGCGTGAAGGAGAATCCTCCAGGGCTACGGCAAAGAGAGGGGTTGTCACCTTCCTTGTTCTACGTCGGTGGCTTTCAGTCTTTCCTGACCGCAGCCCGCTATGCTGTGTGACAGATCACGGACACACGCGCACATTCACAACTGAAATCGAGCCGTCACGAAATAATACTCCCCTCTCCTCAAGCCAGTGCGGCACTCTGCTGTGGTATCTTTCCTTCCACAGCCTTCTATTCTGGTCTGTTCTGTTCTCCTTCCTTTAAGAAAATCTTTTAAGAAAAATGGCCTAGACTCTCTCAATTGATTTCACTGACCGTTGACCTGCCATTTGAAAAATTAGTGTTGTAGTCAACATGATTCCCTTTCTGCATCCCTAGATGACATTATTCTTTTGTTTGCAGGGTGGGGGGTGGGGATTTGGGCTCAGGCCAGCCACATCGCCCTATTGATTTATCATGGGTTTACAGTCAGTGAAACCTCTCCGCCTACCACACCAGGTGCTGCTGGCCTACGTTCCCCATGTTCTTATGCAGGTTTTTGGTTTTTTCCAGACTCAGGGTTGGGCCGGATGTATTTCATCTTCTTGGCTGTGGCCCTTTTCTCTGGGGCCGTGTCGAGAGCTTTTAGTATCCCGTCACTCTTGTGCCAATTGCCTTCTGGATGTCACCTCTTTGACACTGTTCTTTGTGTTAGGTCTGTGCCTCTTCCCCTCCCCCACCTGTCTAATGTCAATATTATTATTATGCAGGCATAGTAAGGCCAGTGGTGAGGAGGTGATTGTCATTGAAAGGGGAGTTTGTTATTCATGGTTCCCAAGAGGAGGAGGCCACGCCTCGCCACCCCACGCAGGGCCACACAGGGGAGCAGTTGGGAGGCAGGGGGTTGGAGGGGGACTTGTGGGGAGGAGCCTTTCTTGTGGTTTCCGTGGGAAGGAACAGGTGAGGCAAGGGAAGCAGGCTTAGGACTGGCTCCTTTGAGTAATAGCAGGCTCTGAGGTGCAGGCAGTGTCTCTGGTTTTCTGGTACCTGGGCCCGGGGGGAGGTCAGTGCAGGGGAATAATGGCCTGTTGTGTAAGGGCTTCACAGAGGAGATGATTGGGGTGTGAGTTGGGGATTGGTTGGTTGGCTTTTGAAAGGTGCACTTGTTACTTCCTGGAACTGGCTAGCCCTGGGAAGGGTCGTCAAAACATCAGAGATACAGAAAATAAAAAGCTATGATTGATACATTTTAGACTAGAGTTAAAAAACCCAGTGTGCACTGAAGAGCTTATGATGAAAAGCAACATCCCCTGCCCCAACCCCGGTTCTGCTCTGGAGGGCTATGCGTCTCAAACCTGAACTTCTATCAGAATCACCTGGAGACTGCCCCACCCCCTGGAGTTTCTGAGTCTGTAGGTCTGTGGCACACCTGAGACTCTGAATTTCTAACAAGTTCCCAGGGGTGGCCAATGTATCATCATACTAGGGGACCACACTTGAGAACCACCATTTTTTAAAGTATTTTTTAAGCTTATTTACTTATTTTGAGAGAGAGAGAGAGTATGAGCAGGGGAGGGGCAGAGAGAGGATCCCAAATAGGCTCTGCACTGTCAGCACAGAGCCTGACTCAAGGCTTAGTCTCACAAATTGTGAGATCATGACCTGAGCCGAAATCAAGAGTTAGATGCTTAACCGACTGAGCCACCCAGGTGTTCTGAGAACCACCATTTTTAATTCTTTCTCCTGGCACTTTATATTTTAATGACATACCTTGTCATGGTTTCATTTCACTGCTTCATGGCTCTGACTTCCTGAGCAGGATTTAGCTCTCTGACACCATCCCTCTGGTACCCCACTTTGACCCCCACTTTGGCTCATTCAGCAAGAAGGCATTATTATGGACCATCTTGTAGATGTCAGGCACTGGACCTACTCACGGGGATTTGTCAGAGAACAAAACAAAGTCCTGCCCTTAGGGAGCGCATATGCTGTGCCGGGCTCCACCAGCTTGTCCTATTAAGGACCAGGTAGACTTTGGAGCCATCTGGTCACCATCACAACTACTCAGCTCTGCCATTGCGACATGAAAGCAGCCACGGTATGTAAACAAACGGGGGAGGAGGTGTTCCGATAAAACTTTATTTACAAGAACAGGCAGGGGGCTGGATTTGGTCTGCAGTTTGTACTTAGATAGATCTCTGTGGTAGTGTGTGAGAGAGACTATAAAGTAGGTAAATTAGTAAAATATACAATATGCCAGATGGTAAATGCTAAAAAGAAAAATAAAGCAGAAAAGGAGGGCAGGAAGTATGAGGGAAGGGATCGGGCATGCAAATTTATGGTGGCAGGGAAGGAGTCACCGAGATGGAGACATTTGAGTGAAGACTTGTGTGTTTAAATTTTTTTTTATAAAATTTTCTTAATGTTTATTTTTGAGAGAGAGACAGAATGCAAGTGGGGGAGGGGCAGAGAGAGGGGTGGAGACACAGAATCCGAAGCAGGCTCCAGGCTCTGAGCTGTCAGCACAGAGCCCGATGCAGGGCTCGAACTCACGAACTGTGAGCTGAAGTCGGACCCTTAATCCACTGAGCCAACCAGGCGTCCCAAGTGAAGACTTTTGAAGGAGCTGAAGGAAAGAGCCATGCTCTTCCAGAAGAGCATTCCAGGTGGAGGAACAGCCAGTGGAAGGTCCTGTGGCCTGAGTGGGCTCAGCATGCTTGAGGAAATAGCGAAGAGGCTCAGTGTCTAGGTGGCGTGAGGCAAAGAGAGGGGAGCAAGAAGGAGGTGAGACGTAACAGGAGGCCGCTGCTGAAGGCTTTGTAATCCACCGTAAGGATTTTGCCTTTTACGCTTAGTTCAATGCGAACCCGTTATTGTGACTCCAGGGGTTCTCGTAGCTCCTTTGAGTTACATATTTACAACTCCATTTCTTGTTTTCTCAACTATACATGAGAAATGGAGATGCTTATAGGAAGCATCTCCTGACTTTGTATTTCGTGAGAGGTATCAGGTGTTGTACCACATCCTTTTACAGGCATGACCTCATTTAATCCCTTTAAGATAGACTAACGTTGTCCCCATTCTATAGAGGAGGAAACTGAAGCCCAGCAAGGTTAAGTGACTTGGCTAAGGTCACACAGCTCATAAGTGCCAGAGCTGGGATTTGAACCCAAGCCTGCTTTCCCATAGAGATCTTGGCACCCACATTACACTGAGAGACAATGCTATAATCCTCCCGAGATCGGGGGACCCTGTGGCTTTTGGATCCAATGGTACAATGGAAAACGGTTGCCAAGGAGAAGTGTGTGTGTATCAATCAAACAAAATAGCAACTGTTCTGAGAGAAGGGAAAGGTTCTTTTCTCTGGGAACTCTGACCAAGCTGCTGACAGCTCATTTATTTGATGCTGGTGCAGCTTGACATTCATAGTACAAGACTTGCATGCGATTAGCCTGAATCGTTCTAACACAGTGTCTTGAAAACATTTGGAATTTTCCCTCTGTCTGGCCTCGCGCATGAGGTAACCGTGGCTTTATTTAGTTGGTCATGCGTCCCGGAATAGTGCGGACTACATCTGTCCTCCTCCCCGTGGTCTGATTGAGGTCTTGTTTTCCTGGAGGGCCGATACCGTTGTGCGGACTGGCTTTGCGGCAAACAGGGAATGAGTTCTCCGCATGGTAGTTGGAGCAGCCCCCCTCCTCTGAAGCATGCCATGCAAATGAGATGCAAATGAGGAGCCCGGATTGGCGTGGGTCAGGAGGTCAGAGCTCTGGGGGCTGCCGCCCTCCCCTCCTCATCAGTCGGCTGATGAACCTGACAGTTGCTCTAACAATCATCCCTTCTGCCCACCAAAGGGCTCTTAATGAGGGCAGAAGCTGACTGTTCCTGCAGCCTCTTCAGACACCTGGTGATTGGAAGCTCCAGAGACAGCGAGCTTTCCATGAGCTGTCAGATGTCACCGCGTTATCATCAGCTGCCTGCTGGGCTCTGAGAAGTGCCGGGGAAGGAGGGAAATGGTGGGTAACTGACTGCTATTGTGTGTTCCTCCTCCCCCTACGGAGGCAGCCGTGGATGGCTGGATTGGGACTCTCACGCCAGCTTCCGTGGTCCTTGCTGGGTGTCTGCCTCGGCTTAGAGGACGAGCCCGCACAGGGGCTTGGAAAAAGAGCTGAGAGCCTGCCCCCTGAGTTGAAGATCAATGATCTTTTGATTTTACTTCTTTTTCCAATCTGACCCACCGTCTTCACCAGTAGCTGAAGAAATCTCAATCCTAGAGGCCTTTAGAATTAAAGAAAGAAAAGGGAATCAAAGGGCAGGAGATTATGGAATCGTTAGTGGAGAAAGACACGTGGGCAGGTGCACGAAGAGCCAACAGGTGCAAAGGATGCTCCGTGGCATCTTTCTGCTTATTTCTCCTTGTGTTGCAGGGGCGTGTGCAGTACGGTTCCCTTGGCAAAAATCATTAAAGTCTCTCCCTCTCTGTAAATATAAAGTGCACGAAAACAAGGGCCTCCTGAGTGCCAGGCACAGCGCTGAACTCTTTATCCGAATGAATGCATCTTATCTCCATTTACAGATGGGGAAACTGAGGCTCAGGGAGCTTACCTGACTTGCCCAAGGTCTGGCTAATAAGTGGCAGAACTGAGGTTTGATCTGAGGTCCGTTTGAATCTAAAGCCCAGGCCCTTGGCCACGGTGCCAGATGGACGGTTTAGGAATTGAAACAGTGATTTCAACTGAGGGATGAGTGTGCTTTTCTTCAGCCTTGTAGCAGATGAACAGCTTTCTTCCTTCCTCCGCATGTGGTCCTCCTTGGCCCCAGCCTCTTCATCTATCCTTCCTGGTGTTCTGTAGTTGCAAGTCCATGCTTTGGACTGTGCTGACCCTGTCTTCTCCCAGTCTTATCCAAAGAAGCCCCTGGGCTCGTCGCTGTCTCTGCCTGTCATTAACTCAGGGACAGCTCAGGGGGCTTGTGGGTAAAGGTTCTTCTAGACGGGCATGATGGGTAGGCAGAACCTGGGCTTGAAATGTCTTTGGTCCCAGACTGCCTTAGCAGGGGTGCCACAGACTGGGTCTCCAGGGAAGGGGGTTGGTGACTCGGGCTTGGGGGCTGAAAGTGAACTCAAAAGGCCTATTTCCCTGGCCTGGCTACTGGTGGGTCTTGGGCCCAGGGCACACTGGCAAGGGCCAGATTCAGCCCTCACCCAGGACCACATTTGGTGTGGTAGCAGATAAGTGTTCGTAGCAGATAAAATGGGGTGATGGTTGTAACAGTGCCTATGGTCAGCGCTCAACAGATGTTTGTGGAAAACAACAAAGACTGAACCTTGTTGACAGGTATTATATTGTGCCGACCCTGTCCTTCCCCAGCAGGTATACTTTTGGGAACGGGAAGAGACACTGGTGGTTTTTTTTGGTCTCTGTAGGTCCCTGAGACAACTGTATGAAAAAATATCCACCCTACACCCGCTATTATTCTGATTTTATGGAAGAGAAAAGTGTAGCTCAGAGAGGTGGATTCACTTGCCCAGAGTCCCACAGCTAGTGGGTGGCGGGGCTTGAATCAAAATACGTATGTGACTGATTCTAAACCAAGGCTCTTCATGCACAGTGTTCCCGGGGAACACAGAGCTATTCCCTTTTGGACTTCCTCCCTTCATTCATTCCTCCCTTGTTCTTTGAGTCTCTCCCGTGTGGGAGGCCGTGTGACAGACACCGTGAGGGCTTTATGAAGGAGTGTGACCCTTTACACACAGAGTATTTCACAGCCTACTAGGAGAGGGAGAGGAAGAGAGAGCTCACTCTAGAAGGGGGTGTGTGTGAAGTGATAACCCAGCTTGAAAGAAAGTGCTGGGGGCGGGGTGCCTGTTGATGAGAGACAGGAATCCCTACCCATGGGGTGGGAATGGCTTCACAGAGCCAGGAGTTAGTTCTGAGGGGTGGGGGGGGGGGGCGGGGGGAGCACCAGCCCCCTGCTAGGGCTCAGCTAGGTGCTTTGTCGGCTTTTGTCCTTTGAAAGATGAATAGCAGCTTTCACGGGCTTTTGCCCTCTGAAATGCACTCTTCATACCCCGCCAGAAAGATCCATGCTAAAATGTGTATGGGGCCGTGCTGCTCCCCTGCTTACACTGCCCCAGAGCTGCTTCTTAGAGCTTTCTGCCCGCAGTCTGGGCCCCTCCCCACTGCTCCAGGAGCCTGCAGGATCTGGGTCTCTCTTTCAGCCTCTCTCTCCAACCCCATCTCCTCTCTGTCCCTTTCAATGATGTCCTTCTCCCTCCCTGCCCCACCAGATGATTTCTTTCCTTCTTTCACCTGCTCTTCAAGATCTCAGCCTGGGATTGTTCTTCCTCAGTCTCTACATGTGGCTGGCTTGCGGCACCCCTTAGCTGTCCACTTAAATGTCACCTTCTCAGAAGGGCCATCCCTGAGCCTATCCAAAGAAGTTCCTCCCAGGCCCTCTCTATCCCATTCCCCTGTCTAAATACTTTCTTTATGTTTATCACATGTAGCTGTCATGTTTGTTTATTTGCTTCTTACTTGTTCCCCTCCACTGGATGAAGGGCAGGAACTCACCTTATTTTTCCTACCGCAATATGCTAGTGCCTACCATGTAACTGACACATGCAGGGGCACAGTCAATGTTTCTAAGTAGATTACTAAGTAGGTGGAAAAGTGGGTTGAATAGGTGGGCTCTCAGGCTGAAGTGACCCCACGAGTGAAGGTTTCTGGTATGTTGAGACTCTAGGATGAGACTGTGAAGACAGATCAATGCCAGGTCGCAGAAGACCTTGCTCACACATTCTAGGGATTTTGCACATTATTTGGTAGACGGTGAGGGTGAGCCATTGGAGGTGGTAATGATCTGATCTAGAAACCACAGGTGATGGTTAAAAAGAAGGATCTCGGTAGGATGGATGAGGTGGGACATGCTTGAATTAAGGAAGTGACAGAAGAAATGGAGAGACGAGAAGAGCTGATGTGGAGAATCAAGGAGGGGAGGGAGGGTCAGGGATTAAGTGAGATTGGTGGCTTGGGAAGATGTGTGAATAGCGAGCGTGATAAGTGATCAGGGTTAGAAGTCAGGCTCCCGTGGGAGGAAAGGTGATGATGCTGGTTTTGTATGGGCTGGGTCTGAGATGTTTCGGGGTTGCATGGGTGCCTATGTCCAGTAGGTGGATGTGTTTATGTATCTGGAGACTCAGGTCAGTAGCGAAGCAGTGGTAGGTTGGAACCCCGTGGAACAGATCCACGTCAGGGGTTTGTGGAAGGAGAGGAGCCAGTGAAGGGGAATTTAAAAGTGGTGCTTCTAGAGGAAGAAGGTGAACCAGAGAGCTGGGGGTGGGGGTGGGGGTCACAAGAACCAAGATAGGAGAACGTTTAAGAAAGTGGATGTGGCCGGCCTGTTGGATGTTGCTAACCGGTAATGGTAGAGGGAGCAGGCTAAGAGTGGAAACAAAGTCACCGGATGTGGTCATTGAACATCGAGATTTGGATGGTGCTGGTTCAATGGCATGGTGGGAGCAAGTGGGGGCGGGGAGGGGCTGGGCATTAAGGAGAGCAAGTGGAGAGAAAAGTGTGGGCAGCTCTTAAGAGAACGTGGGTTATGAAAGGAAGACACAGCTTAAGAGAAGGTCATTTACGGGAGGGACGTGAGCAGGTTTATAATGTGAGTGGAAGAAGAGTGAAGGAGGGGCCCGAGGTGCAGGAGAGACGAGACCAGAAGTGTGCCGAAAGGGTCATAGGCTTTGTTCTCACAGAGCTAGCCAAGTGTTTGGATCCCAGCTCTGCTACTGGGATCCAGACAAGTTCTGGGACTTGGCTCTGGGACTCCAGACAAGTGAGTCAACCCTCTGAGTCTCAGCATCCTTATCTTCCCAGTGGAGAGAGCACCTACCTCCCAGGGTCATGGCAAGGATGAAAGGGAGGTGTATCAGGGCTGAGTGGCTAGTGAGTTTTGAGTTTGTGAATGCATAGCAAACTTCCTTCCTTCCTTCCTTTTTTTCTTTCTTTCCTTCTCTTTCTCTCTTATCCTTTTCTTTCTTTCTTTTTCCTTCCTTCCTTCCTTCCTTCCTTTCTTTCCTTCCTTCCTTCCTTCCTTCCTTCCTTCCTTCTCTTTCTCCCTTCCTTCCTTCCTTCCTTCCTTCCTTCTTTCCTTCTTTCTTCACTTCCTCCTCCTCCTCCTTCTTCTTCTTATTATTTGGGGAGGTGGAGGGGAGGGGGATAAAGAGAGAATCTCAAGCAGGCTCCACACAGCACAGAGCCTGATGTGGGGCTCAATCCCATGACCCTGGGATCATGACCTGAGCTGAAATCAAGAGTCAGATGCTCAACCGACTGAGCCATCCAGGCGCCCCCCCAAACTTCTTTATTTATACCACTTAGAAAAGAGCACAGTGACACCTGCTGACCCTTAGTCCACATTAGGCCCCTTTTGCTCTGGGCTTGGAACTTACAACACATTGTCACACCTGGCAGAAATTCCTGTGTCGTGCACACTGTGGTGTGATACCCAGGTCCCCTTTTAAGACTGAGGCACTTCTGCCCCGAGCTGTGGGGAGTGTTGGCTGCTGGCCGCTCACAGCTCAGTCCTTCTCCAGGAACTGGAGTTGCATCGTTCAAGGTTATGCCCGCTTACAGGGCCAGCCCGGTGACTGGTTACGGTGGGGAGTGAGAACAAGGGCCCAGCCCCTGCCTCAGTTGGGGACATGTCTGAAGGGCAGTCCCAACCACAGAGCTCCTGAGAGAGGGGGTGAGGTCTCTGTTGTGTCTTCTTTGCCATTTAACTCCTCCCTCTGTTTCACTTTTCTCCCCTCATTCCTTGCTGGGACTCTTCTGAATGAAACTCTCTCAGTAAGCCCCCTGCCCACCAGTCTCCACATCAGAGTCTGTTTTCAGGGACCCTGACTTAAGACACCTTGTTTATTAGTGTCTGTGTCTTTTCCCTAAACTGTAAGATACTTTTGTTTGTTTATTTTAATGTTTATTTATTTTTGAGGCACAGAGAGAGACAGAGTGTGAGTGGGGGAAGGGCAGAGAGAGAGGGAGACACAGAATCTGAAGCAGGCTCCGGGCTCTGAGCTGTCAGCACAGAGCCTCTCGCGGGCCTCGAACTCAGGAACCTTGAGGTCCTGACTGGAGCTGAAGTCAGACGCTTAATTGACTGAGCCACCTAGGCTCCCCAACTGTAAGCTCTTTGAAGGCACCATCTATGTCTGTCCTGTTCATTGTTCAGACACCAGGTCTAGACACGTAGTAGATACTCATTAGTTATATACTGAATAAATGAACGAGCAGGTTTCCCAGACACACATATAGGAAGTGTGCCCTGATACGTACAATTTTCTAGAATGGTGAGTTACAGGAACAGGTTACTGAGAAGTGCCTTTTTGTGGATGTGTGAGTCTGCGCGGACCTGCCCGGCCTTAAGCCGTTCCTAGCTGTGGTTCTGTGTCTTCTATGAGTGATTTCCAAGTTTCCATCAGCAAGCAGCAGTCACGATTTATAAAACGTTCACATAAGAACATTTGGGCTGCATTCTACATCATTTTAGTACAGAGGGGTTGTTCCTCGGGGCCTTTAATTTTCTAGCTTTCATTTATTGGAAGAGTAAAATGTATCACTTGCATTCCAAAATTGATTTTTATTTCCCGAAAGAAGCCCATAAAAATAAATAACTTCCCGGGAGGGGAAAAAAGAAAAGAACTGTTTACAGTGGGCAATTTGTTAAAAAAGGAAAGGAAAAAAGAGGAAGTCTGGAGGAGCAAAGCAATCTAAACATTTAGATTGTATCTTTTTTTTTTCCTCCTTTAAAAAAACAAAAAAACTTGAGGCTCACTAGACTTTGACAACAACCATACTGTGGAGAGAGCTCACCCTGGCATCGTTATGGGACAGGGGAGCGGTGTATCCTCTGGAGCATTGCCCCACGAGATTTGCACCTCTGGAACCCTAACCCCCACTCTGTTGCTATCTTGTATCAGTAAACTTTACTGTGCAGCCAGTCACTCCAAATGGAGTGGGCTTAGAACAACAAATTTTCTGTCAATTTTGTGGGTGTGCTGGGAAGTTCTTCCGACCTGAGTCGGCTTGCCTGGGGTTGAATGATCTAGGGTGGCCTCACTGTCATGTCTGGTGGTTGGCACAGCTTAAGCTGGAGTGACAGGCACGGCGTGGCCGTGTGTTTCCCACGATGGGGCCGGCTAGCCTTAACTTGTTCTCACGGTTATTGACTTAGGAGTCTCAAGAGCACTAACTGGGAGCAATTCAATTCATGCCACCACATACGCTTTTTAGGACTCTGCACCACATTGGCTAACGTCCCAGCAGCTAAAGCAAGTCGCATGACCAAGCCCACATTCAGAGAACGGAGAAATAGACTTTCACTGGCATTTCATTTTTCTCAACCACAGAGAGGAGTATGTGGGCAGGGAATATCCCAAGCAGTCTTATTTTATAGCTAATAAGCTGAGAATCAGAGAGGGTGAACAACTGACCTGAGGTCACACAGCAAGCCAAGAACCTTCTGTGTAACTACTCCACCATAGGTGAGGTCACCCTCTGCTGCCACATTTTATCTCTCCTTCCTTCATTCCCTTGACTGTTTCTGGAAGCTGTCATCCAGGAAGACAGCTTCCTCCTGTGGGGAGTATCAACATGGTGGTCGCTTCACTCAGCCTTGAAATGCTCCTATTCTTTTATCTATTACTACTCACGTTGGACGGTCCTGCTGGTGGTTCTTTGCTGGCCTCCTGCAGTCCCCCTCCACTCTCTGCTCTTCTCTGTGCCTGGGGAGGCCGACCCCAGCATCACCCAGGTCCTCTTGCCCTCTGGTCGAGCACCGGGAAGCAATTGTAGGACTGTAGGGGAGGGATCAGGTGTCAGTACTTCTCCCCAGGTCCAGGCTCACTGGCCTGGGGTGGAGGGTGGGGGGTGTTCATAGTTGCCGGTCCCCAGTGCCTCACCATCCATTGTTGACCCTTTCAACCCTCACATTTGTGACAGTCCTTTGATTAAAATCTCTTGAACCATCCGGACTGGATTCTGCTTCCTGCTTGGGCATACAAGGGTATACTTTCCTCGTTTTTCTTGTAAGGGGAGAAAGAAACGGAGTTCACAGCGTGCAGTCTGGGAAACGAGCATCATGCTGGGCATGCCCACAGAAGGGAGCGTGTGGCCTACAAAAATGCTGTCGTAGCAGGAAGAACCTGAGCGCTAGAGTGTGAGAAATCTCATCGTCTAGGCTCCGTTCAGGGATTCTCAGGACTCTGGGAAGGAGGTGGAAGGATATTTCTGGCTAATCACCTCCTGAATGCCTGTTGATGGGAGAACGAGTGGCTGAATCGTTTGTGGTCTGTCTGTGTGCTGGTGTAACAGGCAGTTTGAAAAGAATGAGGTAGTTTCAAACTGACATGCGGAGAAATTGGCAAGATGTCTTGTTAAGTAGGAACAGCATTTTGCCGAGCAACATGTACAATGTGATTCCATTTTCAGAGAATAACCCTCTTGATCCATTTGTTTCCAGGTGGTAGTCTCAGCAGGGGACAGGTGTGGAAGGGTAGACCCCTGGTTGCCACTTGGCTGGTTAGCTGGGAGTCGGGGAGCCAGAGAAAGGAAGGTGGCAGAGGATGGGGGAGGGGAACTTGGGGGAAAACCCAGCAAAATGAGAAAGTACACATGGATTTAATTTGCTGGTCTTTTTCTAATCTTTTTTTTTTTTTTTTTTGAGATAAATGCTTAGATTATAATTTGTCAGATGAACACTTTTTCCTTTAAACACAACTTTAGTGGACTCTCCCACATTTTGAAAATTCTGAATTTCCTTGTTTTCCTTTCCTGTGGGTTATTTATTTCCAGGTGGCCTAAACTAAATGCTAAAGGGGCTCTTTAGATAGAAAGGTAATAATTGCAGAGGAAAATGTGACTATGTAAGAAAGAATGAAAAACAAGGATAGTCTCAGGATTCTTGGAAGGACATAGAAGGATAGGTATTTCTGTGTTTAGTTTCCAAACATTTGTAGATGTTCTTGTTGTCTTTTTGCTACGAATTTCTACTTTGTTTCTATGTAGTCAGAGAACACGCCTCACTTCATTCCTTTGACATTTGGGTAAATAGTTCACCTGCACTCATAAAGAATATATATTTCCTGGTTGTTGCACACTACATTAATATGTGTAAATTGGGTTAAATTTGTTCACTGTGTTATTCGCGTCCTTTATATCTTTGTTGAGTTTTATTTTGCTAGCTTTTTCTGTTACTAAAAGAACAGTGTTCAAGTCTCCCTATTATGATTGTGGATTTTCTCCAATTCAGTTTTCTCAACTTTGGCTTTATATATTTTGAAGCAGTGTTATTATTATAAATTATAGTTGTTATATCTCCTTGCTGGATTGATATTTTTTACCTTTTTAAAATGTATCTCTTTATCTCAAGTAATGCTTCTTGCCTTAAAGCCTCTTTGGCTCCTATAAAGATACAAGTTTTCTTTTGGTTAATGTATACTGTTTCTTATATATGTATATATATTTATGCAAAATAAAAGTGGTTGAAAAGTGAGTGATGACAAGGGAAAGGAAAAAGGAGATATGTATCGTGTATATATATGACACAACCTTAATTCAGTGTTATTTGATTTTTAATGTGAGCATTTGGACCATTTATATATATCTGTGATCTTCCTATTTATTTTCTATTTGTCCCCCATTTTCTGTTCCTGTTTCTCTTTGGTTTTGCCTTGCCTTCTTCTGGATTACTCAAGTATGTTCATTTCATTTCTCCTTCCTGTTAACTGGTTAGTTATATATTATTACAGTTTTATGTTGTCTCCAGGGATTTCAACAAGCATCCTTGACTTTTAGAGTCATTATAATACCAACCAAATAACCCTAGGTGTGTAAACATTTTAGCTCCGTTTATGCATCCAACCCTATGTACTTTAACTTCACATGTCATTTCAACTATACATTATTATTATTATTGCCTGTAATCAGCATTTGTTTACACTTACTAATATATTTATCCTTTCTAGTTTTTCATTCTTTCTTACACAGTCACATTTTCCTCTGCAATTATTATCTTTCTATCTAAAGAACCCTCTTAGGGGCACCTGGGTGGCTCAGTTGGCTGAGTGTCCAACTTTGGCTCAGGTCATGATCTCAGGGTTCATGGGTTCGTGGCCCACGTCAGGCTCTGTGCTAATAGTTCGGAGCCTGGAACCTGCTTCGGATTCTGTGTCTCCCTCCCTCTGCCCCTCCTCTGCTTGCAGTCTGTTTCCCTGTCTCTCAAAAATGAATAAATGTTAAAAAAAACAAACCTTTAGCATTTAGTTTAGGACAGCTGGAAATGAATCAAAAGATACCTTTTTTACATTCACATCTAGAGAATATTTTTGCTGGGTATAGAATTCAAAATTGGAAGTTCTTTTTTTTCAGCTATTTTATTTTATTTATTTTTAATTTGCTTATTGTTTAATTTACATACAAGTTAGTTAGCATACAGTGCAACAATAATTTCAGGAGTAGATTCCTTAATGCCCCTTACGTATTTAGCCCATTCCCCCTCCCATAAGCCCTCCAGCAACCCCTCTGTTTGTCCTCTATATAAAGAGTCTCTTATGTTTTGTCCCTCTTCCTGTTTTTATATTCTTTTTGCTTCCCTTCCCTTATTTATGTTCATCTGTTTAGTATCTTAAAGTCCTCATATGAGTGAAGTCATATGATATTTGTCTTTCTCTGACTATTTTCGCTTAGCATAATACCCTCCAGCTCCATCCACATAGTTGCAAATGGCAAGATTTCATTCTTTTTGATTGCCAAGTAATACTCCATTGCATATATATACCACATCTTCTTTTTCCACTCATCTGTCGATTGACATTTGGGCTCTTTGCATAATTTGGCTATTGTTGATAGTGCTGCTATAAACATTGGGGTGCATGTGTCCCTTCGAAACAACACACCTGTATCCCTTGGGTAAATACCTAGTGGTGCAATTGCTGGGTCATAGGGTAGTTCTATTTTCAATTTTTTGAGGAACCTCCATACTGTTCTCCAGAGTGGCTGCACCAGTTTGCATTCCCACCAGCAGTGCAAAAAAGATCCTCTTTCTCTGCATCCTTGCCTGAGTTGTTAATTTTAGCTATACTGACAGGTGTGAGATGGTATCTCATTGTGGTTTTGATTTGTATTTCCCTGATGATGCGTGATGTTGAGCATTTTTTCATGTGTCGGTTGGGCATCTGGATGTCTTCTTTGGAGAAGTGTCTCTTCATGTCTTTTGCCCATTTTCTCACTAGATTATTTGTTTTTGGGGTGTTGAGTTTGATAAGTTATTTATAGATTTTGGAGACTAACCGTTTATCTGATATGTTATTTGCAAATATCTTCTCCCATTCGGTCGGTTGCCTTTTAGTTTTGCTGATTGTTTCCTTCGCTGTGCAGAAGCTTTTTATTTTGATGAGGCCCCAGTAGTAGTTCCTTTTTTCTTTTGTTTCCTTTGCCTCTGGAGACATATTGAGTAAGAAGTTGCTGGGACTGAGGTCAAAGAAGTTTTTGCCTGCTTTCTCCTCTAGGATTTTGATGGCTTCCTGCCTTATGTTTATGTTTTTCATCCATTTTGAGTTCAGTTTTGTGTATGGTGTAAGAAAGTGTTTTCCAAGCACCATTTGCTGAAGAGACTGTCTTTATTCCATTGGATATTCTTTCCTGCTTTGTCAAAGATTACTTGGCCATCTGTTTGTGGGTCCATTTCTGGGTTCTCTATTCTGTTCCATTGATCTGAGTGTCTGTTCTTGTGCCAGTACCATACTGTTTCGATGATTACAGCTTTGTAGTATAGCTTGAAGTCCGGGATTGCGATGCCTCCTGCTTTGGTTTTCTTTTTCAAGATCACTTTGGCTATTCAGAGTCTTTTCTGGTTCCATACAAATTTGAGGATTGTTTGTTCTAGCTCTGTGAAGAATGCTGGTGTTATTTTGATAGGGATTGTGGGAGTTATTTTTGTTCAGCATTTTCTTTTTTTTTATGTTTATTTATTTTGAGATAGAGGGCAAGAGTGGGGTAGGGGCAGAGAGAGGGGGAGAGAGATATACTCTGCTCTATCAGTGCTGCCAGCACAGAGCCTGATGTGGGGCTTGAACCCACGAACTGAATCCATGAATCTCAATTGAGGTTACCTTATTTTTTTATTTAAAAAAAGTTTTTTTAATGTTTATTCAATTTTGAGAGATAGAGATCATGACTTGAGCTGAAACTGAGAGATGCTCAACCGACTAAGCCACTCAGGTGCCCCTCATTCATTATTTTCAAGACATTATCTCATTGTTCTTCTTTTTCACCATTTTTCTTATTCTTCTTGTTGCTCCTTGAAGATAATGCCTTTTCCCCCCATCTAGCTACTTTAAAATTTTCTCTTTATTTTCGATTTTCAACAACTCAACCATGCTGTTCCTAGGGAGGAGGGCATGTATGCACACATTTGTGGGTTTATCTTGTTGGATGTTCGTATGCTTCTTGGATTTTGAGCTTGTTGCGTTTCATCAGTACTGAAAAATGTTTGGCCATTCTCAGCCCCATTCTTTCTCTTCTTTTCATCTGTGGTTTTGGTTACACATATGTTAGACCTCTGTGTCCCTTTGCCTCTGACACTGTCTTCAGTATTAACATCCTTTATGCTCTCTGTTTAGTCTGATTATTCTCAATGAGCTGTTTTCCAAGTCACTAATATGCCCTCCTATGGCTTCTAATCTGCTGCTTACCCCTTATATTGAGCTCTTAATTTTAGGTATTGCATTTTTTAAATAAACTTTTCATTTTAGAAAACTTTCAGGCCTACAGAAAAGTTGCAAAGATAGTACAGAGCTTCCTTATACCCCTCACCTAGTTTCCGCTGTTGTTAACATCTTGCATTATCATGGTACATTTGTCAAAACTAAGAAATTAATGCTAATTCATACATTACTACTAACTAAACTCCAGCTTTTATTCAGGTGTCCCTGTTTTTTTCCTTAATATCCTTTCTGTGTTCCCAGATCCCACCCAAGATACCAAATCACATTTAGTTGTCATGTCTCCTTAGACTCCTCTGGTTCATGACAATTTGTCTTTTTTTTTTTTTTCTTTTTTTGCTTTTTGTAATCTTTTTGGTTTTGAAGGGTACTATTGTATATCCCTCAATTTGGGAATTACTGTATTTTTAATTCTAAAGTTTACCTTTTTATGGGTTATAGTTCTTTGGTGAAATTTCCCATATTGTTATCCCCCCACCCACATTTAAAAAAAATCTTAATGGAGGTTACTTTATTTTTTAGTTACAAATTTTTCTTTAGCATTTATTCATTTTTGAGAGAGACACAGCATGAGCGGGGCAGGGGCAGAGAAAGAGGAAGACACAGAATCTGAAGCGGGCTCCAGGCTCTGAGCTGTCAGCACAGAGCCTGCCTGACATGGGGCTCAAACCCATGAACTGTGAGAGCATGACCTGAGCTGAAGTCGGACGTTCAGCCGACAGCCACCCAGGCACCTGGGTCCCCTGTTGATCCATACTTCCATCTGTTTTTTATTTTAGTCCTGTTTCTTGGTATGCTTGCAAGTTTTGTTTGAATTCCAGTCAACTTTTTGCCAAATTAGAGAACTGCGCGTGAGGTTCTCTTCCTCCTCGGGCTGGTTCCCCCTTTATATGGAGCCAGCTAAAGGTTTCCATCCATAAGGCTGACTACTTCCTAGGGTGCTCTTCCTTACTGGGTCCTGACCTGCAATTTTTCTTTCTCCAGCACGGTGCATGATACCGTCAGAAACTCTCAGTGGATGGCTTTTTTGTGTCTCAGCCTTTGCATTTACATTGGCAAAACCTGGAGGGAAAACCAGTCCCTGGTGTCAGATTGGCTTCTTTGCTCTTTCCTTCTGTCTGGCGCTTGGCCCCTCAAGTTCTGCAGCTCTCACCCCTCACCCCTTGGCCTGGACTTCTCTGTGTCTCCGCAGCTGTCCTCTTCTTGGCTTCCCACCCAGCCTCTTGCCCTGTGCAGAGAACTGGCTTACACCCCAGTGCGAGAGTGCCACATAAAATATGGGGCTCGTTTCATTTCTAGTTCCTTCAACATTCCAATTCTTTGGACAATCAGTTTGTTTGTTTATCTGGCTCTTTTATAGTTCTCAGTGGGAATGTTGAGCTTCTAGGAGCTACTCCATCATGGCCCCACGTGGGATGATGGTAGGTGAAAATGTAAAATATGAAATAGAGTTATGGTTCTATGATTAGGTAAAAATTGAATATTAATGTGGATAAAGACCCAAAGGTGAATGCACAAATTAAAGCATCTATTTTAAGTTCAGGTAGGATGAAAGGCAACATTTGCTTTGGATTCTGTTTTATATGTATTAAGTTAAAAAAAAAATTTTTTTTTTAAAGAGGAGGTGGTGAGAGCTTCAGAGATAGAATGAAGAGTGCCCATTTCTCCCGGGTCCTGGTGGGAGGACCCTGAGAGCTCTGGGGAATGAAGACACCATGGTCAAGGTCACTAAGCTTATTATGGAAGTATTAATACATAATCATAGCGAAAAATAACAACCTAACACAAACAGGATGTTTACCACGTGCCAGACATTCTGATAATTCATTTTTAAATTGTTTTAATGTTTATTTATTTTTGACAGAGAGAGAGAGAGAAAGAGAGAACAAACAGGGGAGGGGCAGAGAGAGAGGGAGACACAGAATCCAGAGCAGGCTCCAGGCTCTGAGCTGTCAGCACAGAGCCTGACGGTGGGGCTTGAACTCCCGAATGCTAGATCATGACCCGAGCTGAAGTCGGGCACTTAACTGACTGAACCACCGAGGCATCCCTGCTAATTCATTTAATTATTACAATATCCTTATGAGATTATATCCTTATCGTTAGCCCCATTTCTATTTATTTATTTATTTATTTATTATTTTTTAATGTTTATTCATTTTGGGGAGAGAAAGACAGAGCATGAGCAGGGGAGGGAACAGAGAGAGAGGGAGACACAGAATCTGAAGCAGGCCAGGCTGAGCTGTCAGCACAGAGCCAGATGCAGGACTTGAACTCACGAACTGCAAGATCATGACCTGAGCCAAAGTTGGATGCTTAACTGACTGAGCCACCCAGGCACCCCAGGCCCATTTCTTAAACAAGGAGACTGAGTCAGGGAGCATTTAGGGCACACTGTGCTGAGTAGCAGAGCTTATATTAAAACCCAGGAACTCTGGCTCTGTGCCTAAGCCCCTCACACCCCACGATACTTATTTGCTGAAGAAAGAGGCTTTAGATCAGATAAGGGAATTTAAAATGCAGGAGGTGCTATGCTGAGGAAGAGCTCAGTCCCCAGATCCTGGGGCAATGAAGCAGATGGTCTCAGAACAGTCTGTTCTTAAATGAGTCAAGACCCTTCCTTTTCTTTTTTATTACTATTTTTAAGTTTATTTATTTATTTTGAGTTGGGTTGGGGGGGGGGGGAGGAAGGGCAGAGAGAAAGGGAAAGAGAGAATCCCAAGCAAGCTCCGCCTGTCAGTGCAGAGCCCGATGTGGGGCTTGATCTCACGAACAGTGAAATCATGACCTGAGCTGAAACCAAGGGTCAGATGTTTAACCAACTGAGCCACCAGGTGCCCCAAGACCCTGCCTTTTCTGAACGGGCTGGATTCCTGCTTCCCAGAGAGCAGTGGTAAAGCTTGGGCACTGGAGGGCTGGTAGTTCAGCACTTGCCACATAATACATGCTCAGTAAATGTCATCACCATCATCATTGGCCAGAACGACCCAAATCACAAAACCTATAGATTCTTTCTGGGCTTGAGACCTCGGGATACTCCCAAGGTGACAGAATTCTTGGCCATTCATTCTTTCCTTCCACCTGTGCCTCACACTGGGTTAGGCTATGGAGTCACCACTGTGCATAAGACAAGTGAGTGGATAATCACAGTAAAATGTTGGATGTGCTGTGTCAGACATCAGTGCAAGGTGTTCTGAGAAACCCAAAGAGGGCCATCCACCCATGCAGGTATTGGAGTTCTGTGGTGGTTTAGGTCATGGAGAGGAGGGAACATCTCATTTATCCACTTATCAATTCAGTCCTCCACATTTTTTGACCACCTACTGTGTGCTAGAAATTGTGCTAGGACTAGGAACATAATATGGGAAGGGACCCTGCTGTCACGAGGCTTTTAACCTTGCAGGAAATTAGTGAATTAATGACACTTAATAAGCATATATTGAGCACCTAGGAAATATATGGCCCAGTCCTAGGCGCTTAATGGGAGAGATGCATTATAGCTCCTAAAACTACTTCAGCCTGGTGAGGTAGCAGTTAATCTTCTGTAACTTTCCCTGGTCATACAACTAGAAAATGGCATCACTCTGACTGAAACCCAGGTCTGTCGGAGGCTAGGATCTTAGCCACTGGGCAGTGCTCCTTCCCCAAATGGAAAGTCTTAGTCCCTTCCCTTAAAGAGCTTGTTAAATATAATAGAATACGTAAGGCAAGTAAACACATCCCCAACATGTACTGTGCTACTGAACATAAAAAATGAATGAATCCCATTGAAGGGTTAGATGAAATCAGGGAAGGCTTCAGGTAAGAGGCAGCACTAGGGATGGGACTTCAAAGATGAGTTGGCTTTGAGCAAAAGACCAAGGGATGGAACCCACTTGGTAAGGGGTTGTGTGCATTCTGACCTCTAGGGGGAGCTGACATTATCTGCCCTCCAGGGCAGGTGTGAGGATATGGTCAGGGGTAAGGACTAGCATGATGCTTTTGGTTCTTGAGCCTTAGCTACAGGGCAAGTGGGGCTTCCAGACAGAAGAGGAGGAGCTTAATGACATCATCATCATGGCACACCCTTTTTTAAAGTTTATTTATTTTGAGAGAGAGAAAGAGAGAGAGAGAGAGCCCACACGCACAAGTGCAAGTGGGGAGAATCCCAAGCAGGCTCTGCGCTGTCAGCACAGAGCCCCACACAGGGCTCAAACTCACGAACCGTGAAATCATGACCTGAGCCGAGATCAAGAGTCGGGCCGGTTAACCGACTGAGCCACCCAGGTGCCCCATCATGACACACCCTTAAGCACTCTCTCCCGGGGGTTTCTCTTTGAAGCCTACTCTGCCTTCAGATCTCTCAATGCTCCATATGACCTGCACGGTAAGAGGGGCCCGAATGGGTCTCCTGCATGGAGACTTCTCTCTCCGAGTCGCCCTGAAAATGAACAGGATTAGAGGAAAGGAAGCAAAAGGAACCCGTCCCGTTTCTGCTGATTCTGATATGTCCCCAGAGTTGAGAATTGGTCCAGCCCAACTCACCAGGGCTCCTACTTGTGATTAGGGTAAACAGAGTTCCCGTAAAGAGAGTGATTATCTGCCCGGCTTGGCCACTCTGCACATACCCTGTGAGAAGCTGCTGGAAGACAGGATCCTGTCTGTCTCCTCCTAAGGAAGCAGAACTTTCAGGGAATAGCAGCCAAGTGTCACTAGAGTTTGGGATACTCAGAGGGAAGTGGCAGAGAAGGCTGGAAAGTTATCGTGGGGCCAGAAAGGAGCCAGTGATCAGAGTGGCCAAACTCTGGAGGGATCGTAGACATCTTCAGACCCTGCTCCACGGTCTCAGCTACGGTGTGATTATCATTATGAAGGTCAGCTTGCTCATCTTTTCTGGGCTTTGGATGGAGCTTGATTCTCTCCCACCCTATTTACTGAGGTGAAATTCATATAACATAAACCCGACCATTTCAGAGGGAATGATTCAGTGGCATTTAATACATTTGCAGTGTTGTGCAAAACATTCCCATCACTCCAAAATAAAACCCCCTCCCCCATTGAAGCAGTTATTTCCCGTTCCTCCTTGCCCTCAGCCCCTGACAACCATCCATCTGCTTTCTTTAACTCTTTTTTTTTAAACTGCTTAAAATGATTCAGTCCCATAAGTATTTTTTACCATAAAGTGGAGGATAATCATGCAATGCTCTGTCATCTAGACCAGGGCTGCTGTCAAAACATCAAATACCTCTGTACCAGTTTGCAAATCATCAAGACCCCAAGTGCCCTCTGCTTCCTTAACCTCTTGGTCCCTTCTCCAGAACCCCACCCCCCTGGGAAGTGATCCAACAATGAAAAGGTGAATGTCTAGGCCAGAGGGAGCCTTCACATCTACTCCAGGGTTTTGACTGTGTCCATTCTGATGGGTAACACTGCTTGCTAAACATTTTGGCTGTCAGCCTTGTGGTGGCTAGGCTTCTTCTAGATGTAAAAGCCTCTCCTAATCCAAAGACTGCCTCCCATTTCTCACCTGACTGCATCCCACCTGCCTTCAACAGTTTGGCCATTTTTTTAAATCTCTTAGTTTAAAGTTCAATATTTTCTTCACCATGGTTGTTTTTTTTTTTTTTAACACCATGATAAATGATGTGCTGACTTTACCTAAAATGTGCCAGAGGCAACTTTGAGATGGAAAGATGCTATATCGGGGAGAAACATGTCTAAGACATCTGAAGATGGCTTTTGCTTGTTCACTACAAGAGAGCAAGTGATATGTTTAAGGCAGACTGCTGCTATAGAACAAAGGACTGTAGTTATGGATTAAATAAGGGGAAGAGTCTGACCCATGTAGGTTTTCAGAGACTGTGTGATGTCACGGTTAACGATGCAGTCTTGAAGCCAGACGGCCTGAGCTCAGATCCCTGCCGTACGGTCACCATCTATGTGACCTGGGACGAGTCATTTAACCTCTGCTCAGTTTCCACATCGGTAAGATGGGGGAAATGGTAATATTCACATCATGAGACTTTTGGGAGAACTACATGAGATACTATGTGTACTGAGAACAGCGCTTGGCTCGTAGCAAGAACTTATTTGCCACTAGTTGTTATTATTTAACCTTTATTTCTATCATATCTGGGAATAAATCATTTTCAGCTTCTTAAAAAAGAACGAAAAGAACATGGACTGGAAATCAGTAGGCAATGGTGAGTCACTGAGGATTTTTTTTGAGAGTAGGGATGACATGGTAAGGCCTGTGCTTTAGGAAGATTAATTTGTCTGCAGCTCACAGGCCGACCTGGAAGGAAGACAGGGTGAAGGCAGCGGTATCCGTCAGGAGTCTGACGCAATGGTCTAAGCTGTGCCATACAACATGGCAGCCACTCATGTGGCTGTGAATGAAAATTTCAAAAGCCGAAGAACATTTCCTGGGACACGATCGTCACCTTTCAAGTACTCAATAGCCACATGTGGCCGGTGGCAACTGTATTGGACAGTAGACATGTCCATCCTCCCGGGAGGTTCTGTTGGACAGAGCAGGTTGAGAGCAATGGTTGTCATACCTGAGTGTGCATCAGAATAACCTAGAAGGTGTGTAAAAATACACATTGCAGGGCTCCACCCCCAGACTTTCTGATTCAGGAGGTCTGGGGTGAGGCCTGGGAATTTGCATGTCTAACAAGTTCCCAGGAGATGCCGATGCTTCTGGTCTGGGACACCCTCCCCCGCCCACTCCCCGCACTTTGAGAACCACTTCCCTGGAATAGCATTTCTCATTTCATGGTGTGAGGGAAAGGGGAGTTGTTTTGAGCTTGTTGGAAACCATGTGGGTCTTATTTATGTCCCAGCTAAGCCCATTTGGGATTTGGACTCCCACCTCTTTCCAGGATTGGCAGGCTGGGGAGGCTCCTGGAAGGCTGTTTCATGAGGGGACGTGCATAGGAGCTTCGGCTTTTCTG
Organism: Prionailurus viverrinus; assembly: GCF_022837055.1. Taxonomy (NCBI): domain Eukaryota; kingdom Metazoa; phylum Chordata; class Mammalia; order Carnivora; family Felidae; genus Prionailurus; species Prionailurus viverrinus. Next base: position 22,889,783 of record NC_062576.1, on the reverse strand, counting down.
GCTGAAGGAGAAAGGTGGAACGAATTCAGAGTCCAAAGGAATGATACCTGCTGCTTTCTGTACTCTCCGTACCGTTCTGGGGCTTTGCTTTTAAAAGAGGTCTGATGGCAACGAAGGTAGAGACGGAAGCTTCCAGAATTAAAAAGCCAAGACTTTGCTGCCTTTGTCCCTCAGTCATACCTTGGCAACCTTCTCCCCGAGGCACAAATGACTCATATCTAGCTGCGTGGTAGGGGGTGGGAGGGAAGGGCCTCCCAGGTGAGTGACAGAATTCAATGAAATGCAAAGTGGAAGAAATATATCACTTAAAACCTCAACATATTGCCCAGCCACAGTGTGCCTCAAACTAGTTGTTTGAACTGCAGAAGTAAACATCCCAGGGCTCGTTCTCAGCGAGCTAGGGTCCCCGGAGTGTTCACCTGGGTCTGAGCTGAGCTTGGACTATCAGGCAGAGGCATAGGATGGGGCTGTGATAGACCGGAAGCAATAAAACGCTCCTCATCCCAGCTGTGCACCCTTTTATAAATGGTCATCAGATGTGCATGAGTGTCTTAGTGCAGTTAGGATAGACCTTCTTTCAGAACACACCAGAAATATTCTGCATCAGCGGGCAGATAGCTGTGATCATCCCAAGTTGGCCTTCCTCACTGTCTCAGCTACTCTCCTGGGATCCTCCTTGAACCTCCCCACAGCCCAGTAACGAAAGTTAGCACCCGGACAAATCAGCGGCCTCCAAGACCCTGTTCCAGTGCTGACAATGGCATCAGTACTGGTTAGCAGGTGCCTGGGCTATGCCATTTTGGAAGTATTTTGAATATAATGTGTGTGCATGCGTGTGTGTGTGTGTGTGTGTGTGTGAAGAGTGAGGGAAGGTGGTAAATATTCAGTAGGTGCCACAATGGCTTTGGGATGTGAATAGTTTGGTAAAATTATAATAAAAAAGTGGGAAGGATGGCAGTCTCTCTCAGCTTGGTTAAGACCCATTGCTTTAATCATCCATCCACCCAACCCATCCATCTGTCCATCTATCCATCCATCCATCCGTTTAGGATAAGTGAATCCAGCAGGAAAAATCTCCCTCTTTTAGTGCTTCTGCACCATTGAGGATGTTTGACAGCACATAAGGGGGAACATTCCCCTGTTGGGACTCATCTTAACAGATGTTTTCTTCCCCCATCGCCCCCGTATGACGGTTGAAGAAACAGAAAACTTATCTTCAAATGACAGCCCTTTCCTCTGACTGCCTGGGGAACATGGCATGGGAATGTGGCTGTCAAGTTTTAAAAAATCCGTTGGATTCCATGATTCAGTGATGTGGTTAACGCAGATAGGGCTCTTCTATCAAAGCAGGGAGCCCATTGAAGAAATAAGAAAATATGTACTTTTCTCTAGAGAAGGGAGGTAAGCCCGCCTTCCTTGGAGCTGGGTAGGCTTTTGTCCCAAGCCTCTGGAAATTAAACCCATCACTTAGAGAGCAGATTGCGGGGCTTCTGGCCCTTGCTGCTTGGAATGTGCAAAGCTGCCGACGGACAATTTTGATTGAATGTCCAAATTAAGCTGCCAAGTAGCGACTCTACAGCTCCAGGGACCCCATGTTAGTATTTATGTCACATCTTTAGAAATAATCACATTGTGAAGCAGCGCCCAGAGCCATGTCAGCAGCCTCTGCAGCTGAGGGTTTGAACGGCATCCGCCTGGTGTTTCTGCTGCATTTAGTGCTGGGGGTGGGGGGCAGGGGGGCAGTTGGCCCAGGCACACCATCATGGTTCCTGTCCTAAGGTTGTGGGTGAAGAAGCTGTAAGCCTCACCTGTCCTTGTTTTCTCTCAAGTTGGGGCATGAGACGGTCTCCAAACAAGAACCAAAACTAGCTTTTTGGATGCCTTACTCACAAGCCATCTGTGCTACGCATAAGGAAAGACCCCCCAGGGCCAGCCTCAGGGGAACAGATGTGCATGGGGGCAGGGTTTATTCTTGTTTTTCCAAGCTGGTCTGAAGAGCTCCTCTTCTGTCTCCATCAAGCCTTGCATCCCTGGGTGGGGAGGAGAACCTGGCAGTGATATTGCCCATGCCACTGGGGAGTACCAGGTATGAAGAGACCGGGCTTGTGAGACCTCAAAGAAGACCAAATCAGAGCCTCCCCAGGAGGGTAGGGTGAGGTTGTATAGAGTCAGTGGGTCGAGCAGCCCTGGGAATTGCAGCACCCTGAGTGACCAGAGAAACCTTCGTAGAGAATGGATGACACTGAACTAGGCTTAGGGGAGTACAGAATTGCCAGCTTCCCAGGTTTTGGGTTCCAAGGAGAATGCAGCAACAGAGCATGACAGTTGCAGGTCAGAAGTTAGGGAAAGCAGCTGACTGAATCTTGGAGCCTCCAAGCTGTATCCAGTGCTAATTTATTAAGAATAATGTGCACAAGACTGGCCTTCCATTAAGCAATGAGTTCTTTCAGATTTAGAGTAACATTTTTTTTCCTAATTAAAAAAAGTAATTCATGTTCAGCTGAGACCATATATTTAACTTCTCCTTCATCCAAATTCCCACTGAATGACTAAGAGATTGAAAATGGGAAAAATTTATGAAGGCTGCAAACCAGAAGGAGAATGTCAGTCACATGCCAGGACCATTGAGGAATTTCTCTAGGATACAATTTGGATAATACTAGCTAATTTTGTCTTTTCTTTTCCAATGTCTAAGCCTCTTAATACTTTCCTATTATGTAATTGCATTGGTTGGTACTCCCAGAATGATGTTAAATTATAGTGATGGTGGGCATTCTTAATTTGATTGTGGTCTTTAAAAAAAATTTTTTTTAATGTTTATTTATTTTTGAGAGAAACAGAGCATGAGGTGGGGGGATGGTGCAGAGAGAGAGGGAGACACAGAATCTGAAGCAGGCTCCAGGCTCTGAGCTGACATCACAGAGCCCGATGTGGGGCTCGAACTCACTGACCACAAGATCATGACCTGAGCCAAAGTCCGACACTTAACCGACTGAGCCACCCAGGCAATGCGTTGATTGTGGTCTTAATGGAAATGGAGATGCCTCTAGAGTTGTACCCATAAGTGTGATGAAGGCCTTTGATGTATTTATTTTACCAAGAAAAGCAGTCATCTATTCCCATTCTTCTAAAGGTTAAAAAAAAAAGAATGATTATTGAATTTTGTCACTTTCCTTTTGTAATTTTTTGGAGAGATTTTCTCCCTTGACCTAGTTTTAGAGTGAATAATATTAATAGATTTTCTAAAACTATGAAGGATTTAGTTTAGAAAGTATGTGTTCAGACTTGAGTTTTTGAAAGATTGCTTTGGTGTGGGGGTGTGGGGGAAGGCCTGGATGGAGCAAGATTGTAGGCAAGAAACCAACTAGGAGGATCTTAATTTCACCAGGAAAGAAAAAAATGAGTGCCCAAACTACAACCAGATGACGACTGCTATTTACTAATCACTCATTACCTGCCAAGGACAATACCAGGCACTTTACAGGCCTCAAATTTAACCTGGTAATTACAGTAATCCTGTGACACAGTTATTACTATTAAGATGGTAGCTGTATGGATAATAAGAAAGGCTCAGGTACATGAAGTGATAAAGAGGTAGAATGAACAGTACATAGTCATAGGTGAGGTTGCACCAGGAGGAGGAGACCAGGGAGATTTCCAGATTTCTCACTTCGACAGTTGGGTGGATGGTTGAGCACTCATCAAGAGTGACATTGAAAGAGGGGGAGCAGACATGGTGATGGGAGAGAACAGGGAGATAATGAATATTATTGGACCTTTTGAGTTGATGTACTTATGGGACATCCAATACTAGATATACATTAGACAGTTGTGTATAATGTTCTATAGCTCAGTAAAGAGTTTTTAGGTAGATATTAAAATCATGGGAGTAGAGCCTCATGGGAAAATATGGAAATTAAAAAACAAATGTCCAAATAACCCATGGTTCAAAGATAGAATCTCAAGGAAAATTAGAAAATATTTTGAACCAATGAAGAAAATGAAAATACAACACATCAAAATTTGCAGCATCCAGATAAAGAAGTGCTTGAAATGAAACTTACATTGTGGAATTCTACCAAATATTTAAAGAAGAAATAACACTTATTCTTCTAGAAAATGGAGGAAGAGGAACTCTTCTTAATTTATTTTATGAGGCTAGCATTACCCTGGGACCCAAACCAGACAAAAACAGTACAAGAAAAATACAGAAAAATATTCCTTATGAACATAATTGCAAAAATATTCAACTAAATATTAATAAAAATCCAGAAATATGTAAAAACAATAATATACCCCAACCAAGTGACTTTTATTCTGGGACTGCAAGGCTGTTTAAGTAATAAACAATCAATTAATGTAATCCATCATATTAATAATCTAAAGAAAGAAAAAACACACGAACATATCTATTGATGCCGAAAAACATTTGACAAAATTTAATATCCACTTAGATGAAAGTTCTTAGCATACTAGAAATAGAAGGGAACTTCCTTGACTTGATCAAGATCATCTGTAGAAAATCTACAACATACTTAATAGTGAAAGACCACATGCTTTCTGCATAAGCTATGGAACAAAACAAAAATGTCCCTTTTCACCACTCTATTCAAAATCATACTGGAAGATTTAACCGGTGCAATAAGACAATAAGAAATAAAAAATTATAAATACAGATTGGACGGGAAAATATAAAATTGGCTGTAAACACAGATAACGTGATTGTTTGTGTAGAAAATCCACACAGTCTACAAAAAAACCTTCTAGAAAGAATAAGTTTAAATAGGTTGCCAGATACAAGTCAATACACAAATGTCAATTTTCTTCCTTTCTTTCTTTCTTTCTTTCTTTCTTTCTTTCTTTCTTTCTTTCTTTCTCTTTCTTTCTCTCTCCCTCTCTCTCTCTCTCTCTCTCTTTCTTTCTCTCTCCCTCTCTCCCTCTCTCTTTCTCTCTCTCCCTCCTCTCTCCCTCCCTCCCTCCTTTCTTTCCTTTCTATTTATTTATTTATTTATTTATTTATTTATTTATTTATTTTTAATTTACATTTAATTTACATGCCAAGTTAGTTAGCATATAGTGTAATAATGATTTCAGGAGTAGATTCCAGTGATTCATCTCCTATGTATAACATCCAATGCTCATCCCAACAAGTGTCTTCCTTAATGCCCCTTACCCATTTAGCCCATGCCCCCACCCACAGCCCCTCCAGCAACTCTGTCTGTTTTCTGTATTTAAGAGTCTCTTATGATTTGTCCCCCTCATTGTTTGTATATTATTTTTGCTTCCCTTTCCTTATGTTCATCTGTTTTGTGTCTTAAAGTCCTCGTATGAGTGAAGTCATATGATATTTGTCTTTCTCTGACTGGCTTATTTTGCTTAGCATAATACCCTCTAGTTCCATCCATGATGGCAAGATTTCATTTTTTTTTTTCCAAGTAATACTCCATTGTATATATATACCACATCTTCTTTATCCATTCATCCATCGATGGACATTTGGGCTCTTTCCATACTTTGGCTATTGTCGATAGCACTGCTATAAACATTGGGGTGCATGTGCCCCTTCAAAACAGCACACCTGTGTCCCTTGAGTAAATACCTAGTGGTGCAATTGCTGGGTCGTAGCGTAGTTATAGTTTTAAGTTTTTGAGGAAACTCCATACTGTTTTCCAGAGTGGCTGCACCAGTTTGCATCCCCACCAGCAGTGCAAAAAAAGATTCTCTCTCTCTGCATCCTTGCCTGAGTTGTTAATTTTAGCCATTTTGACAGGTGTGAGGTGGTATCTCATTGTGGTTTTGATTTGTATTTCCCTGATGATGTGTGATGTTGAGCATTTTTTCATGTGTCGGTTGGGCATCTGGATGTCTTCTTTGGAGAAGTGTCTCTCCATGTCTTTTGCCCATTTCTTCACTGGATTATTTGTTTTTTGGGTGTTGAGTTTTGTAAGTTCTTTATAGATTTTGGGTACTAACTCTTTAGCTGATATGTCATTTGCAAATATCTTCTCCCATTCTGTCAGTTGCCTTTTTAGTTTTGCTGTTTCCTTCAAGGTGCTGAAGCTTTTTATCTTGATGAGGTCCTAATAGTTCATTTTTGCTTTTGTTTCCCTTGCCTCCAGAGATGTGTTGAGTAAGAAGTTGCTGTGGCTGAGGTCAAAGAGGTTTTTGCCTGCTTTCTCCTCGAGGATTTTGATGGCTTCCTGTCTTACATTTAGGTCTTTCATCCATTTTGAGTTTATTTTTGTGTATGGTGTGAGAAAGTGGTCCAGGCTCTTTCTTCTGCATGTCACTGTCCAGTCTTACCAACACCATTTGCTGAAGAGACTGTCTTTATTCCATTGGATATTCTTTCTGCTGTGTCAAAGATTAGTTGTCCACCCATTCATGGGTCCATTTCTGGGTTCTCTATTCTGTTCCACTGATATAAGTGTCTGTTTTTGTGCCAGTACCATACTGTTCTTAATGATTACAGCTTTGTAATACATCTTGAAGCCTGGGAGTGTGATGCCTCCAGCTTTGATTTTCTTTTTCAGGATTGTTTTGGCTATTCGGGGTCTTTTCTGGTTCCATACAAATTTTAGGATTGTTTGTTCTAGCTCTGTGAAGGATGCTGGTGTTATTTTGACAGGGATTGCATTGAATATGTAGATTGCTTTGGGTTGTATCAACATTTTAACAATATTTGTTCGTCCAATTGAGGAGCATGGAATATTTTTCTATTTTTCTGTGTCTTATTCAATTTCTTTCATAAGTTTTCTATTCTTTTTATTAATTTTATTTTTTAATTATTTTTTGTATGTTTATTTTTGAGAGAGACAGAGACAGAGCATGAGTGGGGGTGGGGTCTTTCATCCATGTTGAGTTTATTTTGAGTTATTTTGAGAGAGGGAGACACATAATCTGAAGAAGGCTCCAGGCTCTGAACTGCCAGCACAGAGCCTGACAGGGGGCTCGAACTCATGAACTGTGAGATCATGACCTGAGCTGAAGTCAGACACTTAACTGACTGAGCCTCCCAGGAGCCCCTCTATTCTTTTTTTTTTAATAAACGCCTTTAAAATTTTTTATGTTTATTTATTTTTGAGAGAGAAAGAGAGACAGAGAGACAGAGAGAGAATGCAAGTGGGGAAAGGGCAGAGAGAGAGACAGAGAATCTCAAGCAGGCTCTGCACTGACAGTGCAGGGGCTCAAACTCACAAACAGCAAGATCATGACCAGAGCCAAAATCAAGAGTTGGGTGCTTAACAAACTGAGCCACTCATGTGCTCCAATTGTTAATCCATATACCAGTAGTAAAGAATTAGAAACAAAACTGAAAAAAAAAATTTTTATAGTAACTCCCCCAAAATGAAATATTTAGATATAAATCCAACAAAACATGTCTAGGATCTTTATTCTGAAAATTACAAAACACTGAAATAAAGAATATCTGTATAAATGAAAAGACATACCATGATCATGGATTGGAAGACTCAGCATAGTACAGATGTCAGTTCTTATAGATTGAACTATAGACTTTATTGTCTGTTTTATTTTTTTAATGTTTATTTCTAAAAAGAGAGAGAGAGAGAGAGAGAGAGAGAGAACAAATGGGGGAGGGGCAGAGAGAGAGGGAGACACAGAATCTGAAGCAGGCTCCAGGCTCTGAGCTCTCAGTCAGAGCCCCACACAGGAGCTCACAAACTGTGAGATCGTGACTTGAACAGAAACCGAACACATAACCGAATGAGCCTCCCAGGCACCCCTATCGTCTGTTTTAAAATGAAATTGGAAGAATCACAGTACAGTCTTAAAACTTACTATATAAAGGTTCAGCATTTGAATATTGTGGTTTTGGCAAAAGGATAGATACGTAAATGACTGGAACAGAGTAGAGAGTCCAAATATACCCACACAAATATGGCCCATTGATTAAAAAAAAAGTTAAAAAAAAAACAAATGGAAAAAGAGTAGTCTTTTGACAAATGACGTTGGAATGATTGACCAGACATATGCAAACAAAATGGACCTTGACCTTCACTTCATACCTTATATAAGAAGTAACTGAAAGTAGGTCATAGATCTAAATGTAGAATGTAAAGATATGAAACTTTAGAAACAGAGGAGAAAAATTTTATGACCTAGAGTTACACAAAGAATTCTACATGACACTGAAAACATGACTCAAGAAAAAAATTATAAAATGACTTCATTCAAATTGAAAAAAACCTTTTGCTCTGCAAAAGACACTGTTCTAGAATGAAAAGACAAGCTACAAGCTGGAAGAAAATATTTGCAAATCCCATATCTGACAAAGGACTTGTATCCAGAGTAAAGAATTCTCAGACTCATAAGCTTGAAAACACCAGCCTCACTAAAAACAAACCAGTAGCACCTGGGTGGCTCAATTGGTTAAGTGTCCGACTTCGGCTCAGGTCATGATACCACAGTTCATAGTTCGAGCCTCGTATTGGGATCATTGCTGTCAGTGCAAGGCCCACTTCAGATCCTCTGCCCCCTCTCTTTCTGTCCCCCACCCTCATGTTCGCTCTCCCTCCCTCCCTGTCTCTCTCTCAAAACAAAAACAAAACAAAAACAAAAGACTTAAATATACCATCAAAGATAATATAAGGATGGCAAATCATTCTTGAGAAGATATTCAATACCATTGGAAATTAAGGAAATGAAAATTAAAGCCACAATGAGATACCATTACACGCCTATTAGAATGGCTAAAATAGTAATGGCAATAAATACTGTGAATACAATGTGCTGGTAGGGATACAGAGCAAGAGGAACTCTCTCAGTCATTGCCAGTGGCAATGTACATATATACCATATGGCTTAATGATGCCACTCTTAGGAGTTTACCCTTGAGAAATAAAACTTTATGTTCACACAAAAACCTATGAATATTTGTAGTAGTTTTATTCATAATCACCAAAAACCAGAGACCATTCAGATGTCCTTCATCAAATGTCCTTCATCACATGAACGGATAACCAAATGGTGGCACCTCCGTACAGCACAATACTACTTACTCATCAATAAAAAGGAATTAACTACTCATACATACAACTTGGATGACTCTCAAAAGGCATTATGCTGAGTGAAGGAAGCCAGTCTCAAAAGGTTGCATACTATATGATTCCATTTATATACCTTTTTTAAAATTTTATTTTTAGAGAGAAAGAGAGTCCAAGCAGGGGAGAGGAGGAGAGGGAAAGAGGGAGAGACTCTCCAACAGGCTCCACACTCAGCAAAGAGCCTGATGCAGGACTTGATTTCATGACCCTGGGATCATGACCTGAGCTGAAATCAAGAGTCGGAAACTTAACTGACTGAGCCACCCAGGCGCCCATGTACCATTCTTGAAAAGATAAAACCATAGTGATGGGAAACAATCAGTAGTTGCCAGGCACTGAGAGTTGGTGGAGGTTGTGACCACAGACGGCAACACAAGGGATTTTTTAGGGGTTGGCAGAACTGTATCCTGGTTGGATGCTGGTTACATGAATCTATACATGTGTTAAAATTCACAGGACTATATATCAAAAGAAAAAGTCAGTTTTACTGAATGCCAGTTTAAAAAACTAAATAAATACCATAGGCAGGAAGGAGGAAGGAGGAAGGGAGGGAAGAAGGGGGAGAGAGAGAGAGAGAGAGAGAAAGAGAGAGAGAGAGAGAGAGAGAAAGGGAGGGAGGGAGGGAGGGCAGGAGGGAATAAATCAATAGACTGAAATGAAAAAGGAGCTGGTCAAGAAGAAGGCATAAACAAGAAGGATATCATGTTATGATACCAGGTAATTTAAAACAATAAATTAAAATGCATAGAACAGTGAATGCAGGAATGCCTACTGCATAAAATATAATCAGTAATATGGAAACAAATTTTAAGGATCGCTCCCAGAGGGTGGAGGAAGGAGACAAAGAAATGAATACAATCATGAAAAAGTGATAGATGTAGAGGACAAACAATATTTATCCAGAGGTAAAAGGGTATCAGATGTTCCTGGAGAAAAGGCCAGGGCAAATGGAAAAGCACCTGTATTCAAAGTAGGGTTCAAGACAAATAATAAACTGTACACAAAGCATATTTTAATTGTGCAAGGTAACTCTAAGACTGAGAAGTGGTGATGAATCTCAGGTAACATAGGGTCAAAATACATAAAGCAAAAACCAGTAGAAATGAACAAAGAAATGTACAGAAAAAAACACCTCTTGTTAGAGGGTTAAACATACTTTTCCAGGCTTTGACACATAAAACAGGTTAAAAAAATGTGGATATAGGTGACTTTAAATAATATTATTAGAGTCATTACTAATTATCTCTATCTTGAAGCCTGTACCCTCTAATGAGACATCGTCTAGTATGCACGAGATTGGTGATATGTTAATTTTCAAGGGAAACCTCATTAAATCCTGCCCCCCCACCAATGCCCACAAATTACTCAGCCCACATTTCCATAATGGAACTAGAAATCCATGACACAAACATAGGGAACAGAAGATCATCAAGTGAATGAGAAGGAATGGGAATCTGATGAGAGCCTTAAAAATGGGAACTCCTATGGGGCGCCTGGGTGGCTTCATTGGTTGAGCGTCCAACTTCAGCTCAGGTCATGGTCTTACAGTTCATGAGTTCAAGCCCCACATTGGGTTCTATGCTGACAGCTCAGAGCCTGAAGCCTGCTTCAGATTCTGTGTCTCCCTCTCTCTGTCCCTCCCCCACTTGTGTTCTCTCTCTCACTCTTTCTCTCTCTCAACAATAATTAAATAATTAAATAAACAAACAAACATTAAAAAAATGGGAATTCCTAATGTTTCTGCAGAGAATGGGACAGACAGTTGATTAGGGACACCCCATAGGGCAGACAGGAAGTGTGGAGGACCAAGTTGTGGTTGGAGACGAGGAGTGTGTGTGTATGGTGGTACCAAGCCCCACGTAGGATGCTTTTTCCAGGAACACTCTCTACGCCGTGTGTCACGGATGGTCCGAGGGATGCAGAGAGGATGCTGTTGCAAAGACTAGATGTGGTGAAGATGGGGAAGTCCCTGGCCAGAATGACTGGAAGGTTTCTCTATATGGGCAGGGTCAGGAAAGAAGTCATACCATAGCAGTGCATAGATGGAGCAGAGCAAAGGAAAGAGTTGAGGTATCAGAGGGTTCAATGAGATCGACAAAACGTTCCACGTGAGGCTCCAGGTGGCTGGACCAGAATGGAGAGGCAAGTCATAACAGGAAGCTTCCAAGTAGATGTGTCGCATCTGGTTTCAGATTACCTGTTGCTCTCTTAGTACCTCCTCCAGATTCCTTTGCATGAACATTGCAGTGGAGGGATATTCTCCTAGGCCAGAGATATAAGTTGATTATAATTTGATAGTTACATAATTTGATTTGAATTTTCCCCAAGGAGAAAGGGAAATCAACATTTGTTGAGCCTCTGTCGCGTACTCTACATTCTGCCCTAACACTACTGTCCTCCGAATTTACAGTCACCATCAAATCCATTGTCCGAAGTAGAGTTCACTTTGAGAGTAAAGGGACAACAGGTATACACTGAGGCTGTCCTGGGCAAATTGGGATGAATGTTGCCCTAGCTATTATCCAACAGCCCGCTGAGTTGTCTGTGGTTTTACCAGCATTTTGGAGACACAGGAACCAAAGCTCAGAGAAGCCTTTTAGCCAAGGTCACCCAGTTAATGAGAGTCGTGGCAGAGGCAGGATTCAAACCTGGATGTGTCTGACTCCAAAGTCTGAGCATTGCTAACTTAGTCCCTGATTTCATCGGCAATAATGCTCCACCCTGATCATCACTTGCCATGGCTTGACAGGCTCTCTTCTAGACAGACACTGTGACGGTCCCAGCTGGAAGTCTGTCTCAACACAGATAATAAGATGTGTGATAACTGTGCCCCTGCCAGCAATGACAGGAAGCCAGCTGTTTCGGGAGCCCTTGGCCACGACGCACTTGTGGTGACTTAGATGCTGCATGTGTGCTGCCCGAAGACCCCAGGTTTGCTTGCTTACCAGTTAGAACCCATCAGATGAGGCCACAGGGGATGGCCAGTTAAGATACCTATGGGAGGAGGATTCTGATGGATCCAGGGCTCACAAAAGCCACAGCCTCTAACCTTGGGGTTAGAGGAAGTAATAAGTGAACGGGAATCAAAGGGACACGGATCCAGGGGTAGACTTTAGAGCAAAGGCCAAAGAAGCTTGCAACTTGAGACAGTGTGGCAGGGAAATGGGGAGGGATTTGGGGTTAACCAAAGGCCCAGGTAAACCGTCAGCCACCAGGGGGTCACTGGAATAGGAGAGGGGTGGGGCAGGATAGCAAAAAATGGGCTCTGCATTTGTTTTTGTTTTTGTTTTTGTTTTTTACCTGTTTTGTTTCTCTGCTCCATTCCTCCTGGGGTGGGTGCTGAGGGGGTCCATCTGATCTCAGTGAGGTCATCCTGCGTCTGTGCATGGTTCACCAAAGGTTCTGTGATTCAAACCACGAGTTTGTGAGCCTCACTCTGCCGACCCAAATTGCTGTGTGGTCTTGGGGAACAAGGACGGGGTCTCTGAAGACCAGAGCGGTGGGTTCTTGGAGGCCGGAAGTGCACAACCGAGTTGTGTGTTTTGTTTTTTTTTAATTTAGTTTAAAAAATGCTATTAATACCAAAATGCTTTCTCTTTGTGATAAATTCAGAATGTGACAGACAAGGCTGAAATCTGTTTTGCCCACAACCCCCAAACCAGGTTTTTTTCCCCTCTTCCTCACATATAATCATTACATTAAGTAAATTTTGGGTATATCCTTCCAGGTTCTTATCTAGATATTTAAATTCATACACGACTTTGTGGAAAATTTGTTATTGTTGTTGTTTGTCTTTTTTTAAATTTTATTTTTTATTTTTTAAAATTTACATCAAAATTAGTTGGCATAGAGTGCAACAATGATTTCAGGAGTAGATTCCTTAATGCCCCAGACCCATTGAGCCCATCCCCCCTCCCACAACCCCTCCAGTAACCCTCAGTTTGTTCTCCGTATTTATGAGTCTCTTCTGTTTTGTCCCCCTCCCTGTTTTTATATTATTTTTGCTTCCATTCACGCGTGTTCATCTGTTTTGTGTCTTAAAGTCCTCATAGGAGTGAAGTCATATGATTTTTGTCTTTCTCTGACTGACTAATTTCACTTAGCATAATATCCTCCAGTTCCATCCATGTAGTTGCAAATGGCAAGATTTCATTCTTTTTGATTGCCGAGTCATACTCCATTGTGTATATATATATATATATATATATATATATATATATATATATACACACATATATATATACATATATATATATACACACACACACACACACACACACACACACACACACACATACACCACATCTTCTTTATCCATTCATCCATCCATGGACATTTGGGCTCTTTCCATACTTTGGCTATTGTGGATAGTGCTGCTATAAACATGGGGGTGCATGTGTCCCTTCAAAACAGCACACCTGTATCCCGTGGATAAGTGCCTAGTAGTGCAATTGCTGAGTCGTGGTTGTTTTTTTTTTTTTTAAGTTTTTATTTTAATTCCAGTCAGCTAACATACAGTGTAGTATTATTAGGTTCTGGCATATGATATAGTGACTCAACACTTCCATACATCACCTGGTGCTCATCAGAAAATGTATTTTATTGTACCTCTCCCTTGAAGATTTGGAGGGCTCTGTGTTTCAAATCCTTTTATTTTGCTGTAATCTCAAAATGACAGAAAAGTTGTGAGACTAGTACAAGGAACATCTGTATACTCTTTACCTGATTAGCCAGTCGTTTATATCTTGCCCCATTTGGTTTATCATTCTAGTAAATATTTTTTATCAATGTACATATTTTTTTCTGAACCATCTGAGAGTAAGTTGGAGTCATGGTTCCCTTGGCCCTAAATATCTGAGTGTGTATTTCCTAGGAACGAAAGCATCCTCTTACATGGGCATATGGTACTGTTATCCAAACCAGGAAATATAACATTGACCCAATGCTATTATGTAACTCACAGCAGAGATCCACCTTTCCGCAACTGAACCACTGGTGGGCACAGATGTTTTTCTTAAAAAAAAAAAAAAAAAAAAGAAGCTTTACACCGTGATCATCTCTCTTCACCTTGCCATTTTGTTCAACGTGTTAACGCATATAGTTAGTTCATATTATTAACCTGTGCACAGGATTTCACAGTATGACTGTGCTATGGATTATCTATGCTTCCCCTGTGGAGGGGCATTCAGTATTTCCTCCTCTGTGCTGTCATCATAGTGGGCAGTACTTTCAAGAACTGTTGTAAGGGCACACAGGGAGGACAAGTGAGGACTCATAATGTTGAAGGAAGTGCCTTTTAAAGGAGTTGATGAAGAGAAGCTCCTGCTTATCTCCCACAGTGTGAGATAGAGGCTTTAAAGCAGCACAATTATTCAGACTTTTCCAATAGAGAGTTGTATTTTGGGTGGGGGGAGGGTCAGGGGAAAGAGTAGGAAAGTTCTTGGTTGAAGAACAATTCTTAGGAAAATAGTTAACAGTAGTGCTGTTTTTTTATGGACTCAGCACTGTCTTAGGTAGCTTCCACCAGAATGCAGAAGGCCTCCTTTGCTCTGAAGACCCTTTGATGGAAACAGCCAGACCTTCCCTCCCCACCCCCCACCCCCCGCCGACCTGCTTCATGTCCAAGACGAGCAGTGTTCTCTGGATCAGGACACTTTTCTTCTGTACATTTAGCAAACTTCCACCAGGGGGGAAGGTTGCTATTTCTGCTTTGTGTGAAGCATTTTGTACCATCTGGGCTGGCTGGATATCAACAAAGATAGTAAAGAAACATTTATCAAGAAAAATCAAAGTCAGTCTCGCCAAGTGTGGTCTAGAGAGATTTGCTTCCTCAATACATTGTGGCTGGGAAACAGGACTCTACTTTGAAAAGCTTCAGGAGGGACAGGCCTCTGGCTGTTAGCCCGCAGCTACTGTCAACGGCTCATGATATGGTGGTTTTAGTAGTTAGGGCTCTTGAGATGTGAATGCCACAGCCCCAGAATCAGTTCCACTCCGTTCTTTTCCACAGAGAGTTCTGACCTCTTCAGTAGAGGATCAACCCAAAAGGACGCAAGGGGAAGAAAGGATCTATAAGGTCTGGGGAAGAGGTACAGTCATATCACTATCACAGATGTTGGGTTCGGCAGAAGTAGATGCCCAAGGAGAGGCCATTCTTAAACTGTTAACTGTGAGATTGGCTCAAGAATACAGCACACACTTGTTCTGTAAAGAGCTGTGAAGTTGTAAACTTACAATAGAAGAACATTCTGGCGATGGTCCTTTGGTGTCAGTTCATGAAACAGAGAGTGAGGGACAGGGGTGTCGGCCTTGGAAGAGAGAAGAGAAGTGAGCTGTTTGCACTTGCATGTGTATTGCTGATCAACCAGACAGACAAGTTTCTGGTGCTTCACGGCGTCTCAGATCAGATTTTTATGCAGCTCCCTATGTGATAGATGTGGCATTACAAGATCCCAGCCTGGAAACTGGTGTATGCTATTTTCCCTGGAAGGCTCCGTAAATGAGAAGAAGTAACAGTTGGAGATTATATTCGATGGGGAAAATGCATGGGGATCTGAAGAAATTATATCCTCTAGAAAAGCTTTACTTCCTGTGTGCTCTATGGACCGCCCGCAGCAGCATCACCTGGGAACGTGTTAGAAAAACAAATGAGCAGCTCTCACTCCAGACTCACTGAATCAGAATCCATCTGTAGGAGTGGGTCTTGGGGATACGTGTCTCACAAGCCCTGTGGGTGACTCTTCTGCACACTAAGGTTTGAGCAGCGCTCTGGAGAGGTTCTCGTGGAAAGCTCAGATGCATCTTTCGCAAAGAAAAAACTCCAGAAGTGGTGCTGTTTGATATCAGTCCATTTGGAAATGGTTAAGTCTTCATAATAAAAATGGACAAATACAATAAGAGAAGACACTGAATATGAGGCATGATAACACTACAATAGCAGTACAATAGGTGGCATTTATTGACCATTCCTTGGGTGCCAGGTTTTTTGCTAAGTGTGTATATTCTGCATCCGATTGAATGGTTCTGAAATGTAAAGTAGCTTCTAGGCAAGACCCTGACATACTGTAGCCTGTATCCACCACACTATGTGACCTGGCTACCGAGTTGTTAGCAATCAGCTATACTTTGAATACATTTGTTTTTCTATATTCCTTGGGGACAGGATCGACATCTGATGTTGTCCCTGTGTCCCCGTGTCCCCAGTGCCTAGCAGAATTCTTAATGCCTCGTGGGGACGTGCTTATCGACCTTCACTGAGTCGAAGTCAAAGAGGAAAAGTTCTTGCTTTGGGTGCAAGAATGAGGTACAACCTGCATGAGGATGAGATGGAGTGAGAATTCAGCCTGTGGATAAGTGGAAGCAAAGGCCATATGCTGGAGTGCAGAAATGCATCCGTGCAGAATAACTTACAGCTTGTGTCCTGGGGCCCTTTGTCACTCCCCCGGAAGTCCTCCCAGCCCCCTTTCCATCTCATTTATTCGGTCCTAACCCATTACTAGCGATATACTCTTAGACAAGTCAGATGTCATTACCTCCACTCACACCAGCAATGGTCTGCGGCTTGGTTGTAGGAAAATAAAGGAAAGATCTCTGAATTTAAGTAGTGCTGGGTTTTTTGTTTGTGTTTTTTGTTTCCAGATAAATAAAATGGAAAGAAAGAGGCACAAGCAAGCGAGTTTGGGTGTTTCCAAGAGAGTGATTATAATGCACTATGAACTCTAGGCTGGGGGTGAATTAAGTAAAGGCAAGAGGAAATAGGGAGGAGAAACTAGGCTAAGTATATATTGGCTCAGGGGCACCTGGGTGGCTCAGCTGGTTGAGTGTCTGACTTGATTTCTGCTCAGTCCTGATCCCAGGGTTGTGGGATTGAACAATCTGAGAATGAACATTGCTGAGCATGGAGCTTGCTTAAGATTCTCTCTCTTCCACTGCTCTCTCTTTCTCTTAAAACAAATTAAAAATAATATTGGCTCCACAGACTGGTGGTATAAGACTTGTTGCAGTGGAGTACTAGGGTTAATGAAGTGGAAAAACAGGAAGGAGCATAGGATTGCAGGGTACACGAAACAGAGACTGGGAAAGTGGTGTAATTTCTGGGATGATAAACCTCAGGGAGGAGGTGACTGTAATAGGGTAGAAGCAAAGGTGATAAGAGATGAGGGGGTGCTCTATCCCCTACTTTCCAATATTCTGTTTCTATTGTATTATTGCGCTTACAGAACACTTAGGAAAAAATGTCGAATAATAGCTGTGGTAATGAATGTCTGTCTCATTCCAGACTTTAATGGGGCTGCATTTATCATTAACTACGGAGCTATTATTGCAGATAGCCTTTATCATGTGAAGAAAATTTCCTGCTATCTCTAGCTAATTGCAGTGATCCTATGGTTTGCTCCTTTGACCTATACATATAATGAAAAAAATTTTAATAATAGACTTTTCTAAGATTGAACCATCTTTGCATTCCTGGTAGGAGTCATTCTATATTAGCCTTCTGTTACATTGCTTGATTCAATCTGCTAATATAATACTTTGGATTTTTCTATCATAAGTCAGATGGTTGGCACTGTATCCTTAAGATCTGCACAACTCCCATTTTCCTGTCTCCTTCTCTTGGCTACCTACATTACTGACTTTCAAATTGACCCCTAGCTAACCTCTTCCTGTTTCTGTAAGTTGATGTCTTACTCCACCTCGTCCTTCCTGTCGCTAGTTGTGTCTACACTACTGACCCTCTGATTCCTTTCTTCTTTAAGCTGGTCTTACAGACTCCTTTACTCAGGGTGTTCTTCATTGAGGGTGAAGTCTACCTGTAATGTTGTGATATTTTTCCAGCCTTCTCTCTGGGCTGTCTGGGGATGACAGGTGCACCTTGGTTTGGAGGGCAACTCTTTCTTTTTTAGCTTTTGCTTTTTTAATCCAGGTAAAATTCATGTAACATAAAATTAACCATTAACCATTTTTTAAAAGTTTATTTATTTATTTTGAGAGAGAGAGAGAGAGAGAGAGAGAGAGAAAGCAAGTGAGCATGAGCAGGGGAGGG
This sequence comes from Prionailurus viverrinus, assembly GCF_022837055.1. NCBI lineage: Eukaryota > Metazoa > Chordata > Mammalia > Carnivora > Felidae > Prionailurus > Prionailurus viverrinus. The sequence continues at coordinate 22,871,675 of NC_062576.1, read as the reverse complement.
GCAGAGAGAGAAAAAGAGGGAGAGAGAGAATCCCAAGCAGGCTCTGCACCATCAGTGCAGAGCCTGATACAGGGCTCAATCTCGTGAACTATGAGACCATGACCTGAGCTGAAATCAAGAGTCAGATGCTTAACTAACTGAGCCACCCGGGTGTCCCATCATTAACCATTTTAAAGCGTATAGTTCAGTGGCATTTAGTACATTCACGGGGCTGTATAACCATCACCTGTATCTAGTTTCAAGAAACTTTATCACTAGTAAAGGAAACCCCTCACCCATTAAATAGTCGATTCCCATTCCCCCTACCCACCAGCTCCTGGCAGGCACTGGTCTGCTTTCTGTATCTGTGGATTTTCCTGTTCTGGATTATTTCATATAAATGCAGTCATACAACTTGTGACCTTTTAGGGCAGGGTACACAGATGTTCATAGCTTCACTACTTACAATAGCCAAAAAGTGGAAACAATCTAAATGTTCAGCCAATGAATGGATAAACAAAATTTGATCTATCCACACAAGGGGATGATCTTCAGCCATGAATTAAGTACTGAAACATGTTACAACATGGATGAACCTTGAAAACATGCTCCATGAAAGAAGCCAATCTCTCTTGTTGGCTTTGTGGAAAGCAAGCTTCAAGAATGTACAACTAATCTTGGAGGCACAGTGGGTAGAGCAGTATGAAAGTCAGAAGTCAGTTTGGAACCAATATGGAGCAGGGGCTGCATCTTACAAGTTTATCTCACTTTGTATGCTTCTTAGCTATTGATGTTGATAAGTTACACCTCCCAGTAAGTAAGTGTGATGCTAAGGACTCTTCCGGACGTTCTACAACCCTCACTGGTTGATGCAAAAACATTTTGGGGCTATTAATGCTGAAACTGCTTTTTCTGTTTCCAGTAAGAGATGCTAAAAACCTTGTACCTATGGACCCCAATGGCTTGTCAGACCCTTATGTGAAACTGAAACTGATTCCTGACCCCAAGAGCGAGAGCAAGCAGAAGACCAAAACCATCAAATGCTCCCTCAACCCTGAGTGGAATGAGACATTCAGATTGTGAGTTAAAATTATTACGCCCAGCGCGGGTGGTGGAGGTTGGCCTGTGGGCCACCTGAGATCGGGGAGTGCCTCTCCTAGCTTCCATTTCATTCTTCCCTTCCCTCCTTCCCTCTCTCCCTCTCTCCCGCCTCCCTTCTCTTCCTCCCCCTCCATATGCATTTTTGCATTGCAAGCCAAGTAAAAATTGGAACTTATTTTTTTTAATAGAGTTGAGAATGTCTGTGGTGTGGGGAGTGGGTGGGACAGAAAATAGTGTGATGTGTTGCTAGGTGAAGGCAAGTTGTGGGAGAAGTGGTCTCTGTGAACAGCGGGACATAACCCATAGGGTGTGGTGATAACCCCTCTAGGACTCAGTTTGTAGATATGCATGTGCTGAGGCTGCAGCCTGCTGGGAGTTCTCTGCTAGCTTCCATGGAGGGTCTTCCCTGGCTAGTGCTCCGAGAACCTGGGGCCACTTTTTGATGCATTTGGGCCCACGAGTGTTAGTTACGTGAACCGATATTTATTGAACATATCGTGGTTATAAAAAGCACGATATTCAATGATCTAACTCTGTTGGCAATTTCATCCCCAATAACCAATGGTGCTTGAGGAGGCTAAAGAATGTGGCCAGAGTCCCCCCAGAAGATATGGGGTTGAGGGGGATTCGGCTTCCAACAGCCTGACTCGCCGGGACTGTGGACCCAAAGCATGACTGCTTGTGGGAACGCCATCCCCTCGCTCCTCTCTCAGGGCAAAACTGGGGGCTCATCTCAGCCTCATTCAAGGACGCACCTCAGACCCATTGGCCCTGACCAGCACCAACGAGACTTTTTCCTCTGTACACGTCCTCAGCCTCATGCGAACTCACGCGTGTGCAAACACTCGCGCAATTATATAATTGATATCCGCATTTCTTAGAGTGACTGTGGCAGCAGGGTTTCCTGAACACCACGAGCCCTATTAAGACGTAAGGCAGCAGGAGTATCTAGAACTGTTTCTGTCAGAGCTGGCCTAAGTCCTCTGCTCGGTTAAGCCACAGCCTGGCAAACTGGCAAAGCCTTTCCCTCCCAGGGGATCTCGTCTGGGATTGGAAACAGAATACGTTTCTTGCAATATCTTGTACTCTTTAAAAATTCCTACCTTCGGGGGCCTTGTCCTCTTAAACATTTCATCTGCTTGCAAAATCACTGTGACCTCCTCTGACTTCTCTCTTCTTTCCCTTTGCAGCCAACTGAAAGAATCGGACAAAGACAGAAGGCTGTCTGTAGAGATTTGGGATTGGGATCTGACCAGCAGGAACGACTTCATGGGATCTTTGTCGTTTGGGATTTCCGAACTGCAGAAAGCCGGTGTTGATGGCTGGTAAGGAGGATTTTGCTTTGAAAGCTACCATACAGCTTGGTCCATCGAACGTGGGAACAAGTATGTTTTCCTTTTCCTCCTAAAATGAAATACGAAGGCAGAGTCACAGAGTGATGACTGGTAGATTGGACCTACCTCACATATATGTTTTATTTGGTCCTCGTGCTTAAAAAAAAAAAAAAAAAATCACTCGCTAGTATTTTCAAAATCAGAACACTTTCCATAGAAGTCTGGACTTCTGGCTTGCAAAACCAGAAATACCTGGACGACTGGGCCTAGAAGGCAACGGTTGAGAACAGGTGAGTCGTTAATGCCCCCTCCAGACAGGACACGGATTTTCTGTTTGCTATAGTCTTCACTATTCTATTGTTTTCTGTCTGTCCTACTTGACGCAGTTCTATGTCTTGGCTGGCCCCATGGGTGCTAAAGTGGCTCTCACGATATACCCTAAAGATATTTGCAATCCACTGTCAGATTCTGGTTTCGTAAGAAGATACTACTCCATTGGGCCCGCCTACCAAGCCTGGCCACAGAGGTGCTGGGAAGAGGCTGTAATGGTCTCTTTTGTTCCCTTTTTGTGGCAAAAAAAATCCTTGCTCCCATATTCCCAGCAAAGAGGCTGGGTAAGCCCCCTGGGCAACAGTTTCTCTATCATCTGAGGAAAGGAGTCAGAATACATAGTCTAACCTGGCACCATAGCTTTGGGCAAAGCAGGGGTTAGTGGATGCTCTTATCTCTTTAAGAGAAATGGTCTCCTTTCTGAATGCCTTCATTCAGGGCTTTTTCAGTTACAAGTGCAAGAAAATAAGAATCCAACCGGTGTAGCAAGAAAGAGAATGTAGCATCTGGACTCCACTCTCTTCCCATTGTTCACCTTACAACTTCCCTGTCTGTCCTGCTTATTGTAGACTTTTATCCAAATAGATACTGAGTCTCTATTCCATTTGGGTCACTAGAGATCCGTGACAAACACGCCCTCATGGAGCTTAGCTTCTGGAAGGGAAGAGGAAATGTCAGGAATAACTAGTAATCAATTATTATTGATTGTGAAGGAGGACAGAAGCTAAGTGTGTATAAAAGTAAGAATAGGAGGGGCGCCTGGGTGGCTCAGTCGGTTGGGCATCCGACTTCAGCTCAGGTCATGATCTCACTGTTTGTGGGTTTGAGCCCCGCGTTGGGCTCTGTGCTGACGGCTCAGAGCCTGGAGCCTGCTTCGGATTCTGGATTCTGTGTCTCCTCCTCTCTCTGCCCTCCCAGGCTCATGCTGTGTCTCACTCTGTCTCTCAATAATAAAATAAACGTAAAAAAAAATTTTTTTAAAAGAATACTAGTAATAAGGTGTGTTCAAGCACAGCTCACAAATGGTTAACAACATTAATTCTCAAAAAATAGATAATGAGCATTTGTCACAGTTTTCCTTAGCTCACAAATTGGAAGCCAGGAAGATGAATGGCTGATTCTGAAGGTTTGAGAAGCTGATCCTGGTATGCCAGGAGACACAGGAATGCTGACATAACGTTGCTAAATTAGCGGTGACACTAGCTGGTAACCAGGGCAATGAAATCACAACCACGGAGGGCACCTGTCTACCGGACTGGAAGAACTTCTTTTTTATATATATTTTTAAGATTTTGTTTTATTTTTTTTAGGTCTATTTATTTATTTTGGGGGGTGGGTAGAGGGGTAGAGAGAGAGGGAGAGCACTTGAGCTGCAGAGGGGCAGAGAGAGGGCAAGAGAGAATCCCAAGCAGGCTCCAGACTCAGGACAGAGCCCAATGTGGGGCTCGATCTCACAGACTGAGATCATGACCCGAGCCCAAATCAAGAGTTGGACACTTAGCTGACTGAGCCACCGAGGCGCTCACAACCCAGAGAGATGAAGAGTTGCATGCTTGTCCGACTGAGCCAGCCAGGCGCTCCAGACTGGAAAAAACTTCTAGAAGTTAGTGTCTATCCTTGCAGAATTGGGAGGCCATCTGGGTCCTATTTGACTGTGGCTTATAAGTAACAAGACTAAATAATAGTAACACTTGGGGCGCCTGGGTGGCTCAGTCGGTTAAGCGTCCGACTTCGGCTCAGGTCATGATCTCGAGGTCCGTGAGTTTAAGCCCCGCGTCAGGCTCTGTGCTGACAGCTCAGAGCCTGGAGCCTGCTTCGGATTCTGTGTCTCCCTCTTTCCTAGACCCTCCCCTGTTCATGCTCTGTCTCTCTCTATCTCAAAAATAAACAAATGTTAAAAAAAATTAAAAAAAAATAGTAACAACTAATAAGTAGAAGTGAGGAAGGAGAATTAATTAGAAAATACTCCCACGTGAGAGCGAAAGGTGCCATCTTTTTGCCATTTTCCCAAGTTTAACGAAGGTGCGGAAATCCTCAGCAAAATACTTGCAAACCGAATCCAATAATCCATTAAAAAAATCATTCACGATAATCAAGGGGGATATACCCCAGGGATGCTAGGATAGTTCAGTATTTGCAAATCAATCAGTGTGATGCATCACATCGACAAGAGAAACGATAAAACCCACAGGATCATAGATGCAAAAAAAGAAAAAGCATCTGACAAAGTAACAACCTCCATTCATGACAAAAACTTGGGTAATTTTTCTTAGCATGTGGATGATCTGACTTCGCATGCTGCCATTGTCACTACTGACAGATTGCATGTTCCTTTCTCTTTAAGTCAGGAGTAAAGAGGTTAAAGAGAAAGGATGCACAACCCTACGGGGTCTAAGTGAGACCCTCTCCTTGCTCTCTTCTCGTGGTTCTTCAGGCCCACAGGGCAGGGCTCTCTCTCACAGGTGCCACTCCTTCCTTGGTCCCATGCCTGCCCCCATCGACCCCCTGGAAACAGACAGCAGAGCACAGGGAGGACAGAAGGACCAAGTCCAAACTATCCCCGCATGTACACCTCATCATCCTTCAACTGTCCCGCCAGTTCTGGGTGCATCGTCGTTCCTGGGATCAGAGTAGTCGAGCAGTGTGTGAAGGGACACACAGCTTGTAAGTGACGCGCTTGAGTTTGGGCCCAGGTCTTTACGATGCCAGGGCCTAAGCTCATGCACACCACATTCCACCTGCTGGGATGGGGATTGGCAGAGGCTTAGAGGGTAGATGGGTGGGTTTGGACCCTGGGTCTCCTAAGGGGATGGATGCTTTGTGACTTCAGGTGTATCATTTCACCTCTCTGCACTATAGCCTTTTCAGCAGTTACGATTCCATCCATCCGAGATCATTCCAGCGCCCCCCCCCATGCCCCTTCTAGGAGAATCGTGAAGCCGATGAAATTAGAGGAGGGAACTTTTGCTAAATAAAATCTCCTTTGGGATTTTTGCAAATAAACGTCCTCTTCAGATTATTCAGGGCCAACACATCTATGCTGGTGTCTTGGCTGTAAATGTATCAAATTCTAGAAATTCGCATTCTTGTCCCCATGTGATCTTGGGTGAGTTACATCTGGTCTCGGAGACTCAGTTTCCCCATCTGGCGGGGACTGAGCTCTCCCCGCTCTTCTGTTGCGTGGCGATTGGAGACCACGTGACAGATACAGAACAGCGGCAGCTGTGAGAGCTCCCAGATGTGGTGTGCCAGCCTCAGGCCCCTCATCTGCTGCTTTGCCACCAGCCCCGCCTCTGTCGTCAGATCCGGTCCTTTGTTTCTAACTTTGTTTGTTTCTCCTGTCTCCTTTCCTTCCCCTTGTTTTCCAGAGGTTCCTCTGTTGTGCTGTGGTTTATTTTTCTGCAAAGAGGGAGCTCTGGGATTTACATATCAATTCTGCGTTTCGGTGTTCTTGTTTTCTGTGGGTTTGTTGGGTCGTTGCCTTTGAATTTCAGTTGAACGTTGCGCTAATTTATTTTTCCTCTCTGAACTGACTCCGCTCTTCAAGAATAAAGAACAAGCATTAGAGAGAATCAAGATTTCCTCCAACTCGTGATATGTTGAGTTCCAGCCTTTGTTGCTTGTTCAAGGTCTGCACTTGTGTTTTTAATTTCCTTTCAAGCGTGCTTTTATTTAGGCGTTTTGGAAACCTCTGACGCTAGCTTTTTGTTTTGTTTTTCATTAATAATGTCAAATGACAGTACAGTACTTTATGGTCAGAGAATATGGCCTGTACCCTCCCCACCCTTCCCCTTTCTTTCTTTCCAATTTAGCTTAGTTCATTGTTGCTAAATGTTCACATTTCAATACAGAGATTATATTCACTACTTGTAGGGCATGCATTTCAGTGTTTATTAATTCCATCTTAATATAATATCTAGATCTCTTAAGCCTTCCTATTTTTTTATTTGTTTCATCTGGCCAAAATGTATAGTGCTCTCTAAGGTTCTCCCAGTAATGATTTATTCAAACATCTGATTTCATCTGATGGGTTTGGTCTTATATGTGTGTGGCATCATCACTGACCACATGACTCTTCAAGACTTATTTTCAAAAATGACTTCTATCAACACTGAATTATGTCTGTTGCCATAGATACTCTTTGCCCATGGTTTTGCCTTGTGGCTGACATTTCTTCAGTGGATATACATCGCGAGTACCTATATACTGAGGAGAGTTTGGTGAGCAAACAGGCAAGAATCTTTGTGTTCACAGAGTTTTCTTTTTATCTGGAGAACAATATACAAAATTTTTAAAGATGAGTAGTAAAAAATAGCACATTTGAGGCTGACAAATGCTATAGAGAAAAGTCAACAAGAAACAAGGATAGGGAATGCCAGGCAGTGGTGATAATCTGATTTATTTAATACAGTTCCCAGGAAAGGACACACTGAAAACGTGACATATGGCAAAGGCCTGAAGGGGGGGTGAGGGAGTGAACATGTGGAGGTCTAGGAAGGGATTGTCCCAGATGGCGAGAACAGCAAGTGCAAAGGCCCTGAGGCAGGAGCATCCCTAGCAGGCTTGAGGGGCAGAGAAGTGACCTATGTGGCTGAAGCTGGATCTGAAAACGGGGTAGTGGTGGGGGACAAGGACTGGCAGGATCGGGGGGAATGCTTGGCAGATACCACGGGGGCCTTTTAGGAACTTTGTCTTCTGCCCACAGGAGTAAGTTGAGAAGCCAAGGAATGAGGACATCTGATTTACCTTTTAACCTGCCACCTTTGGTTGCAGAGTGGTAAATACAGCTTACCTCATGGACCCTGTGCGTTTTCTTCTGCTTAATCTGAGTCCTTTGGTTTGGTATAGCAAGCGGTGTGTTCTTGGACATAAAACAAAACAAAACAAAACAAAACAAAACAAACCCTGAATCTGAAAGTCTTTCTTCTTTTCCATAGGGAAACGTTTTAATGTTTATGGTCATAATTGCCATATTTCCATCATGGTGTTTCTGATTCTGAGGGGTTTTTTCCATCCTATTTCATTTTCCTTCTTCTTCCTTTTCTTCTTCTTTTTAAAAACATTTTAATGTTTATTTTTGAGAGAGAGAGACACAGAGTGTGAGTGGGGCAGGGGCAGAGAGAGAGACAGATAGAATCTGAAGCAGGCTCCAGGCTCTGAGCTGTCAGCACAGGGTCCAACCTTCTTCTTTCTTCTTCTTCTTCTTCTTCTTCTTCTTCTTCTTCTTCTTCTTCTTCTTCTTCTTCTTCTTCTTTCTTCTTCTTCTTTCTTCTTCTTCTTCTTCTTCTTTCTTCTTCTTTCTTCTTCTTTCTTCTTTCTTCTCTTCCTCCTCCTCCTCCTCCTCCTCCTCCTCCTCCTCCTCCTCCTCCTCCAGACAACTATTATATCATTGTTACCTTAAAATTATGTTCTTTAAGCTTTCTTTTGGTGTTACTAATAATGTCATTTGGCTTATTATTTTTCTTTTGAAAAAAAAAAAAACCCAAAACAAAACACTAAGTCTTTGGAATCAGACTTCCTGGGTTAACATCTCTGCTCCATCATTTCCTCGCTGTGCACTCTTGGGCAACTTACTTTGCCTCTCTGACTCCTTTCCTCATTTGGAGATAATAGTGGTAATTATGTCATAGGAGTGCTATAATACTAAAATAATTAATATCAGTGAAGTGCCCAGTGTCTGCTGAATAGTAAGCACTCAGTAAGTGTTAGTGGTTATTATAAATTGAATAATTATTAGAAAAATATAAATAAGAAAAAAAAATATTATCCAGAATCCCACTGCCCAGGAATAATCACTATTGATTAAGAGGTTCTTCTCTGTGTGTCTGTATTGTGTACATGCGATTGTGCATGTGTCTGTGCTCACGTATGTGTGTATGAAGCACAAATGAAATCTTATTGGACATAGTGTTTAGCAGCTTTTGCATTTTTCACCTAACCATGTGTAATGAACACTTCTCCCTATAAATCACTCATCTTGGGCAACATCATTTTCTGTGGTCCATTCTACAGATCTGCCTCCACTTACAGAATTATTTCCTTACTATGAGATGTGTAATGCTTACCTATGTAAATAATTCTACAGCAAAAATCCTTGCAGCAAAACCTTTATGCACAGCTTTCATTATTTCCTAAGGAGTCTCTAATCCTGGAATTGATGGCTTTGAGAACATATGTATTATTAAAGCATTTGCCAAACTGTTCTGCAATTTTTTTCAATTTACATTCTCACCAGTGCTGTGTGATGCGTCTCATTTCACCCACACTTGTCAACACCTGGTATTGTAAATTTCAAAGATATAATGCAGGGATTATACATATTTTGTTACTAATTATACATATTTATATAATACTCATTATCATACATACTTTGTTACTAATTATGTGGAATAGTTTCATTTGTATATTGCCATTTGTTTGTATTTACAAATGGCTGTGTCCTGATTTTTGCCTCTCATTTTCTTATTGAATTATAAGAACTTTTTATATAAGATGGATCATAATATGTGTTTCTTGGTATATATGTTGTGATATTCCTTCCTTTCATGTTGTATGTTAATTTTGGTGAGATGCATTTTTCTTTTTTTTAAGTTTATTTATTTATTTTTAAGACAGAGAGGGAGAGAGAGTGAGTGTGGGGTGGGGTCAGGGTGGGGGGAGAGGGAGAGAAAGAATCTCAAGCAGGCCCCACACTGTCAGCACAGAGCCCAACATGGGGCTCGATCTCACAAACTATGAGATCATGACTTGAGCCAAAATCAAGAGTTGGATGCTCAACCGACTGAGCCACCCACGTGCCCTGAATTTTTCTTAATGGTATATTAAGCATTCACTTCAGCCCTAATCAATATATAAATATCAGCCTTAATTGCCAGAAAAATTTCTCAGGTTTGTCTTCTAATCTCCTAATTGTTATCTGAATTATCCATCCTAGTGTTCATTGTTTCCAGTGGATTTTTAAATTTAGTAATTATATTTTTCTTTTGAAAGTAGCCTTTTCTAATCTCCCATGGTTCCCTTTTCAGAGATGACTTAGCCTCTTGAATCTCATTGAAAGTACAAACCAGATATTTTTTAGAATTTTCTCTCTTTTGGCAATAGTTCTGTTTCATGGGAGGTACTTACCCGATTTCTCATTGTTTCTCTCTATTTGAATGAGTTTTTCATATATCCTGTTATTTTTTTATATCTGCCCATCCTTGTAGACTGATGAGCACAGGAATGATGAGTTTCTCAGTTCTAATTTTTCAAATTCAGATGAAGGGAGAAAGGGGTCTTTGGAATGTTTTGGAACTTTTCCTTGTCAGAACAGGGATCCTGTTCCCTGTGGCTATTTTTGAGAGATCCACTGCTGGAGACAGCTACCCAATAGGCAGCCTTCCTGCTCTAGAGGGGGGCATTTTCCCCTGCTGGTTTTGTGCAACTCCAAGTTGGAAGGGATCCCTCCTTTCCTTTTCTCACAGGTACAGCGTCCTTGTTCAGCGGCAATAGTGACAGCATACCGTCTACAGAAAACAGCAGGGCACTTTGATGCATCCCATGCTTCCTGACTATGGACCAGAATTGGTGACTGTCATCCAGTCCCTGTGGTCTGGCCCAGGTTGTTAGTGGGGTTCAGTCAGAGGTCCCATTGACTGGTCACAGCTTGATCTGTAGTTTCCAAAGTGGCTTAGACTGTACACGGTTTGGATGGCTCATGGTTGGGCATTGGTAATACTGAGTTGCACCCTGACCAAGCTATTCTTTGGCCAGCTCCTTCAAACTTTCAGATTAACCACAAAGACAGAGTCCCTTAACATTGCTGCCGTACCCTTAACATTCTTTAACTCTTGCTGCTGGCTGAACTCTTATGTTAACAAAGAGGTCCAGGCATTAGGCTCAGAGCCTCTGATAAACCAGGCAATCTGCTAGGACTTGTCTAACTTTGATTTGCATACATTTACTCTTCTATAGTTCCTTTACTTGTAACCCATTGGCTTCCTTCTTGAAGTGTATTTATCATTTAAAAAAGAGATGATATAATGAAAAACATCAAGCTGACCATAATATCTAGACTAGGAAAATTCACAAAGGCCAATAATGTTTGCCAACCACTGCTTCATGTTCTCTTACTATGACTTTAATTTGTGGGAATTCCTAGACGTCTCTGCTGTGTGGATGGCACCCTTGACTGCCAGCAAAGATACAGTTGTTCTCCTACGTTTGCATTTCTTTTGGTCATTTCAATGGAAACTGGGAAGAAGGTAATTGAATATTAAACGTGGAGGCCTAAAGGCTCAACTAGTCCCCTCTGCTTTGAATCACCTCTCCTCCTATTTTTAGAAGCTGCTGAGGAAGGTTTGTGAGTGGAGGAAAAGTCGTCATGAAAATTGTGAACTGGGGTTAGGAAGTCTTTCTTTGGGAGTGAGGTGGTTCCCCCCCCCCCCCCACCACCACCCCAGTGACTCAAATATCTTTGGAAGGTTCCTTCTCCTTCCTCACTCTCATGTTACCCTTTGAGTAGACAGAAAGATCTTTGTGGTCAAAAGCCTACTGAAGCCATCTTGTTTATTAGGATAATGTCAATATCAGTAATGATGATGATGATTTCTTTTATCTCTTGCTAAATGCCAAGCACTATGCTTATCATTTTACATGAGTCACCGTATCTCAGCTTGACAATAATCCTGTGAAAAAGATTTTTTTTAAGTAATCTCCGTGCTTAACATGGGGCTCAAACTCATGACCCTGAGATCAAGACTCACGTGCTCTTGCAGCTGTGCCAACGAGGCGCCCCTGAAAAAGACTTTTGTTCCAGTTTATGGATTTATTTTAAATGTTTATTTATTTATTTCAAGAGAGAGGAGAGAACTCGAGTTGGGGAGAGGCAGAGGGGGGGCGGGTGGGGAGAGAGAGAGAATCCCAAGCAGGCTCCACGCTGTCAGTGCAGAGCCCGATGCGGGGCTCGAACTCACAATCTGTGAGATCATGACCTGAGCTGAAATAAAGAGTTGGATGCTTAACCGGCTGGGCCACCCAGGTGCCCCTGTTCCAATTATAGATGAGAAAGATCGACGCTTAGAGGGCCTAGCCAGCTTATCCAGTGACCCAGGGAGGCAAAGGCAGAGGTGAGATTTGGACCCAGGCAGACTTTGACCAGGGGCTTGCGTACTTACCCACTGAGGGATGCCGTTTCTCAAGAGGTTAATACAGGGCACTTTAGGAAGGCATCTGCAGAGAAAACAGCGTCATGGAGACAAGTCTGTAGTCATCCAAATGCTGCTGAGTGAGTGCCAGGATGCTGGGAGAACGTGATAAGAATCCATCGACCATGGGAGATCTTCGTAGCATTCTTTCAGAATGGGAAAGCACTTGGTGGAGAAAGTATGTGCATGGGGAGAGAGAGGCAGAGTCAGCCAGAAGTTTGCATCTTATAAACACAGTATATTCATTTTTTCTGATATCTGTGGAATAGTGACAAAAATACAGCATGCCTGGCTACAGACATGCATGCATGCACACACACACACACACACACACACACACACACACACACACATGCTCCCCAAAAGAAAAAACCCTCAACACATTTTTTAAGGTAGAGCTGTCTACAGTCTTCCTTTTCTTATCCTAATCAACAAAATAATATCGAGTACAGTCATGGAATTTGTCATGTCTCCTTGTCTCCCTGTAGGTTTAAGCTGCTGAGCCAGGAGGAAGGCGAGTACTTCAATGTGCCCGTGCCACCAGAGGGAAGTGAAGGGAATGAAGAACTACGGCAGAAATTCGAGGTAAGATGTCTTTCTTTCTACACCGGTGGGAACTGGTTGAGTCTGCCTCTGTGCCATTTTGCCCAGTTATGGTGTGGTTTCTACCAAGGCCTTTCATGACTCTGTGCCTTTGCAGTATTATTCTGCCTCCCAGAAAACTCCTATGTATCCTGCAAAACCCCAGCCAAACGTACCCTGTTTTGTGAAGCCGTTCCCACCTCCCTGTCCTCATTTAGATTTAGACTTCTCCTCGAAAGTGCTCATTCGCTCCTTGAGTCATTGTGATGGTAGCTTGGACCGGGACGGTAGTAATGGTAAATGAACGAAGTGGACTGAGAAGTGATATATTTTGGAGGCTGAATCAACTAGGCTTGCTGAGGGATAGAATCTCGGTTTGGATCTATTGGCGGGATGGTGCTGTACTGTTAACAAATGGACTTGTTTGTGCTAGTGACTTCATGAAATGTTCGTAGGTGTATCTTCCAAAGATGAAGAGCCCTTGGCCGTAACCTTGGACTAGAGTGCTGCCTCTACATTTACCTTAGCTGAGCCCCCTCCCTTCTGTGGGGCCAGTAAACCCCATTTTCAGCTACGTGAGAGGAGCAGATGTGTAGGACACATTCCAGTTTTACAAAGAAAATGTTTCGGGGAAGATGGATTTGAGTTATTTCATTACATATGTATTGAATGATTTTAAAGTAGTTTCAGAAGGGAAAACACATTATTTTGTTTGCACAAACTCAATATACTGAGTCTGATGGGAAATCATCAATTCTAGATAAACAGTGGTGGCCTGCTAAATCCAAAGAAAAATGAATAAAATAGCTAAAATGAATTAGATCACTATCATTTGTTCATCAAGTAATCACACAGGCAAATAAAAAAAAAATTGTGACCAGGTAAAGTTCTGTGAAATAGAGGTCCATGTTACTTTGAGAACATCTACGAGGGAGATGTAACTTTGTCTCAGAGGACAGGGAAGGTGTCATTGAGGCATCAACAGTGCAAGTTAACTGAATAGAGAGGCAAAAGAAAATTCCATTCAGAGAGGACAGCATGTGCAAAGGCCCTGTGGTGGTGGGGTTACATGGCAACTGCGTGAAATTTAAAGGCCAGTGTGGGTGGAGGAGAGAGAACAATGGATGAGTTCAAGGTAAGACTAAGGAAGTAGCTGGTGATCACAGTAGAAAGACTGCTGGCCTTGGCAAGGATTTTGGCATTTGTCCCAAGATCTACCTTAATTTGCCCCTCAACTTGACAGAAATAGCATTTAAGTATTGACTCTTGTGCCCTCCACAACACTAGACTATGGTGATGGGTCTGACCCAGGGGGAAGGGAATATCCCTTCCTGGAAACCAGTGGGACAAACACACGGGCCTTGGGCTTATCGGTCACTCTCCAGTGAACTTGATAAGTGAAGGTTATTGCCGTGGAGCCGGCTCTAGCCCATATGAGCTGGTAAAAGGACTTCCCACGCAGTAGGGCCAACAGCTGGACACTTGACTCACCCTTCCAGAGAACACCTTCCATCGCTTTCCCTCAGCTTTTGGATGAAGGTGTGCCCATTTGCTGCCGTGTCAAAAATGTACTGTTGTGGGGACAAAAAAAAAAAAGGCCACTATTTTCTCACATAAAATAAAGTCTCAGTTTGCAAAATGATCTCTTCCATCCTAGGGCAGCCGGGGTGACATTTCAGGACGTCAAAGAAAACAGTTCCTACATGAACATGGCATTTGTTGGGGCCAGTTATTGGCATGAAGTACAGGGCTGTTTTATCTGCGTGCAACAAAACGCATCCGTTTATTTCTAGCAAGAGCCTGCAAACGCTTGTTTATGCCTGAATTATAATTGCCCCATACATAGTTGTTGATTAAAAAAAAAAAATGCTTCCAACAGACCGAAAATTATTCTCAGACACATAGAGAAATTTCAGTTGACCTTGAACGTGAGAAATGTAATCCCTACGCAATAAGCAATTAGCACCCAGAATGACTCAGAAATTACTTTCAAGCCTCTTATCTGGAGAAATTCTGAGTGATGGTAAAATCGAGCTGCTGGAGTTGGGGTAATAGAATTTCACGGTAGGGTGAGCTCAGTGCAGTTACTGCGTGGGGTGTATTTCAGAACGTCCGAGTCGGCTCAGCCTGGGGGCCTTGTGTCTGACCATGGGCTTGCCTATGGGCCAGAGAAGGGAGAACTCCACTTTGGACGGTTCAGAATGGGTTTTCTGATGGTCTTGGGATTTTCTTATGTAACAAAATGCTTACCGTGTGCCCTTTATTATTTTAAGTGCTGTGGAATATTAACTGAGTTACTCCTCACCACACCCGCGAATGGGAGATACTATGAGCACCCCCATTTTTGGTGTACAAACGAGGAAACTGAGGCCCAGACAGGCTAAGCAACTTTCTCACATCTCATCGCGGGTCATCATCCCGGGTTGAGTTTTCCCCAGAAGCAGACCGTAAAAGATTCAAGCACAAGTAGTTTCTTCAGGAAGTGATCCTGGGAAGCATCACTGATGAGCGGGGAGGAGACGCTGGGAAGGCAGGAGGCCGGGAAAGTGTGTGTTGTGAAGCAGGTCAGCGCTGTGGGCCGCTGGGATTTGACTCGTCAGAGAAGCTCAACGTGTGCCTCACGGGGTCCCATATGGGGGACGCGAAACTGCAGTAGTTATTATCCACCGGCTCAACTTCTGCCGCTGACTAGCAGCTGCATTCAGTGGCGTTAACGGCCAGCATTTGCCGCTCGCCCTGTCTGTGGGTTCCGCTTGCTCCTGCAACCAGGAAATGAACCCACAGGCAGAGCTGCAGGTGTGAGCCGTAAGGAGCCTCAGGTGTGGAGAGGACAGTGCCGGTGGGGGGGGGGGGTGGGTTGGAGGGACACCTGGGCCTTGTGGGTGCAGTGGGAAGCCTGCTCCGTTCCGGTGGTTCAAGGGCCAGGCTGCTCGGATTTGAATCCAACTCTGCCACTTTTCTCACTGGGTGACTGCAGGCAAGTTACTTTAACTGTGAGCCTTTGCTTCCCCATCTGTACAATGGGAGAATCACAACACTTCTTAGCTTCCAAGGTTATGTGAGGATCGAATGAGATAATGCGTTTAGAACGATGTCTGGCACGTCATAGCATATAAATGTCAGGCCACTGTTGCCATCGTCAGCTTCCCCCTTGGAATAAATAAAGCTCAGAACGTGTTCCTTCGGAGCTTTGGAAGGGCCGCTTGAGGATTAGGAAGGATCTCCAAGCGTCCTGAGGCCTCGCCTCTGCTGCTGGTCCTGGGGTGCCCCTCCGGAGCTCCTTATAGGGGTGGGGGTGACAGTGGAGTCTGTAGGTTAAGCCAGGGGAGACACTCATCATCTGAATTGGAGCCCTGAGTGCTGGCCGCCGAGACGCCTCTGCTGCCCTCCAGCACAGTTTGGAAGGAGGCAGGCTTCTTGCTCAGACGCGTGGTCAGTTTGCTTTCCCTTTGAGTGCTGGATTCTAGGGCTCTAAATTGCAGACATGAAAAGACAACTCTTAGTGTACTCCTGTATCTGAAGACATATCCAACCCGGAAGGATAGGGGCTAATTTTAATTTGGGCCTCAATTTAAAAAGTTTTGCTCTTTGACAAAGTACCTGCTAGGCCTGGGGCTCCTGGGGATCATGGGACTTTCAGAGGGGACCCAGGATGGGCTTCTTGTCCTCCACAGGCTCACCGTATAGGGGGTCACAAACCCAAATGCTTTCAGGAGCCAGGCAGGAAACAAGGAGGGAAAAAAGCTTGGTGTCGTACAATAGGGCATGGTGGGGACTGTGGGAAACTGGAGAGAACATGTCCTATCTAAAAACACTATGCCTTGCTGGATGGGGCCCCATGTGGCCATATTTACTTCCCTGAAAGAAGCTGCAAATATGGGTTTTTATAGAACATCTGATTTTCAACAGTTGTCAACTAATTTAATTATTAAAACAACATCAGCACTGTGCAAACCAGGCGGATGGGGCCATTAGACTTCTGATCCAGAGTTTAGAATCTGGTTTAGTCTGTTCAGGCTGCTATAACAACAACAAAAAACCCATAGGCTTAAACAATAGAGACTTTTTTTCTCACAGTTCTGGAAGCTGGGAAGTCCAGGATCAAAGCTGCAGCCTGGTCATATTCTGGTGAGGGAGCCTGTTCCTGGTTCCTAGATGGCTCTCTTCTCACTGTGTCCTCACCCCCTGGAAGGACCCATGGAGCTCTTGGTGGGGGAGGGACTCTTCTAGGAGGGAGGTCACTGCTGCCCCCCCATGAGGGCTTCACCCTCATGAGTTAATTCCTTCCCCAAAACCCCACCTCCTAATGCCATCACCTTTGTGGGTTAGGATTTTAATGTGTGAATTTTGGAGGGGAAGACCCAAACCTTATAGCCTACATGGGGGTTGGGGGAGACACAAACACTGTAGCTTGTATGGGGAACATACACTTTATAGGTCTATAGCCTGTACCTATGGGAAAAGTCACAGAAGCAAGTTGAGATGGGGGTGGAAAGAGGGTTTGGGTCCCATAATTCAGAGGAGGGAGGTTGCTCACAGGACTGAGGGATGAAGCTGGTTGGCCATTTGCTGCTCCTTGAGGGACAGAAAAAAATTTTTGCACTAAACAAAGGCAAACAGAGAAACTGGGTGAGTCCCTCACTCGTGCTTCACTGGCCGGCCATGCTGAGACCTGCGGTGTCCCCCTAAGGGCCGGAATGGGGGCTGGGGACCAGGGACGGTCAGGATTTGGATCCTCACAGGTTGGAGAATGCAGTGTGTGGATTGAGTGGGTCCTGACTCGGGATTCCAAGAAGGTGGGGGATGTGGTCCTAAAGCAGGGAAGACGGTAGGGTCAGGGAGGAAGGAGGGAACGTGTTCGAGTCGGGACAGCCTGGGCAAAACACCCTGGGGCCAAAGGGTGAGGATTTGGGATGATGGAAAGATAATGGCCCGGAAAAGGCAGTGCTACTTCTGCCCTGGCACTTTGCTTCTCTACCTGATGAGCTCATTTTTTAACCACTCGCTCTACGCCTGTAACCCCCAAACCTCTGTCTCCAGCTCAGATGCCAGTTGTCCCCGCATGTGCTTCCTGGGTGCACATGCTTGGCTGCCCCACCGACGCTGGAATCGGCACGTATCTTACTAGGAAATAACTTGACCGTGTGTGTTCACAGCAGCTCTGTTAACAGCCCCCCAAATGGAAACGACACAAATGCCCGTAAAGAAGAGAATGGATAAATGTAAACAATGAACGCTATTCAGCAAATACAAAGGGACAAACCACTGATTCAGGCAACAGCACGGGTGCATTTCGAGAACGCGATGATGAGCGAAAGCAGCCAGATGCAAGGACTGCTTATTCCATAAAGGGAAGCCTGTTAGACTTTCACAGATCTTCACCAAATGTGTGGATTTCCCTCACCAAGAAATTCTCCAGTCCTCCGTGGACACCAGCTGGGTGTGCTACAATTTAATTCGCGGATGACAGACACCTGGAGATGGTGTAGACCCCACAGGTTGAGGGCTTGGTCTCACAAGGCTGTCCCCACTTTAGACTCTAGTCGCAAATTGTGGGCTCTCGGCTCACCCACACTTCTGTCTGACTTGCTACAAATCAGGGGTCCCCACCACCCCCTCCTCAGATTTGATAATGCTATAATGGCTCACAGAACTCAGGGAAACACTTACTTACTTCTACTCGTTTATTATATATTAAGGGATATGATAAAGGATACAGATGAACAGCCGGATGAAGGGATACACAGGGTAAGGTCTGAAAGGAGCCCAGGAGATTCCATCCCCCAGGGGGTTGAGATTCACCACACTGGAAGCTCTCTAAACTCCATAGTTGAGGGATTTTTATGGAGGCTTCATCATGGAGGCATGACTGATTATTAACTAACTCAGCCTCCAACCCTGGGATGGGACTGAAAATTCCAAGCTTCTGAAAAATCATGGCTTGGTCCTTCTGGTGACCATGCCCCATCCAGGAGCCCACCAAGAGAATTAGAATACAAGATGCTCCTATCGGTAAGTTAACAAGAACTTTAGGAGCTCTGTGTCAGGAACCAGGGGCAGAGACCAAATATATCTTCCTTTGGTTATGGCACACTCTATGATTCCATTTAGATGAAGTTCAAGAGCAAACGAAACTGACCTATGAGAATAGAAATCAGAACAGAGGTTGTGTTTGTGGGAGTGGGGACTGGCCGGGAAGGGGCACAGAGAACTTTCTGGGGGTGATAGAAATGTTTCCTCTCTTGATTGGGGTCTGGCTTCATGGGTGTATCCATTTGTCCAAATTCCTAGAACTGTACGCTTGAGATTTATGCATTTCAGCCTATCCACTGTAATATTTAAAACATTAATTTACAGGGGCACCTGGGTGGCTCAGTTGGTTAAGCATCCAACTTCAGCTCAGGTCGTGATCTCGCGGTTTGTGTGTTCAAGCCCTGCATCAGGCTGTGTGCTGACAGCCTGGAGCCTGGAGCCTGCTTCAGATTCCGTGTCTCCTCCTCTCCTCTCTCTCTCTCTCTGTCTCTCTCTCTGTCTCTCTCTCTCAAAAATAAACATTAAAAAAACCATTATATACTAACTTGGATGTAAATTAAAAAACGTCCATTGCAAAAAGAGGAAAAATGGTGGATGCTTTGTCAGCAGGACAGATGGGGCAACGACGATGAACAGGCGTGTCCCGAGGAAGAAGTAAACTTCAGAGTTTAAGCCCCTGTGGGAAAGGGGGGAGTCTCCGTGTGTCTGAAGTCAGGCTCTTCCCACCCTCTCACCCACATCTCCACACTTGCCCCTTCTCCACTTCTCCTCTGAGTGGAGAAGCATCCTGTCCTCATAGGTGCTCAACACAGGAGCCAAGGGCTTCATCCCTGAGCCTCTCGCCCAGTCTGCACGCAGCTCCGATAAGTCTACCTCCAAACCGACCCACTTTGTTCCCTCTGTGCCGGAGACACCCGGCATCTGGCACCGTGATGTCTCTAGTCACGTCCAGTGGTCCCCAAACTCACCTCCTTCATATGGGTCTCTTCTCTGGACTCAGGATGATCTTCTAAACGGAATATGATCATGCCAGGGCCTCCTTAAAGCCTTTTATGCTCATAATTAGCATTGACTTCTTCTTTTAAAAATGTTTATTTACTTTTGAGAGAGTGACAGAGGTATGAGGGGAGGGGCAGAGAGAGAGGGGGCCGGAGCGGCTCAAACTCACGAATCAGAAGATCATGACCTGAGCAAAGTCAGATGCTTAACCAACTGAGCCACCCAGGTGCCCCAGCATTGACTTCTTGACAGGGTTAAGTCCTGTCCGTCCCGTGCCACATCTACCTTGCGCTCTGTGTTCCGGCCAGACTAAATGGTGTTTGGTTCTTTGAATATGCCTTACTCTCTGCTCCATAAATGCTGTTTCTGTTGCTGACACCAAGTTGTTTATCTGGATAACTCCAGAATATCCTTTGGACACAGGGCGGGGGACCCAGTTCCTGCTGCAGTGTAAATTCTTTGAGCATCCATGTTTGGTTTTCTCCCTGATTGATCCTCAGCATCTAGAGTATCACCTGGCAGGTAGCAGGCACTCGGTGGGTAGTTTTTGAATGAATGAGTCTTTCCCGAAATTCAAAACCCTGAAAAAACTTTTGTTGCCTCTTTGTCTCTAACAGACAGCCGAATAATGGGACAATAATAATAATACCTGTTGGGGCGCCCGGGTGGCTTGGTTGGTTAAGCATCTGACTTTCTGACTTTGGCTTAGGTCATGATCTCACGGTTTGTGAGTTCGAGCCCTGCATCAAGCTCTGCACTGACAGTGAGGAGCCTGCTTGGGATTTTCTGTCTCTCCCTCTCTCACTGTCCCTCCTTCACTCATGCCTTCTCTCTCAAAATAAACCTAAAAAAAAAAAAAATAGCTTCCATTTGTTGAGCACCTACTATGTGCTAGGAATGGTACAAAGAACTCCAAGATACATTCTCTCATGATCTCCATGTGCTCGAAAAGGGGACTACGGTTTAGAAACAACTAAGTACCAAATACAGCTAAGTGCCTACTCTGTGCCAGAGAAAGGAGAACACGACAGACAAAATCCTTGACCTCCTGGAGCTCATGTTCTAGTGTGAGGACAAAGAGGAGACATTAAGAAACAAGTAAATATTGGGTTTGTAGGATGGTGATAAGGGATATGATGAGAAACAAGTAAAGAAGGGTAATGGCAGTGGCTGAGAGCTTCTGCGTGTCGTTGTTGGGCAAGGCTGTCTGATCCGAAGTGAGGAAGCTCAGGGGACTGAGGACTAGAGGACTCTAGGCACAGGGGACAGCAAGTGCAAAGGCCCAGGGGCAAGGGCGTGTTTGGTGCTATCAGAGAACAGCCATGACGCCAGGGTGATGCAAGGAGAAGAGGCCCAAATCGGAGAAGGTACAGAGGGGCCAGGTCGTCTGTGGCCTCTGGCCTTTTATCTGAGAGAGATGCTAAAGTACGGGACATCTGAGCAGAGGAGCATCCTGAGCTGACTGACTTCCTCAGGATCGCACCGCTCCTCCACTCCAGGGCCAGGATTGTAGCCCTGGAGGTGAACCCAGTAACAAAGTCCTGGCGATTGTATCTCTCACTGCTGACCTTCTCTTCTCTCCCCATTGCAAAGCATTTGCTGCTATTCTGAGTCACCATTCTGCTGCTCACAGCAGCGAGACCCTCCCCCACTGCACTGAGGGCCAACACGGGCCTCTGCCATCCATCTCTTTGTGTAGCAGGAAACTGTATTAGTTGTCAGGGAAGTTACAGAGATAGATTCTGTGCCTTCACAGAGTTTCCAGTGCATTGGGGAAAACAGTGAGCAGTTACCATCCAGTATAAGTGGGGGGTAAAGTGGATGAAGGAAGCAAAGAGGGACATTTAATCCAGATATAGACAGTTAGGGAAGGCTTCCCTGGGGAAGTGAAAATGTGAAGCAGGGGTAACTCGGTTGGCAAAGAGGAGACAATAGCCATCCCGTAGTAGCAAGAGCAGGTGCAAAGGCCCTGAGGTGGGAGATGAAAAAATGAAGGTGGGTTGCAGGGCAGGATCCAAGAAGTGATGAGGTTGGAGAACCTGATCATACCGGGCCATGTATGCCAGTGAAAGCACCGAGGTCTTTATCCCCAACCTAGTGGGTCACAGCTTTTAAGCAGGTGGCGACTTGGTTGGGTATGAAGAGGTGGAGGCTCACTCCAGTTGCATGAAAAGCCCAGTGAGAGGGGAACCAAGGTGGGTTGTCCCGGTGCAACATAGTAACAGGTGGTTGTGGAAGGAAGATGAATTCTGGAGACAGCTAGGAGGAAGAAAGAACAGTTCCTGGTGGTGGCTGAGACATGATGGATAAAAGAGAAACACAGGTGCCAAGGGTGGCTTCCAGGTTTCGGGCTTGCAGAGTGGATGTTGGCCATGCTTTTCATTGAGAGGCAGGCCAGGGGAGGGGGCGAGCTGCAGAAACCACAGCTCACAGCGTGTACCTGTGCCCTCCAACAAGGGCATCCTCAAACCCTAATGATGTGTTCTGTGTGCTTCCTCTGCCAGAGGGCCAAGATCGGTCAGGGGACCAAGGCTCCAGAAGAAAAGACGACCAACACCATATCCAAACTTGACAACAATGGGAACAGAGACCGAATGAAACTGACCGATTTTAACTTCCTGATGGTGCTCGGGAAAGGAAGCTTTGGCAAGGTACAGTATGGCCTGGGGGCTGCACCCACTCCAGAAGGGCAGGTGACAAGGCAGGCACATTTGCTGTTCATATGGGGCTTACATTCCAGCGAGGGAGAGAGTAAAAAGTAGATCCCTGCTACAGTTCATAATGAAAACTGTGAAGAAAATGAATAGCCTGCTGTGCGCCAGAAACACACATCCAGAGGGAACCCATTTAGACCACCTGAGGAGGTGAGCCCTGAAAGATAAGGATGAATTAGCTATACCTTCCAAGGGCTAAGAATGAATGTTGCCAGCTGAGAGGATAGCAAGTGCAAAGGTCCTGAGGTGCAGAAGGGCTTGGCACACTCTAGGTACCATCAGAAGGTGTCGGGGCCAAGATGTCATGAGCAGGGCGAGGTAGGAGGATGTGCAGTTGCAGAGATGGGCAGGGGCCGATCCTGCAAAGCCTTGTGAGCTGTGATGAAGAGTTTGGATTTTATTCGTAGAGCACTGGGGAACCATTGGAAGTTTTTAAACAGAGAAGTGACACGATCCGATGTGCCTTTTGGAAAAGATCACTTTTGCAGCCAAGAATAGGAACCCCTCCTCTCAAACAGCAGCAGAGTCGAAGGATGACCCTGGGACTCGTAGAGTGGTTCTAGATACTTTTATAGATACTGGGAGACGCTGTTTTACTGAAGCTGAGATTGTGCTGTAAGTATTCCTGAGTTGTTTAGTGTTGTTTGGGGTCTTCTAATCCCTCTGTGTGCCACAGATATGTCTTGTGTAAATCTCATACATACCATGAAGTTAAGTGTGCAAAAAAATATAAATTTCTTCTCCACGTCTGCAGCCTAAGCCCCAAATCTGGGAGTTTTCCTTGAGTTGTTCTTAGCTGCCTCCCTCCCCTCCCCCAGCCATGTAAAATCCATTCACGAATGCTGACACATCCTTCTCCAAAGCATGTTGTGCATTTACTGACTTCTCTCCACCTTCACAAATGCAGCACTAGTCTAAACCTCATACACCCGCTGGACTTCCCTGCGGCCACTCCTGTTACCTGTAACCAGTAACTTGCCATTTAGCACCTGTGCTCATTCTGGAACAGTTACATTGTTAGGTCAAGACGCTCCCCTGATTAAAACTCTCCAATGATGGGCCGCCTGGGTGGCTCAGTCAGTTAAGCATCCAACTCTTTGCTTTGGCTCTGGTCAGGTCATTGTCTCATGGTTCGTGGGTTCGAGCCCTGCATTGGGCTCTGAGCTGACAGCACAGAGCCTGCTTGGGATTCTTTCCTTTCTCTGCACCTTTCTCTCTTTCTTTCTCAAAATAAATAAATAAACTTAAAATAATAATAATAATAATAATAATAATAATAATAATAATAAAACCTCTTCAATGATTTCCCGTCACACTGAAATAAATTTCATACTGTGTCCTTGGCCTACATTGCTCTTTAGAATCTGATCCCAGTTCTCTGCCTGACTTCTTTTTCTTGCCCCTGTGATGCCCTGGTGCTCTGACCGCCGTGGTCCTTGGGTTTTTGAAACACAGAAAGCCCCTTCCTCTCTTAGGGCTTTTGTTTGTTTGTTTTTCTCACAGTTGTTAAACTTTTTTTAAAATGTATTTATTTTTGAGAAAGAGAGTGAGTGGGGGAAGGGCAGAGAGAGAGGAAGACAGAGGATCCCAAGTGGTCTCTCTGCTGACATTGTGGAGCCAGATGTGGGGTTCAAACCCACGAAGCGTGAGATCATGGCCTGAGCTGAAGTTGGACTGAGCCACCCAGGCGCCCCCGTCTCTTAGAGCTTTTGTGATGCTATTCCCTTTATTCTTGGCATGGCTGGCTCCTTCTTATAACTCCCATCTCAGCCACGTCACCTCTTCTGAGAAGCCTTCCCCTAATAACCACCGCCTCAGCCACTCATCATTCCCCATCATATTCCACTCTCCCCTAGCAGCCATAACCAGATGGTACACTTCTTGTTTGCTGGTTGGTTTGTCTCTCCACTCCTGCTAAGAGCTAAATGCCACAAGAGGAGGACCTTCTCTGCCCTGTTCGCCACTCTTCATCCACTGTTCACCCTGTTCACCACTGTTCATCCAGTGCCTGTGGATTGAATGCATGCATTTTCTCTGTCCATGGGTCACAGGGTGATCTGCTGGGATGAAATAAGGGATCTGAGGTGAAGGCTGAGAGTTTGCAGAGCTTGGGCAGGAAATGGGAGTGACAGCAGGAAAACACAGTAAGACTGCTGAGCAGCTCTCTAAAGTTGGTGATGGAAGTGGTCCATGCCTCTGTGTGATTTTTGCTGGTACCTCTGAGCAGCCTGGGTGTGGACGTGAGGAAGCTGGTGGCAAATTTGAGCTAAGGGGGGAATTAACAGGACCAGTGAGACAGAAGGTTACAGTAATAAGGGAGTCAAGGATTCTGGGAAGAGAAATGCCCACTGCAGATCCAACATAGCCTGCTTTTCATAGGTGCTCAATAAAAGTGTATGGAATAAATTAATACAAATGGAATGTAGATCAGGTTGGAAAAGAAGTCAGAATAGGAAGAGGGTCACAACCTGGCAACCTGGGTGGGAAAGGAGGAGTCTGGAAGCTTAGGGATGAAAGACAAACCGGTGAGGTCAAGAGATTTAAACTGCTAAGAACAGGGGCATTCAGATGATGACCAGGAAAGAAGGGGCCTAAATGAAGAAGGGGTTCTGGTAATATGAGCCTGTCAGGGAGTTTTTAAAAGTGAAATTCTATTTTTAATAAGCAGTGTACTCACGTGGTTCATAATTAAAATTATATGGAAAGGATAAACGTTGAGAAGTCTGCTCCCACCCAGGTTCACACCTTTCTGTGCCCCCTCACTGCTACTGCCCTCCGTGTGCAAACATTTTGTTCATTGAATTTGCATGCTTCTGGTTCCTACATGCTAATTTACCAAATATAAATATGGGTTTTTTTGTCCTTGTTACTGCAAAGGTTAGCATACTCTACCTATAGTTCTGCACCTTTGTGGTCACTTAACTACACAGGTTGGAGAGTTTTTGAGGAACGGAAGTATCAGAGGACTTTTCGGAAATGGTTAGAGTTGGGGGGTGGCTGGAGAAGTGGGAGAGTGGGTCTTTGGAGAACAGTGAGGGAATGAGAGAGAATAGATCATATGTTTCCATGGAAACTGTAACAATAATTGAGAGTTCTGCTCCAGGCTGGGGATGTGGCATCAAACAAATCACAGATGAAAACAAAGTATGTCATGAAAGCCGAGACAGAATAACAAAACCTCAGTGATCCTCTAAAACGTAGAGTAACCCTTTGCACCTCCGGTTTTGCCCACCATGGTTTTAAATTAATGTGATTTTTATATTTGAATGTCTGCTTAAAAAAATTAATGCTTTATTTACTTATTTGGGGCAGGCAGACAGAGAGAGGGAGAGAGAGAGAATCCCAAGCAGGCTGCATGCTGTCAGCACAGAACTTGATGCGGGGCTTGATCCCTCAACCCTGGGATCGTGACCTGAGCCGAAATCTGACAGAGCCACCCAGGTGTCCCTGAATGCCTACTTTTGACAGTTGCAATCTTGTCAGGTGTATAGGTCAATCCCCTTAAAAAATTGTTTTAATGTTTATTTATTTTTGAGAGAGAGAGAGGGAGAGAGAAAGACAGATTGTGAGTAGGGGAGGGGCAGAGAGAGAAGGAGACACAGAATCCAAAGCAGGCTCCAGGCTCTGAGCTGTCAGCACAGAGTCCGACGCGGGGCGCCCCATAGGTCAACCCGCTTAAACAGAACGACATGGCATGCTCGTTGGTCTGCCTCTTCGAAAGATGGAAGGCATCGGTCTTTGAGGTGATGCCTTCACACCTCTCCTCTCCCAGGTCCACCGTATCAGATCTGGCCCAGAAAAATGTGCTCTTAAGCACTGTCATAATTTGTGGGGCAGCTAGGGAGTGACACATGCCTTTTGCTAAGACCTGTGTAAATAAAACAAATGACAAAGCAAGCGGGAAGGCCACTGAGTTCCAAACGAGTAAGCCCTCTTTCAAAAACTCTGAAAAAGAGAACAGTCTGGAGTTTACTTTCCTGAACAGGTGGGAGTGTTTACCTGCAAGGGCTGTCTTGCTAAGCAGGGCTTCTTGGCACATTTGGCTTACTTGGAGATAGATGCCTTCTGGAACTTTTGTAACAGAGCATTTCAAATCTATTACTCATTTACTATTTGATGTTTGTTTTTCTAGTTTTATCCTTCATGCTCTATTTTATTCATTCACTCATTCATTCATTCATTCATTCACGCATTCTTATTGAGGTATAATCACCATATACCATTTTATTAGCTCCAGGTATACCACCTAATGATTCGATATTTGTATATATTGTGAAATGACCACCACGGTGAAGTCTAGCTAACGTCCGTCCCCATCCATAGTTAAATTTTTTTTTTCCTTATGGTGAGTTTGACTCTCTGTTTTCCATGATTCCTTTCATCTGTGAGTTCTCTGCTTTAGCAGCCACTACACTTTGTAAGAATTTAACCTCTGTGGTTGTCAAGGGATCACTGGAGATAAAATTATTCTCCAGCTATATAAATTGGGCAGCTGTGCACTGCCCAGATGGATTGCATGAGTGGACCTTATAAGAGAAAGACAGCAGGTACCTGATAGAGAATGGACACAGCACCAGTACAACTCTCTACATTACAAACTTGATTCTTCTAACCCTCAAATGTGGCCACAACAAACATTTAACTGAGGCCAGTATCGCCTGCCCTCTAAGACTTCAGATGTGCTTGTGGTAGTGATCTGTAGGACCCAAATCTTTTTTGAAAAGTTATGCTGAGATGTTTGAGTGGAGACTCCTTTCTCTGTTATACTCCTGACTCTTGCCTATGGACTCCTGTGCTAGTTGGGGTGGGGAGCAAGGGGAGGCAGATGTACGCTGTGGTGAATGTAGACGTAACATAAAGAAGCTCAAACCCAGCAACACAAAAGTCTATGGGAAATGATTGGAAATCATGGGAAATGATTGGTAATAGAGAAAAATGAAAACAGTTCAATAACGTGAAAGTTAAACGTATTATAGTATATCCATGATATATTCAAAAGAACGAGGTCTCTCTTTGTCTGCCTGCCTGCCTGTCATCATGGAAAGATGTCCATGACATAATATCAATTTAAACAGAAGCAAATCATAGATATTATGATTAAAAATATATAATATACACAGAACAATTCTTTTCATGTAATGTACTCATGGTCCCTGCTCTCATTGAACTTTTTCCCCAGTATCTTATTGTGGGAAAAACAATTTTTGAATATAGCACGGTTGAAAGAATTGCACAGTGAAGATCCTGAATACCCACTACCTAGATTCTGCAACCAGCATTTGACTGGTTCTGCTTCATCACACATCTATCCATCCATCCTTCTTTCTGTCAACCCATTTTTAATGCACTTAAAAGCAAGTTGCAGACACTGGTACACTTTACCCCTAAATTCTTCAGCATACATGCCATTTAACGAGAGCTCAGTATTTGTTTTTGGTAATTTTTAAGGTGAAATTTACATACAACAAAATGCACTAAGTGTAAGTAGTGTGTCGTTCTGAGTTCTGAAAAGTGCGTACTTTAAAATGCAGTGGAGGTATAAACATTAGTCAAGAAATCACACTGATACAAGTGACGTGCAACTGTGATGTTTGATGTGCGCTGTGAGAGCTCGCAGGGGTGGGCTTGGCCCTCATTGGAAGTCAGCAAAGGCTTCCGTGAGAAAGCGGGTCTTGGGCTGTACCTAAAGGATGAGTTAAGTGAGCTTCACAAAACGGCGATGGGGGAGTAAATGAAAATCTCAGAAGGTCTCCTCTTCTTGACCCCAGCCTCAAGCCAGGCTTGGCTGACCTGTGTGGTGGCCAAGGTACCTGAGCTCCTTCACGAGTTAGGGTGGATTCGACTGCTGTAACAAATAGACCCCCAAATGTACACTAGCTCAGACGTGAAGGAAGTTCAATTTCCGTTCATGTAATAGTCTGAAATGGGTGTTCCTGACCTCACCCACTCTCTCCATATGGTGATTAAGGGACCCAGGTTCCTTCCGTCTTACATGACTCCATTAATTTCTCCTGCCTTGTTTTTTTGTCTACATTCAGAGGGCGGAGGGGGAGAAGTATGGGGGAGGCACAAGCTGCTTCTTAAAAGCCTTGCTTTGGAAGTGACACCGATCACTTCTGCCTACACTCTATTAGAGAGAATTTAGTCACATGGCCATGCCTCTGTACAAGGGAGGCCGGGAGAACAATTTTGGTGGAAAGCTAGTGGCATCAGCCTACTTTTCAGCTCTGGATGGAATCTTTCTTGGGGACACAAGAGACTTTCTGACTTTTGCCCTCAGAACTCCTGGCTTATCATGCTCCACAAACAAAAAACCATCAAGCTCCTCTTTTTGGTGACATTTCCTTGTGTTCGAATCATGGAACATGCCAGGTGTTGATGCTGCTTTTCCTGAAGCATAGCATAAGCCAGGAATAAATTAAGTAGGAAGAAGTCAGCAGCTTATGAAATTAAAAGGAAAAAGTGGGAAGTCCATAGAAACTGGGTGCCCAGGTATAACACTTCTATCTTCAAAAGGTCCCATCCAGGTCCGTTGCTCTATATGCATCTAAGAAGGTTTAAAATAAAAAAAAACTGAGAGATGAGACACCATTCATTGGCATTCATGCCAAATGCCTGACTTTGCTAGAATAATGCCCAAGAGGTTGGTGATGTTACTGCCTGAGTGTCACTAAGGAGACTGTCGAGGATTAGGCCATGGCGCCTTCCCGTAAGGTACCCCTAGAGACTTAGAACTTGTGTGCCACTCTCCAAGGTGCTGATGCTAATTCCTTTAGCTCAAAGTGCAGACTGTAGAACAGAGTTGAATGTAGCCTTGGCCATATTTCCCAAATATTCTCTTATTCATGCACTTGTTTAGGGTTTTTTTTGGGGGGGGGGGCATGTACATACCTCCTTACTATCTTAAATTTTTTTCTTTAAATGGATTTAGTTGACTTTGTTTTCTTCTCTTAGCATTGCCCTTAAACAATGATATATATAAAGTCACAGACTTGATCTACCACTTGTATATTTACTCTACTATGTTTTAGGAAAACTTATTGAAAGAAAAATACTTTTGTCCTTGTATTGCTGATGGTACAAGTGTCATGTTTTGTGAAAAACTGTCTTAAAGATCTTACATTCACACAACGATTTGGCACTTCAATTACTATTGTTATTTTTAAGAACATGAGGTCTTTTGCTTCCTTTTTCAGTGAATATCTGGAAGGTACAGAAAGTGTCTGATCTTCTCTGTTCCCCATGTCCTTTCTGTTAGATGAGAAGCATGCTCAACATTTCCTGTACCCTTAAAAATCTTTCCTGTGATCTTGACCATCCCTCTGGGTCCTTTCCTCACCAAATATATCCAGAGAATGAAACTACTCTTTTGAGATTTGCTGCCTCCACTCCCTACCCACCACCTGTGCCCTGTCCTTTTGAACTGTGACTTCTACCCTCAGCAAATTCTGAAACACCTGCCTCCCAGTTTTTATCAGTGATCTCCTGGCTCCTTACTCCCCACATCTGAACACAAGGCATGGTGGCTGCTTACGACAGCAGAGGGCAGACATGAGGGACAGGAACTGGGGCCGAGATTGGAATCCATACCCCATCCCAAGGAGAAGTCATCACTTTTATAAACTCCTCACCAACAGGCATAGTTAAGGATTCCCTCCTTCGAACAAGTATTTATTAAGCATCTACTATGTGCCAGGTACTCTTCTAGGTGAAGAGGAAATGGATGTGAACAAAACAGAGATAAATATCTGCCCTCATGGAACATACATTCTGTGGCAGTGGTGATGATGGTGATGATACCACCTAACAATTGAGTCCTTCCTATACGCCAGGCTCTGTTGTAAGGGCTTTGCATGTATTCACTCACACTTATGCTATAATGTGGCTGCTGTTATTTCTATCTTACAGATGAGGAAATGAGAGACAGAAAGTTAAAATAACTTGCTAAAGTCACATAGCTGGTCAGTGGCATTTGACAGACCGGGTTTGGTTTAGATGCATGCGATCTTGCGTTCCTGGTCCCAACAGTGGTATACCTCGGGCATATTCTAGAAGGTTAACAGCTTTCCCTCTTATTTTCTCATTTCCCACTCTCTTCTTTTTCCCTCTGAGTGTAAGCAGAGTTTACGTGCCTTGGTTTTACTTTGAGCCTCGGCCATTAGACAAACTGCATGCCCGTGGTGACGGAAGGCTCCAGATTGCCTGCCCTCCCTCATCACTGCGCCTGTCAATCACCTACCTGTGTGCAGATGCTCATGGGACCTGTGAGCCATTGCAGGGATTCCTGAGCAGGCTCATGACAATGGACTCCCCGGTTCCAACCCCTGCCCTTCTCCCTTCTCTGAGGGTCTCAGCTGGTGGGATCCTCCAGGTCTGGGAGGCATCTCTAGTGTGTGTGGTAACTCCTCAGCTGGCTTCCTTTCAGCTCCCAACCTCCATTTCTTCTAGCCTGCACCCACCCTTTCACCTGTCCTACCTCTACAATTCCACACACCCCATCCCCATTGCCTCCAACTTTGACTGACCTCGTATGAATTGCCTGGGACCATGCTACGGATTTACATGCATTACATCATACGAACTCTCCCCTGAGCCCTGCGGGGTAGTTACTGACATGAACCCTATTATACTTACACGGAAATTGTAAATCAGAGAGGTTGAGTGGCCTCCCCAACACCACACAGCGGGAAGGAGGCAGGGCCAGGATTTGAAAGTAGGTCTTGTGATTCTAGTTACAACTTCCCATCTCGGACAGATTTTGTCTCTGCTTTGGGGTCCACTCATCTCCCCCAACCTGCTGGTCTTGTCTTTATTTGAAATGGCAGTTTCAGAACTGCTAGGGAGCTGCACAATGACATTTGTGGGTCCCTCCTTCTGCTGTGGAAAAAAAGTTAAAAATGATGCCTTATGTGATTGCATTGGTATAGGGACGAATATATTAATATAATAAGTTAAAGCGTTTTTCTTTAACCTAAAAGCCCATTTTTTCTTGTGATTTTAAGAGAAATTAAGACGCTCTCACGAGCCCCTAAAAAGATTGTGCCCCCACCCCCGGCTCTGTGCTTAGTTTGCCTGCTATAGTGGGTGCCGGTTGCCAGCACTCGCCCCCTAGCACTGCATCCTCAGCAACGTCAAGGCTTGTCTCCCTGAAAGTCACCAGCATGCTTAGCTAGTGTGAGCTCTGGGTTCGTGCACAAGAGAGCAATCCAGAGCTCCGAGCCCCAGACTACAGCGTCTTCTGCTGGAACCAGCCACTGCGCTGAGTTAACACAGGAAGAAATGGCATGAGGGAATGAAAAGGCAGTTTAGTTCAAACCCGTAACAAAGGCCTTTCCTAAGTCTTGGAGCTCCTGATGTAGGAGTCTATCCTAATTTTAATCTCATTAGTGGTATGGAGTCACACGCACACATACACGTACATACATTAGATGTGGTTATATAATCCTACAGACAAAAGCACTTTCCTTTCCTTGAACCTGCTTTGCTATCTTCTTGCGCCATATGGTGAGCTCCTTTATCATATGGTTCACAGATAGCTCAAAGTCTTTGCTACCTGTTCCCTTAATCCTCTTCCAGAGAACCTTTTGACATTTGCTGTCTGATCTTGGATTCCTGCCTTCTCTTTGGTTCTATCCCAATTATGGCACCTTCCTCCCAGCCCCCAGCCATTTTCAAATGCAATTCTGATTGCAGCGTGTTTTTGCCAACTCATCTTCCCAAATCATGGTGAGGTCCTTCCACCTTCCTGATTTTTCCACGGCTCTCCTCCGTGAAATGACTTGCTGCTGTTCTACAGCCCTTACCTCCACTCCTCAGAAGAGAGTCCATTACAGAACCAGAAATTAGAGGGGCCCATTTCCCCCCAACAAAATTGATTTTATCAAGGAAAATGAGATCTCTGGAATTCAAATTTTATAAGCCTCTGCCCTGCTACAAGTAGATGGTCAAGCCAGAGTGAGCAAAGGGGGTGCTTATTAGAAAGACGTGCCTGTTTCTGTGTCTCTCATCAATACCCAAAGGCAGGAAGTACAGCCGGAACAAGGAAGCTTCTTCCAGGAAACCCACAACATGGCCTCCATCTTGGGGGCCCCAGTCTGTCATCCTGCTTCTTGCTAATGTCTCTCTCTGTGGATATGCACCAGCCTGTGTCACTCCTCAATTCTCAATATCTGTTTCTCACATCTGGACTATCCTAGAATTTTAAAATCCCAGGAAAGAGAATCTGATGGGCCAGTATGGCACAGGGATCCCGATGATCCGTGGCCATGGGGAGAGGTCGCTTTGCCAGCCATCCATCAGGAAGGACAACAGAAACAGGCTCTCTGAAAAGCAGAGGGGGTTTGGGCAGTTTCTCTAAGAGAAGGAAGGAAATAACTGGCCTGTCTGATACACAGACCAAAGTGGGAGTTGCTGTTAAGCCTGTACATTCTTGAACGTGTTGCCTGACTCTTTGGGAAAAATAATACGAAGTGAATTCTACTTCTGCTGTTGAAGGGCCAGCTAGAGGCTATTAGCATGGAAACTGTGTCTCAGGTGATAATTCATGGCCACTGGTCCAATTACTGTGCTGTCACGGCTCCTGCTACTCTCTGCATAGCCATGTCAACTGCATCTTTATGTGCTGTTTCAGAAATCCACAGTCCTGTTAAGATGAATCCCGGGTTTCTAACAGCATAACCCATAATTTTTTTCTACAACAAACATAATAGCAGAAACCTGTAGGTTATAATTGCCCAACACCCAGGGTAAAAATGTGGCATGCACAAATATGGATAGTGAATACGATTAGACATAGTGTGTTTCAACCCCCCCTCCTGCCCAAAACCTCATTGAAAACCACTGCAGAGATTGATAATATATTCTGAGCATTGAGAACTTGTCTAAATGTTTTGTATGCATTGCTCATTTAAATGTTACAGCAATTTGGGGCTCCTGGGTGGCTCAGTCGGTTAAGCGTCGGACTTCGGCTCAGGTCATATCTTATGGCTCGTGAGTTTGAGCCCCACAGTGGGCTCTGTGCTGATGGCTCAGAGCCTGGAGCCTGCTTTGGAGTCTGTGTCTCCCTGTCTCTCTGCCCCTCCCCTGCTCATTCTGTCTCTCTCTCTCTCTCTCAAAAATAAAGAAAATGTTAAAAAAAAAATTTTAAACTTTACAACGATCTTACAAGGTGGGTACTATTGATAGCTCCATTTCACAGATGAGGAAGTAGAGGCTGAGACAGACAAGAGACTTGCAGATTTATGCAAACAGTGAATGCAGGATCAAACCCAGGGGTCCATCTCCTGAATGCATAACCACTAAGCCACATGGCCAGCTGCCCTCCAAGTGCTCCATTTCTGCCTGGAGGAAGCCCGTTCTCCATTAGCCTATAACACCACCAGCAAAGGAAGGCTTGCGCACACAGGGCAGATCAGATTAGAGAGAAAACAGGCTTCCTTTGTGCAACCTAATTGTTCAAATCGATGACAGACCCTTAAGGGTTTCATTGCATTTTCTTTCGGTAAAAGGCATCAGTTACTGGTTTGCTTTCCCTGGGGAACCGTGTGAAAAAACAGTCAAATGAAATCTGCTTTTATTTTAACCATCTACCTTTGTCAGTTGTAACACATGATTCAAAGAAAATTGACTAAGCATACATATCGCCAGCATTGATTTTGGCTCAAAAGAACGCTACTATAACTGGAGTTGATACCTATCAGTTATCATTAACCGATTCTATGATATCAGTAATTAGGAGTGATATAGCCCAGGGTTTTGAAATTTTTGCATTTCTTAGGACAACCCAATCAGACAATTAAAAAAAATTTTTAAATGAAATCCAACTAAACATCTTCATTGAAAGCATAGGAGCTAGGCATATGAGGTTCCAATCTCCTTATCCCCCTCTGCCCCCCTGTCCCCAGCATTGGCTGTGAGTCATTCCTTCCTCGGTGTAGTGACATTTGCTTAACAATAGCAAGCCCAGAGATGACTCGGCTAAAAGTACCTCCATTCTAAACTTCCTTTCACACTTCCTCCGGCTCTCTCTGCTAGTGGGCAATAGTTCAACTTGATTAAATCTGAGGTGTCACATGACATCGTTTTAAAAGGCTTAAATCTTAACACCTGTTAACCCAAACTCTGACCTGAAATTTTGGCTGATCTCCCCCATTATCAATGTCCCCCACTACAGTGGTGCATTCATTACCATTGATGAGCCTGTGTTGACACGTCATTATCACCCAACGTCCACAGTTTACATTAGGATTCACCCTTCGCGTTGTACATTCTGTGGGTTTGGACAAATGTATAATGACATGTATCCACCGTTATAGTATCATACAGAATAGTTTCACTGCCCTAAAAATCCTCTGCGTTCTGCCTATTCATCCCTCCCGCCCCCCTACCCCCTAGCAACCACTGATCTTTTCACTGTCTCCATGGTTTTGCCTTTTCCAGAATGTCATATAGTTGGAATCATACATATGTAACCATATAAAGAGATTTTATTTTAAATACAGAAAGCCTTACATAATAAATCATGAAATAACCAAGTTGTATCATCGGAGTTGATCTGCGTGCTGAGTGTCACTGTTCTTATTTTTTGTTCGTCCAACTTGAAGATTGTACCCACCAAGTCCTACCCAGATCCACACTATTAACTCCCAATTAACATCTTTTCCCCACTGTATCACTTTTCCATTTTTTCTGAAGTACTTCTTCAATTAACAAGTCTCCCCAGTTGCCAGAAATCATTTCTACACTGTTAACTTCCTGTTTGTGGCTAGAGGCAAAGGCATTTGATTCCCCCAACCCACATGACTTCATATTT
Source organism: Prionailurus viverrinus (assembly GCF_022837055.1). Classification (NCBI taxonomy): domain Eukaryota; kingdom Metazoa; phylum Chordata; class Mammalia; order Carnivora; family Felidae; genus Prionailurus; species Prionailurus viverrinus. The sequence goes on along the minus strand of NC_062576.1, from coordinate 22,836,607 downwards.
GGTTAATGTGACCACCATTAAAAATAAAATTTAAACGCACAGTATGTGTGGACATACGTGCTTAGAAAACTTGATCCGAAGTTTGAGCGATAAGAATACACTTTGTAGAATCAAACTCGGGGCCCTGAGGGTAACCTAGAGCATGTTAGGACATCTTCTTGTCCAGTGAAAGTTGAAGGTCGGGAAAGCCTCAAAGGCTAACAATTCATCGGCCATGATGAACATGGCACCTTCTGTTCTTTCTCTCTGTTGAGCTCTTCACATGCCTTATGCCATGGAGTCATCCTTGTGGCCCCATGGACTGATGGACTCTTGTCTACATGTTGCTCCCACATCCAGCATGCTCTAAGATCGCTCAGTTGGAATGGATCTGCCCCACACTCCAGGCCTCTGGTTACCAAGGGTTGAGTGGCTCGAGCCAAGTCTTTATCCCTGGCCCAGTCCGAGGGCGGACTTCGGCACATCTGCATGCCACAACAGACCGATCGATGAAGGCCTGGAGGCCAGGCATATCGTCCCTCCCTCGTTCAGAACTTTGGAAGCTGACAGAGGCTCTGCTGATTTCACAGGGAAGCCCTGTCCACACTGAGCATTCACCTCCCCGAGGGTCCTCTTAGCCTCCTGGGGAGGGCTCGTGCCCGCCCCATCTCTAAGCACAGAATGTAGGACCTGGCTTTCATTCCAGACTTGGCATTACATCTCCTGGGAGATTGATTTTGCAGACATTTTGGTCTGTGGCTCGCCTTCTGCCTTTCTGTTTGTCCCTTCCGATAAAGGGAGAGAGAACCTGCTCCCCATAGAGGGAGTTGGAGCGTCTCTTTTATTCTTCCTGACTCTGCTTTTGCGTTAACAATGTGGCTTGCTGTGGTGCTGAGCTCCCAGTGTCACCTGCGTTATGTCACTCGCTCTCACAGCAGCCCTGTGGGGGACGAGCTGCCATTGTGGCCCTTTCATGGGCGAGGGAACTGAGACTCAGAGAGGTTGAGTAATTCGCCCACGATTGCACAGCAAGCACATGACCGAGCCAGGCTTTAAATTCATGATTACAGAGCTGAACTTGTACCACCGGGGTCTCACAATTCTAATTAGATGCAAAGCTTCCAGCTCTTCAGACTGTGTCACAGCCGCATTCTTAGCTCAAAGAGCTTGTCAGCGTCCCTGTCATGTTAGAAGATGTGGATGCGGGAGCTAACCTTCATTTTGTAACGCAGCCGCACCCAGATTTCTCTCACAGTCCTCCTCCTGAGTGGGTGAACACTTTGGGAGGGGCAGATGGACAGTGTTTGCCCAGTGCTCCAGCCCCTGATTACACCACCTGATGGCCTGCCAAACCACCACTACGTCCTCCCCCGGGCAGGCCAAGCCTGGCACAAGAAGGCCCCCAATATTTAGAAGATTCTGATTTAATTGGTCTGGACTGTGGCCCAGGCATCAGCTTCTGGAAGCTCCGCAGAGAATTCTAATGTGTGTCCTGGAGAAACAGGAGCTTGGTGCCAGCCTGCAAGGCAGACCCCAGCTAAGGGTGGGGAGGGGAGGAGCAGCGTCTGCCTTCAGATCAGAGCTGAGCTGATCTAAAGTACCCTCTGCTGGCCTCCATGGGGCTGGGTGCAACCCACAGGAGACAGCCCAGAGAGCAGGGGAACCCCTGAAAAGATGGAAGCCTAAAATAAGGGAGGATGCACGCCTTGCAGCAGACCACCACCCAAGACCTGCCCCTGAGCCTGCTCCCTTGTGTGGTGGGTGTGGGAGAGGAGGGGGCCAGGGGTCTACAGTGAGCCTACGGCGTATACACCCGGCGTTAACTTGCTTCTCTCTCCCTGTCCCATGCCAACCTCAGCTCAGGCACCTTATTGACCCATCCTCTTCTCCCAGGTTGGACTTTCGGGACCCCATGAGCCTCAAGTCTGTCTCTGTCTTTCTCTTTTGGATGCACCTTTTGAGTTCAAGTTCAAGTCTTTCCCTAATCCCAGTGTGTTAGTTCAGCTTGGAGGTTCCAACAGTGCTAGATGCTTGGTCTCTCCCCCCTCCTCCCCTCCCCTCTCCCCCTCCTTCCCTCCCCCTTCTCCTCCTTTCCCCTTCTCCCCCTCCCTCTCCCCCTCCACTTCCTCCTCCTCCCCTTCCTCCACCTTCCCTGTTGTAGGGATGTTGTTAAGAACACCATCCACTGTAGCACTATGAGTTCAAGATCCATGCGAGACATTTCTTTGAGACCTAAGTTCTAGGGAAAGCTTATTCTTCTCTTTAAAAAATGATTTTCCTTAAAGAAAATATGAACTTGTGTTAGATTTCATGTGTCTCTGGTTGCTCTGGTCTCCAGGAACCTGAGGAGGGAGGAAGAGAAAAAGAAACCGTAAACACTTTATAGTGTATAATGCTTTTAACCACCTTTATTGAAGTATAATTTACATATCATGAAATCCACTTGTTTCTGTTATATAATCTTGAATGCCACTTCAATTTCTTTGTGAAATATGGGTTAGATATGGCCATATATAAGTTAAACAATGCTTAGACCTAAGTCACTGGAGATCTCCAGTGACCCAGAGCTAGGGTTTTTGTTCGTTTTTTGAAGCTATTTTCTCCTCACGCAGATTTTTCCCATTCATTTATCCAATGAATATTCCTTGAGTGTCTGTTGGGGGTACAACAGTAAACAAGTCAACAAAATAACTGCTCTCAGAGAGCTTACATCTAGGGAGGGAGGGAAGGAGAGAGAGAGAAGACTCTAATGCCAGGTGTGGTGAGTACTATGAAGAAAAACAAAGTAAGGGGAAGCGGATGAGGAATAACAAACTGGGCTGTAACTTTAGAGAGAGTGGTCAGTGGCACCTGGGTGGCCCAGTTGGTTAGGCATCTGACTTCAGCTCAGGTCATGATCTTGCAGTTTGTGAGTTCAAGCCCCCGAGTTGGACTCTGTGCTGGCAGTTCAGAGCCTGGAGTCTGCTTCGGATTCTGTGTTTCCCTCTCTCTCTGCCCCTCCTCCGCTCACACTCTGTTTCTCTCAAAAATAAATAATCATTTAAAAAGTCGTTTTTTTTTTTAATTTAGAGAAGGTGGTCAGGGAGGACCTCTGCAAGGAGATGAGGGAGTAAACTTGAGCATATCTAGGGGGAGAGTCCTAAGTGCAGTGGGGGGAGAGGAAGACCCTAGGAAGGCAGAGTGAGCACAGACCCACTTGCATTTTATAGCATCATTGGGGTATGTAGAAAACAGTGGGCGTGTTGGTTGGGAACAATTGGTCGGGGTGGGGGCGGGTGGGGGAGCAAAGAATAATTAGGAGACAATTTCAGGAGGCCAGACTCAGGAGCATGGTGGCTTAGGTCAGGAAGGACATCGGGGAGGGAATACATTTTGAATGCAGAGCTGACAAAACTTGTTGATGCCTTGGATGAGGGGCGTAACCAAGAGGAGTTAAGAGAGACTCAGTTTGGCTTTGGACTTTTGGCAGGTATCCAGTGAAGTTGGGGAATGGGAACGGGGTCTTGGGTCCCTGACTATGCCTGCCCTTTCACATTGGTAAGTGCACGGACCCACAGTTAGTTGAGAAGCGGACATTGGTGCTGGTGGGCAAGGATCGTGATCAGGCCCCTCGGTCGTTCTCGGTCGATCGTTCTCTGATAAAGATGAATAGATGATAACCACTGTAGTGGGTGGAATTGTCTTCCCCCAAAATATGTGTTCAAGTCCTAACTACAGGATGTAATCAAGTTCTGGTATGGTGATTCAGTGACTGGTGTCCTTAAAAGGAGAGCACATTTGGACACAGACACGGGGGCACAGGAGAGAACGCCACGTGAAAACAGAAATTGGAGTGACGTATCTGTAAGCCAAGGATTGTTGGCAACCGTTGGAAATCAGGAAAGAGGCATGGAACAGATTCTCCTTGAGAATCTAGAAGGAAGCTTCTAGAAGGAAGCACGTCTGCCAACACCTTGGTTCCAGGCTTCTGGCCCCCAGAACTGTGAGAGAATAAAATCCTGTGGTGCTGAGCCACCCAGTTTCTGGTTCTTTGCTACGGCAGCCCTAGAAAAATGGACAACCACCAGGTGTTAAACCCTCATCATTTGCCCAGCACGGTGTTAAGGTGCACACTTTGCTCACTGTATCCTGTAAAATTCCCTCACTACCACCAACAGCTAAGTGTTGTTGGTGTCCCCGTATTACCAGAGGAGGAGAAGTTCGGTGAACTTCCCAAGGTCACGCAGCTAGTGTGCAGTGGAACTCGGGCAGGTACCAGGTCCCGTGACTCTGAACCCCATGCCCTAACCATCATGCAACATTATGCAAAGGCCACGACTCCAGGCACGTTCTGCCGTTTGCATTCACCAGTAAAGTTCATCGCAACATACTTTGCATCCAGGAGTCCCTGGGCTACTTTCCCACATTTTATCTGCTGCCACTGGAGCGTTGTTATTTATCACATCTCTCCCAGAAGATTCTTGGGTAACAGATGTGGCTTGGAATTTGATAAGAGCGTCACTTCAACACATCCTTTCAATCTGTTTGGAATCCTCACCCTGGAGACGGAGGGACAGCTGAGCAAACAGCCCACGCCCTCTATGTTGGTATTAACTGAACTGGAAGCTCCAGAAACTTCATGAGGCAATTAATGAAAAGCAAAAGATCATTTCCATTTGAAGGAACATTTTAGAACCTGGCCATCGCTGTGGCCGTGGCAATGGCGATTTCTCTGCCATTTATTTCCCTCTCTCATGCCAGTGCATCAGGGCACAGAGGGAGGAAGGAAGATCTCCCCGGGCCGCTTAATGCTTGGAAGCAGGGCCATGCCCATCCTGTTTTAGGGCACATCACCAATGCCTAGCATTGTGCCTGGCACAGAATCCCCAAGAGAGCTTGTGGATGGAGGAACCTGGATGCATGGTTGTGGCACCAACTCAGACCAAGCCCATCTCGCCAAGTAAATGAATGGTTTGTCAATGGCTGTATAAGAAATGGAGAAAGAAATGACTGTTCTGTCTCATGGGCCTTGAATTAGCCCATGAGCTCCCCAGCCTCAACACGTGGGGTGGGTAGGAAAAGGAGGAACAGGGCTGGGATCTGGAGCCGAATTTGAAACCCTCCTGTGACAGCTTGCAGTAAATAATTTGAATAATTTCCCACACCAGAACACTTGGTGCTTGAGGTCCAGAGAATCAGATAGAATATGGTTAAGTGCGTGGGTTTTGGAGACAGGGGCCGTAGGAAGTTTCACTTCTAGGGGAGAAACTTTAGGCAAGACACGCACTTCCTACTCCCTGGCTTCCTCGTCTGTAAAGTGAGGTACTGAAGTTCCCACTGTGCATTCCAGTGGAGATTAAAGGAGATCCTGAGCAGTATAAGCAAGAAATGGGAGGGGTTATCATTACCAACCCATAAGGACCCCCCCAACCTGTGCTGGTCCCGCCTCCAGCGCCCCCCTCCCTTCTTCCTGGTGCAAACCCTGTACCATTCCATTCCAGCCTTTGTTGGTACAGCATCCCAGCTGCTCTGGTTGCTGGATCTCTCCAGTTCTGCTAGAGATGATTGGCTGCTGCCTCACAGACAGCTGGGAATTGAAATCTAGGATCTGCATTCTAGAGCTTGCGTGCTCACTTCCTACAGTAATTCTAGGAGAAGGTTTGTAGGTTTGGATAGTTTGATCCTAAGGGAGCACAGTTCTCTTCCCTCTGCCTGGAATATGCCTGCTGGCTCTGCTGATCTTCTAGGTCCACACTTCGCTATTGTTTCCCCAGAACACCTTTCGCTGACCTGCGAGATCAGGTTGGGTCCTCTGTTTAACCAGTCGTGAGGCGCCGTGCACTTCTCTTGCTGGGGTTTAATCATCACTGATTTAGGTAATTATTTGTGCAGGAGGGCGAGCTTTGTGAGCCCTGCATCCCCAGTGCCTATCCCAGTGCCTGGTGCATCCCAGACACGTAATGTTTACTGAATGAATGGATGAATTGGCCAGCCTTCCAAGTCCTGGATAAGACTAGAAAAGATGACACATTTGGAAGGCACAATGAATTCCTTCTCTGTTGCATCTCTTAATTGAAGCCTTTTAAAAATAAAACTGATTGAAGGGCACCTGGGTGGCTTAGTCGGTTAAGAGACTGACTTCGGCTTAGGTCATGATCTCACAGTTTGTGAGTTTGAGCCCTGCATCAGGCTCTCTGCTGTCAGCACAGAGCCTGCTTCGGATCCTCTGTCTCCCCCCGTCTCTGTGCCTCTCCCCTGTTCCCTCCTTCTCTCAAAAATAAATATTTAAAAATAAAATAGCATAACATAAATAAAATAATAAAATGAAATAAGATAAAATAAAGAAAGTGATAGAAGAGAACATGCATAACGAAACCCAAGAATTAAAGAAACCAAGGTAACAGGGACCACACCTGGCAACGCTGGGTTACATCAGTGCACGTGGGAACTTAGAAGACTCTGTTCTAGTCATCTATCGCTGGTGAGACATCATCCCCAAACTCCACCAACCACAGACTATTATCTCCCAATGTCTCCGTGCATCAGGGATCGCGAATTGGGAATGCTTGCTGGTTGATCGTGGTTTGGGGTCTCTCCTGCAGTGGCTGGGACCGCTGAGGCTGGAGCACCAGGGCTGGCTGGCATGCAGTCCCAGGGCTTCTCCACGGGGTCTCATTCCTTGGCCTCACTGGCATGGTGGCACCAGGGCTCCAAAGGCAGGTGTCCCAAGAGAAACTGAGAAGCTACTACTCAGAAGTCACAGGGGGCCACTGCCATCATCCTGTTCATTGAGGCAGTCGCAAAGGTCTGCCCAGGTTCAAGGGGCATAAATTGCGTCTTGGATCGAGGAGTATTAAATCTTTATAAGCACTGTGAAAAACCACCTCCTTCATGACGTGAGGAAAGCTCTCAAAAAGGCCTCCAAGAGGGGCCGGAGAGATTCCTATTGAAAGGGAAAGCCTGATGAGAATATTAAGGAGGAACAAAGGGAAGTTTCCTTCTTACCCCTGTTAATGACTGCTGAGAAGAAGAAGCTGTTAGGAACATCAAGGTAGAAGTCTGTTTTCCCCGTGGATACCTCCTGACCACCATATGAAATGAATCGATTTTGAGAGTACCCCAGAGTTCTGCAAATCAACAGATGTCGTGATTAGGGTCATGAGGGGGAGGGGGAGAGACACTTGTTAACATGCAGACCACAGGCCACAGCCCAGACCTTCTGGTGCTTGGGATCTGTGTCATAAATGAGTGTCCCCCAAGAAGCAGGAGGCATCGTCCTTTATAGAGAATGGACCTTGCCTTGGCTTTGATTGCATACTGACCTGTTGGTATTTGGCTTTCTGAAATTTTAATTTTGATTAAGAATTTGAGCCACCCAAATAATAATTTTGTCTTACAGGACCCCCTAAGTACCAGAAATATTCTCCAACTGATATAAATAAAAATGGTAACTTTATTGTAGGGATATGGAGGTTTCTCATGGGTAACAGCCAAGCCTCATGAGAAATTGGAACCAGGAACTGGAAAGGAAGGCCTCTTCTCATTCTCTGAACTTCTTCCCCTCCCCCCTGCCCCCAAGACACATCAGTTTCTTCTTTGCCTGCATGTGGTAGAAAAGGACCAATCTAGGCAGACCTATGTGTTTCTCTATTCAGGGACCCAGGACTGACTTTGCCCAGTAGCCTATTCCAAATTCTTTGGAGAGAGAAACTGATTGGCTCAGCTTAGGAGTAGCTTAGTAGCTACCTCTGATCCAATCAGCTGTGGCCAGATGGGGGCACTGCCCAACCAGAAGGTTCTTCTAATAAAGAGTCAGAAGAAATGAAAGGCATGCCAAGATTCACTTCCATTGAACTGCCAATGTGAATATGTGGTCACTTTTATTTTTCCTGATCTTTCTTGAAACACATATTCTAGAAACATCTGGTGCCTGGCCCATCTCCATTTATGTATGTACGTACGTATTTACTTAATTATATTGAAGTATAGTTGACACACGTTATTCTGTTCATTTCAGGTGTATGACATTGTGATTTACAATTGTATACATTATGCTATGCTCACCTCAATGTTACCATCCATCACCGTACAATGTGATTATAATATTGTTGACTGTATTCCCTATGTGGGACTTTTCGTCCCCATGACTTATTTATTTTATGGCTGGAAGTTTGTACCTCTTTTTTTTTTTAATTTTTTTTAATGTTTATTTTTGAGAGAGAGAGACAGAGCGCAAGTAGGGGAGGGCCAGAGAGAGAGGGAGACACAGAACCCAAAGCAAGCTCCAGGCCCTGAGCTGTCAGCACAGAGCCTGAGGCAGGGCTTGAACCCACGAACTGTGAGATCATGACCTGAGCCCAAGTCGGATGCTTAAGTGACTGAGCCACCCAGGCACCCCTGGAAATTTGTACCTCTTAATCCCCTTCACCTATTTCTCCCATCCTGAAACCCCTTCCCCTCTGGCAACCACCAGTTTGTTCTCTGTATTTGTGGGTCTGTTTCTGGTTTGTGTGTTTGTTTTGGTTTTTAGATTCCTCATATGAGTGAAACCATATGGTATTTCTCTTTCTCTAATTTCACTTAGCACAATACCTTCTACTTCCATCCACGTTGTCACACTTGGCAAGATCTCCTTATTTTTTGTGGCTGAGTGATATTCCACTGTGTACACACACATACACACACATGCACACACTGTTTTCTTTATCCATTCATCTATTCATCTATCAGTGGACATTTAGCCATCACTTAGGTTTTTTTTTTTTTTTTTTAATTTTTTTTACCGTTTATTTATTTTTGAGACAGAGAGACACAGCATGAACGGGGGAGGGGCAGAGAGAGAGGGAGACCCAGAATCTGAACCAGGCTCCAGGCTCTGAGCCATCAGCCCGGAGCCCGACGCGGGGCTCAAACTCACGGACCGCGAGATCGTGACCTGAGCTGAAGTCGGACGCTTAACCGACTGAGCCACCCAGGCGCCCCAGCCATCACTTAGTTTTATACAAAAAAATGTTATTGGAACATAACTGCACCCATGCATTTGTGTATTGTCTATGGTGGCTTTCCCACTATGGTGGTGGAGTTGAGTGGTTGATATAGAGACTAAAATATTTACTATTCAGCCCTTCCCAGGAAAAGTTTTCTGACCCCTGCTCTAGGATTTGATTCAGTTCTGTATCTCCATAGTTACCAGTGTTTCATGTGTTTCATTCCTACTTTCCTCCAGCCAATACAGGGGAATTTCCCGACCTTGGCTCATTTGTACACCACTCACACGATGTCAGAGATGCTATCTGGTATCAGTTTTTTCTTTCTTCTACCCATGTTGCTTGGGACAGAGCAAGGCACCAGAATCCATACCATCTCTGTTAGTTGACTTAAAAAAAAAAAATTTCAGGGACGCCTGGGTGGCTCAGTCGGTTAAGTGTCCGACTTCGGCTCAGGTCACAATCTCAGTCTGTGAATTCGAGCCCCGCGTCGGGCTCTGTGCTGACAGCTCAGAGCCTGGAGCCTGCTTGTGTCTCCCCCTTTCTCTGCCCCTCCCCCACTTGTGCTCTGTCTCTCTCTGTCTCTTAAAAAAAATAAATGTAAAAGAAATTTTTAAAAAACCTGATTTCTGCAAATGCCACAGTATTTCCTGAGGTGTGAAGCACGTAGCATTGATGATTTGCAAGGTGATTTTAGCTTAGTGCTTGAGATTTTTTTAGGTGGTACACAGAAGTGATATTAAATGAAATTAAATCACATCATGATAGGACGATTCTCTCTTTATGTTTTCTTTCAGTCTTTCTTATTACTTGAACAAGAAAATCTCAGTTGATGACAATATGCCATTAATAGTTCTCTAACACTTGCTAACATCATTTTTCCCTTTAACAAGGAGAGCATGCAGGGGCTGGCTAGGAACCTTCAGCAGCTAGCAAAAGCTAACTAGAATTTCCTAGCACTGCTTTGCTTTTATTTATTTTTATGCTTATTTCCATTTATGGCTGGTGATACTGACTTGCCATTAATAGTGGTGATACAGAGTTTCCTTTTTCAGATAAATTTAGTTAAGTAAAAATATGACGAGGTTGTTAAAATACTAAGCAAATACCAGTTTAGGTGATGGGAAAAGATGTGCAAAAGGCACACGAATGATCGATGGAAGTTTGGGAAACTTGTGTTAAAGTGACTGACATAGCTACAAAAAAGCCCTGGTGCCCAGCGGAGGGAGTGACCCATTTGGTCTGAGTACATCCCTGAGGGTTTGAGAAGGAGGTGACATCTGAGCTGGATCACTGATTTTCTGGGCAGTGAAAGAGTATAGAAGGACATTGCAAGTGGTGGGAATAGAATATTCAAAGGAAAAGAAAGAAGGGAATGTGGTCACGGAATTGTCTGGCTTGTGGGGATCACTGAAGGATTGTACGCATTTGAGTAACATGGCCAGAGCAGCATTTCTAGAGCAGTTGTTAGCTCGAGCAGGTTAAGCTCTCTGAGCCTCAGTTAGTCTAACTGTAAAATGGGGATAATGGAAGTATTATCAGGGAACTTCTCGGCCATCTGTCCTGCTTCTCCTCCTGTCAGGGGGCTGGGATGTCCTATCATGACTGCATCGACACTCAAGGTGTCCAGGGCCCCCTCCTCTGTGTCTTGGGTGGTCGAGCAGGGGATTGTTTGGAATACTTCTTGGCAATGAGAAAGAACGAAATCATGCCATTTGAAGCAAGGTGGATGGAACTGGAGGGTATTACGCTAAGTGAAATAAGTCATACAGAGAAAGATAGATACCTTATGTTTTCACTCATATGTGGATCCTGAGAAACTTAAGAAGGAGGCAAACCATAAGAGACTGTTAAATCCTGAGAACAAACTGAGGGTTGATGGGAGGTGGGGGAGAGGGGAAAGTGGGTGATGGGCATCGAGGAGGGCACCTGTTGGGATGAGCACTGGGTGTTGTATGGAAACCAATTTGACAATAAATTATATTTAATATAAAAAATAATAAATAAATTTTTAAAAAGAAAAAAAAAGAGAAGGGGATTGTTAGATGGTGCCTTGACCAGTGGTGATGGGTTGGTGGGGCTGTCCACACTCGAAACCAGCTCACTACTGAGCCCCCTCCTGTTGGGCTCAGGGGTCCTCTCAGCTGAAGGTTCTTCTTTCCACCTTCAGCCCCTCTACTGGTTTGTCTCCCAGGCAAGTCACGTCCCTGCCTCCACCCTGCACTTGTCCCTTCCCCAATCTTCTCTGGAACCTGGGAGCAGAAAAGCCCTGTCTCCACCTGACTCTCTGCGTCTTCGAACACTGGCCTCCTGGAGGCATTGTTTCTGCTGTGGTGAGGGCTAGGGAAGGGAAAATGGCCCTTGAGGACTAGCAAGAGAACAGGGAAGACTGGAAACAAACTGAAGACACGTGGCCCAGCGCTTTGAGCCCCACCCTGCCATGTGGACTGGTGGGTCTGCGTGGGGATCGAGTAGATGCCCAGCAGGTAGGCCCTGCTCAGCTTGGCAGCCCTTATTTCTCTAGTGGGGCTGGAGGGGAGAAGCTGAGAAAGTCCTATGGTAGTGGCAGTGTGCACCAAGAACTTTCTTGCTAAGTGCTCTAAATTCCTGGGTCTACAGTGCCCATGGCCACCCCTGGCTGTGATGAGAAAGGAGATGGTGAGAGCAGGAAATGGGGCCTCTGGGAGCCGGTGGGCTCAGCCTGGAAGCTTCCATGCAGTTAGACTCTAATTTACCATTAAGATAAGAGCTGAACAAAGTATGCCAAGCTGCCCTCCTGCCTCAAAGAGCTTTCTAGGCCTCCCTCCCTCTGGCCTTAAGGCTCTATTGCATTCTCTGGTCCCCCAGCTGAGTCAGGTGTGAGCATTTTATTTACCCAACCACCTAAGCACCTTGAGGATTCTTCTGGAGCTCTGAGCAAGTCAAGTGTTTAAAGGCAGAGACTTTAGAGTCAGTTAGACCTGAGTTCAAACCCTGGCCCTGTCCCTAACTGAATTTGCTGTATGAGGGCATCTTCCCCTCCATGAGCCTGGCTTTCCTGTAAAATGGGGTTCTGCAAAGTAATGAGAAATAACAAATGAAAACCACTACTTGTGTGGCACATTGATAAGTACTCAAAAATGTAGTGGTGACACAGTGCATGCAGTGAATGCTTATTGCAGTCTGATTGCTTCTTCCTCCAGGAAGCCTTCCCAGAAGCCCCAGGGCTGATCAGGTCTCCTACAAGGTAGTGGTACTGCCCTGTGCTCCTTCTAAGAGGCTTCTTGAAAATGGTACCCGCTGGCCACTGTGGCATCTGGCATAATCACAACCAGTGAAAATAATGATGTGTCCTGAGCCACCCTGATTAACATGCTGGATTGGTGACCACAGCTGCATGGAAGGAAGCCCCGGGACAACAGGAGAGGGTGTTAAAATATTACACTAATCATCCCTGTAATTAATATCAGAAGCCTTTCTTCCTCTGGACGGCAGGGGCAGAGAACGTGTCTGCTTCTTTATTGCTGTATTCCCAGTGCTTAGCAGGCTTTTCTTGAATATTAAATAATCGAGTGAATAAGGAGACAGGTGCTCCAAATTCAGTTTTATCAGGAATTCGCCCATTCTCTCATTCAACAAATATTTATCGAAACTCTACCATGTACCAGGCACTATACCAGGCTCTTGGGTGACAGCAGTAAACAAAACCAACAAAGATCCTTTCCCTCATGAGGTTTACATCCTAGCCCTGTTGGCTGGGCATTGATACAAATCCCAAAAGGATCGATACTTGCTTGTTGTTGTTGGAACCCTCCCTACTGATTGGGTTTAGCCATTCAAAATGCAAGGTCTGGAGAAAACTTTATCCATTGTTTCAGTGTCCACAGAGGGCATCTGGGCAGAGCTTGGAGTGGGTCTGAATGAGCATCGGCTGCCGCGGCTTTCTGGGCCCTTCCGACCACCCTGACAGGCTTATTCTCTTTCCCAGGTCATGCTCTCAGAGAGGAAAGGCACAGATGAGCTCTATGCCGTGAAGATCCTGAAGAAGGACGTCGTGATCCAAGATGACGATGTGGAATGCACAATGGTGGAGAAGCGGGTGCTGGCCCTGCCCGGGAAGCCGCCGTTCCTGACCCAGCTCCATTCCTGCTTCCAGACCATGGTAATTTGTCTGGGGGCCTGGCCATTCCACCTCTAGGGCTTCTCCAGGCTTTGACCAAAGCCATCCCAGCAGTGCTCACTCCAAAGAAGCACCTGGACCCTTTCCATTCTGGAGATGGGAGGCTGCTGTGCCCAGGGGATGCTGCTGAAAGTTTCTGAGGTTGCCACTGAGAAGCTCTCCCCTAGGCAGATGCTGTTTCAATGAGGATAGAAGAACTCAGGCAATTGGTTTAATAACCAACAGAGCAAGGTCTTTCTCAGACAGCAAGAGGTGACTTGAGGACAGGAGCTGAGGACTTTTGCTCTCACAATATAAGATGTTCTAGCAGAGCTTAGCGATGGGAGTGAGTTGGGAAGGGCCACAGGATGTGGGTTTAGACGGTTATAGTCAGCCCTCCAGACCCTCCAGATAAATGCTCCGGTATATCCTGCCAGTTGCAGGGACCTCCTTGAGGGAGGGGTTGCCTGAAAACACAGCCTGCACGAGACTAATGGAGCAGGGGGCACAGTGTCCTAGGCAGGGACTAGTGAGCACAAAACCGTGGCTCCCAAGAAAAGAAGGGGACACTTGTGCCCTATTCGCTGTTAACTGTGATTCTATGTCTATCTGCGAGAGCAGGGGCCATCCCTTTAAGGAACCTGTCACCTTTCCCCGTTCGAATTAGACCCTGGCCTCCATGCCTAAGGAGGGAGTGGCCAGAGCCCAAATGCGAAAAGGTACAAAATTAATCCTTGCCTTTGGAGCTTCTAAAGGGCCAGTGGCCCAGTGACTTCAAGATGCTTTAAGGGATTCTTTGAGATGATTTCAATTCTGTGCAGCTCTTACTATGCATGCTAATTTTAGAGCCCACCTCCTATGTAAGACGGGATGCTATCGTATATTGCATGTAATTTAAGGCTTGAGACTTCCTCTCTTCTCCAACATCACCAAGTCCTGTGCTCTGCTAAGTTAGATTCAACACTCCCAGCCCAGAAAGATCTAAAACTGGGTTTGGGGTGGGTTTTCTCAGTGTAACCGCACACCGGCCTTAGAACAGCCCTGTGTGAAAGGGACGGAACCGGACCTCGGCTCCTTCCCTGTTCGAAGAAGTCTCTTGATACATTTTGGGGTCAGAAGGACCTGGGCTCAGATCCCGGCTCTGTCACTTACCGTATTTGCCAAAGTAGGGTGCATATACCCCAGCGCAAAGTGGCCCTGGGTACAAAGGGTGACTTTGGCTGGTGCATAGATTTAAAGTTACATTCCCCTTTTAATTAGCTTTAAGTTCTCCTGAATGCCTCAAGGGGAATGTTTCTGTTTGGTGTCAGCACACCTGTATCCTCTTTTTAACAGAAGAGTACCAGGCTTCCGTTTCTAAGCTTTGGCAAACACCCATTTCTAAGTCACTGTTTTGCTTACGAGGTATTATAAGACAAATATTTAAAAACACACACACACACACACACACAAAATAGATGTTTTAGTAATGAGTTCTTATAAGGTTAAGTTCCTCAAACCACCACCCCGGTTGGGAAACAGAACTCTGGCCGCCACTCTGGAAGGTTATTCGTGTTCTAATCTCGATCTCCCGGCAAGCGGTGGCTTGACTTCCTGGTGCGTCTTTATAGTTTTATCACTTGAGTCTTATCGTCTCTTAATACGGTAGTTTAATCTTTCCCATTTTTAGACACTGGCTGTGTCTTTTAAGCCTTTTAATACAGTGATTTCTCCCCTCCATCCCTTCTGTTTATCCGTTCCTTCATCTGCTGAAGATCCTGGGCTGTTTGACCCAGAGCGTTTTCACGGTCTGGATTTGCGGATTGCACAGGTGTGGGCCTCTTGCACAGTTTTCCTGTCTGATGTGTCTCCTGCAAATCGGTAGCCGGGCCTAGAGACTCGGGCAGAATCAGGTCCGATCCCTTTGGTAAGAACCTAGAAGGCGTGCTCTTTGGTTCAAAGGCACAGAACACCCCGTGTCTCTCTTTCTGTGATGTTGGCCGTCACTGATGCTCACTCAGCCCCTAGGCCCGTTAATGGCGGTACCCTAATTCTGTCATTTCTTTTTCATTTACTGGTAGGATATGCCTCTTTGAAGGCAGGCTGCCCCTCCTCACTTGCCTGGTTCCCCATGGCACAGCTCGTATAGGAAACGCTGGATAAACGCTTGATTCTTTCTTGTTACTGGACAGTTTGTCACAAATTGGTTCATGATTATGCTCCAAAGGTGACTAGTCAACACTTGCTTCTAAAATAAAACGTTTGCGTAAAAGAAGAGAGTCGATGTAAAGAAAAATATTACGCGAGCAACAGTTCACATCCTTGGCACAGTGGTGAAGAGAGTACCAAAGCCTGAGTTTTAGGGAATTAGGTCCTTCAGGCACTCAAGAGGTAGCAGAGACAGGACCAGACTAGATTCTTAAACCTCTAAACTCCTCCACGCTGCATCTTCTCCTTTTCCCATCGTGGGTCCCCAGGTTTACCCGCTGACATCAGTAGATCAAGAAGGGTCTCAGTCTGGTGAATAGACCAAGAAGAGATCCTGTTCTCAAGCAAGAGGTTGGACCAACTTAGAGCGCCATTTTCAATTTCGGTTGAATGTATTGAGATTGGAGGTATTAGTCATGTGTGACAAACATTATTAACGTACAGTATCTTCATTAGTAAGGTACTGCTTTCAAAATGATAGTAGAGTGGATTTGAGGCAATTGTTTTCATACTGCACTGCCTCACTCGTATTTCAGTATGCTTTCTGGCATTAGACAGTAGGGCTGGGGTTTATCTGGAAATCATGCAGTGCCCTGGGTCCCCTCAAGGGGTGTCACATGTCAGGGAAGAGAGACGGCGCTGAGAACACAGTTCCATGGGTTCAAGTCTTGTGTGGGGATGGAGGCCCATGTTGCCGGCCACTTTGCAGTCTCCTAATCCAGCAAGGCTGAGGGTGGAACAGACTGCCATCTTGTTGGTGCGGATCAAAGTAGCTACTCTCTCTAAGGGCCGCATGGTTTGGGGAAAATGTAACCATAAATGTTACAGTTGTGCTTGGCTTGAGGAGATGCCCTCACTGCCTTCGTGGCAGATAGTTTTTTTAAGCACATATACTTTGAGTTTACGTAAATTAAATTCACTTCAAAGACATAATAATGCCTACTCACGTGAGGCAAAGGCTGACACTGTTAAACCACATGACAACCTTTGGATGGGTCCTGTCATCACCCCTCTAAGACGAGGGGACTGAGGCCACACAGCAAGTACATTTCAGGGCCAAGATTTGAACCCAGGCAGCCTGGCTCCACAGGGTTTTACACTTAACTGTAACACTGTTAGGTCTTTTTAAAACATTTTTTTGTTAATGTTTATTCATTTTTGAGAGATAGAGAGAGAGAGAGACAGAGCATGAGCAGGGGAGGGGCAGAGAGAGAGGGAGACACAGAATCCGAAGCAGGCTCAGGCTCTGAGCTGTCAGCACAGAGCACATGGACGTGAAATCATGAACCGTGAGATCATGACTGAGCCAAAGTTGGACGCTTAACTGACTGAGCCACTCAGGCGCCCCCAATGTTCAGTCTTTCGAGGGTGCTGAGCATGGCTGCCTGGATTTCTAGGCCATGTGATGCCCCTGGGGCAGAGCCACCAGCAGCCATCCTGTCTGTAGGCTCTGGCAGGGGCCCGGGCCCCAACCCTTTGCTGGCTCACCTCTCCCCTGCTGAGTGAAGGCTCGTGGTGCTCCCCCATGTTTCTGTCTTGGGAATGGACCTGACTTTCCATCCGAGCATCTCCCACGTGTGGTCTTCCAAACACTTGGTTTCACTTCACCAAAAAATCCATGCTACGGAAAGGGTTACCTGTCATCCCACTTTGCAGGAGAAAGGTTTGAGGACGTAGGATATTGGGGGTAGTTTTCCCCAGACACAGCACGGGCTCCCAGGCCCACTGAATGCAGAGCCAGGTTTTTGCTAGCACATTATGTTGAGTTGCAGCCCACATGGCCTTAACCGTGATGTTACAAACAACAAAACCCAGCAGCTGGCGTTGTGAGCACGTCAGCGTGGGCCGGCTGTGCGCTCCGCACTCTGCAGGTGCTCGCAGTGTATGTTCTGTGCGCCTCTCCTGGTAGACACCAGTACTGTCCCTGCTTTCTCCAGGAGGATGCTGAGATTCAGAGATGTTAAGTAACTCGTGCAGTCTCACACAGTAGGTTAATGGTGACACTGGGATTTGTTCTGCAAGAGTCCAGACGCCCAACCTTGCTATCCTGACCCAGGTTCCTTTGTCTAGTTTCTAAGTCACTTTCGCTCTCATGATTCCATCCGGTTTTCACCAGAACACTATAAGCAAGTGCTGTCCACATTTCGGTGGAAACCAACCCTCAGAGAGGCGAAATGTCTGGTTAGACAGCCGGGTTTCCTAAAGCCCCTTCAGGGGTTCCTTCCACTATGGAAGAGTCACCTGCTCACCCTACAAGGATACTGCAATGATTGGAAAGGTTTTTTGGTGGGAGAGATTTTCAAATGTAGGGAGCACTGCATATATATGAGGCAAACCATCATCGGTTGCTTGTCTCAGGTGAGCAGGAAGGCGACACCCCCTTTTTGGGGAAGGCCCATAGAGGCGGTCATCTGGCTCACATGCACCTTCTGGAATTGCATCGCCCCTGACCCCTTGATTGGTGCTGCGGAGGAGGGGAGGCAGGCTGGGCTGCAGCAGGCAGTATCTCTAAAGCCAGCCTCCCTAGAAGTCAGACCATGCCTGCAGTATACAGAGGCTACTAATGCTTATTGATCCTGTCAGCAAATATTTATTTGTTGAAATAAATGTGTCGGGACCCAGCTGCATCCTTGTGAGGGCTCCATCAGTGGACAAAAGAGATAAAGTCCCCTGTTCCTGTGGAATTTATGTCCAAGGGGGGAGACAGATAACCAACAACAGTGCGACAGAACATTACGGGGGAAGAGATGGAGGGCTTGGGTCGGAGGGATGCTATTTTTGATAGGATGATCAAAGAAAAGTCTTTCTGATAAGGGTGACGTTTGAGCAGAGACCAGAGCAAGTGAGGGAACGAGGCATGTGGTTATCTGGAGGCAAAGCGTTCTAGACAAGGAGGAAGAGTGAGTGTAAGAGCCCTAGGCGGGAATATACTCAGCGTGTTTGAGGAGCAGAGAGGAGGCCAGTGTAACCCGAGTGGATTGTCATTTTGTATTTTGTGACCCAGAATTCCTTTATGAATCAGCTACTTTGAAAAAATGACAAATCCAGTCTAACGTGCTGCAAATTTGATGTGTTTTTCTCGCTAGTGACTTAGAATTTTGAAAACGAAAGATCCTTAATAGAATTAAAAAAAAAAATCCGAAGGTGGCCAAAATAGATAAAAGGGAAAAAGACACCCACCAATATGCAAAACAACTTTTGTCATTCTTAGAATGATGCAAATTTAAATTTAAAAAACTTATTTGGAAAAGCAAAGTTACATCAGAAGTATATTCTCAAAAAAAATGGATTAAAAAAATCTCTGAAAAATATGCATGGCACAACGTTAACCGAAAATGAAAGGTATTAAATTTTATTTAAGAGATTGTTCTAAACGTGTTAAAACTGCATATGCACACGGAAAAGAATCCGAAAAAGACACAGACAAATGAAAACCTTGATTTGATTTAGGGAGGGGGTCCGTGGATAATTATCTTTGTTTTGAATTTGTATTATTTCAGAAATGTCTATAATAAAACAATTTGAAAGTGTTGAATGTGCCACAAGATGGCCAAAGTTAATACCCAAGGAGATGTAAAAGCCATCAGAAAGAAGTTGAGTTTTTAAAATTGCTCATTAGATGAACTGGGGTTTAGGCAAATTGTTCTAGAAGCACAGAGGGAAGCATGAGCGCCCCAGCCACATAAGTCTGTGTGTGTGGTTATTGGCTGTGTGACCTCTAGAAAGTCACTTAACAGCTCTGAATATTGGTTTCATCATCTTTCAAGTGAGCGTAATAAGTGAGGATTTGAGACGATGATATACAATGTGCAGAATAAATAATAAATGGAGGCTACCTGCACTAATGGAGCTGAGTTTGAGGGGCGCCTTGCTGCATGGGCACAAAAGGATTATGTTTCCTCCGGTCCTTTTACAGTTTTTCTCAGGGACAATTGTCAGCCTGGCACATTCATGCAATTTCCCAACTGCCAGTGGGCACAGGCAGTTAAGTCTCCTTAGCAAAACATCTATTTTAAATGTTTTCTTTTCAATTGAACATATGCACTTCTTTTTTTTTTTTTAAATAGAATTAGATTTTATGAGTCATTGAAGGACAGAAGTTACTTCCTCCCCAAATTTGCTGTCGTGGTCCAGCAAGAACTCAGTTGCAAGGCATGCTGGGATGGGCATCGCCCCAGAATGCACTCGGGGACAGGGAGAGGGGTGAGGATGGTTCTACTTGTAGACCTGGCCCCTGAGGTCATGTCCTTTGAGCACCGAGAACGTCCCAGGGGTCCTGGTAACTCAGGATCGGCTCAGAGTTGGCATGAGTGCCCAGGGGTATGATTTGATAGAAGGGTGTTGCTGTAGGAACTCTGGCAGAGTCTCAGTAGGCAATAGTTGGGTTGCCAGAAACAGAAAACCTCCTCCTCCAAACTATTGCATTAAAAAAAGAGAGAGAGGAAGAGAGAGACAGAATCTTATTGGAAGGAAACAACCCAAAGGCAAAGATGTACCTGAGCCTCATGAAGAACCAGAACTTCAAAGCTTTCTAGAATAGATGTGTTTCTTTATCCTTGTTTTCTTTGTTTCTCCCTGATCATGGTAGCAGCACAGCCTCTCTAACTCCTTGCAGGTTGCCTATCTGCCGAATTCCCTGATTCACACTCATGGGAAAGAGAATCTGATTGGTTCTAATTCGTACTCTTGGGAAACAGAATCTGATTGGCTCAGCGTAGGTCAGAAGTTTTATTCCTGGCCCAGTCCACTGGTAGTTGGCCGCTACCAACTCAGTAGGAACCCTTAAGAAGGGGTTGGATCTACAGGGAAGGGATCACTGGTGCTCCTGTCAAGTGGGAGTCGCCATTTTGAGTGCAAGGAAACTAACGGGTTGGAGCCAGGCGTGACCTACCGCTGGTGGTACAAACACAGCATCGAGTGCCTCCGAGGAGGGGAAGCTGGTGAGAGTTTTGCACGTGTTGGCGCTTTAGGCAACTGAAGCATCTGAGGATCGTGAGTGCAGGAGAGGACTCAGGAACGCAGCCCAGGCATATAAAGTGGGTATGGGTAGGAAGGGACACAGCCTGGTTCTCTCTGCCTTCTTAATGGTGGCCTTTGCATGTTCATTCAGTAATCAAAGGTCTATAGAAATCCAAAGAAGAGTAGAGATGGTCCTAGCCCTTGAGAGCTTTGCTCTCTGTGTGGAAGGGCAAGGCTTGGAAAGCTGGAAAGAAAGTTAGAGGAGCATCCATTGCTTGATTCTGAGAAGGATTCTAAGGCTATAGAATACAGAGGGGAAAAAGTTGTGCGTGACACATGTCCATGACTACTTGAGGGAGGCACTGAACCTGCAAGGATGTGACACGCATCATCTCTATATCTCTGCAAAACCCTCTGAAGGAGAAGCTGTCGTTACCCCTTTAGGAAGGCAGGGAGGGTTTAGTACCGGATGCAAGCCCTCAGAGTGTGCAAGCGGTGTAATTGAGACTTGAACCCAGGACTAGTGCATGCTACAGGTACGGCTCTCCACCATGGCACTGCACAGCTTCTCGAGACGAGTACTTGCATCTGAGCAATAAAAGGAATGGCTTACGGACAGGATCGATTCACTGGCCAGCTTCGCAAACCGTTAAAGATCATTCAGTAGGCAAATGCTTACTGAAACTCACTTGAAAGCATGGCGCATGCTCTTGGAGGTGCCCACATTCTGGATCCTCTCTGTCTGTGGCATCTTCTTAAAAGTGTCAGGTGTCCCCGCCAGCAGTCACGTGGGCGTCACATCACATCCCGCTTTCAGCCGCCTTGGGGAAAGAATGACGATTTCTTTGAATTCTCTGCCATGCCCGCCCTCCCCCACCCCGATAAATTCGGCACATGCCTTGCAGTCATTCTTTTAAATCAAACTACCCTTACACTCCCGCTCCAGATGTGAGACATTCTATCCAACCATTTTGCATGATGCGGTGTGACAGACAGACATTTAGTTTGATTTCCTCAGTGACTGAACACAAGCGAGAAAGGGGAAGGGAAATTTAAAATTACCTGAAGTCGTTTCATGCTCGGGGGACAAGGGCAGCGTGTTAATGAAGAATAACAACAATAACAATGACAGTTTTGGGGGAAACGCTTTGAAAGTTGAGCAGGCTGTCTAGATTGAAGAGGGAAGGGAGAGCTTGCCTTTCTGCGCTTTTAATTGGAGTCGACAGTGGAACACCCACGTAGAAACGTCCTGTAGCCAGCTGGAGCGAACTGGAGCTCAGGAGAAAGACAGGGGATGGAAATATAAGTCAAGACTCATCAGCCCAGAGAGATGAGGGCTGAAGTCTTAAGCTGTGACAAGTCCTTGCTGGAAACTTGAACAATTCGGGGAGACTCAATACCCAACACCTTTCTGATTTTCACGAGTAGAGTACAGCGAAGAGGTCCTAATGGAGAACCCTGCACGTGACCAGAAGAAAGATCTTTCGAGGCCTTGAAACGATTTTATTGGAAGAGTGGGGAGCAAAGTCAGATCTCAGGGCATTATGTTGGTGGGGGGGATAATTATGTAAGAATCGGAGGCAGTGGGTGAGGACCACTTAGTTAGCTGACGCCCCCGGAGCTCCCTCTTCGTGCCTGTCACGCAATTCCTCTTATCACGTTTTATTTTAGATTCTGGCTCGAGTTGGTTGCATATCTGTTTTCACAAGACTCTGAATTCTCTGAGGGCAAGGCCCATATGCTATTCATCATTGTTTACCCCTTTAACACCTAATACATGACTTGCAAAAATAAATGCTCAAGGAACCGTTCTAAAATTCACCTCCCTGCTCAAGATTGGCTCGAGGTTGCCCCTGGCAGTGTTTTTCAAATTTGGATGTGCCTTACCTTGGAGTGCCAGATGAACTTGGTGGTACATGGACAAATTGCATTTGCTTTAAAAATAAGTCCGTTGAGGGACCGATAGAGCAAAAGCCGGACCAGATACAGCATAGAGTTGATAGACTCCAGATATGCATTTTTGTTT
The DNA here is from genome assembly GCF_022837055.1 of Prionailurus viverrinus. Classification (NCBI taxonomy): domain Eukaryota; kingdom Metazoa; phylum Chordata; class Mammalia; order Carnivora; family Felidae; genus Prionailurus; species Prionailurus viverrinus. The sequence continues at coordinate 22,814,352 of NC_062576.1, read as the reverse complement.
TTTTACAGAGACAATGAATTTCCACTTATGACTTTGGTATGAAGTTGTAAAATTGTTAAATAATGTGTCTAAGTAAAAAAAGTGAAGTAAGTTTTAATGGAAATATCTTTAAGTAAATTTTAGCGGATGAGGCGGGTAAATGTGGTAAAATCTTGGAGCTCGTGTGGGAGACAACCAAAGTTTGAAGTTGATGGCCTTATGCAATTTATCATAATCTGGTTCCAGCCTTGCCTCACTCCTTCATCCTTTGTAACTCTATGCACTCCGCTGTCCCCCTCAGCAATAATAGCCACAGAATCAGGGGCTTCAAGGGCTAGTCCTGTTTTCCAAAATACACATTAAAATAAACACAAAACTATGAAGGTAAAGCCTTATGCATCCATAGCCCACCTAAAATTATCTCCCTCCACATTTTGGGAAACAGTGCCATTTAGAAATTTACCTGGTCTCCTCACGCATCTGGGGAATCCTTAACATCAGGCACCATGGATTATTCATAGCAGCCTCCCTGGTAGTAAAATCATGCCTGGCCTAGGGCGGGCATCATTAAGTGTTCGTTCAGAAAACAGGGAAGGCAGGACGCCAGCCACACTGTTTCCTATATGAAGCACTGGTGTGCCCAAGGCAGACTCAGTACAGTTCAAAGATGATGGATCTCAGGATTTTCCCGCATACGGTTCATGGCAGAAGCAAACCACAAAACACGGCATTAGCTACAAGCAGAGCTCTCCCTGATGTTGGGATTCTAACTAATGAGTTTGGGGGGCAAGCTGAGTTCTTCCAAAGCTGCAAGCAAGCAAGTGAAATCTCTCCTTTACTTACTTTTCTCTCTGTGGCCAATGCCATCTGCTAGTTTTAAAAATAATTTTTAAAAGCAAGTGTTTTGGTTCCCTTCAACGTGCAGCAAAGACAGATGCTATTTTTAAGGCTTGTTTTCTATCAAAAAAAAAACCCCGAAGAACCAGGGGCTGGGTGTCGGCGGTTCTGACTATCTCCATTCTGCCACTACCTTGTGGATGACCTTTTTTTGCAAGCCTCATACGCCTTGGACATTGAGAGACAGAAGTGGTAACTCTGCCTCCCTCTCTGCCTCTCAGTAAAGATGCTGAGGGGGTGAAGTAGTGTGAGAAAGTCCCTTGACTTTGCAAAAATAATTGATCAACCTGTACTTTTGCCCTGTGACCTGTCAGCTTCTGTCTTGCTGTGTGGCTGGATCTCTAGGTCCTTTCTCGCCCCTCCTGGACTGGAAGCTCTTAGAAGGGAGGACACACGCACACATCCATACAATGTCTAGTCAGAGTCTTACACGGGTAGCAGCCTGATAAGGTTTGGAACCAACCTGCCTGGGGTTCAAATCCCGGCTCTGCCGCTGAACAGCTGAATCACCGACAATCAGCAAGTTACTTACCCTTTCTGGGCTTGAACTTTAACATCTTTAAAAGGGGAAGCATGGTAATACTGTCCTGTTGGATTGTTTAGAGAGATAAGTGAGACAAAATATGTAAAGACAGTTGGCTAAGTCACATAATAAATGCTCACAAGATGGCAGCTTTATTTTTTTTAATTTTTTTAATGTTTATTCATTTTTGAGAGAGTGTGTGTGCGAGTGGGGGAGGAGCAGAGAGAGCAGGGAGACACAGAACTCAAAGCAGGCTCCAGGCTCTGAGCTGTCAGCACAGAGCCCGACGCAGGGCTCGAACTCTTACACCATGAGATCATGACCTGAGCCAGTCAGACGCTCAACCGACTGAGCCACCCAGGTGCCCTGGCAGCTTTATTTTATAATAGTTATCATTCCAGTTATTAGACAGTACACATTGGAAAAAGGCATCTATGACTGTTATGTATAAAATAATCTGTGAGCCATAAGATTTTGTTGATGGTAGCTGAAACATTTGTGGTGAGGCCACCATCGTGTTAGAGCACTTCACGTATGTCAGCTTAGTTCTCTGTGGGCTCCTTGTCTCACAGTCCTGCACTCCTTCTGGATATGCCCTCCAAGGCCACTCAAATTCAAAGAATTTGTTTCCCTCCGTAGTCACATGTTAGTTAGTTATCTATTACAATACCTCAATACTTAATGGCTTAAAACCACAATAAACATTTATTATCTCGCCGTTTCTGGGGTTGGAACTCACGAGTGGCTAACTTGGGTGGTTCTAGTTTTGGGCTCTCACATGAAAAGTTGTAGGCAAGTGGTCAGCTGGGATTGCAGTCATCAGAAGGCTTGAATGGGGCCGGAGAGTTTATTCCCAAGGTGGTTCCTTCCCTTGTCTGGGGAGTTGGTGCTGGCCATTGGCAGGAGGCCTTGGTTCTTGGCCAAATGCACCTTCCCATGTGCTGCTTGAGCATTCCCATGACGTGGTGGCCAACTTCCCCAAACAAATGATCCAAGAGAGAGCAAAATGGAAGCTACGGTATCTTTTGTGACCTAGTCATGGAAGTCACACACTCTAATTTTTACAATATTCTTTTTTTAATGCTTATTTAATTATTTTGAGAGTGAGAGAGAGAGAGAGAGAGAGAGAGAATCCCAAGCAAGCTTCATGCTGTCAGCACAGAGCCTGATGCGGGGCTTAATCTCACGAACCGTGAGACCATGACTTGAACCAAAATCAAGAGTCGGACACTTAACCTACTGAGTCACCCAGGTGCCCCCATTTTTTACACTGCTGTACCAGTTATGCGAGTCAGTTCTATTCCTTGTGGGAGGAGGCTACACAAGGACGTGAGGACCAGGGGGTGAAAATCACAGGGGGCCATCCTGGAGGCTGGTTACCACAGTTACCTGTTATCTGTAATATGATCCATGGATTTATTTTCCACTCTTCGTTACAATTAGCTTTTATCCTAAATAATAATATCCATTAAGTCACAATATTAATCTGCTAATTACATTTTCTAGTACAAACAAATAGAACTTTGCAGTTATTAATTTAAAAAAAAATCATGTGCCACCTTGGCCCAGTTGCATTCTTCCAGTGGCACAAATACTGCATTTGGGAAATAATGGGCCTGGCAAATAGGGGCTTGTCACAGAGTCCTGGGGGTTTTGATCATAAATCCCAGCTCTTCGCTGCTCTCCATCTGGAACCTGAGAAACACAGGATATTGATGTTGCCGTTTGCTCTCCTGTCCCAGGACCGCCTGTACTTTGTGATGGAGTACGTGAACGGTGGTGACCTCATGTACCACATCCAGCAAGTTGGCCGGTTTAAGGAGCCTCATGCTGTGTAAGTACAAACTTGTGCTGTGCTTCTTTTCCTGTGGGATCCTTGCACGTTAGTTCCCTTGGATTTTTAGCTGAATAGGGATTGTTAACATCTTGAACCGCTTCATGATAAATGTATGGCCAGGGGAAAAAGGTATTCTGCTTGATATGGGATCCTTTTCTTTTTTGTTTTCCTGATACCAGCTAAGAACCTAAAGCTTGAGAACCACAGTTCTTTCTTTATCGCTGATGTTTTGCCCCAGACTCCTAAGGGAAAGGCCCCCTAGATGCCTCGGGGGATATCCTTGTAGGTTTTGTTTATTCATTTGTCAGTATTTGTTGAGAGCTTAGTATGTGCCTGGGCCCAGAGTTTGTAGAAACTTGATCAAGATCACAGAGCTGGTGTGAGACAGATCCACATTCTGACCCAGATTTTTTTGTCCTACACCTCTCTCTCTCTCTCTCTCCCTCCCTCTCTCTCTCTCCCTCTCTCTCTCTCTCTCTCTCTCTCTCTCTCTCTCTCTCTCTCACACACACACACACACACACACACACACACACACACACACTCAGATGCCCTTATTCCTGGGGGATGAGGAATCAAGTTGCATTGTAGCTGTGCCCTGTGGCTCCTGGGTGGGGAGACTGATTCAGGTTTTTGGAACTGTGTTTCCCCTGCTGAGTCCATTCTGTCCCTGTCAGTTCCAAGGCAGCCAGAATCTTCTTTTGAGAACACAGATCTCATCGTGTTCCTCCCCTGCTGTTGGTGAACAGGGACAGCAAGTTGTGGGATGACCAGAGTTAGCCTCTCCTGAGGGGTTTGCTAAAATCTTATTGTCCCTCTGGAAAGCCCCCGAGGGCTCAATCTAGGGCTCTATCTGGTCACTCCCAAGGCTTGCTGGCTCCTGTTCAGTTCAGCTCTGCCCCCTCTCTTCCCACCTGCTGAGGTTGTGAGCACTGTATTCTGGTAGGGTTTGCATTCTTGAGCTTCTAGATCTACTCATAATTCCCATAGGACCAGGAAGAGGTTGGCTCTTCTTTTGCTTCTAATGCCTAACTGAGCACGGACCCTATGCTCATTATCACAGAAAACAAATTGTCAGAACGCTTAACATAGTTCCCTAAAGCCCTGCCTAACCCTGTGGTATAACTGGACTTTCTGGTTCTCTCAAAATCTCTTTTCTTCTCAGCCTTTGCTAAGTGCTTACTCTAGGGGTACCTGGATGGCTTAGTCTGACTCTTGGTTTCAGGTTCAGGTCATGATCTCACGGGCTCGTGGATTGAGCCCCGCATTGGAAGCTGCTCTGACAGCCTGGAGCCTACTTGGGACTCTCTTTCCCTCTCTCTCTGCTTCTCCCCACCTCACTCTCAAAATAAATAAATAAACTTAAAAAAAAAAAAGAGCTTTACACTTTAGACAGATGTCATGCCATTCATTAGTGATATCACTTAAGTTATTTTCTGTCACTAAGCCTCTGTTTCCTCATGTCAGGAAGAGGGAGGTAAAAGTAGGGCCTACCTCACAGAACTGTTATTAGAATTTAATCAGATAATAACCTGAGATGGTGGCAGGTAGACAGTAAGCCTTCGACAGCTTAGCTGTTAGTATTCAGATACTCGATTTGTCGTAGACAGAAATTGTCGTTCTGCATCCAGTCCGTCCTCTCCCAGGGCCTCCTCCCCGCTGAGCAAGTGCTGAACCTCTGATTTATCCTTAAGGCAGCCCCCCGGCTCTCTAAACTCTGTCCACACATCTATACTCCCAGATGTCGTTTTAGGAGACGTGTGGCTGACCATCCATGGTGAGATGTTAATGCCCTACGCCTGGTTCAGTATCGTATGGAATTCTGAGGGTTTGCCAGGCATACGATGTCCTTGAATCTCTCCATCGCTTTTTTTTTTTTTTTTTCTAATTTCAGATTTTACGCTGCAGAAATTGCCATCGGTCTGTTCTTCTTACAGAGCAAGGGCATCATTTACCGGTAAGTGAGCACTGCTACCCTTTCCATCCTTGTGGCTCCCTCAGCTCCTTCCCTCCCTGCCTCTTTCTTTAACTGCTTTTAAAATTAGAATCCATGGTGGGGGAGGAATCCTCCAGTCCTGACTTGGGCATGTGTTCTGCCAGGCAGCATCGCCCACTGCCCTGGCAAAGTTTGGGCAGCTCTCGATGGTGATGGGAAGATCTCTATGGACTCCACCACCAGTGATGGTTCAGAGCCTCAGATGTGAGACCATTCGCTTTAAGAAGGGGAGGCTCACCGGTGGGGGCCTGGCACTTCCTTCTCTTGTCTTTGGACCCCCAATCTGGGGGAGCAAGCAGAGAATCTCAGCTGGCGGGATATGATGGATCCTATTATTATGAAACACTTTTTTTTTTTTTTTTTTGCTATGTAACTACAATTTAGAAATGAATCTCTGAAATGCTTGCCCTGAAAGACAGGATTAAGTTCAGGACTTGGCATTTGCCCGTTTTTGGAGGAGCAAGTGTATGATCATGGCTGTGTGAGTCATACCGTTTTATATTTCACGCACGGCAGACTACTGAGCCTGAGGCTGCTATTGGTCAGTGAGTCCAGTGTGTACAATTCTCCTGATGCCACATGGATGCAAGTGGCATAGGCAGTGCAGGCTTGGGCTGGCTGGTTATGCAAGAGAGGCTGGCAGGGGCACGGGGCTTCCAAAGGGCACTTGGCATGGGGGAGAGTCTATCGAAAAGATCGTGAAGAGCCATGAAACTCCATGTCATTCATTTATTTGACATACATTTATTAAAAGCCTACTATGTGCTGGACACTCTTCTAGATGGTGCGGATGCAGCAGGGAAGGAAACAGGCAAAACCACCTGCCTTTGTAGAGCTTCTGTCGTAGTGGTCGGAGACAGATCCATAAATCCCAGAGACACGGTGTGTCAGGTTGCGATAAGTGCTGTAGAGAAAAGTCGAGCAGGGTGGGGGGCTGGTGTGTGCCACGTGGTGAGCAGGGTGCCTGTCATTCTGTGGAGAGCATGGGATCGGGCTCTGGAGGGTTAGGGTGACCTGAATGTCCTGGGCATCGCGGTGCAATTATAGGACCAAAAAGGTATAAAGAGATGAACCTTGGTGGGCTCAAGGCAGATGGTGGAGGGGAGGCTGTGGGCACTGGTGGAATGAAGGGATGGAAAGTGTGTATCTTGCCAGAAGCCTGCAGAGTCCAGGGACTTTGTTGTGGTTTTTGTTGTTGTTGTTGTTGTTGTTTTTACTCCTTGAAGTCATGATATGAAGCTAGCGGAGAAGGACAATCATCCTGAGTACATAGAATCCCTACTCTCCATAGTTATTCCTGATAGTGGAAGAATGAAGGTCAGGAAAAGGAGTGGTTTCACCTGGCACATGGGTGAGCTCAGTGAAGAAATAGGAAGAGAGAGAAAAATAAGAATTTAAACTGTAAATCATGTGCTCATTCTGGCCATGCTTGCCCTCAATGAAACTGTGTCACCACCTGTGCAAGAGATGGCACCTATGAAGCCCCCGATTCCATTTGACCGCCATAGTGGGAGTGTCCTGTGCCAAACAGAACTCTGGTGTTAAAAGGAACACGTTATCCACCCTGTGGCATGACCTCCTAATTCAAGCCAGTGACTTCAGCAGGTGCTTAACTAAAGAAAGGGGGATTGTGGGTAATCGTTGGCTCTACATGATTTTCACCTTATGTGCTGACATTAGAACCTAACTCTTGTGAGGGATGGTTCTTGACTAGAATAGAACTGGCCGCTCAGGATTGCTGAGTAGATTAAATGTGGGACTGCAACTTTATTGGAAGAAAATCCCGTTCCAGGGGAGGGACCAGAAGAGGAAGTAGAGTTTCCTGTCAGTTGGGTTGAGATCCAGGGCTAGGTTTCCAATCTAGTAGGGACCTGGCTTGGGGTCTGGCATCCAGGACCTTTGCCATTCAGGTCATAAAATACAAAGATTAAATTTCAGGTGCTGAGACTTCAGCTAACTCTCAAAGCTATCTCTCCTAACTACACATTCTCCCATTCTTCTTCAACTAGTCATATTTTTTAGGGGACATTTGTCACTCTTTTAAGGAATTCAGCATCTGAATCTCTTTCATTTGTGTGTAGGAACAGAGTCTAGCTCCTACTCTACAGAGAGAAAATGACATACTTTCACAGTCTTCCTGCAGCAAGGGCAGACACATAACCTAGGCTTTGACACTTGTCACACTCATACAACACCGTGAATCAGAAAGTAGTGACCAAGAAAGGCAGAGACTGTAGAATTGAGAGTGGCCATAGTAATCAGCCACATCTACTTTCCAGAGGCATGAGGGGAACTAGTTCTCAGCAACAGCACCCAGAGTCCAGCATTAGGCCTCATGGAACAAGACGTCTGTGGTGGCATCTGTGACATCGTCACTGGACTAGCTCTGCATTGCAGTTCAGCATTATTCCTGGCTGCCTTGCCTCCACATCTGGTTGTCTAGCCTCCTTGGAGATTCTGTGAACTCCCAGTACCTTTTAAACAATTCCTTCTAGGTTGAAATGGTCAGAGTTGGGTTTTTTGTTTTTGTTTTTTTGTGGGGGTTTTTTGTTTGTTTGTTTTGGGGGGGGGGTTGCTCATAGTCAAGAACCTTGATTGAGACAGAGTTTTTGAAATTGATAATCAAATGAAAACTAAAAAAATCACACAACAGAGGATGTGTGGTTTTATAACTTCATTGAAACTACCTCCATGTGGTAAAAGTCTTTTTCCCTCTTTCATTTAGCTCTATAGTTAATTGGACAATCCTTATATAAAGAGGATGAGGAATTATGTTAGACTTGCCCTCTCTGAGGACCATGGCTGGAGATGTTGGATGGAGGGGAGACAAAGATCCTTCCAAGCTTAGAGTCTTATTTATGGATCACCATCCCTGGAATGTGTGATGATTTTGCCATTGGTGGATTTCTGAAAATGTAAACAACTACTCCAGCCTCCTTTTGAAACAGAAATGAAGGATTATTACATTGAACAAAAGAATGCAGTAGACTATCAAAATGCTACTCTGTGACAATGAATATGACTGGAGTGTCCCCTAGCTGCACAACCTGTTGGCCCTTGGCATCTGAGGGTGGCCCACTCCTTTGCTAGAACACATGAAGATGTTATCACTTCCCTAGTTGCCCCAGCTGCCTGTTTTGGGGCATGTGGTCAAGCTGAGGAGAATGTCATGGGTCTCTGTTAATCAGGTCACGTGTAGACTTGGCATGTTGCTGCAAAATCCAGTTTCACAAATTCTAAGCTGACATTCAGAGACCACTGTGGCTTGTAGATGAGTATGAAACCTGGATATGGGTGGTACCATGGACAGTACCAAAGATCATGGAACAGGTGGTGCAAGTGGGCACCCCCCCCCCCCCCCCGCCCATAGACCTCACAGACACAGATAGGAGATGCCGATGTATTTTTTTTTCTGATTGTATTCTTTTTGTCTAAAGTGATGACAGCAACTCAATTCAAACTAACTTGTTTAAAAGAGACATTTGTTGGCCGACATAACTGAAAAGCCCAAGGGGCAGATCTGTCTTTACACATGGATGGATCCAGGGCTCAAATGACGTCATGAGTGTTCACTGTATCACCTTTCCTCTAGGCTCCTCTTTATCTATACTAGCTTTCTTCTCTTTCTGGTGACCCCTGGGACTTCTAGACTTACATTCTACCAGCTGAGCAATCCCAGAGTAAAAAGAGCTCATTTCTTTTTTGATGATACCAGCCAAAGTGCCAGGGGCTGATGCTCAATGTCTTTGACTAGCTCATACTGGATCATATAGCCATTCCTGAAGCTATCACTGTGACCAGCACGGTGGGGTGTTTCATATGTCCAGAACAGGCCCACATAACCACTTCTGGAGCCAGGAGCTAGGATCAGCACCACCACCTTCTATGGCATGAGAATCAGGGAAGGGTGATCCTTCGAAGGAATATTGGGATGATCTTGTCATAAGGTGCTAAAATAGGTAGGGACCACAGATGTCCACCACCCTATGAAGATGACTTAAGGTAGAGATCTGAATTGTATAGTAGACCCTCTTATCTCTCAGGAAAGTGGTCTCTATTGAGATCAAGGAAGACTTGCCCACAGATCATGACTCCTCATTGATACTGAAATGCCAAGTGTTGACATTGGAGTAGATGTTTAGGGAAGAGGAAAGTGTGATGATATTGGAATAACCCAATATGCTGGGATTGTGCAAGCATTTACCAAAATAACCAAGCTCTCCTCATCGACACAGATGAAATAAAAGAATGAGAGTATAGCACATGTCCTTTAGGTTAAAGCTCAAATGTTACCTCCATGGAGGTGACACATCCTGACATCCTGCTTAGAGAAACCTTCCCCAGTTACTAACTCATCATGCTCTTCATTTTCTTCACGCCACCCATCAAAATCTGTAATGATCATGCTTATAGATGTGAACACTTGTTAATTGTCTTTTCCCCTATATTGGAATTTAATCTGAACAAGGACAAGATGTTTATCTCGTTCACAGTAGCTCCAAGCATAGTGCCTGTCACACAGTAGGTGTGCAACATATTTTTTTAATTGAAAGAATCAACTGGAACTCTTGGGGTCATGTGCTAGGAATCAGCCTAGGAGAGCTTAGAGCACTTGAACTTAAATCAGATTGTCCCCATCAGTTTTTTTTTTCTCCATGATCTTCAGAGTTATTTTCAAAAATAATAATTTTGTGAAAAATATATCTTACTATGAAATATAAGGGGCCCTTAAATTACAAAGATTAGCTCTATGGATGCTCTGCTCTTTATTTAGCTTCCTGTGGATCTCTCTCTTCTCAGAGCTGCTGTCTCATTGTGTCCTTGTGAGATGCTTGGCACAGTTGGATCTGTAGGAAAAGAAAAACACACAAGCGTGTAGACCTCTCTTTATCTGCCAGATTGGAAGCTACTGGGGGGCAAGGACTGGTTTATATCCACTTCTGTGCTTCCCCAACACTAAACATTGGTGTTTTGCGCATCATGAGTAGCTGTTGGTCGACTTGAAATAAATAGCACTGGTTAAATCCTTAAATTCTTATGTCTGCTGCAGTGACCTCAAACTTGACAATGTGATGCTGGATTCAGAGGGCCACATCAAGATTGCTGATTTTGGCATGTGTAAGGAAAACATCTGGGATGGGGTGACCACCAAGACATTCTGTGGCACTCCAGACTACATCGCCCCTGAGGTGAGAGCTGGCGGGACCCCTAATGTGTCCACATTGCATTGATGTCTCCTCTCTTCCCTGGATGGCCATGTCAGGACTGGGAAAGGTCCAGGGGGGTACCTGGCAAGCAAACCTCAGGCTGGTCCTTCTCCTGTACTCTAAATCATTCCTTTGCTATCACACATGCAAATTAACTTAGCACACATCCAGAAGCTCAGGCCCAAAATACATCAAGGTTTGGGGGAAAATTTAAATAAAACTCAAAAAGAACCATCCACCGCACATCAGTAAAATTCTTCAAGCTGCGATGGCTCATGGCCATATGATACTGCCTAATTATGACATTGAAACATTTGTTAAGAGGGGGGAAAGAGAGAGAGACAGACAGAGAGGGCTTTCCTGGGCTGACATATGACACAGGATCTGTGTACTGATACTAAACCCTGAAAGACTCAGAATTTTCCTTTCCGTGAGTAAGATATAAATGAAAGGGAAAAGATTTAATTCTAGTGCCTCCCCCTCCCTTCCCAAAGGAAACGGTCAGTTGCAGAATGGATTTCCCCAACATGGCATGGTACAGAATTTGTGCCAGATGATAGCCTTCCTTTTTCTCTGAATTGGTGCTCAGAGAAGTGGCATTTTGCAATCTGTTACTAGATTTTTAAGGAAAGGAACTGAGGATGTGGCACAGAGTCTTGGAAATGGGAATTCTAGAATTCCTTTCTTGACTGTCACTTATATGGAACAATGATGATGGAGGGCCCCATGTAATTCAATAATCTGGCACACAATTTAAAACCTGCATACTCTTACCAAAGCAGCTCCTCCTCTAGGAACTTAGCTTACAATACACACACGTACATGCACAGGTGATAGGATACATGTTCAAAGTCCTTTCTTCATTACAGTGCTATTTTTAAATAATGAAAAATAGGAAACAACCTCAATGACTATCAACAAAGGAATGGTTAGCTAAAATATGTTACATTCACATTAAGAAATATCATACAGCTCTTATAAAGATCAGAGCAAATCTGTATGTACTAACTTCAGCAATGTCTATCAAGGAATGAGCAATAGACTGAATTATTTATAGTATGGAATACCACATCAATTCAATTCAAAAGAGTGAGTTAGGGGTGCCTGGGTGTGTCATTCAGTCATGGTTTGTGGGTTCAGGCCCCGCATCAGGCTCTGTGCTGACAGCTCAGAGCCTGGGGTCTGCTTCAGATTCTGTGTCTCTGTTTCTCTCTGCCCCTCCCCAACTTTCTCTCTCTCTCTCTCTCTCTCTCTCTCTCTCTCTCTCTCTCTCAAAAATAAATAAACATTAAAAAAAATTTTTAAAGAGTGATATATATATGTAGATATGGAAAGATCTTTGAGACATATTGTTAAGAGAAAAAAATCAAGGTACAGTGAACAACTATATGCCAACAAGCTGGACAACCTAGAAGAAATGGAAAAATTTTTAGAAACATGCAACTTACCAAGACTGATCAGGAAGAAATAGAAAATCTGAATAGATCAATTACTAGTGAGGAGATTGAGTTTGTAATAAAAAATCTCCCAATAAAGCAAAGGACTAGATGGCTTCATTAGTGAATTTTACCAAGGACTAGATAGCTTCACTAGTGAATTTTGCCAAGCATTTGAAGAAGAATTAACATCTATCTATCTTAAATTTTTCTGAAAAATCAAAGAGGAGGGAATACTCACAAGTTATTTTAGAAGGTCAGCATTATTCTAATACCAATAACAGAAAAGGACAGTATTAGAAAAGAAAACTACAGGCCAATATCCCTGATGAATATAGATATAAAAACTCCCAGTAAAATATTAGCAGACTGAATTCAGGAGCACATTAAAAACACGATCAAGTGGGATATATCCCTGGGATGCAATGATGACTCAGCATGTGCAAATCAATCATTGTAATACATCACATTAATAAAAGAAAAGAAAAGAATAATATCTTCAACAGGTGCAGAAAAAGCAGGGATAAGACAAAAGTGTCCATTCTCACTACTCTTATGCAACATAGTACTAGAAGTCCTAGCTAGAGCAATTGGGAAAGAAAAAGAAACACCAGAATTGAAAAAGAAGCAGTAAAAATGGTCTCTATTTGCATGTGACATGATTTTATATGTAGAAGATCCTAAAGACTCAACCAAAACTGTTAGATAGAATCAATGAATTTAGTAAAGTTACAAGATACAAAATTAGTATACAAAACCAGTAGCATTTCTATACACTAACGATGATTTTTCTGAAAATGAAATAAAGAAATGGGTCTCATTTGCAAAAGCATCAACAACAGTAAAATACTTAGAAGTAAATTTAACTAAGGAGGTGAAATATTTCTACTCTGAAACCTACAAGACATTGCTGAAAGAAATTGAAGAAGGTACAAATAAATGGAAAGACATCCCATGTTCATGGATAGAAGAATTAATATTATTAAAATGTCAGTACTACCAAAAGCTATCAATCGACTCAATATAATCTCTATCAAGATTTCAACTTCATTTTTTACAGAAGTACAAAAAACACTCCCCAAATTTATGTGGAAGCATAAAAGGCTCCAAATAGCTAAAGAAATGAGAAAGAACAAAGCAGGAGGCATTACACTTCCTGATTTCAAGCTATACCATAAAGCTACAGTCATCAAAACAATATGGTACTGGCACAAAAACAGATAAATAGGATGGAACAGAAATGAGAGCCCAGAACAAAACGTAAGCATATGTAATCAACTAATGTTTAAAAAAGAAGCCAAGAATACTCAATGCAGAGCACAGTTTCTTTAATAAATGATGCTGAGATAACTGGGTATTCATATGTAAAAGAATGAGGGGTGCCTGGGTGGCTTAGTAGGTTAAGCATCTGACTTCAGCTCAGGTCATGATCTCACAGTCTGTGAGTTTGAGCCCCGTCTCAGGCTCTGTGCTAACAGCTTGGAGCCTGGAGCCTGCTTTAGGTTCTCTCTCTCTCTCTCTCTCTCTCTCTCTCTCTCTCTTTCTCTCTCTCTCTCTCTCTCTCTCTCTCTCTCTCTCTCTCTCTCTCCCCCTCTCAAAAAAAAAAACATTTAAAAAAAAAAAGAATGAGACTGGACCTATGTCTTACACAACTCACAGAAATTAACTCAAAAAGGATTAATAAATGTAAGACCTGAAACCATGAAACTCCTAGAAGAAAACATAGGAGCAAAGCTCCTCAACATGGGTCTCGTTAATGATGTTTTTTGGATATGAAACCTAAAGCACAAGCAACAAATCAAAACAAGTGTGATCATATCAAACTAAAAAGCTTCTGCACAGCAAAAGAAACCACAACAAAGTGAGAAGAGAACCTAGGGAATGGGAAAAAATATTTGCAAACCACATATCTGATAAGGGGTTAATATCCAAAATATATAAAGAACTCCTACAACTCAATAGCGGAAACAAAACAAAACAAATAACCCAATTAAAAAGTGGGCAAAGGACCCAAATAGACATTTCTCCAAAGAAAATAAATGAAAGGCCAACAGGTACGTGAAAAGATACTCAACATCACTAGAGAAATGCAAATTAAAACCACAATGAGAATGTCTCCTCACACCTGTTAGAATGGCCATCATCAAAAAGACACGAGGGAACTGGTGAGGGCATGGAGGAAAGGGAACCCTGTGCACTATTGGTGGGAATGTAAATTGGTGCAGCCACTATGGAAAACAGTGTGGAGGATCTTCAAAAAATTAAAAATAGAACTACCATATGACCTAGCAATTCCATTTCTGGGAATATATCCAAGGGGGGTGGGGGGGAAACACACTAACTCAAAAAGGTATCTACACTCACATGTTTATAGCAGCATTATTTACAGGACATGGAAACAACTTAAGTGTCCCCCCGTGGATGAATGGATAGAGAAGGTGTGGTATATATATGCAATGGATACTATTCGGCGGTAGGAAACAAGGAAATCCTACCATTTGCAACAACAGATGCACCTTGAAGGCATTATGCTAAGTGAAGTAAGTCAGACAGAGAAAGGCAAATACTGTATGATCTCACTTATATGTAGAATTTTTAAAAAGAAAACCAAACTCAGAAAATGAGATCAGACTTGTGGTTACCAGAGGTGAAAGTTGGGGAGGGAGATTATGGGAAGGTGGTCAAAAGATACAAACTTCTAGTCATAAGATTACTGAGGATGTACACACAATGACCATAGCAAACACTGCTGTGTTATGTAGGAAAGTTAAGAGAATAAATACCAAAATTCTCATCACAAGGGAGAAAACTTTTTTCCTTTTTTTTCTTTCATTTCTTTTTATTGTGTCTATATGAGAAGGTGGATGTTAGCTGAACTTATTTTAATCATTTCACAGCATATGTAAATCAAACCATCATGCTGTATGCCTTAAACTTACACAGTGATGTGCGCCGATTATTCTCAATAAAATTGGGGGGGTGGGAATCAAGGTACAGAATGTTAAATACAATATGATACCATGTATGGAAAACAAGAACAATACACAGAACACTGCTATATGCTTCTTATGACTATGTCGAAATTCATGTAAAAGCATAGAAAATCTGGAAGGTTACAGACTGATTTCAAAACATTGGTTACCTCTGAGGTTAAGGGCACAGTGACGAGTAATTTAGCTCAATCTGTGTACTGTTTACATTTTCCACAAGGTAAATATGTTTGTGTGTTACTTGAATAATTATTTGAAAGATTACTTGAAAAGTAATCTTTTAGATTAATACTTTTTTAGATTTCCCCTTCTATTAAAAGTAGAGCATTCCTGTGAAACGTTTTCTAAGCCAAAATGGCTTGAAGTGAAGAAGTATTTTTATAAATTTTTTTTTCAATGTTTATTTATTTTTGAGACAGAGAGAGACAGAGCATGAATGGGGGAGGGTCAGAGAGAGGGAGACACAGAATCTGAAACAGGCTCCGGGCTCTGAGCTGTCAGCACAGAGCCCGATGCAGGGCTCGAACTCACAGACTGCGAGATTGTGACCTGAGCCGAAGTCGGCCACCCAACCGACTGAGTCACCCAGGCGCCCCTGAAGAAGTATTTTTATAGCATAGCAATTTTATATGGAGACATTTCTTTAATGTTCTGAGCCCCAAAAAATAACTTCTCTTTGCCTCTTCTGATGCATTAACACACATCTGGCTAGTGGGTACATAAAATTAACTGAGATCAAGGGATGCCTGGGTGGCTCAGTCAGTTGTGCATCCAACTTTGGCTCAGGTCATGATCTCACAGTTCCTGAGTTCGAGCCCCACATCGGGCTCCGTGCTAACAGCTCAGAGCCTGGAGCCTGCTTCAGATTCTGTCTCCCTTTCTCTCTGCCGCCCCCTGCTCGTGCTCTCTTTCTTTCAAAAATAAATAAGGATTTTAAGAAAAATAAATCGAGATCGAGCACAGATGCTCACATGATTCAAAGCTATGACTGCTTGATACTGAATGTCGTTCCTGGGGAGAAGCGTGGCAGTACCACTCTCGCTGCCTCTGTGATGGCTCCATGAAAACCAAATGCTGAACTCTATTTTTGCTTTTTGCCTTTAGCATAAAAGCAGAAGTCCTGTTCATATTTCTTTAGATTAATGAAAGCAGGAAGTATTGTAGGTCTTTCGTAGAAGCAAAGTGGCATAACACAAACTTTCAAAACGCAGGGGACACCTGTATTAGAATCCAGTGGTGTTTTCCCTATGTGCCATACCTTGGTTCATCATCATTTTTTTAAATAGAGCATCAGACAAGTCCTTGATCTGCCGTGAGTTCAGTAATCTCTGGCTCGAAGCTTGCTGCACTTCAAGGTCCCCGGGGAGCTCTTAAAATGTAGGCTGGCCAGGTGTTACCCTCAACTGAATCAGAATCTCTGAAGGAAGGACCCACATGTCTGTGGTTTTCCAGAATTCCCGGGTGGTTGTGATACATGAGATGCCTGGAGTTGTGTTCCCAGGGAAGCCCTTGCTCCCTCCTCCAACCCACTGATGGGAGGAATAAGCTAGGGGTCAGGCTTTCGCCCTGGCTTTGCCATTAACTAATAGCCACATCACCTCTGGCAACTTCTTTCACCTCCCAGGCTCTGTTTTCCTTTGTGAAAGGATTCACTTGTTAGGTTGTCATGAGGATCAAATAAGACATGAAGTACTTTAAAAGTGTGAAAACACTTTCAGTAAGTGTTCTCACGGAGAGCTTTCCCTCCGGTCTCTTGCTGCTTAATTCTCCTCAGAGGGCATTTCTGATTTTAGGGTAGAAGATTTTAGGTAGAAGATGGAACTCAATAAGCAGACATTCATTTTAGAGCCAAGTTTGCTCAGACACATTCATTGAGTAAAACAATGACTGAATGAGAAAACCTTCTACTTACAGCTAACGTTTGGAGGACGTAATGTGTGAGAGGAATGTATCTCCCTCTCTTCCTCGCAAAACCCCGTGACCTGGATGTTATAAAATTCCTTTTGTAAGTGAGGAAACTGAGACATCAAAAAGTTGAGTAACCTCCCCTGCGGTCACGCAACTCGGAAGTAGCAGTCGGGACCGACCCTGAACCTTTGCTGTATCACCTTTTCAACCTTTTGATACAGTTAGTTTTACACCCCTATATATTGAAAGGTGGATGGTCACACAGCTATTCCAGACTTGGCCATGCTCTAACGATTTGGTGATAAGTATCAGAAATCTTAAAACAATATGTTATCATTGCAGAAGGCATGAACAGACATTTCTCCAAAGAAGACATCCAGATGTTCAACAGACACATGAAAAGATGCTCATCATCACTTATCATCAGGGAAATGCAAATCAAACCAATGAGATCACCTCTCACCTGTCAGAATGGCTAAAATCAAAAACACAAGACACAACAAGTGTTGGCGAGAATGTGGAGAAAGGGGAACTCTCCTGCACTGTTGGTGGGAATGCAAACTGGTACAGCCACTGAAATAATTTGGAGGTCTCTCAAAAAAATTAAAAATAGATCTATCATATGATGCAGTGATTGCACTACTGGGAATTTACCCCCAAAATACAAAAACACTAATTCAAAGGGACACATGCACCTCTGTGTTTATTATTTACAATAGCCAGACTAAGGAAGCAGCCCAAGTGTCCATCGATAGGTGAATGGATAAAGAAGGTGTAGAATGAATATACATGATTATATATGTGTGGAATATTACTCAACCATAAAAAAGTGAAACCTTACTATTTGCAACAACATGGATGGATCCAGAGGATATAATGCTAAGTGAAATAAGTCAGTCAGAGAAAGACAAATACCACACAATCCCACTCATATGTGGAATTTTTTTTTTAATTTTTTTTTCAACGTTTATTTATTTTTGGGGGGACAGAGAGAGACAGAGCATGAACGGGGGAGGGGCAGAGAGAGAGGGAGACACAGAATCAGAAACAGGCTCCAGGCTCTGAGCCATCAGCCCAGAGCGCGACGCGGGGCTCGAACTCCCGGACCGCGAGATCGTGACCTGGCTGAAGTCGGACGCTTAACCGACTGCGCCACCCAGGCGCCCCAGTCATATGTGGAATTTAAGAAACAAAACGAATGAACAAAGGGAGAAAGAGAGAAAGAAAGAGAGACAAATCAACAGACTCTTAACTATATAGAACTCACTGATGGTTACCAGACACAAGGTGGGTAGAGGGGTATGGGGGAAATAGGTGAAGGGGATTAAGATGAAAATAAAATAAAATAATTTCTAAAAACCATACATCCCATTTGATCCACCAATTCTATTTTTAGGAATTTATCTTAAGGAAATAATTGGACGAATGTCCAACTATCCAGTTGCAAGGATCTATATTATAGCATCAGAAGAAACCTGATCTTGGGAATAGACAACATAAATTTTGGTATAGCCATCCAGGGGAATGCTGTGCAGAGATAAAAACTGATTACATCGATGTGCAACTATTGCGTGGAAATTTTAAGTGAATAAAATACTTCATTAAAATTCCACATATTAAAGTGTGTGTGTGTGTGTGTGTGTGTGTGTGTGTGTGTGTGTGTAAAACACATACATACACACTGAATTTACTATGTATTGCTAGAAAAGAATCTAGGAAGAAATAGACCACAGACCTGTCATAGTTTTTCTCTTGATAAATGATTATGGGTGATACTAATTGTATTCTCTTAGCTCTTCTATATTTTTATTATTTATTTATTTGCTTATCTATATTTTAAAGTAAATAGTATAATAGTAAGAATGCTATTACAGCTTTGTAACTTACAAATTTTTAGTTGTGGTAAAAAAATACAAAATTCACCATCTTAACCATTTCTAAGGCACAGTTCAGTAGTAGCAGTAGACAAGCTGAGAGAATATAATAATTAGAATCACTAATCATTTATCATTTATCATTAATCATAATCATTTATCAAGAGAAAAATTACGATAGCTCTTTGGTCTATTTCTTCCTAGACTCTTTTCTATGAGTACAGTTCAGCATTCAGTTAAGTGTATTTCGGTTGTTGTATAAATGTGATTACTTTTGTAATGAGAAGCAAACACTGTTTTCCTTCTTAAAAATGCCATTCACTGTATTAAAATGAAAAAAGTAACGCACTGGGGGCTCCTGGAGGGGCTCACTCAGTTAAGGGTCTGACTCTCGATTTCGGCTCAGGTCATGATCTCACGGTTGGTGAGATCGATCCCAGCATCGGGCTTTGCACTGACAGCTCAGAGCCTGCTTGGGATTCTGTCTCTCCCTCTCTCTCTCTCTCTCTGCCCCTCCCCTGCTTGCTTGCTCTCTTTTGCTCTCTCTCTCAAAAAAATAAAATTAATGCACTGTACTAAGAGCTTTTAAAAGGCCATGTTGACAGCCACAGATGTTTTCCCCCACCTGCAGGTACTCTTGTAAATGGCATCTATCCGTCTTCCTAAGGTAAAGAAATGGCTTGTGTGGGCACTAGGCTCCTTAGTCACTCTTTCAGTGGCTCATATTTGGGACTGTAACAGCCAATTGAATCCTTCGCAGTAGGCAGATGACAGGCGAACGGAGAGCTCTCCTTCCACCCCCCAGCCCCAAGATGCTCCACTCTTACATTAAAGAAGTGAGTGTTCAGTCTCCAGCCATGGCTACCTGCCCGCCTCCCTGATGGAATGCCTTCTCTTTTCCAG
Source organism: Prionailurus viverrinus (assembly GCF_022837055.1). NCBI lineage: Eukaryota > Metazoa > Chordata > Mammalia > Carnivora > Felidae > Prionailurus > Prionailurus viverrinus. The sequence continues at coordinate 22,794,802 of NC_062576.1, read as the reverse complement.
ATAATTGCTTATCAGCCCTATGGGAAGTCCGTGGATTGGTGGGCATTTGGAGTCCTGCTGTATGAAATGTTAGCTGGCCAGGTAATTGAATTTTAACTGATTGGTAAGAAAAGTCCTCCCCCAACCCCATCTGCATGGTTTCTCTAGACGAAGGTATCCCGTTGGTACCAGCTCATAGATTGGAAACGCTGTGACTTCCTTGGCCTTAGGGTTAGCTTACTCTTTTGACTGTTTTTCTTTGTCTTCTCTCTTGAAGCCCCTGAGTATGGCCTCGCTGTGGACCCCAAGGGAAAGGGCCCAATGGTTTGGGGCAGTTGGGGAGGGGCAGGCAGGAACCCTCTCTTCCCACACTATCCTCTGCCCCACAGGCACCCTTTGAAGGGGAGGATGAGGACGAGCTCTTCCAGTCCATCATGGAACACAACGTGGCTTACCCAAAGTCCATGTCCAAGGAAGCTGTGGCCATCTGCAAAGGGGTGAGTAAGCCCCTGAAAGCTTGTGGTCAGGACCCCGCGCAAGGACAACTCACCCAGGGAGAGAGGGGGAAGGGAGACTGAACTCTATCTTTCTCCCCACTTGCTGGCCTGTGAGCCTGGCATGGACCTCCCGGAGCAAAGGGGGCTTTTTTCCAATCTGCACAAAAGTACCAGAGAGGTCTGCCTGCAACAGTATCTTGCTGCTGGCTGGGCTCCAGGCTCTAGCCCGCACAGGGGAATGCATATTGAATGAATGAGATAGGAAACACAGAGTCTTTGCCAAAGAGCTGGGACCCATGGGAAGGTGAGCAAGAGGTCTGCAGCACCGATCTGTCAGCCTCGCCCTGCTCTGCTCTATATGTGTGTGTGGTTAATACTAACAGCGTGTAACTTTTGTCTTAAGAAAATATCATGCAGTGTTGAGTTTAAGGGATTCTCTGGATAAGCTGACCCAAATTTTGTGTCTTCAAAACCCCTGGTCTCCCCTCGCCCAACCCACAAAGGGCTGAAAAGCATACGTACACTATATCCTGCAGTGTATGCAGATTGCACCTGTGAAGAAGGCAGGGCACATGGGTACTGGTGAAGATTGCTTTGTTATACATCTGGCATTAAGCCAGATGTGCTTGACCTCGGTGAGTCCCTGCAGATCCTTGGTCCTCGCCTTTGGTGCCATCAGGATGATCTGCAGGGCTTTTTCAGATTGTACATAACCTCAGTCTCACCCAGAGATTGTCTGGACATCTGTAAAAGTCTGCAAAAGTCCCCAAGTGGTTTGAGAACCACTGCTTTTAAACCTATTACCCAAATGTGGGAACATTTCAGCTCTGATGGAAGTGTGAAAACGCTGTGAGAGCCGCAGAGAATATGCCTCGTGGATCCTGCCTTTATGAAGTATTCACTCTCCCACCAGGTGGAGGTACAGGTGCATTTTCAAGGTTAGGGCATGACCATGCCTTCCCAGTGGATTCCCACCTGTGTGTCTGAATAAACCAGGGCTGCCGGTCTTAGATCCTTGGGGTGTTTGGTGGTTTCCCACGGCTCGATCCAGCCCCGTGCTTCCGGGCCCCAGTCAGATGCCTGGTGCTCTGCGTGGATCCAGAAAAGCTGGAAAACACAGGCCCTTTGTATTAGCTGGGCCACCCTCTCCGTGTAGAGCACCTTCTCACACCACCTAGATTCTCACTCTTGGTGACTCATCTGAGCTTTGTATCTCAGCTGTATAGGTTAAGCTGCAAATATCCCTGGGGAAACCACGTGTGACTTTGTCTCAGTCCCCAACATCTTGAAGTGAATTGGGTGAAAATATTTTCTTTGAAAGTATGAGGCAAGGGGAGGGAAAACGAGGAACAGAGAATAAAGATCCAGAGGGCCGTGAGGAGCGTAAGTGAGGCTTGTAAAAAAAAGAAGAAGGAGAAGAAGAGGAGGAGAACACAGCATAAGGCCAGTGCAGACCCCTGTAGACATTTTGTTGTGAGGGAGGAAGAGTGGGCGGAGGTCATATACTGAGCTTTTAGTTTGTTTAGCAATTGCCACCATTTAAAGGGCAAGGGATTTCCCATGAACATTAACTTTCAGTTTCTCTTGAGAAATCTGATCCCGCCATGCTGGTCTGTCATTCCTATAAAGCATGTGATAGCCAGCTGGATGGGAAGCCCATGTCCCCTGAAGGGCGTGCCTTCTCCAATTTGCAGAAATCCCCATCCGGCCCACTTTCATCTGGGTTCAAATCCTGGTCCCAGCATGAGCGGCACTATGCCTGTAGGTAAATTCCTCAACCTTGTCTGTGGATTGAGGATAATGATAGTTCTCCATACAGGATTCTGTGACGATTAAATGAGTTCATACCAGCGGCTCACTTACAACAGAGCCTGGCATTCTGACCCAGAACCCATGGGCCATTATTATTATTACTGTTGCTGATGCTGGCACTACTACATTACACGCCAGGCCCCTCTTGGCATCTAAGTATGCATACGCTGCCATAGGAGTTGTTTTAATGGGGGATTTGGGAGCCCAAGACCCTTTGCACATCTCACCCCATCCACTTCCTAGGTGTATGGTCCTACTCTGCAGCTCTGGGCTTCTGTTTCTTTACCTCTAAAAATGGACTAACAACCCTCATTGATCATTGAGTTGTCTGAGAGCATTAAATCAGGTAACATAAGAGAAAGCCCCTTCTGTGGTATCGGCGCATAGTAGGTGCTTCATACACGCTCAAGACATTCCCCTTCACGACTCTGCCCTGCTGGGACAGCTGGGGGTTCTAAGTGGGTCATGGAGGAGAGAGGATTTTCCAGGTCAGCTGCATTCAGCTTCAGCTCCAATTAGCGGTTTCCCTGGTGGAGCAGATTTCTATTAATTTAGGACCCATAACCTTCAGGATTAACTGGGGTGACTTTCTTACTATCGGGTTGGAGGACCTTTCTGAGTTGAGTGGGCTGCGTCCGGTGTGGGCTCTTTCTTCAAGGTTGAGGCTCCAAAGAAGAGAAAACACTCAAGCAGACACTTCCTCCCAAACCGCAGGCCCCAGGGGATGCGTCTGGGAGGTGATCAGAGATCGGAACAGTGATTAAATCCAGCTGTCTGCATGGCTGCAGGCACATCAGCTCAGAGTGCAGTAACTGGGCAGAGACTCACATTAGTGCTGGATGATTCTGCAGTGGCTTTTCTTCACTTGGCCATCCTTGTCCTTATGCGGAAATTGAGCTCGGCTTTTGAAAACCGTTCCGTTCCCATTGAAAAGTCCTTTCTTTATATATCCATCCCATTAAAGAACCTATTTTCTGCCAGGAAAAAAAAAAATTAGTATCACGTGCTCAGAATGCCACTCCCACTTCGAAAAACTTAAAGCAGACAGAAGCCCCCACTGGCCACACGTTCGCAGAAAAGCAAGCAGAACGCATAACACAGAGCAGCTAGAGCTCCGGGTAGGGCGGATCTGTTCAAAGCACAGCTCTGCTACTTAGCTGTGTGCCTCTGGGCAAATGACTACTTCTCTGGACCAGTTTCTTACTGGACAATGAGGATACTAGTTGTAAAGTGAAAATAAAGATGAAAGAGTAATGGCTAGGAAGCCTTTAGCACAGAGCCTGGGTGCACAGGAAGCACTCAGTACACAGAGGCCATCATTGATAATATCACTGGTAGTGCTAATCAAGACCTCGTAGCCCTTCCTTTCCTCCTATCCTAACCCTACACAGCTGTCAGGGCTTGGCCCAACGTGCTTGCCCTCCATAAACCCTTCCTGACCAAGCCACACCACAAATATCCCTGGGAGCCCACACACGAAGAGCTTTGTTATTAAAAGCCCAAGTTCTGGAGGCGCCTGGTGGCTCAGTCGGTTGAGCATCTGACTCTTGATTTCAGCTCAGGGCATGATCTCACAGTTTGTGGGATCGAGCCCTGGGTCGGGCTGCGCACTGACAGCACGGAGCCTGCTTCGATTCTCTCTCTCCCTCCCTCCCTGTCTCTGCTCCTTCTCTACCCCCTCCACCTCAAAATAAATAAATAAATAAACTTTTAAAAATAACATAAAAGCCCAAGTTCTGGAGAAGGCAGAGGTGAGATCCAAGCTCAGCTCTGTCACTTCTCACTTCTCCAAGTCCTTGCTAGTTGTTTAACCTCTTTGAGCGTCTATTCCCATTGAAATGGGAAAAATAATAAACCCACCTCACTGGGTTATTGTGGGAATCAGGTGCATGCAAATCAGGTAGAAGCTTAGAATAGAAATGCCCACTTATTTCCCCCCTGAGAATATGAGAATAGCATATATGGAGTATATGTGCTCATGTGAGTGTGTGTGTGTGTGTGTGTGTGTGTGTGTGTGTGTGAGAGAGAGAGAGAGAGAGAGTATGTGTGTGAGTATGTGTGTGTATAGGGGGATAGTTTCTGATGACAAGTTATTTGGAAGCAGGAAGCAGGCTAAGTTGAGTGTCCAGCAGGGTAGGTATACATTGCTGGGTTCATCTCTTTGCCATAATCCATAAATCCTGGGCACAACCCAAGGACTCTGACATCATGGTGTCAGGTCAACTCTGGGAAGCTTTTTGGTCTTATATGTTCCATTGCTTGTTTTTCCTCTTTGAGGGTCTTCTTGTTGTTTTTTTGTTTTGTTTTGTTTTGAAATCACCAGCTCTGTCTTTGCTCTCTGTGCATTTGCTCAAATCTTGAGATCAGACATATTTTCATGCTGCTTTGGATTCATTTACAAGAGGAAGCCTGTCTGGTTTCATCTTGGAGCATCTATTCATCTTGTTATTTAGCACTGGCTCAGAGACCCAAAGATGGAGGGTTTTGATAATTAAGTAATTTAAATGGAACACCAAAGAAACCTCAGCGGAGTTTAGTGTAATGTGCGATCCAAGCAAAATGAGCTGGGTTAGCTTTTGACTATTTAATGAGCTTTTGGAAAGTAATTACTTGAAACTTGGGTCCATTTGACTAATATTTTTTCTTCTGTTTTGTCATTTTCACAAGCACTTTACTGAGAAATGCAAATATTATCAGAATGAACGTGGCCTTTGCCTTGGTCACACTCCAGCTTTCTTGAGGTGGGAGGCGGGGCATTTGAAGATATTGAAACTGTCCTCATTAAATGCACCAGTAATTGCGTAAAACTCATTCTTAAATCAGAATGCATCGTGTGACATTTCTAACTTGAAGTTCAGGGCCACATTGAGGCTTAGGTCTGATTAACCATAAGCAGTCTTGCTTTGGGACAAGCAGCGGCAGGCACTGTTGTCAGGTCTTCCGATTATAAAGACCTCTCTGGGAAAGTGTTGCTGGAATGAAAAGCAAAAGATAAAAATTGAGTCTCTTATTGTCATTTCTTCCCTAATTCATTGGAGTCCTCATTTCTGAGTGGTTCACGTGTCCTCCGAAGTTCATTAAACTCAACCTTTCTCTTCTCTTGAAGCTGATGACCAAACACCCGGGCAAACGTCTGGGTTGTGGACCTGAAGGTGAACGTGACATCAAAGAGCATGCATTTTTCCGGTATATTGATTGGGAGAAACTTGAACGCAAAGAGATCCAGCCCCCGTATAAGCCAAAAGCCGTAAGTAAACTGGTCTCTCTGACTCTTGGCTTCACACGCGTAACATACCCTCTCCTCTCCCGAGTGTGTGCGCCCTCGGTGTTCCGAGGGCTAGACATCGATGGCTCCCTCAAATATGTCTGTAAGTGCTCCCGTTGATGCGCACAGTCACTGGGTACAAAAACAGAGATCTCCGTTCACACAGCCCGGCCTCTACAAATGCGGGAGAGATGCTAGATACGAACTTTTGATTTATTGGTTCAGTTATTATGACTGTCTTCGCTGGCAACTTTTTGGAAATGTCTCGTCAGTGAGCGGGAGTTCAGGTCTGGTTTTGGACCATGACAAAGAGTCTCATTTTGCCCTCGTTCTTTCCTTGGTTCGACTGTGTTCTTTTCTCTTCAAATTGACATTGAAAAGGCCACGTTACAGTATTTAAATTTAATTCTGAAACATACAGTGCGTCTGAGGCAGTAAATAAAGACAGCTCTACCAGCCAGCTCCCACCCGAGTGAAACAGAATAAAAGCAAAAGCTGGCCCGCTCGTAGACCTCTTGGAGGCTCTGAGTGTAGGTACAGCTGGGAGGCAATGTCTATAGTATAAAAAGACAAGCCTCCCATTTCCACAGTTGTGCACACACAGGAGGATTTTCCATCCCCAGAGACTCGGCTGGGCGCACTGTCACACCCAGGGAGGAGGAGTTTGCCCTGAATGAATCCAATCCAAACTACAGCTCCCCAGACAGGATATTTCTTTGTTAGACTAAGATGAGTGGAGACCCGATGACTTTATTATGAGCTCTGAAACTGCCTACCGAGGCTGAAACATGCACAAAAACACTGTCATTGTAACCGGAAATTGTAAGATCCATGACGATAACGGTAGTTATGTTGATAGCATTATTATTCATTTCGTGGCCACTTATTACGCGCCAGGCACACTAGTAAGCGCTTCACGTGTGGCATCTGATGAAATCCTCACCACAGCCTGTTACGGAGGTGCTGTTACTCTGTGTCCTGGAAGAGAAAATGGAGAGCTTAAGTGCTCTGTCCAGGGTCACTCGGCCAGCGTGCAAGGACATAGGGATTCAAATCTCAGACAGCCTGACTCCATCGAGGCATAGCAGAATGCCCAGGGGCAAAGGGCGTGTAGGTTTAGGAAAGCCTCGCAGGTGGGGCACCTGGGTGGCTCAATTGGTTAAGCGTCTAACTTGGGCTCAGGTCATGATCTCGCGGTTTGTGAGTTCAAGTCCTGCATCGGGCTCTGTGCTGACAGCTCGGAGCCTGGAGCCTGCTTCCCATTCTGTGTCTCCCTCTCTCTCTGCCCCTCCCCCACTTGCACTCTCTCTTTCTCTCAAAAATATGTAAAAACATACTAAAAAAAATTAAACAAAAAAAGAAAGCCTCTCAGGTGACTCTCCCCATCTCCCTGGTGCTGCACCTTCCTGACCATCCCACACCATTAGCATCCCTGCTTTACAGCATCCTTGATGCATCCTGTGTCTCTCTGGACACTCCCTGAGGTTAGGAAGCTAGATTATTTACAGACAGCCAGTTCCACCTTCCGGCCCTTCTAATTGTGGCAAACCTACATGTTGGTGTCTAATCAGCTTCCCCGGACTGCCATCCCTCTGGCCTGTTCTGTCATCAAGAGCCTCTTTCTCTGCAGAGCACCCTCAGACATTTGCAGATGCTGGTCTTAAATTCCCGAGCCCTGTGATTTCAGGCCAGATACCCACCCCCCACACACAGACACACACATGCACACCTTCCACCTGCAAGCATGTCCCAAATGACATCACCTGCAGATGCTGATTGTCTGCCAGGTCATCAGTATCCGTCTTCAAATACAGGCACAGGATTGAGCACGTTTCTAATCGTGTCTGACCCTCAAGTGAATACAGTGGGGTCCAACAAAAATCTGTTGATTATTCTAGAGCTGGTGAACTCTGTTCCCCTGTCTGCTCCCCTGTTTCATCACCTGTGATTCAGCAATGTTAATAGTCTGCATCAGAGGATCGTTATGACGCATAAAGTGCTCAGTGCATGCCGGGCATGCAGTCAGCCCTCTTGGAGAGTGGATAATGATTTTTGTTAGCGGCGTCACACATTGATTGATGTCTTGGGTGCAGGGTCTTTGAGGGATAGAACAGTGTTGAGTCCAACTGATGCTATTTTCCAAAGATGACGTCCGTGTGTGCACTGGGCGTGACAGAGGGGCACTGCATGTCCTAGGCAGCACTTTCACTTCTAATGAACCATTTGGAAAAAGATCAAAATGGCAGCCTGGGAGAGAAGAACAGGTTCTCCGTTCAGGGAACTGGGAACTCAGAGATAGGACACAAAACTTACGGGGTTTTCATGGGCTATTCATGACGTCTCAAAATGTGGACCCTCCCCTCCACTTGGCCGGTAGAAAGATGCAAATGTCTGCATCTCTCCCAGCGTTGAACCCAGTGACATTCTGGGTAGGGTTCATTCTTTAGTTGTAGAGCAGTGGTTTTCAAAGGGTGGTCCCCAGACCAGCAGAGTCATCTGGGAATTTGAGGAATGAAATGCTCGGGCACCTCCCCAGAAGCCGTGACTCAGAAACCCTGGGGGTGGGGCCTCCAGGTGAATCTGATGTGCCCCAGGCTGAGATTCTGTGCTGTGGAATTTAGTGTTAAGAGCTCATGGGGAGGGGGGGACGTGGCAAGGAGGAACATTTCTTAAAGGGGAAGACATTGGTTCTCGCCTAGTCTGGGTGAGGGGTGGTGCCTTCTGGGAACAGGTCGCAGGCTCAGGTGCCTACAAGGCCAGGCAGGTAATGTAAATATGAGAGAGGGAGTGGTTGGGGACAGAGGCAGACCGCAGGGTGGGCAAGCTATCTACAAGGCCCCACAGGCGCTCACCTCCAGCTGCCCAGTTGCAGGGTTCTGGTGACCGTTACTAATGACTGTGATCTTCTTTTTTAATTATCCATAATAACAGCTACCTTTTTCTGAGCATCTTCTACGAGCCAGGTTTGCCCTGCAGGGATACAGGCTCTGCCTTGCTCTGTCCTCACCAAGATTTTTAGGTGAGAGCTCACTAGTTTTTGATATATCAGCCACACATTGTTAAAAATTAAACCCAGTTCAGGCCGAAGTAAACACATCTGCAAGTCATACGAGGCCCAAGGACTCAGTTTAAAATTTTGGGGGGTAGTGATTACTCAAAGTCAGGTTGTCATTTAACCGGTTCCTGTTAGTACTGGTTCTTTACAACTGAGTCCATGCTGACTGGGTAAATATTTTGAAACTTCCTGCTGAGCAATAATGAATATAAAAATATGTAGCCAGCGCCTGGCTCATAGAAGATACTTAGGAAAAAGGAGCTGTTCTAACCACTGATAATATAAAAAGATTACAATAATTAATAACAGATCAATAGGATCCTCAGACTGTTCTGCGTTCGATAATGGTTTCCAACCAGCCAATGTCTTGAATTCCCTCTGGTGGGTTGAACAGTGGCTTTCAAAGTGCAGTGATTGCCCTGGACTGGATATTTCAAGATGTTCAGCCGCCAGCTCTCAGGGGAAGCAGGAACTGCCCTTGCTGCCTGAGACTGAATTAGAAATAATAATAATACATGCATCACCCCATCTTCCGATTCAACCTGCACTTGTGCCTTTGGGCTGTGGATGCTGGCCTCAGAGTCCTCATCCCACTCAAGGATTTCACATTTCCCTTCCGCACACCCTCCCCGAGGCCCGTGGTAAGTGTGTGCAGAGTGCCATGTGCCTTGCGGGTTATTAAAAGGCATGCGTGTATCTGTCAGTGTTCCAGATTCATGCATACTATTAAGCAGAGAGCAACGGGAGAAAAAAAAAAAAAAACCATGGGGTAATAACAGAGGATCATATTCAAACATCAGTGAAGGGTGCTATTACTGGAGGTTCATTAACGTGGGTTTTGCCATCTTTTGTTATGGCAGGGAGCCGTATGCGGAGCATTGTTCATAACTACTGAGATACACTAGCTTTGGCACATTCTTTCACGTACCTGAGTGGTTTTTTCAAATGTGCATCTGATTGTGTCGCTCTTGCTTAAAGCTTCCCTGATGGCTCTCTGCTGCCCCCAGAATCGTGCCTGCTGTTCCTTAGCATATGTGGCATCTGGGGATCTTCCATGGTCCGGCGTCTGCCCCCTCCACAGCTTCAGCTCCTGCCTCCAAAAACAAGCGTTTCTGAGCTTCTTTTGGTTCCTCAAACATGCGACTGCGCTCTCTTCCCTTCCCGGCTCTGTCCGTGCGTAGCCATCCACCTGGGATGCCCGCACCCTTCCCCACGCTTCGCCCACCTCCGTCCTCTGTCCCTTGTTGGTGTCTTGCTCCTTCCCCCTCATCAGATCAGGAGAACATCATCCCCTCAGGGAGGCTCTTATTGATTCTCTGCTAGTGTCCTATCAACAAACTCATCACACTTTATTGTAATTGCTTGTTCCACGCGACGTCGGTCTTCTTGACTAGGACTGAAGGGTTCTGACTGTCTTTGTCAGTGTTGATTCCCGGTGCTTAGCCTAAGGTTTAGCACCTAGCCGGCACTTCATAATTTTTACTGAATAAATGAAGGAATCCACGAACGGCTGTAAGGTAAGAGGCTGCAATGCTCTGAGCAGAGGAACATAAGGGGTTCTCTAGGGATATATACTAGAGCCTAGGGTGCTTTTCTCATGTGCAGAAGGGCATCTCGAATGAATAGGTCGTTGTGTAAGTTCCTAAAGAGCTCGATTTGGGTGCTGAGTTGTTTCGGTCATGGCATCATGTGGTTGTGTGCGCAGGGAGAGTATGGGGAAGGGTCGGTGATGCAGCGCGTGAGTCCTTGCGCTTTGGATCGAGGGCCGTGGCTCCTGCACTCTGTTGTCGCCCAGCTCAGTGTTATGGGTGCCCTGGGGTCACCTAGCAGATCTTCTTAAATGCTGCTGTGCACACACAAGTCACCTGGGTACCTGGTTACAATATGGATTCTGATTCAGCGGGTCCGGGGTAGGGCCCGAGATGCTGCGTATTTTCACATGTGCTGGGCTGCTGCCGGACCTTTCATCTGCTGAAAGGCAGATCCTGTTGTAGTTAGTATGCCGTGTAGGATGGTGAAGGCTGTGCTGCAGGGGTGTGTAAGCTCTAGTACAGAGCGTGCTGGTGAATGTGGTTCGGGCCACACGGCAGGCTGTGGTGGGTCAGTGTGTGTTGGTGGGTGGTGCTAGTTTGTGTGCTAGAAGGCGGTGTGTGTGGCTGAGCGTGTGGTGGAGCAGTGGGTTGAGAAGCAGGGTGTTCTGGTTCTGTCCTCCTGGGATGTCGCCCAGCGCCCTGGGTCATCCTCTCCGCAGGTGTTTATTGACATTAGGTACCATTCTAGGTGCTGGAGACACGGAAGTGAAAATAACACAATCTCCTGCTCTCGTGGAACTTCTATTTTAGAAGGAGTGGGCAAACAATAGACATAGAAATCGGCAAATAGGGGCGTCTGGGTAGTTCAGTCGGTTAAGCGCCCGATTCTTGGTTTTGGCCCAGGTTATGATCTCACAGTTTGCGGGTTCAAGCCCTGTGTCAAGCTCCACGCTGACAGCATAGAGCCCACTTGGGATTCTCTGTCTCCCTCTTTCTGTGCCCCTCCCCTGCTCACTCTCTCAGTCTCTCTCTCTCTCTCAAAATAAATAAACTAAAAAACATCAGCAAATATGTTAGAAGGAGATAAGCATTGTAGAGGAAATCAGAGCAGGGGTGAGGATGGTGAGAGGTGGATCAGAGAGAGGTGGCTGGAAAGCCTTGCTGGCATTTCAGCAAAGATGGGAGGAAGGTGAGGGACTGTGTGAGCCATGTGTGTATCTTGGGGGGGAGAGTGGTTCGGGCGGTGGTAACAGGTGCAAAGGCCCTGAGGCAAGAGCTTGCCTGGCATGTTCAAGGAAGAGCACAGAATCCAAGTGCTGAGCTGAGTGGGCGAAGGAAGGGGGAAAAGAAGATGATACTGGTGAGGCCACGGGAGGGGCAGATGGTGCAGGCCACTGTAGGATCTGTGGCTTCTACTCCGGCTGAGATGGGCAGCGTTTGGAGGGCCCTGGGCAGAGAAATGGCATGATCCGACTTTGGGTTTTCAGAGGATCACTCTGACTGTTGTAGGTGCAGGGGTGAAATCAGGAGACTGGTTCGAGGCTCTTGCGGTCGTCCAGGTGGGAGCCAGTGGGCATTTGGACGGGATGGAGATGCCTGAGGGCCTCCAGGATGTGTTCATATCGGCACACCTAGCCCTCCCTGGTTCCTGGCACCTTGTGGATGCCCAGTGATTACCCCAGGGGCCAAGAAGGAATGGATGAGGGAGAATCCCTTCAGACTGCCTGCATAATCGCTCCTCGAGTGTAACGTGGTAGCCAGTTGTTGGTCCTGGCAAAAAGCAGGATGAAGGGATAAAATAGGTTGTCGTGAAAGCATCTGGAGTTCAGAGTGCTGGCATGCGGGGCACGGAGTAGGGCATGGCTGTTCCTCCTCTTGTCAGTGTAAATTCTGTGGCGGTGTGGGAGGTCCCACGTGCTCGGGGTGGTAGCCAGGCAGTCCCCTTGGTCTGGGTGAGCAGCTCAGAATTTGGCTGTGCTGCACTAAGAGGGTGCATTGAGGCCATGGGTGAGCATGTCTGCTGGCTGAATTTGTCGTATGTGGTGCTTCGAGTCACAGTAGAAGATATGCTGATGTAGTGTGTTTAAATCAACATGCCCGATCGAGATTTTGGTGGCATTCATATGCTAGTAGGAATTGCCTTAGTGAAGTCTGGCGGTGTCCCTAATGCCCAGTGCAAAGCTTGCTGTGAAAACTGGGTAGAGGCACACGTCTTGGGCTCCATTCCCCAGCTGTCAGCAGAGATGCAGCAAATTGAGGAGGTGGGAGAAGAGTAACCAGGTCACAAGGACACCCTGCTTCGTTACGGCCCACGGAGGCCTAACTACTAGGGTGTTTGTACAGTGACTTGCCCGCTAGTGAACGTGGCTCTCTTTCGGTTCTAAAGTGTGCTCCATCTGATGGCCCATTCGTTCTGAGCGGGGCTTGAGGAGTACAGCTCGCTGAGAAGCGGACAGTAAGAGCCATTCATCCTGGGCAACCGTCCGGGACCACCCAGACGTGATCGGCATTGCTCACTCCTTCCATTCATTCCAGCCCGGGTGTCAGGCCTCACCGACTCCAACCCCTCCTCGTGTGATAGTCTGATTCCAGTCATTTCCACTTTTGTTACCTGTCCTCCTTGTCACTTGACATAAAGCCCCGTACGGTTTTCAGGCATCTGCACATCAGCAAAGCTTTGGGATCTTGGAGGCTGAAAACGCAGAGCCCCTGGTCCCCTTTCTACATCACGACAGCCTTTCATGTGATAGCGTTTCCCAAACACTGCATCGTTATCTGATCACATATCATGGCCTGCATCCTCCAGGAGTCTAGATGCCGAACTGCTTCGGAAAGTAAATCATGCTCCCAGGACTTGGTTTCTCGGCAATCCTGTCATCTGAAAACATTGTTTGTGTAGCCGAGGTCAAAAGCTTCAAGTACTGCTTTAATGAGCTGCAGTTCTGTTCATGTGACATTCTCCTCCGAACCTAATTGCCCTTTACAGCGTATGAGTAAGTGTCTCTGAGTGCATGTCTAAATGTGTGTTTGATGTGCTGACATTTCTGAATTGAAACCACAAAGTGTAACCTTTGTATGTTTGCTATTACAACTCCAAAAGCAAGGCTTAAGAAAGGGGGCGAACTTTCTACTTAATACGATTTATTTAAGAATAGAACCTCCCTCCCCGAGGCAGCACCAAATGCTCAGGAGAACAATACCTTTCAGAAAGCTGGGATTTAAAGTCATTCTTCTGAAACCCGTACTATTCAAATATACCGGACAAAATATTGAGTTATTGTCTGTGCTAAGCAGCGTTCTAAGTGCCTTCCAGGCACTACCTCAGTTAATTCTCTATGAGAGAGAATTATGGGTGTCATTATGGGGGTCTCTATGGGTGTCATTGTCACCGTATGACAGATGAGGGCACGCAGCCTGGAGAGGTTAGGATGTTTGCTCAAGGTCCCGCAGCTAGCAGGTGGCAGGGCGAGGCCTTGAACCACAGGCTCCACACTGCCAGTATCCTTGGAAAGATTATCAGGAGCACTTGGAGCCCCTTTTAAGGTTTGAAATTGCACCGGTGGGAAGGAGCCAATACCACCATCCAACAGTGTCTGTTACATAATAGACGGAGACTAGATATTCTTCACAATTCAAATGATTTAAAATTTATCTTAAAATGTCGCAACAAACAAGTAACATATTCACACCTTTTACACTTCACTGGCAGGGTTTTCAAAGATGCAAATTTCACCGGCTCCTTCAGGCTTTGATTTCGAGGCTGACAAAGACCGCAGACGTTGAATGCCGTCCGAGGGCAGGGCATGGCAGCATCCGAGCTGAGGCACTCAAGACGGGCTCATTAAGGAGTAGACATCTCCCCACTCGGCTCTGTTTGTTCTTTCGGTTATCCAGAGTGTGAAGTTTACACAGATCCTCGTCAGGATATTAGGCTACATTCAGACACTGACGCACAAATAGCCAAGAGTTGTTTAGGACACAGAGGCCCGGAGTCTGTCTGTTTATCTTTCTCTCCCTCCCTCCACCCACCCGTGGAGAGCTGTGGATCAAACCAGGCTCCCTTTGGGCAGTTGGAGTTGGCAGACTCCTGGGCCAACTGAAGTTCCTAAATCACTTGCCAAGTGCATGACTCTGAGCTGTCCCCCGGTGGAGATGCCAGCCGTGTGAACTGAACTGGTAGATGGGAAGGTCACATGCTGGGGGAGAGCACAAAGCTCTTAGGATGTGTCTGTCAATAACTTCTGGAAAGTAACAGAAGTCCAGAACTGGAGGAGCCCTTCGACGTGGGTATAGATACCATCATTCTAGAGAAGAACGAGCAGAGGCCAGAAGATTTGCTTCAGTGACTTACCCAGGAAATAGAACAGAACCAGGACAAGAAGATGGGCCCTCCAGTTAATGGATGCAGGACTTTATTAATACTGTTTACAACCGTAACGATAAAATGGGCCAGGCATGTTCTGTGAAATTACTCAGTTTTACTAGAAAGCAGAGCCTTCGGTCTACTCACAACCGCCCTGTGAAATACTACTGTTATTACCTTCCGTGTGTAGGTAAGGAGGTAGGCTCAGAGAGGTTAAGTAACTTGCCCATGGCCACACAGCTAGTAAGTCCAAATGAGTGCCAGTTTAATTTAAAGGCCTGTTTCGTGAGTTCGAACCCATGTCAAGCTCTGTGCTGAAAATACGGAGTCTGCTTGAGACCCTCTCTCTGTCTCTCTTTTTCTCTCTCTCTGCCCCTCCCCCACCCTCTCAAAATAAATAAATAAACATTAAAGAAAAACCCCTTCCCTCAAACCTGGGATCGCTCCTTCCCACTAGTAGGACCGCTGCCCCTGTCTGCTCATACACACAAACCTTTGAAAGAACTGCTAATTCTTGTTACCTCCAAGATCGTATTTCATTACAATCCATTCTTTTTCTAGTTTGGTGCATCTGGCTTCTGCCTCCACCTCTCTGTTTTGATATTTCTCCCGGGGAGTTGTCAGTGACCTCAGAACAGTCTTCTCTCAGAGACTCGTCTTCTCATTCTTGACCTCATTATATTATTCGATATTCTGATCTTCTCTCCTTTAAAAAAAATCCTACAATATGTGAAATATGCAAAGCAGCATCAAAACTATACAGTGAGACTGTCTCCTCCGCCCGCCCTTGACCCTCAGCTAGGTGCCTTGGTTCTCCTTCCCGGAGCCACTCACAGTGGCCCAGTTCTGGGCCAGCCTTCTAGAGAGGCTGAGTACCAGCGCAGGACTACCCCACATCACACAGGAGGATGCCAGCATCTTCGATTCCCGTGCCTCACTTTGTTACCTTCTGTCTCGCAGATTGTGTTTTGTCAGCATCTCGAGATCTACTTCATTTTCAATAGCTTCCTAGTTTCGCATACGCATGAGTGCCTCTGTAGGGTAAATTCAGAGTCCCCTCCTCCACTCTTTTTAAGCCCCTCTTTCTTTCTCATTTATATGGCCCTGAGCTCACTGATTGTCCAGAAATACTGACTCCATGAAGGCTCTGAGGCCATGATGTCAAGACATGCATGACCCAGAAAGGGAAAGAAAAACTTTCATTTCTTGTTTATTTACACGTGCAGTTTCTTAAAAACAACCACCCTTCACCACTGAAGAACAACAACTTCTTGGTATGTAAATCTGCATTAAAATGTCTTTCCAAGCCCAGGCGCCTGGGTGGCTCGTTCAGTTGAGCGTCCAACTTGGTTCAGGTCATGCTTCCCATTCTGTGTCTCCCTCTCTTTGCCCCTCCCCCACTCTCACTCTTTCTCTGTCTCTCTCAAAAATAAATAAACATTAAAAAATTTAAAAAATGTCTTTTCGAGGCAGCAAGGCTTGGGTTGGTGGGGGGGGGGGGGGGAGGGAGTGGAAATGTGTCCCTTTTGCCCCCCGGGCCCACATCTGCCCCTCACTTCTAACTGGGAGCCCCATTTAGGGCCTGACATCATCTTGCACCCTCCCATATCCCACTAGCCTCGGGTGGAAAAGATACCCGTTTGTGTCTTAAACGTCTGTACTTGCAACAGCAATATCCCAGGAGAGGCTGAGTCATGGCAGGGCCTGCAGGACCCCTCTGTAGCCAGAGCACCGCCACTGCCAGTAGACTAGCTCACTGCACTCCATGGAAGCTACCAGCTACCACGTCACTTGTCTTCTGTGCATTTTATCAAGTCCTCCTCACCCCACACGACAAGGTAGGTTAATTCGACATAACAAAAAGTTGGCTTAGGGAAGTCAGCTCACCTGCTTAAGGAATCGGTACCCGAGTCGGCATTTAAGTTCCCGCCATTCGTAAGACAGTAAAATGTAGTAGGAAGCCTGTGGTCTTTGGAATCGAACAGACCTGACCCTGGATCTTGGTTCCCCTCCTTGACACTGTATGGCCCTGACCAAGTCGTTAAGTTTCCAAATTATCTGTTCGGTGGAGATAACCCTTTTCCTGCCTGTCTCACAGACCCGTGAGAATCGAAGTTATAAAAACATAGGCAAATAAATGGGGTAGCTTTATTTGAAGCCAGCGACATGGGTGAAGAATAGATAAGAAAAATATGACACTCTGTTCACACGGGAAAATGTTTAGAGTGTTTCATCTCCTTTCTTAAAAGCCGGGTAAATAATAAAGAACTGATTCTATATTTTGTATCTTTATACAAAGTCTCCATCTATCTGTTTGTCCGGCCAGGACAGCAGACTAAAATGTTAAGGTCATGAAGGTATGGAGAGGGTGAAATAACAAAGGGTTTTGTTGTTTCTTTTTCTCGTGCTTTTGAATGACTTGTTTGTTTCGGCAAGAAATGTACAAGGCTGATGGAAGAATCTGGATTGTTGCCAGATCTGGGATCAAATCATAGGTACTTAAGCCTTGCTGTACAGCAGAGACATCATGGAACCATTGGATTAAATGAGATACTGCTTATGAAGTACTTAAACAATATCGGGCTTATATGTACTTAATAGGCACTGCTACTCATCCGTCTGACAACATTGAGTGCCTGCTGTGTGCCAAAACCTGTCCTGAGTCCTGGGAAGGCCATGGTGTGACTTGAGCTCTTGTGGGGCTTACCGTCTAGATGGGAATATAATTCATCAGCAGAGAAGCAAAGAAATAAACATGTAATAGAGATTGGGCTATTTGGGTATTGTTATTTCCTGTGCGAAAGTGATGCCCTGAGGGAGAATTAACAGGAAGGGAGAATTGGAGGTCCTATTTTGTCCGGAGGTGATCCCAAACAGCTCCTCTGAGGCGGTGGCATTTAGACCAAAATCTGGAGGAAAAGAAAGCATTGCATCTTATTTTTAGATAAAACAAAACACCAAACTTGCTACCCAGTGCAAAAGCCCCTTCTCTTGCTGACTTCCTTCTAACTAAATAGACACAAGAGATCAAACACCCCGATTGTAAGGAATCTTCACTATTTGCAGACAAAGGAGCTTTAATCTTTCTTTTCTTTCTACGCTGTATTTTGTCTGACTCTGCTGGGGAGAGAAACCTTGGTACACAAACGACTTAAAAATGATCCAACGTGTTTACAGCTCTGTGCTTAACTGACTGCTTCTCACTGGGTGGGGCCCTCCTGTGTTGTCCTGCTGCGGAGAACTGTCTGTAAGGCATGAAAAGGACCCAGAATTTCATTGAATTTGCACATTAAAAAAAAAAAAAAGAATACTCTTTTGTCTTTTTGCCCAGGCTGTATGGCTTATGTATATTTTCAGTGTGACCTTCTAGTTTGGGTTCCTGCTGTCTTGATAGAGGCCGGGTTTCCCTGGTGTCTTTCTTTCTGGTCGCACTCAGCTTAGATGTCACCTCCTCCAGAAAGTCTTCCTGGCCCTCCTTAGGTGCCTCACTTCTGTGCTAAATGGCCCCAGTTGTCACATGGTGCCATGTGGTGGCCTGTGTGTGTGTCTGTCTCCTGCTAGACCACAAGCTCCGTGATGACAAGGACAGGGATCCTCTTGTGTGCCATCATATCTCCAATGCTTTAACACACCTCCAGCAGAAGAAGCACCAAGGCCTCAAACTGGCAATAGCTCCCTCATTTAAATGAGCTTTTGTGGGTTTTTTTCTTATTAAAAAAAAATCTGTCATTTAAATTTTCAAACACACAAGCAGAAGAGATAAAGGAGAAAAGTAAGCAGTGTGTAACTTGCTGGTCTTTATATGCACATAGACAATATACAATATCTGTAAGCACACACATTTGTGTGTATAATTTATAGAATGGGAACATATTGTATGCAGCTAGTAATTATATGTAACTATGCCATTTAATATTCTTCTACATCTCCTTTTAATTTTTAAAAGTGTGTTGCATTATAATACATCAAATAGATGTATCATTACTTATGTAACTTCTTTTCCCTATTGGTGGATAGTTTGATGTCAACTTTCTTCCCCCCCACCCCCCCACCAGTTGTCTGATGAACATCTTATATCTTGGTGGGATAAACCCAGGCATATAGAGGAGGGGTCCAGGGAAAGTCTCCTGGAGGAAGTGACATCTGTCTGGAGAGGAAAAAGATGTGTAGGAAATGCCCTGGTTGGGGGGGGGGGGTTGGAGGCAGGTGTTCTGCGCCCCCCTGCGCCGCCCCAGGTAGAGGAGACAGCTCATTGCAAAGGCTGGGCAGTGACAGAGTGCATGAGTGTTCTGGGAACCCCGGGGACCGAGTACAGCTGGAGGGCGTGTTGGGGTGGGGGAATGGGCACTGAGAGGCTAGTGACCCGGTGACCAGGGCCTTGTGAGCCATGCTGAGGAGTGTAGGCCCTGGGCAAGGGGGAGCCACTGCAGAGAAATGACATATCCAGGTTGGCATCTGAAAGATCCCTCTTGCTGCTATGACTAAGCCAACTCCACTTTCGACAGCCAGACCCGGAGCTGTTATTAACACAATGAAACAGAAATTAGAAAGAAGAGAAGGGGTGGGGGGCGAAGAGCTCACATGTAGCAGCTCACAGAGAAGCTTTTCAAACTGTCTAGGTTCTCAGATTCAGAGGCACAATTGAACCACAAGTCAAAATCCTTATTGCTCTCCTCTCCCACCCTGGAAAGAGGCGCCTTGTGATTTAAATAACCATGTTGGCTTGGGTCCCCGGCACGGTTCCGGGAGCTCCAGTGGTGCCCTGGCCACAAGGGAGGTGGGTTTTCTTTCAGTAGCTAAGTGAGGCTGAAGTACCCAGCCAGGGCAGCCAGAGAAACAGGTGTGGTCCACGCTGCGCGTGTCACTGGATCACAGCCGCAGAGCAGCACGTTCTCCAAGGACACAGCAGGCTCAGAGCCCTCCAGGCTGTGCCTCCCCAGGGCTGACGTCTCCATTTAGGGAGCGCTCCTGAAGCTAATGGGCAGTGACAGCTCCATTTGAAAAACACGGAAACACTTAGGGAGGCTGTGATCTGCCAGCTCTGTAAGCTGCTTATTAGCAGGAAAATCACGCTCCCGCTGTATTGTGCCCCCCTGGTTAACCCCTGTTTTTCCATGTCCCCTCTGCTATCTCACTTAAAGATTTCATTGTTCTCTGAGGCGGGGGGGGGAGTGGCGGGGAGTGCAGGGAAGGGGGAGGCTCGGAGCCTCCGGAAGCTGTTTCTCTGTGTCCTATATCACAGCCTCTGGGGAGGCCCCGGCAAAGCAGCAGCCCTTCTGGTGTGCATGGGAAACTGATGGCTTTTAAAGAAAAACGGCCCCCGAAGATTCTGTGTCTCAGCTCACATGCTTCCTATGCTGGCTGGTTTGGGTCCCAGCACCCAGGCCAAAGAGGAAGCCTCGCAGGTCTGCCTTACTCCCAACCACCGGTCCCTGCCACGCTCTGCCCCCCGGCTCCATGCACCGTCTGTCTGCTCCGGATGATGACACCCAGTTTCTAACCCTCCCTAGTGCCTCTGCTGTCAGTCCAGCTGCTGCCCCCTTTTCTGTCCCCACACCACAGATGAGGGGACTCCTACAACCCTCGACATCCCCACTGGACTCTCAGACTTATCAAACAGGAAACCAAGTGCCCCGTTGCCCTCCGAAGGCTCTCTACCCCTTCCCCCATTCACCGTGGAGCCCAAGTGCAAAGCTGTAGGGTCCGACAAGTCCTCTCGTCCTGAAATGCTGGTCTGACCCATCAGCAAATCTTGCACCCCTTCCCCCACTCCAGATGCACCTTTCCATCTATCCCAAAGGTACCTCCTTCTGAGGCACTATCCTGTCTCATCTGGTTGGCATCCCTGCTCCTTGCCCGTCCATCAACTTTGTACGCGGCACCAATGATCCCACAGAAATATGAGCAGAGCCTGTGGGCTGATCAGAATCCTGCAGTGGCTTCTTACCGAGCTGAGATGGAAATCCTCTGCCTCCAGGTCACTGCTCTGGCCACACTGGCCTCACTGCTGTTGGGTGACTCTGCCGAGCAAGCACCTGTCTCCAGGCCTTTGCACATGCACTTTCCTCCACCTAGAATGCTTTTCCTCCAGACGTTCAAATGTCCTTACTTCACTGAGGGCTTGCTTCAAAGCTCATCTCCTCAGAGCTGACCACTTTTTCGAAAATGGTGTTCTCTTTGCTCTTTATCACTGACCTGACTTTATTTTTCTTAATACCACTTACCTCTGACTGACATTAAGATACCTCTATTTACATTTACAGTTCCCCTTCTATTTTTGTGTTTATTGCCTTCCTTCCCCAGTAGGACGTAGGTTCCCATGAGGCATAGATTCTGTATAATTTACTGTTAGCACAGGGTCTGGCATATAGTAGGAACTCAGTAAATATCTCTTGAGTGAAAACAAATGCATAAGCAATGCAAGAACGTGAGCAATAATCCTGACCACACTGCGCTGAGGGTCCATCCTTCTTTGGGCAAAAGTCTCCCCCCTCCCACACTGGCCAGCACAGCATATCCCAAGTCCTGATTGCATGGCTGGGCATTGGTGGGGGGGGGGGGGGGTCACTTCTTGTTTTCTGAGACCCGAGGCAAAGATATCAACAGGGCTCAAAGAATTTAGCTTGGAATAACAAATCAGTTTGTTATAATGCTTATAGCTAGGGTGCATTGACACTTCCTCAGTGCCCAGGAGCAGTCACACGCATGATGTCCTGATCTCCTCCGCACACCCTATGAGAGTCTGCAGGCTGTGGCCTCGTGGGTGCCTTCTGCCCAGATGGGAACAAAGCAGGAAGCTGAGGCCATCTGAGAGCTGAGTCCCATGCACACACACCCCCATATCTCTGCTTCCCTTGACTGTAGGGCTTGAAGGAGCAAAGGGGAAATATGCACTCCTTGACTTTCTCAACTTTCCTTCCCTCTGCCAGCGACTCAGGCTCAGTGTCAGCTCTCCATTTTCTCATCTGTCTCTTCCTAATTGCCAAGTGGGGTGGCCTGTTCTCTGCAACTTTTCCTGCTTGACCTGTTGGAGATAGCTACGACAACGCCCTTCTCCCTGGATTCCCTCAGTCCCCCGCTTGCCTGACAGTGCTCCTTTCTGGTTCTCCTCTTCCCGCTCTCAGTTTTAGGGGCAATTTTCTCCCTGGCACATGGAATCAGATCCCCACCTCCCAGGGTGGTTATGTGAAGCAAAGAGGTGATGTATGTGAAACCCTTAGCAGTGCGGGTTGCCTGGAAACTGCTCAGTGGGTTTTATTACTATTATTATTATCTTTTTCCCACTTTCCATGTTCTGTACTTTAAGTTGTTTTTTTTTTCTAAGACTGCTCTCCTTAGCTCCAGAATCTGTACTTCTAACCCCCTTGGGTCATCTCTTGGAACCTCCCTGGTCCCTCAAAGTCATCGTGTTCAGGGACATATAGGTGGCTCAGTAAGTAAAGCATATGACTTCGGCTCCGGTCATGATCTCACAGTTCGTGGGTTCGGGCCCTGCGTCAGGCTGTGTGCTGACAGCTCTGAGCCTGGAGCCTGCTTCCCATTCTGTGTCTCCCTCTCTCTCTGCCCCTCCCCCGCTCGCTCACGCGCGCGCGCTCTCTCTCTCTCTCTCTCTCTCTCTCTCTCAAAAATAAATATTTTTTAAAAAGTCATCATGTCCAAACGGAAGTAGCTGTCCTTCCAAATTTTCCCATTTTCTCTGCCTCTGGGATTGCTATAACCACATTCTCACTGTCATTCAAACCAGAGACCTCATCATCCCCATCCCTGACTCCTCCTCCCTCCCCCACCCCCCTGCCCCACTTAGTCACGTACTCATCAACCGACAAACCATTCGTGTTAAATGGAGCCAGGAGCTTAGGCTCCGACGTCAGAGGGGCCTGTCTCACGTTGCAGCTCTGCTATTCATTGACTGTGTGACCTTGAACAAGTTACGTAATCTCCCTGGCCCCAGTTTCCTCATCTGTCCAGTAGGGATGATGCCCACTTCGAAGGGTCATTGGGAGGATTTAATAAGGTAATGCAAGTAGAGCATTCTAGGGTGCCTGGCATTTAGCAAATGTGTAATGAATATTAGCCATCATGACTGCTAGTGCTTCTACTGTGTTGTCAGGTTGTGGTCGCCTCCTGTAGACACTGTGTTCGAAATACCAGAACTTCGTGCCAATGTTTGGGTGGGAATCAGTCACACACATACATACACACACGTTACAACTCTGATTCAGCCCGAGGACCCCAGGATGGGTGAGAAATGATCATGCTTTTCTCTCTCGATCCCAACTGCCCCACCAAGCACTGCTGTGTGTTTCATTCCACACCTTCCATTCCCATTTGGAGAGAGAATGGCTGAGCTTGCCTGCTGGCATCTTGCACTTAAGCGTCAGTGACCCACCCAGCTCACCAAGGCCTCGTGGTTGGCTGGCAATTGCAGAAACCAAACCCAGGTCTTGGGATCTGTCTTCATGGACTAGAGTTTGTAAATTCCTGTATCTCTGGAGCTGGAAACATACGTTGTTCCTGACTGGCAGCCAGAGGACAGCCCTTTGAGGGATCCACTGTTAAATACTGGGATCTCCCAGGTGACATATAACTGGCTCATGACTTAGCATCTGGTGCCACATGAAACATCACAGGTACCTTAATCCCATCTCTTTCAACAGGTGGGCCTGGCTGATGCCTTGCGGGGGGGAGGGGGGGGAAACATGCCACATGTCACCAGCCCCACCATCTCATGCCTTTGCCATGCAGCTCCTGACTGCCCAGGGGACACCCAGGGGCGGCTCACGAGCCCTAGAAACTGAAAGTCGGGAGCCCAAGGTCATGTACCAAAGGTCATGAGAATTTTGCATTTTCTGTTGCTCTCATTTCTGGTCATTGAAACCACCTCTCTGAGGCGGCGAAAGGGAAGGGATCCGAGAAAACCACAGCCCAGTTTTGTTTGGTTCTGTTTTGTTCGGGGTTTTGTTTTCGTTTTTGTTTTTCCACCTACCACAAGTTCTTTTCTTCCCCTCTCATAGTGTGGGCGAAATGCTGAAAACTTCGACCGGTTTTTCACCCGCCATCCACCCGTCCTAACACCTCCCGACCAGGAAGTCATCAGGAATATTGACCAATCAGAATTCGAAGGATTTTCCTTTGTTAACTCTGAATTTTTAAAACCTGAAGTCAAGAGCTAAGTAGATGTGTAGACCTCCGTCCTTCATTTCTGTCATTCAAGCTCAACGGCTATCGTGGTGACATCTTTTTTTCGTTGCAACGTTGCATCCATGTTTTATTTGCTGACGAGACTAGAGTGACCATGTTTCAGAACCCAAATGTCCTCAGGTCGTTTGGAGCATCTCTGTGAGATGGGATTATGCAGATGGCATGGCGAAAATGTTGCCGCATAATTAGCACATTCGCAAAGTCCTCTTACAATCCACGTTCGCCAGTGTATCAGCTCAGTAGATCCAGTGGGGACAGAAAATGCCTGCTTTCTCTCCCTTTTTTCCAGCGCTCCCATTTCACATGTTTTTCCAACTCCGAGCATCCAGTCTAGATTATTCCCACCAAGCGAGTCGATGATCGGACGCTAGCAGTATTCTCTCCCTTCCTGCCGGACCCAGAGCTTGGCGTGTATCCAAGTATATGGTGGCTTTCACTTAGAGGGAAGCCCTCCATTCTGCCAGGTTTGGAGGCACCGTGAGCCGCATGCTAAAAATAAAATTTTATTTGTTATTTTTTTTAGACTCAAAGTTAAGACGATTATCTCGGCCCTTTTAAAATGCCGAGAGTGTGCTTTTAGACAGTCTCAATCTAAAAGTACCTCAAGGGGTCAGTCAAAAGGCAGCCAGCTCGGGCACCACCTCCAATGCTGTGATTTCTGATCCTCTGCATCCCTGATCACCTTCATCCTCAAACTACTTGCAAAGGGCATTTGCACCACTCCCTGAAAAGACATGGTCACTCTAGCAAGGTCCCAGAGGACCGTGGTTTTACATTACATTTCAAATTTTATTTGCTTTGGGGTTTTATTTCTGTTGTTGTTCGAACGCAAAAAGAAAAAAAAAAACCCACTTTGTTACACATGCTTTGAAATATGTGTCCCAGTGTTATTAACCACAATGACCTGCTTTGATTTGTCGAGAAGGCAGCTCTGGAGCCTGGCAGACCCATGCCTGGGTGGAAGGGATTCGCCTAGGTTTGTGGCTGGTTTTGGGAAACTAAATAAGCACTCTGAGAAAGACACCATTTCCTGAAACATAGACAGTCGTATTCTTCACTTTGATGTTGTTTTGCAAGATGTTTGTGGAAATGTCCATTTGTATCTGGATATCTGTTCTGTGCCATTTTTTTTCTAGCATCGAGATACAATAAAAAAAAAAAAAGAAGAAATGCTATTTCAAGAAAACGGCTCTTTGAAAAACGTGGACCCAAACTACAAAGCAGGGCTCCTCAGGCTTTGGGACAGAAAGGAACTAAACCCAGATTTTAACCTCAGCCCCAGGGTTCAGCTGGTCAGAGAGGCCAGGGCTGGGGACCATTCAGGGACTTCTGGTGGCCTGTAGTGGGATGGGATGAGCTGGCTGAGGCTTCCAACGATATCGGAGCTCAAAGCCAGAGTCAAGTTTAGGGGCCAGCTAGGAGCATGGCTGGAGATCTTGATTTTCTTATCAAAATCACCACTCCTCCCAGCTTGGACTAAATATTCTTTCTTGCAAGCAGCTTTGTGAGCCCCCAGAAGCCAAGGAAAGCCCTCGGGTGGGAGAAATCCTGTTTCTGCCTGAGTGGATGAGGACAGCAGGGTGTTTCCCATCCTTGCCTACTGCCTCCTTCTATTCTCAGGCAGCCCTACAGAGAATTCCTATCACAAGTCGAGTGATTTCCAGAAGCACCAGGGCTTCTAAGAGACCATCAGGAGAACTTTAGAAACTTGACTAATGCCGTTGAAGTAAGACTTCTCATCTTTAAGAAAAGCGTGCTTTGGATTTGCACAGGCAGAGAGGCCCCTGGCTCGCTCCTGTCTGCCCTCCGCGTCTCCTTGCTGCAGGACCTCATGTGTGGCAAACTTGAAGTCTCAGCTGATGAGCTCAGGAAGTTAGAGAAGGAGGGAAATTGGGGCGGAACCCTCCACCCCCATTTTATTGTGGGGGAAACTGGCATCTGGAGAGAGGAAGTGACTTGCCCAAGGTCAGTCAGCTGGGGTGCAAACCCAGGTTTCCTGATTCGGTGCAAGACTCTTTCCACTCTATAGCTGGCATCTCTGAGCCATGCCCACCAACAGGCAAGTTATTTGAGGTCCTTCGTCTGGCTGTTGGGTCACCAGGTCTTTCCTTGGACATGCTGTCAGGAAGATAAAAACCATACAGAAGCATTGGGCCACTGACAGATTATTTGAGACAACTTTAGAGAACAATGTAAGATAGGTAGATAGGTAGCTATAGATAGATGATAGATGAGATAGATAGATAGATAGATAGATAGATGATAGATAGATAAGATGATAGATAGAAAAAATATATTGTATATACACACCGCACTCTACATTTTCCAAATTGCTGCCATTATTTTTTCAAAATAGTTTAATAGTTTGCAGAAAGAGGTACTCAAGCCAAAGTCTTTGTTCCCCTAACACACCTTGCTGAGGGCTGGTCAACAAAGGCCTCTGTGGAAGTGAGGGATCCTTGGTCAGAATTCCTGCAGTTTCCTTTTCTATCAATGTTTTAAGTACAAGGAAGACCAAGAAACAGAGCTTTCAGCATACGTAATCTCTGGGCAACACTTTGCAAATTTATTCAGGAAGAAAGATTTTTCCACATCATTGTGCCATCGTCCATGTATTCCACTCTCCGTTCATCTGGGAAGCATTCGTTGAGCACCAGCTGAGTGTCAGGCTCTCTGCTGGGTGTCAGCAGCACAGTAGGGAGCCCTACAGATGCCGCTGCCACTAAATAAGTGATTGAAAGCATGATGTGATCTAGAGATAACCAGTCTCTGAGTTAGCCGGTGGAGCCTTCTTACAAGAAAGAAAAAGTCATCAGAAGTCTTCAGGGCCCATCTTTCTCTCTGCAGACCATAGTTTGAGGCTGAAGGAGGAAATGCAGCAATGCTCTCTTGACCCAGATTTCTGGGGCATTCCTCGAGTGCAATGGGGGGGTGGGGGGGAAGGACAGGGGCTAGATGGTAGCGGGGTGGGTTTCTTCCAGAAGGCCAAAGGCACAGTCTCCGTGCTTGAACAGACCACAAAATCACCAAGATTTGAACAGAGACAGATCCCCATAGAGAGAGAGGTAACTGGTTTTACACCTCAGTTCTGAGGCCTGAGTCTTGCTTCTTAGAGTTTATCATCCTGCAGGCATCCTTTCCAGCCCTCAGGGAGATGCAGTTCTGCCAGCACACTGCCCCCAGCTTGACCCTGCCTGGCTCTTCTAGATGAGACAAGCTGAGATCTTCCAAAAGAACTTAAGAAAGAATTTTTAAAAAGAAATTAAATAAAATCCAAAGAAACCTAAACACAGTCCGTGTTGGCCATGGCTAATTGTCTGCTGGTATGCCAAGGATCCCTCTTGGCATTTCTGAGACTTCTCACTCACCTGTTCCTCTTCTAAGGAAGGGTAGGACCATAATGGCCTTCTTGGGGAATCAATAGAAGGCCAGTGGAATTGATAACCCTCCTTGCATGAGTGATGCTATGCTCACGTGGCTTCAGATGCTATCAACCCAAAAAGGAGAGGCCCATCCTCTCCCACCTTTTAGGGTAAAATTCAGGGGTATTTCCTAGGGGGATCTGCCTGGAAGACAAAATCTAGAATGGCAGGTTCTATTTGGACCATGTGGCTGTTTGAAGCACGAGAGCTCACCAGCACAACAGATGGGGAAGAGCTTTGAAAGCTGGGGCTCGTGGTAAGGGAACCTCCAGGGATGCCCAAAGGCAGGGAAGGCCAGATGGGGTCGATGTTCCCAGGAGAGACCTGAAAGGAGGCAAGTGCCTGCCTTCTTGGCGCCCACATACCATCGTGGAGCTCTCAGACCTTGAAGGGACCTAACACAGTTCAATCCATACTGCAGCTCAAAATGGACAGAGGCCAATGTGAGGGACCCATAGGATCAGTGGGAACAGTTTCATTGCTTTGCTATAGAGGGTAGTCTCTGACTCAAGGACAAGTATAAATTGGAAAAAAGCAAAGAGGCTCATCCTTAGTCAAGTCTTCGTTCATTGACTGGTTCATTCACTCAACAAATAGTTGTGGACAGCCTGCGGTATGCCAAGCATTATTCTTGGCACTGGAAATACCATAGTGAAGAAACAGACAAGGACCCTCCCTACCTGGAGAGAGGCAATAAGTAAACAAGACAATGTCTGATAATAAGTAAGTGCAATGAAGATGATTAAAAGGGTGCCAATGTATGACTTGTAGGTCCAGAGAGGGATGTACAGGCACTTCCCTTAGGAAGAGGTGACATTTGAGCTTTCTCTGAACACAGGAAATAACACCAGCAGTGCCTGGGACAGCACAGGACAGGCTGACATCAGGCAGGACAAGACAAAGCAGAGTGGGTGGGACATGGCAGGAGATGGCCCACCGTCTAGAAAACAGCTCCATTGACATCTTGTGCCCACTGCAGTCTGGCTACACTTCCTCGAGTGTGTTGCTTATACTCCCCACTTCCCTTTCCCACACCACAACACATACAACACAAGAGTAAGTGGCAACTTCCTAGGGACACTTTGCCCATCTCAAAGGAGCATCCTAAAAGAAGGAATTCTTGTGGGAGGTATTTGGCGAAGAGGCGTGAGCCCAGCAATGAGAAACCCTACCAGTCAGCGCCCATTAGGAGCTAAACCTAAAGCATGGGTGGCAATTGGCCGAACTCCAGCAAATCAGTCAGTACTCACTGAACCTCCCCTCTTTACAATCTGACCCAGCTCTGGCTTCTGCCAGGCAAACTCTGGCCTTCTTGGCTATCCAGTAATAAACCAGCCATCAGGCTTTCCCCCCAGTCAGAGGGGCTGAGGTGAATTAAAAGCAGTGTGGTCAAGTGAAGATCACTAACCCACTGTACAACCTTGGGCAAGTCACTGTATCTTCCTGCACCCCAGTTTTCTCATATGTCAAACCATGGAGGGTGAGGACTCCAGCTCCCCTGCCTTTGGGTGGTGAGAATTGCAGGGGACAATAGGCTGAAGGACCCTGAGGAGGTGAGAACATCATACAGCTGTGAGATGTTGTCATAAGCCCACATTCTGATGTTCCCTGGAAAAGATTGCCCCAAACTGTGGTCAGTAAACTGCAATTAATGCCCCCCCCCCAGAAAAAAAGAAATTTCAGACTCACCAGAATAGAATATTTGTTTGTTTTAAGGCTGCCCTTACAGACTTGACTTTAAGCTTTGGGTTTTGTTTCTTATAGTTTGTTAACTAGATACATGCTGTAAACGTCCTTGGAGAGAGCCTGTGGCTGACGAAAACCCAAATTCTAGTCTGTGGGTGGATTTATGAGCATCCCTTCAAAGCCTAGATTGCACCAGGGGATGTGGGGTGGACAGTGGTCAGCTCCTTTCATCAGGCAGCCATCTGACGTCCCCACATGCCACTCTACCTTCTTGGGAGCTGAGTGGTGGTGCACCTGTTCTCCTTTTTAAAGAAAGGAGCCTCCTAGCCACAGGGGTCGCTGTTGGATGGTTTTCTCTGGGACGCCCTTCCCCATGACTAGTTCTATTGCATTTTGCGTGGTAAGAAGTTGTTTCCAATTCAGTTCATCTCAAAGCCAAAGAAAACTGAACACACACACACACACACACACACACACACACACACACATACCACTGTATGGCAATCCTTACAGAAATTCATGTTTCATTTCTTTTCTTAGGCAATCTCCACCAAATGTTCTCTCCTGAAGACAACATACAATGTGAAATGAAAGCCAGGGGTAGTATGCCACAATGCACCTGCTAAAAAACTCAGCACAGGGCTCTTTCTGACTCTGCCCATGAGATGTCATCGGCTTCCCACTAACTGGCAGGTGTGGGTCGTGTCTCCTTCTTATGCCATGTTAATGTGTTTGCTTTCCATTTGGCAGAGAGACAAGCGAGACACCTCCAACTTCGACAAAGAGTTCACCAGACAGCCTGTGGAACTCACGCCTACTGATAAACTCTTCATCATGAACTTGGACCAAAATGAATTTGCTGGCTTCTCCTATACTAACCCAGAGTTTGTCATTAATGTGTAGGTGAATGCAGACTCCATTGTCAAGCCTGAAGTGTTAAGGCTTCAGGCCAAGTGTATGTATCAATTCTAGTCTTCCAGGATCCATGGTGCATTTGCTGGCATTCAACATGTGGAGGGCTTGTCCTAGAGGGCTTTTCTTTGTATGTGTAGCTTGCTAGTTTGTTTTCTACATTTGAAAATGTTTAGTTTAGAGTAAGCGCTTTATCCAATTATAGAGGTACAATTTTCCAAACTTCCAGAAACTCATCAAATGAACAGACGATGTCAAAACTACTGTGTCTGATACCAAAACGCTTCAGTATTTGTAATTTTTAAAGTCAGAGGCTGATGTTCCCAGTAAATGTTTTTACAGTTATTCTACCCTATCTTCTTTGAATGCTAAGCATGACTGGTATTTTTAAAAATTGTGAGTGAGCTTTGCAGTTACCGTGAACTATTGTCTCTTGGAGGAAATTTTTTGTTTAAGAATTGATATAATTAAACTGAGTTAATATATGCAAACTCTCTTGTTAACATGTCTGCTTTTAAATAGGTCCTGGTACAGGGGTTATAAACTGAGAGCCATAAGCTGAGGCAGCCAGTGGATGAGCTTTGTTTCACAGGCACACAATTTTATTTCATTGAAATCATTGTCAACATTTAAAAATGGGATACTTTATATAAATTTTGATTCACTTATATAAATAAGATTCACTTGAAAAAAAAAATTGGGAGACTAATAGCCCTCGGCCTGGTTTCCACGTGGAAATAATTCCACCGAACTGAGAAATGGCTGTCTCCTTTAAAACAGTGTGGGCTCTGGGGTGCCTGGGTGGCTCAGTCAGTTGAGCGTCTAACTCTTGATTTCAGCTCAGGTTATGATCTGAGGGTCATGGGATCAAGCCCCACATTGGGCTCTGTGCTGAGTGTAGATCCTACTTAAGATTTTCTCTCTCTCTCCCTCTGCCGCCTCCCCCACTTACGTGCACTCTCTCTCTTAAAAAAAAAAGTTATAAAAGCAGTCGGATTCTCACTCCACCAAAGTCTCCACTATGCCCTATTGTGTCACACTCTCCATCCACTTACCTGGCTGCTGTAAATTTGAGGTCGAGACTTCTGCCATTTGCAAATCTCACACTTAATGGACTCAATAATTTTCCTGTGCCCAGAATCAGAGTATCCACTCAGTGATCCAATCAGTGTGGCTTGGTGTATGAAATCCTCGGGCACAAAGTACTTAACAAAAATTTCATCCCAGCTACGACAAAAGCAAGGAGGTCGCTGTCAGTACAGAAGCAACACTTTTCTGCGGTCAATGAGGATGTCACTATTTGTCAAACGACTTACCTTTTCCTATTTTCTAATTCAGCGTCTGCAACAACAACAACAAAAAAAAGTATATGCCCTTTTCTCCACAACCCTACTTCCCCAGGGAGGCCAGGAGAGGAAAGGAAAATAAAATATGCCATATGTTTGGCATGAGAAGGAGCCCAGTCTCTGAGATCAGAGTGGCACATTAATGAATCACTGGGTGTCAGCCTAATATCTTCTTCTCTGAATGAAATCATGCTTCTATTTTCCTTTTGAAAGATGTACTAATCCAATCTATAGCACATGCCTTTGTTGCTGCTAATGCTAGTGGGTAGCAGAAAAGAGCAAACCTGTCACACCAAGTACATTATGATTCCACAAAATTTATTCATCTCCTGCCTCCTTGGAAAACGCCCAGTAAATGGAGCATCGGGCAGATGCAATGAATCCATTGATCCTAGTACGTTCTTTGCAGAATTTTAGAAACTCTGCCAGTTAACATTGGGGAAAGCCAACTTAAACGTAAGGAAGAAACTGTGTGTTCTATGCATCACATGGAGAAAACAAAAATAACCGGATTTCTATAGATGTTTGATGACATGTTCCATTTAAGATGGTATTAGAGAAGAGCTTGCTGTTGTACTTCTGAGCCCTCCCCTCATCTTTTCTCCCTCTGCTGGATACAAACCCATCTTTTACTTCATAGTTATTGAGCAGCTCCTTTGAACCAGGCAAAATTCTGGGTGCTGAGGATATAGAGGCCAACAAGACATCCCAGAACTTTCCACTCACAAGGACAAGAAGATGCAGAAGCCCCAGCCTCTTCTCTTCCTAGGATCATGTCCAGTGAGAAAGAGTGGGAGCAGTTTACTCTGATTGACTCAGCATGGTCACATGCACAGTCCTAAACCAAGGACTAGGTCTGGGGTAGAGCGGGGAGTTGGGGGAGGTAGTTTGGCCAGACCTACATTGCATTAGTTATCTATTGCTGTATAACAAGTTACTCCAAAACTTTGAGGCAACAAATATGTATTGCTTCTCAATCACTACAGGCAGGAAAGCTGGGTGTGGCTTACCTGGCGTAATACCTTTCATGAGGTTGCAGTCAAGCTGATGGCCAGGGTTGCAGTTAACATATGAAGGATCAACGAAGGGGAGATGGGATTCACTTTAAAGCTTACTCACATGGTTGTTG
The DNA here is from genome assembly GCF_022837055.1 of Prionailurus viverrinus. Lineage (NCBI taxonomy): Eukaryota > Metazoa > Chordata > Mammalia > Carnivora > Felidae > Prionailurus > Prionailurus viverrinus. The sequence continues at coordinate 22,762,603 of NC_062576.1, read as the reverse complement.
GAAGCTTCAGTTCCTCACCAGACAGACATCTCCATAGGACTGTCTGCACATGGCAAGTGGCTTTCCCCAGTGACCAGTATGGAAGCCATCTAATCTCAGAAGTGACCAATTTTGTATCTACTACCCAGGCCAGCAATGGAGCTACTCATGAACTTAGGGAGCATTAGAGAAATTAGATAGATGGGAAAGAAATTGCCAGAAAACTACCTGGGCTTCCCCATGGTTATGGACCACCAGAAGTCAGTCTTCTTATTTGTCTCTTCAATCTCAACATACAAAGACATGGTTCCAGAGTTCAGGCTTGTCAACTGAATACCAGTGCCAACTGGGGAGCTGATGGTATAGGCTTTTTAAACCAATGAGGACAACATTTTGAAATCTTCAGATGTTATTTCTGCTGTGGTTCTTTTTCTAACCTCATACACAAACAGATGCTGGAAAAATCAGAGAGGAATGCAAAGCAAGATAAATAGGAACCAAATCTGGGACACTCAATCCAGTGCCACCTATCAATATCTGGCTGTAAAAGCCCTAAAGCCAAATATCTCAGGTCCTGTCTTTGCTGGTTTTGATCTGAAATTGCTTTGACCCACATGGAATTCTGCTGTTTATCATTTCCTAGACCTGCAGCGCTAGCTCCAAAAGTGAATCCTGACTTCTGAAAGCAATAAAAGTTTGAATTCTAGAGCGCTTGCCCAATGATTGAACCACACTCTCTCCACTATGGATTTTGTCCCCTAAATGCAACTTTCCCTGGCATATAGCCTGCCCAAATTAGGCCAGATGTCAGGTTAAGATTAAAATGGTATTTGGACAAGAGACACAACAACATCCAATTCTGTTTCAACTGGTCACTCTCCCCCACAAGGTCCAAGAGGGAATAAATACAAAAAGGACAGTGCCTAGCAAATAAAACGTTGATTACTATTTGAAGATTGGACTGCATATCCCAATGTGGGATCTTAATTCTAACGTGAGCTGTATTGCATAGAGAATTGCTAGATGTCATGTGGATTGTATTACATATCTATTGCTGTTAACAGATTACTCCAAAACTTACCATCTTAAAACAACACATTTCTTGGCTCACAGTCTCTGTGGATTGGGAATCCAGGCAGTTTAGCTGGGTCCTCTGATTCAGGCTCCCTTACAAGCTGCAGTCAAGGTGTTGGCTCAGGCCATCACTGTCTGTGGTCTCATCTGAAGGTTCAACTAGGGAAGAATCCACTTCTAAGCTCACTCACATGGTTGCTGGCAGGATTCAGTTGCCTGTGAGGAATTTGACTGACAGCTTCAATTCCTCAGTGGTTCCTGGCTGGAGGCTGCCCTCCATTCCTTACCATATGCACCCTTCCAAAATGTCATCTTGCTTTATCAAAGTGTACCAGCTAAAAAGACAGTATAGCGATAATACCTCTAAGCTGGAAGTTCCATTCAAGTTACTAGGTCCAGCCCATGCTTAAGGAGAAGAGACTATACAAGGCATAAATAGGCAAGGCAGAGACTTAGTGAGAGCCATGTGAGAACCTGCCTACCACGTGGATGGAAAAGGTTTCCTCTAAGAGACATAATACAGGGTGGAGTATGGGAGAGAAAAGGGGTCTTAGCACTGTGTCTAATGCATGTGCACGATCTTGATGGATCAGATCAACCTTCCCCCTTGAGGTAAAGTGGAGGGTGGGAGGAGGCACTATGGTCATCCTTCCCCTGACTGAGAGTTTCTGAGCTGCTGTGGGTAAGCAGACTGACATCATGTATCCAAATGGAAACGACTTATTCCTGGGATCAAAAGACTCAGGCCCCTTGTGAATGGAACAGAAATCATCATTTATGTAAGCCCACAAGAACTAAAGGCCCTTAGTCTCAAAATAGAGGAGTTTTCCTTGAGCCCCTAAACATGAGCAGCATCAGATTCACATCACTGCCCTAGTTAAGCAGCAGAAGGCCAAAAGCAACCATGGCAACTTTAGTGAAGGAGCCCCTGAAGGTATCTGACCCCAAGATTATCCTCGAGGAGTGCCACTGGTTGTAAGTAGACAGAACCCAGAGGAGGGCTTACAGGGAAGAAGGGGGAAAGGGGGAAATGTTTTAAAATATTATTAAGGGAGAGGAAACTGATTGAAGAAAGGCACAAGCAGAAAAGGCCTCCAGATCCCATCCTCTATCATCTCCTGCCTCAAACCTGGGCTTGAGGGTGATTTGCTCTTATGCTACAAGGGCTGAAGCTAAGTCAAACAGTCCGTGACTGCAGAGAGAAATTATTAGAGCTGAAAATGAGTATCTTTCATTCATTCATTCCTTCAATAAATCTGTCTTTAGGACCAATGACTGATCCAGATGGGAACAAAACATGGGCCCTATTCTCATGCAGCGGATGTTCCAGGAGGGATTCATGTTAAACAGTGAATAACATGATTGCAGATGGCAGCAAGTGCTATGAAAAAAAATAAAGACTGGCAGGGATGGGATGGTTGGATTGTCAGCTATTTAACCCAAATGCTCAAGAAAGGCCTCCGTGAGAAGGTGCTAGTTTTATCTGAGTGACAAGGAGCCAGAGCAAAGCATTGCAGACAGAGGGGACAGCAAAGGCCGGAGCGTGAGGCCTGGCCTGCTGAAGACCAGCACGGGGAGAATAGTAAGAACCGGGCAAAGTGGTGGAGACAAAGCCAGAGAGGAAGGCAGGGGACAGATCTGGTAGGCAATTGTCAACCTTGGTGAGAAGCTTGACTTTGTTCTAAGTCCAGTGAGAATCCCGTGGACACCATATTCATTCCCTCTGCTGTGGCTGTAACAAATGATCACAAACTGGCTTAACACAACACACATTTGTTATCTTACAGTTCTGGAGGCCTGAAGTCCAAAATCAGTCTTACTGATCAAGGTGTGAGAAGAACAGATTCCTTCTGGAGGCTCTAGGGGAGAATCTGTTTCCTTGTCTTTTTCACTTTCTAGAGGCTACTGCATTTCCTTAGCTTATGGCCTCTTGTCACCTTCAAAACACATCACTCCAGGGCGCCTAGGTGGCTCAGTCAGTTGAGCATCCAACTTCGGCTTAGGTCATGATCTTGTGGTTCGTGAGTTTAAGCCCTGCATCGGGCTCTGTGCTGACAACTCAGAGCCTAGAGCCTGCTTTGGATTCTGTCTCTCTCTCTCTCTCTCTCTCTCTCTCTCTGCCCCTCCCCCACTTGTGCTCTGTCTCTGTCTCTCTCAAAAATAAATAAACATTAAAAACAAAAAACACATCACTCCAACCTCTGTGTGTGTTGTCATGTCTCCTTTTCTGTCTGTGACCGTCCCCAGTGTGATTACTTTGGACCCACCTGGATAACCCAGGATAATATTCCCAACTCACAATGCTTAACACATCCTCAAAGTCCCTTTTGCCATGTGAGGGAACGTGCTCACAGGTCTGAGGGATTGGAACATGGACATCTCTGAAGGGCCCTTATTCTGTCTTTCTACAGAGACTCTCAACAAAGGGATAACATCTGATCTACCTTAGAGAACACGAGTGCACGAGTTGGGGGAAGAGAAGGAAGATCAACAGAGGCCATTCCAATAGAGCAGTGAGGAAGCAGAGGTGCACTTGACCTTGACTGCTATCCCTGAAGAGATAAGAGGAAAAAGTGATTGATTCTCAGACTATCCAACCAAACTGGTTCTACTGATTCCCAGTAGGGTGCTTTTTCAGCCATCCCAGGATCAGACTTTGTAGGAACCGCCAGGGTCTGTATGACTGTTCTGAAAGGAAGAGGCCAGGACTGGAATGGAGGAGAAGAAGGATAAGACTAAGGCTCTGGTCTGATGTAGTAAGTCAAAGAATGACCGCCCTGAGATTTCCAGTCCTAACCCTGGACTTTGTAAAGGTCACCTTTTCTAGCTTTTACCCTTGGGGAAAAGGGTCTTTGCAGGTGTGAGTACACTGAGGATCTTCAGATGAAAAGTTACCCTGTATTACCAGCGTGGGCCACAACACCATCACTGCTATCTTTATCAGAGAGAGGCAAAGGGAGCCAACACAGGCACACAAAGGGGGAGCTGGGGTGCAGATGTGGCCACAAGACAAGGAATACTGCCAGCTGCCAGCGGCTGGAAGGGGTGAGGAGCAGAGTCTCCCTTTGAGCCTTTGAGCTTCCAGAGAGAGCGCAGCCCTACCCACGGCTTGATTTTAGCCTTCTGGCCTCCAGAACTGCCTATCTCTATTGTTTTAAGAGGATAATTCGATTGGGATAAATTTCTACTGTTTTAAGCCATCCAGGTTGTAGTCATCTGTTACAGCAACCCCAAGAAATAGATACACCTAGCGTGGACAAGATTGTAGCCTACAATCTGACCCAGATGCCAGTAAATCGACCAAACTGGATTCTGGAAGCACACCTTCCAATGTGGGGTGCCCCAGGCAAGCACAGGCAGGGGTGAAATCTCACTCCTAATTGTCCGGGGAACAAGATGAAAAGAAACTAAGAAGGCCGCCCTAGCAGCCAGAGGACCCGGATGACTTTAAGCCCCTTCCCCATTCGCGCTGTCCCCACCAGCAGGAACCAGGAGCAAGGACCCCCCACCTCTGTGGGCGTAGCCCTCGTGCAGGGCCCCTGAAGACAGCTGTTGCTCTGTATGGTTCAGGCCCGGGGACCGCTCACCTCCCCCTCAAAGTACACCCACCTGGGGCTGGCTCCAACTCCTTTATGTCTGATGCAGCAGAGAGTGGTGGAAAGCTACAGAGAATGGACAAAACTCACAGACCATCTGTTCATCTTCTGTGTTTTGTGAATTTATTTTCAAATGTTAAGCATTTGATAGCAGTTGTCAGGCATTATCTCCAAAGCTACCATTTGGATAAAGATATCCTCTTAAATATCCAGGAGAATCACTCAGAGATCAGTGATTCTCCAGGGTTTGGAAGAAAGGGTGAGTCGTATTTTGAAACAACATCTTCAAATATTATTACATAATTGTAGGACCAGAAAAGGGAAATAAGGTGTCTTGTTTCTATAATACAGATTTCAGGAAGAAAAGCCAGACCAAGTCTTGCTGAAAGGACGGTGTAGGAAATGGAGAAATTTCTCAATCGAGAATCACAGGCTCTGGGATGAAAGCCTATGGATATCTCCTGGCCTTGGTGAGATTTTTATGTTTATCAAAAAGGGACACAGGGGACACCTGGGTGGCTGAGTCAGTTAAGCATCTGATTCTTGATTTCGGCTCAGGTCATGATCTCACGGTTCATGAGTTCAAGCCCTGCATCGGGTTCTGTGCTGACAGCATGGTGCCTGCTTAGGATTCTCTCTCTCTCTCTCTCTCTCTCTCTCTCTCTCTCTCTCATTCTCTCTCTCTCTCATTCTCTCTCATTCTCTCTCTCTCTCTCTCCCTGCCCTGCTCATGCTTTCCCTCCTCTCTCTCTCTCTTTCTCTCTCTCTCAAAATAAGTAAGTTAACATTTAAAAAAAAAAAAAAAGGACACAGGTTTAAAAAAGAAAGGTGGGTAATGCATTCAGTATAGGGGTGTGTCATCTTCATTTGATTCTAGGCACATTTGGGAAGTGAGTACAGCCATCTAGGAAGGGGTGTCAAAGATGAGCACAATGGACCAACTTCTGTGGGTAGCTTTGTTCCTCCATGCCCTACAGCACAGGGCTGAGTTGGGAGGTCACACTCACTTCAAGTGCAATGGTTTCTGATAGGAGCTTCTATTCTGAGTAGGACTGTCCTCGGGTATCAGAGATGAGTCTGGTGACGTTGAGGGCAATGGGGAAATTAGGCAGCTAATTCCCTAAGTTATGACCTTAGACATCCATGACTAAGCCCTCTTGGCCAACATGACCATGACAACTAAATATCGACACTCTTGGACCATGTTCCCATCTCACTGATACAACTGCAGAAAACTTTACCTAGGTTAGAATAAAGGGGTTATTCTAGAGAAAAGTGAAATGGTGAGCTCATAACCTTGGGAACTTCCTTAGCCATGACTTCCCATCCTTAAGGTGAGGGACAATACTAATACTTCTCCCTTAGGATTGTTGTGGTGATCAAATAAGACAGTGCCTGAAATATGGTATGTTTTGTATATGTGTTAGCTATTATTTTCCTTATTACAGGAGCCAGGCAGATAAGCCAAGTGCATGAAGCATTCCAGGGGGGAAAATCACAAGTGTTGTGAGCCAAGAGTTCTTGACTGGAAGAGTACCTTGTCCTGTCTGATGTGAGCAACCACTGTGGTGTCCTCTCCCAGAGACAATGTGTGGGAATACAGGCCGGTAATGCCATATTTTCCCATTCCTCCAGAAAAGCTGGAAGTCTGGATTTTTATGTAAAACATCCTGATTTTATTTTTATTTTTTTATTTTTTAAAACATCCTGATTTTAAAATATGGGCCACGAATTCTAATTTTTTGAACCTCTAGGCTATGCAAATAAAATATGCCCATTCGATACTTATTTCAAGCAGGCCACAAGCTTGAAACCTCTAATGTACAAGATCAATGGGCACATATTTTCAGCCCTTTTAAAAGAATGCTGAGGGTATTTGGGGGGCCTTTTATTTGCAGAACTCATTAACTGGACACTATTATAACAACGTATTATAATAATGTAAATACTATAGTAATTTAACATTTACAGCGTGTCAAGCCCTATCCTGGGGCTTTACTGTAATAACTCACTTGACCCTCACAACAACCCTACAAGGTAGGGACCATTAGTTTTGCCATTTTACAAAGGAGGAAGCTGAAAGCTCAGAGGTTAAGGAACTTGCCGTAGATAAGACAGCAGGTGGAAGAGCCAGATTTTGAATGCGGGCTGCCTTTAAAAATTTGTGATGATGGGGCGCCTGGGTGGCGCAGTCGGTTAAGCGTCCGACTTCAGCCAGGTCACAATCTCGCGGTCCGGGAGTTCGAGCCCCGCGTCAGGCTCTGGGCTGATGGCTCAGAGCCTGGAGCCTGTTTCCGATTCTGTGTCTCCCTCTCTCTCTGCCCCTCCCCCGTTCATGCTCTGTCTCTCTCTGTCCCAAAAATAAATAAACGTTGAAAAAAAAAATTTAAAAAAAAAATTTGTGATGAGGGAAAAAAAGAAAAAAGAATTGTGATGAGGGGCACCTGGGTAGCTCAGTCGGTTAAACGTCCAACTCTTGGTTTTGACTCAGGTCATGATCTCACAGCTCGTGGGATCGAGCCCTGCGTCGGGATCTGCGCTGACAGCCGCAGAGCCTGCTTGGGGTTCTCTCTCTCCCTCTCTCTCTGCCCCTCGCCAGCTCACTCCCTCTATCTCTCTCAAAATAAATAAACATTAAAAAAAAAGTTTGTGATGAATCACATAAAATTTTTCTAAAGCCCACACACAATGTCGGCATGGCCAGAGCTGTCACCAAAATGTGCATTGCCGAGGGATGTTGAGATTAGCAAGACCACAGGAGGACCCAAGCAATGGGAACTCAGCAAAGCCTTAGCACGTTCCCAGAGTTGCTGGTGTCTACCAGAAGTCAGTGCTTGGCCACTGAGCCATGTTTCCATTTGATGTGGCACCACATTAAATGCATAGTTGATGGCCAGCCTTCATAGAGCATGTACATGTTCCAGTCGCTCTTCTAAACACTCTACAAATATTAATTTACTTAATTCCAAAGAGACAGATACTAATTTCCATCATCCCCATTTTATGTGGAAACTGAGTCACAAAGAGATGGAGCCTTTTGTCCAAGTCCACCCAGCCACAAAAGAGGATAGGTTCCTAAGTCTACGTCTTAACTGCACTCTGTTCATAAATCTTCGATAATACCCATCACCTCTAGTTACATCCACTACCAAAATGCCCATGCGCAAGAAAGAACAGAGCAAAAGGAGAGATTTCTCTCTTTTTTTCAGTGTTTATTTATTTATTTTGAGGGGGGGGGGAGCAGAGAGAGAGGAAGAGAGAGTCCACACTTGCAGCACAGAACCCAACTTGGGGCTCAATCCCATGAACAATGAGATCATGACCTGAGCTGAAATCAGGAGTCAGATGCTTAACCAACTGAGCCATCCAGGTGCCCCTCAAAGGGAGAGATTTCTAATTGACTACTGACAAAACTGAACATTTTGGGGGGAAATGCAGTTTGCTTCATAATGATGACAACAACTAGCTTTTATTGAGTTTTCACTAGGTTCTCACCAAGGCTAAGTCCACAGTAGCCTCCTATAAACCGCAGGAGCTGGATGTTATCATTCGACCCATTTTTTATGGACAATAAAGCAGAATCTCGAGGTTCCAAGGAACTTGAATAAGGTCAAACAGCTGGTAAGTGATCAAGTGAGGGCTTGAATGCAGATCTTTCAGACCCTACTGCCTGCGTGCTTAAGCCCCACGTTAAATGTTCAGGAGTTTGTTTCTTCCAGAACAACTTCTGCTAAAAAAGATGAAATCAATGGAAACAGTATTAGTATCACTATTGTTAATCAACCATGGAATAACTTCCAGGGAATTTCCAAAAAGAAGTCCACAGAGCCGGGCAGTGCCTAAGGGGTCAAGGTTTAGGACAGAGCCTCACTAGGGATGAGCCCCAGCCCTCAGACACCCCGCAGCCTAAAACAAGAGGGCTATCTGCCCTCCCTTTCCCTCTGGCTAAATGTGAAGAGTGTCCTTCCGCCTTTTTCCCTCCCGGAGGGCGATTCCTGCCTGGGGATTGCACTTGTATGTGCTTTTAGGTTTACAAGTGGCAAAAGCCACCTCAAAGTGGAGTCATTAAAAGAAAAAGAGAGAGACATGATCTCTTTGTTTCGGTAACCAAATAAGCCTTGGGTTGTCTGGCTTCAGGTACAAACGGATCCAGGGACTCATACAATATCAGAAAGCTGTCCCTCTCTACCTTCATCTAATTTTCTCCGTAGTTCATTTTCTTGGTTGCCCCTGGAAGCTCCAGTCACTATCCCCAGAGCTTAGCAATACGAGTGGAAGGAGAATTTCTTTTTTTCCAATGGTCCCCATGAAAGTGTTAGGATGGAGTTTTTCTGGCTTGGTTTGAATATCCATCTCTAATTTAATTATCCTCACCAGGGAGACAAATATCAGATTTTTCAAGCCTGGGTAACATGTTTGCCCTTGGAATAGTGTGGAGATAAGAAGCAGTCTCCTTGGATTACATGGGAGATAGGTGGTTTTCCAGAAGAAAATGGTCTTTTAATTTTTAAAAGAGTGAGGAGAATGGGTTCTAGGAGATGCCAACAACAGGTGTCCTCTATAAGCTCATATTATAAAGTCACCCTCTAGATGCTAAGATTATAGGCACAGATCCATCTAGTCCCTAATGTGCTTACATATTCACTCTTACTGGAAGGTTCTCAATACCTCTGAGGCCTATGAGAAACTCCATAAACGTCTTTGCTAGCATAGGTACTGGACATTTTTCCCTTCTGGAAAAAAAGAGCACACCAATATTCCTTGCGATACAGTGCATCCCTCATTTTCCGTCACTTCGGTTCAGGTGGGGCTAACCCACGGAGGCTTCAAGCATGAAGATGTGACCTAAGTCCACTGTATACCTCTGGCCTCAAGATCAGTTCTGAGATGATTATGGGATTTGATTCTTACCAGAGTCATCGTGTCCTGGGTGTTAAAAAAAAAAAAAAAAAAAAAAAAAAGCCTACTGGAGGGAAAAAAAAAAAGCTCTTTTTTTTTCTTTTTTTTCTTTTTTTTTTTACTAGGGTTGGTGAGAGGGTAGGCTGTTGGCTAGGAGATTGCTAGAGGGCGTCTTGTCACAAGGATAGGGCTGGTCTGAAAATGACGCCGGATAGAGGAAACCAGAACTTGGAGATCGAGTTTGAGCCCCTGGACCCGGACATACACTATTAGAGACAATCAATCACATTATTTTTTTTCTTAAATTAAGCCCATTTGAAGTGGATTTCTTTGTCACTTACAACTAAAAATGCCTGACTGCTACCACCTAGATTCAAACACCAGTCTTGTCACTTTTATAAACCTTGTCATTTTGGGTAAATCGACGAACCCCTCTGATTCTTGGCTGCTTTCTCCGTGGAGTGGAGATCACCTCCGTGGCAGGGTTTCCAGGATAGTAGAGGTTATAGCTGATTAGTACCGAGCACAGTTCTGGCAACGCCATGGGCACTTCATACAGGTATGTTTTACTGGCATTGGGAGAGCAGGAAAACGAAAGCCAAAGGAAGCGGGATCAAAACCAAACTTGGATGACTGTTGGAGCCAAGAAAACATTAGATGTAAACGAGCTGTCTGGACACAGATAACAGGGAGGGTAGGGAACAACTGGAGAGTAAGTGCCCACTGCGACAACATTCAAGCTTGAAAATTCAAAATCTCTCAAACAAATTGAGGACGAGGGCTGCCAGTTCACAAACCTTGAAAAGCAACTGAAACATGAATGTTCCAGAGGAGACCCCAGCTGTGAGCCAGGAAGTGCAGTCGTTCGGTTCGACATGTTCCCACGGATAAAAGCTCTAGGGAAGGAAGCTCCATGATGCCTCCATCAACAGCCTGCCTCTCCCAAAGCAAGAGAATCAAAGGGCCTTTGAGTCCAGGCTTTCCTTAATTTCAAAACCGAACATGACCACTCTTTATTTTTAACCTTCCCTTCCCCTAGTCTATGCCTTCAAGCAGCTTTTCTGGGGAGAGAGTGTTTGCGCCCACACTGGCAAATCTGAGTCCCTGGCCACGCGCCGGCTGCGACGGGGCTGTTGCCATGACCACCCACCCCAGCACCTGGAACCCAGCCTTTAGAGGGGCTCACTTGAGAGCCGCATGAACGGTAAGAAGCGTGGAATTCAAGTCCCCAAGGGACCTGGCTGAGGGCAAAGGGACCCTCACGCTTGTCCCCTCCTTTGGAAGGAGTGTGCCTCTGCCCGGTTGGAGTGCCTGTGACAGTAGAGATAGTGAATCTCCCGTGTGCCGATGCTCGTTGTGCTTCTGCTGTTATCACATCCGCTTCCTGGAGAGGCCAGCAAACTCGCCTAGAGTCTCCAGGCTAATGGTGGCAGAGCCAGAATTTGAACCTCGGTGGGTACAAACCTAGCACTCCAACATAATAACCATAATGCCTACCGGGAGACAGAGCTGACGTGAATGTTTGGAGCCACTTGACAACTGTATTTATTTCTGCTGATGATTAAAGAATCCAGGCACCTGGGTGGCTTAGTGGGTTGAGTGACCGACTCTTGATTTTGGCTCAGGTCATGCTTCCAGAGTCATGGGATCCAGCTCCACATCAGGCTCTGCACTAAGTGTGGAGCCTGCTTCAGATTCTCTCTCTCCCGCTACCCCTCTCCATTGCTCTTGTACACACGCTCTCTCTCTCTCTCTCTCTCTAAAATAAAAATTAAAAAAGAAAAAGAATCATCTGATCCATACCCCAGTTTTCTCTCATTATGGCTAGTTTGGTGGTCTTAAACATGTCCACAAATTCTTTGACTCGTCACCCACCCAAAGGTAGAGACTAACCCCCTCCCTTTGAGTTTGGGCTGCTTCTCACAAATAGAATGTGGCAGAAGTAATGCCTTGTGATTCCCAAGGCTAGGTTAGAAAAAGCTACAGGGTGTCCACCTGGCTTCATGTCCTGGGATGCTCGCTCTTGGGCCCCACCTGCCATGCTGTCAGGAAGCCCGGCCACGCAGAGGCCACGTGTGGGTGCTCCCTCGAAGAATCCTGCTGAGGTCCCAGCCCACGGCCAGCATTGACACGTGAGTGGGGAAGCCCCTGGGATGAATCGAGCCCCAGCCACCAACTAACTGCAACCAGGGAAGGACTCTGAACGGCACCACACAGCTGGTCCCAGGTCAGTTCCCAGAACCGTGAGAGGTAATAATAAATGGCTGGTGTGAGCAACAGTTAGGGTGAATTAGTTCCTGTAAAAAATTATCAGTCTTTGGGCCCTGGCAAAAAATAAATAAATAAAATAGCAATGAGCTGTTTGACTTGTATGATTTTGCTCCAAACTGAATAGATTCCAATCCTACAAAATCTCGTCTGGGCCACTCTCTGTCTGCTTCTTTCACCACGCTTTTATTAATTAATTGTGATGATGATGATGGGGGAGGAGGGTGGTGATTTGTGCTAGTGCTTCTTGAGAGCTTTGTGTGTGCCACATGGAGAGTTAAGGGCTTCACCTTTCTTTCTTTCTTTCTTTCTTTCTTTCTTTCCTTCTTTCTTGTTTCTTTCTTCTTTCTTCCTTTCTCCTTCCCTTCTTTCTTCTTTCTTTCTTTCTTTCTTTCCTTTTCTTTCTTTCTTTCTTTCTTTCTTTCTCTTTCTTTCTTTTTCTTTCTTTCTTTCTTTCTTTCTTTCTTTCTTTCTTTCTTTCTCTTTCTTTCTTTCTTTCTTTCTTCCTTTCCCAAAACATCCCCACGGTATTGTCAGTTTTTCAGGTTCAGAACTGTACTCACGGAGTTAAGTTGTCCAGAGGTGCACAGCTAGGATGCCGCAAGACCAGGTTGTCATGGATTCCCGGCCCAACGTGTGTGAATTGAGCTCCTACCATGTGCCCCACACTGTGCCGGACTCTGGAGACACTACAGAGAAGACTTCATGCATGCGGACTCCAGGGCGGCAGGCGGGCGGTAAGGAAACAGACAAGCAAGCGAGTCAATAAATAACAGCGTTGCTGTGTGAGCCTTGCTGGGAAGAGCAGTGAGGCTGGTAGGAGCCAAAGAGCTGCCTTCAATCCCCTCCGAGGAAGTGGCCTTTGTGGGATGTGCATCCTGGGCAGCAGAAACACCCAGAGGGGAGCCAGGGTTGGGCGAAGGACCTGGCACATTCAAGAAGCAAAATAAAGACACCAGCCTCGAAGTGAACGAAAGAAAACAGGGTGCGAGATGAAGACAAAGAGGGAGGTGAGGCCAGACTTCACATGGCCCTGTTGACCAAGGTAAAGAGAACATAGGTCTGTCCTAAGAAACATGGGAAATGTGAAAGTTTTTGCTTTTTCATTGGGTAGTGACAGGATCTGGTTAACTTCTAAAAAAGTGGCATTTCTGGCTGTTCCATGGACCCACCTGAGGGGGTGACACGTAGGCCAGGAAACTACTCAGTGTTGGCCAAAGGGCATACAGTTGGACCTTGTAACCCTGAACTTGAACTGAACACCAGACCCTTGGGATCCGAGACTTGAACTGCTTGGCCTGACCAGAGCACTCTATCCTGAGCGAGAATTCTCTCGACTCATGCAACAGGGGCTTGACGAACCCGCGTGTGGAAAAGCCCAAATCATAAGGTTCTGAATTCAGGATGAGAGAGTGGGCCAGGGGCATGGGAAGGAGAGGATAGCCACAATAGTTTCCATTAATTAATTTAAAAAATTATTAATTAAAAGTGCAATGTGCAATTCATGCTGGAACACTAGAAAATCTTGATGAAATTGATACTTCTCCGGAAAACAGTCATTAGCATTCTTTCCTAGTATAATATAATCTTAAATAAAGGAGCATAGTGATTATTAAGAGGGCAGGCTCCCCCATCAGATGGATGTGGGTTCAAATCCAGCCTTTACTGCGTACTAGCCGTGTAATCTCAGGCAACACTCAATTTCTTCCCTTGTATCTTTTTTTTTTTAATTTTTAATTTTTTTTTTGAGAGAGAGAGTGAGGGAGGGGCAGAGACAGAGGGATACAGTGGATCCGAAGCAGACTCTGCACTGACAGCAGGGAGCCCAAAGCAGGGCTCAAACTCAGGAACCATGAGATCATGACCTGAGATGAGTCGAAGTCGAATGTTTAACCGACTGAACCACCCAGGCGCCCCAATTTCTTCCCTTTTAAAATGAGGATAAATAGAACAAGAAGCAACATATGTGAAGAAAAATCATCCAGGGAATTTGAAACAAGATCAGATGAATGGAATTAAAGAATAATTATTTCATAATGTCAGTTCTTCCTAAACAAATACATAGGTTTGATGCAATCCTAACAAATATCCCCATACTCCTAATTTTTATTTGTTGTACTTCTTTTCCTTTGGTGGGGAGGAAGAGAATTTGACAAAATAACTCTAAAATTCAACCAGGTAAGTAAATGGCCAAAAGACTTGAAAGTGAAACATAATTCAGGGACACACTGAATACAGATACTAAAATGGACTATAAAGTTTCAAAGATGAAAAGAGCATAGTGTGTGTAAGTACTGAAACATAGATCAATGGAATAGAGCAGATGGTGCTGAGATAATCTTTCATGTACCTGACTTTATTAGATAATAAAAGCAGCCACACAAAGGCAAGAAAGAAAAATATTCAATAAATGACAGTGGGACAGTTGATTAATATTTGGGGGGGAGGAATAAATAAAGCAAAATTAAATTGTCATCTCACACTATACATCAGTGTAAATTCCAGATTGATTAAAGAGTATAAAGTAATTTAAAAGTTAATTGAGACTAATAAACAATCTAGACTTCTGGGGACAAAGGAAACTTGATCACTTGATCACATATCTAATATCTATCTGGCCCTCCTACCTCCCAGATACCCATTTTTTATTTTTATTTTATTATTTTATTTAATTTTTTAATGTTTACTTTTGAGAGAGAGAGAGAGAGAGAGAGAGTACAAGCAGGGGAGGGGCCGAGAGAGAGGGAGACACAGAATCTGAAGCAGGCTCCAGGCTCTAAACTGTCAGCACAGAGCCCGACTTAGGGCTTGAACCCACAAACTGTGAGATTGTGACCTGAGCCAAAGTTGGATGCTTAACCTACTCAGCCACCCAGGTGCCCCAATACACCCCTTTTTTGTTTAATTGATGTGTATGGGGATGCTTGGGTAGCTCAGTCAGTTAAGTGTCTGACTCTTGATCTCAGCTCAGGTCTTAATCTCAGGGCCGTAGTTCAAGTCCCATATTGGGTTCTGCGCTGGGCGTTAAGCCTACTTTAAAAAAATTGTTTAAAAAAATAGATACGTATGTATATATAAGTTTATACATAAAAACATATATGTATGTATGTGTATACACATATGTATGTATGCACAGTATATATAGTTATATACAGATTTACCTATATTTTAAAGAGAGGTAAAGCTATCTCTCAGTCAACAATTATGGAAGGCTGCCATGCATATATTTGAAACTTTAAAACACTTACACCCAATATGATATGGATGAGACAAAATTCAAAAGTGGGTCTTTGGTGGGTATTGGGGATCAATAAGAAAAAAGGGAAATCTTAAATTAATCTGATCAAGAAGAAGGGAGACAAGGAACCATTAAGAACAAGAGAAATCAAGAAAAAAAAAGAGTAAGATGAATCAGAATTACCACTAAGGAAAATAAATGAAACATGCGAGAAAATATTATGCATAACTACATACAGACTAGGAAATTAGAAAATTTTGATGAACTAGGTTATATTATAGGAAAATATAGATGGCCAAAAAATTGATTCCAAAAGAAGATTCAAAAGATCTGAGTGCAATACAACACAGCAGGGAAAACTGAAAAATTAGCCAAAGAATGGCCGTGGGCCCACTTGGTTTAATGAATGAGATCATACGTTTGGGCAAACTGACAGAAGTTGAGTCCGTACTTCCATGTCTCTGTTTGGTTCTAAACCAGGGGGCTTGGGGTTCCTGGATGGCTCAGTCGGTTGAGCACTGGACTTCAGCTCAGGCCATGATCTCACAGTTCGTGAGTTTGAGCCCCACGTCAGGCTGTGTGCTGACAGTGCAGAGCCTACTTCGGATCCTCTGTCCTCCTCTCTCTCTGCCCCTCCCCCACTCACACTCTCTGTCTCTGTCTCTCTCTCTAAAAAATAAACATTAAAAAATATTTTTTTAAGTATGGGGATAGAGCAGTGAGTAAAAAGGAAAAAGTCTCTGCATCCATGGAACTTTATGTTCTTTATGTTCTAGAACATAAAAGGAAGCAACAGACGGAACCCAGGGGCTCCTGGTCACTCTCAATGTTAAGAACCTGAGTTTGGGGCGCCTGGGTGGCTCAGTCGGTTAAGCGGCTGACTTCGGCTCAAGTCATGATCTCGCGGTCCGTGAGTTCGAGCCCCGCGTCGGGCTCTGTGCTGACAGCTCGGAGCCTGGAGCTTGCTTCGGATTCTGTGTCTTCCCCCTCCCTCTGACCCTCCCCCGTTCATGCTCTGTCTCTCTCTGTCTCCAAAATAAATAAACGTTAAAAAAAAAAATTAAAAAAAAAAAAAAAAAGAACCTGAGTTTTGTAATTAGGACTCATTCGTAGGCAGTCAAAAGCCCAACCCAGAAACAGTATGATATCTGGGGCCTTCTTCAAAATAATTCAGTGAGGAGGGACAGTGATGGGACATAGAGATGAGACAAGTTGGGCCATATGCCAGTAACTGCTGCAGCGTGTGGCACGTAGCACAGGGGCCTTCATTCATTATACTTTCCTCCCTGCCTTTATGCATATTTGGAATTTTTGCATAATGAAAGGGTTTTTAGGTCCAGTTCCATCAAAGTCAAAACCCCAACCTCGCATTCAATCCAAAGCCTTTCTCTCTCTCCAGGTCCAGCCTGGCTGCCAGTGCTGGGCCTCCGCAGTGGGAGAGGAGGCTAGGAGGTCCTTCTCTGCTCCTCCTCCTCCTCCTCTGGGGTGAGGATGGGGAAGGAGTGGTAGGCAGAGGGCAAGAGTCAAGAGTCGCCTTACTTAGACGGTGCCACAAGCGGGTCTCTTGTAGCTGCTGATCTCAAGTGCTGCTCTCCCGAATGCTGATCTCTTGTGTGAATGGTCCTATGAAGAGAGTTTGAGCTCAGTGATTTTCTTCAGTACCTGTGCGGCACTCAGTGCATCATTGCCTCACGACACCCTGATAGTCCAGACTGCCTTTCTGGTGTCCTCTCTCCTCACCCTATAATGGGAGAGCTGCTCCAGCCAGCCTCTTGCCTTCACCATTCTCCAGGCAGGAACCAGGCACCTCTCTATGTTCACGCGTTCATGGGTGACACTTGTCAGTCTGTCTCATGTGCTCCCTCCTGGGGCTCTGCTCCAGCCCACACTTAGTTTCAGGTGCCAGCCTAGAGCATCCACGGCTCAGCAAGCACTGGCCAGGGAATGAGGTTTCAGCCTCCACTCTGGCGTATCCATAATCTCTCTAATGAGTTGACTGGTTTGGTGGGTAAGAACCATCCCCTCCTCCACCATGGGGTTGGGACAAAAAGAACCAAAGCACCTTTCTCTCCCAGGCCCTCTTATTTCCCCTACCTCATTGAGTCCTACTCTTCAGTCCGTAGAGTCTAGATGGGAGTTAGAGGCAGAGCTGCAGAACCTATCTGGCCATCTCTTCAAGACCCTGGGGGAGTTGCTTGGCAGCTCTGTGGCTCCAGATGTGGGACTATTTCGTGCTTGTTGTTTTTAGCCTTAGGACTTTGGCCAACATTCCAAGCCATAGGGAAAGTCCTAAACCACATCCTGTTCCACTGATTTTAGGAAGGTATCCAAAAGGATGTTATGCCTCTTAGTTATCTATTGAGGTGTTAATCCTACCTCTCAATAAAGACACCTTTTGAATCTCTAAGTGCCTCTTGGGTCATTTTGCTTTCCTAGCACAGAATTCTCATGGAAAGCGATTAACCATGTAATAGTCACCCGTTTGTTATTCTGAAGGTGGCAGATTAAAACTAATCTCGTTAAGAGGACGGGCTTCTTTGGCATCATCACTTTATTTATAGCTACAGCTGACATTTATTGAGCACTTCATATATGCCAGGCACTGTATTAAGCCTTTATGTGTAATGTCATATATAATCCTTATTATATAATAAGGAGATCACATGGACCAAAGACACAGGTCCTATCATTGTATTTACAAGGAAAGAGTGGCCACAGAGGATTCAGTAGTTTTCTCAAGGTCATAGAGCAAGTAATGCAATTAGGACTTGAATCCAGGTTTCAACAGACTCCAAGCCAATACTCTCCACCAATTCTGTCAGATGTCAACCAAGTTACAATGTTTGGTGCTTCTATAGAGGTAAGCTTCTGTCCCCAAAACCAGTTTAGGATGAGAGAAGAAGAAAGGCTCTTTCTCCTAACTTTTCTGGCTAAGTTTGTCCAGGATACCATTTGAGGGTCTCTACCCCCTACCCCCAAGTCTGATTTCCTTAGCGAGGTCTTGAGGAAAAGACAATGCCCTCCTTCCACATACCTCAGCCTAGAAGGTGGGAAGGAGAGCAAATGTCCTGGAGAAGCTTGGGGCCAAATGACTGCTACTTTCCTGTTATCGTCCTGGTCTCTGCTGTAATTTCTATTCCATGGAGTGCAGCCAAAGCTCCGATGTAACACACATACACACATGCGCATGCATGCACACACACACAACCCCCCCAAAAAAAACACACAAAAAACCCTGAAAACATCATTCCCTGCTAAAACATCCCAATTCCCCACTGCCCTCAGGAAAAAGTCACAATCCTTACCAACCCTAGTCTGAAATGCCAATATGTCTAGCTTGAGTTAATGAAATAGCTTCCTGGGGCACCTGGGTCGCTCAGTCAAATGTCTGACTTCGGCTCAGGTCACGATCTCAAGGTTTGTGAGTTTGAGCCCCACGTCAGGCTCTGTGCAGACAGAGTCTGGAGCCTGCTTTGGATTCTGTGTCTCCCTCTCTCTCTGCCCCTCCCCCACTCATGCTCTGTCTCTCTCTCTCTCTCTCTGTCTCAAAAATAAATAAAAATTAAAAAAAAGAAAAGAAATAGCTTCCTAATTTGTCTCCAGACCTTCACTCTTGCCCCTGTAGAGTCTACCCACTCAGTGGGCAGAGTGAAATTTCCAAAGTATAGATCAAATAATTTTACTCCCTGTCTGAAATCATGCAGTGGCTTTACACTGTTGAAGAAAACCAGTTTACCCTGGCCCCTGTTCTGCATAATCTGACCCCAGCCCACCTCCCTGACCTCACTTTGCTATGAGTTTTTGTCTTGTGCATAAGATTCCCACTACACTATCCTTTCTGTTGTTCAGCGAGCCACATTCACGCTCATTTCAGGGATTCTGCATCTGAAAACCCCTCTCCTGTGGGCATTTGCTCTAGATCCTTTTAGGGCTGACTCCTCTACCGCTGACTTTTCTCAACTTAGTCACCTCCTCAGAACGCCCCCCCCCCCCCACCAACCATGCTACCTAGTGTGGTCCTTCCTCTGCTGCCAACACCAGTCATATCCCATTAGATTACTTGATTCTATATCCTTTGCAGCCTTATCACTACATGCCTTTTTTGTTGGGTTACGTGTTCACTGGCTGTCTCTCTCACCTAGAATGGAAGTTCCTCAGGGGCAGAGAATCTGTACTGCTCATTGCTGTATCTTCAGTAGCTACAGCAGGACCTGGTAAACCAGTGGATCTTAGGAGATAATCTGTTGAATGATCTAACATGGCTAAAAGACCCTGCATGATCTGGCATCTTTTTATCTGTAGAGCACCGTGAACATCTGTCAGCTTTTACAACTCGTCATCTACTTATCCTTCTTCAGACACTACCTTGATTTCCCCTAAAGAGTCAGCCCCTTATCCCACTCTCAGGCTACATGAATTAAGCTGAGGCCGATTATCCTTCTTGTGTGTTCAGGGACAAAAAGATAGCCCAGACTTGAAAATCAGTAAATCTCATTTCCTGGCCACAATGATTGACTCAGGTGGTTATGAACAAAATGAGTCACTGAGAAACCTGTCCCAAGACCTTTACTATAACTGTTGATGGAGAAATGTTCTCTTTCTTCTAGGGTTACTCAGTTGGGAGGATGCAAGCCAGGAGTTCTTGGTAGTTGAGAAGACAGCCCATCTAAGAATGGACCTGTCTAGAGGGAGACAGAGCTGAGAGGAAGATGCAGGTCCCAGGTCCAGCCACCCACGGGCATATCTACTTTGCAGTCACATGCACTGATTGACTGCTTTCGCTTGTCTTTTATGCTTGGAGCTGGGTTTCTGTCAACTGACTAGAAACTTCATGACCAATAGACTATTTGTCTAATTTCACTTCTTGTCATCTGTATAAATTGGGATTTATGTTCATCTGCTAAACTCGAAAAGGGATGAAATAAATTGAATCTATTTTTGTCATGTAATAAGAATGTTGTAGATAAGCAGTCCTGGCCTGGAAGAAGAACTCCTTTTGAAAGCAGAGACAGAGGTACCCGCAGCAGTCAAGGTCCATAGACACCATCTAATCCAACTGGGTAGGAATAACAAAAATTCCCCTTTCCTGAGAATGAAAGAAGTTTCCTAGTGAGCAGGGAGAACTCCTTTATTTAGTGCTTTCCACCACCCTTCTCTCTGCCCTCTGGGAGATGCTCCTCTGTCCATCTCTCTTCCTGGACTCGTCTGAGGTGGAATGGGGAATGACTAGCTCCCAACTGGGCTCAAGGATCTTTTCGGGATTTACTTGTGTTTTTTTTTTAATTTTTTTAACGTTTATTTATTTTTGAGAGAGAGACAGAGCATGAACGGGGAAGGGTCAGAGAGAGGGAGACACAGAAAATGAAACAGGCTCCAGGCTCTGAGCTGTCAGCACAGAGCCCAACGTGGGGCTTGAACTCACGGACCGCGAAATCAAGACCTGAGCCGAAGTCAGCCGCTTAACCGACTGAGCCACCCAGGCGCCCCTGGGATTTACTTGTTTCAAAGTTTAATATTCACAGGTTGCTACATATCAAGCTTGGGAATCAGTTGGCAATATTGTTCTTCCAAAAAGCTAATCGGCTTCGAATATTTTCTTGAAGAGTGTTCATGGCCAAGCATCTTACCTATGTACAATATTCAAGCATGAAGAGTCGACCACACTGACCCCACATTATACACTTGCCACACTAAACATCTTTCACTCCCTCAAGTTCATTATGCACCATCCTTTGCACATGCTAGTCCAGTGCACGGAACACAGTTTCCCCTGCTCTTCACTTGGCTACCCATCCCTAAGGGTTCAGGTTACATGGAACGTCCTCTGTGAAGCCTTCTTCCATGACCCTCGACAACACTAATTGTCCCTGACCTGCACTTCCCCTCACAGACCCCTCACGGCCCTCCTTGTTTTCTTAGGAAGAGTTTCCTGGAAGCAGAGCCTGAGGCAGGGATTCGGATACATGTGATTTATAGAAGGAGTAATCTTTGGGGAAAACCTGTAAGGGAGCATGGGGAACAGCATTAGGAAGGCAGTGATTCTCTACTTGTGATTTCTCAGAGGAGCACCATCAGCATCACCTGGGAACTTACTCCAAATGAAAAATTTCAAGAACCACCCTAGAAGCTCTGGGGATGGAACTCAGTGATAATATGTTGTGCGGTCAGTCTCTAAAGCAATTCTGATGCACACTAAAAGTTTGAGAACCACAGAGAAAGGGGACAAAGTTAAACAAGGGCATGGCCCCAGGTGAAGTCTAGCCTTGGCCTGGCCCACAGAGGACTCTGGAGCATCACCTGTGCCACAGAGTTGTCCCTCTGGCAAGAGGGCTGCCTTTTGCTCCCTTGTTTCAGCCACTGGCTGACTGCAGGCTGTCCCTGAGGAAGGGCCTCGCAGTTCCTTGAGGGGGTGGGGGGGGGGCTCCTATTGGCTGAGAGCCATTCTCCCAAGAAGAGGCAGCTGAGAGCAGGTAGAGGGGCTAAAGAGATCAAGATTGGGGGTAAAAAATGCACCAACCCAGTAAAGGGGATCTGGGCTTCTGGGGGGTACTGGCAGCATCTACTACAATCACTCTGATTTGTTCAATTACCCCTGTCCTCTCCAGTAGACTGAGAGTTCCAGACGATTAATAACATGTCTGTCTTGCTTATTATTACTGACTTTCCAGCGCCTGTTGCAGTGTGTGAAATGTAATGATTCTTTATGCAATTAATTGATTAATCAAATGCTAATTGAGTGCCTACTATATTCTGGGCACTGTTCCAAGGTCTTCTAATTTAAATGTGAACAAGACAAAGCACCTGTCCTCTCAGGATTCTTTTGCTCTAGTTGGGGGAGATGGCAATAAACATAAAAGCATATATACATGCATATGGACATATGTGTATATATACATAGAATAACGTCAGATATTAATAAATGCTATGGAGAAAGAGAAAAGAGTAAGAAGACAGAGAGAAGCACGGGGTGTTATTTTAGAGAGAGCAGTTAAAAAAGGACTCTCTGAGAAGGTGACATTTGAGCTGAGATATGAATGAAGTGAGGGATTGAACCAGGAGAACATCTGGTGGCAGCAACTTTTATGTAAATTCAAAATTATTTCAAAATAATTTTTTTTTTTATATAAAAAGGCTATCTCAGGGAAGAGCATTCCAGGCACGGGGAATAGACAGATGAGTCACAGGAAACACCTGGCATTTCTATACTGATAAAGCAGGAGGTGGCTGAGAGAGATGGGCAGGTGGCAGCTAGCTGCATACTGTTTTCATTTATTTACTAACTGACTAAACATTTATCAGAGGATACATGCACAAGATTTTTAATCCAATAGGATGCAAGGCCCTACGTGACCGGTCCCAAGGGACTGGTCTCACTCCTGTCCCTCTCCCCAGAAGGCAACCAAGTTGTGTTTTTGTCTTAGTTCAAATTGCTTCACCCCAAATACAGTTGTAGGATATTTTTAGTTCCTCTGTTATCTTTGTAACTCTCAATAACATGCCTCAACCTCTGGTTCTCCTTTCATGAACTCTAGACGGTATATCTTAGCTGTTCTCTTTGTAATATCAGGATGCTGCGTCCCTGCCATCCCTCCCCCCACTCCACCGCCCCCGTTCCACCACCCACTGTCCTGTCACCTGTGTGTATAGTGGGAATCGAACTTGCAAGCACTTGGCTGTGAGCAAGTGAGACCAGGGGGCTTCAGTTGCCTAAATGTTGGTAAGGCTAGAGTTTCAATAATAATGGGAAGGTGTGCTTTATAGCCACATGTCATTTTCAATGCTTTTTTGCATGAAGTTGAATCTAACAGTAGAAAAACGAATAACTAGACCATGTGGAAACATCAAGGAGAAATTATAAGACAGCAGAAACTATACTACCCAGGCTGAGTCAGCTTGGTTTCCACCATCCTCCTTGACCTTTACCTCAGGTAAGTCTAGAAAAATTTTTCTCTTTTAACCTTTTGCCCTTGGAATAAGGGCATAGACAAAAGGTGAGGCTGGTTTGGTATCACTGACACTTAGCCCAGTACCACTTCTATCAGAGTGCTCCAAGAGTCCCCCAATCCTGCCATGTTGTCTTCTCATTTGTGATCCTGTTTTACTGTTGAATATCTGGGCGTCATGGAGTGGCTCCAAATGTGAATTACATGGACTTTTTGTAGTAGTCATTTAAGACATTACAGAAATTCCTCCTACCTCAAGATCTTTCCTCCCTTCCTCAGCTCCCAGCGGCTGGTCCCGATAGCCATGTTTGTAGCACACGATCCTCTCTCCATGACCACAGCTGGTTGGGCCAAGAAATGGCACATGAAACAAGACAGACCAATCATTTGCTCTCCTGGAAATTTGGAATTGGGACTAAAATTTCCCACTTCAGTCTGGGTCTCTTGAGTAGAGATGATGTAAAAACTCTAAATCCAGGTTTTATCTTAAGGATTGAAGAATAGAGAAGGCAAAATGATTTTTCTCAACAATAACAACAACAACAAAATAATAAGAAAAAGAGGCTGAGATGAAAAATAAAGTGACTGGCAAGACCCCTGATGACTTTTATTTCCTGGCTTCAATTCCTTGCTAAGGCCTGATTGTGTCTTTGCCCTAAGGTTCCTTGAAATGCCACCGTATCTTTATACAAAATCTCCCAATTTTTTAAACTGTCTCCAGTGAGTTTCCAGTGTTTACAGCCAAATGTAGTAATGAAATGCCCCCTACTATGTTATGGGCTCCTTGGAGGATAGGAACCATATCTTTGTGTCCTGCAAAGTGGTAAGCTTTGCACATAGTAGGCACACAGGAAGCATTTATTGAATTAAAACAACTGTCAGTACACCTTCCTGAAAGACACAACCACCTTTAAGGGGCACTGACCCCTCCTGAGTTGAAGGTGACTACAATATATAAAAGGATACACAGAGAAAAAAGAAGATATACCAAGCCAGCTACTCCACTAAGAGTCCAATTAAAAAAAAAAAAAAAGATAAGCCTTGGGGTACCTGGGTGGCCCAGTCGGTTAAGCATCCAACTTTTGATCTCAGCTTAGGTCTTCATCTCAGGGTTGTGAGTTTAAGCCCCATGTTGGACTCTGTGCTGGGCATGAAGCCTACTTAAAGAAGAGATAGAACGAAGCCTTAATAAGAGGATCAAACATCAGTTTTAAACCATGTAGATGCCTCCCAGTCTCCCACCACAAAAGTAGGATCAGAAATTATCAGCAAACAGGGAGAGCCAGGCTCCATTACTGTAAGATGTGATAGTGCTTTGTGTTTTTGTTTTGTTTTGTTTTGTTTATTTATTTTTTGTATTTTTTTAATTTACATCCAAATTTTTTAAATTTACATCCAACAATGATTTCAGGAGTCCTTAGTGCCCCTTACCCATTTAGCCCATCTCCCCTCCCACAACTCCTCCAGTAACCCTCTGTTTGTTCTCCATATTTAAGAGTCTCTTATGTTTTGTCCTCCTCCCAGTTTTTATATTATTTTGGCTTCCCTTCCCTTATGTTCATTTGTTTTGTCTCTTAAAGTCCTCATATGAGTGAAGTCATATGATATTTGTCTTTCTCTGACTAATTTCACTTAGCATAATCCCCTCCAGTTCCATCCACATAGTTGCAAATGGCAAGATTTCATTCTTTTTGATTGCCAAGTAACACTGCATTGTATGTATGTACACACACACACACACACACACACACACATATATATATACATCTTCATCTTCATTTATCCATCAATGGACTTTTGGGCTCTTTCCATACTTTGGCTATTGTTGATAGTGCTGCTATAAACATTGGAGTGCATGTGTCCCTTCAAAACAGCACACCTGTATCCCTTGGATAAATGCCTAATAGTGCAATTGCTGGGTTGTACAGTAGTTCTATTTTTCATTTTTTGAGGAACCTCCATACTTTTTTCCAGAGTGACTGCACCAGTTTGCATTCCCACCAGCAGTGCAGAAGAGATCCTCTTTCTCCACATCCTCGCCAACATCTGTTGTTGCCTGAGTTGTTAATGTTAGCCATTCTGACAGGTGTGAGGTGGTATCTCATTGTGGTTTTGATTTGTATTTGCCTGATGATGAGTGATGTTGAGCATTTTTTCATGTGTCTGGTCGCCATCTGGATATCTTCTTTGGAAAAGTCTCTATTCATGTCTTTTGCCCATTTCCTCACTGGATTATTTGTTTTTTGGGTATTGAGTTTGCTAAGTTCTTTATAGATTTTGGATACTAACCCTTTATCTGTCATTTGCAAATATCTTCTCCCATTCCATCGGTTGCCTTTTAGTTTTGCTGATGGTTTCCTTCACTGTGAAGAAGGTTTTTATTTTGATGAGGTTCCAGTAGTTCATTTTTGCTTTTGTTTCCCTTGCCTCCAGAGATATGTTAAGTAAGAATTTGCTGAGGCCAAGATCAGAGAGGCTTTTTCCTGCTTTCTCCTCAAGAATTTTTATGGCTTCCTGTCTTACATTGAGGTCTTTCATCCATGTTGAGTTTATTTTTGTGTCTGGTGTAAGAAAGTGGTTCAGGTTCATTCTTCTGCATGTCGCTGTCCAGTTTTCCCAGCACCATTTGCTGAAGAGACTGTCTTTATTCCATTGGATATTCTTTCCTGCTTTGTCAAAGATTAGTTGGCCATATGTTTGTAGGTCCATTTCTGGGTTCTCTATTCTGTTTCATTGATCTGAGTGTCTGTTCTTGTGCCAGTACCATAGTGTCTTGATGATTACTGCTTTGTAGTACAGCTTTAAGTCCGGGATTGTGATGTCTCCTGCTTTGGTTTTCTTTTTCAAGATTGCTTTGGCTATTCAGGGTCTTGTCTGGTTCCATACAAATTTTAGGATTGTATGTTCTAGCTCTGTGAAGAATGCTGGTGTTGGGGCGCCTGGGTGGCGCAGTCGGTTGAGCGTCCGACTACAGCCAGGTCACGATCTCGCGGTCCGTGAGTTCGAGCCCCGCATCAGGCTCTGGGCTAATGGCTCGGAGCCTGGAGCCTGTTTCCGATTCTGTGTTTCCCTCTCTCTCTGCCCCTCCCCCGTTCATGCTCTGTCTCTCTCTGTCCCAAAAATAAATTAAAAAGTTGGAAAAAAAATTTAAAAAAAAAAAGAATGCTGGTGTTATTTTGATAGGGATTGCATTGAATATGTAGATTGCTTTGGGTAGTATTGACATTTTAACAATATTTGTTCTTCCTATCCAGGAACATGGAATACTTTTCCATTTTTTGTGTGTCTTCTTCAATTTCTTTCATAAGCGTTCTATAGTTTTCAGTGTATAGATTGCTCACCTCTTTGGTTAGATTTCTTCCTAGGTATTTTATGGTTTCTGGTACAATTGTAAATGGGATCGATTTCTTGATTTCTCTTCCTGTTTCTTCATTGTTGGTGTATAGGAATGTAACTGATTTCTGTGCATTGATTTTATATCCTGCAACTTTTTTGAATTCATGAATCAGTTCTAGCAGTTTTTTGGTGGAATCTTTTGGGTTTTCCATATGGAGTATCATGTCATCTGCAAAGAGTGAAAGTTTGACCTCCTCCTGGCCAATGTGGATGCCTTTTATTTCTTTGTGTTGTCTGATTGCTGAGGCTAAGACTTCCAATACTATGTTGAATAACAGTGGCGAGAGTGGACATCCCTGTCTTTCTCCTGACCTTAGGGGGAAAATTCTCAGTTTTTCCCCATTGAGGATGCTATTAGCATTGGGTCTTTCATAAATGGCTTTTATGATCTCGAGGTATGATCCTTCTATCCCTACTTTCTGGAGGGTTTTCATCAAGAAAGGATGCTGTATTTTGTCGAATGCTTTCTCTGCATCTTCTTAGAGGATCATGTGGTTCTTGTACTTTCTTTTATTGATGTGATGAATCACATTGATTGTTTTGTGAATATTGAACCAGCCCTGCATCCCAGGTATAAATCCCACTTGGTTGTAGTGAATAATTTTTTTAATGTATATTGGATCTTGTTAGCTAATATCTTGTTGAGGATTTTTTTCATCCATGTTCATCAGGGAAATTGGTCTATAGTTCTCCTTTTTTAGTGGGGTTTCTGTCTTGTTTTGGAATCAAGGTAATGCTGGATTCATAGAAAGAGTTTGGAAGCTTTCCTTCCATTTCTATTTTTTGGAACAGCTTCAAGAGAATAGGTGTTAACTCTTCCTTAAATGTTTGGTAGAATTCCCCTGGAAAGCCATCTGGCCCAGGACTCTTGTTTTTTGGGAGATTTTTGATTACTAATTTGATTTATTTACTGGTTATGGGTCTGTTCAAATTTTCTATTTCTTCCTGTTTCAGTTTTGGTAATATATGTGTTTCTAGGAATTTGTCCATTTCTTCCAGATTGCCCATTTTATTGGCGCGTAATTGCTCATAATATTCTCTTATTATTGTTTTTATTTCTGCTGTGTTGGTTGTGATCTCTCCTCTTTCATTCTTGATTTTACCTATTTGGGTCCTTTCCTTTTTCTTTTTGATCCAACTGGCTAGTGGTTTATCAATTTTGTTAATTCTTTCAAAGGACCGTCTTCTGGTTTCATTGATCTGTTCTACTGTTTTGTTTTGTTTTTTTGTTTGTTTGTTTTTTGGTTTTGAGAGCATTAATTTCTACTCTAATCTTTATTATTTCCTGTCTTCTGCTGGTTTTGGGTTTTATTTGCTGTTCTTTTTCCAGCTCTTTAAGGTATAAGAAAGGTATGAGACCTTTCTTCCTTCGTTAGGAAGGCCTGAATTTGCTATATACTTTCCTCTTATGACCACCTTTGCTGCATCCCAGAGGTTTTGGGTTGTAGTGTTATCATTTTCATTGGTTTCCATGTACTTTTTAATTTTCCTCTTTAACTTCTTGGTTAGCCCATTCATTCTTTAGTAGGATGTTCTTTAGTTTCCAAGTATTTGTTACCTTTCCAAATTTTTTTCTTGTGGTTGATTTCGAGGTTCGTAGCTTTGTGGTCTGAAAATATGCACGGTATGATCTCAGTCTTTTTGTACTTGTTGAGGGCTGATTTGTGTCCCAGTATGTGGTCTATTCTGGAGAATGTTCCATGTGCACTGGAGAAGAATGTATATTCCACTGCTTGTGGATGAAATGTTCTGAGTATATCTGTTAAGTCCATCTGGTCCAGTGTGTCATTCAAAGCCATTGTTTCCTTGTTGATTTTCTGATTAGATGATCTGTCCATTGCTGTAAGTGGGGTGTTGAAGCCCCCCACTATTCTGGTATTATTATCAATGAGTTTCTTTATGTTTGTGATTAACTGATTTACATATTTTGGTTCTTTCACATTTGGAGCATAAATGTTTACAATTGTTAGGTCTTCTTGGTGGATAGGCCCCTTGATTATGACATAATGCCATTCTTCATCTCTTGATACAGTCTTTATTTTAAAGACTAAATTGTCTGATATAAGTATGACTAGCCTGGCTTTCTTTTGTTGACCCTTAGCATGATAGATGGTTGTCCATCCCCTTCCTTTCAATCTGAAGGTGTCTTTAGGTCTAAAGTGGGTCTCTTGTAAACAGCATATAGATGGATCTTGTTTTCTTATCCATTCTGTTGCCCTGTGTCTTTTGATTGGAGCATCTAGTCCATTGACGTTTAGAGTGAGTACTGAAAGATATGAATTTATTGCCATTATGTTGCTTGTAGAGTTGGAATTTCTGGTGGTGTTCTCCAGTCCTTTCTAGTCTTTGTTGCTTTTGGTATTTATTTATTTATATTTATTTATTTTCCATCTTTCCTCCCCTCAGAGAGTCCCCCTTAAAATTTCTTGCAGGGCTGGTTTAGGGGTCAAAAGTCCTTTAATTTTTGTTGGGAAACTTTTAGTCTCTCCTTCTATTTTGAATGACAGCCTTGCTGGACAAGGAATTCTTGACTGCATATTTTTCTGATTCAGCACATTGAATATATCCTGCCACTCCTTTCTGGCTTGCCAAGTTTCTGTGGATAGGTCTTCTGCAAACCTCATCTGTCTTCCCTTGTAGGCTAAGGACTTTTTTTTCCTTGCTGCTTTCATGATTCTTTCCTTACCTGGAGTATTTTGTGAATTTGACTATGATATGACTTGTTGATGGTTGGCTCTTGTTGAATCTAATGGGAGTCCTCTCTGCTTCCTGTATTTTGATGTCTGTGTCTTTCCCCAGGTTGGGAAAGTTTCCCACTATGATTTGTTCACATAACCCTTCTACCCCTATTTCTCTTCATCTTCTGGGACCCCTATGATTCTGATGTTGTTCCTTTTTAATGAGTCACTGATTTCTCTAATTCTTAAATCATGCTCTTTCCCCTTAATCTCCCTCTTTTTTCTGCTTCATTATTCTCCATAAGTTTCTCCTCTATATCACTGATCTCTGCTCTGCCTCATCCATCCTTGCCTCCGTGGCATCCATTTGAGATTGCAGCTCAGTTCTAGCATTTTTTATTTCATCCTGACTAACTCTCACTTCTTTTATCTCCACAGAAAGGGATTCTAATGTATTTTCAACTCCAGCTAGTATTATTACTATCATGATTCTAAATTCTGGTTCAGATATCTTGCTTGTATCTGTGTTGGTTAAGTCCCTGGCTGTCATTTCTTCCTGCTCTTTCTTTTGTGGTGAATTCCTTCGTTTTGTCATTTTGAAGGGATAAAAGGAATTAATGAGGTTAGAAAAATTAAAATTAAAAACAACACACATACACACACAATAATGAATTAAATGATGTCAGATTCTAGGTGCCTTTTGGTCTGGGTGTTTCAAGGAGCTTGATAGATTAGAGAAATGGGGGAAAGAAAGAAAGAAAAAAAAGGAAATTGTTTGAAAATTTGAAAAAATGAATAGACTGAAGTAGAATAAAATGAAATGATAGAAGTAAAATAGAATTTGAAAAAATTTACACAAAAGTAAAAAGTATAGTAGAAAAAATTGAAGAAAAATATTTTAATAAAAATTAAAAATTCAAATAATTTTTCTCTTTCTGTATTCAAGAAAAAGAAATGAAAAAGAGAAAAAAGAAAAAAAGAAAATTTAATAGATGGACCAGCAAACAGACTGAAATATGATTGAAATTACTTCGTTTTCCCCTAGAAGTCAAACTGTGAAGCGCTTTATTGTCCGTAAACTAAGCAGGCAGAGAGTTGTGTTCCTGAAGAGCGATGTTGGCCCATTTGGAAGGGGCTTAGTGTAATGGCTCCATTCTCCACTAGATGGCGCTGCTTAGCTTACTGGGGTGGATGATTGTGGCGCTTGTAGGGGCGTATGCGCATGCGCGAGGGCAGTGAAAATGGCGTCAGCCAGCCGCCAGGTCTCTAGTATCAGAATTCTGTTCTGGCGGATCAGCAATCGCACATCTATCCTTTGTCTTCGGCTTCCATCCATTCCCCGCTTTTAGACCGTCCATGACCAAGACCCAGGCAGATGCGGCTGTGTTTCCCGACCCCTCACTTCTGAGGGACTGCGGCATCGACCTGTTCTGCCCCTCTGTGGAGGGTCTCACCGAACAATGGCCGGATGCCGGCCACACTCAGGAATGTTCGCAAGACTGTACTGCTGCCGCGGGCCGGAGACTGCGACCGGGTGCCAGCCCGCCCCAGAAAAAGTTTGCGCGACAGTGTAGCAGCAGTGTTTCAGGGCCTATGGCAAATCACAACACGCATCTGGCACCAGGCTTCACCCCCGGGGACTTTGTTCCAGCACCAGCGAAAGTGGTTTTTCTCCCAGGGCCACTGGAGCCTTGCTTTGGGGGGGACCCACACAGCCTCTACCAGATGTCCTCCCAGCAGGGGAACCGCCTCTCCTGTGTGGCCTGAAGAACACCGGACCCCACTCTGCTCCTGGGGATTCGCCCTTCTCACCAGAGCACCGCCAGGTATGGAGCTGTGGCGTTTCAGACTCTGCGCTCCCCCTGTTTAGAGTCTTAATGAAATTTAAACCCTCTCCTTTCTCCTTTCTCCTTTTTAGTTCGGTCCCTGCGGCTGTTTCTACTTTTCCACTTTCTCTCAAGCTGCTACTGGGGAGTGCTTTTCCCATACTCTTCACCGGCTCCATCCTCTCTCCACCAGCTCCCTGCCCTCTGCGGCTTCTCTCTACCCCAGTTCACCTCTCTGCGCCATGTACCTGCTGAGTTCTGTGGTTCAGGTTGTGCAGATTGTTGTGTTAATCCTCAGATCGGTTTTCTAGGTGTTGATCTGGTTGTATTTCATGGATGCGAGACACACAAAAAAACCTTCCATGCTGTTCTGCCATCTTGGCTCCTCAGATGTGATAGTGCTTTGAATTTCTTGGGTCCCAGATTGATCTGGTGAAAGAGCCCTCTAGTGGTAGAAATAAGCAATTAAATCTAAGCTTAGAAGCCGATTCTACGCTCCCATGTATATACCGCCTACACATTCAATTGAATGAAAGGATGAGGTCACCCCCTAGTAAGTGGGGAATCATCACGGGGAACTAACTGATGGCCCCCCTACCTCCACACTCCCACTCCAGGCAGGTGTTCTTACTTGCTTCCAATGCAGGTTCAGGACTTCCCACATTCTGTGATCAGCTTTGGCCCTGGGCAGAAGTTGCAAAGAGTGATCCTGCTTCATCAGGCCAAAGGTTCAGTATAAAGCTCCATCTTATAACACACGCCCCTTTCTTTCCTTCCTACTGTCTACAGTATCCTGATCTACAGTTATCACTTTCACCCGCCTGAGCTCCTGACTCTCCCCTCGCTATTCCACAGTATCTTACTTGGATACCCAGTTCCTTCTGCTGGACCTCCTGGGCACAATCACCTTAGCTGAAGCTGCTCTCATTTTACTGCACGTCTGGTGAATGGAGTGACTAAAGCATACTCTCCTTAAGCCCAAAGTCACTGACCTCCCATCTACATGGCCCTGCTCTGGGAAAAGACCTTTCTCACCCTTACTGGACTAAAGGAAGAAAGAAACAGATCCTGGAATGGCTATTATGGTCATTTTTCAATTATTTTATATTATTTAATTTTCTGAGAGGAGGGAAGGAAAATTTCACTCATCTAATAACATCTCCCAGGAAAAAGCAACTTCATCTCCAAGTTACAGATAGCTTTTTCCTTGAAAAAGAAAAAAAAAAAAAGCCAAAGCAGAACATTGTAATAAGAAGCAAATTTTCTTTTTAAGAAAAAAATTAAGTCACTTATAGAAGGCCTTGGAGACCTTCCTCTGTTGTCTCTTACATTCTTTGGGAGTAAAGCTAACTATGGTTCTGGGCCCAAGTTTATCTTTTTCATTTTGGTTATGTGGCAGATTTTTCATATTTCTACTTCCTGCCCATAAAACAGTATTTGTGAACCATGACATATGCATATGGAATTAAATACATATAGGTGCACAAACATATGCTATGCCTATACACAAGCATGCGTGCCCACCCATCCACACAGCTATGTATTTGTAGCAAACATATTCACATGGCCCACAACAGTGTCTACAGGTACATGTATATATTTGCATGCATTCTTTTCTTCTGCCACAAATTCCCAGGCATTCAGAACTCATAACTAAATTGAACACAGCACAGGTTTACATTTAAACACAATCACACCATGACCTTATATTCAAATCCATGTATGCACAGGTATGTTTATCTAACATCAAGAATCAAGTCTTCAAGTGACCTTAAACTGCCCCCCCCAATGTAGCAAAGTAACCAAGAAGTTGTGATTACATCTGAGAACTCTTCAATACATTACTGCTACTCAGTCATCTGTACAGATGCTCTCAGACAGAGATCCTGACTTGGCACCAGGAGACTATATGTGTTTGTGATTACCTTCCATTATATTTCTGTCCAGTTTAATAATACTCAAACATGACAGTTGGTAGTGGTCACATCTCAGAAACTGCAGAAACAACCCAAGCAGCCTCAATTCCAAACACCCAGCCTCCCGTCATGCCATAGGAAAATAATAATAATAACAATAATAATAATAATAATAATAATAATAATGGCATTTCTGTGGACTGTCATTAGTCAACTCTGTGTTCATGTGTAAGCCAGAATACATAGTAATAGAAAGCTGGTCAAATGCTGATCATTTGCAACACTATTTTAAAGGGAGACTCTCACTAGCTTTCAAGTGTGCAATGGCATTTGCACTTTGGACTAACAAGGAAAGCAGACCTAACTTCACCTGCTTCATGGTCTAACTTAGACAAAAATGTAAACAAATGAACATTCCAGGGACTTTTGGAAAGAATTTGACATTTTTATTGACTATCCCACCTTGAATCCAGCAACCCCCACCACCACAGATGTAAAAATGTTAAAGTATATGAGATCAAAGACCAATATCTCACACCCCATCGCCCCAAATCTGTGATATGCGTACAACAGAGTCTATATACGTTCAGTTCCTTCTGTCTTTTAGGAATACATGATCATATGTATATGAACAGTTCCGGGTCTGATCTGAGCACGTTGTCTCCGGTGTAAACGAGAGCTCCAGAGAAAGGAGGGTAGACATATTGGTTTGTTTTCTGGGGAGCCAAATTGAGACAGACTATACACAGATGTGCCTGTGACCACACTTTTTACCCGCCCGAGTAAGACATAGATCTGTCGCCGGGAGTTGCCGGTCCCTTTAAGAAGACTCGGTCTTCCCCAATGGGCTCCAGCAGCGCCCGCAGCAAAAGGCAAACTTGCCTGGCTCATTGGTGGGGGGAAAACGCCGCGCTGGGTGGGAGCTGAGAGCGCGCCAGAGTGCGCTGCGGGCTTCTTTCCCCTTCCCCTTTTCTTAACCCTTCCGGGAGCGGAGGAACAGGGTGTGCTGCAGCGCCGACGAGCCGGGGCGCTGACTGCCCTGGGCTCCGGAAACTTTGCGCGGAGCGTGGGATTGACCAGGCAGAGCCGAGCCGGCTGGCTGGCCTGGAAAGGGACTGGGGAAGGGCGGCGGGAGGGAGGACTGACCCTCCGGCACCCCAGCAATCTAGCCCCGACGCTGGAAAGGCAGGGGGTGCAACAGCCGCGGCTGCCAGGGAGCTGTCCCTTCAGCACCACGGACCTAAAGCCTGGGCGTTAGGGAGGCAGAGGCGGGGCAACAGGCGGGAGCTGTCCTTTCAGCACCGCAGACCTTTGCCCTCCGATGAAACCGGCCGGCCCCCGCCCCAGGACTCTGTCTTTTCTCCAGTTTGAGCGGGGGTGTCAGGAGCAGGCGGAGAGCTTTCCTGGGAGGCTGGGGAAGCAATGAACACTCTTCTCAGCGACTCGCCTCCCAGCAGTGCTATTTTTTGCCATCCGCCTTCACCCCCAGCACACGCGCTCGCACACACACGCACGCACGCACACACACACACACATAGACCTCTCTGGATTTCTTTGCCTTGAGTCTCCCGGGGCTGTGAGGAGCCAGGCGCATCTCAAACCAAGCTGGCAGCTCCAGGCTCCGGAGCCATGCCCTGCACGGACCCTCATCTTTACCAAGCTCCTGAGGAATGAAAGGAACCCAGGGATCCTCAGAAGGCAGCAGTGATGTGGACCAACCCCCTGGAGCCTGCACCCTTCCAAGGGCCATAGGCGACCCAGGGAACCGGAGAGAGCTCCAGACAGGAGATCCCAGGTTTCCTAAAGTCTCTGTGGATGGTGACAAAAGGAGACCCGAATTTTTGGAAGAGCCTGCCCTAGGTTACCCAGCTGCAGAGTGATTTTCCCCTCTGGCATTGAACCTACCCCTCCAACCCCCAGCCATCCAGAGTACCATGAAGAATTATGAGGATGTGTGACAGAGGTATCCAGATGTTGATCACCACCGTGGGAGCCTTCGCAGCTTTTAGTTTAATGACCATTGCAGTGGGCACGGACTACTGGTTATATTCCAGAGGTGTGTGCAGGACTAAATCTACAAGTGATAATGAAACCAGCAGGAAGAATGAAGAAGTAATGACCCATTCGGGGCTGTGGAGGACCTGCTGCCTAGAAGGTATTTACAAAATTCCTCTCAGTGGCCCCAAATAATGCAGTTTCTGATATTGTGATATTCCAGTGGGTGTTGGGGGAGATGGAGTGATGGGGAAAGAGGAATAGTTTGAATTATTGCTGAGAATGTGCGGATGTCCAGACTGTTTCCAGCAAGACGAATGCTGAGTGGGATGAAGGGGTTGGGTCTTGTTGATTGTTTATGGTTTAAGCTTCGTGAGATGTGATTTTGTGGCACTCTAGGCAGCTTCTGCAGTTGAGCAAAGTCTTCAAATCTAAAATTCCTAAGCATATTGTGAACTGCTTTGATCTGTGGCTTGAGATGGGGTCTTTGGCTCTGCTCAAATTGCCTTTCAGTGGAGGAGGGAGAGGGAGAAGGAGGAAGGAAGAGAGAGGGGAAGGGAGGGCGAAAGGGAGAGAGGGTTGGAGGGAGGG
Organism: Prionailurus viverrinus; assembly: GCF_022837055.1. NCBI lineage: Eukaryota > Metazoa > Chordata > Mammalia > Carnivora > Felidae > Prionailurus > Prionailurus viverrinus. The sequence goes on along the minus strand of NC_062576.1, from coordinate 22,727,204 downwards.
AAAGGGAGAGAGAGAGAAAGAGAGATAGAGAGAGAGAGGGAGAAACTGTGACCTAGGCTGGCACACTCTGAGCTATTTCCTTATTTCTAACATAGTCTTATCAGTTTCTTATGAGTTTGGTCTAAGTAGATATTTTCACGAACTTGCATTGCCAACGAGACTTAACATATGTGAACCCTTACACACGCACATGCACACACACATTTTAACAAAACTTCCTTACTAATAGATGTTTCACTGTTTGGGATCAAAACAAAACTGAAGTGTTAGTATTTGGTATCCATCTGTTTTCTTTCTTAAGTCATCTCCAAACTCAACAAATATATTCCCATTACATTTGTATAAGATTGATTCTCCAAAAATCACAGCTTCTAATTTAAAAAATTGAAGATTTTTGCTCCAAATTATAACGAAGAGGAAAGACCAATTTTTAGAATGTCAAGCTCTTGGGTAGCCTGACTGATGATTAAACTCACTTTCACTACATGAGGAGTCACTCTCAGCATCACTGGGAAATGCCTGAATGTCAGTGGTAGCAAATAGGAAAATAGAGAAGAAAATCAAAGCTCTGTGGAGCTTATGTGCCTGAGGGAAAGCACTGGATTAGAGGGGCAAAAGGGAATTTTCTCAGGCTTCTGAGGAATCTGTGAAGCTTGTCACAGTGATGAGCAAGGAAATCTGGGTTTCCTGTATGTTCCCCTCCCTTGTTTGCCATTGGTTCTCCATGCCTGCATTCCCACTGGCTGGCATTTGTCAGGGCTTTTTGAGAACTTGCATTTATGTAAATCTCTTAGGAAATCATGCTATGACATCACTTGCTAGTGTAATATTGCATCATTCCCTGGCCTTCTTCCCATGTCCTCACACTGAACAACTGCTCTCCTGACTGTAGCACTACTACCATTGATTCTGTTTCCAACACAAATTTGCAACTGGTGGGAATCCCAGGTAGGAAAAGACTACTTTAAATGCAACAAAGATCATTGTACTTGAAGCCAGAAGACCTGGGTAATGCTGCAAACTATGCATGTGACCTTGGCTAAGACATTTACCTACTCCAACCCTCAATTATTAATCTGGGAAATGATTAGTTTGGAATAGGTGGTCATGAATTAGCACTATTCAAAGCTCTTATTTTATCCAGCGTACTGATGGAAATTTTAGAATAATTATTTCCCAAACATTGACAAAAATCTAAAGTTTGTGATCATTGGTGATCAGATATGATGAAGTCATTTACCTTAGGGAAGTTCCATAGTTCCCTTTCCTATATTGACAACAAAGAATTGATTTATCTTTTGTAAAGTTGTGATTTGGTGGATGTTTTGATGTATACATGGTTCTAGGGATGTCATAAAAAATCTGAGTCAAACAAGGTACATATGTAGACCATGCTTCAGTTATTTCTGATTCTTCTGCCTCTTGGAACTAACCTTGGAATGCAGAATTAAACACCAATTTTGGCTTCCCCTGTTAGGGCCTAAAATCCCTGAATCCTTGCTCAGAATTTCTCAACTGATGGTTTCTCTTTTCTCCAACATCATGTCCTACACCCACAGTTTGCACAAGGAATTGGAATCCCACCCAGGCATTCTGTGGGCTTAGTGGGAGAAGTGAGAATTTGAATCAAGATGGAACTAGATGAATCTAAGATATGTTTTTAGGTGAATTCTTTGGAGAAAATTTGTTGCAGTCTTCACGCAACTTGACCCAGCTATACATTTTTTTTTTACATTTTTCAAGTATTAAATACAGTAAGATGCATGAACTTGAATGAATCACAGTGAATTATTAGCTATGTGTACACCTGTAGAACTACCACCTAGATGGACCTGGCTGAAAATCTGAAGCCAAGATTTTTCTTTGTGTATGAATATAGCAAATTTTCAAGGAATTTTCAGGAACCTCTGATCTCCTGCATGAGAAGACACATGCAGTAGGCAGCATTCATCCTGTGGAATAAAGCTGCATACCCATCTCTCATTCAGGATCCCTGGTCTCCCAGAGTCTCGGCATCCTCATTTTTCTGGTCTTTTAGTGTCAAAGGATAACTGGAGGTCTTGTAGCTCAGTTTTCCCTAATATCAAATTAGAAGAGTCAGTTCATCCACACTTTTTTAAGAACCATGAGAGAATGTGACTATTTTGTCCAAAAGAGAATGCTTGGGAGGGACATGACAGCTGCCTGCAAATATCTGAAGAGTTGTCATATGGAAAGGAGATTTGAAATGTTCTCTGTGGCCTCCAGAGGGTAGAAGTAAGAGCTAGAGGAAAATAGGTGTTACCTCAATATAAATAACTATGCAGTGTGGAATGGGGAGCCTTAAGAGGTTATGAATTCTCCACCACCAAAGATATTCAAGGATAATGAAACTACATCAATGTTTCCAAACTTGGCTAAATCATCAGAATTACATGGGCAGCTTAAAAAAAAAAAAGATTATGAGGCCTCACAAGTAGATTCTCTGCTTCCATAGGTCTGTAGTGGATCACTGGAATCTAAATTTTCTGAAACTCCTCTAAGTCATTATGATGTTAAAAGCAACAAGTATTGACTATTTACAACGGGCCTGGCAATGATTACATGAGTTAAGAAGGATCACATCACTCAAGTGAGAGAAGGGATGTTTCCAGTTTTCATTTCTATAACTCACCAGAATGTCATTTATATTTAGTACTTACTATATGCTAGCACTGTTCTCACAATTTTGAAAAATTAACTTTTTCCTCTTTAAAGGAGCTCATTGATGTAGGCATTGTTATTGTCCTCATTTTTTAAAGTTTATTTTGAGAGGGAGAGAGAGTGGGGAGGGACAGAGAGAGAGGGAGAGAGAAAATCCCAAGTGGGCTCCGCGCTGATAGCACAGAGCCCGATGTGGGGCTCGATCTCACAACCGTGAGATCATGACCTGAACCGAAACCAAGAGGCGGATACCTAACCGACTGAGCCAACCCAGGCACCCATATTATCCTCACTTTATAGGTGAAGAAACTGAGGCCTAGACAAATAATATGACTTGCCTGAGGTTATATACCTAAACCCAGCAGGCCCTACTTCACCTTAGCCATGTTTCTTCTCAGAGCATTTGCTAGAGAACATTAATTCATGCTCCAGTGGATAGGTTGCTACTGCTACAAACATTAGCTCGTGAGAATGCCCAGACACATGGGTTTTTCCATTCAGAAGTGTCAGGTCCCGGAACACTCAGCATGCCTGTGCAGCATCTGCAGGAGTGCAGGAGACATCAGACAGGCACACACTCAGAGACAGCAAAGGACACGTTTTGAATGAAAAAAAAAAACAACAAAACAATCGACCTATGTAGAGACACCCACACTCAGAAAGCAGAACGAATGCCTGACTCATTATCTGGAAAGCACGCAAGGCATTCACAAAGTAGGGCCCCAACTTGCTGCGTGTTTTCAATGGCAGCATGTGCATTTGAATGAGAACACGTTCAATGCATGATTCTCTCATTAAGACCTCTTGAAGTCTGAGACACAGTCAAAGTGATATATTTACATAATGGAAAGACCACTGGTCTGGTAGCAAGGAACCCCGAGGACTCATCACATTTCTGTCGCTAACAGTTCTGTGAATTGTACATGTTATTTTCCTCCCTTGAGCCTCAGTTTACCCAATTCTGAAATGAAAGCCCCAGGTAAGATTAGGGAGTAACAAATCTAAATGTCCATGCAGATGAAGCAGGTAATATAACATTTGGAACAAGGATTTCCCTGTCCTCTTAATTCTATGGTGGGTGAGGGGGAAGTAATTGCATTTGAGAAGATCTATAGTAACTGAAATGTGGTCTCAGGGTGGGGCAACAGAGAGTGGTGGGGACTGAGGCAAACCAGAGAGAAGAATCCCCCATCTAAGGGACAATTACTATGGGACTTGAGTTGATTTTTACTCTGGGCCGATGTGTACCAAATTCATCCCAATATTCCAAATATTAAAAAGCCAGTTGTAAGATCTCTTGATTTTTAAAATGTGGGCAACTAGGGGCTCCTGGGTGGCTCAGTTGGTTAAGTATCCAACTTCAGCTCAGGTCATGACCTTGTGGTTCACGAGTTCAAGCCCCGCCACATTGGGCTCTGTGCTGACAGTTCCAAGCCTAGATAGGGCCTGCTTCAGATTCTGTGTCTCCCTCTCTCTCTGCCCCTCCCCACTCATACTCTGTCTCTGTCTCTGTCTCTGTCTCTCTCTCTCTCTCTCTCTTAAAAATAAACAAATACTGAAAAAAATTTTTTAAGTAAATAAAATGTGGGAAACTAAATTAAAACAATTTTTAATGCAGTGCCTGCCAAGCCAAACTTACCTTATTGTTGAATTTGATCCATAGGCTGCCAGTTTTGAGCCCTGGAAATTATCTAAAAGTCATTTTTAATCTAAATTTCTGATATTTTTGTATTTTATTCCTGAATTGTTCTCCATTAGTCAGTGATCACTTTTTCAATTCATTGAAAAAAATGCTTACGAAGAAAATAAAGCCCACTTAGCTTTTAGGACAAGGAACTTAAAATGACAGAAAAGAGTTTCAACAAAATGCTATTTCTGCTACAGATGGGCCTGAATGACATCAAACATCTGGCTGAAAAACTGAAAAAAAAATTAGCCAGTCATTAGAAGTTCCCCTATATTTCCAAATCTCCAGATGGTTGACTTTTTCAGCCAGATGGGGTTGCAGCTTTATTTATGTGTTCAGAAGCCTTCGGGGAAGCTGCAAAGATGTGATTGAGGACAGGGATGAGAGAAGGGTGTAACGTTTGTTGAGTATTTCCCATGTGCCAAGCTCTGTGCTGGGTGCTCTCGCATATGGTAACTCATACTTTTCATATTTCCTAGCTCCCTCCAATAGAATATAAGGACAGGGATCCTTGGCTGTTGGGAGCCCTGGTCTATCTCTAGAGCTTAGGAACAGTACCAACCAGTCACTTCTGCTCCTCCTCTCCTAGATCTGATGCAGTACCTTCCCTGAGACGTGGGTACAGAATGCTCTGACTCTCTTCCTTACTCTTGACCTCCTTCCTGTTCCTTTCCCTGCATGCTTCTTCTTTGTCCCTAAAGCCCAAGAGGCAAATAGAGGAGAGAAGTGAACTGGAGCTTTAAGGCAGGATGGGGGTGAGTAACTATGCCTGTGTTTGTAGGGCCAGTCAGGATTGGGGAGGTGGCAGAGGTTGAGGTGTGAGCATGATAACATTCAACTAGAACATGTCTGTATGGCCATATTGCTTGTTAAAATGTTGAAATACTTTCCTACTTCTTGGTAAACAGCATCTGGCCCAAGTCCCCCATCAACCCTCCCCCTTCCACCACCACTGTAGCTACCCTAGCCTATCCTGGAACCTCCCAGACATCTATGAGATTTGTCCAGTAAAGGGTTAAGACCCAGCCCAGCAGGGTCCATCATGATCCTGCCCCAGCCCTACGGAAGCATCTATTCTGACTGGTCTTGTGTCTTACCGGTGATTAAATATTCTGAATCTTATTCCTAAGTTCTATCATTGTTGAAAAGGACTGACTCCTCTTCCTTCTACCTCAAACCAGCCCCCCTACCATCCTACTCATTCAAGGAAGTAGATGATTTGAAAGTAATTCTGTTTGCTTCATCACTTGACATTTTATTTTCTGGATTAGAAAAAAAGGCAAGTGATCCGAGTTCCAAGGTTGGGTAACCAGTGTAGGTTATTAGCATGGTGACTAGTGGGCTTACTGGTATCCATCAAGAAAAAATAAAACAAGAAAAAAAAGCCCACAAAAAGATGACTGTATCCTTTGAATGTTCTCTTAGAGCAGTTTCTAACAATCTTACCAAAGGGGTCATCGGATCCTCTAGGGGAATGTAATTTTGTTTGACTTAAGTTTCATTACAGATTCAGGGTCAGTGGTATAGTTAGATGTTTACTTGTAGAAACGTGGAAAGATGCAAATTAATTTGCTCATTAGAGGTGCAAATGATTTCTGTTCATTAGAAGACATAACCCCAAATGTTGTAGATTTATTGCCCTTTCTCTAGAACATGAATCAGTTTCCTAACTTGACAATCTTACTTCAGAATTTTTTCCCTGAAAAATATATATAACATCCCCCTTTGAACTAGCTTTGTCATTCTGCCAGTTCTCTCATTGAGGAGTTGAATAAAACTTGACATGAGCTCATTGTATATTTTAGGAAAATTATGTTTCTAACCATTTAAAAATTATACTCTGACATGTGGAAGTGCCCCCCCAGTGACACCAGTGTTTCTGAGGCTAAAGAGAAGCCCACAAAACTTCAATGTTGTTTTTCTTTTTCCTCCATCCACACGACCCTGCCAAAGCCCACTTTTTCACTGTAGGAGCAAATGGGCCTTTAATCATTTATGCACTGTTCTCTGACCACAGAGAACATGGGATAACAGCAAGGGGCTTGAGATCAGGTAGACTTGGGTTCTTACCTGGATCCTGCCGTTTATTGCCTGCAACACCCGGGAAGATGCTTAATCTCTGATCATGAGTTTCCATACCTGTAAAATGAAGAAACACAGTAGCAAGCATTTTCAACTATTTGTATTTTTATGCTTCTTATGGTTCCTTTATTCCTTCATACCTCTAAATAATATGTTGACCAGTAGTCCTTAATTCATCCTGTAAAGATAATACCCATGTGCAAAGACAAACGATAAGCTAGCTTTCTTATACCACCTCCCTTTCTCCTAAATACTTGTGGTTCTTCAGTGAGTCACCTGTGGCTCCAAGAAGAATCTTTTATAAAGATTGAGGGTGCCTGGAAAAAAGAGAGACTGGCATCACATTCCTGGTTTGGACGTTGCTTGTGTGCCTATTTGGGCAGGGAAGTTGGGGGAGACACCAGGCTGAGAGAGGGAATGACACTGGGGCAGCCTTTTTGGAATGGGGAGGTTCAGTGGGTTCTGTGGAACTGGTGAATAGCTGAGCGTGAGCCATTTGGTCAGTATCCCACCCAAGAGAGCCATCCATTAGGCAAGCAGACCCTGGTTAGAGCTACATGATGTTCACAAAGATGTTGCCCTGCACAGGGCTGCTGGGCCTGAGGGTGAAGCAAGGACTGAGAGTCATCTCCTGCTGCATTCCCCAAACCCTGCACCTTGGCCCAGAGCTGAGTCCATCCAAAGGGAAGAAGTCCTTTCGAAAGTGGTCACAGGAGCGTGACCACAGGACCACAGGAGCTGCTGGTCCAGCAGTGTGGAGCCATGAGTTTCCAGTGTCGGAAGCCAAGTGGGAGGGAAGAGACTGGATCAGACTCAGATACCCCACATCAGAGAGGGAAGTTGCAGTGGGAAGGCCTCCAGTAACCAATGCATGTGTCTCCACAAGACAGACAACGCATAAGTCCCCGCCATGCAGAGAACCCTGACCGTCAGTGTTAGCTGGCGAAGCAGTAACAACAAATAGTAAAGGTTTACACCTTCACCAAGTTGAGTGAAGTAACATTTTGGCCTTCTTTTCTTTCTGCTCCCGGCCACAGCATACTGAAGGTGCTAGAAGCTAAAAGAGGGACGAGGGATGCCTGGGTGGTTCAGTGGGTTAAGCGTCGGACTTCAGCTCAGGTCATGATCTCATGGTTTGTGGGTTCGAGCCCCGTATCAGGCTGTCTACTGACAGCTCCAAGCCTGGAGCCTGCTTCGGATTCTGTGTCTCCCTCTCTCTCTGCCCCTCCCCCACTGACGCACTGTCTCTCTCTGTCTCAAAAATGAATAAATGTTAAAAAAAAATTTTTTTAAGAGGGACAAACATGGATAGAGCATTGCAATCTGGAAGTTTTAACAGGCACAAGTGACTGGAAAGTTTTGACATCTGCCCAAAATATCATTAAGGAAATAAGAGATTAGATATAACACAGTTGAAAGCTAAAATAAAAGTTACACACTTACACTCCACTCATTTGACACTCTTCAATAGACAGGGTATATATCCTCATGCTTTGTCTCTAAAATTCTGGAAGCCGAAAACACAGTAGTATATATCTACCATGATACGTAACTATATCTCAGGGGTTGGCAAACTATAGCCCATGGGCCAAATTCAGCCCTTTTACTATTTTTGTACAACCCACAAACTAAAAATGTGTTGTACATTTTTAAGTAGTTGAAAAAATTAAATAATATCCAATAATATTTCATGACACATAAAAATGATGAGAAATTCAAATTTAAGCATCTGTACTTCTGAACGTTGCCAATAAAAATTTTATGGAAATTTGTTTTCTCTCTTGTTGCATATGTACCTACATAGTATCCTCAATTTTGCTGCTTGGCCTGCAAAGCCTAAAATATTTACTGTCTGGCCCTTTACAGAAGAAGTAAAGTTTGCCAACTCCTGTTATATCTCACTGGAGAGGCATGTAGGAATCCATAACAACATTTTATTTCTGGAAGTAGCCTTTGTTTTCTCAAGAATATTGGGGGCGGGGGAGCCTGGGTGGCTCAGTCGGCTGGGCGTCCAACTTCGGCTTGGGTCATGATCTCACGATTCGTGGGTTCGAGCTCCACATCAAGCTGTGTGCTGACTGCTTGCTCAGAGTGTGGAAGCTGCTTCAGATTCTGTGTCTCCTTCTCTCTCTCTGCCCCTCCCCTGCTCGTACTCTGTCTCTCAAAAATAAATAAATGTAAAAAAAATAGTCTTTTTCATAAAAGAATATTGGGTCGGGAGAGGTGGTTGTACTATTTGCCTTCATCATAGACTCTTCATCTCACCAGGTATTCTGTGCATCCTCTTCTCTTTCTGGGAGAACTGGCACTTAGTTCTTTGCCCAGGTAGTACTTCACTTCTTCCTGAGACTTGGAGAGGGTGGAAGAAAGTCAGTGAGATCCTTCCCTCTTAAAGGTCTCCAGGAAAATGCAACCCCTGCCCAGGTATGCAGGGAACAGCATCTGTCAGCGCTGGCAAAAGGGGGAAACTTTAGGAGCCAGTGTTCTGATGGCAGTGGAAAGAACAGGACCCTAGAGACTAGGGTGAAGGTGGAGTCAATCATAGATGGCTACTGAGTAAGTGAGGGTAAAGAAACCAATGTCCACAAAAAACAGGCAGCTGGTATTGGAAGTCTAGACAGCAGTTCCCCTCCATTTGCTCCATACATGAGGTTCAGTAGTTCATGAAACTTGAAGAAAAATGTTATGTAAATAGGTGCTTTTAAGGAGAGAGTTGTATCCTCCAAAATGTTAAGGATCAGTATTGTAGAGCTTAGGTCAGAGGTGAAACCAGGCATGACCTTAGGATCACCTAAACATAGGTGGAAACTGAAGACATGAAAGCACACAAGAAGGGCCAGAGAAAAGCCAATGAATATAAACAGGGAAAATGACAAAACCCTAGGGAGCACTGACGCAGGGGCTCCTAGGGGGCAAGGAGCAGAGGGGCTGGTGAAAATTGGAAAGAAAAGCAGAGATTGAAGAAGTTGTCAGGATTTGACTAGCATTTTAAGGGTCTCTTGAGGCTTGCTCCAAAATGATGTAGATGAACAGTAAAGTCTAGACTAGCAGCTCTCCAGCCCAAGAGGCTTGCATAAGAGGACACACCTCTAGGATAGGCCTGCCCTCCCTCCTGGAATCAGGAAACAGGGCAGGTGTCAATTATAGATCCTGGGGACTGCTTCCAAGGAAGCTGGAAAAGGAGATGCTGGGCCATGAGAACCCGGAAGGGCCAAGGAAATAAGAAATAACTGACACTTAATGAACGCCTTGCGTGTACCAAGCAACGATTACTGGGGCCGACTGAATGTTCACGTCTGGGCTAAATCCTGAGCATTTATTTACTTACTTAACAGACACATACCGTAGAGGCGCCTCAGTGGTTCTGTGGTCATGATCTCACGGTTTGTGAGTTCAAGCCCCACGTTGGGCTCTGCGCTGACAGTGCAGAGCCTGCTTGGGATTCTCTCTCTCTTCCTCTCTCTCTGTCCCTACCCTGTTCATATTCTCTCTCTCTCTCTCTCTCTCTCTCAAAAATAAATAAAAAAACTTAAAAAAAAACCCAGACACATACTATATACCAGCCACTGTTCTAAGTGAGTGTTTGACAAATATGGTTTGATCCTTGTTACTTCTTCAGGAGGTAGATACTGTTTTTATCCCCATTTTGCAAAGGAGAGAATGGAGACCCAGAGAGTCCATGGTTAGTAAGAGGCAGAGCTGGTATTCCAACCCTACCCTGTGCTGCCTTTCATGACTGTATTCCATGCACTTGGATAAGCATTTAGGGTAAATAGATGCAACTCATAATAGTCCTGTGTACTGTTAGCAGACCTGCTCCACCCACGAGGAGACTGAGGCTCATAGAAGTAACTCGCTTGCTTTGGGTCACCTGCCAATGTGATCGCCAGAAGCTTCACCTGAACCACCACACTGCACTGCCTTTATTGAAGGGCCTGGGGCCTGATGGACAGGTCTCTTCCAACCAGCTCACTCCTGTGCCAAGGAGTGTTTGGTGTTAGTCACTGGCTCTGAGCCATTCAACAACGGAAACAACTGTGAAAAAGAATTATCCCAGCCTTTCCCAGTGTTTACTCTAAATCCAGCAAGGTCAAGGAAAAGAAATGGTAAAGCTAACAAGATTCAGATACTGTAGCACTGGGCTTCTGAGAAACACCACCTCTTTAAATCAAATGTAAATTTAAAAAATTGTTTTTAATGTTTATTTTGAGAGAGAGAGAGAGATAGTGTGTGTGTATGTGTGTGTGCAGGAGCAGGGGAGGGTCAGAGAAGAGGGAGAGAGAGAATCCCAAGCAGGCTCCATGCTCTGCACAGAGCCTGATGTGGGGCTTCATGTTGCAACCGTGAGATCATGACCTGAGCCAAAATCAGGAGTCAGACGTTCAACCGACTGAGCCACCCAGGCGCCCTGTGATGTGTGTGTGTGTGTGTGTGTGTGTGTGTGTGTGTGTGTGTGTATTTTTTTAATGGCAACACCAATGGTTTGGAAGTGAGAAGAACAGAGTTTCTTAAAGAACCTGATTAGATGCAAGTAAGCAAACCACTGGAGATCGTTGCATCTTCTACGTTGCACTTGAGTGTCTGCAAACTTGGGGAAGCCACTAGGTTCATGGCTGTCCCACTTCCTGAGGAGTACACTGGGACCCATCATTTGTTTGACTTCTTTGAGCTTTCGCCTCTGTGTCAGGCAGGAATCAAGTTCTGGTGTAGATTGCTGTTACTTCGGGATCTGCAGCCTGATTCTCACGCAGCACTCAGAAAGGCAGAAACCATATATATATATATATATATATATATATTTTTTTTTAATGTTTATTTATTTTTTAGAAAGACAGAGAGTGGGGAAGGAGCAGAGAGAGGGAGACAGGATCCTAAGCAGGCTCCTTGCTGATAGCAGAGAGCCTGATGTAGGGCTCAAAATCACCAAAGGCAAGACCATGACCTGAGCTGCAGGCAGACACTTAACCGACTGAGCCACCCAGGCACCCCTGAAGTCATCTTCGAGGAGCACAAACACCCACTAGATATGCAGCAGACCAATACACCACCAGGCCTGGGTCTTGATGACCTTGGGCTTGGAGAGGACAGAAGTGGGCACCTGGGATGAGATTGGGGCAGGCAAAACCTGACACCATGTATCTACCTTTCAGCCTGTGCGTTTTAAGAAATATTATCAAATAGCTCTACCCACCACATTTTGCTGAACCACCTAGAACTGGAACATACTAGATACTCAATAAATATTCATTGAATTTGTCGCTTCAGGGTGGGTAATTCAATTACCTTGAGCTTCTCCTGGTGAACCCATGCTAATCCCTACCAGTCACTGTTCTGCTCTTAAGTGTTCACAAACCACTTTTAAAATAATATATCCTATAATCTCTGCCATGACTGTTAGCAATTCAGTAAGCGTGTTTTTGAGGAAGACTGACGTCACTGTGTTGAATATCTCAACATTATTTGTCTGTCCCTTATTTCCCATCTTTTCCCTCAAAGATTATCCAGAGTAGTTCAATAGTCTCATTTCAAATTCTTGCAATACCCTGGGTGCACACTCGAGGAGAGAAAAAAGTAAATACATGTTGTGGGGACACAGTGTGCACAAATCCATCAGACCCTGTTTCCATCCCTTGTGCTTCAGATTCTATGTATATTCAGTTACCTGCGTGTTTAGGAAATGGTATCTCCACCACTCTGTATTCCGTGGCATATGCCATTCAGCATGAGGCAAAGCTGTCTTGCAATACAATAACACCCACCTGTTAAAATAGTTCCAAAAATCATGGGTAACTGTTGAAGTGTCTTCCACATCTCAGCCATTGCAAAATTCTGCTTCACCTGTGGAAGCTGGTTTTGGCATGCCGCGGTCAATACAGATGTGTATTTACAACAAATCGTTTTGACCCTTTGCAAATTACAGGACCGCAGGACCAATTAGCGGTTTATCAGCTGAAAATGCCTTAAAATATATACTACCATGTAAGTCCTGGTTTTTCAAAATAGTACTTTTCACCAGAGATGAATCCGGCTTGTGATCAAAATGCTCTAAGTGTTTAGAGAAAAATAAAAAGATCAAATCAACAGGCAATGATGTTAATCTGAATCAAAGGTCTGCTGCACAGCATAATAATTGCTCTTCTCTGCTTTTTCGCTCTGTGGTGAGTGATGGCTCAGCTCCCGTGTGCTGGGGGATGGCAGGGGTTAGGTTCCAAGAGATCATAAGGTCTGAACCAAGGAAAATTCATGCTGGGCCACCTCCAAAGATGATTTTCCAGTCACAGTCCCTGGGGCTGGGCTGCGAGGCCATCCCTTTAGCCTAGGTAATGGAGAGTCCCAGCCCAGCGCTATGGACTTTCTCCAAACTGTCCAAAAGCTGGAAGATGCACTGGAGCAGGAAGGAGGGTGAAAGTGTAGTGTGATCAAGGTGGGCTTCCCTGAGAAGGTGACATTTAACCCCAGGTATAAAGGAGATGAGGAGCCAAGCCAGGCAGCTACTGGGAGAAAGATCATTCCAGACAGGGGGAAAAAAACAGCAAGTGCAAAGGCCCAGTGGTGGGATGTGACTGGGGTGCTCAAGGAGCAAGGGAGCCACTGTGGCTGAAGAGGATGAGCTCAGAGGAGCAAGTACATCAGTCGAGGGGGCTAGATACCAGATTGTATAAGGCCTTGAAAGATGTTGTAAGAACTTTGACTTTGACTCTGGGTGAACTGGAAGGCTTTTAAGCCCACAACTGACATGTTCTTCAGTTTGCCACGGTCTGGGTTTCCTCCTCAATGGAGTTCTTTGCTGCTTGATAAAAGGAGTGCTTTGTCCTGTGACCTCCCTGGCTTCCCGCAGGCACGAACTTCGACCCTAGCCTTCTAAGTTTTTGCCTCACCTTGCCCTGGTGCTTCTAGAAAACTGGTCACAGTGGAATAGCACCTCTTCACCCTCATCTTACCTCTTCCCCTGAAAGCAAGCTCTTGGCCCCTTACTGTTTTCAGTATTGTATCTCTTATTGTGGGGAAACGGGGTGGATGACAGTGACATGGAAGTTTCTAATGTTGAGCGAATCTTGCAAAATTCTTAGACTCACCCCTCCCAGTGGGCAGCCCCTCCTAACTCAGATCCTCTCCCTTCTCCAGCCCAGGCTAACGCCTCCTCCCGGGCTGGTCCCTCTTCTCAGCCTGGAGATCCAATGGGAGGTGGGAAGTGAGTGGTTTGCAGCCGGGGCAGACCCATCCTGGATCCCCTGCTCTCCAAGTCCTTAGCGAACACTTACTGTGTTCTAGGTGCTGAGGACTCAGCAGAGAGTAAAGTAGACAAGTTCTCAGAATCTTTGGTAAGTCCAGAAATGCGTAGGAAAGATGCTGAGAGAGTGTATCCAGGTGAACAGACCAGGATGTCTCTCGGACCAGATGACTCTCAGAACATGGAGCAAGGGTCCTGTATTAGTCAGGGGGAGAAAGGGCTTGCCACAGAACGTTCTCTTCGGGCTTGTATGTCTCCAAGGAGCCTGACCTACAGTAAGGGCTCAAAACACATTTGCCAAATGCACTCACTGAAAGGCTGTGTAGGTCACACAGAAGAGAACTGACTTCTCCTAAGTGCTGGGGGCTGGAGTAGAAACGAATTCAGAGTTCCTGGTTTCTTATCCTTAAGCAGAGGGGAAAGAAAGCAGGACAATAGCCTACTTCTAGAAAAATCCATGGAGACAAATTGAGTGACTACACACATTGGTTAAAATTTTAAACTGTCTTTTAAAAAAAAAAACCTGGATATTTGATTTTTGTCATGTTTTTTGAGTGGCATATTTTTCTTATTGTATTTTCTTAAAACACTGGTAACATATAAGTAACACAAAACGCATTCTCAATATAAACTTTTAAAACAAAACAGGCCAGGCAAGCTTTCCTCTGTGCTGGATCCACATCACTGGAATCTCATCCCCTTGCCCCGAAAGGACTATTACTTCCAGTTTGGTGAATTTGTAATAAATATCATTTCCCTGTCTTTGTGCTCTACTGTGTGAAAGAGATGGGAAAGGGTGTGTTTTTCTCCTCCAGTTCAAATTCTTCACAATTTACTCAAAAAGCTTTTAAAAATTATCTTATAATTTATGAAGGCATTTAATCATGCGCATTATGTTTAAAATTAGATCATGTAGAGGCGCCTGGGTGGCTCAGTCAGTTGAGCATCCGACTCTTGATTTCAGCTCAGGTTTTGATCTCAGGGTCATGAGTTTGGGCCCCGCGTTGGGCTGCTCGCTAGGCATGGAGCCTACTTAAAAAATTAAATCATCCAGGGGCGCCTGGGTGGCGCAGTCGGTTAAGCGTCCGACTTCAGCCAGGTCACGATCTCGCGGTCCGTGAGTTCGAGCCCCGCGTCAGGCTCTGGGCGGATGGCTCAGAGCCTGGAGCCTGTTTCCGATTCTGTGTCTCCCTGTCTCTCTGCCCCTCCCCCGTTCATGCTCTGTCTCTCTCTGTCCCAAAAATAAATAAACGTTGAAAAAAAAATTAAATCATCCAGAAGGGCTTTTAATGACAAGCATCTGCTTCAGGGGTGCTTACTCCCCCTACCCCAAGTTCTCTTCCTCAGAGCAAGATTTTTGTTTCCTCTTTAACCATTTCTGATTTGGTTCTCCCAGTGGTTACATCTGTATGTCTAAATAACATGTTTATCCTCTATTTCTTGATTTACAATCTATCGACTTCCTGCCATAATAGAGGAGGATTAGCTAAATCACTCCACCCTCTGTATTGATTACCTTTCCAATTTCTAAAGATAACATAAATCTTTATTTCTTTCCCCATCCACCTTGGATAGAATGTCTCAGCTTCCCCTTTCTGGAATGACGGTGTCCACATTGTCCCTTCCACTCACCCATATCTGTTAGTTGTATTTTTACTTTTACATTGTCAAGAATTCATTCTGTTTGCATTTTGTTCTGTATCTATGCCAGTGCCTCCCATGCTGGGGCTACAGGTCGATTCTGAAGTTTGAAAGCCAATGAAATTATTATGATTAGGTGGACAATGTTCAGTGCAAATCTAAGTTGGATTTCATTTTCCTTTTTGTGGTTTCAATGTCACAGTCTCATAGCCATTCAAAAAAAAAAAAGGTCCAAATGGAATCTTTTTTTTCTAACACTTAACCAGTTGTTCAAAATCATGCCATATATTTATCTGCATTGCACTGTGCTTTTTGGTACAGTTTTCATTTTTCTTAGAGTTTCTGAGTGACTCAAAGGGTTTCTTAACAGGTTATTTCAGAGCAAAATTGTGCTTTTTAAATATAAGTCCTGTGGTGGAGGAAAGAACCTTCTGGAAAAGCCATTACCTACGCCCCTCCTTTTTTTCTGCTTTCCTAGTATAGTGTAGTAGTTAAGAGCTCACCTCTACAGTCAGGTTGCTTGGGCTCACATCCCAAGGTCAACAGTGTATAACAGTGCACGACAGTATACCAATGTTACTTAACCTTTCTGTGTCTCTTTCCTCATCTGTAAAAGGGAGGTTCTTATTGTACCACCCAGAGGTTGCTATGGGTATTTGATGAGCGAATATCTGTACAACACATAGAACAGTGTCTGACACTGGGCAATGTCTGCCCATGTTCGTAGTTCTGTCCACAGCAAGAAACTCTCCAGGCCATGGTTACCACTATTCTGCTAGTCCCCTCACCCTCACAAATCTTTGCATCTTTGCTTTCTAGGAGCAAAGCCAGTGATACAGCTGACAGAGATCCTACCAAGGAATCAGATTCATGGTCTCTAGTGACACATCTTTAATTTTTTTTAATGTTGTATTAATTTTTGAGAGAGAGAGAGAGAGAGAGAGAGAGAGGCAGAATATGAGCAGGGGAGGGGCAGAGAGAGAGGGAGACACAGAATTCAAAGAAGGCTCCAGGCTCTGAGCTGTCAGCACAGAACCCAACTAGTGATCTTAAGCCAGGTTCTTTTCATACTGGTTGATGAGGTGGTCAAAATTTTAAGAAATGTGTATTCTAGAATGTCCCCCAGATAAGCCACACTGAGGAACCATTAGTTCCATTAGAACCTTGATAGATAACAATAGCAGGTGCATACTGAGTGTTTACATGCATTATCTCAGTTCTCTCAAGGGCCCCATGGGGTATTACACCCATTTTACTGATGAACAAGGGGAATTCAGCATAGTAACTTCCAAAGTCTCACAGCTAGTGAGTGGTAGAGGTGGGATTCAACCCTGAGTCTTTCAAATCTGACAACTGAGATCCTTAACACTGTTGTGATAGTTCAGTGTTCTCAGAGCATGTGTTGTTAACTCCAGTGGCTAAGGAAGGCCTCCCAAGACCATTTCATGGCCGCGAGTCTGCAAGGTCAAGACTATCTCAGAGCAATAATTAGATGTGATCTGCCTTTTTCATTGTGTTGACATTTGCACCAATGATGCCAAAGCCAACAGTGGGTGACACTACTGGAACCTGAGCTCGAATAAAGGCAGTAGCACCCATCCACACTAGCTGTTACTGTGTTTATCACCATCGCTAACTCACAGTGCAAGAAAACACTAGTGTCCCTTCAAAGTGTCCTTATTAAATTTTATGAAATCTCGGGGCACCTGGGTGGCGCAGTCGGTTAAGCGTCCGACTTCAGCCAGGTCATGATCTCGCGGTCCGTGAGTTCGAGCCCCGCGTCAGGCTCTGGGTGGATGGCTCAGAGCCTGGAGCCTGTTTCCGATTCTGTGTCTCCCTCTCTCTCTGCCCCTCCCCTGTTCATGCTCTGTCTCTCTCTGTTCCAAAAAAAATAAATAAACGTTGAAAAAAAAATTTAAAAAAAATTTTATGAAATCTCAAGCCTTACATGTAACAACATGGGAAGCACACAAAAGCTCTTCACTGGCTACACTGCTGGTCTCCAGCAAAGGCATTTGTGCAACTGAGTTGTGTGCTGAGCTAGCTGCTTTTTTTTCCCATGAAACACCACATTCACTTGAAAGAATGACTGACAGGCAAATGATGGTTATTTGGTCTTGGATATTTGGCAGACATTTTCTTGAAAATGAGCTAAGTGATCCTGTCACTTCGAGGAAAGCCACTGATGGCATTTGTTGCCAAGGGTAAAATTCAAGATTTCAAATGAAAATTACAATTTTGCTTGTATCTGCCCCTGTGAGTGAATGTGATTTTTTTTTATATTGTGTCAAGAAATGTGCCAAATTTGGAAGACCCGTGTAACTCAGTGGACCAATATTTCTCAAAGGACCAATGCATCATGTTAAAAATTATTTCTGGGGGTGCCCGGCTGGCTCACTTGGTAGAACACATGACTCTCGATCTCTCAGGGTCATGAGTTCAAGCCCCATATTGGGCATGGAGCCTACTTAAAAAATTATCCCTGGGTAAAAGATTTGGTCAAAATACAGGATTAGAACAAAGATTTTAGTGGGTAAGAACATGAAAAGTTAATTAATATGGTTTCAGATTCCACATAGTCACCAGCCTTTAAGAAATCAGTTCTTGTTGAGTTTTGGTGTCATATCAAAGAAGAATATCCACAATCATGTCTGAAGGCTATTCAGATACTCGTGTGTTTCCCAACCACATATTTGTGTGAGGCTGCGTTTTCTTCCTGTGCTTCGACCAAAACATTTGGCAGCAGGTCAAATACAGAAGTAGATACGAGAACCTGTCTTCTATTAAGCCAGACATTAAAGAGATTTGCAAAAATGTAAAAACAAACAGCACTCCTCTACTTTTTGGGGGGAGGGAGGGTGGTAAATATTGCTATTTTCCATAGAAATATGTTGTTTGTATTAACATGCAGTCGAGTTTAATATTTGCAAAACGAATTTTAAAATAAATATTTCTAAATTCTCTGAGTTTTATTTTCCGAAACAGGAAATACTGGTAAATATAACCCACGTTAACAGCAGCTCAGTAATTTGCACAAATAGAAAGGGGTCCTGCGGTCAAAAACGTGGAGAATGGCTGCTACAGCTGTTATTTTAATTTTGTTGACAACCTTCCAGTGGCTGAGGAGAGAACCTGAAGGAACCATTCTCGTACTTCCTTCAGAAGATTTCCTTCTAGCTGTGCCTTATCTTCCCCACTGGGAGATGAAACAGTCCCCTTGGCGCGTTCCAGTCTCTCTGCTCTGAGTTCTCTTTGGCTGCAGCTAAGCTCCACCATTGTTGCACCACCACTGGGATGTAAGAGGCAACGTGAGGTTCCAGCAAGCACTGAAAGCAATGTCTTTGATTAAAATGCAACCCTGCTGGTAGAACGCCCGACAGGGCCTGGAGGATTCATTGCGCCTTGTGTCTTTGTTCAGGAACACCAACAAAGCTCAGCCACGACTCCACAGAGAGCTGGAGGCTCGGGATCTGTTGAGAGACACCTTACATGTGAGACAAAGCAAAGCACAGGAAAACAGAGCTGAGGCCTCAGGTTTTTAGCGGATGGGGGCTTAAATGTATGAACTGTCTACCTTCTACCTATAATTAAAGGACCCTGTGCGTGAAGATGGAGAGTTTAGGGGAGGGAGGGTGCTGCCAGGCCTCCAGAGAACAGACATTGCTCCTGGCCGGTCCCAGTGCTGGGCCCTGGGAAGCAAAGTGAAATGCAGAATCAAAGGGTATTGAGGATGCTTCCAGGAATGTCTGTTCCTGCTGGTTTGCTGTTTGGCCAGCCCCTCATCCATCCCCCCCCACTTCTGATAACAGTGTTCTAATCTACTTTGGGGGCTGCCCCATTGCTCTATCATTCTGTCCTCTCTGTCCATGTGGCACCAACCCCGGCCTGGCTCTCAGGATGAGCATGTGACCCAGGAATAATCTTGAAGATTATCATAAGGTATCAAGAGTTTATGCCAAGGCAGTGGTTCTCAACAGGGGGTGGTTTTGCCCCTTGGGGACATTCGTAATGTCCGGTGACATTTTTGGTTGTCCCGACTTAGGTAGGGGTGTAGGCAAGCACTGGCAGGTGCTGGGTGAGGCCAGGGACGATTTCTAAGCATCTTGCAATGCACAAGACAGTTCTCACGGCAAAGAGCTTTCCAGTCCCCAGTGTCAACAGTGGCAACTGGGGTTGAGACACCTGACTGAAAGAAAGATAATGAGAAGCCATTGAAAGGTTTGGAGCAGAGGAGTGATGTGGTCTGAACTGACATTTTTTTTTTTTTTTAAGTATAGTCAGGTGCTATGTGGAAACAGATTTTAGAGATTTAAAAGGGAAGCAGAGAGATTAAGCCATGGGGCTATTACAACAACCCCAGTAAGAGAAGACTTTAGAAGCTCGATCTGGAAACGCATACTTAGAAATTGTCAGTGGCAAAATGTGAAAATACATTTGTGAAAAAAATTTCACATTTTGGGTGTGAAAAATAAGAGAACGGAACCAAAGACAAAGCCTTTCAAGCGACCGTGTATAGAAGTGAAACAATAATGATAATATCTAACACTGCTTGAGAATTTATGTGCCAGCTACTATGCTAAGTAACTTATGTGATCACATTTGACCCTTTTAACAATGCTTATCGTCCTCATTTTACAAATAAGACAACATAGGAATGGAGGGGTTAAGTAAGTGGCCCAAAGTCACACTCCTAGTTGTTATCTGAGACAGAGTTTGAACTCACAGCAACACGACTCCGTGGTTTTTCCTTTTAACCACCAAGCTGCTTCCTCCCTGGGCTGAGAAGAATCTTCCAAAATAATAATTACAGGTGGCTCCGTCATCTCAGATCATGATGTTGCAGTTCGTGGGTTCGAGCCCCACATCGGGCTCTGTGCTGACAACTCAGAGCCCAGAGCCCAGATCAGATTCTGTGTCTCCCTTCCTCTCTCTCTCCTTATCCCCCGTTTGTGCTCTGCCTCTCAAAAATAAATAAACATTTATTTTTTTTATTTTTTTTTTAATGTCTATTTATTTTTGGGAGACAGAGAGAGAGTGTGAGCGGGGGAGGGGCAGAGAGAGAGAGAAAGACACAGAATCTGAAGAGGCTCCAGGCTCTGAGCTGTCAGCACAAAGCCCGATGCGGGGCTCGAACTCACAAGCTGTGAGATCATGACCTGAGCCGAAGTCAGGCGCCCAACCGACTGAGCCACCCAGGCATCCCAAAATAAATAAACATTTAAAAAGAACTAAGAAAAATTACAATTCTCTTAAGAGCTGAAGGATGAAGGGGAGTTACAGAGATGAAGGAATAAGGAGGTTGTTCCAGACAGAAGGAACAGCAGGCACAGAGGTCTCAGGGCTAGAGAGAGTATGGACTAATAGGGAAGCCTAAGCATTCAGTAGTGGCTAGAGGCAGGTGTAAATTCATAGGTGGGGTGAGTCCCGAGAATAGCAGGAGCCATTCAGATCTGTGGAATGTATGTTAAGTTTATCCTGGGAGCAAAAGGAGCCCTTTGGAACATTTACAATGTAAGTTTAAAAATCTGATATGATAAGGTTTTCATTTTTGAGGCTCATTCTGGCTGCAGTGTGGACAATCAATGGGAAGAAGAATATCTGAAGGCCAGTTCAAAGTCCTTCGTGCAGGGGCACCTGAGGTAGCTCAGTTGATTAAGAGTCTGACTCTTGATTTCAGCTCAGGTCATGATCTCACAGTTCATGGGGTCAAGCCCCACATCGGACTCTGCATTGATACTGTGGAGTCTGCTCAGTTTTCTTGCTCTCCCTCTCTCTCTGCCCCTCCCCACCCCTCAAAACAAATAAAAATTAAAAAAAAAAAGTCCTCCATGCAATAATCCAGGTTCAGTGATGGATTTCCCCATTGGGGAAGTGGCAGTGGTGACAGAGACATTGGCTATCGCTTTGGGAGATGCTTAAAAGCTGGAATCAACAGAATTCCCTGTTGAACGTCAAGGACAAGGGAAAACAAGGTCAGGGGACTCCTATGTTTCTAGCTTTAACCTCTGCATGGATGACAAGGCCTTCTATTGATGGAAAGTTTGTAGGGGAGCTGGTAATTAGGTTTTGAACATGATGAATTTACAGCTTCCCATCTAACGTTCGAGTGGGGGTGTTAAGAGGGCCACTGGATGCACTAATGCTGAACTCAGAAGGGATGTTTTATCTAATTTCTTCCCCATATTCATCCTGTATTTTTTGATCAGGAAACACTCAAACACGGACATTCCAACCCCTGCTAATTCTATCACAGACAGCCAGCGAAAGGTTATTAGATGAGGTGCCATGTGACAGAGTAACTGATGTTAAAAGTCTGAATGCAACCCCAGGAGGTCATTGCCAGTCTAATTGGGCACAGATAGAGTTTACTGGGTCATGGAAAGCAAGTCGTGTGTAACCATTGTTTCAGCCCTTTATCCTTTCATTTCTGATTTATCATCCGGTTTTGGGTGAACATTAAAGAATCTATTCATAAATGGTGACCTTTTGAAATTTGAAATGATGGTCTCAGCTAATTTCCATTCCAGCCCTGGGGCTGCTGCTTGAAGGTCATGAGCTTGAAGCTCCGAACTTGTCCCTAGTCTGTGCTCTCAACCAGTATTTGGAAAAGGGCAGTGTTGTCTTCATCCTTAAAAGTGCCCATCATTTGGATGAAGGATCGTCATTCATAATTCTGTGACCACACACTGAGGATGAAAAATGTACTAAGTGCCGAGTTTGTGTTAACAGCAAGACCCAACTGTTCTGGCGAATTTGGGAACATATTGTCTGAGCTCATAATACGATAATAATACTGTTGTATCATATAGAATTCATTCAATTGTAAGTGACAGAAAACCCAATTCTAATGGACTTAAGAAAAAAGGGACAGACAGACAGACATTCAGAGAGATCACTATTGGCTCAGGGATCAAACTCACAAGTACAGAATTTCTCTTACCATTCTCTTCTCTCTTCCTCTCTGTTGACTTCGGTTCATAGTAGCACAGGAGTGGGGCTTTGTAAACTGCCCCCGCATGCCCCGAGGGCAAGGAGAGACCCAAGAAAGAGGCAGACCACTACAGATTGGAAGGTGGTAGTTTTAATAGGCAAGGGAACTTATATACAAGGCTTGTCTTGAGCTGGCCGCAAGACAAATTATTCTCTTCATTGCCTGCCGGAATCGTAAAAGTTTACTTAGAGGCCTTATAACTGGGTTCAGTCACATTTTCAGTCCAGAAGGTCTCAACACCACCTTACTCTCTCAAGGTTATGTCCTTGAAAATGGCTTCCACTGTGGAGTCAGTGAGCAGAGCATACATTCCAAAGGTGGGGGTGGGGGTGGGGATGGGGGTGTGAGGAGCCTCCAATTGCCTGGGTCCAGTTCATAAGTCAACTGGCAGCCACATCCTCTCAATGACCTCTTCCAACAATGAGAGACTCACAGATACAGTATGTATGAGAGCAGCTCTCAGGGTTAGATTCTTCTATGCTTGAATCCAGCATTAGTGTAGGAGTGTCTTTTGCAGCAGGTACAAGCCTCATTTCATTTCATAGGCTCTGATTAGGTCACATATCCATTACTGACCCAATCACTGTAGACCAGAGGTCCCACAGGGCTGATTGGCTCAGGCCCAGTCTTTTAACCTTGGAGTAGGAGAGGCATAGATCCCCAGAGATAATTATGATGATAAACAACAAACATTATTGATTAGCTAGTACATGTTGGGCACTGTTCTAAGTGGTATGCTTCCTGTAACAACACTTTGAGTTATCCATTGTTGTTATCACCCTTCTAATGATGAGGAAAGCCAAAATACAGTGAGGTTAACTAAACTGCCCAAGGACCCACAGCTGGTAAATGACAAACCCAACGTACAAAGAGCCTTTCCAGAGACCCACAGATGGGAAGTGATGGAGCCCCAATGCAAATTAAGGCAGCCTCTAACCACAGCCTGGGCTTTTAACCCTAAATAAGGATCAGGTCACCAGATGTCTACCTTCACTCAGTGCTTTACGATTACAGAGCTTTCATCCATGACTTCATTTTTCCTCCCAACTTTAGTAACGACACAAGACTTGGGAGCATTATCCTCATTTTCGAGAAAATTGAGGTTAAGGCTGAGTGGTTTGCCCCAAGTCAAACATCAAGTAAACAGGAACAAGAACTGAAACCCCACACCCATCCTTTCTGACCCTGCAATAATGGAGCCTAAGAGCTTAATAAATGTTTGGGAAACCACAAAGGCCTGGAAACTCGTATTGGGCTCATAGCAAGCTAATCCTGAAGGCTTTATACCCCTCTCCCGCCTCCATGCTACTTTCCTCCTGTGTTTGTTGTAAGCAGTAGGAAAATACCAAGTACTTGGACACAAAGTTGCCCTAGATATTTAAACTGCAAATTACACTATTTATGGATTACGAAATAGTTCATCCACATGGAGTTGAATTATGACCTTTATCTTTTATTAAACGCACGCATACACACACACATACTAGAACTGTATCTGTTTCTGGATTTTCTATTCTTTTCTTTTAATCTATATTTTTATTTCTGTGGCTCTATCACTCTGTTGTTTGAACTAATATAGCTTCATGAGACTCTTAATACCGGAAGGTCATGTTCTCCCTTACCATGCTTCTTTATCAACATCTTCTTAGTTCTAACGTTTTGATTTTCCCTGTGAATTTTCTGACCATTCTATCAAGTTGCCAGGAAAACTGGGATATTAATAAAAATTTAATTAATAGACTTATTTGGGCACAATTGACCTCTTTCAAACATCAAGTCTTCCCTCATTTAAAAACATAATATATATCCCATTTATTAATGTTTTCTTTTATGTATTTTAGAGAAGTTCCATTTTCCTCATTCAAGCCTATATATTGATTGGGCACATTGTTTGTAGGTAGGTTTTATATTTTTGGTTACTAACATTAATGGGTGGTGTTCTCCAAGATATTTTCTAAGTGGTTAGTATTACTAATATGAAGAAGCTAGTGATCAGTAATTAATCTATTTGTAAGTTGCTTGAACTTGGTTAGCGGTGCTATCTGCACTGTAATTAATTTAATTTGGTTTTTCAGGTAAACAGTCATATCATCTGCAAATAGTAGAGAGAACTTTTTCTCCCCCTGCTGTTCTTCCTTCGAGGCTTAGAGAATAGTCAAGGCTTAGTTAGAGGCTTAGTTAAGTAGTGGTGATGCTCAAAGGTCGCCTTGCCCTGCTCCTAACTGTAATTGTAATGCTTTGCAGACTGTGTTTCTCAAAATGTGGTTGCAGATTTGGATATAAATCACAGAATTTGTACAAAGCTGGTAATCTGCCTTTTAGCAGACTCCTAGGGGTGATTCCTGCTCCCCCTAAAGGGAACAGCTAGCTGCTCTAGGGTTTCACCGAGAAGCCTGGCATCTGCTATTGGCGTAAAGTGTTTTCTTTATCATGCTCTGGAGTTTCTGTCACTATGTAGCTAAGTAAGAATTTTAATTGGGCATGAAGGTTTCCATTTTTGGGTATCTATTGACATGGCTAGCTTTCTCTCCTTTGGCTGGCTAATAGGCGAAGTTAGTGCCTTTCATATTAGCCAACTATCTTTCATTCCTGTGATAAATCTGTTTGAGATATACTTAATTTTTCATAATGCTGAAATAGATTTGCTAATATGTATATAGGGTTTTTCTCTGTATTTGTCAATGAAATTTGCCTTTTTGTGTGCTCCTGGTGTCAAGTTTTGGAATCAGAGTGGTAGTAGCTTGATAAAATGATTTTCTATGCTGTGACGTAGATTCTGCAGCATGGAAATTTTCATGTAAAACCTTCTGGGCCTGGGGCTTTTTTGAAAGTAGTTCTTTGATAACTTCTCTCATGTCTTGTCTATATTGGGCCTTTTTCTGGAGTCATTTTGTTGTCTAGAAAATCATTCGCTTCATAGAAACGTATAAATGTTTTAGTACAGAGTTGAACAGTGTGATTGCTTACAGTTTATTTTCTTTCAAATCTGTCTTATTTCCCCCTCTATTTTCTCATTTATCTCCAACTACATTAATAGTTGGCGTTGTTTCTCCCAAGACTGTGCCATTAAGTTGTCTTTCAGTCTTTGGTTTTAGGCTTATGAGTCTTTATCTCTTTCTGGTATGTTATGTATTTTTTAAGAAGCTGGGAAAAGCTGTTGGAAGGTAGCTAGCCAAATGCCATTTTGAGCAACACATTTTTGCCCTTGGGACTTTTTAACCCAGATTTAAATTTGCTCCTTGTTCAGGTTGGTGTGTGTTAATGTGAAGAGGTCCTTTTAGGGGTCCTAACTGTCATCCAGCAAAGCCACTAGACCTCCCAGCTAAGTGTCATCTTCCAGGGTGATTGATCAGCTTTGCCACTTCAATTTTTCACAGTCATCAATCACTGAAAAGGAAACATTGAAGAACACAGCTCTGTGGTAGGGAATTAGCTAAGCATGATCGCCATCAGGAGGTTTGTCTGAGTGGAAACTCACTTCGAGGTCAATGGGCTCCCTGGAAAGCCAGATCCCATAACACTGGCTGAGTAAATGCTCACTCATGTATTTCACACTTACTGAGGACTTCCTCTGGGTAAGGGTGGCACTGAGCAGGTCTGAGACCAGCAAAGCTGAAAAGGTGTGACCCCTTCCCTCAAGGACTTGGGAGTGTCAAGAAAAGCCTATTTTATGTGATCGCCTATAGCACAAGCTTGTCTCAGTCAGTAGAGCGTGTGGCTCTTGCTGTTGGCATCCTGAGTTTGAGCCCCACGTTGAGTGTAGAGATTACTTAGATAAAATTATAAGAGTAACATTTGTTTACTCTAAGCAGTGAAACCGTCTAAAAATAGAAAGAGAAGTAATAATATGCCCTGCCCGACTCCCACTCTGTCCCCTCCCTACCTCACTCCAAAGTGACCAATGTCAACAGCTAGATGTGTTTCCTCTGTATCTTCACTCTCGAAACGCATACGTACATGCACATGGTGGGGGAGCGGCATTGTTTGATTTTTAAAATTGAACCCACACTGGAGATACTGGTCTGCCACTTGCTTTTTTCCCTCAATACATCATAGATATTCCTCCAGGTTTATAGGCACTGATCTGACTCAATCTTTTTTTTTTTTTTCAACGTTTATTTATTTTTGGGACAGAGAGAGACAGAGCATGAACAGGGGAGGGGCAGAGAGAGGGAGACACAGAATCGGAAACAGGTTCCAGGCTCTGAGCCGTCAGCCCAGAGCCTGACGCGGGGCTCGAACTCACAGACCGCGAGATAGTGACCCGGCCGAAGTCGGATGCTTAACCGACTGCGCCACCCAGGCGCCCCTGACTCAATCTTTTTAATGGTTGCATAATATTCCAGACTGGAATCCCTTCTGTGTATTCAACCTTTTCCCTGTCGATGAATATCCACCTTGTTTCCGTGTCATCCTTGTGCAGGGCCATGCTAATCTTCTCTGTATCGTTCCAATTTTAGTATATGTGCTGCCGAAGCGAGCACTATCCACCTTGTTTCCAATTTTGTTTTGTTTTGTCTCACTTTCAGTCATTTTTACACATGTGTCCTTATATGCTGGTGCTTTTGTTTTTATAGGCTAGATTACCAAAAATGAGATTGCTAAATTAGTAGAGGTATGGGGTTATGATCTTAATAGATATGGACAGGTTATTATCCTGAAAGATTGTAGCAAGGGGGTGGTTATCAGGAAAATGTCTTAATTATTAAAAGATACCCCCCACATACACACACACATACATTCAAAGATTTTGCAGTGAAAGGAGACCACCTAGAATGGGCTGGAAGCACAAATATGAGCTCTGAGTTTCTGTTGTCCCTAGCACCCTCTGTTGCCACCACCATGCCCGCCCCCAGGGGGCACTGTTCTGAAAACAATAAAAACAGTAAAGCCATTTATTGAGTGATCACTTCACAGAAATGGAAACCGGGGACTTAGAAAGTTTAAGCCACTTACTCAAGGTCACCCATCCAGTAGGTAGCATAGCTGGGATGTGATTCCTGTTCTGTTTGGTTCCAAACCTGGGCTCTTAACCACTGTGTGGGATTTCTTCCAAGGATACCATTGCTGGGGCTGTTTCATCAGAGCCCCAACAGTGACACAAACTCTGCTATTTGCCTTGAACAGTGGCAGGGGCCAAGCCCTGCCTCCTGCTGTGAAGGAGGAGTACTCCTCTATAAGGTATTTAAAGTGATCTTGACCTCTGAGTAGGGCCTTCCTTATTCAGAGGAAACTGAGTGAGCTCCCAGGACACTACGAGCATACTTGTTTTCCCCTACACACAAATCAGAAACCATTTTTCTTCTCCCTCCCCTTCTCTCTTTTTCTTCCTCAAAACAAAGAACTGAAGCAATTAAGAGAAATGGAAACCCTTGGTTTCACCTCTACCCATTCTTTCCTGGAAGCCATGGTAGTCATGATAGTCATGGTTAAAAGTGTAGACTCTGGACTCAGAATGACCTGTTTGGAAACCACTTTGTTATCCTTGAGCAAATGCCTTGAGACTCTCTAACCTCTTGGTCTCCCTGGAAACATAAACATTCTACTCAGCTTTTGTCTTACCTATTAGAGGATCATCTCCTGGAGGACAGGTCAATGTCCATGCCTCTTGGTTCACAGGTGCTGAGGAAACCTGCATTGAACTATAAATATTGATTCTTAATAACCAAATTCAGTGATGTTTTAAAGTAAGGTTGAAGGTAATATGGAGAAGAAAAATTAATTCACGTTTCCTGAACATCTATGTGCTGGGCACTGTGCTGGAAGTTAATAAACATTAACTCAACTCTGAAGTAGACATAATTATTTCCATTTTTACAGAGGAGAAAAATGAAATTTAGCAGGTCAAACTTGCTAGGATTGCAGAGCTAGAAATGATGGTGATGGTGATGGTGATGATGGTGATGATGATGATGGTGGTGATGATGATAATGATGATGATGGTGGTGATAAGGGTGGTAGTAATGGTGATGATGGTGATGGTGGTGATGATGATGGTGATGATGATGATGGTGATAAGGGTGGTGGTGATGATGATGTAGTAATGGTGATGATGGTGATGGTGGTGGCAATAGCTATTGTTTACTGAACATATGCTGTGAGTAGGCATGATGCCAAGAGACTTCTTTGTATTCTCTCATTTAATCCTCACGAAAACCCAACAGGGAAGCCCTATTATTATGCCCAAGGTCCTAAAAGATTAAGTGACTTGTTACAGACACTCAGTCAGTTGAGGGTTGGGGCTGGGATTTGAACCCAGGTTATTCTGATTCCTTAGAAGCATCTTTTCACTTTGGTAGTGAAGGCCTTGGTGGCAGTTACTCAAATTTAAACATTCAGCGTTTTGGACCACTCCCAAATGGAGTGTCAGGCAGCTATACAGAAGGCCAGGACTTTGGAAGAAGAAACCAGATTCCATCTCTGCCTGTCTTCATCTCTTCATCTTTTGGGCTCTGTGGGCAACACTTTCATTGCAAGATTCTGCATCCTGTCTCGTGGTCACACATACCGTCTGTGCTTGGCACAGCCGGCTGTCTCCATGGAACATCTGTGGCTCACTACTACTGTGAGTGATTCTATTTTCCACACATCTCCAGCTCGTTAGAAAGCAAGGCTCCTATTTGTTGGTGGATGTTTGCAATCTGAATCTGAAACACTGCAAAATGATGATTGAGCTGATTCACACTGGGGAAGAGTCTGTGACACATAAACACACACACACACACACACACACACACACACACACATACACACACACACAAGACACCTAATTAGTGAGGACTGAGCTGCCACCTGATCCAATAAGTGCAGTAACTTTGTCCACTAAGAGGCCATCTGGCTCCTGGTGACAGTTGCTGAGCCGGGAGCTTTTCATGCAGTGATGGTGGTCCTCCCTGGCCAGGGC
Source organism: Prionailurus viverrinus (assembly GCF_022837055.1). NCBI lineage: Eukaryota > Metazoa > Chordata > Mammalia > Carnivora > Felidae > Prionailurus > Prionailurus viverrinus. Next base: position 22,697,986 of record NC_062576.1, on the reverse strand, counting down.
CACACTCCACATGTCCTCTGGGCCACCCGACCAGCTGAGGTGTCAGTATTTTAAAGAAACTCTTTGTCACCAAAGGTAGCAAGAAAGCTGAAATAAACAACATCCACCCCAGCAGACCCAGGGGTCTGCAGAGAGGAAAGAGCTTTCCCCTCTCCTCCTCTATGAATATGCCTTAGAACTTCCTCAACATTCCTCCCAGATTTTCCACTTCTGGTCTTTAGCCAAATGCAATCTTTAAAAATACACATTTGGCAAGAATCTGCAAAAAAATCCCTTCAGATTGTTATGTGATGGTGGGGAAAAGACACATTTTTTTTAACTCTAAAAAAAGCACCTTAGCATTTGTAGGCTTTTATAATTCTGAAACAGCTGAAATGCTAAAACTTTCAAGTTGGCAGGATTGAAACTGAAATCTGCAAAGCCGGTTCAATTTGACAAGAGTGGGAGCCTTGCATTTCAGAGGGTTTTGATGAGCCCGTGGGCCTGAGCCATCAACACAATGGGTGGCCACCCACTCGCAGGGAGCCCTTCGTGCCTGGGTCCCAGTCTCCCCTCTAGCTACCTGCAGAGCTCACTCTAAGAGACACTCCTGGCTCCTTCCATTGCCCTGGTAGCTGCTGGTAGCTTAGCAGAGTGGGCAAGGATTCAGCCTGTGGAGCCCGATCACCTGGGTTTGCAGTCCTGATTCTACCACCTGTAAACTAGGGGAGCCTATTCAAGTTACTTAATTCTTCTGTGCCTCGGTTTCCTCATCTGTGAAATGGGGCTATAATATTTAATATATTTGTCGATTGATACCCATCTTGCTCCAGAAAAGAGTTACGGGGGCTTTAGTTACACAAAATAAGAAAAGATGGGTCCAATTTTTAAAATTGGACTAAGGGGAAAAAGGGACTGGACGGAGCCAAGAATGAGAGTGAATTGCACCTGACAATGAACTACATTCTTACTAAGGGTGGTTCATAAAGCCGCCTGTGAACCAAGCTTCCTCGCAGTCCCTTGTCTAGGGGAAACCTGGTCAACCGCACACCCACGGTGCTCAGAATACGGGAGAACCCGGTGGCCAAGCAGACCTGCAGTCAAGCCGACCTGGCTCTCCAACAGGCTCCATGTTTTGTCCTTGAGAAAATTGCTTAATCTCTTGGAGTCTGAGTTTCTTTACATGGAATGGGGATAAAACTGTAGTCATGAGGTTATTTTGAGGGCAAAATAAAATATTATATATGAAGTGTTTAGCACAGCACCGGCCACTTAGTATGTGTTTGATAAATAGTTGCTAGAATAAATAAGTTTTAGAATTTATAGACACATCCCACTCTCCTTGGTACCAAGATCAGATAAGAATATTTTCCTTCCTAAGTGGATGATGTTTCATGTCACAAAACAGAGTATCCTCAACACGGGCTGATGGCAAAGTCCCCAAAGCCACAGAGCACAGTGCTCTGTGTTGAAGTCCCATCTGGCTCTGCCATTAAGTGGCTGTGTGACCTTGGGCACACTGCTTCACTTTTCCGGTACACGGGTACCCATCTGTAAATGGTCAAAGTAATACTACCTCCCTTGGGCACCTGGGGGGCTCAGTCGGTTAAGCGTCCGACTTCGGCTCAGGTCATGATCTCTTGGTCCGTGGGTTCACACCCTGCGTCGGGCTCTGTGCTGACAGCCCGGAGCCTGGAGCCTGCTTCAGATTCTGTCTCCCTCTCTCTCTGCCTCTCTCTCTCTCTCTCTCAAAAATAATAAATATTAAAAACATTTTTAAAAATAGTACCTCCCTTCTAGGGTTGTTATGGAAATTAAATGAGATAATAATTAATAAAACCCTTGGCCAAGTGTTTGTGTATCGTTCTCACTCAGTGACCGTGCTGGCATTGTGGACGTTCACAGCACTGAGTGATCCAGCACTAGTCCGGCTTGATCCAGAGGGATACTCAGAATACCTGGGAGATGGGTGAAACCTTTGCCAAATACCCTCCTCTCAGTGGCACTTCTGTACTTTCGGCGACCACCTTGTAACAATGCACTTGAAGAATGCGCTCTCTGGCAGGCGTTCAAGGGCAACTATTTTATCTTGCTGACTTAGTACAAACCATTTAGTCCTAAATAATCAAGTGAGGGGTAGAAGCGATATCCTTTAGGAGAAGATGACAAGGGGCCCTATAAGAACCTGGACCAGAATGAAAGGCCAGTATTCTCCTCAGAAAAGTTGTGTTGGCGAAAGCCAGGTACACAGGATTGAGTTATTATCATGGCATAGGGAGTCAGACATATGCCACAGAAGCATGGCATAGGGGGTCAGACAGTGCTGGACTCAAGACCTGCTTCTGCCACTTACTGGCTGTGTGACCTGGGACAAGTTACTTAACCTCTCTGTGCCTCAGGTTCATCATCTGTCAACAAAAGGGAAGGGATAATAACAGCACCAACCTCATATGGTTGTGATAAGGATTAAACGGTTTCGCACATGTAGCATGCATTGAACAGGGATACCCGGTAGAGCCAGCCTAAGTGTTAGCTGTTATTATCACGGTCAATGACAAGGTAAGCACGTGGGGGCGACAGAGGAGACAGGCTCCTGGGCACAGGTGGAGCAGATAGGATAACCGGTACGCGGAGGTGGAAGGCATTCAGGATGAGCAAGGTGGCAGCTAAGTTTAGTGCTGGGAGGGAGGGATTTGAATATGCATGAACTGCCCTCCCGCTGTGCCAAGCAGCTCAATTTTTCAATTGCTCCTCCTGGGGAGTCATGAATGGGGAAACAGAGTCAGCAGGAATCCCCCCTATGGGGTACAGCCTGTGCCTGTTTTCCCTGTGTTCTGGCTACCAGCTTCCCCAAACCCAAACCCGGTTAGGGGACCACAGAAAGACGTCCCTTCCCTTCGTTAATGAAACTACCTGTTTAGGGGCAGTGGAAAAGATGCGATCTTTAAAAATATACATTTGGGCTGGGTGTTGATTCCGTTTTGACAGAAACAGGGACTGGTTTTGGGTCTCAGCCTGTACACAACCAGAGGTGGGGAAGAGTCCTGGCTGATTTCCTGGCGTCATTCCTGGAGCTGGTATTCTGCCTTGTCCTGCCCTCCCCTCTTCCTCTCTCCCGTCCCCTCTCCTGAGCCTCTCTCTTCTCTGCCCCTCTTCTCTGGTTCCCTCTGTATCTCTCTCCCACAAATCTATATTCAGTTTCTGTCTTCCAAAAAGAAAAAGTGAGTAGGAGGACAAATTGTTTAAAAGCAATGCAGCTATTTTAACAAAATGCTTTTTCCTTTGAGTCAGTCCTAAGAAATTTGGGTACAGTCTAAACCAGAATGAACCAAACAATAATCCTAAAAAATGAAATGGGTTAAGGAAAAGAGCCTAAATTCCCCAGACCAGGATGGGGCACAGGGAAGGCCAGAGAGGACTTGACGCTGGTGTGTTGGGAGAAGAAACCAAACCAAGGTGTTTGATTAGAAGACCGGAAAGGTGGCAGGGAGAAAGTGAAACATTATTTCCGTTGCTTGGATGTCAAGTTTCTTCATGCTAAACATCTGGCTCTGGAAAACGTGTGAGTGATTGTGTAGACCTGGTTTTTCAGATCTTGACCACTCTGGACATGGGTTCTCACCCAAGCCAAGAAAATACCTGTCCCTTGGACTTAAAGATCCTGGAGATGTAGGGAAAATATTTGAAATCTTCACTGTTCGAAGAGCCAGAATCTTAGTTCTGGACTCCACTCTGCCCTGACTTACTCTGTGCCCTGGAATAAATCATGCCCTTTGGGGGCCCCATCTTTACAGAACAAGATTAGATGACCTTAGGGTCCCCCAACTCTGTCATACAATCTCTGGTTCTCTTGTTACTCCATTTATCCAGTTGGGAGTGTAGACTTCAGAGCTACCTTGCAGCATTTGAATCTTCCTCTATACCTGACAGCTGTGAATCTGCACAAGAGACTGTGGAACTCTTGGTGTCCTCAGTTTCCTCATCTGCAAAATGGACAATAAGGTTGTTCGCTCCACCTTCTTTTTCCGTCCCATTGAAGTGAGTATATCAGAATGCAATCGAGTGAGAACAGAGGCCGCCCTAATATAAAAATAAGAAGCACATCCCTTGCACATTTCAGAACTTACAGTTATTGATAATAAGATTCTTGTGATACCCTCTACAAGTGATTGAGAAATATTCTCCAACTCGGATCTGGTTCCATTTCGGTTCCAGCCTGCGAAACCTGACCCCCAGTGAAGCAAATCTATCTGCCTCGCATCAGTCAACAGATGTTCTGAGTCCCCTGGAAATCACCAAGGGAGATCTAAAGAGGAGAGGTTCTCTCTTACCCCTGACCATGCATCTGGTTCCAGGATCCACACTAGAAACATTATGGGTGGGGAAGAAAAAAAAAAAAACCATAAAAACCTTGAACCAAAACCTTTCCAATCCTCTTGCCTCTTATCCCATCCATCTGATTCCCCAGCTTCTTCCTCAGCTGCAGGAATGTGTTTTCATAGAAAACTGTGCATGCCTTATCTCCCTTCTGAGAAAAATTTGCTGCTTCTAAAAAGATCTATTCTTCCCACAAACAGTGTTGTGCACCTGTCGTAGGTCCAGGAGCAGGAAGGCAAATCTAGGTAGTGAAATTGCGTCCTTTTGCTTATCTGAAAACTCTTCGCTTAGAGAGGGCACTGGAGAAGACACCAGGATGTCTCCCCTCCAGGCAGCTGGGCCAGCAATCCCCTTGGCTTAGGAATGAGAAATCCCCTGAATTAGCCAGTGTGAAGGGACACAACACCATCCCTGCTGGCTGCAGGGCTTCCTGTGCCAAAGCCACGGGGTTCCCAGCCGCTGTTCATTAATGCTGCCCACAGGCCAAGGGAGAAGTCTGTCTGCTCTGATGGGCAGAAGGTCCAGGTTCCAGGGCACTGGAGGAGATAATTGTCTTCATAGCCAGGAGATGCTTGGCAAGGAGGTCAAGTGACTTTATACACTCCAAAAAAGTCTAGGCAGATGATGGTGATAAAACCATACTGTCCTTAACTTCTGGCAAAACAAACGAAAGACATTTTAGAAGCAGCACGCTATAGTAGAAAGAACAATAGGGGTCTGAGACCTGGAATCTTGCCAACTACGTATGAGTCCTGGTCCGGTTTATCCGGTAAAAATTGGAAAAATGATCCTTGCCCTGCATATTTCATAGGGCTTTTATGAGAATTAAATGAGATACTAGGTGTGAAAGGACTTTGAAAAATGTATGTCATTCATTAATTCACTTGTTCATTCAGATAGATACTGAGTGTGCACTAGGCGCCAGGCACTGGGGATAGAGTGGTGCTAGGTGGTGACTGCCCTCGGGGTGGGGGACAGGTGACTGCCACCTGAGCCTAGGAATGGTTTCTCAGGAGCGCCCTCCAGAGGCCAGGTCCTAGCAGTCCACCTGCCAGTTCAGCGGGAGGTCCAGTTTCTTTCCTTGGGTCCTTCTAAGTCTCCAGGTTGCTTCCTGGGGTCCAAATGGTCAGTCCATCTTTCTGCAGAGTCTCTGCCTGAACTGGAGCCCAGGGAGATATGCTCCCTGGAGGCTACGATGTGTCACAACCGCCACCATAGATTCTAGCTTCAGAAAGGATCCCCATTGCCGAGCCACCCAGCCTGCCTCCTGGGACAGGAAAATCCCAAATACATTCTCAAGTTGCTACTCTTGGCGCTGATGGCAGCTAGATCTCAGTATCCAGAGATAGTGCAATTTCTACCCATGCTGCTATAATCCTTTAAGGTGTGAAAAAAAAAGAAAAAAAGGAAAAAGCTGACATTTATTGAGTGATTTAGCGATTTCTGGACTGGGTATTATTCTGAGCATGTTTCACACAATATCTCATTTAATCCTTAAAATAACTCTCAGAGGTGGGGCGCCTGGGTGGTTCAGTCCGTTGAGTGACTGACTCTTGATTTCAGCTCAGGTCGTGATCCCAGGGTCATGGGACAGAGCCCCACAGTGGGCTCCATGCTGAGTGTGGAGCCTGCTTGAGATTTTCTCTCTCTCCCTCTGCCCTTTCCACCACTCACGTGCTCTCTCTCTCTCTCTCTCTCTCTCAAAAACAAAACCAAAAACAAACAAACAAAACAAAACAACTCTAAGGGGTATTAGGATTAAACCCATTTTACAGGTGAGAAAATTAAGGTTTGGAGAGGTTAAGTAACCTGCTAGGTCACAGCTCTAAGGGACAGCACCAGGATTTCACCTAGAGCCATCACCTCCAGCCACCAAACTCTGCTGGAGCAGCTAAAGAGGAGAATTTTGCAAGAGGTACATCACACCAGAATAAGACATACGGATTTTTTAGATTCAAGTACGAGCCTGCTCTCTGGATGGCAAGGTCAGGAGTGTTCCCATTGTCCATCAATCCATGACTGTCTTTCCCTTTCGATGACCTAACTTCCGGTCCTATCCTCCCCTGCCCCCCACCCCCACCCCAGGGTGGCTTCCATATTGGGGGCAGGTACACCTTGCCTTCCCGCACCAACAGCTGGGCCAGTTTGCCCTGACAGGGCTCTATAACTTCCCATTTTTGTCTCCTTCCATAAATCTGTCCTCTGAACTTGCAGCTTTCCCAGAACCACACATCAACTGTTTCTCTTGCAGAAAACAAAATTAAACCTCTTCCTCACCAGACACCCAGCTGTGCACAAAAAATTAATCAATTATTTTTGAGATAAGCGCTGCAAAGGACAAGCTCAGGGGGGCTGAGGCAATATTCCTGTTATCTCTGAAGACACTCCTGAACTATCCTCTGGAAAGGGAGGTTGGGCTTGCTGGGGACGCGTGCTCATCCCAGGGGTGTTTCGAGATCTACAGGCTCCCCTGTGATGCCTCTCTCTCTCTCTCTCTCTCTCTCTCTCTCTCTCTTTCTGTCTCACACACACACACACACACACACACACACACACACACACACACATTAAGTGATGATTTTAAAGCATTAACCCTCCTCATTCCTTGGTGTGCATGACAACTACTGTGTCTGAAGAATGAAATTATCTGTAAACCCAGGATTATCAGAATGCCAAGGAAGGGAGGAGGGAGGGGCTGCCCGGTGCCTGCATGAGTCACCAAAGTCCCAAGCAGGTGATGCCCTGCACCAGAAAGGGCTTGGTCATTCATTCAGAGTCTGCTGGTTATTTGGATCTGCGAGTGGCCCTTACTGGCAGCCGCCCCCCACCCAGGGACAGGAGCTGGGAGCACAGCCGGCAGGGCGGTCCTCAGTCCTCGCTACATAGAAGGTGACCCAGGGAATGCTCAAAAGCACTGATGCCCACCCCCTCCTCCAGACCCCCAAGACCCCGAGCCCTGGGCTTGTTTTGAAGCTGCTCAGGGGATTGGAACGGGCAGCCGGAAAGAGGACGGCTGTGCTATGGAAAGCAAGGCCTCCAAAAACCAAAATAGAAATCCTCTCAACTTAGAAATGGAAACAAGAGAGGACAAGGAGCAAGCAGAGCAGAAGATGCATGTGTCCGTCCACTTCCTCACTGGCTCGCTCAGCAAGTGTTTTGTGAGAGCCTAGTGCACGCCAGGCAGCCGGGAGAGTCCCCCAGACTTGGCAGCCTGAACAAATGGAAACCTCTTGGAGAATCATCCAAGAAAGGAGCCTGACGATGGACAGGAAGGACCGTGGGTCTCCACCCATGTGTGCCATCTTGTTCTGTTTCCCACACGTGTCCAGCAGCAAAACCCTTGTACTGAGAAGGGTCTCCTCGTTGCTTTCCTGGTGGCCTTGAGAAAGAGAAGAACTGGATTTTACCCCAAAGCTGCTTGTCGCCATAGTCGAGTGGGGTCCACAGCCTGGCCTGTGCTTCCTTTTCTTAAGGAAAAAAAAGAAAAAAAAAAAAATATATATATATATATATAGCCATATAAACCATATAAATATTGTCCTGAGTCAGTCTCATAAACCATATACATATATATGCATACACTTAATACATATGTATATATAAACATATATATAGAAGAAAAAGAAAAAGAAAAAATATATATCCATATAAACCATATACATATACATGTATATACTTAATACATATGTAGATATAAACATATGCAAACATAAATATATATGTATGTTTAATGTTCTTTTTTACAATAGAAATAATGTATTGTTCACTATAGAAAACTTAGGAAATAAAAATTAGCTTGAAAGTAACAAGTAATGATAATCCTCATATTCTCTTAGCACAGCTATAACCCCCATCAAATATATATATTTACATTTTCTTAATTGTTTTTAACATTTTTATTCATTTCTGAGAGACAGAGAGAGACGGAATGTGAACAGAGGAGGGGCAGAGAGAGAGGGAGACACAGAATCGGAAGCAGGCTCCAGGCTCTGAGCTGTCAGCACAGAGGCCGACACGGGGCTCGAACTCACAAACTGTGAGATCTGACCTGAGCTGAAGCCATACGCTTAACCAACTGAGCCACCCAGGCTCATTTACATTTTATGCCCTACTTAGCTAACCCTTTTTTTTTTTTTAGTTTATTTTTATTTATTTTTGAGAGAGAGAGAGCGTGCACAAATGGGGGAGGGGCTGAGAGAGAGAGAGAGAGAGAGAGAATTCTAAGCAGGCTCTGCACTGTCAGCACAGAGCCCAATGCAGAGCTTGAACTCGGCAAACTGTGAGATCATGACCTGAGCTGAAACCAAGAGTCCGTTGCTTAACTGACTGAGCCACATAGGCACCCCTATCCTTTATTTTTTTTAATGTTTATGCATCTATTTTAAGGGGGGGGGGGGTGCAGAGAGAGAGAGAGAGAGAGAGAGAGAGAGAATCCCAAGCAGGCTCCACACTGCTAGCACAGAGCCTGATGTGGGTGGGGCTCAAACTCATGAACTGTGAGATCATGACCTAACCTAAAATCAAGAGTCAGATGCTTAACTGACTGAGCCACCCAGGCACCGCAGGAATCCCTTATTTTTAACCAGAATGAGATTATACCATAAATTTTTTTGTAAAGTACTTTTTTATTTACTAAAGCATCACGTTCATCTTTTCTACATGAACAAATGTTTTACTGCATCATTTAATGACCAGATAGTATGTCATTTTCTAATGTATCATAATTTATTTACTTCATCCCCTATTATTGGGTATTTAGTCTGCTTCCAGTTATAAAAACAATACACACACACACACACACACACACACACACACACACACTGTTGTAAATAAATTCTCGCGCACGTTCAGAATTATTTCTTTATGGAATTTTTAGAGCTGAGAACACTGAGTTAAAAGATGAGCATATGTTTCAATAAACTTTCGACTTAGAATAGTTTTTGATTTATAGAAAAGCTGCCAAGATAGTAGAGTGAGTTCCTGTATATGTACATCCAGTTTCCCTTGGTGTTAAGGACATTAGAATGATGCATTCGTTCCAGCTCATGAACCAATATATTGACACATTATTAACTAAAGCTGAATTTTATTCTGATTTCCTTAGTTTTTACCTAATGTCCTTTTCTTGTTTCAGGATCCCATCTGGGCCACTCCTATTATGTTTAGCCGTCATATCTCCTTAGGCTTCTTTAGACTGTGGGTTTCTTAGACTTCCCTGGTGTTTGATGACCTCGGTGGTTTTGAGAAGGGCTGTCTGGGGATTCTGTAGAATATGCTTTTCTCATGATTACATCAGGGGTTATGGGGCTTCGAGAGGAAGGACCACACAAAGTACTGTTCTCATCACATCTTACCAAGGGCGTGAACTCTCCACATGACTTGTCACTGTTGATGTTGACCTCCGTCACCTGGCCGAGGTTGTGTGTGTCAGGTTTCTCCCCTGTAGAGTTGCATTGCACCCCTTTCTGGACATTGCTATTTGGAAGGAAATTCCTCTGGGGAATTATGCTCCCCTCCCTGAGGTGGCCATAACTGTATAAATTATTTGGAATTCTTCTGTACAGGAGATTTGTCTCCTTCCCTACCGCCCATTTACTTATTCATCCGTTTATTGCTTTATGTCACTATGGACCCATAGCTACTTATTTTATACCTTCGATTATAATCCATTACTCCACTGTTTATCTCATTGCTGAGAATGTTCCAGCTTTGGCTACTGGGAGCTCTGTTGGTTGGCTCCTGTGTCCTTTTTTTTTTTAATGTTTATTTATTTTTGAGAGAGACAGAGACAGAGCACTAGCAGGGGAGGGGCAGAGAGAGAGGGAGACATAGAATCGGAAGCAGGCTCCAGGCTCTGAGCTGTCAGCACAGAGCCCGACGTGGGGCTCGAACCCACGAGCCATGAGATCATGACCTGAGCGGAAGTCGGACACGTAATCGACTGAGCCACCCAGGCACCCCACCTGTGTCCTTTTGATAGATGCCCACTGGTGGGTATCTTGGACACTTCCTCGTTTCCTGGCCTACGAGATGCTCCAGGCTCATCTTATGTGTTCCCTGCTGCAGCCCTAGAGGAAGTTATTTCTCCAGAGAGCTCTGGTTCTCTGATTGGAGATCAAGATCCGGGGTACTGATTACGCTCGGTGTACCAGCATGCTGTTGCTTCTAGACCCTGCCGGCAGACAGAGCTTGGAAATGTATGTGTGTATACAAACCCACGTGTATAGACATATCTATTATCTGATATTTCCCAATCTATATTGATATTAAGCTAAACATGAGTTTGCCATCATATCTCCAGTTGAAATCCAGAATCACATGGTTTATTCCAGCCTTCTCCCTCCTTAAAGATAGCCATATCTCAAAGTCTTTTGATTTATATTGCCATGTTGCCTTCCATGAACTTATTCTGGGGGGGGGGGCAGGGAGTGGTGAGGGGAGGACAGGAAGGGGAGAAGTATGACCTGAACCTATTTGCTGCCCATCAGGTCTTAATGAAGTCGTTTGAACACACACAGAGGATGGAATGATGCCTCCTAGGACAACATTTCCCATGCTATTTGAGGGACTTACAGTCCTTTTTGCTTGGAGAGATCAAAATCTGAAAGTACTTGTGTGCACAACTCCCCCACTTTGAGAATCAGAGACCACTGACATCAAAGAACTCTGGGTGGAAAGCTGTGGTTATTTCTACATTCATTTCTCACTTTGTAGGCTCCTTTTTTGAGCTATGACTAAGATCTTTGATCTGAGTGGCTTCCAAACTGCTTTTAAGTGCAGATAAAGAGTCAGTCTTTCGTTCCCAGCTTGTGGACCTGGGACCTCATGGGGCAAGCAATGGACTCTGGAATGTGGAGACAAGGGCCACAAACCCAGGTGCCTACAGAGCCAGATGGGTTGTCTCGAGGGAAGGGGTTGGAGGCATGATGGCAAGCCGGAAATTATATGGCCCCATACAGAAATGTGGGCCCATTGTTGCCGGGTCCTCTGATTTTTTTTTTTTTTTTTTTGGAAGAAAGCCAGAATTCTAGATTTTGTGTGAGCTTCTGAAGTTTTCAAATGTTAGCTACGATTGTCAGTCTTTCCAAAATGCTATAAGAGCCAACCACACTAAGTTCTCTGGCAGGATATGACCTTCAGAACCCCTGGTTTTGTACTCCCTGGTTGCTAGAAAAAAGCATAATAACTCAATTATCTGGGGATCTATGGCCGTCCTTTATACTAAAAAGGGGTCTCACACACTATGAAGTTGGGTAACATTGGGTCATTTTGTCTTGCAGAAACGTTCACTTTTATTTCTTTCCTGGGTCAATGAATTTCCAGATAAGTTGGGATCTATTCCCTGGGGGCTGAGGGATTAAGCCTGGAATGTTAGCGCACCACTGGAGGCACAGCAACCCAAGTCAGCCGGCTTCTCTGGCAGGGTTGGGAGGAGTGTGACATCCCACAGCCTAACACGGTCACAGCAAGTACGTGAGCAGGAAGGACCCCTGTCTGCTCTGCAAAGGCCTGCCCTTCATCCCCTGGGATCTTCATTGCGCCCCTTGCTTCTCTGGCTCCTGACTCTTTTCAGGACTGTGGAGACTGGTTTGAAGGCATTGCTCGAGGCAGGGAGTAGGGCTGGGGGAATTAATAATATGCATCCAGCAGGATCAGCTCTCCAAATAACAACATGCTTCCTTCACTCACCTTGGCCTCTCTGTCACCCAAGAGACTGCTATTAGCTTTCAACCAAAGAGCTGAGACATCAGTGATCATTTTCTTATACTTTAAAACGACCGTATACTTTGCTGGTCCTCTGTGCTTCCCCAGACCTGCACCTCCTTTCTGCTCTGCTTGGGGCATAGATCTGGCTTTGAAAGTCATTACTTAGTTGACTTACTCCTCGTGGGATAGTTCTGAATATCTGTCTAGTGAGATGACACAGATAGGTACTCGAGATTAAAGCCTTGGATGCTGTAGATTTGTAATCTCTCTCATGCTCTCCCAATGCCCATGGCCCCTAGGGCCTGGGGCAGCAGGAAAAGCAAGAGAAGTCACTCAGCCTTCCCCCTTGATTCCTTTATCCCTTATCTTCCAGTGCCCACTCTTTTCTCCCTCCAATCCATTTTCCACATTGTCGCCTGAGTAATCCTTTGAAAACATCCAGAAGGTCGTGCTAGCCTCCTGCTTACTCTTCTCCAATGGCTTCCCCGGCTCTTTAAAAAATAAGCCTCCTTATCACAGCCCAAAACCTTGCTACTCAAAGTGTGGTCCTTGGACCAGGAGCATCAGCATCACCTGGGAGCTCACTAAAAATGCAGCTCCTGGGGCGCCCGGGTGGCTCAGTCAGTTAAGGGTCCGCCTTTGGCTCAGGTCATGATCTCACAGTTCATGAGTTCGAGCCCTGGGTCAGGGTCTCTGCTGTCAGTGTGGAGCCCACTTTGTATTCTCTGTTCCCCCTCTCTCTCTGCCCCTCCCCTGCTCATGCTCTTTCTCAAAAATAAATAAACATTTGGGGCACCTGGGTGGCACAGTCGGTTAAGCGTCCGACTTCAGCCAGGTCACGATCTCGCGGTCCGTGAGTTCGAGCCCCGCGTCAGGCTCTGGGCTGATGGCTCAGAGCCTGGAGCCTGTTTCCGATTCTGTGTCTCCCTCTCTCTCTGCCCCTCCCCCGTTCATGCTCTGTCTCTCTCTGTCCCAAAAATAAATAAACGTTGAAGAAAAAAAAAATTTATAAAAATAAATAAATAAATAAACATTTAAAAGAAAAAAAAATAAATGCAGCTCCTTGGGCACCTGGGCGACTCAGTCAGTTAAGCATCTCATTCTTGGTTTCGGCTCAGGTCATGATCTCACAGTTCATGAGTTTGAGCTCCGAAACAGGCTCTGTGCTCACAGTGCAGAGCCTGCTTGGGGTTCTCTCTCTCTTCCTTCTCTCTGCCCTTCCCCTGCTCTCTTCCTCTCTCAAAATCAATAATTTTTTAACTAAAAAAAAAAAAAAAAAAAGGAAACACAGCTCCTAAACCCACCTATTGAATCAGAATCTGGATTTTAACAAGATCCTCTGGTGAATGGGATGCACATAAAAGTTCAAAAACTTCTGTGTGGGCTTCCGGTGCCCATGGTTGCACATTTAATCACCTGGGGACTTTTTTTTTTTTTTAATATTTTCTTTAATGTTTATTTTTGAGAGAGACACAGAGTGCAAGTGGGGGGGGGGGTCAGAGAGAGGGAGACACAGAATCCAATTTTAAAAAGAATTTTTTAATGTTTATTTATTTTTGAGAGAGAGAGAGAGAGAGAGAGAGAGAGAGAGACAGAGTGCAAGTGGGGGAGGGGCAGAGACAGAGGGAGACACAGAATCCGAAGCAGGTTCCAGGCTCTGAGCTGTCAGCACAGAGCCCGATGTGGGGCTCAAACTCATGAACTCACCTGGGGACTTTTTAAACACACTCATGCCTGGGTTGCAAGTGACTGTCGGGGCGGGGGGGGGGGGGGGGGGGGGGGGGAGGGGGAGGGGGAGGGTTCCAGGCACTGGAATTTTTAAAGCTGCCTAGGTGTTTGTAAAGTGCTGCTCTGCCCATTCTGTCCCTGTTTGCCTCTCCAGCTTCCTTCCCGTTCCTTTCCCCCTTCTCTCCTCTCCTCCAGCCACATCAACCCTTTGTTCATAGCTAGCAAGCTCTGTGGTCCCTCAACCGCGCATTCTTGCTGCCTACAAAGCTCTTCTTGTGGAGGTCGTCTCACCATTTAGAAATCCACTTAAATATCATCGTCTCAGGGAACCTTCCCTGACTCTTCACACCCCCCACCAGCTCTGTGCTCCGTTGCCTGTTTGATTTTCTCCATAGCATTCATTGCTATCTGCAGTCAACTCATTTCTGTATTAATTTGCCTACAGAATGGCTGCTTTCCTTCATTAGAATTTCAGTTTCGGGAAGACAGAGACCTGGTGGGTTTCAGTCACCACCAGGGCTGGATTCGGAGCAAACTTAAGCGTGTGTGCTTGGGGCCAGAACACGTGGGGGAGTGGAGAGAGAGAGAGAGAGAGAGAGAGAAAAGCTTTTTAAAAATGAGATTTGATATTTCAAAAACTGACCAGAGTAGTCATCATGGAAAAAATTAGAATGTGTTGTACTTCCTCATACATATGTTAAAGAGAGTGGTTTTTCTAATTGCACATGGAAAAGGGTACCATCATCTTTTTAGGACTTAGAGGTTTTAAATTGTTCAACTTTAAAAAAAAAAATCAGAGTGTAAGGTGCACACAAAGAGATGCATCCTACGCATACCGTTTCATGAAGTTCCAGAAACTAAACAAACCTGGTCACCAGCACCCGGCTCAAGAAAGGTGCGTTTGCTCAGCCTCTGTCATTCGCCTTCCGGTCACCACCGGCTCTGACTTGTAACCGGGGAGACTGGGTTTTTTGAAAGTGCTAATCCAACATCATCTCCTCTGAGGCCCCGAGACTAAGCAGTGCCCGGCAAATACTAGCTGACCAGTCGGTGTTTGTTGAATGAACTAATGGACTAATTCATTAATTACTCGCCTCCAATCATCTCTCTGCTCACCCTTTCTGAGGAATCCAGTCTCAGAGACTGAACTGATTTGAACCCCAAAAAGAGGTAGGCTCAGAGCTGGTCTCAGTCTCCTTTTTTGGACACCAGGCAGTATGGCACATTTTCCAGGTCCAGTTGGCGTGGAGCCTTTTGATGGAACCAACCCGGTGAATTTTCTTTGGTGCCTACCTGGTGTCATTCACCCAGCCGTGCCACGGCCATTGAGGGGATTATCCCTCCAGTGGGCTTTTCTTGGAGTCACCGTGCTCACTGCCTTTTAGGTTTCTTTGCATTTGACTGGGGCTTATATTCAGCCCCATGGAAGCTCGGGGCTCCTATTCTTCCTTCTGGGCTTTTCGCTTTTTCCCTTCCAGCTGGTGAAGCTCACCATGCTGAGCAAGGTGAAAAGGCTGAATGGAAGTTTCAGAAGCAGAAAGGTACTAAACTCTGGTTTCCCGTGTAGCAGGAGTGTGGGGCAAAGGGAGGCAGGTGCCGACCCCAAAGGACAGGGACCGTCTGGCCATCTGTGGGCTGTCTCCCACCACTGGGTTATTAACTCTTCCTCTGTCCGTGTTTCACCTCCCCCACCCCACACCTTTCCCTGTATGGCCAGTTTCTTCAAAATTCAGCCGTCCCCAGCTGTGAGATGCTTTCCCGGGGAGCCATCTTTCCCACCCCTAACTCCTGCCCACCCCCACCCCCCACCACACACCAATCCCCCAGTTCCATGTGCTGTTTTGGGCATAATAACGACCTCTCCTAACACTGCCAAGCTCTAGGCTACACTCCACCTGCAGCCCTCCGTCAGCCCTCACCCCAGCCCTAGGAAGCCCATCCTGGCCGCCTCCCTCTTTTACAGGTGGGGGAAATGAGGCTCCCAGAGGTTGACTTAGCCAAGATCTCTGGGCTAGAAAGCGACAGAGCCAGGACTCGCATCCCCGTCTGTTTGACCTTTGCAGCAGGTGCACAAGCTCCCCTTCAGCCCTCCTCCTCCCACTGCTGGGATTGCACCTGCTGGCCCAGCCTGTTCACAGCTGAGCCCCTATCCCAGAGTTGCCCTTCGCATAAGAGAGCTGCCCTGGCCAAGGTCACACGCACATCCCACATCCAGCAGCTGGTCGAGGTGGGGATACGGAGGCCTTCCCTCCTTGCCTTCATTCGGGACACTCAAAAACGCCTTCTCGGGGTGTCTCAGGCTCAGGTCACCATCTAACGATTCTTGAGTTTCGAGCCCCACGTCGGGCTAGCTGCTGTCAGGGCCACACCCGCTTCTGACCCTCTTTCCTCCTCTCTCTCTGCCCCTCCCCCACCGGCGCTCTGTATCTCAAAAAAAAAAAAAAACATTTTTGAGAAAATAATAAATAAGTAAATAATTTAATAAAATGCCTTCTCACTCCACAGTCCCCGTGGAAGTGCTGAGTCCACATAACAGCTGCGCGGCCGTTCCGCTCTCGCTCTCCCTCTCCCTCCGCCACCCCTCGGGGATTGTTCCCAAGAGCCCAGCCCGGAAGCCTCTGGCACACACAGCTCCAGGAGTGTGTGTACCAGCAACACAAGCGACGACAACTCCTAAGTCACACACTGCACTCCTAGACTCTGCTGTAACCTGCACCCGCGTGCTCCCCCCATCACGGCACCCAGTGAACAGGGAAGGGTCACCTTTCCGTTCCATGCACCCCTTGAGAGAACCAGAGGCCCCCCACCTGCGACAAAATGTTCGTGGGGAACACACAGCCAGGCAAGGAATCCTGCCTGGTGTGTGACAGGGAAGGGCTCTCATCCCCGGGGGGTGGGGGGAACATCCTTGTGTCCTTCGTGTTTCTGAGGCATGGCTCCGCGTCTTGGGGCTGGCGGTGGCATCCCCAAAAACAGGGGGTGGGTTGTGGAGGCCGGACGCCTCCGGCAGCCCTGGGCCTGCAGCACAAGGGTGTCTGTTTAGCGTCCCCTCATCTGCACGTGAGGAGGGGGATGAGCTTGACGATGCGTCTGCCTCCTCTCCGCCCTGAACTCTTCACTTGCCCCCAACCCCGACTCTTGTTTGCACCTGAAACTTCCTGAGCATGGGACACAGGCTTTGTCTCTGTGGACCCTCGGGAAAGCTCACATGTACGAACAGATGAGCCAGGGATCCAGGAGGAAGGCCAGTGCACCCGGTGGGGGGGAGATGCTGGGTCACCCCAAAGCACTCCCCATTGTAGCCACCGTAGACAGAAGTGCAGTGCGTTCTGCGTCTGAGTGTGGCTGTTCTGGAAGCAATCCGCCCTTCTGGTGCCTGCAGCTGGCCAGGGCACAGACCGAGCACACATTTCCCTCTTGCGTTCTGGTGTGCCTGTGCCATCTCTACAACTTCGAGGCCGTGGCCTTGTGTTTTTCCATCCCATCCGTCCTCTCTGCAGGCTGCCCTTGTCTGTGCCTGAGCCCACTGCTTAATAGTATCAGTGGTGAAAGCTAATAGTTTTGGGTTTTTTTAAATGTTTTATTTACTTTTGAGAGCAAGAGAGAGACAGAGTATAAGTGGGAGAGGGGCAGAGAGGGAGGGAGACACAGAATCGGAAGCAGGCTCCAGGCTCCGAGCTGTCAGCACAGAGCCCGAGGCGGGGCTTGAACTCATGAACCAGGATATCATGACCTGAGCTGATCATAAGTCAGACGCTCAACCGACTGAGCCACCCAGGCGCCCCTAGAGCTAATGGTTTTTAAAGCATGGACTAGGTGCCACCTGCCAACCCACCTTTTCTGAATTAGCTCATCCTTCATAACAGCTCTGTGAATTATTATTCTCACTTTGCAGAAGTGGCACCTAAGGCACAGAGATGTCGAGCAACCTGCCTGACGTCACACAGCTGAGAAAGCAGTGCAGTCAGGCTCTAGTACAAATGCTTAACCACTGCTCTATATCTCAGCAAAGTGCACAAAGTTAAGGCATTTGAACGAAGAAAAAAGGACTAATGAGTATGTAGGGTAGAAAAAGAAGGCAACAAACAAGTATTTAGTGCCTAATGTGCTGGCTGCCTTTCTGTATTTTATGTCTTTTTCTCCCAACAGCAGCATCATCAGGTAGGAGAGGCTCAGAAAGGTTAAGTAACTTGCCCAAGGTCATCACAACAAGCATCAGAGCTGGGATTCAAACCTAGGCCTCCTGACACCTGGTAGAGCAGTTTCACTCTTCACAGAAAGTTCTGGGCCACGGCATGTTTTCAGCCTGAGAAAACCACCAGATAAGCTTCTAGCTCGGGCTTTGATCTCCTGGTGAGCCGGCACATTATTCGTTTGCCTTGGTTTTGGACACACCTCCTAGCACAATGCCTGTTGAGTGAGCAGATGAATTCCAGTTCACGTGCTTCCACACAGGGGTGCCCAGTGCCTGGTGGGACTTGGTAGAAACATTGCAAGAGCACGCTGTGTAAGTAATGATTTCTCCCCAAAGACGGGAGCAGATCTTCAAGAGGAAATCAGATCATGTCCTACCATGGATGATGGGGAGGGCATCTGAGCCGAGACCCGAGTGGAAGATGAAGCCAGGCATGTGAGAATACAGATACGTATTCCAGGTGGATGGAACAGCATGTGCTAAGGCCCTGGGGCAGTGAAGAGCTCCGTGTGTTTGCAGCTGGTGTGACTGGAACACAGTGACCAAGGGGGTAGCATGGTAGGGGATGAGGGCTAGGAGACAGAAGGGAATCAGATGATGGAGGGACCATTGAGCCTGGTGGGAACTTCAGAGGTGGTCCTAAATCTGATGGGAAGCGAGGGAGTCATGCGAAGTGGTTTTCTCTGTAAAACATCACTGTGGGTCAGGCATGAGGAAAAGTGGAGCAGGGAGAACATGTAGGTTACTGGAGCCATCCAGGCAGGAGGTGCTGGTAGCTCGGACCAGCATGCAGGGGAAGTGTTCCACACGGTGACACGCTTTGGAGATTGACGGAATCTGCTGACAAATTGAACATCTGAGGGCAGGGGAAAGGTATCAGATAGTCGATCTGAGACAGGAAATCCCCAACAATGAAAATAGCCGTTGCTTAGACCGTGTCTCCTACGTGCCCGCCGCTGTTGTCATCACTTACCACAGATGAACTCGTTTAATCCTCGCAACATTCCTTTGCGATCCCCATCTTACACGTGGGGAGACTGAGGTACAGAGAGGTTAGGTGACTTTCCCAAGGTCACACAGCTAGTAGGTGTTGCCGCAGGGATTTGAACCTGGGCGGTCTGGCTCCGGTGTCCATATCCTGGAATTTCACCTTGGATTCTCCTCCTCAAGGAGGAGGGTTCAAAAAGTGGGGGGCTTTCTGGACTCCCCATGTCGTGCTGTGAGGTGCTCAGTCAGTGTGCACAGATCAGCTCATTGGAGTGACTCTCCTGAGGGAGCTTGAGCTCAAACAGAGGTAGACGCTCTTCCTGGACACCCTCTAGGTGATGTCCCTGCAAGGGACGAATATCGAGGATTCTACAGGCTCCTGCTTCCTGGACAGCTCTCCAGCATGGACACGGGGGACCGAGACCCTCAGAGCATTCTCAGGCTGTTTCCCTTTTCTGTGTCAGGAGGAGGCAGCCAACCACAGTATACTTGGGTTGCCTCTCTCAGCCACAGTATGGGGCAAAACTTAAGAGCAAAAGCTCTACAGACAGGTACAAGGCACATTACTTGACCTCCCTGTGCCTCGACTTTCCCATCTGTAAAATGGGAAGTCAGTATCCCATGGGGTTACTGTGAGTTAGTATCTGTAAAGTGCTATTTAAAAATACCTGGTGCATTTTAAGACCTTTTTAAGTATGTGATAAAAAGCAATGAGGCGGGAGGTTGGGCAGGAGGAAGCAGGAGAGGCTTTTCCAGGCCAGGCTTATTGTCCTCAGATGCGTGTTTCCAGCGTGATCGGTTGCCCCGTCTGTCTCTGGACCTGACCCGTTTAGGAGTTGATTTGGAAAACTGTTAGAGCCCGCCTTCACCAACCTGCTCTAAGTATGAAATCCCAGCCAACAAGAAGGAAGACAGAACTAAACATTGGTAGCTGGGGCTGGACCGTATCAGACAGTGGGGAAAGTGGTTTAGACTATAAACCATGGCCTCCTGTTCCGAGGCTGTGGGTCGGAAACAGCCCACTGGGCATCTCCACTTGGCTCCTCCATAATCCTCTCTAATCGACCTGCCCATAATTTAGTTCAGTGGCGCCTCCCTCCCCATCAAAACAATCTACGTCCCTCCCCAGTTTTGGTGAGTTGCATAGCAAAGAGGAATATAATGTCCAGGCCCAGAGCTAGGCCACCTGTGTTCAAGGCCCCTTCTTAGCCGTGCTTCTTTGCACAAGTCACTTACCCTCTCTGTGCTTCAGTTTTCTCATCTATAAAAACGCGGATGAAGGGGCGCCTGGGTGGTGCAGTCGGTTAAGTGTCCGACTTCAGCCAGGTCACGATCTCGCAGTCCGTGAGTTCGAGCCCCGCGTCAGGCTCTGGGCTGATGGCTCAGAGCCTGGAGCCTGTTTCCGATTCTGTGTCTCCCTCTCTCTCTGCCCCTCCCCCGTTCATGCTCTGTCTCTCTCTGTCCCAAAAATAAATAAACATTGAAAAAAAAAATTAAAAAAAAAAACGCGGATGAAAACAACAGTATGTATCTCACGGTGTTCTTGTAAGGATTAAATGAAACTATGTTTCTCACCCAGTAGGCACTGAATAAATAAATAGTAATCACAGCGTGTATAACAATTTGTCTTTTTAAAAAAAATAATAGTAGCTGAAACTTTCACAATTCTAAGAACTTTACATATGTAGAATCATTATTTCTTACAAAAACCCTCTGAGATGAATCTATTATCTCTGATTTACAGATGAGGAAAGTCAGACTCAGAGAGCTAGAGCAACTTGCCCGAGGTTATACAGCTTGAGCACCAGGGACAGAATTTAAACCCAGGCACTCTGGCTCCAGAGTCAAGGCTCATAATCCCTATGTGGTTGTTTTTTAAGTTTATTTATTCTGAGGGAGAGAGAGAGAGAGAGAAAGCACAAGTCGGGGAGGGACAGAGAGAGGGAGAGAGAATCCCAAGCACACTTTGAGCTGTCAGTGCAGAGCCGAACACAGCGCTTGAACCCATGAACCATGAGATGATGACCTGAGCCGAAGTCAGTTGCTTAACTGACTGAGCCACCCAGGCGCCCCAATCCCTATGTTGAGAGGTTCCTTTTCTTAGTACTTTTCTGTGTTTAAGACCTCAACTTTTCTACCCTTTTGGGGTTCAGTGAAGAGACGAAATTGGCCCAAAAGATAGATCTAGGATGTGTACCCGGCCCCCAAACAGAGCTCCTCTCTGGTCGCCTTGTGTGGGCTGCAGGATGGGCAGCATGATTTGTGGGGTCCTGTGCTAGCTGAAAATGGGGAGCTCCCGGGTCAGGAAACACGAAGGCTTTCAAGACAGTGGGGCAGAGCATTCGGTCAAGCACAGGACTCTTCTAAGCACGGGACCCTGTAAGACAGCCCTGGGCCCAGGCGCACGGAGCGGCCCGCTGCAGGGTACCGAGAGCCCCTCTGCCCACAGGGCAGCCCGGCAGCCAAGGCTGACCCGGAGCCTGCCGCCTGAGCGAGGGGCTTTGCCCTTCTGGCCCAACGCACCACGGTGATGCGGAGAACGTAGGAAGCCTTGCCCTCGTGGGCCAATCTGGACAACAGGATCTTCTTTGGTCGGAGCCTGGTTCTTTTCCCCAGGGTTTATTAGCCAGCACAATGCTCTGCATGTGTGGGTGCCACAGCCCTCACGTATAGATATATATGTCCCTGTGTTCCCACCGACTCCCCTACAGCCATGTGGCAGCTTCATTCTAAAACCTGGCAAATTCTCTAAGGACTCTCACGGCTGCCTGTGCCTCTCCCTCCTCCTCCCCCACCTCCTCCTCCTCCTCCTCCCCCTCCTCGTGTTCCTCCTCCTCCCCCCTGCTCTTCCTCCCTCTTCCTGCCCCCTCTTCCTCCCCTCCCTCCACCTACTCCCCCTCCTTCTGCCCCCTCCCCCTCCTGCCCCCACCTCCTCCTCCCGCCTGCTCCTCCTCCCCTCTCCTCCTCCCCCTCCTCCCCCTCCCCTCCTCCTGTTCCTCCTCCTCCTCCCCCTGCTGTCCCCTCCTCTACCTTCCTCCTCCTCCCCACTGCTCCTCTTCCCCCTTCCTCCTGCCCCTTCTTCCTCCTCCCCCTCCACCTCCTCCCCTCCTCCTTCTGCCCCCTCCTCGTCCCCCCTGCTCCTCCTTCTCCCCCTCCTCCTGTTCCTCCTCCTCCTCCCCCCTGCTCCTCTTCCTCCCTCCTCCTCCTCCCCCTCCTCCTGTTCCTCCTCCTCCTCCCCACTGCTCCTCTTCCCCCTTCCTCCTGCCCCTTCTTCCGCCTCCCCCTCCACCTCCTCCCCTCCTCCTTCTGCCCCCTCCTCGTCCCCCCTGCTCCTCCTTCTCCCCCTCCTCCTGTTCCTCCTCCTCCTCCCCCCTGCTCCTCTTCCTCCCTCCTCCTCCTCCCCCTCCTCCTGTTCCTCCTCCTCCTCCCCACTGCTCCTCTTCCTCCCTCCTCTTGCCCCCTCTTCCTCCCCCTCCTCCCTCTGCCCCCTCCTCCTCCTGCCCCCACCTTCTCCTCCCTCCTCCTTCCCCTCCTCCACCTCCTCCTCCTCCCCCTTCTCCTGTCCCCTCTTCCTCCTCTCCCTCCTCTTCCTGCCCCCTCCTCCCCCTCCCCCATGATCCTCCTCTCCCCTGCTCCCTCCCTCCTCCTCTTCCACCTCCTCCTCCCCCCCTCCTCCTGCCCCCTCCTCCACCTCCTCCTCCCACCACCAACCCCTGTCCAAGT
This sequence comes from Prionailurus viverrinus, assembly GCF_022837055.1. Lineage (NCBI taxonomy): Eukaryota > Metazoa > Chordata > Mammalia > Carnivora > Felidae > Prionailurus > Prionailurus viverrinus. Next base: position 22,675,290 of record NC_062576.1, on the reverse strand, counting down.
CCATGCCATCCGGGAGCCCCCCTGCTGCACAATCAGGAATGATAGTGGGTAGAAAACAGGAGCCGTGGGCTTTGGGCATGATGGTGTTTGAGGAGCCACAGTCCCCAAGTGTGCAAGGCTGTGAGCCCCTCGGTCACCGCCTGAGGAAGCTGCAGATTCGTGCGGCTATTTTTATTCTCTGCCGAGGATCTTAGGGAAGCTCCCGGAACAAGGGAGTGGCCGGGCCCACCTGAAGCTCAAAGGAGGTGGCTCGTGCTGGCACTTTCCACAACTCAGCAGCCCCAGCCCCGTTTCGATGCCCCGCAGAATTATTTTTGGAAATCTCTTAACTCAACAAGTATTCACTGACCGCTTACAGGGGACCAGGCCACATTGTCATACAGCTCCTTTGCCTTGTGTCTTTGGCCAAGATTTATCCACCTCTGCGCCTTGCCCAGACATTCTGGGAGAAAGGTCTTCTCCAAATCCAAGGAAGGGGCATTTGGACTTCTGGGGTGTATTTCTTCAGCTGTGAGAACACACCTGTCACTTCATTTCCCCCAACTCTGGCCACCACCCTCTGTATCCCCAGCATCAGGTGTTAATTGAGAGCACGTATTGAACGTGCACTCTGTGCCTGCCTGCTAACAGCCGCACAGGCGTTGTCTCATCGGGGGTCTTGTACTGTTATGATCCCTCTTTTACGGAGGAGGAAACTGAGTTTCAGAGAGTGTAAGTGATCCCAAGGTCCCAAGACCACCTGGAGGGTCTCAGGAACCCTTTGGACCTTACCCATCCTGCAGGGCTCCAAGGCCAGGCACAGCCGTCCTTTCCAATCCCTGGCAGGAACCCCCGCCTGGGGATGCCGCCCTGGCTACGCCAGCTCCTGAAACACGACCGCCCCACGCCTTCCGCGTCAGTGACTTGGCTGGGGACCAGGCTCAGACTTCCCTTCAGCCCCGCCTGATGCCCAGCACTCCAGAAGCTCCTCTGAACTCTGAGTACTCACTGCCCACTCCAAATGGATTCCCTCTTTGTGAGTCTGTGTGCTCTCTCCCCAATGAGACAAAGCTCCCGCGGGAAGGTCCTGGCCTGTTTCCTGACATCCCCACAGAGCCAGCATGGTGCGGGCGGCCATGTTGCTCACTGGGGCGACGACGGATCGATCCGTCTGTGGCTTCATTCTGCTCTGGGCGCCTTTCCAGATGGCCTCCCAGCAGCCCAGCTGAGACGCCCTAAGATTCCACCCCACCCCCGGAAGCCCCCCAGCTTGACCCAGGCTGTGTGTGCCTTGTCTGCCCTTGGCTCCTGGAATGAGTGACAGGTCTGCCCAGTTTGTCTGGTGTCTCCCACAGTCCTATTATGGCGGCGACTTGGGGAGTGAAAACAAACAGGTCTGGGTTCAGATTCCACCTCGGCTACTTGGCTGGGTCTTCCTCAGATCACGTCCTTCATTTCCCTGAGCTGCACTGCCCTCTCCCGTGAGACATGGGGCAAAACGCACAGGCAAACACATAACAAGACAAAGGCCTCCTACAGTCCTGGGACACACACCTCACAAGGGGGGCCAGCTTCCCAGACGGGAAGAAAGGGGACTCCTGTGAAAGAAGGGCTCCCCCAAGTGACCCACCAGGCTGCATAGTGACCATCATCATGACCATCGTCCATGTAGCCTGGGTCCCAGACACATGCCAAATGCTGTATTTATAGCATCTCATTTGCTTGGCCTCTCTGGCTTTCCAGCTGAGAAAACTGAAGCAAAGACATGGAGAAATTTGAACGAGGTTGCACCAGCAAGAAGGGACAGGCAGGTTCGAACTTGGGGTTGGCTAGTCCTGAACCTGCACTCTTAACTACCAAGCCATCCCAGCAGGCTGGCTCTCTTCAAGGCCATTGCATTGTGCAGGAATCAGACAGTGGGAGGCGAGATGGGTAGAGGACAGGGCATGTGTGTGCTCCTTGGCCTCTTCCAGGGACCACAGCAGAATGTGAAGTCACTGCTCCCAGGGATGGACGAGACCCTGGAGTCACAGCACTGGAGAGAACGAGGCTCCTGTTTCTGTGCAGGCTGATGAGTGGTTCTGGCAAAGTGAGGTCTGGAGAGACCACAGCCTGGTTTTGGCGTGTGGAGTGTTGGTGGGTCTGGAAGCCCAGAGAGAACGCACACCCCCAACACCCTGGGCTGGGGGATCTGTGTTTGGAGATGGCATCCACGGCCGTAAGGAAAGGAGCTTCTCTTGAGAAGCATCACATGTGCAGGGGGGCGGGGCATGCAGAATAGAAAGACCCTGAGCATCTCCTGGGAGCCGACGCAGAATTTCGGGCCCCGTTCCAGACCTCCCGGCTCAGAATCTCTGAGGAATCTGTATTTTAGCAAGTGCTCCTGGGGGTGCTGCACCCCCTGAAGTTTGAGAAGCACCACCCTTGAGGATTCTAGCCTCTTTGCCTTTGCACATGTCGGCCAGCCCTCCAGAATGCTCTCCCCCTTGTTCTCAGCGTGGCTGACTCACGTTCAGCATCCTGCCTCAGCTCAGACAACCCTTCTAGAGGCTTCCCGTCCATCCCACTGTGATTGGCGGTCATGGCACCTTACTTATTGCCTTCATAGCATGTTTCCTACGCAGTAATGAGCTTGCTCCTTCTCCCCCACGTCCAGAAGGGCAGGCATTTCATTCATCTAACGTTCTTCTGTACCCATGGAACCAAGCATGGTGCTTAGCACATAGTAGGCACTATGTAGACCTTTTTTTTTTTTTTTTTGGACAAATTAATGAACAAACATCTTCCTGCCTAGAGTCTAGCTCCTGGCCAAACCAGCTTATAGGCTCGCAGTCCTCTAGTTACATTAAATGATGCCTCCCTCGGGGCAGTCTCAGCAACACAGGTCCAAGGGCCTGGTGGATCAGAAGGAAATTTCTGGTTGCAGATGGGGGCAGGGTGGCACTGAGCAAATTCAAGCTGCTCTCATCACATGAAGTATGACCGTTGATGTCACGTGCCCGTGGGCATGGAATGTGAGTGCTGCCCACCCCAGATGGAAGGGGGTCACCTGGTCCCTTCATTCCCCAGGGGGCTACCCGACAGCCCACCAGCAGGGGACACCCATGCTCCCACGGCAGATGCCTGGTACCCAGAGAGGGCACTAAATAACATCTCACCCCATGAGGAGAAAGGTATTTGCTTTTCAATTCACAGTATCCAGCTTGGATTTAATAACATCACTTTGTTTCCATTGTATGTATCTTTTGCAATGCCCTTCTATTTATGGCCAGCGGTACTAGCTTTCCATTTACAGTTGGGTTATAAAGTTTCCTTTTAAAATACATCTCAGTTAAAAAAAAAAAAAGTGAGTTGATTTAAAGAGCAATAGAAGACAAATGCCAAAACATGTGATATAAATATATGGAGAAAGGCATACAAATGAAGAGTGTGTGGTCTGCCGTAGCTGTACCTCTAGTCTCTTCCTCAGATGCATTCCAGGAATCAGAACGGTAGGATTTTAGAAAGGTGCTAGGGGACATCTACTATAGATGGCTGGATACCTCTGTAACAGCCTCCCGCCATCAGATAGATGCATCCGTCGCTCTGCAGCAAAACTCGGGAATATTGCACCAAGTGAGACCAACGAAGACCACGAATGCTTTCTCAAGTCAGCTCAGGTCAGGTTCTGCCCCCAGCTGAGTCCATGTGACGATCTCATAGTTTTGCTCCCAAATAAATCATAAGGTATGTTTATTTGCTCAGAGCTGTTTGGAATTCCGAATTTCGAATTAGGGATGATAGCCCTTGGAAATGATATTTAGACTAATCCTAGCTGGGAGTTAATGAGTATTTCACCAAGGGGCACTTGGCTGGCTCAGTTGGAAGAACGTGTGACTCTTGATCGCAGGGTCGTGAGTTTGAGCCCCGCTATTGGATATAGGGGTTACTTAAATAAATAAATTTTTTAAAAAGAATTTTAGGGGCACCTGGGCAGCTCAGTCAGTTAAGCATCAGACTTTGGCTCAGGTCATGATCTTGCGGTTTGTGGGCTCAAGCCCCGTGTCAGGCTCTGTGCCGACAGCTCGGAGCCTGGAGCCTGCTTCAGATTCTGTGTCTCCCTCTCTATCTGCCCCTCCCCCACTCTCTCATGTGTGCTCTCTCTCTCTCAAAAGTAAACATTGGAAAATTTTTTTTAATTTTAAAAATGAGTATTTCAGCATGCTATCTGCCTCATCTATTTGATCTCATTCAATCCTCACAACAACCCTGAGAGTTAAGAACTATGATTATGCCCATTTCCCAGATGAGGAAACTGAGACATCACTTGCCAAGGTTACACAGCTAGCACCATGGCAGAACCTGCATTAGAAGCTAGAAACGCACGAGTAGGAGAGCAAAACAGCCCGGAACTCACGTGGAGCCGCCACCATTCCCTCCTGGTGACTCCCACTGACCTGCTTGGATTGAGATCCTCACATCAGCATCATTGTGTAGTTAGGTGAGACAGAGGAGACACCACCTCCAGATGCCCCAGAGAAACACGGCCCAGCCCGCACCCGAGGACAGCTCTGTGAGCTCGTTAGCACTTCCAAGGAACCCTGGGGCACCCCTGGGTACGGCCAGAAACTGCCAAGACAAGCTGTGAGCTTCATGCTGAGGGTTTCTTCTAGCCTCCAACCTACCTGCACCCACCGCCCCCATCATGCAGACTCTCGATGGCCTCTCGTTCCCCTCTAGTTGCCCTGTTTCCTGAACACGCAACCCCACACCAGACAGCGATCAGCTAGACATTTCCTTATATGTTATCTCTGCCTTTAGTTTTAAACTTTAAAATTTTCAGGTTTTAAATTTGAGAAATACAGGAAAACAGAGTCAAAGAAAGCAAAACCCACTCATAATCCACTTTAAAAAAATAGAGAGTAAGAGGCAAAAGTTGCCTTCCCAATTCTGCCACTCAAATGCTATGCCCTCCCCACCCCACAGAGGTAACCACTGTTGAAAGTAACTTTATTAATCTTTTCCTGTGCCTACTGAGACATATCTGTGTGCATATCTGTATCCATGACTATTTGAAATCTAAATCAATACCTATCTAGCTTCAATCCACAAAAGAACCTATGTACAGCTGCTCAGGCAGTGCACTGCTCAACTCCTGAGGCCACCATTCACATTAACTGCCTTATAATCCATTTGCACATATTTTTTGCTTACAAAAATGAGATGAGGGCTTCCATATTGAACTGCAACTTTTAAAAAATATACCCATTATGGACCTCTTTCCTGGTCACCCATATAGTGAATCCAACCCATAAAACCACCAGAAGATGTTTCCAAGATTTTTGGCTCTTAACACTGTCCCTTTAACACTTGTAGCAGCCCTCCAAGGGTAGCATCATTATACCCATTTTAAGCTAAGGAAACTAAAGCTCAGAGAAGTCAAGTAACTTGCCTGAGGATAAACAGCTAGTATGTAGTGGAGCCAAGAGGAGTATGGGTGGAAGAAGCTGTGGGTGGGCAAGGGCCAGATCACACAGGACCACACAGGCCAGGTTAACAACTTTGCTCATTATCCCATGAGAAGCCACCTTGTCTGAGGTTCCCTCCCATGCAACACACAACGGACAGACATCTGGTAAATACTCACACATTACCTACTTTGCATGAGGTCTCGTGTGAGACGTTTGAGATACACAGGCACTTGTATTCCAGTGAAGGAGTCAGAAAGTAAACAAGGCAATAAATAGAAATAATTAGCACACTCACATAGAATCATAAGCTCTACGAAGGAAGTGACTGGAAGCGGTTAAGGCAGGCGGAGACCTGAGTGTTAAGAACGAGCCAGCTCCCCGAAGGCCCAGGACAGAGTGGTCGGGCAGACAGGCCGGCCACAGCAAAGGTCTCACAGACAGAAAATGTGTGTTAGAGGAACAGTAAGGAGAGCAGCAGACCCAGGGCTGCGGCTGCACCTTAGAATAACCTGGCAGAGCCTCTAAAAAAGACTGGGCCCGGGGCGCCTGGGTGGCTCAGTCGATTAAGCATCCGACTTCGGCTCAGGTCATGATCTCACGAATGTGAGTTCGAGCCCCGCGTCGGGCTCTGTGCTGACAGCTCAGAGCCTGGAGCCCGCTTCGGCTTCTGTGTCTCCCTCTCTGTCTGCCCCTCCCCTGCTCGTGCTCTGTCTGTCTCTCTCTCTCTCTCAAAAGTAAATAAAAAATTTAAAAAACAAGTTAAATAAAAAGACGGGGCCCATATCCACAGGTTCTGATAGAATCTCCATGGTAGGGTCCAGGCACCAGTGCTATTTCAGTTTCGGGGTGGGGGGGGGTGCTTCTGGGGTCAGCCAGGCCTGGCTATTCAAAGTGTGGTTCATGGACCAGGGGCATGAGCAGCACCCAGGAACTGGTTAGCAATCCCAGAAGCAGGCAGAATCTCAGGGTCTCCCCCAGACCTGCGTGTTCAGGGCCTGCGTTTTCAGGGGTGCCCAGGCTAGTCACACGCGTATTCAAGTTTGAGAATGGCTGATCTAGAGCATAGCAAGAGGGAGAGGATGCGGGAAGGACAAGGCGGGATGGCAGAGGGGAGAGAAGGTCCCGTGGGTTCCACACGCAGCCCGTGGCTCTGGTTCAGGTGCAACCCAGGCGTGCGTGCACCACGCACAGAAGCTCACACCCCCGACAGCACACGTGTATACAGTCATGTGCACACCCCTTTCCATTCTCTGCTTTTCTGGAATACGTTGGCATCCGCCTCTGCCGACCCCATCTCTCTCTCTCTCTCTCTCTCTCTCTCTCTCTCTCTCTCTCTCTCTCACACACACACACACACACACACACACACGTGCGCGCGCTGCGGGCCTCACACGTCCTGCCCAGAGACACCCCACCACCCCTCCATCATACTGCAGGTCCCGAGGAGATCCTAGTGGGCGAGTGGGCAGGGGAATGGGGAATCGAGAAGGAGAGACCCGCCTTCTCTCTCCCCCTCTGAGCCAGGCAAAGGGCCTGGAAGGAAAAACTCAGATTCCGGGGAGAAACCGTGCAGGCTGCAAGGTTACCTTGCAGAACGAAATCCCAGTGTGGTGTTTGCTCAAAATGCCAGAACTATTCCTGGATGTCAGGTGCGGTTAATGGTTGCCATGGCAACCTCCCATGCTTAATGAATAGAAGAGAGTAAAAGATTCTGGATATAAATGTCAGGGCCTGAGCTGGATTTGCTTGGGAGCAAAGCTGTTTAGCGCTGGGCAGAGCTGACCAGTGGAGGTTGAAATGAGCAGCCCAGGGTAGCGGGGAAACAGACCGCGGAGGTTCTCTCTCCCTTTCCTCCATTTAGCAGAGTCAGAATGGCACAAAATGTCAAAAAGTATGACTTCCTGCACAGACAGTTTAAACACAGGCTCTGGTGCTGCAGGTTTGATTTTGCAACATGTTTACAAAGTTTGTAGCCGCAGAAATCTGAGTCCAGCTCTCTCAAGAGTTAAGAGACGCCGCTTTTTAAAACGCTCCACTGGATTAATTTTTTTTTTTTTCTAATGAAGAAAGTGCCAAATCAGCATTTAAAAAATAAACTTTTGGACAGACAATGTCAAGAAGATAAGAAGACAAGCCACAGGCTAGAGAAAACATTTGCGAAAGACACATCTGATAAAGGGCTGTGAGCCAAAATATACAAAGAAGTCTTAAAGCTCAGCCATAAGAAAACAAACAACCTGATTAAAAAATAGAACAGATAACAGAGGAGATACATCCTCAAAGAATATATACAGATGTCGAGTACATGTATGAAAAGATGCTCCACATCGTATGTCGTCATGCAATGCAAATTAAAACCACGGGATACCTCTCCACACCTATTAGAATGGTCCACATCCAGAACACTGACAATACCAAATGCTGACAAGGATGTGGAGCCACAGAAACCCATTCACTGCTGGACGTGGAGAACAGAAACTCACTCAAAACAGTGGGGCGCCTGGGTGGCTCAGTCGGTGAATCATCTGACTCTTGATTTCAGCTCAGGTCATGATCTCGAGGTTCATAAGATCAAGCCCCATGTGAGGAACTGCACTGACAGCTCAGAGCCTGCTTGGGATTCTCTCCTTCTCTCTCTGCTTCTCCCCACTCATGCTTGCTCACTCTCACTCTCAAAATAAATAAATAAGCCTTTTAAAGGAAACGGTTTGACAGTTCCTTCCAAACTGAATTTACTGTGACCATATGATCCAGCAATTACATGCCTTGGTATTTACCCAGAAACCCCTTGGTGTTTATGTCCACACACAACCCACAAGTGTATATTTATAGCAGCTTTATTCATAAAGGCCAAAAACCTGGAAACAACCAAGACATCATTCGGTAGGGGAATGGATAGATAAACCTGTGCTAGATCCAGGCAATGAGATTTTAACCCGTGCTAAAAAGAAATGAACTTCAAGCTACAACAAGACACGAAGGAACCTTACGCACATATTACTCAGTGAAAGAAACCCATCTGAAAAGGCTGCATACTGTGTGATCCCAACTCTCTGACATGCTGGGAAAAGGCAGAACTATGGAGACCGTAACAAGCACAGTGGTTGCCAAGGACTGGGGACATGGAGGGACGAACAGGTGGATTTGTTGGGTGATAATGACGTGTCAAGGTAGGTTCGTTGATGGTCACAGGTGCACCTCTCTGGCGAGGGACACTGGTAGCGGGGGGTGGGGCGGGGGGGCTGTGTGTGCGGAGGATATGGGAAGGATATGAGGCATCTCTGTACCTTCTGCTCAGTTCTGCTGTGAACCTAAAACTGATCTGAAAAATAAAGTCCACTCAAAATAAAAACCTTTCGAACGCCACACCTCCACACGTGATGCTGTGATTGTGGCGTTGACATGTGACATGCAGAAGTTAGAGAGCAAACGGAGGGGTCAGGTCATGAGGGATAGGTCACCGAATCTCCTTCAAATGTCAGCGTGCCTCCGTGGCCGTGTGCAGGACTGCGTTTGGGAGTGGTGCCGAAGTCCGCTGACACTGGTGAACGTGAAAGCTAAGTCCAAGGCACAGGTGTGCCCACATGTTGGAAGACCTCAGACAACCTTGTTCCGTTTCCAGCCTCTTCCAGCTTCAGATCTTGTAAGGGGGAATCGCTGTCCTTAAACCCTCCACACTCCAGACCCCACCTTCCTTGTCCTCGGCCACGGCCTTTGTGCGTGTGACGATGACCTTGTGTCCACTTGGCTAGAGAGCGTGGCTCTCAGACTCTGATGTGCACTGGGATCTGAGGTGCCTGGTAAGAAGCACAGGTTCTCAGACTCTAACTAGTGCCTCCAGTAAGGGGCCCAGGAGTGTGCTTTTTTTAAAACAAAGGTCCAGTGGACTCTTTCATGGACCTTCATGGACCTTTCACAGGTAGATGCAACTTTCCCAGGCACCTCTGGAGGAGAGATGCCATCACCTAAAAACAGCAGAAATGAAGGGGCTGCAGGCCTCTCCCCAGAGTCCCTGCCCAGCCATGGCCGCCTCTGTGGTAAGGAAACGGGCTGAGTTCTCACTCCTGTGAGTGCCTGCCTAGGTAGGATTAGGAGGACTTTCAGAAGCACACAAGTGATTATGGTGACCACCCCACCCTCATAGTAATCCACCTTGAAAATAATAATACTGGGGTGCTGGGTGGCTCAGTCAGTTAAGCATCCCAGTCTTGATTTCAGCTCATGGTTTCATGAGTTCGAGCCCTGCGTCAGGCTCCGCACTCACTGTGCAGAGCCTACTTGGTAATCTCTCTCTCTCTCTCTCTCTCTCTCTCTCTCTCTCTCTCTCCCCCTCCCCTACTCACGCTGTCTCTGCCTCTCAAGAAAGTAAAATTAAAAAAAAAAAGCTATCAAACAAGGAAAATCAACACACTTCTGATTTTTTTCCATACTATTTTAATGCTCTTTTGTAAAAGTCAAAAAATCAAATAATTTCCAGTGTCATTCTCCCTCTATGTACCCCTGTTTTGCTGTACCCCAAATACATGCCTCATTGGTGAATCTCACTCCGGTGCCTGTGCAGTTGGGTGCGAATGCAAAGGAGAGGCAGAGGACAGGTGTGGACTGCAATCATCTCGGTCAAGATGGGCGGAGCTCTGGGCTCCGGGACTGGCTAGGACCTGAGTTTGGGTTAGGCTGGTGTTCCTGTCGCACCTGCAGTTAGCCAAATAATTAAGGACCAGGGAAAGTATTTTACCCCAAAGCCACCCAATGGGCTGATCAACAACACCAGGCTCTTCAGAAATGAAGCAAGCCAGGGGCGCTGGGTTGGTTGAGCGTCTGACTCCTGATTTTGGCTCAGGTCCTGATCCCAGGGTTGTGGGACTAAGCCCTGCATCAGCTCCACATGAACATGGAGCCTACTTAAGATTCTCTCTCTCTGTCTCTCTCTCTCCCTCTCTCTCTCCCCCTCCGCCCCTCCCCCTCAGTCTCTCTCTCTCTCTCTCTCTCTCTCTCTCTCTCTCAAAGGAAGGAAGGAGGGAAGGAAGGAAGGAAGCAGGCCTATCAACTAGGTGCAGAGAAGGGACCCAGAGTCCCTTGTCCTGGCTAAATTTCCCGTACTTGGTCCCAAGGCAGGATGCTCTCTCCATTGGGCATCTCTCTTCAAGTGGATGTGCGAGGACTCTGGCTGGCCTGCCTTTCCACCCCCAATCGCCAGTTACTTCTTCAAAGGGTTCACAGTGGCTTTCGATGATTCCTCTGAAGGTGCACTCCATTCCTGTTCCTCTGCGAACCCCTGGCGTCCAGAGATCTTTTAAAACTATAAGGCAGACTGCGTTTCTCAGCTGCTTAAAGCTTAGTCTGGCTTCTTCATGGAACTGCTCTCCCCCTACTCACTCTGTATCACTTCTCCTGGTTCCAGAAACACACTACACATTATCCTGCCCCAGGGCCTTTGCTTATGTGATGCCTTCTTCCTAGAAAGCTCTTCCCTCAAATCTCCCCGTGGGTGGCTTCATCTTCTCACTCATGGCACCTTCTTGGAGAGGCTTTCCCTGTCCGCCCAATCTCATGACTGTCCGTCCCTGAGTCAAAATAATAAAGTCCACGTTTATTATTTTCATGGCACGTATCACTATTTAAAAGGACCTTTTCCTTTGTACAGAAACACGTGTATTTATTCTTCCTTCACTGTAGGTGTCTCCCCACTAGAGCATAACAGCCTTGAGATCCAGAACCTAGTCTATCTAGTTCACTGATAAACCCCCAAGTGCCCAGGACAGAGCTTGATGCAAACCAGGCACCTCGACAGACATCCATTGAACGAGAGTGAATCGGGTTGTACACTTCGATCAAAGAGGATCTTTCTTTCTCCCAAACTCACTCACTCCTGTGGTCCCCTTATTAGAAGCCATGAGCCGTAATAGCTATACTGTATGTGCTCAGACAGACCAGGTTAGTTCAGGAACTCATTACCCAAATCCCCGCACGTGCTCGGTTGCGGGGACAAGCAAGCAAATCCCCTTCACGGGAATATGTGCATGCATGGCCTGACCACTTATAAAACCAGGCTCAACTAAAACACCCTCCCTGCCCCCTCCCACACCCCCACCCCCATTCCGTACCCCGCAATTCACCATCTTTGTCTGGCAGCCTCTCTCTGATTGCCAGCTCTTGTCAACATGGGACAATCCAATGCAATGCAAATAGAGGCAAAAACGATTGCAAAGTGAGATTGCACATCTAGCAAAATCCACAGAGCGTCACGGAATGGATGTGAGGAGTGATGTGCTATGCCAGCCGGGGGCCCCAGGAGCCGGGCGGAGGGACACCCGTTAGCAATGGAAGAAGAAAAAATCAACAAGAAGGATGATGTGCTATAGGGCACATCCAGTGATTTGAATATCAAAGGATTAAGAGAACCTCTTGAGAAGATGATGACGTACTCAAATATTTTTTGCCAAAAGGACCTACTTTATGATCCTACTGGGAAAGTCAGACTTTACGATCCAGCTGGGAGAGTGAAGGATTTCATATTGGGCTCTTGTGATTTTACCAGAAAGAAATTATGTTCTCTTCCCGCTGAAAATCAACACAGCTTGCTTTTTTGTTCATCCCAGCGCATAGTTGGAAAAGATAAGACAAAACAAATGTATGCTCATAGATGATCGTTTCATTTTCAAGATAAAGATGGGAGCGTCTCTTTGAACCTCATTATTTACTATGAAATAAAGGTCCCTACTTGCAAGTGGACTCACCTGGAAGGGGGTGGTTCTCAATCTCAGCTGAACAGTTAGGCTCATCTGGGGAGCTTTGAAAACTCCAGATGCCCAGGGGCGCCTGGGTGGCTCAGTCGGTTAAGTGTCCAACTTCAGCTCAGGTCATGATCTCCCAGTTGGTGAATTCGAGCCCCACATCAGGCTTGAACCCACTGACAGCTCAGAGCCTGGAGCCTGCTTCGGATTCTGTGTCTCCCTCTCTCTCTCTGCCCCTCCCCTGCTCATGCTCGTTCTCTCTCTCTCTCAAAAATAAGCATTAAAAAATAAAAATAAAATAGAAAACTCCACATGCCCAGATAGATTAAGTACAAAGCTCCGGGGGTAAAACAGAGCACCAATATTTTCCAGCCACCCCAGCCTCCACTCCGGAAGTTCCAACATGCAGCCCATTTGGAAAACCACTGTTTTAAGCTATTCTTATCCTCCGTAATAGAGCTCTATTCTATTACATTCTCACAGTCAGGCAGTAACTTTTGCTTTCTTAAGTATTCCTGGTGCATAAACAAATTTGATGTTTGTTCGTTCCTGATTCCTTAAGGCAAAGTCGTCACGATGGGGACCTAACAAAAGACCTATGTCTCTAGACTGAGAGCTCCGGTCTCCACTTAGCCTTGGTTTTGAGCTCTGAGCTGGACTTTGGGGACCTGAAATTTGGGTGCCCCAGATGGGCTGTTGGCTGAGATGGGTGCCAAGGTCCAGGCACTGGGTTGGCAGGGTTCCTGGGCTGGACCATGTTCTGGGCACTGGCACTGAGCTGAGAGGGCCACCGTCATTCTGAGCACATGGTAACCATCCAGAGACTACTCAGAAGTGATGTCCCTTTATTAGGTTGGGGAAGGCAGGTGCCCCAGCCACCAAATTCTCTCCCAGGACCATCAGTGTGGGCTATGCACACTGCACTCAGCAGGCAGATGTGGGGGTCCTTCCTGGAAAACCATCTGGAGGTTCTGCTGATGCTGGAGGAGGGACATCCAGTGGATGGCTGCCCCTCACTCAGGGTCTCCCTTCAGGACTTCAAACTTGAGAAGGTCTGTTTGCTCTGTGTCCAGTATTTCTGGACCCGAGGCCAAACACACTTGAGCAGAGCTGTCTTAAGATGACCCAGAAAAGCTCTATCTGGCCCTTGCCCAAACTTGGCACAGCAGGTGGTCTAGGCTTGTTCTCGCTGAAGTTTGACCCAGTAAATCTGCCACAAGAGATCCTGTCTTGCCCCTGTGGGCTTCCTTCTGTTCCTCAAACTAATGAAGCTCATTCCCACCTCAGAGCCCATGCCTCTGCCTAGAAAGCCCTCTCTGCACTCTTCACATAACTGGCTCCTTCTCTTTATGCAGGTCAGAGCCCGAACACCGCCCCCCCCCAACCACCACCACACTGCCCCAAATTGCTCACCATCTGCCCCCACCCCATGCCTAGTCACGATGACATCATCTGTTCTGTTTCCTTCAAAGCACAGGGACCTTGTTCATCTATGTAGTCTGGAGACTCTGTCCCCAGTGAGAATGTACGTTCCTAGAACCAGAATCTTCTGCCTTGGCCACTAGTGAATTCCTAGGAAGGGGGGGGACAAAGTTTGAAGCGACCAATCGTCACAGCCCAGATGTCATATCTGCCCTATCCCAGGTTCCCAGCACCTTTCTGCCACCCACCGGGAACCACTGGAACTGTCGTTCAGACCAACCACCACTGCTGCTGTAAACACCCTCAGTTACTCTGAGTTCCCAAACGAGTTTTCCTCTCCCTCTCGATGACACGCACGCTATTGCACTCTGACTGGGACAACACACCTCCCTTCTTCCGATGAACTTTTAATTACCCTTCAGATCTCAGCATAGACATGATTTCACTCAACATTTGGTCAACAGAAGTCGCCCTACTGAGCTATCAGGTGACAGAATTGGGGGGGGGGGGTTACGGAAATGCTTTCACTTTTAATCTTATGCCTTTTGATATATACTGTCTGAATTTTCCAACTATGAATACCTCCGTTTTTTTAAGTTTATTCACTTATTTTTGAGAGAGAGCGAGCGAGCACGAGCCAGGGAGAGACAGACAGAGAAAGAGAGAGAGAATCCCAAGCAGGCTTCATGCTGTCAGCACAGAGCCTGATGTGGGGCTCAATCTCACAAACCATGAGATCATGACCTGAGCTGAAATCAAGAGTCAGACACTTAACCAACTGAGCCATCCAGGCACCCCTGAATACCTCTATTCTTTTCAGTTAACGGCGATTATCTGAGCATGGGATAATGGACTGCTTCTTGCTTTCCTTGTAATATTTCTCTGCATTGACAAATATTCTGATCAATGTTACTCTTCAAACATCGGTGCCACAATGACTTAATTATTACTTCTTTCTTATGTGGTTTAATAGCTTAGAAGAAGCCACCTGACTGAGCTCTTTCATTCATACTAATATTTTGTCCAGCAAATTGCCTCGAGCTTTCTAAGCAGACTATTCTCTCACCTGGAAAAAAAATGATAATTTTGTCCTATTTTTTTCTATTGCCTGTTACTCTCAATTCTGCTTTATTTCTTCTTGCACTAGAACTTGTAGAACCATGGTAAATAACAGAAGCGATGGTGGGCGTTCTTACCTCATTTTTTATTTTACTGGGAATATTTCTAGGGTCTGACCTTTAAGAAGGCTTGTTGGTTGCAAGAAAGTCCCCTTCCCCTTACGGAAGACGTGTTTTTCCATCGGCTGAGCCAGAGATGAACCATCAGCACATTCTTTTCTGCCCAGGATGAGGCTTGTTTTCACCAGAAAGCCAGTCTCTGCAACTGATTCACTTTGACACGCCAGGAAATCTACCTTGGTTCTCTCTTCCATTCCAGACCTCTTCCCGGGGTCCTGCGGTCTGTGGGTTCTCACAGCCTAGGTCTCACACCTGCCCTACCCTGCGTGCACATTGCCTCTCCCCTGTAACCACCAGATCTGTGCCCAGATCACCTCCCACCACCGATCCTCCTCCCAGTTTACCACATTCCTGCTTTCTGCTTCTCTCTGCCCCAGGGCCTTGGCTTAAACTGTGCTGGGTGAGTGCTTGTCCCTGTGTCCTGCCTCATCCTTGCAGGGAAGATGCTTTCAACGTCTCTCTTGGTTCCACCCTCTGCGGTTCGTGGGCAAGTCCAACCCATCCTGTTTTTCTTAGATTTACTGATAGGGGGAAATACTCCTGAGAAAAATGTAAGTGAGAAGAACATCATGATCTCAATTTTATAAAACCATTTGTGTGTGAAAGCATGGAGGGGGGGGGAAGTCTGGAAGGAAATATACAGCAATGCTAAACAGTGGTTATTTCAGGGAGCTGGCAATGTGCTCTTTGCATGAACAGCCAAGTTCACTTTTTGATGAGTCGTGATGGCAGCAGCTTCCTTTTCAGCGTGGAGTCTTCCTCAGGGAAATTCTTGATTCCCTTTCGTTTTAGATTGTTTTTTTAAATCTCAACCTGGCACCAATGTGTCTCTTCTGGTCCTAAAATACCTACCAAAACCAATGGTAGTAATAGCTATAATTTATTGAGCTCTTACTATGTGCCAAGAGCTGTGCTAAGTGGTTTACGTCATTGCCCGATTAAAAAGAGTATATGCTGAGAATACCAGCCGACGCTCTGTCTGCTGTTAGAGGCTCCGTTCATTCTCATGACAACCCCCACGACATTATTGTTGCTGTCGTCATTCTACAGAGGAAGAAACTGAGGCTGGGGGAGGTAATTCGCCACAGGTAGCTCAAGTGCCAGAGAGCCAGGTGGGGAATCTGGCCAGCTGGAAAGTTCGCACCGGTCTCCAGGGGGCGGCCGACTCCCCAGGTGCAGGGGAGTATTTTCACATGGAGATGTGGGACAGAGATCCCCATTTTTTTAACAGAAGCGGTAAATGAGGCTTTCGTGTGACATATCCTGAATTTTAAATTGCAGCAACATATTGAACTTAAAAAAAAAATACATCAAAATAGGCATTAAACTACCGCAGGTAAAAAATAAAACAAACCAGGCAAAAACACCAAACAGAACATTCCGTGACCCAGATTTGCCCTAGATGTTATCCCCTTCAGAAGAACCAGCTCGGATTATGTCCTCCGAGAGTCCCCGGAAGGCCCAGACTCCTCTTTTTGTGTTCTCTCACAGGACAGGGATCTTCAGACCACAGATCAGCAAGACCTTCCCCAGCCAGATAGTAAATATTTTTTGGCTTTGCCGTTTCTGCCACAACTCCGCGGCTCTGCCATCATAGCGTGGAAGCCGTAAACAAACAGGCACGGTTGTGCTTCAATACAATCTTATTTGCAGACACTGAAATTTGAATTTCATGTAGTTTTTTGCGTGTCATGAAACAATATTCTTCGGGTTGTTTTTTTTTCCAGCCATCTAAATATGCAAAAACCATTCTTAGCTCATGGGCTGTGCAAGAACAGGTGGTGGGTGGCTTGAGACCCTAAATACCGGGGACTGTTTCTCCGGGAGCTTCCGGTGTTTGCTGGCTCTAAGCTCTAGTTTCCAGGTGTGAACCACCTCGGGTAAGGCCCGGTTCGCAAGCAGGTGCAGACATGCGCGGAGCTCTTTATTTCCACGTGGATCCGACGGGTCTGTCTCAGTAACGTCCACATTTCGTTCTCAGCTCCAACGTTTCTTCCTATCAAAGCCTTTGTGGTGCCTGTCAAACAACAAACAGGAGGCGGTCCTACAACCACCACCTTTGCCTTGCTCGGTGGTCCCCAGCGTAGATTATGGGGCAAAAAAACATGGTTGGTGGAAAAAAATCACTCCCTGGTCCGATTCATTTCCACAATTGGTGGCTGTGGATAGACCACGAAATTATCATAAAGCCACCTGGCCCAGGATGTTGCTGGCAACTCTCAATGTGTGGAAGAGAGTGCAGTTCACAACAGTGGTTAGGACTCTGGCTTTGGAGGGGCCCCTGGGGGGCTCCGTTGGTTGAGCGGCCGACTCCTGGTTTCAGCTCAGGTCACGATCTCACCATTCGTGAGTTCGAGCCCCACATCAGGCTCTGTGCCGACAGCTCAGAGCCTGGAACCTGCTTCAGATTCTGTGTCTCCCTCTCTCTGCTCCTCCCCACTCATTCTCTCTCTCTCTCTCTCTCTCTCTCTCAAAAATAAATAAACATTTAAAAAATTTTAAATTTGGAGTCAGGCAGACTTCCATTCAAGCATGCCACTTATGAGAATGCCATTTATGGCTGTGTGCCTTGACGAATCACTCACTTTCCTAAGCCTTTGTGTTCTCGCCTGTAAAAGAGGATCAAAATGCCAGGTACTTCATAAGGCAGTTTTGAGAGCTAACAAGGATAAAACATGTAAAGGAATGAGGTTAGCACCCAGTACATGGCATGGGCTCAGCGTGTGTGACTTCCTGTGACTTATTATTCAACTAGCTGGAAGGGAATGGGGTTTACAAACTAACAGGAATATGCGAATGGAACTCTAAAATCTAAACAACAACAACAAAAAAAAGGAGCGCCTGGGTGGCTCATTCGGTTAACCATGCGACTCTTGATTTCGGCTCAGGTCATGATCTCGTGGTCCTGAGATCGAGCCCCACGTCGGGCTCTGCGCTGACCGTGGAGCCTGCTTAAGATCCTCTCTCTCTCCCTCTCTCTGCTCTTCTCCCCCATTCACTCTCTCTCTCTCTCTCTCTCTCTCTCTCTCAAATAAATATTCAAAAATTTTTACACAGTCTGAACAAGAAAAAAAAAATGAAGGCTTTTTCTTTCAATATCAGGGAAGAAGCTATGACTTTGTGTTTCTTCCAAGAATTTCCTTTAATCTGCAAGTCTTCTCTCCAGGAACCTCTCCTTGGTTCTGTGTCCACCCTTTGCCTGGTGAGCAGAGAATCAGAACCAAGGAGATGTTCTGCATATCGCATGACATTTGTTGGGAAATGCCTCTGGCTCAGAGCCTACTTGTAGCAGGGGTTAAGGGCATGACACTCATTATTACAAGATAATAATCGACATAATAATAATGGCTACCTTTCATAGTCTAATGGTGAAAACCACAGGCTTTGAAGCTTGGATTCCAATATCGGCTCTTCTCCTCTCCAGCTGTGACACCTCAGTCTCCTCTGTGATCTGGGTTGCCTCATCATCAAATGTCAGGATTAATAGCCCCTACCTCCCAGGGAGGTGGACAAGAGTAACTGAGAGAAGGGATGTCAGGTTTCAGCTCTGTGCTTGGTCCACTGGAAGCATTGAATAAGCACTAGCTGTTATGATGGCACGCCTGGAGTTTTGCAAAAATTATCTCCACTTCACGTACTTTATTTAATCCTTATAGTAACTGTGCTGCAGTATAAGGCCAGATCTGTGTGATCCAAAACCTTGTCTACTCTCCGTGACATCACACTGCCCCTCCCCTCCATGCCACCTTCTCAGGCTGGGATGAGAACAATGATGCATAATGTCCTGCTGGGTTAAGGTGAGGAGTTCAGAAATTGCTGTCATTTATAAGAACTGGCACAGCCATTAGCTGCCCCAGAGATTGGTTAATTGCCTAGTTAACAAACACCCACAATGACTATCAAATACCCAAAATGATTTAAGTCAAACTGATATTAGGGGCACCTGGGTGGCACCGTTAAGTGTTCAACTCTTGATTTCTGCTCAGGTCATGATCTCAGGGGTTCGTGAGGTCGGGCTCTGCACTGACAGCGCAGAGCCTGCTTGGGATTCTCTGTCTCTCTCTCTCTCTCTCTCTCTCTCTCTCTCTCTCTCTCTCTTTTGCTCCTCCCCCACTCTCTTTCTGTCTCAAATAAACATTTTTTATAAACTGATCTTGAAGAGAAAAAAGGAAGCAAATGCTGACAGTTTCTGCAAGAAACCTGTGCATTCTGTGTCTCCTGAAGGCGTGGGCCACACAGCCAAGCACAGCAGACTATGACTCAGGGTAGGAGAAGGAGTGAGGGGATAGTCCGTGTCAGATATGAGCAGGATCAGGGGCAGTGTGCTATTCCTGAAGCTACGCCCAGGGTAGACACCTGGGAGTCAGCAGATCATGATTGGAATGCTGGCTCCCCTATTTACCATGTGAGCTCAAGCAAAATTCTTAGGCCCGTTTCCTCATCGATAAAACGGAAAATTAATACACACAAACTCCATTTCCTTCTTTTTTTCCTCTCCAATTGTGTGTGTGGCGGGGGGGGGGGGGGGGAGATAGATAAAGCAGTCCTCATAATGAATGATTATGTTTCATAGCTATTTGCCCTTTCCAATAGATCTCAACGTCATGCAAAAAATCTAGGAGGCAAAAAAGTTAAGTCTTCTGCTTCTTTTTTTTTTTCCTCCTCTACTTGTCTCTCTTTTGTGTCCCAGACAGATGCTGACGGGCCAACAATATGCACAGCCAGCAACAACCATGGAAGGATCTTCACCGTAGGGGTGAGGACCCAGGCTCACCCCAGGGGCTCTGGCTCCTCCCCCAGCTCAGGCCCACATTTGTTTCCACAGGGGCTTTCCGAGGAGTGTGCAAGAAAATCGATCACTTCCCTGAAGACGCAGACTATGAACAAGACACAGCAGAGTACCTCCTGCGTAAGTTTCCACTTCTGGGGTCTCCCCCAGGGTGGGGGGGACAGGGAGGGGAGGGTGGCCCTGCAGTCACCCGGCTGCCCCTGAGGCTCCTCAATGCTCACCCCTGGAAACGGATACTCCAAAGGAGCTTCTGGGACCTTTGCTACTAGACAGAGACATTCAAGCGATTCTGATATCTAAGTCTCTTTAATGTCAATAAACCAGAAATAGAAAGGGGAAAAGTAGGTGAGTCAAAACTGAAAGGTTCTTTTTAGTCTGCTTAGGAGAAAATCTAAGGAATTTTCTTCAACTAGAACACAAGTTTTCGCCTTCCTGAGAGAGTTGAGTTGAGGTGTTAATGGGCACAGTCCTAAGGGGCAAGCCCTGGGAGAATAGATGTAAATCCAAGTTCACCTCTCTGCAGTTCCCGTCCTATTGGGGCAGGGCCAGCATGTGGGCTGGCATTGTCCCGAGACCAGTAACCTGGATCTGACGCGGGACGGTCACAAAGGCATCACGTGAGGGGCAGAAGAGATGATGGCTTGGTGTGAGGTTTCTGGGTTCTGGTTGGTCTGGGCTTTTACCCTTGTCTGACTCCCTACTGGGTGGATTAAACCTGGGTCAAATTGCTTAACCTTTCCATCTCTCAGCCGTCTTTATCTAGTCGGATATGGAGATGATAATGTCATCTACGTGACAGGCTCAAGAAATTTAACTGAGCTCACACACGTTACCCTCAGCCCAGGGCTCCACTTGGAATGATGAAGCAATGTGGGCTCTCTCTTATCTGTCGCATGAGACAAGCATAGCAAAGTCCAGCTGCAAATAGGGGCCTGACATTGATCTAGGCACAGAGAGAACTTGGGGCTTAACATAATCTGAATGTAACTTCTTCAACAAAATGTGTGTCAAGCTCAGACAAAAGGGAATTTCAAAGGCATTGACTAAATTTACTGTTAGGGAATGTTAAAAGTAAAGGGTTGTTTTTTTTTTATGGCTATTACAAATAAAAACTTCAAGGGGCGCCTGGGTGGCGCAGTCGGTTAAGCGTCCGACTACAGCCAGGTCACGATCTCGCGGTCCGTGAGTTCGAGCCCCGCGTCGGGCTCTGGGCTGATGGCTCAGAACCTGGAGCCTGTTTCCGATTCTGTATCTCCCTCTCTCTCTGCCCCTCCCCCGTTCATGCTCTGTCTCTCTCTGTCCCAAAAATAAATAAACGTTGAAAAAAAAAATTAAAAAAAAAAACAAAAAACAAATAAAAACTTCAAGAGAGGCACCTAGATGGGTCAGTCAGTTAAGTGTCCAACTTGGGATCAGGGCCTGATCTCGAGGTTCAGGAGTTCGACCCCTGAGTAGGGCTCTCCACTGTCCACACAGAGCCTGCTTCAGATTTTCTGTCTCCCTCTCTGTCTCTCTCTTTCTCTCCCCTGCTTTCTCTCTCTCTCTCTCGCAAAAATAAACTTTAAAAATAAAATAAAATAATAAAAACTTCAATAAATTGTCCTATTCAGAGTATGTTTGTAACTCCTAGCTCAAGAAGAATGGTGTTTCAATTTCAACCATTTTTAGCCCTACTCACACCTGTTGGTCTGCAGACGGACTGTAAGTCTCTGTATGAGCCTTGAACCACATTACAATGTAAGGGGTAGTAGGGCCGATTAAGAAATAGTTGTTTTTAAGATGATTTTTAAAATGTAAACATACCATTTCTCTGTTTGCGGTCCTTATGCATCTAGTAGGATTTATCCAAATGCCTATGGGAATTTGTACCAGCAGCAGAAAAATTTGGTATGGGGACTACAGGCCACATGTAGAGATGTTGCTTCGTACATGGACCTCCTCAGAAGAATGACCTTAGTGTCATCTCCAGGGGGATTTTACTGAGTACGCATGGTTTTTCTTTGTTTTTCTTTCCTGCTTTAATGCAACATGGTGATGTTTGCCCTGCTGGAGGTGAAACACAGCTATAACTTCTATTTCACAACTTGCAAAACTGATTTAAGTTCTTCCCAGAGGTGGATTGCTTTTCCAACAGAGTATTTTGCTCCCCCTAAGAAGGTGAGGGTCCTTGCCCCCATCCCACAGTCTACCCACACTTCACTGGCCACAGAATCAGGCTGAGGTTAAGGAGAGGCCTTTACGAGTACACAAATGTCCCGCTGGGAATTTTGGAATCCCCGACCCCAGCACACGGAGCCAGGGGCGCGCTCCTGCAGGGGTCTCCAACCTCAACTTACCCCTAGATAGTTTGGGGAGGAAGAACAGTAGAGGAAAGAAGTAAGTAGGGGAGGAAGACAGTAAAACGTTTTTGTTTGAAGCCCCCTTGTGTCCATAGAGCTAAAATGAAAGTAGAATAAATCACAGAGGCGACGTCCTGAGGCAGACACCTGCAACCCTGTGTCTCGTTTGTGGGTAAAGAGTGAGTCTGGCCACCAGCTGGTTGCCACGTCGTTACTGCAGCCACCTTGCAAAGTTGCACCTTTATAAGCAACACAATTCAAGAGCATCAAACATTCAGATTGTTTTCTTTGTGCATAATCATAATTTAATCATGCTTTGAAATTTTTTTTTTAATTTAAAGGCTCTTTCAATCAATTAAACTCATCACATTGAATATTTGCGTAATTCCTGCCAATACACTATGCGAACGAATGCTTTAAAGGTTTGTTCGCAAGTTTCCCTTGAAGCCATTGGAGGCAGATCAACCCCTGATATTTGTGGGGTCCCAGGCTGAGGGTCCAAATGGAAGCCCATAAGTCATACGTGTCAATATTGAGAAGTTATAAATGAGCTGTGTCTGCAGCCAGGCTCATGTGCCCACCCGGGACTCCAGAGCCCCCCTCCCCAGGGTACCCCTCGACTGGGGGCTAAAGGAAGCAGGGAATCCAGCCTCTCCCAAAACCTCACCATGGAAGCAGAGTGTTGGGAGGGACGCTGTTATGGGGCCCCGGGTCTGCCCAGACTCCAGTGCTGGGTATGTGGGTGGCTGTCTTTAAGCAAAAGCAAACACTCTTTCATTTTCTTCTCATTAAGAGAACCTCACCCTTGTGTGCCCGCACACCCTCACCCCATGTCTACTCCAATGCCCTTCCCAGGCAGCCCCCTTGGCTAAATCAGCTACCAGACTTTCAGAAAACTTTTGTGACATGACATTAAGTTGTAGAAAGAGTTTGGCAGTTGGCACATAAGCACCTCCGTGCAGTAGCAAAGAGAAACAGCAGGGGTAGGGTCACCATGAATGGGGGGCTTGAAAGCCTTGAACCTTCAGCTTTGAACTTCCCAAGGCCAAAAATGAACTGACACCCTTCCTGCCGTGACCCCCCACCCCTCACTGCTGCACCTGCACATGCCCTAGGCATTTTGGGCACCACCCTGAGCTCAGCAGCATGGCACCAGATATGGGCACGGTTTTCAGCTCCTGTGTCTCCCACCACGCACTGCCAGTTCTGGTGGCTTCACCTTAGGATCATATCCTGGGGCGCCTGGGTGGCTCAGTCGGTTAGCACCCGACTCTTGGCTTTGGCTCAGGTCATGATCTCGGGGTTTGTAAGTTCAAGCTCCACATGTGGCTTCACGCGGACAGCTTGGAGCCTGCTTGGGATTCTTTCTCTCTCCTTCTCTGTCTGCCCCTCCCCTGCTCTAAATCAATCAATCGATCGATCGATCAAAAGAAATATACCCTAAATCCTACAACTTCTCACCATCCCCGGCCCTTCCAAGAGCCTCATGGTGTTCAATTCTCTCCAGTCGCCATCTTGAAATGCTTAATGTTGGAACAAGAGACCTTGCATTTTCATTTTGCACTGGGGCCTGCAGATGACATAGCCATGTCTGACTGTCAACTCAACTGGCTTGTAAGCCCCATGAGACCTGGGACCCTAACTCTTTTGTATACCGTGAACATGGAATTTATTCAACTGGTATATTCTGGTCTGGACAGATCAGGAAATACCCTTATACTGGCTGGGTAAATATTGGAACCCCTACCATAGGACCCCTCCCCAAGGCCTAAGGGGCCTCCCTTAGGGCCTCTCCATGATCCAGGAGCTAAAGAGTTAACACAGGGGCCTCCAGGAGCTGCTCCAGCCCCTCAGCCAGCCCCTACTTTGAAGGGCAGCTCCTGTGCCCTGGGGGTGGCCGCACATGTCCACTGGTGGTACCTGAGGGCCCAGCACAGCGCCTGGCATCCAGTAGGTACACAGTAACATTGTTGCATGGATAAGTAAACTCCTTTGTTCATTCGGTGACTAAGTGGGTACCAAGAGAATATTGCCAGACCAAGGAATAGGCAAAGATAGGTGTGCAGTGGGAAAAGGCTCTGCATTTTGGCCAACAGCGTGTGAGCCGATGGGAGAGACTCTGGGTGCAGGGCTGGCTACAGAATTGGCAGGGTCCAGGGTGAAGGAAGATCCCAGGTCCTCCTTCAAAACACAGGCAAAAAAGCTTTTTCTTCTTTTCTGTTCTCTCTCTCTCTTGATCTGTCACAGTGTCTTTTATTTGCCTACCTAATGTCACACTACCCCGAGGGGCATGGAGACACTCTGAGGGGTGAATGCATAGCTTTGCAGGTGCCTGGGGCTCGCACCGAACCCTGACCCTTCCTCCGTCCATGCCCAGCCCCCACCAGGAACGAAGGGTGCCAGTGATCACTGGTTGGGGCAGGAGAATGGGCAGCTAAGGTCCCATCCCAAGGAGAAGGGAGTGTGGGGAGACAGAGACGATGACACAAATCAAGGCTCCGAGTCCCCTAGTGCAATGTCCGTGGGCCCATCAGGCTTCACTTCTAAAACGCAATTCAAAGACAGACTGATTAAGAATTTCAGGATGGCGACTGGAGAGCGTTAGCACCGAGCACAGGGCCCTGAGCGGCCGTAGTGGTCTCACACCCATGTTAGATGCAGGCTCTGTCCTCCTCCGCAGGTGCTGTTTTCCCCAGGGGGCGCCTGTGCCTGGGATGGGTGGATCCCGGGGCTGGCGGGGACGCAGGTGGAACCCTCTCCCCTTCTCTCCGCAGGAGCTGTGAGGGCCTCCAGTGTCTTCCCCATCCTCAGCGTCACGCTGCTCTTCTTTGGCGGGCTCTGCGTGGCGGCCAGCGAATTCCACCGAAGCAGACACAATGTCATCCTCAGCGCGGGCATCTTTTTCGTCTCTGCAGGTGAGCTTCCGGCCCCGGCCCCGAGGTCCTCACAGGCACCAACCCCCAGCCAGGCCCACAAGGACAGAGCAGTGCTATTCAGGGTTCTGTCCAGGGCAAGAGCGAGAAAATACTCCGCTCGTGTGAAGAATGAAAAGCCAGGGGCTCCTGGGTGGCTCAGTCAGTTGAGCCTCCGAGTTTGACTTCTGCTCAGGTCATGATCCCAGGGTCGTGGGATGGAGCCCCGTATCAGGCTCTGCTCTGGGCGTGGAACCTGCTTGGGATTCTCTCTCTCCCTCCCTCTGCCCCTCTCCTCTGCTCTCCCTGTCTCTCTCTCTCTCTGAAACAAAATTAAAAAAAAAAAAAAAAAAGAATGAAGAGCCACAGACTTCACTTAGAACCAAAGATGCTGATACGTGAGGGTGGCATCATAGGAAGGCAGGAGACTAGGGTGGCAGGATCAGCTCAGAGGGGGACAGGGGCTGACTAGTGACGGTGACCCTTGAATGACATGGGTTTGAACTGCGCGGGTCCACTGAGGAACGGATTTTCAGTAAATGCATACAGTAGTGGAAATGATTTTTTTAATGGCATTTTCTTTTCCCTAGCTTACTTCATTGTAAGAATACAGTATAGAATACATAGAACAAACAAAATACGAGTTTGTTGACCGTGTTCTCAGTAAGGCTTCCCGTCAACAGTAGGCAATTAGTAGTTAAGTTTTGGGAAAACCAAAAGTTAAACACAGATTTTTGACTGTGCGGGGGGTCAGCACCGCTAACTCCCCTGTTGTTCAAGTGTCATGCTTGCGCGTAGGGTGGGGGGCAGGTGTGGTGCGTGTAATGTGTGACCTGAGGGACTGGTTCAGTGTGCTTTGACGGGGTCCGCCTTTCTGTTCACTTGGGCACGTCCGCATATGTGTCTGGCCCTTTGAGACCTGTCACGGCTTTCCAAGGGCTCAAATCCTCATATTGTTCAAAGCGTCTCCGGGAACCAGGTAAAAAGCCAGCAGCCCCGGATGCCCTCTGGGAAGAGCTCATAACCAATACCTGGCCTGTCCAGAAGGTGGCGAGAAGGATGAGTCAGTTCGGGAAGGGGCCCTATGCTCTGCCTTCTCTCTCCTCCCCCCATTTCCATCCCTCCTCCACCCGCCTCATTTCCTCTCTTACCCCTGCGTTTCCATCCCCCCTTCCATCTCTTCCCACCCCACCCCTCATCCAGTGCCCTCAGGACGAATACTTTAGAGAAGCATAGAACAAGGTGGGTGGGGGAAGGGGACTCAACTCCGGTGGTGGCCTTCCAACTTGGCCCAGTGATGGCAGACTATTTAGCAGGGTGGGAACAGTAGAAGAAATGGTGTGTAAAGGGGGGGCTTTCCTTCTAGATGTTAATTCTGGCTCTACCTGGGTGAGCCTCGGGAACCTCCCCGACTCCCCATACCCTGGTTTCTTCGACTGTAAAATGGGAAATAATAATAGTATCCACGTCTCAGTGTTGTTGGAAAGAGGCTGACCATAAAAAGCACAATATTATTTTATTTTCTTTTTTAAGTTTATTTTTTTTTTTAGTCATCACTACACATAACGCGGGGCTCGAACTCACAGCCCCGAGATCGAGAGTCACATGCTCTTCCGACTGAGCCAGCCAGGTACCCCCCAATATTATTTTCTAGTATTGGAAAAGCAGCAACAACATGGCTCCAAAGTCTAAAACCCAGCGCCCTGCCCCCCTCCTAGACCTTGCCCCCATTCTTCCCCCACTGTTTGCCCTGGGAAACAGGAAAACGGGGAAGTTGAACCACACCAAATCCAGCAACAGACCAGAGAGAAAGCCGCCATCTTGCCATGGGGATGTGGTCAGCCCAAAGGTGGTCACGGCCCCTGACCACGCTCTGTGTGGACTGACGGTAGCAACTGGCAAACTCAGGAATTTGTGTGGCTTTGAGGCACGTTCTAGTCATCCGCGGCCTGTCCAGACCCGCTGGGCTTTGACTGACCCAGTGGATAATGCATTGTGCTGACATTCGGGTTTCCCATGTGGGAGAAGGATCATTATTTTGTCCCCCAAGGGGATTGTCAGGGAAGAGTGTGTCACCAGCAACTTCTTTCTCACAAAGGGTATTGTGAAAGATGGCAGGTGGATCGGACACATGGGGACTGGGAAACATGAGGGGCAGCGGTGAAAGCCCTGAGGAGAAGCCAGATGCTTGGGGTCTGTTCCTAGACACCCCCATCTCCCAAAGGAATGCTGAAATGCCTCCATTTTTCCCACCTATAAAATGAAAGTGTCAGAGGATTCGGCACTCTCTAAGGCTCTTTTTTGCTCAGCTCTTCTTAGGATCTGAGGTTTCAGGCAAGCAGTCAACAACCTTTTGTTGAGCACCTACTACGGGACAGGCACTGTGCATAATACTGAGGAGCATGGGCTCTGAAGCCAGGCTGCAGGGTGCAAATCTTGGCTCTACTACTTCCCAGCTGTGTAACCTTGGGCAAGTCCCTTCACCTCTCTGTGACTTAGTTTCCTTATCTGAAAAGTGGGGGTAACGATGGCCCTACTTCTTGAGGCTGTTAAGAGGCTCAAATGAGTTGGTATTTGTAAGATGCCTAGGATAGTACCTAGTACACAGTAATCACTTACTACATAGGAGCTGCTGGTATATACATTGCACCTGTTAATTCTCGGGCAACTCAATGTGCCTAGTCATTCAGGAAACACTCTTGGCTATGGCCAGGCTCTGGGCTAGGAGATGGGGCCAACGCCATGAACAAAGCCAGCCTAGGTCTGCCCTCAAGATGTTGACAGTCTAGTGGTTGGGAGAAAGTGATTGCCCACCTACATCTTGTTCTTCCTAAAATTTGTTACTGAAATCTAAGTGCGCTGTGGCCAAAACACAGTCCTGGGTTCAAATCCCACCTCTACTATTTCCTAGCACTGTCAGCGTGGAAAGTTACATATCTTCTCTGTGCCTCAGTTTCCTCTTCTGTAAAAGAGGGTTAGAGGCACCTGGCTGGCTTAGCTGGAAGAGTGTGCAACTCTTGATCTCAGGGTCGTGAGCTCTAACCCCACGTTGGATGTAGAGATTACCAAAAAGTAAAGAAATAAACTTTAAGAGAGGATTAATTTTTAAAAATTTTTTAAGTTTATTTATTTATTTTGAGAGAGAGAGAGAGAGCATGCGTGCACACAAGTCGGGGAGGGGCACAGAGAAGGAGAGACAGAATCCCAAGCAGGCTCTGTGCCATCAGCTCGGAGCCTGATGTGGGGCTCAAACTCACAAACTGTGAGATCGTGACCCAAGCTGAGACCAAGAGTCAGATGCTTAATCAACTGTGCCACCCAGACTCCCCAAGGGAGGAGCAGGTCGGTTGTAATAACTGAGATGGTGCATGTTAAGACTTTGTACAGTGCCTGGCACATGGTAAGAGCCCTATAAGTTAATGGCAAGTCACTTGGCTTCCTGCCTCCTTTAACCTGGTCTGACATCCAGGTCTTTCTTTGAACTTCTCCCCCTCCCCCTCCCCCAAAAAAGGCTTCCTTGAGGGGCTTCCCAAACTTTGCCACCAGAATTTCCCTGCTAGCAGAGGAGAAAGAAAACGTGGCCCTGGGGACTCGGGGGGCATCACTAGAAGCGCCTTGAGTGAGCTGAAATGTCTTTGAAGTCTGTCTCCCATTTACACTTAAAAATTCATGTGAATTCTGCTCTCTCCTCCTTATTATATCCATGTTCATTTTAATATAAAAGAATGTGTCTTCCCCACTAATCTTCAAGCCGAATTGACACTCCAGAAGGAGAAGGAGTTTTTCATCCTGTGGTTTCCTGCAGCCTGACACGGGGCTGTCTGTGTCAACGCCCATGTTTAGAAATAGCTCAGTGATTAGAACTCGCTGCCTACCTGCTGGATGCCTGCGTAGGATCATGCCTGCAAGAGGAAACGGGGCAGAAGCAGACCCCCCCAGCCCGCCTTCCTGAAGCAAGTCCTAGATGGAGAATGAATGGCCAGAGATCATAATCCAATATTAACTCCCCTCAATGCCCGTGCACCAGCAGGTCAGAACAGCACTGGAGCAGAGTCTCGTGGCCCCTGCCGTGCCCAGCTTTAACCCTTTAGTTGATGGACCACTGGGGAGACCTTGGGGATCCACAAGAAGAGTACGGAGCAGTCAAGGACCAGAAAGGGAGCACAGGAGGCCGCTGGATCTGGTTATTCACCAGCTGTGCTAGGAACTGTAACGAGGGCCTCATTTAGCCCCGCCCTAAAATTGGAGGCAAGGAGATGCCAGCCGATATACCAACTCCCCCGAGTCAATGTTGGTATCACGCCCCGGAAGAGACAAAAAGAGAGACTCAACCTTTGGAACAATAATGTGAGGAAGGTGGTCAGAGATCATCACAGCCCCTGGGTCCTCAGGTTCTATTGTTTCTTCTTACCACTCCCTAGAGAATCAGCTCATCTCTAAGTGACTATTTCCAGGGCTACTCCGATGGCACTTAGGGACACTAAGTCTGCAGGCCATGCCTACTGGGGACATCGGCTTTGCGCTCCCCAATTCCTGATGCTCAACCGACAGCTAACTGAAAGCATTACCTTCTCCGGTGCAGATAAAAAAGACTTAGTCAGCTACTGGTCCCTTCCCCTTGGACTCATTGGGTCCCCCAACTGCAGGTGTGGACCCATCTATGTCCACCGGACAGCTGCATTTAGACTCTCGATAAACACGTCCGCCTCAGTGCATTCCAATCTTTCCTCTTCTCTGAACCTGTTTTCTTTGCTGCCTCTCATTTTAGCTCAGGGTGTCACCTCATCATCTAAGCTAACACCCTAGCAGGTCACTCTTGATTTCTTCTGTCACATTATGTAGTCAGTAGCCTTTCAGCTCCTGGCTCAACCCCATTCAATGTCACCTTGTTTTCAAACCCCAGGGGCGCACCTGTCCTGCCTCCCTTTGCTCCCGAACCATTTTACATGCGTCTCTGATAGAGCCCTCACTGTATTTTGCTCTAATTGCATTTACATGTCAGTCTCTCCTACCCACGGTGAGGCATTCAGAGGCGGGTACCTGTACCTCCTTCATTCTGCCATCCTCATGACTTAGCGCCAGAGATCAGGTTTTGATGGAATGAATGGCTCGTATAAGGGAGAATGCATGCATTCCGGAGCTCGCCGGCGCTCGCTACAGGAATAGGGCGCATCCCATAGCTGAACGCAGGCCACCGGGGACCGAGCAGCAGAATTCCTCACTTCCCAAGAGACGGACCTCGTGAGACATACCCCGTGGTGGGATTTCCCAGCCATAAATCCATTCACCCGTCTCCCTGTTACCTCCACACTTTCTATAAATATTTCAAGGCTCAAAGTTACCGCAGAGGTGTGTGAAAGATGTGTTTCTCTTTTCCCTTCTTTTAGGGTTAAGCAACATCATCGGCATCATAGTTTATATATCAGCCAATGCCGGAGACCCCGGGCAGCGTGACTCCAAAAAAAGCTACTCCTATGGCTGGTCCTTTTATTTCGGGGCCTTCTCTTTCATCATCGCAGAAATCGTGGGAGTTGTCGCTGTGCACATCTATATAGAAAAACATCAGCAGTTACGTGCCAAATCCCACTCGGAGCTCCTGAAGAAATCCACCTTTGCGCGCCTTCCGCCCTACAGGTATCGATTCCGGAGGCGTTCAAGTTCGCGCTCCACGGAGCCCAGATCGCGAGACCTGTCCCCCATCAGCAAAGGCTTCCACACCATCCCTTCCACTGACATCTCCATGTTCACCCTCTCCCGGGACCCCTCAAAGATCACCATGGGGACCCTCCTCAACTCCGACCGGGACCACGCTTTTCTACAGTTCCACAATTCCACGCCCAAAGAGTTCAAGGAGTCGCTGCATAATAATCCGGCCAACAGGCGCACTACGCCCGTCTGAACTGACCTCTGCCCTCTGGCCTCCGCCCCAGCACAGCCGCGGGGGCAGCGAACAGAGGTGGCTGGGAGGTTGCATGGCATGGTCCTCGTGATGGTATTACTTTTTACAAAGAATGAAACCAAATGGACTCAGCCCTCTCCCAAACTTGGCCCCGGGCCCTCCGGGTCCTACCCCCCTCCCCCAACTCCCAACCCTCCCCCTCCAGGCCCCCCCCCCCCACTTTTCAAGCCAGCCCCATGATGTCATTTCTCTCTCTGTGTATCTGTGCCAGATGTTTTCCTCTCTTCCTTCTTTACTGGAAGGACCTCCACATTCTTCCCTCCTTGGAAGAGGACTTTACTCAAAGTCACGGGTGGTGGCTTGGGGGGGAGGGGGACCCCCGATTCCCCAGGCGCGTGCAGTTGTCCCCATTGCCCACTCACATGAATCCTCAGGACCCCAACCGCCCAGGTGGCCCTGAGGGAGGCATTCACCTTTACGTGTTAGAAAAACATGACCAGAAATCAAAGATGTCAGAGCCCTGAAGCAGCTAATGTAATAAGCACTCATGTTATTAAAGGTTTTGCCTTGTTGTAACCAACCAAGCTGGGAGTGTTCTGTTTCTTCCGGCTACTTCTTGCACAAACTCCCTGCCTGCCGTGGGACTGGCTCGCCTCTGTGTGAGAAGCTGAATTCTGCTCGTCACACGCTAACCACCAGGAAGGCTCCCCACCACCCTGTCACCCCTTGAGGCCAGCAAGGTGCTCCCCCGACCAGTGTCAGAGTCGGCGAGTCCCTCCGCTGAATCCCTGGAGGCTAGCTGGGGGCAAGCAAGCTGGCTCTGGTACCCAGGAGCTCTAGGCCCGGGGCGAGTGCACCTGACCTTGAAGCCTCAGTCTCCTCATCTGTACAATGGAACATGGTAGAGTGTTCTCCACAGAGTTGTGAGGCTCAAACAAAATGTCATGTGTAAATAATCAATACATAGGTTTTTAATTTTGGGATGCATTCTAAGCAGAGTGAGCATTGTTTGAGTCAACGTGCACTGCTCTTACAAAACTCCTGGTTTTAGGAGTTAGGCTTAAACAACAGATATTTGCTGCTCATCCTTCTGGGCTGGGAAGTCCAAGATCAGGGTGCCGGCAGATTTGGTTCTTGGTGAGTGTGGGGTGTCCCGATTGGGTGGAGGCCGGTGGCGAGGGCTGGGCGAGGATTCGCCCAAAGCAGAACAGAAGAGAGAAGCGTTTATTGAATACACCGCAATGGGGGCAGCGGGCAGGACAGCACAGGAGAGGCCGTCCTGCCCCAGGAGGTGGTGACGGGCCAGAGTCACAGGGCAGAGTCAGGGAGGGTGGGGTTGGGGGGGGGGGGGTACGGATTGGTAATCTTAGGTGGGTTGCAAGTAGCCCATTGGTCAGCTGCATAGGGCCTTTGGCTTAAAGAGCCTCTTTGTATCCAGCCAGGTGTCACTGTGGGCCCTTTGTCTTGTCAAGTCTGTTGCCTAAGAGGCTTTCCTTCTGGCTTGCAAATGGCCCCTTCTCACTGTGTCTTCACAGCTCGGAGGTGGCAGTTCTCTCGCTCTGTCTCTCTGTCTCTGTCTCTCTCTCTCTCTCCTTCTTCTTCTTAGGTAGTCACTATTCCCAGCACAGCCCGCCCCCCGTGGAGCCCTAATTACCTCCTCATAGCCCCATCTGCAAATACCATCACAAGGAGAGCTAGGACTTCAACATATGAATTTGGGGGTTGAGGGGGATACAGCAAAAGCATCATTGCAGGAAGACAGAAGCCAAATAGATGTTCTATGGGGGGGCGGGGAGGGGGCCTGAGGGCACGGGGGAAGGACATTTGAATATTTTGAATATTCCGTACCAAAAGGCAAGAGAGGTCAAAGTCACCTCTGCCAACACTGGCTTCCTAGAGGGCTTTTGGCCCACGCCAGATGCTCATACTTCCGGAGAGCCTTCCCACCTAGGGCTGCGATCACCGCAGAGGGCACAGCGATGGTCCCAAGAGCTCACACTTACCTAACGCTGTCACGTGCCAGGCTGTGATCTAGCAGCAGACATGTACTTCGTTATTTAATCCTGCCAGTAATAGCCCCATTTTTCCCAAGGAGGAAACTGAGGCAAGAGAGGTTACATGACTTGCCCAGACTTTACCATGGGACAGAAGGCCTGGGGAGGGAGGCGCTGGCCCACACCCACGCGGTGAATTTGTAGAACACAGACTCCCAACAACTCATTTCATTTAACCCTTAAGAGTCGTCACATGCAGGGGCGCCTGGGTGGCTCAGTCGGTTGAGCGTCTGACTTCGGCTCAGGTCATGATCTCACAGTTTGTGAGTTCGAGCCCCGCGTCGGGCTCTATGCTGACAGCTCAGAGCTTGCTTAGGATTCTGTGTCTCCCTCTCTGTGCTCCTCCCCTGCTCACACTTTGTCTGTCTTCGTCTCTCTCAAAAATAAATAAACATTAAAAAAAAATTTTTTTAAGAGTCATCTCGTGCAAATTACACTCACATACATCAAATTATCTCACTGAACCCTTAAAACAACCCCGTGTGCAGTAGGAATTACTATCCTCATTTTGGCGAGTGAGGGAACAGAGGCTTGAAGAGGGAACGTGTGTAAGATGCTAACGAGCGGAACTGACATTGATAGTCAGCCTATTGATGTGACTAATGTGAGTGACTTCCTGGTCTACCAGGATTTTCCGGACCGGCCGTCCGAGCACTACCCTTGTCAAGTTTTTCATAGGCACATACTACATCGACAATTACCTGCCGACCGTTTTTCTTTACATCGACTCGTTTTACTTCAATAAATAGATTTGATAGTTGAACTTTATGTCACTGCTTTGAAAGGAAAACTGGAATTGTTCGCCGTAAGGAAATGGCAACTGGGAAAATAGACACAATCAAAACAAAGCAAATCACGCCGTCCTCTAGCTGCTGCCCGTTCTAAGCTGACGGCTGCTGCCTGATCTTTGTAAGAAGGATGTAGCCAAAGTGTTAGAAAGATGTTAGAGATATCCTCTCACCAGGGAAGACACTTTCCTCGGTTTAATCAGAAAGATGCGAGGCGCACTGGGGAGGGTAACTGTCTCAACTACGGGACCGGTGTCCTCTAACACTGCAGAGGTGACTCAGGTCCCATTGTCTCATCCCTGGCTTTGGGCTTCGAGGCTTCAGGCACCCTTGGAGAGGGAAGGATCTGAGGGATGGAGTGAACAGGTGACGAATCCTGTGAAGTAGAACAAGCCGCAGCCTGGAGCCCTGGGAACTAGGACTTTATCAAAAACAGGGCATCTGGGGAGATGGGGACGGAGAGAAAGGTCCCAGGGGCTTCACTAGTCAGACATCTGCTCTGGAGGCCAAGTACAAACTACAGGTACAAAGGCCAGAGAGCAGGAAGACAGAAGTAGGCCCCTGACCCCTGGAAGGACCCCCTGCCCACCTTTCCCGCATCCTGTTCCATCTAAGGTCTGCTCCCTGCAAGGCTTTGGCGCGTGCGGCCTCGGAGACCTAGGTGGCTGACATCAAATGAAGATTAATATTACCACTCGCAGTTTGCAGTTTCCAGCCTTGCCAACCCCGTGAGGAGTATTCGTGGTCCCTGGCCCCCACTCTGTGTGCTGTGAACTTCACTTCTTTTGCCTCTTTTAATCCTCACTTTTGAGATAGGTACTCTTGTTGAATTGTTGATGTTGAAACTTGCACCAAAGCAGGTGCTCAAAGCCGTGTCTGCCTGATTCCAAAGCGTAGGAAAGAGTCACCGCCTAAGCCTTGCCGACCACGATTCTCAAACCTCTTGCTCCTTACTGAGTCCCTCATCTTCTCCCCCAGCTGTGGCTCCGTTTCCCAGCCCGCTCATTTCTGGACCCGCAGCATCCTCCGGCCAATCTCAAGACCAGAACCCCTGGGTGTCTCTGTCATGCTCTGTGGCCCCCAGAGCTGATCTCTGGCCAAATTCTGTCTCTACCTCCCCAGAGCAGAGAGGTGGCTTGGCATAACCTTCAAACCCACACACGCTGCAGCTGCGTCTGCCCCTTTTGAATCCCAACTCTGCATTCATCAGCCGTGAGAACTTCGGCGGGGTAATTGCCTTGTGCTTCAGCCTCTCCGTCTGTAAAATGGCCACAAACACAGTACTTACTCCTCAGGTATGCTGTGAAGATTGGATGAGCTTACACTCATAAAACACTTAGAAAAGTGCTTGAAACACAATCACCATGCACATGTTAGCTATTGTTTTAATCCAGTTCTCAGATTTCTATCTTTCCTATTTAGGCCCTTTCCCACACAGACAATTTGATTTTCCAGATCTTATAAAATTTTCTTAACGTTTATTTATTTTTGAGAGAGAGAGAGACAGAGCGCGAGCAGGTGAGGGACAGAGAGAGAGGGAGACACAGAATCCAAAGCAGGCTCCAGGCTCTGAGCTGCCAGCACAGAGCCCGACGTGGGGCTCGAACACATGGACTGCGAAATAATGACCTGAGCCAAAGTTGGGTGCTGAACCAACTGAGCCACCCAGACGCCCCTGATTTTCCAGATCTTATCAACACACGCCTCTGCTCTAATCAGTGCCCACAGTCGGCCCTGGCCGTACCGCACTTACTGCCTGTGCACGGGCTTTGCTGATGAGTATTATTCCTGCCTGAACTGTCTG
Organism: Prionailurus viverrinus; assembly: GCF_022837055.1. Lineage (NCBI taxonomy): Eukaryota > Metazoa > Chordata > Mammalia > Carnivora > Felidae > Prionailurus > Prionailurus viverrinus. Next base: position 22,639,882 of record NC_062576.1, on the reverse strand, counting down.
TCCTTGTCTTCTCCAAATTCTATCCAGTCTTCAAGATCAAGATCAAGCCTCATTGCTTCCACGAAATCTTTGGTGACTCCTCAGGCCACACGATCTCTCACTCCCGTGCATTCATTCATTCATTCACCCATTCACCTAACACTTACTATCGAGGACCTACTGTGTACCAAAACAGCCATAATCCTCACAGGTACAAGCCCTGCCCTGGTGGAATGCTCCATCCAGAGGGGGAAACGTGCACCAGACAAGTGAGCGCACAAATCAACGTCATGGAAAACTGTGATCTGTGTCATAAAGGGAAACTATAGTGCAAAGAATACCAAGGAATATATGGGGTGGGGTGGGGGCGGGTGCTAATTTTGATGGACGGTCAAGGAAGAGGATGTGATATTTACAGTCAGACCTAAAGGAAGAGTTGGAGTTCCTTTTTGGGGGGGGGGGTGGGTGGCGTGTGCTGCTCAGATACAATGTGATACATATTTTTTGGAAGTTTAATAAGTTAGGTGCCCAGTGACATCCTAGTTTCGTAAATTTTATCTTCAGAAATACTTCTCTAAGAGCTTCTATCATTGCTGGCTTTGCCCAAGTCTCCAGTATGTGGACATTATCATCAGTTAGACATGACCTTGCCCCAGAGCACAGCTGGCTGGATCACAGATCATACCAGATCTGCAGCCAGCCAATCTGTTTGTCGGGTGGCCAGCAGCCTGGGATTTGTGACTTGACTTAAAAAGGTAAACTAAGCGGGGCACCCGGGTGGCTCACTCAGTTAAGCATCCAGCTCTTGACTTCGACTCGGGTCGTGATCCCAGGGCTCGTGGGTTCGAGCCCCACACAGGGCTCTCTGCACTGGTGGTGTGGAGCCTGCTTGGGATTCTCTCGCTCCCTCTCTCTCTGCCCCTCCCCCATTAGTGTGCTCTGTCTCTCTCGTCTCTCTCAAAATAAATAAATAAACTTTAAAAGAAAAAAAGGTAAACTAAGCCAGTCAGATGATCTCTGCCAGGAATTCTAACGAAGAGACACAGAAAGCAATTGCTAGTTGGCTAAAGGGTACAGGACAGAAAAGATATAAGGAAGCCTTGGGACCAGGGCAGCAACAATGGGCCACATACATGGCAAAGAGAGGACAACCCTGCAAAGGTTTCTCACTGTATGCACATAAAATCCAAATTTTTGCCATGGGCTCCAAGGTCTTGCGTTATGGAGACCCTGCTAACCGGTCCAACTTTATTCTGTCACCTTTCACCTGGCTGCCTACCCTCTCGTCATGTGTCTTCTCTTTTCACTTCCTTGACCCAGCCAAACACATTTCCACCTCAGGGCCTTTGCACCTGCTGTTCCCATTGCTTGAAATCTCTCCTATCTCTTTATATGACTGGCCCTTTCTCATCCTTCAGGTCCAGGCTGACAAACCATCTCTTCAGCGAGGACTTCCTTCAATTCTCGGCAGGAGAGCCACTGCTTTTCTTTGGTATAGTCCATACTTATTCCCTTGATAGTTCAAAAGTCTGTAATATTTCGTGCGTGTGTATTTGTTTGCTTACTAGAATGTTAGATCCATGAGAGGAGTGTACCCAACTGTCTCGTCCTCCACTGTTGTCCTCCGTGCCAAGCGTCCTCGGTGCACTGTCTGAAGGAAGGACGCAGGGATTGTGAATGCATTAAGAACTGTTTAAAGGAAAGCCATAGCATCATAAGCAGAGTGTGGCTTCCTTGGTTTCTGATAGCTTCCCATCCCATTTCCTCTGGGAGACTTTCTGCATCCCTTCAACAATCTCCCTTTTCCTTTGAGCAAGCCTGAGCGCATCTCTGCTCCTAGTTACCAAAGGAGCACTGACCAGAACCTGTGCCTTTGGAAGCTTCCAGAACTGGGGAATACCCAGCCATATGGGGTTGGCTGAGAGTTCCCCTTAGGGAAAGCAGGGCAGCAGGACCAGGAGGGCATTTAGTCATGATGTTTATACAAGGGAAATCAGAACCTTAGAGCCAGTTCCGTTCAGAAAGAGCCAAGACAGAGAAAGAACCAGGGACCAGAAACCAGGTGACGTGTCTTGAGGGCTAGCAAATCATCAGTCTAAAATCAAAGCCACCACAAAGGCAGTGGCACAGCCAAGTCACCAGGCAGAAAGCAAGTAACTCCTGGACAGTGATTTAATTTGCAGAATCCTGATTGCCTCTTTGCAAATAAAAGCAAAACCAGACAAACAAAAACTAGTTTTGAGATGGTTATCTGGACTTCTCTGATCCTGAGGTCCCTTCTCTGATCATTTAAATAAGAATCTTGGAGGAGTGCCTGGCTGGCTCTGTTGGTGGAACACGAGACCCTTGATCTTGGGGTTGTGAGTTCAAGCCCATGTTGGGTGTAGAGCTTACTTAAAAAATAATAATAATCTTTGTCTACAAGGAACACCCAATTCTAACTCAAATAGCTTGTCTTCCTTAGATCGTCGAGCCTGTCTGTCATAGCAAAGAAACCCCAAAATCTTGGGAGCTTAACCCAACAAACCTTGATTTCCTGCTCACACAAAGCCCAGTGTAGATTTCCTAGCTGAGCCGCACCCCTGGATGGCTCTGCTCCAGGCTGTAACCAAGGAAACCAAATTGTTTCTGTCTCATAGCTGTGCCATCTTGGGGCTCCAGGGTTGTCCTGATGTTATCCACGTGGGTAGACGGGAGTGAAGGGGGCTTACGGGTGGGGTGAGGAGGTGAAGGATTGTACACCTACACTCAACCACCTGGACCCGAAGTAAGCCACTCGTGTCACATTCCACTAGTGAGAACGAGTCACATGGTCCCATCCAGATTCCAGGGGAGGTGCTGAAAATGGCATCCATGTTTGGAGAGTTTCTCCTGTCGGGTGCAAGAGTGTCCTGTCCCCCTCGAGGTCCTCCTGGCCAGACTGAGAAATCAAACTGCATGTGAGATGGATGATTAGGAGAAGATCAAATTTAATAGCGTACGGACGTGGAATCCACACAGACACAGAAAATCCAAAGACGATCAGGCAAAATGAACGTATACATGTCATTCTGACCTAAGGAGAAAGAGGTGGGGTCTGGGACTTCAAAAGGAAGGAATGTGATTCACAAGGGAATGAAACAAATGTTGGTGGGTCAGCGGGACATAGAGAACATTGACTAAACAGGCCTTGCTGGGTGCGTCCCTGTCTACCATACCTTAGTTTCTATCATACTGTTGGGTTATCTATGGGCATAGCTCTCTTCCTGGAGCAGTTTCTCTATCTAAATTCTTTTTAGGCAGTTGTGGGGGAGGTAAAGAACTTTTCCTAAACCTTCCGGTTGCTGATCGCTTTTTAATTCAGAATAGTCTTCATTCCAAAGTGACCCATCTTGGGGTAGGCTGCCCTTGGCCTCCACACTTCCCGGTAATAACTCGACATAATATAAGGTATGCATGCATCTTTGGTAGGTGGCTAGTCACCTCTACCACACAAGTGGAGTAAGGAACATGCATCCCTTGTAAAAAGCAATCCCCGGGGAAAGGGGCCCCCAGGTTAGTTAATTCAGCAGCTCAAATATAAATCCAAGGACCCAAAGTCTTGTCACCTTTCCACCCTTAGGCCATCTTTAGGCCTTGCGTCCTTAGGCCAGCATCCATCACATCCAGGTACAACATCCCATTGTATCCAAGTACACATCCCACAGAAGGAGAGCTGACTCATTTCTGTGTATCTTTAGGAGGGAAGAGAACTTCCCTAGAATCATTCCATTAGACTTCCCCCTCCTCTCCGGCCCAGATGGGGTCACACGAATGGGATCACATGTCTGTCTATGCCTAAAGCCACCACATATAAGGGACATGGAATTACCATGAGGGACCAGGACCAATGGTTCTCAGCCCTAGCTGCATATTAGCATCGTCTGGAGGAAATTTTTTAAAAAAATACAGGGCTCCTGGGTGGCTCAGTCGGTTAAGCGTCCGACTTCAGTTCAGGTCACGATCTCGCGGTCCGTGAGTTCGAGCTCCGCGTCGGGCTCTGGGCTGATGGCTCAGAGCCTGGAGCCTGCTTCCAATTCTGTGTCTCCCTCTCTCTCTGCCCCTCCCCCGTTCATGCTCTGTCTCTCTCTCTGTCTCAAAAATAAATAAACGTTAAAAAAATTTTTTTTTTTAAAATACAAATGTCTAGGCCCCACCACAGAGACTCTTATTTGATTGGTTTGAAGTGAGCCTGACCTTCAGAAGTCATCAACTGATAGTTTAAGGGTGAAAGTCCATTTACATTCTTGTGTAACTTGATCCATTGGATGTTTCTAAAAACTGGGAACTTATAAAGCCAATGAGGCAAAAGGTTACCAACGGTCGAATCTGGGTATAGGATATAGAAGCTCTTTGGGGCAGCTGGGTGGCTCAGTCAGTTGAGCATCAGACACTTGATTTCAACTCAGGTCATGATCTCACGGTTCGTGAGTTCGAGACCCACACTGGGCTCTGTGCTGACAGTGCAGAGCCTGCTTGGGACTCTCTGTCTCCCCATCTCTCTGCCCCTCCTCTGCTCGTGCTGTCTCTCTCCCTCTCAAAATAAATAAGTAAACTTAAAAAAGAAAAAGGAAGCTCTTCATACCATTCTTGGATTTTTTTTCTAGAGGCTTGACATTATTTCAAAATTAAAAGTTACCAAAAGGGGGGTGGGGGGGGGGGGGCGTCGGAACTTACACATAAAAGCCAGTCTCTTTAGCTTCTTTTGAAAATCAGAAAATCTGGGGAAACTGGGTCTGTATTCTTGCAGAAAAAAAAAAACAGGCCTGAGTAGTACCACCCAGACCTCTGATCGAGCGCGTCCGGACGAGGGCCTAAGCATCCGTGTTGTTGTCTAGAGCTCAGGTGAGGCTGAGAATCAGGCTTGGGAATCACTTCCTGAAGTCCTTTCATTTGTATCTATTTTCCTCTCTCCCGTTCCATCCTTTTCCAACCTCTAAGTATAGCTTGGATTATTTTTTGCCAAACGCGGCACCTTGTACTTGCCCACACTGAAGCTCATCCTTGCCCACTCACACAGCCTGGTGAGACCTTCCTGCAGCTTCTCACCAGTGGCTTGGCATTTCACTACCTGGCACAGCTAAGTGTCACAGGGAATGTGGGGCCCACACCCCTTACTCCTCCAGATCACTTAGGCAAATGTCAAATAAGACTAGTCCCAGCACTGACACCCCACTGTTTTCGATTAATTAATTAACTCACTCATGACAACCCAATCGCGTCTCTGGTTACGAGCAAAAGAAGCCAACTGTGGTTAACGTAAGCAACAGAGGAATTGCAAGAGGAAAGTCAGGGCTTTGCTCCAGCTGTGCTGTTGACATTTGGGCTGGTTAGCTTTGGGGGGGCTGGGGGGGGCGGGGAGACTGTCGTGTGCATTAGATGTTTGCAGCATCCCTGGCTTCTACCCACCAGATGCCAGTAGCACAAAGCCCCCTCCCCCCACCCGCCAAGTTGTGACAGCCAAAAATGTCTCCAGACGTCGCCAAATGTCTGGGATGGGAGAAGAGGAAGTAAAAGTCTCTCCCGAAAGGAAAACTGAAGCATCAAGTTTTAGAAAAAGTGGCAGTCTGAGTCATTCTAGGGTTCCAGACAGCAAGGACGCATAGATGGTGGCATTTGAATCCCGGCTCCTAGTTGTGTGACTTTGGAAGAGTTACTTAATCGCCATGTGCCTCGGTTTCCCCTTTCGCAAAACCAGATAATGGGGATAGGTTGGGTTACACAGTGGAAACAAACAGCCCCGAGATATCAGTAGCTGAAAACACATGCCGTGTGTCCAATGTGGTCAGCCGGGGGGCTCTGCTCACATCGCCCGCTCCAGGACACCCAAGCTGGTGGGGATATCCGTCTGGATATTGCTGGTCAAAGTGACAAGATGGAAGGAAAAAGAGGTGACAAGCTCGCTCTTAAATGTGCCGACCCGGAAGTGATAGACGTCATTCCTGCTCATGATTCATAGATCAAAACAAGTCACGTGGCTCTACTGAATTTGAAGGGAGTAGCAAAGTAAAAACCTACCATGTCCCTAGAGAAAGAAGAGGAAATACAGATTGATAAGCAGCACTAATGTTGGACACAAGTAATAATAATACTGACTTTATAAATGTGTTGGGAAGGGAAAGTAATTAACACATACAAACTTCTTAGAACAGTGCCTGACATCTATTAACTGCTCAATAAATACTGGCTTCTTGTTGCCTAATAATTCAGCAAGAGCTTTTTGAGCACTGTGACGGGCAGTTTTATGTGAATAACCCAGTTATTCCATCAAACACTAGTCAGGTGTTGCTGTGGAGAAATTGTGTGGTGTGATTAACATCTATGATCATTTGACTTTAAGTGAAAGGGCTTATTCTCAAGAATCTGGGTGGGCCTGGTGCAATCAGTTGAAGGGCCTTAAGAGCAGAACTGAGGCTTCCCTAAAGAGGAAACTCCACCCATGCACAGCAGCATCAGCCCCTGCCCAGGAGTTTCCAGCCTGCCCTTCCTTAACAGCCTGCCCTCCAGATTTCAGATTTGTCCAGCCAACCCCACACTCATATCAGCCAGTTTCCTTGCAATAAACTTCTTCATAGCTTTAACCCTTACCATCCTCTTCTCTCCCTGCCTCTTCTCCCACTCCCTACTGCCTTGTTATAAAACAATAAATCCTGGGTTTTATTCCCCACTTCTGGGGTTGATTCATCTCTGGTTGCTGACCCTCTGGGGCTGACTCCCAGCCTTCCTGATAGAAGCTTCCTGGCTTGACTCGCAAGTCTTCATCGTCCTAGTTCTTTTCCCTCTCCTGCTACCGCTCGTCTCTACAAGTCCTTCCTTTGTTGAGTGTCCTGAGGGGTAACGGGCTTGGAAGAGCGGAAATTCTGAGCTACATGACCTTGACCTCCTTGCACTTGGAGGTCTGCCCCTGCTGCCTCAACCCCACTTTCCTCTCTTTAAAACAGACCCAGTTCAAGTCCTTCTCTGTAATTTGATAGGCAAGTTACACTCTATAGCCCACTCAGCTGCGGGAGGGGCTCGGGATATGCCAAGTCAAAATATGCCCCACCCCCTAGCACACATAAGGATTATTTTGAGCTGAAGGCAATCAAGAAACAGCAGATATAAGAAAATCTCTCTACCCTCCCCCTTTCTGCCTAAAGGCAAGGCATAAATTTCCCTTTGTGAAGTTATCCCCCAAATGCCCACTCCCGTGCCACGAAAAGAAAAGGATTCTTACCACTGGAGATGGCACCAACTTGGATCTGCATAAACAAATCTTACTGAAATAACCTTCCATTAGTTACCCCGTATATTTACCTTCTTACAGTCTACTGCCATCCGAAGCCCAAACCTCTTTCCTTTTTGTTGTGTCACTTCTCCATAAACTTATCACCCTTTGTGGTCTAGCCACTTTGAGTTATTCCTTGCCTGTGAGATCTTGGAGTGCATGCAAAAAATTAAATAATTAGCATCTTCTCCCGTTAACCGATCTTTTGTCGGTTTAATTTACAGGACCCAGGGACAGAACCCAAGAGAATAGAGGAAAAGTTTTTTCTCTTCCTATATTCCAAAATGGGGTTAACAGTAGAATCCGCCTCACTGGGTGCGGTGTTTGTTTATTAACAAGGGAATGCTTGTGTGGCACTTAACACGACCAGCTCATAGCCAGTGCTTGAGAAAGGAAAACATTTAGTATTACAAAGTCCTATCCATCCTCAGCCCCAGTATCCCTGCCCCGTAAGGTCTCAGGACAATTTAGAGCAGGCAGAACAGCTGAGTTGCAGAAACTTAGTGGATTTTATTAACCACAAGGAAACAAGCAATCCCTACTTCCTGAGATGGAAAGAGAACTCCTAAAACTCCAATCTGGCCTCTGTTTTCTTCAAACCCACCCTCTCCCATCAGGTAATGAGACATTCCCATTCAGCAGGGAGCCCAGGGAGCCGGCTTGTCCCTCCCTACCCCCCACCATCCAGTCTCTGGCACCCTACGGTCAATGTGTTCATATCACCACCCCAGTGGAGGGGGATTCACAGGGAGGCTTGCGCTTTGGAGTGGGCTCGGTTTACCTCCATTTGCCGTATCTAGAGGGAAGAGGACGATCGTTATTGGCAAGAAAGATAGGGGAGTAGCAGAGGTCGAATATTCTAAAGCAATCAGTTGGGACCACAGAAGGAACAAAAGGAATGACATTATGCAAATGGCAGCCATTCCCCCCCTTGAGAAGATAATGTCCTCTTTGAACACAAAGGAAGATGGTGAAAGCAGTCCAGTTCATTCCAATTCTGTTTGAATAGTAAGCTTCCTCCTGAATAATATTAGGCCCGGGTAACATCAGTTCTGGGAACGTTAACACTTTCACATTCCTCAATAATTATGTTAGCCTCAACTGTATTAGGTTTTAAATATTTCACGTCATCGGCCGGGAATCAGTACAGTAATAAATCTTACGTTCCTCCAAAATAACTCAGAACAGGCTTAAGCCACACCTCTCTCCTATTTTGGCAGGCTTTCCCTGTGTAGCCTTTGGAGGTCTACCGATTTGATTAGGAAGTCAATCCTCAGGGAAGCAAGTAGTGTCTGATTTCGGCTGCCTTAGGAGGAAAGAAAGCTAGAGCTGAATTGGAAAGTATCCCCCTCTGTCCTTGTACCCCTCATCCATGGGGCCAGGACCCTTCCTTCTCTCCATGTTGGGAAACCAGGAGAAAACGAGATCAGAGCTCATCCTTCCTCACTGGCCAGAGTGCCGAGGACAGCGACCACCAGGATGGGCAGCTTGGGTGGCTGGGGCTTGGTTATAGGCTGGACAAGGAGAGCAGATTTTAAGGAAGGACGTCTCGGGACATAGGCAGGCTTCAGAGTGGGAGAAAATCGGGACAGGATTGAGGGCGTTAAAAAAAAAAAAGCCACGGGGCCAAAGTGGGGTCACTTGCCCCCAGGACAGCAAACCAGGACTTAATTGCAGGTTTATCCTCTCTCCAGAATTTTGAGCCAATCAACCTGGGATTTTTCTGATCAGTCCCAGTGAGGTAATCTGTCACATGGGCTCTCCGTCCTCCACGGGAAGATGAGGTAATCCACCTGCCCCCTGCGCTTCCCCCTAAGGGAAGGTGACCTTGCCCAAAACAATCTTTTCTTTTCTTTTGCTAATAACTCCCCATCCCTCCCTTCTACTTATAAAAATTTTCCATTTTGAACAACTCATCGGAGCTCCCCTCTACTTGCTGGATGGGACGCTGCCTGAGTCGTGAATCACTTAATAAAGCCAATTCGATCTTCACATTTACTCTGTTGAATTTTGTTTAACACTTGAGAAATAACAAACCTGGCCTTATTATGCTAAAGACACAGCAACCCCTTTGTCATACGATGCATTTACTTAAAGTGCCTCTCCTGACCTTCCAGATTCCTTATTCTCAACTTGGACTCAACAGTAGAACCACCTTAGGAAGTTCAAAAAGGCAAAACAAAACAAAACAAAACAAAACAAAGAAAAAAAACTATTTCCTGTCTGTAAATACTAAACATACACTAAACCTATGTCCCGGCAGTTTCCCTTCCAATTATATGCCCAACAAAAACATGTGCACCCAAAACATGAGTTACACCCAAAGATACGTACAAAAGTGACCACGGGGCTTTTGTTAGGATAGCCAGAGATGGAAAACAATCAAACTTCTATCATAAATAGAATGGATCGATACACTGGGGCATGTTCAGTCGATGGAATGAATTACTGCTGCCCCCTGCAAGGTAGATGAATTTCACAGACATTGAGAGAAAGTCACTAGATCTAAAAGACTGTGTACTGCATGGTGCCATTTAGATGAAGTTCAAGCGCAAGCAAAACTAAACGAGGTGATAGAAGTCAGAATAGTGGTATCCTGTGGGGGAGGGGCAGTTACCTCCTGGGAGAGGCATACAAGGAGTTGGGGGATGGGTGCCTGAAAGTTCTATAGCTTTATTGGGGTGGTGGTACATGGGTATATATTTCTGTAAAAATTAATTGAGCTATACACTTAAGATCTGTGTATTCTGATGAGGTTTTGGGGTGATGGGGGGAGCCGACGGCCAGGAAAGAATTCTTTGGTGCAAAACGGTGATTTTATTAAAGCACGGGGACAGGACCCAAGGGCAAAAAGAGCCTCATTATATACTATGAAGTTGGGGAGGTAAAATCAAAGGGAGGTCTCCAGAGGGACTTTGATGTGCTAAACAGGACTCCTAAGATACCCCAGGCCTTGCTATTGTCAAGCTAAGGCTGTTTTCCCTTCACTAAGGCGTTAACCTTAGTTAAATGTTACACATCAGTTCCAGGAGAAATGTTATACCCTGTATTTGCCTCAAGTATTTGTCAATGGGCTGCAGGTTATAAGGAAAGTTAATTTTCCCTGCCATTTCCTTCTTGCCTTTGTTCCCCATAACATTTTGGAGGGGTGATATTGGGGCTCCAGGAAACTGAGCCTACAGGTTTCTGGAGATTAGGCTATTGATAAGATTGCCTTTTTTTTTTTTTTTTTTTAATTTACTTAGATATTCGTAAACTGATGGAGACCCATGTCCTGTATCACTGTGATTTCTATGAGTTGGTCATTTGTTTTCTTTCCTTGTCTTTGTCCTTGGGCAGCCAGGACTGCCTGAGGAATATCACACATATCCCACCTGGTTGGGGAGTGGGGGGTGGGGGGGGCAGAACTAACCTGTATTTTGTCCTCATCCCACCCCATGCTCCCTCATCGTATTCTACTTTAAGGGGCACCTGGGTGGCTCAGTCGATTAAGCATATGACTCTTGATCTCAGCTCAGGTCTTGATTTCAGGGTCATGAGATCAAGCCCCATGTTGGGCTCCCTGCTGGGCATAAAGCCTACTTTAAAAAAAAAAAAAATAACTTCTACTGCGCCATGTCTGGGTGGCTCAGTTGGTTAAGCGTCCAACCCTTGACGTCTCCACTCAAGCCATCATTTCAGGGTTTGTGAGATCGAGCCCATCAAGCTCTGTGCTGACAACATGGAACCTGCTTGGGGTTCTCTCTCTCCCTCTCTCTCTCTGCTTCTCTCTCTCTCTCATAATAAGTAAGTAAACTTTAAGATTTGTGTATTCTAGGGGCAACTGGGTGGCTCATTCAATTAAGTGACCGACTTCGGCTCAGGTCATGATCTCACAGTTCGTGGGTTTGAGCCCTGAGTCGGGCTCTGTGCTGACAGCTCAGAGCCTGGAGCCTGCTTCGGATTCTGTGACTCCCTCTCTCTCTCTACCCTTCCCCTACTCGTGCTCTATCTCTCTCTGTCTCTCAAAAATAAATAAATGTTTAAAAAAAAGGTTTTTGGGGCACCTGGGTGGCTCAGTTGGTTGAGCGTCTGACTTAAGCCCAGGTCATGATCTCAAGGTTTGTGAGTTCGAACCCCACATCAGGCTCTGTGCTGACAGCTCAGAGCCTGAAGCCTGCTTCAGATTCTGTGTCTCCCTCTCTCTCTGCCCCTCTCCTGCTCACGCTCTGTCTCTCTCAAAAATAAATAAATATTTTTAAAAATGTTTAAGTTTTTTAAGATTTGCATATTCTACTGTAATATAACTCCATGCAAATGTTTATAAAATTAGCAAAATTATATGAAATACAAAATACCTATGCCAGGACCCACTTCCCCGAGAGTCTGATTCACTTGGGTATGGATGGGACCCAGACAAGGGGATCATCTAAGAGTCAGGGTCTGGGGGAGCCTGGGTGGCGCAGTCGGTTAAGCGTCCGACCTCAGCCAGGTCACGATCTCGCGGTCCGTGAGTTCGAGCCCCGCGTCGGGCTCTGGGCTGATGGCTCAGAGCCTGGAGCCTGTTTCCGATTCTGTGTCTCCCTCTCTCTCTGCCCCTCCCCCGTTCATGCTCTGTCTCTCTCTGTCCCAAAAATAAATAAACGTTGAAAAAAAAAAAAAAATTTTTAAAAAAAAGAGTCAGGGTCTGAGTATTCTTTTTCTTTTTTTCCAACTTTATTGAAATAGAATCGACATAACATTGTGTAAGCTTAAGGCATAGAACTTCACGATTTGATATATGTATATGTTGTGAAATGATCTTCACCCTAGGGTTAATTAACACATCCGTACCTCACAGGGTCACCATTTCTGTGTCTGTGTGATGAGAACTTTTGAGATCTACTCCCTTAGCAACTTTCAGATCTACAACACAGGATTAACTCTGGTTGCCACACTATATAGTACAGCAGGGGAGTTTACAGTTTGAGGATTCTGACCCGCATGAATGGACCTGTGCTGCGGTAGCTTCTCTCTGACCCTGCAGACCCTCTCTCCCCTCGCCATCATGGGGAGAAATGGGGAGAGTTTGGGCACGTGTAGGAATCTCTCATTAGCTGGATGGAAGGAGGACACTCGGCCTTGAGGCTTAAGCAGACCTTCTAGCTCCCCCGTGTTCCAGATCTTATCACGAGCTGATCTGTGAGCCAAAAGCAATGAGCTTGGAAGGAAGAAGAGGAGTATGCCCGGTGGGTGGGTGGGGGGCGGGGGAACCTACCCCAGGGAGGTCAGCCTCCGTTCCCTTTAACCTTTCTGCTGCAGAGGGGAAGCAGAAAGCCCCTGAGAGCAGAGCCAGCCTCCCAATCTGTAGGTCTTGCACTGGTTCCCAACCTTGGCTGCCCATTCAAATCATCTAGGGAGATTTTTTTTTTTAATTCTGACACCCAGGCCACACTGCAGACCAGTCATATCGACCTCTCTAGGGGGTGGGCATCAGCACTTTGTACAGCTCCCCGGATGATTCCATTCTGCAGCCAAGGTTGAGAACCGCACCCACCCCCCCCCACCCCACTCCCGTGAATGCCATGCTAACAGTGCGGTAGCCAAGGTCACCGGCTGAGAGTTCGACCCAGTTCTGTTAGCTTGGAGAGAGATGGACACAGAGTGAGATCCAGCCAGAGACCTCCACCTCGCACCAGCTCTGGGAAGGACCCTGCTCTAGGCGTCCTGCGGCTGGAACACAGACTCTCTCAAGGGCCCTACATCTTGGGGCTGGAGGACACGACCCCACGAGCCACAGCTGGTGGACACGGACATTTTTCCATTGTGCTGGATTGTTCTACCGTCAGCCTGGTTAGACTGGGGGCCATGCATCCCACAACCACCTTCCCTGCGTGGTTCCAGGTCCGAACTGGTGAAGCGAAGCTGTAGGTGGTGGGGGAGGAGGAGGGAAGAAGGGACACGGTACCATCGAAGGTTCCAGGTGGTGAGAGGCAGACGTTGACGAGCTACCAGGCTCCGGCTCGCCCCAGCCCTGCAATCCTCACGCCACGTCCAGCCTGAGCTCCGGCTTTGCTGATGCACAGGGACCTGATCCACCATCAGATGCTTCGGTGTGAAATCACAGAGACGGCAGCTCCGATGGGCCTACGGCCTTCCATGGTTTCTGCACCAGCCCCTCAGTGGTCTTGCTCCTCCAGCTGGACGTGACTGGCTTCCAGGCTTCCCCACACTATCTGACGTGTTCACCTGTGTCCCCGCTTCCAGGGAGTGCCTTTGCTCAATCCCCCGTGCTAAGTCTTGATCTGAGTGGTGGTTATTTGGGATCTACGTACACATTTAAAGGCTCACAAATCTTAAGATGCATACGCTTTCCCATTCATGTGCTGCATCTCAAGAAGTGTTTAGAAGGGTGACTTAAGAGACTCTACCAGCCAAATACATAAATTAAAGCACAACCCTAGGGAGACTGAATGCAAGCCCCCTGGGACGCCTGCATGGCTCACAGACCCCCAGCCCTAAGCCTGCCTGCTCACCTCCTCCCAGACCCCAGCCACACCTCTCCCTGCACCTCCTGCTGCTGAATGTGTAAGAGCCCCTGCAAAGCCCCCTCTGCCTGCTGGCTTGGACAATAACAGATCATGATTACAAACGCCTTTCGACTGGAGAAAGATCTTTGGTCTTCATTAAGGTTTATTTGTGACTGTTCCAATGGTGGTTTCTGAGAGAAGAGAAAGAAAGCCGATGGTAATTAGGCCCTCCTAATTGCAGTACTCGCTGATTGCCTGTATTAAAAACATTTGAGGAAGTGTAGCAATTAGAGCTTCGGGAAATATTTAAAAACAAAGTGAAAAGAGGCCTCTAAGTGCAAGGACACAGAGGCAGCCAGGAGCCCCTGCCCAGCTGGAGTGGACCCCAAGCAACCCTGGGCGTCTGAGTGGCTCACCCCCTGGGATGATAGCCTTGACAGGTCTGAGAAAGAGGCATGTTTCCACCCAGTCTCCCTCCAGAGGCGGCTGTGAATCAGCCCGTGCAGAGACAATTTTGCAAACAGGATAATAATGTCAGATATAGATATAGATATAGATATACACACACACACACACACACATACATACACACACTCATTAGCCTGCTAAATGCATACAACTAAGCTACAACATTGTTCCCATTTTAAAGATGAAGAAACTGAAGTCCTCATCAACAGAGAAACTACAAAACTTCCCAAGGTCACACACACAGCAGGCGGCAGACCGCAACTCAAACCCAGTTCTGCTGGATCTCAGGCCTATTACCAGTACACTATTCTGTCTTCCTTGGTCCCCAAACCCTGGATTCCTCTAGCCACCAGCACCTAGCAACGCAAGCTTGCTAGTGAGTTCACACCACGGCAACCAACCAACCCTTTACCGTGTCTCCCTCAAGAACCCACGTCCAGCCACCAAACTAGGTCACAGGTCCCCTTGCTCTCTGTCAGCCCTCCCCAGCCCTCCCCAGAAGCTCTCAGCCTCTCCTCACAAGCTCCTTGACCTCTTGGAATTTCTCCCCTCCTCTTGCTAGCCAAGATCAGGGATCTGCGGTCTTTCATTTGCCCCTACAGATCTACCTTGAAGAACCTACTCATGTTCATCGCTAATCTTGAAATGTTAACCACCGTCATCTAAACTTTCTTTTTCCTTTGGCCCCTTGGTCCTCCAATTCCCTCCAACTGGAATGTAAGAGACATGAGGGAAGAGACTTGGGTCTGTTTGGTTTCCAGCTATAACCCCTGCTCAATAAATAGTTGCAAATAAACGAGAGCTTTCTTTTATCCACCCAGAAATACATTCTCTACATTTCTTCTAGGCATCTCTTGGTATGTGATGCTTTCTTAATCGCCAGAAATCCAGAAATGCATCCTTTATGCTCTTTTTTATCAATCTCTTTCTCTAGATTCATAGCTTTGTGCCTTCCAACCTCGCCCAGCTAGATCCATATGGCTACTGTCAGAGCATAAGGAGCATTTGTACTTCTAAAGCGTGACTTGTAAGACGATGACCTCTATGTCTCCGCTCCAGGGCCACCACAGGTAGAGCTGTTCTCAAATTCACCTGTGTGGTACCCTGAAGAAAAGGGGTCTTGCCACATATTGTACTCTGTCCATCAGGGAACAAGATGAAAACTTTAGTTCCTTCTCCTAATCGGTACTGACACCCCAAGAGAAATACTGGCCCATTAAGTAAGGAATGCTAATTGCTTACTCACCCCCTGCTGACAGCAATGACAGCCTTGGTTAAGGGTTTTTATTAAGGCCCATTAAAGGGAAGACAATGCGGCAAGCTTCTGGGTTGCTTGGCCGGGAGAGCAGGCACACGAATGCGAATGCGATGTGGAGGGGTGGGGGCGAAGTGGAGGAAGGTGCAGGTGAATGGGGAAATAGACTTGGAGGAGGGAGGGCTGCTGGTAAGGTTAGATTGGCTTCAAGTAACACAGATCACATGACTTTTGAATAGTTTTGAATCTGACATGTTCACTGTTGCCTGATTTTTTAAAAATTATTGTTTTTAAGTTTATTTATTTTGAGAGAGAGAGAGAGAGAGAGAGAGAGAGAATCTCCAAGCAGGGGAGGGGCAGAGAGAGGGGGAGAGAGAGAATCCCAAGCGGGCTCAAACTCATGAACCACAAGATCAAGACCTGAGCCAAAATCAAGAGTCAGATGCTCAACTGACTGAGCCACCCAGATGCCCTGTCACTATTAAAAATATATATAATCCTTATTGATTAATATGCCATGAGTAACATCCTAAGCACCTTCTGTGCATTGTTGAATTTATCTTCATGGCAATCCCACCAGGTGAGAATTATTACCAGCCCCATTTCAAGAGTTGGAAAGTGAGGGCCAGAGAGATAAAGTAATGTTGAGAGTCCCCTAACTAGTCCATTTTTTTCCACAATACATCTCCTAAACATTATATTATGGTGGTCAGGACTGAGAGGCTAATGGGCTTTACGGTGTCCGGAATGTTCTCTACCATCCACCTGTCCCTTGATTTGATCTGAAAATAACTTCCTGAGTACCTACAGTGAACCAATTCCATGCCCTGTACTCAATACGTAAGTAGTGTGTTCGAAAGTTCCCTTGGAGATTGGTTCACATGAGAAGCTGAGTATAAGCACCTATATCTGTGTTCCCCTCAAATCCCATGAAGAAAATCTATATCAGCATGGGAAAACAGGCAAGTGTCATCAGATGGTCAGAAATTTTAAATCAAAGCTGAAAGCAGGGAGGCAGACAGCAATAAGGGTAAGCAAAACGGGAGGAAACCATCCCCAAAATCTGCAAGAGAATGTCCAGAGAAGGCGGAAATGTGGGGACAGGGACTCTGAGCTGCACGTGGATAGAAGAAGGAAAGGTGGGCCCAGGAGTACTTGCCAAGGTGATTAACTGGGGAGATAAAACAACTCTAGGAGCCCTTGTGGTAACAGTGAGCAGCTTACCAGATAAGAGCACTGGTGAGGAAGAAGAGTCAAAGAAGTCCACACTCAGATACATGATGGTGGAAACATCAAGAATAAAGAGAGGGGCGCCTGGGTGGCGCAGTCGGTTAAGCGTCCGACTTCAGCCAGGTCACGATCTCGCGGTCCGTGAGTTCGAGCCCCGCATCAGGCTCTGGGCTGATGGCTCAGAGCCTGGAGCCTGTTTCCGATTCTGTGTCTCCCTCTCTCTCTGCCCATCCCCCGTTCATTCTCTGTCTCTCTCTGTCCCAAAAATAAATAAACGTTGAAAAAAAAATTAAAAAAAAAAATAAAGAGAAAATCCTAAAAATTTCCAGAAAGATGAAAATGCTCACTTAAAATCGTTATCCCTCAGTAGAGCGCACAACTCTTGGCCTCAAGGTTGTGAGTTCAAGCCCCACGTTGGGCATGGAGCCTGAAATGAAATGAAGTGAAATGAAATGATAAAATAAAAAACATTTGTTAAAACCCTACGAGTTGGGTTTTACAGGTGAAATATCAAAGTTCAAAGGAGTCCAGATACCAGCCTACAATCACACAATGAGTGGAGGGGTAGAGCCAGAAATCATAGCCAGATCTGACTGAATCCAAAGCCCAGGATATACCTTAGGACAACTACATTAAGCCATTTCAAAACTCTTTTGCTAGGGCAATTAGATAAGAAAAAGAAATAAAAGGTAGCCAGACTGGAAAGGAAGAAGTGAATCTATCTCTATTTCTAGATGACATGATCTCATATATAGAATATTCTTAGGGATATGCAACAACTATTAGAACTAATGAACAAATACAACAACAGTAACATATAAAAATCAATTATTAAAAAATCAATTCTATTTCTATACAGCAGCAATGAACAATCCAAAAATGAAATTAAGAAAACCATTAGGGTTACAAGAGCACCAAAAAGAATAAAATACTTGAGAACAAGTTCAATGAAAGAAGTGCAAGATTTGTACACTGATTACTGAAGAACATTGTTGAAAGAATTAAGGAAGACATGGGATGCATGGGTGGCTCAGTCAGTTAAGCGGCCGACTTCAGCTCAGGTCATAATCTCATGGTTCATGGGTTTGAGCCCCGCATCGGGCTCTGTGCTGACAGCTCAGAGCCTGGAGTCTGCTTTGGATTCCGTGTCTCCCTCTCTCTCTGCCCCTCTCTTGCTTGCGCACTTTCTCTCTCTCCCTCAAAAATAAACATTTTTTAAAAATTAAAAAAAAAAGAATTAAGGAAGACCTAAAGAAATGAAAAGACATCCCAATTCATGGATCAGAAGACTTAATATTACTAACGTGACAATAATTCCCAAACTGATCTACAGGTTCAGCACAATCCCTATCAAAATCCCAGCAGCCTTTTTGCAAAAATTGACAGGCTGACCCTAAAATTCATATAGAATTCAAGAAACTCAGAATAGCTAGAACAGTCTTGAAAAAGAAGAACAAAGTTGGAAGACACACCTCCTGATTTCCAAACACACTTCAAAATTACACTATAAAGACTGTGTGATTCTAGCAAGAGGGTAAACCTAGATTAATGGAATCAAATTCGGATGCTAAAGATAAGCCCTTACATTTATAGTCAATTGATTTTCAACACCAATGCCAGGACAACTCAAATGGGAAAGATTAGACTTTTTTTTAAGTTTATTTATTTATTTTGAAAGAGAAAGAGTGTGAGCAGGGGAGGGGCAGAGAGAGAGGGAGAGAGAGAATCCCAAGCAGACCACGCAGGGCTCGAACCCACGAACCACAAGATCACGACCTGAGCCGAAACCAAGAGTTGGACGATTAACCGACTGAGCCACCCAGACGTCCCCATGGACTTTTTTTTTAAGATTTTATTTTTATGTAATCTCTAATTCCAACGTGGGGCCTAAACTCACAACCCCAAGATCCAGAGTCACACGCTCCTCCAACCTAGCCAGCCAGGCACCTGGGAAAAAAACAATCTTTCAACAAATGGTGTTGGGACAACTGGATATCCACATGCAAAAGAATGAAGCTGGACTCCTACTTCACACAAATACAGAAATAAACTCAAGATGAATCAGATCTAAATGTAAGAGCCAAAACTATAAAACTTGTAGAAGAAAATACTAGACTAAATCTTCAAGACCTTGGGTTAGGCAGGGATTTCTTAGATATGACACTAGAAGTATAAGTGATAAGAAAAAATATATATAAATATATATATATATGCATATATATACATATATATATATATCAGACATCATCAAAATTAAAAATTTGTGCTTCAAAGGACACTATCAAAAACACAAAAAGATAACCTATGCAAGGGGGGAAAATATTTGGAGATAATATAAGGGACTTTTTCCTAGACTATATAAAGGACTATTACAACTTAAGAATAAAAAGAAAAACAAATGACCTAATTATAAAATGGGCAAAGGACATTAGGATTGGAAAAGATTAGTCGTTAGAGAAATGTAAATCAAAAGCACAATGATAGAAGGACTAAAATATAAAAGACATAACAATCGCAAGCGTTAGTAAAGATACGGAGAAATCAGAATCCTTATACATTGTCGGTAGGGTTGTAAAATGGTGCAACCACTTTGGAAAACATTCTGGCAATTTCTCAAAAGTCCTGATGTGACTTACCTATTCAATGGTGACTCAGAAAGTTACCATGTGACTGAGCAATGGTACTCTTGAAATACATCTGAAAGAATTGGAAATATATCCACACAAAAACGTGTACACCAATGTGTACAGCACCATTATTCATAACAGCCCCAAACTAGAAACAACCCAAATGTCTATCAACTGATGAATGGAAAAAAACAAATACATGTCCATACAAAGGAATATTATTCAGCCATAAAAAGGAATGAAATGGGACGCCTGGATGGCTCAGTCAGTTGAACGTCATGATCTCGCGGTTTGTGGGTTCGAGCCCCACATTGGGCTCTGTGCTGACAGCTCAGAGCCTGTATCCTGCTTCAGATTCTGTGTCTCCCTCTCTCTCTCTCTGCCCCTCCCATGCTCATGCTCTCTCTCTGTCTCTCAATAATAAATCAACGTTAAAAAAAAAAAAGCAATGAAATATTGATACATGCTACAACATGGATCAATTGAGAAAACATCATTCTAGTGAAAGAAGCCGGTCACAAAGACCACATACTGCGTGAATTTCATTTATATGAAATATCCAGAATGGGCAAATCCTACTGAGATAATAGGTAGAAAATTAGATTAGTTGTTGCCAGAGACTATGGGGAGGGGGGAAATGGGAAGTACTTACTGATGGGTATGGGGTTTCCTTTTGGAGTGATAAAAATGTTCTAAAATTAGAGACTGGTACGTGGTTGTCCAACTTTGTGAATATAGTAAAAAAATCATTGAATTCTATAATTTAAAGGGGTGAATTTTATGGCATATGAATTATATCTCAATAGAGCTGTATTTTAAAAAATCAGCCTCTGGAGAGGAGGGCAGAATGGGGATGGGAGAGTGAGTATTGAGGGCTGGAGGTGAGTAATGAGGTCTGAAATCAACGGCAGTAAGCGTGTAATAGGATTGCTGAGCGGCGATAAGGCCCCTTCCGAGACGCAACACCACAAAATTGTAATGGCGCCCATCTGCGTGGTTGGCAGCGTCTCACATCTGTACCTTCCGGTCTCTAAGCCACAAGCTCAGAGGACCCAGGCACTAGAGTAGGACCCCCGGAGTGAGTGCCAAGCCTGGCAGGCTCCGGTAGGAAGAGGTGAGGCATATCTGCTGCTCCTTCCTACCCACATCCCAAACACCCCTGTCTTCACACCCAGCAAGAAGAAACGCTGAGGACTTGGCTAGCTATTTCTCAAGTGGAATTTCTAGAACAAAAATATCTCCTAAACCTGCTGCCTAAGCATCAGGCAGGGGACAGAATAAAAAGAAAAAAGGAAAGGAAGGCATTTTCCTTGTAATTAAATCTGAATTATTCACAACCTGTTAGACACTTTTTTTCCTCTGATGTAGAAGAATACATTTTCATTTCTCCCCTAAGTCCTAAATGCCTTTGCAGTCAAGTTGAACTGGGGGCTGAGGGCTTTCATTTGACAGAAGGAGCCAGGGGCAGAGACTACGTTCTCACCTTTGTCATCAACAGACCCTACTCCAGTTCAACCCCTGCCACCCCCCAAGCTGTTCGAAGAGGCCAGTTTTACCTAATGCCTTAATCCTCCCCCCTTGATTAATTCCTCCAAGGCTTGTATATTATGAGGGTTCTTTAAATTGTTGCAAGTGACCTAGTTTCAAGGAACTGAGGCAAAGTGGGGAATCTATTGACCAAAGTAACTAAACCTTGGGAAGACTAGGGATGCAACTGACTTCACGGTCAATAAAAGTGAGAACTTCCATACCTCCTGCTCTCACTGAGCGTGTGACTGCTCACTCAGCAACCCCCCACCCCCACTGTCCCCTGTACCTCCAGCACACACACACACACACACACACACACACACACACACCAGGTGGGTGGTACTTCCTTTTTTTTCAGACCTGTTTTCTCCACGAAGCTGAAAACATGGCAATTCATCACCTCTTGTCAGCTTCACCCAACGTTTCATAAGTTTTAATTCAGAAAATTGCAAGGAAGGCTCCGATTTTCTTGGTCAGGTCTGATGCCCTGAAGCCACAGGAGCCAGGCGTGTTGTGGTTGGCAATCCCCCTTAGAATGAGAGTAGGAGTTCCCCCTAAAGAAGACAGGTGATGCTCCTTGTCAGAAGAGAGTCCGGGGCAAGAAGAGCTATAGACAAGCACGCCCACGGCAGCCAGATTCCCACAGCCTAGTGGGAAGAGCTTAGGGTCTGGAGCCAGAACTCTTGCCTTTGAATATAGTTATGTCACTTACAAGCCATGTGATCTTGGGCTCGGTTTGCTTGTCTGTAAATTGGGCACAATATTTTCCTTATATGGATAATTATTCAAGGGAGCAGAGAAAGACCCCATTTTTTTGATGGCAAGAGTATGGGGGCTGACTTGGAAATCTACCAGCTTGGAATCAGCTGGAAGGGGATTCATCAGGTTGGGGGTGGGGAAACTGGGCAGGAGGGGGGAAAATGGGGTATTCCAGGAAAGATAGGACGGAGTCTAGGAGTGGAAAGAGGCGGTCAGTGACATCTGGAGCAATTGACCTCTAAGTTAAGGACAGGAAAATAGGGATGGACCCAATGAAAGAAGGGTGAGGAATGTTCTAGGCAGAGGTACTAACAGACAGAGAAATGCAAAAGCGAGGAAAACATAGTGCGTTGAGGTTGCTGAAAGTAGTTCCATGTGGCTAGAGCATGAAATACCTGTGAGTCTCAGAGGTAAGCAGGGGACTCAGCAAGTACCTTTTCCAAGTTCATGGTAACTCTGAGCTTCATCCAAAAGCAACAGAGAATTGCAGACAGTGGAGCAGGAAGAAGTATGAACAAACTTACAATTTATGCCAGTGAGATATTACTGACACGCCTAAAATTTTAAATGTAGACAATAGTGAGTGTTGACAAGGATTTGGAGCAACCGGAAGTCAACTGGAATTTTTTTTCCGGTACGGTGGCAAACTTTTGGTTTACGGTGCCTTTTCTGACAAAGTGAGATTCTGGACGTGGGAAAGATTTCTGGCTCATCTTTGTAATCCTCTCCTCCTAAGCGTGCAGCACCCACCTCAGTGGTTCTCAATGTTGACTACATCACCCGGGGAGCTTTTTAATTTTTATTTTATTATTACTTTTTTAATTTGAGAGAGAGTGTGTGAGTGGGGGAGGGGCAGAGGGAGAGAGAGAATCTTTGTTTTTGTATATTTACTTATTTGGGGGAGATCGCAAGCAGGGGAGGAGCAGAGAGGATCTGAAGTGAGCTCTGCACTGATGGGCAGACAGCAGCAAGCCCAACGTGGGGCTCAAACTCATAAACCGCAAGATCATGACCTGAGCCAAAGTCGGATGCTTAACCAACTGAGCCACCCAGATGCCCAGACAGAGAGAGACAGAGAGAGAGAGAGAGAGAATATTAAGGAGAATCCCAATCAGTCTCTATACTCAGCATGGAGGCCAACAAGGCGCTCGATCCTACAACCCTGGGATCATGACCTGAGCCAAAATCAAGAGTCAGATGCTTAACCGACTGAGCCACCCAGGCGCTCTGGGGAGCTTTTTTAAATCCCCAGGTCCACCTGCACCCAAACCAATTATCTCTCTACGGGTAAAACTCAGGCAGCAATATGTTCAAAAACTCCCTAAATTGTTCCATGTGACACCAAGGTTGAGAAACACCAATCTACCCCATTACTTATCACAGTGTTTCTCAACCCTGGCTCCATAATAGCATCATGTAAGAAACTTTTAAAATACACAGATGCCTGGGCCTCACCCCCAAAGATTCAATGCTAATTGGTATGAATTAGGACCCTTGTTTTTTTTTTTTAGTTTATTTATTTTTTTAATTAATCTCTGCACCCAACATTGGGACTCAAACTCACGACTCTGAGATTAAAAGTTACATGCTCTAGGGGAGCCTGAGTGGCTCAGTTGGTGAAGCATCTGACTTCGGCTCAGGTTATGATCTCACGGTTTGAGAGTTTGAGCCCCGCATCAGGCTGTGTGCTGATGGCTCAGAACCTGGAGCCTGCTTCGGATTCTGTGTCTCCCTCTCTCTCTGCCCCTCCCCTGCTCACGCTCTGTCTCTCTCTGTCTCTCAAGGATAAATACACATTTAAAAAAAAAAAAAAAAAAGAGTCATATGCTCTACCTACTGAGCCAGCCAGGTGCCCCTAAAAGCCCTTCTGGTGCTTTTAATGTGCAGTCAGGGTTGAGAATCACCAGCTTAGCACATGAAAAGCATTTCGACAAATGTTCACCACTGACTTCAAACAGCACTTCCATTCCTGACCTCTCTTCTGGGCCGTAGACATATCAACCCAACTCCTGCACATGTCATCCTATTCAGACTCAGTATGTCCAAGACTAAACTCAACCTCCTGGCATCCCCTGCAGGCCAATGAGGGACCCATGCCTTTCACTGGGACAGAGGTTCTGGGAGCTGAACCCAGGCTGGGTAGTACTATTACCCCGTGGCCAAGAGCAGAGAATAAAGGATAACTGAAGAGAATTTTGAGGATGGTGCAAAGCTTAAGGAGCTGAAGAATGAAGTCCCAGAGTCCCAGAGCTGGATTGCAGGCAAATAAACAGGAACCCCCTTACAAGGGAAGGACTTTCAGCCTCATAACCTCGTAGGCACCTCCTAAGTACTCAAGAAGAACTTGGTGAAAGACACACACGAACCAGAGGAAGATTCCGGAAGTGTCAGTGTGCCCACGATGGCAGATTTTACAGGAAAAAGTTAGTGGCATTTGCCCACAGAGGGAGTTCTCCATTTTAGCGCGCAGAAGAATGTTCTGGGGATCCTTCAGTCATATTGGCCTCCTCCTATTCATGGGTCACTCCAAGCAAAGTCCTTCCTCGGGGCTGTTGGGTTTTCTGTTCCCTCTGCCTGGAGCACCTTTCCCCCAGATATTCACATGACTCCTCTTCCAGTCTTTAATCAAACTTCACCTTCATACTTCCTACCCTCTCTCCCGGCTTTATTTTTCACCCTAACACTTATGACTGACTAATATGCTATATATTTTACTTAAATACCTTGTCTATTTGGTGTTTCCCCGTTAGCTATAACATCCGTGGAAACAGGGATTTTTGTCTGTTTTGTTCCCTGGCATATCCAGAGCCTAGAACAGTGCCTGGCAGACAGCAGGCCCGCAGGAGAAGAATGATGAATCAGTAGAGCAGTTAAAATTGCAGACTCTGCCCCCAGAGATTATAACCTGGTGGGCCTGGGTAGAGGCCAGGATTATACATGTGTGCCAGGTGGTTTTAAAGGAGATGGCTGGAGGCCACACACGAAGAGACATTTCTTAGAGAAAAAAAGAAACCATGGTTTCGTGTAGACACAACTCCCTTAACCGAGCAGGGAGAGCAGGAGGCTGACAACTCAGGGGCTCAGGATCCCAGCCATCTTTACCCATTTCTCTCCTGTGCCGAGACACGTCTCACATCTGGCGATTTGGCAGAGGGAAGCGAATGTGTGCAGGAGGCAGGGACGTGGGTGGCCAGCTCCTTGGAGGATGCCTCACTGTGAGAGCCAAACTGCACTTCTGGGCGAAGTCCCAGGTGAAGGAAGCCCGGTTCCAGCACAGGACAGGGCCTTCACGAGGCAGATATCCGAGCTTGGCAGGGACGGAGCTGGAAGCACCCTTTCCCCCCAAACCCTGCTCGGACAGCCAGGTTCAGCAGTGCCTCTAAATGCTTAATGACCAGCTTGGGGGCAAGGGTGAGGGAGTGCACGCGTGTATACACAAACCTAAGCTTATTACAAATTTTACTGATATAAAGAACGTGTATCACATACTTTGCAAATAATAAAATATGAAATATCTTCACTGACAATAACACATAGCCAATGGATTCTTTTTTTTTTTTTCTTTATTGCAGTGGTACGCCTGGGTGGCTCAGTCGGTTAAGCATCCAACTCTTGATTTTGGCTCAGGTCATGGTCAGACGGTTTGTGAGATCAAGCCTAATGCTGGGCTCTGTGCTGACAGCACAGAGCCTACTTGGGATTCTCTGTCTCCCTCTCCCTCTGCACCTCCCCCACTCGTGCTTGCTCACTTGCTCTCGCTCTCTCAAAGTAAAAACTAAACTTTAAAAAATAAAATGCAACAAAACACAATAAACACATTAAATTAAATTCAAATTTTATTGTAGTAAAAACATTTAACATGAGATCTGCCCTCTTAACAGTTTTAAGTGTACCACGTAGAATCATTATCTATCGGCACAATGCTATAGAGCAGATCTCTAGAACATTTGTCGAATCGCAGAACTGAAACTTGGTACGTATTGATTGAGAGCTCCCCATTTTCTCCTTCCCTCCAGCCACTGGCAACCACAGTTGTATTCTCTGCTGCTATAAAGTTTGACTCTTGTAGCTATCTCACATAAATGGAATCACACGGTCCTGGACTGGTTTATTTCACTCAGTGTCGTGTCCTCCAGGTTCAAACCGGGATTTATTTATTGCATTGTTGCATACAGCAGGATTTCCTTCTTTTTAAAGTCGAATAATACTCCATTGTATGTAGATACCACCTTTTCTTTCTCCATTCATCCCTCGAGGGACATTCGGGTTTTTTCCACATCTTGACCATTGTGGCTAGGGCTGCAAGGAACACGTGAGTGCTAATATCTCTTCAAGGCTCCTGATTTCACTTCTTTGGGATAAATACCAGAAATGGGATTGCTGAATCATATGGTAGTTCTATTTTTAATTTTTTGAGCTACGTCCATACTGTTTTCCATAGCAGCTGAACCATTTTACATTTCTAACAACGCTGTACAAAGGGTACAATTTTTCCACAACCTCACCAACACTTACTATCTTTTGATTTTTTTTTTTATAATAGCAATCCTAACAGGTAGGAGATGATATCCCATTGTGGTTTTGATTTTCATTCCCCTGATTATTAGTGATGGTAAGCAATTCTTCATATACCCATTGACCATTGGTATGTCTCAAGTCCTTAGTCCATTTTGTAATCTGGTTCTTAGTTATTTTGTTCATGAGTGGTAAGAGTTCCTTATATATTCTGGAGATTAACCCCTATTAGTTCTTTTTTTTTTTTTTAATTTTTTTTTTAACGTTTATTTATTTTTGAGACAGAGAGAGACAGAGCATGAACGGGGGAGGGGCAGAGAGAGGGAGACACAGAATCTGAAACGGGCTCCAGGCTCTGAGCTGTCAGCACACAGCCTGATGCGGGCTCGAACTCACGGACTGAGAGATCACGACCTGAGCCGAAGTCGGACGCTCAACCGACGGAGCCACCCAGGCGCCCCTAACCCCTATTAGTTCCAAGGCTTGCAAATATTTTCTCTCATTTTGTAGGTGCCTTTCACTCTACTGATTGTTTTCTTTACTGCGCACTTAATTCTTATGGAATGCTTTTGCTGGATCTTGCTGAACTCCTGTGTCTGTGCCCAGACTTTAGTTACAATTCAATCATGATGTCACAATATTTTGTGCTATTCACAGTGTAACCGCCACAGACATGACAATACACTTTTATGTTTAATCTGCATTATTAAAACTTTCTCTATCACCTTCTAAAGTCTAGACATTTAATCAACAAAACAATAAATCAACCTTTGATTTGATGTACTGGCTGATTTCCATGGCGTGAGTACTCAGTTGCAGCTGATTTCAAGCTACCGATATGATGTCATGGGATGTAGAGTTGGGGGTTGCAAGAGACATTCAGTAGTCCCCCATCTTATAGTATCTCCACAATATTTATGCAAATATATGTTAAATAATATGTAGTATAGATGTTTGATATATACATATATGCATAGAAGTACATATTTATATACTTCAAAGGCATGATAATAGCAAAATATAAAACTATCTGGAAGCAATAAGTTTGGAGTATTTGTTGCCTTTTAAAATATAATTCAGCTAATCCTAAGTTTATATAACTTAATTTTTTTTAAGTTTATTTATTTTGAGAGAGAGAGAGAGAGAGAGGGAGCACAGGCAGGGGCGGGGCAGAGAGAGAGAGGGAGAGAGAGAATCCAAGCAGAGTCTGCACGGTCAGCACAGAGCCCAATGTGGGGCTCCGTCCCATAAAGCGTGAGATCACGACCAGAGCCGAAATCCAAAGGTGGACACTCACCTGACTGAGCCACCCAACCGCCCCTATAACTTAATTTTTAATAAAGGCCGTGTGTAACAGCCAGCTTTCAAAAGTCCCGAAAACATGACCATTTCCTCTTGTGAGCTGGTACAAGCAGGCAGCAGCACAGCACGGGAGAGAGTCAGCGCTGGAAAGAACTCAGTCATACACTGGGAGGCACCAGGTCTCACTCCCTTGCGGGACTAAGGCAGGCTCACTTCAAAGCAGGATGGAAGGGGTGCCTGGCTGGTGGGGTCAGTAGAGCGTTGGACTCTTGATCTCAGGGTTGTAAGTCTGAGCCCCACGCTGGCTGTGGAGATTACGTAAACATAAAATTAAAACAAACAAACAAACAAACAAAAAAGCAGGCCAGGGTGCAGATTTGGGGTTTAGCAAATGCTGTGGTATTCAATACCCATATTCTTCTCATTGTGTTTCTCACCCAGAGCTGGCTGTTCCTCAGTCCAGAGAATCTTGGGGGATTAGGGACCCCAAGAGTGGGTTCAAACATGAATGGACAGATAAGAAAGAAGGGGGGGTCTTCCTCCATAAGGGATGTGTTGTTTTTTTTAGGATGAAGCAGAAGGAAAATGCAATAAAATTATTGCATAGCTGAGAGTATTTTTAAGGACTTAAACTGCCATTTTGTTCTAAAATTCAGGTTTTCTCGGGGCACCTGCGTGGCTCAGTCAGTTGAGTGTGTGACTCTTGATTTTGGCTTGAGTCATGATCTCACAGTCGTGAGGTCGAGCCTGCTTAAGATTCTCTCTCTCCCTCTCTCTCTGCCTTCCCCCCTCCCCCTGCTCATGCACTCCCATGCGTGCATGCACTCTCTCAAAAAAAAAAAAAAAATTAAAATTAAATAAAATTCAGGTTTTCTCAAGAGCATCTCGTAGAAGATAAAATGGCTTCAAACTTTGGCATCTGGAGACAAATGATAGTTTGTCAGGCATGGTGGGGATGGGAGGAGAAAAAGGAAGAAGGCACCTGCCTCTACAAAGAGTGTTAGCCCTACCCCAGTAAAGAGAAAGGAACCATCCTCCACAACCAATTTCACCTCAAAAAGCATAGGAAGCACCCAAGGGGATGGGGCTAGAACTCTAGAGGAAGAAGCATTGGCTTCTGCTGCAGGAATCATGTGGGCAAGAAAGAATACTCCCAGTACTACCAAAATAGAGAAAGCTTATTGAAGATTTTTTTATGTTGATTTATTTTGAGAGAGAGTGAGGGCGAGCAGGGGAGGGGCAGAGAGAGGGAGAGAGGGAGAGAATCCCAAGCAGGCTCTGTGCTGTCAGCACAGAGCCCATCACAGGGCTCAGTCCCACAAACTGTGAGATCGTGACCTGAGCCGAAATCAAGAGTTGGAAGGGGCGCCTGGGTGGCGCAGTCGGTTAAGCGTCCGACTTCAGCCAGGTCACGATCTCGCGGTCCGTGAGTTCGAGCCCCGCGTCAGGCTCTGGGCTGATGGCTCGGAGCCTGGAGCCTGTTTCCGATTCTGTGTCTCCCTCTCTCTCTGCCCCTCCCCCGTTCATGCTCTGTCTCTCTCTGTCCCAAAAATAAATAAAAAACGTTGAAAAATTTAAAAAAAAAAAAAAAAGAGTTGGACACTCAGTGAACTGAGCCACCCAGGAGCCCCTTACTGAAGATTTTAAAAGTCAAAGAACCCTCAAGGAAGACTTTAAGATACAAAGCAGATGAATATAAGGGAAGGGAAGCAAAAATAATATAAAAACAGGGAGGGGGATGAAACATAACAGACTCTTAAATATGGAGAACAAACAGAGGGTTACTGGAGGGGTTGTGGGAGGGGTGGATGGGCTAAATGGGTCAGGGGCACTAAGGAATCTACTCCTGAAATCATTGTTGCACTATATGCCAACTAACCTGGATGTAAATTAAAAAAATAATAATGAAGAAGAAAAGAAAAAAGAAAAAGCTGGAAAAAAAGAACACTCAAGAAGCCTTAAGTGAAGGTCTGTGTGGCAAGCAACTGAGGCATCCACCAACAGCCAGCACCAACTCACCAGCCATGTGAGTGAAGGGAGCCATCTTGGAAGGGGATTCTCCAGCCCCACTCAAACCTTCAGATGACTGATCTTCTGCTGACATCCCAACTGCAACGTCATGGGAGACTTCATGCCAGGATCACACAGCTCAGCTACTCCCGAACTCTTGACTCACAGATACTTACTGAGATAATAGATGTTTATCGTTATGGAAAAAAAAAAAAGCTATGGAGAAGCAGGGATGGAGTGCACCCTGTTCTTCAGGGGCTCCTGAGGGCACAACAGCTCTAGGCTGGAGAATTGTGGGAGGGAGCAGGGAGTGTCTCCAGCTTGGACAACTGTGGGAACAGGAAGGGACCTTTGGAGCAGAATGCAGAGGCCCCGTGAATTGGAGAGTAGGAAACAGTTGCATCCACTGCATCGCTGGGGAGCCTGGTGAGGATGAACAAGTGAAGTGATTCAAGTTTGAGATGGGGCTATGGAGGAGAGCAAACCCAGCAAATTGTAAGGAAAAGTTAACTTTCATAAATACAAAGCGTCCTGGTCATGAGACAGGGTGTGGCAGATGTTACAAGTACCCCTCGATGAGGACAGTCACATGGCTAGGAGATCATTTTCCCCTAGGACAGTGTCCTCATTATCCTTTTATAGAATGTTTGTCCCTGTTGGGTTTAACCTTTCTTTTTCCTGTGCCCTGCTTCCTGTCTGCGCCTCTGTGGCACATGGCTGGTGATGGAGCCACTTCGGCCCTTCCAGCCAACCCAGTAGTCTTTAAACTGTAGCAAATGCCTTTAGCTCACATGAGTGATTAACTAACCTTTCTTCATATATCTATAGATCACGCATTCTTTCCTAGAAAGAACAGAGCCCTCCTACACGTCATGAAACAGAAACTAGACCCACTTGCACAATCCCCGGGGCACTAAGGAACCAGACCAACACCCTTGCACAATGTCTGAGCACTGAGATAACCATCTAGAGCTGACACCAGTCTGCACGTAATCAAGAAATGTTATGGACCATTGCACTGCCTTTACTGATTAACTGCCTCAAACCCCTTTAAAAATTCCTGGGCTAGGCGGAAACCCCACAGTTGACCTTTGGACAAGAGGCCACCTTGTTTTCAAGTGGCCAGCCTCCCGAATAAATAAAGCTCATATTCCTTTCCAATCAAAGCTCATCTCTTAAGCACTGGCCTTTGGGCAACAGGCAGCAGAATCTGGGGTCTGGTAATATGTGTTGGGCTCTGAGAGACTGTGTGAATGAGTGGATCAATACTTACACTGTGAACTGCTTGGGAGAATCCATTCATTTCCAGGACATGTCTGTGCTTTGGACCAGAGCAGGAATCTCACTTGTCTTGTCCATCCTCTCAACCTGTGCTTGTGTAACGTGGTAACCAGCAGGCATAGGTAGGCATTTAAAGACAATTTAATTAAAATTCGATGTAATTTAAAATTCAGTTTCTTAGTCCCACTAGCTACATTTCACAGGCTCAATAGCACTTATGCTCAATGTCCTATATCAGTGTTTTCCCACCTTTTTTTCACTATTGCTTCCCCAAGAAGACTTTTCATTTAGACATTTTTCCCGATTGCCACCACCATGAAGTGTTAATAACACAGATGTAGTATGCATCTCTGTATGTGCTATATGTATATCTGTGCTTCAAACATAAAAACAGCAAGATTTCCCACCCCACCTCCAACCAGGAACCAATTTTTATCTCCTTGGAGGCAATATGGTCCCCACAGAGAAAGCATGTGCCATATTAACCAAGGCCAATATTAGGGTGAGGAACCCAAGGTCCAAAAGTTAAGGAGGCAGGATGCCTGGCTGGCTCAGTCAGTGCAACACGTGACTCTTGATCTCAGGGTTGTGAGTTTGAGCCTCACATAGGGTGTAGAGATTACCTGAAAATAAAATCTTAAAAAATATATATATTAAAGGGGTGCCTGAGTGGCTCAGTTGGTTAAGCATCCAACTTCAGCTCAGGTCATGATCTCACAGCCCGTGGGTTCAAGCCCTGCATCGGGCTCTGTGCTGACAGCTCGGAGCCTGGAGCCTGCTTCGGATTCTGTGTCTCCCTCTCTCTCTGCCCCTTCTCCACTTGTGCTTTGTCTCTCTCTTTCTATCTCTCTCTCTCTCTCTCTCAAAAATAAGTAAACATTTAAAAAATAATATGTATATATACATTTTTAAACTATGTTATTATATTAAAATATAAAATTATATATTTTATATATACATGTATTTTTTAATTTAAGGAGACACTCACTCCCAGGATCATGCAAGTGGAGAGTCTGAATCTGAAAGTAAAAGCTTCCTTAAAATTTGCCCCCTACCTGCCTCAGTTGCTTTATTCTCTTTCCAGTCCCTATACGAGTATTTCCATCATCATGGAATGTTCTATCAGATTAGGATTTTAGAAAGGTGGAACCAAGAGAGACTTGGAGAAAACCTGTTTGGAGGAGCTGTGGTGTAGCCCATGAACACGTCCAGGCCATAAGTGAGTGGTCCTCGACCCTGGCTGTCCATCGGAATCATCCTATGGGCTTTAAATCTCATGATGCCTGGGCCCTGCCCCAGGCCACTGAAGTCTGAATCTCTAGGGACAGGGCCGGGTGATGGGGCCTTTTCAAGTTCGCAGGTTGTTTTCATGTGTAACCTAGGTCAAGACTCTGCTGTGAGTGCAGAAGAAAGAGTCCAAGCCCCAGCCAGTGAATAAAGCTTGGGGAGATCCCCGCTGACTGCATTTGAGTGGAAAAAGTAGAAAAGGAGCTGTAATTACTCTGTGGGAATAAGGGATTACCTTGATAAAGGAAGATATGCAGTGTGAAAAATGTGGAGTAGTGGCATGTCTAGGGAATTTTATGTCATGAACATTCCGTGGTTTGGACCCTGTTTATTATATTAAACACTCTCTGGAGGGTCTGCCTGGACACTGTAACTGAGCTCCACTGAGATGATAATTAACCCACCAAGGCTCCCACGTCCAGTGAAGAGTATGGCCTTGTGGGTAATTCATTAACTTCTTTCCTGACCTTTTCCACAGCTTCTGGGGCCAATGCCAAAGAGACATTTTTAAAGGGCTCTTGTTAAATCTGGTGGTCACTTTCATTGGTCCCAGATAAATAGCCTCGAGAGAGTGTAGTGATTGAAGTCACAGGTCGGATTTACCTCCTCTGATGGGCGACTAAAGCGACACCACCCTTGGTTGTCCATGGTCTGGCTGTCAAACGAACTCCAGTTTGAAGGAGAATAAACTCGGGAGGGGATATTTGAATTCTAAGTGCCACCAACCATCACCCTCTCCCCAGGGCCACCTTCAACACACAGACATGCACACACATCCCAAGAGGATGAGTTTTTTGCACTAAGACCCAAGTAGTACAAGCCCCAGGGTGTTGGTGGAATGGGGGGTGGCATGAAGAAGAGAGAGCCAAGAAGTTCTTGCATCCACTTGGTGTTTGTCTCTTCTCTTGGGATTGTTATTAATGGATCCCAATCTTGGCTTATTTCTCTCTGATCCCAGGCTACTAGGGGGATAAGCCTTCTCCTAAGTAGAGGACCAAGGGGGATCCAGGGTGGGATGGAGGGAAAGGAGTCCTAAAGTAGGTTATTTAGGCAGGTGGCATGCTCTAGGCTCACATGTCTGTCAGCCTAACCCAAGAAAGGGATGACATTGGAGTCTTTGGCCGAAACTCTCATTGTAATAATAAATAATTCCCTGGGGAATTTTCATCTGTGTCTGTGGCTGGGGCAGGGGGAGGCTAACTAAGCAGGAGAGTCAAGGATTTGGGTAGATTTTCATTTTTCAGCCTTCTTTTAATTATTTCCCTAGATACAGGACAGGTATCGGTGACCTTGTATGCCTTAGCTTGGAGGTGGTTGTTAAGGAAACTGAGTTTGGACATTTATACCCCTCCTCCGGTTCCCCCCAAAATCTGTTGTTCATACTGTGTTCCCTAAATAAATGAAGGAAACCCTCATAGACTCCACCTAAGCTCAAAATCTGAAATCATCATAGACAACTCCCTTTCTATCAGATGCTTTAAGGTCTCTTGATTTGCACTCCTAAACACCTCTGCCATTTATCCTTTCCTGCCATATTACTTCTGGCCACCGTCCTCTCCCTCCTGCACTCACGACAGTCTGTTTCATTTAGTCTTTGAGAATTATTGTAAACTGCATAAAATATGAATATATTATCATTCTTTAAAAATTCAAACAATACAGATAATCAAAAATTCAAGATGTAACCATGGCAATCAGATGGGAGTGTTTTGTATATTTTCTATGTATATCTACTCAGAAAAAATCTTACTATTTTTTGTATGTTTTTTTTCTTTTTTAACATAAATGGTTCCATAAATGGTTTTGCTACTTCCTTTTTTCTCTTAACAATATGTCTTGGAGATTTTCCATGTCAGTATTCACAGAACTACCTAATTTGGGCTGCTACGTAGTATTCTGTGGTGGGACAGTCTCCCTCTAAGATAACTCCTTTCCTGTTTTCACAGCCTTGTATAATCCCCTCTGTGATCATTATGATTAATAAGAAGAACTATAGGAATGCCTGGGTGGCTTAATCCGTTGAACATCTGACTCTTGATTTCAGCTCAGGTCGCGATCCCACAGTTGTGGGATTGAATCCCGTGTCAGGCTCCATGCTGAGAATGGAACCTGCTTGGGATTCTCTCTCTTCCTCCTCTGCCTCTCTCCCCAGCTTGCTCTCTCTCTCTCTCTCTCTCTCTCTCTCTCTTAAAAAAAAAATTAAGATTAAAAAAATAAGAAGAACTATATATTTGGCCTTCATCCTAATTCTTGGCACAGAGCTCCTAAAATCCTTGGAATTTCCTATGATGACAGAGATCAAGGTGTCTTTTGTTATATTAATGAGAAGACTTTTGGAAAGGACCTAAGGATGGGAGCAGGTTGCCAGTGGAGCCAACCATGTGATTAGAAGGTTAGAAGATTCCATCCCACTGCTGCAGCCCCCAGCACCTTATCCTTCACCCCTGGCCTCCTGGGAGGGAAAAAGGGCTGGAGGTTGACTCAATCACCAATGGCTGATGACTTAATCAATCGTGGCTATGTACTGAAGCTTCCATAAAAACTCAAAAGGACAGGGTCTGGAGAGCTTCCTGGTTGATGAACACATGGAGGTGCTGGGAGGGCAGAGCACTCAGCATGGGAGATCCTCACCCCTTCCCACATACCTTGCCCTATGCCTCTCTTCCATCTGGCTGTTCTTGAGTTATATGCTTTTATAATAAACTGATGTTCAAGTAAGTATGCTGTTTCTCTGAATTCTGTGAGCCACTCTAGCAAATCAATCAATCCCAAGCAGGGATTGGTGAGAAACTGCCAATCTGTAGCCAGTCAGTGAGGAGCACAGGTGGCTAGCTGGACTTGTGGTTGGTTTTTGAAGGTGAGCGGTTGGCAGCCATGTCGTAGGACTGAGCCCTTAACCTGTGGGATCTGATGTGACCTCCAGTAGATTGTGTCAGATTCAAATTGAGTTGAGTGGTGGGACAGCCAACTAGTATTGGGTAGTTCCTTGGTGGTGCTAGAAAACCCACATATCAGAGTTGGTGTCAGAATCATGCCCTTACTTTGAGTAATTTGTTTCTGTCCAACAGCACATGGCAATGTTGAAACAGTGTCACTTCTGAGATTATGTTACAAGGGACTATAACTTCCATCTTGCTAGGTGACTCTCTCTCTCTTGCTGGCTTTGATGAAGCAAATTGCCATGTTGGAGAAACCCACATAGATACGAATAGGCATCAAGGAACAGAATCCTGCCAATGATCATGTAAATAGTTTAGGAATGGATCCTTCCCCAGTTGGGTCTTCTGATGAAACCCTAGCACTGGCTAACACCTTGACTGCAGCTTGTGGGAAATCATGAAGCAGAGTGCGAGGTTAACCTGTGCCCATAATCCTGACCCACAAACACTGGAAGATGATAAATGTACATGTTTTGGGGCACCTGTGTGGCTCAGTTAAGCACCTGACTCTTGAATTCAGCTCAGGTCATGATCCCAGCATTGTGGGATTGAGCCCCGTGTTGGGCTCCTCGTTGAGTGTGGAGCCTGCTTAGGCTCTCTCTCTCTCTCTGCACCTCCCCACTGCTCATGCTCCCGCCCTCTCCCTCTAAAATAAATAATAATAATAAATAAAAAAAAATAAAACCTAAAAAAAGGTGTATATTTTAAGCTGCTAAGTTTTAGGGTAATATATCACACAGCAATAATTAACTAGTAGACATAATATGGATAGACCATATTTTACATAATAGTTCCCCTTGTTATTTAGTCTTTTAAGTGGGGTTCTGTTTAAATGAATCACTTAAGCTTATTCCAGAAATACTTTGTAAAACATAAATCTGATAATGTTATTATTCTGCTTCAAAACTTTAGTGTGGGGGACACCTGGGTGGCTCAGTTGATTCAGCGTCTGACTTTGTCTCAGGTCATGATCTCATGGTTCGTGGGTTTGAGCCCCGCATCAGGCTCTGTGCTGACAGCTCAGAGCTGGAGCCTGCTTCAGTTTCTGTGTCTCTCTCGCGGCCCCTCTCCCACTTCTGCTCTGTCTCCCTCTCAAATATAAAACAAACATTAAAAAAAAAACCTTCCATGTGATGTGAATAAGGAGAGATGTGACAAACTAGGTAAATACCCCCAATCCCTCCCATTTGCAATCTGTCAGGGGAGTAACATAAACACCGAAGTAAGAGTTATGATGGAAACTATGTGTGTGAGGCCAGGCATTGTTCTGAGAACTCCAGAGAAGGGACAGGTATGGGGCTTCCTTTCTTGGACCAAGGTGAAGTTTTTATGGCTTCTTGAGAGGAGATGAATGATGAACATGGGGTTCCTTTGGATGCCCTTGGTGAGGATTGCCCTATCTTGTGATCCCAGCAGACCTGAAATGGAAGTATTTAGTTGGGCTGATTTGATCTGTTTGAGTGATTGAAAGAAAACCGTCTGTGCCTTCTTGGACCCCAAAGTAGGAAGGTATAGTCACCCCCTCCACAACCCCTAGTGGAGGTGAGAGCATTTATGGGCTCATTTCCCAGCAACACGCAAAACACACACACACACAAAGAAATCATTTTAAAATGATAAAGGTTATTTACCAAAAACAAGTAGCAACTTCAACATTAAGCTGAAGTCATTTCTGTCAAAATCACCATTTTTAACATTGCTTTAGAGACCTTAACCTAATGCAACACATTAAATGTTATTTATAATTATTAATTGAATACTCCATATACATATTGGAAAAATAAGAGTTAAAAACTACATCGTTTTCACCGTATATAATTGTGTTTTTAGAGAATCCAAAAGAACTCTACCAAGAATGATTTGAAATAATTACATTGGTAAGGTGAATGATAGCAGTTAAATATACAAAAATAAATAAATGTCATTGCAACCCTTATAAGAGGGAGGCAGAGTCAGAGTAGGAAATGTAGGAGTGAGTCAGGTAAGGTGCCAAGAGTCAGGAATGAAGGTGGCCTCTAACACAAGAAAAGGCAAGGAAACTGATTCACTCCTAGAGTCTCCAGAAGGAACACAGCCCTGCTGACTGCAGCCCTTGGTTTTCTGATTTCTGACCTCCTGAACTGTAAGATAATAAATCTGTGGGTTTTTTTAAACCCCTAAGTGTACGGTAATTTGTTACAACAGCAATAGGAAACTAATACATCATTTATACTAGTGATAAAAGCTATAAAACGCCTATGAATAAATTATTCATAGAAGGCACATGATCTATATAAAGAAAACTAAACTCTTATTGAAGGGCATTAAATAAAAGCTGAATAACTGGAGAGATAAACTACATTCCTGATACCTTAAAATGCCAACCCTTCACAAACTAATATATAACTTTAAGTGAGTTGCAATCTGAATTTCAAGAGAGCTTGTTTAGGGGAAAGACAAGGTGTGTAAGTGGCTAAAAATTATTCTAAATTTCAAATGGAGAAAAGAAGAATTCGAGAAGAGTCACGAAGATAATGAAAAAGTAGAGAGTGGTAGACTTACCTTACCAGACATTAAAATTTACGATAAAGTGACTGAAATAAAAATAGTACCATACACTACATCAAAAGAGAAATGAGATTTTGATATTGTGCTATAATTTTGTAAGACGCTGCCCTCAGGAGGAGCGGAGTGAAAGGAACACGAGACTCTGTACCCTTTTCACAACTACCTGTTAGTGTGTCATATTTTCACATTAAAAAGTTCTTCAAAAAAACAAAAACAAAAACAAAAACAAAAACAAAACATAGGGGCACCTAGCTCAGTCAGTTGAGCATCTGACTCTTGATTTCAGGTCAGGTCATGATCCCAGGGTCGTGGGACCGAGCCCTGCGTCAGGCTATGTACTGGGCATGGAATCTGCCTGGGATTCTCTCTCTCTCTCTCTCTCTCTGCCCCTCTTCCCTGCTCTCTCTCTCTCTAAAATAAGTAACACACACACACACACACACACACACACACACACACACAAATGAAAATCTGGGAAGGGAATGGAATCTTTGTGAAACATGTGGATAAAGATTAATGATTACTAACATTCAGAGAGCTCCTACCAATTGACAAGAAAAAGACAACTGGATGGGAAAAATGAATAGGCGATTCACAGAAGGGAGCACACGAATTGTCAATAAACATATGGTAAGATGCTCAGTGTCTGTACGAGTCAAGGAGATGCAAATTAAGTCAACACAGCCTTTTCAGGTCCATCGCATTTGCCAAAATTTACCATTGGAAGAGTGATACTGTCCAGTTCTGCCCAACAATGTTGAGAAATAGAAATTTCTACAACTTATTAGCAAGTAATCTGGACACATCTATTAAAATTTAAAAATGCAGGGATGCCTGGCTGGCTCCATCAGTGGAGCATGGGTCTCTTTTTTCTTTTTTAATATTTATTTATTTTTGAAAGGGAAAGAGAAAGTATGAAAGCGGGGGAAGGGTAGAGAGAAGGGAGGACAGAGGATCCAAAGTGGGCTCTGTGCTGACAGCAGACAGCCCGGTGCGGGGCTTGAACTCAAGAACGTTGAGATCATGACCTGAGCCAAGGTTGGATACTTAACCAACTGAGCCACCCAGGCAACCCGGGTGTGAGACTCTTGCTCTCAGGGTTGTGAGTTCCAGCCCCACATTGGGTGTAGAGATTACTTAAAAAATAAAACCTTAAAAAATTATTTTTAATGTAAACATGTATTGATCCAGATATCCTACATTTGGGAATCTATTTTGCTGAGGTGAAAGCCTCAGTCTAGCCTGATTCATCCTCAAGGAGACATTACAACAATGTTTTAGTAACCGCTAAAAACAGACAACTTGAATGCCCATCAATGAGAGAATAGTTGAAAAAATGAATGAGTTCAATCTAACTCATCTAGAAAGATGTGCCTATATTGTGAAGGGAGAAAAGCAGGTTGCAGAGGAATGACAATATTGTGCCATTTTTACACCATTTTTGCAATCCAAGCCAGATCAAATAAACAAACCAACCATCCCTGCCTAAGAAAAGAGTATGTCAGGATACCCTCCTGATCGCTAAGCCACAGCTAGCTCCAGGATAGAGAGGGCAGAAATAATGCCCCCTTTTTTCTTCCTTTTACATAATTTTTTAATTCTTTAAAACAAACATGTATTATTTTAATTCTTTCTTTCTTTTTTTTTTTAAGAGAGACAGAAAGAGAGGATGCAAGTGAGCAAGGGGCAGAGAGAGAGATAGAATCCCAGGAGGGTCAGAGAGAGAGAGAGGGAGAGAGAAGTGGGGCTCACCTGAAGCAGGGCCTGAGCTCACCCAATGTGGGGCTCAAACTCACGAATTGGGAGATCATGACCTGAGCTGAAGTCAGATGCTTCACTGACTGAGCCACCCAGGTGCCCTGTATTATTTTAATTCTTAAAAATCTAATAAAATAGGGGTGCCTGGGTGGCTCAGTCAGTGAAGCATCCAACTTCAGCTCAGGTCATGATCTCACATCCGTGGGTTCAAGCCCTGTGTCCAGACCTGTGCTGACAGCTCAGAGCCTGGGGCCTGCTTTAGATTCTGTGTCTCCCTCTCTGTCTGTACCCCGCCCTCTCTCTCTCTCAAAAATAAAACATTAATTTTTTTTTAAATCTAATAAAATAGGTGTGCCTGGCTGGCTCAGTCCACAGAGCACGCACCTCTTGATCTCAGGGTTGTGAGTTCGAGCCCCATGCTGGGTGTAGAGATTACCTAAAAATAAAATCTTAATTTAAAAAATCTAATAAAAGAAATAATGTTGATGGCTCCCAATCGCCTATAAAGGGCAAACTCCTCAGTGTAACATGGAAGGCCCCCATGGTCTAGCCCCTGCCACTTCTGTGACTGCCTCTCTGTTCAGATCCTTCCCATAGTCTGTGTTGCCACCACAACATAGGGCAGTGTACTCACTCCTTATGGTTTTCCTTTTATTTTTTTTAACGTTTGTTTACGTATTTATTTAATGTTTATTTATTCTTGAGAGAGAGAGCATAAGCAGGGCAGGGACAGAGAGAGAGAGAGAGAGAGAGAGAGAGAGAGAGAGAGAGGGAATCTGAAGCAGGCTCCAGGCTCTGAGCTGTCAGCACAGAGCCCAATGTGGGGCTCGAACTCACAGACCGTGAGATCATGACCCGAGCCAAAAGCAAGAGTCAGATGCTTAACCGACTGAACCGGCACCAGGCACCCCACTACTTACAATGTTCTAAATAGGATACATGTGTCTTCTCTATGAACCTTCACACATTCCTCCTGAAGAGCAATTCTTTCTCTTTTCCACCTGGGAAACTCTCACTCATTCTTCAACACCCAGCT
Source organism: Prionailurus viverrinus (assembly GCF_022837055.1). NCBI lineage: Eukaryota > Metazoa > Chordata > Mammalia > Carnivora > Felidae > Prionailurus > Prionailurus viverrinus. Next base: position 22,599,586 of record NC_062576.1, on the reverse strand, counting down.
TCCATGACCCCACCCTATTCTGTCTGTACCTCAGTGACAACATTTGACCTCCATTGCAATTATCTGTGTGTACATGTGTGTGCACATCTGTGGGCATCACCCTTCATTGTGCTTAGTTGGCGTAAAAAAGTGTTTAACGGTGAATAAATTAAAATTAATCGAAGTGATGTGCTACAACTTTCTGTGGCGTTTGTCCTGACCATAAGCACCATTCAGGCTGCCTTTGGATGGTTCGTCCTTTTGGTGGGCCAGTATGGGTGCAACATTTTATTAATAGGTTAATACAGGTTGATTGAATATTCTGTCAAAGGATGAGACACCTGTGAGTGTAGTTTTCTGAGTTAGCATTCATTTGTAGTTTGGGCTCAATTCCTGAGTAGGGAAGAGAATGTGAATAAGAGAATGCAGTTGTGCTGTTTGGAAAATTCAATCAGTAAACCACTTCCTTTCCGCTCTGGATGTGTAGTCTCAGTCCTGGGCCCGTGTGTGCTCAGCTCCGTCTCGGCCCTTCCCCCGCTCTGCTCTGTGTGGCACAAAGGCTGACTCTCCAGGCTCTTGTCCCCACCGGCTGCCAGCTGAGCCCCGCTGACTGACGGCAGGCCCTGGGGGGAGATTGGAGGTAGAAAACAGAGGAGAGAGGCCGGGGTATTTCTCTCCATCTCTGCTTCAATCAACTGCCTCTTCCAGCTCCCCTGTGCCTCTCAGCCTGCATGGGACGCGTTCCTTTTCTTTTGGGTGCTCTGGTTACACGGAGCCCCAGTTATATTGCCTTCTCCCTTTGTCTCTACAGCCTAAGGCAGTGGTGGCTCCCTGCTGTTGCTAATCTGTGGGTTACTTCATGTGCCAGTTGGCTTTTGTTGTGAAACAAACTACCCCAAACGTAGTGATTTAAAACCACCATTTATATGTAGCTCACAATTCACGAGGCAGCAATTTAGACTGGGATCAGCTGGGCAATTCTGCTGGTGTTGGCTGGGCGTGCTCAGGCATCTATAGAGAGCCGCCACGCCAACGGTGGGGGGGCTCTACGTTGGGAGCTGGCTGGCTGTCATCTGGGTGGCGGTGGGTTCATGTGTCTCTCTTCTTCCAACAGTCTAGCCCAGGCATATTCAGACAGCAGCTGGTTCCAAGAAAGAGTAGGGAAATAGGAAAAACCTCTTGAGACCCAAGTTTGGAACTTGGACAATTGCTTCCTCCCAAAGTCACAAGACCAGCCCAGCTTCAAGGGGTACAGAAATAGACTCTATCTCTTGACATAAGAGTAATAATTTGTAGCCGCACCTTACCATTATCTTCTCTGTCATCTGTATAACCAAGGCCCTGCAGAAATTTCCTCTGTGATAAGTCCTGGAAGTCAATATTGCTTCCCTAGTTAGACCCTGTGTGTATGTTTGGATGTGTTTGGGAGATAGGGGTAAAGGAAAACAGGAAAAATCTGTCCTAACAGGGTCCCTTTGGATTCAAATGTTTCTGTTATAAATGTCACCTGCTCAGGTTTCTTTTTTCAGAATGAACCAATATGACAATATACAGGTTCATTACAAATTCAATGAAGATGAATTGAGGGGTACCATATGGCAGGCATGATGCTCGGTCCCATGGGTCACGGGACGCGGGGTGGTACCCAGACTGCCTAAGTCATGGTGCCCGCCTTACATGAGTTAATATGGAGTGTGTGAAGAGCCCAGGCAGTGGGGTAGGGGTTTGGTGGGAGCAAGAGAAGGAGGGCCGCCATGATGGTAATGCAGCTCACAACTCAACGGGGGAGATAAAAACCTTGATGGGAATTTTTTTCATCCTGTCTCTACAACCTAGAAAGTGAGCTCGATGGAAGCCCAAGCCTCATCACTGTCACTGTGTCTTCCCTGCCTAACAAAAGACCAGCACACAGCAACTGGTGGATAAACATTTACCGAGTGTAGGAGTGAAAGGTGTTTACACAATGCTAACAGAGCGCAGATGAGAAAGCAGTTAATTCTGAGAACAGGGGAAAGCTTCATGAAAACAGATGATTTCTAAAATTTAGACTAAGAATGAGTTGTCAAATTTTGGCTGCAGAGAAGGGGATGGAAAGAGCCAACATGAGCAAGGTCAGGAGTGTTGGAGTGGGCTGACTTCCCGGAGAGGAGAGAGCTGCTGTAGGGATCATCCCGGCATAAGCATCACCCGTGCGCACACCCTCAGAGGTCGTCGGCGCTGTTCCTCTGTGCCCACCTCACTGAGGATTCTGAAAGCAATTCGGGGCCTGAACTGCTCGGATTTGGCAAAGGACAACTGCACTGACTTTCAGGCTGCTGCTGGGAAACGTCCCTGTCGGCAGAGCTGGGGGTAGAGCTGGGGGCAGCTCTGCATAGACGGGTACAAAGTGAGTTTGGGCAAATTTCTCCTTGTAGTTTGGGTGTTTTTGAATGTGTGCCCAGAGGCTGCTGCAATAAATCTCTTTTTAGAATCTAAGCAAACACACAGGGATGGGATAGGGGTGGGGGGAGCCAGAGGCAATGGAAATGCCTGGGGAGGTGGGGGGTGGGGGGGTGGCTGTCGACAGAGGACACCTGGACCAGAGGAGAAGAGAGGTCCTGGCAAGTGTCAGAGCCCTTAGCTCAATGTTGTCATTCAGCCTGCTTCTCCAGCAGAGAAATAAATCATCTCTCTCTCTCTCTCTCTCTCTCTCTCTCTCTCTCTCTCTCCTGTCTGCGACCCCAGAGAAGGTCAAAGAAAGCCCCACACAGGATAGCACGATTCAGCCTAGGGAGCCTGGAGCCCCTTCTCCTGCGTAGACCAGGCAGGATGTGAGAGTATTTAAAGGAAGGGCAACGTTAGCGGTTTGCAGTTTCATTTGAAACCAGTGCTTCAATTCAAGGTAATTCAGAGCTTTAAGTTCTCAACCTCGAGGATTTAACCTTAGAGTGATGTTCTGCCTTTATGCCGACTTTATGCTGCCAAACGCTTTTGCTTCTTACTAGTGTCCCTAACCCACTGCCCTTCACGTCTTCTGTAGGTTAGGGATCCATACGTTGGATGGGGTTTCTGGTCTTATACCAGGAGACTGAAACCAGAGAATGGAATAAGTGAGGGGGCTGATGAATAGTGCAGTGAACAGAGTGGAGCAAGCATGGTTTCCCTGACCAACCTTTCCTTGTCTGGAGCACTGGGCGGGGTTGCTTTGGGCGAGCAGGCAGCTCCCCCGGGGAAGCTCTTTGTTTGCTTGTCTGCTTGTTTACATGAGGGGATTTTAAGTTTATTTATTTATTTTGAGAGGCAGAGAACGTGAGCAGGGGAGGGGCAGAGAGAGGAAGAGAGAGAGAGAATCCCAGGCACGCTCCATGCTGTCAGCACAGAGCCCAATGCGGGGCTCGAACTCAAGAAGCTGTGAGATCATGATGACCTGAGTCGAGATCAAGAGTCAGATACTTAACCAACTGAGCCCCCTGGGTGCTCCTCATTTGTGAATTTTTTATGCAAGCAGAAGTAGGAAACAGCAGACTGGTGGTGGCAAAAAATTAAGTGACTTAACAACGAAGCTTAAGAAAATCTCCCAGAATCTCTTTATCTGTTTTAGCATAAAGAGAAAGAAATTCTTAGAAAACAGATAAGAGACACAAAACGTATTTGCTATCCAAAAATATATGTAATAGCGATTTCAGAAGGAGAAAACAGAAAAACCAGAATTGTGGCATTCAGCATTTCAGCACGGATTCTATGAGAACAGACTTCAGAACCAGAGATGCCCAAGCTTGGTTCTGAGCGAAGGCACTTATAATTGTGTGCACATGGACGCTTTCCTTGACTTCTCTGCTTCAGCCTTTTGGTTTCATAAAATGAGTTATAATAGCAGTATAGACTTTTCGGGTGGTTGGGAAAATCATATGAGGTGACATTTGTAAAATAATTCGCATGAGCCTCATACATAATAAGCACTCGGTAAATGTCATCTGCTATGGCCTGAATTGTGTCCCCCCCGCCAAAGTTCATACATCGAAGCCCCAACCCCCTGTCTCTCAGAATACGATTGCATGTGGAGATAGGGCCTGTAAAGAGGTGATTAAGGGGCGCCTGAGTGGCTCAGTCGGTTAAGTGTCAGACTCGTGATCTCAGCTCAGGTCGTGACCTCCCAGTTTGTGGGTTTGAGCCCCGTGTCGGGGTCTGTGCTGATGGTGCAGACAAGAGCCTGCTTGGGATTCTCTCTCTCCTCTCTCTTCCCTTCCCCGCCTCTCAAAATAAATAAACTTCTTTTTTTAATTTTTAAAAGAATAGAGGGGATTAATTTAAAATGAGGCCATTGCGGTGGGCCCAAATCCAATCTAAGTGGTGTTCTTATCAGAAGAGGACCTTTGTCTGCACCAACACCAGGATGCACCCACACAGAGGAAAGGTCATGTGAGGACGCAGCCAGAAGGCCACCATCTGCAAGTCAAGGAGAGAGGCCTCCAGAGACCGACCTTGGACTTCTAGCCTCCAGAACTATAAGAAAAGACGTTTCTATAGTCAGGTCCCAGCCTGTGGTGCTCTGTTATGACAGCCCTAGCAGACGAATACATCCCCTGTCGTTGCTATGGTTTGTTTGTTTGTTTGTTTGTTTTAATCCAGATGCAAAGCTGAGGACCAAGTTGCCCTTGATTTTCCAAGGACAAAGTCTCCCGAACCAATTGTACAGGGGAAGCCAAAGGCCACAAACGTCTCCGGCCTGCCACATCGGCCGCGTGGTTGCAGAGACCCTCACGGTAGGTCTCACATAGTTTCCGGTTTCATTGCAGGCTGCGGATCTCTGTACAGACCCACTGACAGTCGCTGTGATTCAACGGCCGGGAAATCCCTGAGAGTTGGAGGCCCTGCTTCGTTGCCCAGCCCTTAGCTCATCTGCGCAGGCTAACAGCACATCACCCAAAATAATGAGGCTCTCCCTTGGTTTGCAAATCATCACGATTGCCCCCTCTTGAGGGTCAGAAGGTCAGATTCCACCAAAGGCTGCCACAGATGTGGTTTTAAAATAGTCCCTTCAGAAGCCCACAATTAAAACCTCATTGCACATCCCTGCCAATTAGTGACGGAGTTGCCCTTTCTAGTGGTGGCAGGGTCCCCCAAACTCCATAGTCTGAAAAAAAGGATGTTTGCTCTCCCTTCTCCCCCAACAACCCACTCTTTCTTCAACGACAGAGACCTTAGGAAGCTCTCGTGTTATCTGTAACCTCATAAAAGCTACTTAACTTTTGACTTCAAAGAATTACCTAAAGGATGGTGCTAACAACACCTGCTGTTTGAAGGATCAAATGAGATCATTCATTCATTCATTCATTCATCCAAGACTTATTGAGTGACCTACTCTACACTCTTTCACTCAAACATTTACTGAACAGTTGCTACGTATCAGCCCCCTTGGGATACGGCAGTGAATAATAACATCTAGGAGGTCTCAGCTCCTGTAGAGCCTACCTTCTGGGAGGGAAACAAAGAACAAGGAAACAAATCAACAACATCACTTCGGATGGCGTGAACTGACAAGGGGCAGGTGAGGGATGGCATGTCACAGCAGCGTTCTTGGAATGACAGGTTGGACCTCCCAGGTCCTGGGGAAAGAATATGTTCCCAGAAGAGCACAAAGGAAACCACAGGTGCAGAGGATCTGAAAGCAGGGAAAGAATAGAAGGAGCAGGAAAGAAGAGAAGGGCAGAGGAGGAGAGGGCCTGGAGGTCCAGGTGAGACTGGAGAGGTGGGCAGAGGCTGGTTCGCATAATGTCTTCCAGGACACGATGGAAAGTTCTTCTGGTCCACACAGACGGAAGAACTATAACACCAGTAACTGACCCTGAGTTAAGACAGAGGATGGGCGTTTGAAGATGGGATCTGAGATCAGCCAAGGCCTCCCTGACTGGGGTCAGAACTTTGGATGTAATTCAGGTTCTAATGCAGTGGTTCTTTTTTTTTTTTTTTTTTTTTAAGTTTTGTTTGTTTGTTTGTTTTTAAGTAATCTCTACACCCAACATGGGGCTCAAACCTACAGAGTCTCACACTCTGCTGACCAAGCCAGGCAGGTGCCCCTCCAATGCAATGGTTCTTAACATCGAGTACACATGGAATCACCCAGGAAGCTTTAAACAGATACCGATGTGTGGGCCCCACCCTCACCAATTCTGGGGTGCAGCCTGGGTACTTGGGGATGTTTTTAATGCTTTCCAGGGACTCTAATGGCCAGTCAAGGTTGAGAAGCCGCCACAGGAGGCTTCTGTTACTGTTACTGTTTTTTTCCTTCCCTCCTTTCAGTCGTTCAGAAATTGGGAATTACTGATCATTCCAGAGAGAAGGCCCAACCAGATATTGAGGGGGGAGGTATCTCACCGAACCTGCCCTCAGCTACTGACTGGTTTTTTCTCCTTTCTCTGTTCTTGGAGTTGTCCATTCATCCCCTCCAGACCTGGAGCCTGGCCTGTTTTTCAAATCCACACCTTGTATCTTCTTCTTTTTTTTAATGTTTATTTATTCTTGAGACAGAAAGAGACACAGAATGCTAGCAGGGGAGGGGCAGACAGAAAGAGGGAGACACAGAACTCGAGGCAGGCTCCAGGCTCGAGCTGTCAGCACAGAGCCCGACACAGGGCTCGAACTCACGAATCGTGAGATTGTGACCCGAGCCAAAGTCAGATGCTTAACCGACTGAGCCACCCAAGCACCTACCAAACCTTTTAACCTTCTTTGGCAGCCCTAAAGACCCCCAGCACCCCCAAGCAGAGCAGCTCCAAGGAACACTCAGAAGCAACTTGGTGAGTTTATTTTGATGAAATACAACAATTATCGTGCTTAGCAGCTGTTGCTATTTAAAATAAGAAAAACCTGGGCTTGAATTTAAACTGTTTGGTAAAGCATGTGCCCCACCAATCTGGTCCAACGAAATCAGACATTATGAAACCCGCAGAACTGGAGCTTGTTACAGGAAGTTAAGATGCAAATCATATTTTGTTTCAAATGAGCTCGATGAATGCATAATTTTCCACAAAGAAATACTTTTGTGTCAGGATCCTTCTGCCAAGAATCGAAGTTTTGGAGATGCAGCTGTTAGCAGTGTCTGATTGTCCATTTCAAACTGCAGGCAGTTCTGCTTTTCTAAGGAGGATTTGGAGCAAAGACAGGAAGAGGACAGAGCTACGCTCGTCAATTGTCTTCCAGAATATTCACGATGAGATCTGCCTGTGCTTCCCAGACGATCACACTTGCCCTCAAAATTTGCAGAGGGGCACCTGGGCGGCTCAGTCAGTTGAGCGTCCGATTTCGGCTCAGGTCATGATCTCACGGTTCGTGAGTTCGAGCCCCGCGTTGGGCTCTGTGCTGACAGCTCAGAGCCTGGAGCCTGCTTCGGATTCTGTGTCTCCCTCTCTCTGTCCCTGCCCTGCTCGTGCTCTGTCTCTCTCTGTCTCTCTCCAATAAATAAACATTAAAAAAATTTTTTTTTAATTTTCAGAAACTGGACCCCAAAGGTGAATCAATAGCTACTCCCAACTTACCATTCATCCAGAAAGGGCCTCCCCCCACCCCCCACCCCCCCCCCCACCCCCACACACACACTCCCATTCCTCCAGCACCTTCTCTGAGCATGGGGTCTTTAATTCCATCTGCCAGTAGTCTTTTAATTTCAAGCGGAAGGAACCTGTGCTCGCTTCGGCAGCACATAGACTCAAGTGGAAGAAACCCAATTCAAATGAAATAAATACACAAAGAAAGGCAGGAGTGGAATGATCTGTTCTCTTACCTGGGAAGTCCAAACATGATTTGCCTTCTGGTACACTGGATGCAGGTTAAGGGGGGACAGGAGAAGGAATTGATCTCAGACAAGGGAAAAAATTAATGAGCAAACCTGTGCACTCTGCATTTGTTGCCATGGATTTGCAAGGGACCCCTTTCCAAGTTGTGTGATTTTTTTGCAGGTGTAGATGCAGAAATGACTGGGTGATGAATTTGGACTGTGTCGGGCTCGGCGGGGACAGTAAAAAGATAGAGTCAAGAAGTACAAGGGATGTTGGGATGAGCACGGGGTGTTGTATGGAAACCAATTTGACAATAAATTATATTTAATATAAATTTTAAAAAATAAAAACTTGAAGAAAAAAAAAAAGTACAAGGGAAATGAGCATTCAGATGACCACCCCCAAGATGGGTCTGAGTGGAGAAGGGAAGTAAAGAGACACCAGACAAGGGCCATCTGACCGCAGAGAATGGGGTGGAAAGACAGGTGCTGTAAGAGGAAGGGGAATGAAGCTCTGGAAGGATATTTGATGATGAACACTGACAGGTGTGCTAAGGACAAATCATATGATAATATTTGCAATCCCCCATGCATCCCCACCATCCACTTTCCAAGGATTTTTGCGAATGTCTGATCAGCTGGGATAGGGCAAGAGGTGAAGACATCGAACACGTGAACAGTGGTCCACAAGGGCATTTTAGAAAGATGGAGATCCAACTTGAGGCAGAGAAGAAAAAGATGACAGGAGGAGGAGGAAAAGAGGGGAAGGGACAAGGGAGACCGAATTAAGCAGCGGGGAGTTCTGAGCAGGAAAGAAGAAACACAGATAAGGAACTGTCCTAAGATTGGGGCTTTGGCGGGGGAGAGATGAGTAAAGGCCATTGTTAGGAAGTCTCCCCATATGGTGATGTGCCCTACGACTCTGACGCTGTCTCAAGACCCCTCCGAGAAGGACTCAGAGTATTTTTCGTGGCTATTTGGAGAAGGAGTAGTGTTTCTTTTATTTGTGATACCTGGCTAAGAAATCGGCTTGAGAAGCAATGGTTTTCCTGTGTTTAGGGTGAAATAGAGAGTCTTAAGATTTTTAACATGGAACCCATGTGGGTCCAGGCTGGAGCTGTGGAAAAGGACTGCAGTGGGGTGGAGGTGAAAATCAAAAGAATCAAGGTCAAAGAATTTATTTATTTATTTATTTATTTATTTATTTATTTATTTTAGAGAGAGAGCACGAGCCAGGGAAAGAGGCAGAGGGAGAGAGAGAATCTCAAGCAGGCTCTACGTTCATCATGAAGCTTGATACAGGGCTCAATCCGACGACCCTGGGATCATGAGCCGAAACCAAGAGTCGGACACTCAGCCAACTGAGTCACCCAGGCGCCCCGAGGTCACAGGACTTTTAAGCTCAAGCACCAGGTGAAGAATGCAGGTGATTGTCAGCATTTGAGTTGAACATTAAGATGGTGGAGCAGGTCCCAAAGTCTTCAGCAAACAGAGTGGAGGCTCTAGGAGGCAAGTAAATGGCAGCAATGAGAAGGAGGATGTGGTATAATCAGATGCCAGGAGCAGGACATTTAAACGCCATGGAGAGAGCACTACAAAAGGGCTCCAATTACTGCCCCCCTCCCACCCCGCCGACCCGCCGACCCAGAATTCATGAGATGTACAGAATGAGCAGTGACTATTTGCAAGAGCCACTAGGGGAAGTGACATCTTGAAAAGAGAGTCAATTTTCAGTTAAAACAGGTTCATGGAGGGGTGGAAGATGTTTCCCTTGGACTTGAGCACAGGATGAAGAGTTAGGAGGGAAGGGAGTCGTGAGAAATTGGGGTCAGGAAAGCAGAAGCAGAGAGTTGGCTTTTCACATGCTTGGCTCTTTCCCAGTTCAGATATTACCTCCTTGACCTTGCTACCTAAAAGTAGCCTTCCCTCCCCAGGTACCGTATAGCATTTCTCCCTGTATATTTCCTTCCTATTACTTCATAGTGAATGAATGAATGGTCTGGCTCCCCAGTCAGCAGCCGCCAGCATCACTAGAATGTAAAGTCCATGAAAGTAGGGAGCTTGTCTATATATTCACTGCCTTATCCCTAGTGCTTGGCACAGAGTAAGCACTCAAGAAATATATGCTCAATTAGTTAGTTAATGAACAGATGAATGAATGTGTGAGTGGCATCCCTCTGAGGTTGGGAGGATAGAAGACCATAGATGTGCACAAAGCTTCCACGTCTGGTGAGATGCCCTGGGATTAAGGGGTGTATGCCCTGGTGTGCCCGGAGTCTCCCATTTGACTCCTGGGGACAGATCCCCCCTGGCCTTGTCGCCATGTCCTGGGGAGTGAATCTTAAGGAGAGATACTTGCTTAAATCCGCACTCATGCATTGGGATTTGTTAGCTCCAAGTTCTAGCCTAAAAATACTCCTCTCTGATATCAAGGACAAAATTTATAAACATGAAAGTGGTTATTATGGTTTAATCACAGGCTTGGTGGTAGTGACTCTTGGCAGTCTCTCTGGGGTATTAACAAGAGCAGAGTAAATATGCCATGTAGGTGGTATTTTTAGTCTCACCCATCCTTCCAACCCAAATGGGAACATCCCTGCAGAAGGTCCTTGTGACTCCCCGGGCTGCACCCCAACCTCTGCTGCTGCCCAGAAAACTCAGTCGTGGGGGCTATAGTGGCAGCCACTAAACAGAGTGAGGCAGGCAGGTGGGTACTGCCTGGGACCCTGCTCACTCCTGGTCACATGGGCTCCAGGGTCACTAACCCAACCTATGCTTCCTCGTCCCTGCGGCCAACTCCCACACCTCTTCCCCAGGAGAAAGCCTCACTGAAAGTCAAATGTATCTCATGGGAATAAGAAGACCTATCTCTTAAAGGCCCCTTTCTGCCCCCCTCCTCCCCAGGACTGACAGCTTCACAATAAAAAAGGTGAATAATCCCTGACTGAGCCAGGAACCCAACCAAAAGAGTTTCTCAAACTACATGTTTTCCATTCAATGCCAGAAGGTTGTTTTTGTTTTTTTTTAATGTTTACTTATTTTTGAGACAGAGAGAGACAGAATATGAGTGGGAGAAGGGCAGAAAGAGAGGGAGACACAGAATCCAAAGCAGGCTCCGGGCTCCAAGGCATCAGCACAGAGCCTGATGCGGGGCTCGAACCCGCAAGCTGTGAGATCATGACCTGAGCCGAAGTTGGACACTGAACCAACGGAGCCACCCAGGTGGCCCCAGAAGGTTTTAAATATGAAGTTTACACTCCATTCTGAAGGTGGGTTCCACAGCTGGCACCATGCAGACATTAGGCACTCCGTGGCAGGTGGGATTCTGATCCTGGGCAAGCTCCCTCCAGAGCTTGAGCCTCAACACAGATGGGGTTCTATCTGAGCAGCCTATCCACACTTCCCAGAAGTTTGTGTTCCACAGAAGGTGTTGTTTTGGGCTGTACGACAATATTGACCTCACTTCCGTTTCCTTTTACTGGGCAACAAACTTTTCTCACTTGAAAAACATGTGGTTCTGACAGAGTTGACTCTCACCTCAGCTCCAGAGGTGGCCTGTGACCCAGTCCCAGCCAATCAGAACCTACTAATTCCCCGATCCCAGAGAGATCAGTGGGATTGGTCCCAGGATGGCTGCATGGTCCTAATGGAGCCCATACAGAGCCCTGAGGCCACTTTCTTTACTTGCTGTAAGACCTTACTGTGGGATACTTACCTCTGTGGGTGTCTGTTTAATTTTTTTTTTAATGTTTATTTATTTTTGAGAGAGAGACAGAGCGTGAGTGGGGGAGGGGCAGAAGGAGAGGAAGACACAGAATCCAAAGCCGGCTCCAGGCTCTGAGCTGTCTGCACAGACCTGGACACGGGGCTTGAACTCATGGACCACGAGATCATGAGCTGGGCCGAAGTCGTAGGCTTAACCGACTGAGCCACCCGGGCGCCCCTAAGGTAACATTTTTCAACAGACACCCACACAGGCGTCTAAATAAATAAATACATAAATACATAAATATTAGAGAAAATAAATAAATAAATAAATATTAGAGAAGTTAAAAATAAATAAAAATGTTAGATTTTTAGAGTCAGAGCTTCTCACCCTGTGACTACAGCAGCGTTCAGCATCACCTGGAAGTTTGATAGAGATGCAGATCCTTGGGCCCTACCCAGACCTACCCTATCAGAATTTCTAGGGGAGGGGTCCAGAAATTGTGTGCTTTGGCGAGTCCTCCAGTCGAGTGTGATGCCCACTGAAGACTGGGGAGCCCTGGCTGAGCTCGTTTCAGAGTCTACATGTCCGTCAACCACTTTGTAGAAAAAAATCAGGAAAAACAGATCAGGAAGGATCCATCATTGCCGATCATTCTCGCTCCCTCCTTTTTTTTTTTTTTTTCCTCTTCCATTTTCCCTTACTGTCATCTTCTACTCCCCTCGCAGAGGCCCTTCCACGCCTCTCCCGGGCTGCAGGATGTGCGTGGGGAGCCTCGTGCCCTTTCCACGCCGCCACTGCCAAGCTAGCATTCCTACTCTATGGCGGTCCCAGCGTGCCAGCCACCGCCCCCCCCCCCCGCCCGATACATCTGGGGGTGCAAGCAGGAACAGCATCTGGTGGCTCGTGGCTCTCTTCTTGGCTCCCACAACAGTGCCTGGTGTCTGGCTGGCCCCCGGGAAGTATCTGCTGAGTGAATAATAATGAGGCCTGCGTCCCCAAGGCCCCCTGGACGTGACAAATTCCCAGACTTGTCTTGGAGTGTATTACTCTGCCCACGTTGCCATAACAAAATACAGCAGACCGCGTGGCTTCCACAAGAGAAATTTGTTTTCCCACAGTTTTGGAACCAGAACGTCCAAAGTCAAGGTCCAACAGGGCCCGGTTTCTGGTGAGGGGTCTTCCTGGCTTGAAGACAGCCACCTTCTCGCTGTGTCCTCACAAGGCCTTTTCTCGGTTTGTGCACGTGGGGAGGGAGAAGCAAGCTGTGTGGTCTTCCTATGACACTAATCCTCTTGGATCAGAGCCCCACCCTTGTGATCTCATTTAACCTTATTTTATTTTGTTTTTACTTATTTTTTTACTTTTTTCTTTTTTCCTGATTTTTTACCTCTTTTTTCTTTTTCCCTTGTCATTTAACCTTCATTACTTCTTTACGCCAAATGTAGCCACATGGGGAATTAGGGCTCCAGCATGGGAATTGGGGGCGGACGCGAGCAGTCTCTGGCAGAGTCCCAGTCATTGCCCTGCTCCGCCTTAAAAGCCCACACCCCTGCCTCATTCTCCCTTTCTCTTCTTCCCTTCACCTCTGCCCCAGGCCAAGGAAGTTTCATCCTCTCTACAGCAGGAAAAATTGACAAAGCAAATAGTCTTCTAAACTATGGTATAGACAATGATCTCAGCCCAAGAAGCTTAAAAGCCCTTCCTCTGCTGTAACACTATCCCTCAGAGCAGCCCATGCTTCGTTTCCGATTGTCTAAATGGAAGAGGGTAAGAGCACCACAAGGGGGGAAAAAACCACATCAGAGCAGAAACCCCTCTAGGTAAATAATCAAAATATAAAACATGGACTAAGCCATGAGAGTGACGATTTTTATTCCACAGGAGAAAAATAAAGAAAACAAATTTTAAAATGATAATAGTCATGATACTTAAAAAGCAAAAACAGTCTGCAGAACATCGAGGTTAATGTGATCTCATTTTTATTAAAATAAATAGGGGCGCCTGGGTGGCGCAGTCGGTTGAGCGTCCGACTTCAGCCAGGTCACGATCTCGCGGTCCGTGAGTTCGAGCCCCGCGTCAGGCTCTGGGCTGATGGCTCAGAGCCTGGAGCCTGTTTCCGATTCTGTGTCTCCCTCTCTCTCTGCCCCTCCCCCGTTCATGCTCTGTCACTCTCTGTCCCAAAAATAAATAAACGTTGAAAAAAAAAATTAAAAAAAAAAAAAATAAAATAAATGAATGTGTGAGCAGTAATATGTTTACATGATTTATCAGTTTACAGGAAAAAAAAAAAAGAAAACCTGAATGGGGCAGACACCCAACTGTTCACAGTGGGTCCCGCTAGGGAATGTAATTAGAGAGGGAAGATTTTTAGTTTTTATTTTATACACATCTGCATTTCAATCAGTCTATTAAAAGTTGCCAGTGAATAATAAAATGCTAAAATGGGAAGACAATGGAAAGAAAAGACTCCATACTTCAGGTACAATGATTCTTTTATTAAGGTTCCAATAAAACAAAGCTGAGATTTTTTTTTTTTTAAAAATTTTCAACGTTTATTTATTTTGGGGACAGAGAGAGACAGAGCATGAAGGGGGGAGGGGCAGAGAGAGAGGGACACAGAATCGGAAACAGGCTCCAGGCTCTGAGCCATCAGCCCAGAGCCCGACGCGGGGCTCGAACTCCCGGACCGCGAGATCGTGACCTGGCTGAAGTCGGACGCTTCACCGACTGCGCCACCCAGGCGCCCCTGAGATTTTTTTTTTAAAGGCAAGATAGATGTGGTTTGAAATAAAAGAATGAAAATCAATGCGAAGAAATTATAGCAATCACACAAAGTTTAAAAAAAGAGAGAGAGAAGAGACACCCTACAAAAAGTGAAAGACGAAACAAGGGGGAAGGCAGTAGAAAAAAATATATGTAGGAGAAAATAAGAAAACAAGGACCATAGGTGAGAGGTGTAAAAGAAGGCAGAGGAAAGAAACTGCTAGAAGCAGCTAAGGGTTGAGGCTTTGTTGACATGAGTTTTGTTCCGCTTCCCTGGTGACGCGTCTCCTACCAGAATTACTTTGTCCCAAAGCACCTTCAGCCCCTTCCACCTCCACCTCTAACCCCTGTGGCTCCAACTTCTGTCCCCTGTGGACTTGTTGAGCACCTCCTGGTGAACACAGGGTATGGCTCCTTAAGTCAACAAAAACACAAATCAACCAAAACTGTGGTGGATCCCAAGCCAGAGAAAATGCAATTCTGTCCTCTGCAGTCTTAGCTCTCACAGGGAATGCACATTCGTCCACCCTGGGGGGCAAGGCAGAGCAGGTTGAAATCCTGGGCAAATGACCTCCCCGCACTTCTATTTTTGTAAAGTGGAGGAAGTAGGAACCTACCCCATGGAATAGTTAGGAGAACTGAACACACACAAAGAGCATTAGAAAACACTCAGATAAGACACTCGAATGCTCTCCTTTTGTAAAGGAGAATATGGTTTGAAGATTTCTCCAACAGCACACAGCAAGAATGGAGAGGGTTTATATTGAACTCAATGTCCTCTCTCTCCAGGGATTTTTCATTATGCTAGGCTTGGTGTGGAGATTACATTTTTTTTTTTTTTTTTTTTTTTTTTTTGCTTGTCGTCCTCACAGGACACTTTTGGTTTTATGCCTTCCAAGTTTCTAAAAGGCAGAGATTTTCAGAGAGAGGCTGTCACTTGCACCCCAAGAGTATTGTAGGCTCAGCTGAGTCCCTTGATGCCAGGATAGAAGTTCAGCTTTCACACAAAGGGCTTCTCCAACATCCAGGAAAGACTCATGTGTCCTCCCCTGGGGGTTGGGCTGGGGAGAGCACCCCGCCTTTCGTCTTGCTGTCATCCTACCTTTATTGGAAGACAGACTCAAAGGTTAGAAGGGCAGTGTAATAGAGCTGTCTTTTTGCAAAAATGAATTAAAATGATATTTTTGGCATATTTGGGCTGCCAAAAATGGACCGAATAACCATTAAGCAGTCAAGAACTGCCACCCGCCTACCGAAGACTGCTAGAAACCCTCTTAATGCCTGGCCTCACATCCAAGAATGGAATTAACATGGAAGAGAACAGAGCCAAGAGATGGAGAGTGTGAGTTGGAAACTTGATGATTCCCCATCTGAGTCACCAGAGCCAGATACCCCTGAACTCTTTCATTACATGAGCCAGTATCTTCCTTTTAAGCCAGTCTGCTTGGTTTCTGTCTGTTGCTATAGAAAAGATCCTTGTAAATATACCCGTCCTCCCCTACTTCTTCCTGCAACTGTTTTCAGGGTAAATTTCCCTCCCTCAATGGTGCTGTCTACCCACCCCCCACCTATACCCATTGTCTCACCTTGGAAATGGGATAAAATCTTAGTGGTTTCCAACATTGTCTCTTTCTTTGTGTGTGTGGGGGGGGGGGGGGGCGGGGGGGGGATCCCAAAGGCCAGCAGGGTCATCAGTTCACCAGTGGTACCATTCAGCTATTGATTTACCAACCATAATGAGAAGGGGATCCAGGCTCTCTTGTAGGTGTAGTTGTTAGTGATTGCATTAGAATTTGAATAACAGTAGATGAAGTCTCTAAAATAAAATTGGCCAGGCAGGGGTCCACCTTCAGTGTGTCCCTCATCCGATGGATGGCTAGCACCACCAATCAAATGACAAGACACTTTCTTCTCTAAGAGTTCTCAAAATGAGACAAGTGTCTCTCAGGTAAGATGGGCTTCCTCATGCAGCCTGGGAGTCACTTTGTGCCAGCTCCAACCCTCTCCGTTCCCTGTGTCTTTGCTGCCATTGCTTGGCCAGAGCATGACCTAGTGCATCGTGCTGCTGACAGAACGCTCAGCCACCTGTGCAGTGACCTGCCCACTCTTTACCACCATGCCACCTCACACCATGCAGTTAAGACATCTCTGTCACCCAACGTTTACAGAAAGACCTCCAAGGCAGTATTAGCTAATTGCATGTGAAGCCAAGGACCTCCTTGACTGATCTCTCGGGACCCCTCTGGGTCGGACCAGCCTGCCTGCATCAGAAATATCCTGCTACACACACACACACACACACACACACACACACACACCTATTTACATGGTTTGAGACCAAATAAAAGTTAAAAATATTTTGTGCCTTGGGATCTCTGGATGGCTCAGTTGGTTGAGCGCCCGATTCTGCTCAGGTCACATGATCCCAGGGTTAT
This sequence comes from Prionailurus viverrinus, assembly GCF_022837055.1. Classification (NCBI taxonomy): domain Eukaryota; kingdom Metazoa; phylum Chordata; class Mammalia; order Carnivora; family Felidae; genus Prionailurus; species Prionailurus viverrinus. Next base: position 22,582,947 of record NC_062576.1, on the reverse strand, counting down.
AGGATTGAGCCCTGTGTCAGGCTCCTCACTGAGTGTGGGGCTTGCTTAAAATTCTCTATCTCCCTCTGCCTCTCTCTCTGTAAACAATAAAAAATTTTAAATTTAAATTTAAATTTTTCTTCCTATCTCATTTTCTTAATAATATGCCATGGGCACTTCTCCCTTATCATTAAACATTCATCTGATCACACTGTGTGAGTGTACCATAATGTATTTTTTTTCCTTTTTGTTAAGCATGTAGGTCGTGCTTATTTTTGCTCTTACCAGAGCAATCATTGGTGAAGAGCTATACATAGTCTCTTTTAATATGTCTGTTTCTTTCCTCCAGATATATTCCTAGAAGGAGAATTGCTAAGCCAAAGGCTATAAACTTTTTCCAGGTACCTATTGCCAGACTGCGCTCCAGAAAGTTCCCAAATGTATACCTTCACCAAGAATGTGCGAGGCTGGATTCTACTTCAACTGCTTCAGGAACTTCTCCAAACGTTACACGGTTGGTTTCTCTTTAATCTTTGCTCATTTGATAGGAAAAAATTGTTTCTCGTTTTCCTATGCATTTACTTCATCACGAGCAAGGTTAAACTATTTTATTATGTTTATTACTTATTTACATGCACGCCGAGAATCTACGTTCTTTGCTGCTTTTTTGTATTTGGATATTATTGGGGTTTTCTTATTGAATTATGAGACTATTTTTTTTAGACTAGACATTTTTTTCCCACAGTGCCTTTTGCCCTTTCATTTTGTTTAACACAGATTTGATTCACAGACACTTGAAGAATAATGTAAGTAGAATCAGTCATTGCCTTCGTGACTTCTTCCATTATTTTTATGTTTAGCAGGGTTTTCCTTATTTCTTTGTAATTTTTCTAAGCATTGTTTTGAATTTATGTAGTAAAACCCAAGGGTATTCCTCTTCATGGCTTTTTGTTTTGTTTTGTTTTTGCTGTTAAGTGCCAAAAGGCTTTCCTCCTCCCTAGGATCTCACAAAATAATCACATGCATTTTCTCACGGTTCTTTGAGGATTTCATGTTTATGATTAACTTTTCTTGCATGAATTAGAACTAATAACATTTCATTATAAAAATAACATTTGTGACAAAATATGTATCTATTATGTGATATTTAGGAAAGATAAATGAAGAAGAAATTAAATGGTATATAAGCCCAATAATGAGATTTAAACACTCCTTTAGTGTTGTCTATTAAAGAGCACATATTAATTTTTTTAATAATTGTTTTGGGGCTTCTTAATGCCCCCTGACTAATGTTTAATTTTTTTAAGTTTATTTTATTTATTTTGAGAGAAAGACAGAGAGCACGGGAGGGGCAGAGAGAGAGGGAGAGAGAGAGAATCCCAAGCAGGCTCCATCCACACTGTCAGCGTGGAGCCCGATGTGGGGCTTAAACCCCCGAACCGTGAGATCATGACCTAAGCCAAAATCAGGAGTTGGACGGTTAGCCAACTGAGCCACCCAGGCACCCCTAATGTTTAATACTTTTATCTTGATATATAGAGCTCTTCTTAAATTTGGTCCTATTTATAATGAGAAATGTATTTGGTCTTTGACCTCGACTCCTGGCCCAGAACTCCTAAAACCTTTGGAATTTCCAGAGTGGCAGGAGTTCCTTTTATTACTCATAAAGAGCCTTTCTGAAGGCACCTGAGTTTATCCTAATGAGGAGGCAGGGTAGGGCCCCTAGATAACCTCAGGATGGGGCTGGTCACCAGAAAGGCCAAGAGATTAGAGGATTAGAACTTTCAGCCCACCGGCCAACTTCTAGGAAAAGGAAGGAGAGGGGGCTCTACAGAATCAGCTCTATTAAAAACTCCTCAACAATGCAATTTACAGAGCTTCCAGTTAGGAAACACATGCACCTCTCAGCAGAGACGGGGTGCACCCCAGTTCCTCGGGAACAGAAGCTCCTGTGCCCAGGACTCTTTCAGACTTTGCCTTAGGTACATCTGGGTGTCCGTCTGTACCGTTGGTCATATCCTTTATAATGAATGGGCCAATGTACATAAACGCTTCCTGAGTTCTGTGAGTGACACTAGCAAATTAATCAAACCTGAAGAAGGGGTCTAGGAACCTCCAACTCATAGCCAGTCAGAAGCACAGGTACCAATCTGGACCTGTCATTGGCATGAGAAGGGGGCAGTCCAATGGGACTGAGCCCTTAACTTGGGGGATCTGACGCTGGCTCCTGGTAGGTAGCGTCAGAATTGAATTGGATTCAATTTGTGGGGCACCATCTCAGGGGCCACTGAGAACTGGAGAATTGCTTGGTGGTGTTGGGAGAAATGCACCCGGAGGTCCCTTCTTACTTCTCACTACCAGATACCTACCTCTGCGTCAGTTTTCCACACTATTCATATTTCCTGATTCTTCAAGTCCTTTAAAGAAGTTTGCCCTAAGAAGACATCCAGATGGCCAACCAACACATGAAAAAATGCTCAACATCACTCACCATCAGGAAACGCAAATCAAAACCACAATGAGATACCACCTCACACCTGTCAGATAGCTCACATTAACAACTCAGGCAACAACAGATGTTGGCAAGGATGCGGAGAAAGGATCTCTTTGCGCTGCTGGCGGGAATGCAAACTGGTGCAGCCACTCTGGAAAACAGTATGGAGGTTCCGCAAAAAAGTAACAATAGAACTACCCTACGATCCAGCAATTGCACTACTAGGCATTTATCCGAGGGATACAGGTGTGCTGTTTCCAAGGGACACATGCACCCCAATGTTTATAGCAGCACTATCGACAGTAGCCAAAGTATGGAAAAAGCCCAAATGTCCATCGGCTAATGAATGGATAAAGAAGATGTGGTATATATATGCAATGGAGTATCACTCGGCAATCAAAAAGAATGAAATCTTGCCATTTGCAACTACGTGGATGGAACTAGAGGGTATTATGCTAAGCGAAATAAACCAGTCAGAGAAAGACAAATAGCATATGACTTCACTCATATGAGGACTTTAAGACCCAGAACAGATAAACACAAGGGAAAGGCAGCAAAAATAATATAAAAACAGAGAGGGGGACAAAAGGTAAGAGACTCTTAAACATAGAGAACAAACGGAGTGTTGCTGGAGGGGTTGGGGGTGGTGGTGCTAAATGGGTCAGGGGCATTAAGGAATCCACTCCTGAAATCATTGTTGCACCATGTGCTAACTTGGATGTAAATTTAAAAATAAATAAATAAATAAATAGGACAAAAATTTTAAAAATTCAATAAATAAACTAAACTAAACTAAACTAAAATAAAATAAAATAAAAATAAATAAAGAAGCTTGCCCTTTCCTCTACAGCAGGCTTCTCAACCTTGGCCCTAATGACATTAGGGGCCACATAGCGCTTATAGGGGCTGTCCTGCACCTGCCTGGTAGGATGTTTAGCAACATCCCTGACCTCTACCCACTCTTGGGTAGCTAACGCACCCCTGCTTGCCCCACCCCACACTCCACCAAATTGCAAAAACTAAAAATGTCTCCAGACATTGCCTAACAAGGAGGGGGGGGGGGTAGCCCTCCACTGAGAGCCACTGGCCTACAGTGGCCTTCCCCCTAAGGATCTCACCTGCCTATTTCACTCCTACTTATCCCCTGAGACTCAGGTCAAGCCTCGCCTCTGCCGAAAATTATTCCCTGACCTTCCCAGATAAGTGAGATACGACATGTCACATCCCTACAAGCGGGGTGCGACATCTTTTTTTTTTCCTCTCTCTCTCATGGAACTGTTTTTGTTAGCTTGGAGACTGTCTCTCCCACTGGACTGTAAACTCCCTGAGTGTCCGCATCCCCAAGCACAGTGCATAATGAGTGTTTGTAGAATATATGCAAAACTCCTATCCTGTTACCGCCCATTATGAAATGTCATCTGTTTGTACGCGGGAGGTGGGTAGGAGGCAATGGAATATTAGAAGTTTCTAGGCCCAACAAGATGGATGAGTTGACCAGCCTCAAGGCCATAAAATTAAATCTTCATATCTATGAAGATATGCTGGGGGCGGGGGGAGGAGGAGGGTGGAATCTATAAACTGTATTCAACTACGCCATGTTCACCTTGGTGACAAGGTGTCACCTTGGGTGACAATAAAGAGTTTGCCACCCAATCAACCAATGGAAAAACACCCCAGGAACAACCCCCTACAGAAATAACTTGTAATGAGAGCACACCCTGTTTAAAAATGTTCGTGAAACCTTGTTGCTACAAGCCTGTTGTGGTGGCGATCCATGAAATCAGACTTTATCAAAGAACTCCTCAACTTTACTTCCTGTGTCTGGGGCAAGCAAATGCCCTGGACATCACATGGGATCTGGGCTTCCAGAAAGTTAGCAGGAGGGAAGGGAGGTCTGCCTGGCTTGCCTGTTTGAAGATTCCCTCCTGCTGCTCCCCACCCTGAATGAACAGCTGTCTTAGTTGGTTTGGGGTGCTGTAACAGAATACCATAGACTGGACGGCTTTATTTTAACTTCTCACCATTCTGCGAGCTGAGAAGTCCAAGATCAAGGTGCCTGCACATTCAGTGTCTGGTGAGTGCTTGCTCCCTGGTTTATCGACAGCTGTCTCCCCGTTTGTCCTCATAGGGCAGGAGGGAACTCTCTAGAGCCTCTTTCATTAGGGCACTCATCTCTTTCCTGGGGGCTCCACCTTTGTGATCTAATCACCTCCCAAGGCCCCACCTCCTAAGGCCATCACACTGGGAGAATTTCAACATAAGAATTTTGAAGGGATACAAATATACATACAGCCTGTAGCAGGAGCTATCATGTCCCACAACACCCAGGATATACACCGTATGTGTTCCTTAAGTTCCAGTACAAGAAACGTTTTCTTCTTAAGTCAGTGCAGATACCTTTTCCATTTTTTGCTGTTACTGGAAATCCAAATGTAATACAACTTCTTTCTGAGTGGGTTTTTACCCACTAACAATGCTAACAATCTTAGCATAAGACTGAGAATAAAAAAATAAGACACAAAAAGCAGATGGGACACCTGGGTGGCTCAGTTGGTTGAGCATATGACTTCAGCTCCGTCATGATCTCACGATTCTTGAGTTCAAGCCCTGCGTCGGGCTCTGTGCTGACAGCTCAGAGCCTGGAGCCTGCTTTGGAATCTGTGTCTCCCTCTCTTTCTGTCCCTCCCCCACTCGTGCTCTGTCTCTCTGTCTCTCTCTCTCTCTCTCTCTCTCTCTCTCAAAACGAAATAAACATAAAAAAAAAAACCAAAAACAGATATTGACAAGTTTTTTTCTTTCCATTTTCATTTGTGTGGGAATTTGTAATGCAAAGCAGGAGCATAAAGCATTCATGCAAGTCAAAATGTTTAGTGAATAATTCTACGATAATCATAAATAAAACAGTTAAGTATTTTCTAGATGATGCCAGCATTTGGATTTTTAAGACAGGTACCTTTCTTTCGTTCTTTTCTCTCTCAATCTCTCTTTCACAGTAAAAGGATGGAATTATTTGAAGTTTAGAGATAAAACATATAATTTCAAAGAAATGCCAGACTTTCAGAGAGCAGTTGATCTGTTTTGCTGTATCACTCCCACTCTTGAAATATTAGAGACACATCCATGAAAATGTCCAAAAAGCATTCATACGGGACTTTAAAAGTTACCATTACAAAGAGCAATTGGTAAGTACTTCTAATACTGATTAGGGAGACCAGAAAAGAGTGCATCAAATTTAGTAAAATATGTATTAGCTGCTAGTGGTGCCCTACCCAGCTACTTTTTACAAGGAACACTTTTTACAAGGAACACTATACCCAGTTCCTAGAAGTACTAGCTGCCCACAGCTGCCCCCCTGTTGTGATAACTGCCTTCCCCACGGAGCGTCTTCTTAGCCAGGTACATTTCTTACCGATGACAACCAAATGACGTTTGAGGCGCTCTGATTGTAGGGTAGATTCCATTCATTCACTTTTATCTTTTTTTTTTTAAGCAAGTCACGTTACATGTAAGTACATGTTTGTAATGTACTTCTCTGTTATTCCTGTGGGTTTTTATTAAAATGCAGAATTGAATGCATGGATATTATTTTTAATGCCGTGTGGAAGCTAGACAGTTTTTATTTTACTAATAAGCTGAAACCCGGTGAGGTTGAGGACAGTGCTTCAAAAACTGTAATGTGCATCCAAATCACCAGGGAGTCATTAAAATGCAAATTCTGGTTCGGTTGGTCTGGGGTGGGACTGAAGATTCCCCATGTCTAACAACCTCCCAATTTGATGCTGATGCGGCTGGCCTGGGGACCACACTGCGAGAGTCAGGATTTATAATGACCAAACCCACACAGCTAGTTTGTGGCCTCACGGTGATGGGGATGTAGGTCTCCTGACCCTTCCTCTGGTTCTCTTTCAACAATGCCGCACAGATTTTAATAAGGTAACCACAAAATTTATCATCCAAACCAAAATATATGTACAGTACATTTTGTTAAATGCAAAAGGGGGCACTATTAACAATTACCAGGCGTAAAACAGGACGGTCCAAGGCAAACAGGGGCTTATGGTTACCGTGGCTTTAACACAAGTGGAAATTACCTTCCAATGGACAAATGAAGTTCAGTCCAAGAGGAAGTCAATCTGTTTCGCAGCTGCCAGAGATGTTTGGGAGGGTAAATAAAAGGAGAGAGGATAAGAGGGATGAATTTAATTTATGTAGTTGTTCAAAAGGCTATTGATAAGATTCTCCAGTAAACGCTGATAAAGATGAGTCAGCATAGGGGTGGAAGGAATGTTTCCTTGTGATAGGAAACTGACTTAGAGCCCAGAAACAAAGGCTGGGGATAAACAGGCACTTATCTCAGCCGGGGTGGGTGGCATGCCGGGTACAGCCGCCCGGGGAGAAAGGAGCGATGAGAGTGGGTCTAAGGAGCCGAAAACGTGCACTTGGCTTAAAATAAGGAAATGAGTGTTTTTAAAAAGGCAGTTTCAAGGTGCCGCAGTTTAGGAGTGGGTGAATGGGAAGCTGGAATAAAGGCCGGATAAGATACCATCTTGAATAGGGACAGGGCTTTTTTACTCAAAGGGAAAACTCACTTCAAGGCAAGTGCAATTAAAAATAAAATGCTCAGCTGGTCAGTTGGGATGAATATTTGGGGCAAGGCGTGTGAGTAAGGGGAGTGCCGCAGAAACGCAGCAAGACAGCATGGTTTAAACCGGAGATTGTCGATGGGGCTGCATGTCAACGTGGCTTGGGGAGGGGTCTGCAGACCCCCCAAGGCCTGCATCTGCTCAATCAAAATGTTAAGAGGACAGGCTCCGGCATCCGTGTTTTGGGGAAAGAAATACTCCACCAGAGATTCCGGTGCACAGCCAGGGCTGAATACCAATGAGTCGCCTAATAAGAATGATACAGAAATAAAGGTTAATGTTTGTCAACCCAAGACAAGGGTTTGCAATCAGTTAATGGGGCATAATAGCATAGTGCATGGTTCTTAATATTCATTTTTCAACATTTTATTGAGAAATAGAATGCACTCTTTGTGCATAACACACAAATATACAACTTAACAAATTGTGTAATGAATAGCGGTGAAACCACTATTCAGGTCAAAACATCAGGCAATGGCCCGCACCCCGAAAGTCCCTCGTGTGCCCCCCTCCCAATTCTACTCCTCTTCCCTACCCTCCAGTGATAACAGCAATCCTGGCCTTTTTTATTTTATTTTATTTTTTTTTTATGTTTACTTATTTTTGAGAGAGAGACAGAGCATGAGCAGGGGAGGGGCAGGGAGAAGGGGAGACACAGAATCCGAAGCAGGCTCCAGGCTCCAAGCTGTCAGCACAGAGCCCGACGCGGGGCTCAAACTCAGGAACCGAGAGATCATGGCCTGGGCTGAAGTCTGACACTTAACTGACTGAGTCACCCGGGTGCCCTCATCTTGACCTTTTAAATGATCAATTCCTTGCTTCGCTTGATAGTATAGCTACCTCATTCTGCACCCCTAAACAATATAGTTTCTTTTTTAATGCTTTTGAACTTTATATAAATGGAAGATTCTTTTGTGTCTTTCATTCAATATTTTTTAAGGATTTTTTTTTTTTTTTTAAGATTTAGCCATGTTGTTGCTTGTGACTGTACCCTTTTAGAGCAAGGCTTAGAAAACTCCGGCCCTTGAGCCAAATCCTGTCTACCACCTGTTTGTAAAGCACTTTGTACGAGAGACCTACACGACACTAAAAGGTCAAGACATAATAATATTTGAGTTGTGTGCACTTGCTTGTTCTTACATAACACTGTTGTTTTCAAATTTTATTTCATAATGGAAATATTTTTTCTAAAAAGCCCTTTTTTCGGGGCACCTGGACGGCTCACTTGGTTAAGCGTCCGACGTCAGCGCAGGTCATGATCTCATGGTTTGTGAGTTCGAGTCCCACATTAGGCTGTGCGCTGATGGCTCGGAGCCTGGAGCCTGCTTCAGATTCTGTGTCTCCCTCTCTCTGTCCCTCGCCCACTCGCATTTTCTCTCTTGCTCTCTCTCAAAAATAAATAAACATTAAAAAAAAAAAAGCACTTTTTTCAAAGCCTCCAGTAGAAAATAAATGATACCTGGGCTTGTTTACATTGAAGGAGGGTTGAAATAGTGGCAATTTTACATCTATCTCGGCCTCCAAATCACTCTTGAAGTTTCCTTAGAACATAACAGAGTTTCCAAAAGGAACCACATGGTTCTACAATTGCAGACCCGCTGAAAAAGAAATTCTGGGACATTTTGTAATGGAAACGGTCCTTGGAAGGATGAGTTTCTCTCTCTCAATCCCTCTCTGTCTCTCTGTCTCTCTGTCTCTCTCTCTCCCCCACCCACACCCTCCCTCTTTCTTTCCAGCTACTAAATTATGCCAAAATAATTTGCCCTAAGGGCACCGGCAGTGATGAACTCCAAGAAATGTTACTTGATGGTGGGGGGTTGGGGAGGAGGATTGAGCTCAACCAAAGTAGATACAATTTTGCAAAGTCAGAGAGAACTCTGAATGTTAAAGAAGAGAGCCAAATTATACTGCTCCAGTGCGTGTGTGCCTTCTGTCTCTGGTCAGCTCAGCAGTTAAGATGCAGTTCTTCTTGAAATGCTTTTATGTTCTAAGACTTCCTTTATTCCATAGCAAGAGGCAAAGGTGATTCCAGTTAAAGCCAAAAAACGGCAGTGAGCTTGATGTTTAACTGCTCCCAGTTCACTTTCCTAGGCAACTCTAGAAGAAACGTATCTTTTTTACATTTTAATCATACATTTTAAAAGGGCAAAAAGGATCCCTCTGTTCATGTTCAAGAAGAATTAACAAGTGTCTCTTCCTCTAGGAAAGGAATTGAAGGTGAGACGCTACCATGTGAAGTCATTGCTGCTATCAAACCCAGAGGCTTCCATAGTCGGCTACCACAGCTTGCCGGAAGGAGGTAATCCAAGTGGTTCTCAATGATAATGACTGTTCTCACTGTCTTCCTTTTCACAATCATGTGGCCACACTAACCTCATTTAGGATGCTTTTGGCTGCGGGTTAACATATTAATCTCAAATAGCTTTAACTTGGGGGATTTATTCTCGCTGTCACACAGCAAGAAGGGTGGAGGTAGGGTGGTCATTCCAGGAGTCCAACGGCATCATCAAGGACCCAGATTCCTTCTAGCTTCTTATCCCCAACTCACAGTGTGTCTGCTAGTCCTCAGCTAACCACCAGCCGTGCCCCCCATCCCAAGTTGCCTGCCATAGTTACGCTCGTGACCCGCATCAGAATGGAGACCTTCTCTTTTTAATGTGGAAAATCTTCCCAGATGCCCGCCCAATTGGACGACCCAGTGTTTCATGGCCATAAAGGTTGCATACAGCCATGCCTAAACCAATCACTGATATGGGAATGGGGCACAGTGGCCGGTTTGGACTAATCAGTATTTGCTTCTGAGTTGTGGGGGAGACGCCTGCTTTCCCTGAACAAATGACTGTACAGAAAGGGAGGACACCCAAAACCAGGATGGCCAACGGTACGTGCTACATGGTGCAACTCTGTGTTGCAAAACACGAATTTTCTTGTTTGTCTATAAATACCTGTTCGCAAAGTATCGCAACATATCTTGATAGCAAAGGTGGGAAAATCTTAATTTCCAATTAGGGTAACTCAGTCATCATTTGGAACAGTCTCTCTCAGGTTGGCTCGATTTCTTTGGGATAAATATTTAATCCAACTTTGGGGTCAGATTCGCTCCCAGGGCTATCTCTGTCATCTCCAGGCTTGGTTCCTCATTCTCCCTGTCAAGACGCCATCTAGTTGCACAGAGAGTCTTACACTTCCTCCTGATGATGGGGTTTGGGAAAGAAGGAGGTCCACATGCCCCTCATACTGTCTCTGGGACCCTCACTGCCTTCCAAAGAGATGTCCCTTGTTGCATCATCACTGGCACTTCTTTGGGTCTCTGCTGCTGATTACCAAGTTAGTAGAACTCATGGGCAGTCCTCCTACTTGGATTACACTCCTGGATGGCTGGGCATGAACCACCTTCGTTTCCACTGGCTTTGTGGATGCCTCTGGGACTTGGTTGTGACTTCATTTCAGTCTCCCTGTCCCACGGAATCCATCGTGCAGCTCTTAGCTACAGGGTCATTTTGACCTCGTAATAAAAGGACAGCTAACACATTCAATTGCTTTCGTTGTGCCTTTGGTGATGGTGGAGAGGGACGCGGGAGTGTTCCTAGACACTGGGAATTGACAGAGGCCATCACAGACTGTCTCTGCATAAGCACACCACACCACCAATGGTAATGCAGCCTCCCCAGATCGGCGTAGGGCTCCTTATGACTCACTGTCATCCCAGAGTCCCAAATAGGGCTTAGGGCCCAAAGCCACTGCGCTAGCATTTCCTCCAAATGCCTCTAGTTATTTCTAATTCACACCCTCCACTGACCCAGCAGGAGTTCTGGTCCAGAGCGAGTAAGAGGAACGTTCTGACCCCCTTGTCCTCCCTCTCTTCCTCTTACGTAAACCCCCCCAGACCAAACGTCAGACACTTGTCTGCTCCATCCCTGTCTGTTCAGAATGCTCCCACATATCATATCCCCTTTTTCCCTATCCTATGGCTACCAGGTGTCTTTACCCCTCCTCTTGCCTGGAAAAAGGAATATCATGGTCTAGCCTCAGCAGAGAAAATGGTTCCCCTTCACAGTTCCCTATGAATGACCCAGATTACTGAAAGAGGAAAAACACTTCTGTTTGCAAACCAGCATTCATTGGTATGGGTATTTAAAAAATGTTACCCCTGCTCCATCACTTGTCAATTGTCTGTGTCAAAACACGCTTTGCAGTTTGAAACAGGCAAAGTTTTATTAAAGAAGATTGCTTTCACAAACACACCTAGTAAGGATGGGCATTCAGAGCAGTGACTCAGAGGCCAGGGATTCATTCACAGGGTTCTTGTGTGCCCGGTACCAATGTATTCTACTAATTGGCTTAGTTTAATGGGTCTTTGTGATAGATATCCCTTTTGAGTACCTACTATGTGCCAAAATTTTTACTTTCATTCATTCAGCTACCTTAATGCTAACCCTTTACCCTCAAGGTAGTCATTATTTCCATCTTACACCTTCCGAAAGCTCAGAGAGATTAAGTAACTTCCCCAAAGTCACATAGAATTCAAGTCCAGCTTTTTCTGAGTCCTTTCTTCCCCAATAGAAGCTGCAGTGACAATATGGTGTGATGAGAAACACAGACTCTGGAATCTTGTCAACCTGAATTCCAGTACCTAGCCACCTACCTACCATGTGACCTTGAACTGGACTTCCTTAATCCTCAATTTTCTCATCTCTAAAAGGGACTGATAATAGTTCACACCTCACATAGTTGTTGTGAAGAGTCAATGAGATAAAGTACTAGACACATTAGAGTTTAGGGCAGTGTCCAGTGAGTACTTGATGATTGCTTTTGGCCATGACTATTGTTATACCATAGTACTGCCTCTCCAAAGGGCTTTCATGCTGAAAAAGAACTTAGCATCTATTTCTACTGCAAAATTTTACAAATAAGAAACTGAGACCCCAGGGGCGCCTGGGTGGCGCAGTCGGTTAAGCGTCCGACTTCGGCCAGGTCACGATCTCGCGGTCCGTGAGTTCGAGCCCCGCGTCGGGCTCTGGGCTGATGGCTCGGAGCCTGGAGCCTGTTTCCGATTCTGAGTCTCCCTCTCTCTCTGCCCCTCCCCCGTTCATGCTCTGTCTCTCTCTGTCCCAAAAATAAATAAACGTTGAGAAACTGAGACCCCAAAAGTTTACTTATCCATATTAAAGTATGTTATTTTTGGTATGTACAATTTTTGTCTCCAATATACACACACGCACACACACACACCACACACACACACATATTTGTATGTATATGTATGTATATCACAGGCTTTGGAGACAAAAAGTTTGTTGTTCTTTCAAAGACAAATATTGCAAGTTCAAAAATACCTGGCTCTCTGGGCACCTGGGTGACTCAGTTGGTTTGAGTGTCTCACTCTTGATTTTGGCTAAGGTCATGATCTTGTGGTTTGTGGGATTGAGTCCCTGAATTAGGCTCTGCACTGACAGTGCAGAGCCTGCTTGGAATTCTCTCTCTCTCCCTCTCTCTGTGCCCCTCCCCCACTCATGCTTGTGCTTGCATGTGTATTCTCTCTCTCACCCTTTCAAATAAATAAACATTAAAAAACAATACTGAGATCCCTCATGGGTTGCTCTTCATTCCATTGGTCTGGGGGTGTCCAATGAAGTTGTGGGTGAGAAAGACACCAACAATGCCATGGGGGAGCAAAACATTCACTGGCGCGGGCAAAGCAAGAAAAGGAAACTCTAGAAGTCAGCTATGGAGGATATGAAGGGAAACTGCCAGAGACCATGATTAGTTCATCTATCATCGGAAGAAATCAGTTCATAATTTCAAAAAACAAATCAAAATTGGGCCATAATTAGGCCCAATTAACTCATCCTTCAAACACATTCTTTGCAGTGGACATCTGTTGTTTGGGCTGTCTTTTTGATAACTACAACCCAGTTTCCCTCTGGAAGAGCTATAGACTGCGATATAGTTATTTGGGGGTGACCACATCCCTAGCTCCAGGAGTGAGTCCCATTAGCTTCAGCCAATCAGCTAACCTCATCCCCCAAGTGGAAGTTCAGAGACAGGCACATGACCTATCAGAGCCTATGGGACTTGAAGTGGTGTCTGGGGAAGTAGGAGCTCTTATCTTCCTCTGAATATGTCATAGCCATCTTGCCTCCATGTAGAGATGGCCCGAGGCTGAAGCTGACCTACAGAGAAAGACTGAGAGTCAGGATGGTCACACTGTTTGAGCCTGAATGTTGACTGCAGCCCAAACTTCTCAGGACTCTGAGCCAATACGGTTCTATGTGCTCAGGACACATATCATTACACAATCCACCCACAGACAGGAAACCCATTCTCCAGGAAACCCAGGATCCAGATCAATAGGAATTGTCTAGTGCCCCAGAAGCCAGGATTTGCACCCAGTTCTCTCTGCATGCTTCTTTCTTTTTTTATACGATACACTTAACCTTTCTTTTTTTTAAAAATTTTTTTTAACGTTTATTTATTTTTGAGACAGAGACAGAGCATGAACGGGGGAGGGTCAGAGAGAGGGAGACACAGAATCTGAAACAGGCTCCAGGCTCTGAGCTGTCAGCACAGAACCCGACGCGGGGCTCGAACTCACGGGCCGCGAGATCATGACCTGAGCTGAAGTTGGCTGCTCAACCGACTGAGCCACCCAGGCGCCCCACTCTCTGCATGCTTCTACAGTCCTCCCGACAAACTAAAACTCAGAGTTTAAGTGGCATTCCAAAGTCATACAGAAGGTAGATAAATGGAGCTAGGTTTCTCATTCAGAATTTTTTTTGTCTCCAAAGCCCATGTACTCAGCTCTGACTGCAGAGCAAACAAGATTAACACATGCATTTTATTTTATTTTATTCTATTTTATTTTATTTTATTTTATTTTATTTTTTGGATTAACACATGATTACATGATCTTAGGAGTAAGTTTCCACCCATGAAGCTGGTGCACTGAGACTAAATAAATTCAAGATGCCTTGTATTTTATTCTTAAATTCACCCGCTGATATGGTACAGGAAAAGAAACAAGAAAGAGAAGTATCATGATAACCTCACCAAACGGTGACAGACGCCCAGCTGGGTTTGTCTCCTGCGTGGAGGGCCCATAGGAGCCACTAGCTCCCTGGCAAAGCCACTCTCCCTTTCTTTCTGGGTGTGTGGCTGAACTACATTTCCCAGCATCCCTTGCAGTTAGATGCTATCACGTGAGTCGGTTCCCGCCAATGGAATACAGGTGGAAGTAACGTGTGCCTAGGCCTTCAGCAGTGGGCGTGGCTCCTCCGTGTCCTTCCCCTTCCCCAACTGGCACCGCTGACCGTGCCTACAAGGTTAGTGCCCTAGCATGGCAAGGCAACAGGATGGAAGGAACCTGGGTCCCTGGAAGGCTGTGCAGATTAGAGTCTTCCCAGGGATCAGAACTGCTCACCTCAGAGCTGTTCACAATGAGAGAGACTAAACCAGTCTTTAAGCCATGTTTTGCTGGATATTTTTGTTACAGCAGCTTAGCGTGTGTACCCTAAGACAAGGGTCCGGAGGTCTTGGAAAAGAATTAGTCAAACCCACAGGTGAGCTCAGGGCGAGTAAATAAACTTAGCTATCGCCCTCAGGTTGACAGCCAGAGTTTTATGCCTCTTTGTTAGTTTCTCAGCGAGAGCACCGCAGTGTGTGAATAAAACAAGCATCCGGCAGGAATGGTGGCAGGCTGCAGAGTCCTTAGAGCTTGGAGCCAGCATCTGCAGCAGGCGGGCGGAGGAAGAGGCCCGCAGGGCTTAGGAGCATTTCCTAAAATCCTGGTTCTGTGAACAGAGCCTTGGGGACAACAGGTGGACCCCAGGAACATTGGTTACGTGAAGACCAAAGACGAGAGGTCTCTGCTGCCTGGGGAAAGCTTCCAAAATATTACTGTGATGGGGTTTCTTAGAAAAGAAATCAAACAAGCCAACAATTCACTGGTGAGCAAGGACTAGAACTTCTTTTGTGTCTCTCACATAGTTGCACTGCTCAGAAACCACCTTTTGCTGACTCGATTTCCCCAGTCTAAACAGTAAGTATAATCATAATCCCTCTGAGCAGATAGATATACCTGTTGTGGAAAAGCACATAGAGAAATGACCACCTCGCCATCTGCGGCTCAGAGTGTTTGGAGAAGCAGCATAGCACAGTGGTCAGGAGCTAGGACTCAGAAGCCAGCTCTACCCCTTACTAGCACGGTGACCTGGGCACCTGCATGTGACCCAGCTGCCTCATCTGTGAAGTGGGGCTGGTAAAAATAGCACCTACTGCCTATCATCATGATGAGGATTCACAGTTCTCAGAATAGTGCCTGGCACATAGTAAGGAGCACGATGTAAAAGTTGGTCAAATGTAGATACCACCTTTCAGGACAGGATTTTGATAATGTGCATCAAAAACCCTGAGCGAGCAATTCCACGTCGAAGAATTTTTCCTCAAAAGATCAGTACGGATGTGTGCAAAGGTTTATCTTCAAAGAAGCTCATGCGGTAATAAGTGACCATCAGTAGGGGGCTGGGCTAGACAAATAGCAGCAGAGGACGGTCATATTTTATGCAAGGGATTGCATTGCTGAAGATCTCACGGAATGCAAAACTCACATTACGCAAGATTAAATTTCCTACAACAAAGAAATGCAAAGCAGGCCTCACATTATTTCTGATTTTGCCCATAAAGCAAGGTTTAATTAATATTTTATATCCCACTATTTCAAGCTGTGTAATTCAAATTTGCATTAAATGTAACTGTATATTTATTATGGAACCACACAAAAATGTATGTTACAGAAGAAAAAGCAAGCTGAAGAAGACATCCATGGTACATCAATTTTAAAGAGTGTGACCTCATTTTCTTCAGAAAGACATTTTTTCAATGCAGGGAAAATGGACATCAAAACTTAAGGGGTGCTGGATTACTGGCAATGTGGTTCCATCTTTTTATTTCCTTACATTTTCTAAATGTTCTACAAGGAACATATTATGTTGGTAATAAGAAACAATAAAAAGGAACTTTTAAGAAATAAATGTAATATTGGTACTAACCGAATTTTGAAAAAAATAGCTACTCAGACAAGCAGGTGCATAAAAGGAGATAATTCCAACCCATTAATTGATGTCTACTGCCTTAGCGAGCTGGAGATTGGCTTTTTTCTAATACTTGGTCCCAGTGACTGATCAGGAAATAGCATATCTGACCAGAGCTCAAACTAAAGTTCTAGAACCAGGTAAATCTTTCAGAATGCAACAAGGGATACTTTAGAACCCCATGTACACTGGATCATTTACTCAATATGCCTGTGTGTACTTCTTTTGAGATCTGACAATATTTTTTTAATTTTTTTTTGTTCATTTATTTATTTTGAGAGAGAGAGAGAGAGAGCGTGAGCAAGAGAGGGGCAGAGAGAGAGGGAGAGAGAGAATCCCAAGCAGGCTCCGCACTGTCAGTGCAGAGCCCAACACGGGGCCCTATCTACCAACTGTGAGATCATGACCTGAGCCAAAATCAAGAGTCAGACGCTTAACTGACTGAGCCGCCCAGGTGCCCCTGAGATTTGATAATATCCTTAAACAAAACAAAAACCATGCTGTTTTGGTGACTCAAAAAAAAGCAAAGAACATGAAGAGCCTTCGGTCAACTTCTCTTTGTTCAGTTTCTCTGACCATAACGGGCACGGCACGTTCCGTGTAAAGTGGAGGAGAAGGAAGCCGCACCTCTTCATTCACTTTCTCCTCTCCAGGGAAAGAGCCACAGGGGTGGGAAGATAGCCAAGGGACCGGAGGGAAGCCAAGTTCCTTCAGACAGCCCAGAGTAGGCTGTGGCCTCCTGAGCCTTCTGCTCCACTGTCGGTAAGTACAAGTGTTAATGCTCATTCCAGGCTTACCTCTCCCTACACCAGCCATTCTGAACCCACCTGAAGTTTTCATTTATTGTTTTTGCTTTGAACACTCTGTACTCAGGGAATGCATTCACATGGATTATCTGGTTTGGCCATCACGTGGTAACTATGGTTGATAACCTTGTATTCTCTAGTGGAAATTTGCGAAGAGAGTAGATCTTAAATGTCCTCACCACTGCTCCCCAAGCCACAAATATGTGAGGTGATGGAGGAGTTAATTAACTCGATAGGGGGAATTCTTTCGCAATGTATACAAATATCAGATCATCCTGTATACTTTTACAATTTTATTTGTCAGTTATACCCCAATAAAACTGAAATCTTAGGGGCACCTGACTGGCTCAGTCGGTAGCATGTACCTCTCTTGATCTTGGGGTTGTGAGTTCGAGCCCCACATTGGGGGTAGAGATTACTTAAATAAGATCTTAAAAAAAAAAAAAGAAATTAAAAAAAAAAATTTTTTTAAGGCTATTCAGCAAACACCATCATTTCCCCAAGCTTACAGCACTGAGAGAGGCAGAAACATATGGACGCATAAGAGCTTGGGCTCTGGTTTGAATCCTGGATCCGCCAGCTCTCTGTGCTATGTAAGCTTCAGCAAGTTATGTAAGTTTCCTGTTCCTCAACCTTCCGTTATCCTCATCTACAAAACGGAGACAGTGATAACAGTACCCACATAGTTTTGTGGCGGAAAGCTCTAACAGTGCCTGATACAGAACAAATGCTCAATATACATTAACTGCTATGCATCAAATGAGGAAATCTGGCTCAGACAGATGTATTAACTTGCCCATGGTTACACAGCAAGCATTAGAGCCAAGACTTGCTTGGGTTTCCTTGCGATGATCGGATCTTGAAGTTTGATTTGGGTCTGTTTCATATCTCCCACGCCTCCTGTTAACATGCTCGTGCTTCCCTGTCCCTTCCTGAGCATATGGAGTGTATTTCTAATGGTTGCTTTAATGTCCTTGTCTACTAATTCTATCATCTGTGACATTTCTGGATCTGTTTCTATTGATTGATTTCTCTCCTCGTTATAGCTCGTATTTTCCTGCTTTGCATGCCTGGTAATTTTTTACTGGATGCCAGGCATTGTGAATTTCACATTGCTGAGCACTGAAATTTTTGGTTTTCCTTTCAGTATTTTGGGTTTTTGTTTTAGGATGATGTAGTTACATTACTGGGAAGAATTTGAATCTTTCGAGGCCTGCTTTTAAGATTGTTGAGCAGGTCCAGAACAGCCTTAAGTCTAGGGCTCATTTGGTGACTACTGACTGAGATAATATCTTTCTCAGGATTCTGCTCAATATCCCACTTGTTGGGTGTTCTCCCTTTTCTGGCTGATGAGGACACAAATAATTCCCGGCCCTCTGTAAGCTCCACCTGATTCTTCCAGGTGGTCTTTCCCTGGCCTCCAGTAGTATCCTCTCTTGCATGAACTGATCAGTACTCAGCTGAAGATTTGAAGGGAGCTCTGCAGACCTCCTATGTCCTCTGCACAGACAATCTACTCCCATTTCCCCAGGACCTTGGCTAGCACTTGAATGGGGTCTTGAACCAATGAAGTTTTCAATTAAGTAGTTGTTGAATAAATAAATATTGTCCCGCTCTCCATGTGTTAAGCTAATTTGGGTCATGGCTTAGCATTTGCCTTCCAGAAAACATCTCACAACCCGGCAAACCAAGGGCAGATTCTTCACTAAAGGAGACCAAAGTTCATTTCTCCAGGAGAGATTAAGTTGGAGATAAACATAGCCCTGGGACTTAACCACCTGCCAACATCAGCAACCCTAGCAACCCTAGATTCCTAGTGTGGTCCCTCCAGACAAGAGATTCCAGAGCTGGAGAGCTGCTATATTCAATAAGTAGCTGCTAGGCATGTGTGGCTATTGAGCACTTGAAATATTGTTAGTCTAAATTAAGATGTGATTGTAAGTATAAAGTATGCACCAGTATTTTCAGAAAGATTTATCATGGAAAAAAGAATGTAATGAAGTTCTCTTCTGATAACGCATTGAAGCAATGATAGTTTAGACATGCTGGCTTAAATAAAACATTATTAAAATTATTTCACATGTGGGGCGCCTGGGTCCTCAGTCGGCTAGGTTAAGCATCCGACTTTGGCTCAGGTCATGATCTCAGGTTTGTGGGTTCAAGACCCGCTTCAGGCTCTGTGCTGACAGCTCAGAGCCTGGAGCCTGTTTCAGATTCTGTGTCTCCCTCTATCTCTGCCCCTCCACCACTCACGCTCTGTCTCTCTCAAAAATTTGTTTAAAAAATAAAAATAATAATTTCACTTGTGTCTTTTTACTTTTATTTTTTAAGAGAGAGAGAGAGCGTGTATTGGGATGAGCACTGCTATGAACCATGGGAATCTACCCCAAAAACCAAGAGCACACTTTATACACTGTATGTTAGCCAATTTGGCAATAAATTATATTAAGAATAATAATAAATGTATCTTTCAAGCAATCAGAAAAAAAATGATCAGGTTCAATTCATCATCTTGAAAAATGATTTAATTTTTTTTTCAACGTTTATTTATTTATTTTTTTTGGGACAGAGAGAGACAGAGCATGAACGGGGGAGGGGCAGAGAGAGAGGGAGACACAGAATCGGAAACAGGCTCCAGGCTCTGAGCCATCAGCCCAGAGCCTGACGCAGGGCTCGAACTCACGGACCGCGAGATCGTGACCTGGCTGAAGTCGGACGCTTAACCGACTGTGCCACCCAGGCGCCCCTCATCTTGAAAAATGATTTAAATAAAAACAATGAAGGATCAAAAAAACAAGGAGAGAGGGCAAGCCGGGGAGAGGGGCAGAGGGAGGGAGAGAGAGAAAGAGAGAATCTTGAGCAGTCTCTATGCTCAGCATGGAGCCCGACACAGGGTTCAATCCCACAACCCTGGGATCCTGACCTGAGCTGAAATCAAGAGGCAGAGGCTCAACCAACTGAGACACCAAGGCACCCCTCTTTTTACCTTTTTAAGGTGGTTACTAGAAAGTTTAGGGGCACCTGACTGGCTCAGTTGAAAAGAGCACGTGACTCTTGATCTCAGGGTTGTGAATTCGAGCCCCATGTTGGGTGTGGTGATTACTTAAAAATAAAATCTTTGGTGGCTCAGTAGCTTGAGTTTCGGACTTGGGCTCAGGTCATGATCTCGCAGTTTGTGAGTTCGAGCCTCGTGTCGGGCTCTGTGCTGACAGGTTGGAGCCTGAAGCCTGCTTCGGATTCGGTGTCTCCCTCTCTCTCTACCCCTCCCCCACTATGCGCTCTGTCTCTCTCTCTCTCTCTCTCTCTCTCTCTCTCAAAAAGAAATAGACATTAAAAAAAATAAAATCTTTAAAAAAAAAAAGTTTAAAAGGCCATGTATGGCTCACGCTGTATTTCGATTAGCCATGGAGGGAGAGGGCGGAAGGGCAGCTCTGGACTGGCTGCAGTCTTAAGCCACATCCCCAAGACTTGAGGCTGACAGGAAGACAGGAAGTAGACTATGGGATGGAGCAGGAGGCACAGAGACTGATGTGGTAGCTTCAGTTCCATGTCACCCTGAGGCAGTTCCCCACCCTGTTCCCCAAGCAACTTAACGTGAGTCACCGACCCGTTGCCTCAGGGAGACCGTTGTCAGCGTAAATCCAGAGAACAATGGCAGCAGTTGCCTGAGTTTGTAAGATCAAAGGGCGAAGAAGAAGTCCTACTCCAGACTAAAGAAAGCCACCACAGCCTCCATCTTTACCACATCCTAGAGGGGAGAGTTGGTGACCTTCTCCCAACGGCTCAGATTTGTGCAAGTCAGTTTCTCCTTCTGTAAAATGGGGCTGACAACAGCACCCGCCTCACCAGGCTGCTGCGGGGGCCCATTTATGCACGGAACTTCGAACAGTGCGAGCGGTTGGCCGTGAGTGAGCCCTGCCCAGCATCACAGCGGGAAGGCCACGTACCTGGTCTAGTAAGGAGAGCAGTAGAAGCCATGCTGACTGATGATCACCAGAGCAATGCCCGTTTGTGCCCCTCAGTCCTCAAGGTCCATCTCATCTGCCTCGTGACGTCAAGCTGCCCACCTTTCAGTGAGCCAGAACATGCACACCGCTCTCAAAGAATGCTGGGGCTCTGGGTTCCTGGTGGTAGGGGTCCCCTGGGGCAATCTCCTCCGGGGCCTGTGATACACCTCCTCATAATGAGACTTTCTCCCTTCAGTCCCCAGACTCCCCCTAATTCGCCGAAACCTGCAGGCCTTAAAACAAACAGGTGGGACTGGGTTAGAATGCTTCCGTGGGCATTTAGGATCTAAGGTTGCGTACGAAACGTCGGAGTATGGGTGGCTTTTTGAGCAATTTTAGGAGCATTAGCAGGTTACCTGGACCAGGGAGGCCTGGGTCCTTCTTGCCTCTCCATTCAAATAGGAGCCCGGACTCGAGGCAGCCTGTGCATGGCCTTCTCTCCATGGCAGCCTCAGAGAAGCTCCCAGGTCTTGCACTTCTAAGGCAGCTAATGAGACTGCCTAGCCCAAGTGGTACTCTTCCCTTAGCAGAAGAGGCCGCAGTGGGTTCTGCTTCTAAGGGGACAAGGTCAAGTACACAGGAAACGTTCACAGACAGTGGAGGCAGCAGAGGAGGAGACTACTGAGCTCTAACTCATCATTGCCAGCAGGTCTCATCCTGGCTTGAAGCTCTTAAGAGCAGGCATCTTGGGGCACCTGGGTGACTCAGCTGGTTAAGCGCCTGACTTAAGTGCAGGTCATGATCCTGCAGTTTGTGGGTTCGAGCCCCGCATCGGGCTCTGCACTGACAGCTCAGAACCTGCTTGGGATTCTCTCTCTCTCTCTCTCTCTCTCTCTGCCCCTCCTCCACTCAGGCTTTCTCTCTCAAAAATAAATAAACATTTAAAAAAAAAAAAAAGAGGGGCCGCCTGGGTGGTTCAGTCAGTTAAGCGTCCAGCTTCGGCTCAGGTCATGATCTCATGGTTCATGAGTTAGAGCCCCACGTTGGGCTCTGTGCTGACAGTTCAGAGCCTGGAGCCTGCTTCCGATTGTTTCCCTCTCTCTCTGCCCCTCCCCCAGCTCACACTCTGTCTCTTTCTCTCAAAGATAAATAAACATTTAAAAAACATTTAATAATGATAAAAAAAGGAGGTATCTTATGCTTTTTTATGGACCCAGAACTTATCAGAATAGAAGCTCAACAGTGTTTTGGGATGAATGAATGAATGAATGACTTAACAGTCATTAGGAAATGATTGAAGTCATGCACTCTCCGTGAGAATACAGAGGGGAGACACTGACACTTCAAGGGACATTCAGCGGAAGGGTCAGGCAACCATCCAGAAATAGTTCTGAGCACCTACTAGGTGCCAGGCCCTGTCCTATGCATCAGAAGGAATGTACTGAACAAGGACTCTTCTCTCCAGAAACTCACACTGCAGAAGAAACAAGAATCAGAGAGATTGGAGAGTGACCTGTGACAAGGTTCTACGTCTTTCAGTGGGGGAAACTGAGGCTCAGCAAGGTGCGGACTTGCCCAGGCCACGTGGCTGGCAAGTGGCAGTACCAGGATTTGAACCTCTGTCTGTGTGACCCCCCAAAAAGCCCCAGACAGAAAGGGAAGAGACAGAGATCAGGCGCCGGCCCTGGTCCAGCACACCGGGAGGACGCAGCCCAAAGACTGAAAGACTCAGCACCTGAGAAGAGCTCAGCCTTTATTGGTTTACAAATCCCAGGCCTGAAATAAGTCAGCTGGTTCTTAGTGGCAGTTGAGCCTCCACCCAGGCAAATCCCAGTCGCTTATGTCCCTATGCCAGCTTCTCACCTGTAAAAAAGAAACTAATGATACCCCCTCCCATAGAGCTTTATAAGCACTGAATCAGTTAATATGCATAAATCTCCTTTAAAAGTTCTCAACACATAGTTAACATTCAGAACCTGTTTTTATTACTTCCAGTTTTCTCTATCTTTTGTCCCCTTTCTTTCCCTGAAGACTTCTGGAAAGTAACTCAATGCATCTGCCCCCGATGGGACTGCCCATCCTCTCAGCTGAGTGATAAAATCCGGGTGCTGGTTGACAGGGAGAGACACATCTTGGAAGGCATCCACACACAGTTTCTTAGCACGGATCTGCTTTCGCTCCTGGATGCAGTTAAACGGCTTTGAACTTTGGAGTTAGCCTGACCTCTAGTGGTCAGGAAGAAAACTGAACAGACGGCTGGTTGCAGCCGCTCAAATGTGGCAAAACTAAGGCGGGACCCCAGCACGCGGCTTTATGTGGCAACCTTTCTGGAGAGCTCACGAAATGCTGAATTGTGCTAACAACAGGGAAGTTACACCCCGTGGTGAAGTCCACTCATTTATAAGTGACAGGGGTGGGGTTTTAGCCCAATCCTGTCTGGCTCCTGAACCTTCTTGTATTTATCCACCTGCCTTGGGCCCTACACTGGAGTCTGGCAATGTAAAGCAAAATGCATGATCCCTGCCCACAGGAACTTAGAGACTAAATGAGTCAGTTCCAGAACGGAGGTCCCCTGCTCCCCATTCAAATGCTCTTCTCGCTAGGACACTAGAAACGCTGCTATGGAAACAGCTCATTTTGGGATGCTGGGCTTCCCACCTGGACTAGAAGCTCAGCAAAGACAGGGATGCCTCAGGTCTCTGTCCCCTTACTGGGTCCATGGAGCCTCATCTGGGGCCTCACTTGCAGTCCACCAGGAGCTCGGGCTGCCCCTTTGGTTATACAGGGTTGGAGGGATTTAGGTTTGCAGCACTTTGCTGCCACTGGGATTAGCCACCATTTGTAAAGTATGCCCCCCCCCCCCCCCCCCCCCCCCCCCCCGCGAGCAGAGCGCTAAGCATTTCACATGCATTCTTAGTCCGTTCTGACAGCGCTCCCATGAGGCAGGTTCTACTGTAGTGTCGTTTTACAGAAGAAAAATCTAAGGCTTAAAAAATGGTAAAGCAACTCGTCCAAAAGACAGTAGAGCCAGGACTTGAGTTCAGTTCTGCCTGACCCCGAAACCCACACTTTGAGGCGCCTCCTGCCTGACTTCCGGGCACTGTGGCTTGACCTGTAGAGCTCCGTGTACCCCGTTCCCTACCCCGTTCCCACTGTCGGTCTGAGAGGTGGGATCTAAGTGCAAAGAGTTTATTTGGGAAGTGATCTCAGGGGGCACCGGGAGAAGACAGGGGAAGGGTATTAGTCAGCTCCGGCTGCCGGCACAAAATAGCACACACCAGGTGGGCTTACACAGCAGACATTTATTTTTTCACAGTTTTAGGGGCTGGAAGTCTAAAATCAAGGGGCCAGCAGTGTCGGTTTTTTTAAGATCTCTCTACTTGGTTTGCAAATGGCTACTGTTTGGCTGTGTCCTTCCTCACAAGGTCTTTTCTCTGTGCACACCTCTGGTGTCTGTGTGTCCTAATCCCCTCTTCTTTAAGGACACCAGCCAGATTGTATGAGGGCCCACCCACCCAAATGGCCTCATGTTAACTTAATCGCCTCTTTAAAGGTCCTCTGTCCCCAAACAGTCACATTCTGAGGTCCTAGGGGGTAGGGTTTCAACATAGAAATTTGGGTTGCAGGAGGGGACAGTTTGATCCATAACGGGAAGTAAGACCAGGGAGAAGGAAAGAAGCAAATGAGGCATGGTTAACGTTGTAGGCAGATGGGGCCCTGACCCCACTGAGGACACGAGGGAGATCGTGTCAAACACTCTCAGGATTATCCCATCCCGAGAGCAAGCCAACGGCTGCCCCGGAGCATTAACTCCCCAACACTCCCGGTCCAGGAGGAAGCCCTCAGGTTGAGATGCAGCTGCCCGCTGGAGGGGGAAGTCGCGAATGGGACGGTGAGTGCCAAGGGCACACGGGTGTCTGCTGCGTCAGCTGTGCCGCCACCACCACCCCATCTACTCCTGAGTCCACTGGATTCTCACGTGACAGCACCTGGCTCCAACCCAACCCTGGTTGGTTGCAACAGGCCCATCTTAAAACGATTTTTCTACAAGTGCATTTGTTAACAAGTAACAAAGTCAAGTCAGAGGGCTTCCATCAGAGTCTGCTCGGTTTCCAGTTTTTGCTGCCCTTCCCATCGTACAGCAGGAGCAAAGTCACCGCCACGCCTTCTGGTGCAACTTTGTAAGAGGCAGGGCTCTGACTGCAAATGGCAGAACCGCACTTCAAATTGGCTTAAAAATACAGGGCAAGGGTGGGGGGGAGGGGCAGTTCACAGGCTCACGTCACTGAATATGCCAGCGCTGCTGGAGCAGGAGTTCAAACATAACTTTGGGGACTGGTCTTTCTAAACCTCAGGGCTCAGTTTTTCTATGTTGACTTTTTTTTTTTTTTAATGTTTATTTGTGTGTGAGAGAGAGAGAGAGCAAAAGGGGCAGAGATAGAGGGAGACAGGGAATCCCAAGCAGGCTTTGTATCATCAGCACAGAGCCCGATGCGGGGCTCAAATCCACAAACCGTGAGCTTGTGACTCAAGCCGAAACTAAGACTTAGACGCTTAACCGACTGAGCCACCTGTGTTGGCTTCTTCTGAAAGCGGGTGTCTCTATATAATGATACAGGTGAGCTCCAGATCTATGTCCTACCAGTAGCTCCAGCAGTTAGGATGCTTTTTTTTTTTTTGGCTGCTAATAACAGAGAAACAGGCTCAACAATAAGGACAGAGCCTAGGCTCTAGAGGTGGGCTGGACGCCCTCCGTTTCACTCAGCCATTCGGTGAATATAGCCAAGCCTACTGGGCAACAAGTTCAAGTTTGAAGGACACAACAGATGAGCTTCTATGGAATCTCTTCTTGACCTCTCCTCCAATCTGTCCCCCACACAGAATGCCAAGTGACACTTTACAATGCAAATGTAACTATGTGACTCCCCCGACCAAAAGCCCTCAGGGACCGCCCCCTGCTTCACCTGCACAAACACACCCTCTGGCAAATGAGTTGTCTTCAATCCCCATCAGAAAGGAGGATCCGCTAGTCCAGAGCTATACCAATTCCCCTGCTCTTTGTCACACTGTGGTCTCAAGGGACCTTGATCTTCTGCACATCCCACAAAATATCACTCTGATCCACCATACCAGTGACACCATGCTGATCAGCCCTGGTGGGCAGGAAGTGCAAAATCTCTGCACATTCTGGGGCGCCACAGGATAGGAGACGCGGTCGAGAAAGATTCGGGAGGCTGCTGCATTGGTGAGGTTTTCCTTCCAGCCTGGTGGTCCAGGGTATCCCCCCAAGACAAAGGAAAGCACACTGCACTTGGCAGTTCATATCACTAAGAAGGATAGCACAAGGTAGGCTTCTTGAGGCTTTAGGGATAACTCACACACGCGGAGATGCCCTTCTTGTTAACTCAGAAAGCAACGCGTTTGGTTTTTGTTTTTCCTTTTGTTTTTTAAATATTTTCTTTTGAGAGAAAGAGACAATGGGCAAGAGGGAGAGGGGCAGAGAGAGAGAGGGAGAGATTGAGAGGGAGACACAGAATCCGAAGCAGGCTCCAGGCTGAGCTGTCAGCACAGGGCCGACGCGGGGCTCCAACCCACGAGACGTGAGGTCATGATCCGAGCCAAAGTCGGCTGCTTAACAGACTGAGCCACCCAGGCGCCCCCTCAGCGCGTTTTGAATTATGCCCAGAGAAGAACAGAGCTTTGCAGGAGGGTTTGCACCATACAAGTGGATCTGCACTTGGAGCCACAGAACATGGCAGATCCCATGGCATAGAGGTGTCCGTGATAGAAAGTGAGTCTGTGCAGAATCTCCAGAATCTCCAAAAGGAGAATTGCAGCACAGACCCCCAGGGTTCTGGTGCAACGCCATGCCACGTGCAGCGGAGAACTCTTTAATATTTGAGAAAGCGGCTCCTCGCATGCTACTGGACTCTAGGAGACGGAAACCTCACCATGGAACACCGTCATGAGCTGACTGCTGTCAGACCCCTGAGTCATGAGAGTGGGCAAGTGAGGCAGAAATTCATAGTACAGTGGAAATGGCACCTTTGGGATCAGTCCTGAGCAGGTCCAGAGAGCGCAATTAAGCTACGCTACACAAACACGTGGCCCAGACCTCCCTGTATCCACCTCTCTTGCTCCAACACCCTTCCTCGGCTCCTGCCTGTGTCCTGATGAAGGGTTTTCTACAGACCCCCTGGAAAAAGAGAAAATCCAAGCCAAGCTCATGGATGGATTGGCTCAATATATTGGTGTGAGCTAAAAATGTACTACTCCTGCACTGTATCCCCACTCATAGGCAGCTTTGAAAGAACGTTAGGCAGAGGACCTGGTCACCAACTTTGTGAGAAGAGAGAAGTAGCCCGAGTTAAGAACATACGCTAACTTCTTGCAGCGGTGAATGGCTCAAATGATTGGTCAGGAGCCTTGAAGGAGCAAGATCAGAAGGTCAGAGATCTTGAGGCCGAATTATGTCACTGGATCTGTGGGAGAGACACGGCGTGTGTGGGCCCTGGTGCCTCTGGTCAATAACCATCACAGGGTATCCATTGAAAGGAAGCAATTGGGCCACGGGGTGGGCAGCGTGACTTTTCCGGTGGAGACCAGCCGGCCTCTTCATTCAGCTACAACTGTGCCATAACTCTAAGCCTTTGAATGGAGCAACTAGGTGGCAGATTTGGAGGCTCAGCAGGGTCTCAACGACACGTGCTCCCTCCCACCAAGGCTGATCTAGCCACTGCCTGCATCATCTATCGACACTAAACCCTCAGTATGGTGCGGTCCCTGGCAGACCCAGCCAGCCAACGGGTGGCAAGTTGATTGCATTGGATCATTTCCACCCCAGAGTGGGCAGTGATGTCTCCCTACAAGGATTCACTTGGATTCCAAGTATGGGTTAATATGCCTTTCCTGCCCACGGTGGCCACCACTATCTGAAGCCTCACAGAGTGTCTGCTTTTCCATCATGGGATCTTGGGTAACAAAGTCTTGCACCAAGGGCCTCCTGTTTTATGATGAAGGAGAGGCCACCGTGGACATGATATTCCATGTCGCTCAGAAGCTGCCTAACGGCACCCAGAAATGGCTTCTTAAATGCAAAACTAGGGCGCTGAGGTGGCTCAGTCAGTTGAGTGTCCGACTCTTGGTTTCGGCTCAGGTCATGATCTCGCGGTTCTTGAGTTTAAGCCCCGCGTCGGACTCTATGCTGACAGTGTGGAGCCTGCTTGGGAGTCTCTCTCTCTCTCCCTCTCTCTGCCCCTCCCCTGCATTCTCTCTCTCTCTTTCTCTCAAAATAAATAAGTAAATCTAAAAATAAAATAAAATAAAATAAAATAAAAAATAAAAGCACAGTTAAGACACCAGCTTGGGGATGACACCTTGCAGGGGGAGGTCAGGTGCTGTCCTTCAAGACATAGTATGTACT
Organism: Prionailurus viverrinus; assembly: GCF_022837055.1. Classification (NCBI taxonomy): domain Eukaryota; kingdom Metazoa; phylum Chordata; class Mammalia; order Carnivora; family Felidae; genus Prionailurus; species Prionailurus viverrinus. Next base: position 22,554,566 of record NC_062576.1, on the reverse strand, counting down.
TTGCCCCAGTAGCCATTATATGGCAGTGTGTTCCTACCAACAAAGTTATAATGCATAGATCTGAGAACCAAGAGTAGCATCACTACCCCTCCACCCTCACACCCAGTGACCCACTTAGGGAACCTGTGTTTCCTCTCCCTGCAACTTTAAGCTCTGCTGAACTGGAGGTCCTGATTCCTAGGGGAAGGACACTCCTGGCAGGTGACATAATAACCATTCCACCGACCTAAAGCAAAGCTGCTATCTGGTTATTTTGGGCTCCTTAGCCAGTAGCCCAGCAGGCAGAAAAAGCAGTTACTGTATTAGCTGAGCTAATTGGCTCTCATTATCACTAGGATATAGGATCACTGCTACGTAATGAGGACAGAGGAGAGGATTCTGAAGCTCTGAGGGTTTGCCGGGGTGCCCTTTGGTGCTCCCGTGCCCGATTTTAACCGTGAAAAGGCAACTACAACAACCCCAGCCTCCTCCAGGCCTGGAAACCAGGGGCTCAGAGCCCTTAGGGATGGAGATCTAGGCTAACCGTCCAGACAAGCAAAATCAGTGGCCAAAATAAGCACATGAAAAGATGCTCAGCATCATCAGTCTTCAGGGAAATGCAAATCAAAACCAAAATGAGATAGCACTTCCCACCCACCAGGATGGCCATAATCAAAAAAGAAGAACAGTGTTGGTGAGAAAGTGAAAAAATCGGAACCCTCGTACATCGCTGGTGGGAATGCAAAATAGCACAGCTGCTTTGGAAAACAGTTTGGCAGTTTCTCAAAAAGTTAAACTATGAGCTACCATTATGACTAAGCAATTCCACGCCTAGGTAGAGACCCAAGAGAGATGGAAACACCTGTCCGCACAAAAATCTGTGCATGAATATTCCCAGCAGCGTCGTCCAACAGAGCCAAAAAGTGGAAACAACCCAAATGTCCATCTTACACGGGTGAACAAAATAGTATATTCATGCAATAGAATCATCCAGCCATGAAGGAACACGGTACTGATATCTGCTACCACTTGGATGAGCCTTCGAAATACGCTGATTGAAAGAAGCCGGACACAAATTGTAAAAAAAAAAAAAAAAAAAAAAAAGCGGGGTGGGGAGCGCCTAGGTGGCTCAGTCGGTTAAGCAGCCGACTTCAGCTCAGGTCATGATGTGGCGGTTTGTGGGTTCGAGCCCCGTGTCAGGCTCTGTGCTGACAGCTTGGACCCTGGAGCCTGCTTCGGATTCTGTGTGTCTCTCTCTGCCCCTCCCCTGCTTGTGCTCTGTCTCTTTCCCTCTCTCTCAAAAATAAATAAACATTAGGGGAAAAAAATTTTTTTAAGTGGGGGGGGCACCTGGGTGGGTCAGTCAGTTAAGCAGCAGACTCTTGGTTTTGGCTTAGGTCATGATCTCCCAGTTTCGTGAGCTCAGGCCCCACATCAGGCTCTGTACTGGCAGCACAGAGCTTGTTTGGGATTCTCTCTCTCTCTCTCTCTCTCTCTGCCCCTTCCCCACTCATGCTGTCTGTGTCTCTCTCAAAATAGAAAAAGAAAGAAAGAAGCCAGACACAAAAAACCATCTAGTGGCTGATTCCATGTACATGAAATTTCCAGAAAGGCAAGTCCACAGAGACAAGACAGAGGGCGGATAAGGGGCTGCCAGGGTTTGGGTGGGAGCAAACAGAGGAATGAGGGGGGAGCCTCCCCTAGTGGTGGTGTCTTCTGGGGGTGATGCAAGCATTCTGAAATTAGACAGCGGGAATGGTTGCACAACTTTGTGAGTACCCTAAAAACCATGATGCTGCACAAACTGTTCAAAGAGCGAATTTTATACTTTGTGAGTTATATCTCATAAGAAGAAATCGATGAGACAAAAAAAAAAAAATTGCTGGCCAAGAAGTGGAGGAGACTTGAGAATGGATAGTAAAGATAGTCTGGCCTCAGGACCAACTGAAATAGTGGACGTGGGGCTTATCCCACCAATGCTCCTGTTGGCGATCTTTTTTAAAGAAATTGTGATAATGGGCTCCCACCCAGAGGGACAGAGGGACAAGACAGAGTGAGGAACCTAACAGGAAGTAGGAGGGAGTTAGCAGCCCCTGCGAGCAGCTGTGATTCTTCGCCTGGGGCTCTGTCTGGCCACTGAGGCCACTTGGCCCACCTGCAAGAGAGTCTCGGCATGCCCTCAAATGCTGATGAAAATGGGGGGACCAACACCCCATCTCTGTGGTCAGGATAACTCTATAATGCGTGTTCTAAATTTTTTTTTAATGTTAATTTATTTTTGAGAGATAGAGGGGGACAGAAGATCCTAGGCGGGTTCTGCACTGCCAGCAGAGAGCCTGATGCGGAACTTGAACTCACAAACCACAAGATCGTGACCTGAGCCGAAATTGGTCGCTCAACCAACTGAGCCACATAGACGCTCCTATGTTGCGTGTTCTACGCAATCTCCCAGAGTCCCCAGCGGGGTTCACACTCCAGTTGGCCACAGCAATAACCTGTTCCATTAAACACTTCTAACTGGCTGTCTTCCTTCCCTCTCTCATGACTCTAATTCCCTACTGGTGCTTCCTGGGATCAATTACCAAATTAGCTAGTTGCACTCACAACCTTGTTTTGAGATCTGCTTCTAGAGGAACTCTCTTGGAGACAACTCCACTCCAGGCAGGGTCTCCCCAATGGCCATCAGTAAATTCAAGTTTATGACTTATCTTTTCAGCAACTGTGGGGAAGAGATAGATTATTTATGGTCCTGGGAGGAGGGGGTGGGGGTAAAATAAAGATCTCTGAGGCATTTACCAGTAGAAAGGGCAACTCTTTGAGATTTCCAAAATTTCCTTGGCCCCAGCACATTTCCAGCAGCTGTCAAAGTAATAAGCCACTAGTGTCTTGAAAGAATCTTGGTGTCCCATTGGGGTGGAATCACGGCCTGTGAAATATTCCCCAAACTCTTCTTTTAAGGGGAACATTCCAAGATGTCTCTAGCATGCTGACAGATGTTTCTAGATACACCATATCTACCGTAAGCAGGACAATAGACATGATATAAAGCAGAGTATTTAAGTGAAGGGGCAAACAAAGTAAGTTATTGCAAGCCACCCCAGAAGCCTAGGCTTTTTTTTTTTTTTTTAATTTCTTAACGTTTATTTGTTTACTTATTTTTGAGAGAGAGAGACAGAGAGAGAGAGACAGAGCATGAGCAGGGAAGGGGCAGAGAGAGGGAGACACGAAATCTGCAACAGGCTCCAAGGGGACTGGAACCCACAAACTGTGAGATCGTGACCTGGGCCAAAGTCAGATGCTGGAGCCACCCAGGTGCCCCTGAAGCCTAGATATTTTGATGGCCCCACAAAGTTCATCTGAAATGTGGGGATGGGATGGGCGCTGAATGTGGGCTCGGAGGCTGCTCTGAGGCTGTGCAGGTCCTGGCTGACACAAAGGCCCTGTTCTCTTTCTGGTGGGGTTGGGGCTGGGGCGGGGCATGAACAGCATTTCTGCAGGGAGGAAAGTACTTAATAAACCAACTCTAATTGGCTGGGTATGGCTTTGTAGATAAATAAAGTGTTAGTTAGCTTCAGGCCCTGCTAAGGGAGGCCGGTCAGGGGATGCCCTCAGGTCTGAGTTCTCCTGGGGCAGTTTCTTTTGGAAAACAAAGATTCAAGATAAGCATGGAATGCTGTGACCATTTCTTCTGCTATGTGGGAGGGTACCTGCGGGAGGCTCTCTGAATCGCACACAAGACCTAGGCCAGCGTGACTAATATGTCATAAATATGGCCTCTTTGTATAAAGGTGATTCATGCACAGCTTGGCTGTTGTGGTTGCAGCCGTGTGGACGAGGAACAACAGAATCTACGTGCATGGGTACCGCTGGCCATCCTGATGAGATAAAGCTGTGCAAGCTGAATCTCATCCTTCTCAACTGGGGGCTGTTTTGTCCCCCACGAGATATTTGGCAATGTCTGGGGACGTTATTAGCTGTCACGGCTAGGGAAAGAATGCTACTGAAATCTAATGAATAGAGGTCAAGTATGCTGTTAAACATCCTAGAATGTGCAGGGCAGCCCCCCACAACAAAAGATTATCCAGCCCAAAATGTCACTAGTGCTGAGGTTGGAGAAACCGTATTGCGTTAAAGGCTGTTGTGCCTTTTCAATCTGATAGCCAACCCAAGCTTGTAACCAAAGCTATCATGCTGCACAGGCTGACCTTGATCAGTCCCCAAGAGTGTACTTATACTGCCGAGGTAAGCATGTCGTGGCGCTACTGAGGATTATCAACTTGTTTATTCTCTGCTGGAAGCAGATGCTAATGCTGAGGCCTCGCCCTCCAGCAGGGGAAAGCTCAGCGCGGCTGAGGGGGCTTCTTACAATCCAGCGGGAGCAGTCTTGCAGGAGTCCACTAGGGGGCAGCCATCAGCAGCATCCTCTTGCGAAGGTGGCTTAAAATGAAATCAAAAAATAAAATAAACCAAGAAAAGCTCTGCTGCCTGTCACCGTGCTGTCCTTAAGAGAAGCGAAAGAGCCTGGAGAAAGAGAGACACATGCGCGAAAATTCCAGTTCTGCCACGCGCCCGTATTTGCCAAGAAAATAATACACGCAGACAGACGGCACAACGTATATCTCCGAGGAAATTTTTGTCAGTGAAGATATATGTAAGCACTGTCAACATATCGGTATGGAAAGTTATTTTAAAGTGGCTTTGTAAAGACACATTTTTCTTTTTAAAAACATATAGTGTAAGTTTCATAAGTGCACGTGCACATGAAACAAAATTGCAAACACACAAAACAATACACGGGGATCTATATAGTAGATCTCTATCATACAGCTGCAAAGTCGGCAAGAAAAAAAAATTAAAAGTGTTGTCGTTCTACATGTTGGTATAAATGTAGAGCTGGAAGGGCACAAGTGGGTCCAAGCACTTTGGAAAACAGTAGGACATTCTTCAAGTTCAAGATGTGCAGTTCCTCTCCTCATGCAGATGGGCACAAGGAGACATGTTCAAGGTTATTCATAGGAACATTGTTCCTTTTTTATTATTTTTTAAGTTTATTTATTTTGAGAGAGAGAGAGAGAGAGAGAGACAGTACACAAGAGGGGGAGGGGCAGAGAGGGGGAGGGAGAGAGAGAATCTCAAGTAGACTCCACGTTGGCACACAGCCCAATGTGGGGCTCGAACCCACGAACTGTGGGACCATGACCCAAGCCGAAGTCAAGAGCCAGACGCTTAACTGACTGAGCCACCAGGCACCCCAGGAGCATTGTTCTTAATGCAGTCGGAAACATCCCATATGTCCATCTGCAGTAGAGTGCGTAGATAAATTGTGGCATATTCGTATAATGAATATGATTCTACAGTGATTGTCAATCTTTTTCGTCCCAGGACTTCTTTACTTCTTAAAATCTACCAACTGCCCTCAGAGAGCTTTTTTTTACATGGTTACAGCTCTATGTACTTGCCAGATAAGACATTTGAACTGAGAAACTTTTGATATATGTATTAATTCATCCTTAAAATAATAAACATATAACATAACAATTATATTGTTATGAACAATAACTTGGTTTAAAAAAAAACTAGCAAGAATGGCAGAATTACTTTACATTTTTGCAAATCTCTTTAATGTCTTCCTTTATAGAAGATAAATGAGTGGGGTGCCTGGGTGGCCCAGTCCATTAAGCGTCTGACTTCGGCTTGGGTCATGATCTCATGGTTTGTGAGTTCGAGCCCCGTGTCAGGCTCTGTGCTGACAGCTCGGAGCCTGGAGCCTGCTTCGGACTCTGTCTCCCTCTCTCTCTCTGCCCCTCCCCTGCTGGTGTTCTGTCTCTCTCTCTCAAAAATAAATAAACGTTAAAAAAAAAAAAAAGAAAAAAGAAGAAGAAGATAAATGAGTTCTTGAATCTGCTTCTGCATCCAGTCTGTTGCAATACTGCACACCGTGTAGCTCCTGGAAAGCTCCACAGTACCCTCGTGAGAGAATGGAGATTAAAAAAGGCAAACAACTTCTCAGGCAAACTTATATACTATGGATGCGTAGTTGGTAGTATGAAAACAGTTTTGACTTCTTGGATGGCCTGATTTTGAGAAGCACCACAATGTAGCGATGAAAATGTGCTACATCAGTATGTGGGATGTCATAGACCGCTCTCACAAATGTCATATTGAACAAAAGAATACATTTGGGGGGGAGGGGGGTAGAGAGGGAATGGGGAGTTATTATTTCCTGGGTACAGAGTTTTAGTTTTGCAAGATGAAAAGAGTTCTGGAGATGGATGGCGGTGAAGTTTGCACGACCCTGTGAAGCGCTCAATACCAGTGAAATGTATACTCACAAGTTGTTAATATGGTGAATCGTATGTCATGTGTATTTTACTACAATTTAAGTTTTTAAAAGAATATGCTTGGTTAGATTCCATTCATATAATAACGTTTCAAAACAGCCCAAACTAAACGAAATTATTTAAGTACACATACATGCATAGTAAATCTTTAAGAGCAAGGGGAATTATTATTGCAAAATCAAGATGGTCAGTACTCTTGGGAGAGAAGAATGGGGCTGTAATTGGAGATTGACGTGAATAGTACTGTACATACTCTTTTAAAGATTTTACTTACTTAATTTATTTATTTAAAAAAAAATTTTGTTTATTTAATTTTGAGAGTGAGACAGAGCACGAGAGGGGAAGAGGCAGAGAGAGAAGGAGACACAGAATCTGAAGCAGGTTCCAGGCTCCAAGCTGCCAGCACGGAGCCTGACATGGGGCTGGAACCCACGGACCATGAGATCATGACCTGAGCCAAAGTCAGACACTTAACCGACTTAGCCACCCAGGCGCCCCTTAATTTTTTTTTAATGTTTACTTATTCTTGAGAGAGACAGAGACAGAGCGTGAGCAGGGGAGGGGCAGAGAGAGAGGGAGACACGGAATCTGAAGCAGGCTCCAGGCTCTGAGCTGTCAGTACAGAGTCTCACATGGGGATCGAATTCACAAACCGCTAGATCATGATCTGAGCTGAAGTCAGACGCTTAACCGACTAAGCCACCCAGGTGCCCCAGATTTTTTTTTTTAAGTAATCTTTAAACCCAGTGTGGGGCTCAATCCCAAAACCCCGAGATCAAGAGTCACATGCTCCATCAACTGAGAGCCAGCCAGGCACCCTGTATGTAATTACTCTTTAAGCTGAATATATTTTATGCATTTTCTACATGTATATGTATATATAATGGATTACTCTCATTAAAAGTCAAAAGGCATTCAGAGAAGAAAGGACAGACTATTGAGCAAACAGTACCATAACAATTGCAAACCTATATGCAAACAAAAATAATCCTTGACCCATAGTCAAAAATTAACCCAAAATGGAGGATAGGCCTAAATGTAAAACCTTAAACTATAAAACGTCCAGAAGAGGGGTGCCTGGGTGGCTCCACTGGTTAAGCATCCAACTTCGGCTCAGGTCATGATCTCACAGTTCTGTGTGAGTTTGAGCCCTTCATCGGGCTCTGTGGTGACAGCTCAGACCCTGGAGCCTGCTTCAGATTCTGTGTCTCCCTCTCTCTCTGCCCCTCCCCCATTCATGTTCTTGTCTCTCTGTCTCAAAAATAAATAAAACATTAAAAAAAATTTTTTTTAAACGTCCAGAAGGAAACATAAGGGATTTGTTATCTCAAGTTATGCAAAAAATTCTTAGATAAGACAGAAAAAGCACAATCCACAAAAGAAAATTTTGATGTGTTGAACTTCATCAAAATTTTAAAACTTCTGCTCTTTAAAAGACATGAAGGAAATGAAAAGACAAACCTAAGAGAAAATATTTGCAAAACACATTCTATATATACAAGAAAAATACAAAGAACACATGAAACTCCATAATAAGAAAATGAACAACACAGTTTTAAAAAAAGTTAACATATTTGAATAGATAATTCACTAAAGAAGATACATAGACTGTCAGTGAACAATCTGAAAATGAAATTAAGGAAATGAAAAGACAAGCCACAGACTAGGAGAGAATACTTGCAAAACACATTCTATATATATACAAAAAATACAGTGAAACTCCATAATAAGAAAATGAGCAACCCAGTTTAAAAATGGGCAAAATATTTGAAAAGACAATTCACTAAAGGAGATACAGACTATTAATGAACAATGTGAGAATGAAATTAAGAAAATGATTGCATTTACAATAGCATGAAAAAGAATAAAACACTTAGGAATAAATTCAACAACAGAAGAGGAAGATTTGTACAATGACTATTACAAAACATTGTTGGAAATAAAGAAGACCTAAGTACATAAAAATCCACTCTGTCTTCACAGATTAGAAATCTTAATAACATTAAGATGGCAATACTTCTGGTTAACAAATTCAGTGCAATTTGTATCAAAATTCCAGCAGGAATTTTTTTTGCAGAAATTGATAAGCTAATCATAAAATTCATATCCTTGAATATCCAAAACAATCTTGAAAAAGAACAAAGTTGAAGGACTCTCATTTACTTCCTTCAAAATTTGCCATAAAGCTGCAGTAATAAGAAAGTGTAGTACTGGGTTTAAGGATACACTTATATAGATCAATAGAATAGATTTGAAGAGTTCAGAAATAAACTCTTATATTTATGGCTAATTGATTTTCAACGTTGGGTGCCAAGACTACCCAGTGAAGAAAGAATAGTCTTTTCAACAAAGAGTCCTGGGACAGTCACTCTCACACATAAAAAGGAGTGGAGTTGGACCCCTACCTCACACCATGTGCAATACTTAACTGAAGGTGAATCATAGAACTAAATATAAAAGCAAGAACTATAAAACTCATAGAAGAAAACATAGGAATAATTCTTTGTGACTATAGATTGGGCAATGATTTCTTAGATATGACACCAAAATATATATATATATAGAAAATTTTTTATCAAAATTAAAGCTTTTGTGCTTCAAAGGACATCATCAAGAAAATGAAAAGATAAATCACATAATGGGAGAGAAAATATTTGCAAATTATATGTCTGATAAGGAACCTGTATCCAGACTATATAAAGAACTCTTATAATTCAATAACAAAAAGACAACCCAATTTAAAAATATTCAAAGGATTTGAATACATATATGTCTAAAGAAAATATACCAATGGCCAATAAGCACATAAGATGCTCAACATCATTGTGTCATCAAGAAAATGAAAATCAAAACCACAATAAGATAGAATTTTATATCAACCCACCAGATGGCTGTAATCAAAAAGGAGGACAATCATGAGTGTTGGTGAAGATGCGGAGAAACAGGAACCCCCATACATTGCTGATGAAAGTGTAAAACAGCATAGTTGCTGTGGAAAATAGCCTAGTGGTTCCTCAAGAAGCTAAGCATAGAGAGACGCCTGGGTGGCTCAGTCGGTCATGACTGACCAACTTTGGCTCAGGTCATGATCTCATGATTCACGGGTTCGAGCCCTGCATCAGGCTCTGTGCTGACAGCTCATAGCCTGGAACCTGCTTCAGATTCTGTGTCTCCCTCTTTCTCTGCCCTTCCCTGGCTTTTGTTCACTCACTCTCAAAATAAATAAACATTTAAAAAACTTTTTTTTAAGAAGTTAAGCATAGGGGCGCCTGGGTCGCTCAGTTGGTTAAACATTTGTCTTCACCTCAGGTCATGATCTCATAGTTCATGAGTTCGAGCCCTGCATCGGGCTCTGTGCTGACAGCTCAGAGCCTGGAGCCTACTTCAGTTTCTGGGTCTCCTTCTGTCTCTCTGCCCTTCCCCTGTTTGTACTTTGTCTCTCTCTCAAAAATAAATAAACATTAAAAAATTTAAAAAAAAAAGTTAAGCATAGAATTACCACATGACCATGCAATTCCACTCCTGTACCCAAGAGAATTAAAAGATATGTCCCTGCAAACATTTGTACATGAACGGTCATACAGCGTTATTCATAATAACCCCAGAGTAGAAACAATCCAAATATTCATTACTTGATGGATGGAAAAACAAAACTCTATACAACGGTTTATTACACTGCCATTAAAAAGCTGGATAATTTTTTGGCGTAAGGTACCAACACATTTGAAAACATAAATGAACCTTGAAAACATTATGCTCAGTGAGGCACCAAAGACCACATATTGTATGATATCATCTGTATGAAAGGTCTAGAACAGAAAAATCAACAGAGTAAATTACTGGTTGGGGTGGGGCTGGGCAGAAAGGGTAGAGGTCAGGCGAGTATGAATGGGGAATGACAGCTAATGGCTTCAGGGTTTCTTTTGGGGATAATAAAAAATGTTCTGGAATTGATAATGGTGATAACTGCATAACTGTGGATATATTTAAGACACCACATTGCATATGTTTAGAAGGTAACTTTATGGTATAGGAATTACATCTCAATAATGCTGTAAAGAAAAAAAGATATATGGATGGCAAATAAGCATGTGAAAAGTTGCTCCACACTTTTAACTATTAGGGAAGATGTATATTAAAGTCACAGTGAGCGGGGCTCCTGGGTAGCTCCGTCGGTTAAGCATCCCACTTCAGCTCAGGTCATGATCTCACGGTTCATGAGTTCGAGCCCCACGTTGGTCTCCGTGCTGACAGCTCAGAGTCTGGAGCCTGCTTCAGATTCTGTGTCCTCCTCTCTCTCTGCCCCTCCCCTGCTGTGCTCTGTCTGTCTGTCTGTCTGTCTCTCTCTCTCTCTCTCAAAAATAAGTAAACATTAAAAAATTAAAACAAAGAAAAGAAAAAAGACTGACGATGCCATGTGCTAACAAAACTGCGGACTCACTGGACATCTCCATTGCTGGTGGGAATGCAAAACGAAGCTTTGGAAAACAGTTCGGCATGTTTTCTTTTTTGTAAAGTCAAACATCCTCTTACCAGATGGCCTGATAACCCATTCTTAGGTATTAACCAAAGAGAAATGAAAACTCATGTTCATGGGAAAACCTACACGTTAATTGTATAGCAGTGTTATTCATAAACGCCAGAACAAGAGGTAACCCAGAGAGTCAACTGATGAGCATGCCAACAGCGGGGCATGCACCCAGCGGAAGATTAGTCAGCAACAGGAGGGAATGGACTGCTGCTATTACAGCAAGAAGGATGCATTTCCAGAAGCCGGCCTCAAAAGGCAACAATCTGTATAGCTCCATTTACATGATAAGCTGGAAAAGGCCCATTTATAGGAACAGAAAACAGGTCAGTGGGTGCTAGGGGCTGGGAGTAGAGAGGGGCTGACTGCAAAGGAGCACACAGCAATTTTGGAAGTGGATGGAAATACTCTGTATCTTGGCTGCAGTGCTTGCTACGTGATTGTATGTCTTTGCCAAAAATCAGACAAGTGCAGGGGCGCCTGGGTGGCTCTGTCAGTTGAGCATCTGACTTCAGCTCAGGTCATGGTCTCACAGTTTGTGAGTTCGAGCCCCACATCGGGCTCTGTGCTGACCGCCTGGAGCCTGCTTCAGATTCTGTGTCCCCTCTCTCTGCCTGCCCCTCCCCTGCTCATGCCCTGTCTCTCTCTCTCTCTCTCTCTCTCTCTCTCTCTCTTGAAAATAAATAAACATTAAAATTTTTTAAGAAGTCAGACAAGTGTAAACTAAAAAGGAGTGAGTTTTTCTGTATGTTAATTATACTTCAATGAATCTTCCTTAAAAACAACAACAACAACAAAACGAGAGGCACAAGGGTGGCCTGATCTGTTGAGCATCCAACTCGGTTTTGGTTCAGGTCACAATCTCCCAGTTTGGGGGTTCGAGCCCCACATCGGGTTCTATGTGGAGCCTGCTGGGGATTCTCTCTCCCTCTCTCTCTGCCCCTCCTCCACTCACTCTCTCTCTCTTTCTCTCTCTCTCTCTCTCTCAAATAAATAAGTAAATAGGAAGGGGAAAAAGAAATGGTCCTTCCTCTACATCGCTGGACCAACCATTCGATTCTATTTTCCCTTCCCAGAAGATAGTCACTGTTACCAGTTTGTAGATCCTTTCAGGCTTCTCAGAAATAGTCTAGATATATACAAGTGCACATGAATACTGGTATGTGTATATACATTTACATGTGTATAAATTTACATATGTACTATGTGTATGTATATGTATATGTATAAATAACTTTGGGAACATATTATACACTGGTCTTTGCTTTGCACCTAACTATATGTTTTAAACATCCTTCCACATCATTTTATAGCAGCTGGTCTCATCCTTTTTTCTTTTCTTTTTGTTTTTTTTCTTTAATTTTTAAAAAATGTCTATTTATTTATTTTTGAGAGAGAGATGGTGAGCAGGGCAGGGGCAGAGAAGGAGGGAGACAGAATCCCAAGCGGGCTCGTGCTGCCAGCACAGAGCCTGAACTTGAACCCACCAACCGTGAGATCATAACCTGAGCCAAAAGCAAGAGTTGCACGCCCAACTGACTGAGCCCCCCAGCCGCCCCCTTTTCTTCTTCTTTTTTAAAGCAGGCGGGCAGTTTGGCTAACCTCGAATTGCAGACTGCCTCCACGGGGGTGAGGGACAACTGAAACATCGGCTCACTCTGCTTAGCTTTAGCCCCGAATACAAGCGTTCTGCTCGAGATGCGAGCAGAGCTCATACAGAGAATTTGGGGCTCCCCTCCTCTGGATGTTCCTCTTCCAGGACTCCCGACTCAACACCCCGGGGCTGTGTTTGCACACCCCCCTGTCCTCTGGCTCTTCCGGCAGGTAAAATCAGGTGTTCTGGCAGAGTTTGGGCCACCGTCTCTCGGCACAGATTCGCCACACCTTTGAAAACGGGACACTCACCCTGGACGACGTGTCCCTTTCTTCCAAGTGACGACATCCCTCTGGCACCTCCCTGTGTTGGGTTGTTCCCTGTGTCTTCAGACAGTTTGAGTTTGTATGGGGGGGTGGGGTTTGCGTTTTGTCCAGTTGAATGTTATTGTCTGCACAGGATCCGTCTGGGAGGAGATCCTCAGCCATGACTGGGAGTGGAATTTTGCCTCACTCTTTAACTGCCACATTTCACCTTCCAGACACCCCTGCAGGAAAGGTGTCATTCTGCCTCCTGTCTGCAGAGCAGTAGGTGATACGGGCCCATCGGACCCCAGATCATTTGAGCATTTGGGAATGGCCTCTGTTTTGGCTTTGTTTGTTTGTTTGTTTTCCTGTTTGTTTTGAAATAAAACACTTTCACTATGACCTTGGAAACGTCACTTAACCTCAGTTCTCATTTGTAAATCTGAATAGTCATGAGACTTTCCTCACAAGGCAGTCCCGAAGGGCAATGAAATGGGCAACCGTGGCCGTGGCCGATGTTTTTGCGGTACTTAGTCCGTGCAGGGACCGCCCTCAGGGGCTTTATTCCTTGCAACGGCCTATGAATGAGGTATTATTATCATCAGCTCCATTTGACGGTGAGGAGACTGGGGCACGGTGAGCTTACGCGACTCGCTCCGTGCCCTCCTGCAGGCAGTGGCGGAGCCCGGCTTCGGCCAGAGGCTGTGGCGTCTGCATCCGGGAGCTCAGCCACGTGCACCTGGAACGGGGGTCTTAAGCCTGCGTGCGTCAGACTCATGTGCCAGTCCTGCAAATACCTGCTGAGTCAGACTCCCCAGCCTCCGCGTTTGCAATCAACCTCCATGCCTCGGCACGGTCGGTGCTGGAACACAGGCATTCCCCACTCTGGCTTCCTTCTCCTGACTCACTGGCTCTTCACCAAGTTCTAGGACTGGACTATTAGGGTTGCCTCTGACCCATTCCTGACACATCTATGTCACCAGCCCGCATGTCAGGAGGAACAGGTTCTAGTTGCCTCAGGGGGAAACAGCCGTCCTGGGATCATCCTTCTCCACCTGTCTGAAGCTATACCCGGTCATGTGACCAGTGGGAGAGATACTGTGAGCCACGGTGGATGTGTCACCCAACGTCTCGGTCTTTTAAGTAAACTACACCTGACAACACTGTGTTATCCCGAGCTCCTTCAGTTTCCTGGAAACTCCCAGGATGTTTCAGAAGGCAGAGTTCAGCTGTAACTTGGATGGTAGGAACCCATGGAACCAGCCATAGTCGGATGGCCCTGAACGTTAAAATAGGCTGGCCCTGAGTTCTCATACCCCTTTAGGACATTCCTCTCTCAAATCAAAATTTGTTAGTATGGGTGGGGGTGGGGAGGGGCGGGGCGCTGGGCACCTGGGTGGCTCAGTAGGTGAAGCGTCTGACTCTTGATTTCGGTTCAGGTCATGATGTCACAGTTTATGGGTTTGAGCCCCGGAGCCTGCTTGGGATTCTTTCTCTCCCGCTCTCTGCCCCACCCCCACTCGTTTTCTCTCTCTGGCTCTCTCTCTCTCTCTCTCTCTCTCTCTGTCTCAATATAAATAAATAAACACTTTAAAAAATTATTTGTTTAGGGGCGCCTGGGTGGCGCAGTCGGTTAAGCATCCGACTTCAGCCAGGTCACGATCTCGCGGTCCGTGAGTTCGAGCCCCGCGTCGGGCTCTGGGCTGATGGCTCGGAGCCTGGAGCCTGTTTCTGATTCTGTGTCTCCCTCTCTCTCTGCCCCTCCCCCGTTCATGCTCTGTCTCTCTCTGTCCCAAAAATAAATAAACGTTGAAAAAAAAAAATTAAAAAAAAAAAAATTATTTGTTTAAAGAGCTTTTATGGTGCAACATGGCCCCTGCTTATCTCTCTGACCTGAGCCCAGTCAGTCACTCCCCATCACGAACCACGCTTGAGCCGCACCAGCCTTTTGACTGTCATGAATCTCACCTCAAGACTCTTACACTTGCCATTCATCCTACCTAGAGACTTCTTCCCCTGGCACCTCACATGGCTCGTTCTTTCTTGTCATTCAAATGCCAGCTTCAAGGTCACCTCCTCACAGAGGCCATCCGTCTGGTGTAAAGTCTCCCTTCTTCTCCCTGCCCCCTCACTCTCCATCTGGCTAACCTTGTCTGATTTTCTTCATGATACTTACGGCTTTCCATAACTGTCTCCCCTTTGCTCCTCTAGGTGTTTACTTTATCTCTCTAACACTAGGAGAGCGAACGCTCTGCCCGTCACCGTCCCTGCTGTGTCCTGAGTGCTAGAAGCCAGCCAGGAACCACGCCTAGAACACTCCGTAAGTATCTATGAGATGAATGAGAGCCTCTGCCATCAGCGCTTTCTCTCTCCCCACCCTTACCCCCCCATCCCCGTCCTCCAGACCAGTGTCCTCCAGCAGCAAAGCCAGCAAACTGAAGGCACATTGTGTCCCTGAGACAGGCACAGGTGTAACACACGCCACCAGGAACACCTGGCCGGGAGAGTAAGCTCACCAACTGGATTTGAATCCTGGCTCTGTCACTCCTAGCTGTGACCCCGGCCTCACCTCTGCAGAGTGTGACCTTGGGCTCCTCTCTGAGGGGCCTGTTGTCTTCCTGCGTGAAGTCAGGAAAAGAATCAGACCTACCTCACAGGGGCACGGAAGGTGAAATGGGGTAGGACCCGTGGAGCACGTAGCACAGTGCCAGGCCCATCAGATCGGGCGTCCCGGAAGCAGGGTCGGGGAGGGGCACGCACAAAGCCTGACAAGCGTCCCCATTTGCACTTCCTCAAGGGAGGTTCAGGAGTCTGAGGGGACTTTCGAGGCCACTGCCCTGCTTTAATCTGCCAAGCTTGTTACTGCCGGAGAAGCCACGCAGAACCACTTATCAAGAGTCCTTTTGGGGCTTCCCAAATAATTACCCAGCACCTGCCAGGTGCCTTACAAAAGACACAGATGAGGCAGATGAGGAGGTCTGGGAACTTCATCTAGGAGCAGGGACAAGATAAAAGCGCATGACCGAAGAGGATAAGTGGAAGACAGACAGAGGGGGGCCAACAGCAGTCCACCGGCTTTGCTCCTCGTATCTGAAGACAGGTCACCCTTCCATGGGCCCCTCTCTAGGATGTCTTGGCAATAAAACAGAGTCAGTGGTTTAGAGAATGCCCTTCCCATGCAGGCACACCCCTTTTTAAATCACGGCTCCTGTGTGACCTCAAGCACATGACCTCACCTCTCTGAACCTCACTGCTGCATTTATAAAATAGAGATACCAACTGGGACCCATTCACAGGGTGCTTGAGAAGATTTAAGGAAGTCTGTATTAAAAGTACTTGGCACAGGGTGGTGAATAGGAAACGCGAGTGGCAAATGCTAGCTGTTTTGTTTTTATGTTTATCCCAGTTGGAAGCGTTTCAACTTCAAAGAAACCTCTCTAGCATTTGCCACTTGCATTTATTATCCCAACAACACGTCCATGGCGCTTCTGTGCCAGGCTCTGTCATGGAATTGTCTTAACAACCTCATAAGGAAGGTGCTATTTTTTTTGTCTTTTTTTTTTTAACACATAACATAAAATTTACCATCTTAACCATTTTTAAGTGTACAGTTCAGCGGTGTTAAGCATATTCACGCGGTTATGCGATAGATCTCTAGAATTTTTTGTGTTCCTTTTTGTTTTTGCAAAAATGAAACTTTGTAACCATTGAACATCATCCCCTCACTTCCCCGTCCTGTAACCCCTGGTTTCTGTTTCTAGAAAGGTACTATTTTAACGCTGTTTCACAAGTCAAGAAACCAAGATCAGCTACAGAGCTTGAGGGACTCGGAGCAAAATGAAGACGACAAATGGAAATTATGAGGAATATCAAGATGATGAGAGCAGAGCATTGCACCAGGCACAATCACATAGGACCCATGAAACGGGCCCTGGAGGAAACCAAGGGCCAGAGAAGTTAAGTTACTTTCCCAAGGTCACACAGCAAGTTTTGGAGCCTCTAAAAATCCTTTATTTATTGTAAACTCCCTGCAGGCAGGGGCTTTGAGGTCACTGGCGGCATGTTCTGGTCCCGGGTCCTCAGGTCTCCACGAGTTTGACGGCCAAGTCCCCTCTCTGATTGTTTCTGAACGCAAGAAAACGAGGACCAAATTATAAATGGATAAGCTAAACACGAGTTTTATTTACAGCTATGGCATTCAGTGCTGCAAAAGAGTTTAAGGAGCTAACCTATTTTTTGTTTCTATGAAAGAGACTTCATTTTTTCTGTGAGATTCTTTGCTGGTGATGGGAAGAAAGGAGAGATAAAATCTCAGGGGCACATCAATGCATTAATCATGGTCCTAATCTCATGACCTGTTATTATTATTAGTATGCCCTTTTAGTTTAACTATTCTTTGTTTATTTTCAGTGCAGTAACGATTACCTCTGAACTCACCCAAGAACTAGCTTATTGCTGATAATTCCTATCTCCTCTGGGCTCCTTACCCGTATCATTTTCCCATCTCAGATGTGATCACTGTCCCGAATGTCACATGTCCTGGTTGCTAGTTTTCAGATGTGTTACATTTGCATGCCTGGCTAAATAATGTATTGTTTGCTTAAAAGCAAATTCATAGAAGGGGTATTTTGAAATTCATAGAAAGGGTATTTTATGCCGTCTTCTGAGACTTGCTTTTTTGACTCAAGAATAGCTGAAAAGAGTCCATTGCCGTGTCGTTACATAGACTGGTATTTTATTTATTTTCACTAGTATAGAACATTCCATTATCTGGACAGACTATAATGTAGTTATCCATTGCCCTCTCATGGGCATTCAGGTTGTTTCAGATTTTTGCTATTAAAAAGAGAGCTTCCGGGGCGCCTGGGTGGCTCAGTCGGTTGAGCGTCCGACTTTGGCTCAGGTCATGATCTCACAGCTTGTGAGTTCAGGCCCCGCGTCAGGCTCTGTGCTGACAGCTTGGAGCATTCTGTCTCTGTCTCTCTCAAAACTAAATAAACACTTAAAAAAAAGAGAGAGAGAGAGCTTCCATGAAATTCTCATGTAAGTACATGAGTCAAATTTAGCCTTGGGTATATACCCAGGAGTGCAATTGCTGATTCATAGGGTATAGTAATGTATAGTAATGCTAAAATTTGCAAGAGAATGCCAAATCACTTCCCAAAATTACTGCTCCGAAGTATACCCCCCGGTGATCATAGGGGATCCCACTGATCTCCATCTCCCACATATGGTATTGTCAACTTTTATAATTTTTCCAGTTGAATGAGTGTTGAATGAATAAATGATCGACTAATGGGGATACTATAGATTGTTCAGAAAAAATAAGTTCCTATGGTCAATCAATAACCTTTAACTTTAGGTCAATCAATAAACTAAGCAAATTAAGTGTGCTTTAAAATGTTGCCAAGAAGATGGGGCGCCTGGGTGGCGCAGTCGGTTAAGCGTCCGACTTCAGCCAGGTCACGATCTCGCGGTCCGTGAGTTCGAGCCCCGCGTCAGGCTCTGGGCTGATGGCTCAGAGCCTGGAGCCTGTTTCCGATTCTGTGTCTCCCTCTCTCTCTGCCCCTTCCCCGTTCATGCTCTCTCTCTCTGTCCCCAAAATAAATAAACGTTGAAAAAAAAAATTAAAAAAAAAAAAATGTTGCCAAGAAGACAAAATGAAAAATTTCAAGTAAACTGTTGCAAAAATCTTACAAAAACTACAATCATTCCATCTGTTAGGAAATGCCATAAAATATAAATAGTTAAAAAAACAAAAGATAGGGGTGCCTGGGTGGCCCAGTCGGTTAAGCCTCTGACTTCGGCTCAGGTCATGGTCTCTCAGTTAGTGGGTTCCAGCCCTGCATTGGGGCTCTGTGCTGACAGCTCAGAGCCTGGGGCCTGCTTCGGATTCTGTGTCTCCCACTTGCTCGCTGCCCCTGGCCTGCTTGCGCTCTGTCTCTGAATCTCTCTCTCAAAATAAATAAACATTTTTAAAAAATTATAAAAAACAAAAGATAAAAACTCCCTTTATAAAACACATGTATAATTTGCATCAAACCATAATACATGTTTTGTGCTTTTCTCCCTTTAACAACAATATATTTCACAATTTTAAAAGGGATAAAATGGTCTTTGCTTTATGTTATACCCTATACACAAATAATTCAAGGAGATTACGGAGTTTAATTTAAAATCATGATGTCCAGAGGCGCCTGGGTGGCTCACTCGGTTAAACGTCTGACTCTGTGATCTCACACTTTGCGGGTTTAAGCCCTACATTGTGCTCTGTGTTGACAGCTCAGAGCCTGGAGCCTGCTTCAGATTCTGTCTCTCTCTCTCTCTCTCTCTCTCTCTGCCCCTCCCCTGGTTGCACTCTCTCTCTCTCTTTCAAAAATAAACATTAAAAAAAAAGATTCCCTCTCTCTCTCTTCCTCTCTCTCTCTCAAATGCAAAGCTTTTTGTAGGCTTCAATATTAAAGAAAAGATAAAGGTAATCAACCATCTGGGGAAGATGCATTGGTGATATAAAGGATCTACTTTTTGTGAATTTGGGCTGACAACCTGGAGGCCAGACTCAGAATCTGGTAACATGACCACTGTTGGGGCACTTAGTGGGATTAGATTATAAACATATACAGCAGCCTGGGCAGGACAGATGCCATTCTAACTTCCAGAGCCTGGATCGTAGCACAAGTGTCCTGCAGGTGACTGCCAGAGTTTCTTGGGTCTCCCAGTTCTGTTCACTGAAACTGAAATTTTGGCATACTAAAATAAGGTAGGAGATCTACTAAGTGTATATGTTCGGTGGAGATGTGACAGTACAGTGGGTTTGGGGATGACAAAAGTTTAAAATCCTAGGAGGTGGGAGGTCCGGAGTTGCTACATACAAGAAGCTTGGAAAGGTAGGTACAGTACAAAAGGCTTTTCCAGGGCTTATAAGAATATTGCGGGGGGGGGGGGGGGTGGTTAAGAAGTGGCAGGGAAATCAGCTCCATATTACCAATGGAAATTTACAAAGTTGTGATTCGTTGAGGGATTTAATGAAATGAACCAAATGTAACATTTTGTCAATTAGGCCACCAACTGAGTGAAATCCCATCACAAGCGCCATTTAATGTGGCTGCGGGTGAATTTTGACCTGTTTGATGTGATGCAGAATGAGGGCTCCAAAATCTTTGTGAAGGGCTGTTGGCTGAAGAGAACCATTGGAACAAATCATAACGCGGACTATGGTTTTTCCAAGGACACATACTCACCTTCTGGCAGGATGCTAATACACTCTACCCTAAGGATGTGGTTCCCTTTGAGTTCTATCAGGCCGATTTAAATTAGCATTGAATTAAGTGTGAAGGGTTAGCCAAGGAGCAGTGAAAGAACACAGATTACCACTTTAGAGTGGTGACTACAGATAACAATACATCATTTCCTGTGCACCTTTTCTTTCATCAGATGTAATGTTCCCCCTTTCATTCAACAGATTTTTCCAGAAAAGCAGCCATTCTGACTGAAATGGACCCTAGAGCATGAAAATTTTGGTTACCAAAGAAGATAAAGGTGGGAGCAATTTGTTATTTGCGAAAAGCACTAATGCTAATGATGTGGTTGAATTAAATTGTATTTGTGTCTCCAGGGCTGCCCTTGACTGGCCAAAATCTTACTGCCATGATCTTTCTATGGATCACATAAAAATGTATTTATTTAACACATGTATTGAGTGCCCACTATATCCAGGCTGGGGTTCTTTTTCTATTTATTTATTTTAGAAAGAGAGACAGAGAGAGATTTGGAGCCTGAGCAGGGGAGGGGCAGAGAGAGAGAGGGAGAGAGAGAGAATCCCAAGCAAGCTCTGCTCAAAGCCCAACTCCAGGCTCAATCTCACGACTCTGGGATCATGACCTGAGCCAAAATCTAGAGTCAGATGCTCAACTGACTGAGCCACCGGGCACCCCAAGGCTGGGGTTCTAAGAATTGGGTATATCGCATAACCAAAAGAGATAAAATCCCTATGGGGAACAGAAAATTAAAAAATAAATATATACCATGTCAAGTAGTAATGAATGCTTGGGAAAAAATTAAAACAGTAAAGAGACAGAGAATTGTGGCCATCCTATTTGGATAAAGTGGTCTCAGGAAGATTTTCCTGACAAGATGATGACTGATTTAAACCAAGTTCAGGAATGGGCTCCTGGGTGGCTCAGTCAGTTAAGCTTCTGACCAGCTCCGGTAATGATCTCACCAATCATGACTCGTAGCCCCTTGTGGGGGTTTGTGCTAACAGCTCAGGGCCTGGAGCCTGCTTTGGATTCTGTGTCTTTCTGTCTCTGCCCCTCCCCTGCTTGGCTCTGTCTCTCAAAAATAAATAAATGTAAAAAAATAATAAACAGGGGCGCCTGGGTGGCTCAGTCAGTTAAGCATCCGACTTCGGCTCAGGTCATGATCTCACACTTCGTGGGTTCGAGCCCCCGCATCGGGCTCTGTGCTGACAGCTGAGAGCCTGGAGTCTGCTTCAGATTCTGTGTCTCCCTTTCTCTCTGCCCCTCCCCTGTTTACACTGTCTCTATCTCTCAAAATAAATAAACATTAAAATAAATAAATAAACCAAGTTCAGTAAGGACCATGTGTATGTATTTAGGAAATCCCTGGCAAACTTTGTCCCATCATGGCTGTGTGATGTTGTTCTCAGTGACTTAACTTCTCTGACCCCAACCCTGTAAAAATCCAGAGAGGATAAGAAAAATGCATTGTAAATTGCAGTGGTTACTGCAGTTTATGAATGCAATTTTGTTACAGTATGAATTTTATGGGTGTAATAATAACTTCCCCATGCCCCCAAGGAAAAAAATAATCCAATCCACTGAGGGGGTCCTCGGCACAGCTCCCTTCATTTACAATTAGGATTTTGGACCTTGCTACAGAGCAGGCATTATTCCCCCGATTCTGCGAAATCAGAAAGTTTTTGATTGCCAGCTTCAGTTCCCTCATCTATAAATCGGAGATAATGGTAGTGTTGAGCACTTAGGGGTTTTTATGATGTTGCTAAAATGACATTTATTGAGCTACATGTGAGACACAATGAACCATATGCCAGGCGTGGTCCTAAACAATGGAAACATATTCATTCATTTAATTCATAACAAGCCGGTAGACCGAGTACCATTTAAACTGCACTACAACCAAGGAAACTGAGGGACGGAGGAGTTAAATCTAGAGTCCCACAGCTAGGATTCCAACCAAGACAACTGGGTTCCGGGGCCGGCAGTTACACAGCGCTAACCACCACCCACTCCCCCCCCCGCCCCCCCCGCCCCCCCCCCCCCGTGCCTAATACATAGCAAGAGCTCAATAAATCTTTCTAGTGGTGGTCAGTTCCAGTTAGGGGGCTGCTCCAGAATTTCCATTTAGGAAGAGCGTAAGGTGGCTGGTTTGTTGGAAGGGGAGGCTAGGGGGCGCTTGCATAGCAACCATAGTTCATTGCATAGCAACCATAATGTTTACTTGAACTGGTGGACTTGGGGGAGTTGGTGGGGACTGCGGAGAAAGGGAGTTAACCCGCCACCCCAAGGCACTCCACTTTGCGGTGGAGACTAACCAGCACGGTAGCAGGAGAAATCCGCGCCCCACCCCCCGCCCTCCCCGGAGCCGCCCGGTGAGCCGGCCCTCCACGCATCGCCCCCTCCCTCTCGGGGCGGATGGTTTCTTCCGTTCTCCCGGCTGTTTCAGGTTCCGCGCTCCAGAGTCACAAAGCGCGGGGTCACGTGGGCGGGCCGGTGCGCTTTGTGACGCCACGGGCCCCGCCTCCCGGCCCGCCTATCCGCGCACGCCAGCCCCGCCTCGCGCGCGCCGCCCGTGCAATCCCTGCTTAAGAGACCCCGGAGTGGGGCGCTCGCCCGAAGCCAGGCCGCGTCCGCCATAGTGGCTGGCTTGGAGGTGTCGCCGGCGCTGGGTGAGGGCCCGAGAGCGGCAGGGGGGCAGAACAAAAAGAGAGCCCCGAAGCCCTTGCCGTTGCCCGGCCGTTTCCGGGCCTACTCTTGCGGTTCGGGGCCGAAAGGCGACGGGAGCGAAAGGCGAGAGAAGCGCGGAGCACACGGCGAGAGGAAGCATCGGGGAGCCTCGGCGGCGTCCCCAGGGTCCGCCAAAGCCACCCGGCCGCTGGCTGGGGCCCGGGGTGGTGAGGAAGTGCTTCGAGGCCTAGTTGAGGCCTAGTACCGGCTTTGTGTCTGAGGCGGCGGCGGCGGCGGCGGCGGCGGGGGGGAGGCGGAGCCGGGGGCGGCCTGCGAGAAGGCCTCTCCTCCGCCGACCGCGCGTTTTTGGCCTAGGCCGCGGGCCGCTCGTGGCCTCCGGGGAGCAGGCGACAGGGGTTTGTGTGTGGGGGGGCCTGGGCCTGGGGAAGCTGACGCCGGTCGTCCGGAAGCCAGGAGGAGGCGAGAGGCCGCTCGTGGACTCCGGGCCTAGGCCCTCTCCCCCAACCTTCTCCCGGGGCCTGGGTCACCCCAATCCACGGAAAGAGAGAACAACCGGGAGGTGCGGCCGCGCTATGGACCCCTGACCCCGCGGGGTCATTCGGACTCTAACGTGTGGACTGACCGCTACTGACTGCACCGCCTGCCCCCCGTCTCCTGCCGGCCCTTAGCATGAGCGAGGGGGACCCAGCCGGGTGACATTGTGCCCGTTGGCGGATTCTCGAGTTCCCCTTTCCCCGTCCTCGTCCGCTTCCTCCCGTATGAAGTGCTTCTGAGTACCGGGGTCGGGAGGGGCGGTTCTGAATTATTGTTTTTACGAACCCCTGCTTGTGGTTGGGGGGTATTTAATCTCAGGCCTTAGGGTCCTTCGGTGTCTTTTGAGTGTTTCTGTGTGTACATATTTTGCTCTTAAGTTTATAAATATACATATATTGAGAGTGTCCACGTCTCCTCGCTGAACCTTAGGAATCCTTTGGCACCATGTCCTGTGTGCATTATAAATTTTCCTCTAAACTCAACTATGATACCGTCACCTTTGATGGGCTCCACATCTCCCTCTGCGATTTAAAGAAGCAGATTATGGGGAGAGAGAAGTTGAAAGCTGCCGACTGCGACCTGCAGATCACCAACGCGCAGACGAAAGAAGGTAAGGGCCACATGGGCTCCAGATATTTGCTGGTTGAAGATAGATACCGGTTGTGCGAGGGCCTGGCAGGAGACTAACCGCCATTACGTCTCCTGTGGGACTGTTCATTCTAGTACTTTTGGAACAACTTTCTTGGAGACCCGAGGGTTGCTGCAGTCGGCCTGGGAGTTGAACTGGGTTGTTTGATTTCTGCGTTCTTGGGAGCATCGGTAACGCTAATCCAAAAACGTGGAAGTCTGATTATCCTTCTCAAATGTTATTTGAAATGAAGATTGGGGTGGGAGAGGCCTAGGGGTGTTACATCCAGGTTCTTGGGGTGCTTGTGCCTTGTGGCGTTTTCCAACTTGCTTTTTCCTCGGAAGGAGGGGAGGAGAGCATATTGCAGGCTTCTTTTTTGTTAAAGCAGCGTAGAGATACTTCTCTAACTTTGTAATCTGACAGCGGTTTGGGGTTCAGTGGCAAGTTTTCTGTACTCCTTTTCTTCCTGTTTTTGTGTACTTAATTTATTTTTATTTTGGAGTTGCCTGTGTCGTGGAGAAGGGACCTTCACTTAAATATTTTTTGAGGAATTAATCCAGCCTGTCTTGAATGTTTTTGGAATTGCTTTTGGAACTTGATATGTTCTGATGTCACCACTTTTGTGTGTAAATTGCAGAATTAGTAATTAAGTGGTTGAACTCTTAATTCATCACGGTAATCTTAAAATTCAGCAGTTTAGTAAGGATTAAAAGTAAAGGGTTTTCTTTTTAAAGGAGTAATTGCTAGACTTTACATGATTTTATTGTTACTAGGGTACAGAAAGTAGTAGGCTGCTACCGCATGAGTTTCAAACAAGCCACTGATTGGAATCTTTAAGTTCTTTATCCTTTTTAAAAGCATTTTATAATGTTGAGAATTTAACATTGGATATGACAATGTGATAAACTGGCTTTTCAGATTATGGCTCTGCATTTGTTTTGGCTTCTTTTTCTCGGTACTGTAATGCTGATGTGTAGTTTTCAGTAGGTCAGTCTTTTGAGTTTTATTAATGGGATGAGAGGAAATAATGTGAAGTTCTAATTAGGTTTAGGGTCTTTTATTGATCACTGAGTTTTTTTTAACCACCAACTTTGGCTTAAGTTGTGACTTGTGTTCTTTTAGTTGAAATTGGGGGGGGTCCCTCACTTCTAGCCTATACGAGTTTGGGGTTTTTGAGATTTTATTTTTAATCTCTGTGCGCAACATGGGGCTCGAACTCACAACTTCCAGATCCAGAGTCCTGCAGGCTCCACCAACTGAGCCAGCCAGGCGTCTCTAGCCTATTGTTTTTAATAGAGCACATCTTGTCATGTATAAGAGCTGTTTTCCATTTATATCCAGGCATAAGTATAATTGTGTTATGTTAAGGAATGGCACTACTGGCATGACTCAAAAATATTTATTAAGGAAGAACTTTATTTACTCACATGGTAACATCTAAAAAAATATTCTCCGCTCCCCTCCCCCTTTTAAAGCGTCCTAAGGGATTCTTCACATGAAACTTTGGTAATTGTAATTATGTGTAGAATCCTCTACTTAAGGAAAGGAAAAATTGCTGATCATCATGAACAGTTGAGAAACATCTGTTTTAAACTAGTATTCAAGAAAATACTTTAAAAATACTTTTTAAGGCCACCAAAAGTGTCCTTTAAGTATTCTCACACTTCACAGAACAGATGGATTTATGAGACTTTCAGGATATATTGATATGTTAATAATACTTGTAAGTAGGAGGAAAGAATATAAATGAAAGTAAAGAATACAAAGACAATTTTAATCATATGCTAGGCAAGTTTTGTCTTTTACTGGAGTATTAAATGATTTCATCATTTGAAACTTGACTTTGTCCATCTTCTCCACCTAATAATTGAATACAACTTTGTTAGATTGGAGTAAGAGTTGATGGAATTCTTGTCAAAAATCTAAGGGTTTTGTGGCATTGTTATATTTTTTCCTAAGCCAGGACATTATATGATGTATTATTTTTACAAACCCTGAAAACCAGGGAAGTGTTCTGCCTAGCAGCTTATTTTCTTTTATATATTTATGTGAACTGTCCTTACTGGAGAAAGCTTTGATGTTACATTGGTTAAGAGAAGGAGCTTCTGGGGCGAGAGCATGTGCATTTTGTTCAATCATCAGATTAGGGGTGGAAAAGATATTATTGATAGTAGTGCAGAGGGTAGTCACTTAATGAGTTTTATGGGAAATAACATCCAGTGTCACAGGCAGTTGAGTAAGAATGGGTTGGGTTTTAGCACCATCCAGTGAATTAAGAGAGTACAGAATTAATGTTTATAGCCTCATAGTTAGGAGATTGCCCAGGAGAGGATGCTGAACTGGATCACTTTAATTTGTTTGAATTAATGTTTAAATTACCCAGTGTATCACATTTCTGTAAAACACTCCTTAGAGGTTTGGAAATCTGGCCATGTTTAGGACCCTTAAATCTGATGAGACCAAAATGCTTGGATCAGAATTTCATAATATAGATTTAAGAGTCTTGCTCCTTTATCTCTAGACTATATTTCAAAACAAATCCTAAATGATCCTTCCTATATATTTTTTATAGCTTTCCCATTGTTTTTCTGTGTTTCAGTTTCCCCCCTCCAAAACAAAACAAAACAAAACAAACCTTCATTCTGAACTGAGTGTGAAAGATTTGAAAGCTGAGAATGAAGTATTTTTAAAAGACTCTTATTATCTTTATCCATTTCTCAGATTCATCTTGTTTTTCATTCCGAAATCCATGGTCTTTATATTTTTGGGTCAGAAATTACTTTGGCACCTGGAAAAGGTCTTTTGAACCTAACAGGCTACTTAGCAAGGTATTTTAAGGGTAGGAAGTCATCAGTGTAATTCAGGTACTTAAAAGGTCAAATCTGGTGTAGGGGCACCTGACTTTTAGTCTGACACAGTATTGTGCCGATCAGATTAATAAGTTGTGGTGGAAAGCTACAGTGAATGCTTTTGTTATGTGTTTAGAAACTTGTTGTCAAGTGTTTTTTGTTTCTAGAATTTACTTTTTGAACATCCCCCATCTTCCAATTTTTCTTACTCAGAGCTTGCTGGAAATTTGGGACTATCATGAACTATCAAAGCAATGATGATAGTCCTCTCATGGTATGCCTGAATCTGGGAAATTGCATCATATACAGTTTGCTACTTGAAATATACTGAAAAGAACCCTTTCTTGAACAATTTAGTTTGTAACAGGAAATAACTAATAGTGTTATGATTAAAATTAATTATGTGTGTGTACACACACACACACACACACCCATAAATATACATAAGCTTAAAATGCTTGTATGTGTGATAAATTGAAATAACTGGAAGAACAGAGGTAGTCGGCCACTGCAAGTCAACTCTGTATTCTTAAGAATGAACCCTAATGCCTGAATGTGTGATTTAGGGAGATGGGTACATTCTTGCATCTGTCTCCCTGTGGTGGGTTATTTTTCTTTTTGGTAATTTTACAAATCCCTTCCTCAGGAAATCTTTTTACCCATAGTTAAATTAATTGGTCCAGTTTCTCTTTTAATTTCATTCTTCCAGAAGTATTGCAAGTAATAGAGAATTAAAAGAGTAGAAAATAGGATCCATTCATCCTCCCTGTTTTCTTCTCAGAAAGTGACATCACTGTTCTTCCAGTTGCTTAAGCCAGGAACTCAGTTACTTATGCCTTATTGCTCTTTTTCCTTCATCTTCTCCCCCCCCCCCCCCAATTAAATCCATTGATTGCCTTATCAGTTCTACCTCAGAACATTCTGATTTCCATGTCTTCACCTGTCACAACCCAGCACAGACCATCATCTCTTACCGGGACTTCGCAGCAGCCTCCTCATTAGTCACCCTGTTTCTACTCTTGTTCCCTTATGGGTTCATTTTCCACATAGATACCAGAGTTATCTTTTTTGTTTGTTATTAGTGTAAATCATTGTCATTTTTGTTTAAAATCCTTCAATGACTTCCTGTTGTACTTAGAAACAAAATATAAATGAATATGTGACCTGTACTTTCTAACTGTAGTTCAAGTCATTCTTTTCCTTTCATTATCTTCCAGCTATGCTGGCCTTTTAATGATTTTTTTTTCACCTGCTTTTCTTTCTGTCTTTAAACACTCTGTCCATCTTTTTTGCACATCTGTCTGGCTTCTCAGTCTTTAAGTCTCAAGCATCAGTTCCTAGAGAGGCCTTGAATCAACATTTTATGCAAAGTTGCATCCCACTACTAATTCTTTTTATAAAACCCTTTTCCTCTATTCAAAACATGGCATAATTTCTTTTGTAATACTCTGTTGAGGGGCTAGGAGAGACAGAATGTCTTCATTTAAATTACATATTTTTTCTCATAGATCAGATGTTTAGCGTTATTGGTTAAAGTGGAGAATGACTTAGTCTTACTGAGATTTGGGGTTCCATAGAAGTAGAGGCACCAGAGCCAGGAACCTGCTGGCAGTATTTGGTGTCCTTTGAAGAGAACCTCCTTATGGATGCGGATATTTGTTCTGACATTATCAGTATTCTAGAGGCAAGGAACATGCTCTCTTAAATTTAAATTCCTTTTCCGTAAAATTTGTCTTTGGTTGAAGTTTTCTAATTCTTGAGGACTGACTTACCCAAATCGCCAAATAGAAATTCAACTCTTTATCTTTTTTACAGAATATACTGATGATAATGCTCTAATTCCTAAGAATTCATCTGTAATTGTTAGAAGAATTCCTATTGGAGGTGTTAAATCTACAAGCAAGACATATGTTATGTGAGTGTTTATCAAATCTCATGTATTTAAGTCCTCAAAATACTTTTTTATTTTGTGAGGAAGAACAAGTATTTCAGAACTGAACTCATTACTTTACCCTAATAAGTATATCTTCTTAATCCTTAAAACGGTGAGGATGGGTTTGTTATTTCCTATCTCTTCCCCCAGTTAACCTGTAGTTAGTGGTAAGAGCTATCAAGAAGAATTTTTTTGCTTTGTAATATTTACAGAGACAAAATGATGCTCAAATCGGTGAATAAGTATTTGCATACATACCCTTTTGTTTTTTATTGGCACACTTTTATTTCTGACTGTTCTTTCACTACAAATATATATACATATGTATACATACATGTATATATAAGTGTGTTGAGAGATTTGTCCTAAATATTTTGACAGCATCAGTAATACATTTGCTTCTCAACAAGGGGCTTTTGTGGGGAGGCTGTTGAGTATAGGATTTATTAGCACAGACTGGAATCAGGCTTAGGTTTGACTCCAGTTGCTGCTTCACACCAGTTGTGTGACTTTGGGTAAGTTCCCTAAAGCCTCAAAATAGATTCCTCAAAATAATATAGGGATATGAGTACTTCCCTCCAGAGGAAAGCTGTAAGAATTGAACAGCGCCTGGCGTGTGGTAGTTGCCCATGATTGGAGTAAGAACACTGCAGTATTTTAGCACTAGGCTAGAGTTTAAGAAATTCGGGAAAGGAGCAGGATTCACACTTAGTCCCTGCTTTCTTGTAATTTTAATGGTGATAGAATTATGCTAATGTGAAAAGGGTAGTGATTTGAAATTCTGGCAAATTCTACTTTTGGCCAGTGAAAAATTCTGGAATTTCCCAGTCCTCGGAAATGGAATGTGTTCTTGGAATTGAGGTAAAAGTTATTTCTTGGAGCTTTACCTTGTAGGGGCAAACACTCATTCTAAGACGGTTATTAGTTTGCTATAAAGTTATATACTCCATATCCCAGCATTGAGATCTTTTGTGTAATACCTTCTGTGTAGTAACAGTTTTAAAACCTGAATACTTTGTTTTTCTTGTAATTACAAGTGAACTGTGTGCTTTTAGCTGTGTAATTTTAAGAAATTATAAGGAAGTAATTCCTAGAATTTGTTGTGAAATTACATTTTAATTTACTAAGTGCTTTTTAAAAACAGTAAACACGTAGTTTTCAGTTGATTTTTTTTTTTTTTTTTGGACACTAAGAAACTTAGAGAATTATTTGAAGTACATGGGAAAATAAGTTGCCTCTTACAGAATTGCTTGTTAATTCACTGTGTGTGAGGTTGCCTTTGTAATATATTTGCCTTGTAAAATGGCTCTAAGTTTGTTGAGAAAAGGAAAGCTTCATTTTTATCTCAGGACTTCCAAATTACATGCAAACTTAGAAACTCCCTTCAGATGTTCCCTCACATTTCTCTGTAGTCAGGACAGCATAAACTTCAACGAAGCATTTGAGCATTGTATTCAGAAGCTCAACCCCCATCCCCTTTCCTGTGTGGACTTTTAAGAATTTCTTCTTGGGCTTTATTTGTTATGTACTTGAAAAAATCAATCTGTACATTTCTTCATAACCATCAGACTCATTCTTTGAACTAAAATAGTGTCAGAGTATGTTGCGTTTTTCTGAAACTTAGAATTCTTGTTTAACTTTGGTCATTGTTTTGAGACTTTTTAAAAAATTGAAGTAACTATCAACCTGTTTTTCTGGATTTGACATTTAGTTTTTGGAGCACAGCAATTTCTCAGGGATCCAAAGTATAAATGTTACCAGTGGTCTTCTTTCAAGAAGATCTGATGTGTGAAAGTTTACATTTGTTACCTATTAAAAAAAACTGGGGAATGATGTAATGTGGTTGTTCAGTCTATTAAATAACTACAAAGTTTCTTAACAAGATCTTCATGCTACCTTTGAGAAAACGTTTATTGTTCTCACGTATTCTAGAATTCCTTGGTATGGAATTTTTTTTTCCTGCAGATCTGTCTTAAATTGTTTAAAGGTGGTAAAGATTAACCTAAGTAATGTATTTATTACTCTTGATACGCCTATTCTAGAATTCCTCTGTACCAAGTTGTTTTGTTTTTTGTTTTGTTTTGTTTTGTTTTTGTCACAGGTATGTCTTAAGCTGTTTAAAGGTACTAAAGATCAAAGTAGTGTATTTATTACTTTGGAAATTGGCTGTTTTTAAATGTTTGTACAAAGGAAAGTTGTGTTCATAAAGACATGTAATTAGACATATGTGTTAAGATGTTTTAGCACAATTCATAAATAACAACTCATAATTAATGTTGTTTTTGTTTTTGTTTATTTTTTAGAAGTCGAACTGAACCAGTGATGGGAACTTCAAAAGCAGTATGTAAAAACACAATCTCACACTTTTTCTACACATTGCTTTTACCTTTATAATGTAGCAGTGAAGTGAATCATTTAGAACTTAATATCCAACTGATCATAGTACATATTGTAAATAAAATGTATTTTGATGACAGCTCAGTTGAATATGGATATATGTGGCATAATTTGCAGACTTATTTTGTAGAAATGGGTAATTTGTGCCCCCCAAAAAACGCTGTTTCATATTAAATATGATAGCATTCTCCCTGTATGACACTGTGTTGTACAGTTAATGTATGATTCTTTTTAGATCATGTAGGTTTTACACTAATGAACATGATAACATGTTCTACATCTGTCTGTCTATAGTTAGTATTTTGTATGTATGTACAGGCTGTTGTGTGCTTTTTGTTTCTTGCAATAAAAAAAATGTTTGGAGTGTATATTTTGCCATTTTTCACGTTGTATCACTTAGTTTTTGTTAGTTTTTTTTTTTTCTGCCTAATTGATGGCTTTAAAAAATGCATTAGCAACATGCAGAACTAATATGAAAGTTTGATGCTTTCTCCAAGTTCAGACACCTATAGAAAAAAGCTTTCCAAAGACTTTTGATGCAGCTTTATTATTCAGTTTTGCTTTATTTGGCAATTTCAAGCTTTTATTCTTTGTTGATATCTGTACTATAAAAGTGAGACCTGAAATTTGGGCCCCCTGAGTACATAAACGTCTCAGTGATGATTTCTACAATTCAGTACATTGTTTTCAAATTTTAATACAAGGTCTTCCAGTTCTAGCCTGTTTAGTTCTCCAAAATAAAATATTTCCCTCTTATAAGATATTAAAATGCTGCATTAATTATAACCTAATTGAAAGCTGTAGCTTATCAAAGATAACTCCCCTTAAGAGGAATAACATCTTAATTTTTATTATCATAGCTAAAGTACGACACCATGTTGACTTGAAGGTCTTAAATAAAAGGTAGTGGAAATACCTAAGTTGTGAGGTGAAATGTGTTTCAGAAAGTAGGTCTGTAGTAACGGAGTTCTGTAAACTTGATGGTTCTCTAAACATTTTACTGCTCAGGCTTGATTTGTACACAATACGAGATGTCTGAAATCTTCATTTTAGAATTCAAGGATACTGCTTGCTGTTTCACTTTATCCTTTTTAAATACTACTGATCTTTAATTGTGTATCAGGCATTTCACTAACCTTGGATCATTGCATCTTAAACATGATAATATAGAATATCTGAACTTTGGACTTGTTCTCTAAAATATATGGCCTTTAGTTCTCATGGAACTAAATACAGTGATTTGAAGATCAAAATTTAGAGATTTGGGTTTTTTTTCCCCACCCTCTGGGGTATATGGGCTTTTTTTTGTTTTGGGGTTTTTTTGTTGTTGTTGTTTTGTTTTATTTTTTTGTTTTTTGGGTTTGTTTTTGTTTTTTGGTGGTTTTTGGTTTTTTTTTTTTCGTTTTTTGTTTTTTTTGGTTTTTAAAGCATAATGCTGTAAAAAAAAAAAAAAAAAAAACAACAAACAAACTGTCCAAGTTTCTGTTTTGCTGGTGATTGGTTTAAAACTGATTTTATGTATCCAAATGCTAGCACAAATCAGAGTGACTATCCTGGTGACTGTAGTGGTTAATGTAACACGTTTTGTATAAAGTATTTTTATATAGTATTTAAACTAATTCAGATGAAGTTTTATTTCTTGAAAACAGTTATTTCCTTTTTGTTTATTAGCATGTGTATAAACACAAATCACATGTTCATAAATAAAGTTAACATTCTTTTAGCCTTGTGTGTTCCCTGGCATGTCTGTATTACACTTATAAGAAGCAGTTTATTTTATGCTTATTTAGGTTTCTCTTTTCTTTTCTTTTCTTTTCTTTTTTTTTTTTTAATACTTTAAAAGTGGCTTTAATTTTTAGGTAGAATTGTCTGAAATGGAGACATTAGATAACTTAATATCCCCACCACTTATTTGCTTGGGGTACATATGCTGGTGTTTAGGATGAGAGAATATATTCATTAAGCATAATTAATGCCCATCTTATGAATCACGTATTCTTGTACACATTCACAAAAGCCAAGTAAGATAGAGCCACTAAACCAGATTTCTAAATGCTGATTAATAAAAGTAAATGTGTGTACATTTTTGGTAACTTAAGCCAACTGTAATCAAGGATGGCTGTTTCTGTCTGTATTCCTTAGCTTATTTTATTTAGCCATCCTTCATGTTGGTATTCCAAAGCTGGATGTTCTTCCTGTTTACTAAATATCAGAATTGTATTTTGTAGGATCCTTTAATTTCAAGTGAGTGTAAGTGGCATAAAATATTTCAGATTCTTTCTCCCAGAAGGAAGACCACAAATTAGATGTGGGGAAGTGGGTTAATTTTAATGATGTCCACAGTATGCATTGATCAGTTTTTATGAAGACGACTTTTTTTTAATGTGGTGCATTTTTTAAATCATTAGTATCTGAGAGTTAATACATTTATTGCTGCCTAGTACATGTAAATTCCTAGTCATTTTTAAACCATTCCTTGTTAGCAATTTTCACTCATTTCTAGTACCTTGCTTTTTGTAGAAAACTATTGGACACCTTTCACAATTTATGGTAAATTTGACTTTCTCATGGACTTTAAGGTATTTAAGGTGCTAGAATGATTGGTGGGGAAAAAAGTGATATAGATGTTGTTGAGTATCTGAAACCACTTTATCCAGTACTAATGACAAATCAACAGAAAACTAAAAGGACCAGATGGCCCGACATAGGAACAAAAAACAGATATAGTGGGAAGAACAAAAAATGTTAGTATTTTAGTTCTAGCTGTAAGAAAGTTAATATAACTGCTTTCTCTTAAGGAAATGATGAGTGTTCATATTCTAGATAGTAATGGGCTGTTTTGAAGGGTTATTAGTTTCATTGGTTAGAAACAGTATAGATGATGCTTGACAGCATTTGGTTCTTGTTACTTGGATTCACATAGTTCCTAACTAATGCAAAAAGCAGCCCTTTTCAAAATCGATTGAGATGATCAGAATTTATTCTGGATAAAAATAGGATGTTTATGGTTTGTTTTTTTTTTTAAGCTTCCTTTGAGATTAGTTCTGTAATGAAAACACTTAAGAGCCAGATGAGAATAAGAACACATTGGTGAATTATATGATTGCATATTAGGAATATGGAATAGTGCATTACAAATTCTGGGGCAGCCCCTCAGTGGGGAGCTAAGAACCTTTTGTTGAAGTAAGCGTCCCAGTAATACTATCCATTAAACTGACTTTTAAAACCCTAAGATATTTATAAGATATATTTTAAATTTAGCAAACATGATTTTTATTGACTGAACTCCTGCTGTGGTAGGCATTGTGCTAAGAGCTTCATATTGAAACGTAACATTTCTATTTGGGGCTGTAAGTCATGCTGCTTTTATTTTAATTCTCTTAGTTCTCTGGAATATTTGAAAAATACCTGATGAAGACTCCCTTCATTGTTGTTATTTTTCTTTGATCCAGACATCTTGTTACATTCTCTCCATTTTAAACAAGAGTTCTGACCAATAATGCATGAGAAGCTTACAACATGTTGAATAAGCAACCCAAGTACTATATAGGAAGCAAATAATGTTTTCTTTTTGGTACACTTAACAGGGAAATCATATCTTTAGAGTTAGATGGGAAAGGGGTGTGTGTGTGTGTGTGTGTATACAGATACACACTTTTTAAAAACTGATATTAAAATCATTTCAGGGGGTCAAATAGTGAAAAATCTTAAAATACCACATTTGAAAATACATTTTTAAAATCTTATTCAATATAGAATACTTTCTCCATTTGATTAAATTAACTTTCTTCACGCGTTATTAAAGTCCATCCTCCTAATAGCCCTATTTGCCTTTGCTCCACACTACCATTGGTTTTCCTTTTTTTGGTTTAACATCTTTGCTCTGATAAAATTGTGGTTTCTTTGGCAAGAAGCCATTCTTACTCTTTGTATGGGAGAATAAACAAACTTATTCAGACCGAACAGTACATGCTTAAAAAAAGAGAAAAAAGTAGCAATTATGTGGGAGCTGTTTTATTAAAGCAATTATCTGAGCCTTTAAAGAGCTGCTTGTTTTTACCATGTTCTATAATGGCACTCCAGGAAAGTTAGATTTCTTATTCTCTCTAGTGTATATTCTCTTGAGCATTATCAGATTTAGAAACCATTGATAGACACGGACTCTTATTTAATATTCAGTCACTGCTCTGAACATATTTTCAGTGATATATTTTTCTTTACCCTGTTTTTTGTTGTTTTTTTTTTAATATTGTAATTGAGTCCCCCTCAACTTAAGCCTTTATTATATGTGTGAAATATGTAGAGAAGGGTAAAGTGGGGTGAGCAATTTCAGCTTAAAAACAGGGAATAACATTCTTTAGAAAACTTCTAAGAAAATGCCCAATATTTGAACATTAATTGGCAATAGGGACTAAATGATCACTTTCAGATGTTTTCAGTGTGGAACTTGAATGTGTGTTTAATTTTTTGTGAACAGATTGATGACTCTTCTGCATCTATTTCTCTGGCCCAGCTTACAAAGGTATATATATATATATATATCTATTCTTGCAAATATAAATCTTTTTCTAACATCGTATTTTTTAAAATGTGGAACAATTGTTTAAAGAGGGGTTGGGGAGGATATGTCTTACAAAAATATTGTACACATTGTTACTATCCTGTAAAGAGTAGTTGCCGCTTTGAGAAGATAGGGGGAGTGTTTTGTCAGCCTCACCATAATGTTGGAGTATTGGTCATCTTCAAGACAGAAGAAACACATGAAGCTACACTTATTTGGTGGGTTTTTTTCCCCCCTTACACATTTTGTTTAATTATACATTGGAAACTAACAAAGTTCTGGAGGAATTCCCTGGTTTTGGCTGTAAATTATGTGGACTTTCTTTATGCAGCCAAAATAGAAGCTTTCCTTTACATGGACAATTGCACGGCTATTTCTTGAATATTTGAATTGATCCCATGAAGGTCAACATTTTAAATGTGTTACGATTGTTTCTTTATGCTCTAGACTTGTAGTCTGTCTGCATTAGAAAAAGTTTTAGACAACCTAATTTGTTTGAACACAGACTACAGTGAATTGTGTAAATGTGTAAAGCTGTTTGCAGGAATATACCAATGTGTATGTTTGGCAGAGGGGCAAATTGTTACCTCCTGAAATAATTGTATATGCCATGTTTTGCGATAAAATTGCTTGCATTTTCTGCTCAACAATGTGTACCTTTTGTTTGGGAAAGCACTAGTGATGGATTACTTTTTAAAGCAATAGACGTAGCTTGCAAATCATGCCTTTAAAAAAAAAAAAAAAAAGAAGACATTACAGATTAGACAGATTTTTGAGGACCAAGAAGGAAGTCTTCCAGTTTTCCAAAAATCCTTTTTTCCCTACTATCAAAGTAAAACCAGACTTAGCAACCAAGATTAATGAGTTAGATGGATTTTCCATTAGTGCTGTCCCTATCTTATCCTTGACTTTGTTATAGGTTGTATCCTCTTCCCCTAGAATGTATCCCAAAAGAAATGTCCTAGTAACAAATACAGCTTTTTAAGCTTTTGTTCTGGGGAAACTAAACATTAAAATCGATGATTCTAAAACATGAAGTGGGCTGAAACCATCGTCTCTTAACAATTTTCTAATGCAAAAGTGGTCTAGCATAGAGTTTACATCTTAAGCAGTTTATAGTTCATGGTTTTAATTCTTATGTGCTGTAAGGACCCTATTTCAGTTTTGGTCTGTTCCTACCATTGTTTCTTTGTGGGAAGCAGTTGGGGAATTTTGGAGGTTTGGGAGATTTTTTTTTAACTACTTGTAAATTAATGTTTGGGTTCAAACAAATTAGTTGTTCAACATCTGTAATCCAGTTTTCTGTAAATGTTGCTGTTGTTCTAAGCTCTGTTAATGTTAAGCATTCTTTGTATATAAAATTACAATAAAATGTTAAAACTGGTTGCTTGTTTTGTGGATGAATGTAAAGATAAAACCCAATGAATGGCTGATGTGAGTGCTAGATGCTTGAAGCTTCAAGTTATCAGGACTCACTCCCTTAGACCCTGGTTATATCTAGGCTATTCTATATAATACCTTAAAGATGAAGTTCATAAAACTTCGGAGAATCGGATTTAAAATGATGAGTGCTCCGTTGCATGTGCTTTGCACTTAATTTAAAACTGATTCTACTTCTTAAAGAGCCTTCTGACTTAATATCATCTGCATAATGTTCAATTGTTTTACCCATAACCCTACCTCCAAGTTGTAAATATAAAGTCTTTATGCTACGACACTTGAATTATTTTTAAGGCTTAAAATGTCAAGTGTTTCCTTAATCTGTTTTAACTCTTAGAGGAGTCATATGTAAATCTTAATGTAAGGTACAAACAGGGTCTAAGGTTTGAGTGCCCCCAGCAAGACCTTCAGCCCTGCAGACACCCAAACGTCATGTAATGAATGACCTAAGGAACTCCTGATGCCTCTTCTAGGTTATACGTGTAAATAGCTTTCAGTTTTAGGTTTTATGCAAGATTAGATACTGCTCTTTACAGGATGAGTGGTGTTGTCTTTGGCTGTGTGGTCTTAAATGTGTTTCTAATGTGTGTGTCAAATAATTACCTGTTAAACAGACTGCCAATCTGGCTGAAGCCAATGCTTCTGAAGAAGATAAAATTAAAGCAATGATGTCGCAATCTGGCCATGAATACGACCCAATCAAGTAAGTCCATAAATGCTTCATACTAACAGGTACATTGGGGTGGATTTTCCCCCCCAATCAGAAGCTTTATTCTTTCAAGGTTTTGTGTACATGTAATTCTGTTTCCCTTTCAGTTACATGAAGAAACCTCTAGGCCCACCACCTCCATCTTATACCTGTTTTCGTTGTGGTAAACCTGGCCATTACATTAAGAATTGCCCAACAAACGGGGTAAGTCCAAAGTAGAAACCATGGTACACCTTATTTTTCTTACAATGATTTCTTAGCTATCGGATTTTTCTTGGTAAATACTGCCTTCTCTATTATAATGGCAAATGAGCTCAGGCTGTGGAGCCAGATTGCCAGGCTTCAGATCCTGGCTCTGCTGCTCAACGGTTGACTGAGCTTGGGCAGGCCACTTGACTTCTTCAAGCCTGTTCGGTCTTCTCTATGAAACGGACATGGTAATAACAGTATTTACCTCGCATGGCTGTTGTGAGGTTTAAATGAGATCATATATGTAGAGCACTACAGAAGCTATAAGCAGTTAATAAGCACTGCGTGTTAGCTAATATTAAACAAAGGATAACTGCTTTCTTTCTTCCTCCTTTCTCCTTTCCCCTCCAAATAGGATAAAAACTTTGAATCTGGTCCGAGGATTAAAAAGAGCACTGGTATTCCCAGAAGTTTTATGATGGAAGTGAAAGATCCTAACATGAAAGGTGCAATGCTTACCAACACTGGAAAGTATGCGATACCGACTATAGACGCGTAAGTATGCTAGTTACGTATGACCTGTGAGGCCACAGCCCGTCTGGGCACTGGTGTTTTATGTAGGCTTGGGGTCGCCACTTGGCTACTTGGATTTCTTGTGAGCATTGTATAGCAAGACTGTTGGTCTCCACATGTTGCGTTTCTGTGTGAAGAATGAGAGGCTGCAGTCTGCTCCATTAAATGCAAATTTAGAATGGATTTGGGGGTTTTTGTTACCACTGAGTGCCACTTCCCTTGTGGGCTTCTAATTTTTTCTTTTTCTGTCATACCCTGCTTTCTTCTTCATTCACATACATACTCCCACATGATCTTCTATGCTATCTACATGTGTTCAGTGAAAAAGACCAATGTCTTAATCATTCTGAGAAACAGAAGCACAAAAGTTGTATAAGATGTCAGGGCAAATTTAAGTGCCAAGAATAAATGAAGAACTGAGTCCTCTTGAGTAAGTTTGGATGTACCGTGTGAGTCTTAAACTTCTAAAATAACGATTTATTTTACAAACCCATTAGTTCAGATGAGCTACAGCTCTATACCCTACAGCTTAATGCTTATTTGGAATGTGTTTTCAGATCTTATTTTAGGAGCCAATTCTTAATGAAGTGGATAGACCTGAAAACCTACTAGTGGTATAATTCAACTGACAACTTCTCATTTTATTTGCTTTTATTAATCCCGCTAATTACCTTTGTGGTTACCCTCACCAGTTATGAACTCACATGATACAGAGCACAGTATTAACTGTCCCTTTGGACTGGGTTCTCCAACAAGTCCTCCAGTGGGTTATGAAGTGAGGGCATCCTCAGGACATACCTTGAGAAACATCCATTTAGAGAATAACAGTGCCCTTGTTCATCGTGACATGAAGAGAATGAGTAAAAGAACAGTTGTCCTCAGCCTCCTGCTGTAGCGTTGAAACGCAGCATAGTGCGCAGATGAAGGTGATGAAAACGGCAGTGCCGTGGAATGATCTTGAAAAGATTTTATGGTTTTGAGTATACACTTTAGTAAATAGATTGTTTTCATTCACAGATAAGGATTAGTGTTTTCCTGAACTCCCAGCCCTGCTCACTTTCTCCGTTTCACCCCCATCAATTTTTGATCAGTCACCATCCTTTGTCTTGTGATTCATCTTAGAGCAGTCTGTTTTTACGCTGTTTCTGATTCAGACATTTCATACGTGCTTCCAAACAACTTAGGTTGAAATGGATGGTTTTTACAGACACAATTTAAGAGCAGACCGCTTCATCTTAATATAATATATACAAGTATAAGTACTTAAATGGAAGCTTGTGTCGGAAAAATTAACATCACCCTTGTGAACCCTAACTAATAATTAACTTCATTGTTTTTGAATGCTGAAATGCAAAAGCCCATTTGTGCCAGACACACAGCAAATACTGGGGAAATGGGAGCCCAAATATTTTAAATGAAACTTTCACCCTCTCCACTAACACCACTGATAAGCAACTCAGACTCTTCTTCTGTTTCTTTTTCTATCCTCTGTTCTTCTTTTTTTTTTTTTTTTTCTTTCTTTTCTCTCTTTTGGGCAGTGGGAGACTCCTCTTTCACAAATTGGGAACAATGGGGCATAAGCAAATTGATACTTATTTCTGGAGTCGTGGTGATGTCTATGGAGCAGCTGCAACACAAATAACACACCTCAGGTACCCTCCTCTGTACAGCTGAGATGCTTTCATTTTCAGCAGTGAGATTGACACACTCTGTTCCTAAATGAGATAGAATTTACCTAGGAATTCCTATGTTATACAAATCTGCCTGATTAGAGAAGATGTGGGTGTTGGAAGCAGTGGTGACAAATCTGAGAATAGTGTACTTTGGTTTTTTATTTTATTAAAAAAATTTTTTTTAATGTTTATTTTTGAGAAAGAAAGCGAGCGAGCAGGGGAGGGGCAGAGAGAGAGGGAGACACAGAATCTGAAGCAGGCTCCAGGCTCTGAGCTGTCAGCACAGAGCCTGACATGGGGCTCGAACTCACAAGCTGTGAGATCATGACCTGAGCCAAAGTCGGACGCTCAATTGATCCATGCAAGCACCCCTAGTGTTTTATTTTCAATATGTTTAATATGCAACATTTCTGCAAAATGTATTTCTACCAGAAAACGGACCCAAAATGACCAAAGTGTTACTTTATATTCTTGTAACACATATTCTAATCATTGAAGTCATTTGTATTTCTTAGTTGGCTATAAATAGATTAATCTCTCTTTTAAAATACTAATTAGAAGTAGACCACTGGTTTTGAAGTCTGATGATTCTAGCTACTAGCTACTGGTGTGGTTGGTTGCATAATATTTCCCTTGAACTGTCCCCCTCGATTGTATGATGTCAGCACCAGTTTCCATTTCCTATATTATAGCATGCTCTCTGATACCTTCACAGGTTTTGGGGACTGTTGGTCTATGGAAGGGAATTCCCTCCGTACCCCCCACCCCCTCAAGAAACATGGTAGGATAGAGAAAATTGTGGTTAGGGTGTTGTCATGTCCAAGTTCAAATCCTGTCTCTGCCACTTAAGCATAAACTTGTGGCATTGAATGTGTCCCTTTATTCTCTAGCCCTGAGTTCTAGAGTTGTGGATTCTTAAGATCCTTTTAGCCACTTTTATAGCATTTGTTTCTTTTTGTTATACTTGTTTAGGATTTTGTTTTGTCTTTTGTTGCTTAGGGGGAGGATGTTCATAACTACTCCCTTATTTTGGAAGGTATTATACTTGTGTAAACGAATTTGGCATCGTACTGAATTATAAGCTCCCATTATGGTATAGTAGAACATGTACTATCTTAGTAATACTTTGTTTTCTTAACAATGTTAAAACAGTAAAACCTTCTTTTACAGAGAAGCATATGCAATTGGGAAGAAAGAAAAACCACCTTTCTTACCAGAGGAACCATCTTCTTCTTCAGAAGAAGATGATCCTATCCCAGATGAATTATTGTGTCTCATCTGCAAAGATATTATGACTGATGCCGTTGTCATTCCCTGCTGTGGAAACAGTTATTGCGATGAATGTAAGAAATGTTGAACCTTCAGAGATACACATCTTAGAATATGTGTATTTATGTGGAAGGGCTCTTTAGCAACATTGTATGTTTTAATAATGCAGTATGAAATGTTGATAATTGATCATTTAGTTCATCATTGCACCTTTAATAGCAAGAACTGTATTTGTCTCTACATTTTTTTCTTTAAACAACAGCCTCTTTGTCCTTTTAAATATTAGAATTGACCATTTCTTATACCTTCATTAGGGTGACTGTACTAAGGTTTTATAAAATGTAGGACTTTTGTTTCCTACACATTTTATTTTAGTTTTTAAAGTTTATTTTTGAGGGGGGGACGCACAGAGAGAGGATCCAAAGTGGGCTCTGTGCTGACAGCAGAGAGGCCCATGGGGGGCTAGAACTCACGAACTGTGAGATCATGACCTGAGTAGAAGTCGTACACTTAACTGACTGAGCCACAGACATACCCCTGTTTCCTACACATTTTAAATGGTATGCAGAATTTTGAAAGCCTTTTGGGCATTAGATATTCTGGAAATATTTTTAAATGGTACCTAAAGGGTTCCACCCTTTCCTGGATGGTGGAAAAATAGTTTATTCTAAAATTCCTAAGTGTAATTGAGAACTGCTCTCTGTAAACATACTACCCAACATTTGCCTTTGTGGTTACTTGTGATTTTTTTCTGATCTTTTATATTGGGTTGGGTTTTTCCCACTTGGGTTTTCTGCCGCTTATTTCTTACCAAGATGAAAATGGCATCATCTGAAAATTTCACTGCTTAGTCCTGTTTTGGCCTTTTTCATTTCATAGCTTTGGAATACAAATCTTTATTTCGGGGCCTCTCCAGTGAAGACCAAAGTCAAGAAGAGGTCACTTAAGATTTGTTTCCAAGTGTCTTAGATTTAACAAACCACTTGCATTACTGAATTTTTTACTACACTGAAGCATAAGCAGT
Organism: Prionailurus viverrinus; assembly: GCF_022837055.1. Taxonomy (NCBI): domain Eukaryota; kingdom Metazoa; phylum Chordata; class Mammalia; order Carnivora; family Felidae; genus Prionailurus; species Prionailurus viverrinus. Next base: position 22,512,093 of record NC_062576.1, on the reverse strand, counting down.
GAATCTGTAATTTAATGTTATTCCTCTGTACTGTGCTGTAGGTGTTGCTGATTTCCTTGCCTGAACAATGTTTCTGTTTTTTATAATTCCCTTTTCTCTTAAGTTATTTATGTAATCTCTATACCACATGTGGGACTCAAACTCACGACCCTGAGATCAAGAGCTGCATGCTTTTCTGATGGAGCCAGCCAGGCACTCCTCCTCCTGATGCTCTTTTAAAAATCCTGTTAGCCCTGTAAATTTTTTACCTTTCTAGACTATATATTATTTCTATTTTTTTCCCCTATAATATTCCAATTTTTAGCTAAACAAAGAGAATAGTATTTAGGAAAGAGTGCTTTTTCTCTCAATTTAAATTTTTGTTTAAATTCTATTTATGACTTTTTTTTTTTTAATGTTTGTTTATTTTTGAGAGAGACGGAGACAGAATGCGAGTGGGTTGGAACAGAGAGAGAGGGAGACACAGAATCTGAAACAGGCTCCAGGCTCTGAGCTGTCAGCACAGAGCCCGACGCGAGGCTCGAACTCACGAGCCACGAGATCATGACCTGAGCTGAAGTCGGACACTTAACCGACTGAGCCACCCAGGCACCCCAATGACTTCTGTTTTTAAGGTAGAAGTTACAGCAGAGGAGTGCTATCAGGCGAGAGTCTGTACTTTTAAGTTTTTCAGTCTTAGAAATGATAAGTAATGTGTGCTTGGGAAGAGTAATGTAATATTTAAAATATTTCACATAGGTATAAGAACAGCACTCTTGGAATCAGATGATCATACATGTCCAACATGCCATCAGAATGATGTCTCTCCTGATGCTTTAATTGCCAATAAGTTCTTACGACAGGTAACTGACTTTGTATCCCTTTTGGAAAATTTTTAAAAATTTTTGGTGGTTTAAACTGTGCTTGAGGAAATACCACCTTACATTTTCCTGCATCTTTCTGTTTGGTATCTATAGGCTGTTAATAACTTCAAAAACGAAACCGGTTATACAAAAAGGCTACGAAAACAGTTACCCCCACCACAGCCCCCAATACCACCTCCGAGACCACTCATTCAGCGGAACCTACAACCTCTGATGAGATCTCCAATATCAAGACAACAGGATCCCCTGATGATTCCAGTGACCTCTTCAACTCACCCAGCTCCTTCTATATCTTCATTAACTTCTAATCAGTCTTCCTTGGCCCCTCCTGTGCCTGGAAATTCATCTTCTACCCCGGCTCCTGTACCTGATATAACTGCCACAGTGTCCATCTCAGTCCACTCTGAAAAACCAGATGGACCTTTCCGGTAAGTCTGTGTATCTCTCTGGTTTTTCATTGTTGTTTATTGCTTTAGTAGTTGTTATAGTGACTGGTAAGTATCATCCTTGTGAACCACTGTGCTCAGTTAAGGCGGGTGACTCCATAAAGTAACCCATTGCTAAACGGGTACTTTTAAGAGATGACTCAATCTTATTGGAGGAACAGGCAAATGAAGGAGTTTCACTTGGCAAATGATTAAGCATCCCAGGATAAAGAACTGTACGAGTTGCCAACCACCCCTGTTAAGTGGTGAATTAAAACTCACTTAAATCCTACTGGTTCAGACATGAAAAGGATCTTTGGACATGTAGTCCAGTAGTTCATATATACTTTTTTTTTTTTTTTTAAATTTTTTTTTTTTCAACGTTTATTTATTTTGGGGACAGAGAGAGACAGAGCATGAACAGGGGAGGGGCAGAGAGAGAGGGAGACACAGAATCGGAAACAGGCTCCAGGCTCTGAGCCATCAGCCCAGAGCCTGACGCGGGGCTCGAACTCACGGACCGCGAGATCGTGACCTGGCTGAAGTCGGACGCTTAACCGACTGCGCCACCCAGGCGCCCCTACTTTTTTTTTTTTTAATGTTTGTTTATCTTTGAATGACAAGAGTGTGAGCACACATGACCACAAGTGGGGGAGGGGCAGAGAGGGAGAGAGAATCCTGAGCAAGCTCCGCTATGTCAGCGCAGAGCCCAGCTGGGGGCCTGAACTCACCTTGAGATCATGACTAGAGCCAAAACCAAGAGTCGGACATTAACCAACTGAGCCACCCAGGTGCCCCAGTGGGCTCATAAATTCTTGAGGAATCAGCCACTTTAAAAAAAAAAAAAATAGATGCCAGGGGTCTGTGCAGACATACTGAAGCAAAATCTTGAGGACTGGGACCTTTACATTTATATTTAAGACCTCAGTCAGAATTCATTGGCTTTTCAGTGGTGGAGCTGGAAGTAGAATTTACTCTTAATCCTGTATTCTTTTGGTCCCACAATTTGATTTTCTTCCTTTTTAAAAAAAAAAAATTTTTTTTAACGTTTATTCATTTTTGAGAGAGAGCATGAGCAAGGAAGGGGCAGAGGGAGAGAGACACAGAATCTGAAGCAGGCTCCAGGCTCTGAGCTGTCAGCACAGAACCCAACATGGGGCTTGAATTCATGACTGCGAGATCACGACCTGAGCTGAAGTCGGACACTCAACCGACTGAGCCACCCAGGCGCCCCTCTTCTTTTTTTTTTAAGCTTTATTATTCTTACAACTGATTTCTCTCCCATCTATATAGATGGGACTTCTTAAAGAGATTTCCTTTTTTTTTTTTTTCCTTATCACTTTTGTATCCAAAGAGCTCTCCACTTGACTCAGAACTTTTCATCAACGCATCTTCATGCAGGTGGTGGGTGAACAGACTTACTAAATTATGTACTGTAATTTGCTTACTCTTACTCCTCCATTTCTGATGACTTTTTCACGTATTGCAAATTCTCTTGTCTTCTAGGGATTCTGATAATAAAATATTACCAGCTGCAGCCCTTGCATCAGAACATTCAAAGGGAACCTCTTCAATTGCAATTACTGCTCTTATGGAAGAGAAGGTAAGTTTTATTGGCTTTTAAATGTGAGATTTATCTTACAGTTTTCTGATGGGTTTAATTTTTTCTTTTTTTAACTCTCCCTCTTTTTTTTTTTTTTTTTTAACTGTTCCTTTTTATGCATGTTTTTTTCCTAAAGGGTTACCAGGTGCCTGTACTTGGAACCCCATCTTTGCTTGGACAGTCACTACTGCATGGACAGTTGATCCCCACAACTGGTGAGTAAAATCATTTTGGGTTGAACATTTTCTCCTTTAAAAAATAATTTTAACTTGGGGCGCCTGGGTGGCGCAGTCGGTTAAGCGTCCGACTTCAGCCAGGTCACGATCTCGCGGTCCGTGAGTTCGAGCCCCGCGTCAGGCTCTGGGCTGATGGCTCAGAGCCTGGAGCCTGTTTCCGATTCTGTGTCTCCCTCTCTCTCTGACCCTCCCCCGTTCATGCTCTGTCTCTCTCTGTCCCCAAAATAAATAAACGTTGGGAAAAAAAATTAAAAAAAAAAATTTATAAAAAATAATTTTAACTTTATTTAACATGCAATTTCATATTTACCTACTGTTCTTGTTTCCAAGGTCCAGTAAGAATAAATACTGCTCGTCCGGGTGGTGGTCGACCAGGTTGGGAACAGTAAGTATATGTTTAAAATAATCTCCAGATGATTGCTTTCAAACTAGATAATGGGAATTATAATCTAGTGTGTTGCTGAATGTTTCTTATTGTAAACTCCCCTTTTTTTATGACATGTTAAGACTGAGCTGAAGTTGGATGCTTAACCAACTAAGCCACCCAGGCTCCGCTTTTTACTTTCATGTCTTAACAAAGTGATCTTGACAGGATCTCAGTTAATGAATAGGTAAGATTAATTGAAATACTATTTTCTTTGAAAGAGTATTTGAAATACTGAATCATTCATTGTGCTAATAGATGGGGGGGTGGGGAGCACGAGAGCATGGGGGAGGGACAGAGAGGGAGACACAGGCTCCGAAGCAGGCTCCAGGCTCCAAGCTGTCAGCACAGAGCCCCATGTGGGGCTCAAACTCACAAACCGTGAGATCCTGAGCTCAGCCAAAGTCGGATGCTTAACTGACTGAGCCATCCTCGTTTTTCCTATCCTTAAATGGATTTTCGAATTTTCATTTAACACATAGTAAGATTAAAGGCTACCAAACATAGAATTTCTCATTTTGAATAATCTGTGTTAATGAGATTTTATTGCATATCAAAATGTATAGGATATTATTTTTTGCCCTGTGAAATACAAGGAATTATGATCTTTATAAGATGTTCTATGGTATTAAAAATTAGTATGTTTACTTATTGTCTGTGTATGCAATCACTTGTGTCTTAGTCTATATCAACAGGCTTACATATTTGCATAAACTGGCTTCTATTCTAAAACTATGATTTTTCTTTTAAAGATAAATCAAATATTTTATTTAAACAAATAGACTAAATGAGAGACTTAGCAGATTCTTTCAGTAGAAGGAGCAAGGGATTTGGAGACAGGTAGGCCTGAGTTGGAATTCCAACCCCTGCACTTGGCAGTGCCATGACATTGAGCATGCAATTTTACTCCTCGGCCCCACTGCCTCATCTACAGAATTGGAACAGTGCTAGTTCCCCACCGGCATGGCGCCTAGCAGATGAAAGGGCTCTTCTCTCTGTAACAAGTTCACAGTCACTTGTAGGATGCTAAATGAAATACCATATTGTGGAAAATAGTGTACATTGAGGTTTAGTTACTGTCAACAGTAAATTAATGAGGAAAATTAACTCAAGTAAGTGTAATGCTTGCTCATATCTCCTCTATCTGGAGCAAGTTTCCGAATGGGGATCAGGGAGAGGAAAAATCTTCTAGAGTAGTTAAAATAGGTATCTTTTAAAGTCTACACACTAGGAGGTTGTATATTATACTCAAGCCCATTTTATCTTTCTTTCTACACAGTTCCAATAAGCTTGGATATCTGGTTTCTCCGCCACAGCAAATTAGAAGGGGGGAGAGGAGCTGCTACAGGTATGCTTTTTAAAAATTTTGAAAAATTAATCTGATGACACTGCTGAAAAATAGAACACAAAGAAACGAAAGCATGGCAGTGGCAAGGGAGGGAGATTACTTGCTTTATGCTTATGTCACTTCAGTCCTCAGTAGTTGATCTTGAGGCCTAGAGAAGAACAGGTTACATTTAGTGTTTTAAATGATGCTTTTTAGGCTGCATCTTTAATACTCCTTCCCAATGACTACTTTCCTCCAGCACACAGCAGAATATTAGGTTACATTTACTCTTTTGAGGGTAGAAGGAAGTCACTAAGGCCCAGACAGTATTTAAGGTGTCAGTTTAATTTAAGGCAAAAGTTAACTAACTTACCTCTCAAGCGTGAGAAAGAATTGCATTTATTTCTCTTCTAGACTCAATTGTCCCAGTCTTCTCCCACCTTCTCTTTTCCAAAAGAAGAGACAAAGAGATTGTTCGGGGCTCCTGCCCTGGACAGGCAAAAACCATGTTATTCTGCAAAGTAAGCTGTAGGTCTTATCGAGGTCGTTCTCGCCACCAGGGTAAAGGGCCTCCAAATGAACTTTATAATAAGAATATTAAGGGTGTCTTCTAGTGCTCTACTGAGAATTGCTAAGTAACTCTGTTACTAGATCACATGTTAATAGAAGATAATAGTTACCAATTCAGATTCTGAAGAGGCTTAAAATCTAAACCCTGGCTGCTGCTGTTCTTTGTACCAGTTACCTAGAATTTAAAGAACCGTTAGCTTAACAGAAATGAGCCCATGTTTTAAAGAAGCCACTGTTTTCTTTTAAGAGCGACAGTTTGGAAACTTTGGCCAGCACTGTAATTTTCACCTAACCCTTTGAGAGAAAATAATCGAGATTTTTAGCTGTTGATTACAGATGTTAAAAGTGGAACTTACTTTCTTGAGGATGAAAGAGCATAGGGAATGTAATCTGTGGTACTGTGATGGTATGGTGTGGGGACAGATGGCAGTCACACTGTGAACATGGTAACATGCAGACCTAACTGAATTGCTGTGTTGCACACCTGCAACTAATAATGTAACTGTGACTATACCTCAGTGTTTAAAAATGTAATAAATAAAAAGTACTTTAAGTACAGAACACCCCACAAAACCATGAAGCCATTTAACAACTAGGTTTCCAAAGACATTTTAATGACATAGAGACATGCTCATGATATAATATCAGGTGAGAAATAAAATTATGTAAAACTATAAAAATAAAGAATACCTAATACTTCTTCTACATTGAAGGATCTTTCTACACTTCCTACCTCAAAAGATTACAGGAGGTGGTTTTTCTTCATTTAAAGTTTTGATCTTGGAAGGCTTTTGGGGGAGGCCTAGGTCAGAGAGGCATTAGCCTTGTTAGTTCCTTTAAATGACAGATTGGGAAGTCACCAGAGATCATTGTGGAGGGGTAATGAATCTGAACTTCACAAAAGAGAACTTCTAAATATAGCAGCACCTCATGGAGAAGGCCCTGTAAACTTGGATCATCTCAATCCCCAGGTGGCCTTAAAAATTTTATTTACATATAAATATCAGTGTTATTTGAATAGCTGATTCTATTCCATTGTTTGTAAGTTTGAAGATAATTATGGATAGAAAAGACAAGCTTACTTGTCTCGGGTGATGTTAGTTTGAAGGAATAATATCTTGGAATTTATTTCTCCAGAAGTATAAACCGCGGACGACACCACAGCGAAAGATCACAGAGAACTCAAGGCCCATCACTACCAGCAACTCCAGTTTTTGTGCCTGTCCCACCCCCTCCTTTGTATCCACCTCCTCCCCATACACTTCCTCTCCCTCCAGGTGTTCCTCCACCACAATTTTCTCCTCAGTTTCCTCCTGGCCAGCCACCACCTGCTGGATATAGTGTCCCTCCTCCAGGGTTTCCGCCAGCTCCGGCCAATTTATCGACACCTTGGGTATCATCAGGAGTGCAGACAGCTCATTCAAATACCATCCCAACAACGCAAGCCCCACCGTTGTCCAGGGAAGAATTCTATAGAGAGCAACGACGGCTGAAGGAAGAGTGAGTGTTTCAGTGTGAAATTATCATACACTTTCATTTTCTGATGTAACATTAAACAGGTTATCTTTGGAAACATTTTCTACTGTTTCCAGTTAGTACAAAAAAAAATCACCTAAAAATTAAACCAAAGCCATACAAGCAACTTCCTCAGGGACTCCTAGTTATTTATAGTTTTAAAGTGGAAAACTAATGGCAATTTCATTCATTTCATTCATGATCTAATTACATTTGTCTTGTTAGTTTTCTTAAATGGTTTTTGTTAACTTTCACTCTTTAACTTTATTTTACTAGGGAAAAGAAAAAGTCCAAGCTAGATGAGTTTACAAATGATTTTGCTAAGGAATTGATGGAATACAAAAAGATTCAAAAGGAGCGTAGGCGCTCATTTTCCAGGTTAGTGTTTTGCAAGCCTTCACAACAGAATTACAAATGGGACTTTGAATATCCAGGGATTAGCTATGGATATAAATAACATTGCACTTACGGAATTTTTCTGATTCGATCCAGGCTTATAGAAATGGAGATGTAGCTTATTTCCCAATATTTGTTTATTGAAATATTGTCTCAATGTAAATTCTATTGTGTAGAACTAGCAGTTATGGGGATTAAATTGCCCTTGTCCCCTGAAGTTACTTATAGTGTGAAATAATTGGGAAATGTTTGTGGAAGGAAAGAAATAGAGGACTAGCCAAAGAACATTTCTGAGGACGCTTTTACCTAAGGCTACAGCTTCTTGCTGGAACATTAACCTGTGTAATTATGAAGCAGTGTTTTTTCGACAAATTGTTTTATCGACAGAAAAAGTGAATTATAAAAATTCCCTGGAAGTTTGTTTAAAAGACTTACTTTTTAAGCTTACATTTGTGGTTCCTTTCAAAGTGCTAGACTGTTGGCCAACAACGTAGGACAAAGAAATTACTCCTGTTTAAATAACCAGATAGGAAATAAAATTTAAATTTAATTGGAATTTTGTTTAATGTTAAGTTAATTAGCTCATATAACTCACGGTACATGAATGCGCTTCACTCTAATTGTCAAGATTTCACTTTTGTTTTGTAACAAGTGATTGCTCTGATCTTTGTGTACTTTATTCCATTCCAGTAGAGGTCACTGTGCCTCTCTAATCATCTAAGATGAAATTTGATATAAAGAAAGATGGAACCGTGAGGAGATCATGCTATAGAATCTGAGTCTGTATTTTATTTTGCAAATATTTCTCAACTATCAACTATTGTTTTGTTTTTTGTTTTTAGGTCTAAATCTCCTTATAGTGGTTCATCATATTCAAGAAGTTCGTATACTTATTCTAAGTCAAGATCTGGTTCAACACGTTCACGTTCTTACTCTCGATCATTTAGCCGCTCACATTCTCGTTCCTATTCCCGATCACCTCCATACCCCCGAAGAGGCAGAGGCAAGAGCCGAAATTACCGTTCACGGTCTAGATCTCATGGATATCATCGATCTAGGTCAAGGTCACCCCCCTATAGACGATACCATTCACGGTCAAGATCTCCTCAAGCATTTAGGGGACAGTCTCCCAATAAACGTAATGTGCCTCAAGGGGAAACAGAACGTGAATATTTTAATAGATACAGAGAAGTTCCGCCACCTTACGACATGAAAGCTTATTACGGGAGGAGTGTTGACTTTAGAGACCCATTTGAAAAAGAGCGTTACCGAGAATGGGAAAGAAAATATAGAGAGTGGTATGAAAAGTATTATAAAGGTTATGCTGCCGGAGCACAGCCTAGACCATCAGCAAATAGAGAGAACTTTTCTCCTGAGAGATTTTTGCCTCTTAATATCAGAAATTCTCCCTTCACGAGAGGCCGCAGAGAAGATTATGCTGGTGGACAAAGTCATAGAAGTCGAAACTTAGGTGGCAACTATCCAGAAAAGCTTTCAACAAGAGATAGTCACAATCAGAAGGACAACACAAAGTCAAAAGAGAAGGAGAGCGAAAATAATCCCGGAGATGGTAAAGGAAACAAACATAAGAAACATAGGAAAAGAAGAAAGGGGGAAGAGAGTGAAGGCTTTCTAAACCCCGAGTTATTAGAAACTTCTAGGAAATCAAGAGAACCTACAAGCAGTGAAGAAAATAAAACAGACTCATTGTTTGTTCTCCCAAGTAGAGATGATGCTACACCTGTTAGAGATGAACCAATGGATGCAGAATCCATCACTTTCAAGTCGGTGTCTGAAAAAGACAAGAGGGAGAAAGATAAACCAAAAGCAAAAGGTGACAAGACCAAACGGAAAAATGATGGGTCTACTGTGTCCAAAAAAGAAAATGTTGCAAAACCTGCTAAGGGACCCCAAGAAAAACTAGACGGAGAGCGTGAAAAATCTCCTCGATCTGAACCTCCACTTAAAAAAGCCAAAGAGGAGACTCCAAAGACTGATAATGCTAAATCATCATCTTCCTCCCAAAAAGATGAAAAGACCATTGGTACCCCCAGAAAAGCTCACTCTAAATCAGCAAAAGAACACCAAGAGATAAAACCAGTCAAAGAGGAAAAAGTGAAGAAGGATTACCCCAAAGACGTCAAGTCAGAAAAGCTAACTAATAAGGAAGAAAAGGCCAAGAAGCCTAGTGAGAAAAGTAAGCCACCTGATAGCAAGGGAGAAAAAAGAAAAAGAAAAACTGAAGAGAAAAGTGTAGAGAAAGATTTTGAGTCCTCTTCAATGAAAGTCTCTAAACTGGAAATGACTGAAATAGTGAAACCATCACCAAAGCGCAAAATGGAACCTGATATTGAAAAAATGGATAGGACCCCTGAGAAAGACAAAATTTCATCATCAACTGCCCCAGCCAAAAAAATTAAGCTCAACAGAGAAACTGGTAAAAAAATTGGGAGTACAGAAAATGTATCTAATACGAAAGAACCCTCTGAAAAATTGGAGTCAGCATCTAGCAAAGTTAAACAAGAAAAAGTCAAAGGAAAGGTCAGACGAAAAGTAGCTGGAGCTGAGGGATCCAGCTCAACTCTTGTGGATTATACAAGGTATCTGATTATGGGTGGTTGGGTATGGATGTTCGTTTTCGGAAAGAGTTTCTTTTAATTTTATCCATGTTTATGCTTTTAAAATGTAACCTATAAATTAAGAAGGGGTTAGGTTTGGGACACCTAGGTGGCTCAGTCATTTGAGCGTCCAGCTCTTGGTTTGAGCTCAGGTCGTGATCCCAGGGTGGTGGGATTGAGTCCCATGTTGGGAAAGAGAAGGCCTGGAGCCTGCTTAAGATTCTCTCTCTCTCTCCCCTTCTGCCCCTCCCTCCCGCTCGCTCTCTCTAAAAAAGAAAAAAAAGAAGGGTTTAGTCTGGTTTACTCCTGTCTTTAAAGAAAGGAGTTGAATTAAGTAGATTTTGTGAGCCAGCATTTATTAATCCTGACTTTAAATCATTTAATCTCTATTAGAGTAGGGTAGTTGGGTTTTGAGAATTAAAAGGACACTTATGTTTAAGTTATTAGCCTTTATGTATTTATCAGTGTTTAGGGGAACCTGAGTGGCTCAGTCAGCTAAGTGTCTGACTCGAGGTCTGCTCAGGTCATGATCTCTTGGTTCATGAGGTCAAGCCCTATGTCGGGCTCTGCAATGATAGCTCAGAGCCTGCTTGGGATTCTCTTGCTCTGCCCCTTCCCTGCACATGCCGTGCACACAGGCTCTCTCAAAATAAATATTTTTAAAACTCTTATTTATCAGTGTTTAGTAATAGCAGATTTTTCATTAACAACATTTTAATTCTTTTTAGCACGAGCTCAACTGGAGGCAGTCCTGTGCGGAAATCTGAAGAAAAAACAGATACAAAACGGACTGTCATTAAAACTATGGAAGAGTATAATAATGACAATACAGCTCCTGCTGAAGACGTTATTATTATGATTCAGGTTCCTCAGTCCAAATGGGATAAAGATGACTTTGAATCTGAGGAAGAAGATGTTAAGGCCACACAGCCTATGTCAAGTGTAGGAAAACCTGCCAGTGTTATAAAAAATGTTAGCACTAAACCGTTAAATACAGTCAAGTATACTGAAAAAGAAAGTGAGTCGTCAGAGAAAATTCAGAAACTCACCAAGGAAGTTGGCCATGAAATTATACAGCATGAGATCAAGAGTTCAAAAAACTCTGCATCCAGTGAAAAGGGGAAAGCCAAAGATCGAGATCATTCGGTGTTGGAGAAGGAAAACCCCGAAAAGAGGAAAAACAGCACTCAGCCAGAGAAAGAGAGTAACTTGGACCGTCTGAGTGAACCAGGAAATTTTAAAAGTCTGTCTCAATCTTCCAAAGAGACAAGAACTTCAGAAAAGCATGATTCCGTTCGAGGTTCCTCGACTAAAGACTTCACTCCCAACAGAGACAAAAAAACAGACTATGACAACAGAGAGTACTCAAGTTCCAAACGTAGAGACGAAAGGAATGAATTAACAAGAAGGAAAGACTCCCCTTCTCGAAGTAAAGATTCTGCATCTGGACAGAAAACTAAGCCAAGGGAGGAGAGAGATTTGCCTAAAAAAGGAACAGGAGATTCCAAAAAGAGCAATTCTAGTCCCTCGAGAGACAAAAAACCTCATGATCACAAAGCCACTTACGATACGAAACGCTCGACTGAAGAGACAAAATCTGTAGATAAAAATCCTTGTAAAGATCGTGAGAAGCACACGTTAGAAGCAAGGAACAATAAAGAATCGGGTGGCAACAAATTACTGTATGTGCTTAACCCACCAGACCCGCAGATTGAAAAGGAGCAAGTTACTGGGCAGACTGACAAGAGCGCTGTCAAGCCTAAGCCACAGTTAAGCCACTCCTCCCGACTTTCCTCCGACTTAACTAGGGAAACTGATGAAGCTGCTTTTGAACCAGACTATAATGAAAGTGACAGTGAAAGCAACATATCTGTAAAAGAGGAGGAAACTTCGGGAAAGATTGCTAAGGAACTGAAAGATAAAGTCGTGGAGAAAGCAAAAGACAGCCTGGACACGGCAGCAGCCAGCCAGGTAGGCACCGCCAGGAGCCAGAGTCCAAGCAGCCCTAGTGTTAGTCCAAGCAGAAGTCATAGCCCTTCTGGCAGCCGGACCCGGAGCCACAGCAGTAGTGCCAGCTCCGCAGAGAGTCAGGACAGCAAGAAGAAGAAGAAGAAGAAGGAAAAGAAGAAGCACAAGAAACACAAAAAACACAAGAAGCATAAGAAGCATGCAGGCACTGAAGGAGAGTTAGAAAAAAGCCAAAAACACAAACACAAGAAAAAGAAGTCAAAGAAGAGCAAAGATAAAGAAAAGGAGAAGGAGAAAGATGACCAAAAAGCGAAATCTGTCCCTGTATAAAGGGACAGATTTTAAAAATTGACTTAATTACTAAGTCATCTGTATTAAATTTTGTTATAATGTAAAGAGATTCAAGCCTTGTAAATAATGATATGGAAGACCCTGTGCTGCACTTAAAATATTGCTGCTTGATTATTTGATTTTTACATCAGAGCTTTATAACACGAACTTTTGTACAGAATTGTGAGTTGTGACCATGTAACATGAGAGGTTTTGCTAGGGCCTATTATTTTTAACCACCATTAATTAGTTGGGGTGGAGTTTACTGTACTGTGAAATTTTCACATTTGAATTTTTTTAATTGCCTGGCAAAAGCTGATATCAGTTCTAAAATATCAGCAGAATGATTTGCTGAATTCATTACAACCCCGTTATGTCACTTTTTGATTACAATAAAAGTTTTCAGTAAACTTTTCAAATGTCGAATATTTGCATTACTTGGAGAAAGTGTGTCCTGTCTCTGCCCCCCTCCCATTTCCTCATTTAAAATATCCTTGAGCCTGTAGCATAAGCTGAACTGAGTGTACAAAATTAGGAAGCAAACATGGTGGATAGACTTCATCAGTGGGCTGGTAGTGGATGGCCAGAAATAAGAAATCAGGATTAACTGGAGTTCTGGGTGGGAAAAAAATCTAAAAGGGCCTTAAACATATAAAGTAATTACAAGTTTGGACTTGCATTTTAGCCATGAGGAATTGTGATTTGTTTACATGGTCATGTATTTTTCTGGAAACCCTGATAAAGGAGTATGAAACTCATTGATGAGTTGTCAGCTAGAGAGCACACACCGGTGAGCCTCTAAGGCCTACTTGGTTTGCCTGGTTGACAAAAGCAAGCTGCAGTAGGTCCGGGAGCACTAGGTTAGACTCTGATGGGCTCTTCCTTTGTGTCTGCCGATCAGGAAGTATTGTAGGCAATGAAAAGCTATCGAAAGGTTTTGGTGGGGTTGGGGTAAGAATAGAAACAAGGCAGCACGAACAGGGATCAAGACGACAGCTGCTAGGAGGAGGAGAAAAAAGATCAGCTCCGGTCTGAGGGTGGCCCTGGAGTACCACTGGACTGTGATCATGGAACAGGAAAGGATTTACATTAGCAGCAACTTGCTTCTGTTAACCTCGTGTCTCTGTGCCTTGTCGGGATTTCCAGACTCTGCCATGTGGATAGTAATGCAGACATACATACTTCATTGAATGTGTTTTTTAATGCAGCATTTAATATTCAAAGAAAAATTAATGTGGGTGACACATGTTAAACAGCGTCATTCAGAACTGAGTTAAGTTTATTGATTGTTTCTCAAAAGTAAGTTTGTTAAAATAAGTTAAACCCAACTTTCCTTTAAAGGGCTCCATCACTGGGGATGAGGATGTCTGTTCTGCTCGCTCCCAGCCCCACCCCACCCCCACAACACATACTGCTGTTTCTACTTTCAGATACTCCAACTAGGCTACCCTCTTAACTCTTACTGTAAATCAGGACCCCAGATCTAGATCATATCTCCCCCATTCATTGAGGATTTTAGCACCCAGAATTCTTCAGCATAAATTTCATCATGTGAGGTCAGTTTCTTTACCAAGCCTCTGGTCTTTGATTTTAATCTCAGCTGACTTTTTTTTAACTGCGGTGCACTCGTATGACAGTTTTCCAGAATTCCTCATCTGTGATGATTCTGCTCATAAGTTGAAACCAGTATTTCATAGATAGCCTGGTCTTCCAGCTCCATCCTCAACTTAGGCCCGAGGTTTTAACTTTTCTCTTACTCTTTCTACTGTCTGTGGTTGCCTAAGCCCTGCCATTTCCACATGACATTCCCCAAACCTGTCCCCTCTTCCCCATCTTCCTGTTCTAAAACAGTGGAACTCCCAAACCTAAACAAGGGTGCTGAATGGGGTGTTTAGCAAAATTAAAGGCTTGAGAGAAATGTTAAGGAATGACTGCCAGGCACTGTAAGGTGCTTGTGTCTATTTGATCCTTAAAAATTCTAGTGGCTTTGGATGTCTGATACCCCTTTGAGGAGGAAATTCCACTGCCTATGAAGCTGCAGGCCAACCTTGGGTGCTCAAACCTCAGTGCCTAACTAGTCCAACTACCCCCGCCATGGGGCAGAGTTGGGCAACATGGAAGGCCCAGCTAGAAAGTTGGGCAACATGGAAGGCCCAACCAGAAACCCCTAGTTTTGCTGGTCCCCAGAAAGTCCACATTCTGTCTCCTTACCTAATGCACTCAGCTGTTTTAATCTGGCTGGAATTTTCTTCCGCCTCTGCCCATCTCACAATTTCCTACTCATTGTTCAAGAGTTAGCTTGCCCTTTTTGAACTACTCCCTTGCAGTACCTGCCCGCCCACCCCGGTGCACACCTGGGATACAGTGGCATCGCTGAATACACTGTGGTGACACTCCAGTTGTTTTCTATGGGTTTTGATCATCTTCCTCACGGGACTGAGAGTCTCGAAAGGAATGTGTGGTTTATATTCCAGAAGCCAAACCACGCCTTGCACATAATGTTTGATAAGACAAAGTAACTTTTTTTTTTAGATTGAAGTTAAATTTTGCAATCTTCCTGGAAACCAGCGATGTGTCAACATTTGTAAGGGAGGAAAATAATTTTTGAGCTACTACAGATTTGGAAGATAGTAGCCTTCCAATAACCAGCTGCCTCACTGTGCCAAGGATATTGCAAAGCCTTACAATCAGAGGCCTAAGAATAACTCCTTTGCTAGTCTCAGCATGCCAAGTGAAGAGTGCTAAGTCCCCTCCAAAATGTTTAAGCCTAGGATTTCAGAGAAAGCCAGTTAATGGTTTATTCATTCCGATTTGTGCAAGTGTCCCCATCTGTCTTGTCCACTTTTTCCTGTCTTTAACTCCTTCAATGAATGCTGTTCTTATTGTACAAAACTACACAGAACAAAACCTCTGATTTGGAGCATGCTCGCTCTTCTTTAAGTCCTTTTATATTACTGCTATTTACGTAAGCCAGCTTCAGCTGGTCTCTTAAACAAAGCCTTGCTAATACATAGGTATGTATAGATAGTGTGCCCTACTTTTTCTATTTATGTATCCTAAATACATCCTTTGGCATTGACATTTTTCATCAACATTTTTAAGAATTGTAATCATGAAAGAAATAAAGTAAGCCACTTAAATCCTTGATAAAGGGTAGTGTGGCACTGGTATATGTGGATAACAGTACACACTAATAAAAATGGGGTTACCAGGAGTGTTCAGAAATTTCATGAGAATTCTTTTCAGCAATGTAGTCTCAACACTTCATCAAGGCTTCTCTTTGTTATAGGCTTTTGAGATTATTTTTAAGATCATGTTAAAAGGACTTGTAAAGAATAGCTATTGCTAATTTGAAGGGGGGAAAAAAGCCATTGCTAATTTATGCATTTCTAAAAAACTAATGGTGGGTGAACAGTGCTCCCGTATTAGAACCAACACCAGAATGAATCTTGCCTTCCCACACAGAAATGTAGCTACGTAGTCATTTGCTATGAAGTTGGCTTGGCCAGTGTGGATCTTTTTCAATTTAGTTTTTCATTTTTAAAGTCTTCAGTACTAAGAGATACTAGTAAAAGAGTGGATATTCACTGAAAATTCAAAATAGTTTCTTTTTGTAGAAACATTGACACTGTAAATTTTTTGATATTATAAATACGTTTTAACCTAGGCTTAATAACACACAAGGAAATATGGTAGACTGATTCCTTTTCATGTCCTGAAACTTAAAACTAATAAATTGGATGAAGGATGCCTGGCTGGCTCAATTGGTGGAGCATGCAACTTGATCTCTGGGTTGTGAGTTAGAGCCCCACGTTGGGTGGAGGGATTACTTTAAAACTTAAAAACAAATTGGATGAAAAGTGAACATAGGAGAAAATTGTATCAGTGCTAGAACCCAGGGAAAGGATGGGAGGAGCAGACAGAAATGGGGGAACTTTGCCACAATGCCACATTTTAAAAGTTGTGTTTTTGTTTGTTTTTTGTTTTTGTTTTCAAACTAAAGACAGATGCCCAGAATTCTCTTCCTTGACAAAGCAGATGGCCTTTTGGGAAGTGCAAATAGAAGATCTTGAGCATTATGAATGCTTCACAATCGGGAGGGACAATGGTAGGTTATGGAGCATATGAGGACTACTCCCTCTGTGGTCATTTTAATATGGGAATTGCACAAAGGAACCCTGAAACCTAGGCTGCAATGTTAATGGGGATAGGAGAAGATTCCACCCGAAACCAGATTGGCTGTATGTGGACTCATTGCCAGGAAGGGGGTTAGACCACAGAGGCCTCATTCCCCCGGCTATTACAAGTTGGGGTTAAAAACCAAAGATACACAATTTTCAACTCATGATAATATTGGTACTAGAATAGGTAGATCAGAGGACTTGAGTAAAACTCCAGAAATTGACCCACATAAGTAAGTAATAACAGTTGCAGCATAAATAAATGTGAAAAAGATCAATTTTTCAGTAAGTAGCTTTGAGAGAGCTGGATTACCATTTTGAGAAAAAAATTTTCACATCTTAAAATTCTAGATGGATTAAATAAATATCCAAAATTTTATTTTACTACCCAACCTGAGTATTGGTCAGTTTTCCTTTTTCGAGGATCTTTGATAGTTTAGGTCTTTATTTTTCAAACTGACCAGTCACCTGGAAACCCAAGATCTTCCCCAATATTTCTGATAATACTTGTGAGATGTGGTTTATCGTAGTTGGCTCCTTTCTGACTCCCTGATGCCTATTCCTGGTGCTGATTCTTCTCTTCAGATCTCACTACAGTAGAGTCTCAAGTCTTCATAAGTTTTATGACATTTCCCTCAGAATACATCACACCCTCTCATCTCCCTGTGTCCAGTGTCATTACTTCTTTTCTCTCCTACACCATCAGCTCTTCCTCTTTCAAGGTATTTTTCTGAGGCAAGAAACCATCGCCCTGTGATGAATTATGCCATTAGAGAGCAGAGGACGCTGCTGGCATTTCTTTAGAATAGCAATGCCTTTCTTCCCTGTACAATTTTTAAAAATTACAAACTAAACTATTGTACAGAAATACAAATGGCCAATTGACATTTGAAAAGGTTAAATGTCACTGGCAATAAAAACACCAGTGAGATGAAGTTCCTCTGCCTTCAGGTATTTAGAGTTGCCTGCAAGTCCCAAACCAACCCAATTCTCCCTTGTCTCATCCCCTTGGCATTTCCACCAGCATTTGTCCCGTGGTTAATGTTTCACTAAGTTTGCTTAGATCGTAATACACATCCTCAGTTTACAGGCTTTTAAATTCTTTGTTTATTTCTGACAAAGTCTTGCATAGTTTTTAAAAGTCTTCAAGTTGTTCAAGACCTAAAACACCACAGTCTCCTGCCCCCACCCACTGCACCCTGACTCCAGACTCCAGCTCTTCAGATGCAATCAGTTCCAACTCTTCTTCCTTTGAAAACAAAACAGAAACACTTGAACATAAAAAGTCTTGATTTTTCAGTTTCAAGTATTAGCTACTACTGACTCTAGCCCCTCCCCATCCCCCCACAAGTCTCTTCTCCCATCCTCTAAATAAAAGTTCTCATCTGGACTGAATTGAAATGCTATGGACATTCTTAGGCCTTTACATCTGTACTTCAAAATCAAATCATTTGGTATATTAGGATTCTTTTTCCTGTAAAATTTTGGTTTCCCCAGAATTAATAACTGGCTTATTTTAAAAAGTGTTTCATTTCCTAAAGATTACTCAAAAAATGTAAACCTCTTCCTCAGTATATTCAAATAAATCAAGTGGTCTTTTAGTTCATCTTTTTTCGTGTGATACGTCTCCTATGAAAATTGGTTGTCCTCTAGGCCAGCCACACAGCTATGACCCTGCAAGCTTCTTTACCACCATCCCGGGAATTTTCCTCACCCTCTCCCTGCAATGGATCTTTGTGTCTTCCATTCTGTGTCTTTCTCTTTCCAGGTTTTCTGCCTTATTTGCGGTGAAGGGCACATTCTCTGGTAGATTCTTGAGAAAGGCTGCGTGAAAAGGTAAGTTGTTTGAGAGCCTGTAACATCACGAATGTTCTGACTCCACCCCCACACCTGATTTATGGTTTGAGTCAAGAATTGTAGGTTGCAAGTTATTTTCACTCATACTTGCAAGCATTTCTCATAATCTAGCTTCTAGCATTGCCGAGAAGGAGTTCAAAGCCATTGTGATTCCCGATCCGTTTTTGTGATAGCCTTTGAAGCAAAGGGCTGGAACTCAAAAACCTTGAGATCGTGACCTGAGCTGAAACCAGGAGTCAGGTGCTCAACCAACTGAGCCACCCAAGCAACCCCACTTTGGCGGTATTTCTAATCTTTGTCTAACCCAAATTCAAAAAGCTCCTCGCAGATTTTCTTCTAAAAATTTTATAACTTTGGGTTTGCACTTAGATTGATGATCCAGTTTTTAATACCAGCTTTATTGAGATCTGTTTCACATACCATAAAGTTTACCCCTTTGTCGTATAATCGTATACAGTTCAGTGGTTTGAGGGTATTCACGGAGTTGTGCGACTATTACCACCATCTAATTAGAACACTCTCATAACCCTAAAAAGGAACCCCTTACCCATCGGTCATTCCCCATTCCCTCCTCACCTCAACTCCTGGCAACTACTGAGCTACCTTCTGCCTCCATGGATTTGCCTTTATGGACATTTCGTATAAATTGAATCATACAGTATGTGGTCTTTTGTCTCTGGCTTCTTTCGCTGAGCATAACATTTTCAGGGTTCATCCGTGTTGTAGTATGTGTCAGTATCCCATTCTTTTCTGTGACGGAACAATAATCCACTGTGGCTCTACCATCACTTGATGTGCGTTTGACTTGTTTCCCCTTTTCGGCTATTATGAACAATGTGGCTAGGAACATTCATGTACAAGTTTTCCTGTGGTTGTGTATTTTCAGTTTTCAATCCTATAAATGGAATTGATGGATCATATGCCAAATGGTTCCCAAAACAGCTCTATCTTTTTATTTTTTAATGTTTATTTATTTTTGAGAGGGTGGAGGGAGGGACAGAGAGGCAGGGAGACACAGAATCCGCAGCAGGCTCCAGGCTCCAAGCTGTCAGCACAGAGCCTGATGCAGGGCTCAAACCTACCAACCATGAGATCATGACCTGAGCTGAAGTTGGATACTTAACCAACTGATCCACCCAGGTGCCCCACCTACCTTTTTTTTTTTTTTTTTAAGTAGAGGCTTCATGCCCAATGTAGGGCTTGAACTCACAAACCCCAAGATCAAGAGTCACATGCTCTACTGACTGAGCCAGCCAGGCATTCCAGCTCTACCATTTTATATTCTCACCAATAGTGTACAAAGAGTTTCAATTCCTCCACATTCTCCCCAACACTTGTTCATCTTGTTGTTTATAGCTATGCTGGTGGGTGTAAAGTGATATTTCATTGTGGTTTGGATTTTTGTTTCTCAGATGACTGATGATGGTAAGCAAATATTCATGTGCTTAATGGCCATTTGCCTATCTTTTTTTTTTTTTTTTTTTTGGCAGAAATGTCGATTCAAATTCAAATCCTCTGCCCATTTTTCATTTGGGCTATTTGTCTTTTTATTCTTGACTTGCCGGGGTTTTTATATAGTCTCGATACAAGTCACTTATCAGATATATGATTTGCAAATATCTTCTCCCATTCTATGGACTTTTTACTTCCTGTATGATCTTCTTTGAAGCAAAGTTTTAAAATGTTGATGATATCTAATTTACCTTATTATTTTCTTTTGTCACTTGTGCTGTGGTGTCACATCTAAGAAAACATTGCCTAGTCCAAAGTCATGAAGATCTACTTCTGCATTCCAAGAATTTTATTATTTTAGCCCTTATTTTGGGTCTTTAATACATTTTGAGTACATGTTTACATATGATAGGAGGTAGTTGTCCATTTTTATTCTTTTGTGTATGGATGTTCCCTTGTCCTGGCACCATTTGTTGAAAAACTTGTTTCCCCACTGAATCGTGCTGAATCGTGGTAACTTCTCTAAAATCAACTGGCCATAATGGTAAGGCTTTATATCTGGATCCTTAATTCTGTTCTGTTGACATACATGCTCATCCTGTACCAGTGCCACAGTGTATCTTTATATGTAAATTTTAAAATTGAGAAGTATGAATCTTCCAACTTCTTTTAAAATCTACATGTACAGGATATTCTGGGTGCCTTGCATTCCCATATGAATTTTAGGGTTAGATTGTCCATTTCTGGGGGAAAAAAGACATCTGGGATTTTGATAGGGATTACAGTGATCTCTTTTGGTGGTATTATCATCTTAATATGAATATTAAGTCTTCTAGTCCATAAACACAAGATACCTTTCCCTTTATTTAAATCTTCTTTAAATTCTTCCAGCATGGTTCTGTTGTTTTCAGTGCAAGTTTTGTGCATTCTTGGACAAGTTTATTCCTACGTATTTTATTCTTTTTAATGTTATTGTAAATTGATTTGCTTTCTTAATTTGATTTTTTATTGTTCATCACTAGTGTATAGAACTACAGTTGATTTGTATGTATTGATTTCATATTCTGCAAACTTGCTGAACCTTTCATTAGTTCTAACAGTTTTTGGTGGAGTTCTTTGGGATTTTCTGTATATAAGGTCATGTCATCTGGAAAGAGTGGTACTTGTAGTTCTTCCTTTCCAATTTGGATCCCTTATTTTTGGTTTGTTTTTTATGCCTGACTTTTCTGGTAATGTTAAATAGAAGCGGCAAGAGGAAACATTCTTGTCATGTTCTGCTGTTAGGGGAAAAGCAGTCAGGCTTTCATGATCAAGTAGCACTGAGTTCTTCATAAATAACTTTTACCAGGTTGAGGGTGCTTCCTTCTCTTGCTAGTTTATTGAATGTCCCTGATTCACTGAGTCCAAGGGTGTTGGACTTGGTCAAATGCTTTTTCCGTGTCTATCGAGGTGATCTTGTGGTTTTTGTTTTTTATTTAATATATTAAATATATTTAATATGGTGTATTACGTTGATTTTCCTGAGATCCCCAACTGGTCATGGTATATAATTACTTCTTTATGATACTGAATTTTTACTTAGGAATTTTTCATCTATAAGGGATATTGGGTGTAATGTTTTTTGTTTGTTTAAGTTTATTTACTTATTTTGAGGGAGAGAGAGACACACAGAGAGCAGGGGAGGGGCAGAGATAGAAGGGAAGAGAGAATCCCAAGCAGGCTTCATACCGTCAGTGCAGGCAGAGCCTGATGTGCGGCTCGAACTCACGAATGGTGAGATCATGACCTGAGCTGAAACCGAGTTAGATGCTTAACCGAGTCACCTAGGTGCCCTGGGTATAATGTTTTTTCTCGTGATGTCTGTCTGGTTTTAAGATCAGGATAAAGCTGGCCTCATAAAATGATTTGGGAGGTGTCCCTATGAGTCCCGTTTAGAGTTAATTTTTGTATAGTGCAAGAAGATATGGACTGAAGTGGGCTTTGTTTTTGTTTTGTTTTGTTTTTTAGCATTTGTGCATACATTTTGTTAGTGCCATTTGGTGTAAAGAGCAACTTTCTCTACCAAGTTGCCTTTGCAAGTTTGTTGAAAATCAATCGATCGTATTTGTGTGGGCCTATCTCTGTAATTCCTATTCTGTTCCATTGTTTCTGCATCTGTCTTTACCCCAGTACTGTACTGTTTCGATTACTGTAGTTCTGTCCTCCAATTATAGTCTGACTCAAAGTTTCCCCCTACTCTTCTGTGCCTTCCATATTACCGTGAATTTTAGAATCAACAGCATTTCATTGTGGTAAAATATATATAACACAACCTAGCATTTTAGCCAATTTTAGATGTATTGTTCAGTGGCATTAAGGACATTCATACCATTGTACAGCCATCACCACCTTCCATCTTCATCATCCCAAACTGAACGTCTGTACGCATTAAACAATAACTCCCCATTTCTTCTTCCCCCCAGTCTCTGGCCACAACCATTCCATTCTGTTTTCTGTCTTTATGAATTTACCACTCTAGATACTTCACATCAGTGGAATTATGACATTTGTCCTTTTGTGTCTGACTTATTTAATGTAATCTTCAAGGTTCATCCATGTTATAGCACATGTCAGAATTTCCTTTCTTTTTAAGGCTGAACAATATTCCATGGCATGTATATACCACATTTTTGTTTATCCATTCTAATGTTGGGAAATTTGGAATATTTTCACCTTCTGGCTATTGTGAATAGTGCTACTATGAACATTAGTAATATGGACTCAACTTCTCAATTTTTATTAAAAAGAAAGCCTTTTGGGGGTACCTGGGTGGCTCAGTCAGGTAAAGCGTATGACTTGTTTTCAGCTCAGGTCTTGTTCTCGGGGTCGTGAGCTCGAGTTCTACACTGGTTATGAAGACTATTTTTAAAAAATGTCTTCTGGGGGTGCCTGGGTGGCTCAGTCGGTTGAGTGTCCGACTTCGGCCAAGTCATGATCTCACGGTCTGTGGGTTTGAGCCCTGCATCGGGCTCTGTGCTGACAGTTCGGAGCCTGGAGCCTGTTTCAGATTCTGTGTCTCCCTCTATCTCTGACCCTCCTCTGTTCATCCTCTGTCTCTCTCTGTCTCAAAAATAAATAAACATTAAAAAAAATTTTTTTAATGTCTTCTGGGATTTTTATTTTTATTTTATTTTATTTTTTTTAGCATTTATTTATTTCTGAGAGACAGAGACAGAACATGAGCAGGGGAGGGGCAGAGAGAGAAGGAGACACAGAATCTGAAGCAGGCTCCAGGCTCTGAGCTGTCAGCACAGAGCCTGACGTGGGACTCGTGAGACCATGACCTGAGCTGCAGTCGGATGCTTAACTGACTAAGCCACCCAGGCGCCCATCTTCTGAGATTTTTAAAAAATATTTTATTTAAAAACATTTTTTTAATGTTTATTTTTGATAGATACAGAGCATGAGTGGAGGAGGGGTAGAGAGAGAGGGAGACACAGAATCCAAAGCAGGCTCCAGGCTCTGAGCTGTCTGCACAGAGCCCAACGTGGGGCTTGAACTCATGAACCGTGAGATCATGATCTGAGTTGAAGTCGGATGCTTAAACGACTGAGCCACCCAGGTGCCCCAAGATTTTATTTTTAACTAATCTCTACACCCAGCATGGGCCTCAAACTCACAATCCTGAGATCAAGAGTTGCACACTCCACCAGCTGAGCCAGCCAGGCACCCCTCCTTCTGGGATTTTTGTTAAGATTGCATTGAGTCAACAGATTAATTTGGGGAGAATTGATGTATTAACAATACTGAGTCTTCCAATCCATAAACCCATGGATGTTTCCATTTATTTAGATGTTCTTTCATTTCTCTCGGGGTTTTGGAATTTTCAGCGTATAGGACTTACATATTTTTTTAAAAAATTTTAATGTTTATTTATTTTTGGAGAGAGAGAGAGAGAGGGATGGAGAGTGAGCAGGGGAAGGGGCAGAGAGAGAGGGAGACACAGAATCTGAGGCAGGCTCCAGGCTCCGAGCTGTCAGCACAGAGACCGACGCAGGGCTTGAACTCACGAGTCTTGAGATTATGACCTGAGACGAAGTCAGGTGCCATCCAGGCACCCCAAGACATACATATTTTTGGTCAGATTTGTCCTCAAGCTTTTCATATTTTCATGCTTTCATACACAGTATTTCTTAAAATTTCCATTCTGTTTGTTGCTAGTGTCTGGCAACAATTTTGGAAATTGGGCTTGTATCCTGAAATTTCACTAAACTTACATATTAATTCGAGTATGTTTTTTCATACATTTTCTAGATAATGATCCTGTTGCCTGCGAATAAAAACAGGTTTACTACTTTCTTTCCAATCTAAGGTGCCTTTGATTTATTTATTTATTTTCTTGCTTGAGCACCCTGGCCAAGACTTGTAATACAGTGTTGGATACTAGTAATGAAAACAGACATTCTTGTCTTGTTCCTCATCTTACGGGGAAAGCTTTTAGTCTTTCACTACTACGGGTGATGTTAGCTATAGATTGTTTTCATAGATGCCCTTTATTAGGTTGGGAAAGTTCCCATCTATTCCTAGTTTGCTGAGAGTTATTTGTAATGGCTGTTGTGTTTTGTCAAAAAAATTTTTTTGGCATCTATTGAAATAATTGTGTGGGTTTTCTTTTCTAGTCATCATGTGAATTACATTGATTAAATGTTAAATTGACCTTATATAGCTGGAATAAACCCCACTGGATCATTATGTGGTAGCCCTTTCATATGATATTAAATTCAATTTAATAAAACTTTGTTAAGAATTTTTTCATCTTTTTAAGAGGTATATTCATTTTTAGTTATGTTCCTTGTACTGTGTTTGTCTGAATTTGATATCTGAGCAGTGCTGACTTTGTAGAATTCATTGGGAAATATTTCTCCTTCAGTTTTCTGGAAGAGCTGGTATAGAATTTGAATTATTTCTTCCTTAAGAATTTGGTACAGGGGTGTCTGGGTGGTTCAGTCTGTTATGCACCTGACTCTTGATTTCATCTCAGGTCATGATCTCATGGTTATGAGATAGAGCCCCACGTCAGGCTCTGTGCTGAGCGCGGAGCCTGCTTGGGATATTCTCTCTCTCTCTCTCTCTCTCTCTCTCTCTCTCTCTCTCTTTCTCTCTGTTCCTTCCTTCCCCACCCCCCACACACATTCTCTCTCTTTCTCTCTGTCACATAAATAAATAAACTTTTTTTTTTTAAAGAACTTGGTAGAATTACTCAGTGAAGTCATCTGGCCCTGTAGTTTCCCTTACTGAAAAGATTTTAAGTGCAATTTCAATTTCTTTAATAGACATAACACTTATCCAAGTTATCTATCTATTCTTGAGTGAGCTTTGACACTTTGTGTCTTTCCAGGCACTTTCCTACTTTATCAAAGTTGTCAAGTTCATCATCGTAAAGTTACCCATGATATCTTCTTCTTATCCTTTTTAATATTCATAGAATCTGGAGTAGTGTTATCTTTCTCACTCCTGATATTGGTAGCTTGTGTCTTCTCCTTTTTTCTCCCTGACAAGTGTGGCTAGAAGTTTATTAATTGTATTGATCTGTTAACATCGGCTTTTGGTTTCATTGATTTTTCTGTATTATCTTTTAGTTGTCTATTTTGTAAATATCTGTTCTAATTTTATATTTCCTTTCTTCTGCTTACTCTGTGCTTTATTTGCTTTTATTTTTTTCTCCTAATTTCTTAAGGCAATAGCTGAAGTTATTGAGTTGAGGTCTTTCTTTTCTTTTCTTTTCTTTTCTTTTCTTTTCTTTTCTTTTCTTTTCTTTTTTAACATTTATTTATTTTTGAGAGACAGAGAGAGACAGAGCAGTAGTCAGGGAGGGATAGAGAGAGAGGGAGACACAGAATCTGAAGCAGGTTCCAGCTCTGAGCTGTCAGCACAGAGCCCGATGTGGGGCTTGAACTCACAAGCCGTGAGATCATGACCTGAGCTGAAGTCAGATGCTTAACTGACTGAGCCATCCAGGTGCCCCGAGGTCTTTCTTTTCTCGTATAGGCATTTAGTGTCACAGATTTCCATTTAAATACCATCTTAGCTTCATCTAACATTTTTGTTACATTTTAATTAGCACTCAGTTCAAAATTCTAGTTTCTTTTTTTATTTTTCTTTTCACCCATGGGTTATTTAGAAGTATGTTATTTAGTTTCCAAATATTTAGAGATTTTTCAGATATGTTACTGATTTTGTAAATTTTTTAATGTTTATTTATTTTTGAGACAGAGAGAGAGAGCAGGGGAGGAGCAGAGAGAGAGGGAGACACAGAATCTGAAGCAGGCTCCAGGCTGCAGGCTCTGAGCTGTCAGCACAGAGCCTGATGCAGGGCTCAAACCCACGGACTGTGACATCATGACCTAAGCCAAAGTCAGACGCTTAACTGACTGAGCCACCCAGGCTCCCCAATATATGTTACTGATGTTATGTTATGTTATGTTATGTTATGTTATGTTATGTTATGTTATTTTTTAAATTTACATCCAAATTAGTTAGCATATAGTGCAACAATGATTTCAGGAGTAGATTCCTTAGTGCCCCTTACCCATTTAGCTCATCCCCCCTCCCATACCCCTCCAGTAACCCTCAGTTTCTTCTCCATATATAAGAGTCTCTTATGTTTTGTCCCCCTCCCTGTTTTTATATTATTTTTGCTTCCCTTCCCTTGTGTTCATCTGTTCTGTGTCTTAAAGTCCTCATATGAGTGAAGTCATATGATATTTGTCTTTCTGACTAATTATGCTTAGCATAATACCCTCTAGTTCCATCCATGTAGTTGCAAATGGCAAGATTTCATTCTTTTTGATTGCTGAGTAATACTCCATTGTATATATATGCCACATCTTCTTTATTCATTCTTCCATCGATGGACATTTTGGCCTTTCCATACTTTGGCTATGGAACAATATTTGTTCTTCCTATCCAGGAACATGGAATATTTTTCCGTTTTTTTGTGTGTCTTATTCAATTTCTTTCATAAGCTTTCTATAGTTTTCAGTGTATAGATTGTTCACCTCTTTGGTTAGATTTCTTCCTAGGTATTTTATGGTTTTTAGTGCAATTATAAATGGGATCGATTCCTTGATTTCTCTTTCTTCATTGTTGGTGTATAGGAATGCAACCAATTTCTGTGCATTGATTTTATGTCCTGCAACTTTGCTGAATTCATGAATCAGTTCTAGCAGCTTTTTGGTGCAATCTTTTGGGTTTTCCATATGGAGTATCATGTCATCTGCGAAGAGTGAAAGTTTGACCTCCTCCTGGCCAATGTGGATGCCTTTTATTTCTTTGTGTTGTCTGATTGCAGAAGCTAAGACTTCCAATACTATGTTGAATAACAGTGGTGAGAGTGGACATCCCTGTCTTTCTCCTGACCTTAGGGGGAAAGTTCTCAGTTTTTCCCCATTGAGGATGCTATTAGCATTGGGTCTTTCATAAATGGCTTTTATGATCTCGAGGTATGATCCTTCTATCCCTACTTTCTGGAGGGTTTTCATCAAGAAAGGATGCTGTATTTTGTCAAATGCTTTCTCTGCATCTTCTGAGAGGATCATGTGGTTCTTGTCCTTTCTTTTATTGATGTGATGAGTCACGTTAGTTGTTTTGCAGGTATTGAACCAGCCCTGCATCATAGGTATAAATCCCACTTGGTTGTGATGAATAATTTTTTAATGTATTGTTGGATACAGTTTGCTAATATCTTGCTGACGAGTTTTGCATCCATGTTCATCAGGGAAATTGGTCTGTAGTTCTCCTTTTTAGTGGGGTCAATGTCTGGTTTTGGAATCAAGGTAATGCTGGCTTCATAGAAAGAGTTTGGAAGTTTTCCTTCCATTTCTATTTTTTGGAACAGCTTCAAGAGAATAGGTGTTAACTCTTCCTTACATGTTTGGTAGAATTCCCCTGGAAAGCCATCTGGCCCTGGACTCTTGTTTTTTGGGAGATTTTTGATTACCAGTTCGACTTCTTTACTGGTTATGGGTCTGTTCAAATTTTCTATTTCTTCCTGTTTCAGTTTTGATAGTGTATATGTTTCTAGGAATTTGTCCATTTCTTCCAGATTTCCCATTTTATTGATGTATAATTGCTCATAATATTCTCTTATTATTGTTTTTATTTCTGCTGCATTGGTTGTGATCTCTCCTCTTTCATTCTTGATTTTATTTATTTGGGTCCTTTTTCTTTTTGATCAAACTGGCTAGTGGTTTATCAATTTTGTTAATTCTTTTAAAGAACAAGCTTCTGGTTTCATTGATCTGTTCTACTGTTTTTTTGGGTCTCAATAGCATTAATTTCTGCTCTAATCTTTCTTATTTCCTGTCTTCTGCTGGTTTGGGGTTTTATTTGCTGTTCTTTTTCCAGCTGTTTAAGGTGTAAGGTTAGGTTGGGTATCTGAGAACTTTCTTCCTTCTTTAGGAAGGCCTGGATTGCTATATACTTTCCTCTTATGACCACCTTTGCTGCATCACAGAGGTTTTAGGTTGTGGTGTTATCATTTTCATTGGCTTCCATGTACTTTTTAATTTCCTCTTTAACTTCCTGGTTAGCTCATTCATTCTTTTTTAAAAATTTTTTTTCAACATTTTTTATTTATTTTTGGGACAGACAGAGGCAGAGCATGAACGGGGGAGGGGCAGAGAGAGAGGGAGACACAGAATCGGAAACAGGCTCCAGGCTCCGAGCCATCAGCCCAGAGCCTGATGTGGGGCTCGAACTCACGGACCGCGAGATCATGACCTGGCTGATGTCGGACGCTTAACCGACTGCGCCACCCAGGCGCCCCAGCTCATTCATTCTTGAGTAGGATGTTCTTTAGTTTCCAAGTGTTTGCTGTCTTTCCAGATTTTTTCTTGTGGTTGATTTTGAGTTTCATAGTGTTGTGGTCTGAAAATATGCATGGTATGATCTCGATCTTTTTGTACTCATGAGGGGGTAATTTGTGACCCAGTATGTGATCTATTCTGGAGAATGTTCCATGTGCACTGGAGAAGAATGTATATTCTGCTGCTGTAGGATGAAATGTTCTGAATATATCTGTTAAGTCCATCTGGTCCTGTGTGTCATTCAAGGCCATTGTTTCCTTGTTGATTTTCTGATTAGATGATCTGTCCATTGTTGTAAGTGGGGGTGTTGAAGTCCCCTACTATTCTGGTATTATTAATGAGTTTCTTTATGTTTGTGATTAATTGATTTATATATTTGGGTGGTTCCACATTTGGCGCCTAAACATTTACAATTGTGAGGTCTTCTTGGTGGATAGACCCCTTATTTATGGTATAATGCCCTTCTTCATCTCTTGATACAGTCTTTATTTTAAAGTCTAGATTGTCTGATATAAGTATGGCTACTCCGGCTTTCTTTTGTTGACCATTAACATGATAGATGGTTCTCCGCCCTCTTACTTTCAATCTGAAGGTGTCTTTAGGTCTAAAGTGGGTCTCTTGTAAACAGCATATAGATGGATCTTGTTTTCTTATCCATTCTGTTATCCTATGTCTTTTGATTGGAGCATTGAGTCCATTGACATTTAGAATGAGTACTGGAAAGATACTGAATTTATTGCCATTATGTTGCTTGTAGAGTTGGAGTTTCTGGTGGTGTTCTCTGGTCTTTTCTAGTCTTTGGTGCTTTTGGTGTTTATTTATTTATTTGTTTATTTGTTTATTTATTTATTTATGTTTGTATGTATGTGTGTGTGTGTGTATTTATGTATTTATTTATTTTCATCTTTTCTCCCCTCAGAGAGTCCCCCTTAAAATTTCTTGCAGGGCTGGTTTAGTGGTCACAAACTCCTTTAATTTTTGTTTGTCTGGGAAACTTTTCATCTCTCCTTCTATTTTGAATGACAGCCTTGGTGGATAAAGAATTCTTGGCTGCATATTTACCTGATTCAGCACATTGAATATATCCTGCCACTCCTTTCTGGCCTGCCAAGTTTCTGTGAATAGGTCTGGTGCAACCCTGATCTGTCTTCCCTTGTAGGTTAAGGACTTTTTTTCTCTTGCTGCTTTCATGATTCTTTCCTTGCCTGAGTATTTTGTGAATTTGACTATAATATGCCTCTTTGATGGTTGGTTTTTGTTGAATCTAATGGGAGTCCTCTGTGCTTCTTGGATTTTGATGTCTGTGTTTCCCAGGTTAGGAAAATTTTCTGCTATGATTTGCTCACATAACCTCTACCCCTATTTCTCTCTCCTCTTCCAGGACCCCTATGATTCTGATGTTGTTCCTTTTTAATGAGTCACTGATTTCTCTAATTCTTTAAATCCTGCTCTTTTGCCTTAGTCTCCCTCTTTTTGTCTGCTTCATTATTCTCCATAATTTTGTCCTCTATATCACTGATTCTCTGCTCTGCCTCATCAATCCTTGCTGCCATGTCATCCATTTGAGATTGCAGCTCAGGTATAGCATTTTTTATTTCATCCTGACTAACTTTTACTTCTTTTATCTCCACAGAAAGGGATTCTAATCTATTTTCCACCCCAGCTAGTATTCTTATTATTGTGATTCTCAATTCTGGTTCAGACACCTGGCTTGTATCTGTGTTGGTTAAGTCCCTGGATGTCATTTCATCCTGCTCTTTCTCTTGGGGTAAATTCCTTCATTTCATCATTTTAAAGGGAGAAAAGGAATTAATGAGGTAAAAACAAAAAAAAATTTGTTAGTTAAAATTAAAAACAACACACACACACACACACACACATCAAATAAATGATGCTAGATCCTAGGTGTGTTTTGGTCTGGGAGTTGAAAGGGGCTTGATAGATTAGAGAAAAAAGAGGAAAGGGAAAAAAAGGAAATCGTTTGAAAATTTGAAAAAATGAATACACTGAAACAGAATAAAACCAAATGATGGAAGTAAAATAGAATTTGAAAAAATTTACACAAAAGTAAAAAATATAGTAGAAAAAATAAAGAAAAATATTTTTAATAAAAATTGAAAATAAAAATAAATTTTTCTCTTTCTGTATTCAAGAAAAATGAAAAAGAGAAAAAAGAAATGAAAAAAAAAAGAAAATTGAATAGATGGACCAGCGAACAGACTGAAATATGATTAAAATTACTTCATTTTCCCCTAGAAGTCAAACTGAAGCACTTTTTAGTCCGTAAACTAACCAGGTGGAGAGTTTTATTCCTGAAGAGCGAGGTTGGCCCAGTTGGGTGGGGCTTAGTGTAATGGCTCCATTCTCCACTAGATGGCGCCGCTTAGCTTACTGGGGTGGACGGTTGTGGCGCTTGTAGGTGCCTACGCGCATGCACCAGAGCGGCAAAAATGGCGTCACCCAGCCACCCAGTCTCTTATCAGATCTCCGTTCTCCATGATCAGCAATCGTGCACCCGTCCTTTGTCTTCGGCTTCCATCCATTCCCTGCTTTTACACCCTCCGTGACCAAGCCCCAGGCAGCACCTCCCTTCTGAGTTTTATCTCAGATGCGGGTGTGTTTCTTGACCCCGTATTTCTGCGAGACTGTGGCCTCGAGCCGTTCTGCCCCTCTGTGGAGGGTCTCACCGAGCAATGGCCGGGTGCCGGCCGCACCCAGGAATGTTTGCGGTACCATGCTGCTGACGAGGCCCAGAGACCGCGACTGGGTGCCAGCCCGCCCCAGAAAACGTTTGCGGGAGAGTGTAGTAGCAGCGTTTCAGGGATTATGGCAAATCACAACAGGCGTCTGGCACCAGGCTTCACCCCCAGGGACCGTGTTCCAGCACCAGCGAATGTGGTTTTTCTTTGGGGTCTGCCGAGGTGGCCACACGGACTCTACCAGATGCCCTCCCAGCAGGGGAACCACCTCTGCCATGTGGCCCGAACACCCCCAGACTCCACTCTGCTCCCGGGGATTCGTCCTTCCCACCAGGGCACCACCAGGTATCAGCTGCAGAGTTTCAGCCTCTGCACTCCCCGTTTATAGAGTCTTAATGGAATTGAAACCCTCTCTTTTCTCCTTTCTCCCTTTTTAGTTCAGTCGCTGTGGCTGTTTCCACTTTTCCATTTTCTCTCCAGCTGCTTTTGGGGGTGCTTTTCCTGTCTCCCCCCGCCCCATCCTCTCTCCACAAGCAAAAACAACTCCCTGCCCTCTGTGGCTTCTCTCTCCCCCAGTTCACCTCTCTGCGACGCTTACCTGCTGAGTTCTGGTTGTGCAGATTGTGGTTCAGGTTGTGCAGATTGTTGTGTTAATCCTCAAATCAGTTTTCTGGTGTGCAGGATGGTTTAGTGTTGATCTGGCTATATATTTCATGGATGTGAGACACACAAAAAACTATGTTACTGATTTCTAATTTAATTCCATTTTGGTAGGAGAAGACCTTATATGATTTTTATTTATTCGAGTTTATTGAAATTTGTCTTATGACTGAGGCTGTCATTTATCCTGGTAAGCATTCTATGCGCACTTGAAAACAATGTGTATTCTGCAATTGTCATATGGAATGTCTGGTAAATGTCAATTAGAGTGAGTTTGTCAAAATGTTCAAGTTTTCTATGCTTATTTTCTGTATAGTTGTTCTATTAATTATTGAAAGATGGATGTTGAAATATCTGCCTATCATTGTGGATCTGCCTGTTTTTCCTGACTGTACTATCTCTTGTGCTTCATTTATTTTGAAGCTCTCTTATTTGGTGAATAAATGTTAAGTTTGTTATATGCTCTTGATTAATTAACCCTGTTGTCATTATGAAATTACCCTCTTTATCTCTTGTAGTAGACATCTCCCTATGTTTGATATTGATAGAACCAATCTACCCTTCTTTTGGTTAATGTTAGCATAGTATAATCTTTTCCCATCTTTGTGTTTTTAACCTATTTGTATTTTATATTTAAAATGGGTTTCTTTTAACATACAATTTGTTCTTGCTTTTTGATTCACTCTTACAGTCTCTGCTTTGGAATGGGGTGTTTAGATCATTTATATTTAATGTGATTGCTGATATGAATGGGTTGAAATCATCTTTGTTTCCCTTTTCCTTTTTTCTGTTTTCAGGTGAAATGAATATTTTTGTTATTCCATTTCATCTTCTCTGTTGGTATATTAGCTATGACTTCTAATTATGTTATTTTAGTGCTTGCTTTAGGTTTATACTATATATCTTACACTTAATCACAGCCCACTTTCAAGTGATATTCCACTTCACATATAGTTAGTATAAGGATCTTATACTTCTATTTCTCTTCTTCTGGTTTTCATGCTATTTTTTTGTCATATACTTTACTTCTAGTTATTTTTTATACCCACAATACATTATTATTATTTTTACAGAGCTTTAAATAAGAAATAAAGTTTTTATATTTACTATTCTTTGTCCTCTTTATTCCTTTATAATCTCAAGGAATTGAGATTCCTTTATGTAGATCCAGATTGCCATCTGGCATCATTTTCTTCTGCCTGAAGGACTTCCTTGAACATTTCCTATAGTGAAGGTCTGCTGGTGATGAATTTTTTTCAGCTTTTGTATGACTAAAAACATTTTTATTTTGCTTTACTTTTTGAAAGATTTATTGCTAAGTGTAGAATTCTAGGTTGACTTTTTTTCCTTTTACTAAAGGAAAGATGTTATACTGTCTCATATGCATTTTTTCCAACAGAAATTTACTATCATCCTTCCTTTTGTTTCTGTGTAAAATTTTCCACTCTCTCATTGCTTGTTTATTTTTTGTAACAGCTTTATTGAAATATAATTCACATATTGCACATTTAAAGTATACAACTCAGTGGTTTTTAGTATATTCACAGAGTTGTGCAGTGATCACTACACAACCTTAGAGGATTTTATCACCCCCAGAAAGAAACCCATACCCTTTAGCTGTTACCACATCCCCAATACCCTCATCTCTCCAGCCCTAATCTACTTTTTTTTACAGATGTGCATATACTGGATATTCAATATAAAGGGAATCATATAATACATGGGTTTTTTGACGTCTGCCTTCTTTCACTTAATATGTTTTTAAGGTTCATTCATGTTGCACCTTGTATCAGCATTTAATTTCTTTTTATGACCACATAATATTTCATTTTAAGTATATACTACATTTTGCTTCTCTATTAATCATTTGAGGGACACTTAGATTTCCATGTTTTGGCTATTGTGATTAATGCTGCTATGAACACTTATGTATTAGTTTTTATGAAACACGTGTTTTCTTGGGTATGCAACTAGGATCAAAACTATTGAACCAAATAGTAATTGAATATTTAACTTTTTAGGTAATTGCCAAACTGTTTTCCAAAGTGGCTGCACCATTGTACATTCTCACCAGCAGTGTAGAGGATTCTAATTTCTCCCTATCTTTGCCAACACAAAAGCGTGTTTTTTTTTTAATTATAGCAATTCCAGCAGATGTGAAATGATCCCTACCCACTTTTAATATTTCCTCTTTATAGTTGGTTTTAAGCAGTTTGATTATGACATTCTTTGGTGTAGTTTTCCTTATGTTTCTCATGGTTAGTGTTTGTTTAGCTTTTTGGATCTTTGTGTTTATAGTTTTCATCTATTTGGAAAAATTTCAGCCATAATTTTTTTTCCTTTTTTTAAAATCTAGAAGACTGATTTTGTTCTTTGTTCCATCTTCCATGTTTCCACCTAACATGTCTCATCTTTCCTCTAGTACATATGGAAGGTAATTATTGTAACTGCTTGCACTTCCTTATATACTAATTCTATTGTGGGCCATTTCTAGGTTAGTTTTGATTGATTATTTCTCCTCTCCATGAGTTATGTTTTTCTGTTTCTTTGCATGTCTGTTAATATTGGAGATCAGATGGTAGACTTGTGAATTTTACTTTGACGTGTGCTAGCTGTTTCTGTGTTTCTTTAAATACTTTTGAACTTTGATAGGGGGTGCAGTTCAGTTACTTGGAAACCTGCTGATCCTTTCAAAGCTTGCTTTGAAAGTTTGTTTGGTTAAACCAGAGTTGTGTTTAGTCTAGGCATAATTCAGTCCCACCACTGAGGCAAAACACTTCTAACTGTCCTACCTGATACCCTGTGAATTAAGAAGTTTTCCATTCTAGGATAGTGAGCAGGAGGTATTCCTGGCCCTATGTGTACCCCCAAAACTCAATCTCTCAAATCCTTTGGGGTAGTTTTTCCCATCGTGTTAGGTAGTTTTCTCACAGACATGTGATGTTATGTACTCAGCTGAAGACTTGAGAGATACCCTTGCACCTCATTTTCTGTGCAGCTCTGTCCTCTCCAGTGAACTGCCCTGAAAACTCTATTGGTATTGGCCTCCCTGGACTCCCAGCTCTGTCTCTTTGACTTAGGGAGACTGTCAGACTCCGTTTGAGTTCCACATCTGCACTGCAGCTTGGAAACTCTCTCTAGGGAGTAATATGGGGCAATAATAGGGCTTATCTCCTTGGTTTCCTTTGTCTCGAAGATCACTGTCCTTTGTTATCTGGCATTCAATGTCTTGAAAACTGTTATCATATATTTTGTCTTTTTTTTTTCAATTTCAGGCAGAAGGGTACATCTAATTCCTGTTATTCCATCTTATTTGGAATCAAAGGGCACTCCCTCTTTTTTAAAAGTTAAGCATAAAGTTTTTTAATAGACTTCATTCAACTGTTTTATTATATGAAATTTATAGTGTCTGTCCTGCTCTTTGTTCTGGCTGTGTGTTAAAAGAACTGGTGTTTTTAAATTTTGGATTATGAACTCATCTGTGATGGGAACTTAATCTGTGGGTATTCTTTGAGGCCTGGGCTTAAGGAATTTGCTTTTAGGTCAGTTTTATGTTTGCCTGTCCAAGGCTCCTCTCTTTATGTGTTATTTTTTATTTTTGGTTTTTCTGGGTCATAGAAGTGGTTTACAGTTGACCTTTGAACAACACAACCTTGAACTGTGGAGGTCACTTGTACATGGACTTTTTTTTTTTACAGGACAGTACTATAAATGTAGTTTCTCTTTGTTATGATTTTCTTAATAACATTTTCTTTTTTCTAGCTTACTTTATATTATAAGAATACAGTATTATATATAACATAAAAATATGTATTAATTGACTGTTTAGGCTTCTGGTCAACAGAAAGATATTAGTAGTTAAGTTTTTGAAGAGTCAAAAGTTTGTGGATTTTTACTGCATCGGGGGTCAGTGCCACTAATCCCTGTGTTGTTCAAGAGTCGACTGTATATTCAAACATCAAGGGCACATGAGGACAAGACAGGCTTATTAATTATCAGGGGAGTCATTTTTTCTCTGACTTAGAATTCAGGTCAGATCCCACAAGATCCATGTTTTCTTGGACATAAAGGTAAACTTTGTCCTGTTCCACATTTTCATTGAGAATACAGTGCTTTAAGGGCCCTAAGTTGATGTAGAAATTTCATTTCCAGCTCTCAGGGGCAAGACTTTGTCACCTTCAGCTACCTGAGCTACAACCCAATCTTCTAAGGCTACCACATCCCCACCAAGCACCAGTTCTTCAAGATTGGCACAGTGTTAATTTATGGTGCTTGGCGCTCTGGTTTTCTGTTTCCTCTTGCCTTTTAGGCAGCTCCGCTCTGCGCTTGAAAGAATGCCTGTTATATTTTATCCAGAACTTCTCTATGCCTATCGGGTCCTCCATATTGTCAGGAATAGAATTTTCCAATTTACTTCTTAACCCACTGTCACCAGACCTCTACCTCCACAAGTTCATTGATGACCAGCAAGCAACAGCCAAATTCCTTGGATGCGGTTTCAGTTAGGATGTGTTCCAACCACAAGTGGTAAAATAGCTGGTCATTTTGGCAGTTCAATTCCATTAAGGACCTATGGCTTTTCTGTCCTTTTTTGTAATGTTTATTTAGAGAGAGAGGGAGAGAGAGAGAGAATGCACATGTGCACATGAGGAAGGGGCAGATGGGGGAAGAGAGAGAGAATCCCAAGCAGGCTCCACACTCAGTGCAGAGCCCAATGGGGGGCTCCATCTCACA
This sequence comes from Prionailurus viverrinus, assembly GCF_022837055.1. Lineage (NCBI taxonomy): Eukaryota > Metazoa > Chordata > Mammalia > Carnivora > Felidae > Prionailurus > Prionailurus viverrinus. Next base: position 22,475,389 of record NC_062576.1, on the reverse strand, counting down.
ACTGTGGGATCATGACCTGAGCCAAAATCAAGAGTTGGATGCTCAACCAACTGAGCCACACAGGCACCCCTTTCAGTCTTCTTCTTTGCCATCTTTAGCATGTTAATGATGCTCTTTAACTCATTGTCACATGCCTGTCTCCCATGACCACATCCAAGTAGCAAAATGTAGCAAGCAAGAAAAGGACTTTTTTCCTCATGAGCCTCCCTCTTATTAAATAGGAAAAATCTTTCCAGAAGGTCCAAGCAGTTGACCCTCTCACCCCTCTGGCAAGAACTGTCACATGCCTACATTGGAAACATTGCTATTGGAATGTTTATAACGGGGTTTTGTTGACAGCGAATATGAGTTGTAGAAATGTGTAAGGCAAGAAGTTCTACACCTGAACTTCACCCCTGCCTCCAGCCTCCCTGCCGCACCCTCACTCACCACCCATTCTGCCAATACAGGAAACTGAATCTAATCACTTTCCAGTAAACTCATCTGGGTGGTTTTTCTCTGCTTCAGATTTAAAGCAAGTAAAATGAAAGATTTTTCTCTTTTCAGGGGCCCCTGGGTGGCTCAATCAGTTAAGCATCCAGCTTCAGCTCAGGTCATAATTTCATGATTTGTGAGTTTGAGCCTCATATCAGGCTCTCTCCTGTCAGCACAGAGCTGGCTTTGGATCCTCTGTCCCCATCTTTCTCTGCCCGTCCCCCACTTGTTTTCTTTCTCAAAAATAAACATTTAACAAAGAAAAAAAAAAATCTTAAAAAAAAAAAGATTTTTCTCTTGTTGCTCTCCACCCTGGGGTTGATAAGCTCTGATACTCACTCAGATGAACTAACTAGTAAAGAAACCGTGTGGACCACTTTCCTTAGAAGGAGAGTCCTTCACTGTCACTTTGCAATTTGGGGGTAAGGTCCAGCAAAAGAGGATTATGTCTGAAGGCCAGATGGGCGCCAGTGGAAAGAGACAGCTCCAAATAAAAAAGTTTTGTCCTACACAATAAAGCAGAGGTGTCTGTGACACACATACTTGACTGCTTACCCCTGATGGAGTTTAAATGGTGTGATAAATTGTTTCCTGCATGTGGCAGAAGGGGGGGGGGGGGCGCAGGGTGGTTAGGGTAGAAATCAGATTTGGGCCTAGACAAACAGGGAATTTACATTTCTGTACAAACAAGTTTGTGTGACCATGAAATCTGCATGTGCTACTTCTGTCTGTGTTTCTGTTGCCTCGGCCACAACATGACCCCAAGAACAGGGAGCCGACTTTATGCGTCTTTAAAACCTCTCCTTCTCCTCACCAGTGCCGAGCACAAGACCTGCAACATAGTAGGTGCTCTACAAAAACGTTTGTTTAATAAAAGATTGTTAGAGTGAAGGAATCAATGAGGAAAGGAGGCTACTGACGTGGGAGGAAACAAGCCCAACAGATCTTTAAACCAAATCGATTCAACTGTATCTTGATGAAGGAGACAAACCTAGAAATGCACGCACACATGCAGATTGGTAGAGAGAAATCCTGCAGGCAGAACAGAGCTAGGATCACCAAGAGGAGACAGCCTAATCAGAGAGCCAGACGGGGCCCCACCTGACTCTCACTGCAGCTGGGAAAAAAAAAAAAAAAAGCCTAGAAGGTTCAGCGGGCGCAGTCTCCCCACCTCCGCCCCGCTCCCGCTGCTCGGGGAAGCGGCATGGAAGCTGCGGGGCGGGGAGGCGGCGGACCAGGGCTTTCCAGAACGAGGCAGGCTGGTGTGAGCGCAAAGGCCCTGCGATTGCTGGAGCAACGGTGGCGACACTTGAGTTATTCACAAAGAGTGGAATTCAAATGAGGCTGGCGCGGCTCCAAGTCGCAGTAGCTTAGGAGGAGGGGGAAAGGCGTATTAAGTATTCGTCAAGATCTTAGCGTTGCATGGGCTCCAAGCTTTCTCCATCTGCATCCCTCCCTCAACCAGATTTCTGCGGGGAGGGGCGGGGGGGCTCCTCCAGAAGCACTTTATCCGTCAGCCTGTGAGGTGGGGGTGGGGGTGGGGGGCCGAAGTTAGGCAGAATTGTCTTATCACATGATGGGGGACCTGTATCATGTGATGACTCCGGTGATGTTGGAGGCAGCATGTGACTCCCAGGGCTACGTGGGCTCAAAAACAATTTAAATACAAAAACACAAGCAGGTTCCCCTCCTCTCTTTTGCCTTTTGGTCTGGCTCTCCCTCCCTTTGGGCTGGTGCCCGACTGAATGGAAAACCCGTCATCTTGCAGGCACTAACCTGTGAGCACCGGGTACCTGGAGACCAGGCCCCCTCTGCTGGGGGTCCCCCAGGAGCTGTGCCCCATCATTCTGCAGCCCACTGACTCCCAGCCTGGTAAGTTACTGAACACTGTGAGCAATTATTTGTGAAGCTGTCCTAGGCTGCCTCATTAGCATGCACAGGACACCCTTGCTGGGCACGTTGGAAGGAAAGCGCCTGCCGGCTCCGGGGAGCTGCGGCTCTCGCTCTCGGTCCGCCGAACCTCCGCAGCCTCCCCGGAAAGCGGAGCTGCGCTGGTTACTGGTTACGTCGCGCTGGGGTGGAAGGCGCTCCCGCGTCCCTTTCCCCCCTCTCCCCGCCGGCCTGCCTCTTTCCCATCTCTTGCCTTCCTCAGCCTTGCTCCTCTGAGTCTCTCTCTCACCTGCCCTCTCCCTCTCCAACTCCTATTTTCTCCTCTTATTTGCCCCCCACTTCTTGTCTCTCTCCTGCTTTTCTTAGGGGTCTGTTCCCCTCACCTTTTAAAATTACTATTTTTCTGGACACCTAGATCTTCTATTCTTTCTGTCCAGAACCTGAAAGACAAGACTCTGAGGACTTGGTGATTGGAAATGCACTAATTATCCCTTCCAAAATGTTTCTCTCACTAACACAGTGTACATGGCCCACTTCCTGTCGTGTGTGTGTGTGTGTGTGTGTGTGTGTGTGTGTGTGTGTGTGTTAGAGGGTGACTCTATTTCTTGGGGCCATCAGAACTGTTCCTTGGGTGGATGTTCATTGGCTAACCGGATCCCTGCTTAGCTAGATCATCAAGTGATAGGAGGGGCAGTTACAGCAGTCAGGAGACATTGCTTTCTGACCCCAAATGTCTGACTCTGTGGGAGAAGTGACGTTTTAAAGCAGGGCCAGGATCCAGTGCTCAAGGCTTAGGACTGTATGCTTTTCAGAGGGCTGGCTCAGAGTTCGAGGCTGTACCTTTGTATAATGAGGCAGAGCATTGGTTGAAAAACTGGCCATGCAGGAGACACATGTAGATTTAATCTTGGCAGTGTCCACACTACTATAGGAAGCAGGTGTTGGCTGTGTCAGATCTAGCTTCTGGTTCACTGTTATCCAGGTGTGCTGACACCTGTTCAGCAAGAAATAACTAACAGTTATTGAGCACAATTCACCCAACAACTCAATGAACAGGTGCAATTTCTGTCTCCAATTTAGAGATAGGCAAACTGAGACACAGAGCAGTCAGTTAGGTCACTCAACTAGTAAGTGGGTAGAGCTAGGATTCAGGGCCCAGGAAGAATCTCTCCAGAGCCTGCACAGTTACCTACTGCGATAAACTGCCTAGAAAAAAAATCCATCCACGTTACTATGTGACAGGTAGTATGCAAGGTTTGGGGACACCTCTGTGAGCAAGACAGAGACACCCTGTTCTCATGGGGTTTACAGTCCATTGGAGAAGGCAGCTATTAAACATACCCCATAAGACAACATATTATTTCAAATCAGTGTATTTGCCTAGAAGAATAAGGGGGTGCCATGAGAATACGTAACTGGAGACATGCTTCAGTTGGGGGCACAAAGAGGAAGACTTGGTCAAAGGAGTCACCAATGCAATACTTAAGTTGGAACCTGAGAGAGGAGCCACGAAGTCAAGCAGGTGAAGATCCAGGAAAAGCATTCCAGAAGGAATAATAGTATGTGTGAGGGCCTGGAGGTGGGAAAGAGCTGGGACCACCCAAAGACCAGCAAGAAGCCAGTGGGCTGAGCACAGTGTGATTGGGATGATGACAGGAGATGAGGCCATTCAGGCAACGTGGATATCTTGTAGGCCTTGCCAAAATGACTTGGGTTGTATTCCAGGATCAATGAAAACCCATTAAAACATTTTAAGTAGGGAGGTAGCATAATTGGATCTGCAGTATGAAAAGACTTCTTCAAGAGGTGTATCAGTTAGTTTTTGCTGCACTATAAACCACGCTGAGACATAGTGGCTTAAAACAGCCATGGGTTGTTATGCCACGGGTTGCCAGTCGCAGGTGGGATCATCTGGTTGGTAGTTCTTGCTTGGGTTCACTAGTCAGCTGGCAGGCTGGCTGCAGGTAGCTGGTCCTAGATGATCTCATTCATTTGTCTGCTGATCGGCAGGGGCAGTTGAACTTGACCGGGTCATGTGTCTCCTCATCTAGTGAGCTAGCCCCGTCTTCTTCATATGACAGCTGGGTTCCAAAAGCAACGAGGTTGGGGTGGGGGGGCCCAATGCACATGCACATTTCAAACATCCACTTGTTTCCCATTTGCTAGTGTTCCATTGGCCTAGACAAGTTGCATGGGCAAGCCCAGATTCAAGGGATGGAGAAACATGTCTCTAAACCAGAGGAGCTACAAAAAATGGGGTTCCATTTGTTTCCAGTCTACAACATGAATTGAAAATGATAATCTGGTACTGTCTTCCTCTACTGTGGGAAGGAACTGAAAACCAGGAGGAAATTTGGGGTCAATTTTACTATGATTGGAAATGAACTTAAACTTGGTCATATATCAACCTTTGTTTTCTGATTGGAACAAGTAGGAGTCTGAGCATCTGTTTTGGACATGGATCAAGAGTGTATCTAGACTGTGATATAGAAGTTTCACCCTTTCTCACAGGGTTATCTGGGAACAGCTTAGAGTCTAGGGAGACTTAGAGATTGTTACCCTAGAATGAAATTTGGGCCATATAGAACTCAGAATGTGTTTAAGTGTTCCAGGTAAGGCAATAGCATGTACAAAGGCCCTGAGGCAAGGAAGTGGGTGGCCTGTTTGGGAACTAGGAGACAATTTAGTTTAATGTAATTGCAATGAAAATGGAATAGGAGTGGACAGATTAGAAAAAAATGCTTACGTGGTAGGAAAAGCAAGGCTTGCTGATGGATTTGAAAGGCGTTAAAGAAAAAGGACATATGAAAGCTTCCCAGGTCGGTGAACGTATTCCCAAAGTGGAAAGACTAGGAGAGGATGAGGGTATTTGCGAGGGGTGGGGGGTGGGGATGGGGATGGGGATGGGAAGGACAGAAAAAGATAAAAAATTTTATGAACTGGGTCAAATGTTGCTGAGACACTGGGTAAATTGAGGACAGAAAAGTGTCTGTCTGACTTGGAACCTTGGAGCTAGCTGAAGACTTGGGACTAGAGCAGTTTTGGTGGAGCAGTGAGGATAGAAACCCTGTTGGCGTGGGTTAAGGAGTGAAGGGAGGTAAGTAAACTATGAAAGGCATAATGGAAATCAGGCAGTATTTAGATATGGGGCAGGGTTAGAAGAACTGTCTTGATTTTATATTTGCTTTTTTAAAAACAATAGCAGCCTCTAGATGATGTAAACTCTCAATATGGTGCAGTTGAATGAGCAAGAGGGGATGGGATGGAAAAGTGTGTGTGAACAGATAGGTGATGACAGATTTTAATTTTTTTATAGGCGGGGATGAGGAGAAAAGATGGAACAGGCACACAAAGACTCCTAAATTTGGTACTGGGAAGATAAAGAGCTTGCTGTGTGTCAGCTTTTGTTTTCACAACAAAGGCAAGGTCATTAGCAGAGAGTAAAGGAGATGGAAAGAGGAAAGAGAGGACATATAAACTGGTCCTCTTGGAGAGGGAGAAATAAGCACTGTAAAGGAGGGGGCAGGGTTGCTACATAAAACAGAGTGCCTATGAAGAGTATGTATTGGGTCGTTTTCTCCACCGTTGTTTAAATGCTTGGGTTCAAGCACCTGGAGAACGGTAGTGTCATCACGTTGAAGTTTTGCTGGACAAATCCCACAGGAGAGATGTTGAAGGGGTTTACAAGGGAGTGATGGTCCAGGTGAGCCACAGAATCTAAGCTGGGCCAGAATGGGAACGGGCCCAGGAAGGGATGGTGGAGAATGAGGAAGTGGTAGAAGGCCAATGGAAGAGAGGTTATGAAGAGGGAATAACTGCATCCTTTAGGGAACCCTGTGTCAGCATCACTTGTGAGCTTGTCAGAAATGCAGATATCAGGCCCCACTTCAGATCTCCTGAATCCAAATCTGCATTTTAACGAGATCCTTCTGATTCAGATGCACATTAAAGACTGAGAAGTACAGATCTAAATTGTCCTATGGAAGAAGCATGGTGCTGTTCTGGGCACGATGAGAAAGTAATGAACCCCAAAATGTCCCTTTCAAAGCAGATCTTGACTGAGCAAATTTCTTTTCTTTTTTTTTTTTTTTTTTTTGCTCCAGTTTTTATCTTATTTTAATTTTAGTATGCAGAATTTCAAACATAGTTAAAACTTAGTGAAATCCAGTATACCATCATTAGCTTCAATAATTTTCAACTCATGGCCAATCTTGTTTTCTTTATACCATCCCTCCCACCCAGGATTGTTTTGAATTGAATCTTAAGACTGATATAATTTCATCTATAAATATTTCATTATCGACCTGTAAAAGACAAGGACTTCCTTTTTATTTATTTGTTTGTAATTTTTTATTTGTTTATTTTGACAGAGACAGTGAGTGGGAAAGGGGAAGAGGGAGGGGAAGAAGCAGAGAGAGAGAGCTCTACATGGGGCTCAAACTCACCAACCGTGAGATTATGACCTGAGACGAAACCAAGAGTCAGACGCTTAACCAACTGAATCACCCAGGCACTCCAAGGAATCCCTTTTTAAACACAACCACTGTTCCATCACCACATCCCAATAAAATTGCAAATAAATCCTTATTATCGTCTGACCAGTTAATGCTCACACATTTGCAATTGCCATGTTATTTAATTTGCAGTATTTTCTTCCATGAGTATCCAAATATCCACACATGGAAGTTGATGAATATGTCTGTTAAGTCTTCTGTAAGTTACAGGTTCCTTCTTCATTTCTTTTTTTCCCCTTGGAATTTTGTACTGAAGAAACAAGATGATTTGCCCTCTAGATTTTTCCAAAGTCTAGACTTTGCTGATTGTTTACTCATGGTATCATTTAATGTGTTCTGCTATGCTCTATATTCTCTGTAAACTGGTAATTAGATCTAAAGGGAATTGCTTTAGAAAAAGACCTTTGTGGTGAAATATATCACACATAAAGCATGTATGAAATACAGATGTAGAGCTTAAAGAATAATACCCTTGTGAAAACCACCTCCCACTGTAGAAACCTTCCAAAAACATCCCTCTTCATCTTCCCTAGAGGTAACCTTTATCTTGACTTCTGTAATAATTTTTCTGGTTTTTTTTTCATGTATGTGTGTATCCCTAAGCAATATATTACTAAGTTTCTCCAACTTTGTGAGTTGTATGTAAATGTAATCACACTGAAGACATTTTTCTGTGGCATATGTATTTTGCCTGATATTTTTGAGATTCATTTCTGTTTATGTTTGTAGCTACAGTTCATTCAGTTTCACTGGCATATAGTAATCAACCATGTGAATGTTTTACAAATTATTTATCCATTCTACTCTCTCTTTTTTTTAATGTCTATTTTATTTTTGAGAGAGAGAGAGAGAGGGGGGGGGCACATATACGCATAAGCGGGGAAGGGACAGAGAGAAAGGGAGACAGAAGACCTGAAGATCTGTGCTGTCAGCGCAGAGCCCGATGTGGGGCTCGAACTCACAAACTGTGACATCTCGTGACCTAAGCCAAAGTCTGATGCTTAACCAACTGAGTCACCCAGATGCCCCTATGCATTCTATTCTTTATGGTTCCCCCCCACCCCGACACACACACCCAGTTGGGGCTATTATGAATAACACTGTTGTGAACATTGTCACACATGTCCTGTGTACTTGTACAAGAATTTCCCCAGGCATATACCTAGAATTGAAAATGCTGGATCATATAGTATGCCTCAGTTCAACTTAAAACGTCCAAACTGCTTTCTGCAAGCTGATTTTGTTACTTTGCAATCCTTACACCTTCTAATTTCTTTTTGTTGCCTCATTGTACCAGCTAAATCCTCTAATACAATATACTAGAAACGGTGAAAGCAATTCTCCTTGTCTCATTTTGATCTCAAAGGGAAAGCATTCAATATTACACAGTTAGGTAACATGTTTGCTGAAGGGCTTTTTTAGAGTTTTGTGGGTTTTTTTTAATCAGATTAAGAAAATTCCTATTTCTCCTTTGCTCCGTTTTGTTCATCCATTAATGGGTTTTGAACTTTATCAAATATTTTTTCCTGTGTCTTTTGAGACAATAAAATTATTTTTCTACTTTATTCTTTTACCGTAGAGAATTATAATTTCTTTTTTTCCAGCTTTATCAACATATTATTAACATATAACCTGTGTAAGTATAAGGTGTAAAATGTAATGATTTGATACACATATATATTGTGACATGATTACCACAATAAAGTTAGTTAACATCTCCATTTTCTCTCATAATTTTTTTTTTGTGTTTGTGGTGATAACATTTAAGATCTACTCTCTTAACAATTTTCAATAATATAATATTTTTTTTAATTTATTTACTTATTTTGAGAGAGGGCACGCGCATGCACATGAGCAGGGAAGGGGGGAGAGAGAGAGAATCAGAGCTGATGGCACAGAGCCCAACATGGGGCTTGATCTCACGAACCATGAGATCATGATTTGAGCTGAAATCAAGAGTCAGAGGCTTAACCCACGGAACCACCCAGGTGCCCCTATAGTATTGTTAATTATAGTCATCATGCTGTACATTAATTAGATTCCCAGAACATATAGCTTGAAGTTTGTACTCTTTGACCAACATCTCCCTCATTTTCCCCGCCCCCCGCCCAGCCCCTGGCAACCACCATTTTACTCTCTGTTTTGAGTAATTCAGATTTTTTTTGGTTCCACATGTAAATGAGAATATACCATTATTGTCTTTCTCTGTCTGACTTATTTCACTTAACATAATACCCTCAGGGTCCATCCATATTGTCACAAAACACAGGATTTCCTTCTTTTTTATAGTTTCGTAATATCCCTGTGTGTGTGTGTGTGTGTGTGTGTGTGTGTATGTGTGTGTGTGTGTGTGTGTGTGTGTATCACAGTTTATTCAACTATCCATCAGTGAACACCTACGTTGTTTCCATGTCTTAGCTCCTGTGCATAATGCTGCAGTGAACATGAGAGAGCAATATCTCTCCAATATTGATTATATTTCCAGCAAACATATACCCAGAAATAGGATTATTGGGTCATCTGGTAGTTGCATTTTTAATTTTTTGAGGAATCCCCATACTGTTTTCCATAGTGGCTGCACCAATTTACATTCCCACCAGCAGTGGGAACAAGGGTTCCCTTTTTCCTACCCTCTCCAACACTTGTTCCTTGCCTTATTGATAATAGCCATATAACAGGTATACTGTGATATCTCATTGTGGTATTGGTTTATATTACCTTGATGATTAATGATGTTAAGCATCTTTTCATGTACCTGTTATGTCATCTTTGGGAAAATGTCTATTCAAATTCCTTAATCAGATTTTTTTGTTTTAAAAAAATGTTTATTTTAGGGGCGCCCAGGTGGCTCAGTCAGTTAAGTGTCTGACTTCGGCTCAGGTCGTGATCTCACAGTTTGTAGGTTCGAGTCCCACGTCGGGCCCTGTGCCGACAGCTTGGAGCCTGGAGCCTGCTTTGGAATCTGTGTCTCCCACTGTCCCTCTCCCACTCATGCTCTGTCTCTCTCTGTCTCTCACAAATAAATAAACATTAAAAAAAAAAAAAGAGTTGGCCGCTTGACCCACTAAGCCACCCAGGTGCCCTCAGGTTTTTTTTCTATTAAGTTGTGTGAATTCCTCATATATTTGGGATATTAACTCCTAACAGATTGATGATTTGCAAATATTTTCTCCCATTCTATAGGTTGTCTTTTCATTTTGCTAAGTGTTGCTTTTTCTATGCAGAGGCTTTTTAGTTTGATGCAGTTCCACTGGTTGATTTTTGCTTTTGTTACTTGTACTTTGTTGTAATATCCTGAAAATTGTTGCTAAGACTAATGTCAAGGAATATTTCCCCTGTATTTCCCTTTAGTACATTTTACAGTTTTGGGCCCTCCATTTAAGTCTTTAATCCATTCTCCTAAAACTTTTGTGAATGGTGTAACACAGGGTCCAATTTCATTCTTCTGCATGTAAATATCCAGTTTTCTGAGCACCATTTAATGAAGAGACTATCCTTTCTTGGTTCCCTTCTCATGCATTAGTTGCCTGTATGTGTGTGGATTTACTCCTGGGTTCTCCATGCTGTTGCACTGGTTTATGTGTGTTTTTATGCCAGTACCAAACCATTTTGATTATTCCAGCTTTGTTCTTCTTTCTCAGGATTGCTTTGGCTATCCAGGGTCTTTTGTGGTTCTGTGTATATTTTAGGATTATTTTTTCTATTTCTGTGGAAAACACCACTGAAATTTTGATAAGGATTGCATTGAATCTACAGATGGGTAGTATGGACATTTTGATCACATTAATTCCTTCAATCTTTGTACATGGGAGGTATTTCATTTCTTTGTGTACTCTTCAGTTTTTTTCATCAGTGTCTTGCAATTTGCATTGAATAGATGTTTCATCTCCTTGCTTAAATTTATTCCTAAGTATTTTATTATTTTTGATGCCATTTAACACGGGATTTTTTTTCAGATAGTTTGTTGTTACCATACAGAAATGCAACCGATTTTTGGAAGTTGGTTTTGTATTCTACCACCTCGCAGAATTCATTCAGTTCTAATTTTGTGTGTGTGTGTGTGTGTGTGTGTGTGTGTGTGTGTGTGTGGAGTCTTTAGGATTTTCTTTGTATAAGATCATAACATCTGCAAAGACAGTTTTACTTCTTTCTCTCTGATTTGGTTTGGATGCCTTTAAAAAAAATTTTTTTTAATGTTTATTTATTTTTGAGACAGAGAGAGACAGAGCATGAATGGGGGAGGGGCAGAGAGAGAGGGAGACACAGAATCAGAAGCAGACTCCAGGCTCTGAGCCATCAGCCCAGAGCCTGACACGGGGCTTGAACTCAGGGTCCCACGTCGAGGTCCCACGCGAGATCATGACCTGAGCCGAAGTCGGACGCTCAACCGACCAAGCCCCCCAGGCGCCCCATGGTTTGGATGCTTTTTATTTCTTTTTCTTGCCTAACTGCTCTGGCCAGGACTCCCAGTACTATGTTGAATAGGAGTGGTGAGCATGGGCATCTTTCTTTTGTTCCTGGTCTTAGTGAGAAATCAGCCTTTCATTGTTGAATGTGGTGTGGGTTTGTCAGTCATATAAGGCCTTTATTATGTTGAGGTATGTTCCTTCTACACCCAGTTGGCTGAGAGTTTTTATCAGGAAAGGATGTTGAGTTTTGTCAAATATTTTTTCTCCCTCTATTGAAGTGATTATATGATTTTTATCTTCCATTTTATTGAAGTGGTATATCATATTTATTGGTTTGCAACCCAGGGATAAGCCTCATGAGTATGTTGATCATGTTGTATGACCATTTTAATATGCTGTTAAATTCATGTTGCTAGTATTTTGGTGAGAGTATTTGTGTCTATATTCATTAGGAATATTAGCCTGTAGTTTCCTTTTCTTGTGGTACCCTTATCTGTCTTTCATATCAGAGTAATGCTGGACTCACAAAAAGAGTTTGAGAGTATTCCCTCCTCTTCAATTTTTGGGAAGAGTTTGAAAAGGATTGATGTTAATTACTCTTTAAATATTTGTTAGAATTCACCAGGGAAGCCATCTGGTCCTGGGCTTTTTTTCTCTGTTGGGAGATTTTAAATTATCAGTTCAATCTCCTTACTTGTTTTTAGTCTGTTCCTATTTTCTCTTTCTTCATGATTCAGTCTTGACTGGTTGTATGTTTCTAGGAATTTATCCTTTTTTTCTAGATTATCCAATTTGTTGGTGTATAATTGTTCATAGCAGTCTCTTATGATCATCTGTATTACTGTGGTGTCAGCTGTAATGTCTCCTCTTTCATTTATTTTTTTTTCCTTTTTATTTTTTAGAGAGAGAGTGCGAGCACAAGTTGGGGAGAGGGGCAGAGGGAGAGAGAGACAGACAGAGACAGAGAGAGAGAAGGAGAATCTTAAGCTGGCTGCATGCCCTGCATGGGGCCCAATATGGGGCTTGATCCCATGACCCTGGGATCATGACCTGAACCAAAATCAACCTAACAACCTAGTTATTTGGGTCCTCTCTTTTTCTTTGTCTGAATGAAAGTTTGTCAGTTTTGTTGATCTTTCCAAAAAACTAGCTGTTAACTTGGTTGATCTTTCCTATTGGTTTTCTGGTCTCTGTTTCATTTATTTCTGCTCCGATCTTTGTTATTTCCTTCTTTCTGCTAACCTTGGGCTTAGTGTGTTCTTCTTTTTCTAGTTCCTTAGGGGTAAACTTATGTTTTTTATTTGTGATTTTTCTTTTTTGTTGTTGTTTAGGTTTCTGTCATTTTAATCAGGGTTGCTATGAAAAACAATACCTCAGCTAACCACTTTGTCCTCGTCTTCTACCTAACTCCCATTTCCCTTCATGTATCTATAGCACAGGAACCCAAAGACCCCCCCGTCCCCTTCATCCTCCTTATTCCTATTAGGGACAGATATGTCACTAAGTGGATTCAGCCTCTTCCATACAGCATGAAACAGGATAAGTAAAAAATATCTTTATGAAGAGTTTTGTTATGCTGTTATCTTAGGGTGGAGCCAGAGGCAGAGTTGAGGGCTGGGGTGAAGTTTGGGCATCTTTTAGAGATCAGTGTTTTTCTCAGGGGCACAGAACCTGAGTTTGCTCAGAAAAGGGACTATGTCTAAGAGGACAGGGACTAGGCTGGGCTAGGCTGAAAGTTCTTTTCAAGAGTATTGTGAGAATAGAGACACTTTAAAACCCATTGTCCTTCCTCTTCCCGTACCTTCCCCAACTTCCAGGTAGAAGAGGAGGGGTCTCCTGAGCAGGGAATAATCACAGTTCTCTCAAGGTTTCATCTGTGATTGCTGGGATGGGCAGTGAGTATGACTTATTCCCTGGTGCTGCCCGACCAGCTCAGGATTTTCTGTCCCTGCTGGTGAGCACCGAGACCTGAGGGATGTCAGACAGTGATACGGTTTCCTTGACTGCATCGTTCCCATCCACCACTACAAAGAGGTGAATCTCTGCATCCACCAGCCTGTTGATGATGGTCTCTGGAGTCTCATGAAGGTAGCACTTGGAGACACATCTGAAGTAATGTGATCAACATTGTAGGGCTTTGGTCACTGACACATCCAGGTTACTCTAAGTTTGTTCTGCTGCTACACTGATAACATAAAACTTGGGGTAGAAGTTCACCACACACTCTTTCTCATCCACCAGTGGCAGGGCTGAGAATCCGCATTGTACAAAATGCCGAGAGGCATGTAGACAGGGGTGGTGGTGTGGGCCATAGCAGCGTTGGCCTAAGTGCTAACTTGAAGTTCTTTCCAGAGAGTCAGACACGAACTCTGGCTTGGGGAATTCATCAGCAAACAATTTGAGACACTTGAGAACGTGCTTATAGGTGAATATGTACAAGGTGTTGCCTGATTCTGAGTCAATAACTGGCAGCCTGCGGATCTTATTTTGAATTAATGAAGAGACAGCATCAAATAAGCTGGCATTAGAAGCAATGCGGACAAGGGATTCGAGGAGTCCCGTACGTACACCTCCCTCCAAGTTTCTATTTTGTGCTCTTTCAGCTCATAGATCTATACAAATACTGATTGTTAATAGTGGTGTAAGATATTAAAAAAAAATTTTTAGTGTTTATTTTGAAAGAAAGAGTATGAGTGAAGGAGGAGTAGAGAGAGGGGGGAACGGAGGATCAGAAGTGGGCTCCGTGCTGACAGCTAGGAACCCGATGCGGGGCTTGAACTCACGAACCGCGAGATCATGCCATGAGCTGAAGTCAGAGGCTCAACTAACTGAGCTCCCTAGGCGCCCCCTAGTGGTGCAAGATACTGGTGCAATCGGTGATGGCCAGCATGCCCACAAAACTTTTCTTCTTACTATCCCACAAAGGAGCAGCTCATATACCATTAGTTGCCAAAGGGGTCGGGTGGGAGGGGGAAGCTTTCTTCACCTACAGGGAAGTATCAAATATAAACAAATTGAAGCTTGTGGGAATCAGGTCATAGCCATGATGAGACTTCATAAAAGAAGTGTACATGGAAGAGTTAGATTCTGGGCACCCTTGAGTGTGCTCATTTTCCAGAGCTGGAAACTATCCCAAGAAATGACCATGTCCTTTGCAAGAGACACTGGCTGGGTTCATTTGCTTTAGGAAGCTTTCTCTCTTTTTCTTTTCTTTTCTTTTCTTTTTTTTTTTTTAACATAAGCGTTTCTTTTCTTTTCTATGTTTTATTTATTTTTGAGAGAGAGGGAGAGAGCATGAGCAGGGAAGGGGCAGAGAGAGAGGGAGACATAGAGTCTGAAACAGGCTCCAGGCTCTGAGCTGTCAGCGCAGAGCCCTACTGGGGGCTTGAACTCACTTACGAACTACAAGATCATGACCTGACTCGAAGTTGGACACTTACCTATTGAACCACTCAGGTGCCCTGCTCTCTTTTTTCTTAATGAAGGCATTTATTGCTTTAAACTTCCCTCTCAGAACTGCCTTTGCTGCATCGCATAAGTTTTGGTGTGTTATGTTTCAGTTTTCCTTTGTATCAAGGTTATTTTTTGATTTCCCTTTTGACTTCTTCTTTGACCCAGTGGCTGTTCAAGAGTATGTTAATTTCCACACATTTGTGAGTTTTCCAGTTTTCCTCTTGTAGTTGATTTTTAGTTTCATATCATTGTGGTCAGAGAAGATATTTGATATATCAGTCATCTTACATTTGCTAAGAATTGTTCTGCAACCTAACATATGATCTATCGTAGAGAGTGTGCTTCAGAAAAATATGTATTCTGCTGTTGGGTGGAATGTTCTGCCTATATTTGGTCTAAGGTATAATTCAAGTCCAATGTTTGCTTATTGATTTTCTGTCTGCATAATCTATGCATTGTTGAAAGTGAGCTCAGAAGCCCTCTGTTATTATTGTAGTGTTATTTCTCCCTTTAGATCTATTAGTATTTGCTTAATATATTTAGGTGCTCTGATAGTGGGTGCATATATATTTATAGTTGTTATATTCTCTTGATGAATTAACCCCTTTGTCATTATATAATGACCTTTGTCATCTATTGTTACAATTTTTTAATGTTTATTTATTTACTTTGAGAGAGAGAGTGTGTGTGCACATGCCCAGGAGTGGGCAGGGGAGGAGCAGAGAGAGAGAGAGAGAGAAAGAGAGAGAGAGAGAGAAAAAAAGAGAGAGAGAAAGAATCCCAAGCAGGCTCCACGCTGATAATGGTGGAGGCTGGATCTCATGAATAGTGAGATCATGACCTGAGCCAAAATCAAGAGTTGAATGCTTAACTGACTGAGCCACCCAGCCCCATTTGTTACAATTTTTTTTAAGTTTGTTTATTTATTTTAATAGAGAGAGCGAGCATGGGAGAGGCAGAGAGAGGGAGAGAGAGAGAATCCCAAGCAGGCTCTGCACTGTCGTCACAGAGCCCAATGCAGGGCTCCAGATCAGGACCTGAGTGGAAATCAAGCAAGAGTCGGATGCTTAACTGACTTAGCCCCCCAGGACCCCCACAATTTTTGACTTAAAGTCTATTTTGCTGATATAAGTATCAGCTCCAGTTCTCTTGGTTTCTGTTTGCATGGAATATATTTTTCTACCCCTTCACTTTGAGTCTATGTATGTTGTTAAGGCTGAAGTCTCTTGTAGGCAACATATAGTCAGTTGTATTTTTTAATCCATTCAGTCATTCTATGCCTTTTGATAGGAGAATTTAATTTATTTACATTTGAAGTGATTATTGATAGGTGAGTATTTATTAATGCCATCTTACTGTTTTCTGGTTGTTTTGTCCCTTGTTTCTTTCTTCCTCTTTTGTTGTCTTTCTTTGTGAGTTGATGATTTCCCATAGTAATAAGCTTTGATTCTCTTCTCTTTCCCTTTTGTGGATCTACTATAGGTTTTTGTTTATGGTTATCATGAGAATTGTATAAAATGTCTTTTAGAATTAAGAGTCTATTTTAAGATGATAACTTAGCTTTGATCATATACAAAAATTCTACCCTTTTGCTCCCCTCATGTATTTTATGTTTTTGATGTCACCATTTATCTCTTTTATATTGTGTATCCACTAACATATCATTGTAGCTATAGTTACTTTTAGTACTTTGGTCCTTTAAACCTTTACACTACACTTAAGAGATTAACACACAACTATATAACAGTATTAGTATTCTGAATTTGACTATACCTTTGCCAGTATGTTTTATATTTTCGTATATTTTCACATTCCTAATTAGTGTCCTTTCATTTCTGCTTCAAGAATTCCTTTCAGCATTTCTAGTGATGATGAACACCCTCAGCTTCTGTTTGTTTGGAAAAATCTTTATCTCTCCTTCATTACTCAAAACAACTTTTTCAGGTAAATTATTCTTAGTTGATTGTTTGTTTGTTTTCCTTTCAACAGTTTGAATATATCATTCCACTCTCTCCTGACCTATAAGGTTTCTGCTGAGAAATCCTCTGTAGCCTTATGGGGCTTCTCATATATGTGAGAATTTTTTTTAAATCTTGTTCCTTTAAAAATTCTCTCTTTTTCTTTGTTTTTATATAGTTTTATTATAAAGTGTCTTAAAGAAGATCATTTTGGGTGACTTATTAACCTCATGAATTTTGGATGTCCAAATCTCTCCCCCAAATATGAGAAGTTCTCAGCCATTATTTCTTTATTATTTTTTTAAAGATTTTTATTTTTTTAAGTATTCTCTACACCCACCGTGAGGCTTGAACCCACAACCTTGAGATCAAGAGTTGCATGCTCTAGTGACTGAGCCAGCCAGATGCTCCAGGCATTATTTCTTTAAATAAGCTTTCTACCTCTTTTCCCCACTCTTCTCCTTCTGGGAATCCACTAAGGCATGGTTTCTTTTAATAGTATCCCATAATTCATGTAGGCTTTTTTACTCTTTCATTTCTTTTTTTTCTTTTTGCTCTTCTGACTGGATGATTTCAAATGATCTGCCTTCTAGCTCACAAATTCTTTCTTCTGCTTGGTTGAGTCTGCTGTTGAGCTTTCTATTGATTTCTTCATTGTAGTTATTCTTCAACTCTAGGATTTCTGTGGATTTTTTAAAATGTTTATTTATTTTGAGAGTGAGAGAGAGAGCACGAGTGTGGGAGGGGCAGAGAGAGAGGGAGAGAATCTCAAGCAGGCTCCATTCTGCCAGCACAGATCCTACGGTGGGGCACAATCCCACACTCTGTGAGATCATGACCTGTGCCAAAATCAGAGTCAGATGCTCAATTGACTGAGCCATTCAGGCAGTTTTTTTTTTTTTAATGGCTTTTTTTTTAATGGTTTCTGCTTCTTGTTGAACTTCTCCTTTTGTTCATGCATTGTTTTCCTAATTTCATTTAGTTGTTTATCTGTATTTTCTTGCAGCTCACAGAATTTTGTTAAGAGTGTTATTCTGATTTCTTTGTCAGACAGTTCATAGATCTCCATTTCTTTAGATTAGTTGTTGGAATTTCATTAGTTTCTTTTGGTCATGTCATGTTTCCTTGATTATTCATGATCCTTGTTGTCTTGTTTTTGGTGTCTGCACAGTTGGGGAAGTAGCCACCTCTTCCAGTCTTTTGAGACTGGCTTCAACAGGTAAAACCTTTCACCAGTTGGCCTATCCAGAGATTCTGAGTGGGCCATCTGGGGGTGCCCATAGATGGGCTTGCTATTGGAGTCCTTGGGTAGGCAGACCTGGTGCTTGGGTAGATAGTGGTGGACCTGGATCCTGAGTCTACAGGGATCCCCCTGGTCCTGGGGATCACTGGGGTGAGCAAGCATCTGGATCCAGGTGGACTAGTAATACTTGTCCAATGAATGATTTGCAGACTGTTGATCTTCAATAGTAGTGCAAATGTAGGAATACAAGATGATCTGTTGGATGAGGAAGAAAATCAGTAGAACTTCTAATTATATTTATTCCTTACCTCATTTCTATTAGTTTCCATTTTGTGAATGTTCTGTAATATACTGAACGTTGCATACGGTAGTATGTGCACGTACATAAACTATAAATAAATACACACATTTGTGGGGGTGCAGGCCCAATATGTATACTGTTGAAGTAAATGTTCACATGACTGTATGGGACCATTACTCTAAACCACTGCCTTCTGCTTTCTCTTCAAAAAGAATATAGCTGATTAACTTATGGCTTTCTTAATTACGAGCAGACCTGAAGATGTGTTTTTGCCACCTTGATAGAACTGTATTTTCTAAAACAGTATCATCTACCAGGGATAGTGATTTTAGAAACTTTATCTATTATCATGGGTCTCACTCCCTGAGAGTAAATTGGAAAGGGTAAAATAGAGAATGTATTTTCTGTGCCTTATGAAGTTAACTAGTTGTTATTATAGACACAATGAGAATTAATTCTGTTCTCTGACCACCTGAGAATAACATTTTTAAGGTAAGGAATTGCCTATTCATTGAGACATAAGTCAGTAAATGGAGTCGACTAATGATAGACCAGGGAACAATCAGATAAAATGTAGTAAATTATGTTCTGTCATATTGTAATTCTTAATAACTCAGCTGTCACTCTAGACATTTTTGCATCTTTATCTGGATAACGGAAAGAAATAAAATGTAGGCTATTACAGACGAGGTAAAAATCCTAGGATGTGGGTGGAAGAAAAGACTTTATAAAGTAGACTCTTAAATGGGGTGCTGACAGGTGAGTGAGAGTTCACCAAGGTGACAAGGGGAGAGATGGAAGAGAACATTTCAGAGGGAGCCAAATGCACAGACACAGATGGAAGGTCACTGAGGAATGGAAGGGGGTGTGGCATGGCTGTGGCTCAGTGTGTTCGGAAGAGAGTACAGGAAGGGGAGGTCAAAGAGAAGCTACCAGATAACATGGTCGTTAGGAGTTAGACAAGCCTGGGATCACGTTTCTGCTCAGCCTCCTACTAGTTCTGTGATCATAAGCAAGTACCTCTGTAATATTCATAATTCCCTATCTGTAAGTGTGTAATAACAACACTAGCACCTACCTCCAAGTGCTATTGTGAATTTAAAATAAGAATCCATTTGAAATGCTCAGATTGGCACTGATCACGTGATCTCATTTAAGGTCTCGGGGATATTGCCATTGTTATACCAATAACAACTTACACCCCCCCCCCCCCCCACACACACACACACTAATGACAACTGTAAGATTATGCGATGGCTTATATACCACATCAAAGAATTCAGGCTTTATCTTTCAGGTCAGTATTCCTAAAATGGGATCCGTTTGTCTGTAAAACAAATGGTCTTCAAGTTGTTAGACAGCTTCTGTGACATAGGCAATGGGAAAATAGGTGCTTAAGAATTGTATACATTTGAAAAGGAAGAAAAATTATCAAGTACCATTATTCTCCTAATAATGGTCCAAGGATGCAGATGGCTCACAATGGTCAGACTCTTAACAAGGTGTAGTTGAAATTCAGTCAGTAGGATACATAGTTTATTTTAGCTATATCACGTGCATGTTATTGTTTATGGGTGTAAAATTTGCATTTTTTGTTGTTACTCTTATGTTTTGTTATGGTTCTGATGAACAAAAATAGATTAATGACTATAAAGTGGTTCGTTGAAGTGTAAAAGCAAAGACAAAAATAGTAATACAAACACGGCAAGTCAGAAGCATAATTAGGGAACAGGACTTCAGGATCTGTTGGGACAAGAGCATCTGTGAATGTGATGATTTCATCCAAGATGCTGAAAGGCAACGTGTGAATGGGAAGTGTGGCTATGAATATCTAAAAACTGGATTTTTTTGAGGAAGGGATTTATCCCTCTCTTCTCTCTAATGTACACTTTATTAGAAAACTCTGTCCGAGAGCTTCATGACGCCTTCAGAGATTTCATGTCATTTCCAAAGTAGAATAACATAGCTGGTTCACCAGTAGATTTTCCTGGACTAAGTACAAAATGTTTTGTGATATGAGATTAATTTTATTTCTAAATGTAAAGAGGCTAAACAACAGCAACAACAGATACAAGCACTGCTGTGGTCAGCATTCTTATAAAACCAGCCTCGGGACTCCTGGGTGGCTCAGTCGGTTACACATTTGACTCTTGATTTTGGCTGAGGTCATGATCTCACAGTTCGGGGGATTGAGCCCCAAGTTGGGCTCTGCGCTGACAGTGCAGAGCCTGCTTGGGATTCTCTCTCTCTGCCCTTCTGCTGCTGCTCTCTCTCTCTCTCTCTCTCTCTCTCTCAAAATAAATAAGTAAGCCAGCCTCAAATTCAGCACAAATGCTAGGAGAAAAGCAAAGGTAGCCATAAGCAAACCTAATGACAGGGTTGTATGCTGCATAACACAAGTGGCATACAAATATGGTGGAACTATTATTTATCATGGTGATATTTTGTTTTACAGCTGAGTCTGAAACACTAGTAGGGAAGGTCTGAATCAGCTCTTTGCATCCCGGTGGTACATATATAAAAGAGAAAGACACACTTGGTATTTTTGACTTCTCTTAATCAGTTAACTTAATATTTTTGTGAGACACGGTGCAGATTAGAAGCATCTCTGAGGTAATGCTCATCATGGAGGACCAGCCATGTGTCCGGCTAAGAAAGGTTTGCTGTATCAGTATCTATCACTACAATAATGCAACACAATCTCACAGTCACTTAAACACTGAGAATGTATTGATCTCACGAGTCTGTAGGCCAACAGGTGGTTCTCCCATCTCAGCTAGGTTCACCCCAGTGTCATCGATAAGATGTGGGCAGGGTCAGCTACATAATTTGTGGAGCTCAGTGCAAAATAAAAATGCAGGGCCCCTTAATGAAAAATTACTAAGAATTTAGAGACAGTGACAGCAAAACATTAAACCAAGCATGGGGCCTTCTTAACACAGAGCCCCTTTGTGACTACAAACGTCACATGACCCTGAAACCAGCCTGGGCTGTGGGTCATGTGGGCAGTTCTGTTGCTGCTGGCTGGGTTTTTTCATATGTCCAGGTATCAGCTTGGCTAGTCTGGGATAGACTTATCTGGGACAACTGGGGTAGCTCTACACCATGCGTCCCATCCTTCAGCAGGCTAGCCCAGGCGTGTTCTTATGGCAAAGGCAGAGGAGCAAGAACAAGCCAGCCCAAATATGCAAGCACTCATCAAGTCTCTACCTTGTCACAATCACTGACATCCCACGGGGCTGCAGCAGAGTCACATGGCCATCTCACAGATGAGGAGAGAGAATACTACAATATGATAGGAGGAGGAAGGGCATGGAACTGTGCCATTTTGACCATCAACCTCACTTGACTACTCAAAAATGGTTGTATCCAAGTGCTAAATGGCCCACCACTTTACTTACTAAGAACAGTTATGCATCCTGATCTTAATTAAGGGTTGAAGATGTCATGAAAATTGTTAGCACCATCAAATCTCAGTCACTGAGCATATGTCTTTCCTGTGTTTTTTGTGCAGATATGGGTGGCAGGTACCAAAACTACTTTTCCACACTGAAGCATGCTGGCGTCCCCGGGGAAGGTACTCATGTGAATAGTCAAAATGAAGGAGGAGATAAGATTTCTTTATAACACTGATGATCCCATGAAAGACCAGAAATCATAAATCTGGTCCTTGTTGTCGTTATCAGCATTGTGAAGAAATGTTATCTCTGATTTCAAGTGATATGTCAACACACTGTGGTCAGGAGCTTGAAAAGCTTGAATTTCTCCTTTCAGGCCCAACATAATAGGATATAATGTGCTGAGGATATTCAGTGCTGAGGATAAGGTATCAGGAAATTGAACTTTGAGGCAGGAGGCTTCGCAGGCAAGCATTGACAACACTTGATTTTCTTCATTCTCTGGAGAAAGAAATCAATGATGTATTATTTAATAACCATACACAATGCTAGGAATCACAGAGGGATTCTTTGCAAGAGCTGAATCCAAACAAAAAACAAAAAGCAGTTCATTTGCAACTATCACCCCAGTGAAGCCATCCAACCTTTGAAGGGGATCCGTTCTTAGACTTAGCGGGTCATGAAAGTGGTCTTTAATGAGAAACGTCACCGCTGTTTCTAAGTATATGTCCCATCTGACTTCATAAAATCCCATCTCTCAGGGCCACTAAACATTTTCTGCTTTAACCAGTAGCCCATAATTCTTAGTTAGTGCTTTCTCATTTAGTGCAACAAAAATAAGTTGCATCTGTGATTAATCCAGATATATATTTATTTTAATTATATACTTTAAATCGACTACAAACAACAGTCTCCCTTTTACTGATCTGATATTTCTCACCACTCTGCTTTTGCAATTTTTAACTCTTTCTTCCTCAGTTCAGGATCTGAGTATATTCAAAGACTTCTAGCAGTAGCTCTATCCAAACTCTTGCTACTTGTTATCCAAAATTCAGGTACCAAGTATGTGCAAATCCTCCTGGATCCTTTGCTATATGAAACTTGTTTTCTAAACTCAAACTTAGGAGATAAATACAATTGGACAGCAAGGGATACTTGAATATTATTAATTTTAAGTTATTATATCTTAATTTTATTATTTAAAAAACTGATGGATGTTTACTTAAAAGGGGAAGTTTGCAAATGCTCCAGACAGCCAGTAAGTTGTTATTAGATACTGAAAATTTAAGAGACACTACTTTGCTTTAGGTGATGGGGGGTAGGTTAGGGCATTGAAAGATGCAAAGATTTTAAACAGAGGGTAAAATAGAGGCAAATTTGCATTTTCAGAAGATTACCCAAGTAATATAGTGCTAGGTTTGGAAGGTGGTGCATAAACCTTGATGCTGGCAGACTTTAACTTAGTCTAATCTTTCCACAAATATCTGAGTACCTAAGGAGTACCAGTAACAAAGTTCAGATTTGGGGACACAGAAACGTAAAACTGAGATGGGGCCTCTTGTCATGGATCCAGCCTCGTGGAAGAGATATGTATTCAAACAAATTAGCCAAATGGTTAAAATGCAGTTGTGTTAAGCACTGGTGAAGACTCAGGAGTGGACCTGAGATGTGGTATGGACATGGAATGGACATACTTAGAGAAAGATTAACACAGAGGTGAGAGAGGAAGGAATTAAAAGATGATCCCAGGGGGCGCCTGGGTGGCTTGGTCGGTTGGGTGTCCGACTTCGGCTCAGGTCATGATCTCACGGCCCATGAGTTCGAGCCCCACATCGGGCTCTGTGCTGACCGCTCAGAGCCTGCAGCCTGTTTCAGATTCTGTGTCTCCCTCTCTCTCTGCCCCTCCCCTGTTCATGCTCTGTCTCTCTCTGTCTCAAAAATAAATAAATGAAAAAAAATTAAAAAAAAAAATAGAAGATGATTCCAGGTCCCCGGTTCAGAGGACGGGGTTATTAATAAAGAAAAGGTAGGGGCACCTGGGTGGCTCAGTCAGTTGAGTGTCCAACTCTTGATTTCAGCTCACGTCATAATCTCACGGTTTGTGAGATCAAACCCTGGGTCGGGCTCTCTTTTTCACAGCATGGAGCCTGCTTGGGATTCTCTCTCTCCCTTTTTCTCTGCCCCTCCCTCCCTCACTCACTTCTCTCATAAATAAACAATTAAAAAAAAAGATTGTCTCTCTCCCTCTGCCCCTCCCCCACTTACAAACGCATGTGCGTGCTCTCTCTAAAATAAAAAAATTTTTTTGGATTAAAAAAATAAAATTAAAAAAAAGACAGAAGGGGGCGCCTGGGTGGCTCAGTTGGTTAAGCATCAGACTTCCACTCAGGTCATGATCTCGTGGTTCTTGGGTTTGAGCCCCATGTCGGGCTCTGTGCTGACAGCTCAGAGCCTGGAGCCTGCTTCGAATTCTGTGTCTCCCTCTCTCTCTGCCCCTCCCCTTCTCACATTCTCTCTCTCTCTCTCTCAAAAATAAATAAACATTAAACATTTTTTTTTTTAAAGAGAGAAGGAATTCAAGAGCAGTAATTTCTCCTGCAAGTTTGTGGTCTTTTGATAATTAAGTTTTGCACATGATGAATTTGAGCTGCCTTTCAAATATGTAGAATAATTGTCCAGAGTGTGTATATAAATGTGGAGAGAGAAATCTGAACTGCAGATACATATTTGGTGATGTAGGATGGACTAGTTGCCGTGGATATTGACTCAGCTTGTCCAGTGCTCTTTCTCCAGCCACAGCCAAGGCCACAGGCAACTCTTTCATTAGGACATGATATTTTTTTCAATCAGTTTCCATCTCTTAACCTCCTACTTTGAACCTATCCACTTTGGTTTAGTTTATATTTGTTTTCTAACGTTTTAACTCTGTATTTCCATCATGGAAAAGTTTTTTGTTTTTTGTTTTCATTTTGAATGCCCCGCTTCCATTCACTCTAACAGTTTTTGGGTTTTGCTTGTGGTTCCACCTTTTCCCCCATACTCTCATCCCACGTAGTTCCAGTGGTATTGACTCCACCCCATACCTGTGCAGTAGATGGTCAGTCAAAGTCTCCTGGTCATAGTGACCTGCTCAAGGGTAAGTGATTGGCACATGATCACTTTAGGGGGAAAAAAAAAGAGGGAGAGAGAAATGCCATGACACTTTTGAGATTTCCAGCACAAACTCAAGAGTTTTCCCTCTGAATCCAAATGTAAAAGAATATAGGGACAGTATTTCTACAGCAATCTTATGACCACAAGGAATTTGAGAACCAAACCAATACTGATAGGACACCTGAGAAATGAAGAAAATGTGGACGTTGGTGATCTTGTCTAGGTTCTGCCTTTTAATTGGGGAATTTAACCCATTAACAATGATTGTGATTAATGTTTCCTCCTGTTGAGTGTGTTTATTTTTATTTCTATTCTTCTAGTGCAGAAGTTCTCGGATACATATGTCTGACTCCATCCCAGAGATTCTAATTTATTTGGTCTGGGGTGTGTTCTAGGCATCAGTATCTTTTAACTCCTCCTCTCTGCCCCCCACCACCAAGTCCTTATTTAATGCTCAGCTGGGTTTGAAGACTAAAAATCTAGTAGTCATTCTTGCTTTTTGTTTGTTTTTTAAATGTTTTATTATAAAATGCCACAAGTAGAGAAATATAATACACACTGGAAAAAAGAACATAAAGCAAACAAAACTTAAGATTTTTACATTGAGAAATGGAATATTACCAATACCCCAGGAGCCTCCTGGATGAACCATCCCAATTTACCTTAAATCTCCTTAAATAGATATCTTCCTGGCAATATCTAAACTTACACTGCACCTGGGCCTCTCCTGGAACAATTCAAGCTATAATATACCTTCAAACCTTTTCATCTTGACTCCAATGCTCAGATCTTATGAAGTTCTACTCATTTATTTATTCAGATGTATCCACAAGTTTTAATGGTTTTGGGTTTTGTTTTGTTTTGTTTTGTTTTGTTTTTTGGATACCATGTTTCTTATATCCACCATTTATTTTCTCTAGACTTTGCCATGTTGGAAGCTGGAGTCCAAATGAGAATCCCTGTTCTTACTTCAGGAGCTAATTTTGGAGATTCTAAGAGACAGGGGGGTACACCTACTGCTAGACCAGGTTGCTTATATTCTATCCTTTGTGGTAACTCAATATTATCTTGGACACTGTTCGTCTTATTCTGCAGCCTCTGTGGTTACTCTGAAGTGTCCTACCCTGGAGAGCTACCCACATGGCTGTCGGGGGCAGTCTTTGGGAACAACCTTTCCTCTTCCTCCCCAACCTTGGCCCCTGTTGTTGTGGAGGCCTCATTAAGAAGGGCTGTGCTTCCCCAATCAGGTCAACCTTCAAATTCAGTGCCTTCCCAGGGAGAAGTATTTATTCTCTTGTTCAAAAAAAATAGTCTTGAGGTCTTTATCCCGGAAACTTTATCCTTCTGGAGCTGCCAGCCAGAAGGGGATGTCTGATCCAGCCAGACCAAATGTAGCCCTGTATTTAATTACCTCAAGGACTACCCTGGGGGACCTCTTTCATTCTTCTTGTTTGTTTCCTCTAATCTTGGATTTCCCCCAGGCTCCCTTGGGAAGAAGTGCCTTCCCTCCTGAGTGTTCAGTGTCAAGTTTCTCTACCCTGATTTTGCCATTGATTCGAACCCTTATGTTGTCTGTCTTACAAGAATTCGTCACCATTTCTGATTTACTGATAAGATTCTTTCTTGTTTTTTGGCAATTATATGCAAAATTTGCATGTGTATATAAATAGAAGATATATACAGTAGCCCAACCTTAACCACCGGGTGTATGTTCCGACACCCCCAGTGAATGCCTGAAACCCTGGATAGTACCAAACCCTGTATATACTATGATTTTTCCTACATATACTTACCTATGGTACAGTTTAACTTATAAATTAGGCCCAGGGAAGGGTGCTTGGGGGGCTCAGTCAGTTAAGTGTTCAAGTCTTGATTTTGGTTCAGGTGATGACCTTATAGTTGTGAGATTGAGCCCCACGTCAGGCTCTGCTCTGGGCAGGGAGTCTGCTTAGGATTCTCTCTTGCCCTGTCCCTCTGCCGCCACCCCCCCAAAATTTTTTTTTTAAATAAATAAGGCACAGTGAGTTTAAGAATTATAACAAAAATGGGCACCTGGGTGACTCAGTTGGTTAAGCATCCAACTTCAGCTCAGGTCATGATCTCACAGTTCGTGAGTTCAAGCCCCATATCAGGCTCTCTGCTGTTAGCACAGAGCCCTCTTTGATCCTCTGTCCCTCTCTCTGCCCCTCCCGTGCTCTCTCTCTCAAAAATAAATAAACATTAAAAAATGTTTTTGAATAAAAAAATTAAAAAAAAGAATAACAAATAATAGAACAATTATAACAATATACTGTAATAAAAGTTATGCAAATGTGGTCTCTCTTAAAATATCTCATTGTCCAGTATCTACCCTTCTTGAGATGATGGGAGATGATAAAATGCCCACATGATGAGATGATGCGAGGTGTATAATGTAGGCATGTGATGCAACATTAGGCTATTACTGACCTTCTGATGATAAGTTGGAAGGAGGGTCATCTGATTCTGGGCTGTGGTTGACCCCGAGGTTAGCTAAAACAGTAGAGAGAAAAACCACAGATAATGAGGGACTGTGTTTTTCTATCATTTTAGTGGAATTTCAGAACATGGGCTGTGGATACCTGTGCTGAGGAAGTAGGGAGACTGGCGTAAGATGGCATCTCACAGGGAACAGCGATATTTTTTGCATCTAAATTTGGACCTTACTGCAAACAAGAGTATACTTACAGTTATCTGTGTTTTAACGAATGCTCGATTTGTTAAAGTTACAGATTTAAAAACCTAGTTTTCCCTAAGTCTTTAACACACAACCTACAGATCATGTTATTGTGTTTATAAGTCTAGCTATCTCTTATGTAAAGTTAACCACTGACAGGTTTTTATTTGTTCTTAGATCAATGCTAAATTAGCTTGTAAATTTGACATAGTAAATTCTCCTAAATATTTAACATCATTTACAAAGTTGATTAATAACATTCCCTCATCATTGGCATTTTTAACCACAATTACAAATTTGATTCTCTTCAGTGCTTCAAATGTCTGACAAGGCAGGATTATAAATGTAACAAACAGAATTGTTAAGCACTGAACACTATTTACAAATCTATTAAGTCTGAAATTATTTACTAATCCAGAGGTTTCTACACATTCCATTGCAATTCTAAATCAATCAAATTCTCTTAAGTATTTTTAATTAAAGTCACAAATCTTATATCAATCAAATTCTCTTACCCCAAATTTTAAGACATTTCACCTGGCAACGGAAAGCAGCGAGAGGAGAACCATGCACAAGTATGTTTACCGAGTTTGCTTGAAATTTATGTCCACAATTCTCCAGTAAGCCTCCAGCACTGCCCCTCTAATATTACATTTCCCCAGGGGTGCCTGGGTGGCTCACTTGGCTGGGCGTCTGACTTTGGCTCAGGTTGTGGTCTCAGGGTTCATGGGTTTGAGCCCCGCGTCAGGCTCTGTGCTGACAGCTCAGAGCCTGGAGCCTGCTTTGAATTCTGTGTCTCCTTCCCCCACTGCCCCTCCCCCACTTGAGCATTTTCTCTCTCTCTCTCTCTCTCTCTCTCTCTCTCTCTCTCTCTCTCACTTTCTCTCTCTCTTAAAAATAAACATTTAAAATTTTGTTTAAAAAATGCAACTAAGACCATTTTCTTTGGCTTCCCCTCTCCTTTCAGCTCTTACTCCATCATAGGAAAAGTTCTTTCAGAGCTCTGTCTACACTTGCTTTCTCCACCGCCTTACCTCACATTTTCCCATTCTGTCTTCACTGCCCAAGCTCCATGCTTTCGAGGTCCCCACTTGGACCACCCTCTGCCATACCCCTCCCAGACCTCATCCAAGGCACCTAGAACCCCAGAATTCCCCATTGATGTCCCCTGAACCAGTTCTCGGGGTCCCTGAGGTGCTGTTCCCCAGTTCCAAGGGATGTGGGGTACACACCTCCACACCTGAGAGATGGCTGTTTGCTGGGGTGCAGGGTTGGGGAAGCACGTGCAGGTGGAGCTTGGATGTTCAGCCTGGAGGCAGGGAAGAAAAAGGGGGAGAAGGCCGGGGGACCGCTTCTCTCTCCATCAATTCGTTCCGGGGAGAAGCTCAAGGAATCAGAGATTCTAAATTTGAACCTCGCCTTCCAATATATGATGACTATCTATGTGTCAAGGTAGGAAGATCATATTTTACTTAGCAATTTGCTCGATTGATAGTGCTTAAATATTTGGACATATGTTGTGTAGATCTTCAGTGGTACTTTTGACCCTAGTCCAGTCAAATTTTTCCAAGCAACAGCCACTGATGACCTTGTTTGCCAATCCAGTGGCCCAGTCTCCGCCCTCATGTTTCTCAACACATCAGGAGAATTTCACGAAATTAATCACTTTTTTTTGAGCAGGGAGACACCCCTGCTCCCTCTCAGATCTTTTCTTTGTTCCTCTTGCTCTCCCCACTTGCCCTAAATAGTGGAATGCCCCAGGGCTCAGGCCTCAGACCTCAGCGCTGCTCCACTTAAATCCTTTACTTCTGGTGTCCTAGGTCTTTGTGAATCCTGTCTACAAACTACACACTTGTAGTTTCCCACATCCATCTGCCTACTCACCATCTCTGCTTGGGTAGCGAAGAGGCACCACACATTTTACAGGTCCAAGCTAGAATTCTTGATGTCCCCTCCACATACATGTCCCAGTATCTTCCCACCATCTACCCTGCTGTGCTGTTCCAAACCCTAGAAATTCCTTAATTTCCCATTGCCGCGCATCCCACACCCAGTCGATCCGTAGTTCGGTTCTTTGGCCCCACTTTCAAAGCAGATCTCCCAAATACCCACTTCTCTCCATTAACACTGCACCATTCTCTTCCAAGGCAATATCATCTTCCACCTTAATGGCTCCTTAATGGGGGCCTCTCAACTGGCCCGCTTGCTTCCACTTGTACCCCCTCCTTGCTGCAGCCCTACCCCACCCCCGTGGGCTTTTAAAGCATAAAACACAGCACACTACACCCATGCTGGAAACCTTCCAATGGCTTCCCTTCACATTACAAACCAAATCCAGATCCATCCCCGAGGTTGTCAGACCCGGCACCTGCTTTGCTTTCCACCTCCAGTCCCCATCACTTGCTCGGTTCCAGCCATAGTGGTTGCCTTGCAGACTCTGGAGCATACCAGGCTCATTTCTGCCTCTCTGTTTCCTAGCATGGACTGCTTTGAATCTGCCTGATTTGCTCCTTCGTACGTTTTTGATCTCAGCTCAAATGCCTCCTCAGAGCAGTCTCAGATCTAAAGTATACCCCTTTCATGTCTGTCCCTTAACCAGGTTTCTTTTGTTCCCAGCGTCAGTCACTTTTTAAAAATCACATCATTGAAGGTTTTGTTTGTTTGTTTTCTGTGCTCTTCTGTGATTAGAGCTTATACTCTATTAAGGCAGGGACATCATCTGTCGTTTGATCACTATATGCCCAGTACCTAGAATAGCGTAATAATTCAATCAATACATTTCAAAATCAGTGCACGTTAAATATGTAAAATTCTCTCAAGGTGTTACGCACCTTACGTGCTATGTAGAATCCACAGATAATCACAAGGACTATAAACACTGCTGAACCGGGGGCACCTGGGTGGCTCAGGCGGTTGAGCGTCCAACTTCAGCTCAGGTAATCTCGTGGTTTGTGAGTTCGAGCCCCACATCAGGCTCTGCGCTGTCAGCCTGTAAGCACAGAGCCCACTTTGGATTCTCTGTCCCCCCCTTCTCCATCCCTCCCCTGCTCATGCTGTCGCTCTCAAAAATAAAAAAAAAAAGTTAAATAAAATAAACACTGCTGAACCTAACAAAAGTATTAACACCACAGGTTTAATTTATTTGTCCATCGTCTATATACCTGTTCACACACTTTGCCACATTTGTCAAGTTACTTCTCTGCCAAGAGAAGCACAACTACCATCTCAGGTCAGCTGGTTACAAATTCTGGAACTTCAGCTGGAGATTAGGGACTGCAATGAGGAAACTGGAAGATGGTTTTAGCCCCCACTTTAATGATCTTGACCTTGTCTCATAGTTAAGCTGTACCTGATGCTAGATATCAAGCCCATCTCTCTCACTTAGATTTTTTTTTAAGTTTATTTATTTTGAGAGAGAGAGAGAAAGAGAGCACAAGCCAGGGAGAGGCAGAGAGAGAGGGAGAGAGAGAGAATCCCAAGGAGCCTCCACGCTTTCAGCACAGAGCCAGACACGAGGCTTGATCTCATGTACTGTGACATCACGAATTGAGCCGAAATCAAGAGTCCAATGCTTTACTGACTGGGCTACCCAGCTGCCCCTCTCACTTAGAATTTAACAGAAAATTCACAACCTAAGCATCATTTATTTTTCACATTTAGCCAATTAAAAACATTTTTTTAATGTTTATTTATTTTTGAGAGAGACAGAGACAGAATGTGAGTGGGTGAGGGGCAGAGAGAGAGGGAAGCACAGAATCTGAAGCAGGCTCCGGGCTCTGAGCTGTCAGCACAGAGCCTGACGCGGGGCTGGAACCCATGAGCTGTGAGATCGTGACCTGAGCCGAAGTTGGACGCTCAACCGACTGAGCCACCCAGGGGCCCCTCACATTTAGCCAATTTTTTAAAAATCCTGTCCTCCATACAACTCTCTTTTTACATTTGTAAAGCTGGAATTCTGTAACTTTTTTGTTCATGTTTATCTATTTTTGAGAGAGAGCGCGCAAGCAGTGGAGGGCAGAGAGAGAGGGAGACACAGAATCTAAAGCAGACTCCAGGCTCTGAGCTGTCAGCAGAGAGCCCAACGCGGGGCTTGAACTTACGAACTACAAGATCATGACCTGAGCTGAAATCAAGAGTCAGACGCTTAACCAACTAAGCCACCCAGGCACCCCTGGAATTCTGTAACTCTTACCTAGGTTGTTCTTGTTTGTAGGATTCTGTGCCTTCTTTATGTCTTACTTTCTCAATTGCCTCACCACTAATCATCTCAGAGATATTCCCTTTGCTGACATTCGGGGGAAACCATTGCTCTTTGTGTACTTACTTTGTAAACTTCTAGAAATCTCTTAATTATTTCTGATCATTTTTGGATGATTCTCCTTGGTTTCATGCAAAGAAAGATAATTATTATTTCCTTATTTTCAGTAGCGGCACTTTGTTTCATCTCCATCTCCATGGTGGGTTTTTTTTTGTTTTGTTTTGTTTTTTTTGCTTGTTTTTACTTGAGCTTTCCAGAAAAATGTCAACTGATAGTGGTAGCTTACATCCTGGTTTAGTTTCCGACTTTGAAGAGACAACCCTGGTGTTTTAAGTGTGATGTTGACTGTGGATCTGAGAGTCTTTTATCATTTCTTCTTTAATTCATTACATATTTATTGGTCCCCATCCAAGTACATTGGATTTGGCAATATGTAGGGCACTGACCGCCTTGGGGAAAAGCAGTTTCCGTGGCGTGGTGCCAGCAAGAGCCAGATTGCAGTGGTTTGCAGAGAGGCGTATGATGGAAACCTTTTTCTTTAACGCGTGCCAAGGGTTTTCATCAGGAAAGGATGCTGAGTTCTTTTTAAATGTTTCTTCGGCATTTATTAGTGAAATGATGTCTTTTTTTTTTTCTTATTTGACCTCTTGGCATGATATAACATCTTAATATATTTTCATTCATTCAAGAAATATCTGGGTGCCTACTATAAGTGGGACATTCTTCTATTATTATAATACTAAATTTGTAATTTTTACAAAATCTTGTAGGGCTTTGTGATAACTTTAACATCTATTTGTAAATATTAAACAGCTTTTACAATACAAGGATAAATTACTCTTAGCTGTGGCATGTTATTCTTTAATTTTTTTCATTTTTAAATGTTTATTCATTTTTTTTTTTTTTCAATTTTTTTTTTTTCAACTTTTTATTTTTGGGACAGAGAGAGAGACAGAGCATGAACGGGGGCGGGGCAGAGAGAGAGGGAGACACAGAATCGGAAACAGGCTCCAGGCTCCGAGCCATCAGCCCAGAGCCTGACGCGGGGCTCGAACTCACGGACCGCGAGATCGTGACCTGGCTGAAGTCGGTCACTTAACCGACTGCGCCACCCAGGCGCCCCTCATTTTTTTTTTTTTGAGAGACAGAGAGTGGGGGGGGAGGGGAAGGACAGAGAAAGAGAGAGAGGGAGACACAGAATTCGAAGCAGGCTCCAGGCTCTGAGCTGCCAGCACAGAGCCCAACGCAGGGCTCGAACTCACGAACCGTGAGATCATGACCTGAGCTGAAGTCGGATGCTTAACCGACTGAGGCACCCCTGTTCTTTTTTTTTTTTTTTACGTGATTCTTTAATTTTTAGCTATTAAATCAAAGGATCTTATTATTAAGAATCCCCAAACTACAAAAGGATGTAAAACCAGGAAGTTCACGTCCGATTTCCCAATACCCCAAGGGATATTCCCAGTTGACGGCTATTTCTGGACCTTTTTTCATCTTTGATTCTAATAAACTTTTGAAATTCATGCGCAAGCATTTCTGTAGAATTTTCTGTAGGATTTTCACATCGGTATTCATGGTTGAGGTCCAGATGTCACAGTAAGAGAGCCAGGCCGGCTCCACATCAGGTTGGCCTCTCCTGCTAAATGACACTTTGTTGCAGTTCTTGCCCCATCTGTTCTGTCTGGGGACCATGGCATCCCCTCCGGCCCTGAGCATGCTGGGCACCGTGCGCAAGTAGCCGAGGTTCATTTATTCAAAAAGGATTCGTCGAACGCTTATCTGACGCCGTGGAACTTACATTCTAGGCAAGGGGCAAATAAGGAAAGAAACAAGTAAAATGTGTAGTATGTTAGATGGCGATAAGAGGTATGGAGAAAAAAATAGGCAAGGGGGGTGGGCGATGTTCCTGAGACAGAGGGCACCATCGTTATTACGGGAAGGAAGGGCCCGCGTGGGGAGGTGAGAGTATTGCTGTAAGAGAACTCTGACAGCAGTGAGATTGAACGATGTACAGCTAGCTACTCACCACAATATCCATAAATCTTGCAAATACCGTGTAGGGCGAAAGAAGCAGGGAGTATGACAGTGCGTTCCTGTATGTCTCCATCCAGACAGAGAACAATGCGGGCAACATGCATCTACCCTCTCCAAGCCAGGACGGCATTTCCCGCGGAGCAGAGAGGAAGACAGTGGGAATTCTGAAATTGTTCTGTTTCTTTAAAAAAAAAAAATTTTTTTTAACGTTCATTTATTTTTGAGAGACCACAAGCGAAGGAGGGGCAGAGAGAGGGAGGCAGAGGACCTGAAGCAGCGCTCCAACCCACGAACCGTGAGGACACAACCTGAGCCGAAATCAAGAGTCAGCCCCTGAAAAAAAAAAAAAAATGAGTCAGCCCCTGAACCAACTGAGCCACTCAGGTGCCCCTGGAATTGTTCTGTTTCTTGATCCGGGTGTTGTTTAACACTCGTGTGTTCGGTTTGTGAAAATTCATCAAACCGAACATTTGTAATGTGGGCGTTTCCTATGTGAATATGACACGTCCATAGTTTCATTACTTATTTTTTAAATTCAAAATTAGCTGCCTTACTGTAGATGGTGCAACCACCAGAGTGACCCTCCTTGAAATCTGTTGCCTTATTTTATTTCCCCAGTGCCTGGCACACATTGGAGGGATCAGTGTGTGTGTGTGTGTGTGTGTGTGTGTGTGTGTGTGTGTGTGAATATGGGCGTGGTTGAACAAATATATCTCTATAATCTCTAAAAGGTTTTGTCTTTAGTCTCCCCTTAAACTGATCACCTTGCGAAAACTGAAACAGTATCTACTTTTACCGTCCTTCCTGTGTTTTTAAAACAAAAATCACTTCTGCCCCCCTCCCTGCTTATATGAGAATCATAAATGCATTCAATGGACATTCAGACACTTTTTGCATTTAGAGTCAGGAGAGCAAGTAAAACCAGGACGAGAAATGTGTCCACCGGATTTGGCAACATGTCGGTTCTTGGTGGTGGAGGCAGTTTTACTCCTGGGGAGGCTGCAGATACCAGATTGCGGAGAAACGGGATGCGGAGAAGGGGAAAGAGACCATGAGGACAAGTGTTTTAAATTCCTTGACTCCAAAAGTTAGGAGAGAATTATGTGGGGTTGACAATTGTTTTTTTAGTGTTTGTGTGAGTGTTTCTCATCAAAGCTGAGAAAGACTAGCACGTACTCATGTGCTAAAGGGGGGCTAGATCGGTCGACAGGAATCATTTCGTTTGCTTAGTTCTGCATGCAATCTTTTCGTCATTCCTGTATTCTGTAACTGCTTGCCTAAGTACCTGTTGTGCCCATGGCAACAGGGCAGGGAATCAGCTAGACACAATCTCTGCCCCGTGCAGCTTACGGAGGTAGGGCAGCTGCAAGGTACGTAAAATGTGGGCAAGAAAGATTGTTGTGAGGACAACCTTGTCCTAGGCAGGAGTGTGGAAGGGTAGCACCAGGCAGGAATGAGATATGTTCCTTTTGGTCGTCGTCGTCGTTGTTGCTATAAGTCTTTGAAATCTAGGGTGTTATACTCCCAGCACCACTGGATAGAGGGTGGGGGGCTGAAGGCAGGTCATTCCTGGCACTTGGTGCCGTGAGAGACCTCAGAGACACAACTCAGCAGCCATCAGCCTTGGCGCACAAACCCAGCACTTGTGAAGGGTGAGTAGTGAGTCCCATAAATAAAACTATGTTGAGGGGAGCCTGGGTGGCTCAGTTGGTTAAGCGTCTGACTCTTGATTTTGGCTCAGGTCATGATCTCACGGTTTCATGGGTTCAAGCCCCATGTTGGGCTCCATGCACTGGCCTTATGGAGACTGGTTGGGATTTGCTCTCTTTCTCCCTCTCTTCCTCTCTCTGTGCTTCTTTCTCTCTCTCTCTCTCTCAAAATAAATAAACTTAAAAAAAAAAGACTACATAGAATTCTGTAGCAACACGCAGATCAGTAAGCCAGCGTAGAAGGTGAGGACTGCAGAGTTCCCACAGTTTCCCTTGAAAAAAATCTCTGAGGAAGAGGCCATACTGGAGACACCATGCTGTCAGGTTTTCTCTCAGCTTCGGTATACAGATTTTTGTTTCTTTAGTTGGACCTGAGTGGAAGTCATTGGTTTGCATTTAGGGGCTTTGTATTAAAGCTATTTAAGGGGTGCCTGGGTGGCTCGGTCGGTTAAGCGTCCGACTTCGGCTCAGGTCATGATCTTGTGGTCCAAGAGTTCGAGCCCCGCGTCGGGCTCTGTGCTGACAGCTCGGAGCTCGGAGCCCGGAGCCTGCTTCAGATTCTGTGTCTCCTTCTCTCTCTGCCCCTCTCTTGTTCATGCTCTGTCCCTCTCTGTCTCAAAAATAAATAAACGTTAAAAAAAATTTTTTTTAAATAAATAAATAAATAAATAAATAAATAAATAAATAAATAAATAAATAAATAAAATAAAAATAAAAAAATAAAGCTATTTGTATAATGGGAACCTCAACTTAATGGGAATCTCCCAGGATGGGAGGTTTACAAACTGAGACCAGTGGAGGCCATGGCAGGTCCACATTTCCTGCATCACGCTCAGTCCTCATGAAGTGATGAGTTTTTCCTTCTTGGGCTCTCTCTCCTTCTCTCTCTCTCTTTTTTTTTTTTTTAAGTTTTATTTATTTATTTTGAGATAGAGAGGGAGAGAGCAAGCAGGGAGGGGCAGAGAGACCCTGTCTCTCACTTTTTATTCAGAAGGTGGGTAATTAAAACCTCATTAAGTGTTGGGACACCTGGGTGACTCAATCAGTTAAGCATCAGACTCTGGCTCAGGTCATGATCTTGCAGTCTCTGAGTTCAAGCCCTGTGTCGGGCTCTGTGCTGATAGCTCAGAGCCTGGAACCTGCTTCGGATTCTGTGTCTCCCTCTCTCTCTCTGCCCTTGCCCCACTCACACTCTGTCTCTCTCTCTCTCAAAAATAAAAAAAAAAAACATTAAAAAATGAAAAAATTAAAACCCTCATCAAGTGTAGCTCTGGGGGCACCTGGGTGGCTCAGTTGATTGGGCGTCTCTTAATTTCAGCTCAGGTCATGATCTCGTGGTTCATGGGTTCAGGCCCCACATAGGGCTCTGTGCTAACAGCATGAAGCCTGCTTGGGATTCTCTCCCTCTCTCAAAATAAATAGATAAACTTAAAAAAAAAAGTGTAACTCTATTGTAGTCAAAAGATTTTGGATTATTATTTGTAATATTAATAAAAATGCAGTCAAACTGTCTTTGCCATCCTCCTGCATTCAGATAGGTTTTCTTGAGTGGGGAAGGAGGGGGTGAGATTAGTTAGCACCCAGGAGGTTTGCATATGGGTGCGCGTGTCTTAGGTAAATATACGTCGCTGGCTGTGTTTGGGAGGGAAAAATGATGAACAGCAGAGAATCACTAATATAATGCAACCCCTTCATTTCTCAGGTGTGAAAACTGAGGCCCAGAGAGGTGATGTGATTTGCCTAAAGTCATGCAACTAGTGGCAGAGCCAGGCCTAGAAGCCAGGTGTCCTGGCTCTCACGACATTCCGCTGCCCGAGGAATGGAACAGGTAGTATCACTCACGCTGGGGGCCGTGGGTCAGTCTGTCCAGCCCACTGCTGCCTGGGCTTCCAACGAAGGAAGAAGCCAGAGCAGGGCTGTGGTCGCTGAGTTGAGATGCAAGGAACATTTCCAGCCTCTGGGACGAATAAGTGACATCCCAAGCAATGCATTAGGACAGGGACTCAGGCGCAAGAGTGAAGGGAGATGCCCTCAGAACCGGGTACCGGTTGCAGGAGCCCAGGTAGAAGTTGGACCCTTCCTCAAACCTGAAATAACAGCCAGAGGGACTGAGCTCCTGAACCGTTCAATCTCTCCGGGTTAAGAAAAGAATCCGCCCCACTGATGAGAACCATACAAGCCGGTCTATAAAGTAGAATGCCTTCACAGTTGTCATGACACTGTGGTTCCAGAGAATCCTTTTTCCTTGAATTAACCCAAGATATTCACTCTATAACTCAGGGCATGGTTTTCTTAGCAAGACTGTTGATTAGGACAGACATGGAGTCCTTATCCGCATTCTACCTGACCTTTCTGCGGTTTCTTTCGGCTACCACCCGCCTCCGTCATTCACTCTCCTTCCATCCTCAGGCCCCTTTCCGCCTTCCTGCCTTCCATCCTTCTTGCTTACTGCCTATTTGGAGGCTTCCCTAACCCTTCAGACTTGATGCTTGACTCCACCTTCACCCGATTCAGTGTCTTCCTCTGGCTCTACTTCTGTAATGGACATTGTGTTGGTTTCTCCAACATCCATGCATCCCACGCCCCTAGCAGCAGCAATACAGTTTGGGGAATTAAAAAGGCCTGGTCCACACACTGCCACTGGCACCATGTTGATTTCCACTTCCAGACAATCCTGTCTCTTCACTACTTACTCTAGAATCGAAGTTCCAGGAGTAAGCATCTGATCACCCAGGTTCATGGCTACCTCTTTGGACCTGGCTCCTTCTGACTCCACAGTAGGAGTTTTGAGAGGAGGCCAGTGCCTTAATTGCCCTCAGGTTCAATCCCAGGGAGTAATTCCCCCACAGGGGATCTGGCACTAATAAGGGAGGGATTCTAGATCAGTGCTGTTCAAATAGAATAGTAATGCAAGCCACACATATAATTTAAAATCTTCTAGTAACCACATTTAAAAAGGTAGGAACAGGTGAAATCAATTTTAATGGTACATTTTACTTCACCCAATATTTCCAAAAATCCATCATATCAACATGTGTTCAATATTTAAAAAATCATTACTAAGATATGTTCCTTTTTGGTTTTGTTGTTAGAAGTCTTTGGAACCCAGGGTGTATTTTGATACTCACAGCACAACTCAATCTGGATGCTAAATTTTTATTGGAAATACTTGATCCGTATTTATATTTACAGCTGAAAAAGTCAAATCACATACTCAAGCTGTTCCAAGCATACTTAAAAGTTTTCCAATTACTGGATCAAGTACCAAAAAAAAAAAAAAAAAAAGTTTTCCCTTAATATCCACTTCCACATCGACAAAATAAATTCATCTTTACTAGAACTATTGTTTGTAGCAAAAGCAGATCAGGGTCAGAGTTAAGTCTATCCAAGTTATGTCACTTCACGGACTCACGTCAACACAGCATTAACATGGGACGTAAAGGGGGTGTTGCGTACGTTGAAAAGTAACTGTAAGTTCACCAATGCCAGCAAAACATTCTTCAAATTTTTCTTGTAGGTTTTGCAGATAATTTACATAATGCCAGTTATTACAATTAAAAATCTTTTGCACATATTCGTATTATAAAATGTGTTAAGTCATTGCATAAATCATTGATATATATTATAAGAAACTTCCATGTCAATGTA
Organism: Prionailurus viverrinus; assembly: GCF_022837055.1. Lineage (NCBI taxonomy): Eukaryota > Metazoa > Chordata > Mammalia > Carnivora > Felidae > Prionailurus > Prionailurus viverrinus. The sequence goes on along the minus strand of NC_062576.1, from coordinate 22,436,252 downwards.
AATTCTTGTAGTCTTCTAGCCAGGTGACAAGTAAGTTTTTTGTCCCCTTAGAGCTTCAAATTTATCTCATTCATATATACTGTGATATCAGTGAGAAAGCATAAATCACACTGCCATGTTTGGTCTTTGATTATTAAATATTTGGTAAAAATTCCTTTGCTTTCAAGCAAATATTTTTTTTAAGTTTATCTATTTATTTTGGGAAAGAGAGAGAAAGCCTGAATGGAGAAGGGGTTGAGAGAGAATCCCAAGCAGGCTCTGCACTGATAGCGTGGAGCCCAACGCGGGGCTCAAAACCAAGAAACGTGAGATCAGCTCTGAGCCGAAGTCAGACGCTTAACCAACTGAGCCACCCAGGTTCCCCTCAAGCAGATCACTTGGAATTCACAGCACAGTAAATCTTTGTAAAACTCTTCTGTGACCCAATGGATGAACATGGATAGAGAGACAAGATCATCACATTTATTGCTTTCTATTCCTGTCCATAAGCTGGTGATTCACAGCATTTGAATGTATACACTGAACAATTTTAACAGCTATATCCATGACACTTTCTGCAGAGTCTACTTCTGAAAACGAACACAAATATTTTCAACATATGTCAGACGGTGGAATGAAGCAATAAGGGAAACATCAGTCTCCTGTTTTGAAATTACAATAAATCCAGATTTTTTTCTTTTACTGAACATAGCTGGAGCACCATCTGGCATGAGAGAAACTAGTTTTTTTCATATCTAACTGAATTTCTTCTTTGTCATATGTAAAAAAAAAATTGTCTTTAATCTGTGCCACAGTTTATTTTTTTAAGCAGTGAATTGAAACTAAGGGCATCTGACTCTTGGTTTCGGTTCAGGTCACGGTCTCACTGTTTGTGGGTTCAAGCCCTGCATCAGGCTCTGTGCTGACAGCATGGAGCCTGCTTGCGATTCTCTCTCTCCCTCTCTCTCTGCCCCTCCCTTGCTCGCTCTCTGTCTCTCTCAAAATAAATAAATAAACTAAAATAAATAAATAAATAAATAGACTCAGGGCACCCAGCTGGCTCAGTCAGTAGAGCATGCAACTCTTAATCTCGGGGTTGTGAGTTCAAGTCCCATGTTGGGTATAGAGATTACTTAAATAAATAAACTTTAAAAAATAAATAAATAAAAATAAATATACCTAAAGTATTAATTGGGTTGTGTCTCATAACATAACTTGGCTATAATTTGCTATTTTTTCAAAATTTGAATTTATCTTTGATAAATTATTTTATTCTATGGGCAATTGGTGGCTTAACTGAAGATTGTTCACTTTTTATAAAATATCTTTTTAGTCTTTTTCTCATGATTTTCTAAAAACCTTTTCACAACTGAAGTAATAATTTACCATCTTTTCATTAAAAATTATGTGCATGCATGTGTGTACAAAATCCAAATCATTTTATAGTGGGCCAAAATTATATTCTCTGATCTTGTTAAAACCTATTTGGAAACTTCTTTGTTCTGCATTTTATTTTGTTTTCAGACAACTGATTTCATCTTTTTTTCTTTTATTATTTTATTTATTTAAATGAATTACTTATTAGTGTTAAATTAAATTATTATTATTTACTTATTTTTATTTATTTTGAGAGAAAGAGAGCACTAGCAGGGGAGGGTCAGAGAGAGAGGGAAAGAGAATCCCAAGCAGCCTCCACGCTGTCAGCACAGAGCTCCACGTGGGGTTCAACCTCACGAACTGTGAGATTCATCTGTTTTTTTAAAACATTTTGTTTTATTTATTTTTATTTTAGAGGGTGGGGAGAGAGGCAGAAGGAAAGAATCTTAAGCAGGCTCCACGCTTAGCTCAGAGCCTGACAAAGGGCTCACTCCCACCACCCAGGGATCATGACCTGACCCAAAATCGAGTTGGACGCTCAACCAACTGAGCCACCCAGGCACCCCAGCTTTTTTTTTTTTTAATTTTAATGTTTATTTATTTTTGAGAGAGAGAGAGATACAGAATCTGAAGCAGGCTCCAGGCTCTGAGCTGTCAGCACAGAGCTCAACATTGGGCTTGAACTCATGAACCATGAAATCAATGACCTGAGCTGAAGTTGAACGCTTAACTGACTGAGCCACCCAGGTGCCCACCCAGCCTTTTTTTAAATTGTGAAACATAACATAACATAAAATGTACCATGTTTTAAAAAGATTTTAAGTGGGGCACCTGGGTGGCTCAGTCGGTTAAGCGGCCGACTTCGGCTCAGGTCATGATCTCGCGGTCCGTGAGTTCGAGCCCCGCGTCGGGCTCTGTGCTGACAGAGCCTGGAGCCTGTTTCAGATTCTGTGTCTCCCTCTCTCTGACCCTCCCCCGTTCATGCTCTGTCTCTCTCTGTCTTAAAAATAAATAAACGTTAAAAAAATAATAATAATAAATAAATAAATAAATAAATAAATAAATAAAAAGATTTTAAGCAATCTCTGTGCCCGACATGGGGCTCGAACTCACGACCCCGAGATCAAGAGCCACATGCTCCACCAGCTGAGCCAGCTAGGCACCCCAAATGTACCATTTTGAGTGTGCGGTTCTGTGGCATTTGATGCCTTCCCACTGTTGTGCAACCCTTGCCACCACCCATCTCCAGAACTTGTTTTGTCCCCTGCAGCTGAGTCTGTGTGGCCCTTAAACATGAACTCCCCACTCTCCCCAGCCAGCCCCGGGCAGCCTCCGTGCTATTTTCTGTCCCTATGAATCTGACTGTTCTAGGCACCTCCTATAGCTTGGATGATACAGTATTTGTTCCTTTGTGACTGGCTTATTTCACTTACTATAACGTCTTTAAAATTCATTGATGTTATAGTACGTGTCACATTCCATTGTAAGGACATGCCACATGTTCACCCCTTCGTCCAGCAGCAGACACTTGAGTTGCCTCCAGCTCTTGGCCACTGAGAAGAGTGCTGCTGTGCCTGTGGCTGTGCAAACATTTGATGGAGCCCCTGCCTTCACTTCCCGGGGGGATACACCGAGATGTGGAATGGTTCAATTTTACAGTTTGTCTAGGTTTAGTTTTTTTGAGGAATTGCCACACAGGTTTTCACAGGGAAAGTCCCCTTCCGCCAGCAATGTACGAAGGTCTCAGGTCGTCCTCACCGACATGGGTTTGTTTTGGTAATAGCCGTAACGGACGTGAGGTGCCATCTCATTCTGGTTTTGAGTTGTGTTGCCCTAATGACTGGAAAGTGATAGTGGCCGTGTTTTCATGTGTGTCATCAATTCCTTTTTTAAAAAATGCTGTATTTGAGGGGCGCCTGGGTGGCTCAGCTGGTGAAGCATTTGACTCTTGATTTCAGCTCAGGTCATGTTCTTGCGGTTTGTGCGTTTGAGCCCCGTGTCGGACTCCACGCTGATGGTGAATCTCACTGCTTGAGAGTCTCTCTCTCTCTCTCTCTCTCTCTCTCTCTCTCTCTCTCTCTCCCTCTCTCCCTCTCTCTCTGCCCCTCCTGTGCTTGTGCTCTCTCTCTCTGTTTCTCTCAAAATAAACAAATAAACTTAAAAAAATTCTTTATTTGAGTGTAGTGGACACGCAATATTACATTAGTTTCAGATATATAACAGTGACTGGACAAGTTTATGGATTATGCTACGCTCACTGCAACTGTAGCTTCCATCTGTCACCAACAATGCTATTATAGTATCATTGACTACATTCCTTATGCTATGCCTTTTATGCCTGGACTGTCTTCATTCCATAGCAGGAAGACTGTATCTCCCACCCCTCTTCACCCATTTTGCCCATCCCCCACTCCCTCCCCTCTGCCAGCCATCAGTTCTGTGTATTTCCAGCTATGATTCTGCTTTTTGTTTGTCTCCTCATTTGGTTTTTTTTAGATTCCACATATGAATGGAATCATGCGGTATTTGTCTTTCTCAGTCAGATTTATTTCACTTGGCAACATACTCTCTAGGCCCATCCGTGCGTCCACATTACGGCAAATGGCACGATCCCATCCCTTTTTATGCCTGCAGGCTTTTCCAGCACGCTCATGCATGCACATGCACGAGTGGGTATGCCTGTCTGTGTACCACCACTTTCGTATCCATTTGTCCATCGAGAAACACTTCCTTGTCTTGTCTATTGTAAAGAATACTGGGGGCGCCTGGGTGGCTCAGTCGGTTAAGCGTCCGACTTCAACTCAGGTCACGATCTCGCGGTCCGTGAGTTCGAGCCACGTGTCGGGCTCTAGGCTGATGGCTCGGAGCCTGGAGCCTGCTTCCGATTCTGTGTCTCCCTCTCTCTCTGCCCCTCCCCTGTTCATGCTCTGTCTCTCTCTGTCTCAAAAATAAATAAACGTTAAAAAAAAAAAGGAAAAAAAAAAGAATACTGCAGTAAACATAGGGGTGCATGTATCTTTTCAAATTAGCGTTTTGGGGTAAATATCCAGTAGTGGAATTATTGGATCATATGTTGTTCCTATTTTTAATGTTTTGGAGGAACCCCCATACATTTGCTTTAGTGGCTGCACCAATTTACGTTCCCACCAACGGTGTGTGGGGGTTTTTTTTCCTCCACAGCCTTCTCAACACTTTATTTCTTGTCTTTCTGATACTAGCCGTTCTGATTTGTGTGAGGTGGTATCTCACTGTGGTTTTGATTTGCATTTTCCTGACGATGAGTGATACTGAGCATCTTTTCATGTATCTGGTGGCCAACTTCTTTTTTTTTTTCAACATTTATTTATTTTTGAGAGAGAGAGAAAGACAGCATGAGCAGAGGACGGGCAGAGAGAGAGGGAGACACAGAATCTGAAGCAGGCTCTAGGCTCGGAGCTGTCAGCACAGAGCCCGATGCAGGGCTTGAACTCACAGACCATGAGATCATTATCTGAGCCAAAGTCGGACACTTAACTAACTGGGCCACCCAGACATCCCCCAACTGTATCTCTTCTTTGAAAAAATGTCTATTCTGGTGCTCTGCCCAATTTTTAATCGAGTTATTTGAGAGGTTTTTTTGGTGTCGTGTTGTATAAGTTCTTTACATATTTTGGATACTAATCCCTTATCAGATATGTCATTTACAAATATCTTCTCCCATTATGTAAGTTGTCTTTTCATTTTGTTGATTGTTTCCTTTGCTGTGCAGAAGCTTTTTATTTTGATGTAGTCCCAGTAGTTTATTTTTGCTTTTGTTTCCCTTGCCATCAATTCTTTCTTGAATGTTGAAAGAAAACCTCTTATCAAATTCACTCTGTGTTTGCTGAAAATGCTTCAATATTTTCCACTTTATTATCTTTTTAAATGTTTGTTCTACAACAAACACAGCATTTTTGTTTTGCTTTGCCCAGCAAATTACAGTTGCCATTCATCATGAAATCTGTGGTTTATCTTCTTTCAGTCTCTGCCTTTTTTTTTTTTTTAACTCTTCTGGTCATAGCACTAGTTTCTGCATCTCTATTAGGTTCTGAATTCATTGTGTGCCTTCATTTTAAATTTAAACTTACAACCCTGGGTGGCCCAGTCGGTTAAGCATCCGATTTCGGCTCAGGTCATGATCTCACAGTTTGTGAGTTGGAGCCCCGCGTCAGGCTCTGTGCTGACAGCTCAGAGCCTGGAGCCCGTTTCAGATTCTGTGTCTCCCTCTCTCTCTGCCCCTCCCCGGCTCATACTCTGTCTGTCTCTCTCTCTCAAAAATAAATAAATGTTTAAAAATTAAAAAAAGTTGTACCCCTACATAGAAAAATGAATTGTATTCTAACTAAAAGAATATGGATTTTGATTTAATCACCACTTGTGATTTACAAAGATATCATGCAACCATACTGTTTGCATAAAATATTCACATAAACACATGACAGTGTTATGTGACTGCACAGGAAAGATCCTTCAAACTGAATCAGTCCGTTGGCCCCAGTCAGATTGGGGCCGTGCTCATGTGTAATCCCAGGAACATCTCCTTGTGGCTGACCTGTGACACTGTATATGCTGCACGGGTCCTGCACGTGCCCTACCACGTAGCAATATTTCACGTGATGCAGTTATTATCAGAGTGCACACTTGTTTGTCCTATTGAAATAAAATGGAACTTAACAGAAAAATGGCTTACACAGATTCAGTTTTGAAATTCTAAAAATTAAGTAAAACTAAGAACTAGCTCTCCACTCACATTAGCCACAGCTCAAGGGCTCAGTGGTTACAGGTGCCTAGAGGCTACTATACTGGGGAGCACAGTAGAAATGCAAAACCACAACAATATGTGGCCTAAGCAATTCCTCTGCTTAGTTTCTTCCTTGGAGGAGCTTTGTACGTGTGCATGAGAGGGCATGCAGGACAGCAGTTGTTAACCAGAACAACCCTTAAATCCATCCATTGGATGATAGACATTAAAAAAAAAATGGCAGTGTATCCATTCTAAGGCATTTTATGTGCCACAGTTTAAATTTTTTTTTTTTTAGTTTATCTATTTTTGAGAGAGAGTAGAGATAGTGTGTGAGTGGGGGAGGGACAAAGAGAGAAGGAGACGCAGAATCTGAAGCTGTCAGCACAGAGCCTGATGCGGGGCTTGAACTCACAAACTGTGAGATCGTGACCTGAGCCTAAGTCAGACGCTTAACGGACTGAGCCACCCAGGTGCCCCTCTGTGCCACAGTTTAAAACAGATATTTAGTTAGATCTCTAAGACATATTACTAGCTGGGGAGGGGGAAAAAGCAAATTGTACAATGTGATGTAATTATTTTAAAAATATCGCATTGGGACACCTGGGTGGCTCAGTCCGTTAGGCATCTGACTCTTGATTTCAGCTCAGGTCATGATTTCAGGGTCGTGAGATCCTGCCCAGCATTGGCTCCATGCTGAGTGTGGAGTCTGCTTGGGATTCTCTCTCTTCCTCTCCCTTTCCTCCTCCCCCAAAATTGCACACTACCCTCTCTAAAAAAATAACTAACTAAATAAATAAAAATACCACATTTTAAAATTGATTAGATACATGGATGGATAGATAGATGATAGAAAGATAGAGATGCTAGATGGCAGAAATATTTATAGATAGGTAGATAGATAGACACACAGACACCAGCGTGGCTACCGCTGTGGAGGGAGAGAGAAAACTTAGACTGAGATTTAATAAGAAGAATACATTAGTGCATTACTCATATAATTAAAATTAACTTGGGGGAAAGAAAGAACTTAAGGGGAAGTCCTGATAAGTGGAAAGATTAACAAAGACACCAATTAAGTAGAATTAACTGCAATACAGATTATATGTTGTCTAAATAAGTGTTATCACATGGTTATAATATTTAATGCATATGTCAAAAGTAATTCTTCAAAAAGAAGATGCACAAATGATATGGTGGCCTTTCTGTAAACTGAAAATGGGAAATGCCAAACAGTGATCAGAACTAATTTATGAGGCTTGTTTCCGCCAGCCCTCTGGCTGGTGTCCAGCATACCCATCACACTCTGCTGTTGCATGAAAAGCCTCCAGACCACAGTCCCAGTTGGCATCCATCCCACTGCCCTCAACATTTTCCAGCTGTTCCTGTAGTTCCCGTTTTTTATATCCACTGTTCTTTTATTCTGCTTTCTTTGTTTCTTAAATATAGACATTGATTGAGTGGTCATTAGGATCTACACAACGTAACCTTTCTCAAGAAAGAGGGCTGGGAAATCTACGGGTTTGAGATCCTCAATGTGCCCTTCTTTACCTTAGAAAAACTCAGTTCCAGGAGCACCTGGCTGGCTCAGTCGGTTAAGCGCCTGACTCTTGATTTAGGCTCAGGTCATGATCTCATGGTTCGTGAGTTCAAGCCCCACGTGGGGCTCCGTGCTGACGGTGTAGAGCCTGCTTGGGATTCTCTGTCTCCCTCTCTCTCTGCCCCTCCCCTGCTTGCTCTCTATCTCTCTCTCTCTCTCTCTCTCTCTCTCAAAAATAAATAAATATTAAAATTTTCTTAATAATAATAATTAAAAAAAACAGTTTCCAATGAATAGATACCTAGTGCCAGTTTCCTGCTTTTTCAGGAGTGCCAGTTTGTCCCAGGGCCTCTAGGACAGGGATTGATAAATTTAATCTTCGTCTCAAATTACCGTCTCTCCACAAGACATTGATTAAATAGATCAGTCAAGAAAGACAACAAAATCAGCAGACAGACCAGAGAATCTTCTCGAACTTTGTATAAACACATCCTGAAATTGGTGTTTCTTGGGAACTTTTGCTTCAAACCATTCCCTAAATTGAAACTGCATTCCACTTCTGTAACATCACAGCCTTTTACTAAGACAGAATTATGGAAACTGCCTAAGCAGAGAATGTGTGTCTATGAATAAAACTGAAATGAGTTAATCTGTAAAACCTGGAACCATAACACCAACAAAGATGGCGCGATTCATACCGCAAATGATGAGAAGGAAAAGTAAACAAGAGAGCGTTACCTTCGGAAAGCAGAAAACATGAGGACAATGATAAGACCTAATACAACAGAAATAAAAAAGACTTAGGCAACCCAATCAGAAACAAAACACTTTAGATTTTTTAAATCTAGTTGTATCATGTTTCCAAGAGACCAGCCTAACGAAAAGTGAATCAGAAGTGTGGGGTGGGGGGGGGAAGTGTTAAGGGGAAAAGGGATGGTGTTCTAGAACACATCAGGAATACAAACAGAAAGGAAACAGGACAGCAATAGCAATTCTAGAGGGAAGAGGACATATAACCAAAGCATTTTAAGCAGAGTGTTATTTTTTATGGTAGAAAGTACAATCTCCCTAAAGGATAATAACTTTTATGAACGTCTGAAATAAAAAGCAAAGCACTGATGGAAAAAAAAAAAGATAGAAATTGTCAAAGAAAGTAAGACTCTGTTTTGTGTTTTTAAACCATTCGTATTGTAATCATCATTTATTTTTCTGGTCAGAGTCCTACCCGAGCTCTTCCTGATTCCAGGACAATGTCCAGAGTTTATGTGCTGCCTGAGCTCATTATAACTAGATCAGTAAGAAAAAATTAACCCCCTGTGATAAATGGAGCTTCCGGCATTGAGGAAACAAGAAAATCTTCTTACTACACATCTAGCAAATGCCATTTCCTGTATCAAACAGTTCCTGTTTGGGGCACCTGAGTGGCTGAGTCCGTTGAGTGTCCAGCTCTTGGTTTCAGTTCAGGTCATGATCTCCTGGGTTTGTGGTCTTCAGCCCCTGTGTCAGGCTGCTCCCTACCAGCACAGATTCTCTCCCTCCCTCTCTCTCTGCCTCTCCCTCACCCCTGCTCTCTCTTTCCCTCTCTTTCTCAAAATAAATAAACTTAAAACAGAACAAAACAATTATTGTTTTAAAATTTTAAGTCAACAAGTCCTTGGAACTATTAAAACCAATCTCTGATTTTAAGAAATTTCCTTGCCTTTCTTAGTTATCAAACTTAGGTGAAAACTTAATTTTATGATGAAAGAAATTCATAAAAGTACAGATTTAATTTAATTTTATGACTAGCATGTAAATATCTATTTAACGTGTGTGTGTGTGTGTGTGTGTGTGTGTGTGTGTGTGTGTGTGTTTAAAGAAATCTAACTAAAGGTCCCTGGCTGGCTCACTCAGTAGAGCATGCAATTCGTGATCTTGGGGTCCTGACTTTGAGCCCCACATCAGGAGTAGAGTTTACCTAAAAAAAAAAAAAAGAAAGAAAGAAAAGAAATCTAAGTAAAAACCAATGTTTTGCATTCTCAAAAGAGGTGGCGTCAATACTTTTTTAACTTAGAGGTTTATCTTAAGTACCATTGAATTTATTGCCTCAAATTTAAAGCAAGACTGAGGAAAAGAATGTGGGAATTAAAGTAATTATTTCTATAGAACTATGAGAAATATTGACAAAACTAAAATTGAACAAGAGATTAACAAACTATTCCCATTCTGACAGAACAAAATGTAAGATAATCAGATTTGAATAATGGAATTAATAAATGTTGCATAATAAATAAATACATCCAAAAGTATATATGATCTTCAAACATGCATAGAACACATTAAAAATGATATATTGGGCCAAACAAAACCTTAAATAAATTCCAAAGGCAGAAATTGCACAAGTCAAATACGTGATAAAAACAAATTATGAATGAATTACATCAGGATAATGAAAAAAATCAGGATACGTAGAATTAAAAAAAACTTTTTATTTTTTTTTTAATTTTTTTTTTCAACGTTTATTTATTTTTGGGACAGAGAGAGACAGAGCATGAACGGGGGAGAGGCAGAGAGAGAGGGAGACACAGAATCGGAAACAGGCTCCAGGCTCTGAGCCATCAGCCCAGAGCCCGACGCGGGGCTCGAACTCACGGACCGCGAGATCGTGACCTGGCTGAAGTCGGAGGCTTAACCGACTGCGCCACCCAGGCGCCCCTAAAAAAAACTTTTTAAATGTTTATTTATTTTTGAGAGAGAGAGAGACAGAGTATGCGGGGGAGGGCGCAGAGAGAGAGGGAGACACAGAATCCGAAGCAGGCTCCAGGCTCTGAGCTGTCAGCACAGATCCCAACACGGGGCTTGAACCCACCCACCAAGAGGTCATGACCTGAGCCAAACGCCCCCATAGAATTTTTTTTCATCACCCATATAAATTACTTTGGAAAAAGAGGGGAAGAAAAACTCCAGTTTCTGTTGATGTACCAAAGAACACAAAAAGAACAGTACCTTTCAAAACTGATGAGATGTCAGCAACCCAGTAATTAGAAGCCAAATCATAATTGTAGATGCTTTTATTAAGACAGAATGAAAAGAAATGAAATGTTTCTTTTATTTTTTTTTAATTTTAGACAGAGAGAGAGTTCTTGAGAGCAGGGGAGAGGGGCAGAGGGAGAGAGAGAGAATCCTAAGCAGGCTCCGTGCTCAGCGCAGGGCTCAATCCCACGGCCCGGGGATCAATGAAATGTTTCTGATAAAAAGGGGTTACGAGGGGCGCCTGGCTGGCTCAGTTGGTGGAGCCTGCGACCCTTGATCTAAGGGTTGTGAGTTCAAGCCCCACATTGGGTGTAGAGATTACTTAAAAATAAAATCTTAAAAGAAAGGCGGGGGAGGTAGTTGCAAAAAAGAACTAAAAGGAACAAAATAGCAGGTAGATGGACTCAAGCCTGCTAAAAACAGACACGGCAAAGTTAAGCAATAGAGAAACAAATGTTAAATCCATGATCTGGATCTCTGATGAGATCAATCAAATAAAGTAACTCTAGAGACATTTATCCAGGAAAATAGAGTTCATATTTCAAAATTTGGAAATAAAAAGGAGGTTCAGCTAGAGATCCAATTGAGATTTAAAAAGATATAAAACAGGGGCACCTGAGTGGCTCAGTTGGTTAAGCATCTAACTTTGGCTCAGGTCATGATCTCACATTTGTGAGTTCAAGCCCTGTGTAGGGCTCTGTGCTGACAGCTCGGAGCCTGGAGCCTGCTTCGGATTCTGTCTCCTTCTCTCTCTGCCCCTCCCCCACTTGTGCTCTGTCTCTCTCTGTCTCTCAAAAGTAAATAAATGTAATTTTAAAAGTTAAAAAAAGATATAAAATAATCTGTGCTGATTAATTTTTTATTTATTTTTATTTTTTAGGTTTATTTATTTTGTGAAACAGAAACAGCATGAGTGGGGAAGGTGCAGAGAGGGAGGGAGAGAGAGAGAGAGAGAGAGAGAGAATGAGAGAGAGAGAGAGAATGAATCCCAAGCAGGCCCTGTGCTGCCAGGACAGAGCCCAGCCTGATACAGGGCTTGAACCCATGAAGTCGTGAGATTATGACCTGAGCAGAAACCAAGAATCAGACACTTGACCAACTGAACCACCCAGGTGCCTTGCTAATTAATTTTCTAGATTATATCATGGTTGTTTTTTTTTTAACCAGGATACATGAGGACTGATGCTTATTAATAGATTTCCAAATACTCAGCATTTCCTACATTCCTGAAATATGGTAGGTTTTTCTTTTAATAATATCTTATTTAGGATATGATATTTATAGGGGCACCTGGGTGGCTCTGTCAGTTAAGTGTCCAACTCTTGATTCAGCCCAGGTCATGATCTCCAGGTTTGTGAAATCAAGCCCCAAGTGCAAAGCCTGCTTGGGATTCTCTCTCCCCCTCTCTCTGCTCCTTTGCTCCTTGCATTTTCTCTCTCTCTCTTTCAAATAAATAACTTTAAATATATATTTATAAATCAGTCTGCAGTTGGTATGCAGTTTTGGGGACATGATTTTGAGGTTTGGATGTGGCTTTCACAGAAATATGAACATTTTTTCCTTCTCTGTGCTCAGATATCATTTATAGAGAAGTAGAATTGTCTATTTACTGGCTATTTAGAAGAATTCCTCTGAGAAACCCTCAGGGTCTGGTGGATTTTCCACAGGGAGCCGGTTGATAACATTCTCTGTTTTGCTCTTGTGCTGGCTTATATTTTTCTAGAATATCATCTATTTCAATCAGTTTGTCAAATTTAATTGCACAAAGTTTTGCAAAGGTGCTAAGCCTTTTCATTTCTTCTGCATGAGGTTATTTCTGCCTCACCTTTAATATTGGTTTTGGTGCTTTCCTCCTCTTTTTTTTTTTTTTTTTTTTTAATTCACCAACTCAGATTTCATTCATTTTACTCTAACTGACCCCATCCCAAAGACTCTGTTAGGACTGAGGAATTGCACTTTTTATTTATTTGTTTTCTTTTCAAATTCACTGATTTCTTTATTGTTTTCTTCTGATTTTCTGATTTCTTGAGATATAATGTGTTGTTCTTTTGTTAACTTCTTCAATTGTGCACTGACTTCATTTATTTTAGTTGCTTTCTTTACTGACATGTTGGTTTGAGGCTGTGCGTTTTCCTCTTAACCCAGCTCTAGTCATATGACATAGATTGTGCCATCTATTAAACTTGACTTCATTATTCAAGATACTGGGGACAATTTGGTTACAGTTTTTCTCTAATCTCTTCCCCTAAATTTTTCCCCCACCCCAACGGGTGGTAGGTTTTTCCTAATAATTATTCTCTTTTAAAAAATTTTTTAATGTTTTATTTATTTTTGAGAGAGAGAGACACACACAGAGTATAAGCGGAGGAGGGGCAGAGAGAGAGGGAGGTACAGAATCCAAAGCAGGCCTCAGGCTCTGTCTAAGCTTCCAGCACCGAGCCCAACGTGGGGCTCAAATGCACAAACTGTGAGATCATGACCTGAGCTGAAGTCTGACGCTTAACCGACTGAGCCACCCAGGTGCCCCTCTAGTTTTCTTGAATTGTGATTGGAAAATGGTCTGTACTGTTTGTACTTCTTTGCATTTCATTAGGATTTTCTTTGTGGTCCAATATATAGTCCGTTATTGTAAAAATTCCACAGGCACATGGAAAGGTGTATCCTTCTCTTATCAGTGGATAGCATTTGATACAACATGAGAAAAACCAGCCTTACTGAATATATATTCAGGTCCTCAGAGTATTCTTGATGTCCCTATCTATCGTGGGAGAGATGAGCAGCAGTTTGGTCTGTTAGTCCTCTGTGTGTGTTGGAGTTTGATGCTCTGGTCATTTTGATGTTGTTTTTGGTTATTTCCTCAATCATTGCAATTTTAGCCTAATTGTGTAGCGTGTGCGCCCTGGGTTATAAAATCGCCCCGGTGGTCTTCAGCGACGCTTGGGTTTGATTTTGTCTGACACGAATGTCATGAACCTCGCTTTCTTTTTGTTAACTTCACCTGACATGTCTTTGTTCATCCATCTCAACCTTCCTGAGAAACTTCCACGTATTCTTTGGTGTTCAACCAAAAGTCAGGTTTTGCTTTTTTGACCCAATCTGAAAGGCTTTCTCTTTCAATCACTTCTTTAAAAAAGCGAAAAGTCCCACCTATGCTGATTGAAATAAGAGATGCTTTCTCTCAATTCTCTCATCTTCTATTTTCTGTTCTTAACATTTCTTCGGTTTTCTCCAATTTGATGCCCGCATTATGTTTGCTTTGCTTCGCCTCACTTGGTACCTGTGTGTTTCTGGTAATTAGCTTTATAACTTTAGCTTGCCTTTATACTTTTAGATAATATTGTAAACCCCTGCTTCCTCATTTATCCGTGTTAGGAAATGTCTCACCCAGCTCTTCCAGAGATCCCACAATGTCCCCTCCTTACCAAAAGTGGGGGTTAGGGACAGCCACCGTGCACCCCCTCCTGCCACACCTGCACTCGGGAGATTTACCTGATTCATTTTCTCTAAATTTTGTTTTAATGTTTATTTAGTTTTGAGAGAGAGAGAGACAAGGCGCAAGCAGAAGAAGGGCAGAGAGAGAGGGAGACACAGAATCCGAAGCAGGTTCCGGGCTCTGAGCTGTCAGCACAAGAGCCCCACGCGAACCCACACACCGTGAGATCACGACCTGAGCCGCTTAACCGACTGAGCCACCCAGGCGCCCCTGATTTACTTTCTTTATTGTCTCCTCTTCTGTCCAATCCCTTTTATGATGGAGGATGGTTAGAGTGAAGGGGTCGAAAGCAATCTGACCTCCTTTCCTGCTTTCCTGCCGTCTGGGAAAAACACTGCCGGCCCCTGGCTGTTTTCCGGCGCTCTGGTAGAACAGTGAGGTGAAGGCAAGGGGCTTCGCCTCCAGTGGGTCAGGGGAGACTTCTCTCCCGGCTGGGGCTCATCCCTCAGTTGGCCCCTCTCCAAATTGGGGACATTCCTCAGAGTTTTCAGGATTTTCAGCTTTACCTTCTACCCATTCCTCAACCCCTCTTCTGGGGAAACAGGGCGGAAGCTGCCCATTGTTTCAATGAAGCTTCTCTATTTCCTCCATTGGCACTTTAAAGCCATAACGTGGGGTCATAAACCTCCTTCTCTTCTTCTAAATGTTCTTGGTGGGTTTTTTTTTAATCTAGATTTTGTCAGTTTTTTGTTCATTTCATTATACTGGAAGAGGAAACATCTATCTTTTTGTTTCTCTCCACCTTTATGTCCCAGAGATCCCTTGTTCTTTGCAGCATAATACTCTGAAGTATAGATGTACTGTAATTTAGCTAACCATCCTCTTATTGACAGAGTGGTTAATTAATGAATGGAGCCCATATTTAATGCCCAGTGTGAGAAGGAAGCAGGGAAATGATCATGTCTCCATAGAGCTGGTGGAACTGTTCATTGATACGGTCCCCAAAAGATGTCATCTTGAAAACATCTGAGCTCTTTAATTCTGAAATCCCATGTGTAGAAATTGATGTTAAGATAATAATTATAGCAGAGCCACATGCTCCCTGTGCAAGAATCTGCAGTGGTGCTTTACTTGGAAAAGCAAAGATGGTGGGAACGCAGTTATTCAACAATTGAGGACTGGTTAGCAAATTACTGTACAGCCACATACAGAAGCATATGCAGCCATTGGTTACCGTGAAGGGCAGTGAAGAGGCCTTACTTACCTTGTTTGAGAGAGACGGCCTGAGAGTGCTGCCCTGGTGTGTTTTCGTCTTCTTTCCCCAGCCTTACAGTAAGTGGAAATACTGCCTAGATTCTGGCAGTAAAGTAATTCCTAGTCCTGGTTCAGATAAAGGTAAGCCAGCTCTGGGGGCGCCTAGGTGGCTCACTCGGTTGAGCATCTGACTTCGGCTCAGGTCACGATCTCACTGTTTGTGGGTTTGAGCCCCACATCAGGCTCTGTGCGGACAGCTCAGAGCCTGGGCCCTGCTTCGGATTCTGTGTCTCCTCTCCCTGCCCCTCCCACGCTCATGCTCTGTCTCTCAAACAATAGAATAAAGCATTAAAAGTTTCTTTCTTTAATTAAAAAAAAAGGTAGGAGAGCTCTAAGTGTGTGTGTGTGTGTGTGTGTGTGTGTGTGTGTGTGTGTGCATGGCGCATGCACACACACCCACACATGCTTCCTAGGAGTGTTTGCAAAAGTAGATAAGCTAAAGAAAATTATTTCTACCAACTTCACGCCCATGGCGAGCACGGAATTTATTTGAGAGAAATTTCTTGATAAACTGCTTAGAAGAGAGTATGAACTACAAATGAGTTGAATGTGGTCAGAACTGCCTTGCAAGAGACAGGCAGAAGAATCTTCTGGTTTATTCCAGAAGTGGAAAGGGAGGAGTGGGAAGAAATGTCGGGGTTTCCCAAGACCACTCTCAGGTTTGATGGTTTTCTAGAAGGACTGATAGAACTCAGAAGAGCTGTTATAGTCACAGTTAAAGGGTTTTTTTTTTTTTTAGTTTTTTTCTTTATTTTGAGAGAGAGAGAGACAGCGAGCAGAGGAGAGGCAGAGAGAGAGGGGAGAGAGAGAGAGAGAGAGAGAGAGAGAGAGAGAGAGAATCCTGAGCGGAGCCCAATGCGGGGCTCAAACTCACCATGAGATCATGACCTAAGCCGAAATCAAGAGTTGGACGCCTTACCGACTGAGCCACCCAGTTGTCCCCACAGTTTGTTCTATGAAAGGGTACAGATTAAGCCAGCAAAGGGAAAAACTGCACTGGGCAGAGTCCAGGCACTGGCTTCTAGCTGCATCTCCAAATGGGATCATATAGGCAACACTTGATTCTCCCAACAGTGATGTGTGACCACTCACAGAATGCCATCATCCAGGGAGGCTCACCTGAGCCTTGGTGTCTGTGGTCTTTCCTGGATGTCAGTCATGTGAGGACTGTGTGACTGGTCCTAATTGCCCTCCCTCCAGCCTGTCCAGAAGTCCCACTGATAGAGCACGGCCCAAAGTCCCCACCACAAATCACACGTGACAGAAACTATCCGGCAGGGCCCAAGCCCCAGGTACAAAGACGCTCTTCTCACGCAGGTTATTCCAAAGGCTTAGAGGTCAACCAAAACCAGTCTTATGAAATGTTCAGGGTTTGACCATCTCAACCCCGCTGAGTTAACCCCATAGGGCACAGAGGGAGGGATACATGAAGGGGCACCTGGGTGGCTCAGTGGGTTAAGCGTCCGACTTCAGCTTATGTCATGATCTCACTGTTTGTGAGTTCGAGCCCTGCATCCATCTCTCTGCTGTCAGCACAGAGCCTGCCTCAGATTCCCTGTCCCCCCCGCCACCCGTCTCTCTCTGCCCCCCACCCCCCGCTCTGGCGCATGCTCTCTCTCTCTCTCAAAAATAAGTAAACATTAAAAAAAGAAAAGAGAAAAAAAGGGATGAATGAAAACAGGGAGAGGTCAGAAGACTCTTGTGGGCAGTGACCTGCTGATAATCCCCAAACCTTCAAGAAAAGCCTATCATAATAAGTCCTAAAATGCTTTCTGTAAATGAAGATCTCCTGAAAATCTGTGAGGAGGTAGTTCTGCATCAGAGAAAAAGTGTCTGGGGCAAGGATGGTAAAGAACAGAAGTGGAGACCACAGAGAGCAGGGGAGGGTAAGCCACGGGACTAGGGGCGATCGCGCAGGGGGCAGGGCTTGGGTAGAGAGGCTGTTTGGACGAGGAGAAGGGGGCAAACATATTTTCTGAAGCATCATTTCACGGTCTTCTTTGGATGACTCATTGTCATAATACTTTTTCTCAAGTAGTGGCTTTCAGCCCTGGCCATACATTCCAGTCACGTGGAAAGAATTTTTTAAATGGCCCCGCCCCAAATGAGTCAGAGTCTCTGGGAATCAAGGCTGGCTGGGCATTGGTATTTTTTTTAATTCCGTGGATGAATCTAATGCATAGACAGTGTTGAGATTCACTGCTCACAAGCATCTGTGGCCATCTTGTTGACACAATACCTTCAAAAAGGGCTTCTCAGCCTCACCATTATTGATATTTTGGCCCAATAATTCTGTTGTGGGGGGGGGGTGTCTTGTACCCTGTAGGATGACATGTAGCAGCTCCCCTTGGCCTCTACCTATTTGCCAGTAGGACCCTGCTTCCCCAGTTGTGACAATAAAAAATGCCTCCAAAACACTGCCAGTGTCGCCTGGGGGAGGGGGGGGTCGAAATCACTTCTGGCTGAGAACTGCAGCCATAAAAGAATTATTGAAGGTGGCACTTGCAGAAAATTTTCTTGGGGGGACTGATCTCTCTCTGCCCCTCCTCTGTCCATGCTCTGCTAGCTCATCAGTCAAATCCGTGAGAGGTGCTGGTGGAGGCAGCTGACGTGTGGCCCACGATCAGTGGAAAGTTACGAGCAGTTGTCTTGCAGAGATGATGCACACCAATGTAAATGGGGAATTTTCTGAGTGTTTCTGAAAAATGGTGTTTAAAGGACAGGCTGGGGGCGGGGGGGGGGGGAGAAAAAAGAAAAAAAAAGAGCACAGCCTGGGAACGAATCCTAGCTGTGTCATTTTTCACCGACTTATCTTGGTTTCTTAGTTAGCTTTTACCTACCAAAGCCAGTCTAAAAAAATGGCTGAAAGTAACACCACTTTATAGCTCGTGAGTCCTCGGTCAGCTGGGGGGTTCTGCTGGGCTCGTCTGGGCTCCCGCATGTGTATGGGGTCAGCTGCACATTGGAGAAGTGACTTTGCTGATACCAGGCTCCATCACATGCCTGGGTTTTAGCCAGGATAGACTCCTCTCCACCTGGCCTCTGGTTCTGCAGAAGGCTAGCGAGGCCTTGTATGCGTGGTGACGTCAGGGTTCCAAAAGCACAACTGGAAACATTCATGGCCTTGGCCCTTCATCCCTTCCCCTGCATTCCTTTGATCTAAGAAGATCACAAAGCCAGATTCCTCTCTTGGTGGGAAGAGCTGCAAAGTCATTTGCAAGGTGACAGACACAGGGAGGGATGGAGAACAGGCGGTCATTTCTGTCATCTACCACATTTGAGCAAGCTTCTTAACCTCGCAAAGCCTCTATTTTCTCCGCGGGGGAAACAGGGGGAGTCTTGGCTACCTCCGAGCTGTGTAGGCTCAGTGCCTCGTGCACAATTGGTGCTTCTATACAATAGCTGTGGTTACTGGCTTGTCATTCTGCTCTGTGATATACTTCAGTGGTCGCACTTTCCTTCCCAGACCTTGTCGGTCTGTCCCTCCTCCCATCGCTGACCGAACAACTTCAAGCTGCCTGAAGGTACCTCTTCCCGACCCGTGCCTCCATGTTTTCGCTGATGCTGTTCTTTCCACCTGGGACATCCACCTGTCTCCTTGGTGGCCTGAACTCTTAGAGGCAGCCGATACGAAGTCGGCTCTAGCGCCTGTCTCTTGCCCCAGCCCTCCCCCGTCCTTCTGTAAGGTCAGCGGTGACTTTAGGTAGCACACGCAGGGAGCACTGGATATCCTGAACGATGTCATGAGAAAGTCACCTCCCCTTCTGTTTTTCATTACTTCTCATCACACAGGGAAGTTTCCTTTTGGTGCTGGTGTGTCTTTAACATCCCAGGAGTCCTTGCCAGCCTCCTTTTTTTTTTTTTTAATAGGCAGAAAGTGAGCCTGGGTCTCGGACCTTTCAGTAGGAAAAAAATATTAGCACTGAATTGTTTCCATCATTTTTATTTTTACAGTTCCTTTCCTTCATGGCAAAAGATACTAGTTTTACATTTTTCATGGTGCTGTAAAGTCTCCTTCCAAACCGCTTTTATTTGGCCTGTAAAAAAAGGAACCAATTTGGAGGGGAAAAACCTTAAATAAATATCATTGTGGGCGATTGCTCAGACAGGACAAAAATAGAGGGGGAAGGAGAGTGATAGGTTCAGGAAAGGAAAATCCTGAAATGGATCAGCTCTACGAGCTCCTCTAATAAAAACCCACGGTGCTAATAGGCTCCCCAAGTTCTTGTTGGAGTCACGCCTTTGTCTAACACTGGATTCACAGTCTGTGAGGGCAGGGAGCAGGTGTTCCCTGTCTCTGACACCAGCTCGTCACGAAGGTGCTGGCCGATTCCGCACTCCAGTACCGTCCGTGGGAGACGAGGGAGTAGCCAGTGGTTCATAATCCCGTACTCAGCCCAACTGCATTCTCCTCGAGGCGTTAGTAGGAGAAGAGGGGAAGAAAGAGTACCGAGAGTCGTGACTGTAGTACCAGGTCGTAGTAACAGGAGGAGTGGCTGTTGTAAGTGGCAACAGCAGAGATGGTCGCGGTACTACTGGCAGGAACCGTGTACTGAACACCTAATGTGGGTCGAGTGTTGGACTGAGTTCTCCATGCGTCTGCTTGTTTGTTCTCATCGCAACCCCGCAAGCTACTCTTCCGACCTCCATTTTACAGATGAGACATGGAGGCTTGACGAGCTCAGATAATTGGCTGGGAAATAACAGAGCTGCGAGTCTAAGGTCACTGTGACTCCCAGGTTCGTGCTCTTCACGGCCAGAGACAACATCTCCCGCAAGGGTCTCTGGAATGCTTTGTACCCTTCCAAAGGCAACGGAAATGCTGCTTCAGCAATTCATGTATAATTTAAAGGAATTCTGAAGCAATTTGAATATTTAAATTATGTCTTATCGAGGCAATGTAAAAAAAAAAAAATCTGCTTCTCTTCAGCCTACTACTAGGATCCCCAGAGTTTTGGTGGACTATTTGAGAACCCTCCAGTCTCTAGTCCGTCTCCAAACACCCCCAGCCCCACCCGTGCCATCTCCAGCTTCACTGGTCTCCCGTTTCACTGAAGAAGTGAGATTCAGATGGAAAAGTACTGGCACAAGCTTGACCGAGGTTCTCTAATAAAGACACTGTGCATCACGTCTCAGCTGCTGGCTGTTGCCATGGCGACAGCCACAATTTCTCCCAGACAGCTTGGGTCTGAAGGGAGGGTGGACCCTAGGGGAACAAGTGGATTTCTCCAACCTGTCAGTCCCTCTCACCTTTCCTGTTCCTGTCATCTCCCCCACTCCCACCAGCGCTCCCCCCCCCCCACCCCGCACTTCCTTAGATGACGCTGACAGCGGGTACCAGCACCCTCCGGGCCATCGTAATTAGCATTTGGCTCTGAGCCCAGTCTTCTGGCAGCACATTCCTCACCTTCCTCGCCAGCCAATCTCCTTTCCCCAGCATCCCTCCATCGGTGCTGCCCACTGCTGCATCTGCAGCACCAACAACCTCAGCACCAAGGTCACCACCGGGGCCAACGATGACGAAGCACCCCCTTCCTCCTTGGTTGGGTGTTACACCGGCTAATGCCTCACTCTTGTCTGAGCCGCTTGGTGTAATAAGACAGTGATACTGAAAAAAGAGGGTGTCCTCAGGAGAATGGGTAAAGGGGAAACACCAGTCCTTGGAGGGGCTGAGAGATTCCTTCGGTTTAGGATTCCTCAGTTAAGTTCTCCTGGACAGAAGGGACGAAGCCAAAGTGAGCACGGAATACCCCCAGAAAGGTGAGGAAAGAATCAGAACAGTTCACATGTGGAAGCAGCTTGGAGCCTGGGGCACTGAACATGGTGGTGGTGATGATGCAGGTGAGGACAAGGACGTTGACCAGGAGGATGACAACAGCTCATTGATTGAGCACTTGCTGTATGCCAGACACCCTACGAAGCACTTTGCAAGCATTATTGCACGTAATCCTCACATCAGCTGCACGGTAGCAGGTACTGGCCAGGTGGTAGCTACTGTTCCTACATCCAGTTCACAGGTGGGGATCTAAGACGTAGAAACGTTAAGTATCACACCCCGAGGAAGAACAATCCCACAAATCCAAAATGTGGGCCATTCTACAGGACCACTGGCCTGGACTCTTCAAAAATATTGATGTCATTTATGAAAGAGTAGGGATATCTCCCAGGAAAAAAACAAGAATAAAGAGACTAAGAACCAAATGCAATTTGTGATCCTACGTGGAATCCTGATATGGAAAATCAAAGCTGTATAAAAGACGTTTGAGGGACATTTGGTGGGATTTTAATATGGGCTGTGTATTAGATGACATTAGGAATCACTGTGAATTTTTAATAAGATACTAGTCTTATGCTATGTAGGAGAACGTATTTATTTTTAGGTGGATATAGGCGGAAATATTTAGGGAACAAGTCTCATGATGTCTATAATTTACTTGTACATGTACATACTCTGTGATGTTTTCTTTTTTTTTTTTTTTAATTTTTAAAATTTTATCCGAGAGGGGCGCCTGGGTGGCGCAGTCGGTTGAGCGTCCGACTTCAGCCAGGTCACGATCTCGCAGTCCGTGAGTTCGAGCCCCGCGTCAGGCTCTGGGCTGATGGCTCGGAGCCTGGAGCCTGTTTCTGATTCTGTGTCTCCCTCTCTCTCTGCCCCTCCCCTGTTCATGCTCTGTCTCTCTCTGTCCCAAAAATAAATAAAAAACGTTGAAAAAAAAATTAAAAAAAAAAAATTTTATCCAAGAGAGAGAGAGAGATAGCACAAATGGGGAAGGGGAGCAGAGGAAAAGAGAGAGAGAATCCCAAGCAGGCTCCACACTCAGCACGGAGCCCAACGCAGGGCTCGATTCCATGACCCCTGGGATCACGACCTGAGCCGAAATCAAGAGTTGGACGCTCAACTGGCTGAGCCACCCAGGCGCCCCCTGTGACGGTTTCAATCAGTTCTCTGATTCTCTGGACTCCAACTGGGGTCTTACAATTCAACTGTGACGCTACCCAGAGTTAGCTCAGACCCCACAGGTTAAGGGGTTGGTCCCACAAAACTGCCCCACTTGAGATACCAGCCCACAGTCCCCTCAGGAAAGCATTTTACGTATATTTACTGGTTTATTATGAAGGCTACCACTCAGGAACAGCCAAATGGGGAAGATGCACAGGGCAGGGGAGAAGGGCATAGAGCTTCAATGCCCTGTCTGGGCTGGGCACACTGCCCTCCCAGCCTCTCCATGTGCTCACTAATCCCTGTTATTTGGAGGCTCTTATGGAAGTCTCATATCACATAGGCAGGATTGATGAAATCATTGACCATTGGCGACCTACTCAAATCTCCAACCTCTCTTCCCTCCCCAGATGTGGGGGGTAGGGGGGCTGAAAGTTCCAACCACCTAATTGTGCCTTGGTCTTTCTGGTGACCAGCCCCCATCCTGAAGCTACCTAGGGACAGCGAGTCACCAGTCATTCATTAGCATACAAAAGACGCTCTTACCACTCCTAGGGATCCAGGGGTTTTTAGGAGCTATGTGCCAGGAACCTGGGACAAGACCAAATTTTGATTTTTGTTATGATATCACACTTATACACACAAATATAGAGCAAATGTAGCAAAATGTGAATAATTATTGAAACTTGGTGGTTCATCATTGGGTTGTCAGTAGTATGTCACATGGGTCATCGTAGTACTATTCTCTCAACTTTTGTGTATGTATGAAATTCTTCATAGTAAGTGTGAGGGAAAGTAGAAAAGAAAGGTTGAGTCACTTGCCTAAGGTCACATAGCTATAAGGTGTCAGAAGTGAACTCTGATCTGAGCCACCTGGCTTCAAAGCCTGTGTTCCAGAACCCTGCTCTACTGCTTACCTTAGAGATACCAGAAGCTTCCCTTTGTAAGGGACCATGTACTCAGCAAAGGTAAGGAAGCAGGTTCTGGCACGGTGTGAGAATTCCCACCGGCCCAAGCAGTGAAACAACCCTTCAACTATTCCTTCAAGAGAGATTTTTGTGAGACAACAATGTGACTGTCAGCGGCTAAAGAAACGCGGTTGTGAATGAAAGCAGACAAAAGTTCCCGCCTTTGTGCGGTTTACATGGCAACCCCTTTAGACTACATTCTCAGAGTCTGGCATCAGATACCATTTGAAACATATTTCTGGGTGCAGCCTAAGGAGGGGAGTCGGGAGCCTATAATTTTTGTAGCATCAAAATATCTGCAATATCAATAACAACATCAACATTAACAATAGCATCAAGAATATGTCTTAAAAGCACCGTGTCCAAATTTTACTTTCAACATTTGACTTAACAAGCCTGCAAGTCTTAAAGTAATCATGTGGCCAACCAGGAACTCCGGCTGACTGCCATTGTCCCAGCATCGTTAAAAGAGGATCATACTGTATATCCCTAGCCAGGGAAAAGATCCAAATTCAAAATCTGAAGTACAGTTTCTACCGAACGCATATTGCTTTCACACCAACGAAAAGTCGAAAAATCTGAGTCGAACCATCGTAAATCAGGGGCCATCTGTAGTGGTTGAAACATCTACTCAATCTTGAAGACATTCCAGCCACACATATGTAGATTTTTTAAAAAGTAAACTAATAGATTATCAATGAGTAAAAAATAAAACCTTGGGATGTATGAAAACATTTAACAGCCTGAGGCAAATTAGAAAGATCAAAGAGCTCGGAAGAAAATCTCTCTCCAGATACAAACATTTACTGCCAAGAAGGCAGCCTGTTTGAAAAATGGTCTCTACTCAATGAGATACAAGGGCAGGTTATAAACCAAGAATGAAAAGAAGAAATGGATAGAAAGGATCAACTTGGTTAAAATTTCACTGAAGGCAGGAAAAGCAGAAATGACACAGGAGGAAGTTGTATCAATACAACAGAAGAAGAACTTGGGAAATGCAGAGGAAATTAATCAAGAAGAATAGAATCATGGAGCTTCTGGCTTCCCTGTGATGGGAAAGAACTGGCAGTGGCCTTAAAGCTAAAATTGGTGATGCAATACAGCCATGGTTCCCTCCCCGGAATCATTGCCATGTGGAAGAGAGACGATGGAAAAGGCTACACAAAACCCCTGGAGGTTTTGTCATAGGTGATCAAAGGCTGGTTGAGGGAACATCACATCACACCCGGAAGCATCATGAGTCTCTTCCAGGGAGTAAAATCTACAGATTGCAAGTCATTTTTATTGACAATAACATTTTGCAAAAGTTAACTGTTTTCGGATCCTAAACGCAGGTCAATGTCTGAACACGAGTTAATAAAATGAAATGGGGGGAGGGGAGGTTGGTTTAAAAAAAAAACAAAACAGCGGGGGGAGTGATTTGGGGGAAGGCAGGTAAACATGAAAATGCCATCGGCAAATTAGTTCTGAAATTTTCCAGCCCGAGGTACCTCTTTCTAAATGCTACTTCCCAATGGAAAGCCATTCAGGGAGAATGTTAATGTTTACCAATGGCTTACTTTTTGTTTCCAATTTGTAGGTGATTCTAACAGTAAAATGGCAAGTAAGTGATTTGGTAGACCCGCAAACAGAGAGGTACCGGTTTTCCTGGGTGGACTGAATAATTTGGGACTAACCAAGAAGGGATTTTGCAAGTAATAGACCCTTGTAAGGACAGCAGGTGGAGGTGGGGTGTCCTCACCATTGCTACACAGTGACACACAAAAGCAGGTACACTGTTCAGTGCATTGTGACAGGAGCGGACACCCTGAAACGTGATCCTTTTAAGCATGAGTAAATACTCTCTTAAAATACCCCTCTCCCAACACACACACGTACAGGTTGGACTAAATCTTGAGCAGTCATGTTCATCAACTTGTTTAGAAGGGATCACAAGAGGGTTATGGAAAGGCTTCCACACGACCCATCTTGGTTAATCCACTCCAGTTTTCCAGCCAACACTGCCAGTTTCGTACGGTTTTCTGATCCCAAGGGGGTAGGCAAGGCTTCTGGTGGACAGAGAGAACAAACCGAAATTGCAAAAGAAGTACACGAAGACATTTCACGTGAGGAAAGCTATGATTCTTCCTACTTAAATAATAGATGCCTGGATTTCCTAAAACTCCAGGTTGCTATAGGATATGAATGCATTTCAGCTTTGGATGAAGATTCATTTAAAATTTTTTTAACGTTTATTTATTTTTGAGAACGAGCAAGAGACAGAACACAAGCGGGGGAGGAGCAGAGAGTGAGGGAGACACAGAATCGGAAGCGGGCTCTAGGCTCTGAGCCGTCAGCACAGAGCCCAACGCGGGGCTCGAACTCAGGAGCCGTGAGATCATGACCTGAGCCGAAGTTGGATGCTTAACTGACTGAGCCATCCAGGGGCCCCGAAGATTCATTTTAGAAAAGCGATGTTGAGTACCCACATGGGATCCAGGCGTTTGTGCCACACCCGCCATTGTGCTCCTGGAGATCTTTGCTTCTCTGTTTACTGGAGGTCCCACATCTTCACAACCACAGTCCAGAAGGATGCGCCACCCTGGCTGGTTTCTCTCCCCTCTCTTTCCCCACCTGTCGAAAGCAATCCTATTCTTCTTGCCTAATGGAATGGTTCCCAACCAAAGCAACAGGACTCAATGAAAAAGGAATTGCTGGCAGCCTCCCAGACACTAAAATAACTGCAAGGATGGACATTTAATTCAGATAATGCCTCAGAATTCACATACGTGCCAATGAGTGAAAGCAGGTGAGAGTGATTTGCACTCACTAGCTCTGTTCCTCAACTGTCTCCACTTCCCAGTCACCACTTCTGAAACTGTGCCCACCAGAAACTCCTCTCATCACGGTCACCTACGGCCTCCTTTTTGCGCCAAGGGAGACATCGTGATTTCTTGACTGAGTTTGATGTATCTGATAACTCCTTTATTTTCCGATTCTTTGCTCCTGCAGAATCCATGGCATCCCCTCCTTGTCTCTCTGACTTCTTCCTCACCTTCTCCTTCCTTTTTCCTCCTTCCTTTTTCCTCCTTCCTTTTGCCCTTCTCTTTCCTTTTCCCCACCCCTTAGATGTTCCCAGTCATCAGGGTCCCACCAGCCTTCTATTGTCACTGTAGTCACTGATGTAGCTTTAAATGCCACCACCATGCCACTTATGCCTTATTTTCTGTCTGCAGTTCAGGCATCCCTTCTGAGCTCCTAGGTTGGTGTCCAGTTGACCCTTGACCCTTAAACTCAACATGTCCAACACTCGGCTTAGTATCTTCCCTGAGTCTATTCCGCCTCCAAGTTTCTTCCCCTCGGGCAAGGGCGCCAGAGTCCACCAATTGTCCAACCTTAAAACACGGGAGTCACCCTGATCTCCTCCCTCCCCTTCACTCACCGCATCTAATCGGTCACAGGCTGTGGTGAGTTTACCTGTGACATCACTTGTGAATTGCATGACCGCTCTCTCTTCTTCCTTAAGCTTATACTCCAGTTGCTTTTTCTTGCCTCTGCTGTACTGTGAACTCCATGAGGTCTGTCTGCAGCTTGGTCTGTCTTGTTCATCATCGTATCCCCTATACTAGGACAGCGCCTAAGCACAAAGTAGGTACTCAATATGTATTTGTTGAATTGATGAGCAGTCTGTGCTTGAGCTACGCGTGCTTCCTCTTTATATCCATGGTTCATGTAATCGCTGGATTATCTTTCCAACAGCAGACGACCTCCAAGATGGTTCCCAATGATTCTTGACTTCTTATGTTCGTGCCCTTATATAATTTCCTCCCCTTACGCTTGGGCTGAGCCTAGTGAATCACTTCTAATGCATAGAATATGGCAAAAGAAGTGACAGGATGTCACTTCTAAGATTAGGTGACAAAAAGACTCTGGCTTCCTTTTTGCATGCCTTTTCTCGCTTGCTCTCTCTGAGGGAAGACAGCTACTATGTTGTGAGCTATCGAGTGGAATGACCTTCATGGCAAGGAACTGAGGAAGACCCTCCAACCAACAGCCAGCAAGGAGACCCCTCAACAACCATGTGAGTGAGCTGGGAATTGGATTCTCCCCCACTTGAGCCACAGATGAAACTATAGTCCCGGACAACACCTTGCCTGCAGCCTTGTGGGAGACCCTGATCCACAGAAACTGTAAGATAATAAATATTTATTGTTTTAAGCTGCTAAATTCCATGGTGATTTGCTATGTAAATATAGATAACTAATACGTGACCTAAGGCTTAATTTCAAACTGCGATCTCTAATAACTGACATTAACTGTGGTATACCCATACTATGAATATTTTGGAGTGGTTAAGAGAAGCTAAGTCAATCTATACTAATGTGAAAAGGCTTTCAAAACACTGGATTTTAAAAAGCAAGGTGCAGGGGTGCCTGGGTGGCCCAGTTGGTTAGGCATCTGATTTCGGCTCTGGTCATGATCTCGTGGCTCACGAGTTTGAGCCCCACGTCGGGCTCTGTGCTGACAGCTCAGAGCCTGGAGCCTGCTTCAGACTCTGTGTCTCCCTCTCTCTCTGCCCCTCCCCTGCTTACGCTCTGTTTCTCTCTCAAAAACCAATAAAAACATATTTTTTAAAAAATGTTTAAAAAAACAAGGTGCAGAGTAATACTTAACATAGGGTATCATTCACGTAAAAGAAAAAACTCCAACACAACGCACAAAATATTGTCTATAGCTATGTGTAAGTGTATGCAAATGCATGTAAAATGCAAAATAATTCTGGAGCTAACCATATCCAGAGATAGCAGTGGTTACTTTGGGGTGGTTAAGAAGGACTTAAGCTTTGTCTATAGTTTTTGAAACTTTAACTCCAAGCATGTATTGATGGATAATTGCAAAAGCAAATATTACTCTGAAAAGGAAGGAAGGAGACATAGTGGTTTGGTTGTTCAAAATGGAAATTTCTTTAATTAGTAAAGCTTATTCCAGGAAAACTCAAATAATACAGACTGTGTAAAATGAAAGAGGAAAGTCCGTGATAACTCCCATCTCCCCAGTTAACTGTTTTTTTTTTTTTAATTTTTTTTTTTCAACGTTTATTTATTTTTGGGACAGAGAGAGACAGAGCATGAACGGGCGAGGGGCAGAGAGAGAGGGAGACACAGAATCGGAAACAGGCTCCAGGCTCTGAGCCCTCAGCCCAGAGCCCGACGCGGGGCTCAAACTCACGGACCGCGAGATCGTGACCTGAGCTGAAGTCGGCCGCTCAACCGACTGCGCCACCCAGGCACCCCTCCCCAGTTAACTGTTATTAACAGTTTGTTCTATATTCTTCCATAGTTTTTTCTAAACCAAAAAATACAAATGGGATCCTACTTCACTTAGTGTTCTGTAGCCTGGAGTTTTCTTTAAAAAAAAAAAAAATGTATTTATTTTTGAGAGAGAGAAGGACAGAGACAGAGAATCCCAAACAGGCTCCACCCTGTGAGCACAGAGCCTGATAAAGGGGCCTGAACTCACAAACTGTGAGATCATGACCTGAGCCAAATTGAAGAGTCAGATGCTTAACCAACTAAGCCACTGATCTTTTTTGTTAATGATATATCATGGGCATCTTTCTATACTCACACATATGGAACTATTAATTTTTTTTTTTCTGCGTACGCTTCCCGCTCTGTCCTTGGGGGTTGGCACAGTGCTTGAAGCCTAGTAGGCACTCCAAAAATACCCACTGAGTCCTTTACCCAGGCAACTACTGGTAGGCAGTTGGTTTGATTCTGTATTCATCTCTATGGCTATTCAACTGTCAATATTGTACTGGGGAACGGACACCAGGCAGAATGCACTGAGCCTACCCAGCGTGCTCGGGAAATTCATTTAAATGAAGAGTGCCGCAGTCGGGGTCCCAGCAGGAAAGAGAAGGCACACTCAAATTAGGTAATTTGAGCAACCTTTAACAAAGGGACCGTTTCCAAAGGAGGGTGGGGTATCAGAGCGCCTCAAGCATCCGCAAGGACTAGGTACGGAAGGCTCTGTTACCACCCGAGGCCTGCAGAGGCTGGCAGAAGGGCGGCTAACTACTGTTGCCTGGACCCTGACAGGCCCACGTGGAGGGGCTGGCTCTGTCACCCTTAGGCACCCAGAGACCCGACAGGAAGGAAGCTGGCAATTTAGTACCCCCAATCCTACTCTCCTCCTTCTCCCTCTTCCCTGTCACCTTCTGGGACTCCCTCTGGGTCAAAACCACGGGGCAGCCAGAGGGCAAGGGCGCCCTTTGAATAGTCTGTGCACTTGGCCTTCCGAGGCATAAGGCATACAGCATACAGTAAGTGCTCAATAAATGTGTCGTTGAATATAACACTCACAGCAATTCTTCAAGGTAGGCACTTACGTTTCAATGGGGGAAACTGAGGCTCAGAGAGATTCCCTAACTTGCCCAAGGTCACACTAGTTTTCGAGGGCTCCTGAGCTCCGTGCTCTTGAGGGCCGTGGAGCTTGGATCTGAGGGCACGTAGGCAATAGTCAGCACAAACCTGTTGTCGAATGTTGAAATTCCCCAACACAGGGCAAAGCTGTGGATCCAAACTCTCCTATAGCTTCTGTGACACGCGAGGTGGTAGCTCAGGGCGGGTAGACGAGTCCCCAGCCACCATGGAGGCGCGCCCAGGAGAGGTGACAGTGCAGGCTGCAAGTCTGATTCTGGACGCAACTGCTCAAGTTCAAGTCCTGCTCTGCACCCCCTCCCCCCGGGGCTGTGTAACCCTGGGCAAGCTCCTTAGCTCATCCTGGTTCTGTCTGTCCCTCTGTAAAGTGAGGGTAATCATGGCACTTATTTCAGAAGGACTGTCGTGAGGGCTTCATGAGTGAAAACATGTGGAGCACGCGGCTCATTTTTCTCGTGTCTGCTCTAAGTCACGGAGGGCAGCTGCCTCCTGGCCTCTCCTGCCCTGCAAAGGCCCTGAGGTAACATCTCTCCTTAGTTAGACTCTGCTCCCCAAAGCCAGAGACGTCTCGTCTAGGGCTATAAAGGGCCAAACATTTGATGTTTTTGGCTTTACGGACCCTACATCTTTGTCACAGCTGCTCACCTCTGCCTTCCCAGGGCCAAAGCCACCAGAGACCCGTCAGTAAACGTGGGTGCAGCTGGGTTCCAATAAACCTTTATTTATGGACACTGAAATCTATATTTCCTGTCACAAAATAATATTTTTTTATTCTTTTCCAATGACTTAAAATTTCTCAAACCGTTCTTAATTTGTGGGCCAACGAGAGGCAAGCCAGAATTAGCCCCCAGTCCGCAATTAGCCAACCCCTAGTCTGAACCCCTTCAGGCAGAACGGCGCCCATGAAACCTGACTTTCTTCTGTGTTCGCTCGATGTCAGGCCTGGGAACAAACCCCACCTCTTCCGGTTAGAGATAAATCTACCTCGGGGCCCCGTGTGATCCACCTTCTGGCACTCGCCTCCGTGGTGCTGGGAACTTCAGCCCCTCTGGCCTTTTTCCAGTTCTTCCAAGGGGCCAACTCCTTCCTGCCTTAGGGCTTCCAGAAGGACACTTCCCTCTGTCCTGAATGCACCTGCCCACGGCGTGATCGTGGGACTGAACGTGTCTTTGTTTCCTCAGTACTGTAGTGCCTCGCATACAGTGAGTGCCCCATAAACGTGCATCAAATTTAGCCCCACAACAGTCCCTCAAGGTAGGTGCCTCTATACCAACAGGAAAACTGAGGCTCAGAGAGATGACTTCACTTGCTCAAGGTCACACAGCTAGTTTTGGAGGCTTCAGTGCCCTGTACTCTGCTACCCCTGAACTCTCAAAGCATCTCATGTTCTGGTGCCACCATCAACTATCTGGCGACCCTGACGAGTCACTTAGTCTTTCTGTGTCTCGGTTTCCTCGTCAGTAAAATGGGCATGATAATAAGAACAATGCCTTTCTCATTGGATTGTCGTGAGGATTGAATGAGCTCATAGACTTACAGTGTGTAGAAATGTGCCCGGCACACAGCAGGCACCAAATAAATGGTAATCCTTATCAGCATTAAGCTCTCAGCTGCGAAGGAGACTGAGGAGGAGGTCTTCTGGGCAAAGAAAAATGGCTTCCTCCTTCAGCCCCGGGGTGACACTGCCCCCAGAGACGCTGAGGGGGCTGGGGTGGCCGCGCAGCCCTTGGTGCTGAGGGCCCTTGGGCATTTCTAGTGAAAATCAGGACCTCTCAGACTAGGAGGTGAGGCTACCCTGGCTTCGTGGGGGTTAAGTCCAACCAGAACGTGTTTATTTTCCCCTGTGTCTGGAAGGGCCTCTCTGGTCTCCATGGCAACGTGATTTCCTGTCCTGGTTTTCCCTTGGACGAGATACCTGCTGAATGCAGAGACGTCTGGGCTAAAGCTTGGGGCGGAGGCCAGGGTTGAGGCAGGCCGCTTTATCTGCCTCCCCCACGCCAGCCGGGTGGGCAGCCCAGCCAGGGCCCATGTCACAAGAGCCTTTGTTTACCGGCCCAGACATCCAACTTGAGGGTGACGTCATGGAATCCAACCCGGAATCCTTGCTACGCCCCATTTTCTTTCTTTCTTCCTTTTCAAGGGTTTTGTTGCTTCCTGCGGCTGAGGAAACGGAGGCTCACACACGACCCCAGTTTGCTAAGAATATTTCTGAGCGCCTCCTAATCACAGGTCATGCCCTGAGTCTGGAAATGTCACTAACGTTCATTCATTCATTCATTCATTCATATTTTTTTTTTAGTAGTTGTTTCATTCATTCAACAAACATGTGCGTACTGGATTAAATGCCAAACTCTACTGGAGCTGAAGAAGCGAGGGGGAATAGATTGCGTCTTTAGTCTGTCTGAGGAGCATGTCCACTCGAGAATGGGGACAGGAGTGGGAGTGACTAAACACTATCCAACATGCCTCGTGCCTTGACAGAGGACTCTGCAGGGTGCTACACAACTGTGGTGGCAAGCTCAACCTCTGCCACCTGCCCGCATTCAGATCCAGCTCCCAAACTCCATGGCCTTATGCAAGTCCTAGCCCAAGCCTTGGCCTTCTCATCTGTACAACGGGCATACCCACTTGGGGCATTCCAGAGCACGGTGGTTAAGAGTCTGCCTTCTGGAGTGGCACTGACTGATTCAGGTCTCAGCTCTATCACTTATCAGCTCTGTGTCCTGGGGCAAGTTAGATAACCTGTCTGTTCAGCAGGGACTGACCTAGTGCCCACTGCACAGAGCTGTCTGAGGTTTGAATGAGTGAATGCATGCACCTGGGACAATAGTCTTAGATCTGTTGTATTATCACCACTACCTCCGGGCACCCCGGGAGCTCAGAGGAGGGAGATGCTGGGTCTTCGTGGAGAATTGGAGGATGAGCAGTGAGAGAGGCCTTACCAGAGGAGGTAGCATCTAGATAATTAGGTATTCAACATCTGTACCTTCCCCTACCTCCTTGAGGTCAAGGATCATATCTGCATTATTTCCCCATCTTATTCCCACCTCCTAGCATAGTCTGTGGAGCAGGAGATCAGTGAATATGTGAGTGATTGAACAGCTAACGAGTAAGTCCAACCTCACCGTCACCCATACAATTTGACTAAGAACCATTGTAATGGTTAATTTTATGTGTCAACTTGATTGGGCCACAGGGTGTCCAGATATTTGGTTAAACATTATTTCTGGATGTGTCTGTGAGAGTGTTTCTGGATGTGATTACCACTGGAATTGGTAGACTGAGGAAAGCAGATTGTTCTACCCAGTGTGGGTGGGCCTCATCTAATCTGTTGAAGGCCCGAACAGAATAAGAGGCTGAATAAGAAAGAATTTTCTCTCTCTGCCTGACTGTATTCAAGCTGGGACATTAGTCTTCTGCCTTCAGACTCAGACTCAGGCTACAGTTTATACCGCTGGCTCTCCTGGGTCTCAGACCTTCAGACTTGGTCTAGAACAATACCATTGGTTCTCCTGGGTTCAGATTTCTTATCCTCCATAATCATGTGAATCAATTCCTTATAATAAATCTCCTTATCTATGCTTCCTATTATTTCTGTTTCTCTGAATAGTCCCATCATTCAATTTCTGGAAATTCTTCCTAGCCCACCACACTAGGCTCTGGTTGTAACAAATCTTAAGAAGACATGGCTTTAGGAGCGCCTGGATAGATCAGTCAAGCAACTGCCTCTTGGTTTCGGCTCAGGTCATGATATACAGTTCATGAGTTCAAGTCCCGAATCAGGCTCTGTACTCATGATGCAAAGCCTGCTTGGGATTCTCTCCCACTCTCTCTGCCCCTCCCCTGCTTGCATACTGTCACTCTCTCAAAAATAAATAAATAAATAAACATTAAAAAAAGAAGAAGAAGAAGAAGAAGCCACGGCTTTATGGACTGTCCCAACTTTCTTGTACATCCTTCTTTTTTTTTTTTTCCTGGCAGGTGAAACCCTACTCCTTCATTTACTCATTTACTCACATATATTCAAAATAACAACTATGGTCATTGAAGCAATAGTGGATGGGATGCTATGAAGTACAGTAAAACCTGGGATTGTGAGTAGCTTGCTCTGTGAGTGTTCCACAAGACTAGCAAGCATTTCTAATACAATTTTTAAAATTATTTAATGTTTTTATTTATTTTTGAGACAGAGAGAGACAGAGCATGAGCAGGGGAGGGCAGAGAGAGGGGGAGACACAGAATCTGAAGCGGGCTCCAGGCTCTGAGCTGTCAGCACAGAGCCCAGCGCAGGGCTCGAACCCACGGAGTGTGAGATCATGACCTGAGCTGAAGTCAGACGCTCAACCGACTGAGCCACCCAGGTGCCCCTCTAATAAATTTTAACTTAATAAAACGAGTGATGTCTTGCAATATGAGTCATACGTGACACCAAATGTCACGTGATCACAACTGAGCCAAAGGTTCTTGAAATTCACTTCAATATACAAGTGCTTTGGGTTACAATCGTGTTTCCAGAACAAAGTATGCTCACAAACCAAGGTTTTACTGTATTTCATCTTTTATGTCAGTGATTCAGAAATCTAGATCTACGTCAATCCAAGTATGGCATTCTCTCAGAGACAAGAACTGGGTTAAGGATGGGCAATGACCCAACTCAGTCTATTGAGGCCCAATGACTTAGACAAGGACTCACAGCATTCAAGATACATCAGTCCCTCCTCTTCTGGACATTGTTGGGTGAAGAAGTGAGGCCAGCACTGAAGCTATTTTCTTTACAAGCCTGTGAAAGAAATCTATGCGTGACGAAAGCCCAGGCTACTGGAGCAGGAACCACTGGGTCAAATCAGACTTGAAATCTACTCCACATCTGGACTCTTTATTGGATTTGATTAATTTCTGTATTGTTTAAGTCAGTTGGTAAAAGAAAAGAAAAGAAAAAAAAGAAAAAGAAAGAAAGAAAGAAAAAGAAGGAAGAGGAAAAGGGAAAGAAAAATCTGGGGACATCCTAACTGGTATAAACATGTAGCCTGGAGATCCAGCCATCAAGAGGCAACATAGGATCTTGTAGAGAAGAGTAACATGACTGGATCTAATGCTGTAAAAAGAGCCCTCTGGTGGTAGTGAGGAAAGTGAGTAGGATTTAAGAGTAGAGGTAGGACATCCGGTGTGAGTGTGTGGACCAAGGACAACGAAGGTAACACTAAGACTGGAAGTAATATATACACACGGACAAGGATTATTCCTTAGGCTCCAAATGCCCTGAGACTGTGGGACCACATGACAGGCCAGGAGAAAATTTAGGAATATTTGTTCATTCATCCAACACATTTTTTGGAACTCTTCTGTGCCAGTACTGTGCTAGCTGCCGGGGACGGAGCAGTGGAGGAGACAGACACGAATTGCTGCCCTTCTAGAGTCAATATCTTAGCGGAGGAGCAGACAATAAAGAAAATGAATAAGCACACCTCCAGAATTGGTTATATGGTGATCTGTCCCATGAAGAAAAACTTTAAAAAGGAAAAAGGAATAAGGATTTGTCAGGGAAGGGAAATTACTAAGCCAGAAGTTCCCAATCCATGGCTTTCCAAAGCAGAGGTTTTTCTCAACAAAAAGTTTGGGGGTTTTTTTGTTTGTATTTTGAGAGAGAGTATGAGTGAGGGAGGGGCAGAGAGAATCTTAAGCAGGCTCAACACGGGGTTCGATCTCATGACTGTGAGAATATGACCTGAGCTGAAAGCAAGAGTCCGACGCTTAACCGACTGAGCCACCCAGTGCCCCATCAACAAAGAGCTTTGACAAACGGTACCTTTCTGTACTCTGTGACTGACTAGGTACACAAGAGTAACTCTGTAATGGTAGAATAACCCTGGTATTTATTGGGTGCCTACTACATGAAAACCAAAAACATTATTCCAATCTGTTCACAAATATTATTTTATTTAGTTTCCATTTTATAGATATGGGAACCAAAAGCCAGTCATGTAAAGTAAGCCACCCAAGATGGCACAATGGCAATAGATTGTGGGTCCAGCCAACAACATTCTGTTTTCCTTTTTTAAAAATGTTTTATTTATTTGTTTGTTTGTTTGTTTGTTTTGGGAGAGAGAGAGCAAGCACAAGCAGGGGAGGGGCAGAGAGAGAGGGAGAGAAAGAATCCCAAGCAGGCTCCATGCTGTCAGAGAGAAGCCCCATCTGGGGCTCAAACCCACCACCATGAGATCATGACCTGAGCTGAAATCAAGAGTCAGACACTCAACCAACTGAGGCACCCAGGTGCCCCTGTTTTCCTTTTTGACAGTATGGTGGTAACTTAGTAGGGTCCAAAGTCATGTTTCTCAGAAGCTAGGAGCAGTGCTATTAGAAAAGAAAAGGAAAGAGAGAATGAATTCACTATGAAGGCTATGTGTGATCAGATGAATGAAATATTTCCAGTGTATTCCATGAGAGGAAGCATAAAGGTTTTTAAAGGGTAAGGATAGTTAAGCCTGCCCTGAAGACCTGGTGAGGCTTTTCGCCACAATTCTTGATTATCTCTGTCTCCATTGCCCACGTGTCTCCTCTTTGTGCGTCCACGGTTATCATCTCTGGGAGCTGCCTGGAGTTTGTTAGAGTACAGGAACAGACCCAGAACGTGAAGGTCTTTGGAACTTGGAGCACTGAGTTGACCAGATTTCAGAGAAAGGGCTCCTTGTTTCTTTCTCAAACCAACAGAAAACTATAGTTATGGAAACCCTTTGGGGGCAAAAGACCCAAGGGCAAAAAGCAAAGCAAAGGGTGCTCCGTGGGTGCCCTTTCTTGGGGCCATTTGAACTACTCTCTCACCCACATCTTTTTTTTTTTTTAATTGTAAGTTAGGTTGTTAGCACGTCATTTTAATTTATACGTAATACATGAATCTATCCTCCTTTAAAAAAAATAATTAAAATGTAACAGGTAAGGCTAAAGTCCCGTTTGGTTGCCATCACCAATCCTAGGCTGCTTTCTCCAGCCCCTGTTCAGTTTGGAGTGTGTCCTTCCAGATGCTTCTCTAAACAGATTGTTTTTCTGTAGAATCCACATTCTGTTGCTATGTACATTTTTTTTTAAAAATTAAACAGCTAGCAGCCTACTATATATGTAATTCTGAAATTTTCACTATTTAAGAGGTAGCCAACCCATGGGAATGCAAGCTGGTGCAGCCACTCTGGAAAAAAGTATGGGGGTTCCTCAAAAAACTAAAAATAGAACTACCCTACAACCCAGCAATGGCACTACTAGGCATTTATCCACGGGATACAGGTGTGCTGTTTCCACCCTTGGAAACAGCACATGCACCCCAATGTTTATAGCAGCACGATCAACAATAGCCAAAGTATGGAAAGACCCCAAATGTCCACTGATGGATGAATGGATAAAGAAGATGTGGTATATATATACAATGGAGTATTACTCAGCAATCAAAAAGAATGAAATCTTGCCATTTGCAACTATGTGGATGGAACTGGAGGGTGTTATGCTAAGTGAAATTAGTCAGTCAGAGAAAGACAAAAATCATATGACTTCACTCATATGAGGACTTTAAGAGACAAAACAGATGAACATAAAGGAAGGGAAACAAAAATAATATAAAAACAGGGAGGGGGACAAAACAGAAGAGACTCTTAAATATGGAGAACAAACTGAGGGTTACTAGAGGGGGTGTGGGGGGGGATGGGCTAAATGGGTAAGGGGCACTAAGGAATCTACTCCTGAAATCATTGTTACACTTATTTAATCTCCATGGCAACCTTATGACTCATTTCATGGATGAGTAAACTGAGGCACAGGTAGAGTGAATCATAGACCTGATAAATGACTCTGGAAAATTCTTTCCAGGGTCCATGCTCTCTTCCTTGAGATCTCCCCACAGTCTTTGGGGAGAATATCAAGGGAGCTAGAAGGTGGATATGTATTCTTTCACGTTCCTATTTTTACACCCAGCTAGTGTGGCCTGAGAGGTCTGGGCTAAACAATCATGATCTTGTGTCGCCTTCAAGACTTCCTTCCATCAAGACATTTGTTAAGTGCCTTGCGCGTGCCTTGAACTGGGGACCCAAGGGTGAGCAGGACAGCACTCCTGCCTCCATTGACTTGTGGGAGGACAGACAGACATTCTGGTGTGGTGTGATTAGCTGTGTGGAAGATAAGCAAAGTGGACAGCACTGTGGGAGCACAGAAGAGGGACACCTGACCTGGAAGGATTGCAGGAGACAGAAAAGAGCCAGATGCAGCCTGAAGGATGACCAGGCGATATTCAGGCAAAGCTGGGTTGTGTAAAAGGGGCTTCTGAGAAAACAAAACCCTGCACTGGAGGGTCACTGATGCCACTTCATCAACAGCCAGCTCCAAGGGGTAGATATTATTGGTTTTTTTTTTTAATGTTTATTTATTTTAATTTGAGAGAGAGGAGGGAGGAGAGGGGCAGAGAGAGAGAGAGAATCCCAAGCAAGCTTCTCCCTGTCGGAACAGAGCGTGGTACAGGGCTTGATCCCATGAGTGTGAGATCATGACCTGAGCTGAAATCAAGAGTTGGATGTGGGCGCCTGGGTGGATGAATCAGTTGAGCATCTGACTTCAGCTCAGGTCATGATCTCATGGTTCATAAGTTTGAGCCCCACGTCGGGCTCTCTGCTGTCAATGCAGAGCCTGCTTCAGATCCTCTGTCTCCCTCTCTCTGCCCCGCCTCTGCTTGTACTCTCTCTTTCTGAAAAATAAATAAAAACATTAAAAAAAAAAGTTGGATGCTTAACCATGTAGATATTATTAATTCCCATTTTACAGACATGGAAACTGAGTCTCCAAGAGGCTAAGCAATGTGCCAAATGTTAGTGTTATGTGGAAAATAAGTAGCAGAGACAGGTTGTTAAATCTAGACCCGACACCAAATGCTGTGTTCCTTCCACTACGTGTTCTCCAGCCCCTTCTAGAATCAGGGACCCTATATCCCTTGGTGTCCAGAGACTTTAGCCAGCAGTAACCCCAGTATCTAATAATAACTGGTGTCGAAAGTTGTCCCCGAGGGGCACCTGGATGGCTCAGTCGGTGGATTGTGCGACCCTTGATCTTGGGATTGCAAATTTGAGCCCCTTGTTGAGTGTAGAGATTACTTTAAAAAATTTTTTTTAATGTTTATTTACTTTTGAGAGAGACAGAGACAGAATACAAGTGGGTTAGGGGCAGAGAGAGGGAGACACAGAATCCGAAGCAGGTTCCAAGCCACCAGCACAGAGCCCGATGTGGGGCTTGAACTCACAGAGCTGTAAGATCATGACCTGAGCCAAAGTCAGACACTCAACCGACTGAGCCACCCAGGCGCCCCGAGATTACTTAAAAAAATTTTTTTTAATTAAAAAAAAAACTGGGGGGCACGTGGGTGGTTCAATCAGGTGAGCATCCAACTCTTGATTTGGGCTCAGGTTGTGATCTCAGTTTCATGAGTTCGAACCCCAGATTGGTCTCTATGCTGACATTGCAGAGCCTGCTTGGGATT
Source organism: Prionailurus viverrinus (assembly GCF_022837055.1). Lineage (NCBI taxonomy): Eukaryota > Metazoa > Chordata > Mammalia > Carnivora > Felidae > Prionailurus > Prionailurus viverrinus. The sequence continues at coordinate 22,397,000 of NC_062576.1, read as the reverse complement.
CTCTCTCTCTCTCTCTCTCTCTCTCTCTCTCTCTCTCTCTCAAATAAATAAATAAATTAAAATTTAAAAATTTTTTTTTAATTAAAAAAAGGTGTCCTGGAAGTTTCCCTCACACTCTTCCCATTCTCTTGCTGCATTCTTGAACCCTTGTTGGCTGTGGCTCTCCAGGGTGGAGGTGCTTGATTGGCTGTGCTCGGTATCTAGGTTCAAGGTGATCAGTGCTGAGGTTATCCGGATGGCTTTACCCAATGAGATCCTGGCCCTGGGGAATATCCCTCACATGTGTTTCCACCCCAATCCCTTTTTTTTTTTTTTTGAGAGATAGAGAGAAAGTGTGAGCAGGGGAGAGGGGCGGAGGGAGAGAGAGAGAGAGAAAGAGAGAAAGAGAGAGAGAGAGAATCTCAAGCAGGCTCCATGCTGAGTGCAGAGCCCAATGCAGGGCTTGATTCCACATCTATGAGATCATGACCTGAGCCAAAATCAAGAGTCAGACACTTAACCAACTAGGTGCCACCAAGGTGCCCCTCCACCCCTGATCCTTGATCCCACACCCCTTGAGACATTCCCCACTTGTCAACATGTTAACCATCTTTTCTAGCTTCTTTAACAAAGCCCTGGGACCTCCACCCAGACCTGCTCTCTGCTTTTTGGATTTGTCACTGACCCAATGCCAGGAGGCAGCCAAATGGAATCTGGTCATCCCAGGCTGAATTAATGAAGGCATAGGGCCCAGAACCTGGGAGGTGGACTTCGATCAGCCCTCACTGGGGAAGAACATTCAGTTCTGGGAGGAGGGTTGCCAAAGGCAGCCAGTTCACAGGATATCGTCCAGAGTGAGAGGCTGAACGCCAGGATGTATGAGTAACATCGAAAGAATTGGGGTTGTCTGGCCCGAAGCAGAGATGACTCAGGAGGAGGAGGCTCCCGGACGAGGCTGCAGGAAACCGGAGGGGAACCCTTCAGGAGCCAGGTCTCCTGCCACTTCAGAATTCCTTCCTCCGCTGGCCGCGGGGCCTCGGGTGCTCTTGAGTGCCTTCCAAACGCCCCAGTCACTGCCCTTACTAAGCTCTCGGTAGCTTTCCCCTCTCCGCAAACCCACTGCCCTGCTCCCCCTCTCTCATTTTTGCAAATTATTGTGACTTCTTTCCCGAGAAAATCGAGGCCAGCCAGAAAAAAACTTCTCTACACCACCAACTAATTAGTATCTGACCTCATCCGTTCCTTCTTCCTTCTGGTCTTCTGGAAAAGAGCTTGGACTCCTTCCAAGGTGATTCTTCCTTCCAGACTCTGGGGGCCGGCCATCAACCTCATGCCCGCTCCTTCATCTCCCATTCTGCTGGTTCTTTCTCCTCCTCCTCCTATACAGAAGCCCAGGCCTTGTACATAAGCTCTATCGAACCTTCAGGCCGTACCGCAGTCTGATGGTGCTATTGAAGATGCTCCAAGCTGTCAGCACAAAGCCATACAAAAGCATACGAAATGGCCATTTTTCTGGCAACAGCTTTATGGAGATGTAATTCACATACCCTACAATTCACACATTTAAAGTGTACAATAAGTAAAAAAAATAATAAGGTGTACAATCCAGTGGTTTTTCGTATATTCACAGTCTTGTGCAACTCTTGTGATAAGTTTTAGAACATTTTTAGTACCCCAAAAAGAAACCCCAACATCCTTTAATTATTACCTCCCTCTCTCCCAAACCCCCACCCATGCCCTCGGCAACCACTGATTTACTATGTGTCTCTATGGATTTGCCTAGTCTGGGTATTTCATATGCATGGAATCATATAATATGTGATTTTTTTTTTTTCCAGCTTGGCTTCTTTCCCTTAGCGTAATGTTTTCAAGATCCATTGATGTTATAGCATGTATCTGTACATCATCCCTTTTTATGGCCAAATAATATTCCATTGAATGGATATACTACTTTGGTTATGCACATCTGTTAATAGACCTTTGGGTTATTGCTGCTTCCTGACTATGATGAACAGAACTGCTGAATGCATTTATGCACCAGTTTTTGCATGGATGTGTGTTTTCATTTCTCTTGGGTAGATTCTTAGAAGTGGAGTGGATGGATCCATATGGTAACTATGTTTAACTTTTTGAGGCCCTGCTACACTGTTTTCCAAAGTGGCTGCGCTATTTGACATTCCTACCAACACTGTGTAAGTGTTCCAACTTCTCCACATTCTTACCGTTCCTTGTGATTATCTGTTGTTGGGTTTTTTTGTTTTTTGTTTTTTGGTTTTGTTTTGTTTTTTGTTTTGTTTTGTTTTGTTTTTGTTTTTTGATTACAGTGATCCTAGTGGGATGAGTAATATCTCATTGTGGCTTTGATTTACATTTCCCTGGTGACTAATGATGTTGAGAGTATTTTCATGTGCTATTGGCCATTCGTATATCTTCCTGGCAGACTGTCCATGCTGATCCTTTGCATGTTTAGTATTTGGGGCACCTGGGGCACCCGGGGCACCTGGGTGGTTCAGTCGGTTAAGCGTCCAACTTTGGCTCAGGTCATGATCTCACGGTTCATGGGTTCGAGACCCACATAGAGCTCTGCACTGAGCCTGTTTGGGATTCTCTCTCCCTCTCTCTGCCCCTTCCTCACTTGCACTCTATCTCAAAATAAATAAATAAAAATATTTTAAATATCTGATTTGCCAATGTTTTCTTTAAAATTTTTTTTCTAATGTTTATTTATTTTTGAGAGAGACAGAGTGTGAGCGGGGCAGAGGAGGGGCAGAGAGAGAGGGAGACAGAGAATCCCAAGCAGACTCCAGGCTCTACACTGTCTGCGCAGAGCCCAATGCAGGGCTTGAACTCACGGACCATGAGATCATAACCTGAGCTGAAGCCAGACATTCAACTGACTGAGTTTTCTTAAATTATATGTGTGTCATCTTTTCAATTTCTTGGTAGTATCCTCAGATGCACCAAGGTTTCTAATTTTGATGAAGTCCCATCGATCTATTTAATTAATCTATTTTGTTGTTGTGTTTCTTATGCTTTTGATGTCATAACTTAGAAACCACTGCCATATCCAAGATCATAAAGATATACTCCTATATTTTCCTCTAAGAATTTTATAGTTTTAGCTCTTACGTGTAGGTCTTTGATCCATCTTGAGTTAATGGCATGAGATATGGATCAAGCTTTATTCTTTTGCATTTGAATATCCTGTTGTCCCAGAACCAGTTATTTGGTTTCTGTATGTGTGTGTGTGTTTTTAAGATTTTATTTATAAGTAATCTCTACATCCAACATGGGGCTTTGAACTCATAACCCTGAGATCAAGAGTCTGATGCACTTCTGCCTGAGCCAGTCAGGTGCCCCTCAGCGCTAGTTGTTGAAAAGACTACTCTTTTCCTCATTGAACTGTTTTAACATCCTTGTTGAAAATCAGTCGATCATAAGTGTGATCATAAGGTTTACTTCTGGATTTTCAGTTCTATTCCATTGATCTAAATGTCTATCCTTGCATTAGGATCAAACTGTTTAATTACTATGTTTTGTAATAACTCTTAAAATTAAGAAATGTGCGGGGCGCCTGGGTGGCTCAGTCGATTAAGCATCCAACTCTTGATTTTGGCTCAGGTCATGATCTCACAGTCATGAGATAGAGCCCCACAGGCCAAGCTCCACAGTGGAGCCTGCTTAAACCCCCCCCCTCTCTCTCTCTGCCTCTCCCCCATTTGCTCTCTCAAAATAAATAAACTTAAAAAAATGTTAATAAAATTGAGAAATGTAACTCTTCCAACTTTGTGCTTTTTCTAGATGCTTTTAGCTATTCTGGCTCCCTTGCATTTCCATATAAATTTTAGGATTGGCTTGTCAATTTCTATAAAAAATACAGCTGGGATTCCAATACAGATTGTGTTATATTTTTGGATCAATTTGAAGAATGTTGCCACCCTAACAATGTTGAGTCTTTTGGATGTCCTTCCATTGTTTAAATCTCTAAAAAGAAATAATAAAAAAATAGAAAAAAATAAACCTTCTCTAATGTAATTGCTATTTTTGTAAATTCCAAAACAGTTGAATATTTGCAGTGTGGGATGGTTCGACTGACTAGAGAGAGAATAGAAAGTCTGTCGAACTTTTCCACAAAGCCAGCATAATACTGACACGCAAATCAGACACAAATCTAGCAGCACCTTAAAATCGTACAGTGCACCACAACCTGTTAGCTATGAGGGTGGTGGTTTCCTGTGGGGAGGGGCATAGGGTAGAAATGTGGGGAGGATGTGGGGATCTTCTGGGGTGGAGTCGAATGTGTGCCTTAACTTGTGTAGTGGTTCATCCAGCTTTGTGCTTTTTGCTCCCATAAATAAATAACTTCATTTAAACAAACGGAAAAGCTCAGCCCTACAGTTGTGGTTATTTCAGGAATACAACGCTAATGACTAATACTTATGGGGCATTCACCATGAGCCATATGCTAATCCAAGGCCCTTGTGTATACTTATTCCTTTAAATCCTGCAACACTCCTATGAGCTGGGTGCTATTGTTGATTGTTTTATTTATTTGATTTTTTAAATAATCTCTATGCCCAACGTGGGGCTTAAACTCACAATCCCAAGATCCACAGTCACACTCTCCACCCACTGAGCCAGCCAGGCGCCCCTTGGTTGATTGCTTTATAAAGGAGGCAACAAAGGCACAGAGAAGCTAAGAAACTTGCCGAGTGGGCAAGTAGAAGAGATAGAACTTGCTTCAGCCTGACAACGTGGCCTCTCAAACTCTGTGTCACACAGACTCTTTACTGATATTAGAGGAATCTTTAATACTGGCTACGGGAGAATGACCGCATGACCCTTCTTAGAGATTTGAAAGAGTATTCAATAAATTTCAACATCCATTATTGACATGATAACAACATGTTTCAGTTTTAAAATGCATCATGTCTAAGGTTGGACACTAGAGGCATTTTCTATGAAAGCCAAGAACGAGCTAAGAGAAATATATCGCTATTACTTAACATTATTCTGGATGTACCAAGATGGAAAAATAAGAAGTTTATGAATTCCAAAGTGGAGAAAAATATGATAATTATTTTCAAGTAATTGAATTGCATATCTAGATAATCCAAGAATACTAATCGAAAGCATCTTATAAGCAATGAATTAAGTCAGAATTAAGTTGGTTATAAAATGAATACCCCAAATCAACAGCATTTCTATATTGCAGAAAAAAACAGCTAGGAAAAAAAGAAAGAAAGAAAATATTGTACTTTAAAAAAGCTCCAACACCGACTATTACTACATCAGCCACAACAAAAAATGCAGGAAAATGAAAGAAGAAACAAATGAAGACATACCCTGTCCACCAATAAGAGGATTTCATGGTGTAAAGATGCATGTTTTCTGTTAACTAAACTTTACCTTAATTTTATATCAACAAAAAGTACATGCGGAGGGTTTTTTTTGGAAGTAGACTCACTGAGTCTAAAGTTCAAATGGAAAAATAAACAAGTGAGACTAGCCAGGAAAATTCTGAAAAAGGAAAGTAATAAAAAAGGTTTAACCCCAGTATGTATCAAAGCGTACTCTAAAGCTGCACTTTTGAAAAAAGTTTGGTGCTGGTACATGAGAGAAAGGCAGATTAACAAAACAGATTAGAATCTAGAAATCCACCCAAATGCATTTGAGAAGCTATTACACAGTAAAGCTATAGTTTTTTGAATCAGGGCAGAAAAAATAGAATGATACAGCGAAGTAATTGCCGTTAGGGTGACTGGCTAGCCGTTTGGAAAAATATAAATAAGTTAATGCTGGATGCCTATCTGATTCCGTCTACCAAATAAATTCCATACGGATAAACAATTGAAATGTAAATGGATGAAACAAGGAAGGAAGAAAACGTGGAAGCTTACGCGCATGCACACATGCAATTTTGATGGATAAAGTCTTTCTAGGCAAGAAATAAAACTTAGAAGCTAACAAGAAGGGGGTGCCTGGGTGGCTCAGTCGGTTGAGCATCCGACTTCAGCTGAGGTCGTGATCTCACAGTTTGTGGGTTCTGCTGACAGCTCAGAGCCTGGAGGCTGCTTCAGATTCTGTGTCTCCCTCTTTCTCTACCCCCCCCAACCCCCACTCATGCTCTGTCTCTGTCTCTCAAAAATAAATAAACATTAAAAAAAATTGTTTTTAAGGGGGGGCACCCTGGTGACTCGGTTGGGTGTCCAACTTTGGCTCAGGTCATGATCTCATGACTTGTAAGTTCCAGCCCTGCATCAGGCTCTGAGCTGAGAGCTCAGAGCCTGGAGTCTGCTTCAGATTCTGTGTTTCCCCCTCTCTCTGCTCCTCCCCCACTTGTGTTCTGTCTCTCTCTCTCTCAAAAATAAATAAACATTAAAAATAAATAAATAAATAAATAAAAATTTTTAAAAGAAGTTAAAAAGAAAAAGTTGGCTACATAAAATTGAAAATTAGGTGGACAGTATAAAAATAAAAATAGAACAGACTAAGTTAAAAGGTAGGTATCAAGCTAGAAAAGGTATTTTAAAATCCAGACAACAGACAAAAAAGCCAATGTTTTCCATATGTAAAGAGTTCTTATAAATAGACAGGAAAATAGGAATAGCTTTAAAATTGGACAAAGAATATAAAGTATCTCATAAAAAAGAAATTACTTATAAATTTTTTTTTCAACGTTTATTTATTTTTGGGACAGAGAGAGACAGAGCATGAACGGGGGAGGGGCAGAGAGAGAGGGAGACACAGAATCGGAAGCAGGCTCCAGGCTCTGAGCCATCAGCCCTGAGCCTGACGCGGGGCTCGAACTCACGGACTGCGAGATCATGACCTGGCTGAAGTCGGACGCTTAACCGACTGCGCCACCCAGGCGCCCCAAAAAGAAATTACTTATAAACACATAGAAAGTTTCTTGGGACACCTAGCTGGCTCAGTCGGAAGACCGTGAGACTCTTGAATCTTAGGGGGTCATTAGTTCGAGCCCCACTTTGGGTGTAGAGATTACTAAAACTAAATAAACTTAAAAAAAAAAAGAAAAAGAGAAAGAAAGTTTCTCAACCTCACTAGCAACTTAAGAAATATCAATTAAAATGAGATAATAGATTGGCAAAGATACAAGTGTTTCATACCGCCCCAAATGAGAAAGGAAATAGGTGCTCTCATAAATTGCTGGCAAGAGTATATATTGGGCACAATCGTTTGAAAGGCAGTTTAGTAATATTTATTACATTCCTAAATGTTCATATCCTTTGACCCAACTAGTCTACTTCCTCGAATTCATGGCACAGAGATCTCAGATATGTCAACAAAGGTGTAAATAGAATAATTTTCTTTGACCATCACAAACTAACAGAAAAGCTGGGAATACAGAAAAAGAACTTTTTTCCTGAACCAACCATGGGCACAGTCTGGAAATAGACCCAAATGCATGCCTCATCAGTGTGGAATAGGATACAGTACATTTCCTACAAGGTAGGAAATTCTCCTGCATAACCTCCACACGATGGTTGAAATCAGGAAATTAACATTGATATTCTCTAACCCTGAGACCCCTTTCAAGCCCATAATTATCTTAATAATGTCTTTTCAACAAAGGGATCCAGAGAAGCCAACATTGTTTTTAGTTGAGCTTTCTCATCCCTTTCAACCCCAAACAGCTCTCCGGTCTTTCCTGGACTGTCATTAACCTTGACACTTGACTGAATTACAAGCCAGTTGGTCTGAAGAATGCCCCACGGTTTAGTTGGTCTGAGATTTCCTCACGATTAGGTTTGAGTATTGCACCTTTGAGAGAAACAGCACAAGAACTTCTTGTTGCATCCTACCTACCAGGTGCTGCTAGATTTTGAGGTGAGGTCCACTGTTATGACTCCGTCAAGGTGGTGTCTCTGAGGCTTCCCTGTTTTAAAGATGCTCTTGTCTCTTTTAATTTGTAAGTATTTTGCGGGAGATGTTTTGATATTATGTACATACCCTCTTTCTCGTCAAACGTTTGTGTGTGTGTGGAAACCGCCTTATTGACTCACGTTTTTAAAGTGTGTAATTTGATAAGTTTTGACATATGTACACAGCTGTGAAACCATCACCACAATCAAGATAATAAACCTCCATCTCCCCTGAAAGTTTTCTCCTGCCTTTCTACAATCTTCCCCTCTCATTCTTCCTGCATTTCCCCAACCCTAGGCAAGCACTGATCTACTTTCCACTACTATAGAATAAGTTGCATTTCCTAGAATTTTATTGAAATGGAATGATAGTTTTCTTCTTTTTGGAAGTCTGAGTTCTTTCTATCAGCATAATTATTTTAAAATTCATCTATGTTTTGCACACATCAATAGTTCATTCCTTTGAAGTGCTGAAGAATATCCCATTGTATGGATATACACCAATTTATCCATTGTTCTGTTGGTTGACAATGGAGCTGTTCCTAGTTTTGGGGTTATTACAAATGAAGCTACTATAAACATTCACATACACATCTTTGTCTGGACAAATGTCTTCATGTCTCTTGGGTAAGTATCTAGGACTGTAATGGCTAGATCATGTATGGCAGGTGTGTGCTTACCTTTATAAGAAACTACCAAACAGCCTTCCAAAGTGATTGCGTGATTTTATGGTCCAACCAGCAATGTATGAGGGCTACAGATGCTTCATATCTTCACCAGCAACAGTCTTTTTTTTTTTTTAATGTGTATTCATTTTTGAGAGAGAGAGAGAGAGCGCAAGCATGAACGGGGGAGGGGCAGAGAGAGAGAGGGAGACCCAGAATCCTAAGCAGGCTCCAGGCTCTGAGCTGTCAGCAAAGAGCCTGACACGGGGCTCGAGCCCATGAACTGTGAGACCATGACCTGAGCTGAAGTCGGACGCTCAACTGACTGAACCACCCAGGAGCCCCTCATTTTGGACACTCTTATAGGTGTGTGGTATTACCTTACCACGGTTTAAAGTTGCATTTCCCTAATTAAACTAAAGATGTTGAGCATGTGTACATCTTTTTTTTTTTTTTTTTTTGGAGCGTGTATATATCTTACTGAGTGAAGTGTCTGTTTAAATTTTTGGCCCATTTAAAAAATAGGTTTTTTTTCTCAGGGCACCTGGGTGGTTCAGTCAGTTAAGCGTCTGACTCTTGATCTTGGGTCAGGTCATGATCTCATGAGTTCGTGAGATCGAGCCCCACACCCAGCTCTGCGCTGATAACACAGAGCCTGCTTGGGATTCTCTCTCTTCCTCGCTCTCTGCCCCTCCCCTCTCATCCTCTCTCTCAAGATCTCAAAAATAAATAAACATGAAAAAAAATGTTTTTAAGAATTAAAAAAATAAAAATAAATAAAAAATAGGTTGTTTTCTTATGACTGAGTTTTATATCTCCTTTGTACATTCTGGATGCAAATTCTTTATTGGATACGTGATTGGCTGTATACCTATATCAAAACTTACCTTCTAGTCTGTGGCTTGTGTTTTCATTCTCTGAGCAGCGTCTTTTGAAGAGCTAAAGTTCTTAATTTTTATGTGTTATGGACTGTGTTTTTGGTAACTATGACATCATTGCCCAACTCAAGGTCACAAAGATTTCTCCTGTATTTTCTTCCAGAAATTCTACTGTTTTTGCTTTCAGATTTAGACATGAGATCCATTTTGAGTTTATTTTTGTATATGGTGTAGGGTATGAGTGGAGGTACTATTTCCTGCATATGGCTATCCAGCAGAATTGTCTTCATACCCATTGCTGAAAATAGATTGACCAGAGTGTATAGATTTATTTCAGGATTTCCTGCTCTGTTACATTGACCTATTTGTCTCTCTTGATGTCACTTGATTACAGCTGCTTTCCAATAAATCTTGAAGTCAGGTTGTCTACATCCTCCAGCTTGGATCTTTTTCTTTTTTCTTTTAATTTTTATTTATTTACTTATTTAAATTTTGAGTAAATCTCTCTCCCCAACATGGGGCTTGAACTCATGACCCCGAGATCAAGAGTCACATGCTTTATGGTCAGAGCAGCCACGCGCTCCAGTTTTGGTTTTTTTCAAGATCGTTGTGGCCATTCTACCTCCTCCACAGTTTTATATGAAATTGAGAATCAACTTGCCAATTTTTACCAAACCAAGAAAGGCCAAGCCTGCTGGGATTTCATTATCCTTGCATTAATTCTGTAAATCAGTTTGGGAAAAATTGACATTTTACCAGTATTGAGTCTTCTGATCCTTAAACATAGTATATCTCCATTTATTTAGGTATCCTTTAATTTCTCTCAGTGATATTTTTGTAGTTCTCTGTGTATAGGTTTTACAGATGTTTTGTCAGACTTATCTCGAGTATTTCATTTTTTATACATTTTTTAATTGTTTATTTATTTTTGAGAGAGAGAGAGAGAGTGCATGCAAATGGGGCAGGGGAGACACAGAATCCTAAGCAGGCTCCAGGTTCTGAGCTGTCAGCACAGAGCAGGACTCGGAGCTCAAACCCACGAACAGTGAGATCATGACCTGAGCCACAAACGCTTAACTAAGTGAGCCACCCAGGCACCCAGAGTATTTCATTTTTTTTATGCCATTGAAAATGGTTGTGCTTCGGGCACCTGGGTTGTTCAGTCAGTTAAAGGTCCGACTGTGGCTCAGGTAATGATCTCACGGTTCATAGATTTCAGCCCCACATCAGGCTCTGTGCTCACAGCTCGAAGACTGGAGCCTCCTTTGGATTCTGTGTCTCCCTCTCTCTCTGCCCCTCCCCTGCTTGTGCTCTGTCTCTCACTGTCTCAAAGATAAATAAACATTAAAAAAAGAAGAAAGAAAATGGTTGTGCTTTTGGTTCCAATTTCAGATTGATCGTTGCTGTTGTATAGAAATGCAACTGATTTTTGGATGTTGCTTTTGTGCTCTACATGCTTGCTAAAGTCACTTATTAAATCTAGTAGCTTCTTTGTAGATGCCATAGAATTTCTGCAGAGATGATCAGGCCATCTGTGAATAAAGACAGTTGTATTTCTTCCTTTTCCCTCTTCTGCATTGGCCAGAAGCTCCAGAAAAATGTTGAATAGAAGAAGTTCAAGCAGGCATTTTTGTCTTGTTCCTGATATTAGAGGAAAACTATTCAGTATTTCATCATGAAGTGTGATATTAGTTGCAGAAGTTTTATACATGTCCTTTACCATGCTGAGCAAAGTTCCCTTCTATTCCTCGTTTACTATGAGGCTTTAAAAAACAAAACAAACCAACCAAACAAACCAAACCCCCCCCCCCCCAAAAAACAAGAATGGATATTGGAGGGGGTATCTGGCTAGCACAGTTGGTAGAGTGTGTGATTCTTGATCTCAGGATTGTGAGTTCAAGCCCCGTGTTGAGTGAAGACATTACTTTACAAAAATAAAAATATTAAAAGAAAATAATGGGGGCATAATAATGGCTTAGTCAGTTAAGCATTTGACTTCAGCTCGGATCATGATCTCACGGTTGGTGAGTTCGAGCCCCACGTCAGGCTCTGTGCTGACAGCTGGTAGCCTGGAGCTGCATCAGATCCTTTGTTCCCCTCTCTCTCTTCCCACTCCATAGCTTGTGCTCTCTCTCTCTCTCTCTCTCTCTCAAAAACAAATGGACATTAAAAAAAAAGTCTTTAAAAAGCTTTAAAAAAATTAAAAAATGGATATTGGATTTTGTTAAGAGTTTTCTCTGCATCTATTGAGATAATCATATGGTTTTTCTTTTATAGTTTTATAATATGATGAGTTATGTTGATTACATTTGTGGAATAATACCACTTCACTATGGAATATTGTTATTTTTATATATGGTTGAGTTTGGCAAAATTTTTAAATTTGTACATTTGTGTTCATTAGAGACATTGGTGTATAGTTTTCTTGCAATATCTTAGCCTTTGTTACTGGAGTAATGTTGACCTCAGAAGGAATTGGGAAATAGTCTCTCTTCTTTAATTTTCTGGAAGAGTCTGATAGAATTTATATAATTTATTTCTTAAATATTTGGTGAAATAAATGAAGCCATCCGGACCTGGAGTTTTCTTCATGGAATGTTTTTAACCACAAAGTCAAATTTGTAAATAGATATAGGACTATTCAGGTCATCAGTTTCTTCTTGGGTGAGTTTTCTAGTTTGTGTCTTTCAAGGGATTTGTTCCTTTTATCTAAGTTGATGAATTTTTTTGGCATAAACTGGTTCATATTATTTGCTTATTGTCATTTTATTCTCTATAGAATTTGCAGTGATATCATGTCACCTATTTCTTATTATTACTTTGTGTCTTCTTTTTTCTTGACTAAAAGAATTGTGTGAATTGTATTTATTTTCTTAAAGAACCAGGGTCCCCCCCCCCCATGGATTTTTATCAATTATTTTTCTGTTTTCTGTTTCACTTACTGCCACTCTGATCTTTATTATTTCTTCTCTTTATTTTGATTTTCATTTGCTCTTCTTTTTTCTAGTGTCTTAAGGGAGAAACTAAGTCCATTGATGTGAGACCTTCTTTTCCAATACAGATATTTAGTGTGCTATAAATATCCTCTACTCCATTAGCTACATTCTACAAACTGTGGTGTGTTATGTTTTCATTTTCATTTATTCATACATTCTAGTTTTCCTTTTGATTTCTCCTTTGACACTCGGGTTATTTAGAAGGGTGTTCTTTTGTTTCCATTTTTTTTTCTTATCAGGGATTACTGTCTTCCATTACTTGATTTTCAACATCTTGAAAACTGTTGTCTTATAAATTTTGTGTGTATTTTCAGTTGTTTCAGGAGGAAGGGTAAATATAGCTTTGTTTGCTCTGTCTCAGTTGGAAGCAGAAGTCCTTGTTCCTCATCAAACATTGGATAAATGAATGAATGAATGCAATACATTTGTGTCTATACAGATAGTTTCCTATTTTATTGAGTGGATTATAATCCCTTACTGTCATTGTTTATTTTAATGTTAAAATTATCCTAAGTTTGGTCAGTGAATATAAACCTTTTTAAATATGGAAATGCTTGGTGTGGCATTTCTCCACCAAAATGAACAGACTGACAATGAAGGTGATTGGCCCTCAAGGAAAAGCAGGGTGCCATTATCACTTGGTCCATTCACACAAAAAATAAGGAAATAACAATTGATTATTATTTTTTGAAAGGTTTTTTTTTTAATGTTTATTTATTTTTGAGAGAGAGAGAGCAGGGGAAGGGCAAAGAGGGAGGGGGAGAGAGGATCTGAAGCAGGTTCCTGTCCTGACAGCAGACAGCAGGATGAGGGGCTGAAACTCACAAACTGTGAGATCATGACCTGAGCCAAAGTCAGACACTTAACTGACTGAGCCACCCACGAGCCCCTGGAGATTTTATTTTTGAGTAATCTCTACACCCAGCGTGGAGCTCAAACTCATAACCCTGAGATAAAGAGTCATGTGTGTTACCCACTGAGCCAGCCAGGTGCGCCAATAACTGATTATTTTAACAGTGAATGTCTGAGGGACCCAGTAAGGAGCAGAAGCATTCACTTTATTCTCGACACAATAGTGAAGGTACCTGATGGCAAAGGAACGCATTATAGAATGAATGTTATTTGCATCTTTAAGGTAAAGCAAAACCCAGCCAATCAGAAGCCAAGCATATGTCTAGGCGAATCTAGCTCTTGCTGGCAGTCAAGAGGGTAACAAGCAAGTACTTGGGAGAACAATGATGCTCCTTGGCACACATTATGGAACTCCTTGGAAGAAAAACGACATTCATTCTTCATCATTCAACAAGTATTAATTCAATGTTTAATGCCTCGTAGGCAAGGCTGTAGGTACTGGGGAATATAACACTGGACTCAACTGTCAGGTCCCCACTCTACAGGGCCTTACATGCCAGCAGTGTTGGGATAAAATGAGCTAACTCATGAGCACATGTGAAATTCCAGCCACAAATGCTCAAGGGGGTCTTTCCAGGGAGCTGGGTTTCCACCTGAATAGGAGGGGACAAGAGTCAGTGAAGTCTCAGTTAGCATTGGTACTCGAATCCCATCTACGTTGTTATGAGGTCCAGAGAATCCCAGGGAAGGCTTGTCAAAACATTTGAACTGGGCTTTGAAATAGGAGTTTGTTAGGTGGACATAATAGAAGTGTTCCATTCAGAAGAAATAAGATGTTTAAGTCGTAGAAGCATTGACAAAATGAGAGAGTAGCAACGATTCAGTGTCACTGGAACACAGAATAAGAATTCTCAGAAGGGCACCTGGGTGGCTCAGTAGGTTAAGCTCGGCTTAACCAACCAACCCGGTCATGATCTCCTGGTTCGTGAGTTTGAGCCCCGTGTCAGGCTCTGTGTTGTCTGCTCAGCACCTGGAGCCTGCTTCGGATTCTGTGTCTCCCTCTCTCTCTGCCCTTCCCCCATTCACACTCTGTCTCTCTCCATCTCTCAAAAATAAACATCGGGGGGAAAAAAAGAATTCTCAGAAACTGGGAAAGTTTGGTTGGTAAGAATTCTTGAAGGGCCTTTTATGCTAGGCAAGGAGTTTCAGATAGTATCCTATAGAATAGAGAGAATTTTAAGCAGCAGCAATACCTGACCAGATTTGCTTGTTGAAAGATCATTTTGATGGCATTGTGGATATTTGAATAGAGAAAGGTGAACAATGCATGGAAAAATCATTCCTGGGGCGCCCAGGTGGCTCAGTCCGTTAAACATCCAACTCGTGATTTCAGCTCAGGTCATGATCTCATGGTTTGTGGTTCCAGCCCTGCGTCAGGCTCCCAGCTGACAGCACGGAGCCTGCTTGAGAGTCTCTGCCTCCCTCTCTCTCTGCCCGTGCCCTGCGCTCTCTCTCTCTCTCTCTCTCTCAAAATAAACTTAAAAAAAAAAAAGGTTGCTTTAGAAAAATGATTCCTTCACTTAGTAAATATTACTAAGAGCCGAATATATACTAGGCATTGTGATAGATGCTAAAAATGAGAGCAAGGAACCTGGTCCTTTCTCTCCTGGAACTTACAAAGAATCTGGAGAATCAAATATTGAATAAATAATGGCAAAAATATTCCATCACAAATTTGATAATGCTACAAAGAGGTAGAGACTGCCTTTAGAATATGTAATTGGGACAACTAACAGGTGGTGGTCAGAAAGTCCTTCCTGAAGAAGTTCCACGGGGATTGAGAGCCAGTACATGGTTAGCAACAGACCGGGTCGAGGAGTTGGGCACCTTTTCAAAAGTGAAAGGAAGGCCCTTGGGTTATCTGGATTTATGAGCAAGGGGAATGACCAGAGATACCATTAAGAAAACACCATTGGAGCGTCTGAGTGGCTCAGTTGGTTAAGCGGCTGACTTCAGCTCAGGTCATGATCTCACAGTTTGCGAGTTCAAGCCCCGTGTCAGGCTCTGTGCTGACAGCTCAGAGCCTGGAGCCAGTTTCAGATTCTGTGTCTCTCTCTCTGCCCCTCCCTTGCTTGTTCTCTCTCTCTCTCTCTCTGTCTCAAAAATAAGCATTAAAAAAAAGCAGAGGAAGAAGAAGAAGAAGAAACCGTAGACCATGTTAAAGATGTTAGGCATTGAGTCAAGAGCCTTGGAAAGTCTTTGAATGATTTGAAGCTGGAGAATAAGATGATTAAGTTTTCATTTTAAGAGAAGATCGCTAAGGATGCTACATGGAGAATGATCTCAAGAGGCAAGGAGTGAACACGTGCAGTGCTGCCCAGCACGTGTGGCGGTGGGATCCCTTCCCAGGATTGGAAGTACAACCTGGTGGAACCATTTTAGGAACATTCTAGAGTTTCTCACGTAGTTAAACATACACGTATCCTGTGCTTCAGCAATTGTGTTCCTCGTTATTTATCCAAGAGAAATAAAAACATATGTCTACAGTCCACCAGAAAAGACATGCACAAGAATGTTCTTAGCAGCTTTATTCATAATAACCCCAGGCTGGAAATAACCCAAACGTCAATCAACAGAAGATGGTGAACAAGCTGTGCATCCATTCAATGGAATACTTTTCAGTAACAAAAAGAAATTCACTTCTGATGCTTGCAACAACATCAATGACTCTCACAGACATTGAGCAAGAGAAGCCAGGCACAAAGGAGACATAAATATATATATATGTATATATATATATATATATATATATATACACATATATATATATATATATGGTGTATGACTCCATTTATATAAGGTTCTAGAACAGACAATCCTAATTTATGGGGATGTAAGTCAGAAATGTAGCAGCTTCCTGGTGTCAGGTGTGTGTGTGTTGAGGGGGAGCAGGTGAGTGACTGAGAAGGGGCACAAGGGAATATTCTGGGGTGTTTGACGTCTTCTACATGTTGACTGTGGTAGTGGTTACACGAGTGTATTTATTTGTCAAACTCATTGCATTTTGCACTTCACATGGGTGCATTTGTTTTATTTAAACAATACCACAAGCAAAAAATAAAAGAGGGAGGAAGGGAAGAATTTGTGGAGTTTTAGGGGGTGTGCTGGAGATGGCGGTGGAGAAACAGAGGAAGGGACGAATAAGAAAGACGTTTGGAGACCAAATAACCTACTGATGCATTGGATGGTGGGGGGGGCGGGGGGGGGAAGTCAAGACGGATTCTTGGGTTTCTGGCTGGGCAGGTTCAGTGAGCTGAACAGTAACAGTTACTACTGACCTGAGGAAAACTGTCCCCTTGGAGACATGTTTGTGTGCGGTGGGGGAAGGAGGCAGAGGAGGACGTGAGTCTGAGACTCATCAGTCTAATGTACTTGGCCCCATTATAGTACCTTTACCCCATTTTCCTTCTCCCTGGCTGGAGTATCAAACCTCCTCAGGCCTCATTCTGGCCACGATCTTCTCACTCTGTAGCAATGGTTCTCAAGAAATGGTTCTCCACCCCCATTCCTCAGTGGATGGGAGATTCAGTGGCTAGGAGCCGTGGGTGCTGGCTGGTCCCACAAAGTGGAAAATTCCCTCTCTCGCTCGGCAGGCACTCACACAAGTGAACGGCATGTTTCTAATCACCAGAGGACCCAATGCCTTACTTTTTTCAGTTTTAATGTACCCAAAAAGTTCTGGGAATGCAATTACCATGTCAGTTGAAGGAGACTTATTGTCTGGTCGTTCGGAACCTGACTGAGAGTTGTGCTGTATTCCGGATAAAAATTTGTCTCCAACATCACTACCCATCTTGGTGTGTGCGTCATCGGTGGGACACTGCTGGGTCAGCCTGCATTTGTCATGGGGATTCGACCTGCAGTGGCCAGCTTCTGTCTACTTTCCTGAGGTTTCCAGTGGACACTATTCCCAAGGCCTCACCCAGGGAAAGAGTTTATTTTATGATGCGTGCCTTTCTCTTATTTTTCCTTTGAATCAGTCATTGCATACCTCTTTTGAAATGATGTGCTAGGTAGGTTATATTATCTATGGTTATCATTTGGGGAGAGTAAAGGGTGGTGTTACAAAATATTTGTTAGCAAAAGGGCCTGTAGAGTCTAAAATGGTTGAGATAAACGAGACTACAATGTAGCGGTTAGCGACCTGGGCTCAGGAGCCAAATTGCTTGGTTTTACTACTACAATTATTGTGACTTTGGACAAGTTAATTATCCTCATCTGTAAAATGGGGAGCACTTTCCTACCTCGAGGGGTATGTGAGGAAAACCATGAGTGTTTAGTTAATATTTGTCAAGCACTTAGACCAATGCATGACTGGCACGTATTAAGCACCAAATAAATTTTAGTTAAATAAAATAAATACACTCTCTCTGGGAAATCTTCTTCATGTTCATGCCTTTAAATTCCATCTATACATTATTGTGGAAAATTTTCTAAATTCAAAAACGTTTTGGGGCCCCTGGGTGGCTCAGTCAGTTAAGGGTCGCGTTGATGTTGGAACTCACGTTGTGTTTGTAAGTTTGAGCCCAATGTCGGGCTCTGTGCTGACAGCTCAGAGCCTGAAACCTGCTTCAGATTCTGTGTCTCCCTCTCTCTCCACCCTTCCCCTGCTCACGCTCTGTCTGTCTCTGTCTCAAAAACAAATAATGAAAACACTAAAAAAAATTTTTTAAATGTTTTGAGTCAGCTTTGCCTAAAAAATACATATATAGATATATCAGGATGACATTTGGTTAAAAAAAAAAAAAGCCTTGGGAGGAAAAAAAAATCATTTTCTTTCAAGTACGTAGTTTCCCAAGTCAGGCTAGTCATTCACTCTTCCCAGTGAGAAGAAGAAAGGGTTGAAGAACATATATGTTCTGGTAACCTCAAAAACCAAAGAAACAAGAACCCAAGGAAGAAAGACAAATGAAGAAAAGGTCTTATTTAAATTTAAATTCAGGAGCACCTGGCTGTTTCAGTTGGTAGAGCATGCAACCCTTAATCTCAGGGTGGTGAGTTTGAGCCCCACATTGGGGGTAGAGGTTACTTAAACATAAAATCTTCAGAAAGTTTTTATTTTTTTTTTAATTAAAAAAAATTTTTTTAACGTTTATTTATTTTTGGGACAGAGAGAGACAGAGCATGAACGGGGGAGGGGCAGAGAGAGAGGGAGACACACAGAATCGGAAGCAGGCTCCAGGCTCTGAGCCATCAGCCCAGAGCCTGACGCGGGGCTCGAACTCACGGACCGCGAGATCGTGACCTGGCTGAAGTCGGACACTTAACCGACTGAGCCACCCAGGCGCCCCGAAAGTTTTTAAATTGGTACAGATTCTGTTTCATATTATACTCAGCAAGAAGAAGCGAGAAGTTTCCTGACACAGTTACGTGTTTTTCCCAAGCTTTTTCATTAAAAACAAGTTATTGTTGGAAAGGTGTTTCATGTTCTGTACAAATTCTCAAACTGTAAACTTCAACAATGCGCCACACAAAATATTCTAATATTCATTTAATTAGAAAGTATGCTTGTTGTAGGAATGGCATTTGCTTACTTAAATGAGCAGTGGTAATGAAACCCATCACTGCATACCAGACCTCGTTTCTGGTTTTGTTCTGAATTGATTATGCAAAGTAAAATAAAAATGGCGGCTCCAGTGGATTTAAAGGCAAATGCAATACAGAGCCTATTTTCATCCACAACAAGGACTCGCAAATATAAACCTCCAGCCTGAGACCTTTCCTCTGCTGTTCCCTGGGTCCTGGTTTGCCTCTCCTCAGCTTTCAGCTCTCTGGTGAAGCTTCACATTTTCAAAGAAACCTTCTTTGACCACATAATCTACGTTACGTTCCTTCTTTTTACACTTTCTTGGAACACCTTCGTTTCCTTCTGTGTGTTTGTCATCGTTTGTAATTATATACTTTATAGTTTGCTTAAAAAAAAAAAAGAAATCTGTCCCATTAGACTTCATCCACCAAAGTAGTTCCTTACAAATGCAGGGAACCAGGCCCTAACACGGTATCTAGCACACAGTAGGTGCTCAATAAATATTTGTTGCATGGGTGATCTGTCATTTTGGCATTCTGGTGTATACAGGTGAGATATGGGCTAAATACATGAATTTGAAAGTCTGCATTTGAACAGTATTTAAGTATAAGAGAGTCAATGAGGTCGCCCATCCCAAGGAGAAAGTGGAGAGAGAAAGAGAGAGAGAGGGAGAAAGAGTGAGAGAGAAGGAGGTTTGGAACAGAGCCTTGGGGATCCCGACATTTATTTGGTATAAAGCAGGAGATGCTGGCAGAGGGTACAAAAAAAGGAATTGCCAGAGAGGTAAAAAGAAATTTGGGAGAATGGGTTGCCAAGACAGCCGGTAGAAGAGACTCAGTAGGAGTGGCCAGTTGTGGAAATACAGCTAAGACCTAAGTCAAGATGAGGCGAGAAATGTCACATTGAGTTTGGCAGTTTCAAGGTCAATTGTGACATGCATAAGAGCAATTTGGGGGAGGACTAGAAAGGATTTTTTTAAAAAATCAGCTGTGTAAATGTCAATAAATACTGTTGTCTTCATTGCGTTATGCTGTGATGGAAAATTATTCATAAACCTGGTATGAAAACATACTGTGCTATAAATACATGTTCATATTTTTTAACTCCTAAAGAAATGATGTAATATAATTTTTTAACATTTTAAGTAGAAAGGACCGTAAAAGAAAACCAAAGCAAATATGCGTTTGTATGGACTTAATGGCAGGGGGAAAAAAATCACTTAGGGTTTATTTGATGGCCTCTACTTTGACATTTTGTAAACCTGATTTTTAAAATTGTGTGTGTGTTTAACATGCTCGTTGTATAAAATGAAACAAAAATGAAACAAAACAAAAAAGCCGTATACGTTAAAAGAAGAAATTTTAAATCCTCATAATATCATCAGCTAACGTTTTGGCGCTCATGTTTTAGGACTTTTTGTGCATGCATGCATTCATTCATTAACTTATTACACATCTGCCTCAGAGAGGAGAGGAACTGGGCAGGCAGTCAAGGGAGGTTTGGTTTCTTTTTAATGGGAGAGATTGGGGCATGTTTTAAAGGCAGTGCAAAGAAAGACCTAGTTTAGAAAGAGGGAAACGGGATGATCCTTAGAGTGAGGTTTCTGCGAAGGAGGGAGTGGATTTTAAGCACAGAGAGGAGGAATCGTTTTTGATTAGGGGGAAGAAAAGCGTTTTGAGGGGATGGAAAGAATATACACACACACACACGAACACATACATGTATTTTATTGCATCTACGTGTAGGTACTTGGCTGTATCTACCTGTAGGTAAGCAGCAATCTCCCATCGACACTTGGGTATATATTTTTACTTTACTGCACGAATGGAGCGTATTGTATTTACATGCTTCCTGCGGTGTGAGTTTGGAACCCGCTTCTTCACTTACTCTATTGTAACCACCTTCCCCTCGCCGTCGTCCTTCCTCCCCATCATTTTTGCAGTAGCTCAGTTTTTAAAGCCACCTTCGAGTGTTGGACATTTTGGCCGTTCACGGTTTTTCACCATCGTCCGTGCCGGCACTTAACATCTTGACGGTGAAAATATTTGTAGATATCCAGGATTATTTTCGGAACAGAAATCCGTGCCCGTGGAATTGCTGAGTCAAACGGTCTGCAAAACTCGGTGGATAAAAATCGCTTTTAAACCTCCTAGCCCACCTCAGGTATGCATTCTTCACCTGAGGAGGAAGCAGAGGAGCACAGAGGTTAAATAACTGGCCCAAGGTCAAAAATAATTACAAGTGGCGGATTTCAAAAGCCGCGCGGGGTCATCTTGCTGCGGCAGGGGTAGAATTTGCGATTTAGGATTTTTTTTTTTTTTTTTTTTTTTTTTTTTGGTGTGTTTCGGTGGGGGAGGGGCCGGGCGGCAGGGAAGGAAACTTGTGTCGCAGCAAAGAAGGAGGAGGAGGAGGGGCGGGACTCCAGTCGGATCGCAGCCGGCAGCGGCGAAAGAGGCTGGGCCCGGGGCTCGGCGGGCTCCCCAGCCTCTGTGCGGGGCGCCTAGGAGGCAGTGAACTCCCTCGGGGAGGTCCGGGCCGCCGGCCGCGAGCCGCGCCCGGGCGGTTGCCAAGGGCCCGTCCCGTCTGCGGGGTTAGTTGCTAGGACCTCCATCTTGAGGCCGGCGGCCGCGGCGCCCCCGGAAGGGGTTGCCGAGCGGGGCATTCACTTCCGGTCTGGGGCCTGCGGCGGCGGCGGTGGCGGCGGCGGCGGCAGCGGGTCGGTGTAGAAAATGGCGCTGGTGCAGCGGCTCGGGCCTCTCCCCGCGGCGCTGCGGAGGGCTTGAGGCTCGCGAGCCTCACTCGCCGCGCCCCACTTGCTCGTGCACTTTACACACATGAGGTGAGCAGGGCGGGGGCCTCCCTTCGGGCGGGAGGAGCCTGGGGCGCTGCCGCAGGGCCCGCGACCGCGGGCGGCGGCGGCGGCGGCGGCGGGCGTCCCCGAGACCTCGGGCCTCGACGGGGAGGGGGGGGGGGCCGCGAGGGCGCCGCTGCGCAGGCCGGGCGGGAGGCCCGAGGGGCCGCGCCGCGCAGCTGGGGCCGGGCCGGGGGCTGCGGCTCGCCCTCGCAGCCCGCCCGCAGTCCGGGCTGCAGCCCCGCAGCTTTGTGAGCACCCCCGGGCTCCCCTCCCCTCCCCCATCCGCCCCGGCGCGAGCCTCTGCCGCAGCAGCTCCGTTTTCACGCGCATCTCTCTCTCCCTCTCTCTCCCCCCCTCTCTCCCCCCCTCCCCCTTTTCTTTTCTCTTGCAGAGAATTGGAAGCTAAAGCTACCAAAGACGTAGAAAGGAATCTTAGCAGGTAAGATGGGCGAGCTTCCGTCTGTCGCCCCATTAATCGTGTATTTGCACTCTGGTTCGCCCTTTCTGGGTTTAGAAGTTTCCCCGTGTCATTTTCTTTCGCACGCAGGGAATAGGCAGACGGGAGAAGAGGCCGGAGGGAATACTGGATGGAGGGATTGCGGGGAGATGCGTAATTACGCGTGTGTTCTTTTCTTTGGGAGAGAAAAAAAACAGCGAAAAGCAATTCTTGTAAACTTAGTTAAAGCATTCTCACCCTTTTAGAATTTAATTAGGGGACTTGTGCATTAATTACTATTGTAAATGGTTGCAGGCATTGTGTGACTCATGATTGAGGCGGCCCTTATGGCGGGCTGTCAAACTGTTTTGGCTTCCCCGTTATTACTTTGTAACTCAAATTGTTGCCTTTATAAGAAGATACTATGTTCGCTTTTTTTTTTTTTCCCCCCCTCCAACACATCGTAGTCATGCGGGTTCTGTTGCACTGGAAACAGTTTTGCCCTTGAACTTGAACAAGCATAAACTGCGTTTTGTTTTCTTTTGAAACTAGGTTTGTGTCTGTGTTCGGTGTGTGCTCTTTTTATCAGCTGGTGGAATAATTAAAAATTTGTTCCCAATGCGTGGTTATCATTTCTATTGGGCCTGAGTGCTGTTGCACTGGTAACTTAAATCATCACCACAAAGGGATTTTTTTGTTTTTTTAAACGTTGCCTTTATGGAAATGTTTAGCTTTATGGAGCCATAATCGCTTAAAGCATCAGAGCATTGCACTGTATTTAACTCCTTTTCACATCCATTTCCTCAGTCTTTTTTTTTTTTTTTTTTGCCATTTTCTTTTGAATCCTATTGAGAGACTCAGAGAAACTTCTAGATTAACCTTATCAGTGAGCAGCTTTCTTTTTCACTTGGCCAGAGTAAAGTAAAATTTCTCCTGTCTCAGGTCTTAATGGAGTTTGTCCTTGACGACTGTAAGTTTTAGGTTTACGTTATGGTGAGGTTAATAACACGGAATTCAAATCATGTGAATATTTTTCACCACATAAACTCATTCCAAATTGCTGGTCTTTTGAGTTTTATAGATAATTAGTCTGTTAAGGTGATCATTAAAAAATCTTTTCAGTTGGTGAGGGTGGGCATCATTGGCTTACCAAATAAGAGATCTTCTGTTATAATTATGGAGACTGGTTAAAGGAAATTAAGCCTGACAACTTTGACTAAATATCTGTCCTTCGGACATGTAATAAGTTTTGTTGTCAAAACCTTTAAAAAAAATGTTAAGATATGAAACCATGAAAGAAAACAGGTTGAATTTTCAGCAGCAGAAGAGAGATTGGAGTCTCTTTCTCCTTCCTTTTTTGCTTTGTCAGGTGACTCTATCAGTATAATTTCTATGGAGGTTTTCTGGGGCTTAATTAAAAATTGCCTCTACTGTGGGTATAATTTTCATACGCTATTCTAGTTGGATGGAACTGAGAGTCTCCGTATGAGCTATGTATCAGAGTTTGAATCCCGGCTCTGCCACTTGCAGTATGACCTTGACTCTTGGCAAATCACTTAGCCTCTCTGTGTAATCTGTAAAACAAGGGGTTCGGGCCAGCCAGTTGCTCAGGTGTGTTAGGCCCCTTGGGTTGTATAGAAAGGAGTCCAGTGTGACACTTGGCAACAGAGAGCTTGTTCAATCCGGTAGGAAGACTGTAATATGTGCACAAGTAACTAATACAAGGCAGATGATGTAGAGGTCAGGCCACCGTCTCCTGCCATGCTTGAAGATCGAAAAGGAAGGACGAGTATCAAGGAGGTTACAAGGCAGCGTATACTAAGGACCGGGAGAGGGTAGTGTTGCTTAAAGGTTAAAAGTGTTCCGAGGGGGGAGAGGTGCGATTAGGCGGGCAAATGCTTTCTGTCAACTCCATCTCTGTGCTTCCTTTTTCCCATATAAGGAGAGTGTGTCTGTCTGGAGGCATTTGTGCTCTCCCTAGGAAATCCAGGCATTATCCTGTATTCCTTTAGCAAACATGTCTTCGGCATCTTCTGTGTTCCAAACGCAAGGCTAGGCACCTGGGAGGAGAAGAGAAGTAGCTTAATGTACTGAATGCGTACTCTGCCTGGCACACTCTTCTCAAGACTTTACGTGGACTCCTCTGATCCCTGGGTCACTGTGTGAGGTGGGTGCCAGTGGTCCTGTTTTACGGGAATATTCCTGCTCTGAGACAAAGGTTAAGGAACTTTCAGGAGGCCACACCACTAGTAATTGAAGGAGCTGTCAGGCTTTAGGTCGTGTCGTATCGTCTGTTACTAGAGACATGGTTCTTTGCCTTGAAAAATTCGAAAATATCTCTGAGGAGGCAGAGACACAGGTACATACAATACTTCCAGACCAGAGCTTCTTAGTCTGGGCTCTGTTGATGTTTCGGACCAGATAGTTTATTATTGTGAGGTCTGCCCTGTGCATTGTGGGGTGTTCAGCAGCATCTGCCTGTAGTACCCCCATCCAGGCGTGACATTCAGAAATGTCTTCAGATATTGCTAAATGTTCTCTGGGGGGCAAAATCACCCCCACAGCTGAGAACCACTATTCTAGATCTTCATGTTCCCCAAAGATAACCAAACATGCAAATTTTTAATGTTAAGTTAATTTTAACGTGTTTTAGTACTGTGGAAGTCCAAATGTTACTGTGTGTACCCCTGTTTTGAACCCTCCAGTCTCTGAATGTCAATGCCATATTGCCGTTCTTCGTTCCCTCTGCCAAGTGGTAGATCCTCAAGACAGCGTGCCAGGTAGCGAGCGAGAGTTAGAATCAGCACAAGACAGAAATTTCGTTTACTTACCCGGGGTAAACTATAGTTCTTTCACAGTTGGCCATTAAAATGGTCACTTTCTGCGGCACCTGGGTGGCTCAGTCGGTTAAATGCCCAGCTTCAGCTCAGGTCATGAGCTCATGGTTCGTGGGTTTGAGCCCTGCGTCGGGCTGTGCTGACGGCTCAGAGCCTGAAGCCTGCTTTGGATTCTGTGTCTCCCTCTCTCTCTGCCCCTCCCCTGCTCATGCTCTGTCTCTCAAAACTAAATAAACATTAAAAGAATTTTAAATTGTCACTTTATGTCAGTATCATGGGCATTGAAAAGAGGAAACTGTAACATCTAGATGGGGGTGGTCACATTGGAATGGAACTTTAAAGGATAGAATCACTTTTGAAAGGCAGAGAAAAGGGCAGTGTGAGAACAACAGAACTGAAGGCACAAAATCCAGGAAGTACAGGGAATTTTGAAATAGCAGTGGGTAGTTTGGTTGGATTGGCATACAAGAGCAGGGACGGGTGCAGTATTAGGTTGAGGACTTTGGGCATAGATCTTTTAGTAGTGTGGAGCTATCGTACGCTCTTGGGGAGGGTAGTGTGATATGCTAGAATAATGGTAACTTGTGATGTGGGCTGGAGGTGTGGGAGGCCCGGATTACAGCGGTGGTAGAAAAGGCGTGAGAGTGGGAGATACTGAGGAAGTGCAGTCCGGGATTTGGCAAGTAACTAACCTGGGTTTAGTTGTGAGAGGGGACTAGACATACCGGGGTCTCCGTTTTGGATGAATGGGAGATTGACTCAGCCTCTGAACAGAATAGAGGTCAGAACAGAAATAGGAATTTGGTGAGAGAAGATAGTAAGTTACATTTTTGAGTTGTAAAAAAAATTTTTCGAATGCAACTGATCTAATTTTAAAAACTCTTTTGCAGGCCATAGCCATAGAATCATTGGGTATTTAGAGCTAGACCATGACATCAGAGAGACCAGCCAGTATTCTGAGCCCTTCTTTTTTTTTTTTTTTTTTTTAATGTTTATTTATTTATTTTGTGGGGGAGGGGCAGGGAGAGAGGGAGACACAAAATCCCAAGCAGGTTCTGTGGAATCAGCATAGAGCCCTACATGGGGCTCGAACCCGCAAACCGTGAGGTCAGGACCTGAGCCAAAATCACGAGTCAAACACTTAACCGACTAAGCCACCCAGGTGCCCCATGACCCCTGTTTTACAGATGAGAAAGCTATGGTTGAGATAGATCTAGTAACGCAGTCAAGGTTATATTCTCTCAAGTGACAGATCTGGAATTCCAACAGGCCTCTCACCTCTATCGAGTTCTTGCAGCTGAGCAATATTTTATTTTATATTGCACAGTAAAAAAATGATAACTTTGGTTTCTCCTTTCGGGAAATGTAAAAACAATTATCTCAATGTATTTTGTGCTCATTGTAGTTAATTTGTTATAATGTAGGGTATATCATCTAAAGTAAAAGTTACATGTTTCATGTTAGCTGATCCCCCCCCCCCCCCACCAAAGCAGCTATTGAATGCCATCATTTAAGAAAATTTGTTAAAGACGCTGCGATGCCATATAAAATAGCATCTAAACTGGGACATTGTTGTCTGAGGCACTTTTGCCTGGGACAGGTGCTCCGTAAAAAAAGACTAGGGACGGCAGGAATGAACCAGGATAGCAGGTCTCCCTAGATAAGGTGGACCCTGCTCTTGTAATTCATCAGCCTTTAGCTGCAAAAAAAAAAAAAAAAAAAAATTGCCTTCTGATTTTTGTTATGCTTTTCTGTTGCCTTCCTGTGATATGGTTTGGAGGCCAGCAAATTCATAATGGTAGATTTCTTTCTAGTTTAATTTGGCTGCTATGCGGTAAATCAGTTGATAGAATAAATGAATCAAACCGTAAGCTTAGTTTAAAAATGCATAACAACCCTCTGTGGAAAATTTAAATATGAACGTCATTAAAAAGTCTGAGTACTACTCTGTAACCTCTTGTGTTTTTGGCATCTGAAGTAAGTCTGCAAGTAATAATTAAAATCCCTTACAGTTCTCTTTTCTGACTTCAAAAGTACTGCCCATGATTGGAGAGACTAAAATAGAATGTGCTGTATGTATTCTCTTCAGACTGTCTTTTGATAGGTCTCTCACTCAAAGTCGAGAAAATGACCTCCCATTTAAAATTTTTAAAAGGTAATTCTAATCTTCAGCAAAATAGCAAGAATAGTGCAGTGAACACCTGTATCTCTTCCTAGGTTTACCCATTATTAATCTTTTGCCATAGAGTTTTATCATGCCAGTTCACGTCTAAGTAAGACAATGTGTACCTCCTAAGAACCAGGGCATTCTACATAACCATCGCATTGTCATGCACGGGTAAGTTTAACTTTGTTGCAATGCCATTCTGTCCATATTCACATTTTCCCAGTCATCCAACTAATGTCTTTTTTTTTTTTTTTTTTTTTAATGCTTATTTATCTTTGAGAGAGAGCGAGAAAGAGACGAGAGAGCGCACACGAGCACGCACCAGTGGGGGAGGGTTATAGAGAGAGAGGGAGACACAGAATCCGAGGCAGGCTCCAGACTCTGAGCGGTCAGCACAGGGCCCGACGCGGGGCTCGAACTCACAAACCGTGACATCATGACCTCAGCCGAAGTCAGACACTCAACTGACCTAGCCCCCCAGGAGCCCCAGTAATGTCTTTATAAATATGTTGGTTTCCCTCTCTAAATTCCTTAATCCAGGGTTGCTTTTAGTTGTCTGTAATTTCCTTATGTCAGGAGCACTCCTTTATCCTCTCCTTCCCCTTTTTTGCAGGCTTCAGTTTGGATTTTTCTGATGGTTCCTATAAGATTAGATTCAGTTAAACCTTTTCGGCAGGAATAGTACATAGGTGATGTGTTGTCACTAGGTCACATCAGGCTCCTTCCCCCACTGTTTTTAAACAGATTAACTGAAAGTTGACCCTGTACTTTTGCCTTTACGTTAACTCAGTGTTTCTTTTCGTTTTCGGATATGTTGACAATTAGTTTAAACTGAGATATCATTTTAAATAGTTGAGGTTACGATAATTACAGGTCTTCATGTTTAAACTGATCGCTTGTAACGATTGTAGCTTTCTTGAAGGGTCATTCTGAAGGTAGCTCCCTAACTGTTAGACATAAAAGTTGCTTGTTTTCAACTATGACCAGTGATAACCTTGGTAAGAAAATGAAACATAGGGCCTGGCTCGTGATCTGCTTCCTGAAAAAGGATGCCACCAGAACCGAGATTCTCATCCTGGATTCCACACAGGGATACAGATGGCATGAGGTAGTTTGAAAAATTGAATGTGTGCTTTAAAAAAAAAGGACCTTAGCATTTATCGGATTTCAAAAGGTCATGGCTCCCCAAAGAGTAAGAGACAGTGTGTTACAGGGAGGGTATCAGGGAGCTGAATACTCTCAACAAAAAGGGAGATTTTAAGATTCAAAGAGAGAGAGTAACGTTTGACAGAGGCCTAGTTTCTCTCTTCAAAAAAAAAAAAAACAAAAACCCACAAAAAACCATGGAAGTAAATATAGTTTAAATGTCTTATGAAGGTGGTCTTATTTTAAAAACGATTTGCATACTCTGGGTGTGTGAGTTGGCTCTGAAGCAGAAATCCTAGCCTTTCTACTCTTGTAACTAGGGGAGAGCATTTTGAATTTGCAGTAGTATGTTGTGTGGCAATGACTCAGCTGACTTCCCGTCTCCGATGGAGCGTTCACAACAGATTGAAACCTGGTTAAGGAATTTTATACTTGGAACCTTACAAGATATTTTCCGCAAACAGCAATTGATTGGATTGGTATAGTAACCAACAAGATTCAACCAAGTCACTTATTTTGCTGTTCTTACTAGTGGTTTTGAGTCAGCTAGCATTTACTGAGCAGCTTGACGCACCGATCGTTGAATATTTTTATAATTTTGACATCTGTGTTTTGTTGACTTTGGTCTTTTCTTATTCTTTTGAAGTGTCCCTGCGAAACACAAGGCATTAGTGCTGTGTGGTGCTTAAATACGCACCAGTCTTAAATGTGATTTTAAGCATTACTCCACTGCTTGATAATTGTCAGAGAAACATGTTTTGCTTAGTATTTCTACTTGTGAAGCTCCAGGTGATGTGAGGTGTATGTGTGCATGAGACTTTTCCCACATGAAGATAGGAAGGGGCATAAAGAGCATCCTCTCTGCTGCTGCAAGTTAATCGTCCTCAAGCGACAGTTCTGAGCGTGTCCCTCACTATTTAGAAACCTTTCCTGGCTCCCCAGTGACTCTGGAATTTAAGCATAGACTCGTGTCTATGCTCAGCTTATCTATCTCTTTAGTGTTATCCAATCTATTCTTGCCCTATCCTCAACTTTTACTGCAAACGTTTCTGTTAATTTCTCCCTCCATTTTTTATTTTTTTATTTTTAATTTTTTTAGAATTTTTTTAATGTTTATTTATTTTTGAAGGAGAGAGACAGAGTAAGAGCAGGGGAGGGGCAGAGAGAGAGAGGGAGACACAGAATGTGAAGCAGGCTCCAGGCTCTGAGCTGTCAGCACAGAGCCTGACGCGGGGCTCAAACTCACAAACCGAGAGATCATGACCTGAGCCGAAGTCGGACGCTCAACCAGCGGAGCCACCCAGGCGCCCCTCTCCCTCCATTTTTTAAATAGCAACTTTATTGAGATACAGTTTACATACCATTAAATTCAACCTTGTAAAGTATACAATTCTGTGGGGTTTAGTATATTCATAGTTGTGCAATTATCACAACTGCCTAATTCCAGAACATTTTTATCATTGCCTAACGCCCCCCACACCCCCGCCAAAAAAACCCCTGTGCTTTATAGCAGTCATTCCCCATTCACTCCTCCATGTTGTAGCATGCATCAGTTTACGGGTGAAAAACATTCCATTGTGCATCTATAACACATTTTCTCTTTTTTTTTTGTTTTTATTTATTTACATAATTTTTCCACCCAGTGTAGGGCTTGAACTTGCAACCTAAGATCAAGAGTTGCATGCTTCTCTGACTGAGCTAGCCAGGGCCCCAATATACCACATTTTCTTTATCCATTCATTGTTTGATGGGTGTTAGAGTTTTCACTTTAGGGCTATTATGAATAATGATGCTGTGAACAGTCCTGTACAGGTGTTGGTGTGGCCATGATGTTTTCAGTTCTCTTGGGTGCCTACTTAGAAGTGGCAGTGCTGTGGCATATGGGAATTCTGTGTTTGACTTTCTGAGGAGCTGCCAGACTGTCTTCAAAGCATCTGAACCATTTTACATCCGTACCAGCTCTGTATGAGGATTCCAGTGTCTCAACATCTTCACCAACACTTCTTATTCTTTTTTATTATTGTCATCTTGGTATGAAGTGGTATCTCATTGTGGTTTTGATTTTTTGATTTGCATTTCGTTAATAACTAATAATGTGAGCATCTTTATGTGCTTATTGGCCATTTGTGTATCTGATTTGGGGAAATCTCTATTCAAATCCTGTGTCCATTTTAAAATTTGGTTCTTTTTGTTGAGTTATAAGGGGTCTTTTTTTAATTTTTTTTTTTTTTTTTGTAAGATTTGATTTTTAAGTAATCTCTTAAAGACCCAAGGTGGGTCTTGAATTTACACAGCCTGGAGATCCGGAGTTGCAGCCTCTACTGAGCCAGCCAGGCACCCCATAAGGGTTCTTTATATATTCTAGATACAAGTCTTGTGTTAGATACACGGTTTGTAAATATTTTCTCCCATTCTGTGGGTTGCCTTTTTTCTTGATGTCCCTTGAAGCACAAAAGTTTTAAAATTCGGTATGTCCAGTTTACCGTCTTAACCAAATCTGAGTGTACCTTTTAGTGACATCAAGTGCATTACATTCACCATGTTGTGCAGCCATCACCACCAGCCGTCTCCACTGCCCTTCTCATCTTGCAAAATTGAAACTCTGTACCTATTAAACAATAACTCCCCATTCTCCCATACCCTCAACTGCCGGCAACCACTATTCTACTTGCTGTCTCTGAATTTCACTGTTCCAGGTGCCTCATGTGAGTGGAATCATATGTTTTTCCTTCTGTGGTTGACTTATTTCTCTTAGCATAACGTTTTCTTTTTTTTGAAAAAAAATTTTTTTTTCAACGTTTATTTATTTTTGGGACAGAGAGAGACAGAGCATGAACGGGGGAGGGGCAGAGAGAGAGAGGGAGACACAGAATCAGAAGCAGGCTCCAGGCTCTGAGCCATCAGCCCAGAGCCTGACGCGGGGCTCGAACTCACGGACCGCGAGATCGTGACCTGGCTGAAGTCGGACGCTTAACCGACTGCGCCACCCAGGCGCCCCAGCATAACGTTTTCAAGGTTCATCCATGTCATAGCACATTGGTCAATTGATTTTTGTATGTTGATCCTGTACCCTGCAGCTGTGCTGAACTTGTTTATTATTCCTACTAGTCGGGGTGTGTGTGTGTGTGTGTGTGTGTGTGTGTGTGTGTGTGTATGTATTTAGGACTCTCTATATATAACATCGTATCGGTGAATAGAGATGGTTTTATAACTTCCTTTCCAGTCTCAGTGCTTTTTATTTACTTTTCCTGCCCAATTTTTCTGAATAGAATCTACAGTACAGTGTTGAATAGAAGTTGGCAAGAGTGGACTTCTGGTCTCGTTTCTCATCTTGGAGGAAAAGCATTCAGTCCTAACCATTATGTATGTTATGAGCTGGCAGCTTTTTGTAGATGGCCTCTATCAGGTTAAGGAGGTTTCCTTCTATTTCTAGTTTGAGTGTTGTAACTTGTCATGAAAGGATGGATTTTGTCAAATGCTTTTTCTGTGTCTAGTGAGATCACCGTGTGGTTTTTGCCCATTGTTCTATTACACTGTTGTATTCCATCAGTTTTCATATGCTAAACCAACCTTGCATTCCAGGGACAAATCCCACTTGGGCACTGTGATTAGTACTTTTTATACGTTGCTGGATTGGGTTTATTAGTCTTCTGTTGACGACTTGTGTCTGTATTCATAAGTGTTATTGGTCTGTAGTTTTGAAATCTTTGTCTCCTTTTGGTACCTGGTACTTTGTTTGGTCTGGTTTGGAATCTAGGGTCTTGAATTGTTGTTCTGGCATCTACCTCATTTTTCATTGTGCTGTAATAATTGTTTTTATGTATTCGCTTCTGTTTTCATTTTGTCTTTTTAATTTTTTTCCATCTTTATAAAGGCAGGATTGACAATTGAAATAATTTCATCCCCTGCCCCACCAGTGGTTAGTGCATTGCCCTTGTGTGCTGTTGTTTTGTTTTTAAGATACTGAAACCTAACTCTGTGTAAGTTGAAGGTGTACAGTGTGCTGATACAATGTTTATATATTGCAGTGTGATTACCACCATAGTGTTAGCTAACACCTCTAATCATGTCACATAATTAGCATTCCTTTTTTGTGCGAACATTTGAGATCTAGTCTTTTAGCAACTTTGAAGCGTATACTACAGTATTGTTGGCTGTAATCACTGTTCTGTTCATCAGATTTCCAGAATTTACTCCTGTTCTAATTGCAGGTTTGTATATTTTAACCACTTCTCCCCAATCCCCCCATTCCCTGGCTCCTGGTAACCACCGTTCTGCTTTGTTTCTAGAAGTTCAGCTTTTTTAAGATTCCACGTATAAGTGATATCTATAGTGTTTGTCTTTCTCTGTTGACTTCTTTCAGTTAGCACAATGCCCTAAGGCCCATCTAGTTATTGCCAATGGCAGAATTTCCTTCTTTCTTTCGGCTGAATAGTATTCCATTGTGTACACACCCACACCCACACACATCCCACATCTCCATCATTCACTGATGGACACTTAGGTTGTTTCCATATCTTGGCTATTGTGAATCATGCTGCAGTAAACATGGGAGTGCAGATATCTTTTTGATATCTTGTTTATATTTGCTTTGGAAATACACCCAGAAGTGGGATCACCGGGTCATTGGTAGTCGTATTTTTAATTTTTCTGTAAGTTTATTTATTTTGAGAGAGAGAGCACAAGTGGGGGAAGAACAGAGAGAGAATCCCATGCAGGCTCCACACTGTCAGGCACAGACCCAGATGTGAGGCCTGAGCTCATGAACCATGAGATCATGACTTGAGCCCAAATCAAGAGTCAGACGCTTAACCAACTGAGCCACTCAGGCGCCCCTGTATTTTTAATTTTTTGAGGAGCTTCAAGACTGTTTTCCGTAGTGGGTTCACCAGTTTACATTCCCAGCAGCGCACAAAGGGTTCCTCTTCTACTTGTTCTCACCAACACTTGTTGTCTTTTGTCTTCTTGATGAGAGCCATTCAGAGAGGTGCATCAGTTCTGTTTTCTGCTGTACGTTCTCCCTTCTTCAGTTTGCACCCTTCCTTGTGTCCTAACCTTAGCCTTATTTAGTGCAGGATTTTGGATCTCAGTCTTGTAGCTAATGAGGAGTGTACACTTATTATGTGTGTCCATTAAGCACTTTCTCTGCATTACCTAATTTAACCTTCACAACAACCCTTGGGAGGAGGTATAATTTGAGACTTCTCATAAAGGGGGAGATGGAGGTTTGAGAGAAAAGAAACAAGTTGCTTACACAAGTAGATATTGGAGATTGAAGCGCATAAGTAGGATCGTCCTTACGTAGAATGTGGGTAGAAGAGTGGAAAGAACACATATTTGGTGGTGGGGATCAGGTTAGAGTGTTAGTAAAAAGCAAGGAAGCAGGCGTTTAATTGCAGTGCCCAATGCTGGGGAGTACAATACAAGTAGAACTGGTTTTTGCCTTCAGAGCAGCAAGCAGTCCTATTTGGAAGAGTGAGATTAACATCTGAAACAATTAGAAAATGAGCATCGTTTAATTAGAGGTCAAGAGTGAGGTTTGTGTGAGTTGGAAAGAATCCTGAAGGAACTAGTAATTAAGCCTCAGAAGAGTAGAGTTTAGGAGAGTAATTTACCAAACCAGGTTTTGGGACAGCCTTACCCCACTACCATATACCATACAAGTCACTTAGACTTTCTGATCATTGGTTTCTTTAAGTTTCAAATGGGAATGGCGTCAATTCTGTGTGTCAGAATTGCAGGTTCAAATAGATAATCTCTCAGAGCACTTGCAGACTATAGGGTGCTTCTGTCATTGTGGTGGGGTGTCTGTTCTCCTAATTTCACTGACTGTCCTCAACCTGAGCTTTTTATTTTAAGGGCTTTAAAAAAAAAAAAAAAAAGTTTATATGTTTAGAGGGAGCGTGGGCGGCGAGGGCAGAATCCCAAGCAGACTCCACACTCAGCGTGGAGCCCACCGTGAGGTTCGATCCCATAACCTTAGAATCAAGAGTTGGATGCTTGACCAACTGAGCCACCCAGGTACCCCTGAGCTTTTAATTGTAAAATAATTTTAGATTTAGAGAAATTTTACAAGAATAGATCAAAGAATTCTTGAATATCCTTCACCTGTATTCCTCAAATGCTAACATTTAACCACATTTGTTTTATCATTTTCTCTTTTTACATCTATACTGCTTTTTTTCTGAACCCTTTTATTTTTATTTATTTATTTATTTATTTATTTATTTTTTTCAACGTTTATTTATTTTTGGGACAG
This sequence comes from Prionailurus viverrinus, assembly GCF_022837055.1. Taxonomy (NCBI): domain Eukaryota; kingdom Metazoa; phylum Chordata; class Mammalia; order Carnivora; family Felidae; genus Prionailurus; species Prionailurus viverrinus. The sequence goes on along the minus strand of NC_062576.1, from coordinate 22,362,458 downwards.
AGAGAGACAGAGCATGAACGGGGGAGGGGCAGAGAGAGAGGGAGACACAGAATTGGAAACAGGCTCCAGGCTCTGAGCCATCAGCCCAGAGCCTGACGCGGGGCTCGAACTCACGGACCGCGAGATCGTGACCTGGCTGAAGTCGGAGGCTTAACCGACTGCGCCACCCAGGCGCCCCTTTCTGAACCCTTTTAGAGTGACTTGGAAGCATGTTGCCTCTTTAGCCCCAAAAACTTTTATGTAGTTATTTCCTAAAATCAACGACATGTCTTAATAACTGTACAGTACCATTATCAAAATTGGGGAAGTAATATCGGTGCAGGTCTTAAGAGTAAAGCTATAGACCTTACTCAGATTTTGCCAGTTGTCTCAATAATGCCTTTTAGAGCAAATAAAAAACAAAACAAAACTGTTCTCATTGGAGATTCAGCCCAGGAACACAGTTTGCATTTAGTTTTCATGTTCGATTAGTCACTGGCATTCTGGAAGTTTCTCAGTCTTTGTTTTTTAAGACCTTGAAATTTTTTAAAGAGTACAGGCTAGTTATTTGGTAGGATGTCCTTCATCCATATTTGTGTGTTGTGTCCTGTTGGTTAGGTTGTTACACATTTAAAAAATTTTTTTTTTATTTTAGGGGCACCTGAGTGGCTCAGTCGGTTAAGTGTCTGACTTAGGCTCAGGTCGTGATCTCACGGTTCATGAGTTCAAGCCCTGTGTCGGGCTCTGAGGTGACAGCTCGGTGCCTGGAGCCCGCTTCAGATTCTGTGTCTGCCTCTGCTGCCCCTCCGCTGCTTGCACTCTGTCTCTCACATTGTCTCAAAAATAAATAAACATTAAAAAATTTTTTTCTAAAAATTTTTTTTTTATTTTAGACAGGGAGAGAGAGTGCATGTGAGTAAGGGAGAGGAGTAGAGAGGCGGAGACAGAGGGAGAATCCCAAGCACGCTCGACACCCAGCTCCATGCAGGGCTCGATCCCAAGACTCCAGGACCGTGACATGACCCAAGCCGAAACCAAGAGTTGGAGGCCCAACTGACTGAGCCACCCAGGTGCCCCAGGTTATGCATTTTGGGCAGGAATAGCACAAAACCAATGTTGTGTTTTGCCTGGTGCATTCTGTCACGAGGTCGATGATGTTCATCTGTGCCATTACTGGTGACGGTAACTTCAGTTACTTGGTTAAGGTGGTATATGTCAGGTTTGTAATTGTAAAGTTAGGATTTTTCCTTTTGTAATTAATAATTATATTGTTGGGAGAACTTTGAAACTATGTAAAACATCTTGTTTCTCACCAGGATTCTTGCCTCAGTCAATGGATTGCCAAATAGTGACTTTCCAAGGCCATTATTCTTTCCATATTTGTTGACATTCTGCTGTAAGATCTTTCCCTTTACCCTGTGCATTTATCCATCCGTGCATTTATTAATATCATTAAGATCTCCCGGATTCTTATTTTCTTTGGTGGATTGTAATCCTTTACTTGAATTATTTGGTGCTCAGATTATGAGGCCAGGGGAAGCCCCCTTCAGGCTTAAACTCTTTTTGAAGAGATCCAGACTCGGTATCATCTGGATAATGCATCGCTATCTCTGTCTTATTTTCCCTTCATTCTTTTTTTCTTGTTAAGTTACTTATTTTGAGAGAGAGAGAGCGCTCAAATGCACACACAACAGAGTGCCAGGGAGGGGCAGAGAGAGAGGAAGAGAGAGAAACCCATACAGGCTCCATGCTGTCAGCATAATGGGCTCAAACCCACGAACCGTGAGATCATGACCTGAGCCAAAATGAAGAGTCAGACACTTGACCAGCTGAGCCACCCAGGCTCCCCTTCCCGTAATTCTTAAGCAGAAGATACTCGGACTCTTCACTGCCACCTGTGCCTCTAAAGCTAAGCTTTCTGTCTGTGCTCTGTGGTTCACAATCAGATAGTATCTAGAAATATACATTATTGCCATCCGGATATTTTTTTATTAGTTTGTGTGTGCTTCCAGAATTTCCTTATGCAAATAAAACACAAGGGGATATGTATTTTTATGTCTTCCTATTAACACAAAACATAGTATACTGAATCTTACAGGTTTTTTTTTCCCAACTAACTGAATACCTTCCAGAATCTTTCATACCAGAACATGGATATCTTACCTGTTTTATAGCTGCGTAATATTTCATTTTATGGATGTATCACTTTTATTGAACTCCTTCAGTATGTGTGGCTATTAAACTGCCTGTGACTCTAAACTAGGCTGTCTTGTGTCACCCCATCTGCTGTCACTTTCTCTGATACTTATATTCCCTAGCCCCTTTTATCTGCAAATAAGTTCTAGTCTTTATTTTATTTTATATGTTTATTTATTTTGAGAGAGAGCAAGGGAGAAGGGGCAGAGAGAAAGAATCCCAAGTAGGCTCCACACTGACAGCACGGACACAGGGTTTGAGCCATCATATGGGGCTCAATCTCACAAACTGAACTGTGAGATCATGATCTGAGTCGAAATCAGGAGTCAGATGCTCAACCGACTGAGCCATCCAGGCGCCCCTAGTCTTCTTATTTTAAAAACAATCCAAAAAACTTCATTTTTATTGTGTTGTCTTTATATCACTGCCAAAGTTTTTGAAAAACTTGTCCAAACCCCTGATTTCATTCTTACCTATTTTTGCTGCATTTGGGTTTCCATCTCTACTATGTAGTGAAATTATTGTTTTGAAGGTTACTAGTGACTTTGTACTGTGTAGTGCTAGACTGGCTTTGGTGATTAATTTACGTGTAGGAGGACGAGAAGGAGAAAAGAAAAGGGAGGGTTGGCAAGCAGATAGAAAAAGGGGAAGCAGGAAGGCTGGGAGAAAATAGAATAGACAGTAAGGGGAAAAGTAGGAGAACAGCATTTTTGGCAGGAGATGTGAAATATATTTTCATAACCAGCTTGTCACATACAGCTGGCTTCTGTGTGGTGATGAGCTGGCTTATGGTAGGTTGCTGACTGGCAGGCTAGTTAGGCCCTGTGGAAAGCTGCCCCCCCACCAATCTTCTATTCTGTGAAGCAAGATACAACCTCTTGTCCCATTGTGGAATTACCATCTCAACACCAGAGCCTCCACTTTTAAATGTTTGCTCTCTAAAATCTGGAGGTATCATCATTAACATGCTTCTCTTATCATTCTTACTAATACCATCAACTATTCCAACTTCTTATGGTTACCTTGGTGTGGTGATCTTTGCTTTTCATTTCCGGTCCACCGCTGTGGCTCAGGACATTGCATACTTACTCTAAGTATTGCAAGAGGCTTGTCACCCTATTTAGCAATTTATTTCCCTCTTTTATCTAACTTTTCCTCCTTTTTTCTGAAATTTCCTCTGAGTACTGGTCCCCGAAATCACCATGCTAACAAATCTCTATGCTTTGCTGTGGCTGTGCCTTTCTGTCCTCCCTTGCCTGAAAGGCCCACCTCTCTGTCTGTGGAAAACTCTTCAGGATCCTTTAAGATCACCTTCTTGAAGCTTTCCATAGCTGTAACAGCTCATACGCATGTCTTATTTTCCTAAACTTGCTTACAGCCTCTACCAGATGGTGGCTTGTTCCCTTATTTTACGTGTGTTCAGTTGTTTCTACCAAATTATAGTTTAAAATCCTGTTTTCTGGGGGCACCTGAGTGGCGCAGTCAGTTAGGTGTCCGGTTCGTGATCTCGGCTCAGGTCGTGTTCTCACAGTTTGTGAGTTCAAGCCCCGCATCAGGCTGTGCGCAGGGCAGAGCCTGCTTGGGATTCTCTCTCTCTCCTTCTCTCTGCCCCTCCCCCACCCCTCAAAAATAAATAAATTGATTTAAAAAAATAAAGTCATGTTTTATGCTTAGGTTCTCCTAGTGCGCAGAGACTGCTTGGCTTATAGGACATTTTTATTGGTATAGTGACTAATCATTGTATAGGCTATCACTAGGTAATTTTGGGTGCAGAGTCAACTGGGTACCTTGAGGGTCTGCTCCCCTCTGCTTCCCTACTGTACTGTGGAAAATGTGTGCCTTTTAGTGGGATTTTCTTTTTGTTTTTCTAACAAATGATTTAGTGATCTGAATGTTGACCTTCTTTTGACTCGGCAATGTGTCTTAGAGACCTTTCTCTGTAAAGCCATGTTTGTCAGGTGGTCCCCAAGACCACCTTCAGGTTTGAGGATTCCCTGGGATTCAGCATCTCGTGGTACTCGTGGCTGTGATTTATTACAGCAAAACTATCAGTAAAGAGAAAAGGCACACTGGGCAAAATCCAGAGGAAACTAGGTGCAAGTTCCAAGAGATCTCTCCCTGTCGTGTCACACAGGGCATGCTTCATTTTCTAGCACCAAATTGTGACAACATGTGTAAAATGTCTACCAGGAAAGCTCCTTAGAAATTCAGTGCCCAAGGTTCCTGTTAGGGGTTGGTCACAGAGGTGCTGTCTGCCAACATGTACCAAAATTCCAGATTCCCAAAAGGAAAGCACAACTGTGCCTTTTCAGCATGATCTGTATGGCTTGTACAGTTTACCATTATCAGTTAGGGAATGGTGGGAACCTCTCTGGAACCCAGGTTCCTTGACACCAGCCGAGGGCCAACCTTTCTAAGGATCACCGTCTCAGACCTGCTGTGTCAACTCTTTCCTGCATACTGTAGAAGTCTACAACCCCCTTTCGTTTCTTAAACTACTGGGTAGGATTCCATGGTAAGAGTACATTATGGTGTGTTTAACTTTTCTCTGTTGATTGGGTTTTAGGCTCTTTTGCAGTATCTGTTTTTGTACAATTTCTTTTTTATGGGCTTAGATTGGAATCTATGGATCATAACATAGTGACATTTGAAAATTTGATATTAGATACTTACAAATTGTTCACCTGTGGGCTCTATTAGTCCATACTCCCCACAGCAGTTTACAAGAGTATCCTTTGGAAGTGATTACTTTTGATGATGTTCATGTTGGGGATGTAGGAAAAACGGACCATCAAGCATCAGGAAGAGCAGGACGAGGAAGGGCGTTTTTGATCCTGGCTGTGTCCTACTTGCCATCATGGGCACTCGCCTTACCCATTCTCTTCCTGCTCCCACTACTCCTGTTCTTACACTTTTGCTCCTTCCTCCCGTCTCTAATCTCCCTCCATGTTGCCTTGCCTTTAATCATTCGTGTGGAGGCTTGTAACTTGTTTTTGTCTTTTATTATGGAAAGTTTCAAACATACACAGATAAGAACAGAACAAAGAAGCTACGGGCACCCATTACTCAGTTTCAGCAGTTGCCAACATGCCAATCATGTTGCACTTTTCTCTTTTCCTTTTTTGGGGGGATGGGGTGGGGCTTGGAGTAGTGAAAGCAAATCCTGGACATTATGGAGTTTTAAACATTTCTTTGGTACTAATTTGTAAAAGTAACGTACCTGTAATGTAACATTTCAAATTGAGATATACTTTTTTAAAAGTCTGTTTATTTATTTAGTTAAATAATCTCTGTACCAGTGTGGAACTTGAACTCACGACCCCAAGATCGAGTTGCATGCTCTTTCAACTGAGCCAGCCAGGAACCCCTGGGATACACTTTTTAAAAAACTTAATAATTTCCTTAGATACTTGGTCCAGTTGTGAGGTTACTCTGATGTTCCTAGTTCAGGAGGATATTTCCTCGTGACTTTCTCTAAATTCCTATAAAGTTGTTCAAGCACATATAAACAGCTTGAAAAAAGTATGGGATAACATTGTTCACATTTTTGCAACTTGCTTTATATATTTATATGTCTACACACACACACACACACACACACACACACACACACACACAAAGTAACATTCCTAGGGCGGTTGGCATGCTCACTTGGTGGAGTGTGCAACGCTTGATCTTGGGATTGTGGTTTTGAGCCCCACAGTGGGTGTAGGGATTACTTAAAATAATAATTAAATCTTACAAAGTAAAATTTAAAAAGGGCCATTCCTTCAAGTCAATAAACAAACAGACCAACTCCTTTTCAATACAACGTGCTATGCTAACCGAGAGGATAGCCATTTCTTTGTTGATAGACCTTCAGTTTCCGTTGTGAACCTCTCAGTGAACTTTGATATGCATATGGCCATGCATACTGTGGGTTTATTATCATCAGATACATTCTACTGAATGGGTTGGCTGTCTGGAATGTATATAACTTCAGTTGTTAAAACACCACAGTACTTTCCAGTAGTTTTCCACCAGCAATAGAAGAGAGAACCTTTTAACTCTCACTCTTGCCAGAACCAGATATTACTCTTGAACATTTTTGCCAATAAAATTAGTAAAAGAAAAAAAGATACAACGTTATAGTTTTCATCTTTTTTTATTGTTTATTTTATTTTTGAGAGAGAGAGAGTGTACAAACGTGGGGAGGGGCAGAGAGAGAGGGAGACACAATCCAAAACAGGCTCCAGGCTCTGAGATGTCAGCACAGAGTCCGACGCGGGGCTCGAACTCAAGAACCATGAGATCATGGCCTGAGCTGAATTCTTATACTAGCAAATGCAGGCTTGGTTCACTACTAGAAAATTCATCAACACAATTAATTGTACCTGCCAGCAGAAGACAAAAATCAAATCATTAAATTCTGCCCCTGAAACCAATATTATACTATATGTTAACTAAGTAGGATTTAAATAAAAATCTGAAAAAAAATAAAATCATATAAGTGTTTCAATAGCTACAGGAAAGAAACCTAACAAAATCTAGCGTGCACACATGACCAAATCTCTTGGCAAACCAGAAACCTAGAACAGCCTTTTACTTTGTGAAGATCAAAATGTACTCATTTAATATTAATGCTTGAAAATATTGTTAATATTTAATTTTTTAACACTTACCATTCACACATGGCTCAGAAATTAAAATACTATGGAAAGGTTTGTAGTGAGATCCTTCCTCCCATCCCCCATCAGCCCAGGTCCTCCCTCCTCCTCCCCACAGCCACTGTTTGTTTCTTAGGTGTTCTTTCAGAATCATTTCGTACACATACAGGGGAATGAGAGCACGTATCCTCTCTCTTGCTTTTTACACGAATGATAGTGTCCTGCGTTTTCTGTCGTGCTCCTGGCATTTTCCATCATGAGTTTTTTCTAAAGGACAGACGTTTTTGCTAATTTCCGGTAGCCTTTCTAGCTACCTTCCTACTTCTCTCAGCTATTGAACTCCTCTGATGTGGGACCTTACAGCCGTTCACTAGTTGTATCTAGTTGTGTCTCCCACACCACCCTCCCACAAACAATTCACGAAACAAATGCCGTCGTCGCTCTGTTAAAGATCACCAGTGCCCAGTCCCCTCTTGTTCAGACCAGTGGCTGTGCAGTCTTTGTCTTTGATTTTTTTGCCGTTCTTGCTCCTGATGACATAGCCATGGAAGTGTTCTTGTAAAACGTGGAAGGAAATGAGGAAAGGATTGTGGAGGCACACAGTCTGGGGAAAAGATACGCTGTAAGTAAGAAGGTCTATCACGGAACCTGTCTAAAGCCAAAGGATTTCTTCTCTGTGGCTCCTGAAAGGCACTAGCACTTTCCTTTGGGAGGTTCCTTGCTGGAGAGGAAAGAGCAGGACTTTGAGAGCCTTGATTTGAAACTTGACTCTACCCTGCACTAGCGGTATGACCTTGGACCATTCATTTCTTTCTGAGCTTCAGTCTCTTCATTTATAAAAGGCTACATCTTTATCATTTTTTAACAAGTGGTAACTATAAATGGGAAAATATGCGTAAAGTGCCCAGCAGAGTCATGGACATTTTAGTCACTCTGAGGCTTGTTCTCATTCCTAGATCCAGAGCTTGCAGATTTGGGTGTCCCGCTACTAGCCTGCAAGGAATGAATGATTACTGATTGGAATGTTTTCTTTGTGGAGCATGTGTCAAGGATGATGGACCACGTAGATCAATCAGATCCATCACCCCTTCCTCCTTTTGATAGATCTGTAAAATGATAGATGTCTTAAATAAATCTCTGCTCGCATTTAAATCCTGAAAGCCAAAGTGTTTGGGCACAGGTAGGATATTTCTATATTTTTTCACGTGGCTTTCTGAAGGAGGTGTGGGTCTAGTGTGGTCAGTTGGCTGTGGTGACCGTGCTGAAGAACAGAACTTTCCCCTGTGCTTAGAGTAGCAGCTGATACTGTAATACCTCCCAAGAGCTAACGTGCTGCATCTTGTAAGTACGAATGCCACCATTTGGGGCCAGAAAACACCTGCTAACCTCATCAAAAAGCCTTCAAAATGAAATTTGAGAAGAGGGACAAAATTCCGGATAAATAGCAAAGGAGCATGCCGTGGAATAGAATAATACTGACCTAGGACAAGGGTGGAAAGCATCTGCTCTGTAATACTTACAGGAGGACACGGAGAGCAGACGCTGGGGGTTCCTGATGTTTCTGCACAAGAAGTGTCCGTAGACTCTTGACAAAAGTAAATACAGTCGTGGTGCTGCTGAGAATTGGGGAGAGGAGCTTCTAACTAGGCATTTGAGTGCTTGCTAGAGGCACCGTGTTAAGTAAGCGCTCCTCATTAAATCCTTACAAAATGTTATGAAGTAGATGTCTGCAGAAACTAATCTCCAATTTTAATGAAGACACTGAGGCTGAAGAATGTTCAGTAGTTAGAGGTAATAATCTGGTCTTAATGGGTAACATGACGGTGATGTAACTTAATTTGTTTGCTGATTTTACTTTCTCCTGTGCTGTGGCTGTCTCGATCCCCGACTTCCCCAGGGTTACAGAGAGCTTGCACACTCTGCTTGCCTCCCAGACACGGAAGGGGCGAAAGAGTGAGTCATGGTTGTAGTTGGCATGACCCTGTGGTGCTACTCCATCAGCCACACGACAGTTCTACTTGGAACAAAACGACAACAGATTATAGCAACCGTTACACTCTTCTTCCAGCTTCTAACTGATTTTATCGGTCATGTACGCAACTTCACTAAATTACCATCTGTCATATGTAATGTCCTCATTTTGTTTTTCACTGTCTACCTGCAGCTCCTCTCAGTTTCTTCCATCCACAAAGCCAGCTTAAGTTTTGTGTGATCTCACTGCACTACACCTGCAGCCCTCTTCCAGTTTCTTAGGTATTTGCTTGTCTTTCTCATCTTATCTTATGCATCCCCACTGTCATATGCATTTCACCCCCTATCAATTATTTGCAGTTCCCCATGTCCGGCTCATGTTCCTTGAACCTTGTCTTGTCTGCCTGATATTTATAATGTCCCCTCTGGGAAGCTTCCTCAGGGCAGAGTTAGGTACTTTCTCTTTGTGTGATTTTCTTCAAGTATCTGATTTTTGGTCGCCTGTTGATATTATGGATGAAGGTTTAGGTTCTAGAATCTAGGGGGATTAATATGGGTTAACTAGAGTGAGTGTCCTCTAACTTTTCCTCCAACTTTCCTCCAACTTTCCTCCTTACCCAGAGGCTCCCACCTCAAACGGAAGGACGGATACTGAGTCTATCTGAAAAGGGTGTTGATTGCCAGGATTTACTGGTGTGATGGAGAGTAGTTTCCAATAAAGAAGACTTTGATGTGGGGTCCCAAACCCCTTGCAGGAGTCCTCCCTGCCTCCTGCCAAGGTTTTGTTTCTTTGGTTTTAGATTCAAGTGCAGCTGCTGCCTGTGGCCATGTAGTCATGGGGATGGAAAGTGGAAAAGGAGGAGTGGAATGGTTATGGCTTTTCTATTCCTTAGGCGGTCTGTTTTTCCTCTGTGCCTATTCCTGCTCTCCTAGCTCTGTTGGAGCCTCTCTAGAGCTCCACCAAGGTTTGGCACATTCATCCATTCATGACGTTTCTTGTGTTTTTTCCTGGGTTGTAGCTTTCTCTGCTCTTGTTTATGTATCAGCTCTGGATAGATGTATTACTTTTTCTTCCTATCATTTCAGTAAGGCGGAGTGGAAAGAAAGAGGCAGACCCATTTCCCCAACCTGTCTATCGTTTTGAAATTCTGAACCAGGGGTTCTGTTGACAACTTTGAGCATTTGGTTTTCTTATTTTTATTTATTTATTTTTTTTAATGTTTATTCATTTTTGAGAGAGAGAGACAGAGCATGAGCGGGGAGGGGCAGAGAGAGAGGGACACAGAATCTGAAGCAGACTCCAGGCTCTGAGTGTCCACACAGAGCCCGATTTCAGGCTCAAACTCGTGAACTGTGAGAACCTGAGCCAAAGTCGGACGCTTGACTGAGCCACCCAGACGCCCCAGACAACTTTAAGCATTTGTGATTTTAAGAACTGAAACAAACTTATATAGTGAGTACATTATTGATTCCCATGTGTTTTATTGATAGAATTATTTGGAATGTTTATGGGATATGAAATTATTGTAAGCTGAAATACATGATCTTTTTATGAATAACTTGTGTTTAAAAAATAGTTAATGCAGCTTTTTAGAGCAAGGAAAGCCAAAGATACCCCAGATACCTGGGCAGAGAGGGTTGTGGGGAGGTCCCAGGCATTGCTGTTGGCTACTGATTGATAATTGGGGCCAAGGTTAACTCTGGCTCACATGATGTTTACATTCTAGAATTGGAAGGAGTAGCTTGTTTCCCAGAGTAGAATTTGCTAATTTTAGGTTGTCTTCCTTGACATGACACGAAGACAAAAGCTCTGCTACCTGAGGAAGAGTACTAAATAGTAGCTGTGGGGCTAGATTAGGTTGCAAGTTGTGTTTTATTTCATGAATGTGAAAGAATAATTTGCCATGTCTTTACTTCTAATAAGAGTGAAAATGAATCTGTATGCAACCTTATTTGTATTTCTTAATACATTTTGGGAAAGTTAATTGCAACTGTGTGGTTCAGGGATTTAGTGCAAGAAGAAGAACAGTTGATGGAAGAAAAGAAAAAGAAAAAAGACGACAAGAAAAAGAAGGAAGCTGCTCAAAAGAAGGTAGTATATATATGTATAAACTCTATATTAAGTGGTCTAAACAGATTTAAAAAGAAAGTTACTCTTATTGGATTTTTTAAGGCATTTGAATGTTTTAACTTCAGTTGAGATTCATTTTAACATTCAGTGTTTTGAATATGCATATATAGTAACTTGCCAAGTGTGTACAATTTAATGCATGGTTCTTTAACCTTGCCGATAGTGTTTTCAAAGGTAAGTGCTTTATACAGGTTTTTGTCTTTCAATTTACTCTTCCTAGGTTTTCATAATATATTTACACCTTACTATACGTGAGAAGAGCATGGAATTTGTAGCTGCATAGAGGGCTGCATTGAAATCTGTCTCTCCCACACAGCATACCGAACGGCGTGTCCTTAAACTTCATTTAGCCTCTCTGGGCCTTAGTTTCCTTGTGTTTTGTAAAATGAGAATTTAATTAAACAAAATAATGTAATACATATAATGCACACAATTGGGAATAAAGTGTCAATTTCCTTTTCACTTTTTATTTAGTACCTGGGCTGATTTCAAGAATTTGCTATTTACATTAAGATACTCTAAAATCAGCCTAGGACATAATTTACTGTAGATAATCTCTAGCCAGTACATTGTCAGAAACTGTAACTAAAGCAATACGAATTGCAGAAAACTAAAAGATTATGTCCATGATTATAAAGATTTTTACAAATTAATACTGAACCCTGATGACAGCTGGGCACTCCTCTCCTACTGTCTCAAGTTTTCAAGGACCTTAAAAATGTTCCAAAAGACCCAGTGAATTTACTGTTCCACCTGTCTATTCTAATGAAAATTACGACTTTAATTTGTAACCTCTACCTCTTTTGTGCCAGGCACTGTGTTACGGCTGCACAGTTATCTCTGCATTATTTATTAGGGAAAAACAGCGCACACATCTGCGGTAGGTAGGGAGCTGTTGAAGCACACAGAACTGCTTCAGTCAGCCTGGAATGGGGCCGGGGAATGGGGACAATTTCTTAGAATAGAAATTAGCCCGGTGAGCAAGGAGTAGAGTAGAAAGGGATTCCAAGCAGAGTCAACTCCGAGGTAAGCGTCCACAGCCTTACAGAAGTACAGGTTTTGATTGGCTGGGGTGAGACACCAAGGGCAGAAACGTCCAAGGATGAGACTGCAGAGGGTGGTGGTAGCTGCCGACTCTTCTCTGGGTTTTGGCCATTAGGTGTTGGGGAAAACAGTGAAGGCATTTTAGCAGGGTGATGCGTTTGAGAATGTTTACTTAGCGGACTTGGACTTTGGTTGGAAGAGGTGGAAACTAGAGGCTAGGGTGCTGGTGGAGGGACTGAAGGGGATATGAAGGAAGAATAACTTCGGTTGACTCTTAAGTTCCAGACTGAGTGATGGAGTGCATCGTGGGAGCACTTAATCAGGTCAGGGAAATAGAAAGAAAGGGGGAATGAGAATTTCCTTCTGGAGTGATGAGCTTACAGCGTGACCAGTGAGTGCTGGAGGGGGTGGGAGGTAGAGTACAGACCACTGGAGAACTGAGAGTGAAGAGGTGAGAGGCGACTCTAGGCATTTGGGCTTTTGGTTGCTCTCAGGAATGACTGGGAGGGATGCATCCATAAGGGTCACAGGGTTTGAAACAGGTTTCTAATACAGAGTTTTAGCATTGATGATGCCTTAGGCTTCTGTCAGAGGCCTGTTGATATAGGTTGGTCTTTATAGTGCGATCAGTCTTTAGCTCAGGATTTATTGTAGAGAAGTTGTATCCTCTGCAAGTCTGAGGTTGGGAGAAGGCTTATGAGACTCTTCTTGTTCCACGGTGTGAAGGCCATTTACTTAACGAAGAAAACTAAGAAACATCAGAGTCTTGTTGAAGAAGATGCTTAGGTGTACATTAGGTAGGATCAGTAGTTTGGCAGGTGTCTGTGTGTTGCGTTAGACCTGTTGATCCCTGCTGCTGAGGAATTCAGAAGTTAGCTGGTAAGTCAGTATGTCTGTGAAATGGCTGGAGAAGAAGCCTAAGGTATGATGGAACGAAGCATGTTTATTTAGGATTTACCTTGTTCACTGAGGAAGTTTTGAGACAGGGAGGGGGGGTCACTGGAATGATTTCTTTAAAAGTTATGCTTTTAAAATGTGCAATGTAAGTAAAAAAAAAAAAAATTAAGTTGTGACAAATACAAATAATGGCTCTAATTGCTGAAGTTCATCTTTAGGTTCTTTCATAACTAGATCTCTAAATCACCAAGTCAGTGTCTAATACATGAATAATGATCTTTGTGCCATTTGGCTTCTCATCAGATCTGAAGTGACAGCTTTTCATATTCTTTTCCACTCCATCCCTGCCTCACCCATTCCAGCCTCTCCCCCTAACCATGTCCCACTGGAATCATCACAGAGGCTTAGCGATAATGGTGGGGGAGCATTGGTAGGGTACCCTGTGTGTCCTGTAGACACAGTAATACTAATCACTTAACACATTTAAAGAAAGTTTAATACCTCTAATAAATGTTAAGTGTAGTAGGGTAGACTGCCATTGTAAATAAGACTGTTCTTCCAGTTCCAGCCTATAACTGAATTCAAATGACACACATCGGTGAAGCGAGGACAGCTGGTATTGCTATAGGCTGTTACCAAATAGCTATTAAAAAACAAAACAGAGAAGAATCCCAAGTTGGCACATGTACAGTCCATATGAAAGAATGTGAGTCACAAGACTTTTCAGACAGGTTTCCTCAAGCTTGCTTTTTGTCTGTAGAAGGAGCCAGCAGGTGTATGCAGGTAGGTGGCAGACAGCTACATAAGCCAGGTAGGCAGGCCCATTTAGATAAATGTTGGAACATAAACTCACCACAGTAAAAACCATCTGCCTGTTTTATGTAATCTATGCAAATGTTAAAAAAAAAACCCTATATATTTTTATTTCTGAAAAAGTCTTCAGATACTATCTGTTCTGATCCATTCATTACAAATAGAAGGAGCCCAAGCATTAAAGTGAGTTAAGTGGCCAACCATGGTTTTGTCAGGATAACAGAACTAGGAATAGGATGGGAAGCTGCTTAATCCCCCAGCTGGCACTTTTCCAGAACTAGGTGCCATGGTGTTATCTTTCATCTTTTTAATTTAATTTTTATTTTTTTAAAATATTTTTGAGAGAGCGAACCAGCAGGGGAGACAGAATCGGTGGGGGGGGGGGGGGGGGGGTGGGGAGAGAAAGAGAAAGAATTCCAAGCAGGCTCCACTGAGTGTGGAGCCTGACACAGGGCTCCATCCCACCACCCTGGGATCATGACCTGAACTAAGTGAAGAGTTGGACCCCCAACCGTGCCACCCATGTGCCCCTATCCTTTTTACTTTTTAAAGATTTTATTTTCAAGTAATCTTTACACCCCATGTGGGGCTTGAACTCTGAGATCCAGAGTCACAGGCTCTTCCGACTGAGCCAGCCAGGCATCTGTATCCTTCATACTTCTTGCTTCCCGCCCCCCCCCCCCCCCCCGCCCCGGCCCCCAACCTAAAGGTGAACTTTAAAGCTGCAAATAATATATTGTGATAATCTCTGTAAGGCATTTAACAGGCCTGTATGCCATGCATACAGAAACAGTCCCTAATAGTCACTGTAGTATTTTTAAGGAATTCTGATCACAGGGTATTTTCTATTTTTAAAATTTTTTTAAATTTTACTTAGTTAAACATTTTTTTAATGTTTATTCATTTTTGAGAGAGACAGAGCATGAGCAGAGGAAGGGCAGAGAGAGAGGGAGGCACACAATCCGAAGCAGGCACTGCACTATCAGTGCGGAGTCTGATGCAAGGCTTGAACCTGCAAACTGAGATCCTGTCTTGAGCTGAAACCAAGAGTTGGATGCTTAGCCGACTGAGCCACCCAGGTGCCCTGGTTATTTTCTATTTTAAATTTAAAAAAACAAAAAACAAGAAAAAAACCCAGTGACCTAACTCATTATATAAATTATTCGACACCAACATGGCTCACCGTAATATTTTTACTATGGTAGTTTCTAAAATTTTATCTTCTTCAATATAAATTTAAGTATTTAACTTCCTCTTAAAGAAATGTTACACAAAGATTACATGCTTCTTATTATATTTCAGCCTCAGTACATCTCTCACAATGAAGATCCATGTCTGGGTGTCTTTATTTTTAATTTTGTTTTTTGAAAATATTTCTGTTTCATATCTAAGAATCATGGCTGTTTACTTATCTTTTACTTCTAAGGCTTAGGAAATAATTGGATATTCCACGGGAATGTAGTTTCTGTGCTTAAACAGGGGGCAGTAGGCAGGCTCAGAATGGAGTCACTCAATTAAAAGGCAGGGGGGTGGGGCAACCGTGGTAGCAGTAGGTTGGATTTATCTCCAGGTTTTCTTTTTAGAAGAAATTTCTAGAAGGAATCTTGAGAGAAATGTAGGGAGGAGGGAAAAGGAAGTTGAGAAATAGGTTAATTATAGAGGGATAATTTGGTATAACCTTTAAGCATGTAATTGTAGTTCCTAGAAAGCACTTAAGAATTGAGGGGCCGGAGGGAAGCAACAGTACAAATTGGGACCTTTTACTGCTGAGATTGTTTTAAAGCCTGTTGAACACAGACCGTTGAGTATTTTTGTTACTGTGTTAAGAGCTGTGAGGATTTTTCTAGGCTTTGTGGATTTAAATGTACTCAGTTTGAATTTAAGCGGGACTTACATCATAGAAAACTTCCAATTTTCATTCCCCTTTTTTGGAGATTTAAGTATTAATCGCCATGTCTCCTGAAGACCATTTTGTTCTGAGACTAGGGATCATGTTCAGCAGTGTAAGTTAACATTTTCTCAGCAGCCTGGGCAGTAACATAAGCAGGCCTTGAGTGCTGCAGTCATCCAGGGCGGTCAGGTGTTCTCTTCCAGTCCTGCCTGTTTCACCTTGCTGGTCTCCAGTCTTTTTTTTTTTTTTTTTTTTTTTTTAAACACTTTGGGGGTGCCTGGGTGGCTCAGTCGGTTGAGCGCCTGACTGTGGCTCAGGTCACGATCTCACGGTTCATGGGTTCGAGCCCTGCGTCGGGCTCTGTGCTGACAGCTCAGAGCCTGGAGCCTACTTCAGATTCTGTGTCTCCCCCTCTCTCTGCCTCTTCCTTGCTCACAGTTTGTCTTGCTCTCTCTCTCAAAAATAAATAAAAACATTAAAAAAAATTTTTTAAAAAGCCACTTTGTATGCGTCTAGCCTTGAAGGCTAGACTGAGTGCTGCTTGCTAAGAAATCCTAGAAAAGTTTTCTGAGCCCTAATTATCTCATTTAAAATAGGTGATTTCAAGCATCAGTCCTTTATTCCTAAGGTTCCTTTTTGGTTTTTTAAGATTTTATTTTATGTTTATGTTTATTTCTGAGAGAGAGAGAACAGGGGAGGAGGGGCAGAGACAGGGAGAATCCGAAGCAGGCTCCACACTGTCAGATCAGTGCCCGATGTGGGGCTCTAACTCACCAATTGTGAGATGGTGACCTGAGCTGAAGTTGGAGGCTTAACCATCTGAGCCACCCAGGCGCCCCTAAGGGTTAAGTAATCCCTACATCCAACGTGGGGCTCAGACTCATAACCCCGAGACGAAGAGTCACATGTTCCAATGGCTGAGCCAGCCAGGTGCCCCCCTAACGTTAGTTTCTAATACCTGGCACTGTATTAGATACTGTAGATGATTAAGAGAAAATAAACAGGGACTTGGGAACCTGGAGTGTTTGAGTTGGGCCTTTTCCCAGCATGAGAGGATTGAGCCACTGCCACCGGCAGTGCCACCGGCAGGTGTGGCTGGTGACGGGCGGCGGCGACAGCAGCAGCTGCTAATACCTACTGAAAGCTTCCTGCCTGCGAGGCACTGTCCTAAGCTCTTTTTTCCCCTCTGAGCTCTTCATGAGTTAGATCCTTTTAGTCTCACAACAGCTCTGGGGTAGGTGTTTTTGTTCTGCCCTCATAGATGAGGAAACTGAGCTTTACAGAAGCTAATTAATTTTGATCCAGGTCACATAGCGTTAAGTGGTGGAACCAGGATTGAGAGTCTGGCTTCAGACACTGAGCTCTTAGCCGCTCAAGTCTGCTTAGGGATCCAGGGGTGGGGACAACTGGTGCAGAGCCTGACAGAAACAGAGAGCCTGGCGTGTGGTGTGTCTGCCACCTGTCCGATACCTTTATGAAGTGAGGCAGTTGAGGTGATTGCTTGTCGAATCACATTTCACGTTTGTTTTTTGAAGTAAGCTCTACGCCCAACTTGGGACTCAAACTCACAGCCCTGAGATCAAGAGTCCTGTGCTGTACCGACTGAGCCAGCCAGGTGCTCCTGTTTTTGTGTTTTTAAGGGAAAAATACTCAATATGGAAGTAATTTTGCTTCTAGATTTGACAGAAGCCTTTAATTCTGTCCTACAGTGATACCTCACATTTGAATAGTGTTGTAAAAAAAAATCTTTTATATTGTACTTGAGCCTCCTAATAGCCCTGAAAGGTAGGCGGTCCAGTCTCCCCTGCCCTCCTCCCCCACCCCATTTCAAGAATTAGGAAACTGAGGCCCAGAGGGTTTAAATGACAAGGTCATGTAAAAGTAAAAAAAGAAATGTTGAAGTTAATTTTAATATATTTTATGTAACCAAATATATCCAAAATATGGCTGTTATTAATGAGATATTTTTACCTTTTTTAAATACTAAAAAATAGAAATCTGGTATTTTACACATCGGTTTGGACTAGCTTTATTTCACGGGTCAGCCACATGTGGACAGTGGCTACCATTTTGAGCAGTGCAGACAACTCTTAAAATTACTGATCCCATTTGGGAAATTCTCTTTTTAATAGTCTGAGTAATACGCTAGGTCCCTGGACCACATGTGAGTTCAGTTTCCTCCTAATCTGTTAGGCGCTCTTGGGTTCTATTATTCCCGTCCCTTTACTGTGGTAGTCAGCGTCCTGATGGGCAGACACCTTTGGATGTCTTCTTGGTGCCTTCTCTGTAGATGACAGAATGCTGAATGAGGTTGGCTGTTCTGAAGCAACTTGGAGTCGTTTTTCCAGAGGAGCTGGAGAGTACACATCCTTTATGTTAAGGCCTACAAGAGCAACGTTGGCTGTCCATCTTGGGATTTAGTAATGTGGTCGTGGCTTCTGTAACTTAGTTTCCTTTGGAAGTAAACTGTGGAAGAGACCAGGAGAGTTTTTTGGGTTTTTTTTTTTTTTTAAGTTTAGGATGTAAAATAATTTTTGTGCTATAATGTTTTGGCTTCAGAAAATTAGGTATCTTATTGTTTGACACGGTACGGTACTTGTCATAAACTATTCATATACCAAGTTCTCTCTAATAAGACTGTTTTTCTACCATCAAATTTTAAAACAATGTCTCCAGAAATAAAGGGTTCAAGCTAGTTGACTGGTCTTTTGCCATTGTCCTTCCATCGGTTTTTTGTTTTTTGTTTTTTGTTTTTTTAATTTTTGATCCATGTAGAGTAAAAGATGGGCCTCCATTATTTGCCACAGCATTAGTGCTCTAAAGCTTGGTAAAGTAGCTCACTGGCCACACTGACTCTGCCTCTCCAGGGGAAGATTGTTCAGTGTGGCTTCAGGAGTAGGGTAATTGCCATATAGTCCTTTACCACCTAGTTCTATAATGATCTAATTCAAAAAATGATATTTTTAATGACAGTACTTTCATATGACTAAGCAAAATTATCATGCCCCATGGCACTTAAGGAAAGCCTTGTCTTTATTTTGGAAGAATTCCTGGTTCTTCAGCTACTAATTATTTGGTCTTTCCTCACCTCCCTGCCTCTCCTCGTGTCTTTTATTTTTAGGACTCCCATGCAATTGGTCTTAATAAAAAAGTTGATTTTCGCTTGTGGCCTCTGTCTGTAATCACTTCTTTCTTTTGGGGGCCCTTGAAGTTGGAGTCACAAGCCCTTGCTCCTCATGAGGAGACCTCAGGGTGTGCGATGGGGCAGGCACGGAAAGGCGGGCTTTGTGGCAGTTCAGCTTCTGAACACAGTGATCTTACTGAATCGTCGGGTGTGTCAGAAGCGACAGATATGTTTGATGTATTTTCTCCCACTAAGAAATACTTAAAAGTTAACCATGTTTAACCTCACTTCAGCTTTTCTTCCAGAAAACTTAATCCATCTTTTATCATTTGAAAGAAGAATTTTTGAAGCCATTTAAACATACGCAAAATTCAGTAGATCCACGAAATGTTAAAGGTGACAAGTTACATAAAAATCATTTAAAAACTAAATAATGAGAACAGTGCAGTCCCTTTTTTTTTTATTTACTATCATACAATGATGTCTTCTCTGCTATGTATCTAAAAGAAACATTTCAAAATTTTTTATTACTAAACATTGTGTCAGAGACAATGGGGCACATCTGTGGGAAAAGCATGCTTTCTTTGCATATCTTTTCCTATGCAGTTCATCTGAGTGACAAATTCCTTAATAAAAGTGTATATGTCTTATGTAATAGTAATATATGAACATTTTATCATAACAATCCATTTCTTTCAGTTTCATATTTACATTGTTTTTTGTTTGTTTGTTTTTATTTTAGGCCACTGAACAAAAAATCAAAGGTACGTTGTTTAAAGCTATTTTTATCCTTTTTTTTTTTTTTTTTCATAAAGGTTGTTGATATGCATTTTTATTAACCCCCAGGATGGGAGAGTGAAGAGCATGAAAGAAGAGAGGGGTGGGGACAGACTTCTTCAGTGACGTCCTTTGGGGTTAATGGTTACTGTGGTGTAGATTGCCACTTTTAAAATGTACCGCCTCAAGACCTACCTTACAGCTGTCTCCTAGGTTGAACACCACTTCCTAACATACTCCCTTGATTTGAGTCTTTGAGCACATGTACCTTCCCTTCAGTTTTCCACTTAAAAGTCTTCTTATCTGGGGTTACCTCTGAGACTCTCGCCTCCTCTCTTGCTTTATTCCTTGGTCTCTGTATACAGTTGTCCCCAACTCCTTCCTAGAGGCAGACGATGATGCCCGCTCTCTATTTAATTACTAAGAATAGTGGATTGCTAACCTCATGGTTATTTTGCTGGGTTGAACAGCTCCCGGTACATGTCAAGCAAAAGCCTTCGGGGTGGTGAGGAGGCAGGATCCTCATTCCTCTCAGATCCTGAATCACGAATTTTTTGCCCTCCCGGGAGTTGACTGCCTGGTAATGAAAGGTGTAGGGCTCTCAGATGCTGAACTTGTTAGGTTCGAAGATTCTGAGTTTTTACTTTTAGCTGTATCAGAAGTATGTCCTCTACATTTGGTTGAGATACGCAGCCAGTACCTCCTGTTTTTATTTGAGGTCAGCGTTCGTTAAGGTAATGCTTATTAGGAGCAAGTGTGTAAGAGTGAATAAGAACAGTCTTAGCTTACGTTTTACTGGAGAAAGCGGCAGTAGAAGGACACACCTATGCGTAACGATAGTGTGAGGTGATTTGCTTCAAGTAAAAATGTTGATGTTGTCCTGGATGCAGAGGAGTGACAGTTAGCTTCTTTAACACAGGACAGGAAGGCGCAGGGAGGAGGCGGGGGGTGGGGGTGCAGGTAAGGAAAATCTCCTTGGGGTGATGGATCTTAAAAGATGAAACAGCCAAACCCAGGAAAGAAGGAA
The DNA here is from genome assembly GCF_022837055.1 of Prionailurus viverrinus. Taxonomy (NCBI): domain Eukaryota; kingdom Metazoa; phylum Chordata; class Mammalia; order Carnivora; family Felidae; genus Prionailurus; species Prionailurus viverrinus. The sequence goes on along the minus strand of NC_062576.1, from coordinate 22,341,962 downwards.
ATGACAGAGGGGATCAGCATGATTGAAGGTCCAGAGACAAGAAATAATGTGATCCGGCAGTGGATATCCCTAGAGCACCAAATACCCAGCAGTAAGTAGGTAGAGGGTGGAAGGGTTTTTCTGAAGGGATAGGCAGGAGTTAGGCCAATGGAGGCCTTACATGCTCTGTGGACCCAGGAGCCTGGACGTGCGCTTTATAGACAGGAGCCATGGAAGAGTTTAAGCAGAAGAGTGTGACATGGTTTGTTTTTTTGTTCTTTTTTGAAAGCTGTCAGTCATTGTGCATGGAAAGTCTTGGCTGGAAGATGGAGCTAAGAGAAGCAAGGCGCTTTGGGCAGAGGAAGCAGGTGGACAAGAAGAGGGAGTATTCAGAGAATAAGTGTGGGAGTGTTGGGGGAAGTGACAGAATATAGACCTGGAGGTAGGGGGAAATCGTAGGGCTTCCTGCTGGTTAGAGAGTGGAAAGCCAGCCCTGGCAACGTGTGGAATGGTTGAATCACTGTATTATGTACACCGAAAGCTAACATAACACTGTGTGTTAACGGGACTGGAATTAAAGTAAATAAAAATAAGTAAGCTACTGATTTGAGTCTTAAAAAAGAGAGAGTGGAGAGCCAGCAAAGATCACGGTCATAAGCTATGCTTCAGGAATGTTTCTTTGTCAGTGGTGTCTAGTGTCCCCAATAGAAACAGTACCAGGGAGGGAAGAGGAGGAGCAGACAGGGTAAAGACGAGTTGAACTGAGGTCTTGGCAGCAGGGGTAGAAGATGGATGAAAGATGTGTGAGGTATAGAATTTGTAGGATTGCAGCTGGTGAGATCAGAGGGGGAATTGAGGGTGACATTGTGGCTTTGAACCTGGATATGTGAGAAAGTTACAGGGGTGTGGAATGATACAGGGGGGGGTGAGCATTTCCAAATTAATGTAGTAGGCACATGACCAAATTCATCTTCTTCATGCTCTGCTTTCCTCACACCCCTTCCCTCTGTAGGGATGTTACGTTGTCCCTTTGCCCTGCTTCAAGGCCAGACTTCTCTGCTTGGCTTTCAAGGCCCTCTTTGATCTGACCTCCCATGATCTAACCAGGCTGTTTGCCCCTCACTCCTTTATACTTGGCAGAGCATTCTTCTCTCTTTCATGTTCATCCCTGTTTCTGTTTCTTTTTGATCCAACTCCTCGGCCAAGGAGGCCCTTTCAATGTTTCCAGACTCTCAGAGCTCATCGTCCGCCGGATCGCTCCAGTGGCCATTGGCCCTCCCTTCCCGATTTCTTAGGCTGTTATGATGTATCTTACGTTTGGGGCGCATGGTTATAGTCCATCTTAGATTTTTGCCTGGCCCATGGGTGTACATCTATACTTAAAATATGAATATATTTGAATCTTTTAGATTTTAGACTTTGCACAATTCTGAGAATGTTAGGCTGTGAAACCCTTCAAGGTGCATTATGTCGTTTTGCCAGCGTTTTACTCGTTTTACCCTTCTTCTGATGGCATCTCCCTTCATAATTGGTCACGATTATTCTCGTTTATGAGAATGTATTGTTTATATTTGTGCTGTGTATAATATCTGTGAGGTGTTTGTGATTTGGGATTCGTGGTGTTTAGAGATTACAAACTGGAGGCTTGTGGGACAGGTTTGGCACACACAGTTGTTATTGTTTATTAAACTTTTGATTTTGGAATAATTGATGCTATATAGAAAAGTTGAAAAGGTAGTAGAGGTCCCATATGCACCCCACCCAGTTTTTCCATGATTCACGTCTTGTATTTCTGTGACACCTTTGTCAAAACTAAGAAACTGATGTGGGTATTAACGGAACTCTAGACTTTATTGAGATTTCACTGTTTCTTCCATTAACTTCTTTCTCTTCTAAGATCCTGTGCTAGATACACAAATGCATTTAGTTGTCCTGTCTCCTCAGTCTCCTCTGGTCTCCACACAGTATTTTTAAATTTTTTTTTTTTTTCAACGTTTATTTATTTTTTTGGGACAGAGAGAGACAGAGCATGAACGGGGGAGGGGCAGAGAGAGGGGGAGACACAGAATCAGAAACAGGCTCCAGGCTCCGAGCCATCAGCCCTGAGCCTGACGCGGGGCTCGAACTCACGGACCGCGAGATCGTGACCTGGCTGAAGTCGGACGCTTACCCGACTGCGCCACCCGGGCGCCCCTCCACACAGTATTTTTATTATCCTTTAAAATTTTGATTGCCAACCTTTAAAAATCAGGAGAATCCACATAATCCAGAATATACTGTCAGCAGCATTTTTTGTCTTTCCATATTAGAGTCTGTATCAGGCCCAGGTTGAGTTATTTGTGGCTATCACATACTTGACAGAAATGTGACAGAGGGCTGTGGGGCAGAAAGCTGTGACCAAGGAACTGAATTTTAAATTTGATTAGGTCGCATAGCTCTAGAGCCTTCTTGATTGTCAAGAATCAAGATCTTAGTGTTCAGACTGAGCATTACCAGTTTGGCTGTAGCACCCTCTAGAGAGTTCTGACTTTAACAAGCTGTTCTTTCTAAGGCTACTGCCATTTCTGGTTAAATAACACTCATGTTGCTTTCACCCTGTGGTAAGACCGTTTATATCAAAGTTGGGTTTTTGTGAAGTATCATAAATTAAATTCTTGACCAGCTCTGTTACATGAAGACAAGTAGGTGTTTATTTCTGGGTGCAGTGGATTCATAACTCATCAGATAAAAATGTGAGCCAACATAATGCGAGACATAATGAAATTCTTGAAAGTTTTATTCTCACCTTGTGACTTGAACTTTTTTGAAAAACTGTAAGGAGCATGAATATTTGAATGTTTGAATATTTGAAATGTCTTTTAAAAATATGTATGAGTTTCTCCTTCAAACAACAAGGGAGTCAAATGCTGAAAAATTTAGGGTGAGGTATGCGAATAGATGGATAAGTTTTAAGAATGCCCTGTGGCCTACATAATGTAAAGGCAGGGAAGGAGTTAATATTCCCCTGCTTCACAACACCCTTGGGAACTTGAGTAAGAAAAGTAATTTTTTAAAAGCGGCTTTTCAGCTCTGACACTGGCTTGTTTTGAAAACATGCTGATTATATATTCCTTGTAAAAGAATAAACACTGTTAATTTTTGACAGCTAACCTCTCCTCCTCCCTCCCTCCTCCTCCCTTTCCCTCCCCTCTCCTCCTCCTCCTCCTCCTCCTCCTCCTCCTCCTCCTCCTCCTTCTTCTTCTTTTCTCTCTCTCTCACCAGTGCTTTCTTCAGGTGATTTTTATAAGCAAGTTATATTCCAGAGAGTAACAAACCTCAGAGCTCTGAAAAGGAGATGAAGGGAGGCTGGGATGGAAGCAGTAATGGAAAATAGTAGATAATGATTTTTTTGTTTGCTGGTGTTCACATAGGGAAGCATAGTTTATTGCTGCTGTTCTCTTTCTGGATTAACTAAAAACTCTTAATGAAAATTGGATCAACATTTAAAACACATTTTTGTTCCTTGCCACATTTGGAAGCCTTTGTTCTTGCTCAGTCTCTTCCCCCCCCCCCCCCCTTCTTACTCAATTCTAGCCTTAGAGGATTTTTTCTTTAATCAAACACAATTTCATTGCTTAACTTCATTGCTCCTAGAGAATGATCAAAATATTCAAGACCTATTAAATTGACTACATGTCAAGTCATATTGGAGACACCATAATAGCTAAGTTGGAGCACCTACTGTGTGTCAGGCACTGCTTTATATTTACTTTAACCAAGGGAAATATTCTGAATATTTAATCACTAATAATGAGTAGTCACCAGTGATTCAGAACACATACTGGAGCAGTGTCCTAAAAGCTTCATGTGCTAAGAGTAATCTTTAGCTATTGAATTGGGGGAGATGTGTGGGACCCAGGGGAGAGGCCAGGGTAGCAGGCTGGGAACTCTGAGTCTTTGTGAAGTAGGATGTTGAAAAACTAATATGGGAGTAGGGCTTTATCAGTGTGTGTGCACAATGTTAAGTCTGCATTTACTCCCTTCAGCAGCCCTATGAAAGTAGATAGTATTGTCACCGCTTAGAAGTGCAATTGAGGCCAAGAAAAGTAACTCGCCTATTGGTTATGCAGCTGTTGAGTGTCTGAGCCAGGATTTGAGGACTGACTCTACTGGGCTCTACTGCTGCTTTTTCTTTGAAAACAGCCCTGTATTTACATGGGAAACAAAACAGGAAGGCTACGCTATTGCCCATGCTTTAATAATATTCACTGAATAAACCAAATAAATGCATGTTTTAATGTTTATTTTTTTTATTTTTTATTTTTGAGGAGGGGACAGAGAACAAGTGAGGGAGGGGCAGAGAGAGAGGGAGACAAGGAATCTGAAGCAGGCTCCAGGCTCCAGGCTCCAAGCCGTCAGCACAGAGCCTGGCGCGGGGCTCGAACTCATGAACCGGGAGATTGTGACCTGAGCCCAAGTCAGATGCTTAGCCAGCTAAGCCACCCAGGTGCCCCTTAAGTTTATTTATTTATTTTTGAGAGACAGAGAGAGAGAGAGAGAGAGAGAGAGCGTGAGCGCGATTAGGGGAGAGGCAGAGAGAGAGGGAGAGAGAGAATCCCAAGCAGGCTCCAGGCTCCGAGCTGTCAGCCCAGACCCCAGTGCAGGGTTCAAACCCACCAAACTGTGAGATCATGACCTGAGTTGAAGTTGGATGCTTAACCAACTGAGCCACACGGGCACCCCTAAAGCATGTTTTGAAAATTCCAGAGAGATCTTTTAACAGGTTTTTATGGTATTTCCCTGAGCACAGAGAAATAAATAAAAACTTGTTATCACCGGCATAATTTCATGAATCAGGAAGGATCTGACAATTGCAGTGTATAAAGTGGTTGGCTTTTCAAGAATCACTAGAGAAAGCTCTGAAATTGTTTACTTCATCTCTGTTGATGAAAAAGAATGGGAGTTTTGAGGACCAAGTAAGAAGCCAATTTTCTAAAAGCTTTCACCGTGTGTCAGACTTCCACACAGTGAAAATGAATGAATCCCTTTTTGGTACAAAACCTGACTTCTAATTAAGCTTGGAATGCCTTGCTCCAGCTCCTTAATTAAGGAGGATGTAAAGAGACTCTGACCAAAAAACCGCAGAGCCTCCATGTCACGCACTCTGCAGAAGGATGGAGAAGTATATTCTGAAGAGTCCCTTCTTTTTAGTTTGCTCTTTGGTGAAGCTGACACAGTTTAGCTTTGGGAATATGATGGAAATGACTCAATTTCAGCCCAAGGAAGAAAAGTGTGTAATTTGTTCCCTTCTCATTAATAAATAAAGCACTTCTTTGCTTTTTCTTTTAATCGTCACTGCCAGTGTCAGCTATGTTTCACAACCTTTGGGAAACAAAGATAAATGCAAAATAATTGTGTGGTAACCCATTTTCCCAAAGTTAGGATCCATAAAGTGTCATTGTTTTGTTGTTGTTGTTGTTGTTCATTTAACGTTCATGAAGTATTTATTGTGTCTGATCCCGTCTCGTGTACTGTTGTCAGTGTTGTTCATGACAAAACCAACTCCAAGTCCTTGTCCCCCACTGTGTTCCCATTCTCATCTTTGTGTTAGTGCAGATATAGGTAAATATATTTATATTTAGGTAAATATATTTACCTGTGGTTTCGGCTTATTCCTTCATAAGGTCTTAAGTTTTTCAGTCACAGTCCTGTGATATTGAAATTCAGGAACTTGGTGGCTTGGCCAAGAATTCCTGTGCTGCATAGATTTTCAGAGGAGAAGCTGAGACCCAAAAAGATGTGACTCAAAGTGTGTTGCCTGACCTGATCACATAGTGGCTCACGTGGAAATGGTATTGGTGGGGCTGTTAAGGTAAACAGCAGTGGCCAACCCCCAGCTGAGGCTGACAGTCCCAGAGAGTCTGGTTGTGCAGCCGCTGAGGTGCTCCTCCCCTCAGCACACCTGTGATTCTTTGTCACACAGGTTGGGAAGTTCTGTTAGAATTGGGGCTTTCATGCAGTGTCCCCCCCCCCCCCCCCACACACACATAGTATAATGTAGAAACACGACTTCTATGTTATAGGCAGGTATTAAGTCATAGAGACAGACCAGGTTCTGATCCCAGATGTGCCATCTTGGTAACTTTTTGAAGGCAAATATGTGCTGACCTCTTTGAAGGAGAAGCAGGTTTCCTGTTGGTGAAGAATTTACTAATGGCAAAGGTGTTTCTTCTCGTGGGAGGTGTCTTTGAGCTTTGTAAGTAACTCTTTTTGTAGCTCTGCACTAACTGGAAGGGGAAAATTCTGCTTCCCAGGGAAATAGTAAAATTACTCTGTTTAGGTATATCAAAGCCACCATTTTTCCTTTCCTCCTGTTGAGAAAGAGAAATGATTTATATACGTTTATACATGTAAATCTACATTTATGTGATCAATGAGGTAATGACACTTAAGGACCCCTTTTTGCTTGTAAGGTAAGGAACATTTTATTTCTAGCCAACGTAGGTATGTTCGCTTATAAATGCCAGTAAATTATTAAAATAAGTAGAAATGAAAGATTTTGTAACTTTAGAGATCTGTGATGAGGCTGGGGCAGGACAAAGACAGGAAATAGGAGAGAAGCAGAGATCCCTGCAGTCAGCAGGCAAACTGTTGTTGGAAAGTAGATGCAGTGGCCAATGATCCCATAGTTGTTGGGGAGCTTGTGGGAGTATCCTGAGGTTGTGTCCTACCCTGAGATTCTGCCTTGGCAACAGTTAGGTCTTCAGTTTCAAAGGAAACAAACCCAGAGTCCTCTGGTTTAAATTTTTGAGAAGTCAGGAGAGATTAGCAAGAATAGCTTTATCAGCTATGACCAGGTAAGAGAAAGCTCCAGACTAGCAAATAACACAGCATAGGTCGTAATTTCCACTTTTATGTTCTTCATTTAGTTCTAATAAGAGTAGTAGCTGTGTTTCAGAATGCGTACTGAGTGCGAGCGGGCTCAGTGTTGTAGTCTTAGTGAAAACGCACTTAATAAAATCGTGCATAAAGACAGCATTTGGCCTGAAGCAGAAAGTATTGAATCTTCTACTGAAGATGATAATCTTGGAATTCTAGCGTAAACACAGCATAGTGTTAAAAGTCCAGGCTTCTGAATCAGATAGCATTCGATTTGAATATCGCCTTTGTATTCTTATTTCTGTGACCTTGGGCACGTTCTCAACCCCTAAGCCTCGGTTTGACTTGGTTAAAAAGAGATAATCCAGGCTACTTGATATTGTGGAAATGAAATAATATAGAACATAAATCACTGGGCCAGAGGTTAGTAAATGCTAAATATAGACACCTTATGATAGAAATTTTTGATTTGCAGCTTTTAGAGTGGCTAAGCCCTAATCAGTGATTTCCGTATTTTCAGAGAGTTTGATTTTGCTCTTATAAGTAAGAGGAAACTTACTTTATACTAGGAGAAACATTGGTTTGGGGGTCCAGTTTGGTTTCACATTTCAGCTCTGCCATTTAGTAGATGTTGGATCATGGGCAGCCTTTTTCTAAGCCTTAGTTGCCTCATCTGTAAAAATGGAAATACTATTTCAAGTTTATAGAATCCTGAAGATAGATACCAGCTATATTGTCTGGCATCCAGCTGATACTTGGTAAGTTTTAATTACCACCACTGTGGTTGTGCAGTGTCCTGGCAGTCTCAGTCTCCAGAAACCACATACAGTGTCCAGGTCAGTTCAGGGCTTTCCCTCACCCAGACGATGATTTGCTTTTTCCTCTCGCTAAAGTAGGGCCCAACCCAGCTTGGGTGAATCACAGGGCAGCGTCTCTGCCATAGTGCAAGAAGATGTCTTGCAGCATGAAAATGGGGCGTAACATCTTTATAAATTTGGCAGGCCAAAATTGGTATTTTATTGCTTTGATTTGCATTTGTTTATTGGTAAAATGGAATATCATGTTTAATCACTTGTACTTTTTTCATCTTATGAATTACCCATTCTTGTTTGTAACCCATTCACCCCTTGGGCCTAGAGCTTTTGTTATCAGCTTGCACAAGCTGTTTGTGTAATACGCTTATTAGCATTCTGTCTGATATATTTGATGGAAATATTTCCAACATTACAGACTATGTCATATGTTTGAAGTTGTTCTGAGGATGAGATACCAGACAAAAATATCTAAATTTTGCCCAATACTAGATCCCATAAGGGGGTATATGTATGCAGAGGATGTAAAAATATATAGTCAGAAGAAGAAAAGCAAAATTAAATAACTTTTATACTCTTAGCTTGAACTCTGGCCCTAAATTCTAGTGGCTCTGTTGAATATTTCCCTATGTTAGCTTTAGGGGCCTTAAACCAAAACAGTACCTCTTTTCCGTCCCTCTGTTAGGGAAAATTGGGGTAGGCAGTGGGAGGGGAGAGAGAATGGATCCCTTTAACGTATTCCAAAGGACAAATATTTTTCCAGTTTGCCTTTTAATTTGGAATAAACACACACACACCCTTGAAAAAATAAGTTGCACTGCATAATTTCATTGGGTTAAACTTAACAATCTTTTACTTTTTGATTACTTGACTTTTATAAAGCCTGCTGTTTATCCAGATTTAGAAAAAAATTTGCTTCTTTTCTAAAAGCTTTTAAAAATGCCAGCACTTTATGACATTATTAACTGATTTATCTGAACTTTATTTTTTTCTAATTAAGACAAATCAACTAACCATCCTGTATTTCCTAAATAATTTGTTATCTTCAGTAATTTATGACAATTTCTTTATTGCATAAATTTGGTGACACACCCCCCCCCCCCGCCCCTTAATTTTTTTTAAGCTTCAGTGTGTTTGGGACTTTTGTTGTTCCTGCTACTAACTCTTAGTTGAATGGTTAGGTATTTTCTTTTTTTTTGAGTCACAAATGGAACTCAGAAGCTCTCCAGATATTCCTACAGTATCTGTCATAACAGTTTTCCAAATTTATTCAGACATGAGAACCACATGTGACATTTGTTTTAAGAAATATAGATTCTGATTTATCTGTGAGGCTAAAGAATCTGTTTTTTTAAACAACTTTCCCTTAACAGCACTAGTTAAACAAATTTAAGGATCACTTCTAGAATTTAAGTTATGAAAGAGACTTAAGGGCAGTCTGACTTGTTTTTTCTTTGAAAGCGTGTACATCTGCCTGAAAACTCTTCCCATCATCCCATTGTTTCGAATCTCACATACTTACAGGACAAGGTTTGATGGATAGATTAACTAAAGATCTTGGAAATACCATGCTGTGAATGTTGTGTGGATATCCTCCAGCTGTTAGAGAAGATCTGTACTGTAGAACAGATTGCTCAGGCATTTTGCTGAAGAGTTGAGGATTGTATGGAGGCAAATCAGCTATGTTTCTCTTGGTGTTAGTAATTTGAGGTGGGAAATGTTTGAGTAGGAAGATCACGTTCCCTGAGGGATTAGAAGTGGGTGCTTCCTAAGACTGGGGAACAGGTATGCTTCCCATTTCTCTAGGGCATGTGAAGCGAATTACAACTAAATGAGTTCAATTTAATATGTATTTTAAATTCAGTATTTAATTTTGAGTTGTTTATGATGCTGCTTGGGATTTTTCCTTACTTTAATAACTTTATAACAAATATATTAAGATTTGTTTGCGCCTGTGTAAAATATAAATACAGCTTGTTATAGTTCATATTAGTTTTTAAGTCTTCAACTTCTTAAATAGCCATCTAGTTCAGCCTACTTGTTGAGGATTAACAGAAGCTGATGGATTGGCAGGCATTTAGGTATTTTGTCCAGGTTGACCAGTGGCACTTAACACTGCAGCCATTTGTCCACAGTGAAAATTCTAGCATTTACATCTGTGTGTATCAACTTAAAAGCCAGACTTGCCCCTTCTGTGCCATTCAGTGCCCTTCAGCACTCCAGAACTCACCAAAGTCAGTATAGGACAGGGAATGTATATTATACAGGGAAAATATATTATAAATCCTCCAGTGTGTTTATTAATGAGTAAGAGGATTTTTATAGTAGTACAAAGTTTGGCTAAGTTTTAGATAAATTTGATTTGTAGGCTCATCTTAATTGACCAGAACGCTCTTTGCATTGTTTAACCAGCTGGCTGCTTCTTTCCCCTCCTGTCCCTCTTAGAATATAAGCAGATGGAATTTGAGTTATTGTGCCTCAAATACAGGGGAAGTTGGTGAGCTGTACCTCCATGGCAGTTCAGTGACACTGTGCCTTTCCGCATTTCCTGCAGAAAGCTATGGAGTGGGAAAGCAACAGAAGTTGGAAGCTCCTTTCTTTAGAATTTCTTGGTGTAGAGAATTTTCTAATCTGCTTGAAGTTTTTGTCAGGTTTGTGCTTTTTGAAACTCTGTCCCCTGTGACATTGCTGCTGCTACTGCTGCTAATCAGGAAAACAGGAAGAATTGATTTCACTCGTATGGGTTTGCTTTTCCTCTGATCATGAGGCAGATTCTATTGAAAACTACCGTATTATTTTAGCACGGCAGCTAGAATAATTGATTTGAGAGTTTAGGCTTAAAGAGATTATAATTACTTACTGGAAACATTAACAGTAGGGAAGAAAGACAAATCTTGAATGTGGTGTTGCCTGATGAGCAGTTACAGTTTAAATATACTAGTTTGTAACATGTTGACTTTTCTTCCAGAAGTTACTTTATTTTGTGGCTTTTAAGAGCATAAAATCATTCTCTGTAATGAAGATTTCAAAGAATGTTTATAGGTGACATTTATTTTTTAAAATACCGTTTGAGCAAAGGTAAGAATTTCTTAACCATCAAGCATTTGGAGTTGAGCCTAATTATTGACAGCTAGAAATGTTAATTTCTGGAAACTCTGGCTTGTTGTCAGTACATTTTTATCTTGTCAATTACACCTACCCCATACTTGTTTGAGAAGGTAGGGTGTTTTTTCTTATAAAAATAAGAAATACTTAGGACAACCCTGGACTTTTGCTCTTATGTGAGAATGACATTTTCCAGCCGAGGCCCTTTCATGGGTGCTTTTGCCATGTGTCTTCAGAGAGAGCTTGACACTTGTCTTTTCCTGTATGATGACATGTACTGAGGGTAGGCATGCTTACTTCAGGTAAATTTTTTTTTTAATGTTTTTTATCTATTTTTGAGACAGAGACAGAGCGTGAGCAGGGGAGGGGCAGAGAGAGAGGGAGACACAGAATCTGAAGCAGGCTCCAGGCTCCGAGCTGTCAGCACAGAGCCTGACGCGGGCCTGACACGGGGCTCGAACTCACGGACTGTGAGATCATGACCCGAGCTGAAGTCAGACGCCCAACCGACTGAGCCACCCAGGTGCCCCTTACTTTAGGTAAATTTAAAGTTTGCCAAAAGAAGTCTTTAAAAGCACTGTGTATTCTATAGATACTTATTAAGTATTATTTTAAACTGGTGATGTCAACTATTTCAAATCTTTTAAGAATTCAAACACAAATCTGTATATGGTTTCTATGTTTTGGAGGTCAATGTAATATTTCATTCTGTTAAAAGTGAAATCATGTCTCAAATGGCATTTTTGTATCCTATGCCTGCTGTTTATGCCAGTATTTCTGGAAGATTCACAATGTAGCCAATATGAAGACTCATACACAAAGCTAAATTATAGACTTTGGAAGGGTAGGACTAAAGGAAGGGCTTGAGGTATTAAGATTTGATCATTCATGTTTTGGGGAGTTTGGTAAGCAATTCATGATACTGATGGCTGCTTTGTATTTCAACTATTGTTTCTATTAAACTTGTAGATAGCCAACAGGAAGTTCTCTTATTTACTGTTTTCTGAAATATATTCAGATGGCATTTAAAATGTTATCTTAAAGATTAAAAGAAGTAAATATTCATATAATTTTAATTTCTAATGACTGAGTAAATAAGTAAAAAATTTTTTTTACAAATTTAGAACTTGTATATTTAGGATTTTGGATATTAAATATCTCTTATCTAGTCCTGGTATTTTACTTGAATGTAGGACAATTGCTGTGGGTTTTTTCCCCCAGTTAATAGACGTTTTTCAGAGCAGCTTCCAGTTTACAGAGTGATAGCATGCTTGTGCATAAGAAATCTCAAAACACATGAAAGTAGCACAAATTAATAATTTAATTGTCACATTGGTTCTTTCGGTTTTTTTGCAAAGTGGGAAGTCTTGATTTGGAGCACGATTTAGGAAAATGTCAATCTAAATTCTTCTCATGAGTAATTTTGTCCATCTGCTTAAACTGTACAAAAGACCAGTTGGGTCACAGAATGGCAAAAAAATGTAAAATAAACAAGTTTTAGTGGGTATGTGTGTTTTGTACTGGCCTAATGAAATTCCTTCAAAATATTTTTCTGGTATTATGGATAACATGATGTTGTGGCTAATTAGGGTAACTTCCCAGATAAACAATCATATTTACTGAACTTGTTCTGTGGATGCCAGCTCTGGGTTGTTTGTTTGTTTGTTTGTTTGTTTAGAGCAGAGATTTCTAACCACTGAGTTACTCAGCAACATACCAGCCAGCTACCATCATCGTCCTTAACTCTTTCTTCTTTTGATCATTCTCTCTTTGCCAGTTCTTGATTCTTCCACCGATTAAATGTCAGTGTTTCAGTGTTTCATCTTCAGTATCATTCTACATTGTTCTTTGGGTTCATGTCATGCTGACAGTTCTTCGGTTGTTCATTCAGCCAGTAGTTCTTGGTCGTGTGTGGTGCTTGGGAATGCCAGTGATAAAGGGGAGGAGCAAGAAGGCGGCACTTAAGCATGTGCAGGACGAGAGATGCATTAAGAGTTTTATAGGAAAGAGGAGGGGAAATTGCTTGTCATAAAATGCTTTTAAGGCTGGCAGAACCTGGGGAGGGGTTGCGGGGTAGTTCATTGTTTCCTAGGAAAGGTGGAGAGAAAGATTTTCAAGAAAGGTATCAAGGACGTGGGCACCTGGGTGGCTTAGTCGGTTGAGCGTCCCTTGGTTTCGGCTCAGGTCATGATCTCGCAGGTTTGTGAGTTGAAGCCCCACGTCAGGCTCTGCACTGACAGTGTGGAGCCTGCTTGGGATTCTCCGTCTCCCCCTCCCCTGCTCATGTGCTCTCTCTGTCTCTCTTTCTCTCAAAATAAATAAACAAACATTAAAAAAAAGAAAAGTATCAAGGCATTTTAGGCACAAAGAATATCCTGAAAAAGAATGGTACCTTTTGGAGTATGGCAGGTTCTTGGTGTGAGAGAGAAGGAAATGCATGTTTATGCAATGGGGTATGAATCTGGAGAAGTGGTAGACTGGGGCCATGCTAAGGACTTTAGATGATTTCTGAAAGCACTTTAATGATACAGACAACTTGGGGCAGAGAGATGATAGATTTGGGGAGGGGAGTCAAGATGGAAGCCCCAGAGACCAAGTTAAGAGGTTTTTGCAAGAGTAAATTGGAGGGCCTAAATCACAGCAGCGACATTGGAGATAATAAGGATGCATTTGAATGCTGTCCAGTAGATAATCTGTCAGACCTGTTGCCTGAACGTGGAGGGACAGGGAGAATTTGGGGAACAAGTCCCTGCTTGAGTAAATAGGGAGGCCATTTTTAAAAGCTCTTTCTGTCCTGCCTCTCTGGCCGCTACTGCTCTTCTGTCGGCTACAGTAGCCTCTCCTTTGGGTCTCGGTGATGCTTCTCATTCTGCTGCTCGCGTCACCTTTCTCCCACCTCTCTGCTGAATGCTAAGTTGATTTTTCTGGTTCATACTTCACCGAACTTCAGAACCATATGTTCAGCTGCATTCTACACATGGATATTCTAGAGCAGTGGTTTTCAGAATTTATCTGAGGACTCCCCAGAGGCTGTCTGAAACTTCCATGAAATTCACAAGGTCACACTATTTTCATGATGATAGGAAGTTTACTTGTGGTCTTCACTCTTTTTTCTCATAAGTACATAGTGGAGTTTTCTAGAGACTACATAATGTGGATGTCACAACAAATTGGATGCAGAAGTAGATGTGAAATCGACCTGCTTTCTGTTAAGCCAGATATTAAAGATGTTTGGAAAAATGTAAAAACAGTGCATGCATACACTTCACTCTCTTTTTGTTTTGGAAAACTTATTTCAGAAAATATATATTCATTCAGCGAAAATACATATACGTGTAAGAGTTTATTTTTTTCTTTAAATATTTATTTATTTTGAGAGAGAGAGAAAGTAAACAAGGAAGGGGCAGAGAGGAGGAGAGAGAATCCTGACTCAGGACTCAGTCCCATGAACCGTAAGATTATGACCTGAGCCAAAATCAAGAGTTGAATGCTTAACCAACGGAGACACCCATGCACTCCCAAGAGTTTTTGTTTTTGTTTTTGTTTGTGTTTTTTTATTTTTTTTAATGTTTATTTTTGAGAGAGAGAGAGACACACACACACACACACAGAATCCTAAGCAGCCTCCAGGCTTCGAGCGGTCAGCACACAGCTGGTTGCGGGGCTTGAGCCCTTGAGCCAAAGTCAGAGGCTTTAACCGACTAAGCCACCCAGGCGCCCCAAGAGTTTATTTTTTAAATGAATTAATATATTTTTAAATATCTCTATAAATTTCTAATATGGTAAATATAGTTTTAACCCACATAAACAAAAGATCTTTGGTGTTCTCAATAACTTTTAAAAGCGCAAAGGGGTCTTGAGACCAAAACGTTTGAGAATTACTGTCGTACAGAAACAGTAAACCTAACATCAAAACCAAAGCTCATTCTCACGTATTTTCCAAACTTAGTTTTTGTCTTCTATTACAGTATCTTGGTAGATGGTACTACTGTCTACCCACATTCCAGGCCAGAAATCTGAGGGTCATCCTTACTCCCCCTTTTTTAACCTAGACAGCAGTAGTGATCACTAACATTTATTGGGTACTCGCAAGGGGCCAAGTACTATTCTCAGTTCTTTACATCCATTGTCTTATTAAAGCCTCACAACAACCCTGTGTGGTAGAGGTATTAATACTTACCCCTGTTTTACAGATGAGGGGAGCAGAGGTACAGGTTCTTAGGTGGCTTGCCCATGTTCATACAGCTAGTAAGTTGCAGAGCCAAGATTTGAATCTAGACAGTCTTTTGAACCTGCACTTCTTTATTCTGAAACAGTTTGTGTAGATTGATAGGACATGTTTCTTAAGGATTTTATTTTTATTTATTTATTTATTATTTTTTTTTCAACGTTTATTTATTTTTGGGACAGCGAGAGACAGAGCATGAACGGGGGAGGGGCAGAGAGAGAGGGAGACACAGAATCGGAAACAGGCTCCAGGCTCTGAACCATCAGCCCAGAGCCCGACGCGGGGCTTGAATTCCTGGACCGCGAGATCGTGACCTGGCTGAAGTCGGACGCTTAACCGACTGCGCCACCCAGGCGCCCCTGTTTATTTATTTTTAATGTTTATTTATTTTTGAGAGAGAGCAGGGAGGGGCAGAGAGAGAGGGAAACACAGAATGCGAGCAGGCTCCAGGCTCTGAACTGTCAGCACAGAGCCCAACTCAGGGCTCGAATTCATGGTCCGCCAGATCATGACCTGAGCTGAAGTTGGACGCTTAACCAGCTGAGCCACCCAGGTGCCCCTCTTGAAGATTTTATATGCACATTCCCTATAAAGTCATCTGGGCCTGGTGCTTTTTTTAGAGAGGTAAATCTTGGAGGACTTTTTTCAGTGTTTTTTGATGTTGTTCTAGGATCTTCTCTATAAGCTCATTTGGGTAAATTATACTTTATAGGGCAGACACTGGGCCTATAGCTTGCAAATTTGGCCCAGTGCCTATTTTTGTATTCCAAGTTTTGCTGAAACACAGTCACATCCATTCATTTATGTGTTGTCTGTGGCTGGTTTTTGTGCTACCATAGCAGAGTTGTAGTTGAAAGACTATATGGCCTATAAAATGTTTACTATCCGGCTCTTTACAAGAAAGATTTGCCAAGCCATGTTATGGAACATTGTTTACATTTGGAATTCTGTCTTTTTTAATCCCCGGCACTGTTTGTATTTCTTTTTTCTCCCCATTGTTCGGGATTACTAAAATTTTGTCAGACTTCCTGGTAACACTGTTGGGTGTTCCCTTTTCTGCTGTGCTCTTCGACGATTTAAATAGCATTAGACTTAGAGTTACATGTTTCTTAGAAGTATTCTAGTAAAAACAAAAAACACTGAATGGCAGTATTGGTCAAACTGTCTGATCCTGATGGGTGATTTCATAAATTCCTCCATTTCTTCTGTTCTAATTACTGTTTATTTTCTTGCCTTTTTCAGGGTCAGAGTTAAATCTCTCCTCCATCTTTTCGAGTTAATTATAGAGTTGAGCCTAAAGAAATATCTTCATTTTAGAAAATCATCTCATTTTTTCCTAATTTAAAAAAATCAGGTTAACTACCAGTTTATTTTTTTCATAAAGCCACACCTTGGAGTTACTGGTTTACTTTGTAAAGTCCTTGGTTTCTCCTTTTATCTCCACTAATTCCTTCATATGCTTCATTTAGTTCATTTTTTAACTTCAATAAGATGCTTTTTATTCATTCTTGTTTGTTGAAAATAGTTAAGGCTAGGAATTTTTCTTTAAGCATTGGTTTAGCTGTATCTTAAAATTTATCATGTGTTTTGTTTTCACTAGTATTTTCTTGGTAACTCTACAGTTTTGGTATTTCTTTTTCTTTTTCAGCTCAAAATTTATTTAAGGCTGTTTCATTTGCTAGTTTTGTTGTTTCTAATGTGGTTGCATTGTAATCCAGAAATGTCATCTGTATTATTTGTACTTTTTGCAATATAGTGGTGTTTTCTTCAGTACTATATTGTGTGTGTGTGTGTGTGTGTGTGTGTGTGTGTACTTTTATACTGTTTCATCGGTATTTGTCAAAAAAGGTGTTCTCTGTCCATCAAGGTAGATGGTTTTGCCTTTTTTCCCAGTTTTTCTGTCTCCACTTGATTTACATGTTTTGATACTAAGTTTTGGTATATAAAGGTTCTTTTAGCTGTTTAAATTTTTTTAGTTGGTTTCTTTTATCAGTATGAAACATCTTGTTTTGTTTTGTTTTGTTTTTTGTTTTGTTTTTTTCCAACGTTTTTTATTTATTTTTGGGACAGAGAGAGACAGAGCATGAACGGGGGAGGGGCAGAGAGAGAGGGAGACACAGAATCGGAAACAGGCTCCAGGCTCTGAGCCATCAGCCCAGAGCCCGACGCGGGGCTCGAACTCAGGGACCTCGAGATCGTGACCTGGCTAAAGTCAGACGTCTGCTTAACCGACTGCGCCACCCAGGCGCCCCAACATCTTGTTTTTTATAATGATTTTCTGATTGAATTTTTTTAAACTGGACATTAATATTGCTTTTATTTAAATTTTGTTAGCATTTTTGGTCATATATCTGTATACTTTTCCCCCTCAACTTCCTGTATTGTTTTGTTTTAGAAGTGATTTTTGCAAAGTACATTCCTTAAAGTTTTTCTTTTCTTAAAAAAGCTAAAGAGCTTTTATTAATAAGTAAATTTAACTCATTTACATTTATTTTGATTACAGATCGTTTGGAGCTCATGCGTGGCATCTTAGTCTATATTTCATATTAACTGCAATTCTGAAATAATTATTTTTAATTGCATTTTCTGTATCTTTTGAATGGATTGAGTTTTCTTATTTGCTCATTTTTTTTCTCTTTTCAGTGGTTTGGATATTTATTGATGTAATTAACCTAAATTTTAACTGCACAAACACACTAGCCAAAAATCATGCAGTAATTATGTCTGTTACCCAGCAACCCCATCCTTACCACCCTACCTTCACACGCAGTTAACTTCTTTACTCTTCCAGTATGCGTCATGTTTATATCTGGGATTTCACTTCAGATTATTTAGTTCAGTTTTATAATCAGTAGTTACATTGTCTTAATATTTTTACTGGTTTTAGTTAACTCTTCTGGCCCCAGAAATGAGGACCTATCTCGGCCTTACTTTCCCCATGACACTCGACTGAGGAGTACAGCAGCTCTCTGAATTGGAGGCAGGGATGGGGCTGCCGGGTGACAGACAGAAATACTGCTTCTGAATTCCTGGTCACTTTTGGCATAGTGTTAAGGTTCTCCTACATTATTCACATAAATTGTTCACAAGTGTTTGCCTGTAGGTTATCTTCTAATTCCTTGAGTGTATTAAAGACCATTTTCCTGTTGCTGTCTCATATAAATAATGTCGTTGGGTTTTAAATTGTTACAATCTTGTCTTTTCCTTTTAGTAATACAGTGGCAGGCAAGCCTGTGTTTTAGCAGTGGATAACCGTATTACAAGGTTACATTCAGTTGCCAGATACAGTGCTGAACCTGTACTAAACATGCAAAGGTTGAGTTGGAGTTTTTGTGTTTTTTATGATTTCATAGTTATGTGTACTTTATCTTTTTTTTGGTTTCAGAGGTACTTTAGAATATTCTAGTGCCTTGTTTTCCTTGTGACAGAGGAATATACATTATTGCTGCTTTCTGGGAGCATTAAATTGTCTGGGAGACAAAAGTTTCATATATAAAGTAATTAGACCTAGAATGTACTTGGCTCAAATTATTAATGTGAGGCTTTTTGGTTGCCTTCAAGAATGGAAGGGATTCCAAGCAATAGATGGAATGTAATTTTTTAATTTTTTCAGTGCAGTCCTCCTGAATGACAGTTTGCTTGTATTACTTTAGAGGAATCAAAATCACATGAAAAAATAAGAGACCAGATCCCGTATTAAAGAATACTAGTATTAGTGACGTAGACAAACTCCACCAGTGGCCGGGAGATAGAAGGTGGTTAGTGAGGCCAGACCTACATGAAGGAGACTCTAGAGCTGCGAGGGGTGGGGGTGGGGACGGGGGAGCAGGTAGCTGCTGGAAATGGTACCGGTGACCTCTTTATCACACCATCATACACATTGTAGGCATTTAACAAATATTTCCTGTATTTGGTCCACAGAATAGCTTCTGCTTGTGGAGTTTTTACATTGTGCTGGGTACTAGATCAACACTGCCTGTACGGGCAAGGTGAAAGACACACAGACGACCCAGTTCTAGTGGCAGCTGTTCTAATTTCAGGCCTGGAGCTCTCAACCCTTGGGCAGCATTTTCTCCGAGCATCCTCACTGGTCACATGGATACATTTCACTTTATTTGTCTGACAGTGGCATCTGTAAAGATGTGTCGAACTCTCACGGAAACGTTAAACGGCCGCAGAAGGTGGTATTGTGCCGATCATTAACAGATACCCGTTGTTTGTATCGCCTTGTACTTGGTGCTCTGTAAGCAGTAACAGTTAACTCGAGGATAGCTCTGCAGGGTATAGGTGTTACCGCTTTGACGGGGGAGACCACAGGCTCAGTCACGTCTATACAGCTTGTCCAAAGACACAGAGCTCAGTAAAGGCAGCACTGTGATTAAAACCTGGGTCCATCCAGCACTGAAAGTTCTTATACCACGCGGCATTTATGTAGTTTAGAGACTAGGTATATCTTTACCGGCTTGAGTCCTTTCCATCAGTTTGTTTACTTATTTGATCTCTTTTAAGGGTCTAAAAATATACTTTATAATTTCGGATTGTCCTTACAGTAGACAAATGGCTATTTCTCAGCTCTCCTTAAGAGAGGTTATCTATGTTACTTCTCCCATTTTGGTTAGTTTCATAGATGTCATTCTGTTATCTTTGTATTCACTTCCCCGTTCTGAGTTTGTCCTATTTGAGACTTTATGTTTTAACAGCAAAAAATATTGTTAACTTTGTCTGTTTTTAAAGAAACCGTCAGATTGTTTTCTATCCTTTCTACCTGTTACTTGTGTTCAGTCTTTCAGAGATGAAGAATAGGAACCAAACACATTAAAAATGAGGCAGATTAAGAACAGTTTCCAGAGAATTGAGGATTCTTTTAGGATTACCAAAATTCAATTCAGCACATTTGTTCTTGAAGCTACTGTGAGTTCTCTAGTTGTACAATCAGGTGCTTATTCTCTGATCAGAATAATATGGGACGGAGCTGGTGAGCATGAGCTGTCCAGGCCAGGGGGTGCTGATGATGTCCATGCCCTTATTGGAGAGGTAGTTAGAAGTAAAATTTGACTCTCTCCTAAGAAAACCCTAGCCTGTGAGTGAGGATATCCTCACGCACTTGAACTTTCCGTTCCTTTAGGGTTGTTTTTCTTAGTGCCTTTTTACTTAGATGGCTTACTGTGGAGGTACACTTTACTGGCTAATCTTTTCCACCCCTTTTCTTTTGTTGGGATTAGTGCCAGAACAGATAAAGCCCAGTGTAAGCCAGCCTCAGCCTGCCAACTCTAATAACGGCACTTCCACAGCAACCAGCACTAATAATAATGCCAAGCGAGCCACAGCCAACAGTCCGCAGCAGCCGCAGCCGCCGCAGCAGCCACCACAGCCGCCACAGCAGCCGCAGCAGCCGCAGCCGCAGCCGCAGCCACCACAGGCCTTGCCTCGGTATCCTCGGGAAGTACCACCACGATTTCGCCACCAGGAACACAAACAGCTTCTAAAGAGGGGTCAGCATTTTCCTGTCATAGCAGCAAACCTGGGATCTGCTGTTAAAGTGTTAAGCAGCCAGTCAGAAAGCAGTGCTTTAACAAATCAACAGCCACAAAATAACGGAGAGGTGCAGAACAGCAAAAACCAGTCAGGTGAGAGAAGGCATTTCTTACGAGACTCCCACTGTCATCATTAGCAGCGTAGCAAGTGTATACATTCATGGCTTTTGGGGGGTGTATTTGTGTTCGTCAGTGTCTGCAAATAAGAGTTCCGTGCAGGGAGTTATGAATGGGGAACCCTAAAAATGTTTCCTGTAAGCTGACTGCCCATCCTGCTTTTTAAATGATTAATCACTGTCCCTCCAGGTTCTACCCATTTTAGTAAGTAGCTTATAGCTTAAATCGATAAAACTGTAGCTCAGATTGAGCACCCTCCCCCAAGGGATGTGCTAAGCAGTTATACACATTATTGCAATTAATTGTTGACAGCTCTGTGAGGCATAAGTTGTTCTTATCCTCACTTTTCAACAGAGGTAACTGGGGCACCAAGACATTAGCTAACTTGCCTAACCTCACTCCGTTACCATGTGCCATTAAAAGACTGTTGCACGTGGAAATTATATTCAGACAGCACACCCATTCAGTTATTGCCACAGATCAGCAAGGGTGGTGAGGCAGGAAGTGTATGTGATTACAGTTTTCTCAAAGCTCGGTTTGTTTCAACATGTTCTGACGGGCTCTGATGGTTTGTCCCTTCATTTTTCAAACTGTTTTTGAAGCATTTACTACAAGCCAGATAGAGACTTGAGGAGAATCAAGGTTCCCACACATGCAAACACTAGCAGATCCTGGTTATGAACAAAGTTTCTAGAGCCAAATGGACCTGGCTTTTAAACCCCGGCTCTTTGGACATGTCACTTAATTGCGCTACGAACCTGCCTCTCATCCGAGCAGCCTTTACTAACCATCCCGGCAAGAGTTTCTCTCTCTCTCTCTCTCTCTCTCTCTCTCTCTCTCTCTGCTGCCCTATGTACACCAGGAACTCCTCTGCACGTCATGTTACCGTGTCTCCCAGCTAATGAGGGGCAGAGCTCAAGTTCCAGCTCCAGAGCTGTGCTCCTGACAGCCGTGCTGTATTTGGGCACCATACTGCACGGTGGTGGGGAAGGAGGAAGAGGACACAGAGGTGATCTTTCTGGCATAGGTGATCAGAGCAGCACATTAGTATTGGAAAGGATGCAAACGTAAATTACCACCGTCCCTCCCCCCACACCCCAGCCACTTAACTCCCTTGTGTGGGCTTGCCCAATCACTTAACTTACTTGGACCTTCTCCTAATCTGCTAGTACGGACATTAATGCCCAACCTATATGGTTGCTTTGAGGATTAAACCGTGCGATGTGTTTTAAGCATGTAGCTTGGCACCTAATGTTTAGGTGCTGAATGAATTATCTTCCCCAAAACTTTTACAGAAGAACTTGTACTTTTCAGGAAGAAGAGTCTGGTTTAGACATTATATATGATGCCAAGCAGTTAGTTTGGTGTGAAGTTCATCTGAGAAATCAGATTGGGAACAGATGTATTGAGTCATCAGCATGTTTTCTAAAAGTGTGGTTGAAACCTTAGGAGAGGCTACTCACACAACACGTGCTCGAGTACCTACACACCAAACTGGTGGCATCGGAGTTCACAAAACAAACAGGGAGGTGGGCCAGTAAATTTAGAAAATGGTATGATGTTGAATACGCTTTTTCAGTTTGGGAAATGAAAGAACAAAGGTGTTTTTGAAATGGACCAATAGGAGTGTAAGAGTGTTTTTCTCAAAAGTGGGTAGTGGTCAGAAATCCCCAAGTATGACAGATGTGCATTCAGATGAAAAGAAGGCCTATGTGAGCATAGGAAGAAATCTTCAACAGAGGCTGAAAAGGAAAAGTATCCTGCGTGTTTCTCCAAGGACTTTCCGAGGGGGCCGGAAGCCAGGAGGGTGCGGCAGTCGGCAGTCTGGCTGAGCCCGGAGGCTTGTGAATGACAAAGGCAGAGTGCTCTGCAGAGAAACCAGACTTGTGCTTTTATCTGTTTTGAAAACATTTGGGAACCCCCCTTACTAGCATATGTCACATGTTTACATTAAAACATCTTTGTAGGCGCTACTCGGAGTAGGAGCAACTTTAGCCACGTAAGAGACCACCGGGTGTCTGTGAGCCAGGGAAGCCGCCTGAGACTGTCAGGCCTGCCCTGGCCTCTGAGGGGTATTTACAACAGTAATGACTGACCTTTAGCGGGTGTTCGCTACGATGCACACACCTCACAAACACATTTAAGCCTCATTTTACAGATTCGAGCTTAGGCTAGTGATCAGTGAGGAGCGGCGTAGCCTATGTTATAAACAGCTTGAGCAGTTTATACTGCTTTTTTTATTTTTTTTTATTTATTTATTTTTTTTTTAATTTTTTTTTTTTTCTCAACGTTTATTTATTTTTGGGACAGAGAGAGACAGAGCATGAACGGGGGAGGGGCAGAGAGAGAGGGAAACACAGAATCGGAAACAGGCTCCAGGCTCTGAGCCATCAGCCCAGAGCCTGACGCGGGGCTCGAACTCCCGGACCGCGAGATCGTGACCTGGCTGAAGTCGGACGCTCAACCGACTGCGCCACCCAGGCGCCCCTATACTGCTTTTTATACAAAAGCTGTGGTGTCGTGAACCGCATGCAGTTCAGAATTGTACGAACATGATCTTAACTTTTAATTTTTGTATCCGTGTTTGACATTTTTGTTTCCCAAACAGATGCAGTTAATGGAGATGATTTGACACGTTAATCAGTACATACAATAAATACGCAGCTATTTGCTTAACGTTTTCATGATAAAAGTGAGGAGTGCTGGATACACCTCCCTTGTCCTCACAGAACTCATTTCTCGTTTATTCAGTGCAGTCAGGGAGCAGGGGTCTCACCTAGATGAGAACAGGTACTTCGTGAATCAGAGGTCACAAGCTCAGCCCCTTCTCGGGCCTAGCAAGTAAGCGAGGTAGAAGATAAGAAAGAGTGATGGGAACTGGGGCAACTGTACTGAGTTTTGTACCCTTCCGAAATACCTGTGCCAGCCTTTAGAACCCTGCTGCGCTGGTCAAACCAGACTGCTCTGCATGCCCAGCTTCTCATTTGTGGCCGGGCCTCAAACACGCATGATGCTTTCAGTCCGTGCCAAGGGACTTAGAGCCTTCGGGTATCGGGCTTTGCTGCTGCCCAAATAACACTTCAGTTTGGGGGACCTAGAGGCCTTTAGGTAATAAAGGATCTGGGCGGCGCTGATGCACCTAACAGGGCTGGCAGCAGTATTGTTCTTACGGGGCCAAAGTGTTCCGACCCACGTTTTATTATCCAGCTGACAAAGAGCTAAACGGATAGAGAAACAAATCCCCGTGTACCCTGCACCCAGATCCAGCGGTTGTTAGTAGTTTCCCACCTTGACTTCACATGCACACCTCCTTCCCTCACCTTCCTCCTTGCCTTCACGTGTGCACTTCCCCATCATGTGTACATACGTTGCACACACGTGCACATTCATTACACTTCACCTTTAATACTGCTACAGGAAGTTCCCCAAGAATAAGGATCGTCTCCTGTGCAACCATGATGCCACGATCCACCCCTGCGCAAAGAGGGGACATGTTCAGTATCTTGTAATACGTAGTTCGTGTTCACAGTTCCACTGGTTCTTCCAAGAATGTCATTTTGTTTGTTTATGGTAGGATATCGTTTATATAAAATATAAAGCCTGCAAAAGAACATTCTGTATTGCTTAGAGATGAGTTCAGATACAGCATTTTGAGTGGTTACCCTCGGTGACTCACTGGGGAAGGGAGGAGATGTGGTTAGAGAAGGGTGCACAGGACTTTTTTGTATTAGTTATTTCTCACAGGGAGGGGCATGTGGGTATTGTCTGCATTACTTTTCATAGCCTTTACTACGTTTGAATTTTTTTTTTTTTTTAAAGAAATCTCAAGGTCATTTGAGCTATCATGGGGAATGACCAAGAAATGGGGCTGTTTTAATGAAAAAGAGAATGTTAAGGTTTCCAGAGATGTTTCAAGATGAAAATATTGTCCATCCACCTGTGCTCTTTACTGCTTTTTCAGTGTGGTTCATGTCCTTGCTGTCCCGGAGCTTCTGCTTTTTGCTCTCTATTCGCACCTCTTCGCCCTTAGTCTATAAACCTAGTTAAGCTTGTATCGTCTTTTTAAGAAAAATTTAAACTCCCAGTCTCCTGAGGAATCACAGAATTTCTCTCCTCCACCGTCTCGCGGAGTGGTCTATATTTGTACTCTCTGATACATCACTTCAGTCCTCTGTAGTCTGGCTCCTGCTCACTTGACTAAAATAGCTCTTCCTAAGGTCACTGATCTTCTGAACGACAAATCCAGACTAACTTATTTTTAGTTTTAGTTGTGGCAAAAAACAGGCTTTTCCGTTTTTATCTTAATAGACACCTACATTTTTATTGTTGATCGCGCCCTCCTCCTGAAAGCTCTTGCATTCTTTCCCTTTTCTTTGACCAATTTTCAGGTTTTATTCCCCCCCCCATGGCTTTGCTTCAGATCTCTCCCCAGTTTTAGGTTCATGTCCTCTGGATGTCTTCAGCTGATGTGAGGCCCCTCAAACCCCACACGTCCAAAATGGAACTTCTCATCCGGCCACATTCCAGTGTCTCTTTCTGGGTTCCATTGCTCAGAAGGTTGGCATCCCCATCATCCAGCACCAGTCATCTAGAAATCTTAAACTCATGTCTCACGGGCCACTGGTTGTCCAGGTCCTGCTGGTTCATCTCCCACATGTCTCAGCTTTTCTCTCCCGGGGATGGCCATCACCACTGGCCCCATCGAGGCACTCACCATCTGGTCTGGAGCAGCACCCCTGAGATTGTCTTTTATGGTTGTCTCCCAGCAGCCTCACCTCGTGTCTCAAACCAGAAACCAGCCATGATCCGTGCATCACATTTGGTTGGTAGTATTGCTTTTGTCTTCTTTAATCTAGAAGAGGATGGCTTGCAGCCCATTCCAGTCAAGTTTTACTGGAAGACTGCCACGCCACTCGTGTCCACATTGTTTTTATGCCTGCTTCCAGGCCACAGTGGCAGAGTGGTTGCCACAGAGACCATCTGACTGGCAAGACTTAAAATATTCACTAATCGGACCTTCACGGGAAAAGTTTTCCCAGCCCCTGGACTAGAGGCCAGAATAACTGAAAGAAACGTTCTAGACTTTGTCCCTTGAGTGCTGTTTGAAATTGTGCATGTCAGCCTCTCATATTCCCAGTGATACTGCATCATCCTTCCCAGAAATACTATGACACCGAAGTACTATTTACTTCTGAAGGACTTTGTCCTCTGGTGAGAATGAAGTCTTTAAGGCAGAAAGCACATGTTTAACTGTTAAATCTGTTATATGCTATATATCTAATAAGAAAAGTAAATGAACTTTCTTGAATCTAAATTCTTCCTGAGCAGATTATACTGTTAATTTACAAATCACTTGAATTATAGCCAGTCTGTGCTTTGCCTGCACATGCCCGCTTTGATCTTTGTGCAGAGGCTCTAGGAAGTGACACCTTTCTTCTTGAGATGTGATGCTAGAGCTGCCCCCAGCACCCTTGATAGACAAGGAGCCGGTGGTAGTTTGCATTTCCAGTGTTCTGCAGTTAAAGCACAGTCATACGGATCTTAGTTTGCCCACATCATTGCCGTGTGTACAGATTTGTGTTTTGCACCACACTCAGTAAAACTCCACTGTCCCCTTTCCTCACGCCAAGTCGGGGTTTCACAGTCTCGCTGTTGCTTGCTGTTTCCTGGAAAAACTTAACAGGATTGTTAATAAGGTTCCTCTGGGTTTATCCTCTGGATCATTTGTGATGATGGGTTTTGGTTTCCTTATCTGTAAGGGAAACATACTAAAAATTTGACCTCTCCCAATTCTGAAATAATCTCAGTCTCTGAAATGTTTTAGTTGCAATCGCCAAGGAACCCTCTTCTTTTTACACCTTAATTAGACGAGGATCTCCCCACCTCTGTCTAAACTGCACGTTTTTCATAACCAAAAGGTTCTTGGTAAACAGTTTTCAAAATACTCTTTTAGGTTTTTTTGAAAGTATCAAATAGGTTTCAGATTAAAAATGGAATTTTAGCTAATAAGTGCTGATGGATCTCTACTTTTCCTAAAATACATAGAAATATATAGCAAAAGACACATTTAGACCACCACCACCTCCAAACCAGCTCATGACTAGATTCTGAGAAATTTTTACTAACATTAAAGGTGATAGAATTTGGTTTGCAAAATGTATCATGCTGTTTGCTGGGGGGGGGGGGGGGGTTTGTTTGTTTGCTTGCTGCTTTTGATGTATTTTGACATAAAAAGGCTTCGCATTTGGGGCAAGTAGTCAGATCTAGGTCCTTTGTTTCCTGGGTTTTTTGTTTTTTGTTGTTTTGTTGTTGTTGTTGTTGTTTTACTTTTTTATGTATAAAAAATTCTCATTCATGGTAACTTCATGGTTTCATCTTTTAACACAATCATATGAAATTATTTTTGACAAAATTTGTCTCATTTCAAGAAATCTTTTTAAAGTATTGGATATTCCTTTTCTCCTGTTGATTTAAAATGCTAACAGTTCACAAATGCTTGGATCTGTTTCTGGTTTGCTTTTACTGTTCAGTTAAAGCTTCGACACTCGGGCAGTGCAGCACTGGCTAGCTGTTGCATGATCATGCGGTTCCCCCCGCCCTCTCCCACTCCTGAGATTTTTTTTGGAATTCTCTTATGTTCTACATGAATCTTTAAGTCACTTAAACCAAGTTACAGACTCCTGCTGGCAATTTCTTTTAATTGAATTAAACTTTAAGAAAGAATATTATTATTATCTTCTTATTCAGGAACAAGTTTCTGTATTTAATCAAGTTGTCTTCTGTGGCCTGCAATCAAATGTAATCATAAATGACTAAATATTTTTGTTAGCTTCATTCCAAGCTGCTTTATAGTTTCTGTGGCTGTTGCAGTTAGGATCCTTTTTCAATCACATTTTCTCATTGACTATTTCTGGGGTATAGGAAAACCATTGCTTTTACATGTTAACCTGCTTTGTTTCCTGTCTGCTCTCCTTACCTTTTTTCTGGATCATCTTCCAGCACAAGGCTGCGTATTAGTGTTGACGACACCTATCCTACCTTTTTCCTGTCATTATGGGAACGCTTTTGCTGTTTAAGTGTTAAGTTCCAGGTCTGTTCATTTATTTTCAGCTTAGGTAGTTTTGTCTAACATTCTTGATCTTATTTACTCCTGCTATTTGGAAGTGGCAAGAAAACACGCGCTTGTAGAAAAACAAAGAATGGAAACAAGCACTTCTGCTCTAGCCTTTGAGATGATGATGATGATGGTGGTGGTGGTGGTGGTGGTGGTGGCAGCTTGATTATTCAGATTTGGAGATGTGGATGGATTTGGGGCTTGGCAGTGTTTAGGATTTGCCACGCTCAGGAAGCAAGCAAGGATAAATCTTAGGTTTTAGGAAACTTACGGATATGAAGAAAAGCAATAAAGAAGCAGGAACTTTTTTCCCCCTTTGAGAGGGGGTGCCTGTGGGGGAATAATTCAGGAATTAGCATTCTTTGTGAGTTATGTAGAGATTTAAAGTAAGCAGGTTGTTGTATGCTTTCCAGTTTTGTTCTTCCTGAGATAGACGTGATGGAGTGAAAAATGTGCTTTGGAGACAGGACTGAAAAATCCCAGTAATCGTCACTATTATTAATTAGTGATAATAACTGCCCTCATTTATTAAGTACCTACTCTGGATCAGGTGTGGTTCAAAGCACTTTTAATTATGAACCACTCAGTCTTCCAGCTATTTGTGATGGGTATTATTATCGTCCCTGCTTTACAGATGAGGAAACTAATTTGCAGGAAGACGGAGCCTCTTGCCTGGGACCACACAGCTAGTAAATGGCAGGGCAGCTTTTAAGTCCAAGCAGTCTGGCAACAGAGCTGTGCTCTTACTCACTCCGTGAGTAAGTTGGCGCTCCGTGGAGCAGTTACTCGAAGCTGGTGTTGAACTAAATACTTCACACAGGACAGTGTAGCTCCCGGCTGGGTGGCGTGGTACTGTTTGTGTCCCCACTCTGCAGACTTGGTCATACAGCTGCTGCATAGAGCCCGGACTTGAACCTCTGTGTCTCTAGAGTTCCAGCCGTGTTGTTATTAGCCACCTAGTTTTTTTACCCAAGTGCTGAATCCGCTCTTCCTCACCTGTGCTATAACTTACCCTCTGGGCCTCGATTTCCCCATCTACAAAGTTGAAGGTAATAGCTGTGCTCTAGGGTCGTTCCAAGGAGTCAGTGACAAAAATGCATAGAAAACACATGACCCATGGTACTGAATGATGTTGCTGGCGGTGCAGGTGCTAGTCCGTGTATTGGCTTGTTTTTGCCCAACGAGACAGACTGTTCGGTGTCTTGTGTTTTGTGACAAAAATCCTTCTCACAGGCAATGAAAGATGGCAAACTTGATTTGGCAGCTGAAAAAACCTGACTCTCAAACAGGGAGCGGAGACCAGAGTCTCTCATAGAACTTTAAATTTCATGTATTTAGTGAATTATATGCATGCTTTTGGTTTCTCTTTAGTCCTTTTTTCTGCTACTCTTTTCTAGCTCATAATGTTTTGCTGCTTGGAGGTTGTGCTTTGAGACAAAATGATACCAGGTGAACCTGGTTTTCCACATTAGCAACATCCTGATAGTGAGTTATATTTGTTTTCTAGGCCTCCAGCCCCTGGCGGTTGGCTCATTGGGTCTGGGATATGACTTGAACCCGTGGGTTATTTAGAAGCACCACATAGGATTCTGATTACCATTCTAGTCGAGAACTACAGCATAAGCGACCCCCTAAAGGCAGTCTAAATGCAGACATCTTATGGAGGTTAGCATCTCTGAGAAACTTCTAACTACCAGATCCCTACGCCGAATGAGAGTAATGAATCTGGGAAGGTATTGGAAACATGAGAACTGCCTGCCCCCTACCTGCGGCAAAATAACTAGATGATGAGATACAGCGGTGAGGCCAAGAGTGTAGGATTATATGACTGGTCGGTCGTTAATAGTGTCCAGTGTCTGCCCTTGATTTTTTTTTTATTTTTTTTTTCCAACGTTTATTTATTTTTGGGACAGAGAGAGACCGAGCATGAACGGGGGAGGGGCAGAGAGAGAGGGAGACACAGAATCGGAAACAGGCTCCAGGCTCAGAGCCATCAGCCCAGAGCCCGATGCGGGGCTCGAACTCCCGGACCGCGAGATCGTGACCTGGCTGAAGTCGGACGCTTAACCGACTGCGCCACCCAGGCGCCCCTGCCCTTGATTTTTGAATCATCGCAATTCTGTGATCTTCTAAAAAAACATGGCTGTGAAAGTAAATTAAATTTTTATGAAGGGGAATGGAACTAAAATAATGCTGACTTGCGTGCAGTATTTCAGGTTGAGTATAAACACTAATGAAATGGAAATATAATGGAAAAGACTTTGTAATTTTTATAAGGATGTTATAATACCCAAAAACAGTTGTGTGGAGAAGCTGTTCTAAGAAAGGGAAGACAAGAAGGCATTTCTAGTATATTTCTAATACATTTAATCAAGTTTGTCTGTTTGTCCTTACCCATCTACTTTCCAACCCCTTTTTTCTCATGTCAGGCCTCTAGGCCTGGGTTGCCTCATTATCCTAATACGTTTACTATCACCTAGTCCTTCCTGACACCAAAATTCTTTTCTTTGCTGATAAGGTAACAGTTTGTTCATTCAGCAGATATTTATTGAGAGGGGCTCTTATGTTCCAGGTGCTGCTTTAGGCTTATAGGGTAACATCAGTGAACAAAGCAGCAAAATACCCTTCCCGTGTGGGATTAACAACTGGATGAGAAACGTTGGCGGCTGGCATATACCCAGTGCCTTTGTAACCATACTGCCAAGTATCGCATTTGTCAAGTATTGCGGAACCACATACATTTATAACGTACTTATCATTTTCTCAGACCCTTCCTAAGTGTTTTTGTACTTCTCCTTTACTCTAGATCTAAACCACAATACTTCAGGATCCCATTATGAAAATTCGCAGCGGGGACCTGTGTCTTCTCCGAGTGACTCTAGCACAAATTGTAAGAATGCTGTTGTGAACGACTCCCCTGAGAAAGAAGTATGGCCCTCAGTCCCTGGCAGTGATCCAGAGTTGGCTTCAGAATGTATGGATGCTGATTCTGTCTCCAGTTCTGAATCAGAGAGAAACATCACTATCATGGCTTCAGGGAACACAGGTGGTGAAAAAGATGGCCTTCGGAATAGCACTGGACTTGGTTCCCAAAACAAGTTTGTGGTTGGTAGCAGCAGCAATAATGTGGGCCATGGAGGTAGTACTGGGCCATGGGGTTTTTCCCATGGAGCCATAATAAGCACATGTCAGGTCTCTGTGGATGCTCCTGAAAGCAAATCAGAAAGTAGCAACAATAGAATGAATGCTTGGGGCACTGTAAGTTCTTCATCAAATGGAGGGTTAAATCCAAGCACTTTGAATCCAGCTAGCAACCATGGTGCCTGGCCAGTATTAGAAAACAACGGACTTGCCCTAAAAGGGCCTGTAGGGAGCGGTAGTTCCGGCATCAATATTCAGTGCAGTACCATAGGCCAGATGCCTAACAATCAGAGTATTAACTCTAAAGTGGGTGGTTCTGCTACCCATGGTACCTGGGGAAGCCTTCAGGAAACTTGTGAATCTGAAGTAAGTGGTACACAGAAGGTTTCATTCAGTGGTCAACCTCAGAATATTACCACTGAAATGACTGGACCAAATAACACTACTAACTTTATGACCTCTAGTTTACCAAACTCCGGTTCAGTACAGAATAATGAACTGCCTAGTAATACAGGGGCCTGGCGTGTGAGCACAATGAATCCTCCTCAGATACAGGCTCCGTCAGTTATGAATGGCACTTCCCTTTCTCACCTTAGCAATGGAGAGTCAAAAAGTGGAGGCTCTTACGGTACTACGTGGGGTGCCTATGGTTCTAATTACTCTGGAGACAAATGTTCGAGCCCTAACGGCCAAGCTAATGGTGACACTGTGAATGCAACTCTAATGCAGCCTGGCATGAATGGGCCTGTGGGCACTAACTTTCAAGTTAACGCAAATAAAGGAGGAGGCGTGTGGGAGTCCGGGGCAGCGGGTTCCCAGAGTGCGTCATGGGGAAGCGGGAATGGCGCCAGTTCTGGAGGAAGTCGAAGAGGGTGGGGAGCTCCCGCACAAAACACTGGCACTAATCTACCCGGCGCCGAGTGGAGCAAACTGCCTAGCAATCAGCATTCCAATGACAGTGCAAACGGCAATGGTAAGAAGTTTACAAACGGATGGAAATCTACTGAGGAAGAGGATCAGGGTGCTGCCACATCCCAGACAAACGAGCAGAACAGCGTGTGGGCCAAAACAGGAGGAACAGTGGAGAGTGAAGGTAGTACAGAAAGCACTGGACGCCTCGAGGAAAAAGCAACTGGGGAAAGTCAGAGTAGAGATAGGAGGAAAATTGATCAGCACACATTACTCCAAAGCATCGTGAACAGGACTGACTTGGATCCACGTGTCCTCTCCAACTCTGGTTGGGGACAGACTCCGATTAAGCAGAATACTGCCTGGGACACCGAAACTTCACCTAGAGGGGAAAGAAAGACTGACAATGGGACAGAGGCCTGGGGAAGCTCTGCCACACAGACTTTTAACTCAGGGGCGTGTGTAGATAAGACTAGCCCTACTAGTAACGATACCTCATCTGTATCGGGGTGGGGAGATCCCAAACCTGCTCTGCGGTGGGGAGATTCCAAAGGCTCGAACTGCCAGGGGGGATGGGAAGATGATTCTGCTGCTACAGGAACGGTCAAGAGCAATCAGTGGGGGAACTGCAAAGAAGAGAAGTCCACGTGGAATGATTCGCAAAAGAGCAAACAGGGATGGGGTGACGGGCAAAAATCAAACCAAGGGTGGGCCGTGTCCGCCAGCGATAACTGGGGAGAAACTTCGAGGAGTAACCATTGGGGTGAGGCTAACAAGAAATCTAGCTCAGGAGGTAGTGACAGTGACCGGTCCGTTTCCGGTTGGAACGAACTTGGTAAAACTAGTTCTTTTACTTGGGGAAATAACATAAATCCAAATAATTCATCAGGATGGGATGAATCTTCTAAACCTAATCCTTCCCAGGGATGGGGAGATCCTCCAAAGTCTAATCAGTCTCTAGGTTGGGGAGATTCGTCGAAGCCAGTCGGTTCTCCAGACTGGAACAAGCCACAAGACCTTGTCGGATCCTGGGGGATCCCGCCAGCTACAGGCAAACCTCCCGGTACAGGCTGGCTGGGAGGACCTATACCAGCCCCGACAAAGGAAGAAGAGCCCACAGGCTGGGAGGAACCATCCCCGGAATCCATACGTCGCAAAATGGAGATTGATGACGGAACTTCGGCTTGGGGAGACCCAAGCAAGTACAACTACAAAAATGTGAACATGTGGAACAGAAACGTCCCGAACGGCAGCAGCCGTTCAGACCAGCAAGCACAGGTCCAGCAGCTGCTCCCGTCTGCAAGTGCCATCTCCAGCAAAGAGGCAGGCGGCGGCTCCGGTAAGTTTCCACCGGGTCGAGTCTGGTGGTGTCACACAGCACCCCCCAGGACTGCAGTAGCCTCGTTTCCGTTTACCGCTGCTGTTAAGATCTGTTTCACAGAGTAGTTGGATGTGCACGCAAGGGGCTTTTCTGCTCTAATGCAGGAGAAGCTTCTAGGGAAGATGGCGACAGGCAAGGTGTGTAACATGAGGGAGCGGAGCTCTGCCGGTGGCCGCGCTGGTTGTGACCCTCACGCGCTCCATTCTCTGTTAGGAAGGCTTCAGAAGGCAGAGTCGGAAAAGTGTCGAGTGGGAATGCCGTACATTTCCCACTTCTCCGGAGCCTAGCCGTCACTTCTTGGTTTTGTTATCTGACTACAGTAGTCCCAGAAATACAGCAAGCATCCAGCTATAATACTCTAAACACCAGGTGCCGTATTTGGCCTTCAAAGACATTTATTTAAGGAGGCCTGAAATCCAAGTCTGTTAGACACACAGTGTGTATGTGTGCTTTAACACATTTGATAATACCTTTCTGGTGGTATGTTCCACTTTCCTCCCATAACAAGGAACTGATTCCCATCTCTGCAGATTATCTTGACAATGAGGTTTTCATTAAGTGTCACTGGAATGCATTGTCTTTGTTAATGGAGGTTTTATTGAGTAATAATCCCACCGGACGTAGCGATAGCAGTGTTTTCATAAACTAACCTCTCAGCATCTAATTAGTCTCCCAAGTAGAGCTTATTGTATTAATTTGAATTTAATTCTTAGAAGAAACAGGTGCGTATCTGAGGGAAAGGCTGTTTTGGTTCTTTTAAACAATGTTGATGGGTTTGCTTTGGGCAACTTGACACTTCAGAATTTTTAAGAAGCATTGTCCAGCAGGTATAAAAATCGGATGCCTACCTTTTGTTAGTCTGGCAGTTCATTTTTGTTTATCCCAGAACAGTGATGTTGAAAGGTTGCCCTTAGGGTATAAATTTCATCCACACGCTGTTACGCGGCTTGATCACCCGCTTGAATTCACTAGGTTTGGCTCAGAGTGACTTGACTTTCCCAGGAATTAAGTTCGTCTTCGAAGGAAGATAACTTGCCATAATCGGGGTTATTGGAAGCAGTCTGCTCTACACCCAGAGGGCAGTTAGGAGAGAAGAGGTGGAAAAAGTCACATCACTGGCTAAACTATCATAATGGGAAATGACTTATCATCTTTGCATAAAACAGATGCCATCTGTTTTTGCGCATCACAGCATCATTATTAGATACGTGAATGTGAAGGTCTTCATCTTTTGTTCCCTAAAGTATTCCTTGCTGCCCCTTATTCCACCGCCCCACCCTACCATGTGCTGATGACTTCTTTTCCCACACTTTCTAAAGGCTGGGGTGAGCCCTGGGGGGAGCCTTCTACTCCAGCCACAACTGTGGATAATGGTACTTCAGCATGGGGTAAACCCATAGACAGTGGTCCCAGCTGGGGGGAGCCCGTTGCTGCGGCATCCAGCACGTCCACGTGGGGCTCCAGCTCTGTTGGTCCTCAAGCGTTAAGCAAATCTGGTAAGTTGTTGATAATTCCTGGTAGCTATTTTGTCACAGTGGTGATCGGTCATTGACTAGGACTATAAATAATCAGATAATGTTTATATTGTAAATGTATTCCTGTATTATCATACTGGATGATTTCACTGGCTCTTTGAATTCGTAACTTGGTTTGCTCTTTTATCGTTGTGAATTTTCTTACCTTTCCTTAGAACTGTGCTAACTATTAAGGATTTGCATATACTTCACCAAATCTAAATTACATTTTACCAAATAAGATTATCTAGTAACGGTCAAGCAACTTTTATGCTGTCCGGCATGAGTGACTGAATAGTCATGTAGACGCATATCCAAAATGTCCGGCTGAGGTTTTAGATAATTCCCTGAATGTTATATGTAAAATGAACAAAGTTCAAGAAGGACCCCTGTTGTTTAGATGAACACGGTCACTGTCCCATAAGTTGTGTGGGGGGCACCCCGTAGGACTTCCAAAGGCTGAGTGTAGAGATGAGATACTTTCTGCTTATGATTTGCAATACTTTTTGGCCGTGCTCGTTGAAAATGTATTTCAAAATGAATTCTTTTAAATTTTTTCTATCCTCTGCCCTGTGCGCGGCCATGCAGAATGTTAAGGGTGAACAAGAAGGCTACCTTTGTTCCATCTTAGGTACCTTCTGTTTGTAAAAGCATGGGAGATGTTTCATTGAAATTTTTAATTAAAAAATTAATTATATTTTAATAGGCGTGCCTGGCTGGCTCAGTCAGTAGAGCATGCGACTCTTGATCTTGGGGTCGTGGGTTTGGGCCCCATGTTGGGTGTAGAGATTACTTATAAAAAGAAAAAAAAATTCTTGCCTAATGGAACTTTCAACTCAGTGTAAAACATACACTTCTGCCCTGTAGGTTTGGGAAGGGAAGTAAAAGCGGGGTTTTTTTAGGTACCCCCGTCTCGCCCCACCCTGTTAATGAGTTCTCATCCTCTAGAAAGAATTGTTTGATTAAAGCATGTTTCTCTTTGTATCACAAATCCACAATCAGGGCCAAAATCTATGCAAGATGGCTGGTGTGGTGATGATATGCCATTGCCTGGAAATCGCCCCACTGGCTGGGAAGAGGAAGAGGATGTAGAGATTGGAATGTGGAATAGTAATTCATCTCAAGAGCTTAACTCATCTTTAAATTGGCCACCATACACAAAGAAAATGTCATCGAAGGTAAACATTTCAAGGGCACAGCCCTTGAAACTTTGAATTCCAAAGGTAGTTTACCCTCAGAAAAAATTGCTGTCCTGCCTGCCCATTTATGGCGACCAGTACAGTCTAGGCAGTCCCCAATTTAGGTGTAGCCTCGTGTACGGGCAGCCACCTAGAAAACCATAAGACCACAGGAACTTCCTTTCTCCCCACTGCTACAGCTTGGGATTTCTCTCCTCCTCCCCTTCCACCAGTGCTGCCTGGGACAGCCCCTCACCCAGAGTGGTGCCCGCAGTGGTGGGGATGAAGAGAAGGGCAAATCTCCATGTTGACTCTTTCCATCCCACCACCAGCTCATCTCCCATTCCGCTTCACCCGGAGCCCCCAACCCCCCTTTACCCAGAATCACCGTCTTCCTTTCTCGTCCCCCGTCCTCAGCCCTTCCCTCACCCCGAAAGGTCCTGTGACAGAAATGCCCAGAAATGATGAGAGTTATTTGGTTTGTCTCCGATATGTGGACAAATGTTACCCCCAAACCTGTTGGTACATCAGAATCATAATGGCATTTGTTAAAAGCACAACCTCCTGTACCCCAGACCTACTGTAGTTTTGGAAATTGGACCCCAAATGTCTCTGATGCAGAGCCAGGTCTGAGACCACTGACACAAAGCACAGGTTCTTAAGAGATGGTATTGGATGCTGGTGTCAGATTCTCTTGGGGACCATTTTCAAAATATATGCCCAGTCCCCAGGTGGTTCTCCCTGGGGGGCCCTCCCCTGGGGGTTCTCCCCCCTCCCCCCCCCCCCCCGCCTTTTTGAGAAACGTTTGTTTTGTTTTGTTTTTTACGCCCCCCTCCCCACCCCGAGGGACCTTGCAGGTAAAATATCCAGTAGCTCCCCTAGCTGGCCACCAGGGTCCCTCCCTTTTAATCCTGGGATTCTCAGTCTAGGACCTGCCATTTTCCTTTACAAAGATTTTCATTCGGCTGAATTTGCCTGTTGCCTCCATGTAGTTTATGAAGTGTTTTCCCGTATTTTACATAAGCCATTTGATCCTCATGACCTTTTGAGATAGAATACTGATTAGGAATTTGAGACCGGAAAAGGTGGTGGCATGCCCAGAGGTACATAACTAGTAAGTGACAGAGCGGGAACTTAAGTTTAGGCCTTCCAGTTCCAAACCCTGTGTTCTTCCCACTGGACCATGCTGTTTTGTGACTTTGTCTTTCCTTACAGGGTCTGAGTGGCAAAAAAAGGAGAAGGGAAAGGGTGTGTAGCCTTTTTACTCTTTCTCCTTTGTTTCTGCTAGTAAAAATCTTTTAGAAAGCAACTGCAAACATTTATTTAGCCTCTGCTGTGTGCCAGGTACTGTGCTTGGTGCTGGGGGTTCAAAACCACTAGGACATGAGCTGCACCTTCAAGGAGCTCAGAGTCTAGTGTGGGGCCATAGGAGAGCTCTGAGGAGTGCCCACTTGAATTTGGAAGATGCCTGGGGGTGGGATGTGCTAAGGAGAATAGTAGCCTGACATACTAAAATGTGGAATCTCTGGACAGAGGTGACAAGAGATCTGGCTCTATAGTTAGATGAAGGGGCAGGTTGTAAAGTCTTTTCAGTACCGTGCCAAAGAATTTGAACTTTATTCTGTTTAAAATACAGAGCCAGTGAAATTGCATAGAAGGCAACATGAACTTGGGTTTTTTAAATTACTCACTTTAAAGAAAGCTAACCAGTGATCGTATGAAAGATCATTGGCACTGAGGAGGGACCAGAGTTGGGGATCTCAGGAAGCTTCTGCACTCATTCGGGTGAGAAGTGAGGGCCTGAATGGGGAAGCAAGAATGGATGTGTAGTGCAAGGACTGATTGGAGAGACATTTTGCAATGGAAGGGACAGAAGGCCTTGGCAGCCAGTTAGGCGTGCGGGTGGGAGTGAGAGGCAGAGGAATCAAGGACGACTTCAGAAACCACGGCGAGGGTTAGGTGCTTGCTTCAGAGACCTGCACTTGGGCGGGGGGGGGGGGGGGGGGGGACTGTGAAGCTGTGTTCTGTCCCACAGTCGGAAGGAACAGGCGGTAGCAACGGGAAAGGGAAATTAAGGCAGCAGACCGAGAATGGCCCCATGGTCTTCACATTCACGGGACACCTTGGTCCCTGTGGCTTCCCGCCTCCCGGTCGACCGGGCATGTCGTGGGCCATTCACCCCCTCGAAGCATGTCTCGGTAGTTTCTGTACCGCCTGTTCCCGGCCAGCACCAGGGTGGAAGGGGGGGCCCCCAGCCTCAGCTGCTGCTGGGGTACTGTGTTCTTGGCAACACAGATCATAATTTTTCAAGTCTTTCATTTGGAAACGTGTGGTGCTTTTTCAGTACAGCACATGCAGCACAACTAAAGTACACGTTATGTGGGTTTCTTTGGATGAACCCGAGAAACCTAATGACTACTTTTACATTAGTGTGGTGTGAGAGCTCCACAGATCCAGATTATGAGTAAGCTCTCAGAGCACCATCCAGTTATAAACTGGAAGCTGTGTGACGAGCAGTTCTCCGTTAGTCCGAGGACCTTTTTTCCTTGTGTGGGTCATCAAGGCCCTTTGCTTCCGTCTTTTCCTTCTGACTGCTTGCCTTTAGGGATTTCTCTGTACATTACAGCTATACCAGAGGACTGGAGCAAAGGAAGTTGAAAATCAAATAAGTTGATTTGTAATTGTTAACAACTCGGATAAGAGTTGGTTGAAGGAGAAATTAATTGGCTAAAAATGAGAGTTGGGAATTGTCTTGAAGTTATAGTAATCCATCACTGTACCCAGATCAATAGAGGTGGCCGTGGCAGCTTTCTACTCTTTTGTTTTGCAAAGGGAACCATGAAAGGTGGAAACAAACAAGAAGAAGCGTGGATAAATCCATTCGTTAAACAGTTTTCAAATATCAGTTTTTCGGTAAGTGTGTTTTCCCAGCAGCCCCCTCCCCTTTTAATGGTGGTCTGATACCCCATAATGTTATAGGTGGTCTGTTAACCACCTATAATGGTGGTTAAATTACCCTAATTTAATTTTTTGTTTTCTTAACAAATTATTACTTACGTTTGAGGCCTTATGAATCTGCTGGAGGTTACAGTAAAATGGGCCATGAAGCCTTCTTTATTTTTATAGTTGTAGCTAAAAACATCGGTCACATATCCTCTTTGCCTTTTGACAAATAACGAAGTAAAGGTTTTCGTTTTTAATTTCTTGTCATTGATGAATGAAGGCCTGCTAACATGCCCCATTTTCTTCCTTCAGAGAGACTCACCAGAAGAAAACGTACAGAGCAATAAGATGGACCTTTCTGGAGGTAAATCAGGTTGAGTTTGTATTCATCACTGATGGACAAACGGATCTGTGACATGATCCTACTAAGCGAGCACTGACCTGGGCCAGGAGAGGGGAGGTCTGGGTTCCCGTTACGGTATCCTGTGCTCTCTAGCCCACGTTAGAGTACGGTGGTTTATAAGCCTTCCAAGTGCACATCGCTGTGCAAGGTCTGAGGTCATGGTGATACCAGTCTGTGATTACCTCAAATCTAGTCCTGTCAGGAGGAGTCATCCAGGTTGGGTGATAGAGTCTTAGTAATCAGGGAACGGTATGTGTAAAGGCTCAGATAATAGGACAGAGACAGTATAAGACAGCTAGAGAAATGGCAAGTAGTTCCATGCAGTGGGAGAAGAAACGTAAATTGGTTGTGGTGGTGGGAGTGTGGTATTGAAGAAGCTTTGCCTAGGGAAGGTGCTAGAAATGAGGCAGAGGCTAAAACATAAGGAGCTGGGGGGTTTGAACTTTATTCTGAAAGCACGGAATTAAATAATTTGAAGCAGGAGAATGACATGATTTGGGTTTGTGTTTTAAGAAAATTATGATGGTAGGGGCACCTGGGTGACTCAGCCAGTTAAGTGCCCAGCTCTTGGTTTCTGCTCAGGTCATGATCTCACCTGAGCCCTGTGTCAGACTCTGCACTAACAGCATGGAACCTGCTTAGGATTCTCTCCCTCCCTCTCTTTCTCTGCACCTCCCCTGCTCATGCATGCATGCTCTCTGTCTCTCTGTCTCTCTCTCTCTCTCAAAATAAATAAACTTTAAAAATAATAATAGTAAAATTATTATGGCTGCAGGTTGAAAATGTCTTAGGACAGGAAAGATTCGTGGCAGAGGACTAAGGACAAGATACCAGAACCAGTGTGAGATTTGTTGGAGTGGGATTTCAAATCCAGTGAGGATTTCAAAACTCTAAGATAGTAGGTGGGAAGACTCTTAATTCTGTGGAGATTCAGGAATTAGAATCAACGAAAGTTGGTAACCAGTCTGAACCAATGCATTGTGGAGGGTGAGGGAGCGGGTGTGATAAAAGCTGATTTCCACTTTCTTGCCTGAAAACTTTAGTAGGTGGTGCCGTTTTTCTGTTAGTCTGAGTCCGGGCAGGAGAGCGGACTATGCAGCGATTTGAACAGGAAGGTTTGATACAAATCTAAGGAATTATTCGAGTGACGAGGCTTTGGCTAGTAGGAGGTAAGGAGCACACTGTAGATAGACTAGCAGAGGCAAGGAGAGGTCTCTGACCTTAGGACTGAGGTGGCGTGCCCGTGCAGGGGGTCCAGACTCCTGGACCTGGCCTCTGCTCACCGTGTGGCAGAGAAGTCACGGTGGTGTCGCCCACGCGGAACTGCAGGAGCTGTGCCCCGTGGGGAGGTGTCTCACGGGAGGCGCTCTGCCACTAGACCGCCAGAGCCGCTGCCGGGGGTGCCGCGGCAGGGTGGGGTCTGTGCCGCAGGAGGGGGTGCCTGCACCCGGGAGACAGCAGTGTCTCCTGCACCCTCTACCCGCAAAGCTGCAGTGTCGGCCGGCCAAGGGAAAGATACGGAAAGGGTCCAGGGCTGACGAGGTGAATTTGGAGCTGAGAGGCGGTAGGTCGATGGATGGCACAGTTCACCCCGCCCTTCGACCACCATCTTCCACACGTGCCCTGTGCGCACACTGCCCTGTCCCACTACAGTGGCAGAGCGGCTCTGTCTTAACGAGGCACGGCTCTCTTTCTCTTTCTAACAGGTGAGGAAGTCTGCCCTCTCACCAAACTGAGGAGACACACACGGTCCCAGTAGTCATTGCATTGTCATTGGCGGTATTACTACCCCTCAAAGTTAGTCACAGTTGAGACTGAAAGACTGAGTTGTAGAGCGAACTTTCAACAGTTGGATAGGATAGGAACTTTCATCAGTTCAGAGTGGATAAAACGAAAATGGGAGAGAGAAGGTTGGCCTGTCCAGATAACCACACTCATGTAACAAGCCATAGGAAACGTGCAGAGCTTGTACTGACCTCGTTTCTGTGATTGGTCAGACCTGTGGCTGGTGTCCTGGCTTGCTTCTGTCGGCACCCATCCCACACTGCCCTGCTCTTACCGGTACCTCAGCGCCCCCGGGTTCCTTTGCTGCTGGAGGGATGCCGGTCTTTGTTCCCAAAGAATCCAAGCCCTTAATCGTCCTGCCTTTTCTTGGTTGCTCTGGCTCTTCGTTGACCTTTACTAGTGGGCCCGGACATGCGAAGGAGCACCCCCAGAGAACCCCCTGGGTTCTAGAGTCCTCGCGGCCCTTGTTTTGTATCAGAAGGCCCATTTCCTCTGGTGATCAGAGTCACTTCAGCCAGCAGATGAACCCCTTTTGCCTGGCGGTTCAGTGGCACAAGGAGGGCAAAATGTCCAGGTGCCGTTTTCATCCTCCAGTTCAGCGGCCTGATGTGTCTCCTTGTAGAAGCGTTTTCTCTCTCTTGAGGACTAAGGTCTCCAAATCTGTAGAGTTGCTGGGACAGGAAGCAAGAATTCTGAGGGGCTTGTCGGGTGTAACAGAGAAACCATGCCGACTCTCACCTTCTGGTTCCCAGACCTCTGTGTTCTGGTGATGTGGGTGGCAGTGTGTGCCATGAAGCAGAAGCCCATCCTTGAAGGATGTTGTCTCCCGACTTGGTTTGTAACCAGTTCTGCTTGTCAGTTTGGCTAGCTACTTTTGGGTGACGGCGTATGTGGTCAGACCGCTTGATCCACGGGCGTGATCCCATGACCGTCCTCCCTTTGCTCTGGAGTGAGTTCCGTGGTCAGACACAGTGCTGTGGGGATATAAGGTCTTCTGCCAGACTGGGGATGGCAGAAGCTTTTCAGGCAGGAAAAACAAATTCGTATCCGGACCGCGGGTCCATTCTGTGAGGAGGAGGCCCCGCCTCCTCCATGGCTCACTGAATGGCACGCGAGTCGCTGTGCTGTTGTGCTGGTGGCACTTGGTGGAAATCTGTCCGCAGAGCGGTGTCTCACTAGAGACTCTGCTACAGAGCCACGTGGAGGGATGGCGGGGGGTGGATTCTGGGGGCTGACGGGAGCACATCGAACTTCCTCCCACAGCAGCTCTCCGGCGCCCTCTACCGACAGAGCCTGTGCACCAACTGGCAAAGGAAAAACTGTAAAGACCCAAGGTGTGCTTTGACTGGGCAGTCAGAAAGGGTGAATTTGGAGCTGAGAGACAGTAAACAATACGTGGTTATTATTAAAGATGAGATACATATAGGAATAAGAAATTGAGTTTGAGGTCGCAGAGAAGGCAGAATGTGGACCATAATGGGAGAGGAAGACCTGAGAGAGGAGAAGGTGTGAGCCTGTCTTGTCTCCAGTTTCCCCATCTGCTGAATGGGGGCAAGAAGAGTAGGGTTACCAGCATGAAATTCGAGCACATGTTTGGGACAGTGAGTGCCCGGCACATCGCGCGCATCTGTCCCAATGGCGCGTTCTCGTGGCGGCTGTTTTTGTTATTTGTAACTGGAAATTGTTTTTATTATAAAGTTTAGGTTAAAGATGACCAAAGACATCTTAACCCATTTACTTCAGGTTAATTGGTTCAGTAAAACAGCAGCGTCTGCTAAACCCAACTTTACTTGTGAGGAATGCAAGATTTACTAAATGCAAGTGCATTTTTCACATGTCCTTCTCAAGGCAGAAGTCCTCCCGCAGGGAGGAAATGTTTTGCTTTCTACTGTAAATTTATCTGAAGCCAACTGAATTGTCTTCCTACATGGTAACATCATTTCCTGCCTTTATTAGGAATGTTACAAGACAAACGAATGGACATAGATAAACATAGCCTAAATATTGGTGATTACAATCGAACGGTCGGGAAAGGCCCTGGTTCTCGGCCTCAGATTTCCAAAGAGTCTTCCATGGAACGCAGTCCTTATTTTGATAAGGTAAGTTGTTTGTTTGTTTGTTACTTGTTTGTTTGTTTGTTTCACCCTGTGGCTAATAACCAGTACACTTAATGGCATAATTTTCTCATTAGTGGTTAGGGCATTTAATGTAAGGTACTGCTTATAATCCAGTGCCAAATCCTACTACTGGATTTGTAGTTCATTCTCCCTTTTATGTTTCAATTTAGCATAGGGATTGCATTTTGTATTTTCTTCTGAATCCCGTAAAATGTGTTTGGTTCTTTTTATGTACTCTAGAATTAACACTAATCTGATCTCTTCTGTTCTCTACCTGTTTCCTGTTGATGCTGGAATGTCATGTGACTTCTCTTCTGTTCCTGCAATGATTTCTCCCTTCTACTTGTTTGCTTGGCTGGTGTTGCACATCTTTCTGTCTGTCCAATCAGGATGGCATTGTAGCAGATGAATCCCAAAACATGCAGTTTATGTCCAGTCAAAGCATGAAGCTTCCCCCTTCAAATAGTGCACTACCTAACCAGGCCCTTGGCTCCATAGCAGGGCTGGGTATGCAAAACTTGAATTCTGTTAGACAGGTAAGTCCACGCGTGTATTTTAGGCTCTCTGTTGAATGCTTTGTAGAAGTAATAAGATCTCTCTTACTTGTAGTTACTGTGTTTAAATCAATATTACAGTGTGGTATTGCAACGTCCGTCCCTAAAGAATCCCACTGGGGTTCTGTTGCTGTCGTTTGGTTTTGCAGAATGGCAATCCCAGTATGTTCGGTGTTGGAAACACAGCAGCACAAGCCCGGGGCCTGCAGCAGCCTCCAGCACAACCTCTTAGTTCATCTCAGCCTAATCTCCGTGCTCAAGTGCCTCCTCCATTACTCTCCCCTCAGGTAGCGACTGCGGGCGTGCTCTC
Organism: Prionailurus viverrinus; assembly: GCF_022837055.1. NCBI lineage: Eukaryota > Metazoa > Chordata > Mammalia > Carnivora > Felidae > Prionailurus > Prionailurus viverrinus. The sequence continues at coordinate 22,297,980 of NC_062576.1, read as the reverse complement.
CCCTGTGTACCTGGAAACACTTGGTATTTGAACGAGACAGTTAGGTGCTCCTCATCACATCCACTGGCATCTTTGAGACGCAGCTAATGCAGAATTAGCTGTCCTTACGAACGGATGTGGGTTGGGTCAAGAAAATGAGTCCAAGTTCAGTTACACCTGAAATTTACCACTAGCTTCCGGAAAACACGTTGAGGGGAGGAAGACAACAGCAAAGTAAACTGGCCGCTTTAAGATTTCACCCCTGTCCTCTTGTAGTTAACCCAGAAAAGTTTATATGAACGATAAAGCAAAGCAAGAACTTAACCAACCTTCCATGGTAATAGTCCACAGATTTAATTGCTCTATTGACAAGTCAAACTACACAGCACATTTAGTTAGTTCTGAGTTATTTGATCAACGTTATTAACTTGCCATTGTGATCCTAAGGTTCCAGTTTCATTGCTGAAGTATGCACCAAACAACGGTGGCCTGAATCCGCTCTTTGGCCCTCAACAGGTAGCCATGCTGAACCAGCTATCCCAACTAAACCAGCTTTCTCAGATCTCCCAGTTACAGGTGAGTCGGTTAACAGTCCTATTCAGTGCAAGTCTGTTGAGCGTCTGCTGTGTGCTAATAAACCCAAGACTCTGCGGGAAGCGTGGCAGCAAACAGTGGGTGCCGTCGCCCCCAGGAAGCTTACAGTCTGTCGGGGAGGACAGGTCGTGAGCTGGAAAGGCGGGATGCTCTTCGAGCACCACCCAGTCAGATCTGGGATGGCGGAGGGAGTGGGATGGGGGCGGGGAGGGTGGGTGGCCACATGTCCCTCCCGAAGCGCAAGTAGTTTAGACCGAACCAAAGACCGAATTCAACAATGGCTTGAGTCCAGGGAGCCCCAGGAGGAGGGTACGCCAGATGAGGCCACGCCTTAGGTCCACCTGCAGCCATCCCGAAGCTTGCTCTATGACACGACTCTGACGAGACGCTGACGGCCTTTTCGCCATCTCCCCTCCAGCGATTGTTAGCGCAGCAGCAAAGGGCGCAGAGTCAGAGAAGCGTGCCTTCTGGGAACCGGCAGCAGCAAGACCAGCAGGTAGATCGCACCCTTCTTTCCCCTTTTGCTTCGCTTGCACTGAACTCACTTCATTCGAGCTTGTGACAAGAGAGGCGAAATGCCTGTATCAAGATACGACAAAATATGTGATGCATTAAGTCTCCTGTTTGCCCGGAGGTCGTGTTAACTGGAGTATGGTGATTATTCACCTTCCTGCCGGGGAGGAGGGGAATTCGGCAGTTGAGGGGGGAATACCTGGGTATCCCTAAAGACTTTCTCTCCAGTGTTTCCCGATCACTTGGTTGTTTTCAGGGTCGACCTCTTAGTGTGCAGCAGCAAATGATGCAGCAGTCTCGCCAACTGGACCCCAACCTGTTGGTGAAGCAACAGACCCCGCCAGCTCAGCAGCAGCCACTCCATCAGCCAGCCATGAAACCTTTCCTCGAGAACGTCATGCCCCACACTACACCCGAGCTGCAGAAAGGGCCGTCACCAATAAATGCTTTCAGCAACTTCCCTATAGGTGGGTTTCTCCTTGGCCGGGGCATTCACCTGACACCAGGAGCCGCTGCCTGACGTCTTCTCCCTTGGCGGCACAGTTCTGTCCCCTCGGAACCACGCCGGCTCTGTGGCTCGTTCCTCTCCGGGAGCTGCCCTGCCTCTCCCAGGGTCAGCCTATCTCCCTGCTTCCAGGAAGGCCTCTCTCCATTCCAGAAAACCGTGCTGTTTCAAAAACTCCCTGCTCATTTAGAGTGGGTTAGAATAAAGGTGAAGTTGCTCTCGAGCCCCAGGTGGTTTCCTCGTAGAGTGTGGGGGGTGGGGGGGGGGGCAGGGTGGTTAGTAACCACATGCCAGAGACACCCGGAGCAGTGCCGCTTTGGGGAATAACTGGGATGAGTGGCTTCTGTGGGGCAGCGCCTGAAATTGTCACGATTGTCTGAGTCTTTAGGGGTGATTTCTGGCATGAGTGTTGAGTGTAGGACACAGAGGCAGGAGGGTTGCCTCTGTTGCCCTTGCAGTAGCTCCCCTCTTCCTTTCTTTCCCTGTCTCCCTCTGGAAACTTCAGGCTTGTATGTTTTCCCCCTCCCTGGGTCTCTTCTCTTTGTGCCTTTGATTATATTTTGAGCCTTGATTGTCGACACTCTGTTGATTTTGCTTTTGCTTTCTCTCTTTTCCCTTAAAATGGCTTCTCGAAAGCCAGCTTGATTGGTTGCCAGCCCCAGTGTGTTGAAGACAGCTAACGAGCTAGCCTGCTCTTGGCCGTGGGCGGGGTGGGGCCTGCTGTTGCCCTGCTTCGCTTCACTCTGGCGCCCCCTCGTATTGCTGCGGACTCTCAGCAAGGACAGAGAGATACATTTTCCTGGTTAAGAGGTCTGCCTAACTCATACCAACACAGCATGGTTGTCTAAATCAGGCATTGGCAGACTGGAGCCTGTTGGCCACATTTGGCCGGTGGCCTGGTTTTGTAAAGGAAGTTTTATTGGAACACAGCCATGGTCTTTTGTTAATGTATTTTCTGTGGTTGCTTTTGTGCTAAAACAGGGTTGCACAGAGACCCACAGACCTTGTGGCCCACAGAGCCTGAGATACTTACTATTTGAAGCTCCACAGAAAAATTTGCCGAGTCTTGGGTCTGGTTGATGAGTCCAGAGAACAGCAAATGTAATTGCTCTCTTCAAAAAATTGGGATGGGGCGCCTGGGTGGCTCAGTCGGTTGAGCGGCCGACTTTGGCTCAGGTCACGATCTCACGGTCCGTGAGTTCGAGCCCCGCGTCGGGCTCTGTGCTGACAGCTCGGAGCCTGGAGCCTGTTTCCGATTCTGTGTCTCCCTCTCTTTGACCCTCCCTCGTTCATGCTCTGTCTCTCTCTGTCTCAAAAATAAACAAACATTAAAAAAAATTAAAAAAAAAAATTGGGATGATATTAGAGAATTTATGTTATTAAAGTTTTTTTTCAATGTTTTATTTATTTTTGAGAGAGAGACACAGAGTGTGAGTGGGGGAGGGGCAGAGAGAGAGGGAGACACAGGATCCGAAGCAGGCTCCAGGCTCTGAGCTGTCAGCACAGAGCCCAATGCGGGGCTCGAACTCACAAACCGTGAGATCATGACCTGAGCCAAAGTTGGTCACCTAACTGAGCCACCCAGGCGCCCCACGTTATTAAAGTTTTTAAGTTTGACCTGATATCACATGGACTGTCGTCAAACCCAAGTATTTAAAACTATTTGTTTTGAAATTTTAAAATACGAACCACCTGGCAATGTGGCCAGAGATTCTGGCTCCCATTGAAAAGTGTTCATTTTTAACAAGAATCTCAGATGATTCTGATGTTGATGGTCCCTGGATCACACTTAAGAAACCCTGGATTAACAGTCAGTTTTCTGACCCACAGTATGCAAGATGGAAATTTCCATCCTGTTCCAACAGAATATCTGAGTGTGATGTGTTTCATCACCAAAGGTCAAGGAAGTTGCGCCTTGAGATATGGGAGTCTCTACATTATTAGAGCAGGACGTTTTTACTTTTTTTTTTTTTTTTTTAATGTTTGTTTTACTTTTGACAGAGAGAGAGCACAAGTGGGGAAGGGGCAGAGATCGAGAGGGGGTCAGAGGATCCAAAGCAGGCTTCGCACTGACAGCAGAGAGCCTGATGCGGGGCTCAGACTCACGAACCATGGGATCGTGACCTGAGCCAAAGTCAGATGCTTAACCAACCGAGCCACCCAGGCGCCCCAGGACCTTTTTGCTTTTCAATGACGGTGTCCTTTGGCTGGCAAGCCAGTTGAAAACTTTTGTTTCTAAGCAAAAGATAACTGAACATGATTCCCTATGTTTCTTCATGCGTGGTGCTCTTGGGGGATAGCTAAAGAGATCTATTTTATTGGAGATAAACTTTAATATTGAGCTTCCTTAAAATTGTCTCTTTTTACCGGGGAAATTTATTTGTTTGTTTGTTTATCGTTTGAGAGAGAGCAAGCACAAGAGGGGCAGAGGGAGAGAGAGAGAATCTTAAGCAGGCTCCACACTCAGCATGGAGCCAAATGTGGGTCTTGATCCTACAACCCTGAGATCATGACCTGAGCCCGAAATCAAGAGTTGGATGGTCCAACTGCCTGAGCCACCAAGGTGCCCCACCAAGGAATTTTAAAATAATCATATTCTATAGAGAAATAATTTTCCCCATTAACACAATTATAGTTTTAACAGTTTCATGGTTTGAAAACATTGGGTTATTGAATATTAGAATATCTATTGAGGATTTCTACACAACCTTGGCCAGGGGCCCAGAGTGTTCTGCCTACCTTGTGCTTGTCTGTAATCATTTGGCTGTGCACATTTGTAGGGTGATACCTGCTAAGGAACAGTCCCAGGTCACGGGATTAAAAACATTAGATTAGTTACATGTTTTTTTCTAGAAAATGGAGGTCGTGGTATTGGAAGGAAAACATGTTATATTTTATAAAGTGGTTTTCTATTAAAATATTGATTTGTTTTTAGGCTTGAACTCAAACTTGAATGTAAATATGGATATGAACAGTATTAAAGAGCCACAGTCAAGACTAAGGAAGTGGACTACAGTGGACAGCATTTCTGTGAACACATCTTTGGATCAAAACTCCAGCAAACATGGTATGAAATACATTCTTACATGTTGTACTTAAAAAAAGAAAACAAAACCCTGTAGAATACTAAATTTAGGCTTTTATTTTATCTTAAATGTCTGTATTTGTAGCCAAATCCACTTAGACCCTTTCCTCATTATTAAAAAGTGCTTATTAGTTATTAAATCTTAGTTAAATTTTTAAAAAGGCACAATTAACACAATTAATGATTTTGTACAAAATCAAGATTCAGTATACATTTGTGGTTTAAAAATTTGTCCCTCTTTAATGGTCACTTAGGTTTTTGCAATAGATTTGATCGTTCTAGTGTTCTACTTAACATTTACTTAACTTAGTATGATGGGGAGGGTATTAAAAACTCCCAGCATAATTTGATTTCTGTCAGTGTTTTGTATAATGGCACATTTTCTTCATGTATTTTGTTGCTTTGTGTAAATCATATAGATTCAATATTATTGTCTTTTCATCCGTTAATTACATTTTTTTTTTTAGAAATACAATTTTCAACCTGTTTAACATCAATCCATCTAGCAAATGTTAGTGGAACATTTTCACATTTTCTGCTTTCCAAAGGACCGTTCTTGGCCACCTGGATACACATGCACACGCACGCACACCATTGAGCATAGATGAGCCAGGAGCAGTACTTGCCCTGAACGGAGCTCTTTGGTTTGGTAGCAAAAGTCAGCACGTAACAGCTTTTACACCCTGTGGTAGGTGCCAGGAACACAGACGGACTGAGATGTTGGCACACGTGGGATGGCAGTGTGCGGTCCACTGTTGGGGGGTGGCAGGGGGCAGGAACGACAACCTTTCGGTGCGCTGGGTCTGGAAAGGCTTTTATATGGAGACTAAGAAGCGGGTCTTCAGACCACATGAAGGGGTAGAGAGAGGATGGCAGAAAGAGTAGAGCATTTGAAAAGTTCAAACGCAGGACAACCCGCGGGGTTCTGTTATGCACGCGTGTCACGGAGGTGAGGGGGCAAAGGGAGGAAGAAGAATCTAGGACAGTAGAGGCCAGAATGAGCAAATCACAGACCACTTTGTGCCGTAAATCATCTTAAATTTTCAACCCAGAGACACAGAAGACTCCAAGCAGTGTAAGTGAGGCAGAAGGCAGTGGACGAGGAGAGAGTGCACCAAAAACAGCCTTAGAATTAAGGATGGAAGGGCTGGGTAACTAACTTAAGGCCTTGTGCAAATACATGATTATCCGTAACCCACCTCCTGCCTCGCTCCTTCAGCCCAACCCCTTGACCTTTAAGACTGGGCTTGGGGTCGGGTGCCTGGGTGGCTTAGTTGGTTAAGTGCCCAACTCTTTTTAAAAAAAAGAAATTTTTTTTTTTAATGTTTATTTATTTTTGAGAGAGAGAGAGGGAGATACAGAATCTGAAGCAGGATCCAGGCTCTGTCTGAGCGGTCAGCACAATGCCCGTTGTGAGGCTAGAACCATGAGATCATGACCTGAGCTGAAGTTGGACGCTTAACCGACTGAGCCACCCAGGCGCCCTGCGCCCGACTCTTGATTTTGGGTCAGATCATGATCTCACAGTTCATGAGATCTAGCCCTGCATCAGGCTCTGCCCTGACAGCATAGAGCCTGCTTGGGATTCTCTCCGCCCCTCCCCTGCTGACACTTTTTCTGTCTCTCAAAATAAGTAAACTTTAAAAAGGGGGGGTAACTCCTGGGTGGCTCAGTCGGTTAGGCATCCAACTTCGGCTCAGGTCACAATCTTGAAGTTTGTGAGTTGGAGCCCCACGTCGGGCTCTGTGCCGGCCGCTCAGAGCCTGGAACCTGCTTTAGATTCTGTGTCTCCCTCTCTCTGCCCCTCCGCTGCTCCTGGTCTCTTTCTCTCAAAAATAAATAAAACATTAAAAAAAAATGTTTTCTAAAGAAATCAGGAATAGAGGCCCGCACTCAGAAGAAAAATCTGAGCTAGAATAAGGTTTGGTATTCATCAGGATGTTGAGGTCATGGACATGGACGAGGTTGCCCAGAGCAGTGGAGCCTAGAAAAGAACAAGGACAGCCTCCGGGTGTGGCTCTAGCGAAAGGAGGAGCTGGACAGGTCAGATGCAGAGGGCCAGAGAAACGCTTCTGTCATATGGTTTCCTGTCTTCTCGGCGTAAAATGGAGTTTTCCATGTCTGCCCTGCTTACCTGAGCCTCAGTTTCTTTGTAAAAATGACCTCTTGCCTTCCGTGCACTGCTGTGGCAGGTGTCACATCCCTCGTGTATCCTACAGTGCTCGGCATACTGACCCAGGGCATGCTGGTACATGGTGTGTGTCACGTAAATGGGGTCCTCAGCATAGATTTTAAAGTCACATACACTTAGGATTTCATCCCAGTTCCTAAACTCCTTAAGCCACAGTGTTTGCACCTGCAAAAGGAAATGAGACCTCCCAGAATTGTTAAAGGGACTGAATGCGGTAACAGCCGTCAAGCTCTTCCCTTGTGGCTTGGCACCTGGCGTGTGGCCATTTGGGCGGCGGGGCCTTCCTGTAAGCAGCCCGTTCCCGTGTGTCCTTCATTGGCTTCAATTAATCAAATGATTTTGTATTTATATTTTATCTTCTTTTACAACTTAATGTTGATCTTTTTTTTCCACTCATTTTATTGCATGGACTGTTTTTGCATAAACCTGCAGTGTAAGCAGTAAATTCTTAAGTTTTTTAGTTGCTAGCTTAAACAGTAAATACTTTTATTCCTATATATGTTCTAGGAAAGTGCTCTTCTTCCGAATAAGGAAGGGGTTGATCCTTTTTCTTTGCTCCAGTCTAGATCCCTGCTGTTCTTTATTTACTTAATTTGATGCTTGAAACTTAGTCGTTCTTTCTTTTCTTAAAAATATTTCTATTAGTTATACAAATTACTTAATATTTACACGCTTCTCTGCTCCCAGAATGTTCTCCTTGTCTGTATTTGAGCAGGTGGCATAGCTGACAGTAACTAACCCAAGACCAGTGGTTTTGTTTCATAGGTATTATTTCGATATCGCCAGACTTACATTTCATCCCCTTAAAAATTAAGAATGACGCACTGGGTGGCTCAGTCAGTTAAGCGACCGACTCTTGCATTCAGCTTGGACTGTGATTCTGGGGTTGTGGGATTGAGCCCTGTGTTGGGCTTCGAGCTAAGCATGGAGTCTACTTAAGATTCTCTCTCTGTCTCTCTGTCTCTGTCTCTCTCTCTCTCTCTCTCTGCCCCTCCCCCTGGACCCCCTGCACAGGTTCTCCTTCTCTCTCAAAAATTTTTTCAAAATCAAGAATGTTTGATCTGATGTATTCTGTTTTGTTGCTTTGATTCTTTCTTTGTCGTTGTATTTTTTCCTCCTTTATAAAAATGATTTCGGAAATACTTCTTGACCCGGTTGTGGTTTTGGTCTTCAGCTCCAGAAGGAAAGATGGTTTGATATCTGTATGTGAGAGCCTGCTAAATGTCGAGTCTTAGAGTGTTGGCTTTTTCAAAAAGCTTTGCAGTCTGTGTAAAAAAGTGCTTTTTCTTACACTACTATCCTCCAGTTCTTCACACTCTCACGTTCTCCCCTCCCGGGGCTGCTGCTTCCTGATCGGTGGCTCCTGCTGGCCTCTCTCCCAGCGGAGACTCGGAATCTTATTTGTTGGCTTTGTTTTCCCCTTTCCTTATATTAAGAAGAGGGAGAGGAATGTTAATCATCCTATTCCCATTATTGATAGTTCACTGTGGTTTCCCTTTCTCACTTACAATAAAATTCACACCTGGCTGTCGGTGTTCAGCTAGGTGCCAGCCCACGTGTTATGTTTTGTTAGACCCTCACGATTTTGAAATCATCTTTTTCAACATCCGTGTAAACATTCAGAAAACTTCATGCACAAATTCAGACTTGTGGCGTCTCTTAGAAACAAGCAGGCCTGGCGGCACGGAGCTCTGGAGCAGTGCACACCCGGAGCGGGGTGGCTGCCTGCTGGTGCGCTCGCTGCCCCGCCCCGTGGTCCCTACCACCCCTACCCCTGCCCAGCCCCGGGTGGCAGCATTTGCCATGTGCGTTTGCACGTACTTGGGAGTGTGGGGCTTGTTCCGTTTCTCTTCTCCCTCCCCTCACACCTGTGCCCTCCCTTCCACTGGGGGAAAGAGATTTTCCTACGGTCCCTAACCAGAGAGATCTCGCTCTCTAGTCATGCTCCTATTTGGGGAAGGACCATGGGAGTTTGCCTGTAGCCAACCTCCCTCGCTTCTTCATCAACCCTGAGTTCATGTTGGCATTTGTGCTTCCGTGTTGTAGAAGAGAGGGGCTGTTGTCCCCTAGCAGTGGAACTGGGTAGAGATCATCTTTAAGGGGGAGGGATGTGATGGTAGTGTTCAGGCTCGCGTCAGACCCGAGCTGAGGCTGGGGAAGGGAGCCGCCTGTGGGGAAGGCTTTGGCCAGCATCGACTGCTCACAACACTGTCTGAGATGAGGTCTCTGTTTATCACCATAGAGAGCTAGTAATTTACTTGTGGAGCAGAGAAGAAAGGGCGAACCCAGGAGACCTTCTGTGTCAGACAGAAGTCCCCAAGACCACTTTCAAGGTCACTGGTTTGCCAGAAGAATTGACAGAAGTCAGGAAAGCTGTATGACTCATGGTTATGCTTTATTACAGCAAAAGAATACAGACGGAAGTCAGCAAAGGAAAAAGGCACATAGGGCAGAGTCCAGGAGAAGTTTCCTGTTGTCCTCTCCCAGTGAAGTTTCACGGACTTCATCCTCCAGCCACAATGTGTGAAACCACATACAAAGTATTGCCGACCAGAGAGGCTCACACAAGCCTTGGCATCCAGGGTCTTTATCGGGGGGTCAGTCACATAGGCATTAGCACCTGCGTGGTTGTGTTACGCGGTCTCCAACCCCCGCAGACCTCTCGGAGATCTGATAAAAATACTGTATGACCCAGGCCTCGGGCAGACAGAAGTAGATGTTCACCAGAAGTCACCTTGTTACCAGAAATTACCTGGCTTGGCTGAGGTGCAGGGTATGCAAAGGTACTCTTATCTGCAGGATATGCTGTGGGCTTGGAGGAGCCCAGGAGTGAGGGAGGGCCAGTCTCGTAGCTCTTTGTAATGTGTACTCTGGGCCTACTGTCCTGACTCTTTACTGCACACCTTCTGGAGTAAGAAAAGACAGATTCGTTAAGTGAGGCAGGGTGGAATGGCAAGGACATCTGACCAGGAAGTTGTGCGTGCGTCGCAGAAGGGTTGGACCAGGTTATCTGGGAAGCTTTATGGTCTTAAGATCCTACAACTAGAAGGCAGCTGATAAAATCTTTTCCCCTCATCAGCACCCAGCACGTTGTTCTGTGGTGGGGGTACATATATAGAATATTTATTTCCGTCTTGGGGTTGGGGGCAGTAGCTGAAGGATTCCAGAAGAAGGTTGTGATCTCTTAAGCTGAGATACGAAAGATAACAGGAGTTAACCAAGCAGAGGTGATGAGAGGGGAACCCAGGGCTGATGGGTGGAGGCCTTATAAATGGTTGAAGAGTTTGAGTATTCCCCCCTCTGCAATGGAGACCTGTTGGAGACCGTTCAGCTGGGAAGTGGCATGTTTTGTGTTTGGGATTACTCTGGCTGCTTTGTGGAGACCTGGGGAGTGGAGATCAGCTGGGGCGAGGAGATCAGCTGGGAAACTTCTGTGCCTGATCCAGAGCTTAGCCAAACAGGAGACAGTGTAGCCTGACCCAGTGTAGTCATTACTCAAGAGCTATATGATCATTTCACAGTACATAAGAGCATCAAATTCTTACGTTGTGCAGTTGAAACTAACACAGTGTTATACGTCAGCTGTATCTCAGAATTTTTTGAAGACGAGATTAAACAAGTTACAAAGACACCCACTGAGACAAAAACGTAAGCCTTCCACATTTTCAGAAAAGAGAAAAACAGGTACCATATTTTTAGAGTTTTTAAGGAATCTATAAAGAAATCAGGGCTCCTGGGTGGTCAAGTCAGTTAAGCACCCGACGGTTGATTTCGGCTCAGGTCATGATCTCACAATTCGTGATTTTGAGCCCCAAGTCTGGGCTTTGTGCCGACAGCATAGCGCTTGCTTGGGATTTCCTCCTCTCTCTCTCTGCCTGTCCCTGCTCTCATTCTCTCCTCCCTCTCCCTCCCCCTCTCTCTCTTTCTATCAAAATAAGTAAACTTAAAAAAAAAAAAAAAAAAGAATCTGTGAAGAAATAAAAGGCATCATATAAAATAACATGAGAAACTAGAACCAAAATATATATAAAATTGATAAGCATAAATGAGCCAAAGTAATTTATCAAAATAAATTCAGATTGAATCATAAAGCAAAATCCAACTCTTTGCATACAAGGGACCCAAAACAAAATAATTCAGAAATCACTGCATTTGGGGGACCTGGGTGGCTCAGCCGGTTGAGCATCCAATTCTTGGTTTCAGCTGAGCTCATGATCCCAGGGTCATGGGATCAAGCCCCGAGTTGGACTGAGATTGGAGCCTGTTTGGGATTCTCTGTCTCCCTCTTCCTTCTGCCCTGCCTTCACTCGCTCAGCAGCATGCGCGTTCTATCAAAACTAAATTGTTGCAGTTGTGCAAAACACAGGAAGCAGAATTGATAGGACTTAGTGATTTAAGATAATGACCGGGTGGGTGGTGGGGTGAGGGGGTGGGGGTTGGGTGGCAGCCAGGAGAGCCTCTCTGCTTTCTAACCTAAGCAGCATCAAATCTGTCCCTCTGATTAACACGTTTGTGACATTCAGTCCTCTCCACTGGATTTGTATCTTGAAACTTTATTTGACTAAACTTGGCTTAAAGGTCAGTTTGCTAGTTTGTGAACCTTGGACTGATGATTATCAGAAATGGAAGGTGAAATGGTCACATGGTAGAAAGAACATCGAACCCTGAATCAAACAGACCTGAATTCTAAGTTACATTTGCCACTCAGTGGCATATCACATTTGGAATTTCTCTTCAGCGTGGGAGTGGTAGTTGACATGATGGCAAAATGGCAAAATAGACACAGACCTGGGATTTGAGACCTAGCTCTGCTATTTATTAGCTGTTGGCAAGTAACTTAACCTTTACCTGCTAAATGGGAGTATAATAATACCTCCTATGGTGTTTGGAGGGTGAATAAGGCAACACCTCAGAAGCACTCAAGCACTAGGACAGGGTGAGACACTAGTGCCCAGGCGGTGTTGGCCTTCCTTATGGTCACCGCTCACACGCCCCGCCTCTAAGACACAGCATTTCTGTGGCATAAATCCAGCTCTGCTTGCTTCAACTACACCTGCCGCCTATACAATCTCACTTCCCATCTTCTGCACCTTCTCCCGTGGAGTGATTAATAGAAGGTAATCAGGGGCCCCCGCATAGTTCAGTTAAGTGTCTGGCTTTGGCGCAGGTCATGATCTCACGGTCCGTGGGTTCAAGCTCTACGTCAGGCGCTCTGCTGTCAGCAAAAAATAGATAAGGTATATCTATTAAAAATAAACAGGGGCACTTGGTGGCTCAGTTGGTTAAGCGTCTGACTTTGGCTCAGGTCATGATCTCACGGTCCGTGAGTTCGAGCCCCACGTTGGAGCCTGCTTCCAATTCTGTGTCTCCCTCTCTCTCTGCCCCTCCCCGACTCATGCTCTCTCAAAAAAATAAATAAATAAAGATTAAAAAAAATTTTAATAAGGCAAAACAAAGATCAGTGTGGAGAATAAATCATCAGGAAACAAGTGACGATTTCTAAGTGAGCATAAATTGCCTTTCTGTGGGATTTCACACTCAATTTTGATAACAGGTAGCTTCACTAATGTGGTATAGTTACGAGGGAGTGTGTATAAGTAGAAACATAAACATCCTGAAAAAAAAGGATATTTGTCTTCATTACATGCATAGCAGTCTCGATTCTCGGGTACACCTCTTTGGCACTCACAGTGTTCCCCACCGTCATTCTTCCTTTTCCACAGTTCTTTTCTTCTCTCCATCACTCCTCATCACCCCTTGCCCATCCTCCCCCCACACACACACCTCCTGGACAAAGACTTCACTGTGCTCGTTCTCCATTTAGGCCAAGATACCAGTGTTTTAACGATTTGAAAATAAGTGTGTACTCGTACCCGGGTCACTTGTTGATGGCTCTGGTCCTTATTATCCTTCCAGAAATCAAATTCATGATGATAATTTCCAGATCTCGGTACATGAGAGTGTGAAAAGTGACTGAAGTCTGGGCGAGTTCAGAGCCTTGTTTTCGCCTTGCCTTTTCACATGGCCTGCAGAACACAACTTGGAACCCGCAGACCCATGACGAGTTCTCTCTTGCTATTGGAGAAACCGCAAGAAATAAATTCACGTGTATATTTTGCCTCACGTTTACTGCCCTGTGTCTCCCTCTGTAGGTGCTATTTCAAGTGGTTTCAGGCTGGAAGAGTCTCCGTTTGTTCCCTATGACTTTATGAACAGCAGTACTTCTCCAGCCAGTCCTCCAGGTTCAATAGGAGACGGCTGGCCACGTGCCAAATCGCCTAACGGCTCTAGCAGTGTTAATTGGCCACCAGGTAAAGTGCTGCCTGCTTCCTCCGTGAGGGTTTCTTCCCATTAAGGTTGCGTTATCTCTAGAGGTTGTAGGTTCTACTGTAGCCCAGTCCTGGGCCGAGGGTGGGGGGGACACGGATAGGACGCATGGAAAGCTGAGCATCAGGTCTTGGGCCAGCGAGCGGGTCTGGCCCGTTACCAGTGCCCCTGTGCTCCAGGAGGCGAGAGCGGAGTCAGTCCCGCAGGCCAGTGTGAAGAATAACACAAAACCTCCGTTCGTTGTTCCTCTTCGCCGTGTTGGGGGACCAACTTGACCGTGTTTTCTGTGGGCTGAGGAGTCACCAGAAATGTAGTTATGGCCGCCTTTTCTGTTGCGTTGCTATGGCTTGTGATTTAATAAAGCGCTTTAAAATGTTAGTGTTTAAAAATATGCAAGCGCAGAGAAATTATTTCACTAGCAAAAATGTGCAAATTATTCATAAGTAGCAGCTTATGTTACACTAATTATGGTAACTGAATCAGGAGAATTGCGGGGGCTTTAGGAATAAAAGTTTTGGATATTTAATAATGGATTTTTAAGTGACAAATAAGCCTGAACTAATTTTAAGTATTTCCTTCCCAGAATTTCGCCCTGGTGAACCATGGAAAGGTTATCCAAACATCGACCCTGAAACTGACCCTTACGTCACTCCTGGCAGTGTCATAAACAATCTTTCAATTAATACTGTGCGGGAAGTTGACCACCTCAGGGACAGGAACAGTGGTACGTAGGCGGCACAAGTCAGAATTTCTGAATGATGCTGGATGATATGGTTTAAGAATGGTTCAAAGCAGATGTGAAACTTACAGCACAGCACCCGACATCCAAGGGAATAGTGAACATAAAAAGAGAATTCGCCATTTTCCCAGAGGTGACTCTTTGCCACTTTAGAAACGATGGGGACTTATTAGCACCTGATATGGTAAACAAACATATTCACTGCATCAGTTAACACAAAGCTCCAGCGAACGTTTGCTCTCCAGTAATTGTAGTAACAATTAAAAGGTGTTTATCTGCTTTATATGTGGCTTCAGTGTTGACATGGTTAAGAAACGGGTGCTGCTTTTTGTAAAAGATTTTCTGTCGTTAATTGTTTATGCACTCTGGGTGTTAAAGGACGTCGTGGGAAGAAGCAGTTGAGCTTTCCTTGTTTTTCCGAAAGTGAAAATTAAGGCCAAGTTAAGGGTCCCGCTCAGACACACGTTTTAGTGGGGTATCAGAGGAAATCGTCCCGCCACCTACCATAGGGTTATTCTTCAGCCCAGTTGCAGGGTTCTGTGCACACTCCTGGAGGAGGATGAATGAGATGGAAGCATTTTCCGTTTCTGAAACCTGTATCCTCCTATTCCGCTAGCCAGCTTATAATAAAATGTAAAGCAGTCAGCATTTTACAGTAAATGCATCATTCGTGAACAGGTGTTGGCCATATCACAGTGGTAAGGACGGCATCCTCCTCGTTGTAAAATGGCTGAATTTAGGCCGCTGTGTAGAAGTAGTGGACGTACCCACTGCTCTCCCAGAGGAAAGCGGGACAGAGCCAAGCATAGGGCCTCACAGCTTCTTAACGGAAGCATCCGGTGGCTTGCAGAACGGGCTTCTTTTTGTACAAGATAGCCAGAAGAGGAGTTTGGATTCGATGTTAGGAGAAGCACACCATTGAAGGTTTTGAGCCCCAGACTTGCGGTCACAGGTGGGCGGGCGGGCTGGCTGCGGCGAGCAGGGGGGACTGGAGTGGGAAGCCAGGACAGAGCGGTCACGGTCCAGCCCAGAGTATCGAGTGGTGCTGGGCAGGGGGCGTGTACCAAGAAGTCCCTGCAGCTGAGACGGGGCTTGGGGGCGGGAGGATCGAGCCCTCCTGGAGCGGGGACTGGGACTAGGAGGCCCGCTGTCCCCGAGCATGTCACGGATAGTGACACGGACAGTGCCGAGAATCAGGCGGAGGAGGGGAGCCACGTCCCCGAGCCGCAGCAGGATGATGAGCGGACAGGAAGGTGCGGTCGTGGGCACGGGCAGCGGCCCCGGACCCCGGCGTCCGCTTTCCTTTCTTGGGCCGTGCTGTCGCGTTACAGCCTCACCAGGTGCTTCTGCTGCTTCTCAGGCACCACGTACGTCCCTTGCTCTGGGGATGACTAATTGGACTCTTCCCCCACGTAGGGTCATCCTCATCCTTGAACACCACGCTGCCTTCAACTAGTGCCTGGTCATCCATTCGTGCCTCCAACTACAACGTTCCCCTCAGCAGTACAGCACAAAGCACTTCAGGTGGGCTCGTCCGGGCTTGCCGAGGCCCCGTCAGAGCGGGTGGGGGGGGGGGGGCCCTCTCCTTTTTGTCTAAAGGCTTTTCGGGGAGGGAGGGGAGTATATTTCTGAGCCTGGGAAAGTACTTGTAACCCCATTGATCCCTTTTTCAAATGGACCGTACCCAGCAGTCTTTTCCGAAAACAGCCCGCTGTCACTCCTGTCTGAGAGCCAGCTTAGTGCGCTTTCTCTCAAAGCGCTTCTCCAATGAAGAAGCTTTTATTTTTGTAATTTCTAATCCTTCACAGACTGATAATTTTATTAAGTGTAGTAAACCTGAACTTGGAGTTGCTGGAAAAGTGCACGTTGTGGCAATGTCACGTTGCTGTCAGTTTACAGACACTCACTCTGAATTTCTGTACTCGGCTGTCACACACCAGTAGGAAACTGTTGTGACCAGTCTTCTGACCACACTCAAAGTCACGCTGACTTACAGGACGTGCACGTTATGAATCAAGTAGAAAAATGGTGGACAGTGACAGAAGTTATAAAATTCTCCATCCTCTTGCACCCCTGTCCCCCCCCCCCCATGGTTTTTTAGCATTATTTTGAAATAGTTTACCGTGTGCCTGATCCCGCACACCCCGATTGCCACGAGGCTGCATGCTTCAGGAAGTGAGCTTGCTGGCTTTTTTTTCCCCCCCTTTCTTTTTTAAGCCACACAGGCCTAGGTTTGAATCCTGGCTGTGTGCGGGACCCATAGGCAAGTTGCTTAACCTCTGTGCTCCTCGGTAGGATATGTGTCGGGACTAGAGAGAGAGCACACACCAAGTGCCCAGCAGCTGGGCGCTTAGCGCACACAGGCCCCCAGTGAACGTCTGCGGTGGAGACCCCCTGAGGAGACCGCCTGACTACTGTTGTGGTCCTTTTTCCTGTGTGTAAACCAGAGAGTTCTAAAATCTATGTAATGATCCATGTGGCGGTCTCGAGTGGCTCAGTTATGGTCATGAAGGGAATGTGCTCCCAGTTGCTATTTTAGTGTAATTCAGAGTGTTTTTAGCTTTGTTTCAGTTTCGATTACAGTAATGTACACTGGGCTAAGAATTTCACAAGTCTTGAAATTATTAAGAATATTAGATGAATGGTCTGAGTTGTTTTGAGTCAAGGGAGCAGTTTCATTTTGGTTTTTGTGGGTTTTGGGCTGTTTAGTTTGATTTGGGGATTTTTGACAGTCTTTTGATTGGTTTGCTTTTCGTGGGAGAATGGGTGCTATCATTATTTAAATTTTCTCTTTTCTAAAAGTATTATCTTCCCCCTTCTCTGCTGTGTTTTCTCCCTGTGAGTAGCCAGAAATAGTGATTCCAAATTGACATGGTCTCCTGGTTCAGTTACAAACACCTCTCTGGCTCATGAGCTGTGGAAGGTCCCTTTACCACCTAAAAACATCACTGCTCCGTCCCGCCCACCTCCGGGACTGACTGGTCAGAAGCCACCCTTGTCTACGTGGGATAACTCTCCCCTTCGTGTAGGTGGAGGATGGGGAAATTCTGACGCCAGGTATACCCCAGGTAAGATGGAGGAGATGTGCAGGGTGGTCTCGTGTGCTTTATTTGCTGAACGAGAACCGGCGCGAACAGTTGAGTTTAACAGAGACCGAGGTAGCCTATGTTGCGTTACCCTCTGTGGAGCAGGATTAGACCTTAAATAAACACACGGTTCTCCATCATCGCCATCTTCCGCAACTTCATGTCTTTGTCACTCTTAAATTTTACTTTAAGTTGTGTCTGGTTTACTTAGGAACACTTGTACCCACACACACACAACAGTCAGTGGCACGGTTCACGAAACGGGCATCACCTCTCTTTGAGAGGTTCCTCGGGAACGCATCTGAAACCGTACGACAGCTTCCGGGTCGCAGCAGCCCGCAGAGGATCGCCGTGTCACAGAGACACGTAGAGGCTGGGCAAGATGGAAGCAGCCCGCCTGGCTTTGCAAACCGGGCCCTGTTCAGGGAAGCCTGGCCTGTGATCCAGATGATGCTGACCTTTGCTGTTTCAGCAGGGGCACACGAGGGTGAAAGGCAGTGCTGACTTAACCCCGTGGGGCCAGCAGGCACAGGGCAGCCTGTCCCAGGATACCACCACACACGCCTCCCCTCCTCCCTTCCCCTAGAACGGGATTTGAGCGGGCGTTGTGTCCCCGCCCTGACACACACACACAGCCACAGATTTAACTCAGAGCTGTGTACTGATTCTACCAGTAAATACAGTTCCAGTCTTCATTCTCCCCCAGGCCCAGAACTGTAGCAGCCTTCCCATCTCTAGGCTGAAGAGAGTAGTAAAACCTCCCAGTGATTTCTGATCTTTACACCCGTGACTGGCTGAAAGAAAGCTTGGCAGTGTTTCACTTGGGGGGACATGGGGGGGGGGGGTGGAGTTTTAATTACATGAAAAGAACACTTGAATGTGTTCCAAGCTGCTAAATGCCAATGAATGTCATTGGTGTCGGGTGTGTGAGTGGATCTTTCAGGCCCCAGGCATGGCTGGGCAAGGCCAAGTGGCTGGTGGCAGTACCCAGGGAGGGGAGATGGTGAAAGTGGCCCGGGACCCCCACCCCCACCCCCTTATGAGGGTGGGTGCAGTTGAGGGTGAATAAGCCACGCAGAGCAGAGGGAATAGCATGTGCCCGGGGCGCAAGTGCTCCTGGGCGGAGTCACTAGAGATGCAGGGGGAGAAAGGAGCAGGCAGGAGCCCTGTCCTGCGGCATCTTCCCGAGCCATACTGGAGACTCTGTGAGGCACCCTGGATACCCGTAGGGATGACTTGAGCATGTCTTAGTTCTGGGAGCGGGTGCCCTGGGGCTGAGCCGGAAGGCCAGGCTCTGGGCTCCTGGCCCCCCCAGGCAGAAGCGGGAACGTCTGGGCCATTGCAAGCTTTCTCTTTGTAACTGAAGTGCAGCTGACACACAGCCCTGCAGTGGCTTCTGGTGCAGGACGTATGATGCAGCAATCCTGCATGTCACTGCTCACCACCGGTGTGGCGACCGTCTGTCCCCATACGCTGTTCCGGTGCCGCTGACCGTGTCCCCGATGCTATGCCTTTCCTTCCTGTGCCTTATTCATTGCACAGCTGGAAGCCTATGCCTACCGCACCCCCCCCCCCCCCCCCCGCCAAGTTGCCCACCTCCGCCCCCTGCCGCGGCAGCCAGCGATTTGTTCTCTGTACATATAGGTCTGGTTCTGCCTTGTGTGTTCGTTTGTTCTTTAAATTCTGCATATGGGCGAAATCATACGTGTTTGTCTTTCTCTGTCCGATGTATTTCGCTAAGCATCGTACTCTCTAGCTCCATCCGTGTTGTTGCCATCCATACGCGGCAGCATCTCTTCCTTTTTTGTGGCTAAGTAATATTCCGTTGTGCGTATAACCACCTCTTCCTTATCTTCCTTATCCATCATCTGTCGATGGATACCGATTGCAAGCTTTTAAGTCCCCTTAGAGCTTCACGCTCTGTACGACAGGCATGCAGAGTCATGGAAGGATACCCGAGGTCATCCCAAACTGAGGCCTTTCCCAGAGAGCACCCTTTTGAGGTAGTTTTAGCTTTACAGTTGAAAAGGTCGCAAAGGGATCTCGCCTGTTGTACCTCACCCGCCTGCCAAGTGATGAGCTGGGGGCTGTCTGAGCTCACTCTCCCCAGAGGCAGAGCCACGTGTCCCAGGAAGTCACGCCCAGTCAGAGCTGGGGTGAACTGGCATTCTGAGCCTGGGGGGAGAGCGCCCCGTGTACGAGTGCAGGTAAGAGGGAAGTGATGCGCGCCACGGGCCCAGGTGATGCTCCTGAATAGCTGTCATTTGGCTGGGAAGTGTGTGTCCTAAAAGACATTCAGGCCACAGCCTTGGAAAACTGACCCGCCCTTTTTTGTCCTTAGGTTCCAGCTGGGGTGAGAGCAGCTCAGGGAGAATAACAAATTGGCTTGTTCTAAAGAACCTTACACCTCAGGTAAGAGTTCCAGGCATCCTGGCTGCTGGGCACACGCCAGCTGGCACAGGAGCAAAGGGGTCCAGTCTGCTTTGAGAGGAGGTTCTGCCCAGGCCCGCTAAGTGGGACAAAGCAGATGTCAAGGCCGGGCAGAGGACACAACAGGGCACGATCTTCAGATGCCTCAGGCAGGCTATGGTCCGACCTGGGTTTTTTTTTTTTACCCTGTGAAATGTACCCAGGAGCCAACCGAAGTACAGGTTCCTCGGGGTCTGCATTTCGTAAGGGCATTTGAAGCAGTTTGGAGCAGGTGGTCCTGGTCCTTCTGCACTCGAGAAACCCTGGTCCACCCTCTCAGATTAGAACATTTCCTTAGTCCCCGGACCACCCTCCTCTGGAGGCCGGATGTTAAGAGCCCACCCCCTCCTCTCCCAGGGAGCAGTGCCTTGATGAATCCTGTCCTCAGGGCAGGGAAGAGAGAAGACACGAAGCCACAGCAGGGGCATATGGCTAACTAAGGAAGTGGGGATCTGGGGAGTGTCCAGGAGTCTAGAGGCCACAGAGGTACGGCTCTGGGACCAGTGGAGGTGGGGAGGGGGGCACTGTACCCCATCACAGCAGTGAGCCCCAGTGACCAGTGGCAGCAGGAGAGAGAGCAGCGGCGTCCCAGCCGGGGACAGCCTCCCTGGATGGTCCCCGTGGCGCTGGTCTGACGGGCGGCTCCCCACACTGTCTCCTAGATCGATGGCTCAACTCTGCGTACTCTGTGCATGCAGCACGGCCCACTGATAACATTCCACCTGAACCTCCCACATGGAAATGCTCTGGTCCGTTACAGCTCAAAAGAAGAGGTAGTGAAGGCACAGAAGTCTCTGCACATGTAAGTTCCGGCCGGTGCAGGACGCCCGCAAAGCGTCCTCACAATGCAAGAGTTTGGGGTTCCCTGTGCGAGGGCACAGCCGATGACACTGTGTGGCGTCTCCGGGCCCGTGTGCGGGGCCCCGCGGTGAGAGCGCCTCACAGGGCGGCAGCCTCGCCGTGTCTCAGGCTCCCGGGTCAGTACTCGGAGGCGAAGCGTCTTCCGCCACAGTGGCCCCCAGACCTCTTCAGTCGCCTGTAGGAGACCGGAGCCTTGGTCTTGGTGGCACAGCCACACTCCCGGGGCAGCTTTCGCCCCGGCAGCCGGCCTGTTGCCGCCTCCCCGCCTCCCCTGACCCTTGGAGCAGAGGCTGAGTTCTCCCCCCACTTGGGGTCAGACCCCTCGACACCCTGAGTTTTCACCACGCCCCGTGTCTCTTCCCTCCAGGTGTGTATTGGGGAACACTACTATTCTTGCTGAGTTTGCCAGTGAAGAGGAGATCAGCCGTTTCTTTGCACAAAGTCAGTCTCTGACCCCTTCTCCCGGCTGGCAGTCTCTCGGGTCCAGCCAGAGCCGGCTGGGCTCCCTCGACTGTTCGCACTCGTTCTCCAGCCGGACCGATCTCAATCACTGGAATGGTGCTGGGCTGTCGGGAACGAGCTGTGGAGACCTTCACGGCACTTCACTCTGGGGGGCCCCCCATTATTCCACAAGCCTGTGGGGGCCTCCCAGCAGCAGCGACCCCCGGGGAATGAGCAGCCCGTCCCCCATTAATGCTTTTCTTTCTGTTGACCACCTGGGTGGGGGTGGAGAGTCCATGTAGCGCGTAGACGCAGACTCACGAACTGTGACCTCAAGACGCGAAAGAAAGGAGCACTAAGTTGGGCTCGCCGCCTGCAGCCAGGGGCCACCTGTGGGAACAGCTATTCTCTGCACATTTTCCACTTTGTTTTCCCTGAAACATATCAGTTTGAATACTTGAATCATGCAGGCCAATATTATAATGTGAAAAGGTATCTATCTATTTACACTCCCAAATAGCGCCATACATGCTAAACCGTATAGAATGAGCTCACGTGTATAGTCATCATGTTTAGCCTTTGGGTTTGGTTTCTTTTTGGTTTTTTGTTTTTTGCCTTCCTTGTTTCCCTCCCCGTCCCTTACCCCATTTTCATTTTCTTCCCCCCCCCCCTTTTCTTTTCCTTTTTTTTTTTTTTTTTTTTTTGGCAAAACCATTTTTTTGGGCTGATAATGTATGAGCTTTTAACTTTGCACTGAATGATGTTCTCTCCGTCTCATCGGCAATATGGGGGGGCAGCTGTTCCAGTGTAAATGTTTACTCAAGGATGTTCTTAAAAGGTGTGCGCTCTCTACTATGCCTTGATGTTTGCCTACCTTATTGTGGTGTTGTGGAGTTTAAAACATCGAGTTCTGATGCTGACTTAGGACTATAATGAAAGTATTGCACCAGTGTTTTCATGTTCTAAAACTAAAGAATTTCGCTCTGCAGTTTGAAAAACTGTGGCCACAGCTGTGACTTGCAGCCCCCCCTGCCACCCAGGACGGGCCCTGCACTTTGAATAGGCTTTCCATTTTGTTTTGAAGGTTCCCACGTTGAACCTTCTTGTTTACAGATTTTTTTGTTTGTTTTTTGAGAAAAAAAAAAAAAATGTTTACTCTTCCATCATTTAAAAAAAATGTAAAAGACAAAAAAAAAAAAAAATGGAGGATGATTTACAAGATGCTTTCTATCTCTGGGAAAAAGGAGCAGCATTTGGCCATGTTCTTTTGTTTTTCTATTCCTGTCCTAAATCGAAGAGCATGGTTCTCAGGAAAACCAGTTCCCCAGTTAGGAAAAAATAAAAAAATAAAAAATTAAAAAAAAAAAAAAAACCTCCTTGTAGTTTCTTATAGGAAAAAAAGAAAACCCCGACTTTTAGCACTGATACTACACATTGCTCTGTTCAAGAATTTTCTCTGCCAAAAATAAAAAAAAATAAAAAAGAAGAAAAAAAAAAAACGCTTGAAGCTGGAGTCGACATTCTGCTTTCAGATGCTGTCTTTTTATTAGTGAGTGATGATGGTTTGCTAATAATCAATAGGTGATAATAATTTTTGTAATCCCATCAAGTGGCTCTCTGTTTCTGCTCTCTTGTGACTGTGTTAATGTTGAACTGTTGTACCTTAAAGCCGAAATCAGTAACTATGCATACTGTAGCCAAGGTATTGGGCTCACAGAATTGTTCGTTGTATAAAGATTTTAAATGTTGTTGCAAACTAACGAGTTACACCGTTTTTAAACTTCCTTTCTCTCCTCGCCCCCCCCCCCTTTTTTTGCCCACAAATGGTATTATAATGCTTGCTTAGTCAAAGAAGACGGGCCAAACGAGGGTAAACATTTTAACAGCGCAGAATTTGCCATCATTTCATTGCCTTGATGCTAACTGTTTGTGTCCTAAGATGCAAAAGAAGTCAGTGGCTTTTAACTGTTTACAAATAGAATGTGATTGTAAAATGTACAGTTTGGTTGTGTTTGAATTATGAAATCCCTCCCAATATAATAAACCATGACTTTTTGGCTGCTCAACATTAATTGTCTCTTTTTTGTGAATTTATTTGTACGCTCTTTTTTTACAATGAACGTTTCAACGTTGCTGTGTATGAGGGTCCTCATAGAGCAACCGAGTAAAAATCTAAGCAAATATTTGAACATTCTATCCGAACTTCTCCACAATTTCACCCTGAAATAATGTGAGAACAATGGGAAACTGTAGCTTGCTCCTCCCTACCCTCTTTGAGCATCTTTGGGATCTGGTTGCTCAAAGCTCTTCTGTGACTTCATCTTCCCCACCATTTGTGCCCACCTCAAGCCTCAGCAAGAGACCGTTTGGAACATGAAGCTTAATGACTTGACAGTGTTCTAGTGTCAAACTCATACCTCTGTTACAAAACGAGAAACGCCACAACCTGGACTGGCCTTTTTCTCCCCCCTTCACGGCCCTCTGTCCCGGCCGCGGGAGCTCGGGGGCAAACCTGCGCGTGTATTTCCGTGGAGGACTCCAAATCGCGCTCCAGCTTGCCGGGTGTGAGCTGCCACTGGACCCCTTCCTATGAGCGAATGTTCAGTGCATTCAGTGTATATTGACTTCCATACTGGTTTTTCCAAAAACCAAAGGTAGCTTTGAAAAACCACGTTTGGAAATGTTTGGAACGTTAAGCTGATTGACCTTTTGGGGCTCTGAGTAGTATCTATAATTGAATTCATAACTGCGTTAATTGTATTGTTAAAGTGTTTGGGAGTTTTTTGCGCTTGTTATGTGGAAAATAAAGTGTTTGATTTAAAAAATGAAAAAGTGGTCTTGAGTTTTGGCCTGTCCTTCGTTACTACAACTCCCGTTTCCCGAGCGACCGTGTTCCTCAGTCTTCCGTAACCCTTCTCAGGCGCTCGGGCCTCAGTCCGGGCCCGACCTCGATGTGTCCCCGGGCCCCGTGCTGGCCCCACGGCCTCGAGTCGCCGCCTGCCTGCGGGAGAGGGCCTAAATGCTTTACCGTTCCCGTCGTGCGTACCTAAGGACCGCTCGCCACAGTCCCGTGGCTCCCGTGCCCCTGGACGCGTGCCGGGCCCTGGATGTCCTGAGCTGCTCTGCTTTGCTGCTTTGGTGCTGCTGTCCCCAAGCGGGCCTGCCCAACGACTCCCACCCTACCTACCCTCGAGGACGGTCCTGCTGAGCTCGCCTCACCTCCGCCCCTCCCCCTGCCATTGCCGCTTGCTACAAAATCGTCATCCCCTCCCTGGTCGTCATCCCGAGGCTCTGGGCCAGGCCACCGTGTGAGCTCTGGCTCGCCTGTGGAAGCCACGTGCTCAGTCACGTGGTCGGTGCTAAGTAAATACTGGAAGGCGTAACCGCTGTTGCCCATTGACGTTCGAGGACCAAAAATTGCAATGGTGCCTCTCTGTTAAACTGGTCATACCTGGGAAGGTCGCGGTGAAGTTCTTGACAAGGTGGGGTCAAATTCAGGTTAAAGGGTATGGAGGGAACAGTGTGAAGATAGGGGATTGGGAAGGGGGCGGATGTTCGGATCAAGGACAAACGGAAGTCGCACCCAGCAAGCTGGCTCACCGCTGGGCTGAGACACCACTTCCCGAAGCACTGGCTCTGTGCCGTCCTCCCTCTTCCCCAGAGTTTCGCTCTTCTGTGGAGCCCTTAAATTCAGGTGGGGGCGGCGGGGTCGCAGGACAGGAGCCGGAATCGCAACCCTAGCGAGCCTTGGGAGCCCCTTCGGGAGACCTGGCCTCTGGCCCTGGCAGGCCCTCCTCCGAGCAGACATTTGCAAGGTCATGGGGAAGGGGGAACAAGGGTGATGGTACCTCAAGGATCCTCCGCATGCCCAGTGCTTTGCACACGTTGTCTCACTTGACCTTCATTCAGAGCACCCCAACGTGGCCCTGGAACAGGAAACAAAGCATAGCGCAGCAACCCTCAAACCTCCCCCCCAACACACCCCCAAAGTTAAGCAGAGGGCGGAGAAGTGCATCTCCTCAAGATTGGGGTGCACAGGTTTAAGCTCTGCATCTTCGGGTCAAAAAAACATGTGAGTGTTGCTTCTGCACTGTCGCTGTTTTCATCCACAGATAGTGTTTTAAAAAGCCAGTTGCCCTGCTCTGATGCTTACAAAAGGTAAGCCATGGTGAGGCCCCCAGGAGCCCCACTTGGGTCAGCTTGGGTGGCAGAGACTGAGCTCCAGCAAAGGGGCAAGAGAGTGATTCCCCTAGTCCGGGAGCCCGGTCCAAGCCTTGGGGATGCCCCTGTCCTGGCTGGCTGTTGACCTACTAGGTAGGGGAGCACCCAGACCTGCTGGTAGATGAGGGCCCAGCTTCGGATAGTGAGGGAGGCTGTACCGCGGTCCAACCAACTCACAGAAAAAGACAAAAAAAAAAAAAAAAAAAAAAAAAGACAAGCTTTAAATGCCCCTGGGTCTTGAACAGTCTGTAGGCTGAATTCAACTCAGACCCCCTGTTACATTACCACATCACTGAACCACCTTGAGTCTCCACTGACTTTGTAGTTTTTAAAACCAACTTGTTTTCTATTTTAATGTTTATTTACCTTTGAGAGGGATAGACACAGTGAGCAGGGGAGGGGCAGAGAGAGAGGGAGACACAGAATCCGAAGCAGGCTCCAGACTCCGAGGTGTCAGCACAGAGCCTGACGCGGGGCTCGAACTCCCGGACCGCGAGATCGTGACCTGAGCCAAAGTCGGACGCTCAACCGGCTGAGCCACTCAGGCACCCCGAAGACCAACTTTTTAAAACAATCGCTTGGTGAAGGAAAATTGGCGATGTCATTACTGTGTGGAAAATCAGTGCCACTTGCCGTAAAAAAGCAGGAGCTATAAAAACCTCACACACAAATCTCGATTCTGGTGTGATTCGGCCCAAGTCACAGGGGGAATTAGAGACGGCCTGCCCGACGTGGCGGGGACACACCTGCCGGGGCGAGGCTGCATTCGCCTGTGAGGGGGTGTTACTCCTTTAACTAAAAAGCTCCAGGTTTCCCTTGCCCCCGGGGGGGTGGTCCCCCTGCACTGGGCACGGACCCCAAGCTGCTTCCGTGGTCCCCGAGGCCCTGCCCTCCTCCTGACTGGCCCCTCACACTCCCCACAAGGGGGCTGGGGACATCCTGCTACTCTGGTCACAGCCCTGGGGAGCAGACACCCCCCCCCAAACACACACAAGGCTTGGCTGAGAAAAGTAGAATCGGTCCATATTCAGGGATGGAAAGATGCAGTCTCCCAGGCGGTGCCTGGAGCTTCAGGGGGGTTGTGGCAACCCGGGAAAGGGAGCCGCTTCTGAGCCATCCTGCTCTTCTAGAAGGACAGCCAGCTGGGCGGTGGGCACAAATGGCAGTGGGAGAAAGAGCTTGAGCCGGAGAGGGGCTTGCAGTGGGAGCCCTGGCCAGGCCAGGGAGCATGTGCGGATAAGAGTGCAACCTGCCCAGAGGAGCCCCACTTGGAAGAGGCAGGGAACGGAGTTTCTGGAAACCAGAAGGGGAAGTTCCAGATCCATATTTGAGAGTGGAGTTTCAGAATAAACAGGATGGAATCCGGGACGGTTAATTTTATGTGTCAGCTTGGTATGTTTCTGTGGGGGTATTTTTGGATGAGACTGACATTTAAATCGGTAGCCTTTGAGTAGAGAGATGGTCCTCCATGTGGGTGGGCCTCATCCAATCAGTTGAAGGCTTGACTGGAATGAAAAGGCTGATCTCCCCTGAGCAACAGGAGCAGTCTTTGAACTTGAAATGCACCCCTTTCCTGGGTCTCCAGCCTGCTGAGCTGCCCTGCAGGTTTTGGACTTGCTAGCCTTTACAATCATGTGAACCAGTACCTTAAAACAGATCCCTTTTGGAGGCACCTTGTTGTCTCAGTCAGTGGAGTGACTCTTGACCTCAGGGTTGTGAGCTTGGGCCCCATGTTAGGTGTAGAGATTACTTAAAGTCTTAGGGATGCCTCAGTGACTCAGTTAAGCATCCAATTCTTTTTTTGTTTTGTTTTTCCTTTTCAATGTTTATTTGTTTTTGAGAGATGGAGACAGAGCACGAGTGGGGGGGAGGGGCCGACAGAGGGAGACACAGAATCTGAAGCGGGCTCCAGGCTCTGATGGTGGCAGCACAGAGCCTGATGTGGGGCTTGAACTCATGGACCATGAGATCACCACCTGAGCAGAGGTGGGACGCTTAACTGACTCAGCCACCCAGGCGCCCCAAGCGTCCAACTCTTGATTTGGGCTCAGGTCATCACGATCTCATGGTTTGTGAGTTCGAGCCCTGCATCAGGCTCTGTGCTATCAGCACAGAGCCTGCTAGGGATTCTCTCTCTCTCTGCACCTCTCCCACTCATGCTCCCTCTCTCCCTCTCTCTCAACATAAATAGATAAATATTTTTAAAAAGTTTAAAAAAAACTCTTAAAAAAAATCTCTTTCTCTCGATATATACACAATTCTATTGTTTTCATTCTTTTTCTGTAATACCCTGACTAATGCATCCCAGAGTGAGACCGTCTCCTAATAGAAAGCATGTGGACGCTGGGCCGGAACGATTGGTGAGTGTCTGGACGCAGGGTAGGTAGGAAACCAGTGCTCAGCAAAACTAGAACTGTTTCAAGTGTATGTGTCCAGTGGGTGGTGACTTCTGGGAAGGACTGACCTCATTTTTGTCTGTGCTAATCTGTCCCCACCTCCAAGAGCATCCACTCCTTAAAACAGCTTTATCGAGAGCTTGTTAGTGGGCTGTGGTGCCCTCGTGGCTGTAGTCGAGTTTAGGACATTTCCGTCGTTCTGTCCCCCTTATGGCAATCATCGTCCATTTCCCCTCCAACCGTCCCACCCCAGGCAACTTACTAATCCACTTTATATAAATCTGCCTGTTCTGGGGCGCCTGGGTGGCTCAGTCGGTTAAGCGTCCGACTTCGGCTCAGGTCATGATCTCGCGGTCCGTGAGTTCGAGCCCCGCGTCAGGCTCTGTGCTGACAGCTCAGAGCCTGGAGCCTGTTTCAGATTCTGTGTCTCCCTCTCTCTCTGCCCCTCCCCTGTTCATGCTCTGTCTCTATCTCAAAAATAAATAAACGTTAAAAAAAAAATCTGCCTGTTCTGGACACTTCTTATAAAACCCTCTATGTCTCACAGTACGTATGGTGACACCTTCTGTGTCTGGCTCAGCAGAAATTTCCCCGAGCATGATGTTTTCAAGTTTCATCCACGTATCAGTACTTCATACCCTCTATGGCTGAACAATACGCCATTGTATGGATGGACCACATTTTGTTTCTCCCTCATCAGTTGGACAGTTGGGTTGTTTCCGTTTTTTGGCTGTTGTGAATAAGGCTGCTGTGAACACTCACATACAGTGTTTGTGTGAGAACACCAGCTTCCTAAGAGAAAGCGGTTGTCTGTTTTGCTTACTTGCGGCTCCCCGGTCCCCGGGAGACTACGTGGTTCATGGCCAGCAGACAGGGACGACGCAGGGCGTGAATGCTTTCTTGGGTGGCCTTGTACACGATACTTAATATTTCTGCCTCTTCGGCTGTAAAATAGAGATACAATCTGAGACTATCATTCCGAAATCCAGGAGGCTCTGAAAGACCAAATTATTTTTGGTGAGTTTGTAAGCAAACTCGCTTGGTGCAAAATTGATTTGAGGCTATTCACGGGTCTTATTTATAGCGTGAAAAGTTCTGCAGTCTCACTGCAGAAACAGTGACGTGCTCAATGACGGAGAATGGCCCCAGTCCCCACTGAGGTGTCGGTAAAATACAGGAACGATACTGAGCCACACGGGGGCGCCCACTGGGCACTTAATGCATGGTTTGCTATGCATCAATTATGCCTCCATATGGCCTTTTTTTTTTAAGACCAAGAAAAAGAAAAGAAAGAAAAGAAAAGGAGAAAAGAAAAGAAAAGAAAAGAAAAGAGAAAAGAAGAGAAAAGAAAAAGGCTCCCTTTGGTCACTCTTGCATTACAGTGTTAAAAGTACTCTTGCAAGCTGGTGGGGAGTGGCCTTGAAACTGCCCAGCCAGTGGCGGGGAGAGCGGAACCCTCCTTTGCTGTGGCTTTTCTAGCCCTTGATGGGTTTGGGGTCTTTTAGGCCTGGACCTATTTGCCTGTAAGTGGAGAAAGCAGCCACCAGAGGGCGCACCGTGACTCCCTTTTTCTGGAAGAAGCCTTGACAAATCCTTTCACTAGGAGAGAGATTCCCAGGCTTTCCCACACAATCCTACCTAAATCCTTGAAAAAACAAAATCGAGAACAGCCAAACAAACCACTGTCAAAAACTTTTGCAAAGATCCGTCTTCCATGGACCAGCCATCCCACGTCGAGGATCTGACCTAGAGACATTCTATCTAGGAGACCACATTGACCCCAATATTCACACTCTGTGTTAAAAATAAACATTACAGAAAAAAATTTGTTTTAAAGACAAACTATGCCCCACATGGGGCTAGAATTCACAGATCCCAAGATCAAGAGTCTCATGTTCTACTGACTGAGCCAGCCAGGTGTCCCAGAGGAAAAAAGAATTCTTTAAATTACTGTTTGAGGGGTGCTTGGGTGGCTCATTAGGTTAAGCATCTCACTCTTGATTCCGGGTCATGATCTCACAGTTTGTGAGTTTGAGCCCTGCATTGGTCTCTGTGCTGACAGCATGGAGCATACTTGGGATTCTCTCTCTCTCCCTGTCTTTCTGCCTCTCTCTCTCTCTCTCTCTCTCTCTCTCTCAGAAATATATGAATAAATATTTTAAAAAAATAAAAATAAATTGTTGTTTGAAAGAGCAGAGAGCTAGACCCAGGGAAACCTCTCTCCTGGGAAAGCTGCTTAAACTTATGCAGAAAAAAATCAAAGTACTTGCACATCTAGAGTTCCAGTAACAGAGGAGGGAAACTAAACAACTGGGAGAATAATCCCAATAGTGTGTCACGTGGAATTTATCCTGACTGTGGGATGCCTTGTGAGTCAAGATTCTGGCATGAAAAGGAAAATTTAAGAATTTAAGCTAATTTTGGGGCGCCTGGGTGGTTCAGTCGGTTGAGCGCCCGACTTCAGCTCAGGTCATGATCTCGCGGTCTGTGAGTTCGAGCCCCGCGTTGGGCCCTGTGCTGACAGCTCAGAGCCTGGAGCCTGCTTCGGATTCTGTGTCTCCCTCTCTCTCTCTCTCTCTCTCTCTCTGCCCCTCCCCTGCTCATGTTCTGTCTCTGTCTCAGAAATAAATGAACATTAAAAAAATTCTAAAAAAAAAAAAGAATTTAAGGTAATTTAAAAAAGAGACTGTTTCCTGAGATTTCTGCCGCGTTCAGTGCACCAAGGGCTGATGGAGCCCCTGGAGTCTAGCTATCGTGGGCGCAGTCACTCCAAGGCTGAAGGGGTTAGGGAGCAGTGTTACCGAACTCTGCAGAGCCATGGCCCAGAAGAGCGCAGCCACTTCCGGAACCCCAGGGAGGCAGCGGAAGAGCAGGGCTGGTGAGGGGCAAGGGGAAATAGGAACACCTCCAATACCTCGGCTACCCTTCCGCACCCTTTGATCTCCTGCGGGCTCCTCCTGTTGGCCAAATGTGACTGGATGCCAGACAGCAAAGGAGGCCAGGTGATAGAGCCCACGGAAATCAGCCTCCTGGGGCACAGAGCCCGGCAGGCAGAGTGGAAAAAAGATCCAGGGTGCACAATGTGGCTGAACTGCAGAGATTGACCATCTCCTCGCTGGGAAACTGGAATGGAATTAAGGCAAGAAATTATAACAGCCTGAACCAGGACGGTGGTGCAGAAGGGAGGGTATAGATGAATGCAAGAGGGAGAACTGGTGGGATGGACTTGCCTCTGTGAAGAGTGAAGGAGAGGAGTCTAGGATGTCCCTGAATTTCTGATTTTGCTGACGGCTACTATCTTGGCAGGGGTCCTAGAGGAAAAGAGTGGGTTTCATGGTGCAGGGGGTAGCAGAGTTTGATTTGGGTCTTGGTGAATCAAGGAGCCTGGGAACAGCCCAGTAGAGCTATCTAGTTGGCAGCTGGGTATTAGTAACGTGGGCATGATACTTCTTCATTGCTGTGTCCTTAGCTCCTAGCCCAGAGCCTGGCACATAGTAGGTACTCAGAAAATATTTGCTGGAAGGAAGGAAAGGAGGGAGGGAGAAGGGAGGGAGGGAGGAGAGGGGGAGGGAGGAGAAAAGAAGGCAGGATGGAAGGAGAGAAGGAGGAAGGGACAGGTGGGTGGATGGATGGATGGAAGGATGGATGGATGGATGGAAGGATGGATGGAAGGGTGGATGGGTGGATGGAAGGATGGATGAATGGATGGATGGGTGGATGATGGATGGATGGAACGATGGATGGAAGGATGGATGAATGGATAGATGGGTGGATGATGGTTGGATGGATGGGTGGATGGAAGGATGGATGGAAGGGTGGATGGATGAATGGATGGATGGGTGGATGATGGATGGATGGAACGATGGATGGAAGGATGGATGGATGGATGGACGGAATGATGGATGGAAGGATGGATGGGTGGATGGAAGGATGGATGGAAGAATGGATGAATGGATGGATGGGTGGATGATGGATGGATGGATGGGTGGATGGAAGGATGGATGGAAGGGTGGATGGGTGGATGGAACGATGGATGGATGGATGGATGGATGGAAGGATGGATGGAAGGATGGATGGGTGGATGGAAGGATGGATGGAAGGATGGATGGGTGGATGGAAGGATGGATGAATGGATGGATGGGTGGATGATGGATGGATGGATGGGTGGATGGAAGGATGGATGGAAGGGTGGATGGGTGGATGGATGGATGAATGAATGGATGGGTGGATGGAAGGATGGATGGAAGGATGGATGGGTAGATGGAAGGATGGATGGAAGGATGGATGGGTGGATGGAAGGATGGATGAATGGATGGATGGGTGGATGATGGATGGATGGAACGATGGATGGAAGGATGGATGGATGGATGGAAGGATGGATGGATGGAAGGATGGATGAATGGATGGATGGATGGATGTGTAGATGATGGATGGATGGAAGGATGGATGGATGATGAATGGATAGATGGATGGATGGATGGATGGGTGAGTGATGGATGGATG
Organism: Prionailurus viverrinus; assembly: GCF_022837055.1. NCBI lineage: Eukaryota > Metazoa > Chordata > Mammalia > Carnivora > Felidae > Prionailurus > Prionailurus viverrinus. Next base: position 22,266,070 of record NC_062576.1, on the reverse strand, counting down.
GAACGATGGATGGAGGGTGGATTGATGGATGGATGGAAGGATGGATGGATAGATGGAAGGATGGATGGAAGGATGGAAGGGTGGATGGAAGGATAGATGAATGGATGTATGGGTGGATGATGGATGGAAGGATGGATGGAAAGATGGATGGAAGGATGGATGGAAGGATGGATGGGTGGATGAATTGATGGATGGAAGGATGGATGGGTGGATGGAAGGATGGATGAAAGATGGATGGGTGGATGATGGATGAATGGATGGATGTGTGGATGATGGATGGATGGAAGGAAGGATGGAAGGATGGATGGATGGAAGGATGGATGGAAGGATGGATGGGTGGATGGAAGGATGGATGAATGGATGGATGGGTGGATGATGGATAGATGGAACGATGGATGGATGGAAGGATGGATGGAAGGATGGATGGAAGGATTGAAGGATGAATGGATGGATGGGTGGATGGTGGATGGATGGATGGAAGGATGAATGGATGAATGGAAGGATGGATGGGTGGATGGAAGGATGGATGAATGGATGGATGGGTGGATGGAAGGATGGATGAATGGATGGATGGGTGGATGATGGATGGATGGCAGGATGGATGGGTGGATGGAGGGAAGGATGGATGGATGGATGGGTGGATGATGGATGGATGGCAGGATGGATGAGTAGATGGATGGGTGGATGGATGGATGGAAGGATGAAAGGATGGATGGATGGGTGGATGGGTGGATGGAAGGATGGATGAATGGATGGATGGGTGGATGATGGATGAATGGATGGATGTGTGGATGATGGATGGATGGAGGGATGGATGGAAGGATGGATGGATGGACGGAAGGATGGATAGAAGGATGGATGGGTGGATGGATGGATGGATGGAACGATGGATGGGTGGATGATGGATGGATGGAACAATGGATGGAAGGTGGATGGATGGATGGATGGAAAGATGGATGGAAGGATGGATGAATAGATGGATGGGGGGATGATGGATGGATGGAACGATGGATGGAAGATTGGATGGAAGGATGGATAGAAGGATGGAAGGGTAGATGGAAGGATGGATGGAAGGATGGAAGGGTGGATGGAAGGATGGAAGGGTGGATGGAAGGATGGATGAATGGATGGATGGGTGGAAGATGGATGAATGCATGGATGTGTGGATGATGGATGGATGGAAGGATGGATGGATGGATGGATGGAAGGATGGATGGAAGGATGGATGGGTGGATGGAAGGATGGATGAATGGATGGATGGGTGGATGATGGATGGATGGAACGATGGATGGAAGGATGGATGGATGGATGGAAGGATGGATGGAAGAATGGATGGGTGGATGGAAAGATGGATGAATGGATGGATGAGTGGATGATGGATGGACAGACGATGGATGGATGGATGGCAGGATGGATGGATGGATGGAAGGATGGATGGAAGGATGGATGGGTGGATGGAAGGATGGATGGAGGATGGATAGGTGGATGGAAGGATGGATCGGTGCATGGATGGGTGGATGGAAGGATGGATGAATGGATGGATGGGTGGATGATGGATGGATGGAACGATTCATGGAAGGATGGATGGAAGGATGGATGGAAGGATGGATGGGTGGATGGAAGGATGGATGGAAGGATGGATGGAAGGATGGATGGGTGGATGGAAGGATGGATGGAAAGAAGGATGGGTGGACGGAAGGATGGATGAATGGATGGACGGGTGGATGATGGATGGATGGAACGATGGATGGAAGGATGGATGGATGGGTGGAAGGATGGATGGAAGGATGGATGGGTGGATGGAAGGATGGAAGGGTGGATGGAAGGATAGATGAATGGATGGATGGGTGGATGATGGATGGATGGAACGATGGATGGAAGGATGGATGCATGGATGGATGGAAGGATGGATGGAAGGATGGATGGGTGGATGGAAGGATGGATGAATGGAAGGATGGGTGGATGATGGATGGATGGAACGATGGATGGAAGGATGGATGGATGGATGGAAGGATGGATGGAAGGATGGATGGGTGGATGGAAGGATTGATGAATGGATGGATGGATGGGTGGATGATGGATGGAAGGAAGGATGGATGGATGGATGGATGGAAGGATGGATGGGTGGATGGAAGGATGGATGGAAGGATGGATGGGTGGATGGAAGGATGGATGAATGGATGGATGGGTGGATGGAAGGATGGATGAATGGATGGATGGGTGGATGATGGATGGAAGGAAGGATGGATGGATGGATGGATGGAAGGATGGATGAGTGGATGGAAGGATGGATGAATGGATGGATGGGTGGATGATGGATGGAATGATGGATGGAAACATGGATGGATGAATGAATGGATGGATGGAAAGATGGATGGAAAGATGGATGGGTGGATGGAAGAATGGATGGAAGGATGGATGGGTGGATGGAAGGATGGATGAATGGATGGATGAATGATGGATGAATGGATGGATGTGTGGATGAAAGGATGGATGGAAGGATGGATGGGTGGGTGGAAGGATGGATGGGTGGATGGAAGGATGGATAGGTGGATGGAAGGATGGATGGATGGATGGGTGGATGATCGATGGATGGAACGATGGATGGGTGGATGCATGGGTGGATGGATGGATGGATGGATGAAAGGATGGATGGAAGGATGGATGGGTGGAAGGAAGGATGGATGAATGGATGCATTGGTGGATGATGGATGGAAGGATGGATGGAAAGATGGATGGATGGAGAGATAAATGGATGGTAGGATGGATGGAAGGAAGGATGGGTGGATGGAAGGATGGATGAATGGATGGATGGGTGGATGATGGATGAATGGATGGATGTGTGGATGATGGATGGATGGAAGGATGGATGGAAGGATGGATGGATGGATGAAAGGATGGATGGGTGGATGGAATGATGGATGGAAGGTGGATGGATGGATGGATGGATGGAAGGATGGATGGGTGGATGGAAGGATGGATGAATGGATGGAAGGATGGATGGAAGGATGGATGGAAGGATGGAAGGGTGGATGGAAGGATGGAAGGAAGAACGGAAGGGTGGATGGAGGGATGGATGAATGGATGGATGGGTGGATGATGAATGGATGGAACGATGGATGGATGGATGGAAGGATGAATGGATGAATGGAAGGATGGATGGGTGGATGATGGATGGATGGCAGGATGGAAGGGTGGATGGAAGGAAGGATGGATGGATGGATGGGTGGATGATGGATGGATGGCAGGATGGATGGGTGGATGGAAGGAAGGATGGATGGATGGATGGGTGGATGATGGATGGATGGCAGGATGGATGAGTGGATGGATGGGTGGATGGATGGATGGATGGATGAAAGGATGGATGGACGGGTGGATGGGTGGATGGAAGGATGGATGAATGGATGGATGGGTGGATGATGGATGAATGGATGGATGTGTGGATGATGGATGGATGGAAGGATGGATGAAAGGATGGATGGATGGATGGACAGAAGGATGGATGGAAGGATGGATGGGTGGATGGATGGATGGATGGAACGATGGATGGGTGGATGATGGATGGATGGAACAATGGATGGAAGGTGGATGGATGGATGGAAGGATGGATGGAAGGATGGATGAATGGATGGATAGGGGGATGATGGATGGATGGAACGATGGATGGAAGATTGGATGGAAAGATGGATAGAAGAATGGAAGGGTAGATGGAAGGATGGATGGAAGGATGGAAGGGTGGATGGAAGGATGGATGAATGGATGGATGGGTGGATGATGGATGAATGGATGGATGTGTGGATGATGGATGGATGAAAGGATGGATGGAAGGATGGATGGATGAAAGGATAGATGGAAGGATGGATGGAAGGATGGATGGGTGGATGGAAGGATGGATGAATGGATGGATGGGTGGATGATGGATGGATGGAACGATGGATGGAAGGATGGATGGAAGGATGGAAGGATGGATGGAAGGATGGATGGGTGGATTGAAGGATGGATGAATGGATGGATGGGTGGATGATGGATGGATGGAACGATGGATGGAACGATGGATGGGTGGATGAAAGGATGCATGAAAGGATGGATGGGTGGATGGAAGGATGGATGAATGAATGGATGGGTGGAGGATGGATGGAAGGATGGATGGAAACATGGATGGATGAATGGATGGATGGATGGATGAATGGATGGAAAGATGGATGGGTGGACGGAAGAAGGGAAGGAAGGATGGATGAGTGGATGATGGATGGATGGAACGATGGATGAATGGATGGATGGGTGGATGATGGATGGAAGGATGGATGGAAACATGGATGGATGGATGGATGAATGGATGGAAAGATGGACGGAAGGATGGATGGGTGGATGGAAGGATGGATGAATGGATGGATGGGTGGATGATGAATGAATGGATGGATGTGTGGATGATGGATGGATGGAAGAATGGATAGAAGGATGGATGGATGGATGGAAGAGTGGATGGAAGGATGGATGGGTGGATGGATGCATGGATGAATGGATGGATGGGTGGATGATGGATGGATGGAACGATGGATGGAAGGTGGATGGATGGATGGATGAAAGGATGGATGGAAGAATGGATGGGTGGATGGAAGGATGGATGAATGGATGGATGGGTGGATGATGGATGGATGGAACGATGGATGGAAGGATGGATGGAAGGATGGAAGGGTGGATGGAAGGATGGATGGAAGGATGGAAGGGTGGATGGAAGGATGGATGAATGGATGGATGGGTGGAAGATGGATGAATGCATGGATGTGTGGATGATGGATGGATGGAAGGATGGATGGAAGGTGGATGGATGGATGGAAGGATGGATGGAAGGATGGATGGGTGGATGGAAGGATGGATGAATGGATGGATGGGTGGATGATGGATGGATGGAACGATGGATGGAAGGATGGATGGATGGATGGATGGAAGGATGGATGGAAGAATGGATGGGTGGATGGAAAGATGGATGAATGGATGGATGGGTGGATGATGGATGGACAGACGATGGATGGATGGATGGAAGGATGGATAGATGGATGGAAGGATGGATGGAAGGATGGATGGGTGGATGGAAGGATGGATGGAAGGATGGATGGGTGGATGGAAGGATGGATCGGTGCATGGATGGGTGGATGGAAGGATGGATGAATGGATGGATGGGTGGATGATGGATTGACAGAATGATGGATGGAGGGATGGATGGAAGGATGGATGGAAGGATGGATGGGTGGATGGAAGGATGGATGGAAGGATGGATGGGTGGAAGGAAGGATGGATGGAAGGATGGATGGAAGGATGGATGGGTGGATGGAAGGATGGATGGAAGGAAGGATGGGTGGATGGAAGGATGGATGAATGGATGGACGGGTGGATGATGGATGGATGGAACGATGGATGGAAGGATGGATGGAAGGATGGATGGAAGGATGGATGGAAGGATGGAAGGGTGGATGGAAGGATGTATGGAAGGATGGAAGGGTGGATGGAAGGATGGATGAATGGATGGATGGGTGGATGATGGATGAATGGATGGATGTGTGGATGATGGATGGATGGAAGGATGGATGGAAGGATGGATGGATGGAAGGATGGATGGGTGGATGGAAAGATGGATGAATGCATGGATGGGTGGATGATGGATGGACGGAACGATGGATGGAAGGATGGATGCATGGATGGATGGAAGGATGGATGGAAGGATGGATGGGTAGATGGAAGGATGGATGAATGGATGGATGGGTGGATGATGGATGGATGGAACGATGGAGGGAAGGATGGATGGATGGAAGGATGGATAGAAGGATGGATAGGTATGGAAGGATGGATGAATGGATAGATGGGGAGATGATGGATGGATGAAACGATGGATGGAACGATGGATGGGTAGATAGAAGGATGGATGGAAGGATGGATGGGTGGATGGAAGGATGGATGAATGGATGGATGGGTGGATGACGGATGGAAGGATGGATGGATGGATTGATGAATGGAAGGATGGATGGGTGGATGGAAGGATGGATGGAAGGATGGATGGGTGGATGGAAGGATAGATGAATGGATTGATGGGTGGATGATGGATGGATGGAACGAAGGATGGAAGGATGGATAGATGGATGGATGGAAGGATGGATGGAAGGATGGATGGGTGGATGAATGGATGGATGGGTGGATGATGGATGGATGGAACGATGGATGGAAAGATGGATGGATGGATGGATGGAAGGATGGATGGAAGGATGGATGGATGGAAGGATGGATGGAAGGAAAGATGGGTGGATGGAAGGATGGATGGATGGATGGATGGGTGGATGCATGGGTGGATGGATGGATGGATGGATGGATGGAAGGAAGGATGGATGGAAGGATGGATGGGTGGATGGAAGGATGGATGAATGGATGGATGAAAGGATGGATGGAAGGATGGATGGGTGGATGGAAGGATGGATGAATGGATGGATGGGTGGATGATGGATGGAAGGATGGATAGAAAGATGGATGGATGGATGGATGAATGGATGGAAGGATGGATGGAAGGATGGATGGGTGGATGATGGATGAATGGATGGATGTGTGGATGATTGATGGATGGAAGGATGGATGGAAGGATGGATGGATGGACGGAAGGATGGATGGAAGGATGGATAGAAAGATGGATGGATGGATGGATGAATGGATGGAAGGATGGATGAATGGATGGATGGGTGGATGATGGATGAATGGATGGATGTGTGGATGATGGATGGATGGAAGGATGGATGGAAGGATGGATGGATGGACGGAAGGATGGATGGAAGGATGGATGGGTGGTTGGAAGGATGGATGAATGGATGGATGTGTGGATGATGGATGGATGGACCCATGGATGGAAGGATGGATGGATGGATGGAAGGATGGATGGAAGGATGGATGGGTGGATGAAAAGATGGATGAATGGATGGATGGGTGTTGATGGATGGATGGAACGATGGATGGATGGAAGGATTGATGGATGGATGGAAGGATGGATGGAAGGATGGATGGGGGGATGGAAGGATGGATGGGTGGATGGAAGGATGGATGAATGGATGGATGGGGGATGGAGGGTGGATGGATGGATGGATGGATGGGTGGATGATGGATGGATGCATGGATGGGTGGATGGAAGGATGGATGGAAGCGTAGATGGGTGGAAGGGATGGGTGGATGGAAGGATGGATGGAAGGATGGATGGGTGGATGGAAGGAGGGATGGAAGGATGGTTGGAAGGATGGATGGGTGGATGGAAGGATGGATGGAAGGATGGATGGGTGGATGAAAGTATGGATGAATGGATGGATGGGTGGATGGAAGGATGGATGGAACAATGGATGGAACGATGGATGGGTGGATGAAAGGATGGATGGAAGGATGGATGGGTGGATGGAAGGATGGATGAATGGACGGATGGGTGGATGATGGATAGAAGGATGGATGGAAACATGGATGGATGAATGGATGGATGGATGGATGGAAGGATGGATGGAAAGATGGATGGGTGGATGGAAGAATGGATGGAAGGATGGATGGGTGGATGGAAGGATGGATGAATGGATGGATGGGTGGATGGAAAGATGGATGAATGGATGGATGGGTGGTTGATGGATGGATGGAACGATGGATGGATGGAAGGATTGATGGATGGATGGAAGGATGGATAGAAGGATGGATGGGGGGATGGAAGGATGGATGGGTGGATGAAGGATGGATGAATGGATGGATGGATGGATGATGGATGAATGGATGGATGTGTGGATGAAAGGATGGATGGAAGGATGGATGGAAGGATGGATGGATGGATGGAAGGATGGATGGAAGGATGGATGGGTGGATGAAGGATGGATGAATGGATGGATGGGTGGATGATGGATGGATGGAACGATGGATGGAAGGATGGATGGATGGATGGATTGAAGGATGGATGGAAGGATGGATGGGTGGATGGAAGGATGGATGGAAGGATGGATGGGTGGATGGAAGGATGGATAGGTGGATGGAAGGATGGATGGATGGATGGATGGATGGATGATGGATGGATGGAACGATGGATGGGTGGATGCATGGGTGGATGGATGGATGGATGAAAGGATGGATGGAAGGATGGATGGGTGGATGGAAGGATGGATGAATGGATGCATTGGTGGATGATGGATGGAAGGATGGATGGAAAGATGGATGGATGGATGATGAATGGATGGAAGGATGGATGGAAGGAAGGATGGGTGGATGGAAGGATGGATGAATGGATGGATGGGTGGATGATGGATGAATGGATGGATGTGTGGATGATGGATGGATGGAAGGATGGATGGAAGGATGGATGGATGGATGAATGGATGGATGGGTGGATGGAATTATGGATGGAAGGTGGATGGATGGATGGATGGATGGATGGAAGGATGGATGGGTGGATGGAAGGATGGATGGATGGATGGATGGGTGGATGATGGATGGATGGAACGATGGATGGAAGGATGGATGGAAGGATGGAAGGGTGGATGGAAGGTTGGAAGGAAGGATGGAAGGGTGGATGGAAGGATGGATGAATGGATGGATGGGTGGATGATGGATGAATCGATGGATGTGTGGATGATGGATGGATGGAAGGATGGATGGAAGGATGGATGGATGGATGGATGGATGGAAGGATGGAGGAAGGATGGATGGGTTGATGGAAAGATGGATGAATGGATGGATAGGTGGATGATGGATGGATGGAACGATGGATGGAAGGATGGATGGATGGATGGAAGGATGGATGGGTGGATGGATGGGTGGATGGAAAGATGGATGAATACATGGATGGGTGGATGATGGATGGATGGAACGATGGATGGATGGATGGAAGGAAGGATGGAAGGATGGATGGGTGGATAGGAGGATGGATGAATGGATGGATGGATGGATGGAAGGATGGATGAATGGATGGATGGGTGGATGATGGATGGATGCATGGATGGGTGGATGGAAGGATGGATGGAAGGGTGGATGGAAGGATGGATGGAAGGATGGATGTGTGGATGGAAGGATGGATGGGTGGATGGATGGAACGATGGATGGGTGGATGGAAGGATGGATGGAAAGATGGATGGGTGTATGGAAGGATGGATGAATGGATGGATGGGTGGATGATGGATGGATGGAAGGATGGATGAATGGATGGGTGGATGATGGATGTAAGGATGGATGGAAAGATGGATGGATGGATGGATGGATAGGTGGAAGAATGGATGGAAGGATGGATGGATGATGGATGTATAGAAGGATGGATGGATGGATGGGTGGATGATGGATGGATGGAATGATGGATGGAAGGATGGATGGATGGATGGAAAGATGGATGGATAGATGGAAGAATGGATGGAAAGATGGATGGGTGAATGGAAGGATGGATGAATGGATGGATGGGTGGATGATGGATGGAAGGATGGATGGAAAGATGGATGGAAGGATGGATGGATGGAAGGATGGATGGAAGGTTGGATGGGTGGATGGAAGGATGGATGAATGGATGGATGGGTGGATGATGGTTGGATGGAACGATGGATGGAAGGATGGATGGAAGGATGGATGGCAGGATGGATGGGTAGATGGAAAAATGGATGAATGGATGAATGGGTGGATGGAAGGATGGATGAATGGATGGATGGGTGGATGATGGATGGAAGAATGGATGGTTGGATGGAAGGATGGATGGATGGATGGATGGGTGGATGGATGGGTGGATGGATGGATGGATGGATGAAAGGATGGATGGAAGGATGGAAAGGTGGATGGAAGAATGGATGAATGGATGGATGGGTGGATGATGGATGGATGGAAGGATGGATGGAAGTATAGATGGATGGATGGAAAGATGGATGGAAGGATGGATGGGTGGAATCATGGATGAATGGATTGATGGGTGGATGATGGATGGATGGAACGATGGATGGAAGGATGGATGGATGGATGGATGGAAGGATGGATGAAAGGATGGATGGGTGGATGGAAGGATGGATGAATGGATGGATGGGTGGATGATGGATGAATGGATGGATGTGTGTATGATGGATGGAAGGATGGATGGATGGATGGAAGGATGGATGGGTGGATGGAAGGAAGGATGGATGAATGGATGGATTGGTGGATGATGGATGGATGGAAGGATGGATGGGTGGATGGATGGATGGATGGATGGAAGGATGGATGGAAGGATGGATGGGTGGATGGAAGGATGGATGAATGGATGGATGGGTAGATGATGGATGGATGGAACCATGGATGGAAGGATGGATGGATGGATGGAAGGATAGAAGGATGGATGGAAGGATGGATGGGTGGATGGAAGGATGGATGAATGGATGGATGGGTGGTAGATGGATGGATGGAACGATGGATGGAAGGATGGATGGATGGAACGATGGATGGAAGGATGGATGGGTGGATGGAAGAATGGATGGACGGATGGATGGGTGGATGGAAGGATGGATGGATGGAAGGATGAGTGGATGATGGATGGATGGAACAATGGATGGAAGGATGGATGTATGGATGGAAGGATGGATGGGTGGATGGAAGGATGGATGAATGGATGGATGGGTGGATGATGGATGGAAGGATGGATGGAAAGATGGATGGATGGATGGAAGAATGGATGGAAAGATGGATGGATGGATGAAAGGATGGATGGAAGGATGCATGGGTGGATGGAAGGATGGATGAATGCATGGATGGTTGGATGATTGATGGAAGGATGGATGGAAAGATGGATGGATGGATGGATGGAAGGATGGATGGAAAGATGGATGGATGGATGAAAGGATGGATGGAAGGATGCATGGGTGGATGGAAGGATGGATGAATGGATGGATGGGTGGATGATGGATGGAAGGATGGATGGAAAGATGGATGGATGAATGGATGGATGGATGGATGGAAGGATGGAGGAAAGATGGATGGGTGGATGGAAGAATGGATGGAAGGATGGATGGGTGGATGGAAGGATGGATGAATGGATGGATGGATGATGGATGAATGGATGGATGTGTGGATGATGGATGGATGGAAGGATGGATGGATGGATGAATGGAAGGATGGATGGAAGGATGGATGGGTGGATGGAGGGATGGATGAATGGATGGATGGGTGGATGATGGATGGATGGAACGATGAATGGAAGGATGGATGGATGGATGGAAGGATGGATGGGAGGATGGATGGGTAGATGGAAGGATGGATGGAAGGATGGATGGGTGGATGGAAGGATGGATGAATGGATGGATGGCTGGATGATGGATGGAAGGATGGATGGATGGATGGATGGAAGGATTGATAGGTGGATGGAAGGATGGATGGGTGGATGGAAGGATGGATGAATGGATGGATGGATGGAAGGATGGATGGGTGAATGGATGGATGGATGGATGGAAGGATGGATGGAAGGACGGATGGGTGGATGGAAGGATGGATGAATGGATGGATGGGTGGATGATGGATGGATGGAACGATGGATGGAAGGATGGATGGATGGATGGAAGGATGGATGGATGGATGGACGGAAGGATGGATGGAAGGATGGATTGGTGGATGATGGAGGGATGGAACGATGGATGGAAGGATGGATGGATGGATGGATGGAAGGATGGATAGAAGGATGGATCGGTGGATGGAAGGATGGATGGAAGGATGGATGGGTGGATGGAAGGATGGATGGATGGATGGATGGGTGGATGATGGATGGATGGAACGATGGATGGGTGGATGCATGGGTGGATGGATGGATGGATGGATGAAAGGATGGATGGAAGGATGGATGGGTGGATGGAAGGATGGATGAATGGATGGATGGGTGGATGATGGATAGAAGCATGGATGGATGGATGGATGGATGGAAGGATGGATGGATGGATGGATGGAAGGATGGATGGAAAGATGGATGGGTGGATGGAAGGATGGATGAAAGGATGGATGGGTGGATGATGGATGGAAGGATGGATGGAAAGATGGATGGATGGATGGATGGATGGAAAGATGGATGGATGGATGAAAGGATGGATGGAAGGATGCATGGGTGGATGGAAGGATGGATGAATGGATGGATGGGTGGATGATGGATGAATGGATCGATGTGTGGATGATGGATGGATGGAAGGATGGATGGAAGGATGGATGGATGGATGGATGGAAGGATGGATGGAAGGATGGATGGGTGGATGGAAGGATGGATGAATGGATGGATGGGTGGATGATGGATGGATGGAACGATGGATGGAAGGATGGATGGATGGAAGGATGGATGGAAGGATGGATGGGTGGATGGAAGGATGGATGGATGGATGGATGGAAGGATGGATGGAAGGATGGATGGGTGGATGGAAGGATGGATGAATGGATGGATGGGTGGATGATGGATGGATGGAACGATGGATGGAAGGATGGATGGATGGAAGGATGGATGGAAGGATGGTTGGGTGGATGGAAGGATGGATGATTGGATGGATGGGTGGATGATGGATGGATGACACGATGGATGGAACGATGGATGGGTGGATGAAAGGATGGATGGAAGGATGGATGGGTGGATGGAAGGATGGATGAATGGATGGATGGGTGGATGATGGATGGAAGGATGGATGGAAAGATGGATGGATGAATGGATGGATGGATGGATGGAAGGATGGATGGAAAGATGCATGGGTGGATGGAAGAATGGATGGAAGGATGGATGGGTGGATGGAAGGATGGATGAATGGATGGATGGATGATGGATGAATGGATGGATGTGTGGATGATGGATGGATGGAAGGATGGATGGAAGGATGGATGCATGAATGAGTGGAAGGATGGATGGAAGGATGGATGGGTGGATGGAAGGATGGATGAATGGATGGATGGGTGGATGATGGATAGATGGAACGATGGATGGAAGGATGGATGGATGGATGGATGGATGGAAGTATGGATGGAAGGGTGGATGGGTGGATGGAAGGATGGATGATTGGATAGATGGGTGGATGATGGATGGATGGAACGATGGATGGGTAGATGGAAGGATGGATGGAAGGATGGATGGGTGTATGGAAGGATGGATGAACGGATGGATGGGTGGATGATGGATGGAAGGATGGATGGATGGATGGATGGAAGGATGGATGGGTGGATGGAAGGATGGGTGGAAGGATGGATGGGTGGATGGAAGGATGGATGAATGGATGGATGTGTGGATGATGGATGGATGGAAGGATGGATGGAAGGATGGATGGATGGATGGATGGAAGGTTGGATGGAAGGATGGATGGGTGGATGGAAGGATGGATGAATGGATGGATGGATGGAATGATGGATGGAACGATGGATGGGTGGATGAAAGGATGGATGGAAGGATGGATGGGTGGATGGAAGGATGAATGAATGGATGGATGGGTGGATGATGGATGGAAGGATGGATGGAAAGATGGATGGATGAATGGATGGATGGATGGATGGAAGGATGGATGGAAAGATGGATGGGTGGATGGAAGAATGGAGAAGGATGGATGGGTGGATGATGGATGGATGAATGGATGGATGGATGATGGGTGAATGGATGGATGTGTGGATGATGGATGGATGGAAGGATGGATGGAAGGATGGATGGATGGATGGATGGAAGGTTGGATGGAAGGATGGATGGGTGGATGGAAGGATGGATGAATGGATGGATGGATGATGGATGAATGAATGGATGTGTGGATGATGGATGGATGGAAGGATGGATGGAAGGATGGATGGATGGATCGAAGGTTGGATGGAAGGATGGATGGAAGGATGGATGGGTGGATGGAAGGATGGATGAATGGAAGAATGGATGTATGGGTGGATGATGGATGGATGGAACGATGGATGGAAGGATGGATGGAAAGATGGATGGGTGGATGGAAGAATGGATGGAAGGATGGATGGGTGGATGGAAGGATGGATGAATGGATGGATGGATGATGGATGAATGGATGGATTGGTGGATGATGGATGGATGAAACGATGGATGGAAGGATGGATGGATGGATGGATGGATGGAAGGATGGATGGAAGGATGGATGGGTGGATGGAAGGATGGATGAATGGATAGATGGGTGGATGATGGATGGATGGAACGATGGATGGGTAGATGGAAGGATGGATGGAAGGATGGATGGGTGGATGGAAGGATGGATGAATAGATGGATGGGTGGATGATGGATGGAAGGATGGATGGATGGATGGATGGAAGGATGGATGGGTGGATGGAAGGATGGATGGAAGGATGGATAGGTGGATGGAAGGATGGATGAATGGATGGATGGGTGGATGATGGATGGATGGAAGGATGGATGGGTGAATGGATGGATGGATGGAAGGATGGATGGGTTGATGGAAGGATGGATGAATGGATGGATGGGTGGATGATGGATGGATGGAAGGATGGATGGGTGGATGGATGGAAGGATGGATGGAAGCATGGATGAAGGATGGATGGGTGGATGGAAGGATGGATGAATGGATGGATGGGTGGATGATGGATGGATGGAATGATGGATGGATGGATGGATGGATGGAAGGATGGATGGAAGGATGGATGGGTGGATGGAAGGATGGATGAATGGATTGATGGGTGGATGATGGATGGATGGAACGATGGATGGAAGGATGGATGGAAGAATGGATGGGTGGATGGAAGGATGGATGAATGGATGGATGGATGATGGATGAATGGATGGATGTGTGGATGATGGATGGATGGAAGGATGCATGGAAGGATGGATGGATGGATGGATGGGTGGATGGAAGAATGGATGGAAGGATGGATGGGTGGATGGAAGGATGGATGAATGGATGGATGATAGATGAATGGATGGATGTGTGGATGATGGATGGATGGAAGGATGGATGGAAGGATGGATGGAAGGATGGATGGATGGATGGATGGATGGATGGGTGGATGGATGGATGGATGGATGGGTGGATGAATGGATGAATGGGTGGATGATGGATGGATGGAACGATGGATGGAAGGATGGATGGAAAGATGGATGGGTGGATGGAAGAATGGATGGAAGGATGGATGGGTGCATGGAAGGATGGATGAATGGATGGATAGATGATGGATGAATGGATGGATTGGTGGATGATGGATGGATGGAACGATGGATGGAAGGATGGATGGATGGATGGAAGGATGGATGGAAGGATGGATGGGTGGATGGAAGGATGGATGAATGGATAGATGGGTGGATGATGGATGGATGGAACGATGGATGGAACGATGGATGGGTAGATGGAAGGATGGATGGAAGGATGGATGGGTGGATGGAAGGATGGATGAATGGATTGATGGGTGGATGATGGATGGATGGAACGATGGATGGAAGCATGGATGGATGGATGGATGGAAGGATGGATGGAAGGATGGATGGGTGGATGGAAGGATGGATGGAAGGATGGATGGGTGGATGGAAGGATGGATGAATGGATGGATGGGTGGATGATTGATGGATGGAAGGATGGATGGTTGGATGGATGGGTGGATGGATGGATGGATGGAACGATGGATGGAAGGATGGATGGGTGGATGGAAGGATGGATGGATGGATGGATGGAAGGATGGATGGAAGGATGGATGGGTGGATGGAAGGATGGATGAATGGTTGGATGGGTGGATGATGGATGGTTGGAAGGATGGATGGATGGATGAATGGATGGACAGAAGGATGGATGGAAGGATGGATGGATGGATGGATGGAAGGATGGGTGGATGGAAGGATGGATGAATGGATGGATGGGTGGATGATGGATGGATGGAACGATGGATGGAAGGATGGATGGATGGAAGGATGGATGGAAGGATGGATGGATGGAAGGATGGATGGAAGGATGGATGGGTGGATGGAAGGAGATGGAAGGATGGATGGAAGGAAGGATGGGTGGATGGATGGATGGATGGATGGGTGGCAGGGTGGGTAGAGGGATGGATAGAGAGCTGTATGTATGTATAAGAAAGAAGTTACAAGTGGAGAGATCAGTTTGGGGGTTCTCAATCAGAGATGAAGGCTGATGCTGTGGAAATGGAAATGCATGTAGAGTGAAGGTTCGAGTAACACCATCATCGGAGAAACAGAAAGGAGCCTGGGTGCCTGAGTAGGAAGAATCAAAAATTCAAAGAGGCACGGGATGGAGGGGTGGCAGGAGAGAATGGGATCTCCGAATCTGGGGAGGGAAATCTCAGGGAAGGAGAAAGCCACGTTCTCAAATGCTGCCTGTGAAGAGAGAAAGTCTGGGGGGTGGGGGGGGTACAGCCATGACTGGACTCGTGAGAGTCCTTCAGTGGGGTAGTTGCAAAAGCCGCATCCCAGTGGGGGAAGGGGCTAATGGACAATGGAAGTGGGGCTGGTATTGTGGGCTGTGTCCCCTGAGAGTCACAGTCCGAGACCAGGGAGCTCAGAGTGAAGGTGGTTTGTTGGCAAGTGCCCTGGGAACACGAATGAGAGAGGGAGGAAGGCAGGATTGGGCAGCAGGAGGACTTGAACTGTGATGAGGTCACAACAGAGACTTAGCTCACCTCCAGGGACTGTGCAGCTGGGATGACCCTCACTGGATGCAGGGGTAGGGTGGCTGCTCCCTTTGGTCCAGGATGATTCCTAGTGAGGCACTCGGCAGGGAGCCATCGGCGACAGTCTCCCGGCAGCTGGGGGCGTAGGTGCCTTGGCCCTGAAGGGGAACATACAAGTGGTTGGTGTAGACGAGTCTCCCAGGGAATTGGTCTATGGAGGGAGAGACTGAGAGACCGCTAGAGGGAGACAAAGGGCCAGAAAAGCTTTTGTGTGCTTGCGCATTTGATAATTTGGGACACACTGGAGTGTGGTTTTCAGGGGAAGGAGGGGGAACCCCTGGAGGAGAGACTGCAGAAGAATAACGTCGCAAAGGGGCCCCGTGAGGACAGGTCTGCCCTGCTTTCTGTTTAATCCCCAGAGCTCGGAACGTGGCCTGGCACAGAACGGCACTGAATAAATGACCGAATCCGTGAATGAATAAATTTTCACACTGAATTGAAGAAACAGATGCCGTTTAAATGTAGAAATGCAGGGGTGCCTGGGTGGCTCAGTCAATTCAGCAGCTGACTCTCGATTTTGGCTCAGGTCATGATCGCAGGGTTGTGAGATCGAGCCCCACATCGGGCTCCATGCTGAGCATGGAACCTGCTTGAGATTCTCTCTCTCTCTCTCTCTCTCTCTCTCCCTCTGCCCCTCCCCCTGCTCACTTGTGTGTGCTCTCTCTCAAATAAAATAATAAATAAATAAATAAATAAATAAATAAATAAATAAAATGCAGAAATGCTCTGAAAAGAGGAACCAGGACATCCAAGTACTCTCTCCACCTTCCTAGCACACCTGTAGCACGTGCTTGACTCCATGGAAACCCCTAGAAGCCGGGCAGGTACCCCAGGCCTGATTCTCCTATCCAGTCTTTAATCCTGGACACTTGTCTTTCACGCTGCGGTGGTTTATGTTTCTCTGTAAGAATACATCTATAGAAAGGCATTAATGCTTTTTAAAAGAAATTTGTGGAAGAATAAATGGCATATGATGAACTGTGTGTATTTAGATGCCCAACTGAAAGAGTCTCAACATCTGTGTAAGTGACGGAAACCGTTACGACAATCAAGCTGGTAAACATATCCATCACCCCCAAGAGTGTCCTTGTTCCCCTTTGTCACATCCCTCTGTGACATCCTGCCACCGCCATCTCCAGATGAACATCAATCTGCTGTTGTAACAGATTCGGTCACATTTCCTAGGATTTTACACATACAGAATCATTTGGTATATCCTCTTTTTTTTAGATCTGGTTTCTTCCCCTCGATATAATATTTTTGGGATTTTTGAGCAGAGAGAGAAGTCTCTACAGAATGTTCACAATCTTGTCCTGTTTGGTGCTTTTCTCAATGGCTTAGACAAAGATGTAGAAGAATTATGTTTACATTAAAATCCTCAAGGGGTGCCTGGGTGGCTCAGTCAGTTGAGCGTCCGACTTAGGCTCAGGTCATGATCTCGTGGTTTGTGGGTTCTAGTCCCACGTCAGGCTCTGTGCTGACAGCTCGGAGCCTGCTTTGGATTCTCTGTCTTCCTTTCTCTCTGCTCCTCCCCTGTTCACGCTTGCTTTCTCACTCTCTCTCTCTCAAAAGTAAATAAACATTAAAAAAAAATAAATATTTGGGGGTGCCTGGGTGGCTCAGGTCATGATCTCACAGTTCATGGGTTCGAGCCCCGCATCAGGCTCTGTGCTGGCAGCTCGGAGCCTGGAGCCCGCTTGGATTTTGTGTTTCCCTCTCTCTCTGCCCTTCCCCTGCTCGCACTCTGTCTCTCTCTCTCTCTCTCTCAAAAATAAACATTAAAAAAAATTTTTTTAATAAATATATTTTTTTAATTGTTAAGTAATCTCTGCACCCAACATGAGGCTCGAACTCACAACCCCAAGATCACATGCTCCTCTGCCTGAGCCAGCCAGGAGCCTGCCCTGGAGCTCCCTCTTTTTTTTTTTTTTTTAATTTTTTTTTAACGTTTATTTTTGAGACAGAGAGAGACAGAGCATAAACGGGGGAGGGTCAGAGACAGAGGGAGACACAGAATCCGAAACAGGCTCCAGGCTCTGAGCAGTCAGCACAGAGCCTGATGTGGGGCTCGAACTCACAGACTGCAAGATTATGACCTGAGCCGAGGTCGGACACTTAACCGACTGAGCCACCCAGGCGCCCCTGGAGCTCCCTCTTAAGCAAGGGAGGCAGAAACCACATAGATCACATCCCCCTCAATCCACTGGCCGCACCACCGCCTGTGGGGCTGGCCAGTGGCATCTGGGAAGGAAGAAGGACAGATTTTGCTGGCCAGTCCCCCACCTCAGATGATCCTTTTTTTTTTTTTTTTTTTGTAAGTTTATTTATTGTGTGTGAGAAAGAGCAAGCGGGGTAGAGGCAGAGAGAGGCAGGGAGAGAGAATCCCAAGCAGGCTCTGTGCTGTCAGCACAGAGCCCGACGCGGGGCTCGAACTCACGAACCGTGAGACCGTGACCTGAGCTGAAATCAAGAGTTGGACGCTGCACCAACTGAGCCACCCAGGCGCCCCTCAGATCATTCTTTTGACGAAGGGGAGACTGAGGCACAGACAGGTGAGGCAACTTGCTGTAACAGCCAGGACTTAACCAAAGCGGGCAGGCAGAGCCCTGGCATCGGGTCCAGGCCCTACAGCTGGCCCCACACCAGGACTCTCCGGCTCTTCCATGCAGCCCAGGCCCAACAGGTGGCAGTTTTGGCAAAGCTGGCTTCCATGGGGCCCTGTTCCACTCTGATGATCTCCAAGTGCGTAGAAGTGACACTCCAACCTTCAACCTCTCTGTCATGAACGCCACCCTTCTCACCAGATCTTTCAGGATCTGTTAAAGCGTTTAGTGATTAAGCAGCGGCCTCGCTGATTCATTAACAACCCACTCCACGCTGACCGGCAAGGTCTACGGAGGTACAAACAACTTTGCCGTGCGGCCCCTCGTGCACAAATGCGCTTTCCAAGGAGGGGACGTGCCTTTCCACACCTTGTTTGCCTTTGGGTTTAAATAGAATATCCACGAGACTTTCCCTAAATGCAGACTCCTGTCAACAATTCTCAAGGACTTTCGGATCTAGGACTTTTTATAAGAACCCCGAAGAGCTCTCATTTATGTGGGTTCTATCGACAGCAATTTATAGAACTAAACATTTAAATGAGGAAGCAACTTAGGGGCGCCTGGGTGGCTCAGTCAGTTAGGCGTCCGACTGTGGCTCAGGTCATGATCTCACGGTTTGTGGGTTCCAGCCCCGCGTCGGGCTCTGGGCTGATGGCTCGGAGCCTGGAGCCTGTTTCGGATTCTGTGTCTCCCTCTCTCTCTCTGACCCTCCCCCGTTCACGCCCTGTCTCTCTCTGTCTCAAAAATGAATAAACGTTAAAAAAAAATTAAAAAAAAAAAGTAACAATAGCAAACCCACTGCATGTTAAATAAATTACACTCTTATGAAAAGTAACCATATTTTCCTGAAAGATTTGGTGAGAAGGGTGGCATTACTCCGCATACTGGCCCAGCTCTTGAATGTCTGGGTTAATAGAAGACGGCTGGATTCTCACACCTGCTCCTGTGTTCAGTCTGTTGTGACAGCTCATGTCAGGTGGCCTCTGGAAAACTCCACTGGACATTCGTGAAATGATGAGAGAAAAAAAGAAACGTGGCATCTTAGTATTATAAAGACCATTGTAGGTATCGCCTCATTGAGTCTTCCTGACAAAACACCTCGGTACGATTATGACATCCCGTTTTTGCAGAGGAGAGAATATGGACTCAGAGCACTTGAGTCCTGTCTATCAGAACACACAGCGAGGAGCAGAGAAGCCAGAATGAGGACAGGGGTCAGCCTGCCCCCTCATCTCTGGCATCTTAACCCCCCCCCCCGCCCCCGCCCGCCCCGCTGCTCTCCACCATTGTCCTGCAGCCAAGGCAGACCCCCCACGTTTGTGAGAACCGGGACCTGGGCAACAAACAAAACTGCAAAAGAGAGAGAGAGGCGGAGAGGGAAGAAAAAAAGTGCACTTTTCCTCACTGGATCCAACATGGAGAGAAAGAAGGCCTGAGATTCTCACTGACAACCAGGCAGCTCATGGTTAACTATGGGGTTAAGTGTGGGGAGAAGGAAGGAGCCGATGTGCCAGGTCAGGGGCTTCTCTCCAGATGTTGTTTATTCTTCATTTATTCTGCTGCAAAGTGAGCAGTAAAAACATCCCTTTGGAAGAAGAAATATTGTTGACATGTCGATACCACCCAAAGCAATCTACAGATTCAATGCAACCCTTATCAAAATAGCACCAGCATTCTTCACAGAGCTAGAACAAACAATCCTACAATTTGTATGGAACCAGAAAAGACCCCGCATAGCCAAAACGATCTTGAAAAAGAAAACCAAAGCAGGAGGCATCACAATCCCGGACTTCAAGCTGTACTACAAAGCTGTAATCATCAGGACAGTATGGTACTGGCACAAGAACAGACACTCAGTTCAATGGAACAGAATAGAGAACCCAGAAATGGACCCACAAACAGATGGCCAACTAATCTTTGACAAAGCAGAAAAGAATAGCCAATGGAATAAAGACAGTGTCTTCAGTAAGTGGTGCTGGGAAAACTGGACAGCGACACGCAGAAGAATGAACCTGGACCACTTTCTTACACCAGACACAAAAATAAACTCAAAATGGATGAAAGACCTCAAGGTAAGACAGGAAGCCATCAAAATCCTCGAGGAGAAAGCAGGCAAAAACTTCTCTGATCTTGGCCACAGCAACTTCTTACTCAACATGTCTCCAGAGGCAAGGGAAACAAAAGCAGAAATGAACTATTGGGACCTCATCAAGATAAAAAGCTTCTGCACGGCAAGGGAAACAATCAGCACAACCAAAAGGCAACCGACAGAATGGGAGAAGGCATTTGCAAATGACATATCAGATAAAGGGTTAGTATCCAAAATCTGTAAAGAACCTATCAAACTCAACACCCACAAAACAAATAATCCAGCGAAGAAATGGGGAAAAGACATGAATAGACACTTCTGCAAAGAAGACATCCAGATGGCCAGCCAACACATGAAAAGATGCTTAACATCACTCATCATCAGGGAAATTACAAATCAAAACCACAATGAGATACCACCTTACACCTGGCAGAATGGCTAACATTAACATCTCAGGCAACAACAGATGTTGGCGAGGATGCGGAGAAAGAGGGTCTCTTTTGCATTGTTGGGTGGGAAAACAGAAGAGACTCATAAATATGGAGAACAAACTCCATATTTGTGGGTTGTGGGAGGGGGGATGGGCTAAATGGGGAAGGGGCACCAAGGAATCTACTCCTGAAATCATTGTTGCACTATATGCTAACTAACTTGGATGTAAATTAGAAAATAAACACTTTTT
This sequence comes from Prionailurus viverrinus, assembly GCF_022837055.1. Taxonomy (NCBI): domain Eukaryota; kingdom Metazoa; phylum Chordata; class Mammalia; order Carnivora; family Felidae; genus Prionailurus; species Prionailurus viverrinus. The sequence continues at coordinate 22,244,054 of NC_062576.1, read as the reverse complement.
TTTTCAACTTTTTTTTTTTTTTTTTTTTTGGGGACAGAGAGAGACAGAGCATGAACGGGGGAGGGGCAGAGAGAGAGGGAGACACAGAATCGGAAACAGGCTCCAGGCTCTGAGCCATCAGCCCAGAGCCCGACGCGGGGCTCAAACTCACGGACCGCGAGATCGTGACCTGGCTGAAGTCGGACGCTCAACCGACTGCGCCACCCAGGCGCCCCAAATAAGCACTTTTTTAAAAGAAACATCCTTTTGGACAGGGAGGAAAGTGACTTGCCCCACGTCTCACAGTTACTAAGTAAAAAAAAAAAAAAAAAAAAAAAAAAAAAAGTGTCTTGTTTTCCTCTTGCTTTTATTTACTTGGTTTTACTTGACGTACCTGGTTTCCTCGGAACCACCCAGGAAAGCTCGCCTACCGCGGCAGGGCTTAGGGTTTGCCTTCTTTCAGTTGTTAGAACAAATAGCAGCATTGACAGGTAAGTGTGCGGTGGGTGAAGGTGGGTTTCTAAAAGGCTGTAGAAAACTTGGGAAGGAATTCCAACCTGGAGGAGCTCAGCCTGGATTCCAGAGTAGGAGGGGGTGTGACATGGGGACACCGAGGGACGCTCTGACCTCGAGTCTGATGTGTGGGTTTTTCCCCACACCACCACGCGGTTCTGTGACACCAGCGGGTGTCCCACACCTCGACACAATTTGGACACTGTCTCCTTGGAGAGGAGGTTAAGGGCTCAGTCCCATGAGACTGCTCCCTCCCCGACTTCACCTGTGCTTCTGACCCACCCAGTATAGATGGGACATGAAGACACCCTCCTCACGTGGGATTAATTTGCTAGAGTGGCTCGAAGAGCTCAGAAACGTTTTACTTGCTAGATCACCTGTATATTATGAAGGGCTCGTAGAGCAAGGCAGTGGGGGAAAGGGTGCAAGCTCCATGCCCTCTCTCTCTTTCTCTCTCTTCCGCAACCCCCACGTGTTCATCAACCCCAAAGCTTTCCAAACCCGGTCCTTTTTGGGTTTTTATAGAGGCTTCATTACACAGGTATGACTGATTAATTCGTTGCCATTGGCGATTTATTCAACTTCCGATCCCCCAGAGGTCAGCGGGTGGGACCGACGGCTCCAAACCCTAATCACACCCAGCCCCTACCCTGCTGGGTGGGTCCCAAAGTCACCTCATTAACATGACAAAAGTCACCTTGATCTCTCTCATCAGCTCAAAAAGTTCCAAGGGATTTGGGAGCTTGGTGCCAGAAACAGGCACGGAGACCAAATAAAGGCTCTTATAAATCGCTACATCGGCGATTACAAACTACAATTTTTTTAAATGTTTTTATTTTTGAGAGACAGAGAGTCAGCAGGGGAGGGGCAGAGAGAAATGGAAGCAGGCTCCAGGATCTGAGCTGTCAGCACAAAGCCTGATGTGGGGCTTGAACTCACGAACTGCGGGATCATGACCTGAGCCCAAGTCGGATGCTTAACCGGCTGAGCCACCCAGTCGTCTCACAAACTACAATGTTTTAACTTTTTTGTTAATATCGAGTTACTTGCCGAACCTTATACATAAAAACCAGGCTTTGGGATTTCTCTTAAAAATCAGGCACTTTGGAAACATTGGGACTGCCTTCTCCAGTGGAAACAGTAGAATGGGACCAGCTGCTGGGAGGTGGTATTTGGGGGGGCGGGGACAACAGCCTCTGCCATCAGAGAAGCACGGGCTGTATTTGCACACTCCTTGTTAGTACATTCTGTCCTATTTTATTCAGGAATTGTTGCAGGATTTTTTACCCCGATACTGGGATTTGTTGTCTCACTGCTTGGAGGAATGAAGAGGTGGACACAAAATAAAATGAGCAGCAGGAAAAAGTTAATTTGAGTATAAGATCAGAAAGCAAGAGGGCTCCGTCGGTTAAGCGTCCGACTTCGGCTCAGGTCATGATCTCTCAGTTCATGAGTTCAATCCCCACATCAGGCCCTGTGCTGACGGCTCAGAGTCTGGAGCCTGCTTCCGATTCTGTGTCTCCCTCTCTCTCTGCCCCTTCCCTGCTGGAACTCTGTCTCTCCGCCTCTTGAGAATAAACATTAAAAAGGAAAAGAAAAGACCAGAAAGTAAGAGTAGTATGAAAGCTCTCTTTCCAGAGAGGGGGCATTGGGAAGTGAACGCCCATGACCATGTCGGCGGTATGAGGGGCGCTCTATGGCCAGAGGGTTCCTTGGGTTCTACATTTTATGGTCTGCTTATTTTTAGTCAGGTCTTTTGTCAATTTCCTAACGGCACGTGAGGGGGAGTAGGCGGTGTCTGTTACCTTTTTAAAGAGAAACTTAATGCAGGAGGGAGTTTGCACAGAGGTTAGACCTTCCCAGAAGACCTGTTTTAAAACTTGTGTTTTGGGGCGCCTGGGTGGTGCAGTCGGTTAAGCGTCCGACTTCAGCCAGGTCACGATCTCGCGGTCCGTGAGTTCGAGCCCCGCGCCGGGCTCTGGGTTGATGGCTCAGAGCCTGTTTCCGATTCTGTGTCTCCCTCTCTCTCTGCCCCTCCCCTGTTCATGCTCTGTCTCTCTCTGTCCCAAAAATAAATAAACGTTGAAAAAAAAATTAAAAAAAAAGAAAAAAAAACTTGTGTTTTTCCCCGCCTAGAGACCTTCTAGCCCTTAGCCTCTCCCTTTCTGCCTCCTGTATCCGATCAAATGTACAGATTCCTGCCCCCCCAACGTAAATGTCATATTTATTACAGTATTTATATATATCTTTATTATTTATAAACTGTATAAAACTGTACTATTTCTTTTTTATTAAAAAAATTTTTTTAAGTCTATTTGAGAGAGGCAGAGACAGCACAAGTGGGGGAGGGGCAGAGAAAGAGGGAGACAGAATCCCAAGCAGGCCCCACAGTCAGCACAGAGCCTGATGTGGGGCTCGAACTCATGAAACCGCGAGATCATGACTGGAGCCGAAACCAAGAGTCAGACACTTAACCGACTGAGCCACCCAGGCGCCCCATCTTTTTTTATTCTTAATTTATTTATTTTTGACCTTATTTAAGTTTGACCTCATTCTCATTAAGTTACCTCCAGCTGATCTCTTAACTCAGGCAAAAGGCCGGAGGGCAAAGCATCCCCTAATGGGAACCAAAACTACCCCCTCAGGCAAGAAGGACCGCCCGGAGCCAGCAAGACCCCACCCGCGACTGACCCCAGGAAGACGACGCCCTGACCTTTACAGCCCACCTGCCTGGGTCCACTGACCTTTGTCCCACATTTCCTTATATAAACCTGCAGGTATTTTCAGCACTTTGGAGAAAGTTTCTCTGCCTTTGGATTTTGTCAGAGGCCTGCGGCCGTCCTTGCTCTGCTCGGAGCCCCCCCCCCCCCGCCCCCCGCCGCCCCCCGCTCCCCCACGCCCTGCACCGAGCCAGGCTGTCGCACCCCTGCGCCCCGGCCCCGGGTTCGGAAGGTACGTACCTATTCCTTCGCGTCTGGCTCGGCCTCCGAGGTTCAGCCGCGGCGGCGCCTGTCGGCAGCTTGTTGCTACCGAAAAGTAGCGTGGTTTTCCACGGAGCGTGACGGCACCTGCTTGTCCCCGTCCCCGCGGTGCGTCCTGGGGCAGCGGTGAGCCAGACCTCAGTGTACAAGTCTTCGTGGCGACGTCTGTTTTCATCCCTAGAGAAATACCCCGAGCGTGCAATTGCTGGGCCGCGGAGCTGGGAGGAGTGCGTTCACTTTAGAAGAAACTTCTGAAAACCTCTTGCACGTGGTCGTGCTGTTCTCAGGGGGTAGCCAGCGGGCCACGCCCGGCTTTTACAAATTAACAGCCCTGAGACTTACTTCTCACTTACTTATTTTCTGAGACTTTATTTTAAAAAAAAATTTGTTTTGAGAGAGAGAGAGCTCCAGTTCCAGCTGGGGGGGGGGGGCAGGGGAGTGGGGGGTGGGGGGGGCAGGGGGCTAGAGAATCTCAAGCAGCATGGAGCCTGCCTTGGGCGTCCACCCCACCACTCTGGGAGCATCAGTGGCTCAGTCGGTCCATCGTCCCACTCTTGATTTCAGCTCAGGCTATGATCCCAGACAGTCATGAGACTTTACACAAAATTCTGGACCTTTCGGTTTTCTAGAACAATCAGAAGGTCTGGCACCATTGGGCCTGTGTTCCTCCTCACATGACAGCTGAGCCAGGACTGCCCCCTTTAGCAGGGACACATGCTCTCCAGTGGGCCGCAGCCCCACCTGGCCAGCCTCCTCGCTCTGACCCCGGAACCTGCCTGCTGTCCCCCTACCCTGCCCCCCGCTCTTGTAGGGCTCTGAGTTCCCATCCTAAGTCTGCCGCTCACCTCTCGGTGACCTTGGGCAAGTTACTGGCCTCTCTCTTTCCTCATCAGTAAAAGGGAGATAATCAGGCTCCGTCTCAGAGTTGTTGGAAAGACCACCTGAGCGAAGACGTGGAGAGAGAGCACTTAGAACGAACCTGATGCATCTTCATTATCGCTGTCCTTTCTGAATTATGCTGCAAGGTGGGGGTGCTGCACACCCAGGGCCCAGCAGGGTCTGGTGAAGGAAGAAGGTGGGTTGTAGGTAGGGGTCTGTGGTGACACAAGTTGGCCACGACGCTACTCCAGCCAGTGGCTGTCATGTGGCACTGTGGGCCTGGTGTGGCCACATCTTCATAATGGGTTTTTTTTTTTTTTTAATGTTTATTTTTGAGAGAGACAGAGTGCAAGCAGGGCAGGGGCAGAGAGGGGGGGAGACACAGAATCCGAAGCAGGCTCCAAGTAAGCCACTTAACCGACTGAGCCCCCCAGGCGCCCCCCAGATCTTCAGAATGTTCTACGAAAGTGGGAGATCAGTCTTGTTTAAAGTCTCATCCTTTGTAGATGCTAGTGTCTATTTCAAAACTTGTTTGAATGCTCTGAACATCCAGTGGAAGCGTTGCGCTGTCCTCCATTGCCTGTCCCAGTGCCGCGGGCCCCTAGGGCCGTGGCTTGGTCGTTCCCCATAGCTCCCCTGGGCTCCAGACGCTTGTCTTTGTGCTGCCTTGGCCCGGAGAGCACCCGGCAAAAGGGGCTGAACAAAGGGTGGTCACTGTTACTGCTGCTGCAGTGATGGGGCCGTGGCTGCAAGTGCCCTCCTGGGATTTTTCCGCTGTCCCCTGCCTCCCCCCTCATCCCCCCCCCCCCCCAGTCCCCGCATCTCTCCTCCCCCCTTCCCCCAGCTCGTCCCAAGCCCGCCTGTCCCCAGCGTGGAGGCGGGCCAGTGGAGGAGTGGGTGAGTGAAGCAGGACAGTTCGGGGCTCCTGCCACTCCCCCACCCCTCCCTGCCACTCTCCTACCCCTCCCTGCCGTGGGCACCCTACCAGGTGGAGGCTGTGTGGGCGGAGCTCAGGGATTACCCTCCTCCCCACTGGGGCCTGCATAGAGTTCAGGGGTTCGGGGCTGGGCCCACCGTCTCTGGTGCCTGGGGATATCATTCTCTTCCTCGCCCCTGCCTGTAGTGGGGCTGGAATTTGGAGTTTGACCTGCAAGGAGGCTCTCAGCTGTAGGCGGTGCAGGAGAGGGCGGCCGCTGTCCCCTGGCTAGGAGGGGGGAGGAGCCGGCGGGGGGTGGGGCCCTTCTCCACAACCTCCTTCTGCCTCAGAAGCCACGGGCAGGCCCCAGGGCAGGTGAGCCCTGCATCAGAGGAAGGTAAGGTTCCTTGCTGGCACCTTGCCCAACCTGGTGCCCATTCTCCACACTGGGGACATTGGTCTGGGGAAGGGAGGCCCTGGTGGCTGAGAGGACTCCCGCTGTGAGCCGGGGGTGGGGGCATAGCTCCTCTCTACCGGGCACATGGAGTGTGTGTTGTTGGGGGGGTGGGTACAGCCCAGTGGCACCAGGCTTGGTCCCCGTTTGTCCACTTCCCAAGTTCGGAGTTGGTGGATCATTTCACTTCACTGAGCCTCAGGTTTCTTATCTGTTAAATGGGAATGTAAACCCCAGCCCAGCCCAGCCCAGCCTGCAGGCGTGCTATCTCCCAAGGACCCAAAGAGATAATGCGGGTGGAAATATCTTTGTAAACCCCTGAAAGGCCGGGGGGATGGGCTGCTGCCTGCCCCGCTGCTATTTACAAGGCAAATCTGAGTTTCACTGCAATGTGCTGGCACATGTACTGGCCTCCTCCTCCTGGGCCTGGTCAGTCCCTGCGGAGGACACAGCCACCCTGATTCACAGAGAGAGACAGACAGCCATCCGGAAGCACGCCCAGGTTTGCACTGATAGTGAGAGAGAGGCAAAGCCGAGACTCTGCTCCCACAGCCATGAGCTCACCCACAACATCTGGTTTTCCGACAGTGGGTGTCGTGCTGGATGATTCTGGAGAAGCGCAAGGGAGAGGTGCCCTCCCGAAGTCCTTAGGGATAGGACTTGGGGGAGGAGGGGTCATAACGTGCAAGGGTATATAGCAAAAGCTCTGGAAATCCCATGGTTTTGTTTGTTTTTTGTTTAAAAAAAATTTTTTTAATGTTTATTTATTATTGAGGGACAGAGAGCATGAGCATGGGAGGGGGAGAGAGAGAGGGGGACACAGAATCCAAAGCAGGCTCCAGGCTCTGAGCCGTCAGCACAGAGCCCGACGCGGGGCTGGAACTCATAATCCGCGAGATCATGACCTGAGCCGAAGTTGGATGCCCAACCGACTGAGCCACCCAGGCTCCCCTTTTGTTTGTTTGTTTTTACTGGAAACCCCATGTGTGCTACCCAGATGTCTATTGAGTGCCAGCTTCGGAATAGTGTGAGCAAGACACACATGGTCCCTGCTTTCCAAGAGCTTACAGTAGCGGGGACGGCCAATGATGACTCATACCAACCCGACATCTTGTTGGACTCAACAGTGAGGAAAAGTCACCTTTGTTCTGACGGCAAATAACTTAAGGACCCGATTTAGGCTGAGGCGGGGAGAGAGCTCCTCTGGGCTTGTGATGGTAGGATAACATCTGAAGCCCGGATAGGAGCTGGTCAAGCCGAGGCTGGAGAGAGGGAAGAGCATTCCAGGCAGAGGGAACAGAATGGCGAAGACTCTGAGGCCAGAGTAGTGCTCAAGGGCCGGTGAGAGATGAGGCTAGTGATGTCCTGATCTGACTTATGGTCTACGATCCCTGTGGCTTCCACCCGAGGGGTGGGTTGGAAGGGGACGAGGCGAGAGGTCCTCGCCCTAGTGCTGGCTTGGGATGGATGGACGCCTGGAAGTAAAGGGAAAATGGATGGATTCAGCCATGCTTGGGAGGTGGAAGGGAATGAATTAGGGACCAATAGATTCCGGGAGTTGAGAAGGAGACCCTCTAAGTGCTTTGACAGTGTGTGGCCCTGGCAATGGCCCTCGTAGCCATCTCGCTTGGGCACAGGACCCCCCACACATCGCAGGTGCCCACAGACCCCTGGACGGGTGAGTGAATGAATGGACGCATGACTTAAGGCTCTTGGGCGTCTGCAAGCGGCAGGTTGTTCAAAGTGGCCGCTGAGCTTCATGGCGGGTCCTGGCTTCCAACAGCGTGCTCCCCAAATTGGACGTGTTCTTTTATTTATTTTTTTATTTTTTTAACATTTATTCATTTTTGAGACAGAGAGAGACAGAGAATGAACGGGGGAGGGTCAGAGAGAGGGAGACCAGAATCTGAAACAGGCTCCAGGCTCTGAGCTGTCAGCACAGAGCCCGACGCGGGGCTCAAACTCATGGACCGCGAGATCATGACCTGAGCCGAAGTCGGCTGCTTAACCGACTGAGCCACCCAGGTGCCCCTGGACGTGTTCTGTTTGAGGAATCACGAGACAAGGTCATCCCTGAAGGTCCCCACCCCTGGCATTTTCCCTGCCAGGCAGCGGTTACAGACTTAGGCGGTAAGCCTGGGTTGCACCTGGGTTCAGTCATTTACCAGCAGTGTGACTTTGGGCCCGGTGCCGCTGCTTTATTTTTCTCCCGTGTTCAATGGGGTTAATCAGAGACCTGACCTCTCGGGTGTTGTGGATTTAAAATGAGATTCACACACGTAGGTGGCCAGGATCCACTTGACCACAAAGTCCAGGCTCTTTTTTTTTTTTTTTTTTTTCTCTAACAAGGACAAGGATACACCAAGTATTCTAGACTTAATCATGTTATATAATGGACTTGTTTAAAGTTTTTAACAAGCCTGTGACATAGGTCTTGGTATTACCCCCATTTTATAGATGGGGAAACTGAGCCTCAGAGAAGTTGTTTGCCCAAGATCACGGAGCTAATAAGAGGCAGAGCCAGGATTTGAATCAGGCCATGCAGTGCAAGTATCTTTATGTTCGATCAGGGCAGCTCTTTCCCAGAGAGCTTTGGTCTATAATTAAGTCTTGCAGGAAAATAGTTGTTGTCTGTTGTCAGAGCAGGGCCCCTCCCTAGTTTCTGTCTGTCTGTCTCTTTTATTTCCTGTCCCCAATAATGTGGTTTGACAAATGTACCTGCGTCCTGGCAAAATACGTCAAACTATTTTGTGTCTTGCATGTGTTTAACATATGCAGATGATGTTATGCTGTAAATCTTGTTCTGTTTGTTTCTGTTTCTTTTGTGATGAAATGTTTCAAGACACGTAAGTTATAAAGAATCATGTAGGGGCGGCCTGGGTGTCTCAGTCGGTTGAGCGTCCTGGGCTGAGCGACTCTGGGTTTCGGTTCAGGTCATGATCTTATGGTTTGTGAGTTCGAGCCCTGCACCAGGCTCTGTGCTGACAGCGCGGAGCCTGCTTGAGATTCTCTCTTTCTCTGTCTCTGTCTCTGTCTCTCTCTGCCCCTCCCCTGCTCATCCCCTCTCTCTCTCTTTCTCAAAAAAAGAATAATGTAAATCTGACCCCCGGCAGTGGACGCACACAGGGGAACCAGCCTAAGAAACCTAGGGCCCACACCCCACCTGTGGATGCATTTCCCGGTCTGTTCCTCGGACTGGGGTATGGAAAATTTCCACATCTGCTGTGGCAAATTATGTAACCGGCTAAAAGGAAAAGGGTAGGCTGCCATCCCTGGGTGCTGGGCTTCCTTTGTTCTCCAGCCCATCGGTGACTGCTAGGGCAGGGTGTTCTTACAAACAAAGCTGTTGTTACAAGGACAGCTTTGTCCGCACTCCCGCTAACCCTGCCCTCCCATACAGAGAGGGTCCCTCCCAGGAGGTGAACCCGGACCCCACCCCCAGCTTGGCCCCGTCTAGAACAGCGCAAGGGCACAGGGCTCTCATGTACAGAGCTGCAGGGGCCATGTCTGCCCCACTCACTACTTTGTGCCTAGCACAGACCCTGGCACACAGCTGGTGCCTAATAAATGCTTGTGGAAAAGAACAGAAAAGGCGGGAGGGAAGGAGGAGGGGAGCAGACAGGCAAGACGGGCGGGAGGGAGGAAATAACGACAGAACAGCCAGTATCGGATAATGCAAGTTCCTTCAGCTGAGGACCTGGGTTCGAATCCTACCGCTGGGCATTTACTGTGACCTAGAAGCAAGTGGCGAAGACTCGAGCCCAGCTCACTTTTCCCTCTTCATGCCTCCGTCTCCCACCTGTAAAGGGGACTGGTGTGTGCCTCACAGGCTGACCAGATGAGAAGTGATCTCCATGCCTTCAATCCACAGTGCTCACAGATTTTGCTCAGAAGGGGCTCATTGAGCCTGTGAGCATGTGGGTGAACCAGCAGCACTGGGGTTCACAGCTTCTCTGATCCCCACTCCTAATCCTGCCACACCCACGGGCCGGTCCCTCCCGGCCCCTGGCAGGGCCCCCACCTCCCTGGGACCCAGGAAGAGCCTGGAGTCCGTGCCAGCCTGCCCGGAGCTGTGATGAATAAGTTGTTTATCCGCTCCCACCGCCCTCGGTGCCTGGCGGGCAGAGGCCTGCAAGGGGCAGCTGGGGGAGGGGCCGCCTCACCCTTCAACCCACTGCCCCTCCTTCCTCCCTTTCAGACCTGCTGGGTTCTAGAACCATCCACCCTACTCCTCAGTTCTGCATCAATCTCCGCCTTGAACTGCTTCCTGAGCTCTAAGCCCTCACCTTCCCCGAAGCCCCTGGATTTGGAAGCAGCAGGTCGGTGTGTTTAAAAACACAGGCTGTGAGGGGCGCCTGGGTGGCGCAGTCGGTTAAGCGTCCGACTTCAGCCAGGTCACGATCTCTCGGTCCGTGAGTTCGAGCCCCGCGTCGGGCTCTGGGCTGATGGCTCAGAGCCTGGAGCCTGTTTCCGATTCTGTGTCTCCCTCTCTCTCTGCCCCTCCCCCGTTCATGCTCTGTCTCTCTCTGTCCCAAAAATAAAATAAACGTTGAAAAAAAAAAATTAAAAAAAAAAAAAAAAAAACACAGGCTGTGAAACCATACAGATCGGGGTTCGAGCCCTGGCTGTGGACATGATGCTAAACCTCTCCCAGCCACAGCTTCTTGGCTGATCACGTGCACTGACCCTACCTACCTAATAGGGATTTCACCCTTGAGCTACCCTGAGGGACCATCCAGCCCCCTCTTCTCCAAGCCTCCAAAATGTGCCTCTCCTGGTAAGACCCTTTTTTATGAGCCTCTCTTCTGGCCCAAGAAACTAGCCTCCCTTCCCACTTTCTTGAACAAAGACTTTGCAGGTGTCTGGTCCAGTTAGGTTGGTCCGGAGCAGGATATTACCCCATTTCACAGATGACAATGGCCATGAAATCTAGGCTGATTGACTGCTGGGTGAGGGGAATCCTGGCTTCTGCTACTCAACTTCCTCCTGTATTAGGACAGAGTAAGTGTCTGAGCTGGGTCTGCCCACTACTGGCTGGCTTCCCTCTTTCCCTCCTTCTCTCTTCCCTCTTTCCCCTCCATAAATGCGGTGGACCCATGGCTGCTTGGGTCTTCCCTTCCAGGGAAGATTAGGTCTGAGAAGCTGTGAGCACCCTCCCAACAGAACTAGGCAAGGTGCAGCCCCAGGGAGAGAAGTTCAAAGTCATACTTGGCATGCGAAGGAAACGTAAGATCATAGAGCACCCCCCTGAGGCATCTTGTCTAAGTGAACATCCAGTCCCCTCTTATAGGGCTCTAAGGTCCTGTTCCTCACCCAGGGGACTTCTGTGGTTCTTACAGTTGGGAGAAGATGCTCCTGGCATCCAGTGGGTAGCTACCAGAGAGGTTGTTAAACATCCTGTGTTGCACAGGACAGCCTCCCCCACCCCATAACAAAGAGTTATTGAGGATGAGGAAACATACTCTAGGAACAAGGAACAGCCTGCCCAGGTAATCAGGCTGTTCTGTTTGCGGGAAATTACTCCCCAATCCTTACCCTGTTGATTAATCACCAAGCCCTATTGATTTTTAAAAAAAATTTTTGGAATGTTTATTTATTTTTGAAGGAGAGACAGAGTGTGAGTAGGGGAGGGACAGACAGAGAGGGAGACACAGAATCCGAAACAGTCACCAGGCTCCCAGCTGTCCTGCATAGAGGCCAGTGCGGGGCTCAAACTCACAAACCGTGAGATCATGACCTGAGCCAAAATCGGACGCTTAACCGACTGAAACACCCAGGCGCCCCAAGCACTGCTGATTTTTTTTTTTTTAATTTTTTCTTAACGTTTATTTATTTTTGAGACAGAGAGAGACAGAGCATGAACAGGGGAGGGTCAGAGAGAGAGGGAGACACAGAATCCGAAACAGGCTCCAGGCTCTGACCTGTCAGCACAAAGCCCGACGCGGGGCTCGAACTCACGGACTGCGAGATCATGACCTGAGGTGAAGTCAGCTGCTTAACCGACTGAAACTCCCAGGCGCCCCAAGCACTGCTGATTTTTAAAAAAAAATTTTTTTTAACGTTTATTGATTTTTTTTGAGACAGAGAGAGACAGCATGAACGGGGGAAGGTCAGAGAGAGGGAAACACAGAATCTGAAACAGGCTCCAGGCTCTGAGCTGGCAGCACAGAGCCCGACGTGGGGCTCGAACTCATGGACCGCGAGATCATGACCTGAGGTGAAGTCGGCCGCTTAACTGACTGATCCACCCAGGTGCCCCATGCACTGTTGATTTTAACCCCAAGTTATTTCTCACATCCTCTTGCACGCCCCTCTAGATTTCATCTAAAGTCTGTGGCATTACACGGTCACCTTCCTGCTTCTAGTCAACCTACCCTCACCCCCATTGGATCCTACAACTCCCTTGTCCATTAACCCAGAGCACAGGTGTGCCGTGGGGGCATGGCTGCCCAACAGGAGATGCTTTGAAAAAGTACGGGAGCATCTTTGCTTATGACAGTCGTTTGGGGGTACCACTGGCCTTCGGTGCATGGAGACCAGAGATGCTAGACTCCCCGAAATGCACAGAACTGCCCCCTGCAGTATGAACTTTCGAGATGTTCCAGACTTGCATGTGGGTGAACAACATGCTTATAGACTAGAGCTCTAGTGTATATGAAACACCAAGTGGTTTGTTTTTAATTTAAAATTTTTTTGATATTTGTTTATTTGTTGATTGATGTTTGTTTATTTTTGAGAGAGAGAGAGACAGAGACACAGAATCTGAAGCAGACTCCAGGCTCTGAGCTGTCAGCCCAGAGCCCAATGAGGGGCTCAAAGTCCCGAACTGCAAGATCGTGACCTGAGCCGAAGTCTGACACTTAATCAACTGAGCCCCCCAGGCGCCCCAAATTTTTTAAAGCAAAGAATGTGCCTGCTTTTCTCTTCACAGCATTGTCTCAAATATTTTTCAGTGCTCTGTCTTAAAAGCACGGTATTGCTTGGACTTTTCCATAACCATTTAAAATCACAGTAGGCTATTTGTAGTTACATTTTGGGGGAGTCAAAAACCGCACGTGGATTTTCGGCTGCATGAGACGGTCAGCACCCCAACCCCCACATTGTTGATGCTGGTGCTGTTCCTCTGCGGATTCACTTTTGATTCTGAGGTTTTGCACTAAAATGGCTTCCGACTTTCTCATTTCCCTTAAGTTCAAAACTTAGCGTAATGGGTGCAAGTATCTGACTGTTCTTGGGGTCTCCCGTGGAGTCAGCAGATCGGTGATATGTTGAAGCATTCATCAGTTTATCATAAATGGCTTTCCTTTTATTTCTTTTGGACTTAAAGCATTGTATAGATTTTTTAAAAAGTGATGTGTGAGGGCGCCTGGGTGACTCAGTCGGTTAAGCGTCTGAGTCTTGGTTTTGGCTCAGGCCATGATCTCTGGGTTTGTGAGTTTGACCCCCCCCCCCCCCCCCACCGCGTCAGGCTGCACGGAGACATCGTGGGGCCTGCTTTGATTCTCTCTTCCCTGCTCCTTCTCCGCTCCTCCCTTGCTCCTGCTCTCTCTCTCAAAATAAATAAATTGATTTAAAAATCTTTATAAAAATATTTGCTATAAAAATATTTGCTATGTTTGATGTCTGAGAAGTTGGGAATCTCTGACCCTATAAAAATCCTTTAATGACATCAAAGGGCTGAGATAGTCACCTTCATATCTGATCGGCCCCACTGCCCAGTCCCCTCTTCCTAATCTCACCTAATACTCAGGCAAGAATCTGGCGATTCCTTAAACGTGACATGCTTATTCACACCTCAGTGTGTAGATGGGGGGCAGTGTGTAGATCGTGGGGGGCATCATGAGTCTTTTCACTTCCCAGACCTCCAGAGTGGAGTCACACACTGGGAATAAGTCCATGCCCAAATCGCTTATGGTTGAAAATCACCCTTAGGAGTTTTATTAGTTTCCAATTATTGCTGCAAAAAATCACCAGAAGGTAGTGGCTTGAAACGATGCAGGGTTATTATCTTACAGTTCTGGAAGTCACATGGGTCTCCCTGGGCTAACATTAAGGTGACAACACGGCTGAATTCCTTTCGGATGCTCTAGGGTAGAATGCGTTCATTTCTGTTCCCAGCTTCTAGAAGCTGCCTGCTTTCCTTGGTTTGCGGGCCCTTTTACTCCATCTTCAAAGCCAGCAACATTGGCCCAAATCCTTCTCATGCTGGTTCTCTTTTCGGATTCTCTCTTCACTTTTAAAGACCTTTGTGGTTGCAATTATCTCACTCAGACACTTCAGGGAAAATCTCCCAATTTTAAGGAGAGCGGACTGGCAACCTTAATTCTGTTTGTAAACTCAATTGTCTTTTGGCCATGTAACTTAACATATTCACAGGTTCTGAGGATTAGAAGGTGCCCATCCTTGAGGGGGACATTCTGTTCCCCGTAGGAATCCCTTCAATTGCCCACAGAAGTACAGTATACTGAGAAACAGCCGAGGACATAGTGGTTCAAGGCATGGATTCTGGAGCAAGATTATTTGCCTTCAAGTCCTGTCTCTGCCACTTGAGCCATATTAATCTTAGACAAGTTCCCTGTGTCTCAATTTTGCCATCTGTAAAATGGGGATGAAAACAATAGTGCCCACTTTACAGGTTTGTAAACACTTAGAATGATGTAGGAGGTGCTATATATATTACAAAATATATTCAGTTTTACGGGCCTGGCCGACACTGGAACAAGACTAGTGTCCCACCGACCCTCAGACAAGATGTTGGCTCGACTCTTGCCCACCTCTGAGGTTCCTCAGAAATGGGAAATAACTCCAGGGTCTTGTTTTACTCTCAACTCTTGGTCATGTGCTCCTGAAGTGGGATGGGATGATGAAACCATCTGTACTATTCAGTTTGTTCTTAATATTTTGCCGAGCGAGTGGCTGAGTTGCTAAAAATTAGCTGTTGATTTGATGTGACTTCAAATCATTCGTTTGCTGAATGAATGAGTGAATGGATGGATGGATGGATGGGTGGGTGGGTGGATCTGCCTTCCTGGGAGATCTGTCCCCACTACACATCTCTCCACAGGTGTCCTTTTGCTTGCTCCAAGGAGGTAGCCACGCAGAGGGTGAGGAGGTAGCTCTGGTGCTGGCATCTGACCTGCTTTTGCACTTCCCGCAAGATTGAAAGTTTGCTCAGGACCATGGAGAGCAGCTCCGGCAGTCCTCAGCCCACGGAGTCCGATCCCCTGGAGGCTTTTCCCCAGAGGAGCCTGGAGCCAGGTGACATCGCGGTGTTGGTTCTGTACTTCCTCTTCGTCCTGGCTGTTGGACTTTGGGTAAGCCAGGCCAGAGGAGGCAGAGGAAGAAACTCGCCCAAGGTCGTAAAATAATTAGAACTTTAAACTTGTAAAAATACAGAGTTGACCATGGGTCAGGTGCTGTCTTAGGCACTTTCATCTCATGCTATGTCATGTAATTTGCACAGATGTCTATGAAGAAGACGCTACTGCTGTACCCATTTTATAGATAAGGACACTGAGGCTCAAAAGTGGAAACTCCTTGTATATTAGTAAGTTAGCACAGCTGGGTTAGAATCCATATCTCCTTCACTTTGAAGCCCATGTTCTTTTTTCTTTTTTAAAGCAAGCTTTTTAAAACAATGTTTTTAATGTTTTTTATTTTTGAGAGAGAGAGAGACAGAGTGTGAGCAAGGGCAGGGGAGGGACAAAGAGACAGGGAGAGACACAGAACTCAAAGTGGGCTCCAGGCTCCATGCTGTCAGCACAGAGCCCGACACGGGGCTTGAACCCACAAACTGTTGAGATCACGACCTGAGCTGAAGTCGGACGCTTAGCCGAATGAGCCACCCAGGCGCCCCAGCTTTTTTTTTTTTTTTTTTTAGGCAATACAGTCACAAGGTTCAAATAAAAGCAACTTAGGGGGGGTCTGGGTGGCTCAGTTGGTTGAGTGTCCCGACTTTTGATCTTAGCTCAGGAGTCATGATCTCAAGGTTTGTGAGTTCGAGCCCTGAGTCAGATTCTGCACTGATAGCCCGGAGCCTGCTTTGGATTCTCTCTCTCCCTTTCTCTCTGCCCTTCCCCCACTCTCTCTCTCTCAAAATAAATAAACACTAAATAAATAAATAAATAAATAAATAAATAAATAAATAAACATTAAAAAAAAACATAGTGAAAATTTCACTACTACCCTTCCCTTCATGAGTAACCACTGTTGTAACCTTGTTTGTACATTAATTTGAGTTTCCTTATGGAAATCCGAGCAAATATTATCATGTATATTTATCTCTTTCTTAAATAGGAAGTAGGTTATTATACTGTTTTTTTTTTCACCTTGCTGTTTTTCACCTATCATGATCTCTGGGATATCTTTTTTTTTTTTTTTTCAACGTTTATTTATTTTTGGGACAGAGAGAGACAGAGCATGAACGGGGAAGGGGCAGAGAGAGAGAGAGACACAGAATCGGAAACAGGCTCCAGGCTCTGAGCCATCAGCCCAGAGCCCGACGCGGGGCTCGAACTCACGGACCGCGAGATCGTGACCTGGCTGAAGTCGGACGCTTAACCGACTGCGCCACCCAGGCGCCCCTCTGGGATATCTTTTCATATCAGTGCATAGAAGCTTCCTTGTCTTTTTAAAAGTTGCACAGGATTGGGGTGCCTGGGTGGCTCCGTGCATTGAGCATAGAACTTTGGCACAGGTCATGATGTTACGGTCTGAGAGTTCAAGCCCTATGTTGGGCTCTGTGCTGACAGCACGGAGCCTGCTTGGGATTCTCTCTCCCTCTGCCCCTCTCCCCCACTCACGCTCCCTGTCTCTAAAAAAAATGCATTTATCTTATAATAAATGAGGCTGGACACCCTTACATATGTTTAAAGACCACTTCATTCCTTTCTGTGATGCACGGTTTCATATATTTTTCCCATTTTCATTAGGTTCTTGTTCTTTTACTTACCAATTTCTAGGGTTCTTTATTCTTTTAAAGTTCTTATTTGTTGAAGTAATCTCCACACCTGGCATGGGGCTCAGACTCGTGACCCCAAGATCAATAATGGCATGCCCCTCCTCTGACTGAGCCAGCCAGGTGCCCCTAGGCACTCCTTCCATGCTCAGAACATTAGTAATTTGGGGATAAGGATGCTGAAGAGAAGATACTGCTATCTGGGTTTTAGGCCATTTGGTACAAAAGACTTGAAGGCTGAGCCCCAAGGTGTCCCCACTTTGCTCCAACGATTTATACATCATTTTTCTACTCCTACCCCTTAGCTTTCCCTCCTCCAAGTCAACAAGGGGATGCAATGCTGGACGTTCCAAAGACCTTTCTCTGCACACTCCCCTGCCCTCCGCTCTTAGCAGGACATAGTGAGACGGAGGAGACATTGTTGAGAGTAAGAGTTTTCATGTCAGACAGCCTTGGGGTCAGGGTTAAGTTAGGGTGAGGTTGGAGGCACTGGGAATCGGTATTTTCACAAGAGGACCAGGAGTCTCTGATATGTTACTAGTTTGGGAACCCTGGATTTAGATAATCCCTTTCACGGAGTTCTTTATTTAAAAAAAAAAAAATTAAGTTTATTTATTTATTTTGAGAGAGAGAGAGAGAGAGAGAGAGAGAGAGAGAATATCCCAAGCAGGCTCCACGCTGTCAGCACAGAGCCCAATGTGGGGCTCGAACTCATGAACCGTGAGATCATGATCTGAGCTGGAGGACACTTAACCTGCTGAGCCACCAAAGTGCCCCGGGAGTTCTTTATTTAAAAAAAATACTTCCTGTGTCAGGAATGAACCGGAATGAGCCTCAGGTTCTGTTTTCTATAGCAAGGTCATTTGCAGGGATGAAAAGATACCATTTCCTGCCATGTCCTATCCAGTAAGAATCCCCTCACCAGCGTTCGCACCCAGGCTCAGAGACGTGCAACTGCTTGCCAAGATCAGACAAGCCACTTAGCAGCCGAAATGTGTCTATTCGAACACCTTCGATGCTTAGAAGCTCACTCCTTCTAAAGACAGTTTTGTTGGCCGGCTAAGGACATGGGCTCCCAAGGCTGACCTGGACCTGAATTCCCGGCACTTCCGCTCTCAGGAAACAATGGCACTAGAGTGACTTTACTTCTGAGTCTCATTTTCTTCGTCTGTTAGATGGGCCTCATGATACCAACTTCATAGGAGTTTGTAAGGATTAACATGAGATAAAGCGCAGAGATGCTTAGGCGTGTCTGATGGCTGTGCTCCTGTGACACTATGTAGCACTAACACTCAATAAATGGTGCCTCTTATGAGCTATCCTAGCGATGAGCATGGGTTGAAAACTCAGACATGTAAGGGAGCCATAAGCAGGGGTTGTATTGACCTGAAGAATTTGTCTCCTCTAAAGCATTCAAATTAAAATCTTAAACCGTGGGTCCAAAGCACCCTATATTTGCTGTCCAGATCTGGCCTGCTGGACTCCCAGTTGGTTTTCCATGGCTTTGGCACTTCTGGATGCCTCTGACTGTTACCCACCCTTCTTCTTTGTTTCAGTCCACAGTGAAGACCAAAAGAGACACAGTGAAAGGCTACTTCCTAGCTGGAGGGGACATGGTGTGGTGGCCAGTAAGTGGTCTTTGGTTCAATTGAAGTCACTTCTTCACATGCTGATGGTCTGTCTAGCCTTTGGTCTCTCAGGACCCGGGTTGCACGTTGTGTGAAGTCACAGTCTAGAGAAGGCTTAGCTCCAGCTCAATCAGTTAGGCTGGTTTCAGGTATGGTTGAGTGCAAGGGCTCAAGTGATATCATTAGGACCTGGTTTCCATCCCTCCCTCTCTTCCTCTCTTTAACCTTTCCTTCCTCCCTCCCTCCCTCTTTCCTTCCCTCTCTCCCTTCCTTCCTTCCTTCCTTCCTTCCTTCCTTCCTCCCTTCCTTTCCTTCATATCAATTTCTCTTCTTCTGGATGAGCGCTATTCCCCAAACAGAGTCAACTTCATGGCAACAAGATAGCAGACTTTGCTCTAGACTTCTCATCCTCTCAAGTCCCAGTGCATGGAAGAGCATGGAAAATATCTCATCTCTGACTGTGTCCCATGCCCACCTCTGTGCCAGTCACTGTGACCAGGGCAGTTTGATGTGCTAATTGGCTCAAGCCTGGGTCACACACTCAATGCCTGAGCTGGGGCGGGGAGTGGGGGGGTGGAGCTTGGAACCTGTCCTCAAGCATATGCCATGAGATGGGAAGGGGCTAGAAACCCTTACTGGGACAAGGCGGAATGGATGTTGAAAACACAAATAACAAACACAGCAGTCCAATTGGTGTTTTCTTCTTGAGTGGACCTCAGGGCATTGCCAAATACAGCATGCACGTGCACACACGCATATACACGCACACACACGCACCCAGGTGTCTATGGGCCTGCCTACGTCATGGATGGTCAGGGATAATAGTTTACTTAGCATCTCCTGAAATAAGAGTGGAATCTTTGAACTAAGAAGAGGAAGGACCGCTCCCATTCGCACTGAGTCCAAAAGATGTAGGGTTTAAGGTGCAGAGAGACAAGTGGTATCTGAGCCCCTGATCAGTGAAATGTGTGGAGACAATGACCATACTGTTCTCAAAAGGTACCAACGACATGCTTTGCGTTATATGTTCAACAAATTCCCTAAAAATAATATATTCACCGAGGAGGATGTCTGGCACTCTGTCCAACACATCAGTAAGCTGGTCTTCACCCTCAAGGAGCTTGTATTCGAGTGTTTCCCAAAGTATGAGGAACAGTCGCTCTAAGATTTTCCAGCTGCACACTGACATAGCGTTAAATAACGTCAGATCGCATAGTGTGAACCTCATCCCTTTCCTATTCTACGTCACTCCTCCTGACTGCATAAAAGAAAAAGTCACAGTTTGGTGCTAATATACCTTTATCAGTCTTTCATCGCTGACCAAGCTCTATGTTTAATCAAGAGACTATAGGCCTCAGTGAGAGAAACTAGCTAGGATTTGATAACGGAGATGGTGTCCCAGTTCCAGATTCTTAGGAGAGAAAATGTAATTTACCTACTTTGGGCCAAGTAACTGGGGGTGTCTGGTTCAATCTGTTGAGACCAGGGATTGGGGCCATTGAGTATAGGCTTGGCCACTTAATGTTCTACCAGAAGGAGAACTATTTACTTTGCCAAGGTAGAAACAGAACTGGGATATATAACAAAGGCTTCCTGATTCTCCTCATGAAGCACCTTCCACAATACCTGTCGTCCTTTCCCCCAGGGACGATGCATACAGTTGTTCGTGTTGTGCACTGCACTACCCTATGGGGTAAGATTCACATTTTAGGCATCATAAAGATGCATACTTACTGTGCCAATAACTGATAGATGGAAGTAAGAGAGTTTTGGGGAAGACGAGTCTTTCTAATTTGAAAAAAAGGAAGATGCCAGATGGGCTAGGAATGGCCCTGCCTTCTCTATTTCTCCTTCTGTCTTGGTCCCTTTGGAGCACGGGAAGAACTGGGGGTGAGGAGAAGATACTGTAGACCTTGGCTCCAGGATCTGACTTGTCTGTCTCCCTACAGGTGGGTGCGTCCTTGTTTGCCAGCAATGTTGGAAGTGGGCATTTTGTAGGCCTGGCAGGGTCGGGTGCTGCTGCGGGCCTTTCCGTAACTGCTTATGAGTTGAATGTAAGTATCTTACCAGGGGTGTCTACAGCTCACCCTTTGCCCAGTAGGTGACCCTGGGGGACAGTGTGAATGCCCCATACTTGTAAAAATGGAGCAGTACTTCACGAGGAGACAAGCAGGAAGCATCAAGGGTACCCCTCGCCAGCTAAAACTAGTTTGACCCGCAGGCTTCTGGCTTGCGTGGGTGTGCTCGGTGCTGGCCGGTAAGGTCAGGATCCTAATAAACCACTGCGTGGGAGAAGAGGGCTCCGAATCCCTTCCCTGCGGATGCAGAAGCCAGAAGGTGTCCCGGGACCAGAGGGTTTTTCTGTGTATCACAAAAAGCAGGTGACATCTGTGGTGTGGTGCTTTGACCTATCTTGCCCGGATGCCCAAGAGCGAGGACGCACTGTCCTATGGAGCAGGGCTCATGAAGGATCTGATTTTCACTGAGGAGGAGGGCTTGCACTGTTAGTGGTGGTTTTCATCTTCATAGTGACTAACTTTCTTTGAAACAAATGATTTATTTATTTATTTATTTATTTATTTATTTATTTATTTATTTATTTATTTTATTTATAGATAAGCTCTATGCCCAACAGGGGGCGTGACCTTACAACTCCTAGATCAAGAGTCATATGCTCCACTGACTGAGCCAGCCAGTTTATTTATTTTGAGAGAGAGAGAGAGAATGTGAGCAGGGGAGGGGCAGAGAAAGAGAGAGAGAATCCCAAGCAGACTCTGCACCATCGGTGTAGAACCCACTGCAGGTCTTGAACTCGTGAACTCTGACCTGAGCCGAAAGCAAGAGTTGGACCCTAACCTACTGAGCCACCCAGGCGCTGTGTGACTAATATTTTTAAAGGGCTCATTCTACCCTGCGGCCTACACGACACGCGTTACCGTATGGTGGGATCCCTTACAAAGCCCAACCTGGCTCAACGAGGAAGGGGATACGCCTGGAGGAAGGGGGAGGACGTGAGGTTTAGGGTGACACTGGATGAGGAGTCACGGAAAAGCTTCTATTTCCACTCTTCCCTCCTTCGTCCCCTTCTGCCACTTAAACGTGGAAATATGATGGTCCGGGGAAGGTGAGGTACGCAGACTGAACCTGAGGTGGAGCCAGGCCTGGCTACCTCCAGGGGCAGAGGGAGATCCAGATGAGCGCCTTGAGGTTGGCGGGGGCCGAGTCCTGACTCTCTTTTCCCCGGGCAGGGCTTGTTCTCCGTGCTGATGTTGGCCTGGATCTTCCTGCCCATCTACATCGCTGGTCAGGTGAGTGTGGGGGAGTCGGGGTGCCGTGGGCTGAGAAACCCTTTGGGAGGGTCACCCCTGCGTTCCCTCCTTCCCCCTTGACAACCTCCCTTAGTCCCCGGGAGGTCGGTCCCCGCATGGCGAGGGACGCCGCACAGGTGAGACCAGGGGAGCCCCGCCCTTGGCAGCTCCCACCTGGTGACCGATGATGAAGATGCACATGGGCTGGAGGAGACGGGAGCCCAGAAGCATCTGTTTTCAATGCGAACACACCGGTGTGAGGCTCGTGGTGTCTTTGACGTGTGTAGGCGGTAACATATTACTGCTTTTCTTCCTTTGCACACAGAGCTGTAAAAACTGAGTTCTTTTCTGGCAGATGCGAAGGGTCAAAATGTTTGTTCCCAAATAACAATGCTGTTTTAGACTTAAAATATCTATCTATCTCTCTATATCTATATCTATCTATATATGTATATACACATACATACATACATACATATGTGTATATGTTTTTAAGTTTATTTGAGAGAGAGAGAAAGAGAGAGCATGAGCAGGGAGAGAGAAAATCCCAAGCAGACTTCATGCTGTCATGCTGTCTGTGTAGAGCCCAATACAGAGCCCGAACTCACCAAATGTGAGATCATGACAGCTGAAATCAAGAGTCGGACATTTATGGGGCGCCCGGGTGGCTTAGTCGGTTAAGCGTCCAACTTTGGCTCAGGTTGTTTGAGCCCCGCGTCGGGCTCTGTGCTGACAGCTCGGAGCCTGGAGCCTGCTTCGGATTCTGTGTCTCCTTCTCTCCCTGCCCCTCCCCTGCTCTTGCTTTCTCTCTCGCTCTCTCTCTCTCTCCAAGATTAAACATTAAAATTAAAAGCAAAAAAGAATCGGACGTTTAACTGACTGAACCACCAGGCACCCCTGCTTTAGACTATTTTGAAAAAGTAGTTTAAAAATGGTTTCTGATCTGACAGCTTTATGTCATTCATACTGTCTAGATTTAATTCTGCTCCAAAGGTTCTACCACACGGGGCAAGATCATACTCAGGAAGTAAACTGAGTAAACTCAGGCAAAAACTGATTTTAACTTTTGATTATGGCAATTAAAAACTACACAAAGTAGGGGCGCCTGGGTGGCTCAGTTGGTTAAGCGTCCAACTCTTGATACTGACTCAGGTCATGATCTCACAGTTTGTGAGTTCAACCCTTGCATCAGGTTCTGTGCTGACCGTGTGGAGCCTGCTTCGGATTCTCTCTCTCTGCCTTCCCCTGCTCTCTCACTCTCTTAAAATAAATAAACTTAGAAAAATATTTAAAGAAACTTAAAAGAAAAAATCTACCCACTCCATTTTTTTTTTAATTTTTTTTTTTAACGTTTATTTATTTTTGAGACAGAGACAGCATGAACGGGGGAGGGTCAGAGAGAGGGAGACACAGATTCTGAAACAGGCTCCAGGCTCTGAGCTGTCAGCACTGAGCCCAACACGGGGCTCGAACTCACAAACTGTGAGATCATGACCTGAGCTGAAGTCAGCCGCTTAACCGACTGAGCCACCCAGGCGCCCCAACCCATTCCATTTTTATTGGGAAATAAATACATTGAAAACGTGATAAAACACAAATGCACAGCTTAATAAACTATCGTAAAATAAACACCTGGATCAAGACATAAAACCTAACCTCCCCCGTGTGCTTTTAGCACGTGACCATGCTTCCTTTCTCCTTGAAGTTCATCTAGTTAACTCCTTTGCTTTTCTTTGCAGGTTTCATTATGCATAATTAGACAGTTGGTTTAATTTACTTTTGAAAAAACGTATATGGGATCAGGGTAACATATTCGTTCGTTAGTGATGCGTTAATTTTTTTTTTTTTTTTTTTTTTTTTGCTGTGTAGTGTTCTATAGTATGACCACAGCCCGTGTGTCCATGTGTTTGTCCATTCTTTTGTTCGTGGGCATTTAGGTTGTTCCCAGTGTTAGGCTGTGATGGTAATGCTCCCGTGAGCATTTATACAAGTGTCCTGAGGCACGTAAACAGGTGTTTATGGAGAGTGTCTACCTATGAGTGTCTGGGCTATTGGGTATGTTTGTCTGGCTTTGCTACGTACTCCCCCAATATCCCCCAGAGTATTTCTATCAGCTTAGAGTCCCAACAGCAGTGTCTGCAAATTCCCTTGGCTCCATTGCTTCACATCCTTGCCAACACTTGGTATTTTCCAACTTTAAAATTCCTGCTAATCTCAATGCACTTTCGACTGACAATTCTATTATTTTTTTTGGCCCTTTGGATTTCCTCTTTGGGGAAGTCACTTGTCTGGGGCTTTTGCCAACCTTTTTTAAAATTATTATTAGGTGAGGGGCGCCTGGGTGGCTCAGTCGGTTGAGCGTCCGACTTCGGCTCAGGTCATGATCTCGCGGTCTGTGAGTTTGAGCCCCGCGTCGGGCTCTGAGCTGTCAGCTCAGAGCCTGGAGCCTGTTTCAGATTCTGGGTCTCCTCTCTCTCTCTGTCCCTCCTCCACTCTTGCTCTGTCTCTCTCTGTCAAAAATAAATAAACATTAAAATAAATAAATAAATAAAATTATTGTTAGGTTATAGAGCTTCTTATTTATTTGTAGAGGGTCTTTATATATTCTGGAAACAAGCCCTTGGGGTGGTTTTATGTGTTGCAAATGTATATATCTATCTTTTTCTACTCTGTGGTTTGCCTTTCCAGTCTCTTAATGATGTTTTTGATACGCAGTTCTCAATTGCAATGTAGTCACATTTATCACTTTTTCCTATCTTTCATGTTCTGTTTAAAAAATATTTTCCTACTCCAAGGTCATAAAGATATTTTCCTATATTGCCTTTTAGAACTTTTCACATTTAAGTCAATTATCCATGTAACACTGATTTTTGTCCACCGTTGTTTGAGAATGGGATAAGGCTAACGCCACCCATCAGGAAACTTACAGACCAGTTGTATGTGTGATCCGTTCATTCATTCATTGATTGAAGATGCATTTATTGAGCCAAATCTCAGCTGCATGCCAGGTCCCATTAGTTCCCCATCCTCACCTTGTGATGCGACCATTACAATGCTTTCCCTTCTTGCTGGAAATTTCTTTTTCATTCACAGGGAGGTTACCTCCTGTTCATCTTTCAAATCCTACTTTAAGCAATAATTCCTCCAAAAAAGCCCCTCTGACCTCCCTGATGAGGTTAAATTTCCTTCTTCATCTTATTGTGGCCTTTGCTGCTTTGCATTAGCTCATGTGGCTATTAAACTCAGATGTCTCCCAATAGACTGTGTGCCTCTTCTAGTAAACCAAGCTTTCTCAGTCTCAGGGGGGTACTCTGCATTATAGGGTGTTCGCAGCATGCCTGGTCTCTACCAAGTAGATGCTGGCAGCACCCCACACCCCAAATTGTGACAGCCAAGTCGTCTCCAGGCGTTGCCAAACATTCCCTAGGGAGGTACAAAATCGTCCTCGGTTGAGAACCACTTTCCTAGACTGTGTGCGTCTCCCATTAGATTGTAAGCTCTAGGAGAGTGGGAACCATTTCTGTTCTCTCCTAGAGTTGTGCCTGGTACACAGGAGATGTGCAATTAAATATTGTTGAAATAACTTAGCAGCAGGATCTTTGATGGATTCAGAAGGAAGAACATGAGGAATGAGCTAACACCCAAGAGAAGAGGCACTGGTTAGGGACCAGAAGTCTTGGTCAGATCCCAAAGCATCACGAGAGTTAGCAAGTGAGAGGGCTGTACTGATGAACATTTGGGGCATCGGAGGTGAATGGGGTCCTGGGGCTGACGAGGCCTAGGTGTGGGTCAGGGAAGTGGGGGCTGGAGCAGAAATGCCCCATTCTTGCGGGGGCTGAACAGACTGAGAAACCATGCAAGGTGTCCCATGTGGGTTCTCTGCATTGTCCCTGTGGCTGCTTCCACACTGGGAAAGGGTCTCCAAGAAAAGGAAGACCTTGAAGGAGCTGGAACCCCCTTGAGTCCTGGGCAGGGCCCTGGGGAAGGCTGGACGTAGGGGGCGGGGGTTTCGGAGGAAGAGGGAGGAGATTTACATGAGGAGGAAGTATGGCAGTCTGGATGGGATGGGGTGGGGGAGACAGTATGCAGGTCCCGGAAGCCCCTTGCCGTCCTCTGCCCCAGGAAATAGGGGGTCTGGGGGGGGGGCCACAAGCAGCGAGGCCTCAGGAACTAGGGTGCTCATCCCCCCAGGGCAGCAGTCATTTACTGCATTTATTTCTTATTCTTTTTTGTTTGTTTGTTTGTTAGTAGGCTCCACGTCCAACGTGGGCTCGAACTCATGACCCTGAGATCAAGAGTCGCATGTTCTACCAACTGAGCCAGCCAGGCACCCCTGCATTTACTTCTTTTTAACATTCACCCAGCTACAACCAGAGGGTGGTTCCTGTGCTGCCTGTGGGCCGTCCCTCACCTCTTTGGCTCTGTCTGCTGTCTGTCTTTCTCAACCTTGCTTGCTGGCAGATTGCCTTTTTAGCTCCTTGACAGCTTAACAGCTGTGGTCACAGACAGTAAATCTGCCAGGGAAGCCCGCTCCTCTCACCTGAACGGACTGAGGCTCTTCGTGTCCTCTCTAATCAGCTGTCACACCATCACCACGGGCACATCCGTTCAGTACTGGTTGAATGTCCCCATGCGTTATTCCTTGATAGAGTGTCAGTGCATGTGCTTCTGGAAAATCTCTGTTGTAGGTACCTTGCTGCAAAACCAGGGGAAGACATGAGAGTCAGAGTTCCAGATTGTTCTCTGGGGGAGATGGGCAGGAAAGAGAAGCTTTTTTTCTTTTTTCCTATTTGAAAATGCCCATTTATTCCTGGAGTTCTTTTTTTGTTTGTTTGTTTGGCCAATATTTTAATGTGAGAAGACTTTCAAGCATACATCGAAGTGGAAATAATTTTGCAGCATACACCCTTGGGTTCTTGAATACCCAGATTACCATTAGCCATTTATAATTCTTATTTATTTATTAAAATTTTTTTAATGTTTATTCATTTTTGAGAGACAGAAAGAGACAGAACGTGAGTGGGGAGGGGCAGAGAGAGAGAGAGAGACACAGAATCGGAAGCAGGCTCCAGGCTCTGAGGTGTCAGCACAGAGCCTGACTTGGGGCTCGAACCCCAGAGGTGAGATCATGACCTGAGCAGAAGTCGGATGCTTAACCGACTGAGCCACCCAGGTGCCCCAACTATTTGCTATTCTTGAACCGAGTCTAGCCATCCAGTCTTTCCCAGTATCCCTTCACAATCTGACCTCGGAATGGATGGTTTGCCATTCATGAGCTTGTGGTGGGGGACCTGTTAGTTTTCTCCTCCCTGGGTTAGACTTGGGGATACCCAAGCAGCAACAGCCTGGAGGAGAGGCTGCAAACATTTCTGCAAATATCTTTATAACTGTGTCCTTCCCCATCCAAGATCTAGTACCTCACGGAAGAGCCATTGGTTTGATGTCACAGTGTCTCAACTGCAAGTCTGGGGCTAGAGTACAGTGCGGGTGAGGAGATTGGGAAAGAACATGCCAAACCCTCAACAGTGGTTTTCAGCAGCACACCCCAGTCACTTGGGTGCCCATATGGTAATGACGTCTGACTTTGGACCACCCAGCCTGGGGCATAGGGAGCCGCCATGATTCAGTGCCCCCCCTCATCTTTCTGCCAACCCTGGAGCCTGCTATTAGAATCCCCTGCTTTTGCTGGTAACCTGCCCGAAGGTTTAAATCTTGTTTTTTTGTTTTTTTTTTTTTTTAATTTTTTTTTTCAACGTTTATTTATTTTTGGGATAGAGTGAGACAGAGCATGAACGGGGGAGGGGCAGAGAGAGAGGGAGACACAGAATCAGAAACAGGCTCCAGGCTCTGAGCCATCAGCCCAGAGCCTGACGCGGGGCTCGAACTCACAGAGCGCGAGATCGTGACCTGGCTGAAGTCGGACGCTTAACCGACTGCGCCACCCAGGCGCCCCTAAATCTTGTTTTAATGTTTATTTTTGAGAGAGAGATACAGAGCATGAAATGGGGAGGGGCAGAGAGAGAGAGGGAGACACAGAATCTGAAGCAGGCTCCAGGCTCTGAGCTGTCACCACAGAGCCCAATGCAGGGCTCAACCTCACAACATGGGATCATGACCAGATCTGGAGTAGGACAGTTCACCGAGTGAGCCACCCAGGTGCCCCCTGACCAAAGGATTAGAATAGAGCAATTCCCCAAAGTTTGGAACCTGGACGAATGGAGATTCTTGAGATGCTTTTAGGTGTCAGACATGGGACCCGCCACACTGAGTCACGTGATGGAGTTATTTCCTTTTCTGTTGTCTTTCACTTGTTTGATGAGCTCAAGGGGAAAGCCTTACATTGGTCCTAGCCTGTCTTCAAGACCAATCCAACACTTCTCCAGCATTCTTTTTCTGTTTTAAAAAAAACTCAGGGGGGCGCCTGGGTGGCGCCGTCGGTTAAGCGTCCGACTTCAGCCAGGTCACGATCTCGCGGTCCGGGAGTTCGAGCCCCGCGTCGGGCTCTGGGCTGATGGCTCGGAGCCTGGAGCCTGTTTCCGATTCTGTGTCTCCCTCTCTCTCTGCCCCTCGCCCGTCCATGCTCTGTCTCTCTCTGTCCCAAAAATAAAAATAAACGTTGAAAAAAAATTAAAAAAAAAAAAACAAAAAAAACCTCAGGGCCCAGAGTCTTTGATGTTGCCAGAAAGGAATAGAAAATAATGAATTGTTTTACTACCCGGTGTTTATTTTTGCTGGTTCTCTTAAATTTAGGGTTGATTTTCCATTTATGATGGTGATTTGAAGTTTAGGTAAATGTATTTAACTGTTTAGATGAGCTGGTTGAAAGGAAAACATTAAGTAACTGATAAGAGATAGCAAACTTTGGGATGGGATTGGTAGTTGGGTACATCCCCCGGCACAGAACCCCAATTCCTCCACACCCCACCCCTCTGCCCCCATTTTCTCCTCCCTTCTTAGGCCTATGATCAAGAAGGCCATTGGTGCTGCTGAGTTTGGGGAGGAGGGAAGGGCCAGTGCCCTGAGACCATGTGCCCAAAGTCAGGTATGTGGTGACCACTGAGCTCTGGCCCCTAGGTCACCACGATGCCAGAATACCTGAGGAAACGCTTTGGTGGCAACAGGATCCCCATCATCTTGGCTGTGCTCTACCTGTTTATCTACATCTTCACCAAGATCTCGGTAAGGTGGGGACATAGCCCAGCCGTGTACCTGTGGCATGGTGAGAAGATCAACTACAGCCACTGCTTGGGAGTGTGTCCTCCGTGTGCACTTCCTCCTCCTGTGGGGCAGGCTTCCGGGAGGTTAGCAGAGGGTAGGAGGGGTGGGAGGGAGAGGGCAAGCATGGGCAGAAGAAGTCGGGAGAAGGTTCTGCCAAAGGTTCTCTGGCAACATCTCTAGATGGTGCAGGTCACCCCTTGGGCGGAGCGGTCATATCTCTCCTGCGATTAGACAATGATCAGCTATTAATCAGATGGGTTGAGGCCATTGAGCCTGCTCCACCTTGAACTTTGGTTGGATGGGCCAATCTCTAGAAAGAGGCCAAGAGCAGATGCGTTGCAGCCTCCAGGCCTGCCTGTGACTCAGCTGATGCTGTCTCCGCTTCCAGTTGGGGCTGAGGAGAGCCTGTCTCTTGTGAGGAGAGCGCAGGGGGTGCAGAGGAATTCCATTCAATCCAAACAACAATAACTGAGTCCATGCCAGCTGCAGGCTTGAAAGACAGACGTTGGATGACAGCATCCTTTCAGAATTCTGCCTCTGGGTCTGTTGGAAAGCTACAGATGTGGGGAAGCGGTCACCAGGGAAGTTATGACCAAGGAGGATTACGAACTAGAGAAAGGGGACTGGTGTTCCCGACGGATGGACTAGAGCAAGCAAAACATTGGCGACATGGATGGGCATAGCTTGTTAGGGAAGCAGGGAAGCAGTGAGTGAGGGAAATGAGGCCAAGGGTCAAGCAGACCATGAAGCCTGGCATGCAACTCTAACTTATTTACATAGACGTTATCTTGGGGGCAGTAGGGGGCCACGGAAGAATTTTAATGGGCAGGAGAAGGATGATATGCTCATGGCGGTATTTGATAAAGGTTGCAAAGTGGAGAATGGAGGCTAGAAAGACCAGGAGTAGCAGCAGGAGGGCCATTGAGGAGGTTGTCGTATTAGCCCAGTGGATTGGTCTCAAATGTACTTGCCCAAGGGTCCCAGTTTGAGACCTCTGATACAGGAAGAGGTGGCTGAAGAAAGCACAATGTAGGACTCTTCTGTTTGCTGGAATCCAGTCTTAGGGGAACTTGCGCTGAAAATGTCCATCCATTCATTCATCCGTGAACTTCGTGTCTCTACAGGTGGACATGTATGCGGGTGCCATCTTTATTCAGCAGTCTCTGCACCTGGATCTCTACCTGGCCATAGTTGGGCTGTTGGCCATCACAGCTCTGTACACCGTTGCAGGTGTGTCTGAACGAGAGGTGATGCCTGAGAGGCCGTGGGCCACCCCCGCCCCCTTCTTTTCCTGGCCCATCTTCTGATGTTCTAGTGTGTTAAAGCCATCCATTCATTACACCTCAATCAATGACCCCAGGTAATATGGTGTCTCTTGGCCATTGTCCAAGGGAAGAGGGCTTCCCGATTAGAGGGAGGATTGAAAAATGCACCACAACTGCATCAAGCTATTTTCCATTTATTTACTGCAGAATTATTTATTGAAAACTGAGTGAGGCGCATGTCTATTCACATGCACTCTGCAAAGCGAGATTGTCAGCAACTGTAATCTCGGAGAATAACGTGCGGCAGCATCGTTTTTCCCCGTCGGAACCACACTCCAGGAGAGTGATTGGCATAGAGTATGGCCTGGACAAATATCTGTGTTTGAATATTCACCTTTTAATCTTCATCTTCTGCCCCAGTTCACCCTTCTTGCTTCTTCTTCGTATAATATAACTCATTCCACAAATATGTCTGGATATCACCTACCTGTGCTAGACATCGTGCTAGGAAATGAGGTAGAGCAGTAGACAAAACAGGCAAAATCTTTACCCCAAAGGAACTTATATTCCAATAGGGATGGGGAGACAGACAATGAACAAGGAAACCAAAAATCATATCAGGATGTATTGTTATAATCTGATAAGTGCTGTGAAGGAAGTTCCACGCAGGGTGAGGTGGGGAGTGATGGGTAAGGAGAGGTTTATTATTATTACTATTTTTTTACATAGCATGTTCAGAGAAGGCCTTTCTAAGGTGACATCTGAACCGGATTTAAATGATAGGAAGGAAACTTTAAAGAGAAGGACAGAGGAAGAGAAGACCAGGCTAGGAGAAGGGCACATGTAAAGACTCATGCTTTGTTTGGGGAACAGAAAGGCGGTCAATGTGGCTGACGCTGAATGAGCAGGTGGCTCAAGCTGCGACCCGCTAACCTCCAGGGGGGCCACTCCCACCAGCCAGAGACGGATTGCCACCCGTCCCCCCGCCCCTATGTGGCTCAGCAGCCCAGGGGATGGGGGAAAGGCCAGCAACCAGTGCCTTGAGGGAAATGAAAGATGAAATGAGCCTGGATTTTGCTGTGAGGGCTGTGGAACACCACGGGAGGCTCTAAGCTCAAAAGCGGTCAAATCAAACCTATGCAAAGGCCCCTGAAGGATCTCTCAGAGCATTCCGCACTAATGGAAGCTGTGTGCCTGGAGCCCAGGGAAAGGGAAG
Source organism: Prionailurus viverrinus (assembly GCF_022837055.1). Taxonomy (NCBI): domain Eukaryota; kingdom Metazoa; phylum Chordata; class Mammalia; order Carnivora; family Felidae; genus Prionailurus; species Prionailurus viverrinus. Next base: position 22,212,740 of record NC_062576.1, on the reverse strand, counting down.
GGCTAGTCCCAGTAGCCAATTTACCTTTGTTTCCTGGTCTGCGTGTCCCATTAGACTGTAATCTCCATGAGGACAGGGAACATGCTTTTTGCTTGCTTCTGTATCCCTACCATGGAGAGCTAGGTAGGGCACTCACCAGATATTTGGTGAACAATTGAATAGAATACTAAACAGAGTGCATGGCACATGATAAATTGTTCAGTGAACATCAGTATAGAAACGATGGCGGGTTTCAGTGGCACCCGGCTTCAGGATCACTGCACTCAGGCAGCAGAGAGTTGGGACAAGAGTCTAGGCTGGGTGTCTCCCCGTTTGTGACAGGGCCCTATTCCTGCTGGCCAGGAAGGAGGAGGCATGGTAGAGAACCCCACACCTCTGCCCATGTTTTTTATTGCACGCTGACTTTGCCCACTCGTAAAACATGCTCAGATAGAGATAAACATCCCTTTCCCTTTGGGAAGAAGGAGGTATAGTATAAGGAAGAGACTAGAAAGATGGCCTTGGCCAGATAGATTTGCTGCCATTATTGTCATTACCAAGACTGTGCTAAGTGGCAAAAGTAAGAAGAATTCACTGAGGCCAACCACAGGAGCCTGCTCAGGAAGCCTGTTAGGGCTCTGAATACCTAGTACTCATAGCCTTTTTCCCGGGTTAAAAATAAAGCTGTTCAGAGCTTGGGGACTACAGCCCATGCATCACTTCCTGAATCAGTTAGAAATTACTGTGTAACGAACCACCCACAGATGTAAGGACTTAAAACAATGGTCTTAAGCAAGAGCAGAAGCTTCAGGGCCCTTGAGGGCTAGGCTTAGGCCTGCACAGTAGCACTCCCCCATATTCTGTTGGTCGAAGCAAGTCATTTGGCCAAGCCCATAGTTAAGACATAGAGAAATCAGCTTTATTTACATCAACATGAAAAGCAGGAGCACCTGGGTGGCTCAGGTGGTTAAACATTCGGCTTTGGCTCAGGTCATGATCTCACAGTCCATGAGTTCGAGCCCCGCGTCAGGCTCTGTGCTGACAGCTCAGGGCCTGGAGCCTGCTTCGGATTCTGTGTCTCTCTCTCTGCCCCTCTCCAACGCATGCTGTCTCTCTCTCTCTCTCTCTCTCTCTCTCTCTCTGTCTCTCAAAAACAAACATTTAAAAATAAAAAAAATAAAAAAAACATGAAAAGGAGCAGGAAAGCCACAAGGCAACGTGGGCCTGTGCCCAGGAAGGAGGTCTTGTGGCCATCTTTGCAAACAACACTAAGAAATCTCAGGTCTTGAGCTTCCAGATTCTCTCTGTTGTTAACCCAGGGTGTCCGACCCTCATCTCCATGCTTATCCCCACCCCCACCCCCAGGTGGCCTGGCTGCTGTGATCTACACGGATGCCCTGCAGACTCTGATCATGCTTATAGGAGCACTCATCCTGATGGGCTACAGTAAGTGGGGCCCCAGGGTCACTTGGGTGGGTGACAGGCCCTCTCTCAGGAAGGGACATCTGCTCTCATCCCGGGGATCAGCAAACCCAGCTGTCAAAAGCATACCCCTGGGGCATCCCGTCATGGGTGATTTCCTTGAGACATGGTTGTTTTAGCTGGAAGAGAACTGAACTTATGGAAATTTACTGGTTTTTTTGTTTTTCAAGTTTATCCATTATTTTGAGAAAGAGACAGAAAGCACCGGGGGGTGGGGGTGGGGGTGGGGGTGGGAAAGGGCAGAGAGAGAGAGGGAGAGAGAGAATCGCAAGCAGGCTCTGCACTGTCAGCACAGAGCCGACACGGGGCTCCGACTCATGAACTGGGACATCATGACCTGAGCTGAAGTCGGACGCTTAACCAACTGAGCCACCCAGGCGCCCTGGAAGTTTACTGATTTTTAGGTAAAAATGAATAGTTCCTCCTATATTGAGAGGGAAAAATGATTAATAAATAAAAGGGACAGAGGGACAAAATTCTTCTTACAGAAGAATTCCAATTAAATGCAGACAGAGGGAGAGAAATAGAAAATCAACATGAGGGCACCACAATGATAATTGGAGGCAAGAGTCAACGGTAAATGCTCAAGTTACCAGGGATCTCAGTTACCATGTCCAAGATAGTCACTAATTACAAAGGAAAATAGTCGCTTTGCCGTGGGGCAACCTGGCATGCACCATTGTAGGTAAGTGATCGCGGTCAATGTCGCCAGGAATAGGACATATTGATATGTAGCTGCTCATAGGGTGAGAGGGACATAACGGAGCCTCTGTGCCATGCTTACCAAAAACACATAACCTCAATGTTATTCAGGAATAAACATCAGACATCCGATGGAGAATCATTTTACAAGATTCCTAATCAGTTCCTCAAGAGTGTCAAAGTCACAAGAAATAAGGACTCAGGAATTGTCTAGGAACAGGGGTCGAGGAGATACAAGTTTTATCATAGCATTGTGCCTTTCTGCACACTTTAAATTGTGTTTATGTGTGGCTTTCGTCTTTTAAACAAAACTTTAAGGAAGTAATTATGGAATAATTGTTTCACAACATGAACAAAAATTGCTCATTAACTTTAACAAATGTTTTGGACCCTCATGAAGAAGAAAACTTCACTGGTATACCGTATGTGAAGAGGAAATACAGGGGCGCCTGGGTGGCTCAGCCAGTTAAGCGTCTGGCTTCAGCTCAGGTCATGATCTCATGGTTCGTGAGTTTGAGCCCTGAGTCAGGCTCTGGACTGACAGCTCAGAGCCTGGAACCTGCTTGGGATTCTATGTCTCCCTCCCTCTCTGTCTCTCCCCAACTCTTGGTCTCTCTCAAAAATAAACTTTTTTTTTTTTTTTTAAAGAGGAAATACAAATGAGTAACAAATATGTGAAGGACAATTGTCAGCTGTATTAGAAAAATGCTCGATGTGGTCACTGTCATAAATACCAAACCCTTGAACCTCCCAGGGCTTCACGAGCTGCTTATGACAGGTTTCAGATGCAAAGAGACCCAAAATATAGATCTTCCCAAGGTCTGTCATTCTTCGCAACACCTCTAGACCTTTCTCCACAAAAGTATGGGTTCTCAGTGGGGAAGTTCCATTACTTAATCCATTACAGTCGGGCAGGAAAGAGATTACAGATCAGCCCTCTGTAATCTTCATCAATCTGCTTTATTAGATGTTCTCCCAAGGGATCTGCAGAGATTCACATGTTGAAAACTAACTGGCCATATATGTGTGGGTTAATTTCTGTGCCCTCAATTCCGTCCCATTGGTCTGTGTGTCCCATTGGTCTGTGAGTCTTTTTATGCCAACAGCATATGGTTTTGGTTCCTACAGCTTTATAATAAGCTTGAAATCAGGAAGCATGATGACTCCCACCTTGTTCTCCTTTCTCAATGTTGCTTTGGGTATCTGGGTCTTTTGTGGCTCCATATGAATTTTAGGATGATTTTTTTTTCTATTTCTGTGAGGAAAGCCATTGAAATTTTGATAGGGATTCCACTGATTTTATAGATTGCAGGGCACCTGGCTTGCTCAGTTGTCAGAGAATGCGACTGTTGATCTCAGGCTCGTGGGTTCAAGCTTCACGTTGGGCATAGAGCTTATTAAGAAAAGAAAAAGAATCTGTAGATCTCATTGGGGGGTGTGGACATGCTGATAATATTAATTCTTTTTTTTTAATGTTTACTTTTACTTTTGAGACAGAGAGACAGAGCATGAACGGGGGAGGGGCAGACAGAGAGGGAGACACAGAATCCGAAGCAGCTCCAGGCTCCGAGCTGTCAGCACAGAGCCGATGTGGGGCTTGAACCCATGAGCTGTGAGATCGTGACCTGAGCCGAAGTCGGACGCTTAATCGACTGAGCCACCCAGGCGCCCCTGATAATATTAATTCTTCTAATCCATGAATACAATATCTGCTCATTTATTTGTGTTTTCCTTAATTTCTTTCATCAGTGTGTTATAGTTTTCAGTGCACAGACACTTCATCTTCTTGGTTACAATTGTTCCTATTTTTTTTTTTTTATCCTCTGTGATGCAATTGTAAACGGGTTTTCTTAATTTCTCCTTTCAATCGTTTGTTAGTGTATAGAAACACAACTGATTTTTGTATGTTGGTTTTTGTATCTGCAACTTTACCGAATTCATTTAAAAAAATTTTTTAGATGTTTATTTTTCAGAGAGAGACAGCACAAGTCTCTCTCAAAAAAAAAAAGAAGAAAAAAGAACCTTACAATATTACACTCCCAAATCCTCTCTTCTGTCTTTTATTGTTGCCATACATTTACAGATGTTTTAAACCCCAATACAATGCTACAAGTTTTGCTTTAGACAGTCAGTTGTCTTTTAGAGTGATTAAAAAGAAGAAAAAGCCATTTTTTTTTAAAGCTATTTATATTAACCTTCATTTTAACTAACCCCATGTTGGGTGTAGACATTACTTGAAAATAAAATCTTAAAAATAAATAAATTATTATTACACTCACTGCTGGTTCTTACTGTTTAATGGAGCAAATATGTAAGTTATTGAGTCACAATTTTTATGTTTCAATGATTGTCTTCAGTATATCTGTTTCCTTTACAGTCTTATGTATTTTGTATTATGCGTTATTAATATTTTTTAATGTTTATTCATTTTTGAGGGGTGGGGTAGAGAGAGCACCAGGAGGGGAGGGGCAGGCAGAGAGGGAGACACAGAATCCAAAGCAGGCTCCGGGCTCTTAGCTGTCAGCACAGAGCCGACGCAGGGTGAGATCATGACCTGAGCTGAGGGCAGACGCTTTACTGACTGAGCTACCCAGGCGCCCCTGATTATTAGTATTTTGAGAAGCAATACATAATCACTACTGAAGGCATATAAAAAAAGTTAAGAACCTTGAAGGCGACTAACCTTCCTGAGTAGCTCTGCTCTAAGTAGGATTTCACCCATCTCCTACCATCCCCTTAACCGCTTGGTGTGGATTGCTCTGAGTTTCTGGACAATTTGCTATTCCTCTGAATTCTAGGTTTTGCTGCAGTCGGAGGGATGGAAGGCCTAAAGGAGAAGTACTTCTTGGCCCTGGCTAGCAACCGGAGTGAGAACAGCAGCTGCGGACTGCCCCGAGATGACGCCTTCCATATTTTCAGAGACCCACTGACATCCGATCTCCCGTGGCCCGGGATCCTATTTGGAATGTCCATCCCGTCCCTCTGGTACTGGTGCACGGATCAGGTACAGACTAGCCGGCTGAGCGAGCGCCCTCCGGGGGGCTTCTTTCCTTGGGGGGCCGGAGACTCCGGTTTTTCTTCCCTCCGTCTGCTCTTGTTTGCATTCCCCGCCCCCTTGCCCCCAAGCTCGACTACTTCCTTCCTACATCTGTGTGTTGTTTTACCTCTTGAGCTTGCTCATGTAGGGGCAAATCCAAAGCTACTAATATTTGCAAAGGGGAACTCTTTTCTTTCTGAGAGAGAGAAACAGAGGGTGCAAGTGCGCAAGGGGCAGAGAGAGAGAGGAGAGAAAATCACATGAGGGGCAGAGGGAGAAAGAGAGAGAAGTGGGGTTCCCCCGAAGCAGGGCACAAGCTTACCCAAGGTGGGACTTGAACTCACAAACCGTGAGATCATGACCTGAGCCAAAGTCAGATGCTTAACGACTGAGCCACCCAGGTGCCCCTCTTTTTTTTTTTTTTTTTAAGTTTATTTATTTATTTTGAGAGAGAGAGAGCAGGAGCAGGGGTGGGGTAGAGAGAGAGAGAGAGAAAGAGAGAGAGAGAGAATCCCAAGCAGGCTCTGCACCATCAGTGCAGAGCCTGATGTGGGACTCAAAACCATGAACTGCAAGATCATGACCTGAGCTGAAACTGAGAGTTGGTCACTCAACTGACTGAGCCACCCAGGTGCCCACAAAGGGAAACTCTTAATACATCCTGCTAATGTCGGGAAAGATCCACTAAGCAAAACAGATGATATATTTCAAAAGGAGATTAAAATTGATAGTGGGCCTCATTTGCTCAACAAATACTCACTGGGTGTCCTCTGTGTACCAGGCACTTGGAAATCACGAGCAAACAAATCAGACAGGGCTCTCGCCTCTCCCGGAGCTCACCTTCTTCTAGTGGGGGGGGGGGGGGTAGACAGACAATATATCTACTTAAGCAAATTGTGTGGAATATTTAAAGGTGATATATATCTTTTTTTTTTTTTTTTAATTTTTTTTCAACGTTTATTTATTTTGGGACAGAGAGAGACAGAGCATGAACGGGGGAGGGGCAGAGAGAGAGGGAGACACAGAATCGGAAACAGGCTCCAGGCTCCGAGCCATCAGCCCAGAGCCCGACGCGGGGCTCGAACTCACGGACTGCGAGATCGTGACCTGGCTGAAGTCGGACGCTTAACCGACTGCGCCACCCAGGCGCCCCTATCATTTTTTTTTTTAAAGCAGGGTAGGGAAACAGGAGTTGAGTGTGGGAGTGCAGTTTAAAATAGGGTAGTGGTATGGGTTCCTGGGTGGCTGAGTTGGTTAAGCATCCAACTTTGGTTCAGGTCATGATGTCACGGTTCGTGGGTTCAAGCCTCACACTGGGCTCTCTACTGTCAGCACAGAGCCTGCTTCCAATCCTCTGTCCCCTCTCTCTGACCTTCCCCCACTCACACTCTCTCAAATAAATACACATTTAAAAAATTAAAAATAAATTAAAATTTTATTTATTTATTTAAAAAAATTTTTTAAATTTATTTTTGAGACAGAGACAGAGCATGAATGGGGGAGGATCAGAGAGAGAGAGGGAGACACAGAATCTGAAACAGGCTCCAGGCGCTGAGCTGTCAGCACAGAGCCCGACACGGGGCCTGAACTCATGGACCACGAGATCATGACCTGAGCCGAAGTAGGACGCTCAACCGACTGAGCCACCCAGGCGCCCCTAAAAATTTATTTCTTAAATGTGTATTTATTTTTGAGAGAGAGAGAGAGAGACCGTGATTGGGGAAGGGGCAGAGAGAGAGGGAGACACAGAATCCAAAGCAGGCTTCAGGCGCCCCATAAAAATAAATGAAAAATTTTTTAAAAGGGCAGTGGTGGAACATGCAACTCTTAATCTCAGGGTTGAGTTCACGCCCCACACTGGGTGTAGAGATTAAAAATATATATTAAAAAATAAATAAAATAGGGTGGCAAGGGGAGGTAGGACCAAGAAGTGACCCTTGGAAGTACAGGCTTCGAAGGAGAGGAGCAGGGCTCCCAGCGATAGGTGGGGAACAGAGTGTGCAGCAGAGGGAACAACCAGTGCAAAGGAGAAACAAATAAGGTACAAGGCAGCACAGGATGCATAATAAGCCCTTGTGTTAACAGAGTGTGGATAGAATCAATGTTCTCATTTCTTATATTTGCACAAAGGAGCCCGGATGCATGTAGGTAAAAGAAAGAAGAGGGCTCATGGGCAGGGAGACAGGGCAGTCGCGCCAGGTTGGACGGAAGTTGTTTCCTGCTGTATACCTGTTCGTACTTTGTCAAGATTTAAGCCCCGTGAATCAAAATGCCTCTCCTGTTGAAGACCAGAGACCTGTGTGCCATCTTGGCAGCCGTATTGCAGAGTCAGGGCTGATGGAAGTTTAACCGAAGTAACGATCATGGAGTAGGGCCGCGGAATGTATGCCGGTCAACACTGCAGGAAAAGGAGGCCAGGTCCCCCCACGGGCCGCGACTCCTCTGCGCCCGGGTTAGTGGTGGGCGCAGCGCACGTGTACGGCCCCTCTAAGAAGGAGCCCGTCCTTGGCAAATCTTCTCCCCCTCAGTCCATCTCAAGTAGAGGAGACCTTGGGACACAGCGCAGATCTAGGTTAACAGCATGAGCTTTGGACTTCACAGGCCTGGCAGCACGTGGGTGGCTCAGTCGGTTGAGCATCCGGTTTCGGCTCGGGGTGTGAGTTTCAGCCTCGCGTCCGGCTCTGCACTGACATCGAGGAGCCTGCTTGGATCCCCCGTCCCCCCCCTCTCTGCCCCTCCCCCACCTCAAAGATAAACATGAAAAAAAGCAAACTTACCGGCCTGGAATTAAGTTCAGGGGGGGTAACCTTGGCATCCTAACATCTTGTTTCCTCATCTGTTAAGTGGGGTTACTAATGGTTACAGAAGAGGAAAGCATGAGGAATTTGGTCATAGTCCTTTTGTTGGAGAGACAGCTAATACACCATTAAAAACATTTATAAGTTTGCTATGGTTTATGTTACTATTTTTTTTTTTTAAGTAGGCTCCACGCCCAATGTGGAGCTTAAACTCATAATGTTGAGATGGAGAATTGCAAAGGAGAGCCTTGTGTGGCTCAGTTGGTTAAGTGTCTGGATTCAGCTCAGGTCATGATCTCAGAAGCTTGTGGGTTCAAACCCCATGTCGGGCTCTGTGCGGATGGCTCAGAGCCTGGAGCCTGCTTTGGATTCTCTCTGCGCCTCTCTCTGCCCCTCCCCTACTCACGCTCTGTCTCTCTCCCTCAAATAAACGTTTTTAAAAAATTAAAAAAAAAAAAAAAGAATCACATGTTCTACCCACTGAGCCAGCCACATGCCCCTGTTAACTGCTCTTCACACAGTATGAATTTGTGCAAATATTTCCTTGAGATTCCTCACGCACTTCTTAGTTGGGATTCCAGCATGCACCCTTTGAAAGCCACCTCCAACCCACCTTGCATGGTTCAGGAGCCTGGGGACGTAGTCACAGGGGACTCTGTCTCCTTCCAAATGCCAGGCAGGGCAAGAGGGCCTAGAAACCCAAGCGCTCCTTGACGCTGTGACTCTGGTTTTGACCACACAGTATAGCTGCTGACCTAGATTCTGTAGAGTCTTCTGACTTGGTTCACTGTGCTGGTGCTGCCCTAGGGAACGCACAGCCCTCTGTCTAGGCTACTTTTAGAACAGGACATGGGTAAAGCAGCATTCACAATTCACAAAGAATGTTCCAGATTTTCCTGGGTAGAGACTGAGAAGGTAAGTAACAGTAGACAATTATAATGGCATTTAAACATTTCCTGATGCTGATCCAGGCCCTGATCTAACCATTCGGTGAATTAATTCCTTTTCATACCAGTCCTATGAACTGTGGTTCCATGACTTGGGCCTGGGGGTGTGCTCTGTCTCTCTCTCCAAAAAAATTTTTTTAATTAAAAAAAAAATTGTTTTTAGCGTTTATTCATTGTTGAGAGACAGAGAGACAAAGCATGAGTGGGGGAGGGGCAGAGAGGGAAGGAGACAGGAGACACAGAATCGGAAGTGGGCTCCAGGCTCCGAGCTGTCTGCACAGAGCCCGACACAGGGCTCGAACTCACAAACCATGAGATCATGACCTGCGCTGAAGTCGGACACTTAACCGACTGAGCTACCCAGGCGCCCGTCTCTCAAAAATTTTTTAATGTTTATTTATTTTTGAGAGAGGGAGAGGCAGAGCATGAGTAGGGGAGGGGCAGAGAGGGAGAGGGAGACACAGAATGCGAAGTAGGCTCCAGGCTCTGAGCTGTCAGCACAGACCCGACACGGGGCTTGAACCACGAACCATGAGATCATGACCTGAGCTGAAGTCGGATACTTAGAGACGTTCCATGGGAAGTTGTAACTGGCCCACCTTGGATTTGTACTTGTCCTTAACTGAAAATGGTAGCCAGAGAAATAGAGTAACTCTGTGGAGAAATCTAATTGGCCAGCGGCAATCCCAGGATAAAGGAGTGGGGAGGGAACAGAATGGGATTCCTGGCTTCCCAAACTGTACGATGGGTATTGGAGATAGGGAAGCAATGTTTCCTCTGAGGGAAGCCAGGCAAACCAAGATCCTAAGTCCTTGACACGTACTCAGGAGCTGTGCACACTTAGTTTGCCGTTACAGAGAGCCACCTCAGCTCCCAACAACCCCACTGTTTTCCAGGTGATTGTTCAGCGGTCTCTGGCTGCCAAGAACCTGTCCCATGCCAAAGGAGGCTCTCTGATGGCTGCCTACCTGAAGGTGCTTCCTCTCTTCATGATGGTATTCCCTGGAATGGTCAGTCGTGTCCTCTTCCCAGGTGAGAAGACAGTGGGGAGTAGAGGCCATCTGTCTTTGAGTTTCAGGCCCTGTGACATGTTCTAAATGTATGACTGCCATCCTAGAATGTGATTGGAGTCCCTGCAGAGTGATTTTGACTGAGGTATCTCCATCCGGACATTTGACTCTATACTGTTTCCCAACAGGGGTGCAACAGGAACGTCTAGTATATGTCCAATCGAGGGGTGACCCGTGTGTATTTTTTTGAAGCCACAAACTGAGCTAAGATCGTGTGGTTCCAGATGTCAGTTTCCTAAAGACTAATGTGAGAGTTCCTCTTAATGCTTTAGTGTTTCAGCTCCATTTGGTCATTTTGGCCCAGTGGCCAAATAACTTTGGGGGTATTTAACAAAAATCAGGGATATCATAGCCTCTAGAATATTTGCCTTAGAAAAGTTTTTTCAGTCTGGTAAAGTGATGACATTTGCACTGTGTGGATAAACAGGACTGGGGGGAGGGTGTAATCGGGAGTCACTGTGATGTCAGGAACAGCTGATCTGTATGGAGGAAAGTTCCTCTTTTTCCGTATCAGTGAGCTTTCTCTCATGCCCACCAAGGCTGTTAACTCAAAGGGGAGTGTAACCTAGAGTGCTTCCTCCTTTGTGCTTTATCCTAAACAGTGCCACCTGGTAAAGAAAGGGTAGGATGGCCCAGAAATTTTGTCAGAATAATTTAGGACAGTAAGCATTAGGAGGAAAGTGTGGGGAGCTGTCCGTGGTGCTAGACGCTGGGCTCATGCTCCTGCAGTCCAGATGGCATGGAGAACCTAGAGTCACTGGGCCAGTGTCCAGGGAAAGCGCACAAGGCTTAGAAAAACCCTCCTGAGACTAAGAGCTGGAGTGACTTGATGGAAAATACACAGCTCTCGGATAGGCTTAACATGTGCACAAGAATGCAGCTTTAAGCAACCTACGTTCATCATGCCGAGTCTTAACCGAGAGTGCAGTGGTTATGAATATGGACTCTGATTTGAACGGTGCAGCCAGAATCCTGGCTCTGCCACATACTAGCTGTGTGACCTTGGAAAGCCACTTGCCTCTGTTTCCTCACTCATAAAACGGGGATATTACTTCATGAGACGGAAAGCAGTTCTGGCACAAGTAAGCACTGTAGAAGTGTTTGCTCTTTTTTTTTTTTTTTTTTAATGTATTATCTCATTTACTCCTCAAAACAGCCTTAAGAGATAGGTACTGTTAGGGCTGTTTTCATTTACAGATGAGGAAATTGAAGCTCAGAGAAGTCAGTTCATGTGCTCATTTATTTACTCTTCTGTGTATCCACCAAAGATCCTGAGAGCCAATGATCTGCCAGGCCTTATTCTAGAAGATGCTGGGGATCCATTAGTGAATAAGACAAACAGTATCTCTGCTGTTGTAGGGCTCACATTCTAGTGGTGGAGGAGAAAAAGATAATAAATATCCATTGATTGTGCCGACAGCTGTGAGTGACAGGCACAGGGAGATGTTGCAGGGAATGCTGGGCAGTGGTTTCTTCTGACAAGCTTTCCAGGGATGTCCTCTGTGACAAGGAAGCCGTTGATCCACAAAGGGGCGCCTGGGTGGCTCAGTCGGTTAAGCGTCCAACTTTATCTCAGGTCGTGATCTCGAGGCTTGTGAGTTCAAGCCCCACGTTGGGCTCTGTACTGACAGCTCAGACCTGGAGCCTGCTTCGGATTCTGTGTCTCCCTCTCTCTCTGCCCCTCCCCTGCTCATACTCTGTCTCTCAAAACTAAACATTAAAAAAAAAAAAAAGTTGATCCATATGGATGTTTTCAAAATACATTTCAGAGTGGAGCCAATAAGATTTTTTTGAAGTTTATTCATTTATTTTGAGAGAGAGAGAGAGAGAGAGAGAGAGAATCCCAAGCAGGTCCTGTGCTGTCAGCACAGAGCCTGATGCGAGGCTCAAACTCACCAACTGTGAGATTGTAACCAGAGCTGAAATCAAGAGTCCAGCATTTAACGACTGAGCCACCCAGGCGCCCCGAGCTAATAAGATTAACGATGGGTTGGATGTGGGGGTTATGGAAGAGCAATCTATACCCCTCCTAGGCTACGTGACTTGCCAGAAGTTACCTGGCTAGTGCTGGGTGAGCTGGGATTTGAACCTAGGTGCATCGGCCTTCAAAGCCCAACTCTTAATCATGTATCAAGTTTGTTTATTTTGAGAGAGAGAGCGCGCATGGCAGGGAAGGGGCAGAGAGATAGGGAAAGAGAGGATCTCAAGCAGACCCCGCATTGTCAGCACAGAGCCCAACGCGGGGCTCGAACTAATGAATCATGAGGTTTTGACCTGAGCAGAAACCAAGAATTGGACGCTCAACTGACCGAGCCAGCCAGGTGCCCCTCATGTTACTGTATCTTGCAGCAAATTACACTTTAAGCTTTGGATCGGTGTCTGGAAGACCAATCACAAGACCCTGACCATCACTGTTAACAGCCAGCCAATCAGCAATCACGATGCCATGTTCTTTGCCCCTAAGGACTTTGTAATGTAATGGATGAGTCTGGTACTCAGGAAAAAGCAAGCTAAAATATAAATCAAAACACTCTAGCATGTGGTACCAGCAGTAAGTGTGAAGAGAGAGTGAAGTAGGGTGGAGAGGGTGAGGTGGTCATAATGTATTTGAAGGCCTGGACAAGTGCTTCTCCAAGTGTGGTCCCCAGTCTAGCAGCATCAGTGTCGCCTTGGAACTTGTTAGAAATGCAGGCTTTCAGGGTCGCCTGGGTGGCTCAGTCGGTTGAGCATCTGACTCTTGATTTCGGCTCAGGTCATGATCCCAGAGTTGTGGGATCGAGCCCCCTCCACACTCAAGTGTGAAGCCTGTTTAATTCTCTCTCTCTCTCTCTCTCTCCCTCTCTGTCTCAGTCTGCCTCTCTCCCCAACCTGTGCTCTCTCTCTCTTTAAAAACAATGCAAATTTTCAGGCCCCATCCAAGACCTACTGAATCAGAATCTCTTGGAGTTGAAGCCCGGCAATCTGTTTTTAACAAGCCCTCCAGAAGACTGAGAAACCCTGGCCACTCTACTTACCTGTTCCTGTGTCTTCCCCCATGTCTGCTCTGCCAGGTGCCCCCTGAATCCTCAATTGGGTCCAGAAACCACCTAAAAGGATGCTGCAGTCCTGAGCTATCATGAGTCTGGACAACACTCTCTTCCGCTTATCCAAGTGAGAAATGGTGCAGACTTTGAAATGAACCCTAGTGGAAACTGAGAAGCAAAACCACCCTCAAAACCAATAAAACATGAGTCTAGAAATGTACCCATTTACAAAGCCAGTGGTCCCACCTGAGCCCTGGAAATGGGAATGAGACCCACCCATGATACTTCTAGCTGTATGATTTGGGGAAGCCTTTTCACCTCTCTGGGCCTCAATTTACTTGTCTTTAAAATAGGGGTAATAACCACATCTTCCCCATGGAGTTGTGAAGAATATAAAGAAGGTATATGTACTGTCTTTATCTGTAGCACCTGAGCCATAGTGAACCTCCGGTGAATGTTGGCATTCAGAAACAGGTTTTGTGTTATTCGGATCTGACATTGCCAGAAGCATCCTTCCTGTCAGACATCAGAGGTTCTGACAGAAGAACCTGCCCCAGATCTGAATGGTTGATTAATTAACCTAAGGCATGTGGGTGGTTGTTACTGCATGTGGGTTAATGATCTGCCAGGCCGTTGGTTCCACATGTAACTTAGCTGAGCCAACTAATATCCTTATGGATTCTTTAAGCTGAACAGACAAGGACAATGGCCTTGTAAACTGTGTCTGTCACATTTCATGGTTGAAGGTTGCATGTCGAGAAGGATAAACAACCTGAAGTTAACAACCAAAGGTTAAACTGTGTAGTTAATTAAATATCTCTGGGAGAGTCTTTCTCCTTCTAGATGTACCTTGAAGACAGGGGCTTTTGGACAAAAAGAAGCAAAGCCCATAGGATTTGAAGGTGAACAAGACCTTTGCCTGACTGGGAGGCTCCTTACGATGTTCTGGGCATGGGAATGACAGTACTTCCTTATCTTTTAAGACTTCTCAGAGGAGTCATAAAAAGCCAAGAACTTTGAACTCTCAAAATAATTTTTCTTAAGATGTTTTCAGCTCAAGACTTCTCATCAAATATCACTTTTGGTCTACAGTTTTAATTTTACGTAAGGATTGAACCAGAGTTTTGGGGGCATCTACTTCTATTCCGCAGCAATTGTATGATCGGTTGTGGCCACAACACCCATTAGTGGATGTTAGTGGAGCAAAGGGTCCCGTCCTTGAGAAGACAAATGACAGCGTGTGGAGAAATTTTATAGAGACCAGTATGACTTTGGACTTCCCAGTGGATGAAAGGGCCAAGAGTATTTCCATTTCTGAGGTCTGATGTTACAAAAAGGAAGATACAACAATATTGCATCTAAAAAAAATTTTTTTTTCATTTTTGAGAGAGACAGAGACAGAGTGTGAGCAGGGGAGGGGCAGAGAGAGAGGGAGGCACAGAATCTGAAACAGAGCTGTCAGCACAGAGCCTGACACGGGGCTTGAACCCACGAACCTCGAGATCATGACCTCAACCGAGGTTGGAAGCTTAACCAGTTGAGCTACCCGGGTGCCCCATTTTGCATTTTAAAATCGTGGTCTCCTTTGACATTTATTAAATTAGCAGTTTTAATGCAGGTAAAAATATAGAATATATAAGCTCATCTGGTATACTGTCCAACATCTGCTTTTGAGGCCTCACCTAAATGATTATCATGACACTGGAACTGCATTGGAATGGGCGGGGGGTGGGGGGGAAGTCGGCACAGGCAGTGGAGAGCTCCATGTTCACTTGTAAACTGAGGTTCGAGATGGGCTGAAAAGCAGTGTCACCCCTCAAAATGAGGGAAAAGGACTGAAGCCTTTGGATTGAGAATAGGGGGCCAGAGGTGATTCATGGGAGCTAGTTTTCAGTCCATCTGGCAGAGGAGACTTGAGAGATCACAAGTGGCCCAGCCAGGGTGACAGGTGTTGGGTAGACGTTGGCACGGTGGTGAGGAGCATTGGTCGGCTCAGATATCAGGAGCTGAGGAAGGCAGAAGGTGACAAGGTGACAGGAAAGATGTCATTCAGATGCAGGTGCCAAACCATTGAGACCATACAGAGTTCTGAAGGCCCCAGTGGTCACGATTGAGCCTCAGATGAGGTGACTGGCTCATTAAAGATGGAAAACATACACTCTCTTGGTCTTCCTCCTCTGAAAAATTGGATTGGGAGTCAGGAGACCTGGGTTTCAGCTCTGCCTCTGACATGACGTAGGTGTTTATAATCAGGTCCCTCGCCCTGGTTCCTTATCTGTGAAATGGTTAAAGTAATCTCTGCCTTCCTCATATGGTTATGAAAAAGTAAACAGCAGTTCTGTGATAGCTAGCCCCGGCCCCATAAAAATTTATTGAGCACCTACTCAATGCCACACATTCTGTCCTCTGAGCCGGAGACCTAGGCTCATCTTCTGGGATTGTGTTCATCCTTAGGCTAGGAAGACATAAAGAACTACAGATGCCAGGGGGCACCTGGGTGGCTCAGTCGGTTGAGCGTCTTGACTTCGGCTCAGGTCATGATCTCATGGTTCGTGAGTTCGAGCCCCGCCTCGGGCTCTGTGCTGACAGCTCAGGGCCTGGAGCCTGCTTCAGATTCTGTGTCCTCCTCTCTCTCTCCGCCCCACCCCTGCTTGTGCTCTGTCTCTCTCTGTCTTTCAAAAATGAATAAACATTAAAAAATTTAAAAATAAAAAAGAAAGAACTACAGATGCCAGGAAGCCATGATGGATTTACACTAGAAAACTAGAATGCTGTCCAGGAGGGAAAAGACCTGATACAGAATTACAGGGAGAGAAGAGACATTCAGCCAGCATGGTCGGGTTGTTATGAGCCTACAGTGAGAAAAGCTATTGAGGAGATGGGTAAAGAGGGATTTAGAAAATAACTCGCCACGTGCCAGTCAATGGCATTCGCCTTTGCACCTCCGACAAACGGCAGGCAAGATGTGAAATGCTTGCGGCCCCTTTTGGGGGATCCGGGGATGCAGCCTGATGTAGGACACTGTGGAGAGAGTGGCCGCTAGGTGTATGTCAGCTTTATTTGGGTCACGGTAATAACAGCTGCAATGTATCCAGCCCTTCCTGGGTATCAGACTGTGTTAAGCGCATGACATATGTCATCTCGGCCGACCCCCGCTACGATCGTTATGTGACCGTCCCAGTTTTGCAGCGATGGCAAGGCTAAACAAGAAGGTCGTGGTGTACAGAGTCCAGGCTCCTTTATTTCATTGAGCTTTGCTGGTATATACAATAACCCTGGCTCCTGGTGCCGGCCTACGTCAGGCGGGCTGTGTTTTGGCAAGGCCTGGGCTCAGAGGCTCTGCTCACTCCGGGCCTCGTTTCTTCCACAGATCAAGTGGCTTGTGCGGACCCAGACACCTGCCTGAAGGTCTGCAGCAATCCCTCTGGCTGCTCAGACATCGCATACCCCAAACTTGTGCTGGAGCTCCTGCCCACAGGTAATGTCCCCTCTCCCCTAAGTGCAGTCCCCTGGAGCCTCCAGAAAGGAGGGCCTCAGCTGAGCCCTGACCTGAAGGAGGGACAAGATGGGAGGGACTGAGCCACAGAGCCCCCGGATAAAACCCAGGCCCTGGCTCTGCAGGGGTCTCCGCCTGACTTCCCACAACCAACCCCAGTCGCTCCTCATGGTCCCCTGAGTTCTGCCTCCTCCTAGGGGCACCGACTGGGATCAGCTGGTGCTACAGGCCTGGGGTCCTGGGGTCATGAGTGGAGGTAACAGCCGGTAGCAGGAGAAACCTGAGGCCCATAGACCTCCCTTTTGCCCCCAGGGCTCCGTGGGCTCATGATGGCCGTGATGGTGGCGGCGCTCATGTCCTCCCTCACCTCCATCTTTAACAGTGCCAGCACCATCTTCACCATGGACCTCTGGAATTGCATCCGGCCCCGGGCGTCCGAGAGGGAGCTCATGATTGTCGGCAGGTAAGGCCGTAAGGAGCAGGGCCGGGGGAGGGGAGTGAAAAGTCCCACACACCCAGGGAGGAGAAGGCTGAGCCCACCCAGAGGCCACACCCCACCAGCCACTCATCCTGGAGGCTCAGCCTCCTCTGATGGCAAAGGGGAGGTTCCTTAGGACTCTGTGCAGAGAAGTCACTCATCCAAGAGACGTTCCCTGAGCACCTACTATGTGCCAGGTGGCCGGGCGCACAGCAGTGCAAAGCAAAGATTTAGTTCTTGCTTTCACAAAACTAAAGAGAAGAGAATTACAGAGAAAGGATAATTAAAAAGCAAATTACAGAGTGCCTGAGTGGCTCAGATGGTTAAGTGTGCAACTCTTGATTTTGGCTCAGGTCACGATCTCATGGTTTGTGGGATCGAGCCCCCACATTGGGTTCTGTGCTGATGGCATGGAGCCTGCTTGGGATTCTCTCTCTCCCTCTTGTCTCTGCCCCTCCCCTGCTCATGTGCTCTCTCTCAATAAATGAATAAACGTTTTTTTTTTTAATTAAAAAAATAAAAGGAAATTACAGCCCCAATGAGTGCTATGATCAGGAGCCAGGAGATGTAAAGATTCAGAGGAGGAGTCCGCAGCCTGGACTGGGTGGGACCCCAAAGCCTGGTAAAAGGGGGATGGGGTTCTGGGGACTCAGGAAGGCTTTCCTTTAAAAAAAATTTTTTTAATGTTTATTTTTGAGAGAGAGAGACAGAACGTGAGCGGGGGAGGAGCAGAGAGAGGGAGACACAGAATCCGAAGCAGGTTCCAGGCTCTGTGCTGTCAGCATGGAGCCCGACGCGGGGTTCAGGCTCACAAACTATGAGATCATGATCTGAGCAGAAGTCAGACACTCTACCCACTGAGCTACCCAGGCATCCCCTCAGGGAAGGCTTTTCTATCAAGGCTTTTTGCAAGGTTCTGAAGTCTAGGAGGGGGGGGGGACCGGAAGTGACCAAAATGAATGGTATGCAAATTTTATGTAAAACACATGCTAATAAGGCATCTTGGAGCCCGGAGGGCTGTCTCAGTCTTGGGTTAGTGAAAGCATTCTTAGGTCAGACACAGACAGCATAACCCAGAAAAGAAAAAATAATCGTAATACATTAGACTTCATCAAAAGCTAAAAGTTTTTCACTTCAAAGGGCACCATCAAGGCAATGAGAAGAGACGCCACAGATGAGGAGAAAATATTTGCAAGCCATGTAGCTGCGATCTAGATCAATCTCCAAAATGAGACTGTACCCCTAGAAAGCTACACACCCCCTAGAATGGCTGTAATCAAAAAGGCAAGGAGGCTCAGTTGGTCGAGCGTCCGACTTCAGCTCAGGTTGTGATCTGTGGGTTTGAGGCCCACATCGGGCTCTCTGCTGTCAGTGCAAAGCCCGCTTCAGATCCTCTGTCTCCCTCTGTGCCCCTCTTCCACTTGCGCACGTGCGCACACGCACTGTCTCAAAAATAAACGTTAAAAAAAGAGAGACACGGAGGTAGAGAAATAGCAACTTTCATAGCACTACAGGTAAAAATGTAAAACGGTCCAACTGTTTAAAACAGTTTGGCGGGTTTTTTTTTTTTTAATGTTAGTTTATTTTTGAGGGAGACAGTGTGAGCAGGGGAGGTGCAGAGAGAGAGAGAGGGGAACGGAGGCTCTGAAGTGGGCTCAGTGCTGGCAGCAGAAAACCCGAGGTGGGGCTCGAACTCACGAGCTGTGAGATCATGACCTGAGCCAAAGTGGGACGTTCGACCAACTGAGCCACCCGGGCGCCCCAGCAGTGGATGCTCTGAATCTTGATTGTGTTACCCGAAGTTCTGGGATTGTACACTTGCGATGGGTGAATCTTATGGTGTGAAAATTCTACCCCAATAGAGCTGTTAACAAGAGACAGCAGTAAGCATCCCGGGAGGCATACTAACCAGGGTCTCTCTCGGCCTGCTGTCAGGGTGTTTGTGTTGTTGTTGGTGCTGATCTCCATCCTCTGGATCCCCGTGGTTCAGGCCAGCCAGGGGGGCCAGCTCTTCATTTACATCCAGTCCATCAGCTCCTACCTGCAGCCGCCAGTGGCTGTGGTCTTCATCATGGGATGTTTCTGGAAGCGGACCAATGAAAAGGTAGCTCTGGACGAGTCTCCACCACGCGAGAAGCTAGCGCCGCCCCGTGAGGGGATGGGTGGCGTTTCCGGGGATGCGTTTCTGTGGAGGGAGGCATGGGGAGGGTGCCACCTGGCCTTTGCAAAGCAGCGATGGGGGTTCTGTGTTGATGCATTCCATCATTAAACGGGGGAGCCGAGTTAACAAGGAGTGAATTATGCATAAATGATTAGTCACGTGTGAAAGATAAACAGCTGAGTAACTTGCAGTCCTTTCAAATCACTGACGTGTGCATTGACCGTCCCTAGAGAGCCAAGTTCTTGAGGACGGCTTGTCAAGGTCGAGGTCGAGGTCCGCAGAGGCCCAGGCCGGCCGCCCCTTAACCTTGGACGTCTCTAAGATGGCCTTGCTCTGATTTACAGGGTGCTTTCTCAGGTCTGATCTTGGGCCTTCTCCTAGGCTTGATTCGGCTGGCCTTGGACTTCGTTTACACGCAGCCTCGGTGTGACCAGCCAGATGACCGCCCGGCCGTGGTGAAGCACGTCCACTACCTCTACTTCTCCATGATTCTGTCCGCGGTTACTCTGATCACGGTGTCCATTGTGAGCTGGTTCACGGAGCCACCCTCCAAGGAAATGGTACATTTGGGTTTGGTACTGTGTCACCACGGAGACCCTGTGCCGTGAGCAGACGGACCCACACTGGCCTTAACAAAGAGGGTTCGATTGTTCAAAAAGCTGGGACATCCAGGGTTAGGCTTGAGGGACGGCCTGATTCAGGGCTGAGGATCATCAGAATGCATCCTTATTTCTGCCTCTATTTTCAGGCACCACAGGGGCCTGCCAGCTTCTAAGGCTTTTATCTTCTCTTATATTCATTAAGCAATAGCAGAAACATGTTCATCCCAGCATTTCTGGCAAAGCTCCCGATTCCCATCGATGGAGTCGGCTCGACACATGTATCTGCGAACCAATTCAGTCCCTGTAGCTAGAGAAATATACGTGCTGAGTGGCTCACGGGCGGGTCCCCCCAGATTCCCGGGCTGGGGTTAATAAGCTCTGGGGGCTGGAATGAGGGAGGGGTGGGGGGAGGTCCCAACAGAACTGAGGCTGCTGAAGTTACCTGGGGGAATCGTGGGGGGAATGCCCGCTGCTTCTGAAGAGTGCAGGGAGTGGAGCTCGTGGTAGGTGCAGTGACAGGGCCAGGCCGGGGACATTCTCAGACATGAAGCTGAACGCGGGGTCGAACAGGGGACCCCAATCTTCTAATCCATCGCTGCTCCTTAGGTAAGCCGCCTGACCTGGTTTACTCGTCATGACCCCATGGTCCAGAAGGAGCAGCCACTCCCCCCAGCAACTCCCCTGCCTCTTCCCGTCTCTCAGAATGGGACCCCCGAGACCAGCATCACCACCATCCAGTTGGAGATGATTCAAGAAAACATATCCAAACCCCACAGCTGTGAGTGGTCTCTCCGCAGTTACAGTCGAAGCCCAGGAAGAATTCTCTGTTTCGGGGGGGAGTTTTTCTACCAAATCATAAGCCAGAGAAGGGGCAGAAGTGACATTTTAGCATCGCCTGACTCCCAATGTCCAGCCTTGCAAGTGGGTTCTTCAGTAACTTTCTTTCTTTCCTTTATTTAGTTAATGTTTACAAAAAAAATGTTTTTTAATGTTTATTTTTGAAGGAGAGAGAGAGAGAGACAGAGTGTGAGTGGGGGAGGGGCAGAGAGAGAGACAGACACACACACAGAATCTGAAGCAGGCTCTAGGCTCTGAGCTGTCAGCACAGAGCTCGATGCAAAGCTTGAACCCATGAACCGTGAGATCATGACCTGAGCTGCTCAACCGAGCCACCCAGGCGCCCCTATTTAATGTGTATTTTTGAGAGAGAGAGACAGAGCACAAGCTGGGGAGGGGCAGAGAAAGGGAGACACAGAATCTGAAGCAGGCTCTGAGCTGTCAGCACAGAGCCCAATGCAAAAGCTCAAATCCACAAACTGTGAGATCATAACCTGAGCTGAAGTTGGATGCTTAGCCGACTGAGCCACCCAGGTGCCCCTAAGTTTATTTATTTTGAGAAAGAGAGAGAGAATGAATGGGGGGAGGCTCAGAGAGAGAGAGAGAAGGAATCCCAGGCAGCCTCTGCACCATCGGCATGGAGCCTGATGCAGGGCTCGAACTCACACACCACGAGATTGTGTCCTGAGCTGAAATCAAAAGTCAAACACTTAACCCAATGAGCTCCCCAGGCGCCCCTCAGTAGCTTTCATCAGATACCTCGCTGGGAAGCAATAGCAGCAAACACTTGCTGAGCGCCTGCTAGAACATGGCTCACCTAATCCTCTCGAAATCCCACAAGGTAGGCTGGAATACTACTGGCATTCTCTAAATTACACTCGTTCCAAACTGGCAGCTTGCAGACACACTGTGGTTTAGCCCACCTACCATTTTAATGAAATGTGACTTAACATTTAAAAATCGGGAGATTGCATGTAAAATTCCAGATATCTGTCTTCTCCTGGAAAATGGGGAGATTGTAACAACACTGGGCCCACATGTCTGCACGACTGACATCTGGAGCTTGTAAAGTGGGCTCCTTAAGACCTGGGATGTGCCCTTCAATTAGCCAAAGTCCCCATCAGCCCCTATTGCCTCCATGACCCTGAGGCTGTGGGCTGTTGTTCATCATCACGCGTGGCCCTGTATATATATATATATATATATATATATATACACACACACACACACACACACATACATGCACACACATGCATACACACTGTGGCTATGTGTCCACATCAGCCTAACAGGGGAAACTCAAGTATAGATCCAGGAGGCCGTGCATTTCAAGAGACACGAGAGATACACCAAGTATTTGTTACTACGTGAGGAACACATCTGGTTGGTCCCCTTGGTGTCTTCTCCGGGACGCACAGCCCATCCTTATGACCTTCCTTTGGGTTCTTCTAGGTGACACGACCCCAGAGCAGTCCAGAGTGGTACGGGCCATCCTGTGGCTCTGTGGGATGGAGAGCCGGGGCAAGGAGGAGCCCCCCAGCAAAGTGGAACCCGTCATCGTCTCCTTGGAAGAAAACCCCCCCGTGAAAACCCTTCTGGACATCAACCTCATCGTGTGTATTAGCTGTGCCATCTTTGTCTGGGGCTACTTTGCTTAACGTGGGGTGAACCCAGGCGTCCGAGCTCTCAGTTTATTTTCCGTGCCCTGTTTTTGTAATGAGAGAAGATAAGTAATAAAGCTTTGTTTGTTTACCACGAGGCTTCATGGGAGTTCCTCCGGGGCATTCTCAAAAACAAACTTAAAAAAAAAAAAGCAATGGCGGTTCGAATCTGGGGGAAAAAGAAGTGTAAACGGTTCCTTTTCTCAAAGGGCTGTTCACTCTTCTTACCTGTCGTGGAACACCAAGAACGACATTCAGAGGGATAAAGAAGCAAAGAGACCCCCAAGGCCTCCCAGCCCAGCAGCTGCCACGCTGGCCCGGCCGAGCGCCAACGCTTAACTTTCTCCCGCTCCCTTCGACGTGCGGGGACCGGGACCTGCGTCCCACCGCTTGCCTTCCACGCTGGCAGGCTTTGGGGGAAGCAGCAGCCGGTCCCCAGCGCTCTCTCACTGCAGGGCCGCTCCTCCCTGAGATCCCCGGGAAGTGGGCCAGGCGGCGCCCTGGAATCTTGTGCTTGAAGAAAATCAGGGAACTGCGCGCCCTTTCCAAGCACTGGCGGAGACTTTTCTCTGCTTCGTCGTCCACGTGCTGCTTTCCCTCAAACAAGCGGCCAGAAGGATGGACAAGTCTGTCCACAGCGAATCTCTGCTGGCCCAGGGGCAAAGCCACCGTGTCCCTGGCTGGGTCAGCCATCCTCACGTCTGTGTTCTGGGCCCTCGTGGGGTCTGATGGGATCTCCGGTCCGGGCTGTTGGCCCCACGCACGGCGTAGAGCGAGGGCAGACTGCCAGAGCTAGCCGGGAGCCCACCTCTGGGGCGGCCCAGCGCCATGAGCGAGGATTCCAGTCCCGGGACAGGGGGCTGGCGGGGTGGATGGGAACCATGTGCTGGCGTGACAGGGCTGGGGAACAGGAGTCTCACAGGGGACCCCGGTTTCCACACTTGAGAGGAACATGGACAGGAAACCGGGGGCCGAGGAGCCATCGGCTCAGTCGCTCAGTGTGCTTCCCTCAGTAACTGGGGGCAGCCTTGTCGGAGGCCGGGCCTTGCCACGCTGATCCGTGGGCGGAGGCACACCCCAAACTTTGCGGGGAGCCCCTCCCCAGCGTGTTGCTGGCAAGAGCCTGAGACGGCATCTGAGGCGAGTGGGCTCCAGGGGGGACGAACATCCCTCTCCAGGGGCCAAAGGTGGGGAGGGGGGCCCGGCAGGCCCTGCTGGGGTCCTGAGCTCCCCCGCGCTGCCCCTCCGCCAGGCCCCAGAGATCTCTGCTGCTGCTGGTCGGGGTCGGAGCTGCGTTTCGAGCAGGCCACGGCCATCTCCCCCGGATCACTGCCACAGCCTCCCCACTGGCCTTCCTGCCTCTCGTCTCGCTCACTGTCCACCCACAGGCAGAGAGAGCGGATCTGATCAAGCCACTGTTCTGCGTAGGTCCCTTCGGTGACTTTCCCAGGCTCGCAGGATGAAGTCCACATTCCCTGATGGGAATAACCCCTGATGGCCAGGCCTCTCTGCGGCTTCGACTCTGACCCTCTCCCCTCGCAGGCTAAGTCCACGTCACTCTCGGGGTTTCCCACCTCTGGGCCAAGCACAGGGCTGGTGCACAGTGGGTCCCGGAAGTCCGGTTATATCTGTCTGCTCTTCCCTCCACCTAACCTACCCCTCCTTCTTCTGCCTAACTCCTAGTGTCTGCTTGAACACCACTTCCTCCGGGAAGCCTTCTGGGATCATCCCACTCAGGCCCATTAGGGCATGTGCCTTCAAAGCAGGTATCACACGTCATCGGTTCCTTAACTGTCTTCCCAACTGGAGTGAAAGTTCCACAAAGGTAAAGTCTGTCACATGGACACCTAGCACAGTGCCTGGCGAATGCACAGGTGGAGGGCCTCCAGGACGCAGATGTCATCCGGCTCCTGGTCTCACGTCCACCGGCCGCAGCCCTGCCCCGGCCTGACTGCCCACCCCTGCCTGGGGACCAGGAAGGAATACCCACTAGCCCTGCACAGATTCAGCCCCCGAGGTCTGAGCTTGTGCAGGGGACCAAATGGCCAGTCCAGTCACCTGTACAACCTCGACCACAGACCACGAAGGGTCTGCAGGGCCGCCCTTTGGATTGGCGCTCACCTTTGGGACGGTCGGTCGGCAAATGGGGCCACCTCTGCCTCCCTAAGGATGTGTTCCTCTGTCCGCTGGCCCCCCTTCCCGCCACCTCCACCTAAATCTGGGCCTGAATCAGCTCTTCTCCTGGGGTCCCCTGCCAAGCAGTCTTGCCCCTGCTCTAGTCCATTCCCTGCGGTCACAGCCGCAGGGGTCTAAACTACAAACCGCGGGGACTGCCACCCCCCTTCGCCCCCACCATGGCTCCCTCAGCGGCTCCCAACTGCCCTGGACAACTGGACGAGGCCCTTGGTGCTCCAGCTCCTCCTCACCTCTCAGCCTGGCTCCTTGCCTCTGAGGCATCTACTTCACCAGCTGTCCTTCCGTCTGCAGGGCCCGCCTCCACCTGCCCGTGGCTCCTCCCTCTCCACACCCTGCTGTGTGTCCTGGGTTCGTGTGCCAGTTTCCCCGGCAGCCAGGGCCATGCTTGTGTGGCTCAGGTTGGGTCCCCAGGGTCTGGGCCAGCACATGGAAGAGCGAGCCCTCAGTATTTACTTGGAGGACACCCAGCAATTATCTAGAAGACCAGGCTTCAATTCTGAGGGTCCTTGTGTGAACATACAAATGCGGGGTCCCTATCATGAACTGACATGCAAACAATTTTTTGGTCGTTCAAATGTAATTTATTGATGTGCATAAAGACTCCATTCAGATACAAGTAGAGAGGGTGAAAACAGAACGCTGATGACTTTTTTTTGGTTCTCTCAAAAGAATATTTGGTTCGAATGTTGCCCCACGTGTCATTTGTGATGACGTTCTCATGTGTGTGGTGTAGACCCTAAGGTGACCCTCGACGATCCCCACCTCCTGGTGTTTGTGCCCTTGTATAGTCTCTCCCCTTGGTGGTGGAGAGACCCACAACCGTCTACTGACCAGTTGAACACGGCAGAGGTGACGGGATATCAGTCGGTGGTTACATCACATCACGTAAGACCGTCTTGCCAGCAGATGCATCCTGGAGACTGTCTTTGCTGACCTGATGCACTAGCGGCCACACTGGGGAAGCCGACGAGTCGAGGGGCTGTGGGCAGCCTCTAAGAGCTGAGGGAGACCTCCAGATGTGGGCCAGCAAGAAGCCAGGGCTCTCAGACCTTGTGGTCCTACAACCACAAGGGAGCTTAGGTGTGGATTCCTCCCCAGTCAAACCTCCAGATGAGACCCTGACCCTGGCCAGCACCTTGACAGCAGCCTGTGAGACCCTATGTGGAGGCCCCGCTGAGCTGTGCCTGGACTCCTGACCCACAGAAGCTGGGAGGTGATACGTGTGTGTCGTTTTAGGTTGCCAAGTCTGTGGGCGTCTGTCACGTAGCAGTGGAGAACTGACACACTGTGTATGGCTCGTCAACGCGTGGGAGACGCAAAGGGGGAGTTGGCAGAGAGTATGGAAAGGAAAGCTCGCCCACGGAGCCACAAGGGGTCTGTACAGCTGTGTCCCTGAGTGAGCAGAGGGGGACAGCTTCTTTTAGGAAGTGCATCAAGTAGGGGCCATTGGTTGTCAGTAACAGAAACGAACCCAAGAAAGCTGATGCAAAAAACACAAAAGGAATTTATTGTGTGGCTCTGAGGGCAGGAAGTGCAGAATGGCCTCAGGACACAGATGGGCTGTGGGTGGCAAGGGGACTACAGAGACACCCCCAGAAATGGCTTCCAGGGAGAGGTGCCCCGACACCACCCCACTTTTTGCCTGGCTCCCCTTAGCTGGCAGTTGAGGTAGCTCAGGCCACTTTCTGCCTCTGGCTTTGCTGTGCCGGATCTTTCCCCGTCCCTAGCTCCGCCACCATGATATCAGTGGGGGCCACTGGTTTAGAAACATCCGTCAGTGAGCTGCTGCTACCCAATGGGATGTAAGACTCTAGACTGTGAGTCACTGATGTCACCTGGGGCCTTGGAGCCAAGAGACGGCAGAACAGTCTGTGAGACAGGGTGGAGTCTCTCGAGTTCGGTTGCAGACCACCAGGGCCATGGCGCTGGTGGGGAAACGGTGGGAACAGACGTCAGGTAGAGAAGCCAGAGAAGGATCGCCTTCAGACCTTCAACTATGAGCATGTGTGAGACTCACTGGGAGCTACAGTCCCAAGAGAGGGACAAGGGTCCATCCGTGGAGCCCCCAGGGATTTCCTTGGTCCAGCTGCATCTAAACTCCTGGGGATTCACAGGGTAGGACCAAGCAGAGTCAGGCCGCCGGGGGCCTGTGCTGACCCCCCCCCCCCCCCCCCCCCCGTGGTCTCCAGATGCTGGATTAAGAACAGGACAGATGGGTCCTGAATGCAACGTGTGTCAGTCAGGAATAGGGCCATGACCCTGGTGTTGCTGTGGGCAGGGGAGCAGGAAGAGAAGGCCTGAGCACACAGGGCTAGAACATTCTATGAGAAAGCGTTCCGTAGAGAAGGGAAGGAAACCATCTGAAGGGGCAGATGACTGGCACCATCTTCCTAGACACCAGCACCTTCCTGGATGAGCAGGATGGCCACCGTGAGTTTAAATCACAAGACCTCTCCTGCTCTCTGGCGGTGTTAGTGCCAGGAGAAGGGGACGGCAAGGTGGCGACTCTCCCAGCAGGGGTAATCACGTCTCTGTGGGACCTTGGAGATGCTTCCACCATGATGCGGTTACAGCTCCGAATGCAAGCCAAGCCGCCCACACCCCACTCTGGTCCTCCCCCATTCAGGAAGATGCGCAGTAGCCTTGGTCTGGTATTCACCTTTGACACGCATAACCATCATTTTTCTTTAGATTGGAGCTGTTGGGGTTGGGAGATCATTACCAACAAAGGAGAGTGAAAACCAAAACATTCTTAAAATAAAGAGGGTCTGTGTTGTATTTTGGAGCCAGCAATAATAAAACGCATGTGCCGCTCTGGAGAGAACTGTCCACCGTGGACCTTCCTGGTCCCCAGGCACCAACGCCATCTCCTCGGCAAGCATGGTGTCCCAGCTTCCCCCCGAGTGCCAGCTCAGGCTCCGCGACATCTCCGAGGTGCTGCACAGATGCTGGATTATGGACAGTGGGCTCCCTGGGGAAGGGGCTCGATGCTGATGGGCAACCGACACCGAGCCTCTTGCTTTCTGCAAGGAACTTGGTCTACAGCAAAGGGGGGATGGGGGAGAGTGAGCCTTAAGTGAATATAAATTTAAGATACATGGGTTTATAGGTACCTATTTTTTAAAAAATACCTTCTTGTTTGTCCAGTGCTTAGTTTTGATGTGTCAGTGTTTCTTTTTTTCAATGTTTATTTATTTATTTATTTATTTTTCAACGTTTATTTATTTTGGGACAGAGAGAGAACAGAGCATGAACGGGGGAGGGGCAGAGAGAGAGGGAGACACAGAATCGGAAACAGGCTCCAGGCTCTGAGCCATCAGCCCAGAGCCTGACGTGGGGCTCGAACTCACGGACCGCGAGATCGTGACCTGGCTGAAGTCGGACTGCGCCACCCAGGCGCCCCCTTTCAATGTTTATTTTTGAGAGAAAGAGAATGCGACCGAGGGGCAGAGAGAGGGGGGAACAGAGGATCTGAAGCAGCCTCTGTGCTGACAGCAGCGAGCCCGACGCTCACGAGTTGTGAGTCAGACACTTAGCCAACTGAGCCCCCAGGCGCTTCAATAGGTACCTATTTTCAATGTAGTTAATAATTAGTAAGTGTAGGAAGCACTTTGGGGGCACAGGGAATTTTGAGTTGGGAGGAAAAAGGGATTGCCCTTTGCAAGTTACGGCTGTTAAACTTCACAGCCTCACTTCCGTTTCGTGCCACCAGTACCGCGTGTGCTGCTGAAGCGGAACACAGGGTCGGTGTCCTCCGGGCAAGGCACAGGTCGCTGATGTGCCTGGCAACCAACTCCCCCAACGGAATGGTTCAAGGCAGCCGACGCTGGCAGTGTGTGTCCCTGCCTAGTCCCCCGAGGAGCCCACCACGTCTGGGCCACCGGGAGCGGCTGTCATCAGAACAGGCATCCAGACCGTGGGCCCCACTCTGCTCTATTTCCCCACCTGCTCCTCCCGAGTCTTTCAACCCTGGGAGGGCAGTGCCTTCCCGCCACCGGAAAAGAGCGGCTTCGGGACTCCCGCACTGGGTCTGTGGGGCCGACTGTTCTGTCTCTGGCTGGACAGGGAAGGGAGTCAGGACCGGTAAGTGCACAGGAAGAGCCCGACCATGGAACACTCACTCGGGGACAGCCAGTCCGGGAGGTCTCTGGGGCACCTGGGGGCTGGCATCACTGCCGCGACTTTGCTCTCCATTCCTTCAGGCTTCTACGGTCACAGACCCCCTGACGTCTCATCCGAATCCTATTTGGGTGAGAGACAGCACGCACACGCACGCATACACACAGTCCACGGTCTTGCTTCTAAGAATGATAAAGTTTTCATGTAAACCACAGAATATATTTAATTCAAATTAAACATGAAACTAGAATATTGTTCGGTCCTTATCAAGTAGCAATTACATTGTTTAAAAAAAAAAAAAAAAGAACAGTACGTTTCTTTCTACATTCTGCAATCCGGCAAGGCACAGGTCACATCCAGTTTGCTGAGGTGACGGATCCAGCAGTCACCATCGATGCGCGTGGTTTTCGGGGGCTCGGGGAGGCACAGACCATACTTCATACAAAATGATTCTGCGGCGATTCTGAAGGAGAGGGACCTCCCTCCTAAGGTGTGAGAATCAAAGTCCAAGGAGCAGGAAGTGGGTGATCTGCATAACGAACGCATTTTATTAAATAGTTAACGCGGTATTCTTCATTCCGAACGGCCTGCACTAACCGCACAGCGACAAAGCTTCCTCCCCACGTCTCGGCGAGCATACTCCTTCCGTTCTAGCTACTTCGTTTTCTTTTGTCTTTTTCCGTTTTTCCTTCTTTTAGAAATGTTTCTGGGCATGATTTCCTTCCCAGGAAAGAAAGCCAGCGTCCTCAAGACACAGGTCATTCGGCTTCAAGTGTCAGCCCCCACCTTGTCCTCGGGCTGCGGGAGGCGAGGCCCTGCACGTCAGGCCTTCGTTTCCCTTCACTGGAAGCTCTTCGCTGTTGGGTCTGCAAGGGTAACTGCGCACCTGCCCCTGCTCCACGCGCCAGGGTGGAGGGGGCCGGGCTGGGGGAGGCTTTCTTCACAGGGCGGTGCTTTCCGTGTCGTTGTCTATGTCCAACAGAATGCGCCCGGGCACGTCTCTGCTTGCGGAGTCTGAATGCGTGTCAGGAAAGGTGCTGCGAAGCGGTTCTGAAACTCTAGAACTGGTGTCTGGACAAAAACAGGAGACACGGGATGAGCGCGTGGTAATGCCGAAGCCGCCCGGGGGCGCTCCGAGAGGAAGGGGAGCCAGAAAGTCCAAGTCAGCCCATGCACACACGCCTTCTCGTGCTAGAGCCGCCATGAGCCCTTGGGAGCGCGGTCAAGCCTCCAAGACCCCAGGGCAGCTCTCGGATGCAGCCTTGCAGCGCGTGCTCGCTCTGACCGAGGAGAGGAAACCTCATTCTCGCCAAGCCCTCTGACGCACTAACGGAACTCCCCTCACAACATCTGGGCCGCGGGGACAGGTGTGCTTCACTGGAGACAGCCCCCTCCTCCGGGGCTGAGGGGTTATTCCTCTTAGCAATGCTACGCCAGCCTCCCACCAGTGACATTCGGGGCTGGATCGTTCTGGCTTGCGGGGCTGCCTGCAGGGTGCATGGCAGCAGCCCTGCCCTTGACGCCCTAGATGCCGTGGCAAACGGCCCCCTCTCCCCCAGGGTGACAAAGATGTCTCCAGATACTT
The DNA here is from genome assembly GCF_022837055.1 of Prionailurus viverrinus. Lineage (NCBI taxonomy): Eukaryota > Metazoa > Chordata > Mammalia > Carnivora > Felidae > Prionailurus > Prionailurus viverrinus. The sequence goes on along the minus strand of NC_062576.1, from coordinate 22,182,567 downwards.
CCAAATGTCCCCTGGCAACAACCGCTGGTTGACAATCACAGGGGGATCGCCAACATCCCACAAGTATTTTCTCTTGTCTTCCTAACTTATACTCCAGTTCCTTTTTCTTGTCTTATTATGTTGGCTAGAATTCCGTTAGCAAGAGGGCAACGCACAATCCTCGAGCCGTCGGTCCCTCACTCCTAAACTCACAAAAGACATCGTCACCTACCACAGCCCTCCTCCTAGTGAGGCCGGGGAGTCTCAGATGCACTCACTCAGGAACAAGTGCTCACTGAGCACCCACCTGTGAGGGCACAACAGTGGACAAGCCAGACACGGCTTTAACGAAGCCGGCAGTTGACTGGGGGAGACAGCCCCTCATCAAGACAGAATCCTTTGTCTCTCTAGTAGGTGTGTGTTCTAGAAAATTGTGAGAGCCAGCTGAGAGGTGTCAGGGCTGGTGCAGGAGAGAAGGGAGATGTTCGGATCTGCTGTGGTTTCACGCTGCCGGGCTGGGGTGGGTGTGCTGGGGAGTTTTCCCGTTATGCTTAAGAGACGCTTTTCCTGTACTTGTTGTCTTGTTCAGTGCCTCCCTGATGCCTAGAACAGTGACTGGATGATGGCTGACGCTCCATCAGTTTTACGGCTGGTCAGCTGCAGGGATGGATGGTGAAGAGTCATCCAGCCCGGCCATCTTCCCAATCCTCCCCTCCTACTGCCTCAGGCAGAGCAGTTGTGTCTCACAGACAAGACTCGTACCAGAAAGGCATTGCAAATTCAATCCCCTTACCATCGTCCTAACCCGACAAGACAGATGGCGCAACCAGTCAGCGTCTCTTTTTAGCTCAAAGAGTCTACCAGAGACTGCCTAACCGCCACGCCCGGTAGGGGGTGCGTGATGCACGGGCACCGTACGCACTGGGTAGGTTCCTACTTGTTAACAGGTGGGTGCATGTGCAAACCAACACCGATGGGCCGCAGATCCTTCTCAGAGGACAAACTTACTACCTTTTTCTTTTTCTTTTTTTACATCACATATAAAGAATTCCTGGATTTGTACTTCCCAGAATTCCTCTATTTTTGATGAGCACGCACGACCTCCACACCCAGGGAAAAAACGTGTGGGGGAGCCTAAGGGAAGTTCCCTCTGCCTGCTGCCTGCTGCGCCTGGTTTGCCTGAGGTTGGCAGGTACGTTACTTCCCAGCCCCCCTTCTCTCTCTTACACGAACCATTTTTTAAAAAGAAGACAGCAGATCCGTTCACATGCAACAGATAACGTTTACATGCAACAAAGAGGCACGGGGGCAGAGCCAGCTTCCAGAAGGAGACTCCTCTTTGTCACAACGGCTGCCACCATGGGGAGGGTGCCGTTTCCCAGATACGGTGCTAAGCGTTGCACACACGTCATCACGGCACTTGCCGACACCTCCACACGAAATAACTCCACGGCAGCAGCAATGCCACCGTGGAGGTAAGAAAGGGGGACTCGGAGAGACTCAACCCCTCAGAGGATCGGAGCCACACCGGTTGGACTGTGGGGTCTAAATGACACAGTGCTTCCCTCCTCCCGACAGGAGTCTGTGTGTCCTCGGGTGAGGGTCCTGACAGAGAAGATGGTATCTGAGGAGATAATGTGTGAGTCTTAAACACTCTGGTTCACTGTAGTAAAAAGGAGGAAAAGGTTATTTTAGCAAGATTTCCGCAGGAACTCTTTTCTGTTTTTTCAAAAAAAAAAAAATGCCTCTGAAACTTTCTGGCTGCGAATTTACATAAGGCATCATTTTTCATTAGATACGTTCTAAGAAAGGCTGGTCTTTGAGCATACAGCTCGGAGCTAAGTTCACAGGACTGATGTCTTATTAAAAAGCAAAAAACAAAAAGAGATGCCCAGGACGCTCCTTCCACTCAGGCAGAACATCACCCCTGATGTGGGGTCTGGACAAATCTAAGTGAGTTCCTTCCTGTTTTGAGTATCTGTATCAAGGATGTGGGCTCCCGGGGGGCCAGAACGGGCACCCTGTGATTGAGGATATGGTCCTAAAGGTTTATCACATCAACAATTGTGAACACGTGCTTTAGGTTGTCAGTTGACCCTCCAGACAGTCCAAGGGTCTGGACAGTCCAAGTGGTCTCCCGGCCACTCCAAACACAGCCTTGGAATTACACTTTGCAGACACAACTGTGGGGTGACCTACCCCGCCTCCTGACCCATCTGTCTGAGAGAATGACTCCCGTCTGCCCCGCAGCGGCTCGCTAGGGCTGTCGGAGACTTTCCAGTCTGTCAGAGACTCTGCGTCAACTTTTTATTATTTTTACAAAGGAGAGATTCTGCTCAAGTCTCACTAGGATATTCACCTTGACATGATTCTGGTATCTATTTGTTAAAAATAACCTGCAAAGAGAAGCAGGAGCCACTTAAAAATGTCCAACTATGAGCAAAAATAAACCCGCTTCATATCATGCAGTCATTGAGAAGATGGGTTGTAAAAACATCGTAACATGGGAAGGGGCATATGATGTAAGGTAAAATGAAAAATGCAGGATCAAAAGCCATGATCACACACACCCCCTGGACTTTTAGGAAAGAAAAAATAGAGAAAAACCCAGAATATGAGTAGTGAACTTCTTCAATTGTAGCAGCGTGGCTTATCATTTCTAGTTTCCAAATTTTCTTTAATACCTATGGTTAATTTTTAAAAATGTGTTACTTTCAGGATGTAAAAAGAGGTTTAAAAAAAAAAAACAACAACACTGTGAGAACCAGCAAAGTGCTGAGTTTTGAGTGGCGGCCCCAAGAGCAACAGGACGTACCATCGCACAGCGGACTGCAGCCCTGGGGATACATATTCTCAGGCTCACGAAATATCATGAAATAGTAAGAAATATCTTCTACTCCTGAGCACTGTCTTTTTAACCCACAAAAGAACTGCTACTGGGAAAATCAAATGGTGCATTAGAATCTAAATATGGGTGCCCTCCTGTGGCTGGGTTTTTTTATTTTTATTTTTATTTATTTATTTTTTTGAGAGAGCACAAGTCGGGGAGGGCAGAGAGAGACGGGGACAGGGGATCTGAAGCGGCCTCTGCGCTGACCGCAGCAAGCCTGATGTGGGGCTCGAACTCACAAACTGCAAGCTCACGACCTGAGCCTAAGTTGAACGCTTCACCTACGGAGCCACCCAGGTGCCCCTGGGCATATGCATTCTTAAAGCGCTGACCTATGAGTGTAGGACATAACTCTGATTATCTGTTTTTTCCAAGATAAACATGATCACAGATCACTAGCATTCACTTAGGACCCAGTGTATGCTGAGAACTGTAAGACGTCTTATTCAATCCCTTCAACAAAAATTCAATCCCTTCAACAAAAATTCTCACAAATGTCACCCTCTAACTGATCAGCCAGGCTGTGCCTTTGCCTGACGTTACACAGAGAGCTGAACTTCGAATTCGGGCCCAAGTCCACAAAGTCTTTCTACTACACCTCAAGCCTGCCTGGTACAGAAAAGGACAGAAATTAGAGAAGGCACAAGGCCGGCCCTGTGACCACCTGTCACACACGTCTGTGAACACACTTAGTACTCAGAGTGATCGAGAGCAAGCATGAACGAAGCCAGCATCGTTTAGTACATGCACTGTTAGTAGGGATGCAAGCAGGCAGGGTTAGGGTGCCCGGTTAGTAACAGGCGTTAGCGCACGAGTAACGATCATCAAGGAGCACAAAAGCTTTGGCCAATCAGGTGCCTTTTCCTTACCATTAAATATTCCAATTTGAGTTCTTACTGAATATGGCAGGTCATACATCTAAATTATTTAATAAAATGTTTCAATTAGAACACTCTTGGCTAAAATCTGTTCCTTTAAAAACAGCAAGATGCAAACTCTTTTACTTTCAAAGCTGAAAGGCTTGCGCGCTTTCTACAGTAACAATAAAGAGGAGCTTCGGAGGACATCAGAATCCCTCCGTTCTCCTGTGCTGGTGCTGAGCTGCTAGACGATGGCGGTCAAATCTGCTTGGCGGCATTGATCTCCCCCAAGGGTTTATCCTAATCCCCAGGCTGTAATTCAACTTTTTAGGATTAAATGCTCTAAGCAAGTAACCTGTTTTTAGGAAACTGTCTACGGTTTTCCACATGAAAACATAATGTCATAATAAAGGATGGCCTTCCAAGGAAGTCACATTGTTTTTCTTCTTGAAATACCCAAGAATGGTTCATAATAGCAGCTTGCTCAATACTAGTGGATGCATGAATCCTAAACGGGGCTTTCTGTGTGCTCCCAATGGCAGTCCAGGCGATTTTAGGCAATTAAAAGTTACTTCTGCAATACAAAAATAATTGTGGTGGCCTGGGATTTCTTGAGTTTAGGAGAATTCATAACATAGATTTTTAAATACTTAGGTAATATCTTAAGGCAAAGTACTTTCGTATAAAATTTCCCCGATCTGATAAAGTACAGAGCATTACAGTGCTGTACCGGATCAATAAGATAGTTTTCTGGAATAAACACATGTGAGGTGGGAACGGTTTTAAAGAACAGACGTGATTCCAGTTGGTAGTTTTCCTATCTACGTAAAAGGAAAGATCTGCGGGTGAAATGCTGGTGTCATGAAGGGTTAAAAGGCTCAGCCTTAATTAGGGTTTAGTCGTGTCACTCTGCTGCACGACTTCCAAACCCAGTGGGGCAACCCCAGACTGCTGGGTTATAAGGAGTCAGGATGTGGAATCATACTCGTGCCTTCCTCCATGCCTTTACGGCCTCACTCATTTCCTTTTCTGGCTTCTACAGAAAGTCTTACTCAGACCGAGGCTGCGAACGCTGGCGAAGTAGCCCACCAAGGGTTTAAGGCTCAGATCAGCCGATTAGAGCAATGGTACGCATGACGAGAGCCCTAAGGCGTCCGAATGTGGACCCGGCTCAGATGAGGCTAACGGTGCCTTTTGAAAAGCTCGTATGGTTTAAGAAAGCAAAATGTAAGCGTGCTAGAACGCAAAGGAATTTAGTGTGGGATCTTTGGAAGAAGATCGGTTTGTTTGTTTGGTTTGGTCCTGAGAATTTCAAACATCAAATTAAGAAGCTCCATGCAGTTAACTCGCACTTAAGATATACAATTACAAATTAAAGCTCAAGACACAAGGAACACAATTTTCTGTGCTGACTGCACCCGAGTCCTCTTTGGTTGGACGTGATGAGCCGATCAATGACAGGGAAGTCACTGAGAAGAGCAGGACACTTACAAAAGGCTTACCAACAAGAAAGAAGGCACTCCTAGCATCTTAGGTGAGCGGCTTGAAATTGGGTTCTCAATCTACTGACAGCTACCTCGAATTTGGAGCACTGCAGCTCAAAATGCTTTTGGTAAGAACAAAAGTAACGTCCACGTGCTACAGAATGGACGGCAGGGGGGTCCGGTAGCTGCTCCTGAGCACGTGGTCAAAAGCACATTTGCAAAACACGGCTAAGCAGGAGCGTATGGAGCTTGGTGCGAGCTGCTGGGGGGGGTTACAGACCTTAGTCCTGGGAACCTTCCCCACCTGTGAGGGCACTAGGAAGGGCATCTATTGGGAAACAAACAAACAAACACACCAATGTGGCTTTGTTTTTTAAAAATAAAAGCTGGAGTGTCATCATACGTTATTAACCATTTATAATACGTGCAAGTTATGCAGTATGTTCGTGGGGGAGAAAAAAGGTTATCAGAAGGCTAGTGGGTTAACCCTCATCATCTGGAGTACCCCCAGTTTGGGGTACACCATTGACTCATTTTCAGCAGACAAGTCACGCAGTAGAGCTGCACAGCCCAGAGGTATATTCCACCTCGTCTCTAAAACTAGCCCCACGTAGAAAATGGAAAATTAAACTGTTATGATTCAAAGCTCCTAACTGCCCTTTAAAAAAAAACACATTTAAAAAACCCCCATCTACCTCACCCTTAAATCAAATAGTGTATTAGAACACTTAGGGTGGAATTTTGAAAAGAAATCACAATTAAATAAATGCTCGACTGTTTTCGGCTGGGTTTTTTAATAAAAACACCCCATCAGGTGGCCTGCTGAAATCTGTACCATCATCACCACTGGAAACAGGTTTCCATGGGGATTATGGGAAAATGTCAATCCTTCCCTCCCCCGCCCCTGGAGGCCGCACTCTGATGTGATCGCCCCCCTAAGATCTCCCTTCCTGGGGCATCCGAAGTGGCACAGACCCTGTTTTTTAAAGTTATACCTGAAATGCTTCACTATGAACATTTTTACCTTTAGAAGGAAAATAAGTATCCTAATGAGGAAGAAATGAATTTCATGCTTGTGTGGTACAGTACCTTCCACATGGATTAGGTCATTACACTTAGAAAAATGTCAATGTAGGCAGTCTTAGACACATAATGAAACTATAAGTCAGTGGCCAGCTAACTTCAAGGGCCAGGCACTAAATATTTTTAGGTTCTGCGAGCCCAATAATCTCTGACTATACAACTCTGTTATGTTAGCACAAAAGTGGCCCGAGACTATATGTAGACAAATTAGAGCCGCTGTGTCCCAGTAAAACTTCATTTACAAAAACGGGCTGGCTATGGGCCAGATGTGTCCGGCGTAAGGCTGGCTGCCCCCTGCTGTAAACCCAGGCCTAAATGGAAGGGGACAGAGACAACGGACCGTGGGCGGGGAGCAGTTTCTCACTTACCCGTTACTATTTTGGAGGCAGTGGGAGCTGCGTTGCTGAGGGTGCCGTCCCCTGCGGAGTGGGCGCCAGGGGGATGTGGGGGCGGAGGCATGCTGGGCCGGTTCCTGGGCTTTGGTACTGGTCTCGGTCTCGGTAAGGTTCCGGCGTGTGGCTGCGCAGTCTCAGGGTTAGTCCCCGCCGCGGTCTGAGAAGCAGGCGGGCCGGGGTTCTGTTTTCCTAAAGGCGGAGTACTGGGGGGCGTCGGAGTCTGGGGAGGGGTGTGAGGTGGCTGCTCCAGTCCCTGCTCGCTGGCCGGTGCCGTGGGGGCGGGCGGGCCCTGGCCGCCGCCGGGTTTGGTGTGCCCCGGGGGCAGCGCGGCCTGCGTGGGGGGCTGCGGCGGCGGGTGGCTGGGGGCTTGTATGGGAGGCAGGCTGCTGGAGTACCTCCGGGGCGCCGAGGGCTGCGGGGCGGCGCACGGCTGGCCCGGGGCCTGGCCCGCCTGCTGAGTGGGAGGAGAAGGGCTTCGGGCGGCTGGCTTTGGCGACAGACTGGGCGGATGCTGAGACGGTCCTGGAGAACTCTGGCCCCCGGGGTGGCCGGGAGGCGGGTTTCCTGGTTTCGGGGGTGCAGGAGCAGGTTTTTTAACAGCTGCACAAAGGAGGAGAACGCCTTTCAGTGAGAAGGGCACGGCGGCGAGAGCCAACGCCACCTTCCGCGGGCGAACCCGCGTGGGTACCGTGCGCCCCCGCAGAAGGACGCCGTCAGGGGGACACTTCGCCTTGGCGGTCGTCCTCCCCCAAAGCCCTCGGCCCGTCCAACCAAGAGAAAACCAGCTGCCAGATGGAGGACGTCCTTCAAAATTCCTGACCCGCACTCCCCCACGCGGTCAAGGCCAGGGAAACGCACGGGAGGTCAGAAACTGTCACGGCCCAGGGGAGACTCGGGAGACGAGATGACGCAGTGTGACGCGGTCTCCTGGGTGCCGTGGCCCCGCGGCGGGGAGTGAACGCCGGGGGAGCGGCTAGTTGTTCAGCAGTGACGCCGCAGGTGCTGCTTGCCCGGCTGTGAGAGGGCACCCCGGGGACCTAAGAGGTCAGCAGCAGGGGAAAGCGGGTGCGGGTACAAGGGAGCAACCAGTACTGTCTGCAGCTTCCCTGCAGATCCAAAACTGTTCCCAAACAATAAGTTTCTATTAAAAAAAAAAAAGAAAAAAAAAAAAAGAAAAGCACCTCATACACACACACAGACCCTTAAAGACCTGTTGTTTTATTTTGCATTTTTAAAGATTTTTTAGTAATCTCTACACCCGATGTGGGGCTTGAACTCACGACCAAGAGTCGCCTGCTCCTCTGAGCCAGCCAGGCCCCCCATGACCTGTTGTTTTAAAAGTTCAGTAAGAATAGGGGCCCCTGGTGGCAGAGTCAGTTGAGCTGACTTCCGCTCAGGTCATGATCTCATAGTTCATGGGTTCGAGCCCTATGTCAGGCTCTGTGCTGACCGTGTGGAGCCTGCTTGGGATTCTGAGTCTCCCTCTCTCTCCCCTCCCCACCACTGTCTCTCTCTCAAAAATAAGTAAGTGTTAAAAAAAAAAGTTTAAAGTCCAGTAAGAAAAGAACTCAGTCAAGGGGCCGCCCCCCTACACAGAGTCAGTGCTCTTAGCTCACCGAGCTGCCCTCATGTCAGTCCCCTTCCCTGGTGGCCTGATGGCCCAGTAAGAAAAGGGGAGAAGCGAGAACAGCTAAGGGGGCAACAGCCAAGCATGACTGATCTGCCTACACAACATACCATGGCCCCTTGCCCTAAGCCAGTTTCTTCAAGATGGCTTGATTTTTTTTTTAATGACAGAAATTCTACCAGTTCCAGAATCACTTGAATGAACAGATATGTTCTGGATATAAATATAAATAAATCTGGAGGAACTGCCTTAGGTGTATCTACGGAGAGTTGAAGCACTTCACTACCTTCCCTGTATCAGCTGAGATCAGCGTCACTAAGGGGCCATGGGAGTAGAATTTGCTACCAACAGTGGGTCTGGAGACCGGGCTTTGGGCTGGGAGAGGTGGGTGGAGAGGCTTTAGTATTTTTCTTTTTTTTTTAAGTTTATTTATTTTGAGAGAGAGAGTGTGTGCACAAGTGCAAGTGGGGGAGGGGCAGAGAGACAGAGACAGAGACAGAGAGAGAGAATCCCAAGCAGGCTCTGAACCGTCAGCACAGAGCCCCACTTGGGGCTTGAACCCATGAACTGTGAGATCATGACTTGAGCTGAAATCAAGAGTCAGATACTTAACCAACTGAGCCATCCACGCTCCTCAGTATTTTTCAAATTGTACCGAGATTCTACTCATCTTCCCAAAAAGGGATAGGGAAATTAAGGAAATGTTTCATTTGCCCAACACATCACCAGCACCAAGGCCGGCCCCTTACATAAACTGTCTCGGTTGAGTCTCATAAGCTCACATTGCAAGATGGACGTTGTCACACCCATTTCACGGTGGAGAAAACTGAGGCTCAGAGAGGTCAAGTATTTGCAAAAGCTCACACAGCTAGCAACTGGCAGAACCGCCTCACAACCATGTTCTGTGGACTCTTTGGACTCTCTTCATCCCTTTCCTTCTCCCCGCACAGCCTGGCTGTCTGCTCACAGGGCCCAGAATTAAGGAATGAAAAGGGTATAAAGTCTCCTTTGCTCTGCTGGCCTAGAACTTTTGACCCCAGACCTTGGAAGACCTTTTCCCAAAGAAACAACTAACCAGTGGACAAAGGAAGGAAACTTTGGAATATTAGCTGTACTCTGGCTACCATAAACAACTTAAAAAAAAAAGTTCTGGGGCGCCTGGGTGGCTCAGTTTGTTAAGTGCCCGACTTCAGCTCAGGTCATGAGCTGTGAGGCTTGTGAGTTCGAGCCACGCATCGGGCTCTCCTGTCAGCACAGATCCTGTTTGGATCCTGTTTCCCTCTCTCTCTGCCCCTCCCCCACTAGCTGTCTCTCAAAAATAAACATTTAAAAAAGAAAAAGTTCTAGTTTTTTGTTCTGAGCAATATTAATTATGAATTCACATCAAGTAAAAGACTGTTCCTGTGGCGCCTGGGTGGCTCAGCCAGTTAAGTGTCAGACTCTTGATTTCGGCTCAGGTCATGATCTCACAGTTCATGGGTTCAAGCCCAGCATTGGACTCCACACTGACAGTGTGAAGCCTGCTTGGGATTCTCTCTCTTCCCTCTCTCTCTCTGCCCCAACCCCACTTGTTCTGTCTTTCTCACTCTCTCTCACAATAAATAAACTTTAAATAAATAAATAAATAAATAAATAAGACCACTCCAGACAGGAAAGGGTGAGGGAATCAGAAGAGGAAGCAGGAGAGCTGGGTGCCCGGGAGATGGGAGAAAGGTGGACTTTCCATAGGACAAACCTATGAAGGTTTGGGGAGGCTGAGGCAGGGGCAGAAGGTTCAGACTAATCCTGTGAGGAAGCCGGAGGTCTGTGGTTTACGGAAGCAGGAAAGACTCCTAATGTGGCATAAGGAGAGCCTCAACCCAAAAGCAGGATTACACCCAGAATCCAGGAAGAGAAGACCTAATTACGCTCCAGGATAAGCTGGGGTACAGATGAAGATCCTCAGGGGAGAGGACCACCTTAAAAAGGACCACGTGGGTCTGTAACCAAGCAGCATATACCTGACTTTGCCTCCCTGCCTGTAATTTATTTTTATTAAAAAAAAATTTTTTTAATGCTTATTTAGTTTTTTTGGAGAGAGAGAGAGTGCGAGCCAGGGAGGGGCAGAAAAAGAGAGAGGGAGAGGCAGATCTGAAACAGGCTCCAGCCTCTGAGCTGTCAGCAAGGAGCCTGATGCGGGGCTCAAACTCAGGAACCGTGAGATCGTGACCTGAGCCAAAGTCGGACACTTAATGGACCGAGCCATCCAGGGGTCCCTCCCTGCCTGTAATTTATAAAAATTCCACCTAACATTTATATTACACTTTATAAAGATGGTGCTTTCATGGGCATTCCCACAATATACCCCTTAAGAAGGCATTTTAATTTCTACTTTATATTTTTAGGAATTCAGTTAGGAAAGGTTAAACTAGCAGCCTTTGATCCAACCAGCTATGTGACTTTAGGCATAGCTACAGCTCAACTTTTCAGTCTGAGGCCTTTTATTATTTATCACAATTGCCCCTCCCATGACCAGCATTGACCAGGCCACCTGAGAGTAGCTGACTCCCCTGAAGCCGGGTGTCCCTGAGGCCTCTGCCACCCCCTGGGCGGGTGAGATCCCAGCTTTCTAAGAGGTACTAGGGGAAACTGGCAACAAGTTAAAAGACAAATTTAAAAATTTCAGATCAAGAAAAAAATGCCCGGAAAGAAAGACGGTGTTATGACAGAGGAAGACTTGGTGACTGGTAGGGACGGGAGTGGTCATCAGTTCAGAGGGGGTAATTGCAGAGGGCTCATGGAGGAGGTGATTTCTGAGCTGTGACCTGAGTGGTAAAAAGGAACCACGTGTGGAACAGAACAGAGAGCCCAGAGATAAGTCCACGCACAGACAGTTGGTCTTTGACACCAAAAACACACAGAGGGGAAAGGATGGTCTCTTCAACAGACGGTGTGGGGAAAAGTGGACATCCACAGGCAAAAGAATAAAATTCATCATCAGGGAAACAGAAATCCAAACCATAATGAGGCACCTCATATCTGTCAGAGTGGGTATTATTAAAAAAAACAACAAAAAACCACAAAAGAAGTGCTGGCAAAGATGTAGAGAAAATCGAACCCTTATACACTGTTGGTGGGAATACAAGTGGTACCGTCATTATGGAAAAGTGAGGAGACTCCTCAAAATATTAAAAATAGAATTACCATATGATCCAGCAAACCCACCTCTGGGTACTTAGCCAAAAGAACTGAAGTCAGGGTCTCAAAAAGATACTTGCACTCCTGTGTTCACTGCAACACTATTCACAATAGTCAAGATATAGAAACAGCCTAAATGTCCATCGATGGATGACTGGATCAAAAATGTGGGATATACACGCACTGCAATATTATTTAGCCTTAAAAAAGAAGGAAATCCTGCCATACACAACAACATGGATGAACCTGGAGGACATTACCCTGGGTGAAATAAGCCGGTCACAGAAAGACAGGACTGCACGAAGTATCTAGAAGAGTCAAGCCCACAGAATCGGAGAGTGGAATGGCAGCTGCCAAGGGCTGGAGAGAGAGCACTGCAGAAGGGGTAACGGAGGGCTGCTAACTAACAGACAGAGTTCCAGTTACACTAGATGAGTAAGTTCTAGAGGTCTGCCGTACCACAGTGTGCCTGTAGTACTCTTAGAAGTTTAAGAGGGGAGACCTCACGGTAGGTCTTCTTATCCCAATAAAATTTCAAAAGAGCCACGAGAAGATGTTGTGGGTCAGAATGTTCCGGAAGAGAAGACATGGAATGTGGATGCTCTAAAGAGGGAATGAGCTCAGTGCAGGCGAGGAACAGAGAGCAGAGCAGCACTGCTGGCAGCTTGGTGAGAGAGAGCAGTGGTTAAGAGCGGGGCCCAAAGGCAGGCCCGACCACACACGGCCCACGGGGGAGGTTTACACAGAAGCCGCTGGAGCCTTTCAACCGAGAGATGACACAATCCGCTGTGTTTTCAAACAGTCCCCCTAACTGCCGGGTGGAGGGCTTGCAGGGGTATAGGTGGGGACGATTTGGATCACCCAGAAAGCCCTGACCACCATCTTGAGGGTTGCAGACCCATAAAGCTTGGCTACTACGGAGGCTGTGGTGCTTTCGAAACGGAGGGAGGGCTTGGCCTGCCAGATTCCTGGAAAACTGGGAGCACTGCTTCTGAGAAGCAACCTTCGTTTGTTGGACTTTGTGCCTTAAACATACTCAGCAGTGCCTGTTTCTCTGCTCCCCATTATTTCATTTCTCTTCACTGACTTTGCTCTTACAATGACTGATTTTTCTGCTTGCCCTTTTATAAACAGACATGGCCACGATCTGTCGGAGAGCCTTGCAAGTGAATCCCCACGCTAACCCAAGGATGTCTGCACATCCGTCCCTAAGGGGAAGGAGTAAAGGTGGCTACTTACCTCGGCGCAGAGTGTGCGGGCTGGGGCCGGCGGAATTGTGCCCTGGGCCGACCGAGAGCTGATGGGAGCCAGCCGCTGTCTGGGCCTGGTTCGGGCCAGCGGCCATCTGACTGTTGCTTCTTCCCGGGGTGGGTGCGGGGGCAGGGGCAGAGTCCTTGGGTTTCGGCGGACTAAGGGGAGCAAAGTCAAGTTAGATGTCGGACGGTTCCAGCTAGAAAGCTAATAAGCAGGCTAAAAATACCAGATCCCAACCAGAGTTCTCACCTCCACAGGCAAGGAGGTGATCTGGAATTTGAAACAGTTCACACTGGGTCTACAAAGCTAGTATTTGTTTGGGGCCACACAGGACTAAATATTTCATGAGATTCATTCCATCAGACTGTCTTTCCACTCTTCTGCCCCTTGAACATCATGATAGAGACCATTTCATAGCAACCAACAAGAAATTTCTAGTTTGCCTGTACTTAAGATTGGGCAATACTGAAAAACACAAAAGGGCTTTTGGACTTCAAACTAATGAGATTTTGACACATACAGTGTATAAAACAAAGCAAAAGCTGTGGCAAAATACTAGTGCTGTAAATTACAAAGTACTCGGTTATTATCAATAGTTTGGACTTGAAGAAAGAGAAACCCTTTGATCGCTCAAAGTCCGGAGTTGGTTAGCAGCAGGGGAGACGGAGATCGGAACTCGGGCTAGTTCCCGGGTCAGACCCTCTTACACTAAACCTGACAACTACATTTTGTCAGGGTCACCAAACAGTGAATGCCACTAGCCAAGTGTACACAAAAATGTCTACAAAGCATAGAAAACAAAGGCAAACCGAGGACTGACATTCTATTTGTCCATCTGCAGTGAATTCTGATTATTATCTTAAATAATGTATTTAAGCCTTGATTGAATGGGTTGAATGCTAACAGGTACATGAAAATGTGAGAGTTTGCGAGTACTTTTTTCCCAAAGAAAAAAATTTAAGCCAAAACAAAGACGTGTGGAGCAGCGGTTAACGAGACAACACGGAGCCTCAGTTATTTTTCACCAAAATGTGAACTTGTGCAAATTATGGACTAAAAAGGAATTCAGGAAGACGCAGAGAGTCAGAGTTCAGGTGTGACGACCGAACAAGATTCCGCTCTCGTAAGCAGCTGGCTTACGAGGAGGCACTCCCTCCCCATGCAGAGGACAGGAAGTGAGGGAGCTCTCCCGAGGCAGCTTCGTCTCTGCACACAATGTATGCAGAAACAGGTTATCCTTGTTCTGTGCATCTGTTTTACTCAGTATGTGATTATTTAGTGCTTTATAGAGGGCCGCGATAAACATTTGAGCACGTGCTCTGCAGAGGGGCTCATGTTTTACAGCAGCTTCCGGTCCGGAACCACCTGAGATACCACTTGAAGTGGCCTCCGGTGGTCATCTGCCTGGGTCAGTGTGGAGAAGTGAATTCATGCACATTAAACAGAAATCTCAAGTTCAAAGGTCCTCTTTTTTTCAAGCTGCTATATATTTGTACCCCACTCCAGATGGTTAATCTAAAGGAATCAACAAAAGAGCCTTTTAAGAAAATTTACCATATTTTTTTACCTTGTACTCACATTATCAATTTGCCTACGAGACTGAACGCTAGGGGTTGGGAAGGTCTCAGTCACCAACTGCATCTAGTACAGCGTCCAGTACTCAGTTAGTTATTCAATAAGTCTGACTGGATGGATGGACGGACGGATGGACGGGTGGACGGGTGGGTAGATGGATGGGTGGGTGAGTGAATGAATGAATGAATGAATGCCAAGGATACTATAAGTAACTTGCTACATTCAAGTGTTAACCAGTTAGCACACTAGATGGCAACAAGCGAGTGGTCAATGGACATCGAGTGCACATCCAACAGCTAAAAGAGGTTTACAATACGGCTAGCCACCTATTGGCTTCCAGCACCGAAGCAGTACGGTAAAGAATGCAAATGAATGTTGCTTCTTTTGGAAAACAGGAAAGGAAGCAAGCAATTTGCAGTCTTTTTTTCCCCATCCTTTGCCAACCAGAAGAGTGAAGGCGAATCCGGTTCACTCTCTGCCGAGTGATTCTGTGGGCCTGGATGCCGTGCCCACAGGCCAGCCCCTGCGAGAAGGCTGGGGCACCGGGCACCCAGCAGAAGCCGGCCTCCTTACCTGTCGCCCAGGCTTGGCCCCTGCTCCAGTATGCCCGCAGAGGAGGGGACAGCCCCACCCCCTGTGCTGCTTTCAGCCCTAGAGCTCTGGGGAGGGGGCTCTGGGCCCGCAGGAGCCAAGGTGCCGCCATCTGTGGGCGGGAGTGGCGGCTGGAAAGCTGGGGCTATGTGCTTTCTATTTAGAGTGCCACCTCGCCGGTGGGCCTGGAAGTCCATAAGCTTCACACCAAAGCTACACAGAAAGAAGAAACAGTCAACACACCATGCAAGCTGACTACTGAGACAGAAGCCCATCGGTCCACGCGTGTTGAAACCCACACGCGTGGACAGCCCCCCGGTTGCCCAGCATGCAGTGAAGCGGCGCGGACCAGGTTCGCGGCCATCCCTATTACCAAGGCTAGCAGCTCACCCGGGCTTTAAACCTGAGCGAGCCGACAGACCCGGTCCCGATCAGTGTCCTTTCTCAGTCCGGGGGTGAACAGCTGCAAGCCAACGGGCGGGCCTCGTCTCGAGTGAGTGGCATCACGTTAGCCTGCCTAGCTGCGTGCCACCCAAGGGCCACCTCAAGTCTGTGTGTTTGGGGGATGAGGTGGGAGCTGAGTGGGAAGGTTGTGACGCCACCCTGCTTCTTGAGCCGAGATGTAGAAACACTGGTACATGAGTGTGCAAAGAATAGATCTGAAAGGGTCCGTAACCTTGGGAAAAACAATTGCTTTCGGGAAGGAGATGGCAGTTGGAGGGTGGGGAGGAGGAAGATTCACTTTTCGCTTAAGATTTACTTGATGCGTGAACTTTCAAACTCTTCAGTTTGAAAAATCGAGGCGCATGGCTTCTTGAGCTCATGTTTACTGGGTCAGCTGGTGGGGAGAATCCACCCCGGGGGGTAACCAAGAATCGTTTACTATATGCCAGTCAGACCCGTAACACTGCATTTTGTAACCTAAAGTCCGTGAAGGCTCATTTCGTGGTGGACAGTTTGTCATCGAGCAGCAGGACCAAATGTGTGAATGGGACTGCAGAGAAGTAAGGTCTCGGCACATAATAAATGCGAGCTTCGGGGGGACCGAGTAGGGAAGGAGAGCCTTTACCGTGGATTAAAAACAACCACTACCAAGCAAAATCAAACAAAAAAAGATCATAGCTCGCTACAAGATCGGGTGATCGAAATAGGAGCCTGCTGTTTAGCTGTAACACCACGTCTGTGATGTTATTACTTATGCGTGTGCAAGAACAGCACGCTACTCAAACAGGCCTAACTTGGCCTTACTGGTGAGTATGGGGGTATTTCATCATACACACTGAGCAGGCTGGCCTCTGAAGACACAAATCACAAAGAGCCTTACTAACCTTTGAAAATCCCACTAAAATCACCCATGGAACACAGCACGGAGACCTACTGTCTCTCACTAGATCTGATACCACCCACCATCTTTTTTTTTCTTCCAGAATTGGAAATACTCAAGTTTCTCCAGCTGAACATCAGATTCAGTGGTTGGCTTCCACTGAAGGGCCACGTTCTATCCAAAATAGGTCTCTTTAAACACCAAGTCACACAACTTACTGTGAGAGGTGGGTTATTCTCACACTCGCTCCTGGACATCTGTCCACAATATTTAACTTTTCTCCCCCGCCCTCTCTCTTTTCCCCGAGTGTGTTCGGGTGGCTCTGTCACGTGTATGATGCCATCCCACAGACCACCAAGGAAAGCCTGGACGCACACGGTCTGGATGTTAGTAGACAAGCTACCCATCTGTCTTACGTAAGTCATAGTAATGTTTGGAATGAACTAGAGCAAAATTCCTTAAATATCTGGACCTAACAATCACAGGGGCATAGTGGGCCATTCTCGTGACAGGCCGGCTGAGGCCGGACCAGATAGCGAGGGTTCCACCATCCTTCTACATGACATCTGCCGCTGGATGCAAGGGAACAGCTCTGAACACACACCTCTCCTTCTTCACCAAGTCCCCTTCCATTACTGCCATGCTGGCAGGTCGTTTCCTCTCGAGGGTCCCTGAGTCAGAGTCATTTCCAGTGTGAGATGAGTGATTGGAATTTGGGGTGACGAGAGGCACGAATGCTTCTGAGACGTTAAATTCCACCTCTGCAACAAGAGAAAGAAACAAGTGTACAGGCACACCTCGGAGATGCTGCAGGTGCGCCGCCCGACCACTGCAACAAGGCGAATATCACGATAAAGCAAGTATCACGATAAAGTGAATACCCCAATAAAGTGAGTATCGTAATGAAGCAAGTCAAGTGACTTTTTTGGTTTCCCAGAGCATATGAAAGTTAGGTTTACTCTATACTGTCATCTATTCAGCATGTAATAGCATTATGTCTAAAAACACAACGTATATACTTGAAATAGAAAGTACCTTATTGTTAGGGTGCTTGGGTGGCTCAGTCGGTTAAGCGACCAACCCTTGATCTCAGCTCAGGTCATGATCTCACAGTTCACGGGTTCAAGTCCTGCATTGGGCTCTGCACTGACGGCACGGAGCCTGCTTGGGATTCTCTCTTTCTCCCTCTCTCTCTGCCCCTCCCCCAACCTCGCTTTCTTTCTCTTTCTCTCAAAATAAATTCACTTGTCTTTTAAAACGATTTTATTCTTAAGAAATGCTAACTATCATCTGAGCTCTCAGTGAGTCGTAATCACTGATCACAGATCACTACAACAAATATAATGAGAAAATTTGAAATACCACAAGAATTACCATAATGTGACAGAGACACGAGATGAGCAAATGCTGTCAGAAAAACGGCACCGACAGACATGCCCAATGCAGGGTTACCACAAGCCTTGTCTGTAAAATAATGCAGTATCGAGACGCGCAATAAAGCAAAGCGCCATAAAATGAGGTTTGCCCGTGTGTGACAAGAGAGCATATGGGGGCACAGAGCTTGAAAACTCCCTCTGCAACGAGAGCCTCATTCTTCAGCCCCTCAGCCCTCATTGCTCCACAAGTGGAACCCCTGCACTCTCCTCTTAAGAATGGTTTGCCGAGGGGTACCTGGGTGGCTCTGTCGGTTAAGTGTCCCACTCTCGATTTTGGCTCAGGTCATGAGCTGGTGGTTCGTGAGACTGAGCCCCACGTTGGGCTTGGTGCCGGGTGTGGAGCCTGCTTGGGATTCTCTCTCTCTCTCTGTCTCTCTCTCTCTCTCTCTCTCTGGCCCTCCCTCATTTGTGCTGGTTCTATCTAGTAATTAAAAAAAAAAAAAAAAAAAAAAAGAATGGTTTCCCAAGCCAGGGGAGGTAAAATGAAGGAACTAGAAATAAGGAAGGGGTGTGATTCAGAATATAACTTACACGATCCCTCTGCTTTCTTCTTTGTTTAAAAAAAAAAAAAAATCATGGAATATGGACAAGGGCAATAAGCATGGATTACTTCTTTGGATAAAAAAATGATAAGTATTTACATTTTGATTATAAAATGCAAATAAAAGGCAACACCAACTCTGTACTGCCGGAAGCAGTTTTTCCAAGACTCGTTTTCCCAAAGAAATCTTGGGCAGAATGCCAGGATTCACTCAGACATCACGTATTTGTTGAGCAGCCTACATGAGGGAGGTGGGATTCTTGATGGTAAAGAAGAGGTGAGCCTGGCCTGGGGTCATTCACAGAGCTCACAGAATAAGGGGCGGGGGTCTGGACTCCCAAAACATGCCGACCAGTGGCCCCAAAGAGGGTCGTGGAACCTCTGAGGATCCCAGGACTACAACAGACGCAGTCTGAAAATCTACGGCCTGTAGACTGAAATCCTACTTCTCTGACATGCCAACTCCGACCTTCACAAAATGGCTCCAATCCACCTATCCTGTGTTACCTTCCACCTTTACGAAAAAACCAGCTCTCTGCCTAGAGAAACAAAAAGAGGTCTTCCCAATGGAAAACTGCATATTCAGTGTCACCTCTTCTACAAAGCAGTCCCTGGTTCTTTGTGCCCAGCATCTGACTTTGTCAAACTATCCGCCTTTCCTTCTCACTCGTCATGTGTTACAATATCTGTTTATGTGTCCTTCTCCAAGGGCCAATTTCCTCCAGGGGACAGCATGTCACCACCAGCATGTGGTGCCTAGTGGGTATTCCAGTATACGCTGGCTAGAGCGAACAACTCCAGTGTTAAGTGAAACAAAGCGAAACACAAAATAATGTGGTGGCCAATACGTCAAAGATGAATGTAAGCGGTCTATTTTAAAAAGAAACGCGAAAAGGGGAAACCAGTTAGGTAATGGTGAAGGGATTACTGATGCATTTTCTTCTCAGAAGAATTTCTTATACTGTTATTGTGTTGCTTGGGCGGTCAGTGAAGTTGGAAAGGTGAATTACCTTCAGGGAAGAACCAGTCGGCGTGCTGAATGATGGGCTCAATGACCGCAACCACGTGGACAGATGTGGCCGCTGCCATTTCAGCTAGCGACCTGCAAAGGACATTCACAAAGTCAAAGTGCTTCCCCCAGGCAGGTTGTGTCACGGCAGTGTAATGACGATAAATCTTCAAGCACAAGTGCAAAAATTAGATGCACGGGGCTCTGACCTAGGAGTGTGGCGGTGATGCCCCAGGAGGAAAAACTACCCCCACTTGATTATCGCTCCTTGGTCTGCGTGCACCGTGTTAACAGCAAGTGAGCCAGTGAACAACAGTGTTCAGTCCAAATGCTGATTTTAAGTTGGTTCGGAGCAGGATGTCAACCGGGCATTTTCCCACCGTGTTCCCACAGTGTTGCCCGTGGTAGTTATCTTGTAAGACCCAAGATACCACCACCAGTTTTGCCCATAATACAGCAGAAAGTATGTATTGTTTTGCTGTGCCCCTCGTATCAGAAAGCCTGAGCCCCCACAGTAAACATAGTATTAAGGGGGCACCTGGGTGGCTCAGTCGGTTAAGCATCTGACTCTTGCTTTCGGCTCAGGTCATGATCTCACAGTTCGTGGGTTCGAGCCCTGTGTCAGGCTCTGTGCTGACAGTTCAGGGCCTGCTTGGGACTCTCTCTCTCCCTCTCTCTCTCTGCCTCTCCTCTGCTCTCACTCTCTCAAAATGAATAAATAAACTTAAAAAAAAAAAAACCCACAGTATTAAGGCTGTGATATCTGGTCCCAAGATGCATGTTCAGAAGTTGACAGTGTGAATGTCAGGGCTCAAAAGGAAGAAAATAAGAATCACTATTCCCGCTGTCAAGGAGCTCACGTTCCAGTTCAGAGTCAGAACACCACAGAAGCCAAGAAGCTGTGAAGGCCTGACACCCAGGGAGCCCCCACGTGCTTCAGTGAACTCACCTCACTGAACTCAATGTTTACAACACGGACTGTTACAAGGTCTGGGTCATAAATGAGGACACTGAACCCCCAAGAGGCTGGAGCCCTTGCCTGACTGCCCCAAACCTCCCTCTATACCCCTCTGACCTCTCTTCCCACCGGGAAGAACATCTTCACCCCCATTACCAATCAAGCAAACGTTCTAGCTCCTTTCAAATTCCAGCTTACAATGCAAGCGCGGTTGTACATTTTCCCCACTGCCCACTCAGTCCTCCCTTCCGTCCTTCTGGATTCTGATTGCCCTTGTGCCTTAGAACCCTGCTGGACTAGGGAGCAACTCTTCACTCATGATCTCAGCCAAGTTTTCTTTTTGAGGAGATACTATCTGCTGATTGATTTGCAAGACCTTTCAATATATTCTGGACACTTCTGGAGGAACTCTTTCATAGTTCGTGAATTACCATTTGCTTAAGGTGCTTTCTGACATTTAGAAGTTTGTAGCTGTTGAGACAAATCTATTCATTTTTAAATTGTTTACACCAATTTTATGTTTCGAAAAGACCTCTCTATCCCAAAAGGCAGTAAGTATCTACCTGCCATGTTTATGGCATCACTTTTTATATAATTAATCCTTTGGTCTACCTGGAATTTATTGGCTGTAAGATATGATGTATGTAGTTAACTTTGTATATCAACGTAGTGTTAGTTTTGCTTTATGATATTGGATCTTTTTAAGTAATCTTATACATAATGGTTGGGCGGGCATGAGTGAATAAATAAATGGAAAAAAAAGAAAGGTTTTAATTCAGAAAGTCACTGCATTTTTTTTTTAATGGAGATGAGGACTGCCCATGATTTTCCAATACGAAGAAACATGGAGGGAGTCCTGGGGTGGTGGGGAAGGTTCGGGATGTGGCCTGGGGGTCCCATGACTTCCCTGCTGTGCAAACTTAGGCAAGTTACTGGTCCTCTTCTGTAAAAATGAGGACAGAAGCACCTATTAGAAAGGTTATTTGTGAGAATTGAAATGAGGTTAATTATTATGCCCCTGGACAGAGTAAATGTCAGTGTCCGTGATTTTCCAGAAGCTTTCTAGCTGGTCTCCCTGACCCCTCTCCTCCAATCCACATTTCTCAGTGCCAGCAAATTATCTTTCCAAATATGGTTGGATGAAGTCATTCTTCTGCTTAGAAACCCTGATGCCTCCCTGACCACTTACGATCCCTTAAATTCGTTCTAAACCTCAGCAAGATACGTGAGGCTCTTCAGAACCTGGCTCTGGCTGCATAATCCCCAGTCACAGTCTCCTGGCCCCTGATTATACAAGACCATATGACAGCACTCCCAGACCCAAATTAGCAACCAGACCCTTCCATGCCTGCAATGACTTTGCTTATCTGGTCGCACCTTCAGGAAGGTATTCATTCATCCAAGTACAGCCCAAGTGCCGTGCGAGGCTCTCCCTGAACTTCTCAGCCTGAGCTGTGTTCCTTCAGTAAGTACCATGGTCATCCAACTTTATAACATCTGTGACAGCATCCCCACGAGCACAGACTATGTGCAGAGCTCATCACTGTGCCACAGCTGTTCATCTGCCTGACTGCCCAAGAGTGGGACCCTCTGAGGACTGTGCATGTGACCAGCACCGGGGACAGGACCCAGTTCATAGCTGTGTTCCAAGAATGTTGGCTAAATGGAAAAACCCAAGTTCAGAAGCGCAACTCTGAAGTGCATCTTACACCAGAATGTATTCCCACCAGGTGGAGAGAAGAGATGAATCCAGGTATACGGGGAAGACTTACCCTTCGTTTTTGGCCCATAGTAAGTTAGGGCCTAACACAATTGCAATGTTGCTGGGAGTCATTTTATTAATGTCGCTGGTCTGGGCAAGCTTTGCAAGGAACTTGATTAAATACCTATGGAAGAAACGAGAAGAGAGGAAGCACATACTCTGAAAACTTATAGCATCCTCCTGCCCACGTGCTCAGTTCCAGATGGCTCAGGTGCTAACTGCAGAGTAACGCTAAATCAGAATCTGGCTCAGGTTCAGTATTTTACAAAGTCCTGTGTTCTTTGCTTCAGAGAACAGAAAGCCCCACATTAGGGCTTGGAAGAGGAAAAGAGCTCACGTGTAAACCTCAATGATTCAATCCCTATTTACTGTATATTTCTAATCCATTTCTCCTTTATGCCCTACCTATGTACCCCCCAATTACAATATGATTAGCTGTGGGCTCAATATATTTTAATACAAACATAAAAAAATACAAGTATAGGTACACTGCTTAAAGGAAATCGTATTTGAAAATGCTTTATGTGGTAATTATGAAAATCTCCAATTTATCATATAGATATACTCTCTTCTATATAAGCACAGCACCTCAGGGGCGCCTGGGTGGTTCAGGCTATGATTTCGAGGTTTGTGAGTTCAAGCCCTGCATTGGGCTCCGTGCTGTCAGTGCAGAGCCTGCTTGGAATCCTCTCTCTGGGCCCCGCCCCCTCTCTCAAGATAAATAAATAAACTTAAAAAAAATTATCTCTGCCTCTACCCTGCTTGTTCTTTCTTTCAAAATAAATAAACAAACTTAAAAAAAAAAAAAAAAAAGCCGGGGGGGGGGGGGGCGCGCGTGGGTGGCTCAGTTGGTTAAGCATCTGACTCTTGATTTCAGCTCGGGTCATGATCTCACAGTTCATGAGCAGGGCTCTACGCTGTGGTGCAGAGCCTGTTTGGGACTCTCTCTGTCTCCGTGTCTCTCTTTGCCTCCACCCCACTTGCTCTCTCTTTCAAAACAAATAAAAAAAACCTAAAAAAAATTTTAAATACATAAATTATAATATATCCATACAGTAGAGTACTATGCAGCCATAAAAAATTGTTATGTACTGATATGGAAAAATCTTTAGGATGTATATCCAGCAAAGAAGTTAAAGAGAATGATGTATACAATATATACTACCATTTGGTTTTTTAAAAAAAAGGGAAGCATGTGAGAGAAAGAAATGTATGTATGTGTATATATATGAGAGATTCTTCTCTGTACAGCTTTTGAATTTTGAACTATGGGAACATACTCCCTATTACAAATACAATTAGTAAAAATTATAAAGAGTAAAATAAACAAAAAAAGAAGCCAAATCCCAAAGTTCCACCATAGTTCTAACCAAGACTATCTGTAATCCCAGGCTGGGTGTGGCTGGGTGTGCTAAATGAAGCAATGAAGGTTACTAAAAATATTAACATATTCCTAAGGCAAAGTTGATACTTAAGGTATTAAAAGGGATTATTTAGCTTAGTTTAGTGGTAGAATCCAGCACTGAAATTAAAGGTCGGGTAACATACCAGAAATTTCACAAGTATTTGTCATTTTGGGCCAAGTCCCCTGTACAAAACTCTCTTTGGTTTTCAATGACTTAGGGCTACCTTTTATCCTCTCTATGCTTCTTCAGAGTCACATTTTAAGTCAAAAGGAAAATAGAGGTTAAATTCTAGAAATTTATTCTGTGGTAAATTTTCTTAGAAACCTAGCTATTCCATAAAGCAATACATCATCTCCAGTTCTTGACCTTTCATTTAATGGGATGATTTATGCTCTATTAAAGATAAATTTATGTAGCATATAAAAACACTATTGCAGAAAATAGAATTATTAATTTTTGCCTTTTACATGCTGGAAAATATTATTTATTTACTTATTTCCTTGCTTATTTACTTACTTATTTACCCATCCATCCACCCATCCATCTATCTCTATCCCCAATGTGGGGCTTGACTCACAACCCCAACCCCAAGATCAGGAGTCACATGCTCCACCAACTAAGCCAGCCCAGCGTGCCCCCATACAACAACTTAGACTCTGAATCCAACGTGCAGTCAAGCCAACTTTCCACGAGAACCTTCTTCCCCGTAGCTGCAGTGGTAAACTGACCAGGTGACTCACGTGTTCGTGCAGATGCAATGCAGGTGCTTCACGTGCAGCACGATAACACACATCAAATCCCATGCCCTGCGCCCCGCCCCCCGGTACCCTCCAAAGCACTTCTGTAGTGCGCTTGAATTAAGTGGCCTCTACTGCAGGTGGAACCTTTCTTCACTCCAGAGTCGCTGTGGCTTGGTAGCTTAATTTGCAGAATGCCGGTCATTCGTACCTGAAGTTAACAAAATTTTGTGGTGGCAACTTCTGACATGTTCTCCATAAATCTTGAAGTTTTTTGTCTTGATCCTGCACACTGAGGAAAAAAAAAAACCCGGTATTCATAACTCTTTATCAAAACACCTATTAGTAACACCTGTGTCAACAGGCTACATTAACAGCAATGTCTTCGTTGACAGAGAAAGCACAGTTGTGACATAGGGTAGATTTGGAAATAAATAAATTTGGAGTCAGATACCAACTAAATATTTAACTCTGGGCAGTTGGTTAGCCTCACTGAGACTCAATCTCCTGACGTGCCCAACAGGGGATGAGAGTGTTGATTCCACCGAGTGACTGTGAGTTTCCAGAAGCATCGCCGTGCAAACTGCCCGTGCCAATGCCCGGCACTCATGAGACAAGACACCACCGAAAATTCTGTCTAGAAAACGCGTATCTCTGTGTGTGGCTTCATGGAGCCCAGATCTCTTGTCGGCCCAGCCACACATGAGGTGGCCAAGCTCCCAGGCACCCAGGTACCAGTGTCTTTCCCTGCCCTTCATGCCACTCCAAGTCTCCAGGCCAAGAAGCCCTTTTCTGTGCTGAAGCATTTGCAGGAGCTCTTCTGCTCTACAGTTCCAACACACAAACTTTCACAGACACAAAAAAGGGCCAGATGAGATCAGTCACCCCGGCCTGCCAGGGGGAGAGCACGTTAGAAGCTGCCCACACAATACACTTTTGGATCTAAAACATCCTCCACAACTGAAGCAATCTGGAGTTACAAGAAGGGGTCAAACGTAGTTATACTTTAAGTAAGCTTCACGCCCCATGTGCAGCCCAACACAGGGCTTTGAGCTCACGACCCTGAGATCAAGACCTGAGCTGAGATCAAGACCTGAGCTAAGATCAAGAGTAGGATGCTTAACCTACTGAGCCACCCAGGCGCCCCAAACACAATGATACTTTAAAGGCCAGTCGATGTGTCACCGGGATGGGATGGTGGCCCATGCTGACATTTCTCAAGTATATGGAATCAATACACCAATAAACAGATACCTTCTTTGAAAAGTGTATTTCCTCACAGGGATGAGTTTGAGAGTCTCAGAACTGAGAGAAGAATCAAGTTCGGGAGGAGTAGAGGCTACCTAAGAAAAGAGACCTCAGAAAGCTCCCCTACCTGACACTGATGTTGGGTTCCATTTATTCAGCCCCACAAACATGGACTCTTACAACAGGTTGCACCACACGCAGGTTCCAAGGATATGACCACAACTGAGAACTTATTCTGACTTTAAAAACCTCATCACCTACCCAGGACGTGTTTCGCATTCTGTGGCCACAAAGGTTCTGGCACAAATGCGGTTAAAACGACGGGGCAGCCCCACCTCCTGCTGCAACCGAGCTCATCAGACCCAGCGGCCCATCTGCTGGGAATGGGTGACAGTGGCTAAAGACAGGGGAAGGGGTGGAGGGGAAGGGAGATTTGTTCCTCTTCCCTTAGGGGTGAGGAATTAGGGACCTGCCGGAGGAGGTGAGTCAGAACCGTGAGGCACAAGCTAACAGGGAGGCAGGCTGGTGGGCCAGATCGAAGCCCCTGGGACTTTTTGGACAAAGCTGCCAGCGGCTCCTGGACAGAATGAAGCTGGGGGTGGAGGGGAAGGGACAAAGATAGAGGCACAGTCTTTGGGTCCGACAGGTCTGGGTCTAAATTCCCACTCTGCCAATTACTTGCTGTTACCTTGGCCCTGTTCCTCCCCAAGCCTCAGTTTCCACGTCTGTAAAATAAGGATAATGGCATCTTCCCTTTAGGTCATTGATTGTGGATTACAGGAGGTAATGGGTACAAAGATTAGTAGGTACTTAGGACACAGTAAATGCTCAGCAAGTGTAAACTGTCATGACTGGTGCCATCAACATTGTATTCTTGCCCTGCTGAGTGTCCACAGTTCACCAGGCACATCGCCACTGATCACTATGACACCTGTCCCCGTTATAGGGCTGTCTTCAATATAAAAGGGGCTTGGGATCAGCTGATCTATTAGCGCGGGTTCCACTATATGTCTTCATCGACATACATCACACGTATTGAAGCCAATGCACTAGGGGTGACTTTCCTATACTAATAATCATACTCACGCTCAATATTTTCACCCTAAACTTAAGAGCATGCTAAATAACGAATGTGCTATTTTAATGTTATTCTATATCCCCCAAGAGTAAGATAATTCACAAAGGGAACATAATATTCCATAATATTCCTTTAACTTATAAAACTCCGTGTTCTTTAAACTTACCTTGCCACTTGGGTCCATTCTTCATACAGACTGAAGGTCATCAAAGGTTCAGGTAATTCCCGTAAATAGGACTTTAAAGCACCTGGAATTATTAACACTCACTTTGAGTATGTCCAGGGGTAAGCATGGGAATCTGGGACGTGTTACTTTGCAAGCTGAAATGATCTCAGTTACCACCTTTTGAGAGTATCTAGAACAAGCCACTAACCAGCGGGAGTGGCTAGAGAATTAGGTGCTCCTAAAACAAATTCTGTCTCTTGCATAATATAGAGAGGGATCAATGGAAAATAAAATTAGCTTCAAAGTCACCTTCTAATAGACATCACTTCCCCAGGAAGATCTCGAGTCTGAAGGTGAAAGAAGGGAAGGAAAGGGGCACTTGGGGTCTCAGTCAGTTGAACATCTGACTTCAGCTCAGGTCATGATCTTACGGTTCATGGGTTCGAGTCCCTTGTCGGGCTCTGTGCTGACAGCTCAGAGCCTGGAGCCTGCTTCAGATTCTGTCTCCCTCTCTCTCTGCCCCTCCCCTGCTTGTGCTCTCTCACTCAAAAATAAACATTAAAAAAAAAAGAAGGGAAGGAAATACAAGCATGTCTCCAAATATCTGGATTATAAACCACCTTTACCTTTTACGTAATAATCAGGAAAACAAAGAAACAAATAAACCCTCCAGAACAGAAAAGACTGTGTGTGTGTGTGTGTGTGTGTGTGTGTGTGTGTGTGTGTGTATGTGTACACTCAGCTTTTTAAAAAAGTTTTATTCATTTAAGTAATCTCTACACCCCATGCGGGGTTCGAACCCATGACCCTAAGATCAAGAGTTGCACACTGTTCTATTTGTCCTTTCGGTTTTTTCCAATTAAACTTATATAGGGAGACCATTTCAATTTTATCTGTCACTTAAACCTAAAATGAAAAAAAAAATTTTTTTAAGTAGGCTCCACACTCAGCACAGAACCCAACGCAGGGCTTGAACGTCTGACCCTGGGATCATGACCTGAGCTGAGATCAAGAGTCGGATGCTTAACTGACTGAGCCACCCAGGTGCCCCCAGAACTGGATTTTTGACTGATGCTCTGTCTGAGATGCGACCTGCCACCCACCCTGAGGGCGACTCCTTGCGGCTCACCTGCTACAGCGTGGGGGTCTGAGTAGAACTCATCCAGATGAGAAGTGGAGCAGTCTAAAGCAGCTTTCAGTTTCTTTAACTTGGAGGCCCCAGCTCCAATTCGGAAAAGGCCCTGAAGACAACAAAAAGCAATCAGTGTCAAGTTCAAGTTGGGGGCGGCAGTACAAATCCGATGGAAGAGCCTTCTGCCCCGGCCCTGCAGACCCCTCTCCGAGGGCGGGAACACTGCCTGCCTTGTAGGGTTGCCAGGAAGGGTGACGAGGACAAGCGCAGGCAGAGAGCAGCGCATTCCCGATCAGCGAGCGCTCGTGCCCTGCCCCGCTGCTAAAATACCTGTCTCTATTAGAAATCTAAATGTGCTATTTTATACTTCCACAAGGCTGATTGCTACAGATTTTCTAAATTTAGGATTCTTTTGTTTAAAAAAACATCTCATGAGATGGACATCTCATGAGAAATGGTTAGACTAGGCCCCTTAGTCACTTTCACTGCTCTAAAAGTTACTTGGAGAAAAACACGTGAAGGTCGCCCAAGAAAGGCAGGACTGTGAAGACACTGGTCCAGGAGTTATGAGATTCGGGTTTTAAGCAAAATAAATCTAGGCAGGGTTCCTCAGTCTCAGCAGTACTGACATTTCAGGAGCAATAATTCCTCATCATGGTCCTGTCCTGTGCGTTGCAGGCTGCTTATTAGCAGCAGCCCTGGTCTCTGCCCACTAGAGGCCAGGAGCAACCCCCCTCCAAGATCGTGACAATCAAAAATGTGTCCAGACTTCGCCAAATCGCTCCCAAAAGGGGAAAAAATTTAGCCCTGGCTGAGAAGCTCTGATCTCGGCTACTAGAAGTTGGGGTCATGTCAGTGGGGGATGGGGCAGTGCCTGGAAGCAAACACAAGAGGGCTTCTAGAGTGTTCCTTGATCTGGATGCTGATCACACAGGTAGGCTCAGTTTGTTAACATTTATCAATGCATCACTTATGATACATACATTTTTCTATCTACATTATACTTCAATACGGTTCTTTTTTTTTTTAATTTTTTTTTTTTTACGTTTATTTATTTTTGAGACAGGGAGAGACAGCATGAACGGGGGAGGGTCAGAGAGAGAGGGAGACACAGAATCTGAAACAGGCTCCAGGCTCTGAGCTTTCAGCACAGAGCCTGACGTGGGGCTCGAACTCACGGACCGTGAGATCATGACCTGAGCCGAAGTCGGATGCTTAACCGACTGAGCCACCCAGGTGCCCCTCAATACGGTTCTTAAAAGGAAAAAAAAAAAAAAAGACTCGGCATTTGATTTTCATCCCCCCACCATGGGGATGTGTGCCGAATTCCTTATCTACACAGGGAGTAAGTAACAAGACCTGCTCGGCTCCTGGGTTTTTCTACCATACCCATGAAATAAACCTCCACCAAAACTGCACAGTACCACACGAGGGTAAGATTCTCGCTATGAACAAAGTTCACGGAAGCTCTGGTTCATTTAATGCATCATGAAAGTCAATGCCACAAATCACAGCCAGAGTCTAACGTGAAACAATCAAGGGGACAAAAGAAAGTCAGAGTGTACTGCAGGCGGGAAGGGTAAGTATTGTTTTCCCATGAATTTGGTTTTATTCACAGTGTCTAATGTGCAGGGTCTCAAAATGGGGGAAAACCACCAACGGGTCTACACAGTACAGACGGTGGCAAGCAGGCCCGCTCGGCGCCCTTACCTCCTCCTTCATGCCTGTCTCCAGAAGCAGCATGACACAGGCCTCGATGGGCAGTGCGATCTCACGCCCGCTCCGCTTCAGGTGCTCTTGCAAAGGAGTCCCAAAGGCTGGCTTTTCCGCCCACTTATCTAGAGCAGCAAAGCATCCAGTGAGACACCCAACAACCTCACGGCATCAATGGGGAGTCTTTTCCGCCCCCCAAATTACCAAAGGGGATCTTTTTTTTTTAAGCGGACTGGTGGTTGCCGCTTTGGGAAAAGGGGAAACATCTGTTCTGTTTGCTTTTGCCGTTTACCATTTACTAGAGCAAAAATAGGCATGGGGCTGGGAGGTTACTTGCAGAGCAGAAGCCCTGAACACCCTCTGTGGCACCCTGTGAGAGCGGCCCAGCTGAAGTCATGAGGGTGCTCCTGCATGGGACTGGTGGGCTGCCTGGCCCTACACCGAGGATGCGTCTAGGCACCCTGATTTCACTGGAAGGAAACTGATTCCAGCCATGCAAAGCAGCACTGGCCTTCCATCTAGGGGACTCCCTCAGTGCAAGAGGAAATAACTTCTTAAGATTTTAAACACAAGCCAAGCATCATCACACAAGACCGGAAGATGGCCGATGGGAACTCGTAGCAAATGCAACGTCTCCGTGACATGCAGTGCTTCCGAATGCCGGAGCCCCAGACAGGTCCCAAACATTCTGCGTAGGGAACAACGCGGGATCCGCAGCCCCAAAGCAGCTGAGGCTGAAGCCTGTGCCAGCAGTAAAGCGATCATTTATATTATTTTGGGGTCAGATACTCTGCTCCACTCCATAAGAGATTTGAGGCAGCTTAGCAGAAATACATACAATAAAGCAGCAAAACAGAAACAAGAGTTTAGCGAATGGATGTGTTCCACTGGGATGAGGAGCACTCGGTTGGGTCTGGCCCACCTGCGGGTCCTGTGCATATCTACCGCTGCCCAAGAAGCACACGGACGCAGAAGAGGGGAAACCGGCCCAAGAAAAATGCTCAGCTGAGGAACACTTAGTTCCTTCTGGTGACGGGAAAGGTTCCCGTCCTCCTCCGCACCACCAATGGACAATTATCCTTCAGCCGCTCTGCTGTTCGAACCACGAGTTCAAAGCAGGCATGATCACCCTGGTGTGTCCTCTTAGACTCCACTACACGAAAGAGCAGGGACAGGCCCCATCGTGTGATCTGCACATAGTGGGAGGAAGAAGAATGGAATCCCCAGGTCCCTGGGCCTGAGAGCTTGTGCAAGGCTAGAATCGATGGGAAGAGTGAGTGGGGTCCCGGTTGAGGAGAGGTGAGGGCAAGAGAGGCAGGCGCCCTCCTCATCTCTGGCCCTGGCCCCGGCCCCAGCCCCAGCCATGGTCAGCATAATTCCTAGCAGCAAGAGCATCCAGGGGCCTGGCCCTTCTCCGTGACAGCCCTCTCAGAGGCCAGACCTTCCCCTGCATACTTTGTCCCTTTCATCTAAAACGAGGATTCTCAATCAGGCAGAAAACGGCCACATGACCCCTCCCCTGGGAGATACATCAGAGTGCCCCAGGGGAGTTCTGCAAATGGCACCTGCCATCACGGCCACCCCACATGCCTGACTCCGTGGCGGCAAGGGCTGGGTGTTCTCCAAACACCTGCTGGAACTTTCTAGTAAACACTCTATGGTGTGCCCTGCCCCCCACCGCGGTGTAATGTTGGCAGAGGGTGGACGTGAGAACCAGTGACCTAGACGACTCCTGAGCCAAACCGCCCTGAGGATGCCGGCCTCTCACACAACAGACCAGTCAAGTGCTGGCTGCCACAGCGGCACCCACAGTTCACAACACCCCCCCCCCCAAATAAATATAAGACACACATGTAAACGTACAACACTCATTCACAAGACAACGCATGTTTGCTAAGTCACGGCCAAAAAATGGTATAGATGAGGGTCACAAATACAGTTGTCCACAGGGGCCAGGGACATACCAGCCCTGCGCCTGGCGCCCGACCCACGCTGCCATGTAAGAAAACAGATCCAGGGTTGCCAGACTCCCACAACTTCCAGGAGAAGCCAGAAACCAGATTGCTACATGAAGGTGTCTGGTGTTTCAATGATGGCAACATTTTTTTTTTAATGAGATGTGGCTGTTTGCGACTTCTGGCATAGACCACAGACGCTAGAGTGACTCAGGAGACAAGGTGTGTGCTGTTGGCTTCAGAGAAGGCTTCTCAAAGGAGGGGGGCTTAGATGAATGAAACAGACCAAGGAAGACCAGCTGAGAAAGGTCCAGGGACCTTGAGTCTCAGAAGTGATATCTGATTCCACAGTTCACGCGTGAAGTGACACAGGCCCGGGGGGACGGCATGAGAGGAGGAGAAGGCCTAGCAGAAGGCAGAAAGGGCAGACCCCGGCAACAGGTGGCTCCAAGTTCAAGCCCGGATGGTTTGGAGGAAGGCGGCACTCAGGAGAGCCGGAGGACGAAGGGACAGCTGGCATGAGGGGAAGAATCGGCTTGCTTTCTGGGATATGTGGCGTTTCAGGGCACAGCAGGCCCTCAGAGGGAACCAGCACTGAGGAGGCCGTGAGGCCGAAGACGCTGGTGAGATGGGAACTGTCACCAGGAAGGGGCTCTGGGGACAAGGAGGGCAGGAGGGAGAAGAGCACAGCCCTAACAATGAACTTTCCTGTTCCCTGTCACTGGCTGACCTACTTCTCTAGGGAAAAGAGCCTTGGGAAAAAAAAGAGGTTGTTTTGGGTTTTTTTTTTTTAAAGTCCTGCTCACAAAACCCTATCTTCCTTTTTGCTGTGCTTGTTCGTCAGCTCCAAACCAGATTTTAATTCATTCAAAGGCTAAGATGATGACGGTTACCATCTTGTCCTACATGGGGCCAGGCACACGGTAGGTATCCCATAAATACACACTCCTGGAGCTCAGAACTTGCCCGGCAAGAGCCTGCCCCTTGCAAGGCTGGATGTACGCCAGCAGCTTCATTCCCTCGCACGGGGACTTGACCTCGTCAGCCACAAACGAGGAAACCGGATCACGTAGGAAAGCAAGAGCAGCTTGCCCTAGGAAGAGCTCATCAGATGCGTGCACTCGAGCTGGGTGAAGATCTGCCTATGCAGATCGGGGCCTCCTCAAATTTAGAGAAGTGGCGTTGTTGAGGGTGCCGGTGTGCGTGCACACCCACACACGCTTGCTCTCTTTCGCGATCACAGAGTCACTGCGCTCAGCACCTGGCTTGAGACCAAAGGTTCTGCAGGGGGAACCTAGGCTCCAAATGCGGGGTCTACACAACCAAACAGTACAATAGGTCCAAAGAAGACAGACTAACTTCTGCCTCAACCAGGTTTTCGGATCTCTGCTGGCAGATGCTCTGATGGCAAATGAGAAAATGAGAATCAAAAGCTCTAATGTTGGGCTAAAACTAAACATCAGAAGGAAGTTCAGTCCACTCATGACTTGTGGGTAAAGTCTGCTGAAAGCTTGAGTATGGAGAGCAGAATGTGAGTGCTGAGAACAAGAGCCTTGTATGCAGGCAAGGAAGAGGGGGAAGGAAGTTGTCTATGGCCTCATGGTTCATTCCCACCAACTGAGTGCCTGATGAGGGGCTATCAAGTACTGGCTTCTAAAAATCCCTTTCTCAAAGTCCAATATTTTCCCCAGAATGTATGCTCTTGGAGTCGCAGGGTCAGAGTTAAACCCAAGGGAACAAATAACTGACCCGGAAAAGGAGAAGACACGAAAATACATACAGGTACTCCCCCAAAGGGTCCAGCAACTGAACATGTCAGAATTGCACATGTCCCATTAGTATGTTAATTTGGGTTTGGAAGAAATTAGAGAATGCGGCGAGGAAAGATGAGATTATGCTAGGAAACAGTACTCTCCGAGGAGAAAGGCGTTATCCAAAGGAAATGCATGCAAAGGAGTCAGGGTGAAGAAGAACAGAGCGCAAGTGGCAGAGGCAAAAAGGAGGCATCAGCCAGCACGCAGGTTACATTACCTTGATGGGCTCGCATTTCGGGAAGGGCCTTTTCTAAGACTGCTAATGCTTTTCTATGGTAATCTGCTTGGGCTTCTAATAACTGAGAACAGACCCACATTCAAAAACAAAAGCAACGTTAGCATCGGATGGACACACACACAATGGCTGAGCAAAACCAAAAATGAAATCTTTTGCAAAACAAAACAAAAAAACTAAAATGACTCCATTTTTACAATGTTTTCATACTTTGTCAAGGCCAGGTGCTTACCGTAATGAAGAATTTGCCATACTCCCCTTCTTTGGCCATAAAGTTGTACATGTCCGCTGCAAGCTGGTCCTGGTGAGTGGAAGAGGAGAGGTCACTGAAGAAAATGGCATCTGAGAATTAATATCCATGAGCTCTTAGAGCAAAACGTCATGGAAAGAGCCACAGATTAAACGTCCATCAATTGCCTGGTATAACCATACATTGGGACAACAGCAACAACAAAAAAGGAAGCTTATTAGGGGAATGATGTGGGAAGATCTCCAAGATACACGGTTAATACTCCTTATTAAGAAGTGAAGTATATACAGCCACCTGGGTGGCTCAATCTGTTAAGTGTCCAACTCTTAATTCCAGCTCAGGTCATGATCTCACAGTTGGTGAAATTGAGCCCCAAGTCGGGCTCTGCGCTGACAGTTTGGAGCCTGGTTGGGATCCTTTCTCTCTGTCCTCTCTCTCTGCCTCTCCCCATGCTGGCTGGTTCTCTCTCTCAAAATAAATAAATAAGCATTAAAAAAAAAAAAAAGAAAGAAAAGAAAAGAAAAAGAAAAAAAAGAAGTGAAGTATAGGGGTGCCTGGGTCGTTCAGTCGGTTTAGCATCCAGACTCTTGATTTTGGCTCAGGTCCTGATCTCATGGTTCATGAGATTGAGCCCTGCATTGGGCTCTGTGCTGACAGTGCAGAGCCTGCTTGGGATTCTCTCTCTCTCTCTGTCTCCCTCTGCCCCTGCCCCACTCTCTCTCTCAAAATAAATAAATAAGCATTAAAAAAAAAAAACAAGCATAGAGCATTAGTTATGCTATGTTACCACCTGTGTAAAAATAGAAGAGAAAAAAATGTTATATTTTTGCTGCCACATTAGCATAAAAATATCTCCGGAAGAAAAAAACAAGAAATTGGCAATCGAGGTTACCTTTTGGGAGCAGAGGAAATTCGGTAGAAGCAGGACAAGGGTGGAAGAAAGACTTACTGTATATTGCTTTATGCTTTTGATACTTGAACTAATGTAGATGAATTGCTTATAAAAATTAAATAATTTGCTTAAAAGTGATAGATTAGGCAATTGTGTGTGTGTATATATATATATATATATATATATATATATATATATATGTTTCCTATATTATATTTGAATTAGATTGTGTTTGAATTAAATATGCATATATTTATAAAATGTACTGCCTTCTGTTTTTAGCATCAAGGTGCACAAATTAACATGAAGGCCCTTCTCATTTATGAAAAAACTTAGAAATGCTAGTTGGGAGCAACAAACATTCGTTTAGAATAACTGGGAAAGCAATGGAGTAAATTCATGGAGACCCACCACACATCTCCAAAAAAGAAAGGGAGAGAAAGAAAAGAGAAAGAGGGCAGGGCAGAGGAGAAAGAAAACAAAGGAAGAGAGAAGGCCTTTCACTCATAAGTGGAATTTAAGAAACAAAACAGATGAACATAGGAGAAAGAATAAGAGAGGGAGGTAAACGATAAAAGCGACTTTTTTTAAAGTAAGCTCCACATCCAACATGGGGCTTGAACTCACGACGTCAAGATCAAGGGTCACATGCTCTGCCAACTGAGCCAACCAGGGGCCCCAGAGACTCTTAACGACAGAGAAAAAACTGAGCGTTGCTGGTGGGAGGTGGGCAGGGGTTAGACTAAATGAGTGATGGGCATTATGGAGGGTACTTGTTGGCATGAGCACTGGGTATTGTATGTAAGTGATGAACCACTAAATTCTACTCCTGAAACCAATATTACACTGTATGTTAACTAACTAGAATTTAAATAAAAACTTGAAGCATTAATTTTTTTTTTAAAGGAAAAGGCCTGACAAGTGGAAGCTGGGGATGACCTGGGTGGGTCTATGCCACTCTTGACGGCCAAGGTGTTGGAGTCTGGCAGTCACGTGGAGTCAGAGGACAGAAAATGAAGCCTTGGGTCCGGCAAGGTGAGGAACTGTAACTGACAAGTATGCTCACATCACACACAAAGATCCCCGAGAAACTATATCCTCAGCGGAAGGGTGGATCAGAAAATATTCGCTCAGTAGCATATGGAAAGAATAGAGTATATGTGTTTTGCATTGGGAAAGTAAAAATATTTTCCTGGATTTTACAAATACAGCCTGATTTCATGAAGGTCTTAAGTCTATGTTTGTAATACGTGTGGTTCAGGAATCCTCAAACTGAGAAAGTTAAAGTTAATTAAAAATGGCCTTGAACTGGTAATACTCTAGGGAAAGTCACTCCCAATCCTTAAGAGTCCCACAGATAAAGTCTCTCTTAAAATGAACTCACAATACAAAATTGCAAAACACAGGAAGAAACAATCCACCATGAAGTAAACTCCCACCACTCTCACTGAGGAAACAGAATTACCAAAGATTCTTACAGTAAGTATACATAAAATGGTTAAAGACATTAAAAAAAAAAACAGGCACTAGAGAACAATATCATAGTATCAAAAAAGGCTGACGTGAAGAAATTTGAATGGAAAAATGCAGTAAATGAAATTCCAAACTCAATGTTGATTAATTATACAGCAGATGAGACTTAGCTGAAGAGAAAATCAGTGAAACAGAACTTAGATGTTGGGAAATTACCCAGAAGTTAGCAAACAGAGACAGAAGATATTTTCACAAGTTTTCACCATCTGAATTGAGAAGCTCTGGGGTGGAAGTCGAGAGAAGACACATCAGCCCATAATGCACCAGTCCAGACTCCCAAGACCTCTGTAACTCTTCTGCACAGGAATAAGCCACTATGAGACCATTTTATCAGAAGCATTTATCTGAAGGTCATCTTTTCAAATGCAAAGGCTATGGCATGACTTTGTGAGTTCAGTTTTAAACAACTCATTTTACTGCAGTTAATTGATCCTAAAATTCATTATCTTGAAGAATGAATTATAGCGTGACTTATACAAACTAAAATATAACAGTCCCAACACTATTTAATAGAATAGAGACCAGTTTTGGAAAAATGCTGAATAGTAAGAAGAAGAAAAGCTTAGGTCAATGACCCTAAGACTCACCAAAGACCTGTTTCTTTAACACCTCAAATAACATTTAGAATAAAGATCTATCTTCACAGATAGATGTACAGAGAATGAGATCACTTAACCATCTAATCTGTAATTTATTTAATGACATAAAAAAATAGTATTTCTCCCAAATTACAAACCAATTGTTCCAGCAACATTTAAAAAATAATTCTTCCCTTCTCTAGGGATATATGATGACCTCTTTACTGTATATTCCACTGTTTAAAGTAATAGCATTGAGGGGCGCCTGGATGGCTCAGTCGGTTGAGCGTCCGTCCGACTTTGGCTCAGGTCACGATCTTGAAGTTCACAAGTGCCAGCCCCATGTCAGGCTCTGTGCTGACAGCTCAGAGCCTAGAGCCTGATTCGGATTCTGTGTCTTCCTCTCTCTCTGCCCTCTGCATTCTGTCTCTCTCTCTCTCAAAAATAAACAAAAAAAATTTTTTAAATAAAGTAATAGCATTGATTCTAGAAAAACTATGCTATTCCACAGATCTATTTTTGTGCCTATTGTGCATTTTTGTTAAAGATTTGTTTAAGTAATCTCTACACCCAACATGGGGCTTGAACTCACAACCCTGAGATCAAGAGTTGCACACTCCACCAACTGAACCAGCCAGGCACCCCTATGTACATTGTTGTAACAGCTGTAACTTTATATGGTTTGCTATGGTTTTCTTTTTTTCCCCATCTATTCCTTATTTTAAATAAGCTCAGACATTTCTGTCATTTAAAAAATTAAAAAAAATTTTTTTAAATGTTTGTTTATTTTTGAGAGAGAGAGAGAGAGAGAGAGAGAGAGAGAGAGAGACAGAGAGCAAGCAGGGCAGGGGCAGAGAAAGAGGGAGACACAGAATTGGAAGCAGGCTCCAGGCTCTGAGCTATTAGCACAGTGCCCAACGTGGGGCTTGAACCCATGCACCGCGAGATCATGACCTGAGCCGAAGTCGGACCCTTAATGACTGAACCACCCAGGCGCCCCCTACTTAAATTTTTTTTAAAGGCTATGCTATTCTTAGTATAAAGTAATACAGTCTTGGAAAATAAAGAAAGAAGGCAGAAGAAACTAGAACGCATTTTTCATATCACTCAGAGTATTTGTGCCAAACACTAAATAATCTGCAATATTTGGCCTTTCATCCATCATTTGTAAAAAGCAGACTGATGCAAGTGCGTATGTATCAGGGAAGTCTTGTACCTTGCACTGCTCTACTTTATTTCCAGCTTCATCCATCTCTTCCTTTAGGGTATCTATTTTTGATGGAAGCCCCTGGAAGTTGGTTCCTGAAGATTTGTGAGCTTGGTTCCACCTGTAAAACATGGGGGCAATCAGCATCTGAGAGCTGGCTGCACATACTCAACCTTGCGGAATCAAGGCCCTGAGGGAAACAGACTCTTTCCCCAAAGCCGATTCTACCTGGGATCGGTATGAGTACCCAGGATGCCAGCTCCTCTTGAGTTTATCCTCTAGGAATGGAAGCAAGCAAAAAGAGACATTACATCCCCACTGTGATGGGACTCTTGCAGTGCTGGGAGTAGCTGTCTGCTCTGAGTATAATCCTGTCTCATACACGCCCCACTGCTGGAAACCATGCCATGAACCCCCTTTCCTGTAGTGTCTGATCATGGCACCTTTGCCATGAAACACTCCTGTGCTTCCTGCTTTGATCTGGAATGTTCCTGTGCCCCTGGGAGTCGGTCCTGCTCCTGGACCCCTGGGACGCTTCCTGCTGCCATCCTCCTCTGTGATTACCTCCAGCAAGTAAAGACCGAGCTTTGGTCATGCAGCTAACAATCCATAGCTAGGAAAACACATGTAGAACTAAAAACATCTGTTAAGAATTAATATTCTAAAGATGAAGTTTACAGAAAGTCTAAAGCATAATGTGGAAAATTTACAATCAAGTCAAAAGGACTGAGAAAAAAAAGGAAAGAATTATACCACAGCAAGAGTAGGGGAGTGCATGGGTGGGGAGGGGTAATAATCTAAAACAATTTCTATTTGGTTTTCAGGTGTGCTTTGACCTTCTGTTCGAATATGAATTATGTCTGCTATTGTGGAAGCAATTTAAATGTAAACATGGATATTACAGAGATGCAGCATGAAAACCCGTGCGAGCAACTGCTCAAGCTTCCCAGCTGCTGCACTGCCCCAAAAACAGTAGGCTCTACCTTCTTCCCAGTTCCTGATGAGGCTCTCCTCCAAAGCCGGCCTTCGGCAAGTCTGCCTAAGCAAGACTGGCGATGCCATGGAGTGGCCAGAGCACGGACCTGGGAGGCTGACAAGCTCAGGTTTGAAGCCTGGCTCTCCCACACTAGCTGTGTGACCTTGGGCAATGACTTAACCTCTCTGTGCCTCAGTAATCTCATCTGTAAAGCTAAGATAACAAACACTTTGCAGAACTGTCATAAGGAATCGAGAACAAATCGATATGCATGTGCACGTGTGTGCATATGATATCTGCCCCATTAGGGATTCCTCCTTAGGAATTAGGTAGTAATTAGTCATTAGGTACTATCATTTTCCCCCAGGAAAAAGCCACAGGAAGAAGTAAAGGTGAAATATTCAACTGTGTGTTTCTCTGATACCTGCTTTGATTGGTTAAAAGTGAACAAGATCCTGAACGCAGATCAAGAATCAGTGTTGAAATCCCCTCCGGGATACCTGTATTGTAGACGTAAAATTCCTGGGGCACAAGCACCTGTAATGTCGCTCAACCAGCTCCAGGGAGGGAGCATTCACGGCCTTGTTTAACGAACCATTGGAACATTCTTCCTTATCCTGAGCAAAAGTCTACCTCAGGGTGGCCCCACTCCTGGTCCTGGCTCGGGAATTCTCCTTACAGATGTACACATGACAAAGCGTGAAGCAAGCCATGTAGAGAATCTGTGCAGGTTCCTCTCTCATCTAGAAAAGGAGTCTCTTCCCGAGAGAACAGAACCCCTGTTCCCTCTCCAGTCCTCGCTGAGGGGGCCTCTGAATTTAGTCCCCGGCACGGAGTCGGGCACACAGGACGCACCCGATCGAGATCTGTCAAAAACATGAATGAGCGAATGAACAGGAACTGGTGGAGGAATCAGAGGAGGTGACACGTCATGTCCGTCGCTCCATACCTGGCACGCGGCAAGTGTCCGGTAAGTGGTGGCAATTATTTTTACCATGTGTTAATTCTTAGACGCACCCTCTATCATCTCAGTATGTCCTACATCACGACATGTCTTAACGAGTGACCCGTACATTTAATGGAGTGGTGTTTCTTCACCCCTCCCCCAAGGAGATATCTAGTCAATGGTGCACGGATAGTCACCGGCATCTCAGGAACGAGGAAATGCTGCATGTTGCATTGCTACAGATGTTCTAAATCTGTCTAAAAAAAAGCATCTGACAGGTAGAAGCTTAGTAAATGACAGTTATATCTCCATCCATTTGCCAGAGAGAAATGGTCATCTCTGCTTCACAGGACTGCAGTGAGAATTAAGTTACCAAATAAACAAGTCACGGAGATGAAAAGTACAGCAAAGGGAATATAGTCAATAATATTGTAAGGACACTGCATGGTGACAGATGGTGACCACACTTATCGTGATGAGCACTGAGTAACGTACAGAATTGTCGAATCAAAGTTGTGCACCTAAAATTAATACATCATGTGTCAGTTACACTGCAGTAATTTAAAAAAAATTAAAAGAAGAAAAAGTGAGAGCTAACAAAACAGGGGTCGATCAACAAAGCCACCTTTTTTTTTTAATTTAAATAAAGTTTTATTGGAACACGGTCAGGCTTTCATTTACTTATGGTCCGGGGTTGTTTTTACACTACAATAGCAGAGTTGAAAAGTTGCAAAAGGGACCATCTGGGTTGCAAAGCTGAAAATATTTACTATCCGGCCCTTTATGGAATGTTTGCCAACTCTTGTGGTAAAGCATGAGAAAGGTCGGGGCAGGCGGCAGCTGCCTCCATAGATATTCCCTATTCTCATCCACGGAGAAAGCCGCATAAGTCACGGATACACATGCCCTCAAGGACAGAGCTGGGCTGGAGTCCTGCCACGAAGCACCACAGACAGTCATCTGGCAGCAGGCCACAAGTCGGCAGCCCCCTGGGATGGTTACTTACTTTTACGGGGAGTTTTCTCCCTTTGGGCACAGTATTCGATCATGAAAGTATCATAACCACACAGGGTTTGGACGTGGCAGGACCCTCAGGAACTGCTAAGATCACAGATCTATTTATTCCTACACTCCACTATCCTAGAACAGGATGTTCTAACATCATTCCCACTGCCACACTTGGGAGAATGGGCCCTCGAGGCAGGTGTAAGTGGGTGCGACTTGGTCTGTGGGTCAAGTGCGTGAATCTGGAAACCTGCATGCTGTCCACTGAGTGGTCTTCCTCTCGTCCGTACCTTACCTGGCTCTGACCGAATCCCAGTCTAACACCAATTTAGCGAGCTGCTTCCTCTGTTTTTGGATGTTGGG
Source organism: Prionailurus viverrinus (assembly GCF_022837055.1). NCBI lineage: Eukaryota > Metazoa > Chordata > Mammalia > Carnivora > Felidae > Prionailurus > Prionailurus viverrinus. Next base: position 22,141,388 of record NC_062576.1, on the reverse strand, counting down.
AATCTCCAACTAGAAAGAAGAACATACCACAGACCGAATGCGATAAGCTTTGGGGTTTTTACCTTGACATCTGAAAAGGCAGTATTTATTTACATTTTTCCCCCTGAGGCATAGGATTTTGTACCCTCAACTGATTCCCCTCATTTCCAAAAGGAAGCATATGTCAAAGTCACCGATTGTCGTGAAACTTGCAGACCCAAGCGAACCATTCACCACGCAGCCCACACTGGTCTTGGCTCTTCTATGCGGCCTGGCAGAAGCACTCACCTCTGCGATGCTGCAGAGAGGATCCACAATCTCTCCCTCAACAAAGACCTCGTGCTGAGAAAGTTCTAGAGCCAGCTGGTTCTCAGCATTGCCACACGTCTCCAGAATCTTCCTTTAAAAACACAAGATACCCCCACAACAAGCATCCGCTCATTAAACCAGGTGCCCGATTACCATACTCGGCCAGCTCTCTACACGATGGGGACACCTTAGGGTGCTACACGGTAGAACCTTAAAAACGTGGTAAGTCTGGGGCATCGCCTAAAATGCAAGCCCACGGGTTTGTGCTCTAACATGGAAAAGGCACTCTCAGATACACTTTGTGAGTACGTGTGTGGGATGTGTGTGAACAGTGAGGTGATGAGTCTAGGATTAGCTTCAGGGGAAGACCAAATGTTCTCCAAATAACCCTGGAATTCTTTAGAACCTTATGTAAAGTTCCTTATGTGCTGTTTTATGTCTGTCAGTGAGGCCAGCCGACGCAGGGTTTGCTCCGGAGTTAATGCCAAGTGCTGGTTTTCTACTGGGATGGTGGGCTAAGCTCAAGGGACATGTTGCATGAAAACCATGTCTGCTTTTGTTTTCCTGTGAGCACGCAGTTGATGTCACACCGAGGATGCGTGCGAATGAAACGGCTGCTCTGACTCTGTCCTTCCCTCTCTCCTCCTACCCTTCTCCTCCTCGCCCTGCCCCTCGAGATCCCCACGGGGTCCTTTTAAAATGACCAACGTGTGTGGCGCTGGCATGAGGTGGCCATGGTGCTGTCATTAAGAACACGATCTCCGATACCACGCTGCCTGGGTTTGAATACGGGCTTTGCTATTCACTAGCTGTGGGGTCTTGGGCAACTGACTCACCCTCTCTGTTTGTCAATTTCTTCAATGGGAGGTAGAATGTAGGTTGTCTTGAGGACTGAACGAGTGAGTACATGGACACGTAGAGCAGTGCTAGTGCAGAGCAAGGGCTCCCTCCATCAGCCGGGAGGACCAGGAGTGCCAGCATGCACACACCAGCCACCCTCTTCCCAGGACCATCATTCCCAAATATGGGAGCATGGACAGGACAGAGGAAGGGTGAAGAGTGGGGGGAAACTATCATCCTGGAAAGGACAAAGTTACGGGGTGCCTGGGTGGCTCAGTCAGTTAAGCATCTGACTCTTGGTTTTGGCTCAGGTCATGACTGCACGGTTCCTGAGTTCGAGCCCTGTGTCGGGCTCTACGCTGATAGTGTGGAGCACGCTTGGGATTTCCTCACTCTCTCTCTCTGCCCCTCCCCCCATCAAAATAAATAAATAAACTGCAAAATAAAAAAGAACACAGGTAGCGTTGTAGGGCATGGAGTATAACAGGCCCCTGGAAAGGGGGCTGTGGAGACCAAAGCCCAGGGCAGCTGGGAAGCACAGTGAGCGGTATAGCAGAGACAGCAGATTGGCTCCAAGGCCCCCAGCCTCATGTAGAAGCAGGTGGAAGGAAGGGTTAACCTTCCCTCTTATAGTAAAAACAACTTCACGATTAGATTTTTTAAAATTATTTATAGAACACATGCCTACTGCAAAAAAAAAAAAAATCCAAATAATTCAGAAAACACAAGATTTTGAGACAACCACCATTGATATTACGGTGGCCACCCTCAAAGGAGGTGGCTCTTAAGGACTGGACGGGACTGCTCAGGGAAGGGACATGTTCTTTATACCGAGGCTCAGGGGAATAAAGAATGACCCTATCAATCACTTTCGCTAGTGGCCCTTTCAATCATCGGAAGCCAGCGTTGCTCCTGCTAAAGGGAATACTGCCTGCCATCCCGGGGGCCCAGACCCCACTTCTTCCCATGGAGACTGCGCCATTCTCCTCCTGGAGCATGAGCCACACCGTCACGCTCACGGCCCCTCTGTCACGCAGATGCCTGCCGTGCACAGCACCCGCCCACCCGCTCCTGCTGACGCGCAGGCTAGCGGGCTCGCTCTCTGAAAGCAGCCCACTCTTACCCCAGCAGGGAGTCTTCCAGCTGAGTCGATGCTTCTTGCATGTTCTGAGCAAGAGCGGTCAGAGGGAGTTTTTTCTGGAAGGCAGAAGACAATGTGTTGTTTTCATTATTACTGATACCCGTTCTCAATGACCAGCCGCAGATCATCATTTGGTGATTTGTCCTCAAGGCACACTGCACAGGTAAGAGGTAGACTGTCTGGGTTCAGGATCCAGTCTCAAACATGTGCACTATGTGACTTAACCTCTATGTGCACGTCCTCACACCTGGATGATACCGAGGCATGATAACAGCAAGGGTGTCCTAGGGCTGTCTGCCCATCTAAGGAGATCTTCAACGTCAAGTACCTAGCATGTGCTACGTACTTAGTAGGTGTTGGCTGCTAGTATTATTGTTGGGGTAGCTGTTAACTGTTTTTATTAACTAATCAAGTACATACTGTGTCTGAAGCCCTGGGAACATAAGACACAGATCTTACTCTCTGATTATCATAACACATAAATGCAAGAAAATGCTCAATTTCAAGAACTTTTGCTAGAATACTCATTCTTTTTTTTTTTTTTTTCAACATTTATTTTTGGGACAGAGAGAGACAGAGCATGAACGGGGGAGGGGCAGAGAGAGAGGGAGACACAGAATCGGAAACAGGCTCCAGGTTCTGAGCCATCAGCCCAGAGCCTGACGCGGGGCTCGAACTCCCGGACCGCAAGATCGTGACCTGGCTGAAGTCGGACGCTTAACCGACTGCACCACCCAGGCGCCCCTAGAATACTCATTCTTAAACAGGCTCTTAACCTAGCTGTAATCATAAGGGCCCAGTTCTAGTTAATATCTAAAAACGTCTGGCTAAATATCTGAAAAAATTTTTTTTCTTAATGTTTTTATTTTTATTTTTGAGACAGAGAGAGATGGAGCATGAGCAGGGAAGGGGCAGAGAGAGAGGGAGACACAGAATCGGAAGCAGGATCCAGGCTCTGAGCCATCAGCACAGAGCCCGATGTGGGGCTCGAACTCACAGACTGTGAGATCATGACCTGAGCCGAAGTCGGACGCTCAACCGACTGAGCCACCCAGGCACCCCTGAAAATTTTTTAAGGTATTTAATCACAAAGCGATTTTCCTATCAGAGATTTGTTTTGCAGCTGGAAATGACCATAAGGATCATCTGATTTATGTTCTAATTGTACAGTCAAGAGACCTGAAGCCCAGGGTGGTCAGGTGGGCTGGCTGGGCACCCCAGTGAGGGGCAGCAGAGCCAGACCTTTGTGCCATGGGCCTGAGCCCCAGTTCAGTTTCTTTCCACCACTGCTTGATGGCTCATCTCATAAGGGTAGAAAGGGCCTGTCAAGTACAAGTGGGTTGGTTATAGCACATAACGTGCAAACAAAAACATGCATTCAGGGCGCCTGGTGGCTCAGTCGGTTAAGCGTCCAACTTTGGCTCAGGTCACGATCCTACGGTTCATGAGTTCGATCCCTGTATTGGTCTCTGCTCTCCGCACAGAGCCTGCTTTGGATCCTTTGTTCCCCCTCCATCTCTGTACCTCCCTTCCCCTTCTCAAAAATGAATAAACATTTTTTCAAAATGCATCCAATGTGGCAATGCTCCCCATGATTTTGCCTCCCCAGTAGAAAGGGCTGTTATGTCAAAGACACAGGGTCCACCTTGCTGTGGCATTGTTGTGCCTTGACCTCTAGCATATCACCTGCCTTTCCTGCTTTAAAGGGCTCCATGTGATACACTTACACCGTATTTGCTTGTATTGTAGAGAACATCTCTTGAAAGCTATACAAGAAGCTACTAATGCTGGTCACTCTGGAGAGGGCAGCAGGGTGCCTGGGGACAGGGTGGTGAGAGATCTCACTTATGTTCTTCTGTATCTTCTGGATTTTGACCATGTAAATATGCAGCCTACTTAAAACAGTATATTGAAATTTAAAAATAAACAAGAGGGGCACCTGGTGGCTCAGTCGGTTAAGCGGCCGATTTTGGCTCAGGTCATGATCTCGCGGTCCGTGAGTTCAAGCCCCGCGTCAGGCTCTGTGCTGACAGCTCAGAGCCTGGAGCCTGTTTCAGATTCTGTGTCTCCCTCTCTCTGACCCTCCCCTGTTCATGCTCTATCTCTCCCTGCCTCAAAAATAAATAAAACGTTTAAAAAAAAAATTTAAAAAAAAATAAACAACGACTGGGGCACCTGGGTGGCTCAGTCGTTTAAGTGTCCGACTTCAGCTCAGGTCATGTTCTCACAGTTCATGAGTTTGAGCCCCGCGTCGGGCTCTGTGCTGATAGCTCGGAGCCTGGAGCCTGCTTCAGATTCTGTGTCTCCCTCTCTCTCTGCCCCTCCCCGACTCATGCTCTCGCTCTCTCTCTCTATCTCGAAAATAAACTTTAAAATAAAAAATAAAAATAAATAACAATTCTATTTACCCACCTCTCATCCTCCCAAGTTATTTTCACGTAAGTAAATATCTGGCATCCCCTGCCCCACAAGGGGACATTGCCAGCTTCTGTACTTTCAGATCAGGAAGATAGGAGAAAACGGGCAATGTGCCTTGTCATAATGAGGATAATTCATACATGTTAGTCATGCTGCCTTTATAAGGGAAATTAAATCTAGGATAAGTCCAATAATCTGGAGAAATACACTTTGTGCAACTCTGGAGCTCGGAACCAAAATCATAAAGAGCAGAGTCTACTTTGACAAAATCATTCAAGTTCCCGGCTATGAACAGCCTTGTGGTTTCCATGCCCTGACCCCAAGCCACAACAGTCCTGCATCTTGATGTACATAAATAAGGACATCCCGCTTATTTAACCCCATGCTCTTCGATGAGGATGCTATCCACCAACAACATACTCCTCCACAAACATGGCTAAGCACTTCCTAGGCATGAACAGCTTTTTTTTTTTTTTTTTAAATCACCAGGGATTCATTTAAAAAGATCTAAAGCCATAATTTACGAAATGCATGCCCACTGCCCAAAAGGCAGCCGCTCCAGATCCTACACGATTCTTGCCTCCTCACATGCGTGGGGGGTCTCTCGTGGGACCTTTGGGAGGCTCCTCCTGTGTATTCTAGAGTGCTAGAGACTGCTGTCATTTCTTCCACAATATTGACCGCCGTGGTCACCCATCTTCTATCGTTTCCATGGTGTCTACTCTCTCCCACATGCACAGTGTAGACAGCCTCAGAGGCCTGTCTTTGGCACTTTTTGTTCGAGGTTGGAAAAGGAAGCCCAAGGCATCAGGTTTTAGAAATGACCTTTGCATCCTGCTGCCTAGAATATGCCGGTCACTTGCCACTCACTGCCCTCGTTTATGGCTGGGCTACCACCTCCTCTGGGAAGCCTCCCCTGACTACGTCTCTCCTCCTGAGATGCCTATTCTCAGTCTTCCTGTAATACCCTGTGCACACTTTGTTCGGCATGTCATTTTAGGATTATGCATCTGTGTGTATCTCCCCCTGCCAGGCCGTGAGCACCTTTAAGGCGGAGGCCACATCTTGTTCATTTTATTATCTCCAGCACTTGTACACAGTAGGTGTTTGATAAACACCTGCTTAAAAGGCAGTCAAAGGAATGGACAGGACACAACAATGTGAAGGACAGAGACGTATGGCAGGCGGAAGTGGGAGACAATGGGACTGGATAAGGGGAAAGGAAACAGGATGGGATTATGAAAGGTTCCTCGTGCTAATGAAGAGCTCAGACTTTCAATCCTGGCAATGGGAGCCAGCCAGCGCCCCTCAAAAGAGGCACCACTGGTGTTAGGGGCCACTTCTGGTGTGGAACTATGCCCCTAGGCACTGCAGAATGTTCAGCATCTCGGTCCCCACCCTCTACATGCCAGTAGTGTCCCCCGGTCCCTATGGCAACACAAAATGTCTCTATGTATTTCCAAGTATCCCCAGGAGTGTAATCCTGGCCCCTGTTGAGAACCGCTAAGCTACGATGTTTTTTCGGCAGGAGGATGTATCTATCTGTATTTCAGAAAAACAATTCTGGTGATCAGGCTGGAGCCAGGCTGGACGAGAAGGAAATCAAAGGCAGGAAACAAAGCTCAGGAGGTGACTGCACCACCCAGGTTTTGCGATCATCGCCTTTGTGAAAGGGATCAGGTTTTGCTTTAAGGCAAAGGTGGCAGAGATGAGGCGGGGGTGAGGAATTCCAAAGACAGTCACAGAGAATCACAGGCCTTGCTAATCAAGCAGCCATGGGAGGGTGAGGATACAATAAAAGGGAACATAAGGTAAGCCGACAGTTTCTAGCTTGCACAACAGGGTGGGTGGAACTCAAGAGTCCACGCACAATGAAGAACTGGTCACGCGTGCCAAAACAGACATCTAGGGAAGGAAGTGTTTTGCTTGGTTGAAATGCTTGAGACGTCCCTGGCATCAACACACCAGTCAGAAGCCACGAGGACAGAAGAGGTGGCCCAAGGAATGTGACGGGAGCAATGAGGAGGAGGACAGAGCCTTAGGAAACAATGTTGAAAGGGGAGGCAGAACAGAAGCCACAGCGAGAGAACAAGAAGGAGCCGTGGGGACAGGACCGGTGGCTTGGGTCCGGTTCTGCCAGACAGGACGTGCAGCAAGCATTCCTGGAGTCGTAGGTGTGTGCAAACGTCCGCCCTCTGATACCTGTTACTGCAGCAAACCAAGTATTGCACGAGAGAGGAATATCCTGGCGTTGGGACGTCCTTCTCAGATGTGTGTAGGAAATCTGAGAGAAGGGTGACACAGGTCACCCGCATACCAGTTCTTCCTCTTGCAACATCGGGTGTCCCACAACACACCACGGCAAATCATAGCTTCCCTGTATGCCACTGCAGCTACCACCGTAATGCTGTATGGGCTTCCGAGGGCTAGCATGTGCTCGTAAACTAGGAACCTGTAAACCCAAGGATGGAGCTGCCTGGCGACGGAAAGTGGCTGTGCTCTGCTGGTGGCACAAGAGGACCCGGATGCTTCAGACAAATGTATCCTGGAGCAGATGTTCGGCGGTTCTCCTCGAGGCCATCCCCCTCCCTCTTAGGACAGTGTCCTGACTTCTCATTCGGGTCCACCCCAGTCTAAATAAAGCCTGTGAGCTACAGAGGCAGCTCCACAGCCCACGCTCTAAGGGCAGGCCCTGATTAGCTTAAGCCAACCAGCACATCCCGCCTCCTCCCAACCTCACCCCTACCCAAGGTAGCCAGGGTGGAATGGGAATGTTCAGGAATGGGGAATATGACTCAATACAGACCAATGCAATGGAAGGCCATTTCTACCTGCCAAGGACTTGGAAAAAGAAGTTCTCTCACTCCCTTAAAGAAACCCGCTGGAGGGGCGCCTGGGTGGCGCAGTCGGTTAAGCGTCCGACTTCAGCCAGGTCACAATCTCACGGTCCGTGAGTTCGAGCCCCGCGTCGGGCTCTGGGCTGATGGCTCAGAGCCTGGAGCCTGTTTCCGATTCTGTGTCTCCCTCTCTCTCTGCCCCTCCCCCGTTCATGCTCTGTCTCTCTCTGTCCCAAAAATAAATAAACGTTGAAAAAAAAAATTAAAAAAAGAAACCCGCTGGAAAGCGTGCTTTCTACTTCTGCTGGACATGCACAAGGAAGCAAGTAGCCAGTGGAAGCTGCTGGTAGCCAACCCACAGCCATGGGAGGTGCCCATTTAGGGGCAAAGCAGACACTGAGGAAGGCAGAGGGGGCAGAAGGAAAAAGAGTGACATTTTGCTTACACCACTGACCTGCTAGCCCAGGCCTCTCCTCAAGTCTATCCCAGCTTCTGGACTTTTCAGTTAGAAGACCAATAAATTGCATCATTTTCTAAGTCCATTTAAGACAGGCTTTCAGCTTTTTGCCATCAAAGCATTCCTAACAGACATCTCTATTCTCTTATCAATGACAAATGGCTTATCGAGTCTTTAAAAGCACCTGGGGAAAATGCAGTGTGAGCAGTGCCTTCAGCACAGCCACGTCTGAAGCACAAAAAAATGTTCTGGTCTGGCAGGTGTCGGGAGAGTAAACGGCAGGTACAAATCTGCAGGCAAATGTGCTGACGCTGCTTGGGAAAAACCAAGCGAGCGAAGGGTGAAGAGCCTCACGGAGACACAAGAAAGACCCAACAGCCGTGGCCCCATGTCACATCCGATACTCACGTATCTCTTCTCCACGTCGGGGCCGTGGCCCTGGAAGCATGCTGCCAGGCGCTTGTGGGAGTGGTGGCATATTGACCGAACCGTGTCCAGGCGCCGCTCGATCTGACAAATGAGACAAACGAGCCATCAGCAAGGCTTCAGAACACATCTCTTCCTACGTGGCATTGGCATGTAGGTAGAAGCAGCACGCAGGGGTCTAACTTTTTAGCTCTTGGTGTAGATGCCCATGGTCTCCATTCCCCTGGAGCAGGGTTTCTTTCTACTGACATTTGAGGCCAGATAATTCTGGGTGTGTGTGTCGGGGGCGAGGGGGGCTGCTCTGTGCATATGGTACGTTTAGCCTCATCTCTCTGGCCTCTACCCACTAGATGCCAGGTGCACCCCATTCCGAGTTGTGACAACCAGAAGTGTCTCCACACACTGATGAATATCCTCCCAGTGGGCGAAACGGCCCCTGGTTCAGAACCACCGACCTCTCCTACACCGAGGGGTTTAGATCTCCTAAAGGCTAAGTGTGTGTGCAGGGAGGGGGCGCGGTCACGGCCACAACTCCTATCAGGAAGGGTGGCGGCAGTTGGGCTATGCGCTCCCTGCAAAGGCCCGGCGCCAGCCTGCAGAACCACAGATGAACACCTCAGGCCCAGACCCACAGCCAAGTGGAAAAACCACGGGACTGTCAGAAGCCATCCCCTGTGGATAGTGGCAGAGCCTTCCACACACGGGACATCAGACAGAAGAGTCCAAATCAAGGCTCCACAGTTTCCATTCAAAGTCAGTTGTTTTCAAAATTATTCTTTATTGGGGTTAGAGTGGGTTTTTGTCTTTGTTTTTGCTTTGGTTTTAACTAAACCCCTAAAGCACAATGGACTGCAAGAAACACTGACTTAGGGACCCACGCATCAAGATTTAGTTTCCCAAAATATTATTGCTGGGATATGGCTGTTTATGGCAAAGAGAGCTGCTTTTCACAGGAAGGAATGCCAAAAATGTGTATTCTGATGACTCATTAAGAATGAGTGCAGGCCCTCAGGGATGCTTTCTATTTTAAAGGAAAATCAACAAATTCAAAGCAGAATGCATTTTTACCCCACAACATTTTACCCAATGACATGGTTCTATGCTTCTCTCCTGAAGGTCCGCACCGCGCTCCACCCCCCCGCCGCCCCCGCCCCACAGCTTTTCTTCAGAGCCAAGGCCCGACTACCAGGGCCCTGATCGAGCAGGCACATTTATGTAAGAAGCAGAGGCCAGATCACTGACCCCTCGTCTTATAATGACCACATTGTAACACACTGGAAAACTAATATGCACTTCTTTACTGACCACAAAAAACAGGCAAAATCAAACAAAAACAAAACCCCACAAAACTCCATTTGGCTTTGATTCTAATTTCCACTAGAAAATTATAAAGTCCACTGGGGGACAGGGACCTTGGTCTGTTCTGTGCACAGATTTATCCCAGGTACCCGGAACACTGTCTGGAACACGAACGCAAGGTGTTCATTTAATATTTGCTGAAAGGTCAAGTACATGTATTAAGTCCTGTGCAAGGTATCAGAAAAACAACAGTAAATAAGCTGTAGTTCTCATCCTCCTGGGATTCACAGCCTCCCAGGGAAACTCCACACAAGCACAACAAACTTATGAGCAAAAAATAAGAGGCAAAATAGAGCCATTTGAACTGCTCTCACAGATCAAACAGGGAGCACACAGACTAAGTGAAGGGAAATCTCACACCAGAAACAAAAAATAAAATTTCTATGGCCCGGGATCCATCCCTGGTGTTCTCCCGTTTAACCTGTTAATTCCTGCTAATGATCTGATGGAGTGGATACCGCCATTATCCTCATTTTAGAGAAGTGGAAACTGAGGTACAGGAAGTTAAGTAATCCCCTGAGGCCACAGAGCCAGTCAGGGAAAGACCTGGGTAGGCAGGCACCAGCCTCCACACTTTCAAACAGGACTCTCTTCTTTACAGTCAAAGAAGGGGGAAACACCTGTGGCAATGATGGCAGATGGGGGTGGGGTGGGGGGTGGGGGGTAAGCATCTGCATGATGAAACAAGGCGTTCCTTGAAACTGGCAAACTCTTGAGGCCCCCGTGGATGTTCTAAGAAAGGACAGGAGCAGACAGTTGCCACCTGCCTCCTGTGGGAATTCTGCAGTCCTCAAACTGCCTGCAAGGCTTGGGGCTTCAAGGGTTCAAGGAGGTTGTGCATATTTAGTACTAACGTGGGATGTGGGAGAGAGAACACTGATGTGAAACCTAGTCTAGTTAAAGGTTATCGAGCCCAAGCAACATTTCTGAAAGTCTGAAAGTGAAGCTGACATATACGATAAAAGCCAATGAGGAAATATTACTAAGAATAAGATTGTCAGGGCTCCTGGGTGGCTCAGTTGGTTAAGTGTCCAGTTTTGGCTCAGCTCATGAATTCACGGTTCAGGAGTTCAACCCCATATTGGGCTGTGTGCTGGCAGCTCAGAGCCTGGAGCCTGCTTCAGATTCTGTGTCTCCCTCTCTCTCTGCCCCTCCCCTGCTCACATTCTCTCTCTTTCTCTCTCTCTCTCAAAAATAAAATAAACATTAAAAAGAAAAATTTAAAAAAAGAATATGATTATCTAATAATTCTTAAAAAAAAAAACCCTCCTACTCTTAATAAAAACTTCCGGTCCTTAAAAACAACAACAACAACAAAAAAAACGTGCTCTTAGAATCTTCTACCTGCAGGTGGCTGTCATAATTTAGAAGGATGTTCTGACATGGGCTGGCATGGCACCATTTTTCTAAGCTATGCCAGCTCCTCTCTGTGGGAAGAGACAGAAAGTCACCCGGGAGCAGACTGCTGGTCTTCAGGGGCTCAGGTGAAAAGACCTGCCGAAGGTCATGGAACGAGAAGCAAGGACACAAGCAAGGAGGCTTAAGAGAAACCTCAGTGCAGAAGGGTTCTGTCTTTCCCGGCGTGCTGTGGGGTGGGCGGAGACGGAACGGGGTTGAGGCCGAGTGAAGGGATGTGTACAAAGGGTCCCAGGCCTTCTGGAAGAAACCCCCAGCCCCAAAGTTAGGGAAGCCTGTGAGAGACGAAGTGCGGTGGCCCCGGCTGAGGTCCCTGCAGGAAATATCCCTCCTGCAGGGCAGAAAAGTCCAGGCTGGTAACAGGCCACCTCAGGGCCTCAGGGTGGTTCTGACAGGTCTGGTCACCGTCACTGAGACTCTAAGTCCTTCAGGAGCCAACTCAGCCCAGAAGTGGAGGATGATAGCATGAGAGGCAAGAAGTGGAAACTCTAGGCTGTTGCTGGCAGGGCCTGTCCCATCAAGGACACCGTCATAGCAGCGAGCGACAGGCCCGCAGCCTGCCCGGGACCCGTGACCAGGCTGCAATGCCAGTGGACTGGCCAGGCCAGCCAGCGCCTCCCCCACCCCACCCGACACCTGGCACTTGAAAGCAGGACAGCCCCATCTGAACTTCACAACATGACACCGAAGTTCCAGATCCCCTTTTTATCACCGTGCAACCCAACTGCGTTTCTTTCCTGCTCGGGACCAGGCCGATCAGTCTCATCGTGTCTCAGATCATACATACAGACGTACGTACACAGATCTGCTTCAGTTCTCGCCGATGAGGCTTTGTTTTGTTTTCCTCTTTAAGCAAAGCACTTTAAGAAGATTTTATTTTGTTACCTGTAACAGATCTTCACTGAGGACTTCTGTTTTCTCAGCTCTGTGGGAAAAAATGAAAAGCTCAGAGTCAGAAATCCAGAAATACAAAGGAACTCGTGAAATGTAACAATTATTATCCCAGAGTTTAAAACAAAACAGCTAGGGACGGACGCCTGGGTGGCTCGGTCGGTTGAGCGTTCAACTCTTGACTTCAGCTCAGGTCATGATCCAGGGTCGTGGGATCAAACCCCACGTCGGGCTCTGTGTGGAGGGTGGCGCCTGCTTGGGGTTCTCTCCGTCTCCCTCGGCCCGTCTCCCCCTGTTCCCCGCTTGTGTATGCATGCTCTCTCTCTCTAAAATAAAAAAATAAAAAATAAGTAAAACAGGGAGAAATGAATGATAACATGGGGAGAAATTCCACCAATGTGGAAATTCCACCAATCAGAGGGCTCCTTGAGCAAAACCAAAGAAAAAAACCAGCAAACAAAAGTCTGCAAAGAATAGCAACCCCAAACAAGAACAAAGCCTCAAGACCAGTGGCTCTCAGACCTGGGCGTGTATAGAATTACTGAGGGTGGGGAGTGTGCTGATTTAAAATGCCAGTTTCCAGGCCTTACCTCTGTTCAAAAGCAGGTCTGGAACACAATCCTGCTTCTTTAAGAGGCCCTTTCCTCCCAGAATTCCATGGCCGAGACCCACAGGCCACCCCTGGAGAAAAGACTGCTCTAGAGGCGCCTCGCTGGCTCAGTCGGTAGAATGTGCAACTCTAGATCTGGGGGTCGTGAGTTTGAGCCCCTCATTGGGCATGGAGCCTACTTAAAATAAATTTTTAAAAAATAAAATAAAATAAGACCACTGTAGAGAAGCTGAACCTTCAGTTCCTAAAAGGATCATTTCTGAGCTTGACAGCCTTACTGAAACAAGTTTGTCACAAATCCAGGAACGTGATTCAATGATACACACACAAATAGTAACAACTGAGTACTCCTTCCTTCAGGCATCTCATCTTTACTTTAAAAAGAAACAAAGTGGGGCGCCTGGGTGGCGCAGTCGGTTAAGCCTCCGACTTCAGCCAGGTCACGATCTCGCGGTCCGTGAGTTCGAGCCCCGCGTCGGGCTCTGGGCTGATGGCTCAGAGCCTGGAGCCTGTTTCCGATTCTGTGTCTCCCTCTCTCTCTGCCCCTCCCCCGTTCATGCTCTGTCTCTCTCTGTCCCAAAAATAAATAAACGTTGAAAAAAAAAAAAATTAAAAAAAAAAAAAAAAGAAACAAAGTATTTTCACAGCTTTCTCCCACTCATGCTTGCCAATTATTATTAGCTAGGTAGACCTTTCCAGAAAGCCGACCTGGCGGCCATCAATCGGCAGAGGAACAGCCTGAGTTGCTCGAGCCTCAGTTGCCAGATCACGGTACTTCCCGAGGACTCCTCTGCAGCCCAAAGGGGCAGCACTGTTGCTGTACGTAATACCCAGAATGATGGCAATCGAGGTGCCATAGTGGGACTTCTGGTTCAGTGATTTAAGTCGAGTCATTGGACACCCCTGCCCAATTCCCATTGAAACGAACAAGGAAACTTTTATTATTTTTGAGTATTTATTTATTTTGAGAGAGAGAGAGAGCGAGCGAGCATGCAAGCAGGGAAAGGGCAGACAGAGAGAGGAAGAGAAAGAATACCAAACAGGCTCCATGCCAACAGCACAGAGCCCGACGTGGGGCTCAGTCCCACAAACTGCAAGATTATGACCTGAGCCAAAATCCAGAGTCGGACGCCCACCCGACTGAGCCACCCGGGTGCCCTCGAACAAGGAAACTTTTAAAGGGACAAGAAAAAAGTCTTTTTCAGCCCCGAACATTGGGGGAGCTGGGGAGAAAGGCAGACCATCAATGAACCAGAATTGTAAAGCCTTTTAATAAGACATATCGCAGAATGGAAGGCTGCATGATCTTGCCTCTGAATGAATCTAATGCACGAGAAGGAAAAGCCGTTTGGCGGGCAAGTTGATAGGACCCCCGAGAAGGACCTTCAAACGCTGCTAAGCTCAGAGCAGCACCAGCTGCATGAGGCATGGTGGTGCACGCTTCCAGCCCACACTTGGGTCATGGCATGTCAAGTAAAAGCCAGCATTGCCACAGAGGATTCCAACACCAGTTGTCACCGCAGCGCCCTGCGTAACTCAGAGATGCCAATGGGAATGAATGGCTCACTCATCAGTTTCTGCAGGAAATCAGAACTCTGACCTAACTCAGATACCTCCCTGGTGTGCAGGGGCAGGGCCTGGAGATGAGGCCCCAGCTTTCAGAGGAGGCCACCTTTAAATTCCATGAACAAGTCCTGCAAGCGGCGGGCCAAAATCTGCCATCCCAGCCCTTGCTTGGCATACATGGTGCCAGGCATTGCTGAAGCGCCAAACATATGTAGTCATGCCAGTTAGGGAAGTGGAGCAGGGCCCCAGCTGACCAGCAGCTCAAGCAACCAGCCTCAGAAAGAACTCCGACAGTCAGCCTCGCAGACCGCCACAGCTTCACCCTAACTCCTATTCGCCAATAGCCTTGTCCCTCCTCCAGCAAAATGCCACCATGAGATTGTGTAACTTCCGCCTCATCTTCTCTGGCCAGAGCTCTGAAATCTCTGCCTTCTGTAAGTAGAAGTGTATGCAGAGAAAAGCCCTCAAGGCCTCTTAAAACACTCAAAGTTCAAAAGAAGAGATTCAGAGCAAATAAGTCCTTTTACAAAACGGAATTTTTAAAAAAATGTAACAGAAGAGAAAAACTTAATTTCAAAACCCGAAGGTGGGCTGTTAGCAGGTATGAGAACGTTAGTAACAGCTCAATGGTATAGGAAAACCAACTGTGTACATCTTTTCTCAGCAACTTGTTCAGTGACCTCACTGGTCATTTGAAATGAAAACTCGAATACAACACAAAGAAATGCAAACAATACAAACCGGGGCTTTGTGTGTGTGTGTGGGGGGGGGGCGGGGGGCTGTCAAACACTTATGAGCGAGCACAGCACTGCAACAGCCACAAAAATAATAAAGCAAATGTAAAAACAAAGCAAGTGTTAACTTTGGGAAAAACAAAAAGCCCATCAGAAAGAATCATACTGCATTACTATACTTAGCTGCAAATAATTGATTGGATATAATAATGTAAATACCAAACAGTAATATATCCAAAAATTGTACTCTAAGTGCATTGCAAGGATAAGGGAGTAGAAGCAAAGAGGGAAATCATACACTAAAGCGTGTGTGATCTCACACTAATCACACACATGAGCACTAAGCCCTCAGTTTTCATGACAGGGGGCCAATAGGTAATAACTAAAACTAGATGACTTGAAGGATAGCTGTTTATATATTATCTATACATGTAGACATGAGTAAATGCCAAAATAAACAGAAATTTGAAAACAGCTTCCTCTGGGGTTAGAGAGTCTCAAGTGGGAGAGTGGGATTACTAGAGAGAAGATCCACTGTAATAAGCCTTTTACTATTATATTTGACTTTTTAGACTATATGCATACTTAGTTTCAAAGTTTAAAAAATAGTACGTTAGTTACATTTTTTAGTGACATGCTTGACATGGTTTCAAGTGAAGCATAACTCTAACTGAAAACAATGAGTCCAACTGCCAGTCTGCACAAAACTATACAAGAATACAAAAGTGTAAAAACTACAAAGCAAATCAATATATTTATTATCCTTTTTTTCATTTTACCAACTAGACCCTTTGCTTTCGATTTAGAGGTACTTCACCTAATAAGTTATCTGGAGACTGAAATATATGTGGAACATATTATATGAAAATGTTAACATGCTGCTTAAAAATAAGTTTACACTATGTTTCCTGCCTTTATGGACACTCAGCCATATATTACATTGATAAAATTAATTTTAGAACGAGATCCAATATCTCTTCTTAATCAGATTTATTTCTGGGCTTTCTAGTCTGTTCCATTTATGTATCTTTTTTATGCCAATACCATACTATTTTGATGACTACTGCTTTGTAATATACAGCTGACCCCTGAACTACAAAGGAGTTAGGGGTGTTGACCCTGTGCAGTGAACAATTGGCACGTAACTTTTAACTCCCTGAAAATTTAACTACTAGTAGCTACTGTTGACCAGAAGCATCACTGAGAACATAAATAGTTGGTTAACATGTACTATATGTTATGTGCATTATTTAATGTATTCTTACAATAAAGAAAGTTAGAAAATGTAATTACTTTTTAAATTCTTTTAATGTTTATTTACTTTTGAGAGAGAGAGAGAGAGAGAGAGAGAGAGAGCGCACGCGCGCAGGTGAGGGACAGAGAGAGGGAGACAGAATCCAAACCAGGCTTCAGGCTCTGAGCTGTTAGCACAGAGCCCAATGCAGGGCTCGAACTCACGAACTGCGAGACCATGACCTGAGTCGAAGTTGGACGCTTAACCGACTGAGCCAGCCAGGCACCCCTAGAAAGAAAATGTTATTAAGCAAATTGTATGGAAGAGAAAATACATCTACAGTATTGTACTGTAAAAAATCTGCATATAAGTGGGCCCATGCAATTCAAACCCACGTTGTTCAAGGATCAAGGAGTTTGAAATCGGGAAGTGTGACGCCTCCAGCCTTGTTCTTCTAGCTCAGGATTGCTTTTGCTGTTTCAGTTGTTTGTGGTTCCATGTGGATTTTACAATTGTTTTTCTTTTTTTGTGAAGAATGCCATTAGAATTTTGATAGGAACTGTACTGAATCTGTAGACAGCTTTGGGTAGTATGGAGGTTTTAATAACATTAAGTCGTCTAAACCATGTATACAGGCTATCTGGGAAGATTACTTTTCGTGACGAATCATGAATCTGGAATGTAACATACAAACTGGGGTGGCTCCTTCACACAAAGATACCCCCATTGGTCTATGCTGTCCCCACCTTAATTTTAGGGAACCACCATGGTCCCTACCTCCCCCAATATGTGCTCCAAATGACTCGATCTTTCTCATCACTGTGTCTGGTCCAAGGCTCAGCCCTTTCTTTGCTGAACTGTTTGGGAGTGTTCATCTTTACCAGAGAATTTGCCAGTAGAATTTTTACCCAGGGAAAGTCTAGCAATTACTCAGAATACTGGCCACGGTGCCCATTCAAAGAGTCTATTAGCCACAGAAACTTGGTTTTTACTGAGATGTGATTTTTTTTTAAGTTTACTTATTTATTTTGAGAGAGACAGGGAGAGTGTGACTAGGGGAGGGGCAGAGAGAGAGGGAGAATCCCAAGCAGGCTCCTCGAGATCAGTGCACAGACTCTGATGCAGGGCTCAATCTCACAATCTGAACCGCGAGATCATGACCTGAGCCGAAATCAAGAGTTGGACACTCAACCGACTGAGCCACCCCGGCGCCCCTGAGATTTGATTTTTGATCAGATTTTAAAAATTCATGAATAAAGCAAAGAGGGAGAGCAATATGTTAAGCTTATCAAGGCACCTAGAGACAGCGCAAGCCAACGATTAAACATAATACTTGCTAAATCAGATTGTTTTCAATCAGACATTTTGCTCCACAGACCTAAACTTTTTGTATACGGGTCTTTTTTCTGCTTCG
This sequence comes from Prionailurus viverrinus, assembly GCF_022837055.1. Classification (NCBI taxonomy): domain Eukaryota; kingdom Metazoa; phylum Chordata; class Mammalia; order Carnivora; family Felidae; genus Prionailurus; species Prionailurus viverrinus. The sequence goes on along the minus strand of NC_062576.1, from coordinate 22,123,757 downwards.
TCAGAGCCTTCTTTGTGTCCAATGTTCTGTGCTTGAAAACACACTTGAATGTTTCCTGTCTGTAACTGGGAAAACAATACAAAGCAGGAAAGCACTTCCGGCTCACCATTTTACTCTGGGGTTTGTTTTTTCCTATGCAAGCCACTGTGCAATCTCACTAGTCATTCAAACAAGGCTTACTTACATAGGGCAGGATTTTTAAATTTATTACTTTTTGGTAAAGCATTAACTTTTTCCCTTGTAATCCCCAAAACCTACAAGCAGCAGGGCTGTGCAGGCCTTGATGTCTTCCCCGGTTCCCTTGACTGGTTGTGGTAACGGCCGCCTTTCAGTCGTGCCTAACGGGAGTCTCACTCTTACTGGGCCAGAAGAAAATGGAAACACCCCCAACCTGAAGCAGTTCAACTTACCCGGAAAGACACAGATGCTTACACTAGGGCACAGGGTCAAAGGAAAATCTCCAACTGGCGTGACAATTTCCAACTCTAATTGTGGACTCATTTCTGGAGAAGTTTCTGCCATCAGTACACTCAAATGCCCAACGCCACTAATGTGAAACACCACCTTGTTTCCCAGGATACAGACTACTGCACGTGGGCCGCGTCCACCTGCATAACACACGTATTATGGGACCGTGGAAATAAATGCTCAAGACCACACCTTCAATGCATGCTATGAACTGCCAAGCACTGTGCATGACTGACCTCTTCCCTGCGAGCCAGACAGATCCATGGGGGCAGAGACCAAGTCTATCTCGGCCATCACTGCCCCCTTCCCCGGAGCACCCGGCTTGCCATGGCCACCTGCCTGCCACACCATTGTGGGTGCTTCGTAAATACACACTGAATGCATTAATGAAAAAGCAAATGGCTGTCCCAACAATAGAGAATGGTTTGAAAAAAAGGTCTTTGTAGAGTTCAACAGAGGTAGCAAGAAAAAAATTCAATAGCAGTAGGCAGAAAAGCAGACGTGTGCGTAGAATTGCCTTCCACAGTAAAATCCACAGCGACTAAAATTAAAACATGATAGTGCCTTCCAAAGCTAATGTTGTTGTCTTTTTTTTTTAATGAAAAAAAATACAGCAAGTAAACTACCCATATTACCAGGGGTCAGCGAACTATGGCCCACAGATCCAATCTAGCTCACTGCCTATTTTTGTATGGCAAGCTAATGGTTTTTACTTTAAAATGGCTGGGGGTGGGGGAAAGAAACTCCAAAGAGGAACATACGTACGATGCGCAAGGACGATACGAAATTCGAGTTTCGGTGTGCACAAATCAAGTGTGACTGGAGCACAGCCAGGCTGATACGTTTCTGCATCATCTATGGCTGCTTTCACACCACAACGGCAGGGTGGCGTTACTGCGACAGAGACCAGACGGCATGTGGGGCTCAAAATATTTACTCTCTGGCTGCCTCCCAACCAGGGTGCCAACCCCTGCTGCACACCAGTGATCCTCACGGGGTGTGGTGCAAACCTCGCAAGGAGGCTTTCTGGAGTCACTTTGAGGACTGGTACGTGAAGCCGGTCTGGAGGCGTGTAGCCGGCCTCCTCCGAAGTCCCGCCTCATGTTTGAGAAGCTGCTGCTAAAATGAACGGGGGCGGCTGACTCTGATGATACAGTCCAAATGTGAGGCACAGCCCGATGCTGGTGACGTTGGTGACAGGCGGAAATCAGAAGTGATGTCTCTCCTCCCCCTACCCACCTCCACCCACTCCCCTCCCCAAAACCCACTGAACTATTGTAACTATTGTTCTCTTCCCGATCCTTACCGACACACCAACGCCAGGACAAGTTCTAAATAAATACAACCGCCTGGGTCAGGCGTCGGCAAACTTTTTCCGGAAAGGCCAGATCGTAAATATTTCGGGCTTGCAGGCCACACCGTTGCCGCTGCAACTACTCCGCTCTGCCGCTGAGACACAGAGGTTGTCACAGACAACATACAGACGAATGGACCTGGCCATGTTCCAATAACCGGGACTTCTGGCCGCTGAAATGTGAGTTCACATAACTTTCCTATGTCACAAAATATTCTCCTGATTTTCTTCCCAAACATTTAAAACTGCATAGTTTGCTGACCTCTGATCTGTGTACCGGTTCAGTGTGGTTTCCTACGAAGCTTCGATCTTTTCTAATCACTCCCAATTCTTCTTACTTTGAAGGGGGATGGCTGCGCGTGCCCAACTTGCTCTTCTGAAGGCAAGCGGCGCCGCTAGCTTTTCGGGAATTCACCAGCTCTGAGCCACTCTCAGCCCGAGAGCAAAAGCTCACCTTTTACCACTCAGTCCCTCTCTCCCCAGGGATGGCAAACACACGGCCCGAGAGCCAACACGAACTTCAAACATCAGTGCCTTCCCACTGCCCCAAGATTCTGGTGTTGACGGCTTTGGTTGACCAAGCCACACGAGAGTTCATAATTCTGTTGGTTTTTCACTTAAACAATCACACTTGGGTGTATCAAAAAAAAAAAGGGGGGGGGAGACATGGAGAGAATTTTTAATAAACTGATTTGAAATGCTGGTTACCTGCAAATATTTAAGTGCATGTTTGAGAAAGAATATAAACTATGACCAATCAATTGAGGCGTCTCAATACGGTCTATAGGGCAAAGACATACATGGTCACCGACTGCAATGAAATTTATATTTGCAGGGAAATGACAGTGGCCAGATGCATTCTGCCGGGAACCAGATTTTGAGCAACGCTGTCCTCTCCTGGTACAAGCCTTTACAAAACCCACTTGAGCCTCTGTGCCCAGTCTGGACACACTCGTCTGATTTCATTTCATAGTGAGCCAGGGAACTACTGGGTGAGTTTTTCCTGTTCTGTCTCATTAGATTAGCTGTCTTCTTAAATTTCTGGGCAGTGATCTGAAGTCTACCTACTTGGGGGGCGCCTGGGTGGCGCAGTCGGTTAAGCGTCCGACTTCAGCCAGGTCACGATCTCGCGGTCCGTGAGTTCGAGCCCCGCGTCGGGCTCTGGGCTGATGGCTCAGAGCCTGGAGCCTGTTTCCGATTCTGTGTCTCCCTCTCTCTCTGCCCCTCCCCCGTTCATGCTCTGTCTCTCTCTGTCTCAAAAATAAATAAAACATTGAAAAAAAAAAATTTTGAAGTCTACCTACTTGGATTTTAAAAGTAAAGGAACCCTATGACACTTTATAAATGAAACAATTTGTTACACATTCCAAAAGTAGTTTTAAAAGACTTAAAAGAGGGTTTATATACAGACTTCTAAAGGGAAAGTATGGGAAAAGAAAAACAGAAGACCCTCCCCCCCCCACCCCCCGCATAACACTGAAAAGAAAAAAGGTATTTTTCAGAGGGAAAATGATCAAAGTATTTTGGTAATAGGATGGGTGAAATATACCTAATACCTATTTGTATATACCTAATACATATACCTACGTATATATTTGCTTCATATTTATAGCTTTCCTAAGATTAATACCGTTTACTTTTTACCTTAAACAACGATAACAAAACCCTGATGGCTCTTAACTGAATCTTTATACTATTATTTGAATTCCAGTCAATAAGATGAAAGGTTATATTCTCAGATAAATGGAATTGAGTTTTATTGTCTTCCTACGCACGTAAGCTTATCCCACAGCTTTTTGTTTGGTCAGTTGGCCTTTTTCCCCCTCTGGCACACGCAATGGAATCTATTTGCTGTCCCTGCTGTAACCATGTGCTCCACCAACAATTTCTGCTCGTGGCAAAGTCGGAAGGAAGCTCGCTGCCGGGGACACTGTGCAAGTCCCTGCAGTGGTCTCCCCAGGGGAGTCATTTAGATAGTAAACCTGCTTGGGCCTGAGGGCAGCTCAGTTTGAGATTTCAAAATGTACTGAAGCAGCAGAAATATGTGAGACATATTTTGTAAAGGATCTCAATGCGGACAAAGCATGTGGAGCTAAATCCTATCGGGGAGGGGCGGGGGTTCTGGGATGGGGGATTCAGTTTACTGCCACAGCCGGGCAAGAAGTCAGGCGGAGGCGAAAGGCCATACACAAAAAAAATGTAAAGCAGAAGTACCAAAGGCAAGGCCACACGAATTCAGGGCTCGGCTCTGGCTCTGACTCAGTGCCGTGGCCACCGGCAGGGAGGCACTCCGCATCTTAAGACAGGTTGTGCAAGCTCTTTTCCAAATGCTTCTCCCTAAGTCAGCACATTTGGACTTTGAAAAGCACGTTCCCATAAAAATCCGGTTATAAATGATCATTAAGTTCTCAGTCCAGGACCCATTGTGCTTACGGCTTATCTGAAGTGCCCATTACGCTTACAGCTTATCTAAAAGGCAGCCCTTGTAGGCGCCTATTGATTTCTCTGAGCCACTGTGAATCTAGGCAACAGTAGTAAAAAAAAAAAAAAAAAAGAAAAATCCAAGAGGTAACAGCGATTCTCAACCATAGCTACACATTATAATCCTGGGGGCTTTAAAAATACTACAGGTGATTCCATTTTTTTTTTTTTTTAATATTCATTTTTGAGAGACAGAGAGACAGAAGACGAGCAGGGGAGGGGCAGAGAGAGAGGGAGACACAGGATCCGAAGCAGGCTCCAGGCTCCGATCTGTCAGCACAGAGCCCGACGCGGGGCTCGATCTCACTAACGGTGAGAGTGTGACCCGAGCCAAAGTTGGAGTTTAACTGACTGACCCACCCAGCCACCCCCAGATGATTCCATTTGTATGAAATGGCCAGAAAACGTAAATCTACAGAGGCAGGAAGCAGATTAGTGTTAACTGAGGGCAGGGGTGGAACTGAGCACTGACTCTAAAATGGCCTAAGGGATCTCATCGGGGTGAGAGAACTTTTGTAAAATCAGACTGAGGTGACGGTCACACGATGCTGTCGGTTTGCTAAGAAATCACTGAGTTTTGGGGGCGCCTGGGTGGCTCAGTCAGTTACGCGTCTGACTGCGTTCGGCTCAGGTCATGATCTCGCAGTTCGTGAGCTCAAGCCCCACATCAGGCTCCATGCCGACAGCTCAGAGCCTGGAGCCTGCTTCGGATTCTGTGTCTTCCTCTCTCTCTGTTCCTCCCCTGCCTGCATACTGTCTGTCTGTCTCTCTCTCTGTCTCAAAAATAAACATAAACATTAAAAAAGGAAAAGAAAGAAAGAAATCACCGAGTGTTGCACTTAAAACGTGCAAATTCTATGACATCCCAAGGTGGTTTCAGAAAGATTAATACCCGGGCCCCAAGCCGGAATGACCGAATGGAACCTCTGGGGGTAGGGCCGGGCATTCTGTTGTAAAGCTTCCCCGGCCATTCCAAAGTACGGCGAGGGTTGAGAACCCCTGAGGGAGGAGGGTCAGAGGACCGAAGCTGGCAGGTGGCGCGGTACCCACCAGGACACGACAGAAAGAGGGTCCAGCAGTAAATGGCTGGCAGTAGCAAAAACAGAGGGGCTCCCATAGAACGGGCCATGGCCGCACCCTTGCTGGGTCAGTACTGCCTAGAACATGGTCTGATGTGTGTGACTCACAACCGAGCTCACGCTCCTGCCTTTGCAGGCTGAATGATAAGAACCCGACGGCTGGCAGACTCTAAGGTTCACCGCAGGCAAAGAAGGAGACGGAATGCGGTACGAGCTGAGTCAGGGCTCTGGGGTCAGACAGATCTGACTTGGGAGTCCCAGTGCTGTTGCTTGGTTGCTGCAAATATGAGTGCCCATGCCTTCCACAGTCAAATGGGAACGATGGTCATAATAATGCCACCACCACAGTGATCGTTTAGCGATGCCCTTCATCTCCTTCAGCTCATTAATGTGGTCCCGGGTGAGGGTTCACGGAGCGTCAGCTGTCCGGAGCAGTATGACAGATGACCGCCACCTTCAGATAACTCCCAAGCTAAGTCTTATCTGTGGAAGGCTTCTGCAGTGACCAAGCGTTCTAGCTTCTCCCAGAAGTTACGGCCGAGTGCAGGCCACACAAAGATAAAACCACAACAGAAGCGGGCAGCCCGGTCAACTACAACAAAGAGTTGGTTGTGGTCACACTGCGTGGGCTGGAGGCCCCCAAACAGAATCACAGGCACGTAACGCACAGAAACTCAGAGACCTAGTATGTGGTGAGTTAGCAAAAACCCTTCATCAAAGGATCAACGTCTCAGTCCTCTGTGCCTGACGCCGCTGGGAATGAGGCTATACAAATGCCAGCCCTGGTGGTTCTCAGGTGTGCCTTCCCAGAGGGCCAAAGAACTCTCTGGACAGAAACCATCTTAGGATGACCTTGCTATGAGATGTGTAGATCTTCATTCATTCAACCGGTATTCGTGGAGCCCTCTCTAAATGTCAAGAACTGGGGAGGCTAGAAGGAGAGAAATGAGCCGCAGTCCCCACCCTTGGGAGCTAAAAGGAAAGACAGAAATGTAAAGAACCAACTTTGTTCCGAGTTTCTGGGAGCAGAGAGAGAAGCAGAATGGATTGTGTGGCCAGGAAAGGCTTTACAGGGAAGCAGCCTAAGCAGACCCCAACAGGATGGGAGAGGGAATGCGCAAAGGGTCCTAAACTAGGGCACAGAAGAAGAGGAGAGGGGGGCCTGGCTGAAAAGAACCAAGAACCAGGAACGAAGGGGCAACAGGGAGCCATTGATGGTTTCTCTGTCCTGGAGTGGCATCAGATTTGAGTTTCAGAATGAAAATTCGGACACTGGAGGACAGGCCAAAGGTAGGAGAGCATTCGAGGGCCTCTGCAGTTATTCAGGGAGTGAACAAGAACACAGGCAGGAAGCCCTACCAGCCCGATCGGGCCGATGCCATGCTGCTATTTTAAAAGAAATGGTAGGACTGACTCACTGACTATAAACCATCAACTTGAAAAACGCTTTAAAAAGTTCAAGGAAAACCTATAAAATGTGGAGGTCTCTCTCATCAGGAAAAAAATCAGAACAGAAGCTAGAATTCATGGACCATAACTCAGGTAATCAACCAGCTTTCCAGTACTAGATTAAGCTTGCATTCGTACATTCCTCTCTGTTATGAAAGCACTTTGGCATAATTATTTCATTTTATTCTCTTACACGTACCCTTATGGGGCAATTTTTATCCCTATCTCACGGGTGTGGAAACTGGGGCAGCCACCCGTTAAATAAATGACATGGGAACCGAAGCCTCTGGACCCTCAGGAAGAGCAGTTTTAAGGTCCCTGACCAAAGCGGACTCTCTCCTCATTTGTTTTCACGCCAGATTCTGGTCCCAGCTCCACCACCAACTAACCTTAGGCTCTAAAAATACAACTCGTGACATTCCTGTACCTCACTTTATTTACGTTTGCATCAACCATCTCATGCAACTTTTAAGAGATTGCAACAAAACAGAATATTTGTGAGAAAAGAGAATATTTGAAACCTTCAAAGCTGTGCTTTGCAAATGTATGGTCGTATCTGTATAAACAACAATAAATGCTACATATTTTTCAAGGCATGCAAGGCAGAGAATTTGGAATAACTGTGGATCCTCTAAGTGTCTAGGAGGAGAACACAATGCAGATGTAGCCCAGAAAGTTCCATGATCACTGTGGTGCAGAAAATGAAGGGAAAACATGTTCACCTGGAAAACTGGGGTGCGGCTCTTTGGCTGGATGACGGCGAGATTCTGGGTGGACAACACCATAAGTCTTCACTTGCCCTTTTTTAAAGGTCAAAGAAAAGAGTGTTCCAACACCGTGGCTTGATGGAGGGAAGGACGCTATTGATGACTCAAAACAGAACGCGAATTTTTTTTTTTTACCCTTAAAAAGAGGCTTTTCCTCCAAAGGATATTCAGAATGATGAAATGGTCCCGGAGTGGAACAGTACGGCCCATCGCTGCACTTGACCCCACAGGGTGTCATGCATACTTTGCCGCTAACCTTTTCACTCAGTTAGTCACTGAGCAAATATGTGTTGGAGTCCCTTCCATGAGCCATCGCGAGTAAGAGTCACGGCCCCTGCGCTGACTGGGCGCAAGGGCTGTCAAGGAAAGTAAGCGATTATGCTCCAGCGCAGTGAGTGAGGCACAGGGCCTCCGAGAGGAGAGGGCTGTCGTCACCACCATCACAGCCAACTAACGTTTACTGAGCTCATACTATGTGCTTGGCACTGGTCCAGGTGCTTCGTAAGAGTTAATCCCCTTGACATTTGCGGTAACATCCAGGGGGTAACTATCATTATCTCCACGTTAGGTAGGAGGAAACGGAGGCACTGAAAAGTGATGTGACCCGCTCCAGGTTTCACGGGAGGGCGCTGAGTCTGGGCAATTTTGCTCCCGAGATCCCGTTCTTCGCCTCTGTGTTCCGAGTGCTTTGCACGTGGGGACCCACTGAATCCTCAAGATAACTAAGCCATCGATGCTATCACCATACCCATTCTGGAGATGAGAAACCTAGACGCAGAGATGATAACTTACCAAAGGTTAGAAGTGATGGGAGGGCATCTGATGCAGGCCTGAGAGAGCAGGAAGGTTTTCTGAAACTGGTGATGGCTCTTGAGACCTACTCCGTGAGCTGGATGTAGAAGCTTGGGTGCTGAGGAAGGGTATGTGAAGGCAGTGAGGACGGAGGTGGGAAAGAGAGCGCGGGAAGAACACACGCAAGGCGATAACGGGGGTGGGAGAACCGCGGGCCCCGGAACCCCTCTTAAGGCTTGGGTGCGTGGGGCCTGCTGGAATCTGAGGGGGAGCGGGAGGTCAGGGCCGCCCACCACGGAAGGAGGGCAAGGCACAGCTGACGACACCCCCGACCCTGGGACCATCCGAGGCTCAGACAGGCAGAGCCTGCTGAAGAGCGGTGGGAACGACCGAGAGGAGGAGCGGTCCCTGCCGGCCTCTGCACCTCAAAATCAGTATCGGGCACTGGTCCACTACCGTAGGGAGGGCACGAGAGCTGAGGAGAGTTCTAGCTCTCCTGAGGCAGGCACACAAGTCCTACTAAGTTTGGGGGTAAGGCAGGACAACTGAGATAAACAAGAGCTGCCAAAGGAGACATTTCCATCCGACCCTCAAATAAGCGGAAGCCTGTGGCGAACTGAATGCGCCCAGAGCCACAGCAGAGCCCAGACTCCTGCAACAGACTAGCAGAGCTGAGTGCCTGCACGAACAGCCTGACACAAGAGGTGTGCCACTCTCAGTGTCCACACGTGGCTAGCGTCCCGTCAAAACTCACCACAGGAGAAAAATAGAAACCATGCATTATTAGGATACACGGTCAATGGAACTAGATCCAAAGACGGCCAAGATGTTGGAATTCTTTTGCAGGAACTGAATTACGGTAAGCACCTTAGAGCATCTAGTGAAAAAGGCGGGCCGAATGAATGAGTAGAGGAGGGGTTTCATCAGAGGTTTGGAAGTTGAAAGAAATTATCCAAACGAGGGGCACCCGGGTGTCTCAAGCCAGTTAAGCGCATGACTTTGGCTCAGGTCATGATCTCACAGTTTGTGGGTTTGAGCCCCGCATCGGGCTCTGTGCTGACAGCTCGGAGCCTGAAGCCCGCTTGGGATTCTGTGTTTCCCTCTGTCTCTCTGTTTCTGTCTCTGTCTCTGCCTCTGTCTCTGTCTCTGTCTCTGTCTCTCTCTGCCGCTTCCCCACTCGTGCTCTCTCTCGAAAATAAATAAAAACATGAAAAGAATTTTTAAAAATGATCCACATGAAAATACAGAGAGGAAGAAAATTGGAACAATATCCAAGAACACTGGGGCAGAGAACTACTGAATACACAATGGCTGGGAAGTATCCAAATTTAATGAACAATACCAATCCACTTATTCAGAACTCCAAGAACTCCAAGCAGGATAAACACAGAGAACAACACACCTAAAAGGATCAAGGTTGAAGTGTTGAGAAAGAGAAAGAGAACATCTTGAAGGCAGACAGAAAAAAAAAAAAAAAAAGAGGCACTTAACGTGCAGGGGAGCGACACAGGAATGACGGCTGACTCATCATCAGAAACACTAGGACCAAGTGACAATCGAGTGGCATTTTAAAGTGCTAAAGGAAGAAAAAACGAACAAACCAGTCAACCTGCAATTGCACACCAAATGCCAATATTTCAAAGATGAAGACAAAACTAGTAACGTTTTTGTAAGTAATCTCTACAGCCGATGTGGGGCTCGAACTCACGACCCCAAGATCAAGAGTCGCGTGCTCTACCAACTGAGCCAGCCAGGCAACCCTAAAATCATGACATGTATCAAAGAGACAAAGGTTAAAGAGACCTCATCTCCTGAAGACCTCACCACGGCACGGTCGTGCGGAGGGGAGGGAGAGGGAGGCGGAGAAGGAAAGAATTTAGGCATCTGCCAGCTATACTGGACCAGTCTGGGTGGGGATAGCTCTTAGGGAAGGATGATGCCAGCGCTGACTCGTCATGGCCGTCTGCAGTGCCGGTCAAAGGAGGGCTGTGAGACTGCACCCAGGCACCCTGGGAAAGAGAACCAGACAGACTGACAGTGACGACAGAAGGATGTACCAAACAGTCCAACTACGGATGTTTTTTTTTCCCCCAGGCTAAATGTTATTCTTGATGTCACGCCTTAAGCTTCTCTGTGCGGGCACATGAGGCACAAGAAGTGTTTGTTAGAGATTTATCTACTTTCTAGTAAAGTATTAGGAGAGTTTAGCATAAAGAGAAGACTGCCAACTTTCAGCTTGCAGCTTTTAACTTCTTAGGTCTCTGACATCTTGGGAGAATAAGGAAAAGTTCTAGTTGCAACCCGGCTTGGCAATTTACAATTAACTATTTCCCAGCCTTGACACTTTTGACATTTTGGTCTAAATAATTCCTTCCTGTGGGCTGTCCAGAACACTGTAGAATGTTAACAGCATCCCTGGCCCTTACACGTTTAAAACCCAGTGGCAACATGTCCCCCTCTCCCCAGCAGGGACAAGCACAACCATCTGGAGACACTGCCAGATCAGGGGGCGAGGAGGACGGCAAAACTGCTTCCGGTTAAGAACCACTGGGATAAAAAAAAAAAAATTCTTTAGGGCTGCCAGGAAGGCTAAAAGATAGCAGTCTTTTTGTGTGAAAGTCAACGTAACTTAGTCACATTAATAGGACGGGAGGCTTGCAGGAAGAGGAGGGACGCTCCTCTGACTGTGTAATGGCCTGTTTTATGAGTGCTATTCCTGACGATGTACTTTTGGGGGAGTCCTATATCCTGAGAAATGAAAGAACACAGAAACTTGCTTCACTGCTTTTCCAAAGACCGTTTCTTTGCTTAGTGTCCTAGGACTTTTTATGAACTGGTGACAGATTTTTTAATTGCCAAGAACTCTGTACCTTTTTCTCAGTAGTTTGTTTGTTTGTTTGTTTGTTTGTTTAATGGGATATACGAGCCTTTCTGAGGATTTTCTTACATCCTATTGTCCTGCCTTGGACAATGAGCGAACAAATAAAACAGCCCCAGGGCTGCTTCTTAATCGGTCATCTGGGACTTTTTCTGAATGGCTTTTAGTATCGTCTTTTCTAATTCCCAGGTTTGTTTTTTTTTTAAATACCTAACATTTCAGTGGACTGTAATGAGAGAGAAGAAATACACACGTGTTCTCACCTGGTCACCCGAAACGAAAATGTCTCCCAGAATGTCTCAAGTTCACGAGAGAATTTTCCTACCCTGGATAATTTCAGGAACCTACTGGTGGAGACAAGCTGTTGTGCTATAACATATTACTATGGTGGTTGTGTTCCTAAGGATTTATGAAAAATCCCAAATTATACGGTCAACGCCTACAAAGGCAGGAGGGAAAACAGAACGAAGCACGTTCAACTGGCACCGGAAATTCAATGGCATCACTGGGCAAAGCGTCCCATTCCATCTGGATATCACTTGAACGGGCGCTGGTCTTTTCTCATCACGCTCTTAGCAGCATGAACATCTCACACAAGTTTACCTCCTTTGCCACCCACAACCCAGAAGAACAGAAAAATACTCCTGAAAGTGTGAGTTCAGAAGGTGCTGGCCCCTTGTGGGCGGGTGAGGTGGCTAAGACTGACAGCCCAGAGCACATCTGCTGCGGGTCAAACAAAGCCCCGTCCACCACCTAAAAGCCGCGTAAGTATGAGCGGGTTACTTCGTGTCTCCGTGCCCCCGTTTCCTCGTCCGAAAAGTGGAGACGTTAAGAATTTCCAACTTCCAGAACTGAGTGGATTACAAGAGATGATATACGCAACGAGCTAATTCCTAGAAAGCTCAAAATGTGGTCTTTGTTGTTATGACGTTAAGTGGCTGAGAGTGTAGACTCTGCAGACAGACTTGCTGGTTCTGTGACCTGGGACAACCTAACTGAAGCTCTCTGGGCCTCTGTTTTCTCACCTGTAAAAGGGGATAATACAGCACCGATTTTGGTATTAAATGAGTCAACCAAGACTAGCACTTGGGAAAAGGCCTGGCAGATGGGAAGCACCCAAACACACGTAAGCTAGCAGTGTTACAATTATTTTCTTTGGAAGGATCTTCCTGGCAGCAGTGTGGAAGGTGCGTGGAGGGCTGGGGAGGGAAGACACACCGCACCGGTGCGCAGGGAAACTGAGGAGTTGAGAATGAAGAGAACGGAGGGAGAATGGGAGATCCAAGTGAGAATAAGGAGCCCCCCCCCGCCCCCTCCCCCCCGCCCTAAAGCAGCGGAGAAGGAGGGGAGGCGACAGAGAGCTATTACAAAGATACAACACGCAGGACTTCGTGACGTGGCGTGGATGGAGAGGGAGAAGGAATCCCCTAGAATGGCCACCACGTTTCCACGCTGAGTGACCGGCTAGACAGCGAGGCTCTTCAACTGCGGAGAAAATCTGGGAGCCTCTGAGGTTGGGGTCAACACGGTCAGCTCCGGAAATGCCGGATTTAAGGGGTCGATTGAGCGTGCAGTGGAGACGTCCGGTGTGTTTCTTGCTATGAGGTTCCGAAGCACAGCAGAGGCGCCCGGAAAGGAAACTCAGAGCGTGTTAGCAGGAGCAGCAAAAAACACTGCTTTGGGGGAGTTTGCTCGGAACGCAGATCTGGGGAGAAGACGAAGGCTAAGCACAGAAGCCTTAGGGGCAACGCAGCGCAAGAGCAGCCCAAGAGCAGAGAGCAGCAGGGAGGCCGGGGAAGAAGCCCAAGAAGCCGGGAGTGTGGGCCACCAGAGCAAGGATGAAGGACCCGCCGAGAATGCACAGTGTGGCAGGGAGGGCAGGAAGGTGTGAGGGCGGTGGCTCCCGGGAGCCAAGACGCAGGGCGCCGAGCGCAGACAGAGAAGCAAAGCCACGTGAAGAGAGACGCGAGCTGTCGCAAACCTGAACATCGCGAGTGGCAGAAAAGAGCCAGTGGAGAGAGGGAAGCTGGAAATGCAGAGTGGCCAGAGGAAGGCCGAGGAGGGAAGCCCCCGGGGAGGGCGAGAGCGGTGTGCGAGCGGGAGGTAATGACCTTGACGGCAGGGAAGGTGGCGGCAGCAGGTCTTCTCTGGGAACTGGGAGGCAGGTCATCAGGCCCAGGAGAGTGGGTGTGTCTGCAGAAGGGGTGGAGTAGGTTTGAGGGAAGTAAAAGTCTGGCAACAAGGCTTAGGAAAACGGGACGGGAAACTGCGCCAAGGGCTGGAAGGCAGCCTTTAAAGCCCAGCTGAGCTTGGAGGCCGTGACAGTTGGGCCGGCCTGACCCTCCACGTGAGACGATCTTTCTGGACCACGCCCTGCATCCCAGGTACAGGCGCCAAGAAGCCCCAGATGAACGAGCCTGGCTGTGGCTCTGCGCAACAGGTGAAGGAAAGAGGCCGGCTGGACAGACGGCTGGAAGGGATGTGAAAGACACCCTCTGTGACTGACTGAGGGCAGAGAAGGAAAGGGACCCAGCAAAGCACAGAGGGGGACTGTTCAGGAAAGGAATCCAAAAAGACAAGAGACTGGAGGATGAGGTGGACGATTTGGGTTCCAATTTTAGAAGTGGTTCTTAAAACACTAAGGCAGATTTCTTTCTGGAAAGGAATCCCAGTTTATATTCCCACCTGTGTATGGCTGTGTGACGGCCTTCGTCAGTTCTCCCAAGACAGCAACCTATCATCGTTTTGAGCTGTGCCAGTTTAGTAAGTGAAAAATGCAGTCTCAGAGCTTTGGGTTTCTTCAGTTAGTTATAATTTTGAAATGAGTCTTATATACTTACTGGTCCTCTGTATTTCATCTGTGAGCATTCTGTTCATGGCATTTGCTCACTATAGTGTGCTTTTTGGGGAGAGAGAGAGAGAGAGAAAGAGAGAGACAGGTTAGTGTAGGAGAGGGGCAGAGGGAAGGAGATAGAGAGCAGGAAGGAGGGAGGGATGGAGGAAGGGAGGGAGGGAGAGAGGAAGAGGAAGAGAGAGAGAGAGAGAGAGAGAGAGAGAGAGAGAAAATCTTAAGCAGGTTCCATGCTCAGTGTGGGGCCCAACATGGGACTTGATCCCATGACCTTGGCATCATGACCTGAGCTGAAATCAAGAGTCAGACGCTCGACCAACTGAGCCACCCGGGTGCCCCCGTCGTGCACTTCTTTCAACTGATCGATAACACAGCTTTATACCTTAAAGATCTTAATGCTCCGTTGTGGCTGCTCCTGTTTCCACCCAGTCATTGGCCATAATTTTAATTATAAGATAGGCAGACAGAAGTTTAATTCCTGTGCGGTTAAGTTTATAATGGTGGTTTTATTTGCGTGGTTATCTTTTATTGTTCATTCTCTGTACTTTTATGCCAGAGCGTGAAGAACTTTCCATCTTTCCCTCCGTTCTGTGGCTCTGGGTTTTCACTTGAAACTCTTCATCCATTTGGAATCGACTTTGGCCCCTAATGGTGAGGTACAATCTAACCCGCCTACTTTTTCCAGTGCTAACCTGTTGTTTCATACTGTTTCCTCCCTGTCTTCTGACGCCTCCCTACCTCATGCCGCCTTCTTAAATCTCCCAGGGCCGGTTCCCAGGTGGTAGCAGGAGCCCCGTCTCACCAGCGTGGGAGCGCAGCCGGGAGGCTCAGGCGGCCAAGGTCAGACAGAGAGCCGGGGGACCACACGGACTCAAGTCCAGTTACTCTTTACTAGACTCCAGCTGCCCCACAGGAGTCTTCGTTTTCTTAAGCCCTCACCTAAAAGCTTTGAAAACATTATGGAACGGACTAACTATCAAAAGAAGCCGATTATTCAGGGAAAGTAATTTCATGTGATCGCCAGATCTCATCGTGGAGAATACCCCATCTCAGCTTTTCTGGGGAAGGTTCTCACAGACGTCAAGTGTGTGTTCTGGAGAACAGCGGAACACCACCCACCTACACCGGAGGTAGACACCTGTAAACAGCGCTTCTCCACAGATGTGTTTCTAGCGTGGGGGCCGTGACTACACATCTCTCCAGGAACTAGCCCGGGGTTCTTGGCCGTGGGCTTGAAGAGGTCTGTGGAGTCCGTGAAATTCTCTGCCAATCTGTGTGTGTGGATGATTTTTTGGGGGGGAAGAGGCCGTCAGAACCTCCATGTAACATCTACAGGGAGCAAGGTTTCTATTCCTAAAGACTGTTCTAAGAGTCAAAGGCTGCAGTTAAGTCCACTGCCCTGTGACCTGCTGATCACTTCTTTAGAAGTTATATTAACATATGTTGCCGGGGCGCCTGGGTGGCTCAGTCAATTAAGCATCCGACGTCAGCTCCTGTCACGATTTCGCGATTTGTAGGATTGAGCCCCGTGTTGGGCTCTGTGCTGACAGCTCAGAGCCCGGAGTCTGCTTCGGATTCTGTGTCTCCCTCGCTCTCTGCCCCTCCCCTGCTCACATTTTCTCTCTCTCTCTCTCAAAAATAAAAACCTTTTAAAAATTAAAACTAACAAAATAAATAAAAACCTATTGCCACATAGGCTCCATTTCAAATTTCTCTTCCAGTTCCTTCCTCAGTCCAAGTGCACTGTGATTGTTTTCTCCATACGGTTAGGCTACCTCAATTCAGTATTCTGCCTTTAAGCCACACGCCTGCCAATCTTATGACTGAGCCTTGGAACAAAGGCTCAAACATCAGACACACTACAAGGTGTGTGACTCCAAAAGCAGAGGGAAAATGCTTGTAGATTTCCACTGAGAACCACTCAGATTAGGACATTCGCATTTAAACACGAGTTCACCTTACCACATTTCTGGAACGCCTAATTAGGGTGAAATCACACGCCCTTTAGACAATATTGCTATAAACAATTATACAGCTACACATTATTTTCGAGTCTAACCAATTAAATGAGGGATGAAAAAGAAACTGCTGAAAGAAAAGGAAAAGGAGAAATAAAAACATAGATAATACATACGTAGAAATTCAAAGAAGTCACAAAAATGATCAGCTATGACTAATTTAGCACATCTTTATTTAGTACATAAAGATATAGACAGACATGAACATCACTCACGTTTGCCAACTGAACTAATCAGGCACTCTTCCAATGACAACAGAGCCCTCAGGAAGCACAGAAAACCTTTGTGTGTAGAAAGAGACGTGCCAGGCTCATGGGAAAGGACATCAATCCTCCCCAAAGTTTAGTTCACAGATATGCCAGGCCATCAATGCCTGGGATTTACTTATTTTTGGGTTCTCAGGACCCACCCCATAGCAGGGACCCACTAAATATATGGATTAATGTGCTCTCGACCAATCACAATCATAGAATTTTTCTAGGAACTAGAAACGATACCAAAATTCACTTCTACACAGAAATGGGAGACAGCAACTGAAAAAGGAAAGCCAAAGGAGCCCAGCTCTGCCAGAGTGAGAACACATTACACATCCACAGTTATTATCGGCACAGTGTGGTGTCGGTGCGCACAAACACACCCACCCGAAGCCACGTGTCAATGAAAACAAAGTCAACAGAAAGTCGAGGCAGGTGTGAGAATTCTATGGTTCAAAAAAGAGAAGCATGTGAAACGAACGGAAAAGCGAATAATCACTGCGTCACCGATTTCAGTAAATAACATCCAGACATAACCCGAATCACGCCAACCCCTCCCTTCTTCGCCCCTAAAGCCACGGTGCTCAATAGTTTCTCACGTCAGTCCCACGCCATTGTCCTGCTCTGGGGGCCATCACCTCTCCCTCAGGCTGCTGCGATCGCTTTCTGCTTCCTGACTCGTCTTTCCCTCGTGTCCCTTCCCCTTCCTCCACAGTCCTGGCTCACCTGCCACCACAGGACACCTCCTCAATCACCAGCTTGGCTTCCTCAACCTTCTGCACATATGGGCTCCCCCAATTCTACTGCAGTGGTCCTCAAACCACGATCCCCCAAAACTGGCCCGGAAGCTTTTCGAACAATGGTCCTCCACCGATGAGCACAAAGGCCGATCCACACCGCCCGTCTCTAAAAGTTGACGTCCATGGTCACAGGTGTTCGTGTGTTTTAGTCCTGCCATCTTGGGGTTGTTTGAGGAACGTTACACATCCTAGCGTGTCCAAGAAGGTAAAAGCCGTGAGAGTAGTGAAAAGGTTCTAAGGGGAGATGAACAAGCATGATGCAAATTAAGGAAACGATAAGCTTCACCGTGAGAAATGATGCCTCCACAGATTTTCCCATACAAATATGGGACACATTCATTTCAACCTTAGCAGAAAAAATTAAAAATTGTCTATTTTGGGGAAAGATGGCTGTCAGTGTTTATTAAGCAAAGAAAATAAGGGTACACTGGTTTTAAACCTTGTTTACTAATGTTGATTTATTTTGAGAGAAGAGAGAGAGAGAGAGAGAGAGAGAGAGAGAGAGAGAATCCTAAGCAGGCTTCAAGCTATCAGCGCAGAGCCTGACACGGGACGGGGCTCAAACCCATGAACCGTGGGATCATGACCTGAGCCGAAATCAAGAGCTGGTTACTTAACTATGAGCCACCTAAGTCCCCTGATTTTAGAGCTTCAAAGCTTTTAAGAACCAACTTACTCTATCTATTGGATGGAAATGCATCCAGAGGCTTGTGAATTTAACCACCACAATTGCTCTGGACTTAAGAACATATGGATCTACAAACAGCCATTAGTTCACTACCTCATTGGAAAATAAGAGCTGGACAGACTTTTCCCACTGCCAGCAATCAGATAGTGTTGCCTTTTTCCAATTTATAGTAAACAAACAAGCAAACAAACAAAACATGAAGTTAAAGGACAAAATGGTCAGTGGGTTAGGTTTCCCCCGAGAATTTTTCTTTTTTTTTTTTTTCTTTTTTTTTTTTTTTTAAATTTTTTTTTTTTCAACATTTATTTATTTTTGGGACAGAGAGAGACAGAGCATGAACGGGGGAGGGGCAGAGAGAGAGGGAGACACAGAATCGGAAACAGGCTCCAGGCTCCGAGCCATCAGCCCAGAGCCCGACGCGGGGCTCGAACTCCCGGACCGCGAGATCGTGACCTGGCTGAAGTCGGATGCTTAACCGACTGCGCCACCCAGGCGCCCCGAATTTTTCTTCTCCCTGGGAATTCTCTACCACCCATCACCCCTACCTTCCTGTTCCCAAGATTACTCAAGTGTCACATGTCAGAGAAGGCTTCACGGACCCCTGGGCACGTCTCAGCGACCCCATGGCAGCGCCCACGCTACATCTATCCTGCACCCACCGTACCCAGTGAAGTAGAAGTACTTTCGTGTATTTCCCCAAGGTACAGATGTGCATGGGTTCAAGTGGCCAGTCCTGTCTATGCATCAGAGTATCCAGCGACCACGTGAAGTCCAAGCTGGTAGACTTATAAATGGAGCTGGTCATTGCTTAGAAGAATTTCTGTGCAGTTCTGAACATTTATTTTCATTTGAGTACCTTGTCACTCAGTCTACCGTTTATACTACAAACTCTTTAGGAGGAAGAAATTTAACGAACCCATTCAGAAATGACAGAAAAACTGCTAATGAAACATGAATGGAGAGATCAAGTGGACAACTAGGCCCAAGTATCTCTGATAAGGAAAACACTTAAAAAAAAGAACTGTGAGAAAGGACAGAGAGAAACATGATAGGACCAATCAAAAGGAAGGAGTCTAGGCAAGTAATTAATAAGCTGTAATTCACAGGGAATAGCAAGACGTCAGAAACGAGTCTTAAAACCTGGAGAGAGCTGACATGAACTTAATATTGTTTTCGTGTCACTGGCTACAAAGAGGCTCCTCCTATTCAAAAGCAGTTTCTTCTATAATCCACAGGGTCGGTCGGATTTTCAACAGAATCCGCTTTATTTTCTGACTCTTGTATCAAACCTGTACCTAGTCGTACATGCGTTCCCTCAAGATTCTGTCACTGCACTCATTACGTGATGTACCTGAGGAGAAGAATGTGAACTTGTTTACCTTGTCATGTGTAAATAAATCAAGGTGTGGCATTCCTACTTCCTAAGGCCTGCTGGAACAAGTACAACCGGCTGTATTCAAATTATCTGCTTGTAGGTCTCTCTCCCCACTCCAATTCCTAGGAAGCCGTTATCTTTTTAACCCCAGCATTTGACAGGTTCTCAGCAGACAGGTGTTGAACCGAAACTGGTGATTAAAAAACGAAATTGACAACTGGCAATTAAATGACCAAATAACACATATAGAAAACTCATCAAGAAATACAAATATGGGACACATTCATTTCAACCTTAACAGAAAAAATTAAAATAGGTCGATTTTTTACAAGACAGCATCTACAAGTCAGCACAGCGTGACGGTGAAACACGACATTCATAATATCACGCACGGTGACGTACAATCCAGTGTAAATTATTTGCCACACTGTAACTCAATGACAGCACTATCGTTTCGAAGACAATTTAGCAATACTAGGACGACATAAAATGTCCTACGAACGTCATGATTTCATCAGAAGAAAATAATTGAGAGGAATAGCTATGACCATTAAAATTTGGATTGGCCATGTCAGACCAAAGTGGAGGCCCAGATGTCCCACGTATGGATAAAATCCAGCTCAAGCTAGCTAAGCCAGTTGGAAGACAATTGTGAGTCCAGGTTAAAAAAAGAAAAAAAAACAAACAACAGTTCAAACCGTAAGAGACTCTTAAATACGGAGAACAAACTGAGAGTTGATGGGGGGTGGGGGGGAGGAGAGGAAAGAGGGTGATGGGCCTTGAGGAGGGCACCTGTTGGGATGAACACTGGGTGTTGTATGGAAACCAAGTTGACAGTACATTTCATTAAAAAAAAGAAGAAGAAGAAAGAAAGAAAAGACCCCGCAAGCTTGAACTAACTAAGGCCACCGAGAGGCAGAGATCAAGTCAGAGACGGTCCAGAGGCAGAGCTGCCAGATGGCAGGGAGAGCCTGGATATAAAGAAGATGGAGGAGAAAGAGGGGGATCGCAGGTGACAGAGGAGATGTGGTTCCGGCATTCAGTGCGCCAGGGCGGGTGTCCACAAACTCTTCCTGCAAAGGGCCAGGCGGTAGATAGCATGGGCTCCGTGGGCCATACAGTCACCGTGAGATCTGCTTGACTGTGCTGCTGCAGTGCGTGGCTGTGATCCAATGACCCTTTTTCACAAAACAGGCAGTGGGCAGGATTTGGCCTACAGGCCAGAGGTTGCTGACCCACGGCCTAAGGAATACAGGGAAAGAAGGCCAATTTGAGGATGCAGTTCATGAGCTGAATTTCAGCAGGACTTTTAGATAGAGAAGTTCAAGACAAAGATCAATCTAGAGATGAAGAGATTCCAGGACTAGAGACATAAAATTAAGGAGCACCCAGAGGGGTTCAGTCGGTTAAGCATCTGACTCTTGATCTCGGCTCAGGTCACGATCTCCCGGTTTGTGCGTTTGAGCCTCGCGTCAGGCTCCGCCCTCACAGCGTGGAGCCTGCTTGGGATTCTCTTTTCCTCTCTCTCTGACCCTTCCCTGCTTGTGTGCGCTCCCTCTGTCTCTCTCGCTCTCGCTCTCTCTCTCTCACTCTCCCAAAATAAATAAATAAACTTAAAAAAAAAAAAAAAGACATCAAGTTGAAAGTCATCAGCCATGTGGCGGTAGGTATGGGGATAGGACCAGGGATACGGTCTGAGAGGACAGAAGATGAGGCACACCTCCCAGTCCAAATACGGGGGCGGACATGCAATGGCACTTCAGATCACTGTGGCCCTGGAAAGGCAGGGACATTATAATCTAACCCTCCTTAACTCAAACTTTTTAAAAAAGAGGGCCCTATTTTAACTTGGGGTTCTCATTCCCTTTTCCAAAATAAATAACATTAAACTTTCAAATTCATAGATGAGAAAGAAAACTTCCCACTGGCTAAAAAATGAGGCAGTGCTCCAGTGTTTTTCTTTTGAAATATTTTACGCTCCAAAATTATATAATAGGGGGTATAGCTCAGGGGTAGAGCATCTGACTGCAAAATTATGTGACATATACGTAAAGCACAACGAATAATGATAAAGCAAATGTCCCATCCCCATCTCAAGAAAGTGTTCACTACCAAAACACCACGGTCCAACTTTTCATTCGGTAAGAATCAGTCTCGCAGCTAGAGGTCAGAGCAGGCAGCCCAAGGCCAGATAAAGCTTGCAGATAGATTTTCTCTGGCCTACGTCCAGCGGTTTCTTTTCTTTTCCTTTTTCATTGCTGATATTTAAGTATCAATAAACTTCACAAAAAAATCAGCGTTCTGGAGTATCCTTAAAAATGGGAAGGTGAGTGTTCCTGCACCCACATTCACCATGTCAACAAGTAGCTAGACTTGCCAAGAGCAAGCAAGCCCGTGCAAGGAGCTAGTTTTGCTATTCCTCGCCTCTCTCTACTGCCCTACAATTACCTTCCCTTCGCTTATTAATTTTACCTGCCTAGCACTTGAGTCTCTGACCCCTAGTTACAGAACATCATTGTGGTTTCTAACTTTTTGGAGTAAGGGGACATTACGTAGAGTAAAAGGCAAAAAAACAAAACAAAACAAAACAAAAAACAAAAAACCATCTCAGACTCTCTCAATAGGAGCATTACTACTGAGTAAACCAGCTCCATAACCCCTTATCCATCATATTGAAATCTAAAAAACAAGGTTTTTTGGTAACTTATTTGGTAACAAAACTTGACCTGAACTAATATGAAGCCATTTACAATCTTTAAGTGTTCCATTTAGCATGAAGTACCTTTATATTTTCACTCTAGAAATATTAACATATTCAATGAAGGGATGCTGACCCACACCATGGATTATATAGTAACAGCATATGTACATTTTTACTTTTCTAAAATCTGAAAAAGGGGCGCCTGGGTGGCTACGCCGGTTAAGCATCCGACTTCGGCTCGGGTCATGATCTCCCGGTCCATGAGTTCGAGCCCCGCGTCGGGCCCTGTGCTGACGGCTCAGAGCCTGGAGCCTGTTTCAGATTCTGTGTCTCCCTCTCTCTGACTCTCCCCCGTTCATGCTCAGTCTCTCTCTGTCTCAAAAATCAATAAACGTTAAAAAAAAATTTTTTTTTAAATAAAATAAAACCTGAAAACGTCTGAATTCCAAAACTCATCTGGCCCCTAGGGTTTTGGAAAAAGGACTGTGGGCCTGTTGTACTTTTAACACCCACGTTTAAGAAAATAGACACACACAGCAGATAGGAGTGTAATAATATTTGTACATGGATCTATACTTGATTGATAATGATGGCACCTGCCTACATTTGAGAAAGAGAAACAGAATGATAAAGGCCAAACATCTCCAGTCCGACAAGACTGCCTGGTGTGCATACTGACTCTGGGACCCTATACCATATACCCATGTCCAATCTCGGGGGCAGGGGGCTGCCGTGGACACACTGGGAACCACGACCACAGACATCATTTCCTCTTAGAATAACATGCTGCCTTCACGTGTAAAACCAACGCCATAAGGCCACACATGACCACATCTGTTTAGGGTTCATCTTGGTTCAGTGAACCACGGGCTTTCTTCACTCACATATAAACAACCCTGTTTGATTTCACAGGAGGTAAAGTGGATGACCAGGCCACGGAAGCTTGGATTCAGAAGTCGTGGGGAGAACACATTCCTCTCCTCCTCTGCTCTATGCAGAGGCTGGACGGGATCCACCCAGACTGAAGCGAACCAAGCACAGCCACCTCCCCTGGAAAAGGCGGAGGAAGTCAGGGTGTCGAATAGGTGACAGGTGGAGAACGTTACCGCTGATCGAGCGAGGACACGGTTTGAGGTTTGGACGCCGAATACAGAAAGGGCCGTCTCGCGGAAGAGAGACACATGCATCGTGGCAGCAGAGGACTCCCCTGGGACTCACGGGCAGAGATGCCTTTGACTCATGTTGCCCCTAACGCAACGGGCTACCTCGCGAGGCAGAGACTCTGCTGCTCCTGGAGAAGGTCGTTGAGAGATCCGTGAGCAGGGAGGGGTCTGCAAGGAACGTACCCCAGCAGGACAAGCCAGGTAGGGACCAGGGCACACTGGACGGTCAATGCCCCACCCAGACGGGACAGCACCTACGCAGCTGCAGCTACGACCACGTGTACTCTCGCGAGGGCGCGATGCCAGGCTTCGCTAGGTCTTGCAAGATTTGAGAAGAAGCTGGAAGTCCAGGTTTCCACGTGAAAACTCCCAAGTGTTAAATGTGGGCCAATGATTGTCATTAATACTTCCACACATAAGAAATAGACCAAACAGAACACATCTTCACCCTGCAGGCAAACATCACGGATCTTTGGTTTTCACGATTCACGTATCCAGAATCTCAAAGGACTTGACCAGGCTTTCCCAACCTCACCACTCTTGACATTTGGGACCAGATGATTCTGTGCGGCGAGGCTGTCCTGGGCGGTGTAGGCTGGTCAGCAGCATCCCCGGCCTGTGTCGCCAGATGCCAGGAGCACCCCACGCCTGAGCCAAGTCACAACAAAAACAAAAACGTCTCCGGCCATTGCCAAATGTCCCCCAGGGGGCCATCCCTGGCGGGAGCCCCTGCACTAAAGCAACATCCAACTCTCAGCTTCCAGGATTCTGTGGAAGCGTCGTCACACAGAATTCTAACACGGGGTTTCTTAAAGAAAGAGTTGCCTGGGTGAAGTGAGGACTTCTCCCTACTTTGGAGGCAGAACCCTGGTTTCTGATGAACGGCAGCGCTCTCGTTAACTAGCCCGATGACCTCTTTGAGTCCTCGCTTCCTCATCATTAAACCAGGAATCCATAACA
This sequence comes from Prionailurus viverrinus, assembly GCF_022837055.1. Classification (NCBI taxonomy): domain Eukaryota; kingdom Metazoa; phylum Chordata; class Mammalia; order Carnivora; family Felidae; genus Prionailurus; species Prionailurus viverrinus. Next base: position 22,099,679 of record NC_062576.1, on the reverse strand, counting down.
TCACCTCTGGGAGTTGCTGTGGACAAGGCAGTGAGAGACTTGACTCAAAAGCATCTAGCCCAGCAAGTCAGCAAGCACCAAAGACATTTCATCCACAGGAATCCTTCCCTGGCGGGCAGCCGGCCCAGTCTCTACAGTCGGAAACACACGGGGTCCGGAGTCACACCCTGGGCCCCAAGTCCTGCCTCGGCCACTCGCTGGCCGGGCAGACAACGGCAGGTCATTTTTCCTCTCTCTCAACCAGAAATGATAACAAGCACCAGTAGGTGAGACCAGGCCAGGTGGTTCGGTACAGCGCTTGGGAAACCAAACCAGGAGAGAAGTAGTGATGATCACTACTCTCGGATCTCTGAAACGTTTCTGTAAAGGAAAGGACGAGCTCGTCGACACATCCAAGAACTGAGAAGGTAGTAATGGGAGGGTGGGGCGCAGGAGGAAAAAGAGAAAAATCATCGCAGGAATCTTCACCTCCCCAACCTTTTCCACAAGCAACTGCCCACTGGTGACCCACAGACCGAATCTGGCCACAGATGTGTTTTGTTTAGTCCCGCTCAGGGTCCTGGTGGTCGTTTTCAATTGGCATTCAATGCCACCTCATCTTCATGAAAATCCAGATTTGAGGCCTTTCTCAACAACTCCAAAGGTCGGGCCCGACAGCGGGCCCATATTCTCACGCGGCCCTTTGGTAAGACAGGCGCCGTCGGGTCCCCCACGGCCCTCACCTGGTCGAAGTCGCTCTTATTTTATTTCTTCTTATTAGCCCGGCCCCCTGAGGCTTGGAGTTTGCAACCCTGACTTATCTAAAGGCTACTATCTAGGAGAACATTCAGGCCTCCAGGGAGAGCTTCCCTCTTGGCAGAAGCCGACATCCAAAGAGACACTCCCTTCCAGAGCCTCACCCGCGTAGTCAACTCTGCTATTAGGCCCCCAGATGCCTGTCCTCCTGGACTCATCGACCTCACAACCAAATGCACAAGTTCCCCACCTTGGTGTACCCCTGCCTCCACACCCTCCACGCCAACTGCCATCCGCAGCTACTGGCTTCTCTGCGTCAGGGATTTCCAAAAAGCTCTTTCTTTCCTTTTAGCAGGACTAGAAAAGACCACACTTCCTGCCTCCTGCTGAACACCCCGGTTATCTTGCGGGGGAGGGGGCTCAGCACCCTCCCATTCTAGGCCCCTGTGGCTTGCGTGGGGCTGACTCCATTTCCATGTCCAGGCAAAGGCCACTGACCCCATCAGATACCTTCAGAGTCAATCCTGGGGCTCTGGCCACAGTGAAAGGTATTCTTTGTCCCTCTGGGACTTGAACTGAAGTCGTTGGAAGCCGGGGGGGGGGGGGGGGGGGGGGGGGGGTCGATTCCTGCTTAGAGACACAGCTTCCCTAAAGAGTGGAACCCCTGGAGCCAGCCCTGGCTGCAACTATGTTGCTTTTGGACTCTTTTCCTCACATAGGAGCCAATCAAATTCGAAGCTTGGCTTATAACAATTCCAGTTGGTTTGGTTTTGTGTGTTTTTTTTCTTTTTTCATCATTGAGACAGAGAGCGGGGAAGGGGCAGAGACTGAGAAGATCCCAAGCAGGCTCTCCACCATTGGCACAGAGCTTGACGTGGGCGGGGCTTGATCCAAGGAACTGTGAGATCATGACCTGAGCTGAAATCAAGAGCCGGATACTCAGCCAACTGAGCCACCCAGGCGCCCCTCGAGTTGGGTTGACTGACAATCAAAAGAGACCTACGCGACACCTGGGTGGCTCACTGGGTCAAGTGTCTGACTTCGTCCGGTCATGATCTCTCGGTTCGTGGGTTTGAGGCCCGCGTCAGGCTCTGTGCTGACAGCTCGGAGCCTGGAGCCTGCTTCGGATTCTGTGTTTCCCTCTCTCTCTGCCTCTCTCCCGCTCATGTTCTGTCTACCCTTTCTCTCAAAAATAAATATTAACAAAAAAAAATTTTTTTTAATAAAAAAAAAAGGGACCTACTCAATACAACAGAAGTTCAAAACAAGTGTTGAAAAATAGAGGGAAAAAGCTCTGGTCAAATTTTCTCCTGTTTTTTTTTTTTGTTTTGTTGTGTTGTGTTACCTCTCTCCTTCCAGTAAGAGTAGAGTTTCACTTAGTGTGTCAGCCATCCCTCTGTAAGGACTTACCTCGTGGTACATAATCATTTTTGCTTGCCTAACTCTTCCACACGTCTGTGGAGCCCCTTCAGGGCAGAAGCCGCGTTTGTATTCACTTGGATTCTTTTCTACTTTCCACAACGGCACATAATTTGGTCTCAACAAGGGTCTCTTGCACGGATGAATCAGCCATCCTAATTCTCTTCTTTGGGACACCCCACTCAAGAGACCACTGCATCATCCTCGCGCCTGTGATACACAAACCATCTCCCAAAACAGATTCATGCACCCACTGTCAACAAACTGCATCATGAGAACTCAACTTCTTCTAGCCATTATGAATTCTCCCACACGTCCATCCCACAGAACCTCACTGTGGGGTGACTCATGAGGTCCTCAATCTTGGGAAGAGAATATTTCCTTGCAAGACACCACTCAGAACTCTATGAATCGGGAACAGACACAATGGGCGAGCCACTCACACACAGAATATCACTCCTGGCTGCGGCGGGGGGCGGGGGGGGGGGGGGCGGGGAGAGGTAACTTCTCTGCTTTCTAGCTTTCCTCTTGACCCAAATACCCCCCAAATCCCAATCCTGATGCCTATGCCAATAACACACAATTACAATTCTAGGCTCTCTCTTGCCTCCCTTTTTCCTCCCTAGTCCTTCCTAATTCTTGACGTGGAAAAAATACAAACTTATCGAGGGAATCAACAGCAGTAAAGCCAAAGCTTCCCCAGGAAACAGTTTTGGCTCTGGGAGCAGAAATTGCCACACCCCTAATAGCTCTGTAACAGCTGCTGCTTCCACTGGCATCTAGCAATAAAGATTTTCAAACAGAGTCAAAGGTCAGGGCCAGAATTAACAATCCTACCACGAATCACCATTTACTCTATCCAGCTTTCATTTTCCCATTCTTGGGCTCACAGCACCGGAGCGAGCTGGTAAGAAGTAGATGTGTGCTGGATTGACAAATGTTTATGGAGAATCGACCCTAGGACAGGAGCCACAGCAGAGCTGGCCAAGGAAACAGAAAGATGGCAAGGACTCTCAAGGCGTTCAGTCTAATGGAGAATAGTTACAAGTAAACAGGCGTTGCATTATAGAAAAGCAGGCGCTATGTGGACGTATGTAAGTGGCCAGGAGAGGGACTCCCCATCCACGTTGGAGCATCAGAGAAGGTCTTTTAGAGGCAGTGACCTTTGCCTGGACACCTAAAGAATGAGTAGGAGGCAGGTATAGGGCAGGTGAGGCGAAAGGAGCTTTGGAGACTTCCAGGCAGAGGCTAACAGGGAAGAAGGTTCGGCGGCCTCTGGCAACCGAAAGGAGCCACATATGGCTGCGATTCGGAAGTGCGAAGAGAGAAGCTGCTACAGAGGAAGCCGGAGCCAAAGAGACCCTGAGTGTCTTGATAGCTTGAAAAGTCTCACAACTTTGTGCAAAAAGAGCAAACGCCCCTTTCCTCATGAGATGTGCAAACTGGCCAGAACGACAATGTGACAGATGGGTCTTGATAGTCACTAAATACTGATTTCACAATGCACGTTACTGAGAATGCTGGGGGGGGGGGGGGTGGTGGGAGAGACAACTCCTAAGGAGTTATCTTGTAACTCATTCACAGATGCCTGCTTGAAGCTTTGGGCCCCACGACTATTCCGTCTGCCTTCCCCTTGGCACTCCTTATTTCTATCATTTTCCTACAAATGACAGAAAAGTGGGCACCGCTAGGCTGTAGGGACAGGGATCCACTCTGGAAACAGGATAAGCGCACACGAAGATAACAGGGTGGGGGTAGCAACGAAATTGAACAAAACTAAGCAAAAAAGTTAGGTGGGGAAACGAAACTGTAAAAAGCAAATATAGAAAGTTCAAGGGGAAGTAAAAGTATTTTCAGACACACACAGAAAAGAAGTGTCCCCACGTGCTCTGGCCAAACCAAACTCCCCCTTTTACTCAACTGTTGAAAACAAAGAAGAAGAAAAAGCGATGAAAAAGTCACACTTTCATACCCCTTCTCAGAATAAACAGCAGGGACAGGACAGCTCACTGCCCTGAAAGACCTTGAAAGATTTACCCCAGATAACACAGCACACGATGATCAACCTCCAGAGGCTCTCAAAACCACTACAAACTCCGGTCTCTTCTGTCATTTCATCATCGATTGTTTCCTGTCAAGCATTAAAGCCATACCAGAGAAACCTGGAGAAGGGTTTGCTCCCCAATCCAAAGTGAGAAAAGCTGTTTGGAAAGCCCCCCCCCCCTTTTTGTTTTTCCATTTGCCCAAGGCCTTTCCACAATTCTTTCCTCCCGGTTCCAAATGTCTACAGGTCAAGAACTTGAGCAGTCCGGTCCATAGGGGCCACGGTTGGGAGACGGCACACCCTCCAAAGTCCCTCCAAGGGAGTCCCGAGTCTCCCTAAGCGGCTCCGATGGGCTCTGATCGCCCCTTCCTTATTTACTGCCATCAGGCACTTGGAGGTGGACGGTCGGTGGGCAGCGGCCGGGCGACCCGGAAAGGCTGAGAATGCCGCCCCCCAGAGCACCGCGCCCGCCCGGCCTCGGGCACACCAATTAGCCCAGTTTTCGCCCAAGGCAAAGCCCCGGGAGAGGCGGGGGAGGCCCGGGGAAAGCTTGGGGCCAGACCCCAGAGGACGACGCTCAGCGGGGCCGGGACAATGGGCGGCGGGGACCCGCGCGGGGGGCGTCCCGGGAGGCCGGCCCGCCCCGCTGTTCCCGGGAGCTCGGGCGGCGGCCCGAGCTGGGCGCCAGGCCGCGGCGTGGCGCAGCCCTCGTCCCTGGCCCGCAGCGGACCCGGCGCGGAGCGGGCGGGCGGCCGGGCCGGAGCGCGGGGCCCCGCGGGGCAGCCGGCCCGTCCCGGCCCGGGCCACGACCCCGACCCTCGGTCCCCGGCCCGCGCGCTCCCGGCCGGCCCGGCGCGGCTCACTCACCTGCCCACGGTCTGGTTGGCCAGCTGCTTCATGCGGTTGAACTGCTTCTTCATGGCGGCGACAGCGACGGCCTGCGGGGCTCCGGCTGGGCAGCTCGGGGGACGGCCTGGCGTGGCTACATCGCTTCCCCCCCAGGAGGAGGCGGAGGCGGCGGCGGCGGCGGCGGCGGCAGCGGCGGCAGCGTCGGCGGCTCTGGGCCGGAGCTCCGCCCTCGACGCGTCACTTCCAGCGGCGCCGCCCGCCGGAGGCGCGCAGGGCCGGGCTGGCAGACGAGCGCCAGGCTTGGGCGCGCGCGCGGCCTGTCCCCCAACGACCAGCCCCCTCCCCCTTCCCCACGCCGCCCCGCTGAGCGTGCGGAACCCCGTGTCCCAGCGCCCCAGCGTTCTTGACTCCCCGGCCGGCTAGGCCGCGCACCGGTGGGAGGGGGCGGCAGGCGCCAGCGGCGTGACCCCGTGGTCTTGGCGGCAGGGAACAGCCACACCCGGGCGTGGGACGCGTTGTCCCCGCAGGGCTGGCCCGGAGCGTTACGGGCAGGGGTGGGGACGGGACGAGGGTGGGGGGAAGGGGGGGAAAGGGGGGGAGGAAGACAGGAGGGGGTTGGGGTACGCGGTAGCCTCCGGATGCCCACCTTAGGGTGTGCCGAGGTGCGGCTGTAGACATTTCTCTACGCTCTTAGGTGGATGGGTGCGTGTCACTGTGTATGTTTTATGTCAATTAAAAGAAATCATTGCGTGGAAACCACAAACTACAGAGCCCTGTGTACTGTGATCTGACTTCGCGGGAAAGTCAAGGGCGAGGCCCATTTTCTGACCGCAGGTGCTCACACGCAATGGGGACCGCCAGGGATGGCCCCCGGGGCATTGGGGGGAGAGTAAGGGGTGGGAGGTCGTGGGCATGGGTGACGCGGACCCTAGCAGCCCCGTGTGCGGTGTGGCGTTGCCTAGAAACGCCTGATTGTGTTTTGATTATTAGCCTGGCGCAGGCCTTCCTTCGGAGACACTTAGCGGGATTGACCGACTGCACTGGACACTTTTTGCAGAGCGGACCAGGTCAGTTCCGTGACCCGCAGCAATATCCTTTTCATTTGGTGGCCTGGGCCATTCCCTAGAGCAAGTGGGTGGCAGTGTGGCTTCCTTCACTGACCACATCTCAGAGGTCATCAAAGATGTGCAGATGGAGGGAACAAAAAAGGTGGGAGAAGGACCTGACTCTGACCAAAAAGAGAATGAAGTGAGTCGGGAAACCTTAAGATCGGAGAATCAGAGAATTAAAAGTCTTTGTAGTCATCTGGAAGAGAAGTATGAAGCCTCGGCGCTTCAAATAAAGCGGCAGACTCTTAGCTACCGACATCAGCTACCACAGAAAGAGGTAGAAATGAAACTTCTTAAAGTGAGACAGATAGGGCTCAAGAACCAGTTGCTGAAGCTCCAATCAGCCCTTCAATCAACCACAGCTTCACCTTCCTTGGGTTACGGTATCAACTACTTTGCTTCAGCTTCCCGGGGGATGACCTGGATTTTGCTGACCTCATTTGGTCACAACAAGAAATAAGCAGACTGTCAAATGAAGTTTTAAGACTGGAGGCTGAAGTTAGCCATTGGAAGCATTTTTCCCAGTCTTCAGCACCAGGAGCGAATAGCGCCGAGCAAAATGAAATCTACAAACTGCAGGTTACCATCAGGGAACTTGAACAGAATCGAAATGAGGCAATTGATGACCATCAACTTGAAAAGGCAGTACTGCAGAATGTCTATCAACAGACACTGGCAGAAATACATCTCAGGTACCATCAAAAGTCAAAAGGCTATGGAAAAAGAATCAAAGAACTGGAAAATCTGTTAGAGAAGGATGACTCTGGAATCAGAGCAGCTGCTGAGTCTGTCATTGAGGATATGCAAAACACCATTCAAGTGCTACAGACTGAAAAAGTGGAGTCTACCAGGAAAATTGAAGAACTTGAGGACACCGTAAAATACATCAATAACAAATTATCTTCGGTAGAAAGTGAGAGAGACGCTTTAAGGAGAGAATGGGACCGGATACATGAGGAAAAGAAAGAGAGGATTGAAGAATGGGAATCGCAGCCTTCCGTGTTGAGGCAAAGTGATACAGTGACGGAAAAGGAAAGAGTTCTTTCCGAGAGTACAGCGGTGGAAGAAGTGTCTGGACTGCGGCAAGTGCTGTCCGATGCGGAAAAGGAAATGACGCCACGGTGTAGCTTAACCCAGGGTGACAATCTCATTGGAGACGATCTGAAACTTGAAGAGCGAGTCTACGTTTTAGAACAAGAAAACTCATTAGGTCAAGGACGGGAAGCACTTCAACTGGCACTTTGGAAAGTGAGCCATGAGCAGGAAGTGATTGAACGTACGGCTCCAGGAGGTGTGAATTTGGATTCAGAAGGAGAGCATTTAAGACGTGACTTGGAGGCCGACGGACAAAAATCCACTCAGGGTAGGGCCGAGAAGGAACTCCCAACAGCAGAGCTGGGGGACTTCGATGGACAGAAACAAACTACACAGCCCAGGGTTTGGATGAAAGGTCAGCTATCAGAACCACAAAATGAAGGCAACGGCATCAACGGCAAAGTGGAACACGATCTCAAAGATGAAAAGAGAGCTTGTCCATTTGAAGATGAGCAAATGGACATAGCTAAAGACTTAGATGCGCAAATCGAAGAATCACCTCAAAGTCAACTGGCTGTTAATGATTTGCATCGGTCAGATCCGTCGCAAACACATACTTTAAACATCCCGAAGGAGAACGTTGAACTTAAGGAACACATTAAACAAGACGAGGAGGAATCTGCTAGAGCTGAGAAGGAGCCAGCACAGTCTCTTAATCAAGACTCTGACAATACTGTTGAAGATGACTCACTTCCAGGGAGGGAAACGACGGTTAGAAAGTTGCAGCAAAGCCTTTCAGAAATGGAAGAGCTGAATGGCAATTTAAAGAAAGCTGCCTGCAATCTCAAGGTGGAAAATGGAAAGTTGGTTTTGGAGCTTGAAGACGTAAGACGTCGGCTGGAAGAAACTACTGTCTGTAACCATAAGAATTCTCTGGAAACAAAATCTATTACGCGGGCCTTAAAAATAGAAAAAGGACAGTTAATAGTAAAATTGTGCCGGGCTGAAAAGAAGCTGTTGGAGGAAACAGCCAGGTATGAGCAAGCTATTAAAGAACTGACCAACACGTATCACTTGTCTAAGTCCTCCTCCCACTTAGAGCAGGAGTGTTTAATTCAACGCAGTCAAGAGAAAGACGATGAAATACTACAACTCAAAAAGAGTGTTGAGCACATGGATGTCGACCATAGAGAAGCTAAGGAAATGCTCTCCTCTGCTCTGGAGGAGCATAAGCGATTGACACAACTTATTAAAGAGAAAGAAATCTGTATCGAAAAACTTGAAAGAAGGCCAGAGCTCCAGGAGCTATTAGAGAAGTACGTCCAAGTCGTAAGAGAAAACGAAATTTTACAGCAAACCGTGGAGGAGCAAGACGTTCGTCTTGCATCCACCAGAGAAGAAAATGAATTTCTGCAAGACGAATTGGAGTGTCTGAGAGAACACAGCCAAACCGTACCTGTGGTCGACCCGCAAACGCAAGACTGTATCATGGAACTAGAATCCGAGGTGTATCAGCTGAATGTAGAAAGAGTTTGTCTGGTAGACGAAATCAAACAACAACAAAAGATCATTGAGGATCAATGCCAGGGTAAACTGCAATGGCTTCGTGCTTTACAAGACCAGAAACGGAAGGTAGATGATCTAACACACCAGCATGAGCAAGTGAGCATTCAACACGCTCAGCTCCTTTCAGTGAAAGATGAGGAGATTAAGATTTTGCAGAACACAATAGAGCAAATGAAAACCCAGATCTTTAAAAAACCCAGCATATTCCTGCAAAACATTCTGATGTTTTTCAAGTAACAACGATTCAGCATCTTCCTGTAGAAAAACGGAAGTGAAAAGCATGATTTATCTGAAGCTGAAACTGAAAGATTAAGTAAAAGGAACAAAAGGCCAAGAATTGGAGATTAAAAATAAAAAAAAAAAACCATAAAAAAAAATAAAGAATTGGAGATTAAACTCCTCACTGAAAAGAACATCTGGGGGCGCCTGGGTGGCACAGTCGGTTAAGCGTCCGACTTCAGCCAGGTCACGATCTCGCGGTCCGTGAGTTCGAGCCCCGCGTCGGGCTCTGGGCTGATGGCTCGGAGCCTGGAGCCTGTTTCCGATTCTGTGCCTCCCTCTCTCTCTGCCCCTCCCCCGTTCATGCTCTGTCTCTCTCTGTCCCAAAAATAAATAAACGTTGAAAAGAACATCTGATTAACTGAACAGACTGATCACCCATCCAAAGATGAGACTGGTAAACTAACTCAGATTATCCGGCAAAAAGATTTGGAGATAGAGGACCGCCCCAGCAGGACGTCTGTGGCTTCCTACAACCAGAATGTGGCAAACCTTCGGCAGCAATTGCAAGGTATGCTTTGGAAAGAGAACAAGTATTAGCTGCCTTACAGGAGAACTAGGGAAAAGAGCAATCTGGACAGAGAGTATCACAAAATGACAGATAGAATGGTTGCCAAAGAAGTATATCTCATGAAGCCGTAAGATGAAAATATTCACTAGAATTGAGTCTAGCGACCAGGACGTGTTTAGAGAAACGATTCAGAATTTATCACACGTTATTCAAGAAAAAGACATTGAAGTGGATGCATTAAGGCAGAAATGTCAGGCTTTATTGGCAATTTTGCAAACATCCGGCACTGCTGATGAGGTTACAGGTGTCAGTATCGATGGGGTCAAGGAGCTTCTACAGGAACGGGACAAATTAGAACAGCAGGTTAAGATCATGGAAGAATGGAAATAGCACCTGATGACTTCGGTACGAAATACGAAGCGGGAGTCACCCCAGCTTCAGAAATATCTTCAACAACTTCAGCCGAGGGTTCTAACTGACAGTGACAATAATCCTAGACTACAGATGACCTGTACTGGCCTGGTCCAGAGTCACGAAGGAAACGAAATCAAACTAAAAAAATTCAGAGACAGGACTGACACAAATTCAGCTTAGCATCGCGGAGCTCTGCAATGGCAAGGATCTGCTTTTAGGGAAATTCGCCATCATTTCGTTCCAGCCCTCCACCGAATCATCCGAGTCAGCAGGCTCTCTTAAGGCAATTAAGTCTGATGTATCGAGTGAGTCTTCTCGATTGCTCCATTAGGAGGCAGATGAGCTCAGAAAGTCAATGCAGGAAAAAAGATGCCACAATGAGAACCCTCCAGGACGATAACCAGAGATTGTCTGCTTCGACTGCTGCCCCTTCAGAACTGGAAAGAAAACAACACGAACACCCCGATTCGGAGATCAAGCAGCTCAAGGAGAAGCAAGATGTTTTACCAAACTTACTTCAGGAAAAACAGCTCCTGTTTTCCCAAAGCAGAAAACGTGATGAACTGCTTCCCCTGAACGAGAATTTCACCCGCGAAGTGGGTGAAAAGGAACTTTGGAGGCAGGCAGTAACAAAAATGAAGGAGAGAATATCAAATTTTGAAATGGACGTGTGTAAACTAAACCAGGACAATGAAACAAGAGTGGAAACATCTAGAGCACGGGAGACACAAAATCAAGCACTACCAGAGACAAATACGCAGCTTTTAATGGTGCAGAGAGAGGAAGAATCCTAGCATGCTCCAACGAAAGAGAAGGTGCTTGCTTTGAAAGGGCTACTGAAAGACAAAGAACAGGGCAAGACCGGGGAATTACATCAGCTTGTAAATGCAGTTACATCAATTCAGGACAAGATAGCGATGTGCCATCGGGAAGAGAGATGAAGTCATGTGGGCCCCGGAACAAAGAAATGGAAACCTGTGCCCTCCAGAATGAGATCCAACATCCACGTGAAGAAGAATGACACCTAAAGCAGGAGCTGGAGAGATCACAGGGCCACACTCTGGGATCCAAAGATTCTCGTCAGCGCGGTGCTTTGGCCGCAGAACACGGAGCGGCTAACCTAAGAAAGAAGACCATGGTATTGGAGGAGAAGCTAGTCGTGTCTTCCAACGCAATGGACGATGCGAGCCATCGAGCCAGTCTGCAGACAGCGTCACCGCAGGAGCAATTACACGTGGTCACCAGGCAAAAAGATGAAAGCGTATTCTGGCTTTCTGCCTCCCAGGAACAAGAAAAAAGCAGCACGCTGGAGCACTAGCTAAGCTAAAGCTGGAAGCAACCGAATGGATGGAAAAAGCGGACACCCTACGAGGAAAACTGATGTCATTGCAGGGACAATTAACCGAAGCGGATGCTGTCTTGGATCCGAAGGAAGACCAAATTGAAGAATTCAAAACGCAAAATGAGGTCCAACAGGAAATACCGGATGATGCGCACAAGCAATTCATGAACTCACTGACGCCGAGAGGGGGATAGAATCCTGATAAGGAAACTCTTAACTGGATATGTTCAAGCACAGGAACACGGACGTCGTGAAGCTTCATGGCTGATGGGATGCAGCCTGGGTATCAAAGAGGAAGAAATGAGGAACAAGGTGGTGTCACCGGATGGATGACTGGGTGGTTTGGACCCAAAGGTGCCCCCAACGCACCTGTGAAACCGAATCACCAATCCACGCCCGGTAACTCTTTTCCAGGACTTTTGGTAAAAATTCTAAAAACAGAACCTCAATTAGCTTTTCCACCGCCCAAGCTCCCTGCTCATGACATGAAGCCTCCAGACTCAGCAGGAAGGAAAGCAATGGCTAAAAGAAAAGTACCACCATGTCTTAAAACTACCCTTGGATCCACACCCAGAAACACAGATGGGATTTCCCAAGCCACGGCCACTGCTGTGTCTCTGATTAACCCACCTGGACCGGAAACGGATGGGGGTGGGCATCATCTTCTAAATGCTGTGACTGACACTTTACCCACGTACGACACCATTAATACTGTCACCTGGGAAGAGGACTGACCTGGCCAAAGACCTTTCAAAGCAATACAGGATTCTTAAGCCAGAGAGGAGACAGTACTTGAAAGAAACCAAGTCACTATGTGTGTGTACCTTATCACAAAATGGCCTTTTGCGAAATGTAATAAATTTATAGTTTTGGTTTAAGTTTTGGTTAAGTTAAGTTAAATAAAAATTTGTTAATATTTGAAAAGACTGTCTTTTAAGGACTGCAGAGGTATTCACCAAACTGAAAACAGTGGCTACGTATGTGGCACCTGGGTGGCTCAGTCAGTTGAGCATCCGGCTCAGCTCGGGTGATGATCTCGTGGTCCGTGAGTTTGAGCCCCGCGTCAGGCTCTGTGCTGACGGCTTGGAGCCTGGAGGTGCTTGGGATTCTGTGTCCCCCTCTCTCTCTCCACCCCACCCATACTTGTGCTCTCTGTCTTTCAAAAATGAATAAACATAAAAAAAATTTTAGGGGCGCCTGGGTGGCTCCGTCGGTTGAGCGTCCAACTTGGGCTCAGGTCATGACCTCACAGTTTGTGAGTTTGAGCCCGCGTCGGGCTCTGTGCAGGCAGCTGGAAGCCTGGAGCCTGCTTCAGATCCTGTGTCTCCCTCTCTCTCTGCCCCTGCCCCACTCATGCTCTGTCTCTGTCTCTCAAAAATGAGTAAACATTAAAAAAAATTTTTTTAATTTAAAAAAACAGTGGCTACTTTTTTTTTCAATAAATTTTTTTATGTTTATTTGTCTTTTTTTGAGAGTGCAAATAGGGGAGGGGCAGAGAGAGAGGGAGAAAGAGGACCTGAAGCAGGTTCTGCGCTGACAGAGGTGGGGCTTGAACTCAAGAGCTGAGAGGTCACGAGCCACAAGATCACAAGGCACGAGACCACAACCTGAGCCAAAGTCAGATGCTTACACTGACCGAGCCACCAAGGCACCCCAAAACAGTGGTTACTTGTGACCAGGGTAGACATTGGTGGGTTTGGAGGCTGTGGCCAAAGGAAGACATACACGGATATTTGTCTCTATGGGAGGAGAGTATTCTCCAACCGCTTTGTTTGGGTGGAGGCCCACTCAATGTGGTCTGCTTTCCAAGTAACAGCATAAATGGGCTGAAGTAAAATCAACAACAAGGAATATGTTGCCTCCAGAACCCCCAAGATACTGAAAGATTGGAGATTGTATGTCCTCAACAAACGTGTCCAACAAATGTCCTCACGGTAGGATGTCAGACATGCGAGGTCATACCTGTGCTCCCGGTAAGTTAAGATCCTGCCTGCAAAGATGACATGTGATAACAGAAGGGTTTGGGTGCCCTGTGCATAACAAGGTAAAACATGTCCCCTTCAAGGTCAAGGGAAAGTTGGCCGAGAGGACATTGAAATCGGCGCTGAACAGAACCTATTAGCCAAATCTATAAGAGCAAAATATTTACCGTCTTTAAATTTGTTGGGATCCCAGGTGTTTTAAGGGTACCAGGGTTTATATTGATTTTTTTTTCTAAGAGAGAGTGCAAGGTGGGGAAAGGGGCAGAGGGAGGGAGACTGAATCTTAAGCAGGCTCCACCCTCAGCACAGGGCTCAATCCCAGGACCCTGGAATCATGACCTGAGCCCAAATCAAGAGTCAGATGCTCAACCGACTGAGCCACCCAGGCACCCCTCACCTGATCCCCGTGGACTGAAAACTCCCCATAATAAACTCAGGCTGTCATAGAAGAAAAAAATACTGGAAAGACACAACCACAAATGTTTACTTCAGCCTCTCTCGGAGAAGTTTCATGATGAATGCCTGCTTTCTGCTCCCAATATTAATGTTCACAGGGGTTTTAAATGTAAGTTCGTCTTTGTCAGAAGATGCAGATTAGGTGGTGAACTTTCTCTGATATTGTCTCATGACGTTGTTCATGACAACCGCGGTGTAGCCTCATATTGGGAGGCACCACACAGGCTGAGATCGCTAAGCTTGCCGCTTCTAGCCTCCACTCCTCAGTCATAAAGGTCTAGCTCTTCAACCAGAAACTTAAGTGAAATGAATTGGCCCTGCCTGCAGGAACCCCAGCGGAGGTCCTCGGTGAAAAATGACAAAGTCCTCTGAATCACGAGCTTTCCTCTGAATCAAAGGCTCAGCAAAGAACACTCTTTGCTTGTCAAACGACACAGGTATACCAGGATATCTGTCTCCACCTTCTTCCCCTTACCCTGAGCCTTACCGTCCGCCCCTACGGGATTGACACCATGTACTACCCACCAATGACACTTTCTACTTATGACACCCGTGGAATGTGTACACTGCCAAGCTGGGAGACTATGCTTATTCAGTGTTTTGCATTTACCCTCTTGGCAGAGCACAACTCAGAGAAAGTGGTGTATTCCATCTCATCACAACTCCCCCTGGCAAGCCTTCTGAACCTCAGTCTTCCCCACTGTCATTTCTACCTTGTGTATCAATGAGCTCTTATCCCTCCAATGACTACTAAGCAAGCTTTTGATATATGATTTTGCCCGAAGATATGTGCACTGAGTTTTTGTTGTTATTTTGCGTGTGTGAGTGTGTGTTTGCGCGATCCATGGTTCTTAAAGTTTGAGTATGTCTGTTCAGTGCTCCTGACAGAGAAATGGAACATACAAACACACTACTTACCTAGAAAATGTTTTAGAAGGCCAGTACAAAATATATGTAACGAATGTCTTCGGTATGTGTAATAATGAAAAACACATGTGAACCACCCCGACTTGAGAAATTATTGAAGGGCCTAAGTAACCCTTCCCTTTCAGTGTTCTATCCTCTCCACTCTCTAAAGGTCACAAGTGTGGTGATTCCTGTCTCCCTGCCTCCCCCGCCATTCCTTTATTTTTCTATAGAGTGTTTTATCATACATATGTGTGTATCTCTTAACATCCGTTTTTCTTGGTTTGGACTTTATAAAAGTGTTACATCCCTTCTTTCACTGAATATTATGTCCTTAAATTCAGCCAGTGATGCTTGTAACTGGCAGCTCTGGGTGCATTTACACTGCAACATAGTTTTCCATTGTACCAGTTTCCCACACGTTCCTTCCTCCACATTTGAAAGGCGATTATGTGCGCAAAGCCCTTACTTAGCACAGCTCCTGGCGCAGAGTCAGCACTCAGTGAACATTTGTTCAATTGTCGAATGAGACTGAGCCCCGACTAACTGCAATACGAACACTTGTTTCCTCCAGCTGGACTCTCTGCCCTTCGACCCAAAGCTGAGCATCCTGCTAGCTCTCCCGCCCTGCGTGAATCACAGTTATAAAATTTTCTGACCAGCAATAAGAAACCCAAAGCCTGGGGTACCTGGGTGGCTTAGTGGGTTAAGCGACCGCCTCCTGCTTTCAGTTGGGGTCGTGATCTCACGGTGGCGAGATGGAGCCTAGCGTCAGGCTCTGTGCTGCGCATACAGCTTGTTGCAGATTTTCTCTCTCCTTCCCGTGACCTTCCCACTTGTCTTCTCTCTCTTTCTCTCTCTCGCTCATAAATAAACACACACACAAACAAATGAATAAATGAATAAATAAGTAAATAAATAAATGAATACCCAAAGCACTCTCAGCGCACCCACGACCACAATTCCCAGAAAGCATTGCGGTGCTCTCGTTTTGCGTCCACTTGTTTCCTTCCCCTCCTCAGCGTACTTCCGGGTGGTGTGGGCGGGGCCAATAGGGCTTATCCAATGAGCCCTTCCGCGGGCCAAGGGGGCGGAGAAATTGTCCAATGAGCGTCTGGGCAGAGGCGCCAATGAGCGGGAAGGTTGCTGGGGCAGCTTACGTGAGCGGCGTCACTGAGCCGCGCCCGCTGAGGACGCTGGAGCCCAGCCCCTCTCTCCAGCCTTCTCGGAGGCTCACTCCTTTTCAGGGCGTTTGTGAAGCTCGCTTCCATGTCCCCGGTGGGCACGGCACCCCGGAACCTCCACACTCATGGCCGCTAGCCTGAGGAGGCCCTCTTTCTCCGCCTCTTCTTCCTCCTCGGCCGACCCAGACGACGAGGGGGTGCGCGGCACTTGCGAAGATGCTTCTATATGCAAGAGGTGCCTGCTGGGCGCGGGCCTAGGGGCCGGCGTCCCTGGGGGGCTGGGGCCTAGGTGGGAGGCGGGCCTGTGATCCCAGGGTATTAGGAACATCCTGGTGCGCCAGAAGGTACCCGTCAATTTCGGGCGACCCCGGTTTCACACCTGTGAAGTGCACAGAGCAGCGGTTCATTTATTTAACTGGTAATTGTCTCACTTCTGCCGTGTGTCAGGCCTGGGGAGAGCGGGACTGGGAATCCGGCCCTAAACCAGCCGAACGGGGTCTTGTGGCCTTCGTGAGGCTCAAGTCTTGCTGGGAGACAGACTTGACTTCACAGACAGTGAAGCAAATAATTCTAGTCTTGAGGAGTTAGGAGAAGTGCAAGTTCTTCCTCTTTAATAGGTTACTTTTCATTGGGGGTTGTTACGATCCCCATCGTGCCCCTGAAACTCAGGCCAGTCGAGTGGGGGTGGGGGGGTGGGGAATGGACTGCCGGGGCCCCATAATGTTGCTGTGCAGAGCCAGCATTTTCCAGAGCTCGTGCCTGTATGCCACAGGGGTCTACATACTTGGGGGTGTAGTGAGGGCAGTATCGTGAGCACAGACATGTATCACACACCTGGAAGCACGAGGCTCGAGTGTACTTTATTCATTCGTTCCACAGAAATTATTGAGCGTATCTGTTGTGCCAAAGCCTTCTTTTTTGAATGGTTGGTGGGTATTCAGTTATTGGGAACACATGATGAATAGGACTGACGTGGCGTCTGACGGCAGCACCACCTCGTCGGAAAAGACAGGAAGCAAATAATTCCCTGTGAAATACATAATTACGGTTTTGTGTTGAGTGCTGAGAAATACGGCATGCCATTCGAGTTTGTAATTTAGGCAATAATGTTGAAGCTGAGATCACAAGGCCGAATACAAAACGGGGATATAGGAGGGTGTTGGGGCAGAGCAGGGGAGTGCGAACTGTTAAAGGAATGGGTAGAATGCCCTTGAAGCTGGGGCCACTAGGGAATGTAGGTGGGGAATGCCAAGGTTTTGGGTTAAGGCTCGCACTTTTTGTAGGTTCTTGGAGACTAAGCATAGTGATTTAAAACATGGACCTCGGGGCCAGGCTCTGTCAAGCTGATCCTAGCTCTGCCACTAAACCATTCTGCATCAAGTTTCTTGATCGGGCTCTGCTTCTGATGCTGCGTCTCCCTCTCTTTCTGCCCCTCTCCTGTTCATGCTCTGTCTCTTTCTCTCAAAAAATAAATAAATGTGTGGCGCCTGGGTGGCCTAGTCGGTTAAGCGTCCGACTTCAGCCAGGTCATGATCTCGCGGTCCGTGAGTTCGAGCCCTGCGTCAGGCTCTGGGCTGATGGCTCAGAGCCTGGAGCCTGTTTCCGATTCTGTGTCTCCCTCTCTCTCTGCCCCTCCCCCGTTCATGCTCTGTCTCTCTCTGTCCCCAAAAAAATAAATAAACGTTGAAAATAAATAAATAAATAAATAAATGTTAAAAAAAAATTAAGAAAGAAAGAAACCACAGATGCTTACGTCCTTCTCTAGACTCACGGAATCAGAATCTGCTGGGATAGGTCCTGGGCTATAAAGACTGGGCGTGTTTCCCATCTGGACGCATTTCATTGAAGCTTCTTTTGCACTGGCCTTTCCCTCATCTGAAAAAAACACGCAAAAAGATTGTGAGAATCTGTAAGTTAGTGTTTTAAGACATGTTCTAGGTCTCTCTCCTTCAAGATCCGTGATATCTTCACCGTAATGTGTTAAACCCTTCAATCTTGTCAAAAGGATCACGTTATTAAACAGGGATTCCTTGCGTGAACCGTGGGCTGTCTGTCTCTGAGTTTTGAAGTGGGGGGATAACAATGGTAACCCGCCTTCGGGATGTGAGGATTCAATGAGATCGCAGACACGAGGCAGTTAGCACGGATCTGGCACAGCGTGAAGCCTTCAATAAATTGTTACTACTGGTTTCGATTTCCCTCCATTCCGAACACTGTTTGGTTGAAGTTACTGAATATGTCATCCCTGTGGATCAGGCTGGTCCCCCCGCCTCAGGTTACGGCCATAACAGCCCTAATTTAACACAGGAGCCAGTTAGCTTCCCAGGACTCGTGCGGTTCTGTTACTTCCCTTGCAGGTTGTTCCCTCCTTCCTTTCAGAGCCCTCCCGGGGATAGTGGTGATGTGAACGGTGTCAGACGACTGTCGGCGGGATTAAATGTGGCGCGCTCCCCACAGTGCCTGGCACGTGGCAGGGGTCGAAGACTGGTGGTTATTATCAGCACTGTCCCAGTTGTCATCGTCAGTGCCGTGACCATCAGCATGGGCCTGTGCTCTCAGTCCTGCGGTCCTACAGTGAGAACTCTTCTGAGCGGACATTCTGGGCTTATGCTTAAAAATTCCATGGGATTCCGCAGGTATTTTTCCAGCGCTTACTGTGATCGCTAACTCTCATCTCCCCTCTCCTTGTCTTCTCCGTCCTGTGCTGCCCGCCCAAGGCAGTTCCCTCTGTTGTTTACCCCTGACCCCCTCTCCCCAGACCCTCCCTGTGTCCTGGGAAATTCCCACTCCTTAATCGCCAGCCTCGTCTCTTTCCTCAGCCTCTCCTTAGCCATCTCTTCCCTCTCTTTGCTTTGACCCTGGTCCTTCCCCGGGGATATCCTTTTTTGAAGTCCTCTCAGATGGTGCCTCTGTTTTCTCTAACCCCGGGGTATGAGATTTCAGGATCGGGGGTGCAAGATTTGTGTCCTTGTTCTTTGACCCCCCCCCAACCCCCCGTTTGTTTGAGATCCATGGTCCCCACGTGCAGCATCCTCTCTTCCTCCTCATTACTGTTTTCTCCTGGTTATTCACCTGATCCGTGGACGTCTTGGGTGCCTGGCCCACAGTCATCCTGTCTGTCTCGATCTTCTTGCCATCAGCCGAGTCGGCTTCACGGTGCGTGTGGAGGACCCAGGCTACGCACAGGGCACTCATTTTCTGGAACGCCTCGTCTGTAGTGATCACCTCTTCTCATCCATGTCTGTCACCATCGCCGCGGTGGCACCCTGCGTTTCTGCCCTGGTGCCGCACCACCTTATGCGTGAGCAGCGCGGCCTCTCTCGACCCCTGATCTCTGCTTTCCACCTTGCTTGGTCAGTTATTTCTGCTATGTCCTCAGGGTGTTTTTCCTTAGGACCTGAGGGTTTTTTTTTTTTTTTTTCTGTCCTTTAGATGCCCCTCTAGGCTGGTATCTCTGAGTAGAGCTTAGAGTTTCCCCTGAGATGGCCCCCTGAGAAGGACAATGGTGGGGACAGACTTGTAGGAGGCGAGGGAGGGAGACCTGTGGATGTCTCTGGAAACGGTGTCCCAGGCAGAGAGCAGGCAGGGTAGGAAGCCCCATGGAGGGAGCAGGCCTGACTTGTTCCAGGAAGGACCAGGCCAGCATGAGGGAGAAGGAGGAGGGCTGAAGGGGTCTTAGGGACTTGTGGTGGTGTCCGATGGAGAATTTTGAACCGAAGAACGAGGTGACCTGACTTGGGTTTTAATGGGATCACTCTAGCTTCTCTGTTGAGAGCAGCCTGTAGGGAGCAAGGACGGAAGCAGGGAGATCAGTTCATAGGCTGATGGAATATTCCAAGACAGAGGTGCTGCTGTCTTGGGTCAGGATGGGAGCACTGGAAGGGCTGAGAATCGCCCAGATTCTGGGTACGTTTTGAAGGAGGAGGTGATGGGATGTGTTGACAGATCGGATGTGGGTGAGGCCAGTGAGTGAAAGAAGAAGCCAAGCCCTCTGGCTCATCTCAGATGCGGCTCCCACCAGGAGGCACCTGCAGACCAGGCCCAGCCCCTTCCGTGTTCTCTGTGCGTGTCCTTGGCGGTGGTCAGTCCGGCTGCGGCGTAGGCGTAGTGTTGAACGTTTGTCTCCCCCCGCGAGAAGAAAGGTGCGGGGAATGACCGTGTCTGCCTTAGCCACGTGCCTGCTAGACCCATTTCTCAGGCGGCAAAGTGACGAGGAACTGAATGCCGATGCTCAGGGTTGCACTTCCTGATGAGGTCTCAACATTCTGCTGTTCTGTTTCACTGGATTTGAGTGGTCTGTCTGTTTTAGATACCAGGCCAGGGGCTGTAAGGCTGAAATCCTGTTGTAAAAATTACAGAAGTTAATCTGATTTCAACCGAATCCAAAAATGTCCCCCTTGAGGTGCAGGTGGGTTACAGGATCACCTCCCTGGAGAGGCGGCATTTTCCCAAGGGCGTAGGCCTTTCCAGCACACGGATTGCATCTTTGCAGCCGTGCCCAGAGAGCAGCGCTTGAGAGATTGATCTGAATATTTGAAGGTGGGTGCTGCTGCTTTCCATCCTCAGAGAAGATGTGTCACTTTAGAATTGGAATATTCTGGGGTGCCTGGGTGCCGCAGTCGGTTAAGCGTCCGACTTCAGCCAGGTCACGATCTCGCGGTCCGGGAGTTCGAGCCCCGCGTCAGGCTCTGGGCTGATGGCTCAGAGCCTGGAGCCTGTTTCCGATTCTGTGTCTCTCTCTCTCTCTGCCCCTCCCCCGTTCATGCTCTGTCTCTCTCTGTCCCAAAAATAAATAAACGTTGAAAAAAAAAAAAAAAAAAAGAATTGGAATATTCTGGTGAGGATAAATTAGCTGCCCAACTTGCCCATCAGGAAGGTCCCGTAAATCATGGATTTTCTGCAACCCTCTCCTCATGTTTTCAAAAAAGCCACAAATTACATTTTGGAAAATATCTATGAAAAACAATGATTTCAAATCTAGAATATTAATTTTTTTTAATGATTATGTTTTTAAGGTTTTTTAATTTTTTAAACATTATTATTGATGTTTTGTGTATTTATTTTTGAGGGGGAGGTGGAGGAGCAGAGAGAGAGAGGGCGAGAAAGGCTCCATGCCATCTATGTGGAGCCCAGTGTGGGGCTCGGTCCCACAAACCATGAGATCGTGACCTGAGCCAAAATCAAGAGCCAAGCGCTTAACCAATGGAGCCACTCATGTGCCCCTAAGATTTTTTTTTAATTGTTTTTGTTATTTTTTTAATGCTTATTTATTTTGAGAGAGAGCGTGCGCGAGGGAGCGAGTGTGTGCACGCAGGGGTGAGGAGGGTGGCAGAGAGAGAGGGGGAAGGAAAGAATCCCAACCAGGCTCCACCCTGTCAGTGCAGAGCCTGATGCGGGGCTTGATCTCACAAAATGTGAGATCATGAGCTGAGCTGATACCAAGAGTCGGATGCTTAACTGACTGAGCCACCCAGATTTCCCCCCCACCCCCAAGATTTTGTTTTTAAGTAGTCTCTACACCCAATGTGGAGCTCAGACTCACAACCCTGAGATCAAGAATGACATACTGTTTGAGCCAGCCAGGTGCCCTCTAATGGTTAATTTGTTAAAGGGCAAAAGTGAGTACTTTTCCCCAACTCGTTAGTCTAATTTGAATATACTGTACATATAAGTTTTTGTCTCCATTTTTTTTGTTGTTGTAATGGCTGAACAGTATTCTACAATGTGGTTTTAGTTTATGTGACTGTTCTTCTGTTCATTTGGGTAGCTATGATTTTGCTATTAAAATGGGGCTGTGATAAACATCTTTGCATGTGCTTTTCAGTTTTCCAGTGAGATGGATTTCAGGGGAGAAGCCTTTGCAAAGTGGTCCTCAAAAGAGGTTGTGTCCGTTTCTGTTCTCATGGGAAAAGAGATGCTAAACACAGAGTATTCTCAGTCTCTTAAATTGTTTGTCAGCTGGCAGGTGGATAATACCTCTTAAAATTTTTATTTTATTTTAAAAACTTTTATTATACTCACTAGTGAGACTGAGTATTTTTATTAAAAAATTTTTTATGTTTATTTTTGAGAGAGAGAGAGAGAGAGAGCAAGCGGGGAAGGGGCAGAAAGAGAGAGAGAGAGGATCCGAAGCAGGCCCTGTGCTATTAGCACAGAGCCTGACGCAGGGCTCGAACTCACAAACTGTGAGATCATGACCTGAGCCGAAGCCAGACGTTCAACCGCCTGAGCCACCCTGGCGTCCTAAGACTGAGCATTTTTAGTTCATCACTGTCTCTGATATTTTTTTACATGAGCCTTTCTCCTTATCATTTTCCTAACTGGGTTTTTGGTTTTTTGTTTCATTTATGTTTTTATTGGTTTGTAAGAACTTGTCATATGTATGGTAGTAGTCCTTTGCCTACGTATGTGTTCCATTATTTTCTCTCAAACTGTTGCTTGTCTTTAAGATTAGCTTGTACCATACATTTCATGATGCAGAAATTCTGAATCTTTATGGTGCCAAATCTGACAGTCTAACTTTATGGCTTGGGGCTTTTGGGTAATGTTTTATGAGACCGTTTTCAATCACTGCCTTTTCTTTTAGCACTTGTATGGTTTTGGCTTCTATTGCTTAGAGCATTTATCTATCTTTATAATTTTGTATGTTATAAGTTAGCAGTTTTTGTTCCTACACTGTCCGTTGATGGTCTGTATCCTCCATTGATTTGAAATATCACTTACATACTAAATTCTTATGTATACTTTAGCACAGCAATGCGTAGATCATTCTTGACTTCCAGTCGGAATTGCTTTTTTCATTTCCATGCCTAAACGTTTTGACTTGCAAAGTGTTAGTCGTGACTTGCCAAGAGCTCCTCTAGCTTGGAGTAAAACAGGGTTGTATCAGGGACTAGCACAATCTCCTTAGTTCCTTTGAGCAGCTGTACTCCAGGAAGAAAGAAAAGAAAGTGATACTAACGAAAGCATGTGTTTGAGTCTGTGAAAGCAATAGGTTTTCAGGGAGTCCCACCCTGGAGACTTCTACATACTTCTCATTGGCCAGAATTGGGCAGGTGACCTCACCCCTAGCTGCAAGAAAGTGTGGGAGGGGAGAATTTCTCACGGGGCAGATTGATACCTCAAACAAAATGGGGGTAAGGAGGAAGGGGTAAGTGGATATTGAATGGGGAATATCCCTCATTGGAGGGTCAGCTATATCGCTCATCTTTCTTGTTCTTCAGAATTTCCCCAGGTATTCTTAAGAGACAGAGGGAGAGGGGAAGGAAGAAAATGGAGGTGGGAGAGCAGGGGTGAGAGTGTGATGATTTATAAAATAAAATGCTCAGGTCTTTAGTGTTCAGTTTGATGAGTCTTAACGTGTATATGGTTGACTCTTGAACAACATGGGTTTGAACTGCACTTATATGTGGCTTTTTTGATAAATGGCAGTACAGTACTCTAAACGTATTTTCTTTATGATTTTCTTAATATTTTCTTTTTTTTAGTGCTTATTGATTTTTTTTTAATTTTTTTTAACGTTTTATTTATTTTTGAGGCAGAGAGAGACAGAGCATGAATGGGGGAGGGTCAGAGAGAGGGAGACACAGAATCTGAAACAGGCTCCAGGCTCTGAGCCATCAGCCCAGAGCCCGACGCGGGGCTCGAACTCACGGACCGCGAGACGTGACCTGAGCCGAAGTCGGACGCTTAACTGACTGAGCCACCCAGGCGCCCCAGTGCTTATTGATTTTTGAGAGAGAGAGAGAGAGAGAGAGAGAGAGCGCGCGTGCACGAGCAAGGGAGAGGCAGAGAGAGGGAGAAAGAGGATCCAAAGTGGGTTCTGCACTGACCGCAGAATGCCCAATGCAGGGCTCGTATCCATGAACTATGAGATCGTGACCTGAGCTAAAGTCAGACACCTAACCAACTGAGCCACCCAGGTGCCCCTCTTAATATTTTCTTTAGCCTACTTTATTGAAAGAATACAATATATAATAAATCTAACGTACAAAATACATGTTAACCAACTGTTAAGTCTTCTGGTCAACAGTAGTCAATTTGTAGTTAAGGTTTGGGGAATCGAAAGTTATACTCAAAGTTTTGATTGCACAGGAGGTTGACACCCCAACCCCTGTGTTGTTCAAGAGTCGACGTACACGGTATATCTGTGTACCACCGCCCAAAACAAGATATAAAATATATCTGAAACTCTAGAAACTTCCCTTGTTATATGTTTCTAATTAGCCTCCTTACCCTCACCAGTCATTTTCTGGTTTCAAAATCTGTGGTAGATTAGATCTGCCTGTTTTCAAATGTCATAGAAATGGGGTCATACAGTATGTATTCTTTTGTCTTCTTTCACTCAGCTGTGTTCCTTGATTCATCCATGTTGTTTGCGTTATCAAAGATAAAGCCAGGGGCGCCTGGGTGGCTTGGTCACTTGAGCATCTGACTCTTGATTCCGGATCAGGACATGATCTCACGTTTTGTGGGATTGAGCCCCATGTCTGGCTCTGCATTGACAGTGCAGAGCCTGCTTAGGATTCTCTCTCTCTCTCTCTCTCTCTCTGTCTCCCCCACCCCCTGCTCCTCCTCTGCGTGTGCATCCACGCACACACACAGTCTCTCAAAATAAATAAACATTAAAAAAATTTTTTTAAAGATAAAGCTAGATACTAGTTCATGTGATGAGGACAGAGTTTAATCAGTAATTAACTATTCCAATAAGGAAAAGAGTCCGGAGTGAATGAAACTCAACTTCAGTTTGTACAGAGGAGATTTTAAAGAGAGAATGAGGGAGTAAAGTTGGGGGTGAATAAAGTAGGAAGTAAAAAATTACAAAAGCCAGGAAAGGTATTGGTTCATGTGAAACCACCTGGATTTGCTCACTGGGAGACAGGGACTTGATCTTTCAGTGTTGGCTAGAAGAAACAATGGATGCTTTTGGCAGCCTTGAGTTTTCTCGGGCAGGCACTAAGGGGTACCGGAATCATCCTAGGGGTGGAGCCTTGAGCTGTTAAAGTCTTCATTAGTGTTTGTTTGAGTCTCTATACAGTAAGTCAAGGTTGAAGCCTAGTTGAGAAGAGGGCTCGAGGAACCTGGCTAGAGTTTGGTCAAGGAAAGAGTCTTTGTCAGTGTAAAGTAGTTTGTTCCTATACGTGTATGAATACACCATGATTTGTTCGTGTGTTCTCCAATGATAGGACATTTGAGTTGTATCAAAGTTTTTGGTCATTGTGAATAGGCTACAAGGGATATTCTTATACAGGTCTTCAATTTCTCTCAAATAAATGTCTAGGAATAGAATTGCTTAGTCACAGGGTGGGTATATATTTAACTGCTAGACTAATTTCCAAAGTGGTTTATCACTTTACACTTCCCACCAGCAATATATTGAAACTCCAGTTGCTCAACATCCTTGTTAACATTCTGTATTGTCAGTGAGGGTGAAAGAGCATCTCATTATGTTTTTAAATTACATTTACCTGGTGACTAATGATCTTAGGCATCTTTTTGTGTGTTTACTGGACATTCCTACATCTTTCGTGAACTGTCTGTTCAAGTCTTTTGCCCATTTTTGTTGTTAATGGTTTTTGGTTTTGACTCATTGGAGTTTATTATATATTCTGGATAGGAATTCTTTGTCAGATAGATATATTGTACGTATACATACGTGGGTAGGAAAATTTAAATTGAAAATATTGACAATAGCATCCAAAAACCTAAAGTGGGTAGGAATAAATATAACGAAAGACGCAAGACAACTTTACACAGAAAACCGTAAAACACTGTTGAGAGGAATTCAAGAAGACTGAAATAAATGGGAGATACGCTTTGTTCATGCATTGGAAGATTTGATGTTTTGAGATTCCTGTTCTCTCTGACTTGATCCGTGGAATCAGTGCAATCACCGTCAAAATCCTAGCCATCTTTTTTTTTTTAGAAGAAATTAACAGATTGTTTCGAAAATGTATATGGAAACGTGAAGGGTCTTGAATACCCAAAAAGTCTTCAAACGAAGAGCAGAGTTGAAGAACTTAAACTGCTTAATACTGCTTAATTTGAAGACTTGCAGTAAAGCCACAGCAATCAAAGTCTTTGGCATAAAGATAGATCAGTGACACAGAATAAAGAGTCCAAGAAATAGACCAAACACAAGTACTGTTGGTTGATCTTCACCCAGATTGTCAAGCGAATTCAGTGGGCGAAAGGACGTCTTTTTAATGAATAATTCTGGGTAAAGTGGATATTCAAGTGGAAACAAAAATGGGCCTTAGCCCCTACCTCGTTCTGTACACATTAATTTGGGATGGATCATAAACTGAAATATAAAAGCTAGAACCATAAATCTTTTATATGAAACCATGAGAGCATATGTTGACAACCTTGAGGTAGGCAAATGTTTTGGATACAGAACCAAAAAAAGCACTAATTACAAAGGAAAAAGGGATGCACTGAGAAAATGAACAGGCAAGACAGACTGGGAGAAAATATTCAGACTACATGTGCTTAAATGTTTTATATTTTCCAAAAGAACTTTAGCATCATTCAGGCCCATGACATCCTGTTACTATATTCTGTATTAACTGGGTTTTTTGTTTGCTTAAGTCAGATATGAGACATTGTACCATGGGAACTTTCTGATTGACTTCTCCTACTTAACTCACCCTCTTGTGAATGTTGGTTCCTTTTTCATAAATGCCTTGCCCACTTGTCAATGAGTACTTACAGTGGAGGCAGTAGATTTTAGGACATATTAATCCTTGTAAAGTAATTGGGTGTTAGCTGAAGCCAAAAGGCAATACCAGTAGCCTCTGTTGGGAAGAAACGATAGCGTGTGAGTTAATTGAGGCTCAGTTTTGTTTTGTTTTTTTTTAGGTGATTCAACACTTAAGGCCTTGCGGATCTACTTAAGAAAGCAACAGAGCTCACAAGAAAGGAAACAAACTGAAAGTCTGTTTAGGTACAAAGTCTGTTGCCCTTAAGACTTTGCTTCCTGCCTTCCATTTATTACCAAGAAATAGAAACAAACAAACAAAAAAAAGAGACTAAAAGAAAGAACAATAAAATTAACAATAAGAGGTAGAGCAGTATCTTAGGCTAGTATGCAGTATGTAGTTCAAATTTCAGACTTAAAAATTGATGCTAAGAGTATCGGATTGATTTTTGCAATTGCATTTAAGTACGTTGTATGTATGTGTATGTGTGCATACATTACACATATATGTTTAATGTACACATATGTGTGTGTGTACATATATACACACACACGACCATGTAAACATACACACGTACACACACACACACATATCATTTAAGCAACTGAAGTGTCGGGGGAGGGATCCAAATCCAGGTGGGTAAATAGGTCGAAAAGCAATAGAATGAAATTTTCTTTTTTTTTTTTTTTTAATTTTTTAATGTTTATTTATTTTTGAGACAGAGACAGACAGAGCATGAACAGGGGAGGGTCAGAGAGAGAAGGAGGCACAGAATCGGAAACAGGCTCCAGGCTCTGAGCTGTCAGCACAGAGCCCGACGCGGAGCTCGAACTCACAGACCGTGAGATCATGACCTGAGTCGAAGTTGGCTGCTTAACCGACTGAGCCACCCAGGCACCCCTAGAATGAAATTTTCTACAGTGTTCTGCAGCTTGAGGGACCGACCTTCACCTCAGTCTGTAAAGCAGTGCCTCCCACGGGGGGTCATTATGAGGGTTGTAGGCGTTCTGTTCCTATCGGTCAAGCATTTGGAATGATGCCTGGCATTGTAGTCAGCTCTCAGGAGTGTTGATAGAAGTAAAATTAACCTGGCCTTGATCCTCACTGGCTGGGAGAGCGCGGAGGGCCCCTGCCCTTTCCTTCAGGTGAAGAAATCCCTGGTGGAGAGCATGTCACCCCCTTCCTGTTGCAGGTGGTACTCATGCCTATAGGGCAGAGTCAGTAAATGCTCTCAAGTGAGTAGGCGGTTGGCCCAGATCAGTGTTTCCCACGGAAGGAATGTGAAATGACTTTAGGTGGCACACAGATGTTTGAAATTTTAATAGTTAGGTATTTATTATAGCGTGTGTTAGAAGAAAATCCCAGGTAGCACGTCACACCCGAGTACTAAAAAAAAGCGAGTTGATTTAAAGAAATGTTACACTGAACAGGTGGTATGTGAATGTCATGAAAATTTCAAAAGCAATAGGGATTGACCGAAGACTGCGAAATAGGTCTTCCCAAATCTGAGATTTTTGATGCTTTGGGTTTTTTTTTTTTTTTTTTTTTTTGGGACAGAGACAGAGCATGAACGGGGGAGGGGCAGAGAGAGAGGGAGACACAGAATCGGAAACAGGCTCCAGGCTCTGAGCTGTCAGCCCAGAGCCCGACGCGGGGCTCGAACTCACAGACCACGAGATCGTGACCTGGCTGAAGTCGGACGCTTAACCGACTGCGCCACCCAGGCGCCCCAATGCTTTGGGTTTTAAACAAAGTCAGGATATACAAAGAGAGGGGCTATTTTCTGGGTTTGGGCAACAGAGGACTGTGGTGGGGACAGACAGACAGACAGCAGCACTAGGTGCACAGCGTCAGTGTAGAGGCGACCACTGTTCACCTTTTGGTGCCTACTCTGGGAAGTCTCTATGTATACTGTACACGTATGTATATTCACGTGTACGTGAATGTACGCATTCATCTAACAGAATTGGGAACATTCTGTACATAGAATTCTGTAGCTTGCTTTGTTCACCTGATAGGGTAACCCCAGGTTCAGTGTTCTTACCGAAACCTTTTTGTGTTCATTCTTGACTATTTCCTTAGGGTAAAAGCCTAGAAGTGGGATTGCTTGGTCATCGCGTAAATATAACTCTTCAGCTTTGAGTACCAGCAGCCGAAGTGCCTCATGGCATGGCAGTGACAGTTTACAGTTCTGGCGGCTCAGGTGCCCTCTTTCTCATCCTCACCAAAGCCGGGTTCTATTAAACGGTTTTGTGGCTGATTTGATAGCAGATTTACTGCTTGCTGTTTCTGCTTTCATTTTGCATTTTTGGGTTTCTTTATTTTGTATATTCAGTGGTCACTTGGCTCTTTGGTGAACTGCCCATTTTTGGCCTTTCTTCTGGGATATTAGAATTTTTTTCCTTACTGATTTGTAAGTTCTTTATGTTTTAAGGATGTTACTCTGTGATGTCACAGGTACTTTTCATCGCTTAATATTTGCCTTTTATGTTTGCTTATGATATCTAAGCTTACTGTTACTCATGTGGTGAAGGCAATACTATATTTGATCCATGCTGTGACACACGTTCTTATGTCTTTGCCATCAGCTGTGATTTATTCTTGATGTGTCCCGCGGTCACTGCCAAGTCGTGTTAGAGTTGTCATTACCTGTGCAAGTGGATGTGGTCATTGTTGCTTGCGGCATGGCCGGATGACTACACCATCAGCTCTTGGGTGCTTCTGGCCACGTGCCTTTTAAGGGCCATTTGCAGAAGGAACACAAATCCTGATGCTGTTGGAGAACCATCCATTGATACCTCCTGATGAGATCGAGAAAGGCTCAGTAACAAAACCTGCACCTGGACGGTCGGTAGCGTGGAAGGAAATCTTGGAGAGGATGATGGTGATCTCTTGGGGATGCAGCCTTGCCAATGCCCTTGGCGGCCCGAAGGTCAATATTGTGTGGAAACTCACAGATACCCCAAAAGGGAAGCCTTAACCCTCTTATTGCATTCATCCATTCCCTTTCAATCCGTTTAAATAAGCACAAAAGGGCTTTTGCAGGAGCGTCTGGCGGCTCAGTCAACAGAGCATGCAACTCTGGATGTGGTTGTGAGTTCAGGCCCCACGTTGCACACAGAGCCTACTTGAAAACTAATTAAACAAACAAGTAAACGGGCTTTTTCCAACAAGCACAAAATTAAAATTGTAAGCAATAAGAAAAACATTAAGCTAACTAACTGGCAGTGTTTCTTCTTTCTTTTTTCAGTCTTATAATTGATAATGTCTTAGATGAAATATGGCATATAGTTCATGGAGAAAAAGTTTAAAACATAGAGATAAATTAAAACATACACATGCACACCAGAAATCGCCAGTTCCCTAGTACTCCTCTGTAGATACGCACATACACGTGTTCACAGGCACGTTGGCTACATAGGTTTTTGGCCTAACATTTTTCCCTTCACGGTGTCTTGAACATCTTGGCATGTCTGATCCTTGTAGTTCATGTCTGAGATGACCGGTTAGTGTTTCCTTGTGTGGACCCACCATGTTCAGCTGGGCTCCCAGGGGTGACAGAATTCTAAGCTCTGAACCAGGTTGCCCATCTCCCTTTGGAACTCCCCATCAGCAGTGCCCGCTAGTTCTTTGACCCTTAGTCTTCTTAGCAGTGCTCTGTAAATCTTCTCATGTTAGCCACTCTGAAGGGCAGATCAGTGACATCCTTTTCCTCCCAGAAACCACTGGCAGTCTTCTAGATCTGGAGACCGGAAGGAGACGCATGTTGGAAACATTAGGAAGTGGGAGTCGTAAGGACTCGTGACCGGATACGTCTGTGTTCTGTCCCTACCTGTTACGTTTGTGCACCTCGCCGTGGTTTGGGGCCGCTGCACGTGGCTGCAGAGGTCTCTCCCTGGCTCCCACCACCCGCCTCTCTAGTTTCTCCTGTTTCTCCGCTGTTCTCCAGCCTCCCTACCGACTTTCTGTTACTGGAACATTCCAAGGCGGTTCCTGTCCAGAGCATTTCTGTCTGCTCTTCCTCCTGTCTAGAATGCCTTTTGCACAGCTTTCTCCAGTTGTGTAAGGACCGAACTCAGCCCATTCCCTTTTCAGAGAGGCTTTCCCTCTCACATTCTCTAACGTAGGTCCATCCGTCCTCCATGCTGTTGTCCTTCATCTGTCACAAGCCCTTCCTTTTCTTTGTGTCTGGTTCACTACTGTATCCCCAATGGCTGGCACGTAGCAGACCCTCACCAAAGATGGCTTGACGGAATCAATAGTATTAACTTGACGGAGAATACGGTTGAGAGGAGGGGAAACCGCTCCTTGTCATCCAGAGGAGGGCGGTAGTAAGTCCAACGCAGAGCTTGCCGAGGGGGGCAACTCGATCAGCTTTTCAGCAGGTAGGGCTGCTGGGCATTGGAGTGAGTGCCTTCTTTGTGGTGCATAGTCAGGCAGTGGCTTGGTGTTGTTGAAGGATTCTGGCATCGGATGTCAGGGTTGACCAGGTCAGTTCCAAGGCCGCCTCCAGCCCTTAGGTCCATGTTTGATGTTCCCATCACTGGTCTGTGGTTCTTGGACTGCAGATACGGCCTTTACCACTAGATGGCACTAGGTGATTCCTTTGAGGCTGGTGCTCCTCAAATCCGCCAACAGTGAGAACACCATCTTCTCTCTTTTTTTACTTATCGAAGTATAGTTGACATACAATGTCACATTAATTTCAGGCGTGCAACAGAGTGATTTGACAAATCTACATATTACTCAGCACCACGGTTAGGTGTCGTCACATCTGTCACCGTACTGTTATAACAGTATTATCGACTGGATTCCCTATATTCCACTTTTCATCTTTGTGCGTTACTTATAGGACTGGAAGTTTTTACCTCTTAAGCCCTCATTGCCTATTTTGTCCATCCCCCCGCCCCCTCTGGCAACCACCACCTTGTTCTCTGTGTTTCAGTGTCTATTTTGTGTGTTCGGAGAACAGACTTTTCATTGCATTTTACCCCAAACACCCACTTCAACAAAAGCTTCACAAAACCGGTTGTCTTAACTCTTACAGTGTGGAACGCATACTGATATTTTCTATTTCACTCTATTCGACTGCATTTTCACAGATGAAGACTTGCAAACTACTACACTGATTTTATTATACGGATGGGTCATAATTCATCGTTTGAAAAGCACCGTTTTAGACAGCTGAGCCTGTTCACCCTTGTAAAACTTGGACAGTCTGGGCCCGTAGCAAATCGTGTCCCTTAATATGAGTACTTTGTGCATTTCCGTGCTGACTTACTGCCTCGAGAAGCCAAAAGTATGTGCTTCCTTATGTGTGTATGTGTGTGTGTGTGTGTGTGTGTGTGTGTGTGCATGCACGGATGTGTGAACGTGGACATGAGAGAGACTGGGGGGGATAGGTTTGTACAGGATTAGCACCGACCACAGTCAAGGCAGCGGTAAGCCTTGTCGGTGGACGTAAAGAGAAGATATCATATCTGCCTCTGGGAGCTCAGACTCTAGCTGGGTAAGAGTCACTCACCCCTTCCCCTCTCCGCTTGTTCATCAAGAAACACGGGAATGAGCTCATACACTGAGGATATCACTTAGGATGCTTCAGGGTGTAGCAGGTAACAGAAGCCTGACTCCGTTTGGTTTAAGCGATAAAGACATTTGGAAACTCTCAAAATGTCTGTGGAGAGGTAGAGCGGGGTGCAGGCCCACAGGGGCTCGGCCTTAAGGATCCAGGTTTCTCCCATTACGTGTCCTTGTCCTAAGGCTGGTTCCACTCACGGTTGCCAGAAGACCTTAAGTGGTCATTGGGGTTTCAGATCCCTGGCTTGGAACACTAGAGCTTTGATTCCCTGTCGTGTGGCCTGGGGAGAGGTTAGGTTACTGTAGCATTTTCCAGGTTGTAGTGCATGCCAGAGAGGGTAAGCTACAATGGCATTTTCTAGGTTGTAGCTGTTCTGTTTGTTTGTTCCTGGTTTTCCCTTTTACTCCTTAAGGGACGTGAAATGACAGAGCCGGGGGAAATACTTAGGGAGTCATTATCGAGTTTGACAAAACAATTCTAGATCTTTCCTGTGGACCCAGAACTTCTGGTTGAGTAGGGTTGTCTGAATAGTTCTGGCCAGCGAGTTTGCCGAGTGAATAAACGGTTGCACGTCTTCTGGGTGAGGGATGAGGTGAGGTTATATGCTCTCCAGGGTCCTGGGAAAGGAATTAGCAGTCAGAATAAAGAGAGGTGACACATGGTCGCCGTGGGAAGGGTGAGAGGCAGTGTAAGTGAGCACCTCGGCGGATGGCTGAGTCTGTTTACATTTGTAACGGAGTGCTAAATGGGAATGTGTTGGCCTTGTGAAGTAGCTGGTTTTCCTCCTTGACCTGGTTCCCGAGAACCTGAATCCACTGACGTCTACTCACCTGCCTCCTTTTTATCCCTTCCAGGTTTGCAGTGAGCATTGGCTACTGGCATGACCCTTACATCCAGCATTTGGTAAGACTGTCTAAGGAGAGGAAGGCCCCTGAAATTAACAGAGGCAAGTGACCCCCTCCCTTCTCACTATTCCCTCATCAGCTGAGAGGCCTGGGGTTTTAGGGATTCATTCTTTTTTTTTTTTTTTTTTTTAAACAATACAAATTTATTATCTTACAGTTCTGAAGGTCAGAAGTCAAACATGGGTCTTACTAGGCTAACATCAAAGTGTCATCAGGGCCGTTTCTTTTGGAGACCATAGGGGAGAGTCTATTTCCTTTTCTTGTCTACCTCCTAGAAACCACCTACATTCCATGGAAGATGGCCCCTTCTCCATTTCAAAGCCAGCAGTATAACATAGGGATTCATTCTTAACATGAGAGTTCCAGTGTTCCTTCTCTCCGGTAGTATATGAAAGTGCTTACTTCCCAACATCCTCACCAACACAGTGCATCATGAAACGTTTCATCCTTGTGAATCTGATACATGAAAAATGGTATCTTACAGTAATTTTATTTTAGATTCCTCTTATTTTGGGGTGAAGTTGAAGATCATTATGATTATTTTTTTAATATATTTTTTAAATGTTTATTTTGAGAGCAGGCGAGAGAGTGAGAGTTCACTTGCTTGCAAGCAGGGAGGGGCAGAGAGAGAGAGAGAGAGAATGAGAGAGAGAGAGAATGAGAGAGAGAATCCCAAGCAGGCTCCATGCTGTCAGCACAGAGCCCGATGTGGGGCTCAAATCCTTGAACCGTGAGACAATGACCTGTGCTGAAATCAGGAGTCGGACACTTGCTTAGCCCACTGAGCCACCCAGGTGCCCCAAGATCATTTTATATGTTTAAGAGCCATATATATATCTTTTACTGTGAACTGTCTGTTCATGGAAGGAATTACCTTTTTTGGCCTTGTTAAAGTGATAGTAACACTGTTAGGCTGTTCAAGTCATTTCTATCAAGGCAGTGAAAGGATTTGAGACAGGAGGGTGACTTAGTCTCAGCCAGATTGAGAAATTGGCCAAATGACCATAGTTCTTGTGGGTGCAGGGCATCTTGGCCCTAAAGATGGATCCTATGGGTAGTTTCAATGAGAAATGCGAAGAAATTTTAAAGTAGTGCTTCCTGAGAATAAGGACATGGTACTTACTTTGAGCTGAGGGTGAAACTAGGCATCAGTAAGATTGGACAAGGCCTGGCTAAGAGGCCTTAAGCCTCCCTCCCGCACTCTTGAGGACACTTTCCTAACAAATGCTGCAGAGGCAGGGCCCCACCATAGTGCCCTGGGTGCTGGGGGCCCTGGGCAGCAGGTCAGCCCTCCGTCCTTCTTCCTCTCCCTGGGTTGGCATCACTAGACTAGGCCCCATAGTAGGAGAGTGCTTCCGAAACAGCGTGTGGGGAGCATTTTTAAAATTTTTCCAATGTCCAGTCCGTTGTGGGTGATACTCTGTAACCCACAGTAAAAAGGATTTACTAGAAAAGTAAATGGAAGAGACATGTAACGTTTACTTGTTTTTGAGACAGAGAGAGAGAGACAGAGCATGAACAGGGGAGGGTCAGAGAGAGAGGGAGACACAGAATCTGAAACAGGCTTCAGGCTCTGAGCTGTCAGCACAGAGCCTGACGGGGGGCTCGAACTCACAGCCTGTGAGATCATGACCTGAGTCGAAGTCGAACGCTTAACCGACTGAGCCACCCAGGCGCCCCAAAAGAGACATGTAAAAAGACAAGCTCAAATTATTTACTAGTAGAATCCATAGACACGAAATCCCTATGTCAAATTGCAGTAAGTGTCTAAATGCCACTCAAATTTTGTTCTTAAAATGATAATACTGTAAGCAGAAGGGTTTAGAACACAGATCAATTTTATCTTCCTTTGACCCTCTTTTATTTCTTGTCTCCTCTGTTCCAGCTTCCCACGCTAGAGCTTAACAAGTCAGTTTATTAGACACCATTTGCCTGTGCACCGCCCCCCGCCCAACCCCGCCTGTGATGTTTTACAAACATCGAGGCTCTAACCCACACAGGATGGAGATGAAGGGAGCACGATAAGAAATATGACTGTCTTTGCTTTGACATTTATCTGCCCCATTTCCTGACCCCAGAATACTTTCCAGACGGTCTCCCAATTTTGAGTTTCATAAGAATTCAGAGTAGCTTTCACTTAGCCAGGAAAATACACATTTCTAAGAGGGACATTTAGATCCCATGTTTTGATGTAAAATATTTTTCTTTCATATGTAGAATTAGGGGGCCTTGCGTTTTCCTTAAGGTAGTTGATCCAACCATTAGATAGATTGTGCTTATTTTGGTTCAAATGGCTTTAAAAAAAAAAAAAAAAGGGAAGAGAATGTTAAAGTCGTTACTTCTCCCCTAAGGTCTATGGATAACCTAAACCGCTACCCCTGAAAAAGGGCAGAAAGGTTGTGTTTTGTCCTCCTGGTGTGAACTTTGCAAGGCTTATTTCCATCATCACTGAGTCATGACTTGTCTCTGTCTCTCTCTCAGGATATTTTGCTCGCGTCCATGGCGTCAGTCAGCTTATAAAGGCATTTCTACGGAAGACAGAATGTCACTGTCAGATTCTAAATCTTGGGGCTGGGATGGATACCATCTTCTGGAGACTAAAGGTAAATTTAAAAATACCGCCCCCTTGTTTCCCGAATTGTTTACTTTTGTGAAGGTTCCCACCGGGTTCAAAAATGTCAGGGGCGCCTTGGTGACTCTGTCTGTTGAGCACCCGACCCTTGATTGTGGTTCAGGTCATGATCTCTCGGTTTGTGGGTTCAGGCCTCGCATTGGGCTCTGTGCTGACGGCACAGAGGCTGCTTGGGATTCTGTCACTCTCTCACTCTCCCTCTCTCTCTGCCCTTCCCCCATCTCTCTCTCAAAATAAGTCAATAAACATTTTTTTAAATGCTAGAAATCTATTCAAAAGGAATGCGGTGACTGCCTGTCTCGCATCCCTGTCCCCATCTGCTTGCACCTGCTGTGCCACCACTGTCAGCCACGTACGTGATGTCACCAGGGCCCTAGATATGTGCCTTGCTTCTGAGCTCCTGCTGTTACAAACAGGGCTTTGGATCAGAATCCTTGTATACATTCTCTGCGTGTGTGCAAGAGCCCTGCCAGTGGAGTAGCTGAGACCAGGGGCCCATGCATTTGCCGTTTTGACGACAACAAAAGACTTTACTGTCGTCGTGACGGTGTCTTCAGTATAGCTTGGAGATTTGCAAGGCTGGGTGATGGTAGCATGACACAAAGCCCTTTTAAGTTTATTTATTCATTTGGAGAGACAGAGAGAGAGAGAGAGAGAGAGAGAATCCTAAGTGGGGCTTAGATGTGGGGCCTATCCCACGGAGCACGAGACCGTGACCCAAGCCGAAATCCAGAGTCAGAGCCCAACTGCCTGAGCCATCCAGGTGCCCCTCCATTCTCTGATTTGGTCCCTCACCTCCTTTGTTAGGGTTCAAGGGCAGGTATAATTACACTCCCTCACAGAAGAGGAAATGGGTCCAGTCAGTGGCAGAATCAGGACCACAGGCCTGGTCTTTGATTCCGGGCTGGAATTGTAGCACCAAACCTTTTCTCTACAACGATCTCACTGATTGCGTTTTCTTTTTTGTAGGTTTGTACAGATCTCTCTTGGTTCTTCTGTCAGGTCGGTCATGTGGCAGTCGTGGGTACGTGCATTTCCCCAGATTCTTGCAGAAGTACACCAAGATAAACTAGAGTGTGGGCCTAATGCGACCTGAGTGTGTATTTTGTCCCTCATCAGCTCACCCGATGAGGTCTTTGGTCATCGGTGCCCCCAGCCTCTCTTTCACTGAGGCGAGAAATCAGTGGCCTCAGCACAGCCTTAGTATTAACCGGTTGCCTCTGCATTCTTCATTCAGGATAAGATAGCTAACGTTTCTGAAGTGCGTGCACATCCATGACCTCGGGAATGAACATGAGAGCTCTGCAGGTGGCGGGGGGGGGGGTTACCCAGATGGGACAAGGCGGGCTCCGAGAGCTTGTGCCGTCCCCAGGTCGGACAGCCAGTGGCACTGGAGCATGGAACAAACGACGGACTGCAGTTTGTCCACGTCCAGATTCCCTCCTTGTTCTCTCCAGAGAGCCCTGCGGCTGCTCGGGGGGTTGGGGGGGCTCTTTGCTATAGGTTGGCGGTGCCTCTGGGCCTCAGAGACCACGGTGTGGTGGAAGGAACTGGAAGAGAATGCAGTGGCAGAATGTGTGCAGTGTGAACAGAAGCCACGGGAGAAACTCCTCCTTTGGGCTTGACACCCTTTTCAACATGGTCCCGTGGTTTGGTTTCTCCCCCCGCCGTGTAGGTGGGTTAATCATTACTAAATCTTAGATTTTTATTTCTGAGCAATGTACACTGAAGCTCATGTGCCCCTTCCAAGAAAAAGGTTATCTGTCAGCAGTGAGGAAGGAGAATAGTGCAGGGTCTGAAAAATTTGGTGGAGTTTTTTCGTTTTGTTTGATAATGACATTAGTCTAAAGGGTTTTAAAAAAATCTGAGTTTCTTTTTAGAAAAATGATGCTTGTTTGTTCTTTGGAGCAGGAGCTGAACGGGCCAAACTTAGGCTGCCACCTATGTTGGTAAATAAAGTTTTACTGCGACACAGCCAACTCCCAGTTCCTTCCATCTTCCCTATGGCTGCTTTAGCCCTACGGCAGCAGAGTGGAGAAGTCACAGCAGAGACCGTCTGGCCTGCAAAGGCTAGAGTACTGGCTGTTTACAGCACGTTCGCTGATCCCTGTTTTTGAGCTCTATGTGCTTCTGTAAAAGAGGAGGGGAAATCTCGTCGGCTAGTCTTGTTGTCTCGGGCACCTTCCACCTGGGAGGGTCCCCTGGCTGCACCAGCAGAGGCTTGGCTGTGGGTCACAGGCTTTTGGCTGCCGCTGTGCGTGAGCTCGTTCTGTATGACGTCAGGCCCCAAGACCATTGGGACAGTTGAAGGCTCCCACCTTCAAGCAGCGGGTGAGAGTAGGGTGCAGGAAAGCCAGGACAACCCCAGACAAAGAATAAAGGGTGAGTGACACCCTTTAAGGGACCTCAGCTTCTTGGTGTCTCTTGAATCCTATTTCCACACGGCCAGAGGATCAAGGACGCAGGGGGTCAGTCTCAATATGGCAGCCTGTGCAGCGGTCGGCCGCGTTGGATCTCCTTTGAGCCTACGGGATACTCTTCGTCACGGTTGTCCCCGGCTGCCCTCCGGTAGCTATCCACAGTCCTGGTTGCCTTCCATGCCTCCTGTGACGTGCGAGCTGCTGGCGAGTGGAGTGTCGGAAGGGCTCAGGGAATGCCAGAATAAAAAGTTGAAGCCTCATGTCCCACAGCCATTTGTTGCCCCTTTCCCAAAGGCAAGAAAGAAGATGTCTGTTCCTTAAAAGCTCCAGGTGTGCCTTTTGGAAGCTTTCCCTCCATGGTGACCCCTTAATCGGCATTCTTAAGAGGGCAAGTAGCTGATGAGTGGGCAAGCTGTTTAGAAAGTCAGAAGTCCTAGACGAGCTATAGGATCGTATGCTGTCCTTCATTTGCTTTTGTTCTCCAGGCCTTCTTGCATTTTAGCGTGTCCTTAACTTCATATCGTGTGAGCGAAATCCTTAGAGGGTGTTCTGGAATTTCCTAGCAAAAGTCATCTTCTGGTATGCTCTAAACGTTTCCTCCAAATATCTTCGGACAGCTTTTTACCCAGCCCTGCCCTACACACGGGCAGGGGAGCGCGGCAGCACCGAGAGAGAACGGTTGAGATCGGTGAGCGTGTCTCTTCTGATGGGTCAGGAGACTGTCTTTGTCTCTGTCTTCCTGTCTCCGCCTTCCTCCCTCGCCTTTGTCCCCCAGACCAGATCCCCTGAGATTTTCCAAGGGCTGAGGGGTAGCTGGCTCTCACAGTTCTGACACTTGCCCTTAGGGTCACCTCCTACTGGAAAATGCTTGCTGGTGATTGCAGGCCCCCCCCCCCCCCGCCAACATGCTGTCTTGGGGGGCCGGCTCCCTCTCTGTCCCTGCTGTCCATCGCTCGTTACTGTGCACGTAAATGGTGTTCTGCGCAGTTGTTCAAGTCAGAAAGAGGGGTGTCATCCTCACCCCAGCTCTTCCTTAATCCCGGCCCACACCTGTGAGGCCCACCACCGGGTTCTGGGCACCAACCATTGTCTTTTTCTTGGTCTTTCTTTCCACTTTAAGTAAGCAGCTCTGTACTTGTGGAATGTAAGTACAGGGGGATACGGAGGCGTTAGAAGAGCGCTTTGGGGGGGCGCCGGGCAGGTCACCAGGTTGTGGAGCGCCTTGTTTCTTTCCCCAAGCCTCAGGGGCATCGGGAGCTGCTGCAGGCAACACGCAGGGTGTCGCTGAGAGTCCAGACAGCGGTGTCCTTACAGCGTGTGCAGTTGGCGAGCTGAGGAGGAGAGAATGCGTTCGTGAATACGCATCGGGGCTGAGGGATTGGTTGGACGTGACAGAGAATGTGCTAGGATGGCCAGGGGGCCAAGCGGAGACCAGGCCGGGGATGCAGAAGGGGGAGCAGGGTCGTGTGTGTGTGTGTGTGTGTGTGTGTGTGTGTGTGTGTGTGTGCGCGCGCGCGCGCGCGCGTCTGCCACGCTTTTTTACTGCAGCCCTCAGTAAAGATAAATGTACACCCCAGGCCAAGACCTAATTCTAAGTACCCATGTCAATAAGGTTTTTAAATTTATTTATTTAACTTGAGAGAGAGAACCGGTGGGGGAAGGGCGGAGGGAGAAGGGGACAGAAGATCCAAAGCGGGCCCTGGCCCCTACGTGGGGCTCAAACTCACGAGCCGTGAGATCATGACCTGAGCCAATGTCAGACACTTAACCGACGGAGCCACCTCGGCGCCCTGTCCCCGTGACAGTCAATGATAAAGGCACACACGTGGCACTTACTAAGGCAGGCCCTGTTCTGAGTGTCCCTTGTGTGTCCTTATTTCCTCATTACTCCTCACAACCCCGTGAGGTGCTGTCCCTGTCTCTGTTTCGCAGAGGAGGGAAACTTGGCCCAGGGAGTGGAGTGACTTTGGGGCCTCGCAGCAGACAGGCGGTGGGGCTGGGATTCGAACCCCCGTCCCCTGCTCCAGAGCACCTGCCCTTTACCACCCGCTGTATCCTCCCCTCACAGAAAAAAGTAAACGTGGCACAAAACAGTACTCACCCCCACTGTGTACGATGCTTCGGGATTTTTGCTGTTTTATTCCATTATATCCCTCAAATGCTGGTCAGCATTGGTGTCCTGGCCCTCTCTGATTCATCTCGATCTGCTTTTTGGAAAATTCTGTCAGGTCCTACTCCCCCAGCGCCTCCACATACCCCCACCTCCATCCCAGGCACTGCTCCCCCAGTTCAGGCTCCCCTTGACTTCTTCCCTGGACAGCTGTGAACCCCTGACACCTGTCCTCCATCCATTCCCCACGTGGAGACCACAGTAAGCTGGAAAATACATCTCTGCCCATATCGTTCCTGGATGTCAAACCCTTAAGTGCCCTGATGCTCTTCGGGGCCTAGTACTCGCTCGGTACATGAAGGTGGTCAGTAAATGTAGAAGTGAAAACATAATTCTAAAGCTTACTGCGTGTTTTTCCTCAGGACGAAGATCTTCTCCCAAGTAAATATTTTGAAGTGGACTTTCCCATGATAGTCACGAGAAAGCTGCACAGCATCAAGTGAGTATGGCTTTGACCAGATGAGAGAGCCCGGTAGGATTCAGGGGCAGCGTTCAGGAGGTGGCCCATCTGAACGCCAGAGACCTCATTTTAGGGGACTCTTCCCTTTTACCCCCTTCCCACCTTCTTTCTGGCCCCAAGATCCCCATTCCAAACTGTCTTCAAAATGAAATGTCCCCTCCCTTGCAACTCTTCTGTCCGTTAACATAATTTCTCTGAACACTTAATAGAAATGACCTATAGTGGTATAATTTTAATCTGAAATTAAAAAAATGTTTTAATGTTTTATTTATTTTTGAGAGAGAGAGAGGGAGACAGAGTATGAGTGGGGGAGAGGCAGAGAGAGAGAGAGAGAGAGACAGAATCCAAAGCAGAGCCCAGGCTCCGAGCTGTCAGCACAGAGTCCGATGTGGGGCTCGAACTCATGAACCGTGAGGTCATGGCCTGAGCCAAAGTTGGACACTTAACCGACTGAGCCAACCAGGCGCTCCAATAATCTGAATTTTTATGTGTGCTCCGGCTACTTCTGTATCTCCAGAGCATAGAAAGGGGCCTGGCTCAGAGCAGATGTGTAGTAAATAGCGTTTGAATGAATAATGGGAGGCCAAATTGGCCATTTACTATATATGAGATAGTATGGGGGCCACCCTGAGTCCATGTTTTAAGAATTCTGCAGTTATAGATGACGAGTTTGTGAATCTTTGCTGAGAGCTTTTGTCGCACCATGTGAAATGCTTCACTCAGATGATCTCATTGAGCCCTCAGAGCCGACTCAGGAATGACATGCTTTTATTAGCAGTTGAGGAAACCAAAGCTCAAAGAAGTTAAGCTAATTTCCATAAGGTTACCTGTTGACAAAGGGGTAAAGCTGAAATTTAAACCCTGACCTCAAGCCCAAGGTCAGATTTTCTCAGTGGTTTTTAACGTATACTTCTTCCCCTTCTTTTTATTTAAAAAAAAATTTTTTTTTAACGTTTATTTATTTTTGAGACACAGAGAGAGAGAGAGCATGAACAGGGGAAGGTCAGAGAAAGAGGGAGACACAGAATCTGAAACAGGTCCAGGCTTTGAGCTGTCAGCACAGAGCCCGACGCGGGGCTTGAACTCACGGACCGCGAGATCATGACCTGAGCCGAAGTCGGCCGCTTAACCGACTGAGCCACCCAGGCGCCCCTTCCCCTTCTTTTTAAATTAGTCATTTAAACAAAATCTTAATTGTGACATTTAAAAAAGTTTTTAGTGAACATTAAAACTTTCACCTTGTCCTTTAAAGATGTGTAATTCCCACAAGCTAGAAATAGTTTCCAAGTTTTTTTTTCTAACTTATCCTATGGAAACAAGTTTTCCCCCTTTTCCAAATTCAAGATTATATTATACAGAGTGTGCATTTTATCTAAATTTTTTTTTTAATATTTATTTATTTTCGAGAGAGGGAGACAGAGTGCAAGCTGGGGAGGGGCACACAGACAGGGAGACACAGAATCCGAAGCAAGCTCCAGGCTCTGAGCTGTCAGCACAGAGCTCAACGCAGGGCTCAAACTCACGAGCTGTGTGCGAGATCATGACCTGAGCCGAACGAAGTTGGATGCTCAACCGACTGACCACCCAGGCGCCCCACGTAGTGTGCATCTGAGATGCGCTATGGCATCTGACGCTGTGCAGCCACAGAATACGACCTAGCTTGTTAGGACACCAAGTCAAATAAGAGCAGGTGGGCTCTCACTTAAGCCTAGAGGAGGTTTCTGGGGTGAAAGATGTGTGTATGATGGTTGCGATACTGAAATCGGCTCTCTGCTGTCTAATTTTTTGCACATTCTGGAGGAGAGCAGAGTCATCACATAAATGTTACTGAACGTCAGGTCTGAGTAGGAATCGGTTTGTTTAGTTGCCTGTGATTAATAATGGTTAAAATTTTTAATTGAGTGAGCAGAAGCAGGAAACGAGAGATGGTTTGGAAAACACTGGAGCATTTGGAAACATATCGCTAGCCTATCTTTGGCGATTTCTACATCTTGAGTGTTTCATGATCAGTTTGTGACTTGACGTCAGGTTCGGAGTGTAACGCTTACTGACCTACTCTGACAGCTGACCCACTGAATTTTTCATGTGTGTGCCTAGGGTCAGACGTGATTAAGCAGCAGGCCCTCTGGAGTCGCCCTTGCTTTGAGCAGTAGCGGTACCTACTGGCCATTTCGGTAGTGGGTGTTTGCGTTTTTTCACTAACT
This sequence comes from Prionailurus viverrinus, assembly GCF_022837055.1. Lineage (NCBI taxonomy): Eukaryota > Metazoa > Chordata > Mammalia > Carnivora > Felidae > Prionailurus > Prionailurus viverrinus. The sequence continues at coordinate 22,056,779 of NC_062576.1, read as the reverse complement.
AAGCTACTTGACTCATTTCTCTCTCTTTCCCATCTTCCCATAGATACAAGCCTTTCTTATTACAACCCATTATAGAATTACATTCAGAGGACACACTGCAAATTGGCAAGTACCCTTAACCTAAGTAATACAGTATGGGCTACCTCTCTGCTTTTCTTCCCCTTTCTTTTTAAAGATGGTGTGTGTGTGTGTGTGTGTGTGTGTGTGTGTGTGTGTGTGAGTGAGCCTGCGCGTCTGAGTCTGCGCTTGTGTGCACATGAGGTCACAGAGTGTATACTTCTGCATCACATTTACTGTGAAGGAACTTGAAACAATTTTTTGTATGGCCCCTCTTAGATGTCCATAGGTCCCAATCTTAAATCTTTTGAAAAACATTTCAGTGAGTTGCAAACATTTCAAATATAGGAGCTTTTTCCTGAAAATCTTTCTTTGGAAAAATCCAGTCCGGCAGCCTCAGACCCTGATTCCTACATGGCTGCTTCACTGAGAGGGAATGCACATCCCCACCACTGTTGTCTCGTACCTGACCTGCTTCACCTGTTACGTAAGGTCCTTGGCCCCGGGGCTCAGTTTTTCCCCATAAGTTTTCAGTATGAGTGTTTCCAACATCTCTTTTCTCCCTTCTAAGCCTTTAAAACTAAGATCACAAACACTCTTCCAGAATGTTCCATTGTGTTCAGTGTGTGTCTGACAGAGAAGTTCAAGGGGCTTATTAATAATTCAGGTCAGAAAACATGCTCAGAGAGGATGGCCTTAGATGGTGGGCACAGACAACACAGAAACGTCAGGCAACTAGACAGGCCTCTACACCAGCACAGTGCCCTCGTCACGCTCCTAGTGAACAGACTCCCACAGAAACTAATATCTCCCCCATTCTTTGTTTCCCTCGTACTTAACACTACTGTTAAGTAGGAAACGCAGTTTTAAGAAGAAGAATTGGCCCTGTTTTCTTTTTTCTGTGTGATGTGTGTGTATGTATTTGTGTGACAGAAAATGTGCTTATGTTGTGTGTATGAGTTTATATTGTATGTATAGAAAAAAAGACTGGAATGTTCTATACCAAAACATTAATAGTTGGAAGATGTGATTTTCGTTCATTCCACCCTCCTCCTTCTTGATTTTCTTTTTTCCTTTTTGCAGTGGGACATGTATTTCTGTATTGGAGAAAAAATAATTTAATTTTGAAAAAAAAATCCATTGAAATGATCATCTCTGGATGAATTTCTGTTGAAATGATAATCTCTTCTTGGCTTTCCAGATGGACACCTGTTGGATTCAAAGAGATATGCCATTATTGGAGCAGATCTCCGAGATTTACCTGAACTCGAAGAGAAGCTAAAGAAATGTAACATGAATCCACAGTGAGATCTTTTTTTAACCTCTTACGCGTTTGTGATTTCATGCGAATGGGAAATAAGGTCAGCTGAAAGTGCAGCATGAGACCCTTGTTCCGTTTTTAATTCTGAAATGTTTATCATTTCATGGCTATGAGGGAGGTTTTCTGAGTTTTTGAGAGGCAATGTTTCTCCTGTTTTCACATCAGAATCACGTGTATTGCTTTTATAACATACCGATGCCTAATACCATAAAGTTTGAGAGAAGATAATTATATGTATAGAAGCCTACAACTGCAGGGCGCCTGGGTGGCTCAGTTGGTTAAGTGTCCAACTCTTGATTTCCGCTCAGGTCATGATCTCACGATTGGTGAGATCGAGCCCCATGTCAGGCTTTGCGCTGACAGCTTGGAGATATATTAAGTATGCGTGTGAAAGCAGTTGAACGGAAATTGGCGCATAAGCTATAATCTGTAGATTATTACAGTTGCAGTGGTAACCAGCAGCAACCCGCTGCGAACGTAGAAACACACCATTTGGGCAAATGTGCTAAATAGCCAGGAAAATAATCACTTACAAATCAGGAAAGCTCTTGGGATGCCTGCGTGGCTCAGTTGGTTAAGCATCCAACTTCTGATTTCGGCTCAGGTCGTGATCTCATGGTTCATGAGATTGACCCCACGTTGGGCTCTGTGCTGACAGAGCCTGCTTGGGATTCTCCCTCCCTCTCTCTCTGCTCCTCCCCTGCTTGCCCTCTGTCTCTCTCAAAATAAGTAAATAAACTTTAAAAAAATTAATCAGGGGAGCTCTTGATAGGCAAGGTTGCCTCACTTTTGGAGATCTACAAAATGGATAAGGAACAGCGGCTATCACAAGCATTAGAATTACATCCATAATTCTCTGGGGTTCATTTGTGCTCTGTGTTTTCCTCTGTGGGCTGTTTTTGCTTCGCTTAGATTTCTCTTCTGAGAAGTATTAATCCTGTTTTTAATATTGGCGATGGCTGCCTCTTAAAAATATATTGTAAATGTGTTTACCTTTTCATTTTAAAATAATTCAAATTTGTAAAAAAAGTTGCAAAAATTGTACAGGAAATTCCCACGTAGCCTTCTTCACCTGGCTTCCCCATGTGGTAATACCGTATGTAATAATCGGTGCCTTTTACATTAAAAAGGTTTTTGGAGGGGCACCTGGGTAGCTCAGTCGGTTAAGCATCTGACTTCAGCTCAGTTCATGATCTCATGCTTCGTGGGTTTGAGCCCTACGTCAGGCTCTGTGCTGGCAGCTTGGAGCCTGGAGGCCTGGAGCCTGCTTCAGATCCTGTGTCTCCCTCTCTCTGCCCCTCCCCTGCTTGTGCTCTGTCTCTCAAAAATAAATAAACATTTAGGGGCACCTGGGTGGCGCAGTCGGTTAAGCGTCCGACTTTAGCCAGGTCACGATCTCGCGGTCTGTGAGTTCGAGCCCCGCGTCAGGCTCTGGGCTGATGGCTCAGAGCCTGGAGCCTGTTTCCGATTCTGTGTCTCCCTCTCTCTCTGCCCCTCCCCCGTTCATGCTCTGTCTCTCTCTGTCCCAAAAATAAATAAACTTTGAAAAAAAAATCATAAAAAATGAATAAATAAATAAATAAATAAATAAACAAACATTTAAATAATTTTTTAAATAAATAAAAATGCTTTTGGAACTGTTTTTCTCTAATTACCAACCTATTCAGGTTGTGAAACTTTTTCCACTCACTCACTTTTTCTAATCATTTCTACTGATATAATCTGGGGTTTTAGACTTAGGTTAAAAAAAATTGCTTACTTTAAACTTCTTTTAAATGTTTTTCTTTCTGATTTTCAACTTCATCTGCAACTTGGACTTCATTGTCTATCCTCTGGATTTAGTTCTCTCATTCTTTGTACCATGACCCAGTTGGGTCCAGAGAGCATTTGTAGATATATACATACATATGTGTGTGTGTATTTATATACACATACATATATTTTTATTTTAGAGAGAGAGAAAGAGAGCATGTGCAAGTCAGGGAGAGGGGTAGAGGAAACAAGAGAGAGAGATAAGATCCCAAGCAGGCTGCATGCTCAGCATGGAGCGCAACACAGGGCTCAATCCCATAACCCTGGGAAAATGACTTGAGCCGAAATCAAGAGTCAGATGCTCAACTGACTAAGGTACCCAGGCGCACCTGGATATATGTTTTTAATTTCTTTTAGTGTTTATTTATTTTTGAGAGAGAGTGCGAGCACGAGCCGGGGAGGAGCAGAGAGAAAGGGAGACACGGAATCCGAAGCAGGCTCCAGGCTCTGAGCGGTGAGCACAGAGCCCGATGTGGGGCTCGAACCCATGGACTGTGAGATTATGACTTGAGCTGAAGTTGGATGCTTAACCGACTGAGCCACCCAGGCACCCCTGGGTGTATATTTTTAAGTCACTTGAGTTATACAACATTTCCTTGTCAAAAAAAGAAAAAAAAAAAAAGGAAATCCTGATAAACAGTAACAGTGGAGAGTTGGGACTGTCAGGTCAAAGCCAGCAGCATTTGTGGGTAGCCTTTCTCTCTGGCGATCATGAGTCCAGGCACTGAGTCTAACTGCATGGGTTACATTCTGACACTAACGTACATGATGTTCTTTTCAGCAAATTTCTTGGGTATTTTCAGTTCAGACAATTCACTTGTTTTGAAATTCCCCGCCAATAAAAATAGGCAAAAATAACCTACTTGCTTTGTGAGAAAAGTAGCGTAAGGAGGAACAGCAGCGTAAGGAGGAACAGCAGCGTAAAGGGGCAGAGAAGGAGGAGGATCCAGTAAAGGAGTCGGAAGGAGCAGGAATAAATCAGCAGAGCTCACATAATTTAGGGCTGCCTGTGTTCCCTTCCAACATGTAAAGCTTTTAGAGATTTCTGTAGGAGTTGATTGCTTTTCCTGTTTCGTAATTTGTTCGTTACTTCGGGTCTGGTAACTCAGACCGCATACTAGTGTGTCATTTGCTGAAGATGGTTGGTGTTGTTTTTAATTCTTGATGATAAAAGTCTGTGTAAGAAGAATTAGATTCTGTTGAAGGGATAGCAGTATTTCTGCATTTTATCAGTCAGCTTTTGACGTGTAACAAAATCTCTGCAGCCTCAGCGGTCTCGAACAACTCACAATTCAGAGCAGTTCACAAGTTGCTCGGGATTGTGTGAGTTGACCATTTGGACTGGGCTTAGCTGGGCGGTTCTTCCACTGGAGCCGGCTGCCGCTGAGGTTCCCTGGGGTTCACTCCTGTAGCTGAGATCCCCTGGGGTTCCCTCCTATGCGGATGCCTCATTCTCACGCACAGGGCCTCCCCTCCGATAGCAAGCCAGCTTGGGTTCATTGCCACACTGGTTCAGGCTTCTGAGCAAGAGGGCAAGGGCCAGCGTGCAAGTGATTTTCAGCTTCCGCTTGCGTCCTGTTTGCTACTGTTGTGTTGGCCACAGCAAGTTACAGGCCTAACCCAGATTCCAGGGGAAGGGAACTAGACTACCTCGGAGCAAGGGGTCTGCAGGGCCACCTCGTCACCATGTGCGGGCATGCCGGGGGAGAATTTGGAGCAAGCCAGACAAAACCTTGCTCAGTGCTCACGTTGTTACGGTCTGAAACTTTGGGTCACAACAGGGCTCTCCACCTCTTAACGCCCTGATAGTTGACGCGCTATTCGGGGCTTCTCCTCTTCCTGCGGCGTGCACCCCAGGGTTTTCCTGCCCTGCCAGCACTATCCGTGGCTGCCGTTAGAGTCCCGATTTGATGAATACATACTTATGTGCCTTTTTTCTTCTTTGAAGATTGCCAACACTGCTGATAACGGAATGTGTGCTGGTTTACATGACTCCGGAGCAGTCAGCCAACCTTCTCAAGTGGGCAGCTAACAGTTTTGAGACAGCTATGTTCATAAACTACGAACAGGTAAAAGGAAGCTCAAGACCTTTGCGTGCTGTATGCGTTCGCGTGCTGGCTAACCTTCTCTGAGCAACCTCAGTATAAATTTCCACTCACTCTTTTCCTTCCGCCTCTGGCCACACACACATCTCCTTTTTAAATCGATTCTAGCAATTCCCAGCGTTTCTGATTTCTTAACTTCCTGCAAACTCGCAGCCAGGGTTTTTGGAACTTCTCTCTTGGCCTTTACAAAAACTTTGTAGAGTTCACATTTTACCGTTGTATTAATTATAGAGTCATAGATCGCGATGGAAGGAATTTTGGCTAACATATGGGTGTCAGGGTAGCGAACCCTGATTCCTTCTGAGGCAGGCAGGTGATGCAGTGGAGGAAGTTGGCCAGGTATAAAGTAGACAGGAGTGCTGGGGACTGTGGTGAACCACAGTTCACCCCTGCTCAGTGCCACCTCGTTGTTCCCATGTGGACATGGGAGCCTGGAGTTGAGAACCCCCAATTTTTCAGGAGAAGCTACAGTGTAGAATTTTACTGTAAAATTCCTAATTTGTAAGATCCCCGAGTTTGGCCCGCTGGTTGCCTGTTTTTCTCCTCTGATCTGGTGGGAAGGGTTCTGTTTTAGAGCTTTGGAATTATTCAGCGTGGGTCCGAGTCCCGGCCCTGGCTCTTATGATTGGCTGGGTGCCCTTAGGCAGAATTGTAGGGTGGTTGGGAATCCATGCTCTGGAGGTAGATTGCCTAGCTGTGTGACCTGGACAAGTTTCATAACCTCTCTGTGCCGTCTCTTTATCAGGAAAATGAAAATAATAACAGTCCTGACGTTAACAGGGTGTAGTGAGGAGTAAGTGAGTTAATTTGTACAAGAGCATTTTCAGAATTGCCCAGCTGCTGAGCAGGTATTAGCTGTGATTTGGATCTTTCTGAGCCCCAGGTCCTTGTTTTTGTTTTTTTGTTCTTTTTTTTTTTTTTTCAACGTTTTTTTTTTTATTTATTTTTGGGACAGAGAGAGGCAGAGCATGAACAGGGGAGGGGCAGAGAGAGAGGGAGACACAGAATCGGAAACAGGCTCCAGGCTCTGAGCCATCAGCCCAGAGCCATCAGCCCAGAGCCCGACGCGGGGCTCGAACTCACGGACCGCGAGATCGTGACCTGGCTGAAGTCGGACGCTTAACCGACTGCGCCACCCAGGCGCCCCGTTGTTTTTGTTTTTGATATGTTTTTAAAGTTCACTACTTATTTTGAGAGAGAGCATGAGGAGGGAAGGAGCGGAGTGGGGGTGGGGGTGGGTGGAGAGAATCCCAAGCAGGCTCTGTGCTGGCAGCCTAGAGCCTGACGCGGGGCTTGATCCCACGAACTGTGAGATCATGACTTGAGCCGAAATAAGGGTTGGACAGACGCTCAAGGAACTGAACCACCCTGGTGCCCCCGCCAGGTCTTTGTTTCTAAAGGGATAACTTCTCTGGACTATTATGGGAGTTCATGAGATGATGTGTAGCAGGAGGCACGTGACTGAATACATGGCGCTAATTTTATTGCTTATTTCATTTTAACTTTATTGATTTTATTTTTTTCATCTCATTTTATTTTTAAATTCCATTACGGATGAGAGCAGTAAAGGCTTTGCCCCGTGTCACATAATTATGGACAGATCTAAGGCTAGACCTTGGTTGACTTTCTCACCCCTTCATGCTCCAGGCCACATTCCCGTAGAGGTGGTTCTCGGTTGAGTTTTCTTCCTTCCCTCTGTGTAACTGGGGGCATTCCTCAGACTCAGTCTTCAGTCCTGGTGAGTGGACATAATGGTAGCTGGCCTCATCTGGCTTCTGTAAGTCCTGGGAATCTGTCTTTGCTTGCAGGATAGCAGGACTGGGGAAAATGAATTCTGCTTGCTTTCTTTTTTTATTTTATTTTTTTAGCGTTTGTTTATTTTTGAGGGAGAGAGAGCGCGCGAGCAGGGCAGGGATAGAGAGAGAGGGAGACACAGGATCTGAAACAGACTCCAGGCTCTGAACCGTCAGCACAGAGCCCGATGCAGGGCTCAAACTCACGAACTGTGAGATCGTGACCTGAGCCGAAGTCGGGCGCTTAACCGACTGAGCCACGTAGGTGCTCCTGAATTCTTTGTTTTCACACATTGTGGGTGTTCACCCTGCTCTGTTCACCTTGTTTCATTCGTGCATTCTCTTATTCAACATCATATAGCAATGGTGGATGAAGTGAATCTTGACCACGGACCCAGTCATTTGGGAGCAAGCCTGGGGATGTGTCCGTTTTAACTTAATTCAGCAATTTCCTGACAAATGCAAACCATCAGCCTCCTCAGGTGTACTAATTGCTCACATGCCTTCCATGAATTTCTAATCAGTATTTTAAAATGACAAAAATCACATGAATGATGAAATTTTTTTTTTTTTTAATATATTTATTTATTTTTTAGAGAGATAGCGAGCAGGGGAGGGGTAGAAAGAGAGACAGACAGAATCCCAAGCAGGTTCCATGCTGTCAGCACAGAGCCCAGTACGGGGCTCAAACCCACAAACTGTGAGATCATGACCTGAGCCAAAAATCAAGAGTCGGTCGCTTACCGACCGAGGCGCCCTGAGTGATGCAGATTTCAGTACTGATATAATAAGGGTAGCGAACTTGTAGAAGTTGCTTGCTATATAGCAGGCACCTTCCATGAGTGTGACCTGTATTAACCGACTTGTCACAGTAACCAGGGTGTGGCGGGTGTGGCCGGTGAGGGGACCGAAGCACAGAGGGATTGGACAGCTTGCTGCCCACGGCCGCACGGCCTCACGGCTGGTAAGTTTCAGGCCAGGATTCAGACCCAGGCAGGAAGACGATGGAGCACGTGCTCACAGGCACCCAGTGTGACCATCTGTGCCACGTAAGCCTCACACGTCCACCGAGAGAGAGGGATGCTGCTTCTTGCCTGCCACCGTTGTCACAGGAGCTCTGGGAATCATTTCGTATAGTAAACTGTTGACGTTTTGGGACAAAGTAATAATAGTGTGCAGTGTATCACGTACGTTTTGTGACATTTGTGCGTATAGATACGTTAATGGTTTTTTTGAAGTGGTAAATGGGGGGCACATGGGTGGCTCAGTCAGCTAAGCATCTGGTTTTGGCTCAGGTCATGATCTCACGGCTCATGAGTTCAAGCCCCACGTCGAGCTCTGTGCTCACAGCTCAGAGCCTGGAGCCTGGAGCCTGCTTCGGATTCTGTGGTTCCCTCACTCTCTGCCCCTCCCCTCGTTCATGCTCTGTCTCTCTCAAAAAAGAATAAACATTGTAAGAAGGGGGTTTTAAATGGTTTCTCATTAGATAACACCACATGCAAAACTTCAAAAACAATCAAATAGTACAAAAGGGTATGCAGGGAAAGGTAAGTCTCTCTTCTACCCCGGACCTTAGTGAGTCCTCCAACCTGGGAAGCAACACTGCCAGATTCCAGAATTATTCTGTGCATATGTAAATGTAGCTAGAGATTTTTTTTCTTAAGGGCAGACAGGAGCATGTTATGCACATCCCTCTGTACTGTACTTTTCGAGAGTCTGTTATCTGAGAATCATTCCACATCTGTATCTGTGTCTGTATGTGTGTCTACATCTGTACCTACGTCTACTTGGATGTCCTCTTGCTGTTTTCATGGCAATGCAATATTTCATTAAACGACCATGCCACAGCTGCTTTAACCCCAGCGGATGGGCATGTGAGTCCTTTCCGTCATAGGGCCCGTTACACATCATGCTGCGGAGTAAACCCTCTTGCACCTGGCGTGCACATGGGAGTCTACCTGTGGAGCAGCCGGTCAGTGGTCTGACCGGCTCCCAGGCCGAGCGCACACCGCCCGGTTGCCCCGCAGGGGGCGGCAGCAGACGACGCTCTCGTCGGCCCTGCGTGCCGTGCCTGCACCCAACTCCGTTGACTGCACTGGGTATTAGCAAACATCGGCCTTGACGGCTCAGAAACAGAATACTGTTGTCTGATTTTGCGTATTCGAGAAGCCCTTCTGGCATTGCCCAGCCTCCTCTTTCCCTTCCCAGGTGAACATGGACGACCGGTTCGGACAGATCATGATCGAAAACCTGCAGAGGCGACAGTGTGACCTGGCGGGAGTGGAGACCTGCAAGTCGTTAGAGTCACAGGTCGGAGAGCAGGGCGGGGACATCCTTTGGTACCCTTAACCCCCCCAGGGAAGGGCACACTCCCTTCTCAGATCAGAGAATGCGAGAAGCCCTGTCGAGTGCCCACCTGAACAGGCAGCTGGGGTTCCATGTGGGCCACTGGTGCATCACGCTGAAGAAGTCCAAGACCTGGGCCGCCATCTTGGTTTGGAAAATACACATTCACATTTCCCATACCCTATTATTCCAGTTTTTCAGTATGCATATTTTCAAACAACATGAAAGTAGAGGGAACAGTAGAATGAAAACCATGTCCCATCAGCCAACTTCGGTGATTCACATTTTTCAATATTGTTTTATTTATCCCCATTTTTTGTCGGTGTTGTCATTGGAATATTTTAAGGCACATTCAGAGAGTATAGCATTACCCCCATAAATACTTCCATGTGAATCTCCTACCAGTAAGCATTTTCTTCCCCCACCCCGGGATAATGGTAACATCATTATTGTACCTCACACATCAGCCGAAACTCCTCCATAGCACCCACTCCACAGTTTGTGTTTGGGTTTCCCCAGTTGTTAAAAAAAAAAAAAGAAAAAAATTCTATAGGTGGTGTGTTTGAAACAGGATCCAAACACGGTCCAAACTTTGTACTTGACACATCCCTTACATTTCTTAGAATCTGTAATAGAGGGGCGCCTGGGTGGCGCAGTCGGTTAAGCATCCGACTTCAGCCAGGTCACGATCTCGCGGTCCGGGAGTTCGAGCCCCGCATCAGGCTCTGGGCTGATGGCTCGGAGCCTGGAGCCTGTTTCTGATTCTGTGTCTCCCTCTCTCTCTGCCCCTCCCCCGTTCATGCTCTGTCTCTCTCTGTCCCAAAAATAAATAAACGTTGAAAAAAAAAAATTAAAAAAAAAAAAATCTGTAATAGAGACTTTAAATATCTTTTATTTATCGTTTTTTAGTTTGTTTGGTTTTTTCTTTTTCTTTTTTTCTTTTTCTTTTATTTTTTTTGCTGAAGAGACACCACCCAGCCCTGCCCCTATTAAATAGGTGAGATATGTCGCATTACCCCTCGAACGCAGTCAAACACTCTTGCTCACGGAGAAGTTCCTTCCTTTATTTCTCTTTAAATATACATTAGTGACTTCTCTCCCATGACAACAATGCATGTTCGGTGTAGAAAATTGGGAAAGAAAAAGAAGAAAGATGGGGGCCGGGATGGGCTTTTGAGAAAGGAGTCATCTAAGAGAAATTCTCATGTGCTCCAAGAGTGCCTTGTATTTGTACAACGGTGCCTTATGCCTTCCCTTTTCTCTCCACTGTACATTCTAGAAAGAACGGCTCCTGTCGAATGGGTGGGAAACAGCATCAGCCGTCAACATGATGGAAGTCTACAGCAGATTGCCTCAAGCTGAAGTGACCAGGTGCGGATTGGTGAGAGTTAGTTTCACGGCGAACAATTTTGATTGATTAAAGACATAACTAATTTTTTTTTCTTTTTTTTTTTTTTAACGTTTGTTTATTTTTGACACAGAGAGAGATAGAGCATGAATGGGGGAGGGGCAGAGAGAGAGGGAGACACAGAATCGAAATCAGGCTCCAGGCTCCGAGCCATCAGCCCAGAGCCCGACGCGGGGCTCGAACTCACAGACCGCGAGATCGTGACCTGGCTGAAGTCGGACGCTTAACCGACTGCGCCACCCAGGCACCCCCATAACTGTCTTTAATGTAAACACAAAAACAAACCTCAAACCTCCAACCCTCACTAGATATATTTTGAACCATGTTAGTCTGCTAACACAGGCTAAACCATAGCACCTTGAGAGGAACTCATTAGCCACTAACGGAGATAGAGTTTGTGCCAGAGCAGGTTATTTTGGTCAAAACGAGCAGTCACAACTGTCGCACGCACTCCCAGAGCACCCTGTGCAGTGGCAATTCTGCACAATCCCTGTGTTTTGGAGGAGGGAGATGACATTGCCCAAGGGCTGCTGAGGGGGAAAAGTCTGCCTGCAGATTTTTTCTTTGAACTTATTTTTATTTTAAGAGAGAGCGCGCGAGTGGGGAAGGGGCAGCGAGAGAGGGAGGGAGGGAGAGAATCCCAAGCCGGCTCTATGATGTCAGTGCAGAGTCCGAGGTGAGGGCCTTGAACCCATGAACTGTGAGGTCGTGACCTGAGCCAAAATCAAGAGCCGGACGCTTAACCGACCGAGCCACCCAGGCGCCTCTTTGTGTGTATATTTTAAAGCTTCTATTTAAATGCTCTTTTGAAAAAAATCATACAAGCACATGATAAAACAAAACAGAAGACGACAGTGTGGAGTACAAAGACCAACCCTTCCATCCTGCTCCCCTCACCACGAGTCTACCACCTGCTCTCAAGAGACAAGTGCCCTTGCCTGTGTCTTCCAGAAGTGAGCTATGCATGTGGAGCACGTATGTCCCCCACTTGCTCTTTACGTAGATAGTAGTGCACTCTGCATGTTATTTACTCTACAGTTTGCTTTTTGAATTCCACGGGAGCCGTAGAGACTGTTCCAGGTCGGTGCACACAGACCCATCGCGTTCTTTCAGATAGCTGCATATCCTCCAGTTGTGTGAGTGCGCCCTAACCTCTTGAACACAGCTCTCCTCGGTTACAGCTATGATGCAGCTGTGAGGCTGCAGTCAATATTCTGGAACGTACATCTTTGTACATACAGGGTAAACTCTTAAAGGCAGAACTGCTGAGTGAAAGGGTGTACATTTTAAATGCGGGGTGGGGGGGGGCACCTGGCTGGCTCAGTCGGTAGAGCATGCAACTGACTCTTGATCTCAGGGTCGTGAGTTCAAGCCCCACATTGGGTGAGGGGCCTACTTAAAAAAAAAAAAGGAGGGCGCCTGGGTGGCTCAGTCGGTTGGGCATCCGACTTTGGCTCAGGTCATGATCTTGCAGTCCGTGAGTTTGAGCCCTGCGTCAGGCTCTGTGCTGACAGCTCAGAGCCTGGAGCCTGCTTTGTATTCTGTGTCTTCCTTTCTCTTTGTCCCTCTCCCTACTCTCACACTCCTCTCCTTTAAAAAAAACATAAAAAAAATTTTCTTTTTATTTAAAAAAAAATTAAAACAGGTTTTCTCATGACGTGTACCAGCTCTTTACGTGGCAAGGAAATCTACCCTTTGTCATTTGTATACTAATATTTTTTTCTAGTTTCTCATTTGTCTTTTGACTTTGCTTATGGTATATTTTTGTACAACAAAAGTAAAATGGAACCATACCATATGCACTATTTCATATCCTTCTTTCCTCTTAGTATAAATATGAACATCTTTCCATATCCCTAAACTTTCGGTCATCATGTTCATTTTCATTTGCATAAATTCATACTCTGTTTTTTATTCTCTCCCCAGAATAGAGTCACTTGAATTCCTGGATGAAATGGAGCTGCTTGAACAGCTCATGAAACATTACTGCCTTTGTTGGGCAAGCAAAGGAGGAAGTGAACTAGGTACGTGGTTTTACATCTGTTGATTGGACCTAGAAATGGGGACCTTTTTCTCTCCAAAGAATATAAGATCCCTGGAAAAACTGGAGTATCGTATGTGTGTGTTCATGAGCCTGTGGAGAAAACTAGCTGTTCCCTCCTCCGTGTTTTCATAGCACAGAAACCAGGTGAATTGTTCAAATAAGTCATGTGGACCACACTAACAAACCTACGACGCTTTAGCAGTCTCGTGGCATTTCCTCAGTTGGAAGGGAAAAGACCTTGAGAGTCGAAAGCAGTAATCTTAATAAAAGTAACCACTGTTTGTCTTGTTAATCACCTTATAACCAGGTTTGCTAGACATAACCTAGACACAGATGAGGATATATCCTCATCTGTGTCTCCAGCAAACCCATGCAGCTGCAGGTCGAATTTCTCCCTCTTGCCTCTTTTTTATGTTTATTTTTGAGAGAGAGAGAGTGTGTGAGCAGGGAAGGGGAGAGAGAGAGGGAGACACAGAATCTGAAGCAGGCTCCAGGCTGAGAGCTGTTGGCACAAAGCCTGACGTGGGGCTTGACCCCATGAACCATAAGATCGTGACCCAAGCCGAGGTCAGACACTTAACTGACTGAGCCACTAGGCGCCCCACCTCTTACCTCCTATGATTAAGGTGAAGTCCTCTAGCCTGGCAGAAGAAGGCTGTGGAGGGAGCGTGGATCCTTGTCTCTGTGTTTCTTGTTTCCTCAGTCTTGACCCAGTTCCTCATTTACAAGGGGCCCATGTTGGTCTCGCTTCTTCTGGGGGGGTCATCCCTCAGAGCCTCGTGGAGACCATGTTAGATCCCAGTTTTGGCCTTGATTGGAGTAGCCGCCCTTCAGACTTCCTGCAGAGGTCATCCTGCAGCCGGTCCGATGACATACAGCCTGAGGCAGGGAGCCCACACGAAACACAGAACTTGACGGAGCGAGGGCAGAACTTTTCTCCTGTGCGAAAATCCCATGTTGATATGTAGCTGTCAGTCTTCTCCCTGGGGCTTATCATTCCAGTAGTTTATAAATTTGCCGAGCAGTTCAGCCCAAAAAATCCTTTTAAATGTGTCTTTTTATTTAAAATGATTTATGAGTGGGGTTTTATACTGTCATTCTCCTCCCCCCCCAATTTTAGAAACAACGTGATTCTTTGTAGGCTTTGGAAGCTTCTAAAACGTAAGAGGACAAGCTTCTAAAAGAAGAGGAAAATTGCCTGCGTGCCTGTCGCTCAGAGATAACCCTAGTAGCTCTTTCCTTCCACTCTTTTTCTAGCTACCGCGCTCTTTTTAGCAGAACTGACTTCCTGTGCTGTGCAACTTGGAGTCCTGATCTTCTCCATTCAGTATTATGACAGCCATCTCCCCTTGCTGTGAAAAACTTGCACTGAGGATCATTTTAACAGCTTTATAAAAATTCTGTCCTGAGGCTACTATGTCCAGATTGACTCAACTTTCCCACACTTTTGGAAACGTAGTTTGTCCGGAATACTGCGAAGCCGATTCTAGTTTTCATTTTTTATAATTTTTTAAATGTTTATTTATATTTGAGAGAGAGACACGGTGTGCGACTTGCGGGGGGGAGGGGGCAGAGAGAGGCAGACACAGAATCCGAAGCAGGCTCCAGGCTCTGAGCTGTCAGCACAGAGCCTGATGCAGGGCTGGAACTCATAAGCGGTGAGATCATGACCTGAGCTGAAGTCGGACGACCAACCGACTGCCACCCAGGCGCCCCTGATTCTAGTTTTTATAAAGTTTTTTAATACACCGAACACCTCTGTGTCAGGGGCAGCTTTGTGACACGGGTGCTGTATGTGTGAGGTGAAGAACCACCCTGTGTCTGCACTTGCTCAGAGTTCATTACTGAAAGGGTAGACTTGGGGCGTTACCTGCAGAGAGCCCGTGAGCTGTGACCGTGCTCTCTTAATCCCCTCGTCACCCCTGCACACACAGCCTTGTCCAGTCTCTTGTTTCCTCGCGGCTGATCTCGAACCACGCCAGAGACCAGAGCTGCCACGATGAGGCGTGTGGCCCGTGCCCCCGAGCCGGTCGCCAGGGGCATGGGGTCCAGCAGGGCCTCGTTCTCCTGCCGCTGCCTGCTTTCTCTGCCCTACAGTGTGAGTCTGCTAACAGTATTGTGTGTTTCCCCTCCTCAGGTTTGAAGGAAATCACTTACTAATCTATTGGAAGCCCAGGCCGAGCTGGGAGCTGCTGCCACCAACCTTCCCAGAGTGGACTGGCCACGTTTCCTGGGCGGTGGCCAGCCCTGGGCTCGTCCCACACCCTGACAGACCTCACTTCCCAGGGCTGTCGCACCACCTGCTGTGCCCGTTGGCTTACCGTTTAAATAAATCTCTGTTGCCAATTGCCTTTGGTCCTCTGCACTTGCTCGTGTGCTGCTCCCCTGGGAGGGCTCTGGTTCACCGCCACGTCAGCCAGAACCAAAGCTCCCGAATCTTCCTCCAGCCTTGGCTTGCTCCCTGTGAGTCAGACTCCACTCAGACCCCAGCGTCCATTTGGGGGTTTATTCCCGCGTGCTTGTGTTGTGGCAACTGATGTCACACCTGGCACCTTGACCTCGGCCTCCACCTCCAGCTGAGGCACGTGCCTGCCTCAGCCTATCTTGGTTATTGCAGCAGGCTGGGTGAAGGCCCCTGAAACGTCTGCTGCTGTCCCTTGAACCTGTGAATGTCTCACCTCATATGGCCAGTGGGGTTCGCAGGTGCGATTAAGCTAAGGACCTTGACCGACATGGGGAGATTATCCAGGCGGGCCCAGTGCAGTCACAGGGTCCTTACAAGGGAAGGCGGGAGGGTGGGAGGAGAAGGAGGTGTGATAGTGGAGACAGAGAACAGCGGTGCACTTTGGAGATGAGGAAAGGGCAAAGCCGACAACGTAGGCAGCCGCTAGACGCTGGGAAGAGCAGGAAGACAGATTCTTGGAGCTTCCAGAAGGAATCAGTGTCGCTGACAACTTGAGCCCAGTGAAGTGGATTCCGAATTTCTGGCCTCTCGATCTGTAAGAGAATATTAGTGTTTGAGGCCACCAGTGTTTGAGCTTGTGCTGGTTTGTTACGGCAGCCACAGGATACTAATCCAGTTGTACAGACGAATAGGGCCCAGGAAGCCTCCCCAGTCAGGAAACAGAAAGTCTGTCCATCCCTGCTGAGCTTTCTGGCTATTGCCTGGGGCCTGGAACCTGAACCTGCACGTGCAGGACGGCAGTGAGGAAGCTGCTCCCCTTCCCACCTCCGGGATCTTTTGAGTCTTAAGAAATTCAAAGAGAACGGGGCGTCTGGGTTGCTCAGTTGGTTAAGCATCTGACTTCGGGTCAGGTCATGATCTCAGTTTGTTGGATCAAGCCCTGCGTCGGGCTCTGTGCTGACAGCTCAGAGCCTGGAGCCTGCTTTGGATTCTCTGTCCCTCCCCTGCTCAAGTGCTCTCTCTCTCTCTCTCAAAAATAAAGTTCAAGGGAAGCTCTCAGGCTGGTACTGGTGTGTTTGAAAAAAAAATTTTTTTAATGTTTTTATTTATTTTTGAGAGAGAGCACAAGCCAGGGAGAGGCAGAGAGAGAGAGAGGGAGACACAGAATCCGAGGCAGGCTGCAGGCTCTGAGCTGTCAGCACAGAGCCCGACGCGGGGTCCAGACCCACAAACCGTGAGATCATGACCTGAACTGAAGTCGGACGCCCAACCAACCAAGCCACCCAGGTGCTCCAGGTACCGGTGTGTTTTTAACACTTCTGTAACATTCATTAATCCAGTGGTTTTGAAGCTGTGGGACTAAGCCACGTGGTGAATCCATGTAATGGATCAAAACCACTAGTTTAGAAAGATGCAGAATAGAATAGAAAATATTATAGCACATTACTAGTAGGAAAAGTGAGTATTGCTTTTTGACACATTTCATTTGCACTGTGGCAGATTGTTCCTAATGTTTTGGTTTTGGTTTTTATCAGTGTGTTAGCACTTTGTGAACTGAGGCAGCCACAGAATCTGGCTAAAATTCAAAACGCCTTGCTTTGCTTCCATTATATTTCTCTTTTCCCTAGAATTTATTTTTTTGGATTACCTTCTGTTCAAGGCAAATGATAACACCATTACTGTTGACCATTGTGTTATGAAATGTCCATTAAAGTACCTACCAACTTCTTTTCATTTTTTAAATTAAAAATTTTTTTTAAGTTTATTTATTTTGAGAGAGAGACAGTACAAGTGGGGGGGGGAGGGCAGAGAGAGAGAGGGAGAAGGAAAATCCCAAGCAGGGCTCATTTATTCCTGATAAACTTCCACATTTATCAGATTGGCTTGTTTCCCATTTGGGGGCCGTTCTAGATGTCAGTGATGAAGAGTGACCCCTTTCTCCAAAATCTTACAGTTCTTTGTGAGGCTTTTGAATAACTAGTAGCAGAAATGGCTAAAAAAAACAAAAATGAAACAACCCCCCGCCCCCCCAAAAAAACCCAGTCAAAAACCCAAAACATCAGGGGGTATCTGGAATGCTTTCAATTTCAGTAATAAAATATTGGAGAATATCATTAAGGACATCAGTTTGCTCTTTGTGCTCTGTCTTCATCAAGATGTTGACTCTCAATCTTTTCTTTGTTACCTTATGATCATAAAGTAGCTGCTAGACTGCCAGGCATCACAGCTGCCTTCACGGGTAGGAAGAAAGGTGAGTCTTTTCTTCAGTGGTCTCCATCATTTTATTCAGAATGAATTTGTTCCCAAATGTGCCTGAATATACGTTGCCTATATCTCATGGTGGGAACTGAGTAGCATTGCCAAATAAGATACAGGGTGCCTAGCTAAATTTGAATTTCAGGCAAGCAACACGGAATTGTTAAGGTATAAGTATGTCCCATGTAATGTGGAACATATTTATACTAAGAAAGTTGTATGTTGCTTGTCTGAACTTCACGTTTACCTGGGTGTCCCCTATTTTTATTTGCTAAATCTGGCCACCCTGGAACTTGGCCTCCTTGCAAGAAGGGCTAGGAAACAAAATATCTGGATTTCTGGCTTTTGTAATAATACCCGATGGGCAAGAGAGAAAGAAATGGAAAGCTTTTAGGTCATCGGCCACCGAGTGTGGGGTCATTTTGATGGTGTTTGCTCCACTGCACGGAGATTATGTTTACATAATATCAGAAAATTTATGAAGTTCAAAGCAGAATCAAACTATATCTTCATTTTAGAGTTTTTTTACTTTTTGGGGGGGAGGTACAGACGGTTTTGTATAAAATGTCTTCTGTGGGTAAAATATTTTAATTTTAGTTTACTTTTTTATATCCCTCCTCGTTCCACAGAAAGGATTGAGACAGCTGATAAAACTCCTTCATCACAAAAGGCAAAAATAAGTACTTTGGGGAGTGGAACATAAGCTTAAAAAATTACAAAAGGCCCTCAGATGTGTGTATTTTTTTTAATGTTTATTTTAGACAGAGTGCAAGCGGGGGAGGCGCACAGAGAGGGAGACCCAGACATAGAATCGGAAGCAGGCTCCAGGCTCCACAAACTGTCAGCACAGAGCCCGACGTGGGGCTCGAACTCACAAACTGTGAGATCATGACCTGAGCTGAAGTCAGACGCTCAACCGACTGAGCCACCCAGGTGCCCCAGCTGTGCGTATTTTATTGTCGGCACAGGTACTGCTGGGCTGCAAATCTGACTCCCGCAAGTCCTCATAGAGACAGAAACACGCTCCAGCTTCCAGAAAATCACAGCCAGCCTCGTGCTCCAGAGAGGCACACCCATTCCTACATAGAGCCCCGAGAAGCTTCTCCTGGGCCTCGTCAGTGGGATCTCTGTGAATGCTGGGGGCCGGGCTATGGAGCGCCTGCCCCAGGGCCCTCTGACACAAACCTGTGCCTTAATGCCGATGTGAAACTCCATGAGACCCAAATCGTACGGTCCAATTATCTATCTCTGGGATGCTAGATTAATTCCAGAGTAGAAGTTAGAAAATTTGGGGACAGTGAAAGGCCCGCAGAACTCACGTGCCTCAACATTGTTTCTGAAAGCTGGACACTTTATACAAGATTCCCCTCCAGAAAACCTGGAGGCTCATTGGCTGAGTGGTCCAGATCCAAGCATTTTTAAGAGCCAGCCAGGGGCTGGGACTAAGGTCTTCATAAGAGAGTATAAGAGTCTGTACAACAGGGAGAGCTTCATTCCAAGGTAGCTGCCTCAGACATCAAATGGGCCGTTTGCGACACCCCCCTTAAAACCCTCAAGGCCCCCTCTTCCCCTTGGTGTGAAGCCCAACTCCTTCCCATGGCTCACAAGCCCGAAGACTCTATGTGGTCTGGCCCCTCCTCCCCTCTCCTAGTCATTTTGTGCCACTCTCCTACCCATGACGCTTCTTCTAGCCCTGCCTTCTTTCTTCTCCCTAACCTGCCCAAACTCTGCCTCTGCTGGCCTGTGCACCTGCTGTTCCCTTTCCTGACTCAGCCTTCCCCCTTAAGGCTTAGTTGAAACCTCAGCTCCTTAGAAAAGTTCTCCCCCTTTACCGTGTGTAAATTTCCCCTGTGGCTGTATCTCAGCACCCTCTTTGGTGTCTTTGTGGTTCTTTCCTGAGCTTCTCATCATTTTTATTCATTCCACAAGTATTTATCGAGCACCTTCTATGTATCAGGCACTGAAAGACCGTGAAGCAGGTGAACAAATAAATAAATAATATAATTATGGTGCTACTTGAGTGCTCTGATGACTCAGTGGTCATGGTGTGAAAGATGATGTAATCCTACCGTATCAAGGTGTTTGATTTATAGCTCTGGGTAAACATCGCCAGAGTTCTGATGTGGGGGACTCAGCTACTATTATTAATAGTAGGTTATGAATAATGTGACACCTGGTAGGCTTTTACTTAAAGATCAACACACGAGTGTGGGGTGGGGGGGAAGATGCCTCCAGTAACAACAACTCTTGCAATAATGTGGTACCATTCAAGTGAGGCACCTCTCCAGGCCAACGCACAAATGGCTGTTGAGCCCCCAGAGAGAAAGGCAGATAGAAAACATCCGAAACCTTGCCAAGCTCAATGTCAGAGAAATCATCTTGCTCTGTCTGCAAACAGAGAACTTGTTAAACTCAGTGGTTGAGTAATAAAGTGTCCTGGGAGAGCTCTTGGGAACTCAGGTAAGGCTCACTGTTCACATTTTACCCACCCACTGTTTCCCAATTGTGGCTGAGTTTGAGTGCCGGGAGGTCTGAACCCTGAGGGTGGCTCCTGGCTTGCAGAGCGGGGAGAATTTAGAGATGTAAGGAGATGGGACCACTGACGGAGTGGGAGGTGGAGGTGGTCCTTGAGGGGTGAGAATTGGGGAATGGGCTCTTGGAATATCCTGGTGAAATCATGCCAAAAGGAACACTGCAGGGAACCAAGTGTAGGAAAACGAGTCACAAAGGGCAGCAGCTTTTGGCTTTGGTGCTGGTGGTGAGGGGTGGCAGATCCCAAGGAATGGCCATAAAGTCTTCCATAGTCTCTCTCTGCAGCTTGAATCAGGAGCGGCCATGCGATTTGCTTTGGCCAACGGACCAATAAGAAACAGGACATGGGCATCAACTTGAAGGTGCTTGTGCACTGGGGTTCTTCTCTCGCTGCTGGGGAACCATGTGGTGACTAGGATGTGAATAAGCCCCAGCTTGCCTGTGGGATGGGAAGACCACGTGGGAGCAGAGATGAGCTGTCCCAGATGAGGCCCTCCCTGGAGGCCCCAGCCAACACACCAGCGGACCACAGATGTTCGGGAGAACTCAGAGGACATCAACCAAGCCGGCCCAGACTAGAAGAACTGCCCAGCCGACTTGCAGAATCGTGAGCTCAATGAATGGTTATTGTTTTAAGTCACTGGGTTTGGGGATAGCTGGCTATCCTTCAGTAGCTAACCAGTACAGGTGTGGGGGTGTGAGGGTTGCCGGGAAGAAGGCAAGTATTGGTTGATCGGTTCTTTCATTAATGATTATTCTGTGCTGAGCTGCGTGCTAGGTATGAAGATTTCACAGTGGACACAGCGGATGTGGCCTCTGCACTTGCAGAGAACCATGCAGCAGCGGCCTTGATAAAGAACTTGGCCATTTCAGTATCTTGTGGCAAGTCCAGGCGGTGCTGTGGGAGGTGCTAGGGACGTGCTGCGGTGGGGGGGGGGGGGGGGGGGGGGCTGGACCAGAGGGCAGGAAGAGAGTTTCTGGCTGTCAGAGAGTCTGGACGGTTGAAGAGAGAGCATGGCCACTTGGCAGGAGCCTCAAAGGGGCTTCAAAGGGGCACACATTTCATCTGGAGTCACGGATTGTTCCCAGGGGGTCCATGAGGATCCTTGCAAGGCGTCCATTCCCAATGGAGGTGATAATGCTTCCAACGGGGCAAAACTTCTTTCTTGGGGGGTGGTTTGTAGCCCTCCAAAGAGCCAAAGTGCACGAACGGATTTAGTGTGTCTGTGGCTTTAAAACTTGATGGAGGGGAGATTGGGAAGAAAAAAAGTCTAGAAAGTCTCCATGGAGGGGGGGGGGGGGACAATGAAGAAAGGTGGAGACACTGCTTAAGGGACTCTCTTTCCAGATCCTCACCTCGTGTGCCTGGCTCGCTTTCTCCACTGCTGTCCTAGCTCACAGAGGAGCATCCTTTTCCCCCCAAATCCAGCCTGGTGCATGCCCTGGGAATTAAAGCCTGGGATAAGGGAGCACTTAGAAATGCTTAGTGCGGGCATTGAAGAAGTGAGTTGACGGTGACCCAAGTAGCGAATCCTTTTGCAGGTATAGGAAGGTTTTGTTGCTTTCAACAGAATTGAAGGGGATACGATAGGATTGTCAGCTGGATAAAAACATTTGTAAAAGGGGCGCCTGGGTGGCTCAGTCGGTTGAGCGTCCGACTTCGGCTCAGGTCATGATCTCATGGTTTGTGGGTTCGAGCCCCGTGTCGGGCTCTGTGCTGACAGCTGGAAGCCTGGAGCCTGCTTCAGATTCTGTGTCTCCCTCTCTCTCTGCCCCTCCCCTGCTTACGTTCTGTCTCTGTCCCTCAAAAATGAATAAACATAAAAAAAAACTTAAAAAAAACCCCACGTTTCTATAAGAATAGACACTAGGTTATGTTTGGCATATAACTCAAACAGTGTTCAAAGAAGTGTGTAGCATTGCTCTAGAAAACGTCTTACAATCTCCTTCTATTTATTTTTGTGAAAGGTCTTTCCATGCCTACATCTATAAAAATGAAAAATGGAAATTGAATTGATGTTGAGCCCTGACTGGTGGAAACAAGCTAGAGTCATCTTGAGATATATAAACTCATTGAATAAATAAGTAAAACCTGCTCTATCCATCCCATTAAAAGATGCATTTCCAATGAAGTTTTAGTTTTTATGTTTAATAATTATCAACATTTGTAGTACATTGGGTTACATGGATTGATTGCCTACTACTAATAATTATAATGATAACTCAATCCAGAAGGGAATAAAATTAACTTTTAGAGCCAGTGGTCACAGTGAACTTTTATAAAAGTATTCTCTGTGTATGTATGTGTGTATATATACACGTATATGTATAATATATGCAATATACCATAATATATTTCAAGTATGTAATTATTAGGGGGAGAGGTATGACAGGATGACCAATAAAAAACTTTGAGCTTAACAAAATCTGGGAATGGTGGGGAGGGGGTTAAGGTAAATGAAAATGGAAGTTCAAGTTACTCCTTGAAAGAACCACGTTAAGATTTCCGACTCCTGAAGTTGAGCCTTCTGTATATATTTTTTTCAATATATGAAATTTATTGTCAAATTGGTTTCCATGCAACACCCAGTGCTCATCCCAAAAGGTGCCCACCTCAATACCCATCACCCACCCGCCCTCCCCTCCCTCCCACCCCCCATCAACCCTCAGTTTGTTCTCAGTTTTTAAGAGTCTCTTATGCTTTGGCTCTCTCCCACTCTAACCTCTTTTTTTTTTTTTTCCTTCCCCTCCTCCATGGGTTTCTGTTAAGTTTCTCAGGATCCACAGAAGAGTGAAAGCATATGGTATCTGTCTTTCTGTGTATGGCTTATTTCACTTAGCATCACACTCTCCAGTTCCATCCACGTTGCTACAAAGGGCCATATTTCATTCTTTCTCATTGCCACGTAGTACTCCATTGTGTGTATAAACCACAATTTCTTTATCCATTCATCAGTTGATGGACATTTAGGCTCTTTCCATAATTTGGCTATTGTTGAGAGTGCTGCTATGAACATTGGGGTACAAGTGCCCCTATGCATCAGTACTCCTGTATCCCTTGGATAAATTCCTAGCAGTGCTATTGCTGGGTCATAGGGTAGGTCTATTTTTCATTTTCTGAGGAACCTCCACACTGCTTTCCAGAGTGGCTGCACCAATTTGCATTCCCACCGACAGTGCAAGAGGGTTCCCGTTTCTCCACATCCTCTCCAGCATCTATAGTCTCCTGATTTGTTCATTTTGGCCACTCTGACTGGCGTGAGGTGATATCTGAGTGTGGTTTTGATTTGTATTTCCCTGATGAGGAGCGACGTTGAGCATCTTTTCATGTGCCTGTTGGCCATATGGATGTCTTCTTTAGAGAAGTGTCTATTCATGTTTTCTGCCCATTTCTTCACTGGGTTATTTGTTTTTCGGGTGTGGAATTTGGTGAGCTCTTCATAGATTTTGGATACTAGCCCTTTGTCCGATATGTCATCTGCAAATATCTTTTCCCATTCCGTTGGTTGCCTTTTAGTTTTGTTGGTTGTTTCCTTTGCTGTGCAGAAGCTTTTTATCTTCACAAGGTCCCAATAATTCATTTTTGCTTTTAATTCCCTTGCCTTTGGGGATGTGTCGAGTAAGAGATTGCTACGGCTGAGGTCAGAGAGGTCTTTTCCTGCTTTCTCCTCTAGGGTTTTGATGGTTTCCTGTCTCACATTCAGGTCCTTTATCCATTTTGAGTTTATTTTTGTGAATGGTGTGAAAAAGTGGTCTAGTTTCAACCTTCTGCATGTTGCTGTCCAGTTCTCCCAGCACCATTTGTTAAAGAGACTGTCTTTTTTCCATTGGATGTTCTTTCCTGCTTTGTCAAAGATTAGTTGGCCATACGTTTGTGGGTCTAGTTCTGGGGTTTCTATTCTATTCCATTGGTCTATGTGTCTGTTTTTGTGCCAGCTTGTCTGTATATTTTTAAAAATAGTTGTCGACTACATATGAAAGTCACTATGGTATTTGTATTTTATTGCTTAGCTTTGAAATAATAACACTTAAGTGACAATTTTGACATCAGCTCAGATCATGATCTCACAGTTGGTGGGTTCGAGCTCCATGTCGGGCTCGGAGCCTGGAGCCCGCTTCTGATTCTGTGTCTCCCTCTCTTGGCCCCTCCCCTGCTCATGCTGTCTCCCTCTCTCAAAAATAAATAAACATTTAAAAAAATTAAAAGAAAAAAAATATTTTCCCTAAGGCTGAAGTTTGTCATTTCACCCCCTTACAAAATTTTTTGAAGAGCTAAAATTGGTATCAAACCTCAGAATTCTTTGTCTTGCCTAGCTCTAGATCCTAAAGGTATTCTCTTATGTTTTTTTTTCTAGAAGTTTTATAGTTTTAGAACTTACATGTAAGTCTATGATAAATTTTGAGTTCATTTTTTATGAGATGTGAGACTCTGGTTGAAGTTCTTTTTTTTTTTTTTAATTTTATTTATTGTTGCCTATAGATGTCCAATTACTTCACCATAATTTGTTGAAAAGGTTTCTCCTTTGGATTGCTTTTGCAACCTTGTCAAAATTGCCAGTCTTTCTGTACATGGTATGTATTTTATGTCCTGCTCAGACAGGTCGTCCCCAGTTCAATAGTAAAAATTAATCTACATTCTTCTCGATTTTTTTTACATCTAAATTTTTACTCTATCTGAAGGTTATTTTAGTTTGATTTTTAAAAAAACATTTATTGATTTCGTTTGAGAGGGAGAGAGTGAGCTAGTGGGGGAGGGGCAGAGACAGAGAGGGAGACAGAGAACCCCAAGCAGGCTCGGCAGTTGTCAGCGCAGAGACCGACCCGGGGCTCGGTCCCTGCAACTGTGATATCACTACCTGACCCGAAACCAAGAGTCGATGCCTAACTGACTGAACCGCTCAGGTGCCCCAAGGTTATTATTGTATTTTGTAAGGAAGAGCTAATGATCCAGTTTTCTTTTATTTCCCCAAAGGTTACCTAATGTCCCACTATCCTTGTACTCCCACTGATTTGAAACCTCACTTTTATCATAAACTAAATTCCTAAAAATATTTGTGGCTGTTCCTGGGCTCTTCATTCGGTCCCAATGGCTTGTCTGTTTCCTCTCCACTCCCAAACTGTTGAATCTATTTTAATTGTTGTTATTTGGAACCGGGTAGAGCCAGTTCCTTCTACTTCTCCTGTTTCTCTCCTGGATATTCTCACATGTACTTTTCCTTAGGAAATTCATTGGCAGGTGTAGTTAGCTATCCCCCAGACATTCCTTCCTTCCTTCCACAGTGTTGGGATGATGGGTATGAAGCTGCTGGCCAGCCTCAGACTACATTTCCCAGCATGCCCCTCCCTCTAAGATGTGGTCATGTGACTAGGTCTCACCAATGGGATGCCAGGGGAAATGATAAGGGTCCTGCTGCCCCTGATGTGGCTAAGAAGTGGGTCTCCTTCCCTACCTTTTCTATTCTCCTTTTCTGACAACCTTGGGAGCCAAAAGTTTATAATTGTGGGGACGTGGGCTGGAAGCAGCTGGTCTCTGAATCACTGCATAGATGGTCCCCTGCTGAACACTCAGGCGTGAGAACAAAAACAGCAAAAAACCCCACTGCACATTTGGTGTGTTTAGCCAGTGACATGAAAAGTTTGTGTCACAGCAACTCCTGGTATTTTAACGGCTTTAATATCACTTCAGCAAGTTCTCCAAAACTCCTCGTCTTACTTAGGGTGGCATTGAATTTATAACTCAGAGAGACCTAGTATCATCACAATATGGAACATGACATCTTTCCGTATAATTAGGTCTTCTTTTGTGACCATCAGTAGAATTTAAAACATCTTTCTTACCATCCAAAGATAGTGATAATTAATATATGGGGCTATATTTCAGGAATCTCTCCATGCAGTCATATACGGTATACATATTTACTTTTCCCTAAATGGAATCATATGACACATGCTGTAATTTTATAAATATCCATGTTTTTTCATGTTTATTTTGAGAGAGAGAATGAGCGGGAGAGGGGCAGAGAGAGAAGGGGATGGTTTTTGAAGCAGGCTTTGCACTGACAGCAGAGAGCACCTGAGCTGAAGTTGGATGCTTAACTAACTGAGCCACCCAGGTGCCCCTATAAATTACATTTTTATTCCAAAATTTATTTATTTATTTTATTCCAAAATGTACATAGAGATCTACATACAGAGGCTGGAAAATTTGTTTTCAAAGGCCAGATCATTAATATTTTTGACTTTGTGGGTCCAGAGTGTATTATTACAGAGGTACTTAACCATTTAAAATGTAAAAACCTGCTTAGCTTTTATTCAATAAAATAACAGGCAGCCAGCCAGAGCTGGCCCACAGGCCATAGTTTGCCAATCGCTGGTACACGTCATCATTTAAAAAACTACTTACTTAAGTAGTCTTATGTTAATGTACATTGATGTGGCTTTCCATATCAATTTGCTATTATAAATACTGTGGCAACATTGTGTGTAAACCCCTTCACACTAATGTATTTACCCCCAAAGGGTAAATTCCTGGAAATAGAATTGATAGGTCAGAACATATGATATTTTACTCTGATACATACCATCAAGATATTCTCATTTATGTTTACAGTCTCATCAGTTATGTGCAAGACCTCCTGTTTCACCACATACTTATCAACACTGGATATTATCAAACTTTTGATTTTTTCGGTCCAATAAGTGGGGAACAATGATGTCTCACTGATGTTCTTACACTTACTATGGCTGTCTTTTTGCATATTATTGTGAATTTATTATTTATGAATTCCCTCTTTGTGCGTTTTGCCCATTTATCTCCGTGATTTTTTCACATTGATTTGTAACAACTCTTTGCATAATAGAGATAGTAACACTTCATCATTTGTGGGCAATATTTCCCCCCCCCCCCCCAGTTTTCCATTTATCTTATTTCTCGTAATCATTTTTCCTTTCCATTTTATAAGTTTTATATTTTATCTGGTTCAGGTCGTTAGAAACTTTTACTATGTAATAAGTGTCTGCTATGCATTACCAAGCCTCTCCCCTTTTATGATTACAAAAGCATTCGCCTGTGTTTTGTTTTAGTGCTTTTATGGTCTTTTACATTTTAACCTTTGGTTTATTCAGAATTTATTTTGAAGATTCACCCTTATTTGTTTGTGTGGTTTTTTTTTTTTTTTTTTTTTTGTAATAAGGCTAGCCAGTTTTCCTAACATTTTTTTAAATGTTTATTTATTTTTGAGAGAGAGAGACAGAATGTGAGCAGGGGAGGTGCAGAGAGAGAGGGAGACACAGAATCCGAAGCAGGCTCCAGGCTCCGAGCTGTCAGCACAGAGCCCGACGCAGGGCTCGAACTCACAAACGGTGAGATCATGACCTGAGCCGAAGTCAAGACGCCCAACTGACTGAACCACCCATGCGCCCCTGTTTGGACATTTTTAATCCACGATTTTGAACCCCGTTACAAATTTCCATGCATTTAGCCTAAAAAATGTCATTGAAAAAACTCACCAGATATCAAGGAACTGAGTATTTTGATTCTAGCAAGTTATTCACTTCTGGCTTTAAATGAAGAATTCCTTGAAAAATGAGGTATGCCTTATCTTTGACTGGAAGCTTTTTTACCTGATGGCAATTTGTGTATCAAAGATAAAAGTCTTATTATTCAGGTGGATAGGGTTGTTTGTATGTCCCCTGAGCGGACAGATACAATTATTTAGAATTGAGAAATACAGCTATACTGTTGCTGGGCAGCTATACTTTGCGTGTATGTGTGACCACGATTACAGACATGAACAAGTTTGCACAATGGGTCGCCAAACCTAAATGTGGGGTGTCCCGATCGGAACGGGGCAGGGGCATCAAATGTAGGGTGCTCTGATTGGGTGGCAGCCGGTGGTGCGGGAGGTGAAAGAACTCACCCAGAGCAGAACAGAAGAGATCAGAGTTTATGGAATATACTGCAGGGGGGCAGCGGGCAGGACAGCAAAGCAGAGACTGCCTTATAGAGGGGTGTTGAGGGGTCGCAGTTATAAGGCGGAGTGAGGGAGCCTGGGGATGGATGGAATTTTCTGTTTTTTGGGAACTTAGGCACTGTGCCCGGTTGTGACTGGTCAGTGAGGGCCTCTGGCTCTTTTAGGGTGGGTCGCCTAAACAGCCTGTTTGCATTCAGCTCGGTGGCTTTGGGCCCTTTGGTTTTGCTCTATGCCAAAGAGTTAATGATCCTAAGATGACGTTTCACCAAATTTAAAGAATAGAAAAGGCGCCAGTTTGGGTGCAGCCTTGCATCCAAATTCCAGCTCCAGAGTTTACAAGTCTGTGGTCCTGAGCGCGGCCCTTCCCATGTCTGGGCCTCCGCTCTCTCATCTGTAAAATGGGTTAATAAGTATAACACCAATCTCACACTGCTGTTGGCAGGACTGGAGGAAAGCTGTAATCTGCTGTGGCCGGGGTTAGCCGCTGACACCCCAGTGCCCTCACGCCTGTGGTCTTAAGGTAAACTCCCTTCCCACCTCACACCAACACCTCAGTTTCTGGTTTTTTGTTTTTGTTTTTGTTTTGTTTTGTTTTGTTTTGTTTTGTTTTGTTTAACAAGGCACAGTACATGTAGCAGAGTCCTTGACCTCGGCTTTGTTCCTGCCCACCCCTCCCCCACTGCTCCCGGAGTCCTGCACCCACCGCAGTCCAGTGCCACTCAACTTCCATTCTCACGCCAGCCCAGAAAGCCCTGGCCCAGCGTGGGCGGGACCTTGTTGCTCCATCCAGAGCTCGCCCTGTCCTCTGAGCCCCCTCTGCATTGGGCTGCTGGCTGGCGTCCCACTTGGTCCCGCCACCTTTCCCTTCCCTTGGAGGATACTTACCCCGAGGTGTCTACATTCCCAGAGAGGATGATCGGGAATACGGATGTCTGCTCTTACTGTCCGACTTCCTGGCGTCATGACAAAGAGGCTGTCGGATGGCCCAAAGTCAGGTCATCAGGGTGGCAGCCGTCCATTCCAGGGCACTTCATCGGAAGGTGGCTTTTGCCCTCACACTTTGCCTTCTGTAACAGTTCTTTATGTGCCTGGCACATGTCCCTGATTCACGAGAACTTATCTCTTAATCATCTCTATTCTGGGTAGGCAGGCGTGCCTCTGGGTGACTAAGGCCTTGCCCTGCCTCGCACCCACCAACAATTGTCTGTGGTCCTGACACACCAAGGACAGATTTGCTTGCTCAGATTTCAGAATTCTGAAATCTGAAAAAACAAAGGAAAGCTGGGGAAGAAAAGAGAGTGTTGTAAGTAGGAGTCTTTTTTTTTTTTTTTTTTTTTTTGCAAGGGAAAGAAACCCAGCTCCAACTGGCTGAAGAAGGACAAAGACCTGACCGGGGAAAATCCAGCCTGGCTGGCTCGGGGCCCGGTGGGCGGACAAAATATCGAGCTCATCCACCTTGTGCTCCGTTTGCTTTCTTCTCCTCAGTGAGTTTTCCGTTCTCTTTGGGCTCATCTATCATGGTGGCAGTGATGGCCGCTGGTGACTCCTGGTCCCTCCGCCCCTCCGAACCGCCACCCCCTTCCCAGGAACTCCGGAGGAATAGCACATCTCTTTCCCAAAAATCTCCAGAAAAAATGCCCGGAATTGCAAGTCAGGGCCTGACTTGGACCATAAGCTCATCCCCAAGTCAGTCAGGATGGCCTGAGTGTTTGACTGGCTCGACCCAGGTGGATGTCCTGCCCTTGAAGGGGTGGGGAGGACAGGTTGGGGAGCTGAGTGGTGGCAGAAGGCTGTCAGCTCTTCCCAAATTGTGTGAACCGAGAGAGCCAACGGAAGACCTGTGGTTTCCCCCGGGAAAATCAAGAGGCTATCACCCAAAGAAAGAGGGATTAGGTCTTAAGTAGACACTAATGCCAGGTATCCATTACGGGGACAGAGCAAGAGAGAGAGCAGATGAGAGAGAGACACATACAGAGAGACAGAAATATTAGGGAAGCCGACCACTGACACAGAGGAAAAAGACATTTGCAATTTTAAGAAAAGAAGTTCCTTTTTTTTTTTTTTGCTAGCAATCAAGAAAGAATTATTATACCCATGTTCCTAGTAGCATTATTCACAATAACCATAAGGTGGAAACGACCCCAATATCCATCGATGGATGAATGGATAAACAAAATGTGGCATATCCGTGCAATGGCCTATTATACAGTCTTTAAAAGGAAGTAAGTTCTGACACCTGCTCCCACCTGGGTGGCAGCTTCATCGCAGGATTTTTTTACCCAATACCCGGGATTCGTGGTCTTGCCACTTTGAAGCGTGAAGAGGTGGACAAAAGTTTATTAGAGCATCCGATCAGAAAGGAAAATTAGCAGGAAAGCTCTCTTTACAGAGTGGGGGCATCTGAAAGTGAATGCCCACGGACTACAGGTGAGGGTCCTGTTTTATAAGGTCCTGGTCAGCGCTCCCTTCCCTTCCCCCTCGTTCTTTCTCAGGTCCTACCCTTACTGGCTGGATAGCTCTACGTGCTGGGCTGTGCGGTCCTGACCGGCTCGACTCCATTGTGTGAGAGCTCAGACTGGTCTGTGGCCTATCAGTCCTTGTGGGTCATACGTTTTAT
Organism: Prionailurus viverrinus; assembly: GCF_022837055.1. Lineage (NCBI taxonomy): Eukaryota > Metazoa > Chordata > Mammalia > Carnivora > Felidae > Prionailurus > Prionailurus viverrinus. The sequence continues at coordinate 22,026,111 of NC_062576.1, read as the reverse complement.
GATCCACTACTTATCTTTTGTCATGTCTTTTGTCAGATTCCTGAGGGGAACCTGAGGGGCGTAGGTGGCATCGGTTACATTCTTAAGAGGGACCTGACGCTGGAGGGGGTTTGCTGTGATTAGCTGCTCCCAGCATTGTTCCAAAATCTGTTTTTTCCCATCCAGGGACCTCAGGCCCTAACCTTTCCCTCTCTTTTTACCTAATTTACCTATCTTTTCCTATCATACCTTGAGGACATTATGCGAAGTGAAATTAGCCAGACATAAAAGGACAGATACTGTATGATTCCACTTATATGAGGTAGTCAGATTCAGAGACAGAAGGTGTTTGTGAGGGACTGGGGGGGCGGGCAGGGGGATGGCGAGTCATTGATGGGTAAAGAATTTTGGTCTGAGAAGATGAAAACATTCTGTAGGTGGATGTCATGATGGCTGCATGTAATATGAGCACACTTCATACCCCCCGAACCGCACGCTTACAAATGGTTCAAATATTAAATTGCCAGTGCGGGAGACAAGCCTCAGATGAGGAGAAAATATTGCCAAACATATCACTGAAAAAAGGACTTGTATCCGGAGTATATATGCTAGTCCCAAAACTCAATAGTGAGAAAACAACCAAACAGCTAACATATGGGCTTGAAAGATTCGAACAGACATCTTAGCAAAGAAGATAGGCATGCGGAAAAAAAAAAAAAAGTTCAACAAAATGAGTCATAATTAGTGCAAATTAGAACATCTGAACTCCAAAAGACTGGTCATACCCGCTGTTGGTGACAATCTGGAGAGCCCGGAAGTCTCATACACTGCAGGCAGGACCTGGAAAACAGCTTGGTGGTTTTTTAAAAGTTAAATTCACACCCACCGCCTTCTCTTAGGTAGTCACTCAAGGGAAATGACAACACATGTCACTGAAAGACTTGTACAAAAATGTTCACAGCAGCTTTTTGGGCAGCATCCCCAAATTGGGACACGGCCCATCCAAGGGCGAGTGGGGGAGGAGGCTGGGGCATGATCACACCGTGGAGACATCCGCAGCAACCAGAGGCAGGGGACCTCGTGCGTGCTAGAACCCGGATGATGCTAAAATACATGCGTCCAGGGAAAGAAGCCAGATGCTTGGTTTCACTTATGGAAAATTCTGGAAAACTCAAACCTATTCATAGTGTGAGAAAACAGATTAGTGGGGCGCCTGGGTAGCTCAGTCGGCTAGGCGTCCGACTCTTGATTTTGGCTCAGGTCGTGATCTCACGGTTAGTGGGTTCGAGCCCTGGGTCGGGCTCTGTGCGGAGCCCGCTTGGGATTCTGTCTCTTCCTCTCTCTCTGCCCCTCTCCCGCTCATTCTTTCTCTTTCTCTTTCTCTCTCTCAGAATAAACATAAAAAAAAAAAGAAAGAAAGAAAGAAAGAAAGAAAGAAAACAGATTAGTGTTTGCAGACAAGAACAGGGTCACTAGGGAACTTTGGGGGATGATACATCTGTGTTTGCTGTCTTCATTGTGATAAAGGTCTCATGGTGTCAAAACATCAACGTTTAAATATGTGTAACGTATTATCTATCAACTAAACCTCAGTAAAGTTGCTCAAGAATTGATAAAAAAAAATCCAAAAGATACTTCTGGTTTCTATTTTGAGACCGTTTACCTGTGGAAAACAAACTGATTCTGAGCCCAGTTACCTTTGACCTTAATTGAGTTGCTGGGCCTTTGAACTTTGATTTCCACATTTGCAAAATGGGGACAATACCTGCCTCACGAGACTGCCCTGAAGAAGCAGCAAGGTCAAGTTTGTTAAGTGCTCAGTAGGAGGTCTGGGAGCGGACTCGACCCCTAACTTTTGTTGTTATTGACAACAATTTCAATTACTGGAATACTAAAGGGTGTGGAGTAAAGCCTTCTGATTTTTTTTTTTTTTAATTTTTTTTTCAACGTTTATTTATTTTGGGGACATAAGAGACAGAGCATGAATGGGGGAGGGGCAGAGAGAGAGGGAGACACAGAATCGGAAACAGGCTCCAGCTCTGAGCTATCAGCCCAGAGCCCGACGCGGGGCTCGAACCATGAACCGTGAGAACATGACCTGAGCCAGTCGGACACCCAACTGACTGAGCCACCCAGGCACCCCATCATTGCACATTTTTTTTTTCAACGTTTATTTATTTTTGGGACAGAGAGAGACAGAGCATGAACGGAGGAGGGGCAGAGAAAGAGGGAGACACAGAATCGGAAACAGGCTCCAGGCTCTGAGCCATCAGCCCAGAGCCCGACGCGGGGCTCGAACTCACGGACCGCGAGATCGTGACCTGGCTGAAGTCGGACGCTTAACCGACTGCGCCACCCAGGCGCCCCAAGCCTTCTGATTTTTAAAGGCAGTTTCTAAAATGGCATATTCTTATATTATGGGCATAAAACCTGGCAGCCCAGGACACAGAGACTGAATTCAGTGTTCTCTCCCAGGGACCCGAGATTGGCCTGCAAATTCCCTCCTGGTTTTATCCAAAAGGTAACTTCCTAAACACAGACCGGTTTTATTTGTAACTTTTTTTTATTGAAATGTAATATACACACAGAAAAGCACACAACTGTAACAGCTCAGTGACCTTTCACAAATAGAACTCACCCTTGCCAGCATCCAGATCGGGAGACAGAAGGTGGCAACGCCCCGGAAATCTCCACGTGCCCTGTCCTTGGCTTTGCTTTGTTTGGAACTTTTTATATAGGACGTGTGCTTTTTCATGTCTGGCTTCTTCCACTTTGTGACATGCATCTAATTGTTAGCCAGCCCACGTGATTTATATTTTCCATACTTTCTCTCTTGCTACCTTTACAAACATTCTCATATCTTTGTTCAGACTTGAAGGATGAGAGGTTTTGCCAGATTTAGAGAGCAGTGTGGGTAAAAGAAATAGGCCATCCAAAGGCTTGAAGGTGTAGAGAACTATGGGAGACATGCATTTGGGGTAGATATTTCCTACTTAGTTCAAGTGTTTTCATAATTATGATCTTTCAAGTAGTTTCCAGATTTTTCTACAACAAACAATGATGAAATCAATGTCCCTGTGTATATACTCTTACCTATTGGAGGTTATCTTTTGTAGGATTGATTTTCAAATATGAAGCTTGCTGGGTCTGTGAGTTTAAATATTTAATAACTATTGCAAGATTGTGTTACAGAATATTGTAGCAATTTACATTTCCACTAGCAATACAGGAGTTTACCTATTTCCCCATCGCAATCAGTATTGCTGTTTTTAAAAAGGGGGTGCCTGGGTGGCTCAGTCGGTTAAGCATCCGACTTCAGCTGAGGTCATGATCTCGTGGTTGTGAGTTCGAGCCCCACGTCTGGCTCTGTGCTGACAGCTCAGAGTCTGGAGCCTGCTTCAGTTTCGATGTCTCCCTCTTTCTCTGCCCTTCCCCTGCTTGAACTCTGTCTCTGTCTCTGTCTTTCTCTTTCTCAAAATAATAAACACTTAAAAAAAAAAAAACAATGTCTGTTCTGGGGATGGCCCGGTGGCTCAGTTGGTTAAGCATGTGACTCTTGATCTCAGCTCAGGTCTTGATTGCTGGGTGGTGAGTTCAAGCCCCAGGCTGGGCTCTGCCCTAGGCACAGAGCCTACTTTAAAAAAAAAAAAAAAAAAAAAAAATTCTGTCCTGTTGCTTTAATTTGAATTTTCTTTTTCTGGCTTTTAGAGAGACTGAGTGTCTTTTCATGTTTTTTGGCCATTTGGTTTTACTCTTCTGAGAGTTATTTGATTTGGATAGTAGACACAAGGATAAAAGCCAAAGCAAAAAAAAAAAAAAAAAAAAAGAGGAGAACATTCTAAGCACGCATACGGAATAAGCTTGTGGTGTCCAGCCCACAGTAGGTCCTTAGTAAACGGTAGTCATTCTACCGTTTTAATTGTTCACCATTTACAGATGGTGACAGTGAACCTTATTGATGAGACTTAGCAGGCTGCTTCTTGAGTCTGATGACCCTCCTCTGGCTGTAAAGGGTCCTGAAATAACCCACATGACTGATGTCTTGTAACCAGTGACTCAAAAGGCATCAGTCAAGGAAAGGACGTGCTTAGGTTTATTTATTTATTTATTTTTAATGTTTATTTATTTTTGAGACAGAGAGAGAGAGACAGAGCATGAACGGGGGAGGGTCAGAGAGAGGGAGACACAGAATCGGAAGCAGGCTCCAGGTTCCGAGCTGTCAGCACAGAGCCCGATGCGGGGCTGGAACTCACGGACCACGAGATCATGACCTGAGCCGAAGTCAGCCGCCCAACCGACTGAGCCACCCAGGCGCCCCAGGACGTGCTTAGGTTTAAACGAAACCTGCAGTTTCGCAGAGAGAAAAGTGGAAAAAAAAAAAAAAAAAAAGCTAGACTCTTTTCCAACCACTAAGTTGCCCTAAGCCCCTGGTCACCGTACGCTGAAAACAACGGCAGGGCTATTTAGATAGAAATAAAGCCACTGTTTCAGAAGAGACAAAGAGTTCTGCCTTCAGTTTCTGTGATTGTCCATCTCAGGATCAGCCTGAATTATCAAGCATCTGCATTGCAAATACTGGCTGGTTTCAAGAAGAAATCATTCAATTGAAAGCCTGGTGTCGCCAGGCAATTGGGAGAGTGTGTACCAGCCGGAAACCTTCTCTGCTGCAAGCGATAGAAATCTCAACTCCCACTTCCTGAAACAGGACGTATATTGTTCATTTCACAGGCTCCCAAACTGTCTTGGGTTCACAGCGTTCCTGGGCCAAAAGGAATGCCTGCCGCTTCTTCTCATTAAACAAATAGGTCCAAAAGCACGTAGCATTTATGTCCTAACAACTTAGCCATTTGAAAAGAAAATACACATATATGGAAAAGTATTTTATTTATATTTTTATTTCATTTTCAGATGACTGTACATAACTCAGTTGAATTGAGTCCTTAAATAACTTCCATTATTACATTCTACAGGTAATTACCACGAGATGTGTGTCCCTTGGGGCACTGCACAACTTCCCAGACCTCGCAGTCAGGTTGGAGACCCTCTTACCTACATTTCCTCTTCCACATTGATTTTTATGCAGTACTTGCTTTTTATTATGGCAACTCCCATAAAGCCAGCTTTGCAAAGATATGATGTTATTGGAGAGAATGTAGGGCCATTTGATATTACAGCCTTGAACAACCTTGAGCTAGTAATTCACATGGTGTTTGACAGATATCGAGAATCACTATATTTCCCTTGAAGTTTTATAATCCCCCAAAGCCCCTGTGAGTTCAGCGTGGCTCTCTGGGGTGCCCTGGTACACAATCCGAGAAGATCAGGTTAATTTAACAAGGAAGTCAGAAGCAGTTGGTCTTGGGGTTAGTCTGGTGGCTTAGTGATATCATCAAAGATCCACCCTTCTGGCAAGTTGGACCTCTTGGTCTCAAGACAGCTGCCATGGCACCAACATCACATTCTTGCCCCACAGTGCAGCTATCAAAGTGAGAAAGGAAGGAAGAGCAGTGTGACAGGATGACATAGAACTGCTTTTATACTCCATCTGGACCTGGTGGTGGATGGCAGACAGGTGTCTACAGCTGCAGAGACATCTTGAACTAAACAAGGATCTAAACAGAGATAAAAATCAGAGGCCTCCGTCATGTCAACCAGACCTGGAATTGGAAGACTGAGAAGTTTGCCAAGCTAAGCAAGTTCTCAAGGAGACACTATCTCACTAGCCCACCGGTTATCCTAGTCGTTTGCGGGGGACCAGTGTGTTGCTTATGGAGATGGCAGTCCACACGAGAAATCTTGAGTTGTGGAAATATGTTGTGCCTGAATGACATTCGGGTTTTCTTTGGAGAGCCACTGTTTTTGGAGCTACCAAGACAGTCCCTGGATCTAGCGAGGGAGGCTGTGTCTGGAGAGGTGACATCTAGTTGACCAGGGGTCACGGGAGAGACACCCGATCTGAGATTTAAACGTGCAGTGCAGGTTGGCCCAGGGGGCAAAACAGGACTTCAAACAGAGGGAACAGCGCTGGCAGGGAGGGGAGTGGGCACATGGCTCATCGGACTGTTTAGGGTTTGTGTGACGAGAGGTGAGTCAGGGTAGGACTCACAGCCTGTGTGGCCGGCTCTGGGAGTTCGGTTTTGCCCCGAAAGCCATAGGAAGGGCTGAAAGGTTTTAACGCAGGGAAGGATGTGATGAGGTTGATAGTCTGGGGGAACAACAGCATCTATCATGTGGCAGAAATTTCTGGTGCTCACAAAAAGCCTTTCTTTTTCCTCCTGGGCACGTGGTTAGATTACATTTCCCAGACTCCTTTGTGGTCAGGTGAAGCCATATGACGGACTTCTGGTCAACCAAACATGGAGGAAAGGGATATTTGCCATTTTAGGCCTAGCCCGTAAAAATGTCCCCCACGTCCTCTCTCCCCCATCTGCTGGCTGGTGCAGAAGATCTGGGGACCTAGATCGTGGGTCTCCAAGATGGAAATGGCTTGGATCCCTGAGTCACCATGTCATAAAGGGCGTGCTATTGTGTCAACAGTGAATCGATTTTTATTATGTTAACCCATCTAAATGTTGGGTTCTTTTTTACATGGGTTAGCCTACTCTGACGAAAGCCACAACAATAGGTGCTCTTGATGGGGCCTGCTCTGAATGTGGCACTGTCTCATTTAATCCGCACGACAGCCTTATGGGGATGGGGGACGCCGTCTTCCCACTTCTCCAAAAGAAGACACTGGGGCTGAGGCAGAAGCCAGCAGGCGATGGTGGAGAAGCCTGATCCCCACCTGCACCCAAGTGCTGAACCGTGCCGTGCTGGCTCCCAGTACAAGAGGAACAGATTAAAATTGGCTGAGGCAAGGGGACCAGATGAGGAGCTATAGTGACCCCAGCTGGGAGTTCCTGCCTGTAACGCGGGGAAGGTATCAGATGATTGTAAGTGTTAACCGAGAGAATGCACGTGAGGTGTCCAGTGCAGGGCCTAGAACCTGGCAGGTGTATCCTGAACGTTTGATTTTTTTTTTTTTTTCAAGACACTAAGCAAGAACTCGCGGAGGCTTGGGTGAAACCAGGAGAGACATGTTCTGGAAGCAGCTCTTGGCAGGACTTGGGCAAAGCGTGAAGGAGATGGGGAAGCACAAGGTTGGACAACTGCCTTGTGTTGCCATTTGCAGGGACACGGGAGGAAGGGTGTGAGACATCTTGTACAGCGTGAGCTGGGTACAGAGGAGGGAGAGCACAGGGCTCAAGATAATCAACCCTAAACCTTCCGAGATGTGCAGATATTCAAAAGAGGGGCTGCATTCCTGAGCCTCCAGCTGAAAAGAGCTTTTAGCAAACTATCAGACCCTGGATGGATTCCCCCTGTCCTGGAGTGGATACTTTTTATACTTTTTATCTACACAACCTTGGGCAAGTTCCGTAACTCTTTGTGCCTTGGTTTATCTTTGTGCCCTGAAGATAGGGATAAGAGATCATGGGGTTGTTGTGAATATGTGCAGTGTGCTCAGCACAGTGTTAGATATGCAGTAGGAGTAGTAAATGGGAGGCGTTTTCACTACATTCTCTTCTCCCTGATGTTATTTCTCTATGGATGTCTATCTGCACAGAAAAATACTCAGGTAACAGATATGAGCACTGAAAGAATCTTTGCCCATCTTATTCACTGCTACATTTCCAATTAGCTCTTAGAACTAGTTCATGGCAGGTACTTAAATATTTGTTGAATGGATGAATGAAGGAATGCATGTCTCTCCTCTTTTTTTCTTCCTCCGTCCCTCCCTTCCTTTCTTCCCTCCCTCCTTTCTTCCTTCCCTCTTTCCATCCATCCATCCATCCACCCGTCCATCCACCATCCACCCATCATCCACCCACCCATCCATCCATCCATCCATCCATCTACCCATCCATCCACCATCCACCCATCATCCACCCACCCTTCCATCCATCCATCTTAAAAAGATACTAGACTGTAGTGGCTTAATCCACAAGTTCTTTTTCCAATTGTGGTAAAATACACATAACATAAAATCTACCATTTTTAACCACTTTTAAGTGCATAGTTCAGTGGCATTAATTACATTAACACTGTTGTGTAACCATCCATCTCTACGACGTTTTCATCTTCCCAAACTGAAACTCTGTACCCGTTAAACGGCAGCTCCCCATTCCCCTCTGCCCCCCGCCCCCAGCCCCTGGCAACCACCGTCTCCTTTCTGTCTCTAGGACTCTGACTGCTCCAGAGACCTCCCGTAAGTGGAATCATGCAGCCTTTGTCCGTTGTGACTCAACCCACACGTTTTGCAATCACAAAACCTATGTGACCCTGGGAAACGTAACTTTCCTGAATCTCCACCTCCCCTTGTGGAAAAGTAGGAGTACCTACGTCGCGGACTTACTGTTGAAGTGAGATAATGCACAGAAGGTTCTTCGCCCGGTGCCTGGCAAGTAGAAGGCTTGTAGAAATTGCTCGATAAATACTTGTTACACGTAAATATCTGTTCATTAGTAGACACCGGTGTTGTGCTGATCGTGTGTCTGCCAGTGTCATAAGCTCTTTGTCGTATGAACTCATTCAAACCACAAACACCCCTGTGTCGCCGGTTCTATCGCTATCGTTCACGCTTCACAGCGGAGAATACTGCGGCGCAGAGGGGACAGCAACACAGGGCTCCAGAGCCGGTTCACGGCAGAAACGGGCTTGGGATCCAGGCAGCCTGTTCCCGAGGCCCGCAGGCTTTCCCGCGACGCACGTTGTTACCGTCGCTGCCGCTGGCCGTCGGTGGGTGGACGGTCATCCGTCTACACGCATTCAGTCCTGGATCAGGCAGTGAGGGTGAGGGGAGTTGTTGAGGCCCCAGATACGAGGAGGAGACGTCTGAGGGAATCCACGGAAACATCACTGAAAATGCGCTGGCCATTATCTCCCATGTGCGGTCCCAGCCCAGAGGGGCCCTCTTCGTGCTCACACGCTGGTCTCCTTTGGACCCTTTTGGTGGCCGCGGGGACCCTTGTGGTGGCTCCACGTCCTGCTGGGGAAGGCCTGGGGCGCTCCCCGGGTGGTGCAGGTCAGCCGGTGCCTTCTCCCCTTGTTGGCAGAAAGCTTAGCGATCCTTGACCATCCCCTGCCCTGCCCAGTTGAGATTAAAAAAAAAAAGAAACTGTTTCCTCTTCTGGGCCCCAGGGCCACCTCCCACCGCGCTTTATTGCTTTCTTGGCACCCTAGGGGAGCCTCCGCAGCCCTTTAAAAGGAGCAGAGCCCGAAGTAGAATGAGCAGCCCCGGTCTGAGATAAGAGCCCGACAGCAGGTGCACTCTCCCAGCCAGCTCAGGCAAGAGCAGGTGCGCGGGTCACTCGGGCCCTGATGTCTGCGGAGGTGAGCCCGCAGCTGGCCTCTGCCTCTGCCTCCGCACCCTGGCCCTACAAGGGGTGCTGAGAATTGACAAGGCTGGGGCGCTGGGGGCTCCTTTCAGGGCTTGCCTCCCACCCATGTCCGCTCTTCCTTTTCCCCGCTGCAGGGGGCTGTGTCTGTGCGTGACGCTGAGTTTGTCGGTGGCAAGGGGAAGCAGCCAAGCATGGGAGGCAGGTGTCGTGAATCCTGGTATGAGCAGTTCCTGCAGCCCTGTCTGGTCGAACTGCTGGGCTCTGCCCTCTTCATCTTCATCGGGTGCCTGTCGGTCATTGAGAACGGGCCGGACACTGGGCTGCTGCAGCCGGCCTTGGCCCACGGGCTGGCCCTGGGCCTCATCATCGCCACACTGGGGAATATCAGGTGAGACCAGTTCCGAGGGATCGGCCTAGGCTAACCTGGGCGGGCAGAGGCGGGGAGCAAAGCTATCAGCGGGGACCCTGGGCACATACGCGAGTTTCCCAACATTGTACATAGGAGCGTGGGCTGGGCACTCGGACTGCCTGGGTTCAAATCCTACCTCTGCAGCCTATGGGCTCTGTGGCTTTGGGCAAGTCCCTCTCCAAACCCTAAATTCCCCACCTGTAAGATGGGGAGAAGAGAGTATTTTTTGGTTTTTTCCCTCAAGCCCACACATATACAATGCTAACCCAGTGCCGGGCACTGTTCTAAACACTTCCTCCCTCTCTTCCTTCTTCCCTTCTTTCCTTCCTTCCTCCCTCCCTTCTTTCTTTCTTTCTCTTTCTTCCTGCCTGCCTTTATATATATATATATATATATATATATATATATATAAATTTTTTTTACATGTTTATTTATTTTGGAGAGAGAGCCTGAGTGGGGGAAGGGCAGAGACAGAGGACAGAGGCTCCAAAGCAGGCTCTGCACCGTCAGCACAGAGCCCAATGCAGGGCTCAAACCCACGATTCGTGAGATCGTGACCTGAGCTGAAGTCGGATGCTTAACCAGCCGAGTCACCCAGGCGCCCCTGTAAGCACTTTCTAGATATGGACTCATTGAATGCTCTCAACAACCCCTTGAGGGTAGTTGCTATCATTACCCTCACTTTCCTGGTGTGGCCGAGAAAGGCCACGGGACTCGTCCATGGTTTCTTGGTTAGTAAGTGGCAGAGCCAGGAGGAAGCCCACGCTGAGAGCCCCACGGGAATCAAACGGCACCAAGTGCTCAGCTCCAGCGTTACTGGTGCCATTAGAATAGGGTTTTCCTCCAGCCTAGGGAAAGGCGGAGTTCAGCCACTCGGGAGCTCTTTTGCAGAGCCCGGGCACTGGTAAAGGGACGCCAGGATACCTCTCTCTGTCTCCTAATTTGGAGTCTGGGGTCTCATTCTGACTGATGGCCACATCTCTTGAGGGCTGGAGCTCTGAGTGAGTCCGGAAGGAGTTAAGGGATGGTCGCCCACCAGGTCCTTCCTCTGGGCACCGTGGGCTCTGGGTGTAGGGCAGGAATGGGGCTGCCCGCTTCTCCCCGGCTGTCCCCCGCATCCCTCACCCCACCAGTGGGCCCCTCAGGGAAAACGGGCAGGATCTGGTGCCTGTTTTCTACTTGGGCAAGGTCCTTGGCTCACTCTGGTGCTGCAGGGCCATCCTGGGGGGCTGCCTGGGGGGCCACCTTCGCTCTAGTGTTGGCCTAGACCTTGGTCTCAAGACTTCCTTCTGCTTTTGCGGGTGACAGTGGTGGGCACTTCAACCCTGCGGTGTCCTTGGCGGCCATGCTGATCGGAGGCCTCAACCTGGTGATGCTCCTTCCCTACTGGATCTGCCAGCTGTGCGGGGGGCTGATCGGGGCCGCCTTGGCCAAGGTGGGTGATCCCCACGGGGGCTGGGGTGAGGGGAGTGGGGAGTCGGAGGCGCCCCACTTTTTTCCTCTAGGATTTTCCTTCATTGGGATTGGGTGGGTCCTTTTCTCCCGGGAAGGGGGCCTTTGGCTCTCCTTAAACACACCCTGTTCTGTCAGTGTCTGGACATAGCTCTCCCCTGGACAGACCAGGAAGCAGAATTTGGGACTTGAAGTTTCTCTCCCTGAGACCATTTCTGGCTTTGGAATGGCTTTGGGTAATGTTTCTAGTGTTTTGCCATGAATTCATTCACTCACTCATTCGTTCATTCTACAAACTGAGGGTGTGGGGAGGCTCTGGTAACTCTCCTTGAACTAACTTCTCTGCCTGTTCTCCAGTTTGCCTGCCTTTAGACCGAGTCCCTCTACGTGTGATGGGAGTTAACAATCAGTTTATGTCTGGAATCTTCTTCTGGCAGGACGGCTACCGCCTCCTCCCCGCCACTCAAGTTTTTACAGACCCACACATCACTTCACGGATGGACTCCCTCCTTGCCTCCTTCCCTTCTTTTTTCCCCTTCCTGTTGCTGTTAAGTCTCAGTACAACCAGGGGCCCTGCAGGATGTAGGGCTTGTAGGCGTGCGTGTTAAGGGGCGTGGGGTCGGGTTGGGGGAACAGGGGGCGCCCGTTAGCCTGGCTGGGATTCGGCCCGTAGCTCTAAGCACTGGCCCATGGCAGACTTTGGTCTGGAGTCCCATTTTGCTGTCTTCCCTGCCCTGGTCTCCCCGTGTTCTGCAGAGTGGGGGCTGGACCTTCCCGCTCTGATCCCTGATGGAAAGCAGTTCCTAGGCTCTCCCTCCAGCCGGGCCACCCACAAACCCGCCCAACACAATCTGGGCAGTGCGGGGCGGAGGCTCTGGTCACTGAGCACACCCTCCCTGCGAAGCAATTCACACAGCTTCTCTCGGTAAATCTCCCGGCCGCGTCACAAGGGGCCACAGTCGGTTCTTAGAGGGCACTCGCTGCCTGAGTTCAGAGCTCCGATTACCATCACCTCCACTTTACGGAGGAGGAAACGCAGACGAAGTCGGTAGCTGGCCCAGGTTCAGCCGAGCCGGGAAGCAGCCGGGTCCAGATTTAGGTCCAGGGTCCAGAAGCTTGCTCTGCTCTCTTCCCTTTCCAGGTGCCCTGATGACTCCTGAGGCTGACTTCCTGTCAAGCCTCGGGGTTCCCTCGCCCCTTCAAAGGGGCCTTAAAGGGGGCTGGCAGTGGGGTGCATCTGGTCGGATGTGTTTGCGAGTTGAGTAAGGTTTTTTTGTGTTCTTTTTTCCAAAGAGGATCGTCTAGTCACATGAGCTCTGGGGCCCCGACCCCTGCAGCCACTGCTGGGTTATCCCGTTTTATAGATGAGCAAGAGGAGGCTCAGAGAAGTCCGGTGGCTCTCAGCGAAAACTGAAGCTGGGGTACGCGTGACTGTGGATTGGACAGAGCCTGTCACTGCCCCAGCGGTTGGGGGGCACGCGCTTCCCCTCGCTGCCCGCCGTCCCCCTGCCCTGCCCACACGGTGAGGCCAGTGGCTTCTCTTCTCTCCGCAGGCAGTGAGTCCTGAAGACAGGTTCTGGAACGCGTCTGGGGCGGCCTTTGTGACGGTCCAGGAGCCGGGGCAGGTTGGGGGGGCGGTGGTGGTGGAGCTGATCCTGACGACCCTGCTGGCACTGGCTGTTTGCATGGGCGCCATCAACGAGAAGACGCAGGGCCCTCTGGCTCCATTCTCCATTGGCTTTGCCGTCACCGTGGACATCCTGGCCGGGTGAGCGGTCCTGGGCCAGCCTTTGGGGTTGGGGTACCCAAGGAGGCACCCCTCTGCCCCTCTAGTAAGTTATTGCCGTGATGGAACGTGGGCCTCAAATGACCCTTCTAACATCATTCCAGGGAAGTCAGAAAACTGGCTTCTCAAGTGAAATTTTCCTTTCTTTTGAAAAAAGTTTTTTTAATGTTTATTTATTTTTGAGAAAGAGAGAGAGAGAGAGAGAGAGAGAGAGAGATGGAGAGCAAGTGGGGAAGGGAGACACAGAATCCGAAGGAGGCTCCAGGCTCCGAGCTGTCAGCACAGAGCCCGACACGGGGCTCGAACTCACCAACTGTGAGATCATGACCTGAGCTGAAGTCAGACGCTTAACTGACAGAGCCACCCAGGCACCCGGAAGTTTACCTTTTTTTGTAGCGTTAAACATTTCTGTGAGCTGTGTTTGTTCAGTCAGTGGGAAGCCAGGTTTTAGCCTCAGCCTCACAAAGAGCTTCCATACCCACTGACTCATCTAGGGTGAGCCCCTCAGGGGTGCAGGAGGGGTTTAAGGAGACAAGCTTGGGTCAGGGATTGTTTCTCCCATGTTATATATGAGGAAACTGAGCCCAGAGAGAACATACATGACTTATTTAAGGTCACTGGACAGTGGCAAATTAAAGGACAGATCTGGGATAAGAGCCCAAATCTCTTAGGGAAGGGGACAAGCCCCTTCCTTTTTTTTTTTTTTTTTTTTTTTTAGTGTTTATTTATTGGAGAGAGAGAGGGAGAGAGGAGCAGAGAGAGGGGGGACAGAGGATCTGAAGCAGCCTCTGAGCTGACAGCAGAGAGCGGGATGCGGGGCTCGAACTTATAAACCAGACCTGACCCAAAGTCAGCCGCTCAACTGAGCCACCCACGTGCCCCGAGGGAGCCCCTTCCTAATGCCCACCTCCTTTCTTTCTCTTGGACACAGAACCAAGTCTAGGCGGTCCGGCTCTGCCGCCCACATCGCTGTCATCCTTTGGGAGGTGGAGTCTGGGGAGCTTGGGGGGGCGGGGGGCGTGCGGAAAGCGCGTGTAAAGCCGCGGCGGTGCTTTGCTGCCCCCTAGCGGCTGTTGGTTCCTTTACAAGCCAATGATTCATCCTTTGGACTTTGGCTGCCGGGCAGGGGACCCCGGGAGAGCCTCAGCAACGCGGCAAGGATACCGACCCCAGAACCAGAGAGGTAGCCCTGGAGAACAGCCCCCCCCTCCTCCCGTAGGAGACGCCAGGCCCCAAGCTTGTGGCACAAGAAGGGCTAATAAGGGTTAGCTAGATTAAACGCTTGTACGTGAATTATATTGTGAGTCTTGGGCTCCTAAGTGCATTTTCGCAGTGGCTCCTGACAAGAGCCTATGAGATAGGTACTCTGTCCTCAAGCGAAGGGCACACAGCTAGAAAGAGCTGGGCTGGATTTCGGATGCAGGTCAGCTTCACTCCGAAGTTCATGCGGTCGACGCTGACTGCTTGCCTTGGTTTCTTCAACGTCGACGAGGACCTGGACCCGTTTTCTCTTCCTGTCACCACTGAACTCTCTCTCTGCTGTCTGTTCTTCTAGAAGGGCGTGTGGGGAGTGACAGAGAAGCCTTCCACTTCCCGGTGCTAATAGCCTCTTCGCCTGTGTCTTCTTTGGGATCCACCCCCCTCCCCCCGCCCCACCAGAGCCCCACAATATGGTGGCTTCAAGAGGGTTTCTGGGTGGTGTGGACTTAAGCCTAGTTGGGGAAATGAACTTGACCTTGACGCGGGCTGGGGCCTGGCTGGGATCTGGCGACCATGTGGCTGGGTGTTTGCAGGGGTGCTGTGTCCGGAGCCTGCATGAATCCTGCCCGTGCCTTTGGACCTGCTGTGGTGGCCAATCACTGGGACTTCCACTGGATCTACTGGCTGGGCCCGCTCCTGGGGAGCCTCCTCGTAGGAGTGCTTATCAGGTAGGAGCGTGACCCAGGGTCACTGGCCCCTCTCGTGGGCACCTGGTGTCAGTTCCCAGAGCATCCAGGGCTAGAGGGCTGGGATCTCACTTGGGTTTGAAGAAGGGAAGAGGGAGTCTTTTCCAGAGACAAAGATTATGGCTCCAGGACCTTTGGTTCCAAGCGACGGAAATCCATCTCAACGTAGTTTACGTCCCAAGGGGGAATTCACTCACTCACATAAATGAGAAGTTCACACGTAGCACCGGCTTCAGGTGGTGCTCAAACAGTGTCTTTAGGACTTGGTCTGCTATCCTCTGGGCAGGCTTCATGCGCCGAGAGGCTCTCCGGGAGAGGCAGAGATGCTCGCTGGAAAAGCTAGGCTTCCATGTCAGCAGCTTAACAACCCCAGAAGAGATAAAACGACAGCTCTAGCAAAAGCCCGGGGTCTCACGTTCACTGGTTTGGACTGGCGCAGCATGGGTCGTGACCTCCTCTGCATCCACCCCTGTAGCCACGGGGCTCGGGCACTCTTCCTGGCTATGTCGGGAGTTGGGGCGAGGTCAGCCTCACCTGCACAGCCACGTGGACCACGAGTAGGGGAGCTCCTCACGGGGCGGGGGAGTCCTATCCACAGAGAGAACCGGGGAAATGGTGCCCCCAAGAGCACGCGTGCCGGGAGATGCCATTGACACGAAATGCAACGTGAGCAGAGCTCCCTGGCCTTGTGCGGTGGGGAACAAGGTGGATGCCACCACAAGGATAGTATCTGCTTGACTGCTTCCCCTTGAGCTCTCCTTTTGTGAGCTTTGAAGGTCTGCAGGGGCCTGGTGTGTTTTTTGTTTGTTCGTTTTCCCTGCTCCAGGCCCTGCAGGGACTAGGGTCTGGACTTGGTACACGTTGAACCTGCCTCCCGCAGTCTGGGAGGGCACGGTCGCTGGGCTGGTCTCTAGCGTTTGCTGTCATTGCCCATCTGCAGTCCGGCTTAGCCCGCGGGTTGGCGATGAAGGGCGTCACTGTTGCTTTCGGAATGGCCGAGAGCATCTCCAGGGAAAGGTTACTGGAAAGCAACCAGGAAAGAGTTTCTCCCTTTCCCTGAGGGGATGTGGCTATTGAGGCTGGAAGGGCTCAGGAGAGCATCTTTCTGGAGAATTCTGGGCCTGGAGACACTTGATGAAGGGCTGGGTCTCTCCTCCAGAGGCTCGGGGGCCTCATGGGGCCATCTTTTTTTTTTTTTTTTTTTGTAGGTTCATCATTGGAGATGGGAAAACCCGCCTAATATTTAAGGGACGATGACCCTGGTGGCATTGTTGCGGCCCCACCCAGAATGCAGACAGGTCACCTTCTGCATTTCCTGCCTGGGCAGAGGCCCAGAGGAGCCCCTCACTTGCTTCCCCCCCCCATGTGCGCCTGGCTTCCCAGATAGACAGACTGTCGCTAAGTTCTGAGGATGCTCTATGTTCTCCAAACTCCACTGGGCTCGGTGGAGACCTCAGCCTGGGGGGCGTGTTGCCAGAACGAGGGAGAGGTCTTTCTCGGGAGGGAGGGTCCCAGGAGCTGAATAGGTGGCTGTTTATGCGCAGGAGTTCACTGCCCCCGGCCCCCTCTCCTTCTCCTTCTTCGCTGTTACAGAAGGGCCTTCAGGGGGTTTCCCTGCTTCCTGAGCTGCCACTTTAGCTTTGCAATAAATAGTCCACTATTTCCTTTTGGGTGCATTTGCCTTTCATTTCGGACATGGGCGCTGCTGGGGAGGAAGCAAAAGTCTGGGCTGGGCCTTAGCTGTCCGGAGCCTGGCTTAGGGTCCGCATCAAGGTAGGTACTGAGGACGTGGGCAGTCCTAGAGCCCGTCTTCCACCAGGCCAGACCCATCCTGGAGCCCTGCCAGGAGCTCAGAGTCAATCCCTGATCAGAGGCCGCAGGGTCCAGGGTCTGGTTTAGTGGCCAGTATCACCTAGGACACGGATCAGCCCCCCTGAGGTGCTTGGTCGGGGATGGGGGTGGGTATGGGGGTCGGCCAGAGCTGTAAGGATCTCCCAAGGAGATCAATAAGATGGCATAACATAGGTCTGGAGAGAGAGTGGTGTTTCGATGGAAGATATGACTATCACGAATAAGGAAGGATTGGAAAAAGATACGGAGACACATTCGTAACCTCATACCTTCCAAAAAGAGTGCATCATCTCTACAATCTATGGGTCACCGATGGAAGTGGGTCATTGTAACACCATGAAGAAGGGCCAGGGAAAAGTAATCCTCAACAACGAATGAAGACTCACCCACTTCTACGAGATGAGCAAAATGCTCACCCGAGTAAAAATGAACAAAATGCTTAGAGAAAATCACCGATATGCTTTGAGGCTGCCTGGTGAGAAAATGGGCACACCACATACCCAAACATCCAGAGCAGTTTTGGGAGACAAGGAGAATAGCAAATAACAACAACAACAACAACAACCCTTAAAAAAAAAAAAAGGAAAAAAGACAAACAGGCAATAATATAAAACCAGTAACAAGCAAATTAGAACATTTACAAAGAGTGACAAGTGTGAAAAGTTACTGTTTCATTTGTTTATGTGATGAAGTAAACCTTTGCAGGATGCTTGGGTGGCTCAGTTGGTTAAGTATCTGACTCTTGGTTTCAGCTCAGGTCATGATCTCACAGTTCGTGAGATCAAGTCCTGTGTGGGGCTCGGTGCTGACAGCTCGGAGCCTGCTTGAGGTTCTCTCCTTCTCTCTCTGCCCCTCCCCTGCTTGTGCTCTCTCTCTCTCAAAATAAATAAACAAACATTCAAAAAAAATTAAATAAATAAAGAAAGAAAGCTTTGGTAAATCTAGTAAATAACAAAATAGTTATATATACATACACATACCTGCGTACATACAAACATATACGTGTACATACACACATATGTATACACATGCGTGCATATGCATGAACACGTGTGTAACTAACACTGATCATTTAGTCCATGCTTGGCACTTTGCATAATGCTTTCTATGCCTTATCTCATTTGCTCCCCACAACCTTATGGGGTACAGCACAGTGGGTTGAATAGCGTCCCCCCCACACTCATGTCCGCCTGGAACCTCAGAGGGTGACCATATGTGGAAGTAAGGTCTTTGCAGTGTAATTAAGGTAGGGATCAATCAAGGTGAGATCGGGCTGGGTTGGGGGGGCCCTAAGTCTGATGGGAGTGTCCTTAGAAGAGACAGAAAAGGACACACAGAGACACAGAGAAGAAGGCACGCGGAAGAAGGATGGGGGCAGAGACTGGAGTTACTGCGTCACACGCCAGTACCAAGAGTCCCGGGAGCTGCAAGAGGCAATGAAGGTTTCTCCCTCACAGCCTTGGGGAGCCTGGGGCTGCTGACACCCTGATTTCAGACCTGTGGCCTCGGAACTGTGGGAGAGTAAGTTTCTGTTGTCTTAAGCCACGCAGTTTGTGGTAATTTGTACAGCAGCCCCAGGAAAGTAACACAGGCAGGTACCCTCACCCCTTCTCATCTTCCAGGGGGACAGATGCGGCTTCCAAGCGATGGTGTCACCCAGAGTCCCACAGTCTGTCGGTCGAGCCAAAATGTGAGATCAGGAATGTTTGTAGGGTTCATGATCTTTGCCATCACCCTTGGACGTTTCTGAATGAGGGACAGTATGTCTCCTGTCTCATCTCCTATTTGCCGGTTAGTCCCCATTAGGAGGGGGGCAGGAAGACACGCACTGTACCTTCTCACTGCTTACTTGCAACTGGACTTCGAGTCCTGGTCTCTCATGACAATTTCTGGACCATAAGCTCTCAAGAGGAAGGTTGTTGCTAATTCATCTTTGCATCGCCACGTTATTTGGTGGCAAGTACGGCACAGGCTATGGCACAAGAACAGCCACTCAGATCAATGGCACAGAATAGAGAACCCAGAGATGGACCCACGAACAGACGGCCAACTCATCTTTGACAAAGCAGGAAAGAATAGCCAATGGAATAAAGACAGTCTCTTCAGCAAGTGGGGCTGGGAAAACTGGACGGCGACACGCAGAAGAATGAACCTGGACCACTTTCTCACACCAGACACAAAAATAAACTCAAAACAGATGAAAGACCTCAACGTAAGACAGGAAGCCATCAAAATCCTCGAGGAGAGGGGCGCCTGGGTGGCGCAGTCGGTTAAGCGTCCGACTTCAGCCAGGTCACGATCTCGCGGTCCGTGAGTTCGAGCCCCGCGTCAGGCTCTGGGCTGATGGCTCAGAGCCTGGAGCCTGTTTCCGATTCTGTGTCTCCCTCTCTCTCTGCCCCTCCCCCGTTCATGCTCTCTCTCTGTCCCAAAAATAAATAAACACGTTGAAAAAAAAAATTAAAAAAAAAAATCCTCGAGGAGAAAGCAGGCAAAAACGTCTCTGATCTTGGCCGCAACAACTTCTTACTCAACATGTCTCCAGAGGCAAGGGAAACAAAAGCCAAAATGAACTATTGGGACCTCATCAAAACAAAAAGCTTCTGCACAGCTGGGGCACCTGGGTGGCTCAGTCAGTTAGGTGTCTGACTGCAGCTCAGGTCATGATCTCACGGTTTGCGAGTTCAGGCCTCGCATCGGGCTCTGTGCTGACAGCTCAGAGCCTGGAGCCTGCTTTGGATTCTGGGTCTCCCTCTCTCTCTGCCTCTCCCCCACTTGTGCTCTCTCTCTCAAAAATAAATACGTTTAAAAAAATTTAAACATATTATAACTAGTGTAGTATAATAAAAAATTATGGAGAGCCTGTGTGGCTCTGTTGGTTGAGCGTGACTCTTGGTTTCAGCTCAAGGCAGGAGCTTTGTGAGTTGGAGCCCCACACAGGGCTCTGTGCTGGCAGCACGGAGCCTGCTTGGGGTTCTCTCTCCCTCTCTGCTCCTCTCCCCCTCTCGCGTGCTGTCTCTCTCAAAATAAATAAACTTAAAAAAATTATATTACGGTGAAAAGGCCCTAAATTTAGGACCTAGTTTTTCCACTTTCTAGACCTGTGACCAAGGAAAATTTCTTAAATTTTGTCAATTTTTTCTTTTTTTATTCTTACAATGAGGAGAGTAATATTAAGTTCTCCAAGTCCTTTCCAAGTTCTAATGTTCTGGGAATCTACTGCAATAAATGACCTCTCCAAAGGCAAAAATAAATAAGTAAACAAATAAATAAAAATAAAAAATAAATACAAGAATGGCACAGGCAGGCTGATCCCAATGACTCTCAAAAGTCATTCAGACCCTCCAGAGTAGAATCCAAATTTGACCCAGATCATCCCCACCCTACCTCTCGTCTTCTCAGAACAAGGAGGAACTGGAAACGGGGGATGTCAGAGCTGGAAACTCCATGACGGTAAAATGCAGTGGCTACGAGTTTGGATTCTGAGCAAGATCCGAGCTTAGATCTTAAGACTGTTCACGTTCTTTGCTGTGTAAGCTTGAGAAAGGCAACTTCACGTCTCTCCGCTGCTTTTTCTGTACAGCGGAGGCAGGGCCATGGAATGCGTGGGAGTATAACCTGACGTTTGTAGAGCCTTCGCACGATGCCCAGTACAGGCGAAACGGAAGACGTGTCAGCTCGTGGTACGTGGTGTGATGTAATCAAAGGCTCTGACTTTGCAGGTACCAGAGTCATGGTGAGGGGCGGAGGTCTAGAAAGGAGCTTCTAAATGACCTTCGCACATGTCTATTTTTTCACCTACCTTCTTTGGGCCTCTCAAAGGGGAAGAAGTTGGGAACCACTCACGGCTGCCTGACCCCAAAACCCGGCGCAGCTGAATAATTTGACTAAATCACAGAGCGATCTAACGGCAGAGCTCAATAGAATCCAGGATTTGGGACACACGGTCTAGTTTTCTTTCCTTAAAAAAAAATTTTTTTTTAATGTTTTATTTATTTTTGAGACAGAGAGAGACAGAGCATGAGCAGGGGAGGGGCAGAGAGAGAGGGAGACACAGAATGTGAAGCAGGCTCCAGGCTCTGAGCTGTCAGCATAGAGCCTGACGCAGGGCTTGAACCCACAAACTGTGAGATCATGACCTGAGCCGAAATCGGATGCTTAACCAAGTGATCCACCCAGGTGTCTTTTTTTTTTTTTTTTTAATTTATGTATTTAAATCCAAGTTAGGTAACATATAGTGTAACAACGGTTTCCGGAGCAGAACCCGGTGATTCATCACTCACATGTAACACCCAGCGCTCATCCCAGCCAAGTGCCCTCCTTTATGTCCATCCCGCCTCCCCTCCAGCAGCCCTCAGTTTGTTCTATTTAAGAGTCACTTCTGCAACTCTCCGTCATCAGCCTGTCCAAGAACCCTGGGAGTTGCGGCAGCCCCGAAGAGCAGAATGCCGGTCTCCTACCCTCCTGCCAAGTGTCTGTCTCCGTGCCTGTGGTGCTGCCCGTGTCTCTCTGCCACGTGGTGCTGCTGTTGGGGCTGGTCCTCGGACGTGGTGCGTGCCCAGTTGCGCTTGTCCGGCCCAGGGTAGCTTCTTGGAAGAGGGATCCCTTACTGACACTTCCACACCTTCCATGTCAAACACGCTAGCATACCCGCGGGCCCTGTGCTCAGGTATCCAAGCACCTTACGCCTTAAGGCTGCGGGCTTTCGGATCTTGTCCCCCTTCCTCCATTCTCAAGTGCCACCATGTCCAGGTGGGTTTCGGTATCCACCTCTCGTGCAACCCAAAGCCACGGTTTCCCTTCGTGTCCTCGGACTCATCGTGAAGTTTGGGCGGTGTGTGTGTGTGTGTGTGTGTGTGTGACTAGCTGTAGATCTTTTTTTTTTTTAATTGAAGTATAGTTGACACAGTGTTATGTTAGTTTCAAGGGTACGACAGTGATTGGGCAACTCCGTCCTTATGCTGTGCTCACAAGCATATTCACACTGCCACCTGTCACCATACAACGCTATTACATTGACAACGTTCCCTGGCCCTTCATCCCGTGATGTACTCATCCCATCGCTGGAAGCCCGTTCCTCCTACTCCCCGGCCCCCAGCTATGTTCCTTTTAGTCCTGAAACACAAAAACGTTCATTCACCTCCCTTCAAGTCTAGTCGATTTAACCGTGTCTAGAAATTGCAGATTTGTAGCCCTTACAGAATTGTTTTTCCCCTTAGAGCTCTAAAGTCTCTCGTGTCATTCCCAGACCTGGGTCTGTTCACAGACCTCGATGTCTGTGAGGGAACGGAGGCCAGAGGATGACGCCATCGTCTTCACTTCCTCCCAAAGGGTTGTGCCCATTTACTCAAGGAAAACACGGGAAATTTCCAGGGATGCTTAGACACTGACTCGGCAGTTGTAATTCGCGAGGACACCGGGCACCAGCGGTCCAGCACAGGGCAGAGGCTTATAGAGCCCGGGGAGAGGCACACGCGGTCCACCTCACGTTCAGGTGGATGGCTCCCGAACCCCGGGACTCTTCTCGCAGTGCCTGCGACTTTAGTTAGAAACACGTCCTCGCCCAGTGGCAAAGTGTCTACACTGACTCTATGACCGTGGAGTTGAAATTGTTGCCACAAGAAGGGCAGACGGAGGCCGCTGGAACTCTTCCAGGGAAAACGGTAAATCTAAAGCCGCCCTGTGTCTTTGGGGAGATCGTCCATACTTGTTCAGGCCGCCAGGAGAGGCTGTGCGTGGGGGCCTCCAGGGCGAACTCCACCCTGGAACATTCCTTGTTCCAAGGAATGGAAGAGCCATTCCTTGGGACTTCTCTGACGGTGACAGCGAACGGCGGTGGCCTCGCAAGCCCCCCGGCCCCTCAGGGCAGGGAGAGCAGGGAGCTGCAGTCACTCCGAAACTCTCTTGACACAGCCACTGGGACCTGCTTTTATTACCTCTGTAAGTTCTCTTTTCCCTTAATAGAACGCCTCCTTCAAATGATGGCAAAACCCAACGGGAGTCATTTATTTTAGACATTTATTTCACAGACAAGTTTTCAAGAAGACAGCTAAGCGAACGCGGATACAGAACAACGAAGAGACGCACGCTGACAGGTGGAACGCCCTCGGCGGCCGAGCGAACAGCTGCACGGGTGGCCGGCACTCCTTGCTTTGGGGACTGCCCCCACTCGTCACAGCCCAGTCCGGACCGGCCCGGCCGCCAGACCTCCCGCACCGCTTCCGTCACCGCAGCCACCTGCCACTGGCTACCGAGGCGGGGAGCGGCGGGGGCTGCCTGCTGGTGGACACGAGTGACCTGGCCTTTCTCCGCACCGGGCGGGCTCCCGGCACCCCTCTTCCCAAAGCACGCAGTGGTTCCGTGTGGCCTGCACGTCGCACGCCGTGGTGGGCCAGGCTGGGCACCTGGCCTTATGACCTCTTCCTCATCTACACTGTGCCCCGTCATCTCACTAAACGTTAGAGCCAGAGCAGTCTTGCAGATCAAGTTCAACGTGTCTCCAGATAAGGAACACGGGCCAGAGAGGCAGAGATGTGTCACACGACACTCAGTGATAGCGACAAGACTAAAACGTGTCCCTTTTGGTTTCTGGTCTGATGCTCAGTCGCCTGGGGCAGGTGGCCCTGAGGGGCTTAAGCGTATGTGTGAAGTTTCCCTCTTCAAAGAAGGTTTATGAATAAATTAGGGCATACGGGTAATAAAGTCACCGGTAGGAACTGGAGGTATTTGTGGGGGTAACAAAGCAAGTGTAGGCAGGGAATACAAGCCAGTCTCCAAAGTGCCTTGGATAAGATGTCAGAGAATAAAATGTCTACTAATTCGAACTACTCTAAAAAAATAGGACTGGGCATAATTTTTAAAGAAACACAGTAGGGTCAAACAAATACGGGTTTTAGGTAATTGGTTGAGGTGGCCTGTATGTTTTGTTGAGCTTTCCAGCAGCCAGAACAGAGAGAGAAAAGGAAGAAGTTATAAAAATCACAGTGTTTGTAATTTTTTTTTTTCTGCTTAGGATCAGAGCTTTCCCTGGTACCGAGACCCAGAAAAAAACCTTTTCCTATGGATCTTCATAAAGGCAATGTAATGTGATATAAAAGACACATCACTACTCATTTTGACTTTCATGCTCCAGATGGAAAAAGACAGAATGCAAGATGTCTTGGCCTAAGACAGTGGGTGGGACCTTCTATTTCCTCAGAACAGAGACAGAGTTCAGGAAGTCAGTTTAACCCATGTCCAAACAGCCCATTTACCATCAGGAATACGGGTAGGGGAACCCCGGTTCCACCTCTGCGTGACCCCAGACGTACGAGACTTCCACAGGACCCGCGTGTTCCGCTCGAGATGGAATGAATCCTGCACCCTTCCCGCCATCGGGCACGTCTGAGAGGCGCAGGTACAGACACAATTTGGGGCAATTCGGAAAAACTCTTTTGCAGGTGAAAGTGATTTTCTCACAGTCGAGTCACTGACCTTCGGCAAGTGACACGAAGGTAACCGGCACTAATGACCTTTTGCCGCGACACTTCCTCTGTCAGACTGCAGGTTCCTGGAGCATGGGCACCGTGTCTTCTTCCACTTTCGCATCCCCTCACTGTGCCTGGGAGACGGCCTTACACATAGCAGTACTTAATAAATACGTATGAATAAATCATCTACTTTCCTGAATCATGCTTCAATATAGTTAGTCCTGTGTACACATCGCTAAGTGGTGATTCCTATCAATGTATCAATGTGCATCTTCACTAGCACTGGGATTCCAGAGCATCTACGCACTATCAGCACACGCCCACGGGCACGCACGCGTCTTACTGTGCTAGGCACACTACCGACAAGACACTGCACTCACCGTTAAAAGTCTATAACTCGGACCACACGCAGGAAGTCAACCTACTGAGGTGTGAACAATCGTAACATCTCCAACCAATGTAAATCAGAAACATCTATCAATGCATACCTGAGTCACCTGCCTTCCGGCAGGCCACACCCTATTCTGGCACCACGAACTCAACGTCTTTCTACACCGCCCACCCTCCTTGGTATTCTGCTGAACAGGCTTGGAAAGATTCAAACGTCCTCAAAGGAAAAACATGATCTCCAGATGTCTCCAAGTAAGAGGACACCTGACACGGGAGAGGAGGTAAGATCAAAAGTATAATCTCTACACAGCCCTGACTCTGGCTGTCCTTCCACTAAAGTCGGGACTTCCCTTCCCTAAGCCAAAGCCGCCCCAGGTTGCCTATGTACTAAGAGTATAAATGTCACTGGTCTCATCCTGGAGGAACCAGCCTTGGATGACCAGGTTCCCTGGTTTCACCTGTAACTTCCAGGAATGAATTAATTACCTCCCTTCCCACCCCCACCTCCCCATTTTGACTTTTGCTTCAATACCCATTGGGCTAGTGTGAGGGGGTTATTGAAGAGATTTCTCAGACCTACAGGTAAACGAGGAAAACAACAGTGTTCTGGATTGGAAGTTTCTGCACATCTTTCCACTTTTCACTCAGTAACTATAGAGTATATAAATTACTCCGGGCTCTACAGTTAGGTTGACGACCCTAGGAACAGGGACTAGAAGCCTCAGAGACGGAGGGTGTATTTAACAAACAGCCTGGAGGTGGTGCTCTGAATGAGGTGGGGATCTGATCTACAGCAGGCCCAAGGGGTCTGACTGCTGTTAGAGAATGTTTCCGGTTTCTACCTCACTTCCTCCCTAACCTCTTAAAGTTTTAGAAAACTATTATTATGTAATGTCATACTAAGCCGTGGGGTTGGGAGGCATAAAATGTGCCAACATGCCAGTCGCGTTCTAGGTAAGACCCAGAGCAGGTGGAGGGCAGAACGTGTCTGAATGAAGATTCTACTTTATGTTAATGCCACACACCACAGGCATGCATCCTGTTCAATCTGGAGAGGGCCCGGTAGTTCAGGAGAGTCAGATAAGAGCACCCGGAACAACTAAGAGGTAAGTGTGGGACTTACGAGAAACGGTAAAAGGAACCGGATAATTACGTAGAGGCTGGAGAAACCGCAGCCGCGGGCAGAGGGGTTCAGTCTTCAGGTGCAGAAAAGGTCAGCCTGGTGGGTGGTGGGTTGCTTCTCGTCTCCACGGAGGGTGAGGGGGCAGTAACGTGGTTTCAGTGGCAGAACCTCTACCCTCGCTCTGTGGGTCAACCGGCCACCAAAAGGGCACAATTGCAACAGACTTCTGAAGGGGGCTCAATCTCCTTAACGACTGCCTTCAAAACCAAGATGCATGCCATGTCATCCTGATCAGACTCCTGAAAGTTCTACCCCCAAAAGAAATCTGGGATCAAGTTGCATCCAGGATCCCACGCGGTGGACAACGGGAAACCTTCGGCAGGTCGGGTCTGCTCGAAAACAACTTTCACAGCGCGGAGGGACCTTGAATGTTGCTGGACTCGGCAGTCCCGCAGCAGAGGCCTTGACATGCCGAAGGGGCCGCCGTTCTGAACCCTGACAGATGTCCTCCCCACTTGGCCAAGGGAGACGTTGAGACGCACAGAAGGAGAGGAACGGATAGGTCAAGTCAGAGGCAGAGGTGAGGACGCGAGGCAGGCCCTTGGTTGGTTTATTTATATTGTCAAGCTGGCCTCGGGAATCACCCTCCCGAGCTAAGAGAAGATCGCTTCCGAGGATGAGATCGGGTGAAACGACTAAAGGGGCACGTTAGGAGGAGGAGACGTCAACGTCAAAACGTTTTCCTGAAGTCATCAGTCTTTCCCTTCGGCGGGCTCTCCAGGGCACAGGCGGGCGGTGGGTGTGGCAGAAGCTTCTCTCTGGAATGAACCTCCCGATGCTTGGCGAGGACAGAGCTCTTACTGAAACGTTTGCCACACTGGGCACAGCCGTAGGGCTTCTCTCCGGTGTGTATCCTCCGGTGCTCGCGAAACCTCGTACAGTTATTGAAGCTTTTTTCGCAGTCCACACATTTGTAGGGGTTCTCGCCAGTGTGCACCCTGCGGTGGGCGCTGAAATGGGAGCTGTTGGTGAAGCTCTTCCCGCACTCCCCGCACTGATAAGGCTTCTCTCCCGTGTGCGTCCTCTGGTGGATGATGAGGCTGGAGCTCTGACTGAAGCACTTTCCACACTCTCCGCACCTGTAGGGCTTCTCCCCCGTGTGGATTCTCTGGTGGGCACCAAAGTTGGAGGAGTCGTTAAAGCTTTTCCCACAGTCAAGACACTTGAACGGCTTTTCTCCCGTGTGGATTCTTTGGTGTCTGATTAGGCTCCTGCTCCTGCCGAAGCACTTCCCGCAGACACCGCACTGGTAAGGGTTTTCCTTCTGGTGGGTGACCCGGCACATCAGACGAGCATTCCTCCCCAAGCCGTCTCCGTATTTGAGAAGCCGGTAGGGTCTCCTCCCCACCAAAGGCCTCGGATGCGCTGCGGCTCTCCCTAAATCTCGAGGCTGAGACATCAGCTTTCCCTGCCTGACCGCTTGAAGGCTTTCCCACTGTCTTCCTGAGATGCATTCCCTTTTCCGGTATTTACCTGGATCAGCGTTCTGGGAAACAACCCTCTTAGACTTTTCTATCAGTGCCCGATGCTGTTCCATGTCCTTGTAGATTACCTGTGTTGCATCCTCCTTGATACTACGTCCAATTTCAAAATCTGGAAAGGAAGAAAGAAACAAAAGACGAGAAAGATTTCCGAGCGGTCCCATATTAACACAAACAACACGGCCTACGAGGCTTTGTTAGGATCCCTGTATTGTCCTCTGGCCTCTTAAGTCCTGTTACCCTTCTCTGACTCATTACGCCTTATTTGCACTCTGTTCCCCCCACAGCCAGCAACACCTCGTACAAAGGAGGCTTCCAGAAATGTTTTCCAAAGCAAACTGTTATTCCCCATCCATGTCCTGAGTCACACGGGACCAGCTCAGCTTTCTCCCCAAGTTCCACTCCTTCCCACCCTGCTTTCAAAATTTCACATCTGCGCTCACACACCCCGTGTGGCACTAGTGTTCAGAGCAGAGTCCAGTGCCCAGGTTCCTCAATGGACCTCCAAGTTCATCAATATCTGATCACGTTTCTTTCTCCTCCCCAAATGGTCTTTGTCACTGCTTTTCTCTGGCTGTCTCGCACACGGGCCACACGGGCTCAAATCTTAATTCTCCCCATCCCCTTCCCCAAACTGGAATTACCTTCCCTCACGCTTTCACCCACGCCCCATACACACTGCAAGGTGCATCCTGAATGCCAGCTTTCCAGGAAGTCTGCTCGACAGACAAGAGTGAGGTGGTGGAAAGACACAGGCTTTGGAATCACACAGCCCTGGTTCAGATTGCATCCTGGTCACTTATTAACTATGTGGTTCTGTATTAACTTTTTATTATGGAAAATTCAAACATGTAGCAAAGTAGAGACTACGATATGTAACATGAACCTCCACAAACCACTCACCTGGCTTTGACAATGACCTACTTCTGGTCAATCTAATTTCACCTCCATTCCCACCTGCTTCCTGCTCCCTCTACCCAGGTTATTATTATTATTATTATTATTACTACTTAATTTTTTTAAAGAGAGGGAGGGAAAGAGAGGGAGAGCATGTGCATGCACGAGCAGGGAAGAAGGGCAGAGGGAGAGACAATCCCAAGCAGGCTCTGTGCTGTCAGTGCAGAGCCCAACGCAGGGCTCAATCCCACAACCCTGGGACCATGACCTGAGCTGAAATCAAGAGTCGGACACTCAGCTGACTGAGCCACCCTGGTGCCCCTACCCAGATTATTTTGAATCAAATTCCAGACATCATATTATTCCATCTAGGTTTGTCTTACCCCCAAACCCTCGTTCCTCAGCACTTTGCTGTGCTGCCTTGTTTCTACTTGCCAGTTTCAACACGCCTCTCCCTGCACACACCCCTCTCCTTTCAAGCACAGAGTTGAAACTGCAGATATCCCTCCCTCCCAAGTTTGGTGGCTGTGGCATGGGTTGGGGAGAGGAGGGCACCCATCAGTTGGTCCATTAAGGGAAAGCCCTAACCATGCCATCATCTTCTTTCATTTTGCAGTTCTTCTGAAGCAACCTCATTGGGTCCAACATCGTCCCGGGGTTTGGAGGAAGTCATAGCCTCACGGTTGGCTCTGACAGAATCTGACAATTCATGGACAGGCCTGTAGCTCGATTTAAAAAATGAGATTCATAAGGGATGGCACCAAAGGACTTTGTTTCCAGTAATCGAAACCAGGGTCATGTAGCGCTTAATGGTTTCAGCCTTCAAACTACAATTTCCACGTCAACACTAGCAGAAAACATATGTACGTTCCTTCTCTAGCGTTTGTTTTGAGTAAGCACAGGGTGCTGGAAGGAAGATGGTAACAGGTAAGCGCAGAAACAGGAGCTCAGCCTGGGGAGGGCTGTGGAACTTAACACAAGACTGATGGGGGAGCCTGGTTTGGAGACTTTTACAAAAGTCTAGGCCAGAGACAGAAAAAGGCTGAACCAGGGCAGTGGCTGTGCTGACTAAAGAGGGGACAGAAGTTCCAGAACCGTTGACAAAAAAATGTTATCTGCTTCGATGTATATGAGGGAGAAAGCATCAGAAACGTCCCTAATGTGTTCAGGCTGGATGTGAGAGGACACAGGGAAGACCCAAGGTGTGGGAAGAAAGACGGTGACTTAGTTTTGAAAATTTTAGGTCTGGGCCGCTGCAGAGGTAGATGCCCGCGAGGGTACCAGCAGTCAGCAGGGAAACACGCAGGTGGGGCTGCGGGGCTGAGAACCAGAACAGAGTCTCTCATCTTGTCGCTGCCTAGACTCTTCCTCACGCACATCACAGAGAACTGAGATGTCTGTGTTTTCAGCCTACTTGCTCTGAGTTTTTTCTCCACATATGTCATGTGTAATTCCAAGTTCTTCTTCCGCACAGGATTTTCAGAAGAGATGAAACATGGGCGCATACAGACCAACACTAAGGCTGAGATCCCACAGACTGAATCCCTAGAATGTGAGCTCCTTCCCTGAATAGAAGCGCCGTGAGAAAAGAGACTGTGTTTTATTCGCTGCTATATCCCCTGTTCCTCATGTAACACAGGGCACTCAAATATTTGTGGAATGAATAAATACTCACAAGCAAAATGCCAGAGCTACTGACTTCTCAGTAAATCCCACTTTCCCCTGATGGTCCTTACCGCTCGGGCTTTGCAGTAGACCCGGGGGCCCCTGGAATTCCGACTCGTGTACGATTTCCTCCTCACTCGTTCTCTCGCTGCCAGAATCTTCTCCCGTTGCCTCCTGTGAGGTCTCCTCAGGTTCCCAACCTGTGGGTTCCTGGGACTCCATCTCAACCTCCTCTCTCTCTTGCCCTGAGGGTGATGGGACTTCTTCTGGAGTGTCGGCGGAAGGGGCAGCGGCCCGGGAGTTGATCAGCGCGTCCATCTCCTTGTAGAACGCACAGGACTCCAGCACGTGACCGTTTTTCACTTTGCGGTAGCTCTTCTGGAGGCTTTTGAACTTGGTCCGGCACTGCTCCGGCGTCCGGAGGAAGCCGCACTCCCGGAGTTGTTCAGCCACGGCCCCGTACAGCTTGCTCTTCCGATGACAGGCTTGGAGGGCTTCGTAGAATCGAGTCTCCCGCAGGATATCAAGAAAAGTCTTGGTTTCCTCGTAGCCCCAGTGCACACCTGCCAGGGAAGGATAAAGTTCAAAGATGTAAGAAAAAGAGTCTATAGCCTCTCAATATAAGGAGTAAAGGAAGCAAATCCCATTCACTGTGGCAATAGGAGCTACGATAAACCTGGGAATAAGAGTGCAAAATAAAGGAGAGGGTCTATATAAAAGAAAAAATCGGTAATTTACTGAAAGACATAAATGAACTATAAAAAATGGAAAGACACTCTGTTTCTGGATAGGAAGACTCAAACTGTACAGACATCAATTCCCAAATGAATCTGTAAGGTCTAAATAAACGGATCTCAAAGTTTCCTTGGCAGAGGAAGAACGCAGTCCCCCAAATCTGCCATGGCTATGGCGGTCAACTGAGGATACAACTATCTTCTCTAAATGGCGAAGAATAACAGATCAGGACACGTTTTTAGCCAGCCTTCCTTGAAGAGTACAACTGTGTCCAGAGTAGTCTTTGATGTCCCTGAGTCCTCTACTTGGAGAGAGGAAATGATCTGCAAGATAGGCAGATGCTGTGCTGTTACAGCAGAGTAAACCTTTTCAGGACGTGTCTGAACACAGTTTGTTAAACTGTGCTTTCTGTGCGTTTTGTAAGATGAAGTCACTTCTGTCCTCAGTCTCACCAGGTGGCCTCCTCCAGGGTGGGCACTGCTTTCCCGAGTCTGGGCCCGCCCTCGTGTCTATGGATTTCCAGATTGCTGAGGACCTGTATGTGTACGATGTATCTTCCCGTCTTTTCCTGAGCTGTCTCCCTTGAACAGATGCGGTCATGAGGACACCCCCCCCCCCGCTCTCCCTCCTGGATTTATCTTTCCACCCTAAGAATTCACCATCTTTTCGTCAGGCGGAGTGGAGAAACTTTCCCGGTAACAGGGACACCGGGCAATGCCTCCCCGCAGTTAACATTTGCGGAATGCCGTCATCGATTTTTTTTTATCTATTATCTCATTTCACACTAACAACCCTGGAATCCTCAGTTGCAGTTTACTGATGAGAAAACTGAAGCTCCAAGTTCTTACATGATGTGCTTACTGTCACACAGTCACTAACTGCCACTTTAGTTCTGCATGTTCCCAGTCCCCAGATTTCAACGCCAGCCTCCGTTTACATGGTATGTGGTGTATCTTTTTCTATCTTTTAATTTCAAGGCCTCTGGTCTTCACATGTATCTCTTGTAGGCTATATTTAATTGCCTTTTTAGACGACTGATCATCTTAGTCTTTTACGTTTGTAACGAATGACGTATTTGGATTTACATTTACCATTTTCCTGTGTTTTCCATTTGACTCGTCTACTTTGTGTTCCCTTTTCTTTCCTTTCCTGCCTTTTTCTACAATTCCACTTTTCACGTTTTTTCGGTTATACATTCTTATGCTACTTATCCTAGACAGTGCAACACTGTATCTTTGACTTATTATACTGCAATTCTGCTAGCTGCTTTATACAAGGCTCAGATGTGGATTCCTCACAGTCCTTGGACTCCACCTATCTTCCTTCCACAGGCTCCAAATACGCAAATCCATGCTGCGCTCTAGCCCGAGAACGGCCCTTTGCAGCAACAACCCCCCCACCCCCCCCAGAGTACTTTCAGCGATGGGGGGCAAGAGGCGCAGGCCAGCGCTCCCCAGGTTTGGCTGCCTCTGGTCTACTCCTGCTACCACAAGCCCGTATCATCCATTTTCACACCCAAAGCAAAGAGCACAGTCCTTACCGCTCAGGTTCTGGAACAAGACAGGGGCGCCACGAATCTCAGACTTCCGGATGAACGCAACACCCCTCTCGTCACCATCGGATGCCTCTGCGGCTTCCTCCTCCTCCAACAAACTGGTCTGTTCTTTAGCATTGACATCAACTCTCTTCAGTCTGGGGAGAGAGATAATCTCCTTTGGCTTATCAGCGGCTGAAGCATGGGCTGCAGGGTTCAACAGGGCGTCCATGTCCTCAAAGAAGGCACAGGGTTCCAGCACGTGGCCGTTTCTCACCTTCCGGTAGCTCTTCTGGAGACTTTTGAACTTGGTCCGGCACTGCTCCGGCGTCCGGAGGAAGCCGCACTCGCGCAGCCACTCGGCCACGGCCCCGTACACCTGGCTGTTCCGGGGACAAGCCTGCAGCGTTTCATAAAAGCGAGACTCCTTGAGAATCGCGAGGAACGTCTTCGTCTCCTCATAGCTCCAGTGCACGCCTGCTATTTTCTCATCTTCCAAACCCCAGTGCTGCTGCTCGCCCCACATTCGCCCCGCACTGCGTGCGGGGATCTGAGTCGCGTGAACCGGCTTTTCCTTGATGTAGTTGCTTCGGAGAATACTCCTTTTGTTAGAAGAGTGTACACCTAGGGTCCATGGCTCCTTTCTTTGCTCCAACCGGGCAATCTTGTTAGACACGGACACGGCACTTCCTACAGGGAGAGAAATACATTCCATGCTGAACACGGAGGCTGTAGCTGCACAGCCTGATCTGCTGCCATAGCGCGATGTCCTGGACACCTGTTCACACCTATCCTTGAAAGGTCTTGTCCAACCCCCTTCTCTTTTAGAAACTTCCTCAACCATGACAGTGTGCAGTACAGATATTCCTCCTACTTACGGTGCAGGATATAGTTATTCTGACCCCTCTCTTCTTTGTCACAACCATCTAGGAGCTGACATTATCATTTTATTTCTCACGTAGGCACCACCTCTTTCTCCAGCTAGTTCTTAAGGGAAAGTCTTTAAGGTTAAGAAACATACAGTTTATTACCTTTGATTTCCTCTCAGTGTCTAACGTTGTATTAGTTTCAGTGTCTGCTCCTAACCAGTATTTGTTACTTATAAAACAAAGCGTGTTCATATCTGCCCACCACATACCCCCACTCCAACCTGCACGTGCACGCATGCACGCCTGCGCGCGCACACACACACACACACACACACACACACACACACACTGGGGCTAGGACAGGCGAGAAGGCAAGAATTTGTGGATACATCTGACAAGGTTAATAGGAAGAGACAGAAGGCCAGGGAAGCATACCGACAATCTGTTGCATTACAGCACTATGGAGATCAACAGGTAACGGGTCTTAAACGTGAACCCTGGCTCCATCACCTGCTTTACTCTTGGGCCAGGGGAACTTTCTCAATCTCTGAGCTTCAGCTTCCTAGGGAATGATGGCCTCTATTCACAGAAGTGCTGGGAATATTAAATAGATGATCGCCTGTGAAGTATCCGATGCCCAATAGGTATCGTAATAAAATTCACTTTTCTTCCTCTAGGTAATACACACAGAAACTCCACGGAACTCTCAAGGGAAGGAGCATCACAGCAAATCCTTTCTGAAAGAACCCCGGGGATGGAGTTCTTTATTTTTACTTGATATAAGAAGTGTAGGAATAATGAAAGCTCAAATTTCCACAGTAAGGACCAGGCAGGCAATGCAACTGAGAGGAGAAAAGTGGCAGTTCAGCACCAGCTCCTTGATTCAGCTCTGGCGGATTGTTGCTATGTGAGAAGGTGGGCCCGTGGTGCCTGACATTTGATTTTTCAAGATACACAGGAAATCCAGATTTACAAACTAATTTTAAATTAAAACTCTGTGCAAGGCCAAAATGTGTGTATAGGCTAGATTCGGCCTATGAGTCATCCGTTTACAGTCTATGATAAAAGATTGGGGCAGCTGTCTCCGGGCCTGGGCCTTTCCACATATAATCACCACTGATCATGAACAAAGTGGGGGCTGGGGGAACCAACGCCCCATAGTAAAAAAATTTGTGTATAGCTTCTGACTACCCCAAAACTTAACTACTAATAGCTTAGTGTTGACTGGAAGCCTTACCGATATCATAAATAGCCTATTAATATGTATTCTGTATGTTATATAGATTACATACTGTATTCCCATAATGAAGTAAGTGAGAGAAAAGAAAAGGTTATTAAGAAAATCTTAAGGAAGGGAAAATACATTAACTAAGTTAACTGTGAGTACTTTGGATAGATACTGGACTGTATTTATCGAAAAAAAATCCCCATAGAAGTGGACCCATGGAGTTCAAACTATCTTGTTCAAGGATCAGCTGGCTAAATCTGAATTCTCAGAGGATGACCCCCAGCCCGCCAGTGGCACTTTACTCAGGGCTCTCACACGGCACCCTCCAAGGCCTGGGTGCACGCTCCAAGGTCACGCCAAGAAAGGCCTGCGTGAAACCCTGGCAGGACGCTGGGTGCCTGCTGCTACGGGAAGACCGCTTTGCCACCAGAGTGTGGCAACCTATGTTGGTCATTCTCAGAGGACTTAGTTGCGTTCTGATTATAAACAACTGTTGGTGTTATCTTTTTTATTCGGTTTGATATAGTCCATTTTATAGTCTCTATACTTCAGTGTCTACAGGTAGTGTGTCCGACAGAACTTTCTGTGATGACAGCAGTGACCTCTAACTGTGCTTTCCAACACGGCTATCAAATATCTTAACTGCGACTACTGCCCCTGAGGAACTAAAACTTTTAACTTTATTTAATTTTAATTAATTGTACAAATTTAAATAGCCGCTACCCTATTAACACATATCTATAACGTGTCTAGTGTGGATCAGTGCACATTTCGGGCCTGTAATTTTATTAACAAGCAGTCTTCGACTTTCAGCTTACATATAAATGTACTGTACTTGTCCCCACTACTAATGCAGGTGACATAATCCTTCAGAAGTCTGCTTGTAAAGGGACACTTCAGTGGTTACTTGTGCCTGTAAATTCGTGCTATTCAAATAACTCACAATGCACTATCAAGGTATTGAAATTGTATTGTGGTGAATTGTACTGAAATTACTTTTTTCCTTTCATCTGTAAGATTTCCATCCATCCAACAAATATTTGCTGGGCACCCACCCATGTGTCCAGCTATGTGCAAAGTGTTGGGTTGCTACAGTTAAACAAAAACAAATCTTACAAAGACCTTGTGACTTTATGGTACTATTAGTCTAGTGGTATCTGTAAGCTTATATTTAAGTAATACAAATGTGACAGTCCTATATAACCCCTTGCCAATGTCTTCACCCCTAAGTTAGAAGAATATGCATATATTCTAAACTGGAAGGGAGGAATGAATGACTGAGTTAAGACAGCATGGACAAGAGAGGACTAGGTCTGGTAAACCAGGCCACAGAAATGATTAGACAGCATGGAGGTCCTTTAAGTGTTGACATTTTAATTATTGTATTATTGGTAGAAATAAAGATACAAAAAATCCCCAAATCTTTTATGTGCAAAGGGAGAGAATCCTTACCCAGGGAGACCATGTTCCCAGCACTCTCTTTCCTAATATCCCGGTACAGGTCTCTGTGAACGGGAATCTGATGTACGCTCTTCTTGTAGGAAAAGCCTCTCGCCACGCGGACATCTTTCACCGGCCCCTGTAACAACAACAGCAATGACTACCGAGATCACCACGTGGGTCTTTAAAGGGGGAATGGTCGTGGAGGAAACACAGAAGGGAGGGCCCTAAGGGAGAATTAAAATCAGGGAACCAAGTGTGTATGATGTGCCAGATGAAGCAGATGTTATAAAGGATCATAAGACAGATGATCCAGCAAGGAGTCTCATTACTCAGAAGGCTGGGTCCGGTCTTCTCTGCAAAAGGGGCAGGGGGTAGGGGGTGGGGAGGGGAGTCTCTTTGAGGGGGCGTAGAAGTTTGAGGGCAGTGAAGGCACGGAAGTCCTTGTGACTGGATACTCTGGGAAGGCAGAGACAAGATCTACAATTTACCTGAGACACAACAGGTAGTGGTGTGGTTGTTCTTTCCTGACCTATGTTGTTCCATTCAGTAGCAGGGACAGGAAGCCAGGGAGAAGGCCGAGCTGTAAGAAGAGAGAGAAACAATTAGGGTTCTGGGCTCCGGCCCTTTAATTCGTGCAGCTTCTCCTTTTAAGAAATGAATGTGTGTGTGTGTATACGTACATACATATACGTATATATATACACACACACATATATATATACACACATATACGTATATATATACGTATGTATATACACACACACACATATATAAAATAAAAAAAACCAGGTAAATAGTAAATAGAAATTGATATTTCTATTTAGTAGTAAATAGCAGTAAATAGAAATTGATCATTTCATCAGTGAGTTCAGAACAAATGCCCGAAACCAGGGTACCCTAAAGCAGGGCTCACAGATGCAAACGCTTTCAGGGAGTTAGCAGGCAAAGTAGATTATGAAAGGGGCCAGGTAAGGAATGGGGGACCTGGAGAGCACGTACACCACCGAAAAGGTGTGGCCAATGCCCAGTCCCAGTTGATGCTTCACTGTGATAGTCAGAACTTCTAATATTTTTCAGGAGAAGCCAGAAATATGGACTTTTCTATGAAATCTCCAAAACCTTAAACATGGGAGGCTCAAATGGTTAAGCGTCCAACTTCTGCTCAGGTCATGATCTCATGGTTTGTGAGTCTGAGCCCTGCTTCGGATCCTCTGTCTCCTTCTCCCTCTCTCTCCCTCCCTGGCTTGCACACATGGGTGCATGCGTACTCTCTCTGTCTCTCAAAGGTAAATAAATATTTTTTTAAAATCTTAGGGGCGCCTGGGTGGCTTGGTCGGTTAAGCGTCCGACTTCGGCTCAGGTCATGATCTCATGGTCCGTGAGTTCAAGCCCCGTGTCGGGCTCTGTGCTGACAGCTCAGAGCTTGGAGCCTGTTTCAGATTCTGTGTCTCCCTCTCTCTCTGCCCCTCCCCTGTTCATGCTCTGTCTCTCTCTGTCTCAAAAATAAATAAACGTTAAAAAAAATTAAAAAAAAAACAATCTTAAACCTTAGAACTAAAAGCAAACAAATGCATAAAACCCCCAAACCAAAAACACATTGCAGGTGAAACAAAAGAAGTCTGACTTGGCATGTGAATTACCAGTTTGCAATCTCTAGTATAAGTCATTCAAAGCTTCAATATGCTAAACAAGTTAGCACACATAGATACACAGTCCTGGACAGGCAAACACACAATACACTCCCTCAAAAGTCTGTGGTCTAACTTCTCCTCTGCAACTCACTACGTAGGGAAAACTTCCGGAATGGATTTTACTGTGGTCGAGAACTCAAAAGCTTGTTCCGCCACTTTCTAAAGAAGCAAACTGAACCACTTCTTTGGAAACACAGTACAGGTATCCCTTGCTTTTCAAAAGTTCATGTCATGCCACTTACTTTTACAAAAGACACACATCAGTACCTATTTTTGCTAACCGGAAGAAATCCAAAAAGGATCTTCACTTTTACCAAAAAAGGGGGAAAAGCAAAGATATTGTTCGGAGTTTGTTTTGCAGTGAGCTTTTAAAAAAAAATTTTTTTTTTTTTAAGTTTACTTATTTATTTAGAGAGAGAGTGAGCAGCGGAGGGGCAGAGAGAGAGGGAGACAGAGACCCCCAAGCAGGCTCTGCACTGTCAACGCAGAGCCTGATGCAGGGCTCAAACTCACGCACCGTGAGATCATGACCTGAGTGGAAATCAAGAGTCTGACTCCTGACTAACTGAGCCACCCAGGCGCCCCTGCAGCGAGCTATTACAGAGGCAGTGTGCATCCGAGCAGGGGGAGTAGCACGACCACAGTGTCACTGTCCCCGTAAGCACCTCGACAGAACCCAGAACATACTTTTCCACTTTGTGAATTATCACCCTGAGCTGTCAAAACCCAGAAACACCATAAATTTACTGTAGCTTATCAGCTACAGTAGTAACTCAGAACATGTAATCCATGTGAACTTTGAAATTCAGAAAATATTAATATTTGCAATGAATTCTATGACAATGTGAATTTCAGGAAAGGTAAGGAGGTTGGGTGCACAGTAGTGAACCTTGCCACTTGGTGAGGGACTGTGTAAGCCAGACAGATTTGAAGTTTAAAGATAATTGCGCCGTTACGGGAGAAAGGAAACTGACATTTACTGAGCACCACTGTGTACTGGTCTGTTTACGTTGCCTCATTTAACCTACACTAACCACCTTATTATTTTCCTTTTACAAGTGACAGAATGGAAAGTTTGAGAAGCTTAGTAACCTGACCAAGGCCACACAGATAAAGAATGGCAGAGCTAGGTTTTGAGTCGGGTTGTCTTCCTCTAAAGCCTAATCGCTTCACCTCTATGCATTAATGTGCCCTTCCGTATTACTTGCCCGAGGACAGATGGAGACAGGTGCAGAGACAAGAAGATATAAACCCAAGCCTCCTACTGTAGGTTCAGTGATCTTTCCATTCCTCTCTTTCGGCCTGATACCAGACTACAGGGATGGTGAGATTACAGTGGACGGGAAAGACAGGGTGTTTAATTTCCTTCTACTTGACTTATTAATGCCCAGGGTGGCTATGAAACCTATGTTCCCTTGTCTATGAAATCTTACTGTTTACCTCTCTCATATGCCACTTCTGGGATGCCTCACTTGTAATTAAAAAAAAAATTATGTTTATTTATTTTTGAGAGCAAGAGAGACAGAATGTGAGCAGGGGAGAGGCAGAGAGAGAGGGAGACACAGAATCCGAAGCAGGCTCCAGGCTCCGAGCTGTCAGAGCAGAGCCCAATGCGGGGCTTGAACCCACGGACTGTGATATCATGACCTGAGCTGAAGTCAGACGCTTGCTTAACCGACTGAGCCACCCAAGTGCCCCTGGAATTTTTAAAAAGTAAATATCTTGTTTCCCTTTCCAAACAGTTTTGAAAGTTGTTTATAGCCAGCCAAGAACATATACACATATACACACAGCAGGGCTGAAAAACACAAGCTGATTACAGAAAGGAGATTCTTAAGTTACACTGCAAGACCTCGAGGCCAGTCTGGGAAAGCCAAGTTTTCCCAGAGTCCATCCCTATGGGGGCTTTTACTTATGCTGCATGTGTTCCCAACTCCTGAAGCTGATGAAGTCTTGCTCCCCAAATATTTAATTTATTCTCAAATATGTACTGAGGGGATCCTAGTCTGAACCAGTCACAGTGTTATGGCTAGAAAATAAATCTGCCATGGTCTCTGCTCTGGGCATGCTCTGAGTCCTTCTCACCATTCTTGGGTAAGGGCCGATGCTCTCTCTTCCAGTTCAGCTGCTCCTCCCGTCCTGAGCGGAGGCTTCCAGCTTCCTCCAGAGACACCAGTCTGGGTTGGGTCTCCACCTGCTCTGGCTGAAAGTCCGTTACCTCCCATGCTGCTCCCAGTGGTACCTGCTTCTCTGAGTGCACAGGACTGCTAACCTGGGAAATAAAACCAATGCCATAATGGAAAGAGGGAGGAAAACAGGGCCCAAAGAGGACCAAATTTCCCCCAGGAAGACATCCAAGAAGGAAAGAAGATGTGAGAAGGAACGAAAATTTCACGCCATTCACAATGGAGCCTCCAAGGGCATTGGGTGAACAGTACTGTCCAGGAGTCTAGGCGAAAGGGAGCAGGAGAGGGCTCTTTATTAGTATACAGAGGGGGGAAATCTAGCAGGAGTAAAATACAGAGCCTCCTTGTTATTAGCATAGATATGGAGTTCTCACATCTATCAGGTTCACAGAGAAGCGAAAGCTATCAGAACAGAAATAAATGCACTAGTGAACTGAAAACAGAAAATTAATTTCCACATGTAGTGTCTGTGCCTGACCAACACAGCAGCCTGATAGGCAGGTCTTTATACAATGCAAATCCCGTGCAAGGTGAATCTGCAAGTCTTGCAAATCTTGCAGGATTTCATGAGGTTAATGAAAAGGCTCTTGAAAATGACTAGAAGACCATGAAATGCCACCGACAAACAAAGATCTGGCAGTTAAGCTAGACAAGAGTGACAAGGATGGTGGCATTGAGGGCACTTTGGAAAACACACACTGAAATATTAAAGGACTAGAGAGAGCCCTGGGATAACTGATGAAGTCTGTCCTTTCTTTTTTCCTTTCATTTTTTTCTCTTTCTTTCTTTCTTTCTTTTTTTTTTTTTTTTTTGGTTGTTGCTGTTGTTGCAAAAATAGCCCTCTTTAGGAGCAAACTACAAAAGTCCAACCCTGCAAAGCATAACGCGGTGTTCCCTTATATAATTTTTTTTGGGAACGATAATGCCAGAGATTTATACAAACACTTAGATGTATAATGTTTAGCTTCCTTTGCAAAATAACATTTTAACCAAGGTTTTTTTTTTTTTTCTGTTTAATATGAAATTCTGGTCCTCTTTCAAATTGATTCGCTTTAGAAGTCTCTCAGTACCATTTATCCCTGCATAATAAGCCCTATCTGCAGGGCACCCCGGCCCCCCTGCCTTAGCCATCCCCTTCGTTCTAAAAACAATTTGGAAAATCCTCTCTCACCTGCTGTCTTAGTCTTCCAGTCTCTTTCTCCAAATGTATTACCAGGGCCACCGCCTCCTCTCCACTTTCCGGACACTGTTTCTGAGCCCACGCCTGAATCTTCTCGGGCAAAATGGTGAGAAACTGTTCAATCACCAGCAGCTCAAGGATCTGCTCCTTGGAACGCATTTCGGGCTTCAGCCACCGGCAGCAAAGTTCCCAGAGTTTACTGAAAGCTTCATGGGGTCCAGTCACATCCTCGTAACAGAATTGCCTGAAGCATTTGCGAAAGGTCTCAGACTCAGAGCTCTCCGATCCTTCCAGAGTGGGCTCCGATGCCCACTCGGGGTCCTTTTCTACCTTCATTATTAAGCATCCCTCAACCTCCAGGGGTGCGTCCATCTGAGGGTCCAGGGATGCATCCATGCTCTAACCCCGGGGTCAACCTCACGTCTAGCTCAAAGTAGACGCAAATAACCCAATCCTCGGAACGCTCCCTGCTTAATGATTTTGGAAGTGTGGGAGGGTAGGGACGTGAAAAACGGCAGTGTCAGCAGGAACAGGGTACCCCAGGCTCATTAATCAAATCTATCCTAGGCGCTTGAAATGGTGAATGTGTACCCTAAGGTCCCAAACCCGGCCTCTCCTCCAAAGAAGATGGGGTTTTCCGGGGTGCATCTCTTTAGTGCAGTGTCCAAGACCCAGGGCAGAGGATTGGGAGAAAATCTGGGGAACTGAAGCAAGGGTGGGCGGGGGCGGCCGCCCGGGCCAGGAGGGGGCTGGGCTCTGCGGAGGCGAGACCCCGGGTGGGTGGGGCCGGATGTGCAGGCCCCGCCCGGCCCGGGGATCGGGGTTCGAGGCTCAGCCCCGCGGCGCTCCCAGGCCGCTGCGGGAGCCGGTGAGGCCGGCGGCGTTCGACGCCAGCGCCGGGCTCTTCCGGGCCCAAATCGGTCCCGGCCGTCCTCAGGAAACCTCCGCACGCCGAGGAAAGGCCGCGAGGTGGTTCCGCCCCTGAGGGGAGAGAAGCCGCGGGGACCCAGCGAAGCTTCGTGGGGGGCGGCTGTCGGCCCGGCGCGCACGGCCTGCTCCGCTCCGCCCGCGGACTGCGCGGGGGGCGCTGGGAGCGGCGGCCACGCATGCGCCGCCCGCGACCGCGCGCCGCGGGGTCCGGGGAGGCTACCTCGCGGGCGAGGGGCTGGGGGAGAGGGCTGCGTGGTGGACTCTCGCGAGAGCGCGCAGCGTAGCGACTCGCCGCTGAGGGACTTCAGGAATGAGGGGGGCGCGGAGAAACTGCCCGGGGGCGGAGGGACACAGTCGGGGGCCGAGCAGACATTTTGCGGGAGTCGGTGGAACGGCCTGGAAAAGGGGGGTGCCCGTCA
Source organism: Prionailurus viverrinus (assembly GCF_022837055.1). NCBI lineage: Eukaryota > Metazoa > Chordata > Mammalia > Carnivora > Felidae > Prionailurus > Prionailurus viverrinus. Next base: position 21,984,011 of record NC_062576.1, on the reverse strand, counting down.
GCGGTGGATCTGGGAGGCGGGGAGACGTCTCTGAGGTGAAGGAACACTATTGGGGAGGGGGTGCAAAGGTCGTTCTGCGGCGGAAAAGGGAGAGAGACGGGGGACTCCTTTGCCTGGCGGAGGGGTCTGTGGCAGAGGCATGGGACGCGTTTGGGGTTGCTCTGCTGGTACCCTTCGCCGGGGGGCTTGGGCGCCAACCCCTCCTGCAGGAGCGTCTGGGCGAACCTGTCCAGGCTCCCAAGAGTGTTGTGGGGGCGCCCTTTCTGTCCACCGCTGCGGGAGCATCTGGGCAGCCCCCTTCAGGCCCCCAAGCGTGTCGCGGGGGCGCCCTCTCTAGTCCCCCAAGGGTGTTGCGGGGGCGCCCCGTCTGTGCCCCGCTGCGGGACCGTCTAAACAGCTCCAATCAGGGCCCCAGGGGTGGCGCGGGAACACCCTGTCGTCTCGGGGTCCTACTGTCGCACGCTCTGGGAAAATCTGGTGTGGCTGACCGTGAACTGGGGGGGGGGGGGGGGGCGGCGGTCCTGGCCCAGAGTCCCCGCTCCTCCTCCCCACCCGCCACTGTGGTGCTAGAAGGAGCTGTTGACGCCTCCCAACTTCTGTGAAACTCGGAGCGTTGCCTGCCTGCCCATCCATCTGTTCCTTTATTGATGAGGTGCCGGGCAGTGTTTTAGGCACTTGGCATACATCAGCGGGCAAAACAAAAACCCCTGTTTAGGGGTCGGTAGCCTATTAGAAAAGAAAGCTTAGTGACTTCTTTTTCAGCGGAAATCTAGTTAAAATTCGACCTACATATGCTAGCAGCCCAGAAGCTAGGAGTAGCGTCTACGTCACAGGGAAGGTCCGAGAGAATCTGTCGGGCAACCAATGTGTGCAAAGGGGTTGTCTTTGCACAGTTTACTTTTCTTTCTTTCTTTCTTTCTCGTTAGTACTTTTTGAGCATCTATTTTGGGCCACACGTGATGACAGGTGGCGAGTGAAAACAGCCCTCGTCACTGTTGCACTTTCAGCCTGCTGGGAGGGGCAGGCATTAATCCCGTAATCCACGAGCTAAAGTACGATTGTGACTGCAACAGGACCACGAAGAGGAATGTGCTGTGTAGATTAGAGGGATTTGACCTCGCTAGTCAGGCGGCTGGGAAGGTTTCTTTGAAGACGTAGTGATAAGGAGATCCAAAGACGGAGTGAGAGCTGATGGGGCAATGGCTAGTCCTCACAGCAATCCCATAAAGCAGATACCATTGCCTCCACTTGACAGTTGAGAACATTGAGATCTCCATGAGGTGATCTAACCACCCAAGAAGAGGGTCTTTAATATGCTTGTTGGGCCATTTGGTGGTTTCAGGAGAGACAAGCGTCACAAGCAGCCCAGGGGCCTCGGAGAGCATGGGTCACAAACGCACAAGCCTGCAGAGCTCAGGCAGATGCCATAAGAGTGAAGTCGGCAGAGTGCAAGACAATAGGGAATGGTGGGGACTGCAGCGAACTGGAAGCCACATTTTCTGCCTAAATGAAACAGCCAGTTGGAATTCACACGCCCGGCAAATACATTTGTCTCCCTTACCAGAAGGTTAGCTCAGTAAAGCTGGATTTTTTTTTTTTCCAATTATGTTCTCTGGGGACTTAGAGCAGCGCCTCACACGTAGTAGGCCCTCAACGTTACCTGCCATCCATAGTCTCTGAATGGTTCTTACCATGAGTGTGCTTACATTCATTCTCTTATTTTATCCACCAGCCTCTCTCTTGGCTTCTTATTTTCTTCTGACGTGGCTGCTGCAAGAAAAATCCCTAGTGGCAACCCCCCCCCCCCACAAAATATTTAGGTGCGTCTTCCTTTTGTACCTCTCCACCCTCTTCATATTTTAGCTCCTTTCCATCCTAATGTGCTTGGCGTTCTATCTCGGTTCCCTCTACTTATCTAGACCATTTAACACTTAAACAGTGTTTTTGTTTTTGTTTTGACTTAGAACTTTAGTGTATTGACCTTGGGCCCACCCAGAACTTCAGTGTGTGGACCTTGGGCTCACTCTCACAACCACCTCCTACACTCAGCCTCATTCCCTGCAACCCTAGGCCGCGGCCCCCAGCTGCTTCTTATCAGGGACAGTGCATGAGAGGTTTCCTTTCTTAGAAACTGCTCTCCTGAAACATCTTGCTCCTCAAGCAAGTGATCGTCTATAGACGTCTGAACTTCCTATTCCATCACGCCGGCTTCCGCAAGACAAATCTCATGTGCATGGGAAAGTTACAGCCTAGCCTTCTCAAAACTCCACTTGGAACAGAGGGTACTGGGGCTTGTTGTTCATTATCTCTTACATGTAGGATCCTAAGGTCTTTAGGAGTAATTTTTTCTTTCTTTTTTTTGGTGGCCTCTCAGTAACACACATGGATATTTTTAATGGAAATTTTCAAACATAAAAAAGTAGAATTAATTCTCATGTTCTCCCCTCCAGTTTTAACAATAAGCCACTGTCTTTGAATGATCCCCAGGGAAACATTCACACCAGTCTTTCTGACATCACAGCGGTCTTACAAGCTGCCTTAGAGCGACCTTTCACGTGCCATTCCTCTGTCCGTGGTGCTGATCCACCAGCAGCCACACTAGCTGCTATACCTTGCTTTTGGTCAATGGGATTAATGTAGTGTTACCACAAAAGTAAACATTAACTATACATGAAATAGTTCCAAGAAGTGCTATCTATGGCCTATGCTAAGTTAAAAAAAATCCAAGCTACAGAATATCCTAATAATGCTAGTTACTTCTCATTTCTTTTATGCCCTGAAAATTTAATTCATTTCTTTAAAAATCAAAAAGTGTTCATGAAGAGTTGAGTATATCTATTGGTGTGCCTATTTTGGACACAGAATTTTCAGCTATGGTTTATTAACCAAGCCATAACTAGTTGAAATAGTTTTCCTTTTTACAAATTAAAAATCACCTCTCCCACTGGTTCATTAATGATGGGCAGATAGCTGACAGAATAACAACTGTTAAAATGTTCCAGTGCCTTTCACTCCACTGAGAAATACCATAATGAAAAATTCTTAACTATATATTCATATATAGTAGTAGTCAACAATTTTTTTTTCTGTATATATCTCTATGAGGCACCATGCTAGGCACTAGTGGGATAAGTATAAGGCATAATCCTTTTACTCAAAGTATTAAGAGTAAAATGGGGAAAATTAGTCCTAGGATTGTCACCTGTTAGAATAAATATGGTAGAGGTATGTATAAAGGCCTGTGACACTACAGGCTAATAGCCTCTCTGGCTACCAGGAAAAGCTTCATAGAGGGAATCTGGAAGGATGTTTGGCAGGAGGAGAAAGAAAGGCATTCCAAAGAGAGGTAACATAAACATGAGTGGTATTCTCATGTAATGGTATGAAGCTAAGTGTACCATGAACTTACTATAGGGGAAGGAAGTGGTGGAAGATAAAGTTGTACAGACAGGTTGGAAGGAATTTGGACTTTACGATGAAGGCAATGTAAAGTGTGCCCATTGTTGCAAGAAAGTGAGGGCATCTCTCTGTCTCTAGGAAAAAGAATTCTCCCTCATCTAGACTCCTAGAAATAGTGTGCTAAGAGAATACTCAGCATACAGGGATTTGAGTAAGAGGGTTTCTAAGGCCTATTTTTCTATTCATCTCCCCATCCATTAAACACATATATAGAAGTTAATTCTGTTTCAGGTAAAGTATTGAACACTGAAGACAGTGGCGAAGGACACACTTGGTTCCTTACATTCTAGTGGAGCTTGGAGAAGGAGACAAAGAATATACAAGTACCTATATAAGTAAACAGGATAATTTCCGGTTATTGTAAATACTAGAAGGAAGATAAATAGGGTGATAGAACAGACAGTAACTGGGGCGAGGGTTACTTTAGAAAGTCTGCTCAGGGAAAAGATTCTCTGAGGATTGATATTTGAGCTGGAGTGTCAAGGATGAGAAGGAAGCACATATGTGCAGAATCTATGGAAGAGCTTTCCTGAAAAGGGGACTAGCAAGTGTATAGAAAGGCCCTGAGGTGAGAAATCGTGTGAGGTGTTCTACAAACCAAGGAGACAGCATGTCTGGAGCATAAAGAGCAAGAGGAGAGATGGGTCCAGAGTAAAGACGAAGGCAGGCAGGGGCAAGACCGTGTTGAAAGAGCATTGTGGGCCATAGTAAGCAGTATGTCCTTGATTCTAAAAGTTGGCATTTAAGGATTTAAAGCTACTGAGTATTGTGATCAGATGTATACTTTCTCAAAATCACACTGATGCTGAAGAGTGGACTGGAGGCAGGTAGAGTAAAGAATGGTAAGATACGGGCCTACAGATTTAGTTCTGGCAAAAGATTGGTAATGGCTTGGGCTTTGGTGTGACAATAGAGGTGGAGAGAAATGGATGTGTTCTATATATTTTGAATACAGAGCTGTTAGGACTTGTCTTGCTTGGTTGTGGAGCATAAGGGAAAGGGAGGGATCCTCAGTTTTTTATTTGAGCAACTTTGATGGTACTATAGTTTTTGACGTGGGGAGACCTCATAGAGTCCAGTTTGTTGGAGTGGAGTAATGGTGAATATTATTAATGCTGTTTTGGATGCCGTAATTTTGAGATCTTTATTAGATATGTAAGGTTCAAATGGACAGTGGGTATGCCTCAAGGGAGAGGTCAGAGGTGGAGGTATAAATCTGGAAGTCATCAGCATTTACTTAAAGCCGTCAGATTTGATGAAAACATATAGGGAGAGAACACAAATGTAAAGGGAAGAGAAGGAAGGCCCATGCTCATTGTTAAGTAGATAGCAAAGGAGGGGAATTGTAAATTGAATTCTGTGCCCCCCAATTCATATATTGAAATCTTAACCCTCAGTACCTCAAAATGTGACCTTATTTGGAATTATGGTCATTGCAGATAAGTTAAGATGAGGCTATGCTGGAATAGGATACCTAATTCAATATGACTGGTGTCCTCATAAAAAGAGGAAAGTCCATGTGAAGACTGTACTTAACTACCACAAGCCAAAGAATTTACTGGAAGCTAGGAGAGAGCCTTCTCTAGAGCCTTCAGAGGGAGCACAGCCCTGCCGGCAGCTTGATTTCAGGCTTCTGGCCTCCAGAGCTCTGAAATGAGAAGCTTCTGTTAAGCCACTCAGTTTGTGGTGTTTTGTGATGGCAGCCCTAGAAAACACATAGAAGACTAATTAAAAATGACAAGAAATAAAAGGAAGACCACCACAGTGTGGTGTCATGATGGCCAAGGAAAGCATGTGTTGCAGGAAGAAAGGAGTGGCCATTTTTATTGAGAGATTTTGTTGTTTTATTGTTTTTTTTGTTTTATTGTTTTTATTGTTGAGAGATTAAATGAGAGAAGGAGAGAGAAAGGGCCATTGGATTAGATTTTGCAGTATATTTGGGGATTCTTGCTCTTCCCATTTCTTGTGCTTGAGATATTCCATATCTATCTCTTGATGATGATTTTGGTTATATTCAGCTGCTAGAAGGCAGTGGGCATGCCACCAGAAAGAGTGAGCTGGTAGCTTTTCCTCTGGTTAGAACGTTTCCTGTCTCTCCTAGGAGTTGGAAGATGCCGTGGCAGTATCCTGTGCCTTCCTTCTTTGCGTCCATAGCCACTGCTTTATTCTGCAGAAAAAGGTGCTTGCTGCCTACTCCCCCATGGCGTAAGAGTGTCAGTAGCTGAGTTGACCATCCAGTTGCTCCGAACTCAGTTCTCCATTTACTCTACCATTCACTACCCACTGCTTGCTATTCTGAGTTTGGACTTCCCCCAGAACCACTCCCCTTCATAGCCGGTCCCTTCCTGCACATGTAGGAGTAAGCTCTTCTCCTTCTGTTCAGAAGATCCATTGTGTACCTTTCCTTGATTTTCATCAATATTGACTATTTATTATTTAACAGCATCTTTTCTTGGGTCATTTCCAAGAATTTGGGCTAGGAGCAGAAATAGGCACTGGCATACGGTCTGACATCACGTCAGTGCTCTGATATATTCCTTTTGTTGTGGATTAATATTGATTCCATCATCATGCCATGTTTGTGCTCATGAAGCACATCTATCTTTTGGCTGCCAGGGTCTAATCAGAGCTCACTGGCAAAGCTCCTTAGACATTTCTTCTGAGCTATGCTCTTTGAATCAATACCACGAGTGGTAGTTCCCAATAAATGTAGCCTTTATTGACTTAACAAATAATTTGTTAATTATTTACTGCGCACATATCACAGTTGGTGATATAGAGAAATATAATGTGTGGTCTCCATTCTCAATGAGTATACTTGGGAAAAAGAGGCATTCACATGAAGGATGCTAAATAACAGTTCATGAATTAAGCAACATGAAGACTTTATTGACCAGGGCTAGAAATCTAGCTTACATTGTATTAAGTAAAAAAAAAAAAAAAAAAAGTGTATCCCTTGTATTCTAGTGCTTAGAGCAGTGCCAGGTACACAATAGGCCTTCTGTAAATATTTGTTGAATGAATGAATGAAGGGAATTTATTGTCTCACATAATTGAAATGTCCAGGTGATGTTGAGGTTTAGGTGTAGCTGTATCCTATTGTGTCCTTAGGCGTCTGATTCTCTCCTTTTTTTTTTGGCTCTTCTTTTTTCTGAATTGGCCTAAGTTTTAGGAAGTTTGTCTCCATCCTATGGTGGTTGCTGGTCTTTTGAAAGAGAGATTCCTCCCTCCCCCTTTCTCAGTAGTTTCGGCAAAAATCCTGGAGCTGAAACTCATAGCATTGATTTGGGTCATGTGCCCAGCCCTGAACCAATCGTGACCAGGGGATGGAATACTCGATGCATCAGGCCTAGTCACATGTGCACTCCTGGAGCTGAGCCTTTTGAGCCACATGGACCAAGAGTTTGGAAGGGCTTTTTTTCCTCCAAAGAAAAATTGGGTAAGTGTTACTACCAGCAGAAGGAATGAAGGATGCTATCCAGGCAAAACTAATGGATGTTTGTTGTTCTAAGGCATATAGATGTCATAAGGCAATAGATAATTCCACATGATTGTATCAGGAAGTGAGTATCAGCTCAGAGGCTTTGGAAGGGGTCAAAGCAAACCTCAAGGAGGAGACTGAAATTCATTTATGCTTGAGAAGTGAGCAGGAATTGACTTGATAAGGAAAAGGAATTCTAGAGGTGAGTGGGAATAGAGTATACATAGTGGCCCAGAGTGACTTGAGTGGGTAACTGGTGAAAGAGAGGGAGGTTGGGAATGCCAGAATGTGAGGGTGACCTGGACAAGATGACCGTGGGCACCATAGCTGCAGCCACGCTTTAGGCAGACCGTGCCTGAGCCAGCCTATAGTGCAATCTCTACCCCCATCTCTCATATCTGGGTTCTAACTTGCCTTTGCCTTTGGAGTCCTGGGAACACCTGTTATTGACCCCAGTGCCTGCTTGTGATGCTGCTTCCCAGTTGTTAGCAAAGGCTGATGTCCACTTAAGCCCTCCTGTGATCAACCCAGCTCACCCTTGTAAGTGACTGTGCCAAGTCTTTTCAGCCTAGGGCAAGAAAAGTACACTGCAGACCTTTCCTTATTTTCAGAGTAAGCCAATGCAGGCTCATTCCAACACTGCCAAACAGAAGAAAAAACCCTTTGCATCGGAATCAAGTGTAGCGACAGCAAGTAGCAATTTGTGAACAAATCAAAGCTCCTTGGGTGCAAGCTGCACCCCTCTTGGGTACCCCCACTTTGCATCTGTGAATCTGTAGAGAGACTCAACAACACTTATCCTGGGGTAATCACCCAATCAACCATGTACATGTAAACAAAGGGATTCCCTGAAGGAAGGGAGTCCAGCTTGCTGTTTATATAAAGCCAATATATATGCAGTGTTTATTATGAGCCAGGTTCAGTTTTAAATAGTTTATGGATATTAACTAATTGCCTTCTCAGGCCAATCCTGGGAGGTAGATGCCATTATTTTATCCTTATTTACCAATAAGGAAACTGAGGCTCAGAGAAGTTAAGTAACATGCCCAAGGTGTCCTACCTACAGAGTGTAGGATCCTAGGTTCAAATCCAGGGGATCTGAATCCAGAGTCTGTGCTCTTCACCATCACTTTGTGCTGCCTCGAACTCTGTTCCTTTAGCCCACAGGGACCGGAAAGGCAACTAAGCTCTGTTCGTTATAGAAAGGACTTTGATGCTCCTCATAGCCAGTCAGGAAGAGATTTACAGTCCAGAAGCTGCTACCAACATTTCCTTTCTGTTTTATGTGTCCTTTCACGGACATCAGCAAGCCCCCTTGATCTTGATCTCCATCCCCCCATCCTTTTCCAACAAGAGCCACCAGCCTTCTCGTGCACTTGATTCTCTCATCTGTCCTGATAAGACCCATTTGCCCTGAATTCTCACATGTTTCAGAGCAAAGTACCTAAAAACTTCAAACCCTTATGGCTAATATTGATCAACTCTGCTAGGGTAACGGATGCATTATCACACTAAAGGACTCTCTTCAGAGCAGGGGAGAAATTGAGGAGGAGGGCCGGTGGAAATGAAGGGGCAGAGGATCCCATCTTGCCCCCGTAGTGGATAGAGCAGGATAAAAACGCTAAGTGATTAGGTAGACTGATGGGCCCTATACTTTCAAGACCAGCAGTACTGGTGGGGATATTAAGAATTTCTTGTAGGAAATGCCGTAAGCCTGCAGAGAGGCTTGGAAACAGAAAATGGCGAATGGTTACCTCGGCCAGATGTATCTGGGTTTGGGTCTATGAACCGCCCACTTTTCCCTGTTGGCCAAGTACTGAAATGGAGTCAACAGATGTGAGCATGTGTAGGAAGGGCTGACCAACTGCTCTCTCTGAGTTGAGCAAACTTCTCTCTCTCTCATTTCTCAGTACATCTGCTTATATGGAAGATTGAGTACCAATCCTGGAACTCCGATCCTGACATCAGAACCCCAGTGTTTCCTCTTACAAGCACTGTCAAGTGGGGCTGGCTGTCCTTCAGACTGTCTTGTTTGGGTTTTGAGACGAGATGTCCAGCTGTGTCTTCATATATGTGGCTGGTGCTGTGCATATCTTTGCAGTTTGAGCAGGGTCTATGTGAGTCCGCACTTGACCGCGCCCAAACTGTGATCTGGGAACGGACTAGCGGGCCGTTTTTCAAGTGAGATGCTATCCATGCCAGTTCTCTGCAGTCGCTGGGAAGAGAAGATCTGTGTGTGGAGCTCTTGATTGGTCTACCAGCTTGCCATAAATAGAGTCTGCTCGACAAAGAGGTCTGCACAGAGGAAAGAAGAGGGGAGGGTGTCATAGAGTTCCGAAGTCATTATTTGAGCGTCCAGACCCACTAGCACCTGAATTCAGAGCCCCTAGTCTTAATTTTTTTTAGCCGATACATCTCTTGCTTTGCTTAAGCCACTCGGAATTAAATTTCTGTCACTAACACCCCAAACAATTCTGACTAATATGCAAAATAAGTAATTTACGCGCTCTCTCGGGTGACTTAACCATTATCTCCATTTGACGGATGAGGAAATGGCAGTTTGGTTCAGGTAATTTGCACAGACCTTGTGGGTAGTCGGTGGAAGACCTAGGAACTGGTACGAGGCTGATCTTGAAACTAACTTATGAGAATGTTCTTTACCAAAAGCCTTGGAAAATGTTTTCGGTTTCGGTTTCTCCGAGGAGCACAAACACCTGTGATTCAAAGTCTCCTTTGGAGATGCCCTGTCGCTGCTTGCTCCGTTCCAGAGTTGACTCAGTGAGTTGTCGGGCTGACTCGAATTGTTGTTTATACGGTCTGTGAACTTGCAGTTATGGTATTTTGTAATTTTGTTTTCCCTGCCGTTCCGCCAATGCGCCTTTGTGAGCAAACATTGCCTGTGATTTAAATTCACCACAGTAATGAAACGTGCGTGCGTGCACACACACACAGGCACACACGCTTCTTCAGAACAGCCCACAGCTTTCTGATTAATCACATGTGTAAAGTACAGTGTTTACAGGAAATCAGCAGGTGGCAATTAGCATCTTGGAAATTACCGGGGAAACAACTGGAGCTGCCACTTCGGGAGGGAAACATGGCGGAAATCGGCAACGCGACAAACCCCCTCGGAGCTGGGCGTGGGGGGCTGCCGTGCCCACAACAGCTGGTGGGGGCAGCCTGGTGTGGGTCACAGGCTGCTTGCCAGCCTCTTTCTTTTCCTCCCAACACCGACGAAGCAGTCTTCGGGTTGAGATAGTTGGAGTGAAGCAGTTGCCTGACAGGCAGACCGTCTTAGAACAACCTTTAGAAAACACTCAGTAACAGCAACCACAACAACAACACTACTCAGACCTCCGTCTGGCACAAGCAGACGCTGGCATTACTGGGCTGGTTGTTAAAATACGAACTGTGGGGGGTGCCCGGGTGGCTCAGTCAGTGAAGCGCCCGACCCCTGGTTTCAGCTCAGGTCATGTCGGGGTCTGTGCTGACTGCTCAGAGCCTGGAGCCTGGTTTGGATTCTGTGTCTCTGTCTCTGTCTGCCCCTCCTCTGCTCATGCTCTGTTTCTCTCTCTCTCTCTGTCTCTCAAAAATAAATAAACATGAGAAAAAAATGATGTAAATAGCCATTTGCGTTGTTTGGTGAGTTCCTTTTTTACTTAGAAATAGGTCTGTCTATTTGGACGATCTCTCCATGTCTGTAGATACAAGTCTACTTTGTTATTTTAATGATTCCATCTATCATATGAAGAGTTGGGTGCACCATAAGTTACTTAACCGCGCCCCCATATTAGTGGGCATTTTAGAGAGTTTCCACATTTTCACTCTTCCAAATAAATCTTCCGTAGACACTTTTGCATGTGCGTCTTTGTGCATGGGGGGCAGGAGGTGGGAGGGGGAGAGGTAGGGGGGGTGTGGGGTGGGGGGGTAGTAAGTTTTCTTTAGGTTATACCTACAATTGAAAGCGCTCTGTCACAGGTCATTGCATGTAAAATGATGTTAAATTTTGCCTAATTGCTCTCCATAAAACTGTGCCAATTAGCATTCTTTTTTTTTTTTTTAATTTTTTTTTTCAACGTTTATTTATTTTTGGGACAGAGAGAGACAGAGCATGAACGGGCAAGGGGCAGAGAGAGAGGGAGACACAGAATCGGAAACAGGCTCCAGGCTCCGAGCCATCAGCCCAGAGCCCGACGCGGGGCTCGAACTCCCGGACCGCGAGATCGTGACCTGGCTGAAGTCGGACGCTTAACCGACTGCACCACCCAGGCGCCCCACCAATTAGCATTCTTAATGATGAAGGAGACCGCCTGCTTTACACCTCTTTTATTTCCCACAGATTTTTAAAGGAGGTATGTATTTTTGTTTTAGGAGTGTATGGCCCAGGGCTGGGTAACAGGACTTAAAAACAAAGAGTCTCTGTCTTTTAGATTTCCCTAATGACAGGGAGCACCTTTTCATGTGCGTATTGGCCCTTGAAGTTTCTGTTCAAGTATTTCGTCCATTAAAAAAGTAGGGCTTTGTGTCTTTTGCATTTCAGTGCATGGTCCATTTCAAGCACATTTTTGTGTATGCAGTGAGGTAGAGGTGGAGGTTCTTTTGTACTTTTTTCCTATATAGATATTCAGTTCTTCCAGCATCATTTGTTTAAAAAAACTTCTGCCCTCTCTTTTGCATTGACTTGGCACCTTTGTTGAAATGAGTGGATTGAATACATGTAAGTCTTCCTGGATTCTATTGGACTCTATTCTGTTCCATTGATTAGCCTATCCCTACTCTGAGTCTTTGTCTTTTAATTGGAGATTACTGATGTAGTTTGTTGACTCCCTTCTATTGTCCTAATTTTTAAGTCAGGCCCAGATTTTCTCGGTAAAAGCAAGGGATAAGAAAAGCAAACAAGAGAACTGTCAGTGCTAGGAAGCCAATTCACAAACCCATCAGGAGACGGAGCCCTGAGTTTTACTTGTGCTGGTGTCGCCTGCCACTGATCAGTGGCTTTCAGGTGGCAGAATTAGGCAACCTGGCTTTCCCAACATTCTCTGCCTAAGTCATGCCCATGTCAGTGTAGGTAAATAGGGCTGCGGCGGTCAAGAATTTCCCGAGCGTCCAGTCCCTTAAATGTACACCCCGAGTCCGTTTGCCACTCCTATCCTTTGTTAACGGCCGAAAAACCTTCCAAACTATGCCCCAGACCTCCTGCCAAAGTGGAACCTGCTAGACCCGTGTGCAATTCTGCCTACAACCCCTGTTTATTCTGTCCACTTCATGTGCATGTGACGTCTCTAATCGTACTATCATTATCAAGAAGAGGAGACCCTCTGTGCCAGTTTGCTCGGGCTGTCCTAACAAACTACCATAGGTTGGGGGGCTTAAACCACAGTAACTTCAAGGTGCTGGCAGAGTTGGTTTCTTCTGGGGCCCGTCTCCTCGTCTTGTGGAGGGCCATCTTCTCCCTGTGTCTTCACACGTCCGTCTTCCCTTTTCTTAGAAGGACACACCAGTCAGCATTGGATTAGTGACCTCATTTTAACTTCTTCACCCCTTTAAAGACTCCATCTCCAAATACAGCCACATTCTGAGGTCCTAGGGGTTAGAACTTGAACATTTGGTTTGGGAGGACACACTATTCAGCCCACGACACTCTCTCTTGGAATGGTCAGACGTGGGCTGGCCCATTCAGTCACTGCTCGACTCAGCTATGATTTTGGCTCACCTCACTCCTGTAGCCCCAAGAATATACAACCTTGTTCCCTCTTTTCCCAAGGGCCTTTCTGAATTCCCAACTCAATTTGATTACTATTAACATGACATACATAATATATCCCAACCCTTTGTAAATGTATTTCTTACATTAATGTATTTCTCTTCTTTAACGCAGTCGATTTTAGCCTTTGATCAATTTGCCTTTTTAAGAGTTTTGCTTCCTTTTCCTCCCATGATATTTTACATTTTCTGTTTGTTGTAATTCCTTGTTCTTTGCCCCCCACCCCTGATCCCCATTCTCCTGCGTAGTGTTGCATTGATTGAGTTTCTTTGACTCATTTTTTCCATATTGGGTTTTGTAAATTATAGATCTTATTCTATTTTTCAATGGTTGCTCTAATATTTTAACACATTAAAAATCATTACAAAATTAGAGCACAAATACGAAAAAAAAAAAAAAGAAAAAAGCAAAAAGCAGAGCTATATGGAAAGGCATACCATGAAAAACGGAAGTCTTTCAATTCCAATCTTCTGCCTCTCATGCTACTCCCCGCAAATAATCTATTTTTTAACCACTTCCCTTTTTAAGTATTCTGGTTGTTGCTTCCTTAACTTAAATAATATTTTTATACTTTTACTTTTTTAATTTATCTTACGTAGGCAGTATTTACTGGTGCTCAACTTTGAAAGGTAAGAAGTGATCTTTTTAAAAATCCCACCACCAGATTTAGCTAGCTATCTTTTTTATTTGTAGTTCTCCTAGCCATCATTCCTATAAAGTCAATATGATCTTTAAAATTTAATTTCTTGTTCTGTTATCTTTCGACAGTATCTCTGGGTACCATCAAAACTGTGGATATTAGTATTCTTACAATTTTTTACTTCCATCTGCCCCCCCCAACCTTCTGTACGTCGCAAGGTTGATAACATTTACATTTTGCTAATAGGTTTAGCACAGAAATTGAAAATGAATAAACACCACTTAACAGTGTTATGATGATACAAATGTTTTTCATTGCAGAGCCAAGTGATATGATAGGACTTGTAGAAAAGTCTGTTCTTAGAATTCATGAATCAATTGTGCAGAATCACTTCCTGTTGTAGTTGGCTTCATATTTGATCCTAACTTTCTTATATGGCTTTTTTCTTTTTGGTCCTAGAATTTCTAATTTCCTCCCCCAGCACCCCTCTGCCCCCCAACCCAAGAAGCATGTCCTTGTGATTTCCCTAAGATTGCCAGTATTTCTTTCTTTTAACTTTTAAAATTTATTTTAATTTTTAATTGTTTTTAGAGACAGAGAGTATGAATGGGGGAGGAACAGAGGGAGAGAGAAAGAGAGAAGCAGGCTCCACACTCAGTGCGGAGCCCAAAGTGGGGCTCGATTCCACAACCCTGGGATCTTGACCTGAGCTGAAATTGAGAGTCGGATGCTCAACCGACTGACCCACCCCAGCGACCCTGATCATATTTCTAACTGAGATTTCTAACTCCACCTTCTCTCTGTTTAAAGACATCTACCCTCGGACCCCCAGCTCAGATATAAACGACGTGCTACCCAAGTGGCTGGTGGGGGGGGGGGTGTCTCCTGTCCTTGTACTCTTAGGTTAGTTCCATTCTATCTTGGAGGCTGTTTTTGTTTTTTAGGAATGAAGACTTGAGAGGTCAATTTTCTGAATTCTTAAATGTCTGAAAAGATAACTTTATTACATTTTATGCATAGTTCGGCTATTCATAGATTTATATTTTTTCACCTGGGGGAACATTTGCTCACATTATCTCTTTTCTTGTTTTACCCCCTCTGTTCTCTATGTTCCTTTCTTCTTGAGCTACTGATAGACCAGTGGTGGAAGGTCTGTATTTCTTCTCTATGGCTCTGAACTGTGTTTACCTCAGACCCTTTTGTGATCCATTCCGGAAGTCTCTCAGCTCGATCTCTGAGATCATAAATTCAGACTTCACCCCATGATGCTATGCTGTCCTGATGCTGAATGTCTTAAACAATAGCAAATATGGTTTTTAAAATTTCTTTGTTTTTTAAGAAAAGATTATTTATTTACTTATTTTTAAGTAATCCCTACACCCAGTGTGGGGCTCAAACTCACAACCCTGGGATCTAGAGTTGTATGCTCTTCTGATTGAGATAGCCAGGTGCCCCAGTTTTTAAATTTTCTAAGTCATTAAATTACTTATTTTTATTAACATGATTTTTTTAATGGATGTGATTTCTTACTGAATATTTCTGAAATTGTCAAGTACATAATTTTGACTTTTGCTTCTTCAACTAATTTTTTTTTAGGGTTTTTCTCCTCTTACATGAAGATTGTGCTTTTCTTTCATGGCACTGGTTGTCTTCAGAGGTTAGACTAGAGCTTGAAGTCTAGATTCCACATAGCTTTCCCCCATAACTTCATGCACGTTTCTTTTCCACCTTCTGATATTCAGTGCTTAACAAGTCTGATGTTGTAATTATTTTTCCCCTCTGTGGGAACTGGTTTTACGTTTTTTTATTTCTCAGAATTTCTTAGTGCTTCTAAGTTACTCTTTTTTTGTCAACTGAAAGATAAGCACACCTTCAGGAATCACCAGCTATTTGGGAAATAACATTACTAAAAGGTTGATAACGATTTGAGTGAACTGAAAAACCAGCACACAAGGAAACGGGAAAATAAGAAATATGGAAAAGAAAGCCTTTAAATAAGCAAAGCTCATGTTTTAATAGTCGTCAGACAAATCACATTCAGAAAATGTTTTGCAGGGGCACCTGAGTGGCTCAGTCGGTTGAGCGTCCGACTTCGGCTCAGGTCGTGATCTCATGGTTTGTGGGTTTGAGCCCCCCCACCCTACCCAGTAGGGCTCTGTGCTGACAGCTCAGAGCCTGGAGCCTGCCTTAGATTCTGTCTCCCTCTTTCTCTGCCCTTCCCCCGTTCACACTCTGTCTCTATCTCTCAAATGTAAATAAACATTAAAAAATTAGGGGCGCCTGGGTGGCTTAGTCGGTTGAGCGTCCAACTTCGGCTCAGGTCATGATCTCGCAGTTTGTGAGTTTGAGCCCCGCGTCGGGCTCTGTGCTGACAGCTCAGAGCCTGGAGCCTGCTTCGGATTCTGTGTCTCCCTCTCTCTCTACCCGTTCCCAGCTCATGCTATGTCTCTCTCTGTCTCTCAAAAATGAATAAACGTTAAAAATTTTTTTAAAAAAAATTAAAAAAAAATCTTAAAAAGAGCACACTGCTATAAAAAATTCAAGATGCATTAAGTCATTGAAAAGACACCATTGCAAATATAATCTGTGATGGTTTGTCCCAGCATGCAGCATAAAAAGACAACACAAAGGAAAGAAAAGAAATTGAGAGAAAAGTTAGGAAGTAGGAAGGATAAATCCAGAACTCCCTGGAAGACAATACAATCAGCACTTTCAAATTTGTGAGGCAAAATGATTTTGAACTGAGAATTTTATGTTCCCCTAAACCAGCATTCAAATGTCAAGTTCTCTTCCTGCTTGAACAAGAATGAGAGTTCTCTTCTGTGAACTTGGGGTTTCTTGCCAGTTTGCTGGAAAGATCTGTTTTTATGCCTGTGGGACCCTTCTTCAGGCTCTCGTTTTCTCTCCTTTTTTTCCTCTCTTTCTTAAATCAAAAAGACCAATCCATAGTCTTTTTATGTCTCAGAAACAGAACTCCTCAAAATGTCTGGTTTTTAAAAGATGAACAATTCTGAAACTATTTTATGTGTATCTTACTAAAGAAATGTGTTGTGGATAATGAGAGAGAAATTTCTCACTGCTAGAAAAGGGGAGAATGTGGAAAAAGGAAAGGCTAGAATAAACCTGGTGGTGTTGAATTGGAACTGGATCCAGCAGTGTGAATTCATGGTTTTAACTATTGGTAGATAAATTCCAGAAATAGACATATTGTGTATCTGTCCATCTGTCTCTCTGTCTCTCGATGTGTCTCTGAGGTGGGCTGGAAGCAATGACACCCCAGTAACTAACAATGAACGTGCCTAGTACCCATGTCGTGGTGTGTAAATACCATTCTCCAATGAAAGGAGGAGTCAAAGTGGCTGAGAGAAATGGCTGATTCCAGGGCAAGGGCAAGGGCAAGGAAAGTACAATACTTTTTTTTTTTTTTAAGTTTGTTTATTTTGAGAGAGAGAGAGGCAGCGCAAGTGGGGGGTGGGGAGATAGAAAGAGAGAGGGAGAGAGAGAATCCCAAACAGGCTCCTCACTGCCAGCGCACAGCCTGATGTGGGGCTCGAACTCACAAAGCCGTGAGATCATGACCTGAGCTGAAACCAAGAGTCAGACGCTTGACGGACTGAGCCACCCATGCACCCCTGAAAGTACAAGGAAGTAACTCAAATGATGGGGACATGTCAAAAAGACTCAGGAGCCCGTGTTAAGGGGCCCCCAAAGGCCAAACCTGGGATAGTTTGAACGCCAAAGTAAATAATAAGTAAATAGTGATGGATGATGATCTATAGAATTACATAAGAATCTATGCGTCCATGTAGATTTAAGTACATACATGGATGAGTAAATAAGTGGAGAGGCGGGAAACCTTTTGCTCACAGTTGAATTCCAAGTAGGAAGTGTAGAAACACTGAGAGAATTTAAATAATCGCCATTTGGTAATCGCGACAGTCCTAACTGTTTCTGGCAAAAATCACCAGTGGATGCTAAAACTAGTAAGCAAATGTATGATGAGAAACTGAACACTTCACATAATCTCAGAGTACCTCCCCAAAAGAAATGTATTATTTACAAAAGGAAAAATAGTAACTTTAGAGTGGAGAAACCCAGCAGAATCCCCTTAACTCAATGATCATATCTTTCTGCACTGACTGTAAATCTCCAAGCATGGGGATTTATTTCCGTTGTATTAACTCTTATGCCTGAGCCCCCAGAACAACGTTGGGCACATAGTAGGTGTTCAGTAAACAGCTTTTGACTGAATATCCATAGTCATGTTTATGCCTATATTTATCAGCTCAAATTCATTAGCTACATTTTTTTGTGAACTCTGTATCCTTACTTATATTTTATTTACTTGATCTGTCAGGGGCCAAGAAAATGGAATGAATGCTTATTGCCTTTGCATTTTTGTCTAATTCTCCTTATGAGTTCTGCTGTTCCTGTCGTAAGCATCTGAGGGCATGTTATTTGGTATGTAAACATTTATGATGGTTCGATCTTCATGTGGGTTGTACCTTTGTCATCATCAACATTGACTTCTTTGTTTAGTTTAATACTTTCTTCTTGTTAATCCAATCTCACAGTTATGATGCGACTCATGATTTCTTTTTTTTCTCTGCATTTTCTTTTTTAGTGCTCTAATTTATTGCCTGTTCATACATTTCAGCCAATACATTTTTCCTAAGATTCTGCCCTCTTTTCCTGTGTTATCCCCAGCAGTCTAGAGAGACATGACTATTTTAAGGCAGATTCTATTAGCTCTAGCAGAATGATTTCCTCTTTACGTCTCCATCTGTCCGACTGTCGTTTAGCATATTTGTTGGATTAAATTTTAATGATTTTTGCAATAAAGACGTTCCATTCTCTGTAGTTTTGAATGTCCTCAGGCCAAGGATGCCCCCATAGTCTGTATACTGGCTTCTCCTCATGGATCACTGCAGTTTTCACCTTGTGATACAGTTAAAGCAGGACTTGGTGTTTCTTCACATCCCCTGAAAAAGAAATCACACTTCCCTAAGCATTAGTAAGCAGTGCAGATCTCACTGAAGATCTCATAGGGAAGCAACAGAGAGTTTTCAACTGCACTTCATACGGCACACAGCTTCAAAAAAATGCCTTCTGTGGGGCGCCTAGGTGGCTCAGTCGGTTAAGCGTCCGGTCTCTTGGTTTCAGCTCAGGTCATGTTCTTGCAGCTTTGTGGATTCGAGCCCCGAATCAGGGATCTGCACTGGCAGTGCGGAACCTGCTTGGGATCCTTTGTCTCTCCTCTTTCTCTGCCTCTCCCCCACTCATGCTGTCTCTGTCTCTCTCTAAATAAATAAGTGAACTCAAAATAAAATGCTTTCCTCAAGGTGTCTCCTAGCCTTTTTCTCTTGGGCTGAAGCTTCCAGAGCATCAGGCTCCAGCCACCCTTCCCCCCTCTTCTTTCCCTTCCTTGAGAATTGTCTTTCCCTATCTCAGATCAGATAAGCTGGATCCCTCCTAGCTTTTGTACCCAAACTAGCAAACCATTGCCATTTATCAGTACTGCCTTCCCCTTTGCCAGAGACCGGTATAGAACGATGAGAATAGTTGGCTATTAGCAAACAAAAAAGTCCTTTGGTTAACACCTACTTTAGAGCGGGGTCATATGATTATTTTTTATTTCTTTTTGAGAGAGAGACAGCGTGAGTAGGAGAGAGACAGAGAGAGAATCCCAAGCAGGTTCCACACTGCCAGTTGCACAGCCGGATGTGGGGCTCGAACCCACGAACCATGAGATCGTGACCTGAGCTGAAACCAAGGGTCCGCCGCTTAACCGACTGAGCCACCCAGGCGCCCCGATCATTTCTTGAGAGGGGTCACACTTGTCCCTCTGGTGGCTGGCCAAAGTGGACAGTGTTTCCAAGCAGGGTCACATTCCCTGCTTCATGGGTCCTCAGCTGAACCCCTTGAGGTATCGTGAATGTCAAAGAAGACAAAACCACAAGGTTGAGGGATTTGTCTCAAACCACTTCTGTGTGTGTGTGTGTGTGTGTGTGTGTGGGAGGGTGTGGGCAGGACTAGAAGGCAGGTCTTTTGAGCTGAACTTCAGCACTGTTTCTCTTCTTTTTAGCGGGTACACTTTTCTCGGGCTGCAACCCTCCAGTGTGCAAACACGTCACCTCCTTTGATCTTTATACCCCAGCTTGGTTTCTATTCTGAGTCCCGCTGTGCGGAAGGTGGGAATGTAATCTTAGTCAGTTTAAACTAAGTTCTTTTAATTCTAGCTTTTCTCAGTCCGTTCCCATCACTCTCAGTCAATTCCCTCATGTTCTCTCTCCCCCTTGTGTCGGTGTCCCGGGGGGGGGGGTGCTCACGAGGTTCCTTGGCATCGGTGACCCCACCCACCCACTCTCGTCTGTCCCCTCTGGCATCCAGTAATATGGCTCATGTTCATCTGTCCCCAGGTTTCCTCTGTGTCATCCTCTACCAAACTGCAAGGGCTCCTTGGGGGCCCGCCATCCATCCCTCAGTTACCCATGGATCCTTCCTGAGCGGAGGTAGAGGCAGGGAAAGAATCAGATGGGGACTCAGAGCAGGGGCAGGAGGGGCGTCCTGGTTGGGGTGGTGACGACTCACAGCTCTTTATCCTGGATTTGCTGCTTCACATTTGTGACTTTGAGCAAAAGGCACCTACCCTTTTGTTGGGCTTCAGTAGGTCTGGAGCAGCCGGGAGGCCAGGACTTTTGTCCTGATTTAACCATGCACTGGCTAGTGAGATGGAGTGCACGGTTCACAGCCTCCCAGCATCCATTCTCTCACCTGCAGAATGGGCCAACAGTGTCCACACGGTTTGTGAGCGCGTGGGTAAATTTTGAGTCCTTTAAGAAGTGGAATATATGGGCGGACGATGAATGGGTGAAGATGGGGAGGGGTCTCCTCTCCCCTCTGTTAAGGGCTTCCTGACATAGTCGGGCTTACCGGCAAGGAAAACAGGGGGCTTCTGTCAACTGGTTATCTTTTTCCCCACTGGGGCAGCGACCTTGCTCCTTCAGGCGACGCTTGTGAAGGTGCCAATCCAGAAGCCGACAGCAGAGGGCAGCCCGCGCCCAAAAATGACGGTACTCTCGTGCAGGCTCCCTGGAGTTCTGAGCCTGCCTGGCCACGGATCATGATAACGCGTGTAGAGTCCAGTAATACTGGAATCTGGGAGCTATTTGGTTTTGCTCTCTATACTTCTTTAAAATTACTGTTTGAGGGGCGCCCGGGTAGCTTAGTCGGTTAAGTGTCCGACTCTTGATCTCAGCTCAGGTCACGATCCCACCCTCAAAGGTTGAGCCCGGCATGGGGCTCCGTGCTGACAGGGCGGAGAAGCCTGCTTGGGATTCTCTCTGTCTCCCTCTCTCTCTGCCCCTCCCCTGCTCTTGCTCTCTCTCTCTCTCAAAATAAATAAGTAAATAAATATATAAAAAAATATTGTTTGAAAGGAACAGTTGGTTAAAAAAATTAGACGTGTACGGGAGTTGACAGCAGACTCCTGATAAGACCCGCAGGGCCTACACAGCATCCCACCCCACCTCATTTCACATTTCTGACCTCGAATCCTGCCCTCTCCTCTGGCTCCAAGCCTCCAAGCTTGTTGTTCCCTCTCCCTGGAAGATTCTTCCTGTAGGTATCCGTGAGACTCATTCCTCACCTCCTTCAAATCTTTGTTCAAATGTCACCTTCTCACAGAGGTCTGGTCTGGCGGCTTTCTCATGTAATGCACGCCGTCCCTCCCCCCCCCCCCCCCCCGGACCCTCCCCATCCTTATTTATTTATTAAAAAAAAAATTTTTTTTTCAGTGTTTATTTCTGAGAGAGAGAGAGAGGGAGATAATCCGAAGCAGGCTCCAGGCTCCGAGCTGTCAGCACAGACCCCCACCTGGGGCTCAAACCCACAAACCGTGCGATCACGAACTGAGCCCAAGCCCGACGTTTAACGGCCTGCGCCACCCAGGCGCCCCGCCCCGTCCTCATTTAAATGGTGCCCGGTGATGTCATACGTTATTATTTTCGGTCTCCAGAGTGCTTGTTACCCTTGGTCAAACAACATATTGTACTTGGTCATTATTAAAATCTGGCTTACTCCTAGAATACGCGCTTCATGAGGACAGGAACACATTTCATCTTTTTCCTTTTCGTGGGTACGTTGTCAGTGCTTAGAACAACCCTGGCAGGTCATAGTAGGGGTATAGGAGGTATTTGTGAAGTGAAACTGCATGGTAGCTTTACTTCTGAAAGACACCCTTAGGAGAATATGATAAAATGAATTGGCATCTTTTAGCCGCTCGTTCTGGAATTCTGGGATTTGGCATTGCGGGCCGGGCTCTGCTGGGTGGCTTTTCTGTTGTAGGCCAGGCGTGGCTGATCGCAGCCGGCCTCGCGTCTGTCTACACGGGGCCACTGACGCACCTTGACTTCTTCCACCTTGACTTTCCTCTCATCCTATAGCAAGCTGGCTGGCTCGGGCTCATCACGTAGTGGCTTCCAAGCATGTTGGCAGAGGCAATTCCCAAGCGTACAAGTGCTGTTAAACCTGCCGTGTGTCACATTTGCTGTGGCCTAGGCAGGTCACGTGACCAACCCACACTCATGGCGGGAGGAGTTGCGAAGTCACATTGAAACGGGGAGGAGAAAGGGCGCCTGGGTGGCTCAGTCGGTTCAGCGTCCGACTCTTGGTTTCAGGCCAGGTCATGACCTCAGGGTCCGTGGGATCGAGCCCCGTGTTGGGCTCTGCGCTGCTTGTGCAGAACCTGCTCCGGATTCTCTGTCTCTCTTTCTCTCTGCTCCTCCCCAGTTCGTACGCATGCTCTCTCTCTCTCTCTAAATAAATAAATACACATTAAAAAAAGGGGAAAGAGAAGAATTTGGGGCCATTTTGGCCATCTTCCATAGTAAACGTGATTCAGTTATCCTCTAAAAAGATAATATTCCAGGGGCGCCTGGGTGGCGCAGTCGGTTAAGCGTCCGACTTCAGCCAGGTCACGATCTTGCGGTCCATGAGTTCGAGCCCCGCATCAGGCTCTGGGCTGATGGCTCAGAGCCTGGAGCCTGTTTCCGATTCTGTGTCTCCCTCTCTCTCTGCCCCTCCCCTGTTCATGCTCTGTCTCTCTGTGTCCCAAAAATAAATTAATGTTGAAAAAAAAAATTATAAAAAAAAAAATTAAAAAAAAAAAAGATAATATTCCATCAGTAGTGTGTTAAGGTATCTGTTTCTCCAACCCATTTCGGGACAGTGTATTACCACAGGAAAAGAAAAAGAATTCGCTAACCAGATAGGTGAGAAGTAATGTGTTATTTGCTCAGAGAATTTAAGAGACACTCCTGGTAGGAGGCAGAGCCTGACCTGTAAATACAGGCTCTCACCTGGCTTGTGGTACCTGCCCACTGTGGGGAGGGGCACCAGAGCTACCCTTGACTCTGGGCTCAGCCCCAAGTCCTCTGGACTTGCTTTGGCCAGAGGAGTATTTGCAGACGTGATGTGAGCAGAGGCTGCAAACCGGCTTAGTGCTCGCTGTCCCTTGTAGCTTTCTCATTGCCACGAGACCACGCTCAGGGTAGCGGAGCTGGAGAGTGAGAGACACTTGGCACAGAGCTGACTTAGCCCAGTCACCCGGCAGAGGCCATCCGGGTCAGCTGACGGCCGGCCGACACACCATCACTCGGGCAGGCCCAGCCAAGATCAGCAGAGCTGCCTGGCTGCTCCTCTGCTGACTCTCCCTCCAGGTGTGTGTGTGTTCGTCGTTCCCATCTCCCTGGTTTTCCCTGGTGATCGACAAGTTTAACGCATAGAACTATGGGACTCCACAGTGCCGGGTTACAGAGGAGCCCGCTTAGACCCCAGGGTCTTCAGGCCTCGGGGAGCCCCTGTAGCTACGGCTGGACCTGTGGGCTCAGGCATTCCGTGGGAGCGCCCTCTACAGCCCTGGTCGTCCCTTCCTGGGCTCCGGTAGTTTCTCCAGCTCTGGAGAGCGCTGATGGTGAGGAGGCTGTTTGGGTGGCCTAGGAAAATGTCCAGTCGTCAACAAGCTGGCCAGAGCCAGAGCCGACATCTGATGGAGAGGGTCATGAATGGCGGGAAAGGAGGCTGGCCGCGGCTGCCCAGAGCCTGACTGGAATGATGGATGGGAGGCCTAGCACGCCGGGAAGGATAGAGATGTTTATGTTTCCAAAGGCAGGGCACTTTCTCCCAGGGCACAGGGCTGGTAGAAACAGGGTCGGAACAAATCACTTTACATTTTCTCTCTTTGATTTTTTTCTTCTGATGAGAAATAACTTGCTCCCAGGGCACGATAGACCAAGGGAACTGTGTTGGAGCTATTACATGTATCCCATGAAAATATTTGTTTCTTGAATTTTCATCTTATGGGACTCTGACCTCTCTGAGAATATGATGAAAGCTATGGACCCATTCCCCAGGAAAAATACTCATAGGTGGAAATTTTTACTTATAATGCCAGGGGATTTATAGTTTCTCTGAAACCCACTCATGGAACCTAGATTAGGGGATTCTAGGAGAGAGGGAGGGAGAGAGAGACGGAGGGAAAGGGAGAGGGAGAGAGAGGGGGGAAGGGGGAGGGAGGGGGGAGTGGGAGAGAGAGGGAGGAGGAGAGGGAGAGGGAGAGAAGGAGAGAGGGAATATACTGGAAGAGAAAGGAGGAAGGCCATCGTGGGGGTGGTGCAAAGAAGTAGGGGGAGTTGAAACAAAATGTTGAGGAGTTTGAACCAAAGATTGAAGATTCCTCTGGTCCCAAATATATCCCTTTCCTTTCTTCTTTCTTTCTTTCCTTCTTTCTTTCCTTCCTTCTTTCCTTCCTTCTTTCCTTCCTTCCTTCCTTCCTTCCTTCCTTCCTTCTCTTTCTTTCTTTCTTTCTTTCTTTCTTTCTTTTTTTCTTTCTCTTTTTTTCTTATTTATTTGTAAATTTACATTCAAGTTAGTTAGCATATAGTGCTCTAATGATTTCAGGAGTAGATTCCAGTGACTCATCCCCTATGTATAACACCCAGGGCTCATCCCAACAAGTGTCCTCCCTGATGCCCCTTCCCCATTTAGCCCATCCCCCCCCCACACCCCCTCCAGCAACCCTCAGTTTGTTCTCTGTATTTGAGTCTCTTGTGTTTTGTCCCTCTCCTTGTTTTAATATTATTTTTGCTTCCCTTCCCTTATTGTTCATCTGTTTTGTATCTTAAATTCCTCCTGTGAGTGAAGTCATATGATATTTGTCTTTCTCTGACTAGCTAATTTCACTTAGCATAATACCCTTTAGTGCCATTCCACATAGTTGCAAATGGCAAGATCTCATTCAAAGTTTCTCTTTGAACTGTACCTGGAAATTCCTGGGTTATGAGACATGAACATTTTTTAAAGATTTCTGGATGCCATTGCCTTGCTCTCTGGATTCCTGGAATCAGATTTCAACTCCCACCAGTGATGTCTGAGGGCTGTGTCCCCCACATCTTTTCAGTGCTTGTGATTTTCTGACTTTTGCATATGAAACTAATCTGATGGGTGTAAAGTGTTATGCATATAGATTTGGTGGTAGGGTGTGGGCAACAGCACATTTAAAAAGCCCTTCAGGCAAATTATTGAGTAGCCAGGGTCAAGAGCCACTGATCTATATACTGAAGATACCCATTTTCACTTAGTTGTCCATCAGCAATTTCAGACTTAGTATGTCCAACACTGAAAGCTTGATTTCCCACCTCCTCCCCTCTGCTTACCCATTTCTCCTGGGATCTTACCATCTTGGCAAACAGCATGCATCATTGTTCTTCCAACTGGTCAAGCCACTGATTGCCCCACTTGCTCTGTCCGTTTTTTTTTTCCCCCCAGTCCATCAGTCAGTCCTGCCAATTCTCCTTCTAAAATCCATCCATACCTTTCCCTTTATTGCCACCACCCTAGCCAAAGTCACCACCACGTTCTCTTCCCGGGATATTTACCACAGTGGTCTCCAACCCAGTTTTTTGTCTGTTTGTGTTTCTTTTTTTGCCTTTGTTTTTACTCCTCTCCAGAGCATTCTCTACAGAATGAGCTTTCAAAAATGTGAGCCAGATCATTTTATCCCCCTTCAATTGTTTCCCGAGTGTGAAACACTTTATTGTGTCTCTTCGGGGTCCTGTGGGGTTTGGCTTCTACTTACCTCTCCAGACTTCTTCCTTTGGTCATTCTTCTGTCTTGCTCACTTTGCTCCAGCTGCTTTGCCCTTCTGGTAATTCTTGGAACACTCCAAACTCAGCCCCTACGTCTGAGACCCTGCCACGTCTTTTCCTTTGATCATCCTTACTTCAGTCTTTTTAGACTCCATACTTATCACGTCTCAGCATGTCACCTTGCCTGAGAGCCACTCTCTGACTGTCCTGGCCTAGAATCAGTCTCCTATATTCTTTATTATAGAACTGTTGTTCCTTTATTTATTATTTAGTTGCTTGAAGACTTTTTGTATTCTCCTTCAACTAGATTATAAACTCCATGAGGGCAGGGACCATGGCTGTGTTGCCAGATTTAGCAAAACAGACAACGCAAAAGACCAGACAGGAATTATGTCAAACTTTATCACTTTGGGGAGAACTGACATCTTTA
Source organism: Prionailurus viverrinus (assembly GCF_022837055.1). NCBI lineage: Eukaryota > Metazoa > Chordata > Mammalia > Carnivora > Felidae > Prionailurus > Prionailurus viverrinus. The sequence continues at coordinate 21,958,091 of NC_062576.1, read as the reverse complement.
CTATCTCAAGTCTTCGAATTCATGTACATGGCATGTCTCTCTGTGTATTTAGGTCTTTGATTTTCTTTCTTTCTTTTTTTTAATGTTTGCTTATTTATTTGGAGAGAGAGAAAAAGAGAGTACCAGCGGTGGGAGGGGCAGAGAAAGAGGAGAGAGAGAATCCCAAGCAGGCCCCGCTTGAGCATGGGAGCCTAGGTTCCCTGGGCTCACATCTGTGAGATCGTGACCTGAGCCAAAATCAAGAGTTGGACGCTTAAGCAGCTGAGCCACCCAGGCACCCCTTAGATCTTTGATTTTGTAAGTTTTCAGCTTTATGTAATTTCTGAACATGTTTTTTTATATTTAGATTTGTACCTATATCATTTTTTGAGCAATTATAAATGGTGTTATATTTTAAATTTTGGCTTCCATGTGCTCATTGATAGTACATAGAAATACAATTGATTTTTGTATATTTGTCTTGTATTCTGTTAACTGGCTGAATTCATTTATTAGTTCTAGTTTTTTTTGTGGATTCCTTGGGATTTTCTGTGTAGAACATCATGTCATCTGCAAATAGAGACCATTTTATTTCTTTGTTTTTAATAGTGTTATTTATTTGAGAGAGACAGAGAGAGTGGGGGAGGGACAGAGAGAGAGAGGGGGAGAGAGAGAATCCCAAGCAAGCTCCATGCTGCCAGCACAGAGCCCGATGTGGGGCTCAAACTCACGAAACCACGAGATCATGACTTGAGCTGAAACCAAGAGTCGGTCACTTAACTGACTGAATCGCCAGGTGCCCCTGTTTCTTTTCTGATTAGTATATTCCTAATTTTATTTTCTTACCTTATTGCACTGGCTAGAACTTCCAGCACTATGTTGAACAGCAGTGGTGAACAATAGCCTTGTTCTTGACTAGCTCATTTGTTTAAACACAAACCTGCAATGTTCCATGGAGAGACCAAGCATAGGTGTTAATGTTAATCTCGCAGTCAAACCAGGCCTCACAAGATACCACCTGTGTGATCTTAGAAGAGTAGCTTTTGCCTTCCCCATATTCCCTCATCCCCAAAGTTGAGATATTTGTGCCTTGGCTTTGTTAGAGGGCACACAGGATGCAGAGGTTGGGAGCTAGGTTCCCTGGGCTCGGATCCCAGCACCACCACCACTCCCAGCTGTGTGATCTCAGGCAAGTTTCTTACTCTCTGTGCATCTGTTTCCTCCTCTGTGAAGGGAGGAAAATAAGATTAACCACGTCATAAAGTTGTTGCAAAGACGGACTAAGTTGATAAGTGTAAAGTGCTTAATACCCCGCACCCAGGAAGAGCCAGGGAAGTGTTTGTTCTTGTTGTGAGGTTTGAATGAGGTTTGAACGTGTGTCAAATGCTTGGCGCAGGGCAGATGCTCAGTAAAGCTTTTTCTGACACTAAGTCTCATGCTAACTAAAAATAACTAAACAGCGCTGAAGGGCTTGTAATGAGAAGCAACAACCTCCTTCCTCTTCTCTGGAGGCAACCATTTTTACCTTTTTGAGCTATTTTCTAAATAATGAGCTCCTTTACCTGTTCCTTGATGTATCAACTTTAGATATTATCTGTTTACATCCTGAAATAATGGTTGAGGGTTTAGCTCTCTTATACTCCTATCTCCCATCCTTTTAATATAACGATATCACTGTTTATAATTCGATCACTAGCCAATACTGTTCACCGAAGAGCCAAAAGGTGTGTTGTGATTATATTTCTTTTCCTGAAAAATTTTCCTATTGCCCTTCTTTTTTTTTTTTCTTTCATTTGTACTACTTGCCTTTCTCATACACATCATTTTTTCAAGTGCTCAATCCTATCAGTTACTCTATCAGATTCACTTTTTTTCTCCCCTAGTGACTTCCATGTCTTATATTATTTTCTGTTACTGTCATGACGGTCACAAAAAAATGAGTCTTTTTCCCTTTCACCTCCAGCCTAATATCACCCCCCAGTCCCCACTGGCCGTCGTTACCTGCCTGCGTCTCTCTTTGTTCCTTTCCTTTTCTGTCCATTCTTCTGGTCATCTCACTTCTCTTTCCCGGCCATGTTCCTTCTTGGTCTATCCATGTGGCCTTCTCAACAGTCCACTCATAGTAGTAGTATTATTACTCTGTCAGTCAACTTTTGGCTCATTATAAATCAGCATTTTGAAGTGTTCTCATTTACATAGGGCACCCCAAAGATAACTTGATCCACAGCAAAAAGGGCAATTGTGCTAATGCATATGTGATTGAGGCAGAGCCCTTGCAGGGAGTAGCTAGCTAAGGGCAGCTGATTATAATGAAAGGCTTAAGTAAGGCAGAAATGCTTCAGACATGACAAGAACACAGGCTGAAAGACCTGATGATCTATTTCAGCAGAAAAATATCCATCAAAAGAGAAACCTCTCCTAAAGGAGTGCCCAGCTGAGGTGTGGGTCTTAGAAGAGCTGGATCCACATTTTAGGAGCAACAACCCACTTTGTTGACAGGTCGTAAGTCAAGAAACAAGTTTAATAAAGAATTCATTGAAAAACACTATTTCAACACCAGGCTGTAAAGGTGGCCCCAGAAGAGTAGGACTTAGGGTTTTTGAACATATTACTGGTTGATATCAGATGTTGAACTTAGAAAGGCTACTTCCCTAAGATTTATAGAGCAGTGTCCAAGCATCATGACCTTGGACCTACCCCAGAGGCCCATGCATTATCTAAAGGAATCCATTCGGACCAACTCGGTACCTATCTGGCTTTCGCTGGGTGTTCTCTGCTCGTTAATTCCTGTTGTGTACGAACTCGAATTACCTCTAGACAATGGCTCTCACACTTTCCCCACCTAACTTCCGCATGACTGTTCAAACAACCGGATGGTGTAGAAACCAATTTGACATACATTTCATATATTAAAAATAAAAAATAAAAAAAATAAAACAACCGGATGGTGGTCCCTGGAGCCCATGTTGCTTCATGGATTTAGGCTTCCACTTCACCATCTCTTGGTGTCCTAGTCATTAGTTAGGATTTTACCTCCCTCGTTCATCTTCGACCCGTCCCGTGGCCTGTGCAGCTTGAACGGACACTGCTTCTCCAGCTCCTGTTTTATTAAACCAACTGCTGATGCCGGTTCCTTGTCTGGTGTCTGAGTGGGGTCCACCCCAGGCCTTCTTTCCCTCGACCGATCCCCACTTTCCCTGATACCTAGAAGAGGGCGTCTGGCAAGTCCTCTCATTCAACCTCCCTGCGTGGCATAATAATTTCTCTTCTCTCAGAGGTGCGACCTAAGGGTCGTACTCCGAGGCCACGCCCATTATGAAACTACAGTGCGGGGCAAGGGAGGGGGAGACTCTATGTAGAAGCACACCCACCAGCTTCGGAAGTGCTCTTTGTTTCCACCTCACCTCAGTCTCATGAACTGTTGAACTTAGTTGCCTTTTCTCTCCTTCTCAATCATCCTGCCAAATAGTAGCGGAGATGAGATGACCCTGGACAGTGGGGACGGCTGGGTATTGAAATCAGCTTGTTGGGTGCTGTAGCAGAAGCGGGGGGAGTGGAACGGAGAGGTCACAGCCGATGACTTCACCGGGGTGAGTTTTGTCCTCAGTCAGCATTCATCCTCTCTATGCTTTATGCACAGTCTTTTTTGACTCCCCCAGCTCACTGGGGCCGCACACATACCTGCGTCAGCCCTGAAAGGAGCCTTCTGAGGAAACAGAAGCCCCTGAGGAAGGTTTTCCCTGGCCAGGTTCCCCTGAGACTTCTGCCATCATTGCTGCCACCATCTATTCTTCCTTCTGGTGACAGAATGCGTTATTCTCCCTGGGGAAACACTCCTTTCCCGGCACTAAGCCTGTGTTCCAGGTAGCCTATGACCCAGGTGTGCTTAATCCGGGTTCCAGTCCCTCTGGCTGTCGTGTTCACTTAGGGATGGCACGTGACCCAAGCTCATCCAATCACTTGTGATCACTCCTCCTGTCGGAAGAGTATCCTCTTTCCATTAAGGTTGTTGGGAGGATAAAACCTAAACCCAAAACTGACGTCAGCCGTCATGCTTTGATGAAGGGTCAACTTGCTTGATAAAGCAGCCCACATACAGGAAAGCAGAGTCAGGCAGAGATGGGGAGAGATGAAACTGAACTGGGTAGCCGTCATTTGAGCCCCTGGATCCAGTCGTGCCTGAAGCTGTATTTGCCACCCCTTGACTTTACAGCCATTTGAGCCAACAGTAGTCCCTCCTTAATTTTTTAAAAATTGACTGAATGCTTTTATTATTGTTATTGTTCTTATTATTATTATTATTATTTTTTTTACATAAGTCAGTTTGACTTTCTGTTAATTGCAACGCAAAGAATTCTGACTAGTACAACCGGTTATTTTATTGAAACTCCCGTACTCGGAGGAACATGTTTGCCAAGTTTTATGGTGCATTTTCAGATATTTGTTTCCCCAAAGTTCTGTCATGATGTTTTGGGATTTCTCCTCTTTTCTCTATACTCTTCCCCTCAAGGATTCTTTCTATCTCAGCGTTGGAACTATGATAGGTCACCCATGCTCCTCAGCGTCAGCAACCTATTCGGGAGTCAGAAACATACTTCACTCACATTTTCCAAAAGCAGTTGTCTTTTAGGTGGAAGAATTCACGACGTACAACTGGAAAGATACGGAGGTTTCCCATCTTATAATATCCTCAGCTTGTGAACGGGTGTACATTTTAGCAGGGAAACAACAGAAGGTGCTTCGGCTCCCAGGCCAGCCCACAAGACCAAATTCACCCCGTAGCGTAGGTGAACAATAGTGCTATCCCTGATTATCCCATAGGATCAGTCACCACTGATGGGGTTATATGGGGATAGTTCATTCAACATTCTACCCGGAGAGAGAGTAAAATCTGTTTCCCACCTGTATTCCTACCGTCTCTCACCCCCGACTGCCGGATACCGCGGCAAGGCTTCTACTAAAATTCTGGGACCTACCATTTCAGCGGGGTCCCCTGCAACTACCATTTATATGAAGAGACTCTTTGGTCTAACCCAGATCATCTTCACTGGCGTGCAAAATTCAATACATACAGAATTGAACTCACTCCTTCCTCCCCAAACTGTCACTCATATTCCCTAACGTGGTGGGACAGCTACTGGCCCAGTTGCTGAGGACAGAACCCAAGGAGTCATTTAAGTCACACATCCCCTCTTAGTTACTTGCTGTCGTCAACCAGTCGCTGCGTCCTACACGTTCTCACCTCAGATGCTCATTACTCTGTTCCTTTTTCTCCACCCCTCCAGTCACCTTCGTCATTAGGCCTTCGTAAGTTCTCATTGGGGGCTTTCGCCTCGGAAATGGTCTTGCTGCTTTTTCTGGGCTCCCTTAGTCTCAGTTGCACGCTTCGGCCCGGGAGAGTGTTCTTCAATAGGAGTCTGGTCAGATTGTGGCCTGCTGACATCCTCCGTGGCCCCTCACGGGATTTAGGCTTAGGTTCATGGCCTTGTCTTAGGACACAGGACTCCATGTGGTCTGGTTCTTGACAACTTCCCTTTTGCTTTAGCCATTTGGGGAGTGGCCACACTCATTCTTTCCATAAACATTTTTCCAGTGCCAGGGACTGTCCTTTCTTGGCACTGGGAATACAGCGGTGAACAGAAACAAAATCCCTGACCTCATGGAGCTCATTTTTTAAAAAACATTTTATTTATTTTTGAGAGAAAGAGAGCAGGCGTGGGCGGGGTACGGGGAGGGGCAGAGAGAGAGGGAGACCCAGAATCCGAGCTGTCAGCACAGAGCCCGAGGCAGGGCTCGAACCCATAGTCTGTGAAATCATGACCTGAGCTTAACCGAGTGAGCTACCCAGGCGCCCGGCATGGGGCTTCATTTTAACTGGGGATGGTGTGTGTCAGAGGCAGTAAGTACGATGGAGAGAAAGCAAGAAAGGAGTAGAGAGTGACAGGTGAGGGTGGCATAATTTTAAAGAGGGCCCTCAAGGAATAGCTCAGTGAGGAGGCGATGCTTGAACCTTGACTTGAAGAAGGTGAGGGAGCAAGCCGTGTGGATGTCTAGTGGAAGATGCTGTAAGTGCAAGGGCCCTGGGGTGATTTCAAGGATCGGTAAGAAGGCTAGCATGGGGGCGCCTGGGTGGCGCAGTCGGTTAAGCGTCCGACTTCAGCCAGGTCACGATCTCGCGGTCCGTGAGTTCGAGCCCCGCGTCAGGCTCTGGGCTGATGGCTCAGAGCCTGGAGCCTGTTTCCGATTCTGTGTCTTCCTCTCTCTCTACCCCTCCCCCGTTCATGCTCTGTCTCTCTCTGTCCCAAAAATAAATAAAAAAACGTTAAAAAAAAATTAAAAAAAAAAAAAAAAAGAAGGCTAGCATGGCTAGAACACAACGGGAGAGTGAGAGGGAGTGGGTTCAGGCGGATCACGTTGGGTCTCGTAGACCCTTCATTGTAGCTCCTTTGTTATCCTGAGTGAGATGCAAAACCACTGGATTGCCCTGATCCTAAGAGCAATGTGCTCTGAACTTATGTCTTAAAAATGAATGATTTGTTCCCTAGAATGTGTCACAACTCCTCCTCCACCCTGACTGTGATTGACATTGTTCTCCCTGCTGGCAACAGCCCTCCTCACGTCTTCGTTTCTCTGAGTCACCTCTTCATCGGGACCTTCCCTTACCCTGAAGGTCGACGTAGGTGCATCTCTCGGGTCCTCATAGCCCCGCCATTAGATGTGTTTACGGATTGAGGAAGTGAATGAATAAAGGTGCAAATCTGGTGGAAAGTGAAGAGTGCCACGGATGCCAGGAGGAGGCAGAGAAGCAGACGCTCCTCTTAATAACTAACATTTCCCGAGCTCGCTATCTGCCGAGCGTTACACTAAGTGCGTCCCACGGATCGTGTCGTTTAGTGCTCTTCTGCTATTGATGCTGTTTCGAAACCCATTTCACAAGGAGGAGACTGATCACGGAGAGGTGAAGTGACTTATCTCAGGTCCTATACCCGGCAAGGGATGGAGATGGGACTTGAACCAGGCAGTCAGGGTCCAGTGGGACTTCATACCCGGCTAAGGGGAAGTAATTCATTTTTCCGTGGGCTTGCTTTCTGGAAGATCGCTGAGCCACATAAAAACTACGGAAAGCGGGTCTGGACAACCGAACTGCTACAAAAGTCCAGGACAGGCAGTATATCCAGCTTATTCTGGGTGGCACCTTGTTGCTTCTCTGAGACAGCGTCTGCACAAGTCAAGGTAGAAAGAAGTGTTCTCACCAGAGGCAGTGGGAGAACTAGGTGGAGCCTTTAAGAGCAGGGCTTTGTGTCAGGTAGACCTGGAGGTGGCTCCAGCCACCCCCCCCCCCCAGTTGTCACCTGTGGGACTTGGGGAAGTAACTAAGATACCCTGGACTCAGCTCCCTCATCTGTAGAATGGGAATGTGATTATTTGTACGGATTACATTTGATGAGTCTGATAAAGATCCTCCAGTCCCCAGCTCATGGCTCTTCATGTGTTTTCTCCAGTTCTCCTGTCTCACAGCAAGACGGCCAGCAGACCCAGCCCTAGCAGCCAGCCTGCCCCATCTTTTTTTTTTTAATTTTTTAAAATGTTTATTTATTTTTGAAGGAGAGAGAGACAGAGTGTGAGTGGGGGAGGGGCAGAGAGCGAGGGAGACAGAGAATCTGAAGCAGGCTCCAGGCTCCGAGCTGTCAGCACAGAGCCCAATGCAGGGTTCGATCCTACAACCCTGGGATCGTGACCCGAGCGGAAATCAAGAGCCAGACGCTCAACCGACTGAGCCACCCAGGTGCCTCTTCTAAACTATCGTTTTAATGGAAAGAAAGGAGTATCTACTGGGGGTTCACGCAGAACGTCACAAAAACGTAGAGAGGTGGCCTTGGGATAACTGAGGCACGGTGACGTTATGTGATGTGCTCCTACTCACACACGGGATTGAGGCAGAGCTAAGCCGGGGTCCTGGAGTTGTCTGACCCTGGGACCAAATCGTTTCCTGCCTGCCCAGTGGCATCAGATAGAGGAGGCTCCTGCTGGCCCGATGAGCGAGGCTGCCCCAGGGGCTAACGCTGTCAGACAAGTACTTTGATTAGCTTCTCCAGTGGCCAGTGATACAAACCCACTATCAACTGGCTTACATTAAGAAAAAAATGTCCTAGAAGGGACACTGGGATGTTTGACATAAGAAAAAACAAACAGTTAGAACCTGGGCAGGCTGCAAGCAGGATCTGTCGAGTCATTGAGATGCCACAGAGCTGTCTCTTGTCTCGTTCCCAGGTCACATATTCCCACCTCTATTTGCTGGTCGGTATGTATGCTTCGTACTTTTTCAAGAGACTGGCTCTGTCTGCTTTTACAATCCCGGCGGACCCTGAACTCCCAAGTTACAGGTCTAGCATCCAAACAGCTTCCCATATTCCCTAGCATCTATCCCTAATATCCTCAGCTCCAAAGAGAGAAGAGATCTGTCCCAAGCTGAACCTGTGTCCACACTGACCCACTGAACTATGCTGCGAACCAGGGCCAAGTAGGCAAGTCAATTTGACTGAAGTCCAAAAGGGAAAAGGTAGTTCTCAGAGAAGAGGGTGGGTCAGGGGCTCTTGGGTCAGTTATGCTAGAAAAAAGTTCTAAGTAAAATAAATGACAATGAACTGATCATGAATACGAACACCTAAAATATTTTTTTAAAAGCAAAATTTTAAAGAATATGAACACCTTTATATGATTTAGCATTTTTCTTTATACAGGTAAGCTGCTCAGAATGAAATTGAATCTAACCCCAATTGTACCACTAGGACTCAAAAGAAGGATACATTTCTAAACCTGAAATTCTACAAGATTGCAATCAGCTCCTGTGGTTTGAACTTCAGAGAGTCTACAAAGTCAATAGTCTTTACAGGGGACTGTCGTCCTAGTTCCCGAAAAGCCTCTGATGCCTCCTTTCATTTCTTTCACTTCTAAATTTTCTATTTTTTTTTGTTTTTTTACTGTTTATTTATTTTTGAGACAGAGAGAGAGAGAGAGAGAGGGAGACACAGAGTGCAAGTTGGGGAGGGCAGAGAGAGAGGGAGACACGGAATCTGAAGCAGGCTCCAGGCTCTGAGCTGTCAGCACAGAGCCTGTCCCAGGGGCTCGAACTCACGAACTGCCAAGATCAGACCTGCTTCCTAATTTTCTAATTACCATTAGTACCCATAGCATCCTGCCTTCTCTGAGACTTCTTTCCAAGAAGAAGTGATTCCTCACTAATCGTTTCCTTTTTCAGCAGATCGGCATAAGCTGGAAAAGGAAGAGAGGCATGTTTCCGTAATCTCGATGCCTTTCTTCCTAAAACTCCACTGCCTCTACTCAACACCAAGTATTTATTTATTATTTATTATTTTATTTATTTTTATTTATTATTGAGCACCTGTGAGGTGCCACGACTTGCAACGGAGGCAGGTTCTAGTGGCTGCTGTTTTATTATCTTGCTGCCCTGATAACAGATCTTCTTAAAGGACAGAGTCGCATTTTCTCAGGCTTTCTAAAGAACATATTAAAAATTAGCTGGGGCGCCTGGGTGGTTCAGTCGGTTAAGCGTCTGACTCTTGGTTTTCGGCTCAGGTCATGATCTCGTGGTTTCATGAGTTTGAGCCCTGAGTGGGGCTCTGCAGCACAGAACCTGCTTGGGATTCTTTCTCTCTCTCTCTCTCTCTCTCTCTCTCTCTCTCTCTCTCTCTCTCTGTTCCCCGTCGGCCCCCTCACCTGCACTGTTTCTGTCTCTCTCAAAATAAATAAATACAGTTAAAAAATATTTAAGCTAGGTTATACATGGATATCTCCAAATATGGATCTGGAAAATTCAAAATGAGTTGAAGATTTAATACAGGTTGCTTCCCCTCCACCCCCTTTTAAAGCATATACCAGAATTTCTTCAGCTTACATGTTTTCAGTACTCTTGGACTGATGACATGGTTTATACAGCAGGTTATGAGTCCGAAAGTATGTTGTTCCCTCTCATAAGCTAACTTGTAATTGAACCTTAGCTGAAGTGTGTACCAAACTAACACTTCCTGTTAAGGATGTTGGAAAGTAGTAACGCATTCTTTGATTGAGCCAGCTGAGACGGTTTTGGGGGGAGAGACGGCTGGGGTCTGAGATGCGCCCGCTTCCTGTTTGTGTGTTTGATCCTGGAGCAAAGGCCAGCCTTCAGGACAGCTGCTGGAGCACCCCAATCCACGTTTGCTCACGAGTTTCTTTTGGTCAGGAGAAGAACACCATGAACTCTCCCAGTCTCCTTGCTGAGAGGGGAAGGATGCTGCAAAACCTGGCTTGTTGCCAAACCTCCTGGAAATGTCTATTTACCGTGCTTTGCAGAGAGATGTCGATGATTGAATAATGATGCTTGAGTTCTTGACTGCAGCCTGTGGGGGATGCCTCTCTCGTTTGCCACCTGAAAAGCTGCAATTACCAAAATTGCTTATAATGCCTCTCTTTTAGGAGTTCCTATTAGGAACCCCTTCAGGAAAATTCGTGCATGCATTCATTCATTTCTGTCTCCTCATGGCCCGTTTGAGCAGACCCGTTCTACCGAAGCGCAACGACCCTGCCTACCAGAAAAGACAACTCATAAATTTGGATGGCTAAGACGAGCTGATCACCTGGGATGAACCCAGTGGCATGCTGGGAGGTGTTTGGCAGACAGCCTGCTGAAAAAAGTTGAAAGCTCTGATTTGTAGTGTTTGCCGATGTCCCTGGTGTAAAGACGGTCTCCGTGGCTGAGTTCGAGCCACCAGTATGATGCCATTTGAAGGCGGATCTGGTGGGAAGTTGTGTGCCATGGCCCCCGTGGGTCCTATGAGCTGGCTGTGTGTGCGCTACACCCAGATGTTCACACCCCTGCTGCTGATCTTCTTTTCCTCCTCCCCCCTCCCCTCCCCTCCTTCTTTTCTGACCTCTTAACCCCAGCATTTGCTTTCTTCTCCCTTCCTTGTTCCTGGTTTGAACTCTTAACCTGTTCTGCAGCCCTGACTCAGTTCTCACCTCTGGCTCCTTTGGATTTCTTGTGTGTGATGTCCTCTTTCCAGCCCGTGGGGCTCTCCCTCCTCCTGGCCGGCTGCTGCTCCGGCACTTGCCATTTCAGGACTCGTGGACAGAAACTCCTTCCCAAAGGCTCCACTCTGGGAAGCCAAGTCCCTGCTCTCATTCACAAGGCAGACAGGCTGCGGCTCCCGCAACACAAGCTGGGGGTGGTGGCGAGGGCAACATTCACAACGGACAGCACGGCCATTATCAAGCGAGGGGACTGCGTCAAGGGCACGCCCAAATTCGGATCTCCACCCTGCCGCTTCTTCTTGTATTATCCTGGGCATGGTACTCATCTTGCTGTTTCTGGCTTCTCATCTTTAGCACAGAGGGCCTCATTGGGCTAGTCCTTGATGGAACAGATTTATATTTATAAAGTGCTTACAATAGCGCCAATCACCCAGTATGTGTCGTGCAAATGGTTGTTAAATAAATGAGACCCATTCCACAAATATTTACTGGGTACCTAGTTTGGGCCAAGTGCATGTAGGAGGGATTGTGGGCACTTTGGAGACCGAAACGGTTTCTTCTCTTCGCTGTTCCCAGTGTAGCTCAGGGAGGGGACGTAACGTGTATACACAAATTGCCTTGATGGAAAGAAGAGAGGAAAATAACAATTATGGAGAATTATGTGGTAGATACTGTGATAGGGACTTAATGTCCATTATTTTACTTAATATAATTTGGTTATTATGTAAGAGATATCATCTTTATAACATTTACATTAAAAAATTATTAGAAAGACCATGGGGCCCCTGGGTGGCTCAGTCGGTTAAGTGCCCACTTCAGCTCAGGTCACGATCTCACAGTTCGTGGGTTCCAGCCCCCCCCCCCCCCCCCCCCCCCCCGTCAGGCTCTGTGCTGACAGCTCAGAGCCTGGAGCCTGCTTCAGATTCTGGGTCTCCCTCTCTCTCTACTCCTCCCCTGCTCACGCTCTGTCTCTCTCTGTCTCTCAAAAATGAGTAAATGTTAAAATATTTTTAAAAATTATTAGAAAGACCAAACATTTAAAATCATCTGCCTGCATCTTTTTCATGGATTATCAACAGTTCCTTTTGATTATACAGTTTTGTTTTGTTTTTTTTCCTGATGGGGCATTCATGTTTTTAAATGAATTTTTCCTTTTATTATGGATATTTCAAACATACACAAGATAGACGCAATGATACAACGAACTCCTAGGTACCTGTCATCCAACCTCAATCATTATCAACCGACGGATGATAATTGTTTTGATTTGTTCATCTCCCTGCTCACTTCCCCCATCTAAGTTACGAAAAAGGAAGATTCCAGACATCCTGTCGTTCCATCGGCACCGTTCTCATTTTACAGGTGAGCAAAGGGAAGCTTAGAGACTTCAGACGATTTGGTGAAGGTCACACAGCTAATAAGTGGCAAAGCCGGGACCCAAACCTTGCTCTGTTTTACTCCAAAGCTTTTAACTGGAATGCTAAAATTTAAGAGAGGCTACAAGAGCTCAAGGGAGGGAAGAAAATGGGAGTTTAGAAGGGAATCCGAGACGGCTTTGCAAAGAAATGGCACTTTAGGCCATAAAGCGGAGGTAGAGACTTTTCAGAGAAATGAAGAGCTTGCATTAAGGCACAGAGGAAAGCGATTGTGCGTTGAGCAGTGGGTTTGAAGAGTATTATTATTTAATGCGTGGCAAGCAGGTTAACTCGATCAGAATCCTCCAAGGGGAGGGCCTTGTTTAAAATGCTGATTGCTGGGACCCCACCTTGAGGGAGGGACTGACTGTGGTTTGGGGCGTCCAGATCTATTTTTAAGAAGCTTCCCTGGAGTGTCTGATGTGCTCTGCAGTTTGAGGACCGCATGGCCGCATTAGGCGCATTAGGCAGGACCAGCAGGACTCTGGAGATAATCACTCAGCAATTTGGCTTTTGTTTTCCACTGTCTGTTCAAATCCATTCCATAGCCCTGAGGGAAATCCCAGAGAAGCCCCACGAAGTTCCAGGTCATTGTTAATCAGGTCTCCACTCATCTCAAGCCGAAGAAGAGTTTTATTTCAGCAAATACATCCCATGCAATACTTCAAATTCAGCCGAAAGATTTTTGCAAGGAGAGTGAAAGCCTAGGCCATGCTTGGGCTGGCAGTCTACGTTGGGGAAGCAGAAAGCAGGGATCTTTTTCTCCCCCTGGTTCAGACTTCTCCCCTTGTCCCACTCATCAGATTGCTTCCAAATTTTCCAGAGCGGCAGTGGAAGGAGGGACAGTGTCAGGTATAGAAAAAAATGCTTTCTTTTACTTTAGCACTGCTCTCTGGAGAATCAACTATTTTGGTTTTGCAGATTCCTAAATTGGTCTTCGTATGTGTTTGTCCTGTTATTCAGCTTTGATGCCGAGTTTTTAATTTTAGCAAGCCATTATTTAAATTTCCAAGAGTTCTGCTTATTTTTATGGTTGGCAGCCTAATTTTGATTTAAGAATGTGACATCGACTTAAATAGCTCTTAGTACATTCATTAACTATACTCACGTCCGAGTTCTCTTTGGATTCCCGTGTTAACTTTACTTCATTTGGTGTTAGTTTCTCTTTTACTCAGCCTCCTACCTCTCTTTCGTGCTGTTTGCCTCAACTGTTTGGTTGTCTGGATTGATCGGTGTGGGTCTTCCAGTGCAACTGAAAATCACTGGCTCAGGCAGTGAAAGTGGATTATGATCACAGGGGATTTGTCGTGGGAATACATAAGGACAACTGAGTTTTCCTGAAAGAATGCAGAAGATGCTTGCATTCTGGGCAAGGGGACTCCTTATCTATTGGGCCATCTGGAAGCGCCTGGAGGCACTGATTTGCTTCTCGCTCAAGCCCTAATCCTTCCTCATGGGATCCACCTGTGGCAGACCCCCTACTGCATAAAGAGGAATGTTCTTTTACCCGGAGAATCAATAACGCAAGGATGATTCAATATTAGGTTATCTAAATTACCATGTTAATAAATCAAGGGAGAAAAACCATACAATTTAGACAAATGCAAAAACACATTTAGTAAATTTCAAAGTCCAATGCTGATATTAAACATTTGGTTACATTACAAAAATGGACATATACCCAACACGACAAAATATGTAAAATTCACGCACCTTTGTACACATAGCAAAAAAAGTCGTTTTTCTTCACAGTAAAACATGAAAGGGAAGGGAAAAAAATTACACCTACAGTCACCACTATTAATATCTTTTTAGTATATAGGTAATAAATGTTATATATAAAATTTAAAAATAACAGAAACATACAGTGGAAATTGAAAGTCCCTCCTCCCATCATATCATGCTCAGGGAATAACCGATATGAGTATTTTGATGACTTTTCCCCAAATTTTACTTTCTTTAGCAAATAGTAAGACTCATAATGTTTTTCAGACGGATTACAAAATAGGATCAAAGAAGCAGCCAACGCACTTAGACAGGAGTGTAGAGTAGCATGATAGTTTCAATTCAGGACACGAAGCTGTTGTTGTTTTTAAATTCAAATCTATTTTTTTTTGAAGTTTTTGTTTTAATTCCAGTTAGTTAACATACAGTATGACCTTCGTCTCAGGTGTACTGTTTAGAGATTCAACACGGTCATACACTGGGTGTTCATCACAGCAGGTGCACTCCTTAATCCCTAGCATTGGTTTCACCCATCTCCCCACCCACCTCCCTTCTCAGAACCGTCAGTTTGTTCTCTATAGTTAACATTCTGTTTCTTTCTCTCTCTCTCTCTCTCTCACTCTCTCTCTTACCACCACCCCCCCCCCCGCCAACGTTGTTATTTACAGATGTTTCAATTATTTATTGATGTGTAACAAACCACACCAAGACTCTGTGGCTTAAGATAACAACCCTTTTATTTGCTCAAGATTCTGCCAGTTGGAATGGTTCTTTCTCCTCTCTCTTTCCATGTGGTCCCTCCAGCAGGGGAACCAGACTTCTTACAGAGTAGATCCAGACTCACAAAAGCACAACAGTGGAACCTTCTAGGCCTCCTTAATTCTTGGCACAGTGGAGTGCCATCTCCACTGCAGTCCATTGATTAAAAGGAAGTCACAGGCCCAGTGCAGAATCAATGGCAAGGGACTACACAAGGATGTGAATACCAAGAGGCGTGGTTTGTCGGGACCACAGTTTAACAGACTGCCACCGCAGATGATACGCTTTTGGTTATAGACAACCCAAAAGAATCAACTGGAAGGTAATTAGTAAGAATAGGAGAGCTCAGTGAAATGACCGGCAACAGAGCAGTTAACAACAATTATACACCTGGGGGGGCCCCCGAGTGGCTCAGTCAGTTGGGCGTCCGATTTCAGCTCAGGTCATGATCTCACGGTCCATGAGTTTGAGCCCCGTGTCGGGCTCTGTGCTGACAGCTCAGAGCCTAGAGCCTGCTTCCGATTCTGTGTCTCCCTCTCTCTCTGCCCCTCCCCGACTCACACTCTGTCTCACTCTCTCTCTCGAAAATAAATACACATTTAAAAAAAATTTTTTTAAATTAATTATATACCTAAGCAATGTTGCAAAGTTTAATAAAATCAGAGATAGTATTTACCATGAAAAGTTTACCATAGTTATTTTTCATGAACATTTATTTAGCCACTACCACATAATGAGTATTATGCCAGGCTCTGGCGATATAGAGGGACACAGAATAGACACAGATTTAACCCTCATGAAACTTACAGTCTAGAGAATTGGACATACATTAAACAAAGTCGCAGAGGTAGGAGAGAACTGGTGCATTAGTTAGCTATTGCTGTGATGAATGCTGTGTAACAAATAGCTCCCAGGTCTTAGTGGCCTAAAAAAATAAATACCTATTGTTCTGCTCAAGAGTGTCTATCGCTGGTGAATGCTAGTTTTGCATACAGGGTGGGCTCAGGTCTGTTCCACTCATGTCTCCATGTGAGACCAGCAGCTAATTAGAGTGCTCTCCTGTCAGATGACAGAAATCCAAGCCAAACTGTGCCTGCCCATTTAAAACCTCTGTTTGCACTGTTTACTTACATTGTGTTGGCTAAAGCAAATCACATTGCCGATTCCAATAGCAATGAGACTAAGATGTCTAATTCTATTACAGGGAGGAAGTGAAGAAATAGACATGATGACCTAATCAACCACCATCAGTAATTTCAAAAACCGAGGTGAGTCCACTGGGGCTTGGGTGTCATGAATGAGGACAGTGGTGGGATATTTAAGGTTGAAGTGATTGATGGTACAGGCCAGATCGTTTACAGCCTTGTTGGCCTTGCTAAGGACGTTGAATTGCATCTAAGTGCAATGCAAGGCCACTGGGGCTTTCAAGCATGAGAGTGATTTGGTCAATTTACCTTTTAAAAAAATGCTGCTGTGTAAAGAATGGAAGAAGAAGAGAGAACATAAAATAGTTATCGCGTTATTGTAATGAGTTAAGATGGTGGCTTGGTGTGGACAAGGAGACTGATAGTGTAGATGAGGAGAGGTCAAGGCGTTGAGATATGGTATCCTTAGATTTGGTCAGGAGTTGGACGTGAGGTCGAAGGAGAACTCAGGAATGACTCAGGTGCTGGACAACGGCACCAGGTGAATACAGGTGCCCCAATTGCACCGGGGAGGATCTGGCAAAGGAACAGAATGTGACGAGGTAGATAAAAAGTTCAGTTTTGGAGATACTGAATTCCATATTCTTGTGAGACAATAGCCATAAATATCTAGGGATAAACTTAACAAGCATTGTGAAGGATCTATATGAATAAAACTATAAACCTCTATTGAGGGCCATAAAAGAAGATTTGAATCAATGGAGTGTCAAACCTTGCACTTGAATAGGAAGACTCAAAATTGTAGAGATGTCAATTTTCACTAGATAAATCTATAAATTCAATGCAATTTCAATCAAAATTTCAATAGCATTTTTTTTTTCTTCAGAACTGGTAGTGATTACCAGGGACATTCTCTAGAAGAAGAGTAATGAGAAGTAACCTTCTCCATTATATATTAAAATACATTATCAAACAACAAAATTTATAACAGCAGAACATAGACCGAGGGGGTGCACTGATAGCTCAATGGCATGGAATAAAGTGTGGAAATACGGATCCAGGAACGGATGAGGATTTAGTATGTTACCAGGATAGCATATCCAGGTGGTGGGAGAAGAGACTCTTCAGTAAGTGGCTTAAAGGCAACTGGATAGCTGTTTGGACAGAAAAAGAGACAAGGCAGCATCCATGAAGCTCTACTTTTCTCTTTTTCTCTGCTGTGTACTATTCTATTTCAGTATAGCATGGGTTAGTAAGTTATATTCCTATCGATGTGCTTTTAGGCTCTTCCTTTTTGTTATAAACAATAACGTGAAGAGATAATTCTTATATAGCATCTTGGGACAAATGTGTGAATTGTTCTCTAGTGCAGATGCAGAGATGTGAAATTGCTGGTTCAGAATTGCACGTACTTTTTTTTTTTTTTTTTTAAATGTATGTTCTCGGGTTGGAGCCCCCAACCCGGGGCTTGAACTCAAGACCCTGAGATCAAGACCTGAGCTGAGATCAAGAGTTGGACGCTTAACCAACTGAGTCACCCAGGCACGCCTACTCCCCCCCAACTCCTTACTATTATTAAGATTTAAGCTTAATTTTTTTAATGTTTATTTATTTTTGAGAGAGAGAAAGAGTGCAAGCGGGGAGGGGGACAGAGAGAGAGGGAGACACAGAATCCAAAGCAGGCTCCAGGCTCCGAGCTGTCAGCGCAGAGCCCGACGCGGGGCTCGAACTCACAGACCGTGAGATCGTGACCTGAGGCGAAGTTGGACACTTAACCGACTGAGCCACCCAGGTGCTCTGTTATTATTATTTTTTATTAAGGACTGCTTCATTTCCATTTTGAAATCCCAGACGAACTCCAGCAACAGGGGACAAGAAAACAGGCATGAAATAAGCTCAAATAAAATGGATGGATCAAGTTAATAAAAATAAAAGCAGAAATAAATGAAACAAACAAACAAGGAACAATAGTTGAGATGATCAATAAAAGCCAAAGCCGGAGGTTCTGAAAGAATGATACGCACGTACCAACTTCCTGCACGTATGATGAAGGCAAAGAGAGAAGACACAACGTGATATGATGCAGGACGAGAGGGCACGGACACAGAGGAGATTCTTAGAATTAGGAGACTTCTTCGTGCAGCATCCTAGCTGAAGTCAGAGGGTGAGGTAAGAACCGCAAATAAGGAAAGTTGCCGGAGAAATTCTTTTGTCAGCTGGGCTGATGTTGGAGGTAGATACGCTCTTGCAAAAATCTAACGATTTTTCTTCGGCTTTGAATCCCATCGTTATTTTTTTGGTTCATGGCCGACTTATATGAAAAATGTCTTTAAACTATTGAATTACCCTCAGAGCGAGATGCTCAAAGGTAGAAACGGACTGACTGCGTGGATAGCAGTCACGTCTTGCTCGTGTGAGGCATAACTTCTTTAACTGGAATAACAAGAGGAATTATGCACGTGGTTTAAATTGTTAGGCTCCCTTTTCCCTTCTTTTCTTTAAAAAGATTTTTTAAAAAATGTAATAGAGCATACATAGCAAATTCACATAATAAATGTATGAATGATATGATCCAGCTATATAACTTCATACCCATCCATTTGAAAACCTAGATAAAATGGACACAAATGTCAAGGAAATTATAAGTTACCAAAAATTGGTACAAGAAAGCCAATAGAAAACACTGGTGGTTAAAGTGGTTAAAGGCCCATCTACCAATGTGCCCCTCCCTCCCTATCACCCAATACTCAAGCCTTTTGTAGTTATAAGTCAAGTTCTGCCAAATCTCGGAGGGGAGCTCGCTCACATCTTATATTTCAGAGCTTAGAAAAACACAGGGACCCACCAATATTATTTTGTAAGGCTAGTTTATTTCTGATTTCAAGACAAGAAACTACAATTACAGGCTAATCTCACTTATGAATGTAGAGGCCAGAACTCTAAATAATACCAGATAATTGAATCTAGTCGTGTATTAAAAGAATAATAGATCTTGATCAAGTAGGATTTATCTGAGAAATTCAAGTTGGGGAATCAATGGAGATATCAATGTACCTTACTGTATTTAGGGATTAAAGGGGGGAAACCATTCCATGGGTACTGGGGAGACGGTTGCTAAAATGCAACATCCTTTCTAGATAGAAATAGAAATAGTCATAAAGGGTATCTACCATAAATATACAGCAAATATTTTTTTATTGAAGTGTAAATGACACGCAATGTTACATTAGTACAACATTGTGACTTGACAACTGTTTACATTATGCTATGGGGCTACCGTCTGTTCCCATGCAATGCTGTTACAATACCATCGACTATATTCCCTGAGCTAAAATACAGCAAATGTTACACTTAATGGTGAATCTTTAGAAACATTGTCATTAAAGTAAGAAGCAACACACGGATGCCTGCTTTAACTACCAATGATTACAATGCTACTGAGGGCCTACCCAAGGCAACAGGATGAAATAAATGTGAGGAGATAAATACTGGACAGGAATATAGAATTTACAGAATGGCATTAACTGAAACATGAGCACAAAGTTCTCTCTGCTCTCTTTGCTGTCAGTGACACTTAAAAAACAAACACACAAACCCAAACCACATAAGGAGCATAATATATTTCCTCTTCTGTAACTCGATTATATACATGGAATATCTCTGTATGAGCACACATACCTTAGGTGAGTTAATGCAGTTTGTTTAAGTAGGTCCCTACTGATGAATGTTGATTTCTTCCAATTTGCAAGGTGGGGGGGGGGGTGGTGGTGGAGGAATATTGTAAACACTTCTTTGCCTTTAAGTCACTGTATTTGAGGGTTAGATGTCTAGATCTTGAATTGCTAGATTAAAAACAGCCCAGATGTCTTTCAGCAAGTGAATGGGTAAGCAGATTCTTGTTTGTTTTGCAGTCCAAGCCATGGAATACACCCCAGTGATAAAAAGGAACAGGATACAGGGGCGCCTGGGTGGCTCAGTTGGTTAAGGGTCCGCCTCGGCTCTGGTCATGATCCTTGCAGTTCAGGAGTTTGAGCCCCGCGCTGACAGCGCGGAGCCTGGAGCCTGCTTCAGATTCTGCGTTTCCCTATCTCTCTGTCCCTCCCCTGCTCACACTCCGTCTCTCTCTCTCCCTCAGAATAAATAAGCATTAAACAATTTTTTAATTAGAAAAATTTAAAAATTAAAAAAAATGAATAGACTGGGAAGAAACTAAGGAATTATGTTGGGTGAAAAAAGCCAATCCCAAAAGGTTACATGCTATGTAATTCCCTTTATATATAACATTTGTAAGTGACACGATTTAGAAATGGAAGACAGCTCAGTGATCACCAGGGGATGGAGTGGGATAGGATGTGGAGAGTCATGGGGGGAGGTAGGGCGGGTCAAAAAAGGCAACAGAGATGATCCTTGTTGTGATGGAACTGTGCAGTGTATCTTCATTGTCGTGGTGAATCCTAATGGGGATAGGTGAGTCCAAATGTGAAATTGTATAGCACTAAACACACACACACACACACACACACACACACACACACACACACACACGTACAAGTAAGAAGGGAAATCTCAACCTCAATGCCAATATCCCGACTGTGATACTGGACTCTAGTTTTGCAAAATATTCTCACTGGGGATACTGGGGTAAAGAGTACACGGGATCTCTTTGTGTTCTTTTGTGTGAATCTACAATTACCTTTAAATATATATTAAAAAACTTTAAAAACACCTCGAGTTAAAAAAGGGTATACATAATGTTCAATTTTTATTTTTGGCAAGTTGCCCTCCGGAAATGTGCTTCGCTGTGTACTCTTAATGCCGATAGGGCATATGGGAGAGTCTATGTTCCTCCAAATTTAAGCAACAAAGAGGTACTACTTTTGGCATGTCAAACTGGAAGGAATTAAGAGTGATATGTATCCCGCTGTTGGCCAGAGTGTGGAAATAGTTACTCTTCAATGTCATTAGTGTGTGCTGTATGTTGGGGTCCCCAGGAAGCAGATTCTGAGGCAGAGTCATGGGTAAGGGCTTTTTTAGAGCACGTTAATGGGACCCACCAGGAGGACAGGTGGAAAGCAGAATTGGGCACCGGGAGAAATTGAGCTAAGACGCAGTCTCAGCTGGGGCACCTGGGTGGCTCAATCGGTTAAGCATCCGACGTCGGCTCAGGTATTGATCTCACGGTCCGTGAGTTCGAGCCCTGCGTCTGGCTCCGTGCTGACAGCTCAGAGCCTGGAACTTGCTTTGGATTCTGTCTCCCTCTCTCTCTGCCCCTCCTCCACTTTTATTCTTTCTCTCTTTCAAAAAACAAATTAACATTAAAAAAAAATTTTTAAAAAGAGACCTCAGCTGGGGCGCCTGGGTGGCGCAGTCGGTTAAGCGTCCGACTTCAGCCAGGTCACGATCTCGCGGTCCGTGAGTTCGAGCCCCGCGTCGGGCTCTGGGCTGATGGCTCGGAGCCTGGAGCCTGTTTCTGATTCTGTGTCTCCCTCTCTCTCTGCCCCTCCCCCATTCATGCTCTGTCTCTCTCTGTCCCAAAAATAAATAAACGTTGAAAAAAAAAAATTAAAAAAAAAAGAGACCTCAGCTGACCCTACAGATAGTCTTGATGCGTGGATGACCCTTCCGAGGTGTGTGGGTCAGTTATTGGATGCACCCATTGTGCCAGGACTAGGGTGGCTTATGACAGATACTGACTGATGTCAAGCGGCTGAGCATTTTGTCCCCTAAAGTGTACAGTGCTTTGTCCCTGGTGGATGCTCTGTAATGGATAGGAATATACCAGCCTCTGTGTACTTCCAATATGCACCTACCTTTTCTCTGATGTATCCATCACTCTCCATTTAGGCCAGGCCAGTCTCTCTGCTCATTGGGTTTACATATATTTACACCTCAGTTCCATTCTCTTTCCTCCCAAAACAGATGGCCAGCTGCACCGGTTTGTATTTTTTTGCTGTGCAGACATTGAAATTTTTTTATGAGGTCAATTTATTTATCTGTATTTAATCTTTTCTTTTATGGCCTCTGGATTTTGTGCCACAGTTGGAAAGGTTTCCCATTCTGAATTTATTTTAAAATCCATCTTTGTTTCAAGTAATTTTTTTTTTTTACTTAAAATTTTTTTGTCCTTTTGAGATTTGTTAGGATATAAAAGATGAACGGAGGATCTAGAAGTATTCACTCAAAAGGCTAGCCAGCGGTCTCAACACCATTTACTTACTAATTTATAACTTAACCACCAAACTGAAATGTTACCTCATCATATACTGAATTCTCTGATGAAGCTGATGAATAATTTCTTAAATCTTCTTAATACTAAGCTGTCTTTGCATTTCTGAAATGAATCCTAATGCTCCTGATTTATTACTCTTTTATGTTTTGTTGAATCCTGTTCACTAATATTTTATCTAGGAATTTTGCATCTATTTTCAACCATGAAAATGGCCACTCCTTTTTATTTGACTGTGCTGTAGTCTGACTGTTTTGTATAGCAAAAAAGGATTTGGAACTCTTGATTCCAGGCTTAGCCCCCAGGATAAGCTGAAAGTACACCTGTTTACAGTGTGTGTGTGTGTGTGTGTGTGTGTGTGTGTGTGTTTCCTAGAAGGAAACTCTCCCAAGTGGTCACTGAGGATTGAGAAGTGGGCTAACACACCCAGTTAACCAATGTCCCCAAGAAGAGAAGGGAGTCCTTACATCGGGAGGGCAAACACTATGTTAGGCATCTACTGCTGCATAACAAACTAGTACAAACTTAGCAGCTTAACACACATACACGTTTCTCACCGGTTCTGTGGGTCAAGAGTCTGGGCATAGCTCAGCTGGTCTTCTGTCTGGGGTCTCACAAGGCTGCAATCAAGTCATCAGCCACAGCTTGCTTCTCATTAGAGGCTGGACTGTGGAAGGTTCTGTTCCCAGGTCCCTGAGGTTGTTGCCAGAATTCATTTCCTTGTGGCGGTGGGATTTATGACAGCTTGTTTCTTCAAACCCAGTAATGGAGAGAGAGAAGAAAGACCCCGAGTCTGCCAGCATGAAAGTGTCTTAACATTATGTGACATCATCAGGGGAGCCATCACCTTGTCATATCCTATTGGGTGGAAGTCAGTCACCACACCCAGTGGGATAGGGTAATGAAGAGACCTGAATGCCAAGAGGCAGGGACCATGGGAACCACCTTGAAGTCTACCATGCCACCACGTGTCACTGCCCTACCTCTAACCTGCAAAATCACCCGAGGGAGAGCTTTTATGATCAAAACCTGAATTTGCCGCCAGGTAACTAGAGATCTTACCTGAGCTGAAGAAATTTAGTCTACCTGCCAAATATTTTCCTTCAAAACCCTCGTCTGCAAAATACAAGGGGAAAAAAAACCCACCAGACACGTGAGAAAAACCAACATCACAAGAGAGGTATGGAACCCACCAAACAGTGAAACTAACTTCTGAGAAAGGATTAAAGAGGGAAGGAAGAAAAGATTGGCCTTAGTATGAGTTCCTCAGAGAGATTCAGGAGTCTCTCAGAACCGTAGAAAGCCACTAAGAAAAAAATGGGAAATCAGAGGCCCTGAAATTTTAAAGTAGGATTGTAAAACAAAACTCGAGTCAATAAGAGGGCTGAAGACTGAATTAGAAAACCGGAAGTAAGGGACTCTTGCAGAACATGGAATAAAGGATCCAGAAGTGCAAAGCATAAGAGACAGATTAAAAGGGAAGATGGCCCTTATAGTTACACAGTGTATTGACTAGCTGTTCTAAAAGGGGATAGAGAATGAAAGGGGGAACAGATAACAGAAGCGGTAGAAGAACATCTCCTAGAGCTGAAGACAGATGTACAGAGTGCTGAGCAGGGTCACTAATAACAATAAAAACCCACTAGGACACATTAGGTGAACTTTAGTACCCCAAAGATAAAGAGAACATTCTTGAAACTTCCAGAAGGGAAGAAACGAGATTTCCAAGAGAGAAAAGAGAATTAGATTAGCATCAGACTTCTCGGATCCTCAGAGAAAATAGAATTCGAAATTCTGAGAAACTCGTGTTGAACCTGAAATTCTGTATTCAAACTATCAGTCAGGTACGGGGAGAGTAAAGACATTTGTCCTCTCTACAGATATTTCGGAGTTTTATCATTGAGAGTCCTTCTCTGAAAGCGTTATTTCAGAATGTACTTCAGCAAAAATGAAAATGGAAATTCAAAGAGAAGGGAAGATCTGGGACCTGAAAAAGGCACAGTGATAACACAACAAACATTTAAGGGTACAAATTTTGATGGGTAATGCAAACAGGGCAACAATTTAGAGTAAAAACCCAGATGCTTTCCACACGGGGAGTGGGATTGGAGAGCTGGGGGGACAAATGAAAGCTAAGGGTGTCATCAGAAGGAGGGTATAAACATTGATTAACTATCCCTGTGGAGAGAAAAATAAAGTTTACATTTGTATCTAAGTATTCTCTCTATATTTGGAGATATATAGATATAGGCACTCTACAAGTAGAAAAGTTGAACAAAGAAAACTTCATCAATCCCACAAAAGTTAGAGGGAAAGGGGGAAAAATTAAGACAGACAACAGTAGAAAACATGAAATACAGTGGAGACAATAAACTCAAGTATTAGCATTTGGATTCAATGTAAATGAAATGAAGGGGTGTGTGTGTGTAGATTGTTCGAGTTATTGTACAACTGCTCTTTTATTTGTGTGATTAAAAAATCTTTTTTTGGTGGGGCGCCTGGGTGGCTCAGTCGGTTGAGCGTCTGACTTTGGCTCAGGTCATGATCTTGCAGTTTGTGGGTTCGAGCCCCGTGTCGGGCTCTGTGCTGACAGCTCAGAGCCCGGAGCCTGCTTCGGATTCTGGGTCTCCCTCTCTCTCTGCCCCTCCCCTGCTCATGCTGTGTCTCTCTCTGTCTCAAAAAAAAAAAATAGAATAGTTTAAAAAAAATTTTTTAAATCTTTTTTTGAACATAGGGAATAAGCCCTGTTCCTGATCTTGAAGAATTTATCAGTGTAGCTGGGGAATAGGCAGGTGCCCACCTGTAATGCAAACCAAGACAGAAAGTAGGGAGAGAGGCTGTGTACTGTGTTGGATGAACACAAAACTCAGCCTTAAAGGTGATAAAACAGGGGATGCTTTTCAATAGAGATGTCCCCAAGCACCTTCTCTCATCATACTCTGACAGGTCCCCCTCTCTGTCAGGTGGTGGAGAGGGAAGAATCAGGAGGCACTGGGTAAGAATGACAGTGTCAGCCACGTGCCTCCGTTTCAAAGCAATGGAATGTTTTCAATCAGAAAGAAAAATGGAAAAAACAAAACATAAACAACCCGACTTTTCTTATTTCATCCCAACTGGGTTGTCTGTCCCTTTGCAGTTGCTATGACAACAGCAGCTCTCCTTTCTCTTCATTTAGATCTCTTTCCAAATTGAGAACAATGAATGTAAGAGATCAGAAAGTGGGAAAAGCAAGTAGGCATTCAAGGCATTAGTATTATTTACCCTGGAGAAGAGAATGCTAAGAAGTAGCAATTATATTGTTCTGGGCTATTAAAGGTTACTACTACATAGGTAGTTCTCTGCTTGGGCTCAAGATAAAATCAGATTTATTTGCATTGGAGGGAGATAGCTTTCGGGAGAAAAAGTCCCTGATAGAAAGTTCCGCGGGACTGCTTTTCCTCTCCCAGGGTAGATGGTTGAGGAGGCAGTGGAATTTCACATCTTGCAGTGAGGTCACCTTCCCCAGGAAAGTTCTTACTCAGTGAAACAATGTATCATAACAACGACAAACAACAAACACACAGAACTGACTCTAAGTGTTTTTATGCTTAAATATAGAATACCACTCTAAGTGTTTTGTGCTTATTATCTCACTTAATCTTTGCACCAATCCTAGGAGAAAGAGACCTTTATTTTTCCCATTTTATAGACAAGGAAACAGAGGGTTAGAAAGTGTAGCGTCCTGCCCAAGGTCACACAGCTGATGAATGGCAAAGCTGGGATTTGAACTCAGGAAGGCTGTATTCTTTTTTTTTTTTTTTAATAAATGTTTATTTATTTTGGGAGAGAGACAGAGAGAGAATGAGAGAGAGTGCACACGCAGGGGAGGGGCAGAGGGAGGGGTGGGGGAGACAGAGAATCCCAAGCAGGCTCCATCCATGCTGCCAGCACAGAGCCCGATGCAGGACTCGAACCCATGAACCATGAGATCATGACCTGAGCTGAAACCAAGAGTTGGATGCTTAACCCACCGAGCCACCCACACGCCCCAAGAAGCCTGTATTCTTAACCAGAGATAGATAATCTGTCTTGTGACAGATTGCCATTCTCTTGAAACAGATCCAGTTGCCCTGGGGCCTGAGAAAGAATCCGTGTCCAGCCCTAGCAGACGTGAGTTAGCTGTAGTCTTATGGGTCCACTCATTGGGTCCTATAACAACCACTTATTGACTGCCTACTGTATGCAGTACTTAGGTAGTCACTGGGGAAAGAGTGGAGAGCAAGATGGATGAAGTCTTATAGGGCTTACAGTCCAGGAAAAGACCACAACATAGAACCAAACAAATGAAGAAGATAATTTCAGGTACTAATGCATGCTATGAAGGAAATAAAACTGGGCAATGAGACAGAGGTTAAAGGATGGGTGGGCTGCTTGGGCAGGATGGTTGGGAAGGTCTTTCTGAGGAGGTGACGGCTTGAATTGAGACCCAGCTGATGGGAAGGAGCCGGCCATGTGGAGATCTGGGAGGAGGCAAAGGAGCGGCAAATGTAAATTTGGGAACAAGCAGGACCGTGGCGTCAGATCTTGGTGAACGAGGGTAGGGCAAGTGTTGGAGGTTGGGGGGTGGCCTCAGATGGGTTGGATTGACGGGCAAGGTCACCATTCGGGGTGCGGGTATACTACCGGCATTTAAGCATCCTACGGTGCACAGGACAGCCCCCCACCAAGAGAATTCTCCAGCCCCAAATGTCCGTGGTTGCGAAACCCTGATCTCTGCGTACGGGACTATAGCCTTAGAGGCCAAGGAAAGGAGACTGAATTTTATTCTAAGTGAAAGAGAATCCATCAGATGACTTGAAGCAGTGGAATGTCTTGATGGGATTTGCATTTCAGAAGATTAACTGTGACTGCTGAATGGAAAATGCATTGTAGGGAGATCAAGAGTAAAAGCTGAGATTTTTGGATTAGCAGCCGTAAGTAATGGAGGTGGTGGCTTGGTTTAGGGGAGTAGCAGAGGGTAAGAGAGGCAGAGGTGACCAGGCTCACTGATGGGCTGGAAGTGGAGCTTGGATGAGAGAGAGGAATCAGGCACCACCCTCAGGTTGTGCACAACCTGAACAACTGGGCAGTGGATGCTGGCGCTGCATAATTATATGGAGAGGAAGGAGGTTGGTGATAAACGGGAGACACTAGACACACTAGGTGTGACAAACCTATTGGCTGTACGGGGGGAGATGTCACATAGGCTGTTGGAAATATAGTTACATAAGCGACTTAGGTCACTAAAGTTTCTTCCTTTAGAAAATGAGCAGTGGTCCTAAACTCCTATGATCCTGGAGCGATACAGCCTGGGCAGGGGGGATTGGATTTGATGGACTTTGGCAGCATCATCCAAGTCTACATCTCCCTGAATTTCCTCCTCGGGATACTGCTATGCAAATAGACAACACATGAGGAAATCAGTCCTATTTTGCAGAAACTAAATTATGCGGCCTAACAACTAATCCTCCTAAGGAGCCAGAGTAAGTTGGTAGTTGAATCATCACCTGGGAGCATCCCAAAAACCAGGGGTGGGATCTCCCCGGCAGCCAAGGGAGATTAATAGAAATAAAATCGCACCATGCCACAAAAGTGGCTGTTTTCATCGGCTGAACCTCCAAGGAGGGGACAGGACCTCGGACGATTGTAACCTGTGATTCTCACCAATGTCTTTCCCAGCAGCCCAGAGGCTCTGTATCTCCTCCCAGATTCACTGTGATCTTTCCAACAAGGTTTGGAAAGACCGGAAGCAGGTACAATGCCGTGTTTTAAATTTGTAGCTGTTCCTTTGGTGTCTATATCCACGGGCTGAAAAGGGGCTCATTCTTTTGAGGTAACCCGGAGCCAAATGAGCTGAAACATATTCTGGTTTGTTTTTGTGGAGAAAATGAAATGACATGAGCGGAAAAGAAGAAGGCTGGGCGTTAAGTTCCCTTTATTTGTATTGTTACTGGGGTGGGTGGGGGCAGCAGGGTCCCAAGGAACCCACCCCGCCCTCTGCTCGCGTTGAGTGGCTTTCCCCGGCTGTGATGAGGTAACGCCCAGGGGAAATAATCTGACTGTGTTACTGGTAATTAAATGGAGAATGTCGAGTCTCCCAGAGGACCACTGCTTATTGGAGAAGCAGAGAGCAGTCTCTGCTTGCAGCCCCTCACTGGTGGAAAAATAAAATGAGCCTTGTTTTGATGAAGTGTCCTAGAGCTAGGGGAACCTCCCGCGAAGGGCACGGTCTCCAAGACGTGCAGAGTGTGTTGTATGGAACCATAAGGTAAGGCAAAAAAGAAAAAAAGAATCTTGGCAGTTAGTTTTGGGAGGGGGGGCTGGATATTAACGTGGATAAGTAATTTCTCAAAGGCTTGACACATACCAAGTTCAGGAATATGGATGTAATGTTGAAATAAGAGTCTTAGGAAACTATTTTGAGCTTCTGGGCCATACAGTTTCTGTACAAGTACTCAACTCTGCCTTTGAAGCGTGGAAGCAGCCACAGACCTATGTGACCGAGTGAGTGTGGCTGTGTCTGGATAGATCTTTCTCTACAAAAACAAATGGAGGATAGGATTTGGCCTGCGAGCCATAGCTTGCCAACCTCTGGTTTAGAGAATGGTTCTTATACCTTACTGTATACTGTGTAGGGGCTTTGATGCCTGACCGCCCCTCCAGACGTTCTGAGGGTGGTCTGGAGTGGGCCTGGACATCAGTACTTAAAAAAAAACTCATCAGATAATTTTTTGTGCAGCTAGGGATTAGAATCAATGGTTTTAGAGTTGTGGCTTGCACTTGGTCACACAATGGAGTTGTGTGTGTGTGTGTGTGTGTGTGTGTGTGTGTGTGTGTGTTAAGAATACATCTTTATAGATACTGACTTAATTGGTCTGGATATGGTTTAGGGATCAGATTTTTTAAAAAAGCTTCCCAGGTGATTCACTTGTGAAACCAGAGTTGAGAACTACTAGTCTAGAAGGCGAGACAAACGGGCAGTTTCCATACAGCGTGATAATTGTCCAACAGGAATAATTTTAGCAAGTGAATTGTTTATTTACTCATTGAATAAGCACTTACACAGTTTTGCTCTGTGCTAACCAAGGGTCTGAGGCATTTATAGATATTAACCCATTTAATTTTTACAACATTCTCTAGGGTAAGTACTATTTATATCCCATTCTATAGTTGAGGGGACTGAGGCACCGAGAATTTAATTGGGAACAGAAGGCATGAAGGTATTTTAGGAATGGCTCTCAGGAAAAGGTGATGTCTGAGTGGAGACCTGAAGGGCATGTTCAAGAGGGCCGGGTAAGTGCAGGGTGAGACGGGGCATAGAATGAGCAGTGCTTCCCGGGGCGGGGGTCTGTGCCAAGGTCTGGGGGCGAGTGACGGCACGCAGCTTGGCGTCTTCTGTAAATAGCAAGTAAATTGTGTGGATGGGGGGTGTCGAGTGTGTTCTTTTCTTGGAGAATTCAAGAGTTTTCTTTTTTTTTAATTTAATCTTTTTTTTTTTTTTTTTTGAGAGAGAGAGAGCACTAGCAGAAGAGGGGCAGAGGGAGAGGGAGAGAGAGCATCCATGCTGGGCACAGAGCCTGACATGGGGTTTGATCCCACAACTGTGAGATCATCACCTGAGCCAAGATCAAAAGTCGGATGCTTAACCGACTGAGCCCCTCAAGAGTTTTCTTTAAATGCAAGATGAATGCCTAGACTCAGCAATCCGGTATGGTGCTCTTAAAAATTTACTGAGAGTGTTGCTCTCCTGCGCAGTGTTTTTAACACACACACACACACACACACGCGCGTGCGCGCGCACACACACACATACACGCACACACACACACGCACACACATACACGCACACACATACACGCACGCACGCACACGCACACACACACACAAAGAACAAAAGACCAAAACAAAGGGACATAAGGAAACTCTTGAGAGTGACAAGTATGTCTATTGCCTTGATTGCAGTGATGGCTTCGTGGGTGTATACATATGTCCGAAACCATCACACTGTATTCGTTAAATATGTGCAGTGTTTTGTACATCAATTATACTTCAAGAAAGCTGTTTTCAGAAAAGAGTTTTCAGTGAAGTGGGGGGGGGGGAATGAAGTTGTTTTTAAGGAGTGAATGAAAGGGAATGACATGGGAGGTGAGACTGAAGATAATCCCCGCTAGAACCTTGAAGAAGACAAGAAAGATAGGGAGGGAGCAAGGAGGAGAGAGAGTTGGGATTGAGGGCACCAAGATTTATTTTATCTTATTTTATTATTAATTTAATTTAATTTAATTTTAATATACGTATGTACATATTTTTAAATTTAAATTCAAGTTAGTTAACATATAGTGTAATGATGATTGGAGGAATAGAATTTAGTGATTTTTCAGTTATATGTAACACCCAGTGCTCATCCCAACAAGTGCCCTCCTTAATGCCCATCATCCATCTAGCCCATCCCCCCACCCAACACCCCGCCAGCACCCCTCAGTTTGTTCTCTGTACTTAAGAGTCCTTTATGGTTTGTCTCCCTCTCTGTTTCTATATTATTTTTGCTTCCCTTCCCTTACGTTCATCTGTTTTGTTTCTAAAGTTCCACATATGAGTGAAATAATATATTTATCTTTCTCTGACTGACTTATTTTGCTTAGCGTAATACACACTAGTTCCATTCATGTTGTTGCAAATGGCAAGATTTCATTCTTTTTGATCACTGAGTAATATTCCGTTGTGTGTGCATGTATGTATACACACATATATGTGTATATATGTATATACACGCACAGACATACCACTTCTTTATCCATTCAACAGTCAATGGACATTTGGGCTCTTTCCATACTTGGGCTATTGTTGATAGTGCTGCTATAAACCTGGGGATGCATGTGCCCCTTCGAATCAGCACTCCCGTATCATTTGTATAAATACCTAGTAGTGCAATTGCTGGGTCGTAGGGTAGTTCTGTTTTTAATTTTTTGAGGAACCTCCATACTGTTTTCCAGAGTGGCTGCACCAGCTTACATTCCCCCCGACAATGCAAAAGAGATCCTCTTTCTCCGCATCCTCGCCAACATCTGTTGTTGCCTGAGTTGCTAATGTTAGCCATCTGACAGGTGTAAGGTGGTATCTCATTGTGGTTTTGATTTGTAATTTCCCTGATGATGAGCGATGTTGAGCATTTTCTCATGTGTCTGTTAGCCATCTGGATGTCTTCTTTGGAGAAGTGTCTATTCATGTCTTTTGTCCATTTCCTCACTGGATTATTTGTTTTTTGGGGGGCATGGAGTATGGTAAGTTGTTTGTAGATTTTGGATACTAACCCTTTATCTGATATGTCATTTGCAAATGCCTTCTCCCATTCTGTCGGTTGCCTTTTGGTTGTGCTGATTGTTTCCCTTGCCGTGCAGAAGCTTTTTATCTTGATGAGGTCCCAATAGTTCATTTCTGCTTTTGTTTCCCTTGCCTCTGGAGACATGTTGAGTAAGAAGTTGCTGTGGCCAAGATCAGAGAAGTTTTTGCCTGCTTTCTCCTCGAGGATTTTGATGGCTTCCTGTCTTATGTTGAGGTCTTTCATCCATGTTGAGTTTATTTTTGTGGATGGTGTAAGAAAGTGGTCCAGGTTCATTCTTCTGCATGTCGCTGTCCAGTTTTCCCAGCCCCACTTGCTGAAGAGACTGTCTTTATTCCATTGGATATTCTTTCCTGCTTTGTCAAAGATTAGTTGGCCATATATTTGTGGGTCCATTTCTGGGTTCTCTATTCTGTTCCGTGGATCTATGTGTCTGTTTTTGTGCCACTACCACACTGTGTTGATGATTATAGCTTTGTAATACAGCTTGAAGTCAGAATTGTGATACCTGCAGCTTTGGTTTTCTTTTTCAGGATAACTTTGGCTATTTGGGGTCTTCTCTGGTTCCATACAAATTTTAGGACTGTTTGTTCTAGCTCTGTGAAGAATGCTGGTGTTATTTCAACAGGGATTGCACCAGGATTTATTTTAAATGAGAGAGAGTTGAGTAGGCTTAATACTGATAGGCAGGAGCCAGAGCAAAGAAGGGAAAGAGAGCAGATTACAGAGCAGGGTTCTTGAGCAGACACAGGGTCTAGAATGTGTGAGGACCTGTTAGCAGCCAGGACCTCCTTCTCTGGCAAGAAAAGGATGATGTGGATGCGTGGACTTTGTAGGTGAATTGGCAGGTAGGAGGAGAAAGTTCTATCTGATGTTTTCTTTTTCAGTTGTGGCTATTTTGGACACAAGAGACAGAGATATTATCAAAATCCAAGTATAGGTGTTTAGTCTAATAAGGGTTCTCAAATATTGAGAATCTAGAGATGGGCAGTTCAGGGGTGAATCAGCTGCCTGATTCACCACACTCAGCATGTAGCTTTTGCTTTCTTGGCCACATGATGTTTTACTGTTCCTCAAGCATCATGCCTTATCTCCAGGCAGGAAGGAAGAGTAAAGTGCATGTCAGTTGAGGCTTTTTTTTTTTTTTAATAAAAAATTTGTTTCCCCTAGAGGCACCAACAATAGACTACAGTTTATCTCACTGGTCAGACCAAGTCACATGGCCATCCATCTGCAAGAGGTTTGGAGAGGCAAGTATATTTAATTGGGCATGCTGTCCTCCAAACAAAGCCAGAGTTGTGTTATTCAGGGGGGAGGGGGGAAAGGAGAAGGAAGAGTGGATAGGGAAAAAGCAAGGTCTACCACAGACTACACGAAGACTCTTAAGGGCCCAGGCAACCAAAGGAGAGCCAGCCTTACAGAATTTGGCACTGAGAATTAAGATCCTCCCATTCTAATGGATGGTAGAGAATTGCCGTCTTCTCCCCGTACCTCTGCTCCATTTTCCTTTCTCTGCTGACCAGCTTCCTCTTTTCCATTTTGTTTCTACTCGATACTGACTTCTGTGTACCCACAGATCATACTTGCTACACAACTGACCTTCATTCAGCAGCTTCAGTTTCTCAATTTCACATTCAGGAGACTGGATACTTTGCTGAGCCAGGCTTACAAATGATTGGCTATTGGCCAGTCAGTGGATGATCTGAGTTTGGCTGGACAGTGGATGGACTCGTGTGAGGTGAGTCTTGGCCATACCCTCACTGCAGGAACTGTGAGGAGTAATTTCCCTTTGAAGGAGCTCTATGAAGGGAAGGTCATATAGCATTTCTGCTTTCATGGGAGGTAGAAGGTGAGGTCTTAACCCAAGGGTATACAGAGAAGAGGTGGATGAGAAAGTTCAGGAGACTAAGCATCTGAAGCCTAGAAGATATTCAGAGCAGCTGGAGGGGTCCTGTTGAGTTTTCCGGCCAACATTTTGCAAAGATTTCATTCTTTGTGATTGTGTGTTGTCTCTCAGCAGAGCTCACAGCCTAGTGTAGATACATGGGATGCAAATGTGGGATTGACCCAGGGTTGGAATTTTCCTAGGTAGGTGAAAAATTCAGACATTAGTAAAGAGGATTAAAAGATTAAAAAAAAAATCCAAAGCTGATATGATTATCAGCCTGTTGCCAAAGAAAACTTTTAGGATTTGAGACTTCAGAGTCGTAGCGTTTCTTGTTGGATGACTGCACGGTCTAAGGTGTGGTCATGGAGACTCATGGAACAAAGGGAAGCAGGGGAGAGGGCCGTGGAGTTGGGAAGGCACAAGATTCGAAAGGCACGGGTAGTGGATGGGTTGTTCACATAGATACTGAAGTTGCTTGGGATGGTGACAGCATTTGGAATGGAGAGGGAAATGGTTTAGTAGGGTATGGATTATTTACTGATGGAAGAAGGTGTCTAGGAATGCATGGGTAGCTATGATGTGAAGGTACGAGAGTCAAATCTTAGCCTCATTCGTTAGTTCCCTCTCTCCCTCACTATCCATATGCAACAAATCATCAGGTCTTGTAGATTTCCTCTCATAAGAATGTTCTCTAACTCACCTACTTATGTCTATTTCCGCTGCCATCACCCTAGTCTAAGTCATCATTTTTCTCCCACCTTTACCACCATCCTAACCAACGAACATCCACTTTGGGCTGTCTCTGAGCCTTCTCCACACTGTAGCCAGAGTGATCTTTTTAAAAAATGTGTCTTATTACTGCTAAGGACACTTCAATGGCTTTCCATTGCTCTGAGGATAAAATCTGTGTAGGAAATTATATTTTTGTGCAAAATACTTGATGTCCCTCCCTAGCGGAGGGTTCTAATTCCCTGCCTCCCTGATATTAGGCTCGGTCATGTGCCTTGCAGGGGGATTATGTAGTCCTACCCCATGGAAGACGAACGTAGCCACGTGACTTGCTTGGGCTAATGAAATGTGGGCCAAGGTGATATACGTTACTTCTAAGCAGAAGCTTAAGAGCCATATATATGGCTCCTCCTTTCCCTCTTTTCCCTCTCTTGTAAGAGTGTCACTGGCCCCAATAAAGGCTGATCCATCAGGCTTGAAGACAATGCAGAGACAAGACCCACAATGGGCATATCACACGAGTTAGAAACAGATGGCTATTGTAAGCTACTGGTATTACTACAGCAAAGCTTAATATGGTCTGTAAGGCCTTGAATGATTTAATGATTCGGTCCAAGTTCTCCAGCCTTATCTCTCAAACATTTCCTCACAGCTTAAATGTCATTTCCCCAGAAAAGTCTTTTATAACTCCCTTCCTCCCCTGGCAACACGGGGCTAATTTAGATCGACTGTTATTCTACCTCATAACATCTTTTTCATTTCCTTCATATCACTCAAATACAGTCTGTAATATTTTTCTTTTGAGCATGATTATCTGCCTACTGCAGGAGAAGGTAAGTTCAGAGAGGGCAGAAATTATGTGTGTGTAGTTCTTCCTCACGTCCCAGCGTCTGGTACACAATAAGCACTCAATGAACATTTTTTGATCAAATGAACATATCTGAGCGCAGATCACAGGTGAGCCCAGAAGAGGTGGGTGGAAAGCAAGAAGACAGAAACAGGTTGTAGGCAGGGGCTTGTGGTGCACGGAGAAATGACTGCAGACAGAAGTTCACGGGGGGGGGGGGGGCTCTTATAAGACGCCAGTCGCCATTTCTACAGGTAGAAGGGTAGCCGTTCAGGGCAAAGAGTGGGCTTGTACATGAGGCTACCACCGTGCCTCTCCTCTCTCCAT
The DNA here is from genome assembly GCF_022837055.1 of Prionailurus viverrinus. Classification (NCBI taxonomy): domain Eukaryota; kingdom Metazoa; phylum Chordata; class Mammalia; order Carnivora; family Felidae; genus Prionailurus; species Prionailurus viverrinus. The sequence continues at coordinate 21,922,665 of NC_062576.1, read as the reverse complement.
TCCTTGTTTTGGGATTTCTCGTTCCGTCTACTTGTTGAACACCTTCTGGATGTCAGGTATTATCGGGGATGCAGTTAGTAGATAAACCAATGCTTAGCTTCACGAGGGGAAGACAGACATGAACCACATAATTACAGGAGTGCCAGATGAATCCTTCAAAAGAGAAATTCAGCGGCCACAGGGAATCCCACAGAGAAACAAAACCATGTTTACGTTTCTGTTCTCTGCCTCTTTGACTCTTCCTGTGTGTAACGTCCTTCCCCTTGATCTTCGCTTGCCCAAATTTTATCCATTGTTCAAGGCCTCCACTCAGGAGGTATTTTATTTAAAAAGACCATAATCCCATGGTCAGGGGATTTCTGTTAACTTGCCAGTGGTCGTGAGATGCTGTGGTCCAGGGTCACTTTATGTATTTTTTTAATTATTTTTTTTTTAAATTTTGAATATTTTTTAACATTTATTCATCTTTGAGAGACTGAGGGAGACAGAGCACGAGTGGGGAAGGGGCAGAGAGAGGGAGACACAGAATCGGAAGCAGGCTCCAGGCTCCGAGCTGTCAGCACGGAGCCCGACGCGGGGCTCGAACTCACAAACTGCGAGATCGTGACCTGCGCTGAAGTCGGATGCTCAACCGACTGAGCCACCCAGGCGCCCCAGGGTCACTTTAAATAATGGTATTTCTGTTCAGGTCCTTCACCTTTATGTGAAGAGTTACAGGTGTTCTCAGTGGGATGCTGTCAGCATTTACTGGGGTAGAGAGAACTAAGGGGGTCTGGGTGTCACTGGCAGCATGAGCGATATTTCCTCATTGCCTTATATTAAATCCTGTAGCCGGACCTTCCTCCCAGGCCCTACTGTGTTTTGATGGAACTCTATGCCTTTAGTCCATTCTACCTTATCTTGTGTGTTCGTGTTTTCCTCTTACTTTTCTGTAAGCTCCTGGAGGCAGGAGCCATGTCTGATTCATCTTTTTATCCTCCCTATGGCTTAGTAGAGGTCCTGTCACAGAGAATCTATTTACTCAATAAATGTTTGCAGAATTGAATTGTGGGGGATACCATTGCTCCCCAGGGCGCTATTAAATCAGATCCATTCTTTTTTAACACCATCAAAAGATATTGTCATAGCATTGTCATTGATTCAGAGAATCCGTTTCCGGAATTTTACCTATTAAAATTCAAAAAAAAATTTTTTTTTATCATGGGAATAGATCCACATGGTAAGAAGTCATATAACCCAGAAGCACTTATTGGCAAAAAGCAATAATAGCCTTTCACCCACCTGTAGTCTTCTCTCTGGAGAAACTCTTTTTAACTATTTCTGTTTGTTTCCACCAGACTCTAAACAATATACGGTTGCCTTGGACAATGTGGGGAGGTTTGGGGCATGGAACCCCTGTGCAGTTGAAAATCTGCATATAACTTTTGACTTCCCCAAATACTTAACTACCGCTAGCCTACGGTTGACTAGAAGACTTACCTATAACTTAAACAGTCGGTTAACATGTATTTTGTATGTTATATGTATCCTACACTGTACTTTTACAATAAAGGAAGCTAGAGAGAAGAAAATGTTATTAAGAAAATCATAAGGAAGAGAAAAATACAGTACCATTCTGTATTTGTCGAAACACATCCACATCTCTTGTTTACTGCAAGCAATTTTTATTTCCTTTTTTTTTTTCTATAAAAAATGAAGATTTAGTTTGGGTACGTGAACGCTTTTCCTTCTGTCTTCTTTTCCCAATAGTTGGTATATTTGTTTTTAATTCTTTAAATTTTTTTAAAAAGACTTATTTTTGAGATAGAGAGAAACAGAGCACAAGCAGGAGAAGGGCAGAGAGAGCGAGGGAGACACAGAATCCGAAGCAGGCTCCAGGCTCTGAGCTGTCAGTGCAGAGCCCTACTCAGGCTTGAACTCATGAACCGTAAGATCATGTCCTGAGCTGAAGTCGGATACTTAAGCAACAGAGCCACCCAGTCGCCCCTGTTTTTAGTTCTTTAAAAATTGCATGTATACCTTTGTATAGTATAGTTTACATGCTATTCCTCTCTTCCCATTTCTTGTTTTATCAATGTTATTTTTCTACATTCTCTGTAAGATGAGGACCTTAGTGCTTCCTTTTTCCTTTTATCTCAGCTTACGCTTCTACCTCCCCTTTTCTGAGGACTACCTTTGTATTTTAGTTGCCAAGACAGTTAACAGCTACATTCTTTCTTCAAACACAGTCAAGTTGTTCTTTGCCATTAGGTTGACAACAAAGTTGAATACAAACCAATGCCCTCATTATCACAATGATGTAATTATCCTTTAAGCCTGGACCAAGGATTGAGCCAGGATTACACTTTCTTTTCTATGGGTATAAAGTCACAACCCTTGGCTCATTCAAATAAGAATGTCAAAGCATCAAGGTTAAAAGATTTTTATATTCTTACGTCAGTTGCTTAAAATCATGACCCATTTATTTACTTTCATGTTTAGACCATGGCTTCCTTATAATTTTTTTTAAGCCTGGAGTTTCTGATTGTCTCCTTGTTGCCAAAAAAATAATGTTCCTGTATTGTATTTTCAACCTTCCTACCCTCTCAATTAAATCATTACTGAGACCTCTTGGAAGGAATGGGATGGGGGAGGGTTGGGGAGCCTAAATATATATAAATATATATATATATATAAATTATATATTTTATATATTTATATATAATTACAGATACATATATATAAATATATATTTATTATATATAAATATATATAATATATATAATATATATAAATATATTATGTAAATATATAAAAATATATATAATATACATAAATATATTATGTAAATATATATAATATATATTATATAAATATATATATAAAAAAATAATATATATATATATATATATATATATATATATATAATTCTTTTAAGTGTGATTATGACCAGGAATAATTATACCAGGTTCTGAACAATTTTCATTTTCATGCTGGGCCAGATAACTTCTCTGTCTCATGTTGGACTTACTCGTAGTTTCAGTTTTGTTATTCTTGGTCCCTTCAATTTCTTATCATCAAAATGGGGATAAGAAATTCAAACTATGTCCCAGGAAAAATGACGAGGAAGTATAATTCTTGGCCATTCAATTCTTGGGGGAAAAAAATCTATATACAACAGCTATATATATGCAAATTAAATACATGAGCTATATATAAGTTATTAGGTTTGTAAGAGAATATAGATCGTGTAGGAAAGCTCTCTGTCTGAAAAGTACAGGGATATTGTAAAGTACATGTCATTTTTATTTCTGTGGTAGGAGCTATTAATTCATGATCCTCTGTCCTTGGCCTGGAGCACAGGATATCAGCTTTAGGATCAAGCCTTCTCAGTTCCTGAGGGTGGAGGCTGGAGCCTCAGTAGGCTTAGATGTCATGTGAAACCATACACCTGACCTTTGGAAGGTGCAAATTCTCTCTCCTACTTCTTAGTATGGCGAAAAGACCTCATTGGGGTTTTCCAAGTGGAGAAGAGAAACTTCCTGACTGTCCCAGGCTTTCTTCATCTGAAAAGGAGCAAAAAAAATCTCATTAAATCATACTCTGAGGCTGCCCAGGCAGTTTTGGGTTACTCAGAAATTAAAAAGTCTTGGAGGTTCCTTCCCCCTAGCCCTACCCCTTCCAGTCTCAGTGTAAAGGGCCACTTTCTTAGGGCGCTGCCTCCTCGTCCAGAGATGAGGTCAAATCCTCTTGCTACACACTCTCTGAATTGGTCAGGACCCTTTCTCCTGCAAAGAAGGGGCAGATATTCAAGTCAAGCTTGTTTAAGCAGAAACACAACCCCCCGAATCACGTAGCTGAGGAGACCCTGTAGCACAGCTAAAAACTCTTCTAGAGAAGAGTCTTCCAAATCTTTTTTTTTTTAATTTTTTTTTATTTTAGCATTTGTGGATAGAACTACGGTGGAGCTAGAAGCTGAGTTTATGTCATGAAGTTTGTCTGCCTGTCATCTCGTCTTACCTTTCCTTCTCTGCTGCCTCTCCTCCTCCCCCGCTCCTCCTCTCTCTTCTTCTTCCTCCTCTTTTGTGTCTTTTTCTTCCTTCTTTCCTTCCTTTCTCCCTCTTCCCTCCTTTCCTTTCTTTCTTAAAAAAAAAAAAAGAATGTTTTTTGTTTGCTTGTTTTTGGTTTTGTTTTAGCATTGTATACCATTGAAGTTCTAGTTCTCGTTCACATTAACCTTGTAACCCACAACCATAGAGGCAGCAAGTACGTCATTCTCCAGCATTCATGTGTCAAACTGCAGGGAAGACGCTCATTGGCCTTTTTCATATTAAGTGACCACCCCTGAACCATCAAGGGGATGGACTATACTAGAACTGACCATGTCTACTACACATGTTCACTCCAGATCACAGGGAAGAATATTTTGTTGCCTGGCAAGAGGGGTTCTGTTGTGCAAAGAAGGGGGGAAAGATGCTGGACATCCAAAATAGCAGTATCCATTTCCATCAGACCGTGAGATTACTATTTTATTTCCATACCATGAAGCCAATGAAGCTTAAAGCTTTAAGGTCCTGTCCTTGCACGCACCCCCTCCCCCATAAAATTTATAAGTAAAATATTCTAAGTGCAATCCATTAAGACTGATGTCTACTCACTCCGACTTTCCCTCCCCCTCCCCACACTGCATTTCCTTTATGTTGAGTAGTTTTGGACGGATTGCAGGCAATTTTCTATAACTAAGATGGGGATGCATTTTAGTTTGAGGTTAATGAAATAAATTTATGTAGTTTGCAGTCACCTACACATATGGCTACATTATTGCTTGCAATCCCGTGATAGAAATGGCTTTTAGGTATACCTCTGCCGTCTACTGTGAAAGCTGATGGGGTGATAGGATATGGCAGTGGAGGGCCAGGACTGAATCAATATTTGCAATGGGCCATTCAGCACCCAGCACCAGAATTACATGGGCAGGGATTGAGAAGGAAAGTTTACAATGTGCACAGCTAAAAACTCTTCTACAGAAGAGTCTTCCAAATCTTTTATTTTTTTTTCCTTAAGATTTATTTATTTTTGAGAGACAGAGTGTAAGCAGGGAAGGGGCAGAGAGAAGGGGGGGAGCAGAAGGTCCAAAGCGGGCTCTGCACTGACAGCATCGAGCCCAACTTGGGGCTGAAACTCACAAGCCATGAGATCATGACCTGAGTTGAAATTGGACACTTAACCGACTGAGCCACCCATGCGCCCCTGGGACAAAAAATTTAAACAATTTTCTCAACATACCAAGAATAAATTATGAAGCTTAAAGGAACAATTAAACATTTTTAATTGACCATATGAGGAAAATGGAATTATCTTTCTAATTCTTTCCATAGGAAACCATGTTATAAAAGTGTCATCATATTGAAGAAGAAGTCAGAGTATAAACCAAAATACATGGGGAAAGAAATAGAAATATTATAACATTTTTTTCTGGATTAAAAAAACTTATAATTTATTGTGATTTTTTTTTACTCATTCTTTTTTTTTTTTAATATATATTGAGACAGAGACAGAGAGAGCAGGGGAGCAGCTGAGAGAGAGGGAGAGAGAGAGAATCCCAAGTGAGCTCCACACTCAGCACGAAGCCTGACGAGGTGCTTGATCCCACAAACCATGAGATCATAACCTGAGCAGAAATCAAGAGTCAGACGTTCAACCAACTGACCCTCCCAGGTGCCGCTTTTTTACTCATTCTTAATACATATTTATTTTTTGCTTTGGAGGAAGTAAGGCAATATCACATTTAATGAGTACTTACTCCTGTGCCAGGAGCTTATTTTTGCTTTCTTTTAGAATTTATTTTATAATTTATCTATTTTGGGGTGTACTATTCTGTGGGTCTGGCAAGTGCTTCTGTATCTAATTTTGTATTTACTTTTGTTTTTTTTTTTTATGAAAAGTTTTTTAACGTTTATTCATTTTTGAGAGACAGAGCAAGAGAGAGTGCAAGTGGAGGGGCAGAGTGAGAGGGAGACAGAGAATCCAAAGCAGGCTCCAGACCCTGAGCTGTCAGCACAGAGCCCTGCGCGGGGCTCAAACCCACAAATTGTGAGATCACGACCTGAGCCGAAGTTGGATGTTTAACAGACTGAGCCACCCAGGCGCCCCTGTATTTACTTTAGTATCTAATTTTATCCACTTTTGTATCTAATTTTATATTTATAATTTTGTATTTTTAATATTTTATTTTATTTTATTTTTATTTTTTTAATTTTGTATTTTTTAAAAAGAGGGATCCAGGCATCAGTGTGCAGCCAGTGTTGAGAATCACTGCTTTGGGAGGTGGTCCCAGAAGCCCAGGCAAGAGATGACAACCATCTAAATGAGGAGCGTGGCAATGGAGAGGAATTTGAGATCTGTTTTTGAGTTAAAATAGACAGGCGTGGCTGAACGTGGGGAGGGAGTGAATGGGAAGAATCAAGGATCACTCCCAGGTTTCTGGCTTGGACAACTATTAGCGATGGTTCTAAAACTCCATCACACTCCAGAATCACCTGGAAGGCTTATTAGAACACAGATTTCCAGGGGCGCCTGGGTGGCTCAGTTGGTTAAGCGTCCAGCTCAGTCAGGTCATGATCTCACGTGATGTGGGTCCAAGCCCTGCATCAGGCTGTGCTCTGATGGCACAGAGCCCGCTTAGGATTCTCTCTCTCTCTCTGCCCCTCCGCTCTGCTGGTTTCTCTGTCTCTCCCTCTCTCAAAATAAATAAACTTAAAACACACACACACACACACACACACACACACACACACACACAAACAGATCGCCAGACCCCACCGCCAGAGTTTCTGATTCAGTATGTTTGCGTGTGGGGCTTGATAATTTGCATTTTCAATAGGTTCCCAGGGGATACTGTTGGTCCAGGGACCACATTCCAGTCTAACAGGAGAGCTTTTAAAACTCCTCATCAGGCCGAAAGCCAGTGAATTAAATGAGAATCCCTGGGAGCAGAGTCCCCAGCTGTCAGTCTTTGGAATCACTTGGAATTCCTATTCTGGGGTAGGGCTTGAACACTGATATACTTTCAAGGCTTCCCAGGGGATTCTTCTGATCACTCGTCGCCACCCTTGAGTGTCACAGAGCTAGGTGGATGGTGATGTCATGTGCTGAGATCTGTACAGGTGTTCTCTCTAACTCTCTACCATGGTTTCAGAGGTCACCCCACCTCAGAGGTCCTTGCTGTCATTGCCCTGGGCATGTGAGGCTCTTAAAACATCAGGTCTAACAGGAAGCTCTCTCCTTTTCCTTTCTTGCAATAAAGTCATAATAATGTACGGTTTCCAGAAAACTAGCTGTCAATTCAGTCCCCAAAAGGATACAATAGAAAGTGTCATTATTTAGGAATATCTATGCCCTGTTGTATCCTCAGTGCCTAGCACAGTGCCTGACACATAAAAAACATTAAATGCCTGTTTATTGACTCAATGAACTACGACTTTACGACCATGAGGAATTTATGAAAAATGGGAATAACGCTCAGAAGCTTTGGAGCTTTCAATGTTAGTAGTATCCAAGGAGTTCAGTAGATCTCCGTGCTGGTTATGAAGCATGAGGATTTTGATACGGGTCTAGTGGCAACATACTGCGGTAAACTCAACATTGACCCAACTGCTTCCAGGCCATGGGGAGGCAAAGACGTGCTTACACTGCCCTTGAGGAGTTGAGGGCAGCCTTGTCCTGACTCCAACGTAAGCAGTCAGGTTTCACATGCTCCTGTGTTCTCTGTCAAGGCGTTCTGATGACGCAGCCAGTGAATTCACAGCCACAATCGGGTTATGCAGGAAGTGTCACTTCTCTTTGTCTTCTTAAATTCTACTGTGAACCACCAACCTTCCCAGCCAATGGGAAACTCTACTGGCTTTACTGGAAGTCACTCTACTCTTCTGACTCGCCCTCCTGGAGCTTTGGGTGGGGTTTTAGGTGGAGTTAAATATTTGGGGAAGTCCCTTTTAGTTTTAGTTTCTCCTCTTCGCCTGTCAAAAAGCCCATAGGGTGCCTTGAAATTGGGAAGCTTAACTTCCATCCCATGCCTGGGCCTGAATATTTCCACTGGGGCTGGAAATCTGGGTGCGACCAAGGCCCAGCCTTCCTGGCTGCACCACGCAGTCCTTTCCCTGCAAGTCCTGCCAAGTCTTCCCGGCTCTGTTGGGGCGTGGTTAATAATCCTACTACTGAGGATCCCATCCCTTTTTTTTTGTGATGCAGTCTCTCTCCTCTCTGTGTTTCCTCCATCTACTCCCCTCCTTCCGGCACTCACTGAACTCCTCCTCCACAATGCTTAGCAGCATCTTCGTGGTGGTCTTAGGATTTCACAAATGTCAGGGAAGGAGGCTGCCTTTCAGGAACTTTGGCTGTCTGCTCTGAAAACACTTTGAAGACAGAGAAAACAAAGGCCTGGCTACCTTCCCAGACAGGGGGATGTTCAGATTCCAAAGCACAGAACGCACTTTTGCTTTTGTAACTCTTACACTCGTTGATATTTCAACAAATGACCCTGCCACAGTGGTAAGTCGGAATAGGATGTATCTGGCAGCATCAGTCCATTATGGGTGTCAGTGGCTTGCTGGGGCTTCTGTGGCTACAGGGGAGCCCAGGGCTTCTGTGGCTACAGGGGAGCTAGTCCACGAATCTCCTTGCCTGTGTCAGTAAGGAGATCTCTGCTGATTAAGAAAACTTGCAAACACCGCAGTCGCAAATCTTGACGAGTGAATGTTTGTTTGCACGGCTCTGTGGAATGTTCCAGAACCTTTCTCTTAGCATTAAATTGGCATTTCATTAGAACATCTCTTACTAACCAGAATTGTTCCTATTCAAAGGCAACACAATCTAATTCTCTCTGCAAAACAGGCCAGATTACACTAATGAATCTCTTTAGAGGGAAGATTTATCCTAATTTCGATGCCATTGGTAAACCTGGCCTGAATAAACATTTACTGAGCTTCTACTGGGTGCCAGGTGCTGAGGACTCACGGAGAGAAAGATCCTCAAGGAACTCAGGGAAATAGCAACAAACTTTTATAATATGAGGTGATAAAATATGAATAAAAGGCTCTAAAAGCATAGCGGAAAAGCCAATAGAAAATTCATAGAAGAAATGACATTTGATCTGGGTTGTGAAGGACACATGAATATTTTTCAGGTGGGGAGGAGAGAGAGGGCATTCCAGAAGAGGAACAGCAGGGGCAAAGGGACAAGGGCAGAACTTTGCATGCTCCCACATAGTGTGTGTGTGTGTGTGTGTGTGTGTGTGTGTGTGTGTTTGCACACGCGGGCAATGCATGTATAGGAAACAGGGGGTAGGAGCTGGTTGGAGTTGAGTTTGAGGAGGAGAGCAGGAAATATAAGAAGTTCCTTTAAATCTAACTTAGTTTCATGACTGACATGTAAATCTCTTGCCTAGCTTCTTAAATACTATTAGTACTGCTGTTTTTCTACCACCACAGAGATAACATTTGTTGCACTCTTCCTAGGCCGGGATGTATTTTGAGGATTGTCTCATCCTCTTGTCTCTATGAGTAGATTCTCCTATTATCCTCATTTACAAATGTTCTCCATTTTCTCACATCTTACTCCGTGTTCTTCCAAATATTCCAGGCACCTGAGAGACTCACATGTTTCTGTGTAACTGACTGCTTTCTTCCTTTTTTTTTTTTTCTTTTTTGCATTTTCTTTTTCTTTTTTTTTTCTTTTGGTTGGGAGTTTTATTTTTATTTTTTTTAACATGAAATTTATTGTCAAATTGGTTTCCATACAACACCCAGTGCTCATCCCAACAGGTGCCCTCCTCAATACCCATCACCCACCCCCCTTCCTCCCACCCCCCATCAACCCTCAGTTTATTCTCAGTTTTGAAGAGTCTCTTATGGTTTGGCTCTCTCCCTCTCTAACTTTTTTTTTCCTGACTTATTTCTTCAGAGGCATATAGTTTAAAAAAACTTTTTTAAAGATGGTCAAAGGCTCTGTTTTGAGGCCAACTGAAGTCATCTGGCATGATGTCCTCTTAAATCTGTGGCCATACTACTGGATGGTTTGTGTTTTTTTAATGTTTATTTATTTTTGAGAGAGAGAAAGAGAGAGAGAGAAACAGAGCACAAGCTGGGGAAGGGCAGAGAGAGAGAGAGTTGGAGACACAGAATCTGAAGCAGGCTTCAGGCTGTGAGCTGTCAGCACAGAGCCTGACGTGGGGCTCGAACCCACCAACCACGAGATCATGACCAGCCAAAGTCGGATGCTCAACCGACTGAGCCACCCAGGCACCCCTGGATGTTGTGACCTCACCATGTTGACCCGTATGTTTTGACTTTAGGATGCTTGCTCCTGCTCTTTTGACCCTGAAACTGTTTTGAATCCAAGATTTTTATTTGGAATTATACCAGCTTGATGGACTTTCTATCCAGAAAGTGTTTTCTGGAATGAATTCCATTAATGTCAATTTAATCCCTTATCAATTTTTTCCACAGAACAGTTAGATCATCTCTAAAAATGTTACTTCTACTGAAATATTTTCATCTTCATTTTCAACACTTTTCCATTTAAAATATGAAAACATTTGATGTATTGATTAGGTATTGTCTATATCAAATTTTATCAAGACCATTTTTTGTTTCTGGGTCAAAATTTGCAGATCTAAATGTTTTTGAAAATAAAGTTTGATTCTCCTGTCAATTTGTAGTCAATAACAAGGTTTGTTCTGTGTAATTTTAGCTGTTATTGGTTTTATTTAGGATTGATTATTTATACCAATAAGTTATCAACCCATCACAAATTGAATTACAATAGTAATGCTTTGTATTTATTTCTCATTCATGGGAAATTGTGAACATTTTTGTAAGCATGTGTGTGTGTGAAGAAAGAAAGGTAAAAGAGAGAGGGAGAGAGACTGAGAGAGAAGAATATTGTTTGCAAAGCTCTCAATGTATGTCAGAGTTTTAAGTGCCCACAGGGTCAAAATGTCAGGATATGACAGCAATGTTTGTCCTTGATCAGTGTTTGTTATCCTGGGCAGAGGCAGGATCTGAGTCCCTCATTAGCTTTAGGGAGTAGCCTGGAGGAGGGGTCTGAAGCCAACAAGAGTATCAAGAAAGCATCACGCAAGATACCGATCGACAGTTATGGCTCTCCAGATGTACCACAAAAATAGAGACTACTAAATAGCACTCGCCTTATGCATTTCTGTTCACATAATTAATATCACTTGAAGTAACCTGCAGTTGAGGGTCTTAGACTCTTGACATCATCAGGATTTTCAAGACAAGAGGCCATTGGTATGGATTTCCATTGTATCCTCTGACTCTGGTAGAAAAGAGGGCTTGTACCTTCCAGAACCTTCTTTTCGATGACCACCCATTTCTTATTATGGCTAGCTTTTTTAAAGCGTAAATATCGGATCCTTCCGATTTGGTTGGTGCCCACCCTCAAGCCTCCATGCCAATGCACACGTCACTCCGGTCACTCTGAAAGTTTTCTTTTGATGCCTCCCTGTCAGTTTTGCCTGGAATTCTATTTCCTGCCCTTCTCCCTGGGAGATTCCTACATAGCCTTCTAAGCCCTTCCCAAAAGGGCCCTCCTTTCTTGAATTGGAAAGAAGGAAGAGACATGGGGGGGCTGTTTTGGATGCGGAGCACATGGGAGTGACTGGGGCAAACTGTGCGTATGGGGCAGACAGAGGTAATCAGGGACTGAGAGGGTCTAAGAGAGGCAGGCAATTGGGAGGGACTGGGGAAACAGAAAGGTCTGGAAGGACCAGGGGAGGTGTGGGCTCAGACTCAGAGAAGCTATAGACCATGTGAGGAATTGGATATGATTAAAAGTAAGTGGAAGGCGGTAGAGGTCAGGGTTGGGGAGAGTCATTTGTGTGCCCCTTTGCTCTCTACAGGCACCCCATGAAGACCCCAGTACAGCACTGGATACATCTGGTGCTGAATGCTGTGTCTCTTGCCCCCTCCCATCTGTGAGCTTTTCTCTCAGTCCTGGGACATGGTGTGTGAGGAGCGTGAAATGGCTGGGCCTCCACTCCCTTGGGAGAAACTCTTCATTAGAGAGTGAGCTGATAAGGGGCGCCTGGCTGGCTCAGTCGGTTGAGCGTCCGACCTCGGCTCAGGTCATAATCTCGCGGTCCGTGAGTTCGAGCCCCGCGTCCGGCTCTGTGCTGACAGCTCAGAGCCTGTGAGCCTGCTTCGGATTCTGTGTCTCCCTCTCTCTCTGCCCCTCCCCCGTTCATGCTCTGTCTCTCTCTCTCTGTCGAAAATAAATATTAAAAAAAAATTTAAAAAAAGAGTGAACCGATAAGCAAGGCCTCTCCAGTCTCTTCAGGAGGCACCTACTTATCTTTCTCCAGGACAGTCTCCACCACATCACTAAACCATGCTGTTGAAGCACCAAGAAGACTACTGATTCTGATTGGAATTTCTCTCAGTGGTCTCCCCCATGGCCTCTGTTCAGAGAATGTGTGGCTCCCATGGAGAGGACCCAGGTTGTAAGACCATCCTGGGCTGGAGGTGGAGATCATTTGCTAAGAGTTATGAGCTAGGTTGAAAGAAAACCATAAGGTAAATTCACCTAATGGGGGCATCTGGAGAACAAAGTGTCTGTGATCCTCTGTGAGTGGCTGGCGTGTGACCTCAGGTAAGCCACTATATGTCTCTGAGCCTGAGTTTTGACACCTTCAAAATGGGGATCAAATAGCTATCTTTTAGGGCTGTTGTAATAAGTAAGTGTGCTATGCTACCTTTAGTGTTTATTTTTTCCATTTAGATTTTAATTCCGTTTCAATTGATTTTTGTGTCTGGTGTAAGGTTGGAATTTAACTTATTTTTTCCCTGAATGAATAGACAATCGTACCACAACACCATTTATTGAATGACCCCCTCTTGCTCTCATCAGTGTGAAATTCCATCTTTATCATACACCGAATTCTGATCTGTTTATTTCTAAACACTCAAATTGTGTTCTGTTAATCCACTGGCCTATTTCTGGACGAATATCACACTGTTTTATTATTGTAGCTTCACAATATGTTGTGATATGTGGTCCCTTGTCATTATTCTTCTATTGCAAGATTTTCTTAGCTGTTCTTAGGCATGTGTTTTTTTTCCCCCCAGAAGAAAGTTCTTTTCAAGTTAGTAAGTTCCAAAACATATTGGAACTCAATTCTAAGTGGGTACAAATTCATAGGGATTCAGGGAATGTCTTCGTCACCTTGAGCTGCTATAACAAAATACCTTGGATTGGGTGGCTTAAACAATGGGAACCTATTTTTTTGTAGTTCTGGAGGTTGGAGGTCCAATAAGGTCGGGTCCTGGTGAGGACTCTCTTTCCAGCTTACGATTGTCTACTTTCTTGCTGAATCCTCATGTGGGGGAGAGATAGAGAGAGCGCTCTGTCTCTTCCACTCTTCATAAGAGCATTAATTCCACCATGAGGATCTCATCCTTGTGACATCACCTAAAGACCCCACGCCAAATCCCATCACGCTGGAGATTAGGGCTTCAGTATATAACTTTGGGAGGCACAAATGGTCACTCCATAGCGGGGATGGATGGCATCTCTTTAAAATAGTGACTTTTCCTAATCAGGAGAACGGCATGTATTTCAATTTACTTAGGTTTTCTTTTTGTCTTTTGGTGTTTTCATTATATAGCGCTTTCACATTGGTAACGAAAAGTTTGCCTGGGCACCACATATTGTGAGGGGTATGTCTTTCATTTTTCTTTGCAGTGAGATTCTAATCACATTCATGCTCATCTAAGGCAATCGGATGCACACACTGTTAATCACACTCCCTCTTCAGCCACCACACTCAGGTCACATGGTTATTGTAGGGACTGCCATATGAGGACGACATGACCCTCTTTCCTGGAGCATTTAATTAGGCTGGTGGAAGCTGGCCAGGCCTGACCTCTCTGGGACTGGCAGCGTCATGTGGACATCTGGACTTTTCTAACACCAGGGTCGCAGAAGCAAGGGTCAGCTATGGAAATGGAATCCGGGAAACACTAGTCCTTTAATCCCAGGTAAATTAGGGTGACCTGTGAAACCAGGGATAAGTCTTGTTGCAGGCCAGGTGAGCAGACAACTTCAACTCAGCAACAGCATCAGGCACACAAAAGCGACTCGGTGAGGACTGGAACGCAGAGAGATTTTCCATGGCAACACTACAGGGAGGTGGCGTGGAGGAGGGGTTGATGCCTGCAGCTGTGTGTTCCTGTGCCATTGAGGTGACCAGTCAGTTTGGACAGCATGGGGGTTAAGCGAGTAACGCAGGCAAGATTAGAACTAACATTGGCCTAACTTCCAGGGCTGGGTTCTTTCTTTACCTCTGGGGGCTCCCCAGACACTGCCGTCCGCTCTGCTCCTCACACACTTTTAGTCTCTTTTTCCCCCATGCGTCCCTCCACTCCTTGTCCTCCACATACCCCTACATTCTCCTTTCATCCTCCACCTGGCCCTCCACTCTGTCACACTTTATTTTGGTGCCTTTGGCTGAACATGAGGCTCCCCAGTTTGCTGGAGTGGGGGACCGTCCCTAAGACTGAGGAGAAATGACTTTCTGCTCTGTCTCACTCCCTCTCCTTGCAGCATAAAAGCTTCAAGCCATCTGTAACATCAGATTGTTCCGTAAATGACACATAACATGAAAATAGGCTTCAGAAGCCGGAATAGCAAATAGGCACGTTCCCTCCCCTCTCCTGCAATGTCCTGTGTGAGCTGAGTCCTTTTATCTAAATCCAAGCAGATGGTGCAATTTTCTTGTCCTTCCTCATGTCCACAGCTCAGTCCTGGGGATGAGGGTCCTTGTCATTTCGGCCGGGCTCTTTGCTTCCAGTTGTAATTGTTGAGGTTAGCTTGACATTTGATGGAACATCTGTAATTAATGCGTCGCTCAGATGGCACAAAGGAAAAGGAACATGGAGGGACCTTTTTATTGAGATGGAAATTCTGCAATCAATTTCAGCACCCTTTGGACACCTACTATGTGCCAATTACTGCTTGGGATTGGGGCTACAGAGCTTAGCAAACGATCCCCAGCCTCAGGGACACGGCCTCTGCAGAGGCAGCAATTGTCAGCAAAGGACAATGCGACATGGTAAGTGTGATAAGGAAAATGTTCACAAAATGCTCTGGCAATAGGTTGGAGTTAGACAGAGAAAACATATTTGTAATACATATGACAGATAAAACGGTACAATGAGCTGTCACAGACTGATGAGCAGTATACTAACACCCAACAGGAAAAATGGAAGAAGGCATGAATGGGATCATCCAAGTGGCCAATAGATATATATTAATCAAAAGAAAATACTGTTTTACCCCTGGCAGACTGGAAAAAATTAAAAATGAGGGGAAATGCCTAGAGCTGGAAAGGATGCTGGAAGAAACATGTAATCTCATATATCATTGGTAGAAATGTGAATCATCAGAGTCATTTGGGGACCATAGCCGAGCCGTATTTATTCAGCTTAAAAATACACATATTGTTTGTTTTGACCTGCCCTGCTTCTGGTAATCTAGCCCACGTAAATAAAATTATTTGTTGAGGCGATAAAATTAAAAACAACTTAATTAAGTGTGGCCCTTCCATATTATGGAATATTAAGTAGCTAATAAAAAGTGTGAGTTAGATCTATGACTATTGACTATTGACCTGCAAAGGTGCTCATTATGTATTATTAATGAAAATAGCAAGTTGCGGAGAAGCTTATATAACACGATTTTGTTCTGGCAAAACACCATGAGGAAAACTCAGTGTGTGTGTCTTTTGTGTGTGTGTGTGTGTGTGTGTGTGTCTGTAATTGTTTAAATAAGTGTGGAGAAAAGTGGAAGGAGACACTCCAGCTTGTTAACACTTAGAATCTCGGTGGGAAAGAAGGTAGGAAAGGAGAGAGAGGATAGGAGCGACTATGTTTTCTTTCCAAGCTTTTTCCCCCCTAAAAACTAGTTTTGGATTTTCTGCTTTGGAGAAGATGGAGTAGATATCCTTTTTCCTATTTTTCCTGCTGAGCCAAACCAAAACTCCTGGGCGCTGCACATAAAACGAACATAAGAAGACTCTGAAAGGTGGAGAGAAGAAGGCAGACAGGCTAGGGACCAAGGAATGATAACGTTGGTAAACTCGTTTGGTTTCATCTTCGCCTCCTATTCTGGACTTGGAGCTGAAGAAGCCAGTCACCCAGAATGCTAACGGAGCAGACAAAGAAACCATCCCCATAAAAGCCTGACCTCACTAGCCAAAGCACCAGGAAAAGAACAACCTAATGGAGACAAAACTTTAATTGCTGCTCTACTGTAGCCAAACACCACAGAAACTGTGGCCCCACTCCCAACCCATCAGCAAAGGCTGAGTGGGAAGCCTAGACTTCCACTTTTTCGAGAATCTAGCAGGGTACCCCAGCTCTCACAGTGGGCGGCGAGAGAGAACGCTGATGAGGAAGCTGGGACTTCATCTATGCCAACAAGTTCCCCCATCCTTATCCTGTAGTATCAACGGAGACCATGTGGAGAGTCTGGACTTTCACCCTTACCTGGGCATAATGGAAGGCCTCTCCCCTCCCCCTCTGGGGCATGCCACAGGAGACCCAGGCAGAACCCTGACTTCACCATTACTTGGTAGGTACAGGCAACTCCCACCAAGATGTCCATGGAGACCATGAAGAACAGGAACTCCCACCCTTTGCAGTAACGAGGAAAACTCTACTTGGATGTTAACAAAGACCAAGTGGGAAGCCTGCACTTCTACCTCTGTCTGGCAGGAATGAGGTGGCATGCCCTCTTTTACTTTCAGTGTGGTATCAGAAAAATCCATAATATGAAAGGTTTGATTAAGATCTGAAGTCTCATAACATAATATGAAAAAGTTCAGCTTTCAGTTGAGAATCACTCATCAAACCAGGAACCAGTAAAGTCTCAAACTGAACAAAAAAGACAATCAGTAGATGCCAACATTGAAATGACAGAGATGTTGGTGTTGGAATTGTCTGACGAAGACTTTGAAGTGGCCATGATAAAATGCTTCAATGAGCAATGGTAAACAAGGCTTAAAGCAAGTAAAAAAATGGAAAGTCTTAGCAAAGGAACAGAAGACATAAAGGAGAACCAAATGGAAATAATGGAACTTTACAAAACAATAACTGAACTAAAAACCTCAGTGAATGGTTTACCAGCAGAATGGAGGGGACAGAAAAAAGAATAACTGAACTGGAAGATAGAACAATAAGAATTACATAGATAAAAATAGACTGAAAAATATGAACAGAGCCTCAAGGACCTATAGAACTATAAAAAAGATCTAATAGCCATGTCATCAAAGACCCAGGAAGAGAGGAAAAAGAGGATAGACTTTTTATTTTTTAATTTTTTAAAATGTTTATTTATGTTTGAGAGAGACAGACAGAGCACGAGTGGGGAAGGGGCAGAGAGAGAGGGGGACAGAGGATCCAAAGTGGGCTCTGTGTGAACAGCAGAGAACCTGGTGCAGGGCTTAAACTCGTGAACTGCGAAATCATGACCTGAGCCAAAGTCGGATGCTTAACCGACTAAGCCACCCAGGCACCTGAGGATGGAGTTTTTAAAAGCACTTGAAGAAATAATTTGCTGAAAGTTCTCCAATTTGGCAAAAGGCATAAACCTAGAAGGTTTATGAACTCTCAAAAGGGTAAAGTGAAGAAATCTATACCAAAACATATCATGGTTAAACTTTTGACAATTAAAAACATAGAAAAAATCCTGAAAGCAGCCAGAGAAAAATGAAAACTTATCTATAGGGGAGAAAGGATTCAAATGGCAGTAGATTTCTAGTCAGAAACCATGGAGGTTAGAAAGATGTACGGCAATATTTTTCAAGTACTGAAATAAAATAACTAGTGACTCAGAATCCTATACCAGTGAAAATATCCTTGATAAATGAAGGAGAAATTAGACATTTCGGATGAAGGAAAACTGAAAGAATTTGTAATGAACAGACCTGTTCTAAAATAATGACTAAAGGAAGTTCTCTAAACAGAAAAAAACATGATAAAAAAAATCTTGGAATACCAGGAAGGAGGAAAGAACCCAGTTAGAAAAAATATGGGAAATACATACACTTTCTTTCTCCTCTTGAGTTTTCTAAATCATGGTTTACAGTTGAAGCAAAAATTATTACACCTTGGGATGTGGCTCTAAAACATATGGAACGGAAATACTTAAAACAATTATAAATTGTTTGTTGCTAGGTAAAGAAACATAAAGTGTCAATAAGGTTTCTACACTTCACTTAAATGGGTAAAATTATGACCCCAGTAGACTGTAGTAGGTTATGTATATATGCATATATATGGACTGTAACACCAAGAACCACCACTAAAAAGCTATACAAAGAGATATACACTAAAGGACACTATGTATAAGTAAAAATGGAATTCTAAAATTCTCAAATAACACACAGGAAGGCAGGAAAAAGTAAACTGACAAACAAAAACTGAGAGAACAAACAGGAGGCAACAAATAAAAGGGACTTAGCCCTAAGATATCAATAATTACACTAAATGTAAGCGATCTAAATACAGTAACTAAAAGAAAGATATTGGCAGAGTAGATTTAAAAACATGACTCAATTATATGCTGCCTATAAGAACCTCACTTCAAAATAAAAATATAGGAGGGCACCTGGTGGCTCAGCTCGTTGAATGTCTGACTCTTGATCTTGGCTCAGAGGGTCATGATCCCACGGTTTCCGGGTTCAAGCCCTGCATTGGGTCTGTGCTGGCAGTGTGGAGCCTGCTTGGGGTTCTCTCTTTCCCTCTCTCTGATCCCTCCACTGTCTCTCTCTCTCTCTCTCTTTCTCTCTCTCTCTCTCTCTCAAAATAAATAAATAAACTTTAAAAAACCCAAATAATAATATAGGGAGGCTGGAGTAAAAGAATGGAAAAAGACATATCATACAAATATTAATCAATGAAAAGCAGAAGTGGCTGTATCATTATTAGATAAAGAAAACTTCAGAGCTAGGGCACTGGGGTGGCTCAGCTGGTTAAGTGACTGACTGTTGATTTCGGCCCAGGTTATGATCTTGTGTTTCATGAGATCAAGCCTTGCATCAGGTTCTGTACTGATAGCCTGGAGCCTGTTTGGGATTCTCTCTTTGTCCCTCTCTCTGCCCCTCCCCATTTGCACATGCTGTCTCTCTCTCATTCTCTCAAAATAAACAAATAAATAAATATAAAAGAAAAAAGAAAACTTCCCAGCAAAGAAAATTACCACATACAGAGAAAGTGATTACATAATGACAAAAGAACTAATCCCCCGAAAGATCTAACGGTCTTAAATGTGTAAGCACTAAACAACAGGGCTGGAAAATATGTGACATAAAAACTGAAAAGAAAGGAACGATAGACAAATTCACAATGACAGTTGATACCTTGAATATTTGTCTCTTAACAATTGACAGAAAACTAGAAAGAAAATCAACCAGGATATAGAAAAACTCAGTAACCTCAGTCAGTGAGACCTAATCAACACTTACAGGACACTCTTTTCAATATTCTTTTCAAGTGCCCATGGAACATACACCAAGATAGACCATATCCTCAGCCATAAAACAAACCTCAACAAATTTAAAAGAGCTGAAATAATACAAAGCAGATTCTCCAATGTCAATGGAATCAAACTACAAACCAACATAATGCTGAAAGTTCTAGCTAGTGCAATAGCAAGAAAAGGAAATAAAAGGCATACAGGTTGGAAAAGAAGGTGACAATGATAGTCTACATAGAAATTTCCAAGAAATCCTACAATAAGACAAACAAAACTCCTGGAACTAATAAGTGAATCAGCAAAGTTCCAAGATTAAAAATAAACATAAAAAAATAAATTGTGTTTGTATACCAGCAGTGAACAGGTGCACACTGAAATTAAAAGTATAATACCAGGGCACCTGGGTTAAGTTGCTGAAGTGTCCAACTCTTGATTTTGGCCCAGGTCATGATCTTGGGGTTGTGGGATCGAGCTCCGAGTCGGGCTCTGTACTCACAGCTCGGAGCCTGCTTGGGATTCTCTCTCTCCCTTTCTCTCTGCCCCTCCCCTCCTCTCTCTCTCTCAAAATAAATAAATAAACTTTAAAAATAGTAAGTGTTTACAAAGTGAAGTAAAAAGCGTAGACATAAAAAATCCTTATTCTTTTATTGTCAGTTTCCGCAGGCACAAAATTTCTATAAACGTTTCTACGTTCTCACTCTCAATGTCTACATATTGTGATGGATTGTAGACTGGTACCAGTTGAGCTGGAACAGTGTTGTGTAGCCCTGCCCTGGGTGATGGGAAGCTTAGTAAGCAGGGGTGCAAAATGCTGTATTAATCGGAGTAGTGTGGGCCAGTAGGTTCTCAAAGTGTGGAAAACTGATTCCAGGGAATCCCTGGAACGCTTGAAGAGGACCTGCAAGTTCAAAACTATTTTCGGGGTACCTGGGTGGCTCCATTGGTTAAGCATCCGACTCCTGCTTTTGGCCCAGGTCATGGTTCGTGGGTTGGAGCCCCACGTTAGGCTCTGTGCTGACAGTGCAGGGCCTGCTTAGGACCCTCTCTCACCCTCTCTGTCTCTCCCCCATGCATGTGTGCATGCACTCTCTCTCTCTCAAAGTAAGTAAATAAACTTTAAAAAACAAAACGATTTTCTTAATCCAACTGAAGTCAAAACTATTTAATAATGGGATGCCTGGGTGGCTCAGTCTGCTAAGCATGTGACTTCAGCTCAGGTCATGATCTCCCAGTTGGTGAGTTTGAGCCCCACGTTGGGCTCTGTGCTGACAGCTCAGAGCCAGCAGCCTGCTTTGGATTCTGTGTCTCCTCCTCTGTCTGCCTTTCCCCCATTCACACACACACACACACACACACACTCTCTCTCTCTCTCTCTCTCTCTCAAAAATAAATAAACATTAAAAAAATTTAAAAAAACTATCTCATAATAAACCTAAAACAACTTCTTAATAAAACTGGCACTTAGCATGAATCAAGACAATGGCACTAAAATGACACCGATAGTCACTCTATTCTTCATTGCTACACACTTGCATTAAAAAGGAGAATACCACCTTCAGTTATAAATGTCCTGATGTGATAGTAAAAATTATTAATTCTGTTAGATCCTGAGCCTTGACTACAAGTCTTTTCATTTATTTTTTTAATTAAAAAAATTTTTTTTAACATTTATTCATTTTTGAGAGACAGAGTGTGAGTGGGGGAGCAGCAGAGAGAGAGGGAGACCCAGAATCCGAAGCAGGCTCCAGGCTCCAAGCTGTCAGCACAGAGCTAGACACGGGGCTCAAACCCACAGACTGTGAGATCGTGACCTGAGCTGAAGTCAGACACTTAACCGACTGAGCCACCCAGGCGCCCATCTTTTTATTATTAATTTGTGTGATGAAAGGGGCTGTATGCATTAAGCAGTTCTGCAAACCAAGATATGATGGTTGTCTTGAGAAAATGCAATTGAGTTGCAGGCCCAACATTAAATGGATTTTTCGAAGTGTAAAACAATGCCATTCATCTTACTAAATTTTTGTTCTGGAAAATATGGTAATTTTTAATGACGGAGATTCCTTGAAAGAATGACTGGCCAACTATGGTTCTTTGGATTTGGGTATTTGGCTGAAACTTTCTTGAGAATGAATGGAGTGAGCCTATCACTCTAAGGAAAGCAACTGATAGTATTCGTTGTAGCCAATAAAGTACATCTCCCAGGAGAAAATTAGAGTCTGAAAAATTTGTATCTGCTACCATGAGCCTGACAGCTTTCCAATTCTTGGAGACGCTTCTGATGAAATTGGTGATATTAATTGATGTGATTTTTAAAAAATGTATAATGTAATGCGCCAACATACGGAAGATCTGCATAAGTCAGTGAACGAGTATTTTCCGAACGATCCGTGCACGATGTTGCAAAATCATGCAGGTGAAAGATCCATCAAACTGTACAATCGACTGATGTATTTTAATGTAGCAGAGCATGAAAAGTTCATTGATAGGATCTCGTAGTCTACATTGCAAATAACCTTTAGGAAAATAAGCGCTTGTCAAATTTTGGGATAGTGTCAAAAAGGAATATCCACAATTATCTGAGAACATTATTACACTGTTTTCTTGTTTCAATTCTCTTTTCTTTCTTTTTTTTTTAACGTTTATTTATTTTTGAGACAGAGAGAGACAGAGCATGAACGGGGAGGGTCAGAGAGAGAGAGCGAGACACAGAATCTGAAACAGGCTCCAGGCTCTGAGCAGTCAGCACAGAGACCGACGCGGGGCTCGAACTCATGGACCATGAGATCATGACCTGAGCCGAAGTCGGCCGCTTAACCGACTGAGCCACCCAGGCACCCCTCAGTTCTCTTTTCAATCACACATCAGTGAAGGCTAGATACTCTTCATCTAACTTCAAACAAAACAACGTATCACGATAGGTTGAAAGCAGAAGCAGATAAGAGAATCCAGCTGGTTTTTTTTTTAAGCCATATGTTAAAAATATTTGCAAAAATATGTAACACAACACCACTCATCACTGATTTTTTTGTTTTGGAGCAAAACATTCTATTTACCTATTTATTTTATTATTTTATTCTTCATATATATTACCATGTAAAGAGTTATTATCATGTTTTACTAGTTTTAAAAATAATGTTTATTTATTTTGAGAAAGAGAGAAAGCATGTGTGCATGAGTAGGGGGGAAGGGCAGAGGGAGAAGGAGAGAAAGAATCTCATCACAGAGCCCGACCTGGGGCTCGACCATTAGATCGTGACCTGAGCCAGATCAAGAGTCAGATGCTTAACCAACTGAGCCACCCAGGCGCCCCCCAAATAGAGAAAGCTTTCGACATTTTCTGTTTTAATTTCTAACATGGTAAACTTTGCTAGTCATAACCCACACAAGCAGATTTCTTTAGGACTGTGAAGTGATCCTGAGATCAAAGTTCGAGAGCACCAGGTCATGAGGTGTGGATGGCATAGCTACAAATAAGGAAGCGGCTTGGAGAAGAGTCATCCCGTTCACATTGGGTTGTACCGTAAAGAAAACGGAACCTTCGTTGTGGTAAACCCCTGAGAGATGGAGTTTGTTATGTAACATAGCCTAGTGTAGCCTGCCTGACCCACACACTGGGATCTGTGTTTTAGGGACGTCATCTTGGCAGCAGCGTAAAGGGTTGGATAGGTGTTGGGGATGAGGATGCAGGATGAAGCCGAAAATGCGGCCATAAATCCTGAAGTTGTTTCAGGGGATCTAGCTCAGGGTCCGAATGAGGCAATGGCAGAGGAGTAGCAGAGAGGAAGGGACGCATATGAGATGTTTCAAAGCTGTGCTTGGTTATCAGTTATAGTATGTAGAGGGAGAAGGGGAGAAGTCTGAAAGAGGCTGGGTTTTGGTCCCTGAGGAAATGGTGAAGTTATTTACGAGATCAGTAACTCAGTATGCCTAACGGAAATTTTGTGTTTCAGAGGGAAATGAATTGATGAGCTCCATTATATTTTATTATATTTTATTATATTATATTTTATTTTATTTCATTTCATTTTATTATTTTATTTTATTTTTTTATTTTTGAGAGAGAGAACACACACGCATGAGCAGGGCAAGGGCAGAGGGAGAGGGGAACAGAGGATCTGAAGCAGGCTCCACGCTGACAACAGTGAGCCCAACATGGGGCTCCAACTCACAAACTGTGAGATCATGACCTGAGCCAGAGTTGGACGCTTACCCGACTGAGCCACCCAAGTGCCCCGATGAACTCCATTTTAAACATTTGAGTGTGAGCGGCCTACGGGCCACCCAGACAGAGATGAGAATAAAAAGTGCTTACACGGCTCTTCCCATGTGCTTCACATTATTTTGGGCACCAATCCTACAAAGTCTTTGAATGCATACAGCCATCTTATGAAGAAGGTACTCATATTATCCCTACTTCATAGAGAAACTGAGGCATGGGAGTGAAGGGGTTTGTCCAAGTGAAGCGGTCACCCAGCGAGTGATAGGTGCATGATTGTGACCCGAGCACTCGGGCTCTCAGACATTATGTTTTGCCATCCTTTGATGCTCAAAAGCCAGTGAATAATCTGAACCATGGGTCCAAAGAGACGTTAGGTTGTATATTTGTAAATTCCATCAGAGAGTTACTCATCTCAGAAAAGATCATGACTTTCACTCTTTTCCTCTGTCTGGTCGCATTGGGAGGAGACACAGGATTGAGCAAACTCCGCTGAAGTGTCCTGGCCTGACGACCCATCTGAAATTGTAGTAGCTCCTGTTAGAATGTCCAGCTTTACAGCAGAATCCCATGAATCCCAAGCCCGGCTCCCAGAGCCATGCCTTGAAAGCAACCCGGGGAATGTCTGTGAGAGGCCCCGAGGCAGCCACCACGGTTTTCTGAAAAACTGCAAGGATTCGTCTTTGCCCAGGCGGCTTCTGGACTCTGGATGAACAAGTGCCCGCCTTGCCCAGCTCCGGGCGCCATGACTCACATTGCATGTGAACTGTGTGCCCTGGAGTCACTTTGTGTGCCGAGAAATCTCATTCTCACCCATTAGCACCAGCTTCCCATTTCGCATCAGTTTTTGGGTTAACTTGGTACCGATGAGGTGCTCACTTCCCCGTCTGCCTCTTCAAGCAGGATGTGACGGGGCGCCTGGGTGGCTCCGTCGGTTAAGGGACCGACTCTTGATTTCAGCCCAGGTCGTGACCTCAGTTCCCGAGTTCAAGCCCTCATCGGGCTCTGTGTGGACAGAGTGGAGTTGGCTTGGGTTTCTCTGTCTCCCTCTCTCTCTTCCCCTCCCTGCTTACATGTGCTCTCTGGTTCTGTCTCAAAAATAAATTAACAACAACAAAAAAAAGATTCTCTCTCTGCCCCCTCCCCTGCTTATGCTCTCTTTCTCCCTCTACGTTAAAGTTATTAAAAACAAAAATTTAAATAGGATTTGAAATCAAACTTATGCTTCTATCAAACCAGAGGGATTTGGCTTTGCCTGCTGGGTGCCACCAGCTCCCGGTGTGGATGCCTGACTCTGTGTCTGAGAGGTTTCCAGGTAAGGGAAGAAAAGGGAGCTCTGAGATTCTCAGATTCTGCGTGCAGCACTGAGGCTCCGGCAGGTGGCAGCGAGGGAGGGGCCGGGGGGCACCTGCCCTATCAGTCTGGGGGAGAACTTCCGGGGAAAGTAGAAAGAATGTCCCCAGGAGTTGAGTGTCACCTCACGTTCCCTCCAACCCATCCTGAAAAGCCTCTGTTAAAGCAAGGATGAAATCTGTGAGATTTGTTTCCAAATGTATCTCAGTAGCCTTGATTTATGGCCCAATTCAGCAGGAGGACAGTTGGCTCCTTTAAAGTAGAGTAAGTGGAAAATGGACAGATGTGAAGGGCCAGGGTGTCTCATTGAAACAAAAGCTTGCTTGCTTTCAGACTCAGATCCATAGGTGCCCCATGTTTCCTATGTCCCAGAACAGTTTTTTGAAATAATTATTTGTACCCCTTATGCCAACTGCCAGGGTGCCTCTAAGACCTGGGGCATGCTGGGTTTGTCTCGCCTTTTGAAATTTAAATAAAATCAGTGGTAGCCTTGTGAACATGAGTTCCAGGAGAAAAGACATGGCATCCTCTCTTTCTAGAGGTGTGGGCAGGATGAAGGAGCCATGACAGTTGGTGAAGCACCCTGGAATAGCAGAAGTGGGGAGCCATTACCACCCCTCAGGCCCAAGAGGGAAGGGCAGGGAAGGAGAAGAAGAGTTAGCAGAGCCCGAAGGAGCCCTAGAAGTAGGAGGGGGCCAGCCACGGGCCCAGGAACAAATCCCCCACCTCCTCTCCCCTCCTGCTCTGAGTGCTGTCACCTCCCATTGGCTACCTCCATCCAAGAGGCAGAAGGTAAGGGACAACTGGTGATTCAGTCTGGGAGGTTATTACCCTCCCTGCAGAGCAGAGAGCAGTGACGAGTGTGGTATGGAACGGGCACCAATCTCAACCCCATGTACAACAGAAAACCCAGTTTTTCTCAAAGTTCTTGGGAGGATTCATGCTAGAAACAGGAGAAACGATGACATCTCCATAACCAACAACCTCCACGTCTTCCAGCTGATGGATCCAACAAACTTGTGTCGCTGCCACGCACCTGGCGACACCCAGCTCCATGTGGTGGCTCAGGGGCCCCAGCTGATGGCACTCTGCCTTCTGGGAGGCTCTAAAGGAAACAGGGAGCCTTCTCGGTTCTGGGGAGATAATTCGGCTTCTGCTTTTCACCGCTTCATCCTAGAAGTGACAAACATGACCTACACTGCTATTTTGTTTAGTCATCTCTTATTTTCTTTTTTTTTTTTTTCAACGTTTATTTTTATTTTGGGGACAGAGAGAGACAGAGCATGAACGGGGGAGGGGCAGAGAGAGAGGGAGACACAGAATCGGAAGCAGGCTCCAGGCTCTGAGCCATCAGCCCAGAGCCTGACGCGGGGCTCGAACTCACGGACCGCGAGATCGTGACCTGGCTGAAGTCGGACGCTTAACCGACTGTACCACCCAGGCGCCCCAAGTCATCTCTTATTTTCTAACGCAGTTCCCTATCCTACTTGAAATTCCTTCCTCTCTCCTGAGAATTTCTTCCCTCTTCCATTGGCTGACTTCACACCATACTCCTGAATCGGACTCTGATTTCCCGACGTCACGTCGGTCCGGAGCTCTCTCCCTGTATCCTGCACCACCACCCTGTCTGTATTTCTCTTCTTGGGAAGGCCACTCTTGCCTTCATATCCTCTGCCTGGCTTTTCTCTAATCTTATGCAGCTCATCTCTGCATACAAAGGAGCCAACACCTTGGTGAGAATCATTAATTTTCAGAAGCTTTTATTTCAGTGACTCCAAAGATAATTGCTAAAAATAGGTGCATTCCTTGCAAGACACAGTTAAAATCAACTCATTTTGTGGTCAGGTTCCCAAAGGCACGAGAGTGTGCCGAGAATACAAGTGTCTCGGCAGCTGTGACAAATGTCCCCCACGAGCGGGCTTGCAGTAAATAATGATTTCTTAGAGCCAGTCTTTGGTGCTCAGAGTTGGGGCCCAGAGTTGGGGCCCGATGTCTGGAGATGTCCCAGTGGGCCTAGGTTTTTCCAAGAGAGGAAACTTCATCATCTTCTAACGAATGCAGGAGTGGCGTGGGGAGACGGGTTGCTGGGGACCTCACACCTGGGATTATTGGCATTTCAGAACTCTACAAATAGGTGCTTTAGGTACAAACCCTTCAATGACAGTTGGTAATACCCTTCAGCATCTGGAGGAGACATCCCAGTTAGGACAGGTTCAAGGTCTAAAAGAAACTAGCAACAGGTTTTAAGTAGGCATCGTTTTTATTTTCCTTAGTCGTCACTTTGGCCCACAGAGAAGGTAGTTGTGTAAGCATTTCTGCTTTCTAGTAAGTGAGGGGAGGGGATTTCTGCCCTTGGGCAAGGCTTCGCTTACCTCCTCGTTGGGCATAACAGTGGGCACTCTTACATTCTTCCCCCCTCTCTCTGTTTGGGGTCTTCCTCCCTGCGTTTCTCCCTCATTTACTCTTTCCCTCCCTCCCTTTCTGCTCCACGCCCCCTCCCCCTTCCTCCCTTGCACCTATCTCCTCTCAGGTGTAAGAAGGGTTGGCGTCCCTTTCACCAGGCAGGCTCTTCTGTACCCGGGGGGTATATCTGGATCCTGCTATTCTCGAAGCGCGAATTTGTAAGGGCAGCTGTTGAATGTTCTCTCATCCAGCTGTTCAAGTAAAACCCATTCTGCTTTTGCTCCTCTGGCTCCCTGGATCTTTTCATCAAACTGGTTAGAATCCGTATGGGGAGGAAAGGCATGGCGGATGTCCCCAGATTTTGAACACACGGAGGGTTGGCCGGGAGGTCTTAAAAATCCCACACGAGGACTTGCAGTTGAGGACACGTTACTGATGGGGCCCCTAAAGGCCACCATCAGCTTTTAGAAGCAGGAGTTTCTAGGACTTGTAAGACTTTATTACGGTGGACATCAGAGGCCTTTAACCTGGGTTCCAGAACCTAATTTTGTAGTTACAGGTGATTTCAGCAGGTGTGGGTCATGTATTTGTGGCATCAGAAACTCATCTGGTGCCCTCAGACACAGGACCTGGGTTAGGAAGAGAAGAAATCCATCCGAGGGGCTCATGAAGACTTTCCCAGGAGCTTTAAAAAAAAAAAAGCCAAGATTCTTGCCTTGGTTGGAGATTTTTACATTTTTCTCGGGGTCAGCGGAGATTTTTCTCAGCCACTTTAGGAAATACTATGTTGGGAAAGGCAAGGCCTCATATGAACTGGGGGAACTGGAGTCAGTCGAGGCTCTTCCTTCATGACAGCGACGAGACAAGATGGCCGGTGTAAGGACTGGGTGTATGTGTTGTGTGCACCGCGCGTGCCCACGATCCACCTCTATTTGAGCTTGGGTGTTGGAGGACAGTCCCCGTGGATGCGGGTGGCATTGTGGCTCAAGTGCCTACTACATAGCTGCACTTCCATACCTCAGTGTGCTTTTCTGAAGGACAACCTGGAGGGGTGGGGAGGTTAGCACACCCCCAGGTGACGCTCGGGGGTGGGGGGGGTGGGGGATGGGAGTCAGTGGAGACCCCTGCCTCGTGTCCTTCAGAGGGGCAATTCTGAGATGCAGTACTGTTTCTCAAGGGGTCACCAGTCCGAACCGCTCTTTAGTGATGGTGACCCCTTCCCTGCCTCACTCCCGCCGCCCCCTACTGTTGCTTCCTGGTATCACACCCCAAATCAACTGCCGGCACCCAAATCCTCAGAGCGTGCTTTTGGGGGAACCCAAATTAAGACACCAAGTGATCCCTCGTGTGTCAAATGTCAACACTGGCACTTGGAAATCCAGCTGATTTCTCTCTCCCCTTATCTTTTTTTTTTTTTTTTAACTTTATTTGTTATAAGGGGGAGAGCACAAGCAGGGAGAAACAGAGACAGGGGAAGAGAGAGAGAATCCCAAGCAGGCTCCATGCTGCCAGCGCAGAGCTGGATGCGGGGCTCGAGCTCCTGAACCGTGAGATCGTGACCTGAGCCTAAATCAAGAGTTGGACGCTTAACCGACCGAGCCCCCACCTCCCCAGGCACCCCCCTCTTCCCTATTTCTCATCCAGGGTTAAGAGAGGGTGAGTGTCTAGTTCAGAGGAAGTAAGAGAAGTAATAAGGTAGCAAGAGATTTTAATGCCACCTTTAGAGTAGCTTGAAGAATTAAAAAGTAGGAAAGGCAGAATTTGGGGCAAAAGAACATGACACAGATCATCACTTTTATTTGGATTAGTGCTAGCCACAGCAGTGCTGGGACATTGCCAACCATGGGAATTAGGAAATTTTTAGGTCTTTGCCAGTTGTACAAAGTTAAAAATAATGGTATCATATGTATTGCTTTAATTCATATTTTTAAAAAATAGCAGTGACAGCATTTTTCCTTGTGTGTATTAATCGTTGTTCCCCCCCCCTCCCCCGTAGGCTGGATGTTCCACAAATTATTTCACAAATCATTTTGATAGTAGGTATTCAGATCAAGCTCCCCTTTTCACTAATTTAGGAAATGGTACAGTACACAAATGAAAAAATAATTGAACGTTCCTCATAACGGAAGTCTAGCACATTGAAAGAACAATGCATTTTTTTTCCTGTACATTTTTGTTGTGAACATTGAAATGTTTGGTAATACTCCACGCATACAGTTTTTGCAGGGAAATCGGCACCGAGATTGACAGTGCAAATTGGTACGGTGTTTTGAAGGGCACTTGAACAATTTTTATCAAAATTTCAGATTGGCCTATCCACCGTTGTAGCCTTTCAAGCCAAAGCATTAGAGACTCTTAAAAACTGAGAACAAACTGAGGGCTGATGGGGGGTGGGAGGGAGGGGAGGGTGAGTGATGGGTATTGAGGAGGGCACCTGTTGGGATGAGCACTGGGTGTTGTATGGAAACCAATTTTACAATAAATTTCATATATTGGAAAAAAAAAGAAAATGTGTCCTGCAAATATGCCTACATGAGGTCCCCGGTATTATGCTTCATCGTGGGCGTCTGTGTGCGTGCATGCATGCTAGTCGATGCATGAACAGACTCGCAGAGGTGGGGAATTGATAAAGTCTCTTGGCTCCTTCCTGCATCTAACCCTGGAGCTGCTGCAAAAGACACAGAGAGAGAGTCAGAGATCTTAGAGCGTAACTAAAACTATGCACATCATTTCAAGAGGGAGAAAGTGCTGGAGTGTCAATATGACAGGGTAAAAGAAGGTCTGAGCGTCCCAGGTGGCAGAGGCGGGGCAAGAACTTGAGAGCTGACCCGCCCCCCTCCCTGCCCCCCCCGCCCTTTGTGATGGATCCCAGAGCAGGGAAACTGGGGGCAGTTGTATCCAGAGCAAGACAGGCCTGGAGTTCTGTGGGGGTCATGGGCGGGTGACAAGGACTGACTGATGCTGGCTGGCCCTGGGACAATCCCAGCAGAGGGTGGCCGAGAGCAGCACCGTCTGCAGCCTAGAATCCAGCCCATTCCCAGAGGAGGAGAAGGACAGGGGTGAAAAAGGGAAGTGACTGCGAGCAAATTGTTACACCTGGAAACCCTCGGCACAACCCTACCGGGAGGAGGACGAACGTGGATCAAGGGTCTTGCCTCCAACCTCATCTGTTCCCCCACCCAGCCTTCATCATCGCAGCCAAGCCATCAAATAGTCCCAAAGGAATCTGAGTTCTAGGAAAATACGACACACCAACTTAAACAATCTATGCCGCAAGAAGCAGAAATAATGGATTCGAATTTGTTAAATTGTTTATTTATATTTAAATAAAATAAGCCAAGTTGGTTAACATATAGTGTAATAATGGTTTCGGGAATAGAGTCCAGCGATTCATCACGTCCATATGACCCCCAGTGTTCATTCCACCAAGGCTGTCCTTAATGCCCCTCACCCATTTACCCATCTCCCCAACCCTCTCCCTTCCAGCAACCCCCAGTTTGTTCTCTGTATTTAAGTCTCTTATGGTTTGCCTCGCTCTCTGTTTTTATCTTATTTTTCCTTCCCTTCCCCTATGTTCATCTGTTTTTGTTTCTTATATTCCACATATGAGGGAAATCATATGATATTTATCTTTCTCTGACTTATTTCGCTTGGCATAATACACTCTAGTTCCATCCATGTTGTTGCAAATGGCAAGATTTCAATCTTTTTGATCGCCGAGCAATACTCCATTGTTATACATATATACACCACATCTTCTTTATCCATTCTTCAGTCGATGGACATTTAGGCTCTTTCCGTAATTTGGCTATTGTGGATATATATATATATATATATATATATATATATATATATTTTTGTTTGTTTTAGAGAGAGGTCGAGCATGAGTGGGGGAGGGGGCAGAAGGGGAGAGAGAGAGAGAGAGAGAGAGAGAGAGAGAGAGAGAGAGAATCTCAAGCAGGCTCCACACTCAGCATGGAGCCCGAATCGGGGCTCAATCCCACGGCCCTGGGATCACGACCTGAGCTGAAATCAAGAGTTAAACGCTTATCCAATGGACCCACCCAGGCACCCCTGGGTTCGAATTTCTTAAAGTTAAAACAAGGAAAACGAATATCCAAATCCAAAGATTTTAGGAACAAAAAATAGGAATAAGAAGTTTTGAAGAGCCATTTGGTGACTCTGGGACATGAAAAATATACTGCAAATAAATAAATAAAGGCCACATTGTTTGGGCGTGAAAAACATATTGTGAAAAATGAAAGCCACATATATTGTCCAAGGAGAAGTTGGCTGGCATAATGAATACAGCTGAAGAGCGAATTAGTGAGCTGAAGGATTCAGTCAACGAACCCTCCTGGAAAGCAATTGGGAGGGATAACTCGTTGGAAGAAAAGAGAGTAAAAGTTACATATTAGAATTGCAGTAGGAGTGTCAGGAGGGGGAAAGAAAGAATAAATGGAGAGGAAGCGGTGATTTGCCAGAACTAAAGTGGGAGATGGAGTTTGGGAGAATGGCAGGGACCTTCAGGGCCCCAGGTCCTGGGCTGTCAGCAAGGGACTCTAATCCAAAGTGGCACTCCAAGCACAGTGGGACTCCTGAGTATAGTCAAGCATGGTAATTTATTATTATTTATTTACAAGAAACAGATTGTCTTTTGACCTTCCTATTCTTGCCGGGCTAGTACTGAGCTATTGTTCAGCACAAAGGAAGAATGCAAAGTGTGTGGCAGTTTCCAACTCGATGCCTCCTGGTCAGATTTTGATGGATCAAAGGATGTAAATGAGCCGCAAGCCCCTTGTTAAGCCCTCTTCCCCTTGATCACCCCCTTAAGACACTGAACATCAGGGCAGCCGCTGCAGATTTTAACTCTTCTGTTCCTGGTGCAATTTCCTTCTGAAATTCATTTTCTCTTGCACCAACTGCTTCCTATGCTCTCCTCAAATTTGCCACATTGTTTTGGTTTATCACTCTTCCTTCTCTTCTTTTCTTCTTATTTTTTTAATGTTTATTCATTTTTTGAGAGAGAGAGAGAGAGAGACAGAACATGAGCGGGAGAGGGGCAGAGAGAAAGGAGGAGACAGAACCCGAAGCAGGTTCCAGGCTCTGAGCTGTCAGCACAGAGCCCAGCTTGGGGCTCTGACCCATGAACTGCGAGATCATGACCTGAGCCGAAGTCAGACACTTAACCGACTGAGCCGCCCAGACGCCCTTCCCTTCTTCTCTTCTTTCTGTATTCTTCTCTTTCATCATTTCTAGTTTCTGCTCTTTTTCACTATTTTCAAAGTTACTCATTGATTCATCCATCAATTCATCTATTCAACAATTACTTTGAGGGGTGCCCAGGAGCCTCAGTCAGTTAAGCGTCATGATCTCATGGTTCATGAGTTCAAGCCCCTCATCGGGCTCTGTGCTGACAGCTCAGGGCCTGGGGCCTGCTTCAGATTCTGGGTGTCCCCCTCTCTCCACCCCTTCCCCCACTCGCACTCCCTCTCTCTCTCTCTCAAAAAGAAATAAACATTTAAAAAAATTTTTAAAAAACAATTGCTTTGAGCACCCACCATGTTCCAGAAACTATTGAAGTCACTGAGGACACAGTAAACAAGGCAGAACAAAAGTACCCGAACCCACTCTAGTGAGGAGGACAGATAATAAACAAGTCAACAAACAAGAAGAAAAAAGAAAAATCTAGAGACTAGATAAATGCAATGAAGATAATGGTATATATTAGAGAATGATGTGGGGTGGAACAGGAGTGCTTTAGATGAGGAGAGGGGTGTCCCAGGGTAAGTCTTTCTGAGGAGGTGACAGTTGAATTGAGGTCCGAATGGCAGGGAGGCGTCAACTCTGTGAGATCTGATGGAAAAACATTTCAGGTAGAAGGAAAGGCATGGGCAAATGCCTTGAGGCCGGAATGGTACATTCTTCAACCTTCGCTTCCTTTTTCTCCTTTCTCCTCTCTAGTAAATTCCAGAATAAATGTTTCCTTTCTAGTAAATTCTGGAATAAATTCCAGAATAAATTAGAGCGTCCTCACGATTTTCATTCCGGTGGCCTGGTTTCTGTTTCCACTGCCTACCTGAAACAGTTGTCTTGCTTCCCCGAGATTGTTCCCTTGGCCGCCACCAATGTCATCCAAGGTGTGACAGTGATCTGAGAAGAAAGAAGAAGAAACAGAGAGAACGTTAGCCTGTGGGTCTCTTGGTCCAGCAGTTGGTTGTCTATAGCTCAGCCTCAGTCTGTTTGGGAGTAGGTCTTTATCAAGGTAGGGAATGCAGGAGAAACCTTAATGAGATATGAAAGCCCTTGTACACCTCTGGACCCTGGACTGGATGCCCGTCTTCTGTATTTCTCTCGCCTCCATTATCGCTGTTCCCTCTTTTTGTGAGCTGTGTAAGCAGTCGTACACAGGTCCTTCTCTTTGATCTTCACAAGACTGCCTGTTCCTCATTATTGAATTATTGGCCCTATATCCTCATCTCCTTTCTGATAGTATTATCCACCCACCTGTCATGGCCTCATCGTGGGTAGAGTGCACCTCCTTGCCTCTTGATCTTACTCTGGCCTTTGGGATGTTAGTGGACAAGACACAGGCGGAGGCTTAGAATGTGCTTGTGTCGTGGGGCTGACTCTTGTGCACTCCTGTCATTACTGTGGGATGCAAATGCCCTAATCATAGTCGAGCTCATCCCAGTGAAGTTCAGCAGACCTGAGTCCAGCCCAGCCTTCATTAGCTAAAAAGCAGCTGCCCCACTGACATGGGAGCAAGAAATTCACATAAATACAACATAAGTGTAACTCAATAAATATTTGTTGAATAAATGCATATGGCTTATACCGTAATTATTCGTTTCTAGATCTGTCTGAGTTTTTGGGTTTGGGGGCATTAACGTTTCTGGACGCTGAGAGCCATCTGTGTTCCAGGTTAGTAGTGGACACTTTGATCACTCTTTGGAATGGGTCTGAGGTTTCCTCAGGAGCTTCCTTAGCAGCCTCAGCGCCCACATACTGGATAATCAGACAGGGGCCAAGGCAGATTCCTGCTGAATTCCTAAGGATTTCAGAGTTCAGTCCCTTCAGTCCTGATTTTTTACGGTCCTTTTTTTATTGTCACGAATTCTTAAGTGTATTCTGTGCTTTGAATGGCCATCGGCCAGGGCTCTAAGGCTAGACAGTCTCCAAGCTGCCAGGACATGCTGCGGAATGATCCGAGGGTCTGCATGGTGATGAGGACCAATCTGATGCCCACTTATCACGGAGGATGAGATGCATTCCCATTTACTGCCCGTGAGAGCAGTAGTGTTACCTGATTTATAAGTCCCCAGGGCCTTCCCGTTGCGCATTTGAGTGTCTGCGTCGGACTTTCTTTTGTCTGAGCGTCTCCGCTCTGGCCTCGAGGATTTCAAAGAGGAATGGACTCACACTGACTTTGTTGGGCAGACAAAGCTGTGGGTGATGATTCCAAACTGGGAAGTCTGTATACAGAAAGCTAGGATCTACCCGCGAGAGGTGGCAGTCTGGTGGCTGCTGGAGGACGTGACACTAAGAAGCGAACACAGGCCGCCTGTTCTCGCTCCCCCGAGTTGTCCTAGGGTCACTTCCTCCTTTGGATGAGCACAAGCCCCAGGCTGATCCAATCAGCTGTCTTCTTTCTGGAACCTGGAGGAGTGTGGATGACGGGAGATCACTGGACTGTGTTCATCTCAGTGGCGGGGTCCAGAAGAGACCCATCACTGCTTCCTCACGCCCGGAGTGGCTCCAATTCACATTCTCTCTGCTTGTCCAGGTTTTCCTTCCATTTTCGGAACTTCTCCATAAATCCCTCCAATAAATTCCCTTTTTACTAGATCAGCTAGGGCTGATTCTTCAGCTTGCATGCAAAACATCCTGACAGGGGCCGGCTGTCCCCCATAGCAAGCTGTCAGAAGAAGTGGCCTTTTGCGGGGCTTGAAATGAAGATGGCAGGCTTCAGCCTCTCAGCAGGGTGTCATGCCATGGAATAATCTTGGCTTCAGTTTGCTGAAGACCTCAAGACCCCGCCCTCATTCATGGCTCATGTGTCCGCTAGCCCATTTCCCCCACATTTACTCTATTTATCTTTAGCCAACCACCAGTCGATCACAATACCAGAGGGTATTGTGTTTGGCTAGACGTATAACATAGTGCGGTATGGCGTGTGATACAGTGTGGTGTCGTATCACGGAGCACGGCACGGCACGTTACCTAAGGGTATGGGTTTTGGAGCCAGACTCCGCAGGTTCAAATCCCAGCTCTGCCATATACGATCTCAAATGAGTTACTAAGTCTCTCTGAGACTCAGTTTCTCTAACTGTAAATGTGAATAATGGTAGTACCTAGGTTATAGGATTGTAGGAAAGATCAAATGAGTTGACAAGGTAACTGGCAGATGGCAAGCCCTGTAAATATTAGCTATTATTATGCCAAAGAGCTACATGCCTCTTAAGGATTATAGGTCCCTGTGCTTTTCGGATTCACAACTGTGGTTCCTTAACTTTGTGAAACGCATGGTTGGCAAGATCGGCCGCCCTCTCTTGGGCTTGACTTGGTGTGTGCATTGGAAGGAAGGGAGAAGTACATTTTATAACCCCCTTCATCATGCCAGGCGTCGTGAAGAATGCCTCTTTGAAGATCATAACGACACCCCCAAGAGACACATATGGTTACTACCATTCTACAGGCCAGAGACTTAGAGCTCAGAGAGGTTAAATAACTTGTCTTAGGTCACTCAGCTAGTAAGACACAGAATTTCCATTCTCCCAGGTCTGTCTCATTCTGTTTCCACTGGGTACATGGCTTCCACAAAGCCCCCAAGGGAGTGACTCCCCCATTTCTCATCACTCGCCATGCTGAATGCACCCCAGAGAAGCAGTAGACCCTTATTCCCACTCTTTTTGCATTGTTATTTTTTTTGTTTGCTCAGTCTCTGTAGGAGATCAAGGACAACACCGCACAGGGACAGTTTGGCATCTGACTTGGTGTGCTGATAAAGGAGGGGGTACAGCTTGGTGGTTAAGCCCGTGGGCTCTCCGTGGGGTCACTGGGGTCTGAGTCACTGCTGTGTACCTTCCCTGATGTGCATCTTTGGGCAGGTTACACGATCCCTACAAATCCCAGGCTCCTCATCTGGGAAGGAGGGATGGAAATGATCATAGTTAACTCTCAGAGGGTTTGGACATGTTAAGGGAAATACATCTTGGGGGAAAGACAGTTGAAACATTTTTTAAAACTTTGGCAGAGGGTGACTTTCCAATCAAACAAGACTGTAAACCCAGAATACACAAAGAAAAGATAGACACATGTGACTACATTAAAAAAACAAAACCTGGGGCACTTGGGGCAACTCAGTCAGTTGAGTGTCCGACTTTGGCTCACGTCATGATCTCACGGTTTGTGAGTTCAAGCCCCACATCGGGCTTGCTGCTGTCAGTGCAGAGCCTGCTTCAGATCCTCTGTCCCCCTCTCACTGCCCCTCCCCTGCTCGCCCTCTCTCAAAAAGAAATAAAACGTTAAAAAAATTAAAAAACAAACACCAAATCTGGCAAAAGAATGAAACAAAATCAAAAGCCAAACTTTCCCATGTATGATTTTTTTATAACATGTGTGACAGTAAGAGTATTAATAGCCCTAATAGAGAGCTGTTGATGCACACAACTTGGATGTATCTCCAAGGCACTATGCTGAGTTAAAGAAGCCAATCTCATGGAGCCTGGGTGGCCCAGTTGGTTGAATGTCCGATTCTTGATTTCAGCTCAGGTCGTGATCGTAGGGTTGTGGGATCAAGCCCTGTGTTGGGCTCCACCCTGAGCATGGAGCCTGCTTAAGATTCTCTCTCTCTCTCTCTCTCTCTCTCTCTGCCCCCACTAATCCTCTCCCTTGCTTGTCCTCTCTCTCTCTCTCTCTCTCTCTCTCTCTCGCTCTCTCTAAAACCAAACAAACAAACAAATAAATAAAACAAAGGACATCTTAAAAGTGCACGGGGGAACTTTTGGAGGTGATGGCAACGTTACGTGTTCTTATCGTGGTGGTGGTTGTATGAATGAATAGATGTATGAAAGACTCCCAAAGGTCAATTCTACTGTGTGATAATTTGCTTAAAAAGCAAGCTTCACAAAAACAACAAAAAGAAGTTATAATTCGGTCTATCGGCCCGGAGGGATCTCCATGATATACTTAGGGGGAAAAAAGTTGTAAAATCATGTGTATAATATGCTTCTATTTTTGTAAAAGCACATACCCTGAAGACCTTTTCTACATATGATTCTATGTTTGCATGTTTCTGTGAGCGTGAGAAAGAGGTGGAAAATACACACCAGGCTGCTGGTGGTGGTGGTTATCTGAAGAAGGCAGGACTGGAAGAGGAGCATTAGAAGGTATTAAAAAATTTTTTTTTTCTTAATGTTTTTATTTATTTTTGAGAAGAGAGAGACAGAGCATGAGCAGGGAAGGGGCAGAGAGAGAGGGAGACACAGAATTGGAAGCAGGCTCCAGGCTCTGAGCCACTAGCACAGAACCCGATGCAGGGCTCGAACTCACAGACTTTGAGATCATGACCTGAGCCGAAGTCGGACGCTCAACTGACTGAGCCACCCAGGCGCCCCAAGAAGGTATTTTTTTTTAATGCTTATTTATTTACTTTGAAAGAGAGAGCGTGAGTGAGCAGGGGAGGAGCAGAGAGAGAGAGAGAGAGAGGAAGAGATAGAATCTCTCCTCTGCAGTCAGCAGCATGGAGCCCCGTGCGGGGCTTGAACTCACAAACTGTGAGATCAGGACCCCAGCTGAAACCAAGAGTCAGAGGCTTAACCGACTGAGCCACCCAGGCTCCCCAAGAAGGTATTTCTTTATACGTCTTTGCATTATTTCACTGGCTACATTGAGCAAATCCTACATCTTGAATTAAAAGCAGGAACTCAAACGAAAATAATAATGGAAAACTGAAGAAACAGAAGGAAGCTAGAAAGAAGGCTAGCAGGGAAGAAGAGAAAGTTGAAACAAGAAACCAGCTGGCAGAAAAATGGCTCTGGGGCTTGGTGGTCAGGGTGCCTGGGTGGTGCCAGTCAAATTCCCAAATCAGAAATACACGAATGTTGCTGGAATAGTAAACCACCCTGACTCTGGAGCCAGGAACAAGCGATCTATCAGACGTTAAGACTCGGGCTCATTTCTAGGATCCAAGCCAGCCTCTTTGGTTCCTCTTTGTTTCTTTTTCTGTCCACGTGTTCATTCACGCATCCATCCGACGTCCACCTACCGTTGGCTAAATGCCTACTGTGTTTTCAATTGTTAAAATTTATTTTACTCTGCTCCTCCTCTAGATCATAATAAAATCCAAAGCAACATTCAGATTCTGGAGTGCTTGTCTTTAAAGATGAAAATAGGGGGCACCTGGCTGGCTTAGTCGGTAGAGCATGCGACTCTTGATCTCAGGGTTGTAAGTTTGAGCCCCATGTCGGGGGTGGAGATTACTTAAAAAAAATAATAAAATCTTTAAGAAAAAAAAAAGATGAGGGGCACCTGGGTGGCTCAGTCACTAGAGCATCGAGGTCCTGATCTCAGGGTCATGAGTTTAAGCTCCGCATTGGGCTCCGCGCTGGGCTTGAAGTCCACTTAAAACAATAAATACATAAAGAAACAAAAAAATAAAGATGAAAACATATGGAGACATTGGGATCCGTTTCTCAGCTTTTATTTCTGTGACTCAGCCTCAGGGATCAGCCCTCTCGTGGTAGGTGGCCATGACGGCTCGACCTAAGGGAAACTGGCATCTATTCAGGCTCCCGGGTCTCTGAAATGGGCATCTGGGAGTCTCAGAATACAATGACAGACTTTGCAGTGAGTCGCTCCCAGACTTTTGAAGAATCCAGGGCACCTCCTCAACCTTTCCTGATATGATTGATGAGAGAATGTTCCCCACTCTATGATGAGAGTAGACTTCTGGCACTAGACTCCCTGGGTTCAAATCCCAGCTTCACCACTCATTGGCTGTGTGCCCTGAGGCGAGTTTACGAACTTCTCCAGGGGCCTCAGTTTTCTCATCTATAGGCCAAGCGTGAGGCTAAATGTGTTACTAGATAGAAAACACTTGAAACAGTGCCTGCTCATAGTATGCTTCATTGCCAACATTATTATTATTGTTGCTGATAACTATGTGGTATTGGGTTGCATTGATTACAGGAAAAGTCCACTCTATTGTTTTGAATAACAGAAGACACTGCACAGTTTGTATAGCAGAATCATATTGAGGCTACAACTACGTGTGTACGTGTGTAGGCATATGTATCCATGTTTGTATGCACATATGTATGCACATTTGAAAATGCAGAGGGAAGGGGTGCCTGGGTGGCTCAGTCGGTTAAGCATCTGACTTCGGCTCAGGTCATGATGTCACAGTTCGTGGGTTTGAGCCCCACGTCAGGCTCTGTGCTGAAAGCTCAGAGCCTGGAGCCTGCTTCGGATTCTGTGTCTCCCTCTCTCTCTGTTCCTCCCCTGCCTGTGCTCTCTGTGTCTCTCAA
Organism: Prionailurus viverrinus; assembly: GCF_022837055.1. Lineage (NCBI taxonomy): Eukaryota > Metazoa > Chordata > Mammalia > Carnivora > Felidae > Prionailurus > Prionailurus viverrinus. The sequence continues at coordinate 21,882,630 of NC_062576.1, read as the reverse complement.
GAATAAATACACATTAAAAAAAAATTTTTTTTTTAAAAAAAGAAAAGAAAATGCATAGGGAAGAAGCTGAGACACCACACTTCAAACCGTGCCCAGTGGTGATCTCGGAAGAGCGGCTTTGGGAGAGGATTAAAAGGGAAGTTTTACTTATTATTTTATATTCTTCTGTATTGTTACAAAATTTACTGTCAGCGTTATTGTTTTGGTAATTTAAAAACAAAAAGAAAATTAAACCAAAGGAATCAATAGACTTTAAAATGGAGGTTAGCCCAACCAGAGAATGTCCTTCCATTGTCTATTACAGAAAACTTACTATTTTTCTGTCATGGGTTGCATGAGAGTCACAAAGACGGCCATAAAACATAATATTTTTTCTTTAATATGAGAACAATTCCTGGGATTGTTGATCCTAATGCGAAGGTGAGATTTGTCTGATATAGATCCATGGGTCAGTCTAATAAATCACTCTGCTGGTGGCTGCATTAGAAATTCAAAGTCTGGAGGTGCAAATCTCAATGTGTCTACGGCTCCCCAGATGCCACTGTGTCTTGATCCCTGTTGCCCACAGCCTTGGTGGACTGAGCTCACAGAATTCGGAGCTGGGCATTCCTCTCCGCATGTCTCCTTCTTCTTTAGAGCTGTGCCTCCCTCTTAGTCTAAATGAGGTGCCCGGAGTTAACTTGCTGCAGTGGAGAACGCAATCAGAGGTTTGCTTTTGTCTCGTTGGAAAAGCAAAATGGTATAGAAGGCTGGGGTCAGCTCCGGTGATGGCGGGCAGACTCTCAGGCAAGACCTCAAAGTGACAGAAACTATTTTATCCATTCCCCTGGAATGAGGTCCCTTTAGACACGGGCTCACATTGTCTAGACACACAGACTAATTTACAAACCAAATTTGTAGTGTTACCATGCAAGTGGGTAAAGCATTGCAATGGGTCATAATTTTCAGGTCTCATCCTTAGGATGCTCTCCCAACCAATAAGGTAATTGGAAAATCGACAAGATATTGAATGCATGCTTGGTGGAGGGTTAATCTGGGAACGGTGCGACCTGAGAATGACACAGCCTCAGGGTCAGATCAGAGCTCCACCATGCACTCTGTGGCCAGATGCATGTTGCTATCACTCCCCAAAGCTCGGTTTTGTCATCTGGATGAAGAAGATAATAGTACTGCTTTAGACGGAACCCCTGGAAACAGCCTCTGAGATGGGGAGTTCCAAGCACAGGTTTCCTGGAAGATACACTTGCAAGAAAGTGAGAACCGCAAGACTGGGCAGGGCGTAAATGGGATGTGGCTGCAAATGGGGCTGGAATTTGGACAGGAACTCTATCTGGGACAGCCCTTCAGAGTCCTTGCAAACTGAGAGAAAGGCTGAGCCTTTGAACTCTTGAGCCAATCCGTCATTGGCCATATGCCATCCCCTGAGAGGGTGTATAACCTTGGGCAGCGTAGCTCCCCATAACCGAGCGCAATCTCCAAGGAGGGGCAAAGCTGTGAGCCTCCAGCAGCCTGCATGCCCAGCAGGGCTACACTGGCTTTGAGGCGGGGGTCTTGGTGTTGCTTCCCGGGATCCACTGCACGTCCATATTCCAGGTTTGGGCAGGGGACTAGAAAGTACGTAGCATTTCTTCTATCTATCCCTCTTGAGAAATATTTCTCAATGACTTTGGAAGAGTATGGGGATGGTTTTCCTCTTCTGTCCTTTATTGGACCTTCCTGGTAGCCAAAACCCCTGCACCCACTGGAAATCTCTCTTTGCCTTGCGCAGTGCAAAACGAACACTAACAAAGCCTTCACCTCGGCTTTGCTTTATCTGTCACTACAGGACCCATAGCCTCTTGACAGGTAGGTAATCAGGAGAGGGTCTGCTCATATAGCACTTACATACTGCCATTTTTTCTCACATTTTTTTCTGGCTGGAGATTTTGGAGACTCTTTTGTATCCCGAGCAGTATTTTGGTTTTGGTTTTGTTTAGTGGTTTTATTTATTTTTGAGAGAGAGAGGCACAGAGTGTGAGTGGGGGAGGGGCAGAGAGAGAGGGAGACACAGAATCTGAAGCAGGATCCAAGCTCTGATCTGTCAGCACAGACCTCGATGCGGGGCTTGAACTCATGGATGGTGAGATCATGACCTGAGCTGCAGTTGGACGCTTAACTGACTGAGCCACCCAGGAGCCCCTCTTTTTGTTTTTCAGTTTATTTATTTATTTTGAGAGGGAGCAAGAGAGAGTGGGTTTGAGCAGGGGCGGGGCAGAGAGAGAGAGGGAGAGAGAGAATCCCAAGCAGGCTCCACGCTGTCAGCACAGAGCCCGACTTGGGGCTCAAACTCATGAACTGTGGGACCATGACCTGGGCCGAAACTGAGAGTCGGACGCTTCACCGACTGAGCCATCCCGATGCCCCTCCTGGGCAGTATATTCTATGAAGTATTGCTCAGGTCATCGACGTTGGACGTTGGTTTTTTTTATTGACTTCAGAAGCAGAAGGTCACATTTTCTTGACTTTGAACTCAAACTTTCAGGGAAGGGGCCTCTAATGCTACACTTGATCTTAGCCAAAAGGCCGAGAAGCGATGGGAAGGAGCCTCTCAGAAGTCATGTATCCTTACTATCCAGACCACATGTGCTCAGGAGGATTTTCTCTTTTGGCTTCTTGTTTGGTTTTGTGTTTTCTCTCTTCTGATACTACCAAGCGGTGTCCAGAACAGGGAAGGCTGAGGCAGACTGGAAAAAGAGGTAAGAGGGGACCGAAGATTATGGCAATAGTTTTGGGCAGGTAGGATCATCTGGGAGAGGGATAAAAGGCTTCAGGATATCGAGTGTAAAAATCAGTGCCCGGATCTCTGAGCAAAGTGGCTGAAGCAGAAATCATCAGAAGAGCCAAAGATTTTAATTGAAGGAAGTCATGTAGTGATTAAGATTCTGTTAGTTGAAAAGTAATTAAACCAACTCAAGACAGCTTAGGGAAGAAGCTTTCTTTTTAAGAATGCAGTGGTGTTTTACAAAACCCAAGGGCAAGGATGCAGCCCACCTCAGGAAACATAAGCAGACTCGTTGACTCACTTCTGTTTCTCTCTGTATGTATGCTCTCTGGCACTTTTGAGAATATGTCCTCAAATTCTTTGGCGATTCCTTCCTCCAATTGGAGTCTAATTCCCCGCTCACTGAGCACGGGCTGGACTTCCTGTCTCACTTTTAATGAATAAAATGTGGCAGAATGAGGGTTTGTGACCTCTGAAACCGGGGCATAAAGGGTGCTGTGGCTTCCTCCCTACTCTCTTTCTTGGATCACTTGTTCTGGGGAAGCCATGTCACGAGGACACTCACATTGCCCTGCGGAGAGGTCGGCGTGGTGAGGCACTCACGCCTCCTGCCAATATCCGTGTGAGGAGGCCATCTTGGAAGTGGATTCTTCAGCCCCAACCAAACGTTCAGATGCTACAGGCTCAGCCAGCATCCTGACTGCAACCTTGCAAGAGAGCCTGGGCCAGAACCATACAGCCAAGCCCCTTCTGAATTCTGGATCCCCAGAAACTGTGAGATAACGTGTTTACTGTTTAATTCACTAAGTTTTGGGCTAATATTTTACACAGCAACTGGGGTGCCTGGGTGGCTCCGTCGGTTAAGCATCTGACTTTGGCTTAGGTCATGATCTCACGGTTCATGGGTTCATGCCCTGCGTTGGGCTTTGTGCTGACAGCTCAGAGCCTGGAGCCTGCTTCGGCTTCTGTGTCTCCCTCTCTCTCTGCCCCTGCCCTGCTTGTGCTTTGTCTCTCTCTGTCTCTCACAAATAAATAAATGTTTAACAATTAAAAAAATATTGTCCGTAACAATAGGTAATAAATATAGCACTGGAAATAATCCCTGCCAATATTCTCCTCATGTAGAGAGCAGTCATCAGAGAGAAGAGTCTTAGTCTCATTTCCAAAAGGAAAGGTCTTGATTGACACAGTTAGATCAAGTGCTCAGATATGAAGCAATAAATTGTAGCTAAGACGGGGGCAGCCTCATTTACAGGGGGAGTTTTATTATAATCATGTGAAAATGTGAGGTAATTTGGTAGGGAGTACCTAGAAGACACCAACGCAAATTCCCCAATGGAACAGGACTCTATTTCTTTGGTCGCCAGAGCGTCTCCTAAGGCAGATAAAGCTTACCTCGGTTGTAATACAGTGATTTGAACTTGGGTAGCAACACCACGTATTAAACTTAAGTGTGCGATCAGCTTCGCTGTACATTTGCAGAGACTGATGGGTTATTTGGCCACCTGCTCCCTCCTGCCCAGCTACCCTTGTTTCTGTGGCTCCGGAACAGCATTCCTAGCCACTTTCAAGTTGATTAATGTTTTCCGAAGTTTTCTTCTGACCACCGTAGGGCACCTTTTTCGGAAACTTCCCACATTTCTTCTAATATATGGGAAAAACTTAAATTCCCCTGTCTTTTCCAGAAATGGAAGGAGAATCTCTCCCCACCCTCACTCTCTCCAGCTAGGTGTATGGGAGAAAGAAACGCAATAAGTCTTGATGGTTTCTGATTTATAAGTCAAATTAAGGCGCTTAACGCAAGTGATGTCCTGAAGAAAGTCAATGAGGTCATAGGGAGTGAGTTTACTATTGTAATGATATGCGCGTTGGATGAATAAACTTTTCACAGAATGAATGTTATGGCAAAAACATTTCCTAAAGTGAATGTGTACATGGCCTCAGGATTAGGGTTACTTTTGAAACAAGATCAGCTTTGAAATCATGATGTCTCTGGGGGAACGTCTCATAAGCAAAGTAGCCAGGACATAACTCATGATCATAAGGTATGGAACAAGTATAAATCTGCTAAGAATGGACCTTCACCTCCATCCCTTGTAATCCATTTTTAAATTTTTTTTTAACTTTTATATTTATTTTTGAGACAGAGAGAGACACAGCATGAACGGGGGAGGGGCAGAGAGAGAGGGAGACACAGAATCGGAAGCAGGCTCCAGGCTCCGCGCCATCAGCCCATAGCCCGACGCGGGGCTCGAACTCACGGACCGTGAGATCGTGACCTGAGCTGAAGTCGGACGCTTAACCGACTGAGCCACCCAGGCGCCCCTGTAATCCATTTTTAGAATATTCATGGTAAATGTCTTCTAACTCTTCTCCAGACTTAACCCTTCCCTAACATAACCCCTAACTCAGGGCTGTGTCTTCTCACCTGTGTGTGCCAGCATCCTTCGGAGTCTTTGTGAACTTTCCAGCTTAATTGTCAGTTAAGGTTTAGAGTCTCTGTTGCTAGCTTAGAACAGTGGGGCCACCAGTTATGATTTTTAATCCAGATTTGTGGGTCTAATACTTACCGGCCAGTAAAACTTTCCCTTACAATGACATTAACCTAATTGTCAATCCTAGTTCGGGTGTTTTGTTGAGTGTTAAAATTTTCCTGGGAGGTTTGTATTGGGCTGTTTAATTTTAATCCAGAAGTCCTTGATAGGAATGTTTTTGGACTCTTTTGACCCATATTATCACATATTTCCAGAATCATTGTGCCAATTTCCACTTCCACAAATAGTTCATAGAAGAAGGTATTGTACCTTCCTATGCCAAGCATCTGCTGGTTTAACAGACCTTGTCCATTGCTGACTTTCTGGAGAGTCAACCAATCAGTACTTGAGTCTAAAAGTGAAAGATGACTACATCTCCCTAAAATATCTTTGATTTTTAGTGTCATTGAATATTCGTATTACTTACATTTCTTTTTATATAAATTGCCTATTCGTGATCTTTTTTCCCCTCCATTACGGGATTAGGATGTTTTCTTAATGACTTTATGTATATGTTACATATTTATTTATTTTAAATACCATGGGGCTTGAACTCATGACCCAGAGATCAAGTTGCCTGCTGTACTGAGTCAACCAAGTGCCCCAGATGTTTTCTTAATGATCTTTAAAAAGCTCTTTAGGGGCGCCTGGATGGCTCAGTTGGTTAAGCGGCCGACTTCGGCTCAGGTCATGATCTCGCGGTCCATGAGTTCGAGCCCCGTGTCGGGCTCTGTGCTGACCGCTCAGAGCCTGGAGCCTGTTTCAGATTCTGTGTCTCCCTCTCTCTGACCCTCCCCCGTTCATGCTCTGTCTCTCTCTGTCTCAAAAATAAATAAACATAAAAAAAAATTTTTTAATAAAAATAAAAAGCTCTTTATACAGGAAAACTAGTAACTCTATGTATTTCATGGTGATTCTAGCCTTTAACGATTCATTTTTGTCTCTGAAACAATTTATAAAACAGGGGGAAGTCAACTCTAAAGTAAAAAAGTATCCCTTATCTTTTTCCTTGTGGTTAATCGGTCTGTGGTAACTCTGATGTGTATAGGAGCCAGTTAGAAATTTTAATTCAGTGGGGTATTGTAGAATAAATTTGCAGTGGGGTAAAAACATTCCTGCATTTAATTTCCAACTCCATCCCTTTCTGTTCTGAGTAAGATTTTTAACTTTCTCCACTTCGGTTTTCTTAGATACAGACTGAGGATAATGTTCATGGCTGGGAAGCTAGATTATTGCAAAGATTCGGTTACATAGAGCACACGAAGATGCGTTATAAACTGTGATGTATGTAACTTGCTCTAAATGTAATCCGGATGGTCAATCCTTCAGAGATTAGCTTCCGCTGTTCCGGGCAGCGGAAGCTCATCTCTGGCTTGGATGAGGGTTCAACAAGTAGTCAAAAGGGTTTTGAAATGAGTAGAAATTTCAGTAGCTTCTCTGTGAGCAGTGATGGAAAAGGCATCTCTCATTTTTATAAAAACAACAATCTTAGACTAAAAGGGTAAAGAAAAGGAGACTAGTCTGAGGATTTAACTGGTATTATGGATGTGTTGTAGAAGGAACCATGAGGTCAGTGACAGCAGGTGGAAATATCATGTTCGCTTTTCTCACCCAGAACCAACCTATCACTTATGAAGCCTATGCTTTGTTATCACTGATGTCCCAAGAAAGTCACCTTTGATGGGGTTTATTCTCTCTCTTGGTTCATCCCTGTAGATGACTTTGGAGGAAAACTGATTCATGATCAATGAAACATAGAATCAAAACCCTCCACATTTAATCCTGACTCAGCATGGATTAGTGGGAACGGATGCTAAGTTCCATGCCCCAAGCTTAAAAATATAAGGTGTACTGTTTTTTATAAAAGGATGTTAGCTCATTGTTTAACCTCTCTGCACCTTAGATCTCTACACTTGCCCTGATCACTTTATACGTATGCTGTGCTAATTGGAAAAGATAATGTGTGTAAAGCTCTTCGTAAGCTGTCATCGTGTCATCAGTGTAAGAAAAACAAACACGATTTAAACGAAATGAATGTTGGTATCCGGACAGACAAGAGCACAATTTGGTTGCCACGTCGCCCCAAGCACGCTCTTTGAGAGCGGTTTAAGAAAATGGAAACAAAACAAAACAACGTACTCTGTAAATTAATCCTTTGCACCAGATTTGCTCCTGTAATCCAAGTATACCTGGATATACTTGGTAATACCACCAAGTCATGATAGTGGGCCGGTCTGTTTGATCTGAAGTCGGGCAATCCTAATAGAGAAGCCCACTGAATCCTAACTGGGTAGCCAGGCCTCCGAGGGTTAACTCAGGTTTCCATCAAACAGGCTAGATTGCCACCAAAACCTCCCAAAAATCTTCATCAGCACCCTTCTTAGGGTTTTTACCCCCCTCCTTGGCTGTTCACAGCTTTGAGCACACTGGTGAGATTTTCCCCTCTCACTGCTTTCACCTCCCCCCACCGCGCCTCAGTCAGCAGATCCTAACACTTGCGATATCTGTCTTTTCTTCTCTAATCTCTTTTCAGAGACCACAAGATCAAAGCTTTCAGGAGAAAGAAAAATAGAAGAGCCCCTGCTTATGCAGAGCAAAGCATCTCCTCCCCTTGCAGGAGCCTTGTTTCTTTCTCTCTTTCTTTTTTTTCCTTTAACCTATCTGATGAGAATTTTCCCCCTTCCTTGGCTGCCTTTCCCCCTTCTCGGTTCACCTCTTCCAGCAAACTTAGTATTCACAGAAGAGATTGTTTATACCTTGTATATTTCTATGATCGTTTTTTCTTAGCAGATTTCAGTTCACATATTACGATCCTTCCAGGAAGATTTATTTAGAAATACATTTCTTAAAGGAATACAATTCCTTTAGAGACATTTATAGCTGATTTAAACATACACTTTATGTAATTTCTGTATCAGTTAGGATTAGGTTTGGCTGCCTGTATCAGGAAACTAAAGTTAAAACTGATTTAAAGGAGAAGTTTATTTCTCTCCCCCCGTGCAAGAAGTTTGGAGGCCAGCACAGAAGTCCGGGAAGGCTTCTTTCGTTTTGACTACCTCCTTTTATCTGCCCGGTACACGTAAGCCGTTCAAGTGTGTGACCTTTATCATCAAGGCCACCACATGGTCAAAGATGCCTGCTGGATGTCTCAACACCATGCCTGGATTTCAGGGAAGAAGAAGGAGGAGAAGAGAAAGGAAATGGGCAAATGTCCCAACTGAGAGAAGTTCCTTTGAGGGATCTTGCTGGAAGTTCAGTCAACACTCCATTTACATGTCATTGACCAGAACCCAATCATAGGGTCACATGTGACCTCATGGGAGGTGGGGCAAAGTAGTCTTACTTGCCCAGTGCGGGGCTTGTGCTCATCTGATGGGGGACTGGAACTCACAAACCCTGAGATCGTGACCTCAGCCCAAGTCAGATGCTTAACTGACTGAGCCACCCAGGCGCCCCAAAGTAGTGTTTTATGAGTGCATTGCCACACCAAATAAAACGGTGTTCTACTAGCAAAGGAGGGGCGAATGGATACTTTTTGGCAACCAGCAAGCTCTACTATAGTTTTATTCCACCTCCCTTGACTTGACTGTTGTTAAGCTGAACCGGCATTCTGGTCAGTTCGCCTCGCTGGTTCTATTTTGCATTTCTCTTCGGACATCCCGTCCTTAATTCCTTCCCAGATGAGGGAGGGAGAGTAGTCCGACTGGTCAGAGTTTAGGTCGTGTTTACAGGTGAGCAGCTCATTGTACATTAAGCCGAAAGGTCATGGTCATGATACTTTCCTTCTCCCTGCCTTCGTATGGTGGCAGAGAGAAACTGATCCAAGGTTCTGGCTTGGATTTTTCTTACCTTACACAAAGGTGGGGGAAAATGGATAAAATTGCCCGAGGGGAAAAGGAGAACAGAACACCAGTGTCTAAACAAGAGACTGAAGAAGGCTGTATATGAAAAGTAGAAAAGATGGGAAAATAGCAGCCTTCCCCGACCAAGGACTTGGCTTTGCCGCTCTAGCTGCTTGGGATGTGCACTGCCTCTATAACGACTTGCCACCGAACAAATGCTGAATGCTATTTTTGCTTTCTGGCTTTTTTTTTCTTTCCCATAAAAGCAAAAATATTCTTCAGATTTCTTTTGGTTACCAAAAGCAGATACCAACGTAGGTCTTCTGTAAAAAACAAAGTGTTGAAATGTGAACTTTTGAAGAGTGGGTGATACCTGTATAATAAGAAATATACATTTAGGGAACACCTGGGTGGCTCTGTCGGGTAAGCATCCGACTTCAGCTCAGGTCGTGATCTCATGGTTCGTGGGTTGGAGCCCCATGTCCGGCTCTGTGCCACCAGCTCAGAGCCTGGAGCCTGCTTTGGATTCTGTGTCTCCCTCTCTCTCTGCCCCTCCTCCACTTGTGCTCTGTCTCTCTCTCAAAAAAAACCCACAAACATTAAAAAAGAAAGAAGTATACTTAGTCTTTGTCCCCAGGTTCCTTGGTATGCTAGTGAGGTGACCAGTGGGTGGGATCCTAGGTAGATTGAGGACTCCGGTGAGGGTGTGAGGGGAGATGGGCTGGTCACCTGAAAGACCAGGCATCATTAGAGGTTCCAGACTTTCAGCCCTACCCCCTGACCTCTGGGAGAGGGGAGAGGGGCTGGTGACCGAGTTAACTACGAGTAACCGATGATTTAATCAACCACGCCTGTGTAATGAAACTTCCATCAAAGACCCCTAAACTGTGGGGTTCGGAGAGTCTCGGTGTTAGTGAACACAGTTGCTGGCAGGGTAGCACAGCCAACCCCATGGGACAGAAGGTCCTCTGCTCAGACCCCTTCCAGATCTTGCCCTACATACCTCTTCATCTGGCTGTTTGCCTGTATCCTTTATAATGAACTTCCATACTTAGTAAAAGTAAGTAAAGTGCTCTCCTGAGTTCTGTGAACTGTTTCAGAAAATTCCTGAACCGGAAGAGGGGTTTGGGGGAACTCCCTGAGTTTATAGTCAGAGCATCCAAAGTCCCGGTGTAACTGGCATCTGAATGAAGCAGGCGCAGCCCTTAACCAGCGGATGTCCAGATAGACGGTGTCAGAATTGAATTACGTTGTGGGACATCTAGCTGGTGTCCGGAGAGTTGGAGATTTGGTTATTGGTGTAAGAAAAAACCCTACTCTCCTGTCAGAAGTATCCTGAAGTAGAAACACATCAAAGGAGCTATCGGTGGGTGGGACCCCATAGAAGTGACAATGGCATTCAGATTTCCACACTCATTACTATTGAGCCTCTGAGTGCCTCACAGCTGGTTTCTGGAACTGTGCTGGTTTCCGGTCTGTCCCCACGGACTCGTAGGTGTGGGGAAATAGGTGGGGGCTAGCGTCAGTGGGTGGCCATGTCATCCTTGCCCTCACCCTGGGGTCGGATGGGTCGCTCTTTGGAGCAATGAAAGCATAATTCTTTCTTTCTCCCATTCCTGTAAAGGAAAGCCTGTTGGGGAAGGTTGAGGGTGGGTCAGTCTGGTAAGAGTCAATTAATGCTTCCTCCTTTTCCAACTTTGTAACTTTTCCTCAGAAGTCATGAATTGCTGTCCATTGAGTGAATCAAGCCTGCAACTACGTTTTGTTTGGCGTGAATAGCATTCAAAACACGACATGGCAACATTTCAAGATTGAGGGATTTGGGGGCGCCAGGCTGGCTCAGTCAGTAGAGCACATGACTCTTAATCTCAGGATCGAAAGTTCAAGCCCCACACTGGGCAGGGAGCCTATTTAAAAAAATAAAATAATGAACAGATCTGGTAACAGGGGATCGGCGTTCCTGAGCAGCGACTGCCTCTCTTTGCATGAGGCAGGCACTCTCCTGCTGGCCGTCCATCTTCTCTTTTAATTACCTGGGCTCTTCAGGCATTTGAGCTTGTGTTCCTGGGTCCCCTGTTTTAATCGTTCACAATATGCCCACAACCGATCCCTGAAGCTGAGTCCTGGCCATCCTGGAGATTCTATAGCTGTGTTCAAGCTTCTCTGCATTTCTGACTCTTCCATATCCTAGATTTCATTTCTGGTTTATGGTTTTGCTCTCATTTTATGGATGGGACTTCACAGCTGCTGTCTCTGAATTGGACTCTTAGTTCTTCCCAAAGTCTCTGGCCTCAGTAAACCCCCAGTGTCTTCCCATTCCAGGCCAGTTCGGTAGGTAAAATATTCTGCTTGAATTTAGCTCCTTGGGACTTAAGTGTTGTCTGCTAGGTTGGTTGGTGTCTGGGTTGAGTCTGCTGTGGGTCCACCACAAGGCAAAATTCAGACAAGGAACCTATTAAGGGAGGACTCGTGTAAATCTAAGACCCTACCCTTGGTGGATGTCCCCAGGGAGAGACCTGAACCAGGCATCCAAGTGGTTTTTGATACAGTGCTGCTGGAAGATAAGCCACCTGGGAAGCTCATCTCAGATGGAGTCCTGCTATCTGGTTTTGATAAGGGTTGCCTGAAGGGGCCCAGGGGAGACAGCAAGTAAGGCAAACAAGGAGTTGGGTGACAAACTGGGCTCCAGCTGGGGCCCAGAAAAAAAAAAAGTTTTATTGGATGATAAGGTTGAAGGATAGAGTCTGTGTTCAGGAAGCCAACCTCCCCAAAATCTCTTAGTGAAGCTACTTGCTACCATTATGGGGCAACCCAACACAGATCGACAAGGGGTAATAGTATCACAGATCCTCTTCCGTTTTAAAGTGTCAGATTTTTATAGACATTGTCATTTTTATGCCAGAAGCAGATTGATAGGGATCTCAGACGTCATCTGGTAATATCCTCCAATTTTTTACTGTGTATTTTATTGTATATTTATAGTGTAACTTGTAAGACTGGTGCATGTAAATTCTCTAAAAGTTGAAAAGTTGAAAAACCCCTGTGATAACAGTGATACCATTTTCACGTTCCTTCCTTCCAGCATGTTTTCAACGCAAATACATGTATGTACATATTTATTTGTTTATTTTCCAAAAAAGTAATCATACTGTATTTAGATTTGTATTTTGTGCTTATTCCCAGGATGTATGAACATTTTCTTATGTTATTAAATATTCTTTAAGTGTTTTATTTATTATTTTTGAGAGCGAGAGAGGGAGAGAAAGAGAGAGAGAGAGCACACTAGCAGGGGAGGGGCAGAGAGAGAGGGAGACACAGAATCCAAAGACCGGCTCCAGGCTCTGAGGTAGCTGTCAGCACAGAGCCCGATGTGGGGCTCGAACTCACAAACAGTGAGATCATGACCTGAGCTGAATTCGGACACTTTACCAACTGAGCCACCCAGGCGCCCCTTAAATATTCTTTAACATATATTTTAATTGTTTTATATTTCATCATCTAGATCTAAAGTAGGATATTTGATCAGCCCCTTATCTTTAGATATTTGGAGTATATTCAGTTTTTTTCACTAATAAAAATAACACTGGGATGGGACTCTATCATAAATCTTTGACTTTCTGAATATTTCTTCAGATTAAATTCCTAGAAGAGGAATGAATGAACTCTTATGGGTGCTAATATTTTTCTTCCAGTTAATTTGCTTGGATTTTCTAGGTAGATAATGCAAATAATGAAAAACGTTGCCATTTCCTCTTCAACAATTGTGTCCTTTATTTATTTATGTTTCTTGTCTTATTGCATTGGCCATACATTTAGAGTGATATTAAATAATTAGGGTCATAGTGGGCATACTACTTTGTTTCAATTTTTAATGGAAAAGCCTCTCGTGTTACCCTGCTACATTTCATATGCTTATATTTTATTTAGGAATTTTGCATTTATATTCATAGATAAAATTGGTCTGTGCTTTTCTTTCTTTATGCTTTTTTGTCAAGTTTTGTGATAGGGTTACGCTAGCTTTGTAAAATATAATAGGTTTTTCTTCTGCAGAGACATTTTCTGTGTCAGGAGGAGATAGCAATTTCCAACAGGCAAACACGCTGGGTATTTGACAGGCCAGTCGGGTGGTTTTCTTTCAAAGATTCAGACAGAAGATACATAATTGAATTCCCACACTCAGCTCAAACTGGTTATCCTGTCAGGAAGCTGGCATGCAAAATGATGTGCGATTGCTTCAATTACAAGAATCGAAGCATTTAGACAATTCTCCCTCTTCTGTTTGAGATGCAGGCTTTGCCTCTGCGTCTGAAGCTGTCAGGAGTCCAATTTAGCCAATTCCAGGCTCGAGGTGTTTGCTGTGGACCACCGCTGGCCCTGTTGCTACAACGGTGCCGATGTGTCAATTGTCATCCGTGTATAGAGACCTTGCGTCTGTTACACACTTTTTCCACCAGCCCCTTTGCTAGGATGCTTGTCAGTAGGTTGGTGGGAAAGCTGCTCGACAGCTCATCTTTTTGAAGGATCCTCGGAGCCGACCCCAACACCCATCTTCTGGTGGCTCTCCAAATTCCAAGTCAGGTCTGCGAAGGACTGAACTCTGTTCATTTGCCCCGTGCAAATATTGGGGCAGCAGCAGAGATGAAAATGTGACCAGCGTAACTCACGGGTCATTATTCATGTTTTTCCCTAAATATCTCAGGAATCCATCCTTTTTTTTTCCCCCCCTTCCTCACCACCACCTCCAGGCCACCGTCAGCTCTGGCCTCAATTGTTGCAAATAACACTAATCGGTCTTACTCTCTCTAGTCTTTTCCATACCCCAGTGCATCCGTCCTCTGGCCAACCGTCGTGATATTCCTATAATACCAAAAAGCCAACCAGTATCCTGATTTGGTTGCCTCTTTCTTAGAATTTCTGAATGATTCCTCAAGGATTTCAGATAAAGTTAGAACTTGGCACAGCTTATACAGTATGTGGTATTCTCCCCTACTTCCCTTTCTAGGCCAACTTTCTGCATTCCCTGCTTCGGTACTCTGGCTTTCCAGTGATTCTTTCTACTCTTCCTCTGTGCCACACCTCTCCCTTGCATATACTGTCTTTTGCTCGAACAACTACTACCTGGTTGACATCGACTTATCACTCACATGTCAGCTCAGACATCATTTGCCATGGATGTTTTCCCATCCCCTCTAGGTGGAGTTTGGTGACTCATTTTTCCTTCCTAGCACTTGTGTGGAGGCAGGTGTAACACTTCATTGCACTTGGATGCTTTCCAAGAGCACAGAGACCATGTTTGCTGTTTCTCCCACACTTAGTATTATCTCTCGGCATTATAGTAGGTGCTCAATAAATGTCTGTTAAATTAATCAGTGGTTTTCTTGCCTCTTGGGGAGGCGTCTTCAATCACCAGTAAGAAACTCCATTTTCTGGCTAAGAAGGTGACCCCTAAGGGAGTAGAAAGTTGAGCCCAACTTTCACTCTCAAACCTGAGGGATAACTCCACAGGTATTGAATAAATAAGTGAACGAAGAGGTAATGTGTATTGTGTTCAACGTCTGGCACCGTGCCATGGAAATGATCCTTCATCTGACATCAAAAGAGTGTTAAGTAAATCCTTTACTTCCTACTTATGTGATTTGAGCAAGTGTCATCTCGATGTCATCATCGGAAACAAGGGACCGTAACCCCTGCTTGTGTCATAGGCTTACTGAAATGACATCTTTAAGCACAATGTGTAAGTCACATAACCAAGATGGTGACACAGGTGGTTTCCAACTTCGGCCTTCCCTACAAGAAGACCAACTAGCAACTATCCATAGATAAGACAACAGACATCACCACTGCGAAAGCCCTAGAATCTGGAGGTGAGGCTGAAGCACCCCCTTAGACCACAGGGAGGGAGAAGGACCACATTTGAAGGGTGAGAAGGGTGTTTACACTCTGACCACATCACCCTTCGCCCAGGCCTGCACAGCACCACACCAAAAGGGCCCCTCTGGGCCTACGGTTTTTCCAGTGGGAAAGACAAGAGCCCAAGGTAGAGGTGCAGCTTCCCCAGCATCGTGGAACACTTCCCAGGAGGCCCACTTGGGTCTCACTTCATGGGGATCACTGGCAGGGCTTGATTACTCAGAATCAGATAGAAACAGAGAAGGGAGATGGGACTTATAGCAACCAGTGTTCAGGTCTTAGTGGAATGCATTTCCGTTTGCAGTGGAACCCAAGCAGAGATCCCAGCCAGTGGTTTTGCTCATTTGCAGTCTAGCCGGTGACCCCCTTCTGGTGGGGGAACTCAGTTGGTAGTTGTGCCTGGCATGAGCCCTCAATGAGCCATACTGGCCACAGGGCCCATTCTAGAGCCTCACCCAGATAGGGAAGTGAGTTTGCAGCCTCCGCCAATTGCTGAGTATAGCCTCCAGTGCTGCCATCCAGGAGGCCTTGCCAAAGGCCATGGAGCCCTTGGTTCAACCACACTTGGGGAGAAATCTGAGCCAGAAGCCCTGCCCAACTGTTAAGAATAGGCTTTGGCCCTGTCTAACCAGGGAGCTTTAAGAGTGACCTTGGGCAGCCTTGGAATCCAGCCTATAGTCCTGCCTTGCAGTAGAGCCCAGCCTATAAGCCTGCCTGATTGCAGAGCATAGCCTGTAATCTCGTCTGACAGCAAAGCTCTGTCTTCAGCCCTGTCTGAACACAGAGTCCAGCCAGTGGCACCATCTGGTGGGAGAGCACAGTCTGATACCGCACCCTACCAGGAGTGATTGCCGACCCCAGCAACTTTACGTTTCAAGGAAGTAGAAAAACAACACCCTAAGGCCAAAGTTAGTCGAAGGGAGGAGCTAATAAAGATTGGAACAGAAGTAAATGAACCTAGAGAATAGGAAAACAATAGAAACGATTAACAAAACTAAAAGTTGGTTTTTTGAAAAGAGACAAAATTGATAAATGCTTATCTAGACTAACCAAGAAAAAAAGGGAGAGAAGCCAATACATAAAATTATAAATGAAAATGAAGACATTCCAACTGATGCCACAGACATACAAAGGATCGTGAGACTACTATAAACAATTGTACGCCAACCAACTGGTGAATCTAGAAGAAACAGATATGCAGCATACCAAGACTGGATCAGGAAGAAATAAAAAAAGTCTGAACAGACCAATATTATATAAGGAGGTTGAATCGTTAATCAAAAACCCCCACTAAAGAAAAGCCCAGGAGGGGCGCCTGGGTGGCGCAGTCGGTTAAGCGTCCGACTTCAGCCAGGTCACAATCTCGCGGTCCGTGAGTTCGAGCCCCGCGTCAGGCTCTGGGCTGATGGCTCAGAGCCTGGAGCCTGTTTCCGATTCTGTGTCTCCCTCTCTCTCTGCCCCTCCCCCGTTCATGCTCTGTCTCTCTCTGTCCCAAAAATAAATAAACGGTGAAAAAAAAATTTAAAAAAAAAAAAAAAAAGAAAAGCCCAGGAGCCAGATGGTTTCACTGGTAAATTCTACCAATCATTTAACAAAGAATTAATAAAAATCTTTCTCAAATTCTTTTTAAAAAATAGAAGAGGAGGGAACACTTCTAAATTCACTTGATAGACCAAAATTACCCTGTTACCAAAGTTAGGTAAGAATGTTTCAAATAAAAACAAACAAACAAAAGCCTATAGGCCAACATCCCTGATGAATATAGTTGTAAACATTTTCAACAAAATACTATTAAACTAAATTCAACAGCACATTAAAAAGATTATCCACCACGATCAAGTGGAATTCATCCCTGGGATGAAAGGATGGTTCAACATAAGGAAATTGATAAATGTGATACATCACAATTAAATGAAGGATAAAAATCATCTCAATAGATACAGAAAAAGCATTTGACAAAATTCAATAGCCATTCATTTTATACATTAAAAAGCCCCACCTAACTAACTGGGTATAGAAGGAACATACCTCATTCTAATAAAGGCCCTATATGACAAGCCCACAGCTCACATCATACTCAATGGTGAAAGTGAAAGTTTTCCTCTAAGATCAGGAACAAAATAAAAGTGCCCACTCTCACTACTCTTGCTTAACATAGTACTGGAAGTCCTGGCCAGAAAATTAGGCAAGAAAAAGAAATAAAAGACATCCAAATCAGAAAGGAAGAAGTAAAATTGTCTGTTTGCAGAAGACATGATGTTATGTACAGAATATCCTAAACACTCCACCAAAAATCTCTTAGAACTGATAAACAAAGTCAGTAAAGTTGTGGGATACAAAATCAACATACAGAAATCAGTTTTTTTCTATATTCTAAAAGCGAATTATTTGAAAAAGAAATAAAGAAAATAATCTCACTTACAATAGCATCAAAAACAATAAAATGCTTAGGAATAAATTTAACCAAGGAAGTGAAAAATCTCTACACTGAAAATTATAAGACATTGATGAAAAACATTGAAAGACATCTCTTATTCATGGATTGAAAAAAATTAATGTCATCCAAGTATCCATACTACCCAAAGTCATCTATAGATTTTATGCAAACCCTATGAATATTCCAATGACATATTTTACAGAAATAGAAAAAAAAATCCTAAAATCAGTATGGAACCACAAAAGAACCTGAATAGCCAGAGCAATCCTGAAAAAGAAGAACAAAGCTGGAGGCATCACACTTCCTGATTTAAAACTATATTAAAAGCTATACTAATCAAAACAGTATGGTACTGGCATAAAAACAGGCACATAGACCACTGGAACAGAATCAAGAGCCTATATATAAACCCACGAACATATGGTCAAGTAATATTTGACAAGGCATTATACTAAGTGAAACAAATCAGACAGACATTGATAAAACTGCATGACCTCACTTATATGTGGAATCTAAAAACCCCAGTTGATAGAAACAGAACAGATTGGTGGTTGCCAGGGGCAGGGGTATGTGGGAGAAATGGATGCAAGTGATACGGGGGCCAAGAGCAGGGACACCCCAAAATGTGCCACTTTGGCAAGTTGTTTATCTTGAATTGAAGTTACTTAAGGACCAGCCGGTGCAAGAAAAGCATTGTGACTCCCCTCTGTCTCCAGAAAGCAGGATACAAACCTCCCATTGGAAAAATACCTCCCCTCCCTCCACCGCCCCCCACCGCTCCCTGTACCAGGAGGTAAAGATATTTCCTTTTCGTGGGAGATAGGGAATTCAGAGCCAAGAAGGCTGTATAAACAAACCTTGTTACTTTTACCGATTTTCTACCCTAGCCCCAATTCTATTTAGCATTCCTGACTAATTGAAGCTCCCAAGCATAAGTTTTCTCTGTCCTGTCAATTCCTCACAGATGTGCTGCCTCTTTGTCTAAAAAGTTTAAACACTGCCTGCCTTGGTCATTTCTTTGGATCTCAATTTCATTATTGGGCATATGCATATGCATATACAATTAAAAGTTTTTTTTCTTCTTTTGTTATTCTGTCTCATGTCAATTTGATTCTTTAAAAAATATTTATTTGTTTACTTTGACAGAGAGCGAGAGAGAGAGAGAGAGAGAGAGAGCGATGAAGGGGCAGAGAGAGAGGGAGAGAGAGGACCCCAAGCAAGCTCTGTGCTGTCAGTGCAGAGCCCTACTTGGGACTCAATCTCATGAACCATAAGATCATGACCTGAACCTAAATCAAGAGTTGGAGGCTTAACTGACTGAGCCACCCACGTGCCCCCCACTTTTTAAAAAATGTTTTAAATTTAATTCTAGAAGAAACTTGAAGGGTAAAGGGAAAAAAATTTTTTCCTCCACAGTGGTCGACGGGTACAAGCTTCCAGTTACGAAATGTGTAAGTTATGGGGATGTAATACCTAGCGGGGTGACTATAGCTAACAATACTGTATTGTATACTTGAAAGCAGGTAGGGGAGTAGATCTTGAAAGTTCTCACCACACACACATACACAGAATGTAACCTTGTTGGGTGATGGATGTGTTCACTAACCGTATTGCAGCAATCAGAATTCACAATATATACATATTAACTCATTACATTATATACCTTAAACTTACACAATGTTATATGTCAATTACATCTCAATAAAACTAGAAAAAGAACATTTTTACTCCTTTGAAATTTGAACCATATGAAGGTAGTAACTATTAAAAATTTTAAAAATCAGACTTTAAGAAAAAAATTGAACACAATGTGTAAGATGTTAATTGCTATGAGATAATAGAAAAAATATATATATATATATATTGGTCCCTGCCCCCAGTTCCTAGCACAGGACTCCTAAAACCCTTGTAAATTCCCAAGTGATAAGAGCACTAGGGACATCTTTTGTTCTCATGAAGTGACTCTGGGTGGGCTCCTGGATGGTCCCTGGATGGCGCTGGTCACCAGAAAGACCAAGCCATGATTAGAAGCTTGGAATTTTCAGCCCCACCCCCATCCTCCAGAGAGGAGAGAGGGGCTAGATATTAGCTAACAATTGATCATGCCTACATGAGGAAGCCTTCATAAAATCCCAATAATATTGGGTTTGGGGGAGCATCCAGGTTGGGAACACATCCACACCAGGAGGAAGATGCACCCCAACTCCACAGAGACAGAAGCTCCTGCCCTTGGGACCCAGACCTTGACCTACGTATCTCTTCCACCTGGGTGTTCATCTATATCATTTACGACCAGGAGTGTCAGAAGTGAAGTGTTCTGTGTTAGTAGTAAAGGAGACACTCAAGGAAGAGAGTCGTAGTAGGGAAGAACGAACTGGGGTTTTGCCTACACAGGAAGGGGAAAAAGCTGAATTTTTTCATTAGGATCATGTTACGAAAACGAGGTATTAACACACCGGGATGACACGGTATAATAATCCCAACTGTCAATTGTTGAGTGCTTGCTGTGTTTGGGAACTTTCCATGCTTCGTTTTACTTTATCTTCCTGGACATCCTCCTTAAAATATGCCTTCCTGTGGCGCCTGGGTGGCTCAGCTGGTTAAGCGTCCGACTCTTGGTTTCGGCTCAGGTCATGATCTCACGATTCCTAAGATCGAGTCCCACGTTGGGTTCTGAGCTGACAGATTCTCTCTCTCTGTCCCTCCCCCACTCACGCTCTCTCTCTTTCTCTCTCTTTCAAAGTAAATAAATAAACTTTAAAAAAAAATGCCTTTCTTTTAAATAGGAGGTAATTGAGCCCCAGAGAGGTTAAGTAGCTTGTCCAAGGTCGCACAGCTGGCAAGCTTCAAATTCATACCGGAGCAGTGGAAAGGATGGCGGGAATTGGTCCCAAAAGACTTGGGTTCAAGGCTCGATTCCTTTATTTACTAGTGCTGCTATTTGGAGGTGTATTTCTGAAACCCCTGAGCCTCGATTTCCCAGCTGTCCAAAGGAGATAAAATATTTACCTCATAGAGTTGTTGTGAAGATTATAAATAGTTTTGCAATTTGATAGACTCTACACAGTCTCTGTCTTGCTTACCATGTATCATTTTTCTAAAACCCGATAGAAGGCACAGTCATCTCAATGCTAATAACTTTGGTTCCCTCCTTGTCTTTTTTCACCCTCTTTTCTGTTTGGGGGAGACCATATCGTGGTGTAAGAATGTGGTGTTAGACACTGAGGTACACTCATGTTCACGCACTGGCTCTGCCATCTACTGGCTTTGGGAGACTACTCAACCTCTGCGAGCCTCAGTCTCCTTCGCCCTAAAATGGGGCCAATAATGGGTCCTGTGTCCCAGGGTCGTTTGTGAGATGGGATAATGCATGTACGTTCTTTATCTGTTCGCAGTACCTCAGAGAGGCTTAACAAAGGACCCCCAAAGCGATACCTAGGGAAGGAATGACAACAGCACGTTATACATTATATACATTATAATGCGCTTTAATACGACCTAAACCAATTTTATTCTCAGATTGGCTCTTGACATTGATATTATGAGCTTCCCGTTTTCCGAATGAGGAAGCCATCGCGCAGAGGATTTTAGTAATTTTCCAGAGTTGCCCCGTTAGGGCTCATCTACACCCAGGAATTCTTACTTTGAGAGCAGGGCTTCCTCTACATCAGCACAGTTCTGGAGAATCAAAGAGAAGTGAAAGGCTCCCAGGGAAGACGGTAGGAAGAAGTGAGGTTCACCTGCAGCCACCAAGAAACAGTTAAGAGGTCATAGCTGCCCAAAGAGTTCAGCGCAGAGAGCAAGCAGGGGAATATTAGTTTCTTGAGAATGCTGAGAAACGTATTGAACCAGCGAAGCTGAGAGGGCAATAGCCCTATTAAATGACCTTTTCTCTCCTCTCACGTTCGCGCGCTGTGACCCAGACACAGCCGAATGGTTCGTGGATGTCCGCCTGGCAGTTTGCAGATACATACCTGGCCATCAACCCTGCTCCGTAAACCCCCATAACGGGGCAAGGTCAGACTAGAAAGGGAGGAATCTCAAGGATGCCCAAGCGACCCTTTGTACATTATTCACAGTCACTACGTCCAGCTTCACGTATGGATTTTTCTAAGGCATTCTAAGGAGATCTTCACTCCCCGAAATTTAGGTGCTGGACCTCCTCCATGTTACAGGGTCTTTAGATATTGTTGGATATCGACGATCAGCGAAGTTGAGGGTCTTTTTATATATGATGGCTCAGAGGGATTGCGCTCTGTTCTCAGATTCCCCCCACCCCTAAGTGGTAGCATGGCATCTCACGCCCGCCTGCGAATTCACTTTTCATAGATGGAAGGGCAGGGGTTGACGCGCCGAATCCATTAGCGATGGTGCTGAGAGGTGGTAGCTCCTTAAGACGTGTCAGGCACAGGCTTCAGGGCCTGGTGCGAATTGTGACTCTCTGCTTCCTGGCTGGGACTTTGGGCAAGTGCATGAACCCTCTAAAGCTTTGCCCGAGAAATAGTGGTACCGGGTTCATAAGGTTCTTCTAAATATGAAACGATTAATGTACCGCATCTGTCCTTAATCACCTAGCATCCCGTCACCTAAGCCACCAAACTGGCAGTCAGGATTCAGGCCGAGGAACCCAAGCTCTCTGGCGTCACAGTGGTTGATCATCATGAGCGCGAAGTATGAGCGGGGCTGGGAAGGTTTTCCGAGACGGGCTGGAGACCGCGGTTACAATGCACGTGGCTTCTTAATACATCAATGGCTCATTTATAGCGCCTTTGCTAAATGCCAAGCACTTTCCTAAATACTTTATATGTAGTGACTTTTTTTTTTCACCTTCACAGCGATCCTATGAGGTGGGAGCCATTGTTAGCTCTGTTTCAGAGGTGAGGCACTGGCCCATGGGGATGAAAAGTGACACAAGTGGAGTCAAGCAGTGTCGTTTAGGGATCTACTAACCTACCATGTACCAACCATCATACTGAATTGCACCTACAATACTCACTAGAGCAGAATTTCTTAACTCCGGCACCATTGACATCTCGGGGCAGATAATTCTTCACTGCGGGGGCTGCCCTGTGCATTAGGATGCTTAGCAGCATCTCTGGTCTCTACCCGCTAGATGCCGGTAGCACTACCCTCCTGCCCGTGGCGATAACTATAAACGTCTCCAAACGTTATCACGTATTTCCTGGCGGTGGGGGTGCGTGCAAAATTGGCCTTTGTCTATTGGCCCTGCCATAGGGTGGCGCCCTCTCCCGCAGACTCTGGGTTAAGTCACGTGACTTTCCAGCAATGGGATACTAACAGGCTGGATGCACGCAGAGACTCGAAAAGTCCTCATCCACCAGGACCTGTCTTTTTGCTCCTCTTGGAAACCTGGGTTATCATGTGAACCAGCCCAGGCCAGCCTGCCAGACGATGAGATATTCATATAGCTCGGCTGCCCCTGGCTGTCCTCGCTGACAGCCTGCCAATCCCAAACAGCTGGCAGCTGACCCTGGATGGATGAATGAGCTCCTCTAAGACCAGAAGAATTGCCCAGATGAGCATAACCCCAACTGCCAGCTCATACCCATGAATTAAGAAATGGCGGTTGCTTTAAGCCACCGTGTTTTGGAGTATTTTATCGAGGATACAGAAAAGGCTACGTTGAAACAATTCCCTTCCACGGATGAGGACACGCGGGTTCCGAGAGATTGAATCCGTTTCTGTGGCCACGCAGCCAGCACGTGATAGCACCAGGAAACAAGCTACTTCATCCCAGGTTCACAGTACTCGGGCATAAGTTGGGGAGACACGTTTGGTGGGACGAAGGACAGGAGTTCAACGAGACAAGGAGGGCAGAGTAGCTGGGGCAAGGCTCAGCTGGAGTTGAGGAAAGCCCTGGTGAGGGGGGTGCTCAGTTTCATGCTGTTCATTTTCCATTTAGTTATCGGGAAGGTCCTTTGAATGAGAGAGCCCTGTGGGGGCTGTCTTCACTGGTAGCAAGAGCCACGTCTGAGGTCATTGTTCCTCAGGAGGAAGGGGTTTGCAGATCTGAGGCAGGAAAAAAGGAAGGCACGGGGAGCTGGTGTGGACCCAAGAATTCATCGAGGAAACTCCATGTGATTCCCTGTTAGCACTGCTGAAACTTTGCCTCCTGCCACCATTTGTTAAATTTCACCTTCCCCAGCGTGTTAGGGCTCCTGAACTTCTCCCCTCCCAAACAGCAGAACCTCTCCCAGCTTCCATTTTGGGGGTACTTTGGGAGATGGCAAGTCTACTCCCAGTCCTGGCGTTTGCCCTGTGCTCTGCCACCTTTAAAGAGTGGACATACTCCTCTCGCTGAGCGTCCCTACGTCTGATCAGGTGGCTGGTACCAGTGTGCGTGGTCGTTCTAAGATGTTATGCACGTGGTGGCGTTGTCCTTCTTTCTCTTCTGCGGTGAATCCCAGGCCCCTGCTTACATAGGATGGGATCCAACTGTTTGGTCCTCTCCCTTTTTGATTCCACCCTCCCGTCTGGATCTGTTCATAGTAAGCGCTCAACAAATACTCGGTGCACTCATTTGCTTCTGTACATGCTTGATTGAAAGACCCAAGACTTAGGTTAGAACGTAGCGGTGGGGTGGAGGCATCTTAGGAGGCCATTTTGGTGTCTCACTGTCGGAAAGTAGGCTCGTTTCCCGGATTTCGTGCTGACCTCAATTTTAGCTCAATATATTACATCGCCCCGTAATTCTTTATGTGTCTGTGTCTCTTCCAGACTATTTAGTTCCCTGAGTCTTTCAAATGGTATCTTTCTGATTTTGAATCCTTATTATCGAACCCAGGATCTAGACGGTGTAATACAGATAAATAAGAAATATTTCTTGAACGAAGAAGTCTGCGTTTCCATCCAGGCCCCCTCCGCCCTACTTGCGTGGCATTGAGAAGGAAATCTTTCTAAGACTTATTTTTCTCAACTAGACCCTGACGATAATCATGCCTGCCCGACAGGGTTCTTGTAAGAATGAAATGAAACAAAATATATAGAAGTCCCTGAGACTTTTGTAAACATTGAAAGAACATTATTCCCTTCTTTTCGAGTTAACCCATGTACGAAGGGGGGATGGGCACAGTGTTGTGTGGAAGGTACCAGATCATTGGGCTGGATCTTCTGCAATTTTACTCCAGATCTGCCTCATTTACATGCATCCATTCCCTCCAATAAGTGACTCGAGGGCCTGGTTTTCTCTTTTTGTTCTGTCAAGCACCAGCCTTCCCCAGGTGGTGTCTCTGCGATTAATGGCTACAGAAACACGAGGGCCGGGGCAGGCTGGTTTTTCTTGGCTTCTTTTTTGAGTTTGTAATCTTAGCTGTCATCCCCTTGGCTCCGAAGATTATTAAGCATTCCACAAGGAAGGCATTCTCTTTAAAATGGTTCTGAAACAGCCATGATTGAGGAAAGCCACTTCCCCTGCATTGCACAACCCCCCAAACCTCCCCCCGCCCCCTTGCCCGATATCTAGCCAAGAGTCATCCGTGACCTTGGCAAAGAGGAGGCATCTTGCCTCTTCCCAAGCTCAATTATCAGGAGATAACCTCTGTGAGTTGGTTAAATAGGATTTCTCTTTCTTTTCCATTCTTTTTTTTTTTTTTTTTTTTCTTTAGCTCCGCGGCAAAAGGCCTTGCTGGATACAGCAAG
This sequence comes from Prionailurus viverrinus, assembly GCF_022837055.1. Lineage (NCBI taxonomy): Eukaryota > Metazoa > Chordata > Mammalia > Carnivora > Felidae > Prionailurus > Prionailurus viverrinus. The sequence continues at coordinate 21,857,487 of NC_062576.1, read as the reverse complement.
GACAAATATGTACCATGTTCGAGGCGAGCTTTCAGTTTTGTTGGGGAGAGAGATTGCGCATCAACCCGGAGATGTGTACACTCTGCCTTTGCACAGAGAACTTCAAAAATTGCTCTCCAGAGATTTGCTCAAAGGCTGCGAGGCCTGTTGGTTAACGTATAATGTACCATGTGCTTTTCTTCTTATAAATATTTTAACTTTCTTTCGCTCCGGATCCCTTGTCTCAAAGCCAGATTTCTTTTCCTTTCTTCCTAGAATTGTGCCTTCTCCCCAGCACCCCAAGCCGTTTTCCTCCTGCCCAAGGCTTGCATTCAGGTAAGTAAAACCAGCCTTCCTCTCTCTGCCCTCGCAGCCTCTTTCCACTGGGCAGCTGTTTGCGCTTTGAGGGAATTCTTCCATTTTAGTTTATGTTTTTATGCCCACCTGCCACCCACCCCCAATGCTCAGGTCTTAAGCCCCCTTTTTTATCTGAGAGTAATGTATATTTTTTCTTCCTGTTGTGTTTGTGCTTTCATAGAATGTTAATTCAACCGACATTGATCGATGCTCTCTCCAGATCAACCTCTGTGCTAAGAGATGGTGACGTGTGGGAAGTTTTTTCCAGGAAGAACTCACAATCTGCAAATATGATGTTCAAAAAATTATCTATCTATCTATCTATCTATCTGTCTATCATCTATCACCTATCTATGTATCAATTATTTATCAATCATTATCTATCTACCTATTGATTATCTATCTATCTATCCATCTATCCTATAGATATCTGTGTAGATCTCTCCCTGTATCTGTCTAGATCTATCTACCTAGATAGAAAGATAGATAGAAATAAAGACATTGATACAGATTTACAGATAGATAGGTAGGTAGATAGATAGATAGATAGATAGATACTGTGCAAGGAAGCATAGAGAAAATCTAATAGAACTTTGCTCAAGACGTTGAGTAAGGGGATCATGAAAACCTTTTCTTTAGAGCTCTGTATGAATGTATGAATAGTTGATAGGTTTTATTCAGCTGTATTTGCAGAGGAAAGATATTCCAAGCAGAAGAAATAACATACAAATAGTTATAGAAACTTGTAAGAATGTAGCCTGTGATGTTGGAGAAGAATGGGAATGTGGCGTGGCTGAAGACCGGAGGAGATGATGATAAATCGAGCTGGCCAGATAACCAGGGCTCACACGGGGTCCTTCACATCAGACTGAAGAATAGAGCTTGGGCCTCGCCCTGTGGATTGTGAGGGGCTGTTGCGGGGTTTTGCCGTTGCGTAACCTGTTCAAATTAGGAAATTACTGTAAGTGACAGTGAAGAATGGATAAATTCAATAAGAAATTGGGGCAAGTTATTCCTTATCCTTTCCATTTGCCAAATCCTGGCCAAAATTTCCAACAAGTTCTTGAGAACAGGCCAGCACAAAATCAACCAGCCCACGTCCCAGAATCCCCCAGATCAAATGCAGACTACACTCCTCGTGAAAAGCCAGCAGCCCACCGTCACCAGCTCAGGACTGAACCAAGCGCACAGGTTGACTCCCAGGACCCGAGAGCCTTTATCCTGTTGACGTTCTGGCCTTGTGATCCTGCTGTTATTTCCACCTCACTCACTCTGATTCTTGGTTACCATCACATGGCAGTGATCTCTAACCGAAGACAAGACTTTTAATTCTTGGTTTCCCCAAATATTGTTATTGAAGTCCAGGAAATGTTGTTCAGGACTATCTCCTATCAGCCGGTATTTAGGTGAGGGCTTCGGTTCTCTCAAGAAGACAGGGTTACCCCCTCCTCTGGATACCCACAGTGTTTTCTGCATACGAAAGTTACAGGATTCACCATAATGTACTCACGGTTATGTCTTCGAGAGGCAGCACAGCGTCGTGATGAAGAATGCATCTAGAACCGGAAAGCCTGGCTTTGAACCTGGGTTGTCCTTTACTGTCTGGAGTGAGCTTGAGTAAGTACCTTACCCTTTGCCATAGCTTCCTTATCTGAACAATGAAAATGCTGTTACCTAACGTATGAAGTTTGTCCTGAGGAGATGATGAGGCCCTGTGTGTGAAGCACTTAGAACAGCAACAAACACACGATAAGCACAGGCAAAAGTTGTCATTATTTCTTGAGTTGTCGGACTCTTCTAGTGCTTCCTGATCTCTGCCATGTGATGGTACACATGAACGATGGTGTGATTTAAAGGGCACACTGGGAGCAATGGAGGAGCCTGCCATGTGCTTTGACCACATGGAGGGACTTACCCACCCCGAGACCCTCCTGGCTGCCCCAGTGGCTGATGGGATTAAACTTTCTGCACACCTGTCACCGAGTTGTGGGAGATTCTGACCTGGCAGACTGTGTTTATCAAAGACGGAGATGGAGATGAATGTTATTACCTTTGTATCCCATGCGCCTGGCACAATTTTTGTCAGAGTGCAGGTTCTTAATACATATTTCAACAAATTATGAAGGGAAGGCAAGGCGACCCTTCCTCTCTTTGCCACCTAAGGTGACGAGCTCTTCTCGTGGGAAGACCGTGTTCACTAGCTATATCTGTCTTTGTTATTTTCTGCCCAGGTCATGCATTTTGACATTCTAAAATTACTGTCACTTCTGCAAAATTACTTTGGGAGAAGGGACAAGAAGGGCATTTTGGAAGACACATTGTTCCTGAGTACTTGGGGAGGTTGGAGGTCGGCAGAGTGTTTTTGCTCGGACCGCCGGGAAATGCGTGGTCATTCACAGGCTCTGAATCAGTCCCACCGGGCGGAAATGTTTATTTTTTAACAAGTGGCCCATTTGGTGGTGCATCCTTCAAAATGGAGAGAGGGAAGCCATTCTGTTCAGCTGTGGCAAGAAGCCACAAGTAGGTCAAGAAGTTCTTGGAGTGAAAATCTTCACGGGAACCATACGCCTAGAGGTAAGAATGGATCCCAGATTCTAGTCTAGATAAGAAACTAAATCTTACTGATCGGTAGACTCCAGTTTCTAAACTGTTCATTGGGAGATCGCAGTTCAAGATAGCTCAAGTAATTGAAATGACCAAACAGATGTTAAAAAAAATTTTTTTTAATGTTTATTTGTTTTGAGAGAGAGAGAGAGTACCAGTAGGGGAGGGGCAGAAAGAGAGGGAGTGCGTCACAGAACCCGAAGCAGGCTCCGAGCTGTCAGCACGGAGCCCGACACAGAGCTCGAATCCACGAACCACAAGATTATGACCTGAGCTGAAGTCTGACGCTCAACTGAACCGAGCCACCCAGGCACCCCATCTAATAAGTGTTTTAAAAAATGGGAGAAAATCTCTGTCAGTAACAGGAATCAAGGAAAAATGCTATTCGTGCTATTCATATGCTCAGATAAGGGCTTTCTACAAGACAGAGCAATGGTTCCCCAAATTTGTACCTTATCCAAATGACAAATTTAAAGCACCTTACTTTCTCCAGTATTCAAAACATTTTATGTATTTTAATCTTATCAAAAATTGCAAGAACAGTACCAAAAAAAATGCCTGTATGCTCTTTATTCAAATTCATCTCTATCTTTGAAAAATAAAGATCACTTATTTTGAACTGTAAGTGATTAATTTCTGTGTCCAAAGGCATCTGGTTGTCTTTTGCACAGAACTCTTTGCCGTCGGATTTCGCAGTTGGTGGTAAGGAACTGAAACGCTCAGGCCTTAGGGCCTCCCTTTATCCATGAAATCACGGAAGAAGCCAGCTGGGTGAGGAAGCTGCTGAAGGAGTCAGAAACCCTGGCGCAGACTTTTTCCTTTGCCAGTAGAGATGGCTGGTTCGAAAGAGGGATCGATTGATCTGTCTAAATTCCCAGGGAGTGGAGGTGACAGAAGGCATCACGATTCATTGGCTAGACATACCTGCTCTAGCTGCCAGGCCACAGTTGTCAATCCAAAGCACTTCTGAAAATGAGGCCAGAACCCACGTTAATGAAGCCTGATTGCCTCGGAATTATTGTTGGATTAATTAGCAGCTTTGCCAGTAGGTCCATTTGTCCAGGGTCAGTAACAATTTATGGGGAGTCACATTTAAATACTTTCATTCAATTCAACCAGCATTTCCTGTCCCCACACAGCACAGAGCCCCGGACAGGCCCAGTACAAGCAAAGGAACTAAACTAAGCATCAGATGGCGGGTTCTAGGGTCCCCTGTGCCATAACGTTCTGAGCGGAGAGAAGGGAGAGGGCCAAGGATTGCCATAGAGAAGGCTTAGGGAAGAAAATCTTCACATGGCTGGCTTACTAAATCCAAGGGAAACAAAATGAATTTCAGAGCAATACTAGTCAAAACTGATATCTAGCTATCTGTATTAGGCAGTATCCTTTTTTTATTATTGTTTTATATTAGATAGAAGTTATTGTCAAATTGGCTTTCATACAATACCCAGTGCTCATCCCGACAGGTGCCCTCCTCAATGCCCATCATCCACTTTCTCCTCTCCCCCACCCCCCATCAACCCTCAGTTTGTTCTCAGAATTTAAGAGTCTTTTCTATATAGACAATATCCTTTTGATTGCAATTGACAGAAACCCAACACCAACCAGCTGAAACATCAAGTACAAAAATCAAAACAACAAACAAAGGACACGTAATGACTTCTGTAACGGCAACATTCGATGGATTATCTCACATCAGGAATGGCTGGATCCAGGTGTCCAAATGATCCAGGTGCTTTGTTTTCTTCTATATATGGTTCCTTCTCAGGCCTTCTTATCATCATAGTTTGAGTTAACCTACCACCACTCCCATCACTAAAAGCAGAATCTGGGGGTGCCTGGGTGGCTCAGTCGATTAAGCCTCCAACTTCTGCTTAGGTCATGATCTCATAGTTGGTGGGTTCAAGCCCGTCATCGGGCTCCGTGCTGACAGCTCGGAGCCTGGAGCCTGCTTCGGATTCTGTGTCTCCTTCTCTCTCTGCCCCTCCCCCACTCGTGCTCTGTTTCTCTCTCTCTCAAAAATAAATTAAAAAAAAAAAATCAGACTCTGGTGCAGGTAGTCTATTTGGGAGATGTAGTGACCATGCAAATGCACCACTCAGATCCGATGCTGCAGGAAGTACAGTTCCATCAGGATACACTTCCTGATCCACCATCACGTGCACGTGAAAGCCACGCTTCCCATGGGCTGCTCCCAGGAATGCCTGAGCACAGTCAGGCCACTGAAACCGGCCCACGCGTGTGGTAGATGCGGGACTCCCCTGACAGATGGCTTTGGCTGGAGAGCCCCTCCCTGGCCTGGCCAAACTTGTCTTGGAACTGCACCGCTGCCCATGGCTGCCTGCCTGATTACCCCCTCCATCCTTCTCCCCTTCTCTCCCCTTTGCAGAACGAGACCCGCCTTCGCCAGCTCCTCCCCTGTTTGCCTTTACAAATACTTCTCCCAATAAACTCCTTGCATGTCTAATCTCATCTGGGCACCTGCTTCTCGGGGGCACCAAACTAACACAGGAGGTGACCCCAGGAAGTGATAGAGTAGGCAGTTAGTTAGAGGTGAGCCGGAGGCAAGGGCGGTGATAAGTAGGTTACACATTAGAAGCTTGGGGGCACAGCATCCTGACTTTGTGGCTCTCAACATCCTGGCCTGATGGCTTCCAGCACCGCGGGATTGACAGACCGAGAGCTACAGGTGCAGAACATGCTCTCTTCTCTTCACCTCTGCCCTGCGGTAACCCCTAGACTCTTTATGATGCATCTGCATTGTGGTTTTACCCTCGCCACCCGGCCCCCCAATGGAAGAAGGCTACCATGTCGGTTCTGGTACAAACCTTAAAGGGTCAAAAACTCCCCCTCCTGACCAGGGGGAGGAGTCCCCCAAATGATTGGAAGCAGCCTCTATTAGAGACCACCATGTCACCATGGCCATGACCCAAGACCCCTGCAGCCACAGGGCAGTTTCCACCTCTGGGCCTGCCCACCCTCCCGTCCTGAGAGCGTACTGTCCTTAACAAATTGCCGTATGCTAGCTGCTTTCCTTCCGGCTGTCTTTACGGGAACACAGATCCCTCCGCAAACCTTTTCTTGGGGAATCCAATAACCGAGACCTCCCTACACACAGCGCAGACTCTCCTGCCGGCAAGAGAAGCACAAGGGAGGAAACTGGGGAGGTGGGACTGAGGTGGGAGAAACGACGATCCACGAGGCACTGGTGAGCCGGTGACCACTGTGGGGGAGTCACCCTGGGATGTTCTTAGAGACCGCGTAGGGCGCGCTCAGGACCACCCCATCAGAGAGCAACCCATCAGAGAGCAGGGGCACCCTAGCGTTAATCCGCTGCTTTCCGTTTCCTGTTGGCGAAGGTTGTCTGAGTGTATCAGCTCTCTCTCACTTCAAGCTTGAGAGGAGGGTCCTGGGCGCCAGCGGAAGCCTTCAGGCAGAGAACAAGAGAAGCAGGTGCCTGAGCTGGGAACAGCCTGGCACCGCCGTAGCCGAACTCAGGTGGGCGCGGCGTCCGCAGCTTCTGCTACACTCGGGATGAACACGAGGCGGGGCCCCGAGCAGCCCCCAGCGGCTTACAATCCCCGGTAGGATAACCATTCCAGAGAACGCTTCTTTTTCAGGAATTTCAGGCCCAGCCTTCTGATTGGCCAGGCTCATGTCACATGACCACCCGTGAGCCAATCACTGTGCCTGCGGAAACAGAGTGTCTCGTCACCCTGGAGGGTACGACCAGGCCACGTCGCTGCCTCTCAGGTAACAAGAATTGCGCCGGCGTGCCTCCCTGCAAGATGGGGGGGGCCTCTAACCCCCCCTCCCGCCCCCCCCCCCCCGCCACCGGCTGACGGCTTGGAAGATAGAGGAAGATTCTAGATGGCAGCACTACCCGTGTCCACTGAGGAGGTAGGTGCATGCAAGCTGGTGCCTGCCGACCTCGGTGTCCCATGCATTCTCCGGTGTCACCAGTTCACCCCAAAGCACGCTGGATGCAATTACCGGATGTCACTTCCTGGTGGGGAAGCATCGCTTTGCTACCCTCCATGCTGAGCTTTCGTCGGCTGAGCCTTCAATGGCGGGGTCCTCGCTGGCTCAGGGCACGGGGAGCCGGAGACCGCCAAGACCGCCTGCCTTCTCACTCCTGGACCCCCTTCCTCACCAGCCCTGGAAGCGAGCCGGCAGCCTCGGAGACGTGCTGCGACAGCTTTAAACACTGCTTTTTTCAGCCACGGGCCCAGGCCATGTTTGTGTTCGGTTCAGGAGGTGGCCTCTGCCCCACGGCCCTGCGGTGGGGAAACAGGAGAGGTGTACAATTAGCGATTAACAGCTTTATCTCTCCTCCCATGTAAGAGACATAATTAGGCGCTTCCATCTGTTCCCGATACCTGCTGGAGTCAGCCATTCACACCTCAGCCAGATATTACGGTGAGTAGGAGGGCCCGAAAAGGAAACATTTCAAAAATAACTCACGTTTTGTTGTTTCAGACATCCTGCCCCTATGGAGTGGGTCTCCAGCTTTGCTTCCCCCAGATGTACACAATTTGCTACGTGCTGGCAAGGAAAGGTGCGAGCTGACGAATATGGAAGCTGATGGCACATGATTTTCCCAGGCACCGAGAGCTTCCGTTTAAAGAGACCAGGCTTGGTGTGCAAGATACCCATATGCCGACTAGTGGGGTGCTGTCCCGGTTGGGGCCGTGGCACGGAGTAGGTGTTGGGCGCACACACTGAGACGGGAAATATTTTCGGAGCCAGAGTCCAAATTTGGAAGGACCACCGGGAGCCTCTGCGGCCGCCAGGGTAAGTGACGGGCCCAAGGTCACACAGCTAAGGAAGACGAGCCGGGGTTTTGCATCTAAGTCTGTCGAACTCCAAAGCCTGTTTTCCTGGTCATGGTACCTCACTGCCGCCGAATCAAGTGTGGGGGACATCAAGGTCTCATGAGGATAAGGCAAATCCAGGCCAGCTTTCGTTTTTCAAGGCCAAAACAGCCATGCAAAAATTTGGCATTTAAAAGGAATGTTCCCACCTACATAAGTAATGCTTTTAACGTAAAAAGGTACAATGCGGTGTCGTTGGGTTATTCACAAGGTAATTACAGGACTCCTAAAATATTAATTCAGAGTGCTACCAGAGTCAGAGCCTTAATGAGGCCCCTGTGTTGGACAGGGGCTCCACAGGAAGGTGATAGAATAGCGTTATTCAAGGAAGGCTTATTTACGAAGGGATTCTTTGCAGATGTGCTCATGTAAGAGAACCACAATAGACAGTGCAGTAATTTGGGCTGGTGGCAGCCAGTTGTCACCACCTCTAGGCTCCAAGGGACACATGGAAGGAGACAGAGCTGTGTAGAGCAAGCCACCTCATCTGCACCCTGTTGTCAGGGGCAACAGCTGTGCCAAGGTGACCTCGAAGGGCGGGATCCAGGGGATAAATGACCGGGCCTCCCTGTCCTTCCTCTCTCTGACTTCCTGCCAGGAATCCCCACGGGCAGAACTCAGCTTGGAAAGCTGAGTGCACGGGCAGGGCTGGGACTAGGGCCAGGCAAGTGAGGTATCCGGAGATCCACACGAAGGAACGCCTCACTCTCAGGGCCGTGCAAGCGTAGGATGGGGGCCTGGGACCGAGGGTCTCCCTAAAATTTGCACCTTCACTGTCTTGTTCAGCTCTCCCTGGTCCTGGCCATAGGCTTGGGAGTCTGTAGTGAGGTGTTTACAGCTTAGCCTCTTGCAGTGGTGGTGAGGGGGAAGAGGGGAGAGGGAGTCCCAAGCAGCATGAGGAAGAAATCCAGCACAGGGAATGTTGCAAATTCTAAGGTAAACAGTTTTAATTTTAAAGGTAAAATTTTAACTTCAAGGTAAAAAATATCATTGCACCATATCTACTTATGTCTCAGACTGTGTATATTATTAACCTTATTTGGAGAGAAAGTCAAAAGCCTAAATATGAGACCCTGGGATTAACCTTGACAGACCTAGGGGTGCCTGGGTGGCTCAGTCAGTTAAGCGTCAGACTCCGGCTCAGGTCATGATCTCGCGGTTTGTGGGTTCGAGCCCCACATCGGGCTCTGTGCTGGCAGCTTGGAGCCTGGAGCCTGCTTCGGATTCTGTGTCTCCCTCTCTCTCTGCCCTTCCCCTGCTCACATGCATTCTCTCTCTCTCTCTCAAAAAAAAAAAAAAAAAATTACAAAATAGTTTTTAAAAATCTTGACGGACCTCAATCGATTGTGAGTTATCAGAAAGTGACTCACTTCCCTTCCGGGGACCCAGGCAGCTAGAGGTAAGAGAGACCCCCACAGAACACCCCTGTGCGGCTTGTGTCCTCTGCAGGCCTTTTCCCCTTCTCGTGTGGCTCTCAGAACATATTTATCTTCCCCTTTCAACCCAGCTCAGTCACGGGCTCTCAACAGGCTTTAGTTCCTGCTCTTTTCAGCCACGCTTTGCCCCTGAGTCATTGCAGATAATCAGCTTTACCTACAGACGTCATTGGGGGCAAGGGCCTTAATTCTCCTGATGAACCACTTCCTGCCCACTGTTTTTTGTCTGCCCCTCATTAGGGCTATTCTACACTTTTAAGTTGTTTTTATGCTTTGTCATCACGCTGGCGGGGTGGGGGTGGGGGGCCCTTTCAGCATCACCAGCTGTCACCACGGGTACCGGGATTCGAGACCATCTCACTGTCCTACGGCGTAGGGAAGGACAGAGTCTTTGTCAGTGGAAGGAAACAGCAGGAGAAGTCGGGGTCCCCCTGTGCTCTCCTCAACCTGTGGAGAAGTGTACGGGGCCAGATGGTTCTAGACTTGCCATGTGAGTTTACGCTCTGGGGGACGGATCCATTCCCTTGCCCTTTCCTGTTTTCGGAAGGCAGACGCATCAGTGTGGGGGGAATGAACAGACTAATGAAGTCCAGCCGTTGGCAAGAGTTTGTCCGGCAAGGCCAGCTCTCGTGCTTGAAGACCTTGGGGCCCGTGCAAGGTTGCAGTATGTTCTGGCAAGGTTGGGCAAGACCCGACTGGAGACCAGGGAATCTGATTACCCTTACAGCCAGGGTAAGCTGTTGGGACACATTGGCTCTTTGCAACACCCCCCGCCCCCCATCATAGATTATTTAATGTACACCTGTAATGGACCATTATTTGAAAACAGGCATACATACAGAGCAGGGATACTGAGACGCAGCAATTCATGAGGAACAAGAATCCGATAATAAATCAGCAAATTCACCCGAGGCTGACCTTCCCCAGATTTGAGAGTGGCATTCATCTGATAAAAGTCTTACAGGGAGCGCTTCAAAACTAAAGTAAAAAACAGAACGTATAGGAACAATTATACACAATTTTGCTTTGCATTTATTGGGAGTAATGACTCTCCACACCTGCAATGTGTTATTTGCAGAGAGATGTGCTTGCAAATATCAGCCGGAAACCTTTTCTTACATCTTGTCATTTAGAACAACAATTATATGTTTAAAAAAAATCAGCACAAAATTTAGCATTCTAAACATCAGCTCGTAAAGGGAGGTTGTTTTGTCTTTTTTTTTTTTTTATGCCTTGCAACATATAGTAAAACTCTGTCCTGAAACCGACTCATGTTTTTTGTTCTCTGTTTCATAAATAATTTAAGGTAAATCCACCAGCTTTCCATCACATGTTAAGTGGGGACAAGTCAAAACTTGTCTTAATATGATGAAGGATGTTGCACGATCTTTGTAGCCTACTGTTCAATGAGACGGTTCTACAATAGAATATGGTTTAAAGAAAGAAGTCACTTATTTATCAATGCTGAAATGATTAAAAACTCCCTACGGGCTTACAGTAGTATATTCACTTACAGGAAGGATTCATGAGTCAAAGGAGAAGAAGCCGGTGGACTAGATGTTAGCTCTTCGTATTTGAACAAGTCGCTTAAGCTGTCTGATCTTCAGTTTCCTTCATCTTGAAAAATCGGAAAGTGGCATCTACTTGGTGGGTTTTGAGGACTTGCCCAAGGTCATACAGCCAAGAAGATGAGCCAGGTACAGAATAGTTTATCCATTGAACACATTCCTTTTATTTATTTTTTATTTTTCTAATGTTTATTTATTTTTGAGATAGAGACAGATAGACAGACAGATGGAGCATGAGTAAGGGAGGGGCAGAGAGAGAGGGAGACACAGAATCTGAAGAAGGCTCCGGGCTCTGAGCTGTCAGCACAGAGCCCGACGCGGGGTCTGAACTCGTGAACTGTGAGATCATGACCCGAACCAAAGTGAGACGCTTAACCGACTGAGCCACCCAGGTGCCCCTAACACATTCTTTTTACTTATTTTGAGAGAGAATGGGGGGGGGGCAGGTGCAGAGGGAGAAGGAGCGAGAGAGTAGGAGAGGGACAGAGAGAATCTCAAGCAGGCTCTTCACTGTCAGTGTGGAGTCTGATGTGGGGCTTGAACTCACAAACCGTGAGATCATGGTCTGAGCCGAAATTGAGTCAGTCGCTTAACCACAGGTGGTCCGAACACATTTCTCGAGCCCCTACAATGTGTCAGGCTGAGTAAAAAAGAAAGGATGGAAAGTAACCTCAACACTGTAGTGTCAGATCAAAGATTCCAACACAGTGTGAAGAGTGATAATTAAGCATTTCTTTCTGCCTCATTGATAAGGGAAGTGAGATCTCCCTCATATCCCTGAACTAATAATAGGAACTAATATTTGTGGAATGCTTCTTAGGTGCCTGGAGTTGTATTGAATGCTTACTCCCACTGTTACTTAGTGCTCACAACAAACCCACCAAGTGGTCACTAGAATTATCTACCGATGAAGAAATGGAAACCCAGAGAAATTAAGTAACGAGTCGGGGTAAAGGTGGGTACTGAACCCTGAAAGCTTGCTTTCAGAGCCCACACATTTAACCACCACACATTGGCCAGGAACAACCTTAAAAGCTAAGAAAATTGATATACAGGGTGAAGATTATCGTCTTGATTCAGGAATAAGTCTCCAAAAGAGTGTGATGAGGTTGATCTGTTCTGGAAAACTGGTTAAGAACTTGACTATGGCAGGGAGGCCAGAACAGGATGAAAGGAGTTTGAGAGGGAGAGGCAATGATGCTGTTCACGGACTAATATTTTATGGTAAAGATCAGAAGAAATTCCATGAAAGGAATACAAGTAGGAGGGGCAGAGAGGAAGGAGTTGCTATTTCAAGAGTAACAGTCCAGGGACGCCTGGGTGGCTCAGTCAGTTGAGCGTCTGACTTCGACTCAGGTCACGATCTCACGGTTTGTGGGTTCGAGCCCCACGTCAGGCTCTGTGCTGACAGCTTGGAATCTGAAGCCTGCTTCCGATTCTGTCTCCCTCTCTCTGCCCCTCCCCAACTTGTGCGCCCAAGCGTGCTCTCTCTCTCTCTCTCTCTCTCTCTCTCTCTCTCTCTCTCTGTTTCAGAAATAAATAAATAAACTTAAAAAAAAAAGTAACAGCTGAGGAGGTAGCTTAGTCAATGTAAATAATAGCAGGCAGCACACGGAGCTTTTCCCCAACACTGACGTGCGAGAACAGAAACATAAGGACGCCCCCACTCTGATGTTGGGAATTGGATACAGGGTTGGCGTGTACAGGTAAAATTAGGAACGTCTTACCTGGGAGGATGTTCTGGCAGAGAGGTAATTCCCAGGTAACTCAGCGCACGCCTCCGGGGGTGAGTCTGGTCGAAACCATTGGTTTCTGCAGAACTGGCTGAGTCAGATCTACCTGAATAGATGAGCTTGTGGTTGCTTCCTGCCATAGTCCCCAGAGCACATGACGGCGGCACCCTGGCCTCTCACCCCCCACCACCTGAAGGACGAAGGCGTTGTGGAGGAGGAGTGACCCCGGGAGGAAGTGGCATCCCCAGCGAGGCAAATAGGGGTGCCCTTTTAAGGAGAGCCATTCGGCAGCTCACATGGCTTCGAGAAGCAGGGGGGCGGCAACTTCGCGCGTAGCACTAACTGAGCGGGGCCAGGCTGGACTCGGTCAGGCGCCTGAGTCCGCGTACCTGGCCTCTTTTTCCTCACTGCCGGGGTCCTCGGCAGAGTTGTGAAGTTGATGATGCCTCCGCAGCCGTTGGAAGGAACGCACATTAACCAGGAATCTTGCTGTTCGGAGCGACAGAATCACCGGCTCAAACTGGCGTCCGTTGAAAAAGGCGGGGTGGGGGCGGATTTCTGGACTCCCTGACCAAGTCCTTTGGGTCTACGAGTTAAAGGTCCAGGGATTTAGACAGTATTGTCAGGTTTTTCTCTCTCCTTTTCTGTCTCCTTTCTTTTTCTCTGTATTGTTTCCATTTGAGGCAGTCTCTCCCCAACTAGCCATAAAGACAGACTTGCGTGGCTTCAGAATTGCACGGCCCTTGGTAGCTAAGATCTTGGAAGGAAGGAAAGAATCCCTGTGGATCGGGATTGGCCAGACGCCCACCTGTGGGAATAACCACCGTTTGACGAGGTAAGATATGCCAGTTGGAGAGCCTGCGTCAGGAGAGGCAGAGCCCCATGCGTAGCTCACAGCCCAGTAGCTGGGGAGAGCAGCAGAGCAAGTGAGGGGCTTGCCAGTGCTGGGCTGACATGTGTCCCTGTTTCCTCCAAGCCAGTGTTACTCAAAGTGTGGCCTTATCCACTGTCAGCAGCAACGTCACTTGGGAACTTGAAAATTTCTGGGCTCCGGTCAGACTTGCTGAATCCGGAATCCGTTTCCACGGCCTTCCATTGTGATTTTATAGGTGCCAAAGTTTGGGGACCCCTCTTGCGTTCGGCGAGTCCCTTTTACATCCTCTGTATCTATTTTCTTCCCTCGGTTGTTTTTCAAAATGCAGCCAGAGCCCTGGGAAGCGATCCCTCCTCTATACTTGGGCAAGACATTTGTCCCTTCCAACTGGGCAAAGCCCCAGGAGTTCCTTACTCACGAGGCAGGATCCACCAGAGAAGACTCTTTTACCACGACTACTCCTTTACTGTGAGATCATGACCTGAGCTGAAGCCGGAGGCTTGACCAACTGAGGCCACCCAGGTGCCCCTCTCTTACTAAATTTTTTATTCTTTCATCTTGGTGGCTGAGAAAGAGCAAGGTTTTTCAGTATTCTCGTCTAGTAACAGATATCACTTAGAAATCCATTTTATAATCATTTAAACTGGTTTGCTTTGGGTCTATTTACATAATTCCGTGAGACGCATGGAAAGAGAGGCAGAGTGTTATTTTTCTGCAGCCAAATACACGGAAAAGAGCACTTTCTAAGGTAATTACCACTTCGGTGCTCCCCACGCAGTTAGAGGGCACCGTGAAGAAGTGTGCCTCGTGGGCCCAGGGCCACCGAAGTGTGGCAAGAATGTGCTTTCTACCCGGGAAAGGCAAACAACGCACTTGGTATGAAGCCTATTTACTACTGTGAATAATTTGCATGAAGGTTCTGGAGCAGTGGCTTCCTGTGCATGGTGGGAGCTCATCTCGGAGCAAACAAGGCACTTTCAAGACCACTGAGGGGTAGTGGTCTGGGAGAGAGACCCGTGACTGCGGGCCAGCAGGACTGACAATGCCAGTCATTCCTGCTGAGGATCGAATCAGAGAGTTACACCTCCCAGTGGACGCCGGCAGGGGCTTTTTAAGGGGAGAGATCTGTTTCTTCGGGGCCACTGGAAGTGGTAGAGAAATTTGTGCTTCAGTCACACGAAGGCTTGTGCATAAGGAAGGGGCATGGAGTTTTCTGGAGATGTGAGCAAAGGGTTATCCTGAGTGACTCTAGTATCCCGCCACCTCCTAGTACTTTGTTTTCTGTAATCATCTAGACTTTATTATTTTTTTAATGTTTATTTATTTTGAGAGAGAGAGACACAGAGTGTGAGTGGGGGAGGGGCAGAGAGAGAGGGAGACACAGAATCTGAAACAGGCTCCAGGCTCCGAGCTGTCAGCGCAGAGTCCGATGCGGGGCTCGAACTCATGGACCACGAGATCACGACCTGACTGAAGTTGGACGCTTGACCGACTGAGCCACCCAGGCGCCCCTGTGTTCATGTAGACTTGAGATCTCTCTCCCCTTCCTTTTCTCTTGCCCCCACCTCCACCTCCCATGCAGATTTTGCCATTTCTCTGGTGGCTGCCGGATGCTGATGATCCAAACTCTGGTCCTGCATAAAACTCAAAGTTCTGGTAACCCATTCACAGCCTACTAGCATCTCGAACAATGCGTGAATACCTGTGCGTTTATTATGTCCCTACCATACTCCAGGGGACAGCCTGGCACCATGTGTAAAGATGAATACGACCTTTACCCTCGCTTTAACCTCAAGGAGCTCAGTGAATAGGTTTCATTTAAGGCTTCGTCTCGGAACTAATGACGTGGAGTGTTCTGCATTGCTGCGCGTCTAAAAACAGAGGTTTGTAAGCTGGGGCCACGACCGTCTAGACATCTGTGAGTAGAGTTTAGATATACTTGAAGATGGAAAAACTACATCTTTCATGTTACTTGCCTATTGTTCTTGTGACCTTTCTTGGTGACTTGTTTATCTCTACGGCTTGCGTTTCATTTCCAAACAGGGATTCACAATTATACTTGTAGGTCAGCTAAGTGGGCCCCCGGGGCTTGCTTACATAAACTCTGGTGATAGTTGCCAGGATGCTGGGCTTTTCTCAAAATGCCATCCCACCTACCGCCTTCTTGTCACTAGCCTGCTACCATCCCCATCCTCCTTTCTTCTCATCCAATTAATCATTCCAGTTGCTTCTCATTGGCTTATTTTTGCTCAGACTCTTAAGGTCAGCTTTGCCCATGAAATGTTGAGTAGGAGTTTAGCGCCCAAGGCCGTTGGCTCATTGTCAACTCATTCTTGCTCCTGGGGCTGTGTACTTGTTACTTGGATCCATGCCACCTGCAGTTTGGGGCACAAGCCTCAACTGACCACTCCGGATGTGCCCCAGCTCGAGTGCCTGACTGTTGGAATCTGTCTTTGCATCTTTGTCTTGTCCTCACAAACCAGCCTTTCCTTTGGAGTCACGTAGGGGGCATACTGAGTTCAAATCCTGGCCCTGCCTCTTTTTAGCTGTGTGGCATTGGACTAATTAGTTAATTTCTCAAAGTCTCATTTTCCTAATCTGTAAAAGGGCACAAATAATACTTCTAGAACGGATTATATAGATCAAATGATTATATATATATATATGTATATTATATATATATATATATATAATATAGATTATATAGCCAGTCTTCGCTATGTGTTAGTTACGATCATCATTTGCATTTTTGTTTATAATTGTTATTATTAGTTACATGTATTATATGCTTTAGTTATTTATAATCATTATTGTTAATTACCAGCAAAGATTGAGTACAAATAATAGTAGATTAGTAACCATGGCTTTGAATAAACCGTTCTTCCTCCCCCCCCCTCCCCCTTTGGCTTATTTACTGTAAGAGAGAGAGAATGCTAAGGGAGGGAGGCAGAGAGACAGAGAGAGAATCTTAAGCAGACTCCCCGTTATCAACACAGAGCCCCACGTGGGCTCCATCCCACGAACTGTGAGGTCATAACCTGGGTCAAAATCAAGAGTTGGTCCCTCAAACGACTAAGCCACCTCAGATGCCCCTGAATAAACAGTTGTAGGCGATACATGAGGCATGTGATAAAGAAAGACAAGTTTTAGGAACACTATGGTGTTGCAAGTGAGACATGACTTGTGCTCTTTTGTGCGGGTGGTGGTCAGAGTAGGATCAGGCTATAATGGGCTTTATCTGCAAATCCCAATGGTGGTATGGCTAAGGTGGGTGGGTTCCTGAGAATTAAAACCCATTTTAGGATGGAGTTTTTGAGTTGTCTTCAGCCGAGTCCAAGTGTCCAGCCTTTTGAGCCTCCTGCCCAAAACCCATGGACCTCCATTGTAATGTCAGACGTCCTGTAATGTCAGAAGCTAACCTACAACAGACAGTGAAAGATACATGAAATTGATCTCACCCGTACCCCCATCACTACCACACAACATACTGATTTCCTCCTTGTTTTCTTCTCCTCCTTCTTCATCATTATCATTATTGTGGCCCACACGACCATCCTCCTCCTCCTCCTCCTCCTCCTCCTCCTCCTCCTCTTTCCTGCTCCTCCTTTCCGTATACTTTTCTCACTGGATTCTTTCCACACCCCATCTCCAAATATTAGAAATAAGGATGCACACTTACTAATGCTTTATAAATGCTGTCATAGCTTTATGGAGAATAGCACTCTAAGACGCTTTATAAAATAACTCTTCACTTTCAAGATCTTTCTAAAGGGAAGGATTTGCATCTCAGCTCCCAAATGCCTGCTTTCACCAAGAGGAAGATGGAGATGACAACCTTTATGCTTCCATTTATCTTTTGACCGAAAGCCAGAAAGGTTTTATTTAGTGGCGGTTGATGTAGCTTGCTGTCGCCTTTGGCTGTATTTTTTAAATTGTTAATGATGAAAACTACATGGGTAATTCGTGAATACATTCTTCTTGTAAAAGATTTAAATGATCCCAATGTATCCATAATGTTGAGTCTTCATTCAAATACCTCATCTTTGAGTGCACTCTATCCCCAGAGGTGATCATTGTTCACAGTTTGATGTGGATTCTTCCAGCCCTTTTCGTTTTGAAACACACACAGACACACCCACACACATTTCAATAATCTATATATTGTTTTTGAAACAATTTTATTGAGGAATAAGTGACCCATGATAATCGGTACGTATTTAAAGTGTGCGATTTGGTAAATTTTGACATTTGCATACATCTGTGAATCCATCACCACAATCAAGAGAATGAACATACCCATCATCCTTCGATATTTCCACGGGCCCTTTTGTAGTCCCTCCCTCTTGCCCCTCACCCCAACCCACTTCTCCCCGGGCAACCACTGATGTGCACTCTCACTACACATTAGTTTGCATTTCGTAGAATTTGTTGAAATGGAATTAAACAGTATGTGTGCCTGTCTGGTTTCTGGCACTCAGCATAATTATTTTGAGTTTCACTCAACATGCACTTGTCGCCTATGTATTAGTCATTCATTACTTTTTATTGCTGCATCGTGTGGATATCTCCATTGCCTTATCCAGTCACCTACTGAAGGACATTTGGGTTGTTTCCAGTCTGGGGCTATTACAAACGAAGCTCCTGTGATCATTTGTGTGTAAGTCTTTGTAAGGATATACACTTTCCTTTATTTTTTTTTCCTAAAATTTTTTTAAATGTTATTTATTTTTGAGAAAGAGAGCGAGCGGGAGAAGGGCAGAGAGAGAGGGAGACACAGAATCGGAAGCAGGCTCCAGGCTCCGAGCTGTCAGCACAGAGCCCAACGCAAGGCTCGAACCCATGAGCCGTGGGATCGTGACCTGAACCAAAGTCAGACGCTTAACCTACTGAGCCACCTAGGTGCCCCTCCTTTTTCCTTTAAATACCTAGGCCTGGAATGGCTGGAACATATGATAGGTATACGTTTGACTTCTTAAGAAACTGGCACAGTGTTTCCCAAGATGCTTGTACCATTTTCATTCCCACCAGTAATTCCTCTGCATCCTCACCAACACTTGGTATCTTTAGCCTTTTAATTTCAGCCATTCTGTTAGGCGTGTAAGGGCCCCTCGCTGTGGTATTCCTTTGCATTTCTTCAATGACTAATGTTGAGCATCTTTTCATTTGCTTGTTTTCCATCTCTCTGTCTCCTTTGGTGAAGGGGCCATTCAAATCTTTTGCTCAGTTAAAAAAAAAAATCAGTTTTTAAAAACTACTGAGTTTTGAAAATTCTTTACCCATTCTGAATAGAGTCCTTTATCACTGATAATTGATTTGCAAATACTTCTCCCATGCTTTGGCTTGCTTTTCCATTGTCTTAAACGGTTTCTTCGAAGAACAGAAATTTTCAATTTCGATGATGCCCAATTTATCAATTTGTTTTTACATGGGTCATGCTTTTGCTGTGGGATCCAAGGAATCTCTGTGTAAATCGAGGTCACAAAAGTTTTCACCTATGGTTATTGTTCTGGGAGTTTTATAGTTTTACATTTTATATTTAAGTCTGTAATCGTTTTGAGTTAATTTTTGTATATGGTGTGAGGTACATATCACAATTTATTCGATTTTATGAATATTAGTTTCTGTGTATGGATATCAAATTGTTCCAGTACCATTTGTTGAAAAGACCATCCTTTATCCTTTAGATTGCTCTTGTAACTTGGTTGAAAATCAGGACTCTGTTTTGTTCCATTGATCTACGCCAATACCATTCTATCCGAATTATTGAGGCTTTATAATAAGTTTTGAAATTAGGTACTGTTACTTTTCGTCCAGCTTTAGTTAACTTTTTCAATGTTGTTCCGGCTATTTGAAGTTCTTTCCATATAAATTAATAACAATTTCCATATAAATTATAGAATCAGTTGGTTGATTCCTACATAAAAATCCTGCTGGGGATTTTTAAATGGGATTGAATTGGGGCACCTGGGTGGCTCAGTTGGTTGAGCTTCCAACTTCGGCTCAGGTCACGATCTCACCCTCTGTGAGTTCGAGCCCTGCGTCGGGCTCTGTGCTGACAGCTCAGAGCCTGGAGCCTGCTTCGGATTCTGTGTCTCCCTCTCTCTCTAACCCTCCCCCGCTCATGCTCTGTCTCTCTCTGTCTCAAAAGTAAAATAAAACATTAAAAAAATTTTTAATGGGATTGAATAGAATCTATGGAAAATTGTAGAAGAACTGATATCTGGAATGTATTGAATCTTCTGACCCATAAACACCATATGTCTCTTCATGTAAGTTTTCTTTAATTTCTCTCAGCCATGATTTGCATTGTTCGGTGTCTAGGCTTCTCACATCTTTTTCTTTTTCAAATGTATCCTTAAGTATTTCATATTTCTTGATTTATAAAGGCTATCTGTTGCCGATTGTCTATTGCTAGTAATCCAAATACACATGATTGTTACCATGGATCTTACGTCCTGCAATCTTGCCAAACACGCTTGTTCAGATCCAGTAGCTTTTCTCTTCATTCTGTGAAATTTCCTACATAATCAATCATGTCATCTGTGAAGAAGGGCAGGTGTAATGTTTCTTTTACAACCTCAATGCCCTTTTCCTTGACTGATTATACTGGGTAGAGCTTTCACTTCATTGTTGAATAGAAGTCATGGGAGCAGATGCGTTTGTCTTCCTCTTTATCTTAGAAGGAAAACATTCTATTTTTTTTTTTTATTTTCAAGATTTTATTTTTTAAAGTAATGTCGACACCCGATGTGGAGCTCGAACTCGCGACCCCAGGATCAAGGGTTGCACGCTCCATCAACTGAGCCAGCCAGGAGTCCTGCAAACATTCCATTTTTTAACCATTACATATGATGCTACCTGTAGATTTTTAGTAGATGCCCTTAATCAAGTTAAGAAAGTTCCGTTCTATTTCTAGTTTGTTGAAAGTTCTTTATTATTTTTTTTAATCAGGAATGAATCCTGGGTTTTGTCAAATGCATTCTCCCGTGTCTATTGAAATGATCGTATGTTGTTTTCCCTCTTAGTTTGTTGATATTGTGAACTGCATAGATTGATATATATTTTTTTAGCATAAATTGATTTTTTGGTGTTAAGTTAATCTGTCTTCCTGGGAAAACTCCATTTGGTCATGATGTATTATCTCATTTATATATTGTTGAATTCAATTTACTGAAATTTTGTTAACGATCTTTGCATCTATGTCCATTAAGGATATTGGTCTGTTGGTTTTTCTAGTAATGTCGTTACCTGGTTTTGCCATCAGTATAGTGATGGCCTCAGAATGAGTTGTGCAGTATGCCAACCTCTAATTTTCTGAAGAAGTTTGTGTAGACTTGCTATTACTTTCTCTTACATTTTCAGTAGAATTTACTGCGGAAGACACTTGGACCTGACATTTTCTCTGTGGGAAGATTTCTAACTACAGTTACACTTCCTTTCACAGATTTAGAAAGACTTAGGATACCGATTTCTTTTTAAGTAAGCTTTGGCGATTTGTGTTTTTCAAGGAATTTGCCAGTTTCATTTAAGCAGTCATATTTTTTGGCATAAGGTTGTTCATCATATTTTCGTAATTATTCTTTTAATATCTGTAGATTCTGTAATAATTTAACTTCTCTCACTCCTGATGTTAACTTGTTTTCTATCTTCCCCACCCCCACCTCCCGCCCCCAATCTGCCATTTTATTTCTCTTTTCAAGGAACGAGGTTTTGGTTCCATTGCTTTTTCCCCCCCCTATTGTTCTGTTTTCTGTGTCACTGATATTTACTTTGATTTGTTCTTTCTTTCTTTCTTTCTTTCTTTCTTTCTTTCTTTCTCTTTTTTCTTTCTTTCTCTCTCTTCTTTTTTCTCTCCTTCCTGCCTCTTTCTTTCTTTCTTTCTTTCTTTCTTTCTTTCTTTCTTTCTAAATATGAGAGAAAGAGAGAGTGAGAGCACATGAGCAGTGGAGAGGGGCCAAGGGAGAGAGAATTTTAAGCAGGCTCCAGGCTCAGTGCAGAGCCCAATGTGGGGCTTGATCCCATGACACTGGGGTCATGACCTGAGCCCAAATCAAGAGTCAGGTGCTCAAGCAACTGAGCCATCCAGGCAACCCTTACTTTGATTTCCATGAGTTCTTTTCTTATGGGGTTACTTTGGATATAATCCACTCTTCTTACTCTAGTTTTTTGAAGGTGGAAGTTAAGGTCATTGATGAGACATTTCTTCTTCTCTGATTTACCCCTCTAAGTTCTGTGTTAATGCAAGTTCTTACCTCCTTTGTTTCCTGTCTCTCGGGTTCACTGTTCTTCACTGCTTAGTATCCAATCTCCTACAAATTATTGTTTCGTATATTAAGTCCCCTTTTTTGGTTGTTTCAGATGGGAGGGTAAATCTGGGTTCTGGTATTCCATTTTGGCTAGAAATGGAGGTGTACGTATTTCTTTGCACTTTGATTTTTTAAAAAATACCTCTGGGGCAACTGGGTGCCTCAGTCGCCCACCATCTGACTCTTGATTTTGGCTCAGGTCATGATCTCATGGTTTGTGGGATTAAGCCCTTGCATTGGGCTCTGTGCTGACAATGTGGAGCTTGCTTCAGATTCTCTCTCTCTCCCTCTCTCCTGCCCACCCCCTCTCAAAATAAAATAAATAAAACATTTTTTAAAAAATGTCTCAAATGTCTTTTCATTTCCCTCATAGAGAGACTTCTTTTTTTCTTTAAAAAAAAGTTTTTTTAATGTTTATTCATTTTTGGGAGACAAGTTGGGGAGGGGCAGAGAGAGAGGGAGACACAGACTCCGAAACAGGCTCCAGGCTCTGAGCTGTCAGCATAGAGCCTGACGCCGGGCTCGAACCCATGAACCATGAGATCATGACCTGAGCTGAAGTCGGCCGCTTAACCGACTGAGCCACCCAGGCACCCCTCTGATTTCTCTATTGAAATTATTTTTATGGAACTTCTTCTCTAAGGCTCTTGCTGGTCTTTTTATCTTGTTTATGCTCTCCTTTGTCTTTAAGAAGTTTTTAATTTTATGCAGTCGAAACAGTAAATCTTTCCTTAAGGGCACTGGGCTTTATGTTTTGTCAAGGAAGGGATTCTGGATTCCAAGAATATGGACACAATATCTCCACAGATATATTCTATATTCCAAGAAGATAAACTTATTCTCTTGCATTTTCATCTACTATCTTAAAAGCTTTATTTTTCATGCTGTACTTTTATCTATCTGGGATCTATATTTATATGTAATGTGTACGTGTGTGTGAGATGTGATAAGAATTTAACTTTTTTATCTCAAACGGATATATAGTTGTCCCAATACCACGAATGGAGTATAACGCATCACCTCTAACTCAAACTATATCGCTATATAACTATACGTACATGGATCTGTTATGAGACATTATTGAATTGTGTTGATATCAAGTTGTCTAGGAGCTGTATGGTATATTTTGATACCTGGTAGGTTAGTCTCCACTCAGTTGCTCAAGCATAGTGAATGGCCTGGGTGAAGGTGCAAAATCAGGAAGGAACATCATGTAATCGAGGTGCCATTATGTACTGTGTTATTACTCGAGTATAAACTATAAGGAAGTGAGGAAGTAAGGCTAGAAAAATAGGCAGGTCTTGAAGCAGGCTGTATACCAGGCTGAGGGGCTTGGAGAGTCATTAAAAGATGAATCTTCATGTATTACTCATTCCTCGTGCATTCATTAAGCACTAACTATCTAGCAGATATGGTGGCCCATACTTTATACTCACATTCTCACTTTCTACAATACTACCTTTGAAGTGTGCATTCTACCATTGCCCCCTTTCATAAATGATGAAAATTAAGTTTTGAAGAAGTTAGCTCACCTACGCTGTGGAGTTGGACCCTAGATTTGTCCGAGTCTGCCCTCAACCCTGCAGCACCTTACCTGTTGGTTGATGAACAGTCTTATATCTGGGCGTCTCCCAGCATATACAATAGAGACGTCACCCTCTGCTCCGTGCAAATTTTTCTTTATTATTATTCTCAGTGGATATAAATTCAAAATTCATCTGCCTGAAGGAAGATATATAAAGTTTTTATGTTAGACTCATTCTGTATTTCTGAAGACTCTGGCATACTTGGGAATTTGATACTTCATTGAGAAATATCTTTTTTTCTATCTTGCCTCATTTAAGGCCTGTACATCTATCTGGGCTTTTGACAGACCCACTCTTTCTCGATGGAGACTAACTTACTAGAGCCTGTAATCTTTAGTTAAATTCAATCAGCCAACCTCATTTTTTAGGACTAAAACAGTGCATCTCCTGAACTGCCTTCCCCTGAGCTCTCATGACCTCTCTCCCTCTCCATGCATCCTACTAGCATGGAGATCTGCTATTATGAAAGTATTTGATTTCAGGAACTTACTTTAGAGGGTCTGTTTTCCTCCTTGAGTTAGAGAAATACCCAGTAGAAGAGATTAAAATAAGTCTAGCCAATAAATTAAGGAAATCTCAGAGTATTGGCCACAAGTGGAAGGGAATTTTCCAAGATTAACTGTGATTGAGGTCTAGTTCAAAGGGTAAAGCCCATCGCAGCTGCTATGCCCTCTTCCTGGAGAACGTCTGTCCCCACACTGCAGGGATGTGGGGGAGCCATTTTTGAACCACCCCTTCCTGCCCCCGACTCCCCCAGCCACAGCTCGTTGAACGAGGAGTAGACATTTGACCTTCAATGGGACTGTGAGGTTCAAAAGACCAGTGATATTCTTCCTCTTAGGAACTTGGGATTCGAAATGTGATTGATTTTCAGCTGGTTATTGTGAAAGGAGAACATGCAAATTTGGGAGTTGTGGGGCAGCCACAGTTGGCCATTAACTCTCCGACTCAGCCAAAGCTAGTCTGAGAGAGGGAATAAAGCAGAGATGGAAGCAAAGATGACAGGCCATCTGGCCCCAGAAAGGGAGTGAGGAAGGGTGAGAAGGAGGCAGGGTGAGAAGGGTTGCAGGGGAGGGGGGCGGCGGGAGAGACAGGGAGAGAGAGAAAAGGCTGGGCGGGTTTCTGACTTCTTTCCAGCTTCTGCTTCTGTCGCTTGTTGGGAGCTCTGGCTGTACTCTCTAACCTTCAGTTCCAAGCCATGCCCAGTATTATCATGTCCTTTTTTTTTAAGTTTGAGATGACACAAAGAACCTCGATTAAGACACGTTTGCTCGGGGCGCCTGGGTGGCCCAGTCGCTTAAGCGCCCGACTCCGGCTCAGGTCATGATCTCACAGTTCAAGAGTTCTTGCCCCGTGTTGGGCTCTGTGCTGACAGCTCAGAGCCTGGAGCCTGCTTCGGATTCTGTGTCCCCCTCTCTGTCTGCCCCCCCCCCCCCACCCCACTCTCTGTTTCTCTCTCTCTCAAAAATAAACATTAAGGAAAAAAAAAAAAGACACGCTTGTTCTTTGGTGCCTCTCCCATTGAGGAATAACAAATAGAAATCAGCGAGTGTCCCGGGGTGATAGTTGGATATGCATGGGTGAAGGGGTACTCACGGAAGCTAACCCTCAAATCGCTGAAGCTAGTACGTGAAAACACAGAGCGACTCTGTAAAAACAATGTGTTGGGACGTTTTCCTGATCCTCTGCAGACAGACGTGGCGTCTATGGATTCATCGGAATTTCAGATAGACGGCCCGGCGGGAGAGAGGAGTTGGAACAGGGCACTGGAAGCATCCATTGGGGGTGGGAGGAGTTATCTAGAAGTTCAGCCAAATGGGCAGAACACGAGGTCAGAGTGGCACAGTGCGCTTGAATCACAGTTCAGGAAAATGAGGATTACCAGGGTCGGAGCTAAACGAGCAGAATGTCCTAACAGGTGGGTCTAAAGTGATGTTTAAAAGCCTACACAGTCGTGAGCAGAAGGGATTCAGCCGTAATGATCTGAATTATTGTTTGCAGGGCGATGTTTTATGATGTTTCACAGGAAGTTATCTCATGTTGTCCAAAGGGAGCACTGGTTGTTAGCCCCGATGCCAAGTGGGAAGCGACTTCTTTCTCCAAAAAGGGTTTTCCATGACCCCTCTCAATACCAGTTGTGCGCGGAGTGCTATTCATAGCACAAAGACTTCATCCCACGAGCGGTCAAACTCAAAGAGCTTTTGTGAGAATGGAACAGAATTAAATGGGAAGTATGCAAATACTCAGTAAATGTTAGCTATGGTTGGGACCACTCTTACTACTGCTGCAGCTAATTACTGTATGTGCCTGGACCATAGGACTCAATGCCTATATACAATACAATACAATGCTTTATACAATATATACAATATACAATATATACAATATACAATGCTTTATACAATAAAACTCTTGATTTTTTCTTTTCTCACCGTTAATCCAACTCTTTGCAGCTGACCACATTGAGATGCTGCCTTTTGATTCTTGACCACTAAGAATGGTGTCTTTGTGGTATGCCCCGTACAATATGGTGTCTTTGTGGTATGCCCCGTACAATGCCCTCTTTTGCAGTGAGACCCCTGGAGGGGACACCGGGAGAGGACCCTTGCCCCAGGTTCAGAGAATCTTCGTTGGAGAGAGTCTTTCGAGGTCGCTTCCCTTCCAACAACTAGCCCCCCCCCTCTAAACTTCTTTGACGGATATTCATCTCATTTATTACCGATCGCTGCCCGGCACAGGGACCTTTCTTCCCTCCTGGGGCGGGCCATTCCAGTGTGGGATGGCTTTGGCTGTTTCTGCCGACTTGAAATATGCTTCACTGGAGTTTTTATTTCCTGCCTCTGGCACCACACAGAATAAATACAATCTTCCTCACAACAGAAGTCAGCTCACGGGTGTTCCGCGAGCCTTCTTTCCGCAGCTTACTCCGTTCTTCAGGCCATGCCGCGTCTTACATGGCGTGTAGGCTTCTTGCCGGGGCGGGCTCCAGTGTCTCTTTGAAAAGATGTGTCACTTAACATTGGACGACAGCTTTCTGGGCTGCCCAGATAGCAGACAGGGGTCGTCTCATCTCTCCCTGGATCTGAATGTTGCATTATTTCTATTCATACAATCCGAGTTTGAATTCGCTTCCCCCCCACCCCCCTGCCCCACCCATTGAAACCATGCAGCATACTGGCTCAGTGAAAACCCTGAAGCGCTTTTCACATAAAATATTGTTACAGTTCCTCTCATTCTTGCGCCGGAGATCTTTTGAGTCCATGCTCATTGACCTATTTATTTCTATTATTAAAAGTTTTTAAAAGGGGCTATTAAAAGTTTTACATGAACAGATCCAGTGACTCCCTGCCGCTTCTAGGAGAATACTATAATGCCCTTGGATGGCGCAGAATTTCTCTCAAAACGTGAATTCCGACATTGTGACAGGAAGGTCCCTCTTATCTTCCACTTTAATTATTCTAGAGTATGAACAGGTCACCAAACACGTACTTTGCCATATCTCTGTGTCATTGCACATGTCCTTCCTTCTGTTGAGAACGTCTCTATTCCCCTTGTGTGCCTGGCAAACACCTACTCACCCTTAAAAGGGCCAGTTCACATGTCACCTCCTCCAGGAAGCCCTCTACGATTTCACCTTCTACGCCTGGCAGGAAGGCATATAGTGCAGCGCCTTTCCGTTGGCCACACACTTAGGACTACAGTGGGATTCCTGTGTGGAGGAGAGCTGTTTCTCTAGATTTACCTTTCCCCAGAAATAATGGTGTTGGCTATTACCATTGAGTGTTTTTACTCTGCGCCAGCCGTAGAACTGAGGACGGGACACGCGTCACCACTTTTTGGCTTCGCACCGAAGCATATGCCTGCTGTGGATGCTGACGATGGTCCCCCGTATCACTGTGTCCACTGTGACACAGAAAGCATCTGGGACTCTCTGCTCGAGGGCTTTCTCTGACCTCAGGAAGATGCCCAGCCAGGTCTGTTTAGGGCAGACCCACAGTGTCAGAGAGTTAACATCCCTGGATCAGCTCTCGATCAGTAATGAACAGCAGTGGGGGGAGACATGCCCAAGCTCCCGGCCTCTTGGGTGGGACAACCCTCCTGGAGGACTCCAGAGGGTCCAAGCACCAGTTGCCCACGGGGGGCGTGACCTGTCCACTAAAGTGCTGCTTCCTCACCTCCCCAGCTCACCGCCACCGCTGCCTCACCAGCGTCTGCTGTTCTCACCTTTCAAATAATCCCATTTGCTCTCCAGTCCAACTCTCAGGAGCGGCTGCGGCAGAAACCCCTGGCAAAGTGGTTCCGTTCGGCAGATGAGAAAACTGAGGCTCGCACAAGTTAAATAACTTATTCCCTGAGCCCTGTCTCTCCCGACACCAGGAAGGAGAAGGGCTGTGGGCAAGCTGGATCTCAGAACCATCTCTGAGGGCAAGGTACTCACAGGCCTGAATCTTGACGAGACCGCCCGTGTCTGCCTTCATCCACCGCTTGAAAATGAGCCGATATACCAGCCTGCGAAGGGCAGTAAAGTGACACTGAATAATTGAATTCTGAACAAGCCAGACTAATGCAAATATCTGACAAATTGATTTAATTGCATTCACATACAATAAAGCTGAGCTCTAAAAGGTCAGCTAGAAAATGGGAAGGGACCCCTGGGAGCTTCCAGGGAGAGGCTGAGTTTAATACACATTCATCACATTTTATCATCTAATTAGTCCACACAATGCCAAACTGATAGACGGAGACCTAAACCAGTATATTGATTGGTTATTTGCTTGGCATCTATCATATCACCTTAAGGCTGTCCCTGACATGGGCAGGCGGGAGTTATTTAGTGGCTCAGCAAAAACCGTTGTGCATTTGGAGAAATTGTTTTTCTATAAGAGATTTGAGGCTCCAAAAACATTTTTACCCAGGCACCAAGCCTGCCCCAGAGGGTTACTATTGAACAGTTTGCTACAAAGGCAGCCACTGGAAACCAACTTTCGCTGGCCTCCTCCCTTCCGCAGAATGAATATTTATAAATCGTGCGGTACAGAAAACCCTTTTAGGCTGTAAAATATTTAATTCAGGTAATTAACTAGTATCAGCCTTGCGTGGAAATACCTGGGCAGAGAAAATGTTCTGGGGAAGTTAATGAGAAACCAATTGGACTCTGCCGTTTCAGTCCCTGGGAAATGAAAGCTCGGATTTCAATCAAACAATTTGCACGGTGGGTTTGGGCTCAGGTGAAATGTGGCCTCTGTTTTGCTCCCTGCGAGGATACTGGCCCTGAGACGGACTCGGGGCTCGAGATGCGGGTCTGTGCCTAAGACGCGGTCGAAGTGATCCTTTGATTGTTTTCTTTCTTTGACCTTCGGGAAAATCGGTTCATTGTCATCTCTGAGCCTTGGTTTCCTCATCAATAAAATAGAAGTGCATTTGAAATGAGATTATGTATGCAAAACCCCCTTTGAACTAAATTTCCATATAAATGTGAATTATTATTGCTATAGGGGTAGCATTAGCTCTGGTACTAATGTATTACTGTGCAAGGGGGACTTAAGTTCCCTTAGGCTGACCGTCTATTCTTTCATTAAAAAAATTTTTTTTATTTGAGTATAGTTGACACACAATATTACATTAGTTTCACGTGTACGACATAGGGATTCGACTTCTCAGTCACGCGGTGCTCACGAGTGTGGCCACCGTCTGCCATCAGGCGCTGTTACGATGCCGTTGACTGTATTTCCTCTGCTGTACCCTCTCATCTCTGTGACTGATTCACTCCATCACTGGAAGCCTGTGTCTCCTACTCCCCTTCACCCATGTTCCCCATCCCCCCACAGCCCCTTCCCTCTGGCAACCATTAGTCTGCTCTCTGTATTTATAGGTCTGATTCTGCTTTTTGTTTGTTTGCTTGTTCATTTGATTTTTTTTTTTTTTTTTTTTTTTTTTTTTTTTTTTAGATTTTTTAAGACATCTGAGTGGAATCATGTTGGTATTTGACTTTCTCAGTCTGACTGACTTCACCCAGCGTAGTACCCTCTAGGTCCATCCATGTTGGAGCTCGTCTTATCGTATCTTTTTTTTTTTTTTTATGAAATTTATTGACAAATTGGTTTCCATACAACACCCAGTGCTCATCCCAAAAGGTGCCCTCCTCAATACCCATCACCTACCCTCTCCTCCCTCCCACCCCCCATCAACCCTCACGCCAGTCAGAGTGGCCAAAATGAACAAATCAGGAGACTATAGATGCTGGAGAGGATGTGGAGCAACGGGAACCCTCTTGCACTGTTGGTGGGAATGCAAATTGGTGCAGCCGCTCTGGAAAGCAGTGTGGAGGTTCCTCAGAAAATGAAAAATAGACCTACCCTATGACCCAGCAATAGCACTGCTAGGAATTTATCCAAGGGATACAGGAGTACTGATGCATAGGGCCACTTGTACCCCAATGTTCATAGCAGCACTCTCAACAATAGCCAAATTATGGAAAGAGCCTAAATGTCCATCAACTGATGAATGGATAAAGAAATTGTGGTTTATATACACAATGGAGTACTACGTGGCAATGAGAAAAAATGAAATATGGCCTTTTGTAGCAACGTGGATGGAACTGGAGAGTGTGATGCTACGTGAAATAAGCCATACAGAGAAAGACAGATACCATATGGTTTCACTCTTATGTGGATCCTGAGAAACTTAACAGGAACCCATGGGGGAGGGGAAGGAAAAAAAAAAAAAAAAGAGGTTAGAGTGGGAGAGAGCCAAAGCATAAGAGACTGTTAAAAACTGAGAACAAAGTGAGGGTTATCGTATCTTATTTCTAAACTTATCTTCCTGTGCGCAGTCGGCCTTCCTCAAGAGTTTTCTGTATTTGCCACCCCTATCGTGGAACGTTCCGTGTACACCTTAGTCCCCTGACAGCAGGCTCACACTTCCAGAATGGTCGCTACTCTCATCGGCTTTGTGGCTAAATCCGATGCCAACCGTTAAGACCTCGTCTTCCGTGAATGCTCAGCAGGATGGCGTTTCACTCATCATCTCCTTTTTTGGAAATACTCTTTGCCTTTGCAGTACTGGTTTCTTTATTTTCCTCTTTTCTAGTATTTACTTCCTGTTTGATTTTGTAGAATCCTCTTTCACTTTTCATTCCGAAATGTAGGATGCCAGAGCGTTCTGTTTCCGCACAATTCTCTTCTACTGAATTTCCCCCGCAGCTTCCACCCCGTTTTGTCACAGATCATCACCCACGTGCTGCTGACTCCCAAGCCTGAGTTCTTTCTTCCACTTTCTTTCTGTCTCTCAGCCCGTGACCTTTCACTGACCTCATCCTCTCCCCTTTTCTTTTATTTAAATTTTTTTTAATGTTTTTTATTTATTTTTGAGACAGAGAGAGACAGAGCATGAGCAGGGGAGGGGCAGAGAGAGAGGCAGACACAGAATCCGAAGCAGGCTCCAGGCTCTGAGCTGTCAGCACAGAGCCTGATGCGGGGCTCAAACTCACGAACTGCGAGTTCGTGACCTGAGCTGAAGTCGGACGCTTAACCGACTGAGCCACCCAGGCGCCCCTCCCTTTTGCATAAATACCCCTGCCTTCTCAGGGGGGTAAATAACCCTCTGCTCCCCTTCCTCGCCTTCTACGATGCCTTCCTGTGAGAGCTTTACAACAGGATCTTTCTAAAATACAAAGCTGGGGTCTCCCAACACTTTTTATGAGTTAGAAGGGTTCTTACCCACTCTCTTCCCTGAAAGCAACCCATAAACAAAATAAAATAAAGAAGAGCAATAATAAAAAAAATCTGTATTCAATAAAACTAGGAAAGATTTGCAGTTCCAAATGACAACCTGTGAAGACTATCCACAAAACATAGTGAAATCGGGCCAAATCAAGGTAGTATATGTGGAAAAAATGCACCTCTATAGATCTCAATCAGCATGTAGGGCTTTCCGAATGTAAGTGTCCATGTTGTGTCTGCGGACTGGGAGTATGGGTGGGCTGCAGAATCATCCCTGAGTCCATTCAAACGCCACACAGTAGTGGAGGGTGGTTTGGAAACTGGGCAGGTATGCCCAGGTTTATGTAATATTTACAAGAAGCAAGATGCTGGTGTGGTAGAGAGGAGGAGGCACGGAAGGAGACAGAAGAAACATAAACACTAAATCATGAGATAAAAATTCAGAAGGTACGGGGGCACCTGGGTGGCTCAGTTGGTTAAGTGTCTGACTTCGGCTCAGGTCATGATCCCATGGTTAGTGGGTTCAAGCCCTGGATGGGGCTCTGTGCTGTCAGCTCAGAGCCTGGAGCCTGCTTCGGATTCTGTGTCCCCCTCTCTCTCTGCTCCTGACCCGCTTACTCTCTCTCTCTCTCTCTTTCTCTGTCGAAAAAATAATAAATAAGCATTGAAAAACTTCTAAAAATTTTTTTAGAAGATACGGTATATCACTGCAAGGTAAATAGGACAATCTCTCCCAGCCACATATGCAGAGATACCACTGGAAGGAGGAGAAAACTTGATAGAAAGGGTAGGAGGGTCCAAAACACTTGGTAAGAAAGCGTTTTGAGACAGAATACCTGATTCCCAGTGGCTGGCTGCCCTAGTTCACTCTCCTGGTCTGTCCACCACACCATCCTTTAGCTCGTGCTATCTCCAGAAGTGACTCCCATAAAAAGAGAAAGAAAATTTGGAGAATAAAATTAAGAAGTCAAATGTATACCACAGCTTAGAAAAATTTTACTGTACAGGGGGACACTATACAAACACTTCTCTACAAAACAAGTAAATTAAAGAAAATCAAGTAAGATATACGATGGCTTGAACAAAATGTATTAAGACAAGAGAAGAAGGAAAGTGACTTAGTAGAACTTGGGGGTGGGGGGGAAGCATGGAGGAGAAAAAGCCATAAAATCATTCAAAGTTAGGGTGGAAGCATCAGCAAGAAAAGTTAGCATGGCGGAAAATATAGTTGGGAACGTGAAAGACAGACTCAGAAGTCAAATAAAACTAAATGAAATGAAGCAAGACTTAGAAAAGCATGGCGGACAAAGGAGGTACAACGTAGGTGTTATTGGCAGCTTGCATAAAGGAGAACAGAACAAACGGAACAGCACCACCAAAAGTCAACAACGTTATAGAAAGGAACTTTCCTGAATAAAGGAGAATCTGCATTTGCAAACTGGAAGAACACAACACAAACCCGGAAATATTGGTACAGAATGATCAATGCACATCCTGGTGACATTACTGGACATCAAGGATGAAGAAAAAAGTCCTCAGGACCTTTAAACATAAGAAACCCCCTACTAACTGAGAAGGGTTGAGCTGTTATCAGCCTTACAACATAAGATTAGACAGGCATATCTCAAGAACATCCAAATGGAAAGGCGTGGAAGTCAAAAATAGCCTAGTCGCCATGTTCGGTGTTAAAACCAGGACTATTGAGGAGTCTCACCAGACAGGGCAGATTAAAAGAGAAAAGAGAGGGGCGCCTGGGTGGCTCAGTGGGTTAAGTGTCTTGACTTCATGATCTCATGGTTCATAGGTTCAAGCCCTACATCGGGCACTCTGCTGTCAGCACAGAGCCTGCTTCGGACTCTCTGTCCCCTCTCTCCCTGCCCTCCCCTGCTCACATTCTCTCTCTCTCTCTCTCTCTCTCTCTCTCTCTCTCTCTCTCTCTTTCTCTCTCTCTCTCTTTCAAAAATAAATAAACATTAAAAAAAATTTAAGAAGAGAGAGAAAAATAGATGAGGAATATGAACATTCGACGTAAAATAAAAGAACAAGAAATAAAAGAAAAAAGAATCTTGTAAACCTACTAGGAAAACCAGGTCAGTTTTAGAAAGTTTTCTTTTGGTTCACCCAAAATGCAAAATGCTTGCGTTCTACGAAACATGAGATTCAAAATAACCTGGTTGGAACTTAGTGAAGCAGAATCTGACTGTGAGCAAGTCAGAAATAAAAGAAATTCTGCACAAAAGTGAGAAATTGTACAATAGGGTAAATTTAAAAATAGTATATTAGACACAGTAGAGTACAGAATTGATAGAGAGGGAAATTGAATTGAAAATAAAGAGGACACGTTTTAGGTTTCCAGTTTGCAGAAGAAAATGGTAAGGAATAAGAACTAACGGTATTATAAAATAGTAATAAAAGAATCATTAAAGCAGAGGTGATGACTACAGTGGACAAAGAATATACTTGTAACCATTGAACAATTCCCAATCACCAGAGAAAAGTCACAAACAAAAGTAGTAAAAAATATTCAAGAGTAGAAGATGGAACTGAATCCAGTCAAGATGAGAGACTGACAACGGCTCGTCGGAGGCAGGGACCCTGGGGTCCTCCCGCGTTGCTGGTGAGGATTGGATTGGCACAGCCATTGAGAAGACCCCAGCAGACACTGTTTAAAAAAGTTCTCTCTTCAGCGGGGCCTGGGGGGCTCCGTCGGTTGAGCATCTGACTCTTGATTTTGGCTCAGGTCACCATCCCAGGGTTGTGGGATCGAGCCCCGTG
Source organism: Prionailurus viverrinus (assembly GCF_022837055.1). Lineage (NCBI taxonomy): Eukaryota > Metazoa > Chordata > Mammalia > Carnivora > Felidae > Prionailurus > Prionailurus viverrinus. The sequence goes on along the minus strand of NC_062576.1, from coordinate 21,823,674 downwards.
GCCGACTCTGCACCGAGCACGGAGCCTGCTTAAGATTCTCTCCCTCTCTCCCGCTGCCCTTCTCTCCCTCTCATGCACTCTCCTTCACTCTATAAAAATAATACATACATACATACATACATACATTTTTTTTTTTTAAAGATTTGACTTTTAAGTAATCTTTACACCCACCGCGGGGCTCAAACTCACAACTCTGAGATCGGGAGTCTCATGCTCTACCTCCTGAGCCAGCCAGGCACCCCTACATTAGTAGACATTGTTAAATGAAGCGTGCGGGTGCCATGTGACCCACAGTTCTCACTTCTGGATGCTTTTCCAGGGAAGCTGTCACACAGGTTTCTGAGGTGACAACTCTGAGGACGTTCGTCCACGAGTTGTTGGTGATGTGGGGATCTGAAGGTACTCTCGGTTCAATCACTAAGGCACAGATAAGTGAAAGGGATGATATGCACACCATGTGACACCATATACAATCAGAAACCAGTGCACACTCAGAAAACGAGGTCCACAGCAAGGTGACATGTGTGAATTAACGCTATGGGCACGTGCAACAATGCTGCAACGTTTACATGTGCAAACAGTTGTCAAAGGGAAGGAGAAGGAAGTTGGAGGGATATGAAAACCCAAGGGGATAAATAAGTAAACCCATTAAGCAAGAGAAGGGCTCTGTCAAATAAGCAAAGAAGGTGTACCACCAAGTGAGGAATGTGATGAACTCTATCTAAATTCCAATCTTATCACACACCGGAAAAATGAACAACTCAACGCCTACACACGACTTGACAACTTCACAGATAAAGAATGCTGCACGTTTCGAGTGGGAAGCAGGAATAAACAGCCTGCAAAATAAGAAAGTTAAGGCTGGCCTCAGATCAAGGACCAAAAGGGACAGAAGGACAGCTTTAGCAGTGTTCCACAGTTGTGTTCTGTGACGAGACGTTCTCCCACTTACCTCGTCCACTTCCTGTCCCAGATCTGGAATCAACCATTTCTCCAAACATCTCTGATCCTTTTTTTTTTTTTAATGTTCATTTTTAAGACAGAGAGAAACAGAGTGTGAGCAGCGGAGGAGAAGAGAGAAAGGGACACAGAATCCAAAGCAGGCTCCAGGCTCTGAGCTGTCAGCACAGAGCCCGAGGCGGGGCTCGAACTCACAAACCTCGAGATCATGACCTGAGCCGAAGTCGGCCGCTTAACCGACTGAGCCACCCAGGTGCCCCCACATTTTTAGTGGGAAAAAAAAGACCACAGTCTGGGTACCAGGGGTGCTCAGTGCTGCTGAGTTATGTATTATTTCTAGGACTCTTCCATGGACAGAGCTAGCACATACGTATTTCTTTTTTTAAATTTTTTTTTCAACGTTTTTTGTTTATTTTGGGACAGAGAGAGACAGAACATGAACGGGGGAGGGGCAGAGAGAGAGGGAGACACAGAATCGGAAACAGGCACCAGGCTCCGAGCCATCAGCCCAGAGCCTGACGCGGGGCTCAAACTCATGGACCACGAGATCGTGACCTGGCTGAAGTCGGACGCTTAACCGACTGCGCCACCCAGGCGCCCCAGCACATACCTATTTCTTAAGAAAAACTATATCTTGCATTTATATCCAGTTCAAAAATCAGGCCTACAAGGATTTTGTCTGACCTCATTAATCTCATATTTGTATCTCTTTTCAACCAAACCCAAAACTCAGTTCTCAGTAACACAGATGTGATTACTCATTTGCCTGATTGTTATCTTGAAATAAATAACAATACCCAAACTATCACCCATAATGCTATTGCTAAAAACAGTTAAAAAATTTTTTTGGCAATATTTTGTCCTTTGGATCTATTCCATTAGGGAGTCACTTGGACTATTTCCTCTACCTGAGATTAGGTCACCAACAGAGTATACAATTAGGTTCCTCCGTTTCAATTTACTTTCAGAGACTGGGGGGGGGGGGGTGTATGTTTCTGTATTTAATTTTTTAAAAAATGTTTATTTACTTTGGGAGAGAGAGGGAACTTGTGTGTGCATCCACTATAGAGAGAGAGAGAGCACTCATGCATGGTGGGGGGCAGAGAAAGAGGGCGAGAGAGAAATCCCAAGCAGGCTCCGTGTTGTCAGTGAAAAGCCTGTCACGGGGCTCGATCCCACCAACCACGAGATCGTGACCTGAGCCGATATCAGGAGTCAGCTGCTTCACCGACTGAGCCACGCAGGCGCCCCTAATTTTGTTTTATGATTGTGTAAAATACAAACAGGGCTTCAAAGGCAGATCTATAATACAGGGTCTGTTTTAAGAAGTCTATTGTCGACTCCTGATTCCTCCAGTGTATTTCTTCTCTTTCCTAATTTAGTCATTTAAGTGTTAAGTTTCATTAGGGTTTAACATATACCTGTTAATTTAATATCTTTGACATGTACTGGTGTATAATAATATGTTATAATAACATAAAATAATATATGTATAGCAGCAACTCTATGTTATGTGTTATTATAACATTGTGTCATAGCATTAATAATTATGTTAATTTAGCACAATTCAACACAGAACATATAATGCTATATTGACACATTTTGTCAATTAGCACAACTTCGCATATACCGTATCTGTATTCAACACCTGTGTTAATCAGATAGGCTGTATGTGAATGTGTGCGTGTGAACGTGTGCGTGTTTTATTTCCCCTTTTTTAGGTAAGGGGTACTGTGGTACACACGCATTTCTGCACCTCGCTTTCTCACTTAACAATATATACTGGAGATCATGCCACATAGCACGGGTTTTGAGAAGACAAGGTTGTAACTCAGAAGGAGAGTCCTTGTTTAAATTCAAAAGCAATAGAAAGGCGGTTTCCAGATATGCAAGGCTATGGAAGTGTTTTGCTAAAAGCAAACCAACAGGGGCACCCGGCAGGCTCAGTTGCTTAAACATCAGACTCTCGATTTCGGCTCAGGTCGTGATCTCAGGGTTCGTGGGATGGAGCCCTGGGTCGGGCTCTGTGCTGACGGACGGAGCCTGCTTGGGATTCTCTCTCCCTCTCTCTCTGCCCCTCCCCTGCTCATACATGCACCTGCTCTCTCTCTCTCTCTCTCTCAAAATAAACTTAAAAAAAAAAAACCCAACAAATGAACTCCATAAAGAATGTATCCATCTCATGTGCAGATGAGAAGTAAGTAAGTAAATCTCAGAGGACGAAATGTGAGGCTAGAGACAACCGGCAGAAAGCGCTAGAATGAATGGAGCATGGAGCTAAGACACGTAAGCACCGTCAGCCGATAGTGTGCAAATGTGAACGGACCTTCGAAGACTCCGGTGATAAAACGGTCATATTTTGAAAATGAGAGCCCGAGTTTAACATTTCAGATAATAACTAACGGCAAGCAAGAAGGGAGAGTAATAAAAACAAAGGATGCTATTTTTCTCGTCTGCGGATACCGTGTATCCTTGATTTTAATAACTGAAGAAATGGATATTCAATTTTTTAAATTGAACCAGCAGCATACTGTCTAAATTACTAATGAAAGGGAAGGGAGATTCTTGTGGGAGCCTCGGAGGCCTGAGGGGAAGCAGCAGCGGGTTCAGGCGGGTTCAGGGGCTGCCCGGCCCTTCTCCTGGATCCCCCTCTGGGGTCTGGGCTGCATGCGTGGTATTCACCCGCTGCAGGATGTCCACACCGCTGACGTGCGAGACCACAAGAACAGACATGGTTTCCGTCCGTGCTTATGGGGTCCAGCTTCTTGTTCTCTTGAACTTCAAGCTCTAGCATTAGACACCCAAATAGCCTTCCAGAAACTGCTTACCTACCTCGGCTGTGTCCATTCACATTCCTATAAAAATTCGTATCCGTGTGCTTATGTGCACACATGTGCGTTTTCTAGCTGTTCTGCTTCTTGGATTGAACCCTGGCGGATAACAACACCAACACGAACCACGTATATACTATAAATTCAGGGACATAAATATATCAGGGAAATGGCCTTGAGCTGGTGATTAACTCGAGTTTGGGCTCTGCCAGCCACCATGTAGAATATTGGGCAAATCCTATTACTCTGAATCTGTTTCCTCGTCTGTGATATGGTGGGTTGGTACCACTAATCCCTAAATTTGTGTCATTCTTGTTGTTGTTTTTAGAAGCTGTACTTTGACATCCACTGACAAGCTGTGAAATCAATATAGTCCGTAGTGACCAGCATCTAGAAACGTTAAATGGAATAGAATAGAATAGAAAATACCAAAGTGCATTATGTGTATTAGGGATAATATTTTTATTTCAAGTAGATAGATAGTGGGTGCCTGAGTGGCTCAGTCAGTTAAGCGTCCAGCTTTGTCTCAGGTCATGACATCACAGTTTATGGGTTTGAGCCCCATGTCGGACTCTGTGCTGACAGCTCGGAGCCTGGAGCCTGCTTCGGATTCTGTGTCTCCTCCTCTCTCTCTGCTCCTCCCCCACTCGCACTCTGTTCTCTCTCTCTCTCTCTCTCTCTCTCTCTCTCTCTCTCTCTCTCTCTTTCTCTCAAAAATAAACATTAAAAAAAAAACCAAGTAGATAGCTATGAATGTTGTCATATAAAATGTATTTCTTACTGGGAGTCAGGTTAGAAAAGCCTGAAAAATACTTCTTTTTCTTTTCTTTTTTTTTTATGTTTTATTTATTTTTGAGACAGAGAGAGACAGAGCATGAGCAGGGGAGGGTCAGAGAGAGAGGGAGACACAGAATCTGAAACAGGCTCCAGGCTCTGAGCTGTCAGTACAGAGCTCAATGCGGGGCTCAAACTCACGAACCATGAGATCATGACCTGAGCCGAAGTCGGATGCTTAACCGACTGAGCCACCCAGGCACCCCAAAATATTTCTTTTTTGCAATGATCAAGGAAATTATTCCTCAGGTCTAAGACGATGTATTTACCGAATCTGGACGATTCCAATAAGGTAGAGGATGGAAAACCATAGATTACATCCCGCACCTACTGTGTCTGGCTAGTCCATTCACTCAGTTTTTGTTTTCCTCAGCTTGTAATGTCTGGGTACATGCATGAACCACCCAGCATTTTAAGCCTGAATTGCTTATCGATGTGAAAACTTGCAGAGATGCATAACATCCGGGTTTCTGGCTTCTCTCGAAATTCCAGAATGTCTGCTATATTGGGTGGACTTTGGTTCGGCAGTGGTCAGCTAGAAATGCACAGGGATTGCTCCCCAGTGCGATGGGCATGTGTTTTTAAAATGCAGGTTTTATTTATTATTATTCAGGGATATGAGAAGGCCAAGAGATTAGGAGACAACTGCCACTGCATAGGTAATCTGGCACTCACAGAAGAGAGGGCCATGCCATGCTAGGCCATGCCACGGGGTGGAGGGGCGCACGGGGGAACACCAGGGTTGGTCAGGAGGCAGGAGTGCGGAAGTGAGGGCAACATCCTTTATTGTGGTATCACAGGCAGAGACAAGGCGGGATGCGCAGGCCTGGGGTTGGCCAGAATGAATCATTTCAGCAGCTCCGGGGGTGGGACTGCCCTTACTTGTCTGGTACTTGGTCCTGGGGAGACGGCGGCCCAGAGCATATGAAGAAGCCCTTACAGAAAAGTTGGGGGTGTGAGCTCTGGATTGGTCGGTTTGCTTATGCAAGGCATGCGGGCTGGCTTGTCCTTCACCATCTCTAGGAATTAGCCTAGCCCTTCCCAGGGCGGTCTCTCCAGGGCCAGCGAGACCCTAAGAGCATCAGAAATACAGAAACTAAACAAGGCACGATCCATACAGCATGTGGGTTATAATTTGCTCCAGTCCCTACCTGGCCGAGCTCACTCATTCGTTCCAGGCACTGGAGTTCAGGACTCCCAGCTTGACATCAATTTCCCACCGGTACCGTGATGAAGAATGTCTTTCAGCCTTGGAGACAGCTACGCGTGTTTCAGCTACACACTGTGAACCGCAGAGAAGACAGAAGCGCAGGGTAGCTGTCCTGCGTGGGAAGTAACATCGCAGAAAGGGAAGTGGTGATACACCAGGTCTGGTGCTCACCGCTCACGACTGACGATCTGGGCCGCTGGTAGAGGCACAGGTGTCTCCATAACCTCTGACTGGCAAATGACCCATTGTCAAGGAGACAGAATTTTTCTGGCTGGATTATCAATAGGGCTCAAATCCCTTTGGACAGTAATTGTCCTTGGTCAATGCCATCGAAAGCATTACTTGGATTTTTTGTTTTTAAATTTGGGACCAGGACTTAGGATCGTGTCTCCTTACCAGTATCGATGCCTTTGGGGGAAGAAGTCAGCATTTTTTTTTTTCTTTTTAAGAACTCAGCACTTTAGGATGTTCACCAGGAGGACAGTATGCCAAAGAGACACCGCATCTCATCAAGCCTCGCTGCCCTTGTCGTCTTAGATCCTGAATTACGTGACAAAAATGCTCTTTCCCTCTTGATTCGTATCCATTGCAATGCAGTGATGAGCCTCATGTTTCGTAGGGGTGCACGTAGGGTCCGGCATTAGAAGGAGCTGGGTTCAAATCCCAGCTTTCACCACTTCACCTTGTGTGATATTGCAATGAACTTCATTGCTTTTAGTCCTTTCTCCAGCTACAGAACTGGGATAATAATATCTATCTGGGTTTCTGTGAGAGATAAGTAAGTCACTTCAGTAAAGCATTTAGACCCATGGCTGGCACAAAATAAGTGTTTGTATATAATGGAGGTTATTCAATTATTATTCATCCAATATGTCACGCATGGTGCTCCTGCCACAAAGATAAGGCATGGTCTCTGTCCTAAGAAAATGCGATCCAGTGTGGTTAAGTGTTGTAAATCAGAAAGGTACAGAGTTTGCACGAGGAGGGATCTGTTCTGGGGAAAGAGGTGGAGTACATTAAGGAAAGCATTCAGGAGGGAGGCCAGGCACAGGGTAGGATAAATGAGATCCCTCAAGGAGCCATTCTCATGCCCCTGAGAGTGAGTGTCCGAAATTCTGCATCCTGGGCACCTGTCTTGCCTCAGTTTAGCCCTGGACCCCTCCCCCCCATTCAAGAGAAGGTGCCATTAGAATTAGATCTTGAAGGATAGCATGAGATGGTCAGATGACATCCCAAGCAAAGGGGAAGGTGTCTAAAAAGCATCAAGCAAGAAAATCGAAGAGCGCATTCATGTAATTCACCGGGAACGAAACATAATGGGGCCACCAGGAAGGGTGAGTACTCCAAGCGGAGTGTGGCGTGACTACTCAGGTGGGGAGGGGTCGCATAGTGAAGAACATTTCTGGGCACGCAAAGGAACTTGGCATTTATCCTTGGCCATGGGGAATCTCTGTAAAAAACTTAGTAATACACTTAAGAAGAGACGTACAGGACCTAAGCAAACACAAATATAAAAATTTTCTGGGAGGCATAAAAGAAGTCTCGAACGAATGGAGACACAGAGAGTTATTTTTGTATTCCTGATATCGTCGCGACTCGACGTAAATTCTCAAAACTGCATGGTCCTCAAACTGTTACTGTCAGACTCAGTATCATCCAAGGGATTTCCACTTGGCTTAACTCCGTCAGATCCTGGATGATGTCAATCGGTAAAAAGTACAACCTTCTCTCTCACCACTGTGATTTCTGAACTTGCAGTAACTCATGAAGTTCCGGAGGAGTGAAGGAGCCAGGGCAAAAAACGGGGGCTTTCTGGGCCCCTCCTCCATGTGTCTGGTGATACATATGCCCGGGATATTTATATGAGACCACACACTGGGGACGAAGTCTAGTACGGAGTGATACTGATCATGTCATCACTGTAATGCTTGGAAACTTGGAGCCATAATTAATTTGCTTTGAGAGAGAAAAAGAAATGGAACATTTCTTGTTTCGTATAGAGAAATTCTTACCTGCCCCCATTAAGAATCAAGAATCCCTTTTTTAGGGAGGAAGCATATACTTATCTTGATGAGCACCGAATAACGTATAGAATAGTGTTTGACTATTATTTTGCCCACCTGAAACTAATATGGCATCATATGCTAATTATCTTTCAATTTGAAAAAAGGACTTCTTTTTTAAAAATCCAAGTAAGCCCTGCAATATATAATCACTGCCTCTAGTGAAGTCAACGATGTCGGTCAACGCCTTGCAACAATATTTTGCATAACGATAATGAAGAAGCAAAGAATACCTAGCATTTATTTGTTTGGTGCTAATTCATCCACAGCTCAGCTACTGTTTGGCTTTGCTAGGTTGGCCCCCCATGGTTTGAGCACCAGGAGGCACGTTGGGTTCAGGTCTTTTCCACATGCCTCCTTATTCTTTTAAAAAAATTTTTTTTAAGTTTACTTATTTTGAGAGAGACACACACACACAGAATGTGAATAGGAGAGGGGGAGTGGGGGGGGAGACACAGAATCCAAAGCAGGCTCCAAGCTCTGAGCTGTCAGCATAGAGCCCCATGTGGGGCTCAAACCCACGAACCATGAGAGCACGACCTGAGCCGAAGTCGGAGGCTTAACAAACTGAGCCACCCAGGCACCCCCACATGTCTCCCTATTATTATTATTATTTTTTTTTTGTATCAGCCACTTCCTAGAGCGTGCCCTCCTTGTGGTAGGTCATGTGAGCGAAAGAAGGTAGTGGGAACACAGGCTTCCTCTTCAGGCCCTGGTTTGGGACTGGCACCTACGATTGTGTGAGGCAAAGCCAATCAAATGGCCAAGGCTCCAGGGTACTCTGGCCCAAGGGAGTATCCTGGACAATAATCCAATCTGTCACGGTCACATAACGGGACAGTTGGGTTTGCTCACAACCCAAATGATAAAAGCTCATTGACTGCACGTTCTTTGATAAGTCACTTCTAAGAGTGGTTTCAGTCTACCTTACAGGCTTATTTTGGGACTCCCGGGGACGCAGAAACACTCTGCAAAAGCCAGAGCACCTGAAATGTGCTTTTCATAATTGTTTCAATGGCAAAATCAAACATGTCTGTGAGTCCTCACCCCGAGCTTCCTACTTAGATGCTAATTTTCTGGCAGATGGCTCTGGGGACAGCCTAATGCTGCCCCTGCTGGGTGGGACAGTGCAGGCCACACTGTCGATGGAGGCACGTACTAACAATGTATGCTGGGTCTCTTTGAGCATCTAGTATTTATCGAATTCGGGCTTTCAACCTGCCCTCCATTGCAATGCAGAAATCCTGGAACTCTACTCTTTTTCCTAGAAAGCCCATGTGTTAACCCAAAACGAGCCTTAGGGGGCCAACTACTCTTCGTTCGGCTCAGACCCTGCAGACACCCCGTCCCCGTTACTGACAAATGTCCTCCGATGTCCTGTCCGTGTCACCTGCACCGCCGATAAGGGCAAATCGCTTGCAGATAGGCGAGAATGACTCTGGGATTGGGAATCAGGATGCCTGCCTTCCAGGGCTGGCACTGCCTCTTTTCCTTCTGTTTCCTCATCTGTAAAATGGAGATTAGAATAACTGCCCTACTTTCTCACACGGCGGCTGTGAAGACAAAATGAGAAGAGCATGTTGCAAAATAAGAAACACTATTCAAATGCAAGACAATTTTAGATTCTTCGATGCCTCCCTAACTGCATAATAGCCCCTCACATTTCTACAATGCTTCTCATTTTTCAAAGCGCTTCCAGTTGCATTGTCTCTTTCTGTCCACACCACAGTTTCTCGATGTTTCCGGGGAGGAAGTGGAGGACTGGAACAGTCCTGTGGCTTGCCTAGGGCCAGCGGGTAAGTCACAGGGCCGGGAAAGCAGCCAATTTCCCTGGTGCGAGTCCTGTATTTTCCCCTTTGGGATCCACTGCTTCAGCTTCTCTGTCAGTGCCCTTGGACGTCCGTCTGGAGAAGTGTGTCTGAGGCCAATGTTGCCGGTGGTGTGAGGGCGGTCAAGGTGTGGAGCGACTTCCTCCCGGGAAAGTGAGCTTAGGGATCCAAAGTTTAATTCCAGGACTTGTCCTGGGCAATGCTTGGGTGGGTTGGGGGGAGGGTCCCCATGGTCCAAGCCCCTGGGTCACTGGCAGCCTCTGCCCCATCTCATTCTACCAGCTTCTTCGTAAGATGGTGGGAAAATGGCCACCAGTTAAGACACCTGACAGCGATTTCCTGAATCCCTTACGGCGATGAGGCAAAGTCCTCTGGGACATAAAACTATCTACTTACTTAAAATGGAAAGAAACTCAGAGATCTTTGTATTCCAGACAGTTCATTCAGCGGCTAGAAGATAGAGGCTGACAGAAGACAAGAAAGTTACTCATGGTTGGAGAATGGATTTGGGGTTCTCGCAGATTTGGGGATTCATTCTCCGCTCTGCCACTTACTGATGGGGGGGACCAGGATGGTTGGGGAGGATCTTTCATTTAAGAGCGAAATCAACGTATTTAAAGTGCCGAGTACCTAGGGGTCACTACAACTGTAGCAGAGTCTGAATAAACTTCTGATGATTTCTTTAGGTTGCTTTTCTAGAAATAGAAGTACCAAGGGGCACCTGGGTGACTCAGTCGGTTAAACATCCGACTTCTGCTCAGTTCATGATCTCATGGCTCTCGAGTTCGAGCCCCATATTGGGCTCTGTGCTGACAGAACCTGCTGCAAATTCTGTGTCTCCCTCTCTTTCTGCCCCTTCCCTGTTTGCGCGCGCTCTCTCTCTCTCTCTCTCTCTCTGTCAAAAATAAATAAACATTAGAAAAAAGAGGTAGAAGTACCAAGTCAAATGATCTTTAAAAACTCTTGATAAGAATTGCCAACTCGGGCTCCAGAAATGTGATTTTAAGTCTTTATATTCCCATCCATTGTGGCCACACATAGTTGATCATACCCTTGCAGACTCTGGGTGTTATCTTTCTATAATCTTTACTAATTTTACAGGTGAAAAATGCTACTCATTATTATTTTGGTGCAAACTTCTTTGATTATTAGTGATATTAAATATGTGTTTTAATTGTATCTTTTTACTAGCAAAGTTTGTCTCTTTTATGTCGTCAAATTCATTAAAGCTTAAAGCTGATCTCACTATGCCCGCTCCCTGCTAACTCTCCTAATATTTTCACCCAAATACCATCATTATTACATGAGATACCCTTTGATGGGTATGTGTTGATCAGCACAAATCTATTTTGGCAGAGTAAGGAAATGTAGTAGATTGAATAACAGGAATATAGAAAGATATTTGGTTAGAGATTTTGTAATGGGTGTATGCACTTGAGAATATCTTGTTTTTTATTTATTTATTTATTTATTTATTTTTAATTATTTTTAATGTTTTTATTTATTTTTGAGACAGAGACAGAGCATGAATGGGGGAGGGGCAGAGAGAGAGGGAGACACAGAATCGGAAGCAGGCTCCAGGCTCTGAGCCATCAGCCCAGAACCCGACGCGGGGCTCGAACTTGCGGACCGCAAGATCATGACCTGAGCTGAAGTCGGACGCTTAACCGACTGAGCCACCCAGGCGCCCCGAGAATATCTTGTTTTTAGAAAAAAAATAGTTTGAATCAATAGACTTGACTGAATGGAATGTGCTGGCAGAGGAATACGGCATGACCGGCATGATATTTGGATTTGCAGACATGATAACGAGGAAGATATGGTAAATCTTTAATATTCTGGTGACCCCAAAAGGTGGAAAGGAACTGGGGCAGGATTTGAGAGATGTTCGTGCACAGCATTACTTAAACCATGTGGACCAGGCTGGAACACAGAAAAAGAAGGTACATAATGCCCACTTTCCTGGCTATGGCACCTACTTTTTGTTTCTCCTATTGGATCACAGATGTAAAACCTTCAGTACCGGAAGAAAATAATATAATCTTGAGGTAGACAGGATTTCTAATTTTTACGTGATCAGTCGCCAAAGAAAACAATCTCTACGTAACCATCAGAAATTTCTACATATAAAGCACTGCACATGTAAAATTGAAAACAGAACCGAAATGTGGGGAAAATATTTGCAACATACATGAAAATAGTTAAGTTCCTTTATGTATATAAATGGAACCCCCAAATAATAAGGAAAATACAAAGATTTCACCAGAAATGTGACCCTCAGATGTGAATAAACAATTGTCTAAAAGAAACTAAGAGATGATAAATGTCTGAAAAACTGCCCAGCTTTGCTCGTATTAAATGCAAATTATTTAAGCAGTGTGATAACACTTCAAAGACATAACATTAATTATAAAATAGCATGATATAGAACTTGCATAATTACAGGTTTATTTAAAAACAACAACAGGGGCGCCTGGGTGGCGCAGTCGGTTAGGCGTCTGACTTCAGCCAGGTTACGATCTCACAGTCCGGGAGTTCGAGCCCCGCGTCGGGCTCTGGGCTGATGGCTCAGAGCCTGGAGCCTGTTTCCGATTCTGTGTCTCCCTCTCTCTCTGCCCCTCCCCCGTTCATGCTCTGTCTCTCTCTGTCCCAAAAATAAATGTTGGAAAAAAAACAAAACAAAACAAAAAAAAACAACAACATCCATACTTATATATCGTCCCCCATGTTGATGGTGGTTATTTTTAAGTTAAGAGATTGTAGGTGATTTCTCTCTCTCTCTCTCGTATTAATTAAAACTTTTTCTATGATAAGTATTAATTGCTTTTGAGACAAAAAGACCAGTTATTTACTTAAGTATTTACTTACTGTTTTAGTGATAAAATCCACAGCAGACGTTGTTGTATGGAAATGGGTATTCTCATGTCCCCACTATAGGAATATAAACAATAAGTTCAACATTTCTGGGAACTGATTTGTCAGGAGAGAAACTTTCAGAACGTATATACTCTTCAAGCTGATAATTCTGCCTTATTCAATTTATATTAAAATATACGAAGGGCATAGTAGAAACAAGAATATTCATTACAATGTAGCTATTTGCAGTTAAAATTTGTGACAACTTATATGTTCAAGAAGACAGAACTGGAATATAATTACGGAGTAATTAGTACTGCTCTGAGCATGGTATTTGAAGTGTTTCCAAAAAGTGAGTCGTGCTCGAATAAATTTGAGAAATACCATGTTAAACAAAGTCAAATATTTTTCTTCAGTTGTAGGATTTTCAGAGACTTCAATAACTAATGTGCATTATGACAATTCAAACAGGCACTATTTTCCGAACTTATTTTACCGCAGAATTTCTTTTTCTCTCAAGGTAGCTATGGAAATCTTCTAGAACAATGTTCAGAGAACATCAGTTTTGGAAACATTGCCACAGAGAGTCCTTCAAATGGGGTTGTAGGAGAGTATTCCATTATCTAGAAAGATACACAATACATACGAAAATATGTGTCATATAAATTCATTTCATATGAAATGATGGACGATATATCAAATTTCATATCACATGAAATGATACAGCAGTTTACAGAAGAGTAGACATAACGTGATCCCATTAATGGGGGACCACGAGCACATTGGAAAGAAACTGGCCAAAAAAAAATTAACAGCAAAGCTTTTTTTTTTTTTTTTAATTTTCTTTTATGTTTATCTATTTTTGAGACAGAAACAGAGCATGAGTGGGGGAGATGCAGAGAGAGGGGGACACAGAATCCGAAGCAGGCTCCAGGCTCCAAGCTGTCGGCACAGAGCCTGACGCGGGGCCCGAACCCACCAACCGTGAGATCATGACCTGGGTCGAAGTCGGACGCCCAACCGACTGAACCCCCCAGATGCCCCAGCAAAGTTTTAAAAGTGGTCATGTCTGCGTAATGGAAAATGAATAATCTTTCCTTTTTTGCTTTTTGCTTATACACATTTAATAGGATTTCACAAGGAACCTATATTACCGTTGAAGTAAGGAAAATGATAAAAGTTATAGAAATGATGTCGGGGAATATGCAATATATTGTTCACAATGTGTTCGCTGTGAAAAGGAGGTTACAAAGCAGTTTGTTCAGTATGGTATCTTTTTAAAAACATTTCGGTGTATGGATAGCCGTGCAGAGAAAAAGGAAATGTACCAAGATATTAAGTTATTACTTGGGGTCACATCTGGGATTACAGATAATTTTACGTAAACAGATCCCTTTCCTGTTGGACTCTTGTAAGAATGTGACTCAAACCTCTTGATCCTCCAGGGGGAGGGTCTCCAAGGTGGGATGCCCATACCCCAAGGAGGGTGCGAGATGATGTATTGGTTGGGGAACATTATTAGAGCGGTAGTAGTCATGTACATAATGTGTAGTCATGTACATAACATGTATTTGCACAGTAGGACTTGTATGAAGTTTGTAGATGCGTTTCCATACATTAGCAGTGCATTCTCCAAATATTTTCCCACAGGGTATCATAATCAAAGACTGTGCCACTAGTATACTCAACCACTGGCAAGTGCCATCAGTGGCCACACTTCCAGGCTTCTGAAAGATAGTGTCCTTATGACACGGGCTTAAATCTTCCCTCTGGTTTTGCCGACCAAAGGTCCGAAGACCCCAGTTTTCTCCTCTGTTCAGTTTCCGAGGTCCGAATCTCTGCTCTCAGGATAAGGGAAAGGGCATTATATTGGTGAGATAGCCACTAAAGCTAAATACTAAATATACCTGGCCCTTCATCTTCTGGATGCAAGATGATTGCCATTCTTGGCCCTGTTGGGTGGACCCACGTGACCCAGTTCTGGTCAGAGAGGTGTGAGTTGTAGAGTGTAGAGTAGGCATTTGATTACTGCTGTGAGACCCTCCTTTCTAGCACCATGACCCGTGATGTTTGATATTCGGGGGCTCCCGTCGGGCTGAGGTCTAGAGAGAGGACAAATATGACAGAGAGCAGAGCCGCAGCTCAGTGAGTGGGAAGTAAGTCCCAAGTGTCCATCAAATGGATGGGCAGATACAGAAAATATGTTGTACGTATATATAGTAGAATATTATTAAATCACAAAAGGGAAGGAAAAACTGACATTTGTGACAACACGGGTGAACCTAGAAGACATTATGTTCAGTGGAATAAGCCAGACACAGAAAGACAAATACCATATGTGACCATATGTGATCTCAGTTATATGTGATATATAAAAAAGTAGAACTCAAGAGAACCCGAAAACAGAATGGGGTATACCAGGGGCTGGGGGCAGGTGTGTGTGTGTGTGTGTGTGTGTGTGTGTGTGTGTGTGTGTGAAATGGGGAGATGTTGGTCAAAGGGTACAAACTTTTAGTTATAAGATGAATAAGTTCTGGGGACCTAATGTGCAGTTAATAACACTGGGCGCCTGGGTGGCTCAGTCAGTTGAGCATCCAACTCTTGATTTTGGCTCAGGTCATGATCCCAGGGTCATGGAATTGAGCTCTGAGTCAGGCTCTGCACTGAGCTTGGAGGCTGCTTAAGTTCCTCTCTCTCTCTCTCTCTCTCTCTCTCTCCCTCTGCCCCTCTCCCCCACTTGCACACTCTCTCTCTCTCTCTCTCTCTCTCTGTCTATAATTAATTAATTAATTAATTAATACCATATTATATACTTGAAATTTGCTAAGAGAGTAGATCTTAAGTGTTCTCATAAAAAAAGTATGTGAAGTGATGAAGGTGTTAGTATATTTAATGTATACTGAATCATCACATTGTGTACTTTAAATATATACAGTTTTTATTTGTCAATTATCTTTCAATAAAGGTGACCAAAAAGAGAAAATAAGCTCTGATTTGTTTAAGCCCATGAAAGTTGGGGGATAGTTGTTACTACACACAACCTAATCCCTGCTGACTTTGAGATCAGAGTTCACCAGTTAACTCCAGGTGTTATAGACGGGCTTGAACCCATCCAACGTTGAGGCCCTATCCTTGGTTCTTATGGTGAAATGGAATATAATTGCATATATTTTTTATTTCTTTGTATGATTAAGGACTACTTATTGCTGACCTCCTAAAGGGAATTATTAAGCATTTAAAAATGTTCATCTACAGAAACAAAAGTTAGTAAGTTACTAGATTTTTCCAAGGACTTTAATTTATTTTTCTGCTAAGAAATATTCTTTTCCTCTCGACCTATTTCCACAATGGGCTCTCCCCAGGCTCCTTTTCTAATGTCTGCCTGGTGGGTAAGGGATTACAGCAGAGTTATAGCTTATGCAGGAGTGAGACTTAAAAGCCAGTGAAGAGAAAACAATACATAAAAATAGTTCATTCTCAAAAATATTTTTCAGGGGTTTTCTAGTTTTAAAAAGTGTTGATCACAGCTCTAAAGCATTAAAACCCTTGGACATTTCTTAAGTTGCTTCTAAAGAATAGTATGCATGACTTTGCACATACAAACCTGCACACGTACATAAACATTGACATATATAGTAATCTAAAATATGCCATAAGGGGTACACAAGCATCTGCACCGACACACTAGAATCACACTTAGTGTGACAAACACTTGCACTATGAGATTGATGGGGGAAATCGGTGGACTGATGTCAACTGTCTCACGCTCACCTTCGGACATAAGCCTATGGAGCGTGTGGTGGACAGACTTGCTGCATTATTTAACATGTTTGAATTTTTGAATGTTACATGCATGGCTTTTATGGTTAAGCTACGCTTCCTTGGTATGGTATTTGATTCTCTTCTTTCTCTTCTATGGGTTGATTGACTTTCTCCCTTTAAGGAAAGCAGAGCTGGGGCGCCTGGGTGGCTCAGTCGGTTGAGCGTCTGACTTCAGCTCAGGTCATGATCTCATGGTCTGTAAGTTCGAGCCCCAAGTTGGGCTCTGTGCTGATGGCTCAGAGTCTGCTCGAGATTCTCTCTCCATCTCTCTGCCACCTCCCTGCTCGTGCTCTGTCTCTCTCTCTCTCTCTCTCAAAACAAATAAACTTAAAAAAAAGGAAAGCAGAGCTAATATATCTATCCAGCCATTTGTTACCGAGGAAATTTCCTGTTGGCCAAATGGATGCATGCTCACTCCTAGAAGAGTAGATACGCCATAACCTACATGTGAGCCTCTGCTACCCGTTTTCTGACATCTGGCCTCTCACGAGTTGGGCTCCAGGCGGACGGGGCTGGCTCCTGACCCGGATATTCACTTTGCAGCTCCAGATTTTCCACCCACTCTTCTCCACCCGGTTCTGTGCTCTGGGGGCTGCATCATCGAGCCCCCCTCCCTCACCTGGTTTCTGGTTGTGCGAGACCAGTGGGGAGCACCAGCAAATGGGAAGGTGGATGAGATAGACATCCATCCCTCCCACGCTGCTCAGGCTGCTGGTTGGGCTTCTTTGTGGACGCCCTGTCCACAACCCTCCAAATCTCCTCAAACACTTGCTTCCTTTGCTTCTTCAAATAGCTGGCTTCCCTTGCTAATGGCTTTTTCCTAATTCTTACTAATGGTCTTGAGGTGCTGCACCCTGTCTGTTGATTTCTCTTATTTCTGCCCACTGTTTTCTAAGTGATCCCATCTGGAAACTCTCCTTCAGTTACCCCTTCAAGCACATTATGTATTTCCTGCTGGGACCTGAACCCTTACAGCCTTATGGGAGCCCGGGTATCACGGGGAAGTTGAAACTATGTCAGTCTTCAATGCAGCCGGTATCCTTGGGGGAAAATGCCTCTCTGTTCTTAAAAATTAAGAAGTAAAGGCAGGCAAGGAATAATACAATGAATTCCCATGCATCTAAAGAAATAAAAATGTCAGAACGCCTGGGTCGGTTGAGCGCCTGACTTTGGCTCAGGTCATGAGTTTGAGCCCCGTGTTGGGCTCTGTGCTGACAGCTCAGAGCTGGAGCCTGCTTCAGAATGTGCGTGTGTTTGTGTGTGTGTGTGTGTGTGTGTGTGTTTCTCTCTCTCTGCCCTTCCCCCACACATGCTGTCTTTCTTTCTGTCTCTCTTTCTCTCTCGCTTTCTTTCTCTCTCTCTCTCTCTCTCAAAAATAAATAAAGTTTAAAAACATTTTTTTAAAAAGAAGTAAGGATGTCAATATTGATAAAAATCTATCTTTCTAAATAATCTCCTTTGCAGTACATCCCCATGGTGTTTTCGAGCTGAGAATTCAAGCCAGGACCTACCTTGCTCACAAAAAGGACAGATTTCAAGGTGAGCTGTGCCATCTGGGGCATTTCGAAATGTACACGTTGAACCTGTGAGCGAGAGTCTGTGTGTGGCTGAGAGAGAAATCTTTGAGGGAGACTTCGGAGAATGATATGCTTGACCCAGCAGCAATTCTATGCAAGCAACTGCTCTTCTCTGAGTCGCTGGGTGCAAGCTGAGAGCACCAGCTTCGGAATGGGACAGGATTGCCCGCATGGCGATCTGGACTCTTTTATTCGTGTCCTCTGTGACCTTGAAGGAGCATTTTGAGGGAGCTCCTTGGCTACGGAGGCCCATTCTCGACACCGGAAGACACGCCCAAGGGGGCACGGTGTTGAGGATGTATAATGTTGTGTACGGGAGCACTCACTGTACCGAGAGCTTACAGTCTCACAGGGGAAATGAGGTACGCAGGCTGATAAATACGATGCGAGGTGACGTGCCATAAAGGTGGTGAAACCTTACGGCTAGATCGTCAAGGTTGCGCGGAGGGAATGGAGGAAAGAATCTTGGAACCATAGCGCCCAGCTCCCTTGCCATGCAGGTGACGACGCGGACAGGACCACGGTTTCTAGCTCCGACCCAACTCCCACTGTCTGCTCTCCACTGCGTTACCTCTCACGCCCATTCCGGCTCAAAGTGGCAGTTTTATTCTAGGTAAGCAAGATATCAGCACAATTTCACTCTTTTCCCTTTTTAGAAAGTTAAAGTAGCACATATTGCAGGGATAAGAAAATCCAGATAAGCAAAGAGCTCTGTAGTTGGCACGACCGTGCCAAGGCAGTTCCCGCTGGCTGACTAGAGTAGGCAAGAGCATGGGTTCTGGAACATGCCACCGAAAGACTGTCCTGGCCCTAACTCCAGCCAGGCTCCTGTGAGTCCTCGTTCTGATGAGGTCTCGCCCTTGGGCTCCGTCCTTGGCCCATTCAGTCCAGTTTTAGCAAGAATCCTGCTGGGGCAGTTTAGTGAAAATCCCCCACCTTTGATATCTGATTAGATTCCTCCCCCTCCAGCCTTGGTATCTGACAAGCCATGACATCGGACCCAATTCCTTCTTCCCCCACCCTTGATACCTTATCACCCTGGCCTGCCTTGAGTAAAACTCCTGTGCAGTTGGTTTAGGAGATAGCCCCCCTACCTTGATGCCCCCTTTTAATAATTTCCCATCCGCGGACCCCCAGCCCGATCCTTGACTGCAAATCTCTACTTGTTCTTGTTGTTTGTGAGGTTGAGCCGATCTCTCTTCTCTACCACAAAACCCCCATCGCAGTGGTCCCCCTGAAAAGAGTCTTACCATTTTTAACAAGAGCCACGAATAATTTTTTTCTTTAGCATTACTACCTGGGTTCAAATTCCAGTTCCGCTATTTATGGTCTGTGTATTATTCTCTTTACTTACAAAATGAAAATGATAAGACCTACCTCATAAGCGTTGTGTAGGAATTAAATGAAGTGATCTATCTATTTATATCTGTATCCGTATCCGTGTGCCGACCTATATCCATCTAGGACAGTGCCCGGGACCTGGCGACAGTCCATACTTTTTGGCTGTTACGATTTCTTCCACTAGAATATAAGCCCTGCAGGTAGACTTTGAGTGTCTTTTTCCACTGCCCTGTGTCCAGTGATTCAGGAAGCATCCAGGACATGGTAAGCTTTCAGTAAATACTTGATGAATGAATAAATGACTGAATGCATTTCTCTGTTTCCCTTTCGCCGAGTTTGGAGGCCGTGGTGAAGTCCTCACGCCTGCCCAAGGTGACAGAACAAAGCCTCGTGTCGTTTCCTCTGTGCGGTAGCCAATTAAGGACAGAGAGTGCTTTAGGGTGTATGCACTCACTCATTCACTTGACAAATATCTAGTGGTGGCAAGTGGTAGAGATAAAGAGAGGACTAAGACTCCGAGTGAGGTGAGGGCAGAGAAAGATCACATACAAGGTACAGGGGATTTCCAGCATCCTTCCCAAGCTAGTTGCTGCATCAAGGGAAGAGCACGTGTTGGCAAGCAACGATGTTAGAGAAGTAGGCGGAGGTCACATCGTGGAGGACTTTGCGGGCTTGAGTTGGGTTCCACAGAAGCAATCCCGGAGACGGGGATTCAGATGCCAGTGATTCCTTAAGAAGTGCTCCTTATAGAAGCAGCAATGGAAAAGGAAGCACGTGAAGGAGGAGGAGGAGGAAGAGGAGGGACAGGAGGCGAGGAGGAGGAGGGAGAGGGAGGAGAAGACTTCCCAATGGAAAACAGCATTTGTAAACCATATATCTGATAAAAGAGGTTCATATCCAAAGGATACTTTTTAAAAGACTCCTATAACTCAACAGCAAAACAAACACAAAGCGTCTACTTTTAAAATAAGCCAAAGAGCTGAATAGACGTCCGTCGAAGGAAGGTATATGAATGGCCAACGTGTGCTTGAAAAGATGCTCAACATCACCCATATTAGAGAAAGGCAGATCAGAAGCACAGTGAGCTATCGCATGCCTGCTGCAATGGCCATCGTCACAAAGTCAAGAGATAACCGATGCTGGTGAGGATGTGGAGAAGAGGCAACACCGTGCACCACGGGTGGGAATGAAAGCTGGTCCAGCCACAACGGGAAACAGGATGGAGGGTCCTCCGAAGGTTACAAATGCACCTACCGCGTGAACCAGCAATGCCATTTTTGGGTCTATAGCCAAAGGAGTTGAAAACGGGATCTCGAAGAGATATTTGCACCCCGTGTTCATTGCAGCGTGACTTTCAGTAGCCGAGACAGAGTAGCAACGTGAGTGTCCATCGACAGAGGAATGAATGAAGAAGATGTGGTATGTATATACAAGGGAACATTATTCAGCCAGAAAGGGGGGGAGGGAATCCTGCATTTCTGACAATATAAATGGACCTTGAGGGCATTCTGCCAACTGAAATAAGTCAAATAGAGAAAAACAAATACTGTGTGATTTCACTTACATGTGGAATCTAAGAGCAAAACCGAAAAAACAAAAGCCACGCTCATAGAAAGAGATCAGATTTGTGGTTATCAGAAGCAGGGGGGTGGAGGGTGCGGATGAGGAAATTGGAGACAGGTGGTCAAAGGTCCAAATTTCCAGTTAGAAGATAAAGAAGTCCTGGGCATGTGATGTACAACGCGATGACTATAGCTAACACTGCGGTAGGTACGTGAAAGTTGGCAAGAGCGTAAATCCTAAGAATTCTCATCACAAGAAAAACAATTTTTTCTCTCTTCCTTCCTTCCTTCCTTCCTTCCTTCCTTCCTTCCTTCCCTCCTTCCTTCCTTCTTCCTTCCTCCTTTCTTTCTTTCTTTCTTTCTTTCTTTCTTTCTTTCTTTCTTCCTCCTTCCTTCCTTCTTCCTTCCTTCCTTCTTCCTTCCTCCTTCCTTCCTTCCTTCCTTCCTTCCTTCCTTCCTTCCTTATTTCTTTCTTTCTTTCATTCCTTCCTCCTTCCTTCCTTCCTCCTTCATTTCTTCCTTCTTTCCTTCCTCTTTCTTTCTTTCTTTCTGTATCTATATCAGATGGTGGATGTTAACCAACTGTGGTCATCATTTCACAATATATGTAAGTCAAGTCACACTGTTCAAAAGCTTGAGCAGGGCTGTATGTCAATTATATCTCAATAAAACTGGGTGGGGAGGGAGAAGTGCTTCTAGAAAAATCTGATTAGAGAATGGGAGGAGCAGGGTGGAGAAGGCAGGAGGCCCACTGTGGTTGTTAGTGTCCAGGAGGGCCCCCGATCATCCTCACTGCCTGGTACCCTTTCTTGCTGTCCTGTCCCACGTTGTGCCGGCTGCTCTGTGTGACTGACAGCAAATAGCCCAAGTGACGATCTGTCCCTTCTGAGATTAGGTTCTGTTTCTGTGCTCTCTTGCTCACTTACTAGCTCTCTCCTCTTGGATCATTTGCTTTGGGAAAAGACAGCTGCTACGTCGTGTGAGCAGCCCTATAGAGAGGCCCATCTGGCAAGAAACTGAAGCCTCCTGCCAACAGCCATGTGAGTGATCTTGGAAGCAGACCCTCCGTCCCCATCAGACGACTGCAGCCCCTGCTGACAACCCGCCTGCAGCCAGGTGAGCCGCTCCCGGATTCCTGACCCTCAGATACTGAATGAGATGATAAATGCTTGTTGTTTTAAGCCATTAATTTTGGAAGGAGTTTGCAATGCATCAGTGGATAAATGAGGTACCCAGCAAGGATGTGATTTTAGGCAAAGTCCTGGCCTCGACTTGATCTGCAGGGGAACTCTGGAGTGTCAGTTACACCTCACAGTTGGTCCCTACTTGAAGCAAGGGAGCTGGGTTTTCCTGCTCTTAGTTCCGTGAGTAGTAGGCTGCCTTGACTTTTGCTTCTCTGCACTTGGGGGCGGAGGCTCCACTCGTGCGGATTCTAGAGAGAGTCTAAGGTATGCGTCCTTTGATGCAAAGGTTACAGAAGCTGGGGGACGCAGGGGGAGAGGTACCCAGAAATCTTAGAAGGGATTCAAGGGATATGGGCTGAGCCCTGATAGTACTAACAAGGACATACCTGGCCTTGGACTTTGCCCTGTAGATGATAGGGAGCCATCACAATTCAAGCAAGGATGGTTCTGGTTAGTCCCTTCTGCCAACAAACACTCTTTGTGAGAAACAATCAAGTATCAGAGATCTGACTGCTGCAGCCCTCGCTTTGCTGTTCCCCACCTTTTCTCTCTAAATGGTAGATACACAAATATATATTATAAATATAATCCGTGTGTAACTCTGACTTAATGAGTAACACAGCTTTTTCTTCCTCTAAGAATTGTCAACATCTTTTTTATAAGTGGTTTAAAAAAAAAACCAGAACTTGACACAGCGATCTCTGACTTTGTAAACTAGAGGCATTTCTAAGCAAAAAAAAAAAAATTTTTTTTTAATTTTTTTAAAGTTTATTTATTTTCAGAGAAACAGGGTGAGCGGGGGAGGGGCAGAGACAGAGACAGAGAGAGAATCCCAAGCAGGCTCCACGCTATCAGCGCGGAGCCCAATGCTGGTCCGGAACTCACGAACCACGAGATCATGACCCGAGCCGAAACCAAGAGTCGGACGCTTAACCGACTGAGCCTCCCAGGGGCCCCCCCATTTTTTTACAGTATTGAAAATGATGATTATTTTAATGATTCATCAAACTATCAGTTAAAAATAAATGAAGTAATTTATTTTCTGTTCGGGCTATGATCACACTGGCAGCCCAAGAAGCCTTAGTATAATCAGGCCAGAGATGCCAAGGGTGGGAAGGAAGTAATGGACACAGGTAACATTGGGAAGCAGAGGGGGTAGGAAAGTGATGGAGACTTGGGTCGAGGAAGAGGGAGAACTGACGGATGCTTCCAAGGCTCTTCACGTGGGTGAGAGAGAGAGAGAGAGATGGAAACAGAAACAGAGATTGTTTAAATACTGAAGAAGAACTTTTTTTTAATTTAATGCTTATTTATTTTTGACACACAGAGAGAGACAGAGCACGAGTGGGGGAGGGGCAGAGAGCGAGGGAGATGCAGAATCCGAAGCAGGCTCCAGGCGCTGAGCTGACAGCACAGAGCCCCACGCAGGGCTTGAACTGGTCAACCTCGAGATCATGACCTGAGCTGAAGTTGGACGTTCAACCCACTGAGCCACCCAGGTGCCCCTGAGGAAGAACTCGGGGCATTCAGCCTTAAGCTCTTCAGGCTGGTTTCCCTCTGCCCCCTGTCCCTTCTCTATATTCAGCTTATTAAATGTCTACTCCAAGAACCTTGCTAACGCTGTGAGAGCTGTGCTAGCAATCTAGATAGTTTTTCTGTCTTGAACTTGAGGCAAGATGAGGGATGTAAACAAATAATCATGACACTGCATGATAAAAAGATGGTAGTTTTGGAAAATAGAGATTTTCTTTTTTTTTTTTTTTAATGTTTTGATGTTTATTTATTTATTTATTTATTTAACGTTTATTTATTTTTGAGACAGAGAGAGACAGAGCATGAACGGGGGAGGGTCAGAGAGAGGGAGAACAGGCTCCAGGCTCTGAGCTGTCAGCACAGAGCCCGACATGGGGCTCGAACTCATGGACCACGACATCATGACCTGAGCCGAAACCAAGAGTCCCAGGCGCCCCTGTTTATTTATTTTTTGAGACAGAGAGAGAGAGAGAGAGAGAGAGATCAAGCAGGGGAGGGGCAGAGAGGGACAGAGAGAGAATCCCGAGCAGGCTCCACGGTGTCAGCGCAAAGCCCGACGCAGGGCTTGGACCCACAAACCGTGAGATCATGACCTGAGCCAAAATCAAGAGTCAGATGTTTAACCGACTGAGCCACCCAGGGACCCCGGAAAATAGAGGTTTTCTTATTTCCATCATTTCTGTATTACAAACTACTGTTGTTTCCCTTAGTTGTTCTCTTCCTTTTTTGTTTTTAATCTTTATTTTTATTTTGAGAGAGAGCGAGAACATGAGCAGGGGAGGGGCAGAGATCGAGGGAGAGAGAGAGAGAGAATCCCAAGCAAGTCCTGCACTGTCAGCACAGAGCCCAATGCGGGGTTCAGATTCACCAGCTGTGAGATCAGGACCTGAGCCAAAACCAAGAGATGGACTGAGCCACCCAGGTGCCCCTGTTCTCTTCCTTCTTGAGCTTCTCCTTCCCTCCTCTCCATTTTCTTCTCGTCCATCAATTTCCTGGGTCATTTAACATATTAGCTAAAATCTCTGTGCCCTGCCTCTGTTTCTGTGTGGCCCGCCCTGCCCGTCCTGCTCTGCTGCTTAGCGCCGAGGTCCCCGAGGAAAGCTTTTCCACTGAATCAAACCGTGCATGTGTCTGCATTGATGTTTTCTGTGTTGGTTGGGTTCCCCTGAGAGGCTGGTGCCCGAAATGTAGAATTTGATATTCAGTAACGCTGCATGTGGGGCTCACAGTATATACCCGTGTCTCAGGTGTGCAAGTGACAAGGTGTTAAGGTTTCAGAGAACTGTCACTCCTTAGCAGACACACATAGTTCATAGGGATCATCATTACCAATTGGATTTTCCAGTCCCCAGTCCCCCTGGGTTTTCAGGGCTCTGCCTGTGCGCACAGCAGCAAGCCAGACCCTCATCCCTGGGGCTCTCCTGGGGAAACAGGCTCATGGCGGCCAATGGGATTGGCAAGGATTCTGCTGGAACAAATGGGTTCTCCGGTTACTTGGAGTGGCCTCAACCGTCCCTCCCCAACCTACTTCCTCTTTGCTATTATTATCCGATTCCTGCTCAGATGGTCCCATTTTGTCCCAGCAGCTTTACATGATGCGGGGAGAGGAGTTGGCAAGATGGAACCCAACTCGGGCTCGGAACTGAAGATGCTTTAATTCTCAGCTTTGAACACCTCCGATCTTGAAATGATGACTGAAACTAGCATGGTCTAAACACAACAGGAACTAATTCTCGCTGTGACCTGACTGCTGATTGGGTCTGGATCTTAGTCTCTGCCCTTTCTTCTCTCCTCCGAGGTCGCAAGGGGCTTGGTCTTTTCTCTTGTGGGTTTGCGGAAGTAAAACTAACAAACTTATCTACCCGCCACAGGTAGTCAACCACAGGAGATGCTACCTGGGCATAAGAGTATTCTTGTTATAAAAGGAATCTGTGTGAGCCTTTTCAGCCAGACCCAGGTTTGGGTTAGACTTGGCAAGCTGGCAGTTTCTTTCTTCCATGGCTTCTGTTATTGTGCTACTGAGTCTGAGATCAGAGTGAGGCTGGGCCGGGTAGACTGTGGCAAGGCTGTTCAGCTGGAGGGCCAAATATTGTTCTCTAGCTCCTGATGTAGAGACACTAAGAATTTCTGTGTTCCAGTCATTTAAAAAAAGTGCATACAAATGTGGCATCTGGGTCACTCATTCGTTTATCAATCTCAGTATGTGATACAAGTGAGGTGAGGTGGTGGGGCGAGCCCTTGGTTGGTCCTCAGGCAGCAAGGAAAATTGTCAGCTACTGTTTTCAACATTAAGTGGTGTCGCAGTGGACAAGAAAAAGTGCCTTTACGTTTGCTGAATCATAGAGGGGTCTAGCGTCCCTCCCTCATCTTCATTGGGATCTGATTTCCATGACTACTTTCCCATAATTTTTCTTGACCCCTTTTCAACTATTCTTGTTCTTTTTCATAACGCTTTGTGTTTTTTCCCAAAGTTGGCTCCCCCACATGAGTGGAAGCTGATTCTATCTGTCAGATAAGAGTTGGCATCGGATTTCAGGATTTCATTGTCTAACTCATGTCCAGGCGTGGGCGAGGCTCTCTGGAGGGTGCTCCTTGCGTATGCTTCTTTCAATCTAGACTTAGAGGGACGCCTGGGTGGCTCAGTCGGCCGAGTGTCCAACTCTTAGTTTCAGCTCAGGTCATGATCCCAGGGTCGTAGGATCGAGCCCTGTGTCAGGATCTGTGCTGAGTTTAAGATTCTCTCTCTCTCTCTGTCCCTCTCCCCCACTTATTCTCTCTCTCTTAAAAAAAAAAAGACTTAGACAAATCATCTGCTTCTCCATACAACTACCACACAATGATGATTTAAGGATAAATCACTACAATAGCCACTGCAGTTCAAAAAGATGTGCGGGGTAAAGAGATATATGGCAACCACTCTTCCATAGCTATTCTGACATCTAGCCAGGCAAATGTCTGTTCCTTGATTAGTGCTCAGTATTAGACCTTGAGAGTTACTGCCATGGCTCTTGTCTTTACCCTCTGGGCTTCTGAGTCTACACTCTGAGTCATTCTTTCCTTTCTTCCCCCCCCCCCCACCCAGCTTTACTGAGCTATAATTCACATATAACATGGTATAAGTTTAAGGTGAACAATGTAATGGTTTGATATATGTATAGGTTGCAAAATGATTACTGTGATAAAGCTAGTTAACACATTCGTTTCCTCACATAGTTACAAATTGTGTGTGTGGTAAGAACATTTAAGATGTTCTCTCTTAGTAACTTTCAAATATGCAATACAGTATTGTTACCTGTAATCACCATGCTGGCCACTAGATTCCCGGAACGTATCCATCTGAAAACTGGAAGCTTATACTCTTTGAATGCCTTCACCCATTTCCCACTCCTGCATCCTGCCCCCGACAACCACCAATCTGCTCTCTGATTTTTTGAGTTTGTTTTTTTAGAATCCACATACAAGCGATCGTGCAGTATTTGTCTTTCTCTGCCTGAATTATTTCACTTAGCCTAATACCCTCAAGGTTCATCCATGTAGTTGCAAATGGCAGGGTTTTCTTCTTTGTTACGACTGAATAATAATTCCAGTGTGTGTGTGTGTGTGTGTGTGTGTGTGTGTGTGTGTATACCAAGTTTTCGTAACCCATTCATCTATTGATGGACACTTGGATTGTCTTCATATCTTGGCTAATTGCAGGTAATGCTGTAACAAACATGGGTTGCAAATATCTTTTTGAGATGGTGATTTCATTTCCTTCAGATACATACCCAGAAGTGGAAATCCCGGATCAAAGGGTGGTTCTATTTTTAATTTTTTGAGGCACCTCCACACTGTTTCCCACTGTGGCTGCACCAATTTATGTTCCCACCCACAGTGCACAAGGGTTCATTTTTTTTCACCTCCCCAAGTGGCTTGAACTTCCTCACAGTATGGTGGCCTCGAGGTGGTCAGACTTCTTAAAAGGTCTCTCAAGACTCCAGTATAAGCGTCCCGGCAAACAAGAAGAAAACTACACCATCGTTTTCTCATTTGTGGCTTCAGAAGTCATAGCACATTACTTCTATCATATTCTATTGGATACACATGAGTTACAAGCCTGCCCAGATCCACGAGGAGGAGACAGAGGCTCCCCCTCTTGATGGAAGGATTGTCAAAGAATATAAACATACATAAACATACATAAAATATAAAGATATAGTTGGTGGATATATCTTAAAACCGATATAATATCTCAGCTTTGAACACATTAATTCACAATATTTCTACTCCAGTTATAAGATAGAGAATTTTCCTAAAAATTGAGAGACAGTGAGCTGTGCTGGAGATAATTCTCAGTTCAAGGACCTGGACATATCTTTTTTTAGATATCCAAAGGACTAGCCCAGGATTGGCAAACTTTTTCTGCAAAGGGCCAGATTGTAAATATTTTAGGCTTTGCAGGCCAGATGGTCTCTGTTGCAACTCCTTGACTCTGCTGTTATAGTACAGAAGCAGCTGTAGACAACACATAAACAAGCGAGCATGCATGTATTTCAATAAAACTTTATTTATAAAAACACGCAGTGAGCCAAACTTGGTCCACAGGTCATTGTTGGCTGACTCCTGGACTAGACCATGGTTCTCTACCGAGCTCCAGGCTAGCCATGGAGGGGGCAGGGCTCAGTGGTAGATATCAGAAAAAAATGATGCTGATGTTGGCAAGTCTGGGCTTAGGTATCTTGAGACCCTTTCTCTACCGACCTCTGATGGTGGCTGATTGAGGGTCTGAAGGCACTCCTGAATTTCCCTTAACATCAAAGTACCAGCTGGGAGAGTTTACCTAAAAATGTGTTTACATGAAAATATAATTTCTCTTGCTGGACAAGGTAGATCCCCTGTTAAAGCTCAGTGATTGTTCAGTCTTGGCTGGTGGACAGCAAAAATCATGGCGCTCAGCAGGTCCTTGAAAAATCTTCTAGGGCCCTGCTTAGTAGAGAGGATGGAAAGGATTCAAGTCCAGGACTCTAATTTCCAGAAACAGTCTCTGTCGGATTAAGGCAATTCCTCTGTCTCAAGAGACAGTCTGGTAAACCTGAAAATCATCAGAACAACAGTTTTCAGTGCGGACCAAATTAGAAACACAGCATGAAGATTTAGGGCACAGTAAAGGCTGATAGAGAGATTAGGCTCCCTCATTATCAGAAGAACATCAAAGGGGATCAATGATCTCTGACTCGGCCCCTAATTCATCACCTCTCCCTTCATGGCCAGCGTCATGGCCAGATCTTGCCCTTTCTGGTTAGGAATCTGTGTTAGTACAAAAAGGAGAGAGAGTGACATTTGACTTAATGTCATGACCCCTTGTCTGCTCTATCTGAACTCCCAAGTTAAATCGGCTCTGGTTATTTATATGGTCTCTGGGGCTGTGTGTCAAGGGGGAAAGTGTTCACTCTTATTTATGGTTCTAACTCAAAGGCTAAGCTATAAGGTAAAACAGCTAACACGTCGCCCAATAGTTGCACACCGTTGTTTTGGTACAGAGTTACATTTGCGCTCTGTTGTAACTTCAGTCCAGGAACACGGGGAAATGGGGTTGCTGCCATGGAAGGAGCCCGTCTTTCTCCTGCAGTCTTGTTTGTCTGGCCTTTCTCCTCTATTCCTTTTGATCTTGTAACCGCAGGGGTTTGACCTTACAGGGTTTGGCCATGACTATAACTGTGTAACGCACAGACGTGGATCGATTACTGATACAGCCAACACACTTCCAAGGCTCAGAACTACAATGAGCTTCTGAAGATGAGGCAGTAACTTCCAGAGCATGGAAGACAGAAAAGATCCAGCGTTCGATGGTGGCGAGGTGTAGAAGCGATCTGTTTTGAAAGCTTATTCTGCCAGTTACTGGTCAGTGCGTGTGGCATCCATCCATTCGTTCAATCTCTCTGCCATTCAATGCCTTTACCTGGGAAATGGAGGTGATTTTCTATGCTCCATAGGGCTCTCGTAGAGATTGTGTGACATCACTGATTATTATTGTGACTTTGCCAAGCGGCTTGCT
Organism: Prionailurus viverrinus; assembly: GCF_022837055.1. Taxonomy (NCBI): domain Eukaryota; kingdom Metazoa; phylum Chordata; class Mammalia; order Carnivora; family Felidae; genus Prionailurus; species Prionailurus viverrinus. The sequence continues at coordinate 21,794,038 of NC_062576.1, read as the reverse complement.
GTGGCCGGAGGAATGTAGTTGGAAATGACACCCCATGAATTCTGAGCCCAGGCTTTAAAGGCATTGTGTGTTTTTGCTGGCTCCTCAGGGAGCCACTCTTCTGCCTCCCGGGTGCCCTGGGCCCCAGAACGGGAGCAGAGTGAGCCCAGGTGACATGAGCCAGACCCGAAGCCTGGCCAAGCCCAGGAGCACGCCGCTGAACCCTAGCTGAGCTGCAGGCGCGGGAATGAGAAGTAATTGCCTACTGCTTTCGGCCACTGATACTTTGTAATTGTTTGTTATGTGACAACAGCTAACTGATACAGCCACGGAGAGATGAATCAAAGACACAATGAGCTTTCAGCCCAGGCATGTGTGAGACAGAGGAGGGAGGGTCACGCTCCGGGAGAAACTCATCGTGCGATCGTTGAGCAATGCACTTTGTCTATCTGGTTCTGGTTTCTTCTAATGTGAGGAGATTATATACTCATTGTAGATGGCCCCATATAATCGCAGTTCTAGGTAAAAACTTTCTGTATCTATAGACTTACTGTCCTATGTGTATAGACCAACCTGTAATATTTGTTCAGAAACGAGAAGCCTGAAAGGGCCCCGCTGACTTCAGTAAAATGACGAACAACACGGATACATTGAATAGGACCTTGTTTCTAAATTCCTGCAACGTATGGAGAAGGACCCTCAGCCTTGGAAGAAATTAGCTTTAAGGCCAATGAAGGGAGCTAGTTGTATAAGAAAGTTTGAGACCTCTTTCTCACAAAGTTATCCCAAAGTGATAGCACAAGCCAATTATATAAACTTTTAGCTTTAGAGAAGATTTAAAGCCCAGGGGCCATGGATGAATTTCGTCAGCTAGTATAGTATGCTTTAAAAAGAAGTTACTTGACAACGTGGAAGGATGGAGGCGATTACATACACATACATTTCCATAAAAATACCATTTCTTTTGTAACATTCCAAGATCTGACAACACAGATCTTCTAGTAAAGCAAAAAAACAGCCATTTGGAGCACGAGTGAGAGCTTTCTCCTTTTGATAGGAATTAACATTTCTTTCTTTAAAGAAAAATAAAAAGTTTATTTTTGAGAGAGAGAGAGAGCACGTATGAACATAAGCAGGGGAGGGGCAGAGAGAGAGAGAGAGAGAGAGAGGGAGAGAGAGAATCCCAAGCAGGTTCCACGCTGTCAGCATGGAGCCTGACGTGGAGTTTGAACCCACGAATTGCGAGACCATGACCTGAGCCGAAGTCAAGAGTTGGCCACTCAACCGACTGCATCACCCAGGCGGCCGGGACTTTACATTTCTGATTTACCCCAGTGCTCATCTGACCAGCACTATCTGCCTTGCCCCCGAAACCCGTGGAGTTTATTATCCTTGGTTTTGACAAACCCTGATGACTGATCCTAAACTGGTCTAGATACAGAGGTCTTGATTACGTGAAAATCACCATCCATAGTTTTAAATTGTCATGAAAAGTAACTAGATCCTTTCTCAAGGAGCTCTGTGGTATGTCCATCCCGGCAACTCGGAGACCTACTTTTCTAGATACTTTACAGAGAACAAGTTTGCTCGGGGTCTTCTTTCAATGGTTGGATGTTGAAAGGGCAGTTGAACCCTGAACCCGTCTTCCCATCTCCTGCCTTGTTCCTTCTCCTTTATTCCACATTTCGGTCAATAGTGTCACCCATTCACTCAGACTAGACACCTACAGATCCGATTTTGTTCTTTCCTTCACACCCAAGCTAATTCACACCCAAGTTACAACTTCTCTGTAATCTCTTCTGTGCCAATCCCTCTTTATTCTGTTCACCTGGCCACTGCTTTAGCACAAATTGTAGCTGGATTATTGTAAATAATAATAACAATAATAACCCCCAAACTAATTGGTATGTCTGATGTCTTCTTGTATCCATCAATGGGTATAATTGTTATGTCTTCGTGTACCCATCACCCCACACAACTCCATCCTATAGTAGAATGAGATTTCTCAACATGCATCATCTGTTCATGTCGCCCTCCTTTTAAAAACTTTTCAGGAACTGATTTGTCATTGGCCGTAAGCTCCTCAATGCAAGAAATTCCAAGATTGAGTGCTAGCTTTCCTCTTAAATCTTATTATCCTTTGCTACCTTTTGCCACAAATCCTATGTCATGACCATTCTGACACAGTTGCAAAATAAGCTCTTCAAATGTACGGCTCCTTTTTTTCCGTTTCTTTGTTTTTTCTGGTCCCCCTGCCCGGAACGGTCCACTTTCCATGGCAGTCCAGAAAACTGCTACTCATATATAAAGTATCAGATCGGGGCGCCTGGGTGGCTCAGTCGGTTGAGCGTCAGACTTCACCTCAGGTCGTATCACAGTTCGTGTGTTCGAGCCCCACATCGGGCTCTGTGCTGACAGCTCAGGGCCTGGAGCCCGTTTCGGATTCTGTGTCTCCTTCTCTCTCTGCTCCTCCCCCACTCATGCTCTGTCTCCCTCTCTTCTCTCAAAAATAAACATTAAAAAAATTTTAATAATAAAAAATAAATAAAAATACGTAGAGTATCAGCTCAATTATCTCCTTTCCTTTGGAATCGTTTCTAGTTTTCCTCAACCATAAGTCAGATTTAATTATATCATTCCCTCCCCACTGCTCCACTTGCTAATTTTAATTTTCTCTATTAGAAGACTTATCTGATGGGCATAATTGTTTATATGTTTCCCTGCCACATTGTTGACTTCTGGAAGACAAGATTAGGTCTCATTAATCACTGTGGTGCCACCGTCCATGACAGTGCTGAGCACATCGTAGGTTTCAGTAAATGGTTGCTTGAAGAAGGAATGAATGAATTACAAATGGACCTCTCCGTGTCTCTTCAATGAGGTAAGACCTGGACAATAATATGGGGGTCTTAGTAGAAGCTCATAGAACACTAATGTTCATTTCCCGCTGCCCCATTAAGCAGAACAGGTGATCTCCACCTGCACACCTAGCCCTCTCTTGCTCTCCCTTTTCTCAGACCTTCCTTTAACTGTTGAATTTTTCTCACTATTCACCTTCGGCTTGCCCATGCAACTCCAGCTACACACTGACATCATCCAAGGACCTTTCAAAGGGTTCATGACTGGATTTCATCCACAGGGATTTTAATGTAACTGATCTGGGGGAAGCCTGGGCATGGGAATGATTCGGACGTGCAGCCAAGGTTGAGACCTTGTGTTCCGGGCCTGAAGTTGGTACTTCTTTCTGGTTCCACATAATAAAGCTGCTGACAAGAGGTGATCCTCACTTTTTCAATACCTCTGTAGGCTCCAGGTTGGTCAAGTGCCAAGGTCTCCATGCACACAGGGAATCAGATGTGGGAGTCGAAACTAAAAAACTCATGTGGGCTCTTTATGATCCTTAGGTTATCTGTATTATTTTTCTTGATTTATAGAATAAACTTGACCCCTGCGAGAATTTAAGTGTCTCTTCATAGACTGTAGTTCCTTCTCTGTCTCATATATTTTGGTTCTGGGACCTGGAAGCTATGGCTTTTACAGTCCTTTCTGGCTTTTCTCTCAACATTTGCCTTGTTCCACTGAAAACAGACATCTTTCACTCAGCATCAAAATGTCATGCTAAGAGAGTTTTTAGTATCCAGCTTGTAAGCCAGGGTGAATCTTGAAATTGGCTCTCTACTGGAATCTAATCAGCATGATTCAGGGGTCTTTCCAGCCCCAATCCAGCTGGAACCTTCTTTTAGGACAAGCAGTGTGAGTATATGCCATATGTCAGAGAGTGAGGGCAGTCATATGGATGTGGAGGAAGAAAGATGGGGAGGAAGGGGGAGAGAAAACGGCTTCCCAAGCCCAGCTGGTGGATCTGACCTAAGGGACAGGTCATTCCCTCTGGCCTCAAAGCCTTTCCATATCAAGGAAAGATGTATTTCTCCTCATCCTTGAGTTGAATCAATAAGGCCCTTTTTGGTGGGAGGTAAAACAGTGCCTCACAAAGTCAAATCTGGAGTGCGTGGAGGGAGGCATGGGCTCCGAGGGTGGACAGAGCCAGCACATCTGCATGCCCCCTGTCTCCCCCGATACTTCTCGAACAGATGGAAGGCTATGAAAAAGAATAAATTCCCAACAGCATGAGAAAGAAGAAAGACAGCCATGCACTGACACGGAAATCAGCGCCTTCCTGATACACGGGAAACAGATATGATCAGATTCACAGAGAAACAGAACCGGAGGAAACAGCTCACAACATACGGGGGAGTGGACTGTGCCTAAGTAGAGGCAATTTAAGAAAAACTCCAATCCTACAGCCAATAAAATGGTAAGGACCTCGGGAGTACCCACTGAGCTCTCTTCAGCTCTTACATGCATGATGCCATATCTCTCTTCCATTTTTATTGGTGAGATTTTATTGGTACTATTTCCTATTTCATTGGTGAGATTGGGGATAAGAATTCAGAATTTCCAAATTCGTCATCAGCTACCCATAACTGTCACAGGCAGAAACATGCAGACGAAACAGAAAAATCATACTGCTTATTATCATGAAGACAGGTTTCTCACTTTCTAAGGTATATAAGCAATTACGTATAGATTTAAAAAAATATATATAGATGCCTGGGCTCTCCTCAAAACCTCTTGAATCAGAATCTTTGTGATTCCAAATACCACCATCTCCAAAAATTTCTAAAGGAGATTCTGGTGTTCTCAGGGTCAAGGACTAGAGTGTTTTCTCCAGACTCTAGTTAAGATTTGGGGTGAGCTGGGCTCTAACAAATAGATTTAATACGTGCTTTACAAGGACCACAGGTAGAATGGGGACATGGGAATAATGTGATAGATAGCATAAGAAGACTTTCTAGGGGCGCTTGGGTGGCTCAGTCGGTTGAGTGTCCGACTTTGGCTCAGGTCATGATCTCACAGTTTGTGAGTTCGAGCCCCGCATCGGCCTCTGTGCTGAGAGGGCAGAGCCTGGAGCCTGCTTCGGATTCTGTGTCTCCCTCTCTCTCTCTGCCCCTCCCCTGCTCACACGCTGTCTCTCTCTCTCTCAAAAAATAAATACATTAAAAAAAAATTAAAACAAAACAAACAAGAGAACTTTCTAGAGCTGAATATTCTCTTTGGGTCGAAAGGCCCTCTGGTTACTGAGGAGAATGGAGGAATAAAGGAACCCATACATGGAGTCTCTGTAGAGAAAGTTGGGGATACAAAGGATAAAAAGAACACTTCAGGAACCATTGGATCTTGGGTGTGGCCGAAGTTGATTAATGCAGGGGAGGAGATCAGAAGCTTCAGGCTGCCTTATGTCTGATGCTTCCTGCCTCAGTTTCCTTTCTTTTCTACAGTGGGAAAAATAGTAAATAATAAAATCAAGTCAATAATAATAATAAAAGAATAGTTTGGAGAGTGAAATGAGTAATTCATAGGAAATTCTTATAATTCTTATACTAGCGACAGGCATATAATAATAATAAATGTTTATTAATGAAGTTTTGGGGTGAGACGGGAGGTTCGTGGGGTCCGGAGCCAACGGCCAAAAAAGAATTCTTGAAGACGTCTTTGGTGCAAAAAGGCGATTTCATTAAAGCACGGGGACAGGACCCGTGGGCAGGAAGAGCCACGCTGGGGTCCTGACCGTTAACTGATGTTATACCCCCTGGTTGGGAGGGGGTCAGGGATAGAGCAAGTCTAAGGAATTTTGGAAGCAAGGTTTCCAGGGCCTTGAGGGGCCAGCTGTTGCCAGGGAAACACCGTTTATTACTGTTTAATAAAACCTCAGTCATGAGACCCCCTCAGATGCATATGGGGGGCCATAAGCTTAAAGCATGATTACCAGCATGTATCTTGGGGCAGTTGAAAGAGAGGAAGTAGACTTACAGGGTCCTCGAGGTCGGGATAGTATTAAGCTAAGCTTCTGCTTTGCCCTCAGCAAAGGGTCATCAGCGGGCAGCTGAGCTCCTCGAGAGAGGGCTCACTCTGCCGGTTTCAAGGACTTGTCAAGGGAATTTAATTTTTCATTTGCCCTTAGTTTCCCACATCACCATGGCAAGCACTTGAGCCCTTTTCCTTTGTTCCGAGGAACGTGGCACATGCTCCCCTGGGGGCGTAGGGTGTGCCAGCCTGTATTTTGCCCTCAGCCTGCCTCCTGCTCCCTCATCATTCATTATTACCATTATTATTCCATAATAATATGCTTATGAAAACTATTCAGTAATTCTCCTGTGCAAAATATATAGGATGCTTCGGTGACTCCAGGGGGAGGGGTCCCGGGGGGAGCATTATTAATTTTATCGTTAGTTTTGTGGCAATGCTTCTCGAGGTCCGCTAGACACAGTGGGGGGCTGCGCGGGGTGTGCTCCCTGGGTCCTGCCAGCATGGCCATGTCGCAGATCTTAAAGATGGCATCGGCCGGCCTTACCTAGACGGGATCATTCGCTCCGAGTGTCCTCATCTATCTCCAGCTTTTAGTTCTGATCAGAACACGTGAATGAGGATGCTGCAAGCAAGACTGTGGCTTCCGGAGGTGCCCGGTGAACACCCAGGGAGCATCTGAGAACCCAGAGGAACCTGGCTCTGTTCCACAGAAGGAGCCGGAGATCCTGGTCTGTGGCATAGAGGCTGTAGCCAGAGCGCAGTGGCTCTGTGGGAGTTTGGGAACAATCCTGAGAACTTGGCAGCCGCAGCGCCCTCGGTGACCTTCGTGAAACTGACAGCTCTCTCCGGCTGCTTATCCCCCCCTTCTCAGGCTGCTGTCTCTCTTTCGCTTGCAAAGCTGAAAAGGACAGCTTGAAATTTTACTGTCTGGGCACAAGACCCTCAGTCTTGCGTCCTTAGAGTCCCTAACACAACCGGAGAAAAATGTTAAGGCAGTCGGGAGTAACAAAGGAAGTCGTAGGAGGGGTGAAGGACGGAAAAACCTTTAAGGCATCCTTTTTTTCTCACAATCTTTTCAGAAGGATCAGGTTTGGTAAAACAGGGACCCCCGTGAAGGTTACCACAACGTGCCACCTCGAAATACGCCTCTTTGGCATATGGACTATTTTGAGCGAAAGGCCATTGAGAACCAGCAGATGCCGGGAAAGCTCTACACGCAGGGCAGGGCACGAGCTTTCCTGTCCTAAGGAAATTTGCATTTATAAGGAAAATTTACATTTGAAAAGAGGATTCTTAACAGCTCTTACCAATAGAGAAGCCACCTACTTAATCCACTTAACAAAGTTTACTACAAACAAAAACCCTTGTTGACCAGAATTTTCTGGGTCCCCTTGCCAGATCTTTCCTCCCTCTCTCAGAAACCCTAAACTCCTTTCCCTTTCTTTAGGGTAAGGAAGTAGGTGAGTCCAAGTTCTGACCACCCCTTTGTCTCACTCACCTCCGGGTGCTCCCACATGCACGCACAACGCGCGTGTTCGTAAGCTTCCGTTGTTTTTCTCTTGTTGATCTGCCTTTTGCCGGCCTAATTTACCGGGCACCAGCTGGAGAATGGAAGAAGGGTAGAGGGAAATCATTTTCCCGCTCCTCGACACCAGGCAAATGTTGAAACCAGCATTTGTGTTTCCAGGGTCCCAGGGCTAAAATGGAAAGCTCTCCCTCGAGATTCTAGAATGCACCAAAGCCAAAGGTGGTGGAAAACCTAAAGCCATTCAGTAGTGCCAATGTCCAAATTGTAAGGTGGGGCAGGAGTTAGTAGGTTGCTACATTTAGCAAGGAGTTCAGAGGCAAGGAGATGAAATCAAGTACAGATGAGAATCCCACCAGATTCTAAGCATCTCTAGAGCAAGATATGTGTATTGTTTGCCACTGGGTTCCCAGCCCCTGGTGTAGTGCCTGGAAAGCATCTACATCAACATAGTGACTAACCTAATAATCAAATGGTCTTAAAGGGGAGGGGCTAGGAGTTAAAAGAAACATTATCTACTCTTCACGACTTTTTTAGGAGCTGGCTGGAGCTTATTCCCTGGTTGTGCCGACTCTGCTTCAAGGGCTGAGTAGAGGATAGACGTTCCATTTTTTATCTCCTACTGGTTTCCAGGTACCATGTCAGGCAGGAGTGATGCAGAAATAAAAAAGACATGGTGTTTTCCCCTGAGGAGCCCAAAGCTTCACAATATAAATGGCATTCTTACTCCCCATTTAATGATCAGTAGGAGTTTTCCAGCTAGAAAGAGAAAGTATTCCGAGAAATGGAATCTTGTATGCTAGGACCCAGCTGGAACTTTACTAAGGTGACCACATGTAGTTAGAATGTAAGGTACTGTTAGAAAGGGGAGTGATAAATGTTTGTAAAGCAGCTAGAATCGGCCCAATTGGTAAAAGACCCTTATCCTTTACCTTTAAAGTATTACTTCATCTTGTTGTGGGTGATCAATAGCAATTAAAGGATTTTATGAGATCTTTGGTTTTGGTAAGAATGACCTTGGATAGACGTATGGAGAAGAGAATGACAGAGTTGACGCTGGAGGCAGAATGACCAGTTGTGGAACCTTTTTTTTGTCCACGTGAGAAATGATGAGACCCAGAACTAATATCTAGAAGTGGCGGGAGGTAGAAAATAAGAAGACTCATTTGAGAACCACGTAGGAGTTGGAATCGAGAAGATTTGGCGGGAGAGATTGAGAATGACCATGATGTTTTTAATTTCGGAAATTAGCTGGAGGGTGATGCTTTTTATCCAAGATCAGGGCACAAGAGGGTGAGTACGTGATCAAGATGATGTGCTCATGTTGATACATTAATGTTGAAATAATTGTGGACATCCAAAAGGATTTGTCCTGTGTGAGTCTGGAACCAGTGGACAGGGCAGCCATTGGCTTCCTTGGGACTCTGCGGTTTCTGAAATATTTTACTTAATGAAGGATAAAATTACTCCTGAACTCTTCAACTGCAGGTAAACTGAAGTTTACTCTCCTTCATAAATATCATCTTAATTCCCCAAATGTATGTCTTTTCTATAACATGAGGTCGGAGTGTCAGACCCAAAGTCCAAGTGCTCATTCCCATTGGCCAAAGACTACCCAGGGTCTACGATCATGTCATACTCTTCACCAAGAGGCAGTACTAACTTACGTACCACTCAACAGCCATCTGCACCCCAAGTCCCTCTCTCCCGCCTCTCTTCTGGGTAACTCCTCAGCTGCTATATTTAGACCTCCTCCCTACTCACTGAATGAACACTTTCCAAGGCCATCAGAGAACCCCTAATCGCTAAATGCAGTGGGACATTATTTCTCCGTTCCTTCGTGGACTCCATACAACATTTGAGCCCGACTATTCCTTTCTCATTGAAAATCTTCTCTTAGCTTTCTTAATGGACTCTTCCCTGTTTTGTTTTGTTTTTTCTTTTTTTCTCCCAACTGGGACTACTTCTTTTTGGGTCTTTTAGCCAAATCCTTATCTCTGGACATTTCTTTTTATCGTTTTTAACATAATGAAGCTATTTTTCCACTTTTTAAAATAGACACATCACTGTTGAAGAATGAAAGCAATCCAGAATAGTGCGAAGTTGATTGAGGCAGATCACCCCTCAATCCATCACCTACAGGAAACTAAGGTTCACGTTTTGATGGTCAAATTTCTCTTCCCAAGCACTTTCTCTCTGAAGTGAATTCAAAAATGTGTCTAATTTTCTCTATTTGATTTTTTTTTGGGGGGGGGGGAGTTGTTCTCAGTTTTGGAGGCAATTCTACCAACCATGATTACCAGACGAACTGTTATTTTGCATTCTGTTTGATATATTCGATATCTGTCCATAGTGAGTTGGGCTCAGTAGCGAGCAGCTTTCAGGGAAACCTTCTCTGTCTATAGAGCCGGGCTTCTGCCACAAATTAAGATCAAGTATGTCTTGCTAAATGGCAGGTAATAGATTCTTCATATAAATACCAAGTGAGGATTATAAAACTCTACTATTGGTACTAAATTGGGGGATATTTGGGAGAAATCCAGAAGAGATGGACAGTTTTCATTTTACCTCCAAAACCATTTATTACAACACAGCTTGTGCTGGATGAAGGAGATCGTGTATCTCCTGATGAAGCACATTAAAACTTGAGTTGGGGGTAACATCATAGGATAACCCTGTCTCGCCATGAGGTTAGGAAAGAATGGCCGACAGTGTTGAAGCAAAAACCCTGGATGGGGGTTCAAAAGGCATGCCTGATGAGATTGCTGGCATGGGCTTTCAGGAAGAGGAGCTCTTAACAAGAGATTGATAGGTAACTTACTGATTCTTATAAAGGGGTTGTTTCTGCGGAAAAATTTCAGGCCGGAAAATAATGGCCTGGGCTTGCATACCCTTCAGAGTAATCCCTGGTCCCAAATACCTACACCAGTAGCCAGCACACTGCCTAGTTATTATAGTTCCCCCCTTAGGGAAATTGTCCTGGGTTTCCCCAGGGGTGGTGTCTTCAAATCACTAGGCAAGGAAGGTGTTTTCTCCAGGAAGACTTTAGAGTAACAAAATTTCAGAACAAGAAATTTATTTTCCTACCAGGAGATTTACTGGCTTTACCCCTTTGTTATAAACTATCCTTTTCTGTCCTAATAGACCAGTGGTTCCCAATAGGTGGAGATTTTTGTGCCCGAAGGGATATGTGGCAATGTCTGGAGCCATTTTTGATCTTTGCAACTGAGGGGAAGTGCTATGGCATCTAACGGATAGAGGCTAGATGTAATGGGTAGAGGCTATGTTGAAAAATTATCTGGCCCCAAATATCAGTGATGTCAAGGCTGAGAAACCCTAAATAGAGGATGTGCTCTGGACCAGTGGCCAAGACATAGTTTCTCCTATGGTCATTTTCGAGTGACAACTTTTATTGCACTTGATGCTGTTTTCCTCCAGTGTTTTGTATCCATTTAAAAATATCTATAATATCCGATAGGAAGAATCTGTTGGATATGGTCCTGGAGAAAAAGATACACGTCACCCAGAGAACTGGATCTTGCTGTCACCTACCATGTTGCTACTATGTTTCCTGCTTGGGTTTGTTGCTTAAATGTTGTAGTTTTGAAATGTATGGGAGGAAGTGACCATCTGTGTTTTCTAGGGAGCAAATGGGTAGAATGTACTGGATGCCAATTGTCTTGTTTGATTAGTGCTTCCTTCCACCCTGGAGTTTCTCATCTTAGAAAAACGGAACGACTTCACCCCACCCTTGGTTGGCACAGGGAGAACAATTTGATACAATATGGCACGGTTACCTGATCAACAGTCCAGTAGATCAGGATTGGATGGTTCCCTGTACTCAGTCAGCCAGAGTGGATTCTCGAGGACTTGACGTTGAGACCAAAATATTCCAGTTTAGTTAAGCTGCTCGGTTGGTCTAAAAAATTGCAACTCTAAGATATGACATTGGTGACCATTTTGCTGCTCTATGGACTAGAGAACAGAAAAGGTAGGGGGGGAACTGAGGCCTAAGAATGGCACCTGTATAGGGGCGCCTGGGTGGCTCAGTCGGTTGAGCGTCCGACTTCGGCTCAGGTCATGATCTCACGGTCCGTGGGTTCGAGCCCCGCATCGGGCTCTGTGCTGACCGCTCAGAGCCTGGAGCCTGCTTCAGATTCTGTGCCTCCCTCTCTCTCTGCCCCTCCCCTGTTCATGCTCTGTCTCTCTCTGTCTCAAAAATAAATAAACATTAAAAAAAAATTAAAAAAAAAAAAAAGAATGGCACCTGTATAAAGAAGGGGAGTAGAAAAACCGAGAGAGAGAGTTGGGGCAATCCGTGTTGCTGGCTCTGGTTGCTATTCTGTTCTGAGAGGCTGTGGGATTCCTTAGTATCCTCGCGGAAAACTCCCCTTTTTTGCACAAGCTGGTCTGATTGTAAACACATAGTTGTATTTAGGATCAGACCACACGATACTGTAGTTTTGTTTTTTATTATGAAACAAACTAATTTAGCCAACTAGAAAGGCCGATAAATACAAATCAAAAAAGACTGCATTTCATTTTTGTTGAACATACTATGATTTATTTAACAAGTTCTCCTTACCAGTGGATATTCAGGAATCCAGTAGGTTCATTCCCACAAAGAATGACCTTGAACATACTTTTTCAAAAATACTCGCACAATTCTCTTTTGTCCATAAATCCTTTAAGTCAGATTGCTGGGTCAAAAGATATTTCCATTCAGAATTGTTTACATGTTGTCATACTTCCCTCCAGAAAAAATTATATTTATTTACACCTTTATCAACAGTGATTGGGAGCTAGTGTTTCCCCCAAACTATTAGTAACATAAGATTCTGTAAATAGTTTCCGTGTTGGCAATCTGGAGGAAAAAGCTCCCGGCACATTTAAAACTTTGAATTTATTTGATCACCAGTGAAACTGAGCGTCCCATGTTGATTGTTGATTTGTATTTCTTATTTTGTGAATTGCATCCCCATGACTTTTCACCACTTTTGATTTCAGAGTTCATATTTTATAAGCAACCTTTACGTATTAGGACATTCACTCCCTATTATGTGCTGCAACTCCCCCCCCCTCCCCGACTTTGCACTTTGTTCTTATTTTATTTCTGACTTTGTATACATATATACTGAAAGAGTGCAGGCATTTCTAAAGCTTCCGTAGCCAAATTTCTCCACATTTAACTTTTCTTCCCCTGGATTTCCTATTTACGAAAAGAAAAGCAGGGGCACCTGGGTGGCTCAGTCGGCTGAGCGTCTGACTCTTGATTTCAGCTCAGGTCGTGATCTCGCGGTTCGTGAGCTCGAGCCCCGTGTCTAGCTCTGCCTGCTTGGGATTCTGTCTCTCCCTCTCTCTCTGCGCCTTCCCTGCTCGCAATCTGTCTCTCTCTCTCTCAAAATAAATGAATAAACTTTTAAAAAAGAAGAAAGAAAAGAAAAGCAATAACTTTCACCCATATTTTATTCTGGGACTTTAATTTTTTTATTTTTAAACATCTGATACACCCTCGTTTCCGACTTTTGGGTTTTCCACCCACAAACATTTGTTCCTCCGTCTCTGCAATATCTTTGCAAAGCATCCCCTTGTTCCACCTCCAACTTCTTCACCTTGGCCAAGAACTCGTTATTTTTGTCCTACATTCCTGCAAAAGCCTTCCTAACTAGTCTCCCTGCTTCCCATCTGAGAACTCTCAAAGTCAGTCCCAGATGTTGCTAGAGTAGTTTCTTAACAAGCACTTCTGGGGGACTTCCAGGAACGATTTTTATTTGAGCACAGCCATTTGATTTTTTTTCTCTAAGATTTCCATGGAAAATACTAGCTTAAGCAGTTTAAATGACTCTCTGATGTTCGGAGTGCAGCTCTGGTCATATTTTTTAATTCCCCCAAATTAAGTTAAAAATCCTACCAGGATCCCATGCTTCAGAAAGACAGGAGGTTCAGCGTAACCTTGTAGCAGATGTTCTGACTTAAGATGCGAAGGGCTGTTGAGCTTTTTTTTTTTAAATTTTTTTTAATGTTTATTTATTTTTGAGAGAGAGGGAGAGACAGAGCATGAGCAGGGGAGGGGCAGAGAGAGAGGGAGACACAGAATCCGAAGAAGGCTCCGGGCTCTGAGCTGTCAGCACAGAGCTCAACATGGGACTCTAACTCATGAACTACAAGATCATGACCTGAGCCGAAGTCATACACTCAGCCGACTGAGCCACCCGGGCACCCCAAGGGCTGTTGAGCTTTTAAACAGCCTTCGGAGAAAGAGGAGTTTCTATGAGTGAGATATTATTCTCCCTATGATGAAGACACTGCTTACCAAATACTTGGGAACTTCTTCACATTTCCAAGCTTTCTGTGGTTAGGTTTGAGCCGTGTGGCTGATTTTCATCAATAGGCCGTGAGCAGATGTGAGAGGCGCATGTCCAAGGAGAAGCTCCAAGAGCCAACATACGGTTACTCCACTTTATTATTTTCTTCTGCCATGAAACTGTTACGGTCCAGACACAGGTACTTTATTCATCCTGTGACCTGTCCTGAAGATGCGGGCCACAGTTTCAGTGGACTCACTGTGAAAGGAGAGCAAGGAACAAATCACAGATTTTGGCATCAATCGCCAGCACGGCATAACTCAGGAGACCAGGTAGAAGCTTGCAAGTCGTCCTAAGGTCAGGCTCTGAATTGGTACCACGTCACTTCTACTATACTCTAGTGACCAAAGAATCCACAGGCCAGCTCGGATTCAGTAGACAGGGGGATGCGAGGGGGTGGGGGGGTCAGTGTCAAAGAATTTGTGGCCATCTTTCATCTGCCACGATCTACTCTCTGGCCACCAATAAGTTCCTCTCGCATGAAAAATGCTCATTCTCTTCCAAGACCACCCACGTCTCATCCCATCACGGCACTGGTTCAAATTCCAAGAGATGATCATCCAGATCAAGTCCTGGTATGGGTGAGACTCTTTAGATGTGATACAGCTCCTTGAGTGTCTCATTCCTCTTCATCTGAAGATCTACAAATGAAAGAGCTAAGCCATCTATCTCCCAACATACCCAACATGCAATAGAAAGACAGAGACAGGAAAACTATAGCAGACACTAAAGGAGGGGATATGGGGCGCACACAGCAGTTGCTAGTCTATAGCAATTCTAAAATCCAGCCAGAAACGTGTTGCTGGTTCCTTGACTCGAGTCCAGTTTTACTCCTTGGGAATGATTTCCCATGGCTCTTGGCTACATGCTCTGAGACCATTCCATTCCGTGAGAAATCGATCAGTTATGCAACTGACTAGCCTTCTCAGCCTTCTTCCCGTGGAAAGTTGGAGATCCATCATTTCGTGGTCTTTCTGCCCCTTTTACAAGATGCCAGTACTGACACCAACTTAGTTCTCTTGAATATTATGTGAATTTCCTCTTAATCTTTTTAGGCTTCACTCCATTAGACGAAAACAACACTCAGAGATGTTTTCGTGACAGGCTCTCTCTGGCTTCATTTTAGAGTCTGAGTGCTGTGAGACTCTCTTAAGATGCCTAGTTGAGGGAGTCCGTGAGGCATGCCCACAAATCTTTCTGAAGAGGCAACAAAAAAAATCTCAGTCTCATCCTTGAGATGATCTTTGTCCTGAGGCCATTTCTTGTCTCCAGACCTTTTTACCATCTCGAGAGACTGGGATTGAAAACTGGTTTTCTTTTTGAACCTATGGATTCTGACTCCCTTGTATTTTCTCTCAATTCTTACTGAATTTGAAAATTGAAGAGTTCCCTTTTTAAAAAAAAAATTTTTTTAGGCCCTCTCTGTATTTTCATACATGTAACTCAACAAAATCAGCTGGCAGCATTAATATTCTTCCTGGGAATCCCTTAGCCAAATCTATAGGTTTCCTATATATTTCCCATTACCTCAGGTAACATACTGCTTATCTTTTCACTGTTAAGCATACACATCCCCCTTTACTTCAGCCTCGGATAACAAGCTCCTTACTGAACCCTAAGCTTTCACGAAGGCTCCTCGAGATTCTTCCTGCTGTTGTCTACAGCTCAGTCTGAAGGACGATGTCACGTATCTGTGTGTGTGTGTTTTAATGGCAGCACCCTACTCTACAAGTACCAGTTTATGATGTCATCATTTATTGGATTACAAACCACTTTTAGACTTAGAGGCCTGTAAGAACAATCAATTTGTGATGCCGATAATTATTTGAGTTTGAGATTCAGTTAGGGCATAACGGGGACTGTTATTATCTGTGTCTACTCTACAATGCTTGGGACCTCAGTGGGCGAGGCTCAAATGTCTGGAGATGGCTAGAATGGACTGATTGGACCCTACGTGGAAAGATAACTCCCTCTTGGATTCTTTCTGTCTCTCTTGCTCTGAGGCCAACTGCCCTGTCACGAAACAGTCCTCCGGAGAGAGAAGCCATGTCAGAAGAATACTCAGCAGCCTACAGAGAGTCCCATATAGTGAGAAACTGAGGCTTGCTGCCACCGACGTGAGTGATCTTGGTGGTGGATATCTGAGGCCTGCACGCGAGCACACGAGTGAGTCTGGAAGTAGATTCTCCCTCGGTCAGATCCTCACATGACCAGAGCCCTGGCTCACATCTCAACTGCGACCTCATGACGGATGCTGAACCACTCAGCAACTTCTGGATTCCCGATTGACGGAAACTGAGAAGTATGCGTTGTCTTAAGCTCCTACATTTGGGGCAATTTGTTAGACAGCCATAGATTGTTCATAATGTTATTCCACTCTTCTCCTAGGATAGTATCTTAGATGCGTGTGAGGCAAAACACGTTGTAGTTCGCGGGTTCACGGATCGATGTCATGATTAAATGGGCCCTTCGGGCCAGCTGCCTTTGGGAGAGGAAGAGGGTTTTGTGTGTGTCTGACGTGGAATGAAGGGAGGTGAATATTCAGGAAAACAGGGTGGACTGTGGAACATAGTCTGCTGTTCACAACATTTGCTTTTCCTTCCTCTGGGGGAGGATTATGCTTCTCCACTCCATTGACATTGGGTAAAACTGTGCAACGTCCCTCGGCCAATGAAACATGAGCAGGAGCGGGGTGCGCCATTTGGAGCGGGAATTGGATAGCTTCCCTGACATTCTTCACCGTTGTCTTTCTTCCGTGCCAAGAGACGAGGGTTGCTTCCTCAGCCTTGCACCTGGAGTGAAGTAAATGTACAGTAGCTGACTCATAAATGGACACAGAGTCTGAGCCAGAAATCAATCTCAGTTGCTGGACGCCATTGAGATTCCAAGGTCACTTGTCACCGCAGCATTACTTAGCCTACGCTGACTCACGCAGTGACCCTCCGGTTCCCTCTTTTTCTGCAGCAACAATCACAGGACCTGCCTGCCTGCCATGAGTGGCTGTGTGCCTGTGGGGAGAAGAGCCCATGGAGGCCTTCAGCAGAGTTGTGACAGGAGCAATAAACCAACGTTTTCTCTGTTAAACATCTAAGATATGGGAATTATGCTTAAAAAAAAAAACTCCAGCATAAATAAACCTATTCTAATACACACCTCGTCTCCCTGGGGATTGATCCTATCCTTATTTAAAATATTGATATTTGCTCGTTGTGGATTTTTGCATCGATTTTGATTTTTTTAAATATTGTGTTAAACTAATATTTCTCCTGGTTTGCTGAGTTCGGGGGAGACACCCTTAAATTTTGGACTCACGTGAGTGTCTCACTAGCTTCACCTGAATCCTGGCCTTGCCCCGAGGTGATGCACATGAATGCAGTTTTGTTCTTGAAGGCCACACGAACTTGACCTTACGTATTAAAACCACAAGGCGTTGAGCCCTGAGATGTCCTGGCCGGAGTATTCTAGCACCATCAGAAGCAGAAGGTCATGGGATTTTATAGATAGAAAGGGTCCTAGAGTAAAATATCCCAAATCCCTCTGCTAGAGAGAAGGAAATTGAAACTCAAAGGGATAACATAATTTGGCCAGAGTCACATAGCTGATGAATTACAGGTCTTGTTCCCAAACTCATTATCTTTTGCCTCAAGTTTAGCATTCCTTCTGTTACAATAAAAAAAGCCAATTCTAGACCCTTTTCCTCACCAAAAGAAATCATCTCCTTGTTAAGTTTCATTTGGGTATTCTGGCAAAAAAATGTTGAGACATAATAAAAATCTGGAGTTCCTTTCCTGTAACTCTAGAGCACGATTTTACTCCAGTTTAGTCTATAAATTGACGTGGATTATGAGGTTGTGTGGTATTTAGCTTTATGATAATTACCTATTTGAATAGCTGATAAGAGTTCATTTATGCTGAAGACAACTAGAAATAAAAGAATAATTGGGTTATAAAATTAAGGCAGTAACATCTGCAGTTTCTACTACATTGAACATATTTGATGTAGAGAATATTTCAATTAGGCTCGCAAACCCTGTGAATGCTTTTTCTTCCTTAGATTCTTCTTCAAAAGATCGAAAGCCATAGTACACCCCCAAAATAAGTGAAACTGGAGAACTTGCCCAGCCCTTTGGTATTTCACATTTGTCTGGAGAAAGGCCAAGACCCTTGGCCTCAGATTCTCTTCCATGGCCAGTAATTGCTGAGGTGAAATAGATGGTCAGCCTCGTGTGAGTTTAATTTAATCGCATGATTGGGCAGTTTCTGGATGACTAAAGACTTTACTTAAATCAGATAGTCATGGATTCTAATGCTGGCGCTATTGATAACTCTCTGTGACTTTGGGTAAGTTGCTTGGCCTCTCTGGATCTCATCTTTCTTACCTATATTCACTCATGACGTATTAATTCGTGGCCTTCTTTGTTCCCGTCACCCTGATGAGCACTGGGGGGTTGGGGGTGACGGAAACTAGGTAGTTCCTGATCTCAAGCAGCTTATGATAAAATATGGGCACAACCACCCTCCGCATAAGACAAAATTTGGTGAGTCCCACGCAAATGGCGTATAAGAAAGAGATAAAAAGGAAGGCACCACTTTCGTTTGGAAGCGGTGGCCTACTGGGACTGGGGAGGCAGGGAGAGGTCGGCCCCGGGTACAGGCGATTGTGGAAAACCCCCCAAAAATAATAAAACCAACCCCAAATCAGTCTACCATCGTAGATGGTAATCTACGTAGATGGAATCTACGTTTCCATCGCTGTCTGCTGGCAATGTTAAATTACATCAGTGATACGATGCTACTCTCCCCCGGGGCTGACCATTCTCGCCATCTGGAAGGTTGAGAAAAGGATTCAGAAAGGAGGTGGAAGAGAGAAGCTTGACCCTGAAGCAGAGCTAAGCTTTATTGGAAGAAATGGGGGAAAACTTTCAAGGCAGATATGGTGTCAAGTTGGGTAGAGGCCAAGGTGCAGAAAAACATATGTTTGACCTCATCGTTTTATTTAAGTCTTGTTGTATAAAGAGTATAGTATTGTAAATCCAATCATTAATATGCAGAAGGAGATCCTTGTTAACTCTCCAACACATGCACATGCATTTTTAAGTGTAATTAATTACCTAGAAGAAGATGAAGTATGTGTAAGGTGTAATGACTTGTAGTGGAGCGTTTTCAAGAATTGTTCTACTTGGGGGGGCCTCGGGGGCTCAGTCGGTTAAGCATCAGACTTTGGCTCAAGTCATGATCTCACGGTTCGCGAGTTCGAGCCCCACGCTGACAGCTGGGAGCCTGGAGCCTGCTTCGGATTCTCTGTCTCCCTCTCTCTTTGCCCCACCCCTTCTTGCTGTCTCTCTCACTTGCTCGCTCTCTCTGTCTCTCAAAAAGAAATAAATAAACATTAAAAAAAAAAAAAGAAGAAGAATCGTTACCCTTACTTTGACTTGCAGAAATACAAATTGAAATTGTAAGAAAAAGGAAAACTTTTAGGTTTGGGAATGTCCCCTTGAGGAAAGAGGCAGGTCAAAACCTTGCACTTGATATCATAGGCTTCTTTCTTTTGTTTTCTCATTACTAAAAAGTTCCTCATTTATCAAGATAAATCAGTTGATTCAATGAGAAGTAGGCTAATGTGTTTGACTTAAGAGTTAAGGAGGTGAATATATATTCTCATCTATCAATCTTGGAGCATTTGGACCAATGAAGGATAACAGGTGGAGGTTAAAAAGCGTGTGGAAGGCAGATCCCTGGTCCCCTGGTCATAGGAATAAATTGTGTGTGTGTGTGTGTGTGTGTGTGTGTGTGTGTGTGCATGGGTGTGCACACACGCTAGTGCATGCATTATGCTTATTCAGTTTACTGCTTCAGTTCCGGGGCTGACTTTGTGGCGCCCCTCTGGAGAAAGCTGCTGAAGGCAGTGGCCTAGCCTTACAGAAGCCATGTTCCATGAGGAATGAGTAACTAACACTTTTTCTACTGTCAGCTGCCACCATCTCAGCGCCCACCTTCAGCGTTTAGACAAAGGACGCAGGCTGAGTACAGCAACAACTTTCTTCTTTGATCACCCCTGGGTTCTAAGAGACTGGAAGTAACAAGCACTTAATCTCTCTATTTGTGGCAGCCGGCTACAAAGGATCAGGGAAGCCAGGGCATGCCTCCTTATTCCTTCAGCTAATGCAGGGACCATCTAGAGCAGATGTCAAGGAAGAGTGGCATGGTCCGAAAAGCGTGAATGGTTTGGTAGGGCTGAAACACAGAATGCTGGAGCAGTGAGAGAATATTAGTCCAGAGAGTAAGCTGGAAAAAGAGGTATCAGGGGGAAAGACAACTAGAGGCATATTTGTCATTACGAGAGGTTTTGTTTGGGGCGCCTGGGTGGCTCAGTCGGTTGAGCGTCTGCCTTCGGCTCAGGTCATGATCTCACGGTTCGTGAGTTCAAGCCTAGTGTCGGGCTGTGTGCTGACAGCTCAGAGCCTGGAGCCTGCTTCGGATGCTGTGACTCCTTCTCTCTCTGTCCCTCCCCTGCTCACACTCTGTCTCTCTCTCTCTTTCTCAAAAATAAATAAACATTAAAAAATAAAGAGAGGTTCTGTTTGAACCCATAGGCAGTGGGGGCCTTGGAGCACATACACCAGCGGATGGTGGGGAATATTCGCAGTGTTAACATGTTGGAATGTTAGGGTGACTTTCCCAATGCTGAGGACGGCATGGTTGACATTTTTGCTTTTGTTTTTAATTTTTTTAAGTGTATCTGTTTATTTTCAGAGAGACAGAGATAGTGCAAGTGGGAGAGGGGCAGAGAGAGGGAGAGAGAGAGAATCCCAAGCAGGCTCCGCACTGTCAACTCAAGAAACCACGAGATCATGACCTGAGCCGTAACCAAGGTCAGACTCTTAACCGACTGAGCTGCCCAGGCGCCTCGTGGTTGACATTTTTGAAAATGACAGCCTGTCACCTCAGGTTTCACTACGGTATCGCCTAAGGATAGGTGGAGGGTTGGGTGATCTACTCAAGTCCCTTGGGAGTGCAAGGAAAGAGTTTCTATTGCCAGAGCTCCTGGAATCCTGGAGAAGGAGTGAGGGCATACCCATTCACTTTTTTTGCGGATGTAATAACGACGCATTTGAGTTCCGAGGGCTGGATTGGATTCCTCGTCAAGAAAACTTTTAGCTTCATAAAACACTGCCCTTCCCTTCCATTTCTTCCCATTCGACTCCAATGACAGAATTCATAATTTTCAGGATGTAGAAGGCAGTAGTTTCCTTAGACAAAAGCGAAGCAGTCCAATTTCCCAGCCGTTTACAAGAGCAAACACTCCTTTGGCCTTCCCGCCCTCAAGGAAGGCACCGTGTGTCCCCAAAAAGGTCTGTTCATGGCGCTCGTGGTGTTTGTGACCTGTGTGAGTGGCCTTTTTTTTTTTTTCCTCCAACACAGAATCGAACTGGCCCGTCTTATGTGTTTGCGGATGAAGAAACTCCAGGGTCGGATTCATCACACTGTATTTGCCTTCAGAGGAGTTACCCCGTTGGCTGATTCCTGAGAGCATCCAGTGCAGTCACTGTGGGCTAGGGTTTTGCCTGGTGTGTACACAGAACTTTTCTAAAATGACCTATAAACACGCAAACTCTTCCTGTGTATGATGGCGTCTCTCCCTCCTTTCCCCGCTCCCCAGAGTCTGTGCATGAAGGGGAACACTGTCTTAAAATGCAATAACTTTCCGTGACACTTTATTATTCTAATAGCCATAAAATTACCAAACACCGCACCTTCTATTTTTATGCACGGTAGCTAGGGAAACAAATTCATGCGCACATCTTTCTTCAGAAAGCAGAACTGACTAAAAGGTCAGGGGTTTATTTTTTTTATTTCAGCTTATTGCTGTTTCATTTGGAATTTATCCTGTTCACACCCTCTCCCTTTCTGACCCACAGCATCGAAATATAAAGATGGTCAATAGCCAGGACGGGAGAGATTCAGATGCATTCAATAACGTGCAGAAAAGAGTGGGCATCTTGTTCAGTGTCTCCACAGAGAGTTTTAAGTTGATTCTCCCTGCGAGGAAGGTTTGGGGATTTATACACTGTACGTTTCCATTTTTTAAAGTTTATTTATTTTGAGAGAGAGAGAACGCACTGGGAGGGGCAGAGAGAGAGAGAATCCCCAGCAGGCTCTGCACCATCAGCACAGAGCCTGACACAGGGCTCGAACTCACGAACCGTGAGATCACGACCTGAGCCGAAACCACGAGTCGGCGCTTAACCACCAGAAGCACCCAGGTGCCCCCACATTCCCATTTTTACCAGTGTCGATACCAAACTGAAATGGCGAGGAGTCAAATCCACTTAATCGCTCCTTAAAGCCCCTAATGGGTCTTTATTGCCTATAAGCACACCCTGGCTTCAATCAAACGTTTTAGCATCATCTCTTTTAAACCCTGAGATCTTTGACCTCGTTACTCTTGGTTACTTACTCTTGTAACGCTTCTGTGCTTTCATGCCCAAAGCATGCCCAAAGCAAGTCTTCTGCCTGAGACTCTCTCCAGCTTAGTCCTCAGAGCGAGACCATAAACTCCGGATGGGCAGGGATCATGTACCTGCGGTATAGAGAGTAGACACTCAATAAATGTTTGTTTATTGGCTGCCTGACCCAGCACAGAAATGATCTTTCTTCCTGCATTATGTCCTTCTTAGAATTCCGTAAGTGTCCGGGAGTAGGGGGGGGCGGTCTGCAGGTAGTGCCTTCTTTTAATCTTTGTATATTTGCGAATGCCTTTAATTCGCCTTTACATTTAGCCAGATGTGAAATTACAAGTTAGGATTCTTTTTCTTCAGCCCTGGGAAGATATATCACTCCACTGCCTTCTGGAATCAACTGTTGTGGATGAGGAGTCAGCTGAGAATGTAATCGTCATTCCTTTGTGGGTAATCTGTATTTTCTTTCTGGTAACCTAAAGATTTCTTTTTTTTTCCTTCGTCTGTCTGCATTTCAGTAGGATGTGCACAGATGTGTATTTATTTTCGTTGACGCTGGATTTGGTACATCTCTCAGCAAATCTGGAAAATGCTCAGCCATTATCTTTCTAAATATCTCTGCTCTGCCACTTGCTTAATTCTACGCTTTCAACATCCCTATTAGACATATTTTGGAGCCCATCCATTTATCCTCCATGTTTTGAAACTATGGCTTAATGAAAAAAAAAATTTTTTTTAATCTCTCTATGATGCATTTTTTGTTGAATTCTGAGCAGTATCTTCCAATTCACTAATTCTTGCTAAATCCATCCATTCTGGAGTTTGTCTCATTTACTGACTTAAAATTTTTAGTGGCCATATTTTTCATTTCCAACATTTCTAGCAGACATTTTTTAAATATACATTTTATAACTGCGTGTGGGGCTCCTGGCTGGCTCAGTTGTAGAGGGCGTGACTCTTGATCTCGGGGTTGTGAGTTGGAGCCCCACGTTGGGTATCGAGATTACTTTTAAAAAGTAACCGTTTGTACCCCCCCCAGAACTTTTTGTTGTACTCTCAATTAGATGTTTGCTTTTTTCCCCAGCTTTTCTTGAGATATAATTGACATATACCATTGTGTAAGCTCCAGGCATAACATGTGTTGATATGGTACATTTGTATCTTGCAATATGATTACGACTGTAGCTTTCCATTACATTACCAAATTACCATTTCTTTTTTTTTTTTAAGTTCATTTATTTATTTTGAGAGAGAGCGCACAGGGGAGGGGCCGAGGGAAAGAGAGGGAGACAGAGACACATAAACAGGCTCCGGGCTGTCAGCGCAAAGCCCAACACGGGGCTCGGACCTGTGAACTGTGGAACCGTGACATCATGACCTGAGTAGAAGCTGGACGCTTAACCGACTGAGCCATCCCAAGTTACCATTTCTTTTTTGCGGTAAGAACATTTAATATTGACTCTTTGAGCAACTTCCAAGTATATAATATAATTCCATTGGAATTTGTACCCTCTGATCAGCATCTTCCCATTGCCCAAACTTGTATCTTTTTGCTCCAGCATTGCGCTGGACCTTCTCCTCTTGAAACCCGGACTTCGCCAAAGGTTCTCTCATCTGTGGGGGATTGTTTTTGAAAGTGTTTTCCTGGGGCTGCCAGACTGGTGGAGAGGGGCTGGAGCCAGTTCAGGGACCACTGCAGGGTCCACAGCCACGACCGAGGTCTGTCTGCCTGTTTACCTGATGCGTGGGTGGGTAAGGCTCTTTCCAGGTTCCTTGGCATCCGGCGCTATGTCCCACAGCTTTCCGAAGGTACTTTTGTCCATGATGGATGATGGAGTTTGGGTGGCGGTGGCTGGAGGACACAGATGACGGATGTCTTCTGGCATCACGATGCTGGCTTCACCCTCCAGAACTTACCTGTTTTAATGTTAGCCTCAGATCCTTCTAGTATGTTTATTGTTGTCTTTTTCGTGAATGATCACCCATCATGGGCTGTTCGTTGTTGGTCCCGTCGGATTTCTTCCTTCACGTGAGGTCTCGCTGCGTATTTTGTGATTTTGTACTGTAGGCTCATCTTGAGTGACCTTGTTTGCTTCCCTCCTGTTTTCCTCTGTCCTCGCTCCTCCCTACGTGCCAGGTTTGCAGCTGGCTCTTCAAGACCCCCCAGTCCAGAACCCAGATTTCTCGTGTGGGGTCGAGGCTGTTGTTGATCGTATCGCACTGAGCCAGTGGGCTGCTCATCCAAGTTTTCGGTAGAGGCTGTGTCTGGTCCCTCCCGCCTGCCTCCTTATCCCATTGTAGTAGAATCTCAGCTTTCTCAACTTTCTTGCAGAAGTGGGAAGAGACTGTCTAGCTCCTAGGCTCACGCCATCATCTTGGCTCTCGTCCCCTTCCCTTCGTGGGGAATGTTTAGTCTTCATTTTCTCGTAGGAGCCAAACTCCTGGCCGCCTTTTCTCCGTTCCAGCAGCCTGTTCACCACCCTGGGCTTCTGATCTCCAGACACGTTGTCCACGGCAGCCTTTGCATTGGTGTGGCACAAGACGGGAGGGAAGGACTTTGATTTTGTGGCAAAAGGAAAGGTTAATTTCCCCCTGTCCTTCTCACAAGATATAAATAAGGAAGCCTGTGGCTCTGATCATTACAGGGAGCCATCTTATTGCCGTAAGGAACCATCTTGTGTGTCCATGAAGAAAGTCAATATTAGGGCAATATGTCGAGTATAGGTACGTATCTTTTTCATTTTTATTTTTTATATCTTATATACTTGTCTCTTTTGCTTATATGCTCGTTATATTTTATCTTTTGTTGCCCTATGTTTAGAATAGCAGTAGGGTTTCAAGACAGGTAACTTCTAATTTTTTTTGTTAACATTTATTTATTTTGGGGAGAAAGAGGGAGACAGAGAGAGACAGAGCATGGGTGGGGGAGGGGCAGAGAGAGAGGGAGACACAGAATCTGAAACAGGCTCCAGGCTCTGAGCCGTCAGCCCAGAGCCCGACACGGGGCTCGAACTCACGGACCGCGAGATCGTGCCCTGGCTGAAGTCGGACGCTTCACCAACTGAGCCACCCAGGCGCCCCCTCAACATGGGTACCTTCTAATTCTCCCTTGACCAGAGTCAAGCTAGACATTTTTAACTCTGCTGCTTGTAGCAGATGCAGTGGTGAACTACCGGGATTCCCGGTAGTCAGGACAGAGGCATTCATTCCCCAGCTTCTGGGAGTGTTGACTGTTGACTGTTCACTGCTGAGTCACTCTGCAGGAAGTTTCTGGGCGTAGGGGAGCTGCCTTGCCTGAGGTTACGACCTTTCCTCAGGACCAGCTAAATTCCACTGGCAGGTCAAGTAGAGATACAGACACCTGAGCTCCTTGCTTTAATTCGGGACAAGGATAGAAGACCATCCCTCGTCCACAACTCCCTGTGGGGTGACCTCGGGCCTTTGCTACAACTGCATTCTCTACACCTTCTTCCGTTTGTCAATTCGCTGCACTCACTGCCTTATGGGTATTAATTCTAAGAGCACCTCTCCTAGACCTCTTGCTCACAAACTTCCCTCTCAGTAGGCTGTGTCCTGGGGAATTTTTAAGACACCACGCTATGGGGAACATCAAGTGTCATGGGGAGCCCCGTCCAGCTCCTTCCTTACAGTAGACATCCGGGAATGTCTGTGGAATGCACACACAAATAAAAACAAAGCTGCCTGAATTTAACCTGCTCCGTTTTCCCAAGCTACATAATTTTTCCGATTTTACTAATAAAACTTAGACCTTCAGTGCCTGAGAAACTCATCTAGGGAAAGATACCGTTCCTTTACTTTGCAAATCCCCGTTTTAACTGAAGTTTAATGTTGCCTGGACGGACCCAGCGCAGCTGACACTTTTGTAACACGTTTGGAGATGAATTACTTGCACA
This sequence comes from Prionailurus viverrinus, assembly GCF_022837055.1. Taxonomy (NCBI): domain Eukaryota; kingdom Metazoa; phylum Chordata; class Mammalia; order Carnivora; family Felidae; genus Prionailurus; species Prionailurus viverrinus. The sequence continues at coordinate 21,767,928 of NC_062576.1, read as the reverse complement.
CACAGTATTAAAGTGAGCAGAGGATACGGGCGGCAGCCTGATCATGAACTGAGCATGGGCTGTAGATTGAGGTTTGGCCACAGGAAAGAATGGCGGGGTTGGAGAATGGTAACCATGGTGATCCCTTTCCAAACATCACAGGGGTGGGGACAGCATGGTAGCCTTACCTCCCACAAAGCCCACTTGACACCTTAGCTGGGCACTCTTTTCTCAGGACTGGCAATTAAGATCCTCTGGGCAGGGGCGCCTGGGTGGCTCGGTCGGCTGGGCTTCCGACTTCGGCTCAGGTCACGATCTCGCGGTTTGTGGGTTTTTTTTTTTTTTAATTTTTTTTTTTTTAACATTTATTTATTTTTAGGACAGAGAGAGACAGAGCATGAACGGGGGAGGGGCAGAGAGAGAGGGAGACACAGAATCGGAAGCAGGCTCCAGGCTCCGAGCCATCAGCCCAGAGCCCGACGCGGGGCTCGAACTCACGGACCGTGAGATCGTGACCTGAGCTGAAGTCGGACGCTTAACCGACTGAGCCACCCAGGCGCCCCCGGTTTGTGGGTTTGAGCTCCGCGTTGGGCTCTGTGCTGACAGCTTAGAGCCTGGAGTCTTCTTTGGATCTCTGTGTCTTCCTCTCTCTCTCTGCTCCTCCCACTTGCGTTCCTTCTCTCCCTGTCTCTCAATAATAAATAAACATTAAAAAAAAAAAAAGACCCTCCAGGCAACTTTCATCTCCAAGGGCACAAAACTGAGCATCTCCTTGTAGAGTATAGAGAGGGTGATGGATGGGAGGCCCACACCTGGAGAAATGGTGAAGTGAATGTGTTGTCAGGTGCCTGAGCAGTCTCCACGGGGACATTTCGACGGTGCGTGATGGTGTGGCATTAATAAGAATTAGAACGTAAGCACGTCTCAGATCGTTGACATGACCACCAGTGGTGGATGCAATTGTTTACCCAACCTGTGTCCTTTCCCCCACTCATCTTTTTCAAAGCCTCATCTTTTTTCTTTTTTTTTCCCAGATATTCCTATCCTTCACTCAACCCACTTTCTAAAGACAATTCTGGTTTCTTCGTGCAAATCATGGTAACCCTACTTCCCCTGCAAGTGTTTGTTTCAGAAACCCAGATTTTAGTAAACTAGCATTTCCTGGTGATTTAAAGGGACAGGACTGCTGAGATGGCCTTTTATTTTATGGTGAGGGGAAAGGATTTCCCCTCGGTCTCATTTACAAGATATAAAAATGGGAAAGCATTTTCCCTAGTTGCCTCGAGGTCAACTTCCTTGAAGGAAGGAAGGAAACCACTTTAGGTACATGCGGAAAGCCACCTTGTCACCACGATGGAAGCTAACGCGAGTCCACATACAGAAAAAGAGCAGTCAGCGAAATCTCAGAGTAATGGAAACAGAGTTCTGGTTTTACTTACTGTGGGTCCTGCCTCCCCTTGACCTAATGGTGTGTGAGATAGTAAGTTTCCTTATTGTTTAAACAGATTGAGCCAAGATGTCTTATTTACTTACAGGTGAAAACATCTTATTGGAAACATAAACTTATGATCAAGTACTGTCTTTGCACATGGTTTATAATTTCATGGGCACCGAATAATCACTGGTGCCAGTTACAGGCAGAAATTATCTTTAAAGGTCTGGATAGGCAGATCTTGCTGTCAGTGGATTGGATTTCTAATGCCAAGTAGTGGTAATGACCTCTGGTTGGCGTGCCCGGGTGGCTCAGTCAGTTGAGCGTCCAACTTAGGCTCAGGTCACAATCTCACGGTTCATGGGTTCGAGCCCTGCGTCAGACCCTGTGCTGGTGCCTCGGAGCCTGGAGCCGGATTCTGTGTCTCCCTCGCTCTCTGCCCCTCCCCCACTCGTGCTCTCTCTCTCTCTCTCTCTCTCTCTCTCTCGATCCCTCTCTCTCAAAAATAAATAAACTTTAAAAAGTCAAAAAAAATAATGACCTCTGGTTGAAGGTGACTGCTTGACTGTATGAGTTTGTTCCCTCTCTCTACTAATATGTTCCATAAAAGATAGTGTAGGAATGAAAATCATGTCTAAATGCTCAATGACGAGAAGATGAAAAGAGAGTCATCAGAAGGAAGAGTTCACCAAATCTCTGGAAAATGGATAAGATACAGATGATTGAAGAGTGATGAAGCAGAATCCAGGAAGCCACAGCCCAGCGTATTTACAGAAAAAGAGGGCAGGAGTACAATGTGGGGCACAAAACAAGGTGATTAATCCAAAGTCTGTTTTTGAAACAGTCAAACCCACTTCACCCTGGAGGACGTAATTCTTGGAAGCCAGGCTACTATGCCGAGACTTTTAAAGGAGGAGTATCTTCTTCCAGAGAAACTGGAAGTCTCCAGAAGAACGTCCTTTACATTTTATCATTTAGGGGCTCACCAGGGAACGATTTACTTGTTTCCCCAAACCGGTCTCTCTTGGAGCAAAGTGGCAAAATCAGTAAGGCCTGTCCATGCTACGGGGCCCTCATCAGGTTTAACTGACTTCTTCTTCTTCTTCTTCTTTTTTAAAATATAATTTATTGTCAAATTGGTTTCCATACAACACCCAGTGCTCATCCCAACTGGTGCCCTCCTCAATGCCCATCACCCACTTTCCCCTGCCCCCCACCCCCATCAACCCCCAGTTTATTCTCAGTTTTTAAGAGTCTCTTATGGTTTGCCTCCTTCCCTCTCTGTAACTTTTTTTCCCCCCGCCCCTTCCCCCTGGTCTTCCGTTAAGTTTCTCAAGATCCACATATGATTGGACTTCTAAGTGACTTGTTCTTGAGCACGAACATTCAAAGGTCCTCTACTGGGAGACCCTCCAACGTGAAAGAGAGACATCGAAGTGAACAGACACAAATCATAGTTCTGGAGGAAACAGACGTCATGCAAAGAACAGGAGGGAACTGAAACTCGCGTGGATGGTCCCTGAGAGATGTGAGAAAATGTGGCAACAGGAAATGAGAGGAGGACAGCGTGAAAGTGGAATGAATGTCTCCCAAGAAATACCTCCTAGACAGTAAAGATCCATTTGTCAGAATAGAAAATAATTCAATAGAAGAGTTGGACAATCAGATCTGGGAAACCTCTGAGAAGTAGGACAGGGAAACAAAGAGGTGGAAAATACGAGAAAAGAAACCCAGAGGGTCAATGCGGGCGCGTCCAACATCTGACCAAAAGACAAACGACAGGAGTAAGTATCAAAGAAGTAATGAGGCAGTTTTTCCAGAGCAGCAAGACTTAGTGTTTATATTGAAAATGTACACCCAGGGGCGCCTGGGTGGCGCAGTCGGTTAGGCGTCCGACTTCAGCCAGGTCACGATCTCGCGGTCCGGGAGTTCGAGCCCCGCGTCAGGCTCTGGGCTGATGGCTCAGAGCCTGGAGCCTGTTTCCGATTCTGTGTCTCCCTCTCTCTCTGCCCCTCCCCCATTCATGCTCTGTCTCTCTCTGTCGCAAAAATAAATAAACGTTGAAAAAAAAATTTTTTTTAAAAAAAAAGAAAATGTACACCCAGTTCCCAGAACAATGAATAAAACAAACAAACACATACATAGCACATGACCACCAAAGGTCAGAACATTAAGGTTAAAAAGAAAGTCCTAAAAGCAAAAATGAGAGAAAAAAAGTCCAAAATGAAAACAAAGGCAGCAACAAACCATCTATCAGCAACTCCAGATATTACGAGCTCTTGCCTTTCTGAGGGAAAATCGTGTCATTTTAGGATTCAATACATAACTAAAGTATCAATAAATAGGATGGGAGAATAAAGACGTGATCAGACATGCAAAGCCCAGGAGGAACTCTCCGGGGAGACAGTGGAATCCTAAGTCTGGAGAAGTGGTTGAACAAAATTAAAAATATGTCTAAAGTAATTAGTTCCGAAAAAATGGAACTCCAGGCAAAAAGTCATATGAGAAAGAACATTTAATCATAGCTACGGCTGTGCAGTGAACCACGTTTAAGCAGTCATAATAATGAAATCACTATTGATTTTCAATTTTCCGAATCAACCTACGGATACAGCTTAGAGGACTAATTACCGGTAGGGAACAAAATGTAAGTCTTGTAGATCTGACATGTAAAAGTAACAATTCAGAAGAACTCGGGAATTAGGAACAGGAACAGAACTGAAATCAGCACCTGTATTCTCACATGAGGAAGTAAGAAGTCAAAATACAGTGTTTTGAAGGAAAGGAAAACACAACGTTAAAAAAAATTTTGTTTAAAAAAATTAGCCAACAAAATGACATAACTTCCCACCTTCTGGTTCTTGTATCGTCTAGATTATCTTGTCGGGAAGAAAAACAAAGGTCCTCTCTTTTTTTGCAGTTGAAAGTGATTTTCATGAGAGAACACCTGTAGCTTCTGATGTTATTATGAAATCAAGATTTTGATTTGTCTTCACGAAAATGGCCACGTATGCCTTCAACTGTCACAGGCGAATGGGAAAACTAGCGAGACGGGCATAACGGATGAAGGATGCTGTTGAATCAAGGGGAGTAAGTAAAAACCTAAGTCAGTTCGTGCTAAATTGGAGGGGTGTTGCTAACTTGAAAAGACCCCTGGCTATCGCAATTTATATTCCGTTCACCTAATGGGTGCCGATTTCCCACCATATTAAACGTACCGCCATCGTATGAAATTAACGCTAAAAATTGGATTTTGTTACTCTCGTGATGCTGCTCACTTTCCATTTGCAGTATCTTCTGGGTGGCTCAGCAGGTTTGTTGGCTCAGTGGTAAGTACCCGCTGAAACCACGCAGAATTACACTTCCTGACAAGGCGGGTTCTCGAACCCAAAGCCCCACTATGACTGAGTTGCCTAGATCCTCCCTATTCATAAAGCGATCCGTGGACCCGCAGCCCTGGCATCCCCCCGGGGGACTTTAAGAGATACAGAAACTCGGGCCTCGCCCCAGACCTACTGAATCAGATTCTGCATCTTTAACTAGATCCCCAGGCGATGGACATGTGCATGAAAGTCTGGAGGGCACGGACCCTGCCTTTCCTCTAGCATCACGTACAGGTACGTCCCTCCCTCTGGAATCCGCACCCACTGTTCTCCCAGCCCATTTCGGCCCAGCCTGAGCCCCTCTCCTCTGAGGACAACCAGAGCTCAGGGGACCACGTGTGCGCTCCCCCACTTTGCTACCAGTGTCTCTTGATAAACTGTCCAGCGACGAGCGTGCCCCGCGTCCCCATCTCCCAAGACTTGGTATTCGTTTGCATCTGCCCCCATCCCTTCCCGGTAACGGAACAGTAACAGACTTTTCTCAGAGGGTTGTGAGCCTTGCATGAAATCATCCGCATCGAGTACTCAGCACAGAGTAACATCTCAATAAACGCGGCTAGAATTATTTAGCTATGATCAAAGAGTCCCGGGTGACAACATCCAGCAGGAAAGGCTCATATGTTAATGGTCTCCAGCCTCGGCTGTCATCAGGTTCATTTCCCTCATCAATAGCTCATTACTTGATTGTCAAGTCACAGACGCTATAAGCCACACACCATCACACCGAATAATAGCGATGATGGCAGTTCTCGTGTGTAAAGCATTGCGGAGCCGGTCTCCTAGTCATCCCGAGGGAGGTCTGTCTGCTGCAGGTGGGGGGGGGGGTGCAGAGCTGTGCGGTCTCTCACCCCCACAGTCCGGTTCAGTTTGGCTCTTGAGCTCGCAAGCCGTCCATCCTGCCTTGCTTGGGTCCCAGGGTTTTCCAGGGCCAAAAGAGGCTTTGTTTTCCTTTCACTCGGGTCTTACTGCACGACCTTCTCCTTAGAGAGTCAGGCATGCGTCCGGAGGCCTGGGCTGGACCTAAAACCTCACACGCTGAGCTGGGAAAGACCCTTTTCCACCTCACCTACCTCACCCCAAAGGGGAGCTTTGTAGCTGAGCGAAACCCTTTCCCCGGACACTCTCGTCCTGGGGTGACCCCTTTCCCAGGTGGGTCCTCCGTCCCTCAGTCAGGCTTCCGGAAGGCCTTCTCTGTCATGACGGCAAACACACCTCCTCGTGTTGTCTGAATCGCAGAAGTGACTGGGCTGCGTGCCCATACGGGTTCCTTTCACACTTCAAACAACCTGTTCTACCGAGTCTGGAAAAGTGTTCTTCATTTCGAAAGACCATCGCGTGAAAGTGGAATTTGACATATGCATCCCCAGGACAAATGGACAAGAAATCATAAAGAGAAGGGAGACTACTACTCTGATCCTCTTCCTCCCTGTGAGAGGCACTGGATGCTCTCCAGTGTTATCACATTCAATTCCCCAAACGAGTATTTATTTAGCAGATGAAACTGTGGCTTGCACAGGCTTAAGAAACAATGCTGGGATGAACTCCTGTATGTTTGACTCCCAAATCCGTATCCCTTCTATTTATGGCTTCATATCATGGACTTGGCTGATGGCAGGTACTGAGTTCCCTGTCACGGGGAGCATTCAAGCAGAGGCTGGAGGCCGGAAGGCCTGGTCAACTGTCCCCGGGCCTGGAATGAAGCCAAGGGCACCCGGGGGTTAGAGCCTCGGGCAATTCCTAGAGCAACGCCATAAAGCAGTTGATGTAGGAGACGGTCATCAATCCCAAACAAGGCAAGGGAATAAGGAAGTACCAGAATATAAAGCTAAAAGTACCCATGATCTATCTATGATAGACCAGAAGCACAGCAAGTTGGTCTATCATAAGGTGCATTGCAGAATAGGTAAAGAAAGATCCAGAGCTGAACACTGGTAGTGTATAGGCTAAAACCTACCCACAAACATGTTTTCTTTGGTCTTTAAGCATTCGTTCCTTTTTACTTAATCAACATGTAAAAACAGATCCAGATTTCAAAGCTTCCTTTTCAAAAGTGGGGCGATCTGGTGGTCCCGGGCCCACATTCCTACATGGCAGCAGCCGAGCAGCAGCTGGTTCCACGGGGAGGGCAGGTGCTCTCTCTCCCATTTGTAGGTTCCCGCCATCTTGTATTGCTATGTCTTTCGTTTGCATTGTCAGCCTGGACGCTGAAAATAACCGAAACAATTTATGTTTTCTGCCGCCATGCAGGAGTTCAGCTTATGTTTTCTGCTGCCATGCGGGAGTTCACCGGGCCGTTGGGGTGCCCGGTGGCCCGGTCGGTTGAGCGTCCGACTTCAGCCCAGGTCATGGTCTGACGGTTTGTGAGTTCGGGCCTCGCGTCGGGCTCTGTGGTGACAGCTCAGAGCCTGGAGCCTGCTTTGGATTCTGGGTCTCCCTCTCTCTCGGCCCCTCCCCCTCTCATGCTTTGTCTGTCTGTGTCTCTCAGAAATAAATCAACATTAGGGAAAAAAAAAAAAAAAAAGAGAGGCTGCCTTTGTGGCATATCTCAGACTTCTATTCCCTTCAAGGCTCACTTTAAGCCACAGTATACAGAGCGTCAAAGACAAGCTGCTCCGTACAAAACAATTACAAAACAGGGGTTGAAGAGAGAAGAGAGGGAGAAAGAGGAAGGTGAAATTCCGTGAATGTTTTCTATAGCATGACTTCAGTTCTTTTCAACTGCGTGTTTTGTTGGTTTTATAAAACTCTGGTTTAAAAAATCCTCCGGGTTTTGGTAAGATCGTGGACCCACGCCAACCGAGTGACCAGCGAGATAGGCTGAGAAGCAGCTCCAGAGAGCAGTGGGGCTCCTTTGCTCACAAGCGATAAAAACCAACATCAGTACACGGAAACAAACGAAGGGTTTTTTAAAAACAATTCTTTCAAGTTTTGTTGTTTATTTTGAGAGAGAGCGCGTACGCAAGCAGGGGAGGGGCAGAGAGGAAGAGAGAATCCCAGGCAGGCCCTGTGCTGTCCGTGCAGAGCATGACGCAGGGCTTGACCTCACGAACTAGGTGATCCAGACCTGAGCCGAAATCAAGAGTCAGATGCTTAACCAACTGAGCCCCCTGAGCACGCTCAAGAGAGGGGTCTCATGGAAGTATATTAGATGCTCGTGGCATTGATGGGAAGGCTCGAAAGGATGACACAAGTCTAGGTAAGCACCCAGGAGTTCCCGTGGGTAGAAATATGAGCGATTCTGGAAGGTCCAAGAAACAGAGACTCCCCCTGCACCTCACAAAGGGCCAAGCTGGAATAGGTGAGTCCGATCAATTTTAGCTATTGTGCCATTCTGTGTAAGGTCCTGATTCCAGAGAGGAAGCTCGACGGCCTAGCTTACGTCAAGGGAAGCTGGATTGGTCCCCACGAAGTCAGAAGAGAAAAGACACTATTAATTATCAGCGTTTTCGGCACTAAGGCCAGTGTTTGAAACAAAGTAGACACTCCGTGAATAGCTGTGAAAGGAACCAATGAAAGAATGACAGAATATTCCCAGCCTCAGAGCATCTGGAAAAAAAAAAAATGGTCCTTAAGCCCCAAGCCAGTGGGGAAGAGGTGATTTTTCCAGAAGGAAATCAGGGTGATAATGTCAAGAGAGAATGGAATAGTGCTGGGCTCCCAACAGAGAGGGAAAGGCAGACAGATGCTTTTGATTTTCCAGCAAGGTTTATATAACAAACATGGAAAACTTCAAATCTCTCTCAGTGTTTCACACTTCAACATAGGAACGAGGAATCCGTCCAAAGGCAGCCAAATCCATTCTCGTTTTCCTGCATACGCAAGGTAGCCAGATTTGGGTTGCTGTTGACTGGTGACCTGAAGGGCTGCGTCCCCACTACTCTGGTTCTGATGAGGAAGGCCATCTTCTGGTGCCAAGCCCTGCCCCGAGCGAGTTCCCTGAGGTGCAGGCACACCTCCTCCAAGAACATACCATATGTACAAGAGGCTGTTCCAAGGAGAAGCAAATTTGCACTTCCCACTCAAAAGGGGAACGGGGAGGAGGGGTGTGAGGAGCCCCCAGATTTTCTGCTCTTCCTCTGAGGTACTTTAGGAAGGAACACATGACTCATTTCAAAGGATCAAGGGAAGAACACCACCTGGGAAGTGGGAAACGGTCAAGCAGGCTCAGACAGGAAGCGGCTGTAGTGGTGATGATGAAACAATGTATTTTTCTTCAGTTGATCTGACTGATGCTTGCTCTTATGGCCCAACCCACCCATCTGGCCAGCCGGTCTTATACAATTTAGCTTTCAGTTAGAAGTTGTCCTGTGAGGGCTTCAGAAGGCTTAATGTGTGCGCCTCCTTCAGGCCGCCGGACCAGAGGCTCCGAGAAGCCTTCGGAACATTCCTTTCAACAAGAGTGGGCTTGCTCTCCAGCCCCTGTTTTAGCTGTAAGTCGGAGACCTTTGCGTATTTCTATTGCTTGGGTTGGCAGCGTGGATGCTGAGCCCTGGGGTGAACTTGTTTAGAGAAGAAGCGGGAGGAGGGGGGCCTGGGTGGCTCAGTATCTGACTCTTGATTTTGGCTCAGGTTCTGATCTCCCGGTTTGTGAGATCGAGCCCCGCAGAGGGCTCCACGCTGACAGCACAGGGCCTGCTTGGGATTCTCTTTCTCCCGCTCTCTCTGCCCCTCCCCCCTCAAAAGAAAGAAAGAAAGAAAGAAAGAAAGAAAGAAAGAAAGCACTTAGAAAAAAAGAAACAGAAGGGGGAACAGTGTGTCAGCAGCCTGGGTACCCCTAAAGCAGAGGGATCTGAGGACACGTGGACCTCATCCGATGACATACGTGTTTTTTCAGCCTGCATAGGATTTATTTGTGGAAGGATTATTTTCAAAATTGTACGAAACCGAGAGGCTTCACACACTAATCTGGATTTCTCATTTGTCTGGAAACTGCATAAAGTCTTAGGATACGGGGTCCGCTTGCCCACCGGGATGCGGAGTAGAGCTGTGGTGTCCCCACCAGCAGTGGTGGCCCCTTGGGACAGAGCCCGGACTTTGCAGGGGGACCCCACTCAGCTTTGTGCCTCACCCAGTGTGCGCATGCGGGGACGGGGGAGGCCAGGCAGGGAGACAGGACCGCACCCCCGCATCTCCAACTTTACTTCTGGTTGGGCGTCCCTCTTCAGTTGCTAAAAGTCGTTCCTCTGCCTTTTGGATGTGGCTAATGACTATTATGTGTGGAGGGTGACTAGTGGCTTAGAACCAGGCTAGGAAGATGGAATATGGAGAAAAGCCAGACAGGATGGCAAGTCCTGGCAGTACATTTCTAGCTGTATTTGCCCCTGAGGCCAGGCTGTACCTGTGTCCCGTGTCTCCAGACGCCTCGGGGGACGTTAGCCATACTTGGAGCTCGTCTTGGCATCTCTTAGGTTCTGTGTTCAAGTTGCCAAGCAGGAGTTTGGCTTGTAAGGCAAGGCCTAACTCACCTCGTTGTATGATGTACCAGATCGCGGGTCTTGAATGCCACACTGAGGGTTTATATATGGACAACGGGTTTGAAAACGCCAAAGCATCCCAAGTTCTTCTGCCTTGTTCTTCTGTCACGCCAGCCCTGTGTTTGGAGTCAGCTGCTCCCCAGTGACGCCCACCAGAGCCACGTGGAGTGGTTCACAACCCCAGGGATCCACCATCCCCAGAAAGGCCTTTTTGTTGTCGTTGTTAAAGCAGTTTGTACTTTCACATCTCCTGGCGTGTGCTCTTTTTGTTCGCGAATTTGCGTCACAGTTGTTGCAGATGCGGGCACCACGACTGATGCGTTGCCTGTCGTGGCAACACCTTTAATAATTAGAGAGTGGAACTGACCGAAGGGCCTGTCACCCATAGGGAAGCTGACCTATGTATGGCACATTTACACGATTCAATACCGTGCAGCTTTGGAAGGACTGATATGTCTGTGGCTTGGATGGGGTGATCTCTAAAGTGTATCCTAAGCAAAAATAGCAAGGGGTTGATGAGTGTTTTTGCTGTGTTTCCATTCATTTAAAAAGTGTGCAGGGGCGGGGGGCGCCTGGGCGGCTCAGTCCGTTAGGCATCTGACTTCGGCTCAAGTCACGATCTCATGGCTGGTGAGTTCGAGCCCCGCGTCGGGCTCTGTGCTGACAGCTCAGAGCCTGGAGCCTGCTTCGGATTCTGGGTCTCCCTCTCTCTGCCCCTCCCCCGCTCATGCTCTGTCTCTCAGTCTCTCAAAAATAGACGTTAAAAAAAATTTTTTTAAGTGTGCAGGGGCGCCTGGATGGCTCAGCGGGTTAAACGTCCAACTCTTAATTTCCGCTCAGTCCACGATCTCACGGTTGGTGAGATCGAGTCCTGCGTTGGGGTCTGCACCCACAGTGTGGAGCCCGCTTGGATTTTCTCTCTCCCTCTCTCTCAGCCCTTCCCCCGCTCATGCACATGCGTATGCACTTTTTCTCTCTCAAAATAAATAAACAAAAAGAAAGTGTGCAGACACTTACTGATTTTTATATAAGATGGGATATTTTTAGGAGGTACCCCACGGCTTTTACCTGGAAGCCTGGGGCACAAGGGTTGAGGGACAGGTAGACTTTTCATCGTATATCCTTCTGTATTGTTGACTAATTTTACCATGCGATTTTTTTTTCAATAATAAAAATTGAGTCGTGTGCTTGGGCGCACTTAGTTCTGAACTTCATTTCTCCTGGAGTCGGCTTCATTCCTTCTAGGAAAATGTCTACATCCCACAGTACAGTTTTCTAGAAGGAATCACCACGCCTGCCTGGCTGGTAGAAAAGAGCAGGCAGTCCTGGGCTCCTGCTGAGACCCGGGGTTCTTTTCTTAGAATTCTGAGTGGAACGGCTCTCGGGTGCGCCGTGGTGCCTTGCGGAGTTGCTTAGCGAGGGGGCAAAGAAGATACAGAGCCAGGTAGCAATTTTGTGTTGCTTTCTGCATGTTGCCTTGGTCTGACACCCTCCTCCCGACACAGTCCCCTTCCACTTCGCCACGTGTCCAATGAACATGATACTATGTGTCCTTTCCACGGCGGGAACATTTCAGGAAATGAACAGCGCAGATGAAACTCTATCTGGGAGGACTGTGTCTTCCCTTGTCACCCCCAAGGGGCGGGGGTGCGGGTCTGTTGCCTCGACACTAAGAATACAGGTAGAGCAGGGTAGGGTGAGTGCAATGAAGTGTGAGATCCATGAAAGACTCAGGGGGATTGTAGACAATAAATTGTTCTGCAAGCAAAAGGGGGAAAGGGCTTCTCGAGAAAGGGAAGCAAACGTGTAAGAACATCCCAGAATCTGGTACATTCTGAGAGCGGCGAGCGGCCCCCGAGGGGCTGGGATACAGTTTGAAACAGGGCACTTATCAGCAGGTACCACTAGAAAGTTCTGCAAGGAATCGAAACCTTATTCTAGAAGAAACTTGGATGCCTAAGAGGTTTTTTTACGTGAGAGAACGATGAGCGAATTTTATTTGGCAAAGAACGGGCAAAGTAGAGGACACAGTTACCAGAACAAATCCCTCCTGACCGGAATGGGGAGACGGATGGTTATTGCAATGCTTTCTAGCTTCTTTACCCTGAAAGAAGACAGTGACAGGGGCTCCTGGGTGGCTCAGTCGGTTGAGCGTCTGACTTCGGCTCAGGTCACCATCTCACCGTCCGTGAGTTCGAGCCCCGCGTCGGGCTCTGTGCTGACAGCTCGGAGCCTGGAGCCTGTTTCAGATTCTGTGTCTCCCTCTCTCTGCCCCTCCCCTGCTCATGCTCTGTTTCTCCGTCTCTCAATAATAAATAAACCTTTAAAAAAAAAAAAAAGGAAGAAGAAGACAGTGACAGTGGGGATACTGGGGGGGCGGGTGGGTGAGGGCAGCGCTGAGAGGGATTTGTGAAGTCAAATCCAGTAGCTTGGTGACGGGCTAAATGAAGGACTGGAAAGAAGGCCAGCAATGTCTTCGAGTCCAGGAGACAGCACACCCCTGGAAGACCGGTGTTTGCCCTTGAAGTGTTCAATCTTCGTATTTCACCCACAGTTAAGAGCTGTTCACGAGCGAGTGTCCTCTTGATGGCACAAATTTACTTGGCCAAACGTTTATTAAGTCTTGACACTGGGCCCTTGCAAGGCGTGAAGGTCAGGAAAGTCTTCGGACCTGAGTAGTTTAGATCTGTCTCCCTCTCATCCACCGGAACCAGCAAAGATATGTCCTCCCTGCTCAAGAACAAGGAATGCGCTCATAACGATTAAAAGGAAATAACACTATCCTCCTTTGAAGATCAATGGGAAGCCTTGCACTTCAGACCCCCCTCCCCCACTTACCAGTACTGTGTCCCTTCTGCCCCAACGCCAGTAACTTGGGCACCACCCAGGAAAGGCAGCAAGGAGATGAGTACATTTTGAGCCACATCCTTCCTCCAGGACCACAGGAGACTAGCAAGTATCATAGTTGCTGAGTGGGAAGATGTTTTGTTGCAAACAGCTCCCACCCAAGGGGAATGGGTGAACCTACGGGAGCTGCTCGGAAGGTGAGCTGTGACAATGGGGAATCCATACCCGAGGCAGCCTGGCTTCCCTTGAGGCTGCCACCGGACGTCCTGCTCCACGGCACCCTGGCCGGGCGTCCTGGCTCTGTCGGGGTGTGGTTGTCAAAGCGCTGGCTTGGCCGAGCCCAATTCCTCCCCTTGACGGGCTCCTGGAATCTGCTGGAATTTCTTCTGCCTCCAGCAGGATGTAACAAGCTGGGGAGGTTTTTCGCTCTGCTGCTTTTTCGGCAATTCTTTTCTTGTTCGGGTGCCAGCGGGCCCTCGTCCTTCCAGGATTCCAAGCTGTGGCGTCTCTGAAGGCTGATGTAATGGTTCTAAGCCTCAGAATAGAAGACCCACTTTTTGATATGATCTGTCTGTTGTGTGTTCACCTCGCTGAGTCCTCTTTGCTCTCTTGCCAGCCTTTCTAAAGACCCACCAGCGCCTTTCCGTGTCTTTCCCCCCACCGAGGATATCTCCACGGTCCTCCTTTGAGCTCTGCCTACGCATTCTCTGTCTGGGCTCCCCCCTTAAATTGCATTTTTCAGCTCCTGGATCTTCATAAAAAGCCTCCAGAACACTCATTCCTAGGCTCAGCCTCTTGCCTCAATTCAGGTCTGGTATTCATTCATTCATTCATTCATTCAGAGACATTTATGAGCCACATATGCTATGCCAATCCCTACCCTAGGCATTGGGCAAATAATAAGACAGACACAGTCAATCCTCACAGAACCTCTATCCCGGCTCTTCTAGCCTTTCTTATTTATTACAAAAAAATCTTTTTCAATGTTTATTTATTTGTTTTTTTAAATGTGTATTTATTTTCGAGAGAGAGAGTGAGACAGAGCATGAGTGGGGGAGGGGCACAGAGAGAGGGAGACACAGAACCCGAAGCAGGCTCCAGGCTCTGAGCTGTCAGCACAGAGCCCGATGGGGGGCTCGAACCCACGAACTGTGAGATCGTGGCCTGAGCCGAAGTCGGGATGCTTGACCGACTGAGCCACCCAGGCGCCCCTGCCTGTACGGCTTAACTGCGACCACAACTTTTTTTGTTTTTTAATGTTTATTTATTCTTGAGGGAAAGAGAGATGGAGTGTGAGCAGGGGAGGGGCAGAGAGAGCCGGAGACACAGAATTCAGAGCAGGCTCCAGGCTCTGAGCTCTCAGTACAGAGCCCAACGTGGGGCTCAAACTCACGTCGTGAGATCATGACCTGCGCTGAAGCGGGATGCTTAACCCACCCAGGCACCCCCCCCCCCCCCCCCCGCGCGTGCGGGTGCACAACTTTTCATCTGTTTTCCCCTGCACTCAAAATCTTTGCAAACATTCTTGTTACATAATAACCTGCCATGCCCCTCTCCCCACCATCAGCTTGAAAGAAAACCCCCAACCACGGTCTCTCAGCTGCACCTTCAGCTCCTAGCCTGCCTTTCTGAGCCTGTTTGCAAGCAGCCCCCAACAGGGCTTCCCGGGAAGAAGGAATAAGAAAGGGAGAGAAGAGGGAGAAGGAGAGACTCCAGAGGAAGAGGAGATTCAGGTGCATTGGGACTGTTTATTGAGTGTCTACATTGTGCTTGGCATCGTGAGGAGGTCCTCAGGCGCACCAGGCCATTCAGCAATCCCCTCCAGGCGCTGATGTTTTCTAGGCTCCTTTGAAATGTGAGAAAGTGAAATTCCGAGATTTTAGGCAACTCATCCAAGTAAATGAGGTAATAAATAATGATAGCTATCACCTGTGGAGAACTGACTATGGAGCAGACACAGCCGAGTTCTACACCAGCACTGTCTCCATCGTACTTCTGCGAGGAGGTGACGTTACCATCACCATTTTACAGATGAAGAAACTGAGGCCCAGAGAGGCGAGTGGGTCCAAAGCCACCGACCCCTGTGTGACGTAGCCTTAAGCCAACTGCAGCCTCATGTCCAAAAATCTCAAGAATAAAGAGCAATTTACATAGATCCCGGATTCCTCTCTAGGAGCAGCAAAGGGAATCCCATCGCTGGCTGCAGAGGGAAGCTCGTGTAATCCCCTCTCTCCACCTGTCTGCCAAGATTTCACAATCTCGAGGACAGCCGATACCTACGGTTTCTCCCGTCTCTTCCCCGAACTCCCGGCAGCTTGCTCGCTCTCCTTTCCCTCCCCCCTGCATCTCAGATCCCTTTCCTCACGGGAGTAGCTCTGTGCCTTGGCTAATGAAAACCAGTCAAGCTTTTCTCTACCCGATTTGCTTCTCTATGCCAAACACCCCAAGTCAAAGACCCACGGGCCGTATTCGGTCGCCACTCTTTGTCTTTGTTGCGCCAACGCAATTTTTAAAATAACTCTGGGCAACATTGAAAAACGAGTGACTCCCAAAGGTCTGGCCTGCCCTTTGCCTGGTTTCCAGAAAATCTATCAAGAGCGGGCCTGTATCGCTGGCCGCCCAGGCACACACACTCTACCCTTCACCCCACCGTCTCCCAGCCTCAAGCTTTGTGCCATTTATGTGTGTTTCTGGGTCTCCTACAAGAAGGGGGAAGTGAAAGGTGGAGGGAAGACGCCATGTTTTACTCCGGAGGCAAACAGTGATCCCCTGTGTCTAAAGATTTAAATAGAAGACTGAGGGTCTTTGAAAACGGAATACAAGCCTGGCTCCTTGCTCACTCACTTATTCCTCCTGGCCTGTGGGTTTACAGTGTCTACATGAGACGAACAGGACAAAAACCCCTCTCCCCTCCCCAAACCCAGGCCAACAGAACAACAAAAAACCCAGTCGAGCAGACAAACACAGAAAACACTTTAGAGCGGGGTGGGGGGAGGGGAAGGGAAGTCAGGAGAAGGAAATTGAGGGTCATATGTTGGTAGGTCTCCTCGCTCTGGTTCTGGTCACAGCCTTCCGCCTCCCTTACCGAGTAACTAACAAGCAAGCAAGCAAACAAACTACTCCTTCTGACCGGAAACCGCCAGCTCAGTGCGCTAGACGTTATTTGAATGTAAGTAAACCGGCTCCTTTGGTAACTACCTGGCAGCCAACGGCTTTTACAACGTGTTTTCTGATACAAACCGTTTCGCCAAGAGCTTGTATCTTTTTACTACCAAGCATTACACTCTGAACAGAAAACCTAATAAGGTTTTCAGCAGAGATTTTAAGAGGATCCGTCATAGGACTTAACAACAACTGTGATCTATTATGTTTAGTGCAGGAGTAAAGACCTGAGAGAAATGGCGATTTCGGTTTGACTTTACGGCCCCCCAAGTTGTGTTCAAGTTAAGTGAAAGTGAAAAACTTCGTCCTGGAGAAAAAGCAAAGACCTTGGGCCCAAGCACGGGTTTGAATTCCCCTGTTCCTCACTTACAAGTGATTGCACTTTGGGCAAATTGCTTAACTAATCTGTACCTCTGTTTTCACAGCTATTAAAGTAATCCTACTGCATAGGATTATTACAGTGAAGATTGTGGCACAGAGCCTGATTCATAGTAGGATGCCCTAAATGCTTTAGGTTATATGGGACAGTAGCTCAGCCAAAACCAGCCTAAGCAAGAATGAGAAATTCTTGGCTGGCCTAACTGAAAAAAAGCTCAACGGCAGAGCAGCTTCAAGCATAGCTGGATCCAGGTGCTTGAATTATGTTGTCAAGGTCCAGTCTCTCACCATCTTTGGGTTCTGTTTCTTTCTGTGCTTGATTTCATTTTTCACTGAGCCCAGCAGACTAGCTGGCCATTTTTGGGGCCAGCAGATCAGAACTCTGAAAAAATACACGCTGAGATGTGGACGGTCTGGAGGCGGGTCTCCTTGGGCAGTGCAAAACTCGTCTGGGCACCAGAGTTTGTGTGCGGTGTCCTAGTAGGGGTGGGATTCGGGGCCAGTGTGAGAACATATGACATTTCGTCCTCATCAAAGCCACCCAGAATAGGCAGGTCCAAGATCATCACTTCCATTTGAAAGATAGGGAAACTGAGGCTCCGTATTAGTAAGAAATCACCATGAAATTAGTGGCTTAAAACAACACACATTTATTACCTTGCAGTTCTAGCGGTCGGAAGTCCAAAACGAACCTGACGGGGCTAACCTCGAAGTGTCAGCAGGGCTGCGTTCCTTCGGGAGGCTCCAGGAGAGAATCCGTGTCCTTGCCCCTTCCGGCGTGGGAAGGCCACCCGCGTTCCTGGCTCAGGCCCCCTTCCCTCTTCAAAGCCAGAACGCAACATCCTCAAGTCTCTCTCTGACGCCGATCCTGCCCCTCCTGCTTGCCTCTCTCCTTGTAAGGACCTTTGCGATTATACTGGGCCCACCCAGATAATCCAGGAAAATCTCTCCATCTCAAGACCCTAAATTGCATCACATCTGCAGAGTCCGTTTTGCCATGTACGAGGGCATATTCGCAGGTTGCAGGGACTAAGGCACGGGGGTATCTTTGCAGAGGCCATTATTCATTTAGCCCAGCACAGGCCCGTAAAGGGAAAAGGCCCTCGGTCACTCCGTGAGTTAACAGCTGAGCTACAGCCAGAACCGAGGCTAACGGTTCTAAACTAAGACAGTCCGAGTAAGACTCCTGGTTCCTTGGCAGAGTGGCTGTGTGCCCTCGGTCTGGCGTCTCTGAGCCGCTGTGTCTTCATCTGTAAAATGGGTATACTCTTATAAGGATTAAATGAGATGCTGCTTTAAAGCATCTGACACAGTGTCAGACATGGAGCAGAAAAGTCGTCGTGCCGGGCATTCCTGTTAGGTTTACCTGCCTTGAACGAGCAGGGCCCCTTGGACATGGGGCTCAGGGAAAGCTAGGGAAGAGCCAGCAGCATCCTGGAAGGGGCTTTGGGAACTCACCGTAGAGAACTTGAACTCCTCCAAGTTCCATTCCTTATTCACATACCTAGGCAATAACAGGTCTTTCCCTCACAGAATTAAGTAGACAATGTATGCTGGTGCTTTGCATCCTTGATAAGGATACCTCCTTCCCTCTTGTCTTTCTTCCCAATTTATTTGCTTCTCTTTTCTCTCCCCGCCCCCCACCTCTCTTCCTTCCTGTCTTTCTTTCTGCTCTCTTGCCTTCCTCCTTCCCTGTTGGCCTCCCCACGTCCCTCCTTCCCTCGCTTTCTCCCTCTCGTTGCCCGGACTCGAGACCTCCATTTAAGAGCAATTAATCAATTCCGGCGACTTCTGGTGTCGACTCTTGCTCTCCCCTCTTCGGTGTCGCGGCAACCAGTCCTTTCCACTCATCAGTTTCTTAGTTGTGCAATCTAAATGCTAATGGTCCCTGCCCAACCTGCCCCTTCACCCCCCTCTACAGATTCACGCAAGCCTCGTCCTGGCAGAACTGTGCAGAGGCCAACGGCAGCTGCCCTCCCCACCCCACCCCTATCCGGAACGTGGGCTCGAAACCCTGCCGTCTTTGAAGAGCGGGGGACAGGGGATCTTTCGCCGGGAGCCCCCCGGAGCGTCCTCCCCGGCAAGGCCCCGTCTGTCGAGCTGGCCGATGCCCACACTGATGCCCTCATTCCCTTTCATGCACTGGCGCTTTTCAGTCTGATATTGTGAGTGCAATATGCTTGCCAGTAATGATGTCTTATTGGAGTGTAAAGATTTTCCCATTTCACTGCTTTATCCTGAATTTAAAGTATTTTGAAATTCACTTACCCCGGAGAGGCCCGGCAGCCCGGCGTCGCCGTAAATAAACCGGCGCCTGCTCAGGTGTTATCTCTGAAACGGGAGATGGGCCGGGTGGCGGCTCTCGTGCGGGCTGGGCAGGATCAGGCCAGAGCCCTTCCATCACGGCCTCCAGGCAGCCGCTTTTCTTCCAAGCGCTGGCCCTGGGCGCGAGGGCACCCGAACCCCTGCCTGGAAAGTCAGGAAATCTCAGAGCTGATGCTGAGACCGACGCCGAAAGGGGTTCAAGCAGAGGCGGGGAGGGAAGTGGCTGTTATCACTACAGTCAGTATCAGCGAACATTTATTGAGTGGCTGCTGCGTGCTAAGCACCCGACTCCGTGCTGGGCAGGGTTTCTCTTCCTCAAGCCTCTTGGTAACCCTGGGAGGTTGTCGGGAGTCCGCCCCGTCTGGCCAGCCGGCCGGATCTGATGCCGCGGGGAGTCTCCCTGCCCTCCAGTGTCAAGGTCATTGCTACGGGTGTCCGTGGAGAATAAACCAAGAAGACAACCTCTCCCGGAGCTCATAGGTTGCACTAGGTGCTTCGATTTACAGCTGTATCGCACGGGCCCGTTTGTGACCAGAGTGGCTAAGAGGCTCATTTAGACCCAAAGCCGGGTTTGGGGCAGCCGCAGCGGTTAGGAGCACACACACTAGAGTGGACCCTGACTCCATGGCTATTTTCTAGCTGTGTGACCTGGGGGACAGTCCTTTGGGACCACGGGTTCCCTCATGTGTGATCTGTGGATAACAGTGGCACCCACCTCCCGGAGTCGTGCGAGGACTACGTGAGTCCCGGGCACAGCGCACACGTGGGGTGAAGGCTGTAGACGGATCCCTTAGCCGGAACCTTGAAAACCTGCTTCGCCTCCTCCGTGTAGATAATCTGCGCCGTCTCCCGCAGGTCATCAGGGTCGGTGATGTGTCCTGGCGACAGGCAACAAAGCGCGTCTCCGAAGGCGCCCGTCACTCGTGTCTTTCTCATCCTCCCTCGAGGGCTGGATGTGGACGGCGGTAGAGGTGCAGGGCGACCAGCTCATCCCACCTTGTCTGGAGCTTCCCCGGTGTTAGCACCGCAGGGCCGGTGTTCTGGGAACCCCTTGGGTCTCTGACAAGCCAGGAGGAGCGAGATCTACAGACGTCCGGGTTTCGTGGGGAGAAGCGTTATGACTGGACCGCGTATTCATTTGCTAGGGCCGCCAGAACAAAATGGCACAGACAGACGGCTTCACCAACAGAGAGTTCTTTCTCACAGTTCTGGAGGCAGGAAGTCCAAGATCAAGGTCCTGGTGGGGTTGGTTTGTCCTGAGGCCTCTCTCCCGGTGCACTGAAAATGGCCGAGTGGTTCCCCCTTGTGGGGTCTCTAACCATCCCTCAGGGCACAGTCACAGACGTGCCGGCGGAGAAGCAGAGGAAACGAAAAATGTGTTCAGCTCACGGGTCCTGGAGGAGGAAGGCACAGCCCAGCACCCTGGGGACCACGTGGGCAGAGCCCCCCGGGGAGGCGGGCTCACCCAAGGGAGGGGGAGACCCACCTGAAGCGCCTCTACTGGGGGTCGGGGCAACAGCTATGAAGAGGGTCCATTGGTGCATATGAATGTCACTGGGTCACAGTCCGGGGGAGGGCAAGGAGACAATTTGTGGCAGGCCCCGGGCTGGCCATCCGGGTGAGCGCGCACAGCCTGGGTGGGGGGGTGCCGAGGCAGCCGGAAAAGAAGAATTTTGAAAGCGCGCGATTCGCCTTGGTTTTCAGGTGGTCATCTGCTCTCTGCGACCTCACACGGCCTCTCTGTGCTCACCCGCCCTTGGCACCTCTTCTTAGAACACCCAGTCGTATCAGGTGAGGGGCCCCACCCCCCGGCTGACCCCCCCTTAATCTGATTTACCCCTCTCAGGGTCCCATCTCCAAATACGGTCACATGCGGGGGTTAGGGCCTCAACATCTGGACGCGGAGGGAACACAGCTCGCGGGTAACAGACGCTGTGGGTGTCACGGCAGAGCCTCTTCCGCGCAGGCCCTCTTCCACCTGGAACTCCAGGCAGCTGCCAGTTCTCTCTGCACGCCGTCACTCTGTCCCTTCCCCATTGGTGGCTCTGACGGCCACGCAGCGATCTTTAATTGGAGGGCACAGCTCAGCGGCAAGCGGGAGCCAGGCGGACTTCTGATAACAGGTTCCAATTAACTGGCTCTAATCTTTCTAAAGGAAAACTAAAGGCTCCCGCACCTCTACCCTGCCCGGAGCCTTACGACCGCTGCCCGCTGCAACCAGGGAATCCCTCAGCTCCTGGGGGTCCGGGGTCGCCCCCGGCCCTGCCGCTCTCCGGCCTGGGCGTCGCCACCCACCTGACCGGCTCGTTCATTCCGCCTCTTCTTTTCCTCGAGCATCCTAACCCAGTGTCTCTCTCGGGGGACGTTTGTATCTGCCGTTCTCTGTGCACCTCATTTCCTGACGCCTCCTCATTATTCCACCCGAAGGCCACCTCCTCGGAGGGACCTGCCCCCAGCCACTCGGCCACATCACTCGCCAGATTTCACAGCTGTCCGGAGCGGGCGGTGGGAGAGGTGAGGTGAGGCCATCTGTCAGCTAACTATCAGGATCCCCTCTATGCACTATGCCAGCGAGCTCCAGTGACACACGAGGCAGGTCCCGATGCCCCCAAGGAGCTCCTGTTTCCGCGTGGGGAAACAGTGTTTACTCTACAGTAAACACAGAAACATCCGGATACACTCATGTCTAGTTTACTGGGACGCTTTCAGAAAGCAGCAAGGTAAAACTCTTAGCCCTTCTGGAAAATTGCCGGCCTAAATCCATATGCCCGAAAAATCCTGGCCTCCCAGCCTCTGGAATTGCGAGCGACAAAATACACCTTTTGTGCATCAGCACCCAGTCTATGGGACTCTGTTACAGCAGCCTGAACTGAGACATTGGTTTGATTTCAGCTGTCTTAGTGGATGTTGCCTTGTGTGTGAACTACATTTTAAAGCCCCCCCCCCCCAAGTGCCCTTTTGTCTGAAGCAAAATGTTTGACATTCATAATGACCCAAGGTGTCAAAGGGCGTAGAAATATTAAATGACTATCAACGCATTTCTTCTCGTGGGGTTGCAAAAAGTCAAAAATCCCTGAAAAGCAGAAAAGAAAGGAAAAAATCACCCGGAATTGTATCATCCGTGCACAGCCACCATTTACATGTTAATGTCTTTTCTTAGGGGCTTTCTTTGGTGCATAGGATTTGTTGTTGTTGTTGTTGTTTGTTGTTTTACATAATTATGTCCATCGTCTAGATGCGATTTTTTTCTTGTGTTCTTTTTCCCAGTGACTATTATATCATAAGCATTTTCCACATTACACAGTCTTTGTGAACGTTGCATTTTCTGACTCCACGATGTTCCATGCTAGGATCAGGGCATGGGTTATTTAACCAAACATTTACATTAAAATTTTCTTGATCTCACGGTTACTTGTGCTGCTGCGATGATCATCTTGTTGTAGGAACTGAACTCACCCCCTCCTCCACCCCAGCCCACCATCCGTGTTGAGGCCCCATCATCAAGCTGTAAGCTCCAACGTGTAATTACGGGATCAAAGGGTGGAACCATTCTAAGGCCTTCTATACACATTTACAAATTACTCTCCCCAAAAGGCTGGGCCAATTCACACTCTGATCCGCGATGTTACAAACTACCCATTTTGCCACACTTGTGTTAATATGCCTATTATCATTTTAAAAGACCAGCTAATTTGAAAGGCATGAAATGTTATTGTTTTTATTTGCATGGCTTTGATTAGTAGGATATTGAAAAACGTTTCCATGTTTGTTAAACAGCCGCATTTTCTCTTGGGAAAATGTCTGTTTATGTCCTTTGGCCATCCATCTTTCAGCATCTTTGCTTCTCTTAAAGATTTGCCTTAATTCAAATATATAAATACATCGTTCCTTTTAATTATGTTTGCTGCGAATGTGTTTCCCCGTTTGTTGTTTTCGTTTCAAGTTTGATTATGCTTTTTATGTACAGAAGATTTAAATTTTTTTTGTAATCACATCTGCCCATCTTTTCCTTTGTGGTTTTTAAGTCTTTTCTAATGTAGACGCTCTTCTCTCCAGAAGCTTGATTAATATTCATTTCTTTTTTATTGTTTATGCTTTGGTTAAAAAGTAACTCTTTGATCTGTCTGGAATTTGTTTCAGGACGTAACCTTGAAGAGACTTTTCTCATGGCTAACCATCTATCCCAATAAAATCTAGTTGATAGTCTTATTTTTTCCCTTTTTTATCATGTATTAAATTTACACATGGAATGGAGTATATACGAAGCTGTTACGTTCAGTCAAACCGAAGTACCACACTGTTTAAATGACTGTATTTTCAAAGTCTGTTTAAATATCTGTTCCTGCTGGTCCCTGGGTGCTTCTGGTTCAAGGACAGATGCCTGGAATGGTCCACTTTCACTTTCCCCTGGCTTCACAGCAGGAAACCAGTTCAAGGATAAACAACAGAGACAGTGGGATCCCCATAAAGAGGAAGGATGATGCCAGTCCCAGAAAATGTCCCATTCTCCTGAAATGATTGCTGACTTTGAAAGTTCTTTTAAATATCAGCTTTACTGAGGTAGAAGTGATATATGGAATTGTAAGGGGGGCATCTGGGTGGCTCAGTCAGTTGAGTGTTCGACTTTGGCTTGGGTCATGATCTCAGGGTTCGCGGGTTCAAGCCCCACATGGGGCTTTGTGCCGACAGCACAGAGCCTGCTTCACATTCTCTGTCTCCCTCTCTCTTCACCCCTCCCCCACTGGCACGTGTGCACTCTTTCTCTCTCTCAAAACTAAATAAACATTAAAAATTAAAAAAAAACCTATAAGGTATTTAAGGTGTACATCCTCACGATCTGATACTCATGTACATTGTGAAAGGATTTCCCCCTGTAGTTAATTAACTCATCCATCAGCCCACATATTTATCTTTTTCAGGACAGGTGAGAGCATTTAAGTTCTGTTCTCTGAGCAGATTTAGATTATCCAATATGGGGTTATCAACTATAGTCACTGTGCTTTACATCAGATCCTCAGACCTTATTCAACTTTTTTTTTAATTTCCTTTTTTTAAGAGACACAGACAGTTGGGGAGAGGGACAGAGGGGGACAGAGAAGCTTAAACAGGCCCCACTCCCAGAGCAGAACCCGATAGGGGCTCAATCCCACAACCCCGGGATCACGACTCGAGCCAAAATCAAGAGTCTGAAGACCAACCAACTGAGCCACCCAAGCCTCCAGACCTTATTCATCTTACAGCTGCAAGTTGGTACCCTTTTATCAACCCTTCCTGATTTCCCCCGCCTCCTGGATCCTGGCCACCATTTTTCTAATTTCTGTTTCCATATGAGTTTGACTTTTTTTTTTTTTTTTATTCCACACAGAAATGATATCTGTCTTCTGTCTGGCTTATTTCACTTAGCGCGATGCCCCCACGGTCCACAAGCTGTTGCAAATGCCAGGTTTTCCTTCTCAGGTTGAGCAATATTACACTGGATACATGATGTTATTTGAAGTGATGGAGGGTCAGAGCTGATGGTCAAGAAAGTTTTCTTGAGACATCTTGCAAAAAGGTGGTTTTATTAAAGCACGGGGCGGGGGGGGGGGGGCGGCGGCGGGGACAGCACCTGTGGGCAGAACGAATTGCCCTGGGATTGTGAGGAGTGACTGTTTATACACTTGGGAGTGCGAGAAGGTAAAGGCAAGGGGAAGTTTCCAAAAGGTCTTTCATATGCTAAAGAAGATTCCCCAGATCCTGGAAACCTAGCAATTGTCAAGCTAAAATTGTCCCTTCCTGTCCCCCCCTCCCCACAGCAAAGCACTAACCTTAAAACAGTTGGGGGTTCCTGGACCAATGTTCTACTCTGCCTCAATATTTGCCAATGGGCTGCAGGTTATAAGATTTAATTTTATCTACCTTTCCTTCTGCCTTTGTTCCCCACGTCACACATATACCACATCTTGTTTCCAGTCATCAGTTGACAGACCTTTGGGTTGTTTCCATACCTCGGCTATTGAGAAGAGGGTTACAGTGAACTCGGGACTGTACGTACCTTTTTGAGATCTGGTTTTCACTTCCTTTGGATGTATCCCCCCAAGGGGAATTGCCGGATCCTATGGTAGTTCTGGTTTTCGTGTTTTTGAGGAACCTCCGTATCATTTTCCATCATGGCCGCTCCAATTTCCATTCCCACCGAATGCACATGAGGGTTCCTTTCCCTCCACACCCTCACCAACACTTGCGATGTCTCATCTTTTTGATGATGGCCATCTTGACAGGTGTGAGGTGATAGCTCCTTGTGGTCTCGATTTGTGTTTCCCCGATGCTGAGCGCCTCTTCATGTACCCGTTGGCCGTCCGGATGTCTGATCTCTGACTCTCGTGTCTACTTTTTCTTCTGTGCTTCACACAGACTTCCGCTCTTGTCACGCCGAGCTGGGAGTAGTTGCTCAGAAAGGATGGCTTCCGGGCCATGAGTTATGTCCTCACCCCCACCCTGTGCTCCCTGGGACGACGGGATCCTGACCCTCCACTAACTCTTTTCCCATTTACCTCTGAGTTTGCTCCTTCCCCTCCAGCCTGACAAACACCTTGCCATTGTGGGCACGCCCTGAGTTTTCTTTCATTCTCATGGGATTTTATTTCTTCCTGACGTGAGGGAGATGCCTCCCAAGGTCAAAACCTTATACCTAAATCCTTGGAACGCATTTTAATGTACTTCTTTGCAGACCTGAGGATTTCAGATGTTTGTTACCTCTCACTTGTCTCATTTAATCTGAGGTCCTTTGCTACAGGGAGAGGGTGGGGCAGGAGGATAAAAACTATGTGAGAGGCACATGGAATCCCTGGTAAGAGGGGGGACCTGGGAACTCTCCCATAGGCACCACCCACAGGCCATCTGAGGGCATCTCCACCCACCAGAAATTAAAGGAGCGATGTTCAGCCTCCACGCCACTTAAAGCTCTCAGGCAGGAGCCTCTCTGCAAACAGACCGCAGGAAATTAATATCCCACAGTCTCTGCACAGGTATGTCGTGCTCCCATCTAGCTACAGAAGCTGCTCTTCTCTGGTTAGCGTTTTGAAAATTTAGGTTCGGATTCTGAAAAAGCATGCTTTCAAAATCCATTGGCACGATGCCCGGGAGAGATCCGAGCAGACCGTCTCACTGTGGATCAGGTCTTCGCCATGATGGCAGGTAGAGTAAAAATGCCCAAGGCACGATCCACTCGTTCATTTATGTCCTCATTCACTCGCTCACGTGACAAATGCTTATCACGTTCCCGCTCCACGGCAAGCATCGTCCCCATTCTAGGAACTTGGGATGTAGTGGTGAAAGCAACATAGTCTGGGGGAGGAAGGCATTCAAACCGCATCGAATGGAGGAGACAGGTAACAATAGAATGCACTGTTTTTCCTTCTGTCTTTTGCTTTCCAACCACCTGCCTTAGTGCTTATAAATGAAATGGGGAATCGGTGCTGGCTTGTGGTTTATCGATAATCAGTGGAGATACCTTGCACACAGGCGACGCTGTCGGAAGCTATGCGGTGAATATGTATTGCGGCTCTTTTAGAAATATGCTTCTATTCATCACTGCCTCTTGAGAAGGAACGGTTTCTCACCCACTGGGAATCCGTATCTGAGGTATTTTGCTAATAAACTAACCCAACGACAGATCGCTGCCAAACAGTGTCCCCGTGTGGGATCAGGGAAACTGAAGGCTTCCACGGGTATGGACAGAATCTTGGCTTGTAGATCTGTGCAGTATGCGAGCTTGTTTGAGAGCAAAAGAAGATTTTTCCCTTTCCCCCAAAGGGTTACAAAAGGGAGAGAAAAACGTGAGCATTTAAGCAAGAAGCGTTCAAAATTAGTCACAGATACTTTAGGGGCTTTGCGGATAGTCGGGGGATTCTTAATTACATGTCACAATGCCTTGACTTCTTTATTTGATTCAGCAAATCCATACTTAGCCACAGCCTATCACTGGCCTCACACAGTGTTTGGCATAGAGTGGATCCTAAATGAATGTTGTGTTTTTTTTTTTCAATGAGGCAATGTGACAGATTCTGGAGATACACCAGCTAGTGCCACTAGCCTTAAGAAGATCATAATTTAAGTGGACGACCATTGTGTGACCGGCTGACTCTAGTGCAATAACGGCCGATGTTTATCGAGCTCTTACTGTTTCCCAGGCACCACACCAAACACTTTATGCAACTTATCTCTTAAATTCTTATGATAACTGTACGGGGTAGGCAGCGATGTCTTCTCGGGTTATGTCTGAGGTCACAGATGCAGGGACAGGTCCACCAAGCTAGGATGGGGGTGGGGTCTGAACCCAACTGTGTGTTCTTTCTTTTGCTTGGCATCTTGAAGGTTTCTGGAGGGCTGAGTTGGGTGATTCAGCAAGCTGTCACCTGAGATGAAAAATACAAGAAACTGAACAGTGTATCACATCATTTTGCTGCTAGTCTGGTGTAGACCTGGTGATCCCATCCTGGCAACAGCATCTCCTTGGGCTGCCTCAGTCTCTGGGTTGGGAGGAGAACCTGGCTCCCCGTCCAGCTCTCCTCCCTCGCGGGACGTTTGTGTGTTCCCTACTCTGGCCCTCCCTATCCCCATTTCTGTGGTTACTCCATGCTGGTGTTGCTAACTCAGGCTGAGCCACCTGCATCTGTTACTGACACACCCATACTGGAAAACATACCCCATCGACTAGGTTTTCTCTCGCAGTCCGGCCACCCTTCACCCCACAATCCCAGCAGCTGGGTGCCCGTTCAGTGGCTCCAGCAAGGTCCTTGGCTCCCCTCTCATTCCCCTCGCTCACGAAGACCAATCCACCTCAGGCTTTTGGAAAATGGCTGCGGTGCTGCCCTTGAGCTGAACGAGAGGGATCCCTGTGCTTTAGAGGCCCCATCCTGGTTCTCCTCCAGCCGTACTCTCGTAGGGTAGGGCATCCACATGAGTCATTGTTGAGTACGATGGAAGGCAGACAGCTGAGCCGAGTTTCCCCGCATACGGAATGAGTATTGAGAACTCTACGTAATAAGGACCCGGACTTCTAAGTTGTTGAGAAGTGACATTTATCAAGGAAGGCAGCTAGAACATATTTTACTTAGGTTTTTACCTTATAACTATTTACTCATGGCACCCGGACCTCCATTTTTACTCTTGCCCTAGGGCTCATAAATGTCAGAGACGGGCTGGATGGCTGTGCTCTTCTCTTTCATGAACTAATCAAACCCGGTCATTTTCTCCTCTACCAGGGAAAGGTGCTCCGTGGCGAACGTCTCGCCGAGACCGCCGATGGTGCTGGGCGCAGCCACGAGTTGCCAGATGGCACCAAGACACCAATTGTCCACTACTGGCAAATCACACCATTTAAAGACCAGAGAACGCCAAATGCTTTCTGTGTGGCCCGACTGCAATTCACAGGACAAGGAAGAGAGCCCCTGCCTTGCATAAACAGAAAGGACCTCACAGTCGAGCAAGCCGGGAAATCTGCCTCTCAAAGCGCATCCCCTCCCACATGACATCACGAATCCCTTCTGTTTACAGTAACCTGCCCCCCTTACCTACGGTTTTGCCTTTTGCGGGTTCAGCTACCCGCGGTCAACCGCAGCCCCGGAAGTGGATGACTCTCCTTTGATGTACCGTCAGAAGGTCAATAGTAGCCTAACGCCGTGCCTACGTCACTCACCTCGCTTCGTCTCAGCACGGGGGCATTTTCTCATCTCCCGTCCCCACAAGAAGAAGAAGGGTGAGTCCAGGACTAGAACATAGTTTGAGAAAGAGACACTCGTGCATAGAACTTTTATTACACCATATTGTTATGATTATTCTATTTGAGTATTGATTATTGTTATTAATCTCTTACTATGTCTAATTTATGAATTGAACTTGATCATAGGTAGGTATGCATAGAAAAAAAAACATAGTATATATTAAGTTTGGTACCAACTACACTTTCAGGCATCCGTGAGGGGGTCTTAGTATGTATCCCCTACAGGTAAGGGGGGGACCACTGAACCAGCCATTATAGTAAGCCAAGCACCTTCATACATAACACATATGAGTCATGTGCTATGGAGTGTTATTGGGTAGCATATCATTCATCACTCTTATTTCCCCTCTCAACCTCTCAGAAATATCCATATATATATAGGTCATATACTCCCATCACACTGCTTTCGTTAAGAGATAGCGTATTAGGTATACAACGCTGTGTAACAAGTTACCCCCAAACTTAGTGGCTTAAAGCAACAGCACTTATTCTCTTACAGCTTCTGCGGCTCAGGAGTCTGAGTGTGGCTTAATTGGGTCTTCTGGCTGACGGTCTCTCACAAAGCCACCGTCACGGTGTGGCAAGGGTTGCGCCCCAAAGCTCGGGTCCGAGGGGATCGTCTTCCAAGCTCGCTCACACCATCGTCGGCAGGATATGTTCCTCGTTGGCTGTTGAACTAAGATGGCCCTTAGTTTCTGCCCCATGAGACTCTCTACAGGGCAGCCACAACATGGCAACTTGCTTCCCTGGAGCAAGCAGGAGAAAAGAGCCAGACAGGGAAAGTGTGAGCAAGACAGAAGTTTCAGTGTTTTGCAACCTAATCTTGGGGGTGCCTGTGCTGCATACATCCTGTACAATTCCCGGACCGTGGATCAGATGGAATGTCACTCCCAAGCCTGCCTTATATGATATGGGCCGAAAGGTGTTTGCAGATGTAATTAAGGTTTCAAATTAGTGGGCCTAAAAATAGAGAGGTTATGACGTGGAACTGACCTGACCACACAAGTCCTTGGGAAGCTGCCACATATATGTTTAATGAGCCTGGGTCTCACGATGAGAGCCGAAGCAAGTTAGAGACTCAAAGCACAAGAAGGATGCGACATGCTGTCGCCAATCCGAAAATGGAAGGGGCCGTGTGGTAAGGAATGCAGGTGGTCCCTGGCAGCCAAAAGCAGCATGCAGATGCCAGCGCACAACAGAACAGGAGCCTCGATTCTACAGCCACAGCTGAATTCTGCCAACGACAAGAACGAACGCGGAAGTGGGCAAGGACTGTGGGCAAGGACTCAGCCTGACCAACACCTTGACTTCAGATCTGTGACATCTAGAGCAGAAAACCCGGCTAGCCTATACCCAGACTCTTGACTCCCGGAAATAGTAAGATAACGCTCTTACGTCGTTAGAGGCTATGCGTGTAGTCATTCGTGATGCCGTGTCGTAAACTGAATTGTGTCTCCCTCCATCCCCAAATTCACATGTTGAAGCCCTACCCCCGAATGTGACTGTATGTGGAACTGGGGCCAAAATGCAGGAAATCAAGGTTAAATGAGGTCCTAAGTGTGGGGTCCTGCTCTGATAGAAATAGTGTCCTTAAAAGAGGAGACACGGCGGCTCCCTTGCTCTCTCTGGGTGCACTCACCGAGGAAAGGCCATGTGAGGCCACAGCCAGGAGATGCCTGTCTGCGACCCGGGAAGAGAGTTCTTGCCCCAAACCAAATTGGCTGGAGCCTTGATCTTGGACTTTTGGGTTCGAGACTGAGAAAACAACTTCTGGTTGTTGAAGCCACTCATCTATGGTATCTTGTTATGCGGCCAGAACACATGCAGTGATAGAAAACTGATAAAGTGGCATCCCATCACATCTGCTGTATCCCATTCATTAGAACTAGGTCACCAAGAGCACTCGGCTGGCTCAGTCGGTTGAAGTCCAACTAGATTTCAGTTCAGGTCGTGATCTCACGGTTCATGAGTTTGAGCCCCACACCGGGCTCCCCCATTCTCCCCCACTCTCTCTCCCCCTCCCCCACTCTCGCTCTCTCTCAAAATAAATAAATAAACATTAAAAAAAGAGTAAGTCACCAGCTCCAGCCTGCACTCGAGGGGAAAGGTTACCTAAGGGCATGACCCAAGGAGATGGGGGTCACCGGGGCCATCCCAAAAGTCTTTCTATCCCAGATGCATTTAACCAAAATGTCATTTAGCACATATGCATGCCAAACATTAGGCGGACCATTCACAGACCCGGAAAATCTGGAGATAATTCCAGCTTTCAAAACCATCCGCTCCTCACGCAACTGTGGCATTACTCTATTCCCCCGAGCGGCCATGGGAAGCTTTGGGGCGGCTTGCATCTTCGTTCAGCTGGGTGACAACGTGGCACAGGGGTGCCACGTTCGGGTTCAGGTCCTAACTCTGCCCTTTCTAGGTGTGTGTTCTTGAGCGGATTGCTTATCTATCCCGAGCCTTTGTTTTCTCACAGGTAAAATGGGCAGAAGAAAAATACTTTACCCACAGCATCACTAGGAGGATTCAATATACTCACGCGTGCAAAGATCAGAGCCCAGCGCCCAGCACACAATAAAGGCTTCACAAGTATTATCCACGTTAAAAAACTAATTTCCACTGAGTGAATTTGAAAGATCTTATTGACTTTATTCAGCAATTCGTGAATTTGACGGATGGAAAGGCGTTCCTAAGAGCTGTACAAGGCAAGACATTTTGCAGGCAGAGGGGGGCAGGACCAAGGAAGTCCTCCTAGGCAACAAGCGGATTGGTTGTTGCAAAGTCACTGTCCCCATCGAGAGTGGCAGGGCTTTGTCAAGCAGATGACCTACCACATTGGGCGAGTCCTGATAGGCTGGTTTAAGATCCTATTTCCGGGAGAGCTGAAACTGTAGGGAAGGTAAGTTTCTTTTTGGTGATGCGGGGCTTAGCATGAGCGACTCCACATTGGGCGTGTTTTCTTTTCTCTGACACCTACTCTTCCCATCATTACCGAGAAGGTCTTCTGCACAGCCTCGCATGCACAAGTGATGATGTCCGCTCTTCGTGAGAGTAAACCGTCCACCTCCTTCAAATATCTTATTCATTTCACCTTCATAGCACACCCTGTGAGATAGCCCCTTGGTATGCCCAACTTACAATAACAAAGCTTACCAAACGCTACAGAGGTTTAAGGCGTCACATCATACAGCAATTGAACATTGAAGTTAGGATTCGGAGCCAGGTCTCCCGACTGAGTCCCTTCGCTTCCCACCCCACCCAGCTGCCTTTCCCAGTGGCCTCGGTTCTAGGTAGCTCAGGACCTCAGCACTGCCACCTGGGCTCCAGGTCAGATAAAAAGGCTCATTTTCTTTACACGGGGAGCCCTTTGGCCCAAGAAGAGGTTTTCCTTCATCTAGGATCGCCAGGTCACCCAGATAACGGAAATTATTTAAGTATCTGTCATCCCTTTCTAAATTCCAGCACCTCAGACTGAAAAGCCAGGCTGTGAGAGCCGCCTGCACAACTCTCTGGGAGAGCAGGCGAGAAGTTGGAAAGGTTGGTTTGAGACCTGATTCTCCTGGCCCGGCACAGCCGGGCCCGGGTTCCGTCCCCTGCAGCCCTGGGACTGTGCGTGTCTGGGGCTGAATTTCAGGGGCAGGGAGGGACTCTCCCAGCCCCCACCCGTGTCCCTGGGCCTCTGGGAGCACTGTAGAGATGTAGTCCATTAAGGAATTACCTCCGTGCTAATGCTTTCCACTGAGAAGTGCTATTCTGCTGGGGCCTCCTGAGGGGTAGCTGAAAGTGTTTCATTTCTATTCATTCTATTCTCTGGATTCTTCGATTTAATGAGGTCTTTACTTTTGCCTTTAAAGAGTGCTCTCACCCCTGTGGAGTCTAGCTGTTGGCTGGAATTTGAATACTGTGGGGAACAGGGAAAGAACAGGAGGAGACGGACCAGAAGGTTAACCCCACACACACTGAGAAGGAGCTGGCTGTCTCTGACTCCCCATCTCTGGCCAGCCTCACTGCCGCCTGTCCTGAAATTCCAAATTTGGTGTCACACAGACCTCCCACCTACTGGTTGAACCTGCCCCAGTTCCAGAGCAGACTTCCTCGGGGGCACAGAGTTTCTTAATAGTCTCCACCCCCGGACCAGTGGGCATCGGGATGAATTCACTCTCAGAAAATAGAGCCGAGACAATAGCCGGGCCTCCGGCTGTCTCCCCCATCCCTGTCCCTCCCCAGGCTCTGTCGCTGGCGATCACATACTCATCCCTGGACTCGGTGCCAGGATATCCCTGAGTGCCCACAGAGTGCAGAAAGCTTCTGGAATATGGAGCTCTACTCAATGCTAATTCCATTCAAGAGATAGGGCGTCCAGCTTGATTGGCCATTCCATCACCCTCTCCTGCTTAATTCTCTAGACCCACCTTTAGCCTCAAACTCAAACCCAGGGTACTGTCCAGAGCCCTGGTTACTCTTCAGCCATGACGAGAGGATCTTTCCATTCTATAACCTCCACCCGTCAGACTCCTCAATATTCTGGTGGTTGGACCTCTTGCTACCATGGCCTAATTAGCGTTGAAAGGGTCATACACTTTAGACTCTGTAGTCCCTGCAGCTCCAGGATAACCAATATATTCGTCTCAATCTGGAACGGACGGACCAACAACAGAATGGAACAGGCACCAACTTCTGGAAGAACCCAATGCAATAAGCCACCGCCGAGAACTGTCTTGCCATAAGTTGCTGGTAATCAGACACGAGGAATCAGACCCAGAGTTCCAGCTGACTCTCAACGCCCACACAATCTGAAATGCAGCCCTTCCAGCAATATACGTACACCCAGTATTTATTTCATTCAAGAGCCTGGGTTCCCAACTTGGTTGCTCATGCGGTAGTCCTCCCAGCGATCCTCCTCAAGGCCATAGACTCAACTTTAGCCTCAAGCTCAGCCCCCACCTAACGGTCTGGAGCCCTCAGGCACACTTAGCTCCTCAGAAACTGGGTCAACAGGGAAGTGAAGGAAACCAGTATGAGGCACGTTGGGAGACTGAGGCACTGCCGTGAAACCCACAAGAGAGTGACGCTCTCAGACTTGCGCTAGCCTATTCGCTGATGCTCAATGTCAGGCAGGCATTGGCAATGGAGTTACTAGAAAGCAGTGCCTTCCAATATCCCCTGCCGTCACCTGAGACCGAACAAGGTCTTTCCTTCTGGCGGTATGTTGGGATCACCAAGGGGGCTTTTGAAATGTCAGAGGCCTGGTCTCCACACCCAGAGATTATGACTTCATTTGTCTGGAGTTAGTCCTGGGCCTTAGCCCTTTGGAAGAACTCCCCAGGTAATCCCAGTGGGCAAAGGACCGACAATAAGGAGAATTTCTGGCCTAAACACAGTAAGATTTAGAGTTTGACAGAGGCCACTAGATAGAGCGCTCTGGCTATGGCATGGAACTGGAATCCGAGGCGGGAAAAGAAGGCAAACAATCATAGAGACTGGGCCTTAGATAAACTCAGCGATTTCTTCCAGGTCCACCAACTGCAGTCTATTCCAGATCTTTCTCCCCACCAACAGATAAAGCCGAGGTTCCTAGTGGACCTCCAGGCGAGGTCCCTCATGATTTTGGGCTAAGGGATTGGACTGAACTGAGTTTAGAAGTGAAGGGCCCTCTGACCATGCCTGGATGAGTCAGGGGCTAACATTTTGGCAACAGCACTCTTCCCGGTTCAATTACCTCCTTCACATTATTCTCTGGCATAAAACCCTTCCAGGAGCCTCTAAGTTGTTGCAATAAGAGGCGGCCACAGACCTGGGATTTGGAGAAGATAAAATGAGCCATTTACGAGCCTTCCCTTTGGAGTGAAATGGGCCAAGTACAGTCTTTTTACAAAGTTAACCAGGAAAGGAAACCATCTGAAAACAAACCCTGTGAATGATGGCCCATGGGCAGAGAGGAGGTGGAGCCTGGAATGTGAGGTAGGAGGTAAGTGATGCTAACGGCCAAACAACGATCAATTAGCTTGCGGAGTTGAGCAACTGTTGGGTTTGCCACTGACCGCATCCAAGTTAGAGCTCTTCGGGGACTCGCGGTGGCTGTCAGTGCCCCGAATGAAGCTGTGTGAGGCTGCCGGTGCCTTTGGCTGCTTTCAGTGAGCAGATGTCACCTAATGTGGCTCAGCCTCATTTCCATACGAGCAGCCCAAACCCTGCCCCAGGCAACCTTTGCGCACCTGCTTTCCCAGAATGCCCAGCGCAGGGGTTCCAGGTGAGAAAGGATGCTTGCAGGGATCGCTTCTAAACCTGACTTTTGGGGAGCGAATAAATAAACGACCGAGTCGATCCTGCAGGTTTCTCATGGCTAACACGTTGTCCCTTGCAGTCCTGCTTTTTTTCTGAGACCGTATAATACCGATCTTATATTCAGTCATGTAAAATATTTATCAAATGTCTACTTTGGGTAAAGGACTTTTTTTTCCCCCCTCAGGCCCTGGGGAAGGAACAGTAAGCGTAACAGACAAGCTTCTGCCCTCAGAGTGCTTCTCGTCTAGTGCAGACAGAAAATAGGCAGGCATTCCAATAAGTAAATACAATTTCAGAAACATAAAAGCCATGAGGAGAATGATGAGAGGGACCTGAGTATCAAGGAAGTTAGCACAAGAAGTAGTAGAAAAAAACAGAGAGGGGCACCTGGGTGGCTCAGTCAGTGGAGTGTCCGACTTCAGCTCAGGTCATGACCTCACAGGTTGTGAGTTTGAGCCCCTCGTCGGGCCCCGTGCTGACAGCTCAGAGCCTGGAGCCTGCTTCCGATTCTGTGTCTCCCTCTCTCTCTGCCCCTCCTCTGCTCATGCTCTGTCTCTCTCTCTCTCTCTCTCTCTCTCAAAAATAAACATTAAAAAATTAAAAAAAAAACAGAGAAATTAGGGGCTCCCAGGCGGCTCAGTCAGTTAATCATCTGACTCGATCTCAGCTCAGGTCTTGATCTCAGGGTTGTGAGTTCCAGCTTTGCATTGGGCTTTGCATTGGGCGTGGAGCCTACTTTAAAAAAAAAAAAAGGAGGACCACCTGAATGGCTCAGTCGGTTGTCAGACTCTTGATTTTGGCTCAGGTCCTGATCTCAAGGGTGTGGGATCAAGCCCTGAGCTCCGCACGGAGCATGGAGCCTCCTTAGAATTCTCTCTTTCTTTCTCTCTCTCTCCCTCTCTTCCTCTGCCCCTGTCCCTCATTCACATACTCTCTCTCTCTAATATAATAAAAGATATTTTAATTTTTTTAACATTTATTCATTTTTGGGAGAGAGACAGAGAGAGAGAGGGAGACACAGAACTTGAAGCAGTCTTCAGGCTCTGAACCATCAGCACAGACGTGGGGCTCGAACCCACGAGCAAGGTGGGTGACTGCTAATGGGTACAGAGTTTTTTTGGGGGGTAAGGATAAAAAGATTCTAAAATTGTGGTGAGGGTCACATCACTATGTGAATATACTGACAACCATTGAATTGCATATTTTAAAATGTTTGTTTATTTATGAGAGAGAGAGAGAGAGCAGGGGAAGGACAGAGAGAAGAGAGGGAATTCCAAGCAGGCTTCGTGCGCTCAGCACAGAGCCCCACGCGGGGCTCGAACTCGTGAACGGTGAGATCCCGGCCTGAGCTGAAATCAAGTCGGACGCTTACCCCACTGAACCACTCAGGTGCCCGAATTGTACACTTTAAATAGGCAAATTGTATGATATGTGAATTTTGGCTCAATAAAGACTTTACTGAAGGGAAGAACAGAAGGAGGAGGAGGAGAAGGAGGAGGAAGCAGAAGCAGCTGCTTCCAGCCACAGAAGGATTAAGGATTTGGAGGAAGCATTCTGTGCAGAGAAAATAGATCACGTAAGTGTCCCAGAGTCCCTGCTGCATATTTTATGGTACAATAAAAAGAACATGGGTTTAGGACCAGGCATATCCTAGTTTGAATACTATTCCCACCATTTACCATGACTAGCTTCTTTTATAATGTTTTTAAAAATTTTTTTTAATGTTTATTTATTTTTGAGAGAGAGAGAGAGAGAGAGGATACTCAGAGAGAGAGAGGGAGACCCAGAATCCGAAGCAGGAGCCAGGCTCCGAGCTGTCCGCGCGGAGCCTGGCTCGGGGCTCGAACTCGTGAACCGTGAGATCGTGACCTGAGCCGAGGTCGGCCGCTCAACCGACTGAGCCCCCCGGGCGCCCCATCTTTTAAAAATGTTTTAAGCTTCCGTCTTGGAGACCTTACTGAGCAGCAGACATTGTGCTAATGGCTGTACATGCACCGATGTAATTTCATCCTTGTAAAAGATATGTCCCTCCCCCCCAAAAGATATGTCCAAGTCTTAATGTCCACCCCCCATGAAGGTTACTTTCTTTAGGAAAAGAGTCTTTGCAGATATAATTAAGTTAAAGATCTTGAGATGCGATCATTCCGGGTGACCCATGTGGGACCTAAATCCAGTGACAAATGTCTCCATTAAAGGCAGGAGAGGAGAAGTCACGGACCTGGAGGCAAAGGCCACGGAAACAAAAGCAGAGGCCGGCCTTACGCACTCGCTATCCAAGGAGCAGCCGGAGACACCAGGAACCCGAAGAGGCAAGGAGGGTTCGCTCCCTAAGCTTCATTGATTTTCACCTGTAGGTGGACATTCATCATCGTGCTTCTGAGTCCCTGCTGCCCCTCTTTATTAGGAGAAACGGGGAATTGTTGACAAGTGTCGGGCTCGGGTTCAGCGCGGGGGCAGACACGACACTCGCCATTGAAGCGAGGACGGGAGAGACGCTCCCACGAGTCCCCCAAAGCCTCTACCAGGCTACCACAAAGACACCCGGCTTCTTCGTCTGCGCACGGGGATTGGTAATTCCGAATCCCCTGACCGCAAGAGAATTCACCGAGAAAGCAGACTTTCGCACACTTTCGCACACCGGACGTCGTGTGCAACTGGGCAAAGATTGGTCTACAGCGAGCTCCAGACGCAGGAGCAGAAGTCAGCGGCATGGTGGTTTCTCTCCACGTCTTCCCATGATACGCTTTTCCTTTTCCCGTGGCTGGGAGGGAGGCCAGTCCCCAGATAAGAGGCCACCGAGCACTCCGTCCCCCGCCACCGTGCCCCCCAGACCGGCCTCGGACTGGGGCGAACGGTCGGGTCGCTGCCGGGTCTGTGCACAGTGTCTGGGGAAGGGGCTTCTCCTCGTGACTTGGTGCCTCGTTTTTATTTTTAATTTTCCTCCCCGTGTCCTGCCCCGGGGAAGGGAGAACCCTCACCCAAGCTGAGGCGCTGGGTTCTTGCAGGGCGACAAGTAGCATCTCTGATTCCCCAGTCTCTCTCGGGACACGGCTCGAATAACAGAACTATTTGTTTACAACCCTTTGGACTTACATTGGGAGATACCGGTTCGTCGAAGGTTTGTCAAATAGGTTTTATGATGCCCGTTTCGCCAAGAGTAAAGAAATAAGGAAAGTGGGAGTCGGGGATGATGTGATTTTTGCCAGATCCCGCCACTGGTGAGCACAGAGCTGCTGGTCGTCGGCCCCGAGGTCCGCGGGAGGTGAACCGACGTCAGACTCTGTCCCTGACTTTTACCCAGAGTTTCAGAGATTAGAGGCTTCATCGTATATCATTTCCGAGGTTTCTGCCTTGCGGATTTTGATACGGGAACTTGCGCGGTGAGAACCAAGTGTGCACACCCATTTCAATTTGGAGATTCCATTTTAAACGTCTGTGGGACGATGCGAGAAGAGACTTACACTGCACTGTCGCTTTCAGGTCTGTTTACACTCACCATTTTATCTCTGGCACTTAGATCTTTTTTTCCACAATATCACAGCTGCCTCCTTTTCAGCACAACCATTTCCTGTCTCTTATATGCCCCGGGGAAACCACATAAAACCAGGAACGACGGAGGGTACCACACGCAGTCAGTGCCTTCTGGAAGTTTAAGTGAACTCCCTCTGGCTGCAAACCTCAGCCCTCCGAACAGGCCCACCTCCTCCCCCTCCCCCCCCCCCCCCCCCAGCTCTGCTTCAGCAGAGGATTTGTCTGGGAAGGCCCCTGAGTCCGTGTCTATTTGGTGACAGCTGTCCAAATGTAAGAGGTGTCACGCATTTGGAGAATGAAGT
Source organism: Prionailurus viverrinus (assembly GCF_022837055.1). Lineage (NCBI taxonomy): Eukaryota > Metazoa > Chordata > Mammalia > Carnivora > Felidae > Prionailurus > Prionailurus viverrinus. The sequence continues at coordinate 21,729,064 of NC_062576.1, read as the reverse complement.
TATTTGGCCGAATTGATGGTGTGTGACCATGAGTGGCAGATGTCTGTTTTTCTGCGCTGGGCACAACACCCTCACTTCTCCTGGTTTCCCAAGCAGACACGCTGGAGAGAGACGAATCTGAAGCAAATGCCGTTTCTTCTGTGGGGGAAAGAACAGCGTCATTCCGATGGCGTGAAGTCCTCCCGTCAGGGTCTTTCCATCCCTAAAACTAGTTCCCAGCCTCCGCCTTTGCTGAAAGCCTGCATGATTTTTCTCCTTGACCTCTTCCCCCATGGGCGTCCAGAGGGCCGCTAGGCACGGAACGATCCCCCTCGCACAGAGAAGAAGCAGCCAGATCTTCTCAGGGCCTTTCACGGGGAGTCTGGACAAAATGGAAGCTTCCCTTCAGAGCTGTGATAACACCGGCTTTGGCCCGATTCCGGCAGAATGGGCCATGTGGTGGGTTCTTCCGGATGGCGCTGTATGCGCAAGGGACAGGGGTCGGGGGAATCAAACGTCATTAAAATCTCACCATCAGGCCACATGCTGCACACTCAGCACGTCTTTCCAACGAGCTGGGTTACGGTGCTGTTGTCCACGGGGTTTCTCTCTCTCCTATAAAGCCCCGAACTCACGTCTTGAAGTCTCCCTGTTCTGACCGATGAGTCGAAAAGGCACAAAGGTGCTCAGGCGGCGAGGAGGACGGGGTGAAGGATGCCGGAGAAGGTCATAGATGCCCAGAGTAAAGAAGGACAGAGAGTCGTGAGCACGTGTAGGACCTTCATCGTGTGTGACTTCTGCTCATTGGCAAACGGGACCCAGTCAGTGTCCTTGACCTTAACCACACATGATTAGCTTTGCTTTTTTCTGGGGAAGAATGAGGTAGGGGGTAGAAGAGGGTATCTGCCCCTGCTACCCTAGCTGACCAAGTCTTTTCCAGGCCCCCTTTTCCAGGTCTCACTGCCGTCATCAGAGGGATATAAAAAGAGGAGGGGGCGCCTGGGTGGCTCAGTCGGTTAAGCGGCCGACTTCAGCTCAGGTCACGATCTCGCGGTCCGTGAGTTCGAGCCCCGCGTCGGGCTCTGGGCTGACAGCTCAGAGCCTGGAGCCTGCTTCCGATTCTGTGTCTCCCTCTCTCTCTGCCCCTCCCCCGTTCATGCTCTGTCTCTCTCTGTCTCAAAAATAAATAAAACGTTAAAAAAAAAATTTAAAAAAAAGAGGAGAAAACTCTGCCATTCGCAGCAGACCTAGGAGAGCACGCCATCCAGGTGCGAGAGAGTCAAGGCCTTTCTCCCAGATACGAAAGGAGCCAAAGCGAAGGGGCACGACAGAAGCCAGTCAAACTCTCCTTCCTAAAATGACAGTAGAAAATAAACAGAAGGGATCTTGCCAGAACTCAGTCATCAGCAGCCGGTTTGGAAGGGCAGTGACTGGAGGCTGGAAGGCATCCGAGAAATGCTGGACGCTGAACCCTTTTCCATTGCTTTCGAACTTCGCAGGGCTTGGAGGCCCCAGAGAGGGAGCGGAGATACTGCACCAGAAAAAAGGCAGCTGTTGCCACACTGAGCCGGTGGGATGAAGACACGCCAGACGGAAGTCAAATTCTAGGGGATTGCTAGGTTGGGAAGTCACAGAGTGTCAGCACGATTGGACTACACAACTCTTAACATGCCTTCTTGGCCTGAGAATCTGTGATCGTATGAATCAAGCCTAATTCATTCTGTATTCAACTTCTAGCCTCTGGTCCTGTACGGGTTTCGATCAGCTGCCCCGAGGGAATGACCCGGAATATATATCAGAAATAAGCTTTCGGGAAGAGTGACAGATGAGTATCAGTTCTAATCCAACAAACTACACATATTTGAGCACACACCGTATACTAGGTCAGGAGTCTCTGCAGAGAAAGGATAGATCATCACATTTTAGAGGGACTCAAAGTCAGGTAGGGAAGAAAGGCACTTAATCTAGGGTACCGTGTGATTAAATGCTATAATAGACCATCGCTTAAAGTGCTTGGAAATATAGATGAAGAGTAATTAATCTGCCTCAGGGAAAGCTACAGAGAGAAAATGATTTTTTAACTGGGCCTTGAGTATTAACTCATGGCATTAACTGATCAGACTTTGTGAGAAGAAAGCAAATCGTCTGCTGTGATGGGAATGCGGGGCGAGGGAAGGAAAGTGGAAAGGTTGGATGCAACCAAGTTTGTCTGCCATGTTGAAGAATATGTACTTCTTTCTGCAGGAATCGGGGAGCCGTTCAACCCATTTCTTAGAAACCTGTTTCTGGCAACAGAAACGCCTTTCAGGCACGGAGTCAAAATGGATCGAAGATTCTAAGCAAGATGGTAGGGTGAGTACATTAGAGATCTCTACCCTCCAAATCAACACATAGAAATGAGAAATCAAATGCTTTGAAAAATAGATAAAGAGGGGCACCTGGGTGGCTCAGTCGGTTAAGCGTCCGACTTCGGCTCAGGTCATGAACCCACGACGGTGGGTTCGAGCCCCGCGTCGGGCTCTGTGCTGACAGCTCAGAGCCTGGAGCCTGTTTCAGATTCTGTGTCTCCCTCTTTCTCTGACCCTCCCTGTTCATGCTCTCTCTCTGTTTCAAAAATAAATAAATGTTAAAAAAAATTAAAAAAAAAAAGAAAAAGAAATAAAGAAATAGACATACAACCAATAAGCAAAAATAAAAAACCAAAAATCTCTGCCTCCCAAACCTCCCTCCAAAAGGCTGCCTTGGGCCGAAAGCACAGAGGAAATTCACAGTATTCAGTGAAGACCATATCATACACCCCGGAAGGGACAGGAATATACTTTTCTGTAGGAAATGGGGGGATGAATGTTTACCCGTGGTGGGAGTGGAGATCCTGTCTCCCCATACCAAGCCGGGGGCTGGAATTATGTACCTAACCCAGGCAAATCAGCATAACAGAAAGGGTAAGTGTTTGGGCTTTGGAGCCAGCCTTCATGAGGTTCCCAGCTCTGGGACCTTGGACAAGTTATTTACCCTCTCTGTGCCTCAGTTTCTTTATTTTTAAAATGGAGTTACTGATAGCATCTTCTCGGCCATTCTTTTACGGAGATCGAGTGTATTAAATGTGTAAGTTGTTTACAACTTACTGGAACATAGTAAGTACTTGGTAAGTGTTGGCCATTATGAGGGAAAAACTTGGGAAAGCTCTGTGAGCCTGTCCAGGGTTGTGTCAACACACAATTCACCTTTGGTGGAGGGAGGAGGTGGAAACCAAGGAACTTGGACTATACTACGTATTGGTGGTGGTATAACCATTCTGGTTCCTGGTGATCACCATCCAAGATTTCAAAGATCTCAAAAGACATTCCAAATGAACAGGAATAGAACTCCAGAATTTATCTATCTTGCATAACCAAAACTTTGTACCCTTTGACCAACATCTCCCGATTTACAACGATGTGTATAGCGATGTGACTATAGTTTTCAAAACTGTATTGTACTCTTGAAATTTGCTAAGACAGTAGATTTTAAGTGTTCTCAGCACACACACATGCACGCACACACACACACACACACACACAGAAAGAAAATGAAAAGAAAGAAAGAAAAGAAAAAGACAACTATGGGGGCACCTGGGTGGCTCAGTGAAGATTAAGCATCTGACTTCGGCTCAGGTCGTGATCTTGTCGTTCGGAGTCTGAGCCCTGAGTCAGGCTCCGTGCTGACAGTTGGGAGTCTCTCTCTCTCCCTCTGTCTCTGCCCCTCCCCTGCTCTCTCTCTCTCTCTTACATATATCAAAACATTGAGTTGTCCATCTTAAATATATATTATTTTAATTTGTCAGTTATACTTCAAAAAAATTGGAAAAGAAGCTAACAGGAAAAATAATGATTAACCATTCTCTATTCCATTCAAGGCTAATGAAGATTAACGTGTTCTCTGCCTGGAGATTCTTACGGCAGAAATGTTATATGATCCTAAAGCAGAGATCCTTCGTTTTTTATGCCGTGGGCCCCTTTACGAGTTGGGTGAAACCTGTAAACTCCTTCTCAAAATAATGTTTTTAAAGGCATAACATAAAATATATAGAAAAAACTGTATTGAAATACAGTTATCAAGATTCAAAAAGAAACCCAAATCTGTAATATGGTAATATATGTGCTTTTAATTAACACATTAAATAAAAATGATCCAACAGTGAGTCTACTAACTACCTTAATTTCAAAGTGAGGAAGAGTACACATAATATGTTTATACACCTCCAACAACAGTAAAACGATATGAAAACAGCTGTGATTTTTATTAGTGATGAAGGCAGGGGTATGAGGAAGAATCGTGTTCAGAATTTGAATATTCACCTTTAGCTTAAGAATCAAGTCCCACATAAGGCCTTCATGAAAGTATGCCCAGTGTTGACCCAACAGATTCTCTGCATCCGATGGCGATTGGGGATGTCCAATAACTACACGATTACCTGGCACAGAGAAGGGGCTCAATAAATATTTATCAATGAGTGAATGAGTGAATGAATGAATGAAGCCGATCAACCAGAGAAATAAACAAAGGAAAGCATCCTCTCCTGCCCACACATTCCCTATTTGTCCTCCTCATTCCTTGTCATCCCCCCCCCTCCACGCCCTTGTACATGCACATATTCACTGCACGGATATTCAGATATTGATTGGGCAGCTACCCCATGAATGACATCATACTGAGCTCTATGGACGATACCAAGATGAATGAATGAGACATGCCTCCAGCCCTAGAAGAGGGCGTAACCTGGGAGGCTATGATTGGAGCCCAGCAAAACCTCACTTGTGTTCAGCATGTGCCTATTTTTTTTTTTTTTTATTGATTGCCTATTTTTTCCTTGAGAGCTTCTGTAAAACCTGGGGAAGCATCAAGGCGAATCTCGAAGTTGCCAACGATGAAATAGCAGCCAGGTTGCAAGATCTGAAAAGGAAACCTGTCACACACACAGGGCTTGTTCGAACCACGCAATTTGCAAAAGCTGACTTTGGAAGAAGTAGGTCAGTTTGCAGAGTTAGCTGCCATACGATCCTGCAAACAGCTGTCCGAGCTGGAACCTAGGTCTGCTAGAGGAAAATCACAGATGGGACCTCTTTAAAATATTCCACAGGGGGGTGCTTGCTATTGGAATTTTTAAAGATTGTCTTACAAGATGTTTCCATGCTGACTTAACGGAGAAATCAGGTCACTTTGCCTACAGCGTTTGATAATAATCAGAGTGGAGGTGCAAATTTTCTTCCCGATGTTACTGCCAAGATTTTCAATAGACCCTATTCCGCTGTTGGTTGAAGGAAACTGCTACTCCAGTACAGAGGTGGTGCCGGTCGGTTGGAGAAGTGACCTCTCTGCCTTTCTCAGCGGTCAGCTGGCCTGTCAAGTGCATGTGCACAGCAGAGCAGAAAATCCTCCCCGCTTTCCATTTTCCTGGTCGAGAAGTCCAGGATGTAGAACAGGGGGTTGACAAACTACGGCCCGAGGGCCACTGCCTGTTTTTACCACGGGCTGACTTAATTCAAACTTACCTCTCCTCTGTTCATCTTAAACCCTATAAATATGCCAGAGAGTATTAAAGTCTGCTCCCTCTAAAAAGTTATTTTATTTTATTTTTTTATCTTGTTGAAGGTATAGGTGAAATAAAACAGGTCCATAAATAACTATAACACAAAGATCAAAGGAGTAAGAGAGAGACAGAGAAAAGTACTTTGGGAGCTCAGTGTGGGAAAAACTACTTTAGACTTAGGGATCAGAAAAAGCTTTACAGGAGAAAGAGGTGTTTAATCCAGCCTTTGAAGCATGAATAGAATCCGAACAAGAACCCTATGAAAGGGAGCAGAGAGTCACAGATCCCATATGATCTGTGAAGACTTGGGAAAATCACCCAATGTTTTGGATTTCCTCCCTCTACCTATCCATTCATCCAACAAAGATTTGTTAATTTTCCTACTAAGGCATGGGATTATGGAGCTCCAAACACAGTGGTTTAACTTTTCTCCTCTTTCTTCTCTCAGTGTCCAAAGTCTTGCCTAAAATGACCCAGGAAGTACACCAAGACATCTCTAAGGGCAAGCAGGGAAAATGGCACGCATCTGCTACAAACCTCAGGGCATTTCTCCTAGAGTCAGAGAAGTAGAACCACATTAAAACAAGCGTGGTGGTTAATTTTATGTGTCCACTTGGCCGAGCTAAATGATGCGTAGATTGCTAGTAAAACATTATTTCTGGGTGTGTCTGTGACGGTTTCTCTAAAGGAGATTAACACTTGAATCAGTAGACTAAGTAGAGAAGATCCACCCTTACCAATGTGGGTGGACACCATCCAATCTGTTGAGGGTCCAAATACAGCAAAAAAGCAGAGGAAGGGTGAATTCTTTCTCTCCTTTCTTGAGCTGAGACATCCTCTTCTCCAGGCCTTGGCCATCTGAGTTCCTGGTTCTCAGGCCTTCAGATCCTGGGACTTACAGCAGTTGACCCCCCCACCCCCTTCTCAGGCCTTAAAACTCTGACTGAATTACACTAGTTTTCTTGGTTTTCCAACTTGCAGATGGTGTATCGTGGAGCTTCTCAGCCTTCATAATCGTGTGAGCCAATTCCCATAATAAATCTCCTCTTATATCTCTCTCTATATCTTATTGGTTCTGTTTCTCCAGAGAACCTGACTAATATAGGAAGGCAGAGAAGACCACAAGAGTTGCGGAAATTTAGAAGAACACTACATTGCTCTTCAAATGTGGAGAGGTGATGTCTAGGGGGAAGGCTAAGTCATGGTACGTGGGACAAGTTCTACACATGAATTTCATTCATTAATCAAACCGCAGCTGCTTCCATGGTCAAAAATGGTAACATCCAACAGGAAGCTGGAAAACAAGCCTCCTCCATGACTTCCCCTGATTGAGAGTGTCACTGGAAGGTCAGTAGAGCCACAGTATCTACTTGAAGCAGAGGTCAAGTTTCATAGAACATAAAATAAAGATCATTGGTGCCTAGCTCAGTGGCTTTACCAAACACAAAGAAAAAAACAAGGCAGAGAGCTCCTTTAGCACCTGGATTCTTATCTAGTCCAATTCAATTCATACAGTCCATCAGATCCTGTAATGAAAAAAATCGATGCTATAGAAGCATCCAGAGGGACAGTAAAGAACTTATGGAGATGCTTCATACTGTCTTTCACAAATATTAGGTAAGGATAGAAATATCTCCCAAGGCTGAAAAATAAGATAAAAAAACAACTTGAGTCCCATGGAAAGATATTTCAACAAAAAAAAGAGGAAAGAAAATATAGATTCAAAAGAAGATATTTTAGGAAAAAATAGAAGTGCATTTTAGCTAGCATATATTTTCTACTCTCTAGGGAGTCAAACAGAAAAATAGGATCATATCATAGTGGTCTATGATGAAAAGTTGTAACAGGAGATAAAAGGCAAGATATCAGGAAACCAATAATGCAGACTTTTAAATTGCATTAGAAAACAAAATCAGTGGTACATGACTCATAAACTTGGGAAGCTCTTGAACACGGAATCCAAGAAAAGGCAATGAAAACAATGAGAGAGAATTTTACAGCTTATGTATACAAGAGAGAGAATAGAGATTCATGATATACAGCATTAGTTGTTGGAAGAAAGAGAGAGGAATAAATGTGATATAATAATCAAAGACAAAATTGAATACAGCACTCCTGAACTGAAGAGAAAACCAAACCTACGAGTGTTCAGGGTTCAGCTGGTTGTGGGCAAATTTTACAGAAAGAAATGAACTCTGAACTATCTCTGTATGTGTGTGTGTATATATATATGTGTATATATATATATATATATATATATACACATATATATATGAAGATATATATGTATGTATATATGTATATATACATATATATGAAGATGTATATATGTATACACATATATATATGAAGATATATATGTGTATACATATATATATACACACTAATTTAAGAATAAAGAGAATTCTAGGAGGGTAAAGTTTGTATAAAAATGGCTACCTACAGGGGCGCCTGGGTGGCACAGTCGGTTAAGCGTCCGACTTCAGCCAGGTCACGATCTCGCGGTCCGGGAGTTCGAGCCCCGCGTCAGGCTCTGGGCTGATGGCTCAGAGCCTGGAGCCAGTTTCCGATTCTGTGTCTCCCTCTCTCTCTGCCCCTCCCCCGTTCATGCTCTGTCTCTCTCTGTCCCAAAAATAAATAAACGTTGAAAAAAAAAAAATTAAAAAAAAAATGGCTACCTACAAAGGTAGGTCATTGGGTTGGCAGGTGTTTTTTTTTTAATGTGTTCCTCATGTTCCCTTTTCTTTCCTCATTCTTTTTTTTTAAATTTTTTTTAATGTTTTATTTATTTTTGAGACAGAGAGAGACAGAGCGTGAGCAGGGGAGGGGCAGAGAGAGGGAGAGCGAGACACAGAATCCAAAACAGGCTCCAGGCTCTGAGCGGTCAGTACAGAGCCCAGCGCGGGGCTCAGACTCACAAACCGTGAGATCATGACCTGAGTCGAAGTCGGACGCTTAACCGACTGAGCCACCCAGGCGCCCCTCCTCATTCTTAAAAAAGAAGACATCTGTCCAGGCTCAGAAGTTCATAAAAATACTACCTAATAATTCTTTTTTTTCCCCATTTACTCTTGTGGTATCTAAATCCCATCCACCCACCCATCCATCCATCCAACAAATATTTATTGAGCATCTCCTGGGTGCCAAGTACTGTTGTAGACAGTGCAGATACACCTGCAAACAAAAGAGACCAAGGAAAATAACAAGTATGATATATTGTGTGTGATAAGTGCTATTGAAGAATAATAAAGCAGACTAAAAAAACAGAGAGTGGAGGAAGGCTCCTTTCTAAGTTGGCCTTTGCCTAGGAACCCACATGAATTGAGGAAACAACCAAGGTGGGTACCTTGGGGAAGAAGGAACTGTAAGTACAAATGACTTGAACTAGAAACGTGTTCGTTTGAGGCATTTGTGGAAGAGCAAGAGACCAGTCTGGCTGGAGCAGAGTGAGTGAGGGGAGAGGGCGTGGGAAAGGAACCCAGACACACAGGTAAAGGCGAAGGAAGAAGGTTGGATCACTAGGGTTATGAGACGATGTAAGGAGGGTGAATTCTGTAGCTGAGTGAGATGGGGACCAACTGCAGCGTTTTGAGCAGAGGGGTAACGTGATCTGACGGGCCTTGTAGAGGAACATCAGTGAGTGATGCATGTAAGATAGGGGAGGCAGGCAAGGGGAACAATAAGGACACCAGGAGGGAGATAATAGTGGGTGGTGGCTGATGAGATCATCCCAAACCTCCAACTGAAGGCAGAGTGCACTGCTTCCATCAGATCTTTGGTTAGTATTCAGCTCCCTCGTGAGTTGCTCTCCTCTAAAGTGACATCTTCCTCCTATCCCACTGCCAGGTCCCACACACTTCTGACCTGAAATTCTTTCTAGAAAGCTATGGTTGCTGTCAAGTTTTGCTGCTAGATTCCTACCATCTTCGCTCCCGGAGGTTTTTTTGTCGTGGAGCCAACGCCTCCGCAAGTTCAACCCGCTTCAATTCTCTCGGATTTGCCCACTCTGTCTGAATGCGGGAATACGCTGGGCAGACCCTGCAGGGTGGTTGACCAGTTGTCTGATCGTTACAGCCACCCGTCTCTGAGCCAGTGGAAATGCTGGGCTGACAAAAAGTTGTTTCACCCTTTTCTGGTGTTCTTGCTTCCGTGAGTCAACAGAAATCCAAGCAGTTCTTATGTCCTGTTAGTCTGGGTCCATTTACCCCATAAGTGAATTAAATTCTCCCTATATCTGGGGCCTTAAAGATTTTGCCAGTTCCCCACCCCCCTCTCTTTCCTGTAAATATTCGACTTCAGTTTTTAGTGCGTTTTGTTTTTGTTTTTCGTTTGTGGGTGTTGTGTTTTTTTTTTTTTTGGTAGTTTTTAGAGAGAATAAAGGAGAGCCAATACCTGAAGCTGTTAGCCATTCGCCGTGTTAAACCAGGTGTTACTGAGACCGTGCTAAGATAATAGAGGGTATTGCGCTGCAGAAAGGGATGACAAAAATGCCGACAATTATCACTATTACAAGCATTTCCACAACAGAATGAGTTATCAAAACAAGAATTAGACACACATGACTAATTAATTAGGGAACATAGTTTGTACCATGTGGTCCACCAGAGTTGTAACGAAATCTCAATTTTCTACAAACTCACAGGGATGAAAGCTGTTGCGTAGAACAGAGGCACGCACTTGCTTTGCGTTAGAGGTTGGTTGTGCTTTATAAGTGGCATTATTTTGTTTCTGTTGGGTTGTCGCACATCAATCAAAACTTCAAACTCAAGGTCAAGGATGATAGAGAAGCACGAGAAATAGCTGAGTATGTAGAATGAAAAACACATAAGGAAGTGTGCGGGTCCGTTTGTGTCACTTTTGATTTGGCATTTTTGCTTATAATAACAAAAATACACTCAAAGCATTATTCTTTAAATCTCTGAAGGACAAAAGATGTTGTAAATCTAAAACTCTCTAGCGTCAGGATTGCTTTTTTTTTTTACGACGGAATTACATCTACAATGCAGTTTCAAAATTTCACAATGGGTTTAAAACAAAAGATTTCAGTTATCGGAACACATAGCGAACATTACTCTAGAACTTCTCGCCAACATAATAAAACAAGAAAACAGAAATTATCAGTTTACATTTGCAAACACAGAGACAAAGTTATTGTTTTTAAATAAAAAGTAAGTCTACCTTAAAATCCCATGAATATCAACTTTAATAATAGCAGGATTGGGGCACCTGGGTGGCTCAGTCTGTGAAGTGTCGAACTCTTGATCTCGGCTCAGGTCACGACCCCACGGTCACGAGATCGAGCCCCGCGTTGGACTCCAGAGCCTGCTTGGGATTTTCTCTCTGCCTCTCTCTCTGCCCCTCCTCCTGCTCACACACACACACACTCTCTCTCTCTCAAAACAATAAACATTTTAAAAATATAGTGGGATTAATATGAAAGTTCAGTGATGTGGCCAAACACAAGAGAAACACATCAACTTTTGTATGTGTCTGAAAAAAATAGAAAATTGCACAGTGCCATTCCTATGATGACCTAAAAATAAAATGTCTAGGAATAAATTGAACAAATAAGAGCAGAATTCTTAGGAAGGAAAATATTAACTTGACTAGAGGACACAAAGGAAGATAAAAATGAACAGAGTCAAATAATGAAGAGACCTACCAAGTTCTTGAGTAGAAAGATGGAATTTCATCAAGATTTCTAATTTCCTGAAATTGATCTAAAGTCTAGGGCTATCCTGCTACAAATACCAAAATAGTTTTTAGAGCCTAGGAGAATGACAAAAGAGCTCATTTGTAGGGAAGCATAGGACTATAGCCAAACATATCTTGAGAAAGAAATGCAACGTGATATAATTTAGGTATTAAAACATACGATGAAGACATACGCTACCGAAACTGTGTCTTGCGTATAGAGGCCCATGGATCTTTGGAACAGAACAGAAAGCCTAGAAATAGATTTATCAGTCCACTAATAATACCTCCAGGCCACCTGTTAGATACTATTTTTTCGGCTCTTAGATATTACTACTAATACACATATAGTTGAGGTGGCTGGTGACCTGGTTAAGCTAGGTTTCAGAAAATTATTTGTGAGAGTCTGAGAAGCTCCCCAGAAAGTGACTCAATCACTGGGAAAATGCCTAGTATGATCAATGTGACCCGGTATCTAGATGTAGTGATTAGAGTTAAGGATCGCTTGGGATCCAGCACGATGGCCATGACCAGATTTTGTCCCTATCTAGCTTTGTGGACTAATTACCAGGGTCTGAGTAGAGACACCTATGCATAAAAACTGGAAGAATCTGTTTCACCAAAATCAACAAAATAATATGACACCAGCTGCCCCACTTTGGTACCATTTATAACAGAATGAAACACGAAATGGATGTGTGTTGGGGTGGGGGGGGGACTTGATAGATATGTTTTCAGTCAGACAGGGCTAGAGCAAGCTACAATAATAAATGATACCAAAGCTCGATGACTTATGACAACAAATGTTTACTTCTCACTCATCATCGCTCGGCTGTGGTCCCACAACACAACGTCTTTATCCAGGACTCAGACTAGTCGAGCAGCTTCCATGGGGGGTCACTACAGCTCTCACGACACAGAAAAAAGAAACATGGTAAACCACACAGTCTTTCAAAGCTTCCTTTGGAAGCCACCCTTCGGCTTACCTTTCACTGGCTGGAGTAAGTCATATGACAAAGCCCGATGTGGACCGAATGAGGCAGGGATAACCCTCCCACGAGGCGGGGTATCACTGGGAAGGCAGAGGAACATGTGATGGGTCAGGAGTTCACTCTAACACACCCATTTCCTCGAAGCCTACCTTGTGGCCCTGGAACCCACAGAGTCGTAGGTACTCCCAGTCCCCTCGGGAAATTGCCCTCTGGCCCCAGACCCAGCAAGACAGAGAGTTTTTCTAGAAGCTGTCAGCTTGTTCTTCCCTCTCTGAGGTGAACACGCAGCCAGTGGAGCAGATGTTGGCTGCCAAGGTGATGCCAGGCCCCACGGTGATGGACAGCTCCTCTGTTTTGTTTACTCTTAGAGGCAGGGTGATAAATTCCCCTTCTAATCGGGTTCGGTGTTTCTCACTCTCCGATGCACCAGCCCTGCTAATGACTGATTCACTGAGGTTAGCGACTAAGACGCAGCACGCCGTACTCCGCTCTGCCTTTGTTATGCAAAGTCATGCCCTCACTATCTCCTGAACACAAAACCCAGTTCCCGAGGCTGGCGCGGCTAGATGATGGAGTGTGCAACAAGCCTCCCGTAATTTGTTCACAGGAATTCGGGCCGGTATATTCTGTCACTCCTGCTACATTCGGTTTAACTCGCTGGGGGGAGAAGGGAGCTCAGAGGGGGCCCTTCTGAGGCCGATCTGCAAATAAACTCCCAAAAGTTCCCGAGCTGTCCATCCAAGAGACCTCACAGAGCTAGTGCTCTGTGCCCTCCCCTTGCATCCAGAGAAGCTTCGACTCTGGAGAAGAATCCCGGGGGGTAACTCCATGGGAACCCCAGCCTTTGACTGCCACCACTGCCGTGGCTTGAGAGAAATTAAATCGGGCACAGCATGGGGAGGATTTTTTTTTTCTTTTTCAGTCCGAGCCATGCATTCCTTCCTCCAAAATTCATATTAAAACAAAGACCAGTGAAAAAGAGTTAAAGGGAGTGGATCCCAAACCATAGCACTGTTCCCTAGATCTATGCTGAAAGCTGCTTTCCAAGTGGTTGGATGTTTAAAATGGGGCAGGGTTGGGGTGCCTGGGGGCTCAGTCGGTTAAACATCTGACTCCTGATTTCAGCTCAGGTCATGATCTCATGGTTTGTGGGTTCAAGCCCCACGTGGACAGTGCAGAGCCTGCTTGGGATTCTCTCTTTCTCCTTCTCTGTCTCTCTGCACCCCTCCTCTGCTCACACGCTCTCGCTCTCTCTCAAAATAAATAAATAAACTTTATTTTTTTTAATTGTTTTTATGTTTATTTATTTTTGAGTGAGAGAGAGACAGAGCGTGAGCAGGCGAGGGGCAGAGAGAGAGGGAGACACAGAATCCAAGCAGGCTCCAGGCTCCGAGCCGTCAGCACAGAGCCCGGTGCGGGACTCGAACCCACAAACTGTGAGATCATGACCTGAGCCGAAGTCGGATGCTTAACCGACTGAGCCATTCAGGCACCCCTAAATAAATAAACTTAAAAAAAAAATTTTAAATGTAAAAAAATAAAATGGGGCAGGATTGGGGACAAGACATCCTAGGACCTTAGTTATCGAGGCACAGAAATGCACCTGGCTGTGTGGCTGATTCTCATATGGGTGACAGTGTAATGCAACGTGGTGACTATGTAAAGGGTCTGAGGGTGCTATTTGGGAAAGTGTTGCTACCACCAACGACGAGAGAGCCCCACAGTGAAAGCACAGGTACAGGGCAGAGCAGAAATTTAATTGGGTGGAAGACTTTTGGTCATACGAACTGATTCTTTTGCACCCCACAACCTGCGAATTAAAAACCCGCGTCACCTAAAAGGCAGGCTAAGTCAGAGTGCTCAGCCCGGAGCTCACCTGGAGCCCAGGTATGGCCTTGAACTGTCAGAGACCATGCTGAGAATAACCAATGGGGGAGATTGGGACTCTGTGGACATCAGTTGCCCAGTTGGCACAATATTCGGGACGCATCCTTGGGAGAAAACTTGATCAGGGTCAGACTTGATTTCGGTGACAGAAAACACACTGATGTTAACTAACCTGCGCTGGCGAGGAAAATGCATCTTTAGGACTTTGTCATAAGCACCGAATGAGCCAGCCAGAGAGACAAGAAAAGAATATTGATAAAGGTGTGTGGGGCTATGGCTAATTTACTTTCTGTGTGGACTACCTCGGTCAAGGATAAGTGAGGAGAATAGCTCTTTTAAGTGCAGTAGGTAAAGATCTCAGCCTAAAAAACTTGAAAATGCAAGAAATTATCTTTCTTTGTGTTCCAAAGCGATCTGTCTCGCCAAGTCCCCAGTCCCCCAAAGGCATCAGAAAACCTAACTCAGTCCAATTCTTCCTGTAACGTGCGCCCTCCCAGGGTACGGGTTTGATGCCGTGCAACATGGAGACCTCAGTGGGATGGAATTAAGGCTTTCCTTTTCTGGTCTTCACGGTGTGTTACTGAGACTTCCATCACCTCTGCCCACGGGGCCCTTTGGATCCGGGGGCTTGTTGCTTCTTTGTTTTCATGCTCAGAGTGAGGTTGCCCCTGGTCCCACCTGCCCATTCGTGCCATGAACCCTGTATCCGTCATGGCTCTCCTGAGACACAGACACAAACATGGTGTGTGAAGATATATAGAAACAGGTTTATTACAAGGGATCGGTTTGCACGATTACGAAGGCTGAGAAGTAACTCGATCTGTCACCTGCAATCTGGAGGCTCGGGGAAGCCAATGGTCGTCCCAGCACGTAGCCGAAGGCCTGAGGGACCAGAGAGCCAATGGTATAAAGTCTCAGTCTGAGTCTGAAGGCCCAGGAACCAGGAGAACCAATGTCCGAGGGCAGCTGAAGACGGATGTCCCAGCTCAAGCCGAGAGAGAAAATTTCCCCTTCATCCGCCTTTTTGTTCTACTCAGGCCCTCAGTGGAGTGGGTGAAACCCACCCACATCGGTGAGGAGAGATCTGCTTTACTCAGTCTACTGATTCGGATGTAATCTCTTCCAGAAACACCCCCACAGACACACTGACACGTTTTACCAGGTCTGCAAGCATCCCTTAGCCCGGTCAAACTGACACATAAAATTAACCATATTTTATGTATATATGTATATGCGTACCCGTATCCTGTATCTGTGCCTACATAGTCTACCTCTAAAACTGTATCTATGTATCTATCCATGAGTGTTTGTGTATTCTTTTAAAAATACAGGTGACTTTGGGGCACCTGGGTGGTTCAGTTGGTTAAGCTTCCGACTGGCTCAAGTTATGAACTCACGGTTTGTGAGTTCGAGCCCCGCATCAGGCTTTGTGCTGACAGCTCAGAGCCTGGAGCCTGCTTTGGATTCTGTGTCTCCCTCTCTCTCTGCCCCTCCCCAGCTCTCTCTCGCTCTCGCTCTCTCTCAAAAATAAACATTAAAAAACTTTTTTTAATAAAATTTTTCTAATAAAAATAAAAACACAGGTGACTTTTGCATTTGTGTGATGTTTTTCTTTTTTTTAAGTTATTGAATTATAGGACTTTATAAAAATGAATGTGCATTAAAACAATATGATTTTCAGTAAAGTGGAGAAATGGTAATAGCAAAAATCAGTACTTGAGAGCTTACCATGTATTTGCCAGATACTCTATGAAGTACTTAAAATGATTATTTCATTTAATTTGCACAGTTAACTAGAAATCGGTAGACGTTATCCCCAGTTTTTAGATGCAGTGGGAAAAAATGACCTTAATTTTACTCACCTGGAGAAAACTATTGATAATTTGTTATGGTCCTGCTTTTCTAACAATATATACTTTTTTTCCTCCAGTAGTGTAGAGCTGTTATATGCACCACTTTTTAGTTAAATACAGATGGTGAGCATTTTGAGGTGTGGTTTTTTTTCATTTTTTAAAACTTATTTATTTTCCATTCATTTATTTCTTTATGTTTTAATTTACATCCAAGTTAGTGAGCATATAGTCCAACAATGGTTTCAGGAGTAGATTCCTTAATGCCCCTTCCCCATTTAGCCCATCCCCCCCTCACAAGCCCTCCTGTAACCCTCTCTTTGTTCTCCATATTTAAGAGTCTCTTCTGTTTTGTCCCCCTCCCTGTTTTTATATTATTTTTGCTTCCCTTCCCTTATGTTCATCTGTTTTGTATCTTAAATTCCTCATATGAGCGTAATCATATGATATTTATCTTTCTCTGACTGTTTTCACTCAGCATAATACCCTCCAGTTCCATCCACGTAGCTGCAAATGGCAAGATTTCATTCTTTTTGATTGCCGAGTAATACTCCATTGTATATATATGCCACATCTTCTTTATCCATTCATCCACCGATGGACTTTCGGGCTCTTTCCATCCTTTGGCTACTGTCGATCGTGCTGCTATAAACATGGGGTGCATGTGCCCCTTCGAAACAGCACACCTGCATCCCATGGATAAATGCCTAGTAGTGCCATTGCTGGGTCGTAGGGTGGTTCTATTTTTAATTTTTTGAGGAAACTCCACACTGTTTTCCAGAGTGGCTGCACCAGTTTGCATTCCCAGACATTTTTCTTTTAACAGAAATAGCATCATACCGTACACATGACATATTGCAACTCACTTCTACAGTGTGCATAAAAGACGTTCCCAGATAGACACGTATAAATCTACTTTGTTTGTTTAATAGCCGCATGGCATTCTATTACATAGATATTCCGTTATGCACTTAACTGTCCTGCCACTGCTGTAGATTTCATTATCTCTATTCGTATGTACCACCTTGTGCCATGTATTTACTTCTCTAGATATCTACCCAGGTTTCTTGGTAAAGAGTCAGATGCATTTCTTAAAAGAAAAAAATATTAGACTGTTGAATTGCTTTCTGGAAAAGTTTTACCGAGTGGATCTACCAACAATGCATGGGAAGGCTTTTCAGCGTGCACTTACTTTTTTTGTTGTTGTTTCTTTATTTTTGAGAGACAAAGAGAGACAGAGAGAGCATGAGTGATCAGGGGAGGGGCAGAGAGAGAGGGAGAGAGAGAATCCCCAGCAGGCTCCGTGCTGTCAGCACAGAGCCAGACGCGGGGCTCCAACTCACGAACTACAGCATACGCTTACTATGGCCTCAACTTTACCCTTCTTTGGGGGAAAAAAACGCAACCAGGAAACGTCGTTTTGTTTCACATTCACTTGGTTACTAGCAAGATTAAACATCTTTCCATTTGCAATTCTTCTTTTTGTGCAGTCTGTTTCTACTGTCTGCCCAATTTTCTATTAAGGTTTCGTGTTTGTGCCTCGTTGGTTTTTGAGAAATCTTGATATGTTTGGGTATCAATCCCTTATCGCTATTTTTCTCCAGCTGTATTGAGATGTGATCGACACGTGACCTGGTGTAGGTTTCAGGTGTGCATCTTACTGACTTGATGCACTTAGATATCACAACATGATTACAGTCTCACCCGGACTGTACCACTGTCCACGTATCCCTAGCTTTTTGTTTCTGAGCCCGCCTCTAGCTCTGCGACGAGCTCCTGTGAGGCAGGGACAGCACTTTATGCACCTTTGAACTTCCTGGCTCCATTTTCCAGCGTTTAGCACAAAGTCTGGCACAGAGAGTGCGTGCAATATCACAATAACATTTGTCTCGATGGATTGGATAATTAGCTAACATCACCGTCACATATTTTCATATGTTTTCATGTAACTAATTAGTGGCCCTTTCATTTCATCTTGAAGAGCTCCCTATTTTCAGCGTTTCTTGTAAGGCATGACTTACAAGCAGTAATGAATTCCCTCAGCTTTTGTTTGTCCGGGAAAGTCTTTACCCCTCCATTTCTGGAGGAAAGCTTTGCCAGGCGTATTTAGCTTTTCAATTCATCCAGAATTGACCTTTTGGGTGTGGGAAAGGGTAGGTATCTAATTTTTTTCTTTCCAGAGGGCCAAATACTATTTGCTGGATAACTCATTCTTCTCTGCCATTTTGAAAATGCTGCTTTTATGATATACTGAACCCGCATGCCTGTGTGAGACTTTTCTGGGCTCTCTGTTCTACCCCATTGACCTGTTTGGCTAACTTCACACCAGAACACATTGTAATGGGTTGCAGCTTTTAAGGAGGCTTTCCTGGAACTTTGGTACTGGAAAGGAATCACGGTGCATGTAACTGAGACAATGACTGGCCTCTCTCACACACACTGGAGCTCTCCTCGGGAACTCCGACTCACCCCTTTCCTCCTACGTGAAGCTGGGAGAAAGACACTCGTCCTCCCCGCTGGAAGAGCTTCTGGCATTTCCATAGCTCAGTGATTGGCTTACATTTGCTAATAATCCCAGAAAAGAGAGAGACGATTTCCCTGGCGTCTCTGTCTAGGACCGCCGTCCAAATCCTCATGTCCTATCCCAGGGTTTAGCCCTTCTCAGGAGGACTGTCCACTTCTGGGCCGACTCCGCCTTAAGCCTGTGAGCATGTGGCCTTCTGGATGGCCCGCACCACACAGTACACAACGGTCCAGTGACATTTACCTCAGAGTGTCTGAGTGTCTGGGATTAAATCATATCACGTGTGATGCCACAGCCCAGGTGGTTTTAGGATGTGCCAACTCCATCTCGTTACCATTCAATTTCTTATCAAGAGTTGGAAAAAAAAAAATAAACACGGCGTCTGGTCTCGCCCAGACTGTACCGCTGTCCACGTATCCCTAGACTTTATCGTACAGCTTTTTGTTTCTGAGCCCGCCTCTAGCTCTGCGACGAGCTCCTGCGAGGCAGGGATAGCATTTTATGTACCTTTGAACTTCCTGGCTCCATTTTCCAGCGTTTAGCACAAAGTCTGGCACAGAGAGTGCGTGCAATATCACAATAACATTTGTCTCGGTGGATTGGATAATTAGCATTGTCACGCAGTCTCCCCAATGTCATCCTAATTACATAAGACTCTTGAGCCCTATCACACATTCCACCACCTCCGTTCCTCCTTTGCCTCCCCCACGATGCCATTGTGTCATTTCTTTAGCTCAATATTTACTCGATTGTCTGCATGACCCTCGTGTCTGTCCCCATTAGCGTCTTTTACATTAAAGCAGATATCGGCACCAACGCAAGAGGCTCTTTGCAGCCCCATCAGTGAGCAATGGATCAGACAGCTGAATGGTTGATTTAATTGGCATGAAATAACTAAGCCATCTGTTCCGTGGAGTTGATCTTTTAAGTGTTACTCTCTTGTCTGCTCTGAAATGTCTTGGCCACTTGGAAAGCTCATACATGTCAGGCGGAGGTCACAACAGATGGTTGATTTAAGACAGAGAGCAAGGGCTTAAGGGAAGTTGAAGAATTTCATGGCGCCCTCTTTCACCCGGCTTTATCTTTCTTTATAGCACTCATTAGTACCTACTATATTACATATTCACTTGTTTATCTGTCTCTCTCCGTAGAGGCTAAGCACCAAGAGAGCAGGGACTTTGTCCTTTATGGTCCCTGCTGATACCGGGGTCTGGCATACAAGACCTACCTTGATTTGGGAGGCAAAGATCTGCTCAGCTCTTTCTTGGGTTTAACTCCCTCGTGACCTGGTGTTCCAAAGGTCCGTTGGGAATGTTGGGTAGATGGCAAGACGGTGTGGAGGCCAACACAGGAAGGAGTCTAGAATCCATCTCGGCGAGTTCAATGCTTATGGCAAACTTGATTTTTGTGGGGAATGGCCTTGGGGCTCAAGGGCCCAATCTAGAGGGACAGTGAGGGAAGGCACAGCAGTGGTGGGTTGGGGAAGCCGAGTGAGGTGGACCTTGGGAATGCTGTTTAATCTTTCTGAACCTAGATGTCCTCATTTGTCAAATGGGGATAGTATTTACCACCACCTTCAATTTATGGTGATTAAATCCGATAATGCACGTGAAATAATCGTCAACATTTATAGTATTTACTACGTGCCAGGTAATATTTTAAGGGCTTTATATATACCGGCTTACAACAACCCTCTGGGTTAGGAACCATTATTATCTCCAGCTCATCCGGATGGGGAAACTGAGGTAGAGACAGGTGCCCATGTTCTCTTAGCTAGAATTTGAACCAAGCCTGGTTCTCAAGTCCCTGGCGGCCTGGTACAGAATGGTAATAATGAGGGTTGAAATCTGGAGACGCCCAACTTCTTCCCACTTTTCTAGTCTGCTGAGCTGGAAAGTAAGACAGGATTTAAGTCAGTTGCAAAACTGAAAAGCTGGATTCAGTGTCTGGGTCATGGCTGGCAGCCTGTTCCTACATCTGGGAACAGAGGTCAAAGTGAACTACTGAGGGGTTAGGTCCAGCTCCTGAGGGCTCTGGGACAAGACTTCGGTTCCATGGGAAATGCGCATGGGAATCAGGGCAGAATTACGGGAACCAGCACCCAAGCACTCACATCCAAGTGTGTGAGTTTGGGGCTCACCAGCCTTACAGCCTCCCGGCCTGGTTATACACTGCCAGGCCAATCAGCTGCTGGCCCAGGGCCTGGATAAGCCATCGCCTCCAGGCCAATATCACTGGTGGCCAGGCAAGGCCGCCCACCCCATTCTCTGCAGCTTGACATCATCTCTCCTGCCTTAGTCAAGCCCATTCTCTCTGTTTGTTCAGCACATTGGTTGAAGACCCCCTTCTGGGCCAGTGGACTCCCACGGCACCCATGATTTTGAGACAGAAGGTGTTCCGAGGGCACGCGAGGATCCAGGCTACAGAAGACAGTGTGTTTCGTGCCAGGAAATGGAAAACAGAAAGATGTTCCATTTCTGTCCAGCAAACATTTACTCAGTATTCCTATTCTGTGCCCAGCCCGGTTCTAGGCACATGATGCATATTAACTCACCTAATCCCCTCAACTACCCTGCGAGGGAGGTTCTTTTATTCCATTTACAGTATATGAGGTCAGTGTTGGAACCATTTTGCTGGTCCTGATGTCTCCGGAAAGCGTCCCAGGCTCCGCTTCCAAAAGATGCTCGATCCTTTTTCTTTGTTCTATTCTTTCCCTCTTCCTCCTCTTTCTCGATTTTCAGTGACAACCCTTCCTCTCAGACCTGGTTTTTGTTTTCTGACCACTTCCACACATCTAAAGCTTTATTTATCCATTCAAGTAGTTACTGAGCTGCTAGCACATTGCTCCAGGCACATTGTTCTAGGCACCAATGACCCTGTCTTCTTGGAGTTCACGTTTCCTTGGTGTGGAAGAGACAATGGAACACGTGGGCACTTACACGCTCCCCCAACTCATCTCGACCAACCGTAAGTGCTACGAAGGAGTTAAAACAGGCTGATATGAGGACAATCAGGGAAGGCTTCTCAGGGGAGGTGATATTTGAGCAGAGATTTGAATAATGAGAGGGGACAGATGATAACAGGATGCAGGCGGGGGAGAATTTCAAAAGGAGACCGCAGGTGCGGATTTTCTGAGGTGAGGACGAGCTTGCTGTGTTCCAGACACAGAGGAGAGGGAGTGCTCTGCACACGTGGGAGTTGGGACGAGACGAGACGGAGAGAGGCAGCTTGTGAACAGGCTTGTAGTCGGTTCCCACGTCTCCATCTTGACGGTATGGGTTACCAACCTCTCCTAGAAAAAAGAGGTACAGGGGGTGTCTGGTCCCCAAACATAACACTCCAGCAGTTGAAAGTCTGACCTTCCCTTTCCAAACTTGGGGTATCCAGTCCAGCTTTAAATAGCGGAGGCTAATGCCTTTTGCTTGATCGTAGGCAGCAATTTTTCCCAGGAGGACACTCTATCTGGAAATTTCCAACAGATCATCTGACTTCTCATGGAAACCTCTCTAAAGACGGTAAGTTAATTATTCTGCTTAGTAATAATAACAGAGTTTTATCAAGACTTCCTCGTAGGTAAGAAGCCTAGCATTTGCCCTAGGTTGTTGTAAGCCCCAATAGGTAGCCTGACCACCAAGAGTTGCAACACTACTTGGCGGATATTCTATTTGAGAAAGTTACAGATGATGACCATCTCCAGTCCTGTGGTTTTCAGTCTCCAGATGCCTCTCGCCATTGGAATCTACCCACCCTTCGGCATTTCCAGATCCTTCAACCCAACCGCTGGGAACCAGACTGCTACAGGAAGCCAAGTCATGGTCTGTGTTTAAGGAGATGCTGGATCTAATTCCATTGTTCTGTGGTTATTCTAGAAGGCAAATACATATATAAAGAGAGCACACTAAGAGATACCGGGTCTACTTCAACTGCTGTAACATACAAATACACAGAGATAGGGCACTGACGCTTGTATGCTCTAAGCTTTGAATCCATTTTCCACACAGTAGTGTGGGTGATCCCAAGAAACCACAGCGCTGGCTATGCTACCGTCAAGCCAAGAACTTGATCTTGGCTGTATCTCTTGAGTAGGAGGATCAGAAGGTACACGAACCCTTTAAACATGTAGGGACCAGATGCTAAGAAATCTGAATTTCATTGCCAGCCAGGGACACTAGTGGGAAATGACAGCTTCCATCACTTGGAAATCTTGAGAACTCCTGATCAGGTGGGAATTTGAGTTTGAGCAAAACTCCTTTCATCCGAGGTGGCTGGGGCATAATTACTAGCTGACAACCTCAAGAATTTGTCCAGCTGGATTCATCAGGCAATCCGGATTGCTTAAAGCCTTTAAATGGTATCTTGTTTCTCTTGGGTAAAACTCCAAGGTGTCCCCCAACCCCCACCCCCCCCACAAAATCCAAATCCCTTGCGTCGCACACCAGGCTGGACAAGAGCTGGTTCCTTCTCCTTGCTCACTATGCCTAGCCACACTAGCCTCCTTTCCATCTCTTAAGCACGTGATGCTCCCCTCTGCCTCCAAGCCTTTGCACATTCTGTGCCCTTTGCAAGGGGCTCACGGTAGCTTTGGTGTAATTAACTCTGATTCTCCCTTCAGACATCAACTCAAATGCACTTCTTCTGGGAAACTTTTCCATCCCCTTGAGATAAAAGTTTTCTTTAAGAGACATTTTCTTGTTAGTGCCCTATAGTTTTCCTTCACAGCACTCGAGTAGATTTATCGGCATTGTTCTTTTGTTTGCTCGGAATCTGCCTCAGTCACCAGCATCTGAGCTCCATGAAGGAAGTAACTGTGTAGGATGCTTTCGTTGCTGTTAAGTCCCTAGCGTTAAACACTAGGAACACAAACAGTACTCAACAAGTACCTGCAAAATGTATGAATGCACCTTTAGAACATGCTGGCTGGAGTTAAAATTACTTACCAATGAAATTGGGGGACGCCAGTCCAACCCCGCTTGTTGTCTGGCCCACGGTAGGGGCTCAATAAATATTTGTTGACTGACTGACAAACGTGGAAGGAAGGAACCAGAGGTGTTGTCCAAACGGGCTTGTTGCCCTCAGCATCTCCTTTCCAGTTCATCGACTCAGCCACGGGCATCCCATAAACGTCTACCTCCAACTTCCTCCTGTGGTCCTCTGGGATGCTCTCCAAATTCTGCCTCCAGAAGCCACTCGCTTTGTTTTGCTTTCTCTCTAATGCCGATTATCTGCTTCAGTCCCCGTCCCTTCTCTTCGGATGCTTGGTGGCCTTCATGACTCTGTTGCTGTTTCCTCTACTCCACACTCTGCCACGGGAAACAAACACATCCCCCCTGGGACTCTGATTTCAGCTCTTGTCTCTGCGTTCTGAAGCCTGGGGCTGGTCCTATGTTCTCGCTCAACTGATCTTTAGAGACAAACAGCACTCGGAAAGGGAAGTCAGATGGTCGTGATCTGCTGTGATTAATATTACTATGTTGGACATTTTACTGGCCATGAATTAACTTATAAACCCAGGAAACAGAGTGGCCTGCCTCATAACTAAACAACCAGACAGAACAGTAAAGCCAGGCCTGTATGCCTGACCAGATGGGCTATTTGTGGATCAGTTACTTTGGCCATTGGCTGCTCCAGGTATTGGCTGGTTATCGTCTTCCATGAGGCCAAATGTGATGGTAGCTTCATTCTCCAGCAGGGTCTTGGCTGTGTAAAGAATTGTGAACTGCCAGAGCAGGCAACGGTGTTGGCTTCTTGGGATCCGAGATAGAGCTGGGGCCCCCAACCCACATAGCAACTTGGCATTTTTCTCCTGGGCATACGGGCTTCTGTGCGTGCACGGGGGTGGGGGTGGGGGCACCAGGTGTATGTAAGCCCATGCCCAGGCTTGAGCCAAAATCACCTCTTCTTTTCAGAAAGCACATTCCGAGTTCTCCAATTTGGACAAAAAAGCAGAAGAATCTGATACGACTTTCCAGGGCAGCGGTCTTCAACCTTCACTGCGCATTGGAACCGGTGGAGAAGTGTAAAGAATCCCGGAGCCCAGCTCCGCTCCAGAGCAACTGCAGACCTACAGGCGTCTCCAGGCATCGGTGTTTTTAAAACTCGGCAAGTGATTTCAGCGCACGCCACGATGGAGAACCACTCGTCTCAAACTCAAGCGTGCATACGAGTCAGCCGCAGGCTGTAGGAGAGCACAGATTCCCAAGCCCCAGCCCCAGAAACCTGGGTTCAGTATTTCTAGGGTTGAGCCCAGGAATATGCATGTTAACGAGCTCCTGGGTGATGCTGCGTGTCCACAGCCCATGAGTTGAGTGGCTCTGTTCTAGAGCTTTGCTACTCAGTGCGTGTAGTTCATGGAGCGGCCGCCTGGACATCCTCCAGGAGCTGATTGGAAATTACAAATCTCAAGCCCATCCCAGACTTGTTATAGCAGAACCCACATTTTAGTTTTTTGAATTTATTTATTTATTTATTTAACATAATTTATTGTGAAGTTAGCTAACATGCGGTGTATACAGTGTGCTCTTGGCTTCGGGGGTAGATTCCCACGATTCATTGCTTACATACAACACCCAGCGCTCATCCCAACAGGTGCCCTCCTCAATGCCCATCACCCACTTTCCCCTCCCACCACCCCACCCCCATCAGCCCTGTTTGTTCTCTGTATTTAAGAGTCTCTTATGGTTTGCTTCCCTGTTTGAAACTATTTTTTCCCCTTCCCTTCCCCCATGGTCTTCTGTTAAGTTCCTCAAGTTCCACATATGAGTGAAAACATGATATCTGTCTTTCTCTGACTGACTTATTTCACTTAGCATAATACCCTCCAGTTCCATCCACGTTGTTGCAAATGGCAGGATTTCATTCTTTCCCATTGCCAAGTAGTATTCCATTGTATATATAAACCACGTCTTCTTTATCCATTCATCCGTTGATGGACATTTAGGCTCTTTCCATACTATGGCTATTTTTGAAAGCGCTGCTATGAACATTGGGGTACATGTGTCCCTGTGAATCAGCACTCCTGTATCTTTTGGATAAATACCTAGTAGTGCAATTGCTGGGTCGTAGGGTAGTTCTATTTTTAATTTTTTGAGGAACCTCCATACTCTTTTCCAGAGCGGCTGCACCAGTTTGCATTCCCACCAACAGTGCAAGAGGGTTCCCGTTTCTCCACAGTCTCTCCAGCATCTATGGTCCCCTGATTTGTTCATTTTAGCCACTCTGACCGGTGTGAGGTGGTATCTCAATGGTTTTGATTTGTATTATTTCCCTGATGATGAGCGATGTTGAGCATCTTTTCATGTGTCTGTTGGCCATCTGGATGTCCTCCTTGGAAAAGTGTCTACTGATGTCTTCTGCCCATTTCTTCACTGGATTATTTGTTTTTCAAGTGTTGACACCCAGAATAGCCAAAGTAATGTTAAAAAAAAAAACCAAAGGGGGAAGCATCACAATCCTGGAATTTGGCCTCTACCACAAAGCTGTAATCATCAAGACACTATGGTACTGGCACAAAAACAGACACTCAGATCAATGGAACAGAGTAGAGAACCCAGAAATGGACCCACAAACGTATGGCCAACTCATCTTTGACAAAGCAGGAAAGAATAGCCAATGGAATAAAGACAGTCTCTTCAGCAAGTGGTGCTGGGAAAACTGGACAGAGATATGCAGAAGAATGAACCTGGACCCCTTTCTTACACCAGACACAAAAATAAACTCAAAATGGATGAAAGACCTAAAATGTGAGACAGGAAACCATCCAAACCCTAGTGGAGAAAACAGGCAACAACCTCTTTGACCTCAGCCGCAGCAATTTCTCGCTCGACACGACCCCAAAGGCAAGGGATATAAAGGCAAAAATGAACTCATCAAGATAAAAAGCTTCTGCACAGCAAAGGAAACAATCCATGAAACTAAAAGGCAACCGACGAAATGGGAGGAAGATGTTTGCGAACGACACATCGGATAAAGGGTTAGTATCCAAAGTCTGTAAAGAACTTACCAAACTCAACACCCAAAAAACAAGGAATCCATGTTTTAAAACGAGCCCTAGACGGGGCGCCTGGGTGGCTCCATTGGTTAAGCGTCCAACTCTTGATTTCGGCTCAAGTCATGGTCTCACCATTTGTGGGTTCGAGCCCCTCGTTGGGCTCTGCAGGGACAGCATGGAGCCTGCTCGGGATTCTGGATCCCTCCTTCCCTCTCTGCTCCTCCCCTGCTCGTGCTCTAAAGAAATAAATAAGAGCTCTAGGACATTTGCGTGCACAATATGGATTGAAAAGCTTTCACGTGTAGCGGGTACCAGCGTGTGGCATCTGGGCAAGTATATATTACCCGGCCTGCCCGGTATTTTTTGAAACGTGCAATCAACTGACAACACTTAAAAATCGGGATTTTTTTTTCCTCTTCTCGAAAAATTGGAAGATCCAGCAACACCGGGCCTCCATTCCCACAGGATGACAAGTGGGGGGCAGGCTATACACGCTTCAAGCTGCCACGGAGCTGCTTCGTTCACTACTGCCCTCTGCATGGCCCCTGCAAGCATTTACGTTTGCAGCTTCTAGCTCGTGTCCTTACCTCCCCCTTCCTCTGCAGTTGTGAGCTGCTGCTCCCAAGGATTTTATCTCGAGCCAGCCCATTTTCTCCCTTCGCACTTCCCTCTATCCACCTGTAAAATGGAGTGATAGCCCCCAGGGTGCTGATAAAGGTGAACTGAGCGTGCAGGGCATGCTTTAAGCTCTACACCCCTGTCTCACACACCTGTCGTTCCCACACCCAGGGTTTCTCAAAGTATGGACCTCGGACCAGCACCGCGAACGTCACCTGGGGACTTGTTAGGGACGCAGACTTGCCAGCCCCATCCCGGACCTACGTGCTCAGCGAATGATCAGGTGTTTCAGGGGAGCGTGGAACTTTGCGTGGATTGCCCAGGGATCAAAGGTCATCATGAGCTCCATTCTTTACGTGGAGAAAGTTCAATCAAGTGGCGGGGGACACGTGGGTGGCCTAGACGGTCAAGTACCTGACTTTGGGTCAGGTCAGGATCTTGCGGTGCGTGGGTTGGAGCCCCATGTCAGGCTCTGTGCTGACAGCTCAGAGCCTGGAACCTGCTTCGGATTCTGCGTCTCCCTCTCTCTGCCCCTGGCTAGTGCGCTCTCTCTCTCTCTCTCTCTCACACACACACACACACACACACACACAAAGACTCACAGGTGGCTAAAGTTTTCCAGGTGAGAGGGACGAAGGGAACGGGTGAGTACGTGTAGGAGCCTTTGCCGTGCAGTCCCTGACACCCCCATCCGTGGGCTCACTTCTGCTCCCATCTTGAGCCAATGAGCTGGGCCAAGACTCAGTGTCTGGGTAACGTCCTTGAGCCTGGGCATTCACAGACTCATGACAGAGACCACTTCTGCTTTCACCACACTGGCCCACTGCAGATAAAGCATCTTCTGCCTCAGTTTCCCTAGCAGGCACCTGAGATCTGAAGAGACAGGCCTACAGCCAATGCCGTAGCCCCCTCTACTGGATTGAGCTCCCCATATCCCACATGTCTTAGCCTAAAACCGCTGCCCCATTGTAGATATGGTATATTTGGGACTGGGCCAGTTCTATGGCGCCGTCAGCTTCCTTGAACTCTGCCCCTCTCCTTGTCTACACTAGCTGAATCCCTGGGGTCTCGGGATGCTCCTGACCAGAGCTTGTCTGAGTCATAGCAGAGAACCGGGGTCATACGACCTCCCGGCAGAGAAACTGTGAAGTGACACATTAATACTGAAGCAGAAGAAGTGGCTAGACATAAAGTTCACACCAGAAACTTCTTTCTCTTGGTTGGGAATAGTAGAACACGCCCGGAAACAGAGGGGAAAGGGAAGGCCGGGAGAGCAAATATTTTCCTAAAGGTGATGACCAAGGGGTAGTGAGCTGGATCACAGAAGGATTGCTTAGGAGCTCTTGCTCCGACAGTTTTTAAGGAGGGAGTCAACAAGAATGACTCAGCCATGTGGGATTCATCCGGTCGAACACCGACGAAAACAGAGACTGTGTACGTTTTCAGAACTACTTCGAAGCAGAGCAGTCAAGGTGCTTTTACTGTGCCCATTTTAATGACACCAAGTCTGGGAGGGATAAAGTAATTGCACGAAATCCCAGATTCAGGATTCCGCCCACACTATCGTGTCTGGGCGAACCCTTTCATTCCAGAGGAGTTCATCATTCTGGACCCCCGTCTCCCAGGTACAGTTCTTTATTATTTAACAGTTGTTAGATGGTCCAACATACCTCGAATGGCACATCGTCTCATGGCACCACCAGGAAAGTTGCATGAGAGAGCTAGCGCTTTCCCCTGGCGAGAGCCTGAGGTTCCCAGAGGATGCGGCGGGATTCCCAGGGTCCACCTCTGGTGAGAGGCTGCGCTTGGAGTCAGCCTCAGATCTCTCCGAGTTGAAGTTCAGTGATCTTCCCTCCAGACCTGTTACTTTCAGATTTTAACCATCTTTCGCAGCTCTTGATCTCTCAAAGTGCCACGTGTCTATTGCACAAGAATGGGAGCACTCCCGGTGATAAAGACAACAACAAAGAGTCACCCGTGAGCCACTGTCCCATCTGCTACAGTCTGATGCCTTGTCCCCAAACTGCTCCATGCTTCCTCTCCCAGACAGTTACAGACTACATGAAATACTGTGACTTAGCACATAAGATTGGGGGGACTGGGTTATAAATTGTTTTCTTTTTCTTTTCAATGTTTATTTTTCAGAGAGACAGAGAGAGAGAGAGAAATTGAGAGAGAGAGAGAGAGAGAGAGAGCGAGCATGAGTGGGGGAGGGGCAGAGAGAGTTGGAGACACGGAATCTGAACAGGCTCTAGGCTCTGAGATGTGCGCACAGAGCCTGACGCGTGGCTTGAACTCACAAACCACGAGATCATGACCTGAGCCGAAGTCAGAGGCTTAACTGACTGAGCCACCCAGGTGCCCCTGGATTATAAGATTTTAATAAAATCACCGTTTTAATGATTGCAAGTTTTTCCATCATAGGATATCACATAATTGTTAACAATTTAAATTCCTTTTTTTTTTCTGTTATAAATGCTTCGATTACATTTGTGTGCATAAATCACTGTCTGAATCTCCAGTCATGTCCCCAGGGTAAATTTCTAGAATGAGACATTGCTCCAAAGACTATTAATTATTTTTAAAGTTCTTTATACATAATTCCAGATTGGACTTTTTAGAAATATATGTTAGTTATTCCAATAGGTCAGATATACCTAGCCCCAAATCAGCAATGATTTTTTTTTAATTTTTTTTAATGTTTATTTATTTTTGAGAGAGACAGAGATGGAATGCAAGTGGGTCAGGGGCAGAGAGAGAGGGAGACACAGACTCTGAAGCAGGTTCCAGGCTCTGAGCTGTCAGCACAGAGCCCGACGCGGGGCTCGAACTCACGAGCTGCGAGATCACGACCTGAGCCGAAGTCGGTCCCTCAACTGACTGAGCCACCCAGGCACCCCGATTTTTTTTTTTTTTTTTGACAGGGAGAGAGAGAGAACATGAATAGGAGGCGGGCGAGAGAATCCCAAGCGCAGAGCCTGATGCGGGGCTCGAACTCACGAACCGTGAGATCATGACCTGAACTGAAATCAAGAATCAGACGCTTAACTGATTTTTTTTTTTTTAATTTGAAGTGTTTGTGGATTAAAATGTTACAGTTTTACTTCAATCTTCATTAAGTAGCTTTCGGGTTTTCTTATTGATGTGTCAGAGTTCTTTACATACTAAGGACATTAATGGGTTGGGTTTGTTTTTTGTTTTTTTTTTTTCCTGGCAAACATTACTCCCAGGTTTTTATTTGCCTTTAAAGGGAAAATAAACCCACCTCTATTTACTTGCCATCTTCTTCGTAACAAGGGATACTCAGATTGTTAGCATTCAGCAAATCCAGCAGCAAGAGTGGTAACAACAAACGTTTCTTCGGGTAGAATTTGCCAGGTGGCTGGAGATTACAAGCAGAGAGGCTTGGCCGCAACTCCCAGATCTCGGATCCGGACCACAAACTTGCTGGGCTGGGCCTTCGGACGTGTTACCTCGGGGTAGGAATCCGTGCAGACAGGACGCAGCCAGGAGGAGACACAGACAGGAGCTTTGGAGGCGGGCTGTGAGCACTGAGCGAAGAGTTGTGTTTGTTCCACACCGAGCCGCAAGGCACGGACTGCCTCGCCCTGCTTCCAAATGAGTACAAGGAGATGAAAAGCAGTGTAATGAAAACTTTCTTTAGATGACTATGAAATTGAAGAACTTCATTTTCATACTTTTCGGTAAATTTAAAGCAAAGAAGAGTGCTTTGAGCCCTGACATTTTCTCCCCTCAATCCTCAAGCATATTGCATTTCGAGGAAAAGCAATCCCTCACGTCAGGTAAATCCCTTCTTTGGGGACAATAACATTTCTTTCTATATATTGGAATGGGCTGGGGCGGTGTTTCTCAATCTTGGCACGAACGGCATTTCAGGGTCTCAGTCGGAGGCTAAAGAATGAATGAGTGATCCGGTAGTTTGCATTTAAATTTTTGAAGAATTGGGGATATGAGAAATTCGCCTCCCCCCCCCCCCCCCGCCCCAGCTCAATTAATTACCCGGAGAACGATATCGGGATTGGTACAAGAAATCGTTGCCATGATGAAAACCATGCAAAAAAATGGAATGGTCTGACTTCAGAATTAACGAGCTCATGTTCACTGGAGGCATTCAAGGAGAGACTGGATTGTGCTCACACAGGATGTGGTTTAAGACACTCACACAACAGATGAGGGATTCAAAGTTTAAGGGTATCTTCTACCCCTAAAAGTCTATAAATCTGTGTTTCTTGCTGTCTTCCTTTTTAAATATTTTATATTCAGGAGTATTTTCCACTAGAGGAACTTATTCCTTTTAAAACAGAGGACAAACTTTTCCAGAGAACTCAAAAATCATCAGACAGACTGCAAAGCCTCGCTTCTTGGGGCTCCACAGAGAAAGCATGCTTTGAGTTAGGGATTTTCTGCAAAAACTAACGCTGTTTCCACTGGCCTAGAGCTAGAAGATTCTTCCTGATCTCTCTCAAGTGCAGTAGGGTTGACATGAGTGTGGGGGCAAATTCAGTTGAGGGGAGGGGAAGACCCAATGTGTTTGTGTGTGTGTGTGTGCACGTGAGCGGGCATGCGCATGAATGTGTGAGCATAGGGATACTGAGCTCTTACGCAGTTTCCATAATTAGTGCTACAGATCTTTAAAAAAAATTTTTTTTAATGTCTGTTTCTGAGAGTGAGGAGACAGAGCCTGAGTGGGGGAGGGGCAGAGAGAGGGAGACACAGATTCTGAAGCAGATCCAGGCTCCGAGCGGTCAGCCCAGAGCCCGACGCTGGGCTCCAACTCATGAACCCTGAGATCATAACCTGAGCGGAAGTTAGGTGCTTAACCGACTGAGCCACCCAGGTGCCCTTAGCTCTTTTTTTTTTTTTTTTTAGCGTTTTTATTTATTTTCGAGAGAGAGAGAGAGAGAGAGCACTCGCGTGGGATTGGGGGAGGGGCAGACAGAGGATCCCAAGCAGGCTCCACGCTGACAGCAGAGACCCTGATGCGGGGCTCGAACTCATGAACTGCGGGATCACGACCTGAGCCGAAAGTCCCATGCTTAACGGACTGAGCCACCCAGGCGCCCCCCACGCTACAGATCCTTTTTTTGAGATTCCAGGGCTACTCTGAACTGAGATCTAGTTTTTTGGAGCCCTGGATCTTCCGGGGGGCTGGATCTTTTTCTTCATCCCACTAGAAGGCATGGCTCAGCAGAAGACGTGAGTAAGCTAGAGCCATGGCTCAACAGGGACCAAAGGTCAGCAGTTGCCATGGGTCAGGAGGCACAAGCAGTCGACAGAAGCCATGGATGCAGAAGAACTCTGGGTCCGTAGAAGCCCTGAGTTAGCATGAGCCATGAGTCAGCAGAGGCCGCAGGTCAACAGGAGACGTGGTTCAGTAGGAGTTTTTGTTCATCACACAGCACGGGTCAGTAGGAACCATTGTCAGCAGGAGCCATACATCAGCCGGACAGGGTTAGCAGGTGGACGTGGGGCAGAGGCCACAAGACACGTAGAAAGAGGGCAGCACCAGACGCTGAGGTGACTGACGTCAAAGGAGAGCAGACGCCATAATCAAGCAGAAACTACAGAGTGGCGAGAAGCTAAGTAGAGAGCACGTAACAACATTATCAACGAAGTACAGAGAATAAGTAAATCATCATCATCATAGGGTAGGGGACGACGTGTTTCCGAGAGCATGTCAAGCTACCCCAGCGGGCGCAGGAGCGTTGAACCCCGAACAACATTCTGGCGTCTGTGAGAACTGCCAGTTCGGAAACAGAGTTCTCGTCTTTCCTAACTTTCCAGGCATTCTTATCACAAACCTACACTACACATGATTTCTTTAGGTTGGATGCCTAGAAAGAGAAATTCTTACGGGATGCAAGCTTGTTGTTTAAGGTTCCTGATACGTGCTGCAAAATTGCTTTTCAAAGATGTTGAATCAATTTGTTCTTTCCCACCTTCTCGTTAAAGTACTCGTGAAAATGCATTCTTAAAGATTCAAAGTTTTAAGGGGGCTGGAAAGCTATTAGTACTGCTCTCTATGAGGAGGAATTTCCAGTACGAAATTTCAGATAGATGCTTGATGTGTAGGGTGTGAGGGAAGAGGAGATTGATACTTGCCATTCTGCCTGCGTACCTCTTACCGTGTAAGTCAGAATTCTTTGGACTTTCAAGAGAAAGAATCCAATTCAGTTGAAACTGCCTGAGCTCAACAAAGTAATTTATAGGAGCACATGGCTTGAAAAGTCACGTGGTAGCTTTCAGGTATGGCTGGATCCAGGAGCTTGTTGTCAGTCAGGACAACCGTATTTACACTTTTTTGTTGTTGTTTGGTTGGTTTGGTTTTAGGTGATGTTCAATTTATGACTGACTTATTATTATTCATTATTCAATTTATTGTGCAAAGTTATACATTCGCGGAATCAGCTCCTCCTTAAAGTGGCGTTTAGCTTTCCAACCTTATTACTCTGTTTACAAGACACTCACTTTGCGTTTGCTCGCTTGTTTGTTTTATGATTTAGTATCTTCAGGTAGAAGACAATATTTCAAGAAGAGTTAAACCTCACCTACCCTTCCGGAGATGGACGGTAGACAATCAAATCCTGCACAGACCCAATTGCCTTCAGAAGTAATCCAAATTTATAACTTGCCATTTAAGAACTTCCACTGTGGATACCAAGCAGCCTTTGCAATTTGTGCCCCTTCAAGTCTCGCACGTCCCCACCGATCCAAGCGTCTTGTCAACGGTTGTTTCTTTCCTAGTCTCGCCTTTGCCTTCGTGGCTTTCTTGGTCTGGAAAGGGCAGGTCTTCCTGACCTTCCAGGTCTTCCAGGTTGACTGGCAGGTCTTCCAGGTTGACTGCTAATCCAACCAGGCCTCAGCCCAGTGCTACCTTCCCTGTTAAATATGTCTCCTAACCTCTGCTGACTCAAGTCCCTACTTTCTTTGTGATAGTCATTAACATATTCTGCCCTCAGTGATAGTCATTCCCGCTCTTTACTCCTCTTGGAATTGTAACTTCATGAGGGCTGATACCGTGCCCCTCTGTCCTTTCCTTTTTATGGAAATAAAAATGGTATATAGTGTTATGCAACTATGGCTGTAGCTCATTGAACATTGATACAGAGCGATCACCATCGGAAGACTGGTTACCACCCATCACGGTGCAGGTGAGTCGTATCTTCTACCTTCTACCTTAACTCTGGTGGTTGACAGCTCTGATTGGCCAGATTGGGCCCGTGACACGTGCCCACTCTTGGAGCCCGATGCTGAGCGGAATCAGACCGGCCCCGCACCCTCCCCTCCCAGCTACCTGGCTTGAAATACTTACGGTTTTTGAACGCAGGCAAAGTAGGCAAGTTGAAACAGACGTCCACAAGGCCCGTCTTACGGACACGGGGGCTTCAGGACACGCTTCAGCTGGGTAGAAGCTGCTCCCGAAATTGTTCAGCGGGGCTTGGGCACTCCTATCGGTTATGTCCATCTCGGACATGTTCTAGAACCTTGACCATCATCCTATAGTTTCCAGCGTGACAATGGTGCAAAGGCTACAAAAAGAAGGAATGGACTCGTCTGTCACATCCGAGATGCGGAGCCAACTGAGATAAAGTCTGTGCCTGGAACAGCCATAAGTACAATGGATGAAAACTTCTTCGAAGCATCATTTTAAAGCCTATTTATTTATTTTGAGAGAGAGAGCATGTGGGAGGAGACAGAGGGAGAGAGAGAGAGAGAGAGAGAGAGAGAGAATCCCAAGCAGGCTCCGTGCTGTCAGCGCAAAGCCTGATACAGGGCTCCGTGTCTCAAAGCGTGAGATGACCTCAGCTGAAATCAAGAATCTGACGCTTACCCGACTGAGCCACCCAGGCGCCCCTAAGCATCATTTTAAATAAGAGCGTAATAATCTGCTACTCTGGGGGGGAGGTGAAGCTTGGGAAACACGCTTTTCTATGGCACAACATCCAGGGGCTTTCTGTTGAGAACAGCCTGGGTCCACCCGAGCAGAGCAAACGCCTCTCCCCAGCCCTCCCCTGTGGCCCGCTGGACGACGGGTCACCAGTTTTGATTGAATTCAGGCCCTTCTAATATCTCGCGAAGCAGAAACAACTGTCCCCAGATGCTCAGGAAA
This sequence comes from Prionailurus viverrinus, assembly GCF_022837055.1. Taxonomy (NCBI): domain Eukaryota; kingdom Metazoa; phylum Chordata; class Mammalia; order Carnivora; family Felidae; genus Prionailurus; species Prionailurus viverrinus. The sequence continues at coordinate 21,693,833 of NC_062576.1, read as the reverse complement.
TTCGAAGCCATCCCTCCTCCTGACTTGCTCTTCTCCTGCATAAAGCCATTTCCAGAATATCACATGCTCCTGAAAATGTACTTCCTTGTGTGTGAAACCTGCTAACGGTTCCCCCGAGAAGTGTTTGAACGTGTAACGGGTGCCCAGGCTCCTGGTGTCAGAACCATGATGGAGGGGATTCTCTCCCCAAGGCAGCATACATTCTAAGAACTTCCACGAGACGACCCCGGGGAGCAGTCGGTGTGAACTCCAGGCGGCCGTGGTTGGGAAACCACTGTCCGTAAAAACTCGGTCTTCTCTTTCCTCGTGGCCCCAACTCTGGGGTGAGAAATGAGCCTCCTACAGACTGCTCGTCATCTGTTTCTCTTCCTCCTTCCACAGAATCCGCCTCTCAAGGGGATCCAAATCCGTCCTCGCGGGCCTCACCATTTGGTGGGGGGCACAGGCGTCTCATTAAGCCACGGCGACACAGTTCGAGAAGTACTAATTATAAGGATAGTCAGAATGCTGGAGCACTTTAGAAGGAGATAAAGAAAATTTGCCCGGGAGATCTAGAAATCTTCGCAAAAGAGGAAGCATTCAAATCCAGTCCTAAAAGAACAGGGGTTTGCCAAGCAGAGATGAGATTGGATAACAATTAAAAAATAAAAACAAAGCTGATATTTGGCGGGAGCCCAGTGTGTCCCAATCGCTATTCTAAGTGTTCCTGTGTATTTATGTGCATTACATGAACCTCCCGTACAGGAGTTGCACCTACGACCTCATTTGATCCTTATGACAACCATAAGAAGTGGGTGTAGGGGCGCCTGGGTGGCGCAGTCGGTTAAGCGTCCGACTTCAGCCAGGTCACGATCTCACGGTCCGTGAGTTCGAGCCCCGCGTCGGGCTCTGGGCTGATGGCTCGGACCCTGGAGCCTGTTTCCGATTCTGTGTCTCCCTCTCTCTCTGCCCCTCCCCCGTTCATGCTCTGTCTCTCTCTGTCCCAAAAATAAATAAAAACGTTGAAAAAAAAATTAAAAAAAAAAAAAAAGAAGTGGGTGTTGATATTATCCCCATTTCGCAGATAAGAAGACTGAGGCCCGAGAGGTGATTTGCCTCAGGTCCTACTGAAAGTATGCGGTAGACCCAAGATTCCAACCCAGGCATTTGAACTCTGGAGCCATACTACCTAATGAGCATAGGAGAAATATGATGAAAGTCATGAGGGTATTGTGGTGATTTAAAAATATGTCCTTCCCTTGGGGCGCCTGGGTGGCTCAGGCGGTTAAGCGCCGGCTTAGGTCATGATCTCGCGGTTCATGAGTTTGAGCCCCACGTAGTTTGAGTTTGAGTTTCAGTTTGAGTTTGAGCTTTGTGTCTGCGCGGTACCTAGGCAGCCAGTATTTGGGGGCTGAAGCCCAGAGTGTACAGAGAATCACAAAGGAAGGACAAAGCTTCTACGATACATTGTAAGTTATTTTGCAAGCGCAAGCTCACGGGGCCTACTTGCCAAAAACAACTGTCGCCTTCTCCAATCCTGACCCTTCCCACACCTAGTCAGAACATGCTTCCATTTCTAGAACTTCTTGTCGATGCTACTGTATAGCTTCTATTATGGCACTCTTCGCTTTGCAGCCATTTCTGCACATGATTTTCTTCCCAACTAGATGGCAGGCCCCTGGGACGCTGGGCCCACGTTCTATTCATCTTTCTCCTTGCATACGATCCTTTGGTCACTGCAGGAGCCCCATCAATGTTTGGGGGGATAAAAGCATCCCACTCTCAAACCACATGGCTGATGGGCTGACTTTTGTTCAATTTCAGCCAATGGGCTGTTTTCTTGTCTTTGGCTTGGAGTACGATGTCTGTGAGCAGGACAGATTGAGACCCAAGAGGCAAATTAGGTGGGGACAGGGCAACAGCCAGAGATAGGGATGTTCCTGGTGGCAATCTAAGGCCGGCCACCAAGGGGGATGCCCATCAATTTGAGCTATCGTTTCTAGGTAACATGTGAATTCGTTCCTCTTTCCTACCCTGTTCTCGACTATGTCCTCCATTCCTGCACATGGAATATGTTTGATACATGTTTGCTGAATGAAAAATGGCTGGTGTAGAAGATAATTTTAATGTTCATGATACCCAAACTCCCCAGGCTATTCCTGTAGAGATAAGGAGTTGGGTCTCATTTAAGAGGAGCTTTATAGGTAAAGAAGGACTCCACCCACAAGAGGTCAAGGGCAGGCACATCCTAAGCATGAGTAGACACTGGGAAAGGGTTCAGGGAAGTAAAACACAAATAAAAGGAGAACCCCGACCATCTCAGTTGACGTAGGAGACACCTGCTATTATTGTTATTTTTAGCTATGTATTAGTTTCTTCTTCTTTTATTAATAGTCCCCTGAGTTCCACTGGTGAACCACCCTTCTGCTAATTCTTACTCTATATAATTTGAATGGAGTCAACTCTCTACACGTGGAACTTGGGAAGGACATGCATCCTGGCCCTGGCCCATAGGGGCTCTGTATTCTCCCGGTAACAGTGATTGGTTCAGGAACGGGCATGTGACTCAGAGCCAATGAGAATCAGAGGGACTTTTGCAGCTACCACTGGGAGAGAACTTTACCTCTTTCCTGGTGCCCTGGAACCTGGTGGGAGTTGACTTCAGAGATGCTAGCACCTCTCTTGGAACCAAGTGGTAGAATTTGAGAATGAAGCCAGCAGAGTGGAAGTCAGAGATTGGAAAGAATATGAAGCATAGTTCTGAGGACACAATTTTGGACTCTTCAGGAGCCATATCTCTGAATATCTCTGGGTTTTTAAGTTAGATATGCCAAATTGTCTTTTTATCTTAAGCCAGCCCAGTGGGGTGCCTGGGTGGCTCAGTGGATTAAGCATCCACTTAAGCTCGGAACCACGTGATCTGATGGTTCATGAGTTGGATCCCTCATTGGGCCCTGTGCTGACAGCTCAGAGCCTGGAACCTGCTTCAGATTCTGTGTCTCCCTCTCTTTCTGCGCCTCCCCAGCTCGTGTGCTGTCTGTCTGTCTCTCTCTCTCTCAAAAATAAAAAAAAAGAATTAAAAAAAAATTTTTAAGCCGGCCTGAGTTTAGTTTTCTGTCACTTCCCACTTTAAGTGGTCCCACCCTGACCCAAGTGACTGCCTTTGGATATTATTTCAGTAGCCAAGCCTCCCACCCCAGGGTACACAAATTATCAGACTCAAGGCAGCAAGATTGAGTCATCTTCCACTGATTATTTTCCTTACTTTCATAACTTAATAAGAAAGGTTTTTTGCCTTATTTATTCAGCGATATAAGTCCAATATATTTTTCCAAATGGTTCAGCAATTATCTCCAAAATATTGTCCCCAAAATGTGAAATGCCACTTTTATCATATTCTAAATTTCCATATAGTTTTCTTTGGGGTATTTCTAGACTTTCTGGTCTGTTCCATTGATCATGTATTCCCTTGTCACCAATTTACCGTTTTATAATTTAGCTTCATGATACGTATTAGTATCTGTTGAATGTTCGTTACCCACCGGCTCTCCCCCCACCCCCATCCCCCCGCCTTGAAATTCTATTCTGTTTCTGGCATGATATTCTAACAGATGAGAACTAGAAATGTAGCATCAAGGTCCAAAGAAATCCAGTTGGGATCGTGAACATTAATAAAAGGAAACCTCATCCAGAATGAATTTGGGAGCTTGGCATGGGGAGTTTTCACACCCAGCACCAACTGCAGACCCTACAAGAAGAGAGGAAATTTGGACCATGCAGGGGATTCCAGTTTATTATCCCAGCAGGAGGAAGGCAGGCTTCCTCCTCGCCTGGCAAGAGCCCAGCCAATGAGAGATAGTCACAGCTCAGCCAATGAGAAGCCACTACAGTTTGAACTCCCAGTTTCGTCCAATGGATTTTTACTTTACAACAGCCCTCCCTCTCCCCGCCCCGCCCCCCCCTTTCCCTATAAAAGAGCAAAGCAAAGTCCTCCGCTTTGGTCTCCAGACTTGGCCTATGGTTTTGTGGGTGCTTGCTGGTTCTGCGTTGCAATTCTCAACTTTCCCCAAATAAACCCAATTTGGGGCTGGTAAAATAATGGGTAGTTTTATTTTTAAGGTTAATAGTATCAAGACAGGGGATAACTGGAAATAAGTGAGTCTTTCTATTCAGGACTTAGATGTGTACTTTTCATTTGTCTAAATCTTTGCAGACCTCTCGGTAAATTTTTATAACCTCATCTCATTCAATAAAAACAACGCCCAAACCAAAAAACAGCTATTCTTCTGGCGCTTGGGTCATTCAATTCGGACACTTTATTCCTTCCACATCCCCTTCATCTAATGACATTCTGGACTTTATTTATTTAATCCCCCACGCCCACCCCGCAATTTTAGTGAGATATAATTGACATACAGCTCGCTGTAAGTTTAAGGTGTATAGTGTAATGACTTGATGTTCACATACCGTGAAATGATTACCACAATGAGTTTGGTCAACATCCGTCAAACTCATGTAGATACAGAAAAGGAAACGGTGGAAAAAATGTTTCTTTTCCTTGTGATGAGAACGCTCTTAACAACTTTCCAATATACCTACAGGTGTGGGAGCTATGGTCATCATGGTGCATATTACATCCCTGGCATTTATTTATCTACTAACTGGAAGTTTGCACTTTCTGACCCTCCTCCTTCCCCTCCTCCTCCTCCTCCTCCTTCTTCTTTTTCTTCCTCCTCTCTGTATTCTCTACCTCTATTTTTATCTCCCTCCCTCCTTCTTCTGTTCTTCTTGTTCTTGTTCTCTCCCCTTCTCGCTCTCCCTCTATCTTGCCCTCCCTCCACCCTCCCTTCCCTCCTCTTTCCTCCTCCCCCTCAGCAGAGTGAAACGGGAAGCCAGCTGGCCATGCAGAAATGTCATTTGCAGAGTACCAGTTCCAGCTTCTGGTGACCTCAAAGCTGAGACAATAGCTTGACAATTGAAATGACTCGTTTGCTCTCTTTCTATCCACCGTCCCCACCTGCGTTCACCTCCTTACGGGTCCAGCTTGGGGGTACTTACCCAGCACTTCAGTTACCCTGCGGCTGATATCACAAACTCAGCTGCTTCCAAAAAGCAGGTGGCCGTCCCTGAATACCAGCCCACTCTGCCCGTGCGCCATCCTACGACTCTCGGGGCAGCCCGCTTCTCCATGCTCCACGCTTTCACTCTTCTCCACTCACCAACCTCTGCACCAATGCTCCTGCCTTCTCTGCTCTCTGCATGAGAAAGGCGGGGTTGCCCTGTGCGAGGGCAGCCCCTGCTCCCGTTCTCTGGACCCCATCCCCTTCTTCTTTTTGGAAATTTCATGAGTCACCTGTCCCCAGCTCCACTCCGTACCTCTGCTCTCTCCCTCTTTGCCGGGTCCCTTGCCTTTGGCTTTAGTTAAATTCAAATTTCAATTCGCTGATTTTTAAAAACAATTACATTCAGGGGCGCCTGGGTGGCTCAGTCAGTTAAGCGTCCGGCTTCGGCTCAGGTCATGATCTCGTGGTTTGTGGGTTCGAGCCCCGTGTCGGGCTCTGTGCTGACAGCTTGGAGCCTGGAGCCTGCTTCGGATTCTGTGTCTCCCTCTCTCTCTGCTCCTCCTCCACTCATGCTCTGTCTCTGCCTCTCAAAAATAAAAGAAAACATTAAAAAAAAAAGAATTACGTTCAGCAAAATGGTACAGCTCGCTTAGAAAACAGGTTGGCAGCTTATTATAAAATTAAACATGCATTTGTTATATGACTCAATGACTCAGCATATCCCAGTCCTGGATATGTTCGCAAGACAGAGGAAAACTTACGTACATACAGAAACCTGCGTGTGAATGCCTACCTCTCTTCATAATTGTCGAGGTGGGAAATGATACAAAGGCCCTTTAGCTGATGGATGGATAAAGCCACACGATGGGCTACTACTCGGCAACCACAAGGGATTGAACTATCGATACACACGACATGGATGAATCTGAAGTGCGTTTTGCTGAGTGGAGGAAGGCAGATGCAGAAAGGGGTCCGCTGTACGATCCCCTTTATGTGACATTTTGGAAGAGGTAAAATTATGAGGACAGAAAACAGATCGGTGATTCGTCGCCATCAAGAATCCCTTTGAAATTTACATAGAGGAGCCTCTTCCACTTAAAACAAACAAGGAAACAATCTCACAAAAAGCTCTTTTGGCCCTCGCCCTCCACTCTACATTATTGCCAGTATACTCTGACTTCCACAGGAAATTTTATTAAAACAGTTGTCTGGGGGCACCCGGGTGGCTCAGTTGGTTGAGCATCTGACTTGGGCTCTGGTCATGATCTCACGGTTCGTGGGTTTAAGCCCTGCGTCCGGCTCCACACCGATAGGTGCCTGCTTGGGATCCTCTCTCTCTGCACCGCCCCCCCTTCCTCTCTCTCTGTGTCTGTCTCCCTAAAAATAAATGAATTAAAAAGTTGTCTGCATTCATTTTTTTCTATTGCCTCTCATTCCATCATCCTTTCAGCCAACTTCACCCCTGCTTTTACGTTACCCATTTCGTTAGATACTCATCTTTCTCAACCTTGCTCAGCAGCTCCCCCCAAAATTTGCATCTCCCACATCTTCATTTAGTTTAGGGATGAATCTCCCTGCCGAGACACTGCAAAGGCAGGTACCATGCCTAGTCCGCCTTGCGGTGGCCCCAGGCTATAGAGCCGTGGCCCAAAGAAAGAGCCCGGGAACGTTTCTGGAAAGTAGCTTTGGAACCGGTCGCTAGCAAAGGTGGAGCTATCCCAAGTTTTCAGAAAAATTCAGTATCTCACCTGCTTTGCGCTGTATAATGCTTCCTCATAAAGACCTCTCCTCCATACATCCTCCACCATTGACGAACGAGACAAAAATGAGTCACGATTGCACAAAAGCTAACAACGTCCACTTATTTGCTTAATCTTTGCCCCTCTAAATATATTTCCCAGAAGGGTGGACTTCTTTTATTGGACCTTGAAGGGGATGTCTTTTCCTCCCTTGGAATGGATTCAGATTCTGGATTTATTGCATGTTGTGTGTATCTTCTTTGATTGATTGGTGCTGAACAGCTGAGCAGCAACATTACTAATTATCTTCAGGATGTAATGCAGTTGAAGAGTCATTAAGGACTCTCTAAATTTGGAAAGCATCCACTGCCAAACAAAGGGCCTCTCTTCTCGCCTCAGCCGGGAGGAGAATGCACAATCAGGTCCCCGGGGCCCTCTTTGACTCAACTTGGGTTTCATTTATGTTCTAGCGACTCCAGTAAAGGAGGGCAGGCCCCTAATTTTGCCCAGTGACAAAGATGAAGAGGAATTCTGCTGAAATGCCAACAGTTTATTTTTATCTGTTCTTTACTAAGAACTTGGTAATGTTTCTCTCTTGTAGGGCACTGGGCTGCTACAGGGCAAATAGATAGGCTTGCCTTAAATCGCAAAGCAGAGCCAGTGGGATGGGAGGGACTGAAATGTTTCTTTCCTCCATCAGCCTTGCCTCTGATGGTTAAAACCCACGGTTGAATATGTAGTGAATATCTTATGCAGTTAAGGAGTTGTGACCCAATAAAAAAAGAAAACCCGAGTGGGAGGGGAAAATGCCTTGAACCTGACATACCGACTGAGATCATGCATGCCAAGTACTCAGTACAGTGTCTGGAATAAAAAAGGACTCAGTCAAGAGTAGCCCTTACGGCTCTTCCTAATGATTGCTGGAGATTCCCTTGGAAAATTTTTGTTGAACATCTGTTCGGTGTTAGGGTACTGTGCTAGATGTTAGGGATGCAGGGTTGAATTGTCATGATCCCTGCTCTCAAAAGGCTCGTGGGATCAGGGCAATGCATTACTCAGAGAGAGCATGAAAATGGAACATCGCAAGTGCTACTTTAACAAGGGGGCTGAGCATTATATGACAGTGGCCAGGGAGCAGTTAGCTGTGCTGTGGGGACAGATGGGACCAGGAAGAAAGAACATTTAGGGCTTTGCCAGGTGAAGAATGAGGGGCTAATAAGACCACATGGAAAAGGCAAGATGACATGGGGAAAGAAAAAAAAAAACAGAATAACAGGGAAAAAGTAATAAGTTCAGTGTTTTCAGAGCATAGATTTTTATGGAGGAGTATAGAAGAAAATGGGTTTGGGAAAATGTGCTAAAGGCTGGAATGCTATGCCTAGGTGGATGGACTTAATCTTATTTAACAAACAAACAAAGAAACCAAGGGCAGATTTCTAAACAGGAACACAATAAAATTGACTTTTTATTCATTGGGGCGCCTGGATGGCTCAGTCAGTTGAGAGTCTGACTCTTGATCTCAGCTCGGTTCTTGATCTCAGGGCGGTGAGTTCAAGCCCTACGTTAGGCTCTGCGCTGGGTGTAGAGCCTACTTAAAAAAAAATAAGGAAAGGAGGGCACCTGGGTGGCTCAGTTAGCGTCTGACTCTTGGTTTCAGCTCAGATCACGAGCTCACAGTTTCGTGCGTTCAAGCCCTGCATAGGGCTCTGTGCTGACCGCTCAGAACGTGTTTGGGATTCTGTCTCTCCCTCTCTCTCTGTCCCTTCCCTCCTTGTTCTGTCTCTGTCTCTCTCAAAAATAAATACATAAACTTAAAGAAAGAAGGAAAGAGAAAGAAAGAAAGAAAGAAAGAAAGAAAGAAAGATACATTCACTGATAAAAAGGACAGGGGTTGGCAAACCATGGCCTATGGGCCAAATTCAGTCCCTCGTGTTTTGATTTTACGTCTCATGAGCTAAGATTTTTTTCTTTTCATTTTCAGATGGTTGAAAATCAACCAAAAGAAGAAGAATATTTCACGGCACATGAAAATTATGTGAAATTCAAATTTCTGTGTCTAAAAATAAAGTCTTATCAACAATAGCCAAAGTGTGGAAAGAGCCCAAATGTCCATCGATGGATGAATGGATAAAGAAAATGTGGTATATATATATACAGTGGAGTATTACTCAGCAATCTGAAAGAATGAAATCTTGCCATTTGCTACTACGTGGATGGAACTGGAGGGTATTATGCTAAGTGAAATTAGTCAGTCAGAGAAAGACAAAAGTCATATGACTTCACTCATAGGAGGACTTTAAGAGACAAAACAGACGAACATAAAGGAAGGGAAACAAAAATAATATAAAAACAGGGAGGGGGACAAAACAGAAGAGACTCATAAATATGGGGAACAAACTGAGGGTTACTAGAGGGAGTGGGGGGGGGATGGGCTAAATGGGGAAGGGGCACCAAGGAATCTACTCCTGAAATCATTGTTACACTATATGCTAAGTAATTTGGATGTAAATTTTAAAAAATAAAAAATAAAATTAAAAAAATAATAAATAAATAAATAAAAAATAAAGTCTTAGTGGAACACAGCCACACCCATTTGTTTATGCCTTGTGCTATACAACAGAGATCATCTAAAATATTTATTATCTACACTTTACAGAAAAAAGTTCTCTGGCCCCTGGTTAAAGGATATAATTCAGAGCAGAGGGGAGCCTGGCTGCCTTAGTTGCTGGAGCACGTGACTCTTGATCTCGGGATCGTGAGTTCGAGCCCCAGGTTGGGCATAGTGATTATTTAAAATAAATAAATAAAATATATTTTTTAAAAATCAATCTATCAGTCAATCAGTCAATCGAAGCAGAGAGAAAACAGAGGGCAGGAAAGCCGGTGTGAAGGTCTGAGGAAAAAGACACCTCACCAGTGTTTCTCAAACCCAAGTGATGTACAGATCCCCTCACAAAACTTCTCCAGGAGTTCTAGTGTTGCTCAAATTATTTTTATTCAAATGTAAATTAAATCTTTACAAACAGACATCTTGGTAAAACTTCCTTATTCTTTTTGTTCTTATACAACTCTAAAACCAAAAGAAAACTTTAAAAATTAAATACAAAGAAAGCAAGACCAGTCAATTTCACATTAGCATCCATTTTTTTAATGTTTATTTTTATTTTTATTTTTGAGAGACAGAGCTGGCGGGGGGGGGTGGGCAGAGAGAGAGAGAGAGAGAGAGGCACAGGAACCGAAGCAGGCTCCAGGCTCTGAGCTGTCAGCACGGAGACCGAAGCGGGGCTCAAAGTCATGAACCATGAGATCCTGACCTGGGCTGAAGTCGGATGCTTAACTGAGCCACCCGGGTGCCCCTCACTTTAGCATCCTTAATTTAACGTGAGAGATGATGTTTTCTTGCCACTTCAAGGTCCAAGGCTAGTCCCCAGATTCCTCAGAGTGTAAATGCAAGTGTCGACTGCTTTATCTGGGAGATGACTTAATTGCCTCCCAGCCTCCTCTGGGTGGCAAAGCTTCAGGAAACTTCACTTGTATAGAAGGAGAGTTGGCAACATTTTCTGTAAAGGATTAGATAATAAATATTTTAAGCTTTGTAGGCCCCTGCTGCAACTATTGAACTCTGCCCTTAGAGTTCAAAACACTCCCAGGCATTATATAAATAAATGGCATGGATGTGTTCCAATAAAGCTTTATCGACAAAACAAACAGTGGGCCAGAATTTGCCACCCTTTGTTCCAGATTGTGGACTCCCACCAGGAAAGCGGCAAGTTGGTAGGATTCCTGTCCAGCTGGGGCCACACACTTGGCAGGCCAGGCCACCACTGTGAAACGCGGAGAAATCACTGCTATAACCAACAGCAAAATGTATTTATAAAACTTTATGTATGCAGACAAGCGATAAGGTGGCTTTGGTCTGGGAACCACAGTTGGCCTACCCTGGATATACAATGGTGTCTTGGCTCAACACCTGCATGCAAACCAGCTCGGCAAGCATGATCAGGTCGCCAATTTTCTCAGCCCAGCATGTGATTTCCACCTCTGTAGCCTCTCAGCCTTAAGAGGCTCAGAGACGCCTGCGGGTCGTAACCACTGGGTTCCTGCTGGGACATCCAGAAGGGACTGGTGACTGCCGACCTTGCACATTTGCCACCAGAGACTAACACATATTAACAGTCTGAGCACCGCTGATATCATGGTTCTGGAACTCTAAAATGCAGCCAGAGGGGCGACTGAGGAAGAGTTTTTTAATTTGACACTGAACGTTTTATCCATACCGCAAGGCGTTTGGGATCAGAGTTTTGAGTCTCTTTGTGACTTCTGCATATAGAATCACCTTCTGTATATAGAATCGCCTGCCGCACCAAAGAATTAAGCTCATTATTAAGCTCATTATTATTATTATTATACTTTCATTTTAGAGGAAGAATTCATTTTGAAGGACAAAGGGCGGGACATACTACATACTTTGGATAAGAAATGGTCTTGTTTATTAGCCTTGCTGGGAAAGTAAACTTGGCCACACATTTCCCCTTACCAGGTTACTCTTCCCTTCCCAAGATAGCAGATTCAGGGAAAAAGGGAGATAAAATCCAATTCTGGTGTGTGTGTGTGTGTGTGTGTGTGTGTTTAAACTTCTCATCTTGGTGAATGGACGGGTGGCTATTTACCAACCAGAAATGGAGGGTGAGTCCCCCAGTGGGGCTTTGGTTGTGTTTTGGGGTTTTCTTGGACACGCTGCGTTCCTTTACTCGTAACCATGCTTCCACATGCTGTGCCCCGTGCTAGGGGCTGCTGAACACGAGATGGAACAGGGATGGAACACGAGAGGGACCTTGCCTCCAGAGAGACCGTAGTAGAGAGACCAGTGTAGGCACCACCCAAAAGGGTTAGCTTTAATTAAGTGCTTACTGTGTGCCAAGTACCATTATTATCTTATCTCCATAGATAAGGACACGAAGACCCCTAACGGTTAAATAACTTGCCCAAGGACAATCAGCGTTATGTGTCAGGGTCAGCTTTTGACCCTGTTTGCCCCAGTCTTTGAGTTTCTCTACGGTCTCATACAGGGATGAACGCCTAAAGACAACTGTATGATATTCCGACACGCTACAACACGGGAGGGCTCGAGTAGAGGCTCCGGAAGCATCAGGCCGGTGAGGCTGGTGGGCTAATGTTAGCCCATGACAGAACAAATTGCCTAGGACCCGGGACTTCTGGGTGGGACACAAAAACCCGGCTTCTGCAGCCAATGGCGTACTTTGCTAAAAATCCCATTTTAGATCACTCCGGGTTATTTTGGAGGGAAGAATAAAACAACAGTCAACCAGGCTTTCTTCCTAGAGATCCCTGTGGCTCCAAACATCACCTTCACAGTGAAAGCTGCCCAACCACCTTCTTTAGATTGCAACCTGTCCCTCCTCTCACGGTTACTGTGGTCTCTGTTATCCCACCCTCCTCCTTTGGTTACCGTGTAACTTGCTTATTCATTCGCTTTATTGCTTATTCTTATTGTTTATTACTTGACTCCTCCCTTAGGAATCAATAAAATCAATAAGAGGACGCCTTTGGGTCTGTTTTGTTTACCAACATACCCCAGGGTCCTAAAGAGCGTCTTGTGCACAGCGAGTGCTCAACTAAATGGACGAATGAGTAAATGAATGCATGACAAAGCATGGGTCTTTGTCATGGGCTGGTTGATTTTGGTGGCCCAGCCCAGCCCTGGCATTCTGCTCCCAAGTCCAAGAAAAGCATCCTCCCTTTTGGGATGCGAGCAAGTCCTCACCTGTCTAGACACCTGCCTTAGGTCTCACTGCGATTGTGCTTCTGAAGCGAATCAAACCTCCACGTTCAATAAAACTCTCATCTTCGCTCTCCTGTGCTCATCTCCATTCTGGTCCCCTGCTCTCCAGACATGGGCAGTTAAAGGAGAGAATTTAGCGCACACAGCAAATATTCCCCACATCGCCATGGCAGGCAGAACAAACTGTGTGATTTGAACTGGAAATATCTCTTTTTTTTTTAATTCATGGGAGTGTCTTTGAGTTTGAATTAACATAATTATAAAATTTACAGGCACCCAGTGTACCTTTTCTAAGGCTTCTATAACTGATGTGTCAAACGTTACTTTTGAAAGGACTTCATAATTCAGTTACAATTTCCTCTGGGTTAAAAATTGGAGTCTGGGAACTGGAGGTGGGGAGTGAAAGCAATACATTTTTGACCACCATCCAGATGCAGGATGAATGCAGTCTGTAATAGAGGCATCCTGGTTTTCTTCTGGTGTCAAGTCATACTCCCTTATTAGGGGGAGGACATCTCCCTTTTTAAAAAATTTTATTAACATTTATTTTTTTGAGAGACAGAGAGAGACAGAACACAAACGGGACTGGGACAGAGGGAGAGACAGACGGACAGACAGAACCCGAAGCAGGCTCCAGGCTCTGAACTGTCGGCACAGAGCCTGACGCGGGGCTCGAACCCACGAACCCTGAGATCATGACCTGAGCCCAAATCAAGAGTCAGGCGCCCAACTGACTGAGCTACTCAGGCACCCCTATCTCTTTTCAATAACCTCTACACCCGATAACGGGGTTTGAACTCACGACTCCAACTTCCAGAGTCGCCAAGTTCTTCCGACTGAGCCAGCTGGGGCTCCTTCCTTCATCTAATTTTTCTTTGGCAAACTCTTTAGTTTATTTTTTGAGCCCTCAGACCCTTTTGCCACCATTCTTCCCCCCACCTGATTGGCTGGACTGAGTCTGCACATTTTCTGAAGAGTTTAAATTTTGTCAGCCTTTCGGCACATGTTCATTTTTCTGTGTGATAAGCCCTACATTTATTAATCTAACAAATATTTGATGGGTTCCTCCCCACCTATCCACTGAACAACCGGTTCTTTAAGACCTGGCTCAGTGGGCCCTTGTCTGTAATGCTTTCCTGCTTCTACGCCCAGATGAGTTCATTGTTTCTTTGATTCCCGCGTGTGCCTTGGGTAGACGTCCATTATTGCACTTTGGCTGCCTTGTACTTTATTGCATTTCACACTGCCTTTCCCACTAAACTCTAAGCTCCATGAAACAGCGTCTCATCTCCGCGTTTATGAAGGGGGAGGTTTAGATTCTGAAGGAAAGGGACATGTGGAGTTAGCCTGGTCCTCTCTGTCATCTCCTCCCCTTCATAAATCAAGAGAAGCTCTAAAAGGGTAAGTATAATAAGTCAATAGGAAACTGGGCAGAGACAAATAAACAGAACAAAACAAAACAAAAAAAATATTGGGCCCCGGGCACTTTACAAAAGCCACCAAGGCCAAGCTCTTGGTCTGTGAACGTGGAGGGTCTTCTGTTCTCAATGGGGTAACACAGTCCACCCCTCCCGAGTGCAACATCCTGTACGCCGTCTCGTATTGACTCACGGCATGTCCAACTTTCTTAGGTGATGCCAAGAGAAATTTCTTTATTTGAGGCAAAAAGAAAAAACAGAGGGGGGAGGCAAATATAAATGTAAATGTGGTATAGATAAAGAGACACCTTGAGAAAATTCACCCCGGATGGACTTGTTCCCACCATGTATGATTCTGCAGGGTTTGGCAGTGAGGGTAGAACATAGACCCGGGTCCAAGTAGAACAGGTTTGAAGTCCTTGCAGACTATGTTTTACAGTCAACCGGTGAAGGATCGAGGATGTTAGAGCTGTCAAAGGACAGCTTGTGATTTTACTGAGCGTTGCCTGGCATTCTAGATATTGAAGGGGGTAATGGTCGTGCGGCTGAAGATGGGAAGGTGGGGGTGGTGGAAGATGATGCAGGCAAGGGCATCAGGGATGCTCACGAGAACCAGGGAATCGGCTGAGCTGGGCTGAAACAAGCCAGACCAGAGGGGGTGGGAATGGAGTCCCTGGGCTCAACAGACAACAGGTTCCAAACAGGAACAGGGAAAATCAAGATGAAGCCACGGAAGGAGTTGCCGTGACCAGTGGGGAGGCTTCCAGAATTCACGCTAAGTTTAGGTAAGACAACATGAAGCTTACATCTTCCCACTGGTCAATACCATGCTTCCGTTCCATTTGATGGAAACGAAAGAAAAGTTGTGGTTTTATTAAAACCGGTTAGTGTTTATCAATCGCGTCACTGTTTATCAAATCCGAATGCCAAGTACTATTCAGGTCTTATAACCTACACTATTTCTACCTTCTGGTTACAGTCAGGACAGCCCTCAGCCCCAGAGCTGCTATGGTTCTTTTGGTGATAGGGCGGGTTTCAGAGTGACTGTCCCAGCTGGCATCTGAGCTGGGGCAGCAAGGAGCGAGGGTCCCCGCACCCTTTTTCGTAGGTGCTATCCAAACACAGGCCTCTTTGGTCTTATGTAGAATACCGAGGGGTAAGATTTGCTATACATTTTATAGGGAAAAAAAGGCGAACAAGAAGGATTTTTAAACACATGGGGCTTTAAGCTACAGATTCGCAGACACATTTTCCCTTTCCTTGTTGCATATCTCTCTCCTTTCTGGGAGGAAACACACAGATCTTGGTATGCTTTCTTTAAAACAAGAGAAAAGAGTCAAAACAGTTCATCTCACATGCTTCACGTGATAAGAAAAAAGCCAGCACAAGCTGGTGTAGGAGTAGATATGGGTAACAGAGCCGAGGTAGAGGATTTTCCCAAGGGGTTTCCATAATGATGCTCTCGGAGGAGGAGAGACTCAAGGCCAAGGTGTGGCCAGGCTCATGAGTAACTCAGTTGACGTGGAGGTGATGGTCACATCCCATGCGAAGGTCAAGGAATCACAGCCAGAAGATTACGTAATCAGGGTGGCCCTGAGGATAACGATGGCCAAGGGGGACAGGAGAAGGATAAAGGCGTAGGGGCCAAGGTCAAGGTTTGACACTTCAGCAAGCAAGATGACAATGGCACCATACATAGAGAAAAAAAAGATGCACAAGGACAAAGCAAACCTACACGGTGAAGAAAGGATGGATGGAATGAGCCTGCCGGGGAAAATCACAGATGGCTTCTTGAACTGCAGGTGGGAGCAGACACCCAAGCTCCCTCTTCTTCCTCAAGATGGCGTGCCGGTGCCTCTGTTTCCCTAACTGTGTGTTTGCAAAACTGGTCTCTAAGGCTGCCATTGTGGTGGTTGAGAAGGGTGGACTATAGTAATCACTTGACGGCTGCTAGAGCTTGAGTCTCGAGGACCCTCGAGTCCATACTTGCTGTTTCTTTTCTCCACCTCTGCACTTTCATCAGCGTCATTCGCAGCTGGAGAGATTTAAGTCCCCTCGTGTGAATTACCGCACATGCGCCCAGTAGGTGTTGACCGGTCACCCCACCTCACCCACTCGACGTCTCCCCACGTCTTTCCAGCGCCTTTGCAGCCTCAACGCGTGAGTTGAGTTCACGCCCCAACAAGACATCACAACTTGTTACATCTCTGAGTCACTATCAAATAGTCTGAATTTAACTATTGAATATGTAAATGACAAGGGACTGGTGTTCAGAGATATTTGCATATGAACTAATTTCTAAACCATCATGTGGGTCTCATGCCATTAGTCAATGTCTCTCTAGGCTCTCCAAACACGAATTCATCGTGTTTTATTAGTTTGTGCTGTTTCCGTGGCTCCCAAGGGGTTACGTTGGGGAGGAGATATTTAATCATGGTTTTGAACTTCGAACGTTTTGGTAAATAAACCCCCCAAAACCTCATCCTTAACCAAATTCGTTTCACTTCAGGGAGAGAACAGATCTGGGATTGACTTGTTGGTTCTTAGAGATTAATGCAAAGTAGTATTCATATTGGATTTCAGATTAAATGATTTTACTGAAGCCTTTAAAAAAATAACCCTTTGTATCAGATCAGATGAACGGCTTCGCTTTAGGAATGCCACCACAGCCTCCAGGGTGAACTGCTTGTGGGCAGTGTCTCTTTTTCTTCTTCTGCTTCTGCTTCGTGGAAGACAGGCTCCTTGGGAGGCCCCAGGTGGTGGGCTACCGTGGGGCCAGTTCCGGGGGCACCATTCACGTCCGCGTCTGACCGTATGAATCTCCAGCACAGTTAAAGGTTCAGGGATCAGAGGGGAAAGTTATTCTCAGTTATGTAAATATACAGATAAACCTCTTAAGTAAAGCTTTCTTAGCTTGTTCAGGTTTCCTAGAAGGGGACCCTGAGAGGGTGATTCTGGTGAAAATGATTTATTGGAGGAGTGCTCCCTGGAGAGAGGGTGGGCAAGAAGCAGGCGAAAATAGAAGAAAACTCTGCAGAGGTGTGGTCTGACTTCAGCTGATACCCTGGGGAGCTGTGGTCCACCTTGGAAGGCCTGACACCCAGCCTTTTGTACCCCAGAAGGCCATCGGCCGCTGACTGTCCCCTGTGGCTGGGAGTAACCTCCCCGACGAGGCAACTCCATTTCAGCAACAAATACTCTCAGAAACAAAGGAATGGGTATGCCACCAGTGACGGGGACCTGGACAGGGTACCAACGGCATCCACTACACTCGGGGAGGAAAAGGGTGGAAAAGCAAAGACCTCTCTGAGCAAGGAGCTAATAAGTGGAGACCACAGGGATAAATAAGAATCAGGATAAGTGAGAGATTTGGAAAAGCAGGGAGAGTGGTGTCCCAGGCTAAGGGACTGGCACATAGAGTGGTCCTGGGGTAGAGAAGAGAAAGTGGGTCTTCTTTTCTTTTTATTCAAGGTGCCCTGGCCCCCCCAATTCTGGGTGGTGTAGCGGTATTCCCAGAAGGCAATAGCAGGACAGGCAAACGATTTTGGGTTCCGTTGGGATCCAATAGATTTGTGGAAGAAAATACTATGAGGACTGGGTTCTTCAGTTTGCTAATATCAACTTTCAATGCTCTAATGTCTATATGACATTGTATATAAACACAGGTCTATATTTATCTGCTTTAAGGAGATGAGCGAAGGATCCCATACCTGAGCACTTTGCAAATGTCTAGCAAGGCCAAGCTCTTGGTCTGCAAAGGTGAAGCGTCTTGTATTTTCAATGGCATAATATGGTTCATCCCTCCCAAGTATGATATCTTATGAGCCATCCCTTATTGACTCATGGCACCCAAAAGTCAATGGAGATAGGTAGACAGATGATAAGTGGATGGGTACATAGATATGTAGGTAGGTAGATAGGTAGAGGATAGATAGATAGATAGATGATAGATAGATAGAAAGATAGAAAGATAGATAGGAGATAGATAGATGATAGAGAGAGAAATAGAAAGATAGATAGAAGATAGATAGATAGATAGATAGATAGATAGAAGATAGAAGACCAGGGATTTAAAATACATTTTTTGGCATATGAATTCTGACATATCAAGGGCAAGACCTCCCCAGGAAATGAAACACATTGACTATCCAGTGAAATTTAAGGAACTGGGAAGAATCAACCTTTGTTTGTCCTCCTCTAGCACAAAGCTTTTTGATGAGCCACACTCAGCTCAGCTGGACTTAAGCGAGGCAGGGAGGCTGCGAGGGTCACTGGTAGGGGAGAAGGGCCTCCATTTTGTTTGCAGATAGAAGGTAC
Source organism: Prionailurus viverrinus (assembly GCF_022837055.1). Classification (NCBI taxonomy): domain Eukaryota; kingdom Metazoa; phylum Chordata; class Mammalia; order Carnivora; family Felidae; genus Prionailurus; species Prionailurus viverrinus. The sequence continues at coordinate 21,675,514 of NC_062576.1, read as the reverse complement.
TCGATACATATTTGTCGGACAGTGAATAAATATCCTATGGAGGCCTCACCTCTCACCAGCCACTATAAAGACAAGCTGTAAAAGAGGAGAAAAAAAAAACAAGGAGAAAAAGAGAGGACGATGAAAGGAAGATAATAGATTAGGGTGAGCTTAGAGCTACAAATTTTAAAATGAGATAAGAGAATTTCAATTAGATGGTGGACTGAGGACAGACTTGCACCAAGACCCTCAAAAATGTAAAAACATCGGTTTGTTCTCTATATTTCCAGGTCTGACTCTGCTTATTGTTTGTTGACTCCCTTGTTTTGTCTTTCTGACTCCACATGTAACTGAAATCGTATGGTATTTGTCTTTCTCTGTCTGACTTATTTCACTTAGCATAATACCTTCTAGAAATACAGAGAACAAACCGATGGTTGCCAGAGGGAAAGGGGTGGGAGACGGGCAAAGTGAGCAAAGGAGAGTGGGAGATACAGGCTTCCAGGGACGGAATGAGTAAGTCACGGGGCTGAGAGTTACAGCACAGGGAATGTGGTCGTGGTACTGGGACAGCACCCTATGGGGGCAGATCGAGCTGCCCTGGGGGTGAGCACAGGGTCCCCTTGACTTGTCGAATCACTACACTGCACACCTGAACTTAATGTCATACCGTGTGTCAACTGTACTCTGATTAAAAAGATGTACAAACAGGGGCGCCTGGGTGGCTCGGTCGGTTGAGCGCCTGACTTCGGCTCAGGTCACGATTTCGCGGTCCGGGAGTTCAAGCCCCGCGTCGGGCTCTGGGCTGACGGCTCAGAGCCCGGAACCTGCTTCGGATTCTGTGTCTTCTATGCCCTTCTGTCTCTGCCCCCACCCCTCCGCTCTCTGTCTCTGTCTCTGTCTCTCGCTCTCAAAAATAAATATTTAAAAAAATGTAAGAACAAACACAATAACCAAACAAAAACCCCCCTGTATTTGAAAAAGAATGAATTCACAGGAACGCTAGGAAACCAGCAAGGCAGGCAGCTGCGGGGGAAGGACATTTTGAAGAAATCCAAGAAGACAGAAGGCAGATGGATCTGATTGATGACGGAAACAGATCATGGAAAGCTGTAACCCATAACGCTGGAGGGAAGAGGGATCCTTCCCATAGGAGTCTTTTAAAAGCTCCAAGTCCACAAATATAAGGAACAGGGATGAGATATGTTACAAGCACCAAGGTAATTAATAAATTAATTATAGTCCAAGTTCACATCATCCGTTTCCCTGACTTTACATTCTTGCACTCACTGCCTTCTTTGCTTGCTGTACTCCCATCTCATTGACCTCCTTTATGTCCCTGCAAGATGTGAAGTATGCTCCCACCTTCATGCCTTTGCACTTGTGTCCTCTGTCTGGAACCATCTGTGTCCGAACCTTCACACGGTTGGCTTTTCCATGCCATTCAGATCTTAACTCAAAGCACCTACTCAAAGCATTCTCCGACAACAATATGTACATTAGATCCCAACCCAAACCACTCTGTTGGATCGCCCTGCTTCCTTTTCTTCACAGCGTGTATTTTTCTCTGAAATTGTCTTACTCACTTCGGTCTTTGTTGATCATCATTTCAAGGCAAGGCCTTTACCTGTTTTGTGTATCATAGTGGCTATGGTTCCTGGAACATGAAGACAATGTGGTGCTTGTATCAGTTAGCTTTTGCTGTGTAACAAACTGTCCCCAAACATGGTAATTTTTTATTTAGCTCATGATTTGGATGAGCTAGGCAGTTCTTATCTGTGCAAGCTCAACTCATCTCCTCTGGGCCCTTTCAAGCTTCCACAGTGCACTGTGGATGGGCTGCTAGCGATGACCTAGAAAATCTTTTTCACACACTTGGTACCTTATTGATCAGGGCAACAGAGGCAAATAGAGCACATGCCTCCTGTTACCTGTTTGGGCCTCCTCACAGGGCTACGTTGAGACCTCAGAATTCTTATGCAAAAAAATGTATTTTGAACTCTCTGGACTTTAATCTACCTTCTTATAAGAGAAGCAAGAAAGCAAGCCCCAATGTGCAAGTAATTTTCCCATCTCTCTTCCAGGGTCACTTTTCGATAATCCTGCTGAACAAAGCAACCCACATGGCCAGGCCCAGACTCAAGGGAATGGAGAAATCCATCCCACCTTCTTCCAGTAGGAGGAGCTCCAAAGTCACATTGCAAAGGGGCCTGGATACAGCAATAGAATTTGTAGCCGTTTTGCAGAAATGGCTTATCACACTGCCCAATGCTACCTTGTCCTACTATTCAATAAACACATGTTGAATATATTTGATTTACTGGATCTGGGAAGGAAGCAGAGTATCTGAATGGGAACCAAAGCAGAGTTTGAGGAAACCCTGGAACACATAACAGGAACATTAATGCAAAAAGAAAAACAAGGCAGCTTTTCTTCAGAAGGAATACACCAGGGGCTCCTGGGTGGCTCAGTCAGTTAAACATCCAACTTCGGCTCACGCCACGATCTCACAGGTCACGAGTTCAAGCCCCACCTCGGGCTCTGTGCTGACAGCTCGGAGCCTGGAGCCCGCTTGGGATTCTGTGTCTCCCTCTCTGCCCCTCCCCAGCTCACACTCTGTCTCTGTCTGTCTGTCTCTCTCTCTATCTCAAAAATAAATAAAATATTTTAAAAATTTAAAAAAAAAGAAGGAATACATCAAATACCCCACCACCAAAGTAAAGCCCTCCCTTTTCGGACTTGCCACCCATAACCTGCTGACCTCTAGTGTAAAATTCTCAAACGTAGTTTTCCAGTTATCACACTTACCCACTAGGACAGAATCATCCAGAGAGAAGCTTCTTAGCAAACAGATCTACACAAAAACAAATGAAACTCTCATTACCTAACAGCCTAGATCTTTATTCATAAACATGAACTAACGACCAAGGATCAACAAACACACGAGGAAAAGAAATTTCCTACATGAGAAATAATAAGATTAACAAGGAAAATAACTGTGCTTTTTAGAAAACCGAGATCATTCAGGGGACAGAACAATCAAAAAAAACTGATGAATGGCTCCAGCGAGATTGGAAGATGATGCATACATAAATAAGAACAGACCGCTGCTACAAAAAAGATGCGATCAGAGAACAAAAGAAAAAAAAATGATCACCTGGCAATTAAAAATACGTTTGGCACTAAAAACAGTTCAGTGGGCAGACCGAATAAGGGAACGGTCAATGGTTAACAGCCCTGTCGGTGGTCTGGTGATAAAGCCAATGGAATCTCGCAGACCTGAGCCAAAGGCAAAATAATGGAATGTACGAGAAAAAATATGAAGCAGCGTGGGTGTCTGCCATTTCTTTTATTGGGGTTCTAGAGGCAGAGAACGGAGGGAATAAAAGGGAGGAAATTTTCAGTGATCTATTAGAAGATAATTTCCCTGGGACAAAAGCTAAGGACCCCTCTTGGGCCTCTCTTATAAAAGCACTAATCTCATTTATGAGGGCTCAGTTCTCGTGACCTGATCACCTCCCAAGGGCCCCATGTCCTACTAGCATCACACCAGGGGGGTGTATTTTGAGAGAACGCAACACTCACACTGTGGCAATGGGACCACAGAGAATGGTGTGGCTAATTTTGCTCTAAAAAGGAGACGCTATTTCTGTGCCACGTGGAAAGACAAGTGGGGATTTTTCCACCGAGTTACGAGAGACGAGGCTTTTGAGGCAGAGGGGACGGTGCCTAAGCAGAGGCAGAAAGGTCTGCGATCGCCAGGCAGGTTAGAGAAAGAGACGAATAGTCCAGCACGGTGAGAGTTTGAGATACACAGCAGGACGTGAATAACAACGAACTTGAACGGATAAGTTGGTGCCAAATCGCAAAGAGCTCCCACGCTCTTCTGAGAGCCTTTTTGTACCTTACGCGAGATACAGTTGGAAACCCTTGAAGAGTTTTCTGCAGCAGTGACATAATTATAACCTCCTTAATTCTGAGTTGCGATGATAGAAAGCTGCGTCTCGACTGGTCCTTCCCCACGCTCGCATGGATGTAAAAACTCATGAGGCGATGAAGAACTACAAGAGCCCTAGAAACTGGGAAGATTACGCAACAATCTTCCAGAAGACAGGAAGCATTTCCACGTGTTAAAACCTGAAAGTCTACAGGTATGATGGTGAAACCAGTAGTGGAAAACTATTGCAAGAAACCTCACGAGCTTGGACTTTTCTTCCAACCAGAGTGAAGGAATTCAAGTCTCCCTCAGTATGGGAAAACGTTACTAGAGTAGTTAGAGTCTTCTAGTAACCTGACACAGCATCCGCTGTGACCTGAAGTCTGCATTGAACAGGAACTAAGCTGTGCAGTGGCCACGGCGACGGTTGTAGATTTCCAGTCGTGAACGCAGAAAGAGCCCATTCGGGAATAAATTCTAACTAGTGTAGAAAACCAATGAGGTAGTGATATCGCAATATCCCTTCTGAGATCATCCAATTCTCAAGAATTTTAAAGCTTTTTAAACCAGAGAGTTTGGCTGGGGCGCCTGGGTGGCTCAGTCTGTGAAGCGTCCGACTTCAGCTCAGGTCACGATCTCGCGGTCTGTGAGTTCGAGCCCCACGTTGGGCTCTGTGCTGACCGCTTAGAGCCTGGAGCCTGTTTCCGATTCTGTGTCTCCCTCTCTCTCTGCCCCTCCCCCGTTCATGCTCTGTCTCTCTCTGTCCCAAAAATAAATAAAAATGTTGAAAAAAAAATTAAAAAAAAAAAATTAAAAAAAAATAATAAACCAGGGAGTTTGGGACACCTGGGTGGCTCAATCGGTTCCAACCTCAATTTGGGGCACGATCTTGGGGTTCATGAGTTCAAGCCGTGCATCGGGCTCACGGCAGTCGGCCCACTTCAGAGTCTCTGCCCTCCTCCCTCTGCCCCTCCCCTGCTTGCACTGTCCCTCAAGCAAATAAATATTGAAAAACTCAAGAAATAGACGAGAAAGTTTAATGACAAGTGGGTGTTTTAAACTACAAATTTGTCGGGGCGCCTGGGTGGCTCAGTCGGTTAGGCGTCCGACTTTGGCTCAGGTCATGATCTCACGGTCCGTGAGTTCGAGCCCCGCATCAGACTTTGTGCTGACCGCTCAGAGCCTGGAGCCTGTTTCCGATTCTGTGTCTCCCTCTCTCTCTGACCCTCCCCCGTTCATGCTCTGTCTGTCTCTGTCTCAAAAATAAATAAACGTTAAAAAAAAAAACTTAAAAAAAATAAACTAGAAATTTGTCTAAAGGCTGTACATGTCACATAGTTCTCCAACTCCAGAGCAGGAAGAAAGAATAGGCCACATAGCAACCTGATGGATCCTCAGGGAAACTAAAGAAAACGTGTGTGTGTGTGTGTGTGTGTGTGTGTGTGTGTGCGTGCATGTATATGACGAATCAGAAAAGGCTATAAACATCGTGTTTCTCGGTGAATACACAGAAGCGGAATTAAAAGCAACATATAGTTGACCTTTGAACAGCACACGTTTGAACTGTGCAGGGTCCATTTATACAATCAAACATACTGAAAAAGTTTTTTGGAGATTTGCAACAATTTGAAAATACTTGCAGAGGGGCGCCTGGGTGACTCAGTCAGTTGGGCATCAGACTTGGACTCAGGTCATGATCTCGAAGTCCGTGAGTTCGAGCCCCGAGTCGGGACCTGTGCTGACGGCTCAGAGCCTGGAACCTGTTTCAGATTCTGTGTCTCCCTCTCTCTGACCCTCCCCCGTTCATGCTCTGTCTCTCTCGGTCTCAAAAATAAATAAACGTTAAAAAAAAATTTTTTTTAAATACTTGCAGAAAAACTGTGTAGCCTCGAAATACCAAAAGAATTAAGAAAGTTATGTGTTATTTTAAGAATACAGTATAGGCTACATACAACCTACAAAACATAAGGATGTTTCGTGCGTTATCAACTGTTATCAAACAAACCAACAAACAAATCAACCGTTTGTTATCGGTAAGCCTTGTGGTCAATAGTAGGCTGTTAGTAGTTAAGTTTTTGGAGAGTCAAAAGTTGTATGTGGATTTTTGACTGCATAGAGGGTTGGTGTCCCCCCCTAATCCCTATGTTGTCTAAGGATCGACTCTTTATCTCAGACATGTAATTGAGTCTTATTTTTTTAAGATTATACAGCATGAAGATAGACATTTATCTGAAGAGACTTTGAAAAAGTTCTAATAGAGGAAACAGAGGCACACTTTATAAAGCATCTACGTGTTTGTATTCTCAATAAAATGCAGGAAATTGTTTGCTTTATGAAACAAGAAATGGAAAATTATATGATCAGTTGACAGATTGAGATATAAAGGGAGAGGATAACATGATGATGGGCAGAGATAAAGATAAATAAAGAAGAAACATTTTGGAAGAGAATAAAATTTCCCTTGAGATTAAATGTAGCTTAGAGGGGCGCCTGGGTGGCTCACTCAGTTAAGTGTCCGACTTCAGCTCAGGTCATGATCTCACAGTTCGTGAGTTCGAGCCCCACGTCGTCGGGCTCTGTGCTGACAGCTCAGAGCCTGGAGCCTGCTTCAGATTCTGTGTCTCCCTCTCTCTCTGTTCCTCTCTCTCTCGCTCTCTCAAAAATTAAAAAAAAAAAAAAATTAAAAAACATAGGACACATTAACAGGAGAAAAACAAATTGAATTCCGAATACACTGGGGCCATGTAAGAATACGAGAACCAGGAACAAGCCAGGCAATTGAGGCTGTTAGGCCATGTTGAGCTAAGGAGTGGCATGGAGTCTGGGGCTTCTAAAGGGAATAGGGTGATTCATTGCACAGTGAGAAGAGCAGATATTTGGTAATTAGATGTTTGTCCTGCCATACAGATAGGTCATTCAGATAAAAAAGTTATCGCTTGATAACAGCTGTCTTTCTGGGCCAGGCCTCCTGTCTGAATTCCTTTCGGTAATTTTAGGGACAGGTAAAAGCTTTTCTTGAGTCCGTTGGGTCTTGATCGCCTTCAGCTCAAAATGGCAACATTTGGGGGGGACTTTTTCCAAAGCCCTTCACTAGACAACACTTTCATCGGATGAGAAAAATTAAAATTACCAATGAGCGGGCAAATGGCTTTCATGTGCCTTTAGATGTAACACAACATCACTTTTACAGTACTCTAGCCAGGGATGTAAAACATGAATTTAATCACGAAGGAACATCAGACCAACCCAAATGGATGGACATTACGTAAAATAACCAACCTGCCACGTTCCACAAAAATGTCAAAGTCATGAAAAACAATGAAAGGCTAAGGACTGTTTCCAGATTCAAGGACACTAAAGAGCCATAACAATTACATGCAAAACATGATTCTGGACTGGATCCTGTACTGGTGGGGGAAAAAAAGGGGGGGCTATAAAAGCCATTATTGGGACAAATGACCAAACTGGAATATAAACCGTGCAGTAGACAGAAGTGTTATATCAATGTTAAAATCCCTGAACTCGATGCGTGTACGGTGGGTACATCAATAAAGGAATATTCTTGTTTTTAGAAAATACACAATGAAATATTAAAGGATAAATGGGTTATTATATATGCAAACTTCTCCGAAATCGGGAAGCACGAGAAAAGAGACGGGGATAAATGTGGTAACGTGTTAACAAGGGGTGAATCTTATTAAAATATGTGGGGGTTCCATGTATGAATCTTGTCAATGTTACAAAAACTTAATGCACATTTTTTAAAAAATTAAAAATTGGGGTGCCTGGGTGGCTCAGTCAGTTAAGCATCCGACTTTGGCCCTGGTCATGATCTCGCAGTTCATGAGTTCGAGCCCCACGTCGGGCCGTGTGCTGACAGCTCGGAGCCTGGAGCCTGCTTCCGATTCTGTGTCTCCCTCTCTCTCTGCCTTTCCCCTGCTCGTGCTGTGTCTCTCTCTGTCTCAAAAATAAATAAACATTAAAAAAATTAAAAATTAAAAATTAAAAATTAACGCAGGTAAAAATATACATTGCTTCAGAATTCTGGCTCTTCAAATTATGGAATGCGTACACCCATCGACACAGCAATTCTACAGCCAATAGATACATATTTGTATTTACACGTACATATGCAATATTTATATATGCAATATATATATTCCCAAATTGGAATAACCTAAATGTCCATCAGTAGACTCGTTTAATATCTTATGCTGGATGAGTTTCTACTTAACAATCTGTGATCATTAAAAGAAATGGGGTACTAATAAGAAAAGTCTCCTAAGTCTTTGTGACAAAATAAATGTAGTAAATAATAGTGTTTATCGTAGAGCCCAATTTTTATTTATAACAGAAAAAAAAAAGAGATCAGTGCCTAGCAAACCCTTAACAATTGTTACTTAGGGCAGGTCTATGCTTTGGGATAGATTAGGTTCTGAAAGATATTTGTAAATCCATATGTTTTCAAGTCCCAAGTAACTAAGACAGATATAAACCTGAGGTTCCCGATTGCAATTCTGCCTAACAAGAATATGAATCAATTTCTTTGAAGCTTGAAAATCAGGCATGTTCTTCTCCGTCTTCCATATATATTTTCTCGCAGATTTATTTTCCCCAAATAGATAAATTTTGTCTTCTTGGAGATCTGTTAAGGCAGGTATGTGTCTCTTCCTGCATAATCTTTGCTAGTGACATACATTATTCTTTAGCGGTTTGAAGCCCGCGTGTGGTCGTTTGCCGCTCACACTGACGGCATATGCGGATTCAGATAAGCCTCCGTCCCTGGTGGGGAGAACCTGTGAGACAACAGCATGGGCAGCAGCCCTTGAAAACCCACTTAGTCCTTAAAAACCACTTAGTCCTTAAATTCCCCATATCAAGTCTTGCCCACAATTAACACGAGGCGGATGGATGTCCGACTTCTTTCCGTCACGCGGTCAGTTTTTGTCCCTTCTCGACGAGCCCAGGTGACTCCACAGGCGCGATTCGTTGTGACTTCAAAATCATTCACACTCACAAATGATTCGTGCGGCGCACGTCTGTCCGCTCCATCCTCTTGAGTCTCATTTCCAGAAACGTCTCTCGTTTTCCTTTGTAACCATGTGCCCTTTCTCGGCACCTTTTCCAACATTCTTGCCGCTTTTTTACTCATCAGATAGGATGCGTCCATAAAATTTGTAAACTGCCTAAACACCAAGCACAAGCGTGGCAAATGCAAGTGTGGACTGAGCAGTGGCACAAAGACCAGGGCAACCACGATTATGTTATCTGTCAGTGGCAGGCTGGGTGCCTTTGACTCTGAAAAGTAGCTCTCATGGTATCAGTGAGAAACTGTAACTTGAGTATTTGTGAACAGAGGAGCTTCCCATTACATCTGTGCTCTTGGAGTTAATAATAATATTATTATTATTATTGCTAAATTTACTACTAGGTATTCATACATATATTTTTTTTAATGTTTATTTTTAAGACAGAGACAGCAAGCAAGAGGGCGAGGGGCAGAGAAGGGGACAGAGGATCTGAAGTGAGCTGTCAGCACAGAGCCCGACGCGGGGTTCAAACTCACGAACTGTGAGATCACGAGCTGAGCTGAAGTCCGACGCTCAACTGACTGAGCCACCCAAGTGCCCCGGTGTTCATAGATTTTTTAAAGTTTATGTATGTATTTATTTTGAGGGAGAGAGCGAGCAAGCACGGGGGAGGGACAAAGAGAGAGAGGGAGAGAGAGAGAGAGAAAGAGAATCCCAAGGAGGCTCCATACTGTCAGTACAGAGCCCGATGTGGGGCTCACACTCACAAACCGTGGGATCGTGACCTGAGCCGAAATCAAGAGCCAGTTACTTAACCAACTGGGCCACCTAAGTGCCCCCAGTATTCATATTTTATTTTGTAATTACAAAATCAAGAAAATAATAGTAAAAGAAGATACCTTCTAATCATGTTATCTACGGGCAGACAGAATTACATTTTTGCACGTTTTTATCCTTTCACGAAAAAAACGTTTCTTGTTGGCTTGTTTTGATCTAACCATGGTTTGAGAGTCCTTTGTGTCCAGAAAAAAAACAACCGACACCTGTCTTTCATGTAACAACTCGCCACGTAATGGGGAGTCTTGTCCAGTTCTGGTCCCGGTCAGGAGTTCAAACCTTGTTGGGGGGGGTGGTGAGAAGAAAACAAAGTGTCAAATCAAAATACCTCAAGTCTGGGCATTGCAGGAGGATGGGAATGAACGGTGGAAGGAATTTAACATAGCGTGCATTGAGAGTGTGTGATTATATGAATACAGGCTGAAAACACATGTAAATGTATAATAAGATATATAATGTTAAATATAGGTTCAGCCGTGATAATAAGTCTAAAATTCCAAGGTTGATACCAGGGATCACATGAGGGAGATGTTGAGAGGAGCTGAGAGTGAAAGCAAGGTAATTTATTTTATGGGGAAGGTATGATTATGAATTTGATGTTTCAACTTCAATTTTTTTTTATTATTTATTTACTTATTTTTTTTTCAACATTTATTTATTTTTGGGACAGAGAGAGACAGACCATGAACAGGGGAGGGGCAGAGAGAGAGGGAGACACAGAATCGGAAACAGGCTCCAGGCTCTGAGCCATCAGCCCAGAGCCTGACGCGGGGCTTGAACTCACGGACCGCGAGATCGTGACCTGGCTGAAGTCGGACGCTTAACCGACTGCGCCACCCAGGCGCCCCTGTTTCAACTTCAATTTTATGCTTCAGCCACAAGGTGCCCAGACATTTGGTCAAACATTATTCTGGGTGTGCTGTGAGGATGTTTCCAGATGAGATGGACAATTGAATCATTAGATAGAGGAAAGCAGATCGCCCTTCTTGATGTGGTGGGCCTCATCCAATCAGGTGAAGGCCGGAAGAGACCAAAAAGGCTAATCCTCCCTCCAGCAATGGGGCATTTTTCTGCCTTTGGACTTGAACTAAAACATAGGCTTTTCTGGTTTTTAGGCCTTTGGACGAGGATGACACCAATGGCTCTCTGGGGTTTCCCACTTCTGGAATCACTTTCAGATCTTGGGACTTCTCAGTCTCCGAAATCAAGTGACTCAATATTTTATAATAAATCTCTCTCTCCCCCTGAAAATATATTTCTCCTATATTTAAATACATTTGTTTGTTTCTTTCTTTACTTAAATATACCTCTATACCTTCTCTTGGTGTTCTAGGGAACCCTAATACAGAAAGGGGCTAATATTCTTTTACTGATGGCCCTTGAACTGAATAACTTGCAATTCTTAGGACACTAGTTTTTGGTCTAAACCGTCATCCTGGGTGCCAGCAAGGCGGCTTCCCAGAAAATTACCATGAGGTGTGGTTTGAGATCTTTCCAGCTGGAAGTGATGTGGGTCGTTTCCAGGCTAGAACTTTTTTTTTTTTTTTAAGATCTTATTTTATTTTTAAATGTTTATTTATTTTAGAGAGACACAGAACACAAGTGGGGGAGGGGCAGAGAGAGAGAGGGAGACGCAGAATCCGAAACGGGCTCCAGGCTCCGAGCCGTCAGCCCAGAGCCCGACGCGGGGCTCGAACCCTCGAACCGCCAGATCGTGACCTGAGTGGAAGTCGGGTGCTTAACCCGCTGAGCCACCCAGGCGCCCCTCGACTTGTTATTTTCTTAACTGTTGTCGAAACAGTGCAAACACACAGAAGAATACATGGTGTAACCTATGCCTGTGGTCCCAATACTCGGAAGCAACCACATGTTCGATTTTTGCCACATTCGCCTCTGACGTCGTATTGGTTTGAGGGCCGTAGTAACAAAATACCACATGCTGGGTGGCTTAAACAACACAACTGTATTTTCTCACAGTTCTGGAAGCTAGAAGTCTGAGATCGAGATGTCGGCTGGCTTGTCTTTTTCTGAAAACTCATTCCTTTCAGACGGCTGCCTGTGTGCCGTGTCCTGATGTGGTCGCCTTTAGATCTGTGGTGTTTGTATCCTTATCACCTCTTCTTATAAGAACACCAGACACTGGATGGGGCCCAGCCACAGGGTTTCATTTCACCTTAACCGCTTCTTTAAAGGCTCTATCTCCAAATATAGTCATATTCTGAGCTCTTGGAGTTGGGACTTCCGCATGGGAATTTGGGGGGACACTCCCACCAGTCCAGTCCATTGCAATGCCTCTGTTTTTAAAAAGCAAAATATGGCAGTTACATGTAAATTTGTTTGTTTGTTTTTAAGTTTGTTTATTTTGAGAGAGAGAGAGAGAGAGCGAGCACGAGCAGGGGAGAGGCAGAGAGAGAGGGAGAGAAAGAACCCCAAGCAGGCTCCAGGCGGTCACTGGAGAGCCCGAGGCGGGGATTGAACTCATGAACCGTGAGACCATTACCTGAGCCAAAATTGAGAGTCAGATGCTTAACCGCCTGAGCCACCCAGGCGCCCCGTAAATTTATGTTTGTGTTCCATCTCCTCTCTCCTTCATCGTGCGTATTCACACCCTAAAATAAATGTGCGTTGTTCCAAGAATATACATGTGTCTATCACCGTTATATTACACTTGGATACATTAAAAAATTTGACATAGGGGCGCCTGGGTGGCTCAGTCGGTTAAGCGTCCGACTTTGGCTCAGGTCATGATCTCACGGTCTGTGAGTTCGAGCCCCGCGTCGGGCTCTGGGCTGACAGCTCAGAGCTGTCAGCCCAGAGCCTAGAGCCTGCTTCACATTCTGTGTCTCCCTCTCTTTCTGGCCCTCCCCCATTCATGCTCTGTCTCTCTCTGTCTCAAAAATGCATAAACATTAAAAAAAATTTTTTTAAATTTTACATAAATGAGTGTCACATGGGACATATCCTTTGATTGGCTTTTGTTAATCAGCAATAGCTTTTGGAGCGGTATCCGTGTTAATACGCGTAGGCTTACTGGGTTCTCTTTCATTGCAGTATAATATTCCAGTGTATAAATAAACCACAGTCATTCCTTCCCTTAGTGATGGAAAGTTAAGTCGTCCCCCCATACTTAATACTATGTTAAACGACACTATACATAAGTTCTGTGTGTCAAGGAGCATTTTCTAGTGTATGCACCATATTTGGTCATAGGATAACACATATTGACCTTTATCTGACGTTACTATTTTCCTCGGAAGTAGCTGTACCAATTGAGTCTTAGCAGCAATGTATGTCCTTTTCCCTCACATCCTTCTTTCTTTCTTTCTTTTTCTTTCTTTCTTTCTCTTTCTTTCTTTCTTTCTTTCTCTCTTTCTTTCTTACTATTTTTTATTAAAAATTTTTTAACGTTTACTTATTTTTGAGAGACAGAGCACGAGCAGGGGAGGAGCAGAGGGAGGGAGACACAGAGTCCCAAGCAGGCTCCAGGCTCCCAGCTGTCTGCACAGAGCCCGATGTTCGCGGGGCTGGAACTCGAGAACTGTGAGATCATGACTTGAGCGGAACTGACTGAGCCGCCCAGGCGCCCCTCCCCCACATCCTTCTTAAAGTTAGGAAGCGTAAGACATTAATTTTTGTCAGTCTTATGGGCGTGACATGGAAGAGCATCTGTTTTTTAATTTTTACCGTTCTGATTGAGAGCGAGATTGAATATAATCTTTTACGATTATTTGCCATTCAGATTTTCTTCTGTGTAACTGCCTTTTTATGTCCTTTTTCATCCTTTTTCTAGTGATATTCAAATTACTTGTGGAAGTTTCTTTTCCTCTTTTCCTTTTTTTTTTTTTAAGGATTTTTTAGGATATATGTATCCTGAATTTTAAGTTATTTTTCCAGGCTACTTTGTGTTTCATTCTCTTTGTTTTTATGGCATCTTGTAATTAAAAGAAATTTGAAATGTGGCCAAATTTATCCTTCTTTTCCTTTATGATGCGTGCTTTTTCTGTTTTGTTTACGACATTCTTTCCCCCTGGATGTCATAGGAATAATCTCCGATGTTTTCTTATAAAAATTTTAAAGTTCTTATCATACTTAAGTCCTTAATCTGCCTACTCTTTGTTTTGTGTACAGTGGTGAGGGGTCTGATTTTCTCTTCTTGCCCAGGGATTGCCCATAATTTACTAAATAGTCCATTCTTTCTCCCACTGGTTTATAATGCCTCCTTTTTTTTTTTTTATATGAAATTTATTGTCAAATTGGTTTCCATACAACACCCAGTGCTCATCCCAACAGGTGCCGTCCTCAATGCCCACCACCCACTTTCCCCTCCCCCCACCCCCCAATGCCTGCTTTGTTAAAACCTAATTTTCCACACTTCCATGTGTCTGTTTCTGGCCTTTCGATTCTCATCCATTGATTTTTTTTTTCCTCCATCCTTGGGCCAATAGTATATTGTTCTCATTGTTTTAATTATTACGTCTATATAATACCTCGTTCTTTTTTTTGCTATCTGATAGTATGAATACTTATTTTTTATTTGCGTTCTTCAAGATTATGTCGGGTATTCTTGGCCCTTTTCCTTCGGGTTGTTTTATTTTTTTTTTGGAATAAACGGGGTTCTCTGTTGTGTTAAACAAAACAAAGCAAAGCCAAACAAAAAAATGGGAACAAGTTCAAAGAACACGGGAGCCAATAGGAAAGAACCGCCAATGACCAAAGTTGGAACATTTTTCAACAACAAAATAAATTACAGTGGTGTAGGATTATGCTGATTACCTAGAACAAAGAACAAAATAAGTATCCATGAATCCATTCTGATGTAAATAAGCAATGGAATACACAAATGGAGGAAAAGGAATAAGTCTTCCTGGCATGAGAATTCCAAGTCAAAAGGGTAAAAACATTAGAGAAATAGACACTCACCATGAGACCACCAACAGTAATAACTGTTGCAGGTGAGATCCAGGGATTGAATGCTCAGATAAGTGGAAGGAGCATTCAACAGAAACAAGATAGTTCCATAGCCTCAAAAATCTGCCCCCCAATACTTATTATTATACTGGTTTTAACGTGTGTTCACGTGATCTTTGATGCTCCTCCCTCCAGAAGGTGAAACTTAATTGCTTTCCTTTTGAGTGTGGGCTGGACCTAGTCATTCACTTCTAAAGCCTAGAATATGGAAAGAGAAAGAAAATAACTTGCCAGGAGAGAAACCTGGAGGACACCATCTGAATCCTGTTTTCAAGGCCAATGTCATCCGTAAGTTATGTTGATGTCCTATACCCCTGGCGGGACGTGATGAGAGGGGCGCATCACCTCTGGGGTTGTCTTCCCCCAAACAGGTAACTTCAATCTAATTATGAGAAAGACATCAGACAAACTCAAAACTGAAGGACGTTTTACCCAACATTCACTGCTCTTCTAAAGTGTGAGGTCATTAAAGACAAGGAGAGAGTGGGGTGCCTGGTTGGCTCCGTCAGAAGAGTGATGGACGTTTGATCTTGCGGTGTAGAGATTAGTTAAAAATAAAATCTTAAAAGCAACAACGTGGATGGACCTGGAGGGTATTACGCTAAGTAAAGTAAGTCAGTCGGAGAAAGAGAGATACCATGTGTTTCCATTCATATGTGGAACTTGAGAAACTTAACAGAAGACCATTAGGTCTTATAGACCATCCTATATATATAGGATATATATATATATAGCCTAATAGATATATCCTAACAGAAGACGGGAAGGGGAAAAAATAGTTTCAAACAAGAGAGGGAGGCAAACCATAAGGGACTCTTAAATACAGAGAATAAATTGAGGGTTGATGGGGGAGGAGGGGAAAATGGGCGATGGGTGGATGGGCATTGAGGAGGGCACTTGTTGGGATAAACACTGGGTGTTGCATGTCAGCGATGAATCATGGGAATCTACTCCCGAAGCCAAGAGCGCAATGCACACACTGTAGGTTAGCTAACTTGACGAGAAAGTGTATTTTAAAAAATAATAAAATAAAATCTTAAAAACAAAACAAAACAAAACAAGGAGAGAACGAGAAATTATCATAGTATTGGTTTGCAAACTCAGAGTTCCCCCGGAGCAAGGTGGGGGAGGGGGAATCTGAAACTGCCCCTTCTACCTGAAAGATGTGACAAAGAAGGAGACAGACCGCTCCAGATCGGTAGGGGGTGGTTTAAAGGTTTTAATGAGCCAGGAAACTCACGTAGGAAGCTTGTCTTGGGTAGTTGCAAGGTAAGTAGGTCTGCACACCTGCCCACCAGAATCTTAAAAAGCTTACAGGGAGGTCTCCCAGGGGTTCAGTCGCATGTACCCTTCAGATGGATGGGATTGCTCTTTCAAGGCTGCATCCTTTTCTTTCTTTCTTTCTTTCTTTCTTTCTTTCTTTCTTTCTTTTTAGGACCAACAGCTTTATTGAAAGATGCAGAGAGCAGAGCTCCCTTCCCCTCAAGGTCCTGGCGGAGTCAGCCTCAGGATCAGGACCCGCAGAACAAACATTCCAAGGAGAGGGCAGGTGGTGGGTGAGGGGCCTCCAGCAGCTGGGGTCCAGCTCGGTTGGTCAACGGACAGTCACGTCCTCTTGATGACCCATCCCAACAGACAGACCAGAGGAGATTAAGAGGACGTGACAGTGAAACACAACACAACCGGATACTGGAACAGAAAAAGGGTATTCGTGGAAAACCTGGTGAAATACCAAGGAAGTGTGTGGTTTAGTTGATGGTATCGTGGCAGGGCTAATTTCTCAATTTTGACACATGGGCTGTGCGTTAGGGGAAGCTGGACAAAGAGCATAACAGAACTCTGTGCTATCTGGACAACCACCCGTGATTCTAAAATTATCTCAAAATAAAGGTTCTTTAAAAAGCCAGTTAGTTGCAAATACGTTCACCCGGTGAATAGCAATGAAAGATCACTCCCTCCTCCAACACGAGTCCTGTTTTATGACGTCTCATGATAATGGAAGATGTATTTTGCACATTTCGGCATTCATGCACGTAGAAATATTTGCGTTTCAGACAGGTGAAGACGTACCCTGCTATAAAAATAACTTCACAACAAGAGATTTCTTTTCTTTTTACATGGAATGGCAGGAAAATACACTGGGTCAAACCTGCCACTTGGGAGGGAGATCAGATTATATAGGTACATTTATTTCTACTTGGCAATATTCCTACCCGGGAACTTCATTTTAGTTTAATATCGACAAGCCTGAGCTCCTTGGTTAGTTTATGAGCTTGTCAATTCAGCTTTCTTATCAGAATAGGGAAAGAATTTACATGACAGCACCTGAATAAACAAAGTACTTTTCTGGGCTAAGAAATTTACTTTAATCTTTCCCTTCAATTTAAATCCCCTTCCCTTCTCAAAGGGAGACTAGTTGTTTGATGACATGTTTTCTTTTCCCAAGAAGAGGTTATCACTTTGCTTCCTTATGCCCACATAAAATTTAGAATTTAGTTATCAGGGGTGTCTGGGTGGCTCAGTCGGTTGAGTGTCTGATTTCGGCTCAGGTCATGATCTCACAGTTCATGGATTCGAGCCCCATGTCGGGCTCTGTGCTGACAGCTCAGAGCCTGGAGGCTGTTTTGGATTCTGTGTCTCCCTCTCTCTCTCTCTGCCCCCTCCCTGCTCCGTCTCTCTCTCCCGTGCGCTCTCAAAAATAAATAAACAGTAAACAAATTTTTTCTTAAAGAGAAGACGACCAAAGCGTTGGGGTGCCTGACTGGCTCAGTTGGCAGAGCATGTGACTCTTGATCTCAGGGTAGCAAGTTCAAGCCCCCTCTTGGGCATAGAGTCCACTTTAAAAAGTAAATATTAAGAAGAGGAAAGTGCTCTGTGAAGACAGATGCCTACAGACAGCGCAGTTTCAAACCCCTGGCCTCCAGAACTGTGACAGAATGAATTCCTGTCTTGAGCCACACAGCTTGTGGTATTTTGTTATGGCTGCCCTAGGAAATTAACACAACACTCTGCGAAAAAGCTGCATGACGTTGTCTATGAAGGACTTGCTTCATGGATTTTATTGTAGTTCTGAACACGATCTTCTTTTAAGATTATACTTTCTAGTTGTATCCTGATTGTCTTTAAGAATGAATTTACTTTTTGTATTCTACGGTTTATTCAGCAAGCTTGCCCAACTCTTTGGTTATAGATTCATACACACACACACACACACACACACACACACGTTATGTATTTGCCAACAAACATATAGCTTGCAAATAATAATAGTTTGTTTCTTTCTTCCCAGATCTCATGTACTTTATTATTCTTTCTTGTCTTACTGCATTAACTGGGAACCCCAGGTTAATGATGAACAGAAGCCATGATGGAAGGCACACGTATCTTGCTCCTGTTTTCCAAGGGTTACTTCTCCTATTTCGTTATGTTTCACTATAATGTTTGTTGGAGATTTTTGGCAGCAACCCTTTTCTCTTAGGGAAGTTACCTTCCGTTTAGTTTGCTAAATGTACTTAAAATGAATGACGTGGGTGAGATGTTGCACCTGCTAAAAATAACCCTCTTGCTTCACCTGGTGTTATCTAATTCTCCCTTTAGGATGGACTGAAATGCTACTTCCTCTGTGAAGGCGTCCCTCGTTGTCTGCAGGCTAGCAAAGGTGCTCCAACAAAGGGCTCTAGAGCATTCTGTATTTTTTTTTCTTTCTTACTACTTGCCTCACTTGATTACACTTGCTTGTATAACTGTTTCTGCCTTCAGGAGGACAGCGATCTTGCTTTCTGCCTCACTACGATTTCCATATCTCATCCAGAGCATACTGGCTCCTTCCAAAGGACAACTGAAAGAACGGATGAAGTACAAAGAGAGCGGGGCAGCTGGGTGGCTCAGTCGTTGAGCGGCCGACTTCGGCTCGGGTCATGATCTCGCGGTCCGTGAGTTCGAGCCCCGCGTGGGGCTCTGTGCTGACAGCTCAGAGCCTGGAGCCTGCTTCGGATTCTGTGTCTCCCTCTCTCTCTCTGCCCCTCCCCTGCTCACGCTCTGTCTCTCTCTGTCTCTCAAAAATAAATGTTAGAGAAAAAATTTAAAAAAGAAAGAAAGAAAGAAAGAAAGAAAGAGAACAAGAGACTTTATGGAATTGAACAAAGCAGAAACAGATGTCAACACACTTGCCCAGACAAAGACTTGAGCAGGGTTTCATGTCACTAAAATTACCAAAAGCGCCATAAGAGATGTAAAAGAAGATAGAATGAATGGAGATTCACTTCCTGTATTTCTGGACGGGAAAATTCCAGCAGTGTGGGTTTATTATAGAAC
Source organism: Prionailurus viverrinus (assembly GCF_022837055.1). Classification (NCBI taxonomy): domain Eukaryota; kingdom Metazoa; phylum Chordata; class Mammalia; order Carnivora; family Felidae; genus Prionailurus; species Prionailurus viverrinus. The sequence continues at coordinate 21,656,449 of NC_062576.1, read as the reverse complement.
ACTGGAGTCTCAGACTGTTGGGGAAGTAAGTAGGGCTAGGAAAATGAAGAAAGAAACAATTAAGTCAGAGCCTTGTGTATAGCAAAATAAATCCCAGATGGTTTAAAATGTAAAGGTAGAAAATAAAACCAAAAATGTACTAGAAGAAAATGTAGATGAACATTTACATAGTTTGGGGGGGGGGGTCATCATTTTCCATCACAGGCAAAAAACTACAAAGGAAATATTTGGGAGTTTGAGTACATAACAGTGAAACACGTACAGAATCAAAACCAGGAAAAGCAAGTTACCAGTAAAGGCAAACTGGGGGACCCAGTAATTGGAAGGTATAGGACAGGGGGAAAAAATCTGGTGTCCTCAATACCTAAGAGGTTTTCATGACTCAGTAAGAAATAGCAACCTAGCAAAAGAGGACTGGCAAAAATAAAAATAAATGACCCCGTGAGCGTGTGCTCACCCTCAACAAGAACACGAGAGGGATAAAGGAGTGTCCCCAAAGTGCAGACGTGTGGGTTTTTCTGGTGGATGTGGGAGAGACGGGACAGGGAAAGATGCTGGTGTGCCTATGCAATTCTTGCCAGGGGAGGGTGCTGGTGGGACGATTAGTTTTTCTTTTATCCTCTCAACTTTTTCTTTTTTTTTTCCTCCATTGAAAAAAAATTTTTTTTGATGTTTGTTGGTTTTTGAGGGAGACAGAGAGAGACGGTGCAAGCGAGGAAGGGGCAGAGAGAGAGGGAGACACAGAATCCGAAGCAGGCTCCAAGCTCTGAGTTGTCCGCACAGAGCCAGACACGGGGCTTGAACCCACGAACCGTGAACCAGGCGATCATGACCTGAGCGGAAGCCCCACTCGGGCGCCCTGGAAAGTTTGGATATAAATAGAGAGAAGGAAAAAGAGTCGCTGAGGTAAGGGAATGAACGACTGGGTTGTGTAATAAGGGAAATCAATATTACACTACCACCTCGAAAGAAGCTCGGGGCAAGAGATGATGTTGTCTCTTAATTCAATTACATCAGATGCCTGAAAGGGTGAAGCCGCCTCTCGGTTGAGGCCACTTCTGCTTTGGGAACCGGACGAGATGGAAAGGAAACCTGCAAATGGGAGCGCCCTCATCCTGGGAGACTTTTTCATACCATTTGATGATGGACTGGGTAGTTATTAGGGACTGAATGGGATTCTAGTATGTGCTGGTATCTTTTGACCTTTATGATTGCTTTGCTATAAGGGGTCTCTGTTAAAAGACCAGGTGGGGCAGTGTGATATTGTGATCTATAATAAGAAATATATATTGGGGGCGCCTGGGTGTCTCAGTGGGTTGAGGGTTGGACTTGGGCTCAGGTCATGATCTCATGGTTCGTGGGTTCAAGGCCTGCCTGCTTCAGATCCTCTGTCTCCCTCTCTCTCTGCCCCTCCCCTGACCTGACCGTTCTCTCTCTCTCAAAGATAAATAAACATTAAAAAAACATATCTATATATCTGGATTCAACCCCGGGAGTGGCAAAGAGCTCCTAAAACCATTGGAATTTCCTGTGGTAAGAGCAATAAAAGTCTCTTTTGTTGTGTTAATGAGTGACTTTGGGAAAGCCCTTAGGTAACCTAAGGATGGGGGCCTGGTTGCCAGGGGAACCAATCTTCTGAGGAAAGGGCTGGAACTTTCAGTAAACCATCCCCCACCCCTACCTCCTGGGAGGGGAGAGGGGCTGGAGGTTGGGTTGATCACCAATGGCCAATGAGCTGCTCAATCATGACTAAGTCACGCAACCTCAGTAAAAACCCAGGAGGCTTTGGAGAGCTTCCTTCCGGGCTGGAGACCACATGGAGGGGCCAGACATTGGCGCCCCCAGAGAGGGCATGGAAGCTTCTTACCCTTTCCTTACACGTTGCCCTACGCGTCTCCCTGGCTGTTCCTGAATTGTATACTTTTATAACAAACTAGTAATCTAAGAAGTAAAATGTTTCTCTGAGTTCTGAGGGCTGCTCTGGTAAATTAACGGAGCCTGAAGAGGGGATCCTGGGAGCCTCTGACTTCTAGCCAGTTGGTCATAAGCAGAGGTAACAACCCCGACTTAAGACTGGCTTCTGCAGTGGGGACAGTCTTGGGGACTGAACGCTAAACTTGTGGGACCTGTTAATATCTCTGCATACACAGTGTCACCACTGAGATGACTGTAGGGCCCCCAGCGGGTGCCCAACCGATGCTCGCCGATGTGGGACCCTCTCTCCAACCCCAACACACACCAGAACGGGGACGGCAGCGTTTTTTACCAACCATGAACCACGCAGGTCTTACCATAACAAAATACCACAGAGGGTGGCTTCAACGAGAAATGCGTTTTCTCCCAGTTCCGGGGCCCGGAGGGCTGAGATGAGGGCGTGAACCGGTCAGGTGCTGGCTGTCCTCACACGGAAGGGTGTATGAAGAAACAGGGATGACCCCTCAACTTCTTATGAGGCCACAATCCTCTCTGACAAGGGTTCCGCCATTATGACCTCCCTTTAACCTTAATTACTTCCTGAAGACTCTATCTGTGGACACGGTCACATCGGGGGTTAGGGCTTCAACAGACGGATTTTGAGGAGGCACAGCTCAGTCCTTAGCAATAGACAAACAGCACACAGACAGGAACAAAGGCTTGGCATTCGTCATGGTCATGTCCTTCCTGACATCGCTCTCTTGCTCTTTTTCTGGCTTCTTGAGTCGAACATGTAGCTCATTTGTTTTTCATTTTTTTTTCTTTTTGGAGAAGTATATTGGAGATGCCGTCTTTCGTGCAAGTATCGCTTAATTCCATCTGCCAGATTTTGCTGTCTCAGCTCCAAGTATTTCCTGATTTCCCAAGTGACATCCTTCCTCACGCAAGGTTCCGTAAGGTCATGGCATTCTTATGTTTTCAATCTTTTGCTCTTTTCATAGGTATATAATTTCCCTCTTCACTACCACATTGGTTTTGTCTGGAGCTTTACCTCCAGATTGCCACAGATACACTTTTTATGGACAGGTAAAAGACAAAACGGGGAAATCTATTTGCTAGACAAGAGACCAGAGTTCTGTCTCTACTGTCTTGGCATCATTCGTTCACTCTGTGACAGGGAGTTCTAATATTGGCTTACTGAAGTCATTTTGCTCAATAGCAGAGGAAATGAAGGGTAGGTACGCTTTCATCAGTCTGATCGGCCAGGCTGTGCTGTATTCGCAACCAACCCGCAAAGTCTTAGTAGCTGAGCACAACCGAGTTTGTTTTTTGATCGTGCTACATGCCATCAGCGGCTGGAACTTTCTTAACCTTGCTCAGCGTGGAGAATCGAGTAGGTCGTGGATAAGAGGGGTTCCGTCCATTGTCTCGTGCAACTGCCAGGCAGGAAAAACACATTGCCACTGGGGACTCTCCCACTGTCTGCCCAAAGCTTCTGCCCAGAACATACCATTTCACTTCTGCTCAAGTTTCATTAGCCGGAGTCGTACCTAACTTTAAGGGGCCAAGAAAATAGATCTCTCCTGTGTCAGCCACAGGAGAGCGGACAATATTCCAAAGCCAATTTTTGCTTCTTGTTGGGCTGTTGGTTTTCATTACGGGAGTTATCATACATCCTTCCAGTAAATTTCTTCGATTAAAAAACCAAGCCAAGCTGAAGTTAGCCAGGGTTAGTTTGTATTGCTTCAAAAAGAAAAAAAGCCACAGAAGGCATTGGACTTGGCATTGTATATGCAACTGAGCAGATTAGGAAAGTGAACTCTGCCTTACACTCTGGGCTGGTGTGAAGAAAGGGCACACACGTATTTTTCAAGGAAGAGGTTTAAAGAAACAGGGCATGGCAGGAGCCAATGTTTAGACGCAAATAACTATGGGCAGCCACCGCACGTCAGGCAAGGAGTCGGGTATTCATGCAGATGCTACCTAAGTTCATTTAATTCTTTATAAAAACAATTTGAGGGGAGTCTTATTATCTGTGACTTATATACACAGAAGCTGAGGCTCAGAGAGGAGGCATGACCTGTCCAAAAGCCACTTAAGCCAGCAAAGGACAGCTTTGCTTTAACTCTATCACCTGAGCATACAGCGGTGAAACGGAACCGCGCAAGGTGTATGTTGTAGGTACCCTTTGGTTTGGGGCGACTGGGAGTCACATGAAAGGTGGGAGGAGACCTGGAGTCCAAAGGGAAAGAGGTTGGAGCTTATTAATTAGGCAGTGAGAGGGAGGTTTTGAGCCATAGAGGGCATTAGCAGCAGAGCTATGATCGAGTGACTCCTTATTGATCTGCTATTGGTATCTGGACTGATTGGAAATGAGGCACCCTGGCGGCCTGGAGACCAGCTGGAGGAATGTTGTAAAAACTCTGAGAAGCCTGAATGAGCATGGGTGTTGGCAGTGGAAACAGAAAAAAAAAAAATTCTATCGAGTCTCCAGACCCATCAGGAATTGCTGAATGAAGTCTGAGTTCTCTCTATGTAGGTGGCTCCTACTTTTCATTACAGGTTTCTCAGAAACTTGCTCCCAGAAAAAGCCTGGATCAGAAGCAGGAAAAAAATAGGCAACTGCCGAAATGAGAATTGAGAAGTCTACACAACTCCTTCCCCCGCAATCACCTCTTTCCTATCAGTTATGGGGCCTGACCCTTCACCAATGCCCTTGATTCCATTGAGAGTCTCTTATTCAAGTGTGACTATTTGGGGACAAGAGGCAGAAGGGACGCTGGCAGGTTTCCTCATTGGCAATGCCCAGGCAAGTAACAGAAAGGTGTGGGAAGGATCTGGGAGGACTCTGCGAAGGACAGGGCACACGTTTTCCATAAAGTGGGCTTCTCAGCTCGGGTCACGGGGCCCAAAGTTGCTGGGTCTCCTATTTCAACAGAAACCTCACACCCAGATTTTTGGGGGTGGGAGCAAGCCCTCAAGTTAAACATATTGCAACCAGGGGCGTCTGGGTGGCTCAGTTGGTCAAGCGACCAACTCTTGATTTCGGCTCAGGTCATGATCTCACGGTTTCGTGAGTTCGAGCCCCACCTCGGGCTCTGTGCAGCCAGCTTAGAGCCTGTTTGGGATTCTCTCTCTCCCTCTTTCTCTCTCCCCCCCATCCCATGCACACTGTCTCTCTCTCAAAATACATAAATAAAACTTAAGAAAAATTTAAAAAATATTGCAGCCAGTTCACATTTCTTAATAGTACTGTGCTGGCCACATTCAGCTCTGTTTGTCACCTGGTGGGGGGGGTGGATTAAATTTTCAAACCATTTGATCAAAACCTTTCCAAATTGGAAGGCGCATGTGTAGTAAAGCTACATACAGAGCAGGTTCACGTGGATGGCTGAGATAGCGCACTGAGAAACTGGGCTCTAGGCACGGAGAGCCAGAGCCCTGGGCCCGCCCGGCGCTGGGCATCCTGGTACCTGGGCCTTGAAAGAAAGAGGGGCCAGGGCAGTGGCAATATTCCCTGCCATCCGGGCCTCCTGGCTGACCACCCAGAACTGGGTTTGGACCGGAAACAGGGTTGGGCAAAGCTAGTGTTTCCCCGGGCTCCAGTCGGCCCCTTCCCATTAACATTACAGTAATGCAGTTGTGTGGTGTTTGAAAAAGCGTCCCTAGTTACAGGGAATGATTTACAAGACACCAGACTCTGCATTTCAGAGGTCTCCAGTGCACCATAAAAAATATATTATAAAGGAATAATCTTTATCTGAGCGAAAGCGGCAGTGAAGGAAACTCATGTCCAGCTGAGAGCAGCAGTGAGCTTTTGTTCACTCAGGGAAAAGTCCGTGTTCTTCATCGTACTTGATTAACATTTCCTCCCTCTTTGGCACTAGGTATCTAGTTAATATTTAGACATTATATACATTTTCTTTCAACTGTTGTTCCTATTATGCGATCAAACAAAACCGGAGATGCCAAGCACATCAGCCGGCCCTGGGAAAGCAGACCCACCAGGCACCCAGCGGCGGCCAGCACGGTAAACAGGACTCACCGCAGCCAGCGCCTGGGAGAGCCGGGCCCCGGGGGTGTGCGCGGCCAGCCCCCCCGTCCCCAGGAAGCAGGGTTCCCTAGAGAGCCTCAGCTGATCCCGCTGCCTCTCCCTCCCACGCCGCCACCTCCCTGAGCAAAAGGCCGCGGGGAGCACTGTCTAGTTTTGAATCTTCCAGAGCCTTCTGATGTTTACCATTCCCCCCAGGAGAGGGAGGTGAGGGATGGCAATCTCTCGGCAAAGAAAATATACTTAAAAAAAAATTCAGGGAGGCGATGCACACGGACAACCTGCAACCTAACTTGTCCCTGCTCATTAGGCGTGCAGAGCGATGACGGGCTCAGTCCATCCCAGTCCAGGGAAATCGGAACTCCTTTAGCGCTAAGGCCCCCCGCCCCAAGGGGCGCGGGTGTACGCGTCGTGAAGGGTGTCGGGGAGGGGACGGCCTCATCTTTGGGGGCAGACGGCGCAGTCACCCGGTGGCGGGACAGAGGCGGAAGCTCTGGGGCTGGGAAACCTGGGGGTCTGTGTCAAAACTCCACCCAGAAGATGGGGAGGCTGGAAAGATGGAAGTTTGTGGGGGAAAACGGAGAAGAAATCACTGCCGGACCCCCGGCAGGAGGATATCCGGGGTGAGAGAAGGCGGGTCAGGGACGGGCCGAGCCGGCCTGGAGTCCCAGGGGAAGAGGGGAAGCGACAGCTCTCGGTCCTCGGGCCCCCAGCTCCTCGGTGCGCGGCTCCGGCGGCTGGCGCCGGTCTCCGTGTCCCTAAAAGTATCGGGAGAGGGATGGAGAGCGCCGCGTCCCAGGCTCCCCGGGGAGAGGGAGGCACGCGGGGCTGGGCGGGGCACGCCTCCAGTGCGCCGCGTGTCTGGGGGGGGCGCGATCTCCGCTCTCCCGGGCGCCCCAGCCCCAGCGCACGCCTCCGCTTCCGCGCCCCCCTCCGCAGGCGCGCGCGAGGCGCACTCCCCCTCCCTCGGCGGCGCGGGGCGCGCGCCCGGCCCCCCTCCTCCTCCCCTCCGCGCCTCTCCGCTCTCCCGGCAGAAAGTTAGCAGCGGGGAAGGAACTCGGGGCCGCAACAGCGCGCGGCGGCGGCGGCCGGGGCTGAAGCAGGAGCCGCGGCGGAGCCGGGGAAGCGGGGGCGCCGCAGACGGAGCAGGTGCGGCCGGCGGGTCCGCGCGCCCCCCTCGGTCCCCTTGCCGGCGGCTGAGGGGGGTGGTGGTGGTTGGGGGGGGCCGCCCGGACTCCGCGGGAAGAGTGGGGCGGGGGGGGGGGGCCATGCGGCCGGGCTCCCCCCCGGCGCAGCGGGACAGCGGCCAGGGCCGGGGGCGCAGCGGCATCGCTTCATGCAGCCGGGGCGGCTGGGCAGCGGCGGCGGCGGCGGCGGCGGCGGCGGCGGCGGGGGCGGCGGCTGAAACCATGTCCGGGCAGCGCCGGGGGCCGCCGCCGCTGCCGCCGCGAGCCGGGAGCCGCGATGGCCCCGTGGCCCGCACCTCCTCCGCCTCCGCCTCCGCCTCCACCTCTCGCCGCGCCGCCGCCGCCCGGCGCCTCTGCTAAGGGCCCGCCGGCGCGCAAGCTGCTTTTTATGTGCACCTTGTCCCTGTCCGTCACCTACCTGTGCTACAGCCTCCTGGGCGGCTCGGGCTCCCTGCAGTTCCCCCTGGCGCTGCAGGAGCCGCCGGGCGCCGCCGCCGAGCCCCCGCCGAGCCCGCCGCCACCCTCTCTGCCGCCTCCCCCCGTGCGCCTCGGCGCCCCCTCGCAGCCGCCCGCGCCGCCGCCGCCGGACAACGCGAGCCGCGGGGAGCCGCCCGAGCCCCCCGAGCAGCCCGCCGCCCCCGGGGCCGACGGCTGGGGGCTGGCGAGCGGCGGCGGGGGCGCCCGCGACGCCTGGCTCCGGACCCCGCTGGCCCCCGGCGAGATGATCACGGCTCAGAGCGCGCTGCTGGAGAGGGAAGCGCAGGAGTCCAGCACCACCGACGAGGAGCTCGCAGGCCGGAGAGCGGCCAACGGGAGCAGCGAGAGGGGCGGCGCCGCCAGCACCCCCGACTACGGGGAGAAGAAGCTGCCACAGGCGCTCATCATCGGGGTCAAGAAAGGAGGGACCCGCGCGCTGCTGGAGGCGATCCGAGTACACCCGGACGTGCGGGCGGTGGGCGTAGAGCCGCACTTCTTCGACAGGAACTACGAGAAGGGGCTGGAGTGGTACAGGTAGGACCCTGGGCGCGGCGGGAGGGGGTGGACGCGCGGCGAGACCCGCAGGGCGAGCCGCCGCTTTTCCGGGCCCTCGGACACCCGGGCGCCGCGGTCCGGGGAGCCCTTGGCCCCAGCGAGGGCTCTGTCAAGCCCCGGCGGGGGCTGCTCTGGGGGAGCGGCGGCGAGGGGCTGGACGCCGGTCAAGGAGGACTCTATTTCAGGGCGAGGGGTGGAGGTGTCGCCTTGCCCTGCCCGCCTCGAGGCTCCTCGTCCAGGGAGGTGCCTTCCGAATCTGCCCAGCTCCGAGCCTGGGAATCCCCAGCCTTCGTGCCCGCGGGGTGTTTCCCAGCCCTGGCTCTGGCGGGGCTCTGCGCTTCCGTGTGTGGGGACGCCGGCGGGGGGGATGAAGCAGGGTAGCGAGATTGATCTAGGGGCTTTGAGATCCCCTGGAATGTCTCAGAATCGCCCTGAAACGCATTTGCGTGGCTGGAATCCAACTTTAGTCTTTTCAGGTTAGAGCCAAATGACCCGGGAACGGTTAAACAAGGTGATGCTGGCCAGTTCTGGCTTTCTAGTAAAGACGGAGGGTGCCCCCATCTCCAGAACTTTCTATCCACCCGCTGGGTAGGTTTTGCATTGGGAGCACCAGTTGGTGCCCTGGGAGCTTTTACGCCCCGTGCCCGTGCCCTTTCTGTAACCCGAGCCTCCTTCGCTACAGATTGGAGCTTCTGTCTTGTGAAACGTTCACCTCTCGCCTTTTCCACCCTCTGCCAGTGGGGAGAAGAAGGGAGAAGAGCGGAGTAGAAAGTTAGGTGCAGGTAACATAAATTAATAATCCAGCTTTCTTGCCATAACATTGAACACGACACTGGTGTAGATGCTAAAATGCAAACCTCCTTTGCTTTTTTTTGGGGTGTGTTTTTTCTTTGCTTTTTTCCTCTGGTTTTATATCTCTCTGGAAAACAGATCTGGATGGCTGGCCCCATCTCGGCTGCATCTCAGTAATTAATTGCAATTGTCAAACAGAAACACAGGCTTTGTCAGCTAAAGTGATGTTATCATCTTAACCGAGCCAATAGGTAAAATACAAGGGTTGTTTCCTGATAAGTCTCCTTCCTGTTGAAGAGCTTTGCTTTCCAAGTTTAAATTACAGCCTGGGAAAGTTTTAGAAATAGCTTAACTTAAAAAAAAAAAAAGATAATAAATGGGTGTATTGTGATTGATTTCTTCCACTTTAAAAAACATGCCTTATGCTTTCAAAGCTTGAGAGAAGTACACTTAGGCATGAACATTCCAGCACATTAAACCGAAACAGCAAATGTGTCTGTTAATGTCTTGTCTGTTTCAACAGTGAGAACTAATTGCAATATTTTAGGAGGCTTCAAACAGCCCCTTCCTATCAAAACATAAAACAGCAAATGCCTAATTTAACTGGAAAATCAGTATTTATAACATCACAAGCCATGGCTTCCAGTTTGCGATTATAATTAAAAAGGTGTTAGAATGATTAGCGCCACAACAGCAAAATAGAGAGGGGGTATGATGTCTGGGAGGGCTGCGTTTGGTTGGTTTCGTTGGCTTGGTTGGTTTGGCGGGGGGGCATTCTGGTCTCTGCCGTGGGGTAGCTTCGGCCCTACGAGGGAAACGGTGGCTTTTTCCAATTCTAATTTTAAAGCTGTGTATCTCAGGAGAAGTGTCCAGTGCCGTTTCGGGGGAGAGAGAGGCATAAAGATCACATCTTTCCAACATGTGTTAGGGTTGCTTTGCAGCAGCTGGAAATAGAAAAGGGAGTGTTTTATTCAGATGACTTAAAGTTGGATGAAGGATTGCAGGGTGGAATGTGGGTCAGGAGGTCCCGTCCACGGGGCTGGGGGATTTTCTGAACGAGGAGCTAGGAGATGCCAGGTTTTCTTAATGTTCTTGCATACCGCGGCTGGGAGGAGAGGGTGTGGAGACTGCTATGATACGGCTGTGGAAGGGACTATCCCAGCACTGTGGTCCTCCCAGCCATCCCTGGTGTGGTGTTCGGGGCTGAGTGTGAATGTTTGGTACCCATCTGCAGAACTGTTCTACTGAAGACACGGGCAGATTCCCTTGATCCTCACTTGGGAGGACCATACGATTTCTCTGGGTGCCCCATCCTCTACCCCAGTGTCTCCCCCGTGGCAGATCCTTACAGTGCTTAGTGGTGCTGACTGCAAATGCCCGAGAAGCATTTCCGTAAGGCAGAGGGTATCGTTAGCCACCCCGACCTGGCTGCTAAGTCTTCTAGAAACCCCTTTGGGCCCCTGGGAGTGTGCCGGGGCTGCTTGGATACCTCTCCAGCCTTACCAGGGACAGCAGTGCTTGGAGGCTTGTTTGTGGGATTTTCAGAGGCTCTCTGTCTTCGGGCTCTTCTCTCTCTCTCCCTTGGAGGAAGAGGGATGACATCCTCATTATAACGTAGAAGAGGAAAGAAACAGTGGCATCAGGTCAGACCAGTAAGAGAAACCCTTCCTCTTGTGTCTCTGGTCCAACCGCACCGTTTTTTTTCTTTTCTTTTTTTTTTTTTACGTTTATTTATTTATTTTGACAAAGACCGGAGGCAGTGCAAGTGGGGGAGGGACGGAGAGAGGGAGAGGGAGGATCCCAAGCAGGCTCTGCACCTGTCAGTGCAGAGCCCGATAGGGGGCTGGAATGCACGGAGCTTTGAGATCATGACCCGAGCGGAAACCAAGAGTCGGACAGCTGCATCTCTACTCGGTCGCGTGTGTACTTGACGGGTCACGCTTGCTCGCCACCCGAGGTGTGGTCTGTGCAACATCTTCCTCTGCTTGCCAGATGAGAGGGCCACAGACTGATGGGAGGTTTTGATTCTCCCCGACTTGTTCTCTTTCCTTTTTCTTTGCCGTGCGCTTCCCCATAGGCTGCTAATTCTGCGAGTGTTTCTGGTGTTTGTTTTTTCAGCCAGAGGGAGAAGAACTTGGGGCAGGTGCTTGGGTGACACTGGTTCGGGCTTTCCTCCCATCCCGGCTAAGCAGCCCTGGGAGTTTTATTTTCTCGGTGCTGCACCAGTCATGTCTAAATCCGGGTTTTGCTTTCTCCCGTTGCTGTTGATCTAATGTGATTTAAAAACACTTTTGAGATTAGGACATGTGCATCCGATTTCCGGGCAAGATAGACTAATGGATTAGGATGGGGGGTGTTAAAAGCTGGGGAGAAGCAAGCCTCCCTTGGTGGATTGACACAGGCCAGTGATTAACGGGTGGGGAGGTAGACTCAACCCTCCGCTCCCCACCCCCCCCAAACCAATAACGGAAAAAGGCAGAGCCACAATGCACCTTTCAGAATGGGCTGATCCAAGCTGTGTCTGGGCACAGACCTCATACTCCTCTAAGGGGCGGGACCTGGTGGCGGGCCGACCCAGCAGAACTCATCACGGTGACAGGGCTGCCTTGAGGTGCTGCCTCCCTTGTGGTTTACAGGCTGTACAGGGACCATGTGACTGCTTTGCTTTGGAAACCACTCAGCTCCAGGGCGACGGGAAGCGACCCTCCCTGGTTTCAAGCTGTCTTCGCTGCCGACAGTTGATACGCTCAGCCCCCTGGCTGGGGAAGATCACTCAGGAAAACGGTTCCCATGGCCTGGCTCCTGCTTCCCAGAGGAACGTGGTCACAGCAGCACTGGGTGCACGTGGAATCTGGAGAGAGAACGAGGGAGGACGCCAGAAAGGCTCTGGCATTTATGGAATACCTGTGACTTACAGCGGCTGGCACGTTGTAGATGTCCTATCACATCTGAGCGTAACGGTGAGGGCTGTGAACTTACAGGTGGCTCCTGGACCAATCCCTTGCCCAGGATTGCTCAGCTGGTCCGTGGTTGAGCTGCCCACATCTGTCCAATCTCATGGTGCTACTTTCTTCCCGCCCCACGTAAAATACTACCTTCTTACGTTTAACAAACATGTGATGATATTTAGCACGTACCTGGTTCTGTTTTAAGGACGGGGTAAAGTGGCGAGTAAGCACTCGGTGCTCCTGAAACTGACATTTTGGTGGTGGGGAGGGGAGACCGCAAACAGCCTTCCTTTTCACATTTTTAATGCGGCTACTAGAAAATTCAAAACGACACTCGTGACTCAGGTTATATTTCCACTGGGCAGGGCCCCTAGTAGAGCAGTGCTTTTTAAACTTCAAGTGGGTGTGGATCACCTGGGATGCTGTTAACATACGCGATTCTGATTCAGCGGGTCTAAGGAGGGGCCTGAGAGCCTGCATTTCTAACTTCTGATCTCTGGACCTCACTTTGAATAGTAGAGGTCTAGAGGGAAATTGGTGTGTGTGCGTGTATGCACGCCTGTGTTAAATTAGATCAGATGGCTGGGGAAAACTTCTCTGTGAGGGTGATGCAAACGAAGTGAAAGAGTTAAGATCCTGTCACGTAAAGATCTGGGTAAAGAGGTTTCCAACGGGCGTGGGGGGAGAGCAGGTGCAAAGGCCCTGAGGTGGAATCAAGCCTTGTGGCTTTATACAGTGTTCTTTCATTATTCCCAAAGCACAGCGTTTGTAGATGGACAAAACTGGGTTCAAAATGTGGTTTTACAACCTACTGGTTGGATAATTTTTGGAGAGATGGCTGATTTGACATCACCCAGTTTCAGTTTGTTTATCTGGGAATAATTCCTTCCTTGCAAGGTTGTTGGGAGGAATAAATGAAGTAATAAAGGTGAGTGTATTTTCTGAAAAAATGAGTATCCTAGAGCAGAAATCCAAATGGACCCAACTACGTTTTTTTTTTTTTGTTTGTTTGTTTTAATTTCTCAAATCATTTTGGTCTCACATGCTTTACCTTTGATCACAGCTGTCCTAATATTGACATACGAGTCTCTTAGTGGGGATGTTTTTGGGAAAAGTCTAATAATGATTGGTTGGCTTTGCAATCTACAGCTGCTTGACCTTTTCGACCACGGGTCACCAACTCAGATACCCAGTGAAATAGACCAGGCGGGGAGAAACTTGGGGCGTGTGCTCTGTCTACAGGTCACGGCTCCTGCTCTCTGATCCAGCTACCCCCTTCCACGTGCAGATATCCTCACATCCTCCGTTTGGTTAAGAGGAGGGCTTTGATGTGAAAGCTCTTGGTTTTTAGCATTGGCAAACGGATGAAAATTTCTTAAAAGCGTTGTGTGGGCCAGCACCGTGGGACAAACAGAACACGTCTGTGGGCTGGATACGCTACCAGTTTGCGACCTCTGGTTTAAACTCGTTTCGGAACTGGCATACCCATACCCTTGGCAGTTGCCAGAATTGTGGCTTCCATGTGCTTATTTCAGTGTAGATTTTCCGCCCCTTTTCAGATTTTGCAACAGCAAGGGGGAAATACCTCCCAGATCTATTGCAACAATAACAAAAGGAACGGGATATACACAGGAACATTGAGGCGGAGGAAGACAGGTCACAAATAAATTTCTCTTTTGTTTCCAGTGAGCGTTTTCTTGAAGGCGGGACAACTCTTCAGTTGTTCCCTCATTAATCAGGAGTGCCGGTATGTGATCCGGATCGATGAATTGCACCTATAAAATAGATTCCGGTCAGGTGGGTTCAGTAAGACCTGAGAGATGGAATAATTGGGTTCTAGCTTTTGCTCTGCCATGTTGCTAGTTCTGTTGGACCTCAGATTACTTTGTTTCTTTCTTTAAAAAAGTTATTTTTCCGTTTTTTAGATGAGACTATGTTGTCTCCATAGGGTCCATCCGCGGAAATACTTTGGTCCTAGAGCCAACTTCTGTGTTAGACTTTTTGGAGGGAGGAAGCCAGTAGGGTGAAGCAGCATTTTTCAGAGCATGTTTTTACATCCGTCTCTGAGTCAGAAGCCACGGCGTCTTCCTCCTGTGATCACCAAGCCTCAATTACTTCATCTGTAGAATGGGCACAATATTACTTCCAAAAGGGGTTATGTGATGATAAAATGAAAGGAATTGTGATGTAGGAAATTTCGCTCGCCCCTTCTTTCCTGTCTTTCTCTCTCCCTTTCCCCGTGCCATTCTTCCTTTTCCTGCATTTCTTTTCTTTTTTTCTTGCCCGTAAGTACTAAAGGTCCTAAAGAGAAAGCTGTAATGCATTTTTCATTTGAATATAGCCTTTTATTTCAAGATTATGTCTGAATGAGGGATTTCAAACCCTGAAGCAGCTCTTAAGTAGCTCTCTAGAGAATAATCAAAACCAGATTCCAGAATTTAGTCTATTGTAACTTGAGCTGAAGGAGGAGAAGAGTCTGATTTCACGAAGTAACCACCGCCAGAATCCTTCACCAAGGGGACGGGGTAGGGGAATGGGCTGGCCCTTCGGGCTTGTGCGCTGACGTTTTCTTGAACCTACAGGAGAAGTGATGCTGCTTGGCCTGGAAAGCTACAGAGACATCTAGAGTGCCAAGGGCGTGCTTGCCTTCAGTTTTTCTGCAGAACTGAAAGCATTTGAGAATGCAGGACTGTTCTAGAAGGCCCGACCAAACACCTTGGCTTGAGATTTGGCTCCTTTCACTGGTGGTCTCCAACTGTCATGACACGATTTATTTCTTTTTCTTCTTCTTTTTCTTTTTGTTGACCGCACCAGTCATTTTTACTGTTAAACGGAGTCAGGAGAGAGGCCTTGAGATTTTAGGTGGATGAGAGGTGGCTGGGGTTGTATGGTAAGAAGTTTTAAAGGTTTTGGTTTTGCATAATGGATGATATCTCTGGAACCGATTGAACCACCGCCCTGTTAAAGTAATCTCTTGATTCCATTGGTTTCTGCGGTTTAACAAGCTCCCTCTATAACTGTCTGGGGAATTTCAGTCTGAAATTATAATTCACTAAGGGAGCCTTTCAGCCCATCTTGCCATTAATTAAAAGCAGGCGGTTGAATGTTTTTGTTTTAATACTCACTAGTTAGGATTCCTCACTTTAATTTTTTTTTCAACCTTTATTTAAGAATGTACAAAGCATATTCATGGGGAAACAAAGCAACGCATGAATTAGACAATATTTTTTTTGGTTGCAAGTAATAGAAATTGAACTTAAGCTACAGAAAAGGTAATTTACTGGCTTAAGTAATTAGGAAGTCTAGGGGATAATGACTTCAGGTAAAGCTGGATCCAGGGGCTCAAATGATATCACTAGGTCTCTGTCTCTTTCCATTTTTAAAAAATTTTTAAAAAATACATATTTTTTAATTTTTAAAAATGTTTATGCATTTTTTGAGAGAGGGCCTGAGCATGAATGGGGGAGTGGCAGAGAGAGAGAGAGAGAGGGAGACACAGAATCCGAAGCAGGCTCCAGGCTCCGAGCTGTCAGCACAGAGCCCGATGTGGGGCTTGAACCCATGAACTGTGAGATCACGACCTGAGCTGAAGTCTGATGCTCATCTGACTGAGCCACCCAGGTGCTCCTCCGTTCTTTTTTTAAAATTTTTTTATTAAAAAAATTTTTTTTTCACATTTATTTTTGAGAGACAGAGAATGAGTAGGGGAGGGGCAGAGAGAGAGGAAGACACAGAATCAGAAGCAGGCTCCAGGCTCCGAGCTGTCAGCACAGAGCCCGATGTGGGGCTTGAACCCATGAACTGTGAGATCACTACCTGAGCTGAAGTCTGATGCTCGTCTGACTGAGCCACCCAGGCGCCCCTCCATTCTTTTTTTTTAATTAATTTATTTTTGATAGAGACAGAGAAAGCACGTGAGCTGGAGAGGGGCAGGGAGAGATGGAGACAGAGGCTCCAAGGTGGGCTCTGTGCTGAGAGCTTGAACTCTCGAACCACGAGATCGTGACCTGAGCCAAAGTCGGACGCTTAAACGTTTCAGCCACCCAGGCGCCCCCTGTCTCTTTCCGTTCTTTGCCATGGTTTTCTCTACCTTGCTTTATTCTCAGATAGGTCATCTCACCATATTTTAGGTAACTAGGTAAGCAGCAACCTCAGACAAATAGATTTTATGTTTATCAATTCTTTTGGAAGTCCTTTTTCTTAGGAGCTTCTGTAAGAGATTCCTGGAGATTCCTCTGGCCCAGGTCGGGTGATGAGCCCGCTCCTGCAGCAGTCAGGGTGCCATACTCCAATCAGGCCTGGGTGATGTGGTCACTCTTTTAGGTTGGGGTAGTGGTGGGGGCAGGGAAACAGAGTTAGTCTCACTGAAACTAGGGGATAGTCTCCCCTAAGGACCAGGTGTTCAAGGCTTCTGTTGCTCGAAGTGGGGGCCAGTTAAACCACATGTTTGTTAAACATACGAAGAATCCAGTCTGGGACAGATGCCTGATCTATCTGAGTATTTTAACTTAGAGAGAGGTACAGGGGCGCCTGGGTGGCTGAGTTGGTGAAGCGTCCAACTCTTGATTTCGGCTCAGGTCACGGTCTCACGGTTCGTGACTTCGAGCCCCGCGTCGGGCTCTGTGCTGACAGCACGGAGCCTGCTTGGGATTCTCTGTCCCTGCCTCTCTCTCTTACTGTCCCTCCCTGGCTCTCTCCCCTTCAAAATAAATAAATAAACTTAAAAATTTTTAAATAAAAAAAGAAAGAGGTACGAAGGGTTAGTCTGGGGAAGTCCAATGTTATTTTTATTTTATTCATTCGTTTGTTTACTATTTAAACATGTACTGATTGTCAGCTGTGTGCTGAGGTCAGACATGAATCAGTCATGACCAGTGGTCTGCAGGAGCTAAGAGAATGGGGAAATGGACAAGTAAATGATTATACTCCAAGGTAAGGAAAGCTCGGGCCAAGTGGGGTTTATTCCAGGAATAGAAGGATGGTTCGATCTTAGGCAATCAAACTATGTGATCTGCTCTTTTTTTTTAAATTTTTAAATTTTTTAAAATTTATTTTTGAGACAGAGAGAGACAGAGCATGAGCAGAGAGGGAGGGAGACACAGAATCCGAAGCAGGCTCCAGGCTCTGAGCTGTCAGCACAGAGCCCGACGCGGGGCTCGAACTCCCAAACTGTGAGATCATGACCTGAGCCGAAGTCGGATGCTTAACCGACTGAGCCACCCAGGCGCCCCTATGTGATCTGCTCTTACCATGAGCAAATGAGAACGATCCCGTGGTTCACCTTATGGCTGCCAAAAATACAGCTGATAATGTTAAATATTTATTCCTGGTGTGTAGAACACCAGCTAATAAAATAGGATCCTCCCTGAAGCCAACGTCGTCTTTAATGGTGTAACGCTAAAAACATTCCCGCTCAATTCCAAACAAGGCCAGAACGCCCGTGCCCGTAACAATCACTGTTGTTTACCTTTGTTCAGGAATTTGATAAGATAATGCACTTGGATGAGAAACAGAACGAGAAAGGGGGAGGTAGAATTTTCCCCTTGGCCCCCAGTTTCATCTTTTAATGGAAAACCCAAGATAACTAGTCCATCCCTGAATCTATTCATTAAGGGGATCGGTAAGAAAATTTCTATGCAAAACCTAGTTTTCCTGTATGCCTACGCCAGCCGTGTTGAGAGTATAAGGAGAGAAAATACTCTATTTCTAGGAGCGACCAAAGAAATGAAACAACTAGGAATACGTTTAGCAAAAGTTGCACGAACAAAATTTTATTACTTCACCAAGGGGCATCAGAGAAGAGGGGACTTGTTTCTCTAGGATGGCATGTCTTTTTTCTTCCATCTGCTCCCCCCCCCTTCTCCCTCCTATTCCTCCCCCTCCCCTTCTTTTTTTTAAATTTTTTAAATTTTTAATTTTTTTATTTTTTTCAATATATGACATTTATTGTCAAATTGGTTTCCATACAACACCCAGTGCTCATCCCAAAAGGTGCCCTCCTCAATACCCATCACCCACCCTCCCCCCCCCCCTTCTTTTTCATTGGGATTCTAGAGATGGTCTTCCCTGTACGGGACGAGCTGTCAGGTGGAGGTCAGGCACGTTCGAAAGTCGTCTGAGGATATTGTTTCTCTGAACGTGGCCCAAATGTTGGACTTCGTATCTAGGATTCTCTTACTTCGCACGTTCTGTCCGTTCAGACTTACACGCCGAGTAACAATTCCTTGCTGGGGAAGCTGGCGGCCTTACATCCCCAATTCAAGGGTGGTCTGGCCGTGCCAAGGTGTGGATTAACATTCCGACGGGTGTGAATTAGTAAATGCAGATCCACGAGGTGAAACACAAAGTCGGGGATTAGTGATGGTTATTTTCAGTGGAACAGGGAGATGAAGGTTTGGGGCAGGGGTGGGGGGTGACTGTCGCGTCGTGGTCGTGTCCGCTCTTCTCCAAGCACTGGCTTCGTTCAGGTGGAACCTTGGGACGGGGTCTTGTCATCACCGGTGTTTCCCACGGGAGTGAACTAATGCACAAACAGGGCAAGCCCTTGGCCCGGGACACTGGAGCTGGGCTTCAGACCCAAGGCTTTGGCCCCAAACACATGGCATCTTCTCTTACTTGTCTCGAGGCTCCTGTCCCCTGGAAGGGTTGTCTTTCCAGCCGCGTGGGAGTGACTCCTAATTACACACCTTTCTCTGCCAGACACTCTTGGTTTCCGCGCGCAGATGGACTAACTGACGTGCAGGACGGGCTGGATAGGGGATCTGCTCCCAACAACAGACTGGCAGCGGCCTCCTTCCTGCCGTGGGCCCTCGGTCGTTCCTGCTTGAGGGATGGGTTTTTTTTTTTTAAGTTTTATTTATTTATTTTGAGAGACAGAGAGCACACGCTCGCAGGGGAGGGGCAGAGAGAGAGAGAATCTCAAGCAGGCTCCGCGCTGTCAGCTTGGAGCCCAACACGGGGCTCGAACTCCTGAACCGCGAGGTCGTGACCTGAGTTGAAACCAACAGCTGGACCCTTAATGGACTGAGCCACCCCCGGGGGGCCTCTTAAGTGGCTTTTTCCCCCCGTTCCCTCCTCCTGGAATACTCTACCCCTAGACTTTAAACTACCTGTGTCTGCTCATCCTTCAGACGTTGGCTTAAATTCCCTCTCCTCAAAACGACATTTCCCAGCTATCTAGTTTTTTTTAAAAACCTGCTTCTGTGTCTGAGCTTGTCCGCGGTTTTATCTTCTTCACAGCATGTATGACCCTCCCAGATCACCCGAATTACCCATTTCGCTCTTGCGGGAAGGAGAAATACAAGGGGTCCTGTCCATTGTTCATGTGCCAGCACCCAGAGCTGCGCCTGGCACACAGTAGGCGCTCCATAGTGGTGGCTGATGAAGCACAGATCTTGAATCAGTGAACCAGTGAATACAAGGAGTGCCTTCCGTGCGCTAAGTTTTCTTGCAAAACTTCAGGCTTCTGGAAAGAAAGAACACATTTCTTGGGAACTCTGGCTAGGAATTGTTCTAGGCTCTTTGGCGATGCTATTTTTGCAAAGCCTATTTTTGGGTGCAAGAAAGAGAAACCCACTCAACCCAGCTGTGTGGGCTAGACAGTCTCCCCAAAAGGTTCCCTACAGCTCACAACATTGTCTCCTCTGGTCCCCACAGCAGCCTCACAAAGGAGGCACTTTCTTACCCCACTTGTACATAGAGAGTCCGATGTTCAGAAGGGCCTGTGACAGTGCCGCGGTCACACAGGTGGGTTGTCCCAAGGCAGGTGTCTTTTCACTGTAACACGTGGCCTTTAGAGGTGTCACCGACAGCATCTTAGAAGGGCTTGGGTTATTTCGGACGGACCGTTATGTGCCAAGAATGATTTGGGTTCCGTTTCTCCAAACGCATGATCAGAACTATGTTGTTCGCCTTTTAGTAATTAAACAGTTACACAGAGGCCCTGTGTTGGATTTGTTACTCACTACAGGTACAGGTACACCCTCCCCTTTGCCCCCAGGTTAAGGCTTCTGCAGGGTGTTGGAGTTGAGGACATTGGAGGCAGACGGCCTTGAGTGCCCCTGTCACAGGCCGCTCTGACTCCTCGAAGCTGCGTGGGGTTTTGAAAACTAAAGCGGGACCTGTAGTCTGAAATTCAGGATGTGAGGCTGTGTCTACCTTGCTTTGTGTGCATGGGGCACATAGTTAGCCTTTGAGCCTTTGTTTTCTCATCTCTAAAATGGGAATCACAGCCTCTGAGAACGCCACGGTGATTTTGCAAGGAGAGAACGGTGATGATGTGCTGGGATCTGATCTGCGTGGTCCGTGCGCATCAGTTGTTATTAACCTGCGCACGTTTTCATGAATTCCCCCAGGTAATTGGTTTTCTGGAACGTCGCACTCCAGGGAGTGCCTGAGATACAGGACACTCTTCTCATAAACTTAGACTGAGTTTAATTTACAGAAACTGTTACGTAGCACGGATACATCAAACGTTGGTTGGGGCCGATGGCGTAAAGATCCCAGGGGGGCACCTGAGTGGCTCAGTTGGTTAAGCGGCCGACTCTTGATTTGGGCTCAGGTCATGATCTCACGGTCTGTGGGTTCGAGGCCCATGTCGGACTCTGTGCGGACAGCTCGGAGCCTGGAGCCTGCTTCGGGTTCTGTGTCTCCCTCCCTCTCTGCCCCTCCCCCGCTCGTGCTCTGTGTGTCTCTCTCTCTGTCTCAAAAATAAATAAACATTAGGGAAAAAAAAAAGGATCCCAGGAATTCCTCGAGAATATCACTCTGCATTACTCTCCCCTGACCACCATCTTGCTATACTGAAAAACCCTAAAAAGCTGCATGTAGGCCATGTTTCCTCGTTAGGATTGCTCTGCAGTTGGTGACCTTTGGAAGCACCCAGAAGGTTCTCTCTTGTTACTCTCAGTCGAGCCACCATCTCACTGTTTTATGCACCCTGTCTGCGTTTCCCAAGTTGTGTTCGCTTCCTGCCCTCGGGCTGCCTGACCAGCTGCTTTCTGACGGCCGGAAAGGCGGGATCATGCCCCCCTCCCCACAAATGTCCCCATCCTGACGGCCGGCCAGAACGTGTCAGTGTGCTAGATTGCGTGACAGAGGGGAACCAAGCCGCAGGTGGAACTGTGGTTGCTACAGAGCCAGCCCTGATGTGGGAATTTTGCGGAGTCACCTGGACGGGCCATTGTGATCGCAAAGATCCTTTCAAGTGGAGCAGGGAGGCGGAGGGAGAGAGGGATGGCGGTTCGAGAGGCTCCCGGCCCACTGTTGCTGGCTCTGAAGCTAGAGGAAGGAGCCCTAAGCCAAGGAATTCAGGCAGTTTCCAGAAGTGAGGGAAAAGGGGAGGAAATCGATTCTCCCTTAGAGCTTCCAGAAGGAACGCAGCCCTGTTGATGCTTTGATGTTAGCTCTAGGAGACCCACTTCTGACTTCTAAACCTCTTTTTTCTTTTAATGTGTATTTACTTTTGCGGGGTGGGGGGGACACAGAGAGAGAGGGAGACACAGATTCTGAAGCCGGCTCCAGGCTCTGAGCTGTCAGTACGGAGCCTGACGCGGGGCTTGAACTCACAGACCGTGAGATCATGACCTGAGCCGAAGTCGGACGCTTAACCGACTGAGCCAGAACTCTTAATCGACTTCCAGAACTCTTAAGCCCGTCGGCTCGTTGTGGTCGTTGTGGTTACGGCAGTGGGACCCTCTCCTCGGACATCTCCGGCGGCCCCCTTGTTGTTTCTTTTCTTCCCTTGCTTTTTTTCTCCCTTCCTGGAAAATCATCACCTTCTGGGCCCTTGTAGGCCTCTTGCCAAACAGCCACGTGGACGTCAGCATCCAGATGGACCCTGTGCTAGTTAGGGCTGAAAACAAAAGCGCCAGAACGCAGAGACCCCAACACGCGGTGGCTTAAATGCCATGGGTGGTTTTTCTCTTACATGATGAAAGGTGATATTCAGAGTTTGTAGCGGTCAGTGCCGCCTGGCGACCAGTCACCCGGAGGAAGCACAGGCTGCAAGCAGGGAGTTCAGGTTGTGCGTGTTTGCACAGCGGCCCCGCGTGGACACGCCAGCCAGCCAGTGTAGACTGCCGGGGCAGCCGTGCTCCCCAAGGTCGTTCAGAGACGCACGTTCTGTTCTTTCTGTCCTGTTCCTCTGCCCGTCGCCCAGGGAGCTCGTTAGAGAAGCAGACTCTTCAATCCCCTCCCAAACTTTCTGAAGCCAAATTTGAATTTTGAGAACGTACTTGGGGGATGATGATACACAGAGGTTGAGCAACAGGGCCTTGGAGCAAGGTTTTTCGGCCTCAGCGCTGTTGGCATTCTGTGCTGGGACATTCTTCACCGTGGGGACTGTCTCGGGCATTTGTAGGGCGTTTAGCAACCTCTCTGCCCCCCCCCCCCCCCCCAGATGCCAGGACTTAGTCCCTCACCCTCAATTTTGACAGCCAAAAATGTCTCCAGACTTGCCCAATGTCCTGTGGTGGGGACAACGTGCCTCTGATGGAGAGCCCCCCCGCCTTAGAGGGTTTTTCTCTTCCGCAAGATCAGAGCCGCGTTCCAGCCGGTGATAAACAGGGTGCAAGTCTAGGAAGGGATTTCTTCGTGAGCACACGAGGCAGAAGCGACACCCATAACTTCTGCTCGCATTCTGTCCGTGAGAATTTTGTTGTGGGGCCACATCCAGCCGCAGAGCAGTCTGGGGACCGTATCGGGTGTCTCTGGGCCCAAGGAGGAGGAGAGAAGGGGTCTGGGGGACAGTCGGCTTCCATTAACGTAACTAACACAAGAATATGGTCTTCCTGTATGTATCTCTCTTTATTCTCTTCTATCAAGGGGTAGAGCTGGCTGGCTGGGTGAAATAAGTTGATATAAATAAATTAGGCATATATTCTGCAGTTGGAATACCAAACTATTTTAGGGGCTCACAGGATATTTTATTTATTTTTTATTTTTTTAAATTTTTATTTATTTTTTAGAGAGACAGAGACAATGCGAGTGGGTTGGGGCAGAGAGAGAGGGAGGCACAGAATCCGAAGCAGGCTCCAGGCTCCGAGCTGTCGGCACAGAGCCCGATGTGGGGCTTGAACTCACGAGCTGCGAGATCATGACCTGAGCCGAAGTCGGACGCTCAACTGACTGAGCCACCCAGGCGCCCCCAGGATATTTTAGATGAACACATACAATTTACCTGATTCTGTGAGACTGTATTTTGATATCGGGAGTTTGGGGGCACCTGGTGGCTCAGTCGGCTAAGCGTCAGACTGCGGCTCGGGTTGTGAACTCGCGGTTCACGAGTCGGAGCCCCGCATCAGGCTCTGTGCAGACAGTGCGGAGCTTGCTTGGGGTTCTTCCTCTCTCTGTCCCTCCCTGCTTTTTCTCTCTCTCCCTCTCAAAAAAAAAAAAAAAGTGTCCTCTAAACTTCAGTCATGAGTATTACTCTTGTAGGTTTTGTTCCCCGTGTATTGATTCTCTTACTTGAAAAATAATAATTAAAAGGTTTGTAAAGATTTTATCTTTACTATAAATGCGTTGGATGGGGTGGAGATACACATACATATACACGCGTTTATGTTATGTACGTACATATGTATATATTTGTCTGTCTGCCTACATGCATATGTATCTAGCGTGTTATGTATCTATCTATGTATCTGTTTATTTGGTACTGCCCTCCCCCTCCCCGGGCTTCTGCAGTAGACTTCTGCTCCTGTCCCTGCTGACACTCTGGCCCCTCTGTATCCTGCTCTCCACACAGTAAGTGTAGTAAGTGATCGTTTTAGAACATAAACCAGACTGTATCCCTCCCGTACTTGAAATTTCCAGTGGTTTCTTGTCAACGTGGAAGGAAATTCTAAGTCCTGACCATAATCCACGGACCCAACAGAATCTGAGCCCTGCCTGCCTTTTCAACCACATCCGTTGGCCTCTTCTCTTTGTCTTCTGCTTGAGCCACACTAGCCTCCCAAGAAGCATAACACGGCCCTGCCTCAGGGCCTTTGCACTTGTGGCTCCGGCCGCCTGTATTGCTTTTCCGTAGATAACTGTGCGGCTCACATGCTTTCTTCGTTTGAGCCCTCTGCTCGCCTGCCTCCTCGTCAGCATGGCTTTTTCCTTTACCACGTGGACTCATGCACTCCTACTGATAAAGGCTCCACTCACTGGAAGATGCTCGTATATACAGTATTGCCATTAATACGCACCTACGTTCAGTGGTACTCCACCCTTACCCAGATTTCTGGTGTCTTAATTTCCTGGTTCCTAAGCCCTCCCTTCTGGAGGGAAGTCTGGTTTTTGATCTGGTGCCACAAAATGACCTTGACATTGCTGGGGTCTATTTAAAAGATGTTTACGGCTCCGCTATACCTGTTATTTAAGTATACTGCCACTAGGTGGTGATCATGGGACATGGGCTGAGTCCAAAGTACAGCGTTTCTTGAGATCACAGGTGTGGGTGGTTCCTTGCTCCTTCCATCCTGGGTTAACCCTGCATGTTTGCCCCAGTAAAATAAGAGGCTTTATAAAAGTTCATTTTAAGTAAACAGTAAACAAGACACCCATACAGATGTTTAGAGCATGTTTAAAACAAGCAAACTCTGGTACAAACTCTGTCCTCTTCTCAGCCAGTTCTGTGTGTTCAGATACAGAGAGAATATCACCAGGTGGCCCTTGTCTTTCCTTCTGAGCGCTCCTGTGACTATTTGGATATGAGCAAACCACGAACATAATCACGTTACCATATGTGAATGTTGACACATTTAATATTAGAAAATATCTTTATTTTTTATTTTATTTAAATTCAAATTAGTTAACATACAGTGTAGTCTTGGTTTCAGGAGTAGAACCCACTGACTCATGTCTTACATATGACACCCAGTGCTCATCCCGAAAATGCCCTCCTTAATGTGCATCGCCCATTTAACCCATCCCCCCGCCCACGTCCCCTCCAGCAGCCCTCAGTTTGTTCTGTGTATTTGAGAGTCTCTTATGGTTTGTCTCCCTCTCTGTTTTTATCTTAGTTTTCCTTTCCTTCCCGTGTGCATCTGTTGTGTTTCTCAGATTCCAAACCAGTGAAATCATATGAGATGTGTCTTTCTCTGACTCACTTACTTCGCTTAGCATAATGCCCTGCTGTTCCATCCACGTTGTTGCAGATGGCAAGATTTCATTCTTTTTAATGACCCTGTAATATTCCATTATATATATATATATGTTTGTGTGTGTGTGTGTGTGTGTGTGTGTGTGTGTGTGGACACCCCCCACATCTTCTTTATCCGTTCGTCACTCGATGGACATTTGGGCTGTTTCCCTAATTTGGCTATTGTTGATCGCACTGCTGTAAACATTGGGGTGCATATGCCCCTTCGAATCAGCATTTTTGTATCCTTTGGATGAATTCCTAGTAGTGCAATTGCCTGGTTGTAAGGGAGTAGAAAATATCTTTATAACACACATGCTGGACATTAACTGGGTGCCCTGTCCGCTTCACATCTGAAAACTGCATGGTGATTTCGACCAGCAAATCCCACGACGTCGCCCAGAACGACGAAGTTTCTTATTTAAACAGACCAGAGCAGTGAGTTTGTTCTGAACCTACTGGTTCTCATCCATGTACGTATCACTGTGTTGACAGCTCCTTCTTACAAGTTTCCCCTCAACTCTCGTGCTTGGTGCTCCTAGGTGTTGCTGGGATTGTGTCTTTCTTCCGGTTTCTTTCTTTCTTTCAAAACATTTTTTTAACGTTTATTTATTTTTGAGAGAGACGCAGAGCACGAGTGGGGAAGGGGCAGACAGACAGAGAGAGAATCCGAAGCAGGCTCCAGGCTCTGAGTTGTCAGCACAGAGCCCGATGCGGGGCTCGAACTCACAAACTGAGAGATCATGACCTGAGCCGAAGTCGGACGCTTAACCACCCAGGAGCCCTTCTTTTTTTCCTTTCTTCACCTCTCGTCTGCCGGGAGGAAGAAATTGCCCCAAGTCACAACATATGAGAGCGTGTTTGAAGAAAATCTTTCCCTGTGGCTTGAAACTTGGTTTCGGCTACAGATTTTTATGGGTTACGACTCTTCTGGCTTAAACACACAGAAATTCCAGGTAAAATCTGAACAAAGCATGAACCAGAATGGAATTAAATGGCTTCTGTATCTGAGAAGTCCTGGGTTGGGGTGGCCTCATTAGGGCTTAAACCGTGTCCCCAGATCTCTCACGTCCAGTGGCCAGTCCTTGTTTGTGGCCAGTGACAGGGAGAGAACGGAGCCCTAATGAGGCTCCCCTGGGGGCGTTTTCCAGAACCAGGATGAGGTTATCCAGGGAGGGAAATGGGTGCTGGTATCCAAACAACAGATGTCTGTTTCCAGACTCTTCTGTTCAAATGGAATCTCTCCCCAAGGCACAACCGAACAAAACAGGCACACTAATTGTTGTGTTGGCTTGCGTTGGAGGTAGGAGGTCCTGTTCTGTGTCTTTCTATCAGGGTGGGCACGGAGCGGCTCAGAATCTCCCTCTCCCGGCTTGAAGGTTCTGCATCCCTTCTTTAATGTGGAAAAGAAAGTAGGAAGGGGAAAAGAGAGAGAGGGAGAGAAAAGACCAGAAACTTGTCTAGTCTCTGTACCTAAGTTGTGAGAGATCCTGAAAGAACAAACCTAGAGAGCCTGCCCCTCAGAAATCACTAATTAGTTATTTACGATATTTTCTATTTCTGTCACTTCCTTAGCAACCCCTAGCAGCTGCCTGGGAAAATTTAAAGGAGTTGTCGGTCTTACATGAGAATGCTTCAAATAGCAAGTGAAATTGTTCAGTGACATGAAGCCTTCCTGCTCGGATTCACTTCAAGAAGAGAGGGAAAGCGATTTGGCATTTGATCAATCTTAACATAACTGGATAGCCCAGAATTTCTGGAACTGCCCCGATTCTAGGTCATCCTCCTCTTTTCATTTAAGGGCAAGGCCTTTGATGTGGAAGGGAGTGTGCTTTAATTTTCATGCTTTTGTTAGACTTTTTTGCTTTTAATGTTTGTTTAGTTTTGAGAGAGAAAGAGAGAGAGACAGAGAGAGAATAAGTGGGGTCGGAGGAGAGGGAGACACGGAATCCAAAGCAGGCTCCAGGCTCTGAGCTGTCAGCACAGAGCCCGACGCGGGGCTCGAACTCATAGGCTGTGAGATCGTGACCTGAGCCGGAGTCGGATGCTCAACCCACTGAGCCAGCCAGGCGCCCCTCTTTCGTTAGACGTTTGATGAAAATACGTCCACCTTTTGAGAAGACCAGTTCCTTCGTCACATCTAGCATCTTGACGCTTTGTTTGAAAATACGTACCTAGTAATGCTGATGCATAGGGGCACATGCACCCCAATGTTTACAGCAGCGCTCTCAACAATAGCCAAATTATGGAAAGAGCCCAAATGTCCATCAAGTGATGAGTGGATAAAGATGTGGTTTATGTATGCAATGGAATACTACTTGGTGATGAGAAAGAATGAAATCCTGCCATTTGCCACAACGTGGATGGCACTGGAGGGTATTGTGCTAAGTGAAATAAGTCAGAAAGATACCATACGTTTTCACTCTTATGTGGATCCCGAGAAACTTAATAGAAGACCATGGGGGAGGGGAAGGGGGGAAAAGTTAACAGAGAGGGAGGGAGGCAAACCATAAGAGACTCTTAAAAACTGAGAATAAACTGAGGGTTGATGGGGGGGTGGGGGAGAGGGGAAAGTGGGTGATGGGCATTGAGGAGGGCACCTGTTGGGCTGAGCCCTGGGTGTTGTAGGGAAACCAGTCTGACAATAAATTATATTTAATATAAAAAAATACGTACCTAGTGTATTGTCTGTAGAGTTCTCACCGGTACCAGGCAAAGTTTGCGTCCTCAGCCAGGACGTGTGAGTGAAAATCGTGTCACGAAGGATCTTTTGAAGGTTCCTCAGTGGGGATTCCTTGGAATCTTGGGGACCCAGAGCTTCTGAAGCCCCAGGCTCAGTTATTAGGTCCGGGCCAGTTTTCGGGGTGACCCTTGAACTTGGATGCCTCCAGCGCCTTAGCCTCCAGATTCCCCTGACTTCATCCCTCCCCGCCTTGGTCTTCAGGATGTCCTGGCCCTGGAGTGGGAGTCTGGCTGTTCCCTCCGCTCCCCCCCAAAAGAGGGCCCCCGGCCTTTTTTTCCTCTCCGGTTTGCCTGCTGGACGTGAGATGGGGATACGGAGAAGGAGGACCGAAAATACCTCCTCCCGGTCAGCCAGCCTCAGTCAGGCACATAGATCTGAACGCTTTGTTTTCAGAAAGACACGTCTTTTCCAGATTTCTCACGACTTAAGATTCTGAAGACTTCTGACACATTCGGTGTTTTTTTGGTTTGTTTTTTGTTTTTTGTTCTGTTTTGAGAACCGGGCATGCATTCTTCTTTTGTTGTTGTTAGGTTTCCAAATTTTTCCTTTTTTTTTTTTTTTTTTAAGTCTAATGAACACACAGGGTTAAAATAGTTTCTGGGGTACTGTATAATAATTTGACATTTCTTTTTTTTTTAATTTTTTAATGTTTATTTCTGAGAGAGAGAGAGAGACAGAGTGCGAGCAGGGGAGGGTCAGAGAGAGAGGGAGACACGAATCCGAAGCAGGCTCCAGTCTCTGAACTGTCAGCACAGAGCCTGACGCGGGGCTTGAACCCACAAACCGTGAGATCATGACCTGAGCTGAAGTCAGACGCTTAACTGACTGAGCCACTCAGGCGCCCCTGATTTGACATTTCTATACATTTCTCAGGGCTTGTCACGGTAAATCGTACTCTTAATCCCCTATCCCTATTTCACCCCTCCCCCCTCCCCCCTCCCCTCTGGCAACCACCAGTTTGTTCGCTGTATTTAAGAGTCTGTATTCCGTGGGCACCTGGGTGGCTCTGTCAGTTGAGCATCAGACTTCGGCTCAGGTCATGATCTCACAGCTTGTGAGTTCAAGCCCCGCCTCGGGCTCTGTGTGGATGGCTCGGAGCCTGGAGCCTGCTTCGGATTCTGTGTCTCCCTCTCTCTCTCTCTCTCTCTGCCCCTCCCCTGCTGGTGCTCTGTCTCTCTCTGTCTCTGAAAAACAAATAAACATTAAAAAAAAAAAGTCTGTCTTTTGGTTTGTCCCTTTTTTGCCCTATGTTTGTTCTTCTGTTTTGTTTCTTAAATTCCACCTAGATGGAAAGCCCATGGTATTTGTCTTTCTCTGACTGGCTTATCTCACTTAGCATAATATCCTCTGGATCCCTCCACGTTGCCGCACACGGCAAGATCTCATTCTTTTTATGGCTGAGTAATTTTCCACTGTGTGTGTGTGTGTGTGTGTGTGTGTGTGTGTGTGTGTGTGTGTCACATCTTCTCTATCCCTTCATCTGTCGGCGGGTTGCTTCCATACCTGAGCTGTTGTAAATAACCCTGCAATAAACGAGAAGATGAATATATCTTTTCAAATCAGTGTCTGTTTTCTTTGGATAAATACCCAGCAGTGGGATTACTGGATCACACGGTAAATTCTTCTGTTTAATTTGTGGGGGACCCATACTGTTTTCCCCGACGGCTGCCCCAGTTTGCATTCCCACCAGCGGTGCACCAGAGTTCCTTTTTCTCCGCGTCCTTGCCAAGACTTGTTACTTTTTTATTTTTTTTTGGTCTTTTCTGATTCCAGCCGTTCTGACAGGGGTGAGGCGATGTGTCCTTGCGGTGTGGATTTGCACGTCCCCCGATGACCAGCGACGTGGACCACTAGGTGTGCATCCTGGAAGCCACACGCCGCGCGGCTTCTCGGAGAGGAGGTGCTCGGGGATAGTAGCGTCCACACCTCCCCGAGTCCAGCTGTCTCTTGCGTCTGCCGGCAGACAGAGTTGTGATTCTCTGGGAGCCACTCTGGCAGCCAGATTGCACATGTCTGCTTCTTAGAGAATAGTTCTCCTTGTCGCATTTCGAGGCTGTTTGGGAAATAAACCCACATCTCTTAAGGCTGTGAAAGACTGTTGATAATGTCTACCTACTGGAGTTTGGTTTAAAGGTCTCAGCACTTCGGATAACTTCAGAGAGAGATATTGATTTTCCGAGCCCTGCTGAGAGCTGGCAGCTTCAGAGACCCGGTGACTCAGCTTCCCCTTCTCCATGTGGGGCAGCTGAGGTATGAGGATTGCCCTGGGCTGTCTCTTTTTTTAAAAAGAAAGGGAGGAAAAACACATCCCATCAGCCCAGGCTATTTCGAGGCAGTGTGAGGGCTGGAAAGCCTCTCTTCTCTTCCTCGGGCTTCCGACCTGCTGCCCTGGGCTGTGTGATGTCGCTGCAGGGAGGGGCTGGTGGCAGGGTCTATTCTGCTCCGTGACGTCATGGCCGCGTTCTTGTTCCTGATGAAGAATTCTCCCCCCCCCCCCCCGCCCCCCCGAGGTTGGCAACCGCCTTTGGAAAGTGTTTTCATGAAGGGGCGTTGGCTACGATTTCGGTAATGACTTCACTCCCTCGTTACAAAGCTCTGTGACGTGAACATCCCCCCCGTCTTCATAAAGTGCAAGCCAGCTGACATGGGGCAGAAGGACTTCTGAGGCCTGGCTCCTATTTTCGTATCCCCCAACTACACCGCATGCACCACACCCATGGACTTTCCTCCCGTCCTGCTGACGGGCACTGGCTAATCCTGGGGCTTTGCCCTCCTTCACCTTTGTAACAAACATCATGGCGCCATGGACCGAATGGTTGTTATCCCAAGAGCTTTCACATGCCGTCTCCACAAACAACATGGCCGCCCCAGGAGAGAGAGAGACTGCGTATCCCTATTTTACACACGAGGTAGGGAGACTTCAGTCACTTCCCCAAAGTCATCCGGATCCTGACACAAATCCCAGAGTCTCACCATCGGACTCTGTATGTTGCTCACAATCCTCTACGGATCTTCCTGACTGCCCAGCCCTTGGTAGACCACATAGTATACGCTAGGATCTCACTTCGATGATTATCCTTTATTTTTTAAATGCTTGTTTATCTTATTTTGAGAGAAGGAGCCCGTGTGTCTGTGTGCCCATGAGTAGGAGAGGGGCAGAGAGAGAGAGGGAGAGCGAGAATCCCAAGCCGGCTCCGCAGTGTGAGGGCAGAGCCCGATGTGGGGCTTGATCCCGCGAACCACGAGATCATGACCTGAGCTGAAATCAAGAGTCGGATGGACGCTCAAGGGCACCTGGGTGGCTCAGTCGGTGAACCGTCCCGACTCTTGATTTCGGCTCACGGTTCGTGAGTTTGAGCCTTGAGTCGGGCTCTGTGCTGATATCATGGAGCCTGCTTGGGATTCTTTCTCTCCCTCTCTCTCTGCCCTCCCCTGCTTACTCTCTCCGCCCCCCCCCCCCAAATAAATAAACTTAAAAAAAGTGTCGAATGCTTAACTGACTGAACCACCCAGGCACCCCAAATTACTATTCTTTAAATAATATGTATTCAGCAAAGACAGTTCCAAAATACTGAAAGCATAGAAAACCCCTATCACCCAAAGATAACTATTCTTAGTAGGTCAGTGTTTTCGTTATTTCCAAAGTATATAGAGATCTTTTCCTTTCAGAAATGTGTATTTGTTTTCTTCCACCTAAAAGTGTATCATGACTCCTCTTTCCGGGTCTAAAGTCTACTCACACAATCTAATTTTAACGATTTTTGTGACCACGAAAGCAATACAGTGGGCTACCCCCGAGAGTTAGGGCCTGTCCGCACACAAGTTCACGTACGGCAGAAGAATCGCCCACAGAGTGTGTTAGGCGGCTCGGGCTGCCGTAGCAAAGTGTCCCGCACCGGGAGGCTGAAACGACAGAAATTGATTTTCTCACAGTTCGGGAGGCTGGGAAGTCCAAGATCCAGGTGTCGTTGGCCGGGCTGGTTTCTTCTGCGGCCTCTCGCTTTGACTTGTGGATGGTGTCTTCTCCCTGTGTGTCTGTGTCCGTGTTTCCTTTCTTTACAAGGACACCGGTCATGTTGGATGAGGGCCCCTTCGAATGACCTCAGTTTACCTTTATTGCCTCTTGAAAGGCCCTGTCTTCAAATGCAGTCACATTCTGAGGTCCTGGGAGTTAGGACTCGAACGCATGGGTTTCGGAGGGATACAGTTCAGCCCGTAACACAGCAAAAGCCAAGTGTGGAGCCTGGAGGACACGCTTGGAAATCTGGGTCTCATGGCCCCACTTCCCCGTCCCCCCCGGGCTGCTTGGGTGCCTTTGCCACCCCTGCTGCCCCTGTTCTTCCAAAACCACTGCTGGGACCCCATGACATCCCTACCCCCAGCTCGGAGATAGTCACATCCTTTCTTTAGGTGTGTTAATATTTCCAGCCGAATGACACTCAAGCCCCCAAGGCTCAAGAGTCTCCTTCCAAGGACTTTGCGTATCTTTGCTCTGATCTATGAAGAGACACAATGAAAAGTGAATTCTTAGAGGCCAGTCATAAAAAAAAAAAAAACTTATCGTAAAAGTAACGTGAGCCGGTATTAGAGGCGAAAGGCACTAACAGACACATGAAAAGAAAAGTGAAAACGGTTCCTCTTTTCCGCTGCTTACATCCTCCTTCCTGGCCTGCCGGCTTCATTCCCAGGTGGCGGCCACCGTGGAGCCGGCTGCGTGTCCCTCCCTTTGAGTGATTAATACAGTAGAGTAAGATGTGGCCACTGATACGGTCTGGTGACACCGGTGAGGTGTTAGTGATGCTTCACACACCGCTATGGCACTGCCCTTAGTTAACGCCGCCCCATGCCGGCTCGCCACCTGCTGGGCTGAGCCCTGTGCGTAATCTTTGCGCTATCCTATGTCTGTGTCGTCCTGTTACTACCCCATTTTTCAGACGGGCCAACGCCAGCTTGGAGATGTTGGAGGGCACAGCTCAAGGTCACAGAGCTGGGAACACCCTTGAGCCGGACCTGCTGACTTCTAGCCCTTAGACTGTGAGAGCACGTGTCCGTGACGCGACCCAGAGGTCAAGTTCGTTGTTTTGGCATCTCGACCTCGCGCTTCCTTGGAGGGCCGTATCCTGGCAGCCTTAACCTCCCCTCTTCACGGACGTCTCTGTCCATGAAGGATTTCCATCCTTCGCGTTTATAGACTAGGCCGTGGAGGGTGGGTGTTCTGTGCTGTTGAGCGCAGAGGTCTCTAGAGAGAATGGTTGGAGTAGGCACTGTTAAAATCATGATACGATGTGATATATTTTGATAAGTTGTCACCAGGCAATCTTATTTCTGAGTTCTTGGGAAAGACCTCTGTGTGGTCCCCAAGTAATGATGTAGATTTAGTAAAACAGCCCCTTTTGTGCCCCAGGTACCTCCTGGCCCTTGATAAAAGCTTTTAATAATAGGGATGGTGATTCCACGTACGGTTACCCTGAGATGAAAGAAAATAGGCAGTTTGAGTGTGGTTATCGTTCTTGGATGCTCTTACTTCGACTCTAGTTTGTTTCTATTATCAAAATAATACTCAAGGCTCCTCTCTCCTCTGCATGAAAGGGGGAAAAAAGTAAATACTTCCTTTTTTCTCTTTGAACTGCTGCAGAATCCTTTCTCCGTGAGACTTCAGAATTCTCCGTGAGGCCAAAGATCCCTTTTTTAACTTTTCCCAAAGCGAATTTAACTGGAGTGGCAGGGTTGCCTTAGCTCTAAAGCAAGATTAGATTTTGGTTTGTGCCAGACGGGGAAAGTCCTCCGTCTGTCAGGTGCAGCAGAACCCGAGTCCCCCGTGTCCCCCAACCTGCCCCGTGGGGGTTCTGCAGGCTGAAGTCTGACCCTGGGGCTCCCTGAGAAGTCCAGCTTGGCACCTGTTGCTTTATGAGTGCACAGTTCGAAGCGGGCATGTTCAAGTGATGGGAGGGGCCTCGGGAGGCTTCTCTCCCACCCTGACCAGGGAAGAGATCAGCAGAGCCTGGGGGGAGGC
The DNA here is from genome assembly GCF_022837055.1 of Prionailurus viverrinus. Taxonomy (NCBI): domain Eukaryota; kingdom Metazoa; phylum Chordata; class Mammalia; order Carnivora; family Felidae; genus Prionailurus; species Prionailurus viverrinus. The sequence goes on along the minus strand of NC_062576.1, from coordinate 21,622,643 downwards.
CAGAGCTGAACAGTTTCACCGAAGACCCATGATGAAAGAGGGTCGCATGTGGTATGGCCATGGTGGCTGTCTTTAAAATTCAGCGGATAACATTTATGCACCTGTTACCGTGACAAAGCGAGTTGCCGTGGATGCTGCCTCCACGGTCACGTTTGCCCGTAGAATCTTTTATGGAGGCACTCCTTGCCATAAAATGCGCAATTTCCACGTAAGATTTCCCCCTTCACTGTCTTGCTGTGAAAGCGGCCGCTGTGTGTCTCTCCATTTTTGGTGGGCACGCCAATCTGGAATAAAGATCGTATTTCCCAGCCTTCCTCCTGCTTACAGGGCTGATAAGGTTGCTGGCTGTGACTTCTGGGAACATCCTTACGAGGACACTCTTGTCTTGGCTGTGGACAGGGTCGGCACTACAGTGAGAAAGCCCCAGCTTGAGAAGGATGGAGGAACCGATAGAACAGTCCAGTGAGAGTCCTCTGGATAGGACAGGGAGAAATTTCTGTATCGCAGAAGCCATGACATTTTGGGTTTTCGGTTGCCCTTGGCTAAAACTGAATTATAATGGATACATTTGCCTTCTGTGTCCCAGGCCTTGTGCAGTGTTTGTAGGTAGATCATCTTATGAGCCTTTATGAAAATATGTTGTCCATATTTCGCAGACGAAGAAACAGACTTCTAGAAGGGACGTTACAAATGACTTGTGCAAGGTGACATGCCTTGTATTTGACGGGTCCAAGATTCTGACCTCTTTGATTCCAGAATCTGTACTTTTATTTTTTATTTTTTTAAGTTTATGTATTTATTTGAGAGAGACAGAGAGAGCTCGAGTGGGGTAAGGGCAGAGAGAGCGGGAGAATCCCAAACAGTGCAGGAGCCTGATGCGGGGCTCAGACTCAGGAAACCGTGAGATCATGACCTGAGCTGAAACCGGGAGTCGGACACCCAACCGACGGAGCCACCCAGGTGTCCCCAGAATCTGTACTTTTGATCTCTGTGTTTTCCAGAAATTATTCAGACATTGATTTCTCAGTCCATATGGATGGCCTGCCCATGTGCCAGGCACTGTGCTTGGGGTGGGGGAGACACGGGTAAATAAAAATAGTTGATTCTTGCTCGTGTGGGACTTGCCTCCCAGTGGAAAAGAAAGATCTAACCCAACAACGGCGAATCAAGAAAGTTAAACCATGGGCGTAAGGAGCACTATGAAGGGACAGTCCCCCGCACTGCAGGAGAACGTAACGCGGAGTTCGCTTTGAACAAATGGCGGGAGGGCTGATCTATCCAGATGGCATCGCTTAGAGTGAGGTCAGAAGGGACAGCTCTGCCGGGACTTGGAGGACACGTTAAAGACTTGGGGCTTTTTCCTGGGAGAAACAGAGGACCGTTCATTGGCTTTGACAGAGAGCTGACACGGCCAGCTTCATACTTAGAAGTGATCAGTCTGGTTGCCGTGTAGGGAACGGGCTGGAAGGATAGGGGTGTAGGGCCATACGGAGTCTAGGGAAAAAAATGCCCAGTGCCTTAGACCTGGGAGGTGGTGGCGAAGATGGAAAGAACCAGACGATGTTGGATGATATGTGGGAGATACAATTGAAAGGTGTTGGCTTACGTTTGGGGAATATGAGGGAGCTCGGAAGTCCGCTCGAGCTCCTAGGTTTCCGGTTTGTGAGATCTCGTGGGAGGATAACGACTCTGCCCACCGAGTCAGTGACCACGAGAAGCTCTGTCTAGTTAATCTGGCCGGCATACCCCGGGGCCCTCTCTCTTGGAAGAACTGTGAGTGCAATCATATGGCTTGGGGTTGGATTTCCCTTCAGAAAACCCGGCTCCTCTGGCTTTACCACATCGTACCTGGTTACGTACGGTACAGGCATCGGCTAAGTGACCACGTCTTACACAGCGAGATCCCTTTTCATGGGAGCCTGGCAGTGAGGGCGAAGGAGATGCGCCTTGGGAGCCTCGAAACGAGCAGGAAGGAGCGTGACGGATGCTTCCGGTCACATTTCCTGCCTGTGGAGAAGGCGGGTTTGCAGGGGGAGAGAAGAAAAGTGAGGTGGAGACAGAGATGAGAGATGGAGAGAGAGACCTTATTGTGCTGTAGAGATTCCTGAACCCAGGCATGCCCGAGGCCAGCTCGGTCCAAAAGAGTTCTACTTACCAGAGCTGGTACGTTTCCCTTGCTGTTTTATTTATTTATTTTTTTAAATTTTTTTTCAACGTTTTTATTTATTTTTGGGACAGAGAGAGACAGAGCATGAACGGGGGAGGGGCAGAGAGAGAGGGAGACACAGAATCGGAAACAGGCTCCAGGCTCTGAGCCATCAGCCCAGAGCCTGACGCGGGGCTCGAACTCACGGAGCGCGAGATCGTGACCCGGCTGAAGTCGGACGCTTAACCGACTGCGCCACCCAGGCGCCCCTCCCTTGCTGTTTTAAACCAGCTTGCGGCAAGTTTCTGATCCCTTCATCTGACACCTGCCTGATCAATCCGGGGAGATAATGAGGTCATTTTTCAAAATTGTTGTACTGAAGTGGTTCGGAGACATCTCTGTGTAGATATCAAGCAGGTGGTTGAATATACGCATCTGAGTTCTAGGGAGAGAATGTGGCTGGAGGGACATTGGGAGTCACCAACATACAGGTGATGATGGAAGCCATGGTCAAGGATGATCTCGCGCAGGCAGCAAATCTATGCTGCCGAGGGAAGAAGGCTCAGGATCGGGCTTTAAAATTGGGTGAAGAGAGGGCGCCTGGGTGGCTCAGTCGGTGAAGCGTCCAACTTCGGTTCAGGTCACGATCTCCTGGTTCGTGGGTTCGAGCCCCGCGTCGGGCTCTGTGCTGACAGCTCGGAGCCCGGAGCCTGCGTCCGATTCTGTGTCTCCCTCTCTCTGCCCCTCCCCCGCTCGCACTCTGTCTCTCTCTGTTCTCAAAAATGAATAAAAAAATTAAAAAAGAATGAAATTGGGTGAAGCGTACGTCACGTTGAGGTTGGAAAGGAAACAAAGATGGACGGTAAGAAAACAGAAGTGCAGTTCTAGGGGCAGTGAGCGCTTTATTTTTTATTTTTTATTTTTTATTTTTCTTAACTTTTTTTTTTAATTAAAAAAAAAATTTTTTTTTTAATTAAAAAAAAAATTTTTTTTTAACGGTTATTTATTTTTGAGACAGAGAGAGACAGAGCATGAACAGGGGAGGAGCAGAGAGAGAGGGAGACACAGAATCGGAAACGGGCTCCAGGCTCTGAGCTGTCAGCACAGAGCCCGACGCGGGGCTCGAACTCACGGACCGTGAGATCGTGACCTGAGCCGAAGTCGGACGCTTAACCCACCAAGCCACCCAGGCGCCCCGTGAGTGCTTTAAAGAAGAAGGAGTGGTCAGCCGCGTAGAGGGTCACTCAGGGATCTAAAGAGAAGGCTGAACAATGGCCATCTGATTCAGATAAAGCTTGAGAAAGAGTCGGGTTTTTCCCAACTCTTTTGAGAAAGAGATGCGTCTAAGCATTCCCAGAGCTAGGAGACGCCAGACCCAGCGTCAGAGACATCTCTAAAAGTTCGGATAGAAACGGGTCAGCGTTGAGTTGTGGCCCTTAGGAACTTGGGGAGGCCGCAGTGAGGACAATGAGTTGCGGAGTTAACGCGTGTCAGGCAATCCCGTCCTTAGCCAGACCCCACCGGTGCCAGTGAATCACACGGCACAAGGCACTTTTATACGGTGAATAACGAGGCCCTTTTATTCGCGTGTCTGGGTGGGAAGACAGACAAGCAAATGCCAATCACAATTTAGGTTAATAAGTGTGGAATGTGTCCGTTTGCACGCTTTGGGCTGTAAGCAAGAGAGAGCCTAATGAACAGTGACTCGGGATATTTAGATTTTACTTAGCGGGAGACCCAGACAGGTGGTCCTGGGGCCGATCGAGCAATTTGCCAGCGTATTAAACATTCAGGCGGTTTCTGTTCTTCCACTCTGCCGTGCCTGGTGGATTTTGAAGTATGCCCGATGCCCCGTGATCTGAAAATGGTAGCTGTAGCTGCAGGCCTCAGATTCTTGCAAAAAAAAAAAAAAAGAGCCAGGAGAGGAGAGGAAAGAGTGACAAAAGGGCTTTTTTTCTTCAGGCAGCCCTTGCCTTTCGTTGGGGAGAAAATTCCTTCCGGAAGACCACGGTGGATTTGGGCCATGAAGGAGTCTTGCTTATTTTATTACGTCATCCGTTTGTTCATGTAAAAGTTTTTGTAAAGGTTTTATTGATTGATTATTTATTTATTTATTTCTGAGAGACAGAGCATGGCGGGGGGGGGGGGGTGGGGGGTGTGGGGTGGGGTGTGCAGAGAGAGGAGGAGACACAGAATCCGGGGCAGGCCGCGAGCCGTCGGCACAGAGCCTGACACGGGGCTCGAACTCGTGAACCGCGAGATCCTGACCTAAGCCAAAGGTCCGACCCAGCCGACTGAGCCACCCGGGCGCTCCCACACATTTACTTCTTTAAAAGAACCTGTTCAGTAACTAACCACTCTGGGCCAGGCACTGTTGTAGACCCGGAGTCTAACGGTGAATAGAAGGAGAGAGGTTCCAAGAGAGGTGACACTGAAGCCAAGAAGTGAGGGACCCCGTGGGTTGGTCACTTAGGTGAGGGCGGGTGGTCAGGGCAGAGTGTCGGGGCATAAGGAATAGAGTTTTCAGAGGCTTGGAGGAGAGAGAAAAAATGGTTCATAAACGTCCAATGGTGAGATGGCCCGATTCTTCTCTTTCGGGGTGTCTGCAGGGCGGGCTGATGGGGGTTGGGGGCTGTGACTGCTGTCTGACCTTGAGGGTCTCTGGGCACGCTCACATGTTCTGGATTGAAGGTTGCCTTGAATTACTACCTTATAGGAGCGAGCCTTACCCTGTCTGTCTGTCTGCCTGCATGGGTGTACGTGCGTCTGTATGGCTTTCTTCCCCCCGATGGCACGTGCCCGCATGGCCACGAGACCCTCTTCTTCCTCCCATAGCAGTATTTTTCACGACTCGCATCCAAGTGGATTAACACTCCCGGCCCACCGGACTCACGTGGTGGAAGCGTGCCCCCACGAGGGCCGGGGCCGGTTGATCGATGCGCTGACTGCCAAAGCCCATCAGAGGGTATTTTTGCGCAGACCACCCTCGGGCGGCTGTCGTCTGGCCATTGCCCCTCTTGCTTTACGGTGACGTCTGTGGGGTTCTGTGTGACGTTGCGTGTGGGTGTCCACGCGGGATGGTGCTCCGTGGAAGAGCACAGCAGAAGGGAGGAAGAGAGTCGCATCGTGAGGACGGACAGGAGGAGGGTTAGGGCACTGTATGTTTTCTGCCTCGGGCTTTGTCCTGGAACCTCTTCTCTCTCTCTCTCTTTTGTTTTCTTTCTGTTTCGTATGCATTGGTTTCTTTAGTCTTCTTTTTTCCTCGACGAGGACTGTGTGTGTTTGTTTTATGAATCGAATGCAGGTTTATACCGAGAGTTGCCTTCTCTTGACAAGAAACCTCAAGCTGGAAGAAAGGCTGGGGAGACTTCCATGCATCCCTTTGGTTATTTGTGACCACGTGTCTTTTTTTTTTTTTTAAAGTTTTATGTGTTTCGAGAGCAAGAGAGAAAGAGAGAGAGAGCGCAAGTGGGGGGAGAGGCAGAGAGAGAGGGAGAGAGAATCCCAGGCAGGTTCCACACTGTCAGCGCATAGCCCGATGTGGGGCTCGAACCCACGAACCATGAGATCATGACCTGCGCGTAAGTCAAATGCTCAACCGACTGAGCCACCCAGGAGCCCCTGTGACCACGTTTTCTTTCTTTTTTTAAATACCCAGTTGTATTTAATTCTAACGGAATTAGAATGAAATGGTGGTTTGGCAGTGTGGTCCTTCCGGGAAACTCCAGTTCATGAGACAGCTTCCTGATGGGGACTCTGTTGGAAGTGGGATGACATAACCAGCCTTCTTGGGAAAATAAAACTAACCGGCCACCTCCATCCTGAAGTTAACCGGCTAACTGTGCACCTTACAGTGTGAGTTGTTTTCATTCGACTCTGCAGGCCTCCGTGAGATCTTGGAGAGCACAAAACCCAGAACCCAGAGCACATCTTTCTTTGTGTGTCTGATGCTCCATGACGAGGGTTATCTGGTCTACCAAAGGTTCCCGCTGACGATCCGTTCTTCCTTGCGACTCCTTTATTAAAACCATTTTGTTTGTGTATCTCCAATACCCGGTGTGCCCAAAGCACTCCTCGTGATCTTTTCCTTTTGTCTCATTTTGCTTTGCTTTTGTAGCTCATCAGGAATGAAGCTGGCCTTGTGGGAAATTACCTTGGTCTCTCAGACAAACCCTGCAAGGACATATGGGTGTCGAGCGACTCGGCGAAGGTCACAGCGTTTCAATAAGCTATCTCCGCCGGCTTTTGGAAGAAAGAATAACGTGCCGTCTGCCAGACGTGTAGACTGCCTTGTGAATAGGGGGAAGTAGGGTAGCACAGGCTCTAGGGACAACTGCTTGGCCATGAGTATTGGCTGCATGACCTGTTGGCTCTGGGCCTCGAATGAGGTATTGAACTGGTTTATGACTCAGTTTCCTTGTCTGTCAAATGGGTATATCAGCAGTGCTCCTTCATAGGATAGTTCTTTTTTTTTTTTAATGTTTGTTTATTTTTGAGACAGAGAGAGACAGAGCATGAATGGGGGAGGGTCAGAGAGAAAGGGAGACACAGAATCCGAAGCAGGCTCCAAGCTCTGAGCTGTCAGCACAGAGCCTGATGCGGGGCTCAAACTCACAGACCGTGAGATCATGACCTGAGCGGAAGTCGGACGCTCAACCGACCAAGCCACCCAGGCTCCCCAATGTTTGTTTATTTTGAGACAGAGAGAGACAGAGCATGAATGGGGGAGGGTCAGAGAGAGAGGGAGACACAGAATCGGAAGCAGGCTGCAGGCTCCGAGCTGTCAGTCAGCACAGAGCCCGACGTGGGGCTCGAACTCACAGACTGCGAGATCGTGACCTGAACCGAAGTCGGATGCTCAGCCGACTGAGCCACCCGGGTGCCCCTGTTCATACGATAGTTCTAAGGCCTAAATGAGATCTACATGCAAAGCTCTGGAAAATGAATACCAATAAAGCAAAGAAGATGATGTAGACATTTTTTAAAACGTGAGAAGTCACTTACTATGATTATAGACAAGTTGATCCAAATGCTTTTGGTAGTTGTTGTTTAAAAAAAATTTTTTTTTAATGTTTTGTTTATTTTTGAGAGCAAGAGAGACAGAGCATGAGCAGGGGAGGGGCAGAGAGAGGGGGAGACACAATCGGAAGCAGGCTCCAGGCTCTGAGCTGTGAGCACAGAGCCCGATGGATGGGTCTGTCCATCAGCCTGGTAACACGGTCATACTTCTTGTTCCTAAAATATAACCAGTGAAGTTCCACTGCTTTTTTTCCTTTGGCTCAGAAGTGATTTGACTTCTCCTGAGTTAGCACACTCGTCTCCCTTTGTTCTTCGTATTTGGTTACTTTTGTCTTGTCTGCGGGGCCACAGGAAGGGTGGTTTTGAACCTGTTCTCATCCACGAGCATCCGATCACACTTTACACGCCCCCTTTTTTTTTTTAAGTTTATTTATTTCCAGAGAGAGAGAGAGAGAGAGAAATAGTGGGAGAGGCAGAGAGAGAGGGAGAGAGAATTCCCAAGCAGGCCCTGCTCTGTCGGCGCAGAGCCCGGTGCGGGGCTCGAACCCACAAACTGTGAGATCATGACCTGAGCTGAGATGGAGAGTCCCAACGCTGAACCTGCCTGAGCCACCCGGGCGCCCCAGCGATCACACTTCTAGATCACCTACTACTTAGAAATCCTGCCATCACATCCCACAAACCAGAATGTAGACATTTGGAGGGTGGGATCCTGTCTACACCTGAGAACGATCTGGAAAATGAAGGAACGGGCTTCACCCAGAAAAGCTGCCATTTCTAGTGAGCAGTTTGAGGGTGCCACCCTGGGGCACCGCTGGGGCAAAGCAGCAGATGAAACGAAGTCACTAATGGCTGTGTTTTCATACTAAAGCTGGCCCCTCATCCTTATTTATTCTTTTTTTTTTTTTTTTTTTTTTTTTTAAATTTTTTTTTCAACGTTTATCTATTTTTGGGACAGAGAGAGACAGAGCATGAACGGGGGAGGGGCAGAGAGAGAGGGAGACACAGAATCGGAAACAGGCTCCAGGCTCCGAGCCATCAGCCCAGAGCCCGACGCGGGGCTCGAACTCACGGACCGCGAGATCGTGACCTGGCTGAAGTCGGATGCTTAACCGACTGAGCCACCCAGGCGCCCCACCCACCTGAGATTTTTTTTCTTTTTTTTTTTTTAATTTTTTTTAACGTTTATTTATTTTGAGACAGAGAGAGACAGAGCATGAACGGGGGAGGGGCAGAGAGAGAGGGAGACACAGAATCGGAAACAGGCTCCAGGCTCTGAGCCATCAGCCCAGAGCCTGACGCGGGGCTCGAACTCATGGACCGCGAGATCGTGACCTGACTGAAGTCGGATGCTTAACCGACTGCGCCACCCAGGCGCCCCCTTATTTATTCTTTTAATGTAGCTATGTTTTCTCAACAGTGAAGTCACCATCCGGGCCGGAAGTACGCCTGCTTGCAAAACTCCTTATCTAATTTTAAAAGAGGTCAGGTCACTGGCTGCTTCATTAACTCATTATGAGTTAAAACAACGTTTATTGAGTACTTGGGCGTTTTAAAATTTAATAACCCCAGAAGGATTATTTGGTGGCTGAGACCTGTGGTCATAATACGGAAGCTTCGTTAGATTTATTTATGTCTTGGAATCAGGTATTTTTTTGGTACCTTTTTCCTTTTTATTTTTCTTCTCCTTTCATTTTTTTCCGCTCCCTCTCTTTCGCTTTTCACCCCCCGACTTCCCCTCCTTCCTTTTTCCTAGGAACACGTTACACCAGGATACACAGTACTTTTGAGAAATTGTTTGCTTATTTATTTTGAAAGAGAGAATGGGGGAGGGGCAGAGGGAGAGGGAGAGAGAGAGAATCCCAAGCAGGCTCCAAGCTGTCGGTACAGAGCCAGACGCGGGGCTTGAACTCATAAACCGTGAGATCATGACCTGAGCCAGATTCAAGAGTTGGCTGCTTAACCGACGGAGCCATCCAAGTGCCCCCACAATACTTTAAATTCTGAACAGCCACTCTCTTTTATTTTTCCTGCACCTTTTCCAGGCACACCCCCGCTCGCCCCCTGTGCGTTGGTATGCAGCATTTCTCAAAGATGGGTTTTCACAGGAGTGCATCAGAGGCCCGAACAGTTGTCTGGCCGTCTCATTTGCACGTTCTGTCACCTGTGGCTGGCTCGTAGGAGCCACCCGAAGGTTGTGGTTTACTTATCGCAAACACACTTTTGCGAAGTAGCCTTTGTTGTTGTTTTTTTCCCTCTGCCTATAACACGATACTTGTTCATCATAGGGAATTTCAGAAATACCAGAAGCGCATGGAGAAAAATTACATTCTCCCCAAATCCCGTGGTTTCTTGCATTGGCCACAATGTCTGTACGTACGGATATTGTTGCTTTTCTGTGCAGTTATATGCGTATATATTTGATTATCGGTATTATCTCAAACTTGGGATCATACTCTATAATTTTTAACCTGTTTCTTTTTTTTTCTGCCTAAACATAGAGTGTTGATGTATTACGATGCCACTGAAGATGCCATTACCACAGTGGCTTTCAATTTTTTTCTTTTTTTCCCCCCCGCTGTATCCTGCAGTAAGAAATACATTTTGTATAATGATCTAGTAGGAAGACACATGCATTTTTTTTTAACGTTTTATTTATTTTTGAGACAGGGAGAGACAGAGCATGAACGGGGGGAGGGTCAGAGAGAGAGGGAGACACAGAATCGGAAACAGGCTCCAGGCTCTGAGCTGTCGGCACAGAGCCCGACGCGGGGCTCGAACTCACAAACCGTGAGATCATGACCCGAGCCGAAGTCGGACGCTTAACCGACTGAGCCACCCAGGCGCCCCTAAAGCGATTTGTTTACTACTTGAATTTTATTAACTGTGTAGTTCCTGGTATGGTTCGGGTGTATTATGTGTATTTAAGTGATGCCACATAGTTTCTGTTTCCTTATTCCACACTGCAGTCAACAAATGGGTACAGAACGCATACACAGATACGCACACACACTCAGGGTCATTTCCCGGGTATACACGGGCACGTCATCATCGGGTCAGAAGGTGAGCAGTGAGCATGATTTCCAGGCTTTTCGTACTCACTGCTAAATTTCCCTCCTGGAAGCTTCTATAAATATTTACACTCTGGCCAGCTGTGTCTGGGGATGCCCAGTTCTCCCTGCCCTCAACACGCAGACACCACATTCTTTTGAGTTAACTTAGAATCTCAAGCACGGGTAAGATTCACGGCGTCACTTGACCGCGAGGGGAGAAATGTTTTTGGCAGCGATCGGTCTGATCTATGACCGAAGATTGCTGTTGTGTCTAAAGTGTATTATGTTAATGCCCCATGCAACACGCCCTACAGGTGGCGTTTATCATTTCTAGTTTGCACGGATGCCGCCAAGAAGAAACGCATGTTTTAACACTGCTCGGTGCTTTCCGGATCCTGTATATCTTTGCATTGTCTGTGGCCACGGATCCTGCCACTCAGAAGGAGTACAGACGCCGTGAGCAGACGTGGTACAGTTTTCAGGACAGGTTTCATTTCAGATGCTCACGCTGTCCGTAGGTGCGCGTACATTTCTCATCTGGGGTCCTTCTTTCCGGGTCGGAGAGTACCATTTCTGTACGGGCAGGCATGTACCTACACTGAGAGCGAGACTATCCTGTGTTCAGTTTACAGAAACCTCATTTGCCCAGTGAAACACGCATACACGTTCGTTTTCATTTTTTTAGCTTTAATTTATTTTTATTTTTTATTGTGGGGGTGGGGGAGAGGGTGTGGGTGAGTGGGAAGGAGCAGACAGAGAGAGAGAGAGAGAGAGAGAGAGAGAATGAGAATTGTAAGCAGGCTCCACGCCCAGCATGGAGCCTGATGCGGGGGCTCGATCCCACACCCCCGGGATCATGATCTGAGCCGAAATCAAGAACCCGACGCTCAACTGACTGAGTCACCCGGGTACCCCAGTTCTGTTTTATTTTTAATGGCAGAATATTGGAAGTTACCTAACTGTACATCACAGTGAGGCTGGGTTAAGTAAACTGTAGCATATCTACAGAAGGGACACAGTGCAGTTATTAAAACAAATGAGACGGCATTATACGCACAGGCGTGAAGCAGTCTCGGGGACATGCTGCTGCTGAGGAAAACGGGTGCGGAGCGGCATGTAGTGTAGACCCTCTACACCGTGAACTTCTCTTGTTTTAAAACCATGTGAGTGTGACTTCAATTAAAAATAGGTAGCAAGGGGCGCCTGGGTGGCTCAGTCGGTTAAGCGTCCGACTTCGGCTTGGGTCATGATCTCGCGGTCTGTGGGTTCGAGCCCCGCGTCGGGCTCTGTGCTGACGGCTCAGAGCCTGGAGCCTGTTTTGGATTCTGTGTCTCCCTCTCTCTCTGACCCTCCCCCATTCATGCTGTCTCTCCCTGTCTCAAAAATAAATAAACATTAAAAAAAATTAAAAAAAAAATAGGTAGTAAAAAAAAGTAAAGATTAGCAGGCGTCTAAGATACTTTAGAAAAAGGGCCATCAGAACAATACCTCTCTTGTCCGATACCGATGCTGTGTTGTTTCTTTTTTTGTTTTTCTTTTGTTTTTGTTTTTTGAGAGAGAGAGACAGAGAGAGAGAGAGACAGAGCACAAATGGGGGAGGGGCAGAGAGAGAAGGAGACAGAATCCGAAGCAGGCTCCAGGCTCCGAGCTGTCAGCCCAGAGCCTGATGTGGGGCTTGAACTCGTGAAACTCGAGATCATGACCTGGGCCGAAGTTGGACGCTTAACTGACTGAACCACCCAGGCGCCCTTCTGTTTTTTAAAGTTTATTTATGTATTTTGAGAGAGAGAGTGAGCAGAGGAGGGACAGAGAGAGAGGGAGAGAGAGAATCCCAAGCAGGCTCCATGCTGTCAGCACGGGGCCTGAAGTGGGGTTCGAACCCACCAACCGTGAGATCATGACCTGAGCCGAGATCAAGAATCAGGTGGTTAACCCACTGCACCACCCAGGCGCCCCAGTACTGTGTTGTTTCTGATTGAGGATGCTGACCTGAGTTCTTCCAGGGCGGAGAAAATCCTCGGGAATCAAACAGGCGCTTGGAAAGAGTTAACCGAACCTTCCTGAACGGCCCCGTCCACCTCCACCCCATTTCCACCCGGGGAGAACCTGCATCGTTCAATCATACTTAATCCGTTTAGAGGGAGCCCTTTCAAAGCTGAATTATGCCAGTTGGTGCACCTCATGACTAGAATTACGGGTGGCTTCGAGGGTGGCTGATCATTCAAGTGTTTTATGGAAGACAAAAGCCGGGTAGAACCACATGTGCGCACACATCCACCCGTGCGCACGCTTGAAGGTGATAAAAGTCAGAATTTACGACTTGGTCGTTCCAGACCTGGTGGAAATGCTGGGGTGCGCTGGAAGGGTGGAGGTCTGGCCGAGTGTGGAGACCCTGGACAGAGGCGTTATACACGTCACGGGACTTGTCACCCGACACTAACCTGCTCTTGTGATTGGATTTTCAGTAGGTTTATATTCAGGTTTTAGAGTCTTTCTGACCCCAGCTCGAATCTCAGGTCTGCCACATTCTAGCTGTGTGACCTTGGGCGTAATTGCTTGATCTCTCTGAACTTTACTTCTTAATCTTGCAAAGGGGAAAGTAGAATGCCTTTGCCATAGGGATGCTGATTGGGTTAAAGGAGATAAATTCACCGACGCGCCTTGCTTGATTGGCAGACCCTCGGGAGACACTGAAGAGGTAAAGCTATTTCTTACTATGATGATGATCTGGGAAGCGAGGCCTTCAGTTCGGAAGGTATTATTGGGAATTGATAAAGGCCCTCTGGGCTTTATTTAGGAACAAAGGATCAGAGACCCAGGGGGGCGAAGCGTTGGTAGGAGCCCAGATTCCAGAAGAGCCTCCAGCTTAAAGAGTTTTCGGCTGGATGTTTGTGCGGGCATCGAGGAGGAGTCTGGAGAGGTGGGGCCCCACTGAGGAGCCAGGCTGGGAGGGGCAAACCCCGAGGCATTCTGGAAGGGAAGTAGGAGTTCCTTCCTGAAACAAGAAATGGGATGTGATGCTTGGAAAACGACCCCAGACACCTGCCGGGGTGAAAACCCGGTGGTTTCTTGCATTGGCCGTGGCAGCCGTATTATGTATGCATATCGAACCCTCCGAGATGAACCGCATAGCACACCTGCATCGTTCTCATTCAGGAGATGGAGAAAGCACTGCATAGATTCAAGTTCACCCGAGTGACTGCGTTCCCCCACCCCCGCCCCCCGCCCCCCCTCTGGTGAAGTGTCCCTAGGTTTCCCAATGCCACCTGGGCAGGCAGAGAAGCAATAAGGGGGGAAGTTACCTTCTGCGATTTCAACCGCAAAGACAGATTTCCAAGCACAAATTAGTGACGCCTTGTATTGTAAGAGACCCGAAGCCTTCGGTTCTCACTCATTTCTTTTTGGTTCTCTTGTTGTCATGGGGACTTCTTTTCCCTGAGTTATTACATCTTGCACTTCAGCAAAAATTTTATTGCTTCGGGACCACCGAGCCTCGTGTGGGACATTTTTCACTGCTCGTGGGGTAATACACAGAGGTAATTTCTTTCAAATGATTTTTGCTTGAAGTGGTTTTCAATGAATTGAGAAGGGTGAGAGTGTGGACGGAGCCCTGAGTTTCTAGCATCAGGTGCAGGCATGGGAGCACATGCCCTCAGCCTGGCCAGAGCCTTAGACGCTCGCTGTTCTCCATCGGTGGCGTAGAACCAGGCATCGGTCCGTGTTACCTTCTTGTCTGACCACAAAAAGGCATTATTTAACGCCGTCATCTGTTTGAGTCTCTTCCCGATCACTTCTCAAAGTTTTATTTTATTTCTGAAACGGAATGTTTTCATCAAAAGGGCATAGTTGCTACCTCCCAAAGGTGGAGGTTAGTGGCCGTACTGGGGAGACAGTCAGACAAAGCAATCTCGATGGTGGAGTGGTGAAATTGTTCCCCGACTGCTGCACAGGCAGCCTCTGATTTTTATCTATTTTCCGTGTCTTTCAGGGCTCTTGTATACAAGGCATTTTCTTTCCTGTTATTACTTGGAGCTCAGACAGTAAGAAATTTGGTATTGGAGCAACTCCTTGGGTTTTCTTCTTGTTTCATTTTATTCTTATCCCTCTTTTCCTCCATCCTTCCTACCCTCCTCCCTTCCCTCCCTCCCTCTGCCTTCTCTCTTCCCTCCCTCCCTCCTTGTGTGGAGTTGGGTGGGGGGTCTCCAAAACCACCTTTAGATTTGATGATTTGCTAGAAAGACTCACAGAACTCAGAAAAGCTGTTATACTCACGGTTGTGGTTCATTAACGGTGAAAATCAGCAAAGGGAGAACACACGGAGGGCAGAGTCCAGGAGACACGGGACCCAAGTTTGGGGTTAGCACAGGCAGTGCTCATTGTCCCGGCAATGATGTGTGACAGACGTGATGAGTATTGCCACCCAGGGAAACTCCCCGAGGGTTGATGTCCTGGAATCGTCCTGGGGGGCAGTTGCAGAGGCATGAAGTTCCTCTGTGGATTGACCTTAGCAACTTGGTCTCCAGGTTCATCCCACCCCCTCCCCGTTCCAGAAGTCAAACTGATGTAGCATGTCCCTGGGGCCCCAGGCCAACTCACTGGGTGATTTAGCTGCTCACCCTAAATCACCATGTTAGCACAGTCTAGTCACCATGGCCCAATGTCTCAGGTGTGCAGAGACACTCTGATTATGCAGGATAATCCAAGGGCTCAGAGTTCATCTCCTAGGACATGGTCAAGGGTCAGTCCTTTCTTTGGAAGGTATGGGGTTTGGGCTCCCCAAGCCCACTGAGTAAGCCTTTTAAGGCACATTGCCCCATTGACAGGGGCTTCAGGTCAGGCAAGTGCAAGCCTTTGGGAAAATACAGATGCTTCTTTATATCATATGCAAATCAGAGGACTTGCTTGGGACTTCTGGAAGATTTGCCTTTCTCTCTTTGCTGTCCAACAGTGAGCATGCAATTTTGTTAAGAGTCTACCTTGGAAGGGTAAACCTTTTCATAATGGTTACAAAGGCACAGCTTAATCAAACTGCATTTTCGGTGGCCTCTCCTGACCCAAGATTGGGGGAGAGACATTGCAGAATCCCTTACGGGGTGTCACGAGACACATTCTGCCCACCCTTCCATCCAGGGAGTAAGTTTCAGCCCTAGCAACCGGATCAGGCTTTCCGATTTTGAAATTTGTGTCTTGAAGACAAATATTCTAAAACCAATATGGTAGTCTCCCACGCTCCTTTCCTGATTCCCTCATACCCTCCCCTGTCCCCCCGCGTCCTCCAGTCCGCCCCCAGATCCTGGGCTCCAGATGAGCCTTAGAGAAACTGCCAAATAGGTAGTATTTTTTGGAGGCAGTTTACATCAGCTAACTCTTTACATGGTATGAATTCTGTTGACGTACGTCTGCTCCAATAAATTGATATTCTCATCTCGACGGACTCATTTGGTGGGCCGCATTGATATGCCATCTCTTAGGCTGACCCTTGCAACTTTGCCACAAAACAATAGGAAATGCATGATTGTTTTCCTGCTAACGAGCGCTGGAGAGCAAGCCTTTCCTTTCTCTGCTTTCACGGTGACATCCGTTGACCTTCAGCTGGCATTCTGAGCGCCACAAAGGACCGTCAGAGCCTGGGTGACTCCGTGGAGCTCTTCACACCCCAAAACAGCTTCCAGAAATGCCTTTTGGCCCCCAAACCCAAAAAGCATCCCAGGACTTGAGTGGGACCCAGCGGGTTTCCGGAAGGAGGTGCCATGTATGGCGTGGGCTAATGGAAGGCTCTGTATTTTAATTGCTGATCTTGCCCTTGCTAAGTAGCAACTGTGGGACCTTGGGTCTGTCATCCAAGCCCTCAAGCTTTTCATTTTCTCATCGGGAGGTAACTACTTCATGGCCTAGTTATGCTCATTAGTAGGATAGGACATGTAAAGCTGGTGGCACAGTGCACAAGGTAAACAGCCCTAAAATGGCAACACTCTTGTTGTCAACAGTGGTAGTGATGACAAAAATAGTGCCTTCTGATGTAGCTAAAGGTCTCCAACATACCCTGTAGATTTATGAGCCAAGAGCGCCTTCCCAGTAAACCCATCCCTGAGATTCGTCCCTTGTAGGGGATTTCTAGAACCTTCTGCCTAGGCTTCCTCCTCTCTGCCTCCAGGATATGGGGAAATAGGAACAATGGAAGATGGATCCATCTCTCCGTCCATGCATCCACCCATCCGTCCATCCGTCCATCCATCCATCCATCCATCCATCCATCCATCCATCTTTCCTTTCATCCATCCATATCTCTAGATACAGATATAGACAGATGAACAGATGTAGATCTTTATTGACTATATTTGACATACCACATGTAAGTTTAAGGTGTCCGCTGTATTACTCTGATGCATTTATGTATTGTAACGTGATTGTCGTCGTAGAGACAATCACAGGACATAATTACGCTACAATATTGTTGCCTGCCTCCATTATATTGTGCGTTAGATTTCTATGGCTTATTAACTACTCATTGCAAGTTTATACCCTTAAACATAACAGCAGCCTTATCCCCTGCTCCCCCCATGCCCTTGTAACCAACCAGTTTATCTTCGGTTTTCTACGAGTTTGATTTTTTTTTTTTTCAATTCTTTGTCTGACTTATTTCACTTAGCATGATGTGTTCAGAGTCCATCCATCTTGTCCCAAATGGCAGGACACCCTCCTTTCTCATGGCTGAGTAATACCCCGTTGGGTATTGTATTGTGTGTGTATTGTGTATGTATACACGTACATATGCATATGTACGTATATATGTACATATGTATACATGTATATATGTACATAAATACCACGTTCTTTTTGATCCATTCATCTATTGATGGGCTGGAAGATGTATTTCACAGATTGTCAAGATACAATCACATACATCTTATTATTTTGAAAATGCCCATATGTTGGTATTGTGAGGTACACTTCTGGTATCTTCGGTTATTAGTCATCTGAATAATCTCGACTCTTTCCATCCTGAACCTGGCTTTGGATAACCGGATTTGTCAGCTCTTCTGTTGTCTCAAGCATCTTGGTGCAGGGTGATGGGAGTTCACTGGGGGTCCCCCGTGTGCCGGTAGATCTCCTTACGCGGGCGGACAGCCGACATCCCTCTGCATTCGGGTCTGTTTCCCCCGCGCACCTGAGCGTTAAGTGTGGCCATGTGGCGACACGTTTTACAAAGTAGCGAGTGAGACTTTCTAACACGACTCCGTTCTCTTGGTTCAGAGGGACACTTACACGAGCAGTTAACTCCAGTCTGGGATACAGGATTCAATATCATGGTGGGGAAAAAACAGCAGTGGGCTGGAAGCGGGTTGGTTTGGATTCTGGGCCCCGTCCTGTCCTGCACTTTTTGATTGAATTTAGGGGAAAGATCACCTGTGGTCGCCGGGTCAAAGTTCCCGTCTCTGAAAAGGGGAGAAGCAGGGGAGATTGGACTGGTGAACACGTCTGGGTGTGACCAGGCTGCCTGTGTTCCACTGCTAGCTTGGGTGCTCACTGGATGTGTGACCTTGCACACGTGACTTAACCTGTCTGTGCCTCAGTTGGCTCTTTTAAAAAATAAGGGTCCTCATAGTCTTGCTATGAGGATCGAATGGGTTAAATATACTGTAATGTGTTTATTTTTTTAAAGTTTACTTTGACAGAGACAGACGGTGACAGTGCCATTGGGGGAGTGGGGGGGAGAGAGAGAATCTGAAGCAGGCTCCGTGCTGCCAGGGCAGAGCCCGAGACAGGGCTCAGTTTCACCAACCGCAAGATAATGACCTGAGCCCAAATCAAGAGTCGGCTGCTTAACCAACTGAGCCATCCAGGTGCCCCAAATGTCATGTGTGTGTGGTTTTTTAAATTTTTTTTTAATGTTTATTTATTTTTGGCAGAGAGAGACAGAGCATGAGCG
Organism: Prionailurus viverrinus; assembly: GCF_022837055.1. Taxonomy (NCBI): domain Eukaryota; kingdom Metazoa; phylum Chordata; class Mammalia; order Carnivora; family Felidae; genus Prionailurus; species Prionailurus viverrinus. Next base: position 21,604,495 of record NC_062576.1, on the reverse strand, counting down.
GGGGAGGGGCAGAAAGAGGGAGGCACAGGATCCGAAGCAGGCTCCAGGCTCCGAGCTGTCAGCACAGAGCCCGACGCGGGGCTCGAACTCACGGACCGCGAGATCATGACCTGAGCCGAAGGCGGCTGCTCAGCCGACTGAGCCCCTAAAGGTCGTGTGTTTTGAATGGAATCTGGCAAATGCTACGTGGATGATACATTGTGTTATTAAGTAGGTGCGGATTAAACTCACTCCTATAAAGAAGTGTGTTACCTGTGAAAAATTGTAAAACGTGGTCCTCTTGGTCTGTCTTCGTAGCTACTTCTTCACTCAAAGAAAAGAAACAGGGTCGTGTGACCATAACGTGCAGCTGACTTTGGGTCTCGGCACAGGGACGTGTGGGATTGTGGAGGGTGGGACATCCCAGGCTGGGTCAGAGAGGCAGCCCTTCCCGTCCCTTGGCCCACTGCTGCCTTGATTGGCGTGAGCTCAGGGTTGCCGGAACTTCCGTTTCGTAGGAGAAGCCGGATTTCCAAATCTTCCTGGGAAGATTGCTACAAATGTGTGAAATTGCAGGAGGGGCCAAGCCAGACCTGTCCGTGGGGGATTCCGGTCTCAGATCTCCGGTCTCAGAGATCACCTGTTCATTTGCTGGAATGGGGCCCCCGGTCCCCCCCACCCTCCCGGAGGCGCAGGGCACGGATGTGAGTGTGTGGACTTGTGGCAGAGCTGGGACCAGAAACCGGAAACGAACTCCCAGCTCCGGGGCCTGTCTACCATAAACCATGTATCCAACGCATACGGACCGTGTGCTTCTGTTCCAGCTACTGTGCCGGGTGCTGGGCCACAGTGGGGTCCGCCAAAGACGCAATTCCTTCCTCTTCAGGAATTCACAGCATAGCCTGGAGCTCGGCCACGAACCAGCCATTCCGGGCCTTTCTCGTCTCCTTACGAGGCTGCCAGCTCGTGTGACGAGTAGGCCTGTGTGATGTGGACAGGTAGGCCTGTGAATGCAGGTGACCTCTCCCCCGTGACGCGGATGTACCCCAACGTCAGCCTTAGAGAGGCAGAGAGTGCCGGAAGCCGAGGGGGGCACCTGATGGTGGGGATTTCGGGCCTTATTCTCAGGACGGTGAGGGGTCCAGCGGCCGCACTGACCCAGCGGAGTTCTGTTGTGTGGGGCACATCTGTACCCAGCTGTGGAGGGATCGGCCTCCCGAGAGCTCTCTCTACAGTGCAGCCAATGTGCTTCCTGAATTCCGCACTAGTCTTTGTTTTAAAACAACAACAACAACAACAAAACACGCTTGGCAATGTAGCTGATTCCCTAGGGTATTACGGAGAGTACATTTCCAGTGTCTGTGCATGGAGGAGCTCGGCCACCAGCTCTTGCACTCCTGTCGAAAGATCTCGTTCAAAGCGTGTGCTAAGAGGCCACCGTGGTCCCCCTGTGTGAACATTGAGACCGTCGGCACTGCAGACCATAGTGACGGATACTGTTTCTGTAAGTCAGGATGCTGTCTGTTGCGAGTGATGTCACCCTTCCCCGTAAGGGAATTTATTTGCTCAACTAACTGGAGGGTCCAACGTTGCCCAGAGGTGTCAGGAGAAGCTGTAGCCAGGGACTCAAAGCCATCAGGGCTCTGTCTCGAATCCTTTGCTCTGTTTTGTACTGGCTTCGTGGTCAGGCAGGCCGGCCTCCCTGATGGGCGACTGCCTGTAGTTCCGGGCTTACTTTCAGATGGCCCACCCCGGTCGAGGACGAGCCAGTCACTGTGTGCCTGACAGCACAGACCTGGGCGTCCGGCCATCCCTCGAGCGAGGCCGGAGGCAGCCTGCCCCTCACGCTGTCTACCGGATTCAAAAGCCAATCTCTTTCGGAAACATCATCCTAGATGCACCCAGAAATAATGTTTTCCTAGCCATCTGGGCATCCTTCCACCCAGTCAAGTCGACGCATAAAGTTAACTTTCTCAAAGGCATAGTGAGGAAGTTATTTAGAATGGCGATTCAAACCCAGGTTGCAAGAGCCTATCTTTGAGGATATGACCGTTCTGGGTCATCCGGTCCCTGCAGAGTGACCTTGACCCTTTGTTATTATTATCTTATTGTTTATTTATTTTTGAGAGAGAGAGAGAGAGAGAGAGACAGAGTGTGAGTGGGGGAGGGTCAGAGAGAGAGGGAGACACAGAACCTGAAGCAAGCTCCAGCCTTCGAGCTGTTGGCACCGAGCCCGACTCGGGGCTCGAACTCACGAATCCGTGAGATCATGACCTGAGCCCAAGTCGGATGCCAAACCGACGGAGCCACCCAGGCGCCCCAGACCTTGACCCTTTAAATACTCGATGTGATTCACTTGAAGTGAGAAGAGAGAACACGCGATGGGAGGTTATTCGTTAACATCTGTGGTGGGGGGCTCAGCCGGTGACAGCGTGTATCGGGACTGCCGTCCAACCCGTGGCGACGGGGAGGCACGTGGTGGTGCACATTTCAGGACTGGTGAGCGATCGAACTTCGCTCTCTTGCCTCTGCTTCTGCTGTATTTGTGATCGGCAGCCCCTGGACAGCGGCAGTCTCATTATCCACAACCTCGTACCCCCTTTCCCGAGGCTGTGTGGGAAGTGTGTGGGTGAGCGTGGCCTCTGTGCTCTGCTTCTCTGTCTCCTGCCAGCAGTCGTCCCAGCTGACAGGATGCAGACTCAGTACATCACAGCCAAGCATTCACGACTAGGAACTCAACTCTTTTTTTTTTTTCTTTTAAATTTTTAACGTGTATTTATGGTCGAGAGACAGAGACAGAGCACGAGCAGGGGAGGGGCAGGGAGAGGGGGAGACACAGAATCCGAAGCGGGCTCCAGGCTCTGAGCTGTCAGCACAGAGCTCCACGCGGGGCTTGAACCCATGAGCCGTGAGATCGTGACCTGAGCCGAAGTCGGACGTTCAACCGACTGAGCCACCCAGGCGCCCCTGTAAGCTCAGCTCCTAGCACATTCCCCACTGCTCCTCATATGCCAGGCTCCCGGGCTGCCTCTCTGGGTATCGGACGGCCCAAGCTTGCTGCGGACTCCGGGCCTTTGCCCTGGTTCTCTGCTTCATCCGTGGTTCTCAACAGGAGAGTCACGGCCCTTCCTCTTGGCGAGTGAGGGGAGCTTTTCCGTTGTCCCCGTGACGCGGGAGAGGACCCTGCCTAGAGACATCAGGTGCGTGGGGTCCAGGGATGCTAAATAATGTCCTGTGATGCTCCGGACAGACCCACCAAGAAAAACAGCCCCACTCCAAATGGTAGCAGCGCCCCCTTTAAGAAACTCTGCACCTCAGTGGCTCTTGGGCTTTGCTTTGCCCGGCTGTGTCTCTCTTGTCACTCCTTCCCGGTGTGACTAGTGTCCTCTCGAAGTGTCCGGGCCACAACCTGTGTGCATGGGCTGCCGTCCTGCTCCCTCCAGCCCGGGTGCCTCTTTACCATACCGCCGACCCTGCCTGAGGTTATCTTGTTTTCTGTTTACAGTCCACGAGAGCAAGGATCTTTTCCTGTTTTGCCTACTGCGATATCCTCTGCATCCAGAACAGAACCTTGCACTTAATACTTATTGAAGAAACGAATGGACGAGTGAGCACTTAGAATTGTCTGCTAATTGTCTTAAGTCTCTGATTAGACAGGCAGCAACTTGTCCTTCCCCACTTCCCCCGTCTCCTCGGTAGTGAATGACAGGCTTAAAGCAAGCCGGTAAATGAGCTCTTCGGTAGTTGGCTGTTGTGAATGTCTGTGATTCCTGTATCTGTGTCCTAAGGAGCAGTGACATCGCTCATCAGGGTCAACGGGAACTGGATGGATGACATCTTAAGCTGACTGTTTCTTGAAAAGTGCTCCCCGGGCATCTCTGTCTGTTTGGGCTGGCAACACGCGTGTGCGTGGGGGGGCGGATTATGATGTTGGTTATTGAAAGATGTCCTTTCCACTTAAGCTTTGGTGGAGAGCCCCACGTGCGGGTTCACAGACCTTTCGATGAGGGGGAGAAATGATGCTCTTCCGCCATTGGCTTCTTCCCCGTGGCTGAAGTGATTCAGGGCATCTTGTCAAGGCTTCGTCCGGAAACGAAGGGATGAGACCCAGGAGAGACTATGTGGCCGGTGTTCAGGGCTCTGTCTAAGTCAAAGACATGGGTGGTTTTGTTTTGTTTTGTTTTTGTTTGTTTCTTTTGTTTTGCCTGTTCTCTTAATATAAGTGTTTGTCTGGCTTGGTCAGGTCCTTTTAGATGGAAGGAGCCTCAAAGATCTTAGGTTCCAAGCGACTCCCCTTGCACATGGTGAATGACCTTGATCAAGGTGGGACTGGTGGTTAGAAGCAGAGCCTGGTTAGCCACCAGGCATTCGGGTTGTGGCTCCCTTCATGTGGCAGAGTCTTGCTGATTTTGGCTGATTTAAACCACGCACGATGAAAGGATTCTTAAAACAGTGACCACTCCTTTGGGGTAAGTAATTCCCGTTCCATTTTCTCACTCAATCCCAACCACCTGTGGGGGCACTATTACGTTAGCCCTTATGCACATGTAGACACTGAGGCTCGGAGAAGTGGAAATACTTGCCCAGGGTCACACAGAGGCAGAGCCAGGGGCTCCCAGATTCCCTGCCCTCCCAAACTTACATTCGTCATTTCGGTAGTAAATGCTATCTCTTCTTTCCTCTGTTTCTTCCTTTTTAATCTGTGTTTGCTAGAATGCATGGAAAGAAAGCGTGTGGAGGTAAGTGTGGCTCAAAGATACGGTGAGAGTTTCTCATCACGGGGCCTAAAAATCACAGAGTCTTGGGGCGCCCAGGCGGCTCAGTCGGTTAAGCGTTCTGACTTCAGCTCAGGTCATGATCTCGCAGTTCATGAGTTCGAGCCCCGCACCAGGCTCTGTCTGACAGCTCAGAGCCTGGAGCCTGCTTCGGATTCTGTGTCTCCCTCTCTCTCTGCCCCTCCCCACTCGTGCTTTGTCTCTCTCTCTCTCTCTCTCTCTCTCTCTCTTTGTTGAATAAACGTTAAAATAAAAAAAAATCTGAAAATTGTAGATTCTTAGTTTCTGTTTAGAATCTTGTTATTATGTTTTTGATTACGTTGTACGGTTTGTGCGTGTGCGCCTGCTTCGCTTCTGCAAAAAGTCTTCGAATTGAAGGGGTTTCTATTTTTGAATCATTTGTTGTCCTTCCTTGCCATGCGGGACCTCCGCAAATGTTGCAAGATTCATTATACCCAGACATTTTTTCCGTCCCATTTTGCATTTGAACATCAGAGCTGGATCATAAATTGTTTCTTTTATTACTTCAAATGATGTACTCCTTTATTCTTTTTTGTTTTGCTTTGTTTTTGTATAAGGAAAAGCATTTACCTCGAGAAGATTTGATTTTAAGTACCAGCACTGTATTTCCTTAAAGGATGCATTTGAGAAAGAGAGGGGGGAAAAAAAAGCTATGGGCTCAGATTGATAGGACTGCCTGTAGCTGAACAGAATACTCTGAGGGTACCTCTTGTCGATGAACTTGATTGAACTTCAGATTCTGTAAGTCCTAAAAGTAGAGAGAGGCTATTACATTGCCTTTTTTTTTTGGAATTATAGTAAAAAAATGCTCTGTAGCTTATGACACCCTTTTGCCTGTATTATTTCATTCACTCGATTCAAATGAATTCATTTGGGGTTTGTTTCTAAAGTGCCTGGCTCTGAGCTAGGTGCTGCCCTGGGAGTGGGGGGAACACGATGCTTGCTCTCAAAGAATTTGTGATTTAATAGAGACTCATGGATACATAAAGAAACCTGTGTTGTGACCGAGGTCTCTCTGGAGCACGGTGGTGATACATTGGGCATCACTTTCAGGGGTAAGTGACAGAAACCGACTGAAAAGGAGAATTTATTTGCTTACATAACTGGAAAATCCAGGGGCCATATGTAAATATTCAAATAGCTGGATCTGGGTGGGCAGATGCACCGCCCCCCCCCCCAAGCAATCCCTTGGATGTAATTTTGTGTTTGTTTATTTATAGACAGGCTTTCCCTGTGGAGGCAAAGATGGTCCCAGAAGCTCTGTGCTTTCACCTTTGTAGCCTAGGCACCCTGGATTGTCAAGAGAAGTAGCTTTTCTAAGAATTCCACCGGAAAGTTTCAATGTTGATTCCCACTGGATCCACTTGGGTCATATGTCCATTCTTTTTTCTTTTTTTTCAATTAAATTTTTTTTTTTAATTTTACTTTAGAGAGAGTGAGAGCACAAGCAGGGGAGAGAGAGGGGCAGAGGGAGAGATCGAGAGAGAACCTTAAGCAGGGATTGATCCCGTGACCCTGGGATTGTGACCTGAGCTGCAATCAAGATGCTCAACTGACTGAGCCACCCAGGCGCCCTCATATGTCCATTCTAAGCCATCCGTGGTGATGGGGGAATAGACTCATGGTTCACCATGTCTGAAACATGGACAATCCTGGATTCAGGGGGAAGGGGGCCATCATACGAGGAAGACGTGACAGAGAGGGGTGGTTCCCAGGGAGCATACGGGTGCCGCCAGAAGAATACGGGGGAATGGATAGATTCCGGGCAAGCAAAAGCACAGAGGTCTTCACTTCTTTATCATGAAGCCTTTTGAAAGCCTCCTGTACTGTTTTCCGTAGCACAAGTCTGTTTCTGCGCTTAGCTGCCGCCGGCTTCTCTTTCCACTCTGTGGTTCGTGGCTTGAGCCTTAGCGTCGGTCATTCTCAGGGTCTCCCTTCTGCCTTCTCAAATGTCAATGTTTCATGGCTTTAGTTATCACACATCCAAAGGTTGCTTTCACATTCTTTATCTCTAGCCTTGACTGTTGGGACAAATGTGTGCCTTCGCGTATTTCTCATGTGTCTCTTGAACCACCTTCCAGTTGTGTTAAATTCGCATCAAGCCTTACAGGTCACAAGCTCAGTGTATCATCTGTTCCCCCAGATTAGAATCCTGCTGAGCTCCTCCAAAGCCCCAGGTCTTCGAAGGTGTCCGAGAGGTCCACCTAGTTAGGTCTGTCTAATTGTCATCTCAACATTCGGTTCGCTGGTGAGATCTGTTTCAGTGACAGGGAAGCTTTGCATGTTCCAGTGGGGAAGAAAGGGTATAGATTTCTGGTGATGAACTCATGAGCTCTGAAGGCCAGAACGCTTGTCTTTAAATCTTTTACATCCATCCTCTGTCTGTGTGACCTCGGGCAAGTTATTTAACCTCTCTTTCTCAGTTTGCTCATCCATAAAAATAGGGATAATAATAGTACCTACTTAAGAGTGTTGTGTGAATCAAATGAATTATACATATAAAGCACTCAGAATAGTGTTGTCACATAATCACTTCAAAAATGTTACTTATTTTGGGAACAAGGCGAGGTGTAAATCAATCAGTCAACCTGTCAGGGAAGTCAATATTCTGTAAGGCAGCTTCGTTTTTGGCTTGATGGCTCTTCTTCTACTGACCCCCTCTGGCCCTGGACATCCTCTTCCACGTGTTCCTTTTAGAGATGGGTGGAATGAGTCTTACTGTTCTAGAACGTGATGGCTTTACAGCTGTTTCCCATTAGCTGTATCATCCCATCCCAGGGTCCCCGTCTCCAGTTTAGATAGTCTAAATTCTTTCGTTGAATTTTTCTAGGCTCTGGACCACACTCAGTGCTCCGTTCTAGATCACCCAATTGTGTTCTTCATTTGAAGTGTCCAGAAATAAATTCAACGCTTCATCTGTTTTTTGGCAAGTCTGCAAAGGTTCGTCTTCTGTGTTCTTTATACTGCACCCCATGAACATAACATGAGGTTGAAATAGCTTTTTAAAACCATCTATACCACTGGGTGGTTCGGTCGGTTAAGTGACTTTGGCTCAGGTCATGATCTTGCGGTCTGTGAGTTCAATCCCTGAGTCGGGCTCTGTGTTGGCAGCTCAGAGCTGGGAGCCTGCTTCGGATTCTGTGTCTCCCTCTCTCTTGCCCCCCCCCCCCCCCCCGCTCATGCACTCTCTCTCTCTCTCTCTCAAAAATAAAATAAAAACATTAAAAAATTTTTGAAAAACCCATCTACATCGCAAGATTGACTAATATTGGGTCTTGTGGTCCACTGAGACCCTTAAGAAACTTTTTCATTTGTCCCAGTTTTGACCAAATATCTTTTATAGTCATATTTTTAGTGGGTCTAGAAATCTGCCTGAAGTTTGATTCTGCCATCCAGCACATTGGACAATGAGACAAGCTTGGTGTGAATTGTAAAGTCAGTAAACGTGTATGAGTTAGGTTCAGCTGTGTATTAACAGAAACTTTGCACATAACAGTGTCTTAAAGTAAGATAGAAGTTCATTTTTCTCTTCAGTGTGGAGGAGGCCCAGAGGTAGGCTTGGTCTAATAATAGAGCATGTAATTCCTCCACGGTCATCAGACCATGGTCATCAGTCTCCTTTTAACAGGTGTTTCTCCTCTGTAATATGTTGCCTCAAGGTTAAATATTGTTGCTGGGGCTCCCGCCATTGCTTCATATTCTAAGTGAGAGGCATAGAGAAGAGACAGAGAAGAGAATGTCTTTTGCTTTTAAAAGAGTTTTCCTGGAAATCCTGAAATCGACTTTTCATTAGCCAAGTTACATGGCCATACCTAGTTGCAAGGGAGGCTGGGAAATACAGTCTTTTGACTGGGGAACTATGTAACCTTATAAAATATGGATTCTTTACTACAGATGAATGAAAGAATAAATGGTGAGTTGAGCAGCTGGCAGTCTCTGCCACACCTAGGTTGGTGATAACATTTTGAACAGGATTAATAGGTAATGTATCACACAACTAGAGACCTTCCCGAGTATGACTTTGAGTAGGTGATCAAACTATCAGCATTTCTGGAATGGTTGTTCTCAGACCATATCAGATTTGTTAGAGATTCTTATTAAAGAGGTAGAATCCAGGGCACCTGGGTGGCTCAGTTGGTTAAGTGTCGTGCTTCAGCTCAGGCCATGATCTCACAGTTCACGAGTTCAGGCCCTGCATTGGGCTCTCCGCTTTTGGATCCTCTGTCCGCCCCACCCCTGCCCCCTCTGCCTCTCACTATTCTTTCTCTCTCAAAAATAAATGAACATTAAAAAAAAAGATGTAGAATCCTGGGCCATGTCATATATTTTTATACACATTAAATATTTGAGTGCTTCCTTTAAAATCAGTTTGGTTGAAGTCTAATTTACATTCAATAAAATTCACAAAATTTGAGTGTTAAATTGATGAATTTTGATGAATGTATACAGTCCTATATAACATCAGGATATAGAGTGTCTTTGTCACCCTTGTGCCCCATTGCAGTCCCTCCCCTGCTCTGGCCCCAAGAAATATGCTTTATGTCTGTTTTTACCTTGTATAGAGTTTTCTAAAGGGAGCATACAGTATGTAGTCTTTTGTATACCATTAAAGTTGAGACTTACTAACCTACATGTTTTGATAAAAATGAGCCCTGATTTGTCCTAGGCATTGTCTCATTTGGCTCTAATTTCTTCACCTGGTCTCTAGAGTATCATGGGACCATTTGTTGGATGTTATGTTTGGCAGATACTGAAATAGAAACGCTTCCTGCCTTTCCTTTCCATTTGCCCTCGATTAAGTCATCCTCCAGATCTGTACTGATTCCACTTGCACTGGAAAGAAAGCTTCTTCATTCCTCTCCTCGTGCACCAGGTGCTTGTTTCATATGCTGCATTTTTCTGCAGACTCACCTGTTGATTCCATGCTTATTCTAGGTCTGCTCCATTAGACAGTGAGCTTCTCAAGATTAAGGGCGGTGTCTGTTTGCTCATCATTGAATCTCCAGTGTCTGTGACAATATCTGGCTTGGTGACGGTCCTTGAAAAATATTTTCAGGTGAATTAGTTAACACAAAATGGTTGCAAGTGTTCTAATGTGATGGAAAAAGTACTGTATCGGTCAGCAAGGAAATATGGCTGAGGAGATTCAGAGAATGTGTTATAGAGGTTGTTGCTTGGACCTTGAAGGAGTCTGCTAGGCAGAGAACAGGATTATATCATCCTGAATAAAGCAATCCACCGGCACCAAAGCATGGAGATAGGAGTGGATATGAGGCGTTGGAAGAGGAAGGAAGAGTTGCAAGTGTAGATCAGACTGCGAGTCAAATGTTGATGTTAAGCGTCACAATTGGTCAGGAAAAAAAGTGAGAGAAACTTGATGGCTGACACGGAAAAATACTCTCTGTGTTTTTCCTTGATGTGGCTCTACTCATCTTGTCATAGAGTTTTAGCCGTCAGAAGCAGTGGGCTCCATAGTCAGGTAGCAGTGAGTGCTATTCCAGGAGGTAGAGATGGGGCTCCTTTTCAGCACCACTGGCCGTGGACAGCGCCCACTTGAAGACTGAGTTTTTGCTGCCTTCCGCAGGCCACCGTATTTGGTTGGTCTCCATATAAGACTTTTTGGCAGGATGGCACTTAGCAGGTGGCAGAGCACCAATCCTTCAGAACCGAAAAGGAACAGCTGCTCACGGTGGCAGAGGAGTATGCAGAGCCGTCGCGTGTCGTCATCTAATCCTTCAGTGCATCTCAGCAGATGACATTTTTGCTTCTCTTTCACAGAGGAAGGAACTGAGGCACAGAGAAAAGAGATGAGTAACAGAAGACCCAAGCTTGGGTCTCTCTGACACCAATATCTGTGCTCTTAGTCACTACACTTATCTGCCAGTGGGCACCAACAGACTCTTGGTGGAAGTTTTCAACTTCCTTCAGGTGGCCAAGTGCGGCTGTCTCCTCCGTGGAGAGCCAGCATTGTAGACAATTCAGTTGGGATATTGCTGGAACCAGCTCATGAATGCTGGCAGTGGTGGGGGGAGAGAGGGCTTTTGCTAGCTCGCTCCCTCCTGAATTGGAAAGGGTGCTCTCAAATACACACGTCAGCTGGCAAACAGGTGTGTGCATCTGAGATATTTCAGCAGTCACACCTGCGAAAGGGAAGTTCGTGGAATTCAGGAATCAGTTCTCTCTGTCACATCGGTAGGAGTCTTTGGAGATCTAGTGGAAAAAGCCCCTTGGCTTCTTTCTCACTAATTTTCTTTATAATTATATTTCCCTAATGGTTGTCTGGGACTTGGTCAGTGGGAGGTCCGTGTCCAAGTCTGTGGGAGAGACGCGCTGAGCTGTCCCCAGAGTTACTGGTTCCTGGTTGTGCTTCGATGGGCATGCTCACATATGGCTGAAGCATTTCTTTCTTAATGGTTGCATGCCACTCCTCCTCGCTTTAAAACGAGCCCATACTGTGCCCCATTAGCTGAAATTGACATGATGGTTATTTTCAGTGCCATTTCTTTAAAGAACTCAGCCTCACTGTGCACGGCTAGCTTTCCCCCCTTGCTTAAGTGGAACGGAGAACCCCTGGGAAAACGTGGTGGCAGCTTTTCAGTAGCTGCAGAGCCCAGCTCCTGCCTTCCCACCCTCACATCTATAGCTCCAAGAGCATCACGCATTATACAGACATTAAGGATTCCTCCCTCAATGCAGAATCCTCTGGAAATCTCAGAATCAAAAAGCTCCGTGATAAAAATGCAGGAAGCAATATCCTTATTGGTAAACTTACATATCCAGCTGAGATGCTGCACATGATAATGCAATTTTCTATGCAAAAAGGGTTTATCTCCATCCAAATATTATTCCACATCATTATTCATTCTGGAGAAGTGATTGCTGTCCTAGGTTAACTGATTGAACTTTTAGAACCAAAGCTTCAAGCTTATCTTACTGGCTATTGCCTGACTTCTCATAAATTGCCATTAGACTGGTAGGAATGAATAAATGTACACTCCATTAGGAAATATTAAAGTTTTTATACTGGTTTAGAATAAAAACAGGATTAAGGGGGGGCATTTCTAAGATTCAGTACAGCGTGAAATTGAAATCTTTTTGGCATGTGAAATACACAATATGAATATTCTTCCCGTTTTCTGGAGGCTGGGGAGATTATGAGGAGTGGACAGACCATGCCAAGGTTCACCTGTAGGTAGTGAAAGAGGAGAAGTAGGAAGAACCCATTTTTGTCCTTCCCAAGCCTGTGCCTGTTAATCATCAGGTTTTTAACAAAAACAACAGTAACAGCAGCAGAAATATGTGTCAGGCAACGTCTTGTATGTTTGCTCATCTTTGGCAGGCGTTCTATTTTTTTTATTTTTATTTTTTTATCTGAGAGAGAGAGTGCGAGCGAGGGAGAAGGGTAGAGGGGGAGAGGGAGGAAGAAAGAGAGAGGGAGACAGACAGAGGGAGACAGAGAGAGTGAGAGAGAGAGAGCGTGTGAGCAGGGAAGAGGAAGAGAGAGAGGGAGACACAGAATCCGAAGCAGGCTCCAGGCTCTGAGCTGTCAGCACGGAGCCCGATGAGGGGCCCGAACACGTGAACCATGAGATCATGAGCCGAGCCAAAGTCGGACGCTCAACCAACTGAACCACCTAGGCGCCCTGAGAATTAAATTATTTAACGTATGTAAAATGGGCTGTGAATCAAAAGAAGCCTTCAACAAATGTTGGTTATTGTTTCTATTGTTACTACTGTTATCTTTATTTTGGTGGGTCTTCAGAGAGCTTTGTGAGGTAGCGATTGGTAGCCTCAGTCCCATTTTCCAGATGTTGAAACTCGGGTTAACAGCGTAGAAATTGATCATTGCCCAAAGAAGCAGAGGAAATAAACACATTCTGGTTTGCCACTGCGATGTAACAAACTCACAGGATTTTGTACTATGAAGCAACAACCATTTTATTAGGCTCATGGATTCATGGCGAGTGGGGGGCAGGGGCTAGAACGGTGCACAGCAAGGCTGGTTTGGAGCTGAGGCTCCATAGCATCTGGGGCCTCAGCTGGGAGGACTCAAATGAACCGGTGCTGGAATCTTCTGGAGGCTTCTTCATTCATGCGTGTCGGGCCTGGGCTGGTTGGGCGCAAAGGCTGGGTTGAGCCGGGATGGTCGATCAGATGCCTCCATGTGGCCTGTCCGTCTGGCTTGGGCTTCCTCACGGCATGGTGACTTCAGGGTAGTCAGACCTCTCACACTGCCGCTCAGGGCCCTAAGGGTGAGTGCCCTAGGTAGAAGCTGCATGGAGTTTATTGAGCTGACCTTGGAAGTCGCATAGCACTGCTTCATACCCTGAAGGTCCAAGGAGATGAAACCCACCTGGATTCAAGGGAAGGGGATATAGACCTCCGTTTTCCATGGAAGAAGTGCCGTAGACTTTGCAGTTCAGTTTTATAACCATTAACCACACCTATCGTGGAGACTTGATGTTACCTGTGCGCCTGTGTGTAGACCTGTATGACGGGGCCCCATCTAATATGGCGGCGTGGCCATCTGGGATGCCATTTGCATTCACACTTAGGACAGTTTCTGTCCTGCGAGCGTTCAGGTTCCCGCTCACCTGCCCTGCCTCTGCGTGTGCACGGGCACGCGCGCGCGGGTGCCTGTGCGTGCACCTCATCAGCCCCTCCTGTCTTCTCCATCCCCTCGTGTTCCTTCGCCATCCTTTTCCCTTCCATTTCTTTCCTTCCAGTGGATTCAATTAGCTCTCTTTGCTGCCTTAGCAATAAAACCGCTCCCTCCACAGCATTAGAATGAGTCTCTCTCATTATTTCATTTAGATTGTTGTTATGTTTGAAAACTTGAGGGCAGGGCAGGCAGGAGGAAAGGAATGTTAATTTGCAGGGAGTCCCTGTTGTGTGGTGGGAGAGCCGCTGAAGAAGAGCCAAGAAGCTGGCACTTGATGTACCCGTGGATACAGAAGGAACCGGAGGATGCTTAACGCCGCCCCACGCCAGAGACCCACGACCTAGCAGGAGAGGACAGCTGTGTCAGTCGTGGCCACAGCCCGGTTTGAAATGGCCCATCGCCACACGTCCTGTGTCCGCTTCCGAAGGGCCGTTTCCCCCCCACGTGTGTGTGTGTGCGCTCACGTGTATACGTGTGCGGCCTCATTCGGCTTCCCTTCGTAATCTCCGGTCACGGAAATGCTCTTTCACTGTGGCCGTCACCGGGGAAATGCAGTAGGTGGCAGCGACCGAGCTGAGGATCCTTGTCATTTGACTCACAGAATGTCAGAGAACATCACACAAAGCCAGGAATTAAGCTCCGTGAGTGCCAGAGCGACAGTGATTATGTGGGAATGACATACAAATAATTACAAAGCACTCAGGGTTTTTGTTCATAATCTGTGTTTAGAGTCCCTCCTTTCAGGAGTTTGAAATGTCATCAGGTAGCTGAATGGTGCTAACAGACTTGTGTTTCTTTCCGGCCTCATGCTGTGCCGAACGGGAATCGCGTTTGTTATGAGACTGAAGAGCGTCTTAGTGGGGTTAGAACAAAAGCCCTTGGTGGGGAGCAGACGGGTCTAGATTGAAATCTGACGGCCTTTCATGTTTTCCTCTGCTGTTTGGCTGACACACGGTGGTGGTATTTGCAGGGAAGGAGGATTAGACTGATGGCCGGAAGCTGGGTGGGAAGGGACTGGTATTGCCGTGGTCGGTAGTGGCCCCAGCCCAAGACGGGTGGAAGGAAGTCCCTAGGTCATTGTGCCTTAGATGGTTACAAAATTGGCTTTCCCACCATGCTTCTGTGGCCAGTAAGTTTTCTATCTGCTCCACTCTTTCATTTTCTTTGGTTTTCGTCCTAAGATTCCATCTGGGACCGCTCGCAAGCATCCAAAACCAAGGAGTGATTCAGATCAGCTTTGGAGATACAGGTGGAGATTGGAGTAGGAAGGCCTGCCCAGGTCCGTTTGCTTTATTAATAAATATGTCACAGAAAAGCCGAGTTTTCATGAAGGACGGTGGGGTCCGCGTCACTAATGATGCCAACTAATTATCAAATCAAGGTGTTGGGGCTCTTCAGTATTGCTCAGCCAGCGCTGGATACATTTCACGAGTGCAAATGGCCAGCCGAATGGGCCAGTTGGAGAGTATTATTAATGACGTGGAGACATAAAATGGAGATGCTTGGGGGGGGGGTGTGCAGATACGTGTACTTGGACGAGAAAGGCCATTCTGCACATGAAAAATGAGACCTCAAAGTTATGCAAGAATGAATGAGGGAAAAGTTTAGTAATTAATCACATGGGTCCTAATGAGGAGAGGAAATCAACATGATAAAGGGATTTGTCTGAATGGATTATAGGGAAATGGAAAAGAAGGAGTGGAAAAAAAAAAAAGCAACAAAGGGCATGGCTGGCTTGGGAATTAGGCTCTTTAAAAATCCTCAATCACTCTTACAATCAATTCTGTATTTCCTCAGTAGCCACACACGTGAAACATGGCTCTCTCTCCATTGTCTGAGATTAACCACTAACCACAAACCATACATTTAATGACGTATCGAGTATTTGTCTTCCAAAAATACACTTGAACGTTGTTTATTTCCCCGATAGGTCCGCTATGATGCATTCAGGTGCCATCTTGCTAAACACATACTGTACTTTAATATCTGCACCAGCCAGTTTCCAACTGCTTAGGAAAAGCTAAGGAAGCAGCTGTGCGGGGCCCCCACAATTACAGATAGAGTTTTTCTCATAAACCGTTTAATTGTTTGCTTCTGGAAACAATTAGACTGACGGTATTATAGAGCGAGTGTCGTATTGCAGCCGGCAATCCCCTTTATGAGTTTTCTTAGCAAAATACCATGTTGACATATGCTGGGCCCACAAAGAAGATTCAGTTAGATGGCGGCCTGACTTCCAAGGAAATCATGTGCGGTAGTAGTTGGCTCCCTGGGAAGATGGCATTGCTGAGGGGAAGTCTGTCAACAAGTGCCGCCTTGGCACTGGGTGTGGGTACTCTGCCCCCTCGTTGCTGCGGCGGAAGGGGGAGCCCTGCATCTTTCTGCAAAGCCAAGTGCATTGCACGGAGGGTGGTCCACCACTTTCGACACTTGCCCAGGAGGCGTTCACAGGGCTTGCAAGGTCCCAGTATGTGACCATGCCAGGTCTTCTAACGTGAGTGGTCGGCGGGCACAGTGGCCTCACGCCTGCCCGCTGGTGGCGCATGTCCGTCGGGTGCTTGGTTTGTGGCAGACTTTGTGCTCTGAGCTTTTTCATGCACGAGGACCGTATTTAATCCTCACCAGTGCTCCGTGAGGTTGTGTTACTGTTTCTCTTTCGGCAGCTGAGAAAACAGAGGCTCAGCAAATCAGGTGGTTTTGTCCAAGGTCGCACGGTGGTGACAGGTGAGGCACCCTCGTCTCAAACCCAGTCTTTCTGGCTCTAAACTCCGGGCTCTTGACAAACGGCGGTACGCCGTTTCCTAGAAGAAATCCTAGTGGGACAAGAGATTTCTTAGGCCCGCTTTTTTTTTTTTTTGATGCCACAGAGACCAATAAAAGCACCAAAAAAAAAAAAAACCAAAAAAACCAAATGGGTTCCACTCATTCATGTCATTGATTATTTCCTCCTTCGGTAATCTGCTTATTCAATTTTTTTTCCCGTATTTGTTCAGCATCCACAAGGCGCCAGAAAGAATGGAAGACACAGGCATAAAGCAGTGCCTTCATGAAGCTCTCTAGCGGAGGAGAGTGGGAGGCATAAAATAGACAGAGAGCGGAAATATAGACAAGGCAATTTCAGTGAGGCAGTGAGAATTGCTAATAAGCGCAATAACTTAATAATTATCGACTTGGTTGTGGTTCTCATGATTGGGACGGTTGATAAAGACTTTTCTAAGGAGATTTCTTCTGAGTTGAAGCCCGATCACGAGAAGAAGCTGGTCTTCTGAAAGAGCTAGGGAAAGAGCAAATTCAAAGTCCCTGGTAAAGGAATGAGCTTGGTGTGATCCAGGAACCTACATAAAGCCAGAGTATTTGGACTAATCCTTGGCAACTGTACTTAAAGCCCCAGTGAGGAGCCTCTGATCACACAGTCCATCTATCCACGCATTCATCCGTCCATCCATCCATCCATCCATCCAACCATCCATCCATCTATCCATCTGTCCATCCATTTATCCACTCGTCCATCCATCCATCCATCCATCCATCCATCCATCCATCCAACCATCCATCTATCCATCTGTCCATCCATTTATCCACTCGTCCATCCATCCATCCATCCATCCATCCATCCATCCATCTGTCCATCCATTTATACACTCGTCCATCCATCCATCCATCCATCCATCCAACCATCCATCTGTCCATCCATTTATCCACTCGTCCATCCATCTATCCATCCTCCGTGCATCCCATTGCTCGTGTTGGAGCCACAGAAATCAATAAAACAGAAATCTTTCTTTAAGAAGTTCCTGTGCTATTAGACAGAAATTAATGCAAATAATGTTTAAAAAAAAGTGGGTTCCCAGTTGAATGTTCAGAGGGCTAAAGGATCCTGAGGGAAGCAGTGATTACCTCTGCCAGGGGAGTTGGGGAAGGCTTCACTGAGGTGGTGACATTTAAGACCTGCTTTGGAGGGGGACTTTTTCCAGGTGGAAGAGGAGGGAGAGGACACAGCGTGCCCGAAGGCCCGAGGCGGGGTGGGGGGAACATAACTATGCACATGGAGGGGTTTTAAGGGTGAATGGAGTGAGACCAGGGCAGTGCTAGGAGATGAGGGTAACGTGTATTCTAGGTCGTAAAATGGAAGCCACAGATTGCATTTGACTTGTAGCTGTGCTCCTTTCAGGCTTTAAAGGATAAATTCATTTCCCAGTTTTTAATTAGCAGCAGCAGCTGCTCTCGGAAGAATCAGCAGACTTGGCAACAGAGGGCCCACCGTCCTCCCAGGTAGCAGTGGGCTGGCCATCCAGTCAAGGTTGCCATCTTCCGATGGAGCCCATGGCCCCACCTGCCCAAGTCTCGCCTCCCCCGACTCTGTTCGCGACACAGAAGCGGAGTATCCATTTTCTTTTATTACCACGCGTGCACTGTTGCTTGTCTTGGAGCAAAGAGGAAAGTAAAATATTTCCTTTCCTTATGTCTCTGTTAAAAGAGGGAAAAGAAAAGCTAGCCTGAGAGGTCTGTTTCATGAAAAGTGAGAGAGAAAACATATTTCTTTGTAGACGTGAAGAATACTGTATCTTTAACATGCAAACAGAGTATGTCAACGCAGGACGGATACATTTTTAGGTGGCATTCTAGGAAAACGCACACACACACACACACACACACACACACACACGCCTGCTTCTTTCCTTTATGTTACCTGTTTGGCCCTGAAAGACATTTGAGTCTATAACCCTTACAGCAGGACTCAAGGAATCTTGAAGAATTTTAAGCAGAGGAGTGACGTTGATATGGTTCGATCACCGCTTTGGTTACACCACTCTGGTCACGGTGGGGAGGCTTGATGATGATGATGGTTTTGTGGTGGGGAGGATGCTGGGTAAATCTACAGACTGTCACACTCTTAACAATGCTGCAGTGGAGGAAAGCTGTGAGTCGTCTTTTTAAATGTTTATTTACAAATAAAACTGTTTTTAATGTTTCTTTTTGAAAGAGAGAGAACAGAGTGCGAGCAGGGGAAGGGCAGAGAGAGTGAGAGACACAGAATCTAAAGCAGGCTGCAGGCTTTGAGCTGTCAGCACAGAGCCCGATGCGGGGCTCGAACCACGAACAGTGAGATCATGACTTGAGCCAGAGTCTGATGCTTAATCAACTAAGCCACCCAGGTGCCCCTAATACTTACTTATTTTTGAGAGAGAGAGAGAGAGAGAGAGAGAGAGAGGGAGTGGAGGAGGGACAGAGAGAGGGGAACAGAGGATCCGAAGCGGGCTCTATGCTGATAGCAGTGAGCCAGGTGCAGGGCTCGAACTCAAGAACTGTGAGACCGTGACCTGAGCTGAGGTCAGAAGCTCAACCGACTGAGCCACCCAGGTGCCCCAGAAAGGTGTGAGTCTGAATGAAAACAAGACGGTGGGTGGCCAGGAGGAGTCACGAGGCAAGATTGGGATTCAGACGGGACTTGAAGGAGGTCAATCACATGACCCCCGTTGGTGCCCCTCCCCCTATTTTCACTCACCCCAAAGAAGAACCCCGGTCCCCGAATTCGGTATTTTGACCACAGCCTTTCTGCGGAGGCGGAGGCAGCTGCGGCCTCTTGAAACCTACAATATATCCTTGGAGCGAGACTGCTTTGTGGATAAAAATGATCCTTGTGTGAAACAGATGTCACTGGTGCTGGTGCAGAAAGATGGGGAAAGATAAAGAATTACAATGGAGTTGGAAACACTGTACAAAAAAAAAAAGAAAGAAAGAAAGAAAGAGGACCTCACAGCACAGCAGAGCAGAGAAGCAAAACTGCTTTGAAGCTACATATCTTTCCTGCACCTGATAGTGAAAGCCTGTGAAACTTCATACATCATTTAAAGAACTGAAGCGAAATTTGTTATGGTAGTGCCTTCACTTCTCATCTGGTGCGTCTTATCTATTTAATGCGATCGAGAACAACTGGAGGGCAGGTACCTAGTCCTGTGTTTCTCCTGTCACTTTAATAACCCCTTACCTGTGCTCATAGTTTCATAAAATCAGTTTTCCATACGTTCAGGACTGCCATGTAAAATGGAGCCGGTTGTGCACTGCACAACTCTGGGAGGACACTATCTGCATCGATCCCAATGTGAATGGTACTCTCCAGACTTGCGTCCTGTTCAACCTGCACAACTGTACTTAGGGGACCTATGAGATTACGCTAATTCCAATATCACATTGTTTTGACTGCTGTAGCTTTGTAGTATGTTTGAAATTGGGAAGCATGAGTTCTCCAACTTTCTGAAACCTGGGTAAGGGGTGCCTCTGTGGCTCAGTTGGTTGAGCGTCCAACTTCGGCTCAGGTCATGATCTCATAGTTTGTGAGTTTGAGCCTTGCATCAGGCTTGCTTGCTGCTGTCAGTGCAGAACCCTCTTCAGATCCTCTGTCCCCTTCTGTCTCTGCCCCTCCCTCACTCATTCTCTGTCTCTCTCTCTCAAAAAAAAAATGAATATTTAAAAATATTTATTTATTTTATTATTATTTTTTAAGTGTTTATTTTTGAGAGAGAGAGAGAGAGAGAGAGAGAGAGAGAGAGACAGAGTGTGAGTAGGGGAGGGGCAGAGAGAGAGAGGGAGACACAGAATTCGAAGGAGGCTCCAGACTCTGAGCTGTCAGCACAGAGCCCGACGTGGGGCTCGAACTCATGAACTATGATATTATCACCTGAGCCGAAGTCGGATGCTTAACTGACTGAGCCACCCAGGCGCCCCCCAAAATATATATATTTAAACCTGGGTTCAAATCTCATTTCTAACACTTATAGGTCACGTGACCTTAAGCAAATTATTTAACTGCCTTGAACCTTATGTTCCTTATTTTTTTTTTTTTTTGGAAAATATTTTTAAAAATAAAATGTTTTTATTTATTTTGAGAGTGAGCAAGTACACGAACAGGGGAGAGGCAGAGACAGTGGGGAGGGGGGGAGAGAGAGAGAGAGAGAGAGAGAGAGAGAGAGAGAGAGAATCCCAAGCAGGCTCCACACTCAGAGCTAAGCCCGACTCAGAGCCCTAGCTCACAGCCGCGAAATCATGACTTGAGCCGAGTTGGATGCTTAACCGACTGAGCCACCCACGCGCCCCTGGTCCTTACCTTGAAACTAAGTACAGTTGCGATACCTGCCTTTACCCCAGGCTCTGAAGTCAGACTGCGTGGCTCTGAACTTCTCTGTCTGCTTCCTCCGGCTGAGTGCCTCTGAGAGAAGCCTGTTAAACTTGCTCTTTATCATCCTTATCATCTGTAAAGTGGGGGTGATCATAACACATCGTTTGCAGAATTGTTGTAAGGCTTGAGCCAGTTAATATATGCAAAGGATTCAAGAGCATTCACTGCACCTGCTAGGTGTTCGATAAATGCTAGCCCTTCCTAAGGCGGGGACTTGTGATACAGTGACACGGTCCAGCTGTTACTGTTAGTGGCTCAGTAAAGATTAGTGTTTTGACTCAGAGAGCAAACTAGTGCTTGTTCTCTGAGTTTAAGGTTCAGTATCCTCCACAGAACGTGGTCCCTGCTCTACAGAGGGGCTGGAGAAGATCTCAGGGCCTGACACGTAGTAGGCGTTCAATTAGCGGGGTGACCCCCTGTGTGCTACATAAACATTGCCAGTTGCGTTTTAGAAAGACCCGAAACAGGAAACACCAGTTCGAGCAACTGAAGCCGGGGATGAAGAAGTTTTTCTTTGCTAGAAGAAGAGTAGGAGGGCCCTACTCTCCGTAAACATGAATAAATATAAGCTTTATTTTGAATTTAACGAATTAATTCACTTTTTAAGACTCTGTTGCCCTTCTAGGAGTTCTTTCTAAAAATTTTTTAATTGGGATTGTTTTTTTTTCCCCCTTTTAGGAGTTCTTTTGTTTCTTTATGCGTTTTTTAAAAACCAGACTTGTTTGCAAAAGAGCCGTTTTAGGATCACAGCAATGCGGATAAGGTGCAAGGATTTCCCGAGTAGTCCCTCCTTCACTCAGGCACAACCTCCCCCATGGCAGCCTCTCCCCCACCAGAGCGGTGCACCTGTTCTAATGGACCAACTCACACCGACCCCTCATTATCTGCCCGAAGCCCACCGTTGACGTTAGTGTTCATTCTCGGCGTGGTACGTTCCGCGGGTTGGGACAGATTGATAACGACACGCGTCAAACACTAGAGTAGCACACGGAGTATTTTCTCTGCCCTGAAAATCCTCTGTGAATCTCCTGGTCGTCCCTCCCTCCAGCCTTTGGACTCTTACTGTCTCCGAAGCTTTGCCTTTTCCAGAATGTCATGCGTTACGTAGCTTTTCAAGACTGGCTTCTTTCACTCAGTGGTGTGCATTTAAAGTTCCTTTATGTCTTTCCAGGGCTTGATAGTTCTTTTTTTTTTTTTTAATGTTCGTTCCTTTATTTATTTATTTATTTATTTATTTATTGTTTCGAGAGAGACTGAGACAGAGAGAGGGAGACACAGAATCCGAAGCAGTCCCCAGGCTCCGAGCTGCCAGCACAGAGCCCCACGCAGGGCTCCAACCCGCGAACCATGAGATCATGACCTGAGCCGAAGCCGGACGCTTCGCTGACCGAGCCCCCCCGGGCGCCCCAAGATGGGTCCTTGAATGGAAGTAACTTTTGTCTTCCCACACAGATTTATCTTTTTTTTTTTTTTAACGTTTATTTTTTTGGGGGACAGAGAGAGACAGAGCATGAATGGGGGAGGGGCAGAGAGAGAGGGAGACACAGAATCGGAAGCAGACTCCAGGATCCGAGCCATCAGCCCAGAGCCCGACGCGGGGCTCGAACTCACGGACCGCGAGATCGTGACCTGGCTGAAGTCGGACGCTTAACCGACTGCGCCACCCAGGCGCCCCCAGATTTATCTTTTAAGGGGTACGCGGTTCCTTGCACACTCTCTCTCCTCTGCCTCCCTCCTGAGCCCCCAGAATAACGAGCTGCCTTTTCGGTATGGCACAGAAGGGTAGTAGAGATACGTGCCGCCTTGGGTACACGCTTTACCCATTTCCTCCAAATTTCTCCGCCCCAGAGGGGAGAGGGGCCAAGGAAGCTCTGAATAGAGCCGTACCTCCTGCCTCTTTCTTACCCCTTGAAACAATGTCTGTGCTCTAATCGTTGTGTCGTTCCAATCCAATGCCAGCATTGATCCGATCATCGATCCTCTTTTCAGTTATTTCTAATTGGTTACAGATGTTAATCATGGTCTCTCCCTAACAGATTGTATCTGCTGCTGATACCTGGGCTCAGACTGCTTCTAAGAGTCTTTCTTTCCCTGTGGGCGTAACTGGTCAGGGGCTTCAAGAGGGTCTAGAGCACCCGTGGCCTGGCCTTTCTCACGTGCCTGCACTTGCGAATGGATGGCCCCTTGGCTGCTCCTCCACCCCCTGCAAGCGTGTAGCGAGCATCTCAGGTGTGGACCCTGCAGCCGCCTGTGCAAAAGAAAACGTGGCCCCTGCCTTGTGTAGCTTACGGTCCAGTTGTGCAGACCGACGTGAACGAGATAAGCGCGCATGCATAGGAGGTGGGGCACAGGTGTTCCCTTCATTTATAAGTAGGGAAACCGAGGCAGAGACTGGGAATCTCCGTGGTGGTCCGCTGGCATGATCGTTATGGCTTATACTATTTTGTGAGTGGTTGCTATGTGCCAGCTATACACGTGGATTCACACGAGTTAGTTTAATCCTCGTAGGGGTCCTCTGAGGTAGATGTCGTCTCTGTCATTTTATAACAGAAGCAGGTGGGGTTGAGGGAGATTCAGTGACTTGCCCAGGGAACTGTAAGAGGCAGGATTTGAGCCCAGGTTGGCCTGACTCCAGGGTCTACACTCATAATCATCGTGCCCTTTTGGCAGATCCCATCGGAGAGGTCAGCAGAGTGGGCCAGGGAGTTCTAGGCAGAGCAGAGCAGGACCTAGGACGTCGGTTGACTTTGAGACACGCTGTCACTCGAGAGCACAGCACACGTCAGGAGGACGCCGGGGGCGAGGCCTCCACAGGTATCTGCCGAGGGTTTTAACTGAAGCCCAAGCCAGGGAGGAAGTGATGGTGGGGATGCCAGACCGGAAGGGACAAGGCACCCAGACACGGGAAAGGACTCGAGTCTGTTGGGTCACGATGCACGTTGGGGACATGGACGGACTCACAGGTGTCCAGGAGGCAGGGAGGCTGTCTGGAAATTGGGGAGCTGGTCTCATTCACCTGCTTTTGACCACTTCCCACACCCTGTACTGTCCGCACAGAGCCCAGTGCAGGGCTTGAACTCACGAAACCAGGAGATTGTGACTTGAGCTGAAATCGAGATTCGGAATCTTCACTGACTGAGCCAGCCAGGCGCCCCGGCATCATCCCATCTTAGAAGAAAGCTGCTCTGACCTCAGGCAAGGTCATGACGAGGCCCAGGAGTTCGGAAACTTCAGGTGTCTGGGCTTTTCTGCTTTGTGCTCTGCTGTGTCCCCTGGACGGAAGACAGCCGGGGGCCACAGGAGATGCCACCCGGAGGCTAGCACCTGCCTTGCCTCCCATCGGGCTTCAAGCCTGAGAACGGGGCTGGCAAAGGTAAACTCAGCCAAGGGGTGCCTGGGTGGCTCGGTCGGTTAAGCGTCCGACTCTTGGTTTTGGCTCAAGTTTGAGCTCTGCGTCCGGCTCTGTGCTGACGGTGTGGAGCCTGCTTGGGATCCTCTCTCTCCCTCTCTCTCTGCCCCTCCCCTGCTTGTGCTCTATCTCTCTCTCCAAATAAATAAACTTAAAAAAAAAAGGTAAACCCAGAGAAGGCCTGCGGGGGGGTCCCAGGTAGACCTTTTTCTGTTACCTTTGAGTGTGAAATGATTCGTGCGTTTACCAAATACTTACCAAGCCCCAGGCACATGTGCCGAATGCTGGGATGGGGCTGAGACAGGACAGACGCTAAGTTAAGTATCAGAAGGGCGACTAGTTTGCCAGCTGAGGAAGTGAGGAGTGAAGGATCGCAGGCAGAGGAGAGGGTCCGCGCAGAGCTCTGGCGGGGGCATTCGGGACACAGAACGTCACTGTGCCTGGACCTTAAAGCAAGCGATGTGGCTGCAGCGGGTTTGAGGAGCATCAGGGATGATGGGTTCCACCCGCCGCGGTGTGTGAACAGATTGTGTTTTATGTTGAGGGCAGTGGTGAACCTCGGAAGGTTTCTAAGCAAGGGAGTGGCTTGCCCAGAGGGAGAAGTCGAGAAAAATGGCTCTGGCTGCAGGATTGGCGACTGGATCGGATGGGGCAAGAGGGGCTGCAGGAGGAGCAGTTGGAACGCCCGTACGGGTGATGACTTGGGTTGACATAGGGACGCAAAGCAGGGATGGAGGACAGTGAATGGGGGGGTCCAAGGGAAAAGGATGCAGATTCAAAAGGACTCAGCAAAGGAGAGAGCCCTGTCCAGGCTGACTTCTGGGCGGAAGGAGGTCCCAGGCTGTGATGCAGGGAACGCAGAAGGGTGAGCGGGTGTTGGGGGGGAGGTGAGGAGTTCTGTTGGGGACACGTGGGGCCACCGAAAGGAGGTGCCCACTGGCAATCAGATTCAGAGGTGTGGAGCTCAGCAGGGGGGATGAACTGGAGGTGATTTGCACAGCTGCCACAGGAGGGGAGGGTGAGAAATGGCGTCAGTGGCTAATGTAGGATGGGCATTTGCGTCGTTGTCTTTCCTTTGGTATTTACAACACAGTCCTGTTTTACAGGTGAGGAAGGAGAGGCACAGAAAGGCTGAGGATCATATGTGGCTTCATATGCAAGCTGGAATTTGAGCCACGCCCTGTGTGTGTGTGTGCACGCCCACTCATGCGTATGTATGTGCGTGTGCACACGCATCTATGCGTGTGTGTGTTTTCCCCAGTAGACGATCCTGCCATCACGCTCCCCTGTGCCAACCAGTGTTGGAAAACATCACCGTTGCCTTTGCCAACTTGGCACGTATCGTTCACTGAATTCCGTGGGGACGTCTCGTGTTGACTGACCCCGGAATCCTAGCACAGGGGTGGCACCTCGCTCCTGGAGCGTGGGACTCGAGTGAGCGCTAGCCTGATGGAAAGAAAACAAAGGCAGGGCAGCGTCCCCCTGAGTGGCGGATGCTAGATTTCCAAGATTCTTTTTCCGCACCCTGCCATATGGGCAGCTACCGTGGCCACGAACGCAGATCTTGGTGAAATCACTTTCCCGCTGAAGCACAAGCTATCGGGAAATAATTCTGCTCCACGCTGTGCGTGCGTGAACCCGCGGCAGTATTGTTTCGGGTAAGAGCAACCCTGCAAAAGGCTCTCTTCTGATCCCGTCGGCTCGCTCTTTTACTCGGAAAAAAGCTTAGCCATAAAGGAAGAGAAATGGCTCGAGGGGAAGAGCTGGAAGACAGGGGGAGAAATAAATGGCCGAGACCGGTGGTGCTCGTCTCTGAGTACTCTCGGCTGTTGGAGCATGGCAGAGTGGAGTCCACGTGAAGCATTTTGTGGAACAGCCGTGCGCAAGGCCACGGCCACTGGGCTTTCAGAGGCCGTGACCTTATTAAAAAGTTAGGTTTTGATCCTCGGAAGCAGACTTTGTTTGTGTGGGTGAAAAGGAAACAAATCCTGGCGTGAAATTCTGTTCCACCGAATTTATTCTGAAAGATGTTCTTGTTCAGCGGGCCAAGGTGTTAGGAAAATCCAAGAGTCGCCGCTGAGAAGCCAATTTTAAGGGATTTGGTTTGTCAAGAGCCAGGCATGAGGGGCTGGTCGCCGCTGGTCATTGTTAAGAGTTGAGCCGGGGGGGGGGGGGGGATGGGGTGAACATGCCGATTCCCCGAACGCCCCTGAAATAAAGGCCAGGTCAGAGGCAGGGGCTCGAAGCTGGGATGAGAGCACTTAGGCCAGATTCTAAATCAGATGCAACGGGCAGACGGGCAGTCGTTGCTTCGAGCAGAGAGATTCAATGGGTGTTGGTTCTGCCAGTCTGCAAGTAGGACTCAGGACTGGGACCCATCCTCGGCTAAAGGGCCGTGACAATCTTTATGTCCCTTTTAGGCCCCGCACGGGCTTTTGGCTTCCCTGCGCATCTTAAATGACTTTGCTCCAACGGGTCCAGAGGGAGCACCTTCGTCGGCTTACCTGAGTACTGTCGCCCCCTAGTGGCCAGAGTTCTCTATAGCAAGCCTCGTGGTACTCGTTGGCCAACCTATGGATGTACTTTGCTTGAGTCAGATGCCCAGGTCTAGCCCAATCAGTGGCCAACTCAAAGCCATGGTACTCTGCCACTGGGGCTGTGTGGGGCAGGGTAGCTGGAAGTGGCTGGACCGTGGCTGCCCCGCCCAGTGCGCACTCCCAGTTATGCAAGAGGGCTTGTCTCGAAACGAGTTACTAGAGTTACAACCAGACTGGTGAAAGGTTGAAGTGTTAATCAGCCACTGGGTTAGAAAGTGGGAGCAAAAGAGCTTGTGGGTTGAGCAGAAAGTCAAGAATCCGCACCCCCCCCCCCCCCCCCAGAGTGATGTAAAGATCTGCCCAGCCATCATCTAGTCTATTCTGTCAGGGGTGTGGGACTATCTCTGGACTTGGGTCAAAGGGCAAGGATTAAAGAGGCACCTGTGTGCTCTTGGGAAGCTCGATGAGCCAATCAGAGACAAAGTCTCTTGTCCTGTGAACTGGATGAACAACTGTGCCAGCCTGCAAGGGTTGTGAGGGGGAGGTGAGATATTGAAGGCGCCTCCCCTAACTCCTGGCAGCCAAGAGGCACAAGATGATGATTGGTCTCCTTATAGGGAAATTCAGGCGACCTTCCGGTACAGAATGGATTGTCGAAGGAATGTGACCACCCAGGGGCCAAGCGAGTGGGATACGACGTGTGTAAGCATCTTAGTTATTGTAGCCAGAAGAGCTTGGCATACTGGCCAGCCTTTCTGGGTCAGGGTCCGGAGAGGAGCGATAAGGACGATATTAGTGGTGACAGTAATGTCTGTCTGCCTGTCTGTCTGTTTTGCTCACTCACTCGCTTATCCGTTGCTTTATTTTATCCACCCGTCCGTCCAGCCATCATCTCTTGATTATTCCATCTAGGTGCTTACACGGCATTTTGTAATCAAGAGATATTTACCGGATGCCTGTCTTGTGCCAGCACTGGGGATAGAGTAGGGAAGAGAACCACACCCTGACTTCACAGACTTGCGTTTGGGGGTGTGGCGGGGGGGGGGGGTAAAAGGTGGTACGGAAAAGCAGAGTCATTGCAGGGGCACCTGGGTCAGTAGAGCATCTGACTTCGGCTCAGGTCACGATCTCGTGGTTCGTGAGTTCAAGCCCCGCATCGGGCTCCCTGCTGTCAGCACGGAGCCCACTTCAGATCCTCTGGCCCCTCTGCCCCTCCCCCACCTGTGTTTTCTCTCTCTCTCTCTCTCAAAAATAAACATTAAAAAAAAAACAAAGGCATTGCAGATGGTGACAGTATAGTGAGTCCCACATGCGTTGCCCATTTGAAGGGAGGTCTTATCATCCCATTTGAAAGATAAGGAAAGTAAGACCGGGGGGGGGGGGAATGTGGCCGATTGCCGCTCCAGTCGTTAACCATCTGGTAGGTAACTCGGCTTGGAGCTGAGCCCTCTCCTTGAAATGTCACCAGGTGGACAGGGCGAGTCTGGGGCCGAGCTTCCGGACTCCAAAGCCCACATTCCTTTGAACTTCCCCCATGATGGAACCCGCCGAGGGAAGGAAGAAATATGAGCCAGACAGAAAAAAAAAAAAAAAAAAAGAAGAAGGTTTTCAAAGTAAGAGTTTGTAAATCAACCTTAAGAAGGTCCGTGAATTGCAAGGGGGAGAAAAATAGCTCACTCAGTTACTTTTATTTTCATTTCTGGTTTTTAAAGTCCCATAGCACACTGTCTCTGAGTGGTTCAGGGTACTTTTAGCTCCTGGGAATGCCAGGCAAATACTTATCCTTGTGGATAAAGCGATGCCATAGCCGTCTTCACGGTCTTGCTCAAAAAAGTCTCCCCTCCCCCTGGAGTTTTTACACTAGCCCGGAGTTTTAGCGACTGCTGCAAGGTGCATGCCCTGGTGGGGGGGGGGGGGGGGGGGGAGGGGCAGGCAGACGGCTGTCGAGCGGTGTGAAGGGGGCCGGTGGGAATACCCAAGAGTGGATGCACCTCCTCCGGGAGGTGGCCGTGACTCAACGCCATCCCGTTCCTGCAGTGGGGGGTGGGGGGGCTTGAGGGTGCCCAGTATCTCATGGAAGAGCAACGCACATCAGGTTCTTATGCGCGACGCCTCGAATTTTACATCTTAGTTCGGTTCCCACAAAATGAAACAAACCCGTAGCGTGGGCCAAATGAGACGCACCTGTGGGCCAGGCCGTTTGGCTCCTCGGCCGGGAGGTTTTGACCTCTGGATTACGACGCGCTGCTCGAGGGACAGGGATGGCTGTTGTCCCCTGTCCGCCTGTGTGCCCCGGGACTTAGCAACGCCTGGCGC
This sequence comes from Prionailurus viverrinus, assembly GCF_022837055.1. NCBI lineage: Eukaryota > Metazoa > Chordata > Mammalia > Carnivora > Felidae > Prionailurus > Prionailurus viverrinus. The sequence continues at coordinate 21,575,619 of NC_062576.1, read as the reverse complement.
GCCGCCGATGCGAAACGAATACTTCTCCGTGGAAGCGGGTACTCGGGTTAAGTCATGGGTACTCGGGTTAAGTCACCGGCTCAGGCTTCCGCTGGTGAGTGGCCCAGCGGCTGCTCGCGTTCACCTCGGCTGGTTCCTGGGTGTCCCTGCAGAGTGGTTCATTCACAGTGTGCGGTGTCCCTGGCATTGTCCTTAGCAGCGGGCCACGTAGTAGGACTCGTGACCTGGGTAGGTGTGGGGCTCACAGCGCAAACGTAGATGTTTGAGGCCCAACCTTCCCATTTTATGGGGGGGTGGGGGCAGCAGAGGCGCATGGCGGTGAAGGGACTTGTCCGTGTCACATCTGAGGAGCGCAGCAAGAGGCAGAACTGGGCTTTTGAGGCTGTGCTTTCTCCCGATTGCTGGCTTCCCTGTCTGCTCCTTGGCCCAGGCACATCCAAGTCAACAGAGTCGACGTCATGCGATATATGTATCTTTTCACGGATCGTATCCTTCTAGGTGTCATTTATTTTTCCTTTTCAATCGTCACAGCTCTGCTGTTTGCTTGAAAAGGGAGTGTGTTTCCTGGGGGAAAGCAGTCTGATCCCTCTGTCTCTGTTTGAACAAACACAGCGATCAGAAGACCAGTTGCTGGGTGATAAGAATTCAGGGAGGGGTGGGGGGCGGTGGTCCCTCCAGGGGCTGAGAAGCCAGAATTTGCTTGGACCTGCTGGTCCTGCTGGGGGGCCACCTGTGGCAGCTGTGGACCAGAAGCCCCGTGTCTTGTGGCATAAAAGTTGGCCGGCAAAGGCCACCTGTGCTTTGCTATTCTCAGTGGAGGGAAGGGGTGGGTTGATATCAGAGATCAGATTTTATTTGTTCGGCCTAGAGTGTTCTGAGACCGTTGGAAATCAGTGGCCACTATTTGAACAGTGGGAGATCTCACATAAAACTCTGGGCTGCTTCCGTCTTAGAAAGAAAAAAAAAAATCAAAACCCGGAACCACGTTCCTATCCAGTCATGCTCCACAGGAGCGATGCCGCTTCACGCGGGGAGGTGGGGTTCTGTAATTGGCCACAGTCCCTGCCACTCCTAGCTGTTGACTTCCAACCCGCTTCATCGACTGATGTGCGCCCCACCCCCTCCCCCGCCCGGCCTTGGCTCCTGCTGGCATTTGGGTTTGTGATCCCAGGTTCAGATCCGTGTTGGACCAGAACACGAAAGGGACTTTCCTACTCGCCTGCTGTCCGTACGGATGGGCGGCGAGAATCAGCATGCTAGGTCTCCCCAGGCAGGAGACGAGTCCCAGGAGCAAAGTCAGTGCTGTTGGCATCTTCTCACTCCCAGACGTGCTTACTTTTTTTTTTTTTTAATGTTTATTTATTTTTGAAAGAGAGACAGAGTGCAAGCGGGGGAGGGGCAGAGAGAGAGGGAGACACAGGATCCGATGCAGGCTCCAGGCTCCGAGCTGTCAGCACACAGCCCGACTCGGGGCTCGAACTCATGGACCGCGAGATCGTGACTTGAGCCGAAGTTGGACGCTCAACCGACTGAGCCACCCAGGCGCCCCAGATGTGTTTCCTTTTTACCTGTGCCTGGTGTAAGGTGAGAGTGTGCCTTTGTGTGCACACACACCTGCCTTGGCACTGCATGTGTGCATATCCGTGCCTGTCACGGAGGTTGATGTTCCCAGTGCCCCCTTCCATCTTTCCCCTTCCTAGACCGCTGCCTCTGCAGTCTTGAGCCCCGCTCTTGAGCTTGGGGAGCAATCCCTTGCTAATTGCCGCAGGGGCCCCCAGCCACCTTCACTCCGACGGTGGAGCCCCTTAGTGGCTGGTGAACTCAGCTTTCCACCCGCTGTGTGCCTCCGGTAACCGTTTTCCGTTGGTGCTGCTCGGAAATCTGCAGCGGTCTCCTTGAGATGCGCACGTTCAGCTGGTGTGCCACTCCAAGCTTTATCCCTCTGGTCCGCCAAGGCTGCCCTCTCCAGAAAGGATTTCTGAAAGGGAAACCTTGACTTTCGGGTTGATTTTTAATTTTTTTTTTAACGTTTATTTATTTTTGAGACAGAGAGAGACACAGCATGAATGGGGGGAGGGCAGAGAGAGAGGGAGGCACAGAATCGGAAGCAGGCTCCAGGCTCTGAGCCATCAGCCCAGAGCCCGACGCGGGGCTCGAACTCACGGACCGCGAGATCGTGACCTGAGCCGACGTCGGACGCTTAACCGACTGAGCCACCCAGGCGCCCCCGGGTTGATTTTTAAATAAGCACGTACTTAGCTGTTGGTGCGTGCAGTGCAGGCTGGATTATAGCCCTCCAACAAGCAAACTGTCTTCTCATTCCTTCTGCTCTTGGATAATGAAGGAGGCCGTCGGCAGGGTAGTTCCTCAGTAGGCTGGGGACATACCTGACACTTACAAAGCTGTTGGCAACAGCGGGGTGTGGCAGGCACGGCTGGGGAGCTCTTTTTCCCCATTCTTCCCATGGAGACTCTTAACCTGCCCCTACCCCTCCCTTCTAGCTGCATCGCTGTGGTTTTGTGGGGACTCCACGGTTTTCGTCCCACTGCTAAGGAAGTCCTTGTGGAGGCGCACCTAGCGGAATGTTCAGTGAGCGAAGGTTGGACAGGATGTTTACAGTTGGGACAGAACTGAGAAGCTGCAGGATTCTTCGTGAATATTTTTCTCTGCTTTCGCTAGAGATGTCTAGGATCTAAAATGCTTTTCGCTGGGGCACCTGGGCGGCTCAGCTGGTTAAGCGTCCGACTTCAGCTCAGGTCGTGATCTGGAGGTTTGTGAGGTCGAGCCCCGCGTCGGGCTCTGTGCTGCAGCTCGGAGCCTGGAGCCTGCTGCGGATTCTCTCTCTCTCTCTCTCTCTCTCTCTCTCTCTCTCTGCTCTCCCCCCACCCCTGACCTGCTTGTGCTCTGTCTCCCTCAAAAATAAACATTAAAAAAAAATGCTTTTTACCAAGAAAGGGATAGAAGTCCTCACTCCTCCACCAGGAGTGTGAAGAGGAAAGCATGTTCTTTCTCTCAGGTAGCAGTGACCTTGAAGGTAAGCGAATAGCCAACATTATTGACCACTCCCGACGTGGCAGGCATTGTGTTGTGTGCTTACGTGAGTGTCTCATTTGGTCCTACGACCACGTTGGAAGGTTGGTTTTGGTATCATCCCCAGTTTCCAGATCGAGAGACTAAGGCACAGAGAGGTTAGGCAACTTCTCTCAGGCCACACAGCAAGGAAGTGGGGGGTGGTGTCTGGATTTGGGCTCACTTTCCACTGCAGCCTAGATCCGTACGTTTCATCCGGGTACATACTCCCTGATACTTTTCAGCATCAGTGGAGGCTGAATGTGGCAGTTTATGAACAGCAGGTAGTTTGTGGGAATTACTGTCAGGTCTGATACGATAATAGTAAGTACGAAAGTGAGTATTTATTCAGTGCTTACGATGTGTCAGGGGCTGAGCAAAGTGCTTTAAGTGCGTTTTCACTTTGTGCCCTCACAGGGACTGTCAGAGGTGGGTACAGAAGTCACAGACCACCATCCCACATCCAGGATTTGAACCAGGATTGACACAGTTAGGACTGAACCTGTCAAGCTTGTCTGCAGACCCTGCCATCAGCCCACCATGTTGAAACTGTGTCCTCTGACCTTCCCCCTCCCGTGCCTTGTCTGCTGCAGCCACAGGGGGGCGCTTTGTCGTCGACTTAACGTGCTAAATGATTTCCTACCTCAGGACCTTTGCACAGCCTCTTCTAGCTGCTCTGTGCACCTTCCCTCCTCTTCTCCCTTCGACAGACCGTACGGTAATCCCCTGTTTGGGTGTCGCCACAGGAAGCTTTCCTCGTCTTCTGTGGAAAGAACCAGTTGCTTCTTCCTCCATCCCGTCAGCAGAATTCAGCGTCTTTAGATTCTCTTCCTGCCCTCCTTACGCTGAGTTTTTCCAATTTGGATACCCCATGTAAATTCTTTGGAGCAGAGCTGATGAGGTATGTGTCTCACTAGAATATGCAGCTGCTGTTTATCACCATCTCCCCGGCACCCGCTCTAGTCCCTGGTACACGGCAGGTGCTCAGGTACCCAGTAAATATCTGTTGAGAGAGTGAGGCCCTCTCTGTGGTGCCCAGCCTGGAGGACGGTAGCGGTCATATCGAGCATATGCGGTAGGAGCTTGGGTGAGGGCTTTCCAGAGAAACGGAACCTCTAGGACGTATGTAGATATATTTTAAGGGGAGATTGACTCTAGAAATCGGCTTATGTGATTGTGAAAGCCGAGAAGTCCCCTGCTCTGTCATCTGCAGGTTGGAGATCCGAGAAAACAGATGGTGTAATTCCGTCCCGGTCTGAAGGCCCGAGAACCGGGCTCTGATGTCCAAGGACCGGAGAACGTGGCTCAAAAAGAGGGCCGGAAATCGCTCTCTCTCCGCCTTTCTGTTCCATCCGGGCCCTCCGCCGATTGGATGGTGGCCAGGGTAGGTCGTCGTAACTCGGAGCACTGGCTCAGTCTGCTCCAGGCACCCCCCCCCACAGATACCCCCAGAAACAGTGCTGGACCAGCTCTCTGGGCTTCCCTGAACCCGGTCAAGTTGACCTGTAAAATTAACTCTCACAGTGCTCGGCGCGTTTTCACTGGTGCTTTTCTCCCATTCCTCCCCCCACCCCCGCCTCTGTTCTCGTCGGTTTCGAACAGCACTTGCTGGAAGATGGAAGGATGCTCGTGGCCCAGGGCCTGGCCAGCTTTTCCTCCACAGGGACAGATGGCAGGTATTCTAGGCTTTCTGAGTCCTGTGGCCTCTGTCACCACCACTCAGCTCCGCACTGAGGCGTGAAAGAAAACTTTGTGGACGGAACGTGGCAGCAGGCTGGATGTGGCGGGCAGGCGGTGGCTTGCTGACTCCAGTTCTGGAGTATTCCCGTCCTGACAAATTCTGGTGGATGGTAACTGGGCTCTGAAGAAAGCGTCATGTCTGCTTTTTGTCACGCGGAACATGACTCTGAGTGCGTTACCGCTAACCCTTTGCTGTCATCTTACCAGAAGGTTCCGGTGGAAAAGGCCTGTGCTTTGGTGTCAGCTATTTGTTTGAATTCTGCATCTGAGCTGTGCGATCCTGGGTGAGTTCCTGAGCCTCTCTGATCTTTGGTTTTGTCATGTGCAGCACTTAGATCATCATCGTCGCCTTGCCGGGTTTTAATGGGCTGAAAATAGTTGCTGTTTCGGGCACATAATAAGCACTGAGCAAATATTAGTTGTGTGCCTTCTTGCAGGCTTTTATTCCCAAATCTTAACCTTTCCACCAAAGCATGGAAACGCGAACTGTAAAAGCCAAGGCGGCCCGGGGAGGCCCCCCGTCTTTAGAAATTCTAGAAAGAGGCTTTGAAAAGTGAGAGACATTTAAGTCTGAGGAATTCATCGTGTCTTACTGCCTCACCATTCTCTTTTGAGAGAGAGTGAGAAAAATTTGACATTTCGTTTTCACACCTGTAATGTTACAAGTCTAATGCGAGCCGGGGAATCAAAGGTGGCTGTGACGTCAGGGGACAGGGAAATGGCAGTGGCAGGGGACGCGTTTGGCAGACCAGGGGCAGAGATGCTGTGTCCCACTCCGCGAGGCAGGTGGATCCGAAAGGTACGGGAAATCGAAGGGTCTCGTAGAAGTTTCGCGACCAGGAGTCAATATGGAGGCTGTCCATTAGGAAAATGAAGACGTTGGGTGAGACCACCAAATATAACTGTGCACGCCTCCAACCACACGTATGTGCGTTCCACAAGTACTCGCGGGGGGTGTAGGGCAACTAAATGTCACACAGAGCTGTCTGGTTCCTCGTCTGCCTACACCTCCCAGTTCCGTTCCCAGACGGGATCTCCGCAAGCTTTGAAAATGTCTCTGTTCGGGCCAGGCTGGCGTCTGTGCTCCTTAGTGCCAGGACCTTCGTGTTTTTACCACTGAGCTTTGGCGATCTTATTTTTTCTTTTAACTGAGAAAAGGTTTTAATGTTTATTATTTATTTTTGAGAGAGAGAGAGAGAGAGCAGGGGAGGGGCGGAGAGAGAGGGAGACCCAGAATCCGAAGCAAGTGCCGGGCTCCGAGCTATCAGCACAGAGCCCGACGCCGGGCTCGAACCTACAAGCAGCGAGTTCATGACCTGGGCCGAAGTTGGACGCTTCACCGACTGAGCCACCCAGGGCCCCTTTGGCAGCCTTTTATAGCCTATCGCTTGGGAGGGAGTCTGCCATGACCTGACCCCTCCCCAAGGCAGATCGAAATGCTCCTGTTCTGTCCAGCCTCACAGCATTTTGTTCTTAATACCATGGAACGCTGAAAACACGGAGTTTACCTTGGCTGTGCATTTTTCTCCTTAATATTAACAGATCCTTGAAGACAGGGCCACCGTACCTTATTAATCTTTTCAGTTCTGGCACCTAGAATGGGCGTGGGCCCTTAATAGAGTCTTGATCAATATCGCTGAATTCGAAAATAGGAGGTTCTTTGTGCATGTGGGGATATTTGCAAATTGACAAACCAGAAATGTCTTGAAATGCTGGCTGTCCAGAAGGAGAAGGTTTTGTGCTGACTTCATAGTTGAGTCGTCCTTCCTTTTCAGCCAGTCTTGCTGAACTCTTGGTGAATCTCAGAGTATCTTGGGGCTTAGAACATCATTCAGAGACCTGTTATGATTGGCTTTTTTGCAGGGCACAGTGTCATCCCAGATGTCAGTCTTCTAGGGCTCTCGTAGGGGAGCCCTAGGGAGTGGACCTGCCCTAGGAGAAATACCCCAGGATCTGAAGGTTTTGACACTGAGAATCGCCGTGGCCATGAGGGTAGGTAAGTGGGTTTCATCCAGGACGATCGGCGGGCAAGGGCGAGCGGCTTAAATGAGGCACTTCCTGGGAAGCGATTCATGTTTAGTAAGTGTGCGTTCTAAAACTCGAGTTAAATAGCCACTGCGAGAACTCTTTGGGGGGCTTCTCTGTTTGGGATTCAGTGCACATCTACTAGCCACCGTGTGCACGTGCTCACTTAACGGTTCGAGACCTGCTCAGATGAACACCGTCAACACCTTCACCTCACCGTTGCCCAAACCGAGGTTCGAAAGATGAAGCAACTGTCTGAGAGGCTGAGGTGTAGAGCTGGGGGCATTGAAACGGTGTCTTCCCTCGCGGGGGTGGTTTGCCCCTCTGAGCTCTGAAGCCGGAAAGGCTGCCTTTCCATTCAGGCTCTGTTACTTAGGAGCTCTGTGACCGTGGACAGATTACTTAGTCTCTCTGTGCCTCGGTTTCCTTACGTCTAAGTGAGGATACTAAGTAAGGGCTCCTCCCTCATGGTGAGGATCCAACGATACAATGTGTGCAAAGTGCCCGGAACAGTGGAACAGCGTGTGGCATCCGACTGGCACGGTGCAATAGTGTTACTTACTTACTATTACCGGGCGGGACCTCTTCTTCCACCCCCCCCCCCCCACCTCCTTGATTTATTTGTTGCATAGTTTTGCATTCATCATCTTGATGGGCCCCTTGGCTGACAGTAGTGTCTCTTTGCATATTACAATGTACATTTCGCCTCCTGTTCTTTTTCTCAGGCGGCACTGAATTTCCAGGGACACAGGGACCTTGCTGCATAATGCCCCTGCTAGCCCGTAGCCTCAAGTCTGGTGACACTTGTTATTTTTCTTCTGCGAGATTATGCGTCCCAGGGTTTTTCTCTGTTCACACCGACTAAATAGGATGTTATTTATGCGGGGGCCTTGGGGTCTGGACTGCCGTGCCGTGGTAGCCACCACGTTGATGGGCAGTGTGCACACTGGCAGATTGATCCGTCAAGGGTTCCAGGAGCGGAATTGCATTTCGCTCTGTTGCTCCGTGAGGACCTTGGCCGTGCTGTCTGTTTGATGTGCCGGAGGGTGGTTTTGCGGAGGGCCCCCCGAGCTCGCGGGACATCAATACGGAGGCTTCTAGAGGATGGATCTGAACAATGGGTGTTGCTGGCAAGTGTCTGCAGGATGAGCAGCTGCTGCTTGCCTCTTGCCCTCCCATAAAAGGAGGCAGCATCTGACTGCAGAACGTTCTGTGGCTGAAGGGACGTGGATTCTGTCATTAAAAACCCCAGGGCTCGTTACACGGTGGAGTGGGAAAAAGCCCTTCCCGCACCAGTCCGCTCGTATCTGCCTGCCTGCAGACCCTCTCTGGCTGTCCGCCAGGGCCAGAATCCGCTCCAGAGCCCCTAGCTTGGCACAAGCTCAGGTGTCCCGTCTCCAGCTGTGGGCACGAAGCCACCCTTCTCCCACGCGCACGCACCCCGCGGTCACTTTCCGCTGTCTTCACTGGTCTTCGGGTAGTTTGCTCGTAGCTTTTACCTTGGCATGGAACGCCCTTCCTCCTCTTCTCCGATGGCAAACTCCTAGGTATGCTTCAAAACCCAGCTCTGGTAAGACCTCCCCTGGAGGAGCCTTCGGCGAGGCCAAAATACTTGCCTCTCTCCTGTTCTCTTCGGCCGCGCTGCTTTCTAATACGATAAGGACTCCGCCTCCTTTTTGTTAGGTCTCTGCACCCGTCCATAGTCCTCGAAGGCAGAGGCCGTTTATCTCTGAACGCCTGGCGTAGTCCTAGCCCCGTATTTATTATGGGAATAAGACGAGTTCAAGAGTCTGGTTCGTGCAGCGCCTGGGTGCGTCCCCGCTTAGGGACCAGCAGCGATTCCCTGTCCAAGAAGTCGGCCCCCTTCTCCCAGCCCGGGGGTCTGGTCTTCTGTTGAATTGCAACCATATTGTCGATGTCCGGTTGTTCATTCCTGTGCTCACGGCCCACGGGAGAAACCGCGGTCGGGTCCTCTGCTCAGGATGTTCTCAGTTGCACAGGGGACAGTATGTTCCCCTTTGTCTCCGGTCCTCACCCACGTGTCCTTCTCCTCTTCCCTAGGGCCACCTTCGTCTGGTGGGCACAAGAGCGTCTCAGCTCTAAAATACCTTCTTCTGGATCCTGCCTAAGTCTCTTCACGTCTCGGGGGCTGAGTCGTGTTTACCCAGCTCTGCTGAGTCGATGCATGCTATTTTTAGCAACAAACTATAACCGCCCCCCCCCCCAAGTGTGTGTGGTCTCATTTTAAGTTACATTTCCCCATAGGTATTGCTTAACTGATGCTTTATGCCTTATTTTAACACCTTCCGACCCCCCAGCACCCCTTCCTTTCCCGCTTTTCCTGGGAAGAGCCTGAGGCGTCTCCCATACGCCCCTGAAACGTGGGTAGGGATTCTGGGTGGCCTCTAGCACGTTTATAGTCCCTGCACACTGGGGAGTGAACTCAGTGTTGCAGCCAACACAACCTTAGAATGAACAGAATTTCCTGTCCCGCCTTATCTGTTTTGTTTGTTTCTCTAGGCTTCTGTTTTACCCAAAACCTGCCAATATCCTTCACACCTCCATTGCTTTGCCAGGATTCACTAATCGCTTGTTTTTTTTCCAGCAAATATTTATTGTTTGCTTTCCATGTGTTAGGCATCGCGGATGCAACACAAAGCACGGCAGATCTCAAGCTTACGCGCCGAACCGCTAAATAAATGAAGTACTATGATCGGAGATGAGAATACTCCGGAGAAAGATAGGGGTTCGAGAATAAGCCTTGTGGATGCTTGGGGGAGGAGCATTCCGGGCGGAGGAAACAGCAGGTGCCAAGGCCCTGAGGTGGAAATGTGCCTGATGGGTTTGAGGAACATGCAGGAGGGAGGTGTGGATCAAGTAGGAAATGGAAGCTCATCGTATAGAGACTCTGGCTTTTCTTCTGAGTGAGGCGGGAAGACATTGGAGAAAAATGATTGTCTTCTGCCTTAACAGCATTTACTTGCTCCTGTGTTGGGAACACGTGGTGTGGGCCAAGGGTAGAAACAGAGCAGATAGCGGGACTATGGAGGATAGACCAGTGGGGTTCCAAGTGCACCAAGAGCTCCTTCTCTCCCCCCATCACTAACTTGCCCTTCTCCTTCCCTGGGGACATCTGGGGCAGGGACGTTCTCCTTTGGTGCCACTTGCCCGGCCTTTCCTTAAACCTCTGCATTCATCGTGTTTTGTGCCAACTCGCGTAGGAGTGACACCACATAATATATCATCATTGATTTTCCTCTTTACTTGGTTTACTCACCTTGGAAATCCTTGGAGGTTTATTCGTTTGGGAAATCCCAGGGACTAGCAGAGCCTGGGACCTGGTAGGCAGGGGTGGAGGACAGGACACACACAGAAACATGTGCTTCTCAGCAGTACACAGGGGAGCCTATACAAGTCTGTCCCTGTGTTCTTGGCTACCTGTCATCCGGCCATGGTGGCTAAACAAACACATGTTCCCCAGAGAGGACCCCCGGAGGGGCGTGACGGATGGAAGAGGGGACTGATTTATTGATGACACACGGCTTAAGTACAGTGCTTCATGTTTCCCTGTTTCATCCTCCCACAGTCTCAGGCAATACCCTTTCTACAGGTGACGGAACTGAGGTTCCGAGGGGTTAAGTCACCCACTCCCTCCCCCACTGCCCGGCAGATGGCGGAGCGAAGACCCCAGCCCAGGTCTGTGGGCTCTGAAAACTGAGTGCTTTCCCCAAAGACGGACTGGTCTCCTGAACCGTCAGGAAACAACTCGTCGCTCCTGATTACCTTAATACAACACAACGTAGCAAGGAAGGCCGTGCCCGTCACTCTCGGGTCTTAATCAAACTGCCTACCAGGGGATGGATGAATTCTCTGAGTAAGTTTCCTTCCTTAGAAAATAATCAGCTTTTTTGTTCACTGTCTGCCTTCTCTTTAAGGGTTTTGCACATGTAGTAACGATGCAGCATAAAATTAAATAACGTTAATATAAATAGATGAAACATATTTCATGTATATGAAAACGTATTAGTATGTACAATATAAATACACGTTATGTCACGGGTATTGATAAAATCACCAAGAGATACATAGACATAACCTACATGTTCATGGATGGGGGGGGGGCAAGTTAAGAAATGTGTAGCCCTGAAAAGAAATTGTGTAGCCTCCCATATGCCAATATGGTATGATTTCCTAGGTATATTTTAAGGGGAAACAACTAAAACAAAGCACAGTACATTCGGTAGGTTTCCATTTGCATCGAAAGAGATCTATACAGGCACACACTTACTTATGGTTAGGATAGTCCCGGAGGAAGGTAAGAAATTGGAAACCGTATTTGACTCTTAGGGGGGGCTCAGTGGATTGTGTGTCATGGGTGGGAAGGAGACTTATTTTTCAATAGATTTTTTTTATGCTATTTGATTTTTCCCTAAATTAGATTTTTGAAAAAAAATGTGACACACATATACACCTAGACATACATAGATATAAACGTTTATGTGTATATGGCTGTATAAGTATACTCTATATACATATTTTATAGGTATATATTAAAAGTATGGTGCATACTTTTATAAAGCCTAGATAGTTTTTTTTTTTTCAACGTTTATTTATTTTTGGGACAGAGAGAGACAGAGCATGAACGGGGGAGGGGCAGAGAGAGAGGGAGACACAGAATCGGAAACAGGCTCCAGGCTCAGAGCCACCAGCCCAGAGCCTGACGCGGGGCTTGAACTCACGGACCGCGAGATCGTGACCTGGCTGAAGTCGGACGCTTAACCGACTGCGCCACCCAGGTGCCCCAAGCCTAGATAGTTTTTAAAAGGCGCACTTGACATCTTTTTTTAAAGTTTACTTACCTATTTTGGGAGAGGGCAGGGGAGGGGCAGAGTGAGAGGGAGAGAGAGAAAATCTAAGCAGTCTGTGCATTCCCAGCCCAGAGCCCGTTGTGGGGCTCGAACTCACAAACTGTGAGATCATGACCTGAGCCAAAACCAGAGTCAGACGCTTGACTGACGGAGCCCCCCGGGTGCCCCCCCCCCCCATCTGACATCTCTTATACACGTTTCAGAACTTGTTGGCCTCACCAGACAGTGTCCAGGGACTTTGGCTGTTTGGTTTGTGGTGGCCACCTCTGAGGCTGTCAGCTCAGCAAGGGCTGACTGGCCCCCTGATGTGGGACCTCTCCGGGGCATTGCCTCAAGTCCTCCCTTAGCACCTCTTGCCTTCTGCCCTAAATTTTCTACCTGGACGCTCGTTCAGGCTCAAAGACAGCCGGAAGGAGAAAGTTCACTTCTTTCACAGCTCGAATAAAAGCAGAGGCTGAATCTTCCTGGCTGTTGTGAGGGTTAATTTTATGTGTCAACTTGGCTACACTGTGGTGCCCCGTTGTTTGGCCAACCACCAGTCTAAATGTCGCTGGGAAGGCATATTCTTTTCGATGTGATTAACAGTTAAAACAGTAGACTTTGAATAGCCAGTTACCTGCTGCAGTGTGGGTGGGCCTCATGTAATCAGTTGACGATATTTCTATCTCCGTTTCTATGTTTCTGTATCACCTCTGTTCATATTCATATCCGTATATCTATATCATTTGTCTCTGTCTCTTTTGCTTAAAGCATTTAACCATTATGTTAAAGCAGCATGATTTGTCTGATGCAATCCTAAAGTAGTTTTATGTTTGTCTTCCGTTGTCTCTTTAGAGTTACTCAGTGGGCTGGTTCTATTGTGGCCTCTGGATGAAAATTCTGGAAGGCCCTACTGACCTTTGGGTATCTGTTCGGTAACAGAAGGTCCTGCAGCCCCTGTAAGTCATAAAACTCCGCTGCACATCAGTAATGAAAATATCTGGTCCATCCAGAGAAGCTGCTAAAACTTTGAACTTGGTTTCTGGAGCTTGCTACGTACGAGGCAGCTTGGTTACACGGAGGAGGGTGACCACCTCCTCTCCCCGCCCCCCCCCCCCCCACCGCCTCCACTTACTGGCCGCAGTTTCTGCCTTTCTCCAGGGTCGGAGAGGGACCGGGGAGAGGGGTGTGTGTGTGTGTGTGTGTGTGTGTGTGTGTGTGTGAATGTGTTTACTTGACTGAACTGCTCTCAGCACTTTCTGGAATTGGCAGATGTTTGAAGCAGGCTCTTTCGCTCACTGTTGCTTTTGGGGTTTTCTTTGGAGAGTCCCATACACATACACCTTCCTAATTACTGGGCTCCCTCACTGGGAATTCTCTTGATGAATTGCATCTCTTAACGGCGTCTCTATTTCTGCACTGTCCCTTCCAGCTTCCTCCCCAGCCCTTCCTTTGGAAAGCAGGGTCTCACTTCTGTCCTTTTGCTCTTGAGGTTCCGTTTTTCCTTCCCAGTTGTCTTTCTGATAGAACCTTTGCTCACACGTGGCTCCTGTCTGGTTCGTGGACACCTGAGCTGCCCTCCAACTCCTGTCGACGTCACCTGCCCTCGGGATGGAAGCTATCGTGACCCGCACCGACAGGCACAGAATCGAGGGTGTTGCGTGCGCCTGTAACTTATCCGAGATCAGGCAGCTAGCAAGTGGTGTAGTCGAGATCTCAGTCTGGGTCACTCGATCCTCTTGCCCAGGGTTTTAACCACTCGGTGCTGTACTCTTTTTTTTTTTTTTTTTTTTTAAGTTTATTTTGAGAGAGACAGAGACAGTGCAAGTGGGGGAGGGGCAGAGAGAGGGAGGGAGAGAGAGAATCCCAAGCAAGCCCTGTGCTGTCAGCCCAGAGCCACACGCGGGACTTGAACTCACAAAACTGTGAGATCATGACCTGAGCCGAAACCAGGAGTCAGATGCTTGACCGACTGAGCCACCCAGGCACCCCCAGTGTTTGCTGCACTCTTAATGTAAAATTCAGCATTATTGTTTTCCTTCACTGCCTGCACAGAGATGTTTAACGATAACGTACAATTCTCTTTCTCCCCTTTGGGTTATTTTCTGGGGTACCGGGCTGAAAATACTCTATAGACCTCTTCATCTCGGGTTTTCTCCCTTCTTGCTTTGCCCTCTAAAAACCGGTAACCCCACGGGGCGCCCGGGTGGCTCAGTTGGTTAAGTGTCCGACTCTCGGTCTCACGAGGTCCGGGTCACCATCTCGTGGTTCGTGAGCTCGAGCCCTGCATCGGGCTCTGCGCTGACAGTGCGGAGCCTGCTTGGGGGCCTTCCTCTCCCTCTCTCTCTCCCTGCCCCCACCCCACTCGCTCTCTCTCTCAAAATAAATAAATAGACTTCAAAAAATAAAAAAATAAGTAGAAAATTAGAAACATAAAAAAATGTTAACCATACAGAGAAACCAACACACACGTAGCTGCCAGAGAGAAACACCCACGTCTTTGGCTGGTGCCTGTTTGCTCTGCATCCCGGAACTCTGCCCGTGGGCTCCGTGGCACAGGGTCCCCTTGCCACGAGCTGTCTGTCCGCCTCCTGCCTGTTCTGTGTGTTTCACATCAATTCTCTCCAGCTCACGCTTAGATTTTCTCCGCTGTCGGATCTTAACCGTGTGCTTTGGAATTCAATTTGTAAGAAAAACATATCACACTTGATCAGGTTACCCTGCCAACCCCCTCTATCTGTCTGCTGACGTCTCTGGTGTCTGAGGGTGATTTGGAAGAAGGATGCACCTTGAAGCGACTTGGATAGCCCGTGGTTCTTTCTTTAATAAAAATACGGGATAATCCCATGCAAGCAAATGAAATACCAGCTTTTGTTAATGTTCCGACCTCTTTGGGAATTAATGAGGTTTTATTCAATTAGAAGGTCCCGGTAGGTTACGATAAAGCAGACTCACGCATTTTTGCAAACACGAGTGTATGAAATCAAGCTATCTAAGCCTGATAGTCAGTTAAGACTGGCTGAATTGTTTAAAAATACTTCTCCTAGATTTTATTTTAGTTCTGTGTGGTGATAGCTTGTCTGTTTCAGTGGTATTGGGTCTCTTACCAGATGCTTGCATTGTGACAGCATTTTCTTCCCTACTTAACCCAAAACCTAATCTACCCCTCTTTCCCCCCCTTTCTTTGGGAAAAAGAAGGATTGGGGTATTTAGCTAGTCTGCCTTGCTTCCAATTTCTCGTATCGGAGGAACCCCGCTTTCTTTTTTCCCTTCGTATTTTGTAGATTGCAGATATGTGTGAAGATGTCATCATCAGCGAAAGGATTCTTTTCAATTTTCCACCCTGTTTCTTTTTGCCGATCTAACTATCTCTTTAACTCACCGCTGCTTTTATTTGTAGCTTGTGACTCCTTTTCCAACCTTCTGATGCTTTTCCAGAATGGCTCCGGTTTTGAAGCCACTGACCACTGCTTGTATGTACAGTTGTCGCAGTTAGAACCATGGGGGTCTGGCTTCCCCGTGCCCTGTTCTCAACATCCCCTCCGTTGATGGCGGTTGTCACCGAAAATCACATTTTTTGCTCTCCGCCAGAACTTCGGTAAACACACCAGTTGTAGGTTTTTTGTGCCCGTGGCCTCGTGACAGTTTTCCTGCTTTCCAGACACTTGAGCCATTTGGAAGCTCCAACCGCTTTTGGGGGAGAAACGGGCGATATGGAAGGAGAGGACAAGACGGCAGTGAAAAACAGGACTAATAAAGAATTTGTGGTAATGCAGGCACTCAGGCTGCTATATTTTTACACTCGGAAGAAAGATACTTGTGAACTTTTTTGCTGTGATAAAATACCCATCACACAAAATTTACCGTCTTCACCTGAGTTCAAGCCCAAATTTCCTTTTTCCAGATGTTTATTTTGTTTTATTTTGAGAGAGAGAGAGTGAGCTCAAGTGGGTTAGGGGGAGGGACAGAGGAAAGGGCGGGGGGAGAGAGAGAATCCCAAGCAGGCTGCATGTTGTCAGGGCAGAGCTTGATGCAGGGCTTGATCCCATGAACTGTGAGATCATGACCTGAGTCGGACACTCAACCGACTGAGCCACCCACGCTGCCCCACCATTTGACCATTTCGCCATTTTTAAGAGTCCAATTCAGAGGGGCATTAAGTACCTTCACGGTGTTACGCAGCCCCCACCCCCATCCGTTTCTAGATCTGTAGATTTCAGAGATTTCGAATGACTTGGGTGACTAGATTTGTTAAGCACTTAAAAAAAATTTTTTTTTAACGTTTACTTATTTTTAAGAGAGAGAGAGAGACACAGCACGAGCTGGGGAGGGGCAGAGAGAGGGGGAGACACAGAATCCGAAGCAGGCTCTCCAGGCTCCGAGCTGTCAGCCCAGAGCCCGACGCGGGACTCAAACCGACGGACTGTGAGATCATGACCTGAGCCGAAGTCTGACGCTCAACCAACTGAGCCACCCAGGCACCCCTTCCTTTTTTTAAAGGATCTGTTTTTTAAGATGCATTATTTTATCCAGTTAGTGTTTATCCGTTGGTTGTTTTTGCTCTTTGAGGCATAGCTTCGGGCACAGAGGACTGTTGATCACTGGACAGAAGGAGGCGGGTAACCTGGAGGCTTGGTTATACTGATTGGTCTAGTGTTGCTGTTCAACGGTTACTTGTTTCACGCATCTGAAAATGTTATGCTTTTCAGAGAGCCAGCATATGCCTCACGCACGGCCAGCGTCCCCTTCCTCTCCTCTGTTTCCATCTCCATTTTGTCCTGTCTCTCAGACTCCGTCCCTGTGGTGTATTTATTTGAACCACACGGTTGCAGTTCAGTTACCCTATAGCCCTGTGCTCTGTAGTAACGTTTGGTGGGTATTTAAACATCGGCGATGCTTTAGGTATTGCTGGGCAGTTTGCTGTTTCATCTTAAAGTTTATTTTTTTAGTAATCTCTATACCCCTGGCTGGGCTCAAACTCAGGACCCCGAGATTCACACTCGCGTGTGCCTCCAGCCGAGACAGCCGGGTGCCCCACGATTTGCTTTTTCACTCCACAACCTTCATTGGAAATCAATCCGTGTTTTCATACCTAAGTTTCTGGCAAATGCCGGGTGGCCCCTCCCACATGGGAAGAGTCGCAAGTCGGGGACCTTTACCTCCTCACCGCATTTACCCGGGACAGTGACCCTGGGAAGGGAGGGGTCTCAGCACCATTTTCTCTCTATGTGTGAGAGAACAGAGCACCGGGGAGTTCAGGCGTTTTGTGCGAGGTCGCACGGCTGGTTAGTAGAGGCGGGGTTCAAACTCAAGGTCCCTGACCTTGAAGCGCGTGCACTGGCCATTTCACCGACCTGCCCCTGAGCCTCTGTTGATGGGGAGATGTCAGTCACTCAAAGAATTTGTTTCCAGCTAGTTCAGTAAACGGCCCGTTGTTCATTAGGCCACACACACAGATACGTCCTTGCCGTTACGGGTTGTGTTTCCAGTGACAGGTGCATCGTTCTAGAAGAGGGGTCGGACCTGGTCAGAGCTTCCCTGTCTCAGGTTCCCTCAGGAGATGATAATGAGCCAGAGAGGTGAATGGATTTTAACCAGGTGAAGAAGAAAGGAAGAGAATTCTGGGCCAGAGGGAGCAGTGGGCACAGCAGTTGGGATCAGAAGGAGACCGGAGAGGGGCGCCCGGGTGGCTCAGTCAGTTAGGGGGCCGACTTCGGCTTGGGTCGTGATCTCACGGTCCGTGAGTTCAAGCCCCGCGTCGGGCTCTGGGCTGACAGCTCAGACCCTGGAGACTGCTTTGGATTCTGGGTCTCCCTCTCTCTCTGCCCCCCCCCCCCCATTCATGCTCTGTCTGTCCCTCTCTCTCTCTCTCTCTCAAAAAAAAATAAACATTAAAAAAAAAATTAAAAAAAAAAGGAGACCCGAGCTTCGAAAAACCTGAAGTCGGGTGGGTTGAAACACAGACAGGAAGAGGGGCAGTGGAAGGGGGTCTATGCGAGGCTTGTTAGGCCATGTTGTGGATGCCGGTCTTTATTCAGAGAGCATTGGGCGACCATCAGATGATTCTGAGACGATGGCAGTTTGGACAAGGCCAGGGGTGGTGGAGATGTAGGGAAGTGAATCGATACAGTTGCTGTCAAAGACGTAGAATGAGCCCGTCTTGGAGCGGCATTGGATGGCGGGGGCGGGGGCGGGGGGGGAGGATATGAATCAGTAATGTCTCCTGGATTTCTGGCGTGAGCAGCTAAATGGAAAGTGGCGATGTTCGCTGAGCTGGGGAAGGCCAGGAAATGGCCAGAGTTGGGGAGACTGTACGAATTTAAGGATGGGTAGGTGATTTCTGAAGGGCCCTCCAGATTTCTAGGCAGTGAATGGTTGAGTTAAGGTGAAGAGCAGTGTCAGATGTTCAGTCTCGGCAGCTGCCGGGAGTTTCTAGTCACTCCCGTGAGCCTCTGTGTCATCTTGAGCGACAGGGAGGTTCTCGGTACCTGCCCTAAAGAGCTGGGAGGATTACATAAAAAATGCACACGATGCACTTAGCCCCGACGTTCTAGTAAGTGCTCGGTCTGGTTACCTAGATCATTATCATTATTACCACTGTTCTTATTCTAAAACGATTTGTAAGTAAAATAGTAGAGGACCTTTGGGTGGCGGAGGAGATAGCGCTTTTGTTTTTCAGGATAGACCCATTACACCTTGCTCTTGACTTAACAATGGGCTCCCCCCCGAACGGTGCGATCTTGGTCCCCAGACCTTTCATTTTATTCCGAGTAAATCAGGCAGACTGTTGCATACGTGCGGGGGGTTGTACAAGAGCTGTAACACGTAATTGGAAAGGTCATTGATGTCAGGTTTTAAATTAATTTTTCCCTTTCATTACTAAGTTCAGATCAAATTCCTCATTATACTAAGTTATAAAAAAAAAAAAAAAAGAAAGAAAAAAAGAACCAAACCCAAATACCCTGTTATTTTCACCGGCTGGTGTCTGCCTCGAGAAGGGTGGCCCCGGGACCATGCTGTAAGGGGATGTTCTCGGTAGCGTAAATGGAAAAAAACTACTTTTGCGAACACCGAATTCTCATGGGAGGACCCTGCCTCTGACAGGTGTCAGAAGGGAGCTGCCAGATTATTCTCTTCTTCCCACCTGCTAAATTAAAAGCAATTCAAACATTGCCGGTTGAGGTAGAAACTTCGAAGCTGTTAAAAATGTCACATGAAATGTGAGTATACCTGTTGGAGAGGGCAATTTTCCTCCTAGAGATGACACAGATAAAGCCATCTGATTTTCAGAAAGTATAATATGGTTTCACTAAGTAAACATATACCAAAGCTTCTATGCCTTATCTCTGTTTGAAAGAAGGATCTTGTATAAGAAGACAAATACAGGGTATTTGGAGAACGGATGTTAGCAACAGTGTAAGTAATTGCCTGTATTTTAGAAGGAAAAGCAGGAGAGCGTGTCTTCCAAATCAGGGGCGGGGGAGTGGTTTTACGTAGACTTTATTCATGTTGGGATGTGTTTGGCCTGCATGGGAATTTAACAGACAGTCCCTGAGAGCCTCTCTGCCTCAGACAGGCTTTTGTTCCCTCTCCTGTATCCTTTGTCTTAACCTGCTTGACCCCTGTGGGAATTTGAGCCCGTCACCCCTTCTGTAAGTCTGTTCTTTTATTTTATTTATTTATTATTATTTAAAAAAAAATTTTTTTTTTAACATTTATTTATTTTTGAGACAGAGAGACAAAGCATGAACGGGGGAGGGTCAGAGAGAGGGAGACACAGAATCTGAAACAGGCTCCAGGCTCTGAGCTGTCAGCACAGAACCCGACGAGGGGCTTGAACTCACGGACTGCGAGATCATGACCTGGGCCGGTCGGCCGCTTAACCGACTGAGCCACCCAGGCGCCCCACGTCTGTTCTTTTAAAGCAGGAGATGTGGCCTATAGGAGCACAAAGGAACATGCAGGTCCTTCAGAATAATGTGGTGCGTCTTCTTGGGTTGTTGACGTAACCCGACAATTCAGAGGACATTTAAAACGATTTTTATTTATTTATTTTTGAGAGAGAGAGAGAGAGCACAAGCAGGGGAGGGGCAGAGAGAGAGAGAGAGAGAGAGAGAGACAGAATCTGAAGCAGGCTCTTGGCTCTGAGCTGTCAGCACAGAGCCTAACGTGGGACTCGAACCCACGATCAGCGAGATGACGACCTGAGCTGAAGTCGACGGTCAACTGATGAGCCACCCGGGCGCCCCAGAGCTGGGTTTTTAAAAGTTGCTCTTCAATGCGAGTATTAACACATATGGTGATGGGCATAAATCTTAAGGGCGCGGTGTGATGAATTGTCCCAAATTGCAGCCACCATGCGGATCAGGAAACAGAAGGCGCCCACTCGTGCACCTCGCAGTCTCTACCAGCCTGTCACCGGGACTCCCCTGACTTCCGTTACTGCAGATGAACTTTGCCTATTTGACCTTTGTGTATATGCAATCATAAAGTGTACGTTTTTGTGTCTGATTTCAGCAGCCCCGCGTTATTTGCGAGATACGTTCATGCCGTAGCTCATTCTTTTTCGTCGCCGCGTGGTATTCCGTCACGCAAGTATGCTGAAAATCGTGTACCCGTTCTGTTGAGGAATTTGAGGATGCCTCTGGGTTTTTGTTATTGGTAAACGGCACTACCATGAACATTCTTGAACGTTCCTTCGGGGAGCATGTACACACATTCCTGGTGACCGTATTCTAAAGAGTGGAGTGCCTTCGTCATAATGTTGACTTAGCTTCAAATGTAGGTAAAACCGTAAACAGTTTTCTGAAATTCGCTGCTAAGAATTCAAGTTCCCACCAGCATTGTCTGAGAGTTCAAGGTCCTCCACATCTTTACCCGCACTTGGCACCTGTCAGTTGTGTTAATTTTTATCTTTTGTTGGTGGTGGGAGTGTGTCTTATTGTGGTCTTAATTAGCAGTTTTCTAATTTTTTTTATATGTTTATTTATTTTTGAGAGAGACAGAGCGTGAGCAGGGCAGGGGCAGAGAGAGGGAGACACAGAATCCGAAGCAGCTCCAGGCTCTGAGCTGTCAGCACAGAGCCTGACACGGGACTTGAACTCATGAACTTCGAGATCATGACCTGAGCCGGAAGTCAGGCACTTAACTGACTGACCACCCAGGCCCCCGTTAATTAGCATTTTTCTGATGACTAACAAGCTGGATCACTTTCGTGTACTAACTGAACCCTTGGCTGTACGCTTCTGTGAATTGCATTTCACATTTTTTGAGTTTTTTTTTTTAATTTTAGAGAGAGAGGGAGACAGAGTGTATGTGGGGGGAAGGGGCAGAGAGAGAGAGAGAGAGAGAGAATATCTTAAGCAGCTTCCACGTTCAGCGTGGAGATCTCACGACCATGAGATCACGATCCAAGCCAAAATCAAGAGTCAGATGCTCAACGCACTGAGCCACCCAGGTGCCCCTTTAACCGTCGTTTTTAATGGTTTGCTTTTTTTACTTACTGATTTATAGATGTTCCTTATATATTCTGGATAAAAGTCTCCCTGTTGGATATATGTGTTGAATATATCTTCAGCCAGTCTTTTCATGTTGCCTTTGTGAACAGGAATTTTTAACTTAAAAAAAACCCACTTTTTTTTTAATGTTTATTTATTTTCGAGAGAGACAGAGAGAGAGAGAGAGACTGAGTGCAAGCGGGGGAGGGGCAGAGAGAGAGGGAGACACAGAATCCTAAGCAGGTTCCAGGTTCTGAGCTGTCAGCACAGAGCCGGACACAGGGCTTGAACTCATGAACCATAAGATCATGACCTGAGCCGAAGTCGGACGCTTCACCGGACGCAGGGCTTGAACCCATGAACCATAAGATCATGACCTGAGCTGAAGTCGGACGCTTCACTGAGCCACTCAGATGCCCCCTAAACTTCTATATAGCCTTATGTGTCAATACCTTTCTTTATAATAAATGCTTTTCTCATCCCGCTTAAAAATTAAGATTTTATCTCGGGGTCGTGATGACATTCTTTGCTTGTGGCTCTGTTTTTCAAGCTCGGATCTCCAGTTCATATATGATGGAGTTTTTTGGCAAAGTAGAGGTAAAGATCCATTGTTTCCTTTATTTGTTGTCATTGTTTTGTTCTCTGATGGGATCCTGATGACACAGAACCATTTATTGACAAATAATCTACTTAACCCCACTGGCTGTGTAACGTCACTTTTGTCCCAAATGAAGTGATTGCATGTTTGTGGGTCTGTTTCTGTACTCTGTTCTGTTTTGTTGGATTGTTGCCTGTTCCTGAACCAATTTCACACCATTTCAGTTCTTGTAGCTTTGTAATAACTCTTGATATCTGAGAGTCTAAGCCTTTAAGAGATTGCTCCTTTCCTCCACGATTATCTTGTCTTATCTTGGTCTCTTATGTTTCCATATCTATTTTAGAACTGTATCATTTTGCACAAAAGCAAGTCATTGGGTTTTGATTTGAATCACATCAAATGTATAGCCTAATTTGTGGGAAAAGTTAGCATCTTTATTTAAATCTTTCCACGTATTAAGATGTCTTAACTTATGTCAATGTTTCCCAGCTTCCTGTGTAGAGGTCCTGCACATTTTTGTTATATTTAGTCCTACGTTTTTGATGATACTGCAAATGTAGGTTAAAAACTTTTTCACTTTATAATCATTTGTTACTAGTATTTAGAAATACAGTCTGTTTTTTGGATATTGTCCAAATTCGCTTTCATTTCTAGTAACGTGTCTGTATATTCTTTTGGATCTTAGTATGTAGAAGTTAGTAAACTGTGAATATTGACAATTGTATTTTTTCGTTTCTAATCCATTTTCTTGTCTTCTGGGACTTCATTTCCTATATGTTGTTGGATAACAGTGGGATAGGGAACATCCTTGTCTTGTTTCTTCCTTCAGAGAAGAAACTTTCAACATTTCCGATTTGATTATGGTAATTGCTCTAGGGTTTTTAAGTTGCTTTCTATCAGATAAAGGAAATGCCATTTTTATCCATCATTTGCTTGCAAATGATCGTGAATTGGTATTGTGTCTTATCAGATGATTTTTGCTCATCTTTTGGTATGATTTTTCCTCCTTTTTCTGTTAGTATGGTGACTTACATTGATTTTTTAAAAAAATACTGAGGTGTGTTATAACATTAATTGACAGGATACGTTTGGTAATTTTTATTTAGCATATTTACATCTATATTTATTAAAGAGATGGCTCTCTCACTTTCCTTTCTTGTACTAACCATATCCGATTTTGATTGTGTTTAAGGTAATGCTGACTTTGCAAAACAAGTTGAGAAATAGCCCTGTTGTTGTTGTTGTTGTTGTTGTTTTAAATACTCAGGAAGGTTTTGTGTAAGACTGGTGCTAACTGTAACTTAAATGCTTGGAGAATTTCATGGATAAAGCTATCAGGGCCTGGGGATTTCTATGTTTGGAAGTTTGCATGTATTTTTAATTTTTAATTTAATTAATTGACAAGGACTGTTCAGATTTACTGCTTCTTCTTGTACTCGTATTCTAAGTTGTGTTCTAAGATTTTTTTGCATTAATCTGAAATTTCACGTTGGTGGGCAGAAAGTTAATCTTTATATTCTTCCATTATCTTTTGAGTGTCTGTAGGATTTGGAATGATCTTGCTTCTTTCACCCTTGACATTGTAACTGATACTTTGTTTTCTTGACCCTCTGGAGAGGCATTTATCCATTTTGTATCAATTTTTTAGTCTTTCAGAGAGCCACCTTATACTTTGATTTTTCTCTATTTGGGTATCAGATTTCCCCTTATGTTTATTATGTCTTTCTTTCTCCTTTCGTAGTTTATTTGGCTCTTAATTTTTTGAGCTACAGAGCTAGATAATTGCTTTTGGCTTTTCTTCTCTTCTAATAGATGCATTTAGGTTATGAATTTCCCTCTAAACAATTTAGTTGCATTGTACCAATTGTGTTTTCATTAATATTCAGAGGAAAATATTTTCTAATTTCCATGTTACTATGTCCCCCCCCCCCCAATTATGGTTACTAACAAGTATAATGTTTAGTTTCCAAATATTTTTGATTGCTTAGTTTTCTTTGTTATCGGTTTGTTGTTGAATTTTAATGTAGTCAGATAATACGCTCTGAATGACGTTTGCTTGGGCTCACTTTATAATCCAGGATAGGATAAAGTTTTTTAAAATAATTTTTTTAATTTACTTGTTTGTTTTTAAATTTACATCCGAGTTAGTTAGCATATAGTGCTAGGATGATTTCAGGATTGGATTCCTATGTGTAACACCCGGTGTTCATCTCAACAGGTGTCCTCCCCGATGCCCCTTCCCCATTTAGCCCATCCCCCCCCCCCCAACCCCTCCAGCGACCCTCAGTTTGTTCTCTGTATTTAAGAGTCTCTTCTGTTTTGTCCCCCTTCCTGTTTTTATGTTATTTTGGCTTCCCTTCCCTTAGGTTCACCTGTTTTGTCTCTTAAAGTCCTCATATGAGTCAAGTCATATGATTTTTGTCTTCCTCTGACTAATTTCACTTAGCATAATACCCTCTAGTTCCATCCATGTAGTTGCAAATGGCAAGGTTTCATTCTTTTGGATTGCCGAGTAATACTCCGTTGTATATATATATACACACCACATCTTCTTCATCCATTCATCCATCGATGGACGTTCGGGCTCTTTCCATACTTTGGCTCTTGTCGACAGTGCTGCTACAAACATTGGGTGCCTGTGTCCCTTTGAAACCACGCACCTGTACAGGATATGATAAACTTTAATAAATGGCCAAATATACTTCACCATTTTGTTTATGATCTAATTGCTGGGCGTCACATTCTGCATACGTCATTTCGGTAAATACTGTTAATCATGTTGAGATTAAAAGAACCTTCTTTCTGGTCTTTTGCTCTGCTCTCTCCCACCACTTACTGTGTCCCTGGGAGAGTCTGTGAAAGTCCTCTGCCGTGTCTGTGGCTTTGCGTATTTCCTTTAGCAACCTCATTGTTTGTTTTATGTATCTGATGTTATGCCCTTAGTCGTGGACACATTTAGACGGTTTCTGTCCTCCAGGAGGATTGACCACGTTACTACTGTGAGCAGCTCTGTATCTTTAGTGAGGTGTCTTGCTTTAACGACTGCCTTGCCTTATACACGTATAGCTGCATTGACTTTCTTTCGCATCGTGCTTGCCTGGTATAACTTTCTCCACCCCCTTACTGTCCACCTTTATGTGTTCTTATATTAAAGGTATGCCTTCTATAAAATCAATATACAGTGTTCTATTTTAATTCATTTTGATGCTTTTAAGTTGGTGCATTTAGGTTATTTATGTTTAATTTAGTTGCTGATATGTTGCAATTTTTACGTAACCATTTTTTATTTTCCCAGGGGTGTGTGTGTGTGTGTGTGTGTGTGTGTGTGTTTGCTTTCCTCTTGGTTAGTTTAAAACGGGAAAAAATTGATTGAAAATTTATTTAAAAAATTATTCCATTATCCCCTTGTGTTAGTGTGTAGATTCTTATAGGGGTTCCCTAGGGATTAAAACGTGAAATCTTTGAGGGGCGCCCGGGTGGCTCAGTCGGTTGAGCGTCCAACTTCGGCTCAGGTCATGATCTCACGGCTCGTGAGTTTGAGCCCCGTCTCGGGCTCCGTGCTGGCAGCTCAGAGCCTGGAGCCTGCATTCGATTCTGTGTCTCCCTCTCTCTGCCCCTCCCCCGTCACAAAAATAAACAAACATTTAAAAAACATGAATCTTTGAATATCACAGCCTATTATTAATCGTTTCACAAATAATGGTAGGGATAGAGAACATGTTAACTCCCCCTACTCTTTGTAGCCTTCTGAGTTATTGTCGTCATGCACTTTAATTCTACGCATAGTCGTTAACGCTGCAAAACATGCTACTTCTTGGGTGCATTCAGTGTTTCACTAAATTCATTCTCGCCCTTAAACTTTTAAAATTCCTCTCTGCGTTCGTGTTTCTGTCTGGGATCCTTTTCTTCCTTTCTCGGTAATTCCTTACGGTATTTCCTTGGCACGGGTCTGCCGGCAATGAACTCTCTGAGGTTTTGTCTGTTTGGAAATGTGTTTACTTCACCTTTGCTAGTGAAAAACGTTTTGTCTTGAGTATAGAAGTTTAGGTTGGGAGTTCTTCTCCACTTCATGCTGTTCCATCATGTTCCGGCTTCCAGTACCGTCGTGAAAAATCAGCTGATAGTTTAATTTTTGCTCCTTCGAGGACACATGTTGGTCCTCTCCCCCCCCGCCCAAGCCAGTATTTGAAAATTTTGGGTTTTTTTCATTCTCGTCAGTTTATATGTGAGCTACTTAGGTGTAATTTTCTTTGTAAGTATCCTTGTAGGGCGTTGTATCACTTCTTAAATCCATGTCTTGAGGTCATTGACTGGTTTTAGAAAATTCTGAGCTACTGTCTAGTCACACCTTCACCTGTTTCCTTTCTCCCTGTTTTTCTCTTGTAGGACCCAGATTCCATATGTGATAAACCTTTTCCCAGGGTGACATATATCCCTTTCGTGCTCTTTTTTTGTCGACTGAGCTCTTAGTGTCAGTTGTTGTAGCTTTTGGCTCTAGAATTTCTATTTTATTCTCTGTTTCAATTACGTTATCAGATTCTCATCTATTCTATTGGCTATCCCAAAGTTTAAAGTCTGAGTCTCATAATTTCAATAAATGAGTCACTTGTGGACCTAGAATTTCTATTTTATTCTGTTTCAGTTACGTTATCAGATTCTCATCTATTCTATTGGCCATCCCAAACTTTAAGGTCTGAGTCTCATAATTTCAATAAATGAGTCACTTGTGGATCTCTTTTTGTGATCTGTCTCTTTTCCCGGTTACACTGCCTTTTGATATGCCTGGTGATTTGGTTGGATGTTGGACATTATGAACGTCAAATTGTAAAAAATGTGGATGGTGTTCTTGTTCTTCAGTGAAGAGTCACTCCTTTGTACGGCAGGGGACAGGGGACAGATCATCTCACACCGCCGTGGGCAGAGCGGACTTGAGATTACGTTCCCTGAAGGGCTCAGTCTGCCTTTCGTTCAACCTCAGTCTTAGGGTCTCACCCTCTTTGTGTCCCAACTAGAGCCTAGGGTATTTCCCAGATCTCTTCCCAATGGCAGATCTTCACATGTGAGTTTTGTTTCTCCAGCACCATAAGACTGTCAGAACTCTGCCTTCTTTTTATCCCTTTTAGTTTGGCTCCTTCGCTTCCTGCCCTGTGACATTTCGTAGACAATGCTTCAAGAGAAAAAGTGGTGCTGAATGTTAGTCTCACTTCTCTGTTCTTTCCTTCTGTCTCTGATTTTTGCTTCTCAAGTTCTAGTTAAGTTGGCATCCCTAAACCCCAATTTATTTTAACCCAAGCCCCATGCAGTTGCCTCTGTCTCTGCTGGTTTGCATCCCTTGTAACAATTGCCTTTGCCTATTCCTTCAGCTTCTTAACCTGTGCCAATAATTTTGACAAATACCCTGTGGAAAACATCAGCATGCAGACAATTGGGCTCATCTTTGCGAGCTTTCCTTCTCTCTGGGGTCTGAATTTTAAATTCTGGCTGCCATAGAAACACACCGATGCTTTCAAACAGATGAATTTTGATATGTTATTGGCTTTTATCATGGCTCTTGGTGGGAGTGTTGGTCTGCTTCACGCTATTCCACTTTAGAAGAAACGGGATGCTTGGAATTTGATGTTATACACAGATTTCCCGTCTGTGGTCTAATAATGCTGGTCGATATCAGTTCACTGTTGCCACTGAGCCACCAATTATGCCATTGCAAAGATGAGTTATTATCAGTGACACTTAATTAGCATTTTAGAGTTTATAGTTGCCGTTTCCATCTACTCCCATTTTCTGTTTTCACTGAAACCTCGCAAAATGAGAATCATTATCCTCATTGTGTGAACGAGGTAACGTCTTTCAGGTGTGAGTATGGTGGGTGGTTCCAGATCACAGAGTCAAAAAGTGCCATTGTTTGGACCCAAACAAAGACCACCTCGACCCTTAAGTTTGTCTCCGTTTTCTCCATGCTCCTTTTCTTGAGAGAAGATTCTAGATGTGGAAGAATTTCCAAGTAGTTTTATTTGTTTGTATTTTTAATCTCAGGCAGTATTACGTGATGACTAGGTACTTGGGCTCTGATATTAAGAGCCTTGCATTCAGACTCCAAACCTTCCACTGAATTACGACTCTTTGCAAGTTAACCTGTTTAATCTTCTCTTTTGTCACCCTTAAAGTACAGATAATAAATTGTACCTTATTCTCAGGTAAGTTAGGAATCACCGAAGAATTCCATGCCCGTGAGGAGCTTAGAACGCTACGCGCCATCCAGTAAGAGCTTGTCAGCTTTCGTATTTAATAACAATAATGCCCCTGTTGTTGTGACTGCTGCCTCTTGACTGTTGTCAACCCCTTTCCCCCCGCCCCGCCCCCCGCCCCTGGATTTTCACTTCCTTTCAAGGCGTCCCCTGTACTAAGGAAGTGATAGGTTTGCAAAGGTCCAAAAGTACTGCTCATCAACCATTCAGAAAACAGATGCTTGCGTCTCATTGCCAGCACCAACTATGCTTTGTTGTCAATGGGCAGAACTGTGAATAACAGCCGGAATGCCGGATTCTTGGAAGACAGTGTTACTCAAACTGTAAGGTTCGTTATGCAAGGCTTGAGAAACCAGGAGCCCTCGAGGATTGACTGGAAGAAGGGATCTCCTGTGTTGTCGTGGTTTTGGCTGAAGACCTACTGTGTTTTCTGCAGGTGAAGTTATCGATGGCTTCTCCTGGCTTGCCTTCACAGGAGAAGTCCTGGGACATGTAGGAAGGAAGGGAGAGGGTCTTCTTTTAACGTTTTATTTATTTTTGAGAGAGAGAGAGAGAGAGAGAGCGAGCGAGCACGATCGGGGGAGGGGCAGAGGGAGGAGGACAGAGGATCTCAAGTGGGTTCTGCGTGGACACCTGTGAGCCTGATGTGGAGCTGGAACTCATGAACCATGAGCTGAAGTCAAGACGCCCAACCCCACTGGGCCAACCCGGGCACCTCAGGGAGATGGGTTTTGATGTACGTCTTGTGGTAATCTTGAGTAGAAGGAAGGGGCAAGGAAATCAGTCTGCCATTCCACTCCGGAGAGGGACCCTGATGCAAGTCATCTAATCCAAAGGAGAGTAAAGAAACTCTCTCCACTTCAGTAAGAAAGATGTACCCGGGTCAGCTTTTCTCTCTGTGAGAATACAGAGTGGCCACAGAGCTTCTAGGAGGAAATGATTCTTGATGTTAAATGGGTCTCCAGCTAGGAAAGCAGGCATAGAGTGGTGTATCAGTCAGTTCATACTAAGATATGCTACAGTAACAAGTCGACCCCAAGGTCTCTGACTTCACCACCACCCACTTTTACAGCTCACGTTGACTCTGTTTTGGCTCAGCTGTAATCATGCCCACAGCTTCTCTACTCTGGGATCCAGGCTAACATAGCTGCACCTATCTGATATATCAAAGGTTTTAAGGCACAGGGAAAAGAGAGCATAGCCACATACCGTAAGCATACGATGACTCTTATTTGTTTAAAAAAATCTTTTTTAATGTTTATTTATTTTTGAGAGAGACACAGAACTTGAGCGGGGTGGGGGGGGAGGGTTGCAGAGAGAGAGGGAGACACAGAATCTGAAGCGGGCTCCAGGCTCTGAGCTGTCGGCACAGAGCCCAACACGGGGCTTGAACTCACAAACTGGGAATCATGACCTGAGCTGAAGTTGGACGCTTAACCGACTGAACCACCCAGGCGACACCATGGTAAGTGTCGTCTCTTTCTGTCACCCTACAACATTAGCACGCGATCGTTGACTCCAGCCCTTCTGCTGTGCTTTTCATTTCTGGGACTGACTGGTTTATTTATGTATTTACTGTTTTTTAGAGAGAGGGCACGAGCAGAGGAAAGGGGCAGAGGTAGAGAGAGGAGAGTGTCTTAAGCAGGTTCCACGCTCCGTGCAGAGCCCGACGCGGGGCAAGGTCTCAGTGGCTGGGAGATCGTGACCTGAGCTGAAATCGAGAGTCAGACGCTCAACCGACTGAGCCACCCAGGCGCCCTTGTGACTTACTTATTTTGGAACTAGAAGTTCACACGTCTTAATCCCCTTCACCTATTTCACCCATGCCCACCCCTCTCTGGCAACCACATTTGTATCCGTGAGACTATCACAGAAGTCAAGTTTATACTGTCAAGTTTATACTGTAGACTATTTAGGATGCTTTCAAATAACTTTTCTTACTATAGTCGAAGGAAAACATGCCCTCAAATATTGCCTGGAAGAAATCCCTTGTGTTGGGATTACTGGGTCAAACGCATGCCCAGTTTTACACGTTTGCTATAGATTTCCAGCACTCTACTTTGCCGGGAACCTGTGAGAGCGTACTACACCTTTGATATAGTTCTGTGCTATTTCTCAGTGCTGTTTGTTTGGTGAGCGGAAAAAGTTGTCAAACTTGAGTACAGCTTTAATTCTGGTCAACTTGGATGTTTACAACCTACCTTTCTTAGGAATTGTCTGGCTTTTTCATGGGGATGGCATCCCTCAGGTGAATCTCTTGTCCATTTTTCTGCTGGCCAGTCTCTCTCTGTGTCTCTGTCTCTCTCTGTCTCTCTCTCTCCCCATTTCCCTCCCTCCCTCCCTTTCCCGCTTTCTCTCTCTGATGGAAGTAGTTTCCTTTTCTGACCTCAGATGCGATGCATGTCAGTGGGATCATAGAAATATACAAAGGGGAGAGAATAAGTCTTCCCATGAAACTGCTACCAGAAGCCACTGTTAGGTTCCGTGTGGCGTTCCCTTTCAAGGTTCGCCAGTGGTTTTCGGAACTTGAACGTGCATTAGAGTGGCTCGCGGGGCTTGATAAAACAGATTTCTGAGTTCCACCCCTAAAGTGTGTGATTCAGTCGGTTTGGGGGGAAGCCTGAGAATTTGCATTTCAGACAAGGTCCCTGGTCATCCCGATGCCATTGGTGTGGGGACCCCGGTTGAGAGCCGCCGTTAACATTTGCACACACACAGATGAGCTGTCCCTACTGCGGAGTAACTTGGTGTCTTGCTGAATTTATCACAGATACTATTTAGGCAGTTCTGAGCCACACTGGCTTGCAACATAGTATATATTATTCCATTGTGATGATGCATCCTAATTTATTTGATATCAGAGGCATTTAAGCTGTTGCAGGTTTTTTTTTATTTTATTTTATTATGATGATAGCTGTGCATCGAAAATCCTCGCCCCTGTTTGTCTGAGTGCTGTATTTGTGCAGGCCTTTCTCTATGACAATTTCCCAGCAGCAGAATTGCTGGTAAATGGGCATGCACATATAAAATTTGACACATTTCATTGCTCTCCAGAAGGATTGTACTAAAATTTACTTCTGCTTACTGGTGTAAGAGTCCCTATTTCCTTATACTCTGGCTGGAGATAGAATATGATCAGATTGTATCAGAGGAGAGAGAAATGACGTATTTCACTCTTATTCGAGCACACATTCTTTTGTCATGTGTGAGGTTACACATCTTAAATGTTTATTGACCATTCACATTTTTCCCTTCTGGATGTCATTTTTTGCCCCTCCACCTTTTTTGGTTCTTAGTATTTTATGAGACATTTTTTAAATGTTTATTTATTTTTGAGAGAGAGAGAAAGAAACCGAGCGTAGGCCGGGAAGGGACAACAAGAGAGAGACAGACAGACATAGAATCCAAGCAGACTCCAGGCTCTGAGTTGGCAGCACAGAGCCCGATGCGGGGCTCAAACTCATGAACTGTGAGATCATGACCTGAACCGAAGTCGGACGCTTAATTGACCGAGCCACCAGGCGCCCCTGTTTCAAATGTTTTATAAAGGCTAGTTGTTTACATTTTTAAAAAGGTTTTTATATTTATTTATTTTTTTTATTTAAAAAAAAAATTTTTTTTTTCAACGTTTATTTATTTTTGGGACAGAGAGAGACAGAGCATGAAAGAGGGAGGGGCAGAGAGAGAGGGAGACACAGAATCGGAAACAGGCTCCACGCTCCGAGCCATCAGCCCAGAGCCCGACGCGGGGCTCAAACTCCCGGACCGCGAGATCGTGACCTGGCTGAAGTCGGACGCTCAACCGACTGCGCCACCCAGGCGCCCCAAAAGGTTTTTATATTTATTTATTTAGGGGAGAGAGAAAGTATGAAAGCAGGAGAGGAACAGAGAGAGAGAATCCCAAGCAGGCTTCACACTGGAGCCTGACTCGGGACTCGATCTCACGACTGTGAGCTGAAATCAGTAGTTAGACCCTTAACGGACGGGGCCACCCAGGCGCCCCAAGCGTTTAGTTTTTCAGGCGATCTCTACACCCCACGTGGGGCTTGAACTCACGACCCTGAGATCTCAAGAGTTGCATGCTCTTTTTTCTTTTACTGCCCCCTTATATTTTATTCTCTAACAGTGCAGCTTCTCTTTCCTTATTATTTTTTTTCCAAATTTTTGAGGGGCTGTTCTGATCTGCTTATACTTGCTGATCTTAGAATCAGGTGGCTAAGTTCCGTATAAAATGACTTTGGAGTTTTACGTGCTGTGACTAGATTTGCAGATTAATGTTTAAAGGCTAAAAGTTGATGCAGTATTAAGTTGTCCCATCTAAGAACCTGTCGTGTGTAACAGTGTATTTTGTTATATTGTCCATCAAAAAGAAAATATTTTTCATTCGGGGTTACGGGCATTTTTCTGTGAAGTTGTTTCAAAGGTGTTTCATATTTCTGTTGTTACTGTGTGAAAATCACATGTTCTGCTTTTTAACCAGATACTGTTGCCATATAAGGAAGTCAGATATTGAATTTTATACACAGTAACTTACATATATACATATGCATACATATACACAGTAACAATACATAATATACGTGTGTATATGTATATATATATAACATGGCCTCGACTCCCTACTGAAAAACTGTCGCAAGTTTGCACTGGACTCTCTCGGATTTGTGAGTAGCATAGCGTGATCCACAGGTGATGATATAGTTGCTTCTTTTCCAGTGTTTATACAGTATTGTTTCATCCTACATTTTCATAACTGCTGACAGTTTTCGAGAGGACGTTAACTAAGAATAGACAATTTCCTTTTCTCGTTCTTGACTTTAATGAGAATTCTTCCATCGTAGCATCATTAAATATGACGGAGCAGACATTTCTCGAGCACCGAATATTTTCCAGGCAGCGCATTGTGTGAGGTGCAGGAAGGAGGTCAGGAGAGCTTCACGTGTAGATGTTTTCAGGACAGAGTACTGTCTTTGGATTCTTTTATGACACGCCCTCCCTGCAAGTGAGGTTTTTATTTGTGTTTTTTATTTTTATTTTTTTTAAGTTTTATTTATTTATGTTGGGGGTGGGGAGGAGGAGAGAGAGAGAGAATCCTAAGCAGGCTCCAGCTGTCAGGGCAGAGCCCGATGAGGGGCTTGAACTCACCGACCTGGAGATCATGACCGAAGCTGAAACCAAGAATCAGATGCTTAACTTAACTGACTGAGCCACTCGGGCGTGCCTATTTTTAATTTTTGAATTATTTTTTTAACGTTCATTTATTTTTGAGAGGCAGGGAGGGGCAGAGAGGGAGACACAGAATCCAAAGCAGGCTCCAGGCTCCCAGCTGTCAGCACAGAGCCCGACGTGGGGCTCGAACCCACAAACTGATATCGTGAGCCGAAGTTGGACGCTCAACCGACTGAGCCACCCAGGGGCCCTCTCTTTTCATTTTTAAAATGCATCCCTTATTTTACTTAGTCTTCTTACATTTTATCCCCACCACCCCACCTCCTTCCCCGATGAGTACCTGAGGATTTCATCTCCTTCCTCCCTTCCTGCCAGGGAGTTTCTTTTTTGTTGCTTTCACAAGCGTTTCAGCTTGAGGGTGCAATCCCCAGGTTACAACTGCCGTCTCATTGGAACCGCATACTTTGTTTCCTTGTTTCTGGCATCTTCCTGCTGAGGTGCAGGAGATTGCTACCAGTTTAATTTGTACTGCTTTGCATTTGACCAGGGTCCCTGCCCCTCCCGTGGGAGGACAAAGTATTAAGGGGTGTGTGTGTGTGTGTGTGTGTGTGTGTAGATGTTGCTTTATTTTCGCCGTCTGCCTGTGGTGCAGCACCGTCATTTCCAGGAGCACTTCCATTCTGCATTTTGTCTTTTTTACTTTCTCTCTTTCTCTCCAGCTCTGCTCCATAGGCTTGATAAGCAAGTTACTAACTTGTCTGGCAAGGGAGTGAGCAAGCACCTGGTTTATCTAAGGCTCCGCTTCCTCGTGTACAGTCCGAGGGCTAAGCGAGCTTGTTCCATGCCTGGTCATCTGGTTTGTGTTCCTTCCGTCCCGTGTTCTTCCTCAGGGACTCCGGTTCCTATGTGCCGTCACTGTCATCCCCAGATCTATAGAAACCATCCTAAAAGTAATTTCTAATGACTTCTCTTCCCCCCCCCCCCGCCTCCCCCTGTTCTTTTGCATTCTGGAGAAGCTTCTTCGTGTTTTGCTCGAGCAGGGTGTTAAAATTTTCCGAACTGTCAATTCCGCTCTTTGCCACCTTTAATGTTCTAGTTCCGGAAGTCGTTCGTTTCTTCCCTTGAAATCATTCCTTCACGGTGTCAGCTTTCGCTTTATTTTCGCCCTCAGTAAGTTGCCTTCTGAGTCCCTCTTATTTTACAGGTTCTGTGTTTTCTACGATTTCCTTGAGAGTCCAAAGCAGATGGTATTGAAAATTTCCCGAGCAATTTTCCTTGAAAATAGGCTCTTCCTCTGCTCGTTGGAGGTTATGTTTAAATCCTCTCTGAAAGCGACAAGTGTTCACGAGCCTCTTGCGGTGGTGGAGGTGGTGTTCTCCTTGAAATTTACCCTCAATTGTGGACAGACAGCCGTAGTCCAGCTTTTTATTTGCCCCCAAATTGCATGGCGTTTCTCTAGGGTTTTCTTTGGGTCGCCCTCACGCCGTTGGGATTCTTGTCTTCTGTCTTGTAAGATTGTCCTGTGAGGGAATGAGGTCATGTGTTTAATGAGCTTATTATTAATTCATTGGCTGATGCTTGACATTAGTGTTTAATAGTTCGTTACAGTTATTGTTGTTACAGTATTTTCGCAAGCTGGAGTGGAGGATGACCTAGGGTGGCACCAGGGGGGATGGGAAGGTGTTCTGGGGACCAAGGCAGTCCTATCAGCTCGTTGATTGCCGGGTGGCAAAGTGGTAGGATCCATAGAGACCCCTCTCATTTTCTTTTTTTGGTGTATTTATTTTGAGAGAGAGAGAGAGAGAGAGAGAGAGAGAGAGTGAGTGGAGTAGGGGTGGAGAGAGACAGAGAGACAGGGAAAGAGAGAGACAGAGAGAGGGAGAGAGAGAGAGAGAAGAGGGAGGGAGAGGCAGAAGAAGAGAGAATCCTAAACAGGCTCCGCCCTGATGGGGCGGGACCTCATGAACCGTGAGATCACGACGTGAGCGGAAATCAAGAGTCAGGTGGACACTCAACTGAGTGAGCCACCCAGGTGCCCCCAAACAGACCCCTCTCTTGACGCTCCTGGCTACCAAATTGGACCCTGCCATACCCCAGCCTCCCATGCTTTGTCTCTAAGAAAGGCCTTGGGGGGGGGTACAGTTCCATTTTTCCCGGGTTCCATCTTGCTCCCAATACTTTCCAGAAAGGAAGTTGCCTGTGGTAATTTCTTTCGGTGCCCTCGCATCTGCTGTCTGCGTCACCTAATGTTTCGCAGACTGTTCACAAATAGATGGCACCCTGCCCTGCATTCAGAGCTGGGACCAAGTTCCCCCACGTCGGTTGTGCTGAGGGTGGTTCCGCTGTGTATGTGAGTGTGTGTGTGCGTGTGTGCGTGTGTGCATGTGTGCGTGTGTGTGCGTGTATGTGTGTGCATGTGTGCGTGTGTGTGCGTGTTTGTGTGTGTGTGCGCATGTATGTGTGTGTATGTGTGTGCGTGTGCGTGTGTGTGTGTGTGCGTGCGTGTGTGTGCGCGCGTGCGTGTGTCTCCACGTCAGAGACAGGACATCAGTGCACACTCCTCATGCCTCCGTTTTCTTCTCAAATCACGTGTCGGTGTTACATACACCAAATCCGTGTCGACTGCACGCCCTTGTCCACAGGAGTTAACCCACTCAGTGTTAATTATTTCTTTGAACGTTTGTCCTCCCCAGCAGACCACCGGCTTCCGTAGAATGAAGACTTCTCTTACTTATTTCTCTAAGTTGAACCTTTTGAGATGATCCTAGTTGACGGACGGGATAAGGAATGACACAGAGAGGTCCCAGCTGCCCCTCGGGCGGTTCCCTCAATGGTAACATGGTGACGTCTTGCAGAACTGTAATACAGTATCGCACCCAGGATACTGGCATTGATAAAATTCACCGATCTTATTCAGATTGGCCCTGTTTTGCCCGGACCCTTTTAGGTGTGTGCGAGTGTATGCGTGTGTGCGTGTGTATTTAGCTGTGTGTGCGGTTTTATCACAAGCCTGGGCTTGTGAGTCCTCTACCGCAGTCAAGATGCAGAATTTCCCATCACCACAAGGATGCGTCCTGTGCCCTTTTGTGACCACACCCATTTTCCTCCTGGCACCACTTCCCATCATCCCCCACCCCCGAGAGCTGCTAATCAGTTCCCCGATTCTTTAGTTCTGTCGTTTCAACAATGTCATATTAACGGAATCTTACGCTGCGATGGAACGCTTTGAGGTTGGCTTTTTTCAC
The DNA here is from genome assembly GCF_022837055.1 of Prionailurus viverrinus. NCBI lineage: Eukaryota > Metazoa > Chordata > Mammalia > Carnivora > Felidae > Prionailurus > Prionailurus viverrinus. Next base: position 21,539,184 of record NC_062576.1, on the reverse strand, counting down.
TCAGCACGATTCCCTGGAGACTCAGCCACGTTGCTGTGTGTATGGCCATAGTCCCTTCCTTTTTATTGCTGAGCAGTGTTTGGGGGGAGGTACCCCCGTTTGTTCACCTGTTGAAAGGCTTCTGAGCTGTTTCTACTCTTGGCTCTTAGAGAGAAATCTGCTGTGAACCCGCCCGTATGGGGTTTTGTGTGAACATTGGTTTCTCTGGGATAAATACCCACGAGTGCAGTCGCTGGGTCATATGATAATCGCGTGTTAAGTTTTATGAGGAATTTCCTAACTCTTGCGGAATTCCATTTTCCTCTTCCACCAGCGAAACATGAGCGACCCAAGTTGTCTGCCTCCTCACCAGCATTAGGGCCGTCCCTGCGTTTAATTCTAGCCTTTCAGGCGGGCGGGGAGTGATTTCCTCATTGTGGCTTTACTTTGTTTCCTGAATGGCTAATGATGTTGATTATCTTTTCACACGCTTTATTTGCTTTTTGTATATCTTCCTCGAGGAAATGTCCGTTCATGTCCTGTGCGTATTTTCTAATTGGATTGTTTGATTTTTAATCTTGGCTTTTGAGAGTTCTTCATGTAGTCTAGATAGTAGTCTTTTGTGGGCTACGTGATTTGCAGATTTTTTTTTTTTTTTTATCCAGGCTGTAGCTCATCTTTTTATCCTCTTCACAGGACTTTTTGCAGAACAAACGTTTTGTATTTTGATGGAATCAAGTTTATCTGAATGTCCTTTTATGAATCATGCTTTTGGTTCCTAAGGATTTTTCTTTTCTTGGTCTAGCCAAGATTGGGGAAATTTTCTCCTGGTTTTTTTTTTTTAATATTTTTAAATGTTTTTAGTTATTTTTGAGAGAGAGAGAGACTGAGCACGAGTGGGGGAGGGACAGAGAGAGAGGGAGACACAGAACCAGAAACAGGCTCCAGGCTCCGAGCCATCAGCCCAGAGCCCGACGCGGGGCTCGAACTCACGAACCGTGGGATCGTGACCTGAGCCCGTTGATCTGTGTGTCTGTTCCTCCAACCACAGTCGTGATATTGTAACTGTACAGTGAGTCTGAAAAGGGGTGATTCTTCCCACTTCATTTTTCTTTTCCAAGATTGTTTAAAATATTCTAAAGCCTCTGCCTTGCCATATAATTTTTTTAGAATATGTTTGTCTACTTCTACAAAAACCTTGTGTAGATTTTGATAAGAATTCATTAAATCTATAGATCAGCCTGGAGAGACTTGACATCTTTACTGTGCTTGAGTCTTTCCCATTCCTGAACATGATATGTTTCTCCATTTATTTAGATCTTCTTTGATTACTTTCATTAGCATTTTGTAATTTCCAGCATACAGATCCTGTACATGTCTTGTTAAATTTATAACTAAGTATTTTATTTTCTCTGGAGCCGTTGTAAATGATACCGCATCTTTAATTTGGGTCTGTACAAGTTCATTGTTAATAGGAACATGTAGTTGGTTTTGTGCATGTTGACCTTGTATTCTGCAACCTTGATGAACACACCTATTGCTTCTGGAAGTGTTTTGGGAGGGAGACTCCTTGGGATTTTCTGTGTCAACCATCATGCCATCTGTAAGTAGGGATGGTTTATTTCTTCCTTTCCATTATGTACAGCTTTTATTCTTTTTTTTCCCTTGCCTGAGTGCAGTGGCTAGAACTTCTAGTACTCTCTTGAATAAGCGTGTTGAGAGTGGATATCTTTGCTTTCGTTTCTGATCTTAGCAAGAAAGTACATGGTCTTCACTATCAAGTATGATGATAGCTATGGTTCTTTTGTTTGTTTTGTTTTTGTTTTTTTGGTTTGTTTTTTTTTTGTTTGTTTCTTTCTGTAGATGATCTTTATCAAGTTGATTCAGTTCCATTTTATTCCTAATGTGCTGAGTGTTTTGATCAGGAGTGGGGTTGGAGTTTGTCAAATGGGTTTGCTGTATCAGTTTCTTTTTTTAGCCTGTTGATAATAGGGCGGCTTCTAGTGATCGATTTTTGAATTGGCCTCGCGCACTGAAATAAATCCCACTTGGTCATGGCGTATAATCCTTTTTATACATAGTTGAATTTGCTAACATTTTTGTTAAGGATTTTTGCATCTCCGTCAATAAGAGATATTGATCTGTGTTTTCCTTTTTAATAATTGTCTTTGTGTGCACTTTCCTTTTAACAACAGGGTAATACTGGCCTCATAAAGTGATTTGAGAAGTGGAGAAGAGTTTTGGAGAAGAGGTTATGTACAGTTGGTATTATTCTCCTCAAAATGTCTTTCTGGAATTCTCCAGTGAAACCATTGGGGTCTGGAGAATTCCTTTTTGGAGAATTTTAAAATTATGAATTCACTTTCTTTAATGGCTATAGGACTATTTGGACTCTGTGTTTTGTCTTCATTGAGTTTTGATAGTTTGTGGTTTTTGAGGAACTGTCCAGTTCTTCTAAGCTATGAATTTATGAGTGAAAGTTGTTCGTGGTATTTTCTTATTATCGTTCAGTGGCTCCAAGATCTGTAGGGACAGTTCCAGTTTCATTTCTGCTATAGGTGACTTGTGTCTTCTCTTTTTTTTAATTTTTGCCAGTGTTTTCTTAAGTTTTATCAATTTCATTGATTCCCCCCACCCCCCAAAGAACCAGCTTTTTGTTTCATTGATTTCTTTATTGTTCTCCTATTCTCAGTTTGATTTATGCTCTTCTGTTTATTATTGCTTTTTTCTGCTTGTTTTGGGTTTCTTTTGTCCTCCTTTTTCTAGTTTCTTGAGGTAGGAACTTAGCTTATTGATTTGAGACCTTTCCTCTTTTTATTATTATTATTATTTTTGTAATGTTTATTTGTTTTTGAGAGAGAGGGAGAGCACAAGCAGGGCAGGGACAGAGAAAGAGGGCGAGAGAAGTTCCAAAGCAGGCTCCACGTGCTGATAGCAGAGAGCCTGATGTGGGGCTCGAACTCACAAACCGTGAGATCATGACCTGAGCCGAAGTCGGACGTTTAACTGACTGAGCCACCCAGGCGCCCCTTTCCTCTTCTCAAAAGTTAGCAACTAGAACTATAGATTGCCCTGTCAACACTGCAGTAGCTGCATCCCGCAGATTTGGATACATTGTATTTCCATTTTTCATTTAGTTCCCTGTGTCTTTATCTTCTGTGAGACTTCCTTTTGGACTGGCAGATTATTTAGAAGTCTGTTGTTCAGTTGCCACACGTTCAGACGTTTTTCCTGTTGCTCGTTACTATGTTTTAGTTTGCTTCCATTGTGATCGTAGGGAAGAGTTCACACGATTTCAGTTCTTTCAAATATGTTGAGATTCATTTTGTGCCCCACAGTTTGACCTCTCTTGGTGAAGGTTCTCCATTACTTGAAAAAAAAAAGTGTTTTCTGCTGTTTAGGTAGAGTGTTCTATATGTGGATCCTGTTGGATCCTGTTGGTTGGCTATGTTCAGATATTCTGTATCCTTGCTGATTTTCTGTCCAGTGGTTCTATCTTTTGCCGGGAATGGGGTGTTAATATTACCAAGTCTAATTGCATATTTTTCTGTTTCTCCTTTGAGAACTACCAGTTTTTGCTTCCATTTATTTTGTTTAGGCTCTCTTGTTTGGTGGGGACACATTTAGGATCATTCTCTTACTCTGTTTTATATTTCTAATACAGTGCCCAGCATGTAATCTATGCTGTCAGTAAATATTCCCTGAATGATTTGGCAAGTTAAAATTAAATTAGGTACGTAAGTGAAAGATAGAAAATATTTCACTTTCTCAAGCTATGATTTGATTCCCCCCTGGTTGTATAAATTATGCATCATGTAGTTTTCAATTAAATCTCATTAGTTCTCATTTGTTTTTTTAATGCTTTTAATGATTCAGAAATTGTTACGTTTGAGAAGGAGCAACCCTTGGTCCGAAAAGCACGGACTTTTGGAGGGAGATAGAGTAGATTTCAAATATGAGCTGTGTGTGACCAAACAGAAAACTTAACCTTTTTAATTTTCAGCTTCTTAGTTGGACAGTGAAAATGAAGGCACTCTGTCACCTAGGAAACTTGGTGACAGTTGACAGAACTGGTGGTTTCAATAACTACAGAAAATTGGTTTATTTAAATAGGAAATTTCAGAGGTAACCCATCCCAGGTGTGGCGTGATCATCAGCCGTTCAAGAAACAAAGTCAAGCCACAAAGTCAAGCCACCGCACACGCTAGTGTTAAAAATAGGCACGCGCTGCGATTCTGTTCCGCCATCACTAGGATGGCAAAAACAACACCAGACAAAAACCCTGCAAAAACTGGCAAAGAAAAGTGTTAGGATGTGGAGTAGCTGGTAGAACATTGCATTGCTTGTTGGGGGAAGTACCAAGTGGTACTACCATTTTGGAGAACTGGTTGTGAATTTCTTATAATGTTAAATCCGTTGACCCCATGACCCAGAAATTCCACTCTTTGATATTTACCCAAGAGTAATGCAGTCGTGTGTCTGCAAAAAGACTTTGACAGCAATGCTCACAGCAGCTGTATTCATTGTAGCTCCGACCTGGAAAAACCCATTGTGGGAATGGAGAGATAAATTGTAGTATACATTCACACAGTGGCGTATTATTCAACCACACAAGGCAGGCCATTGCTACGTATAAAGTTATGGATGCAGCTTAAAACATGAAGCTGCGCAAATGAAACCAGACATAAGAAGATAATTATGTATGATGCTTTTCATCCATAGTGTTAGAAGCAAGATGTGGTGTTAGAAGTAAGTGTGGAATTGATGTCAAAAGGGCATAAGGGACTTTTCTGGGACACTAGGAGGCTTCTATATTTTGTCTCTAGTGAGGCTACTTGGAAATACCAGCTCTCGAAACTCATCGAGCGGAACATTTAAGAACTGTATTTTATAGGATGAAAATCATACCTCAGTGCAAATAATAACATAATCCACTGGAACATTAAACAAGAAAGAGAAGGACTTGAAGGACAGGAAACAGCAGAAGATGCTCACTGCTGTCATTATGTCCATTTATTTTTAATTTATTTTATTTTTTTCACTTGAAATGTCACACTTTCTTATTTTTTAACTGAAGTAAAGTCAACACATCCATCGTGTCTGTTTTATTTTATTTTATTTATTTATTATTATTTTTTAACATTTATTTATTTTTCGGAGACAGAGAGGGAGAGAGAGAGAGGCAGAGGATGAGCCAGGGGAGGGGCAGAGAGAGAGGGAGACACAGAATCCGAAGCAGGCTCCAGGCTCTGAGCTGTCAGCACAGAGCCCGACGCGGGGCTTGAACTCACAAACTGCGAGATCATGACCTGAGCCGGGCAGTTAACCAACAGAGCCATCCAGGTGCTCCTCCCTCATGTCTGTTTTGTAGTCGAGATGAATTTGAACTCAAGAGAGGTCAAATGGCTTGCGCAAGGTCACATAGTAAGTGTATGCCAAGATTCCCAACAGCTACCTTAACTACTCTGTTACCCAGTCTTTCTGGTATCTACCACAAGCTCTGGCTCATAGGGGGAGTACAGTACCTGGGTGTGGAGTGAATGAAAGCATTTACAATGAGTGCTGGTATTGTTCCTCACCCAGATAATGGAGCCACAGATTCAGGAAGATACGAGGAATACAGAGGTGTGTCCTTGGGCTAAGGTTGGTGCAAGGGCTGGTCTTGGGGTTCCTCCTACCCGGGAATAGTTGGTTTGTTCTGTGAGTGAAATGGGCCGGGGGGGAGTTGGACTCACTGATCGAGCATGATGGTGTATGGACCACAGTCGCGTGCAGGGACATGTCTGGGTCCATACGTGGACCGAGCAGAAAACGGGTCTGAACCACATGGCCTGTCTCACTCCTATGGAGTGGGACACAAGAAACAAGAACATTTTTTCAGCTCGAGAGGGGAGTGCCCGAGGGTGTTTCTGCACAAGGGGTGTGTCACTTCCTTGCGTCGACATTCCACGTGTTCCCCATTGTCGGAGCCTGAATTCATCCAAGCAAGATTGTCCAGAGTTTGTGGGGCCCTCTGTGTGCAATTTGGGGGACCTTCTTGAAGCAAAATGGAAATAAAAATCGACTTGCAATTTAAACCTCTACTTCAGATTTTTTAATTGGCTGTAAGTCTTCTCCCAAGGTCTTGCAGTGGCCCCGAGCATTCGAGGGGCTTCACTGAAGCTGCTCCTTCATTAGCTTCATAGTACAATTGCCCCTGTGCCCAAAGACCTTCGCACATCCCGCGTTCCTCCTGTGTCGTTCGTTCGGCTTGTCCCCTTCCAGCTCACGTCTGGTCCTCCATCTGGCTCCAGCCCTGTGGAACTTGCCCCTAACCCCCGGAATTTACCAGGCTGATGGTTCTCAACATCTATTTGGGCCCGGCGTTCCCTTCTTACAGCAAATATGTTGTAGGACCTCCGGATATGAAGTTCATAGGTAATACAACCAATCCACACGCATAATTAAAAAAAATCTGTATGTGACCTCATTGTAATACAAAGGAGAAATACAAGTGAAAGGGATTTTTATAAAAGAATACATACATACCAATAAGTAAATGCTTGGTCACGACTATACCAAAAGGCTAAACCATGGGTCCGTGAATCTCTAACTCCCCGACCTCCCCCTGCCCCTGTAGGACTTGGTGCCTTCAGTGCGGCTAAGTGGACGAGAGCATTTCCGACTCTGGTTTAAATTTTTTTTTAATGTTTATTTTATTTTTGAGAGAGGGAGAGAGAGAGAGAGAGAGAGAGAGAGGGAGACAGAGCATGAGCAGGGGAGGGGCACAGAGAGAGAGGGAGACACAGCATCCGAAGCTGTGTTCTAGGCTCTGAGCTGTCATCACAGAGCCTGTCGCAGGGCTCAAACTCATGAACTGTGAGATCATGACCTGAGCCGAAGTTGGATGCTTAACCGACTGAGCCACCCAGGCAACCCCCCCCCCTCCCCGCCCCACCGATTCTGGTTTTAACATGCCCTGTATCCCATCTCTAGACGGCCTCTCCTCCCTCTGCCCTATTTCCTAAAATCCACCAAAACTCAAAACCGTGGTCCTTGATGAAGGAGGACACTTATTATGATGAGCACCGGGGGTTGTATGGAAATGTGGGATGGCTAGAGTACAAGCTAACATTACACTGTATGTTAACCGACTGGAATTTACATAAAATCTTGAAAGAAAAAAAATAAAAGACAACGGCCGTCATCTCACCGCTTCCAGAAACTTCCATTGACAGCTAACCGCTCTAGAGGCAATCAATACCTACTGATGTCTGATCTGATTAATATTAATAATCATTTATGTCCAGAGTTAGAGATAATAGTAGACCTAACAGGACTTCAGGCAGAGATGAGGTACAAGAACCTGTACTTAGGATGCCAGGGGCTGGACCAGAAAGAGAAGGAAGAGAAGCTGGAGGGTGAGTCTGTTACGTCGACGTTACGGGTCGTGTGTCATTGCTCGTGAAAACCTAGTTTGAATCTCCTCTTCTTTTAAAAAAAATTTTTTTTTTTTAATGTTTACTTATTTTTGAGAGAGAGAGAAGAGAGAGAGAACACTGTGAGTGGGGCCGGGACAGAAAAAAAGAGACACAGGATGCAAAGCAGGTTCTAAGCTCTGAGCCATCAGGACAGAGCCCGACGCAGGGCTCGAACCCACAAACCGTGAGACCATGACCTGAGCGGAAGTCGGACCCTTAACCATCTGAGCCACCTAGGCGCCCCCGACTTCTTCTTTGACTGCCTGTGTGATCCTGGACACGTTCTGGAATCTCCGAGCACCTGAGTTTCCAACTGTGTAGAGTGAAGTTAGTGGCAGTACCTGCCACATAGGGCCCATGAGGGAGTGAAATCAGAGGTGCCCGCAAAGAGCTCACGCAGGGACGGGTGCCTCGTAAGTGCTCGCTTAAGGCGACTGTGATTTCAGAACAGTCATGCCCCCGGATTCCTTCCTGGACGGACCGGTGCAGGAGTTGGCAGCCTTTTTCTGTAAAGGGCCAGAGGGTAAATATTTTAGGCTTTGTGGTCCTACAACGTCTGTTGCAGTTACTCAGCTTGCTGCTGTAATGTGAAAAGGAGCCCCGGACGATACGGAAGCGGATGGCTGTGTCTGTGTTCCAATAAAACTTTATTTACACAAACAGGCTGGGCTGCGTTTGGCCCATGGGCTCTAGTTTGCCCATGCCTTTGCTAAAGGACGGGCTACCAGGGTGGTCGGTACATAGAAGAGGGGCAACATAACGTAGCAGTTAAAAGCCTGGGCTTTGTATAGATGTTTTGTTTTTCCTGTAAGGAAGATAGAATCACACTTTATAATCTGTCCGGTGCCCTGTTTCCTTTTCCTTTTTTTTTTTTAAATTTTCTTTTTCTTTTTTAAAATTTACATCCAAATTAACATACAGTGCAACAATGATTTCAGGAGTAGATTCCCTAATGCCCCCTGCCCATTGAGCCCATCCCCCCTCCCACCACCCCTCCCGTAACCCTCAGTTTGTTCTCCATATTTATGAGCCTCTTCTGTTTTGTCCCCCTCCCTCTTTTTATATTATTTTTATTTTCCCTGCCCTTATGTTCATCTGTTTTGTCTCTTAAAGTCCTCATGTGAATGAAGTCGTATGATATTTGTCTTTCCCTGACTGACTAATTTCACTTACCATGATCCCCTCCAGTTCCATCCACGTAGTTGCAAATGGCAAGATTTCATTCCTTTGGATTGCCGAGTAATACTCCATTGCATATATATACCTCGTCTTCTTTATCCATTCATCCATCGATGAACATTTGGGCTCTTTCCATCCTTTGGCTCTTGTCGATCGTGCTACTATAAACATGGGGGTGCATGTGTCCCTTCGAAACAGCACACCTGTATCCTGTGGATAAATGCCTCGTAGTGCCATTGCTGGGCCGTAGGGTAGTTCTATTTTTAGTTTTTTGAGGAACCTCCATACTGTTTTCCAGAGTGGCCGCACCAGCTTGCATTCCCAGATCCTGTGTTATTTTTCCGTGCAACCTATAGAGGAGGTGTGTTAGGTAAATAAATGTATTTATGCAAACCCATTTTTACCGCCTGTGGCAGGAATTTATTATATGTAGACGAACCATCACTTAGTTGGCCATTCCTCTGTTGCTGGACATAGAGATCCAGTTTTGGCTCTCATGGTGTATAATAACGTATCTGTGATGTCATTTCTACTTTTCCCCTGCCCGATTGTATGGTGCATGAAGGCAGGAACGAACGTATCCTGCTCAGTTTGTGCCCGGAACGTGGGAGTCCTAAAGCCATCACTTTGACCCTTCCTGCCATTTTGGGGAACTCCATTGACTTCTTCCAGCCAAAGTTTCTGCACCAGTAAAAAATGTGAGGACTCAGACAGCGGTGTGGGGACCCAGGGCTAACGTGTGTAAGGGACTATGGAAGGTGCACCATAAATGCTCTGCCAGTCTGAGAGATGTTCCGCGAGCATCTTTTCTGGCTTAATATGCCATGTGTTTTCTAGTTGGCCAAGGAGAGAGGGTGCTCATTTTCCATGAGAGATGTCAGTTCTGTATCCAGAGACGGGAGCGAACGGTGCTGCTCTAAGGATCTCCGACAGAGAAATGAGAAAGAAAATAAAAGCAAGAAGAGGGAAGCTACCTGGGTGTCCGCATTGAGCGGCCACGCAGCACTGTGCGCGCTTCCTCTGTTACGTCTGATGGTTCGACTAAATCTTGATTTCTTTCCGTTTTCACTCTCCCTTTTCTATTTTTATCGTTTCCATCCAGAGATGATTTCAGGAGCGGTAAGACCTGAAGGCAGGCTTCTGCCGGCAGCCAGGCGTGTGGCAAGAGGGGATAGATTTAGAGCGAGACAGGCAGGATAGAGTCCAAATTTACCGTAAAAGGCGACTTCAAAGACCTATGTCGGGTGTGCGCAGTTTTATGGAGACTGGGCTTCCACGTGCAGGACTTCAGACCCTACAGGGCCTGCACGAGAGGCAGGAACCCTGAGGCAGAAGGAAGGATTGGCCCAGGCTCACCCCGCTAGCTCATGGCCGGACGGACCATCATCCTCCCAGGAGGATCTGGCTGAAAAACACGGCAGGGCTGATCCGCCGGTGGGGCCTTAGAGCCTGCACCCTGCAAGGTTGGGAAAATCCTACCCCCTACTAAGGGTAGTCCGGGCCTTCCCTCTCCTACAACATTCAAGGCGAGTTCCCCCGGGGTGAGGTCTCAGACCACGAAGGGCCGTGATTCTCCCACAGCCCCGGGAGGTTTCTGTTGACGCATGTCCGGTGTGCAACGAGACAGCCTTCCGCAGATGAAATGCGCAAAGAGATCCCAGGTTTCGGGCCTGGAAGTCTTGGATGTATTTCTTCTTGATCCCACTGGGCTCCTTGGACTTGACTTCTGTCCGCAAAAGTACACGGCCCGTCTGTTTTGTGCAGGTGGAGCTGCGGTCCTTGACCCACAGGATCGAACCATCACTCGCAGAGCTGTGTTCCCAGGTGAGATCTTCAACCCCACTAGACGCGTGCTCCCGAAGATGCTCCGAGAGGAGGTGATGTGTCATTCACAACGCAAAGACTCTTTACTAAGGGGAGCGGCGTCTTTCATTCATGCCAAAGGTTGGCTGTTTGTAGGAGAACGGGTCTCCCTCCGCCCCCCGAATGTTTAGATCCCTAGAAGCAGACTATTCCCCTACTCCTACCGGAGGATTCCTCTGGAATGTGCAGCGGGTGGGATGGTCAAGGCCCTGAGTTTGACCAAATGCCATTGCTTCCCGACCACCTGTGTTGTGTTTCTCACTTGCATATAATTAATTGGTGTGCCTGCCTCGGGTCTCTAAAGAAGGCCCATCTGGGTTTAAACACCTGTTCTGCGACTTGACAGTTAAAGAAACTTAGGCAAGTTAGGAAATATTTTTTTTAAGTTATTTTTTTAAATTCACTCGCCTGATGATTTCTTCAAGACCCGTGTAAATGGTTAGAATTGCTGAATGAGAGTTTACTCAATTGAGAGTTTAAAAAAAAAATTTTTTTTAACGTTTATTTTTGAGACAGAGAGAGACAGAGCATGAACGGGGGAGGGTCAGAGAGAGGGAGACACAGAATCTGAAACGGGCCCCAGGCTCTGAGCTGTCAACACAGAGCCCGACGTGGGGCTCGAACTCACGGACCACAAAATCATGACCTGAGGTGAAGTCGGCCGCTTAACCGACTGAGCCACCCAGGCGCCCCATCAATTTAGAGTTTTGATACATACTGCCTTTTTGCCCTTTGGAAAGCTCCTGTCAACGTATAGGCTTACCAGCAGATTTTGAAAGACATTCTGATTTCCTTTTCTTCTACAAAACCAGGGATTAGGATGATTTTTGTGTTCTCTTCACAGATGATAGATGAAAAGAATTTTCTTATCGTTACGATTTGTACCTTCGAATTTTTTTTGCGTTGCGAAATCTGTTGTTACGCACTTGACTTTGACATTTTGTGGTTTTAGGGGGCTTGAGGGCCCACTTGAAAAAATGTATTTTCCTCTTATTGATTTATAAGAACTTTTTACATAGTACTACTCTCAGCTCTGCATCTGTCTGGTATGTTGCAAATGGTTTTTCCTTGCCAGTCACTTTCTTTTGAGAGCTATTTGTTAGTTCATAGGGTTTTTTTCCTTTTTATGCGATCCTGTCAATCTCTTCAGTACGCTTTCTTTCTTTGTAAGTGCCGTTAGAAAGACGTGCACTTCTTGGCAGTTACGGCTGAAGAGCTTTGCATGTTTAAGATTTCTTCTGTAGTTTGATAAATCCAATGCCTTATTGCCTGGCTTTCTAGATGCACCTGTCTCGTTTTTTTGTTCTCCTTATATTCCTGGTACGTAATATGTCTGGGTCCAGTCTTTTCCTTGGCGTTTCTGCAGGTCGGAGGGGGAGTGTCTTAGGGAAGCTCTGTTACTCCTAGACTTTTTTTTTTTTTTTTGGAGGGGATGGCTCATGGCCTTTGGCTGGGGCTTTCCAGCACAGCGCTTCTCAATGGCAGGATTGGCTTCACGGATGTGCACTGGGGGTCCTTTCACAGGGCTCCCTGCTTAGAAAGACTCTGTGCTTGGCTATTAAGCCAAACACCATTTAAAACAGCTTTTCCGTAAGGGGACCTACATTTGTATTTGGCACTGACCTGTGGTTCAGATCACTCTTTGTGAGGGGCTGTCCTGGATGTTGCAGTGCAGGCCCCGGTTTCTTCTTTACGTTTCTTCTCCTGCCCCTGCTACGTCTCGAAAGGATTCCTAGGCATTTGTGCCAAACGGCCATATTTGTGCCATTGATTTCTCTGTCCCGGGATCTCCTATTCAGAGGATATGCTTCTCCAGGTTGTATTTTGTGCTTGCTGATTTCCCTCGGGGTCCCGAGGTTTCCGAAATTCAAAGGTCTAAACTTTTCAAAAGACCGAAGCCAGAGAAAGACTCTTTGCCGCTCCGTTTCTCCACCCCCTGGTCACGAAGAGCTTATCTTTCCAGTAGGAGGGAGGGCCACAGGTAGAAGGAAGCACAGGAATGCGCTGTGCGTCTCCTTCCCCAGCCCAGCCCAGCCTTGATTATCTTCTCACCGTGCGGGACGACTCATTATTTATTGGATTGATATTTACATATTTACTTACTTTTGGCTTTTCGGTTTTCGTTTAAGTCCGGAAACAACCCAATTAATTTATATGCAGCCTGAAAAACCAGTAGAAAATGTGAGTCTGTGGTCCATCCGGGAGGGGACAGGCGTGGACTGAGCTGTCACTGCACGGGCAGCCTGGTGCGGCCCAGGCGGGCCCTGGGGGATGCAGGGCCTTGGCCACACGACGCAGCTCACTGAGTTGGAGGCCGGGGAGGCACTGGCTAAGCCACGCGTCCCCGCAGGGCAGACACAGTAACAGGCCTGCTGACGGGTGGCCTGTGTCTGGCAGGCTCCTGATGCTTCCCGGGAGAGCCAGCGCCTGGCCTGGATACTCTGTGAGCAAATCCAGCCCCACCCGTGGCTCCTGAATGAAGCCAGTCGGCCATCCTTCCCAGTTGCCGCAGGGGCTTGTGGGCAAATCACGCTGCCCTTTTCCCAGCGGGCCCGGGGTTGGACATACTGAACGCTTGAGTCTCCTCCGGCGTAAAGAGGACTGTGGCAGGCCACACGGTGGGGGCCAAGTGGCTGTGAGCTCTGCACGCGTTCCTTTTGTTTGCTGTTTCACACGTGGGTGAGTATTACAGGTTGAATTGCGCCCTCCCCCCCACCCCCCAAAAATGTATTTTGAAGCCCAGACTCTTGGGACCTGTGGACGTGATCAGTTTTGGAAACAAGGCCTTTGCAGACGTAATCAAGTTAAGATGAAGCCATACCTGAATAGGGTGGGTCGTAATTCAGTGACAGGTGTCCTTCTAAATTTGGACATAGACACGCAGCAGAATGCCGTGTGAAGACAGGAGACAGGGAGAACGCCGTGCGGCAACAGAGGCAGAGGTTGGAGTGACGCGTGTGCAAGCCAAGGAACGCCTGCTGGCAGCCGGAGAAGTGAGGACCAGAAAAGGAAGGGTTGTCTTCCTCTGGGGCCTTCAGCGGGGAGCGTGGCTCTGCCTTCACCTGGATTGCAGACTTCCGGCCTCTGAACTGCGAGAGAGGGAAAATTACATTGTTTTCAGCCACCCAAGTTTGTGATACTTAGTTACAGCAGCCCGGGGGAGCTCATGCAGACTCAGCATGGGTTTGTGGTGGCAGGGAGTGGACGTTGTTGCTGGCTGTCTGCAGGATGTGGAAGACGGAGGGTCTGCGTGTCTCAGACCTTGGTTGTCTGGTAGGAGCCGCTGTGCAGGTTGCTTTGGGCCCCCACCAGCTCCTGTACCCACTGGTTGAGGCTACACAATTCCTTCATCAGTTCCATGCTGGTGTTCGCGATGCCCACAGCTTTTAGCGAGAGCTCAAGAGCACGTTGGGTGGGGATAGCATTGTGAAAAAGGGACTGTCGCGGACCTGAACTGTGTTCACCTTCTTCGACTTCTGGAGGTCCCAGATGATGATGGTTTAGTCTGCAGAGCTGTTCTAGAGTTTGAGCCCTGGATTCGGAGGTCCATCGTGTGCTGCTGGTGCCTTCCAGTGGATTCTGTTGCCAGTAGAGGGTAAACAGGTCCCAGACTTTGATGTTGCGGAGAAGTCACTGATGAGCAGGCCGGTGGTAGAGGAGATGTAGAGGTAACCACCGGGGTGTCACTTTGAGGGAGCACTCTAAGATTGCTGGGGTCTTGGGGCCCCTGGGTGGCCTAGTTGGTTAAGCTTCTGATTCTTGATATCAGCTCAGGTCGTGATCTCATGGTCGTGGGATTGAGCCCCGTGTTGGACTCTGCACTGAGAGCACAGAGCCTGCTTGGGATTCTCTCCCTCCCTCTCTCTCTGCCCCTCCCTTGCCTGCTGGCTCTCACTCTCTCTCTTAAAAATAAGTAAATAAACTTAAGAAAGATTGCCAGGGTCTTAGGATCCTAGGATCACCCTGTGTAGATAGGTGTGGATGTGAGATAGTTCATCCTTTATCTTGAACACGTCCCACCACGCTTTTTGTGAGGTCCTTGCTGAACTTGTTTGGGATCTTGTCTAGAATGACAGACTTGGAGCTGAAGTTCTGCAGGTGGCTTGTCTTCTCTGAGAGCCCATCTTGGAAGAGCTTGCTGGCATAGAGCCCCGGAAGGTGATATGCTCCTCGGCCTGTGCCATGTTCATCTTGTAGAAATGACTTCTCCGTTGCAGAATTCCCATCAGGACCTCAGGAAGATCCTTAGGGCCTCAAAGCAGCATGTCTCCAGGCATGTGTCCAAGTGCCTCTTGTAGATATCCAGGTTCCTCATGAATCTGCCCCTATCCTTGGAGTGGAGATGCCCGGTGAGCCTGTTTATCTGGAGATAGACCTCAAACTACATCTTAGGGAGAGAGGTGGGCATCTGATGCTGTTGGGAGAGAGCATGGACCATAGCTGCTTTCGTGGTCCTTGCAGACACTGAGCTTGAAGGTGAAGAGGTGTTTACGTGGGCCTACCTTCCATACCCTGGTTGACAGGTCTACGGTGAATGGAGAGCTCCTCAATCTGCTTGGTCATTGTGATGTTCTGCCTCACCAACGTCAGCCTGGTGTCCTACCAAGACATCTCTCTGACCTCAAAGAATACCCCGTGCAGAACGTGTGCCTGCAGTGGTGACTACCGGGTCCTTGAACACACAGCCACACGATTGACCATTAAGTGTGGCTTCACCGATGGCTGCTCAGCAAACACCAGGGGCTCCTCCCCCTCCTTGGGCATCAGGGCACACTGGACTCAGAGGCAAAGAGTGGTTAGGCTGACCATGTCACAGCAGTACTGATGGGTGGTAGAGGGCACACTGTCCTCATCCGGTGGAGAGTAGGTGGGGGCAGAGGGCATCCGTGGTGACATTTGTATGGGCTGGTCCCCTTGGCTTTCGTGATGATGATGGCTCGGGGCTCCAAGGTTATTTCCGTGGTGACGATACCTGGGCTTGGGGACTGATGGTTCCCTCCTGGAACAGTAGTTGTAACGGGGACTGTCCCAGAGCAGCACCTCTCACCTCCCTTGTCCGCATGCTCCCTGTATGTTGCCTAGAAAAGGACCCGTACTCTATTTTAACCGGGGAAGCATTTTCTTTATAGGGTCAATTTCTGCATGTAAATCACTAAACACTGTGCCAGCAGCCTTACTCGTTTTGTGCTAAACAGCTCGTTCTGGCCTCTTCATGTGACACTGAACGTGTTTTATTCTCTGGGGGTCTCATCAAACACAGTCTACATCAGAGTGTCAGAGTTTAGAGATGAAAATAATTACTTTTAAACTTTACTTACAGGGGGAAAAAACTCTATTCTCCCTCATCTGCAAAATCTATGAGATACTCTTTTTCTATATGTAGGGAGATATATATATGTGTATATATATATAATATTTTAAGTATCTATAAAAATAATATATATATATTCACAATATCTCATATATTCTTATATTTAGGAATATGTAATAAACACATGTTATATTTACATATTATATGTATAATATATATACTATAGATAGGTATAGATAGATCTACATATAATAGATATATATACGTATATCTAGATATATAGATATAGGTAGATGTAGCTACTGCATATAGTAGATATGCATTGTATTTACATATTAGAATATATAGCATATTTATGTAAAAACGTATACATTTGTATAAGAATATATAATATAGTTAGGATACTATATTCCAAAATACAGGAATCTATCGATGTATCTCTGTCTCTATCTCTATATACATACGTATATTAGCAAGTGTTTTCTGATTGGGATTTAAATTTAAGTAAGATCATATATGTCTGTGATGTTCGAGACATGTGCTAGACATTGGTAAGTAGCGCTCATAATGGCCCTTGTGAAGGTAGCTGTAATTAGGTCTGTATTCTAGTAAAGGAGCCTGAAATAACTTGGAAGAGACTGGAGCACTGATGGAAATAAGCTGATTGAGGTGAAGTAATTGCTAACGGAGGAGAGGAGATTCTAAGAAGGCGGGGGCTGGGGGGGCTGGGGAAATGGGGACCAGAGCGTGAGTGGGGGGAGGGAGTAGTGGGGAGATGTACGCACAGGTACGAGTGTAGGTGTCGGGGCGGGAGGCTGACGGAATTCACTCCCAGTGGCTTTTGTTTGAGTGTGACATGGGAGTCAAGACCATCATCGAGAGGAATGAGAAGTAAAGTGGGGGACATTGGGAGACTGGACGAGATCGAAAGGGAATGACGGACAGGGGAGAAGAAGCAGGGTGCCCTGAGAGTTGTAGCGGAATTTCTAGGCGATGCCAAGGGCCCGGTTAGGGCTGGTGATTATACGCTTAGACTGAAACCGTTCTGCCTGGTTGGGTAATTTCCCCCAGCAGCTCTGGGCTCTTCAGGTGTGTGCGTGGTGAGTTCATCTTGCTGCCGCCACCATAACAAAGGGCCAAATGCAGCGCGGTTTAAATAGCAGAGGTAAATTTTCTCCTAGTTCTGGAGGCTGAAAACCCAAGGTCAAGGTGTAAGGTTGGTTTTCCCCGAGGGCTTCTGTCACTGGCTTGCAGAAGGCCACCTTCTCTGTGTGTCTTCACACAGTCTTTCCTTTGTGCGTGTCTGTCCAAACAACTCTTCTTACAAGCACCCCAGTCATATTGGGTTAGGACTTACCCCAGTGACCTCGCCTTAATGGCATCTCTAAAGACCGCGTCTCCAAATACAGTCACATCCTGAAGGATTGGGGGTGAGGACTTCAGCATACGAATTTGGGTGCGGGTGTGGGGGATGCAGTTCAACCCATAACACACGGACAGGGTGGGGATATGGTTCATTCAGGACTGTGACTTTGTCCTCGTTGGGGTAGTGACATGAGAAAGAGGTAAGGCGGCAAGGATCCTCTCAAGGAATTGGTAGAAATAAGCACCGTGGACTGACCGCACCTGGAGACAGAAAGGAAGGTGTCGGGGGACAGTGTCGGGGCCAAGCGATGCCATGTCTCAGTGAGGTCAAAGGCGAGGCATGGAGTGACTGAGACAACTTGGAGGGGTCAGAGGCTGTGGTTGGAAAACAGCTGACTCTATTAGTGATTTCAGAGGTGATTTTCATACCATCCGTGGTGTAGAATTTCCACGAGTGGTTTACCTCTTCATGAGACCTAGACATGCCTGCTCTTTTCAGGCCTTCTCGAATGCGCGATTTTCAAGGCAGGGATGATCCCTCGCATTTCCTCCAACCTCAGCCAAAGCCGCCTCTGTTGTGATGCCTTTATTTGCAAAGAGCAAGAGAGCATTCAAACGAGGCTGAGGAAGAGGGAGATTTATTATAAGGATTCACAGATACAGGATGGAACTTAATAAGAAATAGGGCCAGACCTCTCAAGAGGCTAGCCCCAGAAATTGCAAAGTCACTCGGAAAGAGGGAGCTGCGCTGAGAAGCCCCAAAGCCACTGGGATCCAAGGTAGCCTGTATTTTGGAGCCCCCCGGGTCTTTCTGTGTGTTGTCAGCTGCACGGAGAGCCACACGGCCGTGCAGACTGGCTTTGTCTTGGCCAAGCAGGTGCAGGACTCGCCCCGTGGTAGTCTCTGACCTCGTATGCCCCCCGTGCGAGCAAAGAGCAGAGGCCACCGTCATCCGCAGCACAGGTGTGTGGGACAGAGGCAGACGTCATCCAGGTGGAGGGGCGTCAGTTTGGTATAAACATGAACACAGTTTTTACAATCAAGATCCCCGAAGATGTTGCATTTAGCGTATTCTGATTGCTCGCGTGTATTCGATAATTGAGAAAGTTTAAAACTGATGGGTGGGAGTCGCTCGCGAGAGTGAATCTGGCCTACTGTGTGCCACGTCGACTCGTCTCTCGCTTAGCTGCCACTGTGCACCCCTGTGAGATTAGTGTCCTTATTTAACCCATGAAGAACCTGGCTGCAGGCTTCAGAGCTAGCAGTGGGCAGAGCTGGCATTTAAGCTAAATTGGGGATTCGTGGGGCGCCCGGGTGGCTAGATCGGCACATCCGACTCTCGATGTTGGCTCAGATGGTGGTCTCGAGGCTCGTGGGATCAAGCCCCACATTGGGCTCTGCGTTGACAGTGCAGAGCCTGCTTGGGATTCTCTCCCTCGCTCTTCCCCTCCTGCTCTCTCAAAATAAATAAATAAACTTAAGAGAAGAAACTAAGTTGTGGATTCAGAAGATGGCGATTCAGAGAAGGGTTGTCACTGGTTAGCTTTGCGAACTTGGACAAGCGATAGACCTCCTGGGACATCAGGTTTCTCGTCTTTCAGGTGGATCGTAGGAATGAAGGTGTCAGGCTGGTGTGAAAAAAAATCAAGGGAATGTGCCCCTTGGCTGCTGGGTGGGTGGCCAGGAAATAGCATCCCTGCCCTTTGCCTGAGCTCTGAATAAAGACCAAGGACTGACCGGTGCCCGTCCTGGCACCTTGTTAAGGGGCAGATGGGGAATGTGGCTTTAGTGGGAGACAGATGGGTCTATTGACATAGATTGACTTACGCACTCCGTGACGGATAACACTTGATTGGGACATGCCTGCCTTCATGGGGACTTGCCCGGGAAGGCGGTAGTGCACGCCGGGAGCAGAGGAGGAAGCTTCCATGCCGTGGGCTGCTGGCTTCCTAGGAGACATGGGGCGTTTTGCCTACGTGTCACTGTCCGGAAAATCACTCCATCTCTCTTCATGCGGAGAAAGCACAAGGGTGGAGAAGGGGCCTCCTTGTCCTGGAAGGAAAGCTTGGCGGAGGGATCAACATTTACCCTGTCTGGTACCACTGCACGCTCTTCCGTCGTTTTGGTTGGCGCAGATTTTTGTCCCCTCAATGAAGATTCCTTCCTTGGGGTGTCACGCATCCCACGTATCATAGCTTCTGTTTTGCCACGCTCCCTGCCAAACACCTTCTCCCCTCCGCAGGTAGAGGAATGGCCTCTTCTTCACCAGTCCCCGGATTTATGTCTCTGGTTCCTCTGACCACTCCTCTGAGTTCATACCTGAACATCCAGTGACTTGACCTTCACACGAGAGCTCTCACAGCATTGCCAAGTCGATGGCTCGATTTCTCCCAGACCGGCTTCTTTCGCTGTCTGTAAAGGGGGTCCCCGTCCCTTGACCTGCTGACGTCAAAAAGACCCGTGAGTTGGTCTCGATCGCCTCTCTCCCTTCACGTTCCATTTCGAGCCCACCAGCGAGTTCCGTGGTTTGGATTTTCTTTGGCTCTCACATATATCCCAAGTTGGCCCCCGTGTATATGGCCCACTGCTACATTCCCCGCCCAGCCCGCCTAGCTTCTCTCATCCCGTGTATGGGACTTTCAATCCGTTCCTCACATGGTGACGTTTCAGAATGGGTCAGTGCCCTGTGTAAGCACTCGGGGGGTTTCTCCTGCCTTGGGACCAACCCCAGGCTCCATGCCGTGGCCTCTGGGATTCCACCCGGCCTGGCCCGCGCTCCCTGTCTGCACCAGCCACGTTCACCTATCTGCTTCCTTAGCCAAGCCTCTCGACTGTCAATCCTGTGAGCGTGTGGGCCTTTTCTGGCCTGCCCACCGCTCCCTCCCCACTGGCAGAATTGTATTCTGATGTGTCCGGATGTGTATTCTATAAGGTGCCCGGTAACTGTTTGTTGAATGGCTAAATGCACGGGTCCATGAATGAAGATGCGGCTGGGGTTTGTATCCATGACCCTCTTCAGTCACATGTGTCTTCTTCTTCTCTTGGGTCTTGTGCATGGATGTCTGTAACAACAGCCTCCATCAGGGACTCTTCCTGCTCCAGCTGCGATTTAGAAATCAGGGTGGATTTCCCAGGGGCTCCGTCGGTTAAGCGTCCGACACTGGGTTTCGGCTCAGGTCGTGATCTCACCCCGAGCGCGGAGCCTGCTTGGGATTCTCTCTCTTTGCCTCTCTCTGTCTCTCTGCCCCTCCCCTGCTCATGCTCTCT
The DNA here is from genome assembly GCF_022837055.1 of Prionailurus viverrinus. NCBI lineage: Eukaryota > Metazoa > Chordata > Mammalia > Carnivora > Felidae > Prionailurus > Prionailurus viverrinus. The sequence continues at coordinate 21,518,760 of NC_062576.1, read as the reverse complement.
CTCTCATTCTCTGTCAAACTAAATAAATAAACTTGAAAAAAAAAAAAGAAATCAAGGTTGATGCTCACATCTTCAAAAGTTGCCTTGGTGAAAGGTCCTCATTATTAATCTATGATAAAGCAAGTCCGTTCTCACATATATCCGGCAGTAAACACGGGACCCGGTGCCGTGAGCTCAAGAGGACCCCTCGGTTGGCTGGGGAGCCGGGGCCCCCACTGGTTAGGAGCATCCAGGTGAATTCCTACCAGGGAGGCTGTCAGCTCATTTTGATGTAATTGAAAAGCGCGCAATGGCGGGACTTCATATTTTCCCTGTAATTTTGCTGACTTTGCCATTTTAGCAAGAAATAATTTATTCTAATGTGATTTGCATTGCATAAAATTATAATAAATGTTTTTAAGAACAAGGTGCTGTATATTTATGAAATCGTTGTGTTTATGGGAGGGAGAGGTTTAAAATGTATTGGCATGTGTTTCCCACAAACACTTCTGTGCAAAGCTATAGCCTCTGCAGCCTTGACATTAACATATATGATTTGCATAAACCATAAACAGTGGGCAATTTCTTTGTCAAACAAAAAGTACTGATTACCTTAGAAAGGATATTAATATCTTCCCTTTCTCCGTATTTTTAAATTTTGCTGACTGTATTTTGACGATCATTCGTCTTGTCTCGTAACACAGCCTGTAGCAGAGAGGCTCTCAATACTTCCCCAAAAAAAAAAAAAAAAAAAAAAAAGACGCGCGAGAGGCAACGGCTTCTGAATGTGAATGGTCTGTGATACAGTAATTGTGACTGGTGACAGAGAGCCTTTCTTCAGCTGCGGTTCACGGCTATTAGACCCGGGTGTATGCCAGGTGGACATCTGATTGACAGAGGGGTGTCGGTAAATATATTTTCAAATTAAATTTCATGTTTATTTTCAGCCCTCCTTAACAGCTTTCCAGTTGGAGTTTTGGTCCGCTGAACCTAGCTAGATTCCTCTGGAAGCAAAAAGCAAACAAACAAAAAAACAACAAAAAAAGAGAGCTCGTTCAAATGATCTGCTCTTTGTTTCTTCTTGGTAGCTGGGGATTTTTGAGGCGAATTTCAGCTGAATTGCCAGAAACAAGGCTGAGGTTGTGGCTCCCTGCCCCAAAGTTGGGATTCCGTTTTCTATGTGAAGATACTGACTGATCATTAAAGAAACATTTTTTTTAACGTTTATTCATTTTTTTTGAGAGACAGAGACAGAGAGTGGGAGTGGGGGAGGGGCAGAGAGAGAGAGAGAGAGAGAGAGAGAGAGAGGGAGACACAGAATCCGAAGCAGGCTCCAGGCTCCGAGCGGTCAGCGCAGAGCCCGATGCGGGGCTCGAACTCACAAACCGCGAGATCATGACCTGAGCCGAAGTCGGACGCTTAACAAACTGAGCCACCCGGGTGCCCCCTGACTGATCGTTAAAAAGAAGGAAATGTTGGGGCGCCTGGGTGGCTCAGTCGGTTGAGAGTCGGATTCTCGGTTTCAGCTCAGGTCATGATCTCCCAGTCGTGAGATCGAGCCCCGTGTTGGGCTCCGTGCTGAGCGTGGAGGCTGCTTGGGATTCTCTCCTTCCCTCCTTCTCTCAGCCCCCCTCTCCTGCTTGTGCGTATGGTGTCTCTCTCTCTCAAAAAAAAAGGGAATGTTGATCTTGGGGTCAACCAGATCGGGAGGTCATTGAATGCTGACATGGTTGGGATCAGATTATGTAACTGCTTGAAATGACTCAGTCCGGTAAGTGGCGAGAGTGGTGATACTTCCAGCATGGATCGGAGTGAGGATTCAACGAATCGATTCACAAAAGGAGCTTAAGATAGTGCCTGATACACCGTAAGCACTCAACAACTTCACTGTTACTGTTACTCTACCCACGTAAATTAGAGGCGGTGACGCCGGCAGTGTGGACTTCTGTGGGATCTAGCGCCTGACACAGAGTGGTAACTCAGCACATGTGGGCGTCTGCCCCTCCCCCAGCGATAGACGCCCTGAGTTAGCATGTCATAGGAACACTGAAGGACAGGTGGGACTTCGGCCATCAAGAGCGCCATTTTGGTTACACAGAGAGGATGATTGGACAAAAGAGGCAGAATTTGAAAATCGAGGAAATGAAGAAGTAGGGTCATCAAGCGTATCCTTCTCCCAGAAGCCTTGTCTTAGTTTTGGCCACGGGACCAGAGCCGTCCTCATGGCCAGGGTAAGGAGGCTGTAGGTGAACTGTGCCAACCATTCACACGTTGGTAACCAACTTTTCCGTGTGTGCATGTGCTGTGTCTGATGAAACTAATAAGGTATGAAAAGCTTGAAAGACTGATGGGCGACCTTGACACAAAATGTCTCGGGTGGATGAGATTTTGGAGAATCGGAACTCCTCTACACTGTCAGTTCAGTCGCTTTAGAAACCAGTTTGGCAGTCTGTAGCAGAGCTGGAGGTGTTTACCTTCTGTGACTTACAACTTCTCTTATGTACAGCCCAGAACAGCGGTTCTCAAAGTGTGGCCTCTGGACCAGCAAAGCCACCATCATCTGGGAATTGCGTCCCATCTCAGACTGAATCAGAAACTCTGGAAGAGGGGCCCAGCGATCTTTGCTTCAAGAAGGCTTCCAAGTGACAGAGTCTCAATTTTGAGAGCTACTACTGTCTTAGAGACACTGGCATCGAGGCACCAAGGAGATGGGTGACCGACTGTTGGAATTGTCCAACAGTTGTCCGTCACCAGGGGCGCCAGGCTGGCTCAGTTGGTGGAGCATGTGAGTCTTTGATGCCGGGGTTGGGCGTTCGAGTCCCATGTTGGGTGTAGAGATTACTTAAAAATAAAATATTGAAAAAACATGTCCATCACCGTCGAATCGTTACGGCGCGCTCCTCCAAAATCATTCTAGTCAGCACGAGCAAGACTGCGAACAACGATGGCTGTATCTCACAAACATAATGTGGAGAGAGAGAGAGAGAAAGGCAAGTTGTGTAAGAATCCACGCAGTATGCCATCACCGTGTGTCCGATTACTTGGAAATTGGCAAAACGAATTCTACATATGCATATATAGTTACATGTTGTTTAGAGATGAATGCCTATGTAGCGAAAGGGGGGAGAAGGAAAGGATTTGTTTCTTAAGTGCTGGGTGTGTCGGTTTCCATTAGATTACTCTTTATGTTTCTTTGACTCGCTAAAATATATCACCATGTTGATCACCATTCTTAAGCTGGAAGAAAGGACGCTTTCCTAAAATACGTCTCCTGGTCCCCAGGACAACTTCCCTTCCCCCACCTTTGTTTGAAGGTGACAATTCTCAACTGCCCGCTAAGCGTCCCTCAGCAGAGGAATTTCTGGACAAACTGCGCCTTGCTCTATGAGCCAGTTGAGTGCTGTGTCTGACGGAGTCAGAGGGCAGCCTGTTTTTTTTCTGGTTTCATATTTGTAGGCTCTTTATATATTGCAAAGTATTGTCTCACACATTTCATCCTGAAAATAACTCTGAGAGTGAGTGTGGATATTATTATTTCTTGGTTGACAGACGATGAAAAAGAAAATCAAGGGAGAGAATCAACATTTATTAAGCACTGTGCTGCGGGCCGTCTACAGAGACAGGTGCTTTCTACATGTTTTCTCCTGTAGCCATCAGAGTGACCCCACTTGACAGATGAGGAAACTAAGGTGTAACGCAATTAAAGTAACCTGCTTATGGCCGGTCAGTGCAGGGTCAGAAGTCCCAATCCGATCTGCATGGAGGTCAAGACTTTGCTTTAATGACTATGCTTTGCTAGCTTTAAAAAAAAATTTTTTTTAATGTTTATTCATTTTTGAGCGACAGAGAGAGACAGAGTGCAAGCAGGGGAGGGGCAGAGAGAGAGTGAGACACAGAATCCGAAGCAGGTTCCAGGTTCTGAGCTGTCAGCACAGAGCCTGACGTGGGGCTCAAACTCACGAACTGTGAGCCATAGTCTGATGCTTAACCAACTGAGCCACCCAGGTGCCTCTGCTTTTCTGTTTTATTTTTTTTAACGTTTACTTATTTTTGAGAGAGAGAACGAGCAGGGGAGGGACAGAGAGAAAGGGAGACACAGAATCCCTAGCAAGCTCTAGGAGCTGTCTATCAGCACAGACAGCCTGATGCGGCGCTCAAACTCATGGACGGTGAGAAACGGCCTGAGCTGAAGTTGGACACTCAACCGACTGAGCCACCCAGGCATCCTGCTTTGCTATCTTTAAGCAAAAGTGTGGTTTCATAACTTGCCTAAGACTGATTGGGTTTGGCCTTTACGTATTCTTTCTTTCTTTCTTTTTTAATGTTTATTTATTTTGAGACAGAGAGAGAGAGAGCAGGGGAGGGGCAGAAAGAGAGAGAGAGAGAGAGAGACCGAGAATCCCAAGCAGGCTCCGAGCTGCCATCACAGAGCCCGACGTGAGGTTTGATCTCACGAACTGTGAGATCATGACCTGAGCCGGACTCAAGAGTAAGATGCTTAACGGACCGAGCCACCCAGGTGCCCTGACATACTTTGTCCACCGGCTTATGATGTCCACGGTGTTCTTTTTGTTTTGATGCTCCGTAGAAGACAGGCGTCTCGACTGCAAGCAACAGAAATTGATGCTGGCTCATCTCAGCAGAAAAGTTGGGAAAATATCAAGGGGACCAAGGAATAGAGTGGAAGCCTGGAAAAAACAGAAGTGGACGGAAGCACTTCCCGAACAGCCGGGCGACAGAGCCACAGCCCTGTCCAGACCGCGAAGAGGGAAGAGTGGTCTCTTCTGTGCTGGGAGACCGGCCTCCTGAATGCTTTGCCGTGAAGCCTGTCGAATGCGAGAGAGTCCCTTCCCACTCTCCCCTCACCACCCTCACCTCCCCACCTGAATCAGGATGCTCTTAAGGAGGGGTGAATGGGTGCCGGGGATGCAGTCCGTGTGGCAGACACGAGGACAGGAAGTTCCTGTCCCTAAGCAGGCCGTCACATTAAACAAGGAACGGAAGAGAGACATACATCTGTGCTGCCTGGCGTCCCCCAATGGGTAATTAAAACGATGGTACTGCTGTTTTTACTACATTCAAAAGTGTTTTAATTTGTATTTAGCCAGAGGCTTTCTGGCAACAAGAACATTTTTACAAATCTAACAAATAATTATAAATAAATAAAGTCTCCATTTCTGCTATTTGGGGGATCGTTTCCTTCAGGTAACGCATTTATAAATCCACCTGTTTGACAATATGGAGCTAAAATAACAGTAGAGCTTGAACTGGTTGCTTAAGTGACAGTCGAAATGGTATATTTGTCAGCGTAGAAATGAAAAACAATATCATGCAGGGAGGTAATCTGGTCCCAGAGGCACCCTGGACTGTAAGCGCTAAATTACCATAGACCTAGAATATAACCTTGCATAATTCTTGAATAAAGGGTATAAAGGAACAGAAAACCCAAGGTAGCAGGAATTCATATTAAAGGAAGCCGACACGATTTGTAGTTAAGGTGACTTCAGGACTATTGGTATGGTCTCTAGGTACTCCCCCGAAAGTATTTGACAGTATTCATCATCAGTAACACCGGGTATAATAATAATCGCGAGACAGAGCACGTAAGCAGGGGCTGCTCTGTGGTTATGTGTTCGCGTCCCCTCTTGGGGTCTCACGTCTTCTCGGCTCCGTGTGGGACGATGCCAATCATGCTTGATTTTCCAATCTTCGGTTTGTGGAGGATTTCAAATGGAGCTTCGGTGATAGCAGATTTCCTTCTTGACTATGAGAGCTGACCTTATTTTGGAGACCGCAGCCAGCTAAGATAGTTCCACTACAGAATATTACTGGCTCAGAAAATTCATTGGATGCCAGCCAGCTAACTCATGTTAAGATGAGACACATACGGACCTTGCATGTGAACATCTACCCATCGCCTACTTTTTTTTTTTTAAATTCTGGATGGCCAAGGCCTTAGGTAGACAAACTGGGGTTCCATATGGCCTCAGGAGGAAACAGTGTTTCAATAAGGACTATGTCAGGGCGGGGGTGGGGAGGGGGGGCGGGAAGGACGCGCTTTCCAGATACTTTCCAGGAACTGTTAAGAAATGAGAAAATCTTTTTTTTTGTTTGTTTTAAGAAATGATATAATCTTGTTCTTAAAAAGTTTGGGGGGACGGCAGAGGATGGCGAAATATGCCGAAATCATAAACAACACATTTCTTTGGGGCTGGGCTCAGCGCTTACCAACATCTGTCTGAAGGGCACGTGACTCGCCCAACTCCGACAGCCCATGGCGTGTGTCCATAAGGGTTAGATTCCGTCTGTGTAACAGAATCACCGAAGAAATGTGTGCAAGTCGTATTTTCAGTGCAGCAACAGAGTTCCGCCTTCAAAGGAGTCTTGCTGTAAATGAACTACTTCTCTTGCGACGTAACCCCTTGCGTTGAAGAGAGGCAGCATGGCACGATGGTGAAGAACAGGGATGCTGGGAGACGGTTGCTTGGGGGAGAATTCGCAACTCTGCAGGTCCCTCGCTAGGCAAGTGTCGTTTGGCTTCTCGGAGGCTCAGTGGGGATTCTAAGAGAGCACTGGGTCCGGGTGGCGTCCGGTGAGCGTTCCCTGGGTGTGAACCACTGCTACTCGTTCTTAACTAGGTCAAGTTTGCCAAAAGCCATCTTGGCTTTAGAGGAAGTATGTCGCAGGTCTCTTACCTTAGGCCGTCTTCCCAGAAGCACTCCTCCGACTGACTCATTCTCCTTATTACTCTCCTTCTCGTTCATTCAGCATGTACAGAGCACCTGCCATTTGTCAGACAGAGGTAGCTGGTTTTCACAGAAGGAAAAGGTAATAGTTTCTGCTCTCAAGTGGCTCACAGTCTAATGGTGGAAAAGCAATGAAGCTGTGATGATGATTCCTATTTGTAGTTCTTTTATGGTCTGTCTGCTTACTGGTAAAAAGTCCTCGGTATGCCATTTACTCCAGAATCTTTGGGTAGTTGTCCAGTGTGCTCGGTTGGCTTTTGGGGAGCTGTGGTGCCCTGTTTGCTCCCTCCTTAGAACGCCAGCACCTTCTGTGGTCTTTTCGGAGACCATCCCAGTCTTGAGCGTTGCTCCGGGTTTGTGTCTTCCCAGGGAAGCTGGAGTCGGTCCAGCCCGCTGAGATGGCCCTTCATTTTAAGCCCCTGGGTGGCTTCGAAATAAGGCCAGTGCTCAGCCAAGAAAATGCTTGAGCCATTTGGGGGGGTCACTTTTTTCACGAATTCCAAGGAAGAACGAAGGATCCCTTGAGGGGTAGGAGGCACCACCGGTGAATTCTCTTTTGTGATTTGCCTTCCCTGCCACTAGGTGTCACTGTTCTACATAAATAAAATGGAACCAAATTGGCCTTGGCACTGAAATTTGGCCTTTGGTTAAGAGGATCTGGCATGTTTAGGTACCTCCTCATTTTGAGGTTCTCAAGTAACCAGCCCTGCCGCCTAAAGACGGGCTGCAGTGCAGGAACCAACCCTGCATAAAAAGCCTTTGGAATTAAAGCATCTGACACATGTAAATCCAATATGCTGTGTGTATCCTCTTTGGTATTGATCCTTTTAAAACAGATCTTTAAAGATTAACTTCTTGGAACCAAGATAATGTATCTGTGGAATGTATTATTTATGTTTTCTGTTCGGGAAGAAGTATCTGTTTGCATCAAGACGTCATAGAGAAAACAAAGGAAATTTCACAAAAGAAGACTGCCCTTCCATAAGTGACCTCTCTGTGATAGACAAAGGGTGCCATAAACTCACTCAGAGATAACATAGGACATTACCCACTTGACCCTTCCCTCCTTTGAAAAGAATTCTTTCAGGATGTTCTATTGTTAGAACAGTTTCTCAGCAGTGACGAGAGGTTATTGGTAAAATAAAAACACCCCCCCCCCATACACAGAATTATTATTGAATCAGTGATCTGTAACACACAGGAGACCTCTCCTTGAGTTATTTGAATGATTTCTTTTTACACGAGAGTATTGGGTTGTGTTCTAGTGTTTAATAAAATACAGGGACCTCTGCAGCAACTGCAGAGGTCAACGAACTATCACTCTTCTTTTTGTCTGTGACGAGTTGGTGGACTGAGGTTCTAGGGTGTCCATCATAGGAAACCCTAGACAGGATTTTCTGCCCCTGTCATGTCCCTCTCGGAAGAACGTCACATTTTATCGGTAAAGTCATGTTCATGAAAGCCAGGTGGTGCTTTGAGCTTTATGTGGCATTGGGCTTATGGGCTCCATGTTAAGACAGGTTCAGTTCCGTGTGAAGAAAACAGGCAAACACTCTTGGTTAAAAGGAGGAAATTCTAGGCAAAGAAGAAACCAAAGCAGTCACTTTCATCATGAGATGTTTGTCTTACGAGACCTGGGTTAAATCCGGAACGTTATGGTTGAGTTATACTGCCCATGGTGTGTTGATTGACAGAAGCCAGAATGTTCTTTTTGGTTGATCTCTTCTTACGACAACATAAAGTATCTTGATAACCTGCAGGTCTCTTTCATATGGGTAACTCAGTGGAGCCTGATGGAGTGTGGTGAAGACAGGTCTAGGTTCCTGTCCAGAGTTCCTCAAGCCCCTTTCACACCAATGTCCTGAAGAGCATTCCTGGGAAGCCCTGTGTTGCAAATAGTGGGCAGAGAGCTTTGGTTATGGCAATAGAAGCTTGAGATTGGTGTAGGATTCCTTTGAACCATCTTGAGAAACAATCTACCATAATCCAGAGTTTCCTCGTGTAGTATGGATGTGTGGAGTCAGCATGATATCTTGACCATTCCACTGGGGAGTGTTTTGATAAGTAATAGGAAGTAACTTTCATATTTTATTTTACTGTCAATCCCAGATAAATTGTTGATCACCAGATAATTTCTAGCGCCTAGGCAGTGCCTCCATGTAAATAGTTCTTAGACGATAATCACATTATAATTATGAAGAGAATGTAATGTCAGCTTCCTGGAATAGAAAAGTGATTTTTTCCATAAAGGGCATTTTTAAATGGGTCATTAACTCATTTTATGAGTACCTTAATGCTCTGAGCACTGTGAGGAGATAATGTATCAACCTACTGGGACCAAAATTGATTCAGAAAAGAATTTCATCACCATGGAATATCCTCTTATAAGGTATTATACATCCTAACAGCTTGGAACAAATAAACAATGGAGAGTTTTTATTGTTACAGACAGCCATGTAAATACTACACATGGGTGAGCCTGTGATTCTAGACCCAATCCATACGCCATTTGTAGTTAAATAGGCTTTTTGTCTGACGAAGAAGAGGGTCCTAGTTGGCCAAATGAAATCCAGTACTTAATTCTTCTAATATTTTATTCCGTCACATTTAATTCAAAACCAAGGTCAATCCCACGTTAACATCTTGTGTCGTTAGATTAGCCTTCCCGACGGTGGGTCCAAATCGCCTCTAGTCTTGTGCGTTTCCCGCGAAGGTGGCGTAACGCAGATCAGGACCTCCACCAGTGAGAGGCACACAGAGTATTCATTCATTATGTTTCTCCCGTTCGTGGAGCTGAAAGTATAGTCCGAAACCCAGAGCTGTAATGAAGAGGGTAGGATTATCCACAGATAAGAGTTCTAAACACATTCTGATAGAGGCTTCTAATCAGTACAAATCGTAACGGCCATAGAAGGAGTTGTTCTGCAGATGGCTTTATTCTTGAGTACTCAGTACCATCTGGCACTTTGGGGCTGAGCCCAGCCCCACCACTATGAGGAACCATATTTGCGATGTATTGGCACAGATACGGAAGTCAATGGCTCCTTGACATTTTGGACTCTTCATCATATGGCAGGTCCAGCTTCAGAGCATGCCCTTTTGCAGTGGGCAGAGAAGTGACTCAGATGAGGTTGCTCTTTGTTGAAGAAAAGGTCCCCTCGAGGAGTCTTGAAGCTTTGGCTTGTGTTCGAGGACTACATATGGCACCATGTGCCACTTCTTCTAGGTTAAGTGACATACTTGCAGTATTGATGTAGGAATCTAACAATTTCAGGCTGAAAGATCTGAGTTTATGTTAAAATAAATTTAGATAATTGATATACTGAATCAGTGTGGCATTGATTTTAAAACACTGCTTTTAAAACACGTCATACAGACTTAGATTATTGTACGTACTGTGGTTTCTCTCTTTCCTCCCTCCCTACATGGGCTGTGATGGTTTTGAAGGCAGGAGCGTGTCTTTTTCATTTTTTTATGCCTGGAACCTGAGACCCGGATGGGCACGTTTTAGATACCCCGGAAGTTCATTGAATTAGCCCTGAAAAGATGGTGTTTGTGCCTTGCTGATTCCATTATGAGAAAGTCATTGAAATACGGTTTCCCCCCCCCCCCCCCCGACCGAGTCCTAGAAATCAGGATCTTTAGGGACCAATAACAATTTTGAACGTAAGGGGCTTAGTGCCGTTTTGTAGGTACCTGATCGTTCAAGTGCTCTATCGGTATTTCCGGAGAGAATAAGTAATTTTGTGAATTTGCTGGCTCCCCTGATAACTAGCTGTGTGATCTTGAACGAGTCATTCTGACTCTCTAAAGCCTTAGTGTCTTCATCTATCCTGCGGATTAATCTGGCCTGGCTGGGCAGTTTTCATTTGCGTCTCTCATGCACGTCCGGTAAGATAGTGGCTTCCGAAGGCTTGCCTCGTGTCGCTCGCTCTGCTGGCGGTTGATGCCGGTGGTCAGCTGGGAGCTGTGCAGGGAATGGCCTCTGCTGGGCCTCCCCACATGCTGTTGGGATTTTCATGGTGGTCTCCAAGAGTCTGCTTTGTCCAAGGAGGTGAATTTCCAAGAGTGGGCGTTCAGAAGACCCAACGGAAGCTACAAGGCCCCTTGTGACGTAGCCTTAGCTAGACCTGAGTCATTTCCGTAGTATTCTGTTGGTGAGAAGTCAATCCCAGGGCCAGTCCAGATTTGAGAGGAGAGGGCTGTATTAGGATATGAGTCCTGGGAGGCATGAGTCACTGGGAGAAGTGGCCGTAGAAGGCCGTCTTCAGAAACGAGCTACCAAAGTGAACTCAGCTTCTCTGGCCAAGAGTCTGGAAATAACCATGGTGGGGGAATCTGTGTAATGATCGTCTGTCTACATTTAACAACTGTAATGAACTTGAGTCGTCCAATCATGACTGTTAATGAGTCTGGTTACCTATGTGGCAGCCGCCTGTGTCTTTGCATCTGGGATTGTCTGATTATCATGCAAGTCTTGGACTGCATTATCATTTGGAGAATCTGTATCGCCTGATGCAAGGTGATCTGTGATGACACTGCCTGAACTTCATTCTAATGGGTTTTGAATGGCTTCTCTCCAGTTGGTCCAGCCCCCTGAAGTTTGTATCCTGGATTCTTGAAATAGTATTTTGTTCCAATTTAAGCTGTATGCTGGTATTCTTGAGATCATCTGCAGGTGGCTTAAATAATATTTCCCAGCCTCTAAACGGGTCTCATCCCCAACCTGGTCCATCGTTATTCTTCTGTTATGTGTCCGTTTTTGACAACTTGATGTCCGTCCTCCCAAGATGGTTCTCCGTAGTTTTGTTGCTTCTTCAAGATACTTGGGATCATTCACTCATTCAACTAGACATTCGTGTTTATTCATCCAGAAATTGTGTACTCAGTGCCAGTATGTCTGAAATTTTATTTTAAAACAGCATATCGGGGTGCCTCGGGTGGCTCAGTCAGTTAAGTGTCTGACCCTTTTTTTAAAAAATCTTTTTAAATGCTTATTTAATGCAAGAGACAGAGTGCAAGCAGCAGGGGGCATAGACAGAGGGAGACACAGAATGTGAAGCGGACTCCAGGCTCTGAGCTGTCAGCACAGAGCCCCACGTGGGGCTCGAACCCACAAACGGTGAGACCATGACCTGAGCTGAAGTCGGAGGCTTAACCGACTGAGCCACTCAGGCACCCCTAAGTGTCTGACTCTTGATTTCGGCTCAGGTCATGATCTCACAGTTAGTGGGATCGAGCCCCGAGTTGGGCTCTGATCTGACAGCGTGCAGCCTGCTGGGGATTCTGCGTCTCTCCCTCTCTCTGTCCCTCCTCTGCTTGTGCGTGCACTCTCTCTCAATCTTGCTCAAAAAAAAAAAGCTTAAAAAATAAAACAGCGTATCTTGGCAGTTCTTCTCAGTGCATAGAGTTGCTGTCATTCTTTTTAATTGCTGCCTGAGATCCTTCATTTATCTCTTCCTTTACTGATGTTCATGTAATAGTGCCACTTTTCGATATTACAAACAATCCTACAGTGATCCTCCTTGAAAATGTATCTTTGGTCATGCACAATTTTTTTTTTTTTTTTGGGTAAGGTAGATCCTTAAGAAGTGGAAATGCTGGGTCACAGGGAAAGGTCATTTACAATTTTGATTAAATGATGCCGAGAACACTGACTTCCAAAATGACTGCCAAGGTATGGCACTTGACAACGTTAGTGGCTCCTGACTCGGGCAACATTGGCTCTTGTGCTCCTCGCTTTGTGGCTGAAAGCTGAAAAATGGCATCTCGTTGTTCAACGTGCCCTTTCTTACGAGTTCATTCTTGAGAGTTTCATGCACATTTGTTTGTTTCTCCTTTTCCTCGAAATGACCTGTTCTGACTTCTGCCTGGTTTTTGGTGCTTGTTTGTCTTCTATCTCGGTGACTCCTCTGGTGCTGCTTTTATGGTATGGATAGTATTTGGAAGCGTCCCCTGCCAGGAACAGGGAAGCGGATCGACAACGACTTTCACGAATAAGGGTTTATTTTTTCTCACACGACGAGAAACCTAGAGGTATGAGACTGTCGGCGTTCGGTCTGTGGCTTGGTGTTGGCATCACTGGGGTCCCCGTAGCGTCTTGGCTTTTTCCTCTCGATCACAAAATAGTAGCGCTGATGGCATCTGTCTTCTTCTTCTTCTTTTTATCAGAAAGCTACAGCTTTCCCAGAATCTGCGAGGAAGTTTATAATGTCTGGAATGGAGACGGGAAAAGACAGAAGAATTGATCAGGAGTTTTGGGTTAACGAACCAGCACCGCCTGCCGCTTGGCCATTAACACTTTGTGTTACTTGCTGTTTCAATGATATCTTTTCCCGTTTGTCATGGTGTCTCAATTCAGTTTGTGGTATCTTCCAGCTCGCAGGCATTTATATTTTGAAGGTAGTAAGTGCTATCATTTCATTTATGATCATACTTTGTATTTTTTCCATTGTGAAGTTTTTTTCTGTGTTCTAATAGATTTATCGTTTCGCTTTGTATGTTTTAAAAAAAATCAATCTGAGGGGCGCCTGGGTGGTGCAGTCGGTTAAGCGTCCGACTTCAGCCAGGTCACGATCTCGCGGTCCGTGAGTTCGAGCCCCGCGTCAGGCTCTGGGCTGATGGCTCAGAGCCTGGAGCCTGTTTCCGATTCTGTGTCTCCCTCTCTCTCTGCCCCTCCCCCGTTCATGCTCTGTCTCTCTCTGTCCCAAAAATAAATAAACGTTGAAAAAAAATTAAAAAAAAAATCAATCTGATATTAATTTTATTTATGGTCTAGTATGGGAAAATACTCTTTTCTCCACCTACCCCCACATAGTGAGTTACTTTTTTTTTCTTTAACAGGTAGAAGGCTTATTTTTCTTATTAATAAAGGTCTCTCCAGCTTTCTTGAGGCATAAGTGATAGGTATATAATGTGATGCTTTGATGCAGGTTTCCATCGTGAAGTAATTACCACAATCAAACTAATCACCATATACATCACCTCACTACCTCACAGTTATTATTAGAGTGTGTGTGTGTGTGTGTGTGTGGTGAGAACTCTTACGATCTATCCTTAGTAAATTCCATGCGTACGATACAGTATTGTTAACTAGAGTCACATTGTTATACGTTAGGTCTTCAGAATTTATTCATCTTGCATGATTGAAATTTCATACCCCTTGACTAACATTTCCCCATTCATTTCCTTCTCCCGTGGTCCGTATAAGTGAGATCATGTGGTATCTGTCTTTCGGGGTCTGGTTCATTTCAGTTAGCGTAAATGTCTTCTGTGTTCATCTTGTTCGTGCAAACAGCAGGATTTCAGTTTTTAAAAACTGAGTAATACATACAGCTCTATGTATGGATATGATACATAATGTTTGTTACAATCAGATTTGTATTATAATATATAACATATATGTATAATATCGACATAATACCACACTTCCTTTATCTGTTCATCTTTCTATGGGTATTTAAATTATTTTCATATCTTGGCTATTATGAATGCAGTGAATATGGGCGTGCAGATATCTCTTGAAGATACTGATTTCATTTTCTTTGGATATGTACCCAGCAGTGGGATTGCTGGATCCTACGGTGGTTCATTTTTTTAATTTTTTGAGGAACCTCCATCTTGTGTTCCATAATGGCTGCGCCATTTTATAATCCCACCAGATGTGTACAAGAGCTCTCCTTCCTCCACATCCTCACCAGCACTTGCTATCTTTTGTCTCTTTGTTGACAGTCGTCCCCTGGTTGGTTTGCTTTTCACTGGTGATTAGTGATACCAAGGATTTTCATACAGCTCTTGGCCATTTGTATGCCTTCCTTTACTTCTTTTGAGAAACGTCTATTCAAGTTCTTTGCCCCTTTTTTAAAATCAGGATGGGGCGCCTGGGTGGCTCAGTCGGTTAAGCGTCCGACTTCAGCTCAGGTCACGATCTCGCGGTCCGGGAGTTCGAGCCCCGCGTCGGGCTCTGGGCTGATGGCTCAGAGCCTGGAGCCTGCTTCCGATTCTGTGTCTCCCTCTCTCTCTGCCCCTCCCCCGTTCATGCTCTGTCTCTCTCTGTCCCAAAAATAAATGAAATGTTAAAAAAAATTTTTTTTTAAATCAGGTTATTAGGGTTTTTTTTTGGTTTGTTTGCTATTGAGTTGTGTGAGCTCCTCATATATTTTGGATACTAACCCTTTGTCAGATACATAGTTTAAAAATATTTTCTGTCGTTCCATAGGCTGTCTTTTGACTGTGGATTGTTTTCTTCCCTGTGCGGTTTAGTTTGGAGGTCTCAATTGCCTTTGTTTGCTTTTGTTGCCTGTGCTTTTGGTGTCCCATTCAAGAAATCATTGCCTAGATCAGCGTCAAGACCATCTTTCCTAACTTTTCTTTTAGTACTTTTGTGTCAAGTCTTCCCTCCGAGTCTTTAACCTATTTTAAGTTGATCTGTGTATATGGTGTGAGATCAGGGTCCACTTCCATTCTTCTGCACGTGGATGTCCAGTTTTCCCAGGACCATTTACTGAAAAGACCATCCTGTCCCCACTGTGTGTTCCGGGCATCCTTGTCAGAGATCACTGGACAGCAGATGGGTGGATTTAGTTCTGGGTTCTTGATTCGGTTCTTTTGGTTCATGTGTCTTGATTGTACAGTTTTGATCATTGTAGCTTTCTAATGTATTTTGAAATCAAGAAATGTGATACCACCAGCTTTGATTTTCTTGCTGAAGATTGCTACTTGGGGTCTTTTATAGCTCCATATGAATGATTGCATTGAATCTGTAGATCACTTTGGGTGGTATGGACATTTTTAACAATATAAATTCTTCAGGACATGAACATGGGGTGTCTTTTCACTTATCTGTGTCTTTAATTTCCTCTGTCAGTGTTTATGAGATTGTCAGTGTACAAATCTTTCATTACTTCGGTTAGCTTTTTTTTTTTTTGAACGTGTATTTATTTTTGAGAGACAGAGTGCGAGTGGGGGAGGGGCAAAGAGAGAAGGAGACACAGAATCCGAAGCAGGCTCCAGGCTCTGAGCTGTCAGCACAGTGCCCGACATGGGGCTCGAACCCATGAATCGTGAGATCATGACCTAAGCCAAAGTCGGATGAATGTTTAACCAACTGAGCCACCCAGGCACCCCAGCTTTGGTTAGGTTTATTCCTATTTGTTTTGTTGCTACTGTGAATAGGATCTTTTTTTTTTTTTACTTTCTTTTTATTTATTGCTTTATAATATATTTTCTCCCTAGCTTTGTTGAGGTATAATTGGCATTCTGTAAGTTCAGGGTACACAGTGTGATCAGTTTACACACATGTATATATTGCAGAATCTTTACCAGTGTAAGGTTAGTTAAAACATCCTTCACCTCACAATATTAATATGTTGTTATGGTGAGATCATTGGGAATTTAACCTTCTTAGCAACTTTCAAGTATACAAGACAATCATAGTCACCATGCTGTACAATAGATGCCCAGACTCCATTCCTCTTATAACTGGAAGATTGGTCTCAAACCAACATCTCGTTTTCCTCACTCCCTAGCCCCTGGCAACCACCAGTCTATTCTCTGTACAAACTCAGCTTTTTAATTTTGCAGTGTAGCTTAAAATCAGGAAGCCCAATGATTCCAGCTCTGTTCTTTCTCAAGATTGCTTTGGCTATTCAGGGTCTTTTGTGGTTCCATAGGCATTTGGTTTTTTTTCTGTGAAAAGTGCCAATAGAATTTTGATGATTGTACTGAGTCTGTAGTGGATTTGGGTAGTATGGCCATTTTAACAATACTAAATTTTCATTTCATGAACATGGGATACCTTTCCATTTGTTTGTATGTCTTCAGTTTCTTTCATTAATATCTTGTGGTTCTTAGGGGTTTTTGTTTTTAGGTCTGGAATTAAAACACGTGCAAGTAATGACAATTTGTGGTTTTCTTGATCCTTCTAACTCATAGGATTTTGTTTTGTTTGTTTTTGTTTTTGTTCTTTTTGACTCCGTGCAAGGTGGACAGTATCCCACCCAATTTTGAGTCATAACAATGATAGTAAACTTTTAAATGCAGTCCTTTATTTTAATTGGAATGTCTGTAAATGTTTCACTCCAAAGTGTTAGGTTTGTCATAGATTTCTTCTAGATGCTTTTTATCCGATGAAATAAAATCTCTTTCTAGCTTGCTGTGGGTTTTTCTTGGGAATTTAGGTATGTATTTATTTAAATTATTAGTCTGTATTGAGGTGGTCATGTAGGGTTTCTCCTTAATTTCAGGAAGGTGGTTCATTTCAGAAATCCTAATGATGAACCATCATAGCATTCCTGAGGAAATTCTACTTGTCTTGTTGGCGTAGATGCTGCTAGATGGAGATCACTGTCATTTGTTGTAATTTTGGGCATTCCTTTTTATGGATTAAATTAGTGTGTTCTCTTGAGGGCCTTTGTTTCTGGTAAAATACAGTCTGTTTTTTCTATCACTTTCATGTTTGTCTTTGAGAATGAATTGGGAAGTTTTCTATCTTTCCCAGTGTCGTCAAGTAATCAGGACAAAATACAAGGCTATTTGTTATGAGAATGTTGGTTGAACTCACCCATAAAAACTGTCTGGGTCTGCAGATTGGGGAGGGTTTCATTCTTTGCTAACTTTTTTTTTTTTTTAATTTCTCTTTGCTTTTTTAAAACCCTTTTTGAATTGAGTTTGGTGAGTTAAAAATCCTTAGTAATAGCCTATTTAATGTAAGTTTTCAGATTTATTGATACACATTTGTATATAGTACAAAGCTCCCTTTCGTTCGTAGTTACACGCTGTTTATCATTCTTAAAATGGTTATTTGTACTCTGTTCCCGGATTGGTTTTGCGGGAAGTTTATTTTATTGTTCTTTTTACAGAGCTAGCTTTTGGTTTTATTGCTGCAGTCTCGTATTTTTCTTTTGTTTTCTATTTCATTTATTCCTGCTTTTATCTTTATCATTCCTTCTTCTCAGTTTCTTCAGTTTTCTTTATTGTTGTTTTGGTGGTTCTTTTCCAGCTTTCTGAGTTGAATGTTTAGCTCATTTATTTTCAATCTTCCTTGTTTTCTAATACGAGCATTTGAAGTTGTAAGTTTTCTTTAGGAGACTGCTATGACATTCCATAATTTAGATATGCAGCATTCTAGTTCATTTCTAAACAGGTCATTATTTCCGTTTCGAATTTCTGTTTAATCCAAGAGTTACTTAGAGCACAGTTTTAAATCTAAAGATGGGTAGTTTTAGTGATGCTGTTACTTAGTCTTGCTTTTTGGTCATCTATTTGTTAATAATTTCTAAGTTTACCACATTAATTCCTCCATGCACATTTTAGAATTTTGTCTTTTTTTTGAACTTGAGATTTTTTTTAGTGGTCTGTTAAAAACATTGATTTTTTTGGTCAGGTTATTTATTTATTGTTATTTATTTTAGAGAGAGAGAGAGCATGAGCAGGGGAGAGGGGCAGAGGAAGAGAGAGAGAGAGAGAGAGAGAGAATCTGAAGCAGGCTCCATGCACAGGGACCCTGGGATCATGACCTGAGCTGATATCAAGACTTGGGAGCTCAACCCACTGAGCCACCCAGGCGCCCCATTGGTAAATTTATTTTCTCATTTTTTTTTTAACATTTATTTATTTTTGAGAGACAGAGAGAGACAGAGCACAAGTTGGGGAGGGGCAGAGAGAGAGGGAGACACAGAATCGGAAGCAGGCTCCAGGCTCTGAGCCGTCAGCACAGAGCTTGACGCGGGGCTTGAACTCACAAACCGCGAGATCATCGCCTGAGCAGAAGTCAGACACTTAACCGACTGAGCCACCCAGGCGTCCCTTTGATAAATTTATTTTCCAAGGATGTATGTCCTCCAGGTGCACAGTGTATGTAAAGTGAATACCTGAATATTTACATACATAGAAGTGTATATGAGCACATATCCCTGTTTACTCAGACTTGCTCATTATCATCATGGAAATCCCTTCTGTATTTTCCTTTGATCTGTGAATATCTGAGCCGGAAATGTGTTACTGTCTCCTTGGAATTCAGAAAGATGTTGGTATACGTATTTATTTTGAAGTTCTGATAACTGGTGCATAGCATTTCATGACTTTTATAGTTGCTTAATTGATCATCTTTTATTAATAAAATATTCTTCTCTGTCCCTTATGATAGCTGTCACCTTTAATTCTGTTTTATTTTCCCCTGACATTCAAACTACTAATTCCATGTTCTTTTTGTTCCACAGTTGACTGACATTTTGCTTTTTTATTTTATTTTCAATCTTTTTGAGTTACTTTCTTCCAGAAGTATGTCTTGTAATGAGCATATAATTTAAAAAAAAAAACATGTTACTTGTGGCATCAGAAATGTGAAAATTCTGTGTGGGCTGAAAAATCCCCACATCTTGACTGCTTTGACAATTTCTGCTCAGCCTCTGAGATGATGTTCAAATATTCCCTCCTCTAATGAAACCCTTCTGGAAATTCCTCACCCTGAAAATAAGTGGATTTCTCATCTCTTTTCCTTTTTTACTATTTTTTTTAAGTTTTATTTATTTATTTGGGAGAGACAGAGACAGAGCGCCAGTGGGGAAGGGGCAGACAGAGAGGGAGAGAATCCCAGGATGATGAGGTGCTGGCCTGAACCGAAACCAAAAGTCAGGCACTCAACCGACTGAGCCACCCAGGCACCCTTTTCCTCTCTTTTTCTATGTCACTTTATTACCTTTAAATTCTAGCTCTTAGTACATTGTATTATAAGTATCTACTCAACTAATTTCCTCCAGGATTCATGAATAAGGAAACAACATTCATATTTCTTTGCTTCTTTAATCTTCCTACTCCCAATACGCCCTCCCCCCCTCCCAAACGCTTACACTATGTTGTTTTTGGTTCTGCACCTGCCAGCAGAGACCTTGGGGTCTCTGGAGTATTGAGAAATTATGCCTGCTGCATGCAGAAGCGTTTCAAAGTGCAGAAGGAGAAGAGTGCTTCATACAGAGACACAGAGACAGGAAAGCACTGGTCCTGTTTGAGACTTTCCCAGAAGGTCATGGTGGCTGGACACTGTTTTGCATGAAGCAGGGAGCAGGGAGTGGGGGTAGGTGAGGATGGAAAAGGAATAGATGTTCCCGCGAAAACATTCTTTTCCTGCAAATGGAGACACTGCGTCTGTCATCCTGTTGTAAAGTCTTTGGGACCCAACGTGGAACTTTGCTTTAATAATTTCCCGTTTCACTCCTAGAATTGAACAGCTGGCCATCCTTGGCCTCCTGAAGAGTGCAGCTTAACTTGGGAGAAATCACTCAAGGAAAACTTGGCCAAGGGAACTGAGACCTGGCCAAGAATTGCAGCGCTCATAAATAATGCAGCGCGGTCCCATTTTTCTGTCCCCGCCCCCGTCCCCCAACTTGATTCTATTGGGGGTTTATATTATGTGCTTGCCTTTATGTACAGAAGCCTGGCACGTTGGGCACCGTGCCCAGTTTGTTTTATTTTATGCTTATTCTTTGCTCACTGCCCCTGACTCCACAGGGGAAGGCAAGTAGCAAATGGCTGTCGCCTCGGTTTCCCCGTCGTCCCCATTTCTAGGAGCATGAATGCTTATGTGAGTAGGTTGTTTGAGTACAGAACCCCCCACCCCCGTTTGCCCTTTGCCATGTTCCCCCCGTCACGTTCACCCTTGCCATCGAGTGACCTTCTTTTTTTTCCAGGATGACTCTCGTCACTGTTCTCTTTTGTGGTTCTTCTTGAACCTGCCCGGTACCCCCGACACAGATTCTAGTGGCCAGAGGTGGTCAGAGCTTCCTCTGAAAGAAAAGCTATATGGGGCAGAGGGGTGGGACTTGGGCAGACAGTCTGTGTTGCTTAAGCAGAGAGACATGGGGTTGAGTGGGAGAACTGAGGTCACACGGACAAGCTGGTCAGGAACTAGTGTGTTTGAAATACTCGCACTAAACCTAGCAAGCCACCAAGAATTTATCACATGTTGACACTGTTGGCAGAAGGTACCATTCAGTGCAATTTTGGTCGTGACACATGATCTCTTGATAAGAAGGACCTGTCATCACTTAGAAAAGTCAGCATTGAATCTGGCCATGATAGAATCACAATGGCAGCTAGTTAAGGACCACGTGCTACGTGTCCTGGAGTGTGCATTTTATCGTTAATCATCAGGGACAGTAGCGTCGAGTGGGCGTTCTATACCATCGGACTTTATAAATTTTTTTTTTTTAACATTTATTCATTTTTGAGACAGAGAGAGACAGAGCATGAACGGGGGAGGGGCAGAGAGAGAGGGAGACACAGAATCGGAAACAGGCTCCAGGCTCCGAGCCATCAGCCCAGAGCCTGACGCGGGGCTCGAACTCCCGGACCGCGAAATTGTGACCTGGCTGAAGTCGGATGCTTAACCGACTGCGCCACCCAGGCGCCCCACCATCGGACTTTATAGAGGAGGAAGGTGACATTTAGGAGGTTAAGGGACTCCTCCAGGGTCGGGTGAGTAGGTGGTGGGGCTGGGATTTGCCTCACTATGCCTAAGTGAGATGTCTCAAATGAGAAAAACAGTAAGGCCTCTCCTGGCAAATAGACTCTTAACTTTCCTTTAGTGTTTTTACTTGTTTCTCTTTGGATCCTCTTTGTCTATTTCTTTTCCTTAAAAAAAGGGTTTTTTTTTTTAAGTTTATTTATTTATTTTGAGAGAGAGAGAGAGAGAGAGAGCGTGAGCAGAATAGGGACAGAGAGGGAGAGAGAGGAGAGAGAGAATCCCAAGCAGGCTGTGTGCCGTTAGCACGGAGCCCGATGCAGGGCTCGAACTCCCAAACCTTGAGATCGTGACCCGAGCCGAAACCAAGAGCTGGGCACCCAACCGACTGAGCCTCCTGGGCGCCCAAGAGACTGAGCCACGCAGACGCCCTGTCTATTTCTTTTCTGAATCTTTTCCCTCTGAAAGTCCTTAAGTACTCTTGAAACTCTGGCCTTTAGTTATTCTATCAACTCTGATGTGCTTCTCTGCTCACCTCTATGTCGACTCTCTCATAAAGATACCCCCAGCCCAGACCTTTCCTCTAACCCTTTTGGGCACCCTTTTGAGTGATCCACAGAGCCTCAAGTCAACATCTTGGTAACTCTTGATGAATGAAGTCTCTTAGCTGGACGCTTGAAATTCATGCTAGAGACCTTACACCTTTAACACCAAGGTATATACACACACATCACAGAGGACAGCCAATTCAATCTTCACCTGATATCCACTGTATGCCCTTCCAATCCATTTTCCACAGCATAGCCAGAATAAGTTTTATTGTTAAAACGACTAAAGTAGTTGTTGTCGTTCCCTATCCAAAGCCCTTAAGTGGTCTCATCTTCGTTACTTTTTTTTTTTAATTTTTTTTAACATTTATTTATTTTTGAGACAGAGAGAGACAGAGCATGAACAGGGGAGGGTCAGAGAGAGGGAGACACAGAATCCAAAACAGGCTCCAGGCTCTGAGCTGTCAGCACAGAGCCCGACGCGGGGCTTGAACCCACAGACCGCGAGATCATGACCTGAGCCGAAGTCGGCCGCTCAACCGACTGAGCCACCCAGGCGCCCCTCATCTTCGTTACTTTTAAGATAATATCAAAGACTTACACAGGACATGTTAATTTGCTAACCTTTGATTCATTGAATCTTCATGACTCTTTGAAGTTGTGATATATTATTACCCCCTTACACCGATGAAATGAAGACCGGAGATGTTCAGTTGCCTTCCCAGAGTCTACAGATAGTAAGTGATGGAGCAGAGTGAGGGCTACACTGTGTGGCTCCGGAGGCCGTTGTTAGCCATTAGTCTTTGCAGCCAGTCTCCTTGTGGCATATCCCATATGATCCCACTGGAAATGGTCAGACCCCTTCATTTTTCTCGGCCAAGTTGACTGGTAGGATCCTGGAGAGAGGAGGTGTAGGTTAGAGCCCCCAGGCGGCCAGCCAACCAGCCCATAATGCACTTAGAGTACAAGCAAGAAATAAACCCCAGCTCCTCAAGGTTGTGTATTATTATCATTACTTCCAAGCTAATGTGTTGGTGCATTGTCAGGGCTCTACGAATTCTGGTGAAGGATGGACTGAAATTGTTGAGATTCCACAATGTGAGAACCAACAGGGGGCCTCCATACCATCCATGAAGGTTATATATGGCCCTGGAGAGAAATCGCTACGCATCATCAGGGACTGAACCAAGAAGTATGCATTACCTGTTACGTGCTAGGTATTTTGCGATGCAAGGAGGATAACATGGCCACTGGGCAGCCCCAAAGACAGTAATTCTGATAGGAATGGAAGGGTCAGATCCCTATAGATTTGTCTGGAGTAACAGATTCCACATCTGAGCTGTATTAATTACATCTAAATAGCTCAGTTTCACTATGGCCACTCCCCCCCTCCCTGCTTCCTCCTTTTAAAAAAGAAATTCTGTGGCTTGGTAGGATCGACTCTACAGTCATCAATTTGTGAGGTATATGATGAGTAAACAATATTGCATTACGGTTCTCAATAGAGGGGAGAAGCTATCAAATCAAGGGCTATACATGGAGAGCTGGGAATATGTCAGAACCATTTAGTTCTGCTGAGGGCTGATTTTATGAGGCAGAAACAACACAGGATATGATTTTAGTAAATATTTGGATGGCCCTCAAAACACCAGCCTTTTTGCTCTTTGAGTACAGAGCCTGAAGGTCCCCAAGCACGTTAATTTGCAGCCTCTTTGAATTTTATTTCTTAAATGATACAATAGCAATCACTTAAAAAAAATTTTTTTTAAGTTTATTTACTTACTTTTGAGAGAGAGAGAGAGAGAGAGAAAGAAAGACAGAGTACACACAAGCGAGGGAGGGACAGAGAGAGAGAGGGAGACACAGAATCCGAAGCAGGCTCCGGGCTCTGAGCTGTCAGCACATAGCCGGATGTGGGGCTTGAACTCACGAACTGCAAGATCATGACCTGAGCCGAAGTTGGACACTTAACCGACGGAGTCACTCAGGTGCCCCGTGTTTTTAAAAAGCATCTTACATTTCTGTTTATTTTGACACATGTGAAGATTCCTGTGGCCACTGCCACAAACCAGGATCCAAAACAGTTTCTGTCACCCCTCAAAACTCTTATCTGCTTCTGCCCCCCACTCCTACTTCTCGGCAACTGTTGATAGGTTGATAGGTTCTCCATCATGTAGTTCAGGTTTTTTGAAACTGTTGTATAAAGGGAATAATACCATAGGTTCCCTTTTGAGACTGTTCAGCATAATATCTTCGAGGCCCATCAAAGTCAGAGTGTGTTTGTTAGCTTCCTCTTTCTAATGTTGATTTATGGCTTGAATTGTGTGCCCCCCACCAAAAAAAAATATTTGTTGAAGTCTTGACCCCTATTGCCTCCAAATGTGACTTTATTTGGAAATAGGATTATTGCAGATGTAATTAGTGAATACGAGGTCATGGTGGGTGGGTCCTTAATCCCATGTGACTTGTGTCCTTATAAGAAGAGTGGAGATGATGGGGTTTGGAGCGGTGGAGGTGTGGAGCCGGAGGCCAAGAAAGAATTCTGTGGAGTTGGGGGGAGGTAAAGGCGGAAGGGAGGCCTCCAGAAGGACTTTGATATGCTAAAGAGGACCCCTAAGATACCCGAGGCTTTGCTATTGTCAAACTAAGGTTGTTTACCCTCTTGTAAGGCTTTAACATTAAGAAAGTTGGGGGTTCCTGGAGAAATGATACACTCTGTGTTTGCCCCAAGTATTTGTCAATGGGCTGCAGGTCATAAAGAAATTCGATTTTACCTGCCTTTTCCTTCTTGCCTTTGTTTTCCATATCACTATGAAGGGGAGTGTGATGTTGGGGCTCCAGGAGATGAGTCTATAGGTTTCTGGAGATTAGGCTATTGATAAGATTGCCTTTTTCTTGTCATTTACTAAGGTATTTGTAAATGGATGGAGACTCGTGTCCTGCAGGACTGCGATCTCCATCAGGCAACCATTTGTTTTCTTCCCTTTCTTTGTTCTTGGGCAGCCAGGAGTCCATGAGGAAGACGACATGTGTCCCACCCGGGGAGGGGGCGGGGTCTGCTAGTTTGTGCTTGGCCCTCAACTTGCCTTATGCTCCGTCATCAGAGAGACACAGAGAGGAGAACGTCATGCGAAGACACAGAGCACAGTCATCCGGAGACCGAGGCCGAGATTGACGTGAGGCTGGCACATGCCAGTGATCTCCCAGGGCCACCAGAAGCTAGGAAGAGGCAAAGGAGGATTCCTTCCGTTGTAGGCTCTGGAGGGAGCATGGGTCTGCGGACATCTCGATTGAGACTTCTGGTCTCCACAACGGTGTGATGCTAATCTCTGTTGTTTTACGCCATCCCGTGTGTGGTACTTTGTTCTGGCAGTGCTAGGAAACCAATACTTAGAGAAGATGGGACTCCGAATTGCTAAAAATTCCTCAACATTTCTACGATCTAAGGTAGATTTCTGTTCCTTAGAGAACAGAAAATGAGCCTAGAAAAATGTAAGGGCAAGTGTGGTGGAAAGACATGGGATAGTTTGTGGCATTACAGATAATTGAATAAAAAGGTAGCAGAAAGAGTGGGGAGTTCTCCAGCCAGTTCTGGAGCTTGGGTACAGGAACTAATTGCCAGTCTCTCCTGGGTACAGTGAAAATGACTCTGCTCCAACTTCTTGCGATTGAAATCCGTTTCCCTCATTACTAGTGAACTTGAATGTTTCTTCCAATATTTGTCAGCTTTTTGTGTTTGATCTTTTCTAAATTTCCTATGTATATTTACCCCCATTTAGAAATAGGGGTAATCTTCTTTCTTTCAAAAACCTATTGTGAGACTTCTTGAAATATTCTGGATTTCGATCCCATTTCTATCATATAGTATGCGAATAATGTGGTTTAGAATGTTCCTTATCTTGGCCCTGTACCTTTCTTTAAGAGTCTGTTGTCAAACAGATGTTTTAAATTAATCACAAGGTCAAGCCCCAATCAGTGTTTTCTTTTATTTAAAAAAATTTTTTTTTAACATTTATTTATTTTTGAGAGACAGAGACAGAGAACAAGCAGGGGAGGGGCAGAGAGAGAGGGAGACACAGCATCTGAAGCAAGGCTCTAGGCTCTGAGCTGTCAGCACAGAGTCCAGCGTGGGGCTCGAACCCACGAACCGTGAGAACATGACCTGAGCCAAAGTCCGTTGCTCAACCGACTGGGCCACCCAGGCACCCCAGTGTTTAATTTTATTGATTCTTTCTTTTGTTTGTTGCTTCATGTCTTACCCCATCCCAAGATTATAAAAGTATTCTCTTATATTGCCCACTAACCTAGTTTTTAATGTCTGGGTCTCTAATTCATCCACAGTTTAATTTTGTGTGTGCAGTGTGAAGGAGGAATATCATTAAAATTTTCCAAATGTATAGCCAGTTATGGCAACTCCATTTTTTTAAAATAATTTTTTTAATGTTTATTTATTTTTGAGAGAGAGAGAGAGACAGAGCGTGAGCAGGGAAGGGGCAGAGAGGCATATAGAGACACAGAATCTGAAGCAAGCTCCGGGCTCTGAGCTGTCAGCACAGACCTCGACGTGGGGCTTGAACCCACAAACTGTGAGATCATGACCTGAGCCGAAGTCAGACACTCAACCGACTGAGCCACCCAGGCGCCCCCCCTAATATTTTTTGATAGCAGATAGAACATGTATTCGTCATTATTTTTTACAGAATTCGTATGATTTAAAAAAATATTTTCTTTAAGGATAACTTGTTAATTTAGATAAAAATATTGCTGAGAATGTAATTGATAGAGTGCTGAATTTGTAGATAGTTTTAGGGGGAGATTTTAAATACTTGCCTTATTGAGTTATTAAAATCTTCTTTCAGATACTTCCATAAGTTTTAAGATACTTCCATACATTTATACAATTTTCTTTATATTTGTCTTGTCGATTTTTTTCCTGTGTATCTCATTTGTTTGAAGAAGATATATCTTCTCAATACTCCTTAAAGAATTTTTTAAATGTTTATTTGTTTTGAGAAAGAGGGAATGTGCATATGCACACACATGTAAACATGTGAATGGGGGAGAACAGAGGCAGAGAGAGAGAGAGAGAGAGAGGGAATCCCAAGCAGGTTCTGCACCGTCAGCACAGAGCCTGACGGGGGGCTTGATCTCATGAACCACAAGATCATAACCTGAGGTGAAATCAAAAGTCAGATGTTTAACCACTGAGCCACCCAGGTGCCCTCAATAATCCTTTTGATGTGCTCTTCTTTGTGTGCAGCCGAGGAAACAATTTTTGTGTATTTATGAGGTATCTGGCCACCTAACCGGATTGCATTATTACTTAGAATAATTTTTCAGTTGATATCCTTCATTTTTCCAGGTAGCAATCATCTCTCCCACTAAGAATGACTGTTTCCTGTTTTCTTTTCTTCAACGTTTATTTATTTTTGGGACAGAGAGAGACAGAGCATGAATGGGGGAGGGGCAGAGAGAGAGGGAGACACAGAATCAGAAACAGGCTCCAGGCTCTGAGCCATCAGCCCAGAGCCCGACGCGGGGCTCGAACTCACGGACCGCGAGATCGTGACCTGGCTGAAGTCGGACGCTTAACCGACTGCGCCACCCAGGCGCCCCTCCTGTTTTCTTTTCTAATATTCCTTCTCCTTTATGTGTCTGCTTGCATTTATCCCAATGCTAGAAGAATGGGATACAGCAGCTCTGATATCAGGAATTTCGTCTTTTCCTGACTTCCCTGAAAATATTTTTTACGTTGGCATTTATTTCAGATTTTTGGTAGATATGCTTTCTTGAGTTGGGAAGTAGTTTTTCTTAAAAAAAAAAAAAGCGGAAGTGTATGAAATGCTTTTCTGGTGTCTGTTTGAATGATCACGTAAATTTGTGTTCTTGGTCTGTTAGGTGGATTCAGTGAATAGAAACCCCGACGTTCATCAGTCCCGTCATTCTTTGTCCTTTAACATGCCTTGTAATTTTTTGTTGAAAGCTGGACGTGGTGTATTGGGATATAGGAACTGAGGTAAAATAGACCTTTAGCGGGAAGCTGTGGTGGCGGTTTCTTCCGGTTCCTGGAGGGATAGAGTGCCCTTCCCTCAGGTGGAAAACAATTCAGCCACCCTTTCTTCCTCTGGAGAGTCATCCTTTGTCACGGAGAAGACAGAGGTATTGGACAATGGCTGCCTTCTTCGCTTCCCTGTCTCCTCCCCAAAGCCCCAGGCTGATCTCCCTCTGTGCTTCAGTGTGAAAACCTGATGGGGTTCCCATGAAAACCCATGAAACCCATGGTAAAACCCATGAAAGTGTGGGGGCCCCCTGTGGTATAGGAAAATAGAAGTATTTGCTCTTGTGTCCCCAGTTCCCTGGCACAGAGTTCCTAAAATCCTTGGAATTTACTATCTTTGGCATGCTAACGTGATGACTCCAGATTGGGGGTCACAGGATCGCTTCAGGCTGGGAAGTGGTTACCGGGAAACGCAAAGTTCTGACTGGAGGGTTGGAAACACCCTCTCACCCCAACCTCCAGGAGAGATGGGGGCGCTGGAGATTGAGTTCAGTCACCAGTGGCCAATTATGCCTGTGAAAGGAAGCCTCCGCAAACACCCCTAAACTACAGTGGGGTTCACAGGGCTTTTGGGTTCACGAACACAAGGATTCACTGAGAGGGTGTGTGTGCCCCCCATTGGTGGTTGGCGTTTGAAGTGGGGCAGTCTTGTTGGACTTAATTAAGCCCCTTAACGTTTGGGATCTGCACTAACCCTGGGTAGCGTCAGCACTGGATGGAATCATCAGACACCCAGTGGGTGTCAGAGAATCAGAGACACCCTAAGACTGGGGTGACACCCCCCCCCCGGAGTTTCTCAGCCTCACACAAGTCCACACCTGGCTTCCAGCAGCCCATCTAACTGACCCTGTAGGGGTCCCTAAGTCTATAGCTTCAGGCAAGCAGATCTTGACTGTAACTCTGTTTCTCCAGAATCCAAGATGGAGGTCTGCTGTTCAGTTCTTTCACGGATCCAAGAAAAGTCACTGATTCTTCCATCTGTTCGACTGGAAGAAAGGGTGTTGGAAGGATGGGAGTAACGACTTTCAGTCTCTTTCCGTGCTGGAACCGAAACCTGAAGTCTCCTCACATTGTTTGTGTGAGCCCGGCTTCTCCAAGACGTGTTATTCTTTTGCACACTCTGGATAGGATTGGCTCAGAGTTGGCTTCTGTGTCTGTGAGTGGGGCTAGGCTACAGTTTTTCATTGGTATGTGGATCGTGCTTGTACGGCTTTGTCTTCAGGATTCACAGAACTAGCTGAGCAACTCTCCGCCTTTTCGGTTCTGGGGTTTTTATTGTTATCTGAAAGGTTTGGCAGAACTCGGCTTGCAAAGCTTGGGCGGGTGCCTTTCTTTTATTTATGTTTTCCTTTTTCAGTTTCACTTCTTGTACTCATGAATGCCCACAAAACCCAAGCGTACACATGCATATTCAAACATACACGTATACAATTATGCATAAAAGGAATTACAGCGTGAAAACATTTTGTTATGGAATCCTTAATTTACACGTAATCTCTCGTGTCTTCTGTTTTGCTAACTTTTCTTTTTTTTTTTTTTTTTTTAACCTTCCCTCCACTTTCCTTCCCAGCTCATTACCCAGACACTCTGTAACCAGGGCTTACAGCCTGGCATGCGGCTCTCTGCAGCCTTTGCTGTGCTCACAAAATTATACAAATGCATAGACGTGTGTGCACGGGCAGACGCACAAACACACACGGAGGGAATCATTTTGATTTTGTTCTGCAGAAATCAGAACACACGTATATTTGCCTCTCGGCTTCTTGCCCGTTTCACTGTCAATACATTGTGCAGATCACTCCAGATCAGCTGTTTAAAAATCTAGCTTTTTTTTTTTTTTATGACTATGTAATTTTCCACGGTAGAGTATTCACTGTTCCCTGCTTTTTTCTTCTGCAAATGATTCTGCATTAACAACCCTCACACATTTCATAGATACTGGTGCTTTCATTTCTATTTGATAGGCTCCCGGGAGTGGGATTTCTCAGTTGAAAGGTACGTGTGTTTTTAATTTTAATAGCTCTTTCCAAATTGCTTTCGCCGGTCCCTCGTTTGGAGTAGTTTTTTGACAGCATTTCCAATTTCTTCAATGGTTATTGGTCTACTCGAGTTTTCTACCTCTTCGTGAGTCAATTTCAGTAAATTATGTTTTCCGATGGAGTCATTCATTTTGCATGGATTTTTAAGATCGGTGGTATAAATTTTACATCGTGTTCTCATATAATTTTAGAAGTTCTTCCTTGTATCTGTAGAGCTTTGAACACTGTGTCTGTGTCTTTCCTCTTTTTGACTGGCTGTGCTCCATGTCACTCCATAAGTCTTTAATTTGAGAGTAGCCTGGAGACTTGAAATATTTTGAATTTGTTTAGTTTAGGCTTGAATGTGTCAACCACTCTTTACTCTGCAGCCGCCATTCTCCAAAGCATGGGGGTTACTCCAGCATTTTCCTCCCATAGATTTGCCATACTTTCTTGGTCTCTTGAACTTACTCTTGAAAAAATGTGGGCTTTTGGGGTCATTTCTTGGAATTTTGGGGGGGAAAGGCAGACACTGGTTCTAAAAATCCCATGTTTTTAAAAAACTTACTTTGAGAGAGACAGAGACAGCGTGAGTGGGGAAGAGGCAGAGAGACAGGGAGAGAGAGAATCCCAAGCAGGTTCCACACTGTCAGCGCAGAGCCTGATGCGCCGGCTCACCCTCACGAAACCGTGAGGTCATGACCTGAGCCCAAATCAAGAGTCGGACGTTTAACCGACTGAGTCCCCCAGGCGCCCCCCCTAAAATCACATACTCATCCAGGGTTCTCTGTGTATATTTCTAGCGGACCAGCAGTTTTAACAAAAGTATGTTTGGAAAGACAGGACGTACAGATACAAATAATCTCTGGCAACTCTCTACAGAGGATAATGTCAAAAAAATAAGCCAAGCCTACTCTATCAGGCTATCTTGCATGCGTTGCCTTCGTTAATTTTTACAGCCGTACGGCAAGGCGACTGTATAATCATTCCCATTTTATCGTTGGGAAAACCAAGGCTTAGAGAGGTAACCATTTTACCTAATAAGTGTGGTCAGGACTCACAATCAGTTTTCTGGCGTGCTTGCTCTTTTTTTTAAGTTTATTTATTTTGAGAGAGAGAGAGAGCACACGAGCACGGGAAGGGGCAGAGAGAGAGAGAGAGAGAGAGAGAATCCCAAGCAGGCTCTGAGATGTCCGTGCAGAGCCCGATGTGGGGCTTGAATCCACGAATCGTGAGGTTATGACCTGAGCCAAAGTCGGATGCTTAACCGACTGAGCCACCCAGGTGCCCCTTTCAGTTTTTTTTAATGTTTATTTATTTTTGAGAGAGACAGAGAGACAGAGAGACAGAGCGTGAGTGGGGGAAGGACAGACAGGGAGACACAGAATCTGAAGCAGGCTCCAGGCTCAGAGCTGTCAGTAGAGAGCCCGACGCGGGGCTCAAACCCACAAACTCAAACCCACGGTCCGAGACCGTGACCTGAACTGACGTCGGCCGCTTAACCGACTGAGCCACCCAGACGCCCTGCCCCTTAAACTTTTTTATTGTAAAAAACACACGAAAAAGTGCACCAAAAATATAACGAACACAAGAATGTGAGCTACTCCTGTACCAATTGCTCAGGTCAGGGAGATAGTAGCCAGCACCTTTGAACTCCCTTTTGTGTCCCCTCTAATGGCCATCTACACTATCTAAAGTTACAGTCATGTATTCTTCACTTTTCTTTTTCATTTTACCACCCGTCCTCCCTGAACAGGAAGAGTTTTGCCAGTTTTTGACATTGGCACGGGTGAAATTATACTAGGTGCATTTTTTTTTACGCCTTGCGTATTTCACTCAACACTCTGTTTGCGACGAGTCTCGAAGTTTTGTGACGAGTCCCGTCAGGGTGGCTGAGGTTTGTCTTTAGCTCTGTGGGGCACGCCGTTGTGCGACCATACCATTCAGGACGGGTAGACATTTGCGTTTTTTCCAGTTCAGCACGCTCCTGGGCGATGGCGCTGAAGAGAGAGCGCTCTCATATCTCTCCTCTGCTCCTCACACGGGACACGTTTGGGACCAGATGCGTGGGGGTTCTTGCCACCCCAGTTCTCTCATTCTCTGCAGACCTCAACTGCATATCCCACAGTTCAGCTCCGCGCTGACTGTTGACTTGGAGACCGCGTTAGATCCCGAGGGTCGAGACCTCAGTCCTACAACCCTGCTTCCTCTTCAGACTCCACTTTCAGGGCCTTAATGGTCACCTGTTCTTTGACTGACCTGCTATAAATCGGGGCTCCCACAACACCCTCCTTCGACTTGATAATTTGCTGGAACAGCTCCCAGAACTCAAGGAGACACATTTGCTGGCTTATATGATCCAGGATATATGATAAAGGATACGGATCAACACAGTCGGATGAAGGGATCTGTAGGGCGAGCTCGAGAAGAGTCTTGAGTTTGGGAGCTCTGTCCCCGTGGAGTTGGGATCCACCGCCCTGGTGGCACCTGGATGTGTTCACGAACCCAGAAGCTCTCTGACCCCCTGGTTCAGAGATCTTATGGAGGCTTCGTCACGTAGGCGTGATGGGTGAACTCAGTCACCAGCCCCTCCCCCCTTCCTGGAGGACGGGGGCTGGACGGTCCGAGCTCCTGATCATGACTTGCTCTTTCCGATGACCAGCCCTCTAAGGACCTGGAACCAGTTTTGACACACGTGCTCTGACACACAGGAGCTCTGCACTAGAAATGGGAATAGAACCGAATCTGTTTCTTACTGTAAATCGCAATGTCAGAAGCCCTCATCCAGGAAGCTATCCAAGAGCCCGTCAAGGATCACCTCATTAGGAAAAAAAAAAAAAAAAAAAAGAAAGAAAGAAAAAAGAGGAAAGAAAAAGGAAAAAAGGCAAAAACAAGAGATGCTCCTGTCACCCAGGAATTTTCCAGGGATTTAAGAGCTCTGTGTCAGGCACTGAGGTCAAAGACCAAATAGATAAACAAAAGGTGTGCTCTTACTTCCTTTATCACTAAGGAACTCACAGAGTTGTGTTTTTTTTTTTTAATTTTAAACGTTTATTAGTTTAATTTTGAGAGAGAGAGCGAGAAAGCAGGGGAGGGGCAGAGAGAGGGAGAGAGAGCATCCCAAGCAGGCTCCACGCTGTCCGCGCAGAGCCTGATGTGGGGCTTGAGCTCACGAACGATGAGATCATGACCCGAGCAGAAATCAAGAGTTGGAGGCTTCACCGACCGAGCCTCCCAGGCGCCCCGGAAACTACAAAGACTTTATGAGCTGTGGCCAGGAGCCAAGGGTGAAGACCGAAAGACGTATTTTTTATTGTATCGCAATGACTACGAACGTTCTTTCTACCCGTATTCGGTAGGCGCGTGCGTGGCTTTCTCTCGTACTTTGGTGTGCGTGTGCCTAAATGTATGCAGAGGGAGAAATGCTGGATTATTGGGTGTTTGTATCTTCATCTTTGGTGAGTCATGCCAGACTGCTTGACAAAGTGGTTTCCCTATTTTCACTCCCACCTGCACTGTATGGGAGTTACTGTTATTTCCTCATATTGCTTATTTTCGAGACTGCAGTTTTCATCCCTGCCAAAGATGTGTCGGGGTAGCTCGCTGTGGTTTTGATTTGCATTTCCTTGATTCTCATGAAATTGAGTACCCTTTCTTTCTTTTTTTTTCCTTTGGCTGTTTGGACTTCTTCTTTAGTGTTGTGTGATCTAGTATTTTACTCGTTTTAAAAAACCACGTAGTCCGTTTTCGTAGAGAGGTGTTTATCCTGGGTATGAATTGTTAGTTTTATGTGTTTGAAGTATATTTTCCACTGTCTGCCTTGACATCTCTCTCTCTTAATGATGTCTTGTGATGAATAGAACTTCTTAAGTTTAATGGAATCCAATTTATTATTGTTTGCTTTTATGAGTCAAATATCTTAGGTCTTATTTCAGGTTTTTCTCTCTACTAAATGACGTGGAGGTATTCTCGTATAGGACACTCTAAAAAGTCTGATAATTTTGACCAATTGAATTTAAAAAAAGCAAACTCGGGGCACCTGAGTGGCTCAGTCGGTTAAGCGTCCGACTTCGGCTCAGGTCATGATCTCGCGGTTTGTGGGTTCGAGCCCCGTGTCGGACTCTGGGCTGACAGCTCGGACCCTGGGGCCTTGTTCGGATTCTGTGTCTCCCTCTCTCTCTGCCCCTCCCCCCGTTCATGCTCTGTCTCTGTCTCTCAAAATAAATGGATGTTAGAAAATTTAAAAAAAAAACACCTCAATTTTGCTTTAAAAGATTAAGTCATCCATTGGAATTAAACATTGTTTTGATTTTATAGAGAGGTGTCATATGGTGTATTTTTCTGGAAAAACAGATTTAATTTGGATCATTAGAGGTTTAAAAATCTTTCCTTTAAAGTCGCCCAAACGCGGAAACTTTGTGTAGACAGATTCCTGCAGCTCTGCCTCATTTTATCCAATATCTCTGTTGTCCGGATCAGGGTGTTAGTCTGCTCATGCTGCCATAACGAAATACCACAGACGGGGCTACTTAAACAATAGAATTTATTTTCCCACCCTTCCGGAGGCCTAAAGCTCAAAACCAAGATGGCAGCAGCATTGTTTCTATTGAGGCCTCTTCCTTGGCTTGCAGATGGCCGCCTTCCTGCTGCCTCTTCACACGGTTCTATGGGTGATGCCCCTGGTGTCTCTCCGAGTGTTCTCATGTCTTCTTGTAAGGACACCAGTCACATTGGGTTAGGGCCCATGCTGATGGTCTCGTTTCAACGTAAGCCTCCTGTCTCCAAATTCAGTTCCTTTCTGACGTATTGGGGGTTAGAGCTTCAGCGTGTGAGATTTGGAGAGGACGGGATGCATCCCATCACAGTGGCACATGATCTCACATGTCACGTGTGTCACACACATGTATGACACACACGTGTGCTTGCTCTTACTTCGAAGTGATTCACGGACCTAGAGACTTGCCTCACGCCGAGAGGGCTTGCGTGGGAAAGGTAGCGTCTCCTCCTGAGGAGACAGTTGGGTTCCTTCTTCCGTGTCCTGGCATCTTGCAGAGGAATGTGAGTGGTCAGAACGTCCATTCCATTGGCCTCTTCCCTTTGATCGAGTTAAACGAAACCGTAGAATAAACCCATCCTTAGGATCCCGGCATCCAGAGGGGCGCCTGGGTGGCTCAGTCGGTTAAGTGTTTGACTCTTGATTTTGGCTCGGGTCGTGATCTCACGGTTCATGAGTTCGAGTCCCGCGTCGGGCTCTGTGCGGGCCGTGCGGAGCCTGCTGGGGATTCTCACTCCCTCTCTCTCGGCCCCTCACCCACTTGCGCTGTCTCTCTCTCTCTCACAAAAATAAATAAGTAAAGATTAAAAAAATCCTGCCACCCACTCAGAATAAAGAAGACCTGTCAAACCATAAACTTCACGTCCGCCCTGGGTCCTAGGACCCAGCTTGTAGAATAGTGGCACGTTTAGGACATTCCCCAGACGCCTGAGGAAGAGTCACAGAGGATCATCGTGGGAGGGGGGTGGGGGAGGAGGGAGGTGGGGGAGGAGGGGAGTGCTCCCCGTTGAGAGGAGCAGCAAATGCCATTTTCCCTGTGCTGTTGATTAGCCAGAGCTGGGAGGGGAGAAATTAGGATAACCCCTAGATGTGAAACTCTCGTTGAGAGAATCTGCTGTCCCTGTGGTGCTCCCTGCTTGGTTTTAGGATCCTGTGCTAGTAAGACTGACTTCCTTTCATCTAGCCGAACATTCTGCTGCAGCGCAATCCCTCTGTTTTAGATTCGCATAATGTCTTTCTTCACCTTCAGTATAAACACGCACATGCACACACTCACATGCACACACGCACGCAAGCGCTCAATGCACACAGAGCTACCAAGGCATTTTCTGGGAGGGTTTTAATCCCAAGGGCGCAGCCAGTATCTTATTCCGTAGCTCTAGGGGCTGGCACACAATAGGTGCTCAAATAAATGCAGGTTGCATGAATACTGGAACCGTTCACGGTCAAGATGAGGAATTACTGAGTCAGTGGGGTCCTAATTAAGAACATCGGAAGGGCAGTGGGAGGGCTGAGTTAATCTCCACTCACCGACGTACAGGCACACTCAGTTTACCCAGCTGTGACATATGCCCACAGACGGGTAGATAAGTAGGTCCTAGATGAGTGGGTAGGTAGGTACATTGAGACGGGGAGGTACAGAGATCGGGGTGTGTATGTGCCTCCTTCAGCCTGTCCTTTAGAGATCGTAGAAACGAAGACAGTGGGGGTCCTGGGGGAGAGTCTGTCAGATACACGCGGATGGACCAAGTCAGAATCTGTACCCGCTTCCTTACCTTGTTCCACCTGCTCCCTCTATCTCTGCCCGCCTCCCACCTGAGCGAAGATGCCTGCTGTTAAGATGAAAAAAAAAAAAAAGCCAGGATCCAACCACTTTCCTTGGAATCCTGTAAGGGGAGTGGAACAGATTTAGAACTTTGGCGATGGCCGTGACTTCTATGCCAAAAAGCTGATTTTTTTTTCCCCCTGAATTGAAGATTCATTGTAAGGTACTAAATCCGGAGGAAACAGTAGGCAGTGCAGCCTGCTTTTCTGTTCTTGTCCTTCCCCCTTCCCGCCGTAGGAGTCCGCAGCCCCGACAGCAGATGTCCCTGCTCTCAGCCTGCCGCGGGCGCCCGGGAGCACCTTGACATAGAACAACAGCCTGCTAGATTTCAGGGGCGCCTTCAAAGAAAAAGAAACACAACCCCGCTGAAGTGGGAGGAGAAAATATTTCATAAACAGGGACCATTTGGTGAGCCCTCACGCTCTGAAAGGTTCAGGATTCAGAGAAACAGAAGAAGAAGAAAACAACCTAGCATTTCATCCGGAGGCTAGTCAACTCCTCGGGAGTCATTGCCTTGAGGAGCAAATGTTGGAATTCTGATCGTCAGCGTTAGAAACTGGCTGGGAATCAGGGGAAACAGAGACTGCCCTTGTCAGCCGTGGCCGTGGCCTTAGCCCCGCCACGTTCCTTGTTGGGAAGCTGGGGGTGATGTGGTTATTGGCAAAAGCCCGTCTGTCTGGGAGAGAAGAGCAGATGAAAACAAGGGCGTCTGCGTGGGGGCAGGTTGTCTCGTACGACGATGCTTCTAGAGTTTCTTGGGGGTGTGTCACAGCCTCTAAGAATTCCTGTGGCATGAAGCGCGCGTATGTGCATGCACGCGTGTGCATGCGTGTGCGTGTGTGTGTGTGTGTATTTACCTTTTCCACCCTACCTTTGGAATCCTGATTTCCCTGACTCTTAGTTCATGTAAGAATAATAGCAGTAGTTGCTGAACATTCCTGGGGTGCCAGAAAGGAGCAAGATGGAGTCAGCCATCTGCTGCTGGGAAGGGGGAGGGGCGTGCATCCCTCCGACTCACGGCCCGTGGGACCGGGCTGCTGATCTGCTGTCTGCGGAGAAGCCACATCAGCGGTTGTGTGGTCTACACGAAATTCTGGACCGTGGAGAACTGTCAGCCTCCTAGCAAAAGCGGCCAAGGACCAGTTGGGGCACCTTTCCCCATGCAGCGTGGGCTCTGTCACGGTGGCCCCGGGGATCTGGGGTGAGGAGAGGTGTCGAAGGTGGACACCGCCTGCCCCCCGACCTCGTGGGTTCCGCGCGAACTTTGCCACGGGGACTCCGTGGCTTTGGGCAAGTTACCTGACCTCCTTGGGACGTTGTTCCTCAGATGCAAACTAGGGGGCTATGAAGGGAACACTTTGTCATTCCGGGGAGGTCTCCGTGGCTCAAGGGCACGTTCCCGTGAAGCCGCGGGGGCTCGGGCACACGGCTCGTGTCCTCAGAGCTGATCCTCTCCCAACGGCCGAGGCGACGGCACTGCTAACATCGATTGAGCCGTCATCATTCTGAGCCCGGTGTCATCGTCCCAGAAACCCCATCAGTGGGTGCTGTTAGGAAGTCCTTCCTCCACGCGAGGAAACGAAGGCACGGAATGACTTGTCTCCGGGAGGAACACCAGCCCTTGTTAAATCCCACGCTCTGTGCTGGGCCCTGCGCGTGCTGTTCTCGTTGAATTCTTCTAACACCCTTGTGGTCATCTCAGTATAAAAGTCTCGTTATCTTAAAGTTTAGAGATAAAGAAGAGAAGGCTCAGAGAGGTTCAGTGACGTGGCTAGGACCGCACAGGACCGGGGTTCAGATCTCTGCCTTCCTCTGCAGCTTGGGGCCTTCCTGGAGGGTTCATCTCTACCTTCGGGATGTTAACGGGTTGAAGTCGCAGGCCATCCAAACTTCCGTGGTCCCACTCCACTCAGAGCCCGAAGGGATAAACTAATTAAATCAGAGCTGGATATTTTCCAGGTCAGTCCATGGATTCGATCTCCCTGGGCGTTCATCACGTCCTTGCTGATGGCAGTTTACTTCTCCCTGCTGAGTCTTGTGGGCATCTCCAGCACCTGGCCAGCCCGTTCTCATCCCTGCTTCTCTCCTTACTTCTCCTCTTGTCCTCTCTTCCGTCCGTCCATCTGTCCATCCATCCATCCCTTCCTCCCTCCCTTCCCTTTCTTACTTCACCTCTCCCCCCTACCCCCTCTGCCCTCCATCCCTCTGTCCATCCCTTCCTCCCTCCTCCCCTCTCTCCTGAACCAGACAGCGCACTAGGTACTGTGGATAGGACAGCGGACAGAAATCACGCGACGTCACAGAATTGTCAGGGAGAGGTGAAACACGTAAAACCTAAACCATGTTCTGTGGTGATGAGCGTCAGGACACCACAAACAAAAACAAAATAGGGGAAGGGGAAGTTTGGAACGTGAGGCAGAGTAACCAACGAGGGCCTCGCTAGGAAGGTGGCGTTCGAGTGAAGCCAAATGAAGTCAATGGTGGTCTCCGGGAAGAGCTTTACGGACAGACGGGCAGGAGCAAATGATGAACCCCTGAGATGGGAGCACCAGAACCAAAAAGAGGCCAACGTAGAGGTGGCAGAATGAGCCAGTGGCAGGTTGGAGCGGGTCGGGCAGGGCCCTTCCGTAGCCTGGCGAGGACTTTGGCTTTCGGTCTGAGTTAGGTGGGAATCTGTCAGAAGACATAAAGCAGGGGTGCTACGTCATCTGACTTCGCTCTGATGGGGTTGCTTAGTTTTAACAGTACAGACCGAAGAGGGGCTGCTGCAGAAACGGGGAGGTCAGCTGGCATACTATTGCAATGGTACAAGCAAGAAAGGTTGGTGTCCTGGACCGACCCGGTAGTTGCAGGCGTGGGGAACGTGGTCAGGTTCTGGCTGTAGTTGAAGGTGGAGGTGCCAGGACACGGGGACAGGCCACTCTTTCCTGGTCTGTAGAGAAGGCAGACACGTCTTCTAGGTCTGGAAGTCTGGCCATTTGGGAGGATATCACCTGTGGTAGCACTAAGCAGAGGAAATCAGACAACATAGGTGGGACATAGTCGCAAAGAAGACGCTAGGTTGGGCCCTTCCAGAAGCAGAAGCGCATGCCAGTGTAGGGTGAGGGACACACAAGAGGTTTTGGGGACTTGAAGAAGGACAGGTGGCAGCGAGGTGGAAACGGCAGGCCGACGCCTGCAGAGGAGAAGGCGGAGGAGGAGGGTGGGGAGAATTGTTGCAGACACAGCTCTAAAAGGAACCCGGCCAGGCCACTGGAGGGAGGGAGGCCTCAAGCCGGAGCTACCCGTCAGTGATGCCCCCTGCAGCAGGGGCCTCGAGATATATCGTGACTTCCTCGGAGAGGGTGCCCAGATCTAAACGGGGGAAGGCAGATCCACACTGGGACAAACGTGTCAGAGCCAGGTGTCAGGAGCCTCACTGAGCGGGAAGTAAGGGTGGGACCAGGAGCAAGGAAGGAGGATGGTAACAAAGTTCCATAGTACTCACCCCGGGGAGCCGGGTATTTCTGTGTTCTAGGTATCATCTCGCTTAGTACTCGCAACAACCCTACGTACCGATACAGCCAGAAAGACAGGAAGAAACCAGGTTTCACGAGTGCCGAGGAAAGTGTGGGATGCTAAGGGGGGTGCTGGCCAGGGTGGGGATTAGCTTCTCCACCTCGATGCCCCCGTATCGCTTCACTTGGGTTGGCTACTACTGTATGCATCTGTCTCCCTTGTCAAACACGGCTTTTATAGAGATGCCCACACAACACTTAAAAAGGAATCCGTTGCACCAAATGGATACAAGAGTGGATATAAGGAAGGAGAGATGGATGGATGGATGGATGGATGGATGGATGGATGGACAGATGGATGGAAGGAAGCTGAGACAATGGTCCACAGGGGAACAACCAGGACGAGTATGGATCCCAGTTTTTAAATAAGAAAACAGAAGCACAGAGAGATTAATTAACATAAATAGTGTATCTTGAATTCAGACAGCGGGACGCCAGAGTGTGTCCTCTTAACCACTGTGTGAGGAGCAAAGACAGCTGTAATTCCTCCATCCTGGAAGCCATCAAGCAGCGTGTGGTTGGATTTTCTGGCTAAAGCCCCAGGATCAGGCCGGATGATTGTCATAAGGCCACTTCCTGCTCAGAGCTCTCTTCCAGCTCGAAACCCCCATCCCAGCCCTGGTATGATCACTTCGCCGTGTAGGGACACGACCCAAGTCTGTCTTCCCTTCCACTTTATTTGCAGAGCTTAACCCGTATCGGGGCTCAATCAATGTGTGTTGAATAAATTATTCAACAGTTAAAAAAAGTAATCGAAGAAATACATGCAGGCAGACGGCCTTTCAGGTTCCACAGTGTGGTCAGCTCATCATGTGCCCGTACTGATGAGTAGTGTTTTTGCTGAAATTATTTCTCCGCCCTGAGGGCCGGCAAACGGAAAGGAGTGGCCTCGGGCACCCCAGCTTGTCACCCGGTCTGCTGGAGTGCTCGTGGTTCTCCACTGTTCCCCTTTCCTCAAGGAGCTTTCAGAGCAGAACGCTCCCTACCCCCTGCCCCAACCAACGTAGTGCTTTTTTTTTTTTAATTTTTTTAACGTTTATTTATTTTTGAGACAGAGAGAGAAAGAGCATGAACGGGGGAGGGTCAGAGAGAGAGAGGGGAGACACAGAATCTGAAACAGGCTCCAGGCTCTGAGCTGTCAGCACAGAGCCCGACACGGGGCTCGAACTCACGGACCGCGAGATCATGACCTGAGCCGAAGTCGGATGCTTTACCGACTGAGCCCCCCAGGCGCCCCCCAACGTAGTGTTTTAAAATGATAACCATTCTGATCATTTCTCAGGATTCCGTGGCTGGTGGGGTGCTCCTGATTGTGCCACGTTTGCTCATGTTCCGTTGACCAAAGCAAGTCCTGCGGGCGAGGCCAGGTTCAAAGAGTAGCCGAGTACGTTTCGTCATGATGATAGGAGCCACAAAGCCGTATCGTGAAGGGGTGCATCCAAGAGGGTGAGAGACATTTGTGACTGTTCTTACAACATACCACCCTTGACCTTCTGGGTCCAGCTACCCGCAAAGGATCCTTTTGGCTGATGTCCTCTCCTGCAGCTGGGCCCTGTTTTTCACCTTTTTCATGTTAACCCCGTCGAAGTTCCTGGCTTTGCCCCCGATCTGCGTCTGATGCAACTGTTCCATCCAGTTTTTAAATACGTGGACATGAGCTCAATGTAGACTGGGTTTTTCCCCTGGACTTGGCTTTTGTGAAGTCCTGATTGTTCTCGTGTGGACCATTCTTTCAAAGCTTCCTTCCATCCATCCATCCATCCATCCATCCATCCATCTCTCCTTCCTTATATCCACATTACATCTATTTGGTGCAATTGATTCCTTTTTAAGGGTTGCGTTTGACAAGGGAGACAGATGCATACATTAGTTGCCAACCGATATGGGGGCACTGAGGTGGAGAGGCTAATCCCTGCCCTGGCCAGCGCCCCCCTAGCATTCCACGCTTTCTTCAGCACTCACAAAACATGTTTGTTTGTTTTTGTCCTGTCTTTCCTGCTAAACTAAAACTTCTTTGAACGCAAGGACCGTGTTTGTCTAATTTACCGTCGTATCCTTACCCTCAGCACAATGCCTGCGTAAAGGACACGTTTCATAAACATCTGTTGAATTGAACTGAAAGCTGCAGAAAAGAGATGACGTTTGAACGAGGCTCCAAACAATAGCGAGTAACATTTGATCCGCAGCAACTGTGTGAGTGGCTGGGGTTGTTCTCATTTTGTAAGTGAGGAAACAGGTCCAGGAGGTTAAGTGAATTGTTCAGGATCACGCGGATGTTAAAAGGGATGGGGCCGGGCTTCTGGTCCTACAGGCTGCGTGCATTCCGCTGACAAATTACTATCAAATGCAGGGGGGAAAAAACCTGGGGAAGAGAGACGTGGCCTCTTTTACTGACGACTCACTAGTGATAGCAGATCCTTCCCACATTTCTGAGTCCTGCCTTGCTAGTCACCCATCCATCAATTCATCCATCCTTCTGTCCGTCCGTACATCTGCCTGGTCATCCGTCCAGCAAATGTTTAATGAGCTCCCGAATTCGTCTTATTCGTAGCTGAATCCCCAGCACCCCGAAATGTACTTGGGGTGCAGTCGATGCTTGTTAAGGACTGGTTGAATGAATGTTCCGGGCAGTTGGAAGGCAGTATGGGCGTGGCAATAATTAGAACGTGGACTCTGGAGCCGGTTTGTCACGGGTTCGAGGGTTTAGCTCTGCCATATTTCAGCTGGATGAGCTCGTGCAAGTTATCCAGACTCTGCCTCAGTTTACTCGTCTGCACGCGGGATTAACGATCGTGCCTACCTCCTGGGATTATTATTTTTTTTTTTTTAATTTTTTTTTTCAACGTTTATTTATTTTTGGGACAGAGAGAGACAGAGCCTGAACGGGGGAGGGGCAGAGAGAGAGAGGGAGACACAGAATCGGAAACAGGCTCCAGGCTCTGAGCCATCAGCCCAGAGCCTGACGCGGGGCTCGAACTCACGGAGCGCGAGATCGTGACCTGGCTGAAGTCGGACGCTTAACCGACTGCGCCACCCAGGCGCCCCACCTCCTGGGATTATTGAGGTTCAGACACACTGATAGAGCACCGATGCTCGCACCCGCACGATACTGCCTGACCCGTTACAGACCCCTCATGGTGTTACTGGTTTATTATCATTAAATAAGTCGGATAAAGCATTGATCGAATAAGACAGAGTCACTGCTGTCCTAGAACCTACATTTTAGAGGATTAGACAGATACCTACGAAGCCAACACTTCTGTAGCTATACTTTTGTCTGAAATTGTTCGCTTGTCCTTGTCATCGCTTCTTGGATACCGGGGGTAGGGAAGCCTTGCTGGTCTTTTTACTTGGCCCCGTTAGAGGAGGGAGGGAACATTGCCTCCTGTGTTCGGCACTGGGCATCTCTTGGCATCCACGAGGCCAGCCCAGTCCGCGTGTCCGCACTGAAGGTGCGGATCTCATCTCCTTCCCGGACATGGTCAGACGCACCCACATGCCCACCGTGGAGCGGGCAGAGTGAATTTCTGGAAGTAACCTGGGAGCCTCACCCTTCCGTGCCCCAGCTGCTGAGACCAGTGTGAAGCTTGGGAACTGCGTGCATGTGAAATGTGACTTGAGGCTTCAGCTCTGTTTCCCGCTCCTCCAAATGCTCTGGAGCCCGAGAGTGGAAATTTCTGGCATCCTTAAACGTGACTGCATCGCGAGTATCTGAGCACGGGGAGACTTGGCCGTGGGGGTGTAGCTCATGGCACCTGGGAGGGTTATTGCCAGGCTTGTGATCAGCACACCCGGGGCTCACGGGCTCCAGGAGCCAGAGCAGTAATTTTTACCCCTGACTCCCCGCTTCCCTGCAGATTGATGGATACAGATAAAATACCCAACAGCAGGCACATTAGGACCTAAGGCGGTAACTCAGGCAAGGCTGCTCCTCTTGGACTAATGTTCCCTTTCTCTTGCAAAGATTTCTGGAACACAGCTCAGAAAACCAAAGAATTTCAGAATTGGGAGGGATATAAAAACGCCACAACGAAACCCAAACCCAGCCTGATCGAAAGTCTCTTCCGGTGAGACCTCGGCCGTCTCTTCACTCGCTCACCAGCTGCACTAAATTCTCACCCCTTTCTAGAAAACACCCCATTCTTCTTGCCTCTGTGACTTCTGACATGCTGTTCTTGCATCCTGGACTGCCGTTTCAGTGGAGACTCATTCGGTCGGAGGTACCAGGAAATGCAATTCATACTGGCTTAAGCAAAATAAAATATA
The DNA here is from genome assembly GCF_022837055.1 of Prionailurus viverrinus. Classification (NCBI taxonomy): domain Eukaryota; kingdom Metazoa; phylum Chordata; class Mammalia; order Carnivora; family Felidae; genus Prionailurus; species Prionailurus viverrinus. The sequence goes on along the minus strand of NC_062576.1, from coordinate 21,474,750 downwards.
TCTATTGACTCACGTAACGAAGGGTCCGTACGGTCTGCCTTTCAGGTACGGTTTGATTCAGGACGTAAATAATGCTAACAGGATCCAGCCTTTGGCCGTGCTTCTTGGGAGTGGCTCCGTTCCCAGGATCCGCTGTTTTTCTTGGCAGTTTCAAGATTCTCCCCTTAGAGTTGCAAGATGGTTCCAGCAGCTGTAAGCTTCACATCTAGCGCCCAATGTAGTGCAGGTGATACCTTCCTGCACCCCCCGGCCAGTGTCCCCTTGTCTCCCGTTGGCCCTACTTAGACAAGGCCGTGGGATGTCCCGGCTGGCCAGGAACCCCCGGAGCTGTGGGCAGGCTCGTCCTACGCGCTCAGCCGTGTTGACAATAGACAACCGGTTTCCCAAAGGAGATTTTTGTGTTTTTAGCAGAAGGAGGAAGGATGGACTCTGGGCCGGAGACAGTGTAATTTTGCCGTCGTTTCTCTGCCTGGAGAAGGCCGCTTGTCGTTGAGCCTTTAGTTCCTTTTCCGTCTTCTCTCCAGGCTGACTTAATAACCTTGACCTCTACGCTTCCACGGCTCTTGAGAGTGACCTTTTTTTTCTTTTGAAATCCTCCTGTGGTTGTCCTTTGCACGTTTGCCTCCCCGCCTGGGCTTTGGCCCCACCAAGGGAACTCACGTTGGAGTAGTCCGACCGTTAGGATTTCGTACTTGGCATACAGTCGCGATCCAAACGTTTATTGAACGAGAGGGTGATCTCCCAGATCCACCCTTCGTTTTAGTGTCCGAGTCCTCGCTATTAAATACTGAAACCCGTGCGTGATCATTCCTGGGGTCGAACTGTGCCCTACCCGACTCCTAACGGTGCTTCTCCTATTCGGTGATTGCCCTCGGTCGAACCAGGTTGCCCTCCGGTATTTGGAATTAGGGTCTTCCTAGACTGGGGTGGGACCTCATTCATTCAGCGGCTGGTGTCCCAATAGGAAGAGATGCACCCCGAGGGGAGGAAGACAGAGGCGGAAACGGGAATCACGCAGCCGTTAAGCCAAGGAACCCTGGGCATTGCCAGCAACCGCCCGAAACCAGGAAACGGCGGCGTAATGCTTATTTATTTTTGAGAGACGGAGACACAGAGTGCGAGCAGAGGAGGAGCAGAGAGAGAAGGAGACACAGAATCGGAAGCAGGCTCCAGGCTCCGAGCTGTCAGCACAGAGCCCGACGAGGCACTCGGACCCGCAAACCGAGAGATCGCGACTTGAGCCCAAGTCGGAGGCTCAACCGACGGAGCCACCCAGGCGCCCTGAAATTTCTGTGGGTTTAAACCACCCCGTTTGGGGTATCTTGTTAGTGGGGCAGCCCCGGGACTCGACTTCCTGGAGGGAGTCCTTCCATTCGCTCCCATACGGTTTGTCCCTGTCCAGCAACTCGTTTCCTCAGCAAATGCTGGTCAGATATTTACCGCGTGCCGGGCCCTGGAGAGGCGCTGAGGACCAACACGGCCCCGTGCGTCAGGGGGCCGGCAAGCGGGCGTTCCGTGCCTTTGCCTTATTCCGCGACGGGTGCCCACGGACGGGTGGCTCCATATAGCACACCGTATCTGGGTGAACCTGCTGATTCTGGAGCCAGCCGGACCTAGACTCCTGTCCTCGATCCGCCGCTCCCCGGGTGTATGACCTTTGACCTCAGTCAGGCTCAGTCCCTCGTCTTCAGTCCTGGGTGACATGGAGTCGGCACGGGGGGGCTGGCGGAGGCGTCCCGGGCAAAGCGTTCGGCCCGTTGCCTGGTCCAGATCAGCAGCCATGTTTATGGCCTCCTGAAGAATTTGGAAATAGCGGTCCCGCAGCCCCGAGTCAGTTTAGCCACAGCAGGTGTGATTGGAAGTCAGTTTAGCCACAGCAGGTGTGATTGGAAGTCCCTGTCACTTCCCTGGTTGCATGTATTCAGTGATGCTCACGAGTGCTGATGCCTGTCAGAACGACGCCCAGACCTCCCACAGAAACATCACCTCCCTTGCTCTGAAAGCTCTGCCTCGAGTAATGCAACCGCCCAGAGACGATCCGACTGGCTTCGAGAGCCACGTTACGCTGTCGACCGCGATGGAGCTCGTAGGTAATGAAAACCAGCCAGGTGCTTTCACACCTGCTTTCTCTGTTAAGGGCTTGTCCAGATGGTTGCTGGGCCCCGAGGGCAGGACCTTGTGTTTATCTCTGTTACATTTCATGTTGTGTGATTCAGCCCTCCACACCAGCTGGTGGAGGTCTTCAGGGATCCTGATTCTATTATGTAGCATATTGCCTACAAGATGAAGTCCCAACTTTGTAGCACGCACAGATTTCTATCAGCCTTTCTTTGAGCCCTCGATAGAAATGTTGAATATTGGGCCAGAGGCCGAGCCGGGCCTCCTTCCTGGCTGTCACGTAAAGACACTCTTCCGGCAATGTCTTAGGGCCCCTGGTGGCAAGCTCCGGAAAGGGCTGCCAGGATCCTCTGTCCCGTCCTGTCTGCTGCAGGAAGACACGGCTTCCGAGTGGTTTTCTGTCCCAGCTCTGTCCTGCTCTCGGAAAAGCCCCCGGCCACTGGAAGGGGACATTCGGGTACCACGGTGTCAGGCGGCTAAGCCGAGGTCCCTGGGGTTAACTGAGACGCTTCTGCATTTATTAGACCTTCGGGGGTCCGTGTAATTCTGGAGGATTCCAGAATTTCTTACAGGTTTAACTGGTGTGCCTGTGGGTGCGTGATGAACCCACAGTGTAGGAACCTGTTGGGGAATAATACTCGTAGCTGTAACTATTCGTCTTTATTAGTAAGCACTTAGATTTGGGGGGGACAGGCCCATGCACTGACTCACTGGATCCTTTCAACAATCGTTTGATGTGGACACTATGGTAGATGAGGAAATGGGAGCCTCAGAAAGGTTAGGAAAGTTGTCTGAGGCCAGGGAGCTGACGAAGTCATTGGTAATACAGCGGCGCCTGGGTGGCTCAGTTGGTTAAGTGTCGGACTCTTGATCTCAGCTCGGGTCTTGGTCTCAGGGTCGTGAGTTCAAAGCCCGCGTCGGGATCCGTGCTGGGTGTGAAGCTTCCTTAAAATAAATAAAACAAAATAAAACGATAATCAGTAGGACGGTGAGTCAAGCCCAGACCCAACTTCCCTGCGACTCCAGGCCATATACCAAGCCCCTGTCTTAGTTGCAGGCAACTTTCCTGTATCGAACTCAGCAGGATGTTTGTGTGCTTAATCCATTAACGAAATATAGTTGCTTCGTGGCTGTGTCATTCGTGAGACCCTCAGGTCCACTGGGTCAGGGACCACGTCTGCTCAGCTTCCCCACAGACCAGCCAGGGCCTGCCTGGCGTGTGGCTAACACTTAATAATTAACATCTGTCCGAGGGGCTGACGGCTCCGTGCAAATATGCTTTAAGCCACTTCTGTAGGGCGTAAGGTGGACTCGACTGAGGGTATTTATATGTCGACGTGCACACGTCCCCGTGCCACAGGGCCCAGTGTCCCAGATGGGAGTAGATGCTTGCCTCCCAGGGCACTGAGAATGAATTAAGGTTTGTGACACCCTTTAAAATTCCTTACAACGTATGGCTGCTTTCATCTGGCTAAGCGCAAGGCGGCATTATGGGGCCATCACTGGGCCTGACGCTAATGGGAATTTGTCAACCTCCTTCCCGTCCACAGCGTGTTGGACCTGTACCTCCCCCAGTAATTGCGAAATAACTCACGGAGCGCTTGGGTTGCTAAATTAATAGATGAAATACTAGGATGAAGGTAGGAACAGGCATGTGGAATGAATAGAGACATCCCCAACGAGGAGGCTCTCTCCCTGCTCGTAGGTCTCTTAAATAAAGAGGATGCCTCTGGTCAGGATTGCAGGAATGGATTTTTATAGACTTGGGGACAGTTCAGTGGGTTTGTGGGAGGATGTGGTGGCTGTATTTGATGGGCGGTCTCCTGTAATTCTGCCCGAAGTCCTGTGAGATGAGGGAAGTGCGTGTGTTTGCGCTGTGAGTTAGCCACAGACGGCTCACCCGTCAAGGAGGTAAGTGGGAAGAACCAGCTGGCTCCTTCGAGCAGGAGCAAAACAGACAACGGGGAATGGCTTTTCTACAACGATCAACACACGAGCAGGAAATTTCCAGGGGCCGGCCCAGAGGAGAGGAGGAAGAAGCGGGAACAGTCGAAGCCAGGAGACAGGGGGGAGGACCGGCTCATCCCGTGAAAGCCCCTTAGAGACAAATGTGTCTAACCCATCCCGCTTAAAGACCAAGGCGTTCAGTTTCGTTTTGCGTGTTTTCACATCCTTTTGTCTGTCGGCGCAAATTAAAATAGACTTCGAAGGAAAGAACATAACGAAAACTTAACTCTAAATTTAGAGATTTGAAATTAAAAAAAAAAAAAGAAAAAAAAGCAGGAAAAGTGAACCAAAAAAAGTCCCTGAGGATGTAGAACATTCCTAAAATGTACTTGATATTCGTTCAGGGTGTATTAGCTAAAATTAAGATTAAATTGTCATTAGAAAAAAAATTTTTTTTTCTAATTAGAAAAAATTTTTTTTAATTTTTATTTTAAAGTTTATTTATTGTGAGAGAGACTGCAGGCGGGGAGGGGAGAGAGCGAGGGAGAGAGAGAATCCCAAGCAGGCTCCGCACAGTCAGCACAGAGCCCCACGAGGGGCTCGAACTCAGGAACTGAACCGAGAGATCATGACCCGAACTGAAGTCCGGCTGAGCCGCTCAGGCATCCCCAGACAAGTTATTCTTTAAAAATTGCTGGGGCGCCTGGGTGGCGCAGTCGGTTAAGCGTCCGACTTCAGCCAGGTCACGATCTCGTGGTCCGTGAGTTCGAGCCCCACGTCAGGCCCTGGGCTGATGGCTCAGAGCCTGGAGCCTGTTTCCGATTCTGTGTCTCCCTCTCTCTCTGCCCCTCCCCCATTCATGCTCTGTCTCTCTCTGTCCCCAAAAAAATAAACGTTGAAAAAAAAATTAAAAAAAAAAAAATAAATAAAAAATTCTTGGGTGCCAGAGACTGGCGGTAAAGAACACCTGGATAAATGGATAGACACTCAAAAGGAAATTGAATTTCTTTTAAAAAATGTTTAATGTTTATTTATTTTGGGGAGAGAGACAGAGCGTTAGTGGGGGAGGGGCAGAGAGAATGAGACACAGAATCAGAAGCAGGCTCCAGGCTCCAAGCTCCAGGCTCCAGGCTCCAGGCTCCGGGCTGTCTGCACAGAGCCCAGCACGGGGCTCGAACTCACAAAACACAAGATCATGACCTGAGCCGAAGTTGGACGCTCAACCGACTGAGCCACCCAGGAGCCCCGAAAGGAAATTGCATTTTGAGGGGTGAGCTGGGTCCAGGTGACGTGGTGATTTGGGAGGAAGGCAGAGGGAGCTGCTTCTTGGTGTCCAGCACCCAGGCGGAAGGTTCCTGGGGTCTGCAGTTGGGGCGGGTTTCATTTTTTCAGAAGGACTTCATGTGGTAGTGACAGCTTTGTTGAGAGATGTTCCTGCATCCCTGCTGGGTGGGCCACCACTGGCTTTCTGGGTGGTCCTCAGAGGTTGATGAGGGACTGACCGGGGTATGGGGACATGAACAAGAGAGTGCTGGTCCCCGGGGGAGGGGCCGTGCGCAGCAGGGAAGTTGAGGGCACTTTTGGGAAAACCGATGGGAGTTTCGGTCTGAGCCCTGTCTCCTCTCAGCACTGAGATTTTGGATAAAGAGCTCCCCTTCTCCAATTTTCTCAGCTGCAAAATGGGGCTAAAACAGCTCAAACCGAGAATGGTTTTTAATGAAAAGATTTGATTTCATGTGTTAAAAATTCATCTCCGTACCTGGGACACTGTCACTGATCGATACACGACAGTGATGATTGCTCTCATTGTAATTGACATGATTAAAATGGCAATATGATCACAACAACACAAAGGCAACAGGGCTCAGAGCCCCACTGAGGACCTGGGGTGCAGCCCAAAGAAAGACAGGACCCCATTTGGATGGTGTCCAGGTGGCAGGGAGGGGGTGGAAACAGCTGTCTCGTGCCTCTGGGTGTCCAGGATTAGATTTCGAGCAACGCCTTAACGTTATCATTTGTAATAACTGTTACCGTTTATCCTAACGCATGGCAAAGTGTCTGACCTTGTGCAAGATACCTGGTCTTTGTCCTTGGTTACGGGTGCATGACCTGACGTGCCTGATCGGAGTGGGGTTGCCTGGAACCTTGGGTCACACTGGACGGTCACACTGGACGGTCTAACACTGTGATGTACAGTGAGGGATGTCGGGATGAGGGGGGGCCATGCCAGAAAGATCAACAATGATGCGATTTGGGGTGGAGGCTTTGGGTCACACCCAGAGGGCTGAAGACCGGAGGCTCCGCTTACCCTCGTGGGCAGTCAGGCATGTCTACACAGCTGGGCTCCCGCAACAGCTCTGGACCCGAGGCTCGCGGGGCGTCCTTGGTTTGCAGTACTCCCTATGGGTTGTCACAGGTGGGCGCAAGGAGAGTTGGGCGCCCTTACCCCGCGGAGAGAAGACGGCGGAACTCTCCCTTTGCTACTTTGCCTGGGCTCTGCCCCGTGTCTCTCTCCCTTTGGCTGAGTTTCACCGGTAGCCTTGCCCGGTACCCACGGGCATCCCAACCCACAGTGAGTGGGTTTTCCTAGCGAATTGTCAAACCTTAAGGTGGCTTGGGGGAACCACCCCCTAAACGTGCAGTCGATGTCAAGAGTGAGGGCAGCCTCGGGGTCTGTGCCTTCTAACTTCACGGTTGGAAATGAAACCCTCACACAGAGGAAACTTCAGTTCTCCCAGAATCCCACCGTTCAGTGAGAGTCACTGTTTTTTTTTCTTTCTTTTCTTTTCTTTTCTTTTCTTTTCGTTTTTTTCTTTCTTTTCCTTTCCTTTCCTTTCTTTTCCTTTCCTTTTTTTCTTCTCTTCTCTTCTCTTCTCTTCTCTTCTCTTCTCTTCTCTCCTCTCCCCTCCCCTCCCCTCCCCTCCCCTCCCCTCCCCTCCCCTCCCTTCCCTTCTTCTCTTTCTTTTCTCTTCTCTTGATGAACCTTTGATGCATGTGAATATTTGCACACATCAACTATACTGACACATATTGGATATTTAAGCTCTTTGCACTATTCGTTATTTTTTTTTTTAAGTTTATTTATTTTGAGAGACAGGGGGCAGAGAGGGAGGGAGAGGGAGAGAATCCCAGGCAGGCTCTGTGCTGTCAGCGCAGAGCCCAATAATGGGACTCGAACTCATGAACCTCGAGATCGTGACCTGAGCCAAAACCAAGGGTCGGATGTTTAACTGACGGAGCCACCCAGGCGCCCCTGCACTTTTCATTATTATAATTAATCTCGGATGAACATCCTGATAGTCAAACCTCCGTGCGTGTATATACATATGTGTGTATATATATATGCGTGATTATTTCCTTTGGATGCGTTCCTAGAAGTGTAATTGTTGGGGTTCACGTACTCTACCAAGTTCTCCCAGACTGGGCAGTGCTGGCCCGAGGGCTGGGGCTTCAGCACCTGGTGCTGGGTTGGAACAACACATACCGCCTGGAACAGTAGAGTCTCAGAGGGTAAACCAGGAACTCTGACTTGAGCACAGTCAGTGACACGCAGGGCTTGCTCGTGTCAACTCTAAGCCATGTTGACTTTGCACCTTATGGCACTAAAAGTGACTGAGGCCTTCAGATTCATAGGCCAGGCTCTAAATGTTCTCTGTAGGAGCAGTCTTGACCGTTAATTCTTTCCGAGCAGAGTTAGCCATTTTGCTCTTGGTATCTTCAGATACCAACAAGACTGAGCCCCCTTGGGAAAACCAAGGCAGGTGCCTTACGACCCCCTCTCTCGTTGCTCTAAATGTAAACAGAGCCACTGTCAATTCAGTCAGGGGGCTGGTGGCTTGTCTCCACCTGCTGCAGAGCTCAGAGGGCAGCTCAGGACTAACACGCCGTTCCTGAACTGAGTACACTTCCGAGAAGTTTCCTCCGTTGGCCCCACCCCATCAAGATAGTCGTGAGCCCTCCTGTGAACTTCTGGAATGTGGAGTCTGGAGGGCCAAAGGAGGGAGATTGGGAGACCCTGGGGAGCAGGGGGAAGGCGGGAGGGGGTGCAGGCAGGCCTGGTGCCCCTTGTCTGGCTCTACCCCTGCAGGAGAATTTGTTCCCGAAATTTCGTTTCAGTTCTAGGAGGGAGGTGAATAGGGAGAGAGTGGGGAGGAGCAGAGAACTTGGCCAGCTTCCTGTCTGGCAGTCTCTGGCTCCTTTTTCTCTAGACCAGTAGTTTATTGACAGTGGCTTGTCTTCCCGGAGAATCTCTTGACTGCAGGTGTATAAGGAAGGCATGTTTTAGTGTCCTTCCAGCTCCAGGGAGAACCCAAGCTGGTTCATTCCCACCGAAGTATCCGTGCTGAGGCTGGCCCATCTGGGTTTTGAGAGCACGGTTCCATCTCGAGGGCTTAGCGTTACTCTGCACCACCGTCAAGGGGATTGGGCCTCGTGGGGGGTTCAGATGGGGTGCTGAGGTAAGGCTCAGCCAGGAGAAGAGCCGCCCCATGGTGGCTTGCAGGGCTCCCCTGAATGGTGGGGGGCAGCCACCGGCCTGATCCGGAGCTCGAGATCCAGGAACTCAAGCCACCTTCCCTCCTCAGTGACAGCGCTCTACTGATCTGACCCTTCTGAGGGTGCTGGAGAACTCTCGGATCTCATTCCCTTTCCTGGGAAGTGAGAAGTTCCCCTCTATCCTCGTGTGCCTGATTTTAGTTATTTTTTTAAGTGTTTTTTTTTTTAATTTATTTTTGAAGCGGTGGGGGGTGCGGAGTGAGAGGGAGACACAGAATCCAAAGCAGGCTCCAGGCCCTGAGCTGTGAGCACAGCGCCCGATGCAGGGCTCGAACCCACAAACCATGAGATCATGACCTGGGCTGAAGTCGGACCCTCAACCGACTGAGCCACCCAGGCACCCCAGTATGATTTTACTCTTTATGCTCCCGCCAGACTGGGTCTCACAGAGTCCTGATGGGACTCGAACCCTCCTGTTCCTCTGCGGCTTCTGCCCAGCCTTTGGGATTTTTTTGTGGCGGGGGAGAAAAACCTCATTCTCCCAGATCAGTGAGCACATTCTTCTCTGCCTATTATTTAGCCTAGGATTTGGGTCTTTTGCAGCTCAAAGGTACAGGCTCTTGAAACTCAAAAAGGCCTTTTGCTCAAGACCTAGTTCTTGCCTCGAGTTTCAAAGGCCTGTTTTGAACCTCAAAGGCCAAGCAGTGAGTCTTTCTCTCTTTGGATCCCTGTTAGAAAAAACTGTAAGGAAGCCGGTGGGCACGGAATCCTCTAGCTATTAAAGGGGGAGCAGGAACCACCTGAAACCAAAAAAAAAGGGGGGGGGAAGGAAGGAAGAGGAAGGAAGGAAGGAAGAGAGAGAAAGAAAGAAAGAAAGAAAGAAAGAAAGAAAGAAGAAAGAAAGATTATGTTACATCGGCTTTTATTTGGCAGTGATCAGTTCCAAACTCATTGAAACAAAAAGAGACTCAGAATTCAGATTCAGGGCAGCCTGTGTGACCCCAAGTGCCTTCTGGAGTTTGTCCAAGGAAAGCAATAGAATTAGAATTATGAGCTACCCGTTGTTGGGTGTTTAACCAGGACGTAAGTGGAACGTTTTAGATACACCATCGTTTTTCGCAGTGATCTCGTTAAATGGGTGTTACCAATCTTGCTACCATCTTACCAATGAGAAGACGGAGACTCCCGAGATTAGTTACGGGGTTGGTTAGCGATGGAACTAGCCATCACACCTGCTTCAGAACCACATCTCTCAGCCATGTGAAAAGAAGGAGACGCGATGTAGACGGGGTCGGTCCTTGAGGAAGCGGGATGAGGAAGAGGTGAATTCAAAGAGTGCCATGGGCATGACTGTTGCACCCGTGTCTCCCTTTACCAGGGCCACCCTCCCTCAGCTCCTGTAAGGCTGGCTCCTTTCATTACTCAAGTTTCAGATCAAAATATCATAGACATCATCACCGATCGCCCCTGCTAACCCACCCACCATGTGGACGCATGTGACCCCCCCCCCCCGATACGTTTTGATCAGTCCTCTTCTTTATTTTTTTTAATTACTATCTTAACCATTTTTTTAAATGTTTGTTTATTTATGAGGGAGAGAGATGGAGAGCTCAAGCCGGGGAAGGTCAGAGAGAGAGGGAGGGAGGATCCAAAGCGGACTCCCCGCTGTCGGCACAGACGTCGACATGGGACTCGAACTCACGAGCTGTGAGATCGTGACCCGAGCCGAGGTCAAACGCTTAACCGCCTGAGCCACCCAGGCGCCCCTCCTCTGTTATTGTTTAAAGAGCCTCACCTCCTCTGGAACTATCTTTTCATTTATTAATGTTCGGACTGTCTGTTCCCCCCTTTCTAGAATCTCTGGAGTACAGGCTGCTGAGGTGTAGTACTTTGTGCTTCTGGTTTCTTGATGGTCCCCGCTGTGAAAACGGTGCCTGGCTCATAAAAGCTTGCTCGATAAATGCATTTGAACGAGGCTGGCTGAGTGACAACAAGGGATCGGAAAGGTTAGGAGGGGAAAGACCCCATCTTGCGTATCTCGAAGCCACATTTCAGAACCAAAAAACGACAGGCTTTACCTGTTCGCTGCTTTTCAGCCTCGACGTCAAAAGCGGCTTCGTGCCAGGTCTGTCTGGTTTGCTTTGGGGCTGCCTCTTGAAGGGAGGATCAGAAAATGACTTTAATCTTTAGCTTCATTTGTTTATCAAAGACCGAAGAGCCTTTGTCCTACATCACAGCCGGGATTCTTCCTCTGCCTTGAACTTCAGAGGAGCAGGTAAAACAATGGTTTCTGGACTCTGAAAGAAGCCAGGAATGTGAAGTTCCACTTGGACACCCCAGGAAGAAGGGAACAGGCCAAGTTCAAATGATTACCTGGTTTCTGAAGGCCTTTGTTGATGAGGCTGTTTTGGGGGTGATAGTGGGGTTCGTGGGATCTGGGGCTGATGACCAAGAAAGAATTCTTGAAGAGGTCTTCGGTGCAGACAGGTGGTTTTACGAAAGCACGGGGACAGGACCTGTGGGCAGGAAGAGCTGTCCCAAGACCATGAAGAGAGACTGGTTATAGACGGGGCGGGAGGGTGGGACGGTAGGGAAAGTCCTGGAGAAGTCTCCGGTGAGATTTTCTTGCACCAAAGAAAACTGGATGGTGGAGGCCTAGCTATTGTGCAGCTAAGGTTTTTTCCCTCTAGCAAAGCATTAGCATTAAGACAGTAGGAGGTTCTTGGAGAAACATTTTACTCTGCCGGCCTCAAGTATCTGTCAACGGGCCGCAGGTTGTAAGGAAATTTCATTTTATCTGCCATTTCTTCTGCCTTTGTTTTCCCACATCATCTATGCAGCTGGGAAGGAGCCAGGGTGGCAGGGTTTGCTGCCTCGGGATATTTGGGGGCCCACCTGCTTTGGACTCTGCCCATGGGACACTCCCTGTGTACCCGGGAAGGCAGGCATCTCAGAGGTGGCCACCGAACCCTATTCTAGTTTTCAGTAGAATGGTTCAGTTTATTCTAGTTTTAACTCGTATGAGTTAACACTTTCGCAAATTTTGGTCCTGTCCCAGCAGTGCCTGTGGTGAATACACACGCAATGCTGTATCGTGGCGCCTGGGTGGCTCCGTCGGCTGGGCGTCCGGCTTCGGTTCAGGTCATGATCTCACGGTTTGTGGGTTCGAACCCCGTGTCCGGCCCTGTGTTGACAGCTCAGAGCCTGGATTCTGTGTCTCCCTCTCTCTCTGCCCCTCCCCCACTCGTGCTCTGTCTCCAAGATAAAAAAACATTAAAAAAATTTTTTTAAATACAGGTTAATTCTGTGTTTACAATTATAATATACATAAATATCATGTGATACATAGAATAGTACATATTTCACATGTATATGCATGTGTGTATGTATGTTTAAACATACACTTAATAACTTTATTTGTTTAGATTTATATGAAAACTTGACATTGGGGCACCTGAGTGGCTCCGTTGTGGCTGGTATGGCCGAACATGAGTGGCTCCGTTGGTTGAGCGTCCAACTCGATGCTGTGTCAGGTTATGATCTCACGGGTCCGTGAGTTCGAGCTCTGCATCAGGCTCTGTGCTGCCGGTGAGGAGCCTGCTTGGGATTCTCTCTCTCCCTCTCTCTCTATCTCTCAGAATACTGAAAAAAAAATTTTCAAAGAAAACTTGGCATCATTGATATCAATGCTAAAGAAACAAAAGGTTTCATGACCTTCAGTAGAGGGGAATTATAAACGTAATACCACGAGAAACCAATACTGTTTTTTCTAAGCCGTTTAAAAATGAGAGATTAGCGGATGTTAGGTGTTAAAGACCTATGAATAACAAAAATTAAGCCTTCTTTCTGTCGCCAGAAAGGATCAAGGGAAATTGAGAAAAAGCATCTCGCTTACTGTGAGTTTTAACACGACTACGGCTGTCGTTAACGTCTTCAGGTGGAAAAACACCCGAAATAATGCGTGTGCCTTGTCGGGGACTTTGGGAACCACTTCAAATCTCCAGCCCCATCTGAAGCAGCTGGCCCCTCCTGATCATGTTGAGGTCTTCTGGAGAACGAAGCTCAGTCTTCGGAGGCAGTTCACTCCCAAGCTCGCTCTCTTTAGGGTGAGAAAGGCCTAGAACACTGGAGTTGGGATGGAGTGAGAAGCAAGTCCTCAGGAGCCCCTGCGAGCACAAGATATTTCAGGCGGATGGAACTGCGTCTGAAAAGGCAGAAGGAAAGAGACGGCCTGGCCTATTTTTAGGGAAATCGCGAGCAGTTAATTCAGTGTTGCTGGATCCGCATAGAATGCCAAGGGAAGGCAGAGAGGGGTGAGACATGAGCCAGGTGGGGGCCAGATCCTGGAGAACTGTGGGCCACACGCCTTTGGCCTTCAGCTTTCACACCAGCAAGGCGGCTTGCTGCTGTACTTGGCCCTGGTATTTATAGGCACATCATATTTGGGTGGCAACAGCATTTCCTTCTGGAAGAAATCTATTTTTGCTGCAGGAATGTATTGATACGTTTCGGGGGTGGGTGGGAGAGGTGTGAGAGCTTCTAGGATTTTGTTTTGCTTCTTGAGATCTGCAGGCTGAGGGGAGAGATGAATTTCTAAGGATCATGAAAGGGGATTTGTGAAAGGGTGGATGGCCCTAAGGAAGGAAAGCTTTGGGGGGGGGGCGGCGGCGGGGAATTGCCATTAGGGCAGTAAAAGGTGGCTTATGGGAAACCAGGTGACCCAGACAATGACTGAATATATGTAGTTTACTTAGAAGGGGCAGGGACACCACAAGACAGCGAGGAGGGGGTGCAGGGAAGGAGGGGCGCAGGTGGTTGGGGGTTCATTACTAAGCCAGCTATCGCGGTGGGTGCCTAACACTTAATCCTGAGTGTGTGTCGGGCGGGGGGAGGGGGGGAATCTCTGGGAAGTGGGATAAAGGAAATCCCTTCGAATCATCCTTGCCAATGGTGAAAGGCTACCCCCAGGGACATGTTAGTTTCCAGGCACCACTGGCTTGTCGTGGGCACAGGCAGAGCAGGATTCTGAATCCTGGGGCCGCCTTCCCATAAAGATGGCGGCTGTGAGGCTGGAAGTCAGAACACAAGGCCCAGAGGTGGTGAGGGGTCCCGAGTGGGTATGTGGACCGTCATCCGCACCTGCTCCTTTGCTCTGGGATCCCAGAAATCGTGTGAAATCTTCAATAATGTGCCCATAAGGGCATACCTTGGTCTAGTACTCCTTGTTTCATTGTGCGTCCCAGATCCTGTGTTTTACACACTGAAGTTTTGTGGCAACCCCTCGTCCAGAAAGTCTGTGGACGCCATTTCTCCAATAGCGTTTGTTTGCTTCGTGTCTCTGTGCCACGTTTTGGTAATTGTCTCGAAGTTTCAGACTTCTTTATGATCATATTTGTTGCGGCGGTCTGTGATCGGGGGTTATGATTTGCTGACAGCTCACACGATGGGTAGCATTTTTCGCAATAAAATAGTTTTTTTTTAATTTTGTTTTTCAACGTTTATTTATTTTTGGGACAGAGAGAGACAGAGCATGAACGGGGGAGGGGCAGAGAGAGAGGGAGACGCAGAATCGGAAACAGGCTCCAGGCTCTGAGCCATCAGCCCAGAGCCTGACGCGGGGCTCGAACTCACGGACCGCGAGATCGTGACCTGGCTGAAGTCGGACGCTTAACCGACTGCGCCACCCAGGCGCCCCTAAAATAATTTGTAATGTTTATTTTTGAAAGAGTGAGAGAGACGGAGCAGGAGCAGGAGAGGGGCACGGAGAGAGAGGGAGACACAGACTCCGAAGCAGGCTCCAGGCTCCGAGCTGTCAGCAGGGAGCCCGACGTGGGGCTCGAACCCACGGACTGCGAGATCGTGACCTGGCTGAAGTCAGATGCTTAACCGACTGCGCCACCCAAGCGCCCTCAAATTGGTTTAAAACCAAGAAAAATGGAACTTAATGGGTCTTGGATCCGAAAAGTGCAGGTGATGGTTCTTCAGATAATCTAATTCTAGGAGCTCAAATAATCGAATCAGAGTTTGGATGATCTCTGTCCATCTCTTTTCTCTGGGCTGATTCCGTTCTTATTATGATAAGATGGCTTCCAGACGCTTCAGGCCTTAATCCTGTCTTCCCAACCACCCCGATAGAAACATGACTATTTTTAACAGGCAGTTGCAGGAAATTCCAAGATTGAGTCGCATCGGCTCTGACTCATCTTTCCTGGGTGCTGTGAACATCCCGGAAGCCGAGGTCAGGGTTCTGCTGAGCTCTGGCTGGGCAGGCTGAACTCACTTGCCTACCTCTCCTTAGAGCGAGCGGTGGGCTGCATCTCCCCCAAATCTCCTGGACTTCGACGTAGACGAGGAACTGTTCCCCGAGATAAAGTGGGTACTGCCGATCGAAAAAGAAGAGCGGGCAAGCAAAAACCAGAGACAGCCACCGCAGCCAAGAAAAGCCGCCAAGATGCTCGGGGGCCTGGAAACTCAGGCCCGTTTTAAGGACCTCGAGCAAAAGCAGCATCTCAGGCTACCGTGGCCCCAGATACCCAGTCTCCATAACTGCCCTCCCCCTTCCTGAGCCAGACCTCCGGCTTCCTTTTAAAGCTGCTGACTCCAGCTGATGGATGAGGGTCTCAGGGTTTCCGAGGCACTGGATTTCTGTTGACTGCTGTAACCTTGAGCTACAGGCTTTATTGGCAGTATTTAACACAAATCTGTTTTCCATCCTTGTCAGATCCCACTTCAATATGCGCCACAGGAGGAGAAGTCGAATGCTAAATTGATTTCTTTAATGGGGAGTGCTCAGCGGCAGATAGCAACCCTTCTGGAGATGCATTAGTCGGATTACAATTGAATCTTTTCTCTCCCGCGTTTATGGACTCTCCTGTTTGCCAGAAGGATGGGACTCTGATACCATCATTTGGTTAACCTTTTTTTTTTTTTTTTTTTTTTCTTTTTTAAGACCGGGGGCTAAGAAGTTCGGGCCTTCCACCTGCAGCCTCTGGGTCAGAAGCTGGGTCTTGCAGACTTTCCAGAGAAGACTGAAACCCCGAGCAGGGTGAATAAGCATCTTGAGATGGCCAGGAATGATTAGCATCAAGATGCTTCTTAGCAACTTGGGTGCAATAAAGGGCTGGGATCGTGTGAATGAAACACTTGGGGATCTGGGAGGTGGCATTCTTGCCTCTCTGTGCAATTTTAGAGATTGTTTGTGCTGTAGTTGGAGACCATTCGGTGGCTTTTCTAGAATATAGTGAAATTCTGCTTCCTTCCCGTTTGATAAGGATCCATTCCATTATCACTATTATGATAACAATAATAATAGTCCTTTTTTTGGAGGGGGCTTTTATTATGTTCTAGTTTGTGTGCACGTTTATCTCATTTGGTCCTCACAAAACCCCAGGACATGAGTCCTGTTATCACTGCTTTGCTCATAAAGGAGACTGGAGATTTTGCAGCTTGCCTCAGGGCCTGTGTTCTACGTTTGTTTCACTCCAAAGGCTGTTCTTGTAACCACCGTTCTATGTTTCCGTTCCAGAAAGGGCACTGTCCGCTCATCAAAGATGGATTTGGTATTGTCTCCTATCCTAGGATAAGAACGCAGATTTAAAGTATTACATTCCAGGGGCGCCTGGGTGGCGCAGTCGGTTAAGCGTCCGACTTCAGCCAGGTCACGATCTCGCGGTCCGTGAGTTCGAGCCCCGTGTCGGGCTCTGGGCTGATGGCTCGGAGCCTGGAGCCTGCTTCTGATTCTGTGTCTCCCTCTCTCTCTGCCCCTCCCCCGTTCATGCTCTGTCTCTCTCTGTCCCAAAAATAAATAAACGTTGAAAAAAAAAATTTTTTTTTAAAGTATTACATTCTGGAATGTGACGCATCTGGAGGACCTGCCCACCATAGATCTTCTTAGCCACACCCACTGCGCCAGCTCACCAAGAAGGGCCATCTTTGTTTCCTAGATGTGTCGATGATGGGAGGTGTGTTTTCAAGGCAGAGGAGATCTGGACCAAGGCTGTTGTAGGAGGGGGAAATCAGGTAGATCCCTGCCCAGAGAAGAGCTCAGTGGTGTTTCCATCTTGGAACCCATGATATAGCTAGTCTACAACCTTCCAAAATCTGACCTTGCAGAGGGACACCGAGGCAGCTTAATATGACTGTGTGACCAAAAAGGACTTACTCTCTTATTCTCCCTATAAAATGGAGTCAGTTAATATTACACAGGGTAACGTATGAGGGTTAAATCCAGTAATGTCCATCAGGGATTCAAGAGATGCCAGTCGCTCCCATTTTGTTTCATTTTGCAGGGTCTCTATTTTTTTTTCCATCTCGCAGATAAAGAAGCCGGATTAGCTCCATTTCTGAACCGTGACTGAGTCACCTGAACATGGATGGGGCTGGATGGGAGAGGAATGAATGAGACAGAAAACTGAGATCTGTCGGTCACCTCGAGGGGTCAGAAACAGCTTCAAGAGGTGAGAGCAGGTGCAGTCTAGCTGGTGACATTTCGGTGTCGTGACGATCTGGCTACAGACAAGAAGTGGGAATTGAAGCTGGCTGCTGGCACTCAGGAGGTCCACAAAGAGATGATGAGGTGACACATCAGGCTAGCAGAGTATGATGAACCTGTCATTGGGTATTAGGGACTGAACCGGATGCTGTTCAGAGGCAGAGCTCTGTAGACCGGCTGTCTACGAGGTTGTAGACGGGGGTGATGTCCCCTTACTGTGTAACAAACCACTACAAAGCTAGGGGCATACCACGGCCATTTTATGAGGCTCATGCATTCTGCGGGTCAAGGAACTTGGGAGGACTTGTCTGTGCTCCCCGAGGTCTTAGAGCTTCATTTGGAAAGACTCAAAAGGCTGGGGGTGACTCAGGGACCCCAAGCAGGAAACAGCTGGAAGCATCCCTACTCGCCCATCTGAGGGTGATGCTGGGTACAGCTGGTACCTCAGCTGGCGTGTCAGACGGAACACCTGCGTGCTTGTGGTATCTCCATGAGATCCCTCCATGTGGGCTAGTTTGGGCACGGTGCTAGGTATGGAGACTAGGTTCAAGGAACCGAGAACATATGAGCCACTCCTCAATGGGAGGGATGTCAGAACGGCATTGTAAGTGTGGGATGGGAGATAATGTTGTATCCCTCTTTGGGAAATCCCATCAACCACAGATGTTTACAGTCTTAACTAAGTTGTTAGAGGGTGAATGTTTAATGGCACAGGCTCTGGGGCCGGGCACCTTGGCTTCACATCCGATTCCACCACGTTCCGGCTTAGCGACGTTGGGCAAGTCATTTAAACTCTCCGTGCCTGGGGGCAACCTGGGTGGCTCAGTTGGTGAAGCAGCTGACTCTCGATCTCAGCTCAGGTCTTGATCCCAGGGTTGTGAGTTCAAGGCCCTGCACTGGGCTCTGCGCTGGGCGTGACGCCTACTTAAACAAACAAACAAATGAATAAATGGACAGACTCTCTGCCTCGGCTTCCTCACCTGTGAAATGGGGCTGCTAACGGTACCTATCTTGTTAGATCATCGTGAAAATGAAATAACCTAAGAAACATGAAAAGGACTCAGAGCAGAGCACGGCATATGATAAAACACCAACTAAAGGCAAGCGTTTACTGCTTTTATCATCACTAAGAAGGTCCAGAGACTCAGGCCTGGGGAACCAGCCAGGAAAAATCCCGAGACCCAAACCAAGGAACAAGGTTCAGGCCAGCCTGTTGGCAAGTAGGGTCTGATGCTGCGAGCCTGGAACGGACTGCTTCTCTTTTGGGTCAGAACTGATCCAAGAGATCAGACCTCTCTGTTTTAAGGGCAGGCAGGAGATGGGGCCCAGTGGTTCCTGTAAAGGTGAGGTGTCCCCCCCTTCACCCCCTGCCTCCCTCCCCCACCGCCACACACACCTCCAGGCACAGGGTGAATACAGGCCAATTCAGTCACATCTGATAAACGTCCGACCCCACCTTTCTGGACACAGGCCCCTCTGTGTCTCATTGTACCTTATCTTATTTGTCACATACTTGTCAGATAACGGGCCATGTTAAACAAACGGCGAATGATACACAAAGGAGGCCTTCACCACTGTGACCCAAGCTTCCCCGAATCTGTTTGGTGGAGAGTTGAAACGGAGGAGGAGAGCAATCACGTGGTCAGGTTCCACCACTGGCCGTATGAACCCCCTTGGTGCAAGTCAGGGTTCTTGGGTCACAGGTGACAGAAACCCAGTTCAAGCCAGCTTAAGCTAAATGTGGAATTTATTTGCCTGGTTAACTGAAAAGCCCAGGAGGAGACAGCCTCAGGTGGGTCCATATGCTCAAACGATGGCATTGGAAGTCCTGTCCCTCTTTCAGTTAATTAGTTAATTAAAAGTTTATTTACTTTATTTAGAGAGAGACAGAGGCAGTGCGAGTGGGGGTGGGGCAGAGAGAGAGGACTCTGCTCGTGCAGAGCCCGATGTGGGACTCGAACTCCCGACCGGCGAGACCGTGACCTGAACCAAAACCAAGAGTCGGACGCTTAACCGACCGAGCCACCCAGGTCCCTGTTTTTCAGAGTTTAGGTCCTGTTTTCAGTTGATCGATGTGTCCATTTGTTAATTCATCCATCAGACCCATTTTAGGGGCTTGTTGTACGTTTTAGGCACTTGGGGATACGGCGGTGAGTAAGACCGTGAAGGCTTTGAGCTCATAGTCATGCGAGAGTAGGTGAGAGATACAGACAGTACAGGGATTGTGGCCATGATCAGTTTAGGTTCTAAGTGTCATGAGAAGCCATCGGTGATTTTTAAATCGGGGGACAGTATGATCTCGTTTGCCTCTTTAAAAGCTCGCTCCTTCAGGCTTCACAGGGAATGTGGTGGCAGATGTGGATGGTTCTTGGGTCAAGGTTGACGTCCTTCTTGATCAGCAACCCCTCCAGAACAGAATCCCAGGGAGGGATCTCATTGGTCACCCTTGAGTCACATGCAGGGTCATGGACCAATCCCAGTGGCCGTGGTGATGGGGTGTTTTGAATGGCTCTGCCGTGGTCACACACCCACTTCTAGAGCCTGGAGATGGGGGTCAGCTCCCCTGTCTCCACCCAGGATGAAAGAGTAAGTCCTTAAATCAAAATTGTGGGTACATTGAACCATTGAGGTGATGGGTGTTGGATTGGCAAAGGCGATAGAAGTCATGTACGCCTCTCGGTGGCATTCTTGAAGTGTGGACGCTCAGCTCTGCTTGGATACATTCAGTGACATCCGGGGTTCCTTCCGCCACCTTGCCTTCCCTTGCTGTCATTGGCTAGAGCAGTGCGAGGGAAGGGCTTCGGTGACAAGGTATTGCTTCCGGGTTTTAAGCCGGCGCAATGTCCGCTCATGTGGTCCTTGTTCTGTCTTCTGAAGCTGTCCAGTGAGCCCAGATATGTTCCACGTGGCCCTTCTGAAGGGCATGGCAGCGCCTCCCTCAAGTGGGTAACGTCAGCTCGTTCCGTTTTGTTCCTGGTCATAGTTTCTTTGCCGTTCTAGTTGCTTCCCTCGGAGTGCTCTGGACTTCATCAGATAGATGTTCAAAGGCTCTGTTCTGTGAATGCGGGTCACTCCTAGCTTAGCAGGAGTGATTGCTTTTTTTTTAATGTTTACTTTTGAGAGAGAGAGAGAGACAGAGAGACAGAGAGCCAACAGGGGGGTGGGGCAGAGAGAGAGGGAGACATAGAATCAAGAGCAGGCTCCAGGCTGTGGGCTGTCAGCGCAGCGCTCGACGCGGGGCTCGAACTCACAGACTGTGAGATCGTGACCTGAGCAGAAGTCGGATGCTTGACCAGCTGAGCCACCCAGACGCCCCCCAGCAGGCGTGATTTCTTATTTTAAGCCTGATTTCGGCTGAAATAAAGCAATGCAGTATGCAAACGAAGTTGTCCTCCGCTCTAGACAAAGAAGCCAATAAATCATCGATGTTGGAGGACGCATGGTAAACCCAAAGCAGCTCGAAAAGCAGAACGGGCAGTTTCCAGGAGGGAAATATTCCTGGAGTCCTTTCCATTTTTTGTGAAGTTGTGATAATTCTGTAGATCGGAGGCCTCTGTTTTACCTACAGAAGGAAAGTTGGAAGGGCTGCTCCTCCCATACCGTCCGTATTTCACTCCAGTACGGAATTCATCGAGTCTCATGGTCACGCGTTGATTCAGCGAGCATCAGTTTTGCACCTGCTGCATACCGGCTTATGGGATAATAGGGGTGTAGAAATGAGCAAACAGATCTCCTGGACTCTGTCTCGCGTGGGAGGCAGAAAAGAAGATCAGTAATGTGGGGAAGTGGGATCAGGGCTGTGACAGGAGAATATGCTGGTGAGGATCCCTCTAGAAAGTGCCTGAGACCACAGCTGAGGGGAAGCCCACATGGGTGGGGCGGGGCACGTGTGTGTAAGGGGCGGTGGAAACGAACTGTACCAAGGCAGGCACCAGGGCCTGAGAAAGTAGCGTGATGTGGGTGGGTATGTGGCCAGAAGGAAGGATAAATGGGGTAAGGCCGGATATTAAGCTTGGCCGGTAGACAAGGATCAGACGGTGCAGGTCTGGGGATGGCATGTGAGGGCGGCGGCGAATGATTGAGAGTTTCAATCACGGGCAGTGACATGATCGGAGCCACGCTTCAGAAAGATCCCTGATAAATTGTGTCGACGGTGGGTGGAGAGCGGGACGGTCAAAGGACAAGAGACAGGACCAGGCGGTGGACCGGGGAGGGATGAATATCAGAGCAGAGACAGTGGCTGTGCTCGTCAGCTCAGGCAGTTACAACAGAATACTGTTTGTCACTTCGCAGACACAGACATGTATTTCTCACAGCTCTGGAGGTGGGGGGAGGAGGCCAAGGTCAAGGTGCAGGCAGATTGGGTGTCTGGTGAGAGTTCTCTTCCTGGTTTGCACATGGCTCACTTCTTGCTGTGTGCTGACGAGACAGAGAGAGAGAGAGAGAGAGAGAGAGAGAGAGGGCTGACGAGGCAGAGAGAGAGAGAGAGAGAGAGAGAGCGAGCATCTCTCTAGTGTGTCTTTTTAAATTTTTTTTAATGCTTATTTTTGAGAGAGAGAGAAAGAGAGAGACAGAGCGTGAGTGGGGTACGGGCAGAGAGAGAGAGAGGGAGACAAAGAATCGGAAGCAGGCTCCAGGCTCTGAGCTGTCAGCACAGAGCCCGATGTGGGGCTCGAACCCATGAGCCGTGAGATCGTGACCTGAGCCGAAGTCGGACGCTTAACCGACTGAGCCACCCAGGCGCCCCCAGTGTGTCTTCTTATAAGGGTGCTCATCTCATTGGTGGAGACTCCACCCTCCTGAACTAATCACCTCCCAAAGGTCCCACCCCCCCACCCCCCCCCAAATGCCATCGCACTGGCAACGGGGCTTCAAATAACGTGAATCTGGGGGGACACAAACATCCAGTGCAGTCCCTGGCAGGGACCAAGGAGACCGAAGGACCCGAGGGAAGGGAGGGGGTGGGACTAACACTCAACAGCCCCGGTGAGTGATTTGTCTTAGGGGCTGTGGGGTGTTGGGCTCAGCTGTGGACCTCACGCCCCTCGGCACCCCGCTCCTGACCGGCAGCATTTCAGACTCTTGTGAGAGATTCTTGTAGGATTGAAACACGTAATCGGACTCCTGGACCCTGCTGCTTGTCTGATGTACCACACGCTCCATTAGGAAGATGCTAACGATGTTTTGACCCTTAGAGATGAAGCGATGTGTTTTGGGTGAGTCAACATAACGAAGTCAAAGGCAGTATGTGGTGGGGGTTCCGCTCTGCCTTCGAGACCTCCTTTATCCGATCTTTAGTGGCACTAAATCTTGGCTCGCAGGTGCCTCTGGCCAGAATGTGGGCTGGTTCAAAGCCTAGCTGGGCGGCCTCTGGCCAGCTACCTAATTCCCGTGGGCTCTGGCCTCTTTGCAGGACCGTGGTGGGGTGTGGGGGGCACCCACCGAGTTAGGTTTCCTTCCTCCTGTTCCCTCCTGCCTGGATGAGCTGCCGGAGTCTATTCCTGGAAAGGCTGGCTCGCTCAAGGGGCTCTGTGGCTGATACGTTCCTCAGACCAAGGTTTGGGGTCTCTTTTTTTTTTAAGTTTATGTTCAAGTTCTTTCCTTTTTTTTTTTCCTCCTTCCCCTTTCTCATTTTAGCAGATGAGAACTCTCGCTGTGTGTGACAAGTGGGTATTCTGAAAATGACAAGGCACCTCGTTTGGGACCGAATGTGCTTGGGGAGTGTTATCTGTGTGTGCACAGCGTCCCTCTGAGTAAGTCTGTGCAGGGAAGAGCTGGCATTCTGTCACGGTGAGCCTGGGGCTCAGACAGCTTCAAGCCTCGGCAGAGGGAGGGGAGGCGTTCGCCCGGGCCTCTGCGGCACGAGGACCCGCAGATCCTTCTTTCTCAGTGTCCCCAGACGTTTCTCGTCGTTTCTGCTGCCCCTAGATTCTGCTGAGCTTATATCACACTAACAATCTCTTGACCCACCTCCTGAATTCAGTCGCCTAGCCTTGAACTCACCGTGCCTCCAAGCTGATAATGCTGATTGCACTCGGATACTGAATATTCATTTATGGGCCAGGCGCGATTCTAAGCTCCTTGCGCGTGTCGACTCCTGTACTTCACGCGCAAGTCTGTGTAAAACAGATGGGATCGCCCCTCTCTGGAGAGGACTGACTCCCTGTGTAGCGAACCGAGACTTCCCCAACGTTGCCCACTCGCACGCCACCCTCGTGGTTGGCCACCCTCGTGGTTGTACGACGTAAGGACGTCACCGAGGATGGTCTCAGTCAGCTCTGTCGTGCGGTGCGCCACCTGTGACGTTGCTGAACCCAGCTTTTTCTGCAAATTACCTCCCAACTTGGGAAGATTTGCATAAATCAAAATAAGACTGCGCAGTGCCATTCAAATGCACGGTGTCCTTTGCCATCGGTAGAAGGTGACTGTAAGCACACGTATAATGCAAACAAAAGAGAACAGTGTTAGGAAGTTCCTGACGGGGGCGGGTTGACCAGGCTCTTGGTCGACGTGCTTTGGCCCCGTGATCGTCTGTCTTCCCAAATCCTCCCAGATTCTCTGAAGGCAGTCTCTTGTCTTGAAAAGGACTGTTCAGCAAGACCGAGTGGGGTCCCCGACCTGTTTGACTGCTCGACCCCTCTCTGTCCCGCACTTTCTTCCTCGACCTTCTCCCGGCTCGCCCTTCTGACTTAACGACCTTCTTCCCACCTCCCTGTCTTTGCAATTTGCCGTTCTCAGTGAGCGGAGGGTCCCGTCCTTCCGCCTCCGGGTGACACAACCGTTCATTTCTTTCACAGAGGGCTCCGGTGTTGCCTTCCCTGTGATCTTTCTGGAAATCCCAAAGCAGACTAGGGCATCCCTCCTCTGTCCCAGTGTTAAGTGTGCCCCCCTCTGTCTCAGCTGCCGCCGTATGCTGGAAGTTTCTCGGGGAGACACTGGTAGTTGGCTCACCCAACACATTCTGTCACCTACCCTCTGTAGAAGCCAAGAAACTCGAAGTGGACTTGACCAGCCTCCCCTGGAACTATGTGGGGAAGACCTACGCCCTAGTTCTGTCCAATGAGATGTATGTTGAAAGACAAGTATGGTGAATGACTCCTAGAAAGGTGCTTTGCTTCTTTGTGGTAAGGGCAAGCCTAGGAGAAGACCCCACTCAAATTGTCCCTTCCTCCTTTTCCTGTCTTGAAGGCAAAATTGGCCCTCCCTCTTTCGGTGGCAGCCTCGTTATGGTCACACATAGCAGCGTGCATAGAAATTACATCCTGTGGAAGGAGTCAACGTACTTAAGGAGGCGCGGAGTAGAGGGGCACCTGGGGGGTGCAGTCGGTTAAGCGTCCAACTCTTGGTTCGTCTCAGGTTCGTGAGATCAAGCCGCACATTGGGCTCTGTGCTGACAGCTCAGAGCCTTCTTGGGATTCTCTCTCTCCTCTCTCTGCCCCTCCCCCACTCGTGCTCCTGCTGTCTCCCAAAATAACTAAATACATTTTTCAAAAAAGGAGGAGTGGAGAGAGAACGCGTGTCAACGGGGATCCCGCAGCTGCCAGACCAAGCCCAGGACCACGTATTTTCAAACTCCTTGCTGAATAAGGGATTAGACGTTCTCGTGGTCTTGGCCACGCATCACGAGAAGTGCGGTCACGTGCCGTGGAAAGAATTCTTAACGGAGCTTCCTTCTTGGATTTTGAGCAATTCTGAGGTGGGAGGAGAGTCTATATCTTTATAATATCCTCACTCACAAAGGGCTTGATGCATGGTAGTATTTATATTATTATCAACAGAAACAGCTGATATTTATTCAAACGCTGTGTCTGTCTGGCTCCAGAGCCCAGATCCTTCACCACTGTGGTATAATTCTGGTCATTGATCAAAGTGGAATGAGCGAATAAATGAATAAATAACTTATCAGCAGGGGTATTTGCAGAAATTGGTTTCTATGCCTATTGTACCTCACCACTTTATTAGAATTTATATTAAGATTTAAAAAAATGAGGCTCTGTCATTTGTTCTGTATTTTGTTTAAAATTTCTTTTTCTTTCTCTTTCTCTCTCTCTTTTTTTTTAACTTCATTTATCCTAACCCACGAAAATCTGCATTCTTGACTTTACGGGAGACATCAGAGGGAGATGGGTCGGGTGTTCTGTGCCGGGTTTGATGGGTGTGTGGATTCATGGAACACAACCCTGGGTTGCAGCTGTTTTCTGGGGAAGGATCGGCTCAGAGAGGTTGAATATTATAACAGTGTCCCGGGACAGTCTGGACTCCGTGTTCTTCCTGCTCTGTCACCTGAGTAACAGCTGCTTGAGAACCACTAGGATACCCTGCCTTTGAAATCTGATCTGCTTTTTAAAGGAAGTCAGGACGGGGACCCGGGGACCCCGTGGTGGCACCTATGCGGTGATAATGGGAGATCCCTGTCTCCCTGGAGTTCACATCCTCCCTAGCGGGCAGTTTCTTTCCTTCCTTCCCTCCCACTCACTGCGCCCACACCAAAGAGCTTCTCCAGCATGACTCGTCCTAAACTACATAGTGGTGTTCTTCGGTCCTTGCTTTCCTCCTGCTTTTTTGTTTTTGTTTTTTGGGGTTTTTTTTCCCTTTGGTCTTCTGTCCCTGCTTTTACTTTTCCCCCCATTTTTAATTTAATTTATTTATTATTGAGGAAATCTGTATACCCAGCGTGGGGCTTGAACTCACGAGCCCGAGGTTGGGAGTCGTATCCTCTACCGACTGAGCCAGCCGGGTGCTTTTCCATTTTAAAACCCCCCGAGTGGCAAGGCAGGGCCTTCCTGAGAGTTTTGAGAAGCAGGAAAAATGCGTTTTGCCTGCAGGGATTAGGGAAAGTTTGCAAACACAAGTATATTAACATTATTTTATCTTGTCATATAGATATGTCTACTATCAACTGGGTCTGTCACTGAGTCTCTGTCTGTATTCACCTTCACACCATGGTTATATGTTTATATGGCTATCCGGCTATGTTTCTTTTTTCTGCATTTCCCTTTTTCCTTCTCTCTCTTGTTCCAGCCCCACCCAGGGAGATTCTCAGCTCAGTCCTTATTTCTTCAGGGGAGGGATCTGGCAGGAAGAAAACTGATATTGCCTACCCAACCCTTTTAGTTTTCTCTGGCTTTTATTCAAAAGCCGAAGCCTTACATGGGGGCGGGGATTTGGTCTGTAGAGTTGCATCATGGGGAGGATGCGGGTCCTTCCTTAACCACCTTAGAAGGAAGGTCACTCCCTTCAATGCACCCAGTTGGAGAATCAGTGAGGGAGAGATCTCTGGGTGCAGCAGACAGGGACCGAGGCTACATATCTCCTGGACACATGCAAGGGAGGCCGTCAGACTCCACGGGAAAATGTCAGCGTGGTGCTTCTAGGCGGACGGGGTCGCAGGCAGCTTTAAAAAAATTGCCAAGTGCTGAGCATGATGGAAGAGAGCCTTTGAGGCAGCAGGGAAATGCTAAAAGTCTTACATTAGGGGGCGCCTGGGTGGCTCAGTCGGCTAAGCATCCGACTTCGGCTCAGGGCACGATCTCATGCTTCCTGAGTTCGAGCCCCGCGTCCGGCTCCGTGCTGACAGCTCGGAACTTGGAGCCTGCTTTGGAGTCTGTGTCTGCCTCTCTGTCCCTCCCCTGCTCATACTCTGTCTCTCTCAAAAGCAAATAAATATTAAAAATTCTTTTTAAATATAAAAAAAAGAAGATGAAGAGGATAGAAAGAGAGAGAGAGAGATGCATATAGGTATGTGTGTATGTTGTATTTGTACCCCCATATTTGAGTGCTGTAATTCATACCTGATTCCTCATTTTATCATTGGCCTATAAAAATAAATGGATGGATATAAATACGAATATGGTTATATTAAGCTCCCTCAACTTAGCACAGTCTTTCCTCAGGGCACCCTTTCTGGATCCACATAGCTACTGACATCCTTTAATTATTAGACGCCGAGAAGGATATTGCGCAATCTTGCCGACATTTGTTTTCCTTTAATTTTTTAATAAGTTTACTTACTTATTTTGAGAGAGAGAGTCCCAAGCAGGCTCCGTGCTGTCAGCACAGAGCCTGACGACGCAGGGTTTGATCTCACAAACCATGAGATCGTGACCCGAGCCGAAATCAAGAGTCGGACGCTCAACCGACCGAGCCTCCCAGGAGCCCCTCTTGCGCACATGTTTACCTTGTCTTTCTCCCTTATTCCTGTCTCCCTGTACGTTTCTGTTCAGCCATCCTGAGCTCCTTCGACGCCTCGAGCATGCTGGGATTTCTCACCCTCACGCGGGTCTTACACGCATGCTGTTACCTCCTTTTGGAACGGCCTCCATCCACCCCTATCCATTACATCACACACACTGACCCACCATTTTGCCTGAATAAATTTTGTGTCTCTTAGTATCAGTTAAGAGGTAATTTTTTAAAGTTTTGGGGAACAGTCCTGTGACCCTGCTAACTTGGTCATATGGCTAGCACTTAAGCAGTTCCCAAAACATACGAAGGCTTCATAAATATTTGGTGAATGAGAGAATGAACATTGGGATGAATCAAGGAATGGATAAACGAATAAACAAATGGATCATGAGTGAGAGGAAGGATGGATGGGTGTTGGATGTCTGGGATTTCTGGTCTCTCGCGCCTCAGCGACATCTGGAAGTAAAACATATTCCCTGCTCTTCGACTTTCTGGGGTCCGGCACATGCCAGTCGGGCTCATCTTCACGTTCTTCATTTCGGCGTCAAGGAGCTGAAGTAACAGTTGGAGGCATTTGCTTTTTAAAATCAAATCTTGGGGCGCCTGGGTGGCTCAGTCGGTTAAGCATCTGACTTCGGCTCAGGTCATGATCTCACGGTCTGTGAGTTCAAGCCCCGCGTCAGGCTCTGTCCTGTCAGTTCAGAGCCTGGAGCCTGCCTCGGATTCTGTCTCCCTCTCTTTCTGCCCCTCCACCACTCACACTGTCTCAAAATATGAATAAACGTTGAAAAATTAAAAAAAAATAATAAAATAAAATCTTATTTTGAGCTGCCAGAGGTCAGAGCAGTAAACCAGAGGCATAAATCACCCCTTTTGTTTCTCTATATTTGCACTTGGCCATCTGAAGAGGGTACTTTTGTTGACTTGCGGGGAGAGGTTGCCTGGCTTCACAGATCCCCATGGGCACCAGAAATTCCTTCCTTCCTTCCTTCCTTCCTTCCTTCCTTCATTTCCTCCGTCAGCCTTTCCAGATAGCTTAGCAGTTAAGAGAAGGAACGTTAGCATTGTAATAAAACTTGAGTTCCGATTCCATTTTGCCGCTGATTAACTGTCCATCTTCAGCACAGTTAATTTGGCTTTCCGGAGCCTTATGCCTGCTCATGCGTAAAGTGGGGCTCACCATATGTAACTCTCAGGGATGTTCTGGGCATTCAGTGAGTTGGTAAATGGGAGGCATATCGCACAACGCCTGGTACAGAGACGATGCTCGATAAATGTTAGCGCTTATTATAAACTCCTTAATTTATTAATCCCTCCTGCCAGCAAGCCTGTATTGAACTCTCTATTGACCGGCAGACCCTGAGCTGAGTAAAATATTCTTCTTAACTTTTTAAGACCTCACGGTCAGTTGAGATGGACAGATGCATGGGTCAACCACGAGAAACTGTTGACAGAATTAATGGTGGCATATAGAAAGTGGCAAGACTGGGAAGGGGACGACTCACCCTGTCTGTGGGGACATGGGTAGCACGGCTAGGGACAGCTAAAGAGTTCCGGCTTCATTGTGCAGGGGAAGGGAACGCTGGGTTACAAAGTGTTTTAAGCTGGTGATACGATCGGACTCGTCCCCTAAAACTGCTTTGGCAACACAGTGAGGGATGAAGCACAGGCAGAGAGGATTGCAGAGAAGCAGATCGAAGGGCAGGTGTTAAACGGCGGGTGTGACGCGAGAAGGGTCTGCGTTAAGGAAGAGGAGAGATGCAAAGGAGGAGGCACGATGGGGTCTCCGGAGTACCTTGCTCCGCAGAGAGTGGTCCCCGGGACGGCGGCATCGGTGTCACCTGGGAGCTCGTGGGAAACGCGGACTCTCAGGCTCCACCCTGGGCTTCCAGGATTTACTACCTGTCATAAGGATCCCCAGGTGATCGTAGGTGCGTTACGACCCAAGACGCACTGCAGGTGGACTCTGTCGGATTTGGTGACCACCTGGACGTGAGCTGAGTGGGAGAATAACTACTCAAGAGCCGGGGAGTCTACAAAATCAAGCGCACGTCCCGGGGTTCGCTCCTTGAGAAGTGGGTGAAGGTTACATGCCTCATTAACGATCTTTTCTCCTTGATGTCGATTCCGAATCGTAGTTGTACAGGAAGACCCATGGTTTCCCCTTGAGCCCATTGGGGGACAGCTCCAGAGGCATCTTTGCACATCGGGGCAGTCTTTGTCTCTTTATCACCAAAGCCGAAGCTGAGTGTTTATGGCTGAGTTATAAATCCCCAGAACATGGATTTCCTACCGCAAGTGCTGACTCAGCCGTAACTTTAGCAGTGCAAATGGCGCCACAGTAAAATGTATATATCAAAGTTGTGGCAACTATAAAGGTCTTTTAAAATCGAGTTGACATTGCAGTATGTTTCCTTGAGATAAGGTGAGGATTTACGTTCATAAATGGAATTGTGAAGCTTGAGACGCATAATTGCCAATTTGGGGTGTTGAGATTTGGGGATCTTTTGTCCTTGATCGTCACTGAGGACTTCCTCCCCCCCGCTTTTTTTTGTGGGAGGCGGTCTCCCGTTTTAGCTTTTAATCTGGCTTTGTACACAGAGACGAAGGCAGTTCTGAGGACCCCCTTGGTAAGTTCCCCCGGCAAAGTGCCTTTCGAGCCAACTCAGTTCAGCAAAGCGCTATGTTTTTGACTCCTGCCCCGTGCCAGGCATTTAACTGTGTACCCAGAATGTGGAATGAATGGGAGAACTTCAGCAAGCTCACAGTCTAGCCTGGAGAGTAGACTTTCACCTAATCATTCATTCGGCAAATACATCTTGAGTGCTTGTTAGGTACCAGCTGTTAATTCTGGGGAGCAGGGGTCAGGGCAGTAAACACAACCAACTCACTGTCCCCAACGAGTTTGGATGCCAATGGGGGAAGACACATGGCCAACAGACAGGTATGAAGTATACTGTAATACTGTGGAGTAAATGATGGATAATAAATAGAAGGATCCTATGAGATCACAGGAAAGAAACATTCAGGGGCACCTGGGTGGCTCAGTTGGGGAAGCGTCCAAATCCTTGGTTTCAGCTCAGGTCACGATCTCATGTTTTGTGAGATCGAACCCTGCGTTGGGCTCTGCACTGGCAGTGTGGAGCCTGCTTGGGATTTTCTCTCTCCCTCTCTCTCCTTCCCTTCTCTCTGTCTCTCCCTCTCTGTCCCTCCCTTGCTCACGGTACTCTCTCTCTCTCTCTCTCTCCAAATAAATAAATAAATGTTAAAAAAAAAAACAAGAAACGTTTGTATCTGCCTAAGAAAATCCAAAAATGAGGACAGATAGAAAATAGATCTGAATGTTGACAACTAGCTGTTCCCCGTGCAAGACGTGTTAAGCAGCACTGTGACTGGTGTCCAGGAAGTGTTTGGGGATAGCTCCTGGGGAAGGTAAAAATCAAGGCGATTCCTCATGAACTGCCCCCAAATCTTAGATTTCAAGCACTAATGAAATACAATAAAGTGCCTGTCTTAATAAGGTTGTGCTGGCAGTTGTGTGGAAGGTGGCAGAACTTGGCCATAATGGAGACGTCAGCCAAGGTCAGAGTGGGGGATGGAGGGGAACCCTCCAGGGAAGCCTGGTGGGCAGACAGCAGCGGGGATGAGGGTAAACGGGGAGATGAGTCCAGAGACGTCTGGGTGAGAACACGTCTCCTGTTTTCCCACGTTGGAGGATCATGTTGATCTTGACATTGAACCACTTCCTTTGGAGGTTATCATTCTGTCTCTGGCCTATTTCTGAAAGATCTCATCACACGCTGAAGGTTCATCAGTGACCCACAGCCTTAGCTGCCCGCCGCATGGCCACAGCTGGGCAGCACATGGCACTCGGAGAGAAATCGAAGGGGTTGCCAGAGAAGGACCCGCGACGCCCTGATCCCAACAGTCAATATGTACTCTCTTCCGAGTGCTCGATTAGGATTGCTCCATCGGCATGCCGACCCCTTGAAATGCACGCACGGCGTACATGTTCTGCATTGCAAAGTGCGTATTTTTAATATTGATCTGCCAGTATCCAACAGGCTTGATTGATTTTCACAGGACCTGGGAGAAAGACGGTGATAAACCAAAGGCGCTTACAACTTCATCAGCTCGAAGGACATGACTGTTTTCCCCTTCCTTGAACTTTGCTTGGCTCCCCAAGAAGATAACTTATTTTTATTTCTCTCTTTATTTCTTTATTTTGTATCAGCCTGTATTAAAGTCCTATAAATAACCCTGGAGACACACGAAACAGATTCATTTAATTTTCCTTTAGTTATCCTAAGTCGGAACAGATGTGTGTTTGTGATAGAAAAGGGGAGGGAGAGAATGAATCATAGGTGTGGGTAGAGGGAAGAGAAACCTACTGGCATTTGTGCTAGAAGGTCTGACTGATTTGGGAAGGTCGGCAAACAGTGCAGGCTCAGCCTGGCTGCG
The DNA here is from genome assembly GCF_022837055.1 of Prionailurus viverrinus. Classification (NCBI taxonomy): domain Eukaryota; kingdom Metazoa; phylum Chordata; class Mammalia; order Carnivora; family Felidae; genus Prionailurus; species Prionailurus viverrinus. Next base: position 21,443,054 of record NC_062576.1, on the reverse strand, counting down.
TCTGCTTGGGCGTCGTGACATCTGACCCCGCCAAGTCCCTAGGGATCCAAGACACCAAATAATACAGGGCCCGATCTCGCGAACCGTGAGACCGTGACCTGAGCTGAAAGCAAGAGTCAGATGCCAAACCAACTGAGCTCCCTGGGTGCCCTGATCGGGCATCTTTTGGTGCTGAGCCTTGGGCTAGAAGCTGGGGCCGTGGGAGGCGTAGTCCAGACTCTCGGGGACAGGGCATCTTCACCTGAAGGTGAGGGTGAGTATCTTTTGTGTTGCCCATAAGGATTTCCCGAGTGTCCCAACTCAGGCAGGAGGCTGGCTGGGGCATCAGGAATATGAGCCAGGATGAGGATAAACGCTCAAGGTCAGACATGGGTGGACAGCAATAACTTACCTCTGTGAATGTTCAGGGGGCATATATATAGTATATATACTATATATACCTGACATGATATACTAGGAAATTCAGTGCCAAGAGCAGATTGTCATGGGAGCGTTAGAAATCCCATTGCAGAAGGTGCGGAGGATATAGGGAAAGGTATAGAGGACGCATCCTGAGGAGCGGAGGGCCCCAAGAAGCAAGGAAGGTGTCAGAGTCCAACCACATAGTCTTGGGAGACAGAATGGGGTGCCTTTTTCGAAAGGATGAAAGAGGAAACCAGCACGGGAGTCCACTTGGCCAAAAGGTGAGGTTATGGAGATGTTTCACAGCACCGGCACAGTCTGATGGCATCGCCATCAGGATCATCAGAGCCGGGATTACAGCGGGGCGTCCCTAACCTTGATGTTCACCCAAGTCACCTGGGGATGTTGTTAACAGGCAGAACTGAATCACTAGGTCCGAGGCTGGCCTGAGATTGCGCACGTCAGACAAGCTCCTGGGTGGGCTGCGGGCCACACTTGGAGAACTGAGGGAAGCCAGAAGCCCCCGTAGGGTGGATTCAGCCAGGGAGGCATTAGGAGACACAACCCGCCATCTACATACAGGTGGACATCTGTCACCTGGGAAGTAACCACTGGAGGACGTTTCACGGAGATTCCGTGTGTTTCCACCTGCCATCCTTCATCTAACTCAGCACGGCACTGCCGAGTAGGTTTGATCATGCCCCGTTTGGCACAAACACGCACCATGAGGCAAAGTGACGTGTCTCATTTAACAAAGTTCCGGGGCTCGTGAGGGTCAGTGCACATGGTTCAGATCTCAAGAGGCATACGGAGGCGTCAGTCGGACACAGCCGATGCCAGCTAGGCTCGAACCCGGACTGTGGGGCCGTCCCTGTGAGTCCAGTGGGATCTTCCTGGATTGTAGGACCCAAGGCACGTAAAGGATTTTGCACCGGACTTAAGCTACGGAAACCTGAGCTCTTACGCAGAGGTTGGCGATCCTTGTGCGTAAAAAGACCTGATAGGACACATTTGGGGCTTTGAGCATTGCCTCGTCTCTGCTCCAACTGCTCAGCTCTGCCGTTTTATCAAGAAAGCAGCAGAGACGAGAAGTAAACAAACGGGTAAGGTCGCTCTCCAGTAAAATTCAATTTAGAAATAAAGCAGGGGGGCTGGCCGGAACGGCCCCCAGGCCCTGGTTTGCTGATCCCTGATAAAGATCATTATTATAATAATACTCTCAGCAAGGAGGCAGATACAAGAAGCCCGATGAGACGCCCAGGCAGGGTTGTAGAGAAGGCTCGTGCTCTGGGGTGGAAGCTTTGTTTAACTCACAAACAGATGGCAAAAGATGCTTCGGCCTTGCCCGGTCTGAATGGTTTGTCTCGTGAAAATGGAGAGTAAAACAAAGTAATTATAGGTAACTTAATGCCTGGTAATAACGGACTCCGTGATAGTGAAGCCGTTAGGGCCAATGAATAGTGACCTCGCTGCAGTTTATTGTATTGAAAAATACGAAGACGTTCCTCCTCTGAGGCCCCCAAATTACAGAATGAATCTCTCTGAGGCTGAGTCGACCAGCTAAGCGCTATCCGTCAGGGAAGGCGGCTTCATCGTGCCCGATAGCACCGGAAAAATCACGAATACCGACGCCCTGGACAATGCCCACCCACCCCGATTTCTGGTCATGCGGAAGTGGGGCATCACCAGAGTGGACTGGAGGAGGAGGCAGGGAAGTCTGAACGCCCTGGCTGTGGATATGTGGGCAGGTGGGGCACCCGGAGAAGGATTCGGGTGTAGGGGCCAAGCCCAGCCTGTGAGGCTCCCCTGGGAGCTGTCCCCTCTTATGTCCCCATCTCCTGCGCCCCAGCCCCTGGCAGTCCACAGAGAGGCAGATGTGGTTTGGTTTTGTCCTGTGTGTGTTGCTCACCTCTGCGTCCCCAAGGTTTGGTCTGCGGAAGGACGGGATACCTACACAGAATGAGTACGTGAGTGAGTCGTGTGAATGCGTGAGCAGTGTGAACGACCTTACGGAAATGAGCAGGAGACAGTAAACGATGGGGCTCGGGAACAGCAGCGACCAGCCTCCTAGAGAGCCTAGAAAGGCCCTCTGAGCCTTGGCTTAAGAGGGCTGTCCATTCAGGGGCACCTGGCTGGCTCCGTCGGTTAAGCGTCTGACTCTCGGTCCGGCTCCCAGGTCACGATCTCACAGTCCGTGAGTTGGACCCCCTGCATTGGGCTCCGCTGTGATAGCCCGGAGCCTGCTTGGGGTTCTCTCTCTGCCTCTCTCTTTCTACTCCTCCCCTGCTGCTCTCTCTCTTCTTTCAAAATGAATAAATAAAAATTTTAAAATATTTAAAAAAAAAAAAAAAGGAGGGCCGTTGATTCAGGAGGTCTCAAAACCAGCTAGGAAAGAAAGCTCTAGTCAAGCAAAGGATATCCGAAGGCGGCCGAAGGGGGTCCGGAGGATCGTCATAAGGAGATCATCCGTGCATTTCTATTTCTATGACGAAATACCACGAGTTCTGTCAACTCATTACATCTCTCTTGCCTAATTCCTATTTCCCCATCTCTCTTGTCTAATTCCTATTTACCCTTTACCCCTAGGCTACAATGTCACTCCTTCAAGGAAGAAGGCTCCGTGAGCAGGTGCACCACCCAGCCCCACACATCACACCTGCTCCCGAGCGCCCCAGGCCTCCCCTCTGATAGGACTCTGTGTACCCTGTGACTACTGGCTCATTTCTCACTCCATATCCAGAATATCTGCCCCGGCCAGAGTAGGGTCCAGGCATGTTTTCTTCATGGCTGCATCCCCAGTGACAAGTATAGAACCCAGCACAGTGGAATCTTCATTGGGATTTAACAGGTTGGGGCGTGAGTCTTCTTTATCCTAAGCACCCACGGACGGGGTTGCTGAGATGTGATCGTATCCCCGCGGCTGGCACCGGACCCACCCTGGACTCGGCTGTGTGGAGGAGGAAACCGCCTTTCCATCTGGCAGGGACTGGGGGGCGGGTGGGGAGGGGGGATCACGGATCGATCGACTGTTCGTTGGTTTAGCTGTAATATATGGGGTGTCTGCTAAGCGGCTGTTCTATTTTGATGCCAGTGATATATTCATAAATAAAATATCCGTCTGCAGATCAGGGTCACCAAGTGGAGAGAAAGACAGACACACGCACAGACACTTGGCGCACAGTAAATAATCTGTGAGTCTGGGGGTCTGGTCGGGACGCTGTGTGAGCGTAGAATCTGTGGCAGGCAGCTCATGCTGTCGGCAAGAATTCTTTCGCACTTTAATGGGCACACGGGACTCCTGGGACCTCGAAAGGCAGAATCCGCTTCCCTAAGTCCGTGGCGTGGGCCGGAGATTCTGTTTTCCTAATAAATCCCCCAGTGACGCTGTTGCCGTGGGTGGACGAGCCCTACTCTCAGCAGTGAAGGTTTCCAGAAGGGTGACGAAGGTGACAGGGTAAAGCCTTGGGGGGTGCAGAGAGGTTTGCAAGGTAGGGAAGAGAGGAAAGGCTCAACCGGGCTGGGCGAGGATGGTGTGGGCGATGCGGGAAGTCCGGCAGGACTGGCTCTGAGAGGGGGGACGGGGATGGCCAGGAGAAGGTCGCCGGTCCAGGTCCCCGACGTTCCTGCGTGCTGTGCTGAAGGCTTCGCACGGCTCTGGAAGGGGCTGGGAGCTACAGAGGCTCCCCCAGGAAGCAATCTACGGGAGTGTGTTCTAGAGACAGCATTTCACGGACAGGCTGAGAGTTAGTAATGTCGCTTTTCCAAAGATAAAATTAAAAAGAAAAATTCGAAACCAGAGGTACTCCTTTGAAAGCAGGGCTTCTCGACCTCGGCACTGTTGACTTGTATCCAGAGAATTCTTTCTTGTGTGCGTGGGGTCGGGGTGGGGGGTTCCCTGTGCACTGCAGGATACTGTAGCATCGCCCCACCAGGGGCCGGGAGCCTTCTCTCCCCCCCCAGCCCCAGCTGTGATGACCAAGAATGACTAGAGATGTTGCCAGATGTCCGCAGGGGTGCGAAATCGCCCACGGTTGAGAACCACTGCTCTGCGGTATGAAATGCTTTATTCTCTCTGTTTTGTTTTTTGTTTTTTTTGTTTTTTTTTTTTTTGTATTCTCTTCATGGAAGCCCATACCCTTCAAATATTCAGTAGCCCCCAAGATTCCTGGAATAGGTTCTATTGAAGAGCCTCACCTCTGAGCCAGATCGATCTGGCAGGAGAGGAGCCTGGCCTAGGGTAAGAAATACAAACGCACCTGCTTATAAATTCTGTTTTAAAAATAATAAAGTGACCTGCCTCTTTCCTCCCCTTCTTGGCCTTCCCCCCACCGTTCTGGATGTGCAGGCGCTGTTGAGGAAAACACAGTCATGTCATGCGAACGACAAATCCTTGACATCTGTGGATGGGCTTGGAATTCTAAGAATATGTTTAAGGTAAAATCATGCCTAAGGTAAACTCCCATAGATGACCTTGAACTTCTCGGAATTTCTTGTCCATCATAACGTCAGATCAGGCCGGCTGATTTTTACACGACCTGAGCAGATGTCCCCTGACCTTTCTGCCTTTAAATGTTCCCCGTGGTTGTGAACAAACGCAGGATGCCCGGTGAGGGAGTGTTGTTGCGGAAAACAACGAATGAGCAGAAAAAGCCCATACTTTTTTTAGTATGTATCATCTTGGAGTGTAGGGATGGAGACTGTGGAGCCTAGTGGTTAAGTAGCTTGAGCTTCGGCTTAAAATAGGCGGGGTTCGGGGCACCTGCGTGGCTCAGTCGGTTGAGCGTCCGACTTCGGCTCAGGCCATGATCTCACGGTTTGTGAGTTCGAGCCCCGCGTCGGGCTCTGTGCTGACAGCTCGGAGCCTGGAGCCCGCTTCGGATTCCGTGTCTCCCTCTCTCTCTGCTCCTCCCCCACTTGTGCTCTGTCTCTCTCAAAAATAAACAAACATTGAAAAAATCAACGAGTCGGCCACTCAACCGAGGCGTCCCCTCCGTAAACATTCTTAAGTGCAGACGGGTTTGATGACTGGGTGCAAGTTAAGCTACTTGCTCGGTTTCCACGTCTCTGAAAAGGGAGAACGGTCCCTTCTGAGTGACGGTTAAGTCCGTCGTTGGCAGGATGCCTTGCCTAATTCTGGCGCAGAGTAGAGGCTCATTGGACATTCGCTCTGCTATTGCTCTTCCCCGACACACCAAGATGGAAGATTGGACGGGAGAGCCACAGGTCGACCGTGTACGTGTACGGACTCGTGGGGGCTACAGTCCCGTGGGTGTTCATGGTGGTGGAGGTGATGTTGGGAGCCCTTCAGACAAATGTGAGCATCCTTACCCGGACCGCACCCCCCGGGCCAGCTCTGGGTCGTCCCTGCTCACCGTTGTACATGTTAGCTTCAGCCTCTGGGTCCGGAGGAGGCAGATACTTGACTTCTTTGGGTGAAGGCCGACTTTCTATAATGTGCACCTGTTTTCTCTTGCTCACCAAACCTTCAGGCAAGAGGTGTCACCTTTATTGACAAACTTCGCACGCCTTTCAAAGAATGAAACAAACAGGTATGAAACAGAAACTTCTTCTGGGCAAAAAAGAACCACAAAAAACAAAAAACAATCCCAAAGCCACACACGCGCGCGCGCGTGCACACACACACACAAAACACAAAAAACTTGGCTCTAGGCTGTGAATTTATTGATTTAGCCTCAACATGCTTCCTTTAAGATTTCCAAACATTAGGATCAGGTCAAAGGATCTTTTTGAGACAGACGGGTAGGAGCATTAATTATGGACTGGGGAACTGACATCAACTCTTGGTTTTTTTTACCTTTCTGCAAAGAGTAATAGCAATCCAGCCCAACACACACATGTTTTTAATGTTTATTTATTTTTGAGAGAGAGAGAGAGAGAGACCGAGCACGAGCAGGGGAGGGGCAGAGAAAGAGGGAAACGCAGAATCCGAAGCAGGCTCCAGGCTCCGAGCCGTCAGCGCAGAGCCCGACGCGGGGCTCAAACCCACCAACCGTGAGATCATGACCTGAGCCCAAGTCGGCCGCTCAACCGACTGAGCCACCCAGGTGTCCCTAACACACATTTTTGTTGGACAGTAACTTTATACCAGCTGCTGGCGATCCAAGTATGGGTAGAATAGCCTTTGTTTGTCTCTTGGGGAATAAAAATGTAGTGAGACAGTGGCGTCTTCATGGTTTTATCTGTTCTGTCAGAAAGTACGTGCACCAAAGATGGAAAACGTCATTGTCGTCATATTCCAGATGAGGACACTGACCCTCCGCATACTACAAAGTAGACTGCATTCATTCATTCGGTCTCTTAACCAATATCTGTTGGATGTGTGGTGTATGTCAGGCACTGGGTATCCGGTGATGAGCGCCATGGGTGATGGACTTCTGGAGTTTACAGCTTGAGTGAGGCCAGATGGCAGTAAACCGCTAAGAACGCAAGTGAGCAGAATTGGAAATTGTAGGGAGTGCTGTGAAGGAGCATGTGACAGGAGAGTTTCCACGGGGGCTGGGGATGAGGCTAATGGAAGTGACATTTGACTGAAATCTGTGGGATGAGTAGGGGCAGCTTGGTAAGAATGAGTGCTGTCATCCTGGCAGAGGGGAGGTGCCGAGGCAGACGGAAACCGGGCTCATTTAAGGAATGGAATTCAGGCCGGCGTGGAGGGCTCTGAGAGGTACGCGAGGAGGCTGGTGTGGGGGTTCCATCCCAAACGCCTCCAGGAGTCGGGCGGGTGACATATTTGTGTGACGGGAGCCAGTCCGGGATATGAAAACTGGAGCATGCGTGGGCTCCCCAGAGAAGACCTTCATCCTGTGGGAATGGGGGCCCCGGGTTAACAGATCTTTCCATTTTTTCCCCCAAGAACTTCGTAACTGTTACAGGTTTTAGACACGTCATGTTATGTTATGTTATGTTATGTTATGTTATGTCAAGTTATGTCATGTTATGTCATGTTATGTCATGTTATGTCGTGTTATGTTTTATTTTAATTATTCTTATTTATTTATCTACTTATTCATTTTTGAGAGAGAGCACGCAAGCAGTGGAGAGGCAGAGAGAGGGGGACAGAGGGTCTGAAGCGGGCTCTGCACTGACAGCAGCGAGCCCGACATGGGGTTCTAACTCGCGACCTGCGAGATCATGACCCGAGCCAAAGTCGGACACTTAACCAACTGAGCCACCCAGGTGTCCCGAGGTTGGAAACACATTTAACAGGTATCATTACAGGAACTAATTAGAGATGACGGGATATGTTGGGGGTCGGGGAAGACATCAAGAATTCTGTTTGTACAGTGTGAGTTGAGATGCCTGGTAAAATTTTTTTTTAATGTTTATTTTTGAGAGAGACAGAGGTAGAATGCGAGTGGGTTGGGGCAGAGGGAGAGGGAGACACAGAATCGGAAGCAGGCTCCTGGTTCTGAGCTGTCAGCACAGAGCCCGACGCGGGGCTCGAACTCACCAGCTGTGAGATCATGACCTGAGCCGACGTCAGCTGCTCAACCGACCGAGCCACCCAGGCGCCCCTGGAGACGCCTATGAGACGCACAAGTAGGGTGGCTGAGAAAGCAGTTGTACGGGTCAGTCTGAGGTCACGGCACAGGTGACTTTGGGAAGTTGCTGACCATAGCTGGATTCACACGCCATGGGATTTATGCCATCATGTAGGGAGGTCATACGGGATGAGAAGAGAGGAGGTCCAGGCCTGAGCTTTGGCACGTTCCAACATGGTAGGAGGAGGAGCAGGTGGAGGAGAAGGGCACAGGTTAGGAAGCTGAGAAAGACTGGCCAGTTGATCTGGGGGGAAATTAGGAAGGCTGGCGCCACCAGAGCCAAAAGAAGATAGTGTTCAGAGAGCATAGTTGAATCATGCCTGACTGCTGCTGGAAGGTAGAGTCAGATGGGACCTTAAATGTGTCCAGAGGGTTTGGCAGTAATCTTAGGAGACTGATAAGGAAAGAATCTGTATTTGAGGAGGTTAAAGAATGAAAGGGAGGAGGGAAAATGAATTCAGTACATAAACAGGTCTTCTAAAAAAACTTGGGCTATACAGTTGACCCTTGAACCAACGTTGGTTTGAACTGTGGGGGTCCACTTCTACCTGGATTTTTTTCAGTCAACAAAGGACAGTAGCATTGATGTATTTTCTCTGCCTTATGATTTCTTTAAATGTTTGTCTCTGAGAGAGAGAGAGAGACAGACAACAGACAAAGCGCGAGGTGGGGGGGCGGGGCGAGCAGAGAGTGAGGGAGACACAGAATCGGAAGCAGGCTCCAGGCTCTGAGCCGTCAGCACAGAGCCCGACGTGGGGCTCGAACCCACGAGCCGTGAGATCATGACCTGAGCCGAAGTCGGACGCTTAACCGACTGAGCCACCCAGGCGCCCCTCACCAGCTTTGTTTTCACTGCTCTTGCTTCTTTAAGTTTTCACCCCCGTTGTGCAGATCCATACACAGAAAGAACTCCAAACGAGGTTCTCTAGAATGACACTTCAGAATCCAGTTTTCTCTTTTCTGGAACTTACTCTGAGGAGGTGGCGGGTTTCTTGAGAGCTTCTTGTCTTGGGAGGAGACCCCCTAGTTGGACGATGCTCACAGTACTCAAAACTATATCCTGCCTTCATGTTACACAAAGCTATTGAATACCTACTGTCAGCCAGACTTGCCCGATCCTTCTTTCTTTTTCTATGTCCACGCTGGAAAGCTCAAGGGTGTGCTTTTCAAGTCTTCCAGGGCCTCCGCAAGGCAATTCTGTTGCCTGAACTCAAGGCGTCTATCAATGAGGAAGATCTATTGGTAAAAGAGGGATGAGCAAATTTCTGTAAGTAAATTGTCTCTTTTATTTATTTAGGAATGAGGTTTCAGCTGTGGCTTTTCTGTTTGCTTTTTATTTTTTTTATTAAAAAATTTTTTTAAATGTTTTTGTTTTTACTTTTAAGACAGAAGGAGACAGAGCATGAGCAGGGGAGGGGCAGAGAGAGGGGGAGACACAGACTCTGAAGCAGGCTCCAGGTTCTGAGCCGTCAGCACAGAGCCCGACGCGGGGCTTGGACTCACAGACGGTGAGATCATGACCTGAGCCAAAGTCGGACGCTCAACCGACCGAGCCACCCAGGCGCCCCTGTTTGCTTTTTAACCTGCAACTTCTGGCCCTATGTTCGTTCTCAAAAATCATAAAGTATACTTGATGGTCAAAGAGAGTCTAGAATTTAGGAAATGAAAGTTGTTTGGAGCTCTGGTTCCCTCTTACCGCCTCCCCACAAGGATCTGATACGCAACTCTAGCTTTCAGTCCTGCTCATGAATTGATCGACCGATGTGTTTGTTCAGTAAGTAAATGCTTACTGAGCTGGCACTTGAGGCATGAGTGGGGGCACTCTAGGTGGGTTATCACATCCATTGTGCTTAAGCAGGTCCCACTGGTGGAGACTGTGACCGTGGATGGTCCTGCTTGAGCATCTCGTACATACCCATGGCTTCAACTTTAGAACAAGGATGACTGAGAATGTTCGCTTTCTGTGTTCCTCCCACGAGCTTCAGGCATCAATATCCGAATGCTTACTTGACGTCTTCACTTGGGTAGCTCGGATTCAACTCCCATTCAACACACGACTTCGGTTTTTTTCCCAGTGCTCATGGGCTCAGTTAGATGGCTCTTGACCAACCCATCCCACATCCAGGGGACCTACATTGCACCTCTGCTAAAAATCCTTCTAGTCCTTTCCATTGCCCTCAGGATGAGAATAATTATCGCTCACTAGTAGTAACTAACACGCATTTTGGATGAGGCACGGTTCTGTGCTTTATGTAACTCAACCCATTTCCTCGATCACCCCATTTGAGCAAAACCAAAATTGCTGTGACCGTGACCCCTGCCCGCTCCTCCTGGTTTGTCTTTGTCTTTGTGATTTCCAGCTACAGTCTTTCCCTCTTTTATAAAAAGCAGTCCCTTCTCAGGTTGGACCTGAAGTAGACTGGCTTCTGGAAACCATCGTGTGAATTCAAAGCAAGTGCCCAGACTGATGACCAAGGGACCCGTGCCATCTTGAGTAACGGACATCAAGGTCCCTGGTCCAGCAGGAGAGAAGGGTTCTCGGTGTTAATTGTGCATTTGTGATTTTGCGGGGCTGGCCTTCTCTGACTCGGTCAGGATGCTGATTCCAAGTGAAAGGAGTCCCTTTTCAACTTGCGTTAGCAAGATACAGGAATTCACTGGAAGCATACTGAGCCTTCAGTACATCCCAGGGGTATAATGAGGTGAGCTCCGCCTCACAGGGAACTAGAGCCAGACACAGGCGGTAATCAGTATGGCGGGGGTAGGTCTCCGCCATCACTGTCTTGGGACCAGAGGTCAGTGCTTCCTGACCAGAGGTCAGGTCTACACAGTGTCCAGTTCTACACGGATGGAGGACCACTGACCAGCCTGGAATAGTGAACATTCCTCAGCTCGGTTCTGATCCCTTTGGAGAAATCATCCGAATGGCCCAGCTAGGACCAGGGATCTAGTTGGAGGTCGGGAGGGTGGAGTCAGGGAATGTCACCATGTCTGCTCAAGTGACAGGTGGGACGGTCGGGAGGGAAATGGTGGTCTGGCCGGAAACCCTAAAAGGTGCCGCTCTTGGCCTTAGCTTTGTCATCTTTAAAAGCTTTCTGAACACCTTGGTTTCTCCCAGCCTGCTCCCCGCACGGAGAGTTGAAGCTCACGGTCACGGATGACACCGTGGTACTCTTGAAATATAAACGGAATGCAGCCCAAACTCTCAAGATCTGGGGATTACGCACAGAAACCTCTTGTGCCATTTCCGCAAAGAAGCTACAAATCCCCTAAGTACCCGTGAAGGGGAGGCTTCCACTGGGGAAACCTCAGCGAAATCAAACAGTTTGCTCTGCTCTCATGTCCTATGAAGGGCTTTCTGTTTTCTCGCAGTGAACTTGGATTTAGTTCGCAAAGCCAAAGCCCCCCATTAGCACGGGAGATACAGCGTGTCACAGCAGGCGCCAGGCATCGCTAGGGTGTGATAATGCCACTGGGTCTCTGTCCCAGGGAAGCCTCATGTCCCAGAGTCCCTGTGTCCACGCCGGGTAGAATGTCTCACCCAGCCTTCCGCTGGTTCTCGATCATGTGAGTCCTGCCCGCTCTTCCTTTGCTGCTTTGCCGGTAACCCTGCGTCTCAAGGGGGAGACCAAGTCCTTCCTCCTTGTCTAGTGGTCTACCATCCAGGAGCCTTCGCTTAATGACCCCTCTTCCCTGAATACTTTAACAGTCCGACAGGCGTGGGCTTCCCAGAGCAGACTTTTACCCTGTGGGAGTGGGGGCCCTGTGGTAACAGATCTTTCCATTTGTTTCCCCCAAGAACTTCGTGATTGTTACAGGTTGGGAACACATTTTATTATATTTTATTTTAATTATTCTATTTTATTTTATTGACTTACTTAATTTTGAGAGAGAGCTTGCAAGTGAGGGAGGGGCAGAGGGAGGGGGACAGAGGATCCAAAGGGGGTTCCGCTCTGACAGCAGTGAGCCTGATGTGGGGTTCGAATTCGCGAACTACAAGGTCATGACCCAAGCTGAAGTTGGACGCTCAACCAACTGAACCACCCAGGCGCCCCAATCCCTGAATGCTTTTAAATTCTTGGTGCTATCTATATTGAGATGTGATTTACCGTGTATGAAATTCCCTTGTTTTAAGGGTACAGCTCAGTTGGTTTTGGCAAATTTACATAGTTGTGCGACTGTCGACACAGTCCAATTTAAAACATTTTCTCCTCTCCAGAAAGATCTTTCATGTTCTTTTGTAATCAAAACCCCATTCCTGCTCTCAACCCAGGCAACCACTAATCTCCTCTCCCGTCTCTGCAGATTTGCCTCGCTATGAATTCTAGGCTCCTGGCAGAGTCATTCCGTCCTCGAGGCTCCTAACGTTCTTTGTATGCACTTGCAGAAATGACCCGGTAATTGTTGTTTATGTGTGTGTTTCTCCAGCTAGAGTTCAGATACCAGACTGTTCTCTCATGCTGCGGGCTTATTAGCAGAACCCCTGCAGATAGTAGGTAGACTAGAACAGTCTATGTATGACTGAGCACAGGCACAGATTAAGTCTATCGTGTGATCTGGGGCAAACTTTCGCACCGTTCCTCTCTTAGAATAGCGTGGCTAACGTTTCCTGAGCGTTTTCTCTCGGCCGGATGCTCTGCCGGGTGTTCCTGTTGATAGTGAACCTCACGATCCTTTACGGAACCTTCACTTCAATTGAAGGAGTGCTTACTGTTGTTATTGGCATTTGCAGATAGGAAGACAGAGGCTAAGGGAGGCTAAGAACTCTCAGAAAGTAAAGTGACGGGGCCAGACCCCCAACCTGATTCTGTTGAGTCGAGAGATCCATTCTCTCTCTTTTATTTTTTAATTTTTTAAAAAGTTTATTTAGTTTGAGAGACAGAGAGAGAAAACGCGAGTCGGGGAGGGAGGGAGAGAGAGAGAATCCCAAGCAGGTTCTTCAGTGTCCGCGCAGAGCCTGTTGTAGGACTTAAACCTGTGAACTGTGAGATCATGACCTGAGCCAAAGTTGGATGCTTAACCAACTGAGCCACCCAGGTGCTGCGAGAGATCCTTTCTCTTGACCACAACGCTGCACTGCCTCCCAGCTGTGGACAGTGTGTCCATAAGACCCATACCGTAGGTGTTTCCTGGGATTGATATAGGTCTACAGTTTGTAGACTTTTAACTTGTGATTTGGTCGGTGAGTGCCCCCCCCCGCCGCTGGTGCATTCACTTCGGGGCCTCTCTGAAAGGGGTGAAAGTGTAGAACACTTTAAGCTCATTGGCCAAATTAGTGTGAACCCATTTGATTTTCCTGATCAGCTAAACCAACTGCATGCTTTCTTTCCTCATTGATTCCTTGCAGGCAATGACCCAGTGGAATATGAGGTAATAATAACAAATTTCACATTGGTAAAGCATTTTACAAAGAAACACACACACACACACACACACACACACACACACAACCTCCCTGAGAGCTTACTGGAAAGCTGGATTCTTTTGAGTTTTGAAGGATTCGTGTTCCACAGTTTTGAAATGTTGGAGGCAAATGGAGAGCAACATGTCGGCTGGGTTTGTGACCGTTTGGCCTTCCATGGCCCACAGACACTGGAAGAAGTGAGGCCCAGCTCCCTCGGGAAGGATCCTTCTAGGGGTTAGTAATACGAGTGAGAACCCGGATTCTCAGGCTGTGCCCTGTTCAGGGACTAGAGTAGATTTCACATGGAAAATTCTCACATTGGCTTGGGTCATGGTCAACAGACCTAAGTGCCTGCACGCTGGTAGGTGATGATGCTAGGAAAGAAGTGAGTCCAGCATGAGCCGATAGGGGATGGTGGGGATTGCGGTAAAAAGGAGAGAACAGCTTCCGCCTTCAGGGAGCAGGTGCTACTCAGCTCCAGCTCCTTGTTGTCTTAATTCTTCTGATTTTTAAAAAAATGTTTGTTTATTTATATTATTTTTTAAGTTTATTTATTTATTTTGAGAGAGACAGAAACGGCATGAGCAAGGGAGGGGCAGAGAAACAGGAAGAGAGAGAGAGAATACCATGCAGGCTCTTCCCTGGGAGCACGGAGTCCGGCACGGGGCTCGAACTTACAAAACCTGTGAGATCATGAACTGAGCTGAAAACCGAGAGTCAGATGCTTAACTGACTGAGCCATCCACGTGCCTCTATTTATTTATTTTTTTGAGAGAGAGAGCTTGTGCGGGGGAGAGCGGGGGAGGGGCAGGGAGAGAGACTCCCAAGCAGGCTCCATGCTGTCAGCACAGAGCCCGATTTGGGGCTTAAACTCATGAACTATGAGACCATAACCTGAGCCGAAATCAGGAGTCGGAGGCTTACCTGACTGAGCCACCCAGGCGCCCCGATTTTTCTGATTTTTTTAAAAGAAGCTGGAAATCTGGCCGCGGATCGAAAATCCCATGACTCGGCTATCTGTTCATCCGTCAGTTCAGCCAGTGTTTTTTGGGCACTTAACCGTGTGCCAAACTTGCTCCGGGTGCCGAGGATAAACTAAACAGAACAGACAAAGCCCTTGTCCTGCTCAGTCAGTTAGAAACGTATAGCACAAACGGATCACGCTGGCTGCTCAGCTTTGGTCCACGGACCACCTGTCTGCAGCCTCTGGCTTAGGCTCTCCAGCCCCCATCGGGGTGGGGGGGGGATCCCTGTAGCACTAACTGGCCTCTTCTCTGCCACGTCCCTGAGGGCCCCGTGGAGGCTGCTTCTGCTGTTTGGGGCTCTCTGCGTGGGGTGTCCGTGCTCAACCCCAGCTTCCCGTGGACCCTGAGACATCTGCTCTGCGTTTGCTACAATATGCACTTTGTGGGGGGAGAGCTCTCTCCCCACCAGGATTCAGAGCTTATCTTGGCTCCACAGAACCTTGCCTTTTGAATTTCTCATCATATATGTGTGTGTGTGTGTGTGTATGTGTGTGTGTGTATATTTAATGTTTATTTATTTTAGAAAGAGAGTGCAAGCAGGGCGGGGTGCGTAGAGAGAGGGAGACAGAAGATCTGAAGCTGAAGAGGGCTTTGAGCTGACAGCAGAGAGAGCCAGATGCAGGGCTCGAACTCAGGAACCGCGAGATCGTGACCTGCGCTGAAGTTGAGTGCGTAACCGACTGAGCCACGCGGGCGCCCCTCCTATCCATTATTCTGTTGCCCACTGGCCACAAATCGCCGACAATGTATGGGTTCACCTTGCGAAAAACGTGCCTTTCGGCAGACTCCAGCTCGCACCGTGGACAAATTTATCAGCTTAGCAGAGGAATTCTGTTCCACAGCTTGGGAAAGTCCACACACACGCTTAACTTTGCGATTTTGTCAACAGGCATCAAGGGACCCAGTTTTCAGATGCAAGGGATCCCTCACACCAGGGCTGGCAACAAACAAAAGTAAAAATCGCAAACAAAGTAACAACTCAAAGAGCGTCCATTATAATGTGGATGCAGAATCCTAAATGGGAGGTTTTCGAATGTAACAGCCACACCTCCAGATTATACACCACCTCCCGAAGGATTCAGGAGACCTCATCGTTTCTTTGCCCCCAGAGGGAGCCCTGTGGCCTTAATGACATCAGTGTTTTCCCTCAGGCTGACTTCTCTGGTCTCCCTAGGCAGCTCCTTAAGAAGTTGGCTGCAAAATCGCCCTCTTTCCCGGGAGGTCTTGGTCCCATGTCCCAGGACCCAAGCGCTATTCCCCAAACTCTCTCCTGCTGCCTTTCCCCCAGGGCCATGAGGAATGCACCCAGCGGGGCTCCTCGTGACCCATCCTGGGGCAGATGAGCTTTTCTGGGTTCCTAGCCTCCGTCCAGTCCAAGCTCTTCTACCTGGAGCCATGAAGGCACCTGAGAAGGTCAAGTGCAAAGGTGATGGCACAGAGGAGGTGGGGATGGTGGGATGTTTTGCATCGTGTCTGAGCAAAGTGAAAGTCAGAGAAGCCATACAAGGAGGAGACACGTGTGGACAGACGAGAGGGTTGGCAGATGACAGGTGAGGAAGCCGTCTCAGGAAGATTAAAGGTCATTTCCAAGGGCACACATCAGGAGCCAGAACTATTCTCCAGGTTTCCTGCCTTCTCATCTCCAGCCCTCCACGGTGGTAGCCCCCACCCCTGCCTGGACCCCTTGCCCCATGTGAACACCAAAGACAGGCAGGAATGCTCTGGAACTGCCACGCCTGGGCTTTCTCTGAGGCCTCGGGTCTCAAGCGACTTGACCCAACTCCAGGGAAACCGTGGGACGGTCAGGTTTCGGCACGAAAATCTCAAAGGCCTGGCCAGCGTGACCACCTGGAATGTCGGCACCAGGGAAGGGGAGAAAGAAAAAGGCTGTATTCAGCTCGTCAGACCAGGAGGAGGCAGGACGATGTCTCTCTTTGCTGACATTTGCAAGGCCAGGTGGCAGTGGTCAGACCTCAAGAATGTCAGTGCTTCTGGATGGGGCCTGGATGGGGCTCTTTGTCTCCACAGACCTTGCTGGGTCAACCCTAACTCCAGCCACTGCTGTCCTGGTCCTTCTGCTGCTTTGAAAGTGAAATTCGGTTCCCAGACCTGCTGTCCGGGCGGCTGAGTTGCAGTCTGGGAAATTCTTTTCTCTCTTCACAGAACTTCTTTCCTTTTTCTGTGCCTGCTGCATTCAGTTGTATTCTTTTGTTCATAAGTGACAGAAACCCACTCAGACTGGCCTAAGCAAAAAAAGTGCACAGTATTAATTTAAAAAGCTTCAGGCGGGGGCGCCTGGGTGGCGCAGTCGGTTAAGCGTCCGACTTCAGCCAGGTCACGATCTCGCGGTCCGTGAGTTCGAGCCCCGCGTCAGGCTCTGGGCTGATGGCTCGGAGCCTGGAGCCTGTTTCCGATTCTGTGTCTCCCTCTCTCTCTGCCCCTCCCCCGTTCATGCTCTGTCTCTCTCTGTCCCCAAAAAAATAAATAAAAACGTTGAAAAAAAAATTAAAAATAAATAAATAAATAAAAAAAAATAAAAATAAAAAAGTTTCAGGCATAGAAGGACGTCTTCAGGAATGGTTGGATCCAGTCTCATTCAGTGTGACAGCGGCTAAGAAGATGTTAACAGAAATCTTTTCTCCATCTCTTGTCTCTTTTTTCCCGCCTGCTGATACCAGCCTCAGCCTGGTCCTCCATGAATATTGGTAAGAGATCTGTTGGTCACTCCGGGTTTACATCATAGCGTGGTGGTCGAACCTCTCTGCGAAAGCTCCGGCAATCGCCTGGATGCTGTTCTTTGATGGACAGCTTGGATCGTGTGACCACTCCCGAATCACTGACGGGAACCAAACTCCCGTGGGCTGAGCTTTGATGATGAGTCCTCCTCGGATTTTTAGAGTGGAGTCAACCATGCCTAAGTCGCGTCGGCCGGGTGTAAGTAGGGGAGAAAGGGTGCTCGCGGACACAAATCTTCGATTCTGAACTCCATGGGAGAACGCATAACGCCTGGCCTTTCTACCATCGTATTTCCAGTGCTGAGCAAAACGTCAGGTGCACAGTATGCGCTCAATAAATGTTTGCTGAATCAAGTAATGTGCTCCCACAACACCCTCTTACCTCCTCTTCCTTAAATGCCAAACAGACTGTTTTACATTTGCTAACCCGTGGGTCCTCCTCCTTGGCCACACTGTGTCTGAGTCACCGTTTGCCTGCCGGCCACCAAGCACCGTGCCTGGCAACGGCAGGTACTCAGTAAATATTTATAAAAGGAGGAAAAACGAAACAGGGTCCTTAGAGATGGGGAAGTAATGCTAACCATGTTAGACGGATGATGATAGTTTGCGAGGTTGAACAAGCAGTGGAGAATAGAGTCTGGGGAAGTCCAAGGCCAATAGTCATCTGCCCGGGCTACCTCCAGGGCGTGTGTCAGCAGTGCAGGCTGGTGGACAGAGTGTTCTGGAGAAGGGATCTATTGGTCACAGTGCCCAAGGAGAGCTGCATACCCGCGGTACTGAGGCAGCGCTGGATAAAGGGGGCTCGTGGTGAGCAAGCTACTGTGTGTAGTGTTGGCCACGAGCTGCTTGGAGCACCCACGCGTGTGTCGCCGTGACCCCAGGAGGTAGGCGCTGTTACTGGTGACCTCCGCCCGTTACAGATGAGGAACGCCGTTAGACGTGTGCCCAGAGCCTCGTTTGAACCCAGGCAGGCGGCCCCCGCGGCCGGCACTGCTCATCTCCAGGCTGCGTGACTTCCTGCAAGGCTAGGAACTGGAAGAGAAAGGAAAGGAGGCTCAGAGGAGCTCTGATGCTGAGGTCGATGTCGTGGGGCTACTTCTTGGTGCGGTGCCCTCATGCAGGTGGCTTCTCCAAAGCGTCATTTCCTGTTCTGCAAAGTAGGTATGAAAGAATAGAGGACCTCCTAAGGGAAGAAGGAAGGCCCCGGGCAAAACCGTGAGCTTGGGTTCGGGAGACCTAAACTCAAACCTGGCTTTGCTCAGTGGAGTGGAAAAGCCCGGCCCTGGGGCGGAGCGTCAGGATGGGCGGGGTTATGCCTCAGTAACAAGTCGGGCCCAGCGCCCAGAGGTGTGGGACAGCCAAGGGCTTTTTTTCATGTTTGCTGTGCGTCCACCATGGCTCTGCGGGAGCTGTCTCCTCACCTGGGGACCCACGCTCCCCAGACAGCCGCCATCCAGGACGCTGGTTTCGTCATAGCGCGGAGAAAGTCGCAAGTTGTAGGTGCTCTGGCTCTCAGACCTCCCGCTGGAAGGGACACCCTCTCCTTTGGCTCACTGGGTGTCCAAAGCGAGTCACAGGTCACAGCTGCCTCTGAAAGGGCAGGGGAGGGTGACCTCCGCATGCACCTGTAAGGAGAGAGAACCAGAAACATGGCGGCCGTCTCAGATCCAGAATCCATGTGACCTTGAAAGGGCCCCCTTCCCCCACTGGTCCTCTCAGTCTCCCCCTTGTGTAAGACGAGGCCAATCGTGAGGTGCCTGGGTGGCTCAGTCGGTTAACCGGCTGACTTGGGCTCAGGTCACGATCTCGCGGTCCGCGAGTTCGAGCCCCGCATCGGGCTCTGGGCTGATGGCTCAGAGCCTGGAGCCTGCTTCTGATTCTGTGTCTCCCTCTCTCTCTGCCCCTCCCCCGTTCATGCTGTGTCTCTCTCTGTCTCAAAAATAAATAAACGTTAAAAAAGAAATTAAAAAAAAAAGAATAAATAAACATTTAAAAAAGAAAAAAAAAAGATGAGGCCAATCACTCGAAACTCTTGTTGGAGGATTGAATGTCGCCCACAAAAAAAAATGCCTTTTTAAAATGCAACGTTGGTGCTCCAATAAGTGATTTTTCCTTCTTTCTGTTGCCCCTCTCCTGCTCCCTGCTGCATTTTTTTTTCTACCAGCCGCGAAACCCTTGCCTCCCTCTGCCCGCCCCCCCCCACCACCCCACAGAGAACAGTTCACAAATGTGCCTCCTCTCCCCCAGGGCCGTGGCTTTTACACAGTCGGGTAATACATTTTTATTTCCTTGCAGGAGCAAGGCCTAAAAATAGATAAAGTGCAGGGCACACACGATAACCATGCGATGTATTGACCCAGCCACGAGTTTATCTTGGTGAAATTCAAATTCGCTCTTTATTCCCGAAAGCAAGAGCACCTTCGATGGGCAGTTACGGAGGCATTACCGGGGCCATTTGGCAATAAAATGTGACTGACTTCATTATGTAGTATGGAGACAAGGAAGACCCGGTCTTAAATCACAGGCCTGCCGGCCGGGATGCATTCGGCACAGGCCTGTGCAGATGCGGTCTGTTTGGCGGGAGACCGCGTTGCAGAGAGGGAGGCTCTACTAAAATGCGGGATTATCCTGAGTTCTTTCGTTTAGCTCCGTGCCCAAAGGTAATTTATTTGGACCGTGGAGCGGGGCCGTAGGGTTCTGTCTGGGGCCCGCCAGCACCTCTGGCCACAGTCGCTCTGCCTTCAAGGCTCTCCGTCTCTTAGAGGTATCGTGGCGGATGGCCGCCTCTTCGCTTCCAGCGGGTAGATTGTGGGGAGACGCTTCTACTGGAAGGGTCCCCCAAGGCTGCGTTTCTCTTTAGTCGTGCCTTTTGAAAAGAAGAGAGCAAGACGCTGTTACAGGCGCACCTGGTGTAGGTATCGCGGGTCCGGTTCTGGAACACCACCATAAAGTGAATCGTGCCATAGAGCTTGTCACGTGTCTCTTTTGGCTTCCCCGTCCACAAAAAAGTCAACGTTTACGCTTTCCCGTAGTTTGTTTGTTTTTTTTTAATTTTTCAATGTGTTTATTCATTTTGTGAGAGACAGTGTGAGCGAGGGAGGGGCAGAGAGAGAGAGGGAGACACAGAATGTGAAGGAGGCTCCAGGCTCTGAGCTGTCAGCACCGAGCCCGACGTGGGGCTCGAACCCAGGCTCGGACACAAGATCATGACCTAGCTGAAGTCGGACGCTCAACTGAGTGAGCCACCCAGGCGCCCCGATATACCATAGTCTGTTAAGTGTGCAATAGCATTATGTCTAAAAAAAAAAAAGACTGTGTCTATCTTAATGAGAAAGAGACGGCATTGTTAAAGAATCCTCACTATCATCTGAGCTTATGTCGCATTGCAGTCACTGATCGCTGATCACCCTAGCAAATATAATAATAAAACAGGTTGGAGTTGAGAATTATGGAGGCGTGACCCAGAGACACGAAGTGAGCAGGTGCCGTGGGAGAATGACACCGATAGACTTACTCGACGCAGGGTTGCCACAAACCTTTGTAAAAGCTTCTAGACATAGCAGTATCGACAAAGCGCAATAAATCGAGGGATGCCTGCATTTAAAGTTCATCCCCCCAGTGTCTCCTCGCCAGTCCCACCCCGTAAACGGCAGCGTATGCACTCTGTAAGACCATTTGCCGCCTGTGAGTGCTTGGCTGATGGCCCATTCTCTGCGCAGGGCACCTGGGTGGCTCAGTCGGTTAAGCGTCAGACTTCCGCTCAGGTCATGATCTCACGGTTTGCGAGTTCGAGCCCCACTTCGGGCTCTGTGCTGTGAGTGTGGAGCCTGCTTGGGATCCTCTGTCCCCCTCTCTCTCTGCCCCTCCCCTGCTCAACTCTCTTTTGAAAATGAATAAATATTAAAAAAAAAAAACTTCGGGGCGCCTGGGTGGCGCAGTCGGTTAAGCGTCCGACTTCAGCCAGGTCACGATCTCGCGGTCTGTGAGTTCGAGCCCCGCGTCGGGCTCTGGGCTGATGGCTCAGAGCCTGGAGCCTGTTTCCGATTCTGTGTCTCCCTCTCTCTCCGCCCCTCCCCCGTTCATGCTCTGTCTCTCTCTGCCCCAAAAGTAAATAAACGTTGAAAAAAACAATTAAAAAAAAAACAAAACAAAAAAAAAAAAAACTTCATTCTTAATCATTCTTCTTCATTCTTGATCATCTCTTATCGACCCCTTGCCTGGATGAGGGGCCCGAAGAAGGGACCCCTTCCAGGTAGAACAGCTTCTAGGTGGCAGAACTGCTCTTAAAACTCTAGGCCTCTGCCACCGTTCCATAGACGGTGGTGAGATTCGGGCGCTGAATTTTCTCGAAAGACGGGACCCGGGGGGCAGGTCCCAGACGACGTGGAACTTTTCCCATCTCTCCTGGCCTCGCCTGTCAACGACAGGTGCCTGTCCCCAGCGTTCCCCGTCCTACATTTTGCCGGAGAGGTTCCGGGCCATTCACACCCCAGCTTGTCTCTCATCCCACCTCGCTGTCTGCCTCCTGCACTCAGACACCCAGCTCTCGGGCAATCTCATTAAACCGGCTTTAATTACTGATGTGAAGGCGAGGAGAGACTCCTCCGGTGCTCACCCCCGCCACTGCCATTATTGATTGGCTGCCGAGACAGTTTCTGTTAGACAGCAGATTAGAAGAGGTTAGTTTCCTAATTCTCCACCACTCTTCCTGGCGATAATTGCTTCCCAGGTGAAGCGTCCTCCCGCACAAGAGGCGTCTTGCATCGGTTTTCCACCTTCGCTCGCTTTTGAAGTCGGGTTTAGCACAGCTGGGAGATCTGTATGGTCCCTGTTTCTCGGGGCAGAAAGCAGATGTGAGGTGCCATGGTGAAGGTTGGCCTTGCTTTAGGAACGCTCTGGCAGTCGTCCCAAGGTCAGAGTATCTCTACTGTTTCCTCTGCTCGCCCTGAGGGTGCTGAGTCATACCTGCGTCACACCTGGTTTTCCCAGTGCCTGGGATATATTTGCCGTTATCTCACAAAGGACCGGGTGATTCCTGAGGTTTTTCCGATCTCAAGCTTCCTTGATCATTCCTGGCAAGAGGGTCTTGCCTCTGGAGTAGGTCTCTTTCTGGCTTGTTTCTAAGTGTCTGTTCCCCGTTTGACTATTGATACCCTACTACCCTCCAAACACCGACCGACATGATTTCATAGGCAAAGGGTAGGTGACCAGGCTGATAGGTAGGGTCTGGAAACCGTTACCAATTACAGTGATGGATGGGACTGAGGTTATTTACAAAGACTCATTCTTACCCCGGGAGATAGGAGATGGAGCTCTCAAAAGAGATGCACCAGCGTGTGGAAGAAGGAGCCAGTGAGTTCCAATGTGGCCCCAGACGACAGAATCCCCTCGAATGGGAAAGGAAGCGGGCTGAGGGGCCAATTTTATGTTCTCGTGGGAAATAACATTAATGATCAGCTCTTAGAAAAGACAGGGCTGGTGGCGTGGCACCGTGGGCTCCGGGCATGTTCACACGGAGGCTGCTTGCTTGGCTTCCTGAGCCTTGGTGGAGGCACGCGTGTGGGACTCTGGACTTGGCGGTCTTCTTTGGAAGAATACCAAAGAGCAGGGCTCGTGAAATCCCAGTGCCGTTGTGGGCCAGGCACCGGCCAGATGTGGACTGTGGCCAACCGGAGGGCATCTTCCCTTGATACAGACCTTCAGCTGGTGGCTGCCGTTGGGTAACATGGGCTCCATGTTGCCAGGCGTGGGGGATGTTTCAAAAGCCAGGAATGTCGACCTGTATGTAAGATCTGCCACATGATAAAACTGTCAGCTCAAGTTAAACCAGGTGCATTGGGACACCAGGACTCTGGGCTTCTGAGTAACTGATGGAGCCATCTCCATTTCGTTCCTGTTGACATGACAGTGATGTATCTACTTGACGAAGACCCCATTCTGTGGATTTCCGGTGACAGAAGCCTGGAATGGGATGGATCGTTCTTTGTGCACCTGGACGAAGACTTCCCCTCACGATGCGTGGGTCCACCGGTGATCCTTTGTGTTCACTTGTGTCCTACCAAGTCTTTTAATCTTGGTATGCGATTCGACAAGGACCTAGAGGGTCCTACTGATCAGACATGCAGATGATACAAAGCCAAGTATGGCCGTTATTGAGAGGCACGATGCAATCAGGACTCAGGACCATCTGATCCAGTGAGAAAGCTTGAGAGACGCCACTAGGTTGAAATTGAGTAGGGGCTAAGGCAAAGTCTTACATTTGGGCCTCGCGCAAATTGCTTTCTCACGAAATCAGAAGGAAAACCCAAGTTGGAACGTGTATATGTAGAAGAAGGGCGGGGTGGGGTGGAGAATAGGTTCTGGGATGATTTGTTTGACCATCCTATAGCCAGCAGTTTGATAAAGATGATAAAGTTGAGGTCAAAACATATAGATGGTCATCCACTCATCATTTCCTACTAAGCATTTTCTCTGTGCCAGCTACGTGTAGGGAATAAAGAGAGGAATATGACTGGGGTCCTGCTCTTGAGGTTTTCCCAGTAACCGATTCGGATACTTTACAGTCCGGCGGAATACATTTTATGGAGATTTCTACGGAGTACTACGGAATCCAGAATAGACCGTGCCTACTTTTCTCGTATTCTGTAATTTCACACAGAAAGCAAAATAAGATGGTGTTTTTTTTTTGTTTTAAGATCAAGATATAATATGTTGACACATAACATTATATTAGTTTCAGATGCACAATATAACGGTTCGATATTTGCGGACATCGCATAACGACCACTCCAATAAGTTTGGATCACATTCATCCCGATGCCTAGTTACAAAAATTCTTGTTGCTCTTGGGGGGAAGACTTTGAACAAAATGAGGTTTTGAAGGAAGAATAGGAGTTTTTCGTGTGAAAAAATGGAGAGTACGGTCACAGGGGTAGCAATGGTGGGTATTTGGGCTTCTTGGCACTGATATTTGGCCCTTGGCTTTATGAGGCTTGGTGCTTTGTATGAAGTTGACTCCTCTCCCGAACCTCAGTCTGGAAAGCAGGACCGGTGCAGACAGGACATTCTGTCTTTGGGCTACCCAGGTTGGACCGATTAGGGATAAGGAGACACCTTTCTGGCACTCTTCTTTGAGTTGATAGGACGGTTGACTATCTTTCTAGCTGGTTGCCAACAAGAAAGATCATAGATGCAGGAACTTACTGCAACCGGGTGGTGAGTTTATGGGAGGTGAGAATGGAATCAGTATCGAGGAAACAAAGGTAAGAAACGAAGCACAGGTAATTCTGCCCCACACTGTCATTTGAACCTTCCACCACCAAATGGTGCTTGAAGTGTCCCCCGTGGACGGGGTGGTCACAAAGACTTGTCAATTCACTTTTACTTTCCTTCTATCATTGTGAGTGGAATCATCTGTCAGTTTCAAATAATGGGAATCCGGTGTGATTTTATTTACCCGGGTGGTCATAAGAAAGAAAAGATGTTCTGGGTGGAGGCACAGCATGGGTGGAACTCAGAGGCGCAGGGGAATGCTGTGTGCTCCTGGGATCCGACTGGTGTGGGACGCGGGGCATACAGAGGATGCTGTGGGTGATGCAGGTGGAAAGGGTAGAGGCTATATTACAAAGACCCTTGGCGACCCCCTAGCTTACACTGTTCCGTGTCGCTTGTCATCACTGAGATGCTAACTACAGCTTAAGAAAAAAATTTTTTTTAACACTTATTTGAGAGAGACAGAGCGTGAGTTGGTAAGGGGCAGAAAGACAGGGAGACACCGAATCCGAAGCAGGCTTCAGGCTCTGAGCTGTCAGCGCAGAGCCCTATGTGGGGCTCGAACTCCGGGACCTCAAGATTGTGACCTGAGCCGAGGTCAGACACTTAACCGACTGAGCCACTCCGGCGCCCCACTAACTACCGCGTTTAACCGCACAAAGCTCTGATCCCTTGGGTGAAGGTTCCGTGGATATTGTTCAGAACATAGCCAGTGCTGGTACATTTATTTACGTGTTTTGTCCTCCCCGTGACACGGTGAAGTTAGCGAGTGTACCCGTGTTGTGAAAACACCAGCAGGAACAGAGCGATTTCGCGGTTAGCTCGAGATTACCTAGGATCCCAGCTCCGCAGCGTCCGGGGGTCCACTGGTGGGAGCGGGTGGCCCTCTGGCCACAGGGAGGCAGGAGGGGCCAGAAGAGACGGAACCATCACGCCAGCATGGGCTTCCTGGGGCAGCTGGCATTCTGGAGCAGCTCTGGCTGACTTCTCTAGCTTCAGGGATGCTTCCAAGTTCGCCTTCCACTACAAGTGCTGAAACTTAACCTTCACTGTCCCTGCGGACCCCAATAACAGTAGTCTTTTCCCACAGCCAAGCACGGCATTAGCGGTAGTCACCGGTGAGGACAGCTGGGCCCAGCAGGGCAAGGAGCTCAGTGCAAACAGAAACTAAAAGCCCAATTCTGGACCCTCAGGAGGCCCCGGGGAAACTCTCCCAGAAAACAGCTGGGAGACAGTTGCAGTCCTGGCCTGATGAGGTCGGGGACTTAGGAGTTGGATATATTTCATTGTCTTTTTATGGGGCCGGGGGGGGAAAGAAGTGTGCATTTTCCTGCTAGGGATTCGTGCATTTGTGCGTAAAAACAAGCCGGACCACATTCACCTATCTCTTCCTCAACAATACGGAGTCTATTGGAAAGATCGCCACGGAGATAGGGAGCTGGTGCCTGTTTTTAAGAAAGACACAGTAATAAAATCCTCCCAAGGTTTTATCTGCCGTATTAAAAATGAAAAGAAAGAAAGAAAAAAAAGCCCTCTTTCAATTCCCAAGACTTGCCAACCTCCTTCCCGCCTCCAGGCCTGGGCGCCCGGAGAGCATTCTCCTTGTTCCATTTTCCAGGCCTCCCGTTGGCCTCCCTTTGTCCTTGGGGCCTGAGTTGAAATGTCACCACATCAGAGCATTCACGCCATTCTCTGATCTGGGTAAGGCAGATTTTTCTTCTGTTTGTTTGCACGACGCTCTCTGTTTTTCCTTGGCAACGCTTCTTACCTTGGCAATGAGTAAGTAAGGCAGGTGACTCTTTATGCTCTTTGCTCCCGGCTAAACTAGGAGTTCTATAAGGGCAGTTTCTGCGTCGTCCTGCTCGTGACCCCAGCCCTAGAGTCTCGTGGGGTAGCTCACACTGTGAGTGGTTGGTGGTGATTGTTTTCGTTGAATGTGTCGCGTTGTTCCTTCTGACTCCAAACCGGGTGTGTTTGATGGCTTGGCTTGTGAAGTCTCTGTGTGGAGATCAGAAACACATCTTGTTGGGCCAGGTGGGGACAGTGGCCCAGGGGAGCTCAGACCTTGACCCAAAGGGGACAGATGCCAGTTTATCAACTGTTTGCTTGCCTTGCAAGCCAAGTGGACCCAATGTGGGCAGGTCTTGCAATTTTGTTAGGATTTTTTTTTTTTTATTTCATTTTGAGAGAGAGAGAGGGAGTGGGAGGGACAGAGACAGGGGAGAAGAAGCGAGAATCCCAAGCAGGCTCTGCACTGCCATTGCAGGGCTCGATCCCACGAACCATGAGAGCATGACCTGAGCTGAAATCAAGAGTTGGGTGCTCAACCGACAGAGCCACCCCGGCGCCCCTTGTTAGCAAAGTTTTGAAGCCTTGATTTTATGGGTTCCTTCTAAGGTTGACAACATTTTTCAAAAGTGCATGCTTCTCTTGGCCAAGACGCTCCCGGGTGGGAGCTGGACCCGGCCGATGGGCCGTGGTTGGTCTCCTCATGCGAGAAGCTCAACCACACGTGCCTTGTTGCTCTGCCCAGGCTGCACCCGGAGGGGAGAATTCCAGCCTCGGTACCATTTTAAACATGCTTGTTGAAAACCGGAGGCAAAAATAGGGCAGCCAGAACGATGGAGGGTCTGAAACCATGCCATGAAAGGAGCTGTTGCCCAAAGTGCAGATCGGTCATGTGACTTTTCAGCCTTACTGCCCTGGCTCTCCCAGGGTGGTGCCCGATTTATCAGACAAGAACCTGGACCCCAAAGTTTCTGGAATTACGACCAGAAACATGTGGGTGGTAGGTGGGTAATGAGGGAGATTATTAACAAATACGTGGGTGATTGTGCACCCACATGGACGTGGTCCTTCCTCCAAGCAGACCCCTGAGGAGGTCCTAGCGTTATTCCAATTACATGGCAGTTTCCCAGCTATTCTGAGAAGTGCTCTTTGGAAATTGCCATCGGAGCCTGAACATAATTTTTAAATATCCTCAATTGTGACAGATCTCCAGATTTGATTCTTTGAAGCAGCCAAGAATTATTTGGAGCTAAGTCTGCTGAATTAGCCTGATGATTAAGCTTAACTGTACTGGTTAGGGCCACCGTGATGGGCAATCAAGCCTTAACGAGAACACGGCCAGGACCCAAGCGTGCGAGGATCAGACACATGGCCAGTGGGGAAGAGGGAGGACACAGAACCAAGTGGAGCCTCACTTAGTCAGGGTGGGATGTGGGCTTAGGGTGTTCTTCTCCAGAATGCTCAGGCCCGTGGCGTTAAATCCAGAAGGCAAAGCAGAAACAAGCATGGTTTAGAAGGCCTGGTGTGAGCCGGGATTTACGGAATGAACCAGAATATTGGAGCCAGGTCCTCCTGCATCATGGACTACAGGGTTTGCTCAAGGGCGTGGAGAGCAGAGCCAGGCTCTGGCAAAAAGATTTGTAAGAGTGAGGTACAGGGGCACCTGGGTGGCTCAGTCGGTTGAGCGTCCGGCTTCAGCTCAGGTCATGGTCTCGCGGTTCGTGAGTTGAAGCCCTTCATCGGGGCTCATTGATCTTGGTGTGGAGCCTGCTTCTCTGTATCCCTTTCTCTCTGCTTCTCTCTCTCTCTCTGTCTCTGTCTCTCTCTCTCAAAAATAAATAAGAACATTAAAAAAAAAAAGAGCGATGTCCATATGGTAGGAATAGGGGTTTAGGAGGAACCTCCCGTTCTCTGGGGACAGTGGAGCATGAAGCAGGTTGGCCAGATGGACGAACGTGCTTATCAAGACAGAAGCTCTGTGCCTCAGTGAGCTCTCTACTGAGTCCTTCTCAGCCCGAGTGGCCTGCTCTCTGGCTTTCTCCGCATCATCTCCTTACCACCCTCCCCCTTGCTCTCTGAGCTTCAGCCAGAAAAGGCAGCCAGTGCCTTTCTTTCTGTTCTTTGAACACGTCTCCTTCGTTTCTGCTCTGGGGCCTGGGCTCTTGGCTGTCATTCTTGTGGGACACGCTTCCTTTGGACTTCCACTTGGCCGGCTCTTTCTTGCGGAGGTCTCAACTCAGATGCTAACATCTCAGCAGGGCCTTCCCTGACCATGCAGACCAACGTAGTTTCCCTCCGTGCCCCCAGTTACTTTCAACCCAGTGCCCTACTTTGTGTCCTTCCTAGCATGTCCGAACTCACGTTGCGTATTTGCTCACTTCTGTATTACCCACCTGCCCGCACTAGAGCGGAATTCGACGAGGACAGGGTCTTTGTTTTCTCTTTGATCCTCAGGGCGGTAACTGGACATGACTCATGACAGGTGCTGCATCCACGTCTGCAGGATGAATCAACAAATGAAAGATTGCTTGGTCCATCAGATAGAATTAGCCCCTTTGGGGGGGGGGTGGGGAGGAGGGGCGGGTGAAAGAATTCAGGGAATGAATAGAATCTCGCCCCCGTGTCACCTGGTCCCACAGTTATTGGGCAGCCAGTTTTAGATAAGGGGGGGGGGACTGTTGCAGTTGCTGGGCTTTAGAATTCGGTAGTATGATAGGTCCTGGGGCCCCAAACTTGGGGACTAGGGGAGGAGAAGCAGGAGCTGCTGGAATGTCCATCACAGAATGAACCACAAAAAAAGTGGTTCCTGAAAAATCTGGCCAGTAGAATTCCAGACAGAATGGCGTCACCAACAAGTGAGTGCATTCCAAGTGTGTGCTGGGCAGTTCGTCGCATGGGGTTTTAACTGCCTGTCTAACTGAACTGGTCTCCTCGTGACAGCCTCAGGGAGAAGGGTCCTCCGCCATCCCGTATCCTTTCTCGAAGAGCAGTGAAAGAGCCTTCCGTTATTCCAGGCTGACTTATTCTTTGAAATAATTTGTGCCTCCACAGACTTCTTACCGTGGAGCCTTTATTTTATATTAGAATTTACCGTGATGTGTGATCTCTACCTTGGCTCATCTTTTTTTTTTTTTTTTTTAATTTCTTTTTTAACGTTTATTTATTTTTGGAACAGAGAGAGACAGAGCATGAACAGGGGAGGGGCAGAGAGAGAGGGAGACACAGAATCGGAAACAGGCTCCAGGCTCCGAGCCATCAGCCCAGAGCCCGATGCGGGGCTCGAACTCACACACCGCGAGATCGTGACCTGGCTGAAGTCGGACGCTTAACCGACTGCGCCACCCAGGCGCCCCTACCTTGGCTCATCTTTAACCTCGGTCGGACCGGGAGAGTGTTTTCTTTGTCTTAAAGGTTAAATAAATGAGGCCACCTGGGTGGCTTAGTTGACTGAGCATCAGACTCTTGGTTTCGGCTCCGGTCGTGATCTCATGGTGGTAAGATCACGCCCCGAGCTGGGCTGCAGTTCAGCAAACGATCCACTTTATGAACACAAAGTGGTAACAATCGCCATAACCATATACTAATAGTGAAGTCTGTAAAACAGAGCCTGTGCCAACCCCCAGCCATCTCTGTTCTAAGCCATCGGAGTCTAAGCGCTGGGACGTTCTCAGGCATTCGGGGCAGGCCAGAGAATGGAACTCTTTGCACCGAGATACCTTCTGCAGAAGGATCTGGAGGGTGCGGTGGCTGTTCCAACATGAGGACTGGATGAAACCCATCAAATCGGGGGGATACCGCCCAATTCTGAAGGCTCCAGAGCGCCATGAGGGACTGTTGGTGAGATCACCGAAAAGTGCCGGGTGTAAAAGTGGAGAGCGGCCCTGGAAAACATGCTAATGAGAAAGGCGTGGGAGGGAAGGCAGCCAAATGATAGGAGTGGATCCGTTCATTCATTCATTCATTCATTCACCCGTTCGCGTCATCATGTAGCCAGTATTGTGTGACGTTCTGGGGCTGTTGAGATGATGGGTGACTTTCCTTCTGTTCTCCTTCCCCAACTTTTCAATTGGGACAGAGTATTTCTATTCAAGAACAAAAACAAAAAAACGAGAAAGCGGAGGCTGATCTCCTTGTAAAAGCAAAATCATTCTTGTAAAGCTCTCACAGTCAAAGGGATGGCTGAACAGAACACCGGACTCCTTTATGGATCTCACTTTCGAGCTCTGTTACCAAACGCTGATGTAAAGCCGACAGTGACATAATCATCGCAATAAACAACGTACGTGTGCCAGGTTGCAGTTTTCCAGGGCCATTCATGAGCGATCTTACTTAATCCCCGGGATAGCCTGGATAGACGTTAAGAATTTTGAGACGGGGTCAGACCTGTGGTCATTTCTGCTCTGTGGTTTATGTATCCTTACGTGCTTGGCCTTTTCCTAACCCCGAGCTCAAACGTACTTTGTACGCGGAGATACTTAACTCTAAATCTCTCTCAGATGATTTGTTCAAAGCTTAAATAAGCCCCACGTCAGCAGTGGCGCGTGGGGAACCTTTCTTCATCTAAGAGACGTGATGACATCCTTGTGGCCTGTCCCTTCCTTTCTGTACCCACCCCCCCGCGTCTGTCGTTCCCTGATGGAAAAGCCTTCTTTTCTGCATTTGTGAGATCTTGGTACCTGGAGGTGGCACGGGGCCACGAATGTCCGCAGAGAGACGAGCCATCAGTAAGAGCCCTCGGAGCACCATCTAGGCTCCCAGAAACCTCCGTCTCGTTCTGAGCCTCTCTCCCTTTCTCCTGGCTGCACGTTCGGACGCAATTTCACGCTGCTCCGTTCCTTGTTACTTGCTCATCCTTTCGAACAACAGCTTTTTTAATGTTTCAACTTCACTAGTAAAGTCTGCCCATGTACCACTTACGAAGTGAACAGGACATCATAGACCAGGCTAACGTCTCCACCAGCCCCCACACCAAAGTCCACTTCCCACCCCATGCCCCCAAGGTGCCCGCTGTTCCCGGTTTGGGGTGTAACCTCCTGGACCACCCGCTGCACAATTACACACAAACGTACGGCCGCAGGAAGTGCACAATGTACAGTGTTGTTATTTTGAGTGGGTGCGTTTAAGAAAATCACAACACGCTTGCCGTTATCACGTGCCGGCCGACTTGTTTTGGTCTCTCTTGCCCAAGTCCCTTCGAGATATTTACATGTCAGTGCACTTCGCATTGTTGCCTTGTATCCCCTCGATGGCTACAGTGGAGTTTGTCTAGTCCTTCCTCCCAGTCCTGGATAGCTGGGTTGTTCCCAGTTTTTGCTGCGATGAACGTACTGCCCTGAGCTTCGCGTCACATGCCTTCTTTTCCACTTGCGTGAGTTTTTGTCTAAGAATACGTCGAGAAGAACTGTATATCACAGTGTGTAAGTGTCTCAGTTTTAATTTTTTTGAATTTTTCATTTTTTTTTACTGTTTATTTATTTGGAGAGAGAGAGAGAGAGAGCGCTTGAACGGGGCAGGGGCAGAGAGAGAGGGACAGAGAGAATCCCAAGCAGGCTCCGCACGGCCAGCGCAGAGCCTGACGCAGAGCTCGATCCCACGAACCGCGAGATCGTGACCTGAGCCGAAACCAAGAGTTGGACGCCCAGCCGACTGAGACACCCAGGCGCCCCTGAGTCTCTCAGCTTTTAAAAGGCAACGCTAAGGTGCCTTCCAAAGCAACCAGGCCAGTTTCTCCTCCTGCCCTGTCCTTCCCATCTTCAGATACCATCACCTTCATTTTTCCGATCCTGCCACATCTGTCCTCTCTTTGGTGCCATTGTGGTTGGTGGTTTTGAGTCATGGCGGGTTGTTTATTTATTTATTTATTTGTTTGTTATTTGGGGTGGGGGAGGGGTTGAGGGGGAAAGAGAGAATCCCAAGCAGGCTCCATGCTCAGTGTGGAGCCCGAGGCAAGGCTTCACGCCCCAACCCTGGGATCGTGACCCGAGCTGGAATCCTGGTGAGTTTAGAGCGTAGTACCCAGGACCCTCCTCACCTCCTGCCGATTTCCCGGTGCCCAGTTTCTCCGTGTTGCCTTCATGCCCACCCTGAACTACCCTTTATTCAGATACAGGCCTCCATCCCATGATCCGATGACCCTACGGCACTGATCAGTCGTCGGCTGAATCACTCATTAATTTCCCAGATGCGGTGAATGACACGATGGCCTTTACCCCAGCACAGACGCATTCAGAATGAAGTCATCATTTGGCCCTACGCACGGCCTCTTTTATCGCCAGACTGTAGATTTCCAGGCACTCCCAAAGGAAACCCAGGCGGCCTTGGCTTTAACACCACGGAGAGACTTAACCGGCATGTTCTGCTCTCAGCCGCTGTTCTGCTGTTCGAGAAACTCTCATTTCTCGTGCATCGATTTTTGAAGGTGATGGTGTAGACAACCTGTCGAGAGAGCTTGCAGCATCCAGATGTTTCGTTCTCCTCCAATTACGGGAGTCTTCTGGATCGTGAAATTACAGTGCAGATACGGAGGGACACGGGTGAACACCTGCCACGTAGATTGACCATATTGCCCTGTGCGGAGGTCCTATGTCCCGGTTGGTAATAACAGATTGATAACGCGTTCCCACCACACTGTTGCTTCATGAGAGATCTGTCTTGGCAGAGTCTCAGGGAAAGCAAGTGGGAGTTGAGAGGGCTGGTGCAAAGGAGAAGGATTAGTTCTGTTCTCGTGTGCTTTAGGCAACCAAAATAATCCTTTGTCCTCGTTGCTATCTAAGCTATTATCCCAGAGCATTTTTTCATTCAGCCGATTTTACTGAGCATCAGCCTCCTATCAGGGACTGTGCTAATGCTGGTGATACGAAGAACCAGGGTATGTGGGGAGGGGAATAAAAGACCCTGTAGGTGCTTTCAGGAAGTAGACAATTTAGTGGCAGAGATAGACACGAATGCCATTTTATGTACGTGTCTCAAATTACAACCGCGTAACTGAAATGAAAGAGAAGTGCATGGCTTTCTGAACACATAAGAGCAGAGGCAGCAACCAAAAGGCTCAGGAGAGATTTTTACAAGGAAGTGACCATAACTGAGAGCTACGTAGGCAAAGTGTTAGGGAAAGAGCATTTCTAGCAGCAGGAGAAGCACGTGTAAAGGTCCTGGGGCCAAAAAAAGGGAGTAGTGCACATTCAGTGAACCAGAGGAAGGCCAGTGTGCTTGGAAGCACAGTACGGTGTGTCACTGGGGAGATTTCTGGTCCAGACAGAAGGACTTTTGAATTCTGTTAAGGATTTGGGGTTTTATCCTAAGAACAAAGGAAAGTCACTGGTGAACGTTAAGTGTGTGTGTGGTCGTGGGGGACAGAGATAGTGACTCCTTTTGTTTTGGAAATAGGAGTCTGATGCAATGTAGGAAAAAGAATGGCTATTATCTTATCCCTTTGCATGGAAACATTTGAAGACTCCATCACTCTCAGGATGAAATTAAACATCTTTAACATTAGGGGCGCCTGGGTGGCTCCGTCGGTTGAGCGTCCGACTTCAGCTCAGGTCACGATCTCGCGGTTTGTGAGTTTTGAGCCCCGCGTCGGGCTCTGTGCAGACAGCTGGAAGCCTGGAGCCTGCTTCCGATTCTGTGTCTCCCTCTCTCTCTGCCCTTCTCCTCCTTGTTCTCTCTCTCTTTCTTTCTCAAAAATAAATAAACATTAAAAAAAAAACTTTAAAGATTTCTTTACTGTTATTTTTAGGATATTTCCCCATGTGGCTAATGTCAGCTTTTAACACCTCATCTCCGCCATTCAAGTGAAGCAGCTACTGCTGTGATAATGCTGTGTAACAAACAATGCCCACAGCCCAGTGGCTTGTAATAACGACCAGTATTTTCTCTTTCACGAATCTGAAGCGGTTCTGCTTCAGCCTCTGAATCGGGTTCGGGTCTGGTCTGTTTGCCTCTCCTTCTGGGGGTTCGTGTGGCTATGTGGATCATGCTTTCTCCATCACCAGTCACAAGAGTATGAGAGGCCAAGTCAGACCCCAAAAGGAACTTAAAGTCTGTATACCTGTCACCTCTCATAACATCTTGTTGGCTAAAGCAGGCCCGCATCAGTGTGGTGGGAAGTCCGGCCCTTGGAAGAAGCCAGCATGGAGAAAGAGGGCAAGAAGCAAATAGTCTGATACTTTGAAGGCACTATAGCATATCCAGGTGACATTTAACAGTAACATTTCGGAATACAGGCTTTGAGGCTAGGCTTTGTTACTCTGGATGCTGGCTTTGAACCTTCTTAGCTGTGCCAGTCTGGGCAAGTTAGGAGCCTCCTTTTGTATCAGTTTCTCCTCTGTGCAAAAACCGTTAACAATAAAACAACATAATAATAGTAATAATAATAACAGCATAATAACAGCACCTGCCTACGTCACTAGGATCGACTTCGTTAAAGGCTCGGAGAATTGCCTGAATATGATAAGCGCTTAATAAATATTAGGTGGTTATTGATACAGGTTCATCTCCTCTCAAATGAGGCGTCTCCGGACCTGTTTTGAAATTTAGAATTATTTCGTTTTCTGAAAGGCACTGTGATATATACACCATATGGTACGTCCCCAGTGGGTTCTGGGGCAATGACCTATAACCAGACTCTTGACTCTCCTGCCACGGGACACGATCGCTCACACAAAATGGGAGCAGTTATAAAATTACACACGCTCGTCTGTCAGATCGGAGAGCGTTTTGGGTTTTAGGGTTGCGGGCAACGGATGCCGGCCGGTGTCGCCTTTAAACGTGGCATGTGTGGGTGCTACGCTCCCATCTTAAAATGCCCTTTACGACCCTCTCCGGGCATAAATCCTCGCGGTGGCCTGATCCCAAACACCCCCTCATTCTCTGAAGACCCGTTATGCCCCACGCTGGAAATAATTTCTCCTGCTGTTGTGCCCCCTCGACATCGATCTCTCCATGCCCCCGTGTTCTCATGACTCGTATCGATTCTTGAGTTTAGGGATTGTGTAAAACGCCAGGGGCTCCATTCCTGTCCTGGGATTCAGACGCTCTATGCGTCTGTCTCCTTGTCCCTTCGCTCACGCCGATGACGGTGACGACCGCTACGGGCACCGCGGCTGGTACCCGGTGAGGGTTGGGGTGTGCCAGCCACGTGCCCCGCGCGGACACTGCTCGTCTGGCTTGATCCTCTCCCCCATCTGCAGTGCTGCTGAAACAGGTCTGTTTTTACAGACAGGGCAACTGAAGCAAGGAAACACGTAGTACCTTGCCTGTTCAAAGATGCTGGTGTCGGAGGCTGAGAGCATTGCCTTGGCAATCGGCCCGACGATTCTACGCGTCCAGATGGTATTTGTTACTCCCTGTGACTCAGAACCCCTCGGATACCCTGGTTTTCAGAGCAGGTATCATCTCCTGGGTGGTGTTCGAATGAACAAATGAATCTTCTCCATGCGGACCTTCCTTCTGTGGCATCTGTGTGTCAGAGAAAGCCGGAGCCAGACAGAAGTTAGAGCGGTCAAGGCCAGTTCCACTCGGGAGTACTGCACTAGGGGAAGAGAGACCTCAGTACGGAATGGGGCTCCCTTCCAGGTACAACAAGGAAAGGAGGGGGTTGTAGCCGAGTGGCAGGGTAGGGCAGGGGGGTCAGTGGGTGGAAAATTACTAAGAGGAAAGATCAAGGATCAGAGGGGTGGTTCTGGCTTCAGAACCACCGGATTCAGCAGGATTCTTGACGAAGACAGAGCAGCGTAATAAAGTATCAAGGCTAAGAGATGAGGAACCTGATCAGATAGCAAAGGTGGGGGAGTTTTGCTAATCCGACCTTGCACGATTCCGGCTAATACTGGGCTAAACAGGTCAAAAGTGGAGCCTGCCAAAGTTTGGGCAAGGAGTGAGTCTTGTCGCAGAGGGATGGATGGCCGTCAGGCTCTCCTTGAACACCCCAAGGAACCCAACATGTTTTCCTGCATGTCCTTTCCCAAGACAGTTCAGGTGAACAATTCTTCCCAACTTAAAAAAAGCAATTTCACAAAGGGGCGCCTGGGTGGCTCAGTCGGTTAAGCGTCCGACTTCAGCCAGGTCACGATCTCGCGGTCCGTGAGTTCGAGCCCCGCGTCAGGCTCTGGGCGGATGGCTGGGAGCCTGGAGCCTGTTTCCGATTCTGTGTCTCCCTCTCTCTCTGCCCCTCCCCCGTTCAGGCTCTGTCTCTCTCTGTCCCAAAAATAAATAAAAAATGTCGAAAAAAAAATTTTTAAACCTCCCTCCTCTAAACTGTTGACCATTGGGAGTGGACGGGGACCAGATCTTAATTCATCTTTGCACTTTTCCTCTTCGGGGCTAGTGTAGGACCTGACTAAAAGGGGGACGCTCGGGCAGTATTTATCATGTGCTTAAAAGGACGACTGGGGATGCCTGGGTGGCTCAGTCGGTTAGGCGTCCACTCCTGGTTTCAGCTCACATCATGATCTTGAGGTTTGAGCCACATGATCTGCGCTGACAGTGGGGAGCCTGCTTGGGATTCTGTCTCTTCCCCTCTCTGTCTCTGCCCCTGTCTGTCTCTCTCTCTCTCAAAAATATATAAAAACTTAAAAAAAAAAGTGAAAGAATGATTGATTCATTGGATGGATAGATAGGTATTTGGATGGATGGATGGGGGACCAGATGAATGAATGAATGTTTGGCGCCATATAGAGCAGACTACGCTTTGCATGGAATATTTATTTAATTTTTAAAAATGTTTTATTTATTTTTGAGAGAGCGCGCGAGCAGTGGAGGGGCAGGGAGAGAGGGGACGGAGGATCCCAAGAGGGCTTCATGGCCGACAGCACAGAGTCCGATGCGGGCCTCGAGCTCACGAACCGTGAAAGCACGACCTGAGCTGAAGTCGGACGCTCAACCGACTGAGCCACCCAGGTGCCCCTGAAAGGGCTGTTTTTAAACCATCGGTCGGGTCATTTCAAACATGTCTGGGCCAGTGGCTGTTGAGCCATTGCCAGCGGAAGGGGGATCAAAGTCCCGGTTGGACACCTCGGAGCTGTACTCCTGAGCCCAGGAGGTAGGAGAGCCTGCGCTTTGGAGTTGAACACGTTTGCCCAGCAGGATGCATTGATCAGCTTAGTTCAGTCCCTTTATCTTGCAGGCTAAGCGCAAGAAACCCCACCTCCTGGAGTTGTCCCGAGGATTAAGGAAAATAGCATTTGTTTTGCCCCCTGCCCCAAGCCCGCCCTGGGAAAGACCCACAGTGCCAGCTTTGAGCCCCCTTGCCATTGTTTTTGAAAACATAGCCTGTGGCTCAACTCCTCAGCCCCAGCCCTACTGGGCATCTCTCCTCCTGAGCAGCACATGCTGGGGGTTTTTGTAGGAAGCAGGAATTATATCCAGGGGCGTCCCACTGGAGTTTTTAATCAATCCCTCCCTCTGAAAGAGCTGCCTCCTCCCACCCCCCCACCTCCCACCTTGCTGCTAGGGCACAGGCCTCCTGGCATCGTTGGGCTGTGGGCGGATTTAGGCTGAAGACAGTGGGTGTGCCTGGATCAAGCCTGAAGCACTCAAGTATGCGGCAGGCAGCTCGGAGCCACGTCCGACGTGGCCAGTGGGAACCCTGCTGTGGTTCCTGGCTCTGCTCTCCAGCCCAGGATTGGCTGTGCCTAGAAACTGGTGCCGGGCACCCCTGATGGGGATTCCGGCTACAGGCTGGGTGATACGGGCCAAGTCGCTCAACCTCTCTGCGCCATGATGGAGATACGGGGCAAGAAAACCCTGGCACGCTAATCACGGGGAGCTGTCCCGTTGTACCACGCACCCAAATGGCAACTCGAAGGAAGTTCGACCTCCTTGGCGAGGCTTATGGGCCCTTACCTTATGGACCCTGCCTTGCATTCTGATTTTCAGGCTGTCAGCATTAGTGTGTCTTCCCTAGGAGATGAGGTGGGCCAGCCCAGAACTTAGACGTGAATGTTCTAACCTTTTCCACCCTATTAAAAAACGAAAAAGCAAAAAAGCAAAACAAAAAAACAATGCAAGGTCCTATCGTTTAGCCACTTTCTAAGTGGGAAGGAAAAACGGAGCATTCAAACATCGCTTCTGTCCAGAGAGTTTTCCAGATCCTTGCTCAAGGGTTGGAAAACCATGGCCCATGAGCCACATCTGGCCTGCCCCCTGACTTCGTATATAGCTCGTCGGCTAGGAAGGGGTTTTACATTTCGAAGTGGTCGGAAAACCGTCAAAAGGAGATTAGTGTTTGGGGGTCCCGTGAAAACTCTATGATCCTTTTCAGGAGGTGTTTTTGGAGCTGTGTCCTGGGGCACGCTTTGGTGTGGGCCATTCAGTCTAAGAAATAATGTTCCTTACCGTGGGGAGCTCACAGTCCGGGACCTAAAAACCAGGCGCTGTTCTGCTGGCTTCCTCCAGGAAAGGAGGGGCTAGTCAAGGACCTTGTGCCCGACCTTGGCCATTTTTAGGGGAGGGCCATGCGACCGTGGGCAGACAGGTCGATAGAGAGGATCCAGGCACCTGACTGGTGGCTGGACGACAGTCTTTGAAATCTTCGTGTTACTCTTTTCTAGCTTCTTAACCTCCCGGTCTCAAGTTTGTTCATCGGTAACATGGAGATGGCAGGTGTACCTCCTCAAGGGCTTGGGGCTTAATTGTGAGTTCTACGTGGCTTCAGCAAGACAGGTACTCACTCAGCCCTGGGCCTAGCACATAAAGTATGCGTTTTTCTTATTCATTTGATTTAAGTTTATTATGTATTTATTTTGAGAGAGAGAGAAAGAGAATGAGGATGAGCAGGGGAGGGGCAGAGAGAGAGAGAGAGAGAGAGAGAGGGAGAGAGAGAATCCCAAGCAGGCTCCATGCTGCCAACACAGAGCTGAACTCAGAACTCAAACTCACGCACCTGTGAGACCGCGACCTGAGCTGAAATCAGGAGTCAGATGCTTAACCGACCGAGCCATTCAGACACCCCTGTTGTTCGTATTTTTAAAAATCATATCATGTGTCTCTTACTGGCTGTGTGACTGAGGGCTGGTTATTCTGTCGAAGACTTCGTGGCTTCATCTTTAAAATCGAGCTCCAGGGGGCGCCTGGGTGGCTCAGTCGGTTGAGCTTCCAACTTCGGCTCAGGTCATGATCTCACGGTTCGTGGGTTCAAGCCCCGCGTCGGGCTCTGTGCTGACGGCTCGGAGCCCGGAGCCTGTTTCGGATTCTGTGTCTCCCTCTCTCTCTGCCCCTCCCTTGCTCATGCTCTGTCTCTCAAAAGTAAATAAACGTTAAAAGAATTAAAGTAGTCCCCAAATGAAACCTTCACAGAGTGGCCGAGGAAGCTTAAAAGACTCCCTGGGTAGTTCGTTGCAACATATGGTAAGCATTCAATGGACGTGTTCTTAAACCTCTCCTTAAATCTCCTTGCCACACCGATGATTGGTGAGTTTGTCGCGTCCCAAGAGCCTCCCGCGGTGGCTTTCCCTCCTGGACCACTCGTGTGTCGCTAGCCGCGTGTCGTGCCACATCTTTTTAGTGCACAAGTCCTGGCTTTCCTCCCAGGATTGGAGAGACTGAGTACGTGATGCTTCGCCCGTGCTGGGGAGCAGGTGGGGGGGCAGGTGCCAAGGTGGGATGGCTCAAGGGGCTGCAGGGGAGGAGCTTTGTGAGAAGCTATTTATGGTTCATCAGGAGCCCACACACCTGCTCCTGGGTCCCCAGCCTACGCCCTGAGGCTCTGCCTCTCCTATTCCCTGCATTCTGACGAGCTAGCCTATCCGAACCATTTTCCACTTCTACCTTAATAATAGCAAGCCTGGTCCCGTAGGGCCACCCAGAGTAAGAATTAAACCTCCCAGTTTCCTTCACTGACCACTGAAGCCATGTAAATTGTGCCCAGTGGAGCGCCAACTGAGATACCCTGTAGAAATCCCGAGACCTGTCCTTTAACGGGAGGCGATTCACCCTGTCTCCCTGCTTCCTCCTTCCTGCTGGATGGAATGCGGGTGAGGTGGGCAGAGCATTCGTGGCCGTCTTAGACCATGTGTTCCGTTAGCTTTCCCCAGAAGAGCAGACCCTTGCGTCAGAGATTTGAGAGGAGGTTAATTGATCGGCCAAGTGACCCCGGGAAGCACTGATCCGGGAGGGGGACGTGAGATAGAAGAGGAAGGAAGCTAGTGCAGGGTGTGGAAACGAGCAGGTTGGGGTGGGTCCATTCGGCTGAGGGGTCTCAGGGCAGCTGTATAGCGTGGGCCTCAGAGGTGCTCTGCTTGAAAGGAGGGAGGGCCGGGGTATTTATACATCAGCGCCTCTCCGCCATCGGGTGAGGGTTCCTCGTGGGGCCATTACTCCCTGCCACTCCCAGGCTTTCGTCGGACCGAACATTCTGCCGGGGCCAGAGAAAGGGCAGAGAGTCCGAGATGCTCGCAGTCTGGAGCTGTCAGCATCTTTGGGAACGGCGGATACGTAACGGGATATAAAGGCCCTGGCCAGCAGCAGTTGCCAAGACTGTGCGGCCATCACACAAGGCTCGGACGGCTTACGTTTAGATTTTACGTCAAAGAAAAAAGTCTATTTGGCGTAAGACGTCATTGGGGTTTTTGTCACTCACGGCCAAACGTCATCGCAAGTGAGGCATTAAATGATGATGTGATGACGATGGTGGTGGTGATGGTGGTAAAGAGAAGCTAGCACATAGTTACTTACTTGTTACACAACCCGACCCCCCAACACACACACAGACATGCCCATGCACAAGAAGGTAGGCTTCACGACCTTTCTGTCGTGTTCATTGCCTGACACCTGGTACCTGAAACCTGGCAGGAAGCTCTCAGAAGATGCTTCTTGAATGAATGAGTCAATGCTTCTTCAATGAAGGAGAAGTCAAGACACGAACCCTGATGCCTTTCCAGCTCCCCAGCTCTTAACTGTTATACGCCGGTGAGAGGTTTAGAAATCAGATGTTACAAATGGTTGAAGGAACTCAGTCTAATGCCCAGAAAGCCTGAGTCTTGGCAAAGGCAGAAACCTTGGATGGGATGAGAGCAGTGATTGGGCTTGTGGAATAGTTTTTCTGAAGATCGCCACGAGGGGGTGAGCCAGAGTCCCTTCCGGCAAAGCCAGCAAAGCCCAAGGCTGGGCCAGAGATTGGGTGGTCCCACCCAGCGGGACTCAGAACGAGGCACTTGTGAAAAGCCCACTATATCCCTCCCCGGCCCCTCAAAGCTTTTCTTGGTCTGCTAAACGCGAGCCCGGATAACCTTAGAGGTACCTTGGCCCCCTAGCACAGGCGCCTTTTCCTAAAATTGTTCAGACGGGGTCTGGTTGGCCAATGGTTAGGGATGCGCTGGGAGTCCTGGGAATGTGCTAAGAGACTGCACAGGATAGGTTCTACAGAGGGTCCTCGAGGTGCAATAAACCTCCTCGGTAGCTCGGAAGCCTTAAGCGTGACTTTCTAGTCCACGTTTGGCAGGCGTCCTTTCTGTCTGCCGGTTTGCATTTACGGTTTCTCTGTTTTCCACGGAGGAAAACCTTTCCCAGAGTCCCGCTTATGAAGGCTCTCTGGCCGAAATTAGGTGAGTGACCCACCTCTGAGCTGTGGGAGGGGACAGGTGAAGGGGAAATGGTGAGAGCAGACTATGAAACACTTTAATTTCCTGGGGGTACCTTCCAGAAGCAGGAGGATGGTGTGATCACGTTTGTGTCCCTGGGAACAAAAGGGAGAGGGATGTGATTTAAGCACGGGGTTCGGCGTTGGATCTGGGTGAAACCGGAGAGAAGGAAGCTGCTGTAATATGTCACTGGGGAGGAGATCAGAGCCCAGAGGGTCATGGTGAGGACAGGGGGAAGGTGGAGAATGGGGAATCCGGAGTACTCTGCGGTTAGCGCTGGCCAGGGCTCCGCACTCGCGGCCCTCCCCGGGGCCCTCCTTTGGAGGGGAGCCTTCCGGAGTCAAAGCCACGTAGCGCATCACCAGCGCGAGCCCCTTTTCCTGCATTTTCTCTAGGAAAGGTCAGGAAAGGAAAAGAGCTGCATTCGATTCGGAGCAGTGGGCCATCACTGCGGGGACCTGTTTAATGACATCGTATCTCAGCTGTGTAGCCTCCGAAAGACCAGCGAGCGTTCCCCGGCCCTCTCAACACGGCGCTTTGAGTTTGCAAAACAGCCAGGGAAAGGAAGGGAGCTCGTTGTTCGGCCCCGCTCAGTTGTTTCCTGGGGGCCGGCTGTGCCTTCCGAGGCGCAGGTGGACGTGCAGACAGACGGACGGCTGTTGGCCGATGCGGGGGTGACCAGGTACTTGCCTTGCCTTAGACTCTCCTCGTCGGGAGG
This sequence comes from Prionailurus viverrinus, assembly GCF_022837055.1. Taxonomy (NCBI): domain Eukaryota; kingdom Metazoa; phylum Chordata; class Mammalia; order Carnivora; family Felidae; genus Prionailurus; species Prionailurus viverrinus. The sequence goes on along the minus strand of NC_062576.1, from coordinate 21,400,570 downwards.
TGGCCCACCCCGGGGCGGCCAGGCCCCCAGTAGTCCCGCGGGTGTGTGGGCGGCAGCTCGGGCAGAGGAAGATTTGCTTAGCGTCACAGTGCACTTCTCTCCCTAGGGGACTCTGCGTCCCTCCCGTGTGTGCTGGGCACCGTTCTAGACTCCAGGCCGCGAGGCCGAGGGAGTCGAATCAGGGAGGGAGGCAAAGAACGCGACGATGATAAACATTCAGAATCGTAGCTGCTCCGACGGGCCACACGCCGTGGGGATTTCCGGCCGTCTTTCCTGCGTAACAACCCACGTCGAAACGGAGCGGCTTACGTGGGGACGATCGTAGTGTTGGTTACGATTCTGCAGTCTGAGCAGAGAGAGCAGTCAGGAAGACGTGGCTTTGGCGGGCAGGGCCCCAGTTGAGCTGGCTCACCGAGGCGGGAGGGTCTGCTTCTAAGACGGCGTCGGTCACAGGGTTGGCAGACCAGCGGTGGCTTTTGGCTGGAGCTCGGCGGCCAGGAGGGACGTTTTTCCTTCGCGTGGCTTCCACGCGTGGCCGGTGTTGGCTTCTCCTGGCGTGGCGGTCACGGGGTAGTCGGCCCTCCTAACACAGTGGCCGACTTTCCCCCCAAGAACTCAAGAGCAGAGGATGCCAGGCCCTCCTAACGTCTGAGCTCGGACACCCCGGAATGTCGCCTGCACCACATTCGGTCGGTCAGAGCGGTCAGAGGGCGGGAAGTAAATCCTGCCGGGGTCACCCCAACCCCTGAAGTGATCCTGTGGGGATTCAGAGTCCCAGCTTTTCAAGCGCTACTTGAGGTTTTTAAGTTTATTTATTTATTTTGTGAGAAAGAGAGAGCAGGGGAGGGACAGAGAAGGAGAGAGAGAATCCCAGGCAGGTTCTGCACTGTCAGCACAGAGCCCGACGCAGGGCTCGAACTCATGAACCTGAGCCGAAGTCAAGAGTCAGATGCTTAACCGACTGAGCCCCCCGGGTGCCCCTACAAGTGCTACTTTTCTTCAAGAAGAAGTCCAGGATCTGTCTTGCCCCAGAAGAACTGTGCTTTTGAGTTGGTTGGGGTTCACGACCTGAAAGTCACCACTGCATACCCACCGTGGCCGCGACTCGCCCTGTGGTCTTGGCCCAGTGATGTTATAATCAGAGCCTGGGCCTCTGGGTCTTACGGTGGGGACCCGGGGACCCTTTCGGAAACATGAGCAAGATGCAGAGTTGTCAGGAGGTTGAAAATGAGATAATACAAGTTAAAAATCACAGTGAGGTTTTATTGACTTGCCTTGCCCAGCCCAGCACCCCTCCCCAGGAGCTCCCAAGGGGAACACGGAGGGAGGAGATTCTGCCCAGAGAAACTGGGGTGATGGTTGCTCACTGCGCTTCCTCCCCAAGCTCACTGCTGAGAGCGTCCAAGGATTAAGCTGTGAACGTTTGGACTGTCCTCCTCTCTGCCACTGCCGTAGCCAAAGTCTACCTATTCCAGCACCTAGAAGGGCAAATAGAGGAAACGGGCCTCCAAGCGGTCCCTGGGAGAGTCTACTGCATCTTTCTTGTGTCCTGCATGTTTGGGAGAAAGAAGAGAACGGGATCCATTCTCCTGAGCGAACCTCGATGGTACACGATCGTGATCTGATCGATCTCGTCTGTAAAGTGGACATGATAACAGTATCCACCTCTTTTCGTCAGGGTGGTTCGTCCATGGTAGCTTCCGTTAAAAAAAAACAAACAAACTAATGTGACAAACACCTCTTGGAGATACAGACTGATGAAGGTCTCACGTCTTTCTTGGACAGCTCCCCTCCAGGCAGTAACTCAGGGGGCCAGCTGTGTCCCTCATTTGGCCTCGCTACTCTGAGCTCCTTAGCCTTGAAGTCCAGATGTGAAGACATGGGGGAGGCAAGTTAGACACTTAGCCACTGCACCCTGGAGTGACACGTACTGTTCTCCATTCAGAAGGTTCACGGCCGACCAAACCAAGGCAGGCTGGGAGATGTGGAGGTGTCATTAGCCAACACTGAGAATCTCTCCCACACTCTTTCAGGGTTGCTGTGATTAAGCGCATTAACACAAATACCCTGGCTTAGAACAATGTCCAGCACATAACATGTACTCACTAAATACTATGATTACAACCAGTATCCGTCCTCCTCCTCCTCCTCCTCTTCCTCCCATCCAAGATGCTGAGAAAAGTGTAGTCCTATCAGAACAAAGAGAATACCAGGGATTGATTCTGGGCAAGTTAGCAATAAGAATAAAATCAAGTTCATTTTTTTAAAATTTTATTGTAGAGAGAGAAAACATGAGCCAGGGAGAGGGGCACAGGGAGGAAGAGAGAGATTCTTAAGCAGGCCCCATGCTCAGCACAGAGCCCGAGGTGGAGCTGGAACCCACAAACTGTGAGATCGTGATGACCTGAGCTGAAATCAAGAGTTGGATGCTCAACCGGCCGAGCCACCCAGGCGCTCCAAAATCAAGTCCATTCTGTGAAGCCAAGGTGTACTTTTGAACATGCAAAATGACTTACTAGATGTCCCATCGACATCGGCCCTCTACCCCAAGTTGCAAGGACAATAGTGCAGTGGTCTGAATTTTGAACCTTCAGATTTTGTTCACGAGCCATGCGTGAACCAGCATCCTTTTCCACGTGAGGCTTTGCCTGGGTTCCCCTTCTTTGCCCAGCTCTGGTTCTTCATACACTTGACTGTTGAACATCTGTGCCTACAGCTTCTAGCCTTTCTAATCCCACTTTAATTAGTGTCCTGGATTGACTTTCTCAAGTCCTGTTTCTTGGATAGTCTTGGCGCATATGGTTCCTGGAATACTGGGAATATTCCCACGATATTCCGAGGAAAGGAACCTCGGCCGGTTATTGGTACAGCTAGACCTCAAACTTGCCCTTCTCACTTCCCGTCCACAGTTGTTTCTACTGCCTCTGCCTGGGCTCTGTCTTTCCTGTTCCTAGACAGACCAGGAATCTTCAGTGATTCTGCTACAACAGCACATACTCCCACAGGGATTTCATAAGCATTTTATTCCCCACATCATCAAAGAATTTAGTGCTGTAACGCTGGAGGCAAACGTCCTTCCGTTTTAGCTCTGCATCCTTGTCCTTTGCAGACCTGAGGGGATTTGGGCTGAGTCAGGACAGCCCTGCTGGAGTTCGGCTAACGTGGTAGGAGGGAAGGGCTCATAAACAGACATGGTGTCCTTTGTGGGCAGGATTTAGTGAGTGCTCGTGACAGTGGACCATTCGCTGTAACAAAGTCAAACAACGACATAGAAATGCACACCAGCATTGGGTACTTCTATATGACAGACTCTGTTTTAAGCGCTTGACGTTTCAACTAACATGATGTTCACGGCAACCCTGTGATGTCCCATTTCGCAAAGGAGGAAACTGAGGCCCATTTAAATACCGGCCCAGCGTCCCACACCTAGGAAATGGTGGAGTCATTTTGATCACAGGCAAGCTGATTCCAAAGCCTGTGCTGTCTCACTCCTAAGGGCTCCACCATTCAGTAAAGGATAATTGATCAGTAACATGCTTCCCTTCCCACGTTCCGCTGTTGTGTTTCTTAAAGTCCTCATATGAGTGACGTCATATGATATTTGTCTTTCTCTGACGACTAATTTCGCTTAGCTTAATACCCTCCAGTTCCTTCCACGTCGTTGCAAATGGCAAGATTTCATTCTTTTTGATTGCCGCGTCGTAGTTTGTTATATATATACATATATATATATATATATACACACCACATCTTCTTGATCCATTCATCCATTGATGGACATTTGGGCTCTTTCCATACTTTGGCTGTTGTTGATCGTGCTGCTATAAACACGGGGGTGCATGTGCCCCTTCGAATCAGCATTTTTTGTACCCTTTGGATAAATTCCTACTAGTGCAGTGGCTGGGTCGTCGGGTAGTTGTGTTTTTTAACTTTCTGAGGCAGCTCCACACTGTTTTCCAGAATGGTTGCCCTGTTCTTTTTGGAGAATTAGACACTGCGAAAAGTTAAGAAAACTTCCCACGCATCCTATCGTTAGCAGAAGATACGTATTCCTAGGGATTCGGTGTTTCTCTTCAGGCAGTTTCCTCTCCGAATCGTAGTAAGGTGGTCACTCGTTTGCCTTAATTTTGATGAGTTAGTCTGAGAATCACCTCCTGGACTCTGGCGGAAAGAGGAAGAAGGTGAATGGAGCGAACTGAGTCAGACGAGGAGTGGGGCTCTGGGGGGGGGTGTGGGGGGACTTCTCAGCTCAGAACCCCCGTGCTTGTGTGGGGACGCCTGGGGCCAGGCGGGGCGACAAACCCGCCTGGGCGCGGGGGCCCCTCTTTATCATTCTTGTTAGATGGGATAAGATTTATGTTTGCTCAGAAATCGTTGCAATGATCAAAATATGTGGAGGGCTGTCAGAGGGAAGAGGGATTGACCTCTCCGTGATTACAGCAGAGATGGGCCGCTCTTCCAGGGGAGGGAGGAAGGAGGGTGGGTGCTGGAGGGGGCGGGTTCCGACTCGGTGGCCGGATGAGCCCTCAGAACGAAGCCACGTCGGTCCTACTACTGCTTGATGAAGTGAGGGCTCGTGGCCCGAGGCCCACGGTTCCTGAGCTTGGGTGCAAAATGGGCAGCACGCTAGAGGATGCGCGGCCAGCACAGTGCTGACATTTAAAGTCTGGAAATTTCCCCGCAGAGGCAGACACCTGGTGTCCCCGGAAGACCAGGGGCTCTGGCAACACGGCGGCCACCTTCCCACAAGACAGGCGGGCTGTCACAGGACGGCGGCCGCCCCTTCGCGCCAGGCGCGAGTGTTCCGCGGCGTCCCTCTCCCTGTCGCCCCCGCTCATTCCCTGAGGCCGAGCGACAGGTGCTGGTTATTACCTCCTTTGTCCACACAGCTGGTTATTACCTCGGCTGTCCACACAGCCTCCTTCCTGTGCTCGAATTAACGCCGAGGAACACAGCGCGGAACGTGAGGGTGCAGATTCTACATCTGGAAGGCTTGGGTTCGGATCCCGCCTCTCCCACCCCACTGGCTGTGTGCCTCTGGGCTAGTGACTTCCCCTGTCTGTGCCTGGCATTTTCTCAGCCTTAAAACGCCCACGTCAGGATTGCTGTGAGGAATCCATGAGTTAATACCAGGGGAGACGCATAGAAGAAGTGTCTGGGAATTACTCACTTCCCGGTGAAGGCTCTCACGATTGCTACCCGTGATCGCTGGTCCTTTCCATCAAGGGCCTGCCACCCCAGTATTTGAGTTACTGCCTGCTGACTGGGTAGTGTTCCTTTAGTGCTTCTCTCCCGCTCGCCCACCATGGCTCCAAAGTCTCTTGAATACAAAGCTGGAGGCAGTTTCCCGTCTGGAATAGATGTTTTATTCCTTGCGGCCGGGAGTTACCTGGGATCCTGGCCATAGGGAGGAGTCTAGCTTAGTTCCTTTGAAAATAGGTCTATTCCGTGGGGCCAGCGGGGGTCCCTCATCTACCTGTACAGGACCGGTGGGGGTGGTGGCCTTATCGGTGTGTGTGTGTGGACCAAAGTGCTTTGCTGAGCCGTCTGCGTGTGGCAGTGCCGTGGATGAGTCTGGGCTCTGGAGCTGGGTGGCCTCCTTCCGTTCGTTCTGGCCCCTCTTCTTCCCGGCTGTGACCCGGGGCAAGTCCTAGCCTCTCTCGGATCACCGGCTCTGTGCTCCTTAAAATGAAGGCAGGGGTAACTTGGGCGGCTCGTGTCAGCCTTGAGCGAGGCGGTTGCGTGTAGGAGGCTGGTGCACCGCAGACACGGCCGTCTTGTGCCCTTTTCCTCCTTCTTCCTAAGGAAGAGCGAAGGGCTTGCCATCGCAGGAGCTTGAACTCGAGCTCCCCGGCCGATGAGCGCAGATGGTCCCCCGCTCAGCTCATCGAGGCGCCTGGAAGACGAGCTGATCCCTCAGTGTGGGTGCTGTGGTGGTTCAGGCTCCGTTTTTCAGCTTCCGCAGGAGCAAAGGTCCACCCCAGACCCGAGCCCAGTGCCTGGAGCAGTGCTCGCACCTCAGTCTTTGTGGACTGAGCGAATAGATGGGCAGTGCCTTCCCGTCTGCGGTGGACCAGGGTGAGACCCTCGTGCTGGCACAAGCACACGGCCCGTCCCCATCGCGGAGAAGCGGCGTTTGGAGTCTGGAGCGAAGGAGTCAGTCACTCTGTGCCTCTGGGCAGGCCGCGTTACCTGGCTGAGCCTCAGTTTCCCCTTTGCAGAATGGAAACGGGTCAATCCAGTCATTGTGGGGATTGAGCGTGACTTCAGGACAAGGCCCGGGACATACTAGGTGCTCAGTAAGTGTTATTTTCCTTCCTCGCGTTGGTTCAAAGTAAAGGGAGTGTTTTGACCTTTGAATCATCCTTTTATACCTGAATGAGATGTTAACGCTCCTGGTTAAATATATCCCTATGCCGGGGCGCCTGGGTGGCTCAGTCAGTTAAGCACCCGACTTTGGCTCGGGTCACGATCTCACGGTTTGTGGGTTCCAGCCCCGCGTCGGGCTCTGCGCCGACAGCTCGGAGCCCGGAGCCTGCTTCGGGTTCTGCGTCCCCCTCTCTCGCTGCCCCTCCCCTGCTCACGCTATGTCACTCTCTCTCGCAAAAATAGAATACACATTACGAATTAAAAACACGTATATATCCATATGCTAACAGTCACAAACTCCTTGCATTCATTCATTTATTTGTTTCCTTTAACTTGTTCACTCGTCCATTCATTCAAAGGGGGCACCATTTACAGGACACCCTTTCTACAAACATCCTTTATAGGACAAGCCCCTGTGAGGCACTGGGGAAATTTAATAACACCACATCCGTTACTTGAGGACCTTACAGTCTTCTGAGAGAGAAAGAGACAGCTAGCTGTGATACTTGCAAAGGTGACATGTCTGTCGGTAGCCCGTATCCCTCCTTAACTCCTGAATCCTGTTGCCGCTCATGGTTCACTCCCACTCAAACACTGGGCACTTTTCCGTTCAAATTCAAGACACTCTTGCAGAGGCATTTTCCTCTTGCTTTAGTAAGATGCTCTGTCTCGGGCTGAGGGTACAACCAGATGAGGTTAATGGTAAGGTCACCCCTTGTCTTGGCCCCCTCGGGTGGGTAAGCAACAGGCCCCTGGAGTGAAGGGAGGGATAACGCTGCCTAACTGCTCATTCATTCATTCATCCGTCCATCCCGTTGTTAGAGCATAGTGGTCGAGGGGGAAGATTTTGGAGCCAGGCTGCCTGGGCTCAGATCCTGGCTCTGGTTCTTGTCTAGCTTAGCGGCGAGATTTGTGGGAAATTCCTGGACCATTCTGGACCTTGGTTTGCTCATCTACGAAACGGGGTTATAAGGAGTTGTATTCGCTAGCTATTGCTGTGTCACAAATTACCCCAAAATGCAGTGGCTTGAAATTTATCACCTCCGTTTCCGTGGGTTGAGAGTCTAAGCATGGCCCACCGGGGTCCTCTGGCTCTGGGCCTTTCTCAAGGATGCCATCAAAGGGTGAGCAGAGGCTGCAGTTACCTTGAGGCTTGAGGTATGTCAGATTCCAAGCTCACTCAAGAGGGGTGTTGTCCGGAGATTCAGTTCCTTGCAGCTTGTTGGGTCTGAAGGACCCAGTGACTCCCGAGCTGTTGGCTGGGGGGGTTCCATTGGTCCCTTGCCCCATGGTCCTCTGCACAAGGCAGTGAACAACCTGTCAGCCTGGTTCATCAAGGGAGCGGGCAAGCAGACGAGAGAGAGTTTTAGCAAGACCAGAGTCTCAGTCTTTTACAGCCGTATCTCATCCATCACTTCTGTATATTCTGTTCGTTAGAAGTCAGTGACCAGATCTGGCACGGATTCCGCAGGGTATAAGTGCCCGGATGGTGTGGGGCAAAAGATGACCGTGGAGGTGGGGATTGAACAAGCTGTATGTGTAAAGCATTGATAAGAGTGTCAGGGACAGACTTCACACTTAATAACTCTTAGCCATTATTATCACTTATATGATTATTACCGGTAGCATGTTTGGTTTTCTTTTCCAGCAAATATTCATTACGTTTCCTCTTCCGTCGAAGACCCCGTCTTCATTGCTGTTGGGAATTCTTAGGATGCTGGGAGCAGATGAATTATAAGTGGGTCTTTCCTCAGAGAGCTCTCCACGTACTGGGGTGATGGATGTTCATTTAAAAAATAAAGACCACAGAGTAAAAAAAAAAAAACAACATGATCGCTGTATCGTCAGAGGAGGGCAGAGACGCAGAGCTGGAAGGCTGTGGATGTGCACAGGGATTAACAATTGTTCAGTTTGGCTGGAAAGCAGGACACGTGAAGGTTGGAAGATGAGGTTAGTGCCAGATGGTGACAGGAGTTTGGAGTCCATCTTCAGTGAAGTGGGAAGCCAGCAAGGATTTTTTTTTTAATGTTTATCTGTTTTGAGAGAGAGCCAGTAAGCAGGGGAGGGGCGGAGAGACGGGGAGACAGAGGACCCAAGGCAGGCTCCAGGCTCTGAGCTGTCAGCACAGAGCCCGACGCGGGGCTTGAACCCACAAATCGCGAGATCACGACCTGAGCCGAGGTCGGGCGCTCAACCGACTGAGCCACCCAGGCGCCCTCGGGAAGGATTTTTGAGACGGGGAGTGTTGTCGGCAAGGATGCGTGGCCCAGGGTGGGGGACAAGAGGGGAGGCTCTGAAGCCATCTGTTAAAGTTCAGAAAAGAGGTTATTTTTCTTGGACAAGGCAATCCAGCAGAAGAAAATCCAGTGCGAGAAAAACACCTGTTTCTCCTTCGGTCACCCTCCTGAGATGTGCCCACGATGAGAGCACCACTTTCTTCTTCCCAGCCTAGAGCGCTTGGCTACTAGGGAATAGTCCTGAGAACTCAGGGCCCATTCAATGAGCCCGCTGCTAGAGCCTCGTTCCGTGACATTGCCTGTGTCATTCGACCTTCCGCCCCTTACGTTCCTCATCTGAAAACAGGATGATTTGGCTGACCGTGAATACTTTGGCAATCACACCCTCGTACACGCGTGCCCACACGTGTGCACATTACTATGTATTGAGTTCTTTTAAAATTTTTTTTTAACGTTTATTTATTTTTGAGACAGAGAGAGACAGAGCATGAACGGGAGAGGGGCAGAGAGAGAGAGGGAGACACAGAATCGGAAACAGGCTCCAGGCTCCGAGCCATCAGCCCAGAGCCCGACGCGGGGCTCGAACTCCCGGACCGCGAGCTCGTGACCTGGCTGAGGTCGGACGCTCAACCGACTGCGCCACCCAGGCGCCCCTTGAGTTCTTTTAAAGAACTCAGCAGTTTTATGGGCTTTCGTTATCCCCTTTTTACGGATGAAGAAATAGACTAGGAATTAAGTGACTTGCTGATAATCGTCCGAGCGTGGCCCCAGGCTCCTTGACTTCTCAACCGTGTGTCTAAGCCCTGTGCTATCACGCGAGCGTCTACATGCTGAATAAACGGCCTTCCCTCTCTGCAGACAAGCAGTCAGAGAAAAGGAGAGGTCTCGCTGTTCTCTGCAGGGTGAGATACACAGGGCGGCTTGCTTGGGAGGGCAGAGGCCGGGTCTGACTTACCCCAACCCCCCGCTCGACTCTGACCAGAGAGAGACGACACTCTTTTATGTGCATGCGTGCGTGCGTGCGTGTATGTTACGTTGCTGAAGGAATCTCAGACTTACGAGTTTTCCATCTGGCACCTTCCTTGTTTACGAGCTCACCTTTAACTCTCTCTGGGCTGTATAGATACCTAAATACCTTTTTATCAGCCATCAAGCCGTTAGCTCTGACTATTTTATCGGACCCTAGATTTGGTGAGACATCAGAGAGTCCTGTGTGGTCTCCAGGGGTCGCTGGCCTCTGAAGCTATTTCAATAGCCACTCCGTAGTGTCTTGGGTAGCATTACAGGGCGCTGGGGACACTAAGCTGCTTAGCCATTTTCCTTCCCTGGGAAGGCCTCCCTTGCAACATGAAAATTATTACATTGAAAGCGAGGCTGAGAGACTGAATGATAGGATTTCCTCCAGGGAGGTTCTGTAATCTGGATTTGAGGATGGAAAATGTGTCCTGATTGAGAAGCCAGGGGAGGAAGACGCTAGATCCTTCAAGCTTGGAGTGACAAAGAAACGCCCCTTCAGGGGGCGTGGCTTTGGACCATGCTCCAGGAACAGAGCATGGTTTTGTCGTCTCAAGATAAGGGGTAACCGTGGTTACTCATGAGAAGGGGGCATTATAAGCCATTCGAGATTGTCTTTGTACGTTTTTCACTTTCCAAATTCTCTATAATGAACATATCATTTCATAATTTAAAAAAAAATTTTTTTTTAACATTTATTTTTGGGGGAGAGGAGACAGAGTGTGAGCAGGGGAAGGGCAGAGAGAGACAGAGGCACAGAATCTGAAGCAGGCTCCAGGCTCTGAGCTGTCAGCACAGAGCCGGACGTGAGGCTCAGTCCCACAAACCGTGAGATCGCGACCTGAGCCGAGATCATGAGTCGGACACTTAACCGACTGAGCCATACAGGCCCTGAAAAATGGGTCGTTTGAAAAAATGACTCCTGTCTGCTCCTTAAATAACTTGTCATAGGAGATCATTATATTAAAAATGGTAGCATCCCATGAAATTGTCTTCATGATTTTGAATTTAATGTATCCAGAGCAAACTCTTTTTAATTATTTTCTCTTCCCAAACGTCCTTCAATGCTGGCTTCCCCATCTTGGTCAACAGCCACTCCGTTCTCCAGTTGCTGAGGTCAGAAGCCCTGGAATCATCCTTGACTTAGGATCTCACAGTTGACATGTAGTGATAGGTCAGCAAACCCTCGGATAGGGCATCTGTCCTTTGGAAAAGTATCCAGATGGCTTCCTTCCATCGGTAACCACGCTGGTCTAAGCCAGCATCCTTTCTCAGCTGGAATATTTCAGTAGCCTTTTTATCGGGAACCTTCTCTCTTCTCCAGTTTATTCCCTACATGATGGGGAGGGAGGTCATTTAATGTCAAGTCCCAGTCTGTCCCTTCCCTGTCAAATCTCCATAGCTTCTGATATCACTATGAATAAAATTACACATTAAATTGTCTCCAAAAACATGATTTTTAAAAATGGCTGTAAGGGCTAAATAGTGGGATATGTCATAGTCTATTTACTTCTTGGTGGACCCTCCCTGCATTTAATAATAGGGCTCTATGATGCACATCAACGTTGGTCATTCTCTACCTTTCGGATGATTTATCTAAAACGGATTCGTTTTTTTAAAAAGTTTATTTATTTTGAGAGCAAGAGAGGACAAGCAGGGGAGGGGCAGAGAGAGACAGGGGGAGAGAATTCCAAGCCGACTCCGTGCTGCCCGACGTGGGGCTTGAATTCACAAACCCCTGAGATCGTGACCAGAGCTGCAATCAAGAATCTGATGCTTAACTGACTGAGCCACCCAGGCGCCCCTAAAGTGGATTCTCAGAGGAGGAATTACTATATAAGAGGGACTTACCGAGTTTTATCAGGGAAGGAAAGAGGTTGAGGACTTGTGCCGGTTTATTTTCTGGAAGGTTGGTCCTGGTTTATGTTTCCACGAAACGTATATGAGCATATCTATAAAACGGCACCCTTGGAGCACTGGGTTTTACACACTTGGCCCGTATTCTACCTCGGCAATTAAAATATTATATCTGTGGGTTTTAGTTGTATCTCTTTTATCCTCAGTGGTTCGTATACCTTTTTCCGCAAAGCATTATTGATCATTTGCGAATTGGCTAACCTGTTTCATTTGTCCAAGGACTGTTCATTTATGTTTTGACTGTCCTCATCACTGAAGCTCCAAAAGGGTCTTGGTGCTTCCTGCAAAGCAGGTGCTTCCCAGTATAGCTGGGAAGGAGCGGTGGGAGGCAGTGTGGGGTCTCATAACGGGTGTGCAGTGTCTGGAACCAGAGTACCGGTTTCCAGCCCCGCTCTCCCACGGACCAGCTGTGTAGACCGGGCCCGAGTGGACGGTTTCTAAAATTCTGTTCGCACAGGTCAACACAGGTCTAAGAACAGCGCCTGCCTATCTCCTAGGACCTGAGTCAGCAAAGTCTTCCTGTAAAGGACGAGAGACAGTGACTATATTTGGCTTTGCAGACCGTATGGTCTCTGTTGAACTATGAGCTCTGATTGTGGCACCAAAGTCGCTCTAGACGACAGAAATGAATCTGTGTTCTAATAAACTGTACTTACTGATGCTGAAATTTGAATTGCACGTCAGTTTCATGTGTCACAAAATTTCCTTCTTTTAAAGAAATTTCCCCCAACTGCTTAATAATGTCATGACCACCCTGAGTTCACAGGAGGCATTTGGTCCTCCGGCTGAAGTTTCCTGATCCCTCTCTTAGGGTCCTGAGCGCATTGAATGAGACGACATCTGTGAGTAACGTGGCCTGTTGTTTGGCACAGACCAAGTGCTTAGCCTATATCGTGATTGTTCTTATTATAGGAGTTTGATTTTGCAACGTATCGTCACTTGTCATTTTTAGAAGGCAGGCTAATTCTCACCTTTCGTACTTGCTGGAGCATGCCTGGGATGGTCTGATTCGTTGTGGACGTCCCCGGTACATCACGACGCTGAATGCCTCTGTTTCTCTTGCCCTGTGTAAATGCAAATCATTTGTCTCTGTTCCCCACCTGCGTTCTGGGCTGCAATTGACTGAAACCCTTTTAGCTCTCTGAACACACCATGCCCTCCTTCACCTTCAGCTGCTCATTGCATTCTGTATCTTAATTCTTTAAACACATGGCCCAGCCGTTTCCTCCCGATGCCGAGACAATAAATAATACCAACAGAGCCCTCGGACCTAAAAGGTCTTAACACATCCATCATTGTATTCTCCAGTCTGAGTCTTTTTGTTTTTAAGTAGTTTCCCCGGCAGAATCCCATCCAAGTTTCCTGCCCTTGAACGATTTTTGAGAACTTCGTCCCCGAACGTGACGCTGTTAACACCATAGCCAGTTGCTGGCTTTTTTTTGGAATTCAAATCCCCCGTCCCGTGGTACTTGGCCTGTAAAGGCAAGTGGAAGCGCATCGTTCATTCTTTAATTAAAGCAGCAGCCGCTACAGCTATTGACAGTCTGATTTAAATGCCTCTGTGAAGAGGGAGCAGAAGTCCAAGCACTTTCCGGTGGGTACCCTGCCCCATCCAGTGCTGCCTCTGTGGCAGTGGGTGTGGATGGGTTCCAATAAAACTTTATTTACACAAACAGGCGGTGGCTGGGTTTGATCTGCCAACCCCTGCAGTGGAGACATAGAGCGGCGCTCTGGTGGGAGTTGTTTGGAGATTAGGAGACAGGGAAGCTGTGTCCCATGAGCAGGCACCCCGGTGCTCACGGGGAGCCCTGTAGATGCCAGAGGGGGAGTCAGTGCAGGGAGGGCTGTCCCCTGGGATCTCTCCAGTGTTGCCTTGTGGACGGTGCAGGGTCCCCCTCACGTCACACAGCAGGGACTTTCGTTAAAGGTGGAACTTGGGTGCCTGGGGGGGGGGCCTCAGTCCGTCAGGCGTCCGACTTTGGCTCAGGTCGTGATCTCATGGTTCGTGAGTTCGAGCCCCACATTGGACTCTCTCCTGTCAGCATGGAGCCCGATGCAGATCCTCTCTCCGCCCCTCCCTCGCTTGCTCTCTGTTTCTCAGAAATAAAAAATTAAAAACAAATAAATAAAAAATTTTAAAAAATATATAGAAAAGCAGAACTGAAGGGGCTGGGCTCCCACGGGGAGGCAGTTTGTGTGGATTTTCAGAGTTTGGGCTCCGGAATAAGGCCGCTCAGCTTCGAGTCTTGGTTCTTCGGTAGCAGCCGCCTGATCTTGGAGCCTGAATCCCTTCCTGACAACGTGGGGACAATGATGGTAATACCTGCCTTCCGGGTGATAAATGGAAAGTGCTCAGCAGATGGCCTCTGGTGTCCCGCATCCCTATCAACAGGTGCAGTCCTGTTCCACGGGGAATATAGGAGGTTGTGCACGTGTGTGCCGTGGCGTGTGTGTGTGTGTGTGTGTGTGTGTGTGTGTGTGCACGCACACGAAGGCACGGGGTTTCTGTCCATGTGCTTGCCTTGTTTTGTGCCTCTACACCCCACCTTCTGGAAGGCTGCTCCAGGGGAATAAAGAGCAGCCCGCATGACCTCGGGATACAGCTGAGACCGCAGAGAGCATTCGAGATGAGCTGGTGGTTCCGTCTTCACTGCGGCCTCTGCCTTCACTCAGCCGGCCGGATTCTGAATTTCTTGCTGCTCTTTGACAAAGAGCCATCCCCGTGCCTTCCAAAAGCCCCAGGAAGGAAGTTGGACCATGCTGCCGAAAGGCCTTGAGTTGGGGTGAGGGGACATCTGGCAACCTGTGTAGGATCATCCTTTCTGCTGCGGGCTCTGTTCTCTGGTCACAGGCAGGTGCCCGGCCTTATTTCCTGGGGCCACGTGCTTCCCCAGCCGCAGCTCTCTTCTTAAATAAAACCGGTCATGGCACTTCCCTGCTTAAAACGTCAAATCTCCAGGGGCGCCTGGGTGGCTCGGTCGGTTGAGCTTCCGACCTCGGCTCAGGTCATGATCTTGCGGTTCATGACTTCGAGCCCTGCTTTGGGCTCTCTGCTGTCCATGCAGCATGTCTCCCCCACCCCTCCTTCCAAAACAAATAAACATTAAAAAATTTAAAAAAAAAAACCCTTCAATCTACAGCCTAACATCCTAGTCCTTACTTTTATTTATCAGCGAATGGTTGAGCACCAACTAGGTGACTGGCTGTTCTGGGCACCGAGGATAGAAGAGCGTAGAAAATGGGTAAAAACTCTGCCCTCACGGAGCTTACCCGCGCCCGTGGAGGTAAATTATATGAAATAGGTGAATATGTACGGTAATCTCACTTTATCTGCAATTTCGCTGTCCGCGGTTTGGATGACCGCGGACAAGCAGGGTCTGGAAGCAGAAGATCCTTCCGACGTATCGTCAGAAGGTCAGTAGTATAACGCGTACATCACAAACTGTTCCCCTCACATCATCTCAGTAGGTAGGCATTTTTTTCCTCCATTCACACCAAGAAAGGTGAGCTCAGGACAAGGTAGTTAGAGACAGAGAGAGAGAGAGAGACCACGTTCACATAACTTTTACTACAGTCTATTGTTAGACTCGTTCTATTTTTGTTAGTAGTTACATGGTGAGTCTCTTCCTGTGCCTGATACGGTAAACTTGATTGGAGGCGTGTCAGTATGGAAAGGCATAGTGTGTGTGGGGTTGGGTACTCTTTGCAGGTGCAGGCATCCCCCGGGGTTCCAGAATGTACCCCCCTTGGCAAGGCGGGGGGACTGCTGTACCGTGTTGCCTGATGGCGAGTGCCCGAAAGGTGAGTAGAGGGCAGGAGAGGGATAGGGCAGGGGTGGGGCTGCTGGGCAAACCCCTTCCCCCATCCGAGTTCGCTGTCCTTCTTCAGGCTGGCTGTCCGCCACCGGCCGCTGGCCCCGGACGCTCCAGCCTCACCCCCATTTCCCCCGGAGCGTGTCCGGGCTTCAGATGGAGGAAGCCTCTGCCTGCTTCACGTGACCGTAGGCTTGGCTTCGGGTATAAGACGACGACACTGACCGCACACGCATCCCAGGATTTTGTGCGCTGCAGCTGGGGAGACACCCCCGGGGGCGGGGACCGTCCTGTTCAGCGCCGCCTCCCCGGGGCGGGCTGGAGTCCGGTTCACGCGCAGTCGGGGCTCTGTCAAGGCATGTGGGGTGAACACCTGAAAGTGTGGAGTGTGGACCGCGAAACGTACACGACCGGCCGGCCCGTGAGTCAGGTTTCTGGAAATCCAGGGGGCTGGTCGCACGGAGAGTGCTTTCGAGGTCATGGGGCTGTGGGCTCGGACTCGGGACGCCAGTGGGGCACCTGGCACGTTTCGCAGAGACCTCGAGTAGCAGCGTTCTGCCAGCGTCAGTAGCAGCGTTCTGCCAGCGTCACCCCCGGCCCACTCGTTTGAGAGGGAGACTCCGGACCTCGGGGTTGAAGGTCTCAGCGCCCCGTAGACGTCGTGCGATGCAGGTGGGAGGTAGTGGTTAGGAGCGCCGGCTCTGGAATCGGGCTTCTGGGTTTACCTTCCCCGAGCCCCCCGATCTGCACTCCTGTGACACTGGGCAAGCTCCTTGAATGTTCTCTGCTTCCGTTTCCTTGACTGTCGAATGAGCATCTCAGGCTGGCGTGCGGCACGGTGGCCTTGGGAACTGTAGGAGACCCGGCGTGTGAAAATGCCTGGTTCGGTGCAGGCGTCGAAGCCAGGTGAGGGGAGAGACTACGAGGAGTGTGAAACAAGCAGGGAGCGGTCAGTGGTCGGGGGAGATCGGGCGTTCGGGGAGCGTGGAAACTGCACCGGGACCGTCGGGCTGGGCGTTTATATCCCGGCTTGTAGTTCTGTAGGGAGGGGTTCAGTGAGGTGGCGGGATGGCAAAAATGTTCCAGAGACGAAAAGCCCTTTGCTTTGAGCCTCTGCCACCTCGGTCGTGGTGGAGGTGGAACCCGAGTCCGTCGGATGGGAGCGGGTCCTCTGCAAGTTTGCTTTCTCCCTGGGCTTCGCGGCTGCGCCACCGCCCTGTCCCGTGTGCCCCTCACCCTCCCTGGCGGTTCTTTCCGTGTCCATTCGTAAGGAAGGCGCAGCGCTCTGTTTTCCTTCTTCCCCGGTGTTCGTACGTTTCGCCCATCAGCGGGTGCCACTCTGTGCTCCGGGACTGAGCCACAGGTTCAGACTCGGATTCCAACCCCGAACCTCGTTCTTGAAGCCCCGACGTCACTCTCCGAGAGGGTTTTCTGAGGGGGAGGCAACCTGGTGGAGGGTGTGAATCCAACAGTCGGCCTCGGGCCGTGGTTCTCAAACCTCAGGTGCACCCAGAACATTTGTTCAAACACACGCGGCCGGGCCCCTCCTGCCGAGTCTTGGATGCGGTAGGTGGGAGGGGGCCCAGGACTCCGCATTTCCAAGTTTCTAGGTAATGCGGATGTCCCTAGGCCGGTCCCACATTTTTGGGAATCACTGTCCTAAAGGAAGATCACCAGGAAACAGGCGACAGAAGAGAAACGTTTATTTCCACTGTGGCAGGGGAGGAAGTCTGCAATTCACCATGCACGAGACTGCTGGCACTTACCAGAGATCTCGTCTTCACGAGGAGAGGGATTGAGAAACCCGGAAATACGGTTCTATTAAGAGGAAGCAGATGATCATTGTCCGTTTGCAGAAGACATAGTTCCAAACTGCGGAGGTGCATTTGACAGGTTAACCATTCTTAGCTCCCAGAAGAGATGACCCAAGGGTAGGTGAGGTCCAGGGCAAATAGATTCTCACATTCCGCAGTTTGGGGTTGTGCAAGAAACAGCTGTTTAAGGCCAACCCAAGAAAAGGCCTTTCTGTGGTCTCAGGTTTATCAAGAAAAGGGGAGGGGCGCCTGGGTGGCCCAGTCGGTTGAGTGTCAGACTTCGGCTCAGGTCAGGATCTCAAGGCTCCTGAGATCGAGCCCCGCGTCGAGCTATGAGCACAGAGCCCACTTCGGATCTTCTGTCCCCCTGTCTCTCTGCCCCTTCCCTGCTTGCTCCCTCTATCTCAAAACAAACAAACAAACAAATCTTAAAAACAAAAAAGAAAAAGGAACAGTTTAGGACTGAGGCATGCAATGTTGTGTCTGGGGCGCAAGGGTTGTGTAAAGATTCTAACTCCGCCTGGCTTTGTCACTTACCAGCTGTGTGATCTGGGGTAAATTACCTAACCTCTCTGAGCTTCCTCGTTTTGAAAATACGGCTAGTCCATTTTCCTTCCTTCCTTCAGTGCATATGGAGGCGCCTACTTTGTGCAGGCCTGTCAGGGAGCTGAAGAAAAAGTGGCGTACCACACAGGTCCTTAAAATGGTCAACAAAAGAAGACACACATAGTTCTGCCCTCACGGAATTCAGGGTCCACGGAGGGAGACAAATTAATCAACGAATCGGCAAATAAAGAACATCAGGTCAGGGAAAGATGCTGTGAAGAGATGCATGTGTGGGGCACCCGGGCGGCTCAGGCGGTTAAGCATCCGACTCTTGATTTCAGCTCAGGTCATGATCTCCCGCTCCGTGAGTTCGAGCCCCGCGTCGGGCTCCGTGCCGACAGCTCGGAGCCTGGAGCCTGCTTCGGATTCTGTGTCTCCCTCTCCCTGCTCCTCCCCTGCTCACGCTCTGTCTCTCAGAAATAAATAGAAGTTTTAAAAAAATAATAAAGTAATTTCCATGGTCTTCATTAAGTCTATGATTAATCCCTTAGAAAGAAAATAGAAGCTTTCCCTTTAACAAAAGACCTAACATTTCTTCCTACTAGAAAACCTGTCTTTGCCTTCGAAAGTTTCTGGTCGTCACTTTGGTTGCATCTTTGGGTGTACGTATATTCCATGAGGTCTTTAACGGTGCCCTTTTGTAAGTCCTTGGTCATTTACAGACAGTTACTGTTTGACTCTGATGCTTTTTGCGGACGTGTTCCTACAAAACCGCTTCAAAACTGCTTCCATGAATTTCTTCAAAGAGATTCATGGAAAAGGTGCAGACAAGTACTCTTAGAATGTATGTATCGGGAGTAACAATTTTTTTTTATTAAAAAAATTTTTTTAATGTTTATTTTTGAGAGACAGAGTGCAAGTGGGGGAGGGACAGAGAGAGAGGGAGACACAGAATCGGAAGCAGGCTCCAGGCTCCGAGCTGTCGGCACAGAGCCCGACGTGGGGCTCGAACTCACGAACCCTGAGATCATGACCTGAGCCGAAGTCAGAAGCTTAACCGACTGAGCCACCCCGGTGCCTCTGGGGTAAGAATTTCTAAGATTCTAATGGAGAATTGATGGATTCATAAAGCTGCTAACCCAAGATGAAGCAAAACAAGAATTAATTCCGTAAGACTGACGGAACTAAGGAAGATGATTATAATTTTTATGACTTGATTTAGAACATGGCTGGTTCTTTTATGTTTTGCTCTCCAGATGTAAAGGACACCTTTACTTCTCATCTCTGTGAAGCTAGCTTCTTATAAACTTGCGCGATTTGGTAATAGTGTCTCTTTGCAACAGGGGTTGGAACATTTATTTTTTTTCTTGTCTACGGGATCCCTTCGGCATTCAGAAACGTATTAAATATTCTTATTTTTCACGACCATAGATGCCTTTACGTAAATTCAATAAGAATCTATTCTTCTGTGGCAAGACACAATTGGACAAGCCCTTGTCCCAGCCTCCAGAGGCTCTGCAAATCCAGTGTGGGATTCCGTACAAAAAGTTCCTGCAAAGCAGATTTAAAAGAACGTACATGGTCCATCACTGTTCCTGCTGCGCATAAATAACATGGCCAGGTTTACTGAAATTCGCCTTACCTGGCAAACAAATGAGTCCTACTGAGGTTATTTATTTCTGTTAGAAATGGGGATCAGGGTAGTAAAAATATGTTTCAGTAACACATCTTTGGGGATATCAGATTCTAGTCTGTTAATTGTCTTCGAGGTTTTGTTTTCTATTTTTTTTAATTATTAAATTATTTTTAATTTTTTAAATTATTACTTTTAGAGAGAGAGTGGTGGAGGGGCACAGAGAGAGGGAGAGAGAGAGACAACCCCGAGCAGGCTCCCTGCTCTCGGCACAGGTCGACGCGGGGCTCCATCCCACGAACCCTGAGATCATGACCTGAGCCAAAATCAGGAGTCGGACACTGAACTGACTCAGCCACCCAGGCGCCCCGAGGTTTTGTTCTCTACCTGTGAACTGGACTGGTTCCTGAATGGTCGTTTCCTCCGGTATTTGGCTAGAACTCTCCAAAGTAACATTTACAATTCTCTCCCCCTCTTTTGACTTGGAATCCCTAGGAAACCAACATTGCCCTTTCCCTAAAGCCATGCCCGCTAAAAGCCACTTAACTTCATACGAACTTCAGAGAAGTCATCATAACAGCTCGCGTGTGGACAGTCTTGATTTCGGTGGCCTCGAGGACCACTCAGAACAGCTGATGACATCATCAAGGACAGTCAGCCAGCAGCCCTGGAAGATCATTCAGACTGAAGCTGACAGAGCTTCCAGCCCGCCATCTAGAAATTTCTCAGCTGGCTGCTCTCCACACCCAGAAACCGAATCTGTAATTTGCTGGAACTATCAGCCTGCCTTTGTTTTCCTGTTGTTTCCGGAGGACTGTCTCTCATTAACTTACCTGATTGCTCACGTCACAGAGAGGCTTCGTGGACGTGACAGTTCACCTGCACGTATCACCTCCCGAAGTAAAACATCCTTGTGTGTGGCCAGGTCCGAAGTCACCGTGAGGACCTGTGTTTGCAAAATACGTCGTGTTGAGGCTGTGTAGGTAGCTTTGAACATCATAACCCGTTGGAGTGACTTTGTTCTTAAATCGTGGGCCCTGGGAGCCTCTGCTCTGGGGAACGTTTCAGTCCTTGGCTGCCAGTCTCCTTAGTCCTTGTAGGGACCTCTCTAGTTTGTCGCAGATACACGGTATCCTTCGGGCTCGGACAGCTGGATGCAGTCAACAGGAACCACCTGAACGAGGAAGACAGTGGCTATGGGGCCCTCCAGCCTGAAGACCTGACTCGTAGAAACGGCGAGTGTTTGTTGGATTCTTCAGCCTGGTCACAACCAGCGGTGGGACCTGAGAAGGACTGGCCGGTCATCCTCTTCGTCCGCTTGAGAGAACGGCCAGAAGCAGAGTGGGGGGGGGGGGGCGGCGTAGCGTTAAAGTCAAACACAGACGGAGACCCACTTTGAACATTCCCTGAGCAGCCAAAGCCAGCGTGGTCATAGAAACCAGGCTTAAGGGAGCGTATTTTGCATGGCGAACCCAACCCGGGTCCTTTCTTGCTTATGCCCCTGCCCCTCGTGAGCAAAACTTGACTTGTCTGCCAAGGTGGCTACGAGGTGCCCGCTGATCGATTCCCTGTCCCTGAAGAAAATCCTCATACTTACAACCAATCGCTATGAAATCAACAGTCACTGCTTTCTCTCGGTCGAAGGCGCTTTCCAAGCGTACCCCTGGTCTTCACTCCGTGTTACTGCATGAGCCCGCCCGCTTGGCAGGCTGGCTGTTGGGCAGGTGCACTAGAAACTTGTGCTGATTAGTACTTGGGTGACTCATCGGTCTTGTGTCTGTAATTTGTGACCTCCGCACAGGGCGTTGGGGTGGGGGATCGGATTTGCATCTAAGGAAGATCAGTTGTGAAGTTTCAGTGTGATAATAGATAAGGGGGCTTGTTGTCTCTAGTACAGAAGGGACTGACAGTAGCAGTTGATGATGATGGAGGGGTGTGGTTGTGCCCAAGTCTGAATGGTCTTGTCCCCCAAAGTTCATCTGTTGAAACTGTGACCCTCAAAGTGATGGTATCGAGGGGAGGGGCCTTTGAGAAGTGACAAAGTTGTAGGGTGAAGCCGTCATGAATGGGGTTAGCGCCCTTAGAAAAGGAGCCTGAGAGGCACCTGGGTGGCCCAGTCCATTAAGCATCTGACTCTTGATCTCTCTCAGCTCAGGTCTGAATCTCAGGGTCTTGAGTTCAAGCCCCATGTTGAGCTCCATGCTGGGCGGGAAGCCTAGTTAAAAAAAGAGAGAGAAAGAAAATGGGGCGCCTGGGCAGCTCAGTCGGTTAAGCATTCAATTCTTTGTTTTGGCTCAAGTCAGGATCTCATGGTTCATGAGTTCGAGCCCTGTGTTGGGCTCCATGCTGACAGTGCGGAGCCTGCTTGGGATTCTCTCTCCCTCTCTCTCTGCCCCTCCTCTGCTCTCTCTCCCTCTCTCTCCCTCTCTCTCCCTCTCTCTCCCTCTCTCTCCCTCCCAAAATAAATAAACAAAAAGAAATGAAAAAGAAAAGAAGCCTGGAAAGAAACTCTCTTCCGCCATGCGAGGGCACGGCGAGAAGTCCGTATCCTGGGAGAAGACCCCCCCACTCAGTCACGCTGGCGCTCTGACCCTGGACCTCCAGCCTTTGGAACCGTGAGAAAGACATGTCTGTAGCTTATAAGCCACCTAGTGAACGACGCTTTGTTGTAACAGCCCAGACAGGCCAACACAGGGAGCGTCAGGGTTTGTTCGGCACTTACACAGCTGTTGCGGAGTTAGTGGAAGTCGTTGAAGTAAAACGAATAGAGGAAGAACGAGGCTTAGCCGTACGAGGTGAAGACTAGAAGGCACCTGTGTTAGTTATCTGTGCTGTGCGGTACATTGCCTTCCCGCCTGGTGACTTAGAACAACGTTGTAGGAGTTTTCTCACCGCTTCTCTGGGTCGGCAACCCCAGGGGGGCGACTTCCCTAAATCCTCTGTCTCGGTCCACGGGCGGCAGTCAGGGAGCCAGCTGGGGCTGTGGGCATCTCGGGCTCGGAGAGGGGACAGGATCCGTTTGTAAGCTCACCTCCGTGGTCTTCGGCGGGATTCGGCTCCTCGCGGGCTGTTGGACTGAGGACCTCAGTTCTTTGCTGGTTACTGGCGGGGGGTCCCCCTCAGGTCCTAGCCACATGGACCTCTCCACGGGGCAGCTCACAGCATGGCTTTGCTCCAAGTGAGCAAGTGAGGGAGCGAGAGCAGGTGTGAGCAAGGGGCCAGGAAGTCGTACGTTCTTATCTCACAGGAGTCTTACCAGCTCATCGCTTCCCGTCCGCCATGTTCTGTCGGAAATGAGTCGGGGAATGGGGTCCCCACCTGGGGGGACTCTGGGCCATCTTAGAGGCTGCCTGCCGCTGCAGCAGACTTATTCCACACTTGCTGTGGGCGGAAATAAGTCGGAAATGGCCCAGAGATCAGATGGGGGGACAAGGGGGATGATACGCTGTGGGAGAGCTTGGGAAGAGACCCTGTGATGTTCTGGCCCTTGCTCCTTTTCAGTCTCATTCTCATAACCCCCTTGAGTTGTTTCCTCTGAGCTGTGTGGTCTGGGTCGTGGTGCCTGTCATTGTCCTGAGTTCATATTTATTGCCTCACGTGGCCCAGCTCTTAGCACTCTGTGGGCTTCAGCTGAGATTAGTAAAGATGAATGAAGTGAATTACAGTGGACCCTTCTTATCCAGGGGGGATGCGTCCCAAGACCCCGCGTGGATGCCCAAGTCTGTGTATAGCACTCGTGCACTCAACCTGATATATATCCCGTTTTTTCCTATGCGTACGTACCTAGGGCAAAGTCTAATTTCTAGATGGGGCACAGCAAGAGATTAACACCGCGGCTGATAATCAAATAGAACACTTAAAACAACGTCCCGTAATGGAGGTGAGGGGCGTGTCGTCTCTTTTCTGTCAACGTCTCTCACTGTCCAGTGCTGACCTTGACGGTGTGCGACGATAAAGCACCCACGTGAAGACGTGAACCGGGGTGAATGATGTCAGCGTTGAGACGTAGCCTTGGGCTGCTGCTGACCTTCGGACGGGACATCAGAAGGGGGACCATCTGCTCCTGGACCGCTGTTGACCGCAGGGGACAGACTGGTAAGGGGACGCTGCTGCATTCACCACCTGCTTGGCGTTTCATCCGTGGTAGGGAAATGACTGGTGGTCTGCCAACCTTGGAGTCGACGGGGGAGAATCCCAGGAAAGACCCTCCCCTCTGGAGCTGCCCCTGTGGTTTTCGAGAAGTGCGTGCACTACTGTAACCTGGTGTGAACCCCAGTATCCCCCTGGGAGGGCGTGGGGGGAGCATCCGTGGGACCTCGAGTCTCCGCTCCCTCAACCGCGAAGCAGGCACGATGATGCTAACCTCCTAGGATGTCATAGGCTGAGTTGTCTCAGAGGCTGACCCTGAGATGACTCAAGTGCATATAGTGTATTTGGAAAGTAGCTCCAGGAGGCAGTGATGGGGGAGACGGGGAAGGCATCCAGTGATGAGGGAGTGTCCGTGGGGCATTGTGAGTCCCACTGGGAACTCTGGAAGCCGGTGGTGAACTTGAACCTCATGTCGACCCCATCCACGGGGAGAGGGGCCGGGGTATTTGTACCCCGCTTTCCATCAGCCACCGGGTGCACGTAGTGTGTCTGTCCCTGGAGTGTGGGCAGGGACCAACAGCACCCGCTACCTGGGGCCACAGGCCTCTCTTTGTGCACTGGTTTACCTCTTCTCCTCCTTCCCCAGTCTGAGTTTCTCGGGGCCATTCCTGTAATCTCATCCCCCCCGTAACGAGCACACAGCCGGCACTCGGTGTCTTTCGAATGAATCGTGAGGACTTACAGACGTGTATGAAACGTTCAGTGGGGGCGCCTGGGTGGCTCAGTTGGTCAAGCAACGGACTCTTGATGATGATCTCACTCAGGACTCAGGTGATGATCTCACAGTCCGTGAGATCAAGCCCCATGTCCGGCTCCCCGCTGACAGCGTGCAGAGCCTGCTTCTGATTCTCTCTCTCCTTCTCTCTCTGCCCCTCCCCCGCTCACGCCCACTCCCTCAAAATAAATAAACTTAAGACAAAATTTTTACAATGTTTAAAGTAATGCCCAACACTTAAACGATGCTCCGTGCCTTCATTATTTATTTATTCATTCATATAGTTAGTTCGTTATTTTTTGCATT
Source organism: Prionailurus viverrinus (assembly GCF_022837055.1). Classification (NCBI taxonomy): domain Eukaryota; kingdom Metazoa; phylum Chordata; class Mammalia; order Carnivora; family Felidae; genus Prionailurus; species Prionailurus viverrinus. Next base: position 21,376,058 of record NC_062576.1, on the reverse strand, counting down.
TTATTACGCTCGATGGGGCCAGTGAAGGAAAACCCACGCTCAGGGGGTTGTTTTAATTTTGAGAAGCATCCCTGACGCCTTGCTGACCTATGGAAAGCTTATGTCCTTTAGTTAACCTGATTCTCACATTCATATAGCAGTTTGCACTTTGCAAATGATCTCCCCAGGCATCATTTCATTTAAGGCTCTGTGGTAGGCGAGGCCACCACTTTTCCCGCTGCTTTGCTGTAAGCCCGTCCAGCAGGCCCCCATTGTGTTTCCAGGCAGAGTTGACATGTCTGTCTGGATAGATTAATTTCCGCTTGTGCACTTGGCTGGAACGGTAGGCACCTCTGCCTGTGTGGACAGAGACAGGGTTAGGGGCCAAGGAAGAGGGGGAGGGGCGTGGGAGACACAGCTTGTCTTTCTCAAGAAGGGAGGCTTCCTTTCCGTTTACACTCAAAGTCCTGCACGTTCGTATTCTCTCCAGTGTAGGTGAGGATACTGATTCTAATTAATCAGACCACAGTTCTTATTACTATTCCTTTTTTTTTTTAATTTTTTTTCAACGTTTTTATTTATTTTTGGGACAGAGAGAGACAGAGCATGAACAGGGGAGGGGCAGAGAGAGAGGGAGACACAGAATCGGAAACAGGCTCCAGGCTCCGAGCCATCAGCCCAGAGCCTGAAGCGGGGCTCGAACTCACGGACCGCGAGATCGTGACCTGGCTGAAGTCGGACGCCCAACCGACTGCGCCACCCAGGTGCCCCATTACTATTCTAATTAACTGTGAGCAGGCCCCAAGTACCCTTGAGTCTCTCGTAAGTTTTGGGGGTTTTGGGAGAGGAATCTGCTGCTGACCTCTGGGGTCGCACATTCTTTATAATAGAAGATAACAAAAGGGTTCAGCAGCAGGGCTAAACTGTTAAACCGTGTGTGCCTTAGAACCTTCTAGTTGTAAGGGGCAGAAACTCAACTCAGAATGGCTTCAGGATAAAAAAAAAAACAATAGATGGATTGGATCATGGAACTGATTCAGGTATGGCTGGATCAAGGAGTTAAGAAAAAAATGTCGTGGCGTATGTGTCTCCTTTTGTTTTGCTCTTGATTCTCTGCTGCCCAGTAAGGGTAAAAGATGGGTACAGCTATCTGCGGGGCATCCATCCTACCAGCTTGGCCTCCCCAGGAGGAAAATTGTGTCTGCTTCCCAGTGTAGACACTTCCGACTTTGGCTCGGGTCATTATCTCTCGGTTCGTGGGTTTGAGGCCCGCGTCAGACTCTGTGCCCACAGCTCGGAGCCTGCAGCCTGGTTCGGATTCTGTATCTCCCTCTCTGTCTGCCCCTCCCCTGCTCACGCTCTGTCTCTCGCTGTCTCTCAAAAATAAATAAAGGTTAAAAAAAAAAACTTAAGGGGCAGGGACACTAAAGCTTCATAGCACGGGCTCTGGAGTCCGACTGGTTGAGTATAATCATAATTTTGTAACTGGGTGACGTGATGCAAAATCTTAAGTCTCCAGGTTTCAGTCTCCTGTTCCGCAAAGTGGGGATAATTATAGCGTCCTGCGGCAAGGATTAAAACAGTAATGCCCGCCCCAGTGCTCAGCATTGTGTCTGTTAACCACATTAACACCAATAAGCGTTCGATATTATTTTTACTGCCCTGGGTAACGGGAGGCCTGTGTGATGCCTGCTTCTTCAGGTGAGGGTGACTCTTTGAATTTCAAGTCCATGGCTTTCCTGGCATCAGAAAGCGTTTTTGTTGGGCAAGAGGGGCATGCAGTTAAATAGCGAAGGCAGAATCAAACTGTGGATTCGTGCGTGTTTTCGCTGGTACTCTCGCTCGCTTCTCACACGGCTGTGATCTCGTCCCCCGCCCCGAACGCATGTGCGCGTGGGATTGGAAGCCACAGACACCTGCATTTAGGTCGCATTTCTCCCCCTGTGCTCGTCTTGCGACTCATAAGCCGCTTCCCCACCTACATGTTAGGGCCAACGACATTCTCCAACATCACACAGTTATGAAGATTCTAAGTCGAGATTTTAACTCTGGTCGTCGCAGTGTAGGATTTTTAACTCTTTAGAAATCTCTAGAAAGGTGAGGGCTAAAATATGATCAGGTGGCATACTCCTCTGTCCCCAGATGCCCTCAAGGATTCGGGTAACCATCAGAAAACCAAGGCTCCTCCTGTCTTCACACATCCCTTGGCCCCGTTCAGTCTTGGGCAAATGTCTGAGTGTCCCCCGCGTCCTGGGCACCGTGAGACGAGGGAGTCAGGACACTCTGGCCTTCTGGGACCAGATGCGGTTTTTCCTGCTCAGTGCACCCAGTTTAGGATCACTCTCCATTGTGCACCAGGGGTATCCGAAGCCTGCTTGGTCACTTACACGCCTTAACCCATTGACTTGGGTTGCGTAGCCATTCGGAATGCTCTCGCACGAGCGTGTGTTCAGGGCGTTCTGCAACAGCCCCGTCGTAGCGACCACAAAACGGATGTTCACCGCGTGAGTTTGGCTCCCTGCCCGAGTCCTGAGCCCAGAGTCACCACTTCCAGCGTTTAAATGTCACCTTCCCAGTAGGACCTTCTCCCGTTACCTTTTCAAAAACTGCCACACCCTCCACCCCGCCATCAACATTCCCGATCTCTTCCTTCCGGTTGATTTTTCTCAGCGGGCGGCCCCTCCCGAACCTCCTAGCATCCGGCATACCTCCTCACGGTTCTCTTGCCGTCTTTTCCCACGAGAATGTCAGTCACCCAAGAGCGGGCTGTGTGTGTCTGGATTCCTGCTGTGCCCCCAGAACCAAGATTGGAAACTGAGACCATGGATGAATGAGTGAATGAATGAATGAGCGGGCTTCTTGGCAGTATCTCTGTGAGGTTGGTTTTATTATTATCGCGGCTTTATAGATGGGGAAACTGGCAAGGGGGTGTTTGGTGGTCCTTTTTTTTTTTAACATTTATTTATTTTGAGAGAGAGAGAGTACAGGTCAAGGAGGGGCAGAGAGAGAGAGGGAGAGAGAGAGAGAATCCCAAGCAGGCTCTGAGCCATCCGCACGGAGCCGGACACGGGACTCGAACTCACCGACTGCCACATCGTGACCTGAGCCGAAGGCGGCCGTGTAACTGACTGAGCCACCCAGGCGCCCTTCATTTTTGTTCTTGATTAATTTGCCCCCAGTGTCATGACACAGGAGAGGCCAGAGGCACAGCCGAAGCCCAGGCTCCCTGGTTGCCCGTCCCCCGTTGTCTGAGCGGCCACGTCGAAGGCAACAGGTCCGTGCGGTGGCAGGGCCCAGTCGCGTCAGCCCCGCTATTGATGCTCACGGTGTCCGTGAAAATGTTGATTTTGGTCCCGCCACCGATGCTGATGAATAAAATTCAGTCCTCTTTCAGATGCACATTAGCAGCAGCCATTTGGCATCCTGTCGCCGCGTTAATTTTTATGGACAAGACGACACCGGCCGGGAGCATCTCCTCTCCCTTCCAACACAACGCGCGCCTCCGAGGCGGGGCCCGGCGGGGCCCACGTGTCATCGCGAGCCGGGCTGGCGTGTCGCTGCAGCTTTCCTTCGGGGACCCGGGGCGTGATTTTCAGATGGCGGTTTGTTTTGCCGCCGCGTTACATCTCGGGCTTGGCCATTACATTTCATTAACAGGGAAACATAAGCCATAAATCATTGATCAGAAACAGGTTGTTAATCGGTCTGGTTAAAGCGTCTGCCGGCTGGCAGGGCGCGGGCCGCAAATTGATGGATGCCGGGCTCAGGACTTGCTCAGGTAGCCCATTAGAGCAATCCTGCTAATCATCTTCACTAATATTTATTGAGCTAGTTTCCCCTGTGCCTGTGGGGGCTGGAGTCTCACAGCAGCCCTAAAAGGACTCTTCCCCTATTACGGACGACGACATTGAATTCCAGGGCAGTTCGGTGACTCGTCGCCGGTCCACACGACCTCGGAGCGACACGGGTGGGATCCCAGCCCAAAGGCTGGGACTCCAAAGCCGGTGCTCCTCAGGGCCACGTGCTTCCTCCTCCCTGAACTTCACCCTGAGACAGGGAAAGGGGACAGCGTTCAAGGCAGCCCAGCCAGCCGTCTGACTTGGCGGCTGCTCTCCTGTGGAACAGACCCCCCGCCAACGTCGAGGAGGCTGCGAGGGGCACCCTGAGAATCCGCCAGATTGAATGTTAAACCCGCGCCTCCGAACGGCTCAAGCCGACCGGCGTGGCCAGGCCTCGGGTTAATTCATCTGACTTCACGCCTGTCGTCTTGGGCAGAGTGGTGGCAGCTGGGCCCGTTCACATCCTATTAACCTTGTCTGTTGGAATGACACCTGGCTGTGCAAAAGCCCCGGGTCCTGTAATTAGGAATGTAAACAGCTCCGGCTTCCTCCTGTCCGTGCTGGCTCCGCACCTGCCTCCAGCACCGGCCCCTGCCCCCGACCCAGGCTGTGATGCCTGAAACAGGTGCCCCCCCCACCAAGCCGAGGCCGTGTGGGACTCTGGGTCTAACGCTTCCTTGCCGGTCACCTACCCTGGGCCAGAGGCTTGCTAACGTATGGCCTCCCTGATGCCCACGGTGACCTCACCTGGGTTGCTTGTTCCCATTTAACAGATAAGAACATGGGCTTTTGGAGACACCGAATATATGTGCTCTGAGGTGACACCCGGCTGCTTAATCCGTGGGACACTTTTGTTTTTTAATCCTTGAGACCCTGTAGCGTACAATCGTGTTCACTCCTGGGTAGGTGTACGTTCTGCGGGTTTGGACCCGTTTATAACGGTGGGTATGAACCACTGGAGTGTCATACAGAATAGTTTCACTGTTCTGAAAAGCCTCTCTGCGTCACCCGTTCGTCCCTCTCCTCCCTCCCCAGCACCCCCCCCTCCCACCAGTCCTGGCAAACACTGCTCTTTTTCTTTTTTAAATGTTTTAGATGTTTATTTATTTCTGAGACAGAGCGCTAGTGGGGGAGGGGCAGAGAGAGAGGGGGGCACAAGACCTGACACAGGCTCCAGGCTCCCATCTGTCAGCACAGAACCCGATGCAGGGCTCGAACCCACGAACTGTGAGATCGTGACCCGAGTCCTGAGTCGGGCGCTTTATCAACTGAGCCACCCAGGCGCCCCAACACTCATCTTTTTATTGTCTCCATACCTTTGCCTTTTCCAGAACGCCGTTATACTTGGAATCATGTGCTTCCTGCCCTTTGTAATACACGTTTAACATTCTTCCACGCCATTCCATGGCTTGATGTTCTTTCTTTTTTTTTTTTTTTAATGTTTATTTATGAGAGAGAGACAGAACGTGAGTGGGGGAGGGGAAGAGAGCGCGAGGGAGACACGGAATCCGAAGCAGGCTCCAGGCTCTGAGCTGTCAGCACAGAGCCCGATGCGGGCTCGAACTCGGGAACCGTGAGATCGTGACCTGAGCCAAAGTTGGACACTTAACCGACTGAGCCACCCAGGCGCCCCTGATATTATTTGTTTTTAGCCCTGAACAGGATTCCATTGTCTGGACATACCATAGTTTATTTATCCATTCACCTACCGAAGGACATCTTGGCGGGCGCCTGGGTGGCTCAGTCAATTAAGTGTCTGACTTCGGCTCAGGTCATGATCTCGCCGTTCACGGGTCCAAGCCCCGAGTCAGGCTCTGTGCTGACAGCTCGGAGCCTGGAGCCTGCTTCGGATTCTGTGTCTCCCTCTCTCTCTGTGTCTCCCCCATGTACACTCTCTCTCTTTCAAAAATAAATACACATTAAAAAAAATTTTTAAGGACACCTTGGTTGGCTTCCAGGTTTTGGCACTTTGACTAAAACCGCAGCGTGTTGGGTTTGGGGTGGAATAAATTTTCGACTCATTTGGGCAAATACCAAGGACGGTGATGGCTGGATCATATGGTAAGAGTGCGCTTAGTTTTGTAAGAAACCGCCAGCTGTCTTCCAGAATGGCTGGACCGTTTCGTGTTCCCACCAGCAGTGGAGAATTTCTACTACTCCACGCCCTCAGCATCTCGTGTTGTCAGTGGTCTAGAGTTTGGTCGTTGTAAACAGATTTTCAACGTGGACGTTTTGCCTGTTAATCCAGCGATCCTCCTAGTAGGACAACAGTGCATATCCGATGGGACCACGTAAAGATGAAATGACCTCACACGTGTATCATGACCATGATGATACCTAACATTTGGCACCTGCCGGGCGCTGTGCTAAGGTGACTTAGTAGATTCGAGCCTCACAATACATCACCCCATGACTCGGGCGCTGATGTTATTATTACTAGGTTTGAGTATGGTCGATACGCGTCGTTAACGTGGGTTTCAGGCGTTCGGCATAGGAATTCATCAAGCCTCCACATTATGCTGTGCTCACCACAAGTGTGGCTGCTATCTGTCACCTGAGCACCGTTACGATCCCATTGACTGTGTCCCCTGTGCTGGGCCTTTTATTCTCGGGTGCTATTATTATCTTCTTTTGCAGATAAAGAAACAGTAGATCAGAGAGATCAAGCGCTGTGGCCGAGGATAGGTAGGGAGTGTCTGAGCTAGATTCAGACCCAAACCTGCGGGACTCTGGGGCCAGCGTCCTTAAGCACCGTGCTGTCCATTGCTTATATGTAATAGATGTTCGGTAAAAAAACGTTGCCCCGCCTCAGGTACACACGGCAGAGGCGGGTTCGTTCCAGTGAAGGATCCATCGTCACGCCGGGGTCTAGGTAAAACGGCCTGTTGCGGTCCTCTTTGTAGCTTTCGTTCGAAAACCCCGAAGTGTTGCCCCAGCAAAACCCTGTGGCCGTGCCCGTGGAGAAGACGAGAGCATCGCCCTCCTCATTATGGCCTCAGCGTGCTCTCCGAACCCTCAGATCATCAATAACATCGATACCAACTAATTTAAACCCACTGAACCAGTGAACTCGGGCTGCAGATGTGTTTATGAGCAGGATACTGAGTAGATATTTTAACTAAGTGGAACATTTCTTGCTTCAATTAATGCAAAAGGTAGCAACTCAAAGGAAATATTAGGGGCATTAAGTTTTATATTAGTGCCATTTATTATCTATGATATTTAACACTTTTAATCACTTTATTTCCGTGTTGACAGCTGCTGAGAGATAAAGAGCTTTCCGTGGTGACTGTGACCCAGGACTTACTATCAAGCCGAGACCGATGGTCATTAACCCCTGAGTTGTCACGGTCTCCTGAGGAAATAGTGAGGATTTTATGAGCGTTATTAATGGAAAACAGGTAGATCTAGTTAGTGATTAGCAAAGAACGACTCCGTAGAAAAATTCTTGGAAAAGGTAACCTGTGTCGCAGGCAGATAACATTTATTGAACCTCTCTCTGTGCCAGGCATGCGCTAGGCAGCCTACCTACTGAGCAATCAATCCTACGAGGCTATGATTATGCCCATTTCACAGATGAGCAACTCTAAAGGCTGAGATATTTGTTCCCTCTTCACAACTTTTGCACCGTTAGCTCCCCGTGGAGATCTGATGCTGAGTACAGTGGCATATTTCCTGCCCCTGTGGAGCTTCTGTTCTGGGCAGGGAACTAGATATTTATAATTACTTTTTAATTATGATTACAATAACGAGACCAGGGCTGAGACAAGGAAAGAATGGAGGAGCTTTGGGAACCTGGAAGAGGTGACCTTCGTTTAGACCTTACGGTGAGAAGTCAAGGAGGACTTCCTGGAGGAAGTGATATTTCAAATCTCAGGGGGTCCTGGGATTTGGATGATTACCAGCGCTCAGGCAGGGGAACAGGAGAGGGAACGTGGAGGTGGTATATATATGATTCCAGGTAGAGGAAATAAGATATATATCAAGGCACAGAGATGTGAGAAAGCCACTAATTTGCCAAGGAGTGTGCTTCTATTATGTGACAAAGCTAATATTTGATTCCAGGTTCATCTGAATCTTTCTTTCTTTTTTCATGTTTTTATTTTATTTTTGAGAGGGAGAGACTGAGCATGAGCAGGGAAGGGGCAGACAGAGAGGGAGACACAGAACCCGAACCCGGCTGCAGGCTCGGAGCTGTGGGCCCGGAGCCTGATGCAGGGCTCGAACTCACTGGCGGTGACCTGAGCCGAAGTCGGAGGCTTAACCGACCGAGCCACCCAGGCGCCCCATCATCTGAATCCTTCTATTGAAACCCGACACAGAAGGGGATCTGTGATCTTCTTAGGCACATAATCAAAATATCTAATCTTCAAAGGAAGCATCCAAGTAGTTTGAGGCATGCTGGGAGTTCCCACTTGGGCCATAGTAGTCTACTGGTGACCCCTGGGCCCAGGTTAGAGTCCCGCCTCGGCAGGCTTTGAGGGGCGAGAAGCTTCTTGGCTTCCTTCCTAGCTTCTCGCAGGAGGGACGCAAGGCTTCACGCTATTGCCTCTGTTTGAAAATTGGAGGCTGTGAGGAACAGAGACCCCAGGCAGGCTGGCTCAAGCACCTGTCAGGTGCAGGGGTCGTTTTGCTCCAGGTTAGGCTTGAATGAGGCTCAGGCGTCGCCAGACGTTGTTCTGGCTCCACTTTGTACTCCACGTGGCCCATTCCCGGGAAGGCCATTCCCTCTGCGGTGGCCGCAGAACTGGTGTGAAAGTACTTAACCTCGGTTTAAATATGGCCGCACGGACCTGGGGTAGGGTGGGCTGGTAGCGAGACTCCAATACTCTGGGAGCTTAAACGCAAGCCGGCCAAGACTGCGGCCCTGATTGGCTGGCCTGGGTCATCTGTTCCCCTTCCCTCTAGCCAATCACAGTTGTGAAGGGAATTCAGTGAGCGGATTGGCTGAAGCCTGAGCTAGGCACCGCCCCCATCCCCGAACTGAGCATGCGCTGAGAGGTGCGGTAGGGATGGCTTCCCAAGGGGAGAATGGGGCTGTTTACTGAAGTAACGTGGGTGGACCCTGGGCTCCACGGAAACTTCGCCTCGCCCTGGAGGAATATCATTCCCATCTTGAAGTTGCAGTGACACCCATGACAAGCAGCAGCCATTGTGGGGCACTGCGAGGGAGCCCTGGCTGTCGTAGAGGCAGTGCGGGATGGAGGGTGGGGAGGCGGAGCCAACGGACTTTAGACCAAAAGGACTGCAGTTCCCGTCTAAACTCCGCTGTCACCACCTGTAACTCCTGGGGCACGTCATCGAAGCTTCTGGGCCTCAGCTTCCCTGTTGGTAAAATGGGAATGCCGATCTTGAGCTTGAGATGCTTCTATTAGAATAAATGAATTACTGAATCGAAGAGACCCAGTGCGATGCCTGGCACTTCCCAGAGCACTCGTAAAATGTCAGGTGCCTCCAACAGATCCAGGTGGCTGCTTGACTTCAGAGCCCCCCCCCCCCCCCCCGTTTCTCTTAGTACATTGAGTTCTTTAACTCTGTTAGCTTTGTAATATACTCCCTTTTCCCTATTCTTACCTTATCGCATATTTATATTTATTCTGTGTAGTCTTGTTTGGTAGTTTTAATCCTGTGGATTTATTTTTTTTCGATCTTCTTATAACTTCTTTATTCTCTTTATTTGCCCATTTTATCTTATTTATATTGTCTGCGTATTGTCCCATTTCATATGTATCGGCAAGAAAAGGTAATACGTAGCATTTATTTTATTTGAGTCCCCATTTGTATCTTTCCAATGCAACCTTTGAGCTAATTTCTTTTATTAGTAAATGCAATTACCTGGATCCTGCTTACTTACGGTGTAACCAGTATCTATTTCTTTCAGTATGCTATTTTTAAACATGAAATCTAAAGGCTTGCTGTTATATATTGTAATAATGGCGATAGAAATCTAAACTGTACCCAAATACCCCAACAGCATTTAATAATGTTACATGATAGCCCTTTGCAATTCAAAAAAATAAAGGCACTTCAGCAGCCAGGATCGCATTTCCATCTCACAAAAGCTCTGCCAGGAGGAAGAAAAAAAAAAATGAAGACTTAGAGAACGACACTTTTTTGCCTAAAATTGCACAGCTGAATGGCGGGACCAGACTTCTCTTGCTGTTTTTTGACTCAGAGCTTGTTGTTCTTTTCCACTTCAAAAATGTTCTTTTGCCTGAGTACCATGTACCTACTGAATAAAGGCAAATCTTTGGGAACTAGTCTTCATTGTTTTTTGGTTTTTGGTTTTTTTACAATACAATTTAAATCTCATTTCCATCAAATTTCCCAGAATGTTCTTCCCCGATTCCATTCATCAAAGATGGCGTCAAGTTCACAGCAGGCTAAGAACAGGTCAGATACCCCAGCAGATTCCTTTATGAATTGTACGATTTTCCACCAGCTAATAAACAGTGATTTTTTTCAGGAAGCGTGGCCTTGTGGAAAGATCATGACCCTTGGAGTCCAAAAGAGAGACATCAGTATCTTGGGTTGTATCACTTCTTAGCTCTGTGGTGACTTAAGTAATCCAGATGTTTTCTATACAGAGAATGACAGTCCAGTATAAAGGGATGTAAGTCTGTAAAGGAATTTACCAGTCCATGTGTCTGCTCAGTCCAAAAGAAGGCAGCCTTTGCTTCAGGTATGGCTGGATCCAGGTGCTCAAACTATATGATCAAGACTCTGTGTCTTTCATCTGTTCAGCTCAGTTCTCAGGTTGGGTCTGTCCACAGGACAGACTCTGGCAGCTCTAGGCTTACAGTTTACCAGCTCAGCTACTTGAGTGGAATGAACTTTTTTCAAAAATTCCAACAAAATTTTAAAGTTGCTCTAATAAAACTGACCAGGGTACCATGCCCATTCCTAAACCAATCCTTGTGGCCAGAAGATAGAACAAAGTGATTGGCTGTGCCTCAGCCATGTGCCCATCCTTGGATGCACATGGACTAAAAATGGGGCAGATTGTTTGTGTCCTACTCTTGATTTCGGCTCAGGTCATGATCTCACCATCATGAGATCGAGCCCTGCATAGGCTCTGTGCTGACCATGGAGTCTGCTTAGGATTCTCTCTCTCTGCCCCTCCCATGTGCTCAAGAGCTCTCTCTCTCTCTCTCTCTCTCTCTCTCTCTCTCTCTGTCTCCCTCCCTCCCTCCCTCCCTCCCTCCCTCCCTCCAAAAAACAAAAAAAATACAAAATGAAAACAACAAACAGAGTGCTGAAACGGGAGAACAGGCAATAAATACATCAGGAAACTTACCACAGTGACCTTGAACAAGTTACTTAATCTTGCTGAACCTTACTCTTCTTTACGAGGCAGGAATAATGACACAGTCACTCTGGTTGCTTTGGCATGAGATACTGAAAGTACTTTGCACATAGTAGGTGAACAATAAACGTGAGTTTTCCCTCCTCTCTTCTGAAGCTTCCACTTCGATTTTCCCCAGACTCTACCAGGACTGTGTATTAGAATACTGACTATGTGTCACCGTGTTAAGAAGCACATTTGTTTTGGTTGCTTTGTCTTTCCTCCTGACAACAAATGATACATTTGTAGATAAGATGGATCGGAATACAATAGGGTAAATGATGATACAGGAAATTCTTTATTTGGCTGGGAACTAGCAAAGAAATGTGATCAGAGACTAGATAAGATATGAGAGCAAAATGCCTTCTCATTGTTGGTTACATAGCAGTTTTCTGCAGGCTTTGGTGACCACACTCTACCCTGATACCTTCCTAGAGTCTAAGAATCCTTTTTCTGTTACGTGATTGCTTTATACCCCTCCTCCTCCACCAGAGAGCTGGGATAAGACTGAGGATAAAATAAAGGGATAGGAAATAGTTGTACAACTTCTACGTATTTTGTGTGATTACATATCTAGAGATACGTGTATCATTTTAAATTATAACCTATGATCTTAACTATATTGTTTTTTATTTACTTAATCTATCTAAAGTTTAGCATACAGTATAAGGTAATGAGTTCCAGTTTTTTCCCCCTACATAAGAGTCAGGTCTGCCAACACCATTTATTAAATGAAGTCATGATTTAGTTACTGACCTTTTTATTGTATAAAATTGCTGTATGTAATGCAGTTTATCTCAAGGTTCATCTCCCCACGATACCACATTAATATTACATTGTTTTGATTATGGTAATTTCATAGTATGTTTTAATGTCTTGCAAGGCAAGTCATTCCTTATTGTTCTTTATTTCTATTTTTGGCTAATCTGGAAAATTTATTCTTCCATATGAAAATGAACATTATTTTATAAAACTAACAAAATTTGATATCCAGATTGAATTACATTGAATTAATATGGTAATTTTCAGATAATCAATATTTTACTCCATTAAGTATCCCATCCATGGAGATAATATATCTTCCCACTTATTGATATCTAGGTAGATATCCTTAAATACAATTTTATACATTTTTTCATATAAGTACCATATGTTTTGGGTTTATAGTACATTTCTGTGTATTTCTTAGCTTTTATCATGCTTGTGAATATGGTTTTTTTTTCCATTTTCATGCATGCTCTATTTAGGAAATACATTGTTTTTTGTGTATTTATCTTATATTCAGTCATCTTATCAAATTAAAATGTTTTTTTATCTGTAGCCTCTCAGATTGTCTTGATACACAGTGATATCAGCAAAGAGATTTTTTTTCTTCTTTTCTTTTCCAGTATTTTGGCAAGTTATTTTTCTTGTCTTATTGCATTTTGAAAACCTCTAGGAAAATGCAAAGTAATACTAGTCATGTCATTTAACGTTGTTCTTGATTGCAATGAAATTGCTATGGAGAGTTTCAAGAGGGCACTCACGCGATCCATGTGCTTCCTCAATTTCAAAGACAGTATTTCCTTTAATCATATCTCAGGGTGTGGTTTTAAGGTTGAACTAGCTAGAAATTGTTTGGTGGTGAATGGCAGAAACTGAACTCAAACTAGTTAAGGAACATTTGTAGATTCGCATAAGTGACTTCAACAAAGATTGGGCCAACGTTCTCATCAAATGTTGTCAGGAACCTTACCTGTCTCCATCTCTTACCTATGATATTTTTACTACTGGCTTCATGGACACAGCATCCCCTGGTTGCCCCAGACTTATGTCCCCTGCACCCAACAACCTGAGCAGGAAGTGAAGACTTTCGTAATCGCTCCAATTCAAGTCCCGACTTGATGTGATGATCGTGAGCCTCAAAAACAGTCCGTCGCTTTTCCCAGGAGGATAAGACTGTGGATGGGCATCCCTGGGTCATGTAGCCGCTGCTCTGGCCTAACGTGGACTGAGAATGATGGCAGGGGGGATGTTTCCCTAAGGAGATGAATTGTTCCCAAAGAGTGAAACGAGGCAGAACAACAGATTCTACTAAATAGTTCCTCCTTATTCAATCTCTCTTTGGATATGTGCTCTCTCTGAATTAACATTCCTTTAAAACTGAGCCCTACGTCAAAGTGTACTCACCGGAGCGCTGGAGAGAGAGACTGTTATTTTTTTCAGAGAGAGCGTATTTCTGCAATGTAGCCTGAGATTACTTGACCTTTTTGCTAACCACACCGTATTTCCGAGTCCTAATGAGTTGATGTTGAGCGACTGCTGTCATAGGGTGTGACTACTTTCCTGGCCGTGTCTCCCATCGTTTAGTGCCATATTCAGGTATTTTTTAGAATCAGCTTCATCACTGCAGGTTATCCAAGTATTTTCCACTCCTGGAATTGAATCCTTTTTAAAACCTCTTCCCCAGGCTTGTGCCGTTTGAGGAATATTGATCTCCTCCTACGTCCAAGCCTTCCGTCCCAGTTCCCGCTGCCTGGGATGAACTTCTCCCTTGTCCATTTGGCGAGTCCACAGCCAAGCTGTGAGAACCGGCAGAATGCTCCATTGAAGTGCCTGGGAAGCTTTTGAAGATTTTTCTCTGAGCACTTATCATACTATGCCTTAAAAGAATGCTCTATCACAGGTTAAATGACAGAAGGCTTTTTCTGTTCCTTGAAGGCCTGATGGAATTCACTTTCTGAAGCTTTCTGGGCACATACTTTTTTCCCCTGCAGAATGTAAATTGCTTCTGCCTCTGAGACAGACTATTTCTCCCTTCTTCATTAGTATTGTGAATTTGACTTTGCTCTCCTCTGCATTAGGTGAAGAGATGTTGGGTCCCCCCCCCCCCCCCCCCACCGAAAACTATGGTTGGGATTGGATTCATCATTTCAGCTCTTTTTTCTCCCTAATAATTTCTTCTTTTATCTTTGAAAATGGCCGCCATCTGTCTTCTTTGCATTCATCTTGCTTTTTTTCTAGATCCTTGAGGTAAGCAGAATCTATTTTCGTTTGCCTCATTTAAGATTGCTAACATTTGGAACTATGAGTTTTCCACTGAGAACGGCTTTAGACATATCCTACAGGTTCTCAGAATTCATATTGAACTTTCTACTTAAAATATAATCGTAGGGGCGCCTGGGGGATCTGTTGGTTAAGCATCTGGCTCTTGATTTCGGCTCAGGTCATGATCTCATGGTTTGTGAGTTCGAGCCCCACGTTGGGCTCTGCGCTGACAGCACGGAACCCCTGCTTGGGATTCTCTCTGTCCCTTTTCTCTCTACCCCTTCCCCTTTTATGCTCACTCTCTTAAATAAATAAATATTTTTAAAAATACGTAATTGTAAATAGTTATGTGCCTATTTTCTAGCAGACTACTCGTGAGCAAGGTTCAACAGTCTACACAGTAATATAGGACCACAGAATCTAACAGATGTTGATGGGGCACCTGGGTGACTCGGTCAGTTAAACGTCTGACTCTTGATCTCAGCTTGACTCTTGATCTCGATCTCAGGGTGGTGAGTTCAAGGCCCATGTTGGGTTCTGCACTGCACGTGAAGCTTACTTAAAACAAATGTTGATTTATTCTTCAGATAAATGTGTAAGTGTTGCAAAGTAAGCGTATGTATTATTACCCAGTCTGTTTTCGTGCTGGGACTTAACCAACACAGAGTGAAAAAGGTGTTAAAGTCACCACTTTTAGCTTGAGTAACTCGGTGATTTACCAGTTCGTGCAACTGAAAAGTCCTTGGTAATAAGGCTTCAGACATGGCAGGAATCAGGTGCTTAAATGATGTCATTACATATCTCTTCCTCTCTTTTTTCTTTCAAACACATACTTCAAATCATGGCTGTGTTTTCCCCCATTCTCAGAAAGGATCTCCCTACATTGTGATAAGATGCCCTTCTTCCACAGGTCCAAACACATGTGCTTCTCATAAGTCACAAAGTTCAAAGAACAGAGATATGTCCGGAGAGGTCCAGAGAAAGTCCAGGGTGGTTGGTCCAACTTGGGATATATTGCCCATTTTTGTATTTCTGTGGGTAAAGAGAGAAAGTCCTTGATTGGACATTCTTGGTCCCTGATGATGTTTCTATAACAGAAATGGGATCTTCCCCATGAAAACCATGAGGGTTGAGTGGCATTAGTAAGGAATTGGGGTTGGGGGGGGGCGTTTGCCAAAGGAATGGATGTTGGCCAGGCAGACAGATTCTACAGTGGTTCATCCATGAGAAGTCAGCCAGACAGAGTTCAATGGGTAATATCAAAAGGAAGGACATGGGGGCGCTTGGGTGGCTCAGTTGGTTGAGTATCTAACCCCACATCAAGCCCCACATCGGGCTCTGTGCTGACAGCTCAGAGCCTGGAGCCTGCTTAGGATTCCGTGTCTCCCTCTCGGTGCCCTTCCCCCGCTCACACTGTCTCTGTTTCTCAAAAAAGGAATACATATTTTTTTTAATTTTTTTTTTCAACATTTATTTATTTTTGGGACAGAGAGAGACAGAGCATGAATGGGGGAGGGGCAGAGAGAGAGGGAGACACAGAATCGGAAACAGGCTCCAGGCTCTGAGCCATCAGCCCAGAGCCCGACGCGGGGCTCGAACTCACGGACCGCGAGATCGTGACCTGGCTGAAGTCGGACGCTTAACCGACTGCGCCACCCAGGCGCCCCTGGAATACATATTTTTTAAAAAAATGTCTTCCTGGATGTGTTACCCTGAGAAGGACAGGATATTACTTAAGTGGTACTCATTCAAAGAGTGGTTAATTTGTATCTGATCATGAAGAAACACCAGGCAACCCCAAATAAGGAAAGTTCTATTAAAAAGCGGGGAGACTAGGGGCGCCTGGGTGGCGCAGTCGGTTAAGCATCCGACTTCAGCCAGGTCACGATCTCGCGGTCCGTGAGTTCGAGCCCCGCGTCGGGCTCTGGGCTGATGGCTCAGAGCCTGGAGCCTGTTTCCGATTCTGTGTCTCCCTCTCTCTCTGCCCCTCGCCAGTTCATGCTCTGTATCTCTCTGTCCCAAAAATAAATAAACGTTGAAAAAAAAATTAAAAAAAAAAAAGCGGGGAGACTAGACTGCATTCTTCAAAAAATTGTCAGTGTCATAAAAGATAAAGAAAAGTTGTGGAAATGTTCCAGCTTCAAGTAGACGACAGAGACATAGCCACTAAAAAATGCAATCTCCGATCCTTGACTAAGTCTTGTACTACAGGGAAGAAAAAAAGCAATGTAAGACTTTATTGGGTCAATTGACAATATTGGAATTCAGATAGTAGATTAGATAAAAGGATTGAATCAGTGTTAAATTTAGTGAAGAGGGTAACTCTACTGTGGTTATAGAAAAATATCTCTTATTCTTCGAAATACACACCGAAGGGTTAGGGTTAGGGTTAGGGTTAGGGTTAGGGTTAGGGTTAGGGTTAGGGTTAAATTCAGTGTTTAAAGGTGAAAGGCCATGATATACACTACGTGCTCTAAAATGTTTCTGATGTGTGTGTCTGCATATCTGTAGGAATGAATATTTACATACAGCAAATGAAAAAGCAGAAGAGACAAAATGTTAACCAAAGGTGAATCTGGGTGAAGTGTATATAGTTATTCTTTGGACTCTTTTTATCCTTGTGACTTTTCTGCAAGTTTGAGATGATTTCTAAAGAAAAAGTTTAAAAATATCAGCGTTTCGCTTTCTTTAGGCAATAACAAAAGTAATTGGGATTTTTTTTCCACGAGCTGGTGACATGAGATAGGTTTTGGAATCTGTTTCCAAAGACACAGCAATTAATATCAACCGGTCCCTGATTCAGAATGCCATTGATTTTTATCCTGTTAGCGGAGATATCAGGCCATCCTCTCATTGACTGTTTGAGGGCATTTTAAAGGGAATTCGAGAAAGGGTTTCGTGACAGCTTGCACTTTCTGGGCCATTTTCTCCCAGGCTCTGAAATGTCTTTTGAAGGCAGATCACGCTGCTTACAATGGGGAGGGCAGATGGGGACGGAGACTACCCGGAGGTGGGAGGATATTCAGGGGGCTATTGGCAACAGGTCAGCTAGGAAATCATGAGTGGAAGAAAAGAGAACACGTCTTTGAGAGATTTTTCAGGGAGAGTTGTCAGGACGTGGTAACTAATCGAACGCGGGGGCCAGGGCAAAGGAGGTGAAAAACCCAAGCTGTCTGCTTTAGAATCTTGGCAAACGATAAAGCCAAGTAACAGGATTGAAATATAGGTAGGAAGATAGGTGAATGGAGGTTCTGAAGCATCGTGGAGGAGAAAGAGGTTATTTTGGCATCGATGCTCCCGTGGCATTTCCCACAGAAAACATACCGAGTGGGAAATTGGAAGTATAGGTACGGGGCTCAGAAGAAGAGTCAAAGCTCCCTGTAGTTTGGACGGTCATCAGTGCATAGGTGCTCATTAAAACCTTGGGAATGGCTGGGATGACTCAGGAAGAGTGAAGGCCCAGAAAAAGGGGGGGGGGGGTGGGAACTAACGTAGGATCCTGTGAACATTCCTTCTAATAGGAACCATCCCAGGGCATCTGGGACAATAAATATTTAGCATATTTGAAACCAGCTATGGACAACCATGTAGGAGGAAGTTGGGCAAAGGTCTGATTTGTTTACTACAGAGGGAGTAAACCAGAAGTAACGAAAGGAGTTAAGTCCTACATTCCTTGCTGACCAGAAATCTGAATAGTTGACAAATCCAGAGGAATGGTGGAAAGGTGGACGTAGGTGTTAGGGGAGATCCAAAAGTTAGAGCCATTGAATAGCTGGACTGCAGAAAGAGTGCAAGATATGGATTATTCAGTGTGTCCACAGAGAGGACTTTAGCCTCCCAGCTGCATCCTTAAAATGCCCTACTTGGGGTGCCTGGGTGGCTCCGTCGGTTGAGCGTCCGACTTCAGCTCAGGTCACGATCTCGTGGTCCGTGAGTTCGAGCCCCGCGTCGGGCTCCGTGCTGACAGCTCGGAGCCTGGAGCCTGCTTCGGATTCTGGGTCTCCTCTCTCTCTGCTCCTCCCCTGTTCTCTCTCTCTCTCTCTCTCTGTCTCTCTCAAAAATAAATACAAATTAAGAAAAATTTTTTTAAAAATTCCCTACTTGAAAGTGATTTGCAGGAGAAGGGTTTGTAACAGCATTTTACACAAACAGTGGTTACGTGCTTGGCAACTTCCCATCAGTAAGGGTTCCTGGGTGGATAAGACAATAGCTGGGTTAAGTCCCTCTGAGAGATAGCAGGGACAGAAATCCAACTCCAACGATTGAAGAATTTACAACCAGGGATTATGTAATACGATGTTTCAACTTGCGGGCTCTGAAGCCGGTCGTGAGTCCCAATCTTCGCTCTACTGGTTACTTATCTGACGCTTTTCTCATCAGTAAAACAAAGGTAATTACAGGACCTACATCACAAGGCTGCAGCGCAGGTTAGTTGCCTTGATCAAAGTAAATCTCTTAGAACAGGATCTGACACATAGTAACACTGAGTAGTAACTGCTCAGGAAGCGGTCACTCATTTTATCCAGGAATGACGGGCTTCAGGCGTGGCTAGATCCTGGTTCTCCAAACAACGGCTGTGGCGAATCTGCCTCTCCGTTTCTGGACCAGCTTCCCCTGTTGACTTTATTCTCAGGTGACCACCAGGAACCGCAGGCCCCAAGGCTACCAGTTTCACAGTCCGGGCGGAAGAAAGGGGTCTTTTGCCCGTTTCTGGCATAGTCCCAAGGGTGACCTTCATCGGCGCAACTAAGGTGATATGGCCGTCCATATTACCACGGGCAACGGAATGAATTGGACGGATCGTTCTGGAGCCACGGGCTCTGTGTGTTGTCTTCTCTTTCATGTTGGAGATCTTCCCTGGCAGGGCAGGGCGGGGAACGTAAGCCTTCCGACCAGCACCGCCATGTTTAGCCTCGTGCCTCGCGCCCTTCCGTGGTGCCCGGCACCTCCAAGTCCTGGGCCTCCCATGTTTCTTCGGAATGCAGCTGCTTGATTCTGCTCGGTGTCTGCCCGCGTGGGTGCTTCATTCCAGATTTTTCCGTCCTGCCACGTCCGTTTTCTCACTCGCCCTGCCTCCTCTCCATTTCTCTCTGTTCATGTGTACTTATTCTGTGGACCTCGGAGTTACCGTCGTCGAGGGGTCTTTCTGGAAGGAAAGGAGATAAATGCCCATGTTCATTCCACTGTGTAATCCGGAGGCCCGGCACAGGGTTTTCTGGAGGCCGTGGTTCTTGCCATCCTGACAGATGATGTTCTCGAGGATAACAGATTTCCATCAATAAGGTTATGTTGGATAAAGAGGAGATACTATGGATTATATGCACGTCCCCGAGCAGTAAGTACACGTCTTTCCCTACCATTGATCTGTAACACACCAGAACCACGCTTTGAGAGCAGCTGATGAATATACTGGTTACTAAGTGCTTTCTAAAGATTCTGCGGTGAGGACAGCATTCGGTAGAGGGATCTGCGAGGGCTAAGAGTGTGTGTCCATTCCCACAAACTAGAAAAAAAAAGGTAAAAGAGCCCTCAGGTGCCATCCGGGGGGAAACGCACCCCCAAGAAGCAGGTACTTAACTTCCGTGGGCACTGGAGGCAGCCTGCGTTTTGTGACACAGCTCGTGGCCAGTGTCTCTGTGTCCCCCATGTGTCCTCTCTATGCCCACACTCTGAGCTAAAACGTGGGACGTGAAGGTCAGTAAGATAGAGCGTTCACTGGGGCGCCTGGGTGGCTCAGTCAGGTGGGCAGCCGACTTCGGCTCAGGTCATGATCTCGTGGTTCATGGGTTCGAGCCCCACGGCCGGCCCTGGGCTGACAGCTCAGAGCCTGGAGCCCGCTTCGGATGCCGTGTCTCCTTCTCTTTCGCTGCCCCTCCCCTGCTCGCGCGCTCTTTCTCTCTCTTAAAAACAAACACTAAAATTCAAAAAAGAATTTTTTTTAAAAGGACGAAGCCTTCTCTGAGGTTTGGTTTCCTACCCAGGAGACTTGAATCATTTTGGGAAAATATAACAGCTGCCAAAATGGTAGTGAGGGGGATGTGGGATGTGGTATCTTACACAGGAGAACCTGAAGAAGCCATTCAAAGCGACTGCGCGATTACATTTTTCCAGAGTCTTCAATCAGTTGGTCACATCTGAACTTGGAAGATACTTCTGGGTTTTTGTGGGAGGTTTTTTTTTTCCCCCCATAAACAGCGGATCAGTGCCTGTGGTTAATGTTCAGAGTTGAACCCGTTTTTATTATAATGCCTGTGGTTTTTGCATTGTTGTTGTTTTTTTAATATCCCAGTCCATCCACCCGTTTAATATCCTGCCTTTCCAGCATATAATTTCCTCATCTCTGCTGAAATAAGGTTTCGAAGCAAAAAGGATTCCCCTATGAGCGTGTCTTTTTTAGGGCTGAAAACACAGATCCTGTAAAGGTACATGAAGACCTCCGCTTTCTGGGTTTGTTGGGGGCTGCGGGGGGGGGGGGGGCTTGTTAGGCCCCCCCCCCCCAAGACTAATCGCTCAGACCCGTTTGGCAAATCCATGCAAAGCGTAAAAGTGAGATTTCTTCCTAATACAGCCCGTCCTGAAAACTAAGGTGACTTTGTTTTTACTCAATAATATAATGAGTTTTATTTTGAGTGATGCTGGATATAATGGCTAAATCAATATGTGTGTTTAGCGTTGGGCTTTATTTCCACACTAAGTGACAGGAGATAAGCCGCCTAGAGTGTGTTAATTGCTTTGTGTTTAACATATAACGCTAATCACAAGTAGCAGAGGTGCTCTGGGCCACTTCGGGCCTGGTAATGGGGTTTATCTCAACCAGGCTTTGTTTACATTATCGACTGGAGCCGAATGGCTCCCGTTTCTTACACACTTAAACACTAAGCTGGATTTGCAAGCGTAACTCGAGACCTGCCCGCATTAGCAGGACCCAGTGCAGGTGTGGAACGAGGCAAGCCAGACGAAAAGCAAGCAAACGATCATGCCGTCCCTGGCCTAGGGTAGCTGTGAGTGACAACAGGACCCGCAGAAGGCTCGGCGGAGCGAAGGGACCGTCACGAGCTGGACCCGAGCTGGAGGGACCACAGGTTAAGCGGGGATCTCTCCGCTTCGGCACCATGACCATTTGGCTCTGGAAACCTCCTTTGTGGGTGGGAGGTTGTCCTGTGTATGGTAGGATGTTGACGAGTATCCCTGGCCTCTGTACACCAGATTAGAGTAGCCTTCTCTGCCCACGGTTGGGACAAGCAGACGTGTCTCCAGACATTGACAAAGGTCTCCCGGGAGGGTGCGGGGCAGGGGGCAAAATGACACCCGGTTAAGAACCACTTAGTTAGGGGCGCCTGGGTGGCGCAGTGGGTTAAGCGTCCGACTTCAGCCAGGTCATGATCTCGCGGTCCGTGGGTTCGACCCCCGCGTCGGGCTCTGGGCGGATGGCTCAGAGCCTGGAGCCTGTTTCCGATTCTGTGTCTCCCTCTCTTTCTGCCCCTCCCCCGTTCATGCTCTGTCTCTCTCTGTCTCAAAAATAAATAAAAAATGTTGAAAAAAATTAAAAAAAAAAAAAGAACCACTTAGGTAAAGGAGGCTTAAATATAGCTTTGGTTCTGGGCAGAGGTATGTGGGTTTATTGGTATTTATATTAGATGCTAGCTTTTTTTTTTTTTAATTTTTGAGAGAAAGAGGGTGCAAGTGAGCGAGGGGCTGAGAGAGAGAAGTGGGGCTCACCCGAAAGTGGGGCTCGAGCTCCCCCAGAGAGAGGGGGAGATGCAGAATTCGAAGCAGGCTCCCGGCTCTGAGCTGTCAGCACACAGCCGGATGTGGGGCTCGAACTCAGGAGCCGTGAGATCGTGACCTGAGCCGAAGTCAGATGCTTAACTGACTGAGCCGCTCAGGCGCCCCGAAGCCAGCATTGTAAAAGCCTGGAGACTTCAGCTAGTTATCTGCGTTTGGGGATTCTCTGGAAATGTGGGGAGACCTGTCCTCCCTGTCACATGGCCCTTCCCAGTAGGAGGTGATGACTGGCTGTCCCTTCTCGACAAGGCACGTGGTCTCCAGGTTTCCTCTCCTAGGTTTCTCCTAGGCTGCTTCCCTCATTCGCCTCCGCCCTTGCACGGGCTCCTGGAGGCATTTGCTCTTGGAACACCCGCCTTCAACGCTGCACAATCCAAAGCTCGTCCCTCAGCACCCGGAGGATGCGATGGAACCAGGTTCCCACCTGAGCTCTGCCGGTTACCAGCCTTACGACTCCTTCTCCAGTGGTGTTGTTTCAGCCTCTGCAGGCATCTGCGAAATGCGAATGCGTCCACAGTTGAGGGAAGTTAGGGAGGAAAGGGGACAAATCCGAAAGCACCCCGGGAACTTCATAAATATTGCTGCCGTGCCCCATTTTGCGAGATCGCCCCGGGGCTTGTGCTCAGAAGGTGCCTCGACTGCCATTATGGGGCCATTTCCTTCCCTTCTCATTTGCACTTCCAGGCAGTGGGGACCAGAGCCTGTATGCATCAGATGACAATGGCCTCCAGGGACGTCACACTTTGTTCACACTTTGTTTTCATGAACTATGAGTGGGGGGTGGGGGGAAGGGTATTGGGGAAAGCCGCTTCACCATACCGCTTTTCTCTCCTTTCCCTCAAGGACATGAATCTATGGGGAGCACGGTGGTTAGGTACAGGGTCCCTGTTACCCTCCCCCACAAAAACAATCAGGCAGGAAGTCAGGAATTCAGCCCATACAGCCCAGATCGGGCTGCCTGGGATCAGGCCCAGTTGGCACCTGTCATCTTGTGGGTCCTACGTAATCTCACACGTACCGTCTGGCTTGGCTGCTTCCATCCTGCTAGAGGAAGGAAGGGGCAAGTTCTGAGCCCCTCGTACTGGAGCTTCTAGGGCCTGCGGTCAGTTCCTTAAACCTGCGGGGCGCTGGCCCTGAGTTCCTTGCACATGCTGTTCCCTCTGCCTTCTGTCCTTTCTCTGGTGCCTCTTTCTCTTCCGTCGGCTTTCTGATCAATGTGAATTCTTCGGAGGAATTTCTTCTTTTTTTATTTTTTTAAATTTGTTTAATGTTTGTTTATGTTTGAAAGAGAGAGAGAGAGAGAGAGAGAGAGAACGAGCAGGGGAGGGGCAGAGAGGGAGACACAGAATCCGAGGCAGGCTCCAGGCTCCAAGCTGTCAGCACAGAGCCCGGCGTGGAGCTCGAACCCACACACTGTGAGATCATGACCTGAGCCGAAGTCGGACGCTTAAGTGACTGAGCCAGGCGGCCCTGGGGTAGGGTTCTTAAATTAAGGTTCTAGGAAGCTTGGGCGTCCATGGGTGTGTTTTCAGATGTCTCTCATTTTCGAGTCTGAGAGACACTGGTCTTGTGGGATGTTTACATGGAATCAAATACACGAAACAGAGTCTGATAGCTTCACTGAGACGTGTTATGTGTAAGGCCGAGGGAACACTCGAGAGGGAATCAAGGAATCTGTCAGTGGGAAGTCAAAGAAGGCTTCGCAGGGGACAGAGGGTCCAAACTGAGTGTCGAGGAATGAGGCAGGATTCCTGAGACGGTTTGTTGGAAAAGGAATTATGTCTTAGAGTCCAGAGTCTGATCTCTAAACTGTGATTTGCTGTTTATTAGCCACACGATGTGAAACAATTGTCTTCATGTCTGTAAGCCTGGGGTTCCTCTTCTCTAAGGTGGGGGTGCCCGTGTTCCCTCTCCCGTGAGAGCGCATAGCACAGTGCCCTGCCTGTGCTACCTTCCCGGCCATTGGGACCGCTCCGGAGGGACACGGGGGCCACCTATGGAGAGGAGCCTGTGCGGTGGCAGGAAGCAAAGACACGGCGTGGCGTGGTTAAGACAGTGGAAGTCGTTCGGTGTGACCAGGGATAGTGACTGCAAACCCAGATGTCTCCAGGGGCCGGGCAGCTAAGATAAATCAAGGAAGCCAGAGGCTAAAGATCGGTGGGGACCATGGCAGACTGGACAGCCCTCGGAGTCCTTGAAAAGCATGCGAATTTAACTGCTTAACATATATGAGCAGGTGTCTGAATCATGACTTCAGGCTGGGTCCGGCTGTTGGACTGCCCGTTACAACCAGACAATACGGGAGGGTGTGTGCATGTGTGTGCGTGTAAGAAATTGGGGTTGGCATGGAGAGAGCGTGGGGATTATAAGAGAGAGGGACGCAGCATCCGTGTTTTACTAACCCGTTAAAAATACTACCAGGGATACAGGAGGTTGAGATCGGTGTTCCAGAAAAGATGTGAAATCTACCAATTCCGGGCTTTCCTTCCTACCTGTTATTCCAGCCAAGATGAATGGAAGCCAGACAAGGGCCAAACAGCCTTGGGGGTTTCTGGAAGAGATTGAGAGGGCTATAAAGTTGGAAAGCAGAATAGATTCTACACCTGAATAATCAATTAATGCCTCTTTAATGATTGCAAAGGAGATATGTACAAATTTCAAATCAATCTCAAGAATTAATCAGCCGAGGCAATAGGGCCTCGCGTCTCAGTAGATAAGCCAGCGGGGTGTAAACCACACCCCAGGATTGCAGACAATCCTGTTTGACCATAAAACAAGAGATTCGTGTCTTCCTTCTTCTCACGTGGCAAACGGGGAAAAGACCTAGCAGTTTTTTGGTCCAAGAATATGAGCTTGAGGACCTGGGAGAGAAGAAATGTTATGCTACAAGACCACAAAGAGAGAGAAGGTTTTTTTCCTCATCCAGTGAGCCAGGTCTTCTAATAAAGAGGAAAGATCAGGGGAGGAAAATCAAGATTTGGGCAACGGAGAAAATCTGGCCCGCGGCATCTCTTCTAAGGATAAATCGAAGATTTCCTGAAATTTGTAACTCCACTGCTGTGGGGGGTTTTTTGTGTTTCTCAGAAGCCACTGATATTTTTTGCATTGTTTATGAAAACATCCGGTTACACTAGCAATAAGTTTCTTTTTTTTTAAATTTTTTTAATGTTTATTTATTTTTGACAGAGAGAGAGAGACAGAGCACTAGCGGGGGAGGGGCAGAGAGAGGTGGGGGGTGGGGGGGACACAGAATCCGAAGCAGGCTCCAGGCTCTGAGCTGTCAGCACAGAGCCCAGCATGGGGCTCGAACCCACGAACTGCGAGATCGTGACCTGAGCCAAAGTCGGACGCTCAACCGACGGAGCCACCCAGGCGCCCCAACACTAAGTTTTATCCATCACAGCCTCCGCTGACATATTCCTTCGGGGAGACCAGCCGAAGACGCATGAAACAGTTAGGTGGCATTTCAGGCCTTGAAAGAGCGCGTTCTAATTTTACATCTGTAGCTCCCCCTGCACTCCAGTGTGTATAGAGGCCGAGCCGCCTTCTTCATATTCTCAGCGCCTGTTCAAGGGCCGGGAACGTGGTAGGTATCCAACACATGCTTGTGGAATAAGTGAGTTTATTACGTCAGAAATTCACGGTACGAGTCTAAGTGTGTTTTGAGAGGTCAGGGTCGGGGATCTTGAATTAGAGCCGTTGTTTAAAACGTGCAGTCCTTGGGGCGCCTGGGTGGCGCAGTCGGTTAAGCGTCCGACTTCAGCCAGGTCACGATCTCGCGGTCCGGGAGTTCGAGCCCCGCGTAGGGCTCTGGGCTGATGGCTCGGAGCCTGGAGCCTGTTTCTGATTCTGTGTCTCCCTCTCTCTCTGCCCCTCCCCCGTTCATGCTCTGTCTCTCTCTGTCCCAAAAATAAATAAACGTTGAAAAAAAAAATTTTAACACGTGCAGTCCAGTGGAGTAGTTAGGGACGAGGCGGGCAAGCTGGCCTCCCCTCTTAAAAACTGTGATTTTAGGCAATATGCGTAAGACTCCTGCCTCGATCTCCTCGTCTGTGGAATTGGTGGAGGTGATGCCGTCTACCTCAGGGGGTTCTTGAGAAGATCAGGAAAGTTAATGAACGTAGAATACGTGGCATGCACTCAGTAGAATTCAACCATTATCATTTCTAGGGATGTTTTCCAGCGACATTCAACACACGCTTATGTAGGCCTTCCTCACGGACGCTTACATTTTCAGCGAAGCACCAAATCCTAAGCTCATTAACTGTGGAGGCTTCATTTCACTCATTAATCCTCAGTGACCACGTTTTTCTACGCTTCAGGTATCCAACATGTGTTCCTACCTCAGGACCTTTGCACAAACGATCTCTCCTCCAAGAGGTGTTCTCAAAGGGCTCTGCGGAAAAGAACATCCATTCCCACTATCCCTTTCTCTTCCCACCCTGCTTGATTTTCCTTTGCGGCACTTTTCATCGTCTGAACTTATTTATTTATTTTCCATCTCTGCCCCTGGAATGTGAACTCCGGGAGGGGAAGAACCTGTCTTGTTTGCTGCTCTACCCCGGGGGGCAAAATCAGCCTGGTACATTGCGTTACTCCGCGAATATGAATACTTGATGGATGATAGTTCTCTCGCCAGTTTACGCGAGGGTAAGTCTCAAAGGATAAAGTGGCTTAAGGGATAGAATCGGGGGGGGCGCCTGGGGGGCCCAGTCGGTCGAGCGTCCGACTTCGGCTCAGGTCATGATCTCACAGTCCGTGGGTTCGAGCCCCGCGTCGGGCTCTGTACTGACAGTTCACAGCCTGGAGCCTGCTTCGGGGTCTGTGTCTCCCTCTGTCTCTGTCCCTCTTCCAGGGTGCCTCTCCCTCAAAAATAAATAAACATTAAAAGAAATTTCAAAGGGATAGAATTAGAGTTCACACTCAACGATTTAGAGGTCTGAGCTATCCCCACCACACGTTGGGAACTCCTGGCTGTTAGAGCGAAAAGGGGCCGTTGCACACAGCCCCTTTCCATAAGGAGCGATGGTGGGCTGCCGGGAAAAAAGGTTGTAAAGGCAAAATTAGTGAGATTGATGCTGGAAAGTCATGACGCGGTTACATCCGTGCTCGGAAGTAGCCAAGCCCGAGGTCAAGGATGTGGTATTCTAGATGGCAAGTCTGCCCCACGTTTTTGACTCTAAGCCACAGGTCTGGGGGCCCTCAGGGCTGCCCTCACTTCAGATCAGCTGGCTACAAATGTCAGGCTTCCCACGACTACCCTCAGGGGTGGTGATTCACTAGAACAACTCGCAGAACTGAGGAAAGCGTTGTACTTGCCATTATGTGTTGTAGCAAAAAGACTGGACGTCAGAAGCAGCCAAAGGGGGAGAGGGAGAGAGAAACGTGGGGGCAGGATCAGGCAGGTGTGGGAAGGTGGGGGTCCCGGATGCTAAGCTTCTGTCCTCCTCAGAGATGCCTTGTCCTTCTGACATGAGGTGTGGCGGTACGCTGGAGTGTGACCAGTCCAGGAAGCTCACCCGGGATTTGGTGTCGAGAGTTTTTACGGGGCCCCGTTGCTTGGGCATGACTGGAAGCATTGGGGGGTGGGTTGGGCGGGTGGGTTGTTGCCCGCGTGGTTGAACTCAGCGTCCGGCCCCACTCCCTTCCCTGGAGGTCAAGGCTGGTATCATGTGGCTCAAGGCCTGTCATCGCACGGTTGGCCTTTGTGTCGGCTGGCTAACATGACCTATCTGTGGGCCCACCGGGAGCCCCCTCACTATCGTAAACGGCCAAGGGTGGGCCGCCGTGGGCAACAGTTGTGCTCCTATCCCTTGGGAAGTTCCAAGGGTCTAGAGGTCCCTTCTGGGAGGACCCCTCTCGGGTCCTCCCAGAAGCGAGGACAAAAGTCCTACCCCTCTCTGGAGGCCAAGTTCCTCACTCTGCAACCTGTCCCTTCAAGTTTTTTTTTCTTAATTTTTCTTATGCGTGTTTATTTTTGGGAGAGAGACAGAGTGTGAGTGGGGGGATGGTGCAGAGAGAGAGAGGGAGACACAGAATCCGAAGCAGGTTCCAGGCTCCGGGCTGTCCGCACAGAGCCCGATGCGGGGCTCGAACTCACGGACCGTGAGATCATGACCTGAGCCGAAGTCGGACGCTCAGCCGACGGAGCCACCCGGGCGCCCCTCTCCAACTTTTTCGGTTGAGGCTAAGCCAGCACGTCTCAAGTGGGAGCGACTGTAACCCCCCACCTAGGGACAGTTAGGCAGGTAGAGAGATGGTTTCTTGTTGCCATGGCCCATGGTGAGGCTAATCCTGCTGGAATCTAATGTGTGAGGCCAGGGGTATGCTAAATACCCTGCAGTGCACCAGACCGCCCTCTGTCTCCACAACAGAGTTATCTGGCTCTGAAAATCAGTAGTGATGAGTCTGAGAAACCCTGGGACAAAGTAGATCCAGAAATCAGCCCAGACATGCAAGGAGGCCTAGAACAAATACGGAACAGACAGATTTTACCTCTCACGTGCTGTCTTATTGCTGCAAACACGAGGACTCTTACGAAGCTATTCTTATGGACAGAGTATTTAGGAATCTGCCTACAGAGACAGTTGTCGGGTCAGGCCCCAAATACCCAATTCTGTCTCTCCAGACAGGGTGGAGGTCAGAGTAACACACAGGCATGAGTACCACTCTTGTGTACAGATCATTTTATTTTATTTCATTTTATTGTTAAATTTTTAAATTTTTTTGAGAAAGATCCCATGCATCGTTGAGATCGTGACCTCAGCGGAAGTCAAAAGCTTAACCGACTGAGCCACTCAGGCGCCCCTGTGCAGATCATTTTAGAAGCTCCACGGGCAGGGCATTCGATAGCATTGAATCACATCAAGAAGATGTGAGGTACACACACATATACACACAAACAGTGGAATATTACTCAGCCAGGAAAAGGAGTGAAATCTTGTCATTTTCAACTACATGGGTGGATCCAAAGGGTATTAAGCTAAGTGAAATAAATCAGTCGTAGAAAGACAAATACCATAGGATTTCATTCATGTGTGAAGTTTAAGAAACAAAAGAAATGCGCCAAGGAAAAACAAATAGAGACAAGCCAAGAAACAGACTCTTAACTATAGAGAACATACTGATGGTCGCTAGAGGAGAGGTGGGGGGATGGGTGAAGAAGGTGAAGGGTGTTAAGAGTACAGTTACCGTGATGAGCCCTGAGTCACGTAGAGAATTGTTGAATCACTATGTTGTAACCCGACACTAATATAACACTGTATGTTAGTTACACTGAAATTAAAATTTTATTTATTTTTTAAAATTTTTTCAGTGTTTATTTTTGAGAGAGGCGGAGCGTGAGCAGGGGAGGGGCAGGGAGAGAGGGAGACACAGAATCCGAAGCGGGCTCCAGGCTCCGAGCTGTCAGCACGGAGCCCGACGCGGGGCTTGATCGCACTAACTGCGAGATCATGACCTGAACCGAAGTCGGACGCTTAACCGACAGAGCCCCCCAGGCACCCCTGAAATTAAAAGTTTTCAACGTTTATTTATTTTTGGGACAGAGAGAGACAGAGCATGAACGGGGGAGGAGCAGAGAGAGAGGGAGACATAGAATCGGAAACAGGCTCCAGGCTCTGAGCCATCAGCCCACAGCCTGACGCGGGGCTCGAACTCAAGGACCGCGAGATCGTGACCTGGCTGAAGTTGGACGCTTAACCGACTGCGCCACCCAGGCGCCCCTAAAAGTTTTAAAAATAGCACTGAATCCTGTAATTAGGAAGGTCTTCACATTTTACTTCTGTCTTGTCCAATGAGGCCCAGAAGAGTGTCTCCATTTGGTGCTGGCCTGCCTCTCCGTCATTAGCTTACCTCCCTGGGTTTCATAAAGAGAGGATGTGCCTTGCACTTGGACCCTCCTTCCACAACATCTACATGAAATTTTCAAGTGTCCTGTCTTTCTGTTTCTGATCTGTTTGTGCTTCCCATCTGTGTTCGGCAAATGATACCATTTATATCAAGTGCCCTTATACGTGGGATTTCTCTCAAGGAACATAAGTTCCTATTTAAATGAAAACCTTTTATGTAAAAGTCGTTCAGCTTATAGAGAATATTAAGTTAATGTTCTAGAAACTTCTAGTGCTCACTCGTATCTGGTTCTTTCCTCCCTCCTGGGCATCCCAAGAGGATCGTACGTCCCATTTTCCTTGCAGTTAGATAGGATCTTGTCATTGGTTCTTGGCCAGGAGGGAAACTGAGGCAAGGGAGAGCCCGTGTGAGCCTCCGGCTTTCTGTTACTCAGCCACAATTGAGCTGAAGTCATGAAGAAATGAGGGAAGCAACATGGAAGGAAGGGCAGCCCCCACAGATGGTACCAGGGGGCAGTTTGGGACAGCCAAGATTACATGGAGAAGGACTCTCAGAACAGGGCAGAGAGGAACTTCTGGGATGGGTTTTCACAAGTCAGGTAGCGGCATCGGGGTTCTAGAATCCGTTCTAGAATCTAAGGTAGGATAGGCGAGTGAGCTGGGTCAACGAGAGAAGCCAAAATGGCACCTCACACGCATCTCCAGTAGAGCGCATGGCGCATATTCCGTTGTTACGCCCCCTTGTTTCTCACTGTCTCTAGTTTGCCTGCTGCTTGAGAGCAGGGCTTATGCTGGATTATCCCTGTGTGCCCCGCGCCCAGCGCAGGACCTAACCCGGAACCGATGGACCGTGTTAAGACTTCCCTGGCTAAATGAGAGAGAGTGGATAAAATAATGCCCAAGTTGAGCAAGCAACACGGCCGGGGACCAGGATGTACACCTTGATTCACAGGGACAAAGAGTTGTAGAAATGGACTCCAGAGAGGACTGACCCGAGAGAAACCGGGAGACCGAGAGATACAAACTTCCGGTTTTAAAATCAGGAAGTCGCGGAGATGAAGAGTACAGCGTAGGGAACACAGTCCGTGTGTGTGTGACAAGTTGCGTGGTGACAGACGGTGACCCCGCTTAGGCGGGGAGAATAGTGTGATGATGTGTAGACTTGTCGAATCGCTACATTGCACACCTGAAACTAACATAACGTTGTGCGTCCACTGTACTTCAGTTAAAAAGGCAGGAGAGAAGGAGCTGGGAGAGCGGGTGTAGGAGGTCAGAGCAGGACTCGCACTCTTTTCATTTATTCAGCCGTTCGGCAAACGTTTGCTGTGCCCCTGCTATGGGCCGGGCCTGTGGCTGTGCTCTGGGGATCCCGTGATGAGCCACAGGGACCTCCTAGTTGTCCCCAAAGCGTTTACATCCTAGAAGGCTTAATTCCACGCACAAGGAAGCTCTGTGATGCTTCCAGGGTAATAAAGCTGCCTGTTGACCAAGCCAGTTTGGGACACAATATCCTGATCTGCTTTCAAATATTTGACTCTGTATCGAGGAGCACGACTAGCGACCCAAGTAGACGTATCTGGTCCCCACACGCGTGGTCTTTGGTTCACATAGTATTTTTAAGAATTGGGAAATTGCAGGGGCGCCTGGGTGGCGCAGTCGGTTAAGCGTCCGACTTCAGCCAGGTCACGATCTCGCAGTCCGTGAGTTGGAGCCCCGCGTCAAGCTCTGGGCTGATGGCTCGGAGCCTGGAGCCTGCTTCACATTCTGTGTCTCCCTCTCTCTCTGCCCCTCCCCCGTTCATGCTCTGTCTCTCTCTGTCCCAAAAATAAATAAAAAACGTTGAAAAAAAAAAGAATTGGGAAATTGTGGACAAACACCAACTTTTCCACCTTCTCTTGAAAGTCAGAAGATATGGTGACACTGGACCCCATGCTTCCTCAAAAAACTGGCAGGAGCTGAGTTAGCAGGTCATTGTTTATTTTCTCTTTTTCTTCGGTTTATTTATTTATTTTGAGAGAGAAAGAGAGAGGGAGCGAGCAGGGCAGGGGCAAAGACGGGGAGAGCGAAAGAATCCCAAGCAGGCTCTGCACCGGCAGTTCAGAGACCCGATGGGGGGCTCAAACTCACGAACCGTGAGATCTTGACCTGAGCTGAAGCCAAGAGTCGGACGCTAAACCGACCAAACCACCCAGGCACCCCTGTAGTTTATTTTCAATACACTAATCAATCTGCGTGACCATCCATCTGGCCCGGTCCACCTGTCTGTGTCGCCCACCTGGCTCCTGCAGTCATGTGACTTTGCAACCCCCGTTGGACTTCCTCAGCTCGATGCTGAGACTTCTTCCAGCCTTTTAACAAAGAGCTGCGTTCCCATCCTGGGGGTCGAAGCTGCCAGCGACTCAACTTGTCTTTCTCGCCTGCTCAGCCGTCAGTCTTGTCCTCAATCTTTACTCCTCAACAGTGATAGGAACGTCCAAGCAGGAACGGGCAGGGGTCCTGTGGTTACAGGACCCCTAGGCCCTGAGTAACAGCACTGATTTACAAGGAAGGGCACCATCATTTCGTATGTTTGTCCTCATCATTCTGGTGTCCAGGTTCCTCCGTTACATATGCAAAAAATGGTCCTATGCTGGCATCTTCATGCTTTTAAGCATACGATGTTCTTATTAACCCAAGCGCCTTTTTTTTTTCATCCATAATTGAATGGTTTACTTTATTGTTGCTTTGTGGCAACGGCTGTGCATTTCCACGTTTCCACTGGGTGCCTGATTTTAACAGGAGGGCACTCGGAACCAGGAGGCCTGGCTGCACTAATTGCCTTCATTACAAGAGCAGCTAACCATTGCTGGCAACACGGTGATAGATGCTCCCTGGGACGGCACTGAAAACAAAGCCAGGGCGGTGGGGGTCCCTCCGGCTCCTGGGGATCCGGCGTGCCCCTGCCGATCGAGACAGATCTCAGATCTCCAAAATGTAACCTCTTTGCCTCCGTGGTGACAGGTTGAGCGTTCACTTGGATTGAGGGCTGTTTGTATCAGTTTGTACATTTCATCCGGGTTCGGTAGGCTTTGTGCGTGCGTGCGTGTGGTTTCCAGCAAGACGCGGCCTCGGTGCCCGTCCAAGGCGTTTGGTTCAAATCAGCTGAGACAGAGAGTAATCAAGATTTATGATTCTCCTTCTGACGCCCATCACAATCCCTGCAGCCTCAACTCGCCAGCTGTACCCCAGCCGTCCCCAGTCGGACTGACACCCCCCCTTCACTGTCTGTCCAGCGAGTGATTGAGTGTCCAACTTGAGAACTGTCCATACCCTTCTGGCATTCCAGATGGCAGCTGTGCGGTCTCTGTGTGCCCCCCACCCCGCCCCAACCGCCCCAACCCCCTGCCTCCAGGCAGGCCCTCCTCCCACCAGTCTTGCCTTCCAAAGGCTGTAGATGCCTGAAGTCTGGGATGTGGGATGGGGAGAACTTTCTAGAAGGGGTGTCAAGCCCAGACGTCACCTTTGACTATTTGACTGTTTTCAGTGGAATCAAGGCAATGACTTGAGTTAAATTAGGATCCCTTTACCTCACTTGCTCTTGGCCCGAGTAGAGGGTGAATACACAAAGAGAGGGTCTAAGGCTGTGCAGCCCTTACTTCTATTAAGGAAGTGCTGCTCTTACGGGGCCCTGGGAATTCTTAGACGTACGAAGAGCCATCGGCACCCTCTACTGTGTCCTTCCTGCTCCAGCAACAATGAGGGTCCTAACGCAGAGGGAACGCTTACTGTTCCCACAGCCACACTAGCGCTGGTCAGAAATTGCGGCTGGGAGGCCTCCGAATAAGGCTTTGCATTTCTAACAACTTGAGCGTGTACCAGAATTATCTGGAGGGCTTGAGAAACGCAGATTGCCGGGCGCCACCCCCAGACTTTTCAGGTCTAGGAGGGGACCCAATGAATTGACTTCTGAGGGACTCCCAGGTGCCCGCTGGGGCTGCTGCCCTGAGGACCACACTTTGAGAGCCCCTGATGTAGCGGGTGCAAAGCTCAAAATGTGGCTGCCGGACCAGCAACATCGGCGTCACCCGGGAGCGTGAGCAGGGAACCTTGAGCCCCACTCTCAGAGCTGCTGAGCCAGAATCGGCACTGAGCTAGGTTTTCAGACGATCTGTGCGCACAATAATGGGAGAAACTCTGGCTAAGCACCCAGAGCCTGGAGTCCACATCGCCTGGGTTCAAACCCCGTCTCTACCCTTTCTGGTTTTGTGATCTTTGGTGAGTTAATTAACCTGCCCATGCCTCAGTTTCCACATCCATAAAATGGGGAGGGGGAGGATGGCCCTAGCCTCCTCAAAGAACAGATATGTTAATATATATAAAGCGCTCGTAACAGTGCCTAGGGTATTGCAAGCGCTCATTAAATGTGATGGCTAACGTTCATTTGCGTGTTTGGCGCTTTCAAAAGCAAAAGCAGACCTCGTGGAAGGACTGGAATATCCGTCAGGTACGCTTCTTGAAATTACTGCAGACTCACACATTTATGAGTTTAATTTCAGCAGAAATACCGTCGGCATACGGGCCTGTTCTGTCCGGCAAATTTCTGTTGTTCTCTGTGGCAGTTTTTTTGACAGTTGCCAACTTTCTTCTAAGTTTATTTACTTATTTTGAAAGGCAGGGGGAAGAAGGGGCAGAGAGAGTGTGAGAGAATCCAAAGAAGGCTCTGAGCTGTCAGCACAGAGCCCGACGGGGGGCTGGAACTCAGGAACCGTGAGATCATGACCTGAGCCGAAATCAAGAGTCAACGCATAGCCGACTGAGCCACCCGGGGGCCCCAAAAGTTGCCAACTTTTAAATATGGGAAGATTTTACCTAAATATCTGGATTCTCAGCTTCCTGGGGGAAGTTAAGGCAGCTGGTCGCAGCCGGTCTGCATTCTTGCTGCACAGAGCAGCGGCAGCCGGGGGTGGTTACCAGCCTCCATCATCAGGTGGGTGGGATGGCCATCCTTCCCCACTTGCCTCTGACCTCACCACCCCCTGTTGTCTTACACACAACCCGCTTTGTTCGTTTACGTCACGTGTCTTGCCCCTGGAGACATTGAGCGATCTCTGTGCTTGATTATGCTTGGTGGTGCCCGAGGTCCAGGACGTCCCGTGGGAGTTCTCTCCTCGGTGCGATTGTGGATACTCGCCTCATGGGTGAATCTCAGTTGCAATCCAGAGTCCAGGGGCTCAGTCAGTTAAGCGTCCAACATCGGGTCAGGTCATGACCTCATGGTTCATGGGTTCGAGCCCTGCGTCGGGCTCTGTGCTGACAGCTCGGAGCCTGGAGCCTGCTTCGGATTCTCTGTCTCCCTCTCTCTCTCTCTCTCTCTTCCCCTCCCCTGCTTGCGCTCTGTCTCTCTCTGTTTCTCTCTTTCTCAAAATTAAAATAAACGTTAATAATAGTAATAAAGAAGGCCAAATCCAAAGCCGTCAGTGTTGGAGGGTGTCTGATGCCGTATTCTTCATCTCCCTTCCCAGAGGACGGATACTGAGCTCTGGAGGAGGGGACGTGTTCACAATGCCAGCCTTCTAAGGCCGGGGTCAGCACGCATTTTCTTGGAAAGGGCAGAGAGTAAATACTTTCAGGTCTGGGGGCCCGAGAGGCTACTGGTCTACCCTTGTAGCATGAAAGCTATGTGCACAAGCATGGCTGAATGGGCAGGCTGTACATGACGGATGGCAGGTCAGATCCGGTCCGCGGACCTTAGTCTGTCAGTCCTGCTTGAAGTCACTGTTGGCATAGCTCTTTCTGTTTCATGGAAACGCTCTTTAAATAATTGTAGTCATTTCAGTGTATGTCTCACTTGGCCTTTTCCCCCCTTTCCTGACCTCCTTTTATTTCTCAAGTATTTTCCCATGTTTGAAAAACATTTCGCGATTTTTCTCGTTAATGGCTGCAGATTGGGCTATTTTGACATTCCATTTGTGACACCTGTTTCTGCTTAAAGACTGTGTATGTCCAGGGATCAGATATATGATAATTGTGCATGTGCATGTATCTTTTTCCTCACCCCACACATTGGCAGAGCTGGTGTGATAAGAGGAAATGTATTTAAATGGACAAAAAAGACAGAACTTAAAAAAAAAACAGTTTTGATTGTATTGAAAAATCCAGTATGCGTAAAGAAGCTATCCTGACTGGTTGTTATCTCTGGGTCACAGTGGAGTCAGATGAACCTGACGTGTGTAGCCAGACACAGAGAACTCTCCACCTTGACTCTGTCTCTTACAAGTCCTGTGGCCTCAGCAAGTGGTCCAACCTGAGTCTCTTGTGTCCCCAACTGAAAATGCTTTTCCTGCGAGGTTTCCTGGCGGTAGGGACGATGTATAGAAAACACCGGGGTGAGGGCATGGTGTCCGGGAGGAGCCTGTAAAGGAGATCGCTGGTTATGACAATAGATCATTCACTGGTATTACATCCGTCTTCACTTTAGATCCGTGAAAGCTTAGGGCGCCTGGCTGGCTCAGCGGATTAACCATCCGACTCTTGATCTCAGCTCACGTCTTGATCTCGGGGTCATGAGTTCAAGCCCTGCAGTGGGCCTGGAGCCTACTTAAAAAAAAAAAAACAAAAAAGAGAAAACTGTGACACCAGTCACATGTAAGAAGAACACCTTAGAACCAGGTCATTTGTTTCACTTTTAGCTTTTGTTGATTTGGTAAACAAGCCTTGTTTCCCATTGTGCCTTGCGGTTTGCAGAGCACTTTCAATACCTCTTTAATTAATCTTCGCAAAATCCTAGCCTTAGCCACATTGTAAATAAGGGTAATCGAGTGTAGGCTGTGAGTCAGGCGCAGCAACCCCATCTTTCGCGGGTAAACCGAAAGCCAGGTTGTCTAAGGGATCTGTTCAGAGATGCATGGCCAGCTAAGAGCTTGCTTGTAGGATGTGACTTGTTTTTATTTTATGGAGTCCTCTCGCATTATTCGTTGTAAAGTTAATAATGGGTAAGGTTCCAATTTTGTTTTGTGTTATTTAAATATTTATTTATTTTTGAGAGAGAGAGAGAGAGAGAGAGAGAGAGAGAGAGCGCAAGCGAGCACGGCAGGAGCAAAGAGAGAGGGGGACAGAATCCCAAGCAGGCTCCAGGCTGTCAGCCCAGAGCCCGATGTGGGGCTTGAACTCACGTACGGTGAGATCGTGACCTGAGCCGAAATGAAGAGTTGGATGCCTAGCCGACTGAGCCAGCCAGGTGCCCTCTAATTTTATTTTTTTTTATCTAATTCCATCCTATCCCACCAGACCGGGGGCGCGTGTTGTTATTTTACAGATTTTCAGAGAATTAAAATTACACTCCTAAATCATCTCTGAAAAAGGAGAATATGTGTTGTTGTTTTTAATGAAAAAGATCCCATTTTTCCAACAGGGAAGTACCGTCAATCACCTGATGGTAAGATTGATCCCGGTTACAGACTACAGCCTTCGCAGATAATACTGTCTGTTATTATTTCATTCTTAATCCTGGGGCCCACATCTGATATCCAAAATACTCTTGAGAGGAACCTCCGTACTGTTTTCCACAGTGGCTGCACCAGTGTGCATTCCCCCCAGCAGTGCAGGAGGGTTCCCCTTTCTCCGCATCCTCGCCAACACCTGTTGTTTCCTATGTTGTCGATTTTAGCCATTCTGACAGGTGTGAGGTCGTCTCTCATCCTGGTTTTGATTTGCATCTCCCTGATGATGAGTGGTATTGAACATCTTTTCATGTGTCTGTTGGCCACCTGGATGTCTTCTTTGGAGAAGTGTCTGTTCATGTCTTCTGCCCATTTCTTAACTGGATTATTTGTTTTTGGGGTATTGACTTGTATACATTCTTTATATATTTTGGTTACTAACCCTTTATCGGTTATGTCATTTGAAAATATCTTCTCCCATTCCATCAGTTGCCTTTTAGGTTTTTGTTATTGTTTCCTTAAAAAAATTTTTTTAAATGTTTATTTATATTTGGGGGGGGTGCAGGGGAGGGGCAGGCAGAGAGAGAGAAGGGGAGACAGAATCCAAAGCAGGCTCCAGGCTCTGACCTGTCAGCACAGAGCCCAACACAGGGCTCGAACTCATGAGTCATGAGATTACGACCTGAGCCGAAGTCGGACACTTAACTGACTGAGCCACCAGGTGCCCCTGCTGTTGGCTCTTTAATAGCTACCCAGCAAAGAGTGGGTGGCAAAGTGGACTATTTGGCAAGAGCTAAAGCCTGAGATTGGCTACTGTCTCCATGGCATGGATTGATGTCACATGGTAACATGGGCAATAACAGGCAATTAAGTTTCCCAAGTAACAAGGTTTAGAAATAGCATCTATTGTTGATAAACCTACCCCATTTCTCCTTACGTTGATAACCGGGACCAATTCTTTGATTTCAAAAGCCAATAGACAAGAGCTTCATCATAAAGCATGCTTTGAGCTACAAATAACCGAGAGCTCTGATTCCATTAGCTTACGCAAGAAGATCGGTTTATTATTGTACATAATAAGAGGTTTGGAAAGGAGGGTGGCTTCAAGGTTGGGTAATTCAGGAACTCCATGATGTCACCAATGGTCTGGGTACTTTGTCTTTCTCCTCAGCTATCGTGATATGTCAGTTTTCCATACAGGCTTGTTTTTCTTCATCGTCATGAACTATATACAGCAATATTGGGCATCACATCCAGCATCAGCTCTGTCCAGAAGACCAAGGATAGGAAGATGAGATATGACATCACTTTCTGGGTCCCCGTTTTTATCAGACAGGAGACCTTTCTCAAGGTTCCCCACACCCCCCTGCACCCCCACCCCCACCAGTGGATTTCTGCTCAAGTCTGTTCTCCAGAATTGGGTCACATATCCACCTGCGTGAATCACTGGCAAAAGAAAGGGGATCATCGTAATTATTCTTGACTAATCAGATGTGTCCTGAAGGTCAGAGATGGAAAACGGGCACTGCTGGTCAATACCTTCAAAGAAGGAGCTACCAGAACCTTCTGCAACAGGGCAAAGGAGAGGGTAGATGTCATCACAGGTCATGGGCATACATCTGTGGGCTAAGCATTTGGGACGTACCCAGCTTTATATGACAGAGTCCTCAGTTTTAAGTCAACGCCTCCCTCTTTCTTTAAGGTGCTTCTGCCTGTAAATATCTGCTGCCTATGCCTCAACCACAGACCTTTGAAGTATTGAAAAAAATTGCTGTTTTAATTTCAAAAGCAAAATCTGAAATACAATACGTTTACTTTTCAAAAGTAAAAGTAAACCTCTGACTTTGGGCGATCGCTTTGGAAGATAGCCTTACTGTCTAGAAACTAGAGAGAGCTCCGTTCATAAGGAATGAAGCCCCACCCACGGAGCTGCTTACTATTCAGTCGGACAGCCGGCTTAAAATTTCCTCTTCCAAGAAGCCTTCCTTGATTCACCCAGTCTGGGTTCCCGACTCCATGTTCTTGGTGAACACTGTCTACCCTGCCGTGTAACTTAATTCACGTCCCCATTTCCTTCCTCCTGACTGACTAGTCTGCGAGCTCCTCTCCTTTGGGCCTCTGTCTCATTCCAGAACCGCGGCACGCATCTAGAACACAGGAAGTGTGATGTCGTATTTCTTTACGCGGACTATGTGAATGAGTTACGTGAATGAGTCATACCAAGGATTCGATGAGAACTTTGCTAGCACTGCTCCCCGTGGTTACCAGTCCCGACGCTCGCCACCGATGTGGCCACAACCCTACGAAGTAGGCGTTGCGTTATGATCATGATGGAGAAACTGAGGCCTAGGGGAGATTTAATACTTGCTGGAGCTGATGCATCTGGACACGTACAGGCTGGGCCTAAACTCTGTCATGCTTGGCTCCATGCACAGGTGAGGATATGGCTGATCGTGCTCTATCACATGGGGAAAAATGATCTGGACAGTAAAGAGTCCTCCTGTGTTTGGTGTGAATGCACTAATAGGGTAAAAGAGTGTGTGAGTGTGGAACCCCCTTAACAAGTGTGATGCTTACATAGACTGTGTGACTGCCGTGGCTGGTCATGCTTCGTTGCCAATGAGAGAAGCTTCTCTGTGTGC
Organism: Prionailurus viverrinus; assembly: GCF_022837055.1. Lineage (NCBI taxonomy): Eukaryota > Metazoa > Chordata > Mammalia > Carnivora > Felidae > Prionailurus > Prionailurus viverrinus. The sequence goes on along the minus strand of NC_062576.1, from coordinate 21,336,173 downwards.
TTGTTGGATGCAGGGAGATGGCCTGGTGGCCACGTCAGCCCGAGGATGAGGTTGACCTGACAGCAGGAAGAGTTTCTTTAAAAAGCTCAAGCCACCCAGGGTCTGTGCTCGGGAGTCCTCTCTAGGCTTGGGGAAGATGGTCAGGGCACTAGACAGTTGTTGACATGTGTATTAATTCCATCTCTGGGCACAAGCCTGACTCGTCTGTCTAAGCTCTGGTGTAGACGCAGAAGCCCTGAGCTCCAGGCGGGAGGCAGAGGGACAGAGCGCGTACAGACGTGGGTTCAGGCGTCGGAGACTCGGGTTGGAGTCCTGGCACGCCACACAAGTTAACTGTTGTCATTTCTTCATTCTTCTGACCCTCACGCCATCACGCACTAATTTTGGGGAACTGACCCGGGTCATTCTTTGCCTTGGAGATTCAGATTCCTCAAGTGAAACCGGGGAGTGGAAGTCTTTGCTCCCAGAATTGTCCCATGAGGAAAAACTGAGATAAGGGAGGCGATGTTGTCACAGCCCCGGGAGACCTGGGGACAGGACTGGTTTCGGGCGCGTGTGACCCGGGCAGTGGCGCGGGGCCCTGCGCTTGAGGTAACAGCCTGCCGTTGCCCTCTTGAACTTCTTAATGGCCTTTGAACGGAGATCCCCACATTTTCATTTTGGACTGGCCCCCGCAGAGTACGTAGCTGCTCCCCCCGGCAGAGCCCCCAGAGCTGTCTCAGCACCACACCCAGGAGGAGCAGGATGCTGGCCAGAAGCAACTGACCAGGGGGAGGGTCTTCTTCCTGGTTGGGTGGCCGCCATTTCTACATCTGCTGTCAAAAGAAATGGGTGATCCTCTGGCTTGGTTTCTTGGAAACTGGGACGTGTTCTTTCTTACTGTCACATCTTGGCACGTAGGGTCCTCTTTGCCAAGAACACCTTTCCGTCCATGCCTGTCAAGACCCGACTCTTAAGTCCTCCACATCTTTTTGTTCCTCACGTGAGCAAGTCCCGTCCGTCTTGTGGGTGGGTAACATGGTAGCATGGCCCTAGGGATACTTGGGAATCCAGGCTTCTGTTAAGGTGAGAACGCGTCTCACCACTGGGTATGGCGCTGGCACCGGTCAGCCCGGGTTCGCGCCCCCGCTCTGCTGCTTGCTAGCTGTGGGACCTTGGGAGGGTCTCATGAGCACTCAACCCCTTTGTCTCCTCATCTGGAGAAAGGATATAATCCTAATTACCTACAGCCAGAGCCATTTAGGAGGAGGAAATGAGTCAATGCCGCTACAGCGGCCGGAGCCGTGCCTGTGGCATAAAATCCTGTTCCTTCCCACCCTCTGTTGCCTGATTAAGTCAAAGAACTTCGGGATGGTCAGAACCAGTTCACACCCTCCTCTGTAACCTTGCTACCCATGCAAACCTAGGCACACCCTGTTCCCCCTTGGGTCTCGCTTCCCTCAATCTTTGGAATTCTAGGAGTGAGACCTGCCCTCAGCTGGAAGAGGCAGGATGTCCTGGAAGGATCGTAGGCTTTGGTCTCAGAAACCGGGGTTTGCATTTCATTCATGAAAAGTCTCTGGGTCTAATTTTGCGCCTAACATTGGCGGTAACGGTACCGTTCAAAGAGAAGCTTCTCCGTGAACGAGCACGGGTTCCATGAAGCGGGGTGTACCTGCTTTGTTCATTGCTACATCCCTCGGACCGTGCCTAGCACCCAGCAAATGCAAAGCAAATGTTAGGGAAAGGATTGTGGAGAGATGGAAATAATGTGATTTGTACCTAACATGGCGACGGCCGCCTGCACAGCTGACCTCAGGAAAGCAGTGGCGATGGATGTTATCCAGTCAGCTGGGTGGGAACACTGTGGGCTCAGCCAGGGGCTCTATTCAGAGCAGGACTGCCTATTCGTTCTGCCAAGGTTGGGTTAGTAGGACCTGAGGCAGCAAGGATGAGTGGAGATGCCGAAGCAGAGACCCGGGTGCATGGACAGGTGCAGTAGCACTAGGGAAAGGGGATGGCTGCAGATCGTTCGGCAGCTCCCAGCTAGCAGCAGCAGGAACAACTCCAGCCCCCACCCCCTCTGGCAGAGACGAGGCTCCTGTCCCACTCATTTTTATCAGAGTTAGCTTAGAATCGTGGTAATGCTTTGCTTGCCCAAGGAAGACATTTGCACTCCTGCCAGGAAGGGGCCGGGCACACCCAAGGATTGTGTAATCATCGTTGCATTTATTTTGACTAGGCAAGGACTAGATCCCAACCAAGCAGAGAAGAGCAAATTGGTCCCAGATTAAAAAACGGAAGAGGAAGAATGATCGTTGAGAAAGCCCATCAATAAGGGGGTCTGGCCTGCTTCCTCAGCAGCACAGCCCAGCAGAACGAGTGAGAGAAAGAGGCTTAGCTCAGGTGTCGTCTTCACGCTCACTGGGGCTTGTGTAGGAGGTGAGACCGGCTCCTGCAGACCTTGAAGAGAGGCTGGAAGTTGAGTGGAGGGCACACTGGCCGTGGAATGGGGCAGGTCTGGATTTTGAAGCATAGTCCTCTGCCAGGAGGCTGTGGACAGGCTCAGCCTCTCTGAGTCTCCAGTCCCAAACCTCTAAACAAGCTAGTAAGAATACTAGCGTGCAGTGAGGATTACACGGACAAGGAGAAGCAAAAGACGGGTAGGGTAACGCATGGCACGTGCTCTCGCTCAACAAATGTTCTCCAGGCCCATCCCCCACAGTCTAGAATCCCAGATTCTGTAACCAGATTTCAGCTCCCGGCGATCCCGGGGAAGACAGTGGGAATTGCAATAAATGATTGAGAGGGTCTCACCCTTGACGGTCTCTTCCCCACGATCTTTCTGGAGCCCTTCTTGTCCAGTGCTGGTTTCCACAGGTTCAGGGAGACAGGCCCAGGGACTTCCTGATATCAGGAGCAAGACTCCGGTTCTAAATGCCGATGCCCGGGCACTAGGCGGCACCCCAGGGTGATGTACACATGACATCTTCAGCATCCTGAAGGATGCTTGTCACTGCTCCCTAGGTTGGTCATCAACTGTGGACTCACCCAACACACACTCACTGGAACCCACTTTGCACGAGGCCTTTTCTGGACCAAAAGCTCAAGAGGTATGAGTCATATAGACCTTCCCAATAATACCCCTTGCCAGATCTGTCAGTAATAACCTCAAATTACCTTGCTCCCCATCCCGAATGACTTCTGGGCCACTCAGTGCCCTGGACCCTTGTCCACAAGACATAATCAAATCCATTTCTGCCTTAATGTGTAATCCATGAAGTTCCACGAAGTGGGACATGGAGTGTGTTGACAGCATAGAGCATAGGGTTTCAGAAGCCAGATGTCTGGTGTCTCTCTCGGGAAAACCAATAAAACAGGTAGAATTTGGGGCACCTGGGTGGCTCAGTTAAGCATCCTTCGGCTCAGGTCATGATCTACACTTCGTGGGTTCAAGTCCTGCGTTGGGTTCTGTGCTGATGGCTCAGAGCCTGGAGCCTGTTTCAGATTCTGTGCCTCTTGTGCCCTCTCTCTCTCTCTCTCTCTCAAAAATAAATAAAACATTAAACCAGAACAATAGAGTTAGCTTCATCATCTGCCCAGATCTCTTTGACTGTCTCTATGCAAGACGTTGATATAATTGTGCCATGAAAAATATTTAACAAACTCCAAATACCATCTGTAGAGATTAGCTGTGGTGAAGATTGGGCTTAGGTAGGAACAAGTCCCAGGTGGGTGCATTTTGAGAGGGAGGAAGTCCAACAGCGTAAGTGCAAGATGGAAAGAGAGTTGTCAAGGTGACCCTAGAAGGTTGGTCTCTGGCTCTTCTTGTCTCGCTGATACAATGCACATCTTTGGTTTAATGCATGGACCTCAAGTTAGTGTATCCAACCGAGACTCATCTTCAGCGTTCCATATTTGCATAGCCCCTTGCCTCTTGGCACCTCCTCTTAGGTGTTAGAAAATATTCCAGACGGAAGCCACACTCTCCACGAGTGCCCTTCAAGATTTCCATCCATCCGTGAAAGTCATGGCTACCCATTCACCTTGGAAAGCACAGACGTAGGAGTCATCCGTGGCATTTCTTTCTCCTTCACTCCCTCATAGCCAACGTGTGGCCGTCTGTTGATTTAATTCCGAAAAGTCACTTAAGTCGGTCTGCCTCCCCTACCGATGTTCTAGTTCCAACTGCCATCTTCTTTCCTCACGTCTATCAACGGTCTTCCAATTGGTCTTTTTGTATGCGGTCTCTTCCTACACGGCAGCCAGAGGGATTGTCCCCGAATGCTGATCATGTCATTGGGCCTGTTCACATAGGTACCTACTAAAACTCTTGAATGACGTATCCTTGCTCGCGTGATAAAGATAGAGCCGTGGAGCTGGAGGCAGAGGCGGCTCCCCCCACCCCCCCACCGCCGCACTGACCGCAGGAACCGAGAGCGCGAGACCGGTCCTTTCTCAAAGCCAAATATGAAGGTGCCAGCAGCACAAGAGGAAGTGGTTGCCAGTCGGGTAAAAATGGCAGACATCCACCCTGAGGGCAGTCTCTCGAGGGAGAGTTTTTCAAGAAAGAACTTTACAAGGGATTAACAGGGGACCAAGACCCTATGCAGGTGAAATGAGATACTGATTTCGGCGAAACGCTAAGAGGCCCGGTTGGGGGTTAGGGTAGGGCTGCAGCTCTATAGAATCAGGGCACCTCTACCAAGTTCACGGCAGCCCCATTATGAGCCCGCGAGCTGGTGACGTCAGGGAACCTCGCATACATCCTCCTGCCGAGGTATTTCAGTTCACGTAGCTAAGCAGGACGGGGCTGGGGCTTCTCCACGCTCAAGAACCATCTGCTCTGTGAATGTCTTCTAGAATTGAACTGGATGTCACACGGCCCAGCGTGTAGTTCCTGGGAATCAGCAGTGCGTGGCCGGGCTTGACTGCAAAGGAGCTTCTCCGCCCAGCTCGTCTCCTGGTGTCTTTCCCCATCCACCTGCCGGGGATTTTTTCCGGCCTCTTTCTTGCAGTTCAGTTTATACGTCACCCTGGATGCCTCTAGCGAAGCCGCCGTGTGAAGAAGAGCGGGAGCAGAAGGGAAAGCCAGACGTGGTTTCTAACCTCGCAGTTCATCTTCCGTGTCTTTCCAGAGACGTTTTTAAAGGGCACTTCTCTGATTCCAGAGCCCCGGTTTTCGAACGTGACAGAGAAACGTCTTCGTAACCTGCCCCACATCTTCTAGGGGTTCTCGGTTACAGGCACAGTAGCTGAAAGCCTTAGAAAGAATGCACGGGGGCAAGCTCATGGATTGGAAGGAATAGCTAAGCAAAGAAGTTCTAGACAGAACTGGGACCAGAAGACCTGCAATAATCCAGAGAGTAGGAATCAAGGGACCGACTCTTAAGGGTCTTACGGCCAGGACACAGCAGCTCCAAGAGGTTTCCTTCAGCACTTCCGTTCGTGATTCGAATTCCTAGGAACTCCTCTGCTTTACTTTATGGCTTCTTGGTAGGGATACCAATCAAGGTATCTCACGTCCTTTGGGGGAAGGACAGTGACCAGAGTATAGCCAACTCGGTTAAGAAGGGCAGTCCCATTCTGACCCCACGCAAGAAACAACCTTGCTCCGGGCCATACACCCTGCAGCCCTACCACGTGTCTTCCCAAGGAACAAGGAGGCCACCGGCCAAGGGCGCTTTCTCACCGCAAGCTGCCCCCTCCAGTCTAGGCCATTCTCTTGGTAACGGAAAGGCTGGACTTGCCCGCTTGCCTCAGTGACTTCTTCCCTAAGCCTCTCCTCCCCGAGGCAGATTGTAAAACAAAGCCAGAAGGGCCCTTCAGGCTGGTGTCCACTGATTTTCAGCGTGCACGTTATGATGTACTCAGGTATGTGTGAAAGCCACCCCCAGGGAGGGGCAGAGCTGGGGGGTTGGAACAGAAGTGGGGGAACAGGTTGAGGGTAGGAAGCCAGGAGCCAGCTGTCCCCATGCTGCCCCGTTGTGGCCACGGCATCGGAGAGGTCGGAAGATTCTAAATTTGAACTTGGCCTTCCAGATCGTTACGAAGATAAGAGGCTGCTGCGTATTTTATAGAATAGCTTATTAAATTGCTTTCTAATGGTCGAAGGCCTGGGCACGTGGCTTGTGATTCGCTGTCGGTGCTCTTACCCTGGGTCCTGCAATGTTATAGGACGATCTGTCGAAGCCATCAGGGCCCCGTGATGTCCACCTGCTGCCGGGACTCTGTTTCCCCACACCTGTGTCTAACGAGCCCACCCCCGCAGAGTCACCCGGGTCCTCAGCAGATTCTGCAAATTCAGGAGCCTCCAGGCTGGTGTCCTGGCTTCCGGACTGGCCCTCGCAAGTCGTCTTCACAGGGCACCCGGAGGGATGTTTGAAAACGGAGCAGATCCCGCCACTTCTCCGTTCGAAAGCCTCCGGTGGCCCCCACCTCTCTCCGAGGAAAAGCCAAAGTCCTTTCCGTATTTTGTAAAGGTTTACATGGCGGGCGTGTCCCAGCGCCCGCCGCTCTCCGGCCCACAGTCCTCCGGCTGATGCGCTCCAGCTTTTTCCCTGGCTGTCGCTGGGCCACGTCAGGCTCTCAGCCTTGCGACAGGTTCCCAGCACCTGTTCCTCTTGGGCCTGGAATGTTCTGTGGCTGGTTTTCTCGGCTCCGTCCGCTCTCTGTTCATGATGGCGCGGAGCACCGCCTCTCTGGTGGCTCTGATCGCAGGAGGGGGTCCTATTCCCGCCGCACCTTCTAACCCCTTCCCTGCATTATGCTCCTGCGGGTGTCCTTCTTCACACTGTGCATTTGCCTAGTGCTGTCTAGACAGACTAGACTAGAAGCACCTCGAGGGCGGGTACCTCTGTCTGTTCCCTGCTGTATCCCCGGCACCTGGAACATTCCAGAAGGAGGCGCTCCGCAAACGTTTGTGGAGTAAATGAGCAAATGAAAGGCTCACGCCCGTGCTCCTGAGTCCCTGCTCCTGGGCCCCTCTCCATCCGGGATACCAGCCTCCTCCTCTCTCCAGTGGCTCATCCTTCAAGGGCCAGCTCAGCGCTGCCTAATCTCCGTGGCGTCTCCGCCTGTCATCCCACCCCAGCAGAATTACTTCTGGCATGGCCATCATACTTGACCCACACTTCTCTAATAAAGCTCGACGTATTAAATTACTGCCCCCCTTTTTTTTCTTTTAAAAATATGCGTAAGAAGTACACGAATGCGTTCCCGCTATTAAATGTTCATACAATATAGTGGAAAGATGTCCTCTAAACCGGCTCTGAAGATCCACTTTGGTTTCCCAGAAGTCCTCTTGTGGGTTTGGTGGATAAGGCAGCTGAGATTCACTGCATGGTCCCCCCCCCCCCCCCAGGACACCCAGCTGTGGGAAGGTGGAAACGATGAAGCGGGTTCTTTTCAGCCTCGTTCCAAACCACGTGCAATCAGCTTTACAACCGTGGTCCTCATCTTGGCTGTACATTGGAGTCACGTGAACAGCTTCTTTTTAAAAATGTTATTCTATTTATTTTGAGAGAGCACGTGCGCATGAGCCGGGGGAGGGTGGAGAGAGAGAGAGAGAGAGGGAGAGAAAGGATCCCAAGCAGGCTCCGCACTGCCAGCGCAGAGCCCAGCACGGGGCTCGATCTCACGAACCGTGAGATCGTGACCTGAGCCAAACCCAGGAAGAGATGGATGCTTAACCCACTGAGCCACCCAGGCGCCCCACGTGAACAGCGTTTTTGACGCTGCCTGTACCCCATCCCTACCCCAGACGGATTGATTCAGAATCTCGGAGAACCGGTCTGGGGAAGTAGTATTAAAAAAATAGGGGCTGCTGGGTGGCTCAGTCGGTTAAGCGTCGACTTCAGCTCAAGTCTTGATCTCGCAGTTCGAGGGTTCTAGCCCCCTGTCGGGCTCTGTGCGGACAGCTCGTAGCCTAGAGCCTGCTTCAGATTCTGTGTCTCCCTCTCTCTCTGACCCTCCCCCACTCGTTCTCTGTCTCTCTCTCCTTCAAAAATAAATACATTAAAATTTTTTTTTTTATATCGAGATGATTCTGATGTACAGAAATGGTTGAAGACCATTGGTCTGCTTTGGAAATGAGCTAACTTTTTTTCCGTAAAGGGCCAGATAGTAGATATTTTAGACTTCTCAGGCCATTCGGTCTCTGTGGCAGCTATGCAACTTTGCCATTGTAGGGTCAAAGCAGCCAAACATGAATGAACGTGGCTGTGTTCCAAGAAAACCTTTCCAGAAATGAATAGTGGCCAAATTTGACCCGTGGGCTGTAGTTTGCTGGCCCCTGGTCTATATCATAACACTTCAAAGAACCTAGAATTTAAGACTGATCTAGGGGCGCCTGGGTGGCTCAGTCGGTTGAGTGTCCGACTTCAGCTCAGGTCTTGATCTCACGGTTCGAGGGTTCTAGCCCCCCGTCGGGCTCTGTGCTGACAGCTCAGAGCCTGGAGCCTGTTTCGGATTCTGTGTCTCCCTCTCTCTCTGCCCCTCCCCCGTTCGCACCCTGTGTGTGTGTCTTTCTCTCTCTCAAAAATAAGTAAAACATTAAAAAAAAAAAAAAAGACTGTTCTGGTCAAACCCAGGACATCTGATCTTTTTGAAAATCATTGTAATTCTCGAGGACACCGGGCGTAAGAATCTCTGCCCCACCTTAAACGATTCTGTTTCCATGGTTTGGGGCCTGGACCTGGGGGTGTGCCTTTCAACGAGCAATGCAGATTATTGTCATGTAGGTGGACTTTGTGGGTCCATACCGCAAGCATCACTGGCCTCCGGAAGCAGAATGTTCCTGGCAAGTAGCAGAAGCTTGGCTGGAGAAGCAGAACTGGCTGGTATCCAGAAATTCTTTAAGATCACGGAGAGACATGTTGCGTGTGCCTGCCTGCCTTATGTTCCAGCATCCTGCCTCCAAGGTTCTGGAACCTTTGACGCCCCAGCACCAACTCTTTCCAGCCTGAACATTGGCAGAAAAGGCAGCCATCCTTCCTCCTCAACCCTGAGATTAGGAAGAGACCAAAGTCCTCTTATATTTCAAAACACTGAAGAAGAAAGTGGCTGTTTAGCCACCTACGTAATAACACTGATACTCGCATTAATCTGCGTGTGCGTGCGTGTGATCAGAGTTCAGCAGTTGGACGGAGCCTCCGTTGTGCCGATGCAGTCCTTTCTGTTTCCCGACCTCTTTAACATCCATTATTTCTCTGTTGTCCGCATCTAATGGTCTCGATCCTTTTAGTTGTCGATGGCTTGGCGATTACGCGGGCTACCGCTTTAGGATTACATCCAAATGCGTCTGAGCGGTGGAATTTACTTACCGCTTCCCTCCTAAAAGCTTTTTGGCGCGATCCAGCTGGGATAGTTTCACTGGGAGAACCATTATTTGCGGCCCTCGTTTTGGGGGGTGGAAATAAATTTCCCAAGAGATGAAGCCACCCCCCATTCGGTGTAGATCTGCGAAGCTACTTTTTCCTCTCTCTCCCTTTTGCGTTCCCCTCTCACGGTTTTCTTCGGGGACGACTCTTCTCTGGGGAGACGGGAAGGCTCTAAATCGCACAAAGGAGCCAGGTCAGTGTTTAGGGTGGTTTGGATCTTTAAGCCGTTTGCCGGATTTTGGCGGTATCCTTTTACACTGTAAAACCCCTTTTTCCCGGGTAACCTGTGACATTACTCTTGAACATTATTCACAGATTTCTAAAACCTCTCAATTTCACTTAGCCATCAGCTAAGCAGATAGTGCCCCGGAGTTCAAAATACTCTGTTCCTCTCAAGCTCCTGCGCGTTCATGTTCAAATGGCACTGCTATCTGCTCCTGATCTCTCTATACGTTCCTATCTACGCGTATAGTAGCTTTCAGTGGTGTAATCAGAGACAGAAACCACACTGTGCAAACTGAATGCGCGTGCGCGCGCACACACACACACACACACACACACAGGTTTGTGACAAATGCATAACATGATAAAACACGTTGTATACCAGCTAGAGCGAATTCTGGAGTAGGCAGAGAAGGTTTCGAGTACAAACGATGTGGAAGGATCTGAACTCCTCTCCTTCAGGGAGATTGTACAGGTGGTGATGGCTGGAATGCCTCTCCGGCGTTGGGGATCCGAGAGGCAGTGTGCAAATACTGGAAGACTGAGAGCCCAAGGCGTCTTACCCTCTCGGGTTTAAATCCCAGCCGAGGTGCTGGGTGAGGGCAGCGAGGGTAAAGTTGCTTCACCTCTCTCGGTGGCTCGGTGACTCGGTGACTGCTTGGTCACACGATGCAGGTAAGAGTAGAACACTGGCCTCCTGGGGCTACGGTGAGAATTAAGAGAGGTCACAGGTGTCAGGCAGTCGGCACAGTCACCACAGTGTGGAGACAAGAAAGGAACAAGGTAGCAGATCTCTTCTGGGATGCACCCCTCCCTGCCGTGAATACGAGTGAATACAAGTCTCTTGCAAACTGTCTGGGTTAATAGCATCCGTGTTGACTCAGCGACTCCGGGAAGAAACTTAGGAGCTACATTGGAAAAGTTTCTCTCCCACCTTATCCCTCCCGCCTTTTCGGACCCTGTCCCCCCCGGGTCAACTGGGGTCCCCCCCCCGGGTCAAGCCTCCTATCAAATAACTTTCCAGTTCTGTCTCCCCATCTTCATCCTAATGCAAGAACCTCTTAACCGATTTCACTGTCTTCCTCTTGGTTCCTCCACGATCCACCGTCAGCCCCGTTTTCCAGATTAAGAAACTGAGACCCAGACTGGTTCAATAAATAGCCCGAAATCACACAGCTGGTAAGTCATGCCATGCGTGTTGCAACCCAGACAGCCCGGTTCCGGGGTCTCCTCTCCTTCCTGCCCTGGGATTCTGGGCGCAACACCTGAGTTCGGCGAGGAAGCCCCGAAGTATCTCCAACACCTGGTCATTCCACTTTGAACGACTTCTGTTTCCCCCTCAGCAAATGCTCCATCAGAACTGCCCTACCGGTTATATAGATGTCGCAGGAGCTCCGGGGAGCAAGAGGACCGGGCAGAAACCTACAAGCGGGTCTTGGTGGGCGACTGGCATTGCTCGTAGCCTGCTGGCCGGAGGCACGTCTGGGCCGTGTGCCAAAAGGGAGGGAGCTAGATTAGAGATGGAGGAAGTAGGGATTCTGGTCCGTTTCCACGTTCCAGAAGTCCCACTCTGTGGATGGGGCTTGGCATGGGGATTTTCTAGATTGGGAGGATGTGCCCATTCTGGGGTGGTCGTGGAGGTTTGGAGTAAAAGCCCAGGTCAACAAGACGCTCTAGTACCGTAGGGAGAAGTCACCCCCGTCCCGGTGAAGACACAGCTGGATGGAAGCAGGGGTTCCGGGCTTTCCCACGCCCCGTGGTCACTGGCACTGGAGTGGCAGCAAAAGTCAACTGAGGCGCTTCAGGTCCGGGACGGGATGGATTGTTGACCAGTCTGTGGATCTGAGTGCTCTCCTGCAAGGCTGACCACGGCCTGCCCAACCATAATTTTGCCAAAGACACTGACAGCCAGTGCGGGTGTGTGATTTGTATATGTAAGGGCGCATCCACGAGAGCCTGATGTACTATGACCTTGGCATTTGCCTGTGCGGGGTCCCACCTTGGCATTTCTCAAGTGTGTCTGAGAGATGTCAGGAGCTGTTGCCAGAGATTAAAAAGATTGGGGGGAGGGGTGCTGACAGCGTGGCCGAAAGGACTGTGAAAAAGCGACCTCTACCTCCTCTGAGTTTGAGGATGCGGCATAATGTATGGCTCTTCAAATTCCTAACGCATCTTACCAGGGAGGTTCTGTAGCGAAGAACTTGTTTGCGTTTCATTGACAAATCTCGCCCAAACGTATTTGACCAGAGAACTGTTTCTACCCAGAAGAGCCAGGGACATGCTGTGGACGGTGTCCCTCGGGATTCCGTTGGGGGCGATTCACTTCGTCGAGCACAGCCCTGGAACTTAAAGAACACAGGCTTGCTAGTGTAGACGGTCCTCACTGGGGGCTTCACCCGTTGGGATTCTCCCACTCTAGATTGTGAGCTCCGCTCTTGCATCCACTGTGTGGAACGTCTTCACCGCCGCGTCTCCCCAGGCTTTGACGGTTGATTTTTTTGTGTGTGTTCTGGCCTTTTCTTTCAGGAACAAGCGTCATTCGTGAATTTTCCATCCCTCCGTGCTTTTATCCTTTCTTGTTGTTTCTCTGCACTTTCATACTATCCTGGTTTTCCTCTCTCATGAGTGATTATATGTTTGTACCTTAAAGACTCACTTTTCCTCGATCAGACCCGACGCACATCTTAATTCTCTTCTCTTATTTTTGTTTTGCGCACCGTCCGGCTCCCTCCAGACAACTCTCTTCATTTCAGTTCGCTGCTTTATGATTTGCAGCTTTATTAAATTTTAGCGCGTTGAGTTTAGGTTTCTGACGCTTGATAGAGACCGTAAAGCGTACGCGTTCAGGTTTTTTCTTTTGTTCTCTGTAGCGTATCTTCTTCTGGGCACATTCTACGATGCTTCGCGAGCGCTGTGCTCTTTCTTACTGTCTACACGTTGCGCTTGTAAGATACTTTCTCGCGGGAGGGCAAGAAGCGTTCTTATTCAGGCTGTTTGCTCATGTTGGGCTCTGTGGGTCCATCTTTATTTCCCAGATGCTGCTGTTGGAGTCTCTTCTATCGGTGGTACTCGCCACGCTGAACCAAATTTGTGGCATCTTTGAAGACTTAACCAGTGTGTTCCTTCACGACTCAGGAGGAGTTTGCTATCTGTGCTTTATGCAGAGAAGTGTGTGCGTGTGTGTGTGTGTGTGTGTGTGTGTGAGATACCCATATATATATATACACAGAGGTTATAGTTTATTTAACAGACATTATACAATGCTTACTGGGGTGCCAGGCATTATTCCAAAGCCCTTTACAGTCATTCACTCTGCATGATAACTGCTGAGGTTGATGCCCCTAGCAGCCCCATTCGGCAGATGAGAAAACTGAGTCTGAACAATTTGCTGATGTCAAAAGCTGGCAGGTGTCGGGGGGTGCCTAGGTGGCTCTGTCGGTTGATCGTCCAACCGGCTCAGGTCATGATCTCGCAGTTCGTGAGTTCGAGCCCCACGTCGGGGTCTGTGCTGACAGCTCGGAGCCCGGAGCCTGCTTCGGATTCTGTGTCTCCCTCTCTCTCTGCCCCTCCCCCGCTCATGCTCTGTCTCTCTCCATCTCTCAAAAATGAATAAACGTTAAAAAATTAAAAAAAAAAAGCTAGCAGGTGTCAAGGGCCAGAATTCAACCTTGGGCAGACTAGCCCTGGAATCTGTGCTCTTGACCTGCTGTGATAGGCTTCCTTTTCATTTCTTCTTTGCAAAAATAAGGAATAAAACAACCTGGAGAACTGCAGCTGCTCAGGTTTTCTTGGCTCTTGCCTACGTCTTTCCCTTTCTTATTATAAAGTGACGTGATAGCTGCATTCCATGACTGGGCATCGTAGCCCTGAATGAGGCTAGGAAGTGGGCACCCGGTGGAGGGATGGGGGGATGAGGGGATGAGCTCCACGGTCACCTCCTGAGAGAGCTCCCCATGGTGCCGGGCGCTCCCCACCTCTGGTCGGTGCAGGGCACCGGGCTTCAAGCTCCTGGGCCTGAGACGTGGTGGCGGGAGGGTCTGCCTCGTTTTGCTACATCAGAGACGTTTCCCATCTTTGATTAGCAGAAATCAAGGGCCCAGAAGATTTTGATCAATAATATTTCTTGTTCCCGGGGCCGCATTTACTGGTGTGCATATTTTCATGAATATTTCAGTGGGAAGGCAGTGGAAAGCGGATCCAGCCGTTTCCCAGCTGGGGTCTTGCCCCAGAAGCCCCCATTATCTAGCTTGATCCTGAAATTGACCTTGCAGGGTGCTGTTATTAACCCTGCTGCCCAGGACAGAGAAGGAAAGCTGGGAGTGCTCCAGATGTCTCCGAGGGTCACAGGGCTAGCTCACAACAGGGGCAGAGCCCAAGCCTTGTCTCCAAAGCCTTTGTCACCGTCGGCAGAACAGGCAAAGCTTGGGAAGCCTTGCGGCTTCTGTTTTTTTGTAAGGATTGCAGTAACAGAGGACCACAGACTAAGTGGCTTACACGAAATCCATTTATTTTATGTTTTTTTTTAATGTTTCATTTATTTTTGAGAGAGTAGAAGTGTCAGGGGGGAGCAGAGAGAGAGGGGACAGAAGATCCAAAGCGAGCTAAGCGCTTTCAGCAGGAAGTCTGACACGGGGCTTGAACTCGCGAAGCGTGAGATTGTGACCTGAGCCGGAGTTGGATGCTCGACTGACTGAGCCACCCAGGCACCCCCAAAATCCATTTATTTTGTGACCACCCTGGGTCGTAGAAGTCTGAGACCCAGTGTCAGCAGCGTTGGGATTCTTCCAAGGCCTCTCTCCTTGGTTTCTAGAGGGTAGCTCTCTCCCTGTGTCCTCACGTGGTCTTGTCTCTGGTCTCTGGTGTGTCGGTTTCTTACTCCCTCTTCTTATGAGGACTCCAGTCATAATGGGCTAGGACCCACCTTAATGGCTTTGTTTTAACTTAATCGCCTCTTTATTATTTTTTTGAAGTTTATTTATTTTGAGAGACAGAGAGAGAGAACAAGTGGGTGAGGGGCAGAGAGAGAGAGAGAGAGAGAGAGAGAATCCCAAGCAAGCTCTGGGCTCTCAGCACAGAGCCTGATGTGGGGATCGATCTCATGAACCATGAGATCATGCTCTGAGCCGAAATAAGAGTCGGACGCTTAACCCTCTGAGCCGCCCAGGTGCCCCATCATCTCTTTAAAGACCCCCATCTCCGCACACGGTCACTTACTGAGGTCTCGGGGCTAGGACCTCAATATGTGAATTTTGGAGGGACGTAATTCAGCTCCTAATGGCTGGAGCCAGTAGTATATCCGGGTGGCGACAGGAAAAATCTGTGGGTAAAGACCAGATCATACGGGTACAACATTTGAGAAGTTGGGACTGCGTCCTTCCTGCAGGTCACCGCTGCCCTGTGAGGAACACACGCCGCTGATTGTGTGTGGACACCTGGGCACATGTGATCGTGTGTGACAAGGCTTTAAGTGGTCCGGGATGCAACAGTTAAATCCCGTTGAATCCCACAGCCAGGGTATCATTCTCTTTTCCTTTTTCTTTCAGTCTTTCGAGAACAATACCTCGGGGGGTGGGGGCGGGTTGCTAATATGTCTTTTCCACCCCTCCGACATTCGCTAATGTTTCCCTTTTGGGCAAAGAACAAGACTAAGGGTGTAGAGAGGTAAGGGCATCGAGCTCGAATTTGAGAATACGCTGTCATTTTCAACTTCTTTAATTTCTATGCTTGGCTTTCATGTATGACAGGTGATTCTGGATTTCTCCTGGCAATAATAATACAAAGCTTTGCTTTATATCCTGAAGGGAGCCGAGTTTCTTTTTTTAAAAAGGGGGTTAATTTAAAGAGAATATGGGGAAAATAATAGAATGACTCTTAACGAGCCACGGCAAAAATGGTGAAGCTGGAACCACCAAACTGGATCTTGGGGAGTACGGTTGTGGACTCAGGCAAGGAAGCGGAGCGGGGGAGAGGGCTGCTGGGTTTGGGAAAAGCGTCTAGAGAATAACGAAGGGGTGTGTGTGTGTGCGATGGGGGGCACATGTCCCTGAGCATAGGTGTGCGTGACGGTGGATGTGTGGGTGGGCGCGTGCATGTGTCCTCGTAGCCTGGGATCATCCCATCACCGGAGATGAACCAGGAAGATCGGCTACACCCTTGCCCTCTCTCTTTAAGCAGAATTGGAAAATACATCCATACGGTCCGGAGTCCATCGTGGTCTGAATCTCTGGAAACAAACGGTCGTCCGCAAAGAGGTGTTGGGTGCTTCGCACACGCCAGGTGCCGTGCAGAGTGTTCGGGCCACCACGGGGATTAAGAATGACAGGGTCCCGGCTGCGGGGTCCGAGACTGACATGTGACTCCCGCCGCGCACCCGTTCCTGACCAGGCGCCCTTGGCCACGCAGTTCGTACCCTTTGAGCCTGTGCCTCCTCACCTGTCTGGTGGGTTGAGACAGACCCCACCTGTCAGCCCCGGTGACGGATGAGCTGGGGCGTGTGCACCCGGTCTGCAAGTTGTGTGAAGGCACATGGTCCGCATCGTTACCAGAAGCCTGACACTCAGGGTTCCCAAAGCGCCATTCGGAGAATCCTTGCCTTGGAAGCCGGCGGAAGGTAGAGCTTCCACTCGGATGACCGAACGGCACTCCTCGGGCCCTTTAGCTGGTGGTGTGAAAGGATTCTGTTCGGCATCAGGGAGCCGGGATGGAGGGGACCGCGCTGCTTGGGGGGCAGGGATCACCTGTTGGCAGCGTTGAGCTTTCAGGGGCCTGGCATCTACTGTGTGTTCATCTGGAGAGGTATCATGGCTTTGTACGGTGCGGCCCCCGAATTGTAATAATGAGCCCCATGAATGCGCAGGGCTCCGGGGAGAATAATTAAAAGGCAGCTATCTAAGTCAGCCCTGGTTCATCCGAACTCATTTGCAGTCTCTTTTCCGGCGCGGGTGGGGGCGGGGAGAAAAACTTCAGGTTAACAAGTTAATGACACCTGCCTACTGTGCCTTTAATTACCCTGCAGACCTCAAGCGGAGGCTGACAACTGCAGGAGTCGTATGTATGCAGATTTCCCCGGATCTCGCCCCCACGGAAAGCACAGCTGTCTTCCCACCAGCTCTCCTGACAAGGATGGGCGTTCTTCCAGGAAACCCACCTTTACCGGGCCGGTGAAGCTGGTATTTTTCTCACGGGGGATTCTCTTTTAATCTGTAGAGCAGACGCCTCGAGGTTAATACCAGTGTGTTTATTCACCCAAGGGGACACTGAGGCCCGCAGACGTTGAGTGATAAGTCCAGGATCACCCAGATCACAGCCGGGCAGGTGCGAGTGGAGCCCGGGTTCTGTCCGATCACGAAACCGGATTCCAGGCAGCTGCAGAGTGCTCAACTCACTGTCCTCTTCCTCCCCGTCTCTCTCCCTCTCTTTGTGTCTTTCTTGAGTCTGTTTTTTACTGCCCCTCTTTCTGTTTTCTATTCTCCTTTTTTCCTCCCTCCCTCCTTCCTTCCTTTCTTCCCTTCCTCCTTCCTTTTCTACCTTCCGCCCTTCCTTCTTTCCCTCCCTCCCTCCTTCCCTCCCCCCTGCCTCCCTTCCTTCTTCCTTCCCCCCTTCCCTCTCTCTCTCCCTCCCTTCTTTCCATTCATTCCTCTTTCTTCTCTTCTTTCCAACAAACATAAACGAGATGCTGATCAACGCCAGTCTGAGCACTGCCGATGCAGAAATGAAAAAGACGCGCCCCATCTCTGCTTCCGTGACTTTACGTTGTAACTGGGAGAGACAGGTGACAAATAAACAAGAATAACGTGAGGCACACAACCCGTGAGTTCAGGGATGGGTAGAGGTGAGGGGAGAGGTGCCCAGCCAGCATTTTTACAGGGAGGCCCATAGAATGCTCCCTGTGAGGGGGACACTTGATCCGCGAGCTCAGTCGGGTGAAGGAATGAGCTCTGGGAAGCCTGCCCTATGAGGCTGCAGGTGGAGGGACCCCAGGGGCAGCGGGGTCTGCATGCGTCAGCTTGTGCCTGCTGTAACAGAACAACGCAGACTAGTGGCTCGAACTCAGACACGGATCGCTCCCAGTCGTGGAGGCTGGAAGTCCAAGATCGTGGTGCTGGCCCATTCAGTTCCCGGCGGGGACTCTGTCCTGGGCTTGTAGATGGCTGCCTTCTCACCAGAGAGAAGCGAACCCTGGTGTCTCTTCCTCTTCTTATAAAACGCTAATCCCATCGTGGGGGGCGGTTCTGTTCTCATGCCCTCATCTAAGCCGATTTGCCTGCCAAAGACCCCATCCTCATGAGTGGTTAGGCCTCCAGCATCATATGTATTCAGGGGAAGACACGAACACTGAATCCGTAGCGGCAGGGGGATGAGTTTGGCGTGTTTGAGGAACACCCAGAAGCTGGACCCGAGGGAGCGAGGGATCGAGTGAGGAGATGAATTTAGAGGGGAGGATGCTGGGCGCACATCGGTTATAGCTCTGTGGCCAAGACAGAGAGCCCTTGCACGTGTTAGTAAGGAGCACTCAGCAGAGAGGGCCTGACACGGGGTACCTGTGTATCTCCCTCCTCCCCCTCCCCTTGGCCTTGAACGGGCACTCCCAACCTCATGCATTCCAGATATTGCAGAAGTTCTCTGTCTTACACCTTGCTTTTCTTTTTCGGTGGGGGAGGTGCGGCATTTAAAAGGCAGGATACCGGGGCGCTTGGGTGGCTCCGTCGGTTAAGCGTCTGACTCTTGATTCTGGCTCGGATGATGCTCTCACAGGTCATGAGATTGAGCCCTGCGTCAGGCTGTGTGGAGCCTGCTGGGATTCTCTCTCTCCCTCCCTCCCTCTCTCTCTTTCTCTCAAAAAATAAACATTAAAAAAAATTTTAATACAAAAATGAAAGTCAGGATACTGCATGTTTCAAAATATAAGATCCAGGGGGTGCCTGGGTGGCTCAGTCGGTTAAAGCGTCCAACGTCAGCTCAGGTCATGATCTCGCGTCACGAGTTCGAGCCCCGTGTCGGGCTCTGTGCTGACAGCTAGGAGCCTGGAGCCTGCTGCAGATTCTGTATCTCTGCCTCTCAGCCCCTGCCCTGCTCGCGCTCTGTCTCTCAATAATAACATTAAAAAAATGTGAAATATGAGATCCAGAATTCTGGCCTATTCAGACAACTCAAAAGATATGGCCGCGCTGGCTCCATATTCCCCAGGGTGACAGTCAGCTGGACCGAGTAGCTGCCGACCATTTCTGGCAGGACGTGCGCGTTGCCCTGGTCCCCACCCCTCCTGATGCCTGGTGCTCCTGGGACCCAGAAGCCAGCATGTGTCTCCGTGTTCTTCTTCGCACTCTGGTGCTCTGCCCCCACATGGGGACCTTTCTCCCTGGAGTAGTTTCTGGTTGGAGCCGGGGATCTCCGATTTACTAAAAAACACCTTTGTCTCATGTAACACATGCTGTTGGTCGCCTTCCGATGACTCCGTGAATTTTGTCTGATGAAGGGAATGAGACGGGAAGGCTGAGCACCTGTGCCCAAGTGTTGGGCTTCTCACTTCCTGTGTTACCTTGAGCGAGCCCTTTCCCCTGTCTGGGCGTCAGCCTTCCCATCCGGAGAAGGAACTCTTCAGGCATCTTTCCAGCTCCGCCTACATCTACGGGCATATCCTTGGCGACATAAGACACACCCTCAAAAACCCGCCTTCCCACAGAAATCCTTAACCTCGCTGTCTCTCTGTGGTGATCTGTTGAAATAGGTGGAAGTCTGAGGTCACTCGTCGACAAAGATGAAGTGAGATGTCATTTTAAATGCTTATCACAGCGCCGGGAAAAACTATGTTATTCTATTGTTATCCAGTTGGATCCTCGAAAACCATACAAATAGAAAAAACAGTTACACCTGGTTCCAGAAGGGTTAAACCATAGAGTCTTAGGAAAGAAGGTCTTACAAATGATGTAAAGGGAATGTGGATGGTTCTTTTGAGGAAGACTGAAATTGGGACCTTATGGAGTGTGGGACTTGTTTGGTTTTTAAAGATTTGATTTTTAGGCAATGTCTACACTCCACATGGGGCTCGAACTTATAACTCCAAGATCAGGAATCACATGCTCTACCGACTGAGCCAGCGAGGTGTGCCAGACAGCTTGGTTCTGATCAAGGCAGGACACTCAGCCCAGGATTGAATCAGTAGGGACAAGGAGATATTGATTCTAGGTTTGGAACTACCATGTAGGTAGTTTGCTTGTGTAGACACCCAAAAAACCCAGAATCTCGTATGTGACTTTTTTAAGACAATTTTTTGTGTTTATTTATTTTTGAGAAACAGAGCGTGAGCAGGGAAGGAGCAGAGAGAGAGGGAGACGCAGAATCGGAAGCAGGCTCCAGGCTCTGAGCTTTCAGGACAGAGCCCGACGTGGGTCTCGAACCCACAAACTGTGAGATTGTGACCTGAGCCAAAGTCGGACGCTCAACTGACTGAGCCACCCGGGTGCCCCTCTACTATGTGTTGTTTTTAACCAACATATTCAGTTAGTTACCTATTTTCTTCTTCTCCTCCTCCTTCTCCCCTCCTTCTCCCCCTCCCCCACCCCCTCCCGCTCATCTTCTTCTCCTTCTTCTATGGACGCTTAAACAAGGGTAGCAGTACAGCTTAAGCTATGTTGCAGTGACAATCACAACAAAATCAAGGAGTTGCAATGCTTTTTTTCTCATTCCCAAAACATGTCTAGTTTGTGAACCATCAGGGGTGCGGTGCCCAGCGCGGGGCTTCACAGACCGAGACTCACGGAGGCTCCTTTCCACAAAGGAAAGGAGAGTGCGGCCGGAAGTGCTGTGGCTCTTAACATGTCACACGTCACTTCTTCCCACCTGGCACCGGTCGAAACAGTTCAGACAGCTCTGCCGAGTTTAAGTTGGTGGACACATGCTCTCCTACCATGTTTCCAAGGCAAGAGGAGCAAATATTTGTACAGGGCTCTGCCTTTGAGTTCGAAATGGTCAAATGCACCTTTGCCCTCTGCTGAACGCAGAGCATCCGGGCTCCCCGAGATCTCGTAGCTGGCCCTTGAAGTCACATGCATTTCTCACCCCTGGACCGGATGTTCTCTGAGGATCTGACGAAGATTGAACCTGATTGTTCTATTTTGTTCTTATGAGATTGAATTCGGAATTCCTCAGCCAAGCCAAGCCGCTATTATCCTTTCTTAAATTTGATGAGTCGGTCTTTTTGGATCATCCAAAATTGCTCTTTAAGGGGAATCAGTAATGAGACAGTTGGGGCTCCCAGCAGGGATGCAGCCTGCTGAGGTCAAAGAGATGTGACCTTTGAGGTTGGACTGGCCCAGTCCCAAATCTTAGCTCTGGCATTGAGATGTGGGGCTCTGGCTAAGAGATGTTGCCTCTCTGGGACTCACTTCTCAGTCGTGAACGTAAAGGAGATGATATTTGTCAAGCACGTTAGTTACTTGGCCTCGATCATAGCTGGTATTTAGTGATAACGATGACGATGCTTTCGGGGAAACTCAGAAGCTGTGTTTGGGTCCTGGACACGGGCTGGGAAACACAACGATTTGGGTGGGATACGGAGTATCCCAAAGGCTGCAAGTACACGCCAAAGCACACGGGTTTGAAGAACAAGTTCCCACATAAAAATCCCCACGTGGCTTACTTTAAACTCCTTTGAACCTAGTCAGTGTTCCTTTACTAAATATCTTCCCCTCTGTAGAGCCCGTGTGTGAGGTCACGCCGGGAGAGTCTGTTTCTTTCCTTTCTTCTTAGGGCTTCTCGGGATGAATAACCTCCTAGTATATTGTAATTCACGGCTGTTGAATGTAGGTTGACCAGAGAGAAGTGGCCTTGCTAACCGTCTCATCGGACTGATTCACGTAGACAGTGACGCTTTACGGTTTGGGCCAAGAGTTCTAAGTGATCTGGCTTTTCTGTCTGCTTGGTTCAGCCTCCCTGGACATTTGATAAAGACGCTCTCAGACGCAATACCGTAACCTGACAGGTTGGATTTACATCTTAACGTAGCCTCACGTCATCGGGACTGAGAGGGAGAGTACGCACCCAGACCCCTTATTTTGTCAGAAGGATACTAACTCTTGTCCATTCAAACGAACTTCCCCTCTCGAAGACTATCGGTGCAAGGCTTCAATGCTTCTCTCCCACGAATCCTTGTCAGTTTTTTTTTTTTTTATCAAGGAGCAAGTAAAGCTGGGCCGGGGAATAATCAGAACTGTGGCCAGTGGGCCAGGGTGGAAAGTTTTGAGAACGAATGGTCAGGAAAGGCTCAAGCAAGAAGAACAGCTATCTCCACCGAAAGCTGGAACAGGTCTGCACCAGGTCATAATTGTAGGGGCCAAGACCCCATCAGAAGCCAAAGGCTCGAGAGAGCGGCCGAGCCGAGGACAGGAAGTGTGGCCCTGGGGTCCATGATGTGTAGCAGGGAGCGGAGAGCTCAGAGATGCTCGTTCTATGGAGCATCTTCTGGATGCTTCTTCATCCAGGTGTGGTCACCGTTTGAAGCTCCCGGCGTCCCTCCTTGCATTCCCCAAATGGGACCTCTGTCGCTGCCTTCTACCCAACCTCCTGAAAAAGTCACCGAGGGCATCGTTCTGCTTCCCCCAGTAACGAGTCGAGACCCACAGGTATTTATTTATTGGTCATTTATGGATCACGTTCACTGTAGCACGGGTCACCCTGTACCTGGCATTCTTGGTCATGTTAAATACCTAGAGATGACAAGTTTACTGTATGCCTCGTTATTAGGGTTATAAAGGTGTGTTCCTATTTATAATTAACGTTGGGTCTACCTTATTGACTAGTTCACGTTATATTGTCATATTTAATCTTTACAGTGACCTTGTGGGGCTGCTATTATCCCCGTTGGTATTATCCCCACCCAGGGCTCATGGAGAGTAACGTATCCAGCCTCACACGGGCAGCGTGGGTGACACTGTGCGTCTGTCTGTGTGAAGGCGAGCGATGCAGAGGTTGGGACCAAGTAAGGTTTCCATCTGGAATATATTAGAGGAAATGTACGGGGACATCTCACTGGGGCTCCAAGGGAGCAAGGGTCCTGTTGTGCCTAGAATGTGTGACAGAGAATTAAAACGTAGTTTGGTGACAATCTGAGAAGCCTTCCCAGAGAAAGGGACAGTTCAGTGTGTCCTAATGGGGGAGGGAAGGGTTAAGTATAAAAAGTGGGAGGCCACCGAAGCTGTTTACTATAAGAAGATAGTCCCAATAGGGGCACCCCCTGTGGGGGGCTCAGTCAGTTAAGCATCTGACTTGATTTCGGCTCGGGTCATGATCTCACGGTTTGTGCTGACAGCACGGAGCCTGCTTGGGATTCTCTCTCTCCCTCTCTCTGTCCCCCTCCCCCACACATGCACACACACACACACACACACACACACACACTCTCCCTCTCTCTCTCTCACTGTCTCTGTCTCTCAAAATAAATACAACTTTTTTTTTAAAAAAAAAGAAAGGAAATGACTCTCATAGAGCTTTGAATTGTAGATGTTCTCTGAGCGATGCCGTTGTGGCTGTGTGATTTCTGGCAAGTGACCAAACCTTTCTGACCCACCTGCAGGAGGAAGGGGCTGAGCCAAGGGCTGTACGCGTGCCTGTTACTTGAGCATTATCTGACAGCAGCTCAGAGCGACCCCTGGGGATTTTCCATTTGTTGAAAGGAGAAAAAGAAATCAGGTGCCAAGTGGCGGTAATATTTTTAGATCGCATCGCTTCACGCGGCCCTTCTGGTCAGCTTAAATGAGGGCTCTGGGGCAGGGCAGCAGCACGAGTGACCGCAAGGTGCCAGCGTGAGCTTGCTCCTCTGCCCTGAGCCCTGGGGAGTGACAGGTTCACCCGCGCAGCAGGAGGGGGACAGCTCCGTGGCAGCTTTGGCTAAAAGGAGTTAATGGATCGTGCTCTCTTCTGCTTGGTGATTACAGGATTCTTTCCTGCCCATCACATCTTGGCTTTATTGCCATGCTGAACACTCACTGTATTTCTGCTTCACCCTCTCAAGCCTTAAAGCAGCTCACAGTCGACTCATGGGGGACCGGGTGTCGGAACATCTCACTGGCCCCTTTTCTGTACAGATCGGGAAACTGAGAAGGAGGGGGACTGAGCAAGGTTGTAGAACCGGATCCACAGAGCTGGATCCTGGGGTCCTGACGGTTCCAATGGACAAGTGTCAAGGGAGCACCATTTGCCTGGTCCGTTTCGTTGCCCACGTTCAAACCTGCAGAGTGGCAGTGAGGTGGGGGTCGGGGAGGACTCTGGCTGGGAGGCGTGGGCTAACGGGGCGGGGCGGGGATCAGACCTTTCCGAAGGAGGTTGGAACACTGTGGTCTTAAGGATGAGTTCATGGCAGGATCAGGCAAGGAGGCCAGAGGAGCTCAAAGAAGGAGACGTGGCCAGAAACCTGGAATGTACGAAGAGCCGGGGACAGAAGTTGCAGTGTGAGAGCACAGGTCAGAGTCACGAGTTCAGGCCGATGAACGTTGGAGTATTTGGACTGTTTCTTTTCCCTCCCTCCCTCTCTCCCTGTCTCTCCTTTTTTCTCTTTCTCTCTTTTTCTTGAATATGGGCCAGAAGATCTGAAATCCAGCTTTCTTTCAGAAAATTACCAAGCTAGACGAGACAGAACTGTTTGCACAAAACCTAACGATGAACAGCCATAGGGAGGAGAGGACCCTGTAGGTACCGATGCTGAAAAACTAGGCAGGGTGCTAAACTCGATCGGAAAAGCTGGCTTAATGAACCAATTCATTCACTAAGCGGCTGATTCACAAACACGCCTGGTATTTACTAAGTTCCCGGATCCATTCTTCACTAGGTGAAGCGGGAAGAACACATAGTCTCTGAGCTGTGATAATAATACCTCACTGGGATTTTGATGAGATCAAGCGAGTTGCCCTGGGAAGGTGAACACGTTGCATCCTGAGATACGTAGAGTCCTCTGCCCTATTTACAGCCGCCCCTGCTTCTCCATGGGGACCACTGTCCTAGAGCCCCAGTGGATGCCTAAAACTGTGAATAGTACCCAGCCCCGTATATGCTATGTTTTTTCCTATACATACCCACCTGTGGTAAAGTTTAATTTAGAAATTAGGCACAGTAAGGGGTGCCTCTGTGGCTCAGTCGGTTAAGCGTCTGACTCTTGATCTTGGCTCAGGTCACGATCTCACGGTTTGTCTGGTTCGTGAGTTCGAGCCCCTCGTTGGGCTACACGCTGTCCGCGCAGAGTCTGCTTGGGACTCTCTCTCTCCCCCCTCTCTCTGTCCCTCCCCTGCTCACGCCCTCCCTCTCAGAATAAATAAATGGACTTAAAAATAAATAAATAAGTTAGGCACCGGAAGAGAAAGAGAACTCACCTTTCTTGTTATGATAATGTGAGATGATAAAATGCCCAGTTGATTGGAAGACCCCTCAGACTCCCTAAGAGGTAGGAGGAGCCAGAAACCCTGGGGAGGGAAGTCCTTTGCAGCAGTTTGAACCTGACCTGTGCTCTCTTTGTGCGGAAGTGTTTGGGGGTGTCTGTAGCTGGCACACGCCAGCATACGCATGAGTTGGGACCTTTTCCACGGGAGTAGACGCCACGTCAACTCCGCAACGCTGTTGTCTTCCCTCCTTGCTCTGAGAATTTCCTGGTGGCCAGCCATTGAGCTGCTGAAATATACTCCAGCCTGAGTACTTTGCTTCTTGCCTTCAGATAGCTCAGTCCGCACGGAGCCTTCAGACGTTCAGTGTGTTTGCACTCCCCTCTGCTTTTTTAAAAAATTTTTCCCTGGCGAGATATCGACAATCGATCACAACACTGACACTTAGCCATAATGGGGACTGGGGCTATTTCTTGATACAGTTCTCTGCTTAGCTACCAGGTGGGAGCTGGCCAAGGTATGGCTTATTTGTCATCTGAAATCTGGTGTAACAACTAATACATATTGATTTAATACCGGGTTCGACATTTCAGATACCACCCTGCGATTGATCCACTTGGGTTCGTAATGAACCGATCAGTCATTGATTACTGAGTGGCTGGGGATTCCAGTCGGAGTCTCTGTCCCTTCCCTCTGGTTTCTCCCTACCTGGAGGAGTTCACTATTACCCACGCACTGGGGTTTTGTACTCTACAACGAATCCTCAAACTTTTGTACCAAATGATCAGTAAGACAAGTGCTATCTTTGATCCTTGAGGAACACCGTTTATTACGTGTCTCCGTCCTCTAAGCCCCGTTTCTCTGAGCAGATTCTCTATTCAAAGCAAAACGCACACACATCCCCATTCCCACGGTGATGCAGGTGTTGTGAACAGCTTTTGATGTGGAAATTTGTCAATGGTTTTGTCGTCTTTCTTCTTTAAGTCTAATTAAATTATTTCCGCAGACTCCTTTAGCCAGATGCCTATTTGCCGTCTCAGAAAGCGCTAGTAAATGACTTGAGCATGACCGCAGACGCTGTGTTTTCTCTCTCACACAGGAGAGAGATGTTCCGTCCACAGCACACACTTACTGCTGAAAGGTGTGGTACTGGTTTAAGGTGTAATGTTTGGTCGCAGAAGAGAATACCCATTCTTACCTGGTTCTGAGTCTCGAAACCTCTCTGCTTTCTGCAGAACCTCCGTGACCTCCACCCGCCATCTTGGCCACACACCAGCATCTGGAAACGATTATGACCAGAAGGAGCGTGGATTTAAGAAATCCTGCCCAGATAATTTGGAGCTTGGCATACTTTTAACTTTATTTCGTGCCCACAATTTGGGTAGGACTTTTTCATTATGAGTGACAGGAAACCTGACCACACTGGTCTAAGCAGCTAGGAGTTTATTGGCAGGAATGTGAGGAGACAAAGCCCATCCTAACTTCAAGTGCAGTTGGACTTGGGTGCAAATGATGTCACCAGGACTCTTTCTCTTTCTTCTTCCATCTCAGGGTCCAGACTTCTGTGTTGACCTCATTCTCAGACCAGTTCTGATCTGATGGTCATAAGATGGAATCAGCAGAAGCGTTATCTTCAATTTCCCCCAAGGTGTAAGTCCCATAGGGAAAAAGAGCTCTTTTCCCTCCTTCTTCTGGGAGCTCCTACAAAATTCCCAAGATTCGTCCTGATGAATCAGGTCCCATGCTCTTCCTTGAAAAAATCACCATGTGGCCATGAGAATGAGTGATGCTAATTGGATGGGGGTTGGGCTGTGTGTTCCACCTCCAGTAGTTGATGGTGTTCTCCTTATGGATGGACTAAGAGGTGGAGAAAGAGGTTAAGGAGCGTTGAGTGGTTAAGAGAACATGTGTCCACTCTTGGATCATTAATTTTCTGTCTCAGAACCAGATTCCCTAAATCCAAATGCAACTGAATTTTTCAGATCCCCTTTCAGAGAAAGGGACATTGGACTAAGATAGATCTGGGTCAACCCTCGGATCCAACACAAATTTGCTATTTAATGCACCTGGCCTTAGTCTTCTCATTTCTCAAATGGGGATACTAATAGCTTTCTCAAGGGCTCGGTACGGTGACAGGTGCACATGTGACTTTTGTAAATGGAAATCTGGCTTGTTCTTCATATCTCGATTGCTGCTGTGTTAACCTTCTAGGTGCTGTCAGCCGAATGAAGGCTTGCTTTCTTCTTACCTCTTTTTGCCCTCAGGGAGGGGCTAGTAACACCTGAACTTTGACCAGGTGCCCATAGCCCAGCTAGCCAACTTCCTTGACACATACCTGCCTACTTCATCTCTGGATCATCTTCCCTGCCATGCATCTTATGCTGTTGGGATGCTTCTGTGTCCTATGTGAACCTATTCCATAAATATACCCATGCTTTCCAGACTTCCTGGTTAGTCTAAATTTCTCCTGTAATTTATAGCTAGATCCCACTGTCTCCATCATTTCTAGTACCCTCCCTGACCCTTTTGGTTCACTGAATAGCCCTTGGCTATTCCTTGTGTGCCCTGTGTTCATCTAACAAGCCATGCTCAGCCTTGTCATGAGATGTGATGGGGAGAAACTGAGTAGGAGAGCTATCACAAAACCACACTGAGTGGAATGGGAAAAGGCATTAAAGGTCATCTGAAATAACTTCTCTCCCATGAGAAAAGTCCTGGCTGTGTGAATGGGGTTGGACACAAAGTGGGTTGTTTGGAGGCCAGTTGTGAACCCCCGGGATTTCAGCAGAACTGTGGGTAATTGTAAACTCCATTAAATTAGAACATTCTTGTTGAAAATCAGCATCTCCTACTTCCTCAGGGAAACAACCCAAACAAAATTAAGATATGCTTTATGGAGAAAAATAGCTCTAAATTCAGTCTGAGGGCTTCAATTAAGTTCACTGCTGAAACAAGTAAGAAGCTAGGTGGGTAATGTACACCAGTGAATGGGGCTGGTGTTAACATGTGTTGTCTGAGTAGGGGGAGACTGTGGTGAACCAGGTAATACAATCCTTTTCTAACGAAACCAGCTGTTACTCAGTTCCTCTCAAGAGTTGTCATGTAGGAAGGAAAGGCCAGTGTAGACAAACCTTCCACTATTTCAAGAGATGATGGAAATCTGGATTTTTATACCCAACTCAACTTTTACATGTTAGTTTTTTTTTTTTTAAACGTTTATTTATTTTGACAGAGAGAGACAGAGCCTGAGCAGGGGAGGGGCAGTGAGAGAGGGAGATACAGAATCTGAAGCAGGATCCAGGCTCTGAGCTGTCAACACAGAGCCTGATGCAGGGCTTGAACCCACGAACCATGAGATCATGACCTGAACCGAAGTCGGACGCTTAACTGACTGAGCCACCCAAGCGCCCCTACATGTTATTTTTAATCATTAGCCAAAAAAAGCTTCCAATGCTTGTCTTAATGTTTAGGAAGCTCTTGAAGATATGGAGGGGAGAATGGGTGCCAGCCCAGGTGTGGACAGACCATGAACAGAAGCCCCAAAGCAGCACCAAGAACATGTATGGGAGCGTTAGAGAGGTGTGTCAACGGCCTGGAGGGACTGGGGATTGGCTGGGTGAACACAGGATACATGGGAGCCAGATTAAGGAGTGACTTGAAGTCTGCCAGAATAGTTTAGTCTTGATTCATGGGCTACAGGCAATCCTTGTAGGTTCTTGAGCATGAGGGTTTGGGGACTTAATCTGGCAGAAGGTTTAGGCTGGGATGGAGCAAGGAAAGCCCAGAACCTGAGATGTCAGCTAGAAATATATTCTGATGTATTTGGCTACTTACTCCATACCCACCAGTAAAGCAAATTTGAAATTGAATTAAAGTTTTTTAAGTTTATTTATTTATTTTTTTTTTAATTTTTTTTTCAACGTTTTTATTTTATTTTTGGGACAGAGAGAGACAGAGCATGAACGGGGAGGGGCAGAGAGAGAGGGAGACACAGAATCGGAAACAGGCTCCAGGCTCCGAGCCATCAGCCCAGAGCCCGATGCGGGGCTCGAACTCACGGACCGCGAGATCGTGACCTGGCTGAAGTCGGACGCTTAACCGACTGCGCCACCCAGGCACCCCTAAGTTTATTTATTTTTTGAGAGAGACAGAGACAGTGCGAGTGAGGGAAGGGCAGAGAGAGAGAGAGAGAGAGAGAGAGAATCCCAAGCAGGCTTTGTGCTGTCAGCGAAGTGCCTGATGCGGGGCTCGAACCCATGAAACCACGAGATCATGACCCGAGCCGAAACCAAGAGTCAGACACCTAACCGACTGAGCCACCCAGGTGCCCCTGAGATTGAATTAAAACAGCGCAGTAAGATCGGACCCTCAGCAGAGATGAAACCACAAGGCAAGAGATCAAAAAAGAGGGGAGGGAAAATTATGCCCATGGGTTTCAACATTTATTGAACACTCCAGAGTCCAAGCTCTGGAGCCTAGTTATAGACATAAATAGAAAACAAATCCCACCCTTAAATGACTCACATAGTCTGATAGGAAGGAGTCCGGAGAGAAGAAAATCAGGGACCACGTACTGAAACTTGGCACCCGCTTTTTAGTTGTGTTAGAAAAGAGAAAAATGGGACAACCGTCTGTATCTTAGCCATGTCGATAAAAGAAATCCCTGCCTGTTTTTATGTTATGACATCATTCAAAACAGCTGGATGGATGTTCACCAGTTCGGAGGGTGTTGTTTGAGACGACGGCTGTGAATACATGTTATGTGACAAGTGGGACTGAGTGTTGGGTTGACATGACCTATCTTTAAGATCTCGTAAAGAACACACGGGGTGGTCTCCACTAGGGACCTGAAAGGCAACGCACAGGAAGGCCCACTCAAGACTTGCTTTGCAAGTGAGCCGCTTTTGATACAAACAGTTGTATGGGGGTCCACAGCAGAGGCGGCAAAGTGTCCTCACGGGCTCGGTAAGGGAAGTGAGCTAACTTTTTGATAAGAGAAGTTATACTTGCCTGTCATATCCGACTTGCTTTTTCCTGGCCCTAAACTTCACCAAGAATTTGTTAAGGGCGTTGGAGCAAACAGTATTCTTTCTGCAAGAGACTGGGCATTTTAGTGCATGCTTCCCTTTATGGACTGAACACTTGTATTAATGTGTTCAATTCCTGTGTTGAAACTCTAATCCCAGGGTGATGGCTTTAGGAGGTGGGGCCTTTGGGAGGTGATGAGGTCATGAAGCCCCGATGAATGGGATTCGTGCCCTTGTGAAAAGAAGCCAGGGAACGGGCTCTCGCCTCGCTGGTGGATGGTCCGCATCCTGAAAGACGTCACTCGCCAGAAATCTTGGACTTTGCAGTTTCCAGAATGTGAGAAATAAGTTTCTGTTGTTTCGAAGCCACCCAATCTGCAGTACTTGGTTAGAGTAGCCCAAGTTCACTAAGAGGGTCCCCGAGGAAGAGAGAGTACCGTCACTGCATCAGTTTGAATTATCCATGTTACCAAGAGAAATATCCCACCTCTGAAATAAACAAAGGCGGAAAGTGCTCATCTCGTCCTTCTTTGGTTTATTGGTCCTCTTTCTTTCTCTTCCTTGCTGTCTCTACCCTTTCCTTCCTTTTTCCTTTTACTCACTCATTCACTGAACACCTGCAGGAAACCTGGAGGGCTCCCAGCAGGCTCCTGTGCCTCGGGTAGATAGAAATCTACCTGATAGGGGTCCCACCCCTGGCAGCTGCCATGTCGAGACACATGAAAGCTAATTACAGAAAAACAGCATGCATCTGCGAAGGGGCAGCTGGAGTACAGAACCGAATTCCTCTTGCCTGTTTGGCTCTGCAATTCCAAATGACTTCTTGCTTCTCACTTTGGCATGAGGGTCTCACTCCAGAGCCATCCTGTGCCCAGAAGTAGGAGATCCCTTTGCCATGTGTGAAGTTCAGGGACATCTGTTCCTTAAGCCACCAATTGTACAGAGGGGATGCATTCCTGTGGGATTGTGTAGACATCGTAGGTAGTAAATGATCATCAGCAGGGTCTGTGCCAAGGACCACGGATGCAGACGTGGATCAAGCCATGTGGTGACTCCAGGGGGTTTGATTGGGTGGGAAAGTTTTGGGGGTTTTTTAAATGTTTATTTATTTTTGAGGGAGAGCATGAGTGGGGGAGGGGCAGAGAGAGAGGGAGACACAGAATCCGAAGCAGGTTCCAGGCTCTGAGCTGTCAGCACAGAGCCCGATGCGGGGCTTGAACCCACAGATCATGACCTGAGCTGAAGTCGGGCGCTCAAACGATTGAGCCACCCAGGCGCCCCGGGTCAGAAGGTTTTTGTGAGCACGTGAATCACCATCTTATGGGCTGCAGTGATTGCTTTGAGGAGAAGCTTTGTCTCCGTAATCTCTGTTAACAACACGTCCACACCACCCCCAGAGTAACATACAATCGAAGTAAGAATTGCATGCTTCCTCTGTAAACATCGTTCGAGACTCTTTTGGTCTGTTTGGGCTGCTTGAAATAAATGGCGTAGGACCGAGTGGCTTTTAAACAGCAGAAGATTATTTCTCACAGCTCTGGACACTGGAAAGCCCAAGATCAAGGTGCCAGCACATTCAGAGTCTGGCGAAGACCCATCCCAGATGGCCGTCTTCTGGCCCTGACCTCAAGTGGGGGAAGGAGACAAGGGACTGTTTGACCAAAGGCATTCATTCCCTGGGTGAGGCTCCGCCCTCGTCATCTACTCACCTCATGTAGGATTTCAACGTATGAATTTGGCCGGGGACACACAGATATTCGGCCCATAGCACAAAGCCCCCAGCCTTGCTCCCGACCGAATTACCGCCTCTGAGCACTTTCTAGAGAGTTGGTCTGAGTCAGCGCTGTCTGGCTAGCCCAGTAATCTGAGCACTGAGACAACAGAGCTCCTCATGCTAGCCTCTCTTGCTCTGTCGTGTCTCAGGGAAGATGAATGAAGACAGTTTGGAGTCAGAGATATCTGGATCCTCTCTGCCACTAATTGACTTTGTGACCCTAACCACATCTCCCCCACCTCACTGATGTTCGGTTTCCTTCTCAGTGAAATGGGCAGATGATATTGTCTTCCCAGGATCGATGGGAGGGTTATAAGCAAGCAGGAAAAATTGTTGCTAGCACGAACGAGCAGTCAGGGAAGTTTCGTTTATCCACTTCTCTCGAAAAGACACCGTGCAGAAGCCGACTGACCTCTTTCACATATTCAGACTTCGCACGACTTGAGCGTACATACATCGTGTGTCTACTTTTGTAAACCACCGACACATATGCTAAATGCAGATTTTCCTCCTCCTTCTCCTAACTCACATTTATTGAGCCCTTACTGGGAATAGACACCGTTCTAATCAATCAACATAGATTAATTAACTCGACCCTCTGAGGAAGGCACCACCATATTCATTGAATCTGAGATGCCGTTAATAAGACACACAACACTTTTATGTCTGGCTTTACTGTGACATCAATTGCATATCCCAATTTCAAGGATAGTGGAAAGTGTATCTTCGGATCAATGAAATAGATCAATAAGACATTCTACCCTCATTTTATAGATGAGGATAGCGGAGATCATGGAGGTCAAGCATCTTATCCAAATTCGTGGAACTAGAGTTTGAGAGAAGATTTGAACCCAGGCAATCTGACTTCAAAGCCCACACTTTTAATTACCTCACCGAACTGCCTCCCTCCATCCGCTAATGAATGAATATTTCAGCCATCTCCTATCCAGAGTGAATTACATGCCCTTTGGGGTTCAGGTGGTCACTTGACTTTGTTCAGCTTTGAAGGGAGGGAAAGAAAGTCAAGAATAAAGACGAAACCCTGGAAACACATTGTCAAAAATTGTGTCTAATACATGAGCTCTCATTTGACATCTTATGATACTGTTTGGCTCTTTGAAAGCCAAATGCCTTTTAATATGTAGGTGGATTGTTTGACTTTTGCACATTCAACTTTTGTGTGTGAGCTCAAGGGACGTTATGTATAAAAGCTAGCATCTTGGTGTACTGTTTGCAAAAATTCCTCCCAATTCTCGACTCCTGCCTGTATTCACACGCTTTGCAACGAGATGGTGCAGTCTCTCCGATCAAGAAATGGAGTCTGTTTCCATATCTTGTAAATCTGGGCCGGTCTTGTGCTTTGCTTTAGTCAATAGAATATGGTAGAAGTGATGGTCTGACAGTTCTGATTCAAGAGCTCAAGAGGTCGCCCGAGATTTGGCCCTGGCCGCGAGAAAAATCCAGGGTAGCCTGCTGGAGAGCGAAAGACTACATGGAACGTAGCCAACCCATCTCAACCGATGCCTTCCTAGATTAACCAGCCCCCGACTCAGCTGCTAGTGACTGCACACTCTCGAACAAGCCCAGATGAAATCCCACCAGCCTGGCACAGGACACCCGAGTCCAGCCCAGATGGGCAGAACTTCCCAACCGATCCATAGACTCCTGAAGGGGAAAAATGGTCCTTGTTCCAAGTCACTATGTCTTTAGACTATTTGTTATACGGCAATAGCTAGCTGATGCAGCTTCTGTCGTAGAGCTTTGCCAACCGAACAAAATGATGGGATAACTCTTGGCCAAGGTAGAAAATTCCTGGGTGACCATTCACTCTGGAAGGATGCTTTATGTTCGCTTTTGCGCTGGAAACTTCCCCGTTGAAACAACTCCATTTTCTGTATATCCAGTTGCCATAGTAACCTGATACTTTTTGTTCTCTGCTCTGGTCTTCCTGATCATATCACTTTGCAGTTAGTCAACATGATGTTGGAACCTTGGTTGTTATGGTAACCTGGGACCATTTTTTTAAAATGTATTCCATTGACATTGTTTTGGAGGAGACCTGAGATTTAGTCTTGTACTCATGTGGAGATACTTGTGGTGCAAGGCAGAAAGCATTTCAGGAAACGCTCCTCTGGGGAGAAATTCTTCATTAAAGCTTCCTTCCAGAAGCCCCAGACATTCTGTGCTTTTATGGATTTTTTCCTATTTAAATGCCTCTTAGAATTTTGGTGAATTGCAAAGTATGTTTTAAAAAGTCCTAAAAGAGCCCGAATTGCAAATAGAAAACATGTGTAGCTGGATTGTCATTAATTATGCATGAAGCCCCATAGGTGCCCCCCAGCACAGAGCTCCACAAACCCCAGAGATGAAATTCTCTGTGATCTGAAGAGGAGGCCCACGAAACACATGAAAGAGGGGTCAGTGGGGGTAGACAAGGGACGAGGGAGGTGGGAGTCGGGCTTGGAAGGCCACAAGGAAGGGACTGTGGGAGAGAGAAGTTGAGGGCGCCCCCCTTGAGGTCCCAAGCGCTGTTGTAGGAGCGAAGAGGGGAGGACAGGAGTCAGGGACTGAGACATCTACATCCAGAGCAGACTCCAGAGCAAAAAGAAAACATTCCTGTGCTGAGAGGCATAATTTCTGAGAAGCTCAGGGCCCTTACTGTGTTGGAAGCATTTGCTTTATTTAAAAAAATTCATGAAATGCCCGAATGGTTATAAAATGGTCATATGTATCAAATGTTTGCATTTAATGCTCTTACTAATAAAAATATGATGCAATATAGTTATGCCTGTCACCAGGTAATTAGAGGATTTATTTTAATATCTATTCATTAGTAGAACACCAGAGACCAGTCACAAGACTCAGGTTTGAAGCTAGGGTGCTGGCTGGGGCCAGGACCAGGGTGAAGAACGCAAGGCCACCAGGGTGCCCAGTTTACGGGGCCCTCACTCTCAACCCTTCGGTCGTGGGCCTGATCCTGGACTTTGCTCACTCCTGACCTTGCTCTCCTGCAGTATCCTTTTTTGTCTTTCATTCATGTTAGCATATCATGATTTGGAACATTAATCGGAAGTCTCCAATTGAGGCTGATTGGAATTGTACGACTTGGGCCAAATGCGTGTCCCCCCTCCTCCTCCAGTGGTCCTCACCTTTGCTGTCTTTTGATTCTGATGTCAATGAAGGAAGGACCATCGAACATGGAGGGCAGAATTGTTTGGCAAAGTCAGCAAAGAGTAATATAGAAACTTCGGCACCAGAAGGTTTGGGTTCTGGGCCCAGATGGGCCACTCACTTATTGCATGACCTTGAGCAGGTGGCTTTCCTTTCTGGGCCTCTGTTCTCTGCTCTCAGAAAATATTTGCATGAACTATTTCTCAGGGGCATTCTGACTCAGACTGCCTAGGTTTCCAGACGAGGGAGTGATAGCTTTTGGAAGAGCAGGGCGATCTGAAGGAGAGATATTCCATTGTCTTCCTGCCATCTGGAATCCTGTACTCTGGCTGATGAGCTGGAGGTACCTTTGGTATAGGATGTGGGGCATCAGAGTGGGTGCCCGACACCAGGCCAGGGGTCTCTAGAGCCCCCTGATACAGTTGGAAAGAATATTTGTGTGATGATGGTCTCAATCTTCAAAATCAAATATGGCGCCCAAGAGAGTAAATTCTATTCTCGTACATGAGAGGCTGTATATAGCACACTGGCTGAGAGCACATGTATGAAATGGATCAAAAGAGCACCACTTATGTCACAGGCTTCAGTGAGTTAATACGTGCAAAGACTTAGGACGGTGTCCAGCACATCGTGAGCAAGTTTGCACTGTTTTGTCCATGTGTTTATTCAACAGGCATTTATCGAGCACCCTTTCCATGGCAGATACGCGCTGAGCTCATTATGTGCGCTATTTTCTTTCGTTTGCATAGCAGCCTCTAGAAAGAGTGCGTGCAGTTCCATTCTACAGGGAGATGAGGTTCTGACACCAACACTGAGGGTGAAATACTGTTTCCAGTCTCTGATTCCTTGATTTTCCCTACCTCCAGGGTTATCCCGGGACTGAACAAGACAAAGCAGAACGACTTCTGTCGTAAGCTCTGATGCACTACCTGGATATTGTAATGAAAATGATAGAAATCGGTGGACAAGCTCGTGTTTGCACCATCCGTAACTTGCATTATTTCCAGTGTTGATTACCTTCGCCAGACGTTTAGCTAATCGCCTCTCAGACTTCCAGTTTCCAAACTAAAAGCCCTTCACTTTCCACAGTGCCCCCTTTCCCCCTCCCCCGTCATTCCTCTGGACCATTCAGAGGCAGCAATCTTGTGCCTTCCCCACATCTTCCAGAACTTCTTTTGCCCCTAAAATGAACATCTTTGGCTTACGATCTGACATCAGGTCTGGTGGTTTGACCACTTTTGTGGCTGGAAAGGCTTCATACATTTCCAACCTTCTTTGCAGCCTTCAAGGTAGGGTCCTTGCATGGTTTTCTGGACAGGGAGATGTAAATAGACATCGGTTGGGGGATAGTTTGGAAAATGCTTTGATTTCTCCATAAAGAGGATGGTTAGCACTGGGGCCACCTCCTTCCTTCTTCCTACCTTGAATATTGACGCCTGGAGCTGAGACAGCCCATGATTGAGCAGCAAAGGCAAAAGCCAGTGGGCAGAGTATGCTGGAAGGGAAGGTAGGAAAGAAGGAAGACCCCTCAAAGACACTGTTTATCAGCTGAATAGCCTTTACAAATGATTAACATACAAATTCTTGCACTGTGGCACCAGGGAAAAGCCTTTAATGTTCAGATGTGGCACACAACACAATTCGTGACCTGGACATTCTTTGTCAAAAAAAATATTTTTAGGGGCGCCTGGGTGGCTCAGTCGGTTGAGCATCCAACTTCGGCTCAGGTCACGATCTTGCGGTTCGTGGGTTCGAGCCCCGCGTCAAGCTCTGTGCTGACAGCCCAGAGTCTGGAGCCTGCTTTGGCTTCATGTCTCCCTCTCTCTCTCTCTCTGTCCCTCCCCTGCTCATGCTCTGTCTCTCTCAGTCTCTCAATAATAAATGAATGTTAAAAAAAAAAAAACCTAACAACAACAACAACAAAAGAATGTTCTCTCCTGCCCACTGTTCCTCAACAGTTCCCTGTATGTGTTAGGATTGTCCTGACTCTGACCTTCAAGTAAGCTGTTCACTTTAGGGCAATGCCCGCCCTTATTTTCTTTGCCTGGCTGACTTTTACCTTAAAACTCAAAAAGAGTGACATTAAGTCCAAGAAACGTCTCCGGACCATCGTTTTTTTTCCAACTCTCTCCCTCCCATTATGGCTCGCAGACTTCCTGGGTGGGCGTGTGGTAGCTGTTCATCCCTGCCCCGGTGCAGAGGACACCCTATTTAATCACTGACATGCTGTCTCCCTTTTATTAAATAGTCATTACCTGAGGATAGGGACGACAGTGTATTTCTAGCACTCGGCACGGTGCCCGGTCAATAACAGATACGCCACGAAGGTTTACGAAAAGAATGAATAACTCAGTGTTTTCTGTGGGAGCGTGTTACTACCACTTACGAATCACTGAAGGGGGGGGCATCCCAGGATGGAATCTCATGCAGTTTTGTACAAATAGTCTGTAGACCTTTGGGAACGTGGCAGTAAGCTGGCCTGAAGGGCTCGGAGAACAGTAGAGCATGAACCTGAGCATGAATCGGTTGGGATAGGAATATGGTAGGATTTCGCTTTTCTTAAACACATTGCCTAATACATTTCCACAGGGGATCCCCGTGCTGTCTCGCACACCCCAATTATTCATCCGTGCCAGCTTGGTTTCTCACTGCAAGAAAGCATGTGTTATCTTCTCCAAGTTGGACATTTCCTTCTTTTAAAAATAAATTTTTAGTGCCTTAGACTTGGTTCGTCCCAACACTCCTTCCTGTGATGTCTGTGATGCTTATATCGTCATCTGGAAATTTAGTAGTTTACCCCCAGCCTTTATTTCGGAGTATGAGCCATTTTGTCACCAATGACAAAAACAAACAAACAAACCCAAAAAACAAAAAACAAAAACAAAAACCCGACAACAAACCCTCTCTTCAATCTTCACAGTCCATTTTATGGATCTACTCTATAGGACCTTCTTCGAATTCTTGGCTGTATTGAAGGCTGTAGTTTGAGCCTGCCGTCTCTGTTAGAGCACAAAAATATGTACAGACTGAGGACAGGGACCAGAGACCGGTGCAACGTGCCTGTAGCTGCGTGGGTTTAGTAGGCGGGGAGACGGGCGTCCCAGGAATTCAGTAGGCACAGGATCTTTGGCTTTACGTGGTTAAAGCAGTGGCTCTGAGTGGTGTTGAGCTGGGCTTACTGTACCTGAAAAAAATGCCATTCAGCGAGGCTGAAGATGTGGGATTGGTGGACGTGCTAGATTGATGGGCAAGAAACATCTCTGGGTTTAGTTCTTTGGACCAGGGGGACGGCCACAGTGAAGGCAGTGCGTCCGGGAGGAGTTGCCCCCATGTGTGAGCGTGGCAAGGAATGAAGGGGTAGGAGCCTAGGAAGCATAGTGATTTTTAAAAATGGCCTTTAGGGGCGCCTGGCTGGCTTCAGTCGGTTAAGTGTCCGACTCTTGGTTTTGGCTCAGGTCATGATCTCACACACAGTTCATGGGTTCGAGCCCTGTGTCGGGCTGACAGTGCAGAACCTGCTTGGGATTCTCTCTCTCACTGTCTGTCTCTCTCTCTCTCTCTCCCCCTTTCTCTCAAAATCAATAAATAAACCAAAAATAATGAAGATAAAAAATGGCCTTTGGAGTTAGATCTTCTTCTTCTTCTTCTTCTTCTTCTTCTTCTTTTTTTTTTTTTTGCTTACTAGGTGTTTGTAAAACTTCTCTCCAAGCAAAATTTCTTCATGTCTGAAATGGGAGTAATAATAGGATGTTCCACATGCGATGCTGTGAGGAATAAGTGAAATGACAAGAAAGTACCTCAGTCACGGCGGCTGTTGTTACGGGAGTGTGACCTTGGCAAGGGGCAGGGGTAGTAGCTGTAGGCTCATAGAATCAGAACTCTGCATTCCTTAGAAGTTCTTCAGGGTGGTTACGAATTTTTGTACACTTGGTTCCCATCACTCTGGCCACTTTGTGGTCCCGAACCACGCCCCACCCCCCACCACCCCCCTACCCCCCGCCTCCTTTCCTCATCGCCACCACAAAGTAGAGTTTGCCTCAGGGTCTTTGCATTATCGTTCCCTCTTCTGGGGATACTCTTTTCCAGGTGTTGCAGCTAGCCCTTGCTGCGTAACAAACCATCCCGAAACGTGATGCCTCAGAACAGCACCGATTTGTCATTTTCCCAGTTTCCGTGCACGGCACCCCTGTGCCCTTCTGCTTCTGCCCTGCTCGCCTGGGATCATTCACACGGCTGCGGCTCTCCAAGTGACGACGGTGACCTCGCTTGCTTGTGCAGCCACCACTGTGGCTGTTCACCAGGGCACCTCAGCTTCTCGGAGGCTAGACTGGGTTTCTTTTTATCATGTGGGCTCAGGGTTCCAAGAGGGTGAAGAAAGCCTGGCTCGCGAGTATCGATCGGCTGGGACCTCCAGGTTCAAGGAGGTGCGTCTGGAGCAACGGCACCCTTTATTTGTGTGTGTTTGCTTGTCTGCCTCCCTCGTTGGAAGGTCAGCTCCGCGACAGCAGGGGCTTCCCGGTTTCGTTCACTGCTGCTTGCCCAGCACCCGGGCCGGGGCGCATTCCAGGGACTCCGCGAGCATTGGTTGCACACGTGCGTTGAGTTCATTCGGGTGACACTTGTGTGGATGTAGTTACAGGAATGCTTTTCCCAAGCACGGTCAACGAGCCTCAGTAATAAACAGTGGTGTCATTTGAGGTGGGGCAAGGACGCAGGAATAACAGGCGACTGCATCTCCCTTGCGAAAGTCGTCCGTGCTTTAATTCTTTTGAACGGACCCGTGCACATGGCCCAAATCCTAGAAATGTGTATTTATCCTTTGGTGGCAGCGGGTTCTGTGCGTCTTATTAGAACGGATTGACTGCTTGGGTTTAGCAATGCGCGAAAAGAATCAGGCTTTGGAGGGATTAAAATTATTTTCGGCATTAAATGCGATGTATCAGAGCCCAGGCATCTAGTCTTGAATATAGATCCCCAGACCAGAAAGATTATAAGACATTAAATCTATGTAAATTCAAACGATTAATTTATGTTTGAACAAATTCACCAAGAGATTTGACTTGGGGGCTCACAGACAAATAGGTTTGGGTTGGGGAAAAACGCGTACCGCGGTCTTTAACCACGATGCTGTATTCCCCTTGAAGATTGCGCGGCTGAGCGAATCTCTAACAGGTCACAGTCGAGAGCCCAAGCAATTATGCCAGAATGTGTTAATAATAAAACAGGGGAAACAAGTATGTTTGTCTTGTGTAAGGATGAAAGCAGCTGTTGGTACCAATTCGGAAAAATGATAGGGAAACAGGCAAGCTCTCGTTGCTTGGGGTGCGGGGCGGGGTGAAACACGGGGGCTCTCCCCAGGAGCTTCTCAGCCCTGACGTGCTCTCGGGAGCCCTGTGGGTGACCGGGACCGTGGGCGCCACTGTTAACATTTCACTCGGTGGCTGTGGCTGGCAGGGACGGTTAACAAAGGCTGCCTCGAGCAGGCATCTGGGAAGCCCGAGACATAATAAAACGAGCTGCCTCCACGCGGTAATCGACAGATGTGACTGAAGGAATAAACAGAATAATCTGGACTTACAGAAGCCACAGGGGGTTTTTGGCAGCATGCAAATTCACAAACTCATCAAATGTATCCTTTGAAAATGAAGAGCTCTTTTGAAGCTGGCAGGCAAGAGAAAGGAATCAAGCCTGTCCTCCTGGATACGTACGGGAGGAGACGCCAGCAGGGTGGAAAACCTGTAGCTTCCATAGGTCTGGTGTTCGCAGAGGTAATGTTAATGACACCAGGAGACAGCTGGCGAGCTCTTACTATGTGTCAGGTACTTTCTGTATGTCAGGCCATGTATACATCAAGGTTACCTTGATACGATAAGGTGCTATTGTGCCCATTAGACAGATGAGGACGCTGAGGCTCGGAGCGGTTACGTAACTGCCCACCGTCACCGGTGGCGGAGCTGGGATTTGGACCCAGGCCGGCTCATCTCGTTCCAGAACCTCCCCTGCAGTAGAACGGTTCCCTCAGATGGAAAGAAGGGGGCTGTACCTCACTCCGCTACTCGCCTCTGCTCCGAACTCCATCTCGGACACCAGGCACGCGG
This sequence comes from Prionailurus viverrinus, assembly GCF_022837055.1. Classification (NCBI taxonomy): domain Eukaryota; kingdom Metazoa; phylum Chordata; class Mammalia; order Carnivora; family Felidae; genus Prionailurus; species Prionailurus viverrinus. The sequence goes on along the minus strand of NC_062576.1, from coordinate 21,295,157 downwards.
GCTTTAGCGCAGGGGCTGGCGGACTGGAGACGGCCAAAGGTGACGGCGACAGTAATGGGGTTTGCTGCTTTCTGAGCACGTCGTGTCGGGCGGGTTCGCGGGAGTCGATATTCATTCACTATCTCGTTTAATCTTCGCTAATAACGCTACTCCCTAAACAAAGGTCCTACCGATTTTAAAGATGAGGCCACCGAGGCACAGAGAATTCAAGGACCTTGTGAGAAATGGGCAGAAGGGAAATTTGGATTTATCTGCACGGCAGCTTAACTGCTGTGCTGTCTCTTCTGGAATGTTCCGCGTCGTTGGCTCCACCACCACCCGGACGGCTTCCGTCCGCCGTGGCCGGCGCTGGGCTCGAGGAACCAGGGCAGAATAGCTCTTTCCTTCCTTCCCGCTCTCACCAACCACCATGTTCCAGAGACGCAGCTTTCTCTACTTTTCTGCCAGGAACTGGGAACCCCGAAAAACCAAACTTCATCCCCACCCTCAAGTATTGATTGATCCTTCCCTACCTGCCCACTTGTGGCATGAATGAACGGATGAATGGATGAATGAATGAATGAGTGAGTGCATACCTAACGGAAGTCCGAGGACAGAAAGAGCACAGACAGCAGAGTTTTAGGAACCTGCCTTAAGTTGGTTTCCCCTGGGAGGAGCCCCGAGTCAGTGACGGGATGACAGGCGGCTCATCTAGGCGCTCATCCCCGGGAACCCCAGTAGAGGCGTGGAAGCAAGAACAGAAGGAGGCAAATAGCAAAAAGCAGGATGCCATGCGGGTGAAGGAGGCACAGTCCCACAGGGAAACTCGGGGTCGCCACGGTGGGGGAATATCTCGGGGCTTCTCCAATCAAGGGATGAGAGAGAGCTGGGGTACGTACTCCCTTGTGTTCATCAGCCGCTGATCGCCGGCCGCTCCTGGGGGCGGGGTGTTAACTCTAAGCCACTTTCAACCTGCGTCAGCACGGGCCAGCTGGGCTCCAGCAGCCAGAGCGACACCTCGAGCAAAGAGTCACAGGCGCTGGCAGCCTCAGGCTGTCACGTTGGCGTTCCCGGGCACAGTGTGATGAAGGGGTACAGGTGGAGCATGTGCAATGCACCTTGCTGATCAAAGTGTGTCCCTGGACCAGCGCCTGTTAGCATCACCTGAGAACTTACTGGAAATGTACAATCTCGGGCACCGTCCTATCCCCACTGAGTCAAACTCTGATTTTCAAATATCCCAGGAAGGCGGGGGGGGGGGGGGGGCGCCTGGGTGGTTCAGTCAGTTCAGCGTCCAACTTCAGCTCAGGTCGCGATCTCACGGTGCGTGGGTTCGAGCCCCGCATCCGGCTCTGTGCTCAGAGCCCCGGCAGCTGCTTCGGATTCTGTGTCTCCCTCTCTCTCTGCCCCTCCCCCTGCTTGTGCTCTCTCTCTGTCTCTCCAAAATGAAAACAAAAATTTCATGTCTCTAGGTAATAAATACCTACATCCAAGTTTGAGAAGCCCTGGACTATATCGCATTTTTTGCCAAATATAGTCATTCGTTCAACAGGCATTTTTGGAGACTCTCAAAGGTGCCAGGCGCCCTGCTGGAGACTGAGGAGTCAGGGGATGGAGAAATTCCAGATTTCAAAAACTCCCTTGAGGAGTTTTTGAGGCATTTTAAACATTATGCAGGAGGTCTATTGATAAGGCAGAGAGACACCGTCTTGGAGGTCCTCTCCGGGGCACACAGCTGTGCTCAGCTTACGTGAGAGGAGGTGTCTAAGCTGAATCCGTAGGGTCAAGAGGACTTACCCAGGTGGAGAAACCAGAAGAATGTCTGGGGACGAGGAAATAGTACATATCAAGCGTTGGAGGCCAGAAAGAGAGCCCCAGGCCTTTTTGGAACTTCAGTAGAGGCAGTCGCCACTTAATTCGGGCGTCGTATTCTTTGAGACGGGAGGGAGGTTTGGAACTAAGTGGCGTTGCAGAGCATCTATAAAGCATAGCGTTTATGGAGATGCGTTCTGGGCGTCCGATTCTGTCCATCACTTTGATGCTCCCTTAACGTTCTCTAAACCTCAACCTTGACATGACTACAGCTGTTCGTTTTCACGTTGTCACCCTCCCCGGGGTGCAGCGATGGCTATGGGGCCGTCCAGCAGCAGTCCTTGATGGCTTGCTAACCTTCACCCCCTGTTTCTTCAACTGTTGTCTTCGAGACGTCTCAACTCTGTACCCTTCCCTTCCCCAGGCGCTCTCTTGTCCGGCCTTGAGGATCGTGTTCACCCCTTTGGCTAAGGGAATGATCGGATGGACTGGGTTTTTGGTTCACTGGTTTTAACCGAGCCCCACTGTTGGTTTGAACTTGGGCACGTACGTTGCCTAACCTTTCTTTGCAACCCTCCCACCGTTGGGAAAGAACGCTATGGCAGATGTCACTAACGCTCACCCATCATTTCTGGTTTCTCTTTCTGGTGCGCCCCCAGCCCCCTCGAGGCTAGGCACGGCCCCGCGACCTGTTCGGACCGATGAAAAATGGCACGCGCCAGTTCTGTGCAGAAGATGTTAGCAACTGGTGTGCGATTCTCCGTCCTCCTCTCTTTCCTGTGGCAGCCACGCGGGGGCTTCACGTGGAAAAGAGTGGCTTCATTAGACGGTGGACTGTCCCCCGGGGTCCTACGTGCTGACTTCACGGAGCAACCGATGCCCGTGCCCTCCTTGGTGGCCAGTTGTATTGCACATGCTACATGAGTAACAAATAAACCTTGTTTGTTTGTTTTTTTATTTTTTTTAATTTACATTTTTTTTTATTTTTCAGAAACAGTGAGACAGAGCATGAGCGGGGGAGGGGCAGAGAGAGAGAGGGAGACACAGAATCCGAAGCAGGCTCCAGGCTCCGAGCAAGCAGTCAGCACAGAGCCCGGCGCGGGTGCTCGAACCCACGAACCGCGAGATCATAACCCGAGCCGAAGTCGGACGCTCAACCGACTGAGCCACCCAGGTGTCCAAACCTTGTTCCTTTTAAGACACTGAGCTATGGGGGCTGGTTGTCACTAAAGCACAACCTCACCCATCCTGATACAGGCACCCACCAGAAGGGTTTACTGTGAGGATTTCACGTCATAAGCCTTCATGCAGTGCCTGGCACAAAGAAAATGCTCAATTAACGGAAGCGACTCTTAATGGTGTTCGAGGCCAAGGGGAGGTGACATAGATTCAGTGACACTCGGCCTCGTCTCCTTCTGTTCCCTCGCCTGACATAATTGGCTGCTTCTCCTCTGCCCTCTGACTGCACATTCTGCCCACCTCTGCAACACATAGAGTTGCAGCAGTTTATTTCTTAGGCTGTCTCCCACACCAGCTCTTAGAGTCGCCAGCACCGGAGTGGAGTCCATTATTTCTGCCATGCCTTCCCCGCATCTTGGCGTAGGGCACGGCACTCGGATGGGTGTTTGGAAAAACATCTTGCACGTGGCAGGATCGGCTGCGTCAGTTGGACTATTTCTGCAGCTGGTGCGGCTGCCGTGCGCCGGCACCTGTCTCCCTGCTTCAAGCCTGTTTTTCTTTCCCTTTGTCAATTCCGCCAGCTACGTCTGGAGCACTGAGCGCTCGGTGCTGTCTAGACCAGAGGTCAGCAGACTTTTTCCCTAAAGGGCCAGGTCGTAAGCTCTTTGTCCTACTACGCAGCCCTGCTTCCGTGAAGTGAAACTGGCCAGAGACGACACACGTGGATGGATGTTGTTCGGCTGCAAAAAAAAAGCTGTCTTTAGGAAAGCAGGAGATGGGCCGCATTTGGCCTGTGGACAGTCCTTGACTGATCTCTGATCTGAACCGATGGGGGCTTACGCTCTTATATTCCGGTGCAGGGAAGGGTTTTTTTAAAAAAAAAAAAAAACCGGCAAAGAGTTGGGACGCCTGGGTGGTTCAGTCGGTTGAGCGTCAGACTTTGGCTCAGGCCATCATCTCACGGTTCGTGAGTTCGAGCCCTGTGTCGGCTGGCTGCTGTCAACGCAGAGCCCGGTTCAAATCTTCTGGTCCCCCGCACCCCCCCACTCTCTGCCGCTTCCCCACTTGTGCTCCCTCAAAAATAAAATAGAACATGAAAATCAATTTTTTAAACCAGTGAAGAGTTAAATAAAGGCAGTAATTTCATTGTAACAGAATAAGAAACAACAGAAGAATTTGATGGTTGGTGGGGTGGGGGGTAGTTCTAGGGCTAGGTGATTTGGACTGGGAAGTCAGGATGGCCTCTCCAAGGGAGATAACCTGTGAAATAAACTTGAAACAGACTTGTGGGTTTGGGGAGGGAAGGAGGATTACAGAATTATAGAGGAGTGGCAAGTGCAAAGGTCCTGTGACAGCAATGGGCAGAGACAGGAACAGAAAGAGGATCAGTAGCTCTTGATGAGACGGCCTCCCTGGCAAATTGGACTTTGCCCTGATGGGCTAATTTCCCTGGCTTTGGCTTTATTCCCTTTGTTCCTGGCTGGATCCCCGTGGGCTAGCTTTATAATGCCTGCCCCTCCTAAGCATTTCCTTCCTTCAGATGTCTGTGAGTGGTTATTATACCTCCCCTTGGGCTCTGATTATCCACGCTAAACAGACCTAATTTGCTTAATCCCCTCCTGATATTTCAGTGCCCCCAGCCATGTGCTTTCTGTGAGACTGAGACTTTCGAGGCTTTGTCCTTCTCAAGCACCAGGACCCCTCAGAAGTAGCCTCTCCCCTAGAACTCGCTTTCCCTAGCCCTTTTTCTTCCTGCTTCTCTTTCTGAAGTCAAGCCTCCTCAAAGCTCCCAGCCCAGCTAACGTCCTGTTTCTTTTTCCCGCACGATTGTAGGGCTTGAAGCATTCGATGCTCCCCCCTCTAAAGAGTGATCGTGAGTCCATAATACCTTTGTCTTCCGAGATCTTTACTCTGCCCACCGGAGGGCTGGAGTTTGGGAGAGTTTCCTTTGCGCTTTAGAAATCCCCTGAGTGCTGGTTGCTGATGATTTTGGGAGCGCCCCCTGGCTTCGCACCCGGGTCCGGCTTCGGCATGTTGCTCTCATCCACCCGTGGCTCGCCCAGGGGGACGCAGCACGTGGCCTTCCTGCTAGGACTCTCTGATGGACTGTGTCTCTGGGGGCTTGTCTCTCATCCAGCATTCTGGAGCCTCTCAGGAGGGAGCCCTTGACCGAAGGGCTCTGCTCCTCCGTTCAGGTGCAAAGAACGGGCAGAATTCCTGGTTGCTGCAGTCTCTCGCTTTGTCCAGTTAGGAAGGTGGTTGATTCCGATGAGAACCTTGGGAGACGCGGTTTGCATGGCCAGCACGATGCCTTCGCTGTAGTTGGCCTTGCCCTCCTGGGGTTGGGACGGAGTCTTTTTTGAGGGATTCTTAGAATGGGCGGTTCAGGGCTTTTTAGTTCATGTTCCAGACACATTTCTTTTGTTTCCAGAAAGTCACCTACACCATGTACTAAAAGATGCTTGGGGCAACCTCGATGATAGATTCCATATAATTACATAATATCTAATGTTACATATCAACCGTAAAGACATCTATTAAAATTCTACAGAATATCACAGAGGCCTCTAAAGGCCACGTAAATATCCTTAGTCTTACTCCCCAAAAAGGTGCACTTTATCGATGCATTTATTTTATTTATTTATTTTTTTCTCAATGTTTTTATTTATTTTGGGGACAGAGAGAGACAGAGCATGAACGGGGGAGGGGCAGAGAGAGAGGGAGACACAGAATCGGAACCAGGCTCCAGGCCATCAACCCAGAGCCCGACGCGGGGCTCGAACTCATGGACCGCGAGATCGTGACCTGGCTGAAGTCGGACGCTTAACCGACTGCGCCACCCAGGCACACCTATGTATTTAAAGACAAGTAAATGCTTTAACCGTGATTTGTAAACCCAGAAGGGGTTTGTAAACCCAACTTCAGCTCAGGTCCCCGTCTCGTGGTTTGTGGGTTCGAGCCCTGCATTGGGCTCCATGCTGATGGGGGGGGCCTGCTTGGGATTCTCTCTGTCTCTCTCTCTCTCTCTCTCTCTCTCTCTGCCCCTTCCCCTGGTCACACTCTCTCTCTTTCAAAATGAATAACTAGGGGCGCCTGGGTGGCGCAGTCGGTTAAGCGTCCGACTTCAGCCAGGTCACGATCTCGCGGCCCGTGAGTTCGAGCCCCGCGTCAGGCTCTGGGCTGATGGCTCAGAGCCTGGAGCTTGTTTCCGATTCTGTGTCTCCCTCTCTCTCTGCCCCTCCCCCGTTCATGCTCTGTCTCTCTCTGTCCCAAAAATAAATAAATGTTGAAAAAAAAAATTTTTTTTTAAATAAAAAAACAAAATGAATAACTAAACTTAAAAAAAAAATAGCTGAGGTTCACACCTCTGCTTCGCCAACTGCAAGCTTTATAGCCTCGTAGGTTGTCTCATGTCTCCGGCCCTCGATGTTCTCTATAAAATGGGGAAGTAGCACAGACAGGGCATGAGCGGTATATGGAGGTTATCTGAGAGGTGTCTCGAACGCTGACCCTCCGAGAGATCGCATTGCGTGAGCGAGCTGGGGAGGGAGAGAGAGAGAATCCCAAGGAGGCTCTGAGCCATCAGCAGAGAGACTGATACGGGACTCGAACTCACGAACCGTTGAGATCATGACCTGAGCTGAAATCAAGAGCCGGACGCTTAACCGACTGAGCCCCTCAGGCCCCCACCCTCTGCATTTTCTGATCAGCTGACCCCAATTTCGTTGGCCCCCCGGCGTCTAATGTATTGGTCCGGATGCAGGGCAGACTCTGCCCGAATGGTCCCCTTTCTTCCTCTGTCCCCTTCCCACCTCCCCGCTGTCACTGTGAAGGGAACGATTTCTTCCTCCAGACCACCTCGCGTGGGCAGGTTTGTCTTTTTTTTTTTTTCCCCTAGCCTTTAATGTGGATCGTGCTGGTGAATTGTTCTTTCAACACTTTGGGGGTTCTGGCTTCCACATCTGTTTATTCTGTGACCCCTGGAAGACCCGTGGTAATTAAGAGTGTGCTGGCATCCCTGTCACCAGGTCCTGATGGGGCCCGAGTTTATGTACTTTGACCATTCGAGTAAGCGGCCGGCACGCTGCTGGCCACGCAGAGGGGGCACCTGTGCGCGGCTCTGATGTCTTTAGTTACAGTGAATAGGATTTCAATCGCCTCGACTTGGTTAGAGCAAGCCCCAGGCTGCACTGGAGAGTAAATAAAGAGCCGCCTGCTCGCCGGGGGCCTTGTCTTTCCCATTAAAGGACGCTCTGGCACCGGGATTGGAGTTCTAGCAGACCAGGGCCTCCCAGCTGCCACCTGTCATTCTGTGCGCCAGCCCCAGCCCCTGGCTCCCTCGCTCCCCTGGCCCCAAAGCCACCGGAGGCCCCTCTGATTTAAACCCTTAGGTACCTCTCCGATCTCTTCTCGCCATCGCCACCACCCCGGGCCAAGCTGACGACATCCCTTGCTTGGATGATTGCAATAGCCTTGACCCCGCCCCCCCCCCCCCAATCAATCCGTTCCATGCCGGCCCTGCTTCTGCCCAAACCGTTCTCCCCACCGTAGCCAGGGTGATGATTTAAAACCGCAAAATAATTTGCATTATGTTCCTCCCGTGCTCATTGCTTAAAACCCTGCGATGCTTTCCTGTTTCTCTTCAGGTAAGGATGAAATCCTTCACCAGGGTGACTTCCTCCCAGGTCCTGGAAGCTTCAGCCCTGCCCTGTGCCCCCTGGCTGGGTCACATCCCTAAATTACAGGCTTTCCCTGTGCACTAAGCTCTGTCCCTGCTGCGCGTGTAACTATTGCAATTTAACATTCTTTTTACTCTTTGGACTTCCGTGCCTATCGCTCTCATTAGACTTCAAGCTCCATGAGGGCAGGACCCCATCCACTTTTGCTCATATTTTCCCTCCGTTGCCATCAGGGAAGACCCGCCCCGCACAGAAGGCAGCGAGGAGTAATCTGAGTGTAGACGGGGAGACTGCATGGACCAGAGAGGGACAGCGTAGGACTCATAGCCCAGCAAATGGGGGAGGAACAGCAGTGTAGTTACGCCGGGCTCCGCTCCCTCCCAAGTCCCGTGGGCGATGTGATGGCCCAGATGGGTGCGGCCCATGCTGTCTCTCCTCTGAGGAACCCAGGCCCGAAGGCCCAGTGCCTTTAGAAGGAGGCATCAGTAAGGCTGCCCCCTCCCCTGGGAATGAGCAGGTGCACGGTAGCCACACTGTGGTTGCCTTGACTACTGAGTCGCCTGGGTGGCTGGCTGTAGACAGGGCTGAGTAGTAGCATCAGACAAGCCTTGTGGTTTGGGGCGCTCAGCAAGGACGAAGGTTACGTAGGGCCCGTGGCGGGCTGCCTCTCCCAGCACCTGCCATAGCGCTCGGCACCTGTGTGGGGCGGCTAGGTGGCCCCACTGCGTGAACAGACATTCCCCAGGGTCGGCAGTGCCCAAGGCAGCTTGGGCTCTGTGACCCGGAGCCGATGACTTACCCCCTGCACGTCACAGCTTCTCATCCCTTGGGACGGTGGTTTGCATCCAGGTAGAGCGTGATATGTGAGTGGTGGGCTACGATTTAAGTGGGAGCAGTGGTAACGGCAGCAAACCGATGTCTGCCTCCCTGGGTTAGCGTGAGGGTAACCTGAGTTCATCCCTCGATGGGACTCAGCCCCGCTCCCGGCGCATAGTAGACGCTAAATAAAAGCTAGCTGGTCACGGTGGCCGTGGCACGTGCTCGGCGGTTGGCCGGCTGCCGCCACTGGGTTGTGGCGGTGGCCGTGGAGCAGAGGTGCTCTGTTGGGAGGGTTGGCGGTCGACTGCGATGGTTTGGCTCGCCAGTGGCGGTCGCCGGTGCTCTGTGGTCACGGGTGACGGGCTGGTGTGGCTGCTTCCGGTGTCCTTCTGGGGGCAGCGGGCAGGGGGTGGAGCAAATGTGTGGCTATGGTGGCGGCTGGTTTCGCCTGAGCGGCTGTTGATACTGATGGGCTACGGAGGGGGGTGGGGGGTGGTCAGTTGCGGATGGGGGGGTGTGGTCAGTTGCAGTGATGGTGGATCACGGTGTGGATTATTCGCTTGTGCCGGTCGTTGGCTCACGGTGGTTGTCGGCGGGGCTTGGCCGGCTGTGGGAGTGACCGTCCCGTAGTGGGAGGTTGGCTGGGGAGGGGGAAGGGGAGGCTGAGGAGCTCACGCCTCCAACCGTGTCCCCGTCCGTTGTGCTCTGTGATCGCACAGCGAGGAGCCCGTACAGCTGGGAGGTCGCACGTTGCGAACCAACACCTACGATCAGGAGCGTCAGCTCAGAAGGTAAACCACAGCTTGTCTGAACCGTCCTGGGCAGCGGAGCAAGCGCCTCGTGGCTCCTCCAATCGGGAATCGCACGAGCCTCTCGTTCCTCGTTTCAGCCGCTCCGGAGAAAGACCGCCTTTCTGTGTGGGGTCTCCACGAGGATCCCCCTGGTATCATTTTTCCTTGGGCCACATAAGCTGTGGATTAAGTCAAAGCATCTAAAATGATGCCCTGCAAGTTCTACGCACGCCATGTCTTCTATCCTTTGTTGCCTGGCTGTGGGAGTGCGGCAGGGTTCCTGCAGGCTTCGCGTCTGTGTGTGCGCGGTGGGCGTGTGTGTGTGCAGTGCACGTGCGTGCACACACATGCATGCACACGCCCAGAGGCGGGAGTTTGGGTGAGCAGGTGTAGCCGCCGGGGTCCCGGCCCCGCCGCTCTCCTGGAAAGCCTGTAGCCAGAACCCTCCACCCCCCGCCCCCCAGCATCTCCCAGAGAAGGTGCGTAGGAGGAAGCCACCTACAAACCCTGGAAATGAGAACGGGGCCGTGTGCATCTCAAGGCGGTGAAGGGTGGCCACCGGAAGGTGGAAGGAAGGGCGGCTCCCAGCCTGTGGCAGCTGAGAACTGAGCGGGAAGGGGTCATTTCCAGCCTGATTTCTGCAGTCTGTCATCAGGCTCCCTGGAGGAGGAGAGTTTCATGCAGGCGCCAGAGGTCAGGGTACGTGTGGGAAAAGAGAGAACACGCAGAGTGATACGGCGGAGGGCATCTCAAGAGCAGACAGACAGACAAGGACGCTTGGGGGAAAGAAGAAAGGATGCTCCCATATGCCAGGTCCGCTGGCATTGACACACGTGTTTGTACTTAATCCCGGAGATGGGCTTCTGGCCCCCCTGGACCGGCCTTTCCCAAACCGCGTCCCTTGAGGCCAGTCGTTTCGTCCCTCTTGGCTTTCATTTCCACATCTGCAAAACTGGAGCCCTCACGCTGTGAAATGGGATAGCACGCGCAGGGTTGTTAGGGTCCTGGCTCCCCCGCATCTTGGCCTGTGCGACCTCTGACAAGCCGCTTCACCTCTCTGAGCTTTCGTCTTCTCCTGTAGGCGAATAGCCTGACCCACCTCCTAGGGCCCTGTGAACCGGACTTAAATTGTTTAGGGAACACTTGGCCTGGTAACCCGTAAACCTGGTAAACAGCAGGCTCGTAGTAAACGGTACGTTTCCACTCCCGTCGTCGTTATGACCACTTCTTACTTCGTGACTTTGTTAATAGGCTTCTAATGAATATACGCGTGTGAAATATCCTGCATTTTATGAACACTCAATCCATCTGTTCCTTTTCTTCCTTTCCTCTGCGTTTCACGCCTGGACTATGGGCAACTTTACCGGAAATGAAACTGGGGCTCAGAGTAGTTGAGACACTTTCCCAAGACCACACAGCTGAAATGAGAAGGGCTGGCATGGGATCCGTTTGCAGGAACAGTGTCCTCCTTGAGAGGAAGAGCTGAGGAAATCACATGACACCCTTCCGGCATTTGGACGTTTGGGGTCCTCTCATCCACCCTGAGACGTCATTAATCAGTGAGCTGTGTCCACGTTGGCCGGGACTCCCCAAGGTGCGTGGGCTGATGAACATTGTGGGGGTTGGATGCAAAACGTCCAGGGCCCTTCCTCGAGAACTGCCCGCTCCTTTCTCTCTGCAGAGGAACGTGGAAAGGGGGCATCTCATTTCCCTCGCAAATGACGTTGTCAAGAACCAATGAGATCCGGAGGACTGAACTCACAAATGCAACTAGATTCATCCAGGTGACCTGAGAATCCTCCAGTGTCACCCGGGAGCCCTCCCCACGGAGGCCCGGTGGGGCGGGCGGATGTAGAAAATGCGTACCATCACCCGAAGGGCGCACGCAATCATAAATAACCACAAGAGACTTGGATTTGGGATTGCTGGGCTTCCCACCACCGACAGAGAAGAATTGGTAAAACTGAGTTCTAGGCAGAAGTGGGATGACGCCAGAGAGCGCTGGAAAGCCCTTCGTCTCCCTGGGCCCCTTCACCCTGGCCCTGAGAACCATCAGAAGCCGTGTGACGAGCCCACGGTGGGGACGTGAAGTCAGCACATGGCGCTCACTGAGCACACAGGCTCAACGTGACCCGTAAATTACCCATACAGCGCAGTCTGGGAGGTTTCGCTTATAGAACCCTGCCAAGTTTTTCTTGGGCCCACCAAAGGTGGGGAACCGCTAAGCTAGGCTAAAAGAAGGGAAAGCAGGGTCTCTATGCAGATGTGTGGACATTTCAACATCCCACCTTCTAGGTAATTAACCGATCCCTAATGAAGGAGACCAATGGATAGGAAATTAGGAAGCGTTCTTCCATTATTTGTAATGTTTGCCTTGATTTATGGTAATAGTAAGCCTCCGTACCTTTGCTCCGTGCTGTCGGGTGCCTTGGTAGATGAATGAATCGACAGATATGCTGAAAGCACCCAACAGAGGATGTAGTGCGTAATAGATCTTCAGTGAATGTTTATTGCACATTAATTATGCCTGATCAGATCCACTTACACACGTTTTTTCAAGAGGCAGAGAAGAACTTGGCCCGCTGTGTCCTGCCTTGTCAAAGTTGTATTATTATGGCCTGTCTTTCATGTCCTTGGCATTGTTTTTCTGATACTTGGATATACCGTGATGCCCAGCCCTCCTTCCACCTCTGATGCTGAGACCCTTCCCCTCCCCCCCACCCCCCAGCACAGGGCGAACTGAAGGAGGGTACTATTGAACCACAGCTCTGGATACAGACAGAAAGTGTCCTGTCCTGGAGAGATGCCAAAATGAAGTTAGTAATGGAACATTCAGGTCGCCCTTCCAAAGGCTGGGAATCCCAGACACTAACCCTGCAATATCATGAATATGTAAGAAGGAAGGAAAGAAGAAATTGACATTTGTTAGGTGTCCATTGTGCACCAAAGACGTTACCCAGAGAGAATTCAGACCAAAGACTCCACAAATGTAAGTGGGATTCAGGAAGCAACAATTTCAAGAATGCGTTTTTTCAAGGAATATTTATCCAGCACCTGCCATGTAGCCAGTGCTGCTCTAGATGTGGGGATCCAGTCATGAACAGAGAGATGAAGACCCCTGCCCTCATGGGGTTTAAAGTCTCCTGGAGGATCGCCCTGTGAATTAGAAGTGACAGAGAAGCAAGAGGTCAGAGGTTTGGGATGAAATCTGGAAACGTGATTATTTTCATGCTCTGAGCATATTGTGTGGAGCAACCTGGGTCCTTTCAGAGGAGCCAGAATAGAGTGAGCCCAGGAAATGGTATTCTGGGGCTTCCAGAGCTCTCCTCCTATTATTCAAGGGTCTGTCTTTTCCCTCCCTGACTCCGTCCGTGGCCGCGTTTCCCTTGGCAGAAAATACATGGCGGAGAATTGGTCATAACAGGGTTCCCCACAGGACAATTCTCAGCTCTGTCTGGCTTACGTTGAGAGGCAGTGTGAATTTGATCAGGCAAGAATCATGAAAGTGTCACTAAGACACTTGCCACAGCTAAGCAGTCTGGCTCCTGCTGCTTCATGTACAGTCACCCCTGTCCCAGGGCCTCATCTATCTATGATTCATCACACCTGGCCAGATAGAGTCTCCAGGTCCTGTCTCTAGATCCTGCCACGGAAACATTGTCTTATTGGATCAGCCAAGGTTCTCCCGGAGACAAAGAACCAATAAAAGATGGTGTGTGTATGTGTGTGTGTGTGTGTGTGCACGTGTGTAGAGAAACGGAGACAGAGACTGGGGGAGAGAATAGAAGAGGGAGGGAGGGAGAGAGAGAGAGCTATTTATTATCAGGCATTGGCTCAGACCATCATAAAGGCTGAGAAGTCCAAAGATGTGCAGTCAGTAAGCTGCAAAGCCAGGAGAGCCGATGATGTAAATTCCAGTCTGAGTCCAAATCTAAAGACAGAAGAAGACCAATGTTCCAGCGTGAGGACGGTCAGGCAGAGAGAGAGGGGGGGGGGGGGGGAGAGAACTTTCTCACTTAGGTTTTTTGTCCTATCCTGACCTCCAGGACGTTGAAGGCCGTCAGACACACCCTGTAGGGTAGAACAATCCGCTTTACTTAAATTTATTCAAATTGAATCTCATCCAGAAATGCCCTCACAGACACACCCAGCAATCAAGTTTAAACAAATTCTCTGGGCAACCTGGGGCCCAGTCGGGTTGACACATGGAATTAAACATCACACGTGTGGAGCTTGGGGATCTCTAAGATACGAGATGAGATGGTCATTAGATGTTTATTGAGGATGGATGGATGGATGATCAGGACAGACACACGGAAGTTTGGGTGTGTGGATGATGACGGATCGACAGATGGACTGAATGATGGGTAAAGAAGAAAAGGTGCTGATAGCAGTTAAATAACTTGTCCCGGATCAAACATCTGGTATATGGCACAGCTAGGATTTGAACCCAGGCGGTTGGGCTCCATCCCGGTACTCAGACCTTGAGATGAGCTGCGGCAAACTTTGCGCCAGCAGTCAGCGGGGGAATACAAGCAAGGAAAGCCAACATCCACTCCGCATCTGTCGTCCGCAGACACCATAGATGTTTCCTCACTCTCATGTATTCAGCCATCCGACAAATGTTCACTGGAGGCCCATGATGAGACCCAAGTAGTAGGAACAGAGAAGTGAACAGGACAGACAAAACTCTCTGCGCTTACGGAATTCTAGCGGGGGAGGCGGACAGTAAATCTGAAACCGTATGTATGAGTCTGTGGTGATAGAGTTAGAAGGAAAGAGAGACAGACTGAAGGGTGAAGGGAGTAAGCTGGAGAGAGGACAAGGGGCTCCTTGAGAAGGAGAAAGTTCAGGAACTCGAGGCCAAGTGGGCACCTGCGGGGGAGGACCCCCTCCTCACAACAGTGACGCCTGGAAGGCAGTGTTATTTCCGGTGTTAGGTACGAAGAGGTGTGATTATGTGACGTCGGGGACCTCCTTCAAGGTCACAGAGTGGTGGCATATTGGGAACAAGTTTGTGTATCCTCAAGCACAAGTGCTACAGGGGAGAGGAGTGGGTCTCTCGGATCCTCCGCATCCGTGCTCGTGAGCAGGTGCCTTCTCGTCCCTGAGGCTTCTAAAGATGACTTTGTTGCCCCAGATTTTTAGGACTGCAGGGCTCGGGATGGTACGCGTGAGGCACTTACTTGCACCCTCTCTCAACACCTGCTCCCAATCCGCGGTGCAGGGAATGCAATAACGAGGAAGCTTTTCCACTCTGATTCATGAAAATTAGTCCCACCGCATTATCTTCATGCCTCGTAAATCTCCCCCAGCCGAACTGGAATCGTAAGCACGGGCCTAAGAGAAATGTACTGGAACTGCCACCTGGCATCATAGAGAGCCTTGCTCGTCCTATAACTCCTTCATTAGCGTTTTCGTTAGTATCGCGTTATCTTGCGCGATCCTCTTAATAGTCTTAATGGTCTGGTGAGGTGGTTAAGGAAGCCATTATTACCCCATTTTGCAGACGGGGCAATGGCAGCCATCTCGCCCCGCCAGGGCGGAAGGTAGGAGATGAGGGCTGGGCCCCGCGGCCTTCCAATTTGGAAATGGAACCACCACCTGCCTAGTTACCAGTGCCCGAAGCCGGGGAGTCGTCCTGGCTGTCACCATGTCCCTCACTGCTCGTATCCAGCCTGTCAGCAGACCCTGTTTACTCCAGAATGTGTCTCCAACCCTGGCCCTACTTCTCCTCCTCTCCGCATTCACTCCCCAGGCCAAGCTGCCATCTTTCTCCGTAAGCAGGCTTCTTGCGGTCCATTGTCCCGTCTGTCCCCAACACAGGAGCTTGGGTGGACTCTAATAGACTTGACCCACCTCCAGTCATCCCCTTACTGTCACGGATTCCTGATGAAATCTGAATTCCTGCACCTCGGCTGCCCGCCTCTTGTCAAAACCCTTGCTGGTTATACAAGGCCAGCTGGCTACTTTTTATTACCTTGACTCCGGGCCCCAAACACATGCCTAGGACCCTGTTGACTTGCGTGTTTCTTGGGGTTAGCTTTCTCTTCCTTCAGAACTCAGCTTAAATGACTGTTCCCTCAGTAGGTGGTTTCCCAACTATCTTCCTCGTCAAAGCTTGTAAGTCATCAGTCCTCTTATTTGTCACGTGCTTACGTGTGCTCGCCAAGCTACCGCTGGAGAGTAGCTTCCGTGGAAAGGACTCATCTCTTGTCCCAGTGCTCAGAACCCAGGAGGTGCTCAATAAATATTTGTGGAGTAGATGAATGAACTTACACAAATGCATGAGATGAAACATGCCGGTTACATATATATAAGGAATCTGTATGTTCTTCTCCTCTTCCATAGGATTCCCAATTACTTTTCTTTATACTTCCTGCAGATAGATGATAGAGTAGACAGACAGATGAGAGATGATGGGTAGATAGATAGATACATAGATGAAGGTAGATGGAAAGGAGCTAGAGATAGTCCGCAATCACTGGCTATTGAATGGATTCATGATGGGTTGGTGGCTGCATGGATGGATGGACACATGGATAGATGCATAGATGGATAGATGGTTTTTACTTTGCGATCTCACAAATTTTTTTCACAGCCAAGTAACCCAACTTAAATGCCTTTTGTAATTGGCCCCTGCCACCCTTTCCTTCTGCAGTATCCCCGTGGTCTCCTTGCAAAATCTTGTTTCAGGGTCGTATTGTCTTAACATACAAGAAGTTCTCACGTGACCCCAACAGTAAGGCTCTGCCATAATAATGTGGGTGGTTTTCTGATTGTATTACATTTCTTTTGGTAGCCATTCCCTTCTTGCAAGGATATAAGAAAAATAAAAGCTGCCTAATGCAAAAGCCTATCCTACCTGCAGGCACAGTTGATTTATAGGTACAGAAAGTGGTTCGGTTGGGGTCAATACGACAGGCAGTTATAAAACTGGCTCATGGCACTCGAAAACCTGAGGTCACACAAAAATCCAGTCTTAATAAGGTCCCACAGTTGTCACCATTAGAATTTTCCTTATCAGGGGGCGCCTGGGTGGCTCAGTCGGTTGAGCGGCCGACTTCGGCTCAGGTCATGATCTCGCGGTCCGTGAGTTCGAGCTCCGCGTCGGGCTCTGTGCTGACAGCTCAGAGCCTGGAGCCTGTTTCAGATTCTGTGTCTCCCTCTCTCTGACCCTCCCCCGTTCATGCTTTGTCTCTCTCTGTCTCAAAAATAAATTTTAAAAAAAGTTAAAAAAAATTAAAAAAGAAATAAAACGATTATAATGAGATCATTATATTAAAAAATAAATTAATTAATTTAAAAAAAAAAGAATTTTCCTTATCAGGAAGGTCTCCGTGGTATCTGGCATAATCATCACCCGGGATCCCCAGTCCTGGTATTTCCTTCCCCCTGGGACATTTGTCATTAATCCTCCAGGCTCTCAAAAGTCCTTTGGATTCTCCATGTTGCTGTAGGAAGAAGCGTATGGGTTTCTTACTAGTCTCGCCATAATTGCTCTTTCTTTCTCCCCTGGTGTTACCATTTTCTCCCTGGCCGGTTCTTCACATGGTAACAAATCAAGCGAAGTCAAATACCATTCCTTGAAACAGCGTTCCCTTGGGGGGCATGCGGCTTGTTATCCCACTCACTATCTGGTCCGTACAAAACAAACACACTCCAGTCGCCATCCACCAACGGCCAGGCGTTATGTTTGCATGGCGTCTCTCTTGTACAACGTTAGGCTATTGACTCTCTCTGGGTTTCAGCTCATTTGCCCGTGTTCTTCATCTTGAGGATAGACTGAAAGAAAACAAATAATTATTTAGCTCCTTTTGTGGTTGTTGTCGCTGTTCACTACAGATTATTGGCCAAGGGGAGGGGAGGTTTCCCCCAAACAGTGATTCAGGAGCCCAGACTGATAGAGGTTCTAACATTAGAAACACCCAGCTTCCAAGACTGTTCCTGGTATAAACATATGCCCGTGTAGAAGAGGAAGGAACGTGGGAGATCACGGGCGGGAAATTTTTATAGGGCAGATCTAGGGTTAGGGGAGTGAACATATCACTTTAGTGCATATTCCATTGGCTAGAACTCAGTCACGTGACCACGTCCAGCTGCAAGGGAAGCTGGGCAATGTTGTCCAGTTATCTGTCCAGGGGTAAGGTTTTGGAGTAAATGGGTTTTGGAGAGCAGCTAGCCTAACCTGGCCACCCAGAACTTGGTGTTTTAATATAATTACCTTATTTAATCTCCAAAACAATGGGGTTTGTAAAGGAGGCGTTATTATCACCATCATCAATGAGGAAACTAGGCTCCAGACGTAAAGCAGAACGGAAGAGAACACATCAGTGGTACAGTTAATAAGTTGTTAAGGGCTAGATTTCAGTTTAGATACATGTGGCTCCAACCCAGTTTTCTTCTCAGGAAATCACAACCCTTCTCTAAGGAGGGGAAAGATCTGACTTGAGCTCACAAAATAACCACGAAAACTGCTGTTGGCTGCCGAAAGCGTGCGGAGTAAAATCCTCACTGGCCTCGTAAGATGGACAGGAGCTACTCTGGGCATCCTGGTCAGGAAGTATATATCCTTCATCCCCAAATACCTTCTTTCCTTCCCACGAATCCTTCCGGCTACTCTATTCACTCCCCAGGAATGAGACTTCGGCACCTGGTTAATCGATATCTCCTCATCTTAATTAACCTAACACCATTTTGCCCGGCAATAAATTTAGTTAACGACCATATCATTTAAAATTCAATACCCTTGAGTGTTTCACATCCATTTCTGTATCCAATTCTTTTTTTCCCTGGAAACCAAATTTTAAAGAATGTTTTTTTTTTTATCAGTGTCACTAAAAACTGCATAAAGTATTTGAAAGTAGCTAAAACGTACGGCAACGCCCACACCAACACAGAGAAAGCCCATCTTTCATAAAATGCGCAAATTTGATAAACACGCACACGAAATACAAAGTAAAATTGGAATGCTTTTAAACTATTGTATAAATTCTTAAAATTCCGTAAAGGTAGTTTAAAGAGAAAAAAAGAATAACTACATTTGACTAGATAGAACTATTAGGTGGGTTGTTCATTTAGAGAAATTGGGTTAAATAAACCGGCTTGGTTAGATCATTTGTAGACCTTAACACTGTCTTGTTTGAAGGTATCCCTTCCACTGGTACCGTGAACCAGTCACCTTACCCGTATGTCAGGGACCAGACTATCCTCATGGAAGCTTGGGGACCCAGCCTCTCTCCACCAAATCCATACTTGTCTCCATGCTGACCTCCAGCGGTGGCCCTGCCTACCATTTGTAATTGATAATGATTGATAAAGGACTGTGGGCCAGTGAGCTGACATCGGTTAGACTCAGTCTTCTGACCTTAGTAAGTGACCAAAGAATGACCATTCTGTGCTGTGGCTACTTTTGAAGGATCCACAGATTCCTTTTCTAGAAACTTTATAGTTGAGGCTCCCGGACGGCACAAGGACTCGATCCTCAGGCATTTTCTGTATGTTCACCCAGTGCCTCTGTGAGCTGAGCCAGTGGTAAGGCTTAAAAGACTACCCGTGTGCCGATTTCCAAGTTATACTTCCCTGTCCAAACCTGTTAGCTCTAGACTGGTAAATCCAGCTGCTTTCTCAACACCCCACGTCTAAGAAGCCCCTCGAAATCAACATGTCCCAAAGCAAACTCTTCATTTTTCAGCTCCCCAAACTCCTGTCCTGTGTGAGTCTTCTTAGAAGTTCTTGGCTCTAGCTTCCTTTCATGTAGGGCAGGAACCTTGGAGCTGTCCTTGGTTCTTTTCTGTCTGTCCTGCTTTCAATCAATCGACAAGCAAATTCAACATCCCGTCCAGCCCTCGTGGCATTCACCTTTGCCCCAGCCACCATGACCTCCCCCCCTGACTATGTCAGTAGCCTCTCAGTTAGTCGTCTTTCTCCATCACTTACCCCCTGGAGCCTGGCCTCCCCACAGCAATCAGAACGGTCTTCCCGATGTGTAAGTCCAGCCACGTCCTCTCCTTACTCGGAACCATCCGATGGTTCCGTGTCACTCAAGACAAAAGCCTCATTCCTCACAGTGGCCAGCAAGGCTTTACATTGTGTGTCCGGCTCTTTCCCTGCCCTCCTCTCCCCACCGTCCCCCCACGCTTCATTCCAGTCATGCTACCCCTCCCTCCCTGACCCTCAGATACACCAGACACGTCTTTCTCAGTCCAGAATTTTGCGCCAATTTCCTCTGCCTCCCTCCACACAGCTGGCTTTCATGCATCTGTAACCCTGTTCAGATATTACCTTTGATCTGGTCTTCTGGCTTAAATGCACCCCAGTTTGCACACGGGGAGTCGCCTCAGTCTCACTGTATGTGGTTTGAGGCTTTCAGTCCCTTGCATAATAAACTAGAACAGATACTTTCTGCCAGGAATTCAGGTCTCTCATGGAGTGATAGAAAAAAAACGAGAAGAAGCAGCGAAAGAAAGGAGGAATCAGAGATGATAAGGAATGAAGAAGGAAGAAATGGACGGGGTGCCTGGGTGGCTTCGTCGGTTGAGCATCTGACTCTTGACTTTGGCTCAGGTCATGATCTCATGGTTCGTGGGATCAAGCCCCACGGCAGGCTCTGCACTGACAGTGTGGAGCCTGCTTGGGATTCTCTCGTTCCCTTCTCTCTGCCCTCCATCCCCTCCCCTCTCTCTTTCAAAATAAATACATAAACATTAAAAAAAAAAGAACGGGAAAATGGAGGAGAAAGGGGGTCCTTGTAGGACCATTCCTGTGATGGTGCCCTACCAAGACTATCCATGAGATCCTGTGGCCCATCTGTGTTCCCGGGTTTCCCCTCCTCCTACCTCTTCCAAGGCTATTCGTAAGCTTAAGAGTCACCATATGTATATATCCTTTGAGTAAATTCCCCTTTACAAAAAGTTCACCCAAGACATTTCTTGTTGATCGTTGGAAACCAGTGTTCTCAGTGATGGGCCAAAAAGCATGGAAGGAAAAGCCGAGAGCTGAACATCGAAAGGACGGCAGGGTGGGAGATTTAACTCCGACAGGCCCCGTTCAGAGCCACGGAGCTGAGACCAGCCCTCTCTGATTGGAGTAGGGACACGGACTCGCACATTCGGCCCCCCGCCTTTGGGTGGCTCCGGGGATATTCCACTGGGGGGGCCAAGAAGGGCAGCGATCTGCGCAGCAACTCACGGCAGATAAGTGAGCAGAGGAAAGTGAAACCAGACGCCTTTCTTCCTGTGCTGACCCCCTAGCGTAGGGGGGACAGCAGGGAAGACGTCATGGGGACTCTTTCTGCCCTGAGCCTCCACTGTGTCATTTTCCCGCCTAACCTCTCCTGTGCTGAGTGCAGATTGACGTGCCGCGTCCTATGTGCATGAATTTAGGCAAAACAAAAACCTCAGCGAGTGATGCCTGGCACCAGCAGATATGTGCTGTTCTCCCGCCTCCTCTACCAATACCACTCCTGACTATCTAAAATGGTCTTTGTTGGGGCGCCCGGGCGGCCCAGCCGGTTAAGCGTCCGACTTCAGCTCAGGTCACAATCCCGCCGTTCATGGGTTCGAGCCCCGCGTCGGGCTCTGTGCTGACGGCTCAGAGCCTGGAGCCCGCTTCAGATTCTGTGTCTCCCTCTCTCTCCGCCCCTCCCTTGTTCCTGCTCTGTCTCTCAAAAATGAATAAGGGTTAAAAAAAAAATGTTTTTTTAAGAAATCACATGCTCTTTGTCTTCACAATTTAGACTAGGCGCCCCCTCTTCCCCCTTTCGGGGGTCAGATTTTCCCTCTTCTGGCCTCACAGCGCCTCGAACAGACCTTGGTCTACGCCAGCTCTCAGCACACTGCAGCATGAAATGTGTTTGAGGCAGGGGTCCGAAAGTCCCGTAGCGTATCGCAGGCTGGCGGCATTTTATGAGGGTATGTTTGCGGGGTGGGTCACTGTCTGGGCCTCGTGTTCCTTGGCAAAAGGAGTGAAATCACAGAGCTTATTTTCCAGAATTAGAAATGAAAGGATGTGTTGTCATAGAAATCCCCTTACAGATCTCCGTTATAAGGCACTGTAAATCCGAATGTAAATCTACATCATAAAGCATATGTGGCAGGTGCTTAATCATAATGAGCCGGCTTCCCCTGGCTTCTTTGCATATCAAGGGTAGCGTGGAAGAGTGGTGGATGGGGCTGCCCTAGCAGAACTCTGCCAGCTGTGTGACCTTGGGTAAAGCCCGGAACTACCCTGCGCCTCAGTTTCCTTATCTGTAGAATAGGGAGACAAGTAATTGTTACCCCAGAGGATTGTGGTAAGGGGACCATGAGCTTAATTTTACAGAGAGCTTGGACCGATGCCTGACGTGTAGTAAGATCTCAGTAACTATTACTAGTGGGTATTTATTGGTAGGAGCAACTTTTAGGTATTATTGGGGATCTCCCCAGGAGGCAGTATCGGGGCAGGTAACACTGATCTTTATCTCCTAGGATGTAGTGGAGTTTCTGGTTGCAGGGATCAGTGAGAAGTTGCTTAGTAAATGAAGGGCGCCTGGGGGGCTCGGTCGGTTAAGCAGCCGCCTCTTGATTTGGGCTCAGGTCATGATCCCAGGGTGGTGGGATCGAGTCCTGCGTTGGGCTCCATGCTAAACGTGAAGGTTGCTTGTGTATTCTCCCCCTCTCCCTCTCCCCCTCCCTCCCTCATTCTAAAAAAACTGCCTAGTAAGTGAATGAATAAAGAGCCAGCAATATGTATGGGGGTCCAATGGGCCAAGTCTTAGAACACCGGAAGGAATCCTGTTTGCCGCCCCACCGGGTCCCGACGCTCCAGCCCATCCAGAAGACACAGAATCATTTAGCATAAGGAGCCATAATAAACATGTGGTGGACTAGATTAAACGCAGGATGAAACCGGTAAGATGACATCACAAATAACCTCCAGGAGAAAAAGAAACTCAAGCTCGTTCAGCGCACGCTCTGGCAAAACGAACCGTGATTTACTCCTGCAAATTACCACCTGTAAAATATTTGCAGCTAATTCCTTCTGCCTTCCAGGGCGGCGGTGGCAAAGGGAGGCAGGTTGTCTCCGGCGGTAAACCCACGTGCAATTTCCATCTCGGCCGCCCCGTTTCCGGCGGCAGCCGCGGGCGACAGCGTCGTTTATATCTGCCGCGCGCGCCAGTCTTTTCTGCATGCGCGTGAGCCTCGATGACAGGCGGTTGCGGGCTGTGTGGCGGGCCTTCTGCATTGATGAGCCAGAGCAGACATTTACTAGCGCTAGTAATTCGTCCGCGGGTGGAGGGAGCGAAGGGCGGGAGCCGCCAAGCGCGGCCTGTGTCGCGGGACCGCCCGGGTTGCAGACTCCGCCCACGGGTGGGGAAGAAACGTCCTGTCTGGAGGCACCTGCTCCTTGAAGTTCACCCCCTGGCACGTTCCTGTCCCCGCGCCTCCGACCCCTGAGATCCTTGCACGGACGCCCCCAGGGCTCAGCCCTCGGACCGGTTCTCATCTCCGTAGGCCTCAGTGTGTGCCGTCTGTCTGCGTTGCCAACGCTCCAGCACTTCTCCACCCCAGTCTCTCCCGGACTCAAGTACTCCTTGCGTGCGGGGCGTTTGCACCCGGGGGTCCACAAGGCATCGTGAACGCGGCGCGTCTCAGGTGGACCTCCTGATGTTCGCCCCACACGGCGCCCAGATGTTCTCTGTGTCTTCCTCCAACCCAGCGGTGACCCGGAGCCCCCCTCACATCCCTCTTCCCCTGGCGCTCCACGAGCAATCCACCAGTGGATTCTTCCAAGTGCGTCCGGTCTCCGCCCACCTCCCCGCCACCCCCCACTGCCGTCTCTCGCCTGGCCTGCGGCAGCTGCTGTCGTGGGGGGTTTCCTGGCTTCTGCACCAGGGGTGCAGTCCATGCGAACGCATCAGTAAAGTCCTGGAAAACTGTAATCCGGACCGTGACCCTCCATATCCTCTGTTCAGAAAACTCCAAGGACTCACTCCCCATCGCAGTCAGAATAAAGCTTTATTATCAGGCCTTCAGATACTTCTCCTCCATGGTCTCCAGCCCACTGGCCTGATTCTTCCCATGCACGCTCAGAGCACACCTACCCCAGGACCACAGGACTTTTGCACCCACCGTTTCCTCTGCTTGAAAGTGTATGTGCATATACATATGCAGAGAAGGAAGGCAGAGAAGGAATTTTTTTTAAATGTTTTTAGCGTTTGTTTATTTTTGAGAGATAGAATGTGAGCGGGGAAGGGGCAGAGAAAGAGGGAGACACAGAATCTGAAGCAGGCTCCAGGCTCTGAGCTGTCAGCACAGAGCCCGACGCGGGGCTTGAACCCACGAACCGTGAGATCATGACCTGAACCAAAGTCAGACGTTTAAACCGACTGACGTTTAACCCAGGCACCCCCAGAGGAGGATTTTTTAAACAGGAAACAAAAAGCCTAGCCACAAAAATATTAACAAATTAAACTACTTTAACAGGGGAACGTTGGACCGCCAAAAGATACACAAAAAAGGTGATAGAGAAGTTAAGCCACGAACCGGGAGAAGCTGTTTGCAATCTGTATAACAGAGAAAGGAGTAGTAGGTAGACTATCCAGAGAATTCCCACAAATCAAAAAGACAAAAGATCCGGGGCGCCTGGGTGGCGCAGTCGGTTAAGCGTCCGACTTCAGCCAGGTCACGATCTCGCGGCCTGTGAGTTCGAGCCCCGCGTCGGGCTCTGGGCTGATGGCTCGGAGCCTGGAGCCTGTTTCCGATTCTGTGTCTCCCTCTCTCTCTGCCCCTCCCCCGTTCATGCTCTGTCTCTCTCTGTCCCAAAAATAAATAAATGTTAGGAAAAAAAAAAAAAGACAAAAGATCCAATAAAAAAAAATGGGCAAAAAGATATGCGTGTTTCACTCAGGAGGAAACACAAATCATTAGCAAACAAACACGGTCTCTCCAGCTCAGAGAAACCCGAATGAAGACAGTAGCGCAAATCAGGTCACAATGACAAGGATGATATTAACTCTTGTGAACAGTTGACCTGCTACTTATAAGGATAATTATCACAGAGCACGTGGCTCAGCATTTCCATTGTTTGGCAAACACCCTGAAGAGACTCTTGTCCTTTTCTTGCCGTATCCCAGGAGGCATGTATGAGAATTGACCCAGCGGCATGGTTAATAAAGTAAAAAATCCAGAATGAACCCCAGTGTCCATCATCGAGACCATGGATAGGTAATGCCGCGGTCACATGGGTGGAATATCATACAGCCATAAAAAATGAATTAACCACCCTCAATGCAGCAGGATGAATAGATTTACAAAGATAATGCCTGATTTTTAAAAATCAACCAAAGAAGAAATCCGGGGTGATGCCACTTTCACAAACCAGCAAGCTGAGCCATGCATTGTGTAGAAACACAGCATACAATATATACACACGCAAGGGAATGATAAGCACACAATTCGGGAGAGTGCTGCTTCAGTCCTTAGGGGAATTCTCCAGCAGCTGCCAGCCTGCCTCTTGCTTTATGGGTGGGGGTGAGGGAATCATACGGTTTGGGTCAATTAGCAGAAATGATGAGAATCGTTTCCAGGATGAGCATTTAATTGCCAGGGTGACATTCTCCAGAATGCACACAGACGTGCCGTCTTCCTTATCCCCTCTCCCTTTCTCTCCCTCTCACGCATCCCCCTGGCACAACATCTGGGAGGGTTTGAGATGGTGGGGAGCTTCACACAGATGGGCACGATATCAGTAACTCATGGGTTTGTGTGTGTTTATTTTTATCTCGTATATTTTATATATACATATATACGCATATATATGTATATATATACACATACATATATATACATACATATGTATATATATGTATGTGTATATACGTATACATATATACGTATACATATATATACGTATATATATATGTGTATACATATATACACATATATATATACGTATATATGTATACGTATACACACACACACACATATACATATATACATATATGTATATGTGTGTGTGTGTGTGTGTGTGTGTGTGTATCTCAGACAAGCCACACAGGGGAGAAAGCCTTCAGATCGGACATGCCATTAACAAGAGTTGACCCAGAGAGTGGGCAGGAAAATAAGGGCATTTCAGAACTTGGAACATCATATGTGAAACCCAAGATATGACAGAATCTTAGCCTACCCAGAAAATGGCAAGAAGTTCCAAGTGGCTCAAATGCAGAGTTGGGGGCGGGGGCACATGGGGGGTTTGTGGCCAGGACACCGTGTTCCTCACCGAGGAGCTAAAATGCAGGGGACGGCAGGGCCACGCTGATGTTAATTCTTGCCTTTCTTTTGAATTGTGTCCCTCTCGTATTTCTGTGCAGCTGCACCCAACCACGTGAATTTCCACACGAAATTCTTGTCACGTGAATACTCCTCAATGCCGAAAGTTCATGTGAAACTCCACCTGTTCCCTGTGCTGCCGGGGGGGGGGGGGGCCAAGAGTTCCTGGCAGAGGCGTGTTATGGCATCTGGAAAAAGCAGGGGGTGAATCCGGTCCACCTAAGCACACTGCCTGGGACCCTATTTTGGCCCTTTCCCCAAGGAAAGGAACCTACAGTCTAGTAGAGAAAACAAGGAAATGCATAGGTGCCGTATGGTGTGATGGGTCAGTTATGGGAACGGAATTAGCCACGGACGGTGGAGACCAGAGAAGGGAGGGGTCCCTCCAACGTGGGGAAAACAGGTCACATGGGCTGTGTCCTGAGGATGGCTGTCAGTGACAAGATTGGTGGAAATCAGAGGTTCGGTACCTTTAAGAGCTGGTGGGGGGGACGTGGGTTCTCTCCCACGCTGTGACTGGGCACATAATTTGGCATGACCAGCGTGGAGGGCGATTTGCCAGTATCTACGAAAACCTTTATACGCAAGCTCCCGTGGTCCCACAGTTCAGTTTCTCCAGGGCTGTGTAAGGGACACACTCCACTCGGTGCATACCGAGGCACGTGCAGTGGTCCTCCCTGCAGCCTTATTTGGTCATCACGGGATGTCCGCGATCTGCCGCAGAGGAATGACGGAATAAACAGCGGTTTGCCTGTACCATCAAATGTAACGTCCATTTTCAAATGATCGTTGGAAAGCTCTCAAGAAGTATTATTGAGTAAAAAACCCAGGTTTTAGAAGGCTGTGTGGGGTATGATAGTGTTTGTGCCCACATTCCCACACATGCGCATGCACTCACCCAAAAGAAGACTCACACCCAAGGCTCCGAGCAGGAGTGGAAGCTCTGAGAATAACGAGGGAAGAGCGTTGACGTGACCGAAGGCCGCTGGGGAGCGAGCCCTTGGGGGCAGGGATGTCTGTCCGGAGAGGAGGCAGTGGTGTTTGTTTTTCTCTGCACTAAGCCAGCCATTTGGACATGGAAAGGGGAAAGTTTTATTTCCCGGGAATCATAGTAGCATGTCTACTCCAACTCAAGGTGCGTAGGTTTGAAGCTTACTGAGAATTCATCTACAAGGGTTGACCAGGAAAGAGGAAGCTTGTCCCTAAGACAGTATATCAAATGTGTGTTGAGTTCTGGAATGGGACAAAAGTTCTGTGGACTAGGCAGGAGATGAGATCCACGGTCAGCTGGGGGACAATGTCCTGCCTCCCTGTGATCTTTCAGCCAAAGCAGAATCTGACTTCGCCAGGGCTACGGTGAGGGGGTCCAAGTAGGAGTGTGAAAAGGGAATAGCAAAGGGATAGATGCTAACTCACCCTGAGCACATTCTCCAAAAGTGGAGTTTTCTTAACATGGTGCGATGATTGCGGGCTTGTGTGCACAGATGTGAGAGGAAGAAGTGTAGGCAACACAATCAGACGTGCAACAAAGGTGGTGACTTTTCGCATGCCCCTCCCCCACAACCAGCAGCACAGGTCCGCACACCCCCCACACCCTCTCCAGACACGGATCTTCCTGATGATTCCTCCCCTAAGTGCTAGAACTTGGCTAAGACTCTGAGTCCAGCCTCGGAGAAGTCTCCAAAAACAAATAGAGCCTCAGTGAAGGAGATTGGGATCAGTGTGTGCTTCAGTGATAGTGGTGAGGTAGAATGCTTTGCACCCAAGTGGGCAGAAAACCCCAGTCCCGTGGATAGAACCAGAATAATAGAAATGGAGGAAAGACAGGATATCCCAGGTGCATGTACGTCTGACAGCACTCTGGTGGAGGCCATCTATTATTTCTGGTTTCCATCTGCTGGGGTCAGTGAGAGAGAGTGCTGACACAGTCCCATCCTAAATGAGATGTAGTTGTCATCTGGCAGCTGGAGGCCGATGGAGAGGTGTGTTTGGCTATAGGAATTAGGACCAAGTACAGACCCGTGCAATTAGAGATAGGGAAAAGAAAATTATTCCCTTTCAATCTTTTTGAAAAGATTTCATTTAAGTCAAAGGAGCGGATCTCATTTGGATGCTAAGAGGTCTTTAACAGCTAACATTGCTAATTTCCTTTATCGAAAAGGAGAGCTCAGACTCACAGTCCAGAGCAGGCAGGATCCGGGCTCGGGTCTCATCTGAAGCTCGACTGGAGAAGAATGGCTTCCGAAATTGTGTGGTTGCCGGCAGGGCTCAGTTCCATGTGGACTGTTGACTTGTGGCTGTTCACTAGAGTCTGTCCTCTTGTTTCCTGATGAATGCACTTTTCCCTGTGGTGGCTTGCTTTGTGAAAGCCAGTGAGAGAGAGAGAGAGAGAGAGAGAGAGAGAGAGAGAGCCAATGGAGAGGGTCTGCTAGCAAGATGCGAGTTACGTGGAAGTAATACCACATCCCCGTTGCCCAATTCTGTTGCTTAAAATCAAGTCCTGGGTCCTGCCCCTGCTTAGGGTGTGGAGATTATATAAAGGCATAAATACCGGGGAGGGGGGGTGATGGGGAGTTGTCTCAGAGTCTGTCTGCCACAGCAGTTGTAATTGTTTTTCCCTTCAAGGTAGTGACCTACAATTTCTGCATTCAGTAGATTCATTGAATCAAAGAAGAATGAAACTGATTTAAAGAAAAATACTGAGTCCACGATAGCCATAATGGAGGAGGATATCCAGAAGTGTCAGAGGGATCTAGAGACTGAGAGACACTCACTGTTATCAGGATGTACTAATCACAGTGATTTTTCATTCATTCACTCATCTGTTCATTCTTCTCTCTGTCTGTATTAGGGATCTCCAGAGAAATAGAACTGATAGATGATAGATAGAAAGATAGATAGATGGATAGAAAGACAGAGAGAGAGAGAAAGAGAGAGAGAGAGAGAGAGAGCTGTTATAGGAATTGGTTTATGGGATTATTAAGGCCCAAAAAAAATCCCATGATCTGCAAACTGAAGAACTAGAAAAGCTAGTGGTGTAATTCAGTTCAAGTCCAAACCACTGAGAACCAGAGGAACTGGTATTCTAAGTGTCAATAACAGGTGTGTTGATGTCTGAGGGCAGAAGACAGACACAGTGAGCAAATCTGCCCTTCCTCTGCCTTTGTGTTCTATTCAGACCCTCGATAGATTGGATGATGCTCACCTGAACTGGTGAGGGCAGATCTTTGCTCAGTCTACCAATGTCAGTGCTAATCTCGCCCAGAAATAGACACACCCAGAAGTAATGTTTCACCATCTATCTGGGCATCTCTTCGCCCAGTCAAGTTGATACATAAAATTAACCAAGCATCGCACGTATCCAACTGTCTGTCCATCTGTTTATTCATGGGGCAACATCAATCCAATTCCAGCCCAGCCCTGTCCTCTGAGTTTGCAGAGATGGACAAGATGGGTTGCTGTCTTTCAAGGAATTTGGTTTAGGGATGTGTTTCTAAATCCCGGTGACTCATTACAGTGCCCTGGAGAGCTTTTAGAAGATAACCAATGGCCAGGCACCATCACAGACCAGTTGAATCAGAATCCCCAGTTGTGGGTCCCAAGGAATTCTGTGCCTCCGGAGTTGAGGTCACTGGTGTGTGACCTCACGGCATCGATCCCTTTGATGCGGAATCGCAGATGGAGAAATTGTTGAAGATGCCGTGCGCGAGCCCCACAACCACAAACCAGGCAGTGAGTTCAATCAGCTTGTTTCTTCTCCAGAGAATAGAGCCTCCGGGGAGGTGGTTGACTTTGAGGAGGGGACAGGCTGAGCCCCGCACTGCATTGCATTCCCTGTTCTTCATTCTTAGGTCTTTCCCTGACCTGCAGCGTGATTCTGGAACTGACTGTCAGTTCAAACTCCGGGGAGTATACCTTTCCAAAAGCTGGAGTTGGGTGACTCCATATTCCACGTGCATTTCATGGTTAAGGTCTTGCCATGTCTAACTGGTTCTGAGTTGGCATCAGCATCATCAGTGGGCCAGCCTGAGCCTTTCCTACCTTGTCACCAGCTGGTGGCCAAGAGATGGAGACCTGCCTAGCACCAGATTCAACCTTTTTCCCCTCCTTTGTCCTGCCCTGGCCTCTTTGGGTGCATGAAATGAGTGTATATGTGAGTGAAAATGTGAATGTAGACATTCATTTCCAAGAGGGCCGTTCATGTATTCATTGTTTATTAAGCACCTATGACGCACCGTGCTCTATTATAGATAGATCTAAAACTTGATGAATAAGACACAGTTCTGCCATCATGAGGCTTAATTCCAGGTGGGGAGGCATCAGCCATCATGTGGACCAATCAGTAAATTAGATGTCATAAAGTGAAATAAAGAAAAGGCAGGACAATGAGGTAGAAAGTGACTTGGGCAGGGCATTATTTGGGGCAGAAAGATCAGAGGAAGCCTGGGTGGCAGGTAACTTTTAAGGGGTGTGCTGGGGCGCCTGGGTGGCACAGTCGGTTAAGCGTCCGACTTCAGCCAGGTCACGATCTCGCAGTCTGTGAGTTCAAGCCCCGCGTCGGGCTCTGGGCTGATGGCTCAGAGCCTGGAGCCTGTTTCCGATTCTGTGTCTCCCTCTCTCTCTGCCCCTCGCCCGTTCATGCTCTGTCTCTCTCTGTCCCAAAAATAAATAAATGTTGAAAACAAAATTTAAGGGGTGTATAGATTATCACAAACATCACAGTTGATGGACCAGATCAACACTATCTAATAGAACGTTATGACCGTGGGATATACTATATATGTTCCTCCAACGCAGTAGCCATTGGCCATTCGTAGCTCTTGAACACTGAGGACTTGCACCTTTAACTTTATTTTATTTTAATTAATTTACATTGAAATAGCTACCGCATGTGGCTAGTCGCTTCCGTATTGAACAGTGCAGAGCCAGACGTTTAATATAAGACCTGAAAGGTGAGAAAAAGCCCGCTGTGCAAGGATCTGGGAAAACAGCATTGCAGGAAGAAGACAGAGCAAATGTAAGAAGGGAAAGGATTTGAAGTCCTTAGGGGGACAGAGAGAGGTGACAGCCAGTGCTGGGACCTTGGGGGAATGGGATTGAGTTTAGGAACATTTTGTATAGAGCTTTAGGGACCATAAAGAAGGGGTTAGAGTTTTTTAATATAACGAGAGATAGGGGTGCCTGGGGGGCTCAGTCAATTGAGCATCTGCCTCTTGATTTCAGCTCAGGTCGTGATGCCAGGGTCATGGGATCGAGCCCCACATCAGGCTCCATACTGACTTGGAATTCTCTCTCTCTTTCCCTTTGCTCCTCCCCTGCCCACATGCACATGCGCACTCTCTCTCTCTCTTGCCCCTCTCTCTTTCTCCAAAAAATATACATACATTTGTCAATATACTTTCAATATATTGAAAGCATTTCAGCAGAGGAACAATGTGACAATAATATAATAATTATAGCCAAAGTTTACATCGATTTTATTAAGCAGGCCTTCTTTCCTCTCCTTTCTTCCATCATCCAGAAAATGCTTATTGAGATCTCTGTGATTCTAGGCACTGTGTGAGATGCAGGGGAGACAGCCATACACAGAGGCGCCCGGTCGCCTTTCTTCTTTGGAGCTTGCTTTCTTCTGGGGGACGGACAGACTGCACGCAGGAAAATAAACACATGAACAGGATAATTTCAGATAAGAAAAAGCCCTGTGAAGTGGACAGAAGAGGCTGGCGTGAAGGAGAGCAGTTTTAGACGGTGCCTGGGGAAGGAAGGGGATTGTGCTCGAGGACTCACTTATAGGAGGAGCAGAGTGTATGTGTGTGTATGTGTATGAGTGAGTGTGTGTATGAGTGTGAGTGTGTGTGTGTGTGTGTGTGTGTGTGACAGAATCAGAAAGACACCCTGCAGGGGACTGGTGTGTGTGAACGTCTGATAACGTAAGAACCCTCCATCCTGATAGCACAGCGTGTGCGTGTTTGTGTATATCTCTCTAGGTGTGTGCCGATCTTCCTTCCCATCTATCTGTCATTTCTCCATCTGCTACGTGATCAGATTGATTGGTTTCAAAATCTGTTTCGTATTTCGTGCGCCCCAAGCTGTGAAAGTCGGATCTAAATACAGGCACTGTAGGAAGCACTAATTAATTTATGATTGTACTTAACATCACCGAAGCTGGAGATCTTGATTTGGGGATGCAGATCTCTCAAGGGCAACTCGGAAGGCGCTGACCGGGGCGCTTTGTAGGAGAGGCCGTCTGTCCCACCGTCCTGGCCAGGTGTGGGGACGGAGGGGGCTTCTGGGCTGCATTCTCGCCACAGAGAGGACGGTTCTCTTCAGCACTGTCCCCGTGGCAGGCAAACACTAGAGCCGGCCCATGGCAGGGAGATGAAACCTCATTCCTCATAGCACCGTTCACACCTGTCATTCACGTGGATGGTTGCTTCCACTGCGACCGACTGATTTTACAGATTTCCGCGGCGGGGCGTGAGTGGACCTGAACGAGCCTTTCCCCCATAAAACGTCAAGCGCTCTGAGCATTACCCATCTAGCTGACCAGGTTCCTTGGCTCACCGGGCAGAAACACACACACACACGTTATTCGCCAAAGCAAAGTTCATTGTAAGGATGCGCACGGGGTCAGCTTTAAATGATCTCATTAGGAGCACGGTCCAGGGTGGCGTCGTCTGAGAATGCTCCATAAAACAGGCTTCCCACGGAACAGCAACGAATATCAACACTTGTGCCGAGTGATTCATAACTTCCAAGCACTGTGCTGAGTACATCTTGCTTAGTCTCTTCAGGCTCCTGTAACAAAAATACCATCAGCTGGGTGGCTCAAACAGGAAGCGTTTATTTCCTACAGTTCTGGAACCCAAAAGCTCCAACAGCAAGGGACTGGCACATTCGGTGTGTGGTGAGGGCCCGCTTCTTGGTCTTTTCGTCATCTGTCTATGCCCTCACTTGGCGGAAGTGGGCGGGGAGCTTCATCTTCATTGCTAATCATCTCCCAAAGGCCACACCCCCAGAACCATCACACTGGGTGTTAGGATTTCGCATATGAATTGGGGGGCGGGGACACTGAGGTTTTCCTAAGTCCTTTAGAGTCAAGGTGGAGTAGAGTAGAGTAAACCAGGCTCCCGGGGGGCCACAGCCTGGGGGACCTTACCTCCTGGGCAGGAAACACCAGGCTCAGGAGGCACGGCCACAAACGGTCAATCAAGCGATGCTCTAGGCAAGCAGGTGATAATGGGGCCTCCACCAAGGGGTCACGTGAGTGTCTGGAGAAGCCGGTGGAATGAAGCAGGTTGGGGGGGGGGGGTTGGTCCCAGGCAAAAAGCGAGATTGGAATGAAAACCCAGCAGATCGGGTGTCACCTTCACAAAGAACAGTGTCTTTGTCCCTCTGACGCTGAGGGTTGCGCGGCCCACACAGTTAAGAGGCTTAGATATGCATACGGGTGAGAGAGAAACACTGGGCAGGAGCAGGCGGGGCTTGGATCAGCGTCAGGATGCAGGCGAGAAGGGAGGAGGCTGGCGGCGTCCCGAGGGCAGGGATGCAGTGACACACAGCTGGGAGTACAGTGGGAGGTGGAGACACTTGGAACGCAGCCTTCCTCTCTCCTCTTCTTTCACCGTCCATGACCAGTGCAGACACACGGACACGTCCGTAATCGACATCTCATCGTGGCCCCTGCCGAGCCCAGGGAAAGAAAATACAATGAAAGAGCTAATCGAGGTTGGGGTGTGAAGTTCTGCGGTGGGGTCACTCTTGGAATGTGTCCGAATAAAGTATCAGAGAGAACGATCCGGGGGCAGGCGCAGCGTGTTCCGTAATCTCATCGATTCAGAGTCAAGGGGGTGTCTTGTCTTAAAACCTCTGGGGTGAGACTGTCCAATAACCAGAGCGAGAGAGTTGGAGGGACGGCTATGGGCAAAGGGTGCTGGTGGACGCTGAGGTTATAGGCAGGCAATGGTTTAGACTTTGGAACCATGCTTCTCAACCTGTGGGCTTGAGAATTATTACAAAGGACTTCCGTGTCCCTATAATACCACATGTGGCGTAGAAAATAAATCAGTAAAAATCTCAGACACACACACACACACACACACGGGGCAACCTTTCTAAAAAGCAGGTTGACTGGTGATGACTCCATCACGAACTCATTTTATTTTTTTTAATATTTATGTATTTTTTGAGAGACAGAGTGTGAGCAGGGGAGGGGCAGAGAGAGAGAGGGAGACACAGAATCCGAAGCGGGCTCCAGGCTCCGGGCCGTCAGCACAAGAGCCCGATGCGGGGCTCGAACTCACGAACCACGAGATCCTGACCTGAGCCGAAGTCGGACGCTTAACCGACTGAGCCACCCAGGCGCCCTCCATCATGAACTCACTTTAAAGGACTGTTGAAGTCATAGTTGTTTTCTGTGCATGTGCGTTTTCTGAATCAAACCATGTGAACAGGGTGGTGGTCCGTTGATGCTAAAGAGGGGCAGTGGCACAGGAAAAGTCAGCGACAGCAGGGAGAGAGAAAAGCAATGCCTATAAGCGGAGTACAGTGAGGCCCCGCCCCCAAAGTGGCCAAGTTCTGCCCAGCCATGAGGCATCCCAGATGCTTGGGCCACCTCAGGGTGCCAAGGAGAAGAAGGGTTCTAGTAACTAACTGGGACATATATGCCCAACCAAAGCTGTTTGGTGCTCTAAGAGTGCGTTGTATCTACACCTGTTTGAGCGGTGGGTTTCCGTGACTCCGCGTTGGCATTTGCGTAGGGGTGCATATATTAGACGACCTGCGATGGTCCTACAGATCCAGAATTTGGACAGGGCTCTGGTCCCACACTCGCTTGACAAACCGATTTGTTTGCACCTACTATGCGCTACATTACATCGGCGGCAATAACAAGAAGGGACACGTACGGATGCTTGCTCTGTTCCAGGATGCCTGGTACCTTTGCTCGTCAACGGACAGGAGATGTTGTCTCTGTTCGATGCATGGCGGAAGTGGGGGTCAAAGACGTGAAATGAGTTGCTCAAAGGACGTGTCGTTCAGAGACAGCCCCGAGGTTGAACGCGTGGCCGCACACCTTGGTCAGGAGGAACGTGCATTTAGCAAAGCTTCCGAAGGAGGCGAAGGCAGACGCTGGAATTCACGCGACCCTCCCCCAGTGATTCCCAGCCTAAAACTCACGGCCTTCTATGAATCCTCAGAGACAAGCACAGACCTCTGTAAACTATTTTATTTCAAAAAATACAAACTTCTTCAGGGCAAGATCTTGCTCTTGGGGTTCCCCCCCCCCCCAGTCTAGCACAGTGCCAGATGCACGGTAGTTGACGAATGAATGAACACACGCCTGAACAGTTTTCTCTCTTTTTCTTTGTGGCTAAGATTTGTTTCAGCATAGTTTGTGATCTCGGCCGTCTCCTGTGAGGAAAACGCTGAGTAAGCAATTGTATGTACTTGCAATCCATAAACGATAAAATAATAAATTTATAATTACCTGGATAAGTCGGTTCTAAAACTTAGAGCTAGTGAAGGGAAACATACATAGGATAAGAATTTGGAAATCCGTGAAGGGCGTGTGAGTGAAGGCACGGAACCCGCTGTGATAGGCTCGCATTTCTTCACCCTGCAGGGGGCAGTTGGGACACCTGGACACGTAAATCTTCCCCTGGGCTCCAGAGAAGATGATGTGAGCCCTGAATCTGCCCCGCCAGTTTCTGTTCGAGGCCAGATCCGAGAACGTGGACGTAGGGACCTTAATATTCCTCACGACCAGCTCCTCACTACTTAGGGAGTGATGACACCCTCGGATTCCTAAAAATTGGGGCTAACAATTGTGGAGCCCTCATTGTACTCATCTGGAAAAGCAAGAGCTGCCTCTGAAAAGCTGTGCATCATCCTGCTGCAGAACTAGAAACAGCCTGAAAGCGGCCTTCCATTTTTCCATCTGTCTTTGTCTTGTAGTGTGTCCCTGGCCACAGAACGACTTAGTCTACCCAGGGTCAACTTCTGATCGTTTGGGATAAGTTCCACCCCCACGCGGTTCATGACACTTTGGCGGCCCTCAGGAGAGAGTACGGGGCATGATTCTCCCAAATAACTCTCCTCTGAGAGCGGAATGTGTTCTCCTATTCCTTCGCTTCCATTCTCTGGTTGCCGGCATCCACTGATAACCTAGGCGTTCACCTTGTTCGTTTGTGACGATATCTTCAGAAACGTGTCCCCTGGGACCCTGGGCTGCTCCACAGAGGGTGTCAGAGGTGGCTCTGTATAACGATCCGTAAAAGACTCCTGTTCAAACTCATCTTGCGGGTTTCAAGGCACGTTTCATTTGCATTAGAATACAAACCTTTCTTGAAACCCAAGGGCCTAGGGATATTTGGTGGCGGTGGTTGGGGGTGAGGGTGAGGGTAAGTGATGAGTTCCCCGCCTTTTCTTCCAGATGAGTCTCCCAAGGCAAAAACCGAACACAGGGTGATTTCTCCATAGGTCACCGTAATCCAGAAATTATCGATATATATCCAGCTCCCTCTGTTCTGAGACCCGTAACCCCACTCCCAAGGCCCTCAAGCTTAGCAGATGGCCCTGCTCTCCTGTCATCGGGAAGATCAAAGCGATTAGGAGGAAGTTCCTAAATATTGCCTGCCCTCATCCCACCCATGTCCCACCAAAGCTCAAGACCCTATCAGCTGTGGATGCCGGGGTCTCTCTGTGGCTATGGATGCCTAGTGGACC
The DNA here is from genome assembly GCF_022837055.1 of Prionailurus viverrinus. Lineage (NCBI taxonomy): Eukaryota > Metazoa > Chordata > Mammalia > Carnivora > Felidae > Prionailurus > Prionailurus viverrinus. Next base: position 21,258,863 of record NC_062576.1, on the reverse strand, counting down.
CTCATTTCTGCACTGGAGGCTGCCATCCGGTGCCCTCCCCCAGGCTCTAGCTCCACTCTGGACCTTCCTCTCCTTATCATATTGAAGAGCAGCGAGGACCACAGGTTCCGCTGGGTTCCGAATCCCAACCCTGCCGCACCGGTGAGCTGTGTGACCTTAGTCAAGGCGTGCAACTTCTCTGAGCCCCAGTTGATTCATTGAGAACCATTGGGAATGAGGGGTGTCTACCCTCTCAGCCTACTTCGGTAGGACTCATGCTCCTCCCGCCTCCATGACATGTGTCTGACATAGACCTTCATAAACCTTCCCAGACCTGCCTGGCACAAACTTTAAAACAAAAATGCCTGAGACCTGGGTTTGCTATTTTCTCCCACCATGTGTCATTTACTTTTTTAATGTGTATTTATTTATTTTGAGAGAGAGAGAGAGAGAGAAGGGGGAGAGAGAAAGAGAGAGAGAGAGAGAGAGAGAGAGAGAATCCCAAGCAGGCTCCACACCACGGAGCCCGACACAGGGCTCGAACTCGCGAACTGTGAGATGGTGACCTGAGCTGAAACCCAGAGTCAGACACTTAACCGACTGAGCCACCCAGGCACCCCGGCCATGTGCCATTTAAAACTTCAATGCTTGGGGCGCCTGGGTGGCTCAGTCGGTTAAGCATCCGACTTCAGCTCAGGTCATGATCTCGCGGTTCATGAGTTCGAGCCCCGCGTCGGGCTCCGTGCTGACAGCTCAGAGCCTGGAGCCCACTTCAGATTCTGTGTCTCCCTCTCTCTCTGCCCCTCCCCCACTCCTTCTCTCTCTCTCTCTCTCTCTCTCTCTCTCTCTGTCTCTCTCTCTCTCTCTCAAAAATAACTAAAACATAAAAAATTAAAAAATAAATAAAACTGCAATGCTTTCCTCATTTCCCCGCTCCCCCTGGTCACTTCAATTCCTTGTGTCTCTTCAAAGCCCGGTTCCTTCTTGCCTTTGGCCTCCTCCTCCTTCCTTTCTTCTTGTCTTTCTTTCTCCTCTCCCTTCTAAGCTCCGTCATCCTCTGCGGCTTCTCTTCTGCTTCCATCCCCCCCCCCTACCCACACCTTCCCGCAAGGGCGTGTGGGAAATGCCAGCAAAGGAGACGTCTGTCTGTCCACCGCGGAGATGTCCATCTGAACCACCGACCAAAAATGGGATAGTCAGACCTTTTCCTCAAAGAACTTACAGTCCTTTGAAGGCAGGTACCACGCATGCTTGAGCATCAGTTTATGCTCAATACCTGGTACGCGACAAGCACCAATTAATACTTGATGGGATTAATGGGAGGATTCGTCTTCACATAGCCCTTTCATCGTGCTGGCCCAAAGAGGAAAAACCCCTTCCTAAATTTATTCAGCAAGTTAGTTGTCAAGTCTCAGCTGTAACTCAAGATCCCTGCTTTCTTCGATTCCATTTGGCTGATGGTCGTATGGCCCCAGGGTATGCTGCTTTTCTTAGGGCTCTATATAAGAAATGTCCTTTTCAAATGCTTTGAATTTCCGCCTTCAGAGATTCCAGGATTCCTGAAATTTTTTAAAATATTTTTTAACGTTTTATTTTTGAGACAGACAGAGCTGGAGTGGGGGAGGCGCAGAGAGAGAGAGAGAGGAGACACAGAATCCGAAGCAGGCTGCAGGCTCTGAGCTGTCGGCCCAGAGCCCGACCCAAGGCTCGAACCTCACAAGCCATGAGATCGTGACCTGAGCCGAAGTCGGACGCCCAGCCGACTGAGCCACCTAGGTGCCTCTTGAATTTTGGGTTTAAAAAGCCCAGTAGGGGTGCCTGGGTGGCTCAGTCGGTAAAACATCTGACTCCTGATTTCGGCTCAGGTCACGATCTCATGGTCATGGGATCGAACCCCACGTCAGACTATGTGCTGAAAGCCATAGCCTGCTTGGGATTCTCTCTCTGTCTGTCTCTCTCTCTCTCTGTCTCTCCAAATAAATAAGTGGAACATTTTTGAAAAGCACAACGAACTTTCCAACAGAACTGGGCAAGGCAGGTCCTGCCTGTATGTCCTTGGACAGGGTTCATTGTCACCCTGGCTCTCAACTGCCACATCTGTATAAACGGGCTCCGTGAAGCCCATGGTATCTGTGAGCTGTGGCCAGGAGAACGTGTGCAATTGCCTTGTGCGGAGCTTGGCAAGCAGCAGGTGCTCGACTGACTTTCTAAGTGAATTCTTTTCCTCGACACGGGGGAAATGGCCCTACCTCATGCCCTTGCTCTAACCACCGTTCTCTTGGGTTACAGTTCATCAGGAGGGCTCAGAAAATACTGCTAATTTATGCACCATTTGTTCCACCGGAAAATGCATTTGGGGAAATGTGAGCTGCCCACGTACCTCCAAATCAGGCAAGCCAAAGGCAAGCTGTGCCACTGACCCTTCCAGAGAGAATGGGCACTTTATATCTAACACGGGTGATTGCTTTCTCCCTCGGCGTTCATGATGGCATCCATTTGCTTCAATTGAGGAGGCCCCGGAGAGAGATATCACAAATTGAACGATGTAGCTTGATCTGGCAAGAATTTCTGGGGATTCTGGCCTGGGTTTGCCGCAACTCCCAGTGGTAAGTCAGTGACAGTCCACCTTTACAACATGTGTAATGAGTGTCATTTTTACATTCAGCTCGGCCACCCCCTGGCGGAGTGACCTTGGGCCAGTCCCGCAACCTTGCTGAGCCTCTGAAGTTCCGTTAAGCATTGTCGGGCAGCAACAAAGAGCTTGGGCTGTGGTGCGAGACAGAGCTGGGGTTGACTTCCAAGGCCACTTCTTGTGACTTCGGGCGAGCTAATCAATTTCACTGGGCCTCAGTTTCCTGCCCTAAGGGTAGTATCTTCTTAAGAGAGATGTTTAAACATTAACAGCTAATGTATTCAGGGCCTTCAATGTGTAAGGGACCCTTTTAGATATTGACTTATTAAATCCTCATAAAATCCCTCGGAGATGGATCTGAATAGTACGATGTCTGTTTCCCAGAGAGTGGATCGGAGACACAGGCTATTTGGGTTAAGTAACTGGCCCAGGGTCACGCAGCTAATAAGTGGATCCAAACTCAGAAAGTCCGGAGTCTATGGTCTTAACCAACTAGGCTGGAGAGGACAATGCCTGGAGGCGTTGCAAGGAGTGGGTCCGGCATCCGACGTTGAATTTGGAGCAGAAAGCACAGCACAGGGTGGGCCCTCCGTGAATGGTGCGTGGTAATTCTTGTTAGCATCGTCTCCCGCGAGGCCCCTGGGCACGTATCCTGTAGCAAAGCGCCACCACCCCGGCATGGGAGGCGGGGAGGGCGAGCGCGGTGGATGGTGGCTCATCAACATTTGGGGCTGTGAGAGCAGATGTGTGATCTTGCAGAACGATTCTCGCTTCAGGACTGTGTGTTGATGTTGATGTCGCGGCTGCTCTAAGCACCCCGGATACTGTTAACGAGCTGTTCCAAGCCCAGCTGCGGTGTTTTCTTACCAGATGGTCCACGCCGAAGTGCATGGTCTTTCAGACAGGGATGACACGGGTCTCACAGACGCCGAACCGCCACGCGTGGAAAACCTACTCAGGGGAGTCAGGCCCCCCAAACGGCGTCAATTTCCCTCAAGCCCAAGGATCATGCTTTCATCCGGACATCCTTCGTGTGTCCGTCCGGCAACCACAGAGAGCTAGGGGGGCGGCTACCATATGTGGCGGGAACTGTGTTAGACGCGAGGGACACGAAGGGGAAAAAGACATCGCCCGCGGCTTTCAGGAACTGAGACGTGCCAGGAAGGGCCTGGGAACAAATCCTATTATGACAGTATTCTAAGCTCTACGATGCAGGCAGCTATCAAGGACTCCAGGAATGAAAGGGGTTTCATGAATAAAGGAATGAATGAATGAACGTAACTGATTCAGCATCAGTTCTGAAAAGGGGAGATGACTACTTCCCGGATGGGGAACAGCTGCTGTGTATCTTCTTACTGGCAAAAAATCCTGGGTAGCCCATACCACACAGCTGTATCATGGCTTCATTGAGATGGTCTTCCCATTGGGTGCCCAAATGCCAGGTGTCTCCCCAGACCACATGTTTTCCTTTCTTTGTCACATGATCAAAGCCATTTAGGCTCCTCTGCCTTCTCCAGCACCCCTTCTCTCATTCCCCTTTGCACTGAGCCGAGCACATGCTCACTCCCCTACACACACTGGCTTGGAAGAGGGGTGCCATTTCATTCCAGATGCTTCAGATGAGGACTCGAGATCCACACACGTCTTGACAGACTGTAGCAATTAGCTGAAGTGCAGGAGATGAATTTGAAAGGGGCCCCATAAAAAGACAAACGCTGGGGTCTAAGAAGTGAATGGCAGAGGGCGAATGAGAAGGAAAACCTTGGCAACTGCTCCTGAGCTCACAGAAAAGGCCACAAAATCCATAGGCAACAATACATGGAGGAATTAAACATCTGGATGGGGCCATGTTGAAAATACCTATCTTCAAGTATTTTTTTGCATTAATAATGATTTAATATTTTCATAGTGTGACATGAGTTTCATACTAAGACAATGTCTCTCTGGGGGCACCTGGCTGGCTCAGTTGGTTGAGTGTCCAACCCTTGATCTCGGCTCAGGTCATGATCTCACGGTTTGTGGGTTTGAGCCCCACATTGCACTCTGTCCTAACAGCACAGAGTCTGCTTGGGGTTCTCTTTCTCCCTCTCTCTCTGCTTCCCTCTCTCTCTCTCTCTCTCATAAATAAATAAATAAGTTACAGAGAGAGAGAATATCTCTCTCCAGTTGAAATAAAAGTAAGACATCAACACGTTCCTTAAACTCAGGCCGAACTCATTGTAGCTCCCTCGTGGGTCACCAGCCTCCGGCTCAGGGATGTGTGGTTGATGATAACTGGCTTGAGTCAAACTAGCCTTTTTCCCTAGACCTGTTCTTGAGCTCAGTTTTTCAGCTTTGCCATGCGGTCAGATAGAAATGTTCTTTCCTTGTTTTTCTCTACCCCTGGTGTCAGTTATAACACTTCGTGGCCTTCACCAGGCACTATTCTAAGAAGCGATTTACCCTTGTTACCTCATGGGATCTTCATTACCATCCTAGAAGGGAGGGACTCTTAATTAGCCCTGTTTTTTGAGGTGAGAAATTTGGGGTTCAATGTGGGTTAAATACACTTCCTGGAGGGCTTTCAGAGTTTTATCAACTTCACGGTGATGTGGGTGGTCGGAAACTCGGCAGTCCTGCACACTGGAGTCCCACACGTTTTGTGTTCCGTGCCCTGCACCCCCCGACCCCCGCCCCACCCCACCCCTGGCCTTATGAAACAGTTAAATGTGACGAGAGCCGAACAGGCACATGAAGACGTTCAAAATACCTTGGACAATATGTTAGTCCGGGACGAGCAAGACTATGGCCAGGGCTGTTGGCTTTGACCCGGAAACTTCTGGCCGTCCAACCCTTGAGCGCTAACAACATCTGACTCTATGTGAATTTTCTCTACCAGGCAAGTTCCTCTTGCCTCCTAAAGGTGCTTGCCAAGAAAGCTCAAAACCCAGTAGCAATTAATTATTGACGGAGCATGTGAATTAGAGATAAAAGAAAAGTCGTTCTTTCTCTACACGCGCGATAGTAAATACATTTAATTATGGTAGGGGAAGCTAAGGGATCGTGGTCGGTATTAAGTTTTATTAGCTGAGACATTTAAAAGCATGTCCTCACAACAAAGAGGTCTTGTGTAATCCTAAATGTACCTCTTTGGTGCAGGGCTCAGAAGTGAATAGACTTAATGGAGTGGAGCACATTGTGGCAGATGGCCTGCTGTACCGACAGGTATAACAGGTTTATCATCAATTAACTTTGGTCTACATATGCCTATAGCAAATTGACTGTATAATAGGATCCTGAGCCTCTGTTGTCATTGATAGGCCCGCCACCCTGGGATTGGGGGACAGAGAGCATCAGACTCCTCTGATGTCTTGAAGCTCTCACATGAGGCAGGGCCACTCTGAAGGTGAACACGGAAGGAGGGGTGGGGTTTGGAGACACGACCTCGGGAAGGAAACCAAGAGACGTGGTGTGGGACCTGCCCCTGGCTCACTGGGCAAACCTCGGGAGCAAAGTTAAGAACTCCATTTGTGTGTCGTTTTATTCTGAACTCGAACTCCAGGTGAGCTCTCAGGGTTTTACAGAGGAAGGACAAGAGAGGGACGTGACTCACCTTGTGAAGGTCGCGAAGCCTGTCCGGTTCCCGGCCTCTGGGCTTCAGTTTCTTCCTTTCCCCCGCGACGCCTTTGGACTAGGTCAATTCTCGCCAAATGCTTTCCCGAAGGACCAGACAGTAAATATGCTTGGCTTTGTGTGTCAGTAAGTCCCCGTTGCAAGTACTCAGCTCCGCTGTTGTAGCACAGAAGTGGCCCCAGACAGTACATCAGGGGGTGAGCGCGGCTGTGTTCCAGAGAAGCTTTATTTATGAGCATTGGAATTCGAATTTCGTATAATTTTCATGCCTCACAAAATGTTATTATTACTATGTTGGGTGTTTTCCAACCGTTGAGAGATGAAAAACCATTCCTCGCGGTGAGCCGTACGAAAACAAGGGGCAGGTGGTCGTTGACCAACCCTTGGGCTAGATCATCTTTGAGTTCTCGGTGCGCCCGGACCTTTTCCCAAAGCTGCTGAGACAACAATAGTATCCTTGACTTATTAAGCTCTCGCACGTGCCGGATTCTGTGCTAAATGCTTTGCAAGTGTTATCTCCCTTAAGCCTTATACTACGGTGTGAGGTGAGTGCTGTCATTATCTCCATTTCAAAGATTATGTAACACGAATACACAGAGAAATTAAGAGTGTGTCCCAGTTGAACAGCACCGGGTAAGAGATAGGGCAGCAGATGTAAACCCAGGTAGGTGAGGTCCCCAAGAGTGAATTCGGAAGCCTTGTGCTGCCCGTTCTGACGATGCTGGGATCAGAGTGGAGAGTGGGCACAGGGTTAGAAAAGAAGTCCCAGGGTTTGTCAGCGCATTTTGTTTTGTAGTTCCCGATCGGGCGCTGGCTGGCACACGTTTCGTGCAAAAAGTTAAAGTGTTTCTGGGTGGGAATTGACCCTCTCTTTCCTTTCCCTTCCTCTTCCAGAAATGTGATGCCTAAGACTTTGGATGGGCAGGTGACCATGGAGAAGACGCCGAGTTACTTTGTGACGAATGAGGCTCCCAAGCGTATCCACGCCATGGCCAAGGACATCAAGCTCATTGTGGTGGTGAGAAACCCCGTGACCAGGGCCATCTCCGACTACACCCAGACGCTGTCCAAGAAACCCGAGATCCCCACCTTCGAGGTACTGGCCTTCAAAAACCGGACCCTAGGGCTGATCGACGCCTCCTGGAGCGCCATTCGAATAGGGATCTATGCTCTGCACCTGGAAAACTGGCTCCAATACTTCCCCCTCTCCCAAATCCTCTTCGTCAGTGGTGAGCGACTCATAGTGGACCCTGCCGGGGAAATGGCCAAGGTACAGGATTTTCTAGGCCTCAAGCGTGTGGTGACTGAAAAGCATTTCTATTTCAACAAAACCAAGGGGTTCCCTTGTCTCAAGAAGCCAGAAGACAGCGGTGCCCCCAGATGCTTAGGCAAGAGCAAAGGTCGGACTCATCCCCGCATCGACCCAGATGTGATCCACAGACTGCAGAAATTCTACAGACCCTTCAACATGATGTTTTACCAAATGACTGGCCAAGATTTCCAGTGGGAACGGGAAGAGGGTGACAAATGAGGCTGAGGAAGCGGAGAGGGAAGGCTAGCGAATAGCTCAGGAGGCTCCTTACCTGAGTCCTGAATCCCCCCCCCGGGGTCCACGGCCTCAGCCTCGCTGGAGTGCCAAGTCGATCCCCTCCTTTGTCCAGCCACGATCGTTTCCAGCGCTGTAGGTTTAGGCGAAGGGGTGGATAGCACGGCATCCTCACGGAGGCACCGGGTTTACCCGGGCGGCGGCATCTGGTTGACCAGATGGCCGCCAGGAGCCACTGCTAATCCTCGTCTTCTGCTAATTAATGGAGTCTGAAGACAGGATAGATAGCTGTCAAGGTCAGAGACTGTGCCAGGAGCCTTTGGTTAAGTGATTAAAGAAAAGAAAGGAAGGTCTACTTTGGTCACTTGAGAAGCCTGAGTCCTAGCCTAGCCCTGCGTCTGGCACAGCCCTCTGCTGTATAAACCTTTGCTTTGGCACCTCTCCAGAATGCTCCTTGTGGCCGAGTACTCCAGGACTCCCAGGGAGCCAGGTCCTTTCTCTGAGGTGTCTCTAACCTTCTCCTTAGAGGTCTCATCCCACAACCCTGTGACAACCCTTCCCCACCTTATGAAGGCAGAGGCATGCACGTTCCTCACCAGAAAAATAAAAATAAAAAAGCTGACACTCTTGGAAGGCTTCTTTCCAAGGGCCCTCTAGGAAGGGCTGGGTCTTTCTCTCTCCACGAGTGTCCCGGGCTGTGGAGGAGCTTCGCGCAGGCCCTCGTGATAGACTCGGGCCCCGGTGGCTGTTCTCGGAGCAGCGTGATTGCCATTGAGTTCTGAGCCCTGGGGTTGAAACAGATCAGTGCTATTTCTGGGGGCGAAAAAAGAAGGCCAGACTTTTCGGTGGGCGGTCTTCATACGTGAAGACCCGTAGAACCGTGGTTCTAAGAAATGCTCTAAGAGTGGGCTCCGTCCCTTAGGGTCCCCAGAGGGGCGAGGACGGGAGAGTGGGCATGTCTTCTGTTAGGAGTAATCCTGAGCAGCGCAACGAACAGGGGATCGGTCACCATGCTTCTGTTCGCCCCACCACGTCCCGCCTCGCGGTCATCTGGTGCTTTACTTGCTCTCTGCAGAGATGGCACACAGGGGGGGCTCCCTCTGTGGAGGGCCGTCAGATCCCGTTTGTGGACGTGGGCGAGGGCGAGGGGTGTCTGTGGGCACCCCCCACCAAGGGCCGCTGAACGAAGCGTCCCTTCCCATTACTTTGATTCGATGGAAACGCAGCACTTGACGTCAAGTCCTTGTTCACAGATCTCCCAAACCAGGACTGTTCTAGTAAATTTAAAAAGATGTATGAGTGGGGGGAGCTAAGTCTGTTCGGCTGCTATGAAACTGTCATTTCTCCCGCTAAATGAAAACCGTGTTGTTATAAAGCTTAATGCAACCTGATTAATGGGCTCTCGGCTGGCGTGTTTGTGTCACCAACCAACCCCCCCCCCCCCCACTCTGGGACTGGCCCCTCCTCCGGGGTGGCTGGAAAGACCCAGATTTGAGAATCTGCCGGGGGATTCTGTCCACAGGGCTGGATAATTCTGGAAACGGCACAAGGGAAGGGACTCTGGAAAGGAGCTCGGCCGTCTCTAGCTTGACGGACCCTGGCCAGAAATGCACCGATAGGCTAGACTCAGGAACAACCTCGCAAATAACTTTTTGCCAGATGAGGAAGTGGTTATCGAGCGGAAGGCAACGTGTATACGTACCTTCACCGCCAGAGTAAAAGAAGATACAGAAAAACACACGCACGTGCATATAGACCCACCTCTTTGAAGGAAGCAAAGGCATGCTGGTGCCGAACCGTGCTTTCTGGGCTGGCTGGTTGGGGCCTTGATGTGCCAGCAGAGCAAAGAAAGGGGCTAGCTGCTCATCGGGGGCAACCGTGGGGTTTCTGCAGGCCACAGCTTCCTGAGCCTCACTGCAGACTTCTTGGAGAACCAAGAGCTCCGGGGTGGAGCTCGGGAAGCTGTTCTTTCAAGAACATTCTTTAAAAAAAAAAAATTAATGTTTTATTTATTTTTGAGACAGAGAGAGAGAGAGAGAGAGAGAGAGACAGCGCCAGTGGGAGGGGCAGAGGGAGGGAGAGACCGAATCCGAAGCAGGCCCCGGGCTCCGAGCCGTCAGCACAGACTTCGGACTTCGGCTCAGGCCATGATCTCGCGGTCCGTGAGTTCGAGCCCCGCGTCGGGCTCTGCGCTGACAGCTGGGGGCCCGGAGCCTGCTTCGGATTCTGTGTCCCCCCTCTCTCCCTGCCCCTCCCCCACTCACGCTCTGTCTCTCTCTGTCTCAGAAATAAATAAACGTTAAAAAAAAATTTTTTTTTTTTTAAAATAGGCCGTACTCGGCTGGAAAATAAAAGTGGGGACCCCACCCCCATCACTTAAAGTACGTAGACACTTGCGTATAGCAGCGGGGCTTACGTTCTCTGGAGGAATAGGGCAGGGGCCGAAGCCTTGAGAGCTTGAAGGTTTTTATTTTAAGGGTCTGTCTGGCGATACGGTTGAAAGCTCACGGTTTGGAAAAGAAAGGCAACATTTGACGTGTTTAAGTTCTATTTTCTGCAGTGTCTACTCTGGCTTGATCCTCGTGACTCCGGGAGTGAGCCAGGAAGCCATGTCCCCTTCTGCAGGGGGAGAAACTTGACCAAGGAATTCCTTCCTCTCCAGGAAAGTGAAGTCAGCCTGCTAAGATAAGAGTCAGGTTAATCGTACTTCCGCCCTATTTAAACGTGAGCGTTGCAACTCACGGAAGATTGAATTTTGTATTTGATTTCAATTAGCAAAGCATAAATTATATTTAATCTTCGCTTCCCCTCTTCTCCCTCGAATGGAGGGTTCACACCTCTGGAAAGGCTGCCGCGTGTGGCTCAGAGCTGAGAAGAGGAGAATTCTGCCTCCCAGCAGCACAGCTGTCATTGCTCCCGTGTTCCTTGCTTTTGGCCACTATTGTTCTGTACGTGAAACGTAGGAGAGCCTTGGCCTTGCCCCTTAGACCCACCGGCTCGAAACACAGCAGCGACAAGGGCAAAAGCATTCAGCAGTCCCTTTATCTTTCTTCCAACTGTATACGAAAGCCACGACTTCTGTTTTGTCCCATTTCTTATCCTTCCTGCTCCTTCCCATTTGACCACCCTCAGCCCCCTTATTGTCCAGAGAACACTTCTGCCTCTCTGCTGTTGGAAGAGCGGTGGCCGGGTTCTATCCTTGCCTCTGTCGGTGTCTTGGCCATCTAAACCTTAGTTGTCCCGTCTCTAAAATGGGTGTATTTAATCCCTACCCCACCTACCCCTCAGTGCTTCTGGGATAACCAAAATGAATTAATAGATGGAGGGTATTTGGAAAGAATGAAGAGCTTCAGTGACACGATGGATAGTGAGGACCACGGTAATGTTAGTGGTGATGATGGTAATAATGGTGATGATAAAGTTGAGGGAGGAAGACAAGGGAAGAGGTTCTCAATACCCCTTCCAGAACAATATGTCTTTATAGAGTGGCAAGGCTATATCTTTACTCATATTGGACAGTTATGAGAATGTCAAGAGAAGGGAGCCCGCATTGATCTTGCTCAAAGCTCAGGCCAGTAGAAAAGCCCTCCATAACACAGGACTGCCTAGATTTCAGGCATTCACACGCAAACCTTCTTCCTCCTGGTCAGGACCCTCCTCTCACCCCCTACACAGACAAAGTCTCCTCACAGTGGCCTTTCCCTTGTTCCACACTCAAGGTTCTTTTAGATACAACAGGGCACCAAGGCTCCTCCAACAGGGCCAAACAGATCCTCTTGGGATGAACACGGGAGCAACGTTTTCAAACTTCTGGGCTATGAATTCTGGGCTTGGAGCTCTGACTCCTGAGAGTTCTCGTGGGAGACAAAAAAAAGGTGGAAAAACCAGGCAGGTGCCTGTTGTCCAACGTTTCTGGAAACAAAGTTGGGTTGGGGTTCTCCTCAGGCTTTTGTGTAACGACTTGGGATGGGGAGAGAGGAGTGCCTATGATTTCTAGCTTCTCAAGGGGGTGAGGATGTGTCATTTTAAGATATGAGATACATGAGACCACTTTTTTTTAATTGTGAAAATATCATATGTGGCAAGGTAATAATAGTGGGTCATCTGTTATCCGGGCAGGAGATGAAGGCCAAAGAAATGTATGCGATGTGGGTCCACTGGTGGAAGACGGACCGGAATCTCTAGTGTCCCTGGAGACAGGAATGGATATAGCGCTGCTCTAGGGTCAATCATATTTCACTCCAGCTTTCATTTCACAAATATATGTATAGATGACTAAGTGGCAGTTGAAAGAGATGCGAGAGAGAGAGAAGCTGACCCAGCAGAGTGCCCAGCCAAGGGGTGGGATGGGGGGAGGGGGGCAGGAAAGACAGACATGGAAGAAATACATAAAGAGAGGGTTTCACTATTACGAGAGAGGATGCCCAGGAAACACTATGGAAACACGAAATTGGGGTAGGGGGTAACTCACCGGGGGAAAGGAAGGACCGCCGTGTACGTATGGCATTAAAGACCATACCCGGCAACGTTTTACCTCATCCCAAATCATATGACTGTTCGTATGCTCCGGACTTAAGCTAAAGCACAAAGAGGTATGAAAGCACAAAAGATACGAAAAATACCAGATTGCATTAAGAAGCCTAGTAGGGATTGGGGGGGGCGGGGGAAGAAGTGTGTATGAAGGACTTTGCCATCCAGGATCATCTTCTCCCAGAAGGCAGACTGACCGTAGCCAAGCCACTTAATCGGGGACATAAATTCTTGCAGACACAGCCCTCACTCCCCACCACCTGTGCTTCCTTAGCATTGTCCCAGGGGAAGGTCAAGGGATGACCTTCTTCCCCTAGCCGTCGGCTGTTTGTTGATTCATAGATCAAGAAGGAAACACCAAACCAATAGAAATTCAACTCTTCTGAAAATGTGCTGCACTCAATAATAGTTCCAGTGAACACACACACACACACACACACTCACACATCTTCTATTGGATGAGACAGTAATGGAGATTTGTCTTCTAGGTCAATAATAATCAACGAGCCTCATCCTTGTATTTTATAGCCGGGGACTCTGGAGGCTTGGGAATTTGAGGCACTTCCCCAAAGTTTCACAGAGATGTAACGACTGAAGTGAAACCACAAGGCAGGGCGCTGCGCTAGGGATGGCGGGAAGGACAGCCTGCCCGGAATCATCACAGTTAAACAATTTCAACCGGTGTTTTCATAACCTTGTCTCTAAGCCCAGGAAACATCCGTTCGAATAGCTCGGATCCCATGAACCGTTCTGGACCACTGGAAAAGCGTGATCTTGAAATAGAACAATAGAGGCCGGTTGGGAGGTTGGGGGGGTCACCCTTGTGGCCATGAGTAGGCTAGAGCTAGAACAGTCCATCCTGTTTGGGGTCAGAAGGATACCCACCACGGCATCTTTCCGGTTCTCAGTGGCCCCCTACCTCCTTGTTGTGGTCACATCTGTGGGGCTTAAGTAGGGGTCCCATGGGACACGTGGAGCTCATTGGATTAATGCTAACATCCTTAAAGCCCCACCTCGAGAGAAGAGTTGATCTCACGCTCTTTTGAACATTTCTAACTAGCTTTTTGTTTTAGCCTCTTCCCTACCTGGAAGAAACGCACAGAATATCTCGGGGAAAATGGGGACGAGATGAGCTGGAGTTGCAGGATTAGGCTGGAACCAGGTTGGGAAAATGACCAGCTGCGGTTCTCAAAAAGTTGAGAGCCTGTCACTTTCGGTCCTGCTCCCCTCCACGGAGGGTCCCCAGAGGCAAGGATGGGGCGGTACGCGGCAGCCTTCACAGCACTCTGCGCCGGATGGAGGGCCTTGGTCTTGTCCCCTTGAACACTTTCAAGAAGCCTCAACCCCCTTGGTAGGTCCGCCTCTGCCACGTCTCCGCTTGCAACTCGATTACACCAGTGTCTCTGTAATAAAGAATATTTCCCCCTACACGTACATGTCTTCAGGCTCTGAGCTTTTGTCACCAGTTTGTCTCTGAGATCATGGGGACAGCCTTGGGATGATGAACAAACAAACAAAACGGCAATAAATGGTATACAAGGAAAAACCAAAGTGGTAGAACTCTTTTCCTGTAACTCCTGCCAAAAGCGAGATTTGGCGACCACATGGGTTCCTTCTGACCCAAGAAGAAAGAGTTGATGGCTTCAGACTCCCCTGGGGCTCTCTGAGACCAGAGGTAAGACTTTGATGGAGCAAGAGATCCCCCTTCCCCCCACCCCATCATTTATGGAAGAAAAAATTGCTTCCTTTTGATCCCTGTGGGAGGGCTTCTCAAGGGTGCCGGGGACAGGATGTGCTCCCTGGGGAATGCTGGGAAATACGGGCTTTCTTTACCCTGACCATCCTGTTGAGAGGAAAGAAAAAGCAGAAGTACAGAACAAGAACCGTTAGGCAGCACGTCGGAGGGCTGAGTCTAAATCATAGACTCGCGGACCAGCCCGCAAGCCAGGGTGACTCCCATCGTCCATTTAGTCCCTCCTGCTGAGAGCAGCAGAGAATGCAGATTGGGGTCTCTCTAAATTTCTGCTCTCTAACCCCAGCGAGGCCCTCGGTTCGGCAATGCGTTCCTTTTATTTGTCCCTGGGCAGCTCTTTTTTTTCCAGGCTCCTTGTATTTGTTTCAGAGATTTCCACCGTTCTTTCAAGCTTTCCACCCTGCCCACATTCTCGCCCCACCCACGTTCTTTTGGTCAAGGAAGGTGGCTTCCTGGAGAAAGTCCAGCTCTCTCTCCGTCTCTCTGCCTCTCACTGGACCTGCGTTCTCTCCTCCATCAGGTGGAGACGGGGATAATTCCTGCTTACAGGGAACTGTGAGGACTACTGGAATGATACCAGGACCTTTAAAAGGGGAGTGGCAAAAAGAAAGAGCTCAGTAGGCTTACTGTTGTTGCCATTATTATAAATTTTAAAAATTGCTAGCCAGGGTGTGAATCCATAATTCCCCCACTCATGTCTCGTTAGTTCTTATATTTGCCTCAAATCCCTAACTCTCAGCTTTAAGAGCATGTGCTTTGTTCATTGAGTCCCCTCCTCCCTGTTCTTTAATGTGGATCCAAAGCCAATCATCCCATCGTTAATTTAAGGACAAAACACTTCATGTAGCATCTGTCAAAATACCCAACAACACCCTGTCTTCCATAGCTCAAGTTCTGGAAAGGAGATTCTACCCTCGCTATGTTCGCTCAACAGCTATCCTTTTCTCACACCCCCGTGTCCTAGTGTCGGCTCCCAGAAGTCTAAGGAAGGGCTTGATTGGTTATCCGAGTTGCTGCCATCATCAAGTACAGGTGCAATGTTCATCCTTCACCTACTTAACGTTAATGTTTGACACTATTGGCCGCCATCTTGCTCTGTGATCAACTCCTGCTTTATCTTCCACATTGTCTCTTGGATGCTTGCCCTGCCTCTGCTCTCTTCCTAGCTCACAAACTCCTCTTCCTCCTCTCCTTGTCTTTTATTATTTTCTATTTTATTTTAATTAATGGTGGAGGTTCCTAGCTCCATTTCTCAGTGGGGTCTGAGCGGTGGTCAGCTCAAGGCTCTGGAGAAACAGAATCTTTAAGGATTAAAAAAAGAATGCCAGGGGAGCCTGGGTGGCTCAGTCGGTTAAGCGTCTGACTCTTGATTTGGGCTCAGGTCGTGATCTCATGGTTCATGATTTTGAGCCCCACATTGGGCTCTGTGCTGTCAGCATAGAGCCTGCTTAGGATTGTCTCTCTGCCCCTCCTCTGCCTGTGCCCTTGCTCTCTCTCAAAATAAATAAAGACATTTTTTTTTAAGTGGCCAATGATAAGAGGAAATGAATCTATTTTTCCTACTTTTGAGTGCTCTTGAGAAAGGACGACAGGCTTAGCCATTTTGTAACCATGAGTCAACAAACATAGACAACACTGAAGATGTCAGAGCAGGAGAATGAAAAGAGCCTGGCGCTTCCTAGTTGGCCTTCTTGATCTGGTGACTCAGGCAACCATGCAACTACTTTGGGGTCCATAGGACAAGAAAGACAACGCATCGAGTAGACAGTATCTGGGGAAACCTTGTGATGTTAACTAGAATCATAGGATCAGTCAAGGGTGTATCAAACCTACATTAAAGGGACAGAATTGACCTCAAACATACGTGGACCCTGCCCCATTTTTCATAATCCAGTGCATTTTCTCATCCCATCCCCAATCTCGTAACGTAAAAAGCTACAACTCACAACATATCTTGAGATCTAGACTCTTTTCTGTGTCCCCAAGGTTACAGAAGTTACAGGTTCCCCCAGGCACTTCTCAAATTTCGGGGAGCTTCCATATCACTTCAAACCTAGAGATGGTCTTCTCCCAAAGCACAGGGTCGATACATCTAACATTCCAAGTTACACAAATCCTATTAAATGCCACTCAGACTATAAAGAACTTTCATTAAGATAAACAACTCCCAAGGCATCAGGGTGGCTCAGTTGGTTAAGCGTCCGTCTCTTGCAGATTGTGATCTCCTGGTTCATGAGATCAAGCCCCGTGCCGGGCTCTGTGCTGACCACATGGGGCCTGCTTGGGATTCTTTCTCTCCCTCTCTCTCTGCTCCTCCCCCACACACACTCTGTCTCTCTCTCAAAGTAAATAAATAAGCTTTAAAAAAAGATAAACAACTCCCAGAGGCTCTATCTTGAGTTAAGGACAAATATCGACAATCGTAATAGTCAATATCTTTTGCGCAATCGTGTATTCATGCTTCTAAACCTGTGAACAGTATTCAGTTAGTTGGTCACTCGTCCATCCCTTGCTGACGTGGCTCCCCAACACTCACTCTTCGAGTTTCCCCTCCACACTAGTGGCTGCTGTTCAGCCTCACTTGTTACTGCTTGTTCTCCAGGGGTTAGCCTTTCTTTATCTGTAAGTATTCACTCCAGCGATCCCCTACGTTTTTGTTGTTTCAAGCACCATCTCTGTGCTGGGGACTCCCGATTTCAGATTGTTCGTGCAGGGCTCTCTCTCCAACATCAGATTCTTATATCAAACTACCCTTGGCTTGTCCATCGGGCTGTACCGAGAGAGACAGTATCTTAATCTTAATGCATCCAAGTCCCATTCCAGATGTTCTAAGTCACCTAGACCTATTCCTCCCACGGTCTTGCCAGCCGAGCAAATAGCTTCTCTGTCTCTCCAAGCCAGAAGCCTATGTTCTTTCTTGCTCTTCTCTGTCTTCTATACCGTGCACATAATGTTTTTATTTATTTTTTATTTAAAAATTTTTTTTAATCTTTATTTATTTTTGAGAGAGAGAGACAGCGTGTGAGCAGGGGAGGAGCAGAGAGAGAGGGAGACACAGAATCCGAAGCAGGCTCCAGGCTCTGAGCTGTCAGCACAGAGCCTGACACGGGGCTCGAACTCACGAACTGTGAGATCATGACCTGAGCCGAAGTCGGACGCTCAACCGACTGAGCCACCCAGGCGCCCCGCGTGCATATAATTAAAAAAAAAAAAAAGTCCACGATTAGTATTTACCCAAAGGAGACAAAAATACAGATTCAGAGGAGTGCACACACCCCGGTGTTTATAGCAGCACTATCAACAATAGCCAAACGATGGAGAGAGCCGAAATGTCCATCGACTGATGAATGGATAAAGAAGATGTGGTGTGTATGTGTGTGTGTGTGTGTGTACAGATACATACACATATAATGGAATATTACTCAGCCATCAAAAAGAATGAAATCTTGCCACTTGCAAAGATGTAGATGGAGCCAGAAAGTATTATGCTAAGGAAAAGTCAATCAGAGAAAGACAAATATATGATTTCTCTCGTATGTGGAATTTGAGAAACAAAACAGATGAACAGATGGGAAAGGGAAGAGGTGGAAACAAACCATAAGAGACTCTTAACAATAGAGAACACACTGAGAGGGTTGATGGCAGGAGGTGGGTGGGGGATGGGCTAGATGAGTGATGGGTGTTGTATATAAGTAAGGCATTCTATTCCTGAAACCCGAATTGCACTGTATGTTACCTAACTAAAATTTCAATTAAAAAAACAAAAAAGAAAAGATGTCCAGAAGTCAGCTACTCTTATCACCTAACGTAGGAAGGTCAGATTTAGCAGATAATTGCATGGGACATACTTATACTCAACATTTATATTTTTCTTACATGATCTTCTGAGACCTCCCCATAAGTGGTCTCCCTTTCACTAGTTTACTTCCTTTTTTTCTGATTTTTTTTTTTTTTGGAGGGAGAGAGAGCAAGCAAGCAGGGGAGAGGCAGAAAGAGAGGAAGAGAGAGAATCTCAAGTAGGCTCCATGCTGAGCACGAGCCCAACGTGGGGCTCAAACCCACTCACCGTGAGATCATGACCTGAACCGAAATCAGGAGTCAGGCGCTGAACCAACTGAGGCCCCCAGATGCCCTAGTTTACTCCCTTTTGAATTTGTAATTCGTTCTGCATCCGGAGTCATGCTAACTGACAAGGGAGACTGACTGTATCATCCTCTTACTAATAAACTACTCGTGATTCCTGTATTAGTCAGTCACTTCTTTAGCTAGAAGTGGCAGACAGCACGAGTCACGCAGGGGAATGAGGACTAAAGGAAATTCACTGGCTCGTGTAGCTAAAGTTTCCAAAGGTGGCCGGCTTAAGATATAGCTGCACCCAGGAGTTTGGTAATTAGGAAGTTTTCCCTTTTTCACTCCCCGCTTCTTTACCCACTCCGTCCTCCAAAATTTTGCCTTCAGTGATCTCTTTTCACGTGATTTTGTTATGGCTGCTTGCAGCTCAGCCTAAACCACACTTTTCAATTCCACAGAAAGCCTATTTTCCTAAGAGCTCCATCAAAAAGGGGTCACATGGCCACTCAGGAACCAGTCACTGTGGCCAAGGATCTAAAGTACTCTCATGGTCTGGCTTAAGTCGCATCTGGGGACCGGACAGAGCCAGCCCCTACTCTTGTCTTGGAAAACATCATTATTGAATGGGAGAGAATGATCCCGAAAGGAGATGCTGAGAAACCAATAAAGTGTTTTTCATGGTTCCCCACTGCCTGCATGATAGATTCCAAATTCCTCAGCTTAGCACATAAGGGCTTCAAAATCTGTCCCCAAACTACTCCTCCCGTCTCCACCACAGCAACTACTCCATACTCAATGCTCCTGCCACACAGGCTTGGCATCATCTCCTGCACAGTGTTTGCCTTGCCCTGTACTGTGATATCTTCCTTACACCAGTCCTTTCTTTTCCTGCGAAATAATATTCATGCTTAAAGACCCGATGGAAATGTCCCCTCCATGATTCCCTGGCTGAACAGGTTGTGCCCTCCTCTGCATTTTATTTTTATTTATTTATTTATTTAAAAAAAATTTTTTTGAAGAGCCATTCCCGTTTCCAACGTACCTGTGCCAGGCTGTGATGGGCAGTGGACTTTTCAGCTGAAAACAGCACAGAGGACTTCACGAGGGAAGGTACACGGTCCAGGAAAGGCAGCTTTGATCCCACCTGAAAGCTTTCGGAGACTCCAGACGTGAAAGCTCCCCTTAGCACTTTATCATCGTGATAAGAATTCCCACCCTTCTGTCTGACTAAATGCCATCAATTCACAGGGCTTCTCCTTTATTTTAAGCTACTGTTTATTGAGCACTTACTAAGTGTCAACTTCTGTTCCCTCTACCTGGAGTGTTCTTCTGCCAGATATCTATCTCCATCACTTGTTGCCTCTGTCCCTCAGGTCTCACCTTAGATGTCCCCATCTCAGCAAGGCCCCCAAGCACCTCATTTAAAATCATAAGCGCCCTTGGGACGCCTGGGTGGCTCAGTGAGTTAAGCATCCAACTCTTGGGTTTCCGCTCAGGTCATGATCTCATGGTTCGCGAGTTCGAGCCCCGCATTGGGCTCTGCACCGACAGCGCGGAGCCTGCTTGGGGCTCTCTGTCTCTCCCTCTCTCTCTCTCTCTGCCCTCCCCTGCTCACACACACTCTCTCAGAATAAATAAATAAACTTTAAAATCATAGCCGCCCTCCCCCGCCCCCAAGCTCTAACCCTTTAGCCAGTAATTTTGTTCCTAGGACTTCTCAGTGGCTGTTATGTTGCAGACTTCATCACCTGTATGTGTTCAATTCCTTGCTTCTCCTCCATGGGAACATAACCCCTGGAAGGGCAGAGACCGCTGGCTGTGACGCGCCACTCTGTGCCCCCCTGCCCTGAGCTTACTTGCAGTAAGCACTCAATAAATACTCGCCGAGGGGGTGAAGAAATATCAAACACCTGACATAGATTATTTTGCTCGGTGTTACCCAACAAGCCTTGTAAGCACTAACGACGTAGGGACTACTATTGCCCCATTTTCTAGATGAGGAAACTGAAGCCCAGGGGAGTGAAGGTCACATAAAAAATAAGTGACAGAGCAAGGACTCCAACTCGGGCTCTCATTGTACATATTCCCCCCCGGGGCTTCCCCGGGCTTCCTTAAGAAAGCAGAGATGGGATTTTATATTCCTCGCAAGTACATAGTGGGGATTTTCCCAGCGTGGTAGCCAGCCGGTCTCTGTCACCGCAGAGACCCCAGAGGAAAGAGATTTACCGAGCTATTGCTGGACCGACACAGACCAGCTGTAGACTAGACTCCTTAACTCCACAGGCTGCAGGTTATAAATCGTTTCTCCATTGGCGATGGCACTTGACTCTGAGTCAGGTTATGATTCCCATTCTGCAGAAGAAGAAACAAAAGACAGAGAGGTTAAGTAATCTACCCCAGGGGAGGCTTTCCCTACTTGTCAGCTTCTAGCCACGCGGAGAGCTTGCGGGAAGAGCAGGGAAGGCACTTGGGCTAAGCCCGTCTGCCACCCACAGAACACAAGGCTATCGGTCATTTTTACTAGAAGGGAACTTCTTGGAAGAACAGTTAACTTGCCGCGTAAGGCTCATGCCACATGAGGGGGGGCTTCCTCCTTCAAAACGGTCGTCATATCATTATATGCCATTCCGACAAAGAAGCCGCTGCTCGTGGCTCGCCAGTGCTGAGCCTGACCTTGAGCACAGACCCTCCAGATGCCATTATTCCAGCTGGCCGCCCTCCGGACTCTTGGTCTTAGGAAGTGCTCTGCCACCAGAGAGTGAACAGAGACTTCTCACCCAGAGGGAAACGATAGCATCTTCTCAGAGCTGATGCGATCAAACCACGGGGAAATGGCTCACATAAACCATCACTCAGGAGAAGTGCTGGACTGCCCTGGACTCTTAATTAATTCCTATGATGTCAAAAATGGAAGGGAAGTAACGCAAACCACACGGGGGACCCGGTTGTGTTGAGCAGTGCGAACATTCAGATTCCTCAGGCTGCATGCGGTGTGCAGAGAGCTCTTTTACGTGGACTGCACAATTCTATTGTTTTCGACACCATTGGAGTGGTTGTAGGCAGGGCACGGGTCACTTCTTCACTCCCATCCCTCCAAGACCTTAAACTCTTACATCAGCCTGCTTCCTGATATGTGTCGGCCTCTGAAAGCTTCAAGATTTAACAACACAGGGAGTTCCGATGCAATTACAAGATGAGTTTTCTAGGCTATAAACTTCATAATATTTTTTGTGACATTTACACTTAATAATATGCAGGGAGACAATAATACCCCCAATCTCCATGCACATTCCAATTTTTTTTTCTTCCAGACCATAATGTCATCTGTGATCACATTTGCTGCTCACTGTATCCTCATATGGTATTGGTTCTCAAATTTGAGCATGCACTAAAAAGTACTTGAAAATGTATTAAAACGCAGGTGTCTGGTCTCCACCCCTGGGGATTCTGTTTAAATAGCTCTGGGGAGGGGTCCACGATTCTGCGCCTCTAACAAGCTCCCAGGGATGCTGATGCCACTGGTCCCTGGACCATGCTTTTAGCTGCAGGCAGAGGTAATTTATCACACCCATTTCCCAGATGCAGACACTGGTCACCATCCACAAGGTTTCTGAAAGACCCTGAGAGCCTCTATGTTACTGAAAGCACTAGCAACTCATTTCCCTATTGGCTGTGAGCGGAGGGCTCCGGAAAGAGACAGCCAAGCAAATTCTTTAGTGAATCTTTAGTAAAAAATTTAGCACGTTCATTTCTATCACTCTATTTCTCCTGCAGCCCTGGGCTAGCTGGGAAGAAAGAGGGAGAGGTGAGCTAATGTGTTGCAATGACTATTTCTAAGAACTCGTTAAGGAAAGATGTATCTGGCCTAATGAGAAAACAATTTTCTTCTGTACTCCCACTGCTAAGGCTCAGAACTCCCAAGGTCAAAGCTAAACCATCCCCAAAGCGGCCATCCTACAACTCCCCCTTGATGTTGATTAAGGATAATTTATTGCAGATTCAAATGGGAGGTTGGGAGGGGGTGGAGGGAAAGGTAGGCCTACATTCCAATGGATGAAAATAGCTAATCAAACCTTTTTTTTAAATTTATTTATCTCTTTGGGGGTCCCCTGTCCACCTCCATTTTGGGCAAGTGATTTCACAGCACACTGTATTGTGGTGCCTGATAAAAGCCTTGAAAAAATTTTCATCCACAAAATGAGGAAGTAGTGAACTATAAAATTGCTAATTATTTTCTAGTAAATTTACTTTTAAATAACTTTAGACATCAATTACAGGCACCATTAGGCACCATTAAGCACTGG
Organism: Prionailurus viverrinus; assembly: GCF_022837055.1. Taxonomy (NCBI): domain Eukaryota; kingdom Metazoa; phylum Chordata; class Mammalia; order Carnivora; family Felidae; genus Prionailurus; species Prionailurus viverrinus. Next base: position 21,236,436 of record NC_062576.1, on the reverse strand, counting down.
GTGTGTTTACCAAACAAGGGCAGCGCATTGCTGATTCTGTCCCATTTGTATGGCCTCATCATTTAATTTCACCCTCCCGGGGGCTCCCCTCCCCTTGCCCTGGGCACACAGACCAGGCACAAGTATCAAACGCTGAAATTAAACTCCAGAAATGATGGTGATTGTTTCCATTTCAAGTGTCATTGCCCAGTCAAGCCCCAGGTGTCTTAGATGGAAGTTACTTTAGGGGGAGATGTTAATTGTGACTGTCAGTTTCAGGTACATTTCCCAGCCCAGTGTTTCCCTACCATTGTTCTACCATAGAATCCCCTGGAAACTTAAAAAGGGGGCTGGGCGGGGGTGGGAGGAGCCTTTATGCCAGGGCTCCCCTTCAGGCCAATTGCATTGGAGCCTTTAAGAATTTGTTGAAGATTTAGCCCAAGCGGTTCTAAGGTGCAGCCAAGGAGGACTACCACAGCCGCAGCCACGCCCCCCGACCGCGGGCTCCGGCTTCGGGACCAGAGGGGAAGGCTGCCCGTTAACCCCTGTCTTCCTCCTGGCTCGGTGCCTCTAGACGGCTGGAGTTAAGGAGGAGGTAGCAAGCCAGAACCCTGATGCTTTGGCTCAGCCATGACCGTGGGATCTTCTCCAGTGAGTTTCTCCCTGCCCCTCAGATCAGAGGCTTGGGGGTTTTTATAACCGCTTGTCAGCAGCACCCGTCTCACGGTGTAATTAGACGTGGGTTCGGACAGGCGGGTGTTCTGGACCCAGTCTTCTGTGGCATCGCGGGCAGACCCCAAGTTCCTCCCCGTCAAGGGAGGCGTAGGGTTGCGTGCGTGAGCTCTGGCACAGAGGTTCAGAGTCCAGGCTCTGGCGTGATGCCTTTGGGTTCTTTGCCTCATGCTCCACTTGCCAGCTGTTTATCAGTTGGTCTCATGGAGCATCATTTCATCAGAGCTACGTTGGGAGATTGTTGGTAGGGTTAAGTGAGCGAGTCTGTGAAAAGTTGCCCAGAGCGCCCGGAAGGGCTCGATCCGTGCACGCTGTCCCGTAAAGCAGAGAGCAGGGTGTTTTCCTATGTTGGTATTTGCACAGAAAAGGGAGCTTTTGTCGATGCTTCTTCCCTTTCAAGAAGGGGTGTCAGGGGTGCTTCCAAGATCCAGCTCTCTTCCTCGTTCTTCCCTAAGGGAGGAAGCGTTGCCGGTATAATCGATGCAAACATGGCAACTTTTGCCGGCAGCTTTGGTCCCTGCTCACAGGGGCCATGGGCTCTCTTGGCACATGTGTCCTGCCTCTGCTTAGATTAGAGACAGGGACCAGAGGAGGAGATGGCTGTGTTCTCTCTCTTCTTTTTTTTTTTAATTTTTTTTTTTTAACGTTTATTGATTTTTGAGACCGAGAGAGACAGAGCATGAACGGGGGAGGGGCAGAGAGAGAGGGAGACACAGAATCGGAAACAGGCTCCAGGCTCTGAGCCGTCAGCCCAAAGCCCGACGCGGGGCTCGAACTCACGGACCGCGAGATCGTGACCCGAGCCGAAGTCGGACGCTCAACCGACTGAACCACCCAGGCGCCCCTCTCTTCTTTCTATCTTAACTGTGGCTCAACTCTGGGCCTGCTCTACAGAACAGCATCACCCCAAGGCACGGGGGTGGGGGGGGGGTAGAAATGAAATCTATCCCCCCTAGGGTCGTGCCCAGACCATGCACTGCAGCTGACCTCGCCCCGTGGAGGGAAGGGGTCAAGGATGGGTTTGGAAATTAACAGGGCTCACTTAGTACCAGGTCTGTCTGTTTTTAAATTTTCTTTAGTCAGACCCTAGAGCAGGGTTGAGGTGGGTCGTCCGCACCAGAGGCCATCCATCATGGTTCCGTTTGCGTGTCCACACTGTCGGTTCAAATCCACAGGGTAGAGATTCTGAGTAGATACATCCAGTTAGGACCGATCGCTTCCGCTGCCTCATATACAGGTCCTCTGTTCTCGCTTCAGAGCCCACAGGGACCCCCACGCATAGGGCGTTTGCCTAACATAGCACCGTTTACAAATACCCACAATCACATCATTTTCCCAATGGCTGCGAGTGCGTGGAGGTAGGCTTGGGGGAAAAATGGAGGGATGTTTGCTATGAATCTGGGACCCAGGGTTTGAGTGTCACTTGGCGTCCAGATGCCAGGCCTCGGCTGACTTCCCACACCACTCTGGCATGAGGACAAGGATCCATCTCTTAGACATGGTGCTTGGGCCCCCCCCCCGCCCCCACTACAGTCACTGAGGCCAGCATGTCATTTGTTTGTCCCTTCACCCAGACCCTGCTTTGGCCGTGTTGATCCTCACGATAGAAGACCCACCATCTTTTTGAAATTTATTTTGAGAGAGAGAGAGAGAGAGCAAGCGGAGGAGGGAGAGAGAGGGAGAGAGAGAATCCCGAGCGGGCTCCCCGCTATCGTCAGCACAGAGCTCCGTGTGGGGCTCGAACTCATAAAGCATGAAATCATGACCTGAAGTCCAGAGTCAGACTCTTAACAGACTGAGCCACCCAGGTGCCCCAAAACTCACCATTTTTTAAAATTTAATTTATTATTTTTAAAAATTTACATCCAAATAGTTAGTATATAGTGAAGCAATGATTTCAGTAGATTCCTTAGTGCCCCTTCCCCATTTAGCCCATCCCCCCTCCCACACCCCCTCCAGTAACTCTCTGTTTGTTCTCCATATTTAAGAGTCTCTTCTGTTTTGTCCCCCCGTTTTTACATTATTTTTGTTTCCCTTCCCTTATGTTCATCTGTTTTGTCTCTTAAAGTCCTCATATGAGTGAAGTCCTATGATTTTTGTCTTTCTCTGACTAATTTCACTTAGCATAACTCCCTCCAGTTCCATCCACGTGGTTGCAAATGGCAAGATTTCATTCTCTTTGATTGCCGAGCAATACTCCGTTGTATATATATACCACATCTTCTTCATCCATTCGTCCATCAGTAGACATTTGGGCTCTTTCCACACTTGGGCTATTGTTGATCGTGCTGCTATAAACATGGGGGTGCACGTGTCCCTTCGAAACAGCACACCTGTATCCCTTGGATAAATGCCTCGTAGTGCCGTGGCTGGGTCGTAGGGTAGTTTTAGTTTTTTGAGGAACCTCCATACTGTTTTCCAGAGTGGCTGCACCAGTTTGCATTCCCACCAGCAATGCAAAAGAGATCCTCTGTCTCCGCATCCTCGCCAACATCTGTTGTTGCCCGAGTTGTTAATGTGAGCCATTCTGACAGGTAAGGCTCACCGTTTCTTCAATATACCCTTTTGCAGAGAGAGCCCAGAAAATTGTGGCAGAATTGTCTGGTCTGGATTGGCTCCTGGGTGTAGGGAAGACATCAGGCCCTCATAAGATGATGAGATCATGTGAATTCCCATAAGTAACTATAATACTGAATTGTAAATCTTGTGGTTGTGAGCTCAATGGCGTGAGTGCGTCCTTGGGGCCAGTGAATGGGGTGTTGTAGTGAATTCTCCCCTGGGCGAGCAACTATGGAAGGAGAGGCCTAGAAGGTGAATCGATATGTTTAAATCGTAACATTTTCTCCCATTGACAGCTGTAAAATCGATCTAATAACAGTATGGGGAGTTTGGAAAACAGAAAAAAAAATGGCTGCCTTAAATATCAACCTCTCACACAATCAAAATTGTATTTCTGTGTCTCTTCTTTCTCTTCCATCCTCAATACATACGCAGGCTATTTTTGCACATTCACCATTAATGCTTTGTTCCATAAATCATTTCTGGCCCCCTGTTAGGGGTACAGCCTTCTTGTAGGAGTTCAAAGCCAAGGAAGACTCCGTCCCTGGACTCCGCCAGCTTAACTCTGTAACAGAAACAGACACCTACACATTCACGGATCATTGTAACCAAAGAGGTAGCTATATAAAGGGAAGTTAAATCTCTTGTCTGAATGCAGGCAATGAAGACAATGGCCTGATTCTTCCTAATGCCTGCAAATCTATCAGACGCGCCCGATGACGTTAGGATCGTATGGCAACAGGGTGTAATAATGCAAAGGCCCCAAACCGGGTCACTTTGTCACAGTTCTATCACTGGAAGCTTTGGGGGGCAGGGGAGACATCGCGCTTTGTCAAAATGGAATTCATCGCTAATATTAAAAAAAATAAATAAATCAGGAGGCTTTACATAAACACCCAGATAACCGGCTTCTGTCGAAAAGCAGAGCAGGCGATAATCAGGCGTGCCTTCTCCTTTGGGGACATTTGTAACGAAGGCGAGCAGGTACGGGTTGCCTCATTCAGATGAGGCAGGTGCACCTGTCGGCCACCAGTCTACCTGAGCTACCCTGCTCATGACCTTACCTGCCTGGCCCCCGTGGGCACCTGGGTCATGACTGTGGCTTTCCTGTGTTTCTCGTATTAGAAAACCAAGTCCGTATAATGATTTACATGACTCTGTTGGTTTCCAGGGTTGACTTCCTCTCTACCTTCCTTGCCCGCCACTCTCTCTGTGCTCTTTGCTCTGTTCCAGCGGACCTCCCTGCTCTGCCACGGGCACGCCGGTGTGCCGTGCCTGTCGATCACACTCCCTCTTCCCTCTGCCTGGGATTCTCTCTCTCCCTCTCTGCTCCTCCCCCATTCTCTCTCTCTCTCTCTCAAAAAGTTACCATTTTAGGGGCTCCTGGGTGGCTCAGTCGGTTAAGCGTCCGACTTCAGCTCAGGTCGCGATCTCACGGTTCGTGAGTTCGAGCCTCGCATCGGGCTCTGTGCTGACAGCTCAGAGCCCGGAGCCTGCTTCGGATTCTGTGTCTTGCTCTGTCTGCTTCTCCCCTGCTCATGCTCTGTCTTTCTCTCTCTCTCTCTCTCATAAGTAAGTAAACATTTAAAAAACTACCATTTTAACTATTTTTGAATGCACAGTTTAGTGGTATTAAATACATTCATATTACTGTGCAGACATCCATTCCCATAACCCTTTGTGCAAATGCGAATCTTTGCACCCACTAAACACTAACTCCCCGTTCTCCCTTCCGCCAGCTCTGGGCAACCACCATTCCCCTTTGTTTCTCTACAAATATGAGTACTCTAGGGACCTCACACAAGGGGACTCGTACCTTATTGGTCCTTTCGTGAGCGGCTTATTTGGTTTAGCGTCATGTCCTCAAGCTTCCTCCGTGTTGTGGCACGTTAGAATGCTTTTCCTTTTTAAGGCTGAGTGATGTCAGCGTATGGATGGAGCCTGTTTTGCTCATCCAGTCATGCCTCTGTGGGCACTCGAGTTGTCCCACATACTAGCTCGGTTCATTGATGTTGACTGAATGAATGACCCTTGATTGGACCGTTGGACTTGAAAGAACCAGTTTCTGATCCCAGCTCCGTCTTGGGAGCCAAATGACCTGAGCAAATCACCAAACCGTTCTGAGTTTTCTTATGGGTAAAATCGTTGGAGGCTTAAGAATCGTATATCGTTAAAAAAAGAAGAAAGATGAAGAATCATACACAGTTAAAAAAAAAGAAATATGAAGTCAGGCTGGTCTGGGTTTGTAGCTTAGTGAGTGGGTCACCTTGGCAGGTTATTGAACTTTTTTTTTTAAGTTTATTTATTTTTGAGAGCGGGGGGGTGCAGAGGATCCGAAGCAGGTTCAACGCTGACCGCAGCGAGCCCCACGCAGGGCTCCAACTCACTCACTGCGAGATCATGACCCGAGCTGAAGCCGGAGGCTCAACCGACTGAGCCTCCCAGGTGCCCCGGTTATTCAACTTTTTAGGTCTTAGTTTCCTCCTCTGTAACACTGGGCCTACCAGACTGCCTCTCATAGACTAGTTAGAAGCAACAAGGAATATGGTGCGTGAAGGGTCCATCATACGCCAGTAACTATTAGAGGTTTCTCTTCTTCCCTTCAATATTGAAGATTCTTGGGAAGCAGATCCCTGGAGTGGAGCCAGGGGCTTGACCTTTCAAGACCAAGAATCTTTGACCAGTGAAAATTTGAAGGAGGATTCTTGGTGGGGGAGGGAGGAGGGCTTCTGTTCTCTGGATGAGAAGAGGCTGAACGTGATTCACCGCGTGCAGGGATATGGACGCCCAGAGCAGCAGCGGGACGGACGCCTGGAGATTCAGCAGTGTGGGGGTCACGTGAGGGTGCAGGGGGTGGGGCACTGGTGGAGGTTGTTGGTTAGTTCTGTTTAGATGAGCCCATTGGAGAGAGCTAACAAAACCTAGGCTTCCGCAGTTTCATGTGGACCATCCACACCTTTGGGGATAACAAGACCACCTATGTCTACGTTAAAGATAGATCAATTAATTGATTGATTGATAGGTGATATGTAGATAGATGATAGATAGATAGATAGATAGATAGATAGAAAGATAGAGACAGATGATGGATGGATGGATGGACAGACGGATGGATGGATGGATGATGGATGGATAGGGCTGTTAATGTGTGTGAAAACATCCCCAGTCCAGTTTCCTGCCGTTGGCCGAGGCACCTAAAAGCAGATGGCAAAATCACCAATCTGATAGCCTCTTTTTCTTGCACTTAGAGTTTTCGAGCCTTAAAAATAATCACCATGATGAGAAAAGCCATCACTGCTCAGAGCATCTGCCGGGTCTGAGCACTTTGCTAAGTGGTCTGCCCTGTTTTCTCTTGCGGCAACAAGCCTTCCTGAGAGCCAGGGGCCATTAGTATCGCGGTTGTGACTGGCCAATTCTGCAAAATTGGTTCTGTTGGGAGTTGCAAAGAATACCAGAAAAGAGGGCGAGAAAAGAGGCTGGTCAGGCGTCCCCAGGCTGACACTCCACATGCCCTTCCCTCCCCGCCTGGGGGTGGGGGTGACCGTATGTTTACTCGCCAGGCCTCAGTCGTCTGACCTTCAGCAGGGAGGCCATATAGGTTACCTCCCCGCGCCTTTGGAAAGATCTAGTGCCCTCACTACCGTGTTTAGCCCAAAGTATATTTTCCGGAGAAGCCGGTACTCCTGTCTCTCCCGCTCCCTCGCTCCTCAACTTTCTTAAGGTCTCTGTTACGGGCCGAGTTGTGTCCCCCACCAAATTCACATGCTGAGGTCCTAACCCCCAGGGCCTCAGAATGTGAGCATATTTGGAAGTAGGGTCTTTATTTTTTTAAGGGTTTATTATTATTTTTTTAATATTTACTTATTTTTGAGAGACAGAGCAGGGTAGGGGCAGAGAGAGAGGGGGTTGGGTCAGAGGGAGAGGGGGCAGAGGATCTGAAGCGAGCTGTATGCTGTCGGCACAGAGCCCGACGCGGGGCTCGAACTCCCGGACCGCGAGATCGTGACATGGCTGAAGTCGGACGCTCAACCGACTGCGCCACCCAGGCGCCCCATAAACCACATCTTCTAAAGGAAGGCCTCTAGTTAAGGGAAATGAGGCCATCTGGTGCACCCTAATCCAGTCTGGCTGGTGGCCTTATACGCAGGTGAGATTAGGGCACAGACACACAGGAAGTGAGAGTCTGTGGCCTTTCGTCACGGCAGCCCCAGCAGGTGAGTGCAGACTGCCTCAGTGCCTCAGGGGCTGGCTGGTGGAAACCAGCAAAATCGGCTTCCTCCAGCTGGCGCCCGCTTGCTGTCTTTGCACATGGCGGTCCCCTGTGCCCATGCCTCCCTCGTGTCCTTTCCTCTTCTTCTAAAGACACCAGTCACACTGGATTCTACCCTGATCGCCTCTTGGAAGGCCCTGTCTCCAGATACAGTCCCGTTCTGAGGTTTTGGACAGTTAGGACGTCAACATAGGAATTGGGGGGGGGCACACAGGTTAGCCCATAACACGGCCTAGCAAACGCTTACCCATCTCTGTGCTGCATGGATTGTTTCAATCAAGGCCTGGCTGGGCTCAAGACAAGATCAGTGACGTGTGAAGCCGGGGCACTGCTCTGTGGTCATCCCCCTAATGGTAAGAGTTGCACAAACCCTGCCACAGCCTCCCACAGATTGAGTAGCCGTGACTGGAATTGTGTCCTCTGTGGGTCATTCGGTCTGCAGCGAGGGCTTGGGGATGCAAGAGAGGCTGGGCAGTCCGCCTTCTGGATACTCCTCTCTAGGACCTGGTTCCTGTTTGTATAAGCTCCTGAATGGTGCTCTAAACATAATCCATTTAGGCAAAGGAAATGTCTGACCATAGAAAGGCTTCTTGGAAATTCCATGAAATGCTTATGAAAACTAGAGATTACCAGTTCTGCTCTCCCATTTTCATTCTCTGGGTCTGGAGTGGGATGCAGCTCTCTCTCTCTCTCTCTCTCTCTCTGTCTGTCTCTCTTGTCTGTCTTTCTCTCAACAGCCTAGCCTTGGGTGGAAACTAATGGATCTGAGACCCCCAAACCTACAATAGGGGTGTAGGACCCGCTCATACGGTTGCACGGGTTGTGCACTGAACACGAGGGTCCCGAGCAGAAGCCTTGAAAGTTGCCCAGAATCCATAGGATCACCCTCATGTATTCATCACTTTACAGTTTGCATTGCACTTAGGCTCTGTCATTTCCTGGCCCAAGAATAGCACGGGGGAGGAACAAGTAAGGCAAAGTTTGAGTGGGACGATGTTGCAGTTGAGGGGTAGATTTAATTTCGGAGACTGGCCCTGTGGGGATAGACGGGTTGGAGATTAGAGACACGTCTGCCTGGTTGTGGTTCCAAATCCCAGGAAGCACCCACTATCGGACGCTTTGGGATAGGAAGGAAGAAAGGAAAAGTATAAGGAAATCAAAATGTGATTTCCTGGGGGAAGGCAGATAAAAAGTTCCCAAACCAGGGAGATGGGGGCTTGTCTCTCAGTCCTGACGTGTCATGAGGTTATGACACAGAGTAAGTTCCACCCACGTTGAATCTCAGCCATCTTGTAGTCCTACCTGCCTCACATATTTGTGGGAAGGATCAAATGAGACTATGTCCATAAGGCTCTTATCACAGAGCCCAGTAAGGAACAAGTGCTTAATAAGTGTCCGTAAGTGTAGCAGTGGTCACTCAAAAAGGGAAGAGCTTTGGCCATTGGGTAATCAGTTGGCAAGACAGAGAAAATGATCTAGAAGTCCCATTAGAGTGGCTGGTGTCCACCACAAAGCCCCAGGGGAGGCTGAATGACGCAGCACCTGCCACGGGACAGAGGCCGACAGACTCCCATGGAAGGGCAGACACTATGCTTTGAAGGTCATCCCTATGCTTTGGTCCATAATAATGACTCCAGGTCCCAGTTACCAGTGATAACCTCCCATACCGGTCAAGGTTGCCTGAGATGACCCTGAGCCTGAAGAAGGAGGAGAGATTAAATTCAGCCTCAGCGTGGGGCTTTGGAGATATGGGTCTCAGAAATGGTCTGACCAGCTTCTCCAAGGGCTATAGGAAGGAGGTAGAGTTGCGCCCTTGACCTTGTCTTCATGGCTTGGGATTGTGAAGTCCGTATATGACTGCAGCAAAGACAAGTTTGGGTTTTCGGGGTTTGATTCTGCCACAGGGCCTTTGCTCTTCTCACTGCTTGGAAATCACCTCCCCCAGACGTTTGGATGACTCATTCTCATTTCATTAGGTCTCTGCCCACATGGCATTTCAAGATCTCCTGACCTGAATAAAATGGCACTCTCTCCCTTGTCTTATAGTCCCTTACTCTACTTGGTAGACTTACTACTTCCTGACTACATGGCTTCAAGTTATGGATTGATCTCTCCCACTAAAATGCCAGACTCACGAGGCCAGAGACTTTGTTCCGTTCGTCACCGTACCCCCTGAGGCTTGTTAAATGCAGAGCGAGGCATGAACGGTAAGGGCTTCTGCTGTGCAAGTCTCGCCACCCTCAGATTTATAAAAAGTCTTCCCAAAAGGGATAGTGGAGAAAGTTTTGTCTATTCTCTCAGCTTTTTTCCACTCGTATGGACTTACTACATTTATCAAAATAGTGTCATTTTGCATATACTGCTTGGTAAGCCTGCCTTTTCACTGACTTTTTCACTGCCATAAACTTTTTCCTATAGCAATAAATAATATTTTTTAACATGGTCCGCGGTATACCGTTATCTGGATCCTTTACAGTTGATTTGATTTTTTTCTCAAGGAACTTCTTATTGTTTGCAGTGTTGCAGTTTCATAATTAAAGCTGTGTGTTAATTATCTAATGCTGTGTAACAAACTACCCCAAAACTTAGTGCCCTAAAGTTACGATGATTATTACACATGCAGGAATCTAAGCATGGTTTAGCTGGGTCCTCTGGCTCTGGGTTGCTCACAGAGTATCATCAAGGTGCTGGATGGGGCTGTGGTCTCATCTAAAGGCTCGGCAAGGGAGGGCCCACTTCCTAGATCACGCATATGGTTGTTGGCAGTATTTAGTTCTTTGTGGGTTTGTGGTCTGAGTGCCTCATGACTTCGCTGGCTATTGGATGGGGTCGTCCCTTAGTCCCTTTCTGCGTGGACCTCTGCACAGGGCAGCTCATAGCCCGGTAGCTAACGTCATCAGAGCAAGCGAGAGGGCGAGAGGGCGAAAGAGAGCGCCGGCAAGAGACATCACGGCATTTTGCCATGTTCTATTTGTGACGGAAGGAAGGCACCAAGTGCAGCCCACATCCAGGAGGGCAACACGTGGGTGTGAATACTGGAAGACTGAGTAATTGAAGTCGTGTCAGGAGATGCCTGCCACAGGCTGATGTGAGTCTCTGTATCTTTAGCTGGAGTTACCTGCACTTCCACATACATATTTGAGTGCATCTCTGATTGCTTTTCGGAATACGTTTTCCAGAAGAAGAATCATTAGGCTGGATCGTGCAGCTTTTTATTGCTGGATCAACTGTTACGTGTTTCATAAGCCTTTTGCTACGTAAAAGCGTATGCAACACCTTTAAAAATAAAAAACGTAGGGAGGGCTGTAGGGCCGCCTGGGTGGCTCAGTGTGTTAAGCGTCCGACTTCGGCTCAGGTCATGATCTCGCGGTCCGTGAGTTCGAGCCCCGCGTCAGGCTCTGTGCTGACAGCTCAGAGCCTGGAGCCTGCTTCCGATTCTGCATCTCCCTCTCTCTCTGCCCCTCCCCTGCTAGCACTCTGTCTCTCTCTGTCTCGCAAATAAATAAACATTAAAAAAAATGTTACAGTCAATTTATTCCTTTCCCCCCATTCAGGATTGTGTGAGCATGTTTTTTACACACACACTTGTCAACCGTGACTCTTTTATTCACCCCCAAGTTAATGGGTGAAACATATTTCACAAGAGTTTTTTCTTTTTTTTTAGTTGCTGGCGATCGAACACATTTCAGGGGGTGTCGAGTATCTGGATTCCTTTTTCTGTGCACCGTTAGTTCATTCCTTTTGTGCATTTTCCTATCAGGATATATGTAATTTTTTATTGAATTGTCAGAGGTCTGCATATTCCTGTGACATAAATAATAATAGAATAAAAATAAATGTTAAAAAAATCCAGATATCCTAGTTCTGATTCAGAGTTTACAAACACTTTTTCACAGTCTGTAATGGGTCTTTAAGTTTTGTGTGTGGTGTTTTGATATATGTACTTTATTTAAAAATACTGAAGGATGGGGCGCCTGGGTGGCACAGTCGGTTAAGCGTCCGACTTCAGCCAGGTCACGATCTCGCGGTCCGGGAGTTTGAGCCCCGCGTCAGGCTCTGGGCTGATGGCTCAGAGCCTGGAGCCTGTTTCCGATTCTGTGTCTCCCTCTCTCTCTGCCCCTCCCCCGTTCATGCTCTGTCTCTCTCTGTCCCAAATAATAAAATAAATAAACGTTGAAAAAAAATTTTTTTTAAATACTGAAGGTAATCAAATCTATTAATATATTCTTTTCTTTCTCTCTCCCTTTCTTTCTTTCTTTCTTTCTTTCTTATGCAAAAAAGTCTTCTTATCTATGCCAAGTTTGGTTACTTAGAGTATCTGTCATTATTTTTAGTTTCCTTCCTTCCTCCCTCTCTCCCTTCCTCCCTCCCTCCCTCCGTCCTTCCCCCCTCTCCTTCTTTCCTTTGCTTCTAACATTACATGCTTTAATCTACAATCTCTAATTCATTTTGTTTTATATATTCAATGTCTCCTCCTTTCTGCCTCTCTTTCTATCTTCTCACTATTACTATTTTTATATATGACTCGTGGCTTGACCATAAACTGAATGATTCTTCCTTCTCCTACTGATGGGAAATGCCATATTTATCATATTGTACATTTTTATGCCTATTGATCTTTTCCTGGGCTATCTTTACTCTTCTTTGGATCAAACTCTGCAATCTTGAACCAGTTCCCGCAGTGTTTTAAACAAGTGCATTAATTTTTTCAAAATCAGAATTTATTCGCGTATCATCCACGAGCATATCACTACATTATTATATTAGTCAATTAATCTATTAGTACGCTATCTTCTGACTGCTTGTTGATATTTTCCTAGTTATTCTGGGATGTTTCCTTTTAAAACCTAAGAATTGAGGGGCAGCTGGGTGGCTCAGTCGGTTGAGCATCCGACATCAGCTCAGGTCATGATCTCACGGTCCGTGAGTTCGAGCCCCGCGTGGGGCTCTGTGCTGACAGCTCAAAGCCTGGAGCCTGCTTCCGATTCTGTGTCTCCCTGTCTCTGACCCTCCCCCGTTCGTGCTCTGTCTCTCTGTGTCTCAAAAATAAACATTAAGAAAATGTAAAAAAAAAAACACCTTAAGGATTGCTTTGTTACAGATATAAAAGTCATGTGACTGACATTGTTTACCCCTAAAAAGTCAGGAGAGTTAATGTTTTTAAAATATTATTCTTTCACACAAAACATAGTAAGTCTCTGTTTTTTCAAGTTGACTTTCACAAACACCTGGTACATATTTGTAGCAATTTTTTATCGACCTTGAACATTTTGTGTCTGCGTTAGGATGACTATTTACGTTCTGTTGCATCATAATATTGGGGAGACCACTTCCCTCTCTGAACTTCTTGTCCTCATCTTTAAGCCCGACATATTCATTCTTTCCCGTCCCGGATGCCGTGGTGGTTAAAGGAGCTGGTAAATTTATTTATTTTATTTTTTAATGTTTATTTCTGTTTTGAGAGACAGAGAGAGAGAGCACAAGCAGGGGAAGGGCAGAGAGAGAGAGAGAAAGAGTGGGAGACACAGAATCCAAAGCAGGCCCCAAACTTCCGGCTCCCAGCTGTCCGCGCAGAGCCTGACGCGGGGCTCGAACTCATGAACTGTGAGATCACGACCTGAGCTGAAGTCAGATGCTTAACCGACTGAGCCACCCAGGCACTCCCTGAGCTGGTAAATTTAAAGCTCCCAGAGCAGGGCCCAGCACACCAGGTGTTCAACATGTGGTGGGAAAGGTTGTTGTTAATTTATTTTTTTTAATTTTTTTTTTCAACGTTTATTTATTTTTGGGACAGAGACAGAGCATGAACGGGGGAGGGGCAGAGAGAGAGGGAGACACAGAATCGGAAACAGGCTCCAGGCTCCGAGCCATCAGCCCAGAGCCTGACGCGGGGCTCGAACTCACGGACCGCGAGATCGTGACCTGGCTGAAGTCGGACGCTTAACCGACTGCGCCACCCAGGCGCCCCTGTTGTGGTTAATTTAAAAGAAACTGTAGAAAAGCCTTAGATACTCGTGATCGTGCTAGACCGTGAAGAAACTCCCTCTTCCGCATGACCACTTTCTGTGCACCTGGTACCGTCAGCCTACAGATCTTTTGCGGCGAAGCGGTGAGACCGCAGAATAGCAGACAACAATCCAAGTCGGAATATTGTGGTTCTCACCCTTTTTGGCTCAGTCCTGCATCAGATGCTTACCAGATCCATCCAGGTCCTTATCGGATCAAAAGCTACTTGATTTCCGGCTGAGGTAGAAATACCTCTCATGTTCTGCCATTAGGTATGGCTTGGCTGTTAAGAGTGAGTCACGAATATTATAAATACAGGAGTAAACAGGCATTTACCTCCCAAGAAATATCGTAGCCATCGTGACTCAGAGATTCTATGTGATGCTTCCATGGGCCGGCTTCATCGGATGGAGCAGAAGGGAATAGAATGGGAAGCCTCAGATTATTCAATTTCTGCAAAAATCATAGTGGAAATGTCCCCAAATGTTGCCAACAATACATTCTGTGACTGAGTCATTATGCAGAGAGATGAGCTGGGGGCCGAAGGACGGAATTAATATAATAAGTAATTCTGTCCCTTTGGCGATGTCTTCCTGCGTGAAATGATGATTTTATGTCTCACTTGTCCCTAGTTCGTACATTTCTCCTAACAAACAGTTCCACGGTGAGTGACTATTTATGTTTCAAGGCAACAGTATCGGCATAATGGGCTAGCCTCTGAATCTTTCCCTGCAAAGGTGCCGCACGGGCTCCCTGGGCAGCCCAAGAAAGCCTTCCAGTGGGGAATCGTGATCCTGCGGCGGGCTGTGGGTGTTGGGGTTTGGGATTTGGGGCCAGGCAGATCTTCGTTCAGGCACTCCGAGTGCGGCTTCCTGGCTTAGCTTCACGGCATCTGTTTTCTCGTCTGAGGATGGGGGATGCTCACGACCGCTCCCGCCGCAAGGCGCACGGCACAGCGCTTGGAACATAGGTGGTGCTCAACAGAGGTTGACTGGGAGGGTGTGGCCTCTCCTTCCAGCCTCTGTGCTCGGGAGATCACGAAGGTGAGCAGACAGGAGACGTGGGTCTGGCTCCTCGTCCCCCCACCTCCCTGTGAAAGCTTGTTTCCATTCGTTCGACCATATTTAGTACCTCCTTTGTTCCAAGCAGGGAGGAGAAGACAAAATGACATCACATGTGCCTTTGACGGTCATTTTCATCTGATCGTCTCCGCACGCTTACCACACGCTCTACGTGAAACCAAGCGGAGGCATTTGCTAAGCATGCCGCACTCCCTCCTTGCTTCTAAGGAGCCAATGAGGTGGTCACTACTGTCCCTAGTTTACAGATTAAAAATACCTCCAGCGCCAAGACTTAAGTAAGTCCCCCAGGGTCATGCTGTGATAAATCAGAATTTAAACTTAGAACTCTGTGACAGCATAGCCTGAATTCTCAAACTCTGGGCTATATGGACTTGAATTAACCTAAGTTTCCCACAGTCCATCGAGGGGGTTTGGAGGGGCAGAGATGCAGAAAATACAACAGAATGTATAAAGCGCTCTGAGATCGTGGCGTAAAGTTCAGCGGGATCACAGACAATCGATGGGTTATTGTCTCAATATTAGTTGAATACAATTGAGTCATCCGAAGGGTTTGGGGGATGGCTTGACAAAGAGGATAAATGATTTGAGTCCTGGAAGATTAGTAGGACTTTGCCACACAGATCTGGCTTTCAAGGTGCAGGGAATGGCCACTTGAGGGACACGGTGGCTTGAATAATCGCAGGGTATGCCATGGGGAGATACCAGGTACTTCACAGCTAAAGCAGAAATAGAAATGCAGGGGATGAGTGGGAGGGGTCCTCTGGAAGGAGGTTGTTGGGATTTATTGCCTGTCTGGGGTTTGCGGTCAATCCTAAGGGCAATGGAGACACGCGGGGGTGTCTTATAAGAGGGGTGACGTGATCCGCTTGGCGTTTTAGGACGATCCCGCCTGCTGAGTGAACGGATGGCTCTAGCTTGGTGGCAGATACACCAATGGCAGGTTGAGCCGATAGGTGAGACATAGTGAGAGTGTCCTGAGCTCAGACAGTGGGACGGGGGAGGAGAGGATGAATTTGGGAGATTTAGGAGGAAGAACCCATAACTGTGAGCTTGAACATCTTTGTAGAGGGCGGAAGAGGGAGGGGAAAGAGGGTCAGGGAGGATACTAGGCTGGCTAAGGAGCTGACTTGGGCACCCTGGTGCCCTCCCCTCCCCCCCCAACACCCAACTAGACACAAGCAAGCCTGGTTTGACACCTGTACATAGAATGCCAGGTATAGCAAAAGTCCTTCAGTTTATTTATTTATTTATTTATTTATTTTCAACGTTTATTTATTTTTGGGACAGAGATAGACAGAGCATGAACGGAGGAGGGGCAGAGAGAGAGGGAGACACAGAATCGGAAACAGGCTCCAGGCTCTGAGCCATCAGTCCAGAGCCCGACGCGGGGCTCAAACTCATGGACCGCGAGGTCGTGACCTGGCTGAAGTCGGACGCTTAACCGACTGCGCCACCCAGGCGCCCTAAAAGTCCTTCAGTTTAAAAAGCACAGCAGAGACTGATTATTCCAGTCCAGGGTCCTTTTGATCTGAAGGCAAATTTCATCAGCCAGGAATCCACAGCGGGAAGTTGAGAGCATCCTGAATGGTGTAGACATTTTGTCTCTTTGATTCTCCAAGACAGATGTCTAGACCTAGGTGCCCGAGTCACCCTCCTCTTCCCCATTTCGGTCACTGTCTGTTTCCCAGGCAATTCACATCCTGTGGACCCTGGAATTTGAGGGCGTCCGGGATGAGGGCAGACGTTGCGATAAAGCCACGAGCCCACCCCTGGGACCCTGCTGAGATGCTCCCATAACCCGTTAATTCAGCAAATGCTGTCGAGCACTGATGAGTTCCAAGGACCGTGTTGTGATGCTGGGGATACGGTCCCCCAAGTTCCTGACTTTGTGAATGGAATCTTCTAAAAGGGTGGGGAGGGTAGATGTTGCTCTTCCCAGTATAAAATCAAACGTGTCAGTGCTGAGGAGAGAAGCACAGAGCGACAAGACTCCACACTAATAAAGAAAACCCCTACCCAGTGAGGTCAGGACCGGCGCTCCGGAGAAAATGCCAAGCACACTGAAATCTGAGATGGGGGAGCCCTGGGCTTGGGGCCAGGCAGACACAGGCGAATCCAGGCTCCGTCCCTTGCTGCTGGATGACCTTGGCACGTACCTACCCTCTCTGTGCCTGGATCTCTGGCTGGTAAATGGCGACCGAAACCGCCCTTCTTCCTAGAGATTTGTGAGCAGTTAATGAGATAATGTAGCTTACCTGGCAGGGTGCCTGACATAGTCACTGCTCAATAGTCGACGGTTTTTATTGACATGGACTTCTCAATTTGACTCGAGGTCAATTTCCTAAAAATCAAGCTCTCTAAAGCCAAGTCACCTAAAATCAAACTGTAAAAAAAAAAAAATCGATTTAGTGAACGACCAATTTGCCACTGTTGTTTGACGCAGAAAGGCAGCCTAACTGATCCAAAATGGAAACATGAGAGGAAAATGTCACCTGCGTCTCTGCCTAGCAGCTGGCTTTCTCTTGCTTCCTCTTGGCAGCAGATGACTCCTAGAAAAATCTGGTTAGTATACTCGCTGACTCTCCTTCCTCACCTCTGCCTGACTCACCTCCTCCAACCCGGTTCCTGCCTCCAACAACGTCCTAGAAAGTTCTCCACTTGGCTCCTTTGACCAAGAGTTCTTTCCGGGCCTGACTTGAGTTGCTGCTTGCAGCGTAACTGATGTGGAATATCGTCCACTTCCCCTTTCTGGAAAATTCTTTTTCCTTGGACTCTTTTCTCACCGTGCTCCCCAACCCATTTCTCTTGGTTCCGTGAGTCTCCTTGTCAGGTTCTATCATTGTTATTATTTAGGGCAGGGGCCCACTTCCTTCCAACTGCCTCCCCATTCCCACTTGGAAACATTCTCCTCCACGGCTTTACTGATAGCCCCAAAGATCCTTGTTCTAGAACAGATCTTTCTTCTGGGGTCCATTCGCATATGTCTAATGGATGGCTTGAGGTCACCTTTTGGGCATTTTGCAAGAACCCCAGTATAGCCCAGGTCCCACCCCCTAAAAGCCAAGACTGTGGCCCATATTTCTTTTTTTTCAACGTTTATTTATTTTTGGGACAGAGAGAGACGGAGCATGAACGGGGAAGGGGCAGAGAGAGAGGGAGACACAGAATCAGAAACAGGCTCCAGGCTCCGCGCCGTCAGCCCAGAGCCCGACGCGGGGCTCGAACTCATGGACCGCGAGATCGTGACCTGGCTGAAGTCGGACGCTTAACCGACTGCGCCACCCAGGCGCCCCTGTGGCCCATTTTCTATCTCTCTCGCATCTCCACTTACCCAACTGACCTCCCCCCACCCCCCAGAGTTCTCTGAATCTCACTGTACAACATCCGCTCCCTGCCCTCAGGGTTCGTGTCTGAAACCCAAGACTCACCTCCGACCCTGCTCCCACACACCTAATCAACACATCTTGCACTTTACTTCCAAACTTTGCCCCTTTTCTACAGAAAGCTTTTATTTTTTTAATTACGAAGATTCTCGAAATGCTTATTTACTTTTGAGAGAGAGCACAAACGAGGGAGGGACAGACAGACAGGGGGGACAGAGGATCTGAAGAGGGCTCTGTGCTAACAGCAGTGAGCCTGATGTGGGCTGCAACTCACGAACCAGGAGATCGTGACCTGAGCCGAAACCGAGTCAGTGGCTTAACCCACTGAGCCACCCAGGCGCCCTCTACAGAGAGCTTTTAAAAATGCACATCGAATCAAGTGGCTTCCCCGCTTGGAATCCGTAACTGTCTTTGTGATAGAGACCCAAATCCTTAACGTGGCTTCTCAGGCCCTGAGTAAATACATCGTGGCTTCTCTCGAAGTATTGCATGTAAATACATGCTAAATGGCTTCTCTCAGCCATCGAGCATGCTGATTCTCTTCTGCTTCCTCATCTCCGACCACGCTCCTCTTCGCCTACCTCACCGATGGCACCCGCCTCTGCTGCCGCCTTGGCACGAGGTCCTCTCTGAGCACGGACTCTTCTTCTGGATCTCCCGCCCAGCATCCAGGCCAGTTTCCCTACAACCTCTAGTGATCAGAGTAGATGTCCCCTTCTCAGATTCTACGAGCTCCCTGACGGTGAGCTCACATTTCACTGCCCCAGTAGTAAACAAGGACACGGATGACTAGTAGGTTAAATGTCGACAGTCGCCGAGTGCCGGGACCCGACCTGCCTTGCTCGCTGCTGCACCTTAAGCGTGTTGGATAGCGTACTGGCACCGTGTGGACGCTCAGTCAGTAGTCTTCGAACCAACAGGTAAACGAGTAAGTAAACCCGCGTGTCTTCCCGTATTGTCCGAAACCGGAATAAAATAAGGAAGCGGAGATAGCCGTGCAGAAGGCGTGGTCCTGAGTGAAGGCCACTCGTTTTCGTTGCTGGAGTCTCGAGCAGACAGTGGTAATGACTGGACATCCAGCCGTGAAGTCCGAGCCGACGAGGGAAGGGCTCTCAGAGTGATCAGAGACGGCAGACGGGATCCGACCCATGTTTAAGCGTGTGCAGCAACTCCGCTGCCTAATTTCACAAGGTTCCTGACGGTAGCCCGCGCCTCCCTGGCCCTCTCTTCCACCTGCTGGGTTCCAAAGAAATGGTAAATAAATAAATACATACATACATACATACATAAAAGACTTCCCTGACCACCTCCTTCCGGTCTGGAAGTTAGGACCTTCCTGATCACACTGTGCACATCCTTCGGCGGGCGTGGATGCAAGGGTATCTCCGCTGTGTGTTTGCATTTCCACCTGCTCCCACTGATAATAATCGTCCTGGCTGCGGTCTGGAAAGGGAAATAACGCGCTGCGCACGAAATGCTTCCCTTCGTTACCGATTGGTCTTTGCGACAGCCCCGTAGGGGCGGGTATGCCTATTTGCACATGGGGAAACTGAGACTCTGTGACCTCAAGTGCCTTGCTCAGGGGTTCGCACATTCACAGACGCAGGAAGACTAGAATTGGAACCCAGGTTTGTGTCCGACGCGGAGGCATGGTGTTAGATGTTAACAAGGCGTGTTGGGGTTTGCCAGATTCCTTTGCTTCATCTATTACAAGTCTCGTCTGCTCTTCCTCCTTTATTCCGGTAAGATGGTAAATTCTATTGATTGATTTTAGAATGTTAAACCAACCTTGTGTTTCTAGAAGAAACCCTGCTTATTTATCATGCATTATCCTTTTAATATATTTTTAAATCTAATTTGTTAATACTTTGTTATGGATTGCTGTGTCTCTGCTCATGAGGAATATTGGCTTGTAATTTCGTTTCTTCTAGTGTCTCTGTCTCGGGTTTTGGTATCCGAGGAATTCTGGCTTCATTTCGGGAAGTGTTCATCCCTCTATTTTCTAAAAGAGGTTGAGGAAGACGGTGGTTATTTCTTCTTTTGACTTATATTTTAAGCATTAAGATGATATTGCTGTCCTCTTTGGTCAGAATAGGCTTTAGTGATTTGATCAGAGAAGCAGGGAGGGGCGCCTGGGTGGCTCAGTCAGTTAAGCGTCCGACTTCGACTCGGGTCACGATCTCACAGTCCGTGGGTTCGAGCCCCGCGTCGGGCTCTGTGCTGACAGCTCGGAGCCTGGAGCCTGCTTCGGATTCCGTGTCTCCCTCTCTCTCTCTCTGCCACCCCTCTCCCCTGCTCATGCTCTGTCTCTCTCTCTCAAAAATAAACATTAAAAAAAAATCTTAAAAAAATAGTATAAGCAGGGAGACCTCTTAGAAATCTGCTGAGGTCATCTAGAAGACAGGTGATGGTTGCTTGTTCTAGAATGGTAGTCATTTTCTAGACATATGCAGGAGGGTGAAGCAAGTGGGATTCCCTGGCAGATGTGATGGGGGTATACAGTTAAAAGGATGACTTCTGGGGCGCCTGGGTGGCTCAGTTGGCTGAGCATCCAACTCTTGGTTTCTGCTCAGGTCGCGATCCTAGAGTCGTGGGATCGAGCCCCATGTTGGGCTCTGTGCTAAGCGCGGAGACTGGTTGAGATTCTGTCTCTCCTGCCCCTGCCCCCTGCTCACTTTCTCTCTCTCTCTCTCTCTCTCTCTCTCTCTCTCTCTCTCTCTCAAAAAAAAACCATGAAAAAGAAAGAAAAAAAATAAAAGAATGAAACTTTCAAGACCTTTGGCCTTTGGAATGGGCAGGTTAGAGTTGCCTTCACGCCAGATGCGGAAGGTTGTGGTTGGAGCAGGATATGGGCACGTCAGGAGTTCAGCTTTGGCCATGGAGAGTGTGAGATGCCTTTTAGGCATCCTAGCAGAAATGCTGATTTAGGAGCCTGATGCCTAGGAGGGAATTCTGGGCTGGAGATACAAAATCGGGAGTTGCCAGGAACAGTCATGAGATTCGAAAGAAAGACCAAGGGAGTGTTTGTACATAGACAAGAGAGGAGGTCCAGGGACCGAGTCCTGTACCCTCTCACACTAAGAGATTAGGGAAAGTTGAAGAGCTACAAAATCAGCTGAGAAAGAGTAACGAAGGAGGCAGGAGAAACACCGGGAGATTCAAGAGAAGAACGGGGCTCTGGGGGGACGGAACGAGGTACCACTCATCGTTCATGTGTAGTGAGACCTGGCATTCATCACAGGGGTTAGCCACTTGGAGGTCACTGGTGATTTGGCAAAGGGCAAGCTGGAGAGAGAAAGAGAAGAGAAAATGTAGACAATTCTCTATTTTCCCGCCAAAGAGACCGGAGAAATAGGACAGGAGCTGGCAGGAAAGGGGCATCCACGTGTTTTCCTTTGATAGAAGGAGTAACAGCGCCCACAACAGTAAACAGTTTCACTACCCCCTTTGCTTGTGAATGGCCTTCGTGTGTTGTGCCTCGGACCGCTTCCTATGGCAGACCCTGCCTTTCCAACATTTCCGGAATGATGCATCGTTCAGATTTGCTTCACGGGCGTATGGTTCCTGAATCTCTGTGGCTCAGACTCAGGAAGCATCTGGCCTCTGTCCAGAGACCTTATGCCTCGGTGAGACCAGAATGTTCAGCCTAACCGAGAGACCCTTCTTTTGTTTCCTTATTGCAAGTAAGTATGTTCTGTTCTGAGAGGGAGAGAGAGAGAGAGAGAGGGAGAGAGAAGGGCAGAGAGAGAGGAACAGAGAGAACCCCAAGCAGGCTCCATGCTGTCCCTGCAGAGCCCTATATGGGGCTCGATCCCACGAGCCATGAGATCATGACCAGAGCCAAAATCAGGAGTCAGCCGCTGAGCTGACTGAGCCACTCCGGTGCCTCTGACTTAGTGAACTTCTAAATGTAAGGCGTATATTACCTTTACTTCCTTTCCATAACCCCAGGAGCCTGCGATCCATTCAACAAGCTTTTTCTGTATATTTAGTGTGCTGGACCTATTGATAGGACCTAGCCATGAGGCAGTCACAGTTTGATGACGAGCTACATGTAATAGTCATGAAACCATAATTATAACCGATGTGGTATAATATCTGGGGATCCCAGTGACGGCCAAGAATGACTATGCAGGGACATGAGAGAAGTGATTTAATTTACTTGATCGAATGGATCAAGAAGATGTGTACATATATACACGGCAGAATATTACTCAGCCATAAAAAAGATGGCCATTTGCCAATCTGGCCATTTGCAATGATGTGGATGGAGCCAGAGAGTACAATGCTAAGCGAAATAAGTCTGTGTGAGAAAGAGAAATACCATATGATTTCACCCATTGGTGGCATTTAAGAATCAAAACAAGTTGGGGTGCCTGGGTGGCCCACTTGGTTGAGCGTCCACCTCTGGGTTTCGGCTCAGGTCGTGATCTCGCGGTGTGTGGGTTCGAGCCCGGTGTTGGGCTGTGTACTTGTGGAAGCTGCTTCGGAGTCTGTGTCTCCCTCTCTCTGCCCTTCCCCCGCTCATGCGCGCGCTCTCTCTCTCTCTCTTAAAATGAATTAAAAAAAAAAAGAAATAAAACAAGCAACCTAGGGGGAAAAAGAAAGA
This sequence comes from Prionailurus viverrinus, assembly GCF_022837055.1. NCBI lineage: Eukaryota > Metazoa > Chordata > Mammalia > Carnivora > Felidae > Prionailurus > Prionailurus viverrinus. The sequence continues at coordinate 21,213,816 of NC_062576.1, read as the reverse complement.
AGCAAGCCAAGAAAGAGACTCAACTGCAGACAGCAAACTGATGGTTACCAGAGGGGAAGGAGGTGGAGGGATGGGGGAAATAGGTGATGCGGACTGAGGACAGCATTTGTATGAAGGTCATGGGGGGGTTGGATGGAAGTGCTGAATCATTAAATTCCACACCTGAAACTAATATTACACTGTATGTTAACTAACTGGAATTTAAATAAAACCTAAAAAAAAATTTAATTTATCTCATGGGAATAATATGTGAATATGGACTTTAAAACGTATAAGATACTAGGATAGCCCATAATAAAAAAAAATAACCACGTGGTACATCTTTTCCTCCATTAACATTTTGTTTTAATTTTTTAAGTTATTTCTGCACCCAGTGTGGGGGGTTGAACTCACAACTCTGAGATCTAGAGTCACGTACGTTACAGACTGAGCCAGCCAGGTGTCCCTCTTATCCCCACTTTTGTGTCTGCTTTTAACCATATCATTCTTAGCTGACTTGGTGGTTACATCCATATTTTAAAATTATAATCTATCTATATATAATATATATATAATCTATATATAAGAATCTATATATAATCTATATATATAATCTATATATAAGATTCTATAATCGCATTCTATTTTTTTTTATTTTATTTTACTGTTTATTTATCTTCGAGAGAGAGGGAGAGACAGAGCACGGGTTGGGGAGGGGCAGAGAGAGAGGGAGACCCAGAATCCGAAGCAGGCTCCAGGCTCTGACCTGTCAGCACAGTGCCTGACACGGGAGCTCGAACTCCCGAACCACGAGAGCGTGACCCGAGCTAAAGTCAGATGGTCAACTGACTGAGCCACCCAGGCTCCCATATTATTATTATTATTTTTATTTTTGACGTATCAACTTTACACGTTGTCAGTGACTTCCTATTGTGTACGTGGTTAAGTTAGCTTTCGCTGCTCTGGGCAATTCTGCCAGCCTGTCCTGCCCTTTCAAACAGGATACTCGAAATGCGTTTCCTAAAAATGCCTTCGATAAGCCATGGGGAGACTGTTAGTTGTTTGGGGTTGCATTTGAAACCGGGTAGGCGTTTTCGAGGACAGAGCGGAGCCAGGTGGCAGAAGGAGGGGCATCCCAGATGGATGACAAGTCACATAAAATGATGGAGAGGGCGAGGGGAGGATTTCAGACGCATAGTGCTTACGGTGCCTAAGCCGCACAGGCCTGAAGCATGATTGCAAGTTGTCCCCTGAATTATCCAGGGCACTGTGTGTGGACAGAGGGAGCCCAGGAAATAAAAAAGCAGTAGGTTAGGACAAGTCAATCCTAGACTTGTCACAAAAGCCATTTCTGTCACCCATACAGGCTCATCAGTGGAAACAAGAGGCCCAAAGCATTTTGCATGGAAAGATATTTCCGCAGCCAGACATGAAATATTTTAAAATGTCACAACCTTTTTAGCTACTTTCATATTTTAGAAACCAAATAGGAAGAGGTATTTTTCAATTAAGTCCTGTCTGGAGTAAATTTGTAAATGGAAAGGCTGCGCGAAAAAAAGAAATTATACTTTGCCATTGTTTGGGCTGAGAATTTAATTAAAAGAACATCGGATTGCTACAATTTTCACTTTCCTTCTTGTATCAATTGCTACATATCAGATTAAATTTTAACCAACATATCAGAACATTTAGTTAGAACATGTCAGTACGCTAGGAATTTACAGGTGCCACCGTGCAGTAAACCTCACCAAAACCGTCTGAGATCAGTTTAATTATCATTCGGTGTCATACTTACAGAGAGGAAGGCTCAAGGGGCTGAAGTCACTTGCTTGATGCCATTTCTAGAGCAACAGCAACCATTTAGGTATTTAGCAATTACTCTGTGTCTTGCCTTTGTCAGCTGTTTCGCTCATACTATCTCATTTAATCCTGCCTTCCCTATAGATGGTTTTATGTCCCCATTTTGTAGATGAGGAAACCGAGCCGTCTGGGTTGGCATTTCATAAATTTCCCACACCTGTTAGACAGTCGAGCTAGGACGCTCGTCTTAACCCAGTCCTATTTCTTAACCAGCACTTCGAAATCTCACTGAGTTTTTTTTCCTGGGTGTGCTTGTAATCCCTCCTGCTGACGACCACCTTCACGGGAACATTGGTGTCTAAAATCATCAGCTTCCCAGGAATTGTGGTTTCTGAAAGTGCTGGAAGAGAAGGGAAGGCCGAAATCCACCCACGTGCTGGGATCCAGAATACAGCTGACCCTGGAACAACATAGGTTTGAACTGCCCGGGTCCGCCTGCGTGTGGATTTTTTTTGTTATAAAAACTCTACAGTAATGTAAATGTATGTCTTCTTCTTTATGATTTTCTTTATATGTGTGTGTATGTGTGTGTGTATGTGTATATACACATGTATATATATGTGTGTGTATATATATGTATATACATGTGTATATATACATATACACACACATATATATATTCAGAGGAGAATCCCAAGGAGGCTCCACACCATTAGCATGGAGCCCAACGCAGGGTTTGATCCCATGAACCACGAGATCATGACCTGAGCCAAAACCAAGAGTCTGACACTCCGTCAACGGAGCCACCTAGGTGCCCCCTTACGATTTTCTTACTAAAATTTTCCTTTCTCTTACTTGCTTTATTGTAAGAATGTAGTATACTATATATACCCTACAAAACACATGTTAATCAACTGTTGTTGGCAGGACTTCAGGTCAACCGCAGACGCTTAGTGGTTGAGTTTTGGGGGAGTCCAAAGTGATATGCGGATTTTCGACTGTGTGTATGTGCCCCTAAACCCACATTTGCAAGGGCCAGTTGCATCCAGAAATGTGTCTGCCCAAGCATATTTTATAGAATCCTGAAGTGATACGTTCTCAGAATAGGAAGAGACCGCAGAGGCCATCTTGCTCCTTCCTTTCCTTTCCCACAGAAGAAGGTTCCTCTCTGTGACATCGCTGGTAAGAGGTCACAAGCACCTGCCTGAATACCTTCCCAAGTCCCATGTTGCACGGAGCAGAATCCTGCCGCTTAACTGTAATTGCTACTCCTGCGTCTGTATTGCTGACCTTTAAACTTACATAGAAATCTGCTCACTTTTTCACTCTTTATATTCATTGAGTCACCTGCCTGTGTCGCGCACCTGCTATGTGTCGGCTGGCATCATGGAAGGAAAATGATTCAGGTGGCTGAGCAAACGTGTCCCAGAGCCCTAAAGCAGAAGGAAGATTTCATAGTTCTTAGAGAATGGAAAGTAGTCCAGTATGAGTGGACAAGAGATTGTCTTACAGACAAGTGTGAAGAGCAGCCTGGAACATTCTATGCCTGCTAGCAGTAACTTGCCTAGAATGATAGGGACATATTGAAAGGACGAGGAGTGAGCCTGGAGGGTCAGCAGCAGCCCCTGGCCAGATCAGGGACGATTTGATTGTCGAGATAAATAATGATAGAAATAAATTCTAGCCCATCAAATGAAATAGAAATCAGCACTTCAATTATGTCATAGACTGAAGAATAAAGACGTAAATAAACCCTGGAGGAAGGGTAGCTCCTTCTTACAGAAGAATGCCACTGGAAAAGTAGGAGCAATTGTGGCATTAGAAAGCTTTCAGTGGACTATGAAATTAGTGGGTGAACAGTTTTATGGGGAGCAACATGTTTCTACATCTTATCAGAAGATACTTATTAATAACAAAAGGGGAATGAGAAACTGTATAGTGGAGAAGCTTAGTGATGACGTATTAACTAGTTGGTCCAAGTCAGCTTCGCAGATGATCTGGGCAACCTGACATCATGGGCCTCTTGACATGATGCACTGAGAAGAACACAACCTCCTCACTATGGGCTCCTGCCAGTACTTTTTTTTTTAATGTCTTAAAAAATTTTTTTTTGAATATTTACTTATTTTTGAAAAAGAGAGTGACAGAGCGTGAGCAGGGGAGGAGCAGAGAGAAAGCGAGACACAGAATCCAAAGCGGGCTCCAGGCCCTGAGCTGTCAGCACAGAGCCCGATGTGGGGCTTGAACTCACGAATTGTGAGATCATGACCCGAGCTGAAGTCGGACACTTAACTGACTGAGCCACCCAGGGACCCCGTTTAAAATTTTTTTTAATGTTTATTTATTTATTTATTTATTTATTTTTTAAAAAAAAATTTTTTTTTTCAACGTTTATTTATTTTTGGGACAGAGAGAGACAGAGCATGAACGGGGGGGGAGGGGCAGAGAGAGAGGGAGACACAGAATCGGAAACAGGCTCCAGGCTCTGAGCCATCAGCCCAGAGCCTGACGCGGGGCTCGAACTCCCGGACCGCGAGATCGTGACCTGGCTGAAGTCGGACGCTTAACCGACTGCGCCACCCAGGCGCCCCAATGTTTATTTATTTTTGAGAGAGAGAGAGACAGACAGACAGACAGAGCATGAGCGTGGGAGGAGCAGAGAGAAGGAGACAGAATCTAAAGCAGGCTCTAGGCTCTGAGCTGATAGCACAGAGAGCCCAACGCAGGGCTCAAACTCACGAACCGGAAGAACCAAAATCAAGAGTTGGACGCTTAACCAACTGAGCCACCCAGACACCCCCTTTTTTTTGATGTTTAAGAAAAAATTTTTTTATCTGACACCACTCTTAACTAAATCCAGTCATGAGGAAACATCAGGAAACCTCGCACTGAAACACATTCTACAGAATAACTTGCCTGCACTCTTCAAAAATGCCAAGGCCAAATAAGGACCAAAGAACGGGACGGAGCTGCTCTTGATGAAAGGGACACTGAACGAGACGTGACACCTGAAGGCCATGCGTGATGCTGGATTGGATCCTGGGCTGGAAAATAAAAATAGCTTAAGAGGATATTGTTAACGCCATTGGCAAATTTTGAATACGGCTTGCGGATGAGATAATAGTATTGAATCGGTGTTAAAATTTCTGATTTTGATGATCTGTTATGTAAGAAAATGTTCTTGTTCTTAGAGATCCACACTGAAAATGCACATTATGTCTCAGAAAAAAATATCTGTATGTCTATCCTCCATCTGTCTGTCTATATCTATCTATCCATCCATCTATCTATCTATCTACCTATCTATCTATCATCTATCTGTCTATGTAGTCATCTGCCTATCTATCTATCAAAAATGATGAATCAAATGGGAAAAATGGAAATAATTGAGGAAAGAGAGGGAAGAATATGAGAGTTCCATGTATCATTCTGGCAACTTCTCTATAAATTTTCAATTATACCAAAATACACAAGATCAAGATTAGCTGGAGAGCTTGCCAGAGTCCGATGCAGAGATCATGCAGGTTCTCATACATCATCTTATTGATTGGGAAACTCATGGAAGTTTCCATAGTGGAGGTGGAAAAGGCTGGATGTTGAGTGACTAATCAAGCGTGGGAAGTGAGGCGGGGGAAGGAGTGTGCTTCGAACGAGTGTGTGGATGGGACTTCTCACTGAGTAGAACTAACCGGTTTGCCAGACTCCTCTTGACCTGTGACAGTTGGCTCTGCCTTTCACAAAGAGGGGTAGCCAGACTTGATGCTGTGTGTTAAAATCTGGTTCTTAGCGTCTGAACATCTTCATTTCTCTCTCTTAAGGAACCTATTTTCCTATGTATCCAACTAGCTATTGAATCCTCTTAATGCTTGTAACCGTCCTTCCCCCAAATCACAGGAATTCATTCTCTCCTCTGTATCTCTAGGACCACTATTTTGGTCAAAATGTTCATGATCTATGTTCCAGACTTGCTAATTTTTTTCATACCTTCACTTTCTCTCTTCCCGCCTTGCCTGTAAATCTGGGTAGGTTTTGCTCACCTTAGAAAGACTCCCAATCCTGATAGAATTGAATTCAGGCTTTTTGTCTTGGCATATAAAGGCTCCCACCACGCCACCGCTCCCCCTTTCCACCGTCCCCTCTTGCTTTTCCTGAACACTATACGAATAGAGCGTAGCGCCTGAGAGCACCGGGTTTGAATCCCACCCCTGACCCATTAACCACTGTGCCCCTTCGTACAAGGTCTTTCTTTTCAGTCTGAGAGTCTGTTTCCTCCTTTAGGTAACGACAATGTTAGCGCATTTGTAATGTTGTTATAAGGATTAATTGAGAGGATGTTGGTAAAGCGCTTAGCGTATTGCTTGGTGCGTGGCAGTTGCCACACTCAAAATGCCTGGAGTTTCTCCATCCTCTTCAGATACTTATCAGTGCTAATTTCCTCTACTGGGTGTTTGCGATTGCACCTACCCAACAAATTCTATTCTTCTGCGGAGGCTCAGATCAAATGCCATCTCATTAGGGAAGCCTTCCGGAATCCCTAGGCTCCAAGTAATGTCCACAGAGGAGTGGTAGCATTATTATCTTATCAATTCAACAAATATTTCTCGGGGACATGCTTGTGCGCCGGCAACTATTATGACCCTGGAGATAGACCATCGAAAGGAGTTCGTGGCCCCCTCTGGAGCACACGTTCAGGTGTGGAGGGGCAGGGAAGGAAAGGAGAAAACAGAGGAACGCACAAGGTATTTGGAGAGAGTGTAAGTTTCATTACGCTGCCAGGAATTAGACAGAAGGGTGTGAAGGGAATGCCAATGACCTGGCACGGAGGCCATGGCACAGAAGGCAATCAGGAAAGAATCCCTTGAGTTTGTAAAGAAGCCGAGACCCGAGTACGGAGAGGGAAGCATGGGACTAGCCAGAGGAAGGACATTGCTGGAAGATGCAAAATGAGTGAATGCAATGAATCTGAGTGTGTGTTGACCTGGGAACCCCTGGGATTGGAGTAGACTAAACGAAGGCTAGAGAGAGACAGATGAGTTTGTAGACTCATTTCCACTTTGTAATCCACTCAAGCACTAGATGATGCAGGACCTGGGAGGCATGACTGAGTTCCCGAAACACAAGGACTAAGTGGCCCCTGTGTTCCATCCTATAATAGGACAATCTCTATGGGAAACGGGGAGAGGCATTCTGGTCTGTGACTGGAGACCTTTGGAGAAATGTCTCTTCAAGTCCTTTGGCCGTCTTGTAAGTTGAGTTGTTTGGCTCTTTGTTGTGGAGTTGTAAGCGTTCTTTATATATTCTAGATATTAAACCCTGAGGCAGGTCCATTAAGGTTATCTTCTAAATATATTGCTGCTATGGTTAATAACAGTAATAGAACTGTAACTCAGGAAAGAAAATGTCAACCAAAGTGTACTGAGGTTGTCATAAGCATTGCCATTTGCTTTAGTTGCAAATGGAAATATATACTTGATTTGAAGAGTGCCATATTGAAAGTTACAGTGAAACAAGCCTTATTTTGCGATTAAGTATCTGAGAGTCACAGAGTCAGTCAAGGAAAGAGAAATACAGTCAAAGAGAAAACAGTTTCTGGGATTTATCTTTAAAAATGAAGATGTTCCATTGTATGGGTATACAACAATTTGTTTCTCCGTCCATCTATTGGTGGACATTTGGGCTGTTTCCCCACATTGGGTATTACGAATAACATTAGCCTAAAAATTAACGTGAAGTTCCTGTGTGGGCATATGTTTTCATTTCTCTTGGGAACATACTCAGGAATGAAAGGGCTGGGTCACATAGTTAAACGTATGCTAATGGTTTTGAGGAGCTAACAAACTGTTTTCTCTGCACATTTAATATTCCCACCAGCAATGCACAAAGGTTCCCATTTCTTCACATCCTCATAAATGCTTCCTAGTTTCTAATTTTTTAAAAAAAATTAAAGACATCATAGTTGGTGTGAAGTTGTATCTCATTGTGTTTGATTTGTGTTTCCTTAATCAATGGCCTTTGAACCGCCTTTCACGACCTTATTGGCCTTTCGTAGATCTTTGGAGAAATGTCTGTTCAAGTCCTTCGCCCATTTTTAAAGTTGGGCTGTTTGTCTTTTTGTTGTTGGGTTGTACAAGTTCCTTACATATTCTAGAGAATAAACCCTTAGGCAGGTCCATGGGGAGAAGGTGGCTGAGAAGGTACCAGGGGGATGAGGGCAGGGAGGAGCGGTGAGTGGTTACTTAATGAGTATAGGATGTTTGTATGGGTGATGAAAATGTTTTGAAAGTGAGAACTGACAGTTGCCCAGCATTGTGGACATGCTAATTACCACTGGATCGCACACTCTGAAGAGGTTAACGAGGGGCTCCTGGGTGGCTCTGTCAGTGAAGCGTCGGACTTCAGCTCAGGTCAAGTTCTCACGGTTTCTGAGTTTGAGCCCTGCATCGGGCTTCATGCTGACAGCTTGGAGCCTGCTTGGGATTCTCTCTCTCCTTCTCTCTGCTCCTCCCCCACTCTCTCTGTCTCTCAAAATAAATATACTTAAAAAAAAAGGTTAGTTGCATATGATACGAATTTTACCTTAATAAAAAACTTCATATAAAAATGAAAAGAAACACCTTTCAAAGATGGGGGAAGGGTTCAATACATGATCAAGGAGATTTGTACACATTGCATTTTCCTGTACAATGAGATCTTTGCTTTTGATAAATTGGTTGACTGAGTGATTCAGCTTTATTATCCCTCATGCAAAAAAATTTGTTCACTACTTAAGCCTTACCTGTAGGAACCACAGATGCATAGAGCTTCATACTTTCTAATCTGCAACATTCTGTTCATCCTTTTCTTTTTTAAAGACTTTATTTATTTATAATTTTTAAAATGTTTATTTATTTTTGAGAGAGAGAGAGTGCGCGTGCGTGCGCGCACGCACATGAGCGGGGGAGGGGCAGAGAGAGAGGGGTACACAGAATCTGAAGCAGGTTCCAGGCTCCAAGCAGTCAGCACAGAGCCCGACGTGGGCTCGAAATCATGAACCGTGAGATCATGACCTGACGTGAGCCGAAGTTGGACGCTTAACTGACTGAGCCACCCAGGTGCCCCTAAAGATTTTATTTTTAAGTCATCTCTAGGCCCAGTGTGGGATTCGAACTTACAACCCCAAGATCGGGAGTCACACGCTCCACCAGCGGAGCTAGCCAGGCACCTCTCTGTTTGTTCTTGTAGACCCAACTCAAATTAGGCTGGAAAGCAGTTCCTGAGCAGAATCCACATCTTGCTGTGCACCCAAACTCTTCAGAACTAAATACGTTGATTTCAGGTATGAATCGTGTGTCAGGCTCAGAATAATTGGTGTTGACTAATGCAGCAGAGAGACTTGAAATCTTGGCGTTTCAGCCCACCCAAGGCTTACTACTTGCTCTCTTTAAATCTGATTCGGTTTCAAAAAAACAAAACAAATAAAACAAAACACAAAACAAAGCAAAACGAAAGGGTGATGGATGGATTGAATGATGGGCAGGGGATTTAGAGGATTGATATGTGATTAGGCAGGTATAATAAGGTGTTAATGATTGAATCGAGGTGATGGGTGTATGCGTGTTCACTGTAGAATTCTTCCAACTTTGTGCGTTTTTGAAGAATGCCATAATAAATTGTTGGGGGAAATGTCACTTGGGTCAAGTGGCCTTCCACTATGATGGCGCTACACCAGGTATAAAATGTAGACCCCGGATACAGCACCCTAGGGAAAGAGAGGCATTAAGCCACAGAGTGTCCTGTGGATGAACATATAAAACAGAAGCTCTTTTCAGAACATGGGCTGGGCCAGGAAAGGCCATTTGAGCTGAGTGGAGTTGGGTCCCAGGGGAAGTCCCAGGGGAAGAATCTTCCTATATCCCTTGCACAGGCAGAGATGCCTTAAAATTGAGGGACAGTAGGGTGGCTTGAAGGAAGTAAAAGGATTTCAGTGTGACTGGGGGCAGTGCAAGGGACAGAACGCGAGGACAAAGAAGCAAAGAGACGTTGGCTCACCCAGGGTTTCCTAGGCCACATTAAAATTCTGCAGCACCCGGGCCCTCTTTTTATTGCTAACCCAAACCGTCTTACGAGCCTTCTGAGTGTTCTTACACCCAAGGCATCAGAGATGTAAGCCTGTCCTGTACTAAAAACCAGTGTCTTTCACACCCACTGTTTCTCCCAAATGTCTCTGGCAGTAGCTGTGTCTGGGCTCCATCCAGCTCTCCTGGCAGGAGACAGAAACACACAGCCTTTCCAGCCTGGGCCCAGAACATGCCTACTTCCCTTCAGAGAGCGTCGCTGCTGGAGACATCTAATTTTACAGATCATGGTTTTGGAGGAAAAATACGTCCCCCCAGAAGCGAGTGGGAAATCATTCACTTCTGGCGAGGTGGAAATGTCAAGACAGATGGGTCGGGCCCCAGACTGAGTGCCTGGGCAGTCCACCCACAGAGCCGGAAAATCCAACACTTTCTTGTCCCGAGCCCGTCTTCCCATCTTGCAGAGTGGGAAGTCGGCAAGCCCTCACCGTTGGAATCGGTCTCACCTCTGAGGCGTTTCTCATGCTTTCTCTGCCTGCCCTTCACCCCCACTCCCCCAGGATAACTCCTCCATAAACTTCGGCTTCAATGTCACCTCTCTGGAACCTTCCTGAACCCAAGGTGACTCAAGTGACCCTACCCTGTGCTTCCGGGGTGTATTTTAAGCTCACCCAGGAGCCCCTGAGTTAATATCCTATTACTCCACTGAACTAGATAACTTCGTTGTTCAACTTTGTTGAACCATACTGTGCATTGTTGCGTGTTTAGCAGTGTCTCCGGCCTCTGAATGCCCGTGGTCCCTCCCGGCCCAGGTTGTGGAAAGCAAAATTGTCCTCAGACACGGCTCAGTGCCCCCGGGGGCCGGTGGTGCAGAATTGCCTGTGGTTCAGAACCACGGACAGCACCAGCCTACCGAAAGAATGGGCGTTATTATAGCGCACATCGGTTGATGCTGCTTACCTAGGATCTGTTTTCTCTTCTTCAAGTAAAACAAAAACAACTGACCACCACCGCCGCCGCCACTGCTATCAAAAAATGGACAAAAAGGGGCACCTGGGTGGCTCAGTCAGTTAAGCGTCCGACTTCAGCTCAGGTCACGATCTCGCGGTCCGTGGGTTCGTGCCCTGCATCGGGCTCTGGGCGGATGGCTGGGAGCCTGGAGCCTGCTTCCGATTCTGGGTCTCCCTCTCTCTCTACCCCTCCCCCGTTCATGCTCTGTCTCTCTCTGTCTCAAAAATAAATAAAACGTTACCAAAAAATTTTAAAAAACGGACAAAAAAATAAAACACTACTCTGATTTTCCTCTTGCTAATGATTTCGCACCCTTTCCCCGGCAATATTTGGCTTAAGTGGGGTTGATGACACCACTCGGGAGCAGAAGCCCACTGTCTGCCAGAGGTTCAGAGAAAACTGTAGGCCTAGAGCTATTGGCAACCACGCTGTCAACGTGAGGAAGAAGTTCACCTGAAGTGGGTCTAATGCGGAGGAAAGCAGTTGTGACGTGGTCGTATTTCTGAAGACGTTGCCTACGCCTTTGGAGGAAGCCTGATCCAAAACTTAATTAACCCTGTGCTTTGAGTCACCTGAACACAGAAAGTTCCTTCTGGCCACGGTCAGAGTTGTTCTCCATCTGTTGCAGCTGGAAAGAGCCTTGGCTTTTTCACTGAAAATGTCCAGCTTCTGAGTTCTTCCTCAGAGTAAATAAAATGGAAGTCTGGTCTCATTTTCACAACCCGACTTTGCCCATTTTCTGAAAGCATCGGAACAGGTGAGTCTGCCACGGTCTGAGCTCCCTGACCTCTGGTCTTCCAACTGTGTGTCTCCATTTTCCGCAATTCTCCCAGAATGATCTTTGTAAAGGCCAGAGCTATTCTTGCATCCTGTCTGTTTTATAGCATTTGATAGCTCCCATTATCTACTGGGTAAGTGCACCAATAGGGCTCTAGCATTCCTGCTGTGGGGCTGGGGGAGCTGCTTGTCCCCAGATGGATGATCCAGCTTCAGACTTTCGCTGGACGCATTTCCCTCAGTGACGTGATGAGTGACCAGGAGCCAAGGTGGTGGTTCCCCTGCCTGTCACCTGCACACGACCCTGCCTCCACTGGACGGAAGGAGGCCCCTTACGGTCCCCTCCATCAGCCCAGTAAAGACCATCTATGTCCAGCCTGGGAAGCCAAGGACCGTGAGCGGAATTTGCCTGGTGCCCGTCTGTCCTGCTGGTCAGGCGATCACCTCTGGGCCCCAGAGCATCCCGGGAAGATCTCGTTTACAAGCCTTGCCACTCAGAACCGTGATTATTTGATGACCTTCTGCCTCCGGCACCAAATTTTGCCCACCCCACTGGCAGGGTCCCTATCGTATTATTTTCTGTTCAGTGCCTTGTTCAGCGTCTGGAACACGGCTCAGTCATGCCCGTTTGTGCCGTGGAAGAAAATACCAGAAGGATGAATGAGTGCCGTTTGGAAATAATAATCCGGATACAGGCAGATCCAGATTCAAATCTTGACTACCTCACTTGTGGGCTGTGTCCTTCTGCATAAGTTTGTCAGCTTCTTAGATTCTATTTCTCTGCTTTTAAAATGGAGATATTGTATCTTGCGGGTCTGTTATGAGAGTGGGGATTTGAAGGTGTATGTATTCAAAAGGTGTTGGTCACGTTTGGCCCCAGAACAGGCATTCTCTAGTGTAGTTCGTCTGTTTTGTTTTGTTTTGTTTTGTTTGCAAATCGCCCTGTGTGAAGCATGGTATTAGGGGTTTTCATAATTTTTCTCATATAAACGTCATCCCTCCTTATCCCCACTCAGAGACACGTGTTCTAGTTCCCATGTTCCAGAAGAAAGGCACACAGAGGTGAAGAGACAGCCCGTAGTCGCCCACTTGGCAGGTGGAAGGGTCAGGGCTTGAATGTAGGACATTAAAGCAGTGTCGAGGGCTTTCTCTCTCATCAGAATTTTCCAGAGCACACACCCATGCTTCTGTCACTGGATAAACTGAGTTTATGGCCACCACATTTATTGTAGTAATTGTGTACTTATTTTAATGTGTTTCAGGAAAAAAATATGTTAAGTAACCCAGCAAACATGTGGTTCATGGATCTTGAACTGAGTAGGAGACTTAAGAGAGATATATGGGTAAAAAGGGAAAAAAAGGTTATTCAGATTAGGGAAAATATAACCAGATTGTAGCAGCAGTTGGGTTGAATGATTAAGAGACAGGCTGTACCTCCTGGAGCCTATTTCCCGTTCTGTGTCTCCCTCTCCCTCTCTGCCCTTGCCCAGCTCTCGCTCTGTTTCTCTCTCTATCAACATAAATAAAAACATTAAAAAAAGAGACAGGCTCGCTACCCCTTCTCAGCCCTGTGACCTTAGACAAGTTATTTAAGCTCTGTCCCTGGTTTCTTTATTTGAGAATGGGAATGGTAGCATAGAGATTTGTAGTGACTTAAAATGAGCTGATACATGGTAACCACTTAATACGCATCCCGTAAGTGGCATTACTGTGATTGCATAAATATTACGATATTAGTAATCATATCATTGGGGCACCTGGGTGGCTCAATCGGTTGAGCCTTCGACTCTTGATTTCGGCTCATGTCATGATCCCAGGGTTGTGGGATTGAGCCCCGTGTCATCATGGAGCCCGCTTAAGATTCTCTCTGTCTCTGTCTCTCTCTCTCTCTCTCTCCTTTGCTCCTCTCCCCCTTTCATGCACGTGCTCTCTCTCTGTCTCTAAAATGTAAAATAATAACATCATTGGGGTGCCTGGGTGGCTCAGTCGGTTAAGCGTCCGACTTCGGCTCAGGTCACAATCTCACGGTCCGTGAGTTCGAGCCCCGCGTCGGGCTCTGTGCTGACGGCTCAGAGCCTGGAGCCTGTTTCCGATTCTGTGTCTCCCTCTCTCTCTGACCCTCCCCCGTTCATGCTCTGTCTCTCTCTGTCTCAAAAATAAATAAAAACGTTAAAAAATTTAAAAAAAATAACATCATTAATATTGCAGCACAGATAGTGCATAATTATGCCAAATGATACTGGTGTTATGCGGGAAAGAGCTGAAGTTTGAGAAACACAATGCGGTATCCTTCCAATCCTTGAGATGGCGAAAATAGTAAGAATGTGAATAACCGTGAAAATAGCTTCTGCCCCCGGGCCTACAGATGGTGGGTACCCCAGTATTGAAGAAGGATGTGTCACCTCCTCGAATGCTTAGAGAGTGCCCTCTGCCAGAAAGGAGTATTGGCCTCATCCAAACGAGCTGGTGAAACATCTCCATGGGGCCCTCGGTGCCCACACCAAGCGGCTGCATGGAGAAAGTCTGGCCACGGTGGCTTGTATTCTTTGTCTCCCATGGGTACAGCTTTAACTTCAGACATGGCGTCCCGCTCCCCGCGTGCCCTTGCCAACATGATGAGTCACTCAACTTGTATTTACTTCAGTCCTGGATTTTTAAACTGGGATTCATAATTGTCCCGCTCTTTTTGCAACATCTCGGACACAAAGAACTTAGCGTTGAGCCTAACGTACATCAGTCAGTTCTCAGTAAGTCTGTTTGTCATATTTATTGTGGATTTTACACTCATCATCGTTGTCACTTGGACGGAGAAGTGGACAGTAATGAAATACGGGACCCGGAGGTTCCTCCTCAGTAGGATCCAAAGAAATCTAACGAGTCAACTTTGTGGCCTGCATGGATGTGTGTTTGAATGTCTGTGTGTGTGTGTGCGTGCATGTGTGGGCACAACATACACATGCATTTAAATACATTTTAAATACTAAAATACATTTTAAATAATATATAAATACCAATGCAAGTCAGTAGTCTCCTTTGGACAGCAAAGTTAAAAACATATACCTAGAGGGGTTCCTGGGTGGCTCAGTCCGTTAAGCGTCCTACTTCGGCTCAGGTCATGACCTCATGGCTCATGAGTTCGAGCCCCACATCGGGCTCTGTGCTGACAGCTCAGAGCCTGGAGCCGGCTTCGGAGTCTGTGTCTCCCTCTCTCTCTCTCTGCCACCCCTCTCCCCTGCTCATGCTCTGTCTCTCTCTCAAAAATAAACATTAAAAAAAATTAAAAAAAACATAAATATATATCCATACAGATCTATATACACACACGCAAATATACACATATACACATATGCATGTACATATGTCCTTGGAAAATTCTGTAGATGTAATTCAAGAAAAGAAAAAAAATCTATGTACAGATATTTTCACTACAATGCTATCTGTAACAGTCATCTTCTCTTCTGGTTCATGAACCCCCTCGGGTCCAGCTGATAAACCCCTCACTCTACCTCACTGTGGAGAAAAGCCCCCAAAGAGAACATTACATAATCAGCTGGTTTTGCCTTGTGGAGGTGTGTGTGTGTGGGGGGGGTGTCTTCTTTTCCTATGCATTAAATAGAGGGAGATTTCATCTGTGTTTTATTTTATTTTATTTAAAATTTTTTTTAACGTTTATTTATTTTTGAGACAGAGAGAGACAGAGCATGAACGGGGGAGGAGCAGAGAGAGAGGGAGACCCAGAATCGGAAGCAGGCTCCAGGCTCTGAGCCGTCAGCACAGAGCCCGACGCGGGGCTCGAACTCACGGACCGCGAGATCGTGACCTGAGCCAAAGTCGGACGCCCAACCGACCGAGCCACCTAGGCGCCCCTCATCTGTGTTTTAGAGATCCCTGATAATCTCATGGCCACGAGGAGGCCAGCGCAGTGTCTGGGAAGGCTGTCTCTTGAGGTGAAGTTATTTAGAAATGAATTCCAAGAACTGGTGGGAGGCAAGGGAGTCTGTGTTCTGATCCCCCTCCCCAGCGCTAAGTGGTGACAGGACTGTGGCCCTTATTCTTTTGCCATCTGGAAAGTAGACCTGCAGAGCCAAGGTCCTGAGGCACATGTCACGAGATAAGGAAGTGGCCAGCGAATTGGAAAATCGGGCACTGATAGAATGGAGACCGTAGCTTGAAAGGTGCCGAAGGGAAAGGATTTGGGTGAGTTATAAGGATAGTTGATTAGTGGGGCGCCTGGGTGGCGCCGTCGGTTAAGCGTCCGACTTCAGCCAGGTCACGATCTCGCGGTCCGTGAGTTCGAGCCCCGCGTCGGGCTCTGGGCCGATGGCTCGGAGCCTGGAGCCTGTTTCCGATTCTGTGTCTCCCTCTCTCTCTGCCCCTCCCCCGTTCATGCTCTGTCTCTCTCTGTCCCAAAAATAAAAATAAACGTTGAAAAAAAAATTTAAAAAAAAAAAAAAAAAAGGATAGTTGATTAGTTAGGGCAAGGCGAGGCTGCTGCATCAGAGAGGCTCCAAAGTAAGGTGGCTTCCGCAAAATGCTGAGTTTCGTTTTTCTCTCACAGAGCAGCCCAGGTGGTCACCTGGCTGGGCCGCGGCTGTGCTGCTCTTCAACATGAAGGTTCCTCTTGTGGTCCACATCCGCTGCCCCATTTTGCTCCTCCCATCAAGTACGGAAGAACCAGAGATAAGAGGGGCCCCTGCCCCGTCACTTTAGCATTGGCTCCTTCATAGTCACGTGACCACACATAGCTACAAGAGAGGCTGGGAAGTGTGTCCCCTGAAGCTGTATTGCGGGGATAGAGTAAATGCTGGGGGGTGCGGGTGGGGGGCAACCAGCAATGTTTCAAACAGAGGAGGGAACATCTGATGCTGTGATTTTATGAGGCCCGTGTTCAGGGTGTCCTTAAAGTCTAGCCACTCAATTAGAGCCAAGAGTTAATGCAGGATCTCACTTGGTGATGATGTTCGGTAATATTTAAGCATCTGTCACCTTCTCCGGGTACTATTCTTAATGGAAGACGACTCAGGAGACTTGAGCTCTGGTTCCCGTTCAAGCGTTTACGGCCCCCCAGATGCGGACCCAGGTGTAGTGAATATCTCACGGTTTTTATGTTCTTGGCCTGAATCTTTCCCTCCTTTCTCTGGTAGCCCTGTTTTTCCCTCTGGGAGCTATTCCTGTTTTATTTTCAGGACATACTCCACAGATCTTTGGATCCAGGGTCGGGCATGTGGTTTAAGCCTGGCCAGTTAGAGCATTTCTCCAGCACAAGTGATTGATTCAGACATGGGCATACGGTATGAGACAGGCAGGGCAACGAGACCTAATCCAGATAATTTTGATGGCGTTGCATAAGAGACGCTCTCATTCTGCCAGGATTACGAAGGAGATAAGATGCCAGCTCTGAGTCATTAGTGGCCATTTTTGCCACCGTAGAGGAGAAACCACTTGCAAATGAAGGAGAGCTGAGGACCGAAGAGAGATTATGACACGATGCCAAAGCCCCTGGATCCAGCCATGCCTGAAGTCGTTCATCCTGGATTTAGTTTCATGAGCAACGAATCCCTGTTATGGCTTCTGCCAGTATGAATTAAGAACTTGGAATAAGGATAATTCTAATACATCACATTCCAAGCCTCGGGGTTTGTATCCCACACTGTGGTTCTCAGACTTGGCTACACAGCAGGATATCTAGGGAGCTTTCTGGAAAAAAAAGTACAGATGCCCTAAAAAAATTTAGTTCAGCCAGTTTGAAGAGAGCCTAACCATCTAGTTTTAAAAGCTCCCCAGGAGTTTCTAATAAGCAGTTAGATTTTGGAAACAACTAATTACTCCATGTTGCCTACCAATATGAGTATTGCTGTGTGACTTTGGAAGATCGGTGACCTCTCTGGGCCTTCTTTTTTTTTTTTTTAAACTTACAACAGAAAGAGAGAGAGAGAGAGACAGATCCAGCTGACTTTTAAGTGACTTTCCTGCCCTAAAAGATCGCCATAATGACACTCTCTTCGTCACATCCCCGTCTTTGCTGCTTCTACTTTGCCCGCCCCCCCAGTCCCATTGTGAACACAGACAGCCGAGCCTTGGCCCTCTTTCTATGACACTCCTGCCTCTCTAGCGGGCACTGACAGGAGCGAGCCGAGGAAGATCCAGGCCCTGTTTGAAGCGTCGCGACAAGAGACACAGAGAGACAGGCCGAGGAGAAGAAACAGAAATATTGATCTCTGGAGCTGACAGGCGTTGCGGAAGGATCCAATGGTGGGAAAGGGTGAGCCCAGACCGAAAGGTTTACGCTTTCCCTGTGGAAGATTCTGCTGCAGCAGAACCTTGATGAAAACATTTTCTCGCGTTCGCCGTATCCCAGGATTCCAGCCCCCACATGCTATTTCTGACACAGTGACCCTTGAAGTTCAAGGGGCCTGCTGTGACCCAAGCACACCATGTTCTCTGCGGTCTCTGTGCCTGTAGCCGGCCGGCTTGTCTGCCTGGGCTCCCTGCCTCCCTCCGAGTCTCGAGAATGATCGCCCTCTTTCCAGACCCAGGGCAAGCCGACTTCCCCCCCCACCCACCACTCCCCTTCCAGAACCTGCCTGGTGCTGGAGGGCAGAGTCGTCAGCCCCTCTCTCTGCGAGGCTTCAAAGGCCTGGTCGAGGTCTAGTGACTTCTATACTCGTGTTATAATTATTTGTTCACGTGCCTCCCCCCGCTGCTCACAGAGGGCAGGCTCTGTATGCCCGGGACGAAGTCAGTGCTGCCCGTTACTTACGGAATGAATGAACAGAAGAACTGAATGAATAGAGTTGAAATAAAGAGGAGACCGCTTTTATCATGCCCACCGGATTGTGGACTTGAGATGCGTTGATGGGAATCCGTTTAAAATGCGTTACACAGAGGTAGGCTTCCCAAAGCATAATTTAATTTAATTTTTTTTTTTTTTGCATGGTTATCGTTTTGAACATCCACCAGAACAATTCTCGGTCGTGAGCTGGCCGTTGGAATTATCCGGAGGCTGGTTAAAAGGCAGATTCCTGCCCCTCCCGCTCAGAGATTCTAATTCAGCAGATCTGAAGGGGCCGAGGTGCTGCATTTCTCACAGGTTCCCCGGGGATGCTGATGCTGCTGGTTTGGGGATCCCACTTTGAGAACCACGGTACGAGATGCGATTACTCTAGTTCAGGGTCTTTGAAATGGGTGGGACTGTTGTCCCTACCCCCAGTTGTTGTAGAGCCCAGTCTTTTGAACCCCCCCCCCCCCCCCCGTGGCTTTCTATCAGGTTATGGCTTGCTTCTGCGGTGACGCCGGAAGTTTCCTTCCTTCTGTCATGCCGTGATCCCTCACTATGATGCCATGTTGCGTCGCGCGGGGAAGTGAGGCGCGTTGGGCTCAGGGCTGACAGCTCGGAGCCTGGAGCCTGCTTCGGATTCTGTGTCTCTCTCTCTCTCTCTCTGCCCCTCCCCTGCTCACGCTCTGTTTCTCTGTCTCTCAAAAATAAATAAATGTAAAAAATAAATAAATAAAAAGAACTTCGCTTGAATTGTAGCAAGAGATGTGAAGCCTTCTGGCTGTCCTTTGACTCCGTGGTTCTCACCATGGCTGCCCACAGAGAGTCCCCAGAGGGGCTTGTACAACAGGCCAGTGCCCTGGCTCCGCTCCAGACCAATGGCATCAGAGTCACCGGGGCCTGGAGGGCAAATCCTGTTATGTGGTAAGGTTCCCCAGGTGACTCCGGTAGGAGGCCACGACTGACGGTCTCTGCTGGGATCTCTCTAATTCCCCAGCCCAGTCTCCGTCTCAGTCCTTGACTTTGGGCGTGGTTCAGTCGCCTGTCTTAGCCGTACCTGGTCCACGGTTGCCCTTCTTCTTACCATGGATCTGAGCCCAGGACAAAACGACTTTTCCTTGTCTGGGCTCCCTAGATGGGTTCTGGGTAGGATCCACAAGGGTGGACAGACGTTTCTGCTCGACCCCTGTCCTCCGTCAAAAACAACCAGGCCAGGCCCTCTTTTTGTCAGAGGCTACCATTTTACCTTATTTTATTTCCCAAGTAACCTTTACGGCACTCTAGAAGTGTCTTATACATCTGTGTGTGTACTTATGGAACCTCTCTCCCTCCTCACTAGAGTGTAAGCTCCACGGGGACAGACGTTCTCTGCCCCTCACCCACCCCCAGGGCACAGCGTCATGCCTGGCCTGTCGTAGGTGCTGAAGACTTGTCTATCTGTCTGCCAAATGGATTAATTCAGTGATCCCAGGGCTTGTTTCTACCGCAAAAGTCTCATGGGCAACCAGACCTTCAGTTCTTCCCGAGGAAACCAAAATTTGAAGGCCCGGCTGACATGTTACCCCTTTCCTCTTCATCTTCTGGTCAAAACAGCTCAGACTCTATGGCTGAGACTATAGCCCAGATTCCTCGGCGCCCAATACCGAAAAGGGCGGCCACCGGTGGCTACGCCGCCTTTACCCTCTGCAGCCTGGTTTCTAGAATGTTCTGCAAATGCTTCCTTCCGTCCCACAGAGCAATTTTGGAGATAACCAGAAGGTTTTGAAAGACTTTTCTTTTTTTTTTTAGGATCCACTTGACAAGCAGGGAGGAAAATGTCAAAGGATAAGGGGGCCTAAAATAATAAGATTGTGTGTGTGCGTGTGCACGCGTGCATGTGTGCTTACGAATGTCGGTGCTAGGTATATTTAAAAAAAAAGATTATGTGCAAGAAAGAGGGTGGGTTGGGTAAATGGAAGAATTAGTTAAGGCCTAAGTTCACTGTAGGAACTCAAAACAGTATTACTGAATGAATGAATGAATGAATGAATGAATGAAAAACAAATGCATGGAGAAAGCAATATGATGGAAGAACTTCCAGATCTCTACAATGGCCTAAAGAGGCAAGAGGAATAACAAGGGTGAATCGTAGATGATCTAGAAGTTCTTAAGGGAGGTCTCATTTGAGAGAACAAGCCAGAAGAAGGGGAAGGAGAGGTCTGGATCCCAATTCCAGATCCCTGCAGTGTCGCTAGGTTGATCGCTGCTCTGACCCCTTCTTTCTCCATTAAAGCCGATCTCACGTCAGCTCATCCTCACCTGAAAATAGATATGAGCCTCAATCCACCAGTGAGTGGTACCTAGAACGACTCCTCCTACTTGAAGCAGGGTGAATAAATGGCCATAAATTCCTTCCATCCCCTTCTTCCTTTGCAGCGTGACTTTGTCAGTCTTCCCGTTAAGACATGGGGTCTATTTCTGTACCCTCGAATCTGGGTTAGCCCAGGTGCCATGCTTTGGCTAAAGGGATATTAGTAAATGCGATGTAGGCAGAGTCTTATGTAGCACAAAGGCTAAGGAGGCTTACTGTCTCGTTCTGGCTTAACTGGGTCCCTTGCTCATGGCCTCGTGTGGTTGTGGCAAAGGTGTGGACAAGGACTCCGGTCAGCAAAAGACCTCCCTTTGTAGGAATATTGCGGTTCCTTATGACGATTACGCCGAGGGCGTCAGTTTATCGCCGGCTCTTGACTGGAGGCCACCCTCCGCTTCTAAAGGCCACCTTCAGTTGCTGGACACGTGAGCCCTCCGAGAGGTAGGCCACCCCATGGCGACTCGCTCATCCAGAGCCAACCGCGGCTCAGAGAGAATCCAGCAAGAGGAGCACCACAGTCTTAGTTCGTAATCATGTACACATCGCGACGTTGACCCATATCACCCTTGCCGAAGTCTGTTGGCGAGAAGCAAGTCACGGGTTCCACCCACACTCAAGGGCTAAGATTATGTGAGGGTGTGACTGTCGGGAGGCAGGGGTCATCGGCGGGAGGCATTCCTTTCGACGTCAGCCTCAACCTGCCCACTCGCAAGGGACTTCCGTCTCGTGCTTCCTGCATGGCAGGCGCTGGGGGTACAGCGGGAAGCCGAGTCTCGGGGAGGGGGCGATCCTGAAAAGGAACAGCTTACGTATGTCACTCTGAGCACTTAGGCTTTTATTCCGAGACGCCGGCGGAGCCACTGGTGAGTTTTAAATGAAGGGAAAGTGGGATCTCCCTGATGTCTTAGAACTAGCTCCACGGCCGATTTTGAGCCCAGACTTCAAGGAAAACAGGAGGCTGCTGGGTCTTAGCGAGAGAAGAAGAAGGGTTGACTCGACAGGTCACAGGGATCAGGAGAGCGGGTGAGGAGCTACTTAATTCCCAACCAGGGACTTCAGGCGTTTCCTGGCTCTCCCACCTGCTTGGTGGAGGACGGGCACAGTGCCTCACTTCTTGTCACATGGGCTGTGGGTGCTTTTGAAACCAGCTGGCAGCTTTTCCAGGCTGAGATGGTCACTCCGCCCCCCCCCCGCCCCCACCCCTTCTCCAAGGGCACACAATGCAAATCCAGCTGAAGTTTGACAGACCTGTCACTCTGCTCGGAGCCAGTACGATTGGAAGGTCTCCGAGAGGTGGAGAGGGGCCAGGAAGAAACGACAGAAAGTCACAGAATCAAGGCTCCGGCTGTCACCGGCTTTGGCCAGTGCCACGGGCCCTCGTGAAAACGCCCCAGCAAGTGTGCGTGCTCCTGAACCAAATGCTGAGCAAGGCAAATCTCCGCACGGATGGGAAAGACGTTGGGTTTACAAAGAATTACCTGAGGCCAGCCTTAGGCACTTGACTTTCATTTATTTATTTATCTTTAATTGTTTTTAATGGTTAAAAACAGGTTGTTAAGGTTTATTTTTTTAATGTTTATTTTTGAGAGAGAGGGAGAGCACGAGTGGGGGAGGGGCAGAGAGAAAGAGAGAGAGAGAATGAAAGCGACACAGAATCCAAGGCAGCCTCATGCTGTGAGCTGTCAGCCCCGAGCCCAGTGCAGGGCTTGAACCCATGAACCGTGTGATCACGACCTGAGCCAAAGTTGGACCCTTAGCCAACTGAGCCATTCAGGTGCCCCCTTTTTAATGTTTATTTATTTTTGAGAGAGAGAGAGAGACAGAGAGAGAGACAGAGACAGAGAGAGACAGAGTGTGATCAGGGGAGGGGCGGGGGGGGGGGGGGGGGACACGGAATCCAAAGCAGGCTCCAGGCTCCGAGCTGTCAGCACAGAGCCCCATGTGGGGCTCGAACCCATGAACTGTGAGATCATGTCCTGAGCTGAAGTTGGACACTTAACCCACTGAGCCACCCAGGTGACCTCCGCCTTAAAAAAAACCTTTTTTTTTTTAAATGGTAATCTGATTTTTAAAATGATACAGAAGACTTCAAATCTAGTTATCAACAAGAAGCATTTTTTATAAAGCATCTTCTTGGATCGGCCACTGTGCTCGCAACTTTAAGGTAGGAAAACAACTATATGAGAAAGACTGGTCTAATTACTGAGATTCTTTTTTTTAATGTTTATTATTTTAGAGAGAGAGAGAGAGAGAAAGAGAGAGCAAGCAGGGGAGGAGCAGAGAGAGAGAGAGGGCAACCCAGAATCAGAAGCAGGTTCCAGGCTCTGAGCTGTCAGCACGGAGCCCGACGCGGGGCTCGAACCCACGGACGGGGAGATCACGACCCGAGCCGAAGTCAGATGCTAACAGACTGAGCCACCCAGGCACCTCTGATTACTGAGATTCTAAGACAAAGGATAACACATCAGCTGCTCAAGGGCAATTACTACAAGGCGGAAGGCTAGTACGTTCAACTTGGATTTTCTGAGCTGTCTCCGGAAGCCCAAGGGAGATCAAGTGTCAGGAAGGCGTTACCTGAAAAAGGTTTCAGCCAAATGCTGCCGGTGACAGTCAGATCTGTATTTTTATTTCCTCTGATGATGTTAATGAAGCTCATTACAGTTAGCAAGAAAGTAGACCGGTAGAGAGACCGGGGGAGTTTGTTGTAAGGAGGTGGGGGACGGGGAGGGAGTATAGGTAAGGCTGCACCCTAGGTTTGGAAATCCTGTGATTATAGATGAGGACCCAGTGCCACCAATGTCCACATCTCTTAGACTCTAAGCCCCGCCGGGTCCTTGGTGACTGTGTTCTCCCACAGCCACTCTGCAGGAATCAGGGAGTTCCCAGGGTGTCTCAGAGAAACATGGAAATAAACACACTGAGTTTCCTGTGTTCTGGTCACGGCCATTTCCTTGGTGTCTTCCCTTCTATTCTTTTTTTTTTTTTTAACGTTTTATTTATTTTTGAGACAGAGAGAGACAGAGCATGAACGGGGGAGGGACAGAGAGAGAGAGAGGGAGACACAGAATCGGAAGCAGGCTCCAGGCTCCGAGCCGTCAGTCCAGAGCCCGACGCGGGGCTCGAACCCACGGACCGCGAGATCGTGACCTGAGCCGAAGTCGGACTCCCAACCGACGGAGCCACCCAGGTGCCCCTCTTCCCTTCTATTCTTAACGGCGCATGTGACAACCGCCAGTGTTTTCAGGGACTGTCTTCATCCTCAAGTTACCAAAGCGGCATTGGGTTCCATGACAGTTTGGTAAGAATTCTGCCCCTAGCTCCGTGCTAAATTTCCACTGGCTTGGCCAGAAAAGGCAAATGACCTGTGTCTAGTGTTTCCCCAAATCCTTCGGCTTGGGCACACCTGCCATCACCCTGACTGAAGCCATACTCTGCCCTTTGCTGTCCCCTGCGCACAGAAACCATTCTCTCTGTCTTTACAGGAATCCTCCCCGGGCGTTCTGAGTGTGGAGGGTGATGTGGGGTGTCGTTTAAATGTACCTGTCAGAGGCACCTGCCCTCAGTTCTGGCCTAGGCACCGTTTCTTGCTACGTTAGGACGTTACTTCAGCCCTCATCCCTACAGAACGAACGGGAGCGTCATTCAGAATTCATTGGGCTGTCGTTGACCTCTGGGTGACATTTCTCCCCTTCTGATGGTGCCGTGTCTCCTGGGAATCTGTCCCCTCTAGCGCCTAAATCCAACCTCGCACCTTTATGCTAGCAATAAAAAGTCTCTCGGCTTCTTTTTATTGCTTCCCTCTGTGGCCGTCTAGATCTCTGTGTGGTCTTCTGCGTGTGTCTCTCTTTCTTACGTGAACTTTCCAGGAGATATGATCTGGTTAGGTCATTTACTACTCCCCAGGGTAGTCAGCTGGTCACCGGGCAATATGGCAGGTCCATCGTAGGTAAGATTCCCACATCAGGGCCGCTTCTCTGACTGTTGGTCTGAGCTGGGCCAAGCCCTGAACCTATCGGCTGTAACCGTGGCTCAGAGCATTGACAGCCACGCGTAAAAAGCTGCTTATGGTCTGGCTTGCTGAGAAGGAGTCGGCTGTAAGAGGCACCCTGAGAATCATAAACTCTTCTCCCGCGTACCCGCAACTCTAGCCTCAGAGTATCCCAGAGCGTTGAGCCACCTGAGCACCTCGAATGATCACAGCCGGAAAGAAACTCTTGAACTTTCCCCATCAAAGTGTTCCTTTCCATCTGAATTCCTACTCTGACTTGGGTCCCTCAGGCCGTAGATCTTGAATATTCCTTCGTGCCTCATCACATGCGCCCGGGACTTCTGGCCCGCGCCTGTCTCCCTGCCATAATTCTGAGGTTCCTGCTTCTTCCTTCTCGTTGCTCTAGTTCAGGCCCTTGTCAGCACACGCCGGGTCCGTTGCAGCGTTATCCGGATCATCTTGCTGATTCTAGTCCGTTCCGAGGTAGGCACAAGTACCATTATACCTGTGCATTACCTTATCCCTTTGATATGCCGTTATCTATACCTAGAAGCTCTATCCTTCTGTGCTGGATAAACTCCCACTAATTCTTTATTGTATTTTATTTTTTGTAGATGCGTTTATAATTTTATTTTATTATTATCTTTCTAATATGAAATTTATTGTCAGATTGGTTTCCATGCAACACCCAGTGCTCATCCCAACAGGCGCCCTCCTCAATACCCATCACCCACGCACCCCACCCTCCCACCCGCCATAAACCCTCAGTTTGTTCTCAGTTTTTAGGAGTCTCTTACGTTTTGGCTCCCTCCCTCTCTAACCATTTTTTTCCCCTTCCCCTCCCCCATGGTCTTCTGTTAAGTTTCTCAGGATCCACACAGGTCCACCAATTCTTTAAATGTAGCACAAGTAACAACTCTCCCTTGAGGACTTCCCTGGCTTTCTCCTGTCTCAGCTTCTCATCGCATTGCGCTGAACCCATACCCTTCTAGAAAGCTCTATTATAGCACTTATGCACTGAATGATACTGATTGTTTTCACATCTAATGCCTTCCCCTGGGCGAAGGTTGGATGAATAATATGGATGATGAGGTTATAGGATGTTTGCAAGTTCTATCTCATGGAAACTTAGCATACGTACCTACCAAGGTAAGTACTCCTAGTGTAAATTACGACCAGTGTAAGTAACTTCCAGCCCTGACATTAATCTGAATGCTAGTTTGAACCTCGAAGGGACTTTGAATCCACATTCCTTCATTGAACCTATGCATCTTTTTCCCTATTAGAATAGTCTTCCCCGTCTTTGAGAGGGAGTGGGAATTGGGGAGTCATATGTGAGGTGTGGAACAAGTCATTCTGTCTTTCAATAAGTGAAGAAGTGGGGTTGGGGGGGCAGGTAGAGGAAGTATAGGTTAAAGAGGAAGGAAGAGCTGATTAAGTATGGAGTCCACGGAAAAGGCCCAGAAACAGTGACCAACTCACTGGCAGTGGACAGCCCCAGGATGCAGATTATGATCTCTAAATACCATTTTCCACTCAGAACAGTCAAGGCTGATTGGCAAAATGGCTGAATCCAGGACCACGATAGAGAGTGTGCAAGATGAGCCTGAAATACATTGTCATTCTAAAGAGCAAGAAAGCCAGCAGAAAGTACCAGTCTTGAGTCAAGGACTCAAAAACCAACATGAGTAAGATCCCAGGGGCCAAAAATGGGACTATTAGAGCATTAGCAAAAATACTAACTTCAGTGGGTTCAAGTATATCAAGTATGCTTAAATTCACGAGTTCATGATGATTCTAAACAAATCAACAGATCACGGTTCATCGTTGAAAATGTTGAAAACTGCTGGGCAACCAACTCATCGATTTGAAAACTGGCAAATAAAAAGAACCATCGAAGCATTTATTCTGACTCTCCTGTATTAATTGTATATCCTACCTGATGAACAAGGAAGTAATAATAGAACACATATATCATTATTTTTCAATTCCTAATGAATTTATGGATCTACTTACGGATCAGCAATGACATTACAAAAATACAATCAGAAATCACATGCCTTCTAGGGGAAGTACACATCTCCCATGATGTAGTCTTGCCAAAGATGTGAACTTGAATTTTATCAAGACTTTGGGTCTGACGCCAGTTTATAAGAAATAGGGGGGGACGGAGGAACAACTGGCAAAACTAAGACTCTGGGGAACTCCTTAGAACAAATGAATCAAGTTTTTTTTTTTAGCTGTCTGTCTTTATGTCTGTGCCTATGACCATGTGTATGACTGTGTTCCTGTCATTCTTGTATCTGTGCCTATGTCTGACTTTGTGTCTGTATCTTCTTACGTATCTATTAATGAGGAAAATATATGTAGGATGGCCCTGTGTGTTAAAAGAGAGTAAAGATACATGTAAATTAATCACAATATATGGACTTCATTTGGATTCAGATCAGTCACACTGTATAACGGCTTTTAATGTAATCAAGGAGATGTCAATGCTAATTAGGTATTTGGGAATATCAAATAATTTTTAGGTGTGATAATTACATCAAGGTTATGTTGTTTTTCTAGATACATTCGTATTTTTCATAAATATATATAAACGACCCGATATTTGGGATTTAAAAATATGTATATAAGGGCAAGGAAAAATGGGGTGAAGATGTGAATGAAACTAGATTGAACTCACTTGTTGAAGCAAAGTCATGGGCACCTGAACTTTCATTATATTCTCTACTTTTGTATAAATTTGAATTTTTTAAATTTTAGGTGTGGAGGCAAGAAAGTGTAAGGTGATTGTTCCCTTCCTTATTCCTTTTGGTACCTCCTGTTTGTACTTTATTTGTTTACTTAATTTATTTCTTAAAATGTGTATTTAATTTTGAGAGGGAGAGAGAGAGAGAGGGTGAGCGGGAGTGGGGCAGAGAGAGAGGGAGACACAGAATCCGAAGCAGGCTCCAGGCTCCGAGCTGTCGGCACAGAGCCTGTGTAAGGACTAGAAAGTCATGGATGCATAAGATGAGTAAATTCCCAGACATCTGCCCTACAGCAGAATGGACACAGTTGCCAATAACGTACTGTGCACGCACACATTGGTTAAGAGGGTAGATCTCATGTTAAGCGTCCCTCCCCCCCCAAAAACAAACAAACAAACAAACCCAAAGAGTCAAAACCCAAAAGATACACAAACAAACAAAACCAATAAAGGCACCCAAGGGAACTTTTGGAGATGATGGATATTTTCATGACCTTGATTGTGACGATGGTAACATGAGTGCCATCAAAATGTAAACACTTATTATGTGGTTTTTTTTTTTGCATATGTGTGTATCAATCACCCTTCCGTAAAGTTGGGGTGGGGGGAAAGAAAGGAAAAACGTAAAAAGAGGAATTGGGAAGAGGGATTTGTGGGCAAGGTAGAAATATGACAAGAGAGAATCTAGTAATCGCAGAAATATCCCTGGGCTTGGTGGATATTTTGCAGGTTGGATCTCAACTCTGCCACTCACTAGCTCTGTAATATTGGGGGTTTCCTAACTTCTCTGAACCTCAGTTCCCTGACCTGAAAAATAAGGGGGAAATTATATGGTCCCTAAATTTCCAGGGTTGTTGCATAAGTTAAATTTATCTCTTACTGATTTAATTTTATTTTAGAGACCGAGAAAGCACAAATGGGGGAGAGAGGCAGAGGGAGAGAGAGAGAGCTCGGGGCTCGATCCCACGACCCTGGGATCATGACCTGTGCCGAAATCCAGAGTCTCAACTGACTGAGCGACCCAGGTGCCCTGCATAAGTTAAATTTAAATGAGATAATTTATACGTAAGCACCTAATTTGGCATGGTGGGGTGCTCCGTGAGTGTTGGTTGATTGGGCAAGTGGATGGAGGGAAATCACTGGTGGAACCAGGGAGGGGCAGAGGTGGAGGAATCCACGGAGCTGGAGGAGGTCCGATTGCTAAGCAGGTCCATGCTCCAAATATCCCAGGTCTGTCGCTATGCATTGTAATTTAGTAAATCATTTCGAGCAGTGGGGTGTTTGCTTATTCAATCAAGAAGTAGATTTATGCCTAATTCCAGCGGCTCCTCTGCAAAGTGCTATGAGCTTAGGAGGCTCCCCAGCGCCCGAGCCAGATTGCTGCATGGTGATTTATGTGATCTGGGAGGCTGGCCCCACAGCCACGAGCGTAGGGCATAAATCTGAGACTTACAGAGAGCCCCGATTCAGCCTGGCACGCCTTGGCACATCACCAGCCCTGAGCCTCTTCTCGCCTGACTGTGGGTCTCGATGTTACGGAGGGCGAGGGCAAGGCCCAAGCTTGGAGGCTGCCGGGTCTCATTTGTTATTCAGCCAATAACTACTGAACACTTTCTTGCCAGGGACTTGGTACTTGGGATATAAGTAGAGAACTTGAAAGACACAATTCAGACTCGACTCTACTCCACTCATGCTCCGTTGGCAGCAATAAGCTAGACAGCCGATGATTGTGTCTCGTGTGAGAATTACTATAGTGAGGGAAACACGACATGGCGTGTGGGTGCCATATTGTGAGTTAAAAGAAATACATATTGGGGCAAACACATGACCAAGATACGTTTCTCATATATGTTTGAGAATGTCCATGGTTCTTGACTCACAGCTCCCCAAACCCTTGGAACTTCTCGAGCGATAAGAGCAAGGAGACCATCTTTTGTGATAATATTTGGTCTCTTGTCCTCAGTTCCTGAAATCTTGTCAAAGCCATAAAGGTGAAACGGACGTCTTGTTAGTCCTTACAAGTCCTTTTTTACCACAACTGAGTTGATGTGGATGAGGTGACTTTTGCAAAGCCCCTAAGGATGGGGGCTGGTTGCCAGGGGAATCAACCTTGAACAGAGCTTGGAACTCTCAGTCCCACCCCCTGATTTATGGGGAGGAGAGAGAGAAGGTGGAGGTTGAATTAATCACCAATGGCCGTTGAGTTAATCAACTAAGCCTGTGTAACAACCCCTCTGTGAAAACCCAGAAGGAGGTGGTTCAGAGAACGTCCAGGTTGGGGAACGAGAATGCTTCCATGTCCTAACCTGTTGGGTCCCACGCTCCACAGGGACAGAGGCTCCTTTGTTGGGGACATCTGTATCTCTTCATCTGGCTGTTGATTGATTTCCTTTAATACCTTTTGTAATAAACTGGTTGTCTTGTGAGTAAGCGGGTTTCCTGGGTTCTGTAAGCCATTCTAGCAAGTTCATGGAACCCAAGGAGGGGGATCGTGAGAACCTCTCAATTATAACCAGCCTGTCAGAAGCACAGGTAACCACCTGGGCTCGCGGTTGGGGTCTGAAGTGGAGGGCGTCTTGGGGGACTGAGCCCCAAACGTGGAATCTGGTGCCGTCCCTGGGTTGAGGGTGTCCAAATTGAGTTGGGTCGGAGCTATACTCTTGGAAACCATGATGGTGTTTGAGAATTGCTTGCTGGTTTGAAGAGGACACTTTGGGACTGGCTCCAGATGGAGCCTAATTTAGGGGGCAGAGGAGGTCACATCTGAGCCATTCTTGAGCATGATGGCTGGCTTTCCAGAGGAGGGGATCTTTAAGTCGAGACAAGAAGGAGAACTTCTAAGAAGGCGGCATTGCTTTCGCAGAATCAAGGAAACGAGTGAGACCATAAAAGAGAAGACGGAAAGTTCTGGAGTGGTTCATGGTTCAGTGTGGCCGAAGAGCAGAGTTATAGAGGGTGAGTGGTAGGAGAGGTGGCCGGAGTCCTGGTGGCAGGCTGGGATACCAGGTAGGAGGCAGAGAACTCCCGGTGAGAGAGGACAGTGACCTGAACTGGGGTGTGACTGGGTTCACGGGCGGGCGATAAAAGCTCACGGCGGGCCAGATACCATCCAAAGCACAGCTCTAGCGATTTAATTTTCCTTAGTCTGTGCGGTGGGGGCTACAAGCTTGCCCTTCTTAAAGAGGAGAAAAGTGAGGCTCAGAGAGGTTACGTAGCTTGCTTATGGTCACACAGCACGTAAGGGACAGAGCTGGGATTCAGAGCCGCTCAGCTTCATTTCCAAATCTGTGCTTTTCGCCCACGGGCTCGCCTGCCTTCTTAGACCACACGCTTTCTAGAAAGCCAGGGTCCAAGCTCTGTACTTCCCAGAGCACCTGGCCCAGACCCCAGCGCCTGATTGGTTCTTAATTCCTATCTGTGGAATGAATGGCTGAGCTGATGAGGTAGAGAGCCTGCCCAGCCTGGCTCTGCCCGGCTGCCCGGCCGCTTCTTGGCTTTGACCGTCGGAGCCAGTCCCTTTATTTGGCCAGGCCCGGCCCTTCCCCTCCCTAACACGGGCTTAATTAGGGAACAGGTGTCTACCCGTTGGGGGGGGGTCTCTTCGCACATCCACGCGCTGAACGGATGTGAGAGCGTTTCACGAGTGACACGGTGCGCGGCCACCCCTGGTGATTCCGGCGGTTCCCGTGGGCCGAGACCCCACGTTGAATTCCAGGCGGTATGTTTCCAGGAAGCTCCCCTTCCTGGAAGGCTCCAGCACAAATTAATTACCGTTATCTGTGCCCAGGGGCTGCGGCCGCCTGGCCATCCCTCTCTCCCTGACAGCGGAGGGTCCAGGAGCTCAGGAGCGGGCACCTCTTCCCTCCTGGTGGCCGTTCCTCTTGTCTCCCTATTTACTTCTCCTTTAATCTGCATATTATCATCAGCACAAAGCCCTCCGAATAACATCTGACAAATGACGCCTATTAAAAAAAACTGTGTGCACTTTTCTTTCACTGCCTTCTAATTTGGAATAGCATTATAACTATGCATCGCTAGACAAGCAATATTATGTTAAGAACATGATAAAATACCAGCAGCTCTGTAATGGCACCAACCAAATGGTAATTTCTGCTTCAGAAATTGGTCATTTATTTTGCTGGTCTGTTCTTACGCTCAAATTAGATGAAGTTTAATATACTGTAAAATTGAATGTATTCTGTCCTTTTCAACAAATATGGCGCGTGTGAAAATGATTTATGGCTCATGGGAGCCTCTAAAATGTTAAATAATCTCTTTTTGTGTGTTTCTTAAGGAAGTTATGGCCGGCGAGTTTAAACACAGGAAAAGCAAAACTTTATTAAGCTCCAGGCCCTGCTTCTCCCGGGATCAAGCCGCGGTGAGAGGCTGTGGCCCCGTGCGCGTTCCGTTGGGCGGTAAGAGCAGCCACATTAATTGCTACATTAATTTTCTTCTATTAACTGTAATCGGGAGGAAAGCAAATCTTCCCCAGCGAGTGTTATAATTTGCGACTTAATTTTTAATAAAGCGGTGTTGAGACCGTGGGTGCTTAGCACAGGTCATTTCTTGTGATGACTTCCGGCTTCTGGTGAGCGCTGCTGAAATGTGTGTGTGGGGGGAGGAGGTAGAGGAGGAAAGGGAGAGAGGCTCTCCCAAGGATGAAGGAGAAGGGGTCGGGGGCTCCCTTCTGGAAAATGCTTGACGTTTGCCTTTCTTCCCTGCCCCGCACGCTCCACGGCACTTCTCCGAGCTCAAGGGAACAGTCGAGAAGGCCAGATTAATGGCCACAGGATGTGGCTAGATGTTCAAGACCGTGGCCGGGCCGCAGACCCACTTTATGATTGCAGATGAGTCGTTTGGACACTCTGAGCCTCAGCTTTCTCATCTGGAGGATGGGGAGATTATAATGATGGCTGTAGCTGACTTTTTGTGGCATGTAACATGTGCCGTAGGCATGGGTTTCCGCGCTTTGCGCATGCGAATTCGTTCTGTGCCCGTGATGACCCTGTGGTGTTGGTGTGTTACCGTCTTCATTTCACAGGTGAGGAAACAGACACACAGAGATGTTACGTAACTTGTTTCGGGTCACACATCGGTGGTTGAGCTGCGGAGACAGAGTTTCATCCCACGTGGTTGGACCCTAGACTCCACGCTTTATATCAAAAGATTTTTTTTACGTTTACTTCGAGAGAGAGCGAGCAGGCATGCATGAGTGGGGGAGGGGAAGAAAGGGAGGGAGAGAGAGAGAGAGAGAGAGAGAGAGAGAGAGAGACTCCCAAGCAGGCTCTGAAATTTCAGCACAGAGCCTGATGCGGGGCTTGAACCCACCAAAGGGGAGATCATGACCGGAGCTGAAATCGAGAGTTGGATGCTTAACGGACTGAGCCACCCAGGAGTCCCAGGTCTCTTAAACTCTTGGAGCGTCAGTTTCCCCATTTCTAGCAAAGGCATGCTAGTGACGTTGACTTCCTGGTGTTGTGTTGAAAATGTAATGAGATGCTGTTTGGATCCTTAGTCCCGCGTCTTACAGAGGGCAAGTTCCTCATTCATGATTACAGTAATTATGGTAGGAATTCTTGTTCACGGGTCATCTCAGAGAAGACAGTCACCGCTGTGGATGTCTCAGCACAATTGGGAAATACTCAACACCCACAATTTGTCATTGGTTTTTCTGCTTAGCCTTTCCCTTTCTCAGGCCTGAAGATTTTATCAAGTACCTGCAAGTCTCATTGACCAGCAGGGAAAGACACGAACAGTAACCCACTGTTGCCTCTTCCTCTAAATATTCCAATTCTCTTGGTCTGGGCTGGGACCCTGGACTTGTATGCTTAATCTTGGGGGATTCTTATGGCTGAGCAAATTTGGGAAACCCTGCACGCAGTGGCGGTTCTCAACTTTAATGTGTAAGAGTCACAAGGGGCAGCATTTTTACGTTACAGAGTTCTAGTCCTCCCCCTGCGTGAAATTGAAATTCAAGGTACAGGACCCAGAATCTTCAGATTGGTTTGGTGTACTCCTGTTTTCTAATGAAAATCTCAATTTTCATCAAATGATCTTGTAATCACTTACATATGTAATCATCTCTGTATTTCTAGGGTTGAGCATGGCATTCATAATACTCAGTGAATACTGGTGGATCTATCCATCCATCTACCCATCTGTCTATCCATCCATCCACCCATCCATTCATCCATTCATTCATCTATCCTCCATCCACCTATCCACTCATCCATCCAGTCATCCATCCATCCATCCATCCATCCTTCCTTCCTCCATCCATCCATCCATCCATCCAACCATCCACCTACTTACTTGTTCAACAAATATGGTTTGAATCTCAAAATGTTCTGAGTGTCATTTCTGATGCTGAATTCCACAATGAAAGAATGTCTGAAAATCAGAGTCCTTCCTTCATAGATTTTTATAAAATCTTGAATTTATTTGGGGACAGTTTAACCTTATTCCACATGTAGTGAAACTTTTAAGTAGAAGGGGAAAGTTGTATTCTGGTCAATGTGGGCAAGTTACTTAACCTCTCGAGACCTTGGTCTTCTGGTCAGGAAACATAACGCTATCCTGAGGGTTAGCACCGATCCTTGTAGAGCACCTGGCGTGTGGTAGGGGCTTTAGAAATGGCAGATCTTATTGTTCTTAATAATAAATAGAAAAGGTTATTAAAAAGATAGCGTTAACTGGCTGTGGTTTTCTCTAATGTCCTACATGAACAGCCAGGTAATAACTCTTGATACGATTACTATGGAATCTATTAAGTTGATCTCATATGACCTGTGCTCGCTCTTTGATTTTGGAATATTTTTTCTCCTTCATGTTACCTGTTCCATGTGTGTCTTATATTTGTGGATTAATGGTTTCCACTTTGGTTCCTCCCTTTTTCTCTCGATTGCTTCTCCTCTTTGTCCCGATTGTTCTTCTTTTCTCTATTTCTTGTCTTAACTTTCCGTGTCTCCGTCTTCTGGCTTTCCTGTTGTTTATTACATCGGCACATGAATTTCTTTTCTCTGATGTTCTGTTTTCTTTGTGGTCTCTCTGCTTCATTCAGAGGCTGAAACAAGTTCTTTCTAAGAAAATTTTTTTTAATGTTTATTTATTTCTGAGAGAGAGAGAGACAGAGCATGAGCGGGGGAGGGGCAGAGAGAGAGGGAGACACAGAATCGGCAGCGGGCTCCAGGCTCCGAGCTGTCAGCACGGAGCCCGACGCGGGGCTCGAACCCACAAACCGTGAGATCATGACCTGAGCTGAGGTAGGATGCTTAACCGACTGAGCCACCCAGGCGTCCCCCGAAATAGGGTCTTAAATGCTTGCTCGTGAAAAGAGTGTGTCTCCTAATATTCATTTTCAGAGTAGATAAGACGAGTGCTTCATTTTTCTCTTTAAATCAGGGGCAGGAATGTAAGGGAATGCTCTCCCTTTGCAATTAAATCATTATTTTCTTTTGTGTGTGACTCCCAGTGGAAGTGTAACCCATTCCTGTGGATCATCGCTGATGGCAGTGGTGTATATTTTTACCGAGTGAAAGAGACAGGATATTTTCCAGATGACCTGGTTCCACCACTTACTCTTCCACTAAACTAGCTTCAGAGGTTGAGGTTGTCGTTTGACTTCCCTGGGCTTCCCTTTCACATTTACAAAGTAGGTGGGTTGTACCAAGCCTCTCGGAGCCTCTTCCTTGTACTAAAATTTCTGTGAGTCTGATTTCTGATTCATTTCCTATAGCAATGCTATCAAGTGCCAAATTTCATTAGCCTGACAAGCCTCACTAGGCATAAGCAGAAGGTATTCAATTGCAAATAGAGGACAATTGACATTATATTTTTCAATTTTCTCTGGGTCTAATGCACATTGTTAGATTTTGCTTGGCTTTTACCTTTGGAAATGTATTTCCCCAAAGTCTCAAAGGGCATGAGCAGGGCTACTTAAGTCATGGGGGGGTGTTCTCAGGACACTCTTTCCCTGTCGGCAGAGGATTTCTGTTTTTTACTCCTTGAAAAGATTGTTTTCCTGATTTCTGCGACAGTTTTTTCCACCTTTCTTGAAGTACGATTGCCAGAATTACAATATATTTGAAGTATGCAATGTGATGATTTGATACACATATAGAGGCAATAGTATATCATTTGAGCTTTTAGCAGCTGAAATGTTGTTTGCTTTTTATTTATTTAATTCTAATTTTTTTTTTGCAGTTTAAAAAAAATTATTTAAATTCAAATTAGTTAACGTACGGTGTAGTCTTCGTTTCGGGAGTAGAGCCCAGCGATTCATCACGTCCATATAACCCCCAGTGCTCACCCCAGCAAGTGCCCTCCCTAATGCCCGTCACCCATTTAGCCCATCCCCCCCACCCCCCTCCCCTCCAGCAGCCCTCAGTTTGTTCTCTGCATTTAAGAGTAGCTTATGGGTTGCCTCCCCCTCTGTTTGTATCTTATTTTTGCTTCCCTTCTCCAGTGTTCATCTGTTTGCTTTTTAGAGCCAAGCGGGTGACTCTGAGAACTTACCTGATCCCGCTGAGTCTCCAGTCTCCATATTTGTGCAGCGCTCTGGATATAACCCCATTATGAATCCCTCTGATTGTGGAGTCAGGTCCCAGTCAGAAGGCCCATTGAATTCTTCATTTCCTCCCACGGACTCTCTTCCTGTATTACCAGTTTCAGGTACCCCCGCTGAGATCTAATCAGGTGCTCAACCCGGAGATCTCCCGCACGCCTCTCTCTGCTTCTCCCTTCCCGTCGAGGTAACCACATCCCATCAGGTTCAACCTCAGAGTCATTTCTTGGTTCAGAATTCTCTTCGCTGTCTCTATTGCCATTATTTTAGCTTAAACTCCGATGTCCCACCTGAATTCCTGCAACTACCTTCTAATCGGCTTCCATACTTCGGTTACCGCCTCTTTGCCAGACGGAGATTGATATTTGCAGCCTGGAAACTTTCAATGGGCCCCCGGGGCTTTTGTGGTGAAGTCAGAACTCTGTGGGGTGTCCACAAGGCCCTCCACAACCTGCTTCTTCTCTGCGGCTTTAATTTTCAAACGCTGTTGGGAAAGCGACGTTCTCTTTTTGATACACAGCTAAGCTCACACAGGATGTGACCTTGGAGCCCCCGGTGGCCATCTTGTAGGGACAACCCATCTAATAAAGAAGCCAACACAGACGAAGGCAGAATTATGACTCAGAGAGAAGGCGAGAAGAGAGAAAGAGAGAGAGCACATAACGGCATTATTTGTTACGATATGTAGATTAAAGATGTAGATTCGACCATGCCTAAAGCTTCCTTCAACTTCTGTCATATAACCAATAGGTTTCTTGGGGGGGGGGGTGCTCACATTAACGTTCTTTGGAGATTCCTTCTTTTTGCAACCCAAAGAGAACAAACTAATTTAAATTCTTTATCTTTTTGTCTAAATGCACTTAAAGACGACTTGAGTTATCCAGTGTCTTTCAGAAGGGGCAATAATTTTTTTTTTCAAAACCCCGGGTCAAACTATTCTTAGTCATTCTTTCATTAACCACCAAATCCAGGGAAACTTCTGTTAGAGTACGATATGTATGTTGCGGGAATAGCGGCGGGAGCTACAATATTAATAATACCTTCTATTTGTTGAACACCTATTATACATCAGACTCTTTAGACACATGTATATTTTTATAATTTTTTTTAATTTGAGAGAGAGAGAGAGAGAGAGGGCATGTGAGTGGGAAAGGGGCAGAGAAAGAGAGAGGGGGAGAATCTTAAGCAGGCTCCATGCTTGGTGCGGAACTCCACACAGGGCTCGATGCCACGACCCTGGGGGATCATGACCTGCGCCGAAATCAAGAGTCATACGCTCACCGACGAAGCCTCCCAGGTGCCCCTTTTTTATATATTTTTCTTATTTTAGAGAGAAAGAGAGAGGGAAGAGAGAGAGAGAATCCTAAGCAGGCTCTTAAATGCAAAGCCCATTGTGGACACATTCTATCTAATCATTGTCTCAATCCATGTGATAGAGAATTAACTTTATTTTACATCTCAAAAGTGGGGGTCTAAGAAGTTAAGTATCATTAAAATCACATACCCAATGGATGAGGTAATGTGGCTTCAAGTCCACGTTGTGTCTGCTTTCCGAATAAATATGTATTACATTATACCATACTATTCAAACTGTAGACTGGAGCTGTGTTCCCCGTGTGAAAGAAGAAAACAACATCGGCTGAGCACTTCCCGCGTTTCAGACACTGGTGTTTTCATAGATGTTAATTCGTATATCGTCTTATTTCATCTTAAAATCCTATGAAGTGTTACCAACCCAAATTTACAAATAATGGAAATACGCAAAGACCAGGAAATTCCAGAGCAAGAAAGTGGTTAATCTTGGGATCCAAACTCATGAATATCCGAAATCAAAGCTCATGATTTGTTTTTCTGATTATTCCTGTTGATTCCTTAAGGACGTTCAAAACCAAACCACCTAAATAATTAGGGTGCCATAAAATTTATGCCGTTGGATTAACATGTAAGGGCATTTAACATACCAAGGGAAAAAAACAACTGAAATGACTATTGATCCACCTTTAAAAGAACACTCATCTGTTTAAAGACTCAAGATCCCAGGGGCGCCTGGGTGGCGCAGTCGGTTAAGCGTCCGACTTCAGCTCGGGTCACGATCTTGTGGTCCGTGAGTTTGAGCCCCGCGTCAGGCTCTGGGCTGATGGCTCAGAGCCTGGAGCCTGCTTCCGATTCTGTGTCTCCTTCTCTCTCTGCCCCTCCCCCCTTCATGCTCTGTCTCTCTCTGTCTCAAAAATAAATAAACCTTAAAAAAAAATTAAAAAAAAAAGACTCAAGATCCCCACGTCTAACATGTGGGTATAGGACTTGATGACCTGAAGCTTCTTTCCGGCTGTAAAAATGTATAGTTCTATGATATGTCAATTGGCCCATCATTTGGTATTATTTAGACTTAGGTTTTGCAGGAAGTGAGAGAGACTAAAGTAACTTAACAAATAGAAGAAGTTCATCTCTTTCATGTAAAATTGAGGGGAAGGCCGTCTAAGGCTGGTATGGTGGTTCTATCCCACAGAATGTTCAGGGACCCAAGCTCCTTCCAGAAAACTTCACCTCCGTCCAGATCCAAGATGGTGGCTATGTCTCCACCCAACACGTTCATGTTCCAAGCAGCAGGTGGGTACATGAACAACAGTAGAAAGGACAAAGTGTAAATTACCCCTGTCTTTTTAGAAAGCTGTCACATGACACTTCCACTCTACGTTTAATTGGTTAAGACTTAATCACATGACCACACTTAACCGCACAGGAAGCTGGACAAAAAGTCTCCCTCTCCCATGTTATCATGTTCCCATTACCAGTCGGTGGCGGGGGGGGGGGGGGGGGGGGGGGGAAGCAACAGATAGCGGAGAAAACTATTCATTTATACCGCACGTGCTGGTTTGTAAAGAATACGTTATTGAAAAGAACCAACATCTTTGCAAAAAATTGAATGCTACTTAAATGTTAAATCTAAGTGAGACCTGAAAACTAAGGCTTGGTTTTGTGAACGAATCTCACGAGAAACAATCCAAAAATCGCCAATCGGTGACCATTCTTCAATGTTTCGGAAGGGAGACAAATTGATTGACTTCCCTTGGGCAAGCTATTTCCTTAAACCTCATATTCCGTGTTCTTCAAACGATGATAATAATACCTACGTTCTAGGAGTTTTGTGAGAACAAGGATGATGTTAGTGAACAACCTACACAAGGACGATTTGTTGTTACAGATTTGGTTTTTAGAGAAAATGTGATGCAGTCATGCCCCACACAAAGGTTTAAACCTATCAAATGATAGTAGGAGCTAGTTCCTCTTTGGTTTCTAGCAATGGCAACCGCATTGGTCCAAGTTCTCCAGGGAAATAGAACCACTAGGGTATATATAGATACATATATATGAGGAGATTTGATACAGGAATTGGCTCGTGTGGTTACAGAGGCGGAGGAGTCCCATGATCGGCCATCCTTAAGCTGGAGAACCTGGAAAACTGGTAGGATAAGGCCAGGATGGGAGGGAGGAGGGGTGTAGGAGGTGGGGACTCAGGATGTAAGTCCCCGTCTGAGTCTGAAAGCCCAGGAACCAGATGTCTCGGCTCAAGGAGAGAAAGAGAGAGAGAGTGCACATGGGAGAGAGTGAGCAAGTACAAATTCATCCTTCCTCCACCTTCTATTCTGTCTGGGCTCTCAGTGAATCGGATGTTGCCTAACCACACCGAGGAGGGCCATCTGCTCTACTCAGTTCACCAATTCAAATGCTATTTTCTTCCAGAAACACCCTCGCCGACACACCCAGAAATACCATCTTACCAGCTCTCTGGGCATCCCTTAGCCCGGTCAAGCTGGCACATTAAATTAACCATCACGGCAACCCAATTTAACGAGGCCCACCATGTCTAAAAGGGAAACTGACTGATCGGCTGTCATGATTTCAGGCACGGCAGGATTTAGTTCAAGTGATATTTACCAAGGTTTTCTCTTCCTTCTCCTCTTTGACTCCCTTCCATCTCTGTTGGTGTGATTTTCATCACGGTTCTCCTCTTCTGCCAAAGGTGGCTCCTGGGGCAACTGTCTTGCCATTTCATCAGTTCAGGTAGAAAGTGCCTCTTTCCCAATCCATCCTGGAAAACATCCTTGGCGTCAACCTCCTTGGTTCCAGCTGGGACACACGCTGATACCTGAACCAACCACTGACTCCCCATTAGACAGAATAAGCTTGTTGACTGTCTGATTTTATCAGCCGCCTATGGTTGGAGAGTCGCTTCCCACTTTAGCACCGCGTGCTGTGACCAGAAGAGGTGCTAGTCAGATAATCATGCAACGGGTTGAACGTAGAAATGAGTTTCTTCACCCTTCTCCCTTTTATAAATTTAGAAGACCCTTCGACTCTAGAGAAAATACACAGATAATCTATTTCTGCCTCTCATTTTATATACGAGCAGAACTAAAAGGGTAGTGACTTGCCCAGTGACATAAAGCTGGTTAGTGACAGACACAGGGTGAAAACCCATCTCGTTTGATTCCGGTTCAGTGATTTTCTTCTCTCTATAACTCTGACTCTTTATAAAGGATAACTAATCATAATCCAATTTGTGATAAAGCTGACCAGTTGCTTTTTCCCCTTCTTTAAGCCACTGATACTTTTCTCTCAAGCACTTTTCCTGGCTTTTGATTTGGCTCATAATTTGAGCTGCAGAGCACAGGGCCAGCAGAATAAGAATCTAGTCCCATGGAAATCTCGTGTTGCTTTACTGAAACTCGGGAACCGTGTACTTGGGTTTCTCATTTTTATTTCCCAGATCTGTGACTTAAAAATCCCTCTGGAAAAAATTACTATTTGATCAGATGAGCATTATTGAAAGTCATATTCTTCCTCTGAAAAGAACAGATTTATTGAAGAAAGGGCAGCAAATACAGGCAAGCGATATAACCTTCATAACTCCACTACCCGGCAACGGTCATTATTAATATGCTGGTGTATAATGATATTATATCATGGGTCATATACGTATTGCTCTGTAACTTGCTTTTCTCACTTAACAGGATGTTCTAGCCATTTTGCAAGTCAGTAATTATACATCTCTATCACCAATTTGAATGGTTTTAGAATACTTGACTTGACTAAACAAACCCTCGTTTACTTAAACTATTCTCATGTCGTGAGGTGTTTCCTTGTTTTTTTGGCTGTTATGAACAGTACCGTGATGAGTATCTTTTAATGTGCTTTGGGTAATATTTCAGTTGGGATCCCTTGGTCTTAAGGAACAGAGCGGCTGAAATTAACAACACAAGAAACAATAGGTGTTGGTGAGGATGTGGAGAAAGGTGTTGGAGGAATGCAGACTGGTGTAGCCACTCTGGAAAACAGTATGGAGGCTCCTCAGTTAAAAATGGAGCTACCCTATAATCCAGGAACTGCACTGTTAGGTATTTACCTGAAGAATACAAAAATACTGATTCAAAGGGATACATGTACCCCAGTGTTCATAGCGTTATCTACAATAGCCGGACTGTGGAAAGAGCCCAAATGTCCATTGACTGACGAATAGCTAAAGAAGTTGTATATACGTACACACACACACACACACACACACACACACACATACACACACACAATGGAATATGGCCCAGCCATAAAAAAGAATGAAATCGTGCCATTTGCAATGACATGGATGGAGCTAGAGAGTATTATGCTAAGCAAAGTAAGCCAGAGAAAGACAAATACCGTATGATTTCACTCATATGGAATTTAAGAAATAAAACAAGGAGTCATCGGGGGAAAAAAGAGAGAGGCAAACCAAGAAACAGACTCTTAACTATAGAGAATAAACAGATGGTTACCAGAGGGGTGGTGGAGGGGGAGAAAGGGTGAACGAGGTGATGGGGATTAAGGACAGCACTTGTGTGATGAACACCTGGTGATGTATGGAAGTGTTGAATCACTAAACTGTGCACCTGAAACGAATACGATAGTGTATGTTAACCAACTAGAATTTAAATAAAAACTTGAAAAAAAAGAGAGACACAAGTCAATCGTGGCTAGCTTGAAGGGAGGGAGAATCTATTGGAAGTGATTAAGATGACCCACGAATTTGAACCACGAAGTGAAAAAGTAAACATCACAAAGGGGGTGGATCTGGGAAGCCCTGAGGGTCCAGGTAAAATGCAAAGTCGATTGAGGCCACTACCATGAACAGGAATCAATGCAGCCATCTTATGACCTTGACCACCCCCCACGGAGGTCCAAGGAAGAGGGTCCTTAAGGTTTTCCTTGTGGCCGTGTCCCCCATTTGGCCAAGACAACGCATGACATCTTTATCGCAGTTCTACCCAAATTGCAAAGAGAAATCATAATTTTCCAAAGTAAAATCCAAGGGCTTTCATTAGGAAAAAGGGAAGGGATCCCGGGCAACTGAAAATGGCACCATCATTCACTTGTCTGAATCTCTCAGAGATTAAATGGAGACTAAGCGATTCGTTTGGAGAATAAAACTCATTTGAAAAAATCTTCTAAATAACGCAAAAAATTATTGGCAACTGCAAAGCTAATAAAGACAAAGTTATTATGCATAATAATAGATTTATGAATAGGTTGTTAGAAATCCCAGGAGGTTTGTCTCCGTCTGCCTTTCATATTATATTTTAGAATTCCATCCAGAGACAGAGGGAACGTGGGTAGAGCTTCATGACAAAACTCATCACTCTGTGCTCCATGAAATATGTAGCTTAAAGTAACAGGTTCCAAAGAAGAGGGTGAATGCATTTATTTAATTGTAAAAAAAAAACAACAACAGAAATAACTGGAATCTTTTGAACTCTGATTCTTATGCTTAAGTACAGTTATGTAAAACTTAGAGAGACAGTCTAGCAGAAAGGTTTAGAACAAAGGGTTTGGGCCCAAACATACCTCCTTTGAGTTCAGGCTCTACCAGTCCCGAGCCTCTTTACTCTGTGTTAATATCTTAACTTTAGTTTCGTCGTCGGTAAATACGTCTAATATTAGTACCTACCTGATTGGGTTATTGCGGAGATGCAATGAGATAATTCTGACATGGACTTTTAGCGGGCGCTCAGCCAACATCGGCTCTCGCTTTGATTTATTACCAGTGGAGCGAAATGGCTTCAGTCCTCCCTAAAGGGATGCAGGATTCCCCATCATTCTGCAAACATCACATTTGGAAAATGATCCCAGAGGACTCATAGCTGAGAAGAAACTGCTGGATGTCCACACAGGGATAAGCCT
Source organism: Prionailurus viverrinus (assembly GCF_022837055.1). NCBI lineage: Eukaryota > Metazoa > Chordata > Mammalia > Carnivora > Felidae > Prionailurus > Prionailurus viverrinus. The sequence continues at coordinate 21,170,555 of NC_062576.1, read as the reverse complement.
CACGTATTCCGTCTTCTGGACGGTGTTACGAGGGGCATTTTTAAGCCAACCTTCTCCCTCGGCAGGGACTACACAACAGCCATCCTTATGATGGTTTGGAATAGTCTTACTCCCTCATTTTACTTCATTTTAAAGTATTTTTTTTTACTTAACCAAATATAACTTTGCACAAAAGTCCATAAAAGGGATGTGTGTAGCTTAAAATAACACCTATGTATCTATGACTTAGCTTGGGCAATAGAACATTGAGCATTATCAGAACCTGCAAGGTCATCCTATTTCTTTCCGACTATTTTCTCATTTTCTGCCCTCTTAGAGGTAAATTCTGTTATTCATTCCTGCCTGTCATAGATTTTCCACAGAGGTATGCATTCCCAAACACTGTTTGTTTGTTTTGCCTGTTTCAGAAAATATACACAGGATCGTACAGAATGCATTGTTTTAGAACTCAACTTTGTGCGGTTCAAATTATAATTTGAGATCTATGCCTGCTTCTTTGTAGTTCATTCTTTCGCATTACTGTCGGCATTCTGCTGTACAAACGCACCACAATTCATAGACACATTCTCTGTAGATGGATATTTGGAATATTTGTTTTTTATTATAACAAATGCTGCTGCTATAAAAAGTCCTTGAACGTGTCCGACAGAACACGCATGCGAAAATTTCTCTAGAATGCATATCTGTGAGTACCTACGAGTGGAATAGCTGGGTGTTGACAACGCGCATGTGTAACTCTATCCTGTAAGGATGGATCATTTCCTAACTGCGTGTACCAATTTACATGTCCACTAGCTCTGAATGTTCCTGTTGTTCCAACATCCTTGCCGTACCTGAGGATGTTAGACTTTTTGCTCCCCAATATTGCCAGTCTGATGAGGTAGACTGGTATCTCAATAAAGGTTCTTCATCAGTAAGGATGTTAGCAAATTTTAATATACTTATGGGCTGTCCATGTTTCCTTTCCTTTCCTTTGAAAGTTCGTTTTTCTAGTGTGAGAGTTTTTTCTTTTTCTTGTTGATTTGCAGAAGCTCATTGCATATTATGGATATACAGGCTTGTTGGGTGACTCATTAGGCGGATATGGTCTCAGTTTGTGGTTTATCTTTTTACTTTCTTTATGCTATAAAAATGGTGTTGTTTGCGGAGCTGGAGTGGAAGCTGGGCATCCAAATAGTTTCTGAGACATTTTCTGCTAGATCTCTGTGTGATGTGCTGTATCACCTGGGCTCTTTTCTCACTATTCTTGTCTAAGTGCTCTCTCTCTCTCTCAACCAGTAATGGGTTACAGTCCTGACTCTCATCCAGCTTACTTGGAGCCTTTGACCTAAGTGTCAGGTTCTGCTTCCTGTGCTTCAGTTACCCGGAGCCTGGGGACCAGGCACCAGAGCCTGTCCTGCTTGTATGGCTTTGCGAATCACACGCCCCAAGAGCCTTTCTTGCTGAAATAGACAGGAAGCTTCCTATAGTTCAAACACATTCGTGTGGGCAATTTGGAACCTTTAAGATGATGAAGAAAAACCTACAGTGTGGACCATGGCCATCTAGACTTCTCTGACATGTTTGAGAGACAAGTGAATGACTTCACATCTGTCACTGTCCAAGCCTCGTCCAATCTGCTTCCAGAACATGGCTGGAGCTTCAGATACAAAATGGCTAAAAAATTCAAGTGGTTTCTCAACTGTCAACTCTATAATAAGCCTGTATGTAAATGTATATATGTTTATGTGTATGTTTCTCATTTTATAGATGTATATATGTGTGTGTGTAGATATAGGTGGATATACATATTCATTTCATCGTTGTCCATATTCCAGAACCCATCATGACGTGGTAGGAATTAGAGGAGATAAGGCTGTTAGGGAATTACATGTGACAGTCTCACTGATTAGGTCCCATGTTGCTTCAGGACAGAGGACTGACCTACAGACGATTCTTCAGTGCCTACGTGTTGCTTAGAACTTTGTTGTAGCCATTTTTGATAAACTATCTCAAATCACAAAGTGATCTGCATAAGATTCTTAGAGATGACCAAGCTGGGAGCACCCACAGAACTCTAGCCCAGTCTCTGGATTGCGGTGACCAGAAAGGAGATCAGAGAAGAGGAGTTGTCAGCTGTAAGACGTGAAATTCAGACTCAAGTCTCTTCGATCACAAAGGTCTTACTATTAGTGATTTGCTATAAAGCTGCGTTCCAACATCTGTATCTGTCGGTCAGACTCCTGTATGTGCTCAGTGCTGCTCGGGATAAACTCATCCGCTATCTTTTCTTTAGGGCTTCTGCTTAATGACCAGATCTACAGTCAGTAGGATGTAAACACACAGACCTGGAACAGGGCCCCTTCCATTTTCTGAGCCTGGACCATATTTCCCTCATGGCCCCCGACCCCCGACCCTCCTCCATCTTCTTTTAGGCCTTTTCTGAAGGCCCCCTTCCACGGAGGCCTTTGCTGGACCTCTCCGTAGGCAGATTCTCTCGCTTTAGGCTCTCTTGGCATTAGATACTTGGTCCTTCACAAACCTCATCAGCCTAGTGATGATAGATGATTATTGTCTTTCCTTTGCACATAGCAGAGACCAGGTCTGCCTTGTATACTGCTGTGTTCCCAGGACCTAGGTGTGTGCATGAAACATAGGTGCTGAATTGACATGTACTGAATGAATGAATGAGTAAACGAATAATGGGGAGAAAGTTAGGGCCAGGACTCAGTGTAGAAACTGCGTCTCCCAATTTCTAGAGCCAGCACATTCGCTTCCATCCCCACAGACTTATTTCAGCCCTCTGGACTCTTTCTGGGTATGCCCAGAGGGCGCCATCTCTATTCTTTCCCATGTGAGCATTTGGCCCTTTCACTATGTTTTTCTAGGAAAATTCCCCAAGTATTTTTTGCTTACGCCAGGCCCCGCCCTGTGCTTGGATTGACAGACAAAGAGCATGAACACTACTCTTGAAGGACTTAGACTTTATTGTAGGAATTAAAACAAAGTGAAACACCCAACACTTCCTGATACATGGAAAGAGCTCAGGAAATGGTAACTATCTGCAGAAGGGGCACCCCAGGAAATGGGGATAATTCCCAACTCCGGGAAAATTAGTCCACCATCAGTCTTTGCTCCATGACATGGTGATTCCTGGAAAACCAGTTGGCTGGTGAGTTGTGAGTTGTGAGTTCTCCCTGGAGAACCAGTTGGCTCTCCTTTCCTTCCTCTATCCCTCCTTCTCTCTTCTTCTCTTTCCTTCCTTCCTTTCTCCCTTTCTCCCTCCCTCCCTTTTTCTCTTTCCTTCCTTGCTTCCTCCCTCCCCCTCTCCCTTTCTTTCTCTTTCCTTTCTCTCTTTCTTTTGTCTTTCTTTCTTTCTTTCTTTCTTTCTTTCTTTCTGGATGTTTTATGTATTTTAATATATAAATTCCTCATCCTGCCATTCCCTGTATTTAATTTTTATTTACTAAAAATTGTTTAAATATTTAAGCATCGTTGACATAAAATATGATATGAGTTTCTGGTGTGCAACATAGTGACTTGACAATTCTATATGCTCGCGATACTCACCATGTGTAGTCACCATGCAGCATTACAGTATTACTGATTACATTCCTTATGCTGTACCTTTTCATCCCTGTGACTTATTTATTTTATAAGTGGACGTTGTACCTTCTAATCCCCTTCATCTATTTCACGCACCCCCCACCCCCTCCTCTGTGGCAACCACCAGTTTGCTTTCTGTGTTTATTAGTCCGTTTGCATTTGTTTGTTTGTTATGTTTTTTAGATTCCGTATATAAGTGCAATCCTAAGGCACTTGTCTTTTTCTGACTTCCTTCACTTAGCATAGTACCCTCCGGGCCTCTCCATGTTGTCACAAATGGCAAGATTTCATTCTTTTTTATGACCGAGTAATATTCCATTGTAGAAACAGAACCATATAATCTTCTTTTTTTTATGTTAAATATAATTTACCGTCAAATTGGTTTCCATACAACACCCAGTGCTCATCCCAACAGGTGCCCTCCTCGATGCCCATCACCCACTTTCCCCTCTCCCCCACCCTTATCACATCGTCTTTATCCATTCATCTAGGGATGGACACTTGGGCTGCAAATATCTTTTTTTTTTTAATTTTTATTTATTTATTTATTTATTTTTTCAACATTTATTCATTTTTGGGACAGAGAGAGACAGAGCATGAACGGGGGAGGGGCAGAGAGAGGGAGACACAGAATCGGAAACAGGCTCCAGGCTCTGAGCCATCAGCCCAGAGCCCGACGCGGGGCTCGAACTCACGGACCGCGAGATCGTGACCTGGCTGAAGTCGGACGCTTAACCGACTGCGCCACCCAGGCGTCCCTGCAAATATCTTTTCAAATTCGTGTTTTCCCGTTTTTTGGGGGGGGGAGGGGTACATACCCAGCAGTGGAATTAGTGGATCATATGCTATTTCTATTTTTAATTTTGTGAGGAAACTCCATACTGGCTCCCACAGTGGCCACACCAACCTGCATCCCCCACACCAGTGACCAGGGCTCCTTCTTGACGTTGAGAAGGACGTATCCGCGACATCAGCACTAATGCGTGCTTCTGCAGGCGACAGCACTTGACTGGTCTCCTGTCCATCTCGCTCTTTAGCAGAGTTGAAATTAGTCGAGCACCTTTCTGTTTTACAAGCTGTTCCACTCGGGGTCGAGGGGGAGATAGTGATGAATCTGACACCCCTCCATTAGGTCAGTCAGAGTGGAAAAGGGACTCAAATGGGTCAAACTTGTTACATAAATGGAATTGTGTGTGTGTGTGTGTGTGTGTGTGTGTCCCTTCTTGTGCTTAGTGTTCGGTTTTTAGGGTTCTTCTGGGCCATTTCATATATCATTATGGTGTTCCTTTTTGCTGCCGAATAGTATTTTGCTGTATGGATATACCATGGGTGTGGGATGGGGTCGAAGGTTAACTATAACCAGGCATGAAAGAATATTATTAGGGTGACGATAATGCTTTAAAATCGGCTTATGGGGAGAGTGCTTAGGTGGCTCAGTTAAGCCTCCGACTTTGGCTCAGGTCATGATCTCACAGTTTGTGAGTTCCAGCCCCCTCTGTGCTGAGAGCACAGAGCCTGCTTGGGATCCTCTGTCTCCCTCTCTCTCTGCCCCTCCCCTGCGTACTCTCTCTCTGTCAAAAACAAATAAACATTAAAAAAAAAATAAAAAATTCGATCACGGGGATGGCTTCACAACTCAGTGAATTTATTACAAATCATTAAATTATGCGCTTAATCCTGGTCAATGTCATGGTCTGTAAATATTATCTCAACAAAATTGCTAATGAAAAAATGAAGTGCACAGAAAACTCAGAATGGGGGGATCATTTCTGCCTCTGGATATTAAGGAAGGCTTCATGGAAGAGGTGTCACGTATGATGGGCTTCATAAATTGTATTTGCTGTGAGCGCTAAAAAGTGTCTGAATGCCTGCTATGACCCCTTCCTATGGCGTCTCCCGAATCCCCAGAAGACTTCCTTGTACAAAGGAGGTAGCCTAGACCCAAGTGTGGAGGGACTTGCTTAAGAGCACCCAACTCGCATGTGGAGTCCCCATCTCCAGCAAGGCAGCCCCTGCCTGTAACCACCCTGAGCCCCCCTCTGCCCGCGCTTCTCGATCTCTGGCAACAGGAGAATGGGGTGGTTTTTGCGAACCATCTATCCTCATCTTGTTTGCTGAAAGACGACCTAATTTGCTACTATCTAACCGAATTCAAACTTGATAGCGAGGCGACATAATAAAAACACCCTCCTAATAGTGCGCTGCTTCAAGGCAAATGACTTGAAGGGAAGGGAAATTAGAGTCCCGCTCTCCAAGCGCATATGGAAAAGCTGGAGGAGACGAAGCGCCATAACGTTGATTTCAATTACGTCCTAACCTTCAGCGTGATGATGTGACATTATACCCCTCTGTCCCCCGGCTGCGGATGCACCCTCACTTTTATTTCTCCTGTTAAAGATGAGCTTTGTTGTGGCCCATCGATCTCTGCAAATATGCTGCTGTTTACAACTTGGATAATCTTTGTGTAATCTGCAGGAGTAATTGGATTCCTACAAACGTGGCTGAATTTTCAACATCCCTGAGATGGGGAGGAAGTGGGGAATCTGACACGATGAGCGCTCCCCCCCCCCCCCCCCCCCGGGCAATTGCAGAAGTCTCTTTTGTTCTCTAGTTAAGGCTGACCTTTTCTCTCCGGTTTGAAAGGTTATGTCCTAATAAGTTTGGCCACTGTAACAGAAAGGATGGGGTTCCTTTCAATGAAACAAGGCTGTAAAAGTCACAGCTCTCTGGCTCCTGAGATGCCATCGCTGCTACGGCCCGTCATTATCTGACTCAAGAAAATCAGGATGAAGGGGTTCTCCTCTGTTTAAAAAAAAAAAATTTCTCTCTTCTGCGAACACAGAGACAAGAACGCACGCGCATGCGCGCGCCTACACACACGCGGGCGCCCCCGATTGACGCCCCTTTTGTCAATGGCTTTCGTTCTTTCCCATCAACGTGGGTACTTGGGACCAAAGAGGATAGTGCTGCCTTCTTATCTTGATTCTGCCACTTGCTAGCCCGCTAACCTCGGGCAAAGGAAACTCTGGGGGCCTCGGTTTCCCCATGCTTTAAATGGGGGGGTCCCAAGACAGTTTACATTGTAGAGTTGTCACAAAGCTGCATTTGTCAGTTTGTAAAATTCTCGGAGCACTGGCACGGGGCGGGCATTCGTGTTTGTGACCTCAACTCAGCAAGAGGAGAAAAATGGCACGCAGATGCATTCCTGCCAAAGCAAAGGGTGCGGCTTGCTTGGTGTTTTCAGGTTATTCTCAGAAAGGTAGAAGCTTGAAAAGAAGGAAGCCACGTGAAGGAGGGTGTCTCTGGGCCCCGGGGACAGAGAGGCTTTGGCGCAGATGAGATCCCATGTGCCACAGCATCCCTAACAGCAGGGACTCCACCTCTAAGACCCAAGAGCATCCAGTGTTGGGTCCCATTGTGAATGGAGTATTTTTACCCTTTTTAAAAAGCTTTTTAATTTTATTTCAAGAGAGAGAGAACCAGCAGAGAGAGGGGGGGACAGAGGATCCAAAGAGGGGCTCAGCTGACAGCACGGAGCCCAATGCAGGGCTCGAACCCACGAACTGTGAGATCATGAGCTGAGCCGAAGTCTAAGGCTTAACCGACAGCCACCCAGGCGCCCCTGGATTATTTTTACTCTTAAAGAAGTGAAGGGAGTTACCTTATGATTTGTTCTTATCATAGCAATTTTCAGATAAGAAGGTGTGAAGTTTCAGCGATAAGAAATTGTCGAAAATAATTAAAACATATCCATTTAGGGGCGCTTGGGTGGCTCAGTCGGCTAAGCATCCGACTTCCGCTCAGGTCACGATCTCACGGTCCGGGAGTTCGAGCCCCGCGTTGGGCTCTGGGTTGATGGCTCGGAGCCTCTCTGCCCCTCCCCCATTCATGCTCTGTCTCTCTCTGTTTCAAAAATAAACTTAAAAAAAAAAAAATAAAAAAATAAAACAAATCCATTTAATAGAAGTTACTAAGATGAGAGCATAACTTTGGGCATTGTTATGGAGAGATGCTAATGATACATTGTTAGGAGTCTATTTTTGAAAATGAACCTGTATTTAGCAAAATGGATGGATGGGTATATGACAAGTAGTAGTTTTACTTGGGTTGCAGGATTATGTGTGATTTTGTTCTTTCTTCCTTTTTGCTTTTTCATATATTTCTTGTTTCCTCTCTCATTCCTTAACCATTGTGTAAAAGCTCTTGTTCCATATTTAAAATGTATTTTCTTTTTTTTTTTTTTTTATTTATTTTTGGGACAGAGAGAGACAGAGCATGAATGGGGGAGGGGCAGAGAGAGAGGGAGACACAGAATCGGAAACAGGCTCCAGGCTCCGAGCCATCAGCCCAGAGCCTGACGCGGGGCTTGAACTCACGGACCGCGAGATCGTGACCTGGCTGAAGTCGGACGCTTAACCGACTGCGCCACCCAGGCGCCCCAAAATGTATTTTCTTTAAAATATATATTTTTTAAAATTTTATTTGAGAGAGAGAGAGAGTGCAAGTGGGGGAGAGGGGCAGAGCGACAAAGAGAGAATCTTGAGCAGACTCCTTGCCCAGCGTGGAACCCGACATGGGGCTCGATCCCACAACTCTGGGATCCTGACCTGAGGGAGGGGAGGGAAGGAGCCAAAGGATCCGAAGTGGGTTCTGGGCTGACAGGCCGGCAACAGGGAGGCCAACGTGGGGCTCGAACTCGTGAACCGAGAGGTCATGACCTGAGCGGAAGTCGGATGCTTAACCGGCCGAACCTCGCAGGCGCCCGGAGATGGTTCCGCACCTAAATAGGCAGCTGACCTTGGAGGTGGTGTAGACGCCACATGCACATGTTTTGATGTGATGTGTCTCTTGCCGTTAGTGTGCGTTTTGCTGCCCGCCAGCTTCTGGGGGTGCGCTGTCAGGGGCTCAGGAACAGCAGTGGGGAGACCGGATGTGAATGAAGACAGGTGATGGGCGTAGCGGCCCCCCCCCCCAATAAGGTGATCCATGCAGCTCACAGGGAACTACAGCTTAGCCCATGCACAGTGACAGCTAATCTGCTTCCTGTGCCTTTAATAGTTTCGGTGGCCCCTTTTCCCAAGCATGGTGTTTGTGAGCTTTGCTCTGATTGGCCCGGCTCAATCTAGCTGGCCAGGAGTTGGAAAGACACCAGTTCTCCATCTCACTCACTTATTGCCGTGCTCCAGCCCCTCGCTGACAAGCCAGCAGCCTTTGTGACACCAGGGATAGTCATTGGTGACTCCTTGGCCATGATAAGACCTGGGGCATAGCGATATCTGCGGTGGGAGCTCTGTCACGCTACTGACTGGATCCTCTCTTTTAAGGGGCTCTCACTTTCTACTTGACTTTAGCATTGCAAAAATAAATATGGATTTCGATGGGAGGGTTTGCCTTGTCTGGAGCACACCATTGCAGCCTGGGAGGAATGATGGTGTCCACCATTTCTGTGCTGTGGCATACAGCCTTCTTGGGTGCGTACAGACCGAGAGCCCTGAAGTTAAAACCGGTCTCACAGAGGCATGGTCTCACATTCAAGTTCTCCCCTGCAAATGCATTCCGTTTATTAGAGAACTGGTTCATCCATTAGCGATGGCGTGAGAAAGCCAGGAGAACACCCAGCTCTGAGGTTGGATTGCCCGGAGAGGTGCGATCACGTTTTATCTTCCAGAATATAGGTTGTTAAGAATCCAACTGTCCATTTTTGCATCAGTGGGATAATCGTCCGAGGCGTTACCTCCATAGAGCTTGGCGTACTGGTGTATTTGGAAGAGTGCTCATGTGTCTTGTTCACGTTCTAGGAATCTTATTTGGGAATTTAGCATGCCTACCAATTCAACGGACATAGAAGGGAGAAATGGCCTTTGGCGTGTGGCCAAATAGAGAATGACTTGGCGGATCCAAGTGCTGTCCCCACAGAATTCATACAGGTAGCAAAATATGTTCATTGTGGGGAAAGAAGTCCACAGACCATGGACATTCTCTAAAATGGTAGAACCACAGACAGAACCTCGGTCAACATTTTGTTTATTTCCTTGCAGTATCTACCTTCCTCTTTATATCTAGATCTCTAGATCTATATCTATAGATCTATAGATATCTATCTATCTATAGATAGATCTAGAGATAGATATATCTAGATCTATAGATCTAGATATCTATAGATCTATAGATATCTATAGATCTAGAGAGATAGATATATAGATAGATCTCTAGATCTATATATAGATAGATAGATCTCTAGATATATAGATATAGATCTCTATATATATAGATATATCTCTATCTAGATATAGATATATCTATATATATAGATATATCTATATATCTATATCTATAGATAGAGATATATCTATATATCTATATCTAGATATATAGATAGATCTCTAGATAGATAGATATATCTAGATCTATAGATCTAGATATCTATAGATCTATAGATATCTATAGATCTAGAGAGATAGATATATAGATAGATAGATCTCTAGATAGAGATCTATCTATATATCTATAGATAGATCTATCGATCTATCTATAGATCTATCTCTAGATAGATAGATATCTAGATATATATATCTAGATATATATCTATATATCTATAGATAGACCTATCAATCTAGAGATCTAGATCTATAGATAGATCTATAGAGATAGATAGAGCAATAGATCGATAGATCGATAGATAGATATAGGGGAACCTGGGTGCCTCAGCCAATTAAGCATCCGACTCTTGGTATCGGCTCCGGTCATGTTCTCACCATTCATGAGATTGCGCCCTGAGTCAGGCTCTATACGGACAGCATGGAGTCTGCTTGGATTCTCTCTCTCTGCCCCTCCTTTGCTTGATTTCTCTCTCTCTCTCTCAAAATAAATAAACATTTAAAAAGTTAAAAAAAAGAGAGAAATATATAGATGTCGGTCTCTCTCTCTCTGTCTATATCTGTATTTTGTACTCTGGACAGATAGAGATATAGTTTCAGTATTTACAGACTGAAACTATGCACACACACACACACACACACACACACACTTCCTGTTTTTTACAAAATGAAGATCATAGAATACACGATATATCCTGGCTCACATTTGGATGATTTTGCGTAATGGAATACCATACGCATTGTCTTGTGATGCTAAGTATTCTCTGCAACATGATTTTAATGGCTTCCTAATATTTCATTATACGGCTGTACCATAATTTGTCACACAAATCCATTGTGACTATTTATGTGCTTTAAATTTATCACTCTTATAAATAATGTTGTGATAATATCACGTGTGCATTCTTATTTCCTTCGGAGGAATTCCTGGAAGTAAAAATTGCTGGCCGAGAGGATATAAAGACTTTTATAAGCCTTTTGATGTATCTTGCCAAATTACCCTCAAGAAAGGACAAAACAATTTATTTTCCCACCATCAGTGAATGCATCGACAACAGTGTCCCATATATAATTTTATTCTTTGTCAATTTGATAGATGAGTGATGGCATTTTGTTGTTGCTTTAATTTGCGTGGATTTTATTACAAAATAGACTGATTCTTTTAGCCCTATGTTATCCATACGTATTTCTTCATTTGTGAACTGTCAGTTCATGTCCCCTAGTTTTTCTGGGTTTTTTTGTTTTTTTTTTAATGTTTTTAATGTTTAGTTTTGAGAGAGAGAGAAAGAATAAGTGGGGAGGGGCAGAGAGAGAGAGAGGGAGACAGAAGATCCAGAGGGATCTCTGTGCTGTCAGTGCAGAGCTCGATAGGGGGCGCGAACTCACGAACCACCAGATGGTGATCTGAGCCAGAGTCAGACGCTTAACCGACTGAGCCACCCAGGCGCCCTGGCCTGTACTTTTTTTTTTTTCTATTGGATGTTCCTTTTGGTTTTTCTTTGTTGATCCGCTGAGGTTATTTAAATATCAGATATGTCAGCTTTTGGGGGCAAAAGTGGTGATAAGAACGCGCACAGCAAAGATTCGAATAGGACAAACCCGGAACCATTCGTAGGCCTTACTCCGTCTCTGGGGGTTAGGGCAAGTGGTAAGAGGGGAGTGGTGGTTTATTGTCGGCTTGCCTCTCAACCTGACCCATAGTCCACCCTTTTCTGTCCGACTCCATGCCTCAGGGGGCTGACCTCTGTCTATGCGCTGGATTCTTGGGCCCCCTTGCTCTCAGCTTTCCGGTTGGTTTTGGCCCATGGGCATCAGTGACAATCGATCAGAGGGCAGCAAGAGAGAGGCAAATGGGTATTTATATCCTCTCCTCACCCCCTGACTGCCTGGTAGAACCTGCAATAATCACGCGTTCATTTTGTAATTAGCTCTAATCCTTGTACATTTTTCCCCCCAGGCCACTTGGGTTTGCTCTGGGGATTTGAAAGGCATTGTCCATTTTTTTTCTCTTGAGTACTTGGACTCCTTATTGTCAACAGGAAAGAGTTCGTGGACTATTACAGATTTTTAGACATTGCGTATTATCTCATTATGAATACCCCCTGAATCTATTGCTCTGCCTTTTGATTTTATTTAAAATGGTTTTGGGGCACCTGGGTGGCTCAGTCGGTTAAGCGTCTTGACTCTTGATTTCAGCACAGGTCATGATCTCATGGTTCATGAGATCGAGCCCCGCGTTGGGCTCTGCGCTGACAGCCACAGAGCCTGAGATTTTCTCTTCCTTGCTCTCTGCCCCTCCCCTGCTCTCTCTCTCAAAATAAATAAGTAAACTTAAAGAAATAAAAGATGTTTTGACATATGTATAGTAAAATTATGTTCAGTCAAATTGCCTGTATATCCTCGTTCAGTCTCTGGGGATCCTGTTCCAATTAATAAGGCTTTAGCCGCTTCAATCGTCTTCTAAGATTTTCATTCAAATTCTTTTTTTTTAAATTTTTTTAATGTTTTTATTTATTTTTGAGACAGAGAGAGACAGAGCATGAATGGGGGAGGGTCAGAGAGAGAGGGAGACACAGAATCGGAAGCAGGCTCCAGGCTCCGAGCTGTCAGCACAGAGCCCGACGCGGGGCTCAAAGTCATGGACCACGAGATCATGACCTGAGCCGAAGTCGGACGCTCAACCGACTGAGCCACCCAGGCGCCCCCATTCAAATTCTATTTGTAAGTCAATCGGCTCTCCACCTGATGCGGACTTTTTGAATTTTTGGCTCTTTTGACATACAGTGCTAAGGACGTGCAAGTCTCTGGTGGATATGGGAGTATATTTGATATGATGGGAGGTAGGTGTTCAGACTCATTCATAGTCAGACACTACCATCACTCATTGGTCGGGGTAGCAACAGATTACCACTTCGCTTTCAGGGGTTTGGTCAAAAGAAGCCCCACAAAAATGAAAACTTTTAACACTTACCCCCGGTAGGTACGCGGGGAACAGTCGCTCTCAGAAGTTACTGGAAGAGGAATAAATTTTTACAGGCCTTTTGGAAAGTAACATGGCAGTATCTTTTAAAATTAAAAGTAACACATGCTGTTCAACCCAACGATCCCACTTCTGGGAATTCAACCCCTAGTAATAAAACACATCAATAAATTAAGACACACGTCCCGGGATGTTTATAGCAGCCTTGCTTGTAGCGGGAAAATAAATGTGGATGACAAAGAAAGGTTGAAAAATCTATATAATGGGACATTTTGCAGCCACTTTAAAGAGTGAATTATAGCTGTAACAGAAGGATTTCTATGAGGCATTGTTGAGGAAGAAGAGAAGGGTAAAGAAATGTGTTTCACACAGTAGTATTTTTATTAAGCAAACAATGACCCCGAGAGGGATGTGGGTGGGGGTGGTGGTAAATTTGCAAATAATTACATGAGAAGGGCAGAGAAGAGCTTACAGCATTTTGGGAGCACAGGGTATATTGTTGTGTGATTTGTGAGCAGGGCAAGAGAAACATTGTAACAGGAGAGGCAAATTTTCCACTTAAGAGACGATCCCTGTTTGGTTTGTTACAGATCTCTCCGTGTAGTTGCATAAATAAATGAGAAAAAAAGAATATGACGATTGACTCGTAATGATGTCCATGACAGATTGTCGGGCACCAAGGCCAAGTTGCACTGAAATGTGTTAAGAAGCAATAAAGAAAAGCCCATGTACACACGGTGACGTTTGCTTGTACAACAGCTGAAAAGTCGGTTCTATTCCACATCGTTCGTGGTGGGGGGCAGTGGAAGGGGGAAGGGGGTGAAGAGAAGTGATCGCAAGGAGGGCCGCCTGGGTGGCTCAGTCGGCTTGACATCTGACTGTTGATCTCGGCTCAGGTCCCGATCTCACGTTTCGTGAGTTCAAGCCCCTCATAGGGCTCTCTGCAAGGATGACACGGAGCCTGCTTGGGATTCTGTCTCTTCCTCTCTCTGCCCCTTCCCTGCTTGTGCTCTCTGTCTCTCTCTCTCAAAAATAAATACACTTAAAAAAAAATTGACAAGGTGGGGCGCCTGGGTGGCTCAGTCGGTTAAGCAACCGACTTCAGCTCAGGTCACGATCTCACAGTCCGGGAGTTCAAGCCCCGCATCAGGTTCTGGGCTGACGGCTCAGAGCCTGGAGCCTGCTTCAGATTCTGTGTGTGTGTCTCCCTCTCTCTCTGCCCCTCCCCTGTTCGGGCTCTGTCTCTCTGTGTCTCAAAAATACATAAAAACATTAAAAAAATGTAAAAAAGGAACAAACAATTGACAAGGAAATAGATTTGTACCCGTAAAATTTTACATTATTGCGACCAAAGGAGAGAGAAGGGGAGACACAGGATCCGAAGCAGGCTCCAGGCTCCGACCTTGACAGGCTCCGACCTGTCAGCACAGAGACTGATGCGGGGCTCGAACTCACGAACCGGGAGATCATGACCTGAGCCCAGGTTGGCGCTTCACCGACGGAGCCACCCCGGCGCCCTGGAGTTTGGGATTTTAGACCGCAGCTTTTTAGGGTATCTCCATCTCAGTCCCGTTGACTTCGGGGCCGGCTAAGTCTTTGCACTAGAGGACATTGAGCGCAGCGGCCCCACCTATACTCATCAGGAGACGGTAGCAACCCCTGCCCTTCCAGTTGTGGAAACCAAAAATATCTCCAGGCATTGTCACATGTCACCTTGGGGACAAAGTGTCCCCCTCCACTCCCCAGGAACCAGTGCTGGGTGATGGGGAGCGAACGGTCTTGAAGTAGCTGACAATGACTTCGTGGTGGAAGACAGACTGGAGAGGAGGCGGCTGGAGGCAGGGAGACCGCTCAGGAGGCCGCTGCTGTGATCCAGACGAGAAACAAGGTCCGCCTGGGAGAATTCTCTCTCCTAAATTCATCCCCGATCTGCTGCCTGCCCTCCATCCCTGCTGTCCTGGCCCCTGTTCCCATCACCCTTGTTATTTTTTTCCTTGTCTACCTGCCTCGTCCCCTCTCTCCTTCTCTCTCTCCTCGTCCCCTCATTCTCCTTGTCGCCACCACAGGGAAATTTCTGATGAGATCGGGCGCGTTCAGGGTGGTGTGGCCACAGACCAGCGGAACTGTCTTAAAAGCAAAGCGAAACATGTTCATTCTCAGCTTAGGAACCTACAAATGGCCCCTGTCACCGGCAGGATCAAGAACAATCTCTGTGGGGACAACGAGGCCCTTTCTGAGCCGGACCCTGCATGCTTCCATTCCTTCCGTGTGCCAGGGTCTAGGTCATAACTTCTCATGACCTACTTTACCATCTCTTCAATGGCGTCGAATCTTCCTGAACAACTTCTTCTCAGCCTTGTATTCCTCTTCTTTCCATCTGCCAAGAATCTCCTTAAATGTCACCTCCTCTGAGAAGCCTCCTTTGTTTGGCTGAGGGTAGAGTTGAAGATTCCTTTTCTGGGTTCCATTCCTATGGCATTTACCACAGGAGTCTCTATATCATAGCACCCTAATTCTTTTGTCGAGCCACCCCACTTGCCTGTGAGTCCTTCAGAATCAAAGTTTGTGTTCTGGCTCATCTTTCAAACTCAGTGCCTGGGGCGCATTCAGCACTTAAGTATTTTCTGGAAAAGGAAAGGAAGGAGGAAAGAGCAGACCAGCACAAGCATCAATATGGCTCTGCTAAGTTAGTAATCGTGCAAGAAATTTAATTTTTTTTTTACATTTTATTTATTTTTGAGAGACCGAGAGAGACAGACTGAGGGGGGAGGGGCAGAGAGAGAAAGAGACACAGAATCCAAAGGAAGCTCCAGGCTCTGAGCAAGCTGTCAACACTGAGCCCAATGCGGGGCTCAAACCCTCGAACGATGAGATCATGACCTGAGCCGCGGTCAGACGCTCGACTGACTGAGCCACCCAGGCACTCCGGTGCAAGCAATCTTAAAGGAGATGTGGAAGGATAGAATCGCTCGATAATGAAATTAATCAGGGAACTTGTAAAAGAGACGTTTCAAGAATAGAGAACAGTCTGTAGTCGAAGGGGACATCTCTGGGGTTGTAGGAAGTCTTCTCTCAGAGTTTGGCCTTTGGTATATTTTCTTTGGCCCCGCATTATGCTGTATTTTCTAAAAAGTCAGTAATTACTGTGAAAAATCACTGGGAAGTAGGCTTTATGATAACAACATAAACAAAAACACAGTATCATAAAAATACGGATGTCTGCCTTCGTTTGGCATGAACGGCTGAATAAGCAGCCAAGAGTTGGCCAACTCAAGTGCACTGGGTTGCCCTAGAAGTTAGAAGAGGCAGTCCGTGGGCAGTCAGGGATCGGTCACATAGTCCCAATGTAGCACTGCAGGGTTTATGGAGACAAGAGATTACAGACACTCCCTGCAGGCGCAGGTAAGGGTCCTGTTGCTTCGAATGCCTGTGTAGGGTGGTTGGATATGCAGTTGATTGGGACCAGGAAAGGCAGGGGGCTGATGGTCAAGGAACACCCCCAACAAACTGGAGTCACTCCTAAGTGGTGGGATCGCTGACATCCTCATTCCGCCTCATTCCGCCAGGTGGTGGAATCTGAACGTCTTTTCCAGAACTCTGGCTCACCCAGGGCAGCCACTGGGACCATGTCGTGAGTGAGCCCATGAAGGGGTCTGTAGAATTGTGGCCACTGAGCCGAAACTGTGCTCTGAGATAGCAAACATGTTTGCTAATGGGTCTCACGCACAGTGTTTTATGAATTAAAGACAAGAGCAATAAAGGCATGTTAGTCTCAATTCCCTGAGAAAAGCCAATCAACAACCAAACTTGGAATTGATTTTTTTTTTTTTTTTTTGCTAGTTCAATACTTAATGTTACACGTTAAGCAACAGGATTTTACAATTCACTAGTCCTTCACTTACAGGGAATTAAGCAATAAAAATCCATTCTCTTCCCCAATGCCAAGAGCCCAGGCTATGCACTAATAAGGGAGTGAACCAATTGAGTGATTCAGTCAGCACATTGATCTCTTGTTTTCCCAAACACCGATTTCTTTGCTATATATGGGGACTCCTTAATAGACTCCAAGAGCTCTTTCTTCTTGCCTTCTGTAATTCTTCACTCTCTCTCCCCATCTCCCCAAGCCGGAGGTTCAGGAAACTGCTGACGTCCATGTTACTGAAACTTTTGCAGACAAGAGAGCTGCTGCCCGAGATCTCGTTCCTGAGCAGCATCTATAAAAACCTCACATGGACTCTGTATTTAAGAGACTGTTTTGTTTTGTGTGTTTGTCTGTTTGTTAGATTCCATACGTAGGTGAAATCATACGGTATTTGTCGTGCTCTGTCTGAGTTATTTCACTTAGCATAATACGTTCTAGGTCCACCCGTGTAGCAAATGGCACGATTTCAGGGTTGGGGGGATGGGGGAAATAGCTGAAGGGGATTAAGATGACAAACTTCTGGTTATAAAATAAAAAAGTCACAGAGATGAAAAGTACAGCCCAGGAAATAGAACCAAAAATACGGTAGTAGCATTGTGTGTAGACAGACACGTATGGTCGTCAGAAAGGAGTAATGTATAGAATGTTCGATCGCTGTGTTGTATACCTGAAACGAATATAACATTGTATGTCAACTCTACTTCGAGAATACATGAAGGAAGTCAAGCATGTAGACGCAAAGGGAACTTGCTTTGGTCCTCAGAGCACCCTTGTGAAATATACGCTATTATTCCGTGACAATAATGTGGTCCTTGTTTATACCTGAGGACAACGAGTCACATGGAGGTCGTCATCACCCAGGTATGGAGTGGCTGGGCTACAGCTTGAACCAAATGCTTGGGCTCAGGTCCTTGACCTTGACCTTGACACTCTGCTCCTCTCTGATGTCGATATATTTGAACGCTATTCTCTAGAAAGAGTGGCTACCTTAGGTGAATCGCCACCCATCACTACTTACCTATGAAGAAACTTGAATTTGGTAGGTGCCCGATGATGAGTCGATGCGTGAGCTCATTCAGCGCATTTCGCTCTCCTAATATGGTCTAATGTTTGGCATGCCGTGTGGTGCAGACAGAATGGAGCAGACGTGAGGTGGGGGACAGCCTCCGAGACCCCAGTTTCGAAACTGCTGGTGTTTTATAAAGCTCTAAAAAAACAAGGGCTTATACATCCTCCAGGACCAGACAAGGAAAAGCTTGTCTTGTGCTTAAGGTTTGATGGACACAGGTCAAGTGGTATCTTCCCATTCTGCCCAATCCTTAGGAGCTCCTCATCCATGAACCAGGATCAGGGGCGACAGCAGATGGACAATTACCTCCTAAATAAGTCCCATCACGAGGCTCGTAGCTAAGCCTCTCTGTCCTAATAGGACAGGAAAGAGGGAAGGATGGTTTTAAGAGACCTCAGGGTCTCCTTGAGCGCATCGCGAAGGCCTCGTTTGTCTCCACGGTTGGTTTTTTAGCTGTCAGCGGAGTCGAGGTTGCCACAGAGGTGCCTCGGGTGGTCCGGTGAAGGAGGCGAGGAGGAACATAGACACTTGGTATTTTCTTACCTGTAAGTGAACTTGTGTTACGTGTTTATTATGTTTATTACTTCCATAGTGAATCAACACAAGACAGAAACAAAAATACCCACCTCTACCATTAGCAACCCCAAACCTACCAATATCAACAAATTCTTTCTTTCTTTCTTTCTTTCTTTCTTTCTTTCTTTCTTTCTTTCTTTTTCTCTTTCTTTCTTTCTCTTTCTTTTTCATTCTCTTTCTTTTTTTCTTTTTCTTTCTCTTTTTTTTCTTTTTCTTTCTCTTTTTCTCTTTCTTTTTCTTTCTTTTCTTTCTTTCTTTCTCTTTCTTTTCTTTATTTCTTTTTCTTTTTCTTTCTCTTTCTTTTTTGTTCTTTCTCTTTCTTTTTTTCTTTTTCTTTCTCTTTTTCTTTCTTTCTCTTTCTTTTTTTCTTTCTTTCTTTTTCTTTCTCTTTCTTTCTTTTTCTTTTTCTTTCTCTTTCTTTCTTTTTCTCTTTCTTCTTCTTTCTTTCTTTCCCTTTCTTTCTTTCTTACTTTCTTTCTTTCTTTCCTTCTCTTTCTTTCTTTTTAAAGAAGCATGTACCAGATGTCAGGCTAAATATTGTCAAGCATTATGTCAGTAATCCTTCCAGAACCCTTCAGGGAAGTACAGTTTGCTCATGACTGTGTTTTATTGCGGAACCACCCAAGTCCCCAGAGCCAGTAGGGGCCAGAGTGAGGATCTGGATCGCAACCCCGGATGCGAGCTGTTTGGGACGCCACTGAGACCCCCTGAACTCTGTCCTGCTGCTTCCTGTTACCTCTGCCTTCTCTGCTCAGCTCTTCCCTGCGCCCTGCATGGAGTTTGATATGGAATTTCTGTTCCCTTAGGTCCTGGCCACTGTTGCATCAGTGAGAGTAGTCTTGTTGTGCCCTGCATTGCAGCAGCTGAATCAAGGTAGGAGGTATAGTTTTTCTTTTCACCCATAGCAGGAAGGGTTGAGGCTAGAGAGTTATCTGAATGAAAAGCTATCTTTGACTGCCTGGAATATCTTTTTTTTTTCCGTACCTCTGACATGTGCACTTGACCTGTTGACTTCTATTTGCTGTTAATGATTTCACATCTTCCAGAAAGGAATGTAATTCCAACGCACATGTATCGGGCACAGGGTGTGACTCATTGAGTAGCTCACAGATGAGGGAATGAATGAATGAATGAATGAATGCATATGCAGAGTGCGCATGGATGTTTCCCTATAAAACACCAACCTTAATCATTTAAAAAAGAGTAAATTAAAAAAACCTTAAGTTTATTTATTTATTTTGAGAGAGAGAGAGAGAGAGAGAGAGAAGGAGAGCACAAGTGGGGGACTTACAAAGAGAGAGGGAGACAGAGAGAGAGAATCCCAAGCAGGCTCCACACTGTCAGTGCAGAGCCCAACGTGGGGCTCGAACTCACGGACGGCGAGATCATGACCTGAGCCGAAATCAAGAGTCAGATGCTCAACCGACTGAGCCACCCAGGCGCCCCTAAGAAAGAGTACATTTAATGAAGTTTGAGCTACCCTGTAAGAAAACTCATGAGTCTGGGAAGGATAGTGTTGACAGAGAGTAATCTTCATAAATCTTTTGTTTAGGAAACAAAACCACAAAAAGCATGTGAAATGGTTGAACGATGGGCTCTGAGGGGTGGGGTAGCCTAGTGCACAGCTCCCCACCCAGAGTAGGCATGAGATTAAAATGCAGATTTTCCAGCACTGCTTCCGGAAATTCTGATTTGGCGTTAGACTCGAGATTACTATCTTTTTTTCATTTAGCAATCTGGTGCTTTCCACAGATCATGTGCTATTCTAAGTGTCTGCACAAGTTCATGCATCTCGTTTTCATTACAACCACGAAAGGCAAGTAAGTGTTCCTGTTACCTTCATTTCGTATGAATGATGGAATCAGGGCTGGACGTGGGCGGGAGATGTATCCCTCCTCTGACGCACTGTTTTAGGTGTTGGGGCCGCTGTTCTAAAACATGTCCCGACAGCTCTTTCAACTCTGGTGTGAATCAGTCTGCAAGCAGAATGTTCTATAATGGAGCAAGTCAGTGCTGGGCAAAGATGAATTCTCCCTTTGCATAGAGAGTCTCTTGGTCGCCTCCACCACTGCGTGAACACTGATGATCGTTGTATCGTGTGACGAATGTCCATGGACCCAGTGCCTCCTCTGTGCGTCTTGAGGGTGGGGCCAGCTTTCAGTCACGTTTAAACCCCCCCACGTAGTAGGTAGGCAGTAGCTGCTGAATAAATGAACAAACACATGAATGCATTTACTCTTTATCAGAATTCTGTGAAAGAGCTTGTTTATTAAGTGTTAGCAATGTGCACTTAGTGTCCTATTGCTGCTATAACAAATTACCACTGACTTGGTGGCTTAAGATGACATAAACGGAAGTCAGAAATCCAAACTGAGTCTCACCGCGCTGAAATCAAGGCATTCGCAAAGGTGTGTCCCTTCTGGAGGCCCTAGG
The DNA here is from genome assembly GCF_022837055.1 of Prionailurus viverrinus. Lineage (NCBI taxonomy): Eukaryota > Metazoa > Chordata > Mammalia > Carnivora > Felidae > Prionailurus > Prionailurus viverrinus. Next base: position 21,149,613 of record NC_062576.1, on the reverse strand, counting down.
AGAGAATCTGTGTCCTTGAGTTTGCGGCTTCTAGAAGCTGTCAGTTCCTTGGCTCGTGGGCCATCTTTCATCTGCCAGCCATTGTGTCGTTTCAACCTCTGCTCCCAACGTCTCCCGCTTTTGCTCCTAAGGACCCTTGGGATTACATGGGGCCCGCCCCGATAATCTGGGATAATCTCCCCACCTTGAAACCCTTCATTTAACCACACCTGTAAAGTCCCTTTTGCCATGACTGGTAACATTTTCACAGGTCCTGGGGACTAGGATGGGAACCATTATTCCGTCTACTCCAGGCACCCAGGACGTAATAGATGGCCCACATCTCTTTCTGTTTAACTAATTAATAATTCTTTCACTCAACATTAGACTTTATAACATGGTACAAATACAGACACATTTAGGGCTGAGTATAGCATCGTCTTTACATTAAAGAAAGCCCATAGAGGTATTGGACAGAAACTCAACTCCAGCCCTGGAGAAGATGGATAATGTTCTATAGAATTCACAGGAGAGCAAGACCACTTGTAGCTGAGAGAACACAGGAAGGCTTCCTGGAGGAGGTGGCAGTGGAGCTGGAATGTGACGATCGTGTTGAATTTGGGAATGGGAAGGGAGTGGGGACAGAAGGAGCGAGGGCATGGAGGAAGGAAAGCCTGATACAACCAATACACGTTGAATGTTATTAGATGCCAGACACTGTCGATTATTCCCTCAGGATTCCTACCCTTGCCTTCCAAACAGCAGCCCTGAGATATATACAGAATTATTCCCCTCACATTATAGGTGAAGAAACCGAGGCACAGATGGCCTGAGCAACTTACCCGATGGAAGTGATACAATGCGATTGGAAACCCAGCTTCTCCCCCAGGAGGAAATAGCTGTGTTTGGATGGAGGGTGTCACGTATATGTAAAAGGGAGTGGAGAATAAGATTATAAAAGGTAGGGAGAGACCAGACCATTTAAGAATTTGAGCCCCTCCACCAAAAAAAAAAAAAAAAAAAAGAAAATTGAGATCCCAGTTTTGAGTTAGTGCTTCATTTAAAAGGTAATAAGCACTGGGGCAACCTGGGTGGCTCCGTCGGTTAAGCGTCCGACTTTGGCTCAGGTCATGATTTCACAGTTCGTGAGTTCGAGCCCCGCGTCGGGCCGTGTGCTGACAGCTCAGAGCCTGGAGCCTCCTTCGGCTTCTGTGTCTCCCCCTCTTTCTCTCTGCCCCTCCCTGGCTCTCACTGTCTCTCTCTCAAAAATAAGTAAACATTAAAAAATTTTTTTAAAAAGTAATAAGCACTTCTACTTTTGAGGAGGTAGAGTAGCCATGATTTCTCCTATGCCTTCCGCTATATACAACCAGAAACCTAGACAGATGGACTGGATACCTTGGCTACATGAGGTCCCAGTTTTTGTCTTTTTATTTTATTTTTTTGTTATGACTCCTCCATCCCGGGTTTGGAGCTTAAGAAGCCAGCAGCCTTCAGGCATCAAGGAGTGCAGGAAAAGAAAAGCCCCCACAAAAGGTCTCTCTCTAGTCAAAGGGCTGTGAAGGGGGCAGCCTAGCAAAACGGACAACTTGCAGACAATAGCTGCTCTGTGTCAGCCAGACTCCCCCGGAAAAGCCATAGCCCCACACCCATCTAAGCTGGCAAAGGTTGAGTGGGGGGGTCTGCGCTTCTGCCCTTGCCAGGCCGTCATGAAGACCCCTCCATGGCTGTGGTGTTCGAGGAGATCGTATTGGGAGCCTGGAATTTCAGCCCACCCAGTAGTAATGAGGAGCCCCTCATTCTTCCCAGGGGGCGGCATCAGGACTTTTACCATTGCCCAGCAGCAAAGCCACACCCCGTGGTGTCAGTGGAGTATGCATGGGAAGTGGCCACAAGGTACAGTGACCCCTCCCAGCCAGGGAGGTACCAGCAGAGATCTAGTCCTCCCCACTTGGGTATCCACAGAGACTTGGTGAGGAACGTGGCCTTGAGCCCCAACCCAGTAATGGGGCGGTGAGCCCCTTCCCCTGCCAGAGCCGTGTTTCCGAAATCCAGCTGATGCAGAGAGTTGAAGTAAGATTCCACGTGTCGTCACATAAATCCCAAAACATCCGGGTTTCAATACAAATCACTTGTGACCCCAAGAACAAAGAAAATGTCAACTTGGGTGAAAAAAAAGGACAATCGATCAGTGCCAGCCTGAAAATGACAGAGTGGTTGGAATTCTGTCAAGAATCTTTGTCAAGATTGTAAAGTAGTCCCCCTAAAGTAGTCCTCATAAAATGCTTCAATGAGAAATTACAAATGGGCTAAAAACACATTAAAAAAAGAGAAACTCTCAGAAAATAATGGAAGCTCCAAAGAAGAAGTAAATGGGAAAGACAGTAATTGAGAGAAAAAGCCCAATGAATGAACTCAGCAACAGAATGTAGAGGTCAGAAAATGGCATCAGTGAAGTGGAGGGTAGCATAAGGGGAAATACCAAATCTTAGTAACAGAGAAAACATTTAATGAACAAAATGAGGAGGTCTTCAAGGGCTCGTGGCCTTTTAATAAAGGATCTAACTTATGGTGTCAGGGTCCCAAAAGGAGAAGAGCAAGAGATGGGGTTGAAAAAAATCAAAGAAATAATGGCCGAAAACTTCCTAAATTTGACAAAAGACATAAATGTATAGATTCAAGACCCTGAGTGAGTCCCACAGAGGACAAATCCAAAGAACTTCACACACCAAGAAACATCACAGTCTGGATTCTGAATGTTAAACAGATCTAACTTCTGAATGTTAAAACAAAACAAAAATCTCAAAAGCAACCATAGAGAAATGCCTTCTTATTCTGTGGGGATAAACAATTTGAATCACAGAGGATTTCTCATCGGACAAAGAGACCAGAAAAGGAAATGGCACTTTTTCTTTCAAGCTGGAAGAAAAGGGTTGTCAACTCAGAATCCCATCTAGTGAAAATGCTATTTGGGAATGAAGGAGAAATCAAGACATTCTCAGAGGAAAGAAAGCTAGGAGTGTCATCAGCAGATTTACCTAAAAAAGAATGGCTAATGGGATTCTCTAAGTAGAAAAGAAAAAAAAAAAAGACAATCTTGGAACCTCAGGAAGGAAGACAGAAGGTGGCAAGAAAAAAAATATGGGTAAACATAATACATTTTCCTTCACCTCTTGAGTTTCCTAACTTATATTTGATGGTGGAAGAAAGAATTACAACACTGATGTGGTTTTCAACATATGTGAAGGAAATACTTAAGATGACCGTATTATAAGTGGGAAAAGTAAAGAGATGTAATTAAAGGGGTTAAGGTTTCATTTGAATTTGTAATATAACACCACCAGCAGACTGTGATCATTTATGTGTATAAAAGTTAGTACCTAGAGCAATCACTAAAAAAGCCACACAAGGGGATACTCTCAAAAGCACAAATACATCAAAATGCAGTTTGCAAAAGACACTCGAGTAACCACAGAATATGCTTTCTGATCACAAGGGAATCAAGCTGGAAATCGGTAACAGGTAATAGGAAATTTCCAAATAATTGGAAAGGAAACAGTACAATTCTAATAAGCCATGGGTCAAAGAGCAAGTGTCAAGAGAAATAAGAAGTAATTGAATAAATGAGAATTAAAAGACAACACATCAAAGCTTATGGCTAAAGCAGCACCAAGAGGGAAATTTATAGCCTTATGCGTTTGGAAAAAAGAATCTCATCTAAGCTTGGAGGACAGTGGGTGTGGTTATAAAGGAGCAAATTGAGGGATTTGTATGTGATGAAAATGGTCTCTGTCTGGGCTGTGGCAATGTCAGCAGCCTGGTTGTTTTTATACTATTGTTTTGCAAAAGTTTGCATCGGGGAGAAACGGGGTCGAGAGTATATGGGATTTTCTTTGTATTATTTTGCAAAAATGTATGTGATCCTACTATCATTTCAAAAGTTTAATTGAAGAACAGAATATAGGGGCTATCCATCATTACATTTGGCTCAGGCCAAGTGGGTTGAGGGCAGCCAACACTTCTAGGACAAAAGAACCACGGGTCAGCATCAGAATGGAGCTTCTGGGATGCCTGACCTTGGATCAGCCGGGAAACCGCGGTGATCCTCAGTTTTCTTACCTCAAAAATGGGAGAGTTTTCTTACCTCAAAAATGGGCTGCGAGCCTGACTTAGAGGATTCTAGGCTGTGACGAAGCAGCATTGGCTTTGTAGGCTGTAGGTCCTGGAACCCGGAAGAAGGACAGGTTACGGCTTGAATGGACTCAGGGTTGCTCTGACCGGAGGCGCAAGGGGGCCTGACTTTAGGAGGTTTAGAGGGTCCCAGGGGAGAGCGCTTCATCAGAGAAGGGATCCCAGCCTCTTTGAATTATGGGGCAAAGCAGCACAGACTAGATCAGCAGGGCTGTGGGAGAGTGTGTGGAGATCAAGTCATTTTCAAGAAAGAAAAAAAAGATTTCGGATGTGAATACCCACTTAAGGGAGCTGTTCCATTTCCAGCTGAGAAGAAAATGGCAGGTGTGCCCTTGATAGTGAATGACTGAGCTCTTTGAATGGATGGCTTTAGTTCCTTGAGTACAAAGGGGGAGCAACAGGGAAATGACTGGTTTTCTCCCAGAGGGACCAGCCTGCCTTGTGCCTCCCTCTGTCTGCAGTGTGCCAGTTCCGGATGACCCAGCCGTCATGTATGAACTTGGACCAGGCTCTCGTGAGCCATGGGCCTCCTTTCTGACCTTTGGGTTTCACGGTTGTCCAGAGGGATGTACATGTGTGCCCCCACCTGTGTGATACGGAAATGCATAGACTTGGAAATCAGATACACCTGCCTTAAACTGCTCCAGACGGTCCCTCCGCTAACCTTTTCCATGGTAGAAAGCCGGGAGACGACAGTGTTGGTTGGGATTCACATCCCCGGTGTCCCCAGCTGGGCCCGTTGCCATGGCAATGCCCAGGTCGTGGAAGGGGACACACACCATGTGGATAGGCCTCATGTTCTGCACTTTCCTGCTGAGCTGATACCTTGTCATTCATGTTCCAGGGATGTTTGGGATAGAGCCAACCCAGGGACCAAACTGAAGGTAATGGACAGGGCATCTCGAGTCAAGAAGTGAGCTCGATTCCAGTTCTGTTCTTGATCGGCTCTGGGTCCAAAGAGACATTTGCCGACCACCTTCCGGGTGCAAGGCATGTTTCAGGTGCAGGGATCACAGCAGTGAGCCAATGAGGCAAGGCCTCTGTCCTCCTGGCTCTAACACTCTTAGAAAGCTATGGGGAATTCTATCATAGGTCTTGGTGCCAGCTAGCCCTTACCGCAGTGTCAACACATAGCTTAGGACCAACAAAAGGTAGTGATTATGATTGCGTTGCTGGTTCTGGGCTTTTCTGACCTCAGATAGGCTTCTCGCCCTTCCTGTGCTCTGCTCCCGTGGGTAGAACAGTAGACAGATGGTAACAGTCAACACGTAAATGATTAAAACGAGTCCAGGTAATGGTAAATACTCTGAAGGGAGTGAGCGGTTCATTTAATCACGTATTGAGCACCTACTATGTGTCAGGAGCTTTCCTAGGTGCTGAAGGTACAAGGGGTGAAGAAAATAGACCCCATTCTCATAGACTCTACATCCTAGTGGAAAAGACAGACGAGAAAAGATAAACGTATATTTTGGGTGGTGGTAAGAATCATGATTGGGTGCCTGGGTGGCTCAGTTGGTTAAGTGTCTGACTCTCGATTTCAGCTCAGGTCATGATCTCGTGGTTTCGTGAGTTCGAGCCCCGCGTCAGGCTCTGTGCTGACGGCGTGGAGCCTGCTTGGGATTCTCTTTCTCTCTCCCCCTCTCTCTCTCTCTCTGTCCCTCACGCACTTGTGCTGTTTCTGTCTCTCTCAAAATAAAGAAATAAACCTAAAAAAAAAAAAGAATCGTGGTAACAAAGCAGATGAGGTGAAAAGATGTGTATGTGGGTGAATGCACTTTATTTTAGGCAGGGTGGCCAGGGAATTTCTCTTGGATAAGGTGACAGGCATTGGAGCTGCGATGTAATAACTACTCCTAAGATCAGTGTAAAGGGGGAACATGGGATTTAGCTTTTAGGCTGTCATGAGGTTAAACACGAGATGCCAAATTTGAAGGTCAGGTGCCTGGAACAGCGAAACATCGAAGGCTGTTTCCGTGGTTATGGCAGTGGTTGCGATGGCTCTGATTGTAGGTGCTCAGTGGTTGTGACGGTGGCCTGTGAAAACTCAGAATCAGTACTCCCTCCACGAGAGCCTCCAGGGAACATCTCTGCGTAAAGAGAAGGACGAACTCGGGAAAGGAAGATCTTCAAGTTCGATGGTTTTTTTTTTTCTTTTATAGTCGTGGTAGTATCTACTGGAAGCTGGAATCTTAATGAACTCAGACAGGGGAGCGTCCCCATTTCTAGGCTTTCCAACTTGCGAGTGATGTTCTTGGGAGATGGCAGGGCTGCTGGCTGCGTTGTGTGCCTCGGGGCGGCGGAGTGAAGGAGCCGGGTCCTCCTGCAGGCGTGGGTCACTCAGGCTGCAGGACGAGGGAGCCTCCTGCGTAGGGTCTGATGATGCTCCTGGCTGTCGGGTCCTCCCCAAGGGGCGGGATGATGAGGCTGCCTCCATCTTGCCCATCCACTCAGCTTGGGCTCATTCTCCACAACCTGGCTCCGGCCCAGCTTATTTCATAATCGGCTCAGCGGCCGAGAGAACCACACAGCCAGGAGCCCGTGGCGAAGAGAATGTAGGCACGTGTAACTAAGACTGACGCTGAAAACATTCATGCAGGCCTTGGAGAGAGATTTCTAGCACAACGCTGGCCCTCGGTGCCCTCAGTGATCACCACTCTGAACACCTGTGTCTTACAGCTAGGAGAACGGCACCATTTATTGCCCTGGCCAAGACCTCACAGCAGGGTCCACGATGAACTGCGGTTCCGAAATCGCACCCATGTGCTCAGACCGAGAGGCCCACGGAAATCTCGCGGATGACAATTTCATCAGTCTGTGTCTGGGCAGGAAATCGAAATGACTTCGAGTATTTAAGTGCGAAGGAATGTCAAGGAGGGTGTTACCTGCCCAGGAGAGAGAGGTGCGGAAGCCAAGCAGGCCTAAGGTCATCTGGATTCCAAGATTGATGGCTGTTAGCCCTTAGAGGAAGAGAATAAGAGACCACAGGCACTCTCCCAACAGGGTTAATGATTTGTGTTGGGAAATACATTAAAACACTAGTTTTCTAGTAAAATCAATCTTAAGATATTTACAGAGGAGAATGATCCGTCTCTAAGGTTTATCTTTTCATTTTTTTTTATTAAGGTATTATTTACACACATTAAATTCAACCTTTTAAGGCATAGTTCTGTGACTTTGGCACATACCTTCCCTTCCAGAATGCCATCCCTCCCCCAAATTTCTCGGTGCCCCTTTGTCATCAGACACCCCACCCCCACCCCCAGCCCCTGGAGAGTCCTGATCGATTTTCTGTCTCTGTGTTTTTGCCACTTCCAGAATAGCAGATAAATGGGATCATTTCAGGCTGCGTGTTTTCAAACATATCCATAAGTTTAAGAAATTCCTAACGGGGGACTTTGGAGGTGTGAGGTGTTTGTTGCAGACTGGGGAGGGATTTGAGCATTCTTTCCTGTCTTTAGAAGAATTTAAAAAAAATTGTTTTCAATGTTTATTTACTTTCGAGAGATAGAGACACAGCATGAGCAGGGGAGGGGCAGAGAGAGAAAGAGACACAGACTCCGAAGCAGGCTCCGGGCTCTCAGCCGTCAGCACAGGGCCTGACCTGGGGCTCGAACTCATGAACGATGACATCATTACACGTTTGATCTTTGGTTTCTTGCACAGACCTCCTAAAACCCTTGGAATTTCTTAAGTGGAATTTCTGAAGAGCACTAAAGGTGTCTTTTGATATTCCTAATAAACGGCTTTTCATCTACACCCGAATTTATGTTAATGAGGTGACTTTGGGATAGCACTTGTGGCTGGAGGCTGGTTGCCAGGGAAACCAACCAAAGAGTACAAGATTGGAAGTTTCAGCGCCCCCGCCCCGACTTCTGGGGAAGGGAGGGGGGCTGGAAATTGAGATCAATCACCAAGGGCCAGTTTAATCCATCATGCCTCTGCAAGGAAGCCTCCCCCCAAATCCTCCCCAAGCCCCAAATCCCAAAAGGCAGTGGTTTAAGAAGTTTCTGGGTTGGTGAACACATAGAGGTTCTGGAACAACGTAGAAGTTTTGGACTCCTTTCCCCATACCTTATTATGTGCGTCTTCCATCTGGCTATTCCTGAGTTCTACCTGTTTATTTTTTTATTAAAAAATTTAAAAATGTTTATTTATTTTTGAAAGAGAGACAGACAGAGCCTGAGCAGGGGAGGGGCAGAGAGAGAGAGAGAGAGAGAGAGAGAGAGAGAGAGAGAGGGAGACACAGAACCCAAAGCAGGATCCAGCGTCATGGGGGGCTCAAACTCACCAGCCTTGAGATCATGACCTGAGCCTAAGTCCAGCCCTTAACAGACAGCCACCCGGGCGCCCCCTGAGTTATATTCTTTTAAAATAAAACAGTGATCTAGGAAATAAGTGGTTTGCCTGAGTTCTCTGAGACATTCTTGCATCAAATCCTAGGAGGGGCGGCGGGAACCTCTGATATATAGCCGGTCAGCCAGAAGCATAGGTGACAGGCTCGACTCGGGATCGGCGTCTGAGCCCTTAACCTCTGCGATCTGGTACCGTTTCCGGGTAGGGTGTGGGAATGGACTTCAATTGTAGGACACTCAGCCAGCATCCACTGAGAACTGGAGAACTGCCTGGGGCGGGAAAACGACCACATACTTGGAGGACAGAAGTGCTCAGAGTATTTCGGTAGAGTTTTCCCTTGACCGAGGGGTAGCGTGCAGGCCACAGGCTTTGAACCTTGTACTCAGAACATGGGCCCTTTTCGGAGAACCCCTTCCTGCCCGTGAGCCTTTCTTCTCGGGTTTACTATTGCGGGTATCCTTTCTTGTCCTTCTGCCGGGCACCCTTGGCCTCTTCGGTCACCCGCTGTCACTCCGGACCACCGTTCCCCCCGTGTTTCCGAAGGACTGTCCTGCCTCCGCTCCCCGGTCAGGTGCAAGGCCGGGCCTGGCCAATCAGAGCTCTGCATCTTTGACCGCTGGGATCTGGTCGCGCATGGGCACGTGACTCAGGCCAAGCCAATGAGGATCTTTCCAGGAATTTTGCCGGAAAGACCAGGACTAAAGGGCTTTATTCTGCTGGTTTCCTTAAACTGCTGGATTATAAACCAGGAGTTTGTGGCGCTGTCTGTGCGTGAAATCAAGGCAAGGAAAGCGGGCTTGAAGGGAGGAGGTGGGGATTTTGTTTCCAACACCCGGTCAGCTGAAGCCACAGGACCTCTGTGTGTTCCAGGTGCGTAAACCAACACATTCTTTGGTTATTGTTGTTTTTCTCCTGCTTAAACCAGTTTGAATTAGATTTCTTGGAAGCACATTTATCCTGACTTACAGATCTGTCGATGGCGGACAGTAATCCCTAATTGTGGAGATTAAACGGAATAGCATCTGTACGCACTGATTTGCAAAGCCTCAAACATTTTAGAAATCTTAACAAATGGAACCGATTTGAAACAGCGCAGAAAACTCTTGGGAGTACTTAGGACAGACACTGAAAGTGAGCTATGCCGAGTCACCAATCAAGTGAGGAGCTGGGGTCACACCTCAGGGCGCCCCCCCTCCCCCCATTTGATTGGAGAAGATGTGGTTAGGATTTTGTCAGCGTGTTCAGTATAAAAGGACTTCTCCGTTCACTGGGGGGATTGAGAAATCCTTCGTGGGACGCGAGGCATTTGGGTGTAGTGTGAAATGTGTTTGCTCGGTGACTAATGGTACGGTAGCCCGAGGTGCAACTTAACAGTGTGGCTTTAGGTGGTTTCTCATGTTCTCAGAATCTCCGTGCTGTCGGATGTAGCAAAACTTGGCAATAACTCTTCTGCCCTACTTCGAGATTGCTCTTTGATTAAAGGCGAAAAGTGCCGTGAGAGGGCTTGGGAAGGAGCGAAGGATCATTACGTGGGGTTAATTACATCTGTTGGTAAATACATTAAAAGAGTAGTTCACTAAGATTAATAATCACGTATTTATAGAGGAGAATGACCGGTCTCTAAGGCTTATTTTTTATGAAGCTATAATGAACACGTGCATATATTAAATTCAACCTTAATATGTGAACTATTTTCATAGGTTTGTACTTAACAATGGTTCTAATCTTTGTAATGTAAATGGTCTGAATGGAAGGATTATGTCCTTTAAAAATGAAAAGTTTTTTTTTTTTTATAATACCCTTTGGTAGATTAAAAAAAAAAAACAACTTCACATGCTTCCCTTGTCTGTTTTCATAGCCTTTCCATAGGAGACTGTGCAGTTTCTTCCATCAAGAGGGGGAGGGGTAGAATTTGTATTCCTGCCCTGGAATCCAGGAAGTTCTTGTGACTTGCTTTGGCCGATAGAATGTGGCGGAAGTAATGTAATTCCAGCTCGGAGCCTACGCCAAGAAACTTTGCAACTTTTTTCCCATCTTGGACCTCTCCCTGGCATCACTGAGAGCCTAGGTTAGCTTGCTGGAGGATAAGAGACCATTAGAGATGAACCATTTTAGCTGAGCCCATCCTAGGTCAGCAGCTCCCAGCTGACCCAGCAGCTGCCCACAGATGTCCTGCCCTGTGATCCCAGGTGAGACCCAAAGAGCCGCTCCATTCAGCTCAGCCTAGTGTGCTAATCTATGGTAACCAAAAGACTGCTGGTTTAAGCCACTACATTTTGGGACTTTTTGTTACACAGCAAAAGCTAACCAATACCCGGCAGAGTCAGCAGCTTGTCATGTGTCTTGTATCATGTCACTTTCCAGGACAATGGGTTGAGTCTCAGCTCTGTCGTTTATGCGGGTGCGACATTGGATAAGTCATGCTTGCGGTCTCCCTCCATCTTGAAAGGAGGGCCAGTAATCCAGCTTGCCTCTGATGGTTGTGACAATTAACAGGACACAACCATTCCTGAGGTGGGTGGGATGGGCTGTATTAGAGCTGATGGCCTTCCTTACAAAGTTGAGAGTTTACATGGACTATAAATACAGATTATTAGTGTTACTTAGAGTAGATATGTGACATTGGTGAAGTTAGGGGAGCAAAATTGCCAAGACCTGGAAGTGAGTGGAAATCATCTTCTTGGGGCCCATTAAGTTTGGACCCATATTCTGGAGACGTGTAGGAAGGAGTCATGGTAGAGGATAGGGTGGACCCCTCTAAACCTGGACCCCAAGACCCTCAGGTCCTGGCATCCTCTTGTCTTCAGAGACTGTTTAGGAGGCGAAGGGAACAATAAAAGAGCCTGGGGGCAAGTCTCTGGCTGTCTGTGCCCACACGTCTTCAGAAGGTAAGGAACAAGGACTGAGAATCTCCCCGGGAACATTGAATCGGACGTGTGGGAAATTCGTTAGCATTTTGTGAATAGCCCAGCCCCGAAGGACCGTACCCAGTCAAGAACAGTGCAACAAGTTTGCAAGAATTGTGATCCATCCCATCACAAGGCGTTGACTTGGCACTAATGGGTCATCTTGTACTGGTGGGTGTGCCTCCCTAGAAAGGTAAAAGGACCCAGAGGCCTTGAAAGCACTTGAGACCTTGAGCTTGGTGTCTGAGCCTCCCCAGGCCAGTTCTTTTTTTTTTCTTTTTTTTTTTCAGTATATGAAATTTATTGTCAAATTGGTTTCCATACAACACCCAGTGCTCATCCCAAAAGGTGCCCTCCTCAATACCCATCACCCACCCTCCCTTCCCTCCCACCCCCCATCAACCCTCAGTTTGTTCTCAGTTTTTAAGAGTCTCTTATACTTTGGCTCTCTCCCACTCTAACCTTTTTTTTTCCCCCTTCCCCTCCCCCATGGGTTTCTGTTAAGTTTCTCAGGATCCACATAAGAGTGAAACCATATGGTATCTGTCTTTCTCTGTATAGCTTATTTCACTTAGCATCACACTCTCCAGTTCCATCCACGTTGCTACAAAAGGCCATATTTCATTCTTTCTCATTGCCACATAGTATTCCATTGTGTATATAAACCACAATTTCTTTATCCATTCATCAGTTGATGGACATTTAGGGTCTTTCCATCATTTGGCTATTGTTGAGAGTGCTGCTATAAACATTGGGGTACAAGTGCCCCTATGCATCAGTACTCCTGTATCCCTTGGGTAAATTCCTAGCAGTGCTATTGCTGGGTCATAGGGTAGGTCTATTTTTAATTTTCTGAGGAACCTCCACACTGCTTTCCAGAGCGGCTGCACCAATTTGCATTCCCACCAACAGTGCAAGAGGGTTCCCGTTTCTCCACATCCTCTCCAGCATCTATAGTCTCCTGATTTGTTCATTTTGGCCACTCTGACTGGCGTGAGGTGATATCTGTGTGTGGTTTTGATTTGTATTTCCCTGATGAGGAGCGATGTTGAACATCTTTTCACGTGCCTGTTGGCCATCCGGATGTCTTTAGAGAAGTGTCTATTCATGTTTTCTGCCCATTTCTTCACTGGATTATTTGTTTTTCGGGTGTGGAGTTTGGTGAGCTCTTTATAGATTTTGGATACTAGCCCTTTGTCTGTTATTTCATTTGCAAATATCTTTTCCCATTCCGTTGGTTGCCTTTTAGTTTTGTTGGTTGTTCCTTTGTTGTGCAGAAGCTTTTTATCTTCATAAGGTCCCAGTAATTCATTTTTGCTTTTATTTCCCTTGCGTTTGGGGATGTGTCGAGTAAGAGATTGCTACGACTGAGGTCAGAGAGGTCTTTTCCTGCTTTCTCCTCTAAGGTTTTGATGGTTTCCTGTCTCACATTCAGGTCCTTTATCCATTTTGAGTTTATTTTTGTGAATGGTGTGAGAAAGTGGTCTAGTTTCAACCTTCTGCATGTTGCTGTCCAGTTCTCCCAGCACCATTTATTAAAGAGACTGTCTTTTTTCCATTGGATATTCTTTCCTGCTCTGTCAAAGATTAGTTGGCCATACTTTTGTGGGTCTAGTCCTGGGGTTTCTATTCTATTCCATTGGTCTATGTGTCTGTTTTTGTGCCAATACCATGCTGTCTTGATGATTACAGCTTTGTAGTAGAGGCTAAAGTCTGGGATTGTGATGCCTCCTGCTTTGGTCTTCTTCTTCAAAATTACTTTGGCTATTCGGGGCCTTTTGTGGTTCCATATGAATTTTAGGATGGCTTGTTCTAGTTTCGAGAAGAATGCTGGTGCAATTTTGATTGGGATTGCATTGAATGTGTAGATAGCTTTGGGTAGTATTGACATTTTGACAATATTTATTCTTCCAATCCATGAGCAGGGAATGTCTTTCCATTTCTTTATATTTTCTTCAATTACCTTCATAAGCTTTCTATAGTTTTCCAAGATCTTTTACATCTTTGGTTAGATTTATCCCTAGGTATTTTATGCTTCTGGGTGCAATTGTGAATGGGATCAGGCCAGTTCTTTTTAATGAGTTTTTCCAGCCCAAACAAATGTGGCTGGGAATTCAGGAAAGACCATGTAGGTCCTAGGATGCCCAGTTTCCCCTGGGATCATGACTTATTACTAACGACAAGATGACTGGAGATACACATGTGGGCATTAGATACAAGCTTGGGCTCTGGAACCCAACTTCTTGGGGCAGAACTCCAGCTCTGCCATTTAGTAGCAGTATGACTTTAGGCAAGTTATTTAACTGCTCTGAGCCTATTACCTCATCTGCAAAATCGGGATAATAATAGCAACCATAATAATAATGATAATAAGGAGGAGAAGGAAGAGAGGAAGAGGAGGAGGAAGAAGAAGAGAAAGAAGGAGGAGGGGGAGGAGGGGGAGGGAGAGGCATAGAGTGATTTACAGATATCTAGGAGTGCAATGAGGGAGATGGACAGATAAATGGGATCCAGCAAGACTTGCTTAACAGATGATCAGGGACGGTCTTTAGCTGAGAGCAGAGTCCTAAGGAGCCGACCCTGGAGATGTGGAGAAAAGAGGGATCAAGGCAGATGGGAGGAGACCCTGAGCCACAGGGAACCTCAACATTCTCAAAGGAAAAAAAGGAAAAACCACACGAAGGGAAGTTTAGCAAGAGAAGAACCGAAGAGTCATGGGTGTCAGGAAGGGAGCAGTGGAATTTGTGACAACGTGGGTGGACCCAGAGGACATTATGCTAAGGGAAATAAGCCAGACGCGGAAGCACAAATCCTGCATGATCTCATTTATAGAACAGTGTTAGAGGGATGCCTGAGTGGCTCAGTTGGTTAAGTGTTGCTTAACTCTTAATTTCGGCTCAGGTCATTGATCTCATGGTTTGTGAGATTGAGCCCCCAGTCAGGCTCAGCACAGAGCATAGATCCTGCTTGGGATTCTCTCTCTGCTCCTCCCCTGCACCTCTCTCTCTCTCTCTCTCTCTCAAAATAAATCAATAAACATTAAACAAAAGCTAGGATCATCAGAGAGCAGAATGGTGGTTCCCAGAGGCTGGAAGGCTTGCAGAATGGAAGCTGATGGTCGAATGTTACAGGGTTTCAGTTACGCAAGGTGAATAAATTCCAGAGATGTGCACACAGCCCAGTACTTACAGTAAACAGTACTGCATTGTGTATTTAAAGTTTCCTGAGAGGGTATGTTAAGTGTTCTTACCTACGTGCCCCCGCACGAGAACAGAAACAGTAATGATAATGACGATAATGAGAAAGAAGGTGGGAGGGAGCTAGGGGAGGAGACGGCTGTGTTTGTAGCGTTGATGGTGGGGATGGTGTCCCGGGGGTACAGTTACCCCCAAACTCTGAGTTGTGTTCATTACATATGTGCTGCTTTTCACATGTCAATCATACCTCAATAACGTCGGGGGTGGGAGGGGAGAGAAGCAAAGCCAGAACTAGGCACGGGGCTGGCTGTTCATGGAGGCTGTGGCAAAAATCTAAGAATAAAAAAGAAGTCACAGGTGAATCCGTTTTTTACATGCATGGGTTGGACATATATCCTCACTCTGTGTGTACTTTTACTTCACTTAGCTATGTTTTACTGGGTTTAAGAGAAGCTAAATAACCTCGGCACAGACATATGGTTTTCTGCTCTTGGCCCTTGACTCTGTACCTCCGACCCCTTTTCAGCTCTCTACCTCGTGTATGAACGATTCCCTTAGGTCTACCTGGATTTTATGGCCGTTTTGGATCTCTACGTCCCATGTTCTCTCTCACTTCTGGACGATTTCATATTTGGACACCGGAAACCATACGCCAGAACCCGGAAGAGCTAGTGTTAGAAATGCTAACCCCTCCCCTCCCCAGATCCTGTTCTAAAGTTGGTTCCTAGCAACTTCCCACCTTTGGGGATCCAAGAAAGACATATTTAGCACATTAATAAAGCCTTTCAGATATAAGGAGAGCTTTTCGGTATATCGTATAATAAGAACATACAGATGACCCAGGGACACTGATATCAGTGTTGTTCAAGCAAAGGGTTGATGACATCCGTAAAGAATGAGTGTTGGGGTGTGTGTGTGTGTGTGTGTGTGTGTGTGTGCACCCCATGTGCATGCATCTTGGCCATGTCACGGGCTGTGAGGAAAACTGGAGCAAATCGTGTCCACTTTCTGAGGCTCAGTTACGCATTTGTAAAAAGGAATGGAGAATTGAATCCCAATATTCTAGCCACAGATACGTAGGCACTGTTCCACTGTATGCTCACGTACCTCTTCCACCTTCACGTATATTTCTACCTCTGTGTAAACCCAATGTGTTGGGTACCCTTACTATTCCCGTTTTCGAAACGGTGATGTTGAGGATTCAGAGGGTCAGCTTTTCTCAGCCACAGTCACAAAGTTAGGAAGCAGCTGAACTGGAATTCAAGCCTGGAGCGTCCTACCCCAGAGCCGCTGTTTGTAACGTATGGGAATGGTGTTTGGTGCATAGTACGGGCTTACTGTTTTTGAGAACTTTTCTTCCCATGTCCAAAGGGAATTTGAGTTACTCGTGCAGAATGACTTCTGTGGACCGACTGCAAAGATAAAGGCTTACTTTTGTTGACTCCTTGCCCTTTCTTATGGCAGCCCTTAGACACTGGGGATATATATACATATACATCCCCTGTATACACTGTTTCTGTGTGTGTGTGTGTGTGTGTGTGTGTGTGTGTGTGCGTGCGTGCGTGCGTGCGAAGGAAGGAAAGAAAAGAAAGGAAAAGAAAAGAAAAATGAAAACAAAAGAAGAGAAAAGTTGCAGAATGTCATCAGTAGTTTGACGGAGATTGGGGTGCCTCTGTGCAGCTGGATGGGGTTGAACCGGACAGGATGTTAGAGACTCCTCTAGGTCATGGCTAGGCTGTGTAGGAAGAACAAACAGACGTTCTTTTTGCATCTCAACAATCCTACCAGGATAGCCACAATGCCAGTGATAGCATTCACAGATTCTATACTAGGCTCACCACTTCCGTCCTGACCTTCCCACTCCATCAGGATAAACCAGATTCCTTTTGGCAGCCCGCCTCTCAAATGGTTATTTCAGATGTGGGATGCTTATCATCCTCTGAGACCCAAACACAGGAATTGTTTTCCTCTTTCAGCTACACCGTCTTGTTTTGGGAGACTGGTTTGATAATGCAGAACTTTATTTCCTTCTGGTCAAGTCCTGCTCATCAGTGCAAAGTCGGTCTTTGATTTGTGGTATCTTTTTGGTTACGACATATTCGTATCTAAACACTGCCTGTTAGTATGAAGATAGCTTAAGTCATTTAGAAAGAAAGGGAGGAAGGAAGGAAGGAAGGAAGGAAGGAAGGAAGGGAGGAAGGGAGGGAGGAAGGGAGGAAGGAAGGAAGGAAGGAAGGGAGGAAGGGAGGGAGGGAGGAAGGAAAGAAGGAAGGGAGGAAGGAAGGAAGGAAAGAAGGAAGAGAGGAAGGAAGGAAAAAAGGGAGGGAGGAAGAGGGAAGGAAGGGAGGAAGGAAGAAAGGGAGTAGGGGAGGAAAGAAGGAAGGAAGGAAGGGAGAAGGGAGGGAGGGAGGAAGGAAAGAAGGAAGAGAGGAAGGAAGGAAAAAATGGAGGGAGGAAGAGGGAAGGAAGGAAGGGAGGAAGAAAGAAAGGGAGGAGGGAAGGGAGGAAGGAAGGAAAGAAAGAAGGAAGGAAGGAAGGGAGGGAGGGAGGGAGGAAAGAAGGAAGGGAGGAAGGAAGGAAAAAAGGGAGGGAGGAAGAGGGAAGGAAGGGAGGGAGGAAGAAAGAAAGGGAGGAGGGAAGGAAAGAAGGAACGAAAGAGGGAAGGGAGGAAGGAAGGAAGGAAGAGAGAGAGAGAGAGAGAAAGAAAGAAAAAGAAAGAAAGAAAGAAAGAAAGAAAGAAAGAAAGAGAAAAGAGAGAAAGAAAATCTCCAGAGGAAGATTCCTATGAACTTGCTTTATCTTTATCTTTCCCATCTCAACGTTAGATATCTTCAACATATTTACTCCGTTCAGCAAAATGCTAAAAGTGAGTTCAGAGTTCTAGTTAAGAAAAAGTCCTCATAGCTCCCCCCACCTTTTTATTGAAGTTCCTTAAAAGCATTAGAAGAGACGCAACATTTCAGGGACACTAGAAGCTAAGAACATTATTTATTGATTGATTTCTGTCTCCATCTTGCCCAGAAAGGACCCCGATGGCTTCCAGTTGTTACACACAACACCACAAAGTGGCACAGTGAATGTTAATAGAAAAACGAGACAGGAGAGTCAACAGAACTTGGGGTCAGGCTAGAATGCCCACCACCATGACCTGCGTGCCAGAGAAAGAAGCCGATATCTGACTTTGAGTTTCCTCAGGAAATTTTTACTCTTTTTCCATTACTCACAATGCCTATGAAATAAAAACAAGCCAGATTTTCAGGAGGAGTGAAATGTTCTTGGCACAGAGATCAGATTGGAATGTATCTCTGAGATCCTTATGAAGAAGATACTTGTAATATAAAGAACAACACTTTTTTTTGTTCACTTGCTGTTAATAATGAATGTCTTCAGGGTTTGAAGTTATCCCACCAATGCATAATTCCGAAAATTTTTTTTCCCCAGGCATCTGCATAGCATTATCAAGCTTCCTAGTAGGCTAGTGATGTAGCTTTGTCCAGAGATACAGCTTGACATTTCCAAATTCATGGATTGTACCTTTTTAGGAACCTTCTGTATAGAGTTTTTCTTAATTGGCGTTCCGGTTAATGACAGAGTTGAGTTCAAAAGCATATCCTGTGGCATGAAAAAAAAAATAGTATAGCTCCTTTTTTTAAAAAACGAGTTGAAATCAACCTGCTGTGATTTAACAGAGTAATAGCCAAGACTGGGGAGTGGGTAGCATCCTTCGGTGGATTCAGAGACGGAGAGGGACCTAACAAGGATACGTTTCTGACTATAAGGGTGCCCACTTCTCTCTGTGGTAAACCAAGAGAATTACTTAGGGAATTACTGTGGATTACTGAGGGAACAGGCCAGGATTAACTTCAGAGCTGAGAAATCAGTGATCACGTCCCCCAGTTCCACTCAGCGTAGAGAGAATAAAATAGTGATGGGCTTCAATATCATTAGGGCAGACGTTATATAGATACCAGACTCAGTCGAGATGGAATTTAAAGCCTTCAAAAGACAGCTGTTTCTGATGAGCTACTAGTAAAGTTTCAATGAAAGTAACTAAATCAGTAAGTAGTTTGGTATCTGTTTTGATAACATTGAGAGAAGACATGGGTAGATACAAGATAAAGATACGTTGAAATCATAAAAAGAATGGTCTGAAGAAAGATTTCAAGCTGCAGAGTAGAGAAGGTACGGGAATCTGTGTAAAGATTTTCTTTGTTTTGTTTTGTTTTTCCCTCGGAAGTGGGGGGTGAGGTTCTCCATGGAGCTGACGGCTGAACACAGAGGGGATAAGATGCGACCAGGACTTGGTTGGCATGGGCATGATTTGAAAGTTGAGAGATGTTTCTTAGTGAAATTAAACAAGGCAAGTTGGATCATCGTGGTTGCCCTCTTCACCAAATCGTGATGTTCACCATCAGAAAAATGTAATGTCCGCAGTGATCCAAGTTTAAGGACCGTTAGTATATAAAGGGATTTCAAAGAAATGATTAAATCTGCAGGGCATTAAAGAGCAGGTTGGGAAAGTCTGACCAAAGGGTGAAATTAGGAAGGAAGGCACGTGACGGTGGAGGAGATAAAAAGCTTTAGGACAACGGAGAGGGACCTAGAGACTGGACATTCAGTGACAATGAAGGGGGTGGTGTTGAAACGGGTTTCAAATGGGGCACGTGGGTGACTCAGTCGGCTGAGCATCTGACTCCAGATCTTGGCTCAGGTCATGATCTCACAGTCTGTGAGATTGAGTCCCGAGTTGGGCTCTGCTCTGACAGCACGGAACCTGCTTCGGATTCTCTCTGCTTTTCTCTCAGCCCCTCCCCTGCCCGTGCTGTCTCTCTCCAAATAAATACGTAAACATTAAAAAATTGAGCAAAGAGGGATTTCTAATAAGAGGTTGTACTCAAAATTGATGTGCCACCTCAAGAAACTCAGGTGAATTAACGCTGATGAAAGTTTGCTGTGTATGAAACTGTACGCATTACAGATTGTCATTCATTATGATGGCATTTGGAATGAAGATGATGTAGGCGATGGTGATGATGGTGGTGGCCTTGATGATGGTGGTGGTGGTAGGACTGTGATGTTTGTGTTATGATTAAGCTCTTCTTGGTGACTGGGGAGACAGTAACATTCCCTCAACTGTTTTGTGCGTCCATATTTTTACATGTTTCCCCCCCCCCCTTCCTGGATTCTTCTCGCTATGTCTGGAGAATGCCTTGCCCACCATCTTCTTCTCTCCATCTTTACTGTCATTCCTGGGTCTAAGGCCCCATGGAAACCACTGCAAGTTCCCAACAGAGCTCTCTCCGCCTAATCTTGACTTTCCTTTCTTTCTTTTGGTCACCTTCATCTACCTCCCACCCCAAATGCGTTCGCCACTTGGCAGCAAAATGATCATGCAAGAGTATACATCATGTTTCGGCTCTTGGCGGCCTAAATCCCTTCATCTAGGAAAAATATACTCAAAGCCAACTGCTTAGCATACCCTACCTACAAAGCCCTTCACGATGGGGCCCCGTTCTTTCTACAACCTCGTTTTATGCCACTTTGCCTTTGACTGCTGAGCTCTAGTGGTCATAGATAGAACAGCCACGCTGTTACCCCTTCAGATTTCTGCACAATCCAAGTGTTTAGCAGCTCAGGGACCTTTCAGAATAGTGACTTTTTTCTTTTCACTGCTATAGCATACTCATATATACTGTATATACTCATGATTATACATACATACATATATATACACATATACATATATATACATACATATATGTATGTATATATACATATATAATATATACACATATATATTATACACACATATATATTATACACACATATATAATATATACACATATATAATATACACACATATATAATATACACACATATATAATACACACACATATATAATATACACACACATATAATATACACACACATATTATACACACATATACACACACATATATTATACACACACATATTATACACACATATACACACACATATATTATACACACACATATATTATACACACATATACACACACATATATTATACACACATATAATACACACACATATATTATACACACACATATATTATACACACATATACACACATATATATTATACACACATATATAATATACACACACATATAATATACACACACATACACACACATATAATATACACACACATATATTATACACACACATATAATACACACACATATATTATACACACACATATAATATACACACACATATACACACATATATAATATACACACATATATAATATACACATATATGTTATACACACATGTTATACACACATGTTATACACACATATAATATACACATATGTTATACACACATATAATATACACACATATGTTATACACACATATATTGTACACACACATATAATATACACACACATATATTGTACACACACATATATTGTACACACACATATATTGTACACACGCATATATTGTACACACGCATATATTGTACACACGCATATAATATACACACACATATAATACACACACATATATTATACACATACATATATTATACACACATATAATATACACACACATATATTATACACACACATATTATACACACACATATATTATACACACATAATATACACACACATAATATACTCACACATATAATATACACACACATTTATTATACACACACATATTATACACACATATATAATATACACATATATATTATACACACATATATAATATACACACATATATTATACACACATATATAATATACACACATATATGTTGTACATACATATATAATATACACACATATATGTTGTACACACATATATAATATACACACATATATGTTGTACACACATATATATTATACACATATATCTTGTACACACATATATATTATACACACATATATATTGTACACACATATATAATATACACACATATATATTGTACACACATATATATTGTACACACATATATATTGTACACACATATATAATATACACACATATATATTATACACATATTATATACACATATATTATACACACATATATATTATATATATACATACATATGTACATATATATAAAATGAATGGGCAAAGTAACAAAGGAAAGCAAATATCCCTCATTAATGTATCACCAGTATGTTTCATACTATCTCTATTATTGTATTTATGACAGTTGATTATGATTCTATGTGTCTGTATCTGACTCTCTACTAGAAGATCGGCTTCTTCAGGGCTGGGACCATGCCTGATTTATTTCCATTTCTTCAGAACTGAGGGCAGTGTCATATGAATAGTATGTATCTATAAATACCTGAAAAGTAGTGAAAGCCAGTGTAGTTGTGGGATCAGTGGCCCATGAGATCAGGGTGTCACATGAAGGATCAACGGTGTCACCGTTAAAGATGCTAAGAAGCAACAAGACACCTCAAGTGGAGGCGACGTAACATGGAAATGAACTTTTATTCTTGAGTTGATGAATCCACTTGTATTTACCCCAGATATAAGCATCCTCTGTCTTCCTTGACAATATCCTGTGTATCCTCGTCAGTCTGTTTGAAACTGTCCTTTCCAGAGTGTCTCTGAAGCCAAGGGACAGGCAGAGAAATGACATTTTCTTTGCCAAGATCAATTTGAAGGCCTCAGCAGGAGCTCACATTAATCACCTTCTTAGAGGCTCTCTCTTTCTGCTGCTCAGAAAGACTATTGTCAAAGGCAAAGGGGCCAGGAACTTCATTGATTCCTTTCCCACAGTATCTGAATAGGTCCCCTTTATCTAACTAAACAGGTGTATTGTCAAATATCCCTGTATTCAAACCCTAGTACTTTGAACAGCATGTGGTTCCCTTGACCCAGAACAACAAAAGCATGCAAATCTTGTCTCCAAGCTCATGGAGATAAAGCCAAGGTCACACACTCATTCCCCCATATGGGCCAATTAGCTTGCCTCTATTCACTGGACCAAAGGAGTCCCCATGGCTGACTGTCTACTATGGGAAAAGCCTTGTGATAATCACAGAGAATGAAGAGATGAATGGCGTCGTCTTTTCCTTGGAAAACGTAACAATATATTGGCGTGGCAGAGAAATGAATAAACCATCATAGTAAAAAGCATTAAGGGGTCTGATAGAAGGAAGATATACAAGGGGATCTGAAAGGAAATGAGGAAAGAAGAAAGAGGGAGATTAGTGATGTTGGGGAAGTTTCTAAGAAGAATTAACATTTGTGCTGGGTTACCATGAATGAGGGTTCTCCACGTAGCCAGCGTAACAAGCACCTGCAGGGAAAGGGGGGATGTTCTACGCTGTAAATGTGGGCAAGGGCTTGACCCTGGAGCGGCAGGGAAGCTACCGGAGATAAACCTTGTCCATCTAACAACCTGCCGGGAACCTCCTCTTCTGGGATTGATGGGGTGCCAGCACAAGAACAAGAAAGGAGGAATGAAATTTTATTTTTCAAAAGCAAGCCGCCACCCCCTGGCTCAATTACCTATTCCTGATACAGTTTGTTACTATCGAGACTAGAGGTGGGGACGATGACCGAGCTGGAAGTGAATGACCAAGGACCCTTTGTTGAGGGTCAGTCTAGACAGCACACAATCCCCTTTCCTGCACCCCTGACCCTACCCGTGATCTGGTCGAGGGGTGTGACACCCAGACAGAAGCTACAGAAGTGATCTCTAACACTGAAACTCTGGGAGTGGAGGGTTTTGGCGTCTGACTAGATATGTGATGTCATCCTCATATTTGGATGTTTGGAGGTTTATCCTCAGAATGATTTCAGACATAATGTCTGTGGCTACACAGCCTGATTGCCACCCATCTGAATTAAGACGCGGTATCACTAATACACAATGAGGTTTGAGGATTTAGTCTAAACAACGTAGAGTATCTCAGTCCTTGTTATGTGGATTTCACGCTGAAAAAGGACAGAATTTCAGATAATTGGGTTAAACAAGATAATACTAAAATCCGTTTTTCCTATCTAAATTGTACTTTCATAAATGTGGCTTCCAGAAGAATTTAAATCACCTGCGTGGCTTGCATTATACTTCTATTGGAGAACACGGTCTGTGGGATTAAAGATGTGTGGGCTTTAAGCGACTAAATGTGTGCTAATCTTCCAGCAGCAAGAGGCGATTAACACCCCATCCCTTTTTGCCATATGCCATTGTCATCCCCCATCACGTGTGGGATCCATGGTTCCTTCACCTGAGCAGAGACAGACTTTTGTGATCGCCTTGACCAGTGGGACGACACCGCAGGCCTTTCCGCCTTCCCTTCCAAGAGGCTGGGACTCGCCTGTGTTAGAGGAAGCCCCCAGCTGATGGTCGGAATCGACCGCCACATGAGTAAGCAAATGAGCCCACAGATGATCCCAGGCCCTGGCCTTAGAGTCTTCCAGGTGGGGTCCTAGGTGAGACAGTATAAAGACAAGCCATCCCCAACGTGCCCTGTTGGAATACCTCCGACTCACTACCTTTCTTTTCAGTGCATTAACGGTGAGTTGGTGGTGGTGCCCTAAAACCATTGGTAAACCACCACGGTGGCGTTAAAAAAAAAAATCCAAAGTAAATTGTCCACCATTTAAATGTCCAGAAGACTGAAATATTGACTCCTTCTCAGACTCACGAGTCCTAGATAATTCTGATACTTTGTCTTTCTTTATAAAACCATCATTTCTGTCATTGGGCTTCCTCTGGGTTCACCTGCACGAATTAGATGTGCGGGGTCTCTCCCCCTCTCTGCACGTCTAGTCCCCGTGACCTGACATTTCTTCTCTCCTTCTCCATCCAGACCATCACTTGACTTACTCACTTAGACTATGACGTTCACCCGTCATGGTTTTCAGGCTCCCCAAAGCCCCGGAACGTGGGGGCTCCAGCATGCACTGCGGGGGGGTTTAGTGAAGGGAGGGATGTAGGGAGACCGGAAGAGGGAAACAGAGAAACCAGTAGAAGAGGGCACTGCTGAGCTGGCCATTGCTCCGGGCAACTGGGGTCAGCTCCAGCTGGACCCTTCCAAGCAGGTAATCGGAGCAGGACAGAGAAGTGACCCATTCGGGGAGAGAAGAGGAAGCATTGACGCTCTGGGCTCAGCATCTTCCGTGGGGTGTTAGCTCCCAGAGACTCCCGGGGCGGGCATGCTTGAATGCCAGGCTGGGGGAGAGGGATGTGGCCGAGTCAGGCTGTACCCGCCCCAGCTGCACACACGCAAGCCTCTCGTGCCTGGGGCAGCACGAGAGACAGCCAGTAGGCCTCTTCACGAGTGTCTTTGCTCCTACCCTGTCGCCTGTCTGGTAGTTTCGCATCCAGTGTCCATACTGATCTTAACGTTCCGAGTTATTTTATTCTTCGGATTAAAACCTTGTGTCATCTCGTTGCTTTGGGGCAGGCCATCGCAGCGACTGTCTTCCTGGCCATCATCACCCTTTCCCTCTTTTTGCAATATTTCATAGCTCTGTGGAGTACAAAGGACACACAATAAACGGCACATATTTAAAGGGTAAACTTTGATCAGGGCGCCCGGGTGGCTCAGTCCATTAAGGGTCCGACTTCAGTTCAGGTCACGATCTCGCGGTCTGTGAGTTCGAGCCCCACGTGGGGCTCTGTGCTGACAGCCCGGAGCCTGGAGCCTGCTTCGGAGTCTGTGTCTCCCTCTCTCTCTGCCCCTCCCCCGCTCACACTTGTCTCCCTCTCTCTCTCTCTCTCTCTCTCTCTCTCTGTCAAAAATAAATAAAAAAGATTTAAATTTTTTTTAAAAGTATAAACTTTGATAAACTTCGACACACGGATATACCAAGAAAGAGTCACCTCGAAAGTGTTCTTGTGCCCTTTTGTAATCTCTCTTTTCTGCTCTTCCTCCCATAAGCAAGCAACCGCTGGTCTATCCCTAGAAGTTAGTTCGCATCTTGTAGAAAGTTTTAGAAGGATGGTCAGACAGCACGTTATGAGTTTTTTAGTGGGGGGGGGGGGGGTGGGGGTGGTTTATCTGGTTATTTCCTGCTTGCTGAAGTTTTCCTTTAGGAATCCCTACTTCTCTGAGGCTCAATCCATGCCACTTGGGTAGGACCGCTCACACTTTCAGGATGCAGGGATAAGATTATGATCTAGGATGGCCCATGAGAATACCATAGCCCCTAGGATCTGCTCATTGGCTAAAGAACAGACATGAGACCTAATCTGGGCTACAGATTAAAGCTAACAAACTATGGATCCAAACCGTGGGGCTTCCTATTCTTTCACCTCTGGGGGAGAGCCTGTCTGAAAATGAAAACAAATTAGAAGAAGTGAAACCAAGATACACAGGAAGACATATTCCTGATGACATCGTTTGAACACCTAGATCCAGCCATACCTGAATCTAGGTTTTCTGATTTTCCAGTTACATGTGCCTCTATAATTTTTTTTAACGTTCAGTTCACTACTAATTGTACTTCAGTTGCTACTTGGCCCTGAAAGGGCCCAGCAAATACATATCACAGTCTGGCCCCCTCCTGCCTTTTCATACTTACCTTCTACCATTCCCTGCCGTGCAGTTTATCACGTGATCTGTATCAAAATCTTGATCTGTTTTGAAGCACACTGGGCAATTTTATGCCTCTGTTTCTTTGTACACAATTGTTTATTTCCTGATACGATTTTATCTTCCTCACCAGAAATTCATTTCTGGTAGGGGGAAAAAAATACGTCTTTCCGGACGTATTTTCATCTAGCTGTTTATTATGTCATTCATTTAACTGATACAGGTGAGCTCCTCCCTCGTGGCAGACACTGTGCTGGTGGGAGAAATCCATGCTGGACAAGATCAACCTTCTCTGCCTTCAGGGAAAGTATATTCAGTCAAGGAGATGCTCAAATATCCCTGATTATCTTTCTCATAATATTTAGTTTCACCTTGGAAAGCAACGCAGGAACACCTGAATGAATTTAAAAATCAAATGGTTAAATAAAACTAAGCAAGGTATTTTGGAAAGACACCCTCATCGTTTACAATTTGTTTCAGCAAGGGAGATTGGTTTCGGACGCCTGTAGATGTACAAGGAAGCTAGCTTATTTATTTATTTATTTTTTCAATGTTTATTTATTTTTGAGAGGGAGAGAGAGAGCAAGCGGGAGAGGGGTGGAGAGAGAGGGAGACACAGAATCCGAAGCAGCTTCTAGGTTCTGAGCTGTCGGCACAGAGCCCGACGCGGGGCTCGAACCCACGAACCGGGACATCGTGACCTGACCTGAAGTCCGATGCTCAACTGACTGAGCCACCCAGGCACCCCACGGAAGCTGGTTCATGTGGCTTGAACCTCAACTCCTGCCCTGTGAACTCAAGGTCCCTTTCTTTGCCTGGCTGTGCCGTATTGTTTCTTCGTGTGAAATCCGGCCCGAAATTATTAGAAGTCCTATCAGCATCCTTTGGGGGTTGGGGGAGGGTTGTATTCATTGTATTTATTTGTTTGGCAATTACTGTGGTTAATATCAGGGAACCGTGAGAAGGTGAGTCTGATTCCCTTAATGACAGAAATAGAGCTATTCCTTGATAATAGGTAAAATCCTGATGGAATCAGCTATCGATTATCTGGCATATAACTTGGAACACCTAATCCAATTGTAGACATTTTCTATAAGGCTCAATGATCCTCTCGTGTCAAATTCCTCCCAAATCCAGCACTCTTTAAAACCCAGACACAGAAGCCTGACGGTAAGCCTTTGGCTGAAAGACTAACATGGTATTTAAAAAGTAAAAGACTTTGGTCTCCTTTGTCCAACAAAGTTCAGATTTCCCCTACAGCAATAAACACCTTATCTGAGAAGTATGCGGTGTGGGCTAAAATCTTCAACCATGAAATTATATGACTCTGCCTTGACCTGTGGTTTTCTCTGGTTTCGCTCAGAGCATACAAACAGCAGCTCTGGGCTGTTTCTCTGATCCAGTTGGTGGATTGTGTAAATCTTGAGGAATGCAGACTTCTCCACAAAGGCATCCGGGTAGCAGGGACGTCTTTATCTGTCCTCGTTTACCCTGAGCAGGACTGAGCAGCCCCAGGGGCTCATGCCGCATGATGTATGTGTCGGACCACCTTTCTGTCCGTGCCTCCAGCAGGCAAGGAAGCGACAGGCTCCCTCTGGCTGGTGAAATGCTGTGTTGAACCAGAACCTTCCTCCCGCCTTGGTCTGACCACTCACTGCAATTAGGGATGGGTCTCAGCCAGCCTCTGGAATAGATGGCCTAATGACTCTCGGGACCCAAAGCGTGGCCCACGGGCCGGCAGTACCAGAATGATCTGGAGTCTGTTACAGATGCTGCATTGCAAGCCCCGTCACAGAACTAACGAATCAGAATTTTCGCCTGTGACCAGCCCCCCAGGTGATTCTCGTGCCGGTTAAGGTTTGAGAGGCATGGTGTCACGGAGCGCTGTCATTCCCGTCCCACATCTTAGATCTGAGAGCAGTACGCCAAAGTCATTCCTTTTGGGGAGGCAACCCACTCCTCCCTCATGCCTGTGATTGAGAGGATCAGTGCGTTCCATTCTCTGACCTCAGTGATTAGTTCAGGGGTGAACATGGGATTGACTGGGGGCAGAGGCATCCAGGCCCGTGACGACTGTGTGAACTGTTAGAGGCTGAGATACTATTTTACTTTGTACTTAGACTTGGAAGGATGCAAGCCTGGAGCTGCCAAGGGGCACCTTGCAGAGGTTGACGATGAATCTACGATCAGAAATCAGAACCAAGACGTAGGTAAAAATAAATCTTCGTGCCGTCACTTGAGCCCCTGGATCAAGCACTGCCTGAAGCCCACCTTCATGTCGTTAGTAGCACAAAACAAATTCCTCTAAGGTTTTGTTACTGTTGTATGTGGGTGTGTAGATAGGCAGATATAGATAATATAGATACAAAAAGAGAGATTTGTTTGAAGGAACCGGCTCACATTATTGCAGAAGCTGGCCGATCTGAAATCCATAATGCAAGCTGGCAGCCTGGGCATCCAGGTAAAAGTTGATGTTGAAGTCTTGAGTCTGAAGGCCGGAAACTACGGCAGAATTTCTACATTGCAGCCCAGAGTCAGCATTCCTTCTTTTTCAAGAAACCCCCGTCTTTGCTCATAGCCTTCAACTGATTATACCAGGCTCACCTGCTTTATGGAGGCTACTCTGCTTTATTTATTTATTTATTAAAAAAAAATTTTTTAATGTTTTTACTTGTGTTTTTTTTTTATTTTTTTTCAACGTTTTTATTTATTTTTGGGACAGAGAGAGAGAGAGAGAGCATGAACGGGGGAGGGGCAGAGAGAGAGGGAGACACAGACTCGGAAACAGGCTCCAGGCTCCGAGCCATCAGCCCAGAGCCTGACGCGGGGCTCGAACTCACGGACCATGAGATCGTGACCTGGCTGAAGTCGGACACTTAACCGACTGCGCCACCCAGGCGCCCCTACTTGTGTTTTTGAGAAAGAGATACAGAGGGCCAGCGGGCAAGGGGCAGAGAGAGAGGGAGACACAGAATCCGAAGCAGGCTCCAGGCTCCGAGCTGTCGGCACAGAGCCCGACGCGGGGCTCGAACCCACGAACCGCGAGATCGTGACCTGAGCCGAAGTCAGACGGTTAACTGACTGAGCCACCCAGGCGCCCCGAGGCTACTCTGCTTTAAAGTCAGCTGACAGCGAATGTTAATCGCATCTAAACAAATAACTTTACGGCCATATCTGGACTGGCGTTCGGTCAAACGACTGGCTACTCTAAGCTAGCCAAGTTGACCCGCAAAATTAGCCATCAGGGTCATGTTTTGCCGAATCTTACAACTGAGAGAGAGTGGCTAGTAGGGCTAAAAATCCCTTGCGGACAATGTTTCCCCTCAACTGGAATACATCCCCGAATCCTGCCTGTCTGCTTTCTTTAAAAGAGTTGACTTTGTCCCAGAGAATCAGCAAAGCAATTTAAATCCGATTTTGTTCTGTGGAATCTAAAGTGCTCGGGATTGGAAGACTTTAAGGTCTAACCAGGGCTTTCTAAATGTCAGAGTATTTGCCTAGCACTATAATGATTTTTTTCTCCATAGTAATGGCCCACAGGGTATACCATCCACGCCTGCGTGCATGATATTTTCCTTCAAGTCAACGTGACTCTTTAATACTATAATTGATCGATAAGGGTCGGCTTTACATTATCGCCACAAATATAGATCCCACGGCAATCACCGTACATATTTACATAAATAAATATAATGAGAGCAAAATAATGTTTGAAGCGCCTTGCAAGATACCTGGGAAAGAGTCGTCTGAGCATTGATTTCCCTTTTTAAGACAGGGACCCAAAGCAAGTGTTAGGTGTTAGAGACAAATGAGATGCTCTCCTTGACAGAATTTAAGAAACAGAACAAATGAACAAAGAAAAAAAAAAAGAGACAAACCCCCAAACAGATTCTGAACGATAGAGAATAAATGGGTGGTCGCCAGAGGGGAGGTTGGCGGGGGGAGGTGATGGGCGACACGGGCGACGGGGATGAAGGTCTGCACCTGTCACCATGAGCCCCGGATGACGAATGGAAGTGATGAATCACGATCATGGACACCTGAAACTAACAGAACGCTGTATCTTAACTATAACTGAGTAAAATAAAAAAGAAAAGGTTCTCCGTTAAAAAATCGCAATAATTGACGGGATGTTGAAAAACAATAGCCTCTGTACTGCTTTATCCGATGTTGCTTTCCTGGCTGTCTCCATAACATCTGCCGTGGCAGCTGGACATACGACCTCTCCTTTGGGAGACGCTGATTTTGGTCTAACGCCCGTTGTGTGATTTCCGACCACTGTAACCTCAGGGCAGCATCCAGACGTCACCCGGACTTTTCCTGGGATGGGAAGGTCATTACCTACCAGCACAGATCACGTCCTTGGATGTGGATACAAATGAGGAAACTCCGCTTTTTGCCGAGCTGAACAATCGCTGTCGTTTCTACTGACTGATATCATAATGTCGCTTCTTGGGGACACAGAAACCCTGACCCTACGCCACCCAGATTCCGCTTGCCGGCCTTCCAGAGAGCTGAAGCTCGCTTCTGTGAGAACTGGATTCATCTCTCTTTGTATCTTCTATGTACACGAACCATACTAGTGAAGCACCAAACCTCCCTTCCGACGCTGGCAGGGAAATGACACTTTGGGGACAGTGGCATGCCATTTAACCTCGGGTGATCTGCCCGTCTGGTTCATCTTCACTTCTACCACTCTCTCTGTGTCATGATGTTCCAGCCACGCTGGTTTTTTCCTCTATGTTTTTAATGTTCATTTATTTTTGAGAGAGACAGAGACAGAGCATGAGTGGGGGCGGGGCGGAGAGAGAGGGAGACAAAGAATCGGGAGCAGGCTCCGGGCTCTGAGCCGTCGGCACAGAGCCCGACGCGGGGCCCGAACCCACACACCGTGAGACCGTGACCCGAGCCGAAGCTGGACGCTTAACTCGCTGAGCCACCCGGGCGCCCCTCTACTTTATCTCATGCCAACTTGTCCCTGCTGTCAGATGCTTCCACATCTGCCTCTGCTGCCTGGAAAGATACTTCTCAATTCTTTCGCGTACCTTCCTTCTTACTGGTGAAATTCCATTTTCAGTGTCATTTCTTTGGAGACGCTTTCTTTGAATAACCAAAACCAAGGCTTTTCGATCTCACAAGGCTTTGTACCCCGTCGACCCTATTTATTTGCTTCACGACACTTTCTTTCCCCAAATAATCTTGCTGGCTTACTTGGTTTTCTCTAAAATGCAAGCTACCAGCTGGAAGGGAGCTCATTGCTGTCTTCCTAAGACTTGCAAAACACAGTGGGAACTCAGGTTCCGTTTAGCAATTACTTTGTTCAGTGCACGGATGAAATCAAGGCGTAGCCTGGCCGTTTGCAGATTTGAAGCACTTACTCCCTTAGCCATTCGCCCACGCCTCTATACACGCATTAACTCAATGTTCTTTATAAATTGAAAGTAATACGCGAATTCTTGACTACTGCGGACTGTCCCGCCCCTCCCCTTCCCGAATGTACTCCACTTCGTTGATGTCACTCTTTTGCCCCGTGCTTTGGGCAGAACCGAATCTTCTACGCGGTCTGACCCCGTTCCAGGAAGCGGCTAGCCTTCCTATCCTGGGTACTTTACTTCTGTTAATAGAGTCTGCAGCCACATGAGGTTTTTTGGCAGCCTTGTTCTTCTTGCAATACTTACAAGCTTAATGCAAAAAGGAAAAAAAAAGGCTGAGTTAATAAATGTATGTTTCTGTTAAGCCACATGTCCTTGGGCACCTGGCTTTTTAATACAGATTCAGAGCCTCGTATCCATCGTTGTTAAATTTCATCACATCCCCTGACCGGTGTTCGTGTCATCCTCGCGTCTCCCAATCTGTGACTTTATTTGGCTGTGGGAGAGATGCTTGGCAGAGTTGCTCCTCTGCAAGCCAAGGTTGAGCAAGACCTGAACATAACAAACTCCCTTTCTCCGCTGCATCCGGTGGCGGCCTGAGCCCCAGGAAGGTGAGAACGAAACACCATGGAAATACAGAGATGAAAAACAAAATCACAGCGGGGACTCAGGCAGTTAAGCATCTGACTCCTGGTTTCGGCTCAGCTCATGAACTGGCGGTTCGTGAGTTCAAGCCCCAGATCAGACTCTGCACTGACCGTGCGGGGCCTGCTTGGGATTCTCTCGCTTTCCATTGCTCTTTGCCCCTCCCCAGCTCTGTCTGTCTGTCTGTCTGTCTCTCTCAAAATAAAAATAAACTTAAAAATATTTTAAAATCACAGTAAAAAAAATAAGCATGCACCATTTTGGCCATCCATTATGGGGCAACAAATGACAGCAAAATACAGTTGCACCCATAGCAGCTCCGAAATCCAGGACATATGCCATCAATTCTCTCTGCCCTGTGGGTAGAGGGTGCGTATTGATTCGGGCCCGTTTCTATGCTCGGGGACCTTTCTCAGGCGAATTTGGCTCTGCAGTCCGGACTCCAGAATTTCCTTTCTGGGTGATTTTTCTTTTCCATTAGAAATGGCTTATAGGGGCGCCTGGGTGGCGCAGTCGGTTGAGCGTCCGACTTCAGCCAGGTCACGATCTCTCGGTCCGTGAGTTCGAGCCCCGCGTCGGGCTCTGGGCTGATGGCTCAGAGCCTGGAGCCTGTTTCCGATTCTGTGTCTCCCTCTCTCTCTGCCCCTCCCCCGTTCATGCTCTGTCTCTCTCTGTTCCAAAAATAAATAAACGTTGAAAAAAAAATTTTTTTAAAACAGAAATGGCTTATAAAGATAAGGCTTATAAAGATAGCTGGTGCTGAGTTGTTCTTTATGCCTTACCCCCAAGTCGTAGGAATTTGGGGGTCCAGAGATCTTTTCGTTTTGAAATGTCTCCGTCTCTTTTTTTTTAATTACATTTTTTAAATATTTCTTTAATTTTTCTTCATGTTTTATTTATTTATTTTGGGAGAGAGAAAGAGACCGTGCAAGCAGGAGAGAGGCAGAGAGAGAGAGGGAGGGAGAGAAAGAGAATCCCAAGCAGGCTCCGTGTTGCAAATGCAGAGCCCGACCCGGGGCTCAGTCCCACGAGCCACGAGACCATGACCTGAGTGGAGATCAATAGTAGGACGCTTAACCGACGGAGCCGCCCAGGCGGCCCTGATTCAAAATTCTTGAAATGGCAGTACAGCTGACACACAGTGTTACATCCGTTTCAGGTGCACCACGCACTGATTCAAAAGCTCCGGGGGTGCCCGGGTGCCTCGGTCGGCCGGTTAAGCGTCTGACTCCGGCGCAGGTCACGAAACTCATGGCTCGTGAGTTCAAGCTTCGTGAGTTCGAGCCCCGCGTCGGGCTCTGTGCTGACGGCTCAGAGCCCGGAGCCTGCTTCGGATTCTGTGCCTCCCTCTCTCTCTGTTCCTCCCCTGCTCATGCTCCCTCTCTCTCAAAAATAAATAAAGATTTAAAAATTAAAAAAAAAAGAGCTCTGTACCTTGGGCTATGCTCACCGCCAATGGAGTTACCGCCTGTCCCCATGCAACCCACGGTGTTACGATACCGCTGACTGTATTCCCTATGTGGTAACTTTGATACTACTGCTCCCTTCACCCACTTTCCCCAGCCCATCTCTGTCTCTTTTAGTTCAAGCTGAGGTCACTCCCGTTTGTACGATTTTCTTTAAAACGTAGGTGGTGGCTACGAATCTTGTCGAGGTTCGCACTCCTAGACAAAAAAACCCACATCCACAGATCTCTACAGGACAGATGTCTCTGCTTTGGGGGGTAGCCGCGATCCTGCGGCTCAATACTCGACGTTTTTTGAAGTCATCTTGTCTAGTGCTGAGATCTAGGAGGCACCTCTTTCTATTTATCGGAGGCCCTAACAAAGAATGGTAACACCCATAGTCTTTGCTTGATCTTGACCCGAGGCTATGTTTTGGTGGAACTGCCCCGGATGTATCTTTGTTTCAAGTCTTTCTTCACTTTGATGCCCTAGTACTCCGTAGAGAGGCTGTGCAATAGGAACAATTTTATTTTCTGAACCGGCACGTTGAAAATATTGTCTCTAATTTTTGCTTGAGTATGGAACATTTCCTTCTTTAGACCATCTTTCTTTCACCCATTTATCACAGGCAGCTAAACGCACACACACACACACACACACACACACACACACATTTGGCGCTTTCTACATTCTTCTGGAAATCTCCTTAATCAGATCCATAAATGCATCAGGAATACTTTGTGTCTGTCCCCTTAGTAAGATAAAGTGATGCCCGACAAAGTGCCATTACGCAACATGGGTCCCCTCTTGTCACTGCTTTTCCAGCTTCTGTTAACAGCCCCCTTGCTACTCCTCAGCCTGTGCTGTGTCCCAAGGTGGCCACAGCTGGCGACATGGGTTTTAGGCTTTTGTTACGCAGGACACAACTTCTCGTTCTGACTTCTTTTGGTTCTCGCTCGCTGTGTAAACTCCACCCAGATTTTTACGTCTTAAGCCAACAGCTTATTATTTTGCGGGTTTGCAGGTGGCATTCATTTTTTAAGTTTATTTCTTTATTTTGAGAGAGAGAGAGAGAGAGAGAGAGAGAGAGAGAGGGAGAGAGGGAGAGAGAGAGAATCCCAAGTAGGCTCTAGGCGGTCAGCCCAGACCCGGACACAGGGGCTCGGACACACGAGCCACGAGGTCGTGACCCGAGCCGAAGTCAAGAGTCAGATTCTTCACCGACTGAGCCACCCAGGTGGCCCTGCAGAGGTAGCATTCCTGGGTCACATAGTATCGGCGTATGTTCTGGGAAAGCTGAGGCAGCGTGGCGGCGGTTGGAGTTGGGTTCCGTTGGGCGCGCATCCGGGGGTGTGGGTTGGAATCTTGGCTTTTCTTCCATTTGGGGCTCCTTGTGGCCGATTTAGCTTCCTCCCAGCGTGAAGGCTGGGTTCCACCGAGTCCTGTGCCAAGAGGCAAAGATGAGAGCTGTTCCGGTCTCGAAGTTAAAGGCTGTCTTCTGCCGCATTCTATCCATCAAAGCAGCTCATAGGGGAACCCAGATTTCAGGGAAGGGCACATGGATCCCACCTCTTCGTGGGCAGGGAAAGATCCCCCTGCGAAAGAGCACATGCAGGAGGCCTTGCTGGGACGCCATCTTTGGAAACGCAGCCTGGTTCGTGCATATGGCTCATACCGTGTCCCAGGCTCTTGTTCTGAGGACTTCCCGTGTAATAATAAGCCATTAAAATTCTCAAAACCCGATGAGATAGATGAATGTGATCTTCATCATAACGATGAGGAAACGGAGGCACAGGGAGAATAATTAATACGACGAACGTTACGGGATTAGGAAGTTGGCAGAGGTGGGGACTGACGTCAGGGCAGGTCTGATTTCGGAGCCTGTGTACTTAACCTCTACGGCCTTTGTATTCATCTTCTTGGGGTTCTACAGCGGAATAACACACACTGGGTGGCTTCCACGATAGAAACTTCCTTTCTCAAAATTCTGGAGGCTGGGACGCCAAGATCAAGGCGCTGGCCGGTGCAGACTCTGGCGAGAGCTCCCTTCCTGGCTCGTAGACGGCCACCTTCTCACCGTGTCCTCACATGGTGGAGAGTGAGCTGTCCGGTGTCTCTTCTTATAAATCCGCTAATCCTATAGGACCGGACCTCATTTGCCCCAAATTATGACCTCACTTAACCTAAATTACCTCCTTAAAGGCCCCGTCTCTGAACACAGTCACTTTGGGGATTAGGGCTTGAAGACAGGAATTCCGGGGATACACGATTTCGCCCATATTACTCTCCCGTTTATTCTGATACAATTTTGTCTGTAAGTGATCAGCCCTCTCAAAGGGTGTAAGAGACCATCCTAAGGACAGCACTCCTCTTATTTACATGGTACTAATTTATCCATGTGCTTATCCATCACGCATTTTTTGAAAGTCTGCGAATTGCCAGGCATTGTTGTAGATGTCGGCCATATAATGATGAGTAAATCAGGAATTATTCTGGCTTTGAAGCAGCTGATCATACTTATTAGGAAAAGGGCTGTTGTGTATTGTAAATGATCATTATCAGGGTTTTCCTGTGTGCTTCGAAGAGGCAATAAAATACACTACTATGTGAGCTTTTAAAGAATGAGGTGGTTAGGGATTTGGCCCAGGGTCCCCCCCCCCCAAATTTAAATATGTGCCACCTAAAATAACGATTTAAAAGACGGCACAAATGTCGTGGCCTTTCTTCCTCAGTAAACTCCTTCCTCACAAGCACCCAAGTCTATTACTTCACCAGCCATCAGAGCAATCGGGCACCTGTCCCGGCTGAGCCCCTCTGACAGCAGGCAGGGGAAGGAGTGTCCACCCTCTCGGCCAAGGACACGGTGTCCACTGGCCCGTGGCAGCAAAGGAGACACCCTGTCTTGATTCTCTTCTCATGACTAAATCTCCATTTCTTTCTGATTGGGCTGAGTTCAAATTGTTTGTGATTCTGATGACGGGCAGATTGAATTGGGTTTGAGGATCCACGGGAGTCTTCCTGGGGGAAATGACATTTAAGAAAAAAGACGAGAAACTCCACCCCTGTGCTGGGCATCCGGGCAGGAGTGCTATGCCAGTTGTCTCTGTTCGGTGCCTGTATTAGTAAATGGAGGGGCAGTGGGGGTGATTATAGCCTAGCCTCTGTCGTTCAGAAGCTTGACTTGAACCCTCTCCCTGAGCACAGTCCACGGTAGGTGTGTGACATTGAACAGATTACTCGATGTCTTGGGGCTTGGGTTCATTTTCCGTAAAAGAAGAAACAAGTGACACCGTTGAGAATCGTCGTAAGATCAGATGGGTAACTCTGAACACAGCGCTTGGCACAGATACGGAGCTCGGTGCCATCTGGCTTTTTGCTAGATTGTTGGTAACCTTGTTTGAGGCAGGAAAAGGGAGGGCTTGGGGGAGAGAAACAAGCCTTTACTTATAGCGATAGGCATTGTGTGGAAAGGGTTAACTCAGCCGGTCTGGTGTGCCCAAACCCAGCACATTCCAAGGTCTTCAGGACTGGCCCTTGATCGGCTCCTGGGAGATGACCTGTGTGGCCTTGGAATATCTTGTCCGATGAGAGCATCTTTGTGTATATTAACAATGTGATACCAGCAATGAGATGTTTTTAAAACTTTTTTAATGTTTATGTATTTTTGAGAGACATCATGAGCAGGAGAGGGGCAGTGAGAGAGGGAGACACAGAACCCAAAGCAGGCTCCAAGCTGTCAGCACAGAGCCCGATGTGGGGTTCAAACCCACGAACCTGTGAGATCATGACCTGAGCTGAAGTCGGATGCTTAACTGACTGAGCCACCCAGGTGCTCCTGATTGGTTTTTTTTTAATAATTTTTTAAAAATTTTTTTTTCAATGTTTTTATTTGTTTTTGGGACAGAGAGAGACAGAGCATGAACGGGGGAGGGGCAGAGAGAGAGGGAGACACAGAATCGGAAACAGGCTCCAGGCTCCGAGCCATCAGCCCAGAGCCTGACGCGGGGCTCGAACTCCCGGACCGCAAGATCGTGACCTGGCTGAAGCCGGACGCTTAACCGACTGCGCCACCCAGGCGCCCCTTAAATAATTTTTTAATGTTTATTTATTTTTGAGAGAGAGACAGACAGACAGACAGACAGGGTGTAAGTGGGGGAGGGTCAGAAAGAGGGAGACACAGAATCCAGAGCAGGCTCCAGGCTCTGAGCTGTCAGTACAGAGCCCGACGCGGGGCTCGAACTCACAGACCACAAGATCATGACCTGAGTCCAAGTCCGATGCCCAACTGACTGAGTCACCCAGGCGCCCCCAAATGATCGTTTTTGTATGCCTGCGTCTTTGAGCATGCTGGTTCACCAATTTGACCTCAGGGTTGAGGGGGTGGCCCACGCGTATGTGACTGACCCCTGATAAAGACCCTGGGCACCAAGGCTTGGGTGAACTTTCCGGTTAACGATATTTCACACATGTTGCTACCTAGCATGTTGCTGGGAGAATTCTGTGCCCTCCATAAGCACAGAACAACCACAGGGATCCCACCCTCTGTGTCTGTTTCCTCTGCTGAGGTTAATATGTATACTTTTCACCGGAACAAGCTGTAAGTGTGCTCTTCTGAATTTTTCTAGAGAATCTTGAAATCTAAGGGTGGTCTTGGGGATCTCTGACACAGGCACTGTGCTAAGTGCTTTTTTTTTTTTAATGTCATCTCATTTAATTTAGTCTGGGGGGCTCAGTCAGTTAAGCATCTGACTCTTGGTTTCGGCTCAGGTCATGATCTCGAGGTTTGGGAGTTCTCACCCCACATCGGGCTCCACACTGACAGTGTGGAGACTGCCTGGGACTCTCTCTCTCTCTCTTTCTCCCCCTCTCTCTGCCCCTTCCTCTGCTTGCACCCTCTCTCTCTCTGGAAAGAAATAGAATGGAATAAAATAAAAAAAATAAAATCTTTACAAAAGTAATTTAAAAAAATAAAAAACAAAGATGTACCATACATGTTCTTTGTGTGAAACAAAGCAGATACATATACGTACCTATCTACATATACCTATGTACATATACTCTTATCTTTTATAATTTATATATATGACACATAAATTACGTATTTACCTATGTATATACCCATCTCTCTCTACATTGATCACATCTATCATGTGTGTGTGTGTGTGTGTGTGTGTGTGTGTGTGTGTGTATGGGTGTGTATATACTATTTCTAGAAGAAGATAAAGAGCAGGGAGGAGCCATTGCCTCAGGGAAGGGAGACAGAAAAGTCAGAGGTCATATTAGTTTCCCATTGCTACTGTAAAAAAATTTCTACTCACACGCTGGCTTACACCAGCCCCCATTAGCTTACAGTTCTGGATGTTGGATGTCCTAAAATGGGTCGGCGGGGCCACATTCCTTCTGGAGGCTCTGCGAGAAAAGAAACTTCCAGCTTCTCAAGGGTGCCGCATTGCCTGGCTCATGGCCCTGTGCTCTGTTTTCCTTGTCCCGTCTCCTTCCCTGACTCACTGCCACTCTCCTTCTTCCCCCTTAAAAGGACACTTGTGATCAGTCCGGATTCATCTGGATCGTACAGGGTCACCTTCCCATCTCAAAATCCCGTGTCTCATCATAGCAGTAAGGTCCCTTTTGAAATGTAAGGTAACATATTACAGGTTGTGGGACGTAGGACTTGAGCATCTCTGGGGACCATTTTTCCTGCACCCACAAAGGTGGACGGGAAGCTTCGTGGTCACGGGAGATGGTTGTCCTTTTGAAATGCTTTGCCATGTGTTGTGGTACGTCACATAAAGTCACATGTTTAAAATTTTGACTTTAATTCCAGTGTAAACATACAGCGTTCTATTCATTTCGGGTGTACAATACAGTGATTCAACAATCCCATGCATTGCTCTGTGCTCTTCAAGATAAGTATGAAGAGGTGAAAGGGAGTCAGATCTTCAGATTTTATTTTATTTTATTTTATTTTACTTTACTTTATTTTATTTTATTTTATTTTACTTTACTTTATTTTATTTTATTTTATTTTACTTTATTTTATTTTATTTTATTTTACTTTATTTTATTTTATTTTACTTTATTTTATTTTATTTTACTTTATTTTATTTTACTTTACTTTATTTTATTTTATTTTACTTTATTTTATTTTACTTTATTTTACTTTATTTTATTTTACTTTATTTTATTTTACTTTACTTTATTTTATTTTATTTTACTTTATTTTATTTTATTTTATTTTACTTTATTTTATTTTATTTTATTTTACTTTACTTTATTTTATTTTATTTTACTTTATTTTACTTTATTTTATTTTACTTTATTTTATTTTACTTTACTTTATTTTATTTTATTTTACTTTATTTTATTTTATTTTATTTTACTTTATTTTATTTTATTTTATTTTACTTTATTTTATTTTATTTTATTTTACTTTACTTTATTTTATTTTATTTTACTTTTATTTTATTTTATTCTACTTTATTTTATTTTATTCTATTTTACTTTATTTTATTTTATTTTACTTTATTTTACTTTACTTTATTTTACTTTATTTTATTTTATTTTACTTTATTTTATTTTATTTTACTTTATTTTATTTTACTTTACTTTATTTTATTTTACTTTATTTTACTTTATTTTACTTTATTTTATTTTATTTTACTTTATTTTATTTTATTTTACTTTATTTTATTTTACTTTATTTTATTTTATTATTTTATTTTATTAAATATCTATTTCTTTATTTAGAGAGGGAGGGGCAGAGAGAGGGAGACAGAGAATCTCACCTGAGCGGAAACCAAGAGTCAGATGCTCAACCAACTGAGCCACCCAGGCACGGCTCCTTTTTTTTTTTTTTGTAAGTAGCCTCCATACCCAGTGCAAAGCCCAAGGAGGGGCTGGAACTCAAGACCCTAAGATCAAGACCTGAGCTGAGATCAAGAGTCAATGATTAACCGACTGAGCCACCCAGGCACCCCATCCTCAGCTTTTAAAGTCATATTCGTATTTGATAGGACAATCCCTATGTATGAGTTTTCAAAATCAAAGATGATTTTCATCTAGGTGAAAGTAAGCCTCCTCTCCACCCCAGATGATCCCCAGCTCCTCCCCGAAGCCATTATACTGACTTCTTGTGTATCACTCTGGGGTGTGTGTGTGTGTGTGTGTGTGTGTGTATTTTGAGGACAAAAAAGGAGAGGAAAGGGAGGTGGGCACCGCTCTGGGTAAGCACGGTGTGGGGCGGCTGCCGGAAAGTCTTCTGCCTTCGAATCGAGACCTCCTTCTGCTTCTTCGCACGGGTCTGGATCTTCTGTTTCCCTTATTTCCCTCGATGGCGTACCCAACGTCACGGTCACATTAGATGCTGGCGTGGAAACCAGGCCGCGCTGTCCCGCGGGCCCCGGATCTGGGGGGAAGCAGGCGGTACCGATGCGGCAGGGGTTAACGGGGGAGGAGGTATGGCCTCGGCGGGCACGGCCCCCTCTGCCTCTCGGCCGGGCCGAGCCTGGTGGCCTGGTGCCACTGTGTATGCAGCCGGGTGCTGGAGGTGGGGTGGGGAAGGAGACTCCCGGCTGGCCGCTGGCCTCAGGAACACACTGCGCATCTTCCAGGAGGGCGCCCGCCTTTCGGCTGCGTATTTATGCCTAGGCTCGTGTTCCAAGAAAATCCTATGACCAGCCAAAGCGTGATTTCCCTGGGAACCGGACGGGCCTGAGGCCGTCAGCCTGGCTGATGTAGGGACCTCCCTGGGCTGTTTTCTAAGCAACCCACAGCCACGAGGCGGGAAAACACAGATGATCCATAGCTCCCTGGCTTTCTCTCCCTTCTGACATTCTTATTTCCAGTCTGTGGATTCACCTCCTCCTCGTACCAGGAGAGACCTTTCCAGAATGGGGAGACCCGCACCTGCCCCTTGAGTGAGCGAGGCTTCCCACCTCCAGAGCCCTGCAGGAAAGCAGTCTGAGACGCCACGATCGCAGTACGTGTGCGAGAAAGATGCCGGCACGCGGAGCAGAAGGCTGTGTTGTCACACAATCCATTTTCATGGGGAGTTTGTCTGTCCCCCAGGCACGCAGCAGAGGGAAGCGACTGTGGAACTGTAATCACAGAGGGAAATCCTCATCTCGCCAACCCCCTTTGTTTTATAGCTGAGGAAAGTCCCCAGCGGCAAGGTGGCTCCCACGATGTCATGTGTCCCGTTTAGGAACCAGGGTAGGCACGAGACGTTTCTGGTCGTGTTTTCGGGTCTCGGAACACTGGGATCCGGCCTCTCCATTTGACGTAGCGTCTTCCTCTGCTGTGGGGGGGGGGGGGGGGGGGGAAGGCGGCGGATCCCAGCTTTGTCAAGCATTATGAAGTGAATTGGGTACTCTGAGTGGCACTTTTAAAGGTGATCATGATTATTTCCCTGTCTTTGATGGATCACAAAGGGGGTTCCCCATCCAACACTCCCACAAGATGTTGGAACAAAAGGGATGAATAGAGTACAAGTTTGGCTCCTTGCTGGCATTTGAAAGCCCTCGTTTGGGAGTAGGATTTATTAAATATTGTAATCAGTTCACTGTCGCCTGTTGAAACATTTGCTTTAATGGGCTTGTTAAATTTAGATTATGTTAAAAAGAGAAAAAGAGAGAGAGAGAGAGGGAGAAAGACATTTCCCTGTCTCTGAACTCTAGGGCTGCCACATCATGATAGTATATGAATTCAAGAAATAGCTCCCAGCCGTGATAATTACCCCCATTGTGGAGAAAAGAGGATGACATTTCGGGATGATTCGAGATGATTCAAGAGGACGTTTCGTTTTGTAAACAGTCTTCTGATCAAAGCCTGTTCTTACTTTGGAGAGAGTAACATAAACTTTTTCCTTCCTTCCTTCCTTCCTTCCTTTATTTCCTGAATGATACTTTAAGTTGATTTTAATTCTCCAAGTAACATATGATATTAACATGTGTTCTATTAACATGAGATTAACAGCTTCTATTTGTTGATGGCTTACTATGTGCTAGGCATCTTTCTAAACATTTACTTGCATTCGTGCTTTAAATCTCTACAGTGCTCAGCAAAGCAGATAGTATTATTATCCCAAGTTCCACATGAGGAAAGGGGGGCACAGCGAGGTTGAGCAGTGTGCCTAAGGTCACACAGCTAGTTATCGGCAAAGCCGGGATTCGAATTCAGGTGTCGGCCACCAAAGATTACGCACCTCCCTGACCACTAGGCTACATTGCGTGTGTACCCATTCTCCCATAAAATTAAAACATTTTTCATGTTAGCCTTATGCTAACCTCTCTTTTGATCACCAGTCCAATCTCCGTCTCTTCTCCCCATACCCAGAGGTAGCAATTATCAGCTAGGGAAGTATTTATCACATGTATGAAAACAAATAAAGTCTCTGTGCATCTTATTATTAATATTAAAAAACATTCCATTCTGGGGGCACCTGGGTGGCTCAGTCGGTTGACCATCTGACTTCGAATCAGGTCATGATCTCACAGCTCGTGAGTTCGAGCCTCGTGTCAGGCTCTGTGCTGACAGCTCGGAGCCTGGAGCCTGCTTCGGATTCTGTGCCTCCCCCTCTCTCTGCCCCTAACCCACTCGCATTCTGTCTCTGTCTCTCTCAAAAATGAATAAACATTAAGCAATTTTTTTTAATATTCCATTCTGTTTTGCTTAGCTATTCCCCTCCTAATGGGTATTAAGGTTGTCCCTAGTTTTTCATGAAAGTAAATAATGCTGAGGTAATGTGCAGGCGTATCTCCAGGGCAGCTCCCAACAATGGAGATCGCTTAGTGTTCGCGGAAATTGCCAACTTACATTCTTCCCCGCTGTACCTGCAAGTCATGGATTCTTCAGAGCTTTGCCATCAGTTTTCCTAATTAAAACTGGAAGGGGAGGGCTTTCCAACCTCAGGGTAAAGACGCGAGTGCTTGTCTCTCTCCTGCCATAACAGTTAACCACCCAGTCTGGTTCTCTCTGCACCTGCTGTCTTCAGTGTCATCCAGCTGAGCCTCCTAAAGACCGAGTTGAGGTTTCCCTTCGTTCTCAGGAAAATGTAGCCAAAATAGGATGTTCAAGTTTGTTCTCCATGTTGAGGCCTGGAGACAGGAGCCAAGGCGTAGCTGTTGAGATTTCCAGGATGTGGGACGCCGCCCCGCCTCCCGGTACCTCCCCCTTCACCCCCCCTCCCCGCCATCCAGATAGAAACTATGTGCCTTTGAGAAACAAAGTCAAAACCTTCTTTTGTTTTATTTATTTCTTCCGATATCTGGTCCTTCATTTAAGAAATAATGAATGAGAGCTTTCTTTCTTTTTTTTTTTTTAGTACATGAAATTTATTGTCAGATTGGTTTCCATACAACACCCAGTGCCCATCCCAACAGGTGCCCAATGAGAGCTTTCTATATGCAGACACAGTACAGGGTCTGGGGACACAAAATGAGCAAGGTAACCCTCCTGCACCCCCCTCCCCCATCCCCGGCTTCATAGAGCTTCATAGCTTCGTATCACTGAGATTTTCCCAGGTCACAGACTCAAATGTTCACTCTACTTTGTATTAATTGTTGTCCCCCTACCTCCCAAGAATTTCGCCTTGATCCTAGGCTATGTGTCTGGAGACCTGTTGCTTTACAGACCACCAGTTCCCATCTCTGGGAGTTGGATAGGGCCTCCCACCTCCAAACCTATTGTGGGAATTTTCCAGGACATGTAAGACTATTTTAGAAAGACTCAAGGTCTGGAGTCACTGTTACTGTGTCACTTCTGTTTAAACAGTAGTTCAGGATAGACTGGCCCTAATTCTCTTTTTTTAATGTTTATTTACTTTTGAGAGAGAGAGAGAGAGAGAAAGAGAGAGAGCATGAGCAGGGGAAGAAGGGCAGAGAGAAGGGAGACACAGAAACCAAAGCGGGTTCCGG
The DNA here is from genome assembly GCF_022837055.1 of Prionailurus viverrinus. Classification (NCBI taxonomy): domain Eukaryota; kingdom Metazoa; phylum Chordata; class Mammalia; order Carnivora; family Felidae; genus Prionailurus; species Prionailurus viverrinus. The sequence goes on along the minus strand of NC_062576.1, from coordinate 21,105,044 downwards.
GCTCTGAGCTGTCAGCACAGAGCCCGACGTGAGGCTTAAACTTAGGACCCTCGAGATCACGACCTGAGCCAAAGTCGGACTTAACCCACGGAGCCACCCAGGCACCCCTTTCCTGATCGTCTCGTATTGCTGTTACTGTGAGTAATAAACTCTCCTTGATTTCTGGCCCAGAAGTCTTGTGTCTTCTACCACCATGCATGGCAGGCTAACTTGTTAGCTTGCAAGGAGGGACTATCTCAGACATTTCCGAGTTATTGATACATTTATTTATCCATCTGATAAATATTTATTGGGTGTATTACCTGTCAGATGGTAGGGATACAGAGATGGAGCAGGTCCCTGCTCTCAGGGAGCTTCAGTCTGGCGAAGCAGGCGTCGTCAAAGAGGAGCATTTACAGCTGGCGAAATGTGCGAGGAAGGGAATGAATGCTGTGCATTGGCATCGACCGGTTTCCAAAGGAGAGGGTTGTGACGGGGGGCCCGCCTGCGGAGTTGGCCACATAGGTGGGAATTGAGAGATGACACGGTGGCCGTCGTTCAAACACTCAAAGAAACGCAAGTACGAGGACACGGAGTTGGGAGCGAGCGGAGCGGAGGGTCGCAAGTGAGAAGGGGCCGAGACGAGACACGAGACACGAGGCCAGAGGAGTAGCGGGAAAGCAGGAAATACAGGTCCTCGAGGCCACGGTGTGGAGGTTCTGTTTTATTCAAAGTGAAAGTGAAAATCACGGAAGAGTTAGAGGAGGCAGGAGGCAGGGGGCAGGGAGGGGCTGGGGTCTGAGTTACATAATCAGATTGTATGTATTACATACAATAATAATAATATAAAAAAATCCCTGATTTACATCTTATAATAATAAGACAGGAGCTGGAGGGCTTCCTGGAAGGTGTCTGGACCGTCCATCGGTATGTCTGGGCCCCATGTGGATTTCCCCCAGTCCCCTCCTCCACCCTGTGAGCGTGTTTCTGACCGGTCTGGCACACTGTCCCCTTCTCCTCTCTCACTGCCCCTATGTTGCCAGGCAACCCACAGTGCCTCTCGCCCCAGTGCACAGGGGACAATGGGTTTGCAGCTTAGGGCTTGAGAAGGGCGAAGAGTGAATCCCAAGCCAGAAATGTGGGCAACCCTCCAGAAAGTGCCTTTGTTCCACGGGGAACGGAAAAGGATTTACAACAGACAAAAAGGGAAGATATACCCTTTGTCGGGGAGGGATCGCAAAACCATCCATAAGCACTGTAGCCTGAAGCATTAAAATCAACAGCATGGACATGTTTGATGGAACAAGACGGCGAGGCATACGGAAACGAGAATGCGGCGAAAGGAATATCTATCGAGAAAAGAGGGATTGAGTGAGCAGGGGCTTATGCATACGGCGATGGGACATGATGCAGCCACATGCGGAGAACTAGTAAAATAATGTGTTCAGTATGGGTCAGCTTAGAGCAAACATTGGAAGTATGTGTTCGTGTGTTTGCGTGGAGGCTGGTGCGGAAGACTACGTTCTCAAATGTTGATGGGGGGGGGTGGTTCTCAGCCCCGGCTGAATGCTGAAATCCACTGGCGAAATCCCCCCCGCCCCCAATGCCACATAGTTTAATCCTGGGAAATTACATATTAAAAAAAAATGTTTTTTTAATTTATTAATTTTTGAGAGACAGAGTGTGAGTGAGGGAGGGGCAGGGAGAGAGGGATCCCAAGCAGGCTCCAGGCTCCAGGCTGTCAGCACCGAGCCTGACGCGGGGCTGGAACTCATGGACCGCAAGATCATCACCTGAGCTGAAGTCAGCCGCTTAGCTGACTGAGCCAGCCAGGTGCCCCTGGAATTACATATTTTATTTTATTTTATTTTATTTTATTTTATTTTATTTTATTTTAATTTTTTTATTAAAAAAAATTTTTTTTTCAACGTTTATTTATTTTTGGGACAGAGAGAGACAGAGCATGAACGGGGGAGGGGCAGAGAGAGAGGGAGACACAGAATCGGAAACAGGCTCCAGGCTCTGAGCCATCAGCCCAGAGCCCGACGCGGGGCTCGAACTCATGGACCACGAGATTGCAAGATCGTGACCTGGCTGAAGTCGGACGCTTAACTGACTGTGCCACCCAGGCGCCCCTGGAATTACATATTTTAAATAAAATCTTTACTTTGGAACAAGGTTAGGTTTTCCAGAAAGGTTTTTGCAGAGATAATATAGACTATCTGACCCTATTGTTAATATCTTGTGTAACCACTTGTCAAAACTAAGGAACTGACATTAGTACATTGCTATTAATTAACCCCCGACTTCATTGGTATTTTGTTAGTTGTGGTTTGTTTGTTTGTTTTTGTTTGTTCCGTTTTTTGGGACTAACGTCCGTTTGCTGTTCCAGGATCCAATTCAGGATGCCATGTTGTTTTTTTGTCATCGGGCAACCTGAGCCTTCTCTGGTCTATGTCATAGGGTCTATGTCAGTTGCCCTGTCTTTCCTGGGTTTTCCCGACCTTGATAATTTTGAAGTGTACTGGTCAAGTATTTTGTTTGATGTCACTCGATTTGGGTTTGTCCCATGTTTTTCTTGGATGACGACAAGACCGTGGACGTTGGGGAATAAGACCAGAGGTGATGTGCCCTTCTCTTTCCATCGCTGGGATGTATGTATATGGTACCAACACTCACTGGTGACGTTAACTCTGATCGCCTGGTTAAGCGGGTGTCTGTCAGGTTTCTCCAGTAGAAGTTACTGTTTTTCCTTTTCTGTGCTCTGTTCTTTGGAAGTGAATCGCTGAGTGCAGCCCACATTTGAGGACGGGGAGGTTTAAGCTTGACCTCCTGGACGGCGGAATATATACCTATATTATTTGTAATTCTTCTGTGGAGAAGATTTGTCTCTTCTCTCTCATTTTTAAAACACTTATTTATATCAGTCACTTATTTATTTCAGTCACTTATTTATATCAGTATGAACTAGTGTATATGTATTTTTACTTTGGGTTATAATCTACCACCGGATTATTTTGTCACCCAAATTGTTCTAGCCCCGGCCATTGGGCATTCTCTCCGGTTGGCTTCTGTATCCCTGTGGCACGTCCCTGTCACTGTTTTTTGTTTGTTCGGTTTTTTGTTTATTTTTTTTTAGCGCTTCCTTACTTTCTGGAACCATAAGATATTACAATCTCATCTTGTATATTTCCTGCCCCAGCCATAGAATCGGTCTCTTCTCTAAGAAGGATACTTAGAAACCAAGATCTGGGGGCGCCTGGGTGGCGCAGTCGGTTAAGCGTCCGACTTCAGCCAGGTCACGATCTCGCGGTCCGTGAGTTCGAGCCCCGCGTCAGGCTCTGGGCTGATGGCTCAGAGCCTGGAGCCTGTTTCCGATTCTGTGTCTCCCTCTCTCTCTGCCCCTCCCCCGTTCATGCTCTGTCTCTCTCTGTCCCAAAAATAAACGTTGAAAAAAAAAATTAAAAAAAAAAAAAGAAACCAAGATCTGGGCAGGGGTTTGTCCTTGCTACAGGACTGTCACTGTCTGGGACTTCTCTGAAGACAGAACTAGGGAAGATATGCATAGAACCCATGTATGCACATATATCATAATTATTTCTCTTTCTTTATGTCTTTATCATCTATCTACTACTTAGTCTATATTCTCTCTATGTGTATATGCATACAGATATATTCTCTATACACGCTGTCTATATATACACACATATATGTTCATAATAGGTATACATATATATATTTATAATTTATAAAAAATACATAATTAGATATATGTAATTTTTAAAATTTAGGGGTGCCTGGGTGGCTCAGTCGGCTGCCTCAGGGCATCATCTCATGGCTTGTGAGATCGAGCTCTGCATCAGGCTCTGTGCTGACAGAGCAGAAACTCCTTGGGATCTTCTGTCTCCCTCGCTCTCTGCCCCTCCCCTGCTTGCATGAGTGTGTGTTCTCTCTCTCTCTCTCTCTTTCTCAAAATAAATAAGTAAACATTTTTTTAAAAAAAGACTTTAAAAATTAAACACAAGGGGCGCCTGGGTGGCTCAGTCGGTTAAGTGTCCAACTTTGGCTCAGGTCATGATCCCACGGTTCGGGGGTTCAAGCCCCGCATCGGGATCTATGCTGACAGCTCAGAGCCTGGAGCCTGCTTCCGATTCTGTCTCTGGCTCTCTCTGCCCCTCCCCGCCTATGCTCTGTCTCTCTGTCTCTAAAATAAATAAACACTAAAAGTAAAGTTAAAAAGACGATTAGTATCTAGGTGAAAGTCTTCACACGTAATCAGACCTCTAGCTAAGGGCTCTCACCCTTGGCACTTTTGTTATTTGGGGCTAAATAGTTCTTGCTCTGAAGGCTCTCGATTGCAGGATAGGATGGTTAGCCACATTTGGGCAATCTTGGTCCACTGGATGCCAAAAACAGGCCCTCCCCCAGCACGACAGGGCAGAATGTCTCCGCATATGGCCAGGTGTTCTTCGGGCACCAAGTAGCCCCTGACCGAGAACCGTTACAAAATTAACAGTTTGTAACTAACAAAATGCTACATGCTGGTTTCAGTGTATGAAGGAAATTGTGATGGATCTTTCAAAAAATACCCCAACTCATAGTTCTCGTAGTCACTGGATGGCCACGAACGGGCCTGATGAAGATGTAGGGTGAGCGGGTATAGGTCTAGGGAGAGTGTTCCAAACCGACCCGATATTTTGATAATGGATTAAGAAAACGCGGGGCGCCTGGGTGGCGCAGTCGGTTGAGCGTCCGACTTTGGCCCGGGTCACGATCTCACTGTCCATGAGTTTGAGCCCCGCGTCAGGCTCTGTGCTGACGGCTCAGAGCCTGAAGCCTGTTTCCGATTCTGTGTCTCCCTCTCTCTCTGCCCCTCCCCTGTTCATGCTCTGTCTCTCTCTGTCTCAAAAATAAATAAATGTTAAAAAAAAAAAAAAAGAAAACGGTTTCTTATTCTTATATAAGACAGCTGCCACTGCAAACCATACTCTCTGCAAACCGTCTTCTAATGCCTTGTGAAGTGGTGAAGAATACCCAGACGGGGGTAGCTTTTGCTGCCAACATACCAGTTTTTAGGTACATTCTTTTCAGGTTTAAAACAATTGTTTTAATGTTTATTTATTTTTGAGAGAGAGAGATAGCACGTGAGCAGGAGATGGACAGAGAGAGAGGGAGGCACAGAATCCAAGGCAGGCTCCAGGTTCTGAGCTGTCAGCACAGAGCCCGATGCGGGGCTTGGACTCACGAACCGTGAGATCACGACCTGCGCCAAAGCCGGATGTTTAACTGACCGAGCCACCCAGGCGCCCCTCTTTTCAGGTTTTAGATCAGTTTCCATATTGTCGTGGGGTAAACCTGAACCACCTTCCGAGTACCAGCTACTTCAGGGAAGTCCCATTTGATTCCAAGTGGAAGAGGACTCCACCCAAACTGGCTTGTGCAAAATCCAAGTTGGCTCACATCCTAGAAAATCCGTGGGGGATGTGTTCAGGCATGGCTGGATCCAGGGGCCAAGCAAAGAACCCAGGGTTTTGCTTTGTCTCCATCTTTCACTTTTAGTATTGTGTCGGTTTCATTCTCAGGCTCAGTGACTCCAGGCTCCCCCTCAGAAAGCAAGATGAATACAGCAGCTCCTCTTTACATGTGATTATGTTCAGTCTCAATGGGAAAGCACGACTTGCTTGTCTCCAGAAGCAAAAGACTCTCTGTTTCTTTGTTTTGCTTTGCTTTGTTTTACTCTGTTTGGGTCACAAGGCTCCTCACATGCCCATTCTTGAGACAGTCCTGGTGCAGGGGTGTGGGATACATTGATTGACTTAGGTCTAGTTTATGTGCTACGGAGTGATGGTTAACTTCTGGGTCCCTTAACTGGCTACCGGGTGTCCAGATTAAACATTGTTTCTGGGGAAGAGCTACCGAATCAGGACGTGCATTTTCACAACGTTCCTCCATCATCTGTACGCACGTGGAATGATTTGTATACGCGATACTGTTTGAGAATCTGCGATTGCTCCACTGTTCTCATCCCCAGAAGCAATTCAAGCCCATCTGGGGAGAGGCAATAAAACACGTTTTTCCAAGCCCCACTCTGAAATGTTCGAATGAATAGGATAGGACCTTGGATAGGATCTCTGTAATGATAATTATTTAAAACGTTTATTTATTTATTTTGAGAGACAGAGAGAGACTATGTGTGTGCATGTGAGTGGGGGAGGGGCAGAGAGAGAGAGAGAGAGAGAGAGAGAGAGAAGCACTCTCTGTGCTATCAGCACAGAGCCCAATGCGGGGCTCAAACTCACGAACCATGAGATCATGACCTGAGCTGAAACCAAGAGTCGGACACTGAACCGACTGAGCCACCCAGGCACCCCCCAATCAGTAATTTCTTTTTAAAAAAAAAAAAACCAAGGTTTCCAGGTGATTCCAATGTACAGCCAAGGTTGAGAACCATAGTTATAAGAGGAAGAGTTTGCTGTCAGAAGGCCCCTCAGGTTAAATTTCAGCTACAACATTTATTAGCTCTGTGACTTTGGAGAAGCTATTTAACACCATAGCTTAACTAATCTGTAAAATAGACCTATATCCAAAATACTATTTCTAGGCAAATGGGGTAAATGGAGCTCCTGGTGGTTTGGGTACCTCGTGTCTTATTTTCTGGAAAGAGCTGTTCTGCGAGTTGCAGTTAAAAAACCTGCTTGCCAAACGGAGCTAAGGAAGCCAAGAGCAAAAACTCAGTTTTTATTAAGTAAAACACTGGCCAAGAGGATTTCACTTGCTGAGGATCCTGGGTCCCACTTGCTCCTGAGTCTGGTAAGGCCAGCTTTTTTTTTCTTTTTTTTCTTTTAACGTTTATTCATATTTGAGAGACAGTGAGAGACAAGGCACGAGTGGGGGAAAGGGCAGAGAGAGAGAGGGAGACACAGAACCCGAAGCAGGCTCCAGGCTCTGAGCCGTCCGCACAGAGCCCGACTCGGGGCTCGAACTCACAGACCGTGAGATCATGACCTGAGCTGAAGTCGGACGCTTAACCCACTGAGCCACCCAGGCGTCCCAAGGCAGCTTTCTAAAGCAGAGTCTGGTCGGGTTGCTTCCACCCCTAGATCGTACAGCGGCTCAAACACCAGCTTTCCTTTCTGTGGGTAAATCGGATGGGGCTTTATGCAACAGCGAGAGTGGATGCCAAGTTAGAGGGAGGTACCGTTCTTCCATGAACGTTTCCTGAGTCTTACTCCTCATTAGGTGCACACAGTGATGAGGCCAGCGCGACAAGCCTAATAGGCAAGGGAAACTGTTGGCTTTCAAGCTGGATTGTCAATAGGCCTGTTTGATACGGCTGCGTTTCTGACCTAATCAGCTGCAGGCGGCCTCTCCGCGGAGCTCCCTGGGGGCATCGGAGCAAGCAATATTTCACAATCTAACAGCTGAAATCAGCTCAGATCTCACAGAGCTGGAGCCTGAAGAAAAAATAACGTTGGAAGAGGCTTGCACATGCAGAGAAGAACCTTCTGGATGGTGGTCAAGTGTGTTTGCGGAAGCAGGCCGCTGCCTGTCGGGCAGTGCCGGGGCGATGTTTGTGAGGACGGGTGCATCTAAATTCGAATGACACCTTCAGGCCACTCAGCCTTGGGTTATTTTCCCGGAGAACGGTCACGTGGAGAGCTTTCGCCCAAGCATGGCGGGAAACTAAATGTCTGCTTGGCTCATGCTTCGGCCTTGGTTGAATATCATCATCCAGCCTGAGATGCTCTGCCGTGGCTGTGTTTGACTTGGGCACAGAAGGGGCCGCGTCAAATATTTTTGTAGTAGTGAGGATGTTTTCCGGTGCAATCTCCTGAAAAGCTAAACCCACTGGATTAGCTATGGAGTTTAGGGGCTCCCATATGAAGCCTGGAGTCGTTAGGTTGCAGGCATTGTTTGATGAGGATTCTTCTTCAATCTTTGTCATCCTGCAGGCTTGTGCTCCTGACTGTGTCCTCAAGGATAAGGCCAGGGAGCTGAAGCAGGTCTAGACTTCATATCCGAGCCTGCGAGAGCCTCTCTTTTCCCAAGCGTAAAGAGTCCCGAGTGTCACTCTGATCGGTTTAACTTAGTTGGCCCTCCTGACTCTAAGGCACGTTTGTCCAGAGGGGATGGCATTATGCTGATCAACCCAAGTAGAGTCAATTTCGCCCAAACCACATAGCAACTTTTCGATAAGATAAACGGCCACTGGGGAGGAAGCCAACATTTACTATATAGTTATTTTCTCTCAAGGCCCTAATAGGTTGTTGTTGTTGTTTTTTTAATTGGAGAGAACTTGAGCAGGTACAAGTTAGATTTCGAAAGAGGCTTAATAATCACTCGGCGTACCTTAGAATCGCCTCTCAAAGTGAGGCACATGAATATCCAGGTGAATCCCTGACGATTATCTCATGCTGGCAAAAAGCTCTTTTATTTTCTATTGAAATTTTTAATGTTTATTTCTGTTGAGAGAGAGAGAGAGAGAGTCGGGGGGGAGGGGCAGAGAGAGAGGGAGACACAGGATCCGAAGCAGGCTCCGGGCTCCGGGCTGTCAGCACAGAGCCTGACGGCGGGGCTCGAACTCACAGTCTTCTCCAGTAAGACCACTTCCTCTACTGTGGATGACTGTTTGAGAATTTCCCGTCCTTTCCATTCCACGTGCCTCTTAGTCTCAAGTGATGTTACGGCTTCATATGTCTTGGGCAAATCAGACGTCAATACACGAAGGTTTTCATGAACTCCCCACAAATCTACTCCTACCTGTTTTCTCTTGTTAGACTTTCTTCTTGTTAGGGTGGAGGAAATAGAGGAGAAGCAAGACATGGGGAGCCAGTAGCTAATGGGCATACAGTTTCAGTTTGGGATGAGGCACATTTCCGGCAGATGGATGGCGGGGATGGTCGCACAGCAGGGTGAATGTCCTTAGTGCCATAGAACTGAATATTTGGAAGTAGTTAAAATGGGGGCACCCGGGTGGCTCAGTCACTTGAGCAGCCGACTCCTGGTTTCGGCTCAGGTCACGATCTCATGGTTCGTGGGTTCTAGCCCCGCGCCAGGCTCTGTGCTGACAGCATGGAGCCTGCTTCGGGTTCTCTCTCTCTCCCTCTCTCTTTGCCCCTGCCCTGCTCATGCTCTCTCTTTCTCTCAAACTAAGTAAATTAACTTCGGAAAATAAAATAAGATACGATAGTTAAAACGGTTAAAACGTGGCGTGATAGATCTGTGGACCACAATAAACATGTTTATTAATTGCAAGGGGAAAAGTAGTAAATTTATACTAAAGAAAATGGATAGAAACCACGGCCACAGAAAGAAAAAGAAAAAAAAAGGTGGAGTGAACATGCTGATTTCACGTTCTCACTTTTAGAGTAATTCTTTATGCGCTGGGTTTTATTTCCTCCTGTTTTACTAAAGACTTTGTAGCAGGGCGCCTGGGTGGCTCAGTCGGTTCAGTGCCCAACTTGGGCTCAGGTCGTGATCTTGCGGTTCGTGAGTTCTAGCCCAGCCTCAGGCTCTGTGCTGACGGCTCGGAGCCTGGAGCCTGCATCAGATTCTGTGTCTCCCTTTCCCTCTGCCCCTCCCCCACTCACTCTCTGTCTCTCAAAAAATGAATAAACATTAAAAAAAAAACAATAAAAATTTAGAACAAGAACTTATCAGGACTCTACTTCTGGAACTGGCAACGCAACAAATATGTACTATCTGTCCCTTTAAAGAGGTGTTGTGGACTCCGGACCCAGACAATTAAACGTGCGTGTCTGGACCTCGGCTTTCAGGTCTGAATTGGAGACGTGAACGTAGGAGAGAGCGTGGAGTGCAAATGACATGAGTATCTGGACAGGGCTCTGAGGTGTCCTGACATGGAGAGGTCAAGCAGAGAAGTGCAAGGGGAGAAAGCAATTTGACAAGAGGCAGCCAGCGTGACTGGGGGAAACCCAGACGAATGTAGCATTCCAACAGCTCAGAGAGGCATTGCGGAGTCAGCTGGGACCTCTGTGCCCCCTGGATTTGGCAACATGGCGAGGTGGGGAGAGCCTCGGTGATTTTAAATCATGTCAGTGACGTTGCGAAAATCTAACTAGATCGAAGTAAAATGAAAAGAAAAAGAGACGTGTGGAAGTTGACCCACACATCTAGCCAGCAAGAATAGACACTGTGTTCAAGAAGTTTTGCTCTGAAGTCGGGGCACCTGGGTGGCTCGGTAGGTTGAGCATCCGGCTTCTGCTCAGGTCATGATCTCGCAGTGCGTGGGTTCGAGCCCCGCTTCCGGCTTGCTGCTATCAGCCTGTCAGTGCAGAGCCCGCCTTGGATCCTCTGTCCCCCTCTCTCTGCCCTTCCCCCACTTGTGCTCTCTCTCCCTCTCAAAATCAATAAATTACGTAAATAGCATTTAAAAAAAAGAAGGTTTGCTCTGAAGTAAAGAAATAACATGTTACAGGAAGGGATCGTGGATATGTAACCGAACATTTTTGTAGAATTATAACACACACAGATGAAAGCAGGAATCATAGGTGTGTAAATCAAACATCTTACACGGAGTGGACACACCTGTGTAAGCACTCCACAAATCATAAAACAGAACACTACCAGTATCTCGGAAGCCCATTATAGACTCTATGTTTGCATTCTGATATTAACAAGTTTGAACAATTTCTCCCTTCTGATGGTAAATTTTACAGGTCAACCTGGCTCAGCCAGGGTACAGAGATAGTTGGCCAAACATTATTCTAGTTGTTTTTGTGAGGGTGTTTTGAGACGAAATGAACATTGAAATCAGTGGGCTTTGAGTAAAGCAGATAACCCTCCATTATGTGGGTGGCCGTAATCCAATCTCTGAAGACCTTCATAGAAACCAAGACTGACTTCCCTGGGGGAGAAGAGAATTCTGCTCCAGAATGCTTATGGATTCCAGCTGTGACTTTTCCCCGGGTCTTTAGCCTGCTGGTCTACCTTACAGATTTGTTTTGTTTTGTTTTGGACTTGCCAGCCTCCACAATTGTATAAGTGAGATGATCCCTTTAAAAATCTCCCTCTCCCATATTTGTGTCTATATTTACATTTACTTTTCTTGATCTCTACCATCGTCATGATACAAACCACCATCACTTCCCACCAAAACATTGGTAGCCAGATAGTAAGTATTCTTTCAACCCTTCCTCCCTAGACAAATCAGAGATATTTGTAAAGATAAGACCACGTCCCCCTCCTGCTTAAAATAAAGACTCAAAATAAAATGCAGGTGTCCTGCCAAGGCTTGCTAGGATGTGGAAGAGGAAGACACACACTGCTTGCCATTCTCCGTAGGGCACCTGTTTATTCTTCGGCCCCAAGTTACACAGCAGTGTGGGCCCCTGTTGCCCGATCGTCACTACTGTTTTCTAAAGAAAAGTCAGACGCCGAGGTTCTTTGGTCTTCATACTCCTCATCAGGGTTTTCAAGGGTCTCTCAGGTTTTGCTCCTCTTTCTCTCTTCCCTTCACTCCTATCTGCATTTCACCCTCCAGCATTGGTAATCTAACTCAATTTAATTTCCAATGTGCATCAGGCTATTTCCCACCTTCGTGTGTTTGCATCTGCTACGCCTTCTGCTCAGACTTCCCTGCACCTCCCACCCCTTCCTTCCCCTGGCTGAGATGGTAGCATACCACTGACTCCGTGAAAACTTCTTCGACACCCCCCGCCCCCATCAAGAGGAGGTGGTTGCCTCTCCATGGGGCTCCATGCTTCCCCATGATAGCTATCGCCTGTCATGGTGCACTTCAATTATCTGCCAATAGACTGTGAACTAACTTCCTGAGGACACAGATGGCATCTTTGATCCCTTTGTCCTCACTCAGTACAGAAATTGACATGAGAGTGCTTGAGCCCTGGCCCTAGGTTCTGCCAGGCTCCCCCCATGGATTTCACCAGGCTTCTGCCACTGTCCAAGGTGCTGGCCACCTTGTTCTGCCTGCATCCAGCCAGCCTTCCTTACCAGAGCTACAGGCTGATGCTCTGCCTCCGTTCCCAGTGCCACGTCCCCAGATGGGGTTCCCTGCTCACTTGGTCTTTATGTTTCTAGGACCTGCTACTATCTTGGCTATTGGGATTAGGTTTATGCCTCAGCATCAGGCCTCAGTTGTTTACTTGTACCTCTAGGGTCAGTATCTGCAACCAGATCAGGGTTTTGTTGTTGTTGTTGTTGTTGTTGTTGTTGTTGTTTTGGTTTTTTTGGTATCTGCTCTGACGTGAGTGTAAGTCTCCTGTCTGAATCTGGTCAGTGCACTTCTCCCTGCTTCCTGCATCAACCCATATGCCAATCTTCACACCTTTCTCCACCTCTCTTGATATGTGATACCTGTTCTCACCCCCGAGAATGTGCGAGAAATAGTCCCTTCATTTCTTTCCTTATTAGGGGCAGGTCTTTGAATAGGATCAAGTTCAGGTTAAAAGCACAGACTGTATATTCCCTCAAGCCTACGTTTCAACTGTACCTCTATCATTAACTAGCAATGCAAAGTTGGGCAAGCTGCTAAGGCCTCTGAAGCTTGATTTCCCCATCTGAAATTAGGAATTCTCACAGGGTTATTAGGAAAACTGAAGCGAATGTGTTGAAAAGCGCTTGGTTACGTATCACTTATAGGTAATAAGTTATGCATCAGTATTGTTTCTTTTATTAGTAGGAAACAATAGTGTGGCAGTAACGTCACTCATTGTCCCAGTCTGAGCTCTGCCTATCGTTCTCCCCACAGAGCATCCCCCAGCTTCTCCTGTTCTCTCCCGACAGATGCTTTTGCTGCTAATAAATCCTGCCTGTGATATCACAGTTCACTGCAGCATCTGGCTTGGAATCGAGACATCAACACATGAATCAGACAGGATGAGAGGAGGAGGAGGCTGAAGATGTAGGCTCCAACTACCTTGGTGACAAGGAACCGAAGAGAGAAAGAACAGAGGATTATAATAAGATCTGGAGGTTTTGCTTTTCTGCTAAGTGGGGTGGGTTTAAACTTCTCCTTGTGTTCACCGCCCACTCAAGGTTAGGTAGACAGCTTCTGGGAGGGGCAGCCAGTTGGGAGTTTGGCACCCCAGAGGGAAAAGTTTGCAAATGCGCCGTGCCGTCTGACGTCCAGGCTGAAGAAGGGAGGAAAGAAGGAAGGAAGGAAGGAAGGCGAAAGTAAAAAGGAAGAGGGAAAGAAATCCCATTAGCCTCTCTGATACACCTGTCTTGGACACATTTCCAGCGTGGTAGGAACAGGCTTCCCAAGACTCTCACAATTTAGAATTAGTTGCATAAAATGTGATATTCCTAAGATTAAGTTCAATTCTACAGTGTAGCCTCGATGGTCATTCCAAGTCGGGTCCCTTCTGAACTGTCTCTCTCCATCTTCCACCACCTCTCCCCATATGCACATAGAAGGGTAAACACAGAAAAAGTTTATTGAGTGTTTGCCAGCTACCAAGTACTGTGCCTGTGTTCTCATGTGGTCTTGTCAACAGCCCTTCGAAGTAGGTTCTATTATTACCTTTATTTTCTAGATAATAAAACTGAGGCTTAGCATTATTTCCCGTAGTCGGAGACTAACACGAAGTTGAGCCATGGCAGGCTGATAAACAGACCACGATGACGATTTTTCCATGAATTTTTATCTTGTTTTACTATTTTATTTTATTTTTAGAGTTTCTTTATTTATTTTTGAGAGAAAGGGATCGGGGAGGGAGAGAGAGAATCCCAAGCAGGCTCTTCACTGTCAGTGCAGAGCCTGACTCCGGGCTCGATCCCTCAAAACGTGAGATTGTGACCTGAACCGAAATCAGCAATCGGATGCTTAACCAACTGAGCCATCCAGGCACCCCTCGATGACTTTTTATTTTTATTCAAAAATTTTTTTGTGGGTGTTTATTCATTTCTGAAAGACAGAGAGAGACAGAGCACAAGCAGCGGTGGGGCGGAGAGAGAGGGAGGCACAGAATCCGAAGCAGGCTCCGGGCTCCGAGCTGTCAGCACGGAGCCCGACGTGGGGCTCGAACTCACGAACCGTGAGATCGTGACCTGAGCTGAAGCTGGACGCTAGACCGACTGAGCCACCCAGGCGCCGCCCCCCCCCCCCCCCCCGCAATTGCTTTTTAAAAGAATGAGTTATATTTGAACGTGTGGAGATGTCCCCTGATATGTGCCAGGCTCTCCCGTCGACACCCAGGATACCGTGGTGAGCGGCACAGGCTTGGACAGATGAACCCAGCTCCTCAAGATCAAACACGCAGGCGGCAGACCTGGAATCCCAACCGTAGTCGTCGACTCTCAAATTCATCTTTCTATTACACTCAGCTGCTTCCCAATTCACACATCTTCATATTCAAAGAGGCTATTAACCTACTACATCATCACCACCTGGGGCCTGCCAGGCAAAGCAAATGGAGTCAGCATCTTCGTAAATAAGGATGATCGGGGTTGGTACTCCTGGGTCCCAGAGAAATGCCAACCCCCTGTATTTCAAAGAGAGGGTAAGTGGCATCGCCATCCCGCACAGACGATGGAGCGGAGGGTATAATGACTGAGGGGCCAGCTCTGGCTCGGCGTGATCCCGGCAAGGTGACTTCCCTCCCGGGTCCTCATCTGTAAATTGAGGGGGATGTATTAGCTGGTTCTGAGGTCCGGTCATCTTGGGAAGGGATCCATTTGCAGTGATTTCCCCCATACAGACTTCAAAAATTTTGGAGACTGGGGATTCAATGAAAAGAAATTAAAGAGGCACGATCTGACTAGTTGATGCATAATTTTTTGAAACTCCTGTTCTTTCAGTCTGTGAATATGCTGGATCTCACCCTCAGGTCTAATTAGCTGCAAGATTCTCCTGAAGGCTTTAGAATCCAGAAGCCCAAGCTTTATCGGGAGAGAACATTCATGGGTAATTATGTCAGGGCTTTCCTGGGGCTCCATACAAGACACACATGCGCTTAGGAAAGTTATCCTTTACACTTTCTGTTCTTCATCATCCGAGTTCAGAGCTTGAACTCAGAAACCAGATGGGGCAGGTCTGCATTTAACTCCTGTCCCTTAACTTCTCTTACCCTGCTCCCTCTTCTATAAAATGGAGGCACTTCTCTCCTCGCGTGTGACCCGTGTAAAGCTTCGCCCCATGCCTGAAAGATAGTGAGATGTGCAACTGACCGAGAATGGGGCCCCCAGGGCCATCAACGTGCCCAAGTTCCTCAGAATGTTACTATAGTGGCTTGGGTAGGGAAGGCAGAGGGACTTTGCGACTCATAACTAACATAATTTCATAATTTACTACTTTGTGTTGGATATTTTCCAGCTTGGAAAGGAGCAAGGACGAGAGAGAGAGAGAGGGAGGGAGAGAGAAAGCTTCCGGAAAGGATGCTTGGTCGGAGAGCCAGCCACAGGTTTTCACAAGCGTTGTTGACAATGGCCGCCTTCGCCCTCCTTTCTGCTTGACACCCCACTTTGCTGAGGGCTGGGTTGTTCATATAAAAAAAACTATCTTGGCCTTGTAGTAGGAGACAGGTTTACTCCCAAAAAGACGGTACAAAGCCTGGTGCTTGTGAGTCTAGTAGCCTGCCGCTCCCCTGCCCAACACCCCAGTTTCAACTCAGCGTTTGTTTGCAAGATCTGAGCTCTTGCAGAGATCTGAAGCTTGAGGGAGACGCAAGGGACTTGGAGAACCAGCCCATATCACTTATTTATTTCCCCCCAACCATTATTGAAGAGTATTTAGCAAGCATATTTCCTGAAGGCCGTCCTCCTTGTAAGAAACCCCGTCGGTGGTTTAATTAAGTTTACATAAATACTAAATGGGATCCAACCAGAATGGGGTTTGCTGATTTGTTGTGTTGAGATAAATCCTTGCTCTGTTCTAACTGAATAGATTGAACACAGGCTGTATTTGTTCTTATCCTGAAGCCACTTTCATGGGAGCGATAAACTGGAAATGTTATCGGGCTTGATATGCCGGTTTTTCTGGGAAAATCACACTGCCTGTGGTGAGGGAAGGGAGGAGCTAAAAAGGTATTTGTTTTCAAAGTCATATGTCACAAGCCAAGGAGACTAAAAACAAAACAAAAACCATGGCCACTTTCTGGTAAGGACATGGTGAAACAGGTACCTCGTGTGGTCAGGAATGTTGCAAATTAAAATGACCATCTCGAGAAACCAATTTGGAAATGTTAAAAGACAACTTTAAGATCAGGATAATGCTTCGTGGTTCCATCTAGGAGTTCCGCATATGGGAATCAAATCCAAGGAAATGGCCCCAACCTGGAAAAAATGATATGCATGAAGATGTTCATCGTGGTGTTAGCTACGGCAGCAAAACAAACAAAAAACCACAAAGAAATTTTGCAACAAACCAGATTGAGAAATGATTACGTTGGTTATGACACTTTCCCGATGGAATACTATGCAGGATTTAACAAGAGGATTACAAAGATTACATGGAAAACTACTTGTTGGGGCGCCTGGGGGGCTCAGTCGGTTGGGCGTCCGACTTCGGCTCAGGTCATGATCTCGCGGTCTGTGAGTTCGAGCCCCGCGTCGGGCTCCGTGCTGACAGCTCGGAGCCTGGAGCCTGCTTCTGATTCTGTGTCTCGCTCTCTCTCGGCCCTTCCCCTGCTCACGCTCTGTCTCTCTCTGTCTGAAAAATAAATAAAACATTGAAAAAAAAAAAGAAGAAGAAAACTACTTGAAGTAGAAAAAAAAATAAATCTAGATACACGTATACACTGTAAGTGAATTCAGCTTTAAAAAATACGCTGCTCAGCATGAAAGAGCCAGGATAGGCAAATTCAGAGAGACAGGAAGATGGACATAGGGGTTGTCAGGGGCTGAAGGGTGGAAAGAACGGGGAGGGACTGCTAATGGACGTGACGTGGGGTTTCCTTTGGAGTGATGAAAATGCAGATTATCGGTGATGGTTGCACGGCACTGTGAATGCAATGCCACTGGGTTGTACTCCTGAAGGTGGTGTTTTGTGTATTTACAACCATTAAAAAAGGGAAAGAGATGACAAACGATGTAGAATGCAGTAAGACGACCCCCAGAAATCTGAATAGCAGTTATTTTAGGAGAGTGGGGCACTTTTTCTGTGTTTCTGAAATTTCCTCTAATGCTAGTGTTACAGAAAGGCAGAATCATGCAGTATCAGATCCAGCCGAGAAGGTTAGGGGTGAGAGCCCCCCGTCGCCCACCTCCCGCCACCCTGCCCCAGTCAGTGCAGAGGGTAATAGACAGCATTGAATACATATTTTAGAAAAGAAGGCTCAAAACTCAATAGTATAAGCTTCCTTCTTGGGAAACTAGATACAGAAGAGCAGTGCAAACCTAAAGCAAATAGAAATACATAAATAATACACACTAGAACACAAACTAATAATATTGAAAGCAAGAAAGTAATGGAGAAACCAATGAAACCAAAAGCTGGTTTTTGAAAAGGTCCGTGAAATTGGTAAACCTCTAGTCAGGCCAACCAAGAAGCAATAAAGAAGCACAGGTCACGAATATCAGAAATGAAAGAGGGGACGTCTCTACAGGTGCATGGGACATCAGGGATCCCATGGACAGTAAATGAATAGAAACTGAATATTGTGAACATCTGTGGGCTCCAAACTTGGTTACGTAAATTAATTCCTTGAAAGATAATCACCCAAGGAGAAATAGATAATCCAAATAGGCTATATTATATCTATATAATTAATTTATAGCTAGTAAAGAAATTGAAGTTATTGTTAATAACTCCCCTAAATAGAAAGAGCCAGGCACAGATGTTTTCATTGGTGAATTCTATCGAGTGTTTAAAGGAAGAAATGAAACCTATTCTCTCTAATGTGTTCCAGAAGATAGAAGAAGAGAGAGCACTCTTTACTCATTCAATGAGGCCAGTGTTACCTTGATACCCAAACCAGATAAAGATATTATTAGAAAGGAAAACTACACACCAATATCTCTCCTGAACATTGAGGCAAAAATCCTCAAGAACACGTTAGAAAACAGAAGGAAACAATGGATGAAATTAACTATACACCACGATCGAATAGGATTCATTTCATGCTTACAAGGGTGGTTCAACATTGAAAATCAAGCAGTGTAATCATATCAGTAGTAAAGGAAGAAAAATAATATGACCGTATCAATAAATAGAGAAAAAGTATTTGTCAAAATCCAACACCCATTTGTAATAAAAACTCTCAGAGGACTTCAACTTGATAAAAAATATCCCCCAAACATCATATTTAGCAGTAAAAAAACCAGATGCCTTCTCCCTCAGATCAGGAGCTAGTACGTAATATCTCCTTTTACCACTCCTGTTCAGCATTCTACTGGAAGTTCTAGCTAATGCAATAACACAAGAAAAGAAAATGTGTAGAGAATGGGAAGGAAGAAATAAAACTATGTCCGTTTTCAGATGACATGATTATCCATGTAGAAAATCCAAAGAATCAACAAAAACCTTCTGGAACTAATAAGTGGCTATGGCAAGGTCACAGGATATAAGATTAATATCAAAAGTCAATTTTCCTTATATTCCAGCAATGAACAATTGGAAATTGAAATGAAAAGCAACATACAATGTTGCATCAGTACCTATATATATATATATATATATATATATATATAGGCATAATTCTAGCTAAATGTGTTGAGGATTTATATGAGAAGAACCCTGATGAAAGAAATAAAGATCTAAATAAATGAAGAGATATTCCATATTCATAGATAAGGAGATTCAATATTGTTAAGACATCAATTCTTCCCAACTTAGTTCAATGCTATCTACTAGAAGCAACCCCTGTCAAAATCTCACCAAGTCATTTTGTAGATGTTGACAGATTCTTTTTTTAAATGTTTATTTATTTATTTTGAGAGAGAGAGAGAGAGCGAGAGAGAGAGAGAGCATAAGTGGGGAAGGGGCAGAGAGAATCCCCAGCAGGCTCCCTGCTCAGTATGGAGCCTGATGGGGGCTCAATCTCACAATTGTGAGATCATGACCTGAGCTGAAGTCAAGAGCTGGATACTTAAGCGATTGAGCCACCCATGCACTCCTGACCAACAGATTCTAAATTTTGTACGGAAATGCAAGAGACAGACTAGCCAGCGCGATTCTGAAGAAGAAGACAAAGTCAGGGGACTGATATCACCTGACTTTAAGACTTATCATAAAACTGCAATAATCGTGACGGCATGATATTGGTGGAAAATATAGGCAAGTGATCAGTAGAATAGAATAGAGAACCCAGAAATGGACCCACTCACGTATAATCAACCGATCTTCCACAAAGCCGCGGAGGTAATTCAATGCATTGATGGCCTTTTCAACAAAAGGGGCTGAAAGACTTGAACATCTTATGCAAAAAAAAATTTTTCGCAAAATTAAATTAAAATAGATATTAAATGTAACTTGCCAGCTTACAGATTTTCTAGACGATAACAGGAGAAAACCTAGATGAACTTGGGCTTGTGGGTGAGGTGTTAGCTATAACAGCCAAGCACAGTCCATAAAGGGGAAAACAGGTATGTTGGACTTTATTAAAATGAAAACTCTCTCTCTGAGAAAGACATACTTTAAGAGAATGTGGCGGACAAGCCATAGGCTGGAAGGACATATTTCCAAAACACGCATCTGGTAAAGGACCTTTGCCCCAAATATACAAAGAGCTCTTAGAACTCAGTGTTAAGAAAACCAACCCAGGTAAAAACTGAGCAGAAGATCCGATACGTGCAACACCACAAAAGATACGCAGATGGAAAACAGGCATACGAAAAGATGCTGGACATTGCATGTTGTTAGCGGGTGGCCGAGTGAGGCAGCAACGAGATACTCTTCCATACGCAATAGAACGACGAAATCCAAGGATGTAGAGCAACAGAAATCTTTGTTCGCTGCTGGTGGAGACGCTAACGGGTACAGCTACATTGAAAGGCAAATGGGCAGTTTCCTACGAAGCTAAACACAGCCTTACCATATGATACAGCAAATATTACAGCAAATACGGTAACGCAGTGATACACCCCAAATGGTCCAAGACTCTGTGTGCGCAAAAAACCCCCGCACACGAATGTTTACAGCACCGTTAGTTGTGATGGCCCGAATCTGGAGGCAACCAAGATTGTCTTCAATAGGTGAATGAATAGTCTGTGCTGTATCTGTACAATAGCGCACTATTCAAGAATAAGAAGAAATGAGCTGTCAAGCCGTGAACAGACGTGGAGGGCACCTGAAATGCATTTTTACCCAGGGAAGGAAACCAGCCTGAAAAATCTACACACTATGTGATTCTAACTATATGACGCTTTGGAAAAAGACACAAGTATAGAGGTGGTAAAAAGATCAATGTTTGCAGGGGTGGGTTGCAGGGAGGGAGGAGAGGGATGACTTTCCTTCCTTCCTTCCTTCCTTCCTTCCTTCCTTCCTTCCTTCCTCCCTTCCTCCCTTCCTCCCTTCCTCCCTCCCTTCCTTCCTTCCTTCCTTCCTCCCTCCCTCCCTTCCTTCCTCCCTCCCTTCCTTCCTTCCTTCCTTCCTTCCTTCCTCCCTCCCTCCCTCCTTCCTCCCTCCCTCCCTTCCTTCCTTCCTTCCTTCCTTCCTTCCTTCCTCCTTTCCTTCCTCCCTTCCTCCCTTCCTCCCTTCCTTCCTTCTTCCTTCCCTCCCTCCCTCCTTCTTTCCTTCCTTCTGTCCTTCCTCCCTCCCTCCCTCCCTCCTTCTTTCCTTCCTCCCTTCCTCCCTCCCTTCCTTCCTTCCTTCCTTCCTTCCTTCCTTCCTTCCTTCCCTCCCCTCTTTCTTTCCTTCCTTCCTTCCCTCCCTCCCTCCTTCTTTCCTCCTTCCTTCCTTCCTTCCTCCCTCCTTCCCTTCCTTCCTTACTTCCTTCCCTCCTTCCCTCTCTCCTTCCTTCCTTCCTCCCTCCCTTCCTTCCTTCCTTCCTTCCTCCCTCCCTTCCTTCCTTCCTTCCTCCCTTCCTCCCTCCCTTCCTTCCTCCCTCCCTCCTTCCTCCCTCCCTTCCTTCCTTCCTTCCTCCCTTCCTTCCTTCCTTCCTTCCTTCCTTCCTCCCTTCCTTCCTCCCTTCCTCCCTTCCTCCTTTCCTTCCTTCTTCCTTCCCTCCCTCCCTCCTTCTTTCCTTCCTTCCTTCCTTCCTCCCTCCCTCCCTCCCTCCTTCTTTCCTTCCTCCCTTCCTCCCTTCCTTCCTTCCTTCCTTCCTTCCCTCCCCTCTTTCTTTCCTTCCTTCCTTCTCTCCCTCCCTCCTTCTTTCCTCCTTCCTTCCTTCCTTCCTCCCTCCTTCCCTTTCTTCCTTACTTCCTTCCCTCCTTCCCTCTCTCCTTCCTTCCTTCCTTCCTTATTTTTAGAGAGAGTGCAAGCAGGGGAGAGGGGCAGAAGGAGAGAGAGAGACTCCCAAGCTGTCTCCATGCCCAGCTCGGAGCCCCGTGAAATCTTGGCTTGAGCCGTCATCGAGAGTAGGACGTTCAACCGACTGAGCCACCCAGGCGCCCTCACAGCTTATTCTTAGCTGGGGAACCTGTCAGCAGATGGGACAAAGCCACTTTGGAAATGCAGCCTTCCTTCAAATTCATTACTGCTTCTTCTCAGAGCTCTCATTTATTTGCTGGCCGAATCACCTTTCCGTGGCTTTTGTCACCTGGTGACAAAGAGTTGCAGTGGTCATTCCGATCCGCTTGGCAGTCATTTAGGTGGGCCACCGTACGGAGGAGGGGGTGGCCCGGGTGCCCTCTGGGGTTTTCCATTTGCCAAGCGGACGAGGCTTGGGATGGTAAGGGGAAAGGTTGCCCTCCATCCTTTATCTGGGTGCCCCACATAGCTCACCCCAAATCTCTTTAATCATCCCCTTCTGTAAACTTGACCCTAACCTGGTGCTTTCCTGGGCACAAGGTGTGATCGAGCCTGAGCCCTGACCTCCGAGGTTCTCAGGGACCCCCGCCCTGGGCCTCCCACCCCTTAAACCGGGACCAAGAAGGGACCAGGGCCCCTCACACAGCGCTTAACTGACTGTGCTCTCCTTTGGTGTTTGTTTACGTTAAGCTCCACATGCCTGGGGCCCTCGGCAGGGAGGGAGAAGGCTTTGGCAAAACAAACAACATTGCTGTCTCACGCTTTGCTTGCCAGAAACTGCGGAAGACAACCTAGTTTTCTTCACTAGAGGGAGGCTTGCAGCATAGAAATTACTTCCCATTAAGTGTTAAAATCACAGGACTCTGACGGGGTCCCAAGGGACTTCGTCCTACGGAGTCCCATGCTCCCTTCCACAGATGTGCTATCCGTTTCTTGCCTTCCGTTGTTGGAGACTCACTTCTGGTCTCAAGACCCCTGCAGCATCTTTAAGCAGCCATCATACCTTGTTAACTCGGGCTGGGTTTCCTACGGACCCCTTAACTGTTGCTAACTTCCTTTCTTTTTTCTCCGTTCCCCGCAGAGAATTAAGGACAAGAGCTGACCTCCCTAGTTCCAAGTTATTCCTCTCAGGTGGCCCGCATTTATCGCTAAAAAAAAAAAAAAAAAAGAAGAAAACCCATAAAAACCCTTTTGTCTCTTTCTTCTTCTGCCTTTTCTCTCATTTGCTATTGAATTTAATAGTCGTACATCAGGCATGTGCTTTATGATCCGCGCGCCTCCTCCCTAAATTGTAAAACAAAAACAGAAAAAAAAAAAAAGGCATTTGCTCAAACTGACATTTTCATCTCCGCTCACTCATTTGGAGTGACAGGCTGTAATTTGCCGACAGGTTCACATCCAAATGCATAGGTGAGTGCTGACATCATGTGATTTGTCACAGCCGCCTCCAGCTCGTGCGTGCTACCCGGGAGGCCGTGCTTAGGTCAGCAGATACTGCGGTGGAAAAGCAAGGAAAAAAGCTCTTGACTTCCCTGAAGCGCTCAATGCGCCAAACGCGATGATGATGATGCACGCAGGTCTGTTCCGAGGAGCGGTCGGGCCGTGCATGGCAATGCCGTGCTTGTGGAGGAAAGCTGGTTTCACTGACTCTGGTGCGAACACACTTAACCTTTGGGGCTGTGAGTAAACAGCCTCTGTAGCCGGGGAAACCGGGATCGGCCCCTGGCTCCAAAGACGGAGGGCAGCCAGCTGGGCAAGGTGACAGAGGAAGTGTCGCCAGGAAACGTCGCTCTTCCCGCCTCCCGGGTTACTTCCTGACCTGGCTGGGAGCGTCCCCTGTCCAGATCTGCGCTCACTTGGTCATTGGCAGTAACCGGGCAAAGAAGGGACCGTCTTTGTTTCCTCTTCTCTCTCCCTCTAGTCCTGTTTCTCTGCTGTGTATTGCTTCTTGGTAGGTTGTAGCCTTGCTAGGCTCTCTCGGCAGGTGCCTCCTGGGTGGTGAAATCTCTTGGTTCCGTAGGTAGTTTTTCGTGTCGTTTATGTTGTAACGTTTGCCCGTGAGTTCACTTTCAGCAGGAGTTGGTGTGCACGCTGAGACTGGGGAGGGAGGCCACAGTCTGGTCTCGTAGTCATCTCTGCCAGAGACTCCTCAGCCCCTGGCTAGCTCTTACATGAATCTCATGGCTTGGAGTTTTGACTCTGTTTGAGGAGTTAGAACTCAGGCTTACTCACCTGTAGTCCACACACATACTGGGGTTCTAATACTTTATGAATAACCGCTTTCTATCAGTGACATCCTGGGAGGACCTTCACTTCCGAGCTCTGTCTTGGGACCGGAAGGCACTTTCTCATCCCTGCTTCCAGACTCAGCACATCTTTTCGGGCACTCTTTTTATAATTTTTTTTTAATGTTTATTTAATATTGAGAGACAGCGAGACACAGAGTGTGAGCAGGGGAGGGGCAGAGAGAGGGGGAGACACAGAACCCAAGCAGGCTCCAGGCTCCGAGCTGTCAGCACAGAGCCCGACGCGGGGCTCAAACCCATGAACCGCGAGATCACGACCTGAGCTGAAGTCGGACGCTCAACCGACTGAGCCACCCAGGCGCCCCTCTTGGCACTCTGATTTATTCAGGAGTCCCCACACGTGCTTCTTGCTGCCCGGAGAGATCACAGCCTTGACTCCAGTTTCTCTGAGGACGTTAGCATCCCAGCCACAGAGGTTCAGACCCTGTTCTCCACGGAACCTGTGAGGTCCCCATTTTCTCAAGATCCCCTGAGGACTGCCCTTCCTGGCTTTGACATCGCATTGTATTTTATTTATTCGAAATGATTTCATCTAGTAATGTTACGGTTTTGAGCACGGAGACGGGGTCTTCTACAATGATTTTGTCTCACCTTGTTCGCCAGGAGAGCCACACTGACTTTCAGTGCCTGCTCTCTGCAGCTTTGTGGGATCACGTTTAAACTGGTGGTAACTTCTGGGTTTGAGACGGTGGACGTTTAGAGACTCTCCTACCGGCCAGGACTCCAGGCAATCATGGGCTTCAAGCCCATACTGTGAGGATGTTACGAAATTGAGAGCGACCCTAAGATCCTTGGAGGACACTTGTTCGGAGAGCCAAGATCTGGGTGTGGCTCATGAGGACATAACTGAGCTCTGATCTCTGCGACGTCTAGTTCTGATTCTGTGGGCACCCACTCAAAAGTGAGAGGAGAGAAAAGGGCATGAGGGGGCTACGCATGGCATTGAATGTCCAGCATCTGTGGGTTGACCGTGGCCAACATGTGTCATAGTCCTGTCGCAAGGCACCGTTTCCTGAAAAATGTGATGCCTCTTTTGTTCTTTAAAGACAAGAAATTTGGTTTTCTCATCCTTGTGTTTTGTTTTTGTTTTTGTTTTTGTTTTTGTTTTTGTTTTTGTTTTTTGGCGGCTGAAAGAATGATTCAGTCTTCCTGGTCCAGAGCGGGAAGAAAATAATATCCGACCTCAGAATTAGAAATTCCTATTTCAGCAGCCAACCTGAGGAATGATCCTTCTAATTGGAGGGGCGTTGAAAGGGTCGGTGGGCATAAAGTTATACTGCCTTCGCCTCCTGCCAAACTGACTGGTCCGCGTGGGGGTGTTACCGTGGGAATACCGCTCCGAAAGGACTCGCTGGGTCCGGTGACGTCACAAGATACACACCACACACAGCCAGGAGGGACTGGGAAGGAGGTTTCGGAAGAGAGGGCCGTGCATCGTAATAGAACGTACCCCCTTTTTCTGCAAGGTGTCCTGATGGAAGTGGAGGGTCAGGCAAATAGGCTCCGCATCCTTTTTCCCTACGGGAGCCCACAGCATCCATGATTCTCAGAGGGGAAAGGGCTTGGAGCGGTGCCCTGCTTCCACTGAACATTCGCTTCTTTGTCTTTTCTCCCGGCGTCTCCCGGCGTGTGGAGGGAGCTGGTGTTTACTCGGTGCTTAATCTCTGCCAGGCAGGAGTGATCCATCCCTGACACCTCTGACAGAGTGACCTTTCACAAGTGAAATCAGATCATTCTCCTCTCCTTAGAGCCTCCTCAAGAGGTATTTTCTTTGCATTCAGGAGGATCCGGCTTCTTATCCTGACCCACTTGATGTGACCACTGTATGCTCAACTAGTTTGTAACTTAGCCACAGCTCTCCTTGCTTACCACAGTGCAGCTTCTTTCTGTTGGGTTTTTTTTTTCCCCATGTTGGTTTCATTACATATATCTCTCTCTCTGTATTTTTATTGTGGTAAGAATGCATTATGCGATCCGTCTGTTCATAAATTTTTAAGCGTGCAATGCCGTCTTGTTGACGGCAGGCTCAATGCTGTCCCAACAGATCTCTAGGACTTGCTGTCTTGTCTGACACTTTCTACCCATCGATTAGCAGCTCCCCCTGTCCCCCCTCCCGCCCAGCCCCTGGCGGCCACTATTCTGCTTCTATGAGTTTGAATGTTTTAGACACCTCGCTTACGTGGAATCTTTCTATGACTGGCTCATTTCGCTTAGCGTCATGTCTTTGAGGTTCAGTCGTATTGTTGCACACGGCAGGATTTCCTCCTTTAAAACGGCTACGAACATTCCATGGCGTGCATGTGACACATCTCGTTTGTCCATCTGTCTGCTGATGAACATCTGGGTTGTTCCCATACCTTGGCTACAGGGTGCGTGGGAATGCCAACATCTCTCTGCGATCCCGATTTCAGTTCTTCGGGATCAATACCCACAAGCGGGATTACTGGATCCTGTGGTGTTTCCGTGTCTGATTGTTTGAGGAAATTCCATCGTGTGTTGCATTTCTCCCAAGCGTGCACAGGGGTTCCCACGTCGCTACATAACGGACAGGCATTTGTCCAGAGAAGACAGACGTTGGCCAATAGGTACGTGAAAAGGTGCTCAGTGTAACTGATCGTCAAAGAAATGCCAATCCAAACCATGATGAGATGTCACCTCACATCTGTCAGCCTGGCTATTCTTCTGTTTCTTCACGTTTCCCAGCTTATTCCTACCTCAGGGCCTTGGAACGTAGTATTCTTTTTTTTTTTCTGGGACGCTTTCCCCCCAAGTCATCATCTGATTGGCTCCTTCTACTCATTGGAGTCACAGCTCGATGCAAATGTTACGTATTCAGAGAAGCTGACCCTGACCATGCTATCAGAAGTAATCATGTCAGCCCGTTTTCTTTTCTTTTTTTTTAAATATTTATTTATTTTTTGAGAGAGAGAGAGAGACAGAGAGAGCACGAGTGGGGAAGGGGCAGAGAGAGAAGGAGACACAGAATCTGAAACAGGCTCCAGGCTGAGCTGTCAGCACAGAGCCCGACCCGGGGCTCGAACTCATGGACCGTGAGATCGTGACCTGAGCCGAAGTCGGACACTTAACTGACTGAGCCACCCAGGCGCCCCCTGTTTTCTTTTCTTTATGGCTCTCATCACTGTCTGTGGTTATTCCCTTCATTTATTTGTTCATAGTCTCCCTCTCCATGAGCACAGAGGTTTGATTGTCTTATTCACCACTGTATCTCCTGTGCCTAGATCTGGAACAGTCCTCAGCGAGAGTAGTGGCCGAGAACATGGCCCCCATAGCCACCTGTGCTGGGTTCAAATCCCAGGTCGGCAATTCCCTTGCTGTGTGATCTTTCTCCTGTGGCTGAACCTCTCTGTGCCTCACTTTTTTCCACTGGTAAAAAGATGATAATGACAGTTAGTTCTTTTCTTCATAGACTTATGCTAAAGATTGAAAGAATGAATACCCACGAAGTGCTTTACATAGTACTTGGCACATAGTAAGCATCCAGAAAATGCTGGTTATTATCTCTGATCGCAAACATGTTGAATGAATGATGAGGCAGTTTCCCATATGGATTTCATGTATTTCCTACGGCAGACATGCCTCGATCCACTTGATGAGTGACGTTAAGAAAACCACCTAGGTTTTGGGGCGCCTGGGTGGCGCAGTCGGTTAAGCGTCCGACTTCAGCCAGGTCACGATCTCGCGCTCCGTGAGTTCGAGCCCCGCGTCGGGCTCTGGGCTGATGGCTCGGAGCCTGGAGCCTGTTTCCGATTCTGTGTCTCCCTCTCTCTCTGCCCCTCCCCCGTTCATGCTCTGTCTCTCTCTGTCCCCAAAATAAATAAACGTTGAAAAAAAATTAAAAAAAAAAAAAAAAAAGAAAGAAAAGAAAACCACCTAGGTTTTGATAGCAAAAATGACTTGGAGCAAGGATTCCATCCCAGTTCTTCCTGACTCCGGGTTAAAGGTGTTTTTCCATGAGACCACGCCCGCTGCCTCCAGCCCCCCTCGTCACCCCCATCTCTGCCTTGTGTCTTGGCCTTGCACTGGGTGGGTTGTCCCGAGGCCTCTCGTTCCCCAAGCCTCACAGCCGGTGTCCGCCCGTCCCTTGATCTCGAGCTAATCCCCCCTTTGCTCCTGTGTGTGCTGCGGAGAATTTGCCACCGAGGTCTGTTAATTCCAGCCGTTCTTGGTGACCCTCCACAAGAAGGGACAAAAGGGAACACCGCCTCCGCTCTGACGCCGCCTCTGGCTACGTAAATTGAAAAAGCAGCAGCGATTCCCCTGGCCGTCCAGCCTCATTGGCTCTGTCTTCACATCGAATTATTCCGCCCGGCAAGGTGGCAGAAATGGCCCCAGTGCTCTGGCAGGGGTGTCTTTCCCCTCCACCTATTCGTGGCCTCTGCGTTCAAGAGAACGTGGGAAAAACGAAAACAGACATTCCTCCAGGAAGGAAAAGGGCCGGAGGCTTCGTAGCAGGCTGGAAACTGGCACAGGTGCTTACTCTAACCGGGCTTCCGTGACGCATGAGCTCCAGTTCAGGGCCGTATCGCAGCATTTGGTTCGATGTGGGTTGTGAAGAGGGCCCGAAACTCGGACTTCTCTCGAAGGTGAGATCAACCTCGCGCATGTTCCCCTGGCTCCCCAGGCATAGGCTTCGTATGCTCCAAACTCTGGTCTGCTTTCCTGTACAATCCAGCACCTTGAACTATGTATATGGTAGATCGGAACACATGAATTCTAGTTGGGAACAATGTGGACCATTGTCTTACAGCTGAACCGTAGCCGTTTGCAGATTTTGTTTAGTTTGTATTTCTTTTTAAGTTTTGAAAATATTTATTTTTGAGACAGAAAGACAGAGAGAGAGAGAGAGAGAGAGAGAGCAAGCGGAGAGGGGGAGGGGCGGAGAGAGAGAGAATCCCAAGCAGACTCTGCACTGACAGCAGAGAGCCCGATGCGGGGCTTGAACTCACAAGCGGTGAGATCGTGACCTGAGCCAAGGTCAGACACTTGACCGAATGAGCCACCCGGCTGCCCCGCCGTGTTCGGGGTTTAGATGACGTGGCCGCCACACGGAATCCTTCCCGGATGCACCATCAGGATATGAAGTACGGATATGACATCCCTCATTTGCCCCACTCAGTACTCACTCAACAAACACCAGCCGAGAGCCTGCTGTGCCCCAGGCCCTGTGTTGGACCCTGGAGATACGACAGTGAGAAAGGTACCTTCCCCTAGGGAAATCGGGGTCTAGTAAGGACAGTGGCCGGTCATCAGGCGGTTGTAATACAGAACGATACGTCCTGGGTGTGAGGAATACGCATAATAGGGGTAGCAAGGAAAGGGGGTCCCAGCACAGATCCTGGACTGCTTGTGGGGGCTCACGACCCACCTTTGCATCCTCAACATTCCTTTGGGATACGGACCAGAAACCCAAGGACTTCCTCATCTTCATTTTTTGCCTTGAGAGCAAGTTTTCCAGGCTCTTCCAAAAACTACTCTCCCAGTCCTGGCTCAGTGGTGCCCGCAGATTCCGGGCTTTGTCCTCCTTGTCTGTTTCAGCTCTTGGCTGCTTCAGGCCCTCACGCTGAGGGGCTGTCCATTCGGTGTTCTGCTCCTGAGACTCATGACCGAATGGCCGCGGTTTTGCTTTTCCGAGCCACTGATCAGGCCCACCGAGCAGCGTGGTACCCGCTGGAAGCAACGACAGAGACGTGAGCCACCATCGGTCTCTGTGGATTCGGGGGCGGGCCTGGATGTGCTCTGCTCTTCCAGAGGGTAGGGTCATAAACAGGCCTAGCGCGGACGGAGGACAGAGGGGTGTTAATTAAGACTGTGATGAGGGCTTGGAAGGGTTCCCCTGGGAGACAGCGACCGGGACCCCAGGCAGGGGGCGAGGGAAAAGGAACCCCTGAAGAGAGGTGCGTGGGGTCCCCGGGGAGGAAGGGCAGGCCAGGAGCTGGGTGAGGACACAAAAGCACTCGCAGGGGGCAGACGGACAGCTTTTGGAGGCAGCTCTTGGAATGGAAGTCACAGGAATAAAAGAGGAACCAAGTCGTGCTCAGAAGAACTGAGAAGGCAGCAGCTGTGGGGAAAAGATCCTGGGACCAGCTTCACGCAGCTCATCTTTGTGTCCCGTGCCCGCAGGCCCCAAGACGGCAGCTGTAAATGAACCCGGCCCGAGGCTGCCTTGTGCTCTTGGTAATTCCAGCAGGGATACTCGGTGTCCGAATTCCGCTCTGAACCTGGAGGCCGGTGAGCTTGCCAGGTGTCTCAGCGGGAGGGGCGTCCCAGCCTGCTCTGTCTCTGGTCACCTCACCTCCTCACCCCTGCCCTGCCTTCAGCGAGGACTTGGGACCCCTGCTGTCCCCGTCTCCCTCTCCCCTGCTGGCCCCACCTTTGCCGCGGCGGGATCGGCCAGCCAGCCTGTCTTCGGGTTCTTTGCGCCGGATGTGAAAGAGTGTGAACGCAGCATCTCTGCAGGGAGAGGGTCCGTCATTTTTACAGGACTGTCAAAGGGTGTAAGAGTCCCACCTGCCTTGAAAAAAGAACCACTCGCTGCCCTGGGTGCCATCCCTGACCCCTCCCCTTCTTCGGTGACATTCACTCCACTTGACTTCCCCGTCAACTCTCCCCATCGGCCCCACCCTGCGGTAGCCGCCTCCAACTTCCCCCGACCGCAACCCTGGGTCCAACAGCTTTCTCACTTCCTCGTGCTGATGATGCTTTTCCAGCTGCCCGGAAGTTTCTAGGCCACTCCTCTCTCGCCTGGCTCTTCACCCTCCTGACCTGACTCCTGCGTCAGTCACTTAACCGTCTTCTCACAGGCATCTTGTGTTCCCCCAGATGCCTTGTCTTTGTCGCGGATCTGCAGGTGCATCGGAAGAAACAGGATGGTGCCCCCCACGCCCAGATCCACAGGGTAAAATCTCACCGGGGCACCCGGGGCAACTCAGTAAAACCCTGCTACCGACCGTCGCCGCCTCTTCTGCTTATTTATCGCGTGAAATCCTCCAAGACTGAGCCGCCTGTCCTCAAATCCCTTCATGTGATCCTTCAGCCAACCCCGTTCTCAAAGAAAGGCCTTGCCCCTTACAGGGAGAGCGGGGCCTGTGGGAATAAACTCTCTCAACTTCCTACTTGCTGGGCTAACTGTGGCCTCCCTTTGACAGGTGAGCGTCAGAGAAGGAAAATGCTCTCCCCGGACACCCTCGGCTCGCTGACGGCCGTGCGAATGTCCCGCGTTCTCCTGCTAGCTGGAGAGGCTTTCTTCTTTCTGTTTATTGTAATTATGTCTAGTGTTCTTGGTAGGAGTACTAACAGAGGTGAGACGGCCTTTATCCGTCGCTAAAATGACAAATGTTTGTGGAGTAGCCCCGATGAACTGTCTTAAAGTGCACCTGTTCCAGGGGTGGCTGGCTGGCTCAGTTGGGTAAGCGTCCGCCTTCGGTTCCGGTCGTGATCTCACAGTTCATGGGCTCGAGCGACGCATTGGGCTCTGCACGGACAGTCAGGAGCCTGCTTGGGATTCTCTCCCTCCCTCCTTCTGCCACTCCCCTGCGTGTGCTCTCTCTCCCTCTCCCTCTCTCTCAATATAAATAAATACACTTTAAAAAAAAAAGTGAACCTGTGCCCTACTGGGCAATAAAGTAGGCCTGCAGGAACTGGTGACATTGTTCAGCTGTGCAAATGCACAAGCAGTAGGGGCTCACAAGCATGCACGCACCACGTGCTCCAGAGGGCTCGGTGCGCACCTGCACGCACAGGCGCACACACACGTCTTTGCGGAAGCGCGGTCCGCTGCCGACGTGGGCTCAGGCACAGATGGGCACGCGTGCGCTGCTGCGGGTCCCAGTTGTACCCTTTTATCTGTTACCCGTCTTGCAGACGCCTTCCCCAGGTGGCCGGGGCATGCCCGCCCGCGAGGGGAGCCGCGCAAGGCACTGTGCGGAGCAGACCCATTCATTCATCAGGCGCTCACTTAGGCGCTCGCGTTACAGCAGATGGGTTTCTGGGGGCTCTGGAAGGGCCGCGTTTATTTGCGGAGGATTTGCCATTAGCCCCGGATGGGAGAGTGCGGAAGGCCGCCTTAGGGGGCCCTTTGGTCAGTGTCTGTTCCCCGGGGCGGTGGCAGAACCAGCGTGCGGTTTATTGATGGGCCAGTTGTCCTTTCACGGGGCCCCAGTTCGGCCCTGGGATAATGACATGGGTCTTTAGGGAGCATCCCTCTCCTCCCCTCCCTCCCCCCCCTCCCCCCAGCTGAGGGCGGCTCTGAGAAGCTTGGCCTCTTAGTGGCTGGTGACGGAGTGGAGACGGGCTGACTTTAGCACACCCATTTATTTCCCCAGAGCTGGAATGTTCAGCAGCCCCTCCCTTCCCCTCCCCCCACCCCCGCCCCCGCCCCCATGCCCACCCCTAGCTGACCAGGGCTCTGTCTCAGGCCGTCAAGGGCTGTGTGTCTGACCTCCGCTGGGCAGCCTTGGGCCAGTGGCCTAACCTTTCTGAGCCCCAGTTTTCTCTCCTGTAGAACGAAGGCATGCATTTGGGACACTTGACATTAACCGAGGACCTACCCTGGGCTCAGCCCTGCAGCTGGTTTCCAGGCTGACCAAGAGGGGCAGAAGCAGATGAGGTTTCTGTTGCCCCGTGAACTTGGATGAGAACAACAGAGAACACTTCAGTGGATCCCTCTAATGAATGCGCGGTTCAAGCTTAGAAGGCAAGAGGCAGGACGAGGCGACAAGGGGTCCTCTGCTTGTCCGCGGGCTCTGAGAGGGACGGTTGTTTGGCTTTTTTTTTTTTTGTAATTTTTTAATGTTTGTTTATTTTTGAGAGAGAGACAGGGTGTGAGCAGGGGAGGGGCAGAAAGAGAGGGAGACACCAAATCGGAAGCAGGCTCCAGGCCCCGAGCTGTCAGCACAGAGCCCGACGCAAGGCCTCGAACTCGTGACCCGTGAGATCACGACCTGAGCCGAAATCTGACGCTTCACCGATGGAGCCGCGCAGGCGCCCCAGGGGTAGTTAACTTTTGATCCCAGGGAGGAGCGGGTGTTAGGTGTTCATCGCTGAAGGGGCGTGGGGGGGGGGGGCAGGGGTGGGAAGGGTGCACCAGGCAGAGGGGGCAGCATGTGGAGGGGCCTGGTAACGGAGGGGACGTGGTACCTTGCAGAAACCGTGAGTGGGCCGGAAGGCCCGGCATGCCGGGAAGTCGGGCCCCCCCAGGAATCTTCACCAGGACGCCTTGTCCTGGACTTGACCTTTATCTTAAAAAAAATAGGAAGCTGCCAAAGGTTGTAAGCAAAGGAAAGGCTCATATTTGCGTTTTGGAAAGACCCCCCTGGCTGCAGCACGGGGCCACCGAACTGGAAGGCGCCAGGCAGGATGGGACTGGTAATGGGTATGGAAATGATGGAAGCGTGTCCTAGGGTGGGAGCAGAGGACACGGCGAGGAGTGGGGTTATGCGATGCCTTGAACGGAATTTGGACAGACAGGTGAGGAAGCCGCCAACAATGCCTCCTCCCTTTCCTGCTCCTACCTCACAAGGCCGCTTGATGAACCCATTTGTGACAAATGTCTGGCACACCTTAGGTGCCCAATAAATGTCAGTTCTCGTCCCCCCGTTTGCATCAGCTCTTTGCCATTTGATTCCCTTGGAATCTTTCGCAGCCACGGAGGGCCGGGACGCTAATCCTTTTTAGCTTCCAGAAGGTTCTAACCTTATCATTTTCGAATTCAGTGCTCAAGTGCCAACGGGCAGCCGTGGCTTGGTGGAGCTGCCAGGGAGAAGGCAGGCATGGATTGCACCTGCTGGGAGGCTCCTCAAGGCTGCCCCTCCTGGGATGAGAGCCGGCCAGGTCCCCTCCCGGCTTAGCACAGAGAAGGGGACCCTTGACAAAAGAATAAAGTGGGAAACATATTGGGACTGGTGGAGAGAAATCCACAAATTCCTGTGTGTGGTCCTGGGTGAATCACTTAACCCCCCCCCCCCTCCAAGGCTCCAGTTTTCTCATCTGTGAAGTGGGGTTGATGATAATTCTCACACCGGAGTTCCTTTGCAAGAGTAAATGGGATTCTGTGATGAAAACAAAATGGTTTATAAAGGACAGCGTGGCAAGGAAATAATTCATGTGTGAGTAACTCTGTGGGGTGGCTTTCAATTCAGTGAAATCTGGGATTAGATCCAAATTCTGCCGCTTCTGCCCTGTGTAATGGGGGGCAGGGATAAGTCACTGGCTTCTCCACACCTTAGAATCCTCATCTGCAAACGGGACTCATAATATTTGCCATTCATGGGACTGTTAGAATTAAAAGGGAACATAGTCTCGGTCTCTGACCTCATGAAGCTCCTATTTCGAGAGAGAAAAAAAAAATTAACAAACATACACAGGCCACTTTATTGTGCTTTGCAGATACGGTGTTTTGCAAATGGAAGGTGTAAAAAAAAATTTCTTTAATGTTTGTTTATTTTTGAGACAGAGAGAAAGACAGAGCCTGAGCAGGGGAGGGGCAGAGAGGGAGACCCAGAATCGGAAGCAGGCTCCAGGCTCTGAGCTGTCAGCACAGAGCCCAACACGGGGCTCGAACCCATGATCCGCAAGATCATGACCTGAGCTGAAGTAAGACACACAACCGACTGAGCCACCCAGGTGCCCCAAAGGTTTTTTTTTTAATGTTTATTTTTGAGAAAGAGAGAAAGACAGAGAGAAAGGGGGACAGAGGATCCCAAGTGGGCTCCACACTGACAGCAGAGAAGCCCTATGTGGCGCTTGAACCCACAAACCACGAGATCATGACCTGAGTCGAAGTCAGACGCTTAATTGGCTGATCCACCCAGGCGCCCCACAAATTGAAGGTTTGTGGCATCCCTGCGTCGAGCGCGTCTTTTGGTGCCATTTTTCCAACAGGATTTTCTCATTATGTGCTTCTGTGTCATATTTTGGTAATTCTCACGATATTTCAAACCTTTTCATTATTGTTGTATTTGTTATGGTGATCTGTGATCTTTGATGTTACTGCGTAATTGTTCGGGGGTGCCCAAACCACACCCACGTAAGATGGCAAACGCTGTATGTGTTCTGACTACTCCACCGACTGGCTGTTTCCCTCTCTCTGTCCCTCTCCTCGGGCCTCCTTGTCCCTTGAGACACAACAATATTGAAGTTAGGACAGGGGCACCTGGGTGGCTCAGCCGGTTAAGCATCCCAACTCTTGATTTGGGTTCAGGTCACGATCTTACGGTTCATGGGATCAAACCCCGTGTTGGGCTCTGTGCTGATGGTGTGGAGCCTGCTTGGGGTTCTCTCTCTCTCTCTCTCTCTCTCTCTCTCTCCCCCACCCCTCTCTCTCTCTCTCTCTGCCCCTCTCCTACTTGCATTCTCTCTCTCAAAATAAATAAATAAACATTAAAAAAATCAGGACAATTCATAACCCTACGGTGGCCTCTAAGTGTTCAAGCAAGCAAGTGTTCGAAGGAAGAATCATACGTCTCTCATGTCAAGTCCAAAGATGGAAATGATTAAGCTTCGTGAGGAAGACATATCGAAAGCCAAGAGAGGCCCAACGCGATGCCTCTTTGTGCGAAACGGTGAGCTAAGTTGTGGATGCCAAGGGAAAGTTCTGGAAGGAAATGGAAACATCGCAAACGATAAGAGAGTGAAGCAGCCTCACTTCTGAGACAGAGAGACTTTTGGTGGTCTGCCTAGAAGACCAAACCAGAAACAACATTCACTCAGGCCAAAACCCAATCCAAAGCAAGGCGCCGACTCTCTTCAGTTCCGCGCAGGCTGGAGGAGAAGTCAATGCCTGGCTTCAAAGCTTCAAAGGATAGGCTGACTCTCTTGCTAGAGGCTACGGCAGCTGATGGCTTGAAGTTGAAGCCAGTCCTCCCTGACCGTTCCAAAAATCCTAGGACCCTTATGAATTATGACAGATCTACTCTGGGCTCTTTAAGTGGAACCACAAAGCCTGGGTGACGCACATCTGTCTATACACGGTTTACTGACCTTTTTTTTTTATTGTGTAGGCAATGTTTATTTTATTTTTTTTAAATATCATTTATTGTCAAGTTGGCTCACACACAGTGTATACAGCCTGCTCTTGGTTTCGGGGGTAGCTTCCCGTGACTCCTCGTTCCCATATGACACCCAGGGTTCATCCCAACAGGTGCCCTCCTCAAAGCCTGTCACCCACTTTCCCCCCTCCCCCACACCCCCATCAACCCTCTGTTCGTTCTCTGTATTTAAGAGCCTTTTATGGGTTTGCCTCCCTCCCTCTCTGTTTGAAGCTATTTTTTCCCCTTCCCACCCCCCATCGTCTTCTGTTAAGTTTCTCAAGTCCCACATACGAGTGAAAACACATGATATGTGTCTTTCTCTGCCCGACTTATTTCACTTAGCATAATACCCTCCAGTTCCATCCACGTCACTGCAAATGGCAGGATTTCATTCTTTCTCATTGCCAAGGAGTATCCCATTGTATATATAAACCACATCTTCTTTATCCATTCATTCATCAGTTGATGGACATTTAGGCTCTTTCCACAATTTGGCTATTGTTGAAAGTGCTGCTGTAAACACTGGGGTGCGTGTGCCCCTGTGCATCAGCATTCCTGTATCCCTTGTGTAAATTCCCCGTAGCGCAATTGCTGGGTCGTAGGGTAGCTCTGTTTTTAATTTTTTGAGGAACCTCCACACTGTTTTCCAGAGTGGCTGCACCAGTTTGCATTCCCACCAACGGTGCAAGAGGGTTCCTGTTTCTCCACATCCTCGCCAGCATCTGTTGTTTCCCGAGTTGTTAATTTTAGCCACTCTGACCGGTGTGAGGTGGGGTCTCAGTGCGGTTTTGACTTGCATCTCCCTGATGAGTGGTGTTGAGCATCCTTTCATGTGTCTGTTGGCCATCTGGATGTCTTCCTTAGAAGAGTGTCTATTCATGTCTTCTGCCCATTTCTTCACTGGATTATTTGTTTTTCAGGTGTGGAGTTTAGTAAGTTCTTTATAGATTCTGGATACGAACCCTTTATCCGCTATGCCATTTGCAAATATCTTTTCCCATTCTGTCGGTTGCCTTTTAGTTTTGTTGATTGTTTCCTTCACTGTGCAGAAGCTTTTTGTCTTGATGAGGTCCCAGTAGTTAATTTTTGCTTTTATTTCCCTTGGCTTTGGAGATGTGTCGAGGAAGAAATTGTTGTGGCTGAGGTCAGAGAGGTTGTTGCCTGTTTTCTCCTCTACGGTTTTGTTGGTTTCCTGTTTCACATTTAGGTCTTTCATCCATTTTGAGTTTATTTTTGTGTCTGGTGTAACAAAGTGGCCCAGGTTCATTCTTCTGCATGTTGCTGTCCAGTTCTCCCAGCACCATTTGTTAAAGAGACTGTCTTTTTTCCATTGGATATTCTTTCCTGCTTTGTCAAAGATGAGTTGGCCATACCTTTGTGGGTCCATTTCTGGAGTCTCTTTTCTATTCCATTGGTGTATGTGTCTGTTTTTGTGCCAATGTCATACTGTCTTGATGATTACAGCTTCGTAGTAGAGGCTAACGTCTGGGATTGTGATGCCTCCCACTTTGGTTTTCTTTGTCAACTTACTGACTCTTTTGAGCCCCCTTTTGAGACCTAATGCTCAGAAAAAAAAATTATTTCAAAATACTACTGCTCACTGACAATGTACCTGGTCACCTAAGAGCTCTGATGGAAAGGGACAATGAGATTTATGTTTTCATGCCTCCTGATACGTCTATTCTGTAGCTTACGGATCAAGGAGAATATCTGACTTTCAAATCTTACTACATAAGAAATACATTTCATAAGGCTCTAGCTGCCATAGATAGTGATTCCTCTGATGGATCTGAGCAAAGTCAATTGAAAGCCCTTCTGGAAAGGATCCACTCTTTTCTAGATTCCGTGAAGAACATTTGTGATCCCGGAGAATAAGTCAAGATATCAACATAAACGGGAGTTTGGAAGAAGTGAATTCTAACCCTCACGGATGACGTTGAGGGGTTCAAGACTTCTGCGGAGGAAGTAACTGCAGATGGGGTGGAAATAGGAAGAGAAACAGAATGAGAAGTGGAGCCTGAAGATGGGATTGCAGGGCTGCAGTCTCATGATAAAAGTTTAATGGTTGAGGGGGCTCCTGGGTGGCTCAGTTGGTTAAGCATCCAACCTTGGGTCAGGTCATGATCTTGCAGTCTGTGAGTTTGAGCCCCGCATTGGGCTCTGTGCTGACATCTCAGAGCCTGGAGCCTGCTTCGGATTCTCTCTCTCTCTCTCTCTCTCTCTCTTTCTCTCTCTCCCTCCCCTGCTCGTGCTCTGCCTCTCTCTCTCTCAAAAAAAAAAAAACAACATTAATTTTTTTTTAAAAGTTTAATGGATGAGGAGTTGCTCCTTAGGGATGAACAAAGAAAGTGGTTTCTTGAGATGAAATCTACTCCGGGGGAAGATGCTGTGAAGGTTGTCAAAATGACAACAAGGGATTTACAATATTACAGGGTTTTGTACAATATTGTAGGGTGTGTAGGATTGACTATAATTTTCGTGTTGTATTTTAGTATGTTTTTAACTTTTAATTTAAATTTTAGTTAACATACAATGCAATAGTGGATTCAGGAGTAGAACTCGGTGATTCATCAGTGACATAAACACCCCACGCTCATCCCAACAAGTGCCCTCCTTAATGCCCATCACCCATCTAGCCCATCCTTCACCTCCTCCCTCCAGCAACCCCCAGTTTGTTCTCTATCGTTAAGAGTCTCTTGTGGTTTGTTTCCCTCTCTCCTCTGTCTTCTCCCCCTTCCCATATGTTCATCTGTTTCGTTTCTTAAATTCCGCATGAGTGAAATCATATGGTAATTGTCTTTCTCAGACTGGCTTATTTCACTTAGCATAATACTTTCTAGCTCCATCCACATCATTGCAAATGGCAAGATTTCATTCTTTTTTGATGGCTGGGTAATAGCCCATTGTATATATGTACCACATCTTCTATATCCATTCGTCCATCAATGGACAGTTGGGTTCTTTCCATAGTTTGGCTATTGCTGATAGTGCTGCTGTAAACATTGGGGGTGCATGTAGCCCTTCAAATCTGTATTTTTGTGTCCTTTGGGTAAATCCCTACTAGTGCCATTGCTGGGTCTTGGGGTAGTTCTATTTTTAATTTTTTGAGGAATCTCCATGCTGTTCTCCAGAGTGGCTGGAGTGGTTTACATTCTCACCAACCGTGCAAGAGGGTTCCCCTTACTCTGCGTCTTCACCAATATCTGGCATTTTCTGAGTTGTTAATTTTAGCCATTCTGACAGGTGTGGGGTTGTATCTCACTGTAGTTTTGATGTGTATTTCCCTGATGATGAGTGACATTGGGCATCTTTTCGTGTGTCGGTTGGCCATCTGGATGTCTTCTTTGGAAAAGTGTCTATTTATGTCTTCTGCCCATTTCTCAATGGGGTTGTTTGTTTTTTGGGTGTTGAGTTTGGGAAATGCTTTATAGATTCTGGATACTAATCCTTTATCAAGTATGTAATTGACTCCAATTTTGGAAGAACTTCTGCTGTGGGTAAAATGCTGTCAAATGGCATTGCAACTGTAAAGAGATAGCTCATGATCGGAAAAATCGATCGATGTGACAAACTTCATGCATTGGTGCCTTATTCTAAGAAATTGCTACGGCCTCCCCAACCTTCAGTGACCGCCACCCTGTTCAATCAGCAGCCATCAACATGGAGGCCAGATCGCAAAAACATTGCGATTCCCTGAAAGCTCAAATGATGTTTAACATTTTTTAGCAATAGGTATTTTTAAATTAAGATATGTACATTTTTTTGACATAAAGCTATTGTGCACTTAATAGAAAACAGTATAGTGTAAACATAACTTGTATGTGCCTGGGAAACCAAAAAACCTCATTTGACGTGTTTTATGGCAATATTTGCTTTTTTTGCAATGCCTGAAGCATCTCTGAGGTATGCTTGTAAATCAAAGATCATTTTACAGACTGATTCATGCTCTGAAGAAAGTGAAACAAGGTTTGGACGTAAAGGGATTGCTCTGGGTGGGGTGGTCACAGTGGGGGCCTCCCTATGGCCACGACCCTCAAGCCTCGAGAATATTAAGGAAAGCCAATGACCGAACAGTCGGAGACGGTGATTCTCAGGTGTGGCTGCTTATTAGAATCTCCTGGAATCACCTCCAGCCCAATGGAAATGGTTTCCTTGGGAATAGGGCATAGATAGATGCATTTTATGATTAATTTGTTTTATTTTAATTCCAGTGTAGCTACCATGCAGTGTTCTGTTTTTTAATCGGGTTATTTGTATTTTGGGTGTTGAGTTTTAGAAGTTCTTTATATATCTTGGATACTAACCCTTTATCAGATATGTCATTTGCAAATATCTTCTCCCTTTCAGTAGGTTGTTTTTCAGTTTTGTTGATTGTTTCCTTTGTCGTGAGGTATATTACATATATATATGTATATATATATGTATATATGTATATACATATACATATATATTGGTATATTATATATATATTTGGTATATTACATACATATATATTACATATACATACACATACATATGTACATATGTATATATTACATATATATGTATATATATGGATATATACATATATACGCAATATATACGTATATATGTATACACACATATTACATATATGTACATATGTACATATATGTACATATACATACATGTACACACATATACATATATGTATATACATAATACATATATTACATATATATTACATATGCATTACACATATATATGTAATATATACATATTACATATACATATACATGCATATGTACATATGTATATATTACATATGTATGTGATATATATGTAAATATATATACATATATAACATATATATTACATATATATGTAATATATATATTACATATACATACACATACATATGTACATATGTGTATATTACATATACATACACATATATGTAATATATATGTAATATATATGTATAATATATGTAAATATATGTTAAATATATATATATATATATATATATATATATATATGTGTATCACATATATATATATTTGCTTCTATTTTCCTTGGCTCAGGAGACCTATCTAGAAAAATGTTGCTATGGCTGATGTCAGAGAAATTGCATATTTATTTTGAAGCCTTCAGGTGATTTTGCTGCATGGTGAAGGTTGGTAATAGGTAAACATTTACAATATGCAAGATGTTGTGTCTCAGAGTCAAACATTTCCCAACACCTGATACCACCTTATGTTAGTCTGAGTGGGACGCCATAACAAACCACCGCATATGGGCTTAAATAACAGAAACTTCTTTTCCCAAAGTTCTGGAGGCTGGAAGTTGAAGATCAAGGGGTCTGCAGGGTTGCTTTCTGCTAAGGCCTCTCTCCTTGGCCTTCAGATGGCCGCCTTCCCATTGTGTCCTCACATGATCTTCTCTTGGTCTTGTCCGTGTCCTAATCTTCTCTTCTTATAAGGACACTGGTTACACTGGAAGAAGCTCCGCCCATGTGACCTCATTTTACCTTAATTTTCTATTTAACGGCCCTGCCTCCAAATATAGTCACATTTGAGGTATTGGGGTGAAGATTTCAGTACATGAATTGGGGGGGAGCACAATTCAGGCCATAATACACATTTTCTTGACTCTGCTTGACTTAACGGATTTCCGATTTCCCTATTTTCTGATCTCCCTGATTTCGTACTCTGCCTTTCCCTCTGTGTGGTCCGGGGCACATTCTTCATTATGAGATCATTGATTTCGAGACGTTTGAACTACAAAGCTTTCAGAGAGGAACTTGCTTAAAGCCCTTATTTTCCAGGTGGAGGTGGAGTGGTTAAAAGAGGAAGGAATTTGCTCAGTGTCTCACAGACAAATGGTGCAGAAGTAGGTCAGTTGTCCAGTGTGGCTGCCACCACCACTTTTGTTCTGCTGCATGGATGCAGAGGGCCGGATTATACGGCTTTGGGAGTTGGGCCATGACACGTAGCGCTCTCAGCTGTTAGAAACAGATAATAAAAGGATGATCATGAGAAATTCATAGCTTGATGAGAAGGCTCCTCAAAGTGACTGGCATACAGTGTGTGGTATTATAACTGATGTGATCACCAGGGTTGGGCCTTGTGATGGGGGCCAAGGCCATCGTGAGAGGGAAGAGGGAGCTTCTGTCTTCTTAGGGTCTCCAAGTCCGGTACCTGCTACGTGTGAGTCCAGGTCTGGGTTGCAGAAGGATTACATTCAAGAGAGGATGTGCAGGGTAGAGGAGACCTAACCTCAGATGATCGTGTAGCCATCGTCTTCCCAAGGACCATAGTCATCACACTTCTTTATAAGTTCTGCCCCCAGGCTGTCGGAATGCAATTCCGTGGGGCCCTGCCACACAGGATTTGCTGAGGACCCTGTGGGATTGTCTCTGGCACCTTGGCTGACCTGCTGTCTCCAAGGGGGGGTGAAGGAGAAGGTCTCTGTAGCTCAGTGGGATGGTGACATCAGGGTTCAGCCATGTCTGTAGGTTCCCCTTTTCTCTGATGCTCTGGAGGTTGAAGGATCAGATCAACAGAGAGAGGAGTTTCCTTTGCTGAAAGGTCCAGGAAGAGAGAGTGGCCGGGGAACTTCTGCTAAGCAATGAACTCACAAATGGTGGTTAGGGTTTTCTGGGAGCCCAGGTGAAGAGTCAAGAAAATTGAGATTTTCCAAAAACACAGCCCCACTTCCAAGTGGAGAAAGGAAGGAAATCTAACACCAAAAGCAAGGAAGGAGTCTTTGTGCGTAGGTCCTGTCTTTCTAAGGCCCTCCCAACCATTGCCCATACGTCCATAACTGTAGACAATAGACTTCCCTTATCACTGACATATTTCCTTCCCCCCCCCCACCCCCTCCTTGATGGGTTTATCCTGTTCCTGAGCCAGATCTGACCAAGACAAGAAGTCCAGCCACAGCCTCAGTTCCACAAACAGGCTGGTCTGGGAGGAGGGCTGCTGCTTGGGAAGTGATAGGCTGTCTGATAGAAGTCTCCCCACAGAGTCTTGGGCTTCCTTATGCCTTCCTCCAAGCCCAGCATCAACTGGATTCAGAGCCCAGACTACAAGGCAACTTCCCCAACCCTCTCTCTGAAGCTTCCAGGCTCCTTTTTCCTACCCAAAGTCTGTATCACACACCTTCCAGTCTCGGAATCGATTAGGCTCCTTTGGGCTGCAAGCAACAGAAAATTCAACGGTGTGGCTGGAGCCATAAGGATGTGTATTCGATTCCAAAATCCAAGTCCAGAGGTGAGAGGTGCCAAAGATAATTCCACAGCTCAGGACGTGCCATCCAGGACTGGAGCTATTAATCCCACTCCACTTTCCTTGGGATG
Organism: Prionailurus viverrinus; assembly: GCF_022837055.1. NCBI lineage: Eukaryota > Metazoa > Chordata > Mammalia > Carnivora > Felidae > Prionailurus > Prionailurus viverrinus. The sequence continues at coordinate 21,062,066 of NC_062576.1, read as the reverse complement.
TTGGGTTTTCATCCTTAGGAGTGTTTCCTCGAGGCTGCAAAATGGCTGTCACTGCTCTAGCCATTGCTGTAGCTCTTCGCAGAACAGCATCAAAGCAGGAGCAAGGGGCTGGGGGGGGGGCGGCAGTAAGAGAGCTCTATCCTCACACCAGCCCCTCTCTCTTAACTTTAAACGTAAATTTTCAGTGATGTATAACATACATACACACTGTACATAGACCAGGAGTGTGCATTGGGTGATCTTACACCGAGGAAACATGGAACGAGGCACGCAAACCCGGACACGGCAGATTGCCAGAAACACCCTTTGCCACCTTCTAATCCCAACGGTGAACCTTGGTTTTGGCTCAGGTCGTGGTCTTGGGGTTTCATGAGTTCAAGCTCCACATTGGGCTCTGTGCTGGCAGCACGGAGCCCGCTTGGGATTCTCGCTCTCTGCCCCTCCCCCTCTCACGCTGTCTCTGTGTCTCTCAAAATAAATAAATAAGCTTAAGAAAAATTTTAAAAAGAACCGAAAATAAAACACTTTATAGACCCGGAACCAGGCAGCATGTCCTTTGAGGCACCTCTCCTCTTCGGCTGTGTTTGGGTTCGCCTACAGAGTCGAGAGTAGCTTGCTCCTGGTCATTGCTGTATAGTGTTCCATTGTGTACATATGCAGAGTTTATTTCGTCTATTGTTTTTTTTTTTAATTTTTTTAATGTTTATTTATTTTTGAGACAGAGAGAGAGACATAGCATGAATGGGTGAGGGTCAGAGAGAGCGAGACACAGAATCTGAAACAGGCTCCAGGCTCTGAGCTGTCAACACAGAGCCCGACGCGGGGCTCGAACTCACGGTCTGCGAGATCACGACCTGAGCCGAAGTCGGACGGTTAACCGACTGAGCCACCCAGGCGCCCCTATTTCATCTATTGTTTGTGTTTATTTAAGTCGCTTCCGAGTTTTGTAGATCATGGGTAGCGCTGCTGTGACTCCCCTTATGCGTGTTTTGGTGAGTATATATCATATGAGTGGGTGTTGGGATAACCCAGGAGTGGAAAGTCAGGGTCATAGGATGGCCTCTTTCTTTTCATGGATGAACGTCTTTCCCCACAAGCCCCTCAGGCTTTAATTGGCTCATTACAAGCCTACTCTGAAGATACGCCGTAGAATATCTTAGACATATAATTTGTTCCTTGGGGCTGGGAATTTGTTCCGTTGCTGCTTGATCAAAATCAGGTTTCTGGAAATGACGAAGGCACAGAAATGTCAAGTGGGCGCCATCACACTCTTCTGTCTCCTCCCGATGATTAGCTCAGGCTCTTCTATGAAATGTGAATGTGTCTGGAATCGTGTCAGTGCCACTCACGGGGACGTCCCTCCACTTACTCCGCCTGGCCCAAAAGTGTGGTCTTTTTCCTGCCACCACCAACCTGCCCTCCATCCTGGTCCTGCCTCTGTTGCCTACGTTTCTCCGGAGCTGCAACCGAGCTCTTCCTCGATGGGTCGGCCTGAAGACGCTGTCGGGGGAGACTAATAAATATGGGCCGGCATCCACTCGCCAGGCACCTTGTCTCAGGTTATCAATCTGCATTTCTCTCCCATCAGGCTCCCTTCTGTTAGTGAGTTTTCTCAGAGCATCTATTTCAAGATCCCAGTGGGAATGATTTTTTTAAAAAAGAGGCACCGTCCCCTCTTGGTTATCATCAGACTACAAATTCTGAACAATCTAAGGCTGATTTTAGAGCAGTTTTGAGTAAGTTAGCATGGGATTTCCCCAGAGTTGGAGTTCAGTGTAGTATTTTAGGAGAATCTTAATACTGCAATAAGGATAGATTGACGTCGCATCAGTTTCTATTCACATTACAATAAAAGAGTCAGTGTGGTATTAGAATTTTACTGCCTGCAACGTTTGGTGAATTACAGGGAGGTCTAATATGCTTTCCCACACTATCTTCTGTTTAGATTGGCAGGTTTCTCTGGGCGTTTCTCAATAGACTGATAAAGCACTAGACAGGGGATTAGCTCTCTTGGAAGCTAAGAAAAGAGGTGATCGGGGTTGTTTATAGCTTGTGGGGATGGATTCTGATGGAGGAGCCCGGAGAGAATGAAACTTTCACAGCATACAGAATGCCAAGGACTCGGGGAGCATGTTCCAGGGGATGGCCCCACCCTGGTGAGCAATTCCCCTGAGGACTCAGGACAGGAACAACCAGAACAGAGAGACTAATGGGTGTCCTCTTGGGACGACGTCATGAGGAGAAATAAATCACACCGAACGTCTCTCCAGGGGATCGATTTCTTTTTCCTTCCGAAGAAAGGCTTCGGATCCAGATTTAACTAGCACATATTGGACAGCACCAACTCCGAGCGCCGTGAGCACTGATTCCCACAGGCCTGTTGGGTAAGCCCTCATTATCATCCTCATTGGTTTGGATAAGGTTTCCTGGAAACTGACTCTTAAATGGAGAATTGCATGCAGAAGGGTTACCCGGGATTACTCCTTGAAGATGCAGCTATAAGGAAGCTGGGGAGGCAGAGTTGGACAGAGAGACGCTGACCTGCCATGTGGCTCCAACCGAGGACTCAGCGGCTCCCACAGGGAACTCACGAGCCTTTAGAGTGATCCCACTCTGACACCAGGAGTTGCTCCTTCGTGTCCACACCTCAGTCATTCAGTGGCCAGGGCCACCCCAGAGAAGAGGCAGAACCTTGAGTGAGCCAGTTCGGGGCCGTGGAGGGCAGAGTCATCGACAGCCCAGATTTCCAACTCCCGCGAGGACAAGCGTGTTAGGCTTGAAGAGGAGATCTGAGTGTATTACACTCGTCGTCCGTGAATAATCAACTTTAATCATCGAGTTCACTAATCCATTCATTGATTGTCAGTGATACTTATCACCACCACCGTGGCTTCGCAGAAGAGGCTCAAAAGAATCATGTGACTTACCCAAGGCCACATAGCTGGTGACTGGACCATCGTTTGCTCTTATCCCTGGGTCAGTATGCTTTCTCTTCTCTATGCACCTGCTTCAGCCTCCATTTCTCTCAGGAGCCCAATTAGGGTTGGAGGCCGATGAGGTAGATGATGAAGGAATCCCCAGTCAAGGAAACGGTGACTCGGGAACCATTGCATTCAACAACACCCGTGGACACCTCCATGCGGGCTATTCTTCTGCGTGGTGTGGATATGTTGATAGGAAGACAGAAAGACCCCTTTCCTCGTGGAGAGGTTAGTCTAGTCAAAGAGGTGTATGGTCCAGAAAGCCTAGAAATCCACAGTGGAGAAAATCAGGAGTAGCTGAGATTGGCCGAGTAGACACGGCATCTCATTTGAGAGAATAAGAAAGGTCCTCATTATCTGCATTAAAAGGGGCTGTATTGTACTTGGCTACAGATAATAGAACACTCGGCTGATAATAAGAGGTTTCTTGTATCTTCGTTCCTTAAAAGTATGGGTGTTCTATGGAATGTTAAAGAATACCAGCATGGGCAAGAGTGTATTAGCATATGGTGGGTGTGTAGCTAGACAGAAATTTCTGCACCATCATGGGGGACAGACTTGGGTCCTTTTCCCTCCACTTCAGACTGGAGTTTGATATAGCTTGGGTTTAGTTGGTGTCCGATTTCAGATGAGAGAATGTGGATGTCAACGGCTGAAGGCAAGCCAGTCATCCGGTCATTCTGTCCCGTGTAGGGGCCCTTGAAGGGCAAGCGTGTGTCTTCTCATCGGAAGCACAGTGACAAACACATCTGGGAGTGAGAGGTGAGCGCTGGGGTTTTCCATTTGGTCCTACCCTTCTTCAGAAAAAGATTGCTTTCATGGTGATTTCCCCAGATGTATGTCCGTGTATGCCCCCAACCATCAACATGCCTCAGTTTCCAGATTTGTGCCCTGGACTCTCTTCATCAAATGGAAGATAAAAAGATTTCCACGTATCCCTGAAAAAACAAACTTGCTTCCAGTCCCGTTTCATTTTTTTTTTGTCATGCTTTAGAGAGCTACTTAATGTCACGAGAAATATGGATGATACTGGATCAAGCCGAAGATGAACGCAGAATATGTATCATGCAATCCCGAGCTGTGACAGTGGAGAAATATAAACTCAAATATTAACAGTTATGACCTTTGACTCTGGGATGAAGGGTGATTTTCAGTTTCTCATTTACACTACCCCTTATTTCCAGTACTGTGGAGGGCTTGGAGCTAAGACTGGGGGCTTAGGGTTGTGTCTGAGTTCTGTCACTTATGTGGAGGAGTAAGTTCCGGAGCTTCTTTCCCTCGCATGTAAAACCTAGTCCTCTTTTGATCTGCCTTTGCCACAGGGCAGCATACCCACCCACCTTGGACTTCTGTGCACTTTTCCGGGTTCTGCAGAACATCCATTCTGACATAAAGGTAGAAGGCATTCTTGGCTGCCTGCTAGAGGAGATATGAAGATTCTGCTAACTCTAGTCTCAGCAGGTAGACGAGAGCATCAGAGACCTGGAGACACCACTTAACCTTCTTAGGAAGGGCGCCGTATCTTTGCTTCACAGCATAGTAAAGAGTGTGGAGGCGGATGGAAACCGTTGCTAGAACCTCAGCCCAGGGAGGCAGCCTTCAAAGAGTCAACCCAGGAGTTGATCAGCTGCCCACTGAGCATGTACACCTTGACAAAGAGAAGAGCCTTTCCTTTATTTTGGGTCTCTTGACCTCTCCTTAAGCAATTCTGAGTGCTCTGATAGGTAGCTGGCGTGTCTGCTTAGGCCGCTGCCATAAGAAAATACCATAGACTGGTGGCTTAAGCAATAGACGTTTCTTTTCTCACACCTCTGGAGGCTGGGAGTCCCAGATCAAAATGCCAGTCCATTCAATTCTGGGTGAGAGCTCTTTTCCTGGCTTGTGGATGGCCATCTTCTCATTGAGTCCTCACATGGCAAAGAGAGGGAGGGGAGGGGGAAGGGATGGAGAGAGACAGAGACAGACACAGAGAGAGAGAGAGGCTTATGTCCCTTCTTATAAGGCCATATAAGATCCTGGCTCTACCCTAATGACTTTATTTAACCTTGACCATCTCCATAAAGGCCCTATCTCCAAATACAGTCACATTGAGGGTTAAGACTTTGACATGTGAATTTGGAGGGCACACAATTCAGCTCGTAGAAATGGCACTAAACATTTCTAGGTCTTCTTCTTCAAGGAGAAAGATTTCAAGAGATATCCTTCCAAGTCATCCAGCCTGGCATCCAAGCCCCTGTGCTTTCCAACCAATGGCCCAACCGAGTGGTCACAACATTCCTTAATAATCCCCTGTCATTTATGCAGAAATTCCAAAGGGCTTTCAGTGCCCATTTGGCCACCATGTCCAATGGAGACACTTCCAGTCATCAGCTAAGAATCCCAAGTTCCAGTAAGGAGCCAGTTACCACAGTACACTATTGCTGTCTTTAAATCAGAAGATACAGGACCCTTGTCGTAGTGTTTTCAAGAACAGGGAGGGGTCACATGGCCTGGTCATGGGCCATATCTAATTATTCATTTTCGTAATCCTCAACTGTCATATCACCAGTTGGCTTCATGGAATCCACACTTATTTTATGGTCATACAGGAGACTTCCTAGGGCCCTCAAAGACCTGGGAGGCAGAACCTTGGTGACATTCAGCTGTGTTGATCAGTCACTTCACAGCCTTCCAGAACTTGGATTAATTTCCTGTCATGGCTGTGTGTTCAGTTCATCAACAAGGGTCAAGGAATAGCTTCTTAGGACATCCCTGATGTTCAGACCTGAAGCCCTCACTGTCACACTTCCAAAGCAGTGGGTGGAGATCATCATCTATAGCCTTGTGGCTGAGTTGCTTTGAGAACAGCTGAACCCCTCTGCTCTTCTGTTGAGCCGGGACCAGGCAATGAGTGGAAAACAAGGTGAGGAGAAGGTGCTGGGAGAGCCCATGTTGAGTCCCAGCCTGAAGGAGAGCCACAACATCCATGAAGGCTGAGCTCAAAGAGCACCAGTCCTGGGATGGGAAGTTGTCAACACATGGTCACATGGTGGTTTGGGCGCTGTAACATAATTTTAAAGAGAGGGGACCTCCCCTCTTTGACCATCACAACCCTGAAACTCTTGCAAAGACATCCCATTCCCCTTTAATAAGCCCCACTGTGAGGTGGCAGGAACTGACTTACAGTCCCTCTCCCCTACACCCCCAAGTCCACTCGGCCCTTGCCTAGCTTGGTTGGAGGATTACTGGGAGTCAGGAAGGTTTATTAGTACCTCTCATGACAAGAGGTCTGGAGGTAAGAATCTTCAGGTTGTGCAGCAGCTCAGAGAAGTCATCAGATGACCTAGTCCTTCTGTCTCTGGGCTGTCGGATTTGTCCCCCACACGGTGGCAAAATGACCTTACTATTTCACTATTAGGGTAATGTAGTTGCTATAACAAACAAACAGCAATAAAAGAGATTCTCAAGCAGAGGGTATTTCTCCTTTGCACATCATAGTCCATTGAGGGGTGGTGGGAGAAAGTTAGGGAAGGGGCTCTTTCTCTCTGTCCCTCAAGAGCCCAGGCTCCTTCTATGTTATGGCTCTGCCTTCCTCTCAGTCTCCAGAGTTGTCTCCAGCCAGGCAGAGATCATGAAAGGTCAACAGTCATAATTGGAAGGTCGTATGCCACGCGTGGAAGCGGAGAACATGACTGCTGTTGACAGCTAGGACCCTGGTCAGAGAAACTTCCTTTTCCACCGCAAGCTGGAAACCGTAGTAGAGGGCAGAAGAAAAGTCAGCTATTAGGGACCGCTGCAGTATCCCGCACAATTTCCAAGTATCATGTCCACGCACCACAGTTTTGGAGACCAGATGAGAAACGGGTGCTGCCAATGAGAGGGAAGCAGAGAATGGCTTGCTAGGATCGCATCAACATGCGTCCAGGATGTAGAACAGAGCGTCCCAGACTGCGTTGGGCGGGAGATGTCAGAAGAAGAACGTGGCGCTTGGTGTGGGGTGGGTGACCCAGGCGAGAAGGCGAGAATTTGAGCTGGACTTCAGGCCTGGAGAGTCAATGCGGTAACAGGGCCGGATGATTAGAACCACGACCGTGGGTAGTTCGACAGCTTTTTTTTTCCCCCTCCCGTAGACAGATGGCCTGGAGTTAGATGCATGCCTCTTGCCCCTCCTGGAGGAACACTTAACAGCATCGGGTGAGGGCTCTTCTAAGGGGATCAGCGTCAGGGTAACTGGCTCCGAAGCATCGCTCGGTGGCGGGGAAGGTGGAGGAACGAACATTTCAAGGCATGACAGACACACTCTGATCACCCCGTGTGTTTGTGTCGTAGTTTTGTTTGAGCGCGGCTTTTTCCAGTACCCGTTCATCATCGTCCTAGCAATTCTGTCCATATATTACCTTTATTACCAAACTTTTGTTTTGTACCTGAAGAGTAGTTTTCCACCTTGGCCATACATTGGAATCACCCGAGGTGTTTAAAATCTTCTAACGTGCATGCTCCAGTTCCAGACGTCAGTAAATGTTTAGAAGGTCCACAGTGATTCTGACGTGCCAAGAAGTTTGAGAACCACTGGGCTAGACGATGTTCTAAAGTTTCAAGGGCGCCCGGGTGGCCCAGTCGGTTGAGCGTCCAGCTTCAGCTCAGGTCACGATCTTGCGGGCTGTGGGCTCGAGCCCCGCACCGGGCTCCGTGCCGAGAGCTCAGCGCCTGGAAACTGGCGCTTTGGATTCTGTGTCTCCCTTTCTCTGCCCCTCCCCTGCTTGCGCCCTGTCTCTCTCTCTCTCTCTCTCTCTCTCTCTCTCTCTCTCTCTCTGTCTCTCAAAAATAAATAAAATGTTAACAAGAATTTTAAGGTTTCAGACATGTGGTCACTTTCAATCCTCACAAAAGCCCCTTAAAGGAAGGGACCAAGCGAATCCCCATTCACAGATGAATCTCTCTCAGAAAGATTGAGAGATCATCCTGGGGTTCCATAGCTCATAGCGATGCTGAGATTCCAACCTAAGTCCGCCCCACGCCCCCACCTCTTCACAAGGCTGCATCCACAGGAAAACAGGTTGTTCCGTTTGACAGCTGGGGTGAGGCCACAGCAGGCTCCAGCTGATAACACCCAAGATTGCTCCCAAATGGTGTTCCCCTGGCTTTGTCTGGGGAAACCTAATTGCTGCAATTGTGTTATAAAATTATCACTTTACCCACGCAAATGGGCCAGAGCGACCGGTTGTCTATTCTTGTGGTTGTCCCAGATTATTAAATGAGCAGCTGCCTCCAAATACGTTTGCAGCCGCCGAATTCAATGGCAGCGTGAACTTGCATATTCATGGCTCCCGACCTGCAGCCCAGGCTTGTAGGACTCCTCCAGTGGGGCTCTAAAAGTCAATTTATCTTGACAATTTAAATACATACACTTCCGGGGGCTTTGGTGACTTGCAGATTTCAGTGAACACCTTGACGGAAAGGGGAGTCGGGGATCAAGGGAGGGGGAGTGGAAATCTGCTCTGGGTCTCGAGGTCAAGTGCAGGAGGACGAACAAACCATCGACGTGGTGGGAAGAGAGCCCCGTGGTGGCCGGGCACTGGCGTTTCAAGCCCCACCTGGCTGATTTCAAGCGTGGGCAAACCATTGGATTCGTCCAGACCTTGCTATTCCTCATCTATAAAATGGGAGTAATGGATTCATAGGCAGAGACTCAGGTGAAAGGATGCAGTTTCCTACACTCCCATCGGCCTCGTTTTGCCTTCGTGGAAACGTACCTCCAGGGCTCCGGGTTAACTTAATTTTTTCCCCCCTGTATGTTGACCTGCTTCTGTTTTTACCTGGAATATTATTTATCCATGAACCTATTTAGAGCGTCCTGTGAATCTCAGTCACAGGGCCCTTTCCTAGATAACTTTCAAAACTGGTTCTTCTATGTGCCGCCCCAGTGGTATGCAGACCGTGCCAGGGGACGGTCCTCGTGGAGCCGGCTAAGGCCACAGCTGAGCCCGGCACAGAGGAGACGCTTGACGCCTGCTTTCTCCTCTCCTTGGTCTTAATGCCGGCCTCCCAGGTGAGGAAGACGCGAACGCGGCCAAATCGGCCGAAGGTGCCTGCGAAGTGCCGGGTGTGGGTCGGGTGGGCCAGCTTAGCCACCACGAGGGAAGCTGCAGGTTAGCGGTGTGGACTCTGGGCTGGGCTGCGAGGGCTCAGGCCCTGGCTGTGCTGCCTACTGGTGAAAGAATCCTCTGCAGACACCTAGCTTCTCTGGACCTCAGTTGCTTCATCTGCAAGATGCAAACGGCTGTGTCCCAGGGTTGTCGTGAGGACGACAGACACCCCATACACTTTAAGCAGTGCCGGGCACAGAGGAAATGCCAGTGGAAGGGTTCTTAAGGCGTTGGAGATCTATTTTAAATGCCCGTGGATACATTTTAAAAAATCCCTGCTGGGGCGCCTGGGTGGCACAGTCGGTTAAGCGTCCGACTTCAGCCAGGTCACAATCTCGCGGTCCGTGAGTTCGAGCCCCGTGTCGGGCTCTGGGCTGATGGCTCAGAGCCTGGAGCTTGTTTCCGATTCTGTGTCTCCCTCTCTCTCTGCCCCTCCCCCGTTCATGCTCTGTCTCTCTCTGTCCCAAAAATAAATAAACATTGAAAAAAAAATTAAAAAAAATATTAAAAAAAAAAATCCCTGCTTTTTTTGTCCTTGTCCTTGTCCTTGTCCTTGTCCATCTCCTTCTCCTCCTCCTCCCCCTCCCCCTCCTCCCCCTCCCCCTCCCCCTCCTCCCCCTCCCCCTCCCCCCTCCCCCCTCCCCCTCCCCCTCCCCCTCCTCCCATCCCCCTCCCCCTCCTCCCCCTCCTCCCCCTCCCCCTCCTCCCCCTCCCCCTCCCCCTCCTCCTCCTCCCCCTCCTCCTCCTCCCCCTCCTCCTCCTCCCCCTCCTCCTCCTCCCCCCCTCCCTCCTCCCTCACTCCCATCTTGCACGCTGGGAGGGCTTCCTATGCTTCCGGTTCTTATTTAGACACTTTCCGCTACACGGAAGGTCTTATGTCCCATCTTGCAGGTGAAACAGAAGAAGCCGCGGCTCGCAGAAAACCGGAGATTTGCACAGGCTCACAGAGCAAAGTGAGTGAGCCTACGTCCTTCCCCCGGGTTCACAGTGAACATGACACTACCTGTGAACACGGGGATGACCCCGATGCATTGCGTGTCCCTCCGGTACAGACGTCGCTCCTGCAGAAGTTCTGGAACGTGTTTGTTAACGAGCAAGGCTTTGCCTTTTGCCGTGGAGTCTCCTCTCGTGTCTCCAGGATGCGGGAGGGCCCCGACTGTAATGGTGAGGAGTGTGGCCTCCGGGGCCAGGCTGCCCCGGGGTTCGCCTTGTGGTTCTCCCCCTTACTGGTCACGTGATGCTGGGCACATGGCTCCACATTTCTGAGCCTCTGTCTTAGTATCTGAAATACGGGGATAAGATTAGAACTTCCCTCCCGAGGTTTTTGCGAGGAATCCACAAGGCACCGTGTGACGAGGGCTCAGCAGCGCCCTCGCTAAGCGCCAACAGACGTCTCCTCTCGTTCTCGTTACTCTGGGCGTTAGAAGAAACTACAAGGCCACCGTTCAAATGCAAGGTGACGTTTCCAGTAGTGGAGGGATCCAGACACTCCCCTCCAACGCGAGTCTGTCTGATGCACAGCCTGTGCACCAATCCGCCTGCCACCTACAGGCTGTGTGGCCTTGAGTGAGTGCCGAACCTCTCTGAGCCTCAGTTCTCTTCAACTATAAAGGGAGGAGAAGAGCAGGGCCTGCCTCGGGGTGGTTGTGGGGATTCAGTGAAGTCAGGAAAGGGAAGCACTTAGAACAGAGCGGACTGTGTGATACCTAGTGGTGATTATCATACCAGTATCATATTATACATCTGATTATTATCATAGACGTGAGCTGTTTCTATCATGCCGATCTCTGCTCATTTCCGTTCCATGGACGCCAAGTTTGGGGAACAAATAGTACCTGTCTTTCTTTTTTTTTTAAACCACCAGGCCTAGACGGCCCTGTTACGTGATGCACCCTCTGTCTCTAGGTGAGCACGCCTGGGGATGCTCCAGATGTTTGCAGCTGGCAGGCTCCTTCCCCGCCCGCCTCCTGCACCTCCACTCTCCACTTCCTCTGTACTCCAAGGACAGCGGGGAGCTGCGGGGCCTGGGAGGGAGGGTCTGAGCAGGCCAAGGGGAGAGGAAAGAATCGCCCCTGAGTGTCTGGCATGCCTTCTGCCTTCTCTCAGGAGAATCATAAATTACCTCCCTTTACTTGCTCACCACCGTTCCCGGGGAAATGAAACCCACAGCCTGGATTTTAAATCCTATATATCGTTTGGCTTAAGCTGGGTTCCCCCCCCACCCTCCTCCTCTGATAAATAGGGAATTTTAATAATATTCACAGCACGACAAGAAGTTGGGGGAAAATACACATGGCTCTCCAGGTGTCGGATTCCCCGGGCGTCGCCGAGATGGGATCTAGTCACAGCTCTCTCCTGGAGAGTGACTAATGCTTACACGGGAGACAGCAGGCGGGGAGGGGCGGCCTCGGGGTGTGGGAGGCAGGACTCCTGGAGGGGGGGTGGCGGGTCCCAGAGAAGGGGGACAAGGGGTCCGGGAGGCAGGCAGGGGCAAGGACCCGGGGACGTTCAGCCCCGCAGGGGATGGCCTGGACCTACAGGCTCTCCCTGTAGCTCTTCCTTCTCCTTTCTGCCAGGGCTCAAAAGTGTCCTCGATGCCAGAGGTAACAGGGTGATGAAATGTCCCCAATCCATCAAGTGCCTGCACATCCAGGCAAGGGGCTGTTTTCACTCTTTCTCTCTCTCTCTCTTTCTTTCTCTTTCTATTCATTATTATGATTATTTTTATTTTTGGTTTTGCCCTCTGATGTCTGCAGAGGTCTTCGACATTAACACGCGTGGCTCGCCTCGTGCTCTGTGCTGGGCTCTGTGGGGGAGACAGACATGAATGAGACACAGTCAACCGTCCTTGAAGGGCTCACAGGTCAGCGGGGAGGACAGACGTGAGCTCCCGCAGTAAGGGTTCAATGACCATGGCGATGGCACGTTGGGTGACCACACGGAGCCTCGCACTGTGCTAAGCCTCTTTCCCTGAACAATGATTACTCTAGTGCCAAGTACGTGACGACAGCGTTTTGTTTCCGGCGCCTGGACTAAAATAGCGGACAACAACAGGGGGCCCGACCGTCGTGGAGTTTATATGCCCCGACGGTGGTGTTAAGGAGGGAGATAAATGAGAAACAAACCAAGAAATACCTCTGGATTTATTTCGGATGCACAGTAAGTGGAAAGGAGCAGAAGTGCCATTTTATGGCAAGTTTGGGACAGCTTCTCCGAATGAATGAAGGAAATAAGAGTCCTAGGGGGATTATCTGGGGGGAGACCCTTCCGGGTGGAGGAAGTGAAAAGGCCCTGAGGCACGTTTAGACTGTCCAAGGAACACAGCCAGGAGGCCAGTGGGCGGAAGCGGAGCGGAAGAGGGGGCGGAGGACGGTAAAGTTGACCAGAGGAGTCTCACCGTCCCAGGGAAGGATTTGGGATTTACTTGTGAAGCCAGCGGACGTCTTCTGGCGGATTTCAAAGCAGGGGAGTAAGCACTCCCTGGGTGGAGTGGGCAGAGAATGACTGCGGCCACAGCGTGAGGAATGGCCTGCTGGGACAGGATGGAGGGACCGCTTGGGAGGGCCTAAGGAGCAGGTGCTATTGCTTCTGCCGTGTGGGTGAGAAAAGCTGAAGCAGGAAGCTGAAACTTAGCCATGGTTTCCACCCCAGGAAGTGGAAAGACGGGAGGACAAAGCCAGGATGCTCTGGCTCCAGAATCTGTGCCCACTAACCCCTGTGATCTGACGTCTCCCTGATCATGACGGTAAAAGGCAGAATGTGAGCTTCGTCGGGCACCGTGCACACATCTCGCCTCGGAGGTTCAGAGGAGGGAGGAAATCCCTGAGATCCTGGGGGTGTCCCCTGAGCCCCGGGTTTTCACAGCTCCGTCTCGTCAGAGCCTCCCCAGGGCGGCGCTGGAAGATGCTTAGGCGTGGTTCCCACATGAACTTGGAGATGGGGGTAAAGGTGATTTCCCTTGTGGATGTAGGGAAGACAGGAAAAAAGAATTCTATATAAAGAGCTGATCCATGGGCACCTGGGTGGCTCAGTCGGCTGAGCGTCTGACTCTTGATTTTGGGTCAGGTCGTAATCCCAAGGTTGTGGGATTGAGCCCCGCCTCGGGCTCTGCACTGAGCATGGAGCCTCCTTAAGATCCCGCCCCCCTCTTTGCTCCTCTCCCCTACTCGTGCTCTCTTTTTCAAATAATAAAAGAAGCTGATCCAGCTGGGTTTCGGCATGCGAAGATAAAAGATCAAGGCATTTATTTTGATAGCATTTGTACAGCATTTATGATAATTCTAAGTAGGTTCTAAGTACTTCACAAATATTGACACACGAAATGCTCGTCACCCTGGAGGGGGTTTCCTATTATTGTTACCTCCCCGTTTTGCAAACAGGGAGCCAAGGCACATAAGGTTAAACGACTTGTCCAGTGTCCCATAGCTGGTGAGCGTCAAAGGCGAGATTTGAACCCGAGACTTCGGGCGGCAGAGTTCGTTCCTCAGACAGCCAGGTTATGACAAGGCCCTTGTGAGTGTCAGTCTCAAACCAATGATCTACGAGTGACTGTGTCTCCCACATTTCTTGAGAAAACGGTTCTTCTTGCGCATCAAGCCTCTAATTTTAGGGACATCCGGATTTACCTCGTACCTGCCAGGTCCTCCAGTTGACAGGTTCCCACCCGTTCTGGTAGAATCCATTGTCACCTTCTGTTCACCGTTAGGTTGCTGGTGTCTATAAAAACACTCGGAACATAATCACTGCTCGATAAGCATGGTCCATACGGTCTCCTTCCAGAGTCAGGTCCGAATTCGTCCCACCTCTTAGGTCCTGTTCTCTTACAGTATAGTATGGTGTGGTTATAAACTCAGAGTTTTACAAACTTCCTGGGTTTGAACCCTGGCCCCGTTGCTTGCTAGTTTGGGTGACTTTCAGCAAAGTTACCTAACATCTCTGTGCTTCGGTTTCCCGGTACGTAAAATGTGGATGAGGATAGTAACTACCCCATAACGTTGCTGCAAAGGTCAAATGAATCAACACCTAAAAAGCACATAAGGGGGGGGAGGGGTCTGGGTGGCTCGGTCGGTTGAGCGACTTGACTTCAGCTCAGGTCACGATCTCACGGATCGTGGGTTCGAGCCCCGTGTCAGGCTTTGTGCTGACAGCGTGGAGCCCGCTTCGGATTCTCCGTCTCCCTCTCTCTCTGCCCCTCCCCTGCTCGCGTGCTGTCTCTCTCTCAAAGATAAATAAACATTGAAACCTTTTTCAAAACCACGTAAAACAGCGAATGAGACGAACCAGCAGCTATGGCCGCCATCCGACCATCACCACTGCTACAATTTCTGCAAAGCCTAGGCGGGCTGCCCCGTGGGTACAGAGCCTTCTTTCCACCCAGTCCTGCTCCTCAAACTCTCCCTGCTGAGTTCTCCATCTGCCCAAACCTGAGAAGGTCACCCGGGTTATTTTTATTATAATGTGTACCAGGACGAAATGCCCTCTTACGAAACCCATACCGTCCCTGTTCCCTCGTGTCATCCTAGTCTCACATCGTGAGCCCCGGCCATTTGGTCTTTGCCTTCTTGCCAGCAAGACTGGAGTAGCAACGGGAATTGAGTTTAAGCAGAGAAGACCCAACCCTGCTGGCCCCAAAGCCCTGTCCTCAGCCCCGCTCCACTCTCCAGGGCCCTTCTTACAGAATTGCCGTGCTCCCGGCCCCCCACAGGGCTCCCTGAGTTTCCCTCAGCTGGATGCCCAGTGCTGAACTTCACCTGCTGCCCATCAGCCCCTTGTACTGGAGAAAAAGGGGGGCTCCGTGAAGGGCCATCAGGCGCACCCACGGAGTGTTTCCGGACAGGCCTGGGCATCTGAAACACTACCGGCGGGCCCACGCCCCTCCCACGGTGCAGGCTGTTTCATCAAATGCGCATGTCAGCGCTGCTCTGAAGGTGTTGTGCAAATGAGCTTAACACCTGCCATCAGTTGACTTGAAGCAAAGGAGACGGCCCTTGACAACACGGGTGGGCTTTGTTCAATCCGTTGATGGCCTTCGGGGTAAAAATCCAGGTTTCCCAGAGAAGAGGAGATTGTGCCTCGAGGCTGAAACTTCAACTCCTGCCCGAGTTGCACACCTCAGGTGTGCCGGATCTTACAATCGCATGAGCCAATCCTTAAAATAAATCTCTCAACATGTACATACAGGGACACAGGCACGCACACACACACACACACACACACACACACACACCCATTCTCTCTGTCTGGAGAACTCTACTGGGTACGACACCCTTCAAGCTCTTAGTAACGCGCAGGTGTCTAAGGCAAGTAGACTCCAGGAAGAAAATGAGGCTGGCTCGTAGTAATCACATAAGAGGAAAGGAAAAGAAGACAATGAGGAGGCAGGAAGGAAACTGCTTTTAAAAAACTTTTAGAGGGGTGCCTGGGTCGATCGGTCGGTTGGGCGTCCGACTTCGGCCCAGACCATCATCTTGCGGTTTGTGAGTTTGAGCCCTGCACTGGGCTCTGTGCTGATGGCTCAGAGCCTGGAGCCTGCTTTGGATTCTGTGTCTCCCTCTCTCTCTGCCCCTCCCCCACTCGTGTTCTGTCTCTCTCTCTCTCTCTCTCTCTCTCTCTCAAAAGTAAAAAACAGTAAAAAAATATATATATACTTAATAAAAAAATAATAAAGTTTTAGAAAGGAATATCTTTCAGACAACTTTTCAGAGAGACCGACTCTGTTCTTTGAGCACAATACAATTCTTTTTGTATATGTGGAGAGGTGGACTCTTGGCCAGTCCGTCAGACTTATGGTCCCCCCTGAGTGAGGCAGTCATCAGGCCATAACCTAGAGAACTTGGTCCCCACTTGAGTACAGCAGGCTCAGAAGAGCCTGCCCGACTTCTCTTGTCACAGCTGAGGAAACGGGGCCCAGACGCAGAAAGCGACTCGACTAATAAATATCATCCAGGGCGGTGGGGCAGGGGGGCAAGGCTGCAGGTACAGCCAGGTGTTCTATTTCGCAGTCTTCTTTCTTTTTCTACCGGATGGAGAGATCAAGAAGAGAAATTTTCTCTTCCACCTGCCTTCAGCCACTTCAGACCTTCCTGCTTCCTCATTCCCAAAAGTCAGAGAGGCGCAGGGTGGCCCCAGCCCCGAGAGGTATCTCAGGGAAGCCCTTGGCTGAGGGGGGAGCAGGGGAGACGGGGCATAAGGCTGTTCGTGACTCAGAGGTTGACATCCGTTCGGTTGCTTGTATGCCGTGCTAAATCCCCACGTGCAGGGACTGAAAATCACCCAGTTACTTTGCAGGAATGGTTTAATAAGATTAGCAGGAGTTGAGAACACTTGTTACTTCTGAAGCAATGATATGAGAAACTCAACATGCGGTGGTGGATTTGCAATGGAATTCTGAAACCGGCAAGTGGAGGAGGTGTATTTTTTTTTCAACATTTATTTATTTTTTGGGGGACAGAGAGAGACAGAGCATGAACGGGGGAGGGACAGAAAGAGAGGGAGACACACAATCGGAAACAGGCTCCAGGCTCTGAGCCATCAGCCCAGAGCCCGACACGGGGCTCGAACTCACGGACCGCGAGATCGTGACCTGGCTGAAGTCGGACGCTTAACCGACTGTGCCACCCAGGCGCCCCGGAGGAGGTGTATTTTGAGGCTATGGAGTCCAAGCCTCTGACTTTGGCCAGGCCGAATCTACTACTCTTAGAAGAAAATCTAGGGGGCCCCTGGGTGGCCAATCGGTTAAGCGTTGGACTTTGGCTGAAGTCACGATCTCGCGGTTCATGAGTTTGAGCCTCACGTTGGGCTCTGTGCTGACAGCTTGGAGCCTGGAACCTGCTTCGGATTCTGTGTGTGTGTCTCTCTCTGCCTCACCCCCACTCATACTCTGCGTCTCTCTCTCTCTCTCTCTCTCTCTCTCTCAAAAAAAAAAAATGAATTAACATTTAAAATAATTAAAAAAGAAGAAAATCCAGTTGCCCGTTGTATATAAGATTTTGCTATCCTTAGAGACTAGTTACAGAACCACATCATTATTTACATTAGGAAGTTCTACCTAATGCCATATCCAGTAGATAGATCTGATCTACTGACCTCTGAGCCCAAAAGTATTTACTGGGGTTTGAATTTGAACCCAATGATGTCATAATCTAAATAAATTATGTCAGGTGAAGTTTATTAACTTGGTCCAGTGGGAGGAGAAAAGAGGGAAAATTTGTGGATAATCAGAATTAGGAATGTTACCCAGATGTGGCATGGCCCACTGGGACATCCCATGGGCTGTGGTCAACTCTGGCTTAGTCAGTTAGGCACTGGCATATGTAGATGTCCAACAAGACAATGTTGCTCATGGAAAACAGTAATGTAAGTGGCAATGGAAACATTTTAGGTGGGAGAAGTCTTGGTGTGTGAAGGGAACTTAAAGAACACTCAATAGCTCAAGTACAATGGGACAGAGGGATTATGGTCTAAGGACAGTCAAATAGGGAGAGAGGGGACAGATGTATCAAAACCTTTGGTAAATAATGGGTTTGGATTATATACTAAGAATACTAAGATGTCTGAAGGGTTTCATACAGAGAATGACATGAATCGGTTTATATTTTTGAGAGATCACTTGGGCTGCTAGATGGGGAATAGATAGCAAGAAGTATGGGGAAAGGGGACCAGCTCGAAGGACGTTGTAGTAATGTGGGAGGGAGATGACTAAGCTTTGACTAGGATGATAGAAATGGAGATGGAAAGAGGTAGATGGATGAATGGTTGGGTGGACAGGTGGGTGGGTGGTTGGATGGATGGTTGGATGGATGGATGGATGGATGGATGGATGGATGGATGGATGGTTAGATGGATGGATGGATGGATGGATGGATGGATGGATGGATGGATAGATGGATGGATGGATGGTTGGATGGATGGATGGATGGATGGATGGATGGATGGATGGTTGGATGGATGGTTGGATGGATGGATGGATGGATGGATGGATGGATGGTTGGGTGAATGGATGGATGGATGGTTGGATGGATGGATGGATGGATGGATGGATGGATGGTTGGATGGATGGATGGTTGGATGGTTGGATGGATGGATGGATGGATGGATGGATGGATGGTTGGATGGTTGGATGGATGGATGGATGGATGGTTGGGTGGATGGATGGATGGATAAATGGGTGGATAGATGGATGAATAGATAGATGGATGACTCAGTGCTGATTCACTCTGAAGGAATGCACAATTTGTGCCCTTTGACCCTGATTTCTGTTGCTTGAATGCAGAGAGATACTCATTTTCTGTAAGAAGCTCATTGATTAGGATTTTCTCAGTCAATAGAGAGCAGATGAAAAATGATAAGCAAAAGGCCATTGGTGTATATGAAGAACAAATGTTGTGCCACCCTCAAGTTGCAGAGGAAAACGCTCTCGTTCTTAGAGGAGACCATCTGGCCTGTGCTCATGGGGAGGCTGGGAGCAGAACTGGAATCATACTTTGCTAACCCCAGTTGTGAGGGTCCTTGCTCCACTGGATGCCATACAGGTTGTGCACCCTTTCCCACTGAGGGGAGAAGCCAGGGCCACCTGTTACTCCTCTCAGTCATGGCGACATCTTGCCGAGAGGCTGATGGAAGTCACCACCGGGGATTGCCCCCCAAAGGAACAGCTACACTGGAGAGTTTCTTGAAGCTCTGCTTGGGAACAAAGTATGGCAGGAATGCACGGGCTGCCTTTTCACAGGTGTGTGAAAAAGAATGTGTGAGCAGGAAGAAAATTATATAGAAATTATAAAGAAATTATATATATATATATATAATCTCCATATCTAGAGCCAAAGAGAAACAGTCTTTGAGAAAGAAATGGTCATTTCATAGGTCTGGGTGTATGTTAAGTAATGAAGAAAAATAGAGGACAGAAAGGGAGGGAATGGATGACAGGGAGAATCGCTCCATGCGGGCAGAGGGGGTGTTTGGGGATGTGTGTGGGTGTGTGCATTTGTGTTTGGGTTTGTGTCTGTGTGTGCATGTAAATGAGAGAAACACCTGGAGAGAGATCTCTGAGGATTCTCATGTCAGGGGTGCCTGTCCACTTTAGGGAGGGAGGGATGGAGACATTATTTCTGTCATTTGGGGGTTGAGGTCTGTATGGCCCATGATGGCAGCAGGGAGGATTGGGAGGAGAGAGAGAGAGACAGGCAGAGAAGGAGAAAGACGGTCAGAGAAGAAGACAGGTAGAGAGACTGAGGGGCACCACCGAGCACAGAGGCTGTCAGCAGCCCTAGACTCACCCCCACCTGCCTGGGGGATCTTTGTTTTCCCAGAGTGGTTTTAATCCCCACGCTCTGTGATGGCCCTGCCTGTTTTATGGTATGTCAGTCCTCGACACGACCAGAAATTGCTTAGAAAAGACCTCATTTAAAAAAAAAAATCTCTAAAAGCAGCCCTTCTCCGTTACTGCTGTCTCAGATGCGGTCTCAGAAAGGTAGATGGATTCTCCGCAGCCCATCTCCTTTCTGTGGCGAGGTGGCAAGGCCCCCGGGTTATCCCGGGAAGGAGGGGAGAGAGAGATTCCATTAGATCGTGCCCCGGGTTGTCCAAGTGAAAAATGGAGAAAATAATAACGATACCTTTCTTGCCCTCGCAGGTGACTCTGGAAGGGGAGAGTAAATCTTTACTCGCCAAGAGTTCCCTGGGAGGCAGATTTTATAGAAGCTGCAGAGGGGGCGGTGGGGGAGGGCATGTTCAGAGAAGGGGAGATATCGAGACCGAAGAGTTAGTGCATGTTTCAAGGAGGCACAGGTGAAAAAAATAAAGCCTTGAGCAATGGTAACCAGGCTGCCAAGTTGTGGATTTCGTCTGTTCTGGGTCAGAATCGTGCAGAGTTGCGTTCCAGCTCCTCAACCCGGCTGGAAATGCGAGCATCTGGTCCTTAACGCCTTAACTATCATTTAGCACGGTTTCTGATTTACTTGGGAATTGCGGTGGCTTGGTGACAACAGAAGAAGCTGCGAGAACACGCACGGGGGGCTCACAAGACCAGGTTCACTCAATAAACACTTACGGAGGCTTTACGGCAGACCCAGCCCTGAGCCTGGTGCACCAGGTTCTGCTCCCACAGAGCTTAGGGTTTAGTGGGGAAAGATAGTTCAGAGGTGAGCCAAGGAATGAGACGATGCAAGTTAGTTGTAAGAGATGTGTAGGAATTACAGCAATTGATTCAATAGTTCGTGCTTCGCTGGGGACGTTGTTTAGATCGGTGAGTCAAGAAAGACCCACTGAGGAGGCACTGTTTGAGCTGAAATCTGGCCGATGAGAAGGGACGTGTAGAAGCTTGAAGGTCACCAGAAGAGCATACGATTTATTTCTGGGCGCAACCAGAAGCCATTGAAGGGTTTTTGGGAAGTGATAGGATCTGGGCGCTGGGTAGGAGATAGATGGCAGGGGGTTTGCTCATAGCAGGAAGCTAGGGGACCAGGTAGGAGCGCACTGTAGCTGTCCAGCACCAGATAATGGCGCCTTGGACTAGGGTCCTGCAGATGATAAGATATGGCTGGCTCTTTGCCCACCAGAATGGCTAAAAATAAAAATAAAAGACTAATGATACCGAGTGACAGCAAAGAGGTGCAAACATTTGGGACTCTTGGGCGCTGCTGGTGGGCATATGAATTGGTATAAACAGTTTGAAAATTGTTCAGCGGCATCTTCTAAAGCTCAAGATACATCACTCCTAAGACCCAGGAAAAGTAACTCCTTGGAATATGTCCAAGAGAGATGAGAAATGAGCCCACCTGGGTGGCTCAGTCAGTTAAGCATCTGACTTTGGCTCAGGTCATGATCCTTCAGTTTGTGGTTCAAGCCCCGCATCAAGCTCTCTGCTTTCAGCTCAGAGCCTGGAGCCTGTTTCCGATTTTGTGTGTGTGTCTCTCTCCTGACTCTCCCCTTCTTGTGCTCTGTCTCTCAAAAATGAATAAACATTAAAAAAATTAAACAATGAGTGTTCAAAAGAAAGGAAGAAAAGGAGGGAGGGAGGGACAGAGGGAGAGAGAGAGAGAAAGAAAGAAAGAAAGAAAGAAAGGCAAAAAAAGTAGTAAAAGTTCACCAATAAATATATATATAAATAAGTAAAAGAATTTATAACAGCTTTCTTCATGGAAGCTCCAAATGGGAAAACCAAATGTCCATCAGCAGAAAAATGGGTAAGAACACAAACAACTGAATCTCCCGATGACATACATGAAACTCATATCGATCAGGTCAAGCAGTACAAGTCAAGTGCAAAAGTATGTACTGCAACAGTTTATTAATGTGCCGTTCAAGACCAGATGATAGAGGTCAGAGTGGTGGTGACTTTTTAGAAGGATATTCACCGAATGGGACACCCCAGGGCTTCCTAGGTTGCCGGAAATGTCTGTCTTATGGATGGTGACAGAGGTGCCTTCACCCTAAAAATAAACGGACCTTAATGCTTGCATGCAATTTTGAATGGAAATTTGTAAAACAATTTGGCATTCGTATGTAAAAATGGATGGGGCTTAATACTAAAGATTTGTATGCAATTTTGTAACTACATTATACCTAAGTGATGAAGTTAACAGAAATGATTTAGGGAAGACGTGTGTGTTAGGGGTTGGTCCAAAAAGCCTAACAATCTGTTGATAGATTTCATCTGGGCTGAGAAGGAAAGACATGAGTCAAGTATTACTCTTTGGCTTCTGGCTTGACAAAGTGGGTGGCTAGTCTGACAAATGGGGAGTGATTAATATCCAGGTAGACAAGTCATGTTACCCTAGGGTCTCGGCCATCACTTGTCATTCACAGGTAAATGGGGAGGCACACTGAGGTCTAGGGTGAAGGCAACATCCAGACCTGTTGGCGGATGGGCAGTAACAGCAATAGGGAAGCCAGACCCATGGTCTTTGGGAAGCAGAACCTCAGCCACTAGTCTGGCATTCAGAGGACAGAGGTGCACACACTAGTGAGGGGCATGTGTAAGAACGTGGCGTGGCCTCTCTCGTACAAAGGGCCTAGGGAAAAACTGGTCACTGGAACAAGAAGCAGAGAAAAGGTTCTATCCTCTGCACCAGGGCAGGAGATGGAATACAGAGGAAGCTTGTTGTGACAGAGAACGAGTAGGTGCTCACCAATCCCATGTCCTTGACCTAAAACCATAGGGACACCATATTTCTGACTCTCCCTCGCTGTTAAGCTGAGGTCATGTGCTGGTTCTGGCTGGTGGAATATTGGTGAATGAGATGTATGCCATATCCAGCCTGGCCCCTAATATCTCAGGAGATCCTTGGTTTACTTTCTTTATTCAGATCCCGAGGATCCAGTTTAGGATTGCAAAACTCTATGTGGAACACAGAGCCTCAAGGTGGAAGGAAACTGTCTTCCTAAATTATGGCATACGAGACTACTAGCTCAATGAGTAAGACACGTGCCATCGAGATACAGCTATTTTTGCAGTAATTGGAGTGTGTTACCCTGACCGGGGCACCTGTGTTCAGAATTTAAGTACAGGAAGGTGGGTTTGCCAGAGAGTAGTTGCCAGTTGCCGGGACTCTAAGGTCTGGTGAGCTCTGGGGAGCCTGGAGTGGAGTCAGCCAATGAGGTGGAGACAGATGGCACTGAGCCCGTCTGATGGACGTGCTAAGAAATGGCTGGATTGTAGAACCTCTACCTTTGGGAGAAGAGTCTGGGAGCTAGGCCATGATTGTGGACATTAGGGACACAGCTGTGGGGTGTTGCAACATGGAGATATAGAAAAATTTATTGGCTCATTCATATATCCATCCGTACACTCATCCATCCGTGCACACATCCACCCATCTACCCACCCATCCACCCATCCATCCATTCATCTATCCTTCCATCTTTCATCTACCCCCTAATCTATCCATCTGCTTGCCCACCCATCTATCCAGTTATCTATCCCCCCCCACCCACCCACCCATATATCCATCCACCTATCCATCCATCCATCCATCCATCCATCCATCCACCCGTCTACACACCCATCCACCCATCTACCCATCCATCCATCCATCCATCCACCCACCCATCTATCCATTCATCCATCCATCCATCTTTCATCTACCCCCTAATCTATCCATCTGCTTGCCCACCCATCTATCCAGTTATCTATCCCCCATCCATCCACCCATTTATCCATCCATCCATCCATCTATCCATTCACTCATCCATCCATCCATCCATCCATCCATCCATCCACCCATCTACACACCCATCCACCCATCTACCCATCCATCCATCCACCCATCCACCCATCCACCCACCCATCCATCCATCCATCCATCCATCCACCCATCTATCCATTCATCCATCCATCCATCTTTCATCTACCCCCTAATCTATCCATCTGCTTGCCCACCCATCTATCCAGTTATCTATCCCCCATCCATCCACCCATTTATCCATCCATCCATCTATCCATTCACTCATCCATCCATCCATCCATCCATCCATCCACCCATCTACACACCCATCCACCCATCTACCCATCCATCCATCCACCCATCCACCCATCCACCCATCCATCCATCCATCCATCCATCCATCCATCCATCCATCCACCTATCCATCCATCCACCCACCCATCCACCCATCTACGCACCCACCCATTTATCCATCCATCCATCTATCCATTCACTCATCCATCCATCCATCCATCCATCCATCCATTCATCTACCCACTCCACTCATCCAAGGGTGGTCTGAACCTTGCTTCCCCATTCCCCCAGAAGGGGACTGATCCCTGGCCAGCTTTGGCAAGAGAGGTTGTTCCCATGCTATAGATGCTGTGGATGAAGAGAGTGGATGTAGGTGGACTGATACCATTTGTGAGCTCAGGATCACACTGCCGCATGGTGGTGGCCCCAGTTGTCTCCACGGTCCCAAGTCTGTACTGTCAACCACCAGATCCCCTGGCTTCCAGCACCAAGTGCCTTCCATTGGCAGACCCCATCCACCGCACTCACCTCCTGCTGCCTTCTCAGAGCTGTCACCATGCAGGGCACATAGTAGGTACTCGGTAGTTGTTTGTTGAATGCATGGGTAGGTGGATGGATTTGCTACCTTGAGACACGATCATGACTTACATCTGCTAATAGTGTTTCAGGGCCTCTCCTACACTCTAACTAGGATCCAGGAGACAGCCGTCAGGGGCAGCCCTGGAGTTTGTACAGGTGGCCAGAAGTGTCTGAATGCGTTGACTTCCCTCACATTGCTCTAAAATCCTCTGCCTTCCATTATTTTTCTTCCTAAAAACCATCTATGCACGACTTACCGTATACACCACCTGGTTAAATCTCCATCACAGCCACATCAGGTACATATTATGAACGCCATTTTACAGATGAGAACATTGAGGCCCAGAGAGGCTAAGTAACTTGCCTAATTCGTACTGTTACTTAGTGACAGAGCTGAGAATCGAATTATAATCTGCTGGTTGCTAAAGCCCGTCCCCTAAAGGGTACAGGTTCCCCGGAAAGGGTAGGTAGTCCCCTCGAGATTATTCGGAAGAGTCTGGGTACCCGTAGCTTTAGGGGGCCTGCTCGTGCCTGGCTCACCTCTCCCAAATAAACCCTTGCCGTTTCTAGCGAATTCCACCTTCCCCCACCCCCTAATAAAGGAAGAAGCCAGCAGAGAGATCTTGCTTTTTGCTCGTCAAGAAGCTCCAGATTAGAAAGCTAGTTAACAATTCATCTAAAAGAAGCAGAGTAGTCCAAGCATGTCCAAATTAATATTTATGGAACGAAGGCTTGCTCAGACCCAATTATTCTGAGGGGCTGGAAGCTGGGCACAAGAGGTGCATCGAGTAAAGGGAGGGAGTGGAGGTGCCAGGGGAAGCAGGGACTGGGGAGAACAGCCAGGACGCTGTTGGCTGCAAAGCCCGGGGTGTCCCTGGAGCCGGGCATACTGGATGGGTGAACGGGTCCTTTATGTACAGGTGAGCCCCGATTCACGGCAGCTTTGACTGCTCTTTTTAGCCCAGAACTGGGCAGAACGCATCTTTGCAGGAGTCAGCAACCCAAAGGCCCTTACAACGGCTGGGCGGTAAGATACATTCGCAGATGGGCCAGATGGGGACTCTGGCAAACTGGAGATGAGACACCACCATTTTCTTTCTCCGATGCATTATTGCCAGTGGGGAAGGGGGCCCTGGCTGGGCCAGCCAGATTTTGTGAGTGTGTGTGTGTGTGTGTGTGTGCAGAAAATTCAAATCTTGGGGCGCCCGGGTGGCTCTGTCAGTTAAGCCATCCAGCTCTTGATCTCCGCTCAGGTCATGATCCCACAGTTTGTGAGTTTGAGCCCCGCATTGGGCTCTGCACTGATGGTGTAGACCCTGCTTGGGATTCTGCCTCTCCTTCTCTCTGCCTCTTACCTGCTTGTGCGGTCTCTCTCTCTCTCTCAAAATAAATAAATAAACTTAAAAAAACCCCCAAAAGTCAAATTTTAATATGAAATCTCCATAGCAACTAATTCATATTTCTAAGTCGTTGAGAAATTCAACAAAGCATGTCTGTGTCATTTTTGTCCCTCGTGCTGACTTGTCACAACCTCCAGCCTGGAGGCTAGAATCTGAGATTATTTCCGGCAGCTTTGATTTGCTGTTTTTGCTTGATAGAATTCCCCTAGCACTGGCTTAAAACCAGTCAGTCCGTGTTCGTATTTCTCAGGTTCTAGCAGACTGGGCCCATTGCTTGGTCCCAACCCACCACGGAGAGGAGTGAGAAACAGGCTCGGTCATTATTCCCCAGACCTTAGTGCTGCCATCGGGACATCCTCCCTCCAGCCTTATGTCCAGTGATACTCATTTCTGGGTCTCTGATGCTGAGGCCCTTCTCTTCTGCCCACCGTCCACATAGCACCAGCGAGATCTTTGGAAAAGGCAAATCTCATTGTTTCAAGCTTCTGCCCTCAAATGGCTCCCCATTGCCTGCTTGCTACAAGTCAGCCTCCTAAGAATCACGTTTAAGGCCTTGTGTGATCTGACCATCTGTCTCTTGTGTGATCTGACCCTGTGACCTTGTGTGACCTGACCCTGTCTCTCCTGCCCCATCTCCCACCACCTTAGGGACCTTTGGGAGCAGCAGGAGGTGGCTCTGACTGACCAAAGCAGCAGAGGAAGAATAAAGAGACCACTGTGGTCTGACTCTCAGCTCCCACTGTCACTTGCCTGAATCTGAGCGTATCCACCTGCTGATTCAGTCTGCATAATAGCCAGAGTGATTGTTTTAACCTAAAATTAGTCCCTGTCTCTTCCCTGCTGAAAACCCTTCAAGGACTTCCTGTGGCATTGAGAATAAAATCAAAACTTCACCACGACTTGCGACAGTAAGTAACTTCCATGGAGCACGTAATGGACCAGGCACTTTTCCAGGTGCCTGATGTATCATAACAACCTTGTGGGATAGATTCTGTGATTAGCCCCCCATTTAACAGAGGGAGACGCCGAGGGGCAGAGCGCTCAAGTAGCTCGGTCCATGGCACAGAGAGGAAAGGTAGGGAATTCGAAAGGGATAGGTTGAGGCCAGAGCCCAAGAGCTCAGCCACTAAGCTACACCAGACGCTGTCCATGGTCTCCTGACACGGTCCTTGTTCACCCAGCTTCCGTCTCACTAATCTTAGTGGGCCTGAAATGTTGCCACAGCCGTGCCGACCTCTGGGCCTCTTCTCCTGCTGGTCCCCCTGCCCGGGACACCCTTGCTTAAGAACTCTGTATGGTTCCTCATATCACCTCCGCCAAGGGCCTTGCCCTGGCCACCAAACCTACGTAAACTAGCACCTCTCCTCCTGTACCGTGATTCCCCCCCGCCCCCCCCCCCAGATTGCAACAGTTTTCTCCAAAGCAGGGGGCCAATGGAAAGGTAGGAGAACAGGTCTGAGAAGGGCAGGGACCAAGGAGTTCTGGCAGGTTCTTACAGCAGGAGCTGACAGGTTCGCTGCAGGTCACTGGGGTGAGTCAGCTCCCACAACTTCGCCATCCTTGATGCAAACTCCAAGGAGAGATCAATCCTTGCTGGTGTTTACGTGGTCATGGGCCTCATTCTTGGTTGAGGGAGAGCAGGACATCTCGCTTGACAACCAAGGTAGCTACCAGCCCCTATGGTAACTTGGTGCAAGTTTGGGGAAAATGCCCTCCTTTGAGATAGGTGCCCCCCCCCATCACCACCATCGTACATGACTGGTGAACAGAGCCAGGGCTTGATTTCAGTCTCCAGGTCAGACTTGGCCAGGTACCCTTATGCAGTGCACAACCTGCACAACCACACATGGCCACCTAGTCAGGATTGCTCACGGGGGGGGGGGGGGGGAGAGGAAATTCCTTAAAATAGCATTAAGGAGAGTCTATAAATAAGTGAGGGTGTATGCTGAGTGGCCAAAAAAAAAAAAATCAATCCACAAATGTCTACCAGATATTCTCAACTAGAAGCTCTCAACGGAGATTGCACATTAGAGTCCCCTGATGGGCTTTATGGCTATTCAGATTCTGAAATCTTACCCCACACCAATGAAATCAGTGTCTCCGGGGGTGACAGCTGGGCATCGGTATTTTGAAAGCACTCTCAGTGATTCCAGTCTGTTGCCAGATTTGGAAACCACCGCTCTTAACCCTGCCTGCACTGACTTCTTTGTTTCTCACTTGGACCTCAACGTGGATTCCTTGTTCCTATCGTCATCTCTTCCTAGAATGCTTGCAGATGCCACACGGGTGCTCACAACACACACGGCCACCTTTGCCTTAGTACTTCCTGCTCTCATCCTCAAGGAAACACACCTGACCTCCGCTTGCCCCACTTCCATGCTTCCTGATCACGACACCTTCCTTCCACAACTCACTGTGCTTGTCAGCACATCCGTGTGTCCAACCCGGGGGCTGATGAACCCCCTGACGACAGGGGCTGGGCCAGATTCATAGTAGACATAAAATCTCACCCTAGAGACCTAACCCTAAAATATGGGGACTTCTGGTGACTGCTGATGTCTCTTATTTCTTGCCACACCACATCCCAACTTGGACGGACTCCAGATTTTAGGCATTTCTCTTGGTATCTGTTTCTTCAATCCAGAATCTACATTTCCACTTGATTCTGGGAAGTCTCTGTTACTCAGACCTCCTGATGGTTCAGATGCTTTTTTGTATCAGGCAGGTTCTCCAAAGAAACAAAACCCAAAGGACATATAGGTATAATCCATATATATACATATATATTTATATGCAATATACATATTATAGATATTTAATAGTGTCATGTCTACAATATATGACGTTTTCTGTTATTTATTAGTATTCTATTATTTATTTATACTGTTTATTTTATTACTATTATATGTTCAATTCCAGTGTAATTAACATTCAGTGTTATATTAGTTTCAGGAGTACAATAGAGTGATTCAACAATTCTGTACATTACTCAGTGCTCTCATCATGATAAGTGTATGCTAATCCTGTTATCTGTTTCCATCCCCCAGCAACCTCGCCTCTGGCAAGCAGCAGTTTGTTCTCTATAGTTAAGACTCTGTTTTGGTTTGTCTCTTTCTTGGCCCATTTGTTTCGATTCTTAAATTCCACATATGATTGAAATCATACAGTAGTTGTCTTTCTCTGACTTATTTCACTTAGCATTATACCTTCTAGCTCCATCCATGTTGTTGCAAATGGCAGTTTCACTCTTTTTCATGGCTGAGTAATATTCCAATATATATATCTCTATATATCTCTATATATGTATATTTGTGTGCATGCATGCACATATACATATAAACCACATCTTCTTTATCCATTTATCTCTCAGTGGACACTTGGGTTGTATAATATAATTATGGAGGACAGAAAATCCTGTGATCAGCCATCTGCAAGATGAAGAACCAGGAAAGCTGGTGGTCTAATTCAGTCTAAGTCCAAAGACCCGAGAGCCAGGAGTACCAATATCCAAGGGCAGAAGGTGGATGTCCCAGCTCAAGATTAAAAAAAAAGAGAGAGAGAGAGAAAATTTGTCTTTCCTCCACCTTTTTCTTCCATTTGGACCCACAGTGCTTTGGATGATGCCCACTCATGTT
Organism: Prionailurus viverrinus; assembly: GCF_022837055.1. NCBI lineage: Eukaryota > Metazoa > Chordata > Mammalia > Carnivora > Felidae > Prionailurus > Prionailurus viverrinus. The sequence continues at coordinate 21,032,890 of NC_062576.1, read as the reverse complement.
GGCAAGGGCAGTTTTCTTCACTCTTGTCTGCTGATTCGAATGCTAATCTCTTCTGAAAACACATCCACAGAAACACCCAGAAAAAATGTTTTACTGACTCTCTGAGCATCCCTTAACCCCATCAAGTTGACATGTAAAATTAACTGTCACATCCTGGGCATTTATTCTGACCTGCACTGAACTGGGTTTTGTATTTTGTTGTCTTTTGCCTTCTGAACTCTGCAAAGCAAATTCGTTCCAGGGTCGCTTCCTGCCTGCTGGAAGGTCGTCTACCTACTGGGTCTCACTTAAAATTCCTGGGTCACATCATCATTCTGCTTACTTCTCCGGAGGTTCTCAGCTTTCTCTGCAGCCTCAGCTCTCTTATGCTCCTTTCCCTTCGCCCCCCTGCCCCGACCCCAAGTCTGAAGATCTTCTCAGATCTCCCAGCTTCGCCCTGACTTCCCTGAGAAAAATAGCCAGAACTTGAATGAGAAGGACGGTCCACGGAAAGGAATTTGATTGGTCTGTGCATGCAGGTTTTCCTTGCTGTGCTGGAGACCGGTGAGGATGGGATTTCACAGAGAGCTCATCTCTGCTCAGGGTCAGCAGCTGCTCCTAAGTCAACAGAGCGATGGTGTGTGTCTTGGGAGGAGGAGAGCAGAGGTTGCTTAAATTGTTTTCCATCCCCTCTGAAACCAAAAAGTGCTGCTCTGTTGCCTGGCGCAATTGAATTCCCAAATGGTGCCCCAGTGGGGTGTCACTTCAAATCTTAATGCCGTCAAGCGTTGGCTCTGTGAGCTTCTGGAAGCAGGCACGGGACCAAGCAAAGGGAGCTTAGGGGTCCTGTTCTAATCAGTCTGTGCGGGAGGGTCGTGATGATACATTCTCCTCGGTCCAAAAAAGAAAGGCTATCAGTCCTAACAAACATCTGGAGTCTTAGAGAAGTCTTGTAACAGGTTCAATGTGGCCGTTAATAATAGCGTGTGTCTAACTTTATGATAAGGTTCAACAAGGCTAACGATGGCCAGAGGGCATGGGGTTGATCAAATGGTGGAAGGGGGCGAGGATGCATGTGTTTAATTACCAAATACTTATTGAGGGATTGGCTAGACACTATTCCAGACCCTGGAGCGATGTCAATGAAAAAGACAGGGAAGGGGGCGCCTGGGTGGCGCAGTCGGTTAAGCGTCCGACTTCAGCCAGGTCACGATTTCGTGGTCCGTGAGTTCGAGCCCCGCGTCGGGCTCTGGGCTGATGGCTCAGAGCCTGGAGCCTGTTTCCGATTCTGTGTCTCCCTCTCTCTCTGCCCCTCCCCTGTTCATGCTCTGTCTCTCTCTGTCCCAAAAATAAATAAACGTCAAAAAAAAATTAAAAAAAAAAGAAAAAGACAGGGAAGATCCCTACACTCAAGGAGTTGATGTTCTAGACACGGCCTCCCTCCAGCTCACTCTGGAACAACACGAGTTTTAAAAGATGAAGAAGGGCTTTCAAGAGATGCCATAGGACAAAAAAAAAAAAAAATCCCAGTCCCCCAGAGGTCCTGAAAACCCAACGTTTCTTTCAGAGTGCATGTTCTGATCTAACAAACTTGGCCAAGTGCAGACCAGCTCCATGGATAAGAGGCTACCATGTTAGTTTCAAGTGAAACTCTCTCTTCTCTCCCTTCCGCATTCATGACACAGCAGGTGCATAGGCTCTGGGATCTCAGCACATCACTCCCCAGGGTCTTTTCCCCCCTCTGACTCAAGTGCAGTGTGCTGGATAGTATGAAGAGGTAGCTAAGATCTCAGGCACTAAAGTCAGGTTTGGGATCCCAGCTCTGCCACTCGCTGCTGTGTGACCTTGGGCTTGTCCATACTCAGTGAGTCTCATTTTCCTGCACTTAAAAATGGAGACGAGTACCTACTTTTCAGAGTCAAGGTAAGGATCCATTGAGACCATTCAGGTGGGAAATAAACAAACGTTAGTTCCTATAGGAATAATAATTACTTTGCCACTACTATTCATGTGTATCTTGTTTTCATTGAGGTATGATGTAAATGCAATCCAACACACAGATATCAAGTTCCAGTGTGATGTCATCATGTAACCCACCCCTCAATACAGAGAATATTTCCATAGCCTGGAGAGTTCCCTCATGCCCCTTTCCGGTCAGCGCTCCCTCCCCGAGAGGCAATCGCTTTCCGACTTTTGTCATTATGGATTGGTTTTCTATGTTCTCGAAAGCCACGGGAATGGAATCAGAGAGTTAGAGTGCTTGCGTTTTTCTTCTTTTCCTCAACGTGATTTTTCTTTGAGATTCGTGACTGCTGGTCTACACCCAGGTTGCGTATGTATGGAGCCGGTTCCTTTCGGTGCTGGCGGTTGTCAAGTATCGTGACTGTACCGCAACCTGCTTGTCCATTCCGCCTGCCCAAAGCGGTTACACCATGTTTTACCCCCACCAGCAACATACGACGTTACAGTCGCTCATGACCCTGCCAAGGTTTGGAGTTCTTGCTCTTTGATTTTCCCCTCCAGGTTTTATTAGTATTTGGTTCACTACTTCTCTCGTTTGGGGGCTGTGATGGCCCTGAGAAGATGCTGCCTTTGCCCCACGATTGTTGTGGAGCCCGGGGACTTTGACCTCTGTCCTCAGCACTGGGTGTTTCAGGATCTCTGGAATTGGAGGAATGGTATGGGCACAAGTTACCAGCCATACCACGCTTCTCTAGGAATGGTGGTTCTCAACGGCTACACCTACAGGCTGAAGGCATCACTATCTCCTAAGCCAGCCCTCTGAACAGGGGCCTGGGGCTGTTACGTCACCATCGCCACCTAGAATCCTGTGATGAGCACATTAGCGGACGCCTCTTGACTGTGCATGCCTTGGACTGATTCTCCCTGTGTGTCTCCTAATAGATCCCAGGTTTCCTTTGTGAGCCTTCCAACCTTCAGTCTTCGAGTGAGCACCAGGGGGACTCCGCTCTCTGGATCCAGATTTGTACCCATGGCACAACTTTCGGCCCACTCGAGTCACGGGTCTTGTTTCAGAGACGGACGTGTGACGGAGCTGCCCCAGACCATGTGGAGTTCTGCAGCGGGTCTGGGAAAGAGACACTCTCCACTGGGGTTGCCCAGGCGGTAGCGTGGGAACCCAGAACTGCTGGGTCAGAGCTTCCAGATCACAGGAAGAGTCTGCTTAAAGAAAAAGCACAAGTAAGAGATGGGCACTTGGTGAAACTTGGTATATTTTTCAGAGTTTATTAAGATATAATTGACAATAGATACCAGTGAGGGCATCCCCAAAATCAAGTTGCTAAGCGCCGCCACTACGCCCAAAAGTTTCCGTCTGGCATCTTGTCATCCCTGCCCTCAGACACCTGCCATCCCGAGTTTATAGCATCACTATAAACGAGCGTGCACTTTCCGTCACTTTACGTAAACGGGATCATACAGCCCCCACTCTGCCTTTTACTCTGGCTTCTTTGACTCAGGCTAATTAATTTTCAATCATGTGTGTTTTCCCGGTTCGTGTCTTTTTGTTGCCGAACGATCATTCATGGTGTGAACGTACCACAGCCTGTTAATCCGTTCATCCCTTGATGGGCACCTGGATTGTTTCCCATCGAGGTCTGTCGCGCACAGAGCTGCGAGGACCGTTGGTGCTCAAGTCTTTTTGTAGCAATTCCCTCCTTTTGTCCCGGGGCCATTCCTAGGGAGGGAGTAACTTGTCCTACGGTAAGTGACTGTTGAACTTTTAAGGACACTGACAAACTGTTTTGCAAAGCGGTTGAAAGGGATGGTCCCCCATCAATGATGAGAGTTCCTTTTGCCCCACATCCTCGCCAACACTTGGCCTGGGTGTCTTTCTTCATGTTAGGCATTTCAGTAGCTATACGTCACGATAGTTTTGATTTAGCTGAATTTATTTATGCTCACAGTTTACAGTTTTTATTCCCATAATGCCTAACGACGAGCATATTTCTGTGTGCTCATCTGCCATCCCTTATCTTCTTCCTTTTTTCATTTAAATTTGTGTCAGTTAACATCTCATGTGGTATCAGTTTCGGGAGTAGAATTTACTGATTCATCACTTGACGTGTAACACCCAGCGCTCATCCCAACAACTGCCCTCCTTAATGCCCATCGCCCGTCTGGCCCATTCCCCACCCATCTCCCTTCCAGAAACCCTCAGTTTGTTTTCTATAATTAAGAGACTCTTGAGGCCCTTGGTGGTTCAGTTGGTTAGGCATCCGACTCTCGATTCTGTCCCCAGTCATGGTCTCACAGTTTAGGAGACTGAGCCGGGCATCGGGTTCTGTCCTGGCAGTGTAGACCCTGCTTGGGATTCTGTCTCCCTGCCCACCACTGCTCCCACGCACGCACTTTCTCTCTTTCTCACAATAAAGAAAAACATTTGTTTAGAAGAGTCTCTTATGGTTTACCTCCCTGTTTTTACCTTATTTTTCCTTCTCTTCCCCTGGGTTCATCTGTTTTTTTCTTAAGTTCTGCATGTGAGTGAAATCATATGATATTTATCTTTCTCTGATTGATTTATTTCACTTAGCCTAGCACACTCTTAGTTCCGTCCGTGTGGTTGCCAAATGACGAGATTTCATTCCGAGTAACGTTCCGAGTAACATTCCGTTGCACAGATAGACATCACATCTTCTTTATCCATATATCTTCTTTGGTGAGGAATATGTGAATTTTTTGGCCCATGATTTTACCAGGTTGTTTGTTTCTTAGTAGTGAAATATAAGAGTCCTTTATATATTCTACATGCAAGTTTCTGTCAGATGTATGCTTTGAAAATTTTTCCTCCCAGTTTGTGGTTTGCCTTTTGATTTCCAAAAGTCCTTTGAAGAACAAAAATGTTAAATTTTAATAAATTCTCATATATTTATATTGTTTCTTTTAATAACTTCTAGGTTTATGTTGTGTGTGTTCTGTTTAAGAAATCCTCCCTAACTTAAGGTCACTGACGTTTTCTTCCATGTTTTCTTTCTGGAAGTGTTATAGTTTAACTCATATGTAGATCCATAGTCCATTTGAGTTAAATTCTGTATGTGAGGCAAGTATTGAGGTTCCTTGTTCTTTGCATATGGCTACTGAATTATTAAGGAAAAGATTATTCTTTCCCCCAATGAACTGCCTTCATACTTTTGTGTAAAGTCAGTTGACAATATGTGTGGGGTCTATTTATTTCTAGACTCTCAATTATCTATCTATCTAATCTTTATATCTATATATACATATGCTATTAAATATTATATATTTAATTATATAAATATATAATATTAAATATAAAAATATATATAATGTATATATGATATATATAAAAAATATATATATAAAAATATATAAAAATATTATATATTTTATAGTATATGTATATAACACATATATACATATAATACATACATAATATTATAACACATATAAATTATATATTATATTATATATTATATATTTAATTAAATAAATATTATGTATTATATATTTAATATTATATATTATATATTTTTATGTTTTGTATATTTATTATTATATTATATATTAAATATTATATGTTTAATATAATATTATATATTTATATTTATATAATATTTAATAAATATAATATAATATTTATTAAATATTATATATTCAATATTATAATATTTAATATTTATAGTATTTATAATATTTTAATAAATATTATATATTTAATATTATATGTGTGTGTGTGTGTGTATATATATATATATAGAGAGAGAGAGATTTTTACACCAATGCCCACAGTCTTGATTCCTCTAGCTTTGCAATAAGACTCAAAATCAGATAATAAAAGGTCTCCAGCTCTTTTCCTCAGAGTTGTGCTGGCTATTCTAAATCCTTTGTATTTCCATCTAAATTTTAGAATCAGCTTATCAATTACCACGAGAAAATAGCTTGCTGGGATTTTGATTGGAGTTTGAGGAGAATAGGCATCTCAAAAATATTGAGCTTGCTGATCTAGGAACACAGCCTAGCTCTTCATAGTTTTAGATCTTCTTTAATTTATCCTGTCAATTTAGAACTCATTTTTTCATGTACACCTTTTAGCGAGATTATCCCTGTGCCTTTCATTTAAAAAGAATCGTCTAATTGTTCACTGCTGATACATAAGAATACGATTGAATTTGTGTCCTGAGCCTTTATGGCAGCACTTTGAACCCGTTCGTTTGCTTGGGTTTTCCACCGGCTCCAATTCTTGTTGTACTTAGTTACTCTGTTGAGCACTTGAGTATTTCCTTTTACTTGCTTTAGTCTCAGCCCTCTTACTGGCCCCTTGCATGATATTCATGGTCCCGATTTTCAGGTCCTCGTCACGAAGGCCAGCTTATCCTCAGCTCATCATATAGAAGTTGCTCTGACTGCTCAATTGTATACTCCCAGGGGTCGACGCCTACTTAAGAGATATTGTTGGGGCGCCTGGGGGGCTCCGTCGGTTAAGCGTCCAACTTCGGCTCAGGCCATGATTCACAGTTCGTGAGTTCAAGCCCTGTGTTGGGCTCTGTGCTGACAGCTCAGAGCCTGGAGCCTGCTTCGGATTCTGTGTCTCCCTCTCTCTCTCTGCCTCTCTCTCTCTCTCTCTCAAAAATAAACATTAAAAAAAGAGAGACCCATGGTACCTAAGATGTCTACCATACCTTTTCTGGAGAACAAACTCAGAACAAATTCCACTGCCACAAGTAAGTTGGTTTACCTCAACCTCCATAAATACCCTGAGCATTCATCCCATTCTCTAGTCACATGTAGGTCACCAGTTTTTACACCCAGCTTCCAGAACATCCCAGCTGGAATGAATGGTTTGTGAAGCTCTGGATTTTATCAGAATAAAAGAAGCATCAGAAGTAGGCATTCTTCCACCTTCTCTATGGCAGTGATTAAGGGGACGGCTTCCCGGTGTAGTGTGAATTATAGAAGCAACAAATCCAAGATCATTCAATACTAAAAATATCCAGTTAGAAGTGAAAGTGGGAGGAGGGGAGACCCATTCACAATAGTCATAAAAACTATAAAATATCTATGAATAAATTTAGCAAGCACGGTACTTCTCCGAATAAAACCATAAAATTTTATTGAAGAACATAAAACATGATCTGAATTAATGGAGAGACATAGCATGTTCCTGAATGGGATGACTTTGTGTCCTAAAACATCCACCCTTTCCAAATTAATAAAACTATTTACCAAAATTTCTATCAGATCCCCATTTAAAAAAAAATATTTTTCTTTTTTGCTTTCATTATTTGGTAGGGGGATGGGACAAAATAAGCCGATTAAAGAATAAATCTGGATATTTTCAAAATCCAGAGTGTCAGAAAGGGGATTAGCCTATACCACCTGTTTGAAAACATACTGTAAAGATGCTCTAATCCAAACAGTATTGGCATAGTAGTAGACGTTGTGGTAGAGAGCAAAACGGAATACAGAACAGATCGTGGTACGTAAGCAAATTTAATATCTGATAGAGATACTCATTCACGTAAGAAAATGAAAGGTCATTTAGTAAAACGTCCTGACACAACAGGCCTTCTGTCTGGGAAGGTACAAAACCTAACCCCAACAATAACATACAGAAATAAACCCCGGCTGAATGAAAGATGTAAAGATATAATAATGAAAATAATTTACAGGAAAATATGAGTATACACTTACAGAAAATGTTTGTAAGACCTCGGGTTGAAGGAAAACGTTCTTAAATAACACAGAATATTCCCAAACTACTACTGAAAAAAAAAATAAAGGAAAGACGTGTTGTCAGAAAAAGCAAAAGACAAGTGATAGATGGAGAAAAATTTAAACTTGAGACATTGCCGATAAAAAGTTAATGTTTTCGTGCAAGTGACTGAGAAATTTTTGATGTTGTTAATGAGAGTTTTTCACTTGTAGTTATTTTATTTTTTACTGAGGTATCATTGACCCCTATTATCATATCCATTTCGGGTTTTTTATGTTTACGTTCACGGTGAAATGATCACCGTGATACGTCTAGTTACCGTCTTTCACCATACAACTTCAATATAATAGTATTGGTTATATTCCCCCAAACTGTACATTACATCCCCATGACCTTTGTTTTATAACTGGAAGTTTGTACTTCATGATCCACTTGGCCCATTCTTCAATCCCTCCTCCCCCTCCATCCCCTCTGGGCACCACATGTATCTTCTCTGATTCTATGAATCTGTATTGGTTTTTTGTTTTCTAGACTCCACATATAAGTGAAATTATTCAGTATTTGTCTTTCTCCATTTGACTTATTTCATTTAGCATAATAATATTCTCAAGGTTCATCCATGTTGTCAAAGAGATTTCATTTTTTTTTTAATTTATTTTTGGGACAGAGAAAGACAGAGCATGAACAGGGGAGGGGCAGAGAGAGAGGGAGACACAGAATTGGAAACAGGCTCCAGGCTCTGAGCCATCAGCCCAGAGCCCGACGCGGGGCTTGAACTCACGGACCGTGAGATCGTGACCTGGCTGAAGTCGGACGCTTAACCGACTGCGCCACCCAGGCGCCCCAAGATTTCATTTTTTAATGGATGAATAATATGTGTGTGTGTGTGTGTGTGTGTGTGTGTGTGTGTGTTTTATTAGTTTTATGGCTTCAGGTCTTACATTCAAGTCTCTAATCCATTTTGAGTTAATTTTTTATATGGTTGTAAGTAAGTGGTCCAGTTTCATTCTTTTGCATGTAGCTATCCAGGAGTCTCCAGAAGACTGTCATTTCCCCATTATATATTCTTGCCTCCTTTGTCACAAATTAATTGACTATATATGTGTGGTTTTGTTTCTGGGCTCTGTAGTCTGTTCCATCGATCTATGTGTCTGTTTTTATGCCATTACTGTCCTGTTTTGATTATTGTAGCTTTGCAGTATACTTTGAAATCAGGGAGTGTAATACCTTTAGCTTTTTCATTCTTTCTTAAAATTGTTTTGGTTACTTGGGGTCTTTTGTGGTTCCATATGAATTTTAGAATTATTTGTCCTAGAGCTGTAAAAAAAAATACCATTGGAATTTTATTAGGGATTGCATTGAAGCTGTAGGTTGCTTTAGGTGGTATGGACCTTTTCACAACACTAATTCTTCCAATCTATGAGAATGGGTATCTTTCCATTTATTTGTGTCATCTTTAATTCTGTCATCAAGGGCATATGGTTTTTAGCGTGTAGGTCTTTTACCTCCTTTGTTAAGTTTATTCCTAGGTATTTTATTCTTTTTGGTATAATTGTGAATGCAATTATTTTCATGAGTTCTATTAATGATTATTTTTAAAGTTAAAAAATACAACATATTTTTGTATATTAATTTTGTACCCTGAAACTTTAGTGAGTTCATCTATCAGTTCTAACAGCTTTTCAGTGGAGTCTAACGTTTTATATATACAGTATCATGTCATCAGCAAATAGTGACAGTTTTACTTCTTCCTTTCCAATCTGGATGCCTTTTATTTATTTTTCTTGCCTAATTGCTGTGGCTAGGACTTCCAATACTATGTTGCATAAAAATGAAGAGAGTGGGTATCCATGTCTTGTTTGTGATCTTACGGCAAAAGCTTTCAGCTTTTCACCATTGAGTATATTAGCTGTGGGTATGTCACGTATGGCCTTTATTATGTGGAGGTGTGTTCCTCCTAAAGCCACTTTATTGAGAGTTTTTGTCATAAATGGATGTTGAATCTTTTTTTCTGTATCTCTTTTTTTCTGTATCTCAAATACTTTTTTTCTGTATCTCTTGATGCATGATATTGAGATCATCATATGATTTTTATCTTTCATTTTGTTGAGATGGTGTATTGTAGATCATGTTGATTGATTTGTGGATGTTGAACCATCCTTGCATTCCTGGAATAAATCACACTAGTTCATGGTGTATGATCCTTTTAATGTATTGTTGAATTAGGTTTGCTAGTATTTTGTTGAGGATTTTTGCATCTATGTTCATCAGGGATATTGGCATGAAGTTTTCTGTTTTTGTGGTTTTCTTGTATGGTTTTGGTATCAGGGTAATGTTTGCCTTGTAAAATGAGTCTGGAAATGTTTCCTCCTCTTCAAATTTTTGGTAGAGTTTGAGAAGGATAAGTACTAAACCTTTACTTGAATGTTTGGTAGAATTAAACAGGGGTGAGGGGGACCACATTACTCCCTTAAATGGGGAATCTCAGTTTCCTATAACACTTTATGTCTCTTGGACATCAGTAATGCTGGTTTTCTGAGTTGGATGTCTTGGAATCCCATCTCTCCAGGGAAGATCCCAGGAGTGGCGGTGCCTGATCAAGGGTACAAAGCCCTTGATCTTCTGGGAGAAGTTCTGGACTAGCACGATTTCTCCCTATTGTATTTCACTGCCCGGGGAGAAGGGGGATTGGTGACACCATATCTCAGCCTCTCTACTCTTCTCTAGATGGTTTTCTTATCCTTTGTTGTAGAGAAGCAGTTCACCTAGTTCTCAGTTCTTTCTCAGAGGTAAATAATCTGTATGTATCTGTAGATTTGGTGTGCCCATGGGAGGAGGTGAATTTAGGTTCTTCTTATACAATCATTTTATGGAAGACCTTCTAGAAGTGTTAAGAAAAAACTCAAGGGGCGCCTGGGTGGCGCAGTCGGTTAAGCGTCCGACTTCAGCCAGGTCACGATCTCGCGGTCCGTGAGTTCGAGCCCCGCATCGGGCTCTGGGCTGATGGCTCGGAGCCTGGGGCCTGTTTCCGATTCTGTGTCTCCCTCTCTCTCTGCCCCTCCCCCGTTCATGCTCTGTCTCTCTCTGTCGCAAAAATAAATAAACGTTGGGGAAAAAAAAAAAAACAAAAAAACAAAAAAAAAACCTCAACATCTCAAAAAAAGCCATTAGCAAATGGAATCAATAAAGTATCAGTAGAGACAATGGTAGGTGTTTTATGACCCCCAAATCCCCATAGTGTAACATAACGCGAGTTTCTGTATCACACCTGAATGGGTCCTTCCAGTGCAGTAGGTGGCCATTCCTGTGGTTGTTACAGGCCCAGGTTCCTTCCATCTTACAGCTCTGCCCTTCTCTAGGGTCTCAGACTCTGCTTTAAGCTGACACTTGGGGGGAAATGATGAAGGATCACAGACGGGAGGCTTGGGGGAAACAGGTGTGAAAGTGACGAGTCCCATCCCATTGTTCATATCCCATTGGCCAGAACTCAGTCACATGACCATACCAAACTGCAAAGAAGGCTGGGAAATATACTCTAGTTGTGTGCTCAAAAGGAAGAAATGGGGTTTGATGATGGGACTGCCACGGTCTGGCAATTCACAAGAGCAGAAATGAGTAGCCAGTGAACATATGATAAGATCCCCAGAATTATTAGTGTTAGAGAAAACCAAATTAAACCTTGACTTCCCACTGATAGACTGAAAATTCAGAAGTAAGTGTTAACACATGAGTTGGCAAAGATTTGCAGGAAGGGAATACTTTCATATGCTTCTGTTAATAATAAGATTGCTTCAGCCTATTTGGGAAGCTGCCTGGCAGTATGTGTTATACTTTTAAAGGGGCGCCTGGGTGACTCAGTCAGTTAAGCGTCTGACTTCGGCTCAGGTCATGATCTCGCGGTTTGTGAGTTCGAGCCCCGCGCTGGGCTCTGTGCTGACAGCTCGGAGCCTGGAGCCTGCTTTAGACTCTGTGTCTCCCTCTCTCTCTATCCCTCCCCGACTAGTGCTCTGTCTCTGTCTGTCTCTCAAAAATAAATAAATGTAAAAAATTACATATAGCCTCCATCCCAGAAATCCCACTTCAGGAGATCTCTTGCACAAAAACAAATGTGTGAGTAAATAAAAATATATACACAGAGATGTTATTGAAGTTATTTAAAATGGCAAAAGCAAAAGCCAGAAACATGCTGAGTGTTGATCGAAAAAGGAAGAGCTGAACACGTCTCAGTGCATTTATTCTGTGAGGTATTATGCAGTTGGAAAAAGAGAGAGAGAGAGACTAAATTAGATTTACACATATTATTCTGTAGGTACGTTTACAATGTATTGTTAAGTGCAAAACACAGGTGCAAGAACTGATTTGAGTCTTGCCTCATTTTGTAAAAATAACTTTCATAGACCATTTTGTGTGTAAGTTTACACGTGACTGTGTAAGAGGTGTGAACAAGTGTGTTCCAGCAGTTGAGGTAGCCAAGAGGCATTTTAAACAAACACATGAAATGACGGTCGACTAAAATAAATATCATGAATTTTGCAAGCATGGGTTAAATCATTCATCCATATATTCATTCAAGTTATCTATTAAGCCAAGCATCTCGCTGGGTGACACAGTGCTGACCTAAACAGATGTAACAGATGTGATTTGCATTCTCAAGGAGCTTGCAGCCTAATGTGATGTTGGGCGTGAGCAGGTGAGCAAACACGATACTGTGATAAATGCGTTAACGGGACGATTTCAGAAGGGGGCAGTTAGCTTCGCCTCAATGGAAATAGAAGACCGACACGTTCATGTTCTGACACAATACGTAGCTAGGTATGTGCCTAGAAATTCCGAGACTCAGTCTTCCCATCTTTAACAAGGGCTGAAAATCCCTTACCTTACAGGGCTGTTGTAAGGACTGAGTGATATAGTAATTATGAATTGTCTATCAGAGTGCCTGGAAAATAGTAGGAGCCCGGTAAAATTAGGTACCGGCTCATACCTTCATGCCCGGCTCCTTGAAAGTCCTCAGAGTGGTTCCTCGGGGGCTGGATGGTGTTTATCACGAGTGAGGTCCCTGAAAGTCATCAGCAGGCACCTCTAAACATCTCCAAGATCGGACTTGGGATGGCGCTCATTGAGTGCTCTGTTTTTATTTATTCATTACAAAAATTTTAACGGCAGAGGTTGTTTCTTAGAATTGCAACAGAGATCTATTTTTACACCCCTCTTTTCCTCCCGTTCTGGTGGCAGTATACTGGTTTTATTTTGAGAAGTTACTCCTCACCCCCGCTCCCCCGCTCATCCAGCCTGTGGTTTTAGTGGGAATGACCACGATCCCAGCTACAGGGATGGTGGCCATGTGACCAAAGCCTTGGTGAGGAAGGGCATTAGAGCACAAGGAAGCATTGGTTGGTTGAGAGCTAACAGACGTCTGCTTCTGGAGCTTGGCTGATCCTATTTTAAAAGAGAAGGGTTCTGTTTATAAGGGTACCTTTCGTTTCCAGGATCTACCACGTGAGGAAGGACTTTTCTCGCTTTGTAGGTGAAATCTCCCAATGTTTCGATGTTTACAACGAACTCAGTCTTTTAAAAAAGGAACACTGTGTGATCCAAACAAAAAATATCGACAGGGTGGTTGCAACCAGTGGGCAATATCTTTGTAAACCCCGGCATAAACCTTTCATGCCTCTGGAGCAGACCTGTGAGCTGTTCATCCGGAGTGAACAGAGCAAAATGGACTGACTATGGAGCGTTTTCACCCAGCTGTCTTCACGGAATGAGTAAATGATGATAATTTTCTTTCTGCTCAGTCCACAACAAAACAGCCTGTTTTAACTACTGATTTGAATCCCATCTAAACTATTAGATTTGAATCCCAGCTCAGCTGCTTACTAGTTTTGCCTGGGTGTTCGTAATAGTATCTACCTCCTAAAGTCATTTGTTCTGAGGACCAGGAGAAGTCATTGGTCCTTGGCGATGCCTTGACAGTCTCCTTCCAGAGAGAAGGTCCCTACCGAAGGAAGCCATGTTCTCCGGTCATCCAGCATCTGGGCCGACGTTGCATCAGTACCTTGGTCCTGGAAGCGGTTTCCAAATCTCTGCCTCCTTCTCAGCTAGCACAGTGTCTTCTCTTCCTTCTGTGTCCTCTGCGCAGACGAGGGTTGGAACAATCTCTCTCTTTCCATGGAGACTGTCTTGGAGAAAAAGAGCTCAACTTGGTCCGATCTTTAGGACCACTGAGTCTAGATTTGCATTGGTTTTCCTCTTTCTCTCTCTCTCTCTCTCTCTCCCTCCCTCTGTAAGAACTACCTCCTTTCTCTCCTCCCTCCCTCCCTCTCTCTCTTTTCCTTCTCTATGTATATATTGATCCTTTGCTTCTCTTTTCTATGTCTCTTTCCCCTACCACCTTGCTTCACACATTCCTTCTCTCCACATCTCGTTCTTCCTTCCTATTCCTACATCTGTCAAGTGCGGACAATCAACTGTATCATCAGGACTGTTTTAAGGTTTAGAAAAAAAATACATTTAAAATTCCTAACGTTGCCTGGATATAGTAGGCCCTGGATTAACGGGGGGGGGGGGGTGCTCATCATTTTCTTGTTCCTTTGAACCTGTCCTCTCCTTTTCTCTCTCGTTTCCTTGCTTAGATAGCTTCTTGGCATCCGCCCTCTGCCTTCCACCCCCACCTTTGCTGTCAGGCTTGTATCAGCACCTTCTTCACCCCCGCAGCTCAGTGAGGCAGCTGCCTTCGTTCAAACCATTAGCAGCCCTTTCTTGGCTTTTTATCGTTCCTTCTTCCTTTGAGATGCACAATGGCAACTGGTGATGTTGTTAAGATGATTGACTATGTACCACAAGAGAAAAGAGTCACATTTCGTGAACTTCAGAAATTTTCTCAATAAAGGCGCATTTGCCCTACGTACATTTTAATTATCTTTGTCAAAGGATCGTTGTAGACGCTAGAGGGAGAATTGCTTGGGAGCCATCAGGTGGAGCTTAGCGCACGCCTGAAGTTCTCTCCAAGGGTGCTGAAACTGGGACCCACGGGGTGTCTTTGCTTCATTCCTTCTGAGAGGGTGGACGGAAGAGTCTCACCCACACCCAGGCTTGACACACTGTTACAACAGCATCTCGGGTTGAACCTTTTGAATCGTGTTACCCGGAATTCAGACCTCGCTCCTATAATATCATTTCTTGGCTCGGGAATTTCTAATGATTTTTTTTTTCGTACAACGAGCGTTTCCAGCTCTGTCTTTGTGACAGCACGAGGTTCTGGCAAAGAGCATGGCTTCTGGAGCCCCCCACCCCCGCCCCCTCCCCACCCCCGCTCCATCACTAACTAGCCGTGTGACCTTGGGAAGATGACTTAACTTCTTTGTTCCTCCGTCAAATGAGAATGAATGGGAATAATAACGTATCCGCCAGATTGGTTTTGTAAGGGTTGAACGAGTTAATGTATGTAAAAATGCTTAGCAGAATCCCTGTCATATATTAAGTGCCATAAAGGAGTTAGTCAACAAAATCTTTCAAATCCAAATATTATGAAAACAGTTTGTCTCTCTACTTTCTGTGCAGAATTCACTCTGAACTGAGTAATAATGGCTTCGATGAACGCCACTCAACGCCAGACGTTGTGTCGGGAGCTCTGCGTATGCACCTGCCCCACGTACACGGGGTGGATGTAATCGTTATCCCCATGCTGCAGGAGAGGGTATACTGAAAGCTTACAGTATCGCTTTGGGTCACTCACCTCTAAGTATTTTATTAAGAAGGTTGCTGTCAGGTGCAAGTGAAGGATATAAGAAAACTGTCTTATGCAGAGAAGTAGAGGATTTATAACCAGCAAGTCCAAAGGGGGAATTCTTAGCTCCAGGCATGGGCGAAATAGCTGATTAAATGATAGTGTCTGAATCTGTCTTTATTATCTCTTGGCCGTGTTTATTCTCTGTCGGTCTTATCCTGAAATAGTCTCGCCCCACATGGTGGCAAAACAAGAAGAAACCTACTTATGGTCTTTGCAACTTTTTAACCTCTTGTGTGTTTTTCCTCTCGGTGCATGTGGTTATCCAAAGCTGTTTTTCTGTGTACTTCTTTCCCTTGTGGCTGAACCTATGTTACCCTGGTGGGTTCCACTCAATTCATTAATTTTATAATGTTTTGGGTCTCAGTTTGTTTCCTGGAATCTACAATACCTCTTGCGCTCCATTCTGTTGTTTCATCACCTCAACTCTGAGCTTTCATATTGTGGACATCTTGCTCTAGTCAGCGTCTTTTTCTGTAGCTTGAGGTGCTCCTTGTGCAATTCTGTGAGCTACGTTTCCAACAGGTTTCTACGCCAGCCTTTTGTGAGCTATACTGCATGTTTTTGTTTCTTGTCCCTTAATTGCATTGGTAGATGTTCAGTGTGGAAATGTGTTTATGAGCCTCTTGGTCATACTAACCATGGGTGCTCTTTTCACACCTTTTATTTGAAGTCGAAAAAATGAATGAATTTTCTCTGCCCCCTTTAGTCCTTATCTGAAAACTGCTTATCTTTCTCATGAGGAAGAACTTGAGTCTGAGTGTCGTTTACAGGCACTTTTATACACACACACACACACACACACACACATATACATAGTCGTACACATACCCTACACACACACATATGGGTACATATACACATTCTCATACACAAACACACATATGCATACTCACACACATACACATGCATATGCACATACTCATATACATACTTGTACACACACATGTACTCCTACACATACACTCATACATGTGCATATGTGTGTACATTCTCATACACACATGTACATAGTCATACACACAGATAATACATATATTCATGCACATATTCATACCCACACATACACATATATATACTCATGCACATATACACATACTCATACACAGATACATGCATATATACACATACTCAAGCACACATATACACATATTCATATACATACACAGATATAAATACTCATACACACATATATATACACACACTTATACATACACACACACACATATATACTCATATACATGTGCATGCATATATACACACTTACTCATACACACACATACACATAGTCATACACATATGTACAGATATACACATTCTTAGGCACATACACAAATAGATATATACATACATATACATATACTCATGCACATACATATATACATAGTCATACATATACACCCACTTATACACACATATGGATACATATACACATTCTCATACACATATACATGCATATGTACATACTCACACACATACTCATACACATACACATATGCATATGTATATACATTCTCATACACATAGATACACACACTCATACACATATATGTACATACACACATACATATATACACATTCATACACAAGCATACTCACTCACATATATATAACATATATACACACATATACACATACTCATATACATACACATGCACACATACTCTTGCAGACACATACACATTTTCATATACTCTTACACATACACATACACATACATATACACACACTCGTACACATGTACATACATATATACACACTTAACTCATACACATACATACCCACAGTCGTACACATACACAGGAAGAATGTGAAGTGTAAGGTGGGGCAGGGAGATAGCTTAGCTATAGAAATCATTAAGCCACCAAAGCTCGCTCTCATTCTCTTTCCCCCCCCCCTCTCTTGCTCTCTCTCCATCTCTGTCCCTGTCTCTGTCTCTCTCGCTCGTTAAGTGCCCGACATCCAGGTCTTCTCCTGTTACTTGAAGGTGCATTTCAATGACTCGAGAAAATTAATTCACACTTTGAATACTACACCTAATTAGGTCTAGGGGGCTGAGAAAAAGGCGGAACTTAATGGTTTCACCTGTCTCAGCAAAAAGAATTTTCTGGTAAGTAGCCAAGATTGAAAGCTGTTCTGTAATTTCCAATGGGCAGCTCCTCAGGCCATATCTTCTTAAACCAGGGAGTATTGATCAGCATTTTCTTGACACCCCCCCCCCCACGCCCCCTTGCCCAGTAACTATGCTGGTGAACACAGGCTGGGTCAGAAGCTCTGAGACACTTTGACAGAATATTCCGTTTCTTTTCTTCATTCTCATGTTTTAAGGATTTAAACGTTAAATTGGATACCTTCATTATATGGTTGCTGCTGGCAATTTTTGTGGCTTTTACTATTTTATTAATTTCATGAGTGTTGAGGGAATGTCGATGTATGTACAACTTGAGCATATTACCTTTGTCCAGAAGCCCCATTAACTCCCTCATTAAAAAAAAAAAAAAAGTTAGGACATTGATGTTCTAAGACTTTGGGTTGTTCCAAAATACTCAGTAATTAAGTTCACAGAGGTAAGACTTGGGATCTGTTCTTTGAAATCCAGTCCTAGTGAACTTTGTCCCTTTTGCCTAAACTTTTTCGATGGATATTTTCCACTTCTACTGCAAATGGAAACACAAAGAATGGGCCTAAGCCACAGCTTGAGGAAGGGAAGCTTACCTAACTGACAGAGCTACTTAATATTTTTAATGCATTCACAGATTCATTCATTCAGCTACTTGTTGTCAAATTGAGCGTCTCCTACAAACCAAACACTCTGCTGGGGGTTAGGATACGAGGGGAGGGGGGAGCAAGAGAGACAACTCTCTTGGCTTCTGGGGAGCTTTCTGGTCTAATGAAGGACACGGACCTTCATTAGAGGTACATCCAAGAAGGTACATTTCAGTAAGTTCTACAGACAAGCAAGTGATGTGACAGAGAGTGACAAAGGCAGAAAGGGCAAGGAAGGCTTGGTGATCCGATCATTTCCACGGCTAAGCTTTGTCTCTGCCCCACCTCACGTACCTCACGTTCTTCTTACTTGCCTCTTAGATCTCCTTACCTGATGTAGACAGAGGAGGTCTGCAGGGGGATTGGTGATGCTTTGAGGTCTGAAGGATGAGAGAAGGCCATTCTTGTGAAAAGAAGACAGAAGCGATCCAAAGCCCTGAGGCAAGACAAGGGTTTGGAGACAGGGAGGACGGGAATGGGGACCAGTGTGGCCGAAGTGTAGGGATGAAAGGGGCAGATGGCAAGGGGTGATGTCGGAGCAGCTGGCAGAGGGCAGACGGGGCGAGATGGTTGTACCAAAGGGTTGGATCAATTGCCAGGCAGTCAAGTGGCTTCCTGAAGACGGGCTCTTGTGTGAGAGAATTTTAAAGGGGGGAGTCACAGATGCCAGAGGGAGGGCTAAATGCCCATGACGGCCTCTCTCAGAGGTGGTGACTTCACAACACCCAAGTGAGGAGAGCTCTGTGTATTTGTATGTTGCGTATGGCTTTGCTGGCATTTCGAGTTGCCCACCCAAGACTGTTACAGATTCCTCAGGCTTTTTCTGCTTTCTGTCTGAACATCGGCCGAGAATCGGCCCAGTTACATCTCGCTTGCCCCGGGTCTTCCCACTCCGTAGGATGGATGGAAGGTTAATTCCACATCCGTAACTTCAGGAAGTGTTTTCTTCCAGGCTGCCAACACCTTCGGCGATTCGTCTTGGCTGTTGTGCCGTGGAATGTCACTTCCCTCCACTCACCCTTTGAAAACAGCCTATTTAAAGAAGGATGATTTGGGGTTAGAGTCAATAAAATCCAGTGGTAAGCAATCCCTCAGCATGTTTGGTCCTCCGCAGCTAGGCTGGGTGGCCCGAGGGCCATTTTTGATGACAGATATCTTGCAGCGCAAGCCTGGGAGACCCTCCGTGGATGTGCCTGCGACAGGCTTCAGGTGACTTAAAGACACATCCACATGAAAAGCAACTCTGGACCACGAAGGCTTCTCTTATAGCTCTTGTGGGGACTCTCCGGTGAGGGGCTCCTGGAGACGATGCAGGCTGTGTCCAATGGGAGCCCTGTCTTTCTAGGCAAGTAAATCGACGTTTTGAGCCTCCATTTTCCCACCTGTAAAGTGGAACAAATATTCCTCCCGCTGGGTGTTACATGGGGGCTTCGGTAAGATACGGAAAAGCCGGGGCGCCTGGGTGGCACAGTCCGTTAAGCGTCCGACTTCAGCTCAGGTCACGATCTCGCGGTCTGTGAGTTCGAGCCCCGCGTCGGGCTCTGGGCTGATGGCTCAGAGCCTGGAGCCTGTTTCCGATTCTGTGTCTCCCTCTCTCTCTGCCCCTCCCCCGTTCATGCTCTGTCTCTCTCTGTCTCAAAAATAAATAAACGTTTGGGGCGCCTGGGTGGCGCAGTCGGTTAAGCGTCCGACTTCAGCCAGGTCACGATCTCGCGGTCCGTGAGTTCGAGCCCCGCGTCAGGCTCTGGGCTGATGGCTCGGAGCCTGGAGCCTGCTTCCGATTCTGTGTCTCCCTCTCTCTCTCTCTCTGCCCCTTCCCTGCTCACACCCTGTCTCTCTCTCTCAAAAAATAAATAAAGATTTCAAATTTTTTAATAAATAACATGAATGCTACATACTTGTAAAAATAATATTTTGAAAGAGATGTCTGATAATACGAGGTGTACTGTCTTATGAAAAGTTAAAGTGGGCTGCAGGCCAGCCAGAAAGTGTCCCACATCATGGAGAAATTTCTTTATTTTCGATTGTGTTTTCATTAAAGTACTACTGGATTAAAGCATGTTGAGTCCACCCGTAAGATTCATTACGCAGGCAAAGCATCTCTGCAACGCCATCGCAAAAATTTCAGAACCCAGGCCCCCTAAGTATGTGGATGGGTATTTGAAAACATAGGTTTTCCCCACATATTCCCGGTAAAAGGGACGATTCAAGAAATTCTGCTGTTTTGACTTTATAGCTTTCTTCCCCCTTCATACTGACTCATGCTCCTAACCACACAAATAGGTACCATTTGGCGAGCACGACCTAATAGTAAAGATCCTGGAATGAAGTTATATCCCTGGCTTTCTTCTCTCCCTTCTAGCATCCTGGAGCCACAACTCCGAGATCAGATCCTTCGTTAACACTTCCTTCGCCAGGGCAGGTAGGATGTGTTTCTACGCCTATAGGCTTCAGTGCTGAAATAGGTATATGAGTCACGGTGAGGGGTGGGGCTCGGAAAGAGGAGGGGCCTTGGCTGGCGGGGTTTGAAGACGGCTCCTAAGCAAAAGGATTCGAAGCGGCTCCCTGTACTTTTATTATTATTATTTTATTATTATTAGCTGCGTTGCAGCGTCCACACGGGGTGTTCTGTCCTAATCTTCCTGGGGAAAGACTGACTTATTAAGTGGTAAGTGCCACCCAAGCCATCTAACCTCAACCAGGTGACATAACATTGTGATTAAGAACACAGCGGCTGATGGGGCGCCTGGGTGGCGCAGTCGGTTGGGCGTCCGACTTCAGCCAGGTCACGATCTCGCGGTCCGGGAGTTCGAGCCCCGCGTCAGGCTCTGGGCTGATGGCTCAGAGCCTGGAGCCTGTTTCCGATTCTGTGTCTCCCTCTCTCTCTGCCCCTCCCCCGTTCATGCTCTGTCTCCCTCTGTCCCAAAAATAAATAAACGTTGAAAAAAAAAATTAAAAAAAAAAAAAAGAAAAAGAACACAGCGGCTGGTTGTCAGACAGACTTGGGTGTGAATAGGAGCTCTGATGCTCTCTGCATAACACAAGGGTAATAACACCGGATTTACCGGGTGCTTGTGGGGATATTCCAAACCTCAAAATCAAATAACGATGAAAGCTCTTCTTCGAGAAATGATGCAATTTGCCCAGAAAGACATTTTTAAAAGCCACGCATACGACACACATGAAGGGACTCTTTACAAGACAGCAGAGAGCACGCATATTACATACACACAAGAAAAGGCGCATGCTTTTCTATCCTGAGTTGTTCATTCTTACTCGGTTAACCTGTACATTCGATATGATTTTGTGAAAATGTACCAGCAGGCTTGTTTTCGAAACAAACAAACAAAAAACTGATATGAAAGTTTACATCAGGAAACAAAACCCTCCGGGAGAAAAATAAGGGTTTTGATGACACTACTATCATCAGAAAGAAAGAAATACCATAAAGCATGTGGTTCTGGCACTACTAATAAAGACCGATCTATAGAGGGAAACAGGGAATGTGAAAACGAAAGCAAATACGGGAATAGATTTCACAAATGATAAAAGGAATGCATGGTTGTGGGAAAAAAGGTGAATTGCTCAGTACATCTTATTGGGAAAATTAGAAGCCATGTGGAAGTAACTTAGACCTCTGCTTTATTCCTTATAATAAATACATTATAGACAAAGCACATATTTTCGCTTAAAAATAAATCAAAATGGAGTACCCTTCTGTGATAAAAGGCAATGAACTACATCTTCCTCGATGGCACGAGACTACGTAGGGTTGCTGCCTGAGATGAGGGCCGTTCTCGCCACAGTTATCCCAAATTGTCCTGGGAGTTCTAGCCAGGGAAATTAGGCAAGAAGAAGAAATAAAAAGCAGCTAAATTAGAAAGAAAGAAGTAAAAGTATCTCTATTCACAGATGACATGATCCTCTATGTAGAAAAGTCCGAATACGCACACACGCACACACATGCACACACGCGCGCACACACACACACACACACACACACAAACGTTAACGTCTGAACTCACCAAAGTTACAGGGTACAACACTGACCCGCAAAACCCAGTGGTGTTTCTGTGCAGCAGCCACAAACAACCCAAGAAGGAAATTAAGAAAACAATTTCCAGCTACAGTTGCATCGAGGAATAAAATACCTAGGAGTACGTTTAACCAAGGAAGTGAAAGATTTTTATACCGAAAATTCTAAAACGTTGCCGGAAGGAATTAAAGGAGGCACGATAAATGCAAAGCTGTCCTTCAAAAGAACAAGGAGAGCTAGAGGATTGTGTCCCGTGACTGTGTAGTTTATATCATGACATGATACAAAATGTGTTTTTGAAAACACCATATTAAGGGGCACCTGACTGGCTTAGTCAGTCAAGCCTCCGACTTTGGCTCAGGTCATGATCTTGCAGTTTGTGGGTTCGAGCCCCGCGTCGGGCTCTGTGCTGACAGCTGGGAGCCTGAAGCCTGTTTCAGATTCTGTGTCTCCCTCTCTCTCTCTGCCCCTTCCCTGCTCATGCTCTGTCTCTCTCTCTCTCTCTCTCTCTCTCTCTCAAAAATAAATAAACATTAAAAAATCATTTAAAAAATCACCATCTTAAGTGATTAGGAAACCTCTCCACAAATCTAAGAAACAACAACCCCCAAAATACAGCATACAACACGAAAAAGTTTTTCAGTATATAAAGAGCCTCTATATATCCACAAGGAAAAAGAATCTACCTTCCCATAGGGAAACAAATGCAAGGCATATGAGAGAAAGTTCAGCAGAGAAAATTCAAATGCACACTAGAGAAAATCAAATGATTCGAAAAGATGGAAAAGATACAAACTCTCACTCATAAGGGAAATGCTACTTATTTTTAAAATCAACTTTATTGAAGAATAATGTATGGGCACTAAAATGCATAGACTATCATTGCTTACCCTACAAAACTTGCTGAAGCGTCTCCTCCATATAATTTTCTTTGACCTCCAGGTTCTCCATAATTACCGGAATACACATTGGGGGCACTTTGTACTGAAGTGATTGGTTTACATGTTCACCAAATGGAAGCTGTCTATGGGTTCCCGGTATCTTAGCCTGATGGATGCAGCCCTCCATGATCTGAACCCAACCCCCCTCTCTGATCGCTGTTCTTACAATGTTGATTGATTCACACATCAGAACCTCTTTGCTATCATCATCTGCTTGCTGGACCCTTTTGCTCATCTAGCCACCTAGGAGGGCTCAATGCTGTTCACCGTTATGTCTTTGTGTCAGTTTCTTTCCTGTCTTGTTGCTTCTTCCCAGAAGGTTTTTGCCAACTTGGCCTACATGTTGAATTCCTACTCCCCCTTCAAAGCCCAACAGCAATGTTACGGCTCTGGGAAGATTTCCCAGATCACCACCTTCTGACAAAGATACTGACTGCTTCAACTGATATTCAGCTTTTCCTTGAGCGTAACTTCACCCAAAATCTCTGTCTCTGTCTCTGTCTCTCTCTCTCTCTCTCTGTCTCTCTCTCTCTCTCTCACACACACACACACACACTGTTATGTGCTTCTGTCTCTGTCTCACATATTATAGCGATACAGTATGACCCCCCCCCCCCAAAATGAAGGAATCATGCCTGATATATATATTTCCTCCACATACTAACAGTGACCTGGCGAAAAGCGGTGTGTTAAATAAAAGTGAAGAGAGGACGGGAGGCACCATTTTTCAGGAAAAGAAACATAGAAAAACATGAATCAAAATTCCAGGTCATCTGTTGGTGCCTACACGAGGGTTAAGGAGAGCCTTGTGCCAAGGTCTGTGGTTTCCTCTAGTATCCGGGTTCTGATTGGGGGCACCATTTCACTCCAGCTTTAAGCTAAAGCTCAGATCAGGTCTGACTGAGGTCTGACTCTGTTGGGCAGATGAGTGGCCCTCCGCAGATCAGACTGAACGTTCCGGAGAAGACAGGATCTGCCAGAGAATACTGCGGAATCAAAGTGGGTCAAAGTTCCTCCTCTGCACAAATGCGTCACTTCCTGAGGGTGGGGTGGGAGGTGTGGAGCCAATATGTTTTCGACGCCGGGGACCTTCTTTACCAGCCTGGTCGGTGGGGTGAACTAGGTCAGGAGAGGACCACCCTTTGAAAGAAAAGAGGGGGCGTCCCACAAGCAGTCGGAGGCAGGGAGCTGCTAAGTCACCATGTGAGCGTGGGAGGTGCTTCTGATGAAGAAAACAATATTTGCATCTATATTTGGGCAGTCATTGCAGGATAAAGGCACGGAGGTACCAAAATAACCTGTGATTGATTCTGGGGGAGAAAAGGCAGCAGGTGGGGGGAACTGCTCCTTTGTGAAGGAGACATCTGCAATAAAAAAGGAACTGGGTTTTTTTTTCCCCCAAAATAGGCTGCTACCTGTCATGCTGCAGCTTTGTGGAAGAAAAAAAAAACCAGAAAATTTCAATTCCAAAGGGAAATTGACTGATGTTCACTTCGCTTTTTTTTTTTTTTTTTGGTCAAATATATCAGGTTTTATTGCTGAAAAATCTTAACTGTAGTAGGTCTATCAATCACATGCATATCCGATGGTGATGGGTTGGGCATCGATATGTACCCCAATCTGATAAGCACGCTTCTAGATGTTTCTTAAAAGCTAGTGTAAGTTCTCTCAGCCACTCACCAATGCTTTCGTGCGCAAAGAGTCAACAAGTCAGAGAGCGTTGCATTTTTTTGCTTATTCGGTGTAACTGTTATGTACAAACACAATAGTAGGTGTTTTATGTACTGGTATCTTGTATGCTTTTAGCCACACCACGATGTGAATATCATTGTCTCAGGTTACAAGTAAACTGAAGTCATTAATGAGATCTGTCTCAAGTTACCTTCTCCTAAGTGCATTTCGGTATTTAGAGTCAGTACCTGGACTCTGAAGGCATAGCGTACCATAGCCTTTGTTTTTCAATTGTATAGGAATAAGTGACAAAGAAGACTAAAAGGGACCCTACATATTAGGAACCTTCACACAGGCCAGGCATTGGGGTTTACACACATGCACACACACACACACACACACACACACGTGCACATGCACGCACATACCTGCAAATACAATGCATAGATACTCATTACAGTCCATTTCTTTTTTTTTTTTCAACGTTTATTTATTTTTGGGACAGAGAGAGGCAGAGCATGAACGGGGGAGGGGCAGAGAGAGAGGGAGACACAGAATCGGAAGCAGGCTCCAGGCTCTGAGCCATCAGCCCAGAGCCCGACGCGGGGCTCGAGCTCCCGGACCGCGAGATCGTGACCTGGCTGAAGTCGGACGCTTAACCGACTGCGCCACCCAGGCGCCCCACAGTCCATTTCTTAAACACGGGAACACAGAACTTCACAGAGAACACTGAACCCACCCATGCTCATACAGCCGGTAAGAAATGAGCTGGGTTCCACTCCAGAATTATCTGATGCCAAGATTGTTTTCAAGGCGTAGCTCCCAGAGACGGTGACTGAGTAGGTCAGACTCTGCTTGTCGCTTATCCAATGCTCTTCATCCATCCTGTCTTATTAGCAGAATCCCCACGATGGGCTGGTTAATTTCCTTTCTGTTGACACTGTCATTTCCTTGGTTCTCATAGCCTGTCACTTGGATGGTTGCAAGTATCTCTATTGAATATCCCAGGCTCCAGTCATGCCCCTTCCAATGTAACCAGTTTCCAAGTTTATTCAGGTATGTCCCAATCAGGGGATGCTTTAATGATGACTGGAGAAAGTCCAGACTCTTGGACAGCCCATCACAATGGAGCTCCATGCCTCCTTTACAGTCTTTCCTAGTCTTTGTATAGATAGCATGATCTGTCTCGGCCAGACTGATCTGACCCTGTCCTCCAAATGCATCTGGAACTTTCAAATGTCTTGTCATTCACGTATGGCAGCCATGCCCACCGCCTTGATTCCCGTCCATGCCATTTTGTAGCTCTTTAAGTTCTGGCCTTCAAGATGCCTTAAAGATTTTCTCTCCTTTTTCTGAACCCCAGCATGGATATGATGGGCCCATGCTTGTTAGACATAGATCAGATTTGATTTGGCATTTTCATCCATTGATTGCTGAGTCAACTGATTGATTAAATATGTAATATTTAGCTTGCATTTGCTTTGTGAAAGGCATGCTTGGGAATGGAGAATGCAACAGCAAACAAGACAGACAAGTTCGTTGCCTCAAGGGATCTGTAGAGAACTACCGCTCTGGGCATCTTTGTCTCTCCCCAGATCTCACACATAAACTAACTAGAATGTAAGATATTTAGGGATGGAAACTCCTTCTCTTTAACTAGACTATGAATTTTCAAGGTAAGATATATATATTACTATATATGAGTGTGTTATATAATTATATTAATAATTATCATCACTAATATTTAATGATTTACACCTCCACATCACATTTAACTCCTGTATCATGGTGTGGACTTAACACCCTGCCAGGCACTCGTGGAGTAGTTAAGAGTGTTAACTTGCATTATACAGCCTGGGTTCAATCACTGAATTTCTCACTCACGAGCTCTGTGACCCCACCGGGTCTCAGTTTCCTCATCTATGAAATGGGAATAACGATGATATCTACCTTATGGAGTTGTCTGGAGAATCAAACACCCAGTCATGCTCTGAACGTTGATCTGACTCCACAGGATGATGGGTCCCCAGCCAGGAAGATTCCGGTTACAATATTGTAAATGGCACACACACCCTCTGAACCCCATCCCTCCTGCCCTGTAGCTCCAGCCCTCAGGGCGCAATCACCCCTACAACGCAGCTAGCTCTATGTCGAGACCTCGCTCGCTCCCTCTGCTTTATCTGAGGGCTCTCAGAGTTGCAATCACACCTCCTGAACAAGGAAGGTGATGAGATTAATTAAGGGATGCCAGTCCCAGGCTGCCACACAGGGCTTCCGTCTGCTCAGCTGGAACAATCCTGAGTGCATCTGGAGCTAGTGAGGGGGCAGGTGAGCCAGACCATCCCTCTGCCTCCAAGCATGGTTTGCACCTTTTCTTCCCCAAAGAGAAGAGTATCACTGGGGCGCCTGGGTGGCGCAGTCGGTTAAGCGTCCGACTTCAGCCAGGTCACGATCTCACGGTCTGTGAGTTCGAGACCCGCGTCGGGCTCTGGGCTGATGGCTCAGAGCCTGGAGCCTGTTTCCGATTCTGTGTCTCCCTCTCTCTGCCCCCTCCCCCATTCATGCTCTGTCTCTCTCTGTCCCAAAAATAAATAAACGTTGAAAAAAAAAAAAAAAGAGAAGAGTATCACAGCTCTTCTGACCTTGGAGAAATTGAGCCAGATATGCTTCATTCCATGCCTCACTAAAAGCAAAGCTAAGCATTCTGTTTGCTGGGGATGGCTCTGAAACAGAAAGAGGTGATATTCCGTTGTAGATCTGAGTTCTTGGCAGGGGGCGGGGGGCAGGAGAGGGAGGGCGGTGCCGTCACATCATCATTTTCCAACCCATCCCTTCCCTTCGGGAGTCCTCCGATTGCTTACAAATGCGAAGTCTTTAAGAGAAGGGACTGTGTTGGTGACTAGCTCAGTACCGTGCACAAACCCCTGTGATAATGAGGAGATGGCTTGTGACTTGGTCCTAGGACCTCCAAATGCTCAGATTCCAGCCAACCACCTCCCTTGCCATTGGATCAAAAAAAAAAAAAAAAAGAAAAAAAGAAAAAAGAAAGAAAAAAAAAGACACGGAGAAGAGACACCCAATCACAGGCATTCATTTTACTATTTTAAACACAGTGGCCTTCAGTCCTGGCCATGTGCCCTTATCTCTCCACACCCTCTGAAACAGAACTTCTGGGGAATAGGACACCTATTTCTGTTGTTTTCATCCAGTTGATTCTGAAGGTCAGTTGAAGTTGAGAATCGTTTAGAAAAGTTTGTTGAAGTATAATCGACATGCAATGTTATATGAGTTTCAGGCGTACGGCATAGTGGTCTGACAATTCTATACAATATGCAATGCTCACCTAAGTGTAGTTACCATCTGTCGCCATACAACATGATTACAGTATTATTGACTGTATTCCCTACGCTGTACTTTTCATCTCTGTGGTCTGAACTGATTTCATAATTGGAAGTTTGTGCCTCTTAATCCCCTTCACCATTTTGCCCATCCTTCCACCGTCTGCCTCCTGGAAACCACCAGTTTGTCTCTGTATTTACTTACAATAACCAAGATATGGAGGAAACCTAAGTGTCCATCAGTAGATGAATGGATACAGAAGGTGTGTATACACACACACACACACACACATACGGCATGCACACACACACACGGCATGCACACACACACACACACACACACAATGGAATACTATTCATCCATTAAAAGAATGAGATCTTGCCATTTGCAACAACCTGGATATACCTATAGGCTATTAACCTAAATGAAATAAGTCTGACAGAGAGAGACAAATATATGATTTCACTTATATGTGGAAACTTAACAACAACAACAACAACAACAACAAAACAACTGAACAAAGACAGAATTATTTTATTGGGACTTTACCCCAAAGGCTACTGTGCACCTTCAGTGAACTGGATACTACAGGTCGATCTAAACATCCTGCAGCCAGCTTACAAAACACCTAAGCTTACAGCTTTAAGCAGAGCCAGGCAGTCACACAGGCCCCTTACTCGAGACCCACAGCCTATCTCAGCCACTTACCACTCCAAAGTTGAGGCCGGAGAAAGAATGTTTTTCCAAGGACTGGAATTGAACTGTTTGAGTTGCCTTTCTAGACAAAGAAGATAGCTCTGATCAAGCTGAGGGAAGCATCAGGACACTCTTGTCATAATGGCCACACAGGAGATTGGAATTCCAAGGAGTCAAAAGAGGAGAAAAGATCCTAAGAACACACTCAGCCTGAGGACACGAAGCTTCAACCTTGCCCCTGGGTCACACTCTTTGTCCAGTCTTGTATCACAAGGGCTGGCCTTTAGGAAGTGTTCTTAAAATTGAAGAAGACACAAAGAAATGGAAAAACATTCCATGCTCATGGATTAGAAGAACGAATGTTGCACAATTGTCTATACTACCCCCAAGTAATTGGCACATTCAATGCAATCCCCATCAAAATACCACCAGCATTTTCACAGAGCTGGAAAAAACAATCCTAGGATTTGCATGAAACCCCAAAAGACCCCGAATAGCAAAAGCAATCCTGAAAAGAAAAGCAAAGCCTGGAGGTATCACAATTCTGGACTTCCAGTTGTATTACAAAGCTGTAGTCATCGACCGGCACAAAAACAGGCACATAGATCACCGGAACAGAATAGAAAACCCATAAATTAACCCACAACTATATCTTCAATTAATCTTTGACAAAGCAGGAAAGAATATCCAAGGGAAAGAAAAAGACAGTCTCTTCAACAAATGGTGCTGGGAAAACTGGACAGCAACACGCAAAAGAATGAAACTAGACCATGTTCTTACACCACACACAAAAGTAAGCTCCAGGTGGATGAAAGACCTAAACATGAGACAGGAAACCATCAAAATCCTAAAGGAGAACACAGGCAATAACCTCTTTGACATCAGCCATAGCAACTTCTTACTAGATATGTCTCCTGAGGCAAGGGAAACAAAAGCAAGAATAAACCATTGGGACTTCATCAAGATGAAAAGCTTCTGCGCAGCAAAGGAGACAATCAACAAAACTAAAAAGCACTCTTTGGAACGGGAGAAGATATTTGCAAATGACATATCGGATGAAAGGTTAGAATCCAAAAGAGCTTATCAAACTCAACACCCCCAAACCAAACAACCCAGTTAAGAAATGGGTAGAAGACATGAATAGACATTTTTCCAAAAAAGACATCCAGATGGCTAACAGACACATGAAAAGATGCTCATCATTACTCATCATCAGGGAAATACAAATCAAAACTGCAATGAGATATCACCTCACACAAGTCAGAATGGCCAAAATGAACAACACAGAAAACAAGTGTTGGCAAAGATGTGGAGAAAGGGGAACGCTCTTACGCTGTTGGTGGGAATCCAAACTGGTGCAGCCACTGTGGGAAACAGTATGGCATTTCCTCAAAAAGCTAAAAATAGAATCACCCTATGGCCCAGCAATTGCACTACTAGATGTTTACCCAAAGCATATAAAAATACTGATTCAGAGGGATACACGCACCTCGATGTTTATAGCAGCGGTATCAGCAATAGCCAAATTATGGAAAGAGCCCAAATGCCCATCAACTGATAAATGGATAAAGATGTGTGTGTGTGTGTGTGTGTGTGTGTGTGTGTGTGTGTAATGGAATTTTTCTCAGCCATCAAAAAGAATGGTATCTTGCCATTTGGAATGATACATATGGAGATAGAGAGTATAATACTGAGCAAAATAAGCCAGAGAAAGACAAATACCATATGATTTCACTCATATGGAATTTAAGAAATAAAACAAGGAGTCATCAGGGGAAAAAAGAGAGAGGCAAAGCAGGAAATAGACTCTTAACCATAGAGAACAAACTGAGGGTTCATGGAGGGGGTGGGTTAAATGGAGGGATGGGTATTAAGAAGGGCACTTGCGATGAGCATTGGGTGTTATATGTAAGTGATGAATCACTATATTCTGCACCTGAAACTAACATTACACTGGGTGTTAACTAACTGGAATTTAAATAAAAACTTGAGAAAAAAAGTGTTCTTAAAATACTAGAGTGGATGAGGAAATGAACATCCTGCAGGTAAGTTTATCTGTCTCCCGTCTCATTTTATCCTGTCCCTGTTCTGGTTTAGGATTAATCTGAAAAGTCAAGTTACTCTAAGACGCCACCTAAGCAAAAGGCATCCCACTCTCTCTCTCATGAACTTTTTGGTCTCATAGGAGAAAAAAAAACAGGATGCAGCGGAAAGAACACAAGTGGGTTGTGGGGACAGACCACTTCACCTTTGCCCACACTTACCAGCTGTAGCTTGGATGCGTCGCCTTATCTTGCCGTGCCTCAGTTTTACCATCTGCAGATCTGGGATGCTACCATGGACTCCACAGGATGACAGCAGGTGTTTCTGTTCTGCTGAGTTTTCTTCAGCGACTGCATATGGTAGATTCCCTATAAATGGCCACTGTTAAGGGAGTGTGACTCTGGCTGGCTTTCAAATCTTTCCATACAGAGGAGGGTCTTGGCCCGTGGGCTTGGACATTCATGGAGCTTGGTGGCCCCAAGACCTTCGGAGGGCTTTGGTGTCTAGAGAAGGTCTTGAGAGTGGATGGAAACGAGAGGTAGAAAGACAAGGTGGGTTTAAGTCCTAACTAACTATGCCACTTACCTGCCATGTGACTTGGGTCATTGTCTTTCTGCTTCCCAGTCTGTGGAAGTGAGGGGTCAAATTACGTGACTTCTTATAGCCCATCCCAGAGTTTATGGTTATTCCGTCTCTGCATCAGGGGCTTATCTGACAGGCACATCAAGAGGTAAGCTCTATGGATGTGGGCCATGTGGGTCTAGGAGGCCAAGACCTACCTCTTTACCTAGACTCCATTGCTCTCAGTTCTCACCCAAGAGGTCAAAATCCAAATAAATAAGGGGAGAGAGACTTCTCGTATAATGATAGCTTTGAACCTCTAACTTACAGAAAGAGTAAATTCATCACAAGCCATGGCACTTGCAATATCCTTCCCAACGTTCCACACAGAGTGGAGAAACTCCAGGAGCTCCTGGGGTCTATGCTAGCAACCCAAGGACACCGTAGGGTGTCCTGCAGGGTGCATGGGTTTCTCCAAGGTATCTCACAGCTGCTATATAGGGGCATTAGGGCAGAGTTATCAAGAAGGCAGGCCCTGAGGTCAGATTGGCCAACAGTTGTGGGACCTTGAGCAAGCGATTTCGCTGCTTTTCTGTGCCTCGTTGTTCTCATCTGTGAAATGTGATAATGTATGCGAAGTCCTTGATATGCAGCATGGTTTATGAGCCGTGCTTTATCAGTGTTAACTAAAGCCACGCAGACACTACACTCTCCCCTTTGTTCACTCAACAAGGACTTACCCAGTACTTTCCATGAATCAGACACGGAGCATATAGCAAGGAATAAGGTAAAATTTATGTCCTTCTGATGCTTATGTCCTAGTGGGGGAAGAGACCAAAAAAAAAAAAAAAGAACCTACAAATAAGTCAGACAAATCCATATGGTCCAAGTAACCTGATAAATATAGAGTGCTACGGGACAAGTCAATGGTTTGAGAGGGCAATGTGTCAGCAAGTGACTTATGGCGGGCCACTTCGTCTCCCCCAGTCCTGTTTCCAATCCAACTCTCTCTCTTCTTCACTTCTTTTCTCTGAACCCCTCTCTTGCCATATATTCTTGTAGTGCTGGGTTGGACAATCTTCAGTTCATTGACTCAGGCACTGACCTTGCAGTCCATGTGTCCACTAGGATTGGAAGTCACAGTTTGAGACGTTTTTGTTGTTCTCTAACATAGCCCTTACTCCAAGGACAGTGCCTGGCACAGAGTACGTACTCAGCAAATAGCCACTGAATGTGTGAGCCCCAAATCCGAGCCACGAATGATCTACTGTATCTCCACACAGGTGGGAGAAATGCTGGTTCAGCCTCCCTCAGCATGCTCGCTGTAGAGCCTGTATAAGAATTCACAGCCCTTGACTTTCCAGGCCGCTTTCGCTTTCTGGGCCACTTACCCAAACTGGGAGACGGCACTGATAGTCCAAGAAGCCGGGATCCAATGTGACCCTTATAGTTAATTAACTACATGAGTTTGAGGAAGCCACGTAACCACCCTAGACTTCTGTTTTCTCATCCATAACATAGGAAAGCTAATCCTGTCTCAGCAGGAATTAAGTCAGATGTCGAATGTGAAAGAAAGAATTGTTAAACTCTCATCGAATGCATGACGCTGTCATTATTATGACAAGCGATTGGTGGCCACAGAGTAAAAACTCCAGATCCCTAAGCAAGTATTTGATAAGGATCGTCCAGATAGCCTCGTCCCGGCCCTGAAGCCCCTCAGTTCTCCTTCACGCCTTCTCTGGGTCTCCTCCTTTTGTCTTTAACCAAACACTGTAGGGACTTCCTGGGTCTGAAAAGAACACTCTGCCCAAAGCTACGATAATATGACTGAGGTTTGCTGCAAATGGAATAGCTGGTCTTTGAGGCATTTAGAAGCTCAGAATAAACAGTCTAATTGAAGGAATGAAATATCCATTAGTCTAAATGAATATTTCTATAAAGCTGCATGTTAGACATTGATAAAAAGAAATGATTAAATGCAGAATTAACCAAGATTAATTATTTTAATCAAGAGATTAATCACGATTATATCTTTACATTAGTTTGCTCTGCTGATGTTTGCTCAGCAATCTGGGGGAAAATCTGTTCATTTATCACCTTCGTGTTTGAAAATCGGCCCATATTTCATACAATCTCCTATCCACCATCCCTAACCTCTTGGTAAACAGAAGCGCCTAAACAGATAAACAGCACCGGAGGAGAGCCTGTGTGAGGCCAAGGACACGGAGCTTCATGTCAGGGACCCAGATTCAAAGCTGAAGATTTATTTTTGAAGTCTAGGAAAACTACAGCTGTTTCTCATTTTAGATCAGTCACCTAATCTGGTGGTTTTTCCAGTTGGACGCCCCAAGAAAGGACTCTGACTCTTGGAAATTAAAATAGCTTAGTGCATACAGAATATAGTCAATGATATAATGATTTTGTATAGTGACTACCCTCGTGACGGGGAGCATTTTGGAACGTATGTAATCGCTGAGTCATTCCATTGCACACCTGATGCTATGTAATATTACATGTCAACTCTACCTCCGTTAACAATAAAAAAGTAAAGTCCCAGTGCCAACCGAGATATTAAGAAGTGGGGCAGCGGATTTCGACGATGTAGCTTTGCCCTGCTTGAGTCTCGCCTGCATGTTTCGCTCCAGCCTTTCACTGACTTTGCTGATGAGATCCAAAACTAGTTCTCTCTGGGGCTCCCTCTTCCTAGTAAAAGTTACCACCATTCACTCAGGGTTCATGGTACAAAACTAGGATAATTCTTCACATGGCTTCCTGTATTACTTCCCCAACCAGTCAGAATATATATGAATATTATATATACGTTAATAATTCATATGTTATCCATATGAATATACATATACTTAATTAGTCACATACATTCATGATATATATTTTATAAATATGTATATGCATATATACATATTATATATAGACGTATGAATTGTATATTTATATAGATGTTAAATTGGTCAGTCTTGGGTAAAATTTCACCCTTTTCGATCATAACTTGCGCTTCTCACTTGGGTCGTG
Organism: Prionailurus viverrinus; assembly: GCF_022837055.1. Taxonomy (NCBI): domain Eukaryota; kingdom Metazoa; phylum Chordata; class Mammalia; order Carnivora; family Felidae; genus Prionailurus; species Prionailurus viverrinus. The sequence continues at coordinate 20,998,352 of NC_062576.1, read as the reverse complement.
CTGGCTGGATTGGATACTGGTACCCACCTCTTCTAAATTAAAATTGAGAAAATTATGCCACCTTGGACAACTCCTGTATTTCTTCTCCCAGTGGATACTCCTTGAGTGCTTACTCTACATCAGGCCCTGTACTTTCGTTGGGCTCTGTGTTTGATGGTTATCTTCTGTGACTAAGTTAACTCGCTCAGGTCTCATATCTGTATTTTGCCAAGGAGAAAATGGAGTCACGGGAAATCTAAATAATTAGAGCATGATCTGCAGATCAATCTGGGGATAACTGAGATCTTAACAATAATTAAGTCTTCTGATCCAGGAACACGATACGTCTCACTATTTACTTACGGCTTCCTTAATTTCTCTCGGCAATGCTTTGTCTTTTTCAGTGTACAACATTTGCATTTATTTTGTTACATTTACTCCTAAGTATGTCGCCCTTTCTGATGCTACTGTGAATGAAATTGTTTTCTTCATTTCATTTTGGGATTGTTCTTCGCTGGTATAGAGAAGTTATAATAGACTTTTGTACATTGGTCTTGCGTCCTAAGTCCTTGCTCAACCTGTTTATTAGTTATAGAAGGGGTGCGTGTGTGTGTGCGTGTGTGTGCGCGTGCCTTTGGATTTTCTACATACAGGACTCTCTCATACATGAATAAAAACAGTATTATTCATTTTCTTCCAAACTGGATGTCTATATTTATTTATTTTTTTGTCTAATTGCATTGGCTAGGATGCTTTCTTCATAGTATGAGGTGGAAAGTATTCCTTCATTTTCAATTTTCTGGAAATGTTTGTATACACTGGTAATATTTACTCCTTAAATATTTGATAAGATTCACCAGAGAAATTATCTGGGCTTGCAGTTTTCTCTGTGGGATGGTTTTTAACTAAAAATGCACTGTCTTTGGGGCGCCTGGGTGGCGCAGTCGGTTAAGCGTCCGACTTCAGCCAGGTCACGATCTCGCGGTCCGGGAGTTCGAGCCCCGCGTCGGGCTCTGGGCTGATGGCTCGGAGCCTGGAGCCTGTTTCCGATTCTGTGTCTCCCTCTCTCTCTGCCCCTCCCCCGATCATGCTCTGTCTCTCTCTGTCCCCAAAATAAATAAAATTGAAAAAAAAATGCACTGTCTTTAAAAGGCATAGGGTTATGTTCAGGTTGACAATTTTTTCTTCAATAAGATTTGGAAATTTGTGTCGTTCAAGCAATTTGTCCATTTCATCTAAGTTTTCAAATTTATTGGCACAAAGTTGTTCATAATATTCCATTAATATCATTTTAATAGTTGTAGAATCTCTGGTGATGGCATCTCTCTCATTCCTGATATTGATTATTTGTGCTTTCATTATTTTTCCTATCCAGAGGTAAATTAATTGCATTGATCTTTTCAAAGAATGAGATTTGTTTTATTAATATACTTCTATTATTTTTATTTTCTGTTTCACTGTATTCTGCTCTATTCATTTTCATATCCTTTCTTCTTTACATGTATTCATTTATTTTTATTTTATTTTATTTTTTTTAATATATGACATTTATTGTCAAATTGGCTTCCATACAACACCCAGTGCTCATCCCAATAGGTGCCCTCCTCAATGCCCATCACCCATCCTCCCCTCCTTCCCACCCCCCATCAACCCTCAGTTTATTCTCAGTTTTTAAGAGTCTCTTATGGTTTGGCTGCCTCCCTCTCTAACTTTTTTTTTCCTTTCCCTCCCCCATGGTCTTCTGTTAAGCTTCTCAGGGTCCACTTAAGAGTGAAAACATATGGTATCTGTCTTTCTCCGTGTGACTTATTTCACTTAGCATCACACTCTCCAGTTCCATCCACGTTGCTACAAAGGGCCATATTTCATTCTTTCTGGTTGCCAAGTAGTATTCCATTGTGTATATAAACCACAATTTCTTTACCCATTCATCTGTTAATGGACATTTAGTCTCTCTCCATAGTTTGGCTATTGTTGAAAGTACTGCTATAATGCACTCCTGTATCCCTTGGGTAAATTCCTAGCAGTGCTATTTCAGGGTCATAGGATAGATCTATTTTTAATTTTTTGAGGAACCTCCACACTGCTTTCCAGAGTGGCTGCACCAGTCTGCATTCCCACCAAGAGTGCAAGAGGGTTCCCTTTTTCTTCACATCCTGTCCAGCATCTATAGTCTCCTGATTTGTTCATTTTGGCCACTCTGACTGGCGTGAGGTGATATCTGAGTGTGGTTTTGATTTGTATTTCCCTGATGAGGAGTCACGTTGAGCATCTTTTCATGTGTCTGTTGGCCATCTGGAGGTCTTCTTTAGAGAAGTGTCTATTCATGTTTTCTGCCCATTTCTTCACTGGATTATTTGTTTTTCGGGTGTGGAGTTTGGTGAGTTCCTTATAGATTTTGGATACTAGCCCTTTGTCTGATATGTCATTTGCAAATATCTTTTCCCATTCCCTCGGTTGCCTTTTAGTTTTGTTGATTGTTTCCTTTGCAGTGCAGAAGCTTTTTATCTTCATGAGGTCCCAATAGTTCATTTTTGCTTTTAATTCCCTTGCCTTTGGAGATGTGTCAAGTAAGAAATTTCTGCAGCTGAAGTCAGAGAGGTTTTTCCCTGCTTTTCCCTCTAGGGTTTTGATGGTTTCCTGTCTCACATTCAGGTCCTTTATCCATTTTGAGTTTATTTTTGTGAATGGTGTAAGAAAGTGGTCTAGTTTCATTCTTCTGCATATTGCTGTCCGTTCTCCCAGCACCGTTTGTTAAAGAGACTGTCTTTTTCCCATTGGATATTCTTTCTACTGTCTTTTTTCCACTGGATATTCTTTCCTGCTTTGTCAAAGATTAGTTGGTCATACTTTTGTGGGTCCAATTCTGGAGTTTCTATTCCATTGGTCTATGTGCCTGTTTTTGTGCCAATACCATGCTGTTTTGATGATTACAGCTTTATAGTAGAGGCTAAAGTCTGGGATTGTGATGCCTCCCGCTTTGGTCTTCTTCTTCAGTCTTACTTTGGCTATTCGGGGTCTTTTGTGATTCCATACAAATTTTAGTATTGCTTGTTCTAGCTTCGAGAAGAATGCTGGTGCAATTTTGATTGGGATTGAATTGAATGTGTAGATTGCTTTGGGTAGTATTGACATTTTAACAATATTTATGCATCACATTAATAAAAGGAAAGATAAGAACCATATGATCCTGTCAATCGATGCAGAAAAAGCATTTGACAAAATTCAGCATCCTTTCTTAATAAAAACCCTCGAGAAAGTCGGGATAGAAGGAACATACTTAAACATCATAAAAGCCATTCATGAAAAGCCCGCAGCTAATATCATCCTCGATGGGGAAAAACTAAGAGCTTTCCCCCTGAGATCAGGAACACGACAGGGATGTCCACTCTCACTGATGTTGTTTAACATAATGTTGGAAGTGCTAGCATCAGCAATCAGACAACAAAAGGAAATCAAAGGCATCAAAATTGGCAAAGATGAAGTTAAGCTTTCACTTTTTGCAGATGACATGATATTGTACATGGAAAACCCCATAGACTCCACCAAAAGTCTGCTAGAACTGACACATGAATTCAGCAAAGTCGCAGGATACAAAATCAATGTACAGAAATCAGTTGCATTCTTATACACTAATAATGAAGCAACAGAAAGACAAATAAAGAGACTGATCCCCTTCACAATTGCACCAAGAATCATAAAATACCTAGGAATAAACCTAACCAAAGGTGTAAAAGATCTGTATGCTGAAAACTATAGAAAGCTTATGAAGGAAATTGAAAAAGATACAAAGAAATGGAAAAACATTCCGTGCTCATGGGTTGGAAGAATAAATATTGTTCAAATGTCAATACTACCCAAAGCAATCTACACTTTCTTCTTTACATTTAATTGGCTTGGTCTTTTTTTCATTTTTCCAAGTGGAAGCTGGTCATTGATTTGAGACTTTTTTCCCTTAATTTGAGCATATAATGCTATGAAAATTTTCCCTTACTTCTGCTTTAGTGGTATCTCACAATTTTTTATATATTGAATTTTCATTTTATTTTACCTGAAAATATTTTGTAATTTCCCTTTTGATCTCATCTCTGATAAATGTGTTACTGAAAATTATGCTATTTTGCTTTCAAATATTCGGGGATTTTCCAGAAATCTTTTAGTTACAGATTTCTCATTTAATTCCACTGTGGTCAGAAAACATACTTTACATGACCTGAGACCTTTTAAATTTATTGAGATTTACTTTATGACCCAGAATGTGGCTTTTTGTAGTAAATATTACACGTGCCCTTGAAAAGAATGTGTATTTTGCCAGTGGTGGATGGAATGTTCTATAAATGTCAGTTAGGTCAAGTTTGTTGATAACGTTGTTCACATCCTCTATATTCATCCTAATTTTCTCTCCAATTGTTGTATCAATCATTGCGAGAAGGGTATTAAACTTTATGATCATAATTTTTGCTTTGCCCATTTCTACTTTCATTTTTCCTGGGTTTTGCTTCGTGTATTTTGAAGCTCAGCTGTTAGGTTCATAAAGGTTTGGAATTATTATGTGTTTTCTAAGAATTCACTCTTTTATCACTGGGAAATGGCCTTCTTTCTCCCTGGTAATATTCTTTGCTCTGAAATCTAGTTTGTTTAACATGAATATAACCACTCTGGCTCTCTTTGGGTTGTATGGTGTATCTCTTTCCATTACTCTTTTATGTTTGAAATGTATTTCTGTAGGCAAATTATGCTTGGGTCTTGCCTTTGAAGTCTAATCTGGCAGTCTTTTGCCTTTTAACTGGGATATTTATGCCATAAACATTTAATGTGATCGTTGATATGGTTGTGCCTAAATCTGTCATGTTGCTATTGTTTTCTATTTACTGCATTTGTTCTTGTTTCCTTTTACCTCTTTGTGCCTTCTTTTTGATTAATTGAATTTGTATGATTCCATTTTATCTCCTCTGTTGGCTTATTATCTATACTTGTTTGTTATTTCATTGGTTTCTTCAGTGTTATCACAGTCTGTCTCTAAGTGACATTATATGGTGAGTGGGAGGCTCTGATTTGAACATATTACTTCAAAGCTTACTTTTGATCCCTTGTTTTAGGGACTCTCATTAAGTCGTACAGTTGATCTCAGTAAAAGTTCTATAGGTGAGAGTCAAGAAGGAAAGAGACCCGTTGTTGCAGAGATGGGTCTGAAATGCATCAGAAGCCTCAACTTTGGAGAAGTTATAAATGTCTAGGTGGAACAAACGACACATTTTTGAGCTCATCTCCTGAAGTTTGTTACCATTTTTCAAAAAAAAAAATCCCACAACATTTTGGCCAGTTTTTTATCCCCCCCCCTTAAATAATTATATGATACAAATAGCAAATATTTTCTTGAGAAGATTGGATAACACAAAAGGTAATGGGAAAACAAACAAAAAATTCTGATGACTATTGTCAATAGACATATTTATGTAGAGTTTTCCAGACTTTCCTCTGCAAAAAGAGACATAGACTGGTATGCAAACATAATAGCTAACATTTAAAGAATACTCACTGGATGTCAGGTAATTTGTTTAGTATTTCACGTAGCCACAAATTTGCATGGTAGATACTATTACTATCTGCATTTTATAGATGAGGAAACTGCTACATACAGATATTAATACATGTGTACAAGTTCTGTCAACGAGCATGTGACGATGCTGTTTGAATCTAGACATTTCAGCCAGAGTGGTCACTCTTAACCACCATACTAAGTTTTCTATCGTATGCGTACATTTTTATAGAATTGAAATAATCTTTTTCATATTTCATATACACAGATACGTGTGTTGGTGTGTATGTGTCATTTTTCCATGTGATATTTACACTTTGGAAAAAGGTTTATCATTTTGAGAGAGAAAGCACACAAGCAGAGGAGGGGCAGAGAGAGAGAGGAGCAGAGAATCTCAAGTAGGCTCTTTGCTGTCAGCACAGAGCCTGATGTGGGGCTCAAACTCATGAATTGTGAGATCGTGACTTGAGCCCCGAGGTTTGTACTTTTGTATGCATGAATCTTGACTCTAATTCTAATAAGTAGTAGAATTGGCCTCTTTGAAGATCTTTCATTCTCTCCTTCCGCCATCATTCTCTCTTGTATTTTCCAACCATTCTCTTGGGCAGATACTAATGGGCTCACTTTCCATGGTGTGGCTGTATCCAAGGTTTGAGAATTCAGGGAAGGTGTTCTTAGCCCTCAATCAGAATAACCATTTCTGAGGATCCTGTTACACTCGTGATGAAGAGCATAAGGGCTCCTATTTTATTTTATTTATTATTTTTTAAAGTTTTAAATACAAAGACAGCGCAAGTGGGGGAGAGAGAGAGAGAGAGAGAGAGAGAGAGAGAGAGAATCTTAAAGTAGGCTCTGTGTGTTCAGTGTGGAGCCCAGTACAGGGCTTGATCCCACAACCCTGGGAACATGACCTGAGCTGAAATCGAGAGTCGGACACTCAACTGACTGAGCCACCCAGGTGCCCCAGGTCTCCTATTTTTAAAATAAAAGCTTTCTTGACTTACGCAAATTGACAATTAATTGGCTTTCCAGAACCAAGCGATTGGTACAGAGGACATCGTGCCAACACTGACACCTGCTGTTAAGCATTGAAACTGCAGCATAGCTCTGCTAGCCTTGCAAGTGATGACCTAATATCAGAATTCTCTACTTCTACCTTTTAAGGCAGTCCCTGAGCTTTCAAAAGCAACAAAAGCGAGGTAAATTATCTCCAGTTCTCCTTTACTCAACTTTCGCATGTATTAAGCAGCTCCTGACTTAAATATATGATGGGTTCCGTTATATATGTGCCCTTCAAAATCTGAAATCCCTCATTATCTCTCCGAGTTCATCGGCACTCTGAAAATGTCCTTCTCTTCTAAGGACCTTCCCTACACATTTGGGTTTTGAGCTCCCAGTTTGCATCTGACAGCTTGAAGCTTGGATTTGGGCCTCCTCATAGTGAGAATCAGCCTGAATATTTAAAGAAGTGACAGGCGATAAATTGGCGAAGGGGAAAGAATGGGAACTAGCATCTCTGGGAGCTGACTATCCACAAGAGATTTAACCGTGCGAGAGGTTTTCATGCGGGTTTTCCTTTAATACTCACAACCGTCGTTAATAAGTAACAATTATTATTCCTGTTTAACAGATGATAAATGTTTGCATCTAATTTCAAGTCAGGGGTTCGCAGGGCTTCAATAATTTTTCTATGGGCAGAGAATTACTACATGGGAGGGATGAGATATGGAGCTGGGTCTTGACCCCAAGACCCACCAAGTGCCACCTCTCTAAAAAATTACATTCCGTAACACATACCCACGTACGTAACTTTATTTGACAACATATCTACTCATCAAATAGGCGTCTTTAGCTCCGTTGTATAGATGAGGGAATTAGTGCTTACACAAAGCTGAACAAGTAGAGAAACCTCAAAACAAGATGTAAGCTCCAGTCTTCTGATTTTCTCATGAGACACGTTCATTCAGTGGTTCAAGACACGGACTTTGGAGTCAGCCTGCCTGGTTTCACCTGTGTTCTGCTAGTTTCAAAACGAGGATCTTTAGACACGTTGTTTAACCACAGTATGATGTCGCATTCCCCCCGCCCCCGCCTCGTCAATAAAGGGGGGGATAATTATAGCACTTTTCTTGTGAGGTTGTCGTGAGAATCAAGTGAGAATATATATAATGCACATATGGCAGGTAATATGTAAGATGTTATAATTATGAGCAAGAGTGAATATAGCCTGCCTTAGTTACTGGGTTTCCAGGGAAGAAAATAAAGACACGTCGTGGACAGTTTCAGCACAGAGCCATCTATTTTTTGCAGTCTGCCCCCTTCCTTCTTCCCTCTCTAATGGGCCCAGGTTGGGAATTGTGGGAAGCTATGTCAGGGTCTCTTTCTGCCTCTGAGTCAGAATCCGTTGTGTGAACCGCCAAAGCCCTGCCTTCTTTCTCTGGCAGCTAAGAAGTAGGCTTGCAGGCTACAGGCATAACCACACTGGTTTGTACTGAAGAGTTTCTAATTTCAGGTTACTGGGCTCTCTGCCTCGGGGAAGGAGTGACACAGGAAGAGTGTGAGTTCTACCAGGCAGGCTGGGGCCAGATGCTTTTCAGTTTCTCTACCAATCAGGACGAGGGCCAGAAACAGCTGGAGTTCAGTTCTCGAAGCATTCACGGAGCTGGGAGCACACATAAGCAGTCATTTTTTGGACCCTCTGCTTCCTTCTCAGTAAAATAAGGATAACAAGGCTGAACCAGAAAAGAGTGAATGCAGTACGTGTCGCAAAATGCTAAGATTGGGTGCCCCCTGTAGGACAGACTTGTATTGCAAAGAGCTCCGGATTGAGAATTAGGTCACCTCAGTCGTCACGTAGCTTTGAATCCCCCGTGTGTTTTTGTGTGGGTTGTTTGCCCGCTCTGGCTGACAGTTTCTTCCTATGTATGATCAGTTATTTGGATTTGATAACTACCCCGTGTTTTTTTTTTTCCAGCTCATCTGCGTAAACAATTCACTCATTCATCCGTCACACTTTTATTAGGTGTCTGTCTACCACCCAAGAACTGATACCAAATGAATAAGAAAGACTGACCCCAAAGCACTCAAGAGTTATAATGGATATTATCCCTGCATTGTGGGAACAGAGCTAAAGGAAGAAACTGATTACTAGTAGGGGAGCAATGGTCCCAAGTAAGAGGCTTTTTATTTCGCTCCAGATCCTGCATAGCTTCGATGGTGTTATGTTCGATCCAACCAGAAAAGGGAAGTCCCCATACTTTGAGGGGCATTTCTAAATCTCATCTCCGAATAGGATTGGGTTTTGCCTCATAAGCTCCACTCCTGACTGGTGGCAGTCAACATCAAGGGCTCGGTGTCTTGATTCTGGGTCATCTCTCTAACAGAGAGCAAGACTCAAGCCCATGTCTTAGGGAAAGATGCACAGATCAGGGAACATAAAGCAAGAAGCGAATACGCACGCTCTCAAGCTCTCAGCTGGTGTTCTGGGATTCAAAGAAAGGCTTGGGGTCCCTCTGGGAAACCAAAGAGCTGGGCAGGGAAACCAGTGCCCACTGGTAAGACTGAAGGAGATCGTGGCCCCAAGACAGGATGGGGCTTAGAACTCCCACCAGGCTGGAGATGAGTGTCCGTGATGAACATCATCCGTGCCTGCCGGGAGTGGTACCATAAAGAGGGGGTGAGGTGCCTGACTGGCTCGGTCAGTTAAGAGGGAGACTCTTGATCTCAGGGCTGTGAGTTTGTGCCCCATGTTGGGTATGGAGACTACTAAATAAATAAATAACTTTTTCAAAAGGTGGTGGTAATGGCGGTGCCGATGAACACCGCAGGGTACAAAAACCGTTCACGTTTCTTGCTCGCCTGCCCCCTCTTTCCACGCCCGCAACCTTAATCGAGCACCTTACAGAACTACCCTCTGCTTTCATGGACTGCCGGTGAAGCCGATTCCTTCCGTGGGCGGCACAGTTAGCCAGGTGACCCAAGTCTGGCCAACCAGAGGATCTTATCTCCCTTGCCACAGCGATCCGTTCTAGAATGGGCTTGCCTACCCGGCAGGGAAAATCCAAGAACTCTCGCCCCAGGACCTGGGACAGCGTTGCCCCCCTTTAGTAAGAAGGATGGGAAGACAGGATACAAGCCCAGAGTGCTAGCCGCCGTCTGGCACAAGGAAGGAAGAACTTGCTTGAAAACGAAACCAACACCGAGAAAATAAAACTCAGAGAAATCAATAACATGATACTGCTTTGGCGCCCAGATTCGGTTCTGCCTCAAATTGAACCTGATCTTCCACTTGGCAATTCTGTAAAGCAATACAACTTCCTTTGTGTTTAAACCAGCTCAGCGTTCGTTTTCTGTCACTTGAAAACCGTTCTTGACTGAAACAATGCTGTTCGTATTCTTGGAGCTTGGGGTGTGGAAAATCGGAGGGGCTTCTGGGATCAGCTTTCTGAGTATCGCAGAGCACCTCTTTCTTCCCAGAATAACGGTCCAGGTTCTCAACCCAGTCAGACCTATTTTTCCTCCCAAACCACATTCCAACCTGTAGCTACAGATCGCTCTTGTCTATAGCATTCTCCTCCCACGACTTTTTTGCTGCCTCTTTTTAAAAATAACTCCCATCTGTTCGTCTGCCTCCTGTTCGTCGTTCTCTTTCTGAGTCGTGAGCTTCCCTGCTCTCTGTCCCTGGTGCTGAGCAAGCTTTGGAGGTACACCTGTCAGACCTATTTCTCCCACTATGCTTTGCCTCTGCCCAATTTTTTTTAAGTAGGCTCCATGCCCAGAGCAGGGCTTGAACTCGCAACCCTGAGATCGGGACCGAAGCTGAGATCAAGAGTCGGATGCTTAACCAACTGAGCCACCCAGGCAACCTGCCTCTGCCCAATTTTTACCTCTCCAAATCACACACTTCTCTTCCCGTGGCTTCAACACAGGACCCATCAAAAACATGTGGCTGCATTTCTGGATTCACTAAAGTGAAACTTTACATTGCCGTAGACTCCCGGACATAACTTTTTGACATCCTGAAGGTGGATGGTTAACGAGAGAGAACTTAGCCTATATAGATTCTGGGGACACATATCCCATCGTATTGGCTGAGACGAGGGGGAAAGGAGAACCAAGTCTCTTTAGGTAATAGGAACTGGTTAATGTTTAATTATAATAAAGCCGGTGCTCACTGAACATGTATTATGACTTACGCACTGTGCTGAGTACCTCCACGATTTCTCACAACAACTTGGCAGGTATATAATTACCTCCATTCTGAAGATGAGAAAACAGAGGTGCAGAGAAGTTAAGAAACTTGCTCAGGGTCACACAGCTGATGATGGTTAGGATGGTCCCCCAAATACGCCTGGCTTTCTACTTTCCGGATCCAAGGAATGATTGGGCTGCCCTGCCCTTTGGTGAGCTGTGTGACTTGCTTTGGACAATGACAGGTGGATAGATGGGACAAATGTCACCATGAGGTAGAAGAGGGTCGGTACTGGATTTCTCATGCAGAATTCCCACGCAGATACTCCAGGCAGTGGCAGCTTCGCCGGCCTAGGGAACATGATGTATATAATCCAACAGAGTGTCTCCACTGGTGATCAGTGCACTGGTCCTCTGTACTCTGACTTGACTGTCCTGAAAACAAGTCTCAGGCTGCAGAGATCCTGGGGTGTGTGTGTGTGTGTGTGTGTGCACCTGCGGGTTGGTAGCATTTTATTTCTTTTTTTTTAATTTCTTTTTTATTGTTTTTAATATAATTTATTGTATTATTTTACAATTTATTTATAATTGTATATAATATAGTTTATTGGTTTCCGTACAACACCCAGCATGTAGCATTTCATTTCTTAAGCTGGAGGGGGGTTTCTAAGTTTTGTTACAGTGCTCCCTAAACCATTTTGGAATCATATGTTTTTTTTGTGCTACTGGTGTTTAGTTGTTTAAAAAAATTACTTATTTATTTTGAGAGAGGGAAAAATAGAGAGAGAGAGAGGGAACAAGCACAGGGGGAGTGCAGAAAATGAGGAGAGAGAGAATTCCAATCAGGATCTGTGCCACCAGGGCAGAGCCTGATGCGGGGCTCAGTCCCACAAAGCACGAGATCATGACCTGGGCCGAAATCAAGAGTCCGACGCTCAGTTGATGGAGCCACCCAGGCACCCCTAGATGGATTCTTCTGGGTCCCTGTCTACGAATCTTGCCTCTTTCCATCAAGACACATCACTCTTCATGCCAAACGCGCACCTGCGCTCTAACACGCCGAGCCACCTGACCCTCTGGGTGGCCGCTGATGGCTGCTTGTCTGCTAAAGCCCATGGTGGGCAAAGCCACGCGGTTTTGCACCTAAATATGCCTCCCCACTGCGCTTGGGGCCCCAGCCCCATGCCTGGCGCTTACTGCTGTAAGGCCTTTGCTCGTGCTGTTCCCTGTGCCTGGAATGCCAGCCACTGCTCATCTCCACATGTTCAGAGATGGACCACTTCAATATCAAATTCCCCACCAAACATTCACTGGTTCCCGCAGCCCAGACTTGTGTCTCCACTCCTCGAGCCCTCCCACAATCGCCACATTCCTGACCCCTCTCTGTAGGGTATCTTGTTATTTTTATTTGAATTTTAGGAGACAAGGTGGCATAGCAGTTAAATGTGGGTGTTTGGAGTCAGGCAGTCCTGAATTTGGGCCTTTGCTCTGCACTTAATGTTGTCTGACCTCATGGCTTGTCACATTATTCCCCATAAATTTGAAGTATTTCAGGGGCACCTGGGTGGCTCAGTCTGTTGAGCACCTGACTCTTGGTTTCAGCTCAGGTCATGATCTCACAGTTCGTGAGTTCGAGCCCCGTGTCGGGCTCTGTGCTGACAGCTGCGGACCCTGCTTGGGATTCTTTGTCTCCTCTCTCTGCCCCTCCCCCGCTCAGTCTCTCTCTCTCGCTCTCTCTCTCTCTTTCAGAATAAATAAACATTTAAAGTATTTCATATTTAAAACCACAACATATGGATAAAGAAGATGTGGTTTATATATACAATGGAATACTACTTGGCAATGAGAAAGAATGAGATATGGCCTTTTGCAGCAACGTGGATGGAACTGGAGGGTATTATGCTAAGTGAAATAAGTCAGGCAGAGAAAGACAGATACCATATGTTTTCGCTCCTGTGGGTCTTGAGAAACTTAACAGAAGACCATGGGGGAAGGGAAGGAGAAAAAAAAAAGTTACAGAGAGGGAGGGAGGCAGACGATAAGACACTCGTAAGTACCGAGAACAAACTGAGGGTTGATGGGGGAGAGGAGAAAGTGGGTGATGGGCATCGAGGAGGGCGCCTGTTGGGATGAACGCTGGGTGTTGTGTGGAAACCAATTTGACAATAAATCACACTCGAGAAAAAAATAAAATAAAAACCACAACGTCTATAAGCCCCTCCCCGCCCAACTTCTATCTGTAAAACATGGATAATGAAACCAACCACAGAAGTTCTGTGAGAATCGAATAATATAATAAAGCACTTGGCCCAGAGCCTGAGAAAATAAATGGTAGCTATCTTTATTAGGCATCGCTAACATTATTTATTAACATGAATTGCCACTTATTATTTTCTCTATTTTCACAATACAAATGTCTAAGGAGGCGGGACGACCCATCTAGCTGCAGGGCCTCGAGCGAGTTACTTAACATCTTTGTGCCACAGACTCCTCGCTGAATCCTTCGTTTATCCCTGAGTTCGCCACACGTTCGCGGAGTGCCTGTTCTGTGCCAAGCCCAGTGTTTAACCCTGGATCGATAAGGAACAAAACGATAAGTTACACTGTCGCCATGGAACTCTAATCGGGGAAATTGGCAAGAACCAAAATACCACCTAGCGAGTTGTCAGGTTATTCTTTTTTTTTTTTTTTTTAATTTTTTTTTCAACGTTTTTTATGTATTTTGGGGACAGAGAGAGACAGAGCATGAACAGGGGAGGGGCAGAGAGAGAGGGAGACACAGAATCAGAAGCAGGCTCCGGGCTCTGAGCCATCAGCCCAGAGCCTGACGCGGGACTCGAACTCCCGGACCGCGAGATCGTGACCTGGCTTAACCGACTGCGCCACCCAGGCGCCCCGTCAGATTATTCTTGTGATGAGTGCCTGCAACAGAGGTCCATGGTGTGTGATGGGGGATTTGCAGGCGGTGAGCTCTGAGAAGTATTAGTAGGAACAAAGTAGAGAAAAAAAAGGAAGAGAGAGGCTCAAGGAGAACACGGTGGAGAGCCTATGCAAAGGTCCGGGGGTGACGGGAAGCATGTTGAGCGGGAAGGCTGTAGAGCAAGACAGACAGTATGTGCTCTTAGATAAAACAGAAGAGGGAGTCAGACGCATTCACACTCTCCTCCAGGAAGTGTTCCTGGATTGATGAAATGAACATAGGCGGTATCTTTGAGTCTAGGGTCTCACCCCTTTGTGTCTGTGGGCTACAGAAAAATACTTCTCTGCATTCCTGTGTGATGAAAGTCCTGTCATTCCCGGGCCCATCTGTAGCACACACCAGTAAATACCTACTGTTGGTCAGTGCCTCTCCCCTAATCGTGTAGCGTTTCATTTTCCTATTAGCGCGAGCATTTATTTTGATTTGTTTACCATAAAAGCTCGCGAGTGTGGATTCTATCCACTCAAGAATGCGCGATACTAACAGAGAAATCGAGCTGATGCTAGGAAGCACGGAAGAAAGTTCCCAAGCACGTTACACGTATTCAATTAGATACAAACAATTACTAGGGTAATTATAAATCATTCCTACCTATTCATTAAAGCAGGTCCAAGATGTAATAAAGCTACATCCTTTTTGCAAACAGTCTATAACTCAGGATGTTGCTAATTCAAATCAGCCTCCCCCTCAATCACAGAGATTACTGAAGTGTGTTGGCTTGCTCTTTTTAAAATTAAATGGAACATCTTCTTTTCTGATTATATAAGTGCACCTACGATGTAATAGTTTCAGAAAATTCAGAACAAGGTAAGCGGGATAAAATCACCCATTATGCCCGTATCTGATCACTTTTCTCACATCCGCACATTCCTTCCAATCTCTTCTTAAATGCAACTTCATAAATGAATGGGTGAATGGAGGCATGGCTGGATGGACGGGTGGGCGGTTAGAACGATGATAAGCGGATACGTATACGGATAGGTAGGCGGATGGTCTAAAATTTGAGATCATAACGCGTTAGGGATTATTCAGTCTCTCCCAACTATCCCTGTGTTGCTCTCCGTTTCTTCACCTTCCTCGAAGCGAGCGTGGCCATAAGACTGAATCTGGTCGAAAGAATGCATGGAAGGGATACACAAATTGCCAGCACTGGTATCAGAACTCCCTGTGCAACCAGCCACATCCTCTCTTTGAGCCACACCCTCACTTGTCCTATGGTGGAGGCATCCTAGAGTCCTTGGGTCACTACTCAAAGGAGACCCATAGAGAAGAGCTGCGCATCTAACGGGGATACGACGAGGAAATAAACCTTCACGGCATTAGGCAATTGAGATCTGAGAAACTATTAGTCACGACAGCTGTATACGCTGATTCATACACTATTTTTAGTCGTTTTACATTCTATCCTATGTAATTTCCCATGTTAACCCGCAGTCTTTAAAATTGTGACTTTAATTATGTATGCGGTATTCATTTATTCATTTATTATGTGGCTGGCTGTACCAGATTTTTCTTGTTACCATTTTCTTGCCTGTGAGATTTTTTCAAAAAATGAGGATACATTCCTCGAAGATCGTCTCAAAACTTGGAACATTGAGAAAAAAAGTTCTTGACGTATTTGCACAACACCTTCCAGAAAGTTCTGAGAGTCATACACATCCTGTAGTCGAAGAGAGTTCTACTCGGATGACCATCCTAACAAAATTGGGCGTTAATATTTAAATAATCTTTGCCAACTTGATAGGTGACCAGGAGACTTCCTCTTAAATAAATGCTTATTACCGATGAGGCTAGAGCATCATGTATTTGTCATTTGGTTTTGGTTTCTGTTGTGAATTCTTAGTTCTTCAGCCTGAAATTTCCTCTGTTTCCATATCATCTTAGTCTGGCTAACTTCCATATACCCTGTAAGGCTCTGCTTAAAATCATTTCTTCCCAGAGATTGTCCCTGATGGTCCCTGTTGTCCCTATGACTTGTTACAACACCCGTATCTGTATACAAGATTATAGCAATGGTACTTCCTGTCAGTATCTGTCTTCACTGGCAGACACGGGTCATTTCTTTTTTTTTTTAATGTTTATTTGTTTTTGAGAGAGAGAGAGCTTGTGAGTGAGTGAGGGGCAGAGAGATAGGGGACAGAGGATCCAAAGCAGGCTCCGTGCTGACAGCAGCGAGCCCAGTGTGGGCCTTGAACTCCCGAACTGTGAGATCATGACCTGAGCCAAAGTCAGAGGCTCAGCTAACTGAGCCACCCAGGTGCCCCACAGGGGTCATTTCTGATGTGTTCTTTACTGTCCCTTACCTCTGGTATGGTGCCTGACCATGTTAGACAATCTTTGTCTAATGAATGAATTAACTGATAAAGGTAATAGTTGATGATGATGATGTTGGTGATTTTTCCTTGGGCAAAGATACTATAATGATGATGGATTATAAAGGTGATTATTCCAAAGCTGATGGGGACAATGACGGGGACAGCTGCAGAAGAGACTGTTACGTGGAAGAGAGCTAATATGTTGGTAATAAAGACGTAGGACTTGTTTTAACTGTATCGATGGTCATGTTCATGGTGGTGGTGATGCCGAAGCTGATGGTCGGCATTAGAGATTGAGGTTGATGAGAGCTGATAACTGTGTGATGCTTGATAATATTTGCCAAAACTTTTAGATGCATTTTCTTGGATTAATCTAAATCATGCAGGGAAGTTTGACTTAATAAAGATTATTGGTCTACATGCTCTACATCCTACCTTGGGGACGTGACCATGTCTCCGTCTGGACTTGACTCAGATAGAGAGGTCTTATAATTTAAGAAAATCATGTCACAGTACTCAAGGGATTTGCCTCAGGAAACGTGCTTCTGGCACTCGAGGCAATAATTAATTTCCGCAAAATATCCCTGTTCGCTCTCTTCGGATATTAGGCTTGAGTAAGACTTCAGCTTAAAAATAAGGTCCACGAGGGGCACCTGGGTGGCTCGGTTGGTTAAGTGTCTGACTCTTAATTTTAGCTCAGGTCATGATCTCATGGTCGAGGCATTGAGCCTCACGTTGGGCTCCTCACTGAGTGTGCAGCCTGCTTAAAGATTCTCTCTCTCTCTCTTTCTCTTTTTCCCTCGGCCCCTCTCCCCTTCTCTCTCTCTCTCTCTCTCTCTCTCTCTCTCTCATTCTTTCTCAGAAAAAAAAAGGTCCTTGAAGAACAGGAACACCTACCTGATCACTGAGGGCAAGACCAGAAGTGATAGATCCATACCATTGCACAGGAATGCAGACCTTAGAGTCTCTGAGGTCACAGTTAGTAACGTTCACGGACGATGGGAGAACTTGAGCCATTTGCCAAGTCACCTTAAGGGTTTAGAATTTCAATCCGAGGATGATGAGTAAGAAGGATGAATACTGCTGTTGTGCTGGAACAGAGACAGAATTTGTGAAGGAACACAGTACCGTAGACTAAAAAATGACCAAATAGCTACTGTGACAGATAAGCTCTCAACTCTCAGTAGTTCAGCAGAATACAGGTTTCTTTCCCACTTTCAAAAGGGCTGCTTTGGATTGCTGAGAGCTGCATTCCATCCCGTGACTCAGGGATCCAGCCTTTGTGTCTTGCCACCACTTTAACATGTGGCTTCCAGGATCACCGTGGTGTGAGCATCCACATGAGGCGGTACATCAGCTGTTTAAGGCTTCAACTCATAAGTGACACCTATAGTTTCTGCCCACATTGCCTTCCCTGGGTCCAGTCACGTGGTCCATCTTGACCTGCCAGGCGTTCACGCCTTCCACGAGCTCAGCGTCGTGGCCTTCCCGTGTTTCCAGGGAGAACACTAGAAGTCTCTACCCCACGGGGAACTGTCCACACGAAGTCTGGAACACAGAAAGCCAAGAATTAAATTCTCAACAGGATATCTGGGCCATGGGAGTGTTTGGGCTAAAATAAAACACAACTCCATTAATCCAAAAGGACTGACTGTCCAACGGGGGATTTAAACCAGATGATCTTTGAAGAACGTTCTTCCTCATTTAGGATTCAAGAAAAGGGCTCTCCACTGGGAAGTGATATGAGTCCCCGCTTTAACCGTCATCATCTGTGGAAGAAGTTACTAATCATCTCCAAAACTTGGGACCCAGACTCAATGTATGACAAATGAATTAAGATAGGCAGACGAGATTAACCTGTTTGCCGTCTTTATGCTTGATGGTCAAGAAAACGTTGCAAAAGAATTTCTGTTTCCAGCTATGACAGAGTTAATTGGTGGGCAGACCTGCCTTCCCAGTATAAGCAACTATGAAAGCCAACAATATAAATGAGGCCACAGTTTTCAAGAATTGAACAGCAAGCAGCATAAGACTACAAACCCCTGAAATAAAATTCACAAGGCAAGTCCCACAATGGCCCTAGCTCTCTGACTGGGGATAATTTCCCAATGGAATGGAATGAGCTGTAGTCCAAGTGGAGTTCATTGGCCGCAAGGTGCCAAGGAAGCAGAAAATAGCCTCTGGGGTGGCTGATGGAGCTGGAAACTGTGACACCCATAAATAAGACAGAGAGATGAAAAGAATAGTGCCCCAGGGGCGCCTGGGTGGCTCCGTCGGTTCAGCGTCCAACTTCGGCTCAAGTCATGGTCTCACGGCTGTGAGTTCGAGCCCCGCGTCGGGCTCTGTGCTGACAGCTCAGAGCCTGGAGCCTGCTTCCGATTCTGTGTCTCCCTCTCTCTCTCTGCCCCTTCCCCGCTCTCGCTCTTTCTCTCTCTGTCTCTCAAAAATGAATAAAGTTAAAAAAATTAAAGAATAGTGCCCCGGAAATCTGTGTAAGGGGTCTCCATGAGTCCTTAGCTGAAAGCTAGGTTGCGTCTACACAGGGAGAGACCATGTGAGGCTTACAAGGGAGTGGCTTCTACGAGGTTGTGAGTAAAACTGAGAAACCCGTGGCCAGAATACAAAGGGGATGTTAGAATGCCAGCTTGGTCAGAAAAGAGACTTCATTCAGTAACAAGTTGCTGTTTACCCCTAGCCCACCCTTTTAGTGAGAGCTATCAGAAAAGACATAGCTTCAGAGGAATATTACCACCCCAGAGTAAGACCTCTCTAGACCTGCCCTCACAAACTACAGTGACGCGCTAACAGGATTGCAAAGGAGACAGAGTTTGGTGGTTATAATCTCACAAGTTAGCGGGACCTAGAAAACTTCGGGCCTTCCACAGATCTGCACTAGCCACACGAAATTCAGCTTATGCAAGTTCAAGGTGTGGTAAATCAGTAAGTGAGTTGTTTAACAATAACAAAAGAAATTCTTAAGGTGGGGGGGATGAGAACCCCTGTGTCCACAGCAAGTCTTTGACACTTTCCAGCATATGAGCAAAAGTTGCTAGACGTGCAGAAAAGAAAAGAGAGGAAAAAAAACCTGCAGAAAAATGAAGAGAACCATTGGCACGGTGAAACAATATAGTTGACATATGTGTGATTGTGGTACCAGAAGTAGAGGAGAGTGAGAAAAAGAGAAAAACACATAGAGGAAGAAATATGCCAGAAAATTCCCCAAATTTATTAAAAACATGACTTATAGATCCAAGAATTCTGGCAAGACCAAGCAGCGTGAATGCAAAGAAAAGAACAGCGATGCATAAAATAGTCGAACTGCTGAGATCCAAGAAAAAACTTGAAAGTATCCAGAGAAAAAAATAGCATGTATATAGACTTAAATGTAAGAGTGAAAACAATAGTATCTTATAAGGAAACATAAAAGAAAATCTGTAAGTCCTTGGGCGCAGGCAAAGGTTTCTTAGATATGACAATAAAATCATGGTCTATAAAGGAAGAAGAAGAAAAAAGTCAATCTCATGAGAAATAAAAACTTTTGCACTTCAAAACAAAACCAAAAGTCAATACCCCTCATGTACACAGACACAAAAATCCTGAACTAAGTGTTAACAAAATGAATTTAGTAATATACGAAAAGGAAAATACATGATGAGGTTGATGCGGTCAGGGTTCTCCGGAGAAACAGAACCCATAGGATAGATATAGATAAAGATTTGTTATAAGGGATTGATTCACACGATTATGGGGGCTGAGAAGTCCATGCCCTGGTGTCGGAAGTGTGGAGACCCAGGAAAGCTGCTGGTGTAGTTCCAACTCAAACTCAAAAGCCTGAGAACCAGAGGAGCTAAGGGAGTAATGTTTTAATTCAGGTGCTGAGAACCAGGAATGCCAACCTCTGTGTGCAGGAGACGATGAATGTCCCAGCTGAGGAAGACAGGAAATTTGCCTTACCTCCCTCTTTGGTTCTATACAGGCCCTCCCTGGATAGGAGGCTGCCCACATGCTTTGGGAAGGGTGGTCTTTACTCAGTCTACTAATTCAAATGCTAGTCTCTTCTGGAATCTCACAGACACGCCCAGAAATAATACCAGTTATGTGAGCATCCCTTAGCCCGGTCAAGTCGAGCCATAAAATTAACCAGGAAATGATCGAATGGGGTTCATCCAAAGACGCAGTGTTGGTTCGACACACAAAAGTCAATCAATGTAATTCACTCTGTTAACAGACTAAAAAACCAAAAGGCAAAAAAACAAACAACAAAAAAAAACATACAGTTATCTCAATAGTTTCAAAAAAACCAAAAAGTTTTGGACAGAATTCTAAAATCATCGTGATTTTTAGAAACAGAAGAGAACCTCATCAACCCTATAAAGGGCATCCACAGCAAAAAAACCAACAACCAACCAAACACCCTCCAGACAGCATTATAGTCAATGGTGAATGAACAGATGCTTTCCCATTTAATATCTGAAATAAAGCACCTTTGTTTATTCCCACCTCTTGTATCCAAAATTATAATGAAGTCCTGGCTAGTCTAATAAGGCAAGAAAAATAAATAAAAGCATCCACGTTGAAATAAAAAGATAAATTGTCTCTATCCAAAATTATGTGATTGTCCACATAGAAAATCTTAAAGAATCTAGTAA
Source organism: Prionailurus viverrinus (assembly GCF_022837055.1). Lineage (NCBI taxonomy): Eukaryota > Metazoa > Chordata > Mammalia > Carnivora > Felidae > Prionailurus > Prionailurus viverrinus. The sequence goes on along the minus strand of NC_062576.1, from coordinate 20,977,700 downwards.
GTTATTTGAGCTAATCAATGAGTTTGGCAAGATTTCAGGACACCAGGCCAACAGACAAATCTACAGTGTTTATAAATAGTTGAAAGTGAAATTTTTAAATTTTAATTCTTTTAATGTTTATTTATTTTTGAGAGCAAGAGACAGACCGTGAGTGGGGGAGGGGCAGAGAAAAAGGGAGACACAGAATCCGAAGCAGGCTCCAGGCTCTGAGCTGTCAGCACAGAGCCTGACGTGGGGCTCTAACCCACGAACTGTGAGATCATGACCTGAGCTCAAGTAGGTCACCTCATCGACTGAGCCACCCAGGGGACCCTCCTCTAATTTTTTCTAAGGAGCTCTTAAATACTATCAATACCGTATGCCCCCCACCCAGATATTTTTTTTTAATTTTTTTTAACATTTATTCTTTTTTGAGAGACTGAGAGAGACAGAACATGAGCAAGGGGCGGGAAAGAGAGAGAGGAGGACACAGAATCTGAAGCAGGCTCCAGGCTCTGAGCTATCAGCACAGAGCCTGATGCGGGGCTCGAACTCTCGAACCGTGAGATCATGATCTGAGCCATTAACCTACTTAGCCACCAAGTCACCCCCGGAAAGTGAAATTTAACAAATGGTCCCATTTACAGTAGCAAGATACACAGAACCTAACCAAATATGTGTAATATCTGTACATCGAAAGCTACAAAGCACCAATGAAAGAAATCAAAGGCGACGTGAATGAATGACTAGAAATCCCATGTCCATAGATTGGAAGATAAGACAGGACTAAGAGGTCAATTGTCCCCACACAGAGATTCAATGCAGTTCAAATCCCTACCAGGATTTTTTTTTTTTTTTGTAGACACCATCAAATCGAGTCAAAATTTATGGAATTAAGAAGATAAAAAAAGAAGGAGAATCCAAACATTCTCAAAAACTGAACAGAGTTGAAGAACTGACACTTTCCAAACTTAAAAATAAATAATTGAAACTGTAACTAGAATAATAGGGAGAATGTGGAATTAATAAAACCAGTGGATTGGAATGAATTATACGTTAAAATGCAGAAATAGATTCACACATATATGATCGATTGATTTTCAAAAAAAAATGGTACATGGAAGCAATTCCATGAAATCTAATAGTAGTTACATTAAAAAAATGGTCCTAGAAAAACCGGATACCCGAATGCAAAAAAACAAAAACAAAAAAACCCTGAACCTTCATCGTGTATCCTATGCCACGTAAAAATTAAATCCCAATAAATTATAGACCTAAATGCAAATCTTAAAACTACAATATTTTTAGAAGGTGAATAGGTAGAAATGTCTCCATTTTTGCATTAGGGAAATATTGCTTATAAATGGTACTAAAAACTCAATTCATAAAAGTAAATTGATAATTTGGCCTTTATCCTAGTTTAAAACTCTGGCCACACGAAAGATCTTTATGATAAAAATGAAAAGGCAAGTCACAGACAGAAAATATTTACAAAACATATACTCATCAAAAGACTTACATCTTAAAAAAATATAAAGAAGTTTGACAACTCTGGAAGAAGACAGATATCCCCAATTTTTTTTTGAAGGCAGCAGGTTTGAGCAGACATGTCACCCGCACATGAAAAGATATACGACATGATTAGCCATTGGGGAAATTCAAATTAAAACCTAAGGAGATATTACTTCATCCCTTCTAGAATGCCTAAACGTATACAGAATGATCATGCCCAGACTGGTAAGGGTCAGAAGCAACTAGATGTCTCATACGCTGCTGGTGGGAAAGCAAATTGTGTAACCCCCTCGGAAAACAATATGGCAGTGTCTTAAAAAGCTAACTGGGCACCAGCCATATGGCCCAGCTCTTCCACTCCTAGGTGTTCACTCACAAATGAAAGCATGTGTCCACACAACGACTTGTAAGTGAAAGTTGATTGCTACATTATTTGTAATAGTCAAAGAGGGGAATTAACTCACATGCCCATCACCAGTTTGATGGATACACACACTGTTGGTACGTGCACACAATGGTATACTAGTCCACAGTAACGAGTAATAAAATAGCAGTGCATGTGAAAACAGACGAATCTCAAAGCCATTATGCTGAGCGAAAGAGCCAGACAAAGGAGTACACACTGTGGGATTCCATTGATGCAGAATTCTACAGAATGGCAACTAATCTCCGGGGACAGGAAGGAGACCAGTGGTTGCCTGAGGGTGTGTTGGGAGAGGAGAGAAATGAAGGATGTGTTGAATTACAAGCCTCACACTTTGCAACCACTTTGGGAAAATATTTGCTGGCTTCTTACAAAGTTAAACACACATTTCCTATCCGTCCTAGCAACTCACAAGAGAAATAAAATTATATGCTCACAGAAAGCCTGGTCGTCAATATTTCATAGCCGCATTCCTCATAATACCTGAAGACTGGAAGAAACCAAGTGCCCATCGGCAGGTGAATTCATTAATAACAGTGATGGCTTTGTACATTGGATACTTTTTAGCAACGTAAAAGAACAAATTTTGGATACATACAGTAGAACGGATGAAACTCAGAAACATCACACTGAGCAAGGAGGTCAGATACAAACAGACAAACAAACAAACACCCCACGATCCCATTTATTTGACAAGTGGGCAAAACGAGTCTGTGGTGATAGAAATCAGATCAGTTGCTGCCAGGGATGTGGTCAAGAGAGATTTACTGCAGAGACTCAGAAGCAAACTTATCCGAGGCGACAGAAACATTGTATTTCTTTATTGGGATGATGGTTACAGAGGTCTACCTATTTGCCAAACTCATAAACCTGGATACTTAAAATATATGCATTTTTCTCGTACGTTAATTATGCCTCAGTGACATCGATGGAAAAACGGAGAGAATGGGGAGGGCTTGGAAAGAAAGTGAAAGAGAGAGCGATTCCCCGGGGCTTTCGGATCTGTTTCTGGGCCACTTTATAAGAAACAGCAGGTGGTTCTCCCCACATTGAGTTTATTTTTAGGCGAGAGAGTTCATTGGTATACCCTTGGGGGTTATTTCCTAGCGTGAATGCATTTCCTCTTGCATTTTCTTCACAGTAAGGAAACAAAATAGTTGGAAAAGAGCTCGGCTGCATAAAAATGTAGAGTGCTTTGTCCTTGTGATGCACTTGGAAACAAAAATGTCATATTACTTTCGCTCATTATGATGATTCGCGCACAATTACAGACGGCCTATGTGTTGGCGGACGTAAGAGAAGGCGTCTTGGGCTGCGTATCTCAGGAGGCTGCGACCCCAGGCGGGCCACCTGATTGCTTTGAGACTTAATCTCCTCGTCTGGAAAGAGAGAATGAATGACCCTCTCTTGGACAAGACAGTCACTCCCAGACTCCAACGAGATCATGTCTGTGAATGCATTTTTGATTTTTTTTTTCCAACGTTTATTTATTTTTGGGACAGACAGAGACAGAACATGAACGGGGGAGGGGCAGAGAGAGAGGGAGACACAGAATCGGAAACAGGCTCCAGGCTCCGAGCCATCAGCCCAGAGCCTGACGCGGGGCTCGAACTCACGGACCGCGAGATCGTGACCTGGCTGAAGTCGGACGCTTAACCGACTGCGCCACCCAGGCGCCCCAGTATTAAAATTTTTTTAAAAGGAAAGAAATTGTAACTAAGAGTGGGCAGAGCCAGAACCGTAGGATCAGAGGATCTCAGTTGGCACTTCCCAAATGTAAAATGTAGACACTAGGAATTGTTTAATCTGCGAGGAATTACTTCACCTTCCTGTGCCTATGCGTCTCTAGCTATATACAGTTTGAAGGATTACACAGAGGTTTTGGAAGAATAATGGTGATAACTTTTGTGGAAACATGTAGTTAACTCTTGGCAAGATAGCGGAACAGCTTGGAGAATTTCCTCTAAGGTGTAGTTGTTAGCAGTTCACCGCAGTCCGTGCAGCCGTGGAAGGCGATACACGGGTGATGCAGCAGACGGGGCACCCAAAACAACAATGGTGGTGGCCGTGGTCACAACCGTTATTGTAAACGTGCGTCGAGAAGGTGCCGTTCACAAAAATCCAACCTGCGTTAAATCTGAAGGATCGAATGGGCTTTGTTCACCGATTTACGAATCGGGCAGCGTCCCGTTCCGGAGGTAGAGGGGAGCCCCAAAGGGCTCCGGGAAAGGAAAGGTGTGTCAAGGCAGAGAGGAAGCAGGAAAACAGGAAATTGGTAGCCAGGAATCCATTACTCGAGGCAAGTAATGGGGAACAGAAAGGGGGTCTTTCAGTCAAGTTCCTGGTGCTGAGCAGGGAAGTCCCATGTTGACCAGTTCAAGGCTACGCCTCTGGGAAGTTGTAGGTTAGATGTTAAGTCTTGGTTTACAGACTTGGGGTCTTAACGTCAATGACACCATTTGGGTCCTGAGGTTTCCTTTTTTTTTTTTAAGCTTATTTATTCATTTCAAGAGAGACAGAGAGCACAAGAGGGGGAGGGGCAGAGAGAGAGAGAGAGAGAGAGAGAGAGAGAGAGAGAATCCCAAGCAGGCTCTGCACTCAGTGCAGAGACCTCACCACCGTGAGATCATGACCTGAGCTGAAATCAAGAGTCAGACGCTCAACTGACTGAGCCCCCCAGGCGCCGTGAGGTTTCCTTTTTAACAGCACTGCGGTAATTGCTTCTCTAGTATATCTCACTCCGTTTCCCAGGGACTCAGGAGGAGGGCATGATAATTGCTCCTTATCCTGCAGATGAAGGCTGAAGTTCAGAGAGGTTAATTCTCTTGCCTAAACTCACACGGGTGGTAAGCACGCAGCGGGGAGTGAGCCTGCTGTTCCTGGCGGGCACCGGTCTCGATGTACTTACAGCTCTGTCGCTGCAAGGATGCCACCATTGCTGTGGCCTGGACACCGCATAGTTCAGTGACAATAAAATCATGGCGTCAGAGATCCCAGAGTGCTGGGGCTTGCTGCCTGTCGCTCCGGGAGGCCTCGTGCTTCAGGTCTCGGGGCCTGTGTCATAACAACACCTTTGCGCGTCTCCAATGGCACCTGCAGCCAGCTGCTCATGTGGTGACACACAATTTCCAGGTTCCAGAACAGGTGGCTTTCACCGCCCGTTTATCAGCAGACGCATCCATTGTGCAGGTGCACCTGCTGTTTCCGAGGACTCTTAGGCCGAATCCTTTTAAAAAAGAAGGAACATTATGCCAAGCGGAAAATTCTCCCGCCCTCATTTGGAGGTCTCACAGACACAGGTTTTCCGAAATGGGCTTTTGCGTGTGTGGGAAGAAAGTGGGGGGGGACTTGGCCTTGGCAAACCGGAAAGATGGCTGCCATCCACGCAACAGAAAACTGGGTATAAAGGAAGAGGTGTTGGTAACCGCTGAGCACGCGCTCGACGTCTGGCATCCTGTCGGAGTTGGACGTTTTTGCTTGAGAACCTTCCAGTGGTCCTCAAATCAACCGTGGCAGGTTGTATTTTGGTCAGGAGTTTCTAGGGTATGCTGTAGTTAACCAATTAACCCTAAAATCTCAGTGGTTTCCCTCAATGGAAGTTTATGTGTCACTCAGGCTAAGGGTCCAGTTTACATCAGCAAGGAGTTCTGCTCCACATGGTCACTCAGGGACCCAGGGGCATGGATGCTGTCACCGTGTGGCCCCCACTGTTGCTGTATCACAGGAAGCAAGAGCTGGAGAGATACGCACGGGCTTTAAAGAAAATCAGCAAAATTAACATGCAGTGTTGTTAGTTTCAAGGGTACAGTCTAGTGATTCAAGAATTTTATCTGTAAATGTACGGATGACTCATCATGGTAAATGTAATCTTAATCCCTTTCACCTGTTTCATCCACCCCCCTCCCTTCCCTCCTCCCCTCTGACAGCCACCAATCTGTCCTCTATATTTAAGAGTCTGGATTTTGTTTGTTTCTTTGCCTTTTTTCTTTCTCTCTTTCTTTTATTCCTTAAATTCCACATGAGTGAAATCATATGGTGTCTGTCTTTCTCTGCCTTATTCGACTTAGCACTATAACTCTCTTGATCCATCCATGAAGTTGCAAATGGCAAGATTTCCTTCTTTTTTATGGCTGAGTAATATTCCATTGTCTGTACATAAAGAACTTCTACAATTCAACATCAAAAAAACAAGTAACCCGATTAAAAATGGGCAGAAGACACGGGGGTCTGGGTGGCTCAGCCGGTTGAGCGTCCGACTGTCGCTTTCGGCTCAGGTCATGATCTCAGGGTTCTTGGGACCGAGCTCTGAGTCAGAGCTGCACTCACAGCATGGAGTCTGGTTGGGATTCTCTCTCTTCCTCTCTCTCTACCCCTCCCAATTTGCACTCTCTCTCTCAAACTAAATAAATAAACGTTAAACATGGGCAGAAGACAGGAAAAGCCATTTCTCCAAAGAAGACATATGGGTGGCCAAGAGAACACGAAAAGATGCTCAACATCTTTTATCGACATCAGTTATCATCAGAGAAATGCGAATCAAAACCTCAATGAGATATCACCTCTCATCTTTCAGAGTGGCCAAAACCAACAACACAAGAAACGACAGGTGTTGGCGAAGATGCAGAGAAAAACAAACCCTCTTGCGCTGCTGGTGGGAATGCAAACTGGTGCAGCCGCTCTGGAAAACAGTACGGAGGTTTCTCAAGAAGTTAGAGACAGAACTACCCTACCATCCAGCCATTGCACTACTAGGTGTTTACCGAAAGGAAACGAAAACACTAATTCAAAAAGACACGTGCACACACTGGCTTTTAAATGCCTCAGCAGGAAGGGGCACATCCTTTCCACTCACAGAGCACTGGCCAGGATTAATTACACACCCGGCCTGACCGTAAGAAGACTGGGAAATGAGTGGCGAGTGGGAAAACACTGATATTTGGCGGTAAATGTTTCCGGCACAAGTGGGTGTTTGACTCCTCCGTTTTACAGAGGGAGAAACTATAGACCCAAGATGTTATTTGACTTATCCAAGGTCACATCGTTCTTATTCAGCAAAAAGGGGTGTCTAGAATGTATCTTCTGAGCTCCAAACAGCGATCATTTAACTTCTTTACAAGGTCTCCCCAGAGTGCCTGGTCAAGAATCCTGATACGTTCTCTGGACGGGTCCTTGGATGCCACTTAGGTATTAATCAATTTGTGTAGGTTGTGTATCAGTCAGGATTCAGCCAGAGGAGTAGAACCATAGATTGTGTGTGTGTGTGTGTGCATGCGTGTGTGTGTGCGTGTGCATATATACGTACGCATATTCTGTGGTGTGGTTATGAAATAGTTATCAGTGTATATGTCTGTCTCCCATACTATTTTGTTACAGAGTGAGCCCCAAAAGGAAGGAATCATGTCTGGTATATATTTAAGGGATTTGTTGGGAAGTTGGTTGGTGTAACCGTGGACACTGACGAGGCGGTCTCTGTAGGCTGCTTGATGTGGGACCCTGAGGTCTACACAGCAGGCAACGGGAATCAAAGACTGCAAGCAGGCCGGAACCCATGAGTGTGAGTTGGAAAGGTATGAGAATGGTTTGAAACTCACCCGTCAGGAGCTTCAGATGGGACACGCCCACACCCAGAAGCATAAAAAATAAGGAAAGAGGGAAGACAAAAGGACTTTGCCTCACTGTCTGCCCCACTTGCAATGACCTCCCTGTAAGCCTCTCTTGTCAGTTCCCCCCAAGTTCTAACCAACACTTACCAGGAATAACTTCATTCATTCCAAATGTGTCTATTCGCTGAGTGTAGACGGAGTTCTTAGTCTGTGTCAAGCACGATTCTAAGCACTGAAGGGATAGCAGCGAGGCATGCGGATAAAATCCCTGCTTCTAAATAGGGGTAGTAGAGAATACACAAGAATTATTTAAATGAAGAATCAAATGAGGAATTTAAACAAGATAATTGGAAACAAATAGAATGATGCGATATTTTATTTTGAGTCACGAATCTCAAGAGAATTCACGTTGTCATCTCATCTGTGCACCTTATAAAGTGTCCCATTGTGTGAGGTTATGGTTTGGTGCCCGCGTTCCGAACGCTCCCATAACAGACAACCCCACGTATCTTACCAGAGAGAATCAGGACGCTGCTAAATTTTAATTAGTTCTATTCACTTGGGGTCTGATCGGCATTAATGTTGTTCAAGGGGGAACGTCTCCAAGTTCATGGCTTGTTGGTAACCCTTCTTGCAGTGCTGTGACATTGAGCGTTTTTAACAGTCCTCAGTTTGTACAAGCTTTTCATTCCAGCTTTTAATTTCCTGGGTGAGTATACGATATCCAGCTGAACGGATGCCACAGAGTGAAGACATCTCAACAAGGATGTTGGGGAACCAGTGGAAATCCAGTTTGTGTGAAAGAGGCAGAAACACGTCCTTTTCTTCAATCAGATACTTTCTGCTCCAATGTGAGGCTTGGGCGGTAGTTTTCAACCGAGGGGATTCTGTCCCCCAGGGGGTATTTTGCAATGTCTGGAGACATTCTTTTGTTTTCCACAGCTGAGGGCAGGGGTACAGCTGGCTTGTAGTGAGTAGAGGCCACGGATGCCCTCCAGACATCCAGTGACGTGCGGGACAGTTCCCCGCGGTAAGGATGATCTGGCCCCAAAACATCAGTAGGGCTGACCTTGAAAAAACCCTGGGCCGGGGAATACTTGCGTGCTTTCCTATGAGATCAGGAGCCCAGGAGACCACCTTGCACATGAAAATCCAAAGTTCTACATAAAGCTAAGAAGACTCATCTGTACATTTTCATTAGAACAAGAAGCCATGAATCCCTTCATTAGAGAAGGAGCTGCTGCCCCCCGGCAAGAAGCTATGGTCATTTGTTGAGGATGAGGCATTGCCAGGGGCTCTGAATCTGCAGGCTCTTAACAGTGCATTTAACTAATGGCATTCTAGTCCCTCTCTGTCTTCTCCCTTCTGCAACTCTTCTCTAGATTCACAAGGCTGGGGAGGCTGGGAGATGATCCAGGTGTCCGGTGGGAGGTGGTGGAGAAGGACCAGACGGTTTTGTGTCTTGCCCTTGCTCTTTGACCCTGAATAGGGAGGCTTGATGGGGAAGATCTTTAGTTCCCGGCCCCTGGCCCCTTCTCTTCCTCCAAATCCTTTGTTGCATGCTGACACCGGCTTTGCCCAGGGAGATTCACAGAATAGAAGAATGGCAGAGAAGAGGGAATTTACAGATGATCTCGCACCGTGTCCCCTAAAACGTGAGACAAATTACCGGTGGCACAGAGATGACTAGAGATGATTTGCGGATGCAGCAAAAATGTCATTTTGAGAAGACTATTTGATGGCAGGTGTCGAGGATTTTGTCCTGCCTTTTCCCTTTGCCTGGGATGCTCTTTCTCTGGATCTTTCTATGTTCGGCCTTCTCTCACCTCTCAAAAGCCTCAGAGAGACCTTCCCTGACCACCCACGCTAAAGTAAAGTAGTGCCCCACGCACACACTCGTACACACCCTTCTGGATTTCATTGCCCTGGTTATTTTCTTGGTAACCCTTCACCCTAGCTAAAATCTTATTATTCAGTTATTTATTATGCCGGCCATTCCCCCCCCCCCCCCCCCCCCCCGCCCTATGAGAATCAAGGACCATGAAGACGGACGCCATCTTTGCTTGGCTTAAAGGTGCACCTCCAGGACCCATAACTGTGTATGTGCCTCATCCTAAACCTGTTGCAGTCAGTTACCCTCCAATCTTCCGATTGAGTCAGAGTGCATCTCCCTTTGTAGCTAAACCAGGAGACTGTGTCCCTCCCTCCAACGTCGCCCCACTCCGCTGGGGGAGGAGTTGTCATAGGGGGCGGACGGGGAGTAAGGAAAGGTGGGTGTAGGAGGCCGGGAGGCAGAGCAGAGACCGGGGAAGCGAGGGCTTCCGGCTTTGAGGAGCTGCCCCCGGCCTGCCCCGGGTGAGAGAGGTTTCCAGCTGCTGTGGGGGGCCTGAGTCAGTGAGAGCCCTGGTAAGATGAGGCTTAGCCGCTGTCTTGCAAACCTGCCTGTTCCTGGGGCGCCGGTGGGCAGATGCTTGCTAACTGACACTCAGCGTCTAATTGCCTCCCTCCTGGATCCAGAGAGCCGCAGTTTTCCCCGACTGTGAGGAGGCCTTCCAAAGCAGCAGAGCCGGCCGGCAGATGAAACGTAAAAACCCTTTTCCTCTGGAGAACGGCCTCCACCAGAACCCGGGGCTGTGCCCCGATTCAGAAGACACGTCTGGAAGCAAAGCAGGCCGGAGCCTGTTAGGTGCTTTGCCCCGTGCAGTGGTTGAAACTACAAAGACGCCCTCGTGGACTTACGTGAGGGGTTGGTTAGGCACAGTCGTCCTGTTGAAGACCTACTGAGTGCCAGGCTGTTCACGGCTCACACACACACACACACACACACACACATGCAGCCACGTGTACGTGAAAGACGCACACGAACACCGGGGCACAAATAGCTTTTTATTGACGGATAGCATTTGCAAATGCTGTTCCAAAAAGGGTTTGCTGCGTCTTGCGCAAAAGACGCCTGTAGCAAGAGTGACAAAATGGGAACAAGGTCAGGCAAGAGTCCCTAGCGGCGAGAAGGGTCTCTGGGCCAAGCACGTGCCCAGTCTTCTAGACCAGCATCTCCGTGATCACAAAGGTTGTTTTTTATTTATTTATTTATTTATTTATTTATTTAACATTTTATTTATTTTTGGGACAGAGAGAGACAGAGCATGAACGGGGGAGGGGCAGAGAGAGAGGGAGACACAGAATCGGAAACAGGCTCCAGGCTCCGAGCCATCAGCCCAGAGCCCGACGCGGGGCTCGAACTCACGGACCGCGAGATCGTGACCTGGCTGAAGTCGGACGCTGAACCGACTGCGCCACCCAGGCGCCCCATAAAGGTTGTTTTTTAAAGGAAGCAGCGGGGAGGGGACGTGAACCCTGGGGTCTGAAAAGCCTGGTTGAGCTCCAAGCTCCCGAACTCGCCTGTATATAAAAGGACCCCATATGTTTTAGCATTCTTACCTTTAAACCAGGATTGCTTTCACTCCCTCTGAGCTCTAAGAATTAAAGGTGTTGACAGGACGGATGGGACAGGTTTGCAATTGTTGCAAGCTTTTTTTCATCCAGTTTTCTGTCTATTTAAAACATTTGACTGTTTAAAAATTTTTTTTAGGGGCGCCTGGGTGGCGCAGTCGGTTCAGCATCCGACTTCAGCCAGGTCACGATCTCGCGGTCCGGGAGTTCGAGCCCCGCGTCGGGCTCTGGGCTGATGGCTCAGAGCCTGGAGCCTGTTTCCGATTCTGTGTCTCCCTCTCTCTCTGCCCCTCCCCCGTTCATGCTCTGTCTCTCTCTGTCCCAAAAATAAATAAACGTTGGGAAAAAAAAAATTTAAAAAAAAAAAATTTTTTTTAATTTTATTTAGGGAAAAGAGAGGGCAGGGGAGAGGGGCAAAAGGAGAGAGAGAGAGGGAGAGAATCCTAAGCAGGCTCCACACTCAGTGGGCAGAGCCTGAGTCGGGGCTCAATCCCACAACCCTGGGATCCTGACCTGAGCCGAAATCAAGAGGCAGACGCTCAACCGACTGAGCCACTCAGGTTCCCCGAACTCCTGACAGTGTTAAAGCATCATCAGATATTTATTGAAGTACTATGTGCGGGTTTCTTTTTTTTTTTTTTTAATATTTTTCATGTTTATTTATTTTTGAGAGAGAAAGGGAAAGAGTGCGAGTGTGGGCTGGTCAGAGAAATTCTGAAGCAGGCTCCGGGCTCTGAGCTGTCAGCACAGAGCACGATGCAGGGCTTGAACTCAAAAACTGCAAGATCATGACCTGAGCCGAAGCCGGACGCTCGACCGACTGAGCCACCCAGGTGCCACGAATGTGTCGATTCTAAACCTCATGCTTCTAGGTTTCTTCTCTCTTGCCTTCTTGCAAGTCTATGTAAGTCAAATTATCTGCCTTATATTGCAGATGAGGTCTGCAGTGGTGTCTGCTAAATTTGCATTATCTGAGTTGAGCCCAGCCGTCGGGCACGCCACGTCTTTACCCCAGCCTACCAGCCCCAAACACAGTCTTCCTCCTTCCTCCCCAGGCACCCACGCCAGAAAATTGGGAACTGCGCTGACCTCTTTCTTTCTTCACGTGCAGCCAACCGAAGCCCCAAGTTCTGCAGATTCTGGAACTCCGTGGTATGCAGATGTTTCACTTCCTAGTTTCCCCACATTGTGTTAGAACAGCTTAAGAGCTGATTCAAGAGGTATTTTTATATGATTCAGGAATTTTGCCTCCTCGACAAAAATCAGACAAATGGATGGCATCATTGCTAAGAAGGTGAGCGTGGGGGACAGAATGACCCTTGTTTTAATCCCAGCCCGGCCACCGAGTAATCGTGTGACATTAGCCACCTTCCTTGGCATCTCTGGGTCTCAGTTTCCTCATCTCGACAGCAAGGCTGATAGGGACCTCACACCCCCATGGCACGTATTCTGTGCTTGGACATGTTCCAAGTGCTACATGTGGATTAACCCCTCTCACCCCTCGCAGCAGGTGTCTGAGATAGGAACTATGATCAGTCGAGTTCACGGGTAGGTAAACTGAGGCTGCAGACGTGAGGCTGCCTGAGCCCATTCAGCTAGTTAGTGACAGACCTGGCTTCCAGCCCAGACGCTCTGGCGTCCTTGCTCTTAACCACCTTAGGAGCTTTGTCTTCAGGGCCTGGTAAGAGGATTCTGGTCAGGCACAGCGCCTGGTTCATGATAAATGCTTGGTAATGAACATGCCCCAGAAAATGGGTTTATGGTCTCACGAGGAACACAGGGTTTCGGTGGTTACCGTTTCCCCAAGGGTGGAGATTCTTACTAGTTTAATGTTTCGCCTCTTGATCGTGTTCTTTGGGAAACTACGGCTGATAAATTGTCGCACATCCCCGACCAGGGTCTGAGATTTGGTTACTGCACCTGCTCTGCCATCTCCGGTGGTGATCAAGCCTGTCTTTTTTTGGGGGGGCGGGGGGTAATTAACTGCACCATATAGATTCAGCTGACCTGGACTCTTTCCTCCCCGCTGAGCTTGGGGAAGCCTGCGTCACTTGCCCCCCCGTGTTCCTCGAGGATAACCAACAAATACAATGTTGTGGATGAACATGTCAAGTATTTTGGCGGTTCGCAGCTTTGTGTTTGGATCCATCCACTCCCTTATTGACTCATTCAAGAAATGTTAGCCGAGCGCCAACTCCTTGCTGGGGACTATTGCCCTGTCCTTCCCATGGTCCCTAACGGTCCCCTTGATCTCTGTGTTTAGCTGTCCTGGCAGATGCTATTGGAACTTTGTTAGGTACCCCTTCTCTGATACCCGGAAGACGTAGGAAGCTCTCCTCTTCGTGAAATGCATCCCGGTGGCATGTTACAATTATTTGTTGCAGATCATGCTTCTCCCAGTTTGGCTTTCTGGTTTAAATTCCTAGATCCTCTCTTCGCTCTGTCAGCGTAGCAAGGAGACTCCCCCTTGCTCCTCCTTTGTGATTTGGAGTGGAAGCCCGCAATGTACTTTATGAAGGACGCGGGATAATAACACCATCGCTGATAATGCTAAAGATAGCTTTTAATGAATCTTGTTTCTGGGTATTATTGGAAGCATTTGCGCTGGCGAGAGAGACCTTTTCAAGCTCCAAGAATTTCACATTTGCAGACTTCTACAGCGCTGGGAGGGTTGTTTAGTCCTGGCTGAAAAAAAACATCTCCTTTGACAAGAGCTGGTCTAATTTGTTAAACTGGTCGCTTTTGTCTTTCTGGTTTTATGATTAAAAAAAAAAAAAAGTCTGTATACTTTCCTGGATGCAAAACTCGCCGAGGTGCATTTCATTTTCTTTTTTCTTCTTCTTCTTTTTCTCTCCCCCCCCCGCCCCGCCACCTTCCTTGGCTGTTGACAGCCTGTGCTGCTGAGTGCAGAAATGAAGGCTGCTTTCTTATTAAAATGCACAGAGCCTCCGAGGTAGGCACTGGAGTTTTGCTGGTGCACTGTCTCACTCGCAGAGGATTCTGGTGAGATGGGTGTGGCTTGCCTACTGCAATGATCCTTACTGAGCCCATTCGGAAGGTGCCCTCTGCTCCATGGTGCCCAGCGGGTACCAGCTGCTCTGACATAGGGACTCCGTGGACGGAGAAATATCGTGCCCCCTTTTGTAGATGAAGACACAGTCTTGCTTATTATTTTATTCACTTATTCAATAGATGTTTGTTGAGGGCCTACCGTATGCTGGGCATCATTCTAGGCTCTGGCAATACAACAATGAACAAAACAGACAGCAATCCCTGCCCATGAAAAACATGTTTTTAATGTTTATTTATTTTTGAGAGACAGACAGAGAGAGAGAGAGAGAGAGAGAGAGCATGAGCAGGGGAGGGACAGAGAGAGAAAGAGGGAGACACAGAATCCGAAGCAGGCTCCAGGCTCTGAGCTGTCAACACAGAGCCCGATGCGGGGCTCGAACTCACGGACCGCGAGATCATGACCTGAGCTGACCGATGGAGCCACCCAGGCGGCCCTAGGAGGAGCTTGACTTTTAGTGGAGGGAGGGCAGAATCCAAATGATTAGTACGTATTATATCTGATAGTGATGAGGGTTATGGAAAAAACTGAAAGCAGAAAAGTACGGGGGATTGCAATTTTATGGAGAATGGTTAAGGAAAGCCTCACTGAAACAAAAGCATTTAGGGGCGCCTGAGTGGCTCAGTTGGTTAAGCGTCCGGCTTCGGCTCGGGTCATGATCTCGTGGTCCATGAGTTCGAGCCCCGCCTTGGGCTCTGGGCTGACAGCTCAGAGCCTGGAGCCTGCTTCGGATTCTGTGTCTCCCTCTCTCTCTCTGCCCCTCCCCCGCTCACACTTTGTGTCTCTCTCCCTCAGAAATAAACATTAAAACAAGAGCATTTGAACAGACTTGAGGGAAATGAGAGTTGGCCTTATTTCTAGGCAAAGGAATCCTTAACTGCAAAGGCCCTGGGGCCAGCATGCTTGACATGCTGAGAGCAACAACTCCAGAGAGGCTGGAGCCAGGTGAGCAAGGAAAGTGCCGTGTGAGGAGGTCGGGGACTTGATCCAGGTCATTCAGGGCTTTGGAGGCCACAGTAAAGATTTGGGCTTTTATGTTGAGAGAGGCAGTGGGGCATTGGCAGGTTTTAACAGAGAAGTGCTATGACTTGACCCACACAGGTTGCAACCGGGATTCAGGTCTTTCTACTCGAAAGCCAGCATTTTCCCGGATTCTGATGCTGCTTCTCTCTCTTTACGTTTCAGTATAATGTTTTGGGTCTATACCTGTGTATCAGGCTGAAGCCTGATCTTTGGAGTAACCACGTAGTTCTTACATGATATAAGAACTCAGCAAAGACTCATGGAATAGACTGATTTCTGTACCTAGGGGGGAAAAGAAGGAATAGCTTTATTAAGAAGCGATTTAAAAAAACCTTTATTATTTATATATATTTTTATATATTTATATTTTATATAAATCTGTATATATTATATATAATATATATTTATATATTTAAATATATATTATATGTAATATATATTATATTATATATATAATTATATATATTTATATATATAATTATATATTTATATATATAAATATATATATTTATATATAATATAAACATTATATATTTAAATATATATTATATGTAATATATATTTATATATATTATATATTTATATATGTAACAGCTTTTTTCCTTTCTATACATTTTCTTGAAGTATTTTTTACCTGCAGGTGAAATTCAGGTAAATAATCATGCCAGGGTAATCATTCTGTATTTGTGTTTTAAATTTTAATATTGGAACATAAACGTTTCCCCACATTTCTGTAGATCTTCGGTACTGAGCTTTTAAAGAGCTCATTAGTAGGACTTTATCAGGATGTGCCATTATTTATTTTACTAGTTCAATATTCTGGCCACTTAAAAGCCTTTCAGGTCTGTTTATTTTGTTTGTTTTGGCCATATAGATAATGCAGCAATGGACATCTTTGTGCGTGCAGCTTTTGACATTTTTTCATGTTCATTGATTTTTTAGAGAGAGAGAGTGAGAGCGCGCACATGCACACAAGCAGGGGAGGGGCAGAGAGAGAGAGGGAGACTGAGGATCGCTGACAGCAAAGAGTCCCGTACGGGGCTCGAACTCCCGAACCGCAAGATCATGACCTGAACCAAAGTCAGACGCTTAACAGCTAAGCGACTGAGCCACCCAGGCGCCCCCAGCTTTTGATTTTAATGCTTCGTTCCCCGGATCGACATTCCCAGAATCGAGACTCTTGGGTGGAAGTGTGCCAACACCTTTAGAGTTACCGGTCACCATCGTTCATGGTTTTTCCCGGTGATGACGGCAGTCGTCGGGACATGTGCGGATCCCAGTTTGACTTCCCAGGTCAGGCAAGTGAGATCGTCTTGCCTCCAGCCACGTCCTAGGAAAAGCGCTAAGCCTCAAGGATACAGAACCCAGTGTTTCAGAACCTTGTAGACAGCCACGTGGGTGTGTCCCCTGAAAGTGGAGAATTTCTGGCTCTGCTCCACCCCAGTAGGAGGAAAATGTATCCTTTGTCCAACGTCTATTGTTGGCCTGTGTTCTCGTGTGTATTTCAAGAGAGGAGAGCAAGCCACAGAGAGATCAGTAACTTGCCCCCTCCTCCCCGCCCCGGTTCCAGTTAACCGCAAGGACGAGGCAGATTCGAGCCGGGTCCTCAGACTTTGTCCTCCACACCACCCTGCAGCCCACGGTGAGGCGTTGTGTCGCCCCTCAAGGAGCTGGATGAGTGTAAGTGTAATATCTGCACAATTTTATGACAGGTTATGATATAGACATGTTACTGGATCAGAGGCAGCACCCAAGAGAGAATAATTAAATCTCTCACGGTGGGTCAGAAAAGACTTCACGAGGGGCTCCCGGGGGGCTCAGCCAGTTAAGCGTCCAAATCTTGATTTCGCTCAAGTCACAAGCTCACGGTTCATAGGATCAAGTCCTGAGTCCGGCTCTGTGCTGAGAGTGAGGAGCCTGCTTGGGATTCTCTCTCTCCTTCTCTCTTTCTCTGCACCCCCCCCCCAAATAAATAAATAAACTTTTTTAAAAAGAAAAGATTTCACCCACAAAAAAGGTGACACGGGAGGACAGGAATTTTTCCGGAGAGAGAAAATGCGAGAAAGCAGTTCAGAAAAGAGAACACAGGGTGCAAGAATCCCGGAGGCAGAGGATAACATGCCATACATGGAAAAGCCCAGAAATGTGGCGAGGAGGCATGGTGCAGGCAAGGGGTCGGAAGCTCAGGCCGGTGGCCAGAGAGGGACCCACCAGAGCAGATGTCATAATGGGTGGTTTGCCTTCGATATCGTAAGTCCGTTATTCTCAGTCTTGGCCCCACCTCAGGGTCGCCTGGGCGGGTTTTAGTTTTATGTTTCGCGGTTTGTCTTTAAATATGAATTCTAGTCCAGCCGGATTAGAATCTATGCACGAGGGGCCTGGGGTGAATGCATGTGATGTCAAGGTTGAAAACTATGATGATAAGAGACATTCGCATGTTGTCAAATACAGAATCAAGTCCATACCCTTTATAAGACGAATGGGAACAGGAAGGAGTATCCGAAGGAGATCAGGGATACAACCCCTCCAGGGTCAAGGTGAGGGTGTATTGTGGGGCATGGGGAGATGTACAACCAGACATTAAAGTGTTCTAGGACATGATCACGAGGAGCCTTGGGAAGTCTCTGTGCCTCGAGATCTTATTTGAGGGTGATTTAATCGTCACCCTTCGGACAATTAAATAAAATTCTCTGATGATGGGACCCAAGCATCAATATTGTTTAAAGTCCCCGGGTGATCTCATAAAGTCCCCGGGTGATCTCAGTGTGTAGCCAGGTTTGAGCTCTCGTGTTTTAGAACCTTGTAGACCAACAACATCAGTACATCCTGAGCACTTGCTGGAAATGGAGAATTTCAGCCTCCACCCCAGACCTTCCGAATCAGAATCCGTTCTGCAACAAGATTCCTAGGTCATCTGTGTGCACGTTAATAATCGATCACATTCTGTGTCTCCCTCTCTCTCTGCCCCTTCCCTGCTCATGTTCTGTCTCTCTCTGTCTCAAAAATAAACAAACATTAAAAAAAATTTTTTTTAATCGAGAAGCAGGGACACCTGGGTGGCTCAGTCAGTTGAGCGTCCGACCCTTGATTTCAGCATGATTCCAGGGTCATGGGATAGAGCCCTACGTTGGGCTCTGTGCTGAGTGCGGAGCCTGCTTGAGATTCTCCCTCTCCTCTCTCTCTCTCTCTGCCCCTCTCCTTTGCTTGTACTCTGTGTCTAAAAAAAAAAAAATTTGAGAAGCACTATCCTAGAGATATATTTTTTTAAATTTTTTTTAATGTTTATTTATTTTTGAGACAGAGAGAGACAGAGCATGAACGGGGGAGGGGCAGAGAGAGAGAGGGAGACACAGAATCGGAAGCAGGCTCCAGGCTCTGAGCCATCAGCCCAGAGCCTGACGCGGGGCTTGAACTCACGGACCTCGAGATCGTGACCTGAGCTGAAGTCGGACGCTTAACCGACTGCGCCACCCAGGCGCCCCCTACTACAGATATTTTTAAAAGCACTATCATAATTTTTGATAATTGCATAATTATCATGAGATTGCATAATTTTTGCAAAAACGAACTATACTTTAGGTACGTAATAATACGCTAAATTCCCCGCGATTTGCAGTTGAACGATACATGTTGTGTATGACTCCTTATATATTTCTCTGACCTTGCTTCCGGCTGGATGAAATTGTAGGGGTCACAGTGGCCCATACCCGTAGACGATTGCATGCAGGTGGCCTGTTAAAGGGATTCCAGTTGTGCGTGAGCTGGCCTGGTTTTGCTTCTCTTCAGATTTTCTCCAGATGGGGGCGCTATAGGCATTTTCAACGGCCTGCTTCCGGCTGGAGCAGAATTAACATCCTTTGAGCACCGGCACTCAATATCGTAGCACGTACGGGTCACGTGACATCAAAATGGCTTTTTTTTTCCCCTCCACCCCTGTTTCCAAATGCCCCCCAGGGGTTCAAGAACCCCCGTACGTCAAAGAGAAGACTGGGTTTTTGCATCTAAATCTTCTGCAGGTGACTTTGTAGCTGAGTAGATCCACCTGGCGTGTGTGTCGAGGGTCAGAGGCAGTAATAACACGTGCCTCGGCCGGAAGAAGTCTGTGCATTTGTGTGCGTGTGCGGTGCGTGTGAGCAGGTGTGCACCTCTATCACTGTACGTGTGTGTGTGTGTCTTTGTAGCTCTGAGCTTGGCCCAGACGTAGGGGTCACACGAAGGATCCCATGCGAGAGACCAGTGTCCACGTGAAGCCGCCCTGCACCTTCGTCATCCTCATTTCTGCCCACGGTCTCAGCCCGGGACCAGCACACCCAGCATGTGCACACGCCCAGACATACGCACACAACCCGTCCCCCCACCCCGAGGCATGCTCTTCCGAGGCAACCCCGGTGGGACAGGAACTACAAACAGATTCCACATAACCCTGAAAGGGACGCTTGGGTGCAATGCGCCGGGGGCGACCTTGAACGTGTTGCTTCTAATCCCCGGTTTGGAAAACGGGAAGGGTTTTCGCTGCCGGCAGGGGACAAAGGGAGGCGCTCAACAGCAGAGAAAAGACCCTTCTCCTGGGCTCCTGACCAGGCAAACCTCCCCAGGAAAGGAGAACTCTCCTTCCTCCCCCTGCACCCAGCCCTGCTCCCTCCATCCTCCCCGATCTTTTCAGTCTCACCTTGTGTCACTTCTAACATCTGAACTGCAAGCCTTGGCCTTGGGAAGCCCGGATGAGTCTTGCCCGCTGCTTACGGCTCTGCACTGAGCAAGTACTCGTGTCCTCTGAAGACGGGGGTGCTGGCAGGGCACTTCTCGATGTTTCTTTCACAAGAAGCTTCAAGTGTCCAATTATCGTTGCATTCTGATCATTCACAGGCTCCGAAACAAGAACCAGCCTCCCTATCTTTTGCAGGGAGCCTCAAAATACCATGCGCCCAATAAGAGAGAAAGTCACATAAACACCATTCACACACAAACACTCAGATTGACTTAGGAGCCAGGGCAAGGAAGCACATAGAGGCTTTTCTGAAATGCCTTCTCTCTGCCGCACCAACGCAAGGACATGCCTAGAACCCCCGGGGCACGAACGTCGACAGAGGCCTGGATACTGTGGCGACACACGTATGCAAACAGACATGGTCAGACCCAGGCACACGCCCCGCTGTGGACCCGTCCACTTCCCCGGGGGACCCAGGTTTTAGCCTGAACAACGCAAGCCACAGAGGATGTGCAGCGTGGCCAGTCCGCTGGGGAGTGTGGACGAGAACGGTCTCAAACGGTCCTCTGGACTGACTCGTGGTTTGGAAACAGAAGAAGTTACATGTCAGTCACGGTGGCAAGCAAGCAGAGCTGGGAGAAGGTTCACAACCAACACAGCGGTAAGTTTTTAAACTTTCTTCCCCCCTTCCCTTTAAACGGTTATCTGTGAGCCGGGGGTTTGACCACAGGGCTGTGTTTTCCTCGAAGTCTTTGTGGTTGCTATTGGTGTTATTAATTTGTGGACACAGGGAGAGCAGAGAGGTCCTCAGCGGTGGCAGGAAGTGCCTGGTTCTTGCTGGAAAAGCCTGTCAGGGTCATTTTTCCTGCTGAAAGCTGGGGGCTGCGGTTAGCACCGGCTTCATTACACCTTCTCTCGCTTATTTATCGGGAAAGGGTCTGACAGGACTGAACTGGGGAAACGGGGGAGGGAGGGCAGAGATTCATCTGGGTAGAGAGACAAAGAGGAAGAGAGAGAAGCACAAAATGGTCTCCCGGTCCCCATTTCCAAATGCCGTCTGGGGATTTGGGGACCGCCGCCTGAGAGACACAGAGCTTTGGAAAGGAAAGAAAGACAAAAACAGAAAAACGATGGATGGCTGGGGGCGGGGGGACAATATGAGATGGAAAGAGAGACAGAGAAACGGAGAAAGGGAGGCAGCAGACCCTGTGCCTGAGAATTGCTTACGAGACAAAGATGACGTGACGTGTGTGTGAAAGATCACGGTGGCGGGGAGATCGTGTATGTGTGCGTGCACGGGTGTGTACGTGTGTGTGTGTGTGTGCCCATGTACACGGGCACGTCTGCCTAAGAACAGAAGTGATGGCAGACAAACAAGGGCAGGGGAGAGGTGCAAAACAAGGAGCATGTTCAAAGGAAGAGAGAAAGCTCTAGAAATTCTGAGCGTGGGTATGAGTGTGTCTGTGGAAAGGAGACAGAGAGATAGGGGCCGACAGAGACAGAGGGACACAGAGAGGCAGAAGCTGTTGAATGACATCGACGGAGAATCTGCATCCAGTCCTTCCCGAATCCCATGTATTCCTGAACTGACAGTTGTGTGAGCCAATAAACCCCTTGCTTCCCCTAGAATGAGCGGGATTTTCTGTCCGCTTCCGGCTAAAATGGTCTTGCTTACTCTCCGCAAGGTTCTTTCACATAGCCATGCTTGTGCCTAAGCATTTTTTTTTACACCTAGAATATCTTTCCTGCCCTTCCCTAACTGATGACCTCTTTTTCATCTAAGCACCAATTCAAATGTTATCTTTTTCAGTTAAGCTTTCCCAGCGTTCCCCCCACCCCCCCGGCAAACGACTTCCTCTTCTCCGTCTGCTGGCATCGTACGTAAACCTTGGGGAAACCACGGAGAGCATCGTGGGATAGAAATTGGTGTCTGTGTCTCCCACGGGAGACTGGGGCCGATGTTAATTTCCTTTGTTTTTCCTGCTCCCTCAACTAGTGTGGCATCTGTGGCTTTTGAGCACACGCACCTCCCTCTTCCTCCCTCTTCCTCCCTCTTCTTCCTCTTTTTCCTTTCCTGGATGATTTCACCCGGAGCACAGAGTCTTACGAGAGTCACCAGAGAAGAAGTGGGTTTCAGAGAATGTTAACAGTCCCCGACATCACAGAGGATAGCCTAGGGGGCTAACTGGGGTCCTGGTTTACCACAAGGAGCACACAGATGAGAAGTCGTGCGTCCCCGAAGGCCCATGAGAAACAAAGATCTATAGGAAATGCCAACTTGAACTTGAATGAAGCC
This sequence comes from Prionailurus viverrinus, assembly GCF_022837055.1. Lineage (NCBI taxonomy): Eukaryota > Metazoa > Chordata > Mammalia > Carnivora > Felidae > Prionailurus > Prionailurus viverrinus. The sequence continues at coordinate 20,955,632 of NC_062576.1, read as the reverse complement.
CCGATTGGCAAACATTAAACCCAGCGCTGGTCCTGTGAGGAGCTGAGACTTGAAGGCTGAGTCCTCTAGCTCCTGAATCATTTTCTAGGGCAAGCCTCCACACTCAGACACGTCCAGGCAGGTTCACGGCCCACATTTCTTGCTCCAATATTTCCCGTTACTTCGTTTTGGATTCGAATTTTGTCCCTCGTGTATTATGCTTTTTAGGACGTGTAATCCATCTAGGCTTTGGGCTGGAGCTGTTAATGTGAACCGTGGTTATTTCCCTTTCAGGACCTCCGACTTGGTCAGTGCCCAACGTGGCCCCCACGCCGCATCCCTGCCTTCCTAGCTGGGAGGTAGAACAGAGCAGTCACTGCCCTCGATGGCCATTGTGCATCTTGTCGATCTCCCCCTTCTAAGGTAGATTTGGGATTTGAGCCGAAAGGTCATCGCTGAATCGGCATAAGCAAGAGTACAGTTAACAACGCCCATCTGCCTCAGTGGCTCTGAAGGACCACGTGTGAGTATGAGTTGAAATTGAAAGGGACGCTCACTACATGAACAAAAACCAGAGGAAGCTAATCGGTACGGAGAAATGGCCACCATGGGGGACCGAGGGGCTTCTGTTTCAACAGCTCCTTTTCTGTAAGGCCTGATCTACTTTGGTTCCCACCACGATTCCCATGAACCCACCAAGCAACCGTCCAATAAAATACAAGTCCCCATGCTGTCAGCACAGAGCCCGACACGCGGCTCAAACCCGTGAACCATGAGATCCTGACCTGAGCCCAAGCCGGACGCTTACCCGACTGAGCCACCCAGGCACCCCTGTTTCTGGTCTTTAAAACCAAAAGAACCAGGGCGAAAACCGCCAGCCAATGATAGCCACAGCGGTTACTCTTCAATCGGGAAGATAATGGGGACGATGGCGGCACGGAGGGTGGGAAGGGGGTGATCTTGGGGACTGGTAGGGACCTATAGCATCTAGAGGAGATGATCAGTTTGCCAAGGCCGACTCTGGATTTTCTTCGGGGTTGTTGACACACCGTGTCCAAAGGGTCCAAGGGTCCCCATCATCATTCTGAAACGGTGACAAGACCCCATAGTGAAGGAGCGGAGATGTAGGGGTCAGGAAAACCATTGGTTAAAAACCCCCGAAAAATCTTCCCAGAGCCTGTTTCCAGTCCTGAAGGGGGTCGTAAATGGGAGGCAGTTCAGGGCAAGAGATGTCTAGTTACCAGGATGTTAGAATTCACCATGGCGGGAGGAGATGGACAGTAAGACAGATCAAGATAGAATGTTGGATCTTACAGTGTGAGCCAGAAGAGTTGAAGGAGGGAGAGGTAGGTACGACATGACCCTCGGTTATTAGGAGGCCACTGAGTTGTCTTGGATAGCCTAGAAATACTAGGCCAACATTGGCCCCGAAGGAGGTTGTAGCAGCAACATAAGAGATGGTTCCGGAGTCGCCTGGTTCCAGAGTTTGGTTGGGTGAACTGAACCCTAAGACTCCCCTATCCAGGGATGAACTTGCCATTAGAGCAAATGAAGAGGAAGGGAGGCGTCCGTGCGTAGTCAGGCTGACCAGGCAAGGTCTTAAAACTTCATAAGCGACAGAAACTAGAGCTCTACGTGGCTTGGCATGCCTTGCCCTTCCTTTCTGGAAGATTCTAACAATTCTACAAGAGCCTCTGCTTTCTGTGATTAAAAAGCGAGCTATCAGAGCGAGAATGCAGTCAACAATGCCCATCTGCCGCCAGGCCCTGCCCTTTCCCATCTGGAAAACAGCATTTCTGAGCCCAGAATGCAGTCGGATAGATTTGTTTAACTTGCCGAACCTCGGTTCATGGGATTGTGCATTTGAATTTTATAATACGGAAAATTAATTTCTTAAGTTATTAGGACAGAAAATTCAATAGGATTAATTCTCCTCGTTCAAAAATAATCAGAGGTCACCATGGCAACGCACATCAATGGAGCAGTACACAATGAATGAATCATTTCCCTGTGTTTGGCTGTTTATTCAGGGCCTCTCCCCTCTCTGCCCTGGTGGCATTTGTAAGGGTGGGTGAATCCCCGGGGTCTCTGCCACTAAGGAGCACGGGTCAGGGTGGTTGTATCCGAGATCCGCCCAGGTAGACGGGCAAGTCTGGCCTGGAAGCAGTTTCCTTTGGCCTGTGTCCTCATCCCCAAGGAATTAAAGGGTGAGGTTTGGAGAACATACCGGCTCTTTCTCCAAATTCGCGAGCAGGCTGTGGAAATGAAACCAGCAATGGCAAGGATTCAGGTCATTTACTGGATGCCAAGTGCAACTCCTTGGAAACCGGAGAAAAACAGGCTTCTAACTTTACTAAGAGGGATTTGCAAGGTCGAATGGTTCTGGCTGGCTGATGTGAGAAGGCCAAGGGACGCTGATCCCCTTTCCCGTTCGGTTTTGCCTGGATTGAGCGGAGACGAGGGAGGATTTCTCTGGATCCCAAGTTCCATTTTCAAGAAGGGCGGTGTAGCTGCGTTAGGGAAAGCTTTGCCTCTACAGGTAGCCAGTCTGGGTCGGCGTGCCAGTCCCACCACTTTCTAACCTTGGGGAATGGATTTCTCTGATGCTTGGCCTGGTCACCCGTCAACAGGGGTGTGCGGGCACGCGTGCACAGAGGATGAGGTCATCGTACAGATCGCACGGGATGATGGATGTGAGACCCTTAGCGTGGTGTCAGGCACATGGTGAGCATTTGCTTCTCCTTCCGACGGGAGTGTGAACTGAGGGCAATACATATGGATTGCTCGAACTCTTGATTGAAACGGTAGGAATGGTCCAGAAGAGGCAACGGGAGAGAGGCAGGGTAGTTCCTACCTTTTGCCCCACCTGTCATTCACATCTAAGTTGGAGAATGCAGGCACACCCTTACAGCACTCTCAGGAAATATGGCTTAGTTTGTTACTCACATCTCGAGATAAATAAGTAAAGAGACCCTGAGATTCTGGGTACCTCCAAACACACCGCGAGTCATTAGAGGGAAGGCTCTCCCGGAGCACACACGGATAGGCTGAGCTCCGGATGAGGAAGGACATCCCTCCACTGCCCTTGTCCCTTGTCCTGCCTGACTTGGAGTCTCATTTTGGTTCTGCGAGTAGGGCCTTCAAGGGGATTTGGAGCACGTGGAGAGAACAATCCGAATGCATATCAAAGGAAGAGTGGTAGAAGGTCCTGGAACGAAATCAATGAGACAATCGATTGATCTCATTGAGTCTTTTTTTTTTTTTTAATGGCTCAAAGAATTGTCATGGAGCAAATGTGACCTACAAGGGGAGGGAAATTTTAGGCTTTGCTCCCCTTGACTGCCTTGACTCTGCGTACCTTCTTCCTGGTTCCATATCCCGGCCCAAGGCAGCAGAAGTTGATATCCCTACCTGCCTCTGGGGCCTGGTAGGTGGGTTCAGTGCGTTGTAGCAGATACAGCTTATCCATGATGCTGTGGCTTCCCTTGATCTCTCTTTTCGTCTAAATGTGTAAGCTAAGTCAAGGACCCCCTTGGAACCTGAATGTAACAGAAAAGAGGAAAGGTGAATTTGCTCTCTTCGCTCGAGCTGGGACAACCATCGTCTCCTGGCCTCGGACATCAGAGCTCCCTTTTGTCCTTCTGACTCAGCCTCCAGGAATGGACTGGACCATCCAGGCCTGCTTGGGACTTGCCGTCTCGTTCACACTTAGGCTGTGTGTGACCTCTCAGGTCCTGAAAGCAAATGCAATTCCACTGGCATGGCTCAAGTATTTAATAAGGGGATTGCTTATGGAGATGTGAGCAGGGGAGAGGAACCACCAAGAGATAACGAGGCACCAGGGAACTAGCAAAAAGGGAAACGAACACCACCCCCCACATCAGAAGGTGCAAGGTGAGAAAAGGGTTTTATGGAGCTCAGCAAGATGTGGACCCACGGAGAAGGCGGGCATCCCAATAGGAGCCATAGATAGGCTGGACCTCAGCAAGTATGGAAGCACCAAGGCAGGGAGAAGCAGAGGAAAATAGCCCAGCCCCTTTCCTCTCCTACACTCTGAGTTCCGGCAAGTGTAGTCGTCATTAAAGTCTTTCAGTAGCTGCGACAGGGAAGAGGGAAAGAGAGAGAGAGAGAGAGAGAGAGAGAGAGGGAGAGAATTGGCTTGCTTATTTACATATGGACCAAAGCATAGAAGTCGCCCAATGGATTGAAGTTACAAAAAGGCAGGTTTTAGTTTTAGCTGGAAGAGCGTCGGTAAAAAGAGTCTGGGTGACGGGGTCTGTAGACGCAGCCTCCTGGAGGACCAGGCATGGCTTGGAGGGCTGAAGGCTGGATGGGATGGGGCAGACACTAAGGAACCAGCAGAGAGTCTTCCAGAAGGCTGTTTTCCTAACGTTACATTTCTGGGAAGAAGGGCGTGATGGTTAATTTTGTGTGCCAAGACTTAGTGGTATTGCTTAATGGCTTTAATAACAGGAAGACGTTATTTCAGGCTGTGTCTGCGAGGGTGTTTCCAGAAGAGATTAGCATTTGGATCGGTAGACTGAGTACAGAAGATCACCCTCCCCGGTGCAGGTGGGAAGCATCCCATCTGTGAAGAGCCTGAATGTAACAGAAAAGAGGAAAGGTGAATTTGCTCTCTTCGCTCGAGCTGGGACAACCATCGTCTCCTGGCCTCGGACATCAGAGCTCCCGGTTCCTGAGCCTTCTGACTCAAGACTGGGACCCCCGCCATCAGCGCCCTAATCCTTTGGACTCAGCCTTGCCTGGATCTCCAGCTTGCAGACGGCAGATCGCGGGACTTCTCAGCCTCCGTAATCATGTGAGCCAGTTCCCATAATAAATCTCCTCTGACGTGTATCTCTGGATCATGTTCTGTTTCTTTAGAGAAACTTGACTAGAGAACTTGGCCTTGACGTGGCGTTGGGTTTGTAGACTCGAGGTCCCCATCAGGCCTTACGCGTAAGCAGAGCGTTCCAGTTCAGACTGGAACTCTTAGGGAACTGGTGTGGGCAAGTGTTAACAGAATGCTGTTTTGGCTGCATTTGTGCGTCACTTCCCTAGCAAGTTAAAGGGGAAATGGGAGGGAGTACCGTGTTTCTATGTGGGAATTCCTGGGCCCCGTCATAAGCCATGCAGTTATCATCAGACGTAAACCCAGCCCCAATATGGCGGTCGGCGAGAACATAAGCTTTCTAGTAAGCGCTCGGCCTTTCCACTTACTACCTGTGTGATCCAGGACAAGTCAACCTCTTTCTTACTTACTTGCTTAACGTCTTTGAGCCTTAGTTTCCTTATTTGCGAGGCGGCCATCTTACCTTAACCGCACCGACCTCAGATTGCTGCTAGGGGAATACAAGTGAGATCAGGTAGGTGATGTCTTAGGACAGTGCCTGGTCCATCGTAGATGCTTGGCCAATGGTAGGTAAATTTTAGGTTGCGGGAGAGGAGAGGAGGAGGAGAAACAGGGACAGGGAAGAGGGAGAGAGAGAGAGAGAGAGAATTGGCTTGTTTCTTTACATATGGACCCAAGCATAGAAGTAGCCCAATGGATTGAAGTTACAAAAAGGCAGGTTTTAGTTTTAATGAAAGGAATTGGCTCCCAGTTCCTACCCGCTGGCTAGGAATGGAAAGGTAATGAGCTTCTTATCACTGAAGCATGTTACAGTCAAGGCAGAGCAGCCTCGTTGTCAGGGTGCAAAGGCAGTGGGTTTTTTTGTACTCGGGTAGAAATTGATTCAGAGAAGTTCTCGGTTCGGTTCCGCTGATACTCTTTCTGCAGAGCTTGGAGCACCAGAGAGGCCAGATCATTCTACAAGACTGCGTGTCCTCCAGGGGACGCCATTCTCCAAAGACCCTAAATATTTCGGTCCTGGGAGAGGAAAAAAAAAAAAAAAAAAGGAAAACGTCACTTCTCTCGGGGCATTTCCCCGGAGTGCTTCGAGGTGGAAACAGTCACCATCGATGACGCTGTAGTCAGAGGCCGAGGGCTTGGGAGAAAATAAAATGACAGCACTTGCAGACAGTGGGACTCAGGGCTGTGGATGTACAAAATCACAAGGATGTGCGAGGATCATTTGAGATGACACAGAGCATTTCGCCCTGGTCTCTCCGTCAGGCTCCCTCCCGTGCACAGCCTCTCGCAGGGCTTTGTGGCTCACGTTTGCAATCCTAAGCTTCCCTAGAGGTCACTTAGGAAAGGGGGCATCAGGCATCCACCTTCTCACCCAGGAAACAGTCCAGCCAGAGGTGGGAGGAAGTTGCTCGAATTACCCGGCTGATGAGTAGAAATTTGGAGGCAGCTATGTTCTGAAAACAAGGAACAAGTGCATTGAAGGCTACAAACACAAACACAGAGACAGGGCACGTGACAAAGGGTGTCTTAGGGTCTTGGGGAAGACCGGAGATGTGAGGGCCAGAGCAGTGGGAGTCAAATCCCTGCCTTCCCATTGGCGGACTGTGTGATCTTTGCAAGTTTCTTAACCGTCAGTTTCCTCGGCTGTAAAACAATAGTAACCCTTTCATAGGCTTGTTAAGCTATGAGCTAATATTTGCAAAGCTTTCAGAATAGTGCCTCGCACAAAAATGCTGCATAAGTGATTGAGAAATAACTACAAAGAATAAGGTCCTCAGAAGGTGAAGGATGAAACTGGGAGCCGTGATGAATCTTTGGAGAAGGGGAGAGACACCCACGTCAGCTGCAGCTGGCAGTTGCCGTGGAGGAATTCTGGGCACAATGACACCAAACTTTGCAAGGGGTTAAAAGTAGCTAGTGGGGCACCTGGGTGGCTCAGTGGGTTGAGCGCCCGACCTCAACTCACGTCATGATCTCACGGTCCGTGGGTTCAAGCCCCATGCTGGGCTCTGTGCTGACAGCTCGGAGCCTGGAGCCTGCTTCGGATTCTGTGTCTCCCTCTCTCTCTGGCCCTTCCCGTCTCGAGCTCTGTCTGTCTCTCTCTCTCTCTCTCTCGCTCAAAAATAAATAAACATTAAACAATTTTTTTAAAAAAGTAGCTAGAGGGGCTCAGTCGGCTAAGCATCCGGCTTTGGCTCATGATCTCGAGGTTCATGGGTTCAGGCCCCGCATCAGGCTCTGTGCTGACAGCTTGCTCAGAGCCTGGAGCCTGCTTCCGATCCTGTGTCTCCTTCTCTCTCTGCCCCTCCCCTGCTCACGCTGTCTCTCAAAAAGAAAGAAATGTTTAAAAAAGTTGAAAAAAATAAAAGTAGCTGGAAACCCTGAGTTTCCCTCTGGGACTCTAATTATAAGCAAAGGCTAGTTTTGTAGGGGCCACACAGATTTTCTTTCTATTCAAAGACCACGGAAAGTTCTTCCCTGCCTCAGGGTATTGTGAGACAGGATAATTACCACCAAGTACTCTCACAGACATTCTTCAGGAGCTGAATGGCTTAACGTAATAAGCCTATTTCTTGGGCCGAGACTAGTGCAGCGCAGGTCATTTGAGGGTGCGGGAATAGGGACCCTCCTTCAGAGGCCGAGCTGCTGACGGAGGCTGTGCCTTCTTCAACTCATGGCCCCCAAGGGCTGCACTGGACAGTGATGAGGGGGGGATACGGAACACTGTGGAGGTTATGGTGGCCAGACCCGGAAATGGAGACTACCATTTCCACCCAGGTGTCCTTGGCTGGACACCACTCTTGTGGTCCTGCCGCACTGCAGGGCACTAGAAACACAGTCCATGGATGTCCCCATGGAAGAGAGGAGAATGGTTAGCATTCTCTGCCACAGGGTCTTTGCACTTACCGTTCTGTCCCCTAGAGCAATCTTTTCTTATCATCTCTCTCTTCCACCTCCTCATTCTGCTCTGTTCCTCCTCAAAGGGCCCTTCTTGACATTCCTAGTTTCAGGAGCTCCCTTCCCTTACCCTTACCTTCTTCTTCTTCTTCTTTTTTTTTTTTACGTATTTTTATTTCTTTTTTTTTTAGAGACACACAGAGAGAGAGAGTGCGCCCTCATGGGGGAAAGGGACAGAAAGAGAGAGAGGATCTTAAGCAAGCTCCACGCTCAGTGCAGAGCCTGACACGGGGCTTGATCCCACGACCCCGGGACCAGGACCTGAGCCGAAATCAAGAGGCCAACTCTCAACGGACTGAGCGACCCAGGCGCCCCATCCCCGCCTTCTTTACCGCTTCGGTCGGGTTCTTCAAAGCACTGAGGACACTCTGAAGTCATCGAGGGCTTGTGGTTGCTTCTTCTGCATCCCGGGGCCCTGCCTGCTCCTTCCAGTCGTGAGAGCAGGAAGGTTGTGTATCTCGTTTACCAACACCCTTGTGGGTCTACACCAGCAGGGCTGAGTTAATGGCTTCAAGTTCATTCCAATCACGGACAGCCTCACGGGGAACCAGGGCCTCCCTGCTCCTGCGGCCATCACATATTGGACAGGCCTTTACAATGCCGTCTCCCCGTTGTCCCGTGTCCCGTCCCAGCCCGGAGTCTGCGTGCCGCAGGCTGACCGTGGAGGCCCCGCCCGCTTCCCGAAGCCAGGCTTCCAGGATGCGTTTCCTCTGCTTTACAGGATCTTTCACGGTGTTCTCGTCTGCCTACTCTGTCATTCTGGAATCTGTAGAGACGGTTTTGAAATGTTTTTTTTTTCTATTTCAGGTCTGCTTGTTAAGCAGGAGGGAAAAATGTCAGCGGGGAAGAGCTAAGCGACGTCTGTGTGTGTGTGTGTGTGTGTGTGTGCACTCAGCAGCTGCATGTTGGAAAACAAGTTATAGGGATAGAGGTGGTGATGGAGAGATAAATCAATTATTTATGACTGCAAACGCGTAGGAGCCCCACGTCTCAGTGACTTCTAACTGCAGGGGTTTCCTTCTTGCTTACGCTGTATGTTGTTGGCTGAGGGCCGGTGGTGGCTTTGCCCCATGTGTCTACACAGAGCAGGGGCGCTCGGGGCCTGCCTTTCTTGTGGCAGAAAGAGAGCTCACGCGAGGACTCTGAAAGCCCCCGCTTGGTGCTGGGATTTGACTCCTCGCCTTCCGTTGGCCCAAATGAGTTGTGCCACCCAGCCCGCTATCTGGGCCCAGGGAGGTAGACTCTTTCCTCAACAAGATCGCACACGCTAAGCCCAGTGGTGGAGGGGTGTGTAGGCAGGAAGACCGAGTCGTTGGGAACACCAAACACGAATGTGCCCTGCTCCACGCTCTACAAAAATCTTACAGTGTCTGTGACAGTCAGGGTTGTTTTGGTTGGAACAAACAAAACCAGCTCACATGGGCTTCCTTTTGAAAGAGGCCATGTGCTTGGCCGTAGTCCATGGTTGGTTGCTCAGGTCGCACATGTCCGAATCCATTCTGTTTCCCCGGCCCGTATTTCTTTAGGGAGAGCCATTCTCGGGTAGGTTCGGTCCAGGGTGTGAGCTGTCCTATCCGGTCTTACAGTCCTGTAAAGGGGGGGGCACAGCCCTTCTCCCCTGAATTCTAGCCCAGGACGGTGCAAGACAGGTTCCTGGGCAGTTGAAAACGACAGATTGTATCAAAGAGGCTTTTAACAAATCCATACATCAGTATGTGTCTGAGCCAAGGAAAATATCGATGGGGATAGGAAGTCAAGACCATGGCTAAAAATAGGACACAACTGAGCAGCCCATGAGGGCTAATTAGCTTGCCCTGTCGGCATTGAAACTTGGACTTGGAACTTCCCGGTGGTCACGGTATCTTGACGAAACGCACTGTCCTCGCCCCCCGAGGGCGACTATCAGAGTCGCAGGATAAATGAGGTCGTGGCGAGCGGGGACGTCCAAAATTCTAGGTTGTGACCCAGAGCATACCCAGTCCCCGATTCCCAACCCCCCGCATAGGTGTGTACGTGCATACGTACTTATGTCGTTACCAATGCATAGACAGATGCAGTCTGTCTCTCTCTCTATGCCTTTAAATATTTATTTATTTAAGTAATCTCTCTACCCAACAGGGGGGTCGGATTCCCAACACCGAGGTCAGGAGTTTCACGCTCTCCAGACTGAGCCAGCCAGGTGCCCCTACAATCTATATATTTTCAGAAATAATGTTGAACCTTCCACGCGAAGCGCACTCCGACATTTTCTCCCTCGGACTGCCCAGTCTGTCCCAGCCTGCCCTATCCTCGCCCATCCTATCCTATTTCATACCACTTTATTTTATTTTCTATTTCTTAATGCAACTCGCAGACCATTAACATGATTTCATTGGCCGCTACGGCGTTGCAATCCGCATTTTGAAAAACACTGACCTAGTCGCGGAAAGGAAGGTATCTGCTGCACCTCGTGAATAGCTATTGAGCGGCGGACGGTGAATGAATGAAATCAGTTCAGTCCAGTCTGTAATTATTTTGTACTCTACTATTATGTATAATTATGTGTGCCAGGTACTGGGATGCAGCTATGAACACGTTCAGCCCCCTGGCCTTGAGTCCACCTCTCATCGGGGAAGAGGGAGGTCCTGAGAGGCAGTGACAAGACGGCGTGACCCCTCTTCCACAGAGGTGAGGCAGGTGCCATGGGTGCACAGCTAAGAAGCCAGTGGCCCTTCCAGGATGGAAGGTGAGAGAGGGAACAGGGAACCCTCCACCAAGTACGTCAAGGAGCCACCAGAAAAGGGATGTGAAATTCGTGATTTTTTAAAATGTTTATTTATTTTTGAGAGAGAGAGGCAGAAAGAGAGGGAGATGCAAAATCCGAAGCAGGCTCCAGGCTCCGAGCTGCCGGCACAGGGCCTGATGTGGGGCTTGAACCCACGAACCTCGGGCCCACCACCTTTCAGGGCAATCGTGAGAAGTGACTGCAGATGTCCTTGCTGGGGAAGAAGTCTTCCAAAACCTCCTCGAGCCATAAATAGAGTCTTTCTTTCTTCCTTTTCTTAACCCCCCCTTTTTTTTTGTCCTTTAAGGGTATTGCTTTTCATATTTTTACCTCCAGCTGTCTCGATGGTATTTCAACCTTTTTTATATTTTTCTAAGTCTTGTATTTAACGTGCCCTGGAAATCGTCATCGAATATGAAAAAATCAGATCTCAAACTTCTGCGTTAGGAACGGAGGGACGCAGAGTCAAGGTTTTTTTGGTTTTTTTTTTTTGTTTTTTTTCTCTTTTGAGTGCACGGACTTTTGATATATGGAATGAAGACGATTGTGTCTGATTGCATCTGTAATGAACCCTCATAATTTTAGATTAGGGTTATGTGGACGTCCCAACTAATGGGCAGTAGATTGTGTGGAGATAATTCTAGCCTATCACACTTTTTCTTCAATATCAATTACTTCGAATGCTTAAATATCCAATTTCCTGAGATTTTTATTGTTCCATTTTCTTGTTAAGTGACCCTCCCTCCCTCCCCACGCCCCCAGTTGAAGTTGCTAAAGCAAGGAACTATGGGTTCTGGCAGCCTGAAAGGAGCTGGAGTGGGGAGCCCAGGGTCAGCGAGGGAATGGTTTATGGTTCGGAGTGTCCGGAATATTCTATGACAAATGCCGCCAGAGATTAGAGGCTCAGATCTTTTCCCCAGCGCTCAGACAGAATTGGAAAAAAAGGAAAAAATAAAGACAGGTTTAATTAACCTGCCAACAGGAAAAAAAAAAAATCACAGAATGTCTGTGCGTGAGATTAAGAGCAAATCTAATGATGAAAAGGATTGGAAGGGGGGATGATTAGGCATATTTCCTATTCAGCCAACTAATATCACTGAATCTCCTTAGAATCAAGTCATCAAATTATTTTGGCTTTGGGGTTGCCGCAGCACGGAGAACTCCTGCAGGTGGAATCTGACCGAAAGGAAAAAGTCAAGGTCACCAGCCCTCATCTGCAGTCTCCAGGCAAATGCACGGCTGGAGGTAACTCACCCTCAGAACCCCCTCCAGCAGCGCAAGGAGCCCAGGAGAGGTCAGGGCAGAGCCACAGCCGGAAAGCAGAGGTGAGGCAGAGAGGCAAGAGAGTTACAATGACACCCGCCCAGGGCGCCTGGGCGGCTCAGTGGGTTAAGCGGACGACTCTTGGTCTCGGCTCAGGTCACGATCTCATGGTTCGTGAGATCGAGCCCCACGTCAGGCCCTGCGCGGACCGTGCGGAGCCTGCTTGGGATCCCCTCTCTCCCTCTCCCCCCTCCTCGAAGTAAATAAATTAATTAAAAAAAAAAGAATGACGTCAGCCCAGTAGAAGGACAAGTACAAGCGCGTGGGTGTGCGTGGGGGCGTGTCCTGTGGGTGTGGTCAGCTATGACTGTTGCTCATCAGAGCCCGTGCAATGTGCCATTTCCTCGACAGACGGAGACAGGACCTTCCCAACCCTCCTTGGGTCCAGGTGGGGCCACATGCTTGGGTTCGTCAGTGGACGACGAGCGGCCGTGAGGGCAGCCATTTCCAGGTAAGCTGGTGAAAAGTCGGCGGACCTTCTGTATTTCTTCTCTTCTCTATTCACCTTTCTCTCCTTCTTCTTCTTCTTCTGTCCTTTGTCCTTCCCCGTCTACTGGCTAACGTGGAGCAGGACGTGGCCCCGGCAGAGGGGAGAGCCACACGATGGAAGGGGCCCTGGTGCCCGAACGTGGTGTAGAAGAATCTTCCAGACCCACCCACCCAGGACGCGACGTGGGCGGGAGCTGACCTGAATGGTGTAGGCACCCTGAAACGGGGGGAGGGGGGGGGTTGTTTGTCAGCGGGCTTCATCTCTTTGAGCTTCTTTGTCAAATGGGCGTCCTAATAAAACCTTGGCTTTATAGGACCATTGTATGGGTTAAATGAGATACGGAAATAAAGTGCCCAGTCCGAGTCCCGTATGAATCACTCAGTGAATATTAGTTAACAGTGAGGCAGCTCTAGGCTGCTGTTACTGGAAATCTGGCTTATTCGTTATGTGACCGATATTTCATGAACACCAACTACACGCCAGCGCTGATGAGAGACACTGGGGACACGGGGACATGAGACACATTCTCATGCGGAGCTAGTAGACGTGGACTTTTTATCTTTACCACGTTATTCAAAGGTTGCGCTCCCTATTCTGACCCACCCTGACGTCCACTCTGGAATCCCTGACCACAGCTTTCCTCGCTGAAGCCAGTCCTGACCCCTGAGCACTAGCAACCAGAAAGTTCCATCCCGTATGAAGAGAATACAGGTCGTTTTTGTCTAACAAAACCCACTGCCCTTGTTCTGGAGCTGCCCCAACCTCATGCTATGACTTTGTTTTCCCGATCGGGTTGGCCACGTGTCAGTTCTAGCTCTTGGGGTGAACACGTAACCCAAGCTGGCCGATCAGAGCCCTCCGCGGTCCCTGAGAACACTAATGAGGGAGTAAGCGTGTGACTTCAGCTGGGACAATGCGATGAAATCTCAGGGCTTCCACAAGAACAGTGACCAGGAGATGTCTTCTTCATGCTTGGATTATTGGGCTGATCAGATACAATCTCGAAGCTCTGGAGTTGCCGTGACCATCTTTGTGACCACACGGCAAGCCCCTGTCCGAGCTTCAAGCAAACGCCGGGGAGGCTGAGTCAAAAGACGTCAAAGGACGCCAGATCCCGAGGGTCTCCTCGGAGCATCTGGACCCCGCTATGTATGCCTACGGTCCAGCTCTTGGACTTTGCAGTTCATTCAACCGAATAATTTACTGCCCAAAGCAGTTTCACCGGGTGTTTGATTCCTTGGGACCGAAGTATTGCTGAGTTGATATCTGACATTAGCTTTGGAGACTGAATGGTCTGAAGCATCACGCACTCCCCGGAGAAGACACATCACCTGACCTTTAGGCACAGCGCTCACCTTCCCACCGTGCTGTTCCGGCACGGGCTCACCTTTCCGAAACAAGTTTAAACTCCGAAGTTTATATATGCTGTTAAAGACCCCTGGGCGCTCTTGCTTCCCCTGACTACCCTTAGCTTCCTCCCTCTACCTGCCGGCCCATTTTACTCAGGTCCCACCACATCTTTTAGGTGACATTTTCCCATTTATGACAAGCTCGCCATTTCTGTGTAGAAGATAATCTTTTTAAAGCTCTCGCTCTGTAAGTTGATGGACTATAATCTCCGGGGAAATTTAAGAGGTGTGCTTCTCTCTGGTCCCCCACTCCCCGAACCCGCAGAGAAATCCTCTTGTCTCCCCAAGACGGGAATCACTCCGGCTTAGTTATTTTTTTCATTAAAATTCAAATTAATTGAATAAAACGCAGAGTTTCAAATTAATGAACCCCTTGCAGAACCTATATAAATGCAAGCCTCTCCCGTAACTATGGAATTTCTTCTATGAACAAATGTCGGGGCTCCCTGGGGAACGGAGTTGGCTACAATTACCCTTATCAGCTCAGCTCAGTTACTAGCAAGCGGGTCCCTTGGTGGCAGCGCGGATTCGTAAGCATTTCCTGAGCATGTACTATGTACTGGCTCCTGGACAAGGCACCGTCTGCTGGGCTGTGCATCGTCTTCTGGAATCCACGTGGCCACTCCAAATGTAAGTGGTGTGAGAGGAACCTATACAGGTAGGTATGGTCTCAACCCTTCTACCCACCGAGCTTACCTAGGAGAGAACACACGGACCCTTTTATAATGGTTACACCACATCGGGATTATATGACACCCTGCGGGGGTGCAAGAACAGGGCGGATTGAAAGTAAATGAGAGATGGGCACCGAGGAGGCCACTATTGGGGATAAGCCCTGGCTGTCACGTGGTACGAGGTGAATCACTGGGTTCTACTCCTGGAGCCAAGATTACGCTGTATGCCAACGAACTTGAATTTAGATTAAAAAATAAAATAATTAAATTAAATTAAATTAAATTAAATTAAATTAAATTAAAATAAAGTAAAATAAAATAAAATAATAAAATAAAGTAAAATAAAATAAAGTAAAATAAAATAAAATAATAAAATAAATAAAATAAAGTAAAATTAAATTAAATTAAATTAAAATAAAGTAAAGTAAAATAAAATAAAATAAAATATTAAAATAAATAAAATAAAGTAAAATAAAATAAAATTAAAATTAAATTAAATAAATTAAAATAAAATTAAAATTAAAATAAAGTAAAGTAAAATAAAATAAAATAAAATAATAAAATAAATAAAATAAAGTAAAATACAATAAGTGATAAAATCATGTGGCTATGTTATACCTTCCAGCCCTGATTTTAAAACTTCCCATCGTCTGAAGTAGTTTGGAGGGAAAGGATACACAGGAAAGCAGTTGACTGTATATGGAGATTAATGTGTAATCTGTACATGGTCTGTTGAGTGCTAAGCGTGTGCCAGGAGTGCCTGTTACCAGATCACTGGATCTTCAAAGCAGACATATCTATTGGAAGTTAGTATTAGCATCCTTTATTTTTTTAATGTTTATTTATTTTTGAAAGAGAGAGAGAGAGAGATTGGAAACAAGTGGGGGAGGGGCAGAGAGAGAGGGAGACACGGAATCCAAAGCAGGCTCCGGGCTCTGAGCTGCCAGCACAGAGCCCAACGTGGGGCTCGAACCCGCGAACCGTGAGATCGTGACCTGAGCCAAAGTCGGAAGCTTAACTGGCTGAGCCACCCAGGCGTCCCAGCATCCTTTACTTACATGCTAAAAAACCAAGGCGCACAGCGTTCACAGAAGCTGCCCAGATTCCCCCAGTTAGTAAATGCCGAAATGGGGATTTCGTTCAAGCAAATTTTGCTCCAGTGCCTAAGTGCTTAAACTGTGATGTTCTGCCTCATGCTCAGGTGACCTATGGTAACGGGAACTATGGCAAATACTTTTATGAAATCAGGGCAATATTCATGTATTTCTTTGGCGTCTGATTTAGGTCAGAAATTGCTAGACACTGCAGATTCCGTGGTGAACACAAAGAACAAATGGACAAACAATATGGTCCTTGACCTCATAGAACAGGATGTGCAAAGGCTCTGGGGTGTGTTAGAGGAACGAAAAGAAAGGCGAGAAAATGGGGCGCCTGGGTGGCTCAGTCGGTTGAGCGTCCGACTTCGGCTCAGGTCACGATCTCGCGGTCCGTGAGTTCGAGCCCCGCGTCGGGCTCTGGGCTGATGGCTCGGAGCCTGGAGCCTGCTTCCGATTCTGTGTCTCCCTCTCTCTCTGCTCCTCCCCCGTTCATGCTCTGTCTCTCTCTCTGTCTCAAAAATAAATAAACGATAAAAAAAAATTTTTTAATAAAAATAAAAAAAAAAAAAAGAAAGGCGAGAAAAGCAGAGAAGAGAGTTGGAGCCAGATAAGAGAGAGCCAAGGCCGAGAATGCAGACACTTGTGGTCCTTTCAGCATTCTCGTTTTTATTCTAAAAACAATGGAACATCCGCAGAATTTTAAGCAGGGGAGTGACGTGGGGGAACATCATCTTTGGTCACCTCAACACTCTGGAGCAGATTGACAGTCTACTGGTCCCATGGGAAAGCAGGGAGATAGCATGACAGTTTTGAGGCCCCACCGTCGCCGGGAGCATCTGCCTCCGATGGAGTCTGGTGAAGTGTTTGTCACCATCTAATATAATGGATTCTACTGGGTAAGGTCGCCATCAAGGTCGGTTGAGGGTAAATGGCCTCCACTCTTCAATCTCGTGACTGAAGGTTTTTGTCTTAGGGACCAAGACCTAAAGCAATTCGCTGTAACCATCATAGGAAGGCTGGTTGAATTCTCACACTTGGAACCAACCCTTTCTGTTGCCAAGAGCCAATCTGAGGTGGTTTTCTTTAGAAGGAAGTGCTAGGCATGGAAGGGACATGGGGCTTCTCATCATCTTCTCCAGATACACTAGATTTCAAGGAAGCAGTGACGTTTCCGTGAAAAATCGACAAGATTGTTTGGCTGGTGGACAGGATACGTCAAGGAGATCCATTGCCCCGTTGCGAGTCATAAAGCCCGAAAGCAGCAGTGTTGGAAGATGCCCCCTTTCTCAAGTTTGGCTCTCCTACTTGTGCACCAGATCTAACCTTGACACTGATGTTGAAGCTGACCTTCCAACCCCACGGAGTCCCGCCTCTTCCCACATCTGCAGAGGAGGCAGGAAGGTGAACTGAACTCCATGAGGACAGGAGCACTGTCTCCTCCCTGCCCTTGGCGTCCTGAACAGCACCCATGTATGGCAGGTACTCGTTTAGTTTTTGCTGAATGAGTGAGAAAAGTTCTGTTCACAGCATCCCTGATGGCTGACAGCCTCTTCCTGCGTATGGCAAAGTGCAGCTATAACACCACCTCCTTGGTTAATGTTAAATGATTTTTTATAAAGCAAAAAGAGGTCCTCCTTTGTAAAGAATGCCCTTCGGAGCTTCACAGAACAAGCAAAATCCCTCCTTTTCATGATGCGAATTCAGATAGTTGAAGTTATTAGGGGTCTCCTTGGCATCTCTTCCCTGATGGAATGTCTTTTGTTCCTTAAAATGTCCTCCGTATTATGTGTGTGGGGGGTTGCATTTTCCTACTCTCCTCTGTGGTGAACATCCAGGTTTCTCACTTTAACCCATCGGCTAATCAGGTCAGATTTATCCCTAGGTCCGCATCAAGCCGCACACTGTTTGGTACCTAGTGGGTTCTCCATTAGCGTTTCGTCAAAGGAATGAATGAGTAAATGAGTATCGTCCTGAGAACACCCTCCAGGTTTTCTACTGCACTATTACAGTAAGGTACTCCGGGCTGAAGATACAATATTGCAAATCTACCTGATTATTTAGGGTCAAAACAGTCACCTCGTTCAGTTAAACGCTATGATTCGGTTAATGGGATTTAAGATACAAATGCATTTGCAGTGTGTGTGTGTGTGTGTGTGTGTGTGTGTGTGTGCATGTTCATTTTGTGTCCGTGGGTAAGACGATGGTGTTGATGCTAGAACTCATTCTGGCCCCGGGGAATTATGGGCTGCTCGGATCCATAGAGGAGGACCAACGGCACACAGGGTGAAGCGGTCTTAAAGAGATCAGCCGTATGGGAACTGGAAACACGCACAGTGTCTGTGTCCGGGAACAAACTCTAACAGTGTGGGTGTCCCAGCAGTGTGAGGGGAGCGTAGCGATAAGGAACAGGTGGCAGTGGCCCGGGGTCAGGTGGGTGATCGCCATGATGTTGCCAGATCTGAAGACTGAGATTTCTCGGAAACCAAACCCCGAGACATGGGCCCCTTCAGGCAAAGGTCAAGAGCATCATAGTAGGGAAGCTGGGTCTGGGTCCCCAGAGCTCCACCCTGGAGGACTGGGTCTTGGGTCTGATTGGATGCAAGGGAGGCTTTTGGAGGAAATGGATCCCAAGACTCTGGCGGGAGGGGTGATTTTCTTCCAAGCCACATCAATCAGTAGATAAACTGAGCTACCCTAAGGAGGGGGACCCGAAGTATAGCTAAGCAGACAAAACAGAAGTTTATTTTGTTAACGTGCCGCAGTCCAGAGGTAAATTGGTGGTCCAGTGCAGATAGAGACTTCGGGTCCGTGATGACGTCAGAGGGACCAGGCCCTCCTACTTCATCGTTCCACCCTGATCTGCACGGTCCAAGCTTGTGCAGAAGCTTCATGTCTGTATCGCACAGCCTAGAAAGACAGAGGGGAGGGCAGGTAATTAGCTTTTAAGAAGCAAGACAGATGTTTCACACGTCACTTCATTCACGTCCTAGAGGCGAGAACTTGGTCACTTGGCCGCCTCGCACCGCAGGGGAGGGAAGGTAATGTAACTTTCAGCTCCGAGCGGTCACGGGCTGAGTCCTCCAGGAGCCAATGCTGAGACTGTGTTCGGGGTACAAGATGATCAGTGGAATCAACGCCATGGAAAGGAATATAAAGCAGGATTAGGCAGGGAGAAGTCAGTCTGTGAAGCATCGACCAACCTGGGAGGAAATTCGGGGGTAAGAATCAACCACCCGAGTCGGCTCGTGATGGACTGAACTGGCTGAACCTTCCAGCCCCTCCCTTCCTCGGTCACTAGGTGCAGGCTACCCCAGCTAGGGATGGAAACCCTTGAAGGAACCGATTTGTAAAAACCTGCCTTCTGACCGCCCTCCCCACAGCCGGGTGCTAAGCCACCTCTTTGCGAAGGGGCCCGGCGGCATGTGACGGGGTCTACCCATGTGGCACGTGGCTTAAAGCAAACATGAGAAGCGTGGACGCTGGTGGGCAATGAGCAATCTTGGGTCAGAGCGTGTGGAGGGAACTCGTTTGTTCAGCACCTACTAGGTTTCAGCAATGAACCAGGATATGGGGCCCCTGATCTTACAGTTTACTGAAAGAGACAGAAATAAGCAAGGGAACAAACAATCAAGACTATTAAAAATAATGGAAACCCCCATGAAGATATTCCAACGGAACAGGGAGTGTTAGTTGGCAGTTACTTCCGAGGGGGTAATCAGAGAGGGCTTCTCTGAGGAGGTGATGTTTGCACTGAGGACGGAATGAGGGAGATGGGGAACAGCATTGCAGGCAGAGAGAACAGCATGTGCAAAAAAAAAATCGTAGCGGGGCGCCTGGGTGGCGCAGTCGGTTAAGCGTCCGACTTCGGCCAGGTCACGATCTTTCGGTCCGGGAGTTCGAGCCCCGCGTCAGGCTCTGGGCTGATGGCTCAGAGCCTGGAGCCTCCTTCGCATTCTGTGTCTCCCTCTCTCTCTGCCCCTCCCCCGTTCATGCTCTGTCTCTCTCTGTCCCAAAAATAAATAAACGTTGAAAAAAAAATTAAAAAAAAAATCGTAGCAAACTCGACTCTTTCAAGGAAGAGAAAGAAGCTACTGGGACTTGAAGCTATTTTGGCAGAAAAAGAGATATAAACCCTACCATCAAATAGGTTGGGAAGGGTCAGATCATGTACTATTTGGATAAAGAGTCTGGAATTCATTTTAAATGTGATTGAAGCCATGGTAAGTATTAAAACAAGGGAGATGACTTAACTATTTTAATCAAAATTCTAATAAATTTGCTATATTTTCGTGGAGCTAATTCTTTAAACCTATTTAACTCTTGGATCAATTTTCTGTACAACACAGTTAACCTGCTTCCAACTTTTGTCCTATTTTCATTTGACTGAAATTATTTTCATATGGATCAGTTTCACAGAAAAGCTTTTACTCTTATCGTTCCCAACTCTGGCTCTGACAAGAATGACGCAGAAACTGAGACACGGCCAGACTGTCCCTTCATCCACAGGCAGGAGATTTATTTTCATGCCAAAACCCAGTGTCCCATGAAAATAGTTCATTGCCTACTATGCCCTGACCCATTTCTCCTTGAACTTCTTTGTGCTTTTTTTCCTGCTTGTTTGGGTTCCTTCTCAAGTTTCATGTAAGTCAAGATTCTTTCTTTCTTTTTTTTTTTAATTTTTTTTCAACGTTTTTTATTTATTTTTGGGACAGAGAGAGACAGAGCATGAACGGGGGAGGGGCAGAGAGAGAGGGAGACACAGAATCGGAAACAGGCTCCAGGCTCCGAGCCATCAGCCCAGAGCCCGACGCGGGGCTCGAACTCATGGACCATGAGATCGTGACCTGGCTGAAGTCGGACGCTTAACCGACTGCGCCACCCAGGCGCCCCTATTCTTTCTTTTTTTTTCTTTCTTTTTTTTTTTTAAGAAAATCAAGCCCACTCAAAATAGTCTAGGCGGGCCTGCATGGCTCAGTCGGTTAAGCATCCGACCCTTGATTTCGGCTCAGGTCATGAGCTCACCATTCGTGAAACTGAGCCCCCCTGTCAGTGTAGAGCCTGCTTAGGATTCTCTCTCTCTCTCAAAGTAAATAAATAAACTTTCTCTCTCTCTCTTTCTCCATATATATATATATATATATATAAAATATATATATTATATATATAAAGTTTATATATTTTTATATATATAATATATATAATATATAATATATATAATATAATATATAATTATATATATAATTATAATATTTTATATATTTTATATATTATTTTATGTTACTTTATATATCTTTATATATTTTATTTATTATAAATATATTTATAAATATATAAATAAATAAATTTATAATAAATACATTTATAAATAAATAAAAATACGTAAATAAATGTATAAATAAATAAATGTATAAATATAAATCAACGTATAAATAAATATAAATGTATGTATATTATTTATTTATATTTATATATAAATTTTTAATAGCTTAACAAAAGAGGCAGTGTCTTAATTTATACCTAGCTTTAGGTGTGGCTGGATCCAGCAACTCAATTCGTGTCATGGCCATTCAGTACTGCCCTCTATTTCTCTGCAATATGCTTTCTTTTCTGTTGACCAGTGACCTGATGGCCACGGTCCTGTCCGTGTGGTTGGGCACAGCAGCACCACGAACACACGTTCTACTCCTCGGCGGCTGCAGAGATTTAAAAAAAAAAAAAATCTAAAAAAAATTTTTAAGTTTATTTACTTCGAAAGAGACAGAGAGACAGCCTGGATGCAGGAGGAGCAGAAAGATAGAGAGACGAAAAAATCCCAAGCAAGCTCCACACCGTCAGCGCGGGGGAGCCCAACGCGGGGCTGGAACCCACGAAACCGTGAGATCGTGGCCCCAGCCAGCCGAGTCCAAGAGTTGGACGCTTAGCGGAATGAGCCACCCGGGCGCCCCGCCCCCGCCCCCAAAACATCTTTCCATCCTGTCTTGCAAACACTGCCGGACCGATTCCAGTTTGGGTGTCCTGTGACCACACCCGCGTTCATGATGTCGCCGGAAGAGCGTAAGGCTCTGGTCGGCTGGCTCACTCTTTGAGACAAGGGCTACAGCCAGCCCTTCCTTGTACCATAGGAGTTGGAAATGGAGCAGTGATTGCCCTCTAAGAAACATCAAGCCGTGGATAGCAGAATAAAAGGGAACAGATGTCGGGCAGGGACTGCCGTCGTCCCTGAGCCCATGACACCGTTCCTGTCTGCAGCTCTGTATTTTCCCGTCCGAACTGCACTTCCTCGGCTGTGGCCTTTGGGTCGAGCCCGCTCCCGGGGCTGTACTTGTGCTTCTCACCCAGCACAGCGTGCTCTTTGCTCTCTGGCTCTAAAGGAGGACCACAACATCACTGGACTGACCTGAGCCCCAGAAATAAGATCCAGACGGAGCAACCCTATACAGGGAGCTGACTGCCAAAACAGCCACCCCTAAGCCCCCAGTTGGGAGGACAGCTTCTCTCTCTGCATCCCCCGTGGCGTCGAGTGGCTGAGCCAATGCTTAATTCAAAGGCTAGAATCCATTCAAAGCCAACGCGAGGAACAAAAAAGAAATCCCCTCATTAAATCGATGCTCGGTGGGGTGTGTGCATAATTCATCCCAACACCATCAAATATAAATGTCCCAGCGTCGGGGGACTGGAGCCGGCACCACGGAAGTCTGAGCCTGCTTAGAAGGAGATGTTGGAAAGAGACAAGTTTTGCAAGGAGACCTTCTCGGAGCGGTCATGAGATGTGGCACCAGAGTGTCTCCGGCAAGGATGCTCGACGAGGACGTGGTCAGCGACGGGGCTCCCCCTCCAGCCTCTCGGCGGGTGCCTGCGTGTTTATAAACTCAGCTCCGGACTCCCTCTGAGCTGGGGCTGGGCTGCCAGAGCTGCCGAAGGACATGGAACGAAGGGTCCTGGGGCTGTGGATTAGACGGGCGACTTGCGCGCGGGGGGCGCGGGCTCCTGCTGTCCCGGCTGGGCTTGGCAGCTTTGCAAAGCATCGCTTCCAGCCCGTGGCCTCAACGCCAGCTAGCCCCAGGGCCGCGGATGGCCGTTGCGGAAAGTGCTGGTCAGGAACCCCTTTGTCCCTCAGTCCCCTGGTGCACAGATGAAGGTCTGGTGAGCCCAGGCGAGGTCCTCCCACCACGTGGAAACCTTACCCTCCACCTCACTGATGTTGTCCGCGCATCTGCTCTGAGCGACGGCACACACAGCCTGGGTCCCGCCGCTCCTGTCCCAGAGAGGTTGCGTCTTGCTCCCGCCCGGCCAGACCGTGGTGGCAGTTCGTGACCTCCTCCTCCTCCTCCTCCTCCTCACCGTCAAGACTACTGTCCGCTTAACGCTTGTCACACGCTGAGCCCCGGGTCAGTGAGCCACGTGCGTCTCGTCAGTTATCCTCAAACGTGTGGATCCTCCTATTTCCAGGCCTTTTGCACCTGCTTCCTGGAACGCTGTTACCAGGCTCTTCAAAAAGCGTCATCCTCCTAGCCGCAAGCTGAATACCGCCTCTGCGCCACCCGTAAGAGACTCTTGAATACTGAGTACAAACTGAGGGTTGATGGGGGTGGGAGGGAGGGGAGGGTGGGCGATGGGCATCGAGGAGGGTGCCTCTTGGGCTGAGCGCTGGGTGTTGTATGGAAACCAATTGGGCAATAAATTATATCTAATATAGAAAATGCATAAATAAATACCACTTCTGCAGAATATTCCTTCATTCCTTTAGTGGTGCTCAGCACTCTACCACATGGTCAAGTTCATTTATCTGCATAGTTATTTATATCTGCCCCCCCCCCCCCCCCGCCCTCACCGTGTTGGAACATGAGTGGTTGAGGAGGCGAAGCAGGGATCCACTGTCTCATTCCGTGTCATGTGTGCATTGCCTGGAAGAACACGTTAAACAACATCAGCGATCAGCGCTCAAAAAAATGTTGGCGGAGTGAATGAACAACTCTATGATGCAGATGATATTATAATCCCCATTGTACTTAGAAGGAAACTGATGCCCAGACAGCGGATATAATGAATCGATTTCCGCTGGGTTACGTGACACTGAATTGAGTGGTGGCTGCTGATCGTCACCACGGACCTGCCCCACTAGCCGAGCCCCAAGCCACGGTGCTGCCCAAACCCTCCTCTCCATTCCTTTTCCACGATGACTCCATCTTGGGTCAAGATCAAGTTCACCAAGACCTCTTGGACGGTGACCGAGACAGTAGTTTAGGTAGTAGCAGTCAGCTGCCTCCAACCACATGTCCCTTTCTCTGCTTTCTCATTCCCTCCCAGACCGTTCATCAGTTCCTTCGTGATCGTGTATCCCTTTAAAATACTAGAGAGCCTCTGTGAGGCCTGAGCCCCCGGCTTGGTACACCCTCCTGTCTGGATGTATAAACGGGCCCAGACTCCCTGGTAGGGAACGCTATGGGATGGCCAGTTTCCGGTGGCCGATGAGAAGGAAAGAGTTAATTGTGTCAGGAGGCAGGAGCACTGTGTGTTCCTGTCGCCTCCTCTGGTCCTCAGCACTGGTTTGGTCCTCGAAAATAGCAGGAGAATCCAACCGAGTTATCCCTACCCAAACTGGCTCCAACTGTGTTCCTCCCTCTCTACAGGGTTGAGGCGTCCGGGCTAGAAGAGACGTGGTGTTCACGCTGATATGTTGTCATGGATCAGAAGGTCAGGGTAGCAGACGGTAAATATTCTGCGTGGTGCCTAAGGTGGAGTATAATCGGTCAATTCCAGCATCGGTCCAAGGGAGCTCACGGGCATCGATCTCCAATGTGCCACGTTGTTCTGGGTCCAAGCCCGTTCTCACTTCGCGGCGCTGGCCTGCCGAGAAACCCCGCGGGCTGTAATCCAGCCGGTCTGTCTCCCGGGATTTAAAGAGCAGCCACTCAGAGATCACTTAGCTTGTTGTAAATGGGTTTTGAGAACATAGGGGATCATAAAGTGCGGAAGGAATTCATCCGTCAGCCAAGGGGTCACACGGCTCGCCAGCCTCCCGGGTTCTCGGACGCTCAGCACGTTTCCTGAGAAGCAGGACAACTGCCAGACCCTGCCAAGGCCCGTTCAGTGAGTGCGTTTGGAGAGCGCACCCCTGTTCTGTCTCCCCGCTTCTGGACCTCGCAAGGGAGGAAACGACTGGGTTGAGCTGGTGCCTTTTGGCGCGCAACCTCCCTCTGCAAGGGGCTGAGGCTGCGCGGGTGCCTCTGAGGCTGATGGAGATGTGTGACATTGGGTCGCACGGTGTGTTTCCCAAGGTCGTTGAGGATCAAGGAGGTAGCGTCTGTGAGTTTACTCGTTCGTGCTCATAGAAGCCGGGCTCTGGTTTTGCTAAGAACATCCTGGGACTTTCCCCCCTGCGCCCTGCAATCCATCCACGTCGGAATTGTTCCCGTGTCTTGAACATGACGTGCTGGCTCTCGTTTCCGTAAAACTGTGCGTGATACCTTTGCTGCCCTGACCTTGGCCATTCCTGCACAGGACCCAACGCCCACTCTCACCTCCCACGCGAGCGATTCTGTATCTCATGGGTCTCTCCTTAAATGGCACTCCCTTCAGGGCCCCCCTGACTCGCCTAGACCATTTTATGTATGTATGTATATATATATTTATATATATGCTTATTTATTGATGTTGAGAGAGCTCAAGGGGAGGAAGGGGCAGAGAGAGAGGGACAGAAGATCCGAAGCGAGCTCTGCACCGACAGGCCGACAGCAGCGAGCCCGACGCAGGGCTCGAGCTCACAAACCGTGAGATCATGACCGGAGCGGAAACCGGACGCTCAACCCACTGAGCCGCCCAGGCGCCCCTCCTAGACCATCTTAGGCGCCCCTGCTATGGCTCATTCAAGTCTCTCATATCAGCTTCATCTTTCCTCTCCCGAGGACCCTCTGCCTCCTGGAAGGAATTAGGATTGCTCGATTTACCAAGTAAAACTTCGAAAGGCCAGGCAAGCTTGCATTCCAGAAACACGGAGTCTTTTTTTAGTGTCACTTGACCGATGACGAAAGAAAGAATGAGTTGTTTACCGGAAATTCAAATTCAACTGGGCATCCTGTATCGCATCTGGCAACCTTACCTGAAATGCCCGTTCACCTGCAAAGGAGCCGATTGCCTCTTGGTGGGAATGGAACTCACGCGCCTTAAGACCTCGGGCCGAAACTACCGCCTGTGACAACTACGAAAACCTGGTTCTTCCTGAACTGGCCATCATGCCCTTGGAAGCCAGAGGCGTGGTATCGCCACCTCCTGAGACCTTTGCAATCCAGCAGATAGAACGGCCGCTCCGCCTCCAGGGTACGGCCACTCATCCCTCCAGGATGCACTTCTGGGGCCATGTGGGCTCGCGGTGTGGGCGGGACGACCTCTCGGTGCTGATCTCCGCTAAATACGCTCCACGGCCAAGGTGCCCTGGATACTTCCTAGATACCCACCTGCCCCAAAAGGCGAGGCTTAGATCACCTGCCATGAGCAGCCGTCTAGGGACCCAAGCTCGCCATGTCCCCCGCAGACTGGACAACGGGCGTTACGGTTTTTATCTCCAAGGTAATTTGATCTCAGGAGCGCCGTTGCCTTTTTCTGCTACCTGGCCTTGGGGAGGAACATCTTGACAGATTTAATTAAATTTGAGTTTCAGGAGGAGTGTTTGGGTTTCTTGCAAAACAATCCTTCACTGGAAGACAGCTTATTCTTCAAATTTCTCACTTTCTCAACCAGGCTGAAGCTTTGCATAACAAGAGTTCTTTAAAAATTCGATGTTGGTGCATCCTGCTAAGGATATTTGCTAAATGAATACGTGGCATGGAGGGAGCGCCGATCTCAAACATCTACTGTGAGCCAGGAGGCTAAGTGCTTTGTATTTTTATTTCGCTCGAGTCTCACAGATGCACTATTGGATTAGGGCGAAGATTACATTTTTAGAGGAGGAAACCGAGGCTCAAAGTTAAGTGAGTAAGTTCACATCAGCAGTGTAAGATTTGGGATCTTCTACAAAGTATTGTAGGAAGGGTGTGCTTCCCCCCACACTGTTGATTTGGGGGTTCAGCTACGGGACTTGGGGCGTCCGAGGAGATATTCACATGTGACCCAAAGGCGGCCCCAAGAATGCCGTTGTATTTTGGCCTGGCTCTCGTGTCCTGGTGACGTGACAAAGATTCTGTCTCTGACCAAACTTGACTGGGTCTCCCCTGAGCTTCTCAGCTAGGCTTCAACCTTTGGACACCTGGGTGTATCTCTGGGTTGTCCAGCCTTAGCCAGAATGCCTCTTCCTGCCTAGCAGCCTGACAGCCTTGGGTGCATATTCAGTCTTTTACCCATCAGCCCCCAGTGATGTCTGATCGCCCTGGCCTGCCTTCGGCAGGAATCCCAATAGGCTGGTTTAGCCAGAATCCACACCCCCCCCCCCACTGCCCTCCACCCCCCCACCCCCGCCGCAACCTTACCCTTGATATTTCGTCTCATTATTTTTCCATCCATTGGCCCCCTACCCTGCTCTCCGCTGTGAATCCCTCTTTCCTTGCCATATTTGGGGTGGAACCCGATCTCTCTCCACCACCGCCAGACCCCAATGGCGCCCCCTTGAAGAAAGTTGGCCTTACCATCCCCAGCAAAGACATGATTTTTTTTTTTCTTTGACACGGGACCCTGGTGGCTTCTGGTACAGGGAGGACAGAATTCACGGAACAGAGGCAGCTCAGCCCCTACCTAGCTGACTGGGAGTGGAAAGCAGCTATCCAGCTGGATCCAGTCTAGATGGGCCACACTGCCATTGACTTGCAGACCTGAAATCCCCCGAGATTCCGAGATCGTTTTCTAAGCAGCAAAAGACGATTTGCTACAGCCAGGAGCTCACATGTCCCAGATTTCAACCCCTAAAATTTGAATGCGTGGGTTCGGGCCACCCACACTGACCCCTGGAGCGTGGGCAAGCTCTACCTGTCCGAAAGTTGTTAAGTCCGCAGGCTTCGGATTGCAGAGGAACCGGAAACGTGCGGAGGGAGTGCGGGCCTCTAGGGAAGTTTTACAGCACAGCTTTGGAATAGGAAACACGGCCGCCGGTATTTATTTTCCTGAAAAATCAAATCTTCTCCCCTTCTTCTTCTTCTTCTTCTTTAATTTTTCTCTGTTTTTCCAGTTTGATTAGTTTCTATTAACCTACAATCAAGTGAACTAATGACTTCATCTTCTAGGTCCATTCTGCTGGGAAGCCCGTTCCAAGAATTATTCATCTCTGACGTCGTGTTTTTCATTTTCATTCCATCTTTTTATAGCTGCCATCCCTGCTAGAATCCCCCATTTGTTTCTTCACGATGTCTTGCCCGCTAGACCCTCCAACATGCTAACTTTAAAGGCCCCCTCCGATAGTCACAACACCCACACCTTCCCCGGGGCCGGGCTTGTTGACTATTTTATCTTTCGGTAGTGGGCGCTTTTTTTTGTTTCCTGTTTCTTTTTTTAACACTTCTCTTAATTTTGTATTACATGCCGAATACTGTGTGCAACAGAACAAGAAAGACTGAAGTCCATTGTGTCGATATCTAGACACGGGCATGCCTTTCTTTCCACCAAGTCTTCTGTATCGGAGGTGGAGTCAATATTGCCTGCAGTTGAACCAGGTTTAATTGTATCGTTGCTGTTACGGCTGCCGGTAACCGCAGGGTGACACTTCAGATTCCTCCAGGAGCCACGACCTCATGTTGAATCTGAGGCCTAGGATTCAGAAGGGTTTTCCTCAGTATCCCTCTTGTGCTCTGAGCGCAAATATGGAGCACCTTCTCTTGCACCCGGCAGTTGACTTCTGTTGCTCACACGAGGCTAATGATAGGGCAGGGAATTTCTCAGATGTTCTAGACTTTGCCTTAGGTAGATCTGTGCACCCGTTCTCCGGGGGTGGGGCTCTCTCGGCCTCCCACCCATCCTCCTCTGACAGTCTCCGCCCCCGGCGAGGTCTAGAGCCCAGGCAAGCTTCCTGTCCGCCAGTCCTCTACTCCGTGGCAGCTGAACTATACCTTGTATAAAGCAAGTTTTCTGCTACTATCCCAGCAGCCGATGGCCTGCATCTAGTGTCTGTGCAGTACGGAGGGGGGGTAGATTTTATCCTTCTCCCAGCGGCATTTGATGGTTTCCCAGTGTCAAGGCAGAGCCAGGTGGCAGATGGGTTTTGCTAGGTCTTCCAAGGAGCACGCGACTTTGGTCTTGTGCCCAAAGGAAGGGCGGGCCTGGGGCCCGGGTGGTTCCTGCCCCTCCTGCGGTGGATTCGAGTTTTGCTTTGCATCGGCGGAAGGTTTATGGTAAGGTGGTTTCCTGTCTGTCTCGACATGAGGTTCCACTCTCAGACGGTGGCAGGGTCTGTGGAACCGGGGCACTGAGGGGGTCCTAGTGAGTAACGACTGGAGGTCCGTGGAACAGATCCCCTTGGTGGGTACAGACTTCCTTTAGATTTAGGGAGTGCCCAAGGGTTCTAGGCTGTCGTGCTTGCCCTGGCTTTGTTCTCAGGAATCCTTAAAAAAATTTGAGGCGCCCCCGGGTGGCTGTCGCGTAAGCGTCTAACTCTTGATTCAGGCACAGGTCGTGATCTCACAATTCAGGGGGTTGAGCCCCGAGTCGGGCTCTGTGCCCACAGCGTGGAGCCTGCTTGGGATTCTCTGTCTCCCTCTCTCTCTCTGCCCCCCTTCCCTGTTCACACGTGTGCGTTCTCGATCTCTCTCAAAAATAAATGAACATTTTTCAAAAGACTCTTGAAAATGTTTACTGTTTTATCATTGCTCTCTCCTGGTGGACCGCCTCTTGCTGGGCTCGGGCAAAGATGTAACCTCTCGTGGGTCCCCTCTCCCCTTAGAGGAAACTGTTGCCCTTTGGAATTCAGTGACCTATATTTTTCTTGTAGCCTTAGCTTTCTGTTGGGCTCCAAAAACTAGCATCATGCAGATTATCTGGCTTTTTCTCGTTGTCAGCAGAGGAGTGACCTTCACTTATAGCTTTTACCACCACAGGGGACTACAGACCCATTCTTACTATAGTCTCGGGCTCATACTAATGTTCTATCATCTTCTCTCGGTGTTTTGTTTTCATTGGCTCTTTGATGCAGCAGGTTTGTTTCCCCGTGGGTTTGTCTCGAAACCGTCAACCCAGCTGAACGCGTATGCAAGACGTTCCTGAAGGTTCGAGGAAAAGGTAGACGTTACTTATGTAGAAAGACAAATAACGGAAATCTTAGCATCGTCAAACCTTAGTCTTAGGGGCACTCTAGCCACTTGACAATGGCCAGGACTTTATATCACTGCCATTTTTAAATATCGAATTAAGAATTCTGCCACGTTTGTTCAGCATCCAGCCACGCACCCCACCTACGGGCTCTCCTAGCTCCCTGCTCTCCCATGTTCTGGATCCCCTCTTTTTAAGAGTGGTGTCTGGGTCACGAACCTTGAGCTGTAAGCAGCACAGCTCAGTCAGTCTCTAAAGAAAGAGGAATTTATTGGTAGCTCAGGAATTGAGGATGTTACAGGGTGGAACACCTGAATCCGAAATTTCTGTGTTAACAAGTCTTTCCGATGAGTGGATCTGCTCTCTTTTCTCCTGGCCTCGTTCTCAGATGGGCTTTCTCTGGGCTCAGGCAAAGAGGGCCACCTGCAGCTTTAGACTTAGATTCTCCCCGACGTAGGGATTGCAGGGAAAAGGGATGCCTTCGTTCCGCATGGCTCAGGCAATGTCTAGGGTTACGAACCTTGCGGGCTTGGGGCTCAGTCACCTGCCCACTCCCAGAGCGAAGGGGGTTGGGGGGTTGGGGGGTTGGGGAAGGTTCACCTCCGCTGAAATCACAAGCACGGAGACCAGAGAAGTGTTAGTTTCCCAAAAGGGAGACATTTAGAGAAGACACAGCAAGTTTCAGGTATCATTGCAATCAATTCTCTTCTGTAGGATGCAGCCAATGAAAAGTAGTCATTACTCATAAACCATCGTGAATGGTTCTAGAAATTATGAATTGTTTTAGCGCTTTAGGTAACCTGGCTTTCTGGGTGTAGGGGCCAATCAAACTCCGGGTGTGTTAGGGGGTTATATACCGCACACGGGAATGTCTTTCTGAGGCTGTCCGTGAGAACTCAACCTGGGGCGTACGATATTTGCTAGCTATACGCTCTTCTCCCGGCTGCCTAGTCTGGACTTCGTACACAGTGTCTATTTACGACCGTCCCCGGCGCGGGCACACAATTTACTGCTGTCTTCCCTGCACTCAGGCCTCCTCTGAGATGATGACTTCTCAACCCCCAGCTGGAGTCTGGGCTCTGATTAGGAACCAAATGACCTCAATTTCACAAGCCTTGGATGGGACCAAGCAAATACTCCTTAGTCAGCAGGAGCAGCCGTTGATATGGGAGGATTGGCTAGGGGCTGGTAGCCCGGTTTGGAAGGGGGCAGTGGTAAAGGACCGACTTTTAGGGGTTTGGAAACCCAGTCTTAAGAGTTTCGTAAGTCAAAACGGCTCTTCTGAAGCCTTTAAACAGGGTGGCTGCTCACTGTCCAAGTCCATGAGGTGAACGTGGCCCTTGGAGTGGTACAATGTGGAGGGGTACCACCTTTACAGACCCCCATGTCTTCCCCAATGTGATTATGGGACAGGTGACTCCCTATATGCTTCCGCTCAAGGACGAGGTGAGAAATCAAAGTGAAAAGCAGAGATCTGGGGGGCAACGAGGTGGCTGAGACCACTCGAAGGCAGAAGGAATACTTGAGGAGCTGAACGTCTTTGCCCTGGAGGGGACCGCCCTGGGGGGAGCCAGTTCTGAGTTCGGACAGTGGGAAGAGAATATTCCAGAGTGGAGGCATGATAGGCTCTGCTTGCCGCCAGGGGCTGGAAATGAGCACCTGGCAGTGTAAGGAGTTAGAGTCAGGTTTTGATTCAAACGCTGGAAGAAGGTGTTAATTATGCAGGGGACCCAGAGGGCCCCGTTTTGGTGATGGGTTGCCGGTCACGTGCTCTCCCCGGCCTCCGGGCCTTTGCCAAAGCTCTTGTCCCTCGGGCATCACCTGTAGCTCCTGCCCCGACTCCCTCCACGAAGCCCTTTGCTTGTTCTCACTCTCTTTCTCAAACTCATTTGAGGAATCATTTCTCCTGGGAAATTTTCCCGGCCATCATCCATCCATCCATCCATCACCATCACCATCTTCACGAAAAATTACCATTATCACTAGGATCAGTACAACTATCATTGCGCTTAATAATGTCGCATAATATAATTATGACAATTATTAATACTAAGTAACATGACTGTGAGTGAGACGCTCCATGTGCCTGTCCTTGGGACCCATGCCTTCGCATGGACTGCTCACAACAAAGCGAATAATGGTTCCATGCTCCCCTCACCCCACTCTGACCCTGAATGAGGAAACTGAGACCAACACATGCATTAACTTGCCCCAGGACGCCTAGTGAGCGGGGAGGGGGGGGGGGGAGCCCAGAGTGATCTTGGGTCTTCCGGACACACTCACCATGTGGTTTTGTGACTTCCGGTTCTCATGCTGTCCTCCCGTCTCTGCTGTGACCTGCCTGGTGGAGGACGGGGACCAGAGGAGGATTCTACAGACCCTAACCAATTTTTGCTACTGACCAAATGTCCCAGGTGACCAGGAGAGGGGTGTGGCGTGTCCGTTGTTCAAGGGCCGGAAGTGTTAAGAAGAGGGGGGGCAGGAGATGATCCCCAAACTCAGAATAAAGGGCTCAGGCCCTAATGAGCTTCCAAGGACCACACCAGGAGCGCACCAGTGACCAGACGACAGCGGGCAGGGACGATGGGATGGACCTCTGTGAGCTTCTGGAAACTTACCAGCCTCCCCACCCTTGTCACTCTGTTGCTCCCGGCTGGTCCCTTCACAGGAATAGGAGACAATACAAAATCAAGGAGAAGAAATGAAGCCCGACAGCACGACCTTCAGGATGGGAAGGGGTGGTCGAGGGACGGAGCAGGGAGGGTGCTGGCTGGAGTCTGAAGTCACGGGGCTGGAAGGGACAGGAAGGCTGGCAATGCAGGGGTCTGTGCAGGTTCAGGTGTTCGTGGTGGAGAGCACAGACGTAGGAGTCCCACAGGCCAGAACTTAAACTTAGCCCTGCCACATCACACGCAATTCTTCTGCCCTGAACTCGAGTATCCCTGACCTCAACACGGAGTCACAACACCCCTGCTCAGAGAACGCCACAGAGGGTTAAATGAGTTAATACCAGAGAGCCCTTTGCTCAATGCATGGCAGATGGTAAGCTCATACGTCTGCTATAATAGCTCTCTTAGTCCTGAGGACCAGAGGCTATGCTCCTGCTGACTCCCACTTGGGAAGAGGGCAGCCCTACAGGGCTCAGGAAGAGGCAGGGTGGAAAGGGGCCACCGTATGGACTCCCAGTTCTAAGGGGTGGGGCGGAGGAAAGTGCAAAGCAGGGCTCGGTTAGGAGGGGCTGTGCCAGAGCGGCCATGACCTTGAGGAGGATGATCGCCACCGTTGCGCTCCAGATGACAGCCCCAGGTCCAGACAGAGGCCAGAAACCAGGTTGGGATTCCCCCACGCCGGGCCACAGGTCAAGGGCAAACACGTGAGAGACATTGTCAAGAATCTAGCAACAGCACTGAGCTGGGAGAAGATAGGTCCAGAGAAAGGGGCTGGGGGCTTGGCTGTCATATCCGAGCTGTGAGGGGCAAAGGTGAGAGTCCATGGATGGGGGTGGGGACAGGGGTAGGGTGTCCTCCCTGGGGGTAGTGGTGAGCTATGTGGGGTCCCAGCTGCACAAGCTTGCTAGCTGAATGAGCTTGGGCAAGTTACTCAACCTCTCTGGGCCCTGATGTCACCGTCTATAAAATGGGGATGAGGACAGTAGCCCTAAGGAAGTTTTAGGGTCACGTGGAGATCCGAGGCGCGGGGAAGCATCTAAGCATCGGGCACATAGCCTGCGATCGGTAAGTGTTAGCTATTGTTAGTATTTGATTAGCTCTGGCTCTAGGATTTTTAAGATCGTATCGAAGGGGGCTCATCCCTACTCACCAGGGTAGAAAAGCAGAGAGGGTGGGGAAAAGGAGCCCTAGCTGAGAGCCAAGAGCATGCTGGAGGTGGGGGGTTCCCAGAATGGTGGCAAGAAAGGCGGTCAGGAGCTAGGTGAGAAGCCAGGCTGAGCTGAGAAGAGGGGATCCCCACGTGTGCCATGGCCTGAATCTCGGGGACCGCACTGTAGAATTCAGGTACCCTTCAACACGCACATACACAGTCTCCAGAGTTGTGCACTGATCTTACCTACCTTCGGAAATATTCAGTGTGGGTCTGCAGCGTGTCAGGCACTATGTGCTACGTACTGTCGGCCAAGACAGGCATCGTCCGTACCTCACGGAACTTACGGTCCCTTCGGAGGGGAGGATCTTGGCACTGGGTACAAATTAGCATACGGAGAAGCCAGCGAGAGGAGGTGTGGGTGAGGAGGTTTGGAGCGTCTGGAGAGCAGAGCGTGAAATAAGCAAAGGAAACATCATGTGCAAAGGGCCTGTGGTGTGAGGGAGCAGGGCACATTAACGAGGTGGGGGTACTCGTGCCAGAAAAAAAAGGAACTGGCTGCTGGGCTCCAAGAGCGAAAGTGTCCGTGATGCTTAGTTACTGATGAGGAAACTGAGGCTCAGAGGTTATATGAATGTCAAGGTGAATCATCAGGGAAATGGCGAGGCTGCACTTCAAACTCAGGTATCCCGAAATCCCTGTTCTTTTTCCCCCACTGCCCGGTCCTGCCCAGGTGTACCCAGGGTAGGTAGCGACTGCCAGCCTCCCCAGACCAGCACAAGGCCTGGGTGTCCCCCAGCCGGCCACACATTCTTCCTGCTGCCGAGGGACGGTGTTTGGGAGGGAGGTGGGCAGCCGTGGGAAACTTCTGCCTGATGGGTCCTTGCCAAAGCCTTTTACCTCCGTCGTGGAAAGGACAATATTGAAAATCAATGGGGAGAAAGTGTCTGAAAGGGGAACTCAATCAAATATCCCAATACGGAGGAGTTAATCATCCGAAATTAACCTTATCACGTCTAGTATCAAACTGATCTATAAAGAAAATCAATGAGAGCGAGTCGAACCCCAAAGCCTCGCGCCCCATCCTGGCTGGCTGCTGCAACCAGGCTGTGGCAATTGGGCTCTATTACCTGGAAACTGTCCCTCAGCGGTTGATAGATTTAGCCACGGGCTTTCAATGGGTAGTTTTCATATACGTGTCTCCTCCTGCATTTGCTTAACTGCCATTCTTAGAGCCTTAAATAAGATGCACTTAGCTGAAAATTGTCCTTCACCGAGGAGACACGCTGTTCCCACTGAGATGGATAATCCGGCATTGTGTGTGCTCGTGCTCGGAGGAAAACAAGACGTTCCCTCAGAGACACAGCTGCGTCTCCGTTCCCAAGCGGCCCAGAGGGGTGTGCGGGGCCGGGAGGGTGCCCTGACGGAGTGGGGTGGACAGAGGGGGACCCCTAGAGGCCGATCCGGGAAGAGTGTGGCCAAGCCAGACTGAGGGCTGGTGGGGGCCCCGGGCAGCGGACGCTGAGGACTGCAAAGTCAACAGGGTGACTAAGCAGCTGGCCTGAGGTCACACAGCTTGGCGCTGTTGGTGTTAGAATCTGAACTCAGGCCCCGGGCTCCCGTCACGCTCTAAGCCACTGCCCCCAGTCTGCCCTTTTACGGCAAGCTTGATGAGCGCGGGCTGTGATGATGGCGGGGGTGAATAAAAACGTTCAGAGTGAAGAGTGACATCCACAAGGTAGGGGCCCAGGCAGGACCGAGCCCCCGCCCTCCAGCGCAGACATCAGAAGTGTGGCAGAAGGCGTCAGAGTCAGACCTGCCAGAACTCCGATGAACTGTCCGAGGTGGGCAGCAACCGGGTGAAAGTCAGCCTCAAGAGGGTAGAAAAGCGTGGGGTGTTTTATTTGCTCGTGCCCTGGCCCCTGAAAATGACAGTGCCTTGGCCCTACGAGGGACTCGTAGCATCTTTACGTAACGACAGCCTCACATTCAAAGTGGGAGCAAAGGAAGGCTCCCTCTGCCTCCCCTCATGGGAGCAGTGGGCGGGCCTTTTCCCTTCAGGTGCTCTTTCTCGAAGACCTTGACCTTCACCTCCGCTCTGCGCCTCCAGGGAGGGCTAATTTCCCTTTTATCATGGTGGTCTCTGCGTGGCCCCTTCTGTGCGCGGACCTTTCCCTGCAGAGCGGCTGGGATCATGCTGAACTACATCCCGTGGACGCGATGTTGACTTCCATCTGACCGATGGGTAAACTGAGGCGCAGAAGGTTCTGGAACGTTCCCGTGGTCCCACGGCTACTAAGTGTGGGCTCCAGGATAGAAACGCAGGCCGATCTGACTCCGGAACCAATGTTCTTGACCACAAAATTTCGCGGCTCCCTTATAAACATTGAGAAGTGGTGCTTTGTGCCAGTGAATTGTGTCTGAATATAAATTGAGCATTTTCCAAGAAAATTGAAGCCTGCTTAACGGGAGAACATTTATTTATGGAGCCAGGAGTGAGACAGCAAATGTTTCCAGAGCAGCACTTCTCACTTTCCCTGTGTTCATCCTTTTGTTCTCTCTGGGATGTTAAAAGATGATTAAACTTCTACAGAAAAAAAAAAAAAAAAAAAAACACTTTTCAAAAACTTTCCACAAAACCTGATTTTGTCAAAAGAGCCACGTCGGGAATTCTCAGCCTGGTAGACATATAGGGTGGCTGTCTTGAGACCCGTCCAGGGCCTTGCACCAGACAGACCTGGGTTCCAACCCCAGCACCAATATTTCTTTTTTTAGATATGTTTATAAGATTGAATGTTTATCTATTTATTTTGAAGGGGGAAGGGGTGGAGAGAGAGAGAGAGAGAGAATCCCAAGCAGGCTCCGCACCGTCAGCGCAGAGCCCCTCGCGGGGATCCGTCTCACAAATGGCAAGATCACGACCGGAGCCGAAATTAAGAGTCAGAAATCATGAGTCGGACGCTTACCCGACTTGGCCGCCCAGGCGCCCCTGAAGCTTTGGGCCCTGGGCTTTCTCATCTCGCCCATTCAGTCACCAAACGCTGACTAGCACCAGCCCACTCTGTTAACTTTGCTGTCACCTGTAGGGGCCTGGGCTGCAGGTGGGGGCAGGTCACAGGAAGGAGGGACAGTGTGGAACAGAGCCCGCTGCATTGCTCCTGATGCGGACCCCCCTCCCCCACCCCCCAGCACACTGCCTTTATTAACCGTGTCCTCTCACCTGCAAACAGCAAGTGGGAAGGCCCAGGCTGGCTCTGGAGCCCAGTGGAGAAATGACCATCTCTGGTCAGACCCCCGGGGTCCAAATGGTGGCTCCATCACCCCTGGGCTCGCGGACGCTGGGCAAATTATGTAGCTTCCCTGGGCGTCATTTCTTACTCTGTAAAATCAGGGTGCTGGTAATAATACTTCCTATCTCATAGAGTTGTTTGGGGGGGAAAAACGAGTTAATTCATGTAGACCGCTTGGCTTGCCTGTCGAGAGTTGATTCTTTGTCAGATCCTGATCTAGGATTCTTTATACCCACTATTCTATTTAATTTCATGATAACCACATTATATATATATATATATATATATATATATATATATATATAAAATGT
This sequence comes from Prionailurus viverrinus, assembly GCF_022837055.1. Classification (NCBI taxonomy): domain Eukaryota; kingdom Metazoa; phylum Chordata; class Mammalia; order Carnivora; family Felidae; genus Prionailurus; species Prionailurus viverrinus. The sequence goes on along the minus strand of NC_062576.1, from coordinate 20,918,443 downwards.
GATATATGTATGTGATATATATATAATGTCATATATATATGTGATATATATATATAATGTCATATATATATATATATATATATATGACATGTCCCCTATTTTATATAGAAGGAAGCTGAATCCTCAAGCATAAAATCAAGGGATGCAAGGTAGCGGTAAAGAACTTACCCAAAGCCACAGCACCGGGAAGTGGGGACGCCGAGCTTCAGATCCCTGTGTGTCCATGTCTGAAGCCTCAGCCCCTTCCCCCACAGCCCAGAGCTTTGCCAAGAAAGGAATGGGGTGGGTTTTCTAGGATGCTTTACGGGATCCGTTGCTCTCCTTCGGAGGGTTCGCTCCCTGTGGTAACCTCGTCCAGGGGCCTGCCCCTGAACCGTGTCAGTTTCCCAGACGGTAGTTTGCAAACTTCACTCCGTTCCCCTTTTGTGTTCATCTCCAGTTGGTTGGTGCCTCACTGAGCCCTCGTGAGACACGTAGTGGCAGTGACGATGTGTTGGAATAGCTGTAATAGCAACCGAGGCCTCAAAGTCTCTTTCCACTCTCCCTCCTCCTCCCGCCTCTGTGTCCTGAGTGTCCTATCTCTCAAATATCTGCTCCTATCGCCCCCTCTCCCTTCCAGGCCCTTAGCATCCCTCGCCTACGGGTCAACAGCGGTCCTGACTGGCCTACCCCCTGCTTAACACCCGTCTCTGCCTTGCCATCACCTCTGACTAGCCGATTCCTTCAAGTTCTGTCCTATAAGCCATGCCTGGGAATCTGACCTTTGCCCCTTTATCCAAAAATATCTCTTCCCATACCTACCCAGGGGCCCAACACACTGTTTGGCATCTCTGAGTCTTACACTTAATGGACAGCTCCTTCCGCCTTGAACAGACAGTTCACTCCTATGCCTTCACCCCGTTCGCTTCCTAGAATTTTAAGTGCTCAGCTGATGGTTCACCTCCTCCGGGATGTCTTCCCTGATTACACTGGTCTAGGTCCTCTGCCTTTGCTCCCCATGATGCTCTGTGCTACCTCTGTCCCTCTGCTTCTCCCTCCCGTGATGGTTTGAAACATTTTCCAGCAAACCTTCCCTCTCTTCTCTTCCTACTGTGTGCGTGGCGGGGCATAGATGCCTGCCCCACAGATGCTCACGTACTTTGGACAGCGGGATACAGTAGGCATGTGGAGGCAGAGGCTTGCATGGTGCGGCCTGCACCCTTGTGTTCCTGTGATCCATCGGGGGAAGAGAATGCCTTGAATTGCTGTGGACCCTTTGGTCTGGCTCCGAAAAGAGTACATGGGAAATAGCCCGGACCCAAGCACAGATGACGGGCAGCCCACAGCATGGATGACCAACTGAGCCCAGCCCCAAGCAGCCGGCAAACACGAGAATAAATACTTGCGGTAAGCCAGTGGTTTGTTTAACAGCATTCTGTGGCAGTAGATGATTTATTTTTTACTTGCTTTCTCCCTCTTCGAATCTGCAGGCAACTGAAGGGTAGAGACTGTCTCTTGCATATAAATCTATATCCCCGGCACCCAATATAAGGCTTGGCACATTAAAGAATGCCCGGTATCAGAGAAATACAGATGCCCTATGTTTTCACTCATGTGTGGATCCTGAGAAACTTAACAGAAGACCGTGGGGGAGGGGAAGGGGAAAAAAAGGGAGAGAGGGAGGGAGCCAAAGCATAAGAGACTCTTAAAAACTGAGAACAAACTGAGGGCGGATGGGGGGTGGGAGGGAGGGGAGGGTGGGTGATGGGTATTGAGGAGGGCACCTGTTGGGCTGAGCACTGGGTGTTGTATGGAAACCAATTTGACAATAAATTTCATATAAAAAAATATGAGGCTCGAATACAGTCTTGTCTAAATAAATTAGCATTTCCCCTAAAATCTAAAAGAAAGAAAGAAAGAAAGCCCGATATATGTTTGAAGGGAAAAAGAAGAAGGAAAGGAAAGCAAAGGAAGGAGAGAAGGCAAAGGAAGAAATAAAGAAGGAAAAAAGGAAGGAATGTTGACGTTCTCAGTAAAGCACAAACATCTTTGTTAAAACTGCTTTGTGTTGGCACCTGAATTTAATGATTAAGCCCCATGCCAACGAAACCATCAGGAAAGATCTAGAAAGGAAGAAATGAAAGGAAAACTTATCAAAATGGCCATCTATCAACCTGGATCCATCTCGGAAAGAATGGAAGGAGGATATTTCACCAGCTTTAAGGTTGCCCAACTCCTACAGAGACAGCATTACTCCTGGCAGTGACATCGATCCGTATAATAACATTTCCTTCTGAAGGAGGTGAAGGGGGTGCCGGAGAAGACCAGCCGAGAGCCATGGAGCTCACGGTAGCGACCACGGACGTGGCCTCCTGCTTCCCTCTTACCGTACCTGCTCATCTGGGACAGTAATGACTTTGAGCGCCATATGCAAAATTAAGAGGACGTCGGTGAAAGGAAATTGATGGTGGATAGGTCGCTGTGCTGCAAGTCAGGATTTCACTTACTGATGATTTGGCATGAACTATCTTCCCTAAGCCTTCCATTTGTAGAAATAATTTTTACTTTTTATTTTCATCTTTTCTGGCACCTCAGAGAGCACCAGGGGAAGTTCAGATTTCAGATCCAAATGTTGTTCTGTTCCCAGAGCTATACTTTCTCTAGGCCGGGAAGATGAAATTTTTTTAGCCTCCCTTAGAGGTTCCCTCACTGCTACCAAGATTCCAATGATAATTACCCTGCCTTGAGCACATAGGTCAAGCACTTTACATCAATTATCTCCTGTAGTTCCTCACGACAACACAGGGGAGTTGGGGGGGGCGGGGGAGGGGTGACGAGAGGAGGGAGAGGTACCCGTGTTTCACAGATGAGGAAACCGAGGTTCAGGGAGGTAAGTAACTTGCCTTGGATCCTCTGGTTGGGAACAGACAGAACCGACGTTCGAACGCGGCACTCGTGGAAGGCAGCAGTCAAGTCAAGTTCATTGCCTCCCATAACAAACACGGCCTCTCATCTCTGGCCTCCGTCCCTCCTTAGCAGGAGGAGATGCTCTTGCCAGTCTGAGATGCCACTCACTGACGGGGAAGGCTGTAGCAAACAGCGTGGGGAAATTTAGAATGTTCACTGTCTCACAAAAATTAGCATGTCAAAAAATCTTTCCTTGCCTGCGATAACTCTAGTCTCCAGGGAAACGGGGTTATAATACAATGCCAGTGGCGGGAGACAAAACCTTCATGCGGGTAGATTGCTAAACTCTCAAGCTGCGTTACAGGAGCAAACACAGCCCTGGGGAGAAGAATGTGAGGTCTTTAACCCCAGCGCCGCCGCATAACCCGAGCAAGTCGCTTGCCCCTTCCCAGCCTCATTCTGTTTCCTCCTTTGGAAGATGGAAATGGGGGTTTTTGCTTTGCATCGTCTATAGTAGTAAAAAAAAAAAAAATTGGGAATAGCCTAAGTTCCCGAGAGTAGGGATTGGGCTACGTTTTGACATACGCATATCGTGTCATGGCCATTAAGGAGTGATCGGGTGAAATGCGGGTCTATTTCATGTTTCACGATGTTGCGGGCGCCGTGACGTAGACGCATCGGCCCTTTCATTTTCCCTCAAATCTACCAGGTTTTTGTCAAGTCCGTTTTGGAGATGAGGTGAAGTACTTTGCCCAAAGTCACAGTTAAGAAGAGAAATCAGAATTAAAACCAAGGCGATCTGATGCAGAACTCACTGTACCCACAACATCAGTACGTAGAAATATGGTCTCATTTTAAACTTCGACATGCGAGTTATCAGGTAGAATGGTGATCTGTTACTTAATTGCTATTGTCATAAGCCACCAGCCCCAAAACGTAATGGCTTCCAGTAACGACCAGTTTCTACCGCGGGTCGTAGCATTCTCGCGATTCTGCAGTCCAGGCTGGGCTCAGTGGGGTGGTTCTTCTGTGGATCTTGCCGGTGGCCTTCTAGGTGCTTGTACTCACAGGGCAGGGCAGGTGGGTGCCGGGCTCGGCCGGGAGGCTGGAAGGACTGGGCGCGCTCTCTCTCTCTCCACGTGGTTACTCCAGAAGCATGGGCTTCTTACGCGACTTGGCAGAGCTCCCAAGAAAGCTAAAGTAGAAACTGCCCAGATTTCTTAAAGCTTAGGCCTCCACTTGACCCCGCTTCACTTGCCCACGTTCTATTGGTCAAAGTCAGTCCCGGGACCAGCCCAGGTGCACGCAAGGGGAGGAGACAACACGGGGCATAAATACTGGAATCACGCTAGGCTGGGGCCCCCAGCCTAGGAAGAGAATCCTACTTGTGGGAGAGCACTTTTATAGAAGTACCCAAATGGACATACTTTCAACTGTTAGGAATGTTTGAGATGTTTATCTGGGTCCAGGGAGAGACTATAAGGTCTTTGTCTTCTTATATCGGTCTATCTGTATTTTCCAAATTGTCTAGAGTAAATGCGTGCTAATTGTACGTAAGCAAAATAACCGGGGTTACCTTTGTTTTCAAGAATAAGAAAATAATTGCTTGTCTGTATGGTCCAACCAGAGTCACTGCTTATGCAGCACTTACTATGTGCATACACATGTTAAGTCTTTTCCTTCTCCCAGAAACTACGAGGTGAGATAATAAGCATATTATCCCCATTTCGCAGATGCACAAACTGAGGCACGGTAGCCGCCAGAGCTGAGAATCAAGGCCCAGCAGTCAGGCTCCGGAGCAAAGCTCAGGGCTTGCGTTCCTTCGGGTCCTGGAGCTTCCTGTCCTGCGATGTTCCCTTTTCCTTTTGGGTGCAGCACGGCTCACTGATCTATTCCAGGAAATTAAAACCCGGAAGCCCCCCCATCACCCTAGGACGTCAGCCTAGGGGAACGGCCTGCCTGAGCAGACCTCAAGGTAGAAATCTCTGGACACTTCCTGATGGTCTTCCCCCATCTACTATGAACCATAGTAGCCAACACACAAACTGAGGACTCCCCTCCCTATGCCAACACACCCACAAAGGTGCACACGTGCCTGTGTGGGCAAACACACGTGGAGAGGTATTCATGTATCCACATTCATACGTGTGTGCCTGGCGTGATCTGCACATCCAAGCACACGCAGATGCACAAACATCAGAAGTAAACTCACCACGCATCCGCATACAGGTGTTCACAGGGCAAAAGGATATGTGTGCGTATGCCTACGTCCCCACTCTGCATTTATACAAATCGTGCATTTACTTGCCGTGGGCTCCCACATGTGTGCAGCTATGGGCATTTAGACCCCCCCACACAGCTATGCAAATTCCTACCCTTGCTCGTCTTTCAGATTACTTAACTCCCAGAGAATCTCAAAAAGAGACGGGCTCCGAAATATTCCTTACCTTCACCGGGGAAAAAAAGCAGAACTTTGCATCTATACCTCCAGAGATGGTTTTTATAGGTTGACTCATTCATTCGTTCGTTCGTTCGTTCGTTCATTCATTCATTCAGCAAATATTTATTGAATGCTGGCTATGTGCCAGGCACAGTTCTGGGTGTTGGGTATTCAATATTGAAGAAAACATACCCAGAATTCCTTCAGTCGTGGAGATTACAGCCTGGGTTCCCAGACAGAGAGGCGTCTGGAGCCACAGAGACTCCCCTGAGTTTTCAGAACACAGTCCCGTGGGTATTATCAAAGGAAATTCTATTCTTTCGAGAGTGAGAGCGGCTGGCCAGGCTGTGTCAGTGCTGGATAAAGGCATCAGAAGCCATGCAAAGCTTGGAATGCTCTCCCATAGCCCTGGTGTCATGGGTGGACATGTCCCTATCTGCGGGAGACACGTCCATCGGGCCACAGGATGTAGCCTCAGGGAAGATGAGAGTGGTGGGTAGAGCGAGGTTGAGACAGAGACCCAGGCTGACGGTGGAGGGCAGGTGGACAGAGGAAGAAAGTGAGGATCAATGTGCAAACTGCAGAGATCAGTAGCAGTGGGAACCATCATCTGTGACCAACTAATGGGACCAAGAAAGAGGCTCGTTCCCTTCTTCCTCCTTCTAGTGTATGCTACGCGCCAGGAAGGTGCCCCGTGAGTTCAGCGGCAGAATCTGAGAAACTCAGAGAGCCTAGTGGGTGCCAGGCATTGGCAAAGACAGTGGAATGCAGGAGTCAAGGAAAGAACGAAGTGAATGGAACAGTTTAATGGCCCTAAACCCTTGTTTTTACCAGGCGCTGTTGTATTATTTCATGTAATTTTCACGATTGCCCTTTGACGGTAAAGAAAGGAAGGCACGGACCTTTCCTAAGTTTCTACTAAATAGATGGATGGATAGATGACGAGATAGTGCGTAAAAAATGATAGAGCTGAAAACTCTAAGGAGTTTTATCTGGTTGAGATTGCCCATTCCTGCCCGCTCCAGAAATACTGCGCACCCGAGTTCTGAAATGCCATTTATTTTAAGATGTGCCACGGATTTATTAATAGCTTTTCAGGGGAAAACAAACAACGGATCAGCGCAGGTACACAAATCTCATCACATCAAATACATACATCAAGCGTTAGATAGGTCCCAACGCAGAAGTCTTAACTTGTGGGAAAACAACTGCCTCTGAATCAAGGAGTCGGGGTGTTATATTAGCCATCGGACGCCTAATAATCAAGCGGCATTGGCAGGTTCCCAGCTGACCCTCCACTTCTCCGTTCCTGGTTCCTGCCTCGGCTCTCAGCCTGGGACCTGACTTGTGCTGTCTCTGCTCGCTTTTGCTGTCTCTGTTTCCAGCTAATTGCCCTAGAATGCCCTGCTGCTAGCTGGGGGGCTCTGTGACTTGGGGCAGACCAGGGCACGCACTTGAAAAGGGGAGCAAGATCGCTTCCTTCATCCACTGAATGAAACCCACGCCAGTTGGGATTTCTAAGGAGCAGCCTGGCTCTTCGGGCACCCCACCCCCACCCCCGGGGGTCCCAGCCCATTCATTTGTGATGCTAATCCAGGGGCATCAAAAAGAGGAGCACTTCTTCACACCGGACCCCCAAATAGTTGTCAGAAGCTTCTCCTAGCCTTTTTGTGCAGAAATGGAAGAGGGGAGGGTGTGTTCTAATTCCGGGATTTATAAAATCTTTGTGAGTCACTCTAGCATTGCCAAGTAGTCTTCTTTTCTTTACGTGGCACAGCCCTAGGGTTGAAGGAAACCGTTCCCCTCCCCCCGCCCCCGCCCCGCATGTCTGAGAACCCCTCCGAATGGATTTACTCCCAAGGGCCCCAAAGGATGACGGTACTTGAAACAGACGTACCAGCACTGGAGACGCACTTGACAAAGATTCTCTCCCTGAGCGAGTTCTCTCCTCGACCAGTCCCTGGGCTTTGGGCTTGCGCGTCATCTCTGCATTAATGCTGGCAAGACTCCTGCTAAGTCAAGTGCGCCAGGATCCAGCCCCACCCCGTCCTGGATGCCTGAGGAGGCTCCGAGTCCCGCCCCCCTCCTCCCCGCAGGGTGACCTCTGACCAGCCCGGGCTGCCTTCAGCAAGAACCTGTTACATCATTTAACCCCTGACCCTGGACACATTCTCTTGGTAATTTTCCATCCACTGACCCCACCCCGTTCCTTGGCTCTAAATCTCTACTCTTCCTTGTATTTGGGGTTGAGCCCGATCTCTGCCCCCACTGCAAAATCCCACGCAGCGGTCCCTGTGCCTATCGCCTGCGCCTACCGAATAAGGCCTGCCCTGCCCTTCTTTAACAAGCATCAAGAATAATTGAATAGTGGGTGATGGGTATAGAGGAGGGCACCTTTTGGGATGAGCACTGGGTGTTGTATAGAAACCAATTGGACAATAAATTTCATATATTGAAAAAAAAAAGAATAATTGAATAGTTTTTTCTTTAATGCACGTGGTACATTCTAAAATTTTTTTTAATGCTTATTTTTGAGACAGAGAGAGAGAAAGAGAGAGAGAACAAGCAAGGGAGGGGCAGAGAGAGGGCGACACAGAATCGGAAGCAGGCTCCAGGCTCCAAGCCATCAGCACAGAGCCCGACGCGGGGCTCGAACTCACGGACCGTGAGATCATGACCTGAGCCGAAGTCGGATGCTCAACCGACTGAGCCACCCAGGCGCCCCAGCACGGGGTACACTCTGTGTAGCTCCGGTTATAGTATTCTTTGTAGCGGCCCAAGAAGATGCTGTTGGCTGATGTATGAATCAGGACACATAATGTGCTACCACCTTTTCTTCCTGACGCGTAGATAGAGATGGGTGAATGTTTGAAAAATAACGTTCCGCTTTACTTTTTAAGCTTATTTATTTATTTTGAGAGAGAGAGAGAGAGAGAGAGAGCATGCGAGAGCACAGCGGGGGAGGGACACAGAGAGAGGGCTAGACAGAGAATCCCAAGCAGGCTCTGCGCTGTCAGGGCTTGAACTCACGAACCGTGAGATCACGACATTGACACCAAGAATCAGGAGCTTAACTGCCTGAGCCTCCCAGGCGCCCGAGATATATGAATTTTTATTGAAAAGACTAAGAAGCTAATCGCTTTGACATTCCTGCTCTTTTTACCCCAAGCAACATCGTGTGATGAAGTGATTCCTGGTCTGTGTCAAATACTTGCTTGCACCCCTGGGAACTGTCCCAGGGTCACCCCGGATCCGCCCAGCACTGCGACAGAAGGGTCGCACAGGTGTGTATATGAGCAAGGTTCTTGTCGATGTCACAGCCTTGGTTCGTAGCAAGTGGGTCAGGTTGGGGGAAAGGGTTACAAGTGTCAGACAGAAAGGAAGACCAATCACTTACAGGATTGGCCAGGAAGGACAGTCCAGCAATGAAAAGGCAGGCAGGAACCCGGGACCCACAAAGGTCCACAGGGTCACAGACTCCTTCCAACCGCTCCCAAGAAGGTCTTTCCTCTACCTGTCGAAGTAAGGTGTCCTTGTTTGGCTAGCAGCGAGGCAAGCTGGGGGCTGTGCCCCACTTTTTTAGGGAACCCGCTTTCGAGCACCCTGTATCCAGCGGTATAGGTGGGACTGACCAGACCCATTCTTCCTGAGGTCCTGGGAGAGCCGCGCAACTCAGAACGTGCCCAAGCAGCCAGTGTCACCCTCCACCCCACCCCTGGATGGAGTCCATCCAAGAGGAGGCAGCCTCTTGTGGGAACAGGGAGAGACACTCCATGGGAATGGCTAAAGCAGGTTGTCCCGTGAGATAACCAATCGACAAATGAACGAAGGACCTGCCTGAGACTGTCCTGGAGAATCTGGGTGAAAACACCGCAGATCAGTGTCCCTTCCACGCCTTAGACGACACGTGTGAATACCCAGCAAGCTCAGGTGGGTGCTGAAGAGTGTCGGTGGGGGGGATATGTATTCAGCTTCTGCTCCGAAGTCAGGGAACCTTTTAATGGTCCGCGTCCCTGGGTGATCATTCCTTCCTCCCCCAAACAATGGAAGGCTGGGGCTCTCTGCACCCCCTTTAATCCATGTAGCTCATCCCTTAGGAGCTATTATGTAATCCCTCTGGGGGGGACATAATGCCTTAATCCTGAGAAAATGCACCTGCCTATAAAAGCAATTAAGTAGAAATGCTCACGGTAGATTTCCAAGCAACGTAGCTCAAGGGGGCTTTCAGTAGCCCAGAGAGGACTCCACGAAAGAAGCTGTTGAAACTGCCGCAGCATAAAGCATTCCTGCTGTCCTTGTGTGAGTATCTCGTCCCCCAAACCCCTCTCCCAGGTCTGCAGGGAATCACCACCTTCCCCCAGGCGGAGGCAGATGGAGGTTCCGCTCTCCCCTTCCAGGCCAGCTCTCGTAGATTTCCAAGGGCGGGCGGAGGCTCCCTGTGACCCCAAGGATCAGCCCCTTCCAGTGCTGGGTCACCAAGCCAGGACCACCCATTCTTGCTAGCTCAGCCAGAACTTGGTAAAGATGAATCAGTGGTTGGAGCCTGTTCGCTGGGAATACCTCCCCACCCCCCAACCCCGCCCCCGCCTTCACTGCTGGCTCAGCCTCTAGTGAATGTTTCCATTAGAACTCGCCCTACAGGGTCGTAGCGATGCGGTAATCACATGGATGGGAGTAACGCGCACTTACCGAACCTTTGCCTTCTTCTGGGAACTCTTCTGAGCACCTTATGACATGAATTCGTTTCCTCCTTACACCTGCCCCGTGAGACAGGGACAGTTATTAGCATTCCCACCCACCCATCCAACGTGCCCAAGATAAAACGGAGACACAGAGAGGTTGAGCGGCTTGCATGAGATCACACAGCAAGGGGCTGGAGGAAGCGGGACGTAGAATTGGCTTTAGGACTTGCTCTTCCAGCCACGAGGCTAGCCTGTCTCCGGGAGACGATGGCCTTTGCTGTCAGCGTGTGCCTCTAGGTAGTCCGTTTCTTACCTGCAGCACTTTTGGCTGTGCTCTCTGCACCCCATGTTGGCCCCTGCCTAGAACCCAGCCATTTTCCCTTCTCAAATAGCTAATGAAGTTCACACTTTAGCACTTCCCCGATAAAGATGGTCACACTAGACCCCCGTCCTGACTGCCCTGGGGCCAGGCACCAGACAGCTGGGGGTTGCCCCTACCTCCCAGAGCCCACCGAAGGCATCAGCCAATCCACAAGGGAGCCCAGAAATCTAGCTCGCCCCCCTCCACCTGCCGTATGTAAGCCGCCCCCTATGGCTCCAGCTTGCTGCTACCCTGCCTCTGTGTGGCCCTGCAGCCTCCTGTCGAGACAGAGGAGGGAAAGAGAAAGGGGAGTCGGGGGGAGAAAGAGAGACTGGCCGGGGCGGGGAGGGGGGCAGGAGTTGGGAAAGCAAACGATGTGGCTCCAGAAGACACAGCGGGCGACAGGCCGCGTGACTGTCGCCTGGCCACACCTTCCGAGACCGGGACGCACAGAAGGGAACATTTAATACCGTCAAGACCACAAGGCTCTGAGTGGCACCAGCAGCAGCCACTGGTACGTGTTCCCCTGTGGGTCTTTCCGGAACAGCAGAGAGGGAAGCGGTTCCCGTTCCTGGCTCACACCCAGGAAGAGAGCAGAAGTGCTTTTAGGCTCTGTGTGCCCAGCGTGAGCCGGGGGTGGGCACGGATTTTCCCTCCGTCCTCACCAGGACGTGTGAGTCCTTGACCAACAATCAGAGATGTTGAATGACTCCTTTAAAACAATTGGATTGCTCTCGGGGCGCCAGGGTGGCTCAGTCGGTGAAGCATCCGACTCTCGATCTCAGCTCAGGTCTGGATCTCGGGGTCGCGAGTTCAAGCCCCGGGTTGGGCTCAGAGCTGGGTGTGGAGCCTACTTAAAAAAAAAAATTTTAAAAACCCAGAAAGCTATCATTAAGTGTGGATGCCAGGATTCGAAGCCCAGAGGTACCTCCCTCTGCACCCTTCTGTGAAGGCTGGTACGTCCTACCCACGGCTAAGCCTGTTGTCCCAGGGCCCGTGGGCGTGGTACCCTCGTGTCTCTGGGGTGAGTGGGTGAGAGGCAGAACCAAACGTTCCATCCACCGCTCTCACCAAGGTTGTTCTTCGTAATCAGTCTCTCCGGAGGAATGTTGATAACCCAAGAAACATTTGCCTCCTCGCTGGGCTCCAGCTGCCTGCCCGAGGAAGTCTGGTTCGTCCCCCACCCTGGACCCCCGCTTTATTCTCAATCTACGTTCACTGGCCTCCTGAGTTCAATGGCTGCTGCTCATTTTGCATAGCTGAAGGGATGACGGAAGCTTCTTACCTGGACCCCCCCCCCCCCCCCGGCGTCCCCACTCCTGGACCCCCTGAGGGCATCCTACCAGGGAAAGGAGTAATAGGCAGGACTTCCAATGTCAATTTTCATCCCCTCTCAGGATGGAGTCGAGAATGTCTGCGTCGCCTCTAGGCCCCCGCCCCCTGCTACCTTCTCCCGTTGGCTCTCTGTTGACTCAACCCATGAGAATTGGATTAAACCCCATCCCAATGTCTGGTGCAGAGGCAGAATAGCATAGGAATAAAGGAGAATTTGGAACGAGCCAGATAGGTCTGGCCAAGATTCTTCTACCCACGCTAAACTCCTCTCAGCTTTATCGTCCTCTCCAGTAAAATGGTAACGGTAGGACTACCTATCTCGGAAGTTTGTCGTGAGGATCCAATGAGATCATGTATGTCTTTACACGTTGTGTTTGTCGGATGCTACAGTGGCCTAACCAAGAGAGGTAGATTTTTCTCGTTAAATACGATACACAGAGGTAGTCGGGACATGATACCAATCACCGCCAAGGCTCAGATTCTTTTGTTTTCCTGGACTGCCACTCTTAGCATGAATGTCTTTTCCTCTTGATCGCAAGATGGCTGCTGCCGCCTGACCATCATATCCACGTTCCGGGCAGATAGAGTAGCTTTCCTGGAAACACCGTCAAGCAGACTTCCATCCTGACCTCATCGCGTGGCCACCTTTGGCCGATATCGGCGATATCGGTAGGACGTTAGACAGTTCCTGACACATGGTAATGCCTGCTGAGGCTCAGTTAGCTCTTCCGAAGGCGATAACAATGTATGATTTTTACACGATCCTGGCTCCTCTTGGAGCTGGGACCTAACCCTGAAGCCACAGTCCCATTTATATCCAGGCCTTGTCATCTTCATGAGCTCCCGTCACCCAAGAATGGGGCTCTGAGTCACCCGCCCAAGATCGGTGAGTGCTGTGGGCTGAAGTGTCCACAAGGGTCACTGCACAGCCCCTGGGTCCCATCTCTTGCTTCCGTGCACTGCCCCCTTGTCTGATTGTCCTAGGGTGTCTCTTGGACCATCCAGCCACCAGCCAGGCACGTGCGTTCTCTTGGAGGTTACTAATAAAGCCTGGATGAAAAGCAGGGCCCCTACCAGTGGCTCTCGGCCTTTCTATCTCGGGAATCGCACAGAAGCTGGCAGGTTCTCTTTATTCGGGCGCTCTCCAGTCTTGGTTCCAGCCACATGCCTCCCTCACCAAGGAGCCAGTTTCCCAGCGAGAGCAATCCCTGTGCAAACATCGTTGCAACAAACATCCATTTCCCAGCTTCCCTGGGTAGGAGTTTCTTTAAAGTATAAACCTGGAAGCGAAAGGGCGTGGCCACTGGGTACTCCCCTCTTTAACCTCGCTGTATATATCCGAATTGCTTACCAAAGTCGACGTTCACGTTGACAGTTACACCGGCGACAGATAAGATAATTGGTTTCGCAGCATCCTCGCCAGCACCTAATATTGTTGGACCTTTTATTTATTTTTTATTTGTTTTTGTTGGACTCTTCACTGTTTGGAAACACCAAGTCCTTAAGATGGGGCTCCTTCGACGTGGAACTTTACATCTTCATGATTACCGAGGGGAGGGACATCTTTTTACGAGTTTCCCAGCCACTCATGCCCTGTAAACTCTCCAAGGCACTGTGCCTGTATAACCGTGTTCTCCAGTGCAGAACTGTGGATTTTGATCTGTGGAGGAGAAAATTCCATTTGTCCGTGAGACCCAGCCCTACCTGGGTGCAGTAAAAACATAGTTTGCTAACAAGAGCCCGTGAATCTGCACTGGGGTCCTCTGAGCTAGGACTCAGGGATCGAGGTCCAAGGAAGGAGTGTCCAGGGGTGAGCCAGGTACAGAGGCAACGAAGCAACCAGAATTCCAAACCCGGAGCCGTCAGCAGAACAGGACTCAGTTTATAAATACTGGACCGTAGCCAGGGTCCAAACAGCGTTCTAGGAGACCAAAGCTGAATGGGAAATGAAAGGTGAATTATAAATCAGGCTCCAGGCAAAAGAGAAAACTGGGGAGGGAGGGCACGAGGCAGCCAGGAGCCAAAGATTCTGTCTCCGTCCAAACAGGGAAGCACCCCCTGAACCATGGTGCGATAATTCACAAGGGAAAGGTTGTCGGAGCAGGAGAACAGCACTTACGGGGTAGGGATGGGGGGTGGGGAGAAACCTGCCTGGAGCAGGTCTTGTGGGCCGTACCTGGAGGAGCAGGAGCCTGGAAGGACCAGGATGGTGAGGATCCGTTGGTTAGACGAGAGGACCATCAACTCTCTCCTCTTGCTCACTGTGAGCCCCTACTGCATTTGGGGTGATCATGGACCGGTGAAAATACTCCTTTTCCAACCCTCGCTTTGCAACTAGGCTTGGCCAATGAGTTGCTAGCAGAAATCACCAAGTGGAGCTTCTGGGAAATCTGTTTAACAGGGGCTTACTCGGGAGGGATAGATGTTTGCCTCTTGCTTTTTCTCTTCTTGCTTGGAACGGGCCACGAAGGCTGGAGCTCTGGCAGCCATGGCATGACTTTGAGGATAGTGGACTAGAAAACAGAAGATCCCTAATGACGTTGGAAACCAGCACACCAACCCCAAACTACTTACGTCTGGAGTTCTTTTATGTGAAGGAATACGCTCTGGGTTTAAAGCCCTGTAAATGGGTCTCTGTTAGTAGAAAGGGCAGAGATTTGCCGGGACGTCTGCATACTTGACTATTTGGGGGAAGGGGGGGGTGTTAATGACAGAGCAGGATAGATACAAAGTTTCATTAAATAACCAAACAATGCATCAGCAAAGGCTGCAATTCTTTTCCCAGTCTGTAACCTTATTTTTCTTCTTCTTCTTTTATTTGAGAGCGAGAGAATGAGCACAGGAGAAGGGAAGAGAGAGAGGGGGAGAGAGAATCCCAGCAGATTCCATGCTCAGCACAGAGCCCGATGCAGGGCTCGATACCACGACTCTGGGATCACGACCTGAGCCAGTATCCAGAGTCAGACGCTCAACCGACTGAGACACCCAGGCGCCCCAAGCTCTGCACCTTTCAATGTAACGCCACACTGGGTCAGGTCATTAGCAGTCGAGGATTTCTAAACAGACATGATCACATGGCTTTAGAAATCTCTCCGGCCTTCCGAGTCCAATTCGGGGGTGTTCCCATCTTTTCCTTTCGCAGGTGGAGAAACCGGGCTGTGGGTAGAGGACATTATTTGCGCAAGGTTACAGAGCAACGTATCAAAGCTAGGTTTCCAGTATCCGTGCCGACTTCCCGTCCCTTGTGCCGTCTCTCCCTACCTCTAAAATAAGAATATTGCAGTGGATTGCCTTCCAAATACTATTGCTTTATTATCCTAAAGGAACCAGCCTCCTGAGTATCAAGCAAGCCCCGCCTGCATATTGGGCACTGTTTCCATAGACATAACCCTCCCGTTGCTACAGGAATTCTGGCATCCCTTCAAGTTCATTAAAACGGGATTTTTGCCGCATTTACCTTGTGCCAGAGCAATAACCATTTCACTCTGGGAAAATTTGCTCTCAAGGAATTTCCACGTCTTATTGTTGGTTGGATGTAACGATCTGCCCCAAAATGTGGCGCTAAGAGCTTTCTTATGTTTAAAATGAAAAGCCAGCCAAGCATTCGTCCTGAACATCTTTGGCCAGTACCCATGCTCTCCGGTCCTGGTTGGCTTTGATGTCCCGCCCTGCTCCTGACCCACCCCCATCCTGGGATGGTTCAGGTCACCCTAGAGTATGACCTTCTGTGACCGGCCTCGAAGTGAAATTCCCTGGCCTTGTGGGGGGAGGGAACAGGGGCCGGGTGGTTTGGACTGTGCTAGTTTAGGTGGACATTTGTGTGATCCGAGAACCGAGTCCCAAGGGAAAAATCGTCCCTGTGTTTATTCTGAAAGATCTCCTTCCCGAGCCCTCTGGGACTGTGACATTTGCGCCTCGGGCGGAAATCGGATATTCACCCTGGAAGCCACTTTCCACAGTTCTGGGAGGTCGGCTCTTTTGGAAGAATCGGAGACGAGGTCAAGAGTGAAGGGAGAGGTGCTAAGAGACCCCTGGTTGCCCACCAGCTGGAGGAAAGGTAGAGGAAGGACGGGAGGACAGTGGGACAAAACTGGAAGGGATACAGGCTGCACCTGCCCACCGTCTTTATCCACTAGACACGGGGCTTGGAGTCTGGTCAAACAGGCTGAGATCCACGAGGGTACCAGGATCAGGCTCCGGGGCCTGGATTCTAGGTAGCTCAGTCTGTTAGGACCTGCTTATAGGCGAGGGGGTCTTGTCCTATCACAGATCCCAGCCCAGATGCCTGGAGCCTGCAGGCGGGAAGCGTAACTGATTGGGGGCGGAGCTCTATGGTGATGGAGATTATTGCAAACCGGAGAATGTGAGCCCAATGACCCGTTTGCTAACACGACAGTCTGGCTAGATACAACACAGTGCCGCGCAGACTAACGAACGGTGACCTCCGATGAATGAGGAGTTTGGGGGGAAAGGCAGGGGACCTTGCGACGTGGAGCCCGCCTGGGTCCCCAGGCGTTGTACTTGGGGTCCTAGACCCAGCATCCGATGGGCATCGCGAGGTCAGAAGGGCGAGATTCGGCACCCGTTCAGTCGCGGGTTCATTTAACACTTCCCGATGGGCTACTCTGTGTCAGGTCATGTGCTGGGCGCTGGAGACACCGAGGTAGACAAGGAGACGGCAGTGGATGTGGGGTCGGGGAGGGCGGCTTCATTCCAGCACCGCCGGGCAGGGACTGAGGCCACTGACCAAGTCGGCTCGGGGTGGGAAAAACAGGCAAACCCATCGGTGGAGTCGGGCTCCGGGATCTGAGCAAGGCTGATAACAGGAGTCTCTGGTCGGGAATTCTGCTCCCCGGACAAAACCAGGGCGGGGCTGTGCAGCCGGGTTTGGCCAAGTGAGGGAGGCGGGTCCAATTAAAGTAGCCGCTGCAGGAATTTAATAAGCAGGGGAACGTTTACAGAGACAGCTCCCTATTGGAGAACATGGCCTCGTTTCTGAGATTTGAAACGTTTGATGTTGTTCTGACTCTGTTCCGAGTTCCCAGCCAGCTCTGCAGAGGGCCCACATCCCAAGGAGCCTCCTTTGAAGGAGCCAGGCTGTCAATGGAGTTATACTAATTAGGCAACCAGAGTGGCCTCAAATGCCTGTCCTCATTTGCAATTCAGTGTGTCTATAATTTGCCAAAAAAAGAAAAAAAAAAAAAAAGAAAGAAATAGTCCTCTCTGTAAAATTATTTCCAGGTTGGTGAGGGAGACGGCCTCGGTCACCATTTATGAAGCACTTAAAGTACCGGGCTAAAACGTCCTCGTGGGTGATGAGGGGGGCATTATAGTTTTGATCCCATCTTGCAGATGGGGAACTAGAGTTCAGGAAGGTGAAATACTCACCCCACAGCCACCCAGCTCGTAAGGGACAAAGCCCGGGTTTCCGTCCACCAGTCATTTATAACGGTGGTTCTCAGCCAGGGTGACTGTCCCTCAGGAGACATGCGACATTTTTCATTGTCACCGCGTGGGGTGGGGGATGTTCTTGGCATCTCGTGAGTAGGGGTTAGAGCTGCTCCTGGACCCCCTGCAGTGCACAGGGCAACCCCCCCCCTCCACAACACAGAATTATCTGGCCCCAAAGGTCAATCGTGGTGAGTCAAGATTGAGAAAGCCTGATATCGCCCAAAAGAGCAGGTTTTAAATCTGCTGGCCTGACAGCAATTGCATGGTTTGGGGGAACTTTTCTGAGGCTCATTTAACATCTTTAAAACGGAAGGTGTGACGAATATAAAAGATAGCATGTGAAAGTAACGCTCTTTGCTCTCTCTCTAGGTGGATAGATAGATAGATAGATAGATAGATAACATATTTCTTTTTGCCTTTCTCTCCGGAACTAATGAAGTGCATGTACATTACAGGAAGTCAAAGATTGGGATAAGTCTGAACTGCATTGCTCGGTTCCATAAACCACAGCCCTGGCAGCCAGTGCCTTGCACCAAGAAAGCCTTCAGCCTCAGGATGGAAATCATGCAACCTTAGTGTCCAGGGAGGGTCTTAGAGATCAGCATTCAACCCCGTTTACTGATGGAGGTACCAAGGCTCAGAATGTACGTCACAGATATCTATCTGTTTCTTTGCCTTTCCAGCTTGCAGCCCCCCTTTTGGGAACAATACCTTCACCTCCCTTGGGGAAACATCCTTCCCTGGTCACAGTGATGTGATTAGGGTGAGAGTGACCCCTGATTCCAGGAATAGACACATGACACTGGCTTGGCCAATCAGAATGTTCCATCTCCCCGGCCTTAACAATTGGTTCAGGAATGTGCACATGACCCACTTTGGGCCAATGAGAATAGATATGACTTCTTCTGGACTTGTTGCCTCCGAGCTATGAGAATGGAAAATCCATAGAGAAAGTCCGCTCAGACTCACGACATCCCAGACTGAGCAGTACCGGGAAACAGAGAAAGGGAATACAAGCGCTCTAGCCCTGGGCATCTTGTTTGAGCCTCTGGATCCAGCCACGCCTGAGGCTCCGTCTTTTCATTTACGGGAGTGTCCAAGAAATTCTTTTTCGCTTAAGACAGTTGCAACTGAACTTGTTTCGTGGTAACACATGACCCGAGGTGAAATCAAGAGTCAGACACTCAACCGATCGAGCCACCCCAGCGTCCCTGCCACTGTCCTCATGGTATAAAACTATCACAGGGTAGTTTTACCCATGGTTTGTTTGCTTTATTTTATTTTTTCACCAATCTGCATTCTGGGCGGGGCGGGGGCAACTTGTCTCTGCTCTACTGAGTCTCAGTGGGGGCAGCTCAGAGGGAAGGGGTGCCGGAGTCACCTAGAGACTCATACGCCTGGCGTCCGGCCTGGGAAGCCTCGGACAGCTGGGCCCCCTGACATCTCTTAGGGTGGGTTGCTCCAGCCCAGCACCTTCAGGCTCACCGACTCCTCGCATAGCGGTTCAGGACTCCAGAGGCGTGTGTCTGTCCCGTGAGCGAGTGCCAGGCTCAGAGGTCACTGCTTCTCTCGCACCCAAACCCGCCCCGATTCAGGGAGCCAAGCGGGACCTCACCTGTCAGTGGAGACCTGACAGGGGAATAATGGTGCCAGGAGATGTTTTCTGCTTGATCTTGACATTCATAATAAATGAGATACAGCATATGCCCTCTTTTGTGGCCACCGTCTTTCGCACAACACTCTATTTACGAGATGCACTGTATCTGCGTTTCGTCCATGCCTATTTGTTACGGGCTGAAGGTTTGTGTCCCCCACAAATTCATGTGTTGAAATTCTGAGCCCCAAGGCGACGGCATTTGGAAGGAGAGGCTTTGGGAGAGGATTGGGTCATGCGGCTGGAACGCTGCTGAATGGGATTGGCTCCATAATGAAAGGGACCCCAGACACTTCTCCTATGGTCTTTCTTGTCCTGCAAGGACACAGCAGGAACACGGAAGCGAACCAGGAAATGAGCTGTCACCTGATGTTGAATCTGCTGGTGCCCTACCCTTGAACTTCCCAGCCTCCAGAGGTGGGAGAAGTAAATGCTTGCTGTTTAAGCCCTCGGTCGAGGGTGTTTGGTTATCGCAGCCTGAACGGACTGAGACGGCATTGCTATACGGCATCCTACCGTGTGACCGCACCACAGAACCTTATCCCTCGCAGTGTGGTAGACATTTGGAACCTTGTCGGGTGGGCGGTCACGAGTGGTGCCCCTACGCGGATTCTCGTGTGTGTCTTTTGGTGTTTTTGGGTACACGTTTCTGTGAAAAGGCCAGGTCCTGGGGTATACGTACACTCACCTTAGGGGATTCTGACACGTAGTTTTCTTTGGTGGTGGTTGTGCAAAGGCACACGCTTTCCCAGCAGTGCAGGAGGGTCCCGGCTGCCCCAGGTCCTGGCCGACACTGGTCTTTTCTGTCTTGTTTCAACCGCTCTGGTGGCTGTGACAATCTGGCATGCTTCCAACAGTATCAGTCCTTTCTGACCCGAGGCCATGCCGCACGTTCACGTAGAGGTTCAAAAAAGTTTGCAGACGAAAGGATGTTTGCCTGGCTCTGACTGAGCCACCCTGGACTCCTGCAGGAACTGTCAACATGAACTTCTAGAGCCCGACTGTGGAGTCAGATTGATGGATGTCCCCCCGTGGGGTTAGTATGGTGACGCATCTATCAACATCTTTGCTGCCCCTGCTATGTATTTTTTATCCCGTGGCCTGTCATTCTGCTCAACTCAGACCGCGAGACTTTCATAGCCTCAGGGAAGGGTTTTAGAGCAGGAAAAGCAGAGAAAAGTGCTTTTGGAGTTTCAAAAGCCAGAGCTTTTGGAAGACTACAAGATCGGAATAATCTCCCCCCCCCCCCCCCACCCTGCAAACTTCTGGGAGCAGGGGTGTGGTCAGCAAAACCGGAGCCCCCACCAAGATGTCCGTGTTCTAATCCCCGGAGCCTGTGAATGTGTTACGTTCCGTGGCCAAAGGGACTTTGGGGATGTGATCCAGCTGAGGATCTTGCAATGGGCAATTACTCCAGATGGTGCAGGTGGGCTCAATGCCATCACAGGGGACCGTGAGGGAGACGGGAGACTCAGACTCCGAGAAGAAGAGGGGACGATGCGAAGAGGCAGAGGTCAGAGCGACGGTTGCTGGCCCGAATATGGAGGAGAGGCCATGAGCCGAGGAAGGAGACGGCTTCTCCAGGTCAGGAAAGGCCAGGAAACCAATTCTTGCCTGACGTCTTCAGGAGGAATACGATCCTGTCACCTTTTGATTTTAGCCCAGTGAGGACCCTTTTGGACCCCTGACCTCCCACCAAACTGTCCGATAATGTGTTTGTGTTCTTCTAAGCCAGGGAGTCTGTGCTGATGCGTCGTACAAGGGATAGGACGCTGACCCTGGGGTCGAGGTAAGTAGAGCTCAGGGGAAAACAAAGCAAGACTGGAGGGTTCCTCCTTGAGAGGAAGAGCTGTCGAGGCTCAGGGGCCAAGTAGGGCTGAGTCCGTATCTACAAACCCAATGTCCATCTCACCCAGAGCGAAGGTCAGGGCAGCACTGAACGACCTACTGACTGTCCAGAACATTGGCATCCATCCATGATTCAACCTACACACCGTTTGGCTCTGTCTGGACAATCGTCTCCCTTTCCCCAACCGAGGGGCCCATCTGCTTCATTTCTGAGGAGACATGAAAGCTAGCCCTGACCCTGACATCTGTGGGGTGCTCCTCCACCCCCCCCGCACCGTGTGGGAGGAGACAGGCCACGGTCAACATATTGCCCATTGCAACGGAAAAGCGTCGAGACCAAAGGAAGTACGAGTCAGGTGGTCTTGTCTCGCTTTCAGCTGGCCCCGTGCGTCATTTCAGCATTCAAGAGAGAAAACCCGGTGGGACCTTCTCAACAACCAAACAAGAATGGAAACAAACCAAAAACGCTGCAAGTCGGGGTGGTCTCCAGCGTGAGTCTGGCCCCACACCGTCATCGTGTGTTGGGGAAGGGGTAGGACCAAGACTTCGCAGAGACGTGACCCTCAGCACGGAGCTGGGTGGGTACAGGCTGGCATGCGGCCACCTCGTTTCTGGTGGAGACTTTTTTACACTTCACCACACCTGCCCAGGGTCATATTTTAAACTCACACGCTTATTCTTGTCGTTGTTTTTACCGAACTACGAGCAATGCAACATGATTATAAATCTCAGAGGCACGGACTGGCATTTCTTTGAAGCTTTGGGTTTTTTTTTGTTTGTTTTTTGGGTTTTTTTTTCCCCCATCTAACGGATGTAGCAAGCCCACAGTGTTTTAATATGTATCGCACCTTTATTTGATTTCATGGACAATTGGTTCTTTCACAAAGCAAAAGAAGACGAAGGAAGTCCGTTAGGATGTAGGAGGCCAGCCTGCGGGTCCCAGCTCCCCATGTACTGACATGCTCTCAGCGGGGCTCTCGGGGGTGCATCCCTGACGACCAACACTGAAAATCTGGGCACCATGGGGGAGACCAGCAGGTCACTGCTACCTGGCCTCCGGAGGGCAAGAGAAGCCAGGTGTTCCAGCTGGAAGGGTATTTCTCGACAACATGGGAGAGTTAAGAGTAAGGGGAAATCAGTTTGTTGAGAAAGGCAGTAATGGGATGGACGAAGGAGGGCAGATCAGCATCACCATTGTCTCCCGTGACTGGAGGTCAGAAATTCATACTGGATACGGGTACCATTTTTAGGAGAGCGGAGAGGAGTTGCTTCCAGCGTAGCTGCACAGATCGTCCCTCTGAAAACTCGCGAAAGGAAAGGCCTCTTCCCAGCTGAATAGAATCGAAGCATGAAGAATGATAACAATGCAAAAGCATCCATTAACATCGATCAAACACTTACTGGGTTGCAGATGGTCTACTAAGAATTCTCATGCATTATTTTACCTACCTTACGAGGTAGGTGCCATTATCATCCCGACCCTACAGGTCTGAAGAGGGAGGCCTGGAGGGATTAAGACACAGCCAAGGACACCAGTCTGCAGGTGGATGGCCTGGGATTTAAGTTGAAGCAGTGTGGCCCCAAAGTCCATGACCTTGACCATCATGCTATCCTCCTTCTTTCCACATGGGGTTAGCCCATCCCCATTTTAAAGGCTCAGAAACTGAGGCTCAGAATACTCTAAGTGAAGGTCATTGGAGGTAGGGCCCAGCTCAGCTCAATCTGGATTATTGCCGGGATTTCTTGGAAAGACACCTCCTCTCCCCACTTGGGTTGCTAAGCTGGTTGGTTGTAGGTTGGCCCCAAAGTATTGGACCACCTTATACCGTCTGAAAGTTTAACCATCCCCTAGGAAAGCCGGGTTCTGAGGTGCTTTGGGGTCAGGAATGCCCCAAGACAGTTCTACTTCCATAATCTCATGAAATCACTCATTGGCTTAATTCAATGTGAGTTGGCAGGTGCCTATATTCTGTCTGCCATCTGGATTCCTAGACGTACCCCCTCCAGCGCGGTCCCTGCCCCAAGAGGCTGAGCTGCGTGGACTTCATTGCCAGCTCCCGAGGCTTTCGGCTTCCAGTAGAATCTGGCTGACGGAGCACACTGGCCGGAGGTCGGAGGAAGGGGGAGGGTGAGGCCGGAGGTTCATTCCCTGACTGTGGCTGCACAGAGTGGGCTGGATGGCGTCAACCAAAGGTAGCAGGTGGCCCCTCCCCCCCTCCCCTTCTCTTTCTCTGTCTCTCCCCCGCCCCCGGCCCCTGCCCCGGGATCTGGTGACAGCTCCTTTCTCTTGCCCCTCCAGGCCCAGCTGCTTTGTACTTTTGTAAATAGTTCCTTTGTTAAACGCTATTCATATCTCCCCAGTTGAGTGTCCCATCTGCTTCCAGCTGGGACCATGACTGACACAGACGGCTTTCTGTCACTTACAACCAATAATCTCAATTATCCCAGGAAATAAAATACTTCAAGGACTACTTTCAGGCAAACGTGGTATCAAGCCCCTCATTTGCTTGACGTCGTTCATGGCTCATGGTAAACCGGCTTGGCTCATCATGCAAGTTGTCCCAAAGTGCCTCAGTTGACCTTCCTGGCCAATGGCTATTACACCTGCCAACACGGAATTAATCTGTGGCCTCTTCCCATGGGCGATTGCTTCTAGGTGCCTTTACGAGGCACGTTGCCTTTCTTGATGCCTTCCTAGTCCTCAAAAGCCACCTCCTCCTTGAAGCCCTCTTTGCTACATTACTCCCCCAAGCAGTGTGTGTCTTTGTTCTCAGTTGAATCACCCTGGCCATCCTCAAGCAGAGGGCTTCCTGGTCCTTCCTCTATCCCTGATGCTTAGAATAGTGCCTGACAGGTAGCAAGCAGCTACTTGGTGACAAGCATTTGAGGCAGCCTCACAATCAGGAAGAGGGAAGGGAAGCAGGAAGGGAGGGAGAGATTGAAGTTACTTATCGGAACCCAGAGTTAATCTTCAATTATGGCGTCATTTGTATTAGGAAGCTCTCAGGGCTTCTGAACACAAAAACTTACCTGTGGGGAGCGGAGCCCATTTCTACCACCTCAATTGAAATGAATTTTCTTTCTTTCTTCTTTTTGGGGGGGGGGGGTGGAGGAGCAGAAGGAGAGGGAGAGAGAGAGAGAATCTGAAGCAGCTTCCACACTCAGCATGGAACCCGATCTCACAACCTCGAGACCATGACCTGAGATGAAATCAAGAGTTGGATGCTTTGGGTGCCCGGGTGGCTCAGTCGGTTGAGCGTCTGACTTCGGCTCAGGTCATGGGCTCGCAGTTCGGAGGTTCGTGCTGACAGCTAAGATTCTGTGCTTCTCTCTCTCTCTGCCCCTCCTCTGCTCACACTCTGCCTCTCTCAAAAATAAACATTTAAAAATTAATTAAAAAAAGAGTTGGACCCTTAAGCAACTGAGCCACCAGGTGCCCCCTTGAATTTTCTTTTCTTTTCTTTTCTTTTTTTGCATGCTAATTCTACATCAAGAAGTCATTCCCATAGACTCTGACCAGTGTCCTTGTTGGCAATTGTTTCCTCTCCTATCGACACGCAGAGCCTGGCCCCCTCTGGGGGGAGCAGAGACCCCCAAGATCACCAGACCACAGATTCCCCAGTCATGGCCCAGCCTCCTGGATTCCACCCTGCCCTTTAAGCCAGCCAGGAGAAGCAGACGGAAGAAAGACGCCCTCCCCAGCCCCCTCCCTGCATCCGTCAGCCCGGCCTCATGCGGAGGACAACGCCTGCTCTCCGCACCACCAA
This sequence comes from Prionailurus viverrinus, assembly GCF_022837055.1. Lineage (NCBI taxonomy): Eukaryota > Metazoa > Chordata > Mammalia > Carnivora > Felidae > Prionailurus > Prionailurus viverrinus. Next base: position 20,894,019 of record NC_062576.1, on the reverse strand, counting down.
ATGCCAAGCCATTGATTGACTGCAACACTCGATTTCAACCCAGCAGAGGACCTGGCAGCCCTTTGATCAATATTTTCCACAACAGACCACTTCCCTATGATAAATGCACTAGTTGAGAAGAGGAACAGATTAACTTTTCAGTGCGGATGGCAGGCAGCAAGGAGGAAAAAGATGGCTCAATTCTTTCGGGAAAAGAGGATGGGGTCTATTTTCCGAGCTCCCTGCGACCATATTTCAGCCGCGAGAGAACCGTGAATGAGAAAGCTCGTTCCTAAAGGGTCTGGGGAATGCCCACTGTCAAAGCAAACCGGAGGCCGCCACCCCCCTACCTGTGTTGGACTCAGAGGAAGCAAGCGAGAAGCAAAGGTAACAGAGAGAGAATGGGAAAGATTATATATGTTCTCTGGATTCTCAGGGCAGCTGAAGGATGAGGGCCAGGAGGAGCGGTGGCGTGGAAAGTGCACGCAAAGGGAAGATGGAAGTCCGGGGAAGTGTTCTGTCCCCTCCCCGTAAATCCTTCTCCCTGACACGCAGCGCGGGGAACGAGGTGATTCTCCACGGCGATGGAACTGCGATTGCATCAGAGATCCTCCAGCCCCACAGACGGCGGGAGGGGCCCTCGAACAACACCAGGAAAGGTGCTGAGGGCTGAAGCGCTCAGACCAGGAGCCCCGGGAGCCCCGGGGGCCTGGAGTGCACACCCCGCGGCTGAGCTGAGGCGCTCCGGTGAGATCCAGCACGGAGAAATCACAGTGGCCACATCCCTCCATCCGTTTAAAACTATTCGGCCCTGTGCCAAGTATGTGCTTGCTAGGCACCGTGGGTCAGGAGGGAGCCAGCAAGACTCAGACTCTGTGGTCAAGTTGCTTAATGAACGACGCTTGCGGTAATGACTGACAAGGAGTAAGCATCCCTTCCCTGCAGGCTGGGTGCTCAGCTCTACGCATTGTATCATTTTGTGCTCCTCATGTCCTTACCCTCCTTGTACAGATGAGGAAAGCGACACTTGGAGATGCGAGCTGGCTTTCCCGAGGGCACACAGCTCGTGCGTGACAGGGCCGGAAGTCAGCGCCCCCGGCATTGTGACTCTGGCGCATTACATAAGAGTTGCATAAAGTGGGCGGGTGCAGACTGGTTCCCAGGGGCAGACAGGTCACACCGTCCGAGGAGAGTCAGGAAAGCTTCCCAGAGGAGGTGGCAGCTCCTTTTGTTATTGAAGGACAGGTTGGGTTTGAACAGGTGACGATGGAGAGGAGCGTCCAGAGTCCAGCAAGTATGAGAATATCACCTTCCCTCCGGCCGTCCTCCAAGAACCCGGACATGATGGTTGATTTCACGTCAGTTTGACTAAGCCAAGGGGTGCCCAGATTAAACGTTATTTCCGAGTGAGCGTGTTTCGGGACGAGATTAACATTTGAATGGTGGGCTCAGTACTTCGTTCTCCCCTCTCCAGCCGGGCACCAGTCCATTGAGGGCCTGAAGTCGCCAAAAGGCAACAAAAGTTCGCTCCCTTTGCCTCCTGCCTGTCAGTTCCAGCGCCATCAATCGTCTCCTGCGATTGACTAGGATTTATACCATCGGCTCCCCTGGTTCTCAGGCCTTCAGACTTGGACTGGAATTATGCCACCAGCTTTTTGGGGCCTCCAGCTTATAGACGGCAGAGTTTAGCCTCCAGAATCATGAGCCAATTTCTCATAAATCTCTTCCTATACATATCTTATTGGTTTTGTTTCTGGAGAGCACTGACTGGTTCACGGGGCATGGTAAGGGGGGCAGGAGGCTTCCAACAGGACCCCCGAAGGCCCGGCCGGTGCCATCCCATTGCCCTGAGTGCAGATGTTCCTATAGCAACTTCCTTCTAAGGAACAGAATATGGGGAATACAATGGCATGCCACGTCCAAGACTGGGAAGTCACAACATCTATGACTTCCATCTTGTTTGTTTGTGTTTACTCTCTCTGGTTCTTCGTGGCTTCATTGGATGAACCAAACTGCCATGTTGTGACCTGTTCCACAGAGACTCACACATAGCAAGGAAATGAGGCAGCCTATGGGACACAGGCAGTAAGGAGCTGAGGTCCTCCCTACAAAAGCTACCAAGGACCTGGATCCTGCTGACGACCATGCTAGTGTGACATTGGGAGAGAATCCTTTCCCAGTGGAGTCTTCCGATGACTGCAGCCCTGCCAGACCTGGATGACGGTCTCGTAAGGATCCCAGAGCCAGAAGACCTAGCTAAGCCAGACCCATATAAAGTGAAAGATAATTTACATTGTTGTTCCCAAGCCACTAAGTTTTGGAGTAATTTGTTATGCAGCAATAGGAAACTGATACATTGGGTCACAAAAAGTGTTTACCTTCTTACTATCATCCTTACAGATCAATACAGTAGCCTTGTTATCTCTTCGTCTCCCAGCTTTCTCTCCATATTCCACGGTCCCTCAGTATGCAGCCAAACCCAAGTCCACAGGGCTCCCGTGACGTCCGATATCTTTGTTCACGGGAAGGCATGGAGGACCCGAATGGACAGGTAAGCCAGCACTACCCCAGGCTCTTTGACACTAAGGTGGCTCCTCCATTAGCTGGTGGACCAGGAAAGAGTGAGGCTGTCTTAGGGTTGAGACGAGGGCTCAGCGGAATTAAGATAATATTGAGACAGATGCCTCAACTCTGTCCCAAACTATAAATACCTCGCTGGGGAGATCCCCTAGGCAACTGTAAATACAAAGGTTAAAGGGAATTACGAAATTCCAGCACGATTTCAGTATAATTTGGACGTGAGCCCCAAATGCCAGAGCGGACCATGTGGACGTGCCAGCTGGAGGGTCCAGCTGGAGCCTGTCATCTTTAGGGTCCTCTGCCTCCCCCTCAGCCTAAGCCCAAATGACGCCACCAGCTGGCCATCCATATGGGGCAAGGCATCGAAGGAAGGAGAACACATACACGCAGAAGGACAGAGAGACAGAGAGAGAGAGCTGGGCAGACGTTTTCCCTCGTGGGACTGCATTTTGGACCCTGCATTCCATGAGAGGTAGAAAAGTGGAAGCAAGGCTTCAGAGATCTGTACTGATTACTTTCTGTTGCATCGTGGACACTGTCCTAGTCTAGCACCTGATCAGTTTAGAAACATCCCCTTTCAAGAGCTGGGACTGTGTGAAAAGCAAACCCAAATGTGGAGACCCTAGAGCACTGCAGGAAAGAGGCTGCCTCTCTTCGTCTCCTAGGCACCAATTACCAAACACTCGGTGGCTTAAGAAAACCACAGGCTTATTAGGTACAGTTCTGGAAGTCAGAAGTGCCAACGTGGCCTCACCGGGTATCAGCAGGGCTCTGTTCTCTCTGGAGGCCCTGGGAGAGAACCTGTTTCCTTGCCTCTTCCAGCTTCTAGAGGCTTCCACATCCCTCGGCTCGTGGCCCCGTCCCCCACCTTCAGAGCAAAGCCCTTCCTTGTGCTGTCAGCTCTGCCGTTCTCGGTCTTCTGGCTCCTTCCTCCGCTTGCAGAACTTGCGTAATTACGCCGGGCCCCCTACAGAATGGAGATCATCTCCCCGTCTCAAGGTCAGCTCACTGGCAATCTTAATTTCATCTTTGACTTGGTCCCCCTCTGCCATGTAAACCTGACCTAGTCACAAGAATTAGGAAGCAGCCATCTTTGGGAGGCCATTATTCTGCCTCTCGCGTTGCCCAACCCACAGAATGGCCATTTGGACACTTCTGACCCCACCCTTTTCCCTGGGGTGACAAAAGGCAAACCAGAGGAACCTTTCCGGGGACCAAGGTCAACGATTTGGATGCACCAAATTAAAGGGACTGACGCCCTGGAAAGCAGGCACCCAAGAGTGGTCTCAAAGCAAACGTCTTAGCATCCCTGATTCAGTATTTGTTGCCTCCTGTATGAAGTGGGGTCAGCCACCAACCGACCCCACGGAATGGGTGTGAGGTTTGCCCGATTCAAAAGTCTGTGTGGCTAAGTATGAATGCCGGAGCAAGCTCTCCCTCTGGACCTGCCCTCACCATTGTGTTTCCCGTGTTAGACTCTCCGTACCACATTTCCCAGCCTTTCTGTTTCGTAAGATGCTGGAAGCAAATAATCACTTCTGTCTTCAGTTCCAGAACATTCATCGCCTTGTGTACTCCATGCAATTTTCCAAATCACAAGCTAATTAAATACTCCAGCAAAGGGCTAAGAGTAGATTAAACATTGATGTGGGCATCCATCGATTGGCGCATTTCCCTGACTCCTGGCACAGTGTATCAATAATATTAAATAATCTCTTAATAAAACGTCCTCCTCGTGATACCTCCCCCCCCCCTTCGCTCTCTCTGAAGATGCAATTGCATAGGAAATAAACACTCTTTGTAAATGGCCATCAATAAACGCCAAATAGGATGGAAGGGATGGGGTAAGCGGAGTTCTGGTACACGTGCTTGATTGTATTACAGTCGAAATAAATCCGGACAAACTACCCTGGACAGCACTAATTCAGGATGCCTGGATGCCTGTGGGTTATATTTTTCCCCTTTATTTCTTAACAGGACCTGCCTGTTCGGTTCAGCAGGGATTCAAAAACATTGACTCGATGCCTCATTGCAAGAGCAAACATTGTACTCAGCAACACTCCATGTCAGGTGCTGGTGCTAAGCTATGCTGACCCCCGATGTCCCAGGTAGTTCCTTCCAAGCATCTTAGGATCCAGGCGCTAGTGTTATGCTGTCAGACCAAAGACATTGGGGCTTGGAGACCCGAGGAAATCTGCTCTTTCTCGGCCATACAGAGAGTAGTAATTGGCAGTAACAGGATTTTATTCCGGGTCTGTCTGCTTCAGGAGCTCCGTTTCTTTTCTTTTTCTTTTTTTTTCCTTAATGTTTATTTTTGAGAGAGAGAGAGAGACAGAGCGCGAGCGGGGAAGGGGCAGAGAGAGAGAGGGAGACCCAGAATGCGAAGGAGGCTCCAGGCTCCGAGCTGTCAGCCCAGAGCCCGACGCGGGGCTCGAACTCACGGACCGCGAGATCACGACCTGAGCCGAAGTCGGACGCTTAACCGACCGAGCCACCCAGGTGCCCCCACGGGAGATGCATTTCTCACCACTGCACATTACCTACTTCATGCCAGACCCTCGCCTGGGAGTCTGAGATGCAGTTGTGAATCGCAAGAGGTCCTTGTCACGGAAAAAGCTGTAACCCTACTGGGTTGACATCTTATTCGTACTTAAAAAAAAAAAAATGTGTTTATTTGAATGAGTTGCATGGTCCTGAATTGCAAAAAAAAGAAAATATGAAAGGGCGTCCCGAATTGCAAAAAAAAAAAAAAAAAAAAAAAAAAAAAAAGAAAGGGGGTCCCGAATTGCAAAAAAAAAAAAAATATATATGAAAGGGTACACAGTGAAAAGTGACTGTCCCTTTCATCCTGTTCTAGAGCCCCTAGCTATTTACCTTCTCATTAAATAGCAGAAAACGAGGACTCCCCTCTTCCTTTCGCAACCAGGAAACACTGTCGAGCGAATGGAACGCGTAAACGAGATTGAAAGGCGTCGCCGAGCGTCCTGTGTTCATCACGCGCTACGGACGCTGAGCAGGGCAGGGCCAAGTTGACCCACAGGGTCAGGCCACCAAGACGCGAGAGGCGAGAGCCTCAAATCCAGGCTCAAAAAGGAAAAGAAGGCGAGGCCCACCGGCCGCGCGGGGTCAAACGGTTCTGCCATCGCAGTGGCTCAACGGCGGCAGTTTGTTTCCCGGGCGACGAGGGTCTGTGCCCCACATTCAGGGGCTCAGGTTGCTTCCGTCCTGGGGAGGCGTAGCAGGTGGTTTCCCTGGCGGGGTGGAGGATTATGCGGGAGGGTGTTATGGGCACGTGGAAGAATGCCACGTATCACTTCTGCCCACATCCCCTGGGGCCGAGTTTAGCCACATGGTGCTCACTGCACAGAGGCCTGGAAATTGGAACCCAGGTGGGCTTCCCGGAGGCAGAGGAAACAGGGGGACCTCAGAACCAGCCCTCTACTTTCCGGATCCCGCTCAAGGCCAGATGCCGTGAGTGCAAATAGGCGATGAGAAGTCTGGATGTGGTCTCTTGGGAGACCGCAGGGGGAGGGGGACAATACCAGTCCCCAGCTGAACGCGAGGCGGGAGCGGGACCCCTGTGCAAGAAGGGAGATGGAGACAGGTACAGCCCGAGGAATCTCTTCCGGCAGGATAACTCTTATTTCTTTGAGCCCAGAATGCCTCAGTGATGGACGTTTCTTGAGAGGACGCAGCTTTCTAATGCTTGGATTTAGAGCACGTAAGAGATCAAACTGTTCCTAAAAATAATTGGGAAGTGTTTTGTGTACTTAAGATAAGGCAATGCTATAGATGAGAGAGAGAGAGAGAGAGAGAGAGAGAGGTTGATAGTGACGTATATTTATACAAAGTTTGTATGTAAGATATTGCGTATATAGAAAACTCAGAATACAGCGAGACCTTGGTTTGCCAGCACGATTCGTTGTGGAAACGGGCTTGTAATCCAAAGCGCTTGTGCATCAAAACCAGTTTCAAGAACCATTGGCTCAGTGGTGATCATGTGATGCTGGGCGTCACGTACGACTCGCGTTGCAAGGCAGCGGTGTATCAGGTTAAAATTTATTAGAAATGCTCATTTTGTGGAATGCTCGCAGAACAGGCTACTCATAGTCCAAGGTTTTATTTTCTGATAGGGGTATTGAGATGTCCAGAAGGTGTAAGGGGACGAGTCTACACAGTACACGTGATTGGACTCCCAGGACAGACAAGGATATGGGCGCCTCCTGGTTTCTCTGCTCACTGCAGGTGCCGCCTTGGGCCAGGGTCTCGACGCCTCTGTGTGCTAACCGCCTGTGGAATCGCTGCATCCATCACCTCCCGCGAGCAAATTCCGGAGATGTGCCACTGTCCTCATTCTCGGTCCATCCTCTACCCAGCAGCTGCAGTGATATTTTTTAAATTTTATCTTAAAGGGGGGGCGGGGGCTGGGACAGGGGCCGAGGGAGGAGAGAGAATCGCCAGCAGGCTCCATGCTCAGCCCTGAGCCTGATGTGGGGCTCGATCGAACCCTGGGATCACGATCTGAGTCGTAATCGAGAGTCACACGCTCAACCAACCGAGCCACCTCGGCGCCACCCCCCCTCCCACCTTTTTTTTTAGTTGCCGTGATATTTAAAAAAAAAATTTTTTTTTTCAACGTTTATTTATTTTTGGGACAGAGAGAGGCAGAGCATGAACGGGGGAGGGGCAGAGAGAGAGGGAGACACAGAATCGGAAACAGGCTCCAGGCTCCGAGCCATGAGCCCAGAGCCTGACGCGGGGCTCGAACTCACGGACCGCGAGATCGTGACCTGGCTGAAGTCGGACGCTTAACCGACTGCGCCACCCAGGCGCCCCATTTGCCGTGATATTTTTAACGGTAAATTTGACCATGTATTTCTCCCAGGCCAGCACTTTGCTCAGTACTCTCTTGTGCTTACCCTCTGCTGGTCCAAGCACTTTGGAAAACAGTTGGCGATTCCTTATAAATTAAACCTACACTGGCCATATGGCCCAAGCCCCCCACTCCTAGGTGTGCACGTAAACAGAAATGAAAACATATGTTCATTTAAAGACCCGTATGTGAAAGCTTATAGCGGCGTTATTCAAGACAGCGCAAAGCTGGAAACGACCAAAATATCTATCTACCTGCAGATAAATAGAAAAACAAATTATGGTATATCCATATAATGAAATATTCCTTTTAATTAAACACACACACACACACACACACACACATGCAAAGCAGTGATAGTCACAGCGCGGATGAATCTCAAAAACATCGTGCTGAGTAAAGGAAGCCAGATCCAAAGGATGACACATTGTATCCTTCATTTATCTGAGGATCTAGAAAGCCCAAGCTCATCTAAGGTGACAGAAGGCAGACCCGTGGTTGCCTGGAGCGGAGGGAGGGGGTTGACCGCAAAGGCACCACAAGGGAACCTTCCCCGGGGATGGGAATATTCTGTATCTCAACTAGAGAGACAGTTACGGAGGTGTGGAGAGCTGGCAGAATGTACTGGACTGTGTACTTGAACTGGGAATATTTGATGGTATGGAGATTACACTTCAATAAGTTGACGTTAAAGTAACAAGATTGAATCTCCCCGTGTGGTTTTTTTTTTCCCTCTCATTCGGAATGACTTCCAAAGTCCTTACCACAGCTACAAGGCTCGGAATTTATTCCTGTCCTGCACAGCATCTCGCCCCCAGTGCCGGGCACGCCGGCCTCCCTGCTGATTCTCAAACACCCACCTCCATGCCCTTGCCTTTCCAGAGCCTTCCACTTGGACAGCACCTTCCCTGGCTGCTGTCATGGCTGCTGTCTTCACCTCTCCAGGCACCTGCTCGTATGTCACGTCCTCAGAGCACCCTCTGATTCCCACTCCCATTTTTTTTTTTAATTTTAGAGTGAGAACACAAGCTGGGGAAGGGGCAGAGGAGAGAGAGAGAGAGAGAGAGAGAGAGAGAGAGCAGCTTAAGCAGGTCCCATATTCAGTCTGGAGCCCGACGCGAGGCTCGATCCTACAACCCTGGGATCCTCATCTGAGCCGAAATCAAGAGTTGGATGCTCAACCAACTGCACCACTCAGGTGCCCCTGATTCCCCCTTTCTGTCACTCACAATACCTGGAGTCTGTTTTAAGCTGGCCTCATGCAGCTTATCGCAACCTGAAAATATGCCTAATGAATTTGGCGTCTGTTTTCCGGAGCTAGAATGAATGTTTTGTGAGGGCAGGCATGGTTTTTCATCTCCATAATCTCCACACCTGTTATAGCGCCTGGTGCGTCATAGGGTCGCAACAAACATGTGCTTGATTTAGTAAAATATGAGTGTGCCCATACACATATATGCACATGCATATACACACATGTATGTATATGCACGTATACGTGTAATGTAAAGCACTAAGGGCTATGAAGAAAGAGTGTGTGTATACGTGTGTATACGGGGGACATATTGGATGACGTACTCAATGAAAACATCTCTGAGGAGGTGACTTTTAAACAAAAACTCAAACGTAACAGGGGAGTGAATCGTGCAGATAGCTGGATGAGAGCATTCCGGGCAGAGGAGCCCCAAGTGCAAAGGCCCTGAGGTTGGCATTCAGTAACGGTGAGGTCAGCGTATCTGAAACAGAACGAGTGCGCCCCCCACTCCCTGGCCTCCCCCCCCCCCCATATGCCCTATCGATGTGTAAGTTTCCTTTACATTGTTGCTCCTTTGATCATTCATGTAGTCGTCTGTCTCTTCTATGGACTGTGAGTTCCACAAAGGGAAGACCGTGTCTGTTTTATTCGACAGGACGTATCTGCACCGATGGAGTGCCTGGCACAGGGTGGGGGGACGTTCGAGCACGTGGTGAAAAGTATGAACTGTTTCATGAAGGAGCGAGAGCGGGAGGAGAGGAGAGAGCGTCGCATTGGCCTGGACAAGGGGCTCTTGGCTTCATGGCTTCAAACGGGAGCACCGGTGATCCGCTGGAGCGCGGGCCGCCTCGCGGTCCTGTCCAGAGGTGGGGGGAAGGAATCGAGGAACCTCCTGGCTTTGATTACATGGTTTGGCCAGATGGCAAGCAAGGGCTTTCCCACCCAACTGAGACCCACGGCTGGTGCAGGCACAGCCGATTCTGCCATTCCGCCCGTCTCACTTGGGTACGCGGGCACGTCGGGGGAGGCGTTTGAAGTAACGTACGGACCCCTGAGGCGTTTTCCAGGGGGAGAAATATCCCACCCTATTCTGTCACCTCTCCTTTCGGCACAAGACCTTTCTTACCTGGAGAGTCATTTTTCCTGATGGCCAAAAAGTAAGAACGTATTACAATTAAACACCCGCGGGCACAGATAGATAGACCCCCCCCCCCCACACACACACATACACACACACATGCATGCACACACATACATACACCATTCATAATTTACCACGTAAGAGATAAGCCCTGGTGATATTCTGTTGTACTGAACGCCACTCTTTTGGTGTGTGAGGATGCATCCTTTAGAACATATGAACATCACGGGGCGTTTGGGTGGCTCAGTCAGTTAAGTTGCTGACTCTTGATTTTGGCTCTGGTCGTGATCTCTCAGTCGTGGGGTCGAGCCCCGCGTCAGGCTCCTTACTGCCTCACTGACAGCGTGGAGTCTGTTTGGGATTCTCTGTCTCCCTCTCTCCCTGCCCCTTCCCTGCTCATGCTTTCTCTCTCTCCCTCTCTCTCTCTCTCTCTCAAAATAAACATTTAAAAAAGAAACATGAACACCATACAAGAAATGTTATTTTGTAACATTTTTAAATGTTTACTTATTTTTGAGAGAGAGAGAGAGAGAGACAGAGTGTGAGCAGGGGAGCGGCAGACAGAGAGAGGGAGACACAGAATCCGAAGGAGGCTCCAGGCTCCGAGCTGTCAGCACAGAGCCCGACGCGGGGCTCAAACTCACGAACCCCGAGGTCATGCCCTGAGCCGAAGCTCAACCGACGGAACCACCCAGGCGCCCCTATTTGGTAACAAATTTAAATAAAGAGGTTATCTTAATGACTTCTCTCACTGTTGAATAGCCTGCTAAACTCAAATTTCAATGCTACTTCACAGAGGTGCTGTGAGTTTATTTAAGTCAATGCCCTGGTATTGAGTGTTTAGATTTGCTGTCACCGTGTTTATACACAGCTGCCAGGGAAATCTCTGCCCACATCTTTTCTTCGCCATCTGTGTCCCTCACCTGGGGACAAAGTCAGAGAGGCCTGCTGGTGGGGAGAGGGGAGCACAAACATCCTGGACGAGGTTACGTCCGCCGTGTCGTTCTCCAGAAATGCCGAACCCTCTGTCCACCAAGCCCGCATTTCTCTTTTCTCCCAGGTCTCCCCAAATGTGTTACCTTTTTATTTTTGGATCACTTCTCCCGGAGCCAGTGATGGAACCATTCGTCCTCTGCTTGCTCGCCAATACTTTAATTTTTATCAACAGGATGCATGCATGAGTGAGAAAACAGATCCACAGAATTAACGATAATGTAGCAAAGAGCTCCTACCCCCTCTCCCCTGCATCTTACGTGGAGCGACCCATGGATTCCCTCCTAAGTTGTTGGGCTTATATTTCTCCTGATGGTTACCTCCTTATCATCACACGATAGAGACACTTACATTTGTTAATATCCCATATTTAGAAAATACTCGTTTCCTTGATATTAACACTTACACGACACTGTCTCCTTCTTCCCCAGCTTCCTGTTTCATCGTTACTTATAATTCCTTATTATTTCATTATTCCCTTTTGTTCTTCTGTTGGCTACTCTTTTTTTAAGGCTGTTGCTTAAAAGCTGAAACCTCCTAAGGTGTAAGGTTTTTTAAGCAATATAAACTGAATACGAATTGAGTTCAATTCATATGAATTGAATATATCCGTTCCATGCGACAATATTAAATCCTGTCATAATTTCAAATGACAGAAAAGTTGTAAAAGTTTTGAAAGGATTCTCTGCATACCTTTCACCCAGATTCCACAAATAATATTCTTATTGGCTCTAAATATACTGGCGTCACCATACGCATAGGTAGATAAGCATACATATTACTGTTATTTAGTAGAAGCTTCTGAGCTGTTTGAAAGTTGCAAATGTGTTATACTTTTTGTTTCAATTATTTTTTTTAGTTTTTATTTTTGAGAGAGAGAGAGAGAGAGAGAGAGAGAGAAAGCATGCACGAGGGCAGGGCAGAGACACAGAGAGAGGGAGAGAATCCCAAGCAGGCTCCTCACTGTCAGTGCAGAGCCTGATGTGGGGGTCGATCCCATGAACCATGAGATCATGACCTGAGCCAAAACCAAGAGTCGGACACTTAACTGACTGAGCCACCCAGGCGCCCCTTCACTTCCACTTTAGATTGAATGTTTGTGTTCCCTCCAGCAGGCGAGGACACAAGAGTTTCCAGATCACCACAACCTGACCATGCTGGCCCCCTGATTGTGGACTTCCAGCCTCCAGAACCGTGAGCTAGAAATCTCTGCCCTTCACAATCCCCCCAGTCTGTGACGTCGTGTTACGGCGGCCTCAACAGACAGCTTCTGAATACTTCAGTGTGAATTTCCCAAAAACCAGGCCATTCTCTTCCATAGCCACGGTGCGGTGATCAAAATCAGGAAATGACTCTGAATCATCACTATTATCTCATCTACAGATCTTACTCAAATTTCACCAATTGCCTGCTAATGTCCTTTGTAGCACAACCAGGGAAAATTGGCTGCCTTTTTAACTGCAAATAATAAATACGGATTTCCGTTTCTTGTTTCATTTGCTTCATTCATCCTGTGCACCCTTTAATAAATGCCGTGGTTTCCTTCTGGTAGGACCCGGGCAATGCGAGTTAAGTCTCTTCCTAGGTATTTTCTTGTCTTTTTTTATTCCTCGGTATTTTCATTTGTTTTGGCTGGTATTATTGTGAATGGGATCTATTAATCTTTTATATCGTACCTTGCTGAACCCTTGTATTAGTTCGCAGCGTGTGTTACCCAATTTTCTAAGGAGACAGCATATTACCTGCAGATAACGATAATTGCATCTCATCCCCCCGGCCCTGAAATTTTAACTCGTTTCTTCCTCTTGTTCCTTTGGCATTGGCCACGAAATTAAGACACGCGTCATTCCAGGGGCGCCTGGGTGGCTCGGTAGGTTAAGCGTCCGACTTTGGCTCAGGACATGATCTCACGGTCCATGAGTTCGAGCCCCATGTCGGGCTCTGTGCTGACAGCTCAGAGCCTGGAGCCTGCTTCGGATTCTGCATCTCCCTCTCTCTCTGCCCCTTGCCCGATCATGCTGTCTCTGTCTGTCTCAAAGATAAATATAAACATTAAAAAAATTTTTTAATAAATAAATAAATAAATAAATAAATAAATAAAAACCAAATGGGACCTGTCACAACCACAAGGACCCTAATGAGACATGATGGACCTAATGAGTCCCCCAGTGAGTACTAAGTATAATGTGGTCTCCGGGATAACTCAGGGACAGAAAAAAGTTTCAAGGGAAAATCAGAAAATCTGAATACAGTCCAGACCTCAGTTGACAATAACGTACCCAGACTGGTTCACTCATTGTGAAACAAAGGACAATACTAAGGCAAGACGCAAACAGTAGGGGAAACTGGGTGTGGGGGGGTAAGAAAGCTCTCTGCTCTATTTTTTCTATTTCTCTGTACATCTTAAACTATTCTCAAATTTAAAAAATCATCAGAAGACAAACGGGGACGATTGGGAGACTTTGAAACAGGAACTAAATATTGGATAGAGAGTAGTTATTAGTTTTATTGGGTTGGGGTGATGGTGTTGAGTTATGAGGGAGACAGAATCCCAATAATTTTGGCAATGTGTGCCATAAGCTGTTAAGTGTTTAAAGATAAAGTGGCTTGGGGTGGGAACTTACGTCAAAATGATTGAGCCTAAGCCTGACGGAAGGATTGCCGATAGGTTAAACCTATTAGGTGAAAAGCCCCTGGAGACTTTCTAATGGGTAGATTATAGAAATGAACTCCAGAATCTATTTAACATCATCAAAGGAGACGACCGGGCATATGGTCTTCCGATGATGAACCACCTCAACACTACTTACAGAGTACTCTTGCCAGAAATCTAACCCGAATTCCATCAAGCCTCCCTAGCTCGCTCCCAGTTGACAAGAGGTAAAAGTGAGGGAAGAATGTGTGAAATGGTGTCACAGAATTGACTTAGCAAAATCCGGAATGTGGCAAGTTGCACAAGAGAAGTGACCTGGGCTCTTGAAACAAAGAAACCCAGTGGAAAACCAAAAAGCAGAACAAACCAAAACCGGAAGAGAAAACCCAGAGCCAGGGTTAGTCAAATACACTGGGGGGACCCCGGATGAATCCCAATTCAATGATAAGAACTGTAAAAACAGACAGGAGGAAGCAGGCGGGGTGGGGGGGGAGGGGTGGTGGGAGGGCAGAGCTCGGGTGATCTGAGCACAGACTGAGTATTTGGTACTATTTAGAAAACGTTCGCTATTTTAGGTATGATAGTGACATCGTGTTTGTATTTTTATTTATTTGTTTTGAGAGAGACAGACATGCCAAGTGGGGGAGGGACAGAGAAAGAGAGAGACAGAATCCCCAGCAGGCTCCACAGTCAGCACAGAGCCTGATGTGGGGCTCGAACTCCCGAAACCGGGAGATCATGACCTGAGCCGAAACCAAGAGCCAGACGTTCAACCGACGGAGCCACCCAGGGGCCCCATATCTCGCAGAGACACGGACTGAACTACTTATAGGTGAAATCACACAACGTCTGGGATTTGCCTCAAAGCAATCCAGGACTGGGGCGTAAGAGGCATGGAGTGATGGAGGGAACAGGCGGATTGAGATTGTCCCCAGAATTGTCTGTGCTGAAGCTGGTGGGGTCCATCGCGCCAGCGTCTCTGTTTTTATATACAGTAGGTACTTTACAAAATGAAATCCTTAAATAATGGCTCAGCCAATGGAAAGCTGAGGCAAAGGCAAAAGAAAAAAAAAGGCAAAAAAAAAAAAAAAAAAGACACACAACAAAGCCAAATGTTAAAAAGCTGTTGGAATCCAGCTGTAGGTGAATCATATTCGATTATGAAATGTAGTACGCCTTCTAATTTTCTGCATATTTGATCATTGTCATAATCAAAAATTAAAAATGAATGACCGAGTAGAATAACACAAAAGGCAGGGAAAGGACTGCCCTGCAGGGGGAGGAGGGGCGACATGGGATCAGATAGGCAGGTGGAGCTGCTAAGGTCCAGAAAATTTTTCCATTTCCTTTTTTTTTTTTTTTTTTTTTCAACGTTTATTTATTTTTGGGACAGAGAGAGACAGAGCATGAACGGGGGAGGGGCAGACAGAGAGGGAGACACAGAATCGGAACCAGGCTCCAGGCTCTGAGCCATCAGCCCAGAGCCCGACGTGGGGCTCGAACTCGCGGACCGCGAGATCGTGACCTGGCTGAAGTCGGACGCTCAACCGACTGCGCCCCCCAGGCGCCCCTCTTTCTTTCTTTTTAAATGAAGTTGAGTTTCAAAAAACTCCAACTAGCTTTCCATCTTCCTGAGAGGACGGGTTTAACCCTTCTTAGTTTTGTGAGAATAAGAACGAGGCTTTTTTGTGAATTGTGAAAATACCATGAGAGCAGGCAGCCTCCCTTGGTCTGATTAAAGGGGACAGACGTGACACGGAGAATGTGGCCAACAGGAGGCTGGGATAGGGTCAGTCACAGAGGAGACGCAGGACAGCCGGCCAGCCAAGGGACAGAGAGCCGGGCCCCGGGCCGGACCCCTGGTTCTAACATGAGGGAGGACCTACCAGAATGTTCACTTTTTCTTGCTGTGCGACCCCTGATCCTGCTCTGAATGGCACTTTTCTCTCCCGTAGATGTAAATCAAGTCCTGCCAACTATAGGGGACAGACCAAGAAACCAGAGGAGTGAAATAGTTAACTGAAAAGCTTGTGCCTCATCTACCTGGGCAGGTAGGACTCAGCTGCAGCAGCAACAGAGACCCAGCCTTTGTTTTTCATCTCAGGAAAATCGAAATCTGACGTTTGAAAGTGAACTATCCCTATTCCGCGTGTTGGCACATAATTCGATTTAAAAAGAAAACAACAGCAACAACAAAACCAAAAAGCAAAAAGCAAACACAGTAAAGCCACTTAAAAAAAAAAATCACCTTTGATTAAAGATGGGCTTCCGTTGGGGCACCTGGGTGGCTCAGGTCACGATCTCATGGTTCGTGAGACCGAGCCCCGCGTCGGGCTCTGTGCTGACAGCTCGGAGCCTGGAGCCTGCTTCGGATTCTGTGTCTCCCTCTCTCTCTGCCCCTCCCCTGCTCATGCTCTGTCTCTCTCTCAAAAGTAAATAAATAAAAACATTTTTTAAAATTTTTAAAAAGGATGGGCTTCTGTTTGTAAACCACTGCTTTCTGATCTCTGTACAAGATACTGGATAATACCTGAAGAACCTCTCCAATGTTAACAACCTGCATTAAAACAATTTGGCTTCGAGGTTAAGGAGACATGCTGGGGACCCAGAAAGACGTCGGTTCAAATGGTAGCTCTTCCCCTTCTGGCTGTGTGACGTCGGAAAAGTCCCTCAACTTCTCTGAGCTTCTGTTTCCTCCCCTGAGACCGTGTAGCTACCAGAATGAAAGGAGGACGTGTGCACACAGGTGGCACCTGGCACACAGGACGTGCTCGATAAATGGCACTGATTATAACTCTTGACTTTCACCAAGATATGTTAGCTGCATACTTTTGAATCTGGAGGACTTTACGCAAACAGATCATTGGAGAAACTTTTGCTTGCATGATGAGTTCCTCAGGAAAGCATAGCAGAAAATTCCTTCGGGGGAGGCTCAGCCCTTGTGTGGACGACGCAGAACGGTGTCCCGGAATCTGCTGCGGGCTATGTTCCGCTCTGGAGTTCATCTCTTGATCCCAAAGACTGAGGATCTGAAGACTTGAGGTCCTGTGGGTAACAAAAAATGAAGCAGATGCCTACGACGAAGCTAAGACCAACTCGATCTTCCACTTAAAAATATATTAAGTACTTTCTTTCTTTCTTTCTTTCTTTCTTTCTTTTTTTTTTGGTAGCTTTAGATTTGCAGAATCGTCTTCAAGACCCTACAGAAACTTCCCGTATACACTCATCCAGGGTCCCCCATTGTTAACATGTTACATCACCACGGTGCATTTGTCACAACGGAAAACCAACATCGGTGCGTTTGTGTTAACTAAATTCCAGATTCCATTTCAATGTCACTGGTTATTTTTTTTTCCTGTTAATGCCTCTTGCTGTTCCAGGAGGCAATCAGAGGTACCCCATTGCTTTTCACCATCCCCTTTCCCCCTACCTTCTCTGATCTGTCCCAATTTCTTAGTCTTCCCTTGCTTTTCGTGACCTGACAACCTTGAGGGTACTGGCCAGGCGTCTTGTAGAATGTCCTCCAATCGGGGCGTGTCGGGTGAATTTCCCATGATGAGCCTGGAGCCTGGGGTTTGGGGGAAGAAGTCCACGGAGGTGAGGTGCCCCCAGCATCACATCATATCTGGGGACACACAGAACATTAGCCTTCATCACTTGGTCACGGTGCTGTTTCCCAAGCTTCTCCCCTCTCTGGTTACCATTTTTCCTCTTTCCAGACTTTATTCTTCGGGAGCAAGCCATTAAGTCAAGCCCACCCTCAGTGGGGAATCCCAGAAAAGGAGGAAGGTTAACCCCCACCTTCTGAAGTGGAACATCTCCGTATATTAAACAGAACTCTTCTGTGAGCAACTAACTTTCATCCTGTGTGGCACATTAGCCCCATTTTACAGGAGTGAAAACGGAGGCCCAAGAAAGTCAAGCAACTTGCCCGAAGCGGCTACATTTATAGGGAACAGGGCCTGGGTGCAAACTGCCAAGTCTTTGACCCCAAGGCCTCTCTTCTTTCCAACGCTCAGTGCCAGACTCCAGCAGCAATGCCCTTGACCCTTGCCCTCTTTCGGGTTCCTCCACTGCGTGTCGTGAAGGCTCCTTGGCAACATTGTCTCTGCCGTCTCTTCAGACTCAGAATGCTTGGTTTCTGTCATCCACGAAACGAGTTCAATCACTGACACAGAGAACAATCTGGTGAGTCTTTCTCAGAATTGCTGTGTCCTTGTGGTCACCGAACCCAGGTAAGGACTGACTCATGCTCGTTTCCAGGTGCTGGTGAATTCCTGTGGGGGCAGCTCTCCTCGCTGCCTCTGCAATCCGGGGAGGTGCCAAACGTACTCACCAAGCCCCCCGCACCCTAGAAAGTAAAAGGCACAAAGAAGGGTAGAAAACGCTGTTTCTGTTACCCCCTGGAACTTCGTGGGAACAACAATGTTTTCCCGGCGTCTTTCTAGCTGAAGCGCATTCGCAGCTCAGTGATTCCCCCAATACTCTAAATTTTTTCTACTTCCCTGATCAGGACTCTCTTTCCTGCAAAATACACTCCAACCCAAGTGGAGTCAAGATTCCAACTTAAGTTCACTCTAGCCAAAAAAAAAAAAAAGAGAAGAAGAAGAAGTTATTCCATCAAACTGAAAAGTCTACTTAGGGCTGTTTCAGGTATGGCTGGATCCAGGAGCTCTAAAGACACGGTCAGGATTCTTTCTTTCCATTTTAAATCTCAATTCTCCTGTGTTGGCTTCAGTCTCAGTCAGGCTTTCCCGAAGTTGACCTGGTATTTTCCAGCTTTCTGGGCTTCCAGAAAAATAAATGCCTCTGTGTTAATTGTTCCAGCCAGTCTCCATCCCGATTCTGATTGGCCGAAATATGTTCACCTGCCTTATCTACTGCCACAAAGTAGTGCGCAATAAACAGCTACAAAGCCTCACTGGCATATAAAAACATTTATTTGCCATGGATCCAGAGTCGTTTGAGGGCCAGCTGGCGGTTCTGCTGATGGTCTCGCCCCCTGACCTGGTGGGCCAGTTGTGCGACGGGGGTGATCCTGCTGTTCCACATGCCTCTCCTCCCCCAGCAGGCTGGCGCAGGCATGTTCTCCTGACGATGGCAGAGGCGAGGGGACGCACACCCGTCGGCATCGGCACAGCGACTTGCCGTCCCTTCCGTCCCAGCCACTTGGCCACGACGCACGGCAAGCCGGCCCCCCGTGTCAGGGGTGGAGAATTCGACGGCTTCTAGAAGGCGGTCACGTTGTGTCTGGACCTGTCTTCAACCCAGGTCAACTCATTGTATGTCTCATCTCACATCCTCCTCATGCTTTGACATTGTTTTCAGCCCCTTTTAGCGCCCTCATAAAGGGAATGCTCTTAGGCACCTTTCGCGGATTATTCCTTATCGTCGTTTTTTAGCCATGGGTGATGCACAGGCAGATTTTTGCCCCTTTTGGAAAGGATGCTGTCTGGCTGAATTCAGCTCATCATGCTGGCACTGTAGAAGACCCTCTTGATTTCATCTTATTTGTTTTAAGTGTATGCGTTTCTTTCGAGAGAGACGGAGACAGTGCGAGTGGGGGAGGGGCGGAGAGAGAGGGAGACGGAGCATCTCAAGCAGGCTCCGCGCTGCCAGCACAGAGCCCGACGCGGGGCCCGAACCCACGAACGCGTGAGATCCTGACCTGAGCCGAAATCAAGGGGCGGATGCTTAACCGACCGAGCCACCCAGGCACCCAGAAGACCTTCTGGGCTTTAAGCGGGAGCGAGGAAATTCTCGGTACCAGGGGGGTTTGGAGATGAGGACCCACAATCTATAAACAGGAGTGATAGTATCTCCTTCTTCTTGGCAAATGTTGGGCGATTTGGAGACACTGGCGAAGACGTCGCCGAACGCCCAGGCTTCCTCGCCGTCCTCCTGCGAGTCAGTCCTCCGGGACAGACGATGGCTCTTCGAAGCTGGCAAACGCCTTCCGAAGAGATAACGTGACTTCCATTCCCGTGTTTCGACAGGAGCCGATGCCGAAGGGCTCGACAGCATCTAATCTCTGCAACAATTCTCCTAAGAGCTAAAGTCTCTCCTCTCGCAGGGGGCCGGGGTCTCATGAGTGGCCTATGATGTGGCCGCTGGGAGGAGGGGTGGACACCGCAGGGAAGACGGGAGGAACCGTCTCCTGGGCTCAGGAACGTGAATGTCACCGGTTGCCGAGAGGGGCAGTGATGCCCTGGGAAAACTTCGACCCCGCAGAGCACTTCCATGAGTGGAGCCGGGAGGCCACGAACAGCTCTGTCCATACACGCGGAGCCGCAGGAAGTGTGGGCTCCTGCTTGGCACGCCGCGTGGACCCTGGGCTCTTCTGGGAATGCCACTGATGTCTTCGCTCACCCCACAACCGTTTAGGGAGCCCCTACGAAGCGCCAAGCCCTAGAATGCCACAGTGGGCCGGACAGAGAAGACCCTGCCCGTGTGGGAGGGCCGTTCCCTCCAGGAAGAATCCACGCGGTGTGCCCGGAAGGTCAGCAACGGGAACGCAAAAGCAAATTGTTGAACTTGCAGGTCACGGATGAGGTCTGCACAAGACGAAGGAATGACGGGTAGCGGGCGCACCAGCTGAGGAGGGGGCCTGCCAGTCACTGGATGGGGCCCAGGGCACGTGATTCTCAGTTACGCGTTCAGCAAATCCCTGCGGAGCATCTGTGTCGCAGGAGGCATTAGGTGCAAGGGAGCAAGATGCCCACGCATCGCTGCCCTCACAGAGATTAGGGCTCAGAGGGGGCAGCAGATGAGGAGAGGAGGCAGGGCCCCCCGGGGAGCGACTGGGAAAGCCCACAGGCCTCTGGGAGCAGAGGAGGGGCGAGAAGGTTCCTAATGGGGCCGAAGAGCAGCTTCGGGGTCTCAGCGAGCGATGACAGCTGAGGCCAGCGAAGGTGCAGGGAGGGAGGGTGGGGAGGGCCCGTCCTCAGCGGAGCCTGGCACCAGGGCAGGCCTGGCACGCGTGAGGTCCGGCTCAAGGTCCCGTCCAGCTGCGTGGGGGGCATATGGCAAAAAAATGAGGCTGGAGAATAAAACAGTAGCTCAGGCAGGGAGGGTAAACTTGCACCTTTGCAAAGGAGTCTGGACTCCAACCCCAGGTTGGCGAGACATGATGGCAGCGGGGAGGGGTGGGGGGGAGGTGGTTCCACAGGTGCGTGGCATGGCCAGAGGTCCGTGCAGAAGGATCCCTACGCCCTTGGCCCGCCCAGTGGATAAGAGAAGGCAAGACGGGGGCCGGGGAGCCACATAAGGAAAGGCGGGGTTAGCCAGGCGGGGAGGCCGTCCCGCGGGGAGCCCACGGGCAGAAGCGTGGTGACATGCGTGGGCCGCCTAGTAGCAGAAGCCCCTGGCTTTGAACAGGTGTGCTGCGGACAGAACTCCAGGGGAGAGGCTCGCTCAAGGAGCTGCCCCAGCAGGAAGGAAAGGATGCGCAACAGGGAACCAGATGGTGAGGATGGGGTCTGGCGCTAAGCAGGCACCTCTTCAGCCTGAAGGGCTTTCCTGTCCTCACCTCCTGGGAGATTTGGTTACAAAGAGTGGATCCCACTACTGGTGAAAAGTGCTTTCTCGCAGACAACTAAAAGGTTGGGGACGGGAGACCCTCGAGGGCCGTCCCGCCTCGATTCTCAGGTTCTGTGAATCGGGGTCTGGCCGGACTCCAAAAGCTGCACCGGCGGGCGCGGGCGTGAGCTGCGGTCCCCGGAGAGGCGTCCAGAAACTGGGGCCAATGACACGCGGGCCCTGGGCAATGCTGTCAGGGCCCTGGCCTGTTCTCCACCTCCAAACGATGATAAAAAAGAAAAAAAAAATTCACAGGCAAGAGACAGGACCCTCCAAGCAATTGCTTACCAGGCAAAACCTCCCAAGGCAGCGATCCACGCTAACAGCCCGGCAT
This sequence comes from Prionailurus viverrinus, assembly GCF_022837055.1. Classification (NCBI taxonomy): domain Eukaryota; kingdom Metazoa; phylum Chordata; class Mammalia; order Carnivora; family Felidae; genus Prionailurus; species Prionailurus viverrinus. The sequence continues at coordinate 20,872,633 of NC_062576.1, read as the reverse complement.
CTGGCACCGAGAAGCCCACGCTCACATGAGCAAACGGGGTAATTAGAGTTTCCCAGAAACAGTTACCTAAGCTCGAGGGTTTCTTTGGAGTTGCTCGGAGGAGGGGTGAGAGGAAGAAAAATCATCTCCTGCTTCCGGCCGCCAGATTCAGCTGCTACAGACGGGGGCACCTGCGGGGAAGTGAAGACAGATTCCCGTCCGCGTCTCCCTCCCTGAATCCGCCCGGAAATCCCGGGAAGGGTGCTGGCCATCCTGGGGAGCTGCAATCCCTAGTCCCCCGGATGTTGGAAGGAGGGACCCCCAGCCCTCCTGGGCAGTAGAAGATAGCATTTAAGCCCATGGGCGCCCCACCAAATGGGTTTCTAACAACAGAGCCTCTCCGATGGGGTCGCCGCAGGATCGAACGAGTCCTCACAACGTACCACAGTCAGGCGGGCGCCCGGCACCGGGGGCTAAGCATTTTTGGTTGCTACCGCGTGGGATATGCTCCCGCCGCTACGGATTTCGAGCAGTGGCGCTCTTGGCGGTTTGCCGTGGGGGTGTCTCAGTCCCGGGAGGGAAGGAAGCCACATCCTCCGCTCTCCAAACAAAAGGGCCGTTAGGCCAAAAGAGTCTGGCACGTGCCAGGGTTTCCGGCAGCTTCCCGTGGCCGTGTGGCCACGCCAGGCTGCTTCCCCAAACACAACAGGCCTCCCGTTATGTTACGTGACGCACCTGACCCACAGGCTCCTGTTTGCGTTCCTCTCTGTCTGCAAAAAGAAAATTCTCATTGTCTGGAAGGGAAAAACAACAACAACAACAAAAAAACAAACCAAACACAAAACCCATAATAATCTGCCAGGCATACGGACAAACCCTTTCACAGACAACAAAACCCCCAACAGCTTCTCATCAAGGGCTCTTCAGCCTGTTTCTAAACACTCACAGGAAGGCCAGGCTGACATTTTACACATGATTGACCCGGAGAGCCAGGCCTGTCTCTGGGTGTGCATGTGCACGTGTGTGTGTGTGTGTGTGTGTGTGTGCGTGCTTACCTGCCCTGTAGCTCGGCCTCAACCGAGATTCACACTTGCCTGTGTGCAAATAATGAGTCGCCGGGGCCAGAAGCCCACCCCCTTGGGTCTCTTGGCAGAGAATGATTCGCATGAAAGCCCAAGAAGTTGGGCGACAGGTTGGAGACAGCAGCCTGGGGTCTATTCCCCGCCCCCCCCCCCCCGGCCCCAGCTGCCTCAGGGGTAGAAACCACTCGTATCTACAAAGTCCTCACTCTGAGAGTAGCGTTCTGACCACCGAACTCTCACTGAGCTGATGGATGCACAGCACCCAGCCTGCCTGGTACTTAGGTCCTCTGACCCCAAGGTCAAAATAAAGTCGACGGTCTCTTTTAAAAAAAATTTTTTTATTAGAAGTTTTTTTAATGTTTATTTTGGAAGGAGAGAGAGACAGAGCGTGCGTGGGGGAGGGACAGAGAGTGAGGGAGACACAGAATCCGAGGGAGCTGAGCTGTCAGCACAGAGCCCGACGCGGGGCTCGAACCCACAAACCATGAGCTCATGACCTGAGCCGAAGTCGGACACTGAACTGACTGAACCACCCAGGCGCCCCTAATTTATTATTAAAATTTTTTAAAATGAGAGAGAGAAAGAGAGAGGGGAGGAGGGGCAGAGAGAGAGGGAGACAGAATCCGAAGCAGGCTCCGGGCTCCGAGCTGTCAGCACAGAGCCCGATGCGGGGCTTGAACTCACGAACCGCGAGATCATGCCCTGAGCTGAAGTCGGACGCTCAACGGACTGAGCCACCCAGGCGCCCCGATTACTTTTAAACTTTGTCATCTTTGTCTCCAACCACCGTTGTACCTCCAGCACCCAGAACAGCTCCTGGCACTTAGTAGATACTCAATACACACGTTTGGAATTCACGAGAGCACTGATCTCGGAGGAACCGGGACCCCCAGCCGGCTTCAGGCACAGCCCTCTGCTTCGCCCTCCTGCTCCTTCCCTTTGGATGGGAATCTCTGTTTTAGACCCTGCTTTCCCCAATTCATCTGCAAATGAGGAAATCCAGTTGTAACTGCCTTAATCGTGCATAAGTAATGTATCGCCTCAGATGACAGAGAAGTCCAATGGTGTATCTGGATTTATTCAGGTAACGAATGGAGTCCAATAGTAGATTTAGCTTCAGGTAATAAACATCTGTCAACGGAATTAAAAAGTGAGCGAGGGCGTGAATGCACGAGTCTCCCTACCTCCGGTGAGCTCTAATGTCTCAGGGCTCAGTGCAGGGGTCGAGAAAGAGGCAAAGTGGAGAGACGGGGTCCTGCAAACCCTTGTTTTGGCTGGATCGACACATCTCTCTGTCTTGTGTTTTAGGGGGATCTTCATAAGACTTCATTTGATTTAAAGGGTTCTGCTACTTTGCCAACAGATCTTTGAAAACCATCGCTGTAATGGGAAAAAAATCAAGTCTTCGAAATCTCGAAGACCTGAGGCGGAATCCCACACCTTAATGGGTTTCGTGCCAAAGAAAAATGCGAGCTCACGACGGTCTGCAAGGACCTACGGTCCGTCCCCTGCCATCTTCCAGCCTTGTCCGTCGCTTCCTTCCTTTGACTACATGGGCCTTCTTCCAGGCCCTTGGGCTTCTCTGGGCTTTGCTCCCTCACAGCCCGTGCACATGCGCACCCTGCTGGAATGTTCTCCCCAGCCCCAGCCCCATGCTTTTTTTATCACAGCCTTCACTGGTCTGCTCAGTGATTTCTCAGAGAGGCCATCCGGGGACCTGCTGCCTAAAGTAAACTTCTATCTGTCCTCTTCCTCCGCCCCACGACGTTCTGCTTCTCAGCGTGAATTACTTCAATAAGCCGTGTCATTGCGTGTTTGGCCTCCTCAGCCGTGACCCTGCCAGACAGAGACGGTGCCCGGCTTGGGGGCTACCGTGTGCCCAAGGCCCAGAACGTTCCCCTGCGTGAGGCGGTTTCTCATCAATATTTGCTGAATCGAAGAGAATAGTTGTAGGACATTGACTGTAGCGTACCCGGACCTCAGTGTTCTCATCTCTGTGTTGGACATAGTACGATCCACCCCTCAGAAAGTGACAGGGATGCCGCACAGAGCACGTCTGACGCTGGTGGGGGCGGGGGACACCTTCAAGTCGGCCGCCTCCCTGCTGTCCTGCCCCCTGTTTGCGGAGGACGCAGCCAGGTGAGCCTCGCCAGAACTCAAGCGTCTTCTAAAACCAGAGCCACCCTTCAGCTCTGAGGCTGATGGAGGGCCAGTGATGCAGCCTGTCAGCCTCACGCTGCCACACGTCCGAATACACAAACTGAAAAATTAATGTCCCTGGAAGGCATCGCCTCCCTTCCTGCAGACATCGCTGACCTTCTTGCCTGACTGCGGCTGCAGCGAAACCGAGGGCACCTGCTTTGCTCGGTCTTGGTGCAGCTACAGGGACAAAGGGCAGACCGGAGGAGAAAGCATCCGGCGGGAATCTCAGTAGCTGGGAGAGAGAACCGGAGAGAGAGTCTGGCGTGAGAGCAAAAATCCGTGTGATCTCTGCCTCCAGCTTTACAGCCCGTCCTGAAACCCATTCACGTGGACCCTCAGAGGGCCGGCTCCAAAACGGGGCCCAGGCAGGGCGAGGGAGGGGTGTGCGGGGCGAGAAAGAAGAGAGAAGCGTTAGGCCGTGACCCTGAATCTCATAGATTCTCAGGCACAGCAGCGCCCTCCAGGACCTTGCGCAACACCCACAGGTAATTCCTTCGCAATTCTTTTTTTTTTTTTTTTTTTTTAACGTTTATTTATTTTTGAGACAGAGAGAGACAGAGCATGAACGGGGGAGGGTCAGAGAGAGGGAGACACAGAATCTGAAACGGGCTCCAGGCTCTGAGCTGTCAGCACAGAGCCCGACGCGGGGCTCGAACTCACGGACCGCAAGATCATGACCTGAGCCGAAGTCGGACGTTCAACCGACTGAGCCACCCAGGCGCCCCTCCGCTGCAATTCTTTAAGCATGACGGCCCGGGCTGGCTCAGCGTTTCAGGATGATGCCTACCTCGGCCGAGACCATTCTCAGGGCCCCAGACTCATCATCAGGGCCCTCCTCTCCTTGTGGTCTGAGACTGGTTCCCCAACCTGGTCTCCCAAAGTGGGGAGACCAGCGGGGAGACCAGTGGCATCATCTGGGAGCTGGTTAGAGCTGGTTACCTGGGAGCTTTCAGGCTCCACCCAGACCTCCTGACTCCGAGCCTGCCTTTGAACAGAGGACTCCCGTGCACTTGGGCATTGGAGGAGCCCCCGCCCCAGAAGCCGTGATGGTGAATTTTAGGTGTCAACCTGACAGGGCCACGGGATGCCCAGATGGCTACGTAGACACTGTTTCTGAGTACATCTGTGAGGCTCTTTCTGGGAGAGCTTGGCATTTGATTGGGGGATTGAGTAAAGCAGATGGGCCTCCCCTGGGTGGGTGGGCATCGTCCAATCCGCGGAGGGTCTGGGTATCATGAAAAGGCAGAGGAAGGCTGAGTCTGCTCTCTGCCTGATCGCATGAGCTGGAACATCAATCTCCTCCTGCCCTTGGCTCTCCCAGTTCTCGGACCTCACGCTCAGGCCCGAGTCTGCCCCACGGGCTCCCCCGGCCCGCAGGCCTTTGAACGTTGCACCACCAGCATTGCTGGGACTTTAGGCGGCAGGTGGCAGAATGCAGGGTTTTCTCAGCCTCCGTAATTGTGTGAGCCGATATCTTATGATAAATCTCTTTCTAGAGAGAAAGAGAGATCGATAGGGATATGTTTTTATGTCTAAAAATATATCTGTAACTATAGCTGTATATCTATGTAAAGATTATATGTATATATGTATTATCTGTCTATATATCATGTCGATTATATATATATATGTCTATCTGTCTACCTATCATCTATCTATCCATCTACCTCCTATTGGTTCATTTTCTCTGAAGAGCCCTGACGAATACGGGTGCAGTGTCATAACACATCGGTGCTGCCCATCCTGATGTGTGACGTGACACAGCCTGGCATTTAGCGTTAGGCAAGGAGCGTGTGTGTCTGCCCTGTTCGTCTGCGAGACTCGGATCCCTCTGAACCGCAGCTGACTCCCTTCCTGGGGCCGTTGGGGGACGCGATGAGCCCTCACGATGAACAAAGCGTTCCTCACGGTGCCTGCCACGAGCTGAATGCCCGGGACAGATCAGCTTGGATTGTTACAGCTAGCAAATTGTTTCTAGTAACAAAACATCCAGATTTGTGAATTCTCTGCCTCTCTTTTTTGCCCCTCCCCAAAATAGATACGCTTGCAGATTCAAGGTAACCTTAGAACAGGTGCACCCGCAGGGCACCTGGGTGGCTCAGTCGGTTAAAGGTCCGGCCTCTGCTCGGGTCACGATCTCATGGTTCGGGAGTTCGAGCCCTGCGTGGGCTCTCTGTTGCCAGAGCAGAGCCTGCTAGGGATCCTCTGTCTCCCTCTCTCTCTGCCCCTCCCCCGTTCATGCTCTGTCTCTCCCTGTCCCAAAAATAAATAAACATTGAAAAAAAAAATTAAAAAAAAAACATTGAAAAAAATAATAAAGCAGTGGTGCTCAGCCTGGGTTATAGTACTCTCATCTGGGGAGAATTTCTAAACCCGCAGAGACTGTGAGTTCAGTGGTGGGGGCCTGGAGTGAGTGTTTTGTAAAAGCATCAGGGGCTGGGAACCCATGAAGGAAGGGAGGAGAGATAAGAGGCCTGAGCACCAGATGCCCCGCAATCGGCCATCAATAGCCATGCGTGAGTGGTCACCTTCAGTCTCCTGTTACCTGAGAGGCCGAGCTGGGTCCCAAAGAGGACAGGGGACAGCGATATGTGCTCAAACTAGGGAACCTAAATCCCCTTGATTTCTCCTAATCAGGTCAAGGAAAGGGGCAGGGCTGGAAAGCGGCTTTAATCCTAAAATCCTTGCAGGCAGCTCCAGGATGCAGCTGGGACACAGGCCTGTCTGGTATCTGACCTGGACGGGAAATTGATTTCTCTCTTTGCGCCTCTTTCTCTCATGGAGGGCTGATGCCAGGACGGGCTGGCGTCCTTAGAGAGCGTCGTCCATTTTCAGGAGGAAAGTGGCCTTTGGAGAGACAGAGTTCATCTCTTAAAGAAGATTTTTAGCCCCCAAATTATGTAAACAGACCAAAATTATTATAGAATATACAGAGATGCATAAAATATTTAAGTGTATAATATTTAAAAATCTATAAATATAAAATATTTAATACATCATTTAGCATTTATATTACATCCTCAATATATTATATGATTGTTAATATAGTGTATTAATATATCACATATGATTATATTAATATAATAAATATATGTGCTTATATGTAAGTTAATAAATTTAGGTACTTTAATAAAATATGTTTATTAATATTATTAATATATTGCTTATATTATTATCAATATAAATATTATAAATGTGTATTTATATAAATATCATAAATATTTAAAAATTGTAAAATTTTTTAATGTTTTCATTTTGACGGGAACCCTTGGCAGTGAATGTCTTTAAAAAAAAACCTCTTCTGGTAAGGGTCTGACTATGTTGACCACCCTCTTCCTCTACAAATAAAGATAGCTCCCATCCCATGAAACCCAAAACGTAGAGTTAAAAAAAAAAAAAAAACAAGCAATATCAGGGTCCGTGCGCCCTGGACAAATCTTACACTATAACCCATCGCCGTTTCAATAAGAACCCGTAGAAGGCGACAAGGAACAAATGATCCCTCTTTACAGATGAGCACATTAAGGTGCCAGAGGGGAGCTAACTCATTTCAAGGTTCCACTGATCTCCAAGCCCATAGGGTCCTGCCTCTTGCTTGGAGACAAGGTTCATTTCAATTCCAGAAAGCAGGTCGACTTTCGGCGTGCCGTAAGAGGAGCGCGTCTCAGGAAGCGTTCCTGCCCTTCCTGCTCTCCTGTGTCAGCCTCGCTCCTGATGGGCACAGACGGTAAGCAGGCTGGCGTGAGGTCAAGGTCACAGAAGCAGAAACGTGAAGTTGCCTGCCTCCAGCCTCCGACATGGTCCCCAAGCAGCCAGGGGTCTGCATCCTTGCCCCTACCCCATTTCTTTCTTTTCTTTTTAATTTTTAAATATTTATTTATTTTTTTGAGAGACAGAGACAGACTGTGAGCAGGGGAGGGTCAGAGACAGGGAGACACAGAATCTGAAACAGGCTCCAGGCTCTGAGCTGTCAGCACAGAGCCCGACGCGGGGCTCGAACTCATAGACCGCGAGATCGTGACCTGAGCCGAAGTCGGACGCTTAACCGACTGAGCCACCCAGGCTACCCCATTTCTACCTTTGCTCAGTCCGGCAACAAAGTGCCTCGGATTGATCTCCCTTAGCTGATGCTACTGACTCAGAGGGCACTTCCCATGAGCCAGGGGCCACACGAAGTCATTCATTCGTTCATTCATTCATCCAACAAATATTTATCAAGCATCTACCAGCTGTCAGGAGTTTTTTGTGGGTTCTTCCATGGAATTCTCATTTTGGAAATGCCCTAGGGTAGGGACTATTATTAGGGAACACGTGCTCACACGCCTTGCTCTTTGCATATGGTAGTACCAGCAGGAAGCAGGATTCACACTCAGGTCCACTGTGTCTTAAGCCCCCAGACACAACCAGTCCCCTGGAGGTCTTGCCTGTGCCTCCCACCAAGGCCAAGCCTGCCTCCCCAATCCAAGGGACCACCTCAGCCCAGCCCAAGGGATGCCCCCGGCCCTGGTCAGAGGAAATCCTGAGGCTCCCGGCATTGTGAGGGAGAAACAGACCCGATCAGAATTGTCTAATGGAAAACCACTAGCATGCTATGGAGACAGACCATGACAGAAAGGGGGGGACGATGAGAAGGCCTGAAGACGGGAACAGAAATGGACAAGAAGGGAGGAGAGAGGTGAAGAATGGAACAGGAAGGACAGGAGAGGAGTGGCAAAAGGGAACAAAGAGGAGAGGAAGAGCGGGGAGACCAACACGCGGGGGACGGAAAGAGAAAGAAACAGAGATAAGACAGAGGGGAAAATGGAGACCCAGACAGACCCTGTTAGAAAACTGGAGGAGACAAGGGAGGGGAGAAGCCAAAGGAAAAATAGAGAAGGAGGCAGACGGCAAGAGACAAGAGAGAGAGAAAGATACAAGACGCGCCCCCTCCCCCCACACACAGGCACACCAACCCTCCCGGGGCGTGTTTGCTTTCGCGCTGTGTTCCTCTGAAAAGGTCCTGGGAACGGCCTTCCCCCGAAGCACCCGGCGAGCTGGGCCAGGGCGCGGAGGACAGACAATCAGCCGCCCTGGAAAGCGGCCAACTCCCAAGGTAAAATGGATGCTGTGTTTGTTCGTTCTGACCTTGAATGTTCCCCATTGCGACGCCCGAGAAGCAGCCTCGGATACACCAGGACGGTGTGGCGCCCGGATGAAGCAGCGCCACGCACGGAGTGCCCATGGCCATGAGCCCCGGTGGACCTGCGTGCCTCATCGGGGGAGGGGGGCGGGCTCTGATGCACCTGCGGCCGGCAGGGTCACAAAGCCACACTCGGAGTAAGGAATAAGGGTCCAAGGAGGAGAGGACGAGCATCAGAAAAGATAGAAGAACACGGGCAGATGGACAAGGCTGAGAAGCTCCCGCCGGCGGGAGTAATGGCCAAAGGAGACGGGCCAGCACTGACGTCACCTTCCCCTCGCCCTCCTCCTCCTCATCTTCACCAGCACCTCCTCATTTGGACTTCTTGCTCAGCGCTGGACACTGTAATAAGTATTTCGCGTCATTTGATCGTGACCCCAGACCCATGTGATGGCACAGATGTTGTCCTCGTTCTCCACGTGAGGCTCAGAGAGCTTTCCCAAGGCCACAGACCTGGTAACTACCCCTAAGGCCTTGAACCCGGACCTTCCTGACTCCCACATCCACCCGTGCAATATCCTCCCCTTGGCTCCCTCGGGCTCCCCCCAGTAGTCTGGGTCAACTAGGCTGCTTGGCTCAGAGGTGATGGGCATCTGAGGCCACCAGGAGGCAGCGGTGGGGGCAGGCCTGAGGGGAGTCCTAAAATCCGGAAGGCAGAAGGGATGCGGTTTGGGGTGATCTATTCATTCTCGGGAGGACTCCAGATCCTGGTTTCGGAACAGGCCCGGGGGCAGAGCTGAAGTCGCAAGGAGGGTGGCTCCTTCCAGGCAGGTGTCGGGGTGGCAGACATGATGGGGAGCCAGGAGCCAACTGGGGCACAGCGGTAGACAGCGGCTGTGACCCTGGGGACACAGAAGCCCTGGGCTCTCGTGGAGGCAGCTCTGTCGTAGCAAGACGCCATCTGACGGCCTGTCTGCGGACGGGACCCTTTGCCTGGCTCTGGAACTGGGCAGCGTGTGTCTGTAGGGGAACGTCATGGGGACTGCAGGTGGCAAAGCTGGGGAACACAGGAAACGAGAGATCAGAGCCTGCCAGCCCGTAAGGGAAATGGCTCCTCTCCGTCCCACATCAAAACCTCTAGGGCCATCCCCCCCTGTGGAGTAACAGCCCGTGTAAATAGGCCGTTAAAATCCAATGCACTCGAGTACCATATGGGATGGCCTTGCTAAGAACTGGGGATCCCCAGGGGAAGGGCCCTGGGCTGTCTCCACAGGGCTGGGCCCTTACAGATGAGTCTGCGAGACTGGGGCTGGAGGAAGGGCCCCGTGTGCACGGGGAGACCTGCGTGGACGTTTCGTGTTCAGGGAAGTTGAGGGTAGCTGCTTCCCAGGACGGGTGAAACAAAGAGAATAAAACCGGAAGTGAAGGCCGGGCATGGATTGCAGAGGCCCCCTTATATCACGCGTGGGAACTTCGGGGCACGTTCAAAATGCTTGGCGCTCACACATGCAGAAGTGCGCGGCTTATGGAATGCTGAAGGTAGCGTCCTCACACCCCTTTGACCATGGAAATGGCCATGACGTTTACCCCAGGAGCTGGTGAAATTGAAAAGGATAGGGATTTACTGTCCCCCTAACTTATCCCATTGTCTCTAATCTCAAATTCCCGTCCTCCATGTTTATTTGTGACTCAAGTCACCTCTCTGCCCTGGTCCTGTTAAACACTCCGCATTTATCCCATCCAGGTCAAAGAGACAGGACTTAGGAGCCATACGTTGGGGGAAAGGGTCGAAAATCTTGAAGGTTGGAGATGATTTTAAAAGGATTTTGGAACCTCCCAGCGCCACCAGTGTATCCAAAGAGCCAGAGACGAGGTATTGGAGAGGAAAGGGCATCTTCCTTCATACCTGGGCAACAGCCAAGACCCTACCCGGCATTATGTGCCCCCAAAAGATAACGTGAAGAAGCTTTTCACAGATCCCAGGGCATTCTCTGAATGCACTAGGACAAGAAGCTGATGCAGGGGAATTCTTAAGCTTGTTGTTGCAAACTTTCTCCCCTGGGGACCTTGAGAACACTTGACGCTGTACGGGAGGAACGAGGAAGGTGTTAGAGGCATTGCCCGCCGCATCATCTCTCGCGGCACATGGCCCTGAGGCACTAGATCTAATCCAAAGAAATGCACAAACTAGATAGAGATAAATAGCAGACCAGGATGGCACCCGCCCAAGTGTTTTGAAAGAACTCCAGGGTGAAATTGGGCAAGGGTTGGCCAAAATGGGGAACCGACCTTTGCAAATGGCTGCTCTGCCGAGAACTGGAGCACCCCTGACCCACAGAGCAGCACCTGGGAAGCCCCAGGTCAGTGAGGGGAGTCTCGCTCCCCTACCAGGTCATGGGGCACTCTAGGATGGAGAGAGAAATCAACAGAGAAAAAGTTACGTGACCTCCTCCTTTCTCCAAGGGCAACGTAGTCTGATGCATTTGCTCACGTGAAGTGGGTTTTCCAAAGGAGAGTTGGCTACGCTCCACCACTGAAGACTCTGGAATGAAGAGAAATTAGTTTGGGGAATGAGGGAGAAGTTTTAATAAGGCTTTGGGACTGGCTTATGGATAAGGCAGAATCTCCATGCTTTTATCTCTATAAATGGGAAATTTGTTTTTAAGTTAATTGTGAACAGCAAGGTCCCTTCAGCCCATTGGTGGCCACCATGACAACCCAACCTAGACCTTCTTTGGGTCACCTTTCCAGAGCCTGCTGTAGACCCCTTCAAAAGAAATCTGTCTTCTGTCCTTCCCCTGTCAGGATCCCTCAGTCAACTATCCAGTCTTGAAATACGTGTACTGCTTCCGGGTGCACATTCTAATATGTAACATTGACAAAATCGGGTCTTCCAGGAAGGTACAATCCAAGCGAAGAAGAGTGGTAGGCCATGGGACGTTGAAGGAAACAGAGATTCTTGGCATCTACAAAGGAAAATGGCATCTCTATTTGCACAGGAGATAGTATAGAAATGGTCCATATGGGAGGAACCCAAGACCATTCAGCCACCAACCTTTTATTTCAATAAAGTTTTATTGAACACCTGTTGTGTGCCAACACTCTTTCGAGTATTAAGGACACAGCATGGAATGAGACGTAACAGACCCTGACCGCATCGAATTCATATTCCAGTGAAGCCAAGTCACCGTATGCACGGTTGCAAAATTAATAAAATAAAATAGGGCAATGTGATCCAAAGTGGCAGTGTGGGGGCCACTCGAGGTTGGGTGACTAGAGAAGGCTCCTGGAAATTTGTACCTCTTCACCCCCTTCCCCTGTTTTGCCCATCCCTCCACCCCCCCTGCAACCACCAGTTTGTTCTCCAATTTGAGCGTGTTTTGACTTGTTAGCTCGTTCGCCTGTTCTGTGTTTTAAATTCCACACGTAAGCGATCTCATACGGAACTTGTCTTTGCCGTGTTCACTCAGTGTAGTGCCTTCTAGATGCCTCCATGCTGCCACAAATGACAAGATTTCATTCTTTTCTACAGCTGGGTCATATTCGGCCACATCATCTTCTCCCATTCAACCAAGCAACGCTTCGGTCGCTTCCCTATCTTGGCCGTTGTAAACAGTGCGGCAATAAACAGAGGGGGGCCTGTACCTTTTTGGGTTAGAGTTTTCACCTCCTTTGGGTAAATACTCAGCAGTGGATATGCTGGATCATGGGTTAGGCCTATTTTTAACTTTCGGAGGAACCTCCATACTGTTTTCTGCCGTGGCTGCACCGACTTACATTCCCACCAACAGTGCATGGAGGTTCCCTTTTCTTCACAGCCTCCACGCTTCCTATTTCTGAGGGTAGCCATTCTGACTGGTGTGAGGTGATACCTCGTTGTAGTTTTGATCTGCATTCCTCTGATGATGAGTGATGTTGGGCGTCTTTTCACGTGTCTGTCGGCCATCTGGATGTCTTCTTTGGGAACACGTGTATTCAGGTCTTTTGCTTGCTTTTTTGCAAATTTCCAATTACAAATATAAATAAGCCATGGGGATGAAAAGCACAGCATAGGGCATGCAGTCAATAATTTTGTAATGGTTTCGTATGGTGACAGGTGATCGCGACACTTACACTAGTGAGGATTGTGTAACGTGTAGAATTGTTGAGCCTCCATGTTGTACTCCCGAAGTTAGTATTACATTGTATGTCAATTACACTTCAATTACAAAAAAAAAAAAAAAAAAGAAGGCTTCTGTAGGGAGACATCTTTTTCTGAAGAACCAAACTTCTCAAGGAATTAAATGAAGGCAAGAGGAGATTCCTGAGCCTTAAGGTGCAGAAAGTCTTCAAAAATCGGTGTTTGGCCAAAGAAAGGTCCTGAAGTTCAGTGCTTCTGTGACCCATGAGACTATCGACCTGTCCAAGAAAGGCCCAGAGGCAAATCCAGTCTTGATATGAACATAAAACCATGGCTAGTGAAAAGCTAAAGAGATGTGCTCATGGGGTTTGGGGGAACAGTATCCCACGTGGGTTTGGGACCCAAGGACACCCCTGTGCAACACTTTTCTTCTTTACGGGAAGAAAAGCTTGCTTGTTCCTAAGCAAGCTACACTACTCTCTCTGTCTCCCTTCCAGAATATAGCCTGAATATCTAACAAAGGGAAGACAACTCCATCATCTCTCCATTTCCTGTTAACAGTTACTTTTTTTGTTGTTCCAACCAGACTTTCCAGACCGTTCCATTAAAAGAATCGTTACAAACATGCCTTGGGTGTTCCAAATAAATAAAGAAGGATGTGATTGGATGCCAGCGGGGCACCACAATTCCTGCCCGAGGGAAGTGAAGAAAGGAATCAAAAATACGTCTGCTCACGCTACTGGTATGGTGAGCTGGTCACGCTCAGTAGACAGGCTCAGCTGGGGGACAGGGGTTATACCACTGTCATTTGCCCCGTTGACCAAGTAAGTAATGGAATTTAGGAATCACCATGTAGCCGAAGAACCCACCATCAAGCAGGAACAGAGCAAAGAATCACGTGATGCTACACTTCATAAAGAACAGAGGTAAAATGAAACTCTTGGACCAGTCTTTGTCTTTCAATATCCTGCCATTTCCTGTTACTCTAATCCCAAAGGGCCCGACTCTGGTCTGGTATAGGTGATGGAGAAAACCCAACCTTGACAGACTTGAAGGTAACACCGCGGACAGTCTCGGTGACAATCTTGTCAACAACTTGTACAGCGTGAGATGAATTTTTGAAAATTCTCCTGATGTCCTTAACACCTCAGCAGGCCAAATCTTCCGAATAGAATGTAATTAAAATTGCATCTTCTGTGACCCATTGCAAAGAAATCTTCTCCAAGGCGAGCTGGAATTGTGGCACATTGAACAAGAGTCTCTGGGTGCCGGGAGCTGCTGTTGGAAATACAGAATAAACTGGAGGGTATCAGGCAGGTGCAGGAACCCCCAAACATTAATTTGAGTCACAGTTGGCTGCACCATATCAACCTATAAACACCTCTCCACTTTCAATTAACATTGCTCTGTCTCCTGTCTCGCTGAATATTATATTTAACTAATTTAAGAGGATTGGTAAAGAGAGTTTTCACACTTCACAGGAAAACATAATGAAATAATTATACGTCTACCTCCAAAAGGCATGAGAGTATTACCTAAGCAGCCTTCAAGCCTTTTCAACCAAAGCCTCTTTCCTGTGTCTCCTGACTGAGGGTTCATGCCTGAACTTTCACTTAGATGTACTTTGTTTTTACACGTTCGTGCTCATACTTAGGCTATAGAATGTTGGCTTACTTCTGGGGATTACACTGCAGGTCTCTTTTTTGGTCACCAAATATACTGGCTGAGGTGGGATTAGACACATGGCAGGCTGAGACACTGGCCACGCGTGCTCCTGGGTAGGAATGGAGTTGAGGTCGGGATCACAAAAAAGTAATGACACAAGGTTTATCATAGGCGTGGCGTGTGGGACAAAGTCAACTCATTAGCATCCAAGTCCAGTGTATTAGTCAGCTATTGACATAAGAATGCCGCGTAACAAACTACCTCAAAGTTCAGTGTTTTACAACCACGAGCATTTATCTTCATGGAGAGGGGGTCTGCACACGAGTGATGCCTTAGACAACTCCATCAGGCTGCTGGTTGGCTGGCCTTAGTTCCAGGCTGTACCTTGGGGTCAAGTCTGCCCCATGTTCTTGGACCTAGGCTGAAAGGGCAGTGGCTACTCAGTGAATGTTCTTCTCATGGTAATCACAGGAGATCCAGAGCCAAGCCAAACTGTGCTAATATCATACCTGGCAATATCCCTTTGGCCAAAGAAGTCAAATCAGGGGCTGAGAAGTATATACCTCCTTCCCTGGGAGAGGTAAAGTAATACATACATAGCTGCTGAACAGTAACCTGATCCTTCACGGCCACGAAGGGCCATTCCAGTGGGCATTGCAAATAGTGAGTGAAGAGAGAAAGACTGACCAAAGGCAGGCTGGAATTTAAGGAGGAAGGCCACGTATCCGTGAAATAGAGTGCCGTGATCCCGGCCAATCCAGGGGGCATCTCAGTATGCCTTGAGAACTGGAGAAGTAGGTAAACGAGAAGGAGCCCAGACTTCAAGGTGTGATGTAATGGACAGACTGTCGGGTCCACAGGAAGACTGATACTCAGCTGGTTGAGCTGAGCCGAGAGGTGTTCCTGCCCTCTCAGCTGGGGGAGCCCTCGATGGCACCACCTGAGCGGTACCCGCAGCCGCCTCCGAGAGCCTCTATGGAACAAAGCTAAACTCTACGATCGGCCATTTCCTGCCCCACCCCACGCTCCTAAGGCCAGTTTTAAAAACTAAAATCTGTATATATTTAAGGTATAGGGCATGATGGCTTGGTACATGCAGACATAACAAAACGGTAACTGCAGGGAAGCTAATTAGTGTCTTGAATCCGTGTTCAGAACAAAGAAATCACAGAAGGCCAGAAGGGGACAATGAACAGGCAGAGAAGGGACAATCCCACACGAACGGCGGAGCCTAGAATAATGACCGACCGTTGCTGAGGGTGTGTCGAAGTTATAGCAGGAGGCCGACGGCTCTGTCCCACAATGCGGCCCGCTCAGCCGAGGCCGGAAGGGACTCCGCTCTGCCCACGTTTTGCACCACTGCAATAAGGATACTATGGCCCTGGGAGGTCTTTCTTTTTTTAATGTCTATTTATTCATTTTGAGAGAGAGGAATAGTGAGTTTGAGCAGGGGAAGGGGAGGGACAGAGGGAGAGGGAATCCCAAGCAGGCTCCACGTTGACGACGCAGAGCCTGACGCGGGGCTCGAACTCACAAACCGCGAGATCATCACCTGAGCCGAAACCGAGAGTCGGACGCTCAGCCACCTGAGCTAGCTACCCAGGTGCCCCGGTGGGAGATCTTTCTGGATGGACAATCAGTGCTCAGGGTTCCAGTGACGCGAAGCTGGGAAAACAGGAGGCGCTCACACACGCTATGTACAAGAACGTGCTCTACATTTGCGTGTGTTCCTTCGCCTCACCCTTCACCAGGCCCTGGAAACTCGGGCACGTGAAGCTCAGAGGAGTTAGTAATTTGCCAAGGGTGTCACCACTCCGGAGTCGTGAGCTGGGATTAGGATCCAGGTAATCCACGGGGCGCCTGGGTGGCTCAGTCGGTTGAGCGGCCGTCTTCGGCTCAGGTCATGATCCGGCGGTTCGTGAGTTCGAGCCCCGCGTCGGGCTCCGGGCTGACAGCTCGGAGCCCAGAGCCTGCTTCCGATTCTGTGTCTCCTTCTCTCTCTGCCCCTCCCCTGCTCACACTCTGTCTCTCTCTGTCTCAAAAATAAGTGAACATTAAAAAAAAGAAAGAACCCAGGTAATCCAAGCCCTGTTTTTGAACACCACTCCCTCCTGCCCCCAGGTAGAAAAGTCAGGTGCAGCGGGTGGCCTGGAATTAGCAGGGAACGGGAGAGAATAAGCACAGTGGAGGAGAAGGATAGATTATTCTATACCAGATACACTTCACAGCCTAAAGGAGCATGGAAACAGACATATGTCAACAAAGCATAGACTGTATCTTCTCAATTCCATTTCCAAGTTCCAAGTTCAGTCTTTTGTTTTGATTTTTTTTTTTTTATTTAAATTCACGTTCGTTAACCTACAGTGTAGTCTTGGCTTCAGGAGCAGAGCCCAGGGATTCGTCTCTTACCTATGACACCCAGTGCCCGTCCAGAAAAGTGCCCTCCTTAGCGCCCGTCGCCCATTTAACCCATCCCTCCCCCGACCTCCCCTCCAGCAACCCTCAGTTTGTTCTCTGTATTCAACAGTCTCTTACGGTTTCCTTAAAAGAAATTCTTTCAGGGGTGCACGGGTGGCTCAGACGGTTGAGCATCTGACTCTTGGTTTTGGCTCAGGTCGTGATCTCACGGTTCGTGGGTTTGAGCCCTGCATCAGGCTCGGGGCTGACAGTGCGGAACCCGCTTGGGATTCTCTTTCTCTCTCTTTCTCAAAATAATTAACTTTAAAAAATAAGATAATAAGTTAAAGTTTTAAAACCTCCTTCATAAAGTCTTATTTATTTATTTGTTTGATTGGTTGGTTGGTTACACCGGGATGTTCTACTTTATTCAGAACAGCCCCAAATTGGAAACAACTGAAATGTATTCCCCCATAAGAGAGTGACTGAGGATGTCAATGGAGTATATTTTTATAATAGAATATCACTCAGTAACCAAAGGATCAAACTTCTGATCAATGCCACACAATATGAGAATCTCAAAAACACCATGTTATCGAGGAAAAAAAGAATCAGACCCAAATTAGTACATTAAGTATAATTTCCCCCCTCCTGCCTTTGGATTATCTCTGTGGTTTTGTCACAAAGCGTGTGTCTATTTCTGGACTCTATTCTGTTATATTTATTATTCTTTTTTTTAGGGTTATTTATTTTTTAGGGAGGAGAGAGAGGGAGAGAGGGAGAGAGGGAGAGAGCAAAGCAGGGAGAGGACACAGACAGAGGGAGTGAGAGAATCCCAAGCAGGCTTCACATTGTCAGCATGGAGCCTGATGTGGGGCTCAAACTCACGAACCCATGAGACCATAAGCTGAGCTGAAAACAAGAGTTGGATGTTTAACTGACTGAGCTACCCAGGTGCCCCAATTTATTATTCTTAAGTCAATAACACCACCCTGTCTTGATTACTATAGTTTTCTGGTAAGTCCAGAAATCAAGTAGTGTGATCTTCCAATTATGTTCTTCTATTTAAGAATATTTTGACTTTTCTAGGACTTCCAGCCATGCATTTTTAACTACTCTCAGCTTTGATCACCTTTTACTTGAAATATAAAATCCTTACTAAAGGATCTTCTGGATAAAGAGGAAAGAATAAAACTATCACAGAATCTCTCTCCCTCAGTACTAATGGAATAAATAAACAACAGTTAAAATTACCAAAAAGGCAATTAGCGATAATAACGATAATAACAGGAAGAACCAAGGGAAGGAGGATCACATGATGCCGTAATCTACAAAATGCTTCACCAAGTAAAGAAACAACGTTTAGGGGCGCCTGGCTGGCTCGGGCGGAACAGCACAGGACTCTTGATCTCGGGGTCACGAGTTTAAGCCCCACGTTGGGTGTAGAGGTTACTTAAAATAAATTAATTAAAGGAAAAAGAAACAAAACTTTTAGAGCAGTATGACTCCTGACTTCTCACCTTCGCCCCACACCCCAGCGGGGTCCTGATGGGATAACGGAAAGCCATGTATTTCAAGAATATCTCCAAGCAATCAAATGAGTGGACAGAGGTGGGGGAAGGCGTTTCCTGCTCTGACTGTCTGGGTAGGGGGAGAGGCGGGGAGAGGCGAGTGAAGACAGAAGAAGCAAACAACGAACAGTGATACTTTTGGTGGGGACAAAGACGTCGCCACTCTGAACAGGGGAACAGTTTGAGGGCAGGGGGCATCCTCTGGGACACTTCCCGGGTGGGTGGACACCGACACCGGGCGAAGGACAACCTCTGGGAAGAGAGCGGAGTGTGGTTGTTCTGACACGGCATCTGCCCTCCACCTGCCAGCTCCCCTGATCTCAGGCGACCGGAGCAGAAGCCGCAACACAAAATCCCGGCCCTCACGCTGTTGCTTGGAAGGCAAACAGGTCTGGCAAGAGGGAAAATTCAGCCCTACCCTCAGCAAGCGGAAGCACGAGCAAAACCAGAAAGAAAATGTAACAGCCACGCACACTTGCTTTGGGGGAAGGGGAGAGACGGGAAGAGACATGAAATGGAAACTGTCTGGAAGAAAATGCCCCCAAGGAACAGGAGGAAACACGGCCCAATGATTCGTGGCAAAGAACCTAACCCGAACACCGCGGCAACCAAGTGGGAATTCAAAGACAAAGGAGTTTTCCCAAGAATGAGGCGCATGGGAGGTGGCAATGCCGAAAAGACAAAATTGAGGCCCAATGATATTCATGCAGAATGGGTAATTTAGAAACATCAAAGGAAAAAATAGATGAAGCTGAAAAAATGATTTACTGACACAGAGGAAAGTCTTGACATAATTGCATTTAAAATAGAGATAAGACCGTGAGATTAAAGCACTTAAGGCAGGGAGTGGGCAAACAGGGAGCGTGAAGTAAGCCAATGTTAAGATCGCTAACGTCCCTGATGTCAAGAACTCAACAAATACCAAACGAAGAGAAATGCAAATATATTAGAAGGAAAATTTCCTGAAAGAAGGGAAAAACCATCTGCGGAACCGAAGTGCGTATTCTCTCCGGGGAAAAAGGTATGAGAATCAAGGTGAAGTCTGAAGCTTTTCCACCAGGGCATTAAACATCAGGAAAAAACGGGGCCTGAGTTCTAATGGCCCAGAACAAAGCATGAATTGATCCATGGTGACGAGGTAAGACTAGAGGGGCCATTTTCAAAAATCCACGGAGTTGGGACCAATGCCAGTGTTTCCCGTCTTTTGCATCAGGAGCCCTGTGATACCGTCCAAAATTAAAATACGACGTTAAAAGTAGCATCGATTCTTACGTCTGCCAATATATCTTTTCCTTAACCTTAGAGGACTCTTAATGGGAATAATGCATTTTATGGCGAAGAATTCATCTGGCAAACCCTTCAGTGTCACGTCATTTGTGTTTTCTTCTGTCAAATTCAGGAAAATTTGACTTCAGAACTTTTATTTAAGTAACAGATATAATTGTATTTATTATAGTTTGTCTGTCTTTCTGGCTTGATGCTGGAAAGCTGTGTGGAATGATAGGCACTTCGTATTGACGAGGGTTATTTTTAGGTATTAAGACTCAGAGTGATTTCTTTGACTTCCTTCTTCCTGCTTTGGCACCATTTGAATGGCTTATAATGAGTAGGCATACTTTTCAACATGCAGTCATTATTTTAAAAACTCAGCACCCGTACCGGCATGGTTTTATAAGGACACTTTGCCTGGATAAACAGAAGGAGCAAAACCAGATAGGCGGAACGCTTTATTAGTGCCCAGATCTCGAGACTGATTTCTGCGCGGGCATGCTATGCGTTCTGGGATGGCAGGACAGAGAACCTAGCAGGGTCATAAAAAGGAAAATGGGAAGTGAATCCAAAACAATAAATAGCCAAAATATATTGCATATTTCTACAAGCCAAACGCTATGCTAAGAACTATATATTGATTTTCTAATTTAATTATGACCATAATCCTGTTAAATAGGTACGGTCATAACTCATTATATTATGCACAAGGAGGGTGTCAAGACGGGAGTTACCTTCCCAAGGCCACCTTAAAGTGGTAGGGATGATAGCTAGACTCCAAACCTGGCCTCTTTAACCTCTCTTCAACCCACTTTAGAAAAGAAGGTGCAGGGGGGGTGGCGCGCCTGGGTGGCTCAGTCGGTTGAGCATCCAATTCTTTCCTTTTTTAACTTTTTAAAACATTTTTAACATTTTTTAACATTCATTTTTGAGAGTGAGAGAGACAGAGCATGAGTGAGGGAGGGGCAGAGAGAGAGGGAGACACAGAATCCAAAGCAGGCTCCAGGCTCCGAGCTGTCAGCACAGAGCCCGACGCGGGGCTCGAACTCACAGACTGTGAGATCATGACCTGAGCCGAAGTCGAACTGACTGAGCCACCCAAGTGCCCCGAGCATCCAATTCTTGATTTCGGCCCAGGTCATGATGCCAGGGTCGTGGCATTGAGCCCCGTGTTGGGCTCCATGCCAAGAGTGAAGCCCGCTTGGGATTCTCTCTCTCTCTCTCTCTCTCTCTCTCTCCCCCCCCCCCCGTCCCTCTTCCCTGCTTGTACTCTAAAAAATAAAAAGACAGAAAGGAAGGAAGGGAGGGAAGGAGGGAGGGAGGGAGAGAGAGAGAGAAGGAAAGAAAGAAAAAAGGGAAGGAAGAAATAAAGAAAAGGAATAAAGAAAGAAAGAAAAGAAAGAAAGAACAAAGAAAGAAAGAAAGAAAGAAAGAACAAAGAAAGAAAGAAAGAAAGAGAAATTGCAGAATCTAGAACACAGTGGGTTTGACCTGTCTGAGCTTCCTCAAGTTAGCCTCCCACGAACGGTCATGTGACTCACCCTCCACAGAAGCAAGGTCGAGTAGGCTCATGAAAGTGTTTCCAGTGGGGATGATTTCCAGATGCTGCCATCAAAGCCTGGCTTATGTCCTCCCCGTCCTTCCCCTTGGCGTGCACGGTTACCTTGGAAAACATAACATCCACCCCATTGACCCCTGGGGTCCTGCTGAGGTGATTCAATTGCCAGGAGGCCTTGATTTCGACTCTGGGGTGCTCTGTGCCCAGAAGTCTGGTGTGGGCTCTCTCGCCATCCCCACAGGGTGCTATGCAAAGCCTCCGCAGGGAAGCACTGACCTGCCACGCCAAGAACGTGGGTGTAATCCTTCTGTCATTTCGGCAGCCTGGACCAAGAGAAGAGCCCCCCATCCCCACCCCGGGAAGGATGTGTCTCCAGGCCACGGAGTGCCGGCAGCCGCCAGAAGCTGGGAGAGAGAGGCCTGGAGAGGATTCTCCCACCATGCCTTCGGAAGGAGCCAACCCTGCCAGCACCTGGAGCGTGGACTTCGGACCCCCTGAACTGCGAGGGAAAACATTCCGGCCGGCCTACACTGCCAAGTTTGTGGTGATTTGTTATGGCAGCCCGAGGAAACTAAGAGATTCTCGAAGCATCTAAGCCACAAATATCCACCGCAGGGGAATTCCTGCCATGGAAGCCGGAATTCAGTGTTGTCACGAATTCACCCCTTCATTCAGGGATGCCGCCGGCAGGTTCAGAACTGCACCAAGCTGCCTTCCACGTGGCACGTGAGCTCCGTGGGGACAGGGACGGTGCTGTCCCGCCTGCCGCCACACAGGCGCCTGGCCTGCAGTCGCCAAATGCATGAGGTGGAGGCCAAGGAAGGCCCCGCACGATACGGTAAATGGCACGAAGCCAACCTAGGGAGGATATCAGCGGCATTCTAGAGTCACGGCTGCTAGAATGAGTCCCTTCCTGGGCCTTGGGCTCTTGGTCTTTCAAACGGAAAAAAACCGGCCCCGATTATCCCAAAGGACGCTTGCGAAGACCCGAGACTGGCGTCCATGGTGAGAACGGTTACGGTTCCCAAGTCTGTGTTTTCGGTGTTATTCGCAGAACCCAGGATTCCGCATTTGAAAAGAAAAGTGCTTAAAGCTAAGGAACGAATCCGCTCTGGCAGGGAAGGGGGGCAGAGGGTGGTCTGGGAGAAGGGGAGGTCTGGCTGGTGCACAGAGAGGGGCCACAGGGGTGCCCGGACTTCATCCCCCTGGAACTGGGGCCTCACCACCGAATGAACACGAGGGCCCTGGGTTCCTTGCAACGTGGAGGTCTGTCCTCCTTAAGGGCAGAGCTAGAAGGAGATCTTTGAAAGCCACGTGTGGAAATTGATTTCTCTTCTTTTTGAATTTGTTTTGTTTCTTTTTGAGCATTTGCTGAAAGCTGACTCTGTGCCGGCATTTCACAGGCGTTGCCTCTTTTCAGTGTTGTACCCACTTTACAGATAAGCAAAGTCCAGTGTGGCCGCGGAAATGGTAGGGCTGAGATTTTAGCGGGGGTCTCTCTGGGTCCAGAGCCTGAGCTCCTAACCATATGCTTTCCTGCCCTCCCGTCAACCTACGGGGCACCTTCTCTTGGAACGCAAAAACCCCCGATCTCTGCTTCGAGAAAATCACAGGGAGTTAGAGAGAGCAGACAGTATAATCTGCTGTATCTAACAGCAGACACATGTGCCTAATGCTGTGAAAGTTCTGAGGAAAGAGGAACGATCCATCTCTGGAGGATAATGGAAGGATTCACAAAGTAGGTGGCTTTGAGCTGGGTTTTGTAGTATGAATAGGAGTTTGCTAATCCCTATAGAAAGAAAAGTAGCCCAGCGGTATGAGAGAGGGTGTTTGATCTGGGAACCAATGTTCCCTCTACTATACCCAAAATACGAGTTTGGTGCCCGTTTGGGGAGAAGGAGGGAGAGGCAAAGGAAGTTGTGAGGGTGAGTTTGTATGGATGAGTTTCAACAGGGAGACCGGTTTTTATCCTCCACCAGAATTTGCAAATTTGTGGCCCCGGGGGCCCAGCATTCGTTCACAGACATGTTCTGCTGGACCCGTTAGTGTTTAAAATTTTTTCATTGACTGCCCACCATTTGAACACGAATAGATTTCATGCAAGTATCAAGATTAAAGTCCTCATCTAAAAAAAAAAAAAATCGGAACCTGCCAACACCGGGTCTGTATTTCTTCACAGCTACCCAAGTTGGAGCTTAGGAGCCGTGGTCTCTTTAGGCCCCACCCCTTCTTCTTTCGTTGCCCAGCCCCCACCGTACCTCTCCACCCACTGAACTTCCCCGCCTGGTGCCTGGGGGCAGCAGAGGCCTCCCCTCTGAGGAATGGGAATCATCTTGGATTTCTAAGCCCGTAAGTGACGTGGTCTGATTTGAATGGGTCGAATCCACTCTGGCTGGAGTGTGCGGGATGGGCCGGAAGGAGAAAACTAACGTCAGAGAAACCAATGAGGAGACCGTTCAGGAGATCAGGCCTCCGGGAGATGAAGGGACTTTGCTGGAGTAACGGACGTGGAGTGGGGTCTTGGTGAGGCTACTTCCAGATCACTTTAGTCCCCCTCCCCACCCTCCTACTTAAATTACACCCCCCAACATCACCGGTCTCCCTCTCCTACTCTATTTTTCTGCTTCCCGCGTATCACACCCCGGCATCCTGGATCCTTTCCTTAGTCATTTGTTTACTATCTGTCTTCTCCAGCGCAAGTTCAAAGTGGCCAGGACTTTTGTGAGTTCCGTGCTCTGCTGGATTCCTGGTGCCTGGCACGCAATGTTAACGAAGAGATGTTTATTTTAGATGAGAAGTGCTGTCTCAAATTACTTAACAAGTGATGTATTTAAGCATCCATGAGCTCAGTACTTTGAGGACAACCTGTATACCAGGAAGAGGGGCCAGCCAGCATGGCCCAGGGGGCCTCCGGAAGGGTTCAGACCCCAATCTGGGAAGTCCCCCAGTCCCCCCATCCCTGGCTTGCTGTGGGAGGGGCGGGGGAGATCCTGGATCTCGGGAGCCGGGCTCCTGGGAGACCCAGGGCTTGGCCAGGACTCCTCGCACTGCGGCCAGAGCGCCCCTGACACCTGCCCCGGACCACCCTGAGCCCCAGCCCCCTGGGGCCGGCACATCCTTTGAAAGGAAGACTCAAATCAGTTGTCCTTTATCTCCCCTGTAATTTCTTCACTGGTTTTCTGAACAATTGCCAGGGCCGGAAGAGCCTCCCTTTGATGCTTAATTGCTTAATTATCAGTTTACTCCACCAACTTGAAGAGAGGGATTTGGACCACTTTTAAAAAGAGATGGGTCTGCCCGAGCAGACAGCCCTGCGCGATTCTCACACTGCAGTCAAGTGTCAGACTCAGACGGGGGCTCCTCTCCCTCCTGTCCCGCCTGAGCTGCAGGGGGCCAGCCCTCGCTCCAAACCCGAGTGCAGCCCTCTCTATACCCTATGTTTTCCTTCTATTTTCTTTCTTTTTTTTTTCAGCCAGCATTTGGCAAGAGCTACATCCAACAGAGGGATCTGGGGGAGAGATCAAAACAAACACCGCGAAGACGGCGAAGGAGGAACCCGGGTATCAGCAGAGAAAGCCGTGTGTGCGGAGGGCAAAGATGTAGCGGCCGCAGGTCACAGCCGTACCCTGTGGGTGGGACCCCGGGGGAAGGAGAGACATGCTGTCTAGGGGTCTTGGTGCTGATATACAATAGAACATTTTTCCATATTTTTCCAACACGGTGGGCAAGAAAGAAATGCAGCCGAATGAATCCTAGCCCCCAAACTTAAGAGTGCAGGAACTCTTTTTTTTTTTTTTTAATTTTTTTTTTCAACGTTTATTTATTTATTTGGGACAGAGAGAGACAGAGCATGAACGGGGAGGGGCAGAGAGAGAGGGAGACACAGAATCGGAAACAGGCTCCAGGCTCTGAGCCGTCAGCCCAGAGCCCGACGCGGGGCTCGAACTCACGGACCGCGAGATCGTGACCTGGCTGAAGTCGGACGCTTAACCGACTGCGCCACCCAGGCGCCCCAAGAGTGCAGGAACTCTTAAATTAACGTTAATATCAAATTATATCTCACTCATGGCCTCCATCCTGTCCAGAGAGGGAAATGGACTAGGTTTCCCTCTCCCCTCAGGCTGGATCTTGCAAATGTCCTGGGGTCCTGGGGTCTCACACAAAGCAAACGTTTGGGAGGTTACCCTTGGATGACAGTGGACAGAGCTTCCATGCTGAACACCTCCAAGGTGCGCAGTACCCTTGGGGTCCACTGGAGTGGACACAGCTTCTCTCAGTGCACCATGCCGTGATCCCCACCTTCTCTGTAACCTTCTGGGGTGTGAAGAGGAAACCAGTCCCAGATCTCCAGTGCTTGGGGACCCTAGAGTCCTCCTTTTTCTTCCCAGTCTGGGAAGATCCAACCCCTCTCTGCTTGCACCCTCAAAGGTGCCCATCGTCTCTCTTCCCGTCTCAACAGGGAAGCCTGCCTTGATAGTCTCAACCATGCCACAGAAGCCGGGAAGAGGCTGGCTTCAAAAAGGTCCTACCTGCTCCTAAAAATGCCCCGAAAATACAGGATCGTCGGAAGGGTTTCGCTTCCTTCCTTGTATCCAATAGGATCAACAAAATTCGAACAAAAACAAAGACACAATTGAACGTGTCTATCGGTCATCCTACCAGAGGGTTGACCGCAGTGTGTTGGGGCTGGTTAGTCGAGGGTCCCGCTGAGACCGAATTTATTGCCACCACTGTGCTGTCCCAGGTAGTTTGCTACAGCAAGGCCTCGGACACATCGTGCACCCCATTATCCACACACCCTTGTGGGTTACTCTCCACATGGACTCTGGACTTGGCCTTGGGACGTGCTTTGGCTAGCGGGACCCGTGCGGACACGGTACACGCAGAAGTTTGATGAGTGTTTGTGCATCAGGGCTCGCAACCTTGGACAGCACTTCGGGGAAGCCGGTCTAGCCCACCGGGGGATAAGAGTCTACGTGGAGGAGAACCGAGATGCCTCGGCCAACAGCCAGCACCAACTAACTGCCGGGCGTGCGGCTGGGCCATCTTGGACGACTGTGGCCAAGCCAACTCTCCAGGTGAACTGAGCCACATGAGCGAACTCAGGCCCAGCTGACCCACTGAGTTGAGGGCTAGTTCGTTGTATAACAGGAGACAACAAAATTGTCTCTAACCGCAAGACTTCATACGCTAACTTCCGGAGAGCTTTTTTTTTTTTTTCTTTTAACAGACTTTATTATTTTTAAATTATTTTATTTTATTTTTACTTTTTTTAAATGTTTATTTCCTTTTGAGAGAGAGAGAGACAGAGTGCGAACAGGGGAGTGCAGGGAGAGGGAGGGAGACGCAGCATCTGAAGCAGGCTCCGGGCTCTGAGCTGCCAGCACGGAGCCCGACCCGGGGTTCGAACCCACAGACCATGAGCTCACGACCTGAGCCAAAATCGGGTGTTTAACCTACCGAGCCACCCAAGCGCCCCTAAATTATTTTATTTTAGAGAGCTAGAGACAGCATGCGAGCAGGGGAGAGGGGCAGAGGGAGAGAGAGAGAGAGAATCCCAATCCGGCTGCATGCTCAGGGCAGAGCCCGATGCGGGGGCTCGATCTCACGACCCTGGTGAAATCTCATGACCCAAGCTGAAATCGAGAGTCAGACACTCAATCGACTGAGCCACCCAGGGACCCTATGAACAGACTTTATCTTTTAAAGAAGTTTTAGGTTCCAAACAGAATTAAAGAAAGGTCCAGAGATTTCCCATAGAGCCCCTGCCCCTATACACGCACAGCCAACGTCCCCCACCAAAGTGGTACATTTGTTACCACTGATGGTCCTAAAATGACACGTCATTATCCCCCAAACTTCAGAGCTTACAGTAGGGTTCACTCTTGGCGTCGTCCGCTCAGCTGGCTGGGACAAATGTATAATGATACGTATCACGTAGCATCCTATAACCATACGGTTTTATACGTACCTGACAGAACAACGTCACTGCCTTAAAAGTCCTTTGTGTTCCACCCACCCAACTCTTCCTCCCCCGCGTTCCCTGGCAACCACGCATCTTTTTACAGTCTCCATGGCTAGCCTCTTCCAGAATGTCGTATACCTGGAGTCATACAGTATGGGTTTTCAGACTGACTTCCTTTACTTGGTAATCCACATCGAAATGTCTCCCGTGCCTTCATGGCCCGATTGCTCATTTCCTTTAGCACTGAATAATAAATGCGATGCCTGGATATACCACCGTTGATTCATCCGTTCACCCACCGAACGGCATCTTGATGTTTCTTCCAGGTTTCGCGGCTACAAACATCCACCCGCGGGATTTTGTGCAGACGTGAACGCCAAGGAGTATTTGGGTAAATGTCAAGGAGCATGGTCGCTCGGTCAACAGCACGGTTAGTGTTGTAAGAAACTGCCAAACCGTCTTCCGACGTGGCTGCGCCATTTTTGAATTCCCACAGCGCGAGAGAGTTCCTGTCGCTCCACATCGTCACCGGCATTTGGTGTTGTCAGTGTATGATAGGATTTGGGCCGTTCTAGGAGGGGTGTAAGTGGTATTTCATGGTTGTTTTGATTTGCATTTCCCCGATGACACGATGGGGGGCGCCTTTTTTTTTTTTGTAGTTTCAAGTTTTTATTTAAGTTCTAGTTAACATACAGTGTCATATCAGTTGTGTCTTTTTTTTTTATTTTTTTAACGTTTTTATTTATTTTTGAGACAGAGAGAGACAGAGCATGAACGGGGGAGGGGCAGAGAGAGAGGGAGACACAGAAGCGGAAACAGGCTCCAGGCTCCGAGCCATCAGCCCAGAGCCCGACGCGGGGCTCGAACTCACGGACCGTGAGATCGTGACCTGAGCCGAAGTCGGATGCTTAACCGACTGTGCCACCCAGGCGCCCCAGTTGTGTCTTTTTATACATTTATTTGCCGTCCCTAGATCTTCTTGGCTCAGGTGTCTGTCACTCTGGCTTATTTTTAATCAGGTTGTTTGTTTTCTTATGGTCGAGTTTAAGTTTCTTGCGTATGTATGTTTTGGAACACAGTCCTCTAGCAGGTTATCTTCTGCAAATATTTTCTCCCCAGGGTGTTCAGGGGGGAGCAGCGCCCCCTGGGAACCTGCAGGGCGGACGAGAGGAGTGCTGAGTTAGGGAGGAGGAGTTCTCAGAAGGGGCATGTATTGAGCGCCTGAAGCATGAGGTCCAGAAGGGGAGAGAGGAAAGACAAACAAGGCCAGATCACGAAGTACTTAGGACTTGGAATTTTTACGAGTCGATCTGCTCCCTTTCCTTGGACTCACACCGTTGGGTGACTCGAGTCTTCGAAAACGAAAGAACATCAAAGTCCAAAGACATGTCTGGAAACACAGGCAGAGGACTTTTAATATTTTGCTTTCCAGCAAACTCCCAAGAGATGTTATCGAATGAGGTGGGCAGAACGCATTCAATCTGATTTCCTGTCCCTGCAAACAGGATCATTAAGGCATCCAAATTAACTGGGTGTAATCATGAATTCAATCGAGCTCGTTTATAAGGGAAACATAGAAGCATCTCTCAGCTTAATATCCTGACATGATTCTCCTGACTTGAAGGTACAATTAGGAGGAAAGCAGGGGGGAAAAAAAACCCAAAAAGCCCGTAGCTTAACCCTGAGTGGAATTCGTAATAAAACACCAGTTCCCTAGTGAACTCGCTGCCTTTCCAGTCTTCCTCAGCCGAGCTCATTATATTATTTCACTCCTTGATAGGTTGAAAAATTGCCTGCAAACTGGCTAATTAGGACTAACAGTGCTTAGTAACGGAGGAGACAATTGCACTTTGAGAAATTAAGGCTGAAATCGTTGGAGCTCATGATTCATCTACTAAAGTGCATCTAGACACAGGGGTCCCCTCACTGTTGTGTCAACCCAGCCATCTGTCCGAGCGGCCAGGGGAAGCCAGCATGTGTCTAAGTTTGGGGCTGATGGTGGTAAGAAACAGAAACCCATCTGGAGGAAAACACGAGGCTCATTGTAAAGACAGAGACGGCAACTATACTTGGGGCTTTGGGATGAGTATAAAACTGAGAAAATGAAGGTCTGAGGGGGTCTGTGTCTTTCTTCCCTTCCTTGGTCATTCTCTATCCCTCTCTATGTGACCAGAGTACCTTGTCTGTCTTCTACCCAACCCTCCATTTCCGTCTCCGCATACATCCGCCTTCATTTAGCAGCGGTATAGGCACTCAACCCCCATCCACTCATTCTTCTTCCAGATGTTTCCCGATTTCCCCTCCTTCTCTTTGCCAGACGGTATGAGTCGGTGAAGGTCGCACGGACCAATGTTAGGGATACAGCTGGTGGCCAACACCTTAGCCAATCCGCTCATTGTGTTCTCTTTGGTCCCAGAAGTTGGCTCAGGGATGGTCTCATGGTCCAACCGGAGTCAGTAAGATGCCTCTGCCGGCGCGTCATGGAAAATCGCTCTCTGTCTTTACCATGAGGTTCCAAAGACGGGCAACGTAGGCTCTTGGAACAGCGGGAGTCATCTCGCGACCCCCATGATAAATCGTCTTTGGGAGTCAAGGCAGCAGGCGGAGTAGAGCAAAGCTCGGCCGCGAAGACAGAAATAGGTTATGTGACATCATGTGAGCCCCTAGATCCAGCAGTGCCTGAAGCCTACTTCCTGGTGGATTTCACAGTTGCCTGTAAACCCCCTTCTTGCGTGTAAGCTAATTAGTTTTCAAGTTCCTGTCACTTGTGAGAGAAAGAATTCCTTTTGGAATTCTGTGGCTTCCTCAGTCCCCTCCAACCCTGAGCTGCAAACTTCCCAGCGCCGACCCTCCTTCCATACGGCCCTGCCCGCGTGCCTTCCTTCACAGTCTCAGAGAGACGCAGTCAGTCGTCCTAGTCACGGATTGGATTTCCTGATCCACCCCGAGCGTGAGGGCCGCACACAGTATGAACATGGTCATCCTCCAGCTGGAACCGTAAAGGAGGAAAGAGTCAAAGTCACGACCGGACATCCTCCCTGGGTTCCCTTAGCCAACTGAAAAGACAAGGGCAGCCCCTCCCAATTCACGTGCACCTGCCCTTCCCCTGTGACTCCCCATCCGGGCATCTCCATGCTCGTCTCACACTGGCCCGCGGGCGCATGCTTGCCAGACCTCGAGCGAGCCCCCAAGGAGCTCCCGCCATGCGAAGAAGACGGATCTTTGATTCTTTCTGCTTGGGGAGCTCCACGTGCCTGAGAACACGGACCCTTCAGCATCTCTCTGTCTGACAGTGACAGATTTGAACTCCAGGAAATGGCTGGCTGGGGCACACACTCTGGCTCCTCTCCTTGGAGATCTGGCTAGGAGGGAATAAGCAGAATATTTTAAAGTTCCCCTTCACGGTTGTCCATTGGGATGAGGAAGAACTGGTTTCATTATCGTGTGCACGTAGCAAATATCTGCTGAGCCCTGGCCTCCAGGAGAGGCGATTAAAAAACAAAACAAAACGAAACAAACCCCGGGAGGTTTGAGAGTCCTTACGTTAGCAGGACCTGGGTGTCCTAAGGTGAGTTAGGTGAGATCTCCGAGCCTCAGTTTCTCCATCTTGAAAAGGGGGGGTTGATAATCCTTCTTCTGTCTACCCCGGAATAATGCTCATCGCCAAGAGGACCATGCTGCCTGCTGTTCCCTTTGCTGTTCGATGATGGGTTCTGCGGTCTGTGGCTCTAAGGGCCTCTGAAGAAGCAGACTCAGTTCAAGTGTGGACTGCAGCAGGTTCCCGGATCCCGCCCGGGGCAGCTGCTATCTATGCCCAGCCTTACCCTCCCGGAGAAGGTGTGGAGCCTCCCCTCTCCTCTCCTCTGCCTGGCTTTCTCCTGCGTGGTGCATCACGGGACTTGGGGCGGGAGGTCAGTCGTCCAGCCTGGGACGATACCAACGTGGCTCCTCAGGGATTCCAGCAGGAGCGAGTCCCAGGCGCGACCTGCCCACGAAGGCGCCCCTCACTGACTCTCCCACCTTCCCTGCCTCGCCTCCTCCCCTTCGCTTGGGCTTCATGGGGTCACCTTCCATATAAACCCCCTGTGTCCGCGTCTCAGGGTCCGCTCTGGAAGAACATACAGCAAATCACCACCACCCAGACTCACTTCTTATCTCATTATTCCTTCGATGACTGCAGGGTCTGCAACGACATCCCCCCCACCCCGTTTCATTCCTAATATTTGTAATTTCTGTCTTCTCTCTTCTTTTTTTTTTTCCTTTGTCCGTTTCACGAGAGGCTTGTCAATTACGGTGAGCTTTTCAGAGAACAAGGGTTTGTTTGATTTTCCTTATTGTTTTTCTGTTTTCAGTTCCATGGATTTCTGCTCTTATCTTTATTATTTCCTTCTCTCTACTTGCTCTAGCTTATTTTGTCTTCTTTGTCTAGTTTCTTGAGGCAAGAGCTTAAATCATTAATTTGAGACTTTTTTTTTTCCTGTTACAAGCTTAGGGGCCATGTAAGTCTCTCTTAACCCTGTTTTCCTTGGGCACCACAAATTTGGATACATTGTGTGGTCCTATTCGTTCATTTAAAGGCATTTAAAACTTTTCCTGAGATTTCCCTTTTGGCCCCCAATCGTTTAGAAACGTGGTGTTCGGTTTCTGAGTGTTTGGAGATTTTTTCTGTTACCTTTCTGGGTGTATTCCCTGATGGACAGAGGACACATGCTACATGATTTCCATTCTTTGAACTTCATTTTGGTTTATTTTATAACTTTGCTGTAGATTTCTTTGGACTTCTCTTGTTTAGAATTCACTCGTTTTCTTGAATCTGTGGGTTTATGTCTTCTGCTAAAGGTGGGGATATTTAGCCATCATTTCCTGGCATAGTTTTTCACCCCCACTCTATTTCTTCTCCTCCAGGACTCTGATGACCCAAGGGATTAGGTGTTTTGTTATAATCCACATGTCCCGCATGTTGATTGGGGTTTTTTTCCCCCATCTTTTTTCTCTCTGAGTTCAGATTGAGTCATTTCTATTTTATTTTATTTTATTTTATTTTATTTTATTTTATTTTATTTTTATTTCTAAATTTGAAAGAGGGAGAGACAGAGCATGAGCAAGGGAGAGGCAGAGAGAGACGGAGCCACAGGATCCGAAGCAGGCTCCAGGCTCCGAGCTGTCATCACAGAGCCCGATGTGGGGCTCGAACTCACCAACCGCGAGATCACGACCTGAGCTGAAGTCAGACGCTTAACCCACTGAGCCACCCAGGCGCCCCTGGGCAATTTCTATTTAAAATTCACTTTCCTCTCTCTTCCTCTTCATTCTACTGCTATGCCGATCCATTGAGTTTTTACTTCATCTTTTTTTTATGTTTGCAGTTCTAAAATCTCCACGTGGTTCTTCATCATATCATATTTCTTTACTGACCATTTCTAGTAAATTGGCTGAGACCTCCTACACTTTCATTTGTTTCAACGGCGTTTGCCGTTCCTCGCCGAAACGTTTTCACAACAGCTACTTACAATACTTGTCAGGTGATTCCACACCTCTGTCATCCTGGAGCCGGGCTGGGTCAGTTGCCTTGTTCTCGTTCAAGTTGCGAGAGTCCCGATTGTTGGTCTACCGAGTGATATTTGACTGATACCTGGCCATTTTTGAATATTACGTGATAGGACTCGGGATCGTATCCAGATTTTATGTTTCAGCAGGCTTCCTTTGGTGTTGCCCCAGGTGGGAAAGAGGGGACACCAGCTCGTTACCGCCATGTGGAGATAGAACTCCAGATTCTACACTTGGCCCCCACTGACACACGGTGGAGAAGAGGCTCCTTGTTACCGGTGGCAGGGGCGGGTACTGGGAGCTCAGGCTCCCTACTGATGACACCTTACCTGGGAGGGGGGGACGTGAACCACATCACTGCTCTGCTGATAACCCTCTACCAGGGAGGGGACGTGAGCCACGTTACTGCTCCTTACGTTACCTCCTCTGATACTACAGCATCGGTGGCCTCATGAATGCTGAGCAGTGGTCTAAGTCCCGACTCTCCGTGAAGCCTCTTCGGACACTACCCCAGTGAGGAGGGAAAGGAGTGATTCATTCCTCCCAGCAAGTGTGGAAGTCCAGGTTCCCACATCGACTTCGCCCCCGCAGAGGAGTCTGGGTCACCTCGCTACAGCCTGACAAGGGTAGAGGTCTAGGTTCTCTGCCCAACCTTTGCCGATGGAAACGGGGGAACTGGCATCTCCGGCTGGTTTCCCACCACGTAGTCTGGGATCCGCGAGGCAGAACGAAACCCCAGGGACCTCACCGCCATGTTGTTCCTCGGGTTTCCAGGTCCCTGGACAGTCTGCCTCCTTCTCCCCACCTTTTCTTTTTTTCTTTTTTTCAAATTACTTTATTTAGACAGAGAAAGAGAGAGTGTGAGAGCAGGGGAGGGGCAGAGAGAGAGGGGGTAGAGAGAGAATCCCAAGCAGGCTCCAGGCTGTGCGTGCAGAGGCCGACGGGGGGCTCGATCCCAGAAACTGTGACCTCATGACCTGAGCCGAAACCAAGAGTCGGTGCTCACCCACGTGCCCCTTCTCTCCCCGCTTTCGAGTCTTCTCGTGTTTATTTTATTTATATGTCCGTGGTGGGGGGGAGTTTAGCTGTACCTAATGGGGTGAAAAGGGAAAAGCATGTGTGTCCTCCCCATCTTACCAGGAGTGGAAGTGGTTAAATCGCTTTTAATATTTATTTATCAACAGGGAATGTATGCACGTGGCTCAAAAATCCAAAGACACAAAAGAGGGTGTAGCAAAAACCCCCTGCTCGCCTCTGTCCCCCAGCCCCTCAGGTGCCACTCCCACTAGACGAATGCTGCCAGCTTCTTGTGTATTTCTTCGGAGACTTCTATGCCACTAGAGGCAAATTCATCTATAACATTGTTCTGCCTATTTTCTATAAATAGTGGAACCCTCAACATACTGATTTGGTGCTTCTGATTTTTTTTAGCCACTCGCTTGTAACTCTTTATGTTGAAATAGTTATAGATTCATGCATGGAAGGCCGAAAAGAAACGTACGGGGAACGTCTGTGCACCATTTCCTCAGCCTTCCGCGAAGCTGGAACGGCGGTAACACTTTATCCAACTTCAGCACGTTACCAAGACCTAGGAAGGGACGTTGGCACAATCCAGGCTCCAGAGGTGTCACTCAGATGTCATCTGTGACCTGTACACTCTGCGTGTGTGTGTGTGTGTGTGTGTGTGTGTGTGTAGCTCTTTGCAATTTGGCCATGCCATAGTCATCAAGATACTCAACTGCCCCATCAGAAGACTCCTTCGTGTTACCTCTCCATAGCCACCGCAATCCCTAATCAGCTCTGTTATCGGATGATTTCATACACGTTTACGTGAACAGAATCATCCTTTGGGGGAAAGAAATGTAAAATCTCAGCAGAATTTCCCTGAGATTCCTCCATGCTGTTCTGTGTACCTGAGCTGTTTTCCATGACGTGGATGGCCCCCAGTGTGGTTAACAATTTCCCCATTAAAGGACATTTGAGTGGTTTCCGGTTTGGGGCTATTATGGATAAAGCTGCTGGGAACATTTGTGTTCAAGTGTGTGAATGATAATGAGCCTTTGTTTCTCTGGGAGAAATGCCCAAGGGTGCAACTGTTGGTTTATGTGGTAAGTCCATTTTTAGCTTTCAAAGGAACTTTCAGCCAGTTTTCCCAGAGCTATTGACATTCCCACCAGCAATGCACGCAGGATCCAGAGCCTCGGCATCCGCATTCACTAATTTTTATCGACTTTGTCTATTTTTTATTGGTGTAATTCACACATCGTAAAATCTACCCTTTTATTTTCTAATGTTTATTTATTATGAGAGAGAGAGAGAGAGAGAGAGAGCGCAGGGGAGGGGCAGAGAGGGAGAGAGAGAATCCCAAGCAGGCTGTGTACTGCCATCTCAGAGCCAGCGTGGAGCTTGAACTCGTGAACCATGAGATCGCGATCGGAGCCGGAATCAAGAGTCAGACGCTCAACTGACTGAGCCACCCTGGTGCCCCCAAATCCGCCTCTTTAAAGTTAGACAATTCAGTGGTATTTAGTACACTCCCAGCGTTGCACACTTATCACCGCTGTCTAATTCCAGAACGTTTTCAGCACCCCGGAAAGAAACCTGATACCCTTGAGTGGTCACTCCCCACGTCATGTCCCTCCCACCCCCTGGCAGCCCCTTTTGAAATTTCCCCAGAATCCTTCAGTTCCTAATTACCCCCTTCCTCCCTTGGAATATAGGATCTAATTAAAAATAAGTAAAGTCACACCCAATGGGTCACGAGCTCCATGAGGGTGAGGGGTTTATTTCTTTGTTTAGTCTCTTTTGTCCAGCAACGGTTCCTCAGTGCCCAGCACACTGTCTGGCACATCGGAGTCTCTCCACATTCATCTTTAGGAGTGTAAGTGAACGGAAGACGGAAGGGGTACACAAGGGGATGCATTTCCCAGGGTCAGGGTCATCATGTTAAGTCCCAGGGCTGGTGCAGGTCAGCCGTTTCCATCCCAGCCCCTGGGCTTCACAATAATGTATGGAGTTCGTTAAAGGCTCACATTTCTAAGCTTCCGCCCACATGTTCTGAATCCAGACTCCCAGGTCTGGGGTCTGAGATCATTCATTTGTTTTGGTTTTTTCGTTTTTTTTTTTTTTTTTTAATGTTTTATTTATTTTTGATACAGAGACAGAGCGTGAGCAGGGGAGGGGCAAAGAGAGAGGGAGACACAGAATCCGAAGCAGGCTCCAGGCTCTGAGCTGTCAGCACAGAGCCCAACGCGGGGCTCGAACTCACAAGCCATGAGATCATATGACCTGAGCCGAAGCCGGATGCTTAACAGACTGAGCCACCCATGCATGACCCCACCCGCGCCCCCCCCCCCACATTTTAATTGTCAGACGTCCAGTTACAGAATCAGAACCCAAGCACCTCAGCAATAAAATGGTCCTAAGAATAATAGCATCTCATCTGCGTCTTCCAAAAGAGATCTTTTTCTCTAGCACTCTCAACAGGTGGCCGCTCTGTCTCTGCTTGAATGCCTCCAGTGCCGGAAGCCTCACCACCGCCTAAAGCATCCCAATTAAATCTGCCCACTGGTTCCCATTTCTGCACTGGAGCCCCAAAGAATGAGACAAACCTATTCTCACCTCACGAGCTTTCTGGTTAACCAGTCTCTCATCGAATCGTCACAGCTGGGCAATAGATGATGGGTGGTGTATCACATGATGGAATTTTTTTTGCTGGGACATTTTTCATTGCTCCTAGAAGCAGCTAAGTAGCAAGTCCGAATGCCTTCAGAAGCCGGGCTGGTGACGTATACCAGTGAGGTCAGCCAGCACAGGACCATGGCGAGATAAAGACCCAATGCCCTCTATAGTGAGACAGCCTTGGGGCACCTGGGTGGCTCAGTCGGTTAAGTGTCCGACTCCTGGTTTCGGCTCAGGTCATGATCTCCCCGCTTGTGAGTTCGAGCCCCACATCGGGCTGAAGGTGCAGCGCCTGCTTGGGATTCTCTCCCTCTGCCTCTCCCCTGCTCACGCGCACTCTCTCTCTCAAAATAAATAAATAAATAAACAAAACAATGCAATGGGGCAGGCTTCACTCCATGCCAGCTGATGTCTCCAGACATCAAAATCAGTGTTCTCCGAGGTGGATTTTTTAATAAGGATCTGAATTCCGTACTTTTTATTTAGAATCACCTCATCGAAATACAGGTGCATTGCCAACTAGCACTATTTATTAAATAGTGTCGCACCAATGCCAATGACCTGGTTTTGATAACATCCTGTGGGTACGCAAGATGTTTATCATGGGGGGACGTTGAGGCCAGGGGCTAAGGGAGCTTTTCTGTACTATTTTCGTGATGTTTGTGGCCGGACCCCGAAGGGACAGGTGACCTACACCATCCCAGCTTCAGTGTTTCATTCCAGTGAGGCCAAGAGACTTTGGTGGGGCCACAAAGGGGTCCCAAACCACAGCATTCAAAAAAGCCCCTTCGCATATCAGGAGCAACATGGTGGTTCAAAGAAACTGCTTAATAAGAAGGAAAGAAGGAAGGAGGGAAGGAAGGAAGGAAGGAAGGAAGGAAGGGAGGGAGAGAGGGAGGGATGGGGAGGGAGAGAGGGAGGGCAGGGAGGAGGAAGGCAGAATTCAAACAGAATTCTCTCCACAAATATGACAGGTGCCTCCTCTGGGCCAAGCCCTGTCAGGCATTGAGGTAAAGCAGTGACCACAGACAGCCTGCTCTCAGCTTACGCCGTGGAAGGGAGACGGAGAAAACCATCAAAACCGTAACTTTGTGAGGCTGCAAGACGTGCTGGGAAGGAAAACAAAGCAAGGTGCTCAGCTTTCATCAGACGGGCAGGAAGGACGGTTCTGAGGAGGTGACAGCGGAGACTAGATGTGAATGAAGTGAGGGAGCAAGCTTTGAAGGGACCTGGGAGTGAGCTGCCTAAGCGGAGGAGGCAACAAGGGCCAAGGCCCCGAGGCTGGAGCTGCTCGGTCTCTTCCTGGAGCAGCCCCGGAAGGGGTAGAGAGCAGTGGGGCGGAAGCCCTGGGTTTCTGCGACCTGAGTGAGAGAGGGAGGCTGTGGAAGGTTCTAGAAAGAGGAGGACCGGCGTTGACTGAGCCTGTTAAACAGGATCCTGCTGACTGCCAGGTGGACAAGAGCAGAGGTCAAGAACTGGTGGGATGTGCCTCCAACGGTCCAGAGGAACGAACGGACGCTCCATCATTCATGACCCCTCCCCGCCTTGTCCTGACACACGGCATCTTCCACGAAACTGGATCACGTCCGCTTTCCAACAGTGCTGAGTGGCTCCCCGCCCCCCCCCCCCCCCGCATCGCACATGCACAGGTATGAGGGTCCTCATGCGGGTCTTTGAGATGGCACACACCCCTGTCCTCAGCTCCCTCCCAGCTAGCCAGCCCCCCTTCCGTGTCTCCCTCTGCGGTCCAGAGTCAGCGAGGTGACTCTCACACGTTGACACGTCCCTTTAATGCTGACTTTTACGGCATCCGAGGGACGTGGCTTGTGACCACCGGCATGGGTCTGTTGCACGCTGTGCCTCCCCCCAGCCCCCGAGCTCCGCCAGAACAGAGTTTGCGTCTGTCTTTCGTGACACATGTATCCTGGGCGCCTGCGGGGTGCCGGACGCCGCGTAGACCCTGGTCGTGCAAGATGCCCACGGCGGGGGAAGCTGGCTGATGGGTCCGTGGGAGCTCGAATCCTCTGTCCTCTGTTCGCAGCTCCCGTCTCAACGTGAAATTGTTTCAAATACAACAAAAGCTAGCAATCACGCTGGCGGGCAAAACAAACAAAGGAGAGCGGTTTCCAACGAACGGGAACCCAGGTTGCCTGCTTCTTCTCCGGCTGCTGTCAGGCCAGAGCCCTGGGCCGCCGGTGTGAGCCTCCGGAATAAATATCTGGAAAATCTGGCAGCGTCTGGGGTTAGGGAACGTGGAGCGGCAGGTGCACAGGGAACTCCCTCGCACCACCCAGACGTCCCCCGGCGGGTGCAAGGGCCTCAGCCAGGGGACTGAGGATTTTATTAAAGCGACACTTTGTGGGGCTCGCTCCGCCCGTCAAGATAATTGTTTGACTTAATGTGAAATCTGAGCCCCGCAGCTGCGTGAGTCTGTCCTCTCGGGCTGGCTCCTGGCGCACATTTCAAGCTTCTCGAATTAACAGCGGTGTGGAAGTCTCCCTAATTAGTGATAGTGCGGCTCGAGGTGTCATTTCATTTTATTTTATTTTCGTAATTTTTTTATGAGCCACATAACATATTGCCGCGTACGTTGCTGGAAGACGGGAAGCTATAAATAAAATGATAATTTACTTGAAGTCTATCACACAGAGATCCCGAGTTCAGGAGTAAGTTTACTAATGAGATGCTGAGTGGGGGGCTGTGGGGGGGAGGGTGGTCATCGCTGTGTGACACGGAAGAGGACGTTCCCCAAAAGGCCGGGGACGCGGCGCAGCCCGGAGATGGTGAAGGGACAAAACTCGATCTGCCCAACGGAAGGTGCGCTCAGGATCCAAGGAATCACGACGCCAATGCAGACCCCAGGACCTGCCTCCTCTTAGCCCGGAGTCTGTGGGTCTCCCCTCTTTCCCCAGACCTCAGTTTCCTCTTATATCCAAGGAGGAGGATACTGGTTAAGCCTCCATCAGAGGTTCTTGGAAACATATAAACATCTTACTTCCAGGAAAACAGCACACGCCAGAGATCTGGAGGCATGGCGTAGTCGCTGAAGGGACTGTACTCAGAACCCACACCGCTGGAGTTCAAATCCTGCCTCATTTATTACCAGGCTGTGGCAACTCAGGCAAAAATTCTCAGTCTCTCTGTGCCTTGCTTTCTTCACCTGTTGAACACAGCACAAGTTTCTTTCTTTCTTTTTTTTTTTAATGTTTATTTATTTTTGAGAGAGAGAGAGAGAGAGAGAGAGCCCTGCACAGTGAGCCCAGAGCCTGCCTTGGGGCTCGAACTCACCATCAGTGAGATCACGACCGAAGCCGAAATCTAGAGTCAGCCGCTTAACCGACTGAGCCACCCAGGTGCCCCATAAGCTTCCTAAATAAATTAATTTGTTTATTAAATAGATAAATTGCTTAGAACTTCTGGGGAACCCATAGCAAACTCTCTGCAAGCCTCACCTAGCGTTCCTGTTCTCAACAGGGAGCCAAGAAACCTTCGCTGTGACCCTGGCTTGTGGGCCGCCGAAGGGACACAGAACGTAAATAGATCCGCAGCACGCCTGTGCTATTAAAATATAATCAGGGAGGGACGCCTGGGTGGCTCAGTCGGTGAAGCATCCGAATCTTGATTTCGGCTCGGGTCGTGGTGAGTTCGAGCCCCGCGTCAGGCTCTGTGCCGACGGCTCGGAGCCTGGAGCCTGCTTCGGATTCTGTGTCTCCCTCTCTCTCTGCCCCTCCCCGGCTCATGCTCTGTCTCTATCTCAGAAATAAATAAACATTAAAAAAAAAAAAAGAACTGTGTGATCGAGGCAAGTTCCCTCACTTCTCTGTGCTTGAGTTCCTTGTGCATAAAATGGAGCTCATAAAGCCGTGGTAAGGATAAAATAAAATTACGCACGCCAAGTGCTTGGGATAACGCCTGCCATGTAAGAAGCATGCAATATATAGGGCAGCTATTATTGGAATTATTTTCCTCACAATTTATCAAACATAAAAAACAACAACAAAAAAAAAACCAAGCAACAACCCCATAGCACACACAGGCACGCAACCCGTGAGAGCTCAGCCGTGTTTCTGAGCCATCCCGGGGCTGACACTTTCTCGGGCCTTGCTCGATCTCTCTAATGATCCCTGGGAAATGGTGCTGTTTGCTATGCAAATATCTCGCTGTTCGTCTGTAATTATAATATCACACCACAGAGTGGACTCTGACAAGAGGAACACGCTGAGGGCGGGTGTTTGCCACCGCTCGTCGGTTCCTGGAGGATCCGTGGGAGCGGTCGAGGCAGCCAGCCAGGCGCTTGCTTCCCCGGGCGCGTTTCAGGAGGCGAAGCCTTATTAGCGCTGCTCTGCACGGAGTCCTTTGTGCACTCAATTCATGCTCAGCGGTGATGCCGTAAAGAAAGGGCCACGTTTACATAATCAATATGGAATGAAAATGATTGAAAAGCGCAACTCGCCCCTCCAGGGTTCCCCGCCGAGCCAGAGGGACTGTGGACTTGTGCTCAGGGAAGGTGGCTGGAGAATGGAGGCCGCCCAGGCCACTCCTCTGCACCCAGGGGCCAAGGCCTGTGCCCTGACTCCCACCAGCCCCGGGGCCATTTTGGCTGCTTGCAAATCTCTCAGTACTCGTGGTGGGAATGCATCTTTTCCCCCTGCTCTAAGCATCTCCCCTGGGTATAATCTAAATCCTTTGTGTCGCAAGTGGAATCCACCTTCTTCGGGGTCTTGTGGACTCCTACGCAGAGGCCCCAGTTGGTCGCAGAGATTAGGAGGGGGAGCACGGGAGGTTAGCAAGCACCCCACCTTGGGCCCTCCAGCCCGCCTACGCAGGCTGCCGAGGACAGGCATGGAGAAGCTGCCTCCCCGGCTGGCCGTCCAGGAGTCTC
The DNA here is from genome assembly GCF_022837055.1 of Prionailurus viverrinus. NCBI lineage: Eukaryota > Metazoa > Chordata > Mammalia > Carnivora > Felidae > Prionailurus > Prionailurus viverrinus. The sequence goes on along the minus strand of NC_062576.1, from coordinate 20,831,596 downwards.
CTTGAGGATGACAAATGTCCCGAGGCATCACGTAGGAGTGCTGACAGGGGCAATATCCACGGACTCAGCCTGGGCACAGCCACTCTGGACAGTCAGCTGATGCCGGGAGAGTGGATACCCCTGTGCGTAGACAGAAGCCCCCGCGGGCTGGTGCCAGGGCTCCCATGGGCTGTATGTCTAGCTGGTCAGTGTCATTTACTCACAGGGAATCTGTGCTGGGCCAGGAGGCTGCCTGGGGTCCCAGGGATCAAAGAAAGAACAGCAAAACCAAAATCAACAACAATAACACCCTAAGTCTCTGCCCTCCTTGGCCTCACCTTCTAATGAAGTCGGGCTCTAAAGATGGGCTCGGTGATAAATTCAAATGGAAGAGAATAAAGCAGGGTGAGGGGACAGAGAGGGACAGGAGGGGCTATTTCGGGCAGGGTGGGCCAAGTGGGCCTCTCTGAGGAGGGGACCCTGAACCGGATGCCTGAATGAAAGGGACCGTGAGCCACGCGCACATGGCAGGGAGGAAAGTCCGGGGAGATGGCACTTGCTTGGTCGTTCTGGGAGAAGCAAGACGGGGATGAGCAGAGACAGCAGGTGGGAGAGTTGCGGGGTGCGGGGGGGGAGAGTTGCAGGGGAGGGGGGCGCAGAGGGGGCAGGGGCCAATCACGTGGGACCTCCACCAGCGCGAGAAGGCAGGTGGACCTCAATCTCAGTGGAAGGTAGAGCCACTGGAGCCTTGACGGTAGGTGCTTTTTATTGATTTATTTTCATTTTTATTTTTTTCGATTTATTTATTTAAATTCAAGTTAGTTAACACGCCGCGCAATCTTAGTTTCAGGAGCAGAAGCCAGCCATTCATCTCTTACGCTCATCCCCACAAGCGCCCTCCTTAATGTCCGTCACCCATTTAGCCCATCCCCCCCCACCTCCAGCAGCCCTCAGTTTGTTGTCTGCATTTAAGAGTCTCCTATGGTTTGCCTTCCTCTCTGTTTTTATCTTATTTTTCCTTCCCTTTTTATTTGTACGGGCTGACTCTGGCTGCTGTGTAGGAAAGCTTTTAGCAGTGTGGGAGAAAAGGGAGCAGGGAGTCAAGTTAGGGACATTAATCCAGATTAATCCATTAACCCATAGCACATTAATCCAGGTGGCTTGGGCATCTCTTGCAAGAGAGAGAGAGAGCAGGTCCTCCTTATTTGTGGGTTCTGTATTTGCAAACCTTCCTGCTTGCGGAGATTTATTTGTAACTCCCCAATCAACACCAGCCTCACTTTCCCCATCAGCCGTAGGCATTTTCAGAGCAGCAAAACATTGGAGTCACTGACCCCCAGGTTCTCAGCTGCCTCATGTCCCAGATGTGAACGAGGGTCCTTTCGATGTCCCTCAGTGCCCCATTGTTCACATCCCTGTGGATTTTGTTGGCCGTATTCCTGTTTAAACTCGCCCCCAAGGTTAGGGTCAAAGTGGCGGCTAGTGTTCCTAATTGTGAGTTCTGATGTGCCTCGTGGAGAAAAAAGATGCATCAGACCAGTTTTGTTCAGGCAGGCGTTGTAGTGCTGTTGGCCGCGAGTTCAGTATTAATGCATCAACAATGCGCAGGAAAACTTTGGATTGCGAGCCGGTTGTTTTGCGAGCGTTCCGCAAGACGGGCGAACGGTTCTCGTAAATTCTAACTAGATAAACGAACGATGTCTTGCAATACGAGTCGTACGTGTCTCCAACTGTCACGTGATCACCACTGAGCCAATGGCTCTTGAAATTCGCTTTGATACACGAGTGCTTTGGATTACAGCCATGATTCCGGAACGAATTATGCTCGCAAACCAAGGTTTTACTGTGTATTAAATAGGCTGCATTCAAATAGAGATGCGCACCAAACACAGTTCTACACGGCTCGAATGATAAAAACCTCCTGATGCTCACAGGAGCCAACAGCTTACTCAGTGATGGCTGATGCAGTATTTCCAGCGACTTTGTAAAACCTAACTACCGTGAATAACACCACCGGTAAAGGCAGCAGTGAGATGCGAGCCCACCTCCAAATCTAGTCCTTTCTTGCTAATGTGTGAGGGCTGCTAGATCAAAATACCACTGGATGCCTTCAACAGCAGGAGTGTATTTCTTTATATATATATATATATATATATAATTTATTGTCATATATATAAATATATATATTGTCATATATATAAATATATATATTGTCATATATATAAATATATATATATGTCATATATATGTATATGTATATATGTCATATGTCATATATATGTCATATATATATGTCATATATATAAATATATATATTGTCATATATATAAATATATAATTTATATATATATAATTTATTGTCAAGTTAGCTAACATATAGTGAATACAGCTTTTGGTTTCGGGGGTAGCTTCCCGTGACTCATCGTTCCCTTATGACACCCAGGGCTCATCCCAACAGGTGCCTTCCTCAATGCCCGTCACCCACTTCCCCCCCTCCCCCACACCCCCCATCAACCCTCGGTTCGTTCTCCGTATTTAAGAGCCTTTTATGGGTTTGCCTCCCTCCCTCTCTGTTTGAAACTATTTTTTCCCCTTCCCGTCCCCCATGGTCTTCTGTTAAGTTTCTCAAGTTCCACATACGAGTGAAAACATATGGTACCTGTCTTTCTCTGCCTGACTTGTTCCACTCAGCACAATGCCCTCCAGTTCCATCCACGTTGCTGCAAATGGCAGGATTTCATCCTTTGTCATTGCCAAGGAGTATTCCATTGTATAAACCACATCTTCTTCATCCATTCATCAGGTGGGAACAACAAGTTCTGGCAAGGATGTGGAGTAAAAGGGAACCGTCTTGCTCTGTTGGTGGGAATGCAGACTGGTGCAGCCGCTCTGGAAAACAGCGTGGAGGTTCCTCAAAAAATTAAAAATAGAACTACCCTACGACCCAGGAATAGCACTGCTAAGAATTTATCCAAAGGATACAGGAGTGCTGATGCACAGGGGCACACGGACCCCGATGTTCATAGCAGCACCTTCAACAGCAGCCAAATCATGGAAAGTAGGAATGTACTTCTCACGGTCCTGGAGGCTTTGGTCCAAGATTAAGGTGCCAATTGTTTCTTCCGGGGTCTCTCTCCTTGGCTTGTAGATGGTTGCGTTTTGTGTCCTCACACGGTCTTTCCTCTGTGTGCATGTGTGTCCAAATTCCTCGAGTGTCTACATTTCCTCTCTTCTCCGGGACACTGGTTAGACTGGATTAATGCCCACCTGAATGGCCTCCTTTCCGCTGAATCACCTCTTGGAAGCTCCCCCTCCAAATACATCCACATCCTGAGGTCTTGGTGGTTAGAGTTTCAACACGTGCGTTTGGTGGAGGGACGCAGTTCAGCCCGTAGCACTCCACCCTCCCCCACCTCTCCCAAATTCTTGTCTTCCTCACACGCAGAACACATTCACCCCCATGCCGACAGACCGCAAGTTTTAACGCATGCTGGCGTCAGGTCAGAGTTTCAAGCCTCATGTAAATATTGTTTCAATCCAGTGTGGGTGAGACTCCAGGTACGATTCATTTTTTTTGTTTTTTTTGTTTTTTTTTTAATTTTTTTTTCAACGTTTATTTATTTTTGGGACAGAGAGAGACAGAGCATGAACGGGGGAGGGGCAGAGAGAGAGGGAGACACAGAATCGGAAACAGGCTCCAGGCTCTGAGCCATCAGCCCAGAGCCTGACGCAGGGCTCCAACTCCCGGACCGCGAGATCGTGACCTGGCTGAAGTCGGACGCTTAACCGACTGCGCCACCCAGGCGCCCCAGGTACGATTCATTTTTAAGCAAAATTCCTCTCCAGATGTGAGTCTGTGCAACCGGGCAGGTTATGTGCTCTGGAAGTGGAACCGTGACATGGGCACCGAAGGTGCCTAGACCCATAGGGTTTGCAGCCGTACTAGAGAAGCCCTGGATGGTGACAGCCCGGCCCACTGAAACCAAGGAGGTGTCCCTGCCCCTGGGGATGGAGGAGGAGACAGCCCTGCCTTGGGGTCCTTCTTCCCTTTTTGTTACAAAATAACACGGGTTCACATCTGGGTAAGCCAAGAGGTCCATCCGGTAGGATCCCAGGAGTCTGACGACCTTCCTTCATGTTGTCCCATCTCTGCCCCCTCCAGTCCACGCTGGCAGGGATTCCGCTCAGACGGCTGGCTGGGCACAAGGGTCACACGTGCAATCTTTTCCTCACACGCGTATCCAGTCACGTCCTTGGTGTTCTCGCCAGAATGGACTCTCGCTTCTTCCACGATATGGACATGCTGAGTACCTTCTGAATCTTCAAGCCCTGGTTCCTTTTTTGTTTGCGAATTCCTTCCTCAGTTTCTCCCTCCCTTCTCCTATTGGACCCTAAGCAGTAGGAGAAACGGGTGACACTGACGCTGTGCTTGGAAATGTGCTTGGAAATGTGCTTGGAAATTTCCCTGTGCTGCTGTGCGTGTGCCCCTCCCCACGCCTGAGCTCTTCATTCACAGGTTCTGACTTCCCCAAGATGCTAGAACACAATTCGGTCCAGTTCTCTGCCACTTCGTGAAAAGGATCGCCTTTCCTCCTGCGTCCGGTGACTTCTCCGCTTTCCCGTCCGGGACCTCACCGGAAGCACGTTCCCATATTCCTGCCAACGAACGGGCTGTCCTTGGAGGCAAGGTGCGCTTTTTCTAACATGCGTCTCAAAACTTCCCGCCTGCACCTCATCTCCAGCCCCAAAGCCACTTCTTCATGTTCAGGTATCTGTATTACTTTGCGGAGGCTTCCGGAACAAAATGCCGCAGCCTGGGTGGCTTCACCAGATTTATTTTCTCACGGTCGCGGAGGCCGGAGCCCAAGCTCAAGGTGCTGACAGACTTCGTTCTTTCGGAGACCTCTCCCCGGGGCTTGCAGGTGGCCGGTCCCCTCGTGGTCTTTCTCCTGTGTGTGCGCACCCCTGGTGTCTCTGTGACCGAACCCCCTCTTCCTGTGAGGGCATCCCGTCAGATGGGCTTAGCGCCTTGTTCTCATTTCATCACCTCCGCAAGGGTGCTGTTTGCAAATACGGTCACGTTCAGAGGGCCTGGGGATTAGGGCTCCAACAGATGGGCTCGGGGAGGCTGGGACTCAGTCCAGCCCCCGACACACAGCAGCCGCTGTACGTCCCCTTGCTCTCCGCCTCTCTCCCTCGATTGCAAAATCTGCTGTCCCTTTCCCTGTGCTGCTGTGCGTGTGCCCCTTTCCACGCCGAACCTATACTGCAGCCTGGCACAGCCACGGAAGAGAAGTAGGAGCCTTGGCACGTCCTCAGTTCTTTGACCGCGTAAGTCTCGCCGTCTTCCCCTGCCTCATTATTCTCTCTGTCATTTAAGAAACTGACTCCAAAATTATGAGGGAGAGGAAATCACCACCTCATGTCCCCGGTACTCCCGGAGGGATTATGGGATTTTACATAATTAAATAAGAGCCTTGTAATTTCGCACCTGCTCGCCTCCTTCGTACGTGATTGTCCCCTCACCGCTCCTCAGCTCTGATTTCAAGTGGAAAACATGACTCACTGTGACAACCATGCCTCTCCCCAGGCTCCGTGGGGCTCCCCGGCTTCCGCTGGGGCTTCCCCACGTCCCCCGGGGCACTTCCCCTGACAGGTGTCCGCGGGGTCCAGCTGGGGTGCACAGGGTCCTTCCCCAACGCTGGGGTTGAGGCTTGGCCGACGAGAAAGCAGGCTACTTGGGCTCAACGACTAGCTTGGCAAACTCTCTCCCCCCCAACCCCAGGCCTCTGTTGGTTCATCTGTGAAATGGGCTTGCATTCTTTTCTGGCCTGGTTGACATGGAGATGTCAAGGGCCCTGATATTTCCCAGCCCTCTAAGGCGCTCTATAAACTAAAAACTGATGCACAAATATTATAGCAACGCCCTTTGGAAAAAGCCAGCTCCACAGCCCCAAGTGGCAGGGGGGCCCCCGAAAACACGAGGGGCAGAGAAGCGTCGCTAGGCATCCCCTGAGGCCACCTGAACACTCCTGACCTGGAGGGTGAGAAACTATGGAGCTGGGGGGCGGGCGTGAGAATCAGAGATTGCCTTTTAAATCTCTTGCCTTGAGAACATGGAGTATCCTGAGTAATGCGCCCAACAGGCAGAATCCGACCCAGGGGAGTTCCGATTCGGCTTCCGTGCCTGATGCGTGTGTTTTTACACCCCGCAAGCTGCAGGGGGCGCACCTGTCTCTCCATCTGAGGACAGTCTCCCTCCGGCCAGGTCAAGAGGCTCAGGCCACACCTTGGCAGGGGGGGGCGGGCAGGCTGGAAGTGCCTGAGTGTTAGTGACCCTGGAGCACGCCCCCAACCAGACGAACAGGGACAGTGGGTAGCAGAAAGCGCAGGTTCCTGGGACGGCAAGGGGACAGTCCTGTCATTTTCTCAGACGGTCCCCAGCGGCACAGAGCCCCGCTTGCCCGCTGTGGTAGTTGGTTCACTGATGCACTCTTCACGGGCTTCCTTCCCTTTCCTGCTGCACTTCCCTACTCTCACCGGGTCCCCTGGAATCACAAGCCGACGAAGTAGGTACGTCCAAATCCCTCTCCAAATCCTTGTCTCAGGATCCGCTGGGGGGGGGGGGGGGGGGGGCGGACAGAGACAGCACTTACTCAGTGCTCTGCAGCCAGTCTGTTTAATACCGTGATGGCCCAACAGCCCACTTCAACTCGTGCACCTCTAGCTACGGACAATCCACTCCCTCGTAGCTCCGTCCGTGCCCTTCTTGGACACCCTTGATCATAACGAATGAAAAATCGAAAACTCTGCCTCGTAATGAAAAGCCATCGGTCTTTTCTTCCCAGGGCCCTTCCTCCATTCCCCCTTCCACCGTCATCGTCCCTCTGGCTGCTCAACAGCTGTTTTGATGGAGCGTGACGCTCAGAACCAAATGCCACAATGCAGGAGCAGTCTAGCCAGCCGGGAGCAGAGCGGTGCTGGTGGCACGGCCCCCTCCCCGTTCCTGGCCACCGTAGCTCCGTGCAGCGTAACCAGAGGCCGTGTTCTGGTCCCACACTGAGGATACAGATGGCCTTGGCTGGAGCCCATCACGGGCTGTCATCGCTGGCCCAGCTCTAGTGCCCGCGTACGTGATGCTCCCAGTGGAGGGAGAGGAAGCCAGGAGGATCAGGACAGCAGAGGCCCCAGGATGGTTGCCTGAGCCAAAGGGGTCAATCCAGGTGGCAGGGTCCAGGCTCCTCGGTAAGTGTTGGCAGAACAGGAACGGGGTGACATCTTGGTCAAATTCGATTGAGCGTGTACCACTGTGCCCCATGCGGATTATCCCAGCCACCTTCAGAATCCTGCCATTACTGGGGAAACCCTTAAAAATCCCTATGCCAGGGGCACTATGGTGGCTCAGTCAGTTGAGCGTCTTGACTCTTGATTGCGGCTCAGGTCGTGATCTGGCAGTCGTGGGATCGAGCTCTTCGTTGGGCTCCGTGCTGAGCATGGAGGCTGGTTGGGATTCTTTCTCTCCCTCTCTCTCTGCCCCTCTCCTGCCTCTCTAAATAATAAAAAAAAATGAAAATTGGGGAAAAACGACAACAACAACCCCATGGCAGGCTGCAACCCAGATCCGTCTCTGGGAGTGGGGTCCAGGCAAGAATGATTTTTTAAAAAAAAATTTTTTTTTAACGTTTATTTATTTTTGAGACAGAGAGAGACAGAGCATGAACGGGGGAAGGGCAGGGAAAGAGGGAGACACAGAATCGGAAGCAGGCTCCAGGCTCTGAGCCATCAGCCCAGAGCCCGACGTGGGGCTCGAACTCACGGACCGCGAGATCATGACCCGGGGGGAAGTCGGACGCTTAACCGACTGAGCCACCCAGGCGCCCCAGGCAAGAATGATTTTTAAAGCTCCCCGCGGCCACCGTCCTACCCAGGCCAGTGATTCCAACTTGCAACGTGCAACCATGACTAAGAACTGTCGGTCTGGGGTCCACACCGCTGACTACTCCTCAAGGGACAGCCTGCCTTTGGGCCAAGCTTGCGAGGCTGGGCCTGGACCAGGGTTGGAGGTCACGGGCTACTTGTGTCCGTGTGACTCACCTTCAGCTCTCTGCTTAGCCAGTCTAATCGCCAGTCCAGACTCCTCCCAGGCAAAACTTCTGACTCCGCTCTCCAGCAGACCCAGATAGCCCCTCTTTTCATCCTCCCTGGCGTCTCCGTGGACGGGCTCCAAGGTTGGGAGCCCTCGGCACGTTGGGTCCTAGTCACCTTTTTTTGAGTGTCCCTCACTCCAGGACCAAGGCCGAGACCTGGAAGCTTTGTAGAAGACAAACCTGGTCTCCTCACCCATTTCACAGATGGGCACGTGGAGACTCCCCTGCCTCTCCCGTCACTGGCATTTTCTTGCTGGGCAACTCACTGGCAAGCATTAACACTTAGAATGAAAAGCAGAAAGTGGGGTGTAAGGAAAAGGGCCACTGTTACGGGCTGAATATTTGTGTCTCCCTCCACCCCCAAATTCCTGTTTTGAAACCCTACGCCTCCCCAGTGCGATGGTACCAGGACGTGAGGCCTTTGGATGGTCCTCAGGGCTAAATGAGGCCATGAGGGTGGGGCCCCATGATGGGACTGGTGTCTTGTAAGAGTCACTGGACAGTTCATTTCCTCCCTCCCTCCCCGCCATGTGAAGACACAATGAGAAACCGGCAGTCAGTCTGCAGCCCCACAACCCGACCCCACTGGAACCCCGATCTTGGACTTCCAACCTCCAGAACCTAGAGAAATAATTTTCTGTTGTTTCTAAGCCGCCAGACTATGGTATGTTGTTACAACATCTGGAACACACCGAGACAACCATTGACCCACAGTTCCATCCATCCATCAACACCCCCTTCTCCGACACCCCCCAGGTGGTCTCAGACCTTCGAAGTCATCCAGTCATTCTTAAAAGCATTCACCGAGCACTTAGGGCCTCGTCAGGCTGCAAGGATGCAAGGAATTTGAGATCGAGGTCCCCACTCGGAACAGCCTCAGAGGGTGTGATCAGATTTGCTGGTCGTGTTCCCGAGGGCCGTTCCTTGGCCCTCTTCTAAGCTGCCTGAACCCACCTTCAGCAGCAGAAACTGAAGACGCGGACACGTGTTTTCTCGGACTCTCTTGCAGCTAGGATTGTGAAAGTTGCGGCCAGCGGGGTGTAAGGGAAAACCAGCTGGGGGACGTCGGGGAACATTATCTCCCTTATGAAAACGGACAAGTGTGCCAGGAGCGCTTCATGCACTGACCTACCCCGCCCCTTCCTGCTTGAGAGAGAGTCTGCTTGGAGACCGGGAGCCTGGAGGGTACGAGAAGACAAAGTCAACACACGGTCGATGGGGAAGCCCAGGCTTGGGAAGAGCTAGGGTCTGCAACCTCCCTGTCAACAGCTGTTGACCCACTGCTGGGGTGGCCCACTTCTCTTCTGGTTACACCAGACAATAAAATCCCCTGCTGTTTAGGACGTTCCATCAGGCATCCAGTTCCTGATGGATGAAAGCATTCATTTTTGAAACGGTGATGTCAAGGAGATTGGCCTCTGTGCCTCTTTTTTTTTTTTTAATTTTTTTTTCAACGTTTTTTATTTATTTTTGGGGACAGAGAGAGACAGAGCATGAACGGGGGAGGGGCAGAGAGAGAGGGAGACACAGAATCGGAAACAGGCTCCAGGCTCCGAGCCATCAGCCCAGAGCCCGACGCGGGGCTCGACCTCACGGACCGCGAGATCGTGACCTGGCTGAAGTCGGACGCTTAACCGACTGCGCCACCCAGGTGCCCCTGGCCTCTGTGCCTCTTACCGGTTCTGAAATTCTTGGTTAGTGAACCGCCCTCCCTGAGACGTCACCGCACAAAATATAAAACAGGAATAATGATGAGTCCTAGCTGGCTTGTCTTGGGGATTGATGGAGACAGCAAATGCCCGTGTCTGTGAGGCACAGCCGGTGTTTCATGGATGCTCGGGACTCTTCCCTTCTCTCACCCGAAACAGTAAAGCACAGACGCTCAAAGCTCAGGCTTTGGAACCCCCCAGACACAGACGTGAATGTGGGATCGGACGATTCGTGACCTTGCGCGAGGCACCTTCCTGGAACCTCGTTGTCCTGATCTGCAGAACGGACGTGGCATTGTCTTCTGCTCCCCTGGGCTATTGTAAAGACTGGGAAAGAAATTGCTTGTAAAGCTGGTGACACAGAGACGACACGCAGAAACGTTCAATGTACGTGAACTGTTGCTTTGAAATGGGCGAAACGAGAAAGTCTGTGAGAAGATGTGAGAAGTCACATCCTCTTTTTCAGACAGCAGCCTGATTTTCTTCCGGGTGCCCCTGGGGTCTACCGCATGCCCGGGCGAGCTCCCCTCACGCTCCATGGGGACAGAGCTGTTGGCGCTAAGGCCGTCCTCCCCCTTGACGGTGGCCGCCCTGTTGGGGGCTGGCACGTGACCTACCTCTCCCCAAGGGGGGGCGGTCCGTTCGGTAGCTTTCGGCAAAGTCTCCCGGGATCGTCCCCCTTGGGAGACACGCTCCCTCTTCTTGGCCTGGATGCTTTCATGTCTGGGTGTGGCAGCCATCTTCCTACAGCTGGAGGAGGAAGCCAGCGTCCAGGAGCGCACAGAGATGGGGTGAGTGACGTTGGGTCTCTGAAGATGGTTGAGCCGTAAGTCGCCAGTCCGAAGACCCGCTGTACCCAGGAGCCTCTGCAGCACATTTGGGGACAACGCATTTCCGTGCTGCTTAAGCTACTTTCAGTGGATGTTTCTGTTGCCCAAACCCACAATCCTCCCGACTGATGTAGATGGTTTCCGGCATCCAGGTCTGAGCCTGGCTCATATAAGGAGCCACGGAATCATGGGACGTAGGGACCTTGTTCCCTACATAAACGAGAAGATGAAGGCCCAGAGATGGGAAGCAACTTGCCCCAAGACACACAGCTGGTAGGGAGCAAAGCCATAAACCACACCCGTATGTTCTGACCCTTAAAACCTTCTGTCCTGTACCCATTGCCCACATCTGGGGGAAGGAGAGGCGGATGTAATCTGGGAAGAAGGAAAGAGGCATGAAAAGCAAGGAGTGGAACTTCCTGTGGCTCCTCCGGGAGATCTGATAATTCCGCAGCAACCCCTTAGTGCTCACCCAGCCTCTAGCTCACCAGGGTTCATATCTTCTTTGTATTCGGCACCCTGCGATGCGCGTGGTGGTAAATGCCAGAGCAGGACCCGAGACCGATGGCCCTTCGGACGATTTGTAGGTCAGGGTGATGACAGGGCACCGATGAAATGCGGCACTGTGCCCAGCTGAGCCTTTGGCTTAACTGCACCGTTCACAGCACGGAGCCACAGGGCCGTGACCCTCAGCCACAGAGAGGGAACCTCGGCTCCAGACTGACCCACGAGACCTCGGTGCATCTGAGGCCAGCTGCCTTTTCTTCCCTTTGCGCAGGTCAGGGCCGGGGGGTCCTCACCTACAAACATGCTGGGGTGGACCTTGGATCCAAGTGCACCGATTTCCGCGAGAGCAAACCATCTTGCGATAAAGGGATAATTCCGTGGCAGACCCTCCCTTTGCTCACCTGCATTTGGGTCCCCTCCTCTCCTGGGCCCGGGCGAGGATTACATGCCTCCACTCACACGCCCCTAAAAGGGTGGGTCATGCAATTCGTTCTGGCCAATTGGGCGTGAGCAGAGTGCCTGCATATTTCTTCTGGATCAGAGCATTTAATTGCGCGTGGGAAATCTCTCAGGCTGTCCTCCCTGCCTTGGCGATTGTGAAAACGCGTGTGCAATGGAAATGCCACAGGCTGGAAGCAACCCGGAGCTCCAAACCACTTTGTGCAGACAGGTGTCCAAGAGCGTGATTTCCATCCAGAGCCAGGAGCAGACTCCTGTTGCGCTGGGGTCGCCGAGGGCCGTTGTCATAGCAGCATGACCCAGGCTGACTGACAAGGGTCTACTCGACATTAGCCGGTCCCCCATCGTCCCGTAAGCACTTGCTGTGTTTCAAGGACTGTGCTGAGTTCCAGCGGCCTTACGCCATTTAAATCCCACACGAACCCTATGAGAGAAGGTTTAGATTTTCCCGGGGCCAAATACCTAAAGCATCGTAGAGCTGTGGATTCTCATCCCCGCGCTGATCTTCACTCCCAAGTCTGATACGCTCGTATTGTTAAATAGGGTAGGGGTGGGGGGAGAACCCGCAGGAGAAAAGCTTTTATAATATATTGAAAACAGTCAAACAGAAAAATCTGTATGTAAGGTGACCCCAGGTGTTTTTAGATACACACACAGAAAGAGAGGGAGACAGAGACAGAGGCAGAGAATAGAAGCGAAGCACGATACACACAGTTGAGATCTTTTAACGGGCGGTTTGGGGAAGATTTTTATTTTATTTTTATACGCTTCTATAACCTCTTTGGTCGTCTACAGTGAGTGAACATTGTTTTGTAATCAGAAAAAGAAACCCATTTTTAAACCTATGATAGTATCCAAAACGGAATGTGAATTTCTGGTATCCGAAACATTCCCGACTCAAGAAGGCTCCAGGACAGACGCAGAAGAGACACGGACGAAGCCCCCTGCTATGTTCCTGACAGTTTTTATATGCTATGGCATTTAATCCTCCTAATGAGCTTGAGGCCACTGAGAGGAGGATTACTTTTCCCAATCCGTAGATGAGAAATCTGGGGTTCCAAGAGGTCAAGTGACTTGCCCCCTCATTTTCATGCCTTCGTACGAGACTGCATCAGGTGCCCCACAGAAGATGCTCTTCCCGATTTGGGCTCATTGCTTCCTTGTGGGGCTGTTTTGTATGTTCCCCTATCCTGCATTCTTTGTACAGTTCAGAGGTCTGTAATCTAACACGTTGATTTGATTCAAGTGGCACTGCATGGTTTAAAAAAATTTTTTTCTCATGTTTATTTTTGAGAGAGAGAGAAAGACAGAGCATGAGCAGGGGAGGGGCGGAGACAGAAGGAGACACAGAACCCGAAGCAGGCTCCAGGCTCCGAGCTGTCAGCACAGAGCCCGATGCGGGGCTCGAACTCACGGACCGTGAGATCACGACCTGAGCCGAAGTCGGACGCTTAACCGACTGAGCCACCCAGGCGCCCCTGATGGTGCATGGTTCTTAAATGTGCAGTTACTCTTAGTGGCTTAAAACAACACATTTTTTTTTAAATCTTACAGTTTTGGGGGTCTGAAATCTGGAATGGTTGTCACTGGGCTAAAACAAAAACTCCGACGGGACTTCATTCCTCCTACAGTTTCAGAGGGAGAATCTGTTTCTTTGCCTTTTCCAGCTTCTAGAGACTTCTGTCTTCCTTGGTTCACATTCCTCTTCCTCCATCTTCAAAATGGGCCAATGGCAGGTGAGTCTCATGACGCCGCCTCTCTGGTGGCCCCTTCTCTGCCTCCCACGTCCCCGTTTAAGGACCCTCGTGAGTGCTTTGGGTCCACCTGGAGAGGTCAGGATCATCTCTTTTTCTTAAGGTCATTTGATGAACAACCTTAGCTCCGTCCGCACCTTAAATTCCCCCTTACCATGTAACCTGACGTATTCACGGCGTCCGGGCACTTGACGTGGTCACTACTCTGCCCCCATCCCTGCCCAGAATTGTCACGTAGGCCTTCCTGTCTCCTTGGGAAAGTGAAAGTGGGGAAGAGTCGCATTAGCCGCCATAAACAGCCAAGGACCCTCAGCCAACTCACACCTCCTTCTAGAACAGACGTCATGTCTTGTGTGACTCCCACCTTCCCTTTGGGAGCACTGAAGGGAGACAGGCAGACAGCACAGTGTTCTCACAGGTAGAGGTGCACATTTGGGGCTCATCCTTGCTGACCACAGGTCTTTGGGAATGCCATTTAACTGCTCTGGCCCTCGATGTCCCCATCGCTGAAGTGAAGAGAATGACAGGCCGGGTGATGTAGGACACTGCTTAGAACAACAGCACAGGTAGCTACTGTTAATCGATGACAGTAGCACCTGTCCCACCCAAGACCCTGGCTTCACCTGCTGCAGCACGGCCCGCCCTTTCTTTGGAGCCTGACTTCGTTGTCACCGTTAGATTGTCTCCATACAGCCTCCTGGAGCTGCCACCCGGAACTGGTTATCTCTGGGGCCGATGGTGTTGGTCTCATCATTTTTACCTCCGTGGAAGTGACTCTGGGTAAGGCGACAGAGGGTTCCTCCCCTGGCCCCCCAGTATATGTAACTTCTTAACTCAATTTCCCAAAAAGAAGAGGGATCTCTTCCATAAGCCACTGGGTCTAGGGAGCGAAGTTCACAATGTGAATGAATCCCAAAGACACCCCCCCCCCAGGTGACCGGAGCATAAGAAGGAGCCAGGGGTCAATGTGGGGGTCGTGCCCAGGAAAGGCTCCCAGGGAGGGACACTTGTGGCGCCTTGGAGGCGCAGTGGTCACCCTCGCTCACTGGGCCCCACAGTCTGGCTAACCTCTAGCCCTGGAACCAACAGGAGAGAATGAGGATCCTACTCTGTCACCTTCGCCAAACAAGACTCCAGGAAGACTGGAGCAGAAGGTCATAGCCTCCCATATTCCAAGACAGCCAGTTGGACAGAAAAGTCTGAATGTGACAGTAAGACATGAGAGATGCCCGTGAGTGTTTTTGTGACCTTGAGTTGTCCTGTAGATAACTGTAGATATAGACCCAGAAATACGTCATTCTATTTATATACGCACATATTTATTTCTTTGATTTAGAATTAGGGCATACGTCCCGGGTTAGAGGAAGAAGCAACTTGTCGTGGATAACTTGCATTTCTTCACTTCCTCAACACGTTCCAAGGCCTGTGCGCGGCCTTTTTCCGCCATCGTCTCGTGGGCAGCCTCAGTGGTAATCCGATCCCCACTTGCCACTCAGAGAAGGGGAAGCTGATACTCGGAGAAGTTAAGAAGGTTGGCCAAGGACGCCCAGGTGGTAGGTTGAATTTCCGAGTCATGGAATTTAGAGCCAAATGAACACCTTCCCGACAAAAAGAGTCAGTGTGTTTGCCACGGCACCACAGAGCAGCTGAGTATATGAAGGAAGCCATTTGATCTTTGCATATCTTTAAATCTTGCTCTAAATGGTATCATTTCCTTTAAATAGACTAAGCGACTATGAATAATTAGCAATTAATAATTATTATGCCTCATTAACTTAATAAAGGATTATGTCTTTAAAGAAAATGCAGAGCTAATTGGAAACGAAAGTTAACCCGTGATTTTTCAGCTTAGACGTCCCGGAGTCCAGAACTTCCTGCTCACCTGAGGCCACGTCACCAGGCCGCTCGCCTGTGACCAGAAGGGAGCTGGAGGGACGGCCTTGTGAACCGAAACCAAGAAGGGCCCTGTCGCTAAACAAACGGAAACCTCAGGAAGCAGAACATAAGGAGGACACTTAGCAGCTCCGGAGCTGGGCAGCCCGTGGCCCAGAACGTGGCGGACGTGGGCAGTGTGCCAATCTCAGGTTGCTGCGACTTGCAGAACGGCCACTTGGAGAGATAAGCATAGGCCAGGCAGCCCTTTAGGCGAGGGAAGAGGACAGTCATCAAATGTCACTGGAGCCCTAAGCCGGGGTCACAGGTTCAAGGAGAGCAAATTCACCCACCACTCTCCTTGTCTCACACCCGGTCTTACTCTGGTCGGGACGGTGGCCTCAGCTCCCTGCATGGTCCCCCTGCCCCCAGCCTTGCTCCTCTGCAACCCTAACGGCAGCCACAGTGAGTCTGATCCTGCAGCTGCTTGGAAGTCTTGTGTCGGCTTCTCACTGCCCTGGGATAAAGCCCGGAGGGAGGGAGCCCTGCTTGATGCCCCAGAATCTTCCATCCTGCCTTCTTCTCCTAGCTGGATGCCGGAGGAGCACCCCCATGCTCTTCCGGATTAATGCCTTCTCTCTGTGCACGGCCCTTCGGCATCCCCTTCCTTCATGAGGGTCACTTCTTTATGGCCACTGTGCTTCTGCTTGACATCAGGCTAGGAAGGTCCTGTGGGCTCCTGGGACCACTGCACTGTCCTCAAGAACACCTGCAGATAGCTCATCAGGTGACAGTATAGCAGTAGAGGAACTGAGGCCCAGTGAACGGCAGCTCCAGGGTCTGCGGACGAGACTGGACGCACCTTCGCACAAATAGATCCTACCCTGGAACCGGAGTCAGTAAGTGTTGGCTGCAAGAAAGCTGGTGCCCCACTGGCCACCTTCCTTTTGGGGCCCAACCCTTCCTGTTCCATCCCACCTTCTAGGTCACAGCAGGGCCTGTGCCCAAGTCCCTCCCTCTGTTCATTTGCACCAGATCAAGACTCCCAGCCATGCCTCTTGGACTGAGAGTCTCCTCTCGGCCACTGGGCATGAACCTGTCGGGTGTGTAAGCGCAGAAGCGGGAGACGGCATCGTGGTTACAAGTGTGGACGCTGGACTGAGACCCGGGTCTGAATTCTGGTTCCGCCACTTTGCGGCCATGTGGTTGGGAAAGTCACTTATGCCATGGGCTTCCATTCCCTCTAAAAACCTGGGTCCGAGGGCGCCTGGGCGGCTCAGTCCGTTAAGCGTCCGACTTCGGCTCAGGTCATGATCTCGCGGTTCATGAGTTCGAGCCCCGCGTCGGGCTCTGTGCTGACGGCTCGGAGCCTGCAGCCTGCTTCGGATTCGGGTCTCCCTCTCTCTGCCCCTTGCCTGTTCACACTCCGTCTCTGTCTCTCAAAAATAAACTAACGTTGAAAAACAATTTTTTTAATTAAAAAAAATGGGTATAATGGTAACACTAATGCTCTAAGGCTTGTAATGCATGCCAAGCCCATAGAGCCCACGCATGCTAAGTATGTGTTAGCTGCTCACTATGGTTTTGGTGTTTTGGTGGAGGCCATGGCAAAACCGGACCCAGTGGTCTGGTATGTCTGCCATGATATCTAATAAGATAATCATTGCTACTTCGAATAATGGAATTATCACCACTTTGAGCGAGCACACGTAAAAAGGTATCAGGCACGGGCAGGGTAGGTGCTGTCTTGCCCTTTTTTGCATGATCAGGAATCCGATACTCAGAAAATGTCAGGAGCTTCTGCCCCAGGTCACAGCCCAGAATCAAATCCATGCGTGTCTGACCTCAAAAATCTGTGCACTTAATTACATTTTCTCAAGCTTCACCTGTGGCTCCCTCTAGAATCCCCACCTGAGGGAGGTCTCTCCCCCCGCCCCCGCAGTCTTTCACCAACACCTCTTCCTTTCCCTTTGCTTGTCCTTCCAGCCTCTGCAAAGATGGCCTCTCTTTGGGAAGCTTTCCCTGACTGCCTCAGGCTGGGTCACGTGTTCCACGTTGGTGCCTATCCCTATCCCGGCTACACCAGTCAGGACAGGCTGGGCTATGCTGCAGTAACAAACAGGCCCGAGACCCCGCAATGTCGTATTCCTCTCTCACACTACTTAACCATCCAGGGTCACCACTCTCTCTCCGGGGCCCAGAGGGAATGGGCAGCCTCTATCCAGAATATTTCCAGTCATCATGGAAGAGGGTAACAAGGGTCACTGTGGCAGGGGGCCTGGCACGGACAAGCTCGTAAGGCAGAACCTGTCCGAGCAAGCCACGCGGCCAAGCCAGACTCTGAGGGGTCTGGAAGTGTAGGTGCTCCGTACAACCCTCCTTGTGGTGAACGACGTGGTGCCCCCCACCATGTCACCACATTATAACGTGGGGAACCACTGACTTGTCCGTCTTCCCCACTGTGAGCTTCTCCAGGCTTTGGTCTTTATCGTCAAGACACTGCTGCTCACAGCACCTGCACCAAAGAGCCACCTGCCATGTTGAATAGACAGGTAAAGAAGTGCCCGAGGGGAGCCCAGACCGGCACCCAGACCTGACCCCTCTTTCCACCTCCTACGGCACCGAGACAGCTCACGGGCACGGCCGCTCCTGCCACCGGCCTTCTGTCCCGCAAACTCGCCAGGCTCCTTCTCTTCCACAGGGCCTTTACACATGCTGTCCCTTTCTCCCGGAACACTTCGCTCGAAATGCATGTATACCAGAGACACCCTCCCCGACCGCTTCGTTTACAAGGGCTCTCCACCCCCAGCTCTCTCTGTCCTCACATCGTGTCCCATTTTCTCCATAGACATTATCGCTACTTTAAAGGATATTCCCGACTCGTTTACTTAATGTTGGGCTTCCTGATGAAGATGTGGTTCCGTGAGGCAGGGCCTTGGCCCACTGTGTTTACTACCGTTCCCCTAGAACTGGAATAGTGTTTGGAATTAGTCAATATTTTATATATAAACACACTACCCCCAAATACTCTCTGCCTCCGCTAGAAAATAGTATGTAGAGAAAGGTAGTGTGTGAACTCAAACTTCCCTGGATTATTTTTTTTCAGATCCTGGTGCCCTTCTAACATTACGACAGGCAAAGCGATGGTGAATTAAATGTTTAATTAATGCTTATTATTGCCAGCGTATTAGTTTCCAGTCAAATTTACGACCCGATAGATTTCCTGTCTTTGTGAGTGACAGGTTGATGTCATAACACAGGAGTCTCGAGCAGAAGCAGGGAGCTCGGTGCATTTCTGCCGCCTTCCCGCTCCTTGGGAGGGAGGGAGCACGTCAGACCGAGGCGGGCGTGAGGACACTCGCCCATTCATTCCACGAAGCCTGACCGAGAACCTGTTGCACCCCAAGCTACGCCAGGCTGTGCGATGCTCGGGCCGCAGCGTCTATTTGCGGGTATTTATTCATTCAGCAAACATTTATTTTTGTCTCTGCCACGTAGGAAGTGTTGTGTTAGGTGGCGAATAAAATAGCCACAGAAACAGGAAGTGTGGGTCTGGTTCGGACTCTGGGCTCTCACATAAATTCTCGCACAGCAAGCAGCAGGGGCAGCTCTGACCCGGGCTACCCCAAGCACAAGGTCACCACTCTTGCTCATAGATGACACTCTGTCCTTGCCTTCCTTCCCCTGCTTCTCTCATTCTGCACCCCTGCACCGGATGGATTCGTCAGCGGGTGGTGACGGCCGTGGCCCCGAAGTGCACCCCCGCTCCATCGCTCATCTCCTGCCCTGCCTCCTCCCTCCTCCTCTCTCATCCAAACATCTGTGACACCCCGCAGAACTCCTCCCTCCCTCCAGTGCCTCCCCAGTCCCAAGCGATTCTCCACACAGCACCCCCATCCCGAGAGAGAAACCCTGCAGCGATCTCCCACTGCTCTCAGAATAGAATCGGATCTCCTATCACAACCCAGCTTGGCAACCTCATCCCCATCTCTCCACAGGCCCAGGGTAGGCATCCTTCTCTTCTTCCCCACAGGGAAGTCTGCTTTTGTTCCACCTGGTAAGAAGTGGATCCCTAAGAACGCCCTTAGCCGCGAACAACGCAAAATCCCCAGTCAAGGACGACTAGCTATCTCCCATAAAGGGAGGCAACAAAACCAAGTTCTTCCTCCATGATCTGATTTCCCAGTCTCAAATAAGGCTTTCTGCAGATCAGCTCCCTCAGGGCACAAGATGGCTGCCACGGTTCCAAGCCTCACACCTTAATCCACGTGCCTCTTTCTATCTGACAAGAACCCTCCCCCTGTATGCCTTCTTTCACATCTCATTGGCCAGAATTGTGTCACGTGCCCGTTCCTAAACCAATCATACCTTGGATTTCTTCTCTAAGTCCCAAGTCCTGATGGGGAGAGGTGGGCATCCGAACAAAACAGGGGTTCTGCTGAAGCCGAAGAAGGGGAATAACTCTGTGGGGAGGGAACCAGCCCGCCTGCCCCAACCTGGAGCTGGGCCGTTGCGTGCGCAGGATAGATTTCGACCCCAGCTCTGCCGTTTCTCTGTCGTGTGACATTTGGCAAGCCCCTGGCCTCTCCGTGCCTCGGTTTCCTCGTCTTTAAACTGAGCTTGACTGTCGTATCTACTTTTTTAGGGTCGTTGTTACGGTGGATGAGTTAATACGTGTGACAGAACTTAGAACCGTGTCTGGCATATAAATAGGTAGTAGCTGATGTTATTCTATGATGCTGGCTCCGTTTAGTGAATTTATTTTTTTTTAATTTACATCCCAGTTAGTTAGCCTATGCCGCAACAATGATTTCAGGAGTAGATTCCTTGGTGCCCCTTCCCCATTTAGCCCATCCCCCCCTCCCCACCCCTCCAGTTACCCTCTGTTTATTCTCCATATTTAAGAGTCTCTTCGGTTTTGTCCCCCTCCCTGTTTTTATAGTATTTTTGCTTCCCTTCCCTTATGTTCCTCTGTTTTGTATGTTAGCTCCACTTGAAAAAAAGACCCGTTCTTTGCTTCATGGCTGGAAACGGGAAATGAGTGTTTAACCAGTTTTGACCAGGGGACTGTACCCCCACCACAGTCCCGCGAGGGGGGGTACTAGTAAAGATAGAGACGATGCAACCCGGAGGGGTAGAGAAGCAGAGTTCTGATCCCCAGTCTTGTGACTGGTCTCCTGAATGAGAAGCTGAATGAACGTGTGTGCCCCAGAGGGCTGGTCTCTTCATCCGTTCTGGCTGCTGTTACAAAGATACTGTAGACTGGGGGGCTTAAAGAACAAAGATTTATTCCTCACAGTTCTGGAGGCTGGGACGTCCAAGATCAAAGCGCTCGCAAATCCAGTGTCTGCTTCCTTTTCCACTGGTGGCTGTCTCCTTGTTATGTCCTCGTGTGGTAGAAGGGGGGAGGGGGCTCTTTGGGGTCCCTCTTGGAAGGGCATTAGTCCTGCGCATGAGAGCTCGCCCTTCTCCTCCCAAAGGCCCCACCTCCTGATAACATTACACTGGGGAGTAGGTTCAATGTATCAATTTTGGAGGGACACAAACGTTCAGCCTATAGCATTCCGCTCCCACGCCCCCAATTCAGGTTCTGCTCACATGCAAAATACATTCATTCCTCCTGAACGGCCCCCAGATCTTAACGCATTCCAGCATCAGCTGTGAAAGGTCTGAGTCCAAAGTCTCGACTTAAATATCATGTAAATCAGAGACGGGGTGAGACTCCAAGTATGACCCATTCGGAGGCAAGTTCCTCTGTAGCCGTGAACCTGTGAACCAAACAACTTATATGCCTCCCAGATACTACGGTGGGACAGGCATAGGATAGGCATTTCCATTCCAAAAGAGAAAAGAAAAGAAAAGAAAAGAAAAGAAAAGAAAAGAGAAAAGAAAAGAAAGAAAAGAAAAGAAAGAAAAGAAAAGAAAGAAAAGAGAAGAAAAAAGAAAAGAAAAGAAGAAAACAGAAAAGAAAAGAAAAAGAAAAGAAAGAAAAGAAAAGAGAAAAGAAAAGCAAAAGAAAAGAAAAGAAAAGAAAGAATAGAAAAGAAAAGAGAAAAGAAAAAAGAAAAGAAAAGAAAAAGAAAAGAAAGAAATGAAAAGAAGAAAATAGAAAAGAAAAGAAAAGAAAAAAAGAAAAGAAAAGAGAAAAGAAAAGAAAAGAAAGAAAAGAAAAGAGAAAAGAAAAGAAAAGAAAAGAGACAAGAAAAAAGAAAAGAAAAGAAAGAAAAGAAAAGAGAAAAGAAAAGAAAAGAAAAGAAAAGAAAGAAAAGAAAAGAAAAGAAAAGAAAGAAAAGAAAAGAAAAGAAAAGAAAAGAGTGGCAGGTCCGTGGTTAGTCCCAAACCCATTGGAACCAATTCCGTTAGACCTCGAGGCTTAGGAATAATCCTCTTTGGCCCCAGCGTCATGCTGCTCTGGCTTCAGACCCACCAGGCTGGCAACGTCACCACCGTGGTGGCCGTTGCCACCAGGCAGTCTGCCTGGGCACCACCCCTTGAGATGGCTCTCTGTGGTGGCCCCACCCCCACGGTGACTCTCCCCTGGGATCACTTCCCTGTGGCTCCAGGCGACTTGTCTTTGAAGCCTTGGTGGAGGCAGCCTTGTCCCCAGGTCCATGCACTCTGCGGGCAAACATGGCCCTTCACAGACTCTGCCCGTGTTTGCTGCCTGAACCCTCTGGAGGGGTGACCAGAGCCACAACTGGGAGGCCATGAATCATGGTTCCCCGGGCACAGGGAACAGAGAGGCCGCAATGTGAGATGGCACCAGGCAGTCTTGCAGAGCCCCAGCCCCTCCTGGGACAGAGCCCCTGCTCTGTACCCCCACTCGGCCCTCGTCCTGTGGCATCCCTGATGGTCTCTGAGTTGTTTTCAAGATCGCTTTTCCAGGGTCTTGGAGAACAGATCTTGGCTTCTGCTGAGATGGCTGATTCACCTTAATCTCCCCATCGAACAGTCCTTAGCCACCCCCTTAGAGGTCCATTTCCCCCGCTTTCTCGTTTTTTACAGTATGGACAGCCTGAGAATGTTCCAGATCTTCAGGTACTGCTTCCTTTTTTGCTTAAAAATTTCTCCTTTGAGTCATTTCTCTTTCTCAGGCCGAACCAATCCACATTTTCTTTTTTTTTTTTTTTTTAATTTTTTTTTTCAACGTTTTTTTATTTATTTTTGGGACAGAGAGAGACAGAGCATGAACGGGGGAGGGGCAGAGAGAGAGGGAGACACAGAATCGGAAACAGGCTCCAGGCTCTGAGCCATCAGCCCAGAGCCCAATGTGGGGCTCGAACTCACAGACCGCGAGATCGTGACCTGGCTGAAGTCGGACGCTTAACCGACTGCGCCACCCAGGCGCCCCCCAATCCACATTTTCAATGTGTTGCTTGGAAAGGTCTTCAGCTAAAGATTCCCTTTCATCACTCAAAAGTTCTACCTTCCAAAAAACACTAGTACAATTCAACTATGTTCTTTGCCACTTTATACTAAGGCTCACCTCTCCTCCGGTTTCCAGGAGCACGTTCCCTATTTCCACGGGAGATCTCATCCAAATGGCCGTAACCTCTGTATTTCTACCAACGTTGCTTTTCAGGATCACTTCGGTATTCTCTAAGAAGACAGGCTTTCTCTCCCTCCTTTCTGAGTTCCCAGCAGAATTGCCCTTAATGGTCCCTTCTTAGCAGTGTAGACTTTTTCTGGCTTGTGCCTCCAGATTCTTCCAGGCTCTTCCCACTGCCCCGTTCCCACGCCACTGCCACACTTTTAGAGATTTGTTACAACAGCAGCCTCCACCTGGCACCAAGTTCTGCCTTAGTCTCTTCAGGTTGTTACAACAAAAATATTATAAATTGGGTGGCTGAAACCACACACATTTATCTCACAGTTCTGGAAGGCGAGAAGTCCAAAATCAAGGCATTGGCAGATTCTACATCCGGTGAGAGCCCACTGCCTGGATCACAGATGGAGATTCTCCCTGTGTCCTCACAGAAAGAGTGAGGGAGCTCTCTGGGGGCTCTTTTGTAAGGGCGCTGATGCCATTCATGAGGGTTCTACCCATGTGATCCAATCACTCCCAAAGGCCCCACCTCCAGATATGATCACATTGAAGATTAGGATTCAACATGTGAAGTTTGGAGAGATACAAACGTTTCGGTCCATAGCAGCTGGGAAGGGAGAGACATCCTTGACCTGACCTGGCCAGGCCATGGGAGCCAGAGACCATCCATTAGAGCTGGGTGTTCCAGAGCCAGAGATGGAGAGAAACTCTCTCAAGGGGACAAAAAACAGGCAGCTCTGGGCAGGCTGAGTGTGCAGGGGGAGAGAACAGGCGGGCTGGAGAACATTCCCTTCACAGACTAGGGAGAGAAGCCTGGGAATGTCTGCGGAGGTTTGACTTCTGGGCAGAGGGTTGTAAAGCTTCCATCACTTATCAAGACACTTTCTCATTGCCAGACACTCAGCTGAGTATCTCCCCGTATTATCTCATCCAATTATCCCAAGAGCTCCGGCCACTGGAGACTGTCATTCCAATCTCACAGGGAAGGAGATGGGTAAGTGACAACACCGAGACATTAAGCTCAATTTCAAATGCAGGGTTGCCTCACTCCACAACGCCTGCCTCCGAAATAATCAAGAGAACTGGGAGAGTTGTGAGGCTTCCGCCTTCTCTGTCTACATAGTCAGATCCTTGGCTGCCACATAGAGACATCAGTCCCCTGCCACGAGTCAGGTCAGGGGCTCTTAAGTCAACTTTAAATCGGAAGCAAATGGTGGGACTTCCAGATGGGGTAAGGAGTTCCGTAGACCCTCTTCACAGTGAAACAACAATTGAATGGGTGAAAAATGTTGTCTTAAAGTCTTTCCGGGTCCGGAAATTATCCTAAGGGCATGCGACTAAGGAAGAAGCATTCCTTCAAGGCCGTCCACTACATCTACATAAGAATGGTCAGAGTCTGTGGCATTGAAACCTTGAACTACTCCATGACCTGCCAATGCCTAGGGTACCGAGTGGTACCCCAGGTAGGTAAAACCAAGAAGACAGGGGCTTCCTCTCCTCCAACTGACAGTTTAGGGAAGGTTGCGGGCATCTGTCATCTCCCGAGCCCCGTGATGGAAAAGCTTTATTCCAGGCAGGTGTAGCTGACAGCACGGAGTCTCTGAGCCCCTATCCCACCCCCCTTCACTTGGAGGAAGCTCGACCCAAGGCACAACAAGCAGAGAATACTGGGCTCTAATGTCTCCTGTTGTAACTAGTTCATGGTCAGAGGTCCCACACCAGGAGGTACAAGCCAAGAAGAATAGTTACCGCCACCCACCTCTAGCTCCCACTGACGGGGTGGGGGGGGTGTCACTCCTCTTCGGGTAAGCAGTTTTCACCCCAGCTCCACTGCACTGGCACATGGGTTCTCCCTGGGGGGGAAACGCAGGCATTAAGGACAAAGAGATCCATTATTTTGCCCGACAGGACTAACTTGACTTAAATAGAGAGTAGAGAACTCCATGCCTAAGGACACTGTCAAAAACACTGGAGATTTTCATGTGATCGTCTCAACAGACGCAGAAGAAACATTTGACAAAACACAACATCCTTTCATGATTCAAATCCTCAGCAAACTGGGTATAGAAGGAACACAACTCGACATAATAAAGACCATATACAACAAAGGCACAGCGAACATTAAACTCGGTGAAAAATGGGAAGCTTTAACTCTCAGATCCGAACATGACAAGGGTGAGTACTCTCACCACTCCTGTTCAACATTGTACTGGAAATCTGGCTAGAGCAATCAGGCCAGACAAAGATATAAAAGGCATCCGAATTGGCCAAGAAAAAGTAAAATGGTCATTCTCGGCAGAGGCTATGATCTTCTACGTAGAAAATCCTAAAGGGGCGCCTGGGTGGCGTAGTCGGTTAAGCGTCCGACTTCAGCCAGGTCACGATCTCGCAGTCCGTGAGTTCGAGCCCCGCGTCAGGCTCTGGGCTGATGGCTCAGAGCCTGGAGCCTGTTTCCGAATCTGTGTCTCCCTCTCTCTCTGCCCCTCGCCCGTTCATGCTCTGTCTCTCTCTGTCCCAAAAATAAATAAACGTTGAAAAAAAAAATTTAAAAAAAAAAAAAAAAAAGAAAATCCTAAAGACGCCACCAAACCCTGTTGGAACTCATCCAGGGATGTAGTCAAGTTACAGGATATCGAATCAGCATACAGAAATTGGTGGTGTTTCTATACACTCACAATGAAACACTTGGAAAAGAAGTAAAATTATCCCATTCGTAGTAGTGTCAGGAACAGAAACAAAGCCAAAGTATTCTGGAATTAATTTTAAATTTTTTTTTTTCAACGTTTATTTATTTTTGGGACAGACAGAGACAGAGCATGAACGGGGGAGGGACAGAGAGAGAGGGAGACACAGAATCGGAAACAGGCTCCAGGCTCCGAGCCATCAGCCCAGAGCCCGACGCGGGGCTCGAACTCACGGACCGCGAGATCGTGACCTGGCTGAAGTCGGACGCCTAACCGACTGCGCCACCCAGGCGCCCCTGGAATAAATTTAACCAAGATGGTGACACAGCTGCACAATGGAAACTACAAGAACTCGATGAAAGAAATTGAAAACAACACAAACGAATGGAAAGATACGGATGAAATTAATGTTGCTAAAATGTCCACACCCCTCAAGCAATCTACAGGGTCAGTGCCGTCCCTGTGGAAATACCAATAACATTTAAAATAGACACGGAACAAACAATCCTAAAGTTTGTATGGAATCACAAAAGACCCCGGATAGCCGAAGCAATCTTGAGAAAGAAGGTCAAAGCAGGAGACATCACATTTCCTGGCTTGAAGCTATATTACAGACCTATAGTAATTAAAACAGTATGGTACTGGGTTAAAAACAGACACACAGACTATTGGAACAGAATAGAGAGATCAGAAATAAACTACCACATATATAGTTAGCTAATATTTGACAAGGGAGCCAAGAATACTCTGTGGGGGACAAAATAGTCACTTCAACAAACAGTGTTGGGAAAACTTCTTGACCACATTCAGAAAAACAAAATTGAACCCCTACCTTAGTTCACTCACAAAACTTAAAATGGATTAAAGTCGCAAACATAATACCTGATGCCAAAAAATTCCTAGAAGAAAGCATAGGGAAGGACCTCGTTGACATTGGTCTGGGTGATGATTTTTTTGGATATGACAACAATAGAATCACAACCAATAAAAGCACAAATCCACACGGAGGACCACATCCAATGAAAAAGCTTCTGCACAGGAAAGGAAACCACCAACAAAATGAAAAGGCAACCCGCTGAATGGGAGAAAATAACGCAAACCATATATCAAATAAAGGATGAACAACCAAAATATATGAAAGACTCCTGCAACTCCATAGTAAAAAAGCAAACAATCCAATTTAAAAAAAAAGCAAAGGCTCCTGGGTGGCTCAGTTGGTTGAGCATCCAACTCTTGATTTGAGCTCGGGTCATGATCTCACGGTTGTGGGATCAAGCCCAGCGTTGGGCTCCGTGCTGAGCGTGCAGCCTACTTAAGGTTCTCTCTCTCTCCCTTTGCCCCTCCCCCCAGCCTTTGCTCCTCTAAAAAGTATATGTAATTTAAAAAAAGAGCAGAGGATCTAAACAGATATTTTTCCAAATATCTATTGTGTGAAAGTCAATATCTGTTGACTTTCAAGTGGTCAACAGGTGTATGAAAAGATGCTCAACATCACTCAGCATGAGGGACCACAGTGAGCTATCACCTCCCACCTGTCAGGATGGCCACCAGCAGGAAGACAGGTGATAACACTTGTCGGCGTGGATGTGGAGACCGGGGAGCCCTTGGACACTTAGAAATATACGATTGTTACGTAGCATATGTAACGAATAGTATTAAGCCTTAGAAAAAAAGAAGGAAAAGAAGAAAGTCCCGCCATTTGGGACAACGTAGATGAACCTGGAGGACATCATGCTAAGTGAAGTAAGGCAGACACCGAAAGTCACTTACATGTGGAATCTCAAAAAGTCAGACTCAGAAAAGCAGACAGTAGAAAGGTAGTTGTAGATCTGGGAGAGGAAGGAAATGGGGAGCTGTTGGTCGAAGTTTACAAAGGTCCGGTTATGCAGGATGATGCTACAGATCTAATGCACAGCAGGGTGGATATGGGCAATCCTGTATTGTAGATTTGAAATTTGCTGAGAGTTATCTTGCATGTTCTCACCATAAACAAAAACAAAACCAAAGTCCTGGGGTGCCTAGGTGGCTCAGTCGGTTAAGCATCTGACTTTGGCTTGGGTCATGATCTCCCGGTTCGTGGGTTCAAGCCCCGTGTCGGGCTCTGTGCTGACAGCTCAGAGCCTGGAGCCGGCTTCCAATTCTGTGTCTCCCTTTCTCTCTGCCCCTCCCCTGCTCTCTCTCTCCCTCTCTCTCTCTCAAAAGTAAATAAACATTTAAAATTTTTTTAAAAACCATCCTATTTGAGGTGACAGATATGTTAGCTTAATTGTGATTTCACAACGTATACATATGTCAAAAATCACATTGTACTTCTTTTTTTTTTTAATTTTTTTTTCAACGTTTATTTATTTTGGGGACAGAGAGAGACAGAGCATGAACGGGGGAGGGGCAGAGAGAGAGGGAGACACAGAATCGGAAACAGGCTCCAGGCTCTGAGCCATCAGCCCAGAGCCCGACGCGGGGCTTGAACTCATGGACCGCGAGATCGTGACCTGGCTGAAGTCGGACGCTCAACCGACTGCGCCACCCAGGCGCCCCTCACATTGTACTTCTTAAGTGTATACAACTTTCATTCGCTAATGACACTGAAATAAAGCTGGAAAAATTTTTTTTAATTTTAAATTCTTTTTTTTTTTTAATTTTTTTTTCAACGTTTATTTATTTTTGGGACAGAGAGAGACAGAGCATGAACGGGGGAGGGGCAGAGAGAGAGGGAGACACAGAATCGGAAACAGGCTCCAGGCTCTGAGCCATCAGCCCAGAGCCCGACGCGGGGCTCGAACTCCCGGACCGCGAGATCGTGACCTGGCTGAAGTCGGACGCTTAACCGACTGCGCCACCCAGGCGCCCCAAAAATTTTAAATTCTTTAACCAGTTGAAACACCACCTAAAAAACAGCTCGCACTGTAAGACTCCGAGAACAGAAGTAAATCTTTATGACTTTTTTTAAGGCAATGTTTTCTTAGATACGACAGCAAAATCACAAGTGATAAAAAAAATAAGATAACTTGGCCTACATTAAAGTTACAAAGTTTTGTGCTGCAAGGTGAAAAGAGAGACTAAACGATGGGAGAAAATATTTGATGGGGAAAATATCTAATATGGAACTTACACCCAAAATAGGTCAACGGTTCCTGAAATTTGATAAAATGCCCGTGATCCAATTAAAAATGGACCAAGGATTTGAACAGCCATTTCTCCCAAGAAGATATACAAATGGTCAGTAAGCACAGGAGAAGACTCACTATGCTATGTAGACACCCCAGCTGGTTGCAGATCAGGACCCCGACTCGTTTCCATCTGTTTCCAAAGCAAAAACATGGTTCTGTTTCACCCTGGTCCCTTCCCATTTACACATTGCGGCTCTTAGAGGTGCCAGCATCTAGAAAAACATGACCAGAGCAGCATTAGAAAATATTAAATGCCTGCAGGGGCCACACTCAGGGAAGCAGGTCAAGTGCACCGGCAGGACATCACATGCCCCATGGAACAGGGAGGTGTCATTCAGACCCAGCCATTCTCACCATAAGGAATTGGGGGCCCGGAGGTGCCATATTTGAACGTAGATCCTTCCAAATTTTAGAATAGGGAATAGTCACCAGGACACAGAGAGTGACCGGAGGGAGCACGATTCACTGGTCATGTCATGGACTATTTCTTCATCTATTTCTTCAGCTGGTGACGTAGCTGAGCTCACTTTGAGCTAATCCATTGAGCTGTAGGCTTGTGATAGGTGCATGTTTCTGTGTCTGCATCACACTTTAAAAGAAATTTGGTTTTTTTTTAACGTTTATTCATGTTTGAGACAGAGAGAGACAGAGCATGAATGGGGGAGGGTCAGAGAGAGAGGGAGACACAGAATCCGAAACAGGCTCCGGGCTCTGAGCTGTCAGCACAGAGCCCGACGCGAGGCTCGAACCCACGGACCGCGAGATCACGACCTGAGCCGAAGTCGGACGCTTAACCGACTGAGCCACCCAGGCGTCCTGAAATTTGGTTTGTTTTAAATCGTGGAACTAGGAAATAATACTCTGTGTCAAATACAACTCTTGGGTCACCAGTTCGCCAGCATGAGGCCTTCGTGTTCAGCCTTTTGGGGAATCATTCTTGCCATCTTGGGGTTGCAAGCCCGTGCTTGCCTGTGCTACGTCATGCTGGGGGTTATATTCCGGGGCAGGGAGGTGACGTCGCAGGGCACATAGTGTGAACCTCTCTCTCTACAGTGGAAAGAATGCGACTCCTGGAGGTGGTGAGCTCCCCTTCCCCGTAGGAATTCAAGCAGAGGTTGGACAAGTATTGGTCAGGGATTTTGCGGAGGGCTTGGAGGAAGCTGCCGATCCAGGCAGGGCTTAAAGTTCCCTCCAGTCCTGGGAACCAAAGAATCCAAGATCATTTATTCAATCGTGCATCCAGCAAATATTCCTACCCCCTTCATGTCAGATATGCACCCAGGCCCTGAGGATTCGGTGGTGAACAACATGGTCCGGATCCCTCCATGTAAAGACCTGGGTACCTCGGTTTGGTGAAGCGACTCTCGGTTTCAGCTCAGGTCAGGATCTTGTGGTTTTGTGGGTTCGAGCCCCGCGTCCGGCTCTGCACTGGTGGACCAGAGCGTGCTCGGGATTCTCTGTCTCCCTTGCTCTCTGCCCCTGCCCGACGCCTGCTGTCTCTGCCTCTCTCAAGATAAAGAAACTTAAAAAAAATAAATAAATAAAGACCTTATAAACCACGGGGTGGGGGGGGGGGGCGTGTGTGCGAAGTCAGCTCAGTGAAGAGGAGAACGATGTGGGAAGGTGAGGGGGCTCTGACTTGACCTCAGATGTGCCCATTTTTGTGTAGACAGAGGAAGTGAGTACTAGTTCAACCGAGGCACGAGCGGCACCTGAGCCAGCCAGCCAGCCAAGAGGAGTAGGGGCTGGCGGGAGGAGGGAAACGGGGCCCCACCCGAGGAAACAGGGAAAGTTCCAGCAGGCGGTGTGGAGGGCCCTTGTGGTCCCGGTGTGTGGCTACATCCTCACTGCCGGGATTCTAAGAACGTAAAATTCTAAGACCTCATCATTCGGAGCATCTATGATTCAACGGATCTCTTTCCTATTAGTAAGATTCTCCAAATGGAGTTTTCCAGGAATCCGCGAATATACCTTTCTAAGTCTCGGGCTCTCGGGCACGGTGAGTTTGCACCCTCATTGTGTCTCTCTGCTAGTGTAGACAAGGCTAAAGAGAAGAATTTGGAAGCTCATTTGTATTCGCTCTGCAATCTGCCTCCCAATTAGACCCTGTGTTCTGCTCTGCTCCGGGAAAAGACACAAAAGAAAATGCAGACAGGGGCCCTGCTTCCACTAATGAGTGATCTCCCAGCGTAGAGTTAATGCCAGAGCCCCGTTTGGCCACCAGGCCGTCGCCGGCATGGGGTGAACACGCAGACTAATTTATGTGGAATAAAAACACATTTTTTACACGGTGCCCTGACACCAAGATAGGCGTTGCCTCCCCACCAAACAAGCCCAATTATCGTGCTATGCTCTGTGGCCTTTTCTGCTCTACAGTTACAAATTCCCTTAACTCTTTCTAGCACCAAGGGGAGCACAGGGCAGCATGGTTCCAGCGGAGCATCCTGGGAGCCGAGCAGGTGAAATCTGGCGAAGTGGGCCACGCGGCTTGGGTGTGGCGACCACCGCGCTGGGCCCGAGAAACCGCGCACCGGTCCGGTGCCTCGGTGGCCCCGCCTGCAGTAAGGCCAGGCCACCTCGGAGGGCTTCTTGCGCAGCAAACGCGGGTCATTGCTTAGAACCGTGGCTGACTCGGGTGCTAACGGTTTTTATGAAACACGAGGCCCGAGAATGCCGTCCTATATATGCCGTCTTAGGGGTGTGGAATTGGCCACCCACGGTGAGCGGAAAGGTCTTAAGGAGGCAATGCGTTAAACAGGGAAGCGCGGAGGACACATTGTCACGGTGACAGGTGAAAGGCCACCGTGCTGTGAGAGGGTGAGGTCCTTGCGGCCCGCAGCCCCAGAGGCCAGCGGATGAATGCGGAAACACGGGCTGCGGGCCTGAGCCGCCTCCGTCCATTTGCGTCGCTCCAGCACAGAACCACAGATCGGGGGCTTCCCGGGAGCAGAAACGTGTTTCTCACATTCTGGAAGCTGGACGTTCCAAACCGGGGTGTGGGCACGGCCGGGTTCCGGCGAGAAACTGCTCCCTGGTGGCCGACGGCGGTGTCCTCGCTTTGTGCTCACATGGCCGAATGAGAGCGGGGGCGCCCTCCGGGTCCCATTTTCCAGGACCCTCACCCCCTTCTTAAGGGCCTCCCCGCTCGCGACCTCCAAGAGATGCCCGCATCATACCGGGGGACGGCTTTGGACACAGGAATTCTGAGGGATCACAAGCACTCAGTCCCCTGCAAGGAAAGCCACCAGAAGTGTTTTGAACAAAGCATGTCATTAATTTTTTACTTTTGCGCCCAGAGTCAGAAACATCACTCAAAGGGGCTCAAGCAAAACATACAGGCGCGTGGGATTGGGACTTCCGGTAGAACTAGCTCTAGACTAGACTAGGTCTGGACCGGCTTAGACCCACGGGACTAGAATCGGATGCTGAAGCGATTTCTTCAGGACATGGTTCCCTCCATTACCTAACTCCGCTTTGCGCCAAGTTGGCCCCAGTCGGCCCCAAGGTCTCCCCGAGACCGCCACCAACATTGCTGGCCGAAAAGCCAGCCAGCGAAGCCACGCTGGGCAGAGGAGGGAGGGAGCGCTTCGAGCTTGAGTCTCATTGGCCATCCCTGAACCAATCACTGAGGCCGAGACGGGGTGCTTTGCTCTCTGATTAGTTAGACCTGGTCATGTGCCTACGACTGGAGCGGGTGGGATTGTAACTTCGGGGCAGAAAGGGGCGGGGGAAGTACCCCACAGGAAAGGGGCGGGGCACGCATGCGTGTCTATTTACGTATCTGTGCTTCACCCGTTTATGGTTTTGTACTGCCCGTTTTGTTGTGACGGTGGTAGTTGTGTTGTTTTACCAGAAAGTGGGTGGATTCTGGATAGGCAGAAATGACATGTGCCCACGGTGCCTACATGCATGTGTTGGGTTGCCATCAGTTGGCCCCCGTGAGAAAGATTTGCTCACCTGGGTTGGGAGCGGGGTGTCTAATTTTTCTCTGCTCCCTTAGCCGCCTTGCCTCTAATCTTCTTCAGCTGGAAGGGGACAGGTGAAGGGAAGATCGGGCTAATCTCTCCCTCTCTCCTCTCTCCACATTGTGAAAGAGAGAAGCACTGTGTCCAGAGTTACATAACTGGAGCTTGACCTGAGGTGTCCTGGATGCCTGCTGGGATCGTGCCTTCAGCGACCGTCCTGTGTCTAGACCCATCTGTACCACTTACCAACCCTGTGACCTTTGGTGAATTGCTGTGCCCCCCGGGGGCACGCAAGGACTCTGAGGGACAATGGAAGCAGGGCCCTTAGCCCAACATGTACTTAGCACTCAAAGCATGGAAGCTCTCTTTGAAATCATGGTTAATATCCCTCTTGCCGTTTTCCCGCTTCCCGGCACTTCTCCTGGCCTTAAATCCAGTGGCGGGAGTGAGACAATTAAGATAACCAAGTGGCATAGTGACAACATTATGTAAAACTGTCTCCCTGTGGATCCTTCCAAGCTAAATAGAGTACAGCATTTGAGTTTCCAAAGGTACCTCAGTAAACTCTCTTATCATTGGGGAACGAGGAGGCTGGTTAATCAAATACAGGGAAATCAGAGCAAATCAAATAAGGAGTTACTGTGTTGGCCGAATTGGAATTAGCCTTAGCGAAAGGATCAGGGTTTGGCAGAAACCCAGCCCAAAACGCCCTGGGGCCTTCTCATTGCCCACCAGCTTACACAGAACCCGGTTCCGGCCGTGCCCTGTGGGGCCCACAGTCCTGTCCCTCAGCCCTGGGCCCCTGGCACGAGCCTGACACCTCCGTGGCCTTGCTTGTGTCTTGCCTCGCCTCCTGGAAGATCTCAATCATGTCACTTTGCCTTTCTGCGCTGCTGTCTCTTGATCTACTATAAAGCGGCAGAATGTATGTCCCCACTGGAACACTGGGATGATAATGAGGTGCCGTGTGTGTTAATGCGTCTGGAAGAACGGCCGCCGGGCCAGGTGCTCATAAAGCTTCAGCTGACCTGGATGTGGGCCCCTAGAAACCACTGTGGGCCACCTGGATGACACAAGATCAATGGTCCCCAGGTTGCCGAGGACCTGGAAAGCGTCCCAAGAAAACCGTAGAGATTGTATTACAGTTAAAGACCTTTCTCTGACCCCTCCTGCTGACCATTCCAGACTATTTAGGATACACAAAGGTAAAGCCTGATCCTAGTCACGTGGGAGATTTTGTCTAATTCATAAGCGAAAACACTATTGTTTCAAACGCCTCAACAAGCAACAACAACCATGCTTCGGTACCAGGCACTGTTCTAAGTATTTTTCAGGCGTTAACTCGTTTAATCCTCACACACGATGTCGTAAATGGCGTGACAGAGGCACAGAGAGGTGAAGCGATTTTCCCGAGGCCACACAGCTAGAAAGGGGCAGAGCTTAGGCTCTTAACTGCTTTGTAATAAATGACTGAAACCCACTCTCCCTGGGGCTCAACAGAAGTAGAACATTCTCTTCTTTTTCGGAGTCAAAAAAAAATCTTTCTTTTTACGTCAATTCTGAAACTTTGTCGACCGTATATATGAAATGACCTATAGGATATGTAATACCAATAAATGCTCTGCAAACGAAACAAAACAAACAACAACAACAACAAAAAAAAAACCGCCCTTATTACATGCAAAGGGTTTTGATATGTTCCATGATATTCTAGTTTATATTTTCAGATAAATATTTGATTCTATTATATATATTCTCTCTATATATTCTATGTATATTCCATATTTTCTGTTTTCTATTTTTAAATGCTGGCTGCCATCTACGACATTGATTCTAAGATGCACTAATCAATCATGCTTCAGTTTGAAAAACACCACTCCAGACTCGGTTATAAAAAGGCAGCGCCCACCAGTCACTATAAAGCTAGTGCCCAGCTCCTGGCTCTCGAAGCTTCCATCAACGCTTAACCCAACTGAATGTTTAGGCATGAACCTGCTTGGGATTTTCTTGCTCTCTCTCTCTCTCTCTGTCCCTCCCCTGCTTGCTCTGTCTCTCAAAATAAATAAATAAACTTATTTATTATTTTTTATTATTTTTTATTATTATATTATATAATAAATAATATTTATTATTTTTTATTATTTAAAAAAA
The DNA here is from genome assembly GCF_022837055.1 of Prionailurus viverrinus. Taxonomy (NCBI): domain Eukaryota; kingdom Metazoa; phylum Chordata; class Mammalia; order Carnivora; family Felidae; genus Prionailurus; species Prionailurus viverrinus. Next base: position 20,796,823 of record NC_062576.1, on the reverse strand, counting down.
TACCAGGAGATTCACAGAAGCATCCAGATCCCCAGCTTCTGACACATGATCGGATGTGGCAACTCTGGGGCAAGTGCTGGGTGGAATGTTCTGGTGCCTGCCAAGACAGAGCCCCTGTGTGTCTCACTTCCCGGCTCAGCCCCCGGCCTCCGCCTCACTTACTCATCTGTCTCCTACCTGAACCCTGTAGGCATCCAGATTTGGGTCTGGTTGAGGACCTTAATATTAAAAAAGAAACAGGCAAATTCTACGGGTAAATGGTGACCTTTAGAGCTCTTTGCCAACCCGCATTCCCTGCTAGGATGTTCACAGTGACCTTAAGGCATAATTGCTTGGATGCCTAGAAACGTTTGAATCGTTTGAATCGGGGCTTTCTTTTGTTCCTGTTATTTGTCTAGTTGTTTTAGGACATCCCTGCTAACGCCTCGTATCTTTCTTGCCTAAAGCCTTTTATGGCCCCTGTAGGAACTCATATTCCCTTCTGGGGATCTTCAGAGCCAGGTACCAACGAGATGCCTGTGACTTGCTCTGAAGGTTGTGGCTCTGGAAAGGATGGGCCATTTCTGAGCGCTGGTTCCGGAGCCAGGCTGCCATTTGCTAGCTGTGTGGCTGACACTGGGGCAAAGCCTTTTAACTGCTCTGTGTCTCTGTGGCTTCAGCTATAAAATGGGAAAAATAGTAGCGTATCTCATGCAGGGTTTGGGGAGAATTAGAGAAAATAATCCACATAAAGTGCTTCCTTCTGTCCCTGTGAAGTGTTATTATGCACTGAAAGCGTGGGGTGTCTTGTCACCAACGCTTTGGGGTGGGGTTCCCTGGGCACAAGAGAATCTGTCAAAGACCGTCGCCAGCTCGGGTTGAGGCTGGAGGGGAAGGGACTTGATTGTGTTTCAAGACCACCCTTTGTGGATATCGTTCCCCAGGGCTCTCTGGTAACCACGGCAACCGAGCTTACAGGTTGCCAAGTTCAAAACAATATATTTCCGAGCCAGAAGTTTTGCTGACATCACCCGTCCTCGTGAGAAGGGAATGAAGGCTCGGGGTCCGCTCTGTGGTCGGTACCAGCCTGAACACACAAGATTCTCCATTCTGTCTCTTTTCACACGTCCACCTAAGTAATGACGTCCGGGCAAAACTAGGGGCATTATTATGAAACAGCTAGCATGGCGACCGTGAGAGCCACTTTCTACCCTCATGGCAGTGAACCGAGCCTGAGCTTTGGGGGTCCCACAAACTGAGATGCCCTCTTGACTCCACAGCTTACTGTGTGTCCGCGGGCAGGTAACTCTCCCTCTCTGTGCTTCGGTTCGGGTTACCTCATCAGTCAGGTGGGACTAGCTCAGTGCCCCTCAAGTGGTTCTTAGAAGATGACACAAGTTGGTGCGTGTGAAAGCCCATAGCACAGTGCCTGGCACACAAGTGGCCCAGAGTAATTGTCCATCGACTTCCCTCATCTCCAGTGATGGCTTTCCAAATCTGCCTGTGATCCCTTGATTCTGTGCCTTGGCTTTCCCTGATTCTTTTGCTGAGAACACCCCTTCTGTCGAGCCTCAGCTCCCTACCTGTTGCAAACACACTAGAGTTTTCCTGAGGAAAAAACTGCACAAAGACTCATGTGCAAAGATCGTAATGACGATAGCATTTATCTTATTATTTTTTTTTTTTAAATTTTTTTTTTCAACGTTTATTTATTTTTGGGACAGAGAGAGACAGAGCATGAACGGGGGAGGGGCAGAGAGAGAGGGAGACACAGAATGGGAAACAGGTTCCAGGCTCTGAGCCATCAGCCCAGAGCCCGACGCGGGGTTCGAACTCACAGACCGCGAGATCGTGACCTGGCTGAAGTCGGACGCTTAACCGACTGCGCCACCCAGGCGCCCCCTTTTTTTTTAACGTTTATTTATTTTTCAGACAGAGAGAGAGCATGAACGGGGGAGGGTCAGAGAGAGGGAGACACAGCATCTGAAACAGGCTCCAGGCTCCGAGCCGTCAGCACAGAGCCCGACGCGGGGCTCGAACTCCCGGACCGCGAGATCACGACCTGAGCCGCAGTCGGACGCTTAACGGACTGCGCCACCCAGGCGCCCCCACAATAGCGTTTATAATAGCCATCAGCCGTAAGCGGTATAAATATCCAGCCATAAAGGACTGATGAAAGAAAGTAATCCATACAAATATAATACGATTAACCTGCCTAAAACGATGCGCATCCGTCTTTGTTGGTATGGAATTGATGGCTATGTTGTAAAGTGAAAAATGGATCATGAGAGAATAGCCCTGCGACGGCCACACGTATTCCATAGACAGCAAGGTAGACAGGTAAGTAAGTACACAGATGTAAAAGTATGAATAGTTGTTGGGCAATTTTCTTTAGTTTGCTTCTCGGTGTCTTTTATCTTTTTTTATATGCCTTGGATAATAAAATACCTTCAGTACAACCCTAACGTCAGCACTAACATAAATTAATGTTGATATCCATTGTCCAGGGTTCAGGGCAAATCCCCTTCCACGCTGGGCTTCCTTGGATGCTTCTAGATCACAGAGAACTGCCTTTTTCTTTCTTCAGAGCCTGTGCTGTCCTTGGTGCCCACTTTGACCTCTGAAGACATTTATTGTGTCCTGTCTGCTTTGCGCCCCCGTCCCTGCTCAGGAATATGTTCCTGGAGGACACAGGCAGAGTGGCTTAGCTCCTGTGGGCACCGGGCAGTGAACGTATAAGTGAATGAGTGAAAGAATGAATGAATGAATGAATGAATGCATCCTCCACTCTTCAAAGTCTGGTACGATGCCTCCTCCTTTGTGAGGTCTTTCCGGACTCCTTCCTCCTCCTCTCAACCCTTTGGAGGCTCTTCCCTCTAAAGCTGGCCGGCCCGAGCCAATGTTGCCTGTGGTTCCTGCCCGCTGCATTCTGGCCTTAACCCTCCCGCGGGGCGCCTGGGGCAGAAACAGGTGCAGCGGACACAGTCCTGACTCCAAAGGTGTTGGCAGGAACACGGCAAACAGTAGCCCAGGCAGTGGGAAGAGGTTTCCCGGAAGGGGGGACACCGTGGCCATTCTTTGGTATAACCATTACGGTGACTCACGGAGGCACCGCCGGGCAGGAAGAGGTGGTGTGAATCCAGGGGCCGTTGGGGTCAATGTGAGAACAAATGACACATGTCGCTTCTGGCCTGTGGCCGTTAAAGAGCAGGACGCTGCTCCCTCCAGCCTTCTCTGCCCTCCAGCTGCCACGTGAAGGCCATGTGTATCAGGCGGCACAGTGACACGATAGAAAAGGGCTGCCCGACCACACCCGAGCCTTGCACGACCCATTCAGTGACCCTTACTGTGCTAATCCAGCTGGAATGCCAGGGTTTATTTGTTACTTCAGCAAAGCCCAGCCCATCCTGACCAACACGGCTCTCAAACTTCACCCCACCCCTGTTCTCGCTTAATAACTTTCGCCAAAAAGTTATTTCGACGGGAGCCAGCTCAGCTCCTCTCATGAGATTAAAGATTGAGATGCCGCTTACAGAGTGACGCTGGGGTTTCACTCGGCTGATGGGCAGAATACATAAATACTTGTGTGTAAGCATGAGGAAGGCAAAGTCGTCACAGCCCCTGGCCATCCCGGCAATCGCCTCTAAAAGGCAGAAAAGTCTGTCTCCTAATTACGCATGTTCCCTGTCCTTGAGCTTCGCGAAAGGGGATCCATCCAAACAGAATCCATCACCTTCCAATGATTTCCTCTCGTGCAGGGACAGCAGCATCAATTAAGCCCCGGGATGGATGTAGGCAAAACGTCGCTCCAACAAGGATTCGACCTGTCTTGCCTTTAATTGTCCATTTATTTCTCTCACAAACGATGTCGACCGCCCGGATGCTGCTTTTGTGGGGCCATGTCTACTCCCCAGGGAAGAGGGCTGAGGGAAGGAGCCGAGCGCGGCGTGAAGGTTTCCATGGTAATTACGCGCCAACCACCAGAAGGCTCTGCCCGGTGCAATCCCTCGTTAGCCACTACCCAGCTAATTAGAAGAGGCCTTCAGCACTTGATGGTATTCCGGAACATTTCTTCCCGGCCGTTTAGGAATGGACGCTGAAGGCTTTGTCCAGGCAAGGTTGAGTGTCTTTAGCCCCAAGCCCTAGGGAAAGTCATGGGCACGAAGGGAGAATAATTTATTCCACTGGCTTCTGGAGCACTTTCATCACCTCTGCATCCGGCAAACACCAAGATGAGTTCAAGGAAACCAGCCCAGGGCAGAGGTCCTTAAGGAAGGGAGAGATCCAACCGGTCCATTCTGGAAGAGACCCATACAGTAACCAAGGGAACAGAGGATTAAGCCTTGCCTTTGGGGAAGAGTGGGATGGGGATGTGAGGGGTCGAGGAAAACTTGTCGGGGCCAGGGAAGTGTTTGGGGGCTCACAGGGCTGGCTTCACACACAACCTGTGGACTTTATAAAATCTCATGTTCAGAAGGATCTCCTTCCTGGTCACAGGCTTTACTGTCACTGTCTTAGAGTGTTGAATAATTTTTAAACAAGGCGCCCTGCGTGTTCACTTTTTCCTAAGCCCCACAATATGTGGCTGGTCCTGGGTCTCAGGTGGGCGGGTTTTCCAAGTGGGTAAACAGAGGCAACAAGCTGTGGATATGGAGAAAGCCCCTAGGCACACAGGTGTCTAAGGACTTCCCTGGCCACCAGACACTGGATCGAGGCATGACACTGTCATGAATCGCATTGGGACTGCTGGCTCTGGAGTCAGGAAGGGATGGCTCCAGGATTAACTCTGCCCCCCACTCTCTGTGTGTTCTTAGGTAAATGACCTAACCCCTCTGCACCTCAGTGTTCTTAGTGGGGACACGACTTAGGGGTTATTTAATAGCTTACGGTCAAAGCTGGCACGTAATTGTTGCTTAATAAATGTTACTCGGGGCGCCTGGGTGGCTCAGTCGGTTAAGCGTCCGACTTCGGCTCAGGCCATGATCTCGCAGTCTGTGGGTTCGAGCCCCGCGTCGGGCTCTGTGCTGACAGCTCGGAGCCCGGAGCCTGTTTCAGATGCTGTGTCTCCCTCTTTCTCTGACCCTCCACTGTTCATGCTCTGTCTCTCTCTCTGTCTCAAAAATAAATAAACATTAAAAAAATTAAAAAAAAATAATAAATGTTACTCAATGCCCTGATTATCGCCATCGACGTTTTTAGAATCATCATTATACTTTAATCCTTATATTGCTACACAGCTACCCGCTAAGACTTGAGAAGCCCTCGAGACATCCGCGTTGCCTCAGAGACCTGGTCTCTCTTGCAGTGGGTGTCCTGGTGGAGACCCGGAGAGACCAAAGCGAAGCGTTGCCCCCTTCCTTCTTAATTTTTCTCTCTTTGCAGCTCCTTTCCACCTGGGAAAAATCCAAACCCCCCCCCCCCCCCCACGGCCCCCCGACCCAATCCCAGCTTTTGAGTTCTGCCTTTAAACGTTCAGGATCTATTTTCTTTTTTTTTTTTTTCAACGTTTTTTATTTATTTTGGGGACAGAGAGAGACAGAGCATGAACAGGGGAGGGGCAGAGAGAGAGGGAGACACAGAATCGGAAACAGGCTCCAGGCTCTGAGCCATCAGCCCAGAGCCCGACGCGGGGCTCGAACTCACGGAGCACGAGATCGTGACCTGGCTGAAGTCGGACGTTCAACCGACTGCGCCACCCAGGCGCCCCTCAGAATCTATTTTCATCCTGCAATTCTACTAAGGAAACTGGTCTAGGGAGGAATGACTTACCCAAGGTCACCCAGCGATTCAACCACAGAACGCGATCCCGTTTTGGTCTCCCACGTTTTCCAGCCCGCTCCATGATTTTGTATTTGACTGGGTCACGTTTCTTCCTCTCTGCCAGCCTCAGAAAAGTACTTCGCTGTGCCTTAAATTTTACAGAATCTGTTCTTTCCTTACAAATTCACTCAAATCCCCCAGGATATAGTTATCTCCAGGAAAATCAAGCATCTCCTGATTGAGGGCTGGTCAGAGCGAGACCCTGGGCTCAATGCATCAGTGGGCAGAGGGAGGCGCTTATCTTAAGCAGCAGAAAGCTGGATGGGAGCCTAATTGGCAAACAAAAGGAGAACAGGAGGCTGTTCAAGCATGACCCGAGCTTGGCTCGTCCCGCCAGGGGAGGGCAGCCCCAGCTGGAGGTTGGGACAAGGAGAGACAGGGAAGAGGCACTTAGCTCCCGGCCGTGGAGCGTCAGACGGAATGGAGTTGAATCCCTCCTCTGCCATTTACTAGCTGTGTGGCTTTGAGCGGGCTCCCCTCCCTCTCTGAACACGCTTTCTCACTGTAACATGGGACGAACAACGTGTGCCTCTCAGGTATAGTGGTCGGCAGTAACATACAACAGCTGTTCACCATCACCCTCCTCGTCCCTGGTGTCGGCAAAGAGCAGCGACCTCGCTCCTTTCCAGGGGCCGATTCCTGCCAGGGCGTTGAAAGGCCGCAACGCGCTCATCAGAGCAATAAAAATAATCATTGGAGGCGGAAGAGGTCACGTTCAGGCAGCCTCGCTCCGGCCCAGGGAGCCTACTTGGCCGTGTTCATCTTCTTCCATCTTCCCAGGCTGGGAGGCAAGGGGAGTATCGTCCCCACTTCGTGTGAGGAGCTGAGCTGTGCCTCTGACCCCGGGGGCTCACGCTCCCATCCACTCCCGGGGCTGGTGGCAGCGAAGGCGGCCGGGAAAGACCTGACGCGGAGCCCGCAGCCCCCCGGACACCCCGCTTCCCTCGGACAGGGACGGAGAGGACGGCAAGGCAAGATGAGTGAACGGTGGCAGGAAAATGAATCGGGGAGCGGGGAGGAGCTGCCCGCCATTAATCATCATGAAGAATAGGTCCCGGGGAGCTGCCTTTGGCTCCACGGTGATTAATGACCTTGTTAATTTTCCTGCGCATCGTCCCAATTATGCAGGGGCGCCGAGGGAGGCCCCACCTTCCCCAGGGAAGCGGGGAGGTCTGGACCGTGCCCTGGAGCGAGGCACAGAGGAGGGCTCTGGGGAGACCCCGAGGTGTTTTCCAAAGACCTTGGACCCAGCAGGCAGGGCCTGGAGAAGCGGCAGGCCCGACCCCAGAGGCTGGTGGCGTGCCGGGCCGGGCAGCGACAGCGCCGGTCCCCAGCGAGGCCGGTGGTGGGCAGGGCGCTCCGGCTGACATTGAGCGGCAAAGAAACAGAACCCCTTTCTTCCCCACCCAGCCCAGCTGCTGCTTGGAGTCCCCGTGCTTCCCAAAGGGCAGAATCGGGAGCTGGCTCCTGAGCTGTGTGATGTTCTAGATGTCAGGTCACAGGGGCAAGCGGCTGCTCGGGATTTTGGACCGGTGGGCGGGTATGTCCCGGTGGACGCACCCTCTGGGCCCACCCTGGGCGCGCCACCCGTGGTGGGAAACCTGGTGCTCCCGTTCACACCCGGTGGCTCTCGTTGTTACGACTGCCTATCGGGGAGAACCACGCATCCTGAAAAGGCTATCTCTGGCCCCAAAAACCAAGTGGACCCCCAGACCTTCCGGAAGCCTCCTGTCCTCCAAACGGGTGCTCTGTGGCAGGTCAAGAGGCAGGAACTGCCTCTGAGCTCCGCTGTCTCTCTGTCACCACCCCTCCCTCTCCCGGTTGCAGCCCAGGGCCGGGCACAGGGTATCAACCATCCTCCCTGCTCCTCAGACCCTGTTCACACAGCCAGGCTCCCCAGTCCTCCCTTCCCCCCAAAAGTTGAGGCTCTTGTATCCCAAGGTCACAGCCAGCAGGGTATTTGTGTTTGCCCCCTGCATTAAGGGCAGTACACGGTCTGTCCGTCTGTCTCCTTTAATCTTGAGAAGTAAGGGGAGAAGCAATGGTTAATATCTCATAAATACTATCCCGCCGCATGCACAGAATGCTGTGGTTGGGCTCAGAACAAGGAATGCGCTCATCCCGTAGAAAAATCAAGAAAATCGCTCATGCAGGGAGCAGTGTTTCTTCATTACTAAGAATACAGGCTTTGGGGTTCACGGCTCTCGGTTCAGCGCCGGGCCCCCACTTACTACTGTGGGACCTCGAGCTTCGTGCCCCCCAGCCTCCATGGCCTCATCTGCAAAGTGGGGAGGTGCCAAGCTGCTGTGGGATCAGCCAGACGGCGTGCGTGGAAGGACTTTGCCAAGCCCTCTCTGTGCACCCCTGGAAAGAAGGACCCACCGGCCGCGGGATGAGTTGGAGATGCGGGGAGGGAGAGAGAGGGGAGCAGGCGAGGGAAGGTGAGAGGCCTGAGAAAATTCCTCCAGGGTGTGGGACAGCTGTCATCCCTTCATCTCTCTTTGGATGACTCTGGCAGGATGGTCAAGGAGGGATTTCGGCCCCTAGCTCACATATTTCCTGGTTCCCGGTCTCGCCCAGTCAATACACATGCACACACACACACACACACACACACACACATACCCCCCACCATCCATACTGTCATAGTGGAAACGTATAAATCTATTTTACTGACTAAAATCAAAGTCAGTCTTCTTATAATGTCCTTCAAGGCCCTGAATGACCTAGAATCAGGCCCCTTCCTCTATCTTGTCTTGGATCTCTTTCCCCTGACCTCGCAGCGTTCCAGCCTGGTAGCTCCTTTCTCTTCCCCTAAGGCAGAGTTTCCCAAACCTGGCTGCACGTTACAGTCGCTGGGGGAGTTTCTGAAATACATCAATGGCCCAGACCAAGCCCCAGCCCAATAAGATCACAGTCTCTTGGAGCTGGGAACCAGGCATCAGTAAATTCTGGATCTTCCCCGGGAGACTGCAACGTGTGGCCAAGGCTGAGAATCACGGCTCTGGAGTTCAAGAGCTTTCTGCCCTCGATCCTTGCCGGCTTGTCTTTGCACCTGGGCTCCTTCTTATCTGTCAGATTCAACCCAAAGGACTCCTCTTCAGTGAGGCCTTTCTGCAAACACCTTATCTAAAGCCCTCTTGCTTTATTTCCTTTCTAGAACTTACTGCAACCTGTAATTCTCTTCTTTAGCTATACGTTTGTTGACTCTCTGTTCCCCTTACCAAAATGTCAGCCATGGGATGACAAGAACTGTGTCTGATTTCACTGCCACCATAACCCACCGTTAACACAGGGTTTGAACCCGTAGTTGGGTCTTAGCAGATAGTTGATAAAGGAAAGGTCATGTGGACGTCACAGAGCAGCACACTGTAAGATGCCCAGAAGCTATTACTTTGTTTGACATCTGTTCCCTAGAGTCACTTCCACACTAAGTGAGGAAGGTCCGAGCCTTTGGAAAGATGTTCCCCTTATGACTGTATTCCTTTCCTGACCTCCCATTACCTGTCCCCTCTTTGTGGGGACCCTCTTGCAAGCCTTCCAGCCCCTGCCTCCATCCTGCTCTCCGGGGAAGCCACACCTTTCCAAGAGGAAGGAAGAAGCTTCCTGTCTCAGTGTTTCCACCTTCCTGTGTTTTGCACACGTTGGAACCCAGTCGCGCATGAAGGTCAACCCGAGGTTCCCGTCTGCTGAATTTGGCAGCTCCAAATGGAGAGAGATGGTTCTAGATCCAAAAAGAAGAGAAGGTTCTGGAAGCTCGAATTCTAACTCAGTCTCTCCACAAGGAGTAGATGTTCTAATTCTCAGGGAAGCGTGCCCCCTCACGAAAACCAACATTGGTTAACCCTATGATTATTATCCTCAGGATCAGTCACCTGGGAGCTGGGCTAATGTTAGCAAAGACCCCATCAACTGTGCATGGCTCTTTCTTGCCCTCCAGGGGAAGGTGTCACATCCCCAAACCTCTCACCTGTGGCTTTTCCAGGGTACATAAGTGAATGACGGATAAAGCTAGAACCTCCCTTAAAACTATAGCATAGCTTTCCCACATTTCACATCTAGAAACAGAGTCACTGCTCCCACACCAAAGCATCTCCCTCAACTGTGCCCGTGACCCCCGAGCCCTGGCACCTGGCTGGTCACTTCCTCCCAGCATGCCTGTGCAGCCTCTTGATCTCAGGGCCACGGGCATTCAGTCCCATTGCCTGGGAGGATATTTACACAAGCACACAGTCATTAAAAGAGGACTCCAAAATTTATTTGCAGAAATCAAATTGCTAGTATGGAAAACCAAATCAGGACTTGATATACCCCCAAAGGTTGACTCTCTCAAGATGACATTTTTGGAGAATAAAGATAAGGTACGCCTGCATTCAGAATTTCCCAGGCACATCCAATTGTAGCCAGAGTGAGAAAGCAATGGTGTTTACATTAAAATAGGCTCACGGACAAAGATACTCTTTTCTGATTAAACAAATATGATGAAATAAATTTGGAGCAAACACCGAAAGTTGGCTCCACTCTCCCTCAAAAAAAAAAAAAAAGAGTTTGTTATCTCCTCATTCTTGTTCTGGCTTAGAAAGAGAGTGGGCTCAAACCGACAGAGAAAATAAATAATTACAACCATTAACTGAGCGGTTACCACGCACAAGGTACCGTGCCAAAAATATCACATCGAGTATCTCCATTGCATTAACTTCTTCCGTCCATGGAGGGAAGTTGAATTGTGCAAATATCCCTGCAAGACGGAACTGAAAACTAGGTTTAGGTCCACCTGACTCCAAAAAGCCATGCTCTCAACCGGGTCCCCCTACTGCTTGGAGAGATGAGCCTCTCTTTTACGGAGAAACGTGATTTGTTCCGATCACAGACGGTCAGAAGGTGTTGGCCCCTGAGCCCTGGCTTACTGCATCACGTGGCCCATCTCATCAGATGAGACTTACCCAGCGACAGTAGCGGGGAAGACAAAGAAAGACAAACAGCAATGCAGCCATTTTTTTTCCTTAAATGACTCAAGAACTATAATTAAGATCAAGAATCTCTGATATCCACCCCCCCTTAAGTGGTCTCCTATTGAATACAACTATAGCAACCTCTTCCAGAACTAGAATAAAAATCATGGCTAAGTTAAGCAGAGATTTTAAAAACTCCTAAGGATCATTAAAAAAAACAACCACAGGCATCTACTAGGGATTTGCATACTCATTAATTCAGCAAGGATTTATTGTTTCCTCTTCTGTGCTAATTCCAGGTATCTGGGATTCATCTGTAAATAAAATGGACAAAAACCCTTGTCCTTAAGAAGCTTACACTTCAGCAGCAGGATGTAGGCAATGAAAAATAAAGAGAAATAAAAACTATATACTGTGATAAAAGGTGATACACAATACAAAAACAAAAAAACAAAAAAAGAAACAGAGAATGGGGAGTACTGGTTGGGGGAGAGGGGCACAATTTGAGCAAGTATTTGAAGAGGTTAAGGAGCTAAGGGAGGGAGCCATGCAGATACCTGAGGAAAGAGTGCTCTAGTGGAGCAAACAGCCAGTGCAAAGGCCCTGAGGCAGAAACACGTCTAGATAGACTAAAGAACAGCAAGAAGACAGGGTAGCTGGAATAAAGTAAGTGAGGTGCAAAGGACATAAGATGAAACCCAGTAGGCGATAGGACAATGTCATGCAGACCTTGGAAAGCTGCTACGTAGCTTCGGGTTTTACTTCAGGTTTTACCCTGAGTAAAGCGGGAGCCGTTGGTGGGTTTTGAGCAGAGGAGCAATTGTGATCTGATTTATGTCAACAACTCAGGAAGAAGACCAGCTAGGAGACCATACGGGTGACAGGTGCTGGGGCTTGGAGCACAGTGTTGTCAGCAGAGGTGATGAGAAGCGGTCAGAGTTGATGCAGATGATGGTTTGTATGGAGAAGGATGTCATGGGGGGTCAGGAATTTCCCCGTCACCCTCAGGACCTATGGTGCCTTGGAATATTGCCTTATGCTAGAACAAAGCCATAACGATCAGAGAAACATGTAAAAACTTACCACCTGAAATATAAAGGCCTAACTTTGTCAGTTTCCTCAGTAAAGTTTACTTATATGTAATCTTGTGCCATTGGCAACAACGTGGATGGAACTAGAAGGTATTATGCTAAGTGAAAGAAGTTAGTCAGAGAAGAACAAATATACGATTTCACTCATGTGTGGAATTTGAGAAGATCGGCAGATGAATATGGGGGAAGGGAAGGAAAAAGAAGATAAAAACAGAGAGGGAGGCAAACCCTAAGAGACTCTTAAATACAGAAAGCAAACTGAGGGTTGCTGGAGGGGTGTTGGGTGGGGGGATGGGTTAAATGGGTGATGGGCATTAAGGAGGGCATTTTGGGGGATGGGCACTGGGTGTTATCGTAAGAGATGAATCGCTAGGTTCTATTCCTGAAGCCAAGACCACAGTGTATGTTAATAACTTGAATTTAAGTTTAAAAACTTTCAAATATACAGCTGACCCTTGAACAACATGGGGGTTGGGGGCATCGACCCCCATACAGTAAAAAAATCCATGGGGCGTCTGGGTGGCTCAGTCAGTTAAGCATCCAACTTCAGCTCAGCTCACGATCTCACGGTTTGTGAGTTCGAGTCCCACATGGGGCTCTGTGCTGACAGCTCGGAGCCTGGAGCCTGCTTCAGATGCTGTGTCTCCCTCTCTCTCTCTGCCCTTCCCCTGCCCTCACTCTGTCTCTCAAAAATAAATTAAAAAAAATTTTTTTAAATCCACATCCAACCTTTGACTCTCCAAAAACTTAACCACTAATGGTCTACTGTTGACCAGAAGTCTTACTGATAACACAAACCATCTACAAACACTCATTTTGTAGTTTACATGTATATATCGTATTCTTTCAATAAGGTAACCTAGAGGAGAGAAAACATTGAGGAGAAAACCATAGAAAGAAAGAAGGTTATAAGGAAGAGAAAATGCATTTACAGCACGGTGCTATATTTATTGGGGGGGAAATCTGCACAGAAGCAGATGCAATTCAGTTCAAACCCATGTTCAAGGATCACCTGTATCTATAAATAAGATTGTCTTTAAGTCTTTGGTCTCAGATGCTGGAGAACTGGATTACCTTAATTAAGACGAGAAAGCTGCTGGGTCTAGAAGTTCTAGGGGGAAAGTCAAGAGGTCTGGTGTGGATGTGGTAAGCTTGAGATTCCTCTCTGACGCCTAAATGGACAGGGCGAGTGTGCATTTATATATGCAAATCTGAGTTGCACAGACGGGACTGAACGCACCGGGAACCCGGGGCCACTTTTCTCCTGTCCACTGGCTTCAAATAACATTTTTGGGCTTTCAAAGCCAAAATCTACAGCTCTAGGTCAGACCTCCCTTCCGACTCTCGATTCATGTACTCGATGATGAGATTGACACGTCTGTCTGCGCACCGACTGAAGTGATCAAGGGGAACTCTTGATTTTTGCCCCACATCTGATTTTATTCAGCCTCCACACCTCCTGAAATGACACCACCATCTTCCTGGGCTTCTTAAACCCAAAACTTTAGAATCTTCTTCAACTCTCTGCTTCTCTTACTCTCCACATGCATCAACATCTCCCTCTTAACAATCCCTCCAAAAATATACCCCAATATCGCCCGATGTTCTTGGTCTCTACTGCCCACACCCAGTCCAAACCACTCTCACACCTGGAACGCTGTTATAGCCTCCTGTCTTAGCCCTCCATTTTCCTCTGTGGTACAACCTGAAATCTATCCTCCATACAGCCACCACGCACCCTCACCTCACCCATAAAGGCCCTCGATGGCTCCCTAGTGACCCAGAACACCTGCAGACTCCTTACCATGGTCCGAAAAGCCATGTAGGACCAGGTCCCTGCCTATCTCCCAACCTAAATCCAAGCACATCCCCTCAGCTATGATCCTGACACACAGGAGTTCTGAGTTCTGTTCCTTGGGGTCTCTGAACTCCTTTCAATCTTAAGAATTTACATATGCTGTTCTCTCAGCCACCCGCAGATCTCTGCTTAGCATTGTTTCTTCTTCTTATTTGGGTTTTAGCTCGCCACCATCCCTCCAGAATGCCTTCTCCATTTGATCCAGTGTTAACCTTCCCCCTTCACGATGACCTGTCCTGTGTTTTCCTTTAGAGAATTGATCACTATCTCAAAATGAGCCAATGAAAAAAAAAAAAATGAGCCTACTTAAGTTGTAACTTGCTGGCGTGTTGTCAGTCCGCCCCACGTGAACGTGAGCTGTTTTGTTCCGTGTAGCCCTCTCAGTTCTTAATCAGTGTTTGGCCCGTGCGAGGCGGGCTGTAAACGCCTGCCTAGTCAATCAGTGAATTTTCTTTACATTGTGGTGCATTGGGCACATATTAGAGATCTCTCCAAATCGTGTGGTCGATGAAGAGGTTCTGCTGGGAAAGGAACGTTCAAGTGATAGGGGCACGTTCCATACGGCACTCTTTGCGTCTCTTCAACTAAAGAGATCCTAGATTTTCATGAGGAATACCGCTAGAGGAGAGAACTGGCTCCTCAGAAACCTCTTAATTGCGCTTTGAGAGAATCCGAGATACATGCAGTTGTCAGACGTAATACAGAGATCGGGCGCCCTTTCCGCTGATGTTAACTCATTGCAAAACTACAGCCCGGTGTCACCACTGTGGTCTTGGCATTGACACAGTCCGGGCCCCTAACTGAGTTAGAAATACAGAATGGTTCTCTATTCCTGCTTCTATTGCAATGGTCCTCTTGTAAGGCCTCACTCTGAGCTCACAAGCAATTGTGACCAAGGCATGGGGGCATTATGCTTTTCGATAAAAATTGCATGTGCAGAGGGATTATTGGGGGCCAAAACACAATTCACCATATGAAAAGGTACACAAATGCACTGTTACACAGAGAAATGCATAGCAAAGCAACCATGAGATTCCACTCCCATCAGTCAGATTAATAAAAGTAAGAAAAGACTGATGATACCCCGCGCCAGGCTGTGTATCGGGAAGCAAGCATCCCAATATTCCTGTATCTGAGAGCCTTCATTGCTCTTTGGGAACTAATCTGACAATAGCTACCATAGTAAGAATGCATAACCCTTTTTTTTTTTTTGAGTGAGTGAAAGAGAGGGTGAACAGGGGAGAGGGGCAGAGAGAGAGAGAGAGAGAGAATTCATGCTAAGTGTGGAGCCTGACACACGGCTTGATCCCACAACCCTGGAATCATGACCTGAGCCAAAAGCAAGAGTTGGACCCTCGACTGACTGAGCCCCCCACGGCCCCTCCCGTTTTTGTTTGTTTGTTTTTGTGTTTAGGATGCATAAACTTTCTGACGTAGAAACCTCCACTTAGGATGATCTATTTTACGGAAATGAAAGTACGTACAGAAACACGAGCGTGTGTGTTGTGGGAAATGTCAAGCATGCACCCACAAATACCCTGAACACAGTCTGGGTATCAGTCAGCAGGAGAATGGTGGAATTCATGATGTCAATCCCAACTGTGAAATATTATACAGCTATTTAAAAAGATGAGCCGATCTAACCATGTATCTGCAGGAATTTCTGGTGTGATAGGGGGAAAAAAAAAAACAAAACCAAGCTGTAGGGGTAGTGTGCTCAATGTGATCCAAGTCCAGAAAAACAACAACAAAAAAAAATTCTGCAAACATGTCTGAGCATTTGTACATGGCTTTTGAGCTTTTAAAATCAGACATAAGACAGAGAGCCACTGCTGTTTTTCCCAGGGGTGGGTGGAAAAGTTAGAAGGAGGAAGAGCAGAAATTATTGACTTCTTTAAATGCCTTTGAATTGTTTGTCTAGTGAAAGCAGGCATGCACGCTTTTTTGAGATTTACAAGCCATCTAGCAAGCAGTAGAAAAGCAAAAGAAGATCAAAGATGGGCTTTAAGCCCAAAGGAATGGATGGCGACGGCGGAATCTTCGACGCTGACAAGTCTCCGTACGTGGGCAGGGGCTGGGGGGAGGGGAGGGGAGTCCTTCGGCCTGTGGGTCTGGGAACTGGCGGTCGCCTCCCCAAATCCAGCTCCGTGCGCCCAGGGAGACCAACAAGACCAACCGCATGTCGATCAGAATTGGTAGGAGACGCAAACAGCTCATTAAATGGGCCCTGGAGGCAAGCAGCTCATTAAACGGGCCCCGGTAATTGATTTCCAAGGAAGCAGATACCACGTTCTTGCAGGCAGGTGCGCGGGCTGCCTGGGAGCGTGGGCACTGCCTTTGCAAGGAGCTCTTTGATGCCCGGCTTTCTCTCGGACCAGGAGGGAGGCCGCGGGCAGAGGGCTTGGCTCCGTTCCCCCCCGCTGACTCTCCTTCCTGCCGAGCAGCAGGGATGTACTCCTCTGGGCTGGGCCACCCCCTCTGAGCCACATCATATCCTCAGGAGTATCAGGGCGAGACGTTCCAAGCAGTGCCTGGCGTAGGAATTGAGGCAGAAGGGCAGAGAATCTCACGTGACCCCTGAGGTGACAAGATCCTAAGGCAAATGCAGCTCGGAAAGTCACCAGCCCTATAAGCATGAGGGCACAGAATAATTGAATCTCTTCAAAAAAGCCACGCCCCAGGATTTGAGAAGCTGAGAGCCTAGGTGAAAATGCCTGCCTGTCCAAGAGGCAATTAAATTGGATTTATTTCACACCGCAGATCTGCTCCCAAGAGCTGTGTGTTCCACCCAGTTTTGCTAAGTCAAATGACATTCTCTCTGGGGAGAGGTTCTTTTGCCACCCATATGGCTCCTACAGTCAGGTTGTCCCCAAAGAAAGGGGTTATGTAATCGCTACATGCCTCAGTTTGCTCATCTATATAATGGGAATGATAATGGCCCCTACCTCATGAGATTGTTGTAAGAATAAAACGGGTTAAGAGGCGCCTGGGTGGCTCAGTTGGTTAAGCGTCCGACTCTTGGTTTCTGCTCAGGTCACGATCTTGCGGTGTCATGGGTTTGAGCCCCGCACCGGGCTCTGGGCTGACAGTGCAGAGCCTGCTTGGGATTCTCTCTCTCTCTGCTTCTCTCTGCTCCTTCCCCTCTCACTGTCTCTATCTCTCAATAATAATAATAATAATAAAATTTCAAAAAATAAAAAAATAAAAAAAATGGGTTAATATTTGGATAGCACTTAGAACTGGGTCTAGCATACAGTAAGCACCCTATAAATGCATGTTGTTACTATATTATTATTATAAAGTTGTGACTGCTAATTTCCCTTACAGAGCGGTTTGTTTAAAGTGAGACACATGGGGCGCCTGGGTGGTTAGATTGGTTGAGTGTCAGACTCTTGATTTCAGCTCAGGTCATGATCTCAGGGTCGTGGGATCAAGCCCCGCATCAGGCTCTGTGCTGAGCGTAGAGCCTGCGTAAGATTCTCTCTCTGTGTTTTACGTACATTACCTGTTCTCATCCTTGTGCTCCCCTGGAGGTAAGGACTGTGCTCATCTTCCTTTCTCTCCTGAGCCTCGGAGAATTTAAGTCTTACCCAAGGCTCCCCAGCCAGTGAGAAGCAAAGCCGACATTCTCACCCCGATCTTGCCAACTCCAGGTGCTCAGCCCCTACCCATCATGCACTGCTTGGAGCAGGTGTTCTGCAGCCCACAGACAGAGGTTCTCACACCTGGCCTCACCAAGGTACTTTTTTTTTTAAGTCACCTTACTTTATTTAAATTTTTTTTTAATATTTTATTTTATTTTTGAGAGAGCACAAGCAGGTGGGGGACAGTGGATCCTAACTGGTCTCTGCACCCACCGCAGTGAACCTGATGTGGGGCTCGAACTCGTGAGCCATGAGATCATGACTCGAGCCAAAGTCTGACACTCAACCGACTGAGCCACCCAGGTGCCCCACCAGGGTACTTTTTCAAAAACAGATTCCTGCATCCAACCCCATATACATGTTGAACCAAAATCTTAGAGCTGAGCCCAGAAATATGTATTTTTTTAATTTTTTTAACATTTATTTATTTTTGAGACAGAGAGAGACAGAGCATGAACGGGGGAGGGTCAGAGAGAGAGGGAGGCACAGAATCGGAAACAGGCTCCAGGCTCTGAGCGGTCAGCACAGAGCCCTATGCGGGGCTTGAACTCACGGACCACGAGATCATGACCTGAGCTGAAGTCGGACGCTTAACCGACTGCGCCACCCAGGCGCCCCCAGAAATATGTATTTTTGACAAGCTCCTTGAGTAACTCCTATGTAGTTGGGCCGGTGGTTGGTTGAGTTTAAGAGCTATTCGCAAACAGTGCTGGGGTTTCTCCTTAACCCACTGGCTGATCCCTATAATGAAAAGAATCCCCTTACTTAGACTAGACTCTTTCATCTGACTTTGGCTATTCCAAGCTGAGTTTAAAGCTCTATAACAAAAAACTGCCTTGAATTCTATGTCTTAACTTTTAATTAAACTTTGTGAGCCCGAACCTTCCAGATACCTGGAAAACACTTCATATCCTCTCTCTTCCCACACCAGCCTCATCTATGAAATGACCTGAAGTTACAAACAATGGAAAGATAAATCTGTTTCATTCAATGGAAACATTTACCCAATGAGTCTGAGTCATCAAAGCCTCAGAAATTTTGACACATTCATTAATTTTGTTCAACTTTATTTGTTAACCGTAAAAACCAGGGACTATACAAGCTCTGAAGGCTTTGCCTTTCACAGGAAGATGTATTTGTTGGAAATGAGGGCTGAAATGAGCATTTCCTTCCACGCAGGGATTCTTAATATAATTACACCAAGTAAAGTAAAAGAAGAGCCTGGGTATATATCGCTCCATTAAAGCCGTATTTATTGAGCACCTGCCATTTGAAAGGCACTCCCCAGGGTCAAGCAGAAGACGCTGAAACAGATGTGGGTTCTGGCCTGGAGGAGCATTTACCCGGGAGGGGAGATGAGCAGAAATGACTACGATACAAGGTGCGATGTGAAATGCGTCACCAGATGGTGAAATGCGCACAGATTGTTTTCGCCCTTCTAGAATCTATTTCCCCACCTTTGGGTAACAGCACCTGTTTTGCTTTGCAGAACCACACCTGACCCACTATAACTTCATATGGGGTCATTGACCCCACTGTCCAGCTTCAGGGCGACAGCCCAGCATAGGTTGGCCAATCAGAGTATTCCATTCCTCTGGCCACAGTGATTGGTGGAGGAATGGGCACATGACTCAAATCGGTCCAGTGAGCTTCAGTCCTGGGACCTCCTCCGAATAAGCTCTGAAATAGCAGCTTTCTCCTAAAGTTGCTGAGCCTGGAGAGCTTTCAACTTGAAGCTGCCAACCCCACCCATAGAGGAGAGCTCTTCTGAAAGTGAAGGCAGCAGAATACAAAAGCCAGAGCCTAGTGGCATTGTTTGAGCTCCTGGATCCAACTGTGCCTGAAGGATAACAATGCGGTATGTGAAGAATTTTGTGCCTCGGTTGCTTGGAGTTGAGTTTCTGTCGCTTACAGCTGAGAACCAAATACAGTTCGAGTGTGGCCAGTGCTCAGTGGCTGCGTCCAGGTGAGGGAATCGGAGAAACCACTGCTCCCTGAGGCGGTGGCTCCAGGGCAGAGACAGGATGGGATGGAGCTGGTTTTGTGGCGGTGACGGGCGGAGCATAACCACCACTCCGTATACCTTTCAGAGGAAATACTGCGCCACTGGCCTTCTCCAGCCACCGCATCCCAGAATCATTTTTGCTCGGTGACCGCACATCTTCCAGAGACATCTTTGGCAACGGGAATCATATCTTCTATATTTCCTCCCTTTTCATCGGGCAGCTATGCACACAGTAGGTGCCTAATGAGGGCTTCCTTGGTTATGTATCATGTTCTTGAGAAGCTTATCAGAAGATAAGCACCAGAATAAAAAACGATAGATTAAAAAATCGGACTCTCCAATTTGATCTAGGACGAATCAGCTATGTTTCTTATTCCTCTAAAAATGTGTGCTTCAAGGTCCCCAAACGGGGGTGCCCGTAACTCTCCCGGACTTTAGTTCTGGTGAGAAGTCTTTTTTCCCCACAACCTCCCATCACTATCATCCCTACCAACGGGAGGCACGTTCAAAGGCTCCCCAGTTCCCTCTGTGCTGTGAAGCCATCCTGAATGGTGCAGTCTGGTAAGTCTACACATCTGCATGTGTTCCAAATTAATTTACCGTCACTCCCTCTGAGCGTAAACTGCCCGTCAACTTGCACAGAAGAGTCTGGCAGAAGCTGGAGCACCATAAATGGAAACCGGGCAGCGAGGCTGATAAAAGTCCAATCCTGGGACCACTGAACACTTAAAACAGGCACGTCAGTGTGGGGGACGGCCACCACCATCAGATCCCGGGCTCACCAAGCAATAAAATACACCTGCCACCCTGATTGGCATGAGCTCCTGAGAGCCGCTTTACGGGCGAGGATTTGCAGACCCGGACAGGATGAGGAAACGGGAGGGGTAGGAGTTTGGGGTCTTAACCAAACTTGTTTTCTTCTGAGAGAAGCAACTCTTTTTTCACTGGGGAAGGTCCAATGGCTATGCCCCTGCTCGTTTGTAGCTGGTATCCTTGAAATGGATTCCCGGGACACCTACCACCATCACCACCGCCAGCTTTCCACAGAGCTTGCTCTCATTTGCCTTAGTTTCGTATGCGGAATTATCTGGTTTAATTATTTGTGTCTTGGATGTTGTCAGGGTACAGAAAACTTGCCTGTCCTGTTCATCCCTATACCCACAGCACCTAGGATTGAGGTATGAGATTTGGATGCAGGACAGAGTAGGTGCCCAATAAATGTGCGTCAAATGGTTGCATAAACGAATTATACTATGGGAAGAAAACCGTACTCGGAGTTACAGTTAAGCCAGGTCCTGGTGATGACCTGGAGTCTTCCCAGGAGACTTTGGTGGAAGTAAATTCGTACCTCCAGAACAATTTCATTACCCATGAAATGAGATGGTTAGACCACGTGTGGATATCAGAGCGTGTTTCATTTTATAGCAGTTTACCTTTCTTGATCAACTAAAATATCATGCAGAATTTGCATGTTTATGACAGACCAAAGGGGGCCGCTCTACTTGAAGTCCGGGAGTGAGAGGCACACAGGACCCCCCCTTAGCTGTTAGCCACTCTTTAAAACTAGAAGGTACCCCAGAACGCCGCTTTTAAACTCCTGGACAAGATGTGAGCATCGTGAAATAATAGGTCATTCTTCTTGCTTTGACAATGGTCACGGTGATGTCAATGAATGGGACAGAGATGGGAGCAGGAGCAAGTGAGAGACACAGTAGGAGTCAGTCCAGGCTTTTCTGACTCAAAATCCCATGTGTTTTCCATCCATCAGCCCACCCAACCCATGCATCCACTCATCTTCCTCTCTATCCATTCATTCATCCATTCATCTTCTCACCAGTCGTCTGTCTGTCCTCCCATGTATCCATCCTTCCATCCAACCATCCATCCATCCATCCACCTGCTCATCCACCCATTTCTCCATCCATAGATAGATAGACAGATAGATAGATAATGCAATAGATAGCTGATAGATAATGGATAGGTAAATAATTGATCAGTAGATAAAACGTCGGCTGTTATGCAGTACTGTGAAGAAAAACAAATCAGGATAAGGGGCAAGGAGTAAAAAAAGAGTTCAGGGAGGGCTTCTCAGAGGGGACTTTTGAGCAGAAATCTGAACGAATTGAGAGTCTATCCTGTCAATATCTGTAAGAAAAGCATTTTAGGCAGAAGGAACTGCAAAGGCCACGAGGCAGTGTGGGGGGACAGGGGTAGGTTCCCTGACACCCACCTGCCCCTTCAGAGAACAGAGCTTGATAATTTGAAGGACGCTGAGAGCTCGTCTGTGAAAAACTTTAAGAACTCTTATCTCACCCCATGAGACTAAAATGGTTTAAATGTGTGCGTGTGTGTGTGTGTGTGTGTGTAACATATGAAGCGCTCAAAGAACATTTGCTGAATGAGGGAAGGTGGGTTTGATTTGGGTTTTCCAGATTCTTTAATCAACAAGTAGCTGCTGGGCACCCGTTAGGCGGAGCCCCCTTGGTCAGTCTTCCACATCATTCTCTCTTTAACCGTCCCAATTACTCTGAGCCCTGTTGTTGTGAAGTCCATTTGGCAGATTGGGAAACTGAGGTAGGAAAAAGGCAAGTAATCTGATGCCAGAGCCCGTGAGCTTCACCACTGGACCATCCTGCCTCCCCCCTCCCTGAGCCCAGAGTTCTTAGCTTGGAACCACTGTTCCCGAAGAACAAATTCTGCAAGACGAGGAAGTGGAGCAATGGAAGGGCAGCTGGTCAACCGCCTTTCCCAGAAGGGGACGTCTCTCGTGACGCCATATGAAGGAACCGCTCTTTCTCTCGGCAGCCTCCGGGTGATTTCTTTTCAATATATGAGTCACGATGTTTGAAGCGTCAAGACCCTTCACATGAGAGATGTCGAGTGGGGAAGCCCAGAAAGATGCTTGTGCCCCCGGGGCAGAGACATGCCATGTCAGTCACCCCTGTAGGTGCCACACCACTGCTTCCCATCAGAGCCCCAGAAGTTCAGACCCCGGCTTACATGGCATTTCTTTTGGGACACTTACCCTGACCACCACCCTCACCACACACACACACACACACACACACACACACACCCCAACTGGAAAAGCACCCTTCTTCTATGCTCCCACAGCACCGCCCCCCCCCCATATGTCTTCTCTCTCAGTCTCTATCACATAATACTCGATTGTTCCTTTACTGGTCTGCCCCAGCAGCCTAAAGTCACTGGAGTTTTATTCAGTGCTTTAGGTGGGGCAGAACTAGGTTCAAGTTCCAGGTCTACCATTATTCGCTGGGTAACCTGAAGCAAGTAATCTATCCCATGTTTCCCTAATCTGTAGAGTATGAATAATAGTTGATATTCTGTAGACGGATTACAAGAATAAAATATAAAAGGGCTAATGTTGATAAAGCACTAAACATAGTCTTGGAATACAATTAGCATCCAATAGTGACACTTGCACTGTCATCAATATTTCCAAAAGTTCAGAGATCCTGGCTCACTTGTTCCCTACTGCATTTCTAGCAATGAGCACAGTAAGCTCCCAATTATTATTTATTTGAGTGACTGAATGAGTAAATGAAAGTCGAAAAGGAAAGGGTAGGGGTGCCTGGGTGGCTCAGTCGGTTCAGCGCGTGACCCTCAGTTTCAGCTCAGGTCATGATCTCGTGGTTTCGTGGGTTCAACCCCCGCATCGGGCTCTGCACTGACAGTGCAGAGCCTGCTTGAGATTCTCTCTCTCCCTCGCTCGTCCCACGTCCTTTTCATTAACTACATGATGAGCTTGTGCAGGCAGCACACCTCGTTCAATATTGCATGCTTGCAACTGCCCACAAATTTTATTGCTACAGGATCTGTTTCCAAAAGGAATAGTTGATGTCTCCTCTTAAGGGTGCAAGGTGAAAGAAGGAAGAGTCGTGGAAACCACAGGTTGTAGCAGCTGAGAAATGATACCCACAGAATCAGTGTGTGCCTCATAATCACTCCCAATTGGCTCTAGATCATTCAGGCTGCCAGTAGGATGCCTGGCTTGGTGTTGGACCATTAGTGACCCTTCTGCTGTTCTAGACTTAGGGCACCGTTGGCCAACAGTATTTAATTTCCCTCTAAAAGCCTCAAAGTACAACAGCTTCTGTGAGATCGGGACCGCCGGGACGTTGGGGGCTGCCTCTTGGTGACAGTGAGTCAAGAGGCCGAAGACTTTGCCCTCCGTGGCTCTGTCCCATGTCTGATATGTTGTGCTTGTAGAGTCTTCAAAGCCCAGCATCCTGGAGTTTAGGAACTCTGAGAATTCTAGAATCGCCATTTTGGAAACTCAGAATTCCAACCACCAGGGACTATGTGGCATTTCAGAGTCTTTCTGGGTTATTCTTCCAACAGGTGCAGGCATCCAGTACCATCCAGTACCAGAAAATCCCAACTTATGAGTGAGCTTTGTAGACAAAAACAGCTGACCTCATAAAGTAAAGGAGAGATTCATTAAAAGAGAAGGAAGGCTTTGAGAAGTGTGGAAGCCCTAGTTTTTTACATGGTCTCTGATGTCGCCCTGCTGGGTACACTCTCTACAAGGGCCGCAATAGAAGTGTGAACTGGCAAGAAGCATCATGTATTGGCAACCCTTGCAGGAGGTGTGTGTATGTGCGTGTGTGTGTGTGTGTGTGTGTGTGTGTGTGTGAGAGAGAGAGAGACAGAGACAGAGAGAGAATTCCAAAGCACAGTGTGATCTCTTGGGTACAATTGATCCTCGTACAGCTACCCAATAATGCTCCTCTCTGTGAAAGGCCAATCTAATGGGGAAGTGATTTGCTTATTCTGCTTAGAGTGAGTGGAAAACACTATATATTGTTGTCTTAGAGAAAAGGGAACAACAAATAGGATTTGTGAATTGAAAATCAGTGATTACATTGGCAATGCCCATAGCACAATAAGAGCAAACCTGATTATCTCCAGGGACTCATTTTCCTGGTGGTGTGTTTATACTGAAGCTGATATTGTGAGTGGAGAGAGGGAGCCCCCGCTCCATATTATTTATGCTTCCAGGGCTATTTGCTCAGGCTGTATGGGGGTCTGTGGATGAGGTCCAAGCTTTCCACCCTGGTCTGGCTCATGCTTTCTTCTCTGGCCGCATCCAAAAGCCACTGCTCCTTCCTGAACCTCCCAGTAACCCCTACCATGTCCTCACAGAGCCCTGGCTGCTCCGTGCTCTCTGGACTTCAGCCCATGCTGCTTCCTCTGGCCGAAATGACCCCACTTAACCATTCGTGCTTACACAGGATTTACGCTTACGTCCAGGTCAGTGGACCCATAATCCCATACCCAAACTACTAGACAGAATTAACCAGTATTCTTCTTCCTTCCTAATGTATTTGGGGTACCTCCTTCCTAAAACTTACCCCGGCTTATTGAAATACTCTGTTTAGGTGTCTATCACCTACTCTCAGCTCTAAGCATCTCTAGGCTGGGAATAACTTTTGCATTTCTATATTCCTACCATCAAGGACAGAGTCCAGGTACACACATGAGTGTTCAATACATGCCTGCGAAATCAATGAATTAATAAATAAGTTAATAACATCTCAGACCCTATTCTGTTGAGGAAAGGTTCTAATGACAATGTCAAAATGGCTTAAAGTGCCCCTTCTAAGAATCACAAGCCCCTTCTTTTATAAAGCAGGAACCACTCAGAGAAGCAGTCCACAGATAGAGGTGGAGTGGTAAAGGGCTAACATTTTAGAAGGTGATTGTAGAGGGTGCCATCTGGATCATCCCAGAATCAGAAGAACTAGAGGGACACCTGAGTGGTTCAGTCAGTTAAGTGTCTGACTCTTGACCTCAGCTCAGATCTTAATCTCAAGATCATGAGTTCAAGCCCCATGTTGGGCTCCACACTGGGTGTGAAGCCTACTTGAAAATAAATAAAATAAAATAAAGTAAAATAAAATAAAATAATAAAATAAAATAAATAAAATAAAATAATAAATAAAATTAAATAATAAAATTAAATAAATTAAATAAATTAAAAAAATAAATAAAATAAAGTAAAATAAATAAAATAAAACAATAAAATAAATAAAATAAAATAAAACAATAAAATAAATAAAATAATAAAATAAAGTTAAATAAATAAAATAAAATAATAAAATTAAATTAAAATAAATAAAATAAAATAAGATTAATTAATTTAAAAAATAAATAAAATAAAATAAACAAAATAAAATAGTAAAATTAAATTAAAATAAATAAAATAAAATATAATTAATTAATTAAAAAATAAATAAAATAAAATAAGATAAGATAAAATTAAATTAAAAAGAACCAGAGCCTACACTCCCACAGGCCTTGTAAACAGCAAGACAGTGGTGGGCATTGCTGTGCGCTGTTACCAAATCTGCCCAGTGCCCCATCAGGGCTCCGTCTCCTAAGACCAAGCAGTAATGTAGTTATTTCTTCCCGAATTCTGCTGGGAATCTGAACAGGAGGTGATGAACGAGAAGGAACAATCAGGAAAAAAGCACAGAGGTGATTACAGAAACAAAGTTTCTGAGACCGCCCAGGAGGAACAAGGCAGGGGGATGGGGTTATCGGCGCAACACTAGCGAACACGAACATCAGTTAGGAATGTGTTCGGCTCCAAGCAAAGGAAAACCTAACACACAGTGGCTTGAACAAGTTAGGGCTTGAGTTGCCTTAAAAGGCAAGAAGCCCAGTGAGCACTCAAGAGCTGGTGCTCGATGACACCGAGGACCCAGCCCTTCTGTCTTGGCTGCTCTTCCGTCCTTGGCACTGGGCTCCTATCGTGTACCCGCAGGCTGGCTGTTGTACCTCTTAGCAGCACATCTGCAGCACAGTCAGGAAGAAGGACACAAAGTCAAGGATGCATGGTCAAGTCTGTCTCTTTTCTTCAAGAAAGCAAATGCTTCTTCAGAAGCCCTGCTCAGTCGAATTCCACTTAGGTACTATCGACCAGCACCATTTATATGGCCATCCCTAAGTGGAGAGGTGACCAGGCAGATAAAGAATTGGGCTTATCAACCTTTTTCATTGAGGAAGGCATGTGAGAGGGGGTTGGAAGTGGGTAGAGGAATGAGTCAATCTATAATGTGTGCACACCAATTATCTCTAAGTTTGGGGGGGCTGAGTCTCTCCATACCCATTATGTCCCCCTCAATATTGAACTTACAGCCAAGTCAAAATCCCTGGACATGGGGTTTGGTAAGTTCCTACTATGCCCCAGTAATCATGCTAAGCGTTGAGGATGCAGTGATGGAAGTCCTTGCTGCCACGGTCCGATGGTTCCAGTGCAGGAATCAGCAAACTAGAACTGTGTCAATAACTGTTTCCATAAATAAAGTTTTATTGGGACACAGCCAAGCCCAATCATTTACATATTGTCTATGGCTCTTCTTCTGCTCCGACAGCAGAGTAAATAATTACAATGACATGGTGTGATCCATAAAAAACAGAAATAATTACTTATCTGGCCCTTTCCAGAAAAAGAGTCCTGGCACCTAGTCTAGTGGAAGATACGGTCAATGGATGATGAAACGCATTAATTCATTCCTGAGTGTGAAGTTCTATAAAGAAGATATAACGCGAGGTAATGGAGGGCAGAAGCCTCAGGAGGGGCAGGAGAGTGTCTCTTAGAAAGTGATATTATGATTGGTGATATAAGGAGATGGACGGGGAAGGGTGCTCTGTGGAAAGGAAACAGCAAAAGGGTGTGGAGAAAAGGGAACCCTTGTGCATTGTTGGCGGGAATATAAATTGGCGCAGCTATTATGGAAAACAGTATGGGGGGGGTCTTCAAAAAATTAAACATAGAGGGGCACCTGGATGGCTCAGTCTGTTAGCATCCGACTTCGGCTCAGGTCATGATCTCGCAGTTCATGAGTTTGAGCCCCGCCTCAGGCTCTGTGCTGACAGCTCGGAGCCTGGAGCCTGCCTCGGATTTTGTGTCTCCCTCTCTCTCTCTCTCTGCTCCTCCTCTGCTCATGCTTTGTCTCTGTCTCTCAAAAATAAATAAATGTTAAAAAGAAATTAAACACAGAACTACTGTAGGATCCAGCAACCCCACTACTGGGTATGTACCTAGAGTAAATGAAATCAGTACCTTGAAGAGATATTTGCATCCCAATGTTCACCGCAGCATTATTCATAATAGCTAAGATACGGAAATAGCCTAAGTGTCCATCAAAGGATGAATGCATAAAAAACCTGTGAGAGGGAGAGAAAGCAAGAGAGAGAGAGAGAGAGTGAGGTCTACATAGAAAGAGATAATACACATACAATGGAATATTATTCTGCCATAAAGAAAGAAGACAATCCTGCATTTCCAGTAACATGGATGAACCTGTAGAACATTATACTAAGTAAATAAGGCAGACACAGAAAGTCAAATACTGAATGATCTCACTTATATGCGGAATCTAAAAAGGTGGAGCTCACACAAACAGAGATTGCAGGGTCCGGGAGGTGGGGGGAGGAATGGGGTGACGGGAGTCAAAGTGTATCAACTTTTGGGGGGCAAAATCCTGCTTCAGACTCTGTGTCTCCTTCTCCCTCTGCCCCTCCCATACTCACACACTCCACCCCCCCCCGTCAAATATAAATAAACATTTAAAAAAATTTTAAGTGTACAAACTTTCATTTATAAAATTAATAAGTTCTGGGGGTCTCATACAGCATGGTGACTGTAGTTAATAACAGTGTATCCTATCCTTAAATTGGCTGAGACGGCAGATTTTTTTTTTTTTTACTTTTTCTTTTTTCTTTTGGATCTTTTTTTTTTTTAATTTTTAAATTTAAATTCAAGTTGCTTAACATACAATGTAGTCTTGGCTTCAGTAACAGAACCCGGTGATTCATCTCTTACATATGACACCCAGTGCTCATCCCAAAAAGTGCCCTCCTTAGTGCCCGTCGCCCATTTAACCCATCCCCCCACCCACCTCCCCTCCAGCAGCCCTCAGTTTGTTCTCTGCACTTAAGAGTCTCTTATGGTTTGCCTTCCTCTCTGTTTTTGTCTTATTTTTCCATCCCTTCTCCTATGTTCATCTGTTGAGTTTCATAAATTCCACATATGAGTGAGTCTTTATCTGACTTATTTCGCTTAGCATAATACACTCTAGTCCCATCCATGTTGTTGCAAATGGCAAGATTTCATTCTTTTTCATCACTGAGTAGTATTCCAGTGTGTGTGTGTGTGTGTGTGTGTGTGTGTGTGTGTGTGTATACCACATCTTCTTTATCCATTCATCACTCAGGAGATCTTAAGGGTTCTCACCACAAACACGAAACAAAAAACGTAATCATGTAGGGTAATGGAGATGTCAATCAGCTTGATTGTGGTAATCATTCACAATGCATACGTACATCCAATCATCACATTGCACACCTTAAATGTATACATTTCCGCCTGTCAGCTCTCTGTAAAGCCGGGGGAAAAATTAAAAATAAATAAAGCGTATTCAATTTAAAAATGTTTCCTCAGACAGGAAAGAGTCCTGCGTGGAGGAGGGAAGAAGAAAGCATGAGACGGGGTCGACCATGAAAGCAGACTTCTGGCCGCTCAGGGTTTTGGGGGGCGTGGGAGGGGGGCTGGTTTTCTTTTTATTGCAGCGGGAAATCCTTACAGTTGAGAACTGCAGTGATGGCTATGGTTTCACTACACACGATGGATTGTCTGGGGCAAAAATGCAAATAATGTGATCAAGGGATTATGTTAAGTTCAGGTATGGCAGAGATCGGCTATGCATTTGCCAAAACGATGCCTCTTTTGGTGAGGATTGTGGGGAGGGGGAGAGAATACAAGGAGACAATATTCCCAGGCCTTCTGACAGTTAGGGGTGGCTAAGGTGGCTGAGTTTTGATCAATGAACGTGAGCCTAAGTAAGGCAGCCCCAGCCGAGCCTGACACATAAACGTGCATTTTCCTCCAGGCAGATGTGAACTTCGGAGGCCCCGCTCCAAAGAAATAGTGAGGCCACAGCTTGTTCAAGAAGAGTTGAACTGGAGGAGAGTTGCCCGCCCCTCGGAAGCACCCATTTTGGACTTTACACAGGGAAGAAATGAATGAGCCATGATACTTGTTTGGGTTTGTGGGTTTGTGGGTTTGTTCTAGCATTATCTTGACTGGAGTAGCCATTTATTTAGATGAGGGGGTACCTTTGGACACTTGATTGCCCAGAAGCTGTGGGTATGGTAGAGTCCTGGGTGACAGTGAGCATCTCTCTCATTCTTTGCAAATTTACTCAGGAGCTAACCACTGATCGGCCGCTCACTGGCTCTTTCTTGGCTCAGCCAATCCTCCCGGATACCTGCTGACCCCCAGCGCTTCTGGCATGGTGCTCCCCAGAACCACCCTGCTCCCCGGGGACTGCCTGCTTGATCCCCGTTGCCTGGGCAGCTCTAACTTTTGCATAATGATGTTCCGCACCCCATGTTTTATTTCTTGGGTTTTCAATCCTTTCATAAAAAATGCATGCTGGATGAAAGGTTTTACATACCAAACAGGCCAGAGATTTAGGGCGGCCAGCTTAGTGGTTCAAAAATGTTCCTTTGCTTTATTTTTTTTTATTTTTATTACAATTGCTCTGAAAGAAATCCCTAGCGCTTGATATTAACAAATGTAGCCACCGAAGCAGATGCACATACCCCAAAACACCAGGAGAATTAATTACCTGCAGTTAGATGCCTTTCATCCGTTTTTTTTTTTTTTCCCAAGCCAAGCCTGCAAAGATGAGAGCTTTTCTGCAGTCAGTTGCTGAGGCTCTAGCCTTCTATTTTTGCATGAGGACCCAGCAGGTAATGGAGATGATAAGAAACCTTCGCCAGGGAGACCCCCGGGCATACTCCTCTGGACAGATATGTCCTGGAGTGATAGTTATCATCTCACTTAACTAGGATGTAAATCTGAAGGAAATCCCAGAGGCATGAGCTATAAGTAGTAAAAAGAAGAAGCATGTGGGCAAAGATCTTCATTTACAAAAGAGCTCACCTCTCGGTTGGCTCCAATGGCTTCTTCGAGAGAGTGAAGAAGGCGTTACTGGAATTGTTGCCAGAGGAACGCTGGTGTTAGGGCGTGGTGACAGAGGTGGGCTGGGAAGAGCGGGAGATGGGACTGGTACCTTGGTTTCAGGGTTAGCTGTCATTTTCGTGCATGTACCGTGTGCCAAGAACTGTTTTTACCACTGTGCGCGTTAAGCCATTTAAGGCTCTTCACATCCCAGTGGTCTTGTGATCTTTATATTACAGAGGAAGGGGCTGAAGAATAGAGAGAGAAGTAATACTTATCCAAGGAAATCGATCTAGTCGTGGTGGAGCTGGGATATGAATCCAGGAAGTCTAGAGTCAGAGCCCAGGGTCTTAAACACTATACTTTCAGGAGAAAAAAAAAAAAAAAAAAAAAAAAAAACCCAAAAACAAAACATTGCTGGATTAAGGGTTAGGATATGCAGATGCTATGCTAGCCGCAATTCTGCCATGAATAAATTGCCTTAACCTGGGGAATACAGTTCTGCCCCTCTTAAAAATAGCATCCTGCTGTTAATGAATAGCGTGTGGATTATATCCAAGCCCTTGGGCTGTCCTCTCTCACACTGGTGCTGAGTTTGGTCACGTGAGCTGCTCTGGCCAATAGGACCAGCGCAAGGGTGATGCCGTCACAAACTTGCACCCTGGGAATTGCAGTCTTCTTCTGTTCTTGGGAACCCCAAGACCCTTATATAAATGGGTCTAGACTAGACTGCGGGATGACGAGGCACGCCTGTGTCGCCCCAGCTCACACGGAGACAACCCCTAGACACATGAATGGTATCATGCTAAGTCATCCTAGGTGAGCCAGAGATCAGCCATGCCAATCCAGACCAGAAAAACCACCAAGGCAACAGACACGACTGCAAGAAAAAAAATACCCACATGTTTCTTGTTTCAAGCCACTAAGTGCGGAGGTGGGTTGTTAGGCAGCAAAAACACTGCCTGATATAATCAGTTAGGATTAGTTTCTGCTACGAATGACAGATAATCCAAAATGGCAACGATTTAAAAAAAAAAAACAACAGAAGTTTCACTCTCAAGCAAGTTAAGGTCAAGATCAGGTAAGAAAGAAGGAGGACCAACAGCAACCAGGCCCCTTTGCTTTTCTGCTTTCTCATTCTCCACCCACACCTGTGTCCTCATCCAGTTTGGCTGCTGGGGCTCCAGCCGTCACTTCTACATTCCAATGCTCAGGGAGGAGGCGAGGTAAGGCACCCCTTCCCATATTAAAGATGCATCATAGCAATCATATTCTTTAGTAATAAGAATTCTTTGACTTGTTTGCTGTTGCCCAAAACTTGGTCACAAGACAACACATAGTTGTTAGAGGGAGCTGGCAATTGTCTTACTTCTAGGAAGCCATGTGTGCGGGGGGGGGGGGGGGGGGGGAGGAAAGGAGGGTCTATTAGTAAGGGTTTGTAATGACTGTTAGGAGACCACCCACAGTGCCAGCTATATTCCTGCACCTCTCCATGGTTGGGAGGAAATACTTTCCTCTAGTAATAGAAACGAA
This sequence comes from Prionailurus viverrinus, assembly GCF_022837055.1. Taxonomy (NCBI): domain Eukaryota; kingdom Metazoa; phylum Chordata; class Mammalia; order Carnivora; family Felidae; genus Prionailurus; species Prionailurus viverrinus. Next base: position 20,764,945 of record NC_062576.1, on the reverse strand, counting down.
CTCAGCCAAGTGGGAGGGGAGATGTCATCAGTGATGGCTGGAGACCAGAAAGAATGTGAACCTGCATAGGAAAGTAGGAATGTAGAATCTGCATAGGAAAGACACATAGACCGACATCTGGACAGGATGGACAGATAGACAGGATTCCGGTAAAAATGATCAGACAGTGGCAAGAGCTGGTTTGGGCAGCTGGCCAGACAAAAGCATTGCCTTCCAGCCTTACCTCTAGCCAAGAGCACCCTCACCTCTAGCCTTCTACAGCATTCACTGGGCCCAGACTTGCCAGACACAGTGGAGAACCACGATCCAGAATGTCAGAAACCCGCCATGTTCAGGATTCACGATATTTCTGCAGTGTAGATACTTTAGCTCTCAAATCGTTCCAGGGTTGAAAGAATATATTTTATCATAGAAAGTAAATACTTGCACGCTTTGCGAGGCACTAAGAACGGTCAAAAACCCTGAACTCACCAGGGTGAGCACCACGACGGAAATTCATTGTGATCATTTATTCCGATGTGTGTGGCCCCCGGGCTCTGGGGTGAGGACCGGCTCCCCACAGCATCACCCAATGAGCACGGATCGCTGTGGGGTTCACACCACCGCATATACCGTATGGTAATGAACTTCCTGTGGGTTAAAACCACTGTGTATGCTTGTGCATATGCACACACGTGTTTAGTGGATGACCACCTTTTAGAATCCTTTGGGATTTCTTTTGTTCTTTAGATGCTTCGTATATTTAGATTCCAGGGTGGATGCCTTTCTAATACAGATTTAAGACTGAATGCCCTCTCTCTACCTGGGATGTTGTGCTCCTTACTTGAATCTTAAACACCTACTTGTTCCTCAAGATTCCCTTGAAGCTCCCTCTGAAACCTTCCTCATCACCACACCTCACCCCCACTTCCGGATGCCTTCAGTCTTTCGTAAACCTCTCTTCAATCACACTTCCCACATGGTGTGGGAACATAGCATGTGTCAAGTCAATTAAAAATAGATGAGTCTGGGGAAAAGGTTACTTCCAGACACAGGGTAGTTTAGTGGTAAAGAGGAGGCGAAATTCTTGTTTCCACGGATTACTACCTGTGCAACCCAACCCTGAGCTTGTAACTGAACTCTGAGACTCAGTTTCCACATTTGCAAAATAGGAATAATGAATACACCACATTTTAAACAAGCTGTACCTAAAAGCTCTTGTGTTTTAACAATAGTGTTGGGACTTTGTTAAATTCACACTTGTTAAGTAGAGCCCTGGAGGGTTGGACGGTGACCCGCCTTTCAACAAAACACTGCAAGGAGTGGTGAAAAAGAGAAGCTTATTATTCATGGATCCTTGGAGGATGTGCACAGCATGCCTCAAAAGACTGTGCAGGGAAATTAAGGCAGGGTGCAGGCAAAGAGAGCATGGCAATATACTCAGGGCACATGCCTTCATTAGGTCCACGGATGGAGTGCTTTGGTGTTTCCAGACTAAGGGCAGAGTGGTCAATTTCAACCAAAACAAGTGAGATTTTGGTAAGCTTCGAGGGAGTCCCCACCTAAACAGTACATACGGGAAAAGGGCCTTGGGAGGAGGAGAAGAATGCTTATCACAAGGGCGGTTGGGAGAGTCATACCAAGACTTGTAAGTCTAAGGGCTACTATCTACGGCACTTGCTCAAGGGAAAGGCTAATGTTGGTCCAAGGTCCCTACAGGCCACTTGCCCTTACAAAATGGACGTCAAGGCAGCAACATTAAGGGGTACTTTAGCTGAACTCTCAACAAATAGCCTCAAGCTTAGTCATTAATGACCTTGAACAAGGTTAATATATTTTTTTTCCCTGCAGACAGGAGAGTGAGGTTCATTAGAAGAGGAGATAGGAGTGAGTATGATATGCTCAAACCTGTGTCTTAGAAAAATCATTCACGGACTTTACGAGCACTATGTAAGCACAGATGGTTATGCAAATTGATGGATGGATGACCAGGTGGGTAGGTGGATGGATGGGTGTGTGCGTGGGTGAAAGGATGGATGGGTGGGTTAATCGATGGAATTAATATGGAGGAAAGATGGAAAAGAAGCTCAAGCAAAGATACCAATGTTAAGGCCGTTGCAGTGGTTGCCGTGGTGAGAATCACTTATGAGATATTAAGAGGCACTAATAACTAAACTTGGTAACCAATTGAGTTTGGAGGGAAAGAGGGAGTCAAGGAAATGACTCCTAAATTCTGGCTCAGGTGATGGAAATCTGTGGAGCCACTCAGAGAGAAAAGGAACCAGGGTAAGGAGCATGCTTTCTTCACACCTCCATTCACACAAACCATCTCTTTGAGCTCAGTGCCATGACTTGTACTTGGTGCAGGAATCTACCCAACTTTCAGGGTTCCTCCCTACTCCCATCCCTCCCAGATTTGCCTTAGCACCCACCCGACTGCTAGGAATCAAAGGAGTTCTAGAGAATTCTTACTAAATAATACCTCAAGAGTAAGTGTGTGGGGACAAGGTGTCACAACAAAAGGGATAGAACCCTCTTTGCTAAGTCAGGACGGCCCCCAGAGGCAAAAATGACCAACTCATACACTGCCCAGCTACAACCAGGCCCACATGGCCCAGGGCTCTTCTTCACAACTCAGAGCCCACTCTGAACAAAGAGATACCAAGTCCTCTAGGCAATGATCATCAATCTTACATCAGGCCATTCAGAGAGAGGCAATCCATTCCATGATTCTGAGAGAGAAAAAACACATAGACCACTGTGAAAACATTTCTGCTAGTCCTTAATAAATGTTTTTAAAAATCAAGACCATGCAGGCACTATTTTTGTAAAGTTAGATTTCTTAAAAACTCAAAGGAATGACCTTTACTCTGAGAAGATGCCCTTCCCTTCTTCCATGTCTTATGTGAAAATGTCCTTTCCAAATGCATTGATGGTAATAAGTGGTATTTCTTATATCTTTTTAAGAACATATTCAGAAAAATCAAAACATGATAATTTAATTAACGTGACTAGTTTTATTTTTTGATTATGTGCAATCACAGTGGATAGTGATCACTAACCAGATACTGCCCTAAGCACTCAACATGTAATAACTAATTGAAACCTCAAAACAGCCTTATAAAGTGAGTACTATTATTATTCCTACCTTGAGTTTAGCAAACAGACCCAGCAGTGGTAGGTGATTTGTCCAGGGTCGCAAGGATCTGGGTTACAGACTTGAAGGTACCTGCTAAGATTTAGCAAGCCTGTTCTAGTTTATTCATCCATTTCCTCATGTATCCATTCAACTAGTGTTTACCAAACCTACAATGTGCCTGATACTGTGCTAGGCATAGCAAAGAAGACAGACAAGGTCCCTATTTTCCTGCAACTTAGTGGTGTTTCCCAGGAAAGACACAAACTGACCACTTTGGCTTGGAGCTCCAGTGGGGGCCCAAGTCTACTGGGCCCTGGTAATATGAGATAGACCTTCTAGTGGAAGGATCCAGTAGGTTAAAAGCTCTTCCATTTAGAGGCTCACTTTACAAATACTTTCTTTTTCCTGTCCAGAAGTTCTCCCTTTGTCTTACTGGAATTGGCTTTCTATGAATCTAGGATCTGTGGAGGACCACCCCACACCGGCTCAATAAAAAATTGGTCAGACCAGGGAAAGGGGCAGGGACGGGCTGCTAAGGCTTCCTCTAACCTAGGTAAAAAGAGTCCTCAAAGATCACACATGAATAAGGTGGAGGTGCTTTCATTTTTTTCTCTACCTACTGCCTCATACCAATTGGATTGAGTCCAATCCCAGGGCATTGAATGGACTGTACAATAGGGAGCTAGATCACAGAGTTCTCAAACTTCAATTGTTCTCAGACGTCACTACGTATCAGAATCACTGGAGCAGGTGGATTAAAAAATACAGATTTTGACTCAGTAGTTCTAAACTGTCTCTCGGGCGTCTGTGTTTTCAACACTGTCCCAAGGCAATTCTCATGCACATCAAAGTTTGAAAGCTAGTGATGTATGTATCTGTTCTCTCCTACTTTTGTGCCTTCGTGCTGTGGGCTTTCTCTTTCTCTCCACCTTCACCCATGATCATGCTATGGTGCTTTCACTTCAAGCTTGGGGGCCAGCTGGTTTGGGGTTAGGAGGCAGTAGAAAGGCTTATAGTTCCTGAGAATGTGCTATATTCTTTATTATTCCAGCTCTTCCTAGATCTTTCCATTGGGTATTGGCCGTTGGGTACCATTGGGGCCCTGAAGATCAAAATGATGCCTTGTTGGCTATTGATATTGCTCTTGGTGTAATGACTTCTCCAGAGTCCTATGAGGGGACAATGGAGTTGTCAGAGCAAGTGCCAGACAGCTGCGCCCTAGCTGAATTCCATCAGAGCCTCCTATTACGTCTAACAGCCCTGTCCAGCCCAGTTTGCCAGATGGCCAGCACTTGGGCTCTGTGAAATACAGACAATGGTCCTCAGGGAATTAGGAAGGGGGTTATCATCCTGCAAACTAGGACTGTCAATTTTGGATCTCTGTCAAGATCCCTATCATGCTAACACTTGGCATAGTTCAGCACCAGGGAGGGTTAGATGCGGTCTCACAGCTCTGTTCTGGGCAAAGTCCTTTGAAGAAAAAGCCTAGATTCCAATTAGTAGAAGATCTTGCCTGTTGCCTGTATTGTGATGATCTGCATTCCTTTCTAAGGGCAGGACAGGTTCATTTTAATCCAGCCAGGATTATGGATTGGAGCCAGGGATTTGGAGCACAACATGAAATTCCTTACCTCAAGTTCTGCTCCTTTTCCTTTTTTGCTTTTATTCACATATGAGGAGCTAACATACTTCTAAGCCTGTTTAGGTTGGTGGAGTTGGGTGACCCAGAGGGTAGGTTTGAGCACATAAGGTAAAAGCTTTTATAAATAGACTGACAAATAGGAATGAGGGTATCATTGGAGAAAGAACATTTTGTTCCGTTTGTTTGCGCCTCAGTGTTCACCTCTGTAAAGCGGGGCCAGCACTACCTAGCACAAAGTGCTTAACTCAGTGTTTGGCTCATGACAAGCAACAGATGGCACCCTGATATCATGGTTGGGGGTTGTTGTTAAAGTTCCAGCAGATTTATCGCAAACTCAAGAGGCGAAACAAATATAACAAGGCAAGTTCTTGTACCACTGTGGCTCTGGGAGACAGGTTTTCCCCGGAACCTGTAGAAGCATAGCTAGCAGGGAGGAAGGCTTCTGTGTTGGTAGGCAAACAGAAAACTATGGTTCAGATTTTTAAAAGGAGAACTTCTACTGAAAGGAATAGATTTAAAACACACACAAGATTTTATCTTGTAGTCAGAACAGAAACAGTAGGAAAGGGAAACAGAAGAAAATAAAAGGGAAAGCAGATGAGGCAGATCCTATTAGGCTCCAGAAAACAGCCTTAGCCCTGCATGTGGGAGAAGACGTACAGGGGGAATTTGAGAGGCAGACTTTAGTTTTGAAATCCTGGCAGGATCCACATGAAAGAAACGCCAGAGGGATGCTGAAACGGGACGTCAGAGGGAAGTAAAGACCGTGCTGCAGCAGTGAAAGTGATGGCCAGGAGAGATGTTTACACTCATGTCTAAGTAAGGGAAGTTACCCAAGGCCTGAGAAATTCATAAGCTAAAAAAGGCAAAGTTGTAAGGATAAGCACGCAATAGAGAAAACAGGGTTTTAGGAAATCCAAGGAGATAGGTAGTTGAGAATTATCACCCACAGTACCCCATTCCTGAAATCTGAGGACTTGGAGGTCAGGACCCTGGACAGAGCTCATGTAGATGTTGGCGTTGGAATGCCATGAACTCAGGGGACAGAGGGAAATAGGGCTTTTATTTGTTATTTTTTTATGTTTTTTTTTTCCTTTTAGAGAGAGACGAAGAGTACAAATGGGGGAGAGGGGCGGGAGGGAGGGAGATTGACACACACACACACACACACACACACACACACACACACACATGCACTCAAGCAGGCTCCATGCTCAGTGTGGAGCCTGATGTGGGGCTTGATCCCAAGACCCCAGGATCACGGTCTGAGCCAAAATCAAGAGTCGGACAATCAACTGACTGAGCCACCCAGGCGCTCCTGGCATTTTAAATATGTAAACATTCATTATGAGAAATAGCTACCGAAAGAAAGATGTCAAATTAGAGGCATCCCTATTGCACATTTCCAAACTTGGCTAGAAAAATAACTAACTATGATTAATGTTTACTGGGCACTAACTAGGTCCCAGGTGCTCTTGTAAATCCTTACATGGATTATTTAATTTCATATTTAGGGGTATGCATTTCACACATTTCAGTAGAAAAGGCATAGGGGTGGTAAAATTTTTCTCTGGGATTTAAGAAGCATGACGTCACAATCAATTTTTTTGATTGGAGATGTTTACTTGGGTTTTAAGTTCATAAGACTCCAATGACTCTGAACAATTGACCCAAATGTAGTGAAACTGAAATATCATTTTCTTTTATTTGCTCTGCTTTCCCTACCTGCTTGCTGCCCTTAAATAAAAATGAGATTTTTTATAGTCTATGGCTGTTAACAGCAATCAGATGGAAATTGTAAGAAGCATTTGTAGCATGTCTGGAAATCTCTCTTATTTTTTTGGAGGAGGAGAAGGAGGGGTAAGATGCTATTGCACAAGGAAATTTGTGTTCACCATATGATCCTGGTAGTTCCAAAACTTTGTAAAGATGGGATATATGAGAGAAATGGGTTTTGAAGTATCTAACTTTAAGAGGCTAGAGGAATAATATTAGTTCAAAGGGGAAGTAGTAAGGTTCCAATGGCCTAATATGGCAGTCAGAATCTTACAAGATACCAGAGTGAGGCATCTAGCCCTGACGAAGCAGAATAAGAAGTTTATGTGGTAGGAGAATTGACTTTGTATATTATTTGCATCTCTGGTGCTTCTCTGGAAATGCAACTGTTTGGAAAAAGGAAGACATATATGGTATAGTGTCAGCTTTAACGAAGGAATATTGAATGTATTTTACATTGCTAAGATCCTGTTGCATTTGGTCCATCCTATTGTTTCAAAAACATTGTATAACCCTCTCTTGGAGAACTTGTGTGGATACATTACTGAGCGTAATTTGTACAAACGTATTGGACCATTAGCATTACCTCGAGATGTGGAGTAGAACCATCTGGAAAATTTTTCCAGAACTCCAAAGAAGGAGTTAAAATCAGAATAAGTTCTAGGGCTCCTTATGGCTCCATCTTGACATGAGATCACATTTAGGTACTAATGTGTTTCCATTGTTTTGTATGCATACATTAGGCAAGGCAGTATTCAGCTTTTATTCGTACATTACCTCAATCCTTACAGCAACCCTCTGAGATAAGTCCTGTTGTTAAATCTGGTCCGGGCCACCTTTCATCTCCCCAATTTCACTCATGCCCTCCTAACTTTCTGACAATGCATCTCTCAGAGGGATCCATTTAGAATGCAAGTTATAGCATGTCCCGTCTGTGTTCAAACTCTTCCAAGAGCTCCTTGATTGTGATCAGCACAAAAGCCAAATTCTCTACTCTGGTCTACAAGTTCCCATATGATCAAATTCTTTAAAACCTTTCCAACCTCACCTTTTAATGTCCCCCTTCAGCCACACTGGCTTCTTCATTGTTTCCTGAATGTGCTCCCATCCTAGGGCTATCTGGCTTTCTGGATGACATCCCCATCCAGATAACTGCATGGCTAATTCACTTCCCCTTCCAATTTATTTGCTCAGGTGTCATCTTCTAAAGGAGGCCTATTCCAATCACTCTCGTTTTTTTAAACGTATTTAATTAAATATTCTGATATTTAAAAATTCAATCCCCCCCACACACACCAATCTTCCTCATATCCTTTACTTTGCTCTACTTTGTCATAGCACTTAATTCACATATTTATTGTATTTGTTATTCATTATCTATTTCCCTATACCTGTATGTCATTTACAAGAGAATAGACATTTAGTTTTGCTTTATTCGGTGATGTATCCCAAGCACCTAAAACGGTGTCTGGCACATAAAGATATTCAAGAATCATTTGTGGAAAGAATAAATAGGTTCCACATTTAAAACGAACAAACCATAAAACTATGACACTGAATGATTCAAGAACTTGTCCAAGGTCAAAACCCAGTATGACCCGTAGAACCAGTGTGCTTATCCCCTCAAAGAAACACAACCCTTCACCAAAATGTGAGATAAAGATGATTTCTATAAAAAAAATCCCTTTAATTCCAGGGGCTCCTGGGTGGCTCAGTCAGTTAACCATTTGACTTCGGCTTAGGTCATGATCTCCCAGTTCATGGATGGGAGCCCTGTATCAGGCTCTATGCTGAAAGCTAGAGCCTGGAGCCTACTTCAGATTCTGTGTCTCCCTCTCACTCTACCCCTCCTTCTCTCTTTCTCTCTCTGTCTCAAAAATATGTAAACATTACAAAAATTTTTAAATCCCCTTCACTCCATAAACTATCCCCATAGACTCCTGTCTTTTCTCCCTCTCGCATAGATGTGGGTCTATGTCTTACATATAAACAGATGATAGATGATAGATAGATAGATGATAGATAGATAGATAGATAGATAGATAGATAGATAGATAGATATAGACGATAGATAGATAGATAGATAGATAGAAAATTACATCAGAAATTCCTCACTCTTTCATAACTACCCTGACTTACACAAAAGGGCCCAGACCCACCTTTTGAGGGAACTGGAGGCTGAGAAAGCATGAGGAATGAATAATGTCAGAACACATAGTGGGGCAGAGAGGAGGCTCTGAATACTAACAAATCTTAATAGTTTTTCCTTTTTTTTTTAAATTTTTTTTTCAACGTTTATTTATTTTTGGGACAGAGAGAGACAGAGCATGAACGGGGGAGGGGCAGAGAGAGAGGGAGACACAGAATCGGAAACAGGCTCCAGGCTCCGAGCCATCAGCCCAGAGCCCGACGCGGGGCTCGAACTCACGGACCGTGAGATCGTGACCTGGCCGAAGTCGGACGCTTAACTGACTGCGCCACCCAGGCGCCCCTAGTTTTTCCTTTTAAACTTAAAACTTTCAAGTATTGTCTGTGTGTGCTCCTATGCTGATTCACTAGATCTGGGATGAGGTCTTATGCATGCCTCTGCCTAAGAAGCCCTAGGGTGAGAGCAGTCTCTGCGGTAACTGTGTTCTACTCTACCGTAACCCTGGAATGGCCTTAGTTGAACTAATGAACTGGTACACAATTAGAGACTTGTGACAAAGACACAAAAAATGCAAGAACATTCATCGCATTGACATATTCAGAGTCACTTGTATATATCGGAGAAGAACCTCACAGAAGAGCAGGGAAGAGTGTGCTGGGACTCCATCGTTCTCTTCCCCTGGCTGAGGGCTTGGGGAGTGGACAGCAACACACCTGGCTGATCAGCCCTGGTCAATAAGAGAATCGAGAATAGAAAATGTGGGTAGAAATTTCCAGCCCTCCTTTCAATCCCATCCCAAGAAAAGAGAGTTCCTATGTGGATTAGATCCAATTGGGTCATGATCCAAGAATGTAGTCTTGGTCAAAACATTCTTCCTTTCACGGACCATGCTCTCTGACATCTGACATCCCCCTTCAGTTTGCGTCTCTGTCTTGTCAACATATTCATCTGCTGCTATTTCTAAGAGGAGGAAGCTCACCTTCCTCACTAGTTTTAGAAGCCAAGCAAGAAACAGATAGGGTGTAAGAGCAAGGGAAATCTGGGACAGCTACCTAGGACTCTTAAGACATGTTGCTGGAGATGGTTTACCCTATGCTGGGCTTTCTCAGTTCTGTGCAGACCAGAATAATTAAGTGTTAACCATGTAGAGTCCAACCCATCCAAATGACCTGGGTGTTCCCCAACCCCACTCAGCAGGAGGGCCTGGGGAACTATCACCCCTAGTTCCTGAGCCAATTGGGACCATTGGAGGGGCCACCGAGACAGCTTTACCAGTGAGGTAGGGACTATAATCAGTTTTGTGGTCATAGATCTGATGTCTTTGTGCCTGAGGTGTGTCCTCAGCACCAAGAACTTGGTGAACCATTGGCTCCCTCACCCACACAAATATATAAACCTGGGGATCCTGAGCCCATACCAACTGGCTGACCATCTCCTTCCTATGTGGGACGGCATTCCCATGTTGCCACGTACCAACGGATCTCCTGATTCGAATCAGACTGAAACTCCAGGCCAGGATGCTGTCAGCCAGCCTGACATTGAATATCTTAGACTGGGGTCCTCATTCCTAAGAACCAACACTCTGAATATTGATGTCTACACAGTCAAACCCAGAATCAGATTTCTCCCCGCCCATTCACATACAACCCCTGCTACTGGCTTCCTTCACCTCTTCCACCACCCAGCAGTTAAAGTGGGGACCACTCAGAGACACTCAGTTCGCCCAGATAGAAGAAAGTCCCCCAGAAAGCCACAGATCATTCATTTCTGACCCTTCCAACATTTACGCTTCCTTCTCTTCATCCCAGGAGCCAGAGCCATCAAGCTGCCCAGATGGAAGGTTTCTCCTAGACGCGTCCTATGGAGTGCAGCCTCGCATGGGGAAGCTGACACAATGTCTTCAAACATTTTTAATTGCCCTGTCAAACTGACAATTATAGGCCTAATTATTGAGGAGACAATACCAGATACACTGACTGAATCAAGTGTCAACTGAGTTTTTATGTAATTATGCAATTTAATGAATTGAAGGCTGCAGTAATGGACGATTGCTGGTTAATTAGGAACTCCCTTTATGCTAATAATGCCATTTATTTTCGACTCGTGGTATTTATTTTCAGCGTCTAAAGCATTGGACACATCTTCCTCTGACACTGGCATGTTGAGTGTTTTTCAGAGGGTTTGGCTGCCACTTGTGCTATTTATAGGCAGCAGATTTCTTCCATTCAATGAGTGAAGAGCTCCTGTTATATTAGAAGCAGCTCATTTTAGACCTAAATTTTAATAATGCTGCTGCTGGGTGAGGTTCTGTGTCTTCCTTCTCCTGAGATCTAAGAGAGAGAAATGTCAGAGGCTATGGCAGACGGTCCTCAGGGTGCAGCTCCATCAAGGTCAACTTACGCAAAGGGGCAAGAGTTATCCTTTTGTGCTTTATTCTGATTCCCTGGCCCTCCGTATCGCCACTGCCTTCCTAGCACATTTCATGACTCGAAAACAAGGTATAAAGCAATCGTTTTCAACCGGGGGCTATTTGGGCCCCCAGGGGACACTTGGCAATGCCTGGAGACGTGTCTGGTAGTCAAAGCTGGGAGCTTGCTAATGGCATCTAGTGGGTAGAGACCAGGGCTGCTCCCTAACATCCTATAGTGCACAGGACAGCCCCACCACAAAGAATTGTCTTGCTCCAAATATCAACAGGGCTGAGGTTGAGAAACCCTAGCACAGAGTATCAGTAATCAAGAGGCAAGTGGATTTTCGCCACGCCAGCTTCACAGAGGAAAACAAATATTTCGCAGCATCTAAAACATGATAGAACTGTCAAGAGTATGTGAAGCCGGCTCCACAAATTGTGAAACATGAGCCGCCGTTATGTTTGCTCTGCCACAGTAGGGAGACTCGGGGATTTTTTTCCTCTCTCTTTATGAAAATAGAAAAGTGACGAGCACGTTCTCTTGGAAGAAGCCAGGGTCCTCGCCTTACCCTTTGGTCTCCAAACCCCCACCAACACAGACTTTGTCCGTGACAAAGTTGTTTGTGGGCTGGAGCAAAAAGAGAACACAAAGGATGAATAGGGTCAGATTTTCATAATGCTAAATCCAGCCAGTTTTTCATTTTAAGACTTTCTCTTTCCTGCTTTTCCAGAAGACACCTTGGGTTTTTGCCTGGACAACATCCTTTTCCTCTCACTTTTTTTTTTTTTTTAATGAATGAATTATCCCTCATTCGTTTTCAGTCTGTTGGCTTGGATGGTGTTGCACTCATTCCTACAGTCCACGGCGGGTATAAGGTCCAAGTTCTCAGCCAGCTGTGAGAGACCCAGGAGTCAGCATGGGACTATTGATGGGGTAAATGGATCCTACTCTTGTCTGCTGGGATGGGGCTGGGAACCATGCAAACCTGGAGCTGACTGAAGCCATCTTCCTACCCCAAGGATAAAACTTGCCCAAGTGTGTAATCAGCACAAGGAAGGAAAAGAAGAAGGAGGAGGAGAAGAGGAAAGAGAAAGAGAAAATTAATCATATCATCATATCATATCATCATCTGAGATTTTGTTCCAGCCATTTCTATAGCCTGACAATTGCCCAACTCCTCAATATCATGGATCAACGAATTAACCTCTGGTTTGAGCATCACCTCCTCATTCTCCTTTGGCCCCTCCTCCCTTGCTGAGCCCCTAAACGCATTGCTCCTTGGGGTTCTACCCCAGGTCCTCCTTTGTCCCCACTCTTCCCCTTCTTCAGTGAGCTTCTGTCCTCACCTCTTTCCTCAGCTACCATCCATGTGTTGAGAACTCTCTATCTCGTCTCCTTAGGTTTCATCTCTATCCAAACGTCACCACTGCCTATGAGACATCTCCCCCGGAAGTCCCACCAACACACAAAGCCCACCCAACTGCTGACCCTCACCTTCCCCTCCACCCTTTCTTCCCCTGCAGTTGTTGTCATATGGATAGCAATAACATCCACCAGCGATCTGGACCCAGATCAAGAAATGGGTGCCCTCCTCCCTGAAATCTTCCCTTTTTCTCCCCTATGCTGTCCTGACTCCGCCATCACTTTGCCTTTGGCTCCCTCACCTCTATCCCTCCCTTACTCCTTTATAGATCATATTCTTCACCAAATACACATTCACACACACACACACACCACGCTGCCAGCTCTGTTGTGACGCCTTCTTATCCCCTCTTCCTGGAAGCCTTCCCAGGCTGCCTGGCATGAGTTGGGTGTCCCTCCATTATACTCCCAGCACACATCTCTTTTCATTGAAATTATTTACTTAGATATTAACTACAGTCCCTGAGCTTCCTATATAGCAAGCAGTTTACCCAAATCATCCTTAATACTCATGGCATTTCCTCAAAGGAAGGCGTTATTATGTCCATCCTAGATTAGAGAGCTTGAATCAGTTGCTCAAAGTCAGGAGCCAGGGGAGAAGCAGGACTAGGATCTGAGCCGGGCAGATCTGGCCGCAAATCCAGGCAGGTATGGACCACAACCCCACCTGCTGTTCAGTCTCCCAACTTGAAAAATTGGGTCTCTGTGGAGTCTGTGACTGCCATCTCTGTGGAATCTGTCCCCGCCAGCCAGGAATGCTGGGTGTCAGTGAATGGGTGTCAGTGAACGCCGGGACTGGTTTAATTAATCAAAGAATGAATGAATATTGTGCTTTGTTTTTTCTTCGGCAAAAGGCAGGGTTGGGTCACAGTTAATTTTCAAATCCTGTGACACGGTAATTCTAACAAACCCTATCCAGTTAATAACCTGCAACAATAAGTGACTCATCTGTTTCTGTCCTTGTATCAGTCATTTTCCATCTAAAAGCAGCTTGATCATGTGCAGTTTGCATTGTCCAAGGAGAGATGCAAAGTGAATCAAGCTCTTAGAAATCACTTTCTCTGCCTTCATTCCTTCCCACCTCAAAAGTCTTGGTCAATGAAACAGATGGCACTCAAAGTTCCAAATCACCTGGCCCTCCTCTTTCTAATACCTCATCCTTCTTAAAAAAAAAAAAAAAAACAAAAAAAAAAAAACAAAAAAAAAACACAGAGAACCAAAAAAAAAAAAAAACACAAAAAACTATATCTATGACAAAAACTGTAGAAAAATGATGTCTGCTGGCTAGATTGGCACTGTCTTCTTTTCTAACAGCAGATTCGAAGCAGAGCTAATGAGCTGGGTTCAGACCAGAAAAGAGAATTCGAATTGCATGGTTTGCACCTTCTCAGAGTGAGGGTGACAATTATGATATATTTCATGTTAATAACCTGAATGGATCCAAGTGCAAAGCATGCTGGGATTTCAGCAGCATGGGTTGGTGGGAAGTGGAGAAGCCCAAGGTGGATGGGTTGGGGAGTTCCAGAGATAGGTAAAACCCTAGTGCTTCTCCCAAGGACATTGACCGTGGTACAAACACACACAGACCAAAGTTCCCTACTGTCTGGGGCTCTAGTCCAGCCAAGCATCAAATCCAAGAATGTCCATGGTGATTAGTGGATAAAGGCAGCAGGATCCCGGGTGACAAGTGGCACTTAAAGTCTGGTGTGGGGGAGAGGATTGTAATTCCTGTTCATTCATGGCACAACTTTGGTAAATGGCAAAGAGAACAGGAAACAGAGTCCTACATCCTAGGTGGAAGAGGCTGGTAAAATCCAGAGAGAATCCAAATAGCAGAACCAAAGTCAGAGGGATGAACGAACAGGGTAGCATCGCAGTCCAGCAGACAAGCAAAGAAACGGTCAGAAAAATAAGGTCAAGGTGGCAGAGCAGGGGTCGAGGAAGGCAGGGCAAGGGTGGTAAACACCAGTGCCCATGGAGGACAGGGAAGGAGTCTCAGTGAGTCAGGGAGCCCAGCGGAAACTGGTGACCTGGGAAGTCCATGTCCCCAGTAAGGGACCAGCTGCTACTCAGCACCAGCCCACTGTTGGCACATGGGACTAGGACTCCAACCTTCCCAGGTCTTCCGGTTTTTCAAGAGAAGCCAGAAATCCAGAGTTTGTATGAATACCCCACACATTTGAAATGCTGACAACTGGTTTCACGTATTTTTTTTATTTATTTATTTATTTATTTATTTATTTATTTATTTTAATATATGAAATTTATTGTCAAATTGGTTTCCATACAACACCCAGTGCTCATCCCAAAAGGTGTCCTCTTCAATACCCATCACCTACCCTACCCTCCCTCCCACCACCCATCAGCCCTCAGTTTGTCCTCAGTTTTTAAGAGTCTCTTATGCTTTGTCTCTCTCCCACTCTAACCTCTTTTTTTTTCCTTTCCCCTCCCCCATGGGTTTCTGTTAAGTTTCTCAGGATCCACATAAGAATGAAAACATATGGTATCTGTCTTTCTCCGTATGGCTTATTTCACTTAGCATCACATTCTCCAGTTCCATCCACGTTGCTACAAAGGGCCATATTTCATTCTTTCTCATTGCCATGTAGTACTCCATTGTGTATATAAACCACAATTTCTTTATCCATTCATCAGTTGATGGACATTTAGGCTCTTTCCACAACTTGGCTATTGTTGAGAATGCTGCTATAAACATTGGGGTACAAGTGCCCCTATGCATCAGTACTCTTGTATCCCTTGGGTCAATTCCTAGCAGTGCTATTGCTGGGTCATAGGGTAGGTCTATTTTTCATTTTCTGAGGAACCTCCACACTGTTTTCCAGAGTGGCTGCACCAGTCTGCATTCCCACCAACAGTGCAAGAGGGTTCCCGTTTCTCCACATCCTCTCCAGCATCTATAGTCTCCTGGTTTGTTCATTTTGGCCACTCTGACTGGCGTGAGGTGATATCTGAGTGTCGTTTTGATTTGTATTTCCCTGATGAGGAGCGACGCTGAGCATCTTTTCACATGCCTGTTGGCCATCTGGATGTCTTCTTTAGAGAAGTGTCTATTCATGTTTTCTGCCCATTTCTTCACTGGATTATTTGTTTTTTGGGTGTGGAGTTTGGTGAGCTCTTTATAGATTTTGGATACTAGCCCTTTGTCTGATATGTCATTTGCAAATATCTTTTCCCTTCCATTGGTTGCCTTTTAGTTTTGTTGATTGTTTCCTTTGCGTGCAGAAGTTTTTATCTTCATGAGGTCCCAATCGTTCATTTTTGCTTTTAATTCCCTTGTCTTTGGGGATGTGTCAAAAAGAAATTGTTGTGGCTGAGGTCAGAGAGGCCTTTTCCTGCTTTTTCCTCTAGGGGTTTGATGGTTTCCCGTCTCACATTCAGGTCCTTTATCCATTTTGAGTTTATTTTTGTGAATGGTGTGAGAAAGTGGTCTAGTTTCAACCTTCTGCATGTTGCTGTCCAGTTCTCCCAGCACCATTTGTTAAATAGACTGTCTTTTTCCAATTGGATATTCTTTCCTGCTTTGTCAAAGATTAGTTGGCCATACTTTTGTGGGTCTAGTTCTGGGGTATCTATTCTATTCCACTGGTCTATGTGTCTGTTTTTGTGCCAATACCATGCTATCTTGATGATTACAGCTTTGTAGTAGAGGCTAAAGTCTGGGATTGTGATGCCTCCTGCTTTGGTCTTCTTCTTCAAAATTATTTTGGCTATTCGGGGCCTTTTGTGGTTCCATATGAATTTTAGGATTGCTTGTTCTAGCTTTGAGAAGAATGCCGGTGCAATTTTGATTGGGATTGCATTGAATATGTAGATAGCTTTGGGTAGTATTGACATTTTAACAATATTTATTCTTCCAACCCATGAGCCTGGAATGTTTTTCCATTTCTTTATATCTTCTTCAATTTCCTTCATAAGCTTTCCATAGTTTTCAGCATACAGATCTTTTACACCTTTGGTTAGATTTATTCCTAGGTATTTTATGCTTCTTGGTGCAATTGTGAAGGGGATCAGTTTCATTATTTGTCTTTCTGTTGCTTCATTACTAGTGTATAGGAATGCAACTGATTTCTGTACATTGATTTTGTATCCTGCAACTTTGCTGAATTCATGTATCAATTCTAGCAGACTTTTGCTGGAGTCTATCGGGTTTTCTATGTATGATATCATGTCATCTGCAAAAAGTGGTTTCACGTATTTTAAGACACTTTGTAGACCAAACAAAACTGTTTGTAGGCTAAATATGAAGCCACAGGCTCCCTGTTAGAGACTTTGGCACCAAGGGCTGGTAGGAGCCCAGGGCTGCCCCCAGAACAGGAATATCAGCTCCACAGCGACAGCACCCGTATCAGAAGTGACCCCTGCTAATAACTAAGGATTCGATGGCTAGGCTCTACTTCGGGTACGAGGGCCACGAGCATCTTCAGATGAATCTTTAACGACTTCAGACATGTAAGACAGGAGGGTAAGGCTCTCACTGAGTCCCAACCCACAGGGTTAAGGGGAGGGATACTGGGGAAACTGTACCGTGAACGCCAACACAGGAGGACTTGCTCTTGACTGCCTCTTAAAAATTACTAAATAACTGTAGAAGGTTCTGAAGGCTTCCACCTCCATCCCCTCACCACCCACCCCGGTCGCCACCTTTGAGCAGGCCCACGGGACCCCACTCGACACTGCCACGCAGGCATGCGCATCACTGCTCGCCCTTCTTGTGGAGGCACGTGGGCCCTGCCTCCTAGAGTCTGCTCCCCGGCACACCTATGTGCGTCCACATCCCGGTCTCAGAGCTGCTCCTGAGCCAGCCTCACACAGTAGTCGTCAAGCGTGAGGACCCTATCTTAGGGGCAGGGGGTTGACTAGACGGCTGACGCCAACGATCCTACGGATTGCAGAAGTTCTTGAAACAAGGGACTAGGTGTCATGTGATTTTCCAGGGACCCTAGGAGCAAATCCTAGGTTGCAATGTTGACTCTGTCAACCCTAAAGAATCTTCTGGATTTAACGATCTGGTTGGGCTGTTTCTCTCCCTCTCCGAGCAGTGTCTGAGCCAGGGGCATACAGCGTACTATTTTTAGGTATTTCTGCCTCCGGTTTCTGCATGAGTGAGTCCTCAAGTACCCGAGGGAAGATCCCACTTGAAAGAGGCTGAACTGATCCTTTCTGTAAAGGGTCAGAGACACTGGTGAGGCAACTACTGCTCTTCCCAGGACCGAATTTTACACGATCTGTTATAGGATAAGGTTCGTCTGTGAAGATGGGTCACTGTCACCCATCACCTACCTGGGCTCAGCCGACCTACAGACAGGGAAGAAGGGCCCTCAGGCAGCCAGATGCTGTCACGAGCCCATCTGTTCCCTCTAAGACTGCTTAGTCATGGGCTCCACAGAATTCGAACAAACTTCATTTTCTGATCTCCTTCGGAGCTCATAGAAGAGACTTTGGAGGTGGGGATCTAGGAGCGGCAGGTGACATTGACAGCGGGGGCCCACAGCAGAGAGGAAGAGCAAACAGCCATGTGGGACAGGTGGGAGACACACACACACACACACACACACACACACACACACAGTTTCTCTGGTTCCCAACCACACGGCAAGAGGGCGACAGAACAGGAGAAGTGCCCTCCAGCCTGAGACACAAGCTATGGCCCCAGTGACAAGGGCACAAGCAAGCAACTTACAGCAAGTGCGGAAACCACGCCCACACCTCTACCACACACACGCTGGGGGCCTGTCATCAGAGGCCAAATCTTGAGCTCCTGTCAGGCCCAGGACATGCCAAGTAGCAATAGTAAGAGTCTCCTGCCTCCGTTTACACCACCCTCGTCCGAGCCCCGTCCCCCAGGGGGGACGGGAACTGACACTATCCCCTGCTCCTGATGCACCAAGTAGAACGTCTCACACTCCCGTCCACACAGTCCTGCTGTCTTCTCGACGCCCAAGTCCTAAGGGGATGCGGTCCCATGCCCCCCCCTTCCTCGCCAGAGAGCTGAAAAGCTCCCAAGTGAAATCCTTCACAAGAATTGAAAACAGGTGGTACAAACAGCACCTGACGGGAGGAATTCTTGAGACAGGACCCAGGAAACGTGTTGATCATAACCTTTCCAGAAGCAGAGTCAGAAGGAGAACTTTCTGTTTCCAATTATACAAAGTGACAGGAGGAAAATTCTGGCAAGCATTGTCTAACTGCTTCTCTGTTCAGCTCCCTACGTCTGAGGGCACGCCAGACCTTCGAGAATACACCCCGTGTTCTCATCTGCCTTAGCTGCTGCTACCTGAGTCAGAAAGTTGGAGGTCACGAGTTGCATGCCACTGGAATTGTGTGAGCAGAGTCAGGACAACTCCTTGCCAAGGCAGGGTGATCGTGTGGGCTTGGGGTGTGGCACTGTTCCCAGTCAGAGGTTCTCAAACAGGGCCGTGCACCAGAGCCTTCTGGAAGATGTGATATTTCCAAGCTACACATCAGAATCTCTGGGAGTGTGTGTGATATTTTATGCTTCTCAAGCAATTCTGTTGGAGCTGGTCCTTGGACCAGAATTCGAGACTCCTTCCCTTGGGTGATTCCTAAATTTTTCTTTCAACCTGGCTATGCCGTGCGTTGAGTCACTGTGTGACTTGTACTCAGTCGAACCATGGGAGATTGATTTTCGAAGGCAACACCCTGTGATTCAATATGTTCCTAGGCTGAAACGCGGAGATGCCCTCCTTTGCAAAACAAAGGATGTTGGACTAGATCACTGGGTCTCACACACTGTGTTAGGCATGGAACCCCTTCTTCAAACAAAACCAGAGGTCAACCATTTCCAGAAAAATTTAAGAGATGATAACTTGAAAACCCCCTCTTGGAATCAAACACCTAGAAATCAGGGATAAATATGATAAACATCCTTTTAAATGCATGCCTCGCTCACAAAAAAGTACAAGGAGTCCCTGGGGAGGTGGGGGGGGGAGCAGTGCAAGTGAGGAGGGGAGACAAGAGCTGAGATGATACCGCCTTTGTTCATGGAATGTATGGCCTGTGTGATGATCAGAGAGGATGTGTTCGTGCATGTGGAGGAACTGAAGATAAGGTCTGGGACACAGGAAGGGAGGGGACTGGGCCATAGATGTATGCTAAAATAGGAGAGGTCGAGGGGCTACATCCCAGAGAAGACACGAACCAGAACGATAGTACCACCAGCACAGGGAGATGACAAGGAAGCTTCCGTGAGGAACCTCACAGAGGATTAGGTCTGAGTTTGCCCCGGACTCCCCTGATCAATGAACATTAAAACCAGCCCCGAGTTGTTGCTATCCCCTGGGCAACCTGAAAGGAGCAAAAATAATATTGCTCTGGGCAGACATGCCACCACACTAGACCACACAGGATTCCCACGGATGAAGCTCTACTGAAGATAAGTTCCCAACCCAACAATCACAGTATGAAGAGGAAACAACGCACCATAAGCGACAGCCAGAAGACACTAGAACCACCAAGATTCGATATGCAATAGTAGATTGGTGCAACCACCAGAGAAAAATGGCTCTACGAAAATAGAGCTACCATATGACCCAGCAATTTCACTTCTGGGTGTATATCCGAAGGAAATAAAATCACTCTCTCAAGAAGACATCTGTCTGCACCTCCCAATATTCACGGCAGCAGTATTTATAGTAGCCAAGCCATGGAAACAACCTAAGTGTCTAACGAGGAATGAATAAAGAAAGTGTGACACACACACACACACACACACACTGAAATATTATTCACCCACAAAAAGATGAAATCCAGCCATTTGCGACAACATGGATGGAACTTTAGGGCATTATGCTAAGGAGAACAGGACAGAGAAAGACAAATCCTGTATGATCTCATTTATGTCTGTAATCTAGAAAATCCAAACTCCTAGATACAGAGGACGGATTGGTGCTTGCCAGAGGCAGGGGGTGGAGGAAATGGATGCAGGTGCTTCAAAGGTAAAAACTTTGAGTTATAAGATAAATAGGTTATGGGGAAGCAATGCACGGCACGGTGACTCCAGCTACAACCCTGCATCATCGTGTACTTGAAAATTGCTAAGAGAGTGAACCTTAACAGTTTCCACTGCAAGAAAAAAAAACCTGTACCTATGTGAGCGATGGATGTTAAGGAAACTTAATGTGGTGATTATTTTACAATCAAACCATTATGTTGCCCACCTTGGACTCATACAATATTACGTGTCAATTACATCGCAATAAAACTGGAAACAGTTTACAACGAAAGTAGTAGGAAAGCATTAGGTGCCCAAGAACTTTAGATCACAGATCTTTGCGACGAAAACTATCAGAGGGCTGACACCTCATCCCAGTGTGTGTACCTCAGATACAGGAAGAGTTAGCTAAGTAAAAAGGGGAGGGGTCCCCCAAGGCACCTGAGCGCTCCCCCGGGCACAAGGAGCATGCCACCGCGTGACAGGGAGCCTAAGAACTGCCATCTCCCGCGAGGAGCATAGGCTGCAAACATGATCTCCCTCTGGCTCTCTCTCCTTCCCTTCTTTTCTTTCCCCCTGCCTCGCAAAGAGGTACCGATGATTGTTAGTCATCCTGAGACCTGTTTTACCTCCCTCCTCTGCCCTTTAGTCTCTATAACTCGGGGAAGGTCTCTTCAACTTCCTCAGTTTCCTCATCTGTAAAATGGGTATGTCTTACCCCGGGGGGGGGGGGGGAGGGGGGCGTACCAGTGGGAAACAATAAAGTTCAGCTGAGTCTGAAAGAGAGTGATTTTTTTTTTAAGGCGGAAAGGATGGTGACCACAGTGTGGGTCATCTGCCCCCTGCCCCACCCACCCATTGTGGTCCACACTTTACTCTTCTTTGCTCTGCCCTGTGGCCCAGGAGGCTGTCCCCTGGGACTGCCTCTCCCTGCTCCCTTTCCCCCACCCCCACCTTCCAGTTAGGAAGACAGCAAAGTCGGGGTTGGGGCACGCCCTCTCCTCTTCCTCCTGGACCCGTCCCACTACAACTATACTCTATGGCTCCTCCTCGACTCTAGACCTTTCTGGGCTCCCGTTTGTGTCTTCCTCCATGTGTGCCTTCAATGCTAGGAGTTCTCACTGCAGCGAGCGCTGGCTGCCTCCCCAGCCCAGCCCTGCTTGCACCTGCTTTGAAACTCCGTCCTTCCCATCATTGTGTGCCCCCCAATGAGCTAGGTGTCCTGCTCTCTCCTGACTGAGCTGACCCTTCAGAATGAAGCTAGGTCCTTCTCCTCCAGAGAAGAGAAACCCGCTTGTCTGTAGACGTGCATTTATTTAGACTATTGTACCTGCCCGGTTCAGTTGCTTAACCTTACTGGGTCTCAGTTTTTGCCTCTGCAAAATGGCCATAAATATCTCATCTCTTTCACTCACAAAGGGAAAATCTGAATATCCCTGAAAACACCCCCAATTAAAAAGAAATGTTTCCCGGGGGCACCTGGGTGGCTCAGTCGGTTAAGCATTCTGACTCTTGATTTCAGCTCAGGTCGTGATCTCACGGTTCGTGAGTTCGAGTCTCACGTAGGGCTTTGCACTGACAGCATGGAGCCTG
Organism: Prionailurus viverrinus; assembly: GCF_022837055.1. NCBI lineage: Eukaryota > Metazoa > Chordata > Mammalia > Carnivora > Felidae > Prionailurus > Prionailurus viverrinus. The sequence continues at coordinate 20,742,862 of NC_062576.1, read as the reverse complement.
CTTGAGATTCTTTCTCTCCCTTTCTCTCTGCCCCTCTCCTCCACTCATGTTCTCTCTCTCTCCTCTCTCTCTCTCTCTCTCTCTCTCTCTCAAAATAAATGAATAAACAAAAAGCAAAACCAAACAAACAAAAAAGAAATGTTTCCTACTGGAAAGGGAACTTCAGTCCCACATCTTTGTGGGTTCCTGTCCTATCAAGTTCGGAGGACAGAGAGAGGAGAGGAAGAATTTGTAGCTTTTGAAAAAGAATATTTTGAAAGACTGAAGCTTCTTAATTCTTCATTGTGGAGAGAAAATTGGGCCCTAAATTATTTATCGCATTTTAAATTCACTGACAGAAGCAGTTTTGAAAACTTTGCTGTCCTTTTTTGAAAATAATTAACCTACTTAAGTGTTTTAAATCTTTGAAAATATTTCCTATTAAATGGTAACACGAGGGGGGAATCATGTTGACGGGAACAGGCTATTCAGAGGGGAGGGGAGGTGAATCTAGGATCCTTTTCATCCAGGATCCTCGGGTAGGGGCCAGAGGGATACAGGCTCGTTCTGGCCTTGACCTCTTTACGGGGTCATTCTTATTCAGAACTGGTGAACCGTGGGGGAGAGACTGAGTTCAGTGGAAAGCAGTAGGACTCCTTAAAACCTGGATTCCAGGCGAAGCAAGCCCATTGGTTGCAAATGGAAAACCCAGCAGAAACCAGCGTGAGCAGAAAGATGACAAGTTCCTTTACCCAGAAGGCCCTTGGTAGGGCTGGCTTTAAGAAGCCCGTCAGTGCACCTGTTCCCCTGGCCACAGTGACTGCTTCAGAAATGTGCATGTGCGACCTGATCCAAGAAAATGAGGTATAACGCACCTTTGCCTCTGAAGGCAGCCTCCTGGGCTTCTGGAAGGGAAAAGGGGTGCGCGTTTGCCCCGGGACGTATTTCCCTGCCTCTCATCTCTCCACCCTTCTTCCCCTGAGAGAATCACACAGTTTCTTCTCGCAGGAACAAAACATCAGCTTTGTAGACCTTTGCATTTCTGTTGACTCTGCTTTGCGTGGTCGCTGGGGAAGCAGAGTGTTTCCCGAGCATCGGGAGGGACCTCTAAACGTAAAACAAGAATGAGTTGCACACCCTCACCGTACTCAGGCACAAGAAATACCGTCTCATTTCCCTTTGTCCCAGTCATCCAATTCAGCGGGACTCTGACCGCTCGCCTGGAAGGAAGCTCGGCCTCAGTGATCAACGGGGGCTCCTTGCCCAGCTCCCCGAAGGATCAGGCCAGCGACCGAATTTGTGCCAAATGAAAACGTGGGGTCTGCCGTTCAAAGGTTATCGAGAATTTTAAGATGGCGACAGAAATGCATTCGACCAAGCGCCAGGGTCTCGGTGAGGGGCTCTGCGTAAACGCACAGGTCGCAGGCCCGCAAGGCTGGCCTTGCCTAAATGTGGGTTCCTTTGGCAACTCCTCGTGGCCCCTCGAAGCTGTCCGTCCATACACCTCAGCGTCTCAGCCCAGTGCCCCTTGATCAACCACGTGGCCATTCTGCATCTCAGTCGGCCACTTCCCAAGGGAACTGCTAGGAGTCAGCGTTCAAGGTTCTGATGCAGCCGACCCCCAAACCCTGTCCCCAGCCCACATCTTTGGGAAACGCTCTCCCGACTGAGGTCGCTTCTGTCTCCACACCCCAGGCACCCCTGCGGCTCCCCGCTCTACCCTTGGGCAGAAGAAGCCCCAGGTTGCTCAGACTCAATTAAAAGTGTCCTTGCACCTCAATTTTGAGGAGAAGGGAGGCAGGTAATCTTCATTTTTTCTTTCACAGCAGCAAAAACATAAAGCACATAGTACTAGCTCAATACATTATCCTGCAGGGGAGTGACATGGTCAGATTTACGGCCTATAAAGATCTCTCTGGCCACAGTGTAGAAAATAGATTATGTGTGTGGGGTAGGGGTGGGGGAACCAAGAGGGAATGTGGAAATACCAAATAAGAAGCGGTTTCAGAGTCCGAGAGAGAAACAGCAACGGCCTGAAGCGCCAGTGCAGATAAACGGAAGTGGACACATCTGAAAGGTATTTAGAAGATCATGGCAGATATTAGCAGCTTCCTGCTCCAGGACCCACTGTCTCGATTACTAATAAAATCCCAAATAAGTCCTGGCCGGCAAGGTGGGTGTTGAAAAACGCTCACTTCCCAAACTTCCTTGCAGACGAGGGCTCTCACGCAATTTGGTCTTGGCTAATACACATGCGCCAGTGAAGTTTCCGGGTTTGAAAGGAAACAGGGGGCGCCTGGGTGGCTCGGTCAGTTCAGCGTCTGACTCTTGGTCTTGGCTCCGGTCACGAGCTCGCGGTTTGTGAGTTCGAGCCCCGCATCGGGCACCGTGCTGCCAATGGGGAGTCCGCTTGGGATTCTCTCTCCCTCTCTCCCTCTGCCCCTCCCCTGCTCTTTTCGCATTTTCCCTTCATGCTTGACCCTTTGTCCTGCCTGGAATCTGGGTGCTATTTCAGGAGGCGTGGCAGCCACATCGGGGCCACGAGGTAATAGGCCTAAGGCCAAATTCCATAAGCTGGGAATGGTAGAAAGACAAGGCAGAGAGAGCCTGAGATACGGATGGCATCACAGAACTGCTGAATAAGCCACAGGATGACTCCCTCCAGATTTCTGGCTCCTTGAGAAAAGGAAACCTCTCTTTTGTTTGGTCAGTGTAATTAAGCTTTCTATTACATGCTTTAAAATGCAATCTCTAATTAATCCAGATATGAACGCAGTAAGACTTAGGGTAAATTGTGGCAGGGGAATTCAGAAGTGGGCAGCAATGCCTCGGGAGGACCCCGGCCAAACCCACCGCACAGACTCCAAACCAACCGTAAAGCAACGTTAAGCCAAATGTGAAGCTCAGAGAAGCTGTAACATTTAACAGGGAGAGATATATTTAGGTCATAAACCTATTTCCTCCAAAATATTAAATCAACAGGAGGAGTGCCCTCCACCTCTCCAGGCCAGCGTGTTTATGATCAGAGAGGGGATTCTGATCCAAAGCTCTGGCAAAGAAAGTGGATTTACGCAAACGCCCGAGGGCGGCATCGCACCGGGCGTTTCACGGAGCACGGGGCTTCAGGGTTTGGAGTCATAAATATCTGGGTTCCAATCCCAGCTCTGTCATGCTAGTCGTGTGACCCTGAGAGTGAAGTGACCCTGCCAAATGACTTTACCACTCGAGACTCAGTTTCCTCACCTACAAAATGGGGCTTGTGACAGTGACATTCCACAGCATTGTCTTGAGAATGAAAACAGTTAATGCCTAACGAGTAACTAGCTGGATCTAGCACAGAGAAGCTCTCATAATAATTCAGATTCCCTAGGAGGTGCCTGGGCGGCTCAGTCGGTTAAGCCACCGACTTCAGCTTGGGTCATGATCTCACAGTTCATGGGTTCGAACCCCCGCGTCGGGCTCTGTGCTGACAGCTCGGCGTCTGGAGCCTGCTGGTTTGTGAGTTCTCCCTCTCTCTCTGCCCCTCCCCAGCTCGTGCTCTCTGTCTCCCTGTTTCTCTCTCTCTCTCTCTCTCCAAAATAAATAAAACATTTAAAAAAAATTAATTACGATTCCTTCCTTCCTTCCTTCTTTCCATTAGCTTCCTCCCCCTTTCCTAGATTTCTCCCCGTCCTCACCTACCGCTAAAGACTGAACTACCAAGGCAGAGCTCAAACCCTTCCGGGAATAAAAATGGCATTACCCCATTTTACAAAGAAACAAGACTCAGATAATTACAATGCAGACAAGGACCCAGGTCTTCTGCCTTCCAGCCTCATTATGCTCTGTCAGCCTCCGGAGGCTGCTTCTATTTAAAGCCTCCCCACTGACAGTTCAGAAGTCTGGGCTCAGATGGCAGATGCTGGGACAGAGCCCGAGGAGTGCAGAGGGGACCTGAAACCATGCACCGGGCTGCATTCCTGCCGGAAGGCTGCAAACCTTTGATTCCGTGTCTATTTTTGAAGGCTGGTGAGATACACCATGGCTCTTAGAGACGACCGGCTCGCCACCAAATCCATTGTTCCTCCCTCCCACGCACCAGGAATACTACAATTCCCAGACTCCCTTGCAGTGGGTGTGGTCATATGAAAAGGTAAGAGTCCGTCCAATGAGAGCAGACACGATGGGAGCCGCTTCCACGTCTGGTCCATAAAGCCTGCCAGGCTTGCCTCTCCATTCCCTTTTTTCCTTTCTGCAGGATGCTTAGGCGTGTTAGAAGACCCTAAGGGAAGGGGGAGCCAGAAGATGGAAACAGTCCGCGTCTCTGGATGGTTCTGGGCAGAGAAGCTGCCCGCGTGATCTGAACGCTTAAGCAGGACTGTCACATAAATGAAAACTACACGTCTGAGGTGTTGATTCGTGACACGTTTGGGGCTGTCCGTTACGGCAACGCATCCTAGTCCACCCTAGCTGTAGACTGGCACACCTATGCCAAACACTGAAATAGGCTGCCAACGTGGTCTTGGCTAGACCAGGGAGATTCTAATCTTCAGTCATTTTTTAACTTTTACGATTTTGATATTTTTGGTACCTTAAAAAATTGGCAATACTCGCACAAACTAAAGCGATCAGAATTACAAGTCTATGTGCGGTAAAAACTGAGTTTCCTTTCTCTGCCTAAGACCAGTGGTCCGGCTTCTCTTCCCCAGAAGCAACCACAGTAACTAAGTTCTTGGATATTCTTTTAGAAATGTTATCTATCTATCTATCTATCTTTCCATCCATCTATCTATCCAGATCTAAATATATAACAGAGATCACCGATCTTCTTGGTGTCTAATATATATGTTGGATTGTATATATAAAATTAAAAACAATTTTTTTTAATTTATTTATTTATTTTGAGGAAGAGAAAGAGAGCACAAGCAGGGGAGGGGCAGAGGGAGAGAGAGAATCCCAAGCAGGCTCTGCACTGTCTATGTGGAGCCCGACACAGGGCTCAAACCCATGACACTGTGAGATCGTGACCTGAGCCGAAATCGAGAAATGGATACTTAACCGAGTCACCCAGCTGTCCCTGTGTGACTGTGGGTTTTGGACATCACCTTACTTCAGCACATAAAGAATTTTTAAATGGATGGACCACGGTCCATTGTTTGGATATACTGTTTATTATTTTAACAGCTTTCTTACTAAGAGATCTTTATGTTGTGACACTTGGCTAGTTTGCCAAGACGTTGACATTGCAAACAACGCCAGAGTGAACATCCCAGCACATATACATCTTCATAAAAGTCCTAGAAAGACATTCCTGGGTCAGGTTCTCTGAGTATCATGTTTTCTGGTATTGTTTAGTATTTGTATTGGGATATAATTGGCACATAACGAATTTCACATATTTAGGGTATAGAGGTCGATAAGTCTGACATAGGCACACCTGTGAAACAAAGACAAGATAATGAATAGACCCTATGCTTCCAAAAGTCTCCTCATCCCCTTCGTAACCCCTCTGACACCCATTCCCAAAGCACCACTGGTTTGCTTGCTGGCAAAATAGACTAATTTGCACTTTCCATAACTTTATGGAAATAGGATCACGAAGTATGAACTCTTTTCTGCCTGCCTGCCTTCACTTAATGCAATTATTGTTATTTTTTTAAAAATGCTTGTTTACTTTGAGAGAGAGAACACACACACAGGCACCCACATGAGTGAGGGAGGGGCAGAGAGAGAGGGAGGGAGAATCCCAAGCAGGCTCCGTGCTGTCAGCACAGAGCCCAACTCGGGGCTCAATCTCATGAACCGGGAGATCACGACCTGAGCCGAAATCAAGAGGCAGGTGCTTAACCGACTCAGTCACCCAGGCACCGCTATGCAATTATTTTTAAATTAATCTGTATGGTTGCATGTGGCAATAGCTCATTTCCTTTTTATTGTCAAATAGTATTCCGTTATATGGGTATACCACAATTTGTTTATCCTTTCCCCTGATGGTGGACATGTGGTTTATTTCCAGCTTATGGCTATAACGAATATGTAATGAATGCTTGCGGAAAAGCCTGTATATGGGCACGTGCTTGTTAGGACGTACACAGGAATGTAACGAGCTCATGATTACTGGCTCATTTATTTTCCTCTCTGAATTGTGTCTGTGTGTTTATTCCACATCGAGTCCCTTTTCATCGTGTGATTTGCAACTCCTTCCTTCTGACATGTGGCTTGCCTTCTCACCGTCTTAACAATGTCTTTCAAAAAGCAGACGCTCAAATTTATGGAGTCCCCTCATCGATTACTTACTTTTAGGGACAGTGCTTTTGGTATCATGTCTAAGAAATATTGCCTAACCCAAGATCACCAATTTCCTCAGACATTTTCCTTAGGGGGTTTTATAGTTTCAGGTTTTCCGTTTAAGAGTGCGACCCACTTTGAGTTAACGTCTGTGCAAGGCATACGTTATGTATGGAAATTCACTTTTTACTATGAATATCCAACTGTTCCACCGCCATTCGTTGAGTAGATACATATCCTTCCCCTGAAACTGCTGTTCCATATTCAACTGACTACGTACGTGGTCGGGTGTTTCTGGAGTCTCTATTCTCTTTCGTTGGTCTATTTGTCAATCTTCATGTCAGTGTCACAGTATCATGATTACTGTAACTTTATGATAAGTCTTAGAATCAAATAGTGTAAGTTCTCTAACTTTGTTCTTCTTTTTCAAAGTCATTTTGGCTACTATGGGTCATTTGTATTTCCATATAAATTTTAGAATCAACTTGAGTATTTTTCTCTCTCTCAAAACAAAACAAAACAAAACCTCAGCTTGCTGGGATTTGACTAATCTATATATAAATCAATTTGGGGGGCAATTGACATTTTGGAAATATTGAGTCTTGGGATCCTCAAACAGGGTAAGCGCTTCGTTTTTTTAGATCTTCACTTTCTTTCAGTTACGTTTTGTACCTTTAAGTGTACAGGTCTTTCAAATATTTTGTCAGATTTATCCCAAAGCACTTCATATTTATACACTATTATATATGGTATTTTTTTTTTAATTTCTATTTCCAACTGTTTCATTGTGCATATACAGGGATACAGCTGGGTTTTGTGCATTTATCTTGTACCCTGCCGTGTATTAATTCTCACAGCCTTCCAGTCGTTTCTATAGGATTTTCATCATATATTTTCATGTCACCTGCAAGATGGTTTTACATCTTCCTGTTCACCATCAATGCCTTTTATTTCCTTTTCTTGCCTACTGTACCAAATAGAACTCCCAACACAATGTTGACTAGAAAAGGTAGGAGTGTATATCCTTACATGTTTCCTTATCTTAGGGGAAAAACACTCGACGTTTCCACTAGTAAGTATGATGTTAGCGATAGGTTTTGCATTAACACTTTTTATCAAAATGAGAGTTTCCTACCATTCCTGAGAGATTATCTTTTTTAAGGAATGGCTGTTGGGATTTATCAAAGCTTTCACTACATCTATTTAGATGAATGTATGATTTCTTTGTATAGACTATTAATGTACTAAATTCAATTGGGAGAATTTTGAATGTTAAGCCTGTCTTGCATTTCTGGGATAAACCCCATTAGGTCAAAATGTATTAGTCTTTTATACATGTTTAAATTCCGTTTTCTTTCTCTTTATTAAGAGTTTTGCGTGAGAGCTCACGAGAGGCATTGTTCTGCACTTTTTTTTCCATGTGATGCCTTTGCCTGGTTTTTGCATCGGGGTCATTTTGACCTTACAGAACGAGTTGGAATGTATTTCTTCCTCCTCTGTTTTCTAGAAGATCCTGAATAGAATTGATATCATTTCTTCATTAGATGTTTGATACAATTCACCAACTAAACCATCTGGGCCTGAAAGTTTCTTTGTTTGTATTCCAAATTCAATTTCTTTGAGAGATTTAAGATGATTCCCATGATGTGTTTTTTTTTTCTAAAGTGAGAGATTTGCTAGTTCGTGTCTTTCGAAGAATTTTCCATTGCACCCGAGCTGTCAAATCTGTCAACATTTGTTTATCTGTGTCTTTACTGTCTTCTCAGTAACTGTAAACTCTATAGCGATTCTGTACCTCCACCTTCTTCGTTCTTTTTTTATTATTTTTTAAAAATATTTTAATGTTTATTTTTGAGACACAGAGTGTCAATGGGGGAGGGGCAGAGAGAGGGGGAAACAATCTGAAACAGGTTCCAGGTTCTGCACTCTCAGCACAGAGCTGGACGTGGGGCTCGAACTCACAAGGGTTGAGATCATGACCTGAGCTGAAGTCGGGAGCTTTGAGCCCCCAGGTGCCTTTGCACCTTCTTCATTCTTGATACCGGTGGTCGTACCTTCTCACATTCTGTCTGGGGCTTCATAATTTTCATCAGATATGGACGTTTTCTGCTCATTATTTTTGTACCTATTTCTCCATCCCCCTTCTTCTGCCCTTTGGGCACCCACTCCAACTAAATGTTTATTAGGGTGCTGTGCTCCATCTATTTTTTTTTTTCTAGCCCCTTTTCTCTCTTTGATTTTGGATAGTTTTCACTGCTAGGTCTTCAAGTTCATTTAGCTTTTATTCTACAAAATCTAATCGCTCTTAATTCCATCCAGGGGGTATATACGTCTACACACAAATATATATATTATTATTATTATATTATATTATATATTATATTATATATGTTATATAATATATTATATTATATATGTTATATAATATATATTATATATGTTATATGTTATATAATATATATTATATGTTATATAATATATAATATATATTATATATTATATTATATATAACTAATAATATTATATATTACTTTATTATTATTAATATATTGATATATTAATATATTTTTATAATTTTAAATTAAATTAAATTAAATTAAATTAATTTAATTTTAATTTTAATTCATATATAATTATATAATAATATATATTATATATTATATATATTATATATTATATTATTATTATAATATATTTTTATATATTTATATATATAATATATAATTATATATATATTTATATATAATTATAATATAATATTATATGTTATATTATTATTATATAATAATAATATATATAATATATATGATATATGATATATAATATAGTATATAATATATATTATTATTATTTATATAATATATTTATATTTATATATTATTATTTATTATTTATATAATAAGTAATATATATTATTATATAATAATATATATATAACAATATATAATAATATATATTATATAATAATAATAATATATAATAATATATATTATATAATAATAATATATAATAATATATATAATATAATATATATATATATATATATATATATTTCAGTCACAGTCCCCGTGGATTTTATCTCCAGAAGTTCAATCTGGGTCTTTTTTCAGGTTGCCGGATTTAGCAAATAAAAATTCAAGATGCAAAGTCATATTTGAATTTCAGATAAACAGTGGGTAATTTGTAGCATGCGTATGTTATACGCAGTATGTGGGGCATAGTTAGACACCTAAAAAAATTCGCTGATTTTCTGAAATTCAGACTTAACTGGGCATCTTGAATTTTATCTGGTTACCTGTCTTCTTCTATCTTACATATCTCCTGTTAATGTACCTAGTTTTTCTTTTGGTCCTTGATGATATGGAATGCAGCTACTATAATGCCTTTAATGTCCTTTTCTGTGATTTCTACCACGTGTTTCATTTCTTCGTAGGCTTTCATTGCCTGACATTCCCCCTCCTTATGGGTCGTGCTTTCCTACTTCTTTGCATTCCTGGCAATCTTGTTGCTGAATGCCAGACCGTTGTGGACTCTGTTGTTGAGTGCTGGATAGTTTTGTACTCTTATAAATATTCCTGAACTTTGTTCGGGGGTGCTATAAAGATTCTGTGGGACCATTTGAGTTTTGGGGGCTTTTAAACTCTGTGAGGCTGGACTGCTGAGTATTCTCTTTTTAGCCAATGCTTTGCGGTTTTGAGGAGGTTTTCCACTTTGGCTGGTGGGAACAGGAGCTATATCCAGCCCTCTGGAAACTCTAGTGACAGCTCCCCTGATCTTCCCCAGTGGTTCCTTCCTTGCTCTTAGGTGGTTTCCTGATACCCACATGCTGATCCTTAGACAACTGAAGACTTGGGGAAGGTCCTCTGCCCCCCCATCTCTCCTTCTCACTCCCTCTTTCTTTCTCTCACTCCATGAATCTCTCTCATTCAGCATTCTGCCCTGTGAACCCCACCAGGCAGTAACTTCTGTCCCCCTGCTCAGCCCTGTTTGCCCCAGTTACCCTATTTGGTTTCAAGGGACCCTCGCCTAAGGGTGCACACCCTGAGAGTCTCGGATCTCATCCGATAAGCTTTGGGCAAGGTCTGCCGCCCCCTGGATGGCACGGGAAGCATCTGCAATACAAGGGGATGGCTCCTGGGAAGTAGCAGAATGGCAGTCTTTCTCGGAGCTTTGCTAGAGAACCAAGGAATCAAGGGTCTGGAGAAGAGGTAGAAAGAATAAAGTGTCAGCACGCCCCAGTCAAGTGAGAGTCCAAAGAGAATAGGAGAGTGGTTGCCAGGAGGCAGAGAGGGAGGGACAGAGGTGGAGGTGTGAGGGCGGAGGCTGGGGTCCGGGAGGCTCGGACACGCCATATGACATGAATGCGAGGGTCAAGGGTCTGACAGGTGATCAGCACCCCTGCCGAGATGGAACAGCAGTGTCTCCTTGCCAAAGGCCACAGGGATGGATGGCCGGAGGATACAGGAAGGGGGGAGGAAGGAGGGTCAGATGATGGCTAGAAATCTGAGAATGCTTGCCCAATGTTTCAGTCCCCTGAGAACCCTATAGGTTTTGCCTGCCCAACACTTATCTCTCCACATGTCCTGGAAATGCCCTCTTGATCGGGGAGCCCCTCCCCCACTCCCACTGATGTAGTTCTGGAAACCCACTGCCAGTCTCTAAATGTGTGCATGCAATTCAACACATCCTCATCAGAGCCAAACTGGGGGGTTTTGCTGGAGCTATCAGAAAATATGCACCATTGGGCGCCCGGGTGGCTCAGTCGGTTCAACGTCCGACTTCGGCTCAGGTCATGATCTCGCAGTTGGTGAGTTCGAGCCCCGCGTCGGGCTCTGTGCTGACAGCACAGAGCCTGGAGCCTGCTCCAGATTCTGTCTCCCCTTCTCTCTGCCCCTCCCTGCCTCGTACTCTGTCTGTCTCAAAAATAAGTAAACATTTTTTAAAATAAAAAAAAAAAAAAGAAAATATGCACTATTTCTACAGAGGTTGCTAAGTTGGCAGATATAAATCAGCCATTGCAGACAAACCGCTTGGCACTCTGGGGTAGGGGCCTCCCTGATACCGAAATCAGAACAGAGGAAAGCATAGTCAAAGGAGAGAGGAAGCTTCCTGAGGACATTTCTGAACACCTGGATCCAACCATACCTGAATCGAGAACCCCTTAAATGTTTTATTTTAATGAGCCAGCGAGTTCCCCCTTTCAGATTAAGTATGTTTAATTCTTACAAGTAGAGAGTGGTATAGACGTAGTTTGGACATGTACCCCGCCCCCAGCCTCCGTCTTTGAGCAGGGAACTGGGATTTTTCAGCCGGACCCTCCCCCACCCTCCTTTCAGGTCTCTCCAGGATGAACTCACTCACCCTTGAAGGTGACTAGTCCCGCCAAGGAGTCTTATCTGATCAGGCAGGTTCCAGCCCAAGGACTGGACAGAGCACATGTCGCTGGGCCTCAGTCAGCTACTCAGGACTCCTGGGGAGGCTTTATCTCTTGCTCTGGGTCTCTGCGGATGTATTTGCTGGTCTCTATCCCCAAATTTTGCCTACAGATATTTTAATATAGCCATCTGTGTTTGAAAACTCAATGTTTCTTGCATGACAACCCGGATGTCTGATTTTTCTTAAAAGCACTGGAAAATGTACTTGCCAGCATCTACCTGGAGGTAAGGAGAAACTGCTCCTTCTGTAAGGTGAGGGTGCTCTCCAGTTCGCCACACTCCTCACTACTCCCTGTTGTCTTACACCCAGCCCACTTCCTTGGCTTTTCTCACTGTCTCGGCACCTGCATGAATTGAAGCCCATGAGGCCTTTAGAGAGAGAGATCTGAGCCCAGGCCTCCGAGGGCCACGGGCAGCTCATGTAGAAACAAGAAGATGGGAGAAGGACTATTCTGTAACGGGTATGCTCTGTATGCCCTCAAGGTGCCCAGCAGCGGCAACAATGACCTTAAAAGACAAAGCCCGGTGAGAGAGAGAGATGTATACACCCAGCCCAGGACCTCATCCTCTCCCACCCAGCCACCCAAAATGACAGCACAACTCTCTCAGGGCCCCCGAGACAAGGGCTCTGGAGAGAAGTTTGGAAGCCACTCCAGACACAAGCATGATATTTCTTGCAAGCCTCCTTTATCCCATAAAGGGATTTGCAAATATCATTTGCAAATATCTTCTCCCATTCTGGAGGTTGCTTTCCAGTTTTGTTGATGTTGCAAGCCTCCCATTTTCACTTAAACATTCGTCTAAGTTTGCATCCTACTTCTTAATATTAAAAAAAAAAGTTTCATAAAATTGAAACCCCAGTGAAGCGAACCTTGGTCATCTTGAAATTTCCTGTGTTCTCCTGACGCGTGGAGGTGAGCCCCAGAGTAGATGCGCCCCGCTTTGGGAGTGTACATAAAGTAGAGATAAGGAGTGTAGTGGGCAAGGTGAAAATTGTGTCTGCCAGACAATGTCCTACCCCAGGACCCTTGCACCGACTTGTCCCTTTGCCTGGAAGGGTCTTAGCCCAAATATCTGACCTCCTACGAGGCTCACTGGAACCATCTCACTTCCATGGCAACTGTCTCTTCTCTGTCTGTATCTGTTCCCCTGACTGCTTTTCTGATTGTATTATAAAACGTTATGTTTTTTAAGTTTATCTATTTATTTTGAGAGAGAGAGAGAGAGAGTGAGCATGCACCAGCACGAGCAGGGGAAGGGCAGAGAGAAAGAGGGACAAAGAGAGAATCCCAAGTAGGCTCCACACTGTCAGCACAGAGCCAGATGCCGGGCTCGAACCCAAGCTCCATGAGATCACGACCTGAGCTGAAATCAAGAGTCGGGCGCATAACAGACTGAGCCACCCAGGCCCCCCAGAAATGCTCTAACTCTAACGTTTAATGTCTATTGTTTATTTCCCCCACTGGGATATAAGTTCCACGAGAACGAGCCTTTTGGTCTGCCTTACTCATTATTGGTTCCCCGGCTCCCAAAATAGAAGCTGGCATACAGTAGGTGCTCAGTAAGTGTTTCCTGGAGGAATGAACGAAGGGACGGACAAGTGGATGGCATGTCCTCTCCCGGGGGGCCTCTCCAGCAGATCTGATAACAGTGTTACACATTGGTTTTGTCAGGGGAAAAAAAAGCCTGAAACGTAAAGCGCACTAGGGCTTTTGCAACCAGAGGACTGAAGGACCTGCGAAGAGCAGGGCAAAACTCATTTCGTGCTCCATCGTCCGAATGTCGTGGAGACGAGGCGCCACCTACCCGCGGTCCCGGCCCTTCTCCCACTGGCCCTGCTCCCGCACGGCTCCCTGGCACCGTCCACGGCCTATGCTCGCTGCCTTCCTCCAATTCCTGCCCCATGCAAGGCTGGGGCCAGAACGGGCGCCAAATCCCCTAGGGGTTTGCATTCCCTGGGCGCAGGACTCGGCGGACAAGCTCTGGTGTCCCGTGAACCCTCCTTGCGGGCAGAGGCCGGCGCCCCCTGCAGGCCACAGCGTGCAACGCTGTTGCTGGGCAGAGGCCATAGCAGGTCAGGATTTCTCTCCCGCACCCCAGGTCTGCAATCAACGTCACAGTACTTTCTTTGCCTAAAATCAAATGAAATCTGACTTTAATCCCCTGATCCCTACCCCCCCCCCCCCAGGCGGGAGGGAAATTCAATCTCAGTGTTATTGAAGCTCTCTTCAAGCGGATTCCTGGAGGGGCTCATGAGCAAAAGGGAACAAGTCCTTGACAAGGCTTCGGTGTGCCTAGCTCTGTGTCGGGCCGAGCCGGGCGGAGGAGGCGCCACCACAAGTGGAAAGTTCCCAGAACAGTTGGGGGGACCAGAGTGGCAGCCCATGCCACCATCTCGGGCTCCCCCAAAGGTCAGGGCTGCGCTGTGATGCTGGAAGGGACGCCTATGTCATTGTTCCAGGGCAATGAATGAGTTCATTCTCGAGTTCTCAGGGCCGGCTCAGGTGACCGGCTGGGTGACCACCCGTCCGTCTGTCCATCTGTTCAATCATCCGGCAGCCATGCACCGGGTCCCTACTCCGTGCCAGGCCCCACGCCACGCTAGACCCAGGGGCTCCATCCCCAAACAGACGCGGCCCCTGTCCAAGCAGAGGGCACAGGTGTGCAGGGAAACAGATCATAAGCAATCGGTCAAGTGGCCGGATCATCACAAACGGCAACAAATGCTTTCCGGGAAAAAAACAGGATGCTGTGTCAGAGGATAAATGGAGAAGTCAGGGCAGGCTAACTGAAGTCACACATGAGCTGACCTCCAAGACGTGACCAAAAGCGAGCGGGGCCGAGGGCAGGCGGACTCCCAGGCAGCCGGGCGGACGGAGCGATGTCCCGCGGCAGAGGGCAGTTTGGGTTCGTTGGCACTTTTCTTGGGATGGCGGCTAGAGCCTCTGTTAGGTTCAAACTGAAACGCGACTCTCACCCGTTTCATATGACTCTCACCCCTACATATGCTTCCCAGGGAGGGCCGCATCACACAGCGGACCCCAGGACCGATCATCTCCAGGGTGCAGCATTCTTTCTGTGACGCTCTCTCTTCTCAAGCTTCCCTTCACCCTTCCTGCTTGTTCCTCCTTCCCCACCGCCTGCCTTCACCCCTGCAGGTACAGACAGACACCCTGCCGGGCCCCAAGTAGGTGGGACAGGACTCAAAATGCCTGAGCGACCAGGCGGCAGGACCACAAGGCAGAGACACAGCATATACAGTGTCTCCCGGTCCAGACAGGCACCCGTGAAATGTCTGACAGCCCGGGAGATGGTTCAGCACTACGACTCAAGCCACACTTCCAGGGCAGAATTGAGGCCATCCTTCCTGCGAACGGCCTCGTAGATCAACCCGGACACGCTCGTCGGCCCAGCCACCCACCGCCTCACCAGCTCACCCTCCCGCTCTGGGCCCTGCCAGGCTCTGTCGTGGGCCGAGGTGAGCCCGCGGGCGACCTGGGGAGCAACAGCAGACCCGGAGGAAGACCTTGGCGGGGGCAGGAAGCGGCCCTGTACAAATCCCAGCGAGAGAGGCGACTCAGCAAAGACCACACGCCTGGAGCTCTCCCCACGCCGGAGATTGTGCTAAATAATGTATGTGCAGATGCCATTCAGTGAGACAGGCCCAGCTTGGAGAGGAGCCGTCCACCTCCCTCACTGCAGAAACGGGCCAGAGAAGTTAAGTAACTAGCCCAGGGTCACAGAGCAAACCAGTGGTGCGGCTGTGTCCTTGCATAGAGGCGGCTCACGCTCTAGATGGCCTGGGTTGTCTCTGTGTTTGTCCTGGAAAGAGGTCCCCACAGCTGAGTGAGCTGAGCGTCCCTCTGATCCTGGCCCCATCTTCACGTGCTCCCAGAGACACTGTCCCGAGGAGCAGGTGAATGTCAGGAATAAGCGGGGTCTCCCCACGTCCCCTCTCGGCCGGCTGGTGTAGATGCACTGTCGGGGCGACTGAGACGCACGGGCCAGTGGAGGCGGACAGACCAGGGTAGGGGGGTCGGGCAGGACCTCCTAGAGGAGGAAATGCCCATTCCAGAAGAATGAACAGGTGTTTGAGAGGCAGACGGTGTGGAGGGAAGACGAGCAACGTGGAAGACAATGTGATCAGAGGCGTGGCAGGGAGAAAGAGTGGTCCACACTCTGAAGACGAATGGTCCTTGCGACAAGGGGGTCATGTTCACACGTGAGCAACCGGAGAAGACACTGGACAGGTAGGCAGGATCAGATGATACAAGTCTTCAAAACAAGGGCAATGGGGAGCTAGTGAAGGTCTTAGGGAGAGGAAGGATGTGTTCAGATTTGCGTTTTGAAAAGCCTCCTCTAGCAGCAGTAAGGCAAATGCATTGGAAGGACATAATATGAGCAGCAGGGACACCAAGGAGAAGGCTGGTGTGACAGCTGAGCAAAAATGAGGGATTCCAACTCAAGGCCCAATGACCCACTGAGAGAGGGAAAAATCTGTGATGACACTCTGTTACTTCCCGGGTGAGTGGTGGAGGCTGCCATCATTAAGAGGGACACGGGTTAAGCGTCTGACTTCAGCTCAGGTCACGATCTCACAGCTCGTGAGATCAAGTCCCGCGTCGGGCTCCGAGCCGATAATGCAGAGCCTGCTTGGGATTCCTCCCTCCCTCTCTCTGTCCCTCCCCCACTCATACTCTCTGTCTCTCAAAAAAAAAAGAGCGACACAGGAGAGAGACCACGTTGTAGGGGTGGGGAGACAGTGGATTTAACTGTGCATGAGTTGAAGGTAACAACATCTGTGTAACTTCAGATGGCAAGACACGCCCAAGAAGCAGGTGTTTATGAGACTTCACCCTGGCTGAAGAAAGATACGGGTGCCGGTGACCATCCGAGTCAGGACGCTGCAAAGTGAAGGCACGTAGGTCCAGGAGAGAAAAGTGAGGACCAGCACCATGGGGCAGACCGACGGTTGGCGACCGGCGGGGTAGACGCAGCAGAGCCCTGGGAGGGGGGCGATCAGATGGCTGGCCCAACCCAATCATTGTGCCAGCGAGGAAACCGGGGAGCGGTGCGGCGGGTCGTCGGTTGCACAGAGATCCGGGACGGAACCTGGAAGCTTGTCCAATTCTGACCTTGCACTCCCCCAGCAGGAGGCCATAGCAGCACTCATCGGCTTTAGCGTCGGATGGGGGGCGAGGGCACGCAGGACCTCGGCAAATGCAGTTTCCGTAGAAGGTGGGACTAGAGGTCTTGTGTGGTGAGTGGGAAGAAGGCGAGGCCACGGAGGGAAGAGGAGGGGCCGTTCTTTCCAGGTCCCCGCAACAGGGGAGGGGAGCTGGAGGAGGGGGTGGGTGCTTCCTTTCAAAGCCCCCGAGCTTAACTTTCCTTTTGCACTATTCTGTTTTACATTCTGTCATGGAATATTGAGACACGCCCACACCAGTCAGCCAGTAGCTGCGGCCTCGGGCCTCCTCCACGACCCCGTGCTCAACCCCAGCCACCCACCCGGGCCCCCAAGTGGCTGCCTGCCATTGCGATGATCGCTCGTGTTTTTGTGTTAGGGCTGCGTCCCTGCCCAGGCACGTGGGTGTGGGGGAGGGGGGCACTGTTGGGTCTTCTTTCTAAACGTGGGCTCGTATTACATGTATTTTTTTCCGCCTGTTGACACCCCACCGAGCTGTGTCTCCCCAGTGGGCCCGTTCGCTCAGGCCCCCCCATCAACACACTCTCCCTCCCGTGGCCCGGGTGAGCCGCATAAAATGACACGATCTGCTCAGGTTCTGCTCCACAGCCCCAAGGATGCGGCCCATCTTCCACTTCCCTCTGGTGCTTCCAGCCTGCCCCTCACCTTCGCTCCCCAGAGTTCCAACCACTCTGGCTTCCTTTGGGTGCCGTCCGCCTGCCGTGATTCTTCCCGCCCCAGGGCTTTTGCATGTGCTGTGCTTACCACCCAGAATGCTTTGCGTGCCCTTCATCTAATCCCCCGAGAGGGTCTTAGAAAAATCATCAAACTATCGCCTGAGATTCTCTCTCAAGACCACATTAGGAGGACGTCCGTGAGTTACGTGAGGTTAATGACCTCTGACTGTACGCTAAATAAAGTAAGCCAAAAACTCGCCTTGCTCTGAAGAAAAAAGATCGCGTATCTGCGACGAGGAAGAAGAACGATGCAGTGGTTGACGGTCTTTTTGGTGACAGATCTTCGTAATCTCAACATTATACTCGCTTACTGTACCGACGTATGGATATAGAAATGTCTCTAAAAATAGATTAAAGGAAAATCTGTCCATCCACAATCCAAATAAGGGGAAAGAAGGCTGAAATGGGAAGTCGCCACAGGTCCGTCACTCTCTGCCTCAACCAAATGGGACCAAGCATCCCCTCCCCACACCCTCACTCTTAAATTAGCCCCTGGGGACAAATATCACGAATGGCCATCTGCATTACTTTTCCCCAAACTACTCAGATTACTGTGGATCCTATCCTAACACACAGACATGTGCACACACACACACACACACACACACAGGCAGGGTGACAACATTACAACTAAAAGAAATTAAGGAAAGATACAGTACAAAATATCCTTTCTGTCTTGATGTCCAGTGGTTCCTTAGGTCATGAGGAGCTTACTGCTGAACACGGTCTTGTCTGGAGGTCCCAGCCACCAGGCAGAAGCCCCGGGGACAGCAGAACCAAAAGGCCCCTCGTCAGTACCGGCCCATCCTTCAGACCTCGGCTCAGCATCGTTTCCTCGGGGGGACCCATCCCTCACCCCCGCTTTAGTCGGCTCTCCACTGCCCACCTTCGTGGCTCCCAGAACTTTTTGAATACCCCAGGCCTTAATTATGTATCTACACTGAGATAATACGGTTCATGCCTATTTCCTCTCCCCTCCAAGCAATAAGCTCTAGGAGGTCAAAGCTCTGTCTTTCTTGTTCACAGCTGTATTCCCAGCACCCGCCACAGTTTTTAACCACAGCATGCTGGAAACGTCTGGAGAGGTTTCTTAAGATGTTAATAATGCCCAGCTCTCACCCCCCGAGACGCGGATCAAGCACGGTGGCCTGGAACACCATCAGGAAGTCTGAAGGCTCCTGGGGTGGTTCGGGCAGGTGCGTGTCCCATCTACACAGCGGGCAACCACCGCCCTGGAGGAGGAGTTCATTCTGCGCTCCATGCGGGCCCCCGAAAAGGAGAGCCGAGGCCTTGGTGGTCTCCTCCTGCTCTCACGGGCCTGAACCTTGAAGCTTTGTGGGAAGAACCAGAGACAAGGACACCGGAGACTGAGACCTGGGCTGGGAGCCCGTTCGGTCTGAGCCTTGGCCTTCTTATCTGGGAAACAGCCGGCCTCCTCAATACCACTCCGCACGGTCGGGCTCTCGCCGGCTAGCTCGATCTGGAGCGCTTGCTTCTTCTAGGCAGCCCAAAAGGCTCAAGGGACTTCTGCCCCTTTGACTCTCTAACAGGGTTTCAGGGACTCTGGGGGAGTGCTGGCTATCGCCGTGGGCCACTGCTCCCTCCTGCACCTCCTCCCCCACCTGGTACTCCCCTTCCTCCTCCCCCACGTGGTCCTCCCCCCCCTCCTCCTCCCCCTCCTCCCCCTTCTTCCCCCTCCCCCCTCCCCCTCTCCCTTCTTCCCCCTCCCCCCTCCTCTCTTCCTCCCCCTTCTTCCCCCTCCTCCCCCTCCCCCTCCCCTTCTTCCTCCTCCCCCCTCCTCCTCCTCCCCCTTCTTCCCCCCTCCTCCCCCTCCCCCTCCCCTTCTTCCTCCTCCCCCCTCCTCCCCCTCCCCCTTCTTCCCCCCTCCTCCCCCTCCCCCTCCCCTTCTTCCTCCTCCCCCCTCCTCCTCCTCCCCCTTCTTCCCCCCTCCTCCCCCTCCCCCTCCCCTTCTTCCTCCTCCCCCCTCCTCCTCCCCCTCTTCCTCTTTCCACAATCAGGGCAGGGGAGAAAGGATGAAAAGAAGATTCCCCCAAAACGTATATGCCTCGCACTGCTTAGGCCCATTATCGCATTTTGTCCTCCTCCAGGCAAGAACCATGATTCACCCATCTTACGGATTTAAGAAACTGAGGCTCGCCACGCCTGGCCTCACCCCGGGGAAGCCCAGAGCTGTGGCCTTTGCGTCAGACAGAGCTGGGTTCAAGCTCCGGTCCTGCCAGTTGCTGATGGGCTGGCTCTGGGCAAAGCCTCCCACATTTGTGACAACGCTGAGCACGGTTATCTGAGAGGAAACAATAAGATCTTTTTTTAACTACAAAAAGTGAAAACCTACAGGAAGGGTGCTAGGTTCGAAATACCAATCTCGTGATTATGTCATGGAAAGTAAAGGGAATTTTTAAAAGGAAATTAGGTCAGTGTTCCTAGGCTTGCCATTAGACTTAAAATAAGGTCCAGACGCCACAGCAGGGCCCACGTGGCCCTGCCCATGGGCTCCTCCCCACCTCCTGATCCCACTTCTCACCAGGCTCCCTTGACTCCCTCCTTCTGCTCCCTATTTCCACTTGTCCTTTGCATTAGCTGATCCCCCCCCCCCCGACACGCACACCCAGGATGCTCCCCCTGCCGGGTTTTCTCCGTCTGGTTCATACTCATCATTCACAGCTCAGCTTAAATGTCACCTCCTCAGAGAAGCCCTCCCTGACCACCTTATTGAACACACTCCCACCCATGCACTTCATCGCACTGGCTTATTTTCCCCGTGATCTGTGTTATAATCTGAAATGCTCCCCCTTGCATATTTTTGGGGGCACTTGGGTATTGTCTGTCTTTCTCCTTCAGCAGATAAAGCTGGGCCCTCCCCTGGCTCGTTCAGCATTCCATCTTTAACACCTAGAACCACGCCGGCCTTGTAGTAGGTGCTCGATAAATATTTGTTGAAAGAACGCATGAAATGGGACAAAGGATACAAAACGCCTGACACAGAGCAAGCACTCAGCCTAACACAAGCCCAGGTCCGCTAGAGGATGTTCCAGTCCTTTCTTACTGACCCACCACAGGGTCTGGGATTCCGCTGTTGAGTTCTGAACACAGCTATAGACAACACATCACATGATGGGCGTGGCTGTGTTCCGAGGCAGCTTTATTTACAAAACTGGGCAGCCAGCTGAACTTGGCCCACAGGTCCTGGTTTGTCACCTCTTGATGTAGGAGAGTCCCCTCCAGGACGTCTCTTGGACAAAACGCAGGTTATGATCCGGGCACCAGCTTTTGCAAGGTGGCTGAGGCTTGGTCAAGGCACCTGAAACCGGCTGTGTCAGCAGGACCCTGGACACTAATTACAACAGAGGCACAGGCCATAAACTTTATTGCTCCGCAGGACTTTGGCCCCCAACTTGGCTTTCTGCTGATTTTCCGAAGAGCGGCGGAGGTGGGCTCAGCGCTGTGATCGCTGATGCGTCAGGGAAAGGGAGCCTGCACGTTTAATTAAATGTTATTCAAGAAATAAAATTCAAGCCCTCAGCTGACAACGCAGAATATTAAAGCATCAATTTCCTGAAGGAAACCTGCCTTAATGAGATTCTCCAAATAAATGGAAGGAGGGAAGAAACATATTAATCCCAGCTGGTGATGTCAGCCCCATCAACCCAGAGCGATGTCTTGATGAACAAAAACTGATGATTTTGGTTTACTAGGAAAAAAAGGTGTGTGAGGTTCTGTTGAGTCCTCTGGATTCCAGAGATACGCATGCCCCTGGAAAGAAGACCTTTCCCTCTCGTGAGCCCCTAGAATGAGAGACGTCGTAAGAAGCTGTACCCCCCTGGCCAAAGGTGTTTATAATTGATTGGAGTCAAGGTGGGAGGTCTGGACGGGAGGGTCACAGGGCTCTGCCCTTGGTCCCGTCCCAGAAAACCTTTCCATTAGTGACTTGGAGGGGCATAAGGGGGCATATTGACCTCACTTGTTGATAAGCTGAAACTAGACCTCAATTCATTTATGTAGGGCACCTGAAGAACTTAGAAAATACATGCCTATCCCACGTTTCCCCGTTGAACCCTTCAATCCCTTCCCTGCCCCACAAACCAACATGAGTAAGATGTACTCGATGGAATGTCATCTTCACGGCTTCCTCCCTCCCCGTCCTGGGATTGACTTAACATAGTGTCTTGAATTTGGCTCATTCGTTTTCTCAAATACATATACTTTTTAGGTGACACTTGAGGTCACTACTGGAAATGAAACACGGGCATTGCCCCCAGCAAAAAGTAGCCCCGAAGACAAATTTGACGACAACCTAACATGATGGTGGCTCGGGATCATTCGCCAGATGAAAACTGCGAGCCTGAGGTTCGGTCTCTTTTTGTTAGAGAGAGAGGAGCAAAGGTTAGAGAGGGGTTCCCCGCATACTAGAACCCACTGAGTTTTCCATGAAACCCTGACAGCTATTTGGTGGCGTTTCGCATCGCGCTTCTGTACCGCGGCCTGTGCCTTAAATAAGCCCAAATCTCTTTCCGTTGCTTCCACTCCCAGACGCCTAACTGATGGATATGCAGTCTCCTGATTACTCAGCTCTCCCCAGTCCCGGGACCTATTCTTCTGCTTTCACAGAGAAGCTTCATTCCGGGATGTGAAATAAAACAAGGCTCAGTTCAGGGGTGGCTTGATTTCTGCTCAGGTCCCGATCTCACAGTTCTTGGGAGGGAGCCCCATGTCAGGCTCTACACGGACAGCACGGAGCCTGCTTGGGATTGTCTCTCTCTCTCTCCCTCTCGCTCTCTGCCCCTTCCCTGCTCAAGCTCTGTCACTCTGAATAAATAAACTTTAAAAACCAAGGCTCAGTTCCCAGAACAACCAGTTAACGGTGAGAGGCTGATGAGGATCTTCTGACTGCCTGTGGCTGTGGCACTGGGACAGGACAGAGCCCTTTCTGACTCATTCGGTACTAATCTCCCCCGATGTGGTGCCTGGGGCGTCGAGCCCACGGTAGAGGATGCTGTTTCACTAACTACAGCTATGCACCGCTCCCACGCAGTCAGAGATGTCTGCTGGTGTTTTCGGGGAGAAAGCCTGTGTACGCATTTTCCCATCTAAGGCTGTACCTAAAGCCTGGAGACGTTTCCCAGAACGACGGGGGAGGCTGTCAATCTTGATTATGGGCGGGATGAATCTGCTTGGGGGAAGTTTGATTGAATGTCCGGCCATCACTATTAGTTTTCATTGAATCCTGAATATAAATATGAAGAATCAGAAAAGACAACCAGATTGTGAAAAATCTCCCAAATTTATTTTTGCAGTGCTGTTAAATCCATTTCTGATTAAAATAATTCATCACTTATCTATAGCAAGCAATACTGGGTGGTTATCCATATGCGAATCTGTCGTAGAAATATGCACCCGCTTAAAGTGATTTTTAATAAAAATACATTATTTTTAGCCAGCAATTTGGTTCCAAGGGCTGGCTGCTGACAAAGGGAAGGGAGCTGTTCTCCGAGTCAGTGAATGTTCTCCAGAAAATAAATTAAGGGGAAAACAAGAGAGACAGTTAGCTCCCAATGCGATAGATTCATGGTGCTTAACTTTGCTTCAAATTTCATTGTTCTTAATTTTTGGTGGGGGACGGGGACAGCTTGTGGCTGTTGTTTGGTTTTTAATAAAATCCATCAGACAGCTCCTGATAACTCTGGCTGGGTTTGTAGTTTCCTTGAAAGTGTCATAACTTGGAGGAAAACTTGAAACATTGCCCGGAATGTGCCCAGACGAGAGGGTCTTTGGGGTGGCATTCAAGGCCCTTCACATGTCCCCCATATTCCCTGCTGCCCAGGTCTCCAAACCTATGCCTCGGCCGTAGAAAATTCTCATCTTTCTCGGGAGCGGTAGACACAGTATGTTCTCTCCGAAATAAAAGAGGAGGAAACAAGAAAACACGTATATATGCTCGCATTTGCATGAAGCAAGTCTGGAAAGTTGCTCAGGAGACAAAAGGAAGTGGTTGTGTGGGGGGTGGGCAGGGAGGAGGGTGGGAAGGGCACGGGCAGAGGAAGGGATGGGCAAGGGGAGATATTCACTATGTATCTTTTGTTGCCTTTAGATTTTCAAACTATGTGGATGTACTGCCTTCCGAAAGAGAAGGGGAGGGGAGGGGAGGGGAGGGGAGGGGAGGGGAGAGGAGAGGAAGGGAGGGAAGGGAAGAAATTCTCATTATTCCAGGAACACACTTCCAGACCTTTATGCTTGCTAGTCTCACTTCTTCCTTGACTAGCAGGACTTCACGCCCCCATACATCCTTCCATATTTTGCTGGCAAACTCCTATGGATGCTTCAGAACCCAATTCACAGGCCACCGCCTTACCCTCCTGTCCCCCATGAGCGATGTACCCAAGAAGTGTTCTGTGCTCCAAACCACCTTCGTCAAAAGGTGAACTCCCCCCTGGGCAGGGCTGTAGATGCCTTGTTCTCTGTAGTAGCACCAGACTCTAGTGCCCAACACATAGTAGCTGATCAATAAATACTTGTTGAATGAATACGTGAGGAGCCTTTGGACATGTGAACTAACCTCTCTGAGATCCAATTTCTGCCCCCAGGGGTTGCGGCAAAGACTCAGTGAGGTAAACTCCCTTGACACGAGCATGCAGTGTTAGCTCTATTGTTATGGTTGTATTTGTGGTGGCTGTTGCCACACTGTGTGACAATCGCCTGCTATATTCCTGCCTCCACACCCAGACGGGACATTCTTGAGGACAGGGGCCCTGTTTGTCCACCTCCATCACACTTCTGCGGTGCCAGCCCTAGACTACCAGCCAGCAAGGAAATGGTTCTCAGGTTTGTTGACTGACTTTCAAAGGGGGAGTAAATGAATGAGGAGCCTTCTGCCAGAGGGGAGGGAGGAAACAGAGCGGACGGGCAGGGGGGAACCACTCTTGCTGATGCCTGCAACCCCAGCAACGTTCAAAGCACGGCAGAGCTGGAAGAGACCGGAAGTCAGACCCCAGCCGAGTAGCAATCCTCTGCTGGGGATTCAACATGAGAAGAGAGAGCTGGAACCAGAAGCCTGGCCATCCTCCGGTGGGGGCCCCGCTCAACCGGCCCTCACCCACTCACCCTCCTCCTGTGGGTTAATGCCCAGCCCCTGAGCCATCCACCCACTGGCCCTCTCCTGGTGTGGCTTTCCCGTGGGTGCCAGCCTGCCCCAGTCCTGGCCCACTCCCCCAGCCCCCGGCACTGGTCCCGTGCACAGCACTGGGCTTCGATCTTTGACAAGCAACACAAGTAGCTCCCGTGTGGTGAACCGGACCCGGCGCTTGGCCGGTGTTGTTCCGTAAGTGTCGCTGCCTCCATTTTACAGAGGGGAAACCGAGGACTGCGGAAGTTCAATGACTTTCTCACTTTTGCGCAGCTGTTCGGAGGCCACAGCCAGGACTTCATCAAAGGTCTGTCTGATTCTAAGATAAAGGCTCTCGATGACACCCCAGGTCGCCCTCCCTATGAGACCCGTGGCACAGGCTCGCTGATGGTCACACCCCTCGTCCAACCCTAACAGCTCTTTCAGTTTCCTGTTCCAACTGGGGATGCAGCACCCCAGGAAAGCGTCTCCTGCAACCTCTTTGAATACCTGCCCAGATGAGGAGCTCACTCCCTCACTGCCTCTTCCTGTCTAGTTTCCTTTTTACCACACTGGTAGGCAGGCTGATGCTCCTTGGGGTTTCCCAGATCAGGCAGGGAGGGGCCCTGCCACCCCCACCCTGACTCTTGCCCCAGAGCTCAGCCTGGCATCCACCTTTGGAGGGAAGCCCCCACCCTTTATGCTTTGGCACGGTGTTAGGCACATAGCTGATGCTCGACGTGGCAATCTGGGTTTTCTCCCGGGTAATCAGACCCCAGAGGAAGGATGCTCCCCTTGGCCCAGGCTGTATCTGATGTACCTGAATATTCTTCAAGCTCAACTGTGTTGCTAGATCCCAAACTGCCTTGGGTGGCTGGGAGGGCACATCGCTCTCCGGATGAAGTATTAATCGCCCTGGGTGGGTGAACCTAGGTCCCGTTCACTCCATTCACTCATTCTCTCATTCCCCATTCACTGTGAATATTCTCGGCTGGGCACAGAAATCCTCCACGTACAGCAGACAGGCCCTGACCTCAGAGGGTCACAGGAGGGGAAACAGACAACAAAAAGGAGAGCGGATCACACTGTAACTAACCGACGCTTTGTATCATCTTGGTTGAATGCTGCAGACTATGTGCTCCAGGACAAACAGCATCTGTCCGTCCATCACCATTTGCCCTGGCCGGGAGTAGGTGCTTGTGGGGGCTCACCGCCGATGGGGTGAAGGAACCACCCAGTGAATGAACGTCCTAGAGGTTTGTTTATGCAGCTTGCTGTTGGAACATGGAGGGCAGACGCCAGCGCCTTGGGAAAGGGCGTGTGAAACAATGTATTCAACCTCATGGCTCCTGGGTCCCAGCGTGTGGGTATTGGAGAGACCACAACTGAGCAGAAGGAACCGCCCAGAAAAGGCGGAGAGGCGTGGCCAAGCATGACTTGTTTGCAAAGCTGCCAGGGTTTCAGGTGGCGGCGCACTGCAGTCTTGTGCACAGGCACTTTCCCCTCGGAATTTTGCACGCAGCGTGGAGGCTGAGATAGGACCCTTGGCGGTTGTGGCTCGCACAAGGGAAAAGGGAGGGGATGTGTCCATACCGGTGGGGAGCAAACTTCCCTCCTGTTTCCTGCCCTTCTGGCCGGCCTGGGTTCCCAGACCCGCAGATGTGACCTTGAGTGTCTGCCTCCCAGGGGATGAGGGCTGTCGGTGCCTCCAGAGCAGACAGGCATGTGTGAGAATTCAAGGCACTCTGCAGCGACTGGCCAGGTGACGCGCCCTTTCCTGGGTCTGACAGATCCCTGGGCTGCGCATCGACCAGTGAGCCCACCCCCACACACTGTGATTAGCCAGGGTGCCGTGACAGCCAGTGACATTAATTATCTGTGAGTTACAGGCGTCTGAGAGCACAAACAGGCGGCCGTCAGCACAGCAAAGCAGCGTCCTCACTGTCCCTGTGCTCTGCAGCCAGGACCACGAGCAGGGACGTGGCTCTGCAAGTTCAAGGAGGGGTGGGCGAGGCCAGCCGCCCTTCCCAGCAGTCTCGGGTTGTGCACAAGCAACCCCTGGGTCACTTCACGAGAAGGTCAGGCTCCCAGCGGGGAGCGGTGCCTTACCCACCGTCCTGCCCCGACGCCCAATCCAGTCCGTCCCCACATTCTGGCGGTCCCGCCCCCTGAACAGTCCTCGCGTCCGTCTGTCCGGTTCTCTGCAACCCCTCGCTGCCACCCGCTGGCGTCGCCTCGTTTCCCCTCCTCGCCTCTAACCCAGGCCCGCCCTGCACCCGACAGCCAGCGTGCGCCTTTCAGCATCGACGTCCGACCCCGCCGCACCTCTGCTCCGAGCCCGCGTCCCTGCATCCCTGCACACCCAGCTTGTGGTCCTGCCGGACCCTCCAGCTTCTTCTCCACCTCAGCTCTCCGCTGCCCCATCCCAGACACTGTCAACGGCTTTCCCGACGAGTCCCCTTGGCCTCTAGCCACGTGGCGTTTGCACCTGCTGTGCCCTGTGACTGGAAGGCTCTCCCTCCATCCTGCACACCCTAGGCTTCCTCAACCCTCACCTCACGCGTCCCTTCCAAGTCCCCAAGTTCCCTCAAGTCCCAAATCATGGTAAATTCCTTGTCTTGAAAGGAGGCAGTGAGGCATAGAGACCAAAGCCACGGAGACTGGTTCAAATCCCGGTCCGTCCTCTGGCTGTGTGACTCTGGGCGAGGTACTTAACCTCTCTGAGACTCCATTACCTCCTCTATGACTGGAGATGACAGTAATACCAATCCCACAGGGCTGCTTGAAGGACTAAAGGACTTACTAGAGATTCCGGCCCTTGGAGAAGAGCCTGGAACGCGAGTGCCCGACAAGCTGTAACTGTCGCTGTTTATACACTTCCTGTTTCTCTGTAACTACATCCTCAAGGGTGGGATAATTTGATCAGTTCTGTCTTCTAGGCTCTTCTCTGCTCTAGGCCAGGGTTTCTGACCTGGAGCACTGTTGACCTTTGGGGACGGATAACTGTATTGGGGGTGTCCCCTGTATTGCGGGGCATCCAGCAGCGTCCCTGGCTTCTGTTCACTAGATGCCAGGAGCACCCTCCGGGCTGTGACAACCAAAAATGCCTCCAGTCTTTGCCCAGTGTTCCCTGGGGGCCAGATCATCCTGGCAGAGGCCCCGCCCCTGTCCCCACGAGAGCGGCGGGCATAGGTGGTCTCCACCACTGTTTCTTCCCCGACACCTAGCACCGTGCCTGGCCCAAGACAGGTTCCCATTGAATACATGTTAAGTGAGCCAGTGAGTGAGTGAGTGAGTGAGGCGTTGCAGGAGACATCTGTAGTATAAAGATCTCAGGGGATGTGAAGTCAGAAGGTCCGGGGTCAAGTGCTGCTTCCACTTGTCCCAGAGGGGGTCACCCGGTGCCCATCGGTTCACCGCTGTCTTCCCATCTGAGAAACGAGGTGATAATGGCCGTGATCTGTCTCCCATCATGGGGCTGTTATGAGGCTCAGACAAGCAAATGGAAGATAAAGTGCTTTATAAACTGTGGAGCGCTGTACAGATGAGGAGGTTTGTAGGCGGCCCCTTGGAGACCAGCAGACGTCCCTCCCCCATCACCACGCTGTGGCTGGCCTTGTCCGGCATCGTCGGGGCTCTGAGGGGCATGGGTGGATAATATATGTCGTACATAAGGAAGCAAACGTATCCCTTCGTCTCCCTTTTAATATCGCTGTCAATACGTCTCACGGGGGAGTGGGGGGGGGGGGGGAATCATCGAGATACCGAGCGCGCGATGGTGGTGATGGGGTCAGAGCAGCAGGCTCTCACCCCTGCTACGAGGCCAGTTTCCCCATCATTGCTTCACTATGGCTGATGTCTTGGGTAGATTGTGGCGGCAAGTGCATTTCCAATTACGGCAAGCCCAGGGCACTTAATTACACTGTGTTTCTGATAAGGAGAGGCACAGCGTGGCGGTGGGAGAGCTCTGTGCTTGAGTTCGCCAAGCCAAGTGCAAATCCTGGCTGTGATGTGCTCCGGCCGTGTGAGCTTGGGCACGTCCCCTGCCCTCTCTGGGCCCCGTTAGCTTAGCTATGAGATGGGAGCAGAGGAGGTGTTTAGAGAAGGGGCAAGACCAGGTGGGATTGCTGGCTGGCTCTGTTCTCAGGAAATTCTGTCACAGGTGCCAACAGCATTTATTTGCGGGAAACGGCCCCTCCCGGGGGACCAGGAAACACAACGATTTGACTTCTAAAATAAACCCAAGAATATTCTTCGGCTTTCTGCTGGCCCCTTAGGGTAGCATGGCCCAGTGGATAGGGTGTGGAGCCCAAGCAGTGAACTGGGAATTTGGCTCAAGCACCTTGGCCCTCCTTTTTCACATCCCCAAAATGTGCAGCGAGGGAGCTAAGCACTTCTGTCTCGGATGGTTGCTGTGATGGTCAAAGGAAAGAACTGAGACGATGTATAGAGATTGCTTAACTCAGTGCCTGGTACACGGAAGGTTCTGGGTCAGGGAAAGGAGCTCCATGTCAAGTGGCAAGTCCCTTCCATCCTGCAACGGATTTTACCTTTCCCGTCCTCCTGGAAGGTCCTCAGCCTCTTCCCCATAGAACAAAATACCAGGCTGGCAAACACCCAAATTGAAGGTGGGGGGACTTGTCTTGTCCGTGTCTAGGAGTAGCTCCAGAATTCAATTGCAACACCTGTCGCTTAGAATTAAGCCAAGACACTACCTGGAGATCCCGGGGGCCAGTGCTGATCACTTGGCTCCCGGGGTCAGAGTCACCTCACTGGAAACCACATCCCCAAGAGTCTGGCACCCCATGGCCCCCTCCCTGGGCCTGCCTCTTCCCACCTGTGAATGCTGCAGCCCAGCCAGAAGGAGTTCTAACACGGTATCTGAGCTCTAGAACACTATGACCTCGGTCTTTATTCCACTCCTTCTGTGTGGCTGGTCATTTACGGGAGTGCCACAGTATCACGCCTTCGTGGGATTCAAATCTGATCTGGAATAGTGAGGAAATGCGCAAAGGGAGGCATCACCAAGGGGCAGAGAGACTCCAGGCAGGCCTCAGGTATGCAAACTACTCACTTGAGGCGGTGGCTCCTAGGTGGACTTGTTTTGTTTTGTTTTTTAACATCTATTTATTTTTGAGAGACAGACAGAGAACAAGCAAGGAAGGGGCAGAGAGGGAGGGAGACACAGAATCCAAGAAGCAGGCTCCAGGCTCTGAGCTGTCAGCACAGAGCCCGATGCTGGGGCTCGAACCCACCAACCGTGAGATCGTGACCTGAGCCGAAATTGGCTGCTGTCAACCAACTGAGCCACCCAGGAGCGCCTAGGTAGACTTTGTATGTTTCTGTGCTGAAACCGGAAGTTCAGTGTAGACTTTTAGGTAATAGCCTGGTTCCCGCAGTCAGAGACTTGGATTCCAGTGGTTACTTGGCCTGTTATTAATTGTGCAGCAATTACCTCTTGTCTTATTTGCCGTCACATCTCCGGTCCTGTGTGGGCACTCAGTTCCCTTAACAGAGGAGGCTAATAATGGCCACCTACCCCCTAGGGTGCTCTAAAGATCACATTCATTAACACATGTGAACGCTTTAGCTCCGTGCCCCGCCCAAGGCTAGTGCAAAAACCTGGCAACAGTAATTCTTTATAGAACCGGGCATCCTTGGATTTCAAATTGTAGTATACCAGCATAACAAGAGCGCTGTTCAAAATGGATTGCGAGGTATGTTCTCACCACGGAAAAGAAATGGTAATTGTATGACGGGATGGAGGTGTTAGCTCAGCTAGGGCGGCAATCCTTTTACAATATATGGATGTATCAAATCAACAGGATGTACATCTCAACCTACACAATGTTCTAGTCAATTACACAATGTTCTATGTCAATTACATCCCAATAAAGCTGGGTTGCGGGGGAAGATTGCTGGGAAGGAGGTGGGTGTGGTTCTAAACGCGTTAACAACAGGGATCCTTTGACACAGGAACTCTTCAGTGTCTGGACTCCGTGATGGATACGCCAACGGACGCCTGCGATAAAATTGTACAGAACCGAATACATACACGACGCGCACACACAAGTGAGTACACAACTGGAGGGTTGTATCAATGTCCATGTTCTTGCTATGATCCTATTCCACAGTTTGCCAAATGTTGCCACTGGGGGGAAAGGGGGAAAGCTTACAGACGGTTTCTCTGTATTATTTCTGGCAACCGGATGTGACTTTAGAATGACTGTCTTAAAATAAAAACTGTATTGCTGGACCCCAGCCCCAGACTAGGAGTCTCACGCAGTAGAAATTGCGTTTCTTTTCCTAGTGTGTTACTTTTTGTCCCCCCGGCTTTATTGAGAAACATTTGACATAGAACACTGTGTAAGTCCAAAATGGCCAACATGACGATTTGATGTACATTTATATTGAGAGATGATTACCACAATGAGGTTAGTTAATGCGTCTATTTACCTCGTATTAGTATTTTGTGTGTGTGGCGAGCACATTTCAAATCTGTTCTTAGTAATTTTCTAGTACACAGTACTATTAACTAGACACCGTGCTCTACATTAGACCCCCGAATTTATTCATCTTATAATCCGAAGTGTGTACCCTTTAATCATCATTCCCATTTTCCCCACCCCACCCCCCACCCCCCGGCCCCTGGCAAACACCAGTCAACTCTCGGTTTCTGGGAGTCCAGCCCTTTAAGAGTCCACATCTAAGTGAGACCATACAGCATTTGTCTTTGTCTGAGTTACTTCATTCAGCATGATGTCCTCAAGGTCCGTCCACATTGTCACAAACAGCAGCGCTTCCTTCTTTTTAAGGCCGAATGATATTCCGCTGTGTGGATGCACCTTCTTCACCCATCCACCCACTGAACTTGGATTTGTAACACATTCCCAGGTGATGCCAGTGATGTCTCTGGTCAAAGGACCAGGTTAACCTGATAAATCAAAGAGGCGCCAGAGAAGCTGAGAGAAGATAGAAAGTTTGCATCCGCATGATAATCGCAACGTGAACAATCCAGGCGGGTAGGAAAAGTAAGTCCGTCAATTCCCACGAGGATCTGGCTTCTTTCCAAGTGTGGTCCCAGCACCCCCTCCCCTGCGTGGTGAGACACGGCCATGTTCATCTGCCATCTTTCCCTGGGGGAAGAGGGAAGAGAAGAACTCCGGGACGAGCAGTTTCTTTGGAAGCAGGCGGAGAGGATGTTGCCCTCATGGCCCCCACTCATATTCCCCGGGGAAAGACACATCACAGGACCGCACCTTGCTGCAAGGAAGGCCGGGAAATGCAGTCTGTAGACAGGTGATCCTGTTCCCAGGAAGAAGGGGGGACAAATGGAGGCGGGGGCAGACTGCAATGTGCCACAGTTGCCTTGACCTGGAAAGAGCTAGAACATGGAGGGCTCCATCCTGGAGCATCTCAGAGAGGTGAGCGATGACGAGGCAGAGACGAGAGCTGAGCTCAAGAATCCTCTTATCCTCACTTCCGTTGCTTTGTTAGTCTCATTGGTTTCCCTTTGCACGTGCGAAGAAGGATGACCTAAAAAGCCAACAGCTCGAGGGGTGGTTTGGGGGCCAAACCCTGATGCAGCTTCGCTCTGCCTAGGTTCCAGGCAGACTCCAACCCTGCCAGCTCCTGGTCCCCCTGCCTTCCAAATCCAGGGTCTAGGGAAGGCAGGGTCACTTGGCAGCTTCAGTAAAGACTCCTGGCCTCTGGGCTTGGAGCAAAACCACTGGCGACGCTCCTCCCCAGCCCCCTGCAGCCCAGTAGCTCAGACCTTTGCCCAGAGTCGACTGGCTCCACCAGCCACCATGCAGTGGCCTCCACTGTGCCATCTGTATGCCACAGGGTGCTGAAATATCTCACACACCGAATGAGGCAAGGTCATTCATGGACCCCCTGCAGATGCCCAACAGCAAGTCCAAGTTTTCACTTGTGCCTCTGACTAACCACTGATAGGTCGGAGGTTCCCACCACCCCCTTCTTGGGTTTAATTAATTTGCTGAAGAGGTTCAGAGAACTCAGAGAAATATTTGACTTACTAGATCACTGGTTCATCATAAAAAACCTGTAACTCAGAAACACCAAAATGGTAGCGGCGATGCATAGGGTAAGGCATGTGGGAAGGGGCTCGAAGCTTCCATGCCGTCACCGAGGGATCTACTCCCCTAGAACCTCCATGTGTTCACCGACCTGGAAGGTCTCTGAACCCCGTCTTTTTGGGGGGGTTTTAGAGGCTTTATTACATAGGCATGATTGATTAGCTCATGGGCCACTGGCTATCGAGTCAACCTCCAGCTCATCTCCCCTCCTCAAAAATCAGGGAGTGAGCCTAAACTCATAGGGATTGGTTCCACCAGCCCCCATCCTTAGCTGCTTTCCAAAGGCCGCTTCATTAACACAATAAATCCTTTCTCTCTCTCATCAGAGGAAATTCCAAGAGTTTTAGGAGCTCTGCCCCAGGAACAGCATGAAGACCACATACGCATTTCTTACTATACAATCAAAATAACACAATGACGATGATGCAGATGATGAGGATGATGGTGATGCCTACATTTAGGAGATCCGTATTGTGCACCAGGATCTTTATTTTGTGTGTAGCCCGTGATCTACATACTGCCTTTACAAATGGTGACTCAGAGGGGCGCCTGGGTGGCTCAGTCGGTTGGGCGTCCGACTTCGGCTCAGGTCATGATCTCACAGCTCATGAGTTCGAGCCCCGCGTCGGGCTCTGTGCTGACAGCTCGGAGCCTGGAGCCTGCTTCGGATTCTGTGTCTCCCTCCCTCTCTGCCCCTAACCCACTCGCATTCTGTCTCTGTCTCTCTCGAAAGTAAATAAACATTAAACAATTTTTTTTAAAAATGGCGACTCAGAAGTTCAACACACGCCAAGATCACAGAGCTGGCAGGTGGTGGTGCCCCGACATTAATCCAGAGAGTTCGCTCTCCACCAACGTGTCAAATGTTGCCAACTGGTGTCCCAAAACGCTGCAGATGTATCCTGTTTGACCTGCAGCGTGCTTTACATTGTTTGGATTGCTAACCAATATTTAAATAGAGGATTTGGGGCCATTCCCGTTGTTGTTTTCCTAAGACTAAAGGTATCCTAGTTTCTCGCTTTCAGAAAATTCAGGACATCTGACATCACCAAGGCCACGATTCTGGCGTGATAGCAGTCGTCCAGGGCTGTCCGCCGTGGACCGCGCCTGTGCCCACCCATTTTGCCAAAGTCTCCACCTGGGTTATTTCTCTTGTTAGGTCACAGGCTGGCCCCGTTGGCATTTGCATTTTCAGCTGTTTCTACAAGAGGCAGAGTGGGCTGGTGGTCGGCCAGCTGGCTGTTAGACAACGCTGAGGGACCTTCCCCTGGCCCGAGAGCAGGACACTGCCTCTGGGACCTCGCTGGCCTTCCAGATCCCTGAGAGGCCTGCTGGGGGTGGGGTGGGGGCTGGCCTGAGGGGAGCCCGGGTGACTGGACCAGAAGCCGCCATGATATTTCCCTTAAAGAGCATGACGTGAATTTAGACCAGAGACGACGTTGGTTTGGGAGAGGCAGGTCTTGTGCTCTCTGCACCGCGCCCGCTGGGAAAAACCGGTCTTCTGACACCCACATGCTTGACGTTGGCGCGGCAAAATCCACCCCCCCCACCCCCTGGAACTATGAAACTGCATAAAAAGATTTGATCAAAGCCCCCATCAGCCGCCAAGCTGTAATGACTTCTGTGATTTTTTTCGTAACCGGGTTTTAATTTTTATGTTTATTCTTTGGGGACCGACCGAGCAGAGGCAATGGCTCAGCCTCTGGATTCCACTCTCACTCTCTCCTGTGAAGCACTTTAAGAACTCGGGGAAACTCAATTGTAAAAGAAAGGCGTTCGGCTCTCAGTGTTTCATGGTTTGTTCCCGCTCCCTGGGCTTGGAGACAGCTCGGGAACTTAATTAAAATCAATGGAGAAAAAGAATTGAATAAATCACAACATGAATATCTCTGAAAGTCTGTATCACAGTGCAGCCGCACAGAGGTGGAAAAAGACATTCTGTTCCCTCTCTCCCTCTGGAAAGGGGGAAAATTAAAATGATCTCACAGTGCACTTGATATCTTCCTCTCTCTCTCCCCCCTCCCCCCTTCTCCCCTCTCTGTGCTCTAAAAGCAGAAATAGAAGGGGGAGACCATCAAGAGATCAAGGGTGTGGATCTGCCCCTCATCCACAAGAGAGGTCACGACCACACAGAAAAGACCTCCGTCCCTTATCGAACAGGAAGCATATGATACCTGCTTCCTCAAGCAACCCTACAAAGTCATCGTGCTTAAGCCCCACCTTGCAAATGACATAAGTGATTTTCCCCAGTTTACCTGGGCTTTGAGTAGCTCCTGATGTTCATCGTTTGCCTTGGACTTGGCAGGATCTCCTTCCCACAATAGCCCAGAGACTGGGCACTCTGCAAGACCCCCCCCCCCCCCAACGTGACCCTGGCTCCGGGCACAATTACACTGAACCACTCTGTCCCCAAGAGAGCTGAGCGCATTCCTGAAGGTGCCGGAGGAAGGAATTCTCTTCCGGCCTCGAAAACGCACTCGAGCTTCTAACATCCCTCATTCTCCACAAGTAGTTCTTGCCCAGATCCGATCTGAGCCCTTTGGGCTGCAAGCTGGATCCTGTCCTGGGGATGCATCGGAGAGTAAGCGATGGGCCCTCTTCCCTCATTGCTCCCTCCCGCCATCCTCCCCAAAGTTCTACCCTCCTACCAGATTAAACACCCAACTCAGTGCCTGGTGCAAAGGTCGTGCTTATTTGAACTTCAATTACTTGCTTTCGTCCCTTCCTTCCGCCATGCCTGGGCCCTGGGGTTGCAGAGGTCAGCGGCCACCTCCGTCCTTCTCTTCCGGTTAGCTGCTCAGAGTCTAGAGAGAAGCATCACCCCTCAAGACACAGCTGCAATGCAGAGTGTGATCATAGAGCGAAAACTCCTGAGGGTCCCCAGGGAAGGACCCGCTCTGCCTTTTACGACCCACTCCCCATCACGTCACTGTGTCTAAAACCTTCCTGTCGCCCTTGGGGAGAAGGCCAGCTCCCTGGGCCCTGCCCGATCTGACTCCACCTTCCCTCTTCTCGACTCTCACGCCCTCCCGCGCTCCCTGCCCTCGGGATCCTCGCGCAAACTCCTCCTTATTCCTGGTAGATTCCTGCCTCCCCGCTTCGTCTGGCCAAACCTTCTTTATCTTTCGTAACTCTGCCCACATGCCACTCTCCCAGGGAGGCCCTCAGTAACTCCCACGCAGAAGCTACCTCGCGTCCCTTGCTGCGTGCTCACGCTGCATAGCACCCGATAGGTGCCCCTTTCAGACGCGCACACGCCGGACGAGTCGTCGCTCACCGGTTGCTTCCCTGATGGGCGCATGGTATTGTGGCTAAATCTCCATGGTTGGCTAGGACGGACCCGCGGGAGAGGGGAGGCGGACGAAGCACGGATATGAAAGACGTGTTGAGGGTTGGATCATCGTGTGTGTGCTCAGGAACCCCTGCCCCAATAGTGCCATATAACAGACCACCTCGAACTCAGCGGCTTGTGGCGAAAAGCGCTCACCCGCATGCTCATGGGTCTGTGGGATGACCGCAGTTCAGCTCATCTGGGCGGCTACAGGCCGTCTGCACTGACTCCAGCCTCTGGGTTGGCTCGGGTGGGCTCCATGTGGGTTTGTTCCGGGCCCAGAGCCTTCTCAGGGCAGCTCCCCGGAGCCCCTGACGACGTTGCCCGGAACAGACGCTCTGACGCTCCCAACCCCATCCGGGCTAAGCCCCCAAGCTAACGGGACAGAGAAAGGTACCCTGCCTCAACTGGGCCGAAGGGCAGAACCACATGGCAGGGAGCACAGAGACCGCTGTGTACGGGAGGGTGGGAGCCATCGCAGAGGCCATTCCACCCCTCACAGCAAAGCAACGCGAGGAAGGAGGACTCAAAGCTGTTATCCGGGTGCTTCTCTGTGCGAGCAGCTGAGGTGCTTGTCATTCTCTGAGGCCGAGAGCACACTTGAGGGGGATGTTGAGGTCCGTGCTGAGCGCACTGAGCGTGTGCAGGGATCCAGACAGGCAGACGGGTCTAGTCGGCCGCTGGTTCCACTGGTCCGTGTCGCAGAGGGAAGTTCTGAGGTCACCTCTGGGGGCAGTCCAAGCTTTGGGGATGGAGAGGGTTGTGCAGGGGTGAGTGTGGAGGGCGGCAGACATCACTGACTGGGTAGCCCTTGCCCACCGCCTCTGCAGCCAGGGGTGGCCATGTGGCCCAGCTCCAGCTAATGAGACGAAAGGGAAGGTTCCCCGGGAGGGCTCTGGGGAGGTTCTTGCTCTACTGGGAAAAGGGCAGCTACATGGAGAGGGGCACCGGTGCTCCTCCTCAGCAGGGTCCCTGCCCCCCGCCACAGCAGCTCGTGAGATTGACAGGCTTCAGGGAGAAAAGCTAACACAGGCTAAAGATGTTGAGGGAAAGGGGCAGAGAGAGCCTAGGTCTTTTTTTTTTTTTTAATTTTTTTTTTTAACGTTTATTTATTTTTGAGACAGACAGAGACAGAGCATGAACAGGGGAGGGGCAGAGAGAGAGGGAGACACAGAATCGGAAACAGGCTCCAGGCTCTGAGCTGTCAGCACAGAGCCCGATGCGGGGCTCGAACTCACGGACGGTGAGATGGTGACCTGAGCCGAAGTCGGACGCTTAACCAACTAAGCCACCCAGGCGCCCCAAGAGCCTAGGTCTTTAACAACGTCACCGGGCAACCCTAAGACCTCCAGAGACCGCTTCAGGGAAACAGTGAGATTCCTCATGATTTGGGCCACGGTTGCTCAAGCAATCTGTCATCCACAGCTGAATGTGCTCCTAACTGATACGAGGGCTATGATTTTGACCCTGGGGAGTAACGACAGATATTTGATGGGTGGGCGAAAGGGGGGGGGGGGCCGTAAAAATAAAATAAAAAGAGACAGGGGTCTGGGACCGTGGACAGCATATCAACATACAATCAGAGCCCAGTTCTGCAAGCGATTTCATTACAACAGCACATCACAATTACCCACTGGTTTTCACAAGCAGGAGGCCACCGCCGTGGACTAAGAGTTTGTGTTTCCCCCAAGTTTGTGAGTTGACATCCTAACCCCCAAAGTAATGGTGCTGGGAGGTGGGGCCCTCGGGAGGTAATTAGGTCAGGAGGGTGGGGCCCTCGTGAATCGGATTAGTGCCCTTATACAAAGAGACTTGAGTGGCCTCCCATGCCTGTTCCTCCACGTGAGGACGCAGTAGGTATAGGGCCATGTGTGCGTCCGGAGGTGGGCCTCCACCCGACCCCAAATCTGAGGGCACCTTGATCTTGGACTTCCCAGGGCTCCAGAGCGCCGAGAGGTAAGCTTCTGCTGTGTATAAGCCACCTAGTCTATGGTTTTCTGCCGTAGCAGCCCAAAACCCACTAAGACAAACTACTGATATAATCCACTGTTTTTTTGCGGGCGCGGCGGAAGGAGTGGGAAATCCTAAGGACTGAGGAGCACACAGATACTTGGGGAGCACCAGGGTCTAATCACCGCCCCTCCCCTTTGGGGGGGACCTCATGCCGGACTCCGGGGCCGAGGCACATGACCCAGAGATGGCCGTTTACCCCAACCAACCCCCCCCCTCAACTCTAGCATTAGTTCAGAGGTTGGCATGTGCCCAAAGTTGGGCTAATCAAAGTGGAATCTGGGCCTTGTGTTAGGTGAGAGGAAGACAGTC
The DNA here is from genome assembly GCF_022837055.1 of Prionailurus viverrinus. Taxonomy (NCBI): domain Eukaryota; kingdom Metazoa; phylum Chordata; class Mammalia; order Carnivora; family Felidae; genus Prionailurus; species Prionailurus viverrinus. The sequence continues at coordinate 20,704,390 of NC_062576.1, read as the reverse complement.
TCTCTGTCTCTCTCTCTCTCTCTCTCTCTTTCTCTCTCTCTCCCTCTTTGTTATGGTATTTGGGAGGAAAGTAAGAGAATATATTGCTTCTCATAAAAATGCAGTGAAAGATGAAGTACAAACAGCTCCTCTGTCACGCTGAATTATTGTCATTCTGTGATTAACACCCCATGCATCAACCTGGTATTGCAGACACTCGTTTTTACGCCGGACTTGAACCTGGAAGGATGTGAGGATTAAGCCATGTTGCCATCACACAGGTGGAGACTCTGAAAACAGATTCAACCCAGAAAAGGCAAGAAGGAGGGAAGGCCTTGCGACATTATGTGAGCACCTGAATCAAACCCTACCTGAAGCCGGGACATCCTGAACTTCAGTAACAAACCCCTTTACCGTCCTCTAACCTCTTTGCACGAGTTGTGTAGGGTTGCCGCTTGTGTGAAAAGATTCCTGATAAAAGGAGTGAAATGGAGCGGAGGACGTGGTGACCAGTGACTGTCCTTCTTACTCAAAAGTTGGCACTAGCAGGCAATGATTACATCCCTCCCAGCCCTCTCACAGGATTGCCCTGTTTCGCCACCATTATTCAGCCAGCAGCTGTCATTTCTGCCTTATGTGATGGGAGAGGAGGGGAGAGGCTGTCCAGCTCCTTCAATCCCTTTCTGTCTGAGCACACTGGGGTCTCACAGTCCTTTCCTCCATCTGGAGACAATGAGCCACCCCTCTGATTTATAATTCCCTGTTTTCATTTGCTTTTGTTTTCATCAGCTGTCAGTGAAATGCTCCAGTCGTTCCCAAAAAGTACATCCAAGGGCAGGCACTGACTTCAGGGTAACCAGCGGTCTCTGTGCTCTGCTGCAATCCTGCTGAGATTATCCATGTTGGACCAGAGCTTTTGGCCAAGAGCTCCTAACAATTCTCTGAGCACGGCTCGCTCAGAGCTCTGAATCACAGAGGGGCAGCGGCTGCTGCTGGGGGCTGAGTAGCAGTAGCTGTGCAGGTCAGAGGTTCATAGGGGCAGGGAGCCAACAGACCACCGCCGTCATAGGAACGCTCGTAGGGTCATTGGCCCTCCATCTGTCACCCCGGGACCTTGCTCAGGAGAGAGGCAGGAAGAGAAAAGGGGCCAGAAGCAGACAGATGCCCTGATGTGAGAACCTTCTGATATGCTCAGTCACCAAGTGGAGATGAGCCAGAGAAGCACAGCCTGATGTTTTTAGCTCAGCAAGTGAGATCAAAGACACCAGATATGGACTAGAGAGGTGCTACATCTTTCAGGATGTAGGTTTGGAACGAGGAGTCCATGCTGACCCTAAATACAAAACAATACACCCAGGGAGGGTCAGGGAGGGGAGATCTGGGGCAACACCAAAATCTAAAGTCAGGATCACAAACTCAAATGACCCTGGGGCTAAAGCAAGAACATAACTGCTTGAGCCGTGCTGAGAATAGATCATGGAGAACCAGAGGACTAATGCCCCATCAAGGTTAGCACCTGCTGTTCAACTCAAACTGGGTAGAAATGAAGGTTAGTGTTGTCTGCTTATGCTGGAGAAGCCAGAAATGTACGGAATCGTTCACTTTTTAAATACTGACCACCCAGGGGCGCCTGGGTGGCGCAGTCGGTTAAGCGTCCGACTTCAGCCAGGTCACGATCTCGCGGTCCGTGGGTTCGAGCCCGGCGTCCGGCTCTGGGCTGATGGCTCAGAGCCTGGAGCCTGTTTCCGATTCTGTGTCTCCCTCTCTCTCTGCCCCTCCCCCGTTCATGCTCTGTCTCTCTCTGTCCCAAAAATAAATAAACGTTGAAAAAATAAATAAATAAAAAAATAAATAAAAAATAAATACTGACCACCCATTCTATTTTTTTTTTTTTCTTTCTTAGAAACAACATGGACTTTTGCCCTCTGGCGAGGCATGTAAGGAGTTTAGAGATTGGCCACTCAATCCTACCAACAAGGAAAAAGCCGAGCAAACTGAAAACGAGCCACTCTTCTTAGATCCTTCAGAGAGGTGAGGTCACAAGGTAAGCAGTTGGGCCTTGACCTGGAGAGACAGGCAGGCAGGTACAGAGAGTGGCGGTTCACCAAGAAGAAACCCAGGAGCAGGAGCCTCCGATCTGTGTGGGAACCAGCGCTGGGGTAGGGACATCTGACCCGCAGCTGACAAGGGGCTGGAGGTTCCGTGCGGCCAACTGGAGACAGGAGAACTCCAGTGGGGCCCCATCATCGGGGCGGGAGGGAGGAAACATTTCTGTGACTTTTACCTCCAGGAGCCCAACCTAGTTCTCACAGTGAAGGGCGGGAGCAATCCCCTGGTACTTCCGGTAGAGGGAAGGGAAAAGAAACCATTCTTTTTTTTTTTTTTTTTTTAATTTTTTTTTTTCAACGTTTATTTATTTTTGGGACAGAGAGAGCCAGAGCATGAACGGGGGAGGGGCAGAGAGAGAGGGAGACACAGAATCGGAAACAGGCTCCAGGCTCTGAGCCATCAGCCCAGAGCCCGGCGCGGGGCTCGAACTCACGGACCGCGAGATCGTGACCTGGCTGAAGTCGGACGCTTAACCGACTGCGCCACCCAGGCGCCCCGCAAAGAAACCATTCTGACAATGCTACAACATTCTTTCCTTCTTAACCATGCCTACCCTCAAGACAGAGTATGATTCCGGGGCTCAACCTGCTGGGGTTACATCAGAACCTAACCTACCCGGGGAAGGGAAGTCCCCAACCCCAGTCCCCTCCACCCATCCAGTCGCGCCTAAGGGGAAATAATATTGAGAAGCACAGACGAAGTTCACGTTTCAGGGGTGCAGGCTCGTTGAGCGACTGAGACCTAATCACAGGACTACAGAATGTTTCTCTTCCCTCTGTACCTTAGGACTGCATCACTAAATTCCTGTTTGTTGCCATTCTTTTTACCCAGTACACCGTACCTACCTTTAAAACAAAACAAAACAAAACAGAATTTAAGGCTAAAAACACACATTGAAGAAAATGAATAAAATCAGAACCAGAGTCTGGTGTGACAAGAATGTTGGATTGTCAAACCAGGAATTTTTCTAACTATGATGAATAACCTAAGGGCTTTAATGGAAGAAATAGACAACAGACAGATAATGTAAGCAGAGAGAGAGAGAGAAATTTTAATAAAAAATTTTAAAATGCTAGAAATCAAAACAGTATAATATAAATGAAGAATACCTTTTGTGGGCTTTTAAGTGGGTGAAACACGGCTGAAGAAAGCCTCTGAGCTTGAGGATATGAGAACAGAAACTTCCAAACCTGAAAAGGAAAGAAAGACTGAAAAAAAAAAATCCAAACAGAACAGAACGGAATATCCAGGAACTGTGGACAATTATAAGAGTTAGAACATATATGTAATGGTAATACCAGAAGAAGAAGAAAGAAAAAAAGAAAAGCAATATTGGAAGCAGTAACGACTGAGAATGTACTTTTAAATTAATGTCAGACATCAAACCACATATCCGGGAAGGTTAGAGAACACCAAACGGGATAAATGCAAACAGCTGCACGTAGCCGTATCAAAGCTACACTTAACCATATTCAAACTTCAGAAAATCAAAGATAAGGAGAAAAAAATCTTAAAAATCCAGAAGAAAGAAATACCTTACCTATAAAGGATCAAAGATAAGAATTACAATCTGACTTCTCCTGAAGAACTACGCAAGTAAGAAGAAAGTAGAGCGAAATATCTCGTATTCAACCTAGAATTCTGTATCCTGCAAAATTATCTTTCAGAAATGAAGAAGAAATAAAGACTTTCTCAAACAGAAATTGAGAGTATTTATTGCCAACAGACCTGCCTGGCGAGAAATATGAAATGTTCTTCAGAGTGAAGGAAAATAATTTAGGTCAGGAAATACAACTTATTTAAATGTATGTGATACACTGAAAGCAGTGCTTAGAGAGAAAAATTTATGTTATTGAAGACATATATGATAAAAGAGAAAGGTGTGAAATAAATAATCTAAACTTCCACCATAAGACACTAGAAAAAGAGGAGCAGATTAAATTCAAAGAAAGTAGAATTAGAGGAGAAATCAAGGGAATTGAAAATCTGTAGAAAATATCAACAAAACCAAAAAGTGGCTCTTTGAAAAAAATCAATAATATTGTTATATCTTTAGCCAAGCTAACTAAAAGAGAAAGACAGAGACAGAGACTACTAATATCAGAAATGAAAGAGGGTACATCACTACAGATCCCACAGGCTTTGAAAGGATAATAAAAGAATATTATGAACAACTCTCGGCTCACATATTTCATAACTTACATGAAATAGACCAATTCTTTGAAAGACAGAATTGGTCAAAATCACGCAAGAAGACACAGATAATCTGAATAAACTTATATCTAGTAAATAAATCAAAATAAATCAAATTAAAAATCTTCCAAAACAGAAAACACCAGTCCCCAAAGGGTTCACCGGTGAACTCTACCAAACATTTAAGGAAGATATGACACCAATTCTTTATAATCTCTTCCAGGAGATAGAGGCTAAGTAATGTTTCCTAACTCATCCTATAAAGCTAGCATCACCCTAATACTCAAACAAGATGAAGGCATTATAAGAAAAGAGAACTACAAATGAATAGATGTAGAAGAAGACCCTTAGAAAGACTTAAACTGAGAGAAAGCCATGAGGACAGCTATGGGGGGGTGTGCTCTAATAAGAAGAAACAAGTACAAAATCCCTGAGGTAGGAGCACATACCACTAACAGTAAGGAGAATAATGGAAGATGAGAGCAGAGGAGCATAAGATGATGGATTCCCCCATAGTAAGGGTTCCGGAGATGGATTGCTCCATAGTAAGGATTCTGGCAATGGACTTCTCCATCGTAAGGGTTCTGGATATGAACTCCCTGTTAGTAAAGATTCTGGCGATGGATTCCTCCATATTAAGGGTTCTGGAGATGGATTGCTCCATAGTAAGGGTTCTGGAGAAGGATTCCTCCATAGTAAGGGTTCTGGAGAAGGATTCCTCCACAATAAGGGTTCTGAATATGTACTACCCCTTAGTAAAGGTTCTGGAGATGGACTCCTCAATAGGAAGGGTTCTGGAGATGGACTCCCCCATAGTAAGCATTCTGGAGAATGATTCCTCCATAGTAAGGGTTCTGGAGAAGGATTCCTCCATAGTAAGGGTTCTGGAGAAGGATTCCTCCATAGTAAGTGTTCTGGAGATGAATTGCTTCATAGTAAGGGTTCTGGCAATGGACTTCTCCATCGTAAGGGTTCTGGATATGAACTCCCTGTTAGTAAAGATTCTGGCGATGGATTCCTCCATAGTAAGGTTTCTGGAGAAGGATTCCTCCATAGTAAGGGTTCTGGAGAAGGATTCCTCCATAGTAAGGGTTCTGGAGATGAATTGCTCCATAGTAAGGATTCTGGCAATGGAGTCCTCCATAGTAAGGGTTCTGGAGAAGGATTCCTTCACAATAAGGGTTCTGAATATGTACCACCCTTAGTAAAGTTTCTGGAGATGGACTCCTCCAAGGGTTCTGGATATGAACTCCCCATTAGTAAAGGTTCTGGAGAAGGATTCCTCCATAGTAAGTGTTCTGGAAATGAATTGCTCCATAGTAAGGGTTCTGGCAATGGAGCCCTCCATAGCAAGGGTTCTGGAGAAGTATTCCTCTATAGTAAGGGTTCTGGAGAAGGATTCCTCCATAGTAAGGGTTCTGGAGATGGACTCCTCCATAGTAAGTGTTCTGGGTTTTACTAAGAGTGAACTGAGAAGTCAGTGGTTCTGAGCAGAGGCGCGACATGATGCAGCTTGTCTTTTAATGCATTAAGTATTAATCTCAGTCCACAAACTCAGAAAGGAAAGGAAAATCACCTCATCTTGCTCGAGGCAACCTGACGGTGACTCTTCTCTCCCTGGAGAGAAGTCCCATCTCAGTCATTACAGCATCCCCTTCCTTGGTCTAAAGTCATTCTTGGATTAGGCAAAGTAGATGAAGACGGGAATAGGAAGGTCCACCTTGGAGTGAATTTCACCACAGTCATCACCACTGTCCTTGTCGTCTGCTCTGCCGGAGGTCCTGCATCAGGAACAAGGCACTGCTTGGGGCTCCGTGCCTAGGATCCTATCTTCCTATGCAGGGTTCACAAACTATATTTGTCCAGGAAACTCTAGGGGCTATGACACATAAATCCAAAATTTCAGTGGCTTAATGAAATGGAAGAGAATTTTCTGGCCACGTGGTATTTCCACATAGGTCACCCTGCAGGGTGGGAAGTGCTCTTCCATGTGGATGTAGGGACCCACAGTCCTTGCATAGGGTACCTCTACGACCCCCTAGACAGTGAGAGTTTCTTTGTACCCGGGGAGAAGGGGAAAGAGAAAGAGGAAAGCCACATCCACTTCTTAGCCACCTCATTCTAGACTTGACACATATTACTTCTACCTAACATTCCCCTGGGGAGCACTAGTCAGATAATCCCACACAGAGACAAGAGAGGTTGGAAGATGCTCACAGATGCTGGAAGACAATCTGAAAGGTAACGAGGTTGAACCAGAGCCAGCCAGCCCTGATTGGTCACGTATGTGTAGGCTGAATGCCCACGTGGCCAACGGAACACGGGTTGATGAGTACTAGCTGGGATTTGAGCAAGTCTGCCTGAGTCTGAATTCCTGCTCTGTCACTTACTTGCCGAGTCCTTCATGGCAAGGCAGGCCACCTCTCTGAGCCTCTGGTTCCCCCCTTAGACCCAGTGATATATAAAGCACATAAAACACTTAGCACAGCACCTAGTGCGTAAGAAACTTGCAATAAATGGTCTCTCACATTTTTGCCACAAACTTCAGGCCCCTGGAATCTGGAATTTCCACCCTATGCAGGGCCTGTATCCATGAGACCTGACCCCATTACAGGCTCTGTTCTGGGAAACCAAAATGTTCCCAACCAGAAAGGCAAATCAGATGGGCGTGATGTAAGGGATTGCCGGTAAGTTAGAGAAGGCAAATGGGTGTTTTAATAAAACCTCAGGGATGAAAGGACAAAGAGATAGACAGGATGGACGGAAGGGTGGAAAGAAGGGAGAGACGGAGCGTGTTACGTAGAAAGTTGGAAAGGGGGAAGGAATCAATTAGAAAGGAGGAGGGAAGGAAGGGAGAGAACCAGAAGGCAGGAAAGGTGCCCTCAGCTGCAATCCACAGGTTCCTCTGGCCAGAGCAGAATGTCACTGTGCTCTGGGCCTCTTCCCAACTGCCCGGTGGTGAGCTGCCACTAACCAGCCCCGAATGCAGCAGCCGCAAGCCCACTGTATCCGCGGCTTAATAAAGGAGTCGCCATTTCATTGTCACGAGCAAGTGCCAATCTCATCCAAATCAATTAATTCCTTAATCATGCTGTGAATGGAGCAGGATGTGAAGCGCCCATGTGGGAGCGATGAATATTAGCCGTATTTAACTGCCAAACGCTTCTGATACCATAAAGCATCCTTGAGGCTGCACAATAAAATCCAAAGTTTAATTGGTGGGTAACAAGGCCCCAGGCAATTGTACCTTATTAATGCTGACAACAGGAATATGTATGTGAGGCCGCGACAGCCGGCTACTTAGAGCAATGCCAGCCTCCAGCCGCAGGAACAGGAAGTCATTAGTGCGGCCCAATTGCAGAAAGATTTAGAATCTCTTTCACCCTTGGATCTTTTTCAAACACGAAGTTGTAAGTACATCATCTCCCCGACCCAGCTATACCCCAGGAGGTGTTTTGGGAAAGGTAGAGAAATTGAGAATAGAAGCTTATGGGTGCAGAAAGGCAGATACTGGAGAAAGATCAGGCAGGTAGGTTGGGGCCACTGTGGAAGGTTGCACAGGTCGCGTACTGCACAAGACTCCTAGTGGAAGGGAAGTAGGAAGGGGCTGAAATTCTGGTCTGAGCTCTGCCCACCAAACCACATGCCTTGGCATGAGGCTTTCTCTGCCCTGAGAAGGGCAGGGTTTTCTTAATCCAACCATCCAGAGGGTTAGTTACATAAGCTCTTTGAAACTCAACTTTTCCATTTAAAGAACTTGGTCTAGATGAGAAGGTGTCTTCTGAATGTCCTATTACTTCATCCTATTGTGTTCATCCTGTCATCCAACAAACACACGTCAATGCCTACTATCTTCTACACATTAGTCTAGAATCTGGAGATAAAGGGTTGGCCTCCCCGACTTGGGGAAAAGACAGAATCCCAGGCAAATAATTATGCCAGCAGCACTTTGGAAGGAAGAGTGGGGACACACCTCAGTTCCAGGATAGGAAGTGCCTTTGGCCCCTCTTTCTTTTGCGGCCCCTCTCCTGGAGCCTCCCACAGCAATGGCAAAGGGTAGCAAATTAATCACGCGTTTGTCGTATTGCTTTGCGTATCTTTCTCACCTGTCACCACTGCCAGGCTGGGATCTCCTGGAAGTCATAACTAGACGTTAGTCACCTCGGGCACCCCAAACTCTAGCCTCGTGTCTGACACTGAGTCCAGGGTGGTAATGGTCTAATAGCACTGCCATGCTCTAAACACTACAATAGGCACTTTAGACACATGACTCCTTTATTCCTTACTTTTGCTCTGCACGGGCTCGGGATAACTTACTCGCTGCCCCCCTGCTCCCCCAACACCACCTATGCCACCCTGCGGTGGGTGGCACACATTTCTGTAAAGGGCCAGGATAGCAAATATTTGAGGTGTGGTGACCCCTAGAGTCTCTGTCACAGCTATTGGAGCTTAAGCGGGTTCAACCGCTAACAACCCATAAGCGGGTGAACGTGGCTGGGATTTGCAGACACTGAACTTTCAATCTCATCTGCTTTTCACATATCACAAAATCTTCTTCTTTTGATTTTTTTTTCAACCATTTAAATACATAAAAACCCTTCTTAAATCGCGGGCCCCGCAAAAAGAGGCAGCAGGCTGGATCTGGCCGGTGACCCCCACTTTGCCGACCTCTACCCTGCTCTGTGATTATGGGGCTGGATGTCTGCACGCCACATTTCCCAGAATTCCTCGATGCCTGGATTTCTGTTGGGTTTTTCCAGAAGGGGGCACCGCTGGGAGACTGGCAGGAAGAGAGAAGGGGCTCGCTCTTGTCTAGTTTCTGTGATGTCCCTCCAACAGCAGAGGACAGCTGAGGCTCTGAGTGCTCCCAGCATTGGTCACTCAGTACGCCCGGAGAGATAATGACCAGCCACCTGGTGTCCCCCAGGTCATGAGACCACCTGTGCAGGACTTCCCTTCGAGGCCCAAGTGCCCACTTCTAAGGGATCCTCCTATGAGCTCCCACGTTCTGTGACGTTACGTCTTCCCTTTTGTTCCCCAGCACTCAGAATCACTGCTGCTTCCTGCATTTCTAATATTTAGGATACTTTGACCTGCCCCTTTTGTGTGTTCAGGTCCCTAACACCTGAGTAACCAATGCCCTGTATTAAATCCTCTCCATTTGAAATACCTAGGGGGAAGTCTCTTTTCTCGACTAAACCCCAATTAATGCGACCCCATTTTATAGGCAAGAAAATGGAGGCTCTGGGAAATTTGAGTCTTCTGTAAGTCCGTGGAGCAGGTGATACAGAAGTATTTGTCCAATATCACGGAAGAGGGAAAAGGTAGATTTATACTGAACCCATGACTGTCTGACCCCAAAGCCTATACATTCTTACCCAGGATACAGTACAAAAGGGAGGGTTCACCACTCATACTGCTCCCGGCAAAGCTCTGAACACCATGCAGACACCATGTCCTGATAGTTGAATGAATGAATGAATGATCTTGTCTTATCTCTGAGCCTAGCGATGGCTTGGGCATGAAATAAGGTGCAGTAGATTAGTGTTGGGGGACAATATAGAATTAATGTTTTAAGCCAATAGCTGTCAATCCCAGCTTCACATTAAAATCTCAAAAACTTTAAAAACATGCCCAAGTCTTACTCTAGAGCAAATGACTCAGCATCCGGCACCAGTATTTTGTAGGAGTCCCCAGGTGATTTTTAACACGCAGCTGGGACTGAGAATTGCAACGTTAGGGAAAGCTTTGCTGGGGCCCAATCTTCTTGGGATGCCGTGGGTCTCACGGGAGCCTGGTGTGGTGAGTCCTCCCTAGCGGGGATCAGAACATGGTCAGATCTGAAGGTGAAGGTCCCTTTGTTCAGGACAGCATGGGACTCCTTCCCCAGGTGGCAAGTCGGACTCGGATTCAATCACACTTGCTGAGCACGTGCTCGAAAAGCACGACGCTTTTAAAATTCATCTTTCCAGATGCCTGAGTTACTTATCATTGGGAGACTGATAGGAAACGGTCCGATCGTATAGGACTGTAGAATTCAGACTCACAACCTCTCTACGAATCAGCCTCGAATAGTCAGGACTTGATTAGCAATAGCTGACTTCTTTATTTTTTTGCCACTGCTTCGAACTCAGGACCAGCCAGAGAGAGCCAAGCATCCTCCTCCCAAGCCAAGGACGTAAGATACTTCTGGTTACCTCACCACCAGCTTCCCCATGCCAACAACGTCCAAATGGGGCGAACTGAAGCCTTACCCACGATGAGGCTTTCTTGCTCCCCGGACAGCCTCAGAGTCTCTGGCAGACAGGAGTCGTGGGTGGTGCCCGACTCCCTTATTGCATATGGAAGCTCCGAATAAGTAGCTTCCGTTCTCATTTGGGTGGTCTTCGTTTCTTCCCACTTTATTATCTATAATCTTTTAATTGGGCCATTTTTTTTTTTTTTTACAGAGGGGAACGGAAGCCCAAAAGTGTTAGGTAACTTGTCGGAGGTCACACAGCTGGAAAGCGCGGAGCCAGGCTTTAACCAGGGGGAGGCAGGGCAGCGTTGGGAGAGGCGTAGGGCAAGGCTCAAAGCAGAAGCTAGGATGTTGGGAGGAACGGTGCGAAATCCCGATTAAGAGCAAGGTTAAAGACCCCCATGGACCTTGCCTGGGTCACTCAATCCTCTGTGTACCTCAGTCTCCTCAAATCTGTAACGGAGATAGTAATATTTCATAAGGAATAGCGTTTACGAATTCCAAGTAAAATCTTTGGAATAAAACGCCTGCATCCAAACTCTGATGGAGCTACTTGCCAGCAGAGTGAAATAAATTGCTTAACTGGACTGCGCCTCTGTGCGTGCAGCCACCAAACAAGGTTAATTCATTTGTCACAGGGTTATTAAGAGAATTAAAGGAGATATTACTGGCAGCACTTATGTGAAACTTACTACATACTTAGAGTAATGCAATGGGTCCCACAGGTATCTGTTTACTTAAGTCTCATAACAGCACCATGGCTTGGGTGCTATTTTTATCAGCTTCGGTTTATCCAGGGCAAGACTGAAGGAAAAGGAGTTCGAGAACTCGCTCTAGGGACCCAGCCGGGAAAAGGTGGGGTCTTGTATTAGAACCTGAAGCGTCACTACAAGATTCCGCCTCTTGAATAATAAAGTATGCAAAACATTTACCTCTGTGCCTGACCCATGGTAAGCTCAAAGGCAGGAACACTGGGTAGCGATTGGTTGATGTGACGTAAAAACTGTTTTCCAGTACAGACGAATGCTTTCCAGGAAGCTAATATACTACAGATGATCATTCGTGGTAACAGAGAGAGTGAGAGACACAGACACAGATAGAGCATAGATGAGTCTGATGGAAGCAAAATTGTTCAAGAGTCCAGCAGAAATGTGAATAAACTCATGGGGCAGCTCACAGAAAAAAAACCAATCTAAATGGATTTTAAATATGTGAAAGTATGCTGAACCTCATCTAATGTTTACTTAAATTTATTTTTAAAAATAAGATACAAGAGTCAGTTGAGCTCCGTCAGTTGAGCATCCAACTCTTCGGCTCAGGTCATGACCTCAGGTCATGTGATCGAGCTCCACATTGGGCTCCTTGCTGTGAATGGAGCCTGCTTGGGTTTTCTCTCTCTCAGAAAGAAAGAAGGAAAGAAAGAAGGAAGGAAAGAAAGAAGGAAGGAAGGAAAGAAAGAAAGAAAGAAAGAGAGAAAGAAAGAAAGAAGGAAAGAAAGAAAAAAGAAGGAAGGAAAGAAAGAAAGAAAGAAAGAAAGAAAGAAGAAAGAAAGAAAGAAGGAAAGAAAGAAAGGAAGAAAGAAAGAAAAGCTATTTTTCAGAAATTGTAGAAATTAACAAACTGATTTGAAAATGTGTATATAAATGAGGGGTCTAGTATAGGCAAAACAACCTTGAAAAAGAACAAATTTGGAGGACTCCCACAACCTGATTTCAAACTTGTAATAAAACTTCAATAATCAAGAGAGTATGACATTGGCATCAAGATCACTGAAAAGACAAGAAAACCCGGAAAGAAAAAGCCCCACACTTACAGTCAGTTTGATTGATTGATTCATTGATTGGCTGACTGACTGATTTTTCACTGAAGTGGTTAAACAGCTCAATGGGGGAAAGAAAAGGCTTTTTATTTTTTTATTTTTTTATTTTTTTTTTCAACGTTTATTTATTTTTGGGACAGAGAGAGACAGAGCATGAACGGGGGAGGGGCAGAGAGAGAGGGAGACACAGAATCGGAAACAGGCTCCAGGCTCTGAGCCATCAGCCCAGAGCCTGACGCGGGGCTCGAACTCCCGGACTGCGAGATCGTGACCTGGCTGAAGTCGGACTGCGCCACCCAGGCGCCCCAGAAAAGGCTTTTTAACTAATAGCATTGGAACAACTGAATACACATGTAGGGGAAAAATGAATCTTGATCTCTACTTCACAGCATATGCAAAAAATTAATTCAAGATGGATCATAGACTAAACTTAAAAGCTAAAACTATAAAAAAAAAAAAAACATGTGAGAATAACTCCATAACTCTGGCAATGAGTTTTTAGGAAAGGAAAACTTTTAACCATAAAAGAAAATAAATTGGAATTCATTGGCATTTTAGAATTTTGCTCATCAAGTTACAACATTAAAAAACAGGCAAGCCACAGACTGGAAGAAAATATATATCTGACAAAAGAATAGTATCCATAATATGTAAAGAACTCCTACAAGTCAATAAAGAACACGGACAACCCAATAAAAGTTGTCAAGACTTGGAGAGACATTTTACAAAAGAAGATGTATGAAAAGGTGTTTCATTGGAAACTCATTGAAACCCACACTTGAACTCATTGAAACACATTAAACACTCATGAAAAATAGTGACATAAAGCTCCACACCTAATAGAATGATCAAAATGCTCCCTGACTGACAACCCCGAATATCAGGGAGCAGGTGGAGGCACCAGAAGTCTCATGCGTTGCTGGTGGGAATGTAAATGGTACAGCCCTTTGGAAAACAGCTCTATAGTCTCTTATTGTAGCTAACTACACACTTTCCCTATGGTGTGGCAATTCTACTCCTGGACGTGCGTCCAAGAGAAATGAAACCACGTATAAACACAAACAGTTGTTCCAGAATGTTATTGACAGCTTTACTTATAACAGCCCAAACTGGAAAACAACCCAAATGGCCCTCAAGAGGAGACCGGGATCAACAAATCCAGATACGGTCGCCAATGGAATACTACTCAGCCATGAAGATGGCTGGACACCCATAATAGCCTGTATGAATCTCACACGCCTTATATCGGTCAAAAGAAGTCGGACACAGGAGAGCACACATAATATAATTCCTTGTAAACGAAGTTTAAGAACAAAATCTACGGTGATAAAAATCAGAGCAGAGCTTCTCGGAGCAGGTGCCAAAAGTGACAGGAAAGGGGCGTGAGAAAGCCTCCAGAAGGGAGAGAAGTGATAGAATGTGCTAGAATGATTCTCAGTCTTGATTGCGGTGTAGGTGCCGTGGGTTTACGCATCTGTCAAAACCCGCTGAACTGTACCGTTAAGGTCTGTGCCCATCACCGTTTGTGAATTACGCCTCAATAGACTGTTTGCGGGGGTGCGAGAAAAGGCTCGAGCATACATTCCCGGTGAGAGTATAAATGTGATGCAATCTCTCTGAAGGGCCATTTTGACCATACCTATCAAAATGAGCAATACAGACACACACTTGACCCAGTCATTTCACTTCTAAGAGTCAGCCTACAGATACAGGCATGCGTGAGGCGGAGACAGAGATATTCCTTGCAAAATTGTCTGTGGTAGCAAAAGACTGGAAACAACGTAGCCATCCATCCATAAAGGGCAGGTTAAATAAATTACAGGGCTCCGTTTTAATAGAATACAATGCAGCTGTTCACATAATAAGGGAGATCACTCTGCACTGATAGGAAATGATATTCGAGATATAGGATATATCGATACACAGAAAAAAAGGGGGGTAGCACAGAGTTTGTAATATCTTCCCATCGGTGTAAAAACAAATGTGCATGTGTAATGTATCTCGAGAGGTACGTAAAAAACCAGACGTGGCTGTTGCCTCTGGAAATGGGGGACCGGCAGACTCGGAGACTGAAGGTTAGACAGAGGTTGTGGGGGGGGGAGAATTATTTTCACCATATTACCTCTTTTATTGTCTGGGTTGTTTTGTTATTTTCTTTTAACCATATGGGTATTACGTAAATCCATATTCTTTTAAAAAAAATTTAATTTTTAATGTTTTATTTATTTTTGAGAGAGAGAGTGTGTGTGCAAGCAGGGGAGGGGCAGAGAGAGAGGGAGACACAGAATCCGAAGCAGGCTCCAGGCTCTGAGCTGTCAGCACAGAGCCCGACGCGGGGCTCGAACTCACGAACCGTGAGATCGTGACCTGAACCGAAGCTGGACGCCCAACTGACTGAGCCACCCAGGCGCCCCTCAATGTTCTTTTTTATTTTATTTTATTTTTTATTTATTTATTTAAAAAAAAATTTTTTTTCAACGTTTATTTATTTTTGGGACAGAGAGAGACAGAGTATGAACGGGAGAGGGGCAGAGAGAGAGGGAGACACAGAATCGGAAACAGGCTCCAGGCTCCGAGCCATCAGCCCAGAGCCCGACGCGGGGCTCGAACTCGCGGACCGCGAGATCGTGACCTGGCTGAAGTCAGACGCTCAACCGACTGCGCCACCCAGGCGCCCCTCAATGTTCTTTTTTAAAGCAAGGAAAAAGACCACCACTCATGGGGCCAATCCATTTTCCCTGGCACTTGACCAGACTGCTTTAGATCCTCTGTCCCATACACCCTCAAATCTGTCCTGGCCGCTCCTGTAACCCCTGCCCGCATCATCTCGGTCTCCGTAACAGCCGTCCTCAGATCTGACCCTCCCACGGCCTCGGTTTTGCTGGCTGTCAGGTCTGCTCCCACCCCACACTGCCTTCCACCACTCTGCATTTCAACGACTGCATTTTCCAGCCTTTTATTTATCCCCAGCTTTTCCCCAGCAAAACAGATCCGCCCACAGCCAGGACCGTGTCTAACCAACCAGATATATGCCCCCGGAAGGAGACCATGAAATATCCCTGTAATTTTCAGATGCCTTAAGACATACACACTTAAATATTTAGTAGATTATAAATGACCTAAAGCTCTCGTCCAGCTTTTAAACGTAACTTCTTAACGAGCCTACGTGGACAGTTTGCCCCCAGTCCCAGCGCGGAGATAATTGCATCGCTCCTGATGACTAAGGGGGCGGGCACACAGGAATTGCCATCCAATTAACGAAGGTGTCCTAGGGGCTTTGTACCCACTGTGGGGACAGATTTTGCTGCTCACAGCTTTCTCTCTGATCTTGCACTTTGTGGGCTGCCGTACAGAGATTCGTAGGGAAGAGAATCAAAGCAGCTGGTCTCAAGCCTGCCCCTGCCCCTGACTTTCTGTGTGGCCCTGAGCACATCACGTCCCCTCTCTGGGCCTCTGGGCCCTTCTCTGTTGCACCAAGTGATCTCGAAGGTGCTTGCAGCAGCATTCAGTTCGAGACTTCCGCGTGTCTGCAATTGCAATTATTTGTTGAAATATGTTTCACAATAAAAGAAGGGAAAAGAAACAGCAAGGATTTCTTTTTTTACCTCTTTTTAATGGGTTAAAAAAAAAAGGAACCAATACCACATTTCTTTTCATCCTTGCTCTCCAGCAGCATTGACATCACCCGGGAGATCGTTAGACATGTGGAATCTCAGGTCTTCTTCCAGACCTGCTGAATCAGAATCTGAATTGTAACAAGATCCTAAGGTAATTTGTGCTGAGCCCCTAAGGGACATTTAAAAAAAAAACGCCCCAGGAGCCTTATTTAAAACCAGTAGCTTTGGGAAGGCTGTGTCTTCATGCCTTGTCCTCAGGTCACTCTGGCCCCAGTGATGAGCCAGCTGCAGAGTAGGACTCACAGTATCAAATGCCTACAGAGGTCAGGCAAGTAACATAAACTAGCAAAGGATCCTGGGTGTGGTGCAGTAGGGAGGGGTGGGGACTGTAGCTAAGTGAAAAGGGTTTGTTTCCTCTTACGGCTGGGGCGCCTGGGTGGCTCAGTTGGTTAAGCGTCTGACGTCAGCTCAGGTCATGATCTCACGGTTCACGAGTTCGAGCCTCGTGTTGAGCTCTCTGCTGACAGCTCAGAGCCTGGAGCCGGCTTCAGGTTCTGTGTCTCCTTCTCTCTGCCCCTCCCCACTCACATTCTGTCTCTCAAAAATAAATAGATGTTAAAAAGAAAAAATGTAAGTGGCCTATGGCAGGGGCTGGATCAGGGCAGCCCGACTAGGGCTCAGCATCACTCACCTTTTGCCGCGTGGGAATGCAGGGTCTATGTTGCCACATCTTGTGATTTTTTTTTTATATGGGTTAACCTGGGTATTCGGATTTCTCTGTGAAATCTCTTAATGATGAAAATATCGTCAGTTCAAACATAACACATTTTAAAGCCCGATGTGATAGTGATTTCCAAAGCCTTAAGCAAGAACAAATTTGGTGAGTTCAGAACACGAAAAGGAGGCTAAGGTGGCTGGAGCATGAGGACAAAGGGAAGAAGTAGAAAAGTCCAGAAGTGGGGCGGTGGGGGGGAGTGCTGGTCCCCTATGGAGGAGGCAGGGGGATGCGGCATTTGTTGGAGAACCAAGTGGCTACAAGCACAGGGACTGGAGACCGAGCCTGCTCTTTTCCGTCTCTGTGAACTTAGATCAGTTAGTTTGTGTTTACGTGCCTACTTTCCTATCTGTAAAATGGGGTTCATGATGGCATGCACCTCTGAAGGTCATACAAAGAAGTGGGGGTCGATACAATCAGGCACTTAGAATAGCGGCCAGACCCACGTAAGCGCTCACTAACTGCTCATTGTCATTGCTACCATTTGCCTTCTTTTATCAACGCCGCAAACGTCATCAGCCCCTGCTGGGGCCAACCCACACCCTAGGCTTTTTCAGTGGGCTCACCAGCTGTCTCCTTCTCCAAAACTTTCAGACAAGGAACGCCCCCACGCAGATCTGTAGAGGCTTTCTTTTGCAAGAGGCTTTCTTTTTCTTGTCCTCTCCTCTGACCCAGCCCCGGTCAGGCTGTTGGTGCTAAACACTCCTTTTTCCCCAGTGCTTTGTTTTCTCAGTCAGCTCAGTGTTCGTGGCCCTCTACAGGCTGCCCACTCGCAGAGGAAGGCCATTTACTCATTCAACAAACATGTATCTCGTCTCAAAAACTTGGTAGGCCCTGAGCTACACACACTTGTGAACAAGATCTCTGACCCTGGGGATTTTTCATTCTAGTGGAGTGGATAGATAATAGCCCATAAACACACAAATAAACAAGACAATGACAGTGAAAATAAACAATGACAGTATTTTACCGTGAGAAAGTAGGAAATTCCACCATGGTGATGAGGTCAAAACGATAACGACATTTCAGGAAGGGCATTCTTGCTACAACTGTAGGTACAGTGTTTGGAATTAATTTGCCTTGACTAAAAGTTGAAGCTCTGAATGCTTTTGCCAGGAGCTCATCTGACATCCATCCACCCATCCATCCGTCCATCCATCCATCCTTCCATCCTTCCATCCATCCTTTCTTTCTTCCATCCATCCTTCCATCCATCCTTCCATCCATCGATCCTTCCATCCATCCATCCATCCTTCCATCCATCCATCATCCACCCTTCCATCCATCCATCCATCCTTTCTTTCTTCCATCCATCCTTCCATCCATCCTTTCTTTCTTCCATCCATCATCCATCCATCCATCCATCCATCCTTCCATCCATCCATCCATCATCCACCCTTCCATCCATCCATCCATCCTTCCATCCATCCATCCATCCATCCTTCCATCCATCCTTCCATCCATCCATCATCCACCCATCCATCCATTCATCCATCCTTCCATCCACCCATCCACCCTTCCATCCATCCTTCCATCCATCCTTCCATCCATCCTTCCATCCATCCTTCCATCCATCCATCATCCACCCATCCATCCATTCATCCATCCTTCCATCCTTCCATCCATCCATCCATCCATCCATCCATCCATCCATCCTTCCATCCTTCTATCCATCCATCCATCCTTCCATTCATCCATCCATCCATCCTTCCATCCATCCATCCATCCATCCATCCATCCATCCATTCAATCATTCATTCCATAAATATCTCACGAGGCCAAAGATCTGCCAGACTTTCTACCAAACAGTAGGAAAACAGAAAGGAAGAGACACGATTCTTACCTTCAGTGACCTTCCCAGTCTGGTTATGGGTAAAGATGAATTGATAGTCATTAATAAACAACTAACTTACATAACTCTTAAGTAAAGAGTTACTTCACCCTGTAAAATGCAGACCTGCCTATGGGCTCTTATTCTTAGAGAGATTCAATCAACTCCAACTTCCTCCAATTTTCGATGCTCCAAATCTGCCCAAGTTCAACTAACAGTAGTTCTGTCTAGTGAAGATGAGACGTAAGATCCCCTGAGAGATCATCTTACCTAGAGGTACTGTCATAAATTTTTAATGCCTGGGTTTACGCTTGTATAAGGATCAACATGGCTCCAGGTTGTGCTTCCTTAACTGGTTCTGGCTAATGTGTGGAGACTGACTTAATTTACAACATTTTGTGCCAAGTGACATCTCCTCTCACGCATAATAACAATGAAGGCTTCAAACACTCTACCGGTTTGCTCCCATCAGCTCATTTAATCATAATAACAAAGCCGGGACACCGAGATATTAATAACTTGCCCGGGCTCACGGCTAGCAAATGGTGGAGATGTGATTTCAACCCATACATTTTGGCTTCCAAAGCCCATAGTCTTAACTCTCATGCTGCAGATAAGAAAATTTGGCTGTGGTTAGAATTGAAAAAGATTTCCCATCATAAAACTGACATAACACACTCAAAGGATCCTTCCCCAAAACTGTCAATGCCATATGCACCTTGCCAACGGAAAACTACTTCAGCAACTCAGCATCATCTGTCATATTTAAATTCATGTCATTAATTGGGATATATGCCGGGTGAATCTTGAAGGATGAGACAGAAGTACCCAGGATACAGACACGAGGAACTGTACAGGTAAATGCAATGAGACAAAGGAGATCAGCACACATTCATGTACCTGCAGGGACTTCAGTGTGGCTGAGTGTATGGTGTGAGGTAGGGGATGGCAGAAAAAGAGGCTGGAGGGAGAGGCAGAAGCCAGGCTTCACATGCAGACTTTGAGCGGGGCATTAATCCCGGGCCTGCGGAGACAGAGGGAAGGGGTGACAGCTGGGAAACTGACTTGGGATCCAGCCATCCTTGGGGGAAGCTGACGGAAGAACCCAAGAATGCGTTGGGATTATTAGCCATTGCTGGCACCTGGTGAGCAGATACGCACATAACCAGCCTCTCCACTTGACTTGGGAGGGAATAAACACAATGCAAAACTGCGAAAGGGATCTTCTTAAGGATGTTTGAGCAGCGGGGTGCCTTCGTGGGAACGCAAGGTGGAGACTTGGGTCCAGGAAGTTCTCCACCTCACAGCAATGCTGCCTCCCACTCTGGTCATCCACCCGTGCGTAGAAAATCTTGACCTGGCCTACATGAAAGGAGCCTCATCCGCTATCTTTATCCACTGGCCTTTTCCTGTGAGTCGCATGATTATCCTACTGTAACAACCACACACATCTTAAGGATCTTGGATTCGGGGGCACCTGGGGGGCTCTGGATTTTGGCTCAGGTCGTCATCTCATGGTTCATGAGTTCGAGCCTCACATAGGGCTCTGCACTGACAGTGCGGAGCCTGCTTGGGATTCTCTCTCTCCCTCTTTGTCTGCCCCTCCCCTGCGTGCACTCTCTTTCTCTCAAAATAAATAAATAAACATTAAAAAATATATTTTAAAAAAAGGACCTTAGATTTTAATGTTTGGGATACAAAGAGTCTTTGAAAGGTGGGCTTTAGGGAGAAAAGGTGGAAAATTCAGGCAGTATCTTGGGCTAATTTTAAACAGATTTTCTGTAGCAGGGACAGAAGCAGTAAGACAATAGCAGTGACTCTGAACCCTGGCTGGCTATAGAATCACCTGGGGAAGTTTCAAAACATCTTGATCCCTGGGCTCCTGACCACCCCATTCTGCGTCAATTGCTCTGTGATGTTTGAGAGCCTCTGAGCAGGATGAATGTGTGCCAGCGGGGGGGAGCCTTGTTATAAAACTGTTACTCCAAAGCGGGAGGGATTCTTGAGCGTGTTGAAGTGGTGATGACAAAGCGTAAAGAGGCGGAGACAAATACGTGAGAGAAACGGACAACGGTCACCAGAGCAGAATCCCCGAGTGGACAGGACAGGCTGGCCTTGGGGATACAGGTGGATTCACCTGGCACGATCTTCCTCTAAAATGAGGGGGCTGTGAGTTTCAGGTGGGGAGGAAAAGGACAATAGGGGGATTTTGCCTGCTGACTGTAATCTTCTTTGTAAAGACAGAGAAGGGTTCCTTTGCTAAGACAGAGGGGGAAGTGGTGGCAGTGAGCGTGTAAAGAAGCAAGCCTTGATCTCATGCTGACTGTGGACCCCAGAAGGAGACGTTCCCCAGTTGAGACTGGAGGCCGGGTAATTAAACTCCCCTAGGAGAGAAATTCCACGGCGGCAGCGTCTTTCCCTGCGTTGGTTGCAGCCTCATCACCAACGTTCAGTTGGGTGCACTTGATAACTAGGGACATGAATGTACATTTCTGTGACATTTCGTTTCCTTAGCATCTTTTGGGAAGCCAGGGAGAGAAGCCTTGAAGTGATTCACTAAAGCCGGAGTTTAGGGTTCAAGGAATGACCTGGCAGGACATCAAAGATGGGTCACAGAGCATCAGACAAACCACGCAAGAGACAGTGGGCTTTGTCTTATTTTTTCAACGTTTTTTTTTTTTTTTTTTTTTTTTTTTTTTTTTTTTTTTTGGGGACAGAGAGAGACAGAGCATGAACGGGGGAGGGGCAGAGAGAGAGGGAGACACAGAATCGGAAACAGGCTCCAGGCTCCGAGCCATCAGCCCAGAGCCATCAGCCCAGAGCCCGACGCGGGGCTCGAACTCACGGACCGCGAGACCGTGACCTGGCTGAAGTCGGACGCTTAACCGACTGCGCCACCCGGGCGCCCCAGTGGGCTTTGTCTTAAAGGCAAAAGGTGGAGACACAGGAGAGACAGGGACAGCTCTGCATTGCCAGAAGTCCAGTCTGGCTTTGAGGAGATCACTTGGGGGTAGTGAGAGGCTGTGACAATCATCCAGGTGAGCGACAAGGACTCAGGTGGTCCTGGGGGGGTGCCGGTTGGAGCAGAGGTTTAGTTTCAGGAAGACAAATTCGACATCCTTCTAAGGGACAGCATTGAAGCAGTCAGAACGGCCCACACATGGGCCAGACTGCTTTGAGGGGCCATGAACGCCGCCATCTCTCAGGGGCAGGGGACGGGGTGTGGTGCTGGGCTGACGGGCTGAGAGCACACTCCATGTTGGACCCCCCAACGGCCACCTTCACTGTCCCGCTCCTCGAGAGGCCTCGCAAGCCTCAGCTGGATCGGAGCCGCCTCTCTGGCTCGCCAAATTGCCGTGCTGTATTTAAAAACCAAAGAGGAAAATAAACCCCAGCCCAAGGAAGAAGCGATTTTGGCATTAAATAAAAGGAATGTTTTTATCCCGCAATGAAAACGCTGTGATCTTGGAACACAATTTGCATAAACAGACAGTTTGGCTATAAACAACCTCACCAGTAACTGGTATTTACATATAGAACAACTCAGTCAAAACCCAATTAAAGGCTCTGATGGATCGAGGGTTGTCAAAACATTTAAAAGGCTTCCCAGCAGTCAGGCGATTTATACGTCTCTGTGGGACCAGGCGTTCCGGATTCCGCCTCCGATCCGTTCTTAGTCTCCTACCAGACCCGGAGACCCCCAGGCCGCCCCCACCCTGGGAGCCTCCATAGGAAGGAGCGATCTCTAAGGAGCCCTCTGGTCTTGGGGAAGACGTGGTGGAAAAAGGAACAGGGTCCAGGCCAGGGTTGGCTGACTTGCCTTGTGGAAAGCAGGGGCAAGGGTCCCAAGAAGAGTTTGGACACATGACCATCAAGAGGGTCTGCTCAGATGAGACAGGACTTCGAGAGGACCCGGGCAGTCATGGAACCTGAAGTCAGGCAGGCAGCACGATTGTGGTTCTAGGCCCCAGAGCTTCTAAGCAAACGGTTGAGGAGCAAGATGAGAAACTCGGGCCCCCGCATCTCCAGAAGAGAGGACCTGTGTTGGCCAGGGATGGACACCAGCCACAGACACCAAGTCAACACGATGGAAAAACGGAGGATGGCTAATAAGGCAGGGGTTCGTTCACCGGGGGCATGATGGAGACTGGCAGGCCCCGGGCAGTAGGGTTACCAGCGCTAAGCCTCCACAGTGCCTCTGTCCTAGGCACCCCTGGGGTCCACCGAGCCTTTGGAAGACCCCAGCTCACAGGAGGTGGGGCAGCCCAGAGCTGACCTGGTGCAGTCACCCACTCCGTCACTGATGCTATCTAAGGAAGGAGACTCGGTTGGCTTCTTATAGAATGCAAGCTGTGCCTGGCACCCTTAAGGCCAAGAAGCACAGAGCAAGCTTTGATGCATGGATGGAAGGCAGAGGGAGGGAAGAAGGAAGGAGGGAAAGAAAGAAGGGAGGGACAGAGGGAGGGAGGGAGGAAAGAAAAAGAGAAGGCAGGGAGAAGTTCCAGAATCTTCCAGGAGTGGCCTATGGTGACCCCAGCGAGGCCTCAGAAAGATTACAGACTATCGATTTCTGCCTTAAGTGTGGGAGGTATTCACTCTGCGCTTAGGTATTCACCCTGAGAGAGCTATGCTCGGACTTGGGGATCTTTCACTCCCCAGACTCTTAAAAATGGAGAACTTACTATGCTAAGCACTTCCTCACTTGTGATCCCTTACACACTGATACATCCACCATGACCTCATCCACACCCACCAACACACAGAGGGACCTGATATAACAAAACAAACTCATGACCCCCGCGTGGCCGGTATGCTGCGACCATCCCTGCGGGTGTTTCATCTTCATCGCAATACAAAATAATCCCTAACAACAAAGCACTCGCTAACACCCGAGCACGATGCAAGACGCTTTATACTCACAATTTCACTTAATTTCCAAGACAATTCCTGAGAGGAAAGCAGTATTATCCCCATTTGACCATGAGGCTCAGAGGGTTCAAGATGCTTGTTTGAGTTGATATGGCTGGAAAGTAGCAGAAAAAGGAGTCTGTTTGGATCCCAAACCTGCTACATCAGACCAGGTGTTTCTGGTTTCTGACTACGGATCATCTCATTCGGGAGTAACCCACTTCCACGGGTGACACCCTGGTGTGGAATGGATACGGCAAAACTAAGCTGACTTCGCTCCATTGTGGCATCACCACTCAGCTGGAGACCCAATACTGGCTGTCCTCCCTAATCATGCATTAACTCAGTCGGCTACAGGTCCTACATTCCCTAACCACCCTCCGAGACCGACCAGGTGGCCCAGAAGACTAAGGGCGTTGGAGGAAGAAAAGAGATATCTGGGCATCTCCTCCCTCCTTCCTATGGGCTCAAGTGCACTGCAACTTACTATTGAAAGTCAAGCCATTCACCCTTCCTCCCCAGTAGCCCAGGAATACACATTCTAAGACTAAGCTCATTACCACCAAGAATTGGCACGTGTCCATAAAAATTCAACCAATATTTAGGAAGCGTGTTCTTAGCTAAGCATGTACTGTTCGGGGACTATGAGATAACAAGGGATTTCGCTTTGTTTTACTTTGTTTCTCAAAGCGAAGCCTCGGTTTCTCCACCCAAGCGTCCTGTGTAGATCAAGGATAGGCAAACAGCAGCCGTGGATCACCCCCCCCCCCCACCACCACCATATTTATACATTCAGTGTTGTTAGAACACAGCCGACTCATTCATTCATTTACGTGTTGCCTGTGGTTGCTTTTACACTCTAAGAGCAGACCTGGGTCATCTCAATAGAGGCTTTATGGCCAGCCAAGCCCAAAACATTTGCTCTCTGGCTCTTTCAGAAAAAGGTTACCGACCCGTGGTCCAGATGTCTAGAAACCTGGATGTTTCTTGGTTGTGTGTTTTGTTCCAAAGGATGTAGAGTTCAGAGGGCATTCCAAACAGGATCCCAAGGCAGAAGGAATCTGGCGTTTGGGTTCTTCTCTCCACCTCTCCACGCATAAAGCATAATGAATTCTTTTTTTTTTAGTTTATTTATTTTGAGACAGAGACAATGCAAGTGGGGGAGGGGCAGAGAGAAAGAGAGAGAGAGAGAGAGAGAGAGAGGGAGAGAGGGAATCCCAAGCAGGCTTCATGTTGCCAGCACAAGGGCTCAATACGGGGCTCAAACTCATGAACCGTGAGATCATGACACGAGCTGAAACCAAGAGTCTGATGTTTAACTGACTGAGCCACCCAGGCGCCCCTGGCGTGACACAGTCTTTGATTTCTTTTCCCTGACTTGTTGGCATGCACTGAAACTGCCCCCATCTTCATAGCCTCCTTCAGTTAGATTTCTATCTCTTCTCTCCAGGAGCCCATAGATAAGAAGTGGGGGGGGGGGGAGACCATTATTTTAAGAGTGGTCATTGGGAAACTCAGAGCTATAGGGAAGCTTAAAAAGGGCTTTGTTAGCCCATAAGATAGTGAGCAACCTGTCCCTGGAGGCATACAAGCAGACAAGACTGCTGTGAAGGGCCCCTCTGTCCTGACTCGAGTCCGTATGTTCCCTTCCCTGAGGAGTTCAGCAGCCCCCTCTGTGACCTCGCCACGTCAGGTCTGGCATCCTCCAGTGCCTCCTCCAATAGCACAGCAAGGTTCAGCTTTGCAAATTTCAAAGCTGATCTTGTCATTCCCAAGACTGAATTCCCTCAAAGGCTGCGCATCGCACCCGGGCTAATATCCAAACCATATCTTCGCATCTGTCCATCCTTTGGCCCTCCCGAATTTTCCAAGCTCATCTCCTACACACCCACCTCCCAGGTTCGAACCAGATTAAACAGCTACTTATTCTCCACCCACGGGCTCCTTCTCTAGCTCTCCTCAGGCCATTCCCTCTGCCGGGTATGTCCTCCCCTCACCTTGTGCACTCGACAAACTCCTATGTATTCCTCAAAACCCCACTCATAAGTCCCTCCTCCTGTATAAGCCTTTCCAAGATTTCCTCATCTCAGATTAGTTTCTATTTACTTAGTCCCTATGATGCACATCTTGGTCACAGCTTGCGACACTGTACTAGAACTTACGACATTGTACTAGAACGGACAACATTGTACTAGAGTGAATTATTTGCAGGAATACCTCCCTCCATGGGTGAAATTCCTCAGAGGAAAAGACAGTGATTAATTCATCTTCACAAGTTTAGTCCAAGGCTCTGAACACGGTAGGAACTCAACAAATGTTCCATGAATGAATTCATAAGTGCATGAACGAACCTTAACAAAAGCAAGACTCCAGTGGGTCAAGCGACTTGATCCAGCCAGACCTTCTACCCACTTGCAGATCTCATAGCTGTGTCTTAGGTAGCGAGCTACTGAGGACATTCTGTCTTCTCTCTTGAAGGCCACATTTCAGACGATCCCTTCGGCCATATCTTGTCCCTTCTTTCTATGAGCTTCCTGAGTTTCCCCCACACTACTGCTCTAAATCCAGAGGCAGGACACCTCAGTGGAAAAGACGAGACCTGTAGGGTCGAGTGGGACTGACCAGAGACCCGGGTGAGCCACTGGCTCCCTGTGTGACCTTGAACAAGGAGTCTGCACTCCCAAGTGGGAAAACGCAGGTAGTAAATCAACCCTGAAGACGTGCAGCGGGACCCAGCGGGTTAACGTACAAGCTCCACACTCAGAGTCATTGCTTCCGAGACATACGTTCCCTTCATCAAGATTCCTGAGGACCGTCTACTCTAATCACCTGTCTTGTCTGTTGCTTGTATTTAATACCCGGGACAGGTGGGCGTCCAGCCTCTCTGAGACAACCCGGCGATGGGGAACTGTAGTTAAGAGTAGTGACAGTAACAGCAGCATACTTACAGACCTTTTTGTTTACAGAGCATCCTTGTAATTTCTGATCCTCACCCCCAAAGAAAATAAAAATAAAAAATTAGAACCATAAATGAACGTCCCCAAGGAAGAATGTGGCTCTGAAGCCCAGGGAGGTTGAGGTCTCGCCCCAGGTCACTCAGAGATGAGCTGCTGAGCCAGAATGTGGTCCTTTGCCTTGATTCCTAGTCTCCAGGTGACTTCCAAGGGATCGGACTGCAGTTCGTTTTATCTTTGTCTGTGTGCTTCTCCCTCACAACAAACCCGGTGTCAGTAGTACAGACTTTGAGATCTAAGTCCCCCCAAAATCATCCTTGCGAGCATCACCTCTGTCCCTGCCGCTCTAGCTGGATGACTGTGTATTGACTAAGGCTCTTTGTTGTAAGTGATAGAAAATATTACTCAAAATAATATAAGAAAATGATGATGGTAATAATAATGGAGGTAATATACGCTCTTTCTGGTTCATATAGCTCTGAATGTAAGCGGTAATATAGCTTATATTATATATAATATAAAATATAATGTCTTGTATTTATGATTAATATTATTGCTATGAATTATTAATATTATTGATATTACTAATTAAGATAATATAATATTATTATATATCATATAGCGGTACTATAAGCTCTTTCTGGGTCATCCGTCTGAAAAAGACGGACGTAGGCTCTTCAGGACTAGTTAGGTCCAGGCCTACATAGGTCATTAGATCTCTCTCTTCTCAGTTCTCTTCTCCTTCCTCTGCCTCCAGTTATAGGCAGGTGGTCCCCTACTGGCCTACTGGGTGGTCCCCTTCTAACAGCCCCGGACGTCACAGTAGAGAAAAGGCTTCTCTTCCCTAATCTTTTGAGACAAAGCCCCAGAACGGAGAGCCAATGCCCTGGTCTGGTCAGGAGGCCACTCCATACATGAGCAGTGACTCCGGTCAGGGGACCAGAATACACCCACTGCCCAAACCTGGGTCACATGCCCACTTCTGAAGCCGGACGCTTAATCAATCCTATCCCAACTTCATGAACTGAGAAGGGAGAATGGATGCTTCCCTCTCCGCCATCCAAAGAAACTCCGGCTTCTGCTACCAAAAACAGGGGTGGGGGGGGGTGGGGATAGGTACCAGACAAGCGAAAACAACAGGTGTTCTCTTCGGTGACTTTTGATGCTTCAGTTTCTATGTGTGAGAAACTATGGTATTAAAAATGTCTACCCCTCAGGGTTGTATCAGACTGGAAGCAGAAATAAAAGAATTTCTGCCCCCAGAAATATTATTCAGAATGTTTGTGCCACTCTTATTATGTGTCAGAGCCCTTTGGCTCTCACCCTCTGCGAAGATGCCATCTGAACCCATCCCACTGCCCGCGTTCTGGGTCACGACACTGTGGCTCACCTACACTCTCGCAACCGCGTCTAACCGTGCTTCCTGCCTTCCTAGCTCTCCCCTGGCTGGTGGTACCCCCTTCAGTGCCCTACAGCCAGATTGATCTCCCGTCTCAGCAGAGTTCAGGGAGCTACAGAGCCCAGCGGTGTTTAACTTGGCTTGCACTGAACCTCATGAATTTAAAGGCCATCTGAACCGGACCATTCATCTGTTCCTTCTCAGCTCCCCACAGAGAGTACATTTCCACACCCTCCTTTCTGATAACCAGCCATCAGAGCTGCTTACATATTTCTTTCCCAGGAAAGCTCAGAGGAGAAAAAAAAAAAAAAAACCAACATATCCAACCCTCGAATTTGAAAACCTTCCTTCTATTATCTCATAAAACATCCTGTTCATATCATAATTTCAATCCAGAGAGAGGATTTGCCGTGTGAGCTCTGAGATGCATATAAATTGCCCTTCTAAACCTCTGGCTACAATAAGCAAACTTCAGAAGCTGACAGTTTACTTGATAAATATCTAATAAAGCTTAAATAATTATTGAAAGCAGACAAATGGCAGAGGAGAACAGCAAGAGGTGTTGCGGTGATCAATCACAGGGAAGAAGATAGAGCCCCAGCAACACAGGGTGAAGCAGGTCCCGGGGAATAAAGAATCACAGGCAGAGACTGACTTCCAGAAAGAGTTGGTGACGAGGGGGGGACGGCTGGGGGGACCAGGAGATGTGCCAGATGGACTTCCCTTTGCGAACCATCAGATACTCAAGATGTGACCTTTCTCAACTCTTCTGGAAGAAAAAGAGCCCAGGGAGACCATTAGTACCTGTCATTGTCTGTCCTGACTGCCCAGCCTGGGGAGGGTGTCAGGGTTCCAGATCTTACACCTCCTTTATAAGCTCACCCAGCCCCAATTCCAATCTTGAGGCTGAAAGAATTCCAATCATTCTAGGGTGTCATCCTTTGAACTTGACCTGGAGTCACCATCCCGGATGGACCTCAGGAAGGTATCCCAAAGTCTCCACTCCTTGACTTACTCGGTCACTTGTTCAATAAACATGAAGTGCCAACTCTGTGCTATAAGAGTGCCCCCCAAACCTGCCGGTATAACCGAGGACGGTTGTGGGAGCGGATCCTTAAACAAACAAAAGTACACGATAAAAATAGAAGCTTAATCTGGTCTGCGGCAAGTGTGGGAAAGGGAAGGCTTCACAAAAGAAATAGCACTCAAACTGAAAGCTGAAAGATAAATAGGAGTGGAGGGAAGGGTATTTCAAGCAACAGAAATAGCAAGTGCAAAGGCCCTGAGGTTTAGGACTTCCGTTGCAAGTAATTCTGAGATCTGAGTTCCCGCACTGATGCTAATGTTTGGCAAATCCCTGGCAAATCCCTTATGCCCCTCCCCACACGAGGAGATTCTGACTTCCACGTTTCTGGGTCCATGACTCACTAGTTGCCACTTACTGAGGTGGGTTTTCTGGTACCCATTTTAGAGATGCGAACACTGAGTCTCAGCACTATTATGGGCCAAGTGTCGCATTGTCACCTATGTGGTCATAGATTGTGCTTCTGCTTTGGACTTTATCCTCCAAACACTCAGACCTGCCTCCCCCACCCCCCACCCCTCATTCTTTAGTCCCAGCCTAGCAAATCTTCCTAATTATTCAGAATACTTCTAGGAAAGGATTTTCCCCTATCCTGCCAGATTCCCAGATTCCCAGCTGGGGACTAGAACTCTCCTGGAGTCCCAGTTGATGAGGCCTAGTCCCTAGTGATAGGATTCTTTAATGCCTGCCTGGATGTCCAACTATCACACACACACACACACACACACACACACACACACCACAGACCATTTGCCTAGACTTCCACTGGCCCTCCGCATATGCTGGACTTTCCTCTCTCTCCTGTACCCCTGGTGTTAGCCCCTGCAGGTGCATCAACCTCCTAATGTGGCAAGAAGGTGAGACCAAGATGGAAGCCCTCATTGGGTGGGGATGACCACACCTAAGACATTTTACTTGAGAAATACAGAAGTGACTTGGGCTCTTCTTCAGCCAAGTCACAAAGTCTTTTGACCAAAGAGTCACCAACACTGTTTGGAGCCACAGCGTTCTCCCCTACAAACTCAGCATAATTCTGATACACCCCACCCCGCCTCATGACAGAGTTCCAAATACTTTACAGACCCTCGCATTTGGGTAACAATTTACAAAGAACTTTTCAAACATCGTCAGCAGAGTGATAGAGGCAGAGATTCCCTCCTCAGTTGAAGGCTAGTCGCTAAGCTTGGTTTTTAAGACTGGATGCGACTCAGTCTTTCTTCCCAGGGGGTTTCTGTGGGGAATTATGATCCCCATGTCAGCAACTTTCCCTCCCTGTTTTGGGTTGACTCTTTCCACAGAAGTGCGGTATCACCACCACTCTTTCCATTGTAAGTAATGGAAACACAACCTAAACTAGCAGAAGCAAAAAAAAAAAAAAAAAGTAGTAATTCATTGCCACTGGAAACCAAGAAGGATACCAGAAAGTGCCTGTGAGCAGAGACCCACCAAAACAGAGCCTCAGAAATTCAGCCTTAACCACAGCCTGTCTTCCTACCGCCTCAAATCCTGTGTCTTACTGTGCTTGTTTCTAGTTTCATTCTAAAAACAAACCAAAAAAAGCCCTCCATATTGCGAGGGAGATGGCCACAGACAGCCCCAAAGTCACATCCTCCCAGTGTACCAAATGTAGTGGATAGAGATGTCTCTTTTCCGTTGTTCGGATACAAATCTCAAGGAAGAACTCTTCATTGGCTGTGCTTGGATGATGGCCCTTTCCAAAGAATACGATGATTGGTCAGGCCTGGGTCATATGACCACCCTAGTTGCCAGGAGGGTCAGGAACTATGGCCAGAAGTAGGGAACGAAGTGCAAATGTTCAGCCAAAACACTGGAACTTGCTCCAAGAGGGGACGGGTATATAAGAACAGCGTGGGTTTGAGGGGGTGGCGGAACAGGAGTATTGGCTGGTACAATCCTTCTGTTGAGAAAGTTAAAAATGTGTTTTCAAAACCCCTAAGGTGTTTATACTTTGATCCAATAAGCTGATTTCTATGGTTGCCTTTTTAGGAGGAAAAAAATGTCGAAAGATGCATGTACAAGAATTCTCATTTGCAGTATTGTTTTCAGTAGCAAGAAAGACGTAACCAAAATGTGTACATTAAATACATTATGACACATTAAATGGCATAGTATTAATTCTTTTTTTTATAAAGTTTCCTCTCTTCTTTAAAAAAAATGTTTAGGGGCACCTGGGTGGCGCAGTCGGTTAAGCGTCCGACTTCAGCCAGGTCACGATCTCGCGGTCCGTGAGTTCAAGCCCCGCGTCAGGCTCTGGGCTGATGGCTCAGAGCCTGGAGCCTGTTTCCGATTCTGTGTCTCCCTCTCTCTCTGCCCCTCCCCCGCTCATGCTCTGTCTCTCTCTGTCCCCAAAATAAATAAACGTTGAAAAAAAAATTTTTTTTAAATAAAAAATAAAAAAAATGTTTATTTTGAGAGAGAGACAGATTGCGAGCAGGGAAGGGACAGAGAGAGAGGGACAGAGAATCTCAAGCAGGCTCTGTCCTTTCAGGGCAGGGCCCAGTGTGGGGCTCGATCCCATGACCCTGGGATCATGACCCGAGCCAAAAATAAGGGTCAGAAGCCCAACCGACTGAGTCACCCAGGTGCTCCCATATTATTAATTATTAATGATCATGATAGGTATCTACACATTGACATGGAAAGAAGTTTTTGATATATTAGTAACTCTTTTTTTTTTTAAATGTTTATTTATTTTTGAGACAGAGAGAGACAGAGCATGAACGGGGGAGGGGCAGAGAGAGAGGAAGACACAGAATCTGAAACAGGCTCCAGGCTCTGAGCTGTCAGCACAGAGCCCGACGCGGGGCTTGAACTCACGGACCGCGAGATCATGACCCGAGCCGAAGTCGGCCGCTTAACCGACCGAGCCACCCAGGCGCCCCGGTATATTAGTAACTCTTAGGAATCAGTGTACAAAGAGTGTTGAGTCAAATCTTTGTTTTAAAAAGGAGCATGTCTGTTCTCATTACACAAAAAGCTTTTTGTAACCACATATGGTGACAGATGTTAACTAGACTTATTAGTGGTGATCTTTTCGCAATGTACGTAAATATCGAATTATTTGTTATACACCTAAAACTAATATGATGTTACATATCGATGAGCTCTCAATAAAAACAAAACAGTGGGAATCGTAATACAATTACATTTCTTTAAAAAGCATATTAACAATCGGAATGGGGTAAGAGGAATGTCTCTTAAGCGCAGGAAAGTTCTGTTTCTTGATACAGTTGCTAGCTATAAGGGAGGATTCACCTTATGAAAACTCACTAAGCTGTCCATTTATGATTTGTGAACCTTACTTTATATATCTTATGCTTCAGTAAAAATAGTCTTTGCAAATGTGTGTATTTAATGAAGAACGTGGGGGCACCTGGGTGGCCCAGTCGGTTAAGCGTCCAACTTCGGCTCGGGTCCCGATCTCATAGCTCGTGAGTTCAAGTCCCGCATCAGGCCCTGTGCTGACAGAGCGAAGTCTGAAGTCTGCCTCGGACTCAACGTCTCGCTTTCTCTCTGCCCTTCCCCTGCTCGCGCTCTCTCTCCCTCTGTCTCAAAAATAAATGTAATAAATTTAAATTAAAAAAAAATTAAATAACAATAAAGAATAAAATAGAGAAAAAGGTTTAGGGTGGTTATTTGTGGATGGTGTAATTAACAGCAATTTAAACTTAATTCTTTGCGCAAGTCTTCGTTGTCTATTTTTGCAATAAACATGTATTACTTCTGTGGTCGATACCCATTGGGGGCGGGAAAATGAAGAATGAGTTAGATCAAAGAGCTAACATTTCAGTAGGTGGTAGGACTGTTCAGTTTGTGCACGGCCTGAAGCTCTCAACTAGATGACATATCAGTCAGGATAGGCTCAGGTATTGTAACAGACCCCCCAAAATAATAGCTCAAACACAATAGAAGTTTCTCCCTCATTGTCATCTAGGGAAGGTTCCTCATATCGGCAGGTGCTCTACTCCGCACCCAGGGTTCAGGGACCCAGGCTAATGGTGACTTTTCTTCTTAAACACGACCTAGATCTCTCTGATCATTTCTGTTC
Organism: Prionailurus viverrinus; assembly: GCF_022837055.1. Classification (NCBI taxonomy): domain Eukaryota; kingdom Metazoa; phylum Chordata; class Mammalia; order Carnivora; family Felidae; genus Prionailurus; species Prionailurus viverrinus. Next base: position 20,671,415 of record NC_062576.1, on the reverse strand, counting down.
TTATCACGGGAGGTGAGAAGGAGCAGCGAGGCCTGGCCCTTGGAGGTTTTGTGGGTCAATGCCGAAAGCGGCTCACATCACATCTGTTCATATTCCACTGGAAAAGAGCTTAGCCAGGGTCCCACCCAGTCGCAAGGGAGACTTGGAACCACAGTCCCTGGATGGGCATCCATGTGCCCACGTGTGACTCCACTGCTGTGGAAGAAAATGGATTCTCGTGACACTTCACAGTTAATGCCACTTTGGGGAGGGGGGAGGGGGAGCAGAAAGGGCAGGTGACAAAGAGGAAGAGGACGTTGACTTGAGCAGACAATATAAAATCTACTCAAAGAGGGCCAGGTACATGGCATGTGGCCTCAGTCCATTCCTGGCCATGGTGATGCTCAGAGTTCGCAGGTGGGAACGTCCTGGTTCCAGTGGCATTCTGCTTTGGCAAGAGCTTGAAAGAGGCTTTGGTTAGAATGCGAAAGAGAAGCACAGTCATCTCCCGGGCACATATTCTGCGGCAGTGAGACCGCGGCGAGGCCGCCCTTCGCCTTGGCCCAGCTTCCAGGCGGGGGGGGGGGGGGGGCGGTGATGCCAGCCGGGGTGAAAAGGAGTAATGATAAAACCAAGGATTGGTTTGATGTTTTAGAAGGCACCAGATTCTACCCATATAAATGGTGCATGAAGGAGGCCTCCACACCGCCCGCCCTCGGCATCACTGAACGCTTCGGAAAGTACATTCCAGAAACCCTGACTCTTGATCTACGGGGAGAAGAGCCAGTCTCAGCCCGGAGAAACTTTGGGCAGCGCCTACGGGCAACGTGCAGGCCTAAAGACGCACAAGAGAAGCATCTGATGAATATTATCCAGAAGGTATTAGCTGATAACACAAGCACCCCAAAATCAATGAGGAAATTATCTCCTCCACACGACTGGCACAAAGGAAGGCCATTTTCCGTGTCCCTCCGGCACATCCCAGCTATTGTCAGCTCTGGGACGCGAGGTGATTAATGCGCGGGTGACCACGCGTCCAGTTTTCGATCCCTACGATTATGCACATGGACCATTTTTTTCCCCTCTATGGATCCTCGACACTTAACCTACTCAATGGTTTTTATTTGCATTGATCACATTTTATGGTATGATTAAATTTGTATGGAAGAGAACCAATTAGTTTTGTCTTACACTTATTGAATGCACTTTATAGTCAGACAAATTAACTCTCCACAGTTAGGTTGATTTATCCAGTGGCAGGAGGCTTGATGGGCCGTGCAGGGTCTTGTCCCCAGCCGGGGAGAGGGTGGGGTGGTAGATGGGGGGGGTGAGGGGGGTGCTGGTACCTCTTAGAAACGAGCTTAATGTTCCGACTCTGATGGTCCAGCCGATCGCCGTGGAGTCTGGGTGGAACTTCTCTCGGGAGACTAAATGCCCGGCTGTAGCTCCGTGTAGATTTCAAGAACCGATCAAGGCTTTGGCTGAAGGGGAAACATTTTCTCCTACAGAGGGAAAAGATCAGTGGAGTACAACTGGGTTCTAGCCCCGCTCTTTGGGCTGCTGTGCCATTAGGCCAGTCTTTCCACTTCTTTCGGCCACGGTGAACAGACGATAAGAAAGAGGAGGAGGAGGGAGCCCATCTCCCCCACATAATTTGCTCGAGGACCAAACATGAGAGCACATATGGAAACAATTTACAAACTGACCCTAAAGCATCATCTTTATGCAAATTGCCCGTCCAATGAAAAAATAAGAGCGGAGCAGCACTGTGAGACACACTTTACAATTTGGAATCAAAAGCCGGAAGTTTGAATCTCTGCTGCTTCCCCGCTGTGTGGCTTCGTGGAAGTCACTTAACCTCTCTGAGCTGAAATGGTCTCCTCTGTAAAGCAGAGGTAGTTATCACAGATTGAGTGGATATTTCAGACAGTGGCGTTTTCCCGGCCATAATAAAATCACGGGACCTTTATTTTCCATCCATTGCCTCGTTTTATCTTTCTCCACAGCTCCCGTATTCGTTTGTTCAGGCACCAGGACACAAGGCGGCAGACTGGGCGCTTTAAATACTAGCAATCTGTTTTCTCGCAATCCTGGAGGCCAGAAGTCCAAGGTCAAGGCGTGGGCAGGTTTGCTTTGGTTTCTCCTGGGGCTTCTCTTCTAGGTTCTGGCTGTGTCCTCACGTGGTCCTCTGGGCACATGTGCTCTCTGGTTTCTCTCTGACAACCCAAGTGTCCCCTTCTCGTGAGGATAGTGGTCAGATTGGCTCAGGGCCCACCCTCATGGATCCGATTTCACTTAATTCACTCCTTTAAAGATCTTCTCGCCAAAGATGGTCACATTCTGAGGTCCTCGGGGTTAAAGCTCCAACGTATGAATTCTGTGGGGACCCAGTTCAGCCCTTAACAGCACCTGATATTATGTTACACATCTTATCTGCAATCATAAACTCCATGAGAGACCTCGTCTCCACCGCACAGGCCTAACGCTTAAAACAGTGCCTGGCCCATAATAGGTGCTCAATAAACGTTTGTTGAATGACTTAATAAACAGTGCTTAGCATAAAGGCAGTTCCAGCACATTCTAGTACCAGCATGAGGACACCCACCAATAATGGGGGCTGCAATAAATCATCTCTGAAGACGTTTTTAGTATATGTGCTGCCGAAGCGAGCACTCTGAAGACGTTTTTGATCACTGCCACCACCCTCCTCCTGATTAGCTTCTGTTGCACTTGCCTTGTGACCCCGGAACTCAGAGAAAACCCTATGACATCCATATTTAATATTTTATTCCCAAACTCATGAAAACCTTGAGCTTTGGGGTAGGAAGACAATTTACATATTAACGGATGCAATTTAAAAACCAGTGAGGGAGGGGCACCTGGGTGGCTCAGTCGGTTAAGCATCCGACTTCAGCTCTGGTCATGATCTCGCGGTTCGTGAGTTCGAGCCCCGCGTCGGGCTCTGTGCTGACAGCTCAGAGCCTGGAGCCCGCTTCGAATTCTGTGTCTCCCTCCCTCGCTGTCCCTCCCCTGCTCACACTCTGTCTCTCTCTCAAAAATAAATAAAAACATTTTAAAAACCAGTGAGGGAAACCCCTTTATAGCATTCCTTGATAATCTTTTCTTTTTTTTAAAAATTTTTTTTTTCAACGTTTATTTATTTTTGGGACAGAGAGAGACAGAGCATGAACGGGGGAGGGGCAGAGAGAGAGGGAGACACAGAATCGGAAACAGGCTCCAGGCTCTGAGCCATCAGCCCAGAGCCCGACGCGGGGCTCGAACTCACGGACCGCGAGATCGTGACCTGGCTGAAGTCGGACGCTTAACCGACTGCGCCACCCAGGCGCCCCTCCTTGATAATCTTTTCCATGACCAGTTCCAGCGACCGGAAGCCCTCTACCTCTGGACGAAGTCAGTTCTGTGATGAGAACGTGTTATACGGAGCATACAACGAAGCATAAACAAGGATGTTCTTTTTTAGAACTGGTTATGATAGTTAAGAATGAAAACAAACATCTCTAAGTAGGCCAACAGATGGCAAATTGGTTTATCCACGCAGTAGGGGGAGTTTCCAGTAATTCAAATAAATTCATTGGACCTACATGCAACCAAATGGAAGCCTTAAGAACACAGTATCGATATATACACTATGATACTGTATACACACATACATTAATTTATATGTATTTAATATACGTAAAAATTCACTTTACAATAATGTATATTGTGTTTAGAAAAGACGCAAAAGCTTGCATGGGACGGATACACAGTAACCTCAGAGCGGAGGTGGCCTCTGAGAAGGGCTGGAAGGGGCGGTGCAGGGGGGGCGTCTTTCACTCTGCAACGTTTACTTCTTTAACAGACAAGCCTGAAGCGAATGTGGCAAGATGCCCACGTCTTCGCACCTGGGTGGTAGGTGCATCGTATGATTTTTTTTTCCGAGCTTTTCTGATGTTTGAAACGTGTCTTGATTTTTTTTTTAATGTTTATTTATTTTTGAGAGAGAGAGAGACGAGACAGGGCTCAAGCAGGGAAGGGGCAGAGAGAGAGAGAGAGAGAGAGGGAGGGAGACAGAATCGGAAGCAGGCTCCAGGCTCTGAGCTGTCAGCACAGAGCCCGACGGGGGGCTCAGCCGCATGAACCAGGAGATCATGACCTTAGCTGAACTCGCACATTTAACCAACTGAGCCGCCCAGGCGCCCCGGCCCCTTAATTTTTTTTTTAATATTTCAGTGAACGGGGGAAGGTTCATTTTTGACCAAAATAACATTAGACCCCACATCCAGCCGCTGGTCCTGGTTCCGACCCCCGGGGCCACCCGGAATAAATGTTCTTCCTCTTCCACACCATATCCATTGTCTTCCTAGATAGGCCAGGTGACATCATCGCCAGCCTTATGGCCAATACTTTGGCTGAACGGCATCTGGAATGCAGACTCCCGCCTCCGCCTGACTGACAGAGTCAATCCGTCCCTGCAGAGTGCGGGCCAAATGAATACTAACACTCTTCCCCTCTGAGCTCACTGTCTAGTGAGAGAAACAGACACACAACCAGGTAACCGCGGTGTGATGTGCTAACTGCACAGCTTGCACAAAGAGCTTGCAATTGGAGGAGTGAACGACTACCCTACCTAAGAGCAAACGGGCTGAAAGGCTGGAGAAACTCAGCTGGGAAGAGGAGCCCCCAAGGGGCCAGGTCTGGAAGGGCACAGGCTCAGTCAGCTGGCCACATGCCTGGGAAGGGAGAAGATGTAATCCAGTAGTACGCCCAGGAAGAGGAGGAAATGGGTTCGGGAAATCTTTTTCCAGTCTCTGCCACAGGTACTGGATAGAAAGGGCCAGACAGGCAGGTGTTTTTAAAGCCCACTGAGGGCAGCCACAAGCACCCTGCATAGAGTCGTCCGCACTCGGCTGGGGATTCCCAGCAGGTAAATTGGGCCTTTTCAGGGAGGAACGTTCAGAGGCAGGTGCACCGGAAATCGGAGATGCAGCCCCTGCCCCGCGACAATCTCACCCGAGGAAAGTAACAGAGCCCCAGAGAAGTGGGGAGGGCAGAGCGGGGTCCATAGTGGGGCACGGAGACTCAACCAGGGGGCTGATACTTGAAGAAGAGGTACAGACGAGCCCACGCGTGCCAGCTCCAAGAACAGCCATGGTCAAACAGGCTAATATTCAGGGAGCTGGAAAACCAGATGATTTTTTTTAATGTTTATTTATTTATTTTGAGAGAGAGAAAGAGACAGCCAAGGAAGGGCGGAGAGGGAGAGAGGATCCCAAGCACGCTCTGTGCTGTCAGCGCGGAGCCCTATGTGGGGCTCGATCTCACGAAATGTGAGAGGGTGATCTGAGCTGAAATCGAGAGCGGGACGCTTAACTGACCGGGCCACCCAGGCGGCTTTGGAAAAACAGATCCTTTTGCTTCGAAGCAAAAACAGGTGAAGGATCTAAGGATCTAAGGACAGAAAGTCCGTAGTACTTTATCCACAGGGTAAATGTTTTCATACGGAAAACTGCACTTACAGGGGCTGAACCCTTGATGCCCAGGAGGCATTGCCTGTCTGTCAGTAAGAATTTGCATTTAATTGAGCACTTACTACGCGTTCCAGATATGGATCTAGGCTTGTACATGCATTATCTCATTTAATCTTCCTATCTCCAGAAACCAGACCCTATGACAAATGCCATTTTACAGGTGGGAGAAACGAGCTATTAAAAGTGGCCAGGTCACCCGCCCAAAGTCACAGATCTGGTATTTGGCCGTCAAACCTGGAGTCTGACTTCGTAACAACAGCACCCTCGCCTTATCCAAGGAAGTCACTGGGAGCCACGCATGCTTCGCTCTCTTGTCGGAACAGCTGCATGTTGACTTTGGCGTTCACCCTCTCAGATTCTGTTACTGTTTCGTCGGGGTCGCACGTGCTAACGACCTGCTCATAGCTCACCTCACCCATCCACACGACAATCCCAAGGGGGTGACTGTGACGACGCTCCTTCTCTTGGCCACGATGAAAATAAAGCCCAGAGACAGTGATGATGCACCCAAGTTACCCAGCGAATTGGGGACACAGTTTGAACGCGGGTCCCTTGCTTCCTACGACGGCAGACTTTTGGCCACAACTGTGGGTCAAATACTGTGCTACCCACGCCACTGGTGGGGCCTGAGCTCACTGAGGGGGGAATAGGGATGGAACACTGTAATCACGTCATTTTTAAATTTATTTTATTATTTTTTTAATGTTTATTTACTTTTGAGAGAGAGAGCGTGAGCAGGGGAGGGGCAGAGAGAGAGGGGGACACAGAATCCGAAGCAGGCTCCAGGCTCCGAGCTGTCAGCGCAGAGCCCAATGCGGGGCTCGAACCCACGAACCGTGAGATCACGACCTGAGCCGGATTCGACGGAGCCCCCCAGGCGCCCCGTAATCACATCATTTTAAGATAAAAGTTCCCATCCTTCTTCCCCAGAAATCCAAGCTATGGTCCAGGAACTGATCTCCAAAGAAAACCATCTGCCTGGAGCTAAATAAGAAGTTTCTTACGTGCTGTTGCCAAAGCCTTTTTCAGGCTCTGGGGGAATAACGACTTTGATATGTTAATCAACGTGTACCTTTTTCTTTCCATTCCTAGAAACGCCTGCTGCCCTGTGACGTTTCCTCCATTCACAGAACATCTAAGGTGGCCAATACCTGGCTTCAGAGGACGGATGTTTCAGCTCTGACGACTCGGAACACAAAGACCAGAAGAGTCGAGAAGCAGCTCAGAAACATAAAAGGACAGACTCCCAGACCAAATAAACACTTGCTAGGCCTGGGGGAAGGAGGAGAATGCCAGGCTAAGAGACTTTGACTCTGGGGAGTGAATGAGAAGGAACCATGTGTTCTCTTCCCAAGGCCAAGCTGAGAGTGATGGCGCAGAGAAGTGCAGAACCCCAAGATACCTGTGGGGACCCTAAAGAAGAGAGGACCTGTTGCTCTCCCTCCCAGGGTGAAAGTCCCAGAATAAGGCAGGACCCTGGAGCTCCCTGCACCAAGCCGGAGGGGGAGCAGAAAACCGATCTGTGTGCAGTCTGTGACGGAAGGCCTGAGACCCTGCACGGGGTGAGAGCCACAGAATGTCCCCACGCGGAGGGGTGTTAGAAGAACCAGAGTCTCGGAGTCTCGGAGCCGGGCACAGAGGAGGACACAGTGGCGACCTGTAAGGACGGAACAAGACAGGATGGGACCATGCGCCGCACGGAGGCAGCGAACGGAGACGGGGCAATGCCGAGGACGAAGCTCCCTCCCCGCACCCGCCTCCCAGTGGCCACCCCCCCCACCCCGAGGTCCTGGCACCTCCAAACTCAGATGAGCCCCTGGGGGGTGAGAGAACATTCCCCTGAGGATGCTCCGCTCCTACCCGCTGAGTCAAGCTCCGCAACGTCATTGCTCGAAGTCTATTTCTGACGTTGCCGGAATTGTGAGAGGACATTTGTACTCCACTCCATAACCGGGACCTCCCTTTTGGCTCCCTGAACCCCCAGGGCCCGGCTCCCACGTCCCGCAGCCGAGCCAGCCTGGGCTGAGCAGAGACAGGGTTTCTGGGGAAATTGACAGGGCAGCCGCCCTCTCGTGCCTCGGGCTGCCGGGCCATTTGTCCGCTGGTGACAATAACAGATGAGCTGGCAGGGGCCTGGCAGAGGGGCTCCTGGGAAAGAGGTGCCCCTGGCCCCCCTGGGCCTGCTGCGTCGGAGATGGAGACAGTGCATGTCAGTCCTGAGGGGTCACTGCTGTCCCTGGCTGGGGCCCTGGGATCCCGTCTCTTTCATAGTCCGCAAGCCCTAGCCGTGACCCGGGAAAACTTCCTGTACCTCCAAGGGTCCCCCTCACTCCTCCCCTCCTGCTACTTCCCAGGACAAGCCCACCAGCCCCGTCCCTAATTTTAGGGTCCTACTAGTGACCCTTGGGGACGGACAGACAGGCATCACTGCAGTCACAGTGGAGGAAAGTAAGAGTCATAATCATTATTATAATGATGATGAACATTTTGGGGGCTTGAGGCATGCCAGGCCACATGCTAAGTGCTTTACCACGTGATTTTCTTTGACCCTCGCTGCAGCCCTCGGAGGTAGACGGTCTCATCAGCCACATGTTATAGATGGAGAGGCAGGGGCTCTGAGAGGCGGGATCCCGCGGCTCGTATGGGATAAAAAGATCATTAGTGTGACCCAGGCTTTTTCTGACTCCGAAGCCCATGCCTTGCCCACTAGGAAGGCTGGAAGGGCAGGTATACAGGATCATGTCAGAGACGCCGTCACCTGGCCGTGACAAGCAGCACGATTCTGCGTCCCACCCATAGAGAAGCTGTCTCTTTCCTGGTGGGGCCGGGCGACGGGGTGGAATAAAGCTGGTCTGGAGACTGTAATCTGCTATGGCTGATTCTCGTGCTCAAAGAATCACAGGGAAGAATTTGCTCCGTCTTCCTAAATACTTTCCATGAAAGAGACTTACGTCAGAGCCAGACAATGAGGCACTGACCCTTAGCATCCAGGCAGCATTTCCATGAACTAGGACTTGAAGATGTTAGATGACTGTTCTATAGGCAAACAGCCGGGCAGGTGGGGAGGTCAGCCTCCAATACGATGAACCAGGTTGTAGAACTTTCGGTGCCCTCGGCACCGTTTTGGTGTCGACGGATTTCAGCTCTTTCGGTTGAGGCCGAAACAAACAAACAAAACTAGAGGGAGGGGAAGCAAGGGAGGAGAAGAGGGACTTAGTAGCCCGTAGAACTGAAAGTTTCACACAAGTTTCAGGTGCGGCTGGATCCAATGAGCTTTACCAACGTCTCAGAACTCTATCTTCCTGCCTCTTGTATCTCTTTCTGTTGCGCTGTCTTCACTCTAGAGCAGAATCTACTTTCAGGATGGGAAGGCGGTGGACAAAAGACCCAGGTTCATATCCTAAGAGCTCCACAACCCTCATGGGAAGACTGTTTCTCTTTCCGGATAGCTCCTACAAAAGTGCCATGGCCAACTCACTGGTGCAATTTGGAACTCCGGGCCTTGGGTTCAGTTCTAGAGCCCGGGTGAGGTTTGCTCCACAAAAGACAGAGAGTGAGAAGAGCTGGATTCTTCTGGTGAAGCAAGGGGAGGAGACACCCTCTGGGTAGGCACCCCACCAAGGAAAGCAAATCAGAGAACCAGAAGTGACTGAGTTTCTCTCTAAGCCAGGAGCCGGGTGACATGCTAAGCCACGAAGCTCTGCGGTATCCCCATGAACTAGCTTTCGTCTTCCCAATATTCCTGTTGTTCTTGAGGAAACCATGACTCCAAGAGGGAGGATAGTGTGACCTTCGTGACATGAGCTCGTGTGGCTGATTCCAACGGCACTGCTCCGTCTTGCCTGGTGTGTTCTGGGCCAGAAAGATAATGGAGAATAGAATTTAGAAAGGGTCCCAGCTCCAGAAGAAACACTATTTGGTTGGGTCCCTGTGCACAGATTACTGTTCCTCTCCGAGCTTCAGTTTCTGCAGCTGCGAAATGACCACACTGTCCTAAATCCGTGATGTGAATAAGCAGCAGAGGGATCGAAGGGTGATGCCCTTTTCAGAAAGCCTACAGGATATCCTCTCTTTCAGTCAACATGACCAACCCCAGAAGTTACAGGGAGCTTCCTCTGGATCCCAAGGCCATGACTGTCCAAAAATGACCTTGGACACTCAGTTTAACCATCAAAATGTTGATAACCCAGTGTGGGCTCGGTGCTTTGGGCACATTCTCCCCTTTAATCTTTTCCTTTGTCTAGTTGCGTAACATTGCAAATGTGCAGAAAAGAAGGTGTCAGCCACGTACGTGATCTTTCCCAAGATCAAGCAGATGTTAACGTTTCGCCATCTTGCTTTAAAACTCTTTTTAAAGAAACAAAATATTAGAGACGCTGGTAAACACGTTCTCAAGAGCCGGTATTTTTTTCTGTGTTTCCATCCTTCTCCAGAAGGGGGTCGGGTTCACCATTGGGTTGGTATGAATTAAAGTACAGCTATGTTTACATTCATTCCGTTTTCATATTTATGCATAAACCATATTTATTATACATGTGTGTTTGTGTGTGCATATATATGTGTATATATATATTGATGCTTGTGTGTTTTAAATTTTGCATTTTAAAACTTGTTCCATCCTCAAACTTAGTTTTCTCAATTTATCTCTATTGATACCTATGGATCTGATTCATTCATTTAAACTGTAATATCATATCCTGTTGCAAATAAACTATAATTTATTTACCATTCCCCAGCTGAGAGAATATGGGTTGTTTTTACATTCTTACGATGACAAACTACCATAATCAGCATCTTTGTATGGTTCTCCTTGGGCACATACAGGAGAGTTTCTCCAGCACAAACACCCAGAAACGGAACTGGTGGGTAATAAGCATGGGTATCTCCAGCTTTATTGGGTAATACCAAATTGCTGTCCAAAGGGGCTTTACCAATTTATGTTCCCGCCATAAACAGGAATTTCTGCTACTCCATATCCTTACCAACACCTGTGTTACCAAATTTATTGATTTTGTCAGTCTGACAAGTGCACACCGGTATTTCACGGTTATGTCTTGAATAGAGCCAACAGCGACTTCGAGAATATTTTTATAGTCCGCTGCATTTCAGGTTTTCTTTTCCTTCAAGTTCCTTTTGCACATACTTTATCACTATTGGGTCCTTTGTTTCCTAATGATTTCTGAGGATTCTTAATACATCCGACGTACTAATCCCTTACTAATTATATGGTTGGCAGGCACCTTCCCTCAGACTGTCTGTTCCCAAGGTTTAATACATATTTTGTCATACGGAAGCTTTAATTTATCGTGGTAGTGTCTATCAATATTCTCCTTTGTGGCTTAAGCTTTTCCTGTTCTATTTGAGAAATCTTTCCCACTGAATCTCATAGGAAGATTCTCCCAGCCTTTGTTCTAAAGGTTTTATTTACATTACTGCTTTTCACATATATAATTTGAACACATCCGGGATTTTTTCCCATAAAGGTAGGCATCTAGTTTGAATCCGTTTCCATATAAGATAGCAAATCACTTACGTACTAGTGGTTAACTGATTTATCGTGTCATATACCAACCTCCATACTTAGCGGAAGGTCTGGCGTCCAGATGGGTTTGTAACACTGTCCCAACCACTGGGTTCATTCCCACGCCCGAACCGCCTATGCTGTGGCTTTCACTGTGTGGCTTTCCCAGTTATTAGGTTACTGGGTCTCAGCTCCAAACTCCCACACCCAGCTTTGTGATGCTGGGGCTGGAACTCTGCGACCCCCCCGTTCTGCTTTGCCGTTGTCAAGAGTGGGCTCTCAAACCGAGGGGGTGGGAGAGGAACGAGAGGCTGGCTCCTCCTGTCTGCTTGTGGTCCCTGTGATCGTCACATACCCTCACTTCCTCGGCCCCGGGACACCAGCACGAGCCAGCTGTGCTCCCTCCTCAGAACTCAGAGCCAGTCATGCGGGGTTCACCCCACAGCATCGACTTCTCAATAATTCCATCCACTTCCCTTTGTCCCTTAGTCCCTGTGTTAGTCGTTAGCTCCTGCAGCTGCCTCCGTGACAGCTTTGTGTTTTTTATTTACCTAATCAATTTCCTACCCAGTTGACAGTTCTTTATATTAAACTCTTTCTGTTAAAGCAACTGGTGTGGCATCTGCCTCTTGACGGGACCCTTACTGATATAGCAACTTTATGGTAAATCTTGATGCCGAAGAAGGAGATGTTCTTCTTTCCTTCCTCAAAATTTTCTTGGATAATCTTGGCCCTTATGTTTCCACATGGGTTTTATAAACCTTACTGTGGAACTGCACCAAAATAATAATATTAATATGAAGCATTTGAATATTTGCATAGCAATGACATAAATTTACAGCTAAACGTGGCCAGAACTGACATCTTAACTGAGATTTTCTGATCCGTGAACACACGACGATTTCCCCATTTCTTTAGGTCTTCTCATGTGTTTTTCAGGAAGACACTGTACGTGAAGTTTATATACACCCTCTGCTAGATATATTTCTAATTAATTTAGAGGTCTTGTTGTTATGGTACATTGAATCTTTTAAATTGCTGTTTTTAATTGTTTCTGGCTGGTGTTTAAGAAAGCAATTGATTTTTTTCTGTGTATTGATCTTGTATCCAGCAACTTGATGAACTCTTGTATTTGTTATTAATATGACTGTATATTCTGTAGAATGTTTCCACGTAACCATATCAACTGTGAATATTGACAGGCCTTTTTTTCTTTCCTTACCACTGTTGCAGCTTTCATTTCTTTGCGTGCATGTACGCGGGTCTGTGTGTGTCTTATCACACCCCATCCTGCCTCCAGTTCAACACCGAATGGAAGCACTTCCTTTTCTGGCCAAGATGGAGTTACAGGAACTAGACTTACCTTCTTACCTGAAACATCTGAAAGAGTTACTTAAAAAACTATGAAACAACGGTTCTCAAGATATTGGGTATTAGGCAAAGACAGTCAGTGAATTCTGAAAACGGGGGGGGGGGGGGGGGGAAATGAGGTGAGCTCTGGTACTGCCCCAGATTCCTACCCAGAGAAAGTTTCCAGCCCAAGGAGGGTGACCCCAGGCAGAGGGAGGTCCACCCGAGGTAAGGAGACAGGTCTCAGGTTCCAGACAGGCCAAGATGGCTAGAGTTCACAAGACAAAATACCAGGGAGGAAAAAGTTATTCAGAGAGAGAGCTCTTCAGGGATCTGCAGAAGGTCCCCGTTGAGTCCTTAGCTAAATACTGATCAACTCAAGAATGGGATCTCGCCATTTGCAACGACATGGACCCATCTAGACAGTATAATGCTAAGTGAAATAAGATAACCAGAGGAAGACAAATACCGTAAGATTTCACTCATATGTGGAATTGAAGAAACAAAACTAATGAACAAAGGGGAAAGAAGGAGAGAGACAAACCAGGAAATAGACCTTAAGTATAGAGAACACACTGGTGGTTATGAGAGGGCAGGTTGGTGGGGGGATGGTGGAAATAAATGAAGGGGGTGAAGGAGGGCACCTGATGAGCTTTGGGTGATGTATGGAAGTGTTGAGTCCCTATATTGTACACCTGAAACTAAGATAACATTGTATACTAACTACACTGAAATTTTTTTTTTAATTTTTTTTTCAACGTTTTTTATTTATTTTTGGGACAGAGAGAGACAGAGCATGAACGGGGGAGGGGCAGAGAGAGAGGGAGACACAGAATCGGAAATGGAATTTTTAAAAATGTGAGAAATCTCTCCGAGGTTAAGTAAAGAACCACCAGAAAGCCTGAAAGCGTATAAGACTCAGGAATCACACAAGGCCAGGGAAGCATGTCTGTCCCCACCAGTCACAGTGGAAAACCTCATAATTCACAGTATACTGGGTTGAACACGAGAAGGGTTTTGCCTCAGCCGCGGAGTAAAGCTAGCCCTCGACGAAATGCTGTTCTGATCCCGCTTAACAAAGCTTAAAGACAAGGCCCCAAAGGATCCAACGTGGTTCAATAATCTAATCGCAGGGAAGAGCACAGGTTAAGAGGAGTCGTAAGAATATAAAATATCCAACACACAGCAAAGTGGAAATCAGAATCAAATTTGGCATTCAATCAAAAATTACCAAGCATACAAATATCCAAGAAAATAGAATCTATTAATCAAAAGTGAGGCAGAATTGGCACAGTGGATAGAATTAGTAAGTAGAAGTTGGAGAAACCGGGGCGCCTGGGTGGCGCAGTCGGTTGAGCGTCCGACTTCAGCCAGGTCACGATCTCGCGGTCCGTGAGTTTGAGCCCCGCGTCGGGCTCTGGGCTGATGGCTCGGAGCCTGGAGCCGGTTTCCGATTCTGTGTCTCCCTCTCTCTCTGCCCCTCGCCCATTCATGCTCTGTCTCTCTCTGTCCCAAAAATAAATAAACGTTGAAGAAAAAAAAAAAAAGAAGTTGGAGAAACCATCAAAGATGTTAGACACAAGAAACAAATAAAAACATCAGATCAACTTCTGGAGATGAGAACTAAAATGTCTGAGATGAAAAATACACTTTTTTCCCTTTCCTTTAGGGCCATCTGTTTTTTTCTGAAATTCCACACATGAGTGAAATCATGTGATATTCCTCTTTCTCTGACTGACTTATTTTGCTTAGAGAAATAAACTTTAGTTCCATCCACGTCATTGCAAATGGCAATACTTCACTCTTTTGCTGGTCATAGGTATTAAGGAGGGCACTTGTGATGAGCACTGGGTGTTACATGTAAGTGATGAATCACTAAATCCCACACATGAAATCAATTTTACCACTGATGTTAACTAACTAGAATTTAAATAAAAACCTGAAAGCGAAACAAAACAAAATGCACTTGATGGGGTGGGTTAAAGATCAGTGGAACTGAAGATAGTTCTCATTTTGGAACTATCCAAAATGAAACACAAAATCCAGAAGAATGAACAGACCATCAGTGGGCGACGGGACAATTAGAAGTTCTCTAGCAAATATGAAATTGGAGAGGCTGGAGGGGAAGAATGGAAAATAAAAAAAGGTTTGAACAAACAATGGCTGAAATTTAAGTGGATACAAAATATCTGAGTAGAAACCCCACCGAAGGAAACAGATAGGCCAATGGCCAATCAACACGTGAAAAGGTGCTCGACGTTGTTAACAATCAAGGAAATAAAATTCAGACCACACTGAGATACTATTTCACACCCACTAGGATGGAAATCATAACAAATGCAGACAACAAGTATTGGCAAGGATGTGAAAACAGAGATAGTGGGAATGTTCAATGATGTGGCCGCTTTCAAAGAAAGCCTGGCAGGTCCTCAAAGATTTAAAAACGGATTTAACACGAGATGCCACAATCCCACTCCTAGGCATCTACCCAAGAGAAATAAAAGAGATAGCCGGATAAAAACTTGCGCACCGATGCTCGTCGTGACGTTATTCAGAATAGCCAAAAACTGATGAATGGACACCACTCAGAAATAAAAAGGAATGAGGGGCGCCTGGCTGGCTCAGTCGGTTAAGCGTCCGACTTCAGCTCAGGTCACGATCTCGCGGTCCGTGAGTTCGAGCCCCGCGTCGGGCTCTGGGCTGATGGCTCAGAGCCTGAAGCCTGCTTCTGATTCTGTGTCTCCCTCTCTGTCTGCCCCTTCCCCATTCATGCTCTGTCTCTCTCTCTCAAAAATAAATAAACATTTAAAAAGTTTTTTTTAGGGGCGCCTGGGTGGCGCAGTTGGTTAAGCGTCCGACTTCAGCCAGGTCACGATCTCGCGGTCCGTGAGTTCGAGCCCCGCGTCGGGCTCTGGGCTGATGGCTCAGAGCCTGGAGCCTGTTTCCGATTCTGTGTCTCCCTCTCTCTCTGCCCCTCCCCCGTTCATGCTCTGTCTCTCTGTCTCAAAAATAAATAAAACGTTAAAAAAAATTTAAAAAAGAAATAAAAAGGAATGAGCAAATGGGAAATAAAAAGGAATGAGCAGCAACATGAATGAACCTCAAAGATATTATAGTGAGTGAAGAAAGCCAGACGCCAACACCACATATTGTAGGACTTCTTTTACATGAAATTTCCAAAAAAAAACCCAAAAAAACAGGCAAGTCCATAAAGGCAAGTCACAAAGTAGATTAGTAGCTGGTTGGGGCTAGAGGTGGGAACTGTAAGTGCCTGAAAATAGACATAAAGGAAATTTCATTCGTGATGAAATATTCTAAAATCGGATGGTGGTGATTATGGCACGGCTGTGTAAATTTTCTTAAAATGTTCAATTCTTTACTCGGGATTTATGCTATATAAATCATGCCTTAATAAAGCTGTTTTAAAAGGAAACATTTATTACTTTTTAAAATTTACACCCAAGTTAGCACATAAAACAGAAACTATTTTTTTAAGTTTATTTATTTTGGGGGGGGGGAGAGAAAGAGCAAGCGGGGGCGGGGCAGAGAGAGAGGGAGAGAGAGAGAGAGAGAGAGAATTCCAAATGGGCTCTGCACTGTCAGCACGGAGCCCAACACGGGGCTCAAACTCACGAACCATGAGATCATGACCTGAGCCGAAACCAAGAGCTGGTCGCTTAACCAATGGAGACACCCAGGCGCCCCCAAAAGAAACTTGCATCCAGAATACACAATAAGAAAACAAAAAAATGGAATATTACTCAGCCATAAAAAATGAGAGCTTGCCATTTGAGGCGTGGATGGACCTGAGGCTGTTATGCTAAGCGAAACGAGTCAGACAGAGAAAGACACAAGCCATATTGTTTCCCTTGCGTGGAATCTAGAAAACAAAACAAACAAGCGAAAAAGTAGCCACAGAGCCATGAACACAGAAAACTGGTGGTTGCCAGAGAGGAGAGGGTGGAGGATGAGAAAAATGGGTGACGGGGAGTGGGAGGTACAGACTTCCGGTTATGGAATGAATAAGTCACAGAGGCGAGAGGTGCAGCACGGGGACTATAGTTCATGGTGTTGTAATAGCGTTCACAGTGACAGGTGGTTGCTCCCTTGTGCTGAGCACAGCACGAGGTACAGGGTTGTGGAATCACTATCTTGCGCACCAGAAAATTATGTCACATTGTGCATCAACTCAACTCCAATCATCAAAAACAAATAGCCTGGGCGGCTCGGTTGGTTAAGTGTCTGACTCCTGATTTTGGCTCAGATCATGATCCCACCATTCATGGGATTGAGCCCCACATTGCGCTCTGTGCTGATAGCAAAAATCTGCTTGGTATTCTGTCTTTCTCTCTCTCTTTCTCTCTCTCTCCCCGCCTCCCGCCTTGCTCATGCTTTCTCTCTCTCTCAAAATAAATAAATAAACTTAAAAAAAATAGTAAGAATATCAGATCAAGTATTTGAGCAGATACCTTACCAAAAAAAGATACACTGGGGCGCCTGGGTGGCTCAGTGGGTTGAGCATCTGACTTCATCTCAGGTCATGATCTCGCGGTCTGTGAGTTCGAACCCCACGTCGGGCTCTGGGCTGACAGCTCAGAGCCGGGAACCTGCGTCAGATTCTGTGTCTCCCTCTCTCTCTGCCCCTCCTCTGCTCATGCTCTATCTCTCTCTGTCTCTCAAAAATAGATAAACAAAAAAGATTTTTAAAAAATACATGGAGGCAAATAAATGCATGGGAAGATATTCAACATCGTCAGTGATTGGGAAATACAAAATAAAACCCCAGTGAGATACCAATATACACCTATGAGGGTGTCCAAAATTTTCGAAACTGATCACACCAAGTGTTGGCAAGGATGCGATACACCTGGAAATCTCACGTACTGCTGGGGATGTGGGAGTGTGAGAGGGTTACAAGCACTTTGGAAAACAGTTTGGGCATTCCTAAAGAGTTAAAAGCACACCTAACCTAGGATTCTGTCACTCCCCTCCCAGGGATTTCAGCAAGAGAAATGAAAGCAATACGTCTCTACAAGGACATGTGCACAAATGTCCACAGTGGCTTTAGCTGAAATGGTCAGAAACTGGACATAGCACAAATGTTTGTCAACAGACGCAAAGATCGGCAAGCAGACTGTGGTACGTCCATACAGTGGAAGGCTTAGCAAGCAGAAGGAGTGGAGTTACTGACACACGATACGAGATGGAAACATCGTAAGGTGGTTATCTGAGTAAAAGAAGCAAATGCAACACACACATATTGTGTTATGTTATTAGTATTCAATTCTCAAAAGGGGGTCACAAATCCATAGCAACAGAAGCAGATGGGTGGTCACCAGCGGGTGGCAGACCCTGGCAGGCGAGGAGGGGTGAGGAGGGAGAATACCAAGGAGCAGGAGGAAGCCTCTGGCGGCGGGGGTGGGGTGGGGGGCCACAATGGACACGTTCACTATCTTTATTTATTTATTTATTTAATTTTAATTTTTTTTTCAACGTTTATTTATTTTTGGGACAGAGACAGAGCATGAACGGGGGAGGGGCAGAGAGAGAGGGAGACACAGAATCGGAAACAGGCTCCAGGCTCTGAGCCATCAGCCCAGAGCCTGACGCGGGGCTCGAACTCCCGGACCGGGAGATCGTGACCTGGCTGAAGTCGGACGCTTAACCGACTGCGCCACCCAGGCGCCCCATGGACACGTTCACTATCTTGAGTGCGATGGTGGTTTCACGGAGGCGAGCACGTGCCAAAACTTATCAAATGTACACATTAAATATGTGCAATTCACTATCGATTATGCTTCAACAAAGCTGGGTGTTGTTTGTTTTAGAGGGAGTGCGCGTGCAAGCAGGGGAGAGGGGAAGAGGGAGAGAGAGAGAGGGAGAGAAGAGAATCCCAAGCAGGTTCCATGCTCAGCACAGAGCCCAGTGCTCCTAAGCTGATGCTCCTGGATGTTCTGGATGCAAACTATCACATCTTATATGCTTCTTTAAAAAAAAAAAACATTTTGTTGAGGTATGATTGCTGTGTGAAAGTTGTATATATTTAAGACACGTGACAGATGACTTTTAGGGTAAGTATACACCTGTGAAACCATCACCACCTGGCTAACAGTACTGTATTGTGTACTTAAAATTTGCTAAGAGAGTAGATCTTATGTTAGGTGTTCCTACCACCAAGTAATAAATAATAACAATAAAGAGGGCAGGAGGAAACTTTGGGAGGTGACGGATACATCATGCTCTTCTGGTTACAATTCTTTCTGTTCCTCTTTTCCCCTCTTTGGGTATTTTAAGTACTTCAGGTGACTCCTTTCTCTCAGTGCAGCCAGGGGATTTCCTGTGTTTAACCTTGAAACCAAAGACCTTTTTAACCACTATTGAAAGAAATGTCAGGAAGAAGAAGGAAATGTTTCTTCAATCCCCAAAGAGCTGCAGTAAAACACACACACACACACACACACACACACACACACACACACACACGCACGCACAGGTGGTATTCCTGCATCATAAAGTTCCTTTCAAAAGGGAGATGCTGAGAATATTAACAAATTCATCAGTCTTACTCTCCTATTGAGTGTGGAGAACAGTGCCCAAATAAATAATCCTGTTCTGTTTCCTGTTACTATAAAACCATACGTGGGAATAGTCACACAAAGGAATGTATTAAGTCACCCAGTCATCAGATATGGCTGCCATGCTGTGAAATATCACCCATAACCTTAAAATGTCTCCCGCGCTAAGCAACTGTTCCTGCTTCATAATCCATTGCCCAGCAAGTAGGATTTAAATCGACATCTCTACAGCGAGGTGCAAATCTTAGGGAAGTTTCCATGTGAAGCAACAGAAGGGCTTTGGAATTTCCTGCTTCATGCATAAGGTCTATATTTATATAGATTTATATCAAAAGTACCATGACTTACAGGTTGGTTTCTCCATTCAACCTAAGGATTTGACGGTCTTTTCTCTTGAGAGTAACAGCACATACTCATCAAGTGAAGGGGTTTTCTTTTGTTCTCACTTACTGGAAAGCTTTTTTTTTTTTTTCAGCCAAGAGTATTTCCTGAATTTTATTAAATACATTTTGCTGAATCTGTTGCAAGGTTCATATGGTTTTCTCTGGACTATAGTAACTAGAGTTTTCATTAGTAAACTATTTTTATGTGGCTGGAAAAAAAAAATCCCTGCTTGGCCATGATGTATTTTTAAAACAAGTTGCTATGTTTAAAATTTTTTTTTAATGTTTATTTATTTTTGAGAGAGAGAGAGAGAGACAGAACACAAGCAGCAGAGAGCAGAGAGAGAGGGAGACACAGAATATAAGCTGCCAGCACAGAACCCGATGCAGGGCTCGAACCCACGAGCTGTGAGATCATGACCTGAGCTGAAGTCAGATGCTTAACCGACTGACCCACCCAGGAGCCCTACAAGTTGCTATGTTTTATTTGCTGATTGTTTCACTTACGATTTTTGTCCCTAGGTATAATTCGAATATGACTACCCTTTATATTTTACTATACTGTCCGTATATGATTCTCATTTCTAGCAGAACCTTCTACGAGCCTCATAAAAGGGATTGGACAGCTGTCCGTTTCTTTTCCTGTCCTTGCATTAAATAGAAATTATTTATTCCTTAAATATTGGGTAAGACACGCTCAGGTTTTGAAACCTTCTTTTCTAAGTGATGGATTTAAGACCTAATTTTCTCCCTGCTTAGCTGTATCTCATGAGTTTTGATGTAAAAGGTTTATTTGTCATTCAGCTATACATATTTCCATTGTGATGTTTTCTTTGATACATGAATTATCTACACTTACATTGTTAAATCCTAAAACACATAAATTTTTCTACATTTCTAACGTTACGGTATTGTGGTTACAGGATGTAGTGTTTGTTGGTATTTATTTAGATTTGCTGTGTGGCTGAATCATAGCTTTTATAAACATTCAATTATTTTGGAAAAGAATTTTTCCAAATATCTCTAAATATCACCTGCAAAGTTCCATACACGTCCATTAGCTGAGAACTTTAGTGTCGTTATGTGAATCCTCCATAACCTTCTAATTTCTGTCTGTTTCATCTATCAGTCACTTGGGAAAGTCTGTTCAACTCTCCGTTCTGATTCTGGATGTGTATACTTACTTATCCTGATAAATTTGTCAATACCTTCTTTATACGTTCTGAATCTAAGCTATATAAGCCCTGGAATGTTATATCTTCCTGATAAATCACTCCTAGTTTTGTTCTGTATCAACCCTTTTTATCATCCGTAATACATTTCTCTTTTGTTAATAATAAATTTCTCTTTAAAAATATTGTTTTATGTTAGTACAAAAATTTTTTAATTAGTGTGTAATTTTAAACTGGTGTCACCAAGGGAGCGGTAAGCAAACTACATAGCCTGAGGGACAAGTCCCACCACCGTTTACTTTTGTAAATAAAGTTTTATTGGAACACGGACACACTCATTCATTTCCATCTGGTCTATGGCTACTTTTCATGCAACAACAGCAGAGCTGAGTGGTTGCAACAGGGACTTACGGCCAGCAAAGCCCTAAAATACTTATTACGTGGCTCCTTATAGAGAAAGTTTCTTTTTTTTTTTTTTTTTTAATTTTTTTTTTTTCAACGTTTATTTATTTTTGGGACAGAGAGAGACAGAGCATGAACGGGGAGGGGCAGAGAGAGAGGGAGACACAGAATCGGAAACAGGCTCCAGGCTCCGAGCCATCAGCCCAGAGCCTGACGCGGGGCTCGAACTCACGGACCGCGAGATCGTGACCTGGCTGAAGTCGGACGCTTAACCGACTGCGCCACCCAGGCGCCCCTAGAGAAAGTTTCTTGACCACTGTGATACAACATTGACTAGATCCAAATGAATGGAACATAAGTGTGAGACAGGAAGTAATGCCATGGGCCGCTGTGGACCCAACACCTACTTTAAGAAGTAGAACATGGCCAGCATCTTTGTGGCTATCCCAAGGTCCCTCCCTGATCTCAGCTGGGTCCTTCTCCCTCAGATTCAGCCCCCTCCTGCTTATCATGTGTGCTTGACCATTGTTTTTCTTTGTAATTTTACCATATTTGTATCCATAAACAACATAGCGTTTACTATTTCATGGGCTTCGAGCTCTAAGTAGGTAGAATTAGAGTGTATTATTCATTGACAATTTGCTTTGCTCACTCGACGTTTTCGAGATTCATCCTTGTTGCATGTAGCTCTGGCTCATTTTCACTGCTGTTCAGAATCGCAATGTACCAGTGTATGTATTTTTCCATTCCAAAGCTGATTGGTATTTCTAGTACTTTGCTACTATTAAAAAAATTGTTGCTGTATACATTCCTATATGTGTCTCCTGCCCCACGCGGGCAAGCATTTCTCTGGGACATGTACCAGGAGCATTGAGAAATTGTCTGGCCGTAGGTAGGATTATCTTCACCTTTATAAAGTAGAAAAAGCCAAAATGGTCTCCAAAGTGGTTACACATTTTATTCTCCTACCAGAAAAGTACAAATTGGCCATCAGGCCGTAGCCTCACCGACGATTTTCGTTTTTCGGTTGACTAGGCGTTCTGATGTGTCTTATGGTTGTTTTAATTTTCATTCCCAGAATATTAATGGAGTTGAGCGTCTTCTCACGGGTGTGAGGACATTTATTCCCCATTTCTGTGATAGCTTTCACAAGTTGCTTGTCCATTTCTCCATTTGATTGTTCTTCCCATTCATATTGACTTGTAGACACCACTTCCCTGGATACGAAGCATTTACCGGTGTTGCTGCTGTAAACACCTTTTCCCACACCGTGGCTCATACTCCGACTCTGTTTTTCTGGTGGTTGTTTTTTAACGGGAGCTTTTTCATGTAGCCAAATTGGTTCCTCTTTCCCTTCATGACTTATACTTGCTGTGGATTGTTTTTAAAATATTGTTCCTTGACGCATCGTCATAAATACAGACTCCGACACTGTCTTCTAAGAGATTTCATGTTTTTCCTTTCACGCAAATCTTCAATGCATCTGAAATTGACTTTGGTGTGGTGTGAGATGGGGGTACGACCACCGGGCCCCCTCTACGTCACTGGTCTTAATTAGCAGAGTTTTGCCAGATTTCCTAGGAGTCCTTAATATGAGGTAAGGTAAGCTTCCTCTCATTTCTCTTCTTTATGAGTATCTTGATCTGAGCCCTTTATTATTCCACAAAATGTAGTCTTTACATGTTTTTAATTCCAGTGTAATTAACAGACAGTGTTATATTAGTTTCAGATGTCCAATATAATGGTTCAACAATTCTACACATGACTCAGTGCTCATTGTGATAAGTATACTATTAATCCCCCATAAAATGTAGTATTTGCATCAATTTTTTAAAAATTACGTTGGAATCTTAACAACACTGACAATTTAGATCAACTTGGAAAGAATGGACAGCTGTAGGAAATTGCGTCTTCTTCTCCACGAACACAAAATAGTCTTTTATGTTTCCTTTACCTTCTTTCAATAACATTTTATAATTCTTCTCCTTAAAGGTTTCTTAACATCTTCAGATTTCTTTATATGGACTATTACAATTGGTGCGTATTTTTTTATTACTCTTTCTCTACTGATAGCAGGTTGACCAGAAATGCAATTTATTTTTGTGTATTACATTTTTGTACAAGCATTGTGCTAACTTTCCTTATTAATTCTAATAATTTATCTGTGGGTCCTTTTGAGTTTTCCTTATAAATAATCATATCATCTGGAAAGATTAAATTCTTTTCTTCATCTCTATATCTTTGTAGCTTTTATTTCTTTTCCCACATTACTGTGCCGGCTAGGACTTCCAATACGGTGCTGAATAATAGTGACAATAGATTCCTGTTCCTGATCTTAAAGGGAATGCTTCCTTCCTTCAATTTCCTGTCAAATGCAATGTTTGTTAGAGGATTTTTTACACCCTTTATTTTTCTTTTGCTAAAATTTTGTATCAGTTTATTTTTTTACATATGTTGAAAATATTACACCCTATTTCTCCTTTAATCTGTTAATGGGGTAAATTGCAGTAATTGACTTTCTAATGTGATCCAAACTCACATCCCTGGAATTAACCCAAATTGGACATTATATGTTATCTGTTTGATGTACTGATGGATTCTATTTTCAATACAACTTTGTTTGGGCTTTGTCTATGTTTATAAATGAGATTGGCCCGAAATCGTTTGGTGCCGATGTTGTGATCATAAAATGAGTCGGGAATATTACCCTCTTCTCTCATTGTTAGTAAAAAGTTTCAAGACTGCTGCTTTATTTTCTCAGCTTCAGGATTCTCTGAATGTCCAGTGTACATGAGGAACAGGAGGCCTGTGGTTTTGAAGATGTGCAGGGATGTTTTCTACTCGAGGTCAGGCAGAAATTGACAAATTTCCTTTACTGGCAAGTGGATTAGTTCCTGGATACTCTTTCTTAGAGGATACAGCCTTTTTTGGGGGTGCCTGAGTGGCTCAGTCCGTTAAGCATCCGACTTTAGCTCAGGTCATAATCTCACAGTTTGTAGGTTCGAGCCCTGCGCGTCGGGCTCTGTGCTGACAGCTCAGAGCCTGGAGCCTGCTTCCGATTCTGTGTCTCCCTCTCTCTCTCTGCCCCTTCCCCACTTGTGCTCTCTCTCGCGCGCGCTCAAAAATAAATAAACATTAAAAAAAATTTTTTTAAAAACCATTGTAATAAGGGATTATCATCCCATATTTACAGAGGAGGAAATTGAGCTCAGAGAGCTCAATACCTTCCAAAGTCATGGAGCTAGTGAATATCAGAACTAGGATTTGAAAAAAAGAAAAAAAAACCCAAAAAACAAAAAACAAAGAACCAGGATTTGAATCAAAGTATTCCAAAGTCTGTGTCCTTAACTCAATTCCAAATTTCCATCCTTCATGAGTTGCTTCTAATCCAGGATTACCTGGGTTTGGGGGGGTTCGTTTTGTTTTGTTTTGTTTTTACCCATTTACCCAATTTTACCCAAATTGTGGAAGGGCTGCATGCAGTTCTGTGGTGCAGCTGCCCACCTAATCACAGATGTAGCCTGAGGAGGAAATTCTCTTTAGTTTTTTCTAATCCCTATGCCAAGAATCCCGTCTCCTTGCTCATTTACTGGGTAAAGAATAGTATCTTTTAAAAAGAGTGATTTTGCACAACAAGCAACATTAATAGGCAAAATACAAACCAGCAAATAAAATTGCAACAAATAAGGCAAAGCGCTAACATTCAACATACAAATTACTCATAAAATTGCATCAGAGAAAAATCAGCCTAATGAGAAAATGAACAAACCAGAGAAGCAGAAAATTCACACCATACAAAATACGAAGGTGCAACCCCAGTGCTGATTTCTTTTTTTTTTTTTTTTTGGTGCAAGAGTCCTGAACGTAAGATCTAAATCTGTGAAAGTCCTGAAGCAGACCCAGGGGTGAATCTTCCTGACTTGGTGTGAGGCAATGGTTTCCCAGCTAGGACACCAAAAGCATGAGAGACAAAAGAAAAACATAAGATAAATTGGACTTTATGAAAATTTAAAATGGCGCTGCAAACAAAGTGTATCATCTGCAAAGTGAGAAGCCAATCCACAATTTGAGAGAAAATATTGACGATCATATATCTGGTAAGAAGTGTGCACCCCAAACATGCAAATAACCTATACAGGTCAAACATAAGAAGACAAATTGGGGCGCCTGGGTGGCTCAGTCGGTTAAGCGTCCGATTTCGGCTCAGGTCACGATCTCACAGTCCGTGAGTTCGAGCCCCGCGTCGGGCTGTGTGCGGCAGCTCAGAGACTGGAGCCTGCTTCGGATTCTGGGTCTCCCTCTCTCTCTGACCTTCCCCTGCTCATGCTCTGTCTCTCTCTGTCTCAAAAATAAATAAAAACATTTAAAAAAATAAGACGACAAAGAACCCAATTTAGAAATGGGCAAAGTGGGGCACTTGGGTGGCTCTGTCAGCTGACTGTCCAACTCTTGATCTCAGCTCAGGTCTTGATCTCACGGTCCTGAGTTGGAGCCCCACATCCAGCTCCACACTGGGCGTGGAGAGTACTGAAAACAAAACGAAACAAAACGCCAAAAGACAATGGGCAAAGAACCCGGGAGCAATTCTCAAAGAAAATACGCAGATGACCAGCCAACACATGAAGAGATGCCCGATGTCCACGTCATTGGGCATCAGGTAAGTACAAATGAAAACCATGTTGAGCCACCACTCTGCACTCACTGAAGTCACTTGTCATCAGAAAGACAGACAGGAAGTTTTGGGGAGCATGTGGAGAAATGGGAGCCTTTAGTCATCGCTGGTAGGTACGTGAAACAGTGTAGCTGCTGTGGAAAACCGTCTAGTAGTTCTACAAAAAGGTAAACCTATAAGGCTAACACAAGACCCAGGAATTCAATGCACAGGCGACACCCAAGAGAAATGAAAACAGACATCCACAGAAAAATGGGCCCATGAATGGTCACAGCGGCACTATTCATAACAGACAAGAAGTGGAAACGGCCCAGATGTCCATCAACGAATGAACGAGTAAACAAAATGTGTGTCCACACAGCAGACTATTGTTCAGCCATGAGAAAAGAGGAAGGAAGGACTTATTCTTGCTCCCACATGGAGAATCCTTGGAAACATTATGCTCAGTGAAAAACGTTCAGTCACCGGACACCATCTATTATATGATTCCAGAATATATATGTGAAATGGGGTTTATATGAAATGTTCAGAAAGGGCAAATAAAAAGACCCAGAAGATGGATCAATTTCCTCTCCTCTTAGCGGGAGAGGAAATGAAGACTTCCATGGACTCAGGGATCCTTTCTGAAGGGAGGAAAATGTTCTAGATTTTTTTTTAATGTTTATTTTTTAGAGTGAGAGAGACAGAGACAGAGACAGAGTGTGAGTAGGGGAGGAGCACAGAGAGGGAGACACAGAATCCGAAGCAGACTCCAGGCTCCGAGCTGTCAGCACAGAGCCAGGCACGGGGCTCGAACCCACGAACCGTGAGATCATGACCTGAACCGAAGTCGGATGCTTAACTGACTGAGCCACCCAGGTGCCCCAGGAATGAAAATGCTCTAAAACGAGATCAGGGTGGTGGTTGCGCAACCTTTTGAATATACTAAAAACATTGAAGGGTGCATGTTAAACAGATGAATTTACGGTATGTGAATTCTATCTCAATAAAGCTATTTACGAAAAGAAGCAAAGAAAAATGGGACACTTCTCTTTGGCTATCGAGTTGGCAACTTTTTGTTTTTTTAACAAATGATGCTAATATCATGCCTTGACCAGGGTGCCAGAAAATAAGTGCCACGGTTGGTGGGAATGCAAACTGGTGCAGCTGCTCTGGAAAACAGCGTGGAGGTTCCTCAAAAAATTAATAATAGATCTACCCGATGACCCAGCAGTAGCACCGCTAGGAATTTACCCAAGGGATACAGGAGGGCTGATGCATAGGGGCACTTGTACCCCAATGTTTATAGCAGCACTTTCAACAATAGGCAAAGTATGGAAAGAGCCCAAATGCCCATCAAGTGATGAGTGGATAAAGATGTGGTTTATGTATGCAATGGAATACTACTTGGTGATGAGAAAGAATGAAATCCTGCCATTTGCAACAACGTAGATAGAACTGGAGGGTATTCTGCTAAGTGAAATAAGTCAGAGAAAGATACCATATGTTTTCACTCATATGTGGAACTCGAGAAAGTTAACAGAAGACCATGGGGGAAGGGAAGGGGAAAAGAAAGCTTCAAACAGAGAGGGAGGCAAATCATAAGAGACTCTTAAATACAGAGAACAAACTGAGGGTTGATGGGAAGGAGGGCTATGGGGGAGAGGGGAAAATGGGTGATGGGTTTGAGGAGGGCACCTGTCGGGATGAGCCCTGGGTGTTGTATGAAAGCGATGAATCACGGAATCTACCCCCAAAACCAAGAGCACACTCTACAATGTATGTTAGCTAAGTTGACAATAAATTATATTTAAAATAAATAAATAGGGGGAAAAAAGTCCTACTGAAAGCATAAGTTGATGCGTATTTTCTGGAAGACAGTCTCAAATATATACCAAAATCCTGAAAATATGAACAACCTTTGCTCCAGCAGGGTCACCCTCTGGGAAATACAGCCTAAGAAAGTATCTAGAGATCTATGCAGAGCTTTATAGATCACAATGCTAATGCACTGTTGCTATTAATAGCAAAACAAGAAAACTAGAGGCATACTAAAAACCCAACACTGGGGAAATGAAGATAGTATTTTTTAAACTTTTTTTTTAACGTTTATTTATTACTGAGAGACAGAGAGACACAGAGCATGAGCAGGGGAGGGGCAGAGAGAGGGAGACCCAGAATCCGAAGCAGGCTCCAGGCTCTGAGCTGTCGGCACAGAGCCCGAGGCGGGGCTCGAACTCACAGACCGTGAGATCATGATCCGAGTGGAAGTCAGATGCTGAACCGACTGAGCCACCCAGGCGCCCTAAATAAAGATAGTATTATACAAATATATATAAAAAAATACTACCCATCCATTAAAAATGATGCTGTGAAAGGCAATAGCAAGGAGAAATCATCGCCCCGTCTCATAATAAATGAAAGACCAGGCTGCAAAGTTATATGTGGAGAATAATCCCAATGTTGTAAAACAAAATTACTGAAAATACATACTCTAAAATATTAACAGTGATTTTCTTAATGCGACAGGATAATGGAAGATCATTTTTTATTTTCTTCTTTGTTCTGCATTGTTCTAATTTTCCACAGAGAACATGTACTGGGCTTTTCATGACGGGCGGAAAGTAACGTTGTAATGTGTTTCGGATTTTCCACTTTCCTGGCCCATCCCCCGCTGAGGTGCAGTGAGCGGTGGGCTGTAAGATTTGAAGTTAATTTCTGAGTTGATTTCTGTGATGCTTTCCATTCGTAAGATTAGGACTGTGATATTCTATCTTTAGACTATTTCTTCGTGTAGTCCACCTAAGGCGTTAGCAAAGACAGATTCTTTCCCATTTTCTCGTAGACTCTGCGGCCCCCCACCTGCAGAGAGGGAGAAGACGCAGTCTTGAAAAATAAGGTTATTCCACCGTCGGGGGGTGGGGAGGAGGGACGGACATTGTGAGATGAGGCCAGGCGAACCCTGCAGAGACCTGGGAACGATTTTTCTCTCCCGAAATATAATTAATCAATTATGTCCAAAGGAGTAGAATCAATATTTTTATAAATGAGATGTTCATACGCCAAGAAGGGATTGTCGCAACGGTCCCATCATCTTTCACCTGCTAATCCAATGTAAATGATGGGCTTTTTAGCTGATGTCTTCGGCATTTGCCAACCGAACTTTTTTCCACTTGGGCATTCTGATCACGACTTTCCGATTCTTCTGCCGGCCACCCCCCCTCCCCCCCGGCAGATGCAATGTGCCAGGGTCCCTTAATAAGCGATACACCACTAATAACAAAACCTTGTCTTCACTGGCTGCCTTCCTCTCCAGGGCCTTTTGTGATATTGTTGCATTGATCTTCCCAGCATCCTCCAGGATGCAGGCAAATGATGTGTGGTTGGGGGCACTGGCAAGGCTTAGATAAATTGCACCTTGATTGAATCTTTTTAATGCAAGGAACATTTATTAAGTGCCTACTATGTACTGTAACCACTGCGGGCCCTAGAGCCACAGAGATAAATCCCATAGTCACTGCCCTCCGGGGCTCACAATTTAGTGGAGGAGGCAGGCATGGAAATAAGTGTGCGCATAACATCATCGGGGGCTCTGGGTTGTAGATCAGCGCAAGGCACTATGGGAGCACAGGGGAAGAACAATGGGCCCTTCCTGTAGTGACGAGGCTCTGTTCCCCACAATTCTCAAGGGTGAGGAATTGCTCAGCAAGCCGATAAGGGTAAGACGGTGTTCTGGTAAAAGAAAGAAAACCAAGAAAAGGAGGATCACCTTCAAGGAATCCAATGAGGGAAGGTTCCAGAAAGGGGAACCGGTGCAGGACAGGCCGCATTCATGTTCCCTTTTTATAGACATGCGTTGTTTTACCTACTGTGCACCCACCCCTCCTTCTGGCACAAGGAGTACCCCAGTTTGCCCTGGGGCTCCAGCCCTAGCGTTTCCCAATCCGGTGAGGCTGATGGCGCCCACCCCCATCACGGATTTCAGGGGTTGATCGGGAATGCAGACCACCCTCATTCTGGTCGTAGTCAGTGCTTCAGGCAGGGGTGCCTGATCCAATTCAGCCCTGCAGAAGTAATTCTGGGACTTTGGATCCAAGGCACTGTCTCTACGTCAGTTATATCTCAAGGAAACTGGAGACATTTTTTAATTAAAAAATTTTATTTAAAAATTAGGGGCGCCTGGGTGGCTCAGTCGGTTGAGCGTCCGACTTCGGCTCAGGTCATGATCTCGCAGTATATATCTCGCATATATATATATATATATATATATATATATATGTGTGTGTGTGTATATATATATATATTTGTTTTATTACTCGGCCATAAAAGGGAATGAAATCTTGCCATTTGCAATGACATGGATGGAGCTAGAGAAATAAGTCAGTCAGAGAAAGACAAAGGCCATATGATGTCACTCACATGTGGAATTTAAGAAACCAAACAAAAAAAAAAAGCCAAGGGAAAAAGAGAGAGACACAAACCAATAACAGACTCTTAACTGTAGACAACAGACTGCTGCTTCCAGAGGGGAGGTGGGTGGCAGGAGGGTGACATCCCCAGGCGACGGGGATGAAGGGGGGCACCTGTCACGATGAGCACCGGGTGAGGTACGGAAGTGCTGAGTCACTCTATTGCACGTCTGAAACTAACGGAACGCTGTATGCTAACTATACTGGAATGAACATTAAAACAGTTTTAAAAATTGCAAGAGAGGGGCGCCTGGGTGGCTCGGTCGGTTAAGCGTCCGACTTCAGCCAGGTCACGATCTCACGGTCTGTGAGTTCGAGCCCCGCGTCGGGCTCTGGGCTGATGGCTCAGGGCCTGGAGCCTGCTTCCGATTCTGTGTCTCCTTCTCTCTCTGCCCCTCCCCCCTTCATGCTCTGTCTCTCTCTGTCTCAAAAATAAATAAAAACGTTAAAAAAAAAAGTTAAGAAAAATTGCAAGAGAAAGAAAAAGAAACGGAAAAGGAAAAAGGCACCGTCTTCCATCTGCAGTTACAAAGCTGGTAGTTGAAAACCCAAAGCCTGCCAGCACCCGGAGAGAGCCTGCCTGAGGAAGAAGCCAATACTGAGGACATTCAAGTGGAGAAGGGGACACAACGGTGACCCTAGTGACATCACCTGGTGAACGACAACCACCACAAGTCGTCTTGCGCTTCAGCTCATTTGCTCTTTGCTTTTTAATCACTTGCCACTGTACCCGTATCAGTGAACCGACACGCTACTCCAGGAATCCGAGAATTAGGCCTGTCGAAACCAGGCAAGTTGTAGTTAAAGAGGGCCTCCGGGGTGACTTCAGGTAGGGAGGCTGACATCCAGAGGTGTTACGGGGCTTGCCCCAGAGCACACGTAAGTTAGCTGCGCTAAGAATTAGTGGAAAGGGTTAGGAATGTGACCCGGGACGTAGGCAACAGTGGCTCCAATAACAATGGCTAACGCCACACCCCAGGCACTACTAGAAACCCTTTCTGTGTGTTAACTCACTTAACCCTCTGAACGGGTCTGTCTGGTAAGAATCATTGGGAGAAGTAAGGAATGGGGGGGACATTTCCGATGATCCGAGCTCCCTATGTGCAAGACCAAGGTGGGACGAGGGCTACGGTGAACTCAAGCCGAATGTTCCGGGGGTCCTTTAGATAGGAGACCGGACCATGAGGCCAAGCCTGCCTCAGGTGATCAGAGTCTCGTGACTCTATCAGAGTCACCTTAGGGGCTTAGAGGATGGGGTCCAGGGAGGATAGGGGGGCTCCAGCCAAATGTTCTGGGCTCACATCCTAGGTAAGGAAACTAGAACAGAAATGGAGTCAAGGGGCTAGGACTAACAAGTGATCTCGGCCACTGCCAGCACGTTGCCACGGGTAAGCTTAAATACTGCTGCCCTGGCCCAGTCCCCAGAAAAGAATTGGCTTGCCCACTTCATTACGCATCATATATGCATTATGCATGAGGATTGCCTACCGCACACTGCAGTGCTTCTGAGAGCCCTCAGAAGCCCCACAGACACCCAGCTCTCACGCTGGTCAGGCTGCCGGCCCTTGCCAGCAGTTCCCTCCCCTCAACTAAACCTTCACAGCTTATCGTAACAACTCATTTAGCTTTGGGTCCCAACCTGCCCCATCCCTCTTGACTGAAAACATATTTTAGACTTGCTTTTTGACACTTCAATATTCTCTTTCAGATAGGACTTAGATATTTGCCCACTTGTCCTGTGATGGCAACGAAGTGCATCTCCTATAAATTTTGAAAGAGTGGCAGAATCAATGAATGTGCAAATGAGGCTCCATGGTGTTTAGCAAGGGTCTGATACTTATTCGTCAGAACGTTTGTCATCTTGAATGAACTAGATAGAGTGGGTGGGTGGGTGGGTGGATGGATGGACGGATGGGTGGTTGGGTAGATGGGTGGTTGGATGGATAGATGAGTCCTTCAGTAGAAAGATGAATGGATAAGTGGATGGATGGATAGACGGATGGATGGATGGATGGATGGATGGATGGATGGATGGATGGATGGATGATGGATGGATGGAGTAGCTGAGTGGAAGGACAAATGGATAGGCGATGTACGGATAGATGAAAGGCAAGAATCTTTGCCAATGTTTTACTTTTTAAGATTTCTGGGGGTGCTTGGGTGGCTCAGTTGTTTAAGCATCCGACTTTGGCTCAGGTCATAATCTCACGGTTTGTGGGTTCAAGCCCCACATCAGATTCTGTGATGGACCCTGCTTCAGATTCTGTCTCCATCTCTCTCTGCCCCTCCCTTGTTCATGCTCTGTCTCTCTCTCTCAAATATAAATAGA
The DNA here is from genome assembly GCF_022837055.1 of Prionailurus viverrinus. NCBI lineage: Eukaryota > Metazoa > Chordata > Mammalia > Carnivora > Felidae > Prionailurus > Prionailurus viverrinus. The sequence goes on along the minus strand of NC_062576.1, from coordinate 20,639,053 downwards.
AACATCTTTTTAAAAATTAAAAAAAAAAGATTTCTGGCATAGTGCACCATTTTGTTGTTGTTGTTGTTGTTTCAAGAAATACACTGTCTATCTTCATGGAGTTTAAAGACCAACAAGAGAGACAGAGAGAATATAAATAAACAATTATCCCAATAAGTAATTAATTTCAACTGCATAGGTGCTAAGAGGAACTTCAGGTACTAGGGGAACATATAACAGTAGTCCAGGATACCAGGTAAGTCCTCCCCAGTCAGTAAGCCAAGGATACGTCAGTAAGCCAAGACCCAAAGTGCCACTAGCAGCTGACCTAGGAAAGGGGGAACAGGTGGGAGTTTCAGGCAAGGGAGGTTCAGGCTAAAGTAGCACGCGGGAGGCATGAAGGAGCACGGCTTCATAGACTGAATGAAACAACAAGAACATAGCAAGAGCCAAGCAAACAAAGCTTAAATGTCAAGAGAAGACAGTGAAAACGTAAGCAGGACTCTAGGTCATAAAGCAATCTGAATGTCAGATTAAGGATTTGGGACTTGCTTCCGCCCGAGACAGTGAGCAACTGAAGGGTCTGGCGTGATGAGACCACGAGCATGCATCTGGAATAGTAATGAAGTCAGGAGAACGGGGCACAAGGTGCTTCTGTTCATTGCCTCTGACAAGGTGAGCGAAGAAGGGAGATTTCCTTGACCATTTTTGTGTTCTGTTTTCATCAGCGTCACGGTGTGGTGGTTTGGCCAAGGTGTGGTTGTTGATATCGTCTCCGTCTTCCCTGTGAGTAAAGCGAACAACTGCCCTTGTGATCGGAAGACCCTGGTTCCTGTTCACCTCAACGTGTTGAGTGCTTACTCTGTGCTTGGCATTTGCTAAAAGCTTTCCATGCATTATCTCATTTAATACTCCCAGCAACCCCATGATAATATTTGACATGTTACCCACTTTACGGAGGAGGAAATGGTGGTTGAGAAATGTCATGTCACTTACGCGCAGTCACACGAACCCAGGTATGTCTTTGAAACTTATGCTCTTGGGGCCCCTGGGTGGCTCAGTCGTTTAAGCATCTGACTTCAGCTCAAGTCATGATCTCGCGGTTGGTGAGTTCAAGCCCCAAGTGGGGCTCTGTGCTGACGGCTTAGAGCCTGGAGCCTGCTTTGGATTCTGTGTCTCCTTCTCTCTCTGCCCCTCCCCCACTTGTGCTCTGTCTCTCAAAAATTAATAAATGTAAAAAAAGAAAAAATAAAATAAAATAAAACTTACGCTCTTTCCGCTAGGCTGCACTGACTATGCCTTTTGCCAGACATTGGGTTCAGAGAGCTGTTCATGAAGACTGGAGGGCATAGGTCCATGGGAATAGCCCACAAGATTCCAAAGAGATCCTGACTCTATAGGCCTAACCTGAAGTCTTTTGAACTGGTCGTTAGCCTGGGGTCAATGCCTTACCTTATTGGATCCCACCCTTTATTCGGCTGTGCTGTTTAGGCGGGCCATAAGTTCCCCATGCATATTTTTCCCCACTTGGACACAGAACCTTCTGCCATAAAGAGGGTCCAATATCAGAGACTGGTCCTTGTCCAAAATAATTCTCACTCCAGATGAAGGCTGGCACCCTCCCTGCATCCACGGCCCCCATCTTCATATGAATGGCTAGGACGTGTCCTGCCCTGTGTCCAAATGAGAAAGGTCATCAGGAGGGCTAGCCTCATCCTGGGGCAGTGCTCCAGTCTAAGTCATTGCCAGCCGACCATTGCATACTTTCCTGTGGCGACTGTGGACACATGATTTAAGTCGGCCAGGCAGAGGGAATGGCTGTAGTAATATTTTGGAGAGGTTTTCTCTCTTCTGCTGGATATGAATAGAGAAGTATGTGGCCACATGGCCATTGGCAGCCCTCGGATGAAGCCTGAACAATGGAGAACAGAGAAGGGACACACTAAGAATTTGGGTCTTTGATGATGTCGTTGAGCTGGTGAATCAGTGCGATCAACTCTGGAACGCACCTTACCTCTGGAATTACTGCTTCATGAGATAGAGGGGTCTCCTTATTATTTGTGGCAATTGGGATCATTTTTTTTCTCCTGTTATTTGGAGCGGCCAGCATCTCACTGACAACTCTCAAACTTCTGTCTCCCGCTCGGAACTGTCCCCTGAGTCAGACTGTCCAGATGGCATCGATCCTATCAGCATAAGACATGTTGAAATAGCTCTTGTGTCAACAGAAACCAGCGAGACTACCGTTCTCAGCTTCCTATGGAAGGACTCCGCGCTCATCGCCTCTGCTCCCAGATTCATTCCCTTCTGCATCCATTCCAACAGACCATCTCAAGCTCCCCTCCCACCTCCATCTCGCCACATCCGACTCCAGGGTCCCCACGGGATGTGGCTCAGTTGGTCGCTCTCTCCTCCCTGAAACACTTCTTTCATGATCATTCTCCTGCTTTTCCTCCTGCCCAAAGCCTCCCTATCTTGCCTTCTTAGCTGGGTTTGCCTCCTGCTTCCTAACGCGACAGGAAAAGCCCCAGGATGCTTCTTTGACCGTTTCTCTGGCTGCACTCACTCCTGAGGGGAGCTCTCCAAGCTCTCTGTCTTTAAATATCACCAACAGGGGCGCCTGGGTGGCGCAGTCGGTTAAGCGTCCGACTTCAGCCAGGTCACGATCTCGCCCCGCGTCGGGCTCTGGGCTGATGGCTCAGAGCCTGGAGCCTGTTTCCGATTCTGTGTCTCCCTCTCTCTCTGCCCCTCCCCCGTTCATGCTCTGTCTCGCTCTGTCCCAAAAATAAATAAAAAACGTTGAAAAAAAATTTTTTTTTAATAAAAAAATTAAAAATTAAAAAAAATTAAATAAATAAATAAATAAATAAATAAATAAATAAATAAATAAAAATAAATAAATATCACCAACAGGCTGACAGCTCCCAACGTCCACCCAGAAGTCCAGACTTACAATCTCCACCTGGATGCTTCACTCCTAAAGCTGACCAACAGGGGAGCTGAGCTGACACCCACACCTACTTCTCTGGTAGATCTCCCCAAATCCCCCAGTTCAGCAAATGGCCCCTTCCCTCTGCTGTTCGAGCAGAAAAACCAAGATCCATCCTGACCCCCCCTCCCCTCCGTGCCCCTTGTGCCACACAGCACAAGGTCCTGTCGGCGTGACGGTGAATCATGTTCTGAATCCGTGTGCTGCCCAACGCCCCCACTGCTGCTTCCCAGTCACCGGCGATATCTTGCATACCAGAATCTCTGCTTCCTCTCTTCTCCCAGCTGCCAGAGTAATAACCTCCTAAAGAGGTTAAAAAGCAAATAAATAAATAAATAAATAAATAAATAAATAAATAGGTACGAATCCTATCACCCAATTACTCAATGACCACCCATCGCACTCAGAATTAAAACCCAGGGCCGAGGGGCAGGCTCCACCTCCTAGTCTCTGGCCACCCCCTCCAAGCCCACAGCCACCTCACTGTCCCTCCTGCCGTCACTCCAGGCGCGTTTCCGTCTTCGGGTCCCTCTGCCTGGGATGCTCTTTCGCCAGATGTTTGTGTGGCCAGCTCTGTCCCATCATGCAAGTCGCAACCCAGATGCCACCCCCTTCAAGATGACTTCGCCAACCCCGGCCCAGCCCTTCCCTCTCCGTCCCCTTCCTCGGCCTTATTTTCCTTCCTCACACTTATTGCTGCCTGACATCATGTTATAATCCATTTGTCTGCCCTCTGCCGCTGGAGTGGGGGTCCCGTGAGGACCTTGTTATCTACAACAGAACCAGACACACAGCACAGACGCTACAATATCGATGCAAAGAGCCCCCGTCTCACTAAAGAGGATCTCCGCTTAGATGAGCCAGCCCACTGGTGACCCGGACTCGATACATCCCAAACCACCTCTCTAACTTGCCACCTCGCTGCTCTGCCCGCAGCCCCTAGATCCTTCCTGTGGTTTCCACTCCTGACAGCCAGCCCGTGTGTTGTTTTGTTGGGGGAGCTGCACACGGGCTGCAGGAAGCCACTTGTCCTGTTTGCACGTGGTGCCAGAAATGCTCAGGATTCATGTCCCCACTGGGGGCTGTCTTTACCCAACGATTGACAGGTGCAACAATTGACAGGTGCATGGTAGGGACAGCTCTGAGGTGTGACCTACGCTGTCTCCAGGGCTCCCCTGCGGGTTACCCTGGACTTCACCACTCACCCTACCACTGCTTGGCCTCCTCCCCCACCCCGTCCTTTGTTCCCACTGCTCTACCAGTGCTTCCTGGGAATTCACTTCCTAAGAAAACACTCCGCGTGAATCATCCTCTGAAAAGCAGCCTCTGCTTCCCAAACCTGCTCCTCCCATCTCCCCATCCCAGGGATGAAACCTCTGCCCACTCAGTGATCCAGGCAGAGAGCCAAACCCACCCCAGCCTCCTTCTCCACCCGACCCTACCCAACACGCCCCCTTGTCCTGACCACCGTCCCTTTTCCGTCCACTTGTGGCCATCCCCGCTCCCACTGCCCTCTTCAGCCTGGCCCCGCACGCGTCCCTGGCTGATTGCACAGGGACGGAAGCATCCTGCAGCCCGCTCTTTCCCATCTCGCTAACCAGAGAGATCGCAGCATCGCACTTAAAATCATCCACAAGGATCAGGTCCATGAGATCACCACCCTCTTCCCTCGCTACTAGGCTTAACGCCAATGGCTCTCCCTACAGTTCACTGCAGGTTTCTGCCTTTGCATTCTATTATAATAGAGCCCTCTTTGCCCGAGAAGAACCTATCAAGTACCTGTATTAGCCAGACACTGGAGAGAAGAACCTATCAAGTACCTGTATTAGCCAGACACTGGAGAGGCACCGGTGGTAAGCTGATAAAAGGCCTAGCTCTGGACGTTGGGAGACCATTGCCTGCGAAGAACACAGACATGCCAATACTTTCAATAAGTCAGTTAAAGTGCCACATTGGCTAATTCTGGGATCCACATGGACCCGAACTATATCATATCCGTCTGTAAATCCCCAGCACGGCGCCTAACACACAGCGGGCTTGTGATAAAGAAGTCAAGTAGAAGTATTTCCAGGCATGACGCTTTTGCTGGGCTTTGAAGAATGAGAAGGCAGGAAAAGGGCTTGCCAGGCAGATGTCAGAGAATGCACAACGGCATGGGGAAATGCCAACCTGGGGGGTTTTGAAGAAAGAGAAAATTGCACAGAATATCTGGAGAACCACATGCACGACAAAGAGTAGCTAGGTTGGGCTAGAACCAGTAGCGAAAGAATGTGAATACAAAGTTCATGAGTCTGGACTGCATCTTAAGGTAAGAGGGAGCCATGGAAAGTTATTGAGCACCACTAGGGAGGAGGGAAGCAGAAGTGTTAGACTCTGTGGCCGTCTCCAATCACATAAATGATTCATTAACACTCTCCTGGTTGCTCATAGTCTTTAAGCCTCAAAATGCGTGCCCTTAGTTCTATGTTCTATTCTGGCAGTACGTCCTTAACAATCCATCACATAAGCTGTCACCAAGGTTGGCCATTGTTATGCCCAGAATTCGTGATCCCCAAAGACCACCAGGGAGCCGAGTCCGATGCAAAAGCAAAGAGCCTTTATTCGAGCTAGCTCGAGCTCAATCCCCTACCTGCACCCGACGCAGCGGTGAGATACCAGGGAAAGAGAGCGAGTTTCAAAAGGACAAAGGTTTTATTGGGGCCTGGGGGCAGTTGGTGAGGTAATGGCTATGGCCTCAGCCGATTGGCTGGGGAGGGGTCCCGGGGAAGGGTCCGGCAGGTGAGGGAGGGTTTACTCAAGGGGAGGAGGTGTGGTCAAGATGAAGGACACAGAACAAGATGGAGTCGAGGGGAGGAGGTGTGGTCAAGGTGAAGGACACAGAACAAGATGGAGTCGGCTGGCGTAGGCCCGCCCTTTCAGCCATCACTGAATGAAGTCATCATTTGACCAACTGTGTAGTCCAAGCAGACAGGAAATGGGTCCTGCTCTCAGATCAGACCAAGCCAGGATACTCAGCTTCGGGAGACAAGTTTGCGTGTGTGTGTGTGTGTGTGTGTGTGTGTGCATTTATGTATGTGTGTGACCGTCTACTTGGGTCTGTGTGTGAGTCCAAGGATGAGTGTGGGGTGTTCGAGTGCGTATGCATGTGAGTTAGCAGGTGTGTCCATTTGCCTGGATGGGTTGCACTTCTGGAACGTGTTTGTGTGTGTGCATGTGCCCATGTTGGAGCCCTGTCTGTACGTGCATCTCCACGTGTGACATGCGCAGCCCCGATCTGGCGTGTTTTGTTTGCGAGGTGCCCAGAGCCTGCTTGATGCCAGAGCCGCCCCGCTCCTTCCTGCTGCACGGCTCCCCACTGCTCATTAACGCAGCCTGCATTGGTTACGCCTGTGGCAATGGGCCTCTGTAGAGGGTGTTAAATATCGCAACTGTTTATTGCTTAATATTTTTCATGCTAATGGCAGACTAATTCACAGGGATTCGGGGCAGTGTATAAAACACCTTCTGCTGACTGCTCACTTCATGCCAAGAAAGGACTTGGCAACCAGCAGCCCCTGCCCCGGGGCCTCTCCGTCTCCGTATGCGATGCCACACCACCCCCCATTCCGTCTTCCCTGAATTCATTTGCAGCCCCACACGGCAAACAGCAGTATTTGCATTTCTCTGCCCAGTGGGTGGTGGGAAAGGGGAAGCTGGAGCGAAACCCTGTGAGGTCGGTGCACTCAGCCCTGGAGAAATCAATTCCAAGAGGGGAAAACGGAGATGATACCAGAAAAGGATCTGAAAACGACCGAGATCAAACCAGGTCCATGTTTTGATTGGCCATCATCTGGTACCCTGGCCGTGGCCAAAGCCTGCTTAAAAAAAAAGGCAGGCTTTGCAAAAGCATGTGCCTCTCACGTGGGAAGCCTCCAAAAGCCACCATTTATTTTCTGGGCATTTACTATTTGCTGGCAGTGCACCAAGCTTTGTACAAGAATTTTCTCATTGAATCTTCAACACTAACTCTTTTAGGCAAATAGTCATGTCTTCATTTCACTGATAAAGAGCCTGAAGTTCCAAGCAGTTTAAATGGCGTTGGCACTCAGGGCCAGTCAGCTAGTAAATGACAAAATGAGGAGTCCAGCCCTGGGCTCTCTGCCTCCACGTTCCAAGCCCATTACCAATATTCTGCGCTGTAGGGAGGGTCCGTGTGATCCCACAGATGTGTTTCGTGTGGCTCACGGAGTGGTTTTTCTCCTTTATACTTTTTGTTAGTTGCCGACTTTTTTTTTAAGAATTTTTTTTTCAACGTTTTTTTTTTTGTTTTTTTGTTTTTTTGTTTTTTTTTGGGACAGAGAGAGACAGAGCATGAATGGGGGAGGGGCAGAGAGAGAGGGAGACACAGAATCGGAAACAGGCTCCAGGCTCTGAGCCATCAGCCCAGAGCCTGACGCCGGGCTCGAACTCCCGGACTGCGAGATCGTGACCTGGCTGAAGTCGGATGCTTAACCGACTGCGCCACCCAGGCGCCCCATTTGCCGACTTTTAACAATGGGAAGTTTACTTATAAACATCAAGTTCCCAGGGCACCTGGGTGGCTCCGTCAGTTAAGCGTCTGACTTCAGCTCAGGTCATGATCTCACGGCTCGTGGGTTCGAACCCCACGTCGGCTCTGCGCTGACAACTGGAGCCTGCTTCGGATTCTGTATCTCCCGCTCTCTGCCCCTCCCCCGCTCGCGTGCGTGTGCTCTCTCTCTTTCTCAAAAATAAATAAAAATTAAAAAAAAAAATTTTTTTAACACCTGCCGAATTCTTTAGATCTTTGCTGTTGAGGACATTTCTCTCTCTCTTTTTTTTTTTTTTTTTTCAGGGAGGAAGTGAGTCCTGGAAATGATTCTGTAGGTTCACATTGTTAGACATTTGCTTATAGACCGTTCTATGGTCAGGCCGATGTTTCCACTGAGACAGGTGGTACAAACCAGAAAGGTGGAGATGTGGTGAGTAACTCTTTGGAGTACGGAGAAGAGCGATTTGTGTAGATAATATGCACGTATGCACATATGTTTATGGCTTATGATCTTTCCTACATTCAGAATAGGAAGCATATAATTACATCTCATGTTGATACATAGATATTTGAAGGACTTAGACCATCTAGTAACTAAACTGAAGTTAAAATGGCTAATGTGTGGGCGCATTTGAAAAGCAGCAACACGGGGATTCTTGATAACCTTTCCTCCGAAAATTGATATCGAGCCCTTTGGGGAGATGAGCAGACCCCGTGTGGTCCAAGGGTGGCGGGGTCGATCAGAAAACCACAGCCCATGGCACAGTCTTCGGTCAGTCGAGGCTAGAAGATCACTCCGTGGCCAGATGATGGATTTCCTGAGCTCGACCCCGATGAGCATCTTGGGAGAAAAGAAGGGCTCTTGTGGCCACAGCCTCTGGGGGTAAGAACATCCCCAGCGGTCTGCGGCTGGAAGCTGGGAGACCCAAAGGCCCACAGAAGCTAATGGTAATGGCAGGAGCCACTACTCAGCGGCCCCACCGATGCCAGAGATACCCCAGCCTCTCAAGAGAAGCCAGAAGCCTGCACTTTATATGAAAGCCCCCAAATTGCTAAATGCCAGCGAATAAAGTGCTCTTTGAGGAGTCTCTTGGTAACCTCTGATCTGGAAGAAGATGATAACAGCCCCTGCTGTGCACTTGGCACGAGCTAAGCCCCTGGCACATGCTGCTTTAGGCGGTTCCTGAGGTCCAGCCCTCACCGTGTGCCGCTCTTCTCAGGGCCATGCACATATGAAGTCATTCAACCCTACTAATCTTGTGTAGCCGGCACCCTTCTTAGCATCCCTTTGTGACAAGGCAGGAAACTGAGGCAGAGAGAGGTTGAGTCGCATAGCTAGCCAGTGGCAGAACTGGGACTAGAACCCAAGGGCTCCAGGTCCTGGCTCTGGCTCCCCATCAGTCCGCTGCGCTGTCCCAGTGAATGTTCCCAACACCCCTTGGAGGTACGCCTGGTTACCACCCCCATTTTATAGCAGGAGAAACTGAGGCCAGGGAGGAACAGGCCCTCGCCCCAGGTCTAGGTCTGTCTGACACCAGTGCTGGGGACGTGCTAGGCCCTTTCCTTGCTCGAGGCAGGGAGGGTGGGGCTGTTAGGAGTGAGGGAAAGATTTGCAAAAAGCCCAAATGTCATCTTTTTTCTGATAAGAAAAAGGCTACTCTGGCTGTCAGACCATCAGCTGCAACCTTTATGTTTACAAAGCACAAAGGGCAATTAAGTGAGACAAAATAAATCTTCGGGGGGCCTCTGTCCCTGGGCCTTGCCGGTCTGCGGTCTGAGGGCTGACTGACAGCACACGTGACATTCAGGAGCAGCCTGGCCTCTGACATTTCCTGGAGGCAGCACTGAAGCATGAGGGCCCTGTTCTTAATGCGCCCCGCCGCTTTCCGGGCTTGGGGATCCCCAAGGCGGGGGCCAAGGCAGGGGCGGGGCAGGGTGGGGGCGCAGAGGGAAGGGCAGGTGCGATGCTCAGCTGAGACAGGAGATGACGGCCACGTTCACGGTGAAAAGGACAATCCCGATCACGATGATGCCGTGGCGGTCGGCAGGCTTTGCCCATGGAGGGCTCGCTATGTGTTGGGCGCACAGCCTCGTCACCGTCAGTAAGGAGGGTCCCTCTGTGGCCGCCCTCAGGGTGTGTGGGGGCGGGGGGCGGGGCAGGTAGTTGTGAGGAATTTCTCAGCCTTGCCCAGAATGGGCTGCTGGCTGGACCCTCTGTCCCTGGTGTCCTGGTGTGTCTGTGGGAGAGGCCCCGCCCCACCCCACCAGGACTCTCCCTCCTCCCGGGAAAGCAGGAGAGCAACCTCACCAGCAGGGCCTACAGACTGGCTTCGGGAGTTCTGGAGGCAGCTGGGAGGGGCCCTGGAAAGTTGGATTTGGGCACAGCCCTTGCCGCTGGGAATTGGAAGCCAGCATTTCGTGAGCAGGGGGGCGAGGCCCGCCACCCCCGACCCTCCCTGGGGGGAAGGAGGGCCTCCGGTCTTCCTCGACTCCCTGTCTAGCCGTCACTTGTCCTCCTGGGCGTCTCCACTGCCTTATTTCGCCCTCAGGGCGGTCCACCCCTGGCCGACAGGACCCCCGTCCCAATTTTCAGCAGATGATACCTGTCTGCCTTTCACACTGACGGTGGGCATTAGGGATGGGAGCTGTGGGTGCCCAGGGGGTGGGACCTGCTTCTGCTGGCGAGTTCTCTGGGGCTCAGAGTTGGAGGGGCTGGGCTCACGTGCCCGGTGTCTGCGTGAGTGGGTGCGTGACTCCCGGCAGGCCGCCTCACGTTGTCTCAGCTTCCTCCTCTGTAAAACGAGGGAAACATCAGAAGCTATTCGGTGGCGCCGGGAGAAGTCAGCGAGATCAAGTGCGTCACGGGGCCAGCAGCGCACTGAGCCCGGCGGATGTCGGTTCCCGAAAACCTAGGTACTGTTGCTGTTGGCGCTGCTCTCAGGAGATGATGTTGGCGAGGATGAAAGTCACGCCCTCCAGACGTCTCGTCCCACAGTCTCGGAGGAAAGCCACGAGCTGGGAAGGCCCCTGGCTGCGGCTGTTTCGTATTTTCTCAGTAAGGCCACCTTTGGTGAATGGGGGGCACCGGGGGGACAGATATGGCTTGAGACACTCAAGATGCGAGAGCACGGAGGGCACTGAGCAGGCACCAGCTTCCTTTCCCTGTTTCATTTGAGAGGCGGAGTCACGGTGGCATCACCCTGAAGTGCTCCTTCTCTCCGGGCTGCTCCTCACCCCTGCTGGTGGTGTGGGTGCTGGTGCTGCCCTGGACCAGACCGATTACACCCAGCCACCGGTGGGTGCAGACATTCACAGTAGTGAGGAAATCCACGCAGCCGGGATCCACACCACCACCACCCCCCCAGCCCCCGTCGAGGGTTTAGAGCCCAGGAGGCAAGATGCCTATGACTCGAGAAGAGGAACACTCAGGTCCCTAAGTCTGAACATCCAGATGTGCTCTGTCTGGCTGAGCCCCAACGCGGGACCTACTGGTCATGGAATTGTGAGAGGGTCGGAAGGAATGTGGGAAAGCCAGTATTTCTCAATCACGACCGCAGATTCCAAGGTGTGCCTCCCTCCTGGAACGGAGGGACGAAATCCATGCAAATCGAACACCACCACCCAGCATTTGCTCCAAAGAAGCCATCACGCTCAGTGCGACTAGTATAGAAGTCTGGAGACCTGAGTTTGAGTGCCTGCTTCTCCATCACCTCCGTCAGCTGGATGACGTGGGGGCAAGTCACTTCCATCCAAACGTCACCTTGTCTGCGTTTGAAATGGGGTAAAGGTCCCAGCTGAGACCATCTCACTAGGTCATAGTGAAGACCCAATGAGATAAAGCGTGGGCAGGACCTTTGAGAGGTAAAAAGTGCTGGGTAAAACACTTGCTTTATTAATAGCCTCTCTGTTCGCTCCGACAGTTACTTAGGGAGGAGAAAGAACCCCTTTAGGGACAACTCCTCCCCTCCTAGCAGCCAAGCACAGGCTTGAAAATTCCTGTATTTGTGCTGAAGCTTCACCCAACATAAAGTAACATTTAAGGGAAAACTATGGTGATGATAATGAGGGGGAGGGGACGGTGAGGAGGGCGGCAAGTGATTGCACATAACGATCAGTTAGGATGTTTTCGGCAGCAAGTAACTGACTCAAAGTGGCTCAGACGATACAAGAGTTTATAATCTCATGTAATTGTATGTCTAGTGCAGGAAGAGGGAGGGCTTCAGGTGCAGTATGATCCAGGACTCAACAAAACCGATGTGTTTCCGGTCTTCCCGCCCTGCCATCCTCACGGCCTGTGGGCTTTGTACTGCCTGCTCTTCTTAGGGACTCAATATGGCATCCATGGTTTGCTAAGCTTCATATCCAGTACATTTTAGGGGGAGAATGGAGGAAATAAAAGGAGAAAGAGAAAGAAAGAAAGGAGAAAGAAAGAAAGAAAGAAAGAAAGAAAGAAAGAAAGAGAAAGAAAGAAAGAAAAAGGGGCCACCTCGTCCTGGGTCCCCTGCTTAACAGCAAGGAAGACTGTACCAAGAGGAATTCTAGAACTTTCTCCTATATTTCATTGGCCTGAACAGGACCCTTGCTCACTGGCAAGGGAAAAATAATTTCCTTTGCTGGGAAATACAGTAGCCACCAGTCACATGCAACGATTTTTTTCAATTGAAATCTAATTCTCATACCATAAAATCACCCTTTAAAAATGTTTAATTTCATATCTCCACAATGCTGTGCAATGGTCACTACCAATTCCAGAACATTTTCATCACCCCAAAAAGAAACCCTGTGCCCAAACCCTGCTCCCCATAGCTTCTGGTGATGGAGGGTTTACTAGCTGTCTCTGGGGGTTTGCCTTCTCTGGACATTTCAGGTAAAGGGAATTATATGACATGTGGTCTTTTTGCCTGGCTTTTTTTTTTCTTAACTTAGCATAATGTTTTCAAGCTTCACCCATGTTGTAGCACGAATCAGTACCTCATTTCTTCTCGTGGCTGAATTAATATTCCATTGTATGGCTGTGCCAGAGTTGATAGATAACTGGGTTGTTTCTATTTGGGGGCTATTGTGAATAATGGTACTGTGAACCTTCACGGGCAAGTGTTTGGGTGAATGCGTGTCCCCAGTTCTCTTGGGTCTAAACCCAGGAGTGGGGGCGCCTGGGTGGCTCGGTCGGCTAAGCGTCCGACTTCGGCTCAGGTCATGATCTCACGGTCCGTGAGTTCGAGCCCCGCGTCGGGCTCTATGCTGACCGCTCAGAGCCTGGAGTCTGCTTCAGATTCTGTGTCTCCCTCTCTCACTGCCCCTCCCCTGTTCATGCTCTGTCTCTCTCTGTCTCAAAAATAAATAAACGTTAAAAAAATTTTTTTTTTAATTAAAAATAAATAAATAAACAAACAAACAAACAAACCCAGGAGTGGAATTGCTGGGTGATATGGTACGTCTATGTTTCACTCTTGGATGAACCGCCAAACTGTGTTCCAAAGTGGCTATACCATTTTACATTCCTGCCAGTGATGTATGAGGGTTTCAACTTTTCCATACCCTTGCGACCCTTATGGTCTGTTTTATTATTGCCAACATGTAACTTTTTAAGTGGTAAATTGATATGAATTAAATTAAATTTAACATTCAGTTTCTCAGTGGGACTAGCCACATTTTGAGTACCCGACAGCCACGTGTGGCTACTGGAGATTTTCCACATTGCAAAGCACAGAACATAGCCATCATCTCAGATGCTTCTGTTGGATCAGCCCTGGGACAGGGCAGTCAACACCCCCTCCCTGGAGCTGGAGATCAGGTCGCCTTCCCCTGCGTCACCATTTCCAGGTTTTAGGGCAGGAGGAAGAAGGCGATGAAGGGCAGGAGGCAACCAATTCTCTTCTTCATTAACATTTCACATAGATCTTCTTTACGTATAAAAAGAAACAAAATTTCTGGGGCGCCTGGGTGCCTCAGTCGGTTAAGCGTCCAACTTTGGGTCAGATCACGATCTCTGGGTTCATGAGTTCGAGCCCTGCCTCGGGCTCTGTGCTGACAGCTCAGAGCCTGGAGCCTGCTTCAGATTCTGTGTCTAACCTCTCTCTCTGCCCCTCCCCAGTTCACGCCCTGTCCTCTCTCTGTGTCTCTCTCTCTGTCTCTGTCTCTCTCTCTCTCTGAAAAATAAATCAACATTAAAAAACAAAATTTCTGGGGCGCCTGGGTGGCGCAGTCGGTCAAGCGTCCGACTTCAGCCAGGTCACGATCTCGCAGTCCGTGAGTTCAAGCCCCGCGTCGGGCTCTGGGCTGATGGCTCAGAGCCTGGAGCCTGTTTCCGATTCTGTGTCTCCCTCTCTCTCTGCCCCTTGCCTGTTCATGCTCTGTCTCTCTCTGTCCCAAAAATAAATAAACGTTGAAAAAAAAAATTAAAAAAAAAAATTTCTGGCTGCACATCTTCCCCCACTATCATTTTTACAAGCGTGTTACAAGTGTGTACTGTTTGTCCTGTTTTGCAGATGAGAAACCTGGAGCTCAAAGAGATTCAGTGCTTTGGAGAAGGACATGGTTAATAAGTGGAAGGACCAGGAAAAGGTCTGCTCTTGGCTTCACCTGTCATATAAGTAGCTGTTGTTGTGGAGGGAGAGCCCTGGGCTTAGGAAAAATGCATTTAATTCTGGTCTTTCCTACCCCAGCTCCCACTTGCCCATCTTCCTTTCAGAGATAGCAGATTCTGTTCTTGGGGAGTCTCTGAAAGGTGTCCAGTGGTCTGTAGGCACAGAATTAGATGACATGAAACTAGGCCACTCAGCTCCAAGCTCATTTATTTGCCTAAAGATCCATGCACTCAAAAACGAACCCCCTGGGGTGCCAGGGTGGCTCAGTCGGTTGAGTGCCTGACTCTTGATTTTGGTTCAGGTCATGATCCCAGAGTTGTGAGATCAAGTCCCATGTTGGGCTCTGCACTGAGCATGGAACCTGCTTGAAATTCTCTCTCTCTCTCTCTCTCTCTCTCTCTCTCTCTCTCTCTCTCTGCCCCTCTCCCCAACTCACACTCTCCCACTCTTTCTCTAAAATTAAAAAAAGAAAACACTAACCCCTGGAGGTAGATGTCAGCAAGATGGCAGATAAGAAGGCCCTGGTCTCCCTTCCTCCATGGGAATACCAAATAAACAACTACAGACTGACTAAAATAACTTTATAGGAGTCCTGGACAAAAGATCTATAGCAACGAAGTGAGCACCCAATCAGAAAAGAAAAGAAAAGAAAAGAAAAGAAAAGAAAAGAAAAGAAAAGAAAAGGAAAGAAAAGGGAAGGGAAGGGAAGGGAAGGGAAGGAAAGAAATAAAAGAAGCCAATTCGAAATGGAAGGAAATGTTACGCAGTTTTCCCTCACTGTTGGTCCATACCTTATCCTGTAGACCAAGGTGCAGACTGGAGGAAGGGGCTCAATTCCAGTCTCCCTCACTCTAGCCAGAAATAGGAGTGCAAATTGTTTGCAGCATTCATCCTTGCCTGTGGGCTGCCCAAGGGACAGGTTTCTGTCTTACCTGACTTGAGCCCAGACAGGAATGGTGGGAAACTTTGGATCTTAGGTTAGACACTGGGGAAGGCAGTGGTGGGTACCACAGTGCGTGAAAACTTCAGGGAAACTGAAGACCCATGGATACCTGGGGGCAAGAACTTATGAACAGAGGAATATAATAGAACATCTAAGTCCCTGAGAAGAAACTAGGGTAAAACATTTTAGGAAACTAAAGCATTTAAAAGCAGCCAGGGGAATTCAGAGGGAGGGGGGAGGGAGGAGGAACACACATGCCCAGAAAAAACGTGAGAACAACTTAAGCCATCACCACAGGCTGGTCAGGGAACCATTAATTAGTAAAAATTAGTAAAAATCTTCCACACCAGTGTGCACAGACTGGGAAGGAGAACTTTTTTCAAATGCCCAAATTTGAGCAAAAGACCACAAAGCTTATGAAAGAAAGAAAGAAAGAAAGAAAGAAAGAAAGAAAGAAAGAAAGAAAGAAAGAAAGAAAGAAAGAAAGAAAGAAAGAAAGAAAGAAAGAAAGAAAGAAAGAAAGAAAGAAAGAAAGAAAGAAAGAAACATGGTCTATTCTAAGTCAAAAAATAAATATTCAGGGGCACATGGCTGGCTCAGTCTGTAGAGCATGTGACTCTTGATCTCAGGGTCATGAGTTTAAGCCCCATGTTAGATGTGGAGCCCACTTAAAATAATTTTGAAAAAATTAAAAAATAAAAAATAAATATCCAAAAATAGTCTCTGAAGATATGCATGAACACATGCATCAGACTTACTAGATAAAGACTTTTAAACAACTATCTTGAATCTACTCAGATGCCAAGACCAAGGGGGATTTATTCCTTGAATGTAAGGATGGTTCAACGTGTGCAAATCAATCATTGCTACACAGCATAGTAACACATGAAGAGGGGAAACCACATGATCATCTCAACCGATGCAGAAAAACATTTGACAAAATTCAATACCTTGTCATGATAAAAAACACTCAACAAGCTAGAAATAGAAGTAAGCCACCTCAAGATGCCTGGGTAGCTCAGTCAGTTGAGTGTCCAAGTCTTGATTTCGGCTTGGGTCTTGATCCCAGGATTGTAGGATTGAGCCCCACATCGGGCTCTGTGCGGAGCATGGAGCCTGCTTGATATTCTGCTCCCTACCTCTCTCTGTCCCTCTCCCCCCTCTCAAAGTAAATAAATAAGCTTCAAAAAAAAGAAGTAAGCTACCTCAATATAATAAAGTCCATATATAAAAAACTCACAGCCAATGTCATACTCAATGGTGAAAGACTAAAAGCTTTTCTTCTAAGACCAAGAACGAGACAAGACTGCCCATTTTCACCATGTCTACCCTACACAATACTGGAAGTACTAGAATTCTCTCTGTTCACTAAGAACATAGAATAAGAGCCATATTCACTAAGAATATAGAATAAGAGCCATATTCACTAAGAATATAGAATAAGAGCCATATTCACTAAGAATATAGAATAAGAGCCATATTCACTAAGAATATAGAATAAGAGCCATATTCACTAAGAATATAGAATAAGAGCCATATTCACTAAGAATATAGGAAGCCCTACAGATTGTGTGTGCACACACATGCACACACACACACACACACACACACACACACACACACACGTTAGAACTAATAAATGAATTCAGCAAAGTTACAGGAATACAAAATCAACATGTAATCATCAGTTGAAATTCTGTGCCCTGACAATGGACAATCTGAAAAGGAAATTAAGAAAATAATTTTGTTTCTAATATCATTGAAAAGGATAAAACAGGATAGTAGACCAAATTAAAAGTTTTAGAACTCACCAAAGATAAGCTTTGTTTTTCTTTTCCATTAAATCATTTTAGGCATTGCGGCCCCTGGGTGGCTCAGTCGGTTAAGCCTCCGACTTCAGCTCAGGTCATGATCTCACAGTTCATGGGGTTCGAGCCCTGCATCAGACTCTGTGCTGGCAGCTCAGAGCCTGGAACCTGCTTCGGATTCTGTGTCTCCCTCTCTCTTTCTGCCCCTCCCCCCCCCACTTGCACTCTGTCTCTCAAAAATAAATAAACATTAAAAAAATTATATCATTTTAGGCTTCAACGTTACAGATATTACCATTTGGTGCATTTGTGTGAATAAAAGGTGGGATTTTCATTTTTCACCTTTAGAGAGGTGGCAGTGATTGAAATCTTGCCTGAGACCACGAATTTTTCATAGTAGCAAGCTGGCTATTCAGTCCAACACTCTAAATCCATAAGCCTCAGATGTGATCCAAGCAAATCTAAGTGGAAATGATGCTTGACAACATCTCACCAAGCCTTATCATGCATGCACATGCCACTTCCTTTAATTTATTTTTCAAGCATCATTTCAATCTATAAGTAAAAAAAAAAATCAGTCACACTTTTCATTTACAAGTGTTAAACCCCTTTCTGAAATTTACTGTCTTCCTTTTTACACACTAATCATTTTATTGTATACTTCTATGGCTCAGAATATCATATGATTATTATATGAAATCTGTATATTTTTAAATTTTTAATGGCAACATGACACAATTTTATTTTATACCTACACACACACTTGTATAAGACTTCCTCAATTTCAGCCATCTGATGCATCCTTAATTTCTCATTTTGTGTTGTTGCTGATAGCAAAGTTACTAACATCCTTGTAACAATACTTGGACTTAGTTTATATTTTTCAGTTACTTTCTTAGGTAATAGTTGTAGCTAATGGCATTATTTGGTATAAGATATGAAAATTTTATATGACTCCGTAAAGTATTTTTATATTGCCTCCATCCCTGAAATAGTCAAATTACACTTTTGCTATTTTAATAGATTGGAACATTATTTCTCTTTTCAAAAAAATAATAGGAATAAACTTAACCAAGGAGGCAAAAGTTTTGAAAACTACAAAATGCTGAAGATAATTGAAGAAGACACAAATAAGGACATCCCATGTTCATGGATTGGAAGCCTTAATATCATGAAGATGTCAATAATATTCACAGTAATCTACAGACTCAATGCAATCCTCGTCAAAATCCCAACATTTTTTGCAGGTACAGAAAAACCCATCCTCAAGTTCATAAGGACTTGCAAGAGATCCCAAATAGCCAAAACCATCTTGAAAAGTAAGAACACAGTTGGAAGTCTCATTCTCCCCGATTTCAAACTCACTACAAAGCCACAGTAATAAAACACTGTGGTATTAGCATAACAACAAACATATAGACCAATGGATTAGAATAGAAAGCCCAGAAATAAACCTTCACGTACATGGCCAAATGGTTTCAACAATTGTGCCACGACCATTTAAGGGGGTAAAAGACAATCTTTTCAATAAATGGCATAGGAAAAACTGAGTATCCATATTAAAAAAAAAAAAAAAGAAGTTTGGCCCTTATTTCCACCATATGCAAAAGTTACTAAAAATGAACCAACGGGCGCCTTGGTGGCTCAGTCAGTTGAGTGTCTGACTCTTGTTTTCAGCTCAGGTCATGATCTCATGGTCCGTGAGTTTGAGCCCTTGCATCAGGCTCTGCACTGACAGTGCAGAGCATGGTTGGGATCCTCTCTTTCCCCGTCTCTCTGTCCTTCTTCTGCTTGCTCACACACTCTCTCTCAAAATAAATAAATAAACTTTAAAAACATAATAAAAATGGACCAAAACCTAAACATAAGAGCTGAAATCACAAAACTCTTAGAAGAAAACATATGGGGGAAATCTTCATGACATTAAATTGGCAATGACTTCTTGGATGTGACCACCAAAAGCACAGGCAGCAAAAGAGAAGGTAAATTGCACTTTATCAGAATTTAAAATTTTTGTGCATCAAGGGACACTACCGTGGATGAAAACACAACCCATTGATGGCAGAAAAGATATGCACATTATATATTGGAGAAGGGGTTTACTTCCAGAATATATAAAGAAGTACAACTCAACAACAACAATAACAAAAATAAAGAAATAAACAACCCAATCACAAAATGGGCAAAGGGCTTGAAATACACAGCCTCCAAATAAGATACACAAACAGTTAATAAGCACAAGAAAAGGCACCCAACATCAATAACTGTTAGGCAAATGTAAATAAAAAGGGCCATGAGGTATCCTCTCACACTCATTAGCATGGCTACTATCGAAGAATCCAAAAGTAACATGAGTTAGCGAGGATATGGGGCAACTGAAACCCTCATGCATCATTGGCGGGAATGTAAGTGGTGTTCCCACTGTGGAAAATGGTAGAGGGGCGCCCGGGGGGCTCAGTCGGTTGAGCGACTGACTTCGGTTCAGGTCATGATCTCACGGTTTGTGAGTTCGAGCCCCGCGTCGGGCTCTGTGCTGACAGGTCGGAGCCTGGAGCCTGCTTCTGATTCTGTGTCTCCCTCTCTCTCTGCCCCTCCCCAACTAATGCTCTGTCTCTCTCTGTCTCAGAAATAAATAAACGTAAAAAAAAAAAAATTAAAAAAAGAAAATGGTAGAGTGAGCCTCAAAAAAAGAATGAACCTAGAACTTTCCATTTCTGGACATGTACCTAGAGAATTGAAAGCAAGAATATGAACAGATACAGGACGCCTGGGTGGCTCAGTCACTTGAGTGACCGACTTCGGTTCAGGTCATGATCTTGAAGTTCACGAGTTTGAGCCCCGCATCGGGCTCTCTGCTGTCAGAGGGGAGCTTGCGTGGGATTCTGTCTCTCCTTCTCTCTGCTCCTCCCCCACTTGTGCTCTCCTCTCTCCCTTTCTGTCTCTCTCTTTCTCTAAATAAATAAAGCTAAAAAGAAAAAGAAATAAGGTAGTCACAAAAGGACAAATGTTGTAGGTTCCTAGAATAATGAAATTCATGGAGACAGAAGGTAGAGTGGTGGCTTCCAGGGGCTACAGGAAGGAGGGGAAGGGGCATTAATGTTTAATGGGGACAGAGTGTCAGTTGGGGACGATGACAAAGTTCTGGAGATGGATGGTGAGAATGGTCGCACAACACTGTGAATGTACTTCATGCCGCAAAATGCACACTTCAAAATGGCTAAAATGGTGAAATTTATGTTCTGTGTATTTGACCACAATTTTAAAAATCTAGCCCCCTTAGAGTGCTTTTGCATTCACGCAGCCTTTCTAGAAAGACAAATAAAGGTATTCAAAAGCAGATAAAATAGGAAGGAGGAAAGGCACCCACAAGGATTCAGAAGAATCCGACCTTTCATAAAAATATAGAAAAACTGATACTCGGCGGATAAGAGAGGCACTCCAATATATTGGTTTAAAATATCCTCATCATGTCGAAAAATGATGAACAAAAAGGAAACACGGGCAGATGCAAATATTCCAGAGGCTGTTGTATTTTAGGTCAACTAATCACTAGGGCAATCGATGTTTCCCGCTCCTGAAGATGCTTCTGCCCGAGACTGGGGCTGCCAGGGAATGTGCGGGAAGGAGGCAGGGTATGTGCCATGGCCAAGTCCAGTGGGCACAGCTACAGGAGAAGAGAGACAACGGTCAGGGATGCTGGACTCACCTGAACCAAGGACACGGCTTCCACCCGGCTCAAGATGAGTCCCTTCTCTTCTGGGCCCGGCTTCCCCTCACCATGGTCTCTTGTCAGTTCCCAGGATGGACGTTCACTAGGAAGATCCCAGCCGGCAAGGAAGACAGCTGGGAGCCATCCCGGCTTTGGCTCAGTCTCACCTGCTGACGGGGAAGAGGGAGTCTCCCTTCCTCTTTGCGGAGCGAACACCTGCTGGCGATAGCCACCGTTTACGAGCACTCACTATCTCCAGAGCACTGGGTGACACTAGACCGTGCCACAGAAATGGAGGACCAGTGTGGACGAGCGACCTGTTCAAGCTGAGGCTGAGGGAGGATTTCCAATGTCAGACACGTGGTCATGGACGGCTTCCCTGCAAGTATTTGATGGATACCTGACGGTAGGGCAGAAGCAAGCCAGGGGGCCACACGCAGGGAAAGCGTCTGGGGAGGAGACAGCGAGGACAATGCCAGACGGGGGAGAGTCTGCGGGCCCGCTTGAAGAAGAGCGGGGAGTCTGGCGTGGCCGGAAAGAGTGAGTGAGAGGCAGGAGGGGACGGGGCTCAATGGGCAGGACCACGCAGGCCAATGTAAGGACTTAGCTTCTACCCTGAGTGAGAGGGGGAGCCGCGGAGGGTTCCGGGAAAGGGACGGGTGAGATCTGGCTCCGGTGTAGCCAGAACCCCTCTGGCTTCTCTGCTGAGGCCAGACCAGGCTACTGCTCAGAAACAGAAAACCCAAGGAGGGGGGATAACTTGTTCAAAGTCACCCCCAACGTCCCCTTGGAGGGAGAATACACAGCCACCTCCCCTCAGAGACCACCTGTCTGTCTCCTGCCTCTGTTGGTGGCACACATTGGCACCAACCGGTTCTTGGGACATGTGAATAGATTTGGATGCACCTGTTGAACAGCTTTGGGAAGGGAAACAGGATGTAGACTTCTGACCTTAACTTCAGTCAATAAAGACGAGAAAACACCTCATTTGCCAGCATACCAGCATTCAGAAGCACCGACCTGAGCTCCGTCCCTCCTCCCCACCAGCTGCGCAGTCTCTCTGTCCTACCAGGGAGAAACCGGAGCTTGGGTCACCCCGAGGGGCGATAAAAGGCATGTCATTCCCCAAGACCGTGTTTGAAGCCTGACCCCGACGCCTACCAGCTGGCGATGCCCATCAAGTGACCCGGCCCCTGGACGCATCTCGGCTCACACAGCCCGTGAAATGGAGATTTAAAATCTCAGCCTCCTGTGCTGACAGCTCGGAGCCTGGAGGCTGCCGGGGACTCTGTGTCTCCCTCCCTCTCTGCCCCTCCCCCCCCCATGCTCTGTCTCTCTCTCCCTCAAAATAAATAAACGTTAAATACATTTTAACAAAAGATTGAAAGTACCAGCCTGGTTTATTTTATAAATGGCAGTTCATTCCCCTTCACCCCTTCATCTATCTTACTCATCCTCCCACCCACTGCCCTCTCTGGCAACCACCAGTTTGTTCTCTGTCCTTAAGAGTCTCTTTGTCTCTTTTTCCCTTTGCTTTGTTTCTTAAATTTCACATCGAAGTGGAATCATAAGGTGTTTGTCTTGCTCTGTCTGACTTATTTCACTCAGCATAATATTTTGTAAGTCCATTCGTGCTGTAGCAAATGGCAAGATTTCATCCTTTTACATGGCTGCATAATATTCCATCGCATGTCTATATATATTCCATTATATATTTATATCTCTGTCTATCTATCCATCAACACATAAGATATAGATATAGAGGGACACTGGGTGGCTCATTTGGTTGAGTGTCCGACTCTTGGTTTGCCTGGGTCATGGTCGCACAGCTCGTGAATTCGAGCCCCACATTGGGCTCTGTGCTGGCAGTGCGGATTCTGCTTGGGATTCTCTCTCTCCCTCTCTCTCTCTCTGCCCCTTCCTTACTTGCTTAAGCACATGCCCTCCCTCTCTCTCAAAACAAAGAAACTTAAAAAAAGATATAGATCGATACACCACATCTCTCGATCCATTCATCTATTGATGGACACTCGAGCTGCATAGCATAGGGAATACAGTCGATAATACTGTCATAACACTGTATCGTGACAGAGAGTGACAACACTTAGCATGGCGAGAGCGCTGTGTAACGCATCGTATTGTTGAATCACTATGTTGTCCACCTGAAACTAATATAACATCGTATGTCAACTACACTTCAAAAATAAATCTTTTGGGGGCGCCTGGGTGGCTCGGTCGGTTAAGCGTCCGACTTCAGCTCAGGTAACGATCTCGCGGTCCATGAGTTCGAGCCCCGTGTCAGGCTCTGGGCTGATGGCTCAGAGCCTGGAGCCTGCTTTGGATTCTGTGTCTCCCTTTCTCTCTGCCCCTCCCCTGCTAATGCTCTGTCTCTCTCTGTCTCAAAAATAAATAAATGTTAAAAAAAAATTTACAAAAATAAATTTTTTTAAAGTCCTAACCCTCAAAATATGACTAAGGAACTGACCATTAAACAAACAAACCAAAACAGCAGTCTCGTAAGGTTGCTGTAGGGATTTAAGGACATGATGTAAGTGAAGGTTCAGGAAGCAATGCCTCGTCTCCAGCAATTGCCCATGGCCACAGTGAAAGCCTCTTTCCTGGGTCCCCTGTGTAGTGTAGATTTCAGTGGCCTCCCTAACCCTCAATTCTTCTCCACCAGCACACTCTCCACACTGACTACTTGATATCTGAATACGACTGTCTCTGGGAAAAAGATATCTGGAGACATTCATCATTTGGGCTGCTTATATCTCCCCCTCTCTTCCCCCCCCCAACCCCACCCCCACCTGCTTTCGAGCAGGGAGTGGTGGGAACAAAACCAAAGCTTCCCTGTAACCCTCGGTCTTCTGTGTTCCATGAAGCCCGAGCCCTCCGGAAAAGGGGGTTCACTGGCAAGGTCAAAGGGAGGAATATGACGGATCGGGATTTCTCCCAGATTAAAAAAAAAAAAAAAAGTAATAAAAGCAGAGATTGGTAGGTCCTGGAGATCGTATGACCTGAAGCCTACTTCCTGACAATGCTAACAGACGGCAAAATCCAAGTAAGGAAGGCCTGCATGGTATATCAGGGGAAAATCAGGATCACAATTTACAAAAGATTCCCATGCCTCGCTTGGCCACCGAGAGCCACCAGACCCCAAGGGGTCAGTCAGGCAGAGATGGTGAATGCTTCATCATCCATCATCCACATGACTGATCAAGCAGTGGACAGGCTGCTGAAAGGTTACCGGGCTTCCCCAAGCCCCTTGACACCATATAAGACCCCGGAACATGGATGAGATCACATCTGGACCTTCTTGAGGGGGCCTCCCTTTATTGGTCGGGATTGATGTTCAAATGGGAGGGCTCACATTCAGAAATTAGGTTGAGTTATACAAAAAAGAAGTTCGATCTCACGCACGTGTCAATTTGTGGATTGAGGGTCACACGTGCGGCATGACTGGCTCTTACGGCTCCCCATTGCCCTGGAAAATCACACCTCTTAGCCATCATCAAAGTCCCTCAATGGTCTGGTTTCTATTCTCTCCCAGCCTCATACCTCACCACCCCCAACGGCACACATACCTGCCAGATGTACTAAAGGACTTCCATTCCCCAGAGGTCTGCATCATGCCCTCTCCCCCCTCCATGCTTTCTCCTGTTTTTCCTTTGCTTGCAACACCTTTACACACACACTGAGGCCACCCTGAGACTTCCCACCCTCTTCTGAAAAATCAGCTCAAACATGAGACCAACCCAGGATGCAGGATGAATTAGGGAGCCTGTCCCCGCTCTTCCTACAACACTGATGTCACTGTCATATCATACGCCACAGTCTGTTGCACCTGTTGACCTAGCCGTCTCTACCCCTCTAAAGTCCTCGGGTGCGGAAATAATATTCTTTTCATTCTCGCACACCCAGT
The DNA here is from genome assembly GCF_022837055.1 of Prionailurus viverrinus. Lineage (NCBI taxonomy): Eukaryota > Metazoa > Chordata > Mammalia > Carnivora > Felidae > Prionailurus > Prionailurus viverrinus. The sequence goes on along the minus strand of NC_062576.1, from coordinate 20,614,567 downwards.
GTCCGGCTTGGGGCCTGGCCCCAAATACACGCGTGGTAAATGTTTGATAAAGGCAACCGTTAGTAAGACAAACGTCTCTGTAAGTGCCTCAATACCCCCATTTGTTAAGCTAGGAAGGGAGACCAGACAACAAGGGCTCTGGCACCCGGCGTTGTGACTCCATGAACTGTGTTTGGTTGATAGAGCCATTAGCAGGGTTCAAAATAGATTGTTATTAGCCCTTGTGAGTCAGGTGGGAGGGGGTGTGGACAAAACTGGGGAAATATCCACGCTGATCTTCAGACAGGACCCTCGCCAAAAAAGAGGAGCTACCGACTCAGGTAATTTAAAGTCCAAAGCTGGGGCGCCTGGGTGGCGCAGTCGGTTGAGCGTCCGACTTCAGCCAGGTCATGATCTCGCGGTCCGTGAGTTCGAGCCCCGCGTCGGGCTCTGGGCTGATGGCTCAGAGCCTGGAGCCTGTTTCCGATTCTGTGTCTCCCTCTCTCTCTGCCCCTCCCCCGTTCATGCTCTGTCTCTCTCTGTCCCAAAAATAAATAAACGTTAAAAGTCCAAAGCTTCCGGATATACCCATGAGCTCCCAGAACCTTAAGCTTTTCTGATTGATCCCTGCACACTCCTCCCCGTATCTATGGTGTTAAGCCCACCTCTGGAATCAAGCCAGGAGTTTCTGGGGCACCTCCCGGCTACCCCCATCTCACAGTGGCTTACTCTGATCTCCCACACCTGAGTATCTGTCTGCCTGCAATGGATCAATCGCCTAGAAGAACAGTGCCCCCAGCTCACTTGGAGACCACTTTCTGGATTTACCCCAACGCCCAGCCCAAGGGACTTTTGGACATTAGTTCCTGAATGGTGGCCACCACCCTGGAAGCCAATCGAAAGCAGATTCGTAGGGTGCCTGGTGGCTCAGTCATTTGAGTGTCTGACTCTTGATTTCGGCTCAGGTCACGATCTTATGGTTCATGAGATCGAGTCCCACATTGGGCTCTGCACTGATTGTGCAGAGACTGTCTGGGATTCTCTCTCTCCATTTCTCACTGCCCCTCCCCTGGTTATATGCGCTCTGTATCTCTGTATCTCTCTCTCTCTCTCTCTCTCTCTCTCTCTCTCTCTCAAAGTAAAAATAAATAAACATTTTTTTAAAAAGCATATTCACTTGTCCTAAATAAACCCCACTATTCCTACTGCCTCCTTCTCCTGACCACCAGGCTACAAGAATACATAGGAGCACATTACAGCTACAGCACATCCTCCCACTTCCCTTGGCAAATATTCATTCATTCAACCAACAACATGGCTTAAGTGCTTCCTGTATGCCCGCTGTTGTGCCAAGGGCTGGGGACACAAAATTGAATGAGTCTGCTTCCCAAGAATTGCTCAGGTTAGAGAGGAAAGTGGATATTTAGCAAACCATTATGCACATGGCTGTTTCATTTCAACTGTGCCCAGTCTCAAGACAGAATGGTACGAGCTGCTAAAAGAACATACAGTTTGGTCTAAAAGATCTCCTCGAGGAAATTACAGTGAAGCTGGGACCATAAGATCAAGTAAGACTTAGCCAGGTGAGGAGAGGGAAGATGGGTGAGACAGAAGAAACAGCTCGTGCAAAGGTCCTGGGGCTGAAAGATGATGGAGAGTCAGCAGCCCCGTAAGCCAGGAGAAGAGGACCAGGCTGGGAGGTATACTTAAGGCAGTATCTTCCAGGGATGTAAAGTTTTAAAATTTCTACATCTCATTTCATTGGAAATGGAAATCTCTGTAAAGCAGCCAAGACTCTTTTTTTTTTCCCACCCTGTCTTCCTTATTCTCATACAATTCAGACTTCAAACAGCCATTCCCCACACTGCCTCAAGGCACCTAACCTGGAGCATCCCTGAAAGTCTGCCAATTACAGCCGTCCACGTATTAATTCTGCCACCAACAGGGCTTCCCTAAGAAGCAGCCAGGTGCCTAAGGGGACTGAGAAGTTGCTCTGACAGCACACTCTCTCGGGCACTGCTGGTGCGCTGAGTCCACGGGTGTGATCTTGCTGCTCCCAAGCACTTAAAAATGCAATGTCTGAACGTCTTTCCCCTTCGAGGGGGAGGGAAAAAAGGTTCTGTCAAAACACCACACACACACACACACACACACACACGCACGCACGCACGCACACGCTGCCACTCAAACTCTCTCCAAACATGCTGTCACAGAGGCTCTGTCCCTCTCTCCACTGATGCCATTTGAAGGCTGTCCCAGCACCAGCCACATCCCCCGCCCCGCTTGGCTGCCTCCACGACCTCCATTATTTATGACAGGGCGTGAAATTGATTGTGGAATCAAATGAACTCTTCAATTATTGCTGCACAAATAAATCTCTGTTTCCAGAGTTCCTCTGGGGAGCAGGCATCTAACCCCAGGTTCAAGGTAATAGATATTTCTAGATGGCAAAGTACAGGTGACTCTATTGTAATGATTGTCAAGTTATAAGATTCCCAGGGTCAAGCGATTCTTTCTCTCCCTCTGGGCCCCCCCTCCCTTAGCAATTCCGAAGGAAGCACATTCCAATGGTCTTCCCGTTGTGCGCCTACATGGCCCTTTCCCCGGCTGCTGGGTGCATGACAGATATTTCCCTGCTGCGGGCTCTGGTCATTTCCAACCCTTTTCACAGGAAATATGCAGTGAGTGTTAATGGGGTTATGGAAAGATTAATGGAGCTTTCAGGGTGTTCGGGCTTGGCTGGTATTTCTTCCACAGAAAGCCATCAGCTCAGGAAAATTTAATGATGAGACTTAGCCCATTAAGACAACAAAAAGACAACCTCCACCCATCTTGGGTTTAATCTTACTTTCCTTCCTGATGACACAGAGCCTTCCTGGATAGGGCAGAGAAACACAGAGCCCAAAGGTGCTGAAGACTTATTGTGGCGTGCCAAACGTGGGCTGGGTACATTCACAAACGTCAGGTCTCAAAAGCCGGTGAGCACGGGCCACATTTGGCCCATAGAGGCGTTCTGATTGGTACACCCAGTGTTCTTGGAAAATAAGGGTTGGTAAATGTCACATACAGAATCTGGCTTTCCTTGAAATTAACAGATCTGTCCAGACCATGCCTGCACCTCTGCCTGGCCCCGATGGGCAGGAACTGAGGTGTATCGCCCCTCTTTAGATGGCAAAGGGCCCTGCCTGGCTCCAGTTCATTAATTCACCTGCCTGGACTCTGTAAACGTTTGAACAGGCAGTCCCTGGAAGTTCCCACCTCACCACCTTCTCACCACTACCAATATCTCCCCTTAAGAGCTGGGACCACATGCTGTTCCAGCACGGAGAAGACAGAGGCGAACTTGTGTTGGAGTACATAGACCTCATGACAGCTTCTGGCTTCATGGACCAGGAAAGAGAACTCAAGCCAAGCTAAAAAAATAAATAAAAATAAAATAGGCTTTCTGACTTGGGTTGAATGACACTGCCGGCTTTCCTGGGTCTCCAGCTTGCAGATGGCAGGTCATGGGACATCTCGGCCTCCATAAACACATGATCCCATTCCTCATTAAATCTCTCTCCCCTTCTCCTCCTCTAGATAGATAATGAATGGATGGATGGAAGGATGGATGGATGGATGGATGGATGGATGGATGGATAGGTGGATGGATGGATGGAGGGATGGATGGATGGATGGATGGATGGATGGATGGATGGATGTATAGGTGGATGGATGGTTGGATGGATGTATAGGTGGATGGATGGATGGATGGATGGATGGATGGATGGATGGATGGATAGCTGGATGGATGGATGGATGGATGGATGGATGGATGGATGGATGGAGGGATGGATGGATGGATGGGTAGGTAGGTAGATAGGTGGATGGATGGATTGGTAGGTGGGTGGATGGATGGATGGATGGATGGATGGATAGGTGGATGGATGGATGGATGGAGGGATGGATGGATGGATGGATGGATGGATGGATGGGTAGGTAGATAGGTGGATAGATGGATTGGTAGGTGGGTGGATGGATGGATGGATGGATGGATGGGTAGGTAGATAGGTGGATAGATGGATTGGTAGGTGGGTGGATGGATGGATGGATGGATGGATGGATGGATGGATGGATAGGTGGATGGATGGTTGGATGGATGGATGGATGGATGGATGGATGGATGGACAGATGGATGGATGGATAGGTAGGTGGTGGATGGATGGTTGGATGGATGGATGGATGGATGGATGGATGGATGGATGGATAGGTAGGTAGATAGGTGGATGGATGGACTGGTAGGTGGATGGATGGATTGATAGGTGGATGGATGGATGGATGGATGGATGGATGGATGGATGGATGGATGGATGTTGGGTGGAGGGAGGGAGGAGGGGATGGATAGATAGATAGATAGATAGATAGATAGATAGATAGATAGATAGAAAAACCCCATTGGTCTGACTAATGCAGAGACCTGAAAGTGGACTTCAACCATCTCTATTTTGACCTCAAACTTTCTAATTGATTAAGTTCTTTCCAGCTCCTCTCTTAACTCAGGCAAAAGGTCAGTGTGGAAAGCATCCTGAGATGAGAACCGAAGGAATGAGGATTGCCCTGATCCAGCAAGACCCCACCTGTGATTGACCCTAAGACAATGATTTGACCTTCCCTGCCCACCTCCACATACCCACCTTTATGCCACGTTTTCCTTATATAAACCTGGAAGGACTTTCAGGACTCTGGAGACATCCTCTGAAATGTTAGTGCGTTCTCTTCCCCGTGTGGGTCTTTCTTATTCGCCACCCCTGGGCTCTCTCTGCCTTTGGATGTTGTCAGTGGCAAGGGGAAGAACCTGAGCCCCTTGAGCCAGAACCAGAACCTGAGCCCCAGAACCAGAACCCGGAGCCAGGTGCTCCTGCACTCCAGCTATAGACCAACTAGAATTACACAGTGCAGCCTGGGCCCTGTGACACAGCTTGGCTCTTCTCCTGAGGACAAGAGGAGCTTTTGGAGGGGTTTAGAGGGGTCTGAGCTGCTCTGTGACCTGGTCAGTACACATCCTAGAAAGATCACTCTGCCTGTAGTGTGAAGAGGCTGGGATGAGGCACACTGGAGGCAGGAAGGCCAGGCGTCAAGCTGGATTGACTCCCAGGTGGAGGTGAGACAGGCCGAGTAACGCAGAGGTGGAGCCACCGACTTGCTTTCAGGCCCTAGCAGTATTTCTACACTTCTGGAAGCTTCGAATCTTGAGAAAACATTCCCTTGCAAATTCCTCTGTTGTGGTCAGAAACGCTGGGGAAGGGGCTGAGGCAGGCTGAAAAGCAGAGGTTCAGAATCCCCGCTTGTGACTATACACATATTGATGCCTGCTCTGCAGATGGGGAAACTGAGGCACGGGCCAATGAAGTGACTTGCGGGAGCGCACACAGTTGTTGAGTTGAGGGACTCAGAGAAGAGAAGCCTGGCTATCAGTTACTGATCGAGAGTTAGCACCCGATGGGGGCATGGCTACTGTCTTTAAGCCTCAGTTAGGTCTTACAACCATCCCACAGGGTCTGAACAGTACTTCTCTATCACGGACGGAAAACCCAACGCAACCAAGCACTGGGAATCTTGGCGTAGCAAAACAAGTAATAATATTCTAATATTCAGGGTCACAGCCGGTATCCATCATCCAGCGTTCCGCGCATGTCAGGCAGAACGCCACAGGCTTTATACGTGTGAACTCACCGAATCCTCCCCCAAACTCTCGGGAAAGGAAACCAAGGACAAAAAGGAAAGGTCACTAATCTACACGGCAAGTGTGCAAGGGGAGACGTGACCCCCGGCCATTGGACCCTGGACCCCCTACTCCTCGTGGCTCTGCTGGTTGGACTTTCACGCGGTGGGGGAAGCAGGGGGGCCATGAGAGCCGATCCACTGTCCTGCTCAGGCTTTCCAGCTGTGTGCACTTGGGACATCGTTACCAGCTTCACTGGTGCGTATCTGGGCAACTGGCCCCAAGTGGTTGGCTTGGGGTACTAGGCGGTGCCCTGGAAGAACATTCGGAGTTCAAATCGGGGAGTTGGAGATGCTTATAGACATCTAACTTACAAAGACAAAAGCTCATGTGTCCTGTTCCTCAAATGTGGAAGCTTCCAGCCATGCAACGATGGGATTTGCACTGGACCCCCAGGCCCATGCACCCTTCTTATTCTCCTCATTCTGTATTAGCTCTGGATTCGTGACAAGCCCATTTCATTCATTTGCCTACATGACTCCAAGCCCCAGTTAGTTTGTCACAGTGGTGTGGTGGTTATTCATGCTTGTTAACCAATATTTCTGGTTTTCTCCTTCAAAGGACTGAGTACACCGAGCTTCCCCAACTCCCCTGACTTCAATGGGGCCATGCGATTTGTCCAACAAACCGTGAACAGGAGTGACTCTCGACTTCTGGGCGGAAGGGTTTAAGATCCAGGGTGAAGTCGCCACATTTCCTTCCCCCTTCCCTCGTGGCCGTAAGCCGCATCTTAAGGGTCCACGCTGGCCTGGGACTACGGCACGGCAGCCCCACCTTCTCCTGAAGGACACAGGGGGTGTGAGGAGAGGAATCCGAGTGGCCCTGCCCTCAAGGTAATCACAGTCCAGTGGATGGGAAAATCAGGACACAAAGCGCAGTAACCCCGGTCTGACTTCCGACGATCTATCTCAATTATTTCGCGTTCCCACACCAAAGGGCAGGCTCACCCACGTGGCACAGAGGGCCGTGGGGAGCTGGCTGGAGGGGACGTGGAGATGGGAGCACGTTCTCGGACCAGAAGACCGGGTTCTCCTCCACACGCGGTTTCCCGAAAGGCCCGTCGTGAGGATGTGGGGCCCATCTGGAAAATCCATTATTCCACAGCCGAGTGATATGGCCCTATTTATCCTGGAGTCAAGAATCGGCCTGTGGGCAGCTGTGTAAACTCCAAGGGAAATGGGATATCGATTTGCAATCTCGTAGATACACACACATGCGCGCGCGCACACGGCCTCCTTCAAAGCAGGCGCTTCTAACTACTTTGTCACCAACACCTTCTTATTCTTTTATTCTGTTCCTTCTCTGGAGCCATGTCTGGAAAGGCATTTCCTCCAAAACACCCGGTAAACAGGAAGTAATATGGCCCCTTCCTTCCAGCTAGGTAACATCCCCTTTTCTTGAATGTCAGTCCCAGATTTTGAACTCGCCATCCTCATCCACTGGGTGATTCACAAACTTCAGATGCTTTAGGAGCACTCCTGGGCCCCAACCCCCAGAGATCCTGACTGGTGATGCCTCAGCTGGTGCCTGGGGATCTGCATTTCAGCAAAACCACGCAGGTCACTGTGGTGCTGGTAGTCAGGGCGTCAGACGGGAGAAGGGCTGGTTTTAATGCTGCTTCTGAAAGGCACTGCGTGTTCCCGACTCCAGGGACTGCCAGTGGCCTGAACGTGCGCCAGATCTCCTCAGCCCCATTGGCAAGACAATGCCAGATCCCCATCAACTCTCTGTAGTGCCACCAGGTAGGTTGCTAAGTGGTCTTGCTGCCTTTAGTCCCCCCTCCTCCGTCCATCTCCCTACTGCGTCTGCACATCCAACATGGCACCCCAGCTGCCAAGCCTCCGTGAGCACCCTGTTCCCTACCGTGAGCCTCTTCTTTTTCTTTAACATTTTTTCTTATTTTGGGGGGAGCACAAGTTGGGGAAGGGTGCAGAGAAGCGGACAGAGGATCCATCCGAAGCAGGCTTTGCACCGACAGTCTGACGGCAGTGAGCCCAACGTGGGGTTCGAAGTCACAAACCGTGAGACCATGACCTGAGCCGAAGTCGGACACCTAACTGACTGAGCCGCCCAGGCGCCCCTCTGTTGAGCACTTCTGCTGGGCAGGCGTACTGCTGTGCACTTGACGTCTGATGTCCGGTCTAGTCCCCACAAATCCCTGTGACACCTCGTTTCCACTCGGAGGAGAGGGAAACTGAGAAGCAGGTAACTTGAATAACTGACCTTCCCTTGACATTTACAGGGCCCCAGGCAAGAGGAAGCCTCGAGCCCAAAACCCACACCCCTTCTCTCTCTACCCTGGCTGCATCCCCTACGTCAAGGGACTTCCGTCATGCACGTGTGTGAATGCTCCAGCTTGCACATCATCCGTATCACCCCAGAACCACGGCACCTTGGGCTCTGCCCAGCAGTGGGAATGTGCACGCCAGAAGCATGGTGCATCCTCGGGGTGGGGGCGGGGGGTGGCCTTGGCAAAGAGGCTCATGCAGGCTCTCCGGGTAGGTTAGGGGAGGCTTGCGTGGGCATCTCAGGTGGCATGGTCTAGAATAAGGGAGCCTGGATTCTGGGAAGGCATGTCCCCTGGACCCCACTGACTCCTCACCCCATGCAGCCAGAGGAGAGCCACAGCGGACCCTCTGCCGTCCTCTCTGCCAGGTCCAAGGGCACTGCTGTGAAGGCGTCACAATGGTAGGGTGACAGTGGATGGGAGTCCCGCCTGACTCCAAGGCCCATGACCTCAATTAACACTCCACCCTCTTCCTCCCTCCGAGTTCAGACTCTCAGCATGGACTGTGCAATCTGGTCCTGGCTGCCTGGACCCTCCCTCCTTCACCGGCAGAGTCTCCTCTGTTTCAGACCCAAGCTGTGATTTGCCAGTTCTGAGGCAGGACTCACTCTCTCATCCCCCTCTGCCTCTGTGAGCTCTAGTGCTTACGTTTGAAACGTCCCTCTTTTTGTTTGTCACCCGGACAACTTCTATTTACTTAGAGCTCAGATCAAATGTCCTCTACAAAGCCTTCTCCAGCTCCTCCCCAGCCACCCCAGGGCAGGACTTTAACCCCTCTCTTATGGCCGCCGCAAGCAACGCACAGGACACTCTCAATGAGCCTGATGAACCCCTCCGTAACCAGAGAAGCCGACAAGGGTTCTGGAACATTCAGCGCCGAGTAAATTGTTTTTTACAAGAATCATGCTAAATCTGGTGCCAAATCACTCTTCGCTGTTTCCAAAACCCGAATATTTTTCCAGAGATAAAAACCTATCTTGCATGGGAAACTCAAAGTGTGTATATCCTAAGTAGAAAAAGATATTCATCATTAGCAAAAGAAAAAAGAAAAAAAGGATAAAGCACATTTATTTGACATGAGAAAATGTTGAATGAAAACAGCATATTACAGATCAAAAGAGAGTGTTCACGTTTAAAATTGTACACCTAAAATATACATTAAATATAGGCGTACTCATAAAAAATGCACAACATTATAAAATATTAAATGTCATTCCCCATCAACATGAGGGTCAGGAGATTCATCAATGTGTTGCTTTAATGAATTGTTAGAATGTTTTATACGAGGGGCACCTGGGTGGCTCAGTCGGTCGGATCGGACTCTCGATCTCAGCTCAGGTCTTAATCTCAGGGTTGTGAGTTCAAGCCCCGCATTGCATGAAACCTACTTCAAAAAAACTAAAGTTTTATATCAAAAATATTTATTTTATGCTTTAAAAATAAACATATGTTTTTTAAAAGAAAGTGGCAGAGAGGTGGAAACCTTCTGGTTGGGCCAGAAGGTATATGGGTGCCTCCCTGGGGCAGTGCTTTGAAAATGGTGCTTCTCATCTGTATGCAGCAGCCCCGTTCACCAACAGATAAAAAGAATAAAGAAAAGGCAGTATCTTTATACAAGGGAGTATTATTTGGCCATAAAAAAAAATGAAACCTTTCCATTTGCCACACCATGGATGGACCTTGCGGGCATTATGCTAAGTGAAATAAGTCAGGCAGAGAAAAACAAATACTGTAGGGTCTCAATTATAGGTAGAATCTTAAAAGAAAGAAGGAAAGAAAGAAAGAAAGAAAGAAAGAGAGAAAAAAGCTCATAGTCGCAGAGAACAAACAGATTGATGGATGGATGGTTGCCAGAGGCAGGGGGTGAGCAAAATGAGTGATGGGGGTCAAAAGGTACCAACTTTCAGTTATAAAATAAATAAGTCCTGGGATGTAATGTACAGCACAGTGATTCCTGTTAATCTACTGCATTGCATGTTTGAAAGTTGCTAAGAGGGGCGCCTGGGTGGCTCAGTCGGTTGAGCGTCCGACTTCGGCTCAGGTCATGATCTCACAGTCTGTGGGTTCGAGCCCCGCGTCAGGCTCTGTGCTGACAGCTCAGAGCCTGGAGCCTGTTTCCAATCCTGTGTCTCCCTCTCTCTCTGCCCCTCCCCCAAGCCTCACTTTGTCTCACTCTGTCTCTCAAAAATAAATAAATATTGAAAAAAAATGAAAGTTGCTAAGAGAGTAGATCTTAAAAGTTCTCATCACGAGAAAAAAAATTCTGGGGGCGCCTCGGTGACTCAGTCGGCTGAGCGTCCAATGATTACAGCTCAGGTCATGATCCCAGGGTCGTGAGATCGAGCCCTGTGCCAGGATCCTCTCTCTTTCTTTCCCTCTGCCCCTCTCCCCTGCTCTTTCTCTCTAAAATTAAAAAAAAAGAAATCTGTGACTATGTGTTAATTAGATTTCTTGTGGTGACTGCTTTGCGATGTACACAAATATCAAACCATTACGTGGGGCACCTGAAATCAACATAATGGGTGTCGGCTCGATCTCAATAAAAAACCACAGAAGCTCTCTCGTCATTATCGTTTTATTCTCCAACTGCAATCTCACCAACGTAGAGTGAGCCCGAGCGTTCTCTATTTCTCCGAAGGCAAGTGAGAATCATAGTTACATTCTTAGGAGCACAATGACATCATCATCATTGCCTGATACTGACTTGGCGCTCCATAGAAAAAAATCTTAAATCCTCTTACGCACAAATCATCCTTTCTCCAACCCTCTCACGCCCACCAGGCGAGTCAGGAATGTTTTGAGCCTAACTGTTTGCCTTACTTTCAAACTTGTCGGATCTCACCTTGACAGGTTTAGTGCTGCATTCCATTTTGAAACCCAGGCTGACCCACCAGGCAAGCAGAAGCACTCGGTGTACCCTTTGGGGATTACGCTAGGGAACCCGGACCCTCTCCTCGCCCAGAAAAGCTAACAGATAATTTCTTTCTTTCAGCAGCAATTTGCAGTTGATCAAGCCCTTACCCGTAGCCACGTCTTGGAAAGGTGGTAAGTATCGAGTGACTTACAAACAGCTGGGAAGCTCTGACTATATTCCAAAGCCAGAGTAAATGAGTAAATGCCACCTAGCTGCCTTTGTTGCTCGGTCACCTTTCTCTGCCTTCCCAAGGGCCCAGCTATTATCCTTTCGCCCACCGTCACCACAGACGGCTAGTTCCTGGCCCTCCAGACGACACTGCTTAAAGAAACCCACATTTGAGGGCGCCTGGGGGCTCAGTCGGTTGGGCATCTGACTTCAGCTCAGGTCATGATCTCACAGTCTGTGAGTTCGAGCCCCACGTCGGGCTCTGTGCTGAGGGCTCAGAGTCTGGAGGCTGCTTCAGATTCTGTCTGTCTCTCTCTCTCTCTGTTCCTCCTCCACTCATGCTCTGTCTCTCAAAAATGAATAAACGTTCAAAAAATTAAAAAAAAAAAACACATTTGACTCCCAAAGAAGAGAAAAGAAGAAAACAAATATTTAAGGTTCAAAATATCTGACATTGACCCTATGGAAAGGTGTTAGACCATAACTGTTAGGAGCATGAGCTTTGAGCAAATGTTGGATTTGACGCCTGGCTCTTGTACCTGTCCAGCTACGTGACCCTTGGCTGCCTATTAACCTCTCTGAGCCTTCACATCCACGTCTGCAGACAAGAAATCGTAATTCTCTGTCAGCGTGTTGTTGAGAAGTTCCGAGGTTGTTGATAATATAAAATATGTCAGATACTTGTCTTAGGCTGAATTCCCCAGAAGTAGAGCCTGAGATGCGGACAGCTGTCCAGAGAAGGGGAGAGAGGGAAGGGCAGAATAGAACGAGGGTGGAAAGAAAAGCAAGCACATGGTCTCAACCCAAGACTGCCTCTGGGCTGATCCCACAGGGAGCTCTGGAGCACAACATGAGCCACAGAGCTCATCCCAGATTGAGGAAGGAGGGCCAGCCTGGGTCAGTCAGTCAGTGGCTGCTCAAGGAGCAGGTGAGATGCTCTGATTTAGCCAGATGAGGTGGCTTCTGTTTGGCCAGGTGGAGTTTCTCCCATTCATACAGGTGAAGCTTCTCCCACTCAGCCAGGTGGAGTGGCTCCCATTCAGCCAAGGGGGCAGCTGTGAGCTGTCAGCAGCCGGCACCCACAGCAGCTGGAGGGGGGGTTGTACGGTGAAAGGTTCTTGGCAAGGCACCAACACCATCCGCTACAAAACAGAGCCTGGAAAATACAAGTGTTCATCTGATGGTAGTTTCCATTATTACTTTAAATTGTCCTCACAATTTCAGGCTGAGCCAGTTTCACATCCTGTAGCAAAAAACCATTACACATCCTAGGCGTCTGTTTTTGGCCCGAGACCCGAAGCAGCCACGACCCGGTCCGCAGTGATACCATAATGACAGGAAGAAATTTTCCCTCCTCTGATGTGGAAACCAAATGCCCTGAATTGCCCAACATCAGAAACCTCAGAAAACCCTAACAGGATGTTTTGACACATACAGTTCAGGCTTCAGACAACTGCTTCCCGGTGGAAATACTAACCGTGTAAAGAAGAAGGGAAGGTTTAGGAAGTCAAAATGACAGGACAGATCAATTTGAGAAGCTTAACGTGTAAAGCTTGGTATGCAGGGCAATTATGCCAAAATGACAGCTTCTCACAGCAAATTTTCTTTGGCCCTTCCGGGGCTGCAGGAAACTGAAGTCTTTTCCAAGACTCGTGAGGAAAATAGCCTTGTGCCATCTGCACCCATGACACCTGGGGCCCAGACTTCAGCAGAGCAAACAGCTGCCAGCACAGGGCTTAGCTGTGGGCCAGCAAGAAGGGGGCACGTGAGTTCTCTGCCCTCCTCTGTCTCGTGTCCATGCGTCTAGACCACCTATGTGCTGATGATCCCCATGCATAAGCCCTGGTTAGGACCCTCCCATGAATTCCAACCTCAAGTAGCCGAGAGTCTACTTAGTGTCTCCATTTGGACGTCCAACAGGCGTCTCAAAACCAACACGCCCGAGTGGACCTCCTGACGTCCTCCCAAACTCCCCCAATTCAACTCAATTTTCTCAACCGCTCAGGTCCAGAACAGCATCACCACCTCTTCTCATTCTCTTGCGTAGCACATACCTAACGGGTCAGCAGATTCTGCTCGCTCGACCTTCAAAATACGCCCAGAGTCCAACCACATCTTGTCGTCCACCCACGTTGGCATCTTCTGTCACTGGGATTCGGCAACAGCCCCACCAACTCGGGTCTCCCCCTAACTGTCCCTGCTCCCTTGAGTCTGTTCCCAACACGATGACCACAGGGACGCTGTTAACTCTTTCGGATCAAGCGAGTCCCCTGCTGGAAGTCCTTCGATGGCTCCCCATCTCACTCAGAGTAAAAGCTGAATCCCCAGCAGTGTCCCCCGGGACCCTGCATGCTCCCGCCCCCTCAATGCCTCTCTGATCTTTTGTTCTCTACCCTTCCCCTTGCGCTCTCCACTCCACAAATACACTGGACTCCGTGCTCCTCTTTGGCCAGGCCAGCCGTGCCACGGCCTCAGAGCTCTGTCCTTGCTGTCCCCTCTGCTGGGGGTGCTCTTTCTCAGACGCTGGTGTGACTGGCCCTCTTGGGCCTTTCTGCAAAGGCCACCGTCTCCATGAGGCTTTCCCCGCCCACCCTATTTAAAGTGCACCCTCACCCCTGCCCCACTTCCAATCTGCCTTCTCTGCTTTATTTATTCTGTAGGACTCGTCACCACCCCAAATATTTCCTACTTTACCTATTTACTTTGTCTGTTTTCTGCCTTCCCGACTAGACTGCCAGCTCCGTGAAGGTCTGTTCCTGGGTCTGTTTTAATTCACTGCTGTATCCTCAGCACCCAAAACAGTGTCCAGTAAATAGTCAACACTAGATAAATATTTCTCAAATAAATGGAGGAATAAACTCACCTAAACATTTCTTGTAAATTGATTCCCTTTTTATCATGCATGAATTCATTTTTAAAGGAAATGTATACCTAGACTGTAGATGAACCCGCACCACGAGCTGTAGAGAGAAGTTATCCAGAAAAAGAAATTCAGTGCAAAGACAATGCTGTTATTAAATCTAGCTAGATATTATAAATGGCCCAAGTCTCTAAGCCTGCGGCATAATCTCTCTTTTCTAAAAAGGGAGATCAGCAAGTGCTTAAAGACGTGCTAGCACCAAACTCCGACTGTTTTTTAACTAATCAAAAGAGTCAATAAAGAATTGAAAGATAAATAGCTTTCTAACTCTTTGATTCACCGTTAACTGGCGTTGGGTCTGTGTATCATCTCCTCTGCCACCCATAAATACTGAGCATCCCACACTTCTGGAAGCAATGAAATAGATATTAATGACCTTCAATTTTCCCAACATCCATCCCTCCCACAATTTCCCCCATCCTTATATAGGACAACTCAATTTTCTCAATTGCTCGGGTCAAAGACAACATCATCGTCTCCCCTATTCTCTTATACGATGCACATCCAATCTATCAGCAAATCTCATTTGCCCTACCTTCCAAGTATTCCCGGACTCTGACCGCATATTATCGTGTGCCATATCCTTTTCTACATTGATTGGTGGGGAGGTTCTGAGGGTGGCTCCATATGGATTGTGCCCCGAAGACACTCACAGTGTGGTTGAGATAGAGCATGTGTGCAACTGACATGCATGGAGAGTAGAAAGTCGTGGACTCCGCAAGGAAGGCTAGATCGTGTGCATTGCAGACCTGTGGCCCGTTAGGTTAATGTTCAGCAAATATGTGTTTACCCACACGCATGCACACTCCTCATGAGAAGAATGTGCTTCCTCACACTCTGACAGCAGGGGCTTGGCGTGTGCCCTGCTTTGTCCAATAAGGTATGAGTGGAAGCAACACTTTGTGAATTCAGAGTCAGGGCCTTCAGAAACACTGCACATTCCTGCTCACCCTCTGGGAGTAGCCAGCCCTTTCCCAGGAAGACCAGGTCTCAGTTAGCCATTGCCATCACGGCCTGAAATGCGTGGAAAAGAGCTGCCCCCACGAACCTGCAGATACAGGGGCAAGAAACAAATGCTGGTTTTTATACGTTGCCAAGTTTCAGGGACGTTTGTTACGCAGCACTGTTGTGGTGAGAACTGATTAAGATAGAAACTGACAGGAAGGAGAGGTCACTTGGGCTGGACATCAGTCAGGGACACTCACTGGTCGGGGTGGCCTTGCAGGTGGATTTCACACCACACATACTGTGCTCACTACAGTCTCAATGAGCTGCAAACCAATAGGGTCTGAGAAGAAAATACCCCAGAGAAGACTGTGCCAGGGATGTGAAAACTGCTATGACCTCACAGCCCATAGAGGATAAGGGGCCAGAAAGAAGGAAGAAGAGAAGGCTGATGAGGGTTTTCTCCTAAGGAGTTGGCCATTGGTGTTTGCCTTTAAGTGACTTGTTCCTTTGTGTGTTTTCAAGGAAACCCCCTCTTCTCCCTCTGCCTGCCCTTCAAGCGTTAGGGTGTTGTTCTCTGTCCTCGTGCTTCCCATTCTTCCTGGGAAATCTGCTGCTGCCCTGATCAGAGCCATTGACGTGATGTGTCCCCTTTGGAGCCTGTAGGTCATCCTTCCTGATCTGGGTCCCCCCAAAGGACTCACACGCAAGATGTTAGGAGGTATATTTGAGAAAGCAGGAGTGAAGGCGTGGAGGGTGAGGAGGACCGCTGAGTGAAGTGTCTGCTCAGAGCAGGTGACTGCCATGGGCAGCTGGTGCTCAGTCTCCCTGGGGACGCTCTGAGGTCCCTGTAGAACACCCCTGGGAACTGTCCCACCGGAGAATGGGAATGGGGAGACCGAACCATTGGCCCTCTGCCTCTTGTCCTCCTTTGGTTGAGGGTCTCCCCAGCGATGTCAACTTCCCTCCGCCTGGTCGCAGCTGCCCTGAGCTGAGGCAGCAAAGCAAAGAGACACAGTGGCACAAGCTTAACCGAGGACCCTGGATGTGGGTATGGAATGTGTCAATCTCTGTGTGCAGAAATCAGACGTGTTGAGGGGATGTGCCTCAGTGCCTTCCACGTGTCTGCTACAACTGTTGGGGCTGGCGGGGGAGGGGGGGCTTTTCTCCTGAGTGACACACACACACACACACACACACACACACACACACACACACCTCCGATTCAACAGGTTCCAAGCTCTGCCCTTGTCCCCTTCCCCCACTCCTACTTTTTCCCGCAAGTTCCCAAACTCAGGGACTGAATGGCCCGCGATCACCATCTACTCCATTTTGGACCTCAATAAATATCCTCAGGGTAATTAGCGGGCGTTTATTTAACATTCAGCTGTGTTTTCCTGCACACCCAGAAGGGTGTCATGGTCACAGCCAGGACCCTCCTGTGTACAGAGAGGGACCCGGTCCGCAGCTGACACCAGCCTGGACAGAAGAGACGGCCCGGCCCTCGGGAACCAGCCCTCCTGCGGACACGTCTGCTTTTGGCCACAGCACTGCTGAGTAGGGTTTAGAGGATCACCCACTGCCGACATGAAAAAAAAAAGAGTACGTATAAAAGTTTTGACTTGCTGCCTCTCTGACATTCCTGAAAATCTGGATTCACCAAGCCTTCCCCCAGAGCCACTCTCAGCGGGACCTGCGCGGACAATCCTCTCCAGTCTGACATGCATTCAAAGGTATCCTCTCTCTCTCTCTCTCTCTCTCTCTCTCTCTCTCTCTCTCTCTCTCTCTCTGTCTCCCTCACCTATCAGATAAAAATAAGGATACGAGTCAAAGCTCCATGATGCCAGTCACTGTCCCCCAACACCCTGCTCTGTTTTCTCATAGCGTGATCACTCTCTGAAATGCGCTTGCTTATGACATGTTAGCTGCCTGTGGTCCACCACCAGAATGTAGAACCTTCTCTTTCTGGTTCACACCTGCACCTCCAGTGCCTAGAATGATACCTGGTACACAGCTGGTGCTCAATAAGTGTCTGTGAAATGAACAGGTGGTTCGGGGAGAGGCTCCCACAAGGCTCACCAGGTGGTCACCAAGGCAAACCTTAGGCAGAACCCTCCCCGATCAGCATCACTGGGTCTGTCCCTTTCTGGCTGGCCCCACATAAGATAAGGCACATGCGAGGCATGATGTCTGAACCAACCCCCTGCAGAGAAGGGAGGCAAACAATTCTGTGCAGAACATCCAAGTTTGAAAAATGCCTGTTGTGACCACTGAGGTTCAGTACATTAGTTGGGTTTTTGTTTTTTCTTCTCAGCTATACAATTTCACATTCCAGTGAACGGCAGGGTGGTGGCCCAGCAGTCAGCAACAGTGACTCCCAGCCTTGCCCTGTCTCCCACTCACTCCTTCTCTGCTCCAGAGCTGTGGCCTCCCTGCCTCGCCCACCAGCTCCTCAAGGACACTCACCATCAATACTGGCCCCCGGGGAACATTTCTCTTGCTGGTGCAGCCGGGATTTCCTCCCTGAGCGGAGAACATAAAGATTAACTAGGTGAGGAAATTTTTCCCTGGGCTCCGAAGCTGGGGACATTTGTCTCATACAGCACATATTCTCCAGGAGACAAGCTAAATTAAAATACTAATGGACTGCTGTATTTAAAATATATTTACCAATGATTAACAGCTCGGTGGGTGATATATGTTTCAATAATTTCTTATTACAACGTGGGAAAACCTCAATAAATATTCTCAGGGTAATTAGTGGGTGTTTATTTAACATTCAGCTGTGTTTTCCTGCACACCCAGAAGGGTGTCATGGTCACAGCCAGGACCCTCCTGTGTACAGAGAGGGACCCGGTCCGCAGCTGACACCAGCCTGGACAGAAGAGACGGCCCGGCCCTCGGGAACCAGCCCTCCTGCGGACACGTCTGCTTTTGGCCACAGCACTGCTGAGTAGGGTTTAGAGGATCACCCACTGCCGACATGAAAAAAAAAAGAGTACATATAAAAGTTTTGACTTGCTGCCTCTCTGACATTCCTGAAAATCTGGATTCACCAAGCCTTCCCCCAGAGCCACTCTCAGCGGGACCTGCGTGGACAACCCTCTCCAGTCTGACATCCACCACACCACGTTGTTTACTTAAAGATCAGCCCAGGTCCTATAGACATTTAAGTCTGCAACTCTGACCATTCTCTGACCAGCGTTCCATTGGGCACCCCAAGGATGATGTCCCAAATGTGTCACATGGGCACATACATGCAGACACATATACATACACACACATATGCACACGTGTGTGTGCATACACATATGAGCACATAGTAACACACATGCACACCCATACATATGCATTTATACACACATACATATATGCATATGCACACACACACACACACACACACACACACACACACATCATTAGCCCATATTTTGTTCAGGGCAGCAAAGCGCTCAGCTAAAACATTAATCTCCCTGCCTCCGTTGCACTTAGGAGTGCCAGCCTGGCCCAATTCTGACCAGTGGGTTCGGATGTCAATCCCTTCCCCAGTAATCAGGCCAAGTCTTCCCAAGAGGAAACGCTTTGCCAGAGGAATGTGGGAATGTGTTACTTCCCCGCCCGATCCAAACATTGCCGTGCAATGCCCTCGCTTTCTGTCCATCTAAGCTGAGAACCCAGAGGGCTGCAGAGCCATAAAGTGAAAGGGATGTGGGTTCCTGAAAACCGAATGGAGCAGAGTCCATAACGGCCTGTGATGTAAGAAACCTTTTGGCTGCATTAAAGCCGCTGACATTCGGAGACTTACCACAATCAGCCTATCCTGTCAAACATACCCGTCTGTCTCTTCGACCACAGTGAGGAGACTGAACGGTTTTCTGAAGACCTTCTCTTCCGCCCCTGCGCTGACCTCCACGGTATAGCCTCCCAGTGTCAGAGAGCTAACGTCTTCTGCCCCTCGAACAGGGGTCCACCCAGGCATCCACCAAAGAGGGAGATGTATGTGTATACATGCCTCACATTTGGGTTGCGACGACACAGAGGTGGTACAGAGATTGGACTTCCCCGGCTGGGCATTTCCCCAAGTTGGAAGCATTCTCCTTGGATCAGCCTTCACAGGGACACCTTCCTGGCTGACTTGGGTCAGGAACAGAAACACTGACGCTGCTGCTCTTAGCCTCAAATTGCAAAGTCCTAAATCTCATTTCTAACCTGAAGTCTCCCCTCCTCCGGGGTGGGGGGGTGGGGGTCTAATCCTTGACCCCATTCCTCCTCCAACCAAGGAGGGATTGCCATTAAATTTCACCATCTGGGGTGGTCCCTGTGGTAACAGCTGGGTTTTCCCAACCTCTTCACTTCCAGGGAAATAAATATGCCCCGAGGCACTTTGCGTGAACATCAGTATTGACCCAAGGGTGAAAGTGTCTAACTTGGATGAGTAACTTCATCGCTCTTTATGGAAATCCCTTGGGATGGCAGGTGCCCCTCCCCACCCCACCTGGAGACTCACCCTGAGGGGCTCAGAACGGGGGACAAAGAGAAGGCTTCCAAAGACTGGAAATGCCCAGCCGGGGAAGTCCAATCTCTGTATCACCTGCACGTCATCCCAACCCAAATGTGACCACCTCCTCTCTTACACGCAGGTCAACCCTAAGGTGGCGGGGGGGGGGGGGGGGGGAGCGGCGAGCGGGGGAGGAGCTAGAAGAACTCTGGTTATTGATGGCCGCCCAGAGAGGAGATGAGAGACTGAAAGATGTCGAGGCTGTCATTCCAAGAATGAGGGGAGTCTTGCCCAGGGAATGGTCCAGAACACAAGTGCAGTGGGTAGGAGGGAGCACCACACCCCCAGTCTGTCAGACTTGTCTTATGCCACAGAGCTCCCATCCGGAGCTGCTTGCCTCGGACATCTTGACCTGTATACCACTCCCCACCTATCCTGGCTCTTGGGAAGTCACTCCACGATCATTTTTCTTGGTACCTACCCAGACTCCGTCCAGTTGTGGCATCATCTTATGCCCCAGACCTGACTTCTGGTCTTACTCCCCAGTGCTTCACCGTCTTCCTCACTTGCTTTCAGCCACTCTGGAAAATATCCCACCCAGCCGTCCCAGCCCTGAGACCTCACCGTATACCCCAGAATGGAGCCCAGGAGCCAGCAGAAACAAGGCCACCTCCATGACGGTGAAGAATTCACTAATTCACCCAGCCTGTCCCTGGGACCTCAGTTTCCAGTGTCCCTGACAAACCAGGCCTCAGGAGAAACAGACATGTTGTTTTTGGGGTATTTGCTTAAGAGGACTACAGAGATTTCTCAAGCGATCCTTGGTCAAAAAACACTCTTGTAGAGACCCTGCAATTGTAGGTAATACAAACAGCAAAACACCAAAGGGACGTCTGTGAGGGTGAGGAGACACGCCCAGGGGGGCGATGCTTTGTGCCATGGCCAAGCGCAGAGTGCTATCAAGCAAGAAATTGGGAGACCCACGCAGAGAAGGCAGAAGAACAGCAGCTGGTCCCGGCAGGCTAGTCCTGTGAGAGAGGGCTCGGCTCCAGAAGTAGATCGGAGTCAGACCGTGGGGGGCTCTAACCTCCAGAATGAGGAGTTTGGATCTTTTTTCTGGGGGGTGCTCAGGAGTCTTTGAAGGCGTCCTACCATCCTCTCCCCCTGATCAAGCAAAGATCCTTCCAGATCCTTCCCTCCCAGAGGAATGACCCCCAAGCCCTATGAGGACCACCCCCGGCACCTCCCATCTCCTCCAGCCCCAATTTGCAACTGCAGAATTCAGGAAGGGCCAGGAAGGGTCAGCAACCCAAGGTTCCTGGGGCACATGGTCCATCACTGGTTCCTGCCCTCTGTGTCTGGAAAGAGCAGGGGCTGTGGGGCCAGGCGCGGTCAGGGGAGCCCCAGCTCAGTGACGCAAGGGTCAAACAAAGAAGTCAAAAAATGTGATCAGCAAATACATATATATGCAAACCACTTGGACTCAGGAGGCTTTCAGTAAATAACTTCCCTCTCTGCCTGTCTGTAGCCATTCACCCCGCATCTCGCGTGGGGGCTTGCCTCTGCCCACTGTTTCCACGGCTGTGCTTCTCTGTGCCCTTCTCCGCCCGGGGCTACAGGCCGCCGGTCTCTCTGGATCATTCTTTTTTTCCTTGTCATAGCCTTGTCTTCTCAGTTGGCCCATAGCTTCCTTTTTGTCTGCTTTTGTCTTGGCCCTAGAAAATGGCCTCTTTGTCTGTCTGTCTTCCTCTCTGTATCTCTGCATATAGCTGTCTGTCTGTCCATCTGTCTCTCTGTGTCACCATTCCCTCCGGCTGCCTCTCTGTCTCTCTGTCACTGGCTTTCTCTCCGTCTCTCTCTTTATCTTTGTCTCTGTGTCTCCCTAGCTCTTAGCCCTCCCAAACCCCTCTCTGCCCTCCTCTCCGAGTGGCTCCCCACCAGTCCTGTCTCCGTGTCCCCATCTCCTTGAATACTGTTATTTCCCCGGATCCTTGGCCCACCCCCATCCGTCCTCCACTCCTCCCTCATCACTCAAAATCCCATCTCTGGGGGAATGGCAGGGAGGAGCCCAGCAGGATGAGAAGCCTGAGCAGAAGGTAGTGTTTTATTTCTCTGCAGAAATAAAGGCCGTAAATCCCTCCTGCCGCTCCCTGCAGAAAGACACCTGCCTTGCTGGGTCTCAGTGGAGAGGGATGCACCACAAAGAGGGGCACGGACCTGGGCAGGCAGGGGCCCTACCCCTGGGCTAGGGCCGGAGGAGAGGGACCGAAGGCTAAGGGGCCTCTCTATGTCTGTTCACGTCAAAACCACACATCTGTTCTGCTCAGCAACCTCCGCTCAGCTCAGCCCAGCCACCCATAAACTGTGTCCAGGGAGCCTGTGGGGACACTGAGGCATATACTGATGAAATCTGGGACCCCAAAAGGACCCCAGCTGTGAAGTTCACTCCCAACCATTGTCAGGGTTTCCTTCGGGTTTCATTTTGGGACTCATGAGGGACTCAAGCACTCATTAGCATGACTACTAAGAAACCCTCAGCCCTAGTCCCCTGATGAATTTCCCTTCTAGGCCCTCCACTGGGTTCTTTATTTTGCCCTTTGCTCCTCCCCCACCAGAAGACAACTAGAAGCCCTTTCTCTTCCTGCCACCCCTGGTTTCTTTAGTCTGTTTCTCCTCTTAGAGGAAGGAGTTGTGCCTGGTGTGTTTGCCAGGACCAGCATCTGCCCAAGGCTCCTCCTGGCTCCCAGTTCCATCCAGGGCACAATGGTCCCCGGGGGAACAAGACCAACCCTCGGAGAGATGGAAACCCAAGAGTCCCAGGCAGAGAGAGAGCTCACTGGTTGTCCACAAGTCAGATTTGGCCGACAGATGTGCTTTCGTCAGCCCGCATGGTGTTTTCAAACATTTTTAACTAACCGCCCAACTTTTTAAAAATTGGTAAGTTCCATATTAAAATTGACTTTCCTCGGGGCGCCTGGGCGGCTCAGTCGGTTAAGCGTCTGACTTCGGCTCAGGTCATGATCTCGCGGTCCATGAGTTCGAGCCCCGTGTCGGGCTCCGTGCCGACAGCTCAGAGCCTGGAACCTGCTTCGGATTCTGTGTCTCCCCCTCTCTCTGCCCCATCCCCACTCATGCTCTGTCTCTCTCTCTGTCTTAAAAATAAATGAAACATTAAAAAAAATTTTTTTTTAAAAAGAACTGCCTCCACGTGCCTAATCCCTCTCAAAACCTGGCAGTCACAAAGCGCCTGTCCCTGTCCTTCAGCGTGCCCCCAACCGCGTTTCTCACACCTCCAACATTTCACTTTTTCTGTACTAACCAAAGGAGTGCTTACTAACTGCTGTTAACAACCCTAAAGTATCAGAGGATTAACACAGCCAAATGTTTCTTTCTCCCACATATCACAGTCTGACGCTGGTAAAGCAGTTTGTTCAAAGTCAAACAACCAGGAAGTGGCAGGCTGGACCGACCCAAACAGCCTGGCCCAGAGCTCCTGCCCATAATCGCTGCATCAGTGTGAACCTCTCGTAAGGTTCAGTCGTGCCTGTTTGGTCTGGTTTGGACAACGAGCTCTACCAGCATGTGTGGCCACACGCGAAGGGGATCCCAGTGGTCTCCCAATGGATGTGTGACAGAGGCCTGGGGCACTCTTTACCCCAGGGCAAGGAGATGTCCCATTTGCCCGCAAGCTCTCCAGCCATGAAGCGCAAGTGAAAGTTTTCAGAGGCTTCATATAACAAGATTTGGACAAGCACTTGATCAGAGGGGTTTGCCAAGGACCACGTGCAAAAGTCTCAGCTTTGGGAACCTCAAAGTTGTCTGTCTCAAACCCAGAGGCGGAGGTTCAGGTGGAACTGTCAGGAGATACGTCATATCTTGTACAGAGTTCCCGTCTCTCTGCGCTGGTCTCTCCTCGAGCAAATATTTATTAGTGGCTAAGTTAATAGATATGTTAGCATATAGTAGGTGCTCAACAAATACTTGTGAAAAAAATTTACTCCTGGAAAAAGTGGTAAATGATTGAATAGAGGAATAAGTACTCAGCGTGTGGAATCCATAATCTGCCTTTTCTCTTCTGTAAGCTTGCACTCGAACTGGGCTGAATGTGTCTCCAGCACCAGGAGAGAGCTGCTGTCCCCAAGAAACAGCTTCTACAGCATCTTTCCTCCCTTGGCACATCTAGATGGTCTCAGTTAAGGGTTCTAAATGAAAGGAATCCATCAAATTAGATATCCATGAGTGACATTTAGCCACCGTCACAACCACAAGAGCAGACCATGTCAGGCAGAAGAGCTTTTCGGGTGGGCTTGAGTGGGACCTCAAATTCAAGAACCAGATGCTTGAGTGTGGATTCTGAGGGCCAGATACACCCCTTTCTCCCATTTTTCTCGTTTGTAAAGTGGGGGAATTACCAAACCTGCCTCACGCGGTTGCCATAAATATTAGGTGAGTTAAAACCAACTGTGAGTTAAATGTTTCGAGCTGTACCTGGCACATAAAAAATTCTACAGGTGTGTTTCTGACTATCTAAGACCTGACTTCAGAAAACCTACCTAAGAATGGCCTTTTTTTTTTTTTCTTTTTGGAAATGAAACACCACACATTCATCCAGGGCCACAAAATGCCGCAGCTCCTGCCACAAACCTACTTTGGGAAGCCAAGGATATAGCCATCAGAGAGCACAGGATAAAACATTAAGACCTCAGCTCCAAAACATCAACTTCTGGGCCGTCTAGACAAATGTCTTAGTCTTACTAATCCCCAGGAATCTGCTTTCCTGTCTTCATCCTAACGGGCACGAAGGTCCAGTAGTGATCCCTTCTGCTGCCGCTATGCTCATGAGTCTTCCAGGACCTTGGAGAGCAGCCCTAAATCTATAAGCTGCTGAGATCAAGGCCTTTTAGGAGCCCCTGGGGAGAGTATTCTGGAGCCCCCAGGAGGTCAGTGCCCCTTTCCCATCCACCATGGCTTTCCTCTTCCCCACCCCTACCTCCTCCATGAACCCAGAGCCCTGATTGGTTAAACAGCCGAGGCTTCCGTGAGGCCCAGCGGTGCAGAGGCCATTTGTCCGGCTGCATGGGGCTGAGAATCTGAGAGGCGCGAATGTCAGGCAAGATCAATAAAGCTCTGAATGGATTGGAGAAATGAGGTTTGAGCCTTAGTGCACATGCTTAGCCAAAGCCCTGGAGACCACGATGGATAACAGGTGATGAATGCAACAGTCAGCAAATGTGGCGGCCCCAGGCTAGAGGGCAGGGAAGCCCAGCCAAGACGGGGATCTGGAGGGATGTATAGAACCACGGGCTGGGAACAATGAGGCCTGCGTTCCAGTGTGAGGTCGCCACTAATTCACCATCTCTGGACAGCATGAAGAGTTCAGGCTCTGCAACCAAACTCCAGGTTCAAATCCTGGCTCAAGCTCTTACCAGCAGCATGACATTGGGAAAATCACTTCACCTCTCGGATTTGCATTTGCTTAATCCGAAAGGTGGGGTTAATAATAGTACTCAGGTCATGGGACTGGTGTAAGGATTAGATAAATCAATAGGTGGGAGGCATTTGGAAGAGCGTTGGGTGCACAGCAACTACTCCACTTATGATTCAAGGGACACATCACACCATGGCTCCTAGTCGCGGGTGACTTCCTTCATCCAGGACTCAACAAAGCAGTAGTCATCTGTACCAAAACTGGGCGAGCATCTGGCTCTGGTGTGCTCACAGAGGAAAGGCACAATGTCCACAAAATAACAGGCATTTGTAGTTCATGAGCGACTCAATACACTTTTCCAAAATGTGGGCTCTCCATTATTTTCTCCTCACATGCTGGCTGGGGGGGATCTGATCTCCACACGGAAAGCAGGTGTCCAGGTTCCACACCCCTACAAAATCTGGAATGTCAGCTACCTGGAGTGTTAGGTGGAAGACGATCTTAAGACTGGGTGAGGAGGAGTTCTGAGATCGACTGGCCATGTCTGCCGTGGGCAGTGGTGGAACAGGGGCCATGCTATGTCATCCCAGGTGGGGTTAACCTCCAAAGGGCTTCCACTTCTGAAAATCTAGCTCAGAAACTCACCAGTGAGATGAAGTGTAGAGAGGCAGAAGCAGAGAAACGGCAAACTAGCGGCCCGTTTTTAGTGACAAGTTCCACCCGATAGAGCCAACTCTGCACCCAGGACCTGGTGCCTTCTCCCGTAGCCAGAGACCCACGAAATCATCTAAGCACATGAGCGTTCTGCCACTAACATGCTCTGTGGTTTTGAGCAATCCCCTTCCTCCCCGAGCCTCAGTTTCCCCATCTGTAAAATGAAGTGGATAGACCTTAAAACTTAAGCAAGGATCAGATATACTATTAGGTATGCTTGACCTTGCCTCTGATGACACAGGAGAATGGGTCACACTAGGGTAACACCACCCTGAAGTGGGAGCCAAAATGTCCACAGGGGGACAGGAGAACAGGGGACATCACCGGGAGCCCTGTGGCTGCAGTCAGCATATCCAATGGCCGGTTTGAATTTCTTGGATTTCTCAGAGGCATCTACAATCCGATACATCCAAAATGAAGTTCACATTCACCGTCTCTGCCAAAACTACACCTACCTCATATAAGCAAAGGCAACCAGCTTTCACCAAGATGTTCAACCCAAAAGCCTTGGGAGAGAAACCCTGATCACTCCCTTTTCCTCACTGCCCATCGGGAAACCCTCCTGAGTCTGCCTCCAAGGGTAGCCTGAAGCCAGCTTCGTGCAACACCATCCCCCATTCAAGCATTGCCTTCTCTCTCCAGACACTGGGTCTCCTTGCCTTCCCTCCTACTCCCTTCCTGCAATCAGTTCTTCCCACAGACCCGCAACACGGCCTTACTCCATTCCCACTGCCCTGTTTAAACTCCCCCATGAATTCTATTACACTTAGAATAAAACTGAGGGGCACCTGGGTGGCTCAGTCGGTTGAGCGTCCGAGGGCAGCTCAGGTCATGATCTCACGGTTCAGGAGTTTGAGCCCCATATCGGGCTCGATGCTGTCAGCGCCCAGTCTGCTTCGGATCCTCTGTCCCCCTCTCCCTCTGCCCTTCCCCCGCTTGCGCTCTCTTTCAAAAATAAATAAATAAAAAGAATAGAACCTAAATCTCTTACAAAACCATACTGCCCTCTTCACCGAGTAGTATTTAGCTTCTAGGAGGAGAAACGTTTCTCGGGGGATAAACAGAATCTCTATGGATGGGAGAAAGGCTTGGCATTTCGTGACTTTCTTCAAAATATTTTCAATATCAATCTGAAGGCTGTTTGCTCATCTGACATTTATCTTCATTGGGCGTGGGAAATGGTTGAAAGACAGGGAGTGGGGGGAGAGGGGGCATTGCTTATAAATGTTGGGTGCTGGCACAAGAAACCTCTTACACAAATCCATCCCAAAGAGTAGCCACGGCCACTTGGCTCGATGAAATCTGCCCCATCTGCTTTGATTTATTCCGCCAGGGCGCCCCCTGATAGCTTGCTTCATTTGAAGGATAATTATCCACTGTGTTATAAACGCCAGTCCCTTGTCCCCGGGAAGTTGGTGTCAGGGAGGTTAGACAAGTGACAAGTGACAAAGCATGTCCAATCATTGCTCACACCCTGGGAGAGGCGGCCAGCTGAGGTCGGGTCAACGAGACCCGGGCACGTGCGGAGGGGTCAGCTGTGTCTGCCTGTGTTACTGACGGTGGCCCTTCGCCCGTCTCCCGCATATATCAGAGGTATAGGCTGCCTTTCCAGGCTGCTCCTCCCAGAGCGGCGTCTTCCAGGGCTGTGCTCAGGTCAGCACCTGGAGCACAGGCCTACCTGGGGGTAGCAAGTCACTGCCGAGGGGTTTGTGCCCACGTGTTCGCAGTTTGTCCCTCCAGATCCTCTCAACCTGTTTCTACCTTCTCCGTGCCCGGGAGGCTGAGCTCTGTGGTGTGCATCAGTTAACTGCCTTGCAATCCGGCGTCAGGAGGGGTGTGGCTAATGGGAGGTGCCGACGGGACAAGGGAGAGCAGGAGAGAGAGGTCCATGTGTTTCTTCTCCCCAGGAGGCCACAGACAGGAGTGGGTGCTTGTCATCTAACGAAACCCCAGGTCCCCCGGTTCTGGGTGGCTCTCCCCCTTGCCTCCGGCTGCCCCTGGATGCCGCCCTTCCGTGCCAACAAGTGGTGATGGCTCCCCCTTGTGGCTAGACCCAGGAACATTGCCATCTTGGGCTGGCCGCTCTTAATCGTGCCCGGGCCACTGCACGGAGTCTCTTCTATAAACTGCCCTCAAGTGCTGCTTGCAGTGGGCACCACTGGTGGCATTTCCTGCCAACACTTTGAACGACACTGGGCCATCCGTCTGACGCCCGTGACTCCTCTGCACAAGGACGCAGGGTGATCGAACTGGGAACAAGACATTCTTCCCGCAAATACAGAGCCGTGCCACGTACCCTGTGCAGGGCGGCTACGATATGACCGCAAATACACAAACGTGGAGAGCTCCTTGTCCGGAAGGGAGACTGGGGAGCTGCCAAGGGCCCAGGGGATCCAGGGGAGGACGCCTGCGGGGAGTCGAAAAGGACTTCCCGGGGGGGATGGCCGCTGGGCAAGAGCTGAAGGTTGAACTGGGGTCGGCTGCGAAGAGCCCCAGGCAGAGGGAAGTCACAGGTGGCACTGGGGGTAAGCAAGTACAGTCTGTCTGGGGGCCTAGGAGTCAGTCAAGCTGCAGACAGAGATTGCAAACGGTCATTCCAGACCTTTGGATTCAAGTGATAGTAACCGTACTCAAATGAGTTTAAAATGGAAGGGAAACTTTTTGGTCCACGCAACTGCGGAGTTCAACATAAGACTGCCTTCAGGCACAGCTGGATCCAGGGCCTCAAATAAAATTGTCCGCCCTCTCTCTTTTCCACCACCAGTGCCGTCTCCACCCTTTTGACCCCCTACTTATGTCAAGTCTTGACTTTTCGAGACTTATTATCGCCCACCGGGTACAAGTTTCCACCACTTGGAAGAAGAGAGAGCTGCCATATCCCCTCAACTCCAAGACCCAAAAGACAAGGCACCACTCCTTCCTCCTGCTACAAACAAACGAATGGAAAACCCAAGAGCTGCAATTGGTCCACCCTGAGTTATATACCCGTTCTTTAACCAATCACTATAACCAGAATAGTGAGGGATTATATTTGCTGAGCCAGGGTCATGTGACTCCCCGGTGAGGATGGGGACAGGCTGTTCTCAGTGGCGGCCCATCAGAGTCACAGCAACGTTGTGGGGGTGGAGAGCAGTCCCTCAGGACGGTTGTGCAGGAGTAAAAGCCACCCGTGTCCGTCATGGCCAGATATGAATTTGGGGAGGGGAGCAGAACTGCTCGGGGGACGTTGTGCCCTAGCTGGCGTGTGCCAACCATGAACTCCCCTCTCCTCCCCCGATGCTCACACACACCTGTCAGAGCCCGCCTCCCATGCCGGTTGCCATGCTCTCGTGCAGACACATTCCCAGTTGTGTTTTGACTTCATGGATGACCTCTGCTGGATGACCTCTTTGTGGATGGTCCCAACTTCTGATCTTGGGTTCCCATCTCAACTCTATCTGCTTGAAACAGGGGCCTGACCTTGGCGCCTGGATGAAACCACCACCTCCTCGCCACCGTGAGTGTGTCCCCAAGGTCTGGGGTCAGGACTAGCAGCAGGAGGTCAAGTCCACCAAGAGCTGCCTGCGGGCGGCACGTCCTCTCACGTCAGGCATGAGTGTGAAACAAGGCGCCGAGGCTTGGAAGGACAGCAAGGACAGGACGGGGCCCCAGGCTAGGAAACCAAAGCGGAAGCCAAAACCTTGGGAAGGGACGTACTCAGGAGAGTGGAAGGGCAGACAGAGGAAGAGACAAACTCCGAGCAGCCGTCACCAAACGTGACAGGTCCTAGACGCTGTGGAGTCTTAGAGTCATAGGTTCACATCCTGGTCCGATGCTTACTTGCTCTGTGGCCTTGGGCAAGTCACTTCACCCCTCTGAGCCTGCTCCCTCTATAAACAGTACTCTCACCAGAGATCCGCCACCAAAGATTCATTCACCAGCGTGCTAAGAGAATTAAATGAGATGACTTTTGTTGCACGCACGATGACATACAGTAAATTGCTCTACAGACGCTGTGGTGTGGGTTAAGGCAAAGGCAGATACTATAACAAATATACCACAACATCTCAGCGACCTAAAACAGGAGAAGTTGCTCCCTCACTCATGGACCGCCTGATGTGGTGCTTCTGGCACGTGGGCTTCCCCACGGCCGTTCTGGAACCCGGGCTCCTTCAGCTCTGCCCTCATCTAGAACGTTCTCCACACTGTGGATGATAGGGGAAGACTTCAGAGGGCACACGCTTTGACCCAGAAGTGACACGTAGCACTTGCATCACATTCCGTTGGCCAGGACTGGTCCACGGTCCGCCTTAGATGCAAGGGAGCCTGGGAAATCGAGCCCTTAGGCTCCTCTCAGCAATAACTCTACGCTGTGGGGGAGGGGAGCATAATTCTCCCACGGTCCGCTCCCTGCCTCGGCCATCATTGTCACCGTTTCCCCTGCTCGAGGAATACTGGCCGTTGCCAAGAAGGGCTAAGGCCAAGGGCTGGGGAGAGTCAGAGGTTGAGATCGGAGTGCCAAGAGATGGCTGACCCAGACAGCCGTCTTCCCCCTCGCAGAGACACTCTGGTAAGGAACAGAGAGGGGAGCACCGAGGAGAAGCCCCTGCCAATCCCACACGCCTGCCCCCACCAGGAGGCTCCCACCAAATGCTGCTGGCTGCAGCCTCCTGGGCCCCTGGGGCATGGAACAAGTAAGCCATACCCAGGTACCGTTAAATAGTGTATTTACAAACGAAACCGACTTCACAACCTGACACGGGAGAAATTAGGGAGGCGGTTTTATCTCTTCGAAGGCTCACTTAACCTCCTTACTGCTTCTTGCTGGGTGGGTCCTCCTCCCTCCCTGGCGGGCAGTGTCCCCTCAGGGTCCGGGAATCAGGCAGCTCGGAGTTCGGTTCCCGGCCCCGCCACTTACCGGCTGGATGGCCTTAGGTGAGACATTTCATCTCTTTGGGGACGTTTCTCACCTGGGAGGTTGTAGCAAATGATACCTACTTCTCAAGGCCATCAGAAGGAGAGAGACTCAGGCCAGCACCTGGCACATAGCAGGTGCATAGTGAGCGGTATCTCTTATTACTGTACTTAAAGCCATTGAGCCATATGGTGACAACCTAAGGCCAGCTTAGTGCTCTGAGTAAGGCAGCGCTCTGGCTAAAAATCACAGGCTCTGGGGCGCCTGGGTGGCTCAGTCGGTTGAGCATCCAACTCTTGATTTCAGCTCAGGTCATGATCCCAGGGTCCTGAGACGAAGCCCTGCGTTGGGCTCCAGACTGGGTGTGGGGCCTGCTCGAGATTCTCTCTCTCCCTCTCTTTCTCTGCCCCTCCCCTGCCACAATCACTCTCTCTGTCTCTCAAAATAATAATAATAATAAGAAGAAGAAGAAGAAGAAGAAGAAGAAGAAGAAGAAGAAGAAACAACACAGGCTGTAGTTATAACCCAGCTCTGACCTTGAATAGCTGTGCGACCTTGGGCAAGTAACTCAAACTCTCTGAGCTGCAGTTTCCTCAGAGAATCAAAAATGGGTCATAAGGTCTTTGTGACAATAAGGCAGAGAAAGCACTCAGCACCGAGCCCACAGCTTGAGTACTAGTCATCATTGTGGTGCGGTTAGGGGTGTTATTTTTAGAGGAACACTGAGGCGTTACCACCCAGTGGTAACCATCCCTCCTACCAGATGGTTTTAATTCTGATTCTTGCTTCTTCACTGAAGCTGTCGATAGGCGGGCTTGGGAGGAAATATTTATTTAAGCCACTGATTCTCCACCCCGGTTGCACATTAGAATCACCCAGGGAGCTTTGTGAATCCTTATGCCCAGATGGGCAGCCCTGGCCAATAAAATCAGAATCTCCGAAGTGGGACCCAACCTCAGAGTGTCAGTCCCCAAGGGGCTATCGCTCAGGGGGAGAGCATTTGACCACAGAGCATAAGTCCCCAAGGTGCCCAGGTACAGCTGACAATGGCTCTTAGAGCATCACTGGTGCCGGCTGATTTGCATAGACAACTCAGCAGAACCACCAACAGTTGTTGGAGACAGATGTGAGTCCACCCCCACCCCCCGCCTCTCATTTACTCTAGGAGGAAACTGAGGCACAGAGCAGCGAAAGAACGTAGTTAGCTAGCGTCACCCCCGTTCCGGAAACAAGGAAGCGAAGCCTGCCCCAACGGTCCCTACCCGGTGCAGAGGTGAACCACAGCCCGGCGTTTGTGTGGGAATCACGTGGCGGCCGTCATCCAAGTGGCCAGGGGCCTCCTGTCGGTAGCAGCAGCTTCGGTGGAGGAACACGGCGTTACGAAAGCTCCCAGGGGCTTCCACGGTGCGGCCCTGGGGGGAGAACAAAGAGACGGCTTTAGTCTGCCTTTGCACGGGACCCTGAGCCAGGCCCTCCCTGCTCTGCGTGTCGGATTTGGAATCTAGCAAGTGAAAGGGTAAATGCGGTGGGGGCTTCTGGAACAGGAAAAAGAACATTGGTGATGAAATCTAAATAAAGTCTCTAGTTCACTTAATAATACCGTACCGGTGTTGACGCACCACGGTAAGGTAAGCTACTAAGATCAGAAGAGGCTGGGTGAAGGGTATTCTGAAACTCTCTGCACCATCTACAAGAGTTTAATAAACGAGTAAGCGAAAAGGCCGGCTGCTCCTTGGTGGCTTTCTGGAGCACACGCTGGGGACCTGCACTGGGGGAGAAGGAGACTGCCCAGGATGGACCCTTGTTTATGGACGGAGCTGGGCGCCTGCCCATCCCCCCAATTCCTACACTGAGGCCTGAGGCCCTCGGCACCTCAGAATGTGACTGTATTTGGAGGTGGGGCCTTCCAAGAGGTGATTCGGCTAAACTGAGGTGTGAGGGTGGCGCTCATCCCGTCTAACTGGCGTCCCTACAAGAGGAGAACAAGCCCCGGGGAGAGACATCACAGATGTGTGCCTACCCAAGAGAGGCCATCCACGGACCATGGAGAGGGGCCTCAGGAGAAGCCAGCCTTGCTCCTGGACCCCTGCTCTCAGACTTGCAGACTCCAGGAGCATGAGAACACAAGTCCCTGCGGTGGGAGGCCCCCCTCCCCCACGCTGTGGGACTTTGCCTGGCAGCCCAGCGGACTGTTAGAGCTCCCCAGAGACTCCTGCCTGCGGGGCCTCCTGGGAGAAGGGGAGAGAAAGAAAGGGAGGGTGGGCAGGTGGAAGAGAGGGAAGAGGCAGAGGAGGAGGAGGAGATGAAGGCAATGAAAGAGAGACGAGAGAAGTTTCCAGAAGAAAAGGAACAGGAGCCTGGAGTTTGAGTCCCACCTGGGACTGGCTGTACAGGTCCTTTAAATATTGACAACTTTCAAGGGGCACCTGGGTAGCTCCGTCGGTTAAGCGTCTGACTCTAGATTTCGGCTTAGGGCATGATCTCACCGTTCGTGCGTTCGAGCCCCACGTCGGGCTCTGTGCTGACGGCAGGGAGCCTGCTTGGGATTCTCTGTCTCCCTCTCTCTCCTCTGCCCCTCCCCCACTCACACACTCATGCTCTTTCTCTCTCTCAAAATAAATAAACTTAAAATATATATACATTGACAACCTTCCCAAATAGTGGCAAACAGCTGCCCCCAATGGCTCCCAGCCAGCCTGTCCCCGCCCAAGATCCCCCAGCTCTCCCCAAATCCAAGCGGGGCTCCAGACCCAGTCTTCCAGCCATCCTTGTCCTGACAGGACAGGGACGTCCAGGCTGGTGACAACCATTGCAACCCTCACCCTGTCCCCTTACCCCTTACCTACCCACGACTCTCTGTGCAACTTCAGGTGACCTGCTTCCTGGTCCCCTGCTTTCTCATCTTTAAAACCCTAGAGGTTTTCTGAGCTTTCAGAGAAATTACAAAGGGGAAGGTCTCAGTACAGTGGCTGAGGGGTATAGTCCCTAGTGCCTATTAATGCTGGGGTCTTCACTCTAATTGTGGTCACCAGGGAACGGTGACAGTTGACAACTTGCCCGTGCCTCCTGGCTGTTGTGATAATGCCGACACCTGTCATAAGCAGGAAGAGCCAGGGTAAGGGAGTGGCCTCTTGGGTTGGCAGAATCAGCCCTACAGCCTGGTCCCCGCAAAGGGTACATCTATTGACCCCACCCAGGTGCCCCATAGACTCTAGGGAATTCGGGCTCCAGCCAGGCTCCCTAGGGGGATCTGCTGATCCGATGGGGACTCGCCCTGAGAGTCACAGAGCTGGACGGGGGAGGCTGAGGTCAAGCCAGAATTAGGAACACCAGCCAGAAAAACTGAGACAGTGGCCAGGAATGGGGAGACAGAGGAGGGGAATACAAACACAGCGACGTTTGGGGGAAGGCACCTGGACTTGCCCAGATCCTCGACATTCAGGGCTGGGGCTGTGTGGCTGGGCCAGCGCGGTCTGCTGATGGTAATTTACTGAGTACATACGAGGTCCCAGGTGCTGAGCCATAGCTGTTCCGCATTTACGCATAACTCAACCACAGCTCAGCTGGGTCCTGCCGAGACACTGTAAATCAAAGGCCATTTCACAGATGCAACAAATCGAGGGCCCGGGATAAAGAGTAACTTGTTCGAGGTCAAGCAGAATGCATGATGTAATCCAAGGAAAGAGGTTAACACCCCCCTCAATAAATGTTTAGCTAGCATTAAAAAATAATGATGATAACAATCATAAAAGGTCAAGTAGAGAAGCCATGACGGGAATCCAAGTCTCTGTGACTCCTACGGCCAAGCTGACCCACAAGACCCTAAAATCTTCCCTCCCTAGCTGGGGCTGGTCTGCTTCAGGATGCGGGCTGCCTGGCGGGGAGCAGGGCAGGGGCAGGCAAGGACGGGCTGATGGCCCTGGTGGCTGTGCCGCGCCTGGAGGCCGGCTGTCCACTCCCCCGGGCTCCTCGGACCGGGTGGTAGGAGAGGAGAAGCAGACGGCGGCCACATACGGGGGGCTGGCCGCCCGCGCCACGTGGGCTACCGAACGCCATGACCACGTGACCATGTCAACAGTCATCGCTTCCCCCACGCCGCATGCCGGCCGGGGCTGCGGGTGGCGCGACAGGTCGGGAAATTAAGATTGAAAAGCACAGTGGAGGGAGCTCAGTGCTCCGGGAGCGAGCGACCGCCTCCCGCCTCCGTGGGAGGAAGAAGAGAAGTCACGCCCACGTGCTGAGCTGGGACACCTCCCGCCCCGCCCCCTCCTCCTCCACCATCGCCCCCCCCCCCCCGCCCCCGAAGCCTGGGGGTGGCGGAGCCCCCGCCATTCCCGGAGGCTCTTGACATATTAAAAAATAAAAGAAGGCCCCCCCAAAAACCTCAGCAGAGTCAAGGCACATCTCCAGTGAACATATTAACATTTTTAAAACCCTCAGGAAAAAAAAGGCAAAGCAATGTAATTATACTTTTCATAAGATAATTATGGGAGTTCTAAAATATTATCAATTCCGTGTTCCCTGTGGGCAGTGAGGTCCAGGTTTGGGACATAAATTTAAAGTTTGAGAATAAATGACTTCTTTCAGACCTGTTGGTGGATCTCTGAATATAATGGTGTAAAAAAAAGTCTTATTTGGAAGTCAGAAACCTAAATCGTGCGCGCGTGTATGTGTGTGTGTATGTGTGTGTGAGCATTCAGTATGCGCCAGGTAGAGCACACAAGAGAGCTTTGTAGGCAGCAACGCACTTGCACGTCAGCAACCTTAGGAGTAGGTGCTCTTAGCAACCCCACTTTCCAGATGGGGAAACTAAGACAAAAAGGGCCCGGAATGGCAGAGCTGGCTTTGGAGCTCAGGGCATCTGGCTGTAGGGCGTGTGTTTGTACTGCCAGGATGGCTGCATCTTTAAGTCTCCTGAGCAGGTGAGGCCGGGGCACACGGACCCCCTGGCGTCCCCCTCCACCAAAGCAACACTTAGGTCCCGCAGGTTAAAAATAGCCCCCCCCCCCCCCCCCAGCGTGGAACATTGTTTAGGCACGTCCAACAGCAGCGGGCCCTGGCACACCCACCTCCCCTCCTAGGCTGAACGGCTACCCAGTTCCTAGCCCTGGAGGGAGCGCATCCCAGACCCGGTGGGCTCACTCAGCAGAGCATGGGATTCTTGATCTCCGGGTTGTGAGTTTGAGCCCCACATTGGGTATAGAGACTACTTACTTAAATAAATAAACTTAAAAAAAAAAAAAAGTACCAGTCAGGGCTGTGACTGCCTCCCCAGCTTGGGGCCCACCCAGGGGGTCCCCACCTCCCATCACCACCCCCAGCTTTTGTCAGATGCCCAGCTCAACTACCTTCCCCAGAGAGTGCTTTCTCCCCTGATCATGTTCATTATCACCTTGTTTAATTTTCTCCACGATACTTACTGAAATCTAAAATTTCCCCATCTATTCAATTACCTCTTCGCATATTTATTGTCGGTCCCTGTCTAGCAGAATTTAAGCTCAAACATAAAAAAGCTACATCCCTAGCACCTAGTGGCTGGCGCATAGTAGCTTCTCAATAAATACATTGTTCAATAAAGGAAGGCTGAGGTCCCAACACCAGCAACATTTCTGGGGAGAAGGCAGGATGGTTATTCTATAAATTCACAACCCCCCCCAAAAAATGTTTTCCAGTAAGTTTTTAAGTTATTGTGTTGAAGCTTTAGAAGAACAGGAAGGAAGCGCACAGCCCTAGCATCTGATCATTGCAAACGTCTAGTCATTCTTGTAATGAACTTAAACTGTGGAAGGAACTATAGAGGGAAGAATTGAGGGGGAGAATTCCCCAACGGTGATGTTCCTAAACAGTACCCTGTGGGATTTTGTATTAACCTCAGAAGTTGGCCTTGAAAAGTCTGGATACAAGACGTCCCGTATGATCAAGGATAGGAGTCTTGTCTATGTGCCTTTCTGACTCGGAAGGGGACCTTATTAGCAATATGCAGCGTCTGTCTTTGAGGACTGCCAAGAATGACCTAAAGAGACCCATATTAGTTTAAACAGTGTATCTTCAAAGCCTTCTTTTGGTAATTAGCAGGAAAAAAAAAAGTTACCGTGTTGATACAACTATTGTTAAGACCTTGGCAAAAAGCCGTTAGAGCAAGCAGTATAGACACAGGAGTGGGTCTGCTTCGCACAGACTGAACCAGAAGCAGTCAGACCATGAGAAAGTGGCCAAGTAGAATGGACTTTTCCATTTGCACATTCCCCACCAAACAACAGCCTAGACCCTGGGCTCCTCCCCCGCCTACCAGCCATACAAACACGTCCTCCTCAGGCTGGCCCAGCCTAGACTTCTGTCCACATACCCGGCAGTGGGAGGTCACCAAAGAGAAGAGGGGAGGGAGGAGCTCCATTTTTTGCTGGCCTCGGAGGAGGTAGGGAAGGAAGCTTCTCTTCCCTGAACACCTAATGTGTACCAGGCTCTCTGGTTTTTATCCCCATAGCGATTACAAATCCCCGTTGTACAGATGAGAAAAGCAAGCTCAGAGAAGCCCCGTGACTTATCCAATGCACCCAGCAAAGGACCAGAGGGATTCAGGCCCATCAGGTGCCCCCGAGCTTTATCACGCTGACGCTGCAGGGCTGGGCGTGGGCAGGCGGGAGGGTGGGGGTTAGATCTCCCTTCTTGCTACGTGATTGTATGCATTTCCTATCTCTGCGAGAACAATTCCCACAAATTGAAGAGTTGAATGGTTTCAAACCACTCAATTCTGTTACTTCATAGTTCTGCAGGTCAGAAGTCCTAAAATGAACGGGTCTGTGTTCCCATGGGAGGTTCTAGGAGAGAATCTGTCTCTGCCTTTCTCTTATAAGGACCCTGTGATTACCTTGGCCTCTCCAGATAAACCAGGATACTTTCCCATCTCAAAATCCTTAATCTCACCCACAAAACCCTTTTTGCCACGAGGGAACATATTCACAGGTTCCAGGATTAGGATGTGCACGCCTTTGGAGGACCATTATTCCGTCTGCCACAATGACTTTGAACGTCCATCCACCCCGATCCCCGTCATGGAGGGGAGGGCAATATAATATCAGAAAAAGTACCTGCACCACAGAGAGAGTCAGACAAAGTGCTGATGTGCAGGCTAGAGGGGGAGCCTAATGGGGTCCTCACACAGTGTGTGCAACGGGCGAGGCGCTGTTCCAAGCTCTCGCTACGGTTAACCCACTGACCTATCAGAACGGCTCTATCACGTAGGCACTGTTCTTATCCCATTTTACAGATGAGGAAACTGAGGTGCAAAGCAGCCAAGGGACTTGCCCAACCCAGCTGATAAGTGGGTGGGCTGGGCTTCGAACCCAGGCCCAGAGTCCTTGGAGCTGGACCCTCGCCGAGGTGTCAACCCCCACCTGCGTAGAGTGTTGACTTTTACAACCGCTTCATGACATAACTCGGCTTCCATTTCTTGAGGGTTTATGATGTGCCAGGCTGTGGGGCTGTGCTAAGCCCTTTGAGTTCACTGTCTCACCCAATCCTCCCACAATCCTGGGGCACTGAGACCACTCCCTTTTGTAGTCATGCGATAATAACAAGAATAAAGACAAACTTGAGCTCCCGGACTTTAAAATCCAGGCTGTTACCGAGGTGCCTGGGTGGCTCAGTCAGTTAAGCATCCGACTTCGGCTCAGGTCATGATCTCGCGGTTTGTGAGTTCGAGCCCCGCGTCGGGCTCTGTGCTGACAGCTCGGAGCCTGGAGCCTCCTTCGGATTCTGTGTCTCCTTCTCTCCCTGCACCACCCCCCAACCCCGCTCACACTCTGTCTCTCTCAAAAATAAACATTAAAAAATATATATTAAAAAAAAATCCAGGCTGTCACCACCACAGTCCCCTGCTCCTGGGTGGCTTGCCAAGCGTCCGGACAGGACCCCCAGTCTGGTGGGTCTGCAGAGTCCTTGCCTCCCTCCACAGAGCACGCTCTGCCCTTCAGCAGTGGTCCAGGGGCGGGGGAGGCAGCGTCAGTAATGTATGACATCCGAGAGATAAAGCGTGTCCGTAAACGCTGCTGGCAGAAGTTCATCAATGGTGCATGGAGGTTTTATTTCCCAGCTCAGATGAAGGCAGCTCCTGCCTTGCCTTGGGCCAGCATAAAGAGTTGACCTGCTAAGGTTACATTTATCTCCAGAGACAGCCCCCCACAGCAGGTTGCTGGGGCTGGGAGTGCCACAGTGACATGGAAGCAGCGCCCCCCACCCCCACGCCCTCCTCCCCACCAAGCTCAGCTGAGCCCAGCTCAGGGTCATGTCGGTTTCCCACACTAGGTCCTACGCCACCCCTCTTATTGATTTAAATCTTGCTGACTCCAGCTTCTGGGGTGAAGCCCCATGGTTAGTCTCCACACGTGGCATTCAGGGGCAGAGACCTGGGCGTCCCCATCCAAGGCCACAGTTTACGAGTCACCCAGCTGGTCACTTTTTCCTTTAAAGGTTACTGACTTGAAACCCCTGTAATGGACGACAGCCAAGTTTGGAAATCAAAAAGCTGCTTTAAGTATAAGTCTCAGGAGGGAGTCGCCCGTGAAGGGGAAATCTGAACTTAGCACGACTCCTGGAGCATAGTAGGTGCTCATGAAAATATTTACCGAAGGAAGGGCCCAAGGGAGGGAAGGAGGGAAGGAGAGAGGAGGCTTAATTTCGGGGGTGATCATGTTTCCCGCTGAAAGAGACAGCGAAGCTGGCAGTTTTATTGTTCAATTGTTTCGTATGGATTTTGAGTAAAAAATAAATTGGCTTCTCTTAAAGGGGACAATCTTGAAAGCCTGGGAGACTGGTGGTGAATCATGCGTGAATGCCCTTGGCCTTCTTCCTGGCAGTGGGAACTCCTTGTTTGCAGCCAGGAGGTCCTAGAGCTCAGTGGGGGTGAGAATGACCCCCTGACTGCCTTCCCCCAGGCCTGGCCTGGGGTCCCAGGGGAGGAAGGCAGTATCCCAGAGGAGCCCCCATATCCCCTCCTGCTGCTCACTGTTTGCACATAACTCCCCTGAATGGGGGGCCTCTGTTAGGTTCATGGCCCTTCTGTCTGTGGGATCTGCCCTGAGACCTGGCACCCGCTGCCTCCTGCTAGTTCTGGTATCTTGGGCAAGTCTCCTCCTCATCTGTAAAATGGGTCTAAGAAAACCTCCCCTCCCAGGACTGCTGTGAGGCTTGGGTGAGATGTACGCGGCACATGCAATGCAGAGCCTGCCTCAAATTAAGCTCCATCAGCGTCCAAAGCAGGGAGTTAAACGGCTCTCAAAGGGATGAAGGTGCCCTTCTTCCCCAAGGAGAGACTAAGAGGCAGAAGTTGTCACAAAACAAAATTCAACGCATTATGTTTAAAGTCCTAATCGGCTTTATTTGGTGATTCACGAATAGGGTGGCATCCCATCCAGCAGGTAGAAAGGAGCCCTGAAGAGCTGCGCGGGAGGGCGGACTTTAACAGGCAGAAGGACATGGGGCAAGGAAGTTATTCTAGCAAAGAGCTGAAGGTCACCCTCCTTCGGGGGACCACTGGGGTCCATCGGGCAGGTTACCCACTAGTGCTGACCGGGAAATTCAGAATAACGAGTTAGGGATACATTCCCGGGAGACACTGAAACAACAGTTGGGTTAGGTATAAAGTCTTGATTTGGCGTTGGGGCTTAGCACAAGGGACTCCATTTTGGGTCCTGTGTCTCTTTTTTAACACAGTCAAGGGATGGAACTTAGGGCATGCCCAGAGAAACTGGCTCCACTTGAAAATGGGCAGAGGGAAGCCTTTCCCATAAAGACCCACTTGTCTTTTTCGAGGCAGGGAGGTCAAAAGTCAGCCTAAGAGAGGGCAAAGGGTATTAAGGAGAAACCCAGAAACCAGTCAGGACTCTTTCCGTTGTACTTGAAAGAAACCAACTGAACACGGTTTGGTTGATGAAGGGGAAGGTGTTGGCTCATGTAGCTCGAAGTCCGGCTTCAGGCATGGCTGTATCCAGACACCAAAGGACGGTGTCGGAAACCCGTGCGTCCGCACTGCTGTCGCACTCCGGCAACTTCTCCGCTCTAGATGTGGCTTTCTCTCCGCCTGATGGGCAGCCCCAGTGGCAAGAGAGCCCCTTTTCCCACAGGCCCAGCCAAAGGCCCACAACCGGCTTTCATTGACCTGCCTCAGGTCACATGCCCGTCCCCGAACCAGTCACTGCAGCCAGGATGGCCGGCCACGAGTATGGGTCACTCGTCCGCTCTTCAGGCTGGAAGATCGCATCGGCCCCACCTGGACCAGTAGGATTTAGAGTGAAAAGGACGAGTTCCCAAAGGAAGATGAGGGCGCTGTTCCAGAAGGTGGAGAAATGGCTGCTGGGCAGGCAACAGTGGCAGAAGGCCTTGTGGGGCTGCAGCCGGGACGGTTTGCTTGGCCCTGACTCACTCTCGCCACGGCCTGCTTTCATTTCCATCTCCAGCTCCGTGGAACATCAGACTCTGAGCGGGGGATCCAAGCTTCTGGTCCACGTGTGGGGGAGAGCACATCAGCCTCCCATTCCGTGCCGTGAAGACGAGCTCCCCGTTGCCCACCACACAGCCGATGGCCATCAGCCATCAATTCAGTGCTTGTCAGCCCCGGCCCCGTTCATCATCTCGGGCGCCCTGGCTTCACCCGGCTCAGCTCCGGGATCGTCCTGCCTTTGTCCTCTCCTTCAGACTCAAGCTGGTTCCTCAGACCTGACGACGTTTGACCTTGGCGTTCTCTAAAACGTGACCTGGATGCGCCCTCATGGCACTTCCCGACCACCTGGGAAGTCGTGTCTCCCAAATACGCACTGAGCCCCAGGGCTACCAAATAACGACACCCTCACCCACTCCCAAAGGAGGAATGGCCCCCTGTGAGATAATAGAAAATATACATAGTGGTCTTGGGCGCCTGGGTGGCTCAGCTGGTTAAGCGTCCAACCTCAGCTGGGGTCATGATCTCACCGCTCGTGAGTTCGAGCCCCCCACCAGGCTCTACACTGATGATGCAGAGCCTGCTTGGGATTCTCTCTCTCTCTCCCTGCCCCTTCCCCATTTGCACCTGCTCGCTTTCTCTCTCTCTCTCAAAATAAATAAACTTTAAAAATAAGAAAGAAAAGAAAAAAAATATATTGTTCTCTGCCCCAGCTCCTGACACGGAATTCTTAAAACCCTTGGGGAATTTCCTGTGACAAAGGACAACAAAGGTGCCCTTTGTTATGTTAATGAGGCGGCTTGGGGGCCTCACCTCAAGATGGGGATTGGCTGCCAGGAGAATCAACCGTGTGATTAGGGGGCTGGAATTTCCGGTCACAGCCCCTGGCTTCCTGGGAGCTGAGAGGGGGCTGGAGG
The DNA here is from genome assembly GCF_022837055.1 of Prionailurus viverrinus. Taxonomy (NCBI): domain Eukaryota; kingdom Metazoa; phylum Chordata; class Mammalia; order Carnivora; family Felidae; genus Prionailurus; species Prionailurus viverrinus. The sequence continues at coordinate 20,572,707 of NC_062576.1, read as the reverse complement.
TTGAATCAATCGCCAGTGGCCAATGATTTAATCAATTGCGGCCCTGTAACTAAGCTTCTGTTAAAAACCAAAAGGACTGGCTGAGAGAGCTTCCAGGTTGGTGGCCACGTGGGGATTGGGGGATCCTGGCACACCCTTTCCCCACGCCTGGCCCGATGCATCCTTCCATCTGGCCAGCCCCGAGTTATTCCATCCTTTTAAATCGCAAAGCCTTAACCTGTGGGGTCTGATGCTGTCTCTGAAGAGGTGTCCCAAGAATTGCTTGTTGGGGGTACGGGGCCCTACCCTCCACACACACACACACACACACTGAAATTGGTGCTCAGAACCTATCCTAGACCTTGGTGACCTAAGAATTAGTTCAGGCGTTCCGAGACCCCAGAAAACAGACTGACACAGAGACGGCTCTGAGCACTTTTGCCTTTTTCCATTTGCTGCTTGAAACATCCTCGCCCAATTATAGAAATGTTTCTGACAGGCTTAGGTGTGCGTTTCCGGAATGCTGGCTGACGGAAAAAATAAACCCCAAGACTTCAGCGGCTCACTGCAAGCAGAACTTTTTTCTCTCTCAAATGCAACAGCCTGATGTGGGTGTTCCCGGCCACTGGTGACACTCTCCTCGGGGAGTCAGCCCAGGCTCCTTCCACCTTGTGGCTCCTTCCATTCTGTGACTCCCCCGTCCCCTAGGTCCCCAGACCCTTCCGCGTCCACCCGGACGGGGAGCTTGTCCTGTGTCCTAGAGGTCCCAGTCCCAAAGTGACCGTGCACAGGGCCACTCACATTCCACTGGTGACTCTAGTCACATGACTGCACCTGGGCATGCGGGGGACTTGGAAAGGGGGCAGCTGCCATGTCAGTCCCCACACCAGGGAACACACGTTTCTGCTGGGTATCTGGCCATCTCTGCCCCGGCATAATCTTACCATTTTATCATTAGTCACTAACCACAGGTAAATTGCTTTTTAAACTGATTTACACTGTGTGTGTTAACATCCACCTTTCAGTTCCTCAGTTATGATCACTGTGTTAACCAACAACGTGCGGCCTGCAGCGAACCAGGGCACTGCCGATTTCCACTGGCCGCAAGCCCTGGGGTTCGTCGTGGCTGGAGCGTGAGGCACGCCCACAGGAAAGGGTTCTCGCAGGGGAGCCGGGTCACAAGGGATTTAGATTTTGCATGGCACACGGAGGCTTCATTTCACATAAGTCAGCGTCCGAAATATGCCTTTAAACGCCCCCAAATGCGGTCTCCTCCTTAGAAAGTCTGGTAGAAAGTGGCGTTTTGAGGGTACTTAAACACACTGTGCTGTGAGTGATCAATTGCGTGTCCGCGTGCGACGCTCCCCCAGTGCCGAGCGCCTCGCAGGCATTCCCGGAATGTGTCAGGCAGTGGAGATCGAGGTCTATGTCTGGCCAGGCTTTGGACGGCCACCTAGCACAGCAGCAGGAAGATGCAGGGACTGGGAAGCCACTCTCTGGGTCCCCGGATCTGCCTCTTACTCAGTCTCTGACCTTGAACGCATTACTTAACCATGCTGAGCTTCCGGTCCCCTCATCTGAAACACTGGATTAACCATATAACCCTCCCAGGAGTGTTGTGATCACCTCATGCCTTTAAAGTGCTCGGCACGTTGCCTGGCGCGCAGAGGCATCCGGTTAACTATCAGCTGTCACTGAGTCGCGACTTACGGAAAAGTCATGCCCACTAATTTACCATCACCTGGCTTTGGAACGTGTTGGTTCGGGACCCGTTAAAGGGTGTGCCTTTGGGGAGCACGGGGAAGACTGGTTTTTGAAGTCCTGGAGGGAGAAAGGCCACGGAGCACGGGAGGCTGGCTGCAGCCTCCTCCGAGGGGTCCCAACACCCAGCAGTGGGGGACGGCGGCCGGCCACAGGGACGCCGGTACCAGCCTGTGCATGAGGACAGCGCAGGGACAACGCCCTGCAGGAGAGGAACCATAGTAACATATGCAACGGCACCAGCCCCTTCTGACCACACGCGTGCGTGCAGGAGTGTGCATGATTGTGCACACTGCAAGCACCATCGTCCCGGCTCCATTTCTGGGTACTTTTGCACAGGCGATCACTGGATGGGTGGGCAAATATTTATGGAAACTGGAAACAACCCAGATATCCAACAACAGGGGATCCATTATACAATAAATGGGAAGCCGGCAGCATTATGCCCCCGTTAAAAACGAGGAGACGGATCGCTATTCATTGAGCTGGGAAAACATTCCCGATCCAGCATTTAGTGGAAAGTCAGATGGAAATAAGCTTCCCGATTAAGAAAGCACATAGCCTCTGCCATGTACCGAGAACTATGACAAGGACTTTACATATATTAATTCATTTTAAGCCCCCACACCAACCCAAGACCAGAAGCTGCATGGCGATAATGCCTACAAGTGAAAAGCAAGGTCTGGGTCCCCAATGGCATCTTTGAGCTGTGTGCTAGTCCCAGAATGTCTCCATGGTGTTTTTGTTACAAGCAAACAAACAAACAAACCCCACTCTCCCTAAGCCAGCGTTAGTGAGGTTTTCTGTCCACGGCAGCCAGACACAATCCTAATTCATACAATTTGTAAATGGCAAGGAGGGGACCTAACCGCGCCTGCAAAGGTCGGGTGTGCAGAGCCAAAAGCGCCAAAGATGTGAGAAGAGCAGGCTTTTCCCAGGGCTGCACTGATCCGGTGGAATCTTCTACAGACATCTGATCCCTGCTCGGCGCCTAGCACAAACACCTGTCTTGACCATTGCTGGCTCCAGCTGGGCCAGCTGCCCTGCCTCCCGGAGGAGACCCAGGCCACTCCCCAGGGTCATTCCTTCCTGAGCTCACGGCTCAGTCAGGTTCACGGCCAGAAAGACACTTTCCGTCTCTTCTGCTCATTGCAATGCAGTCACGTCAGTGCAGCCCACAGGACCTGAATGCAATTTTCTCATTGAATTATGCTAAATCCTTCGGGGAAGGCGGCGAAATTATTTAAAACCTATAAAAACTAAAGCAACATTCTGGCTCTATATTTTAACTTTCTGATCATTATTTAGAGTTAACCTTTTCTGCTGCTAAATCACAAACCCATTTTGCTGTATGCCAGGCAGCATGGGCCATAAGGCATGGGGAAAAAAAAAAAAAAACCCGGCAAAGAGTATACCTGGGGATTGCTTCCTGGGCTCAGGCAGATAATAGAAATCGAGGTGGCATTTTGCTCTTAGAAATCAGAAGTATCAGGAGGTGATTCATTGAAGCAGCAGAAAAATGAATTGTAGCTGCGTTGTTATAAATATTAGAGCAATAGATTAGGGCTGAGGTGTGTTTGTGTGGAATAATGCGCTGACTGGCAAGATGAGAATTCACAGAGCAGGCAGATGAGGGACCGAATCCTGTGCCTGGGATCTCAGGAAATTATTTATTCCCTCTGCGCCTCAATCCCCCATATATAAAATGACATATGCATATATATATATATATATATATATATATATATATATATATACACACACACATATATACATATATATATGTGTGTATATACACACATATACATATATATATGTGTATATACACACATATATATATGTATATATATACGTATATGTATACACACACACGTACACAAATATAACCCATTCAATTAGGAAGTGAGTCCTATTTTTTACTGTTGTTTTTTTAAGTGGACAAAACGAAGCACAGGAAAGTCCAGTGTCTTACAATCAGAAGCAACAAAGCCAAGGTCGGATTTCAGGCTGGTGGCTGCAGGGGCAGACTGCCCTGCAGAGTAAATACGATAACAAATATATATTGCTAAAGACAGTACTGGGCAGAGAGCAGGTGCTCGATAAATGCTGGATGAATAACTTGTATCGTTTTGTACTTATAATCAAACACGTACAGTTTGCATAAATAAGTTGGGCCAGTAACGGTATCAATAGATCAGTCTAATTCCCATTTATCATTTTTCCAGAGCACCTACAACAAAATGCCACCATCAGTTGAATGCCCCCTATTTGACGCCCTTAGAGCGCCCCCTATGCTTCCTCCGTGGCATTTCCGTGCAGTTGATTATTCACGTGATTAGCTGGTCCGTATGCAACTTCCGGTCTAGCCCCACGGGCTGCACAGTGACACGACTGGGTGTCTCCTGCTCCCATCCCCAGCATCCAGCACGGCCCCCGGCGTGAAGTATTCATCCAGTCAGCAATGTCCACCGTGTGTTTACCCTGTGCCGGCCTGTGTTCCGGGCACTGAAATCAAAGCCCCCGCCCTCTCCATTCCAGCAAGGGCACCCGGACGGTACGTAAGCAAACTAGGAAGTACTTGGTATATCGGTGCTGCCTTAGTCTGTCTGGGCTGCTACCAGAAAATATCCTTGGCTTAGTGGCTTTAAATGGCAAACATTTATTTCTCAGGGTTCTGGAGGCGGGGACGTCCAAGATCAAGGTGCCAGGCAGGTCTGGGGTCCAATGAGACCCCTCTGCCTGGTTTGCAGATGACCGTCTTCTCAGTGTATGAGACAGAGAGGTCCTGTGTCCCCTCCTCTTTTTATAAGGGCACTAATCCCACCATGAGGCCCCCACCCTCACGGCCTAATGACTTCCCAAAGTCCGCACACTGAAGGTGAATACTTCAACACATAAATCGGTGGGGACCTGACATTCAGTTATAACAAGGGGGTGAGTGTGGGGAGAACCACATAGCAAGGGAAACTGGGATGGGGAAGGGGCATTAACTCACGTAGTGCTCAGAGAAGTTCTCTAAAGGTAAGAAGGCCTGATGGAGCAGATGGGTGGGACAGGTCACGAAAATATCTGCAGAAAGAGCTTCTCGGGCGGAGGCAAACGGCACCTGCAAAGGCCCTGAGGTGGAAACGTGCTTGGATAGTCCAAGGCCGGCGTTGCTAGAGTGGGGTAGGTCTGGCGCGAGGAGTGAAGGAGGTGAGGTCAGAGGGCACGGACGGGGCCAGCAGGCAGATGGATGATCATCTGAAACACCTGAGAAGAGACAAGAGACGGTACCTGGGTCGTTCTTTTTCCCGTTCACAGACACACATCAAGTGACTGACACGACACACAGGGCCGGCCAGCTCGGGGACACTGACGAGCTCGGAGCAACTAGCACAAAATCTCAGAGTCTCCGGCCTAAAGAAGAGGGACGGGGCTTGGCCACAGTCTCCCGGTATCCGAAGGGCTGTCACGGCATCGCTTCGGGAACATCCCGGAGTCCAGGCTGGCACCAGGGGCTCACTCTTCCACGAGGGCAGAAGAAACGGACAAAAATTCAAGCGCTCTGACAGCCAGATTTCTTCTTCTGGGAAGGTGTGGTAGACGTACTCTCCCTTTTCTTTCCGGCAAAGCCCAGGTCAAATCTCTGGGTACGGCACAAACAACAAACCTAAGAGACCGCAAGGTGGGGGACAGAGAAGCCAGGCGACTTGGGACCCAAAGGAGACGGTGGGTCTCCCTTCCCCCGACAGAACCTCAGACGTGGAACCGGAGAAAGCGGCAATCGGGAAACACCAACCATCACAGACGAAAACCAGAACTGACAAAAGCCTGAGCTCTGGAGCTGAAGGACGAGGGAAGCCACGGCCCAGCGCAACGGGCAACTTTTAGGCAGTGACCGTGTTGCCCAGGGGAACGCCACAGAACAGAAACCCGGGGCCCCCCCACCACGCACGCCGGCAAATCCCGAAGGGAGAGCCTGTCTTTCCATGCTTGTGAGGCTGTGACCGGACGCCCCGAGCCTCACACTGGGGTGACATCGGAGCAGTGAGAACGGGGAACAAATAAACTGCAAGGGGGACCTCCGTAGTCTATTGGTTTTCTAAAATACCACCGTGGAAAGCGAAGCATATTCGTCAGGCACAGCATCTGTGCCTAAATTCAACTCGTTACAATAGAAGCGAGGTGACTGCACAACAAAAACAAAATCGCTGATCCTCAACAGCAGAAAAGAACCCAGGGATCCCAAGCAATCGGGGGGGGGGGGGGGGGGGGCCAGGGTGATTGGTTCAGGGATGTTCCTGCGGGCCACACCATCCGGGACCAGGCCAAAGACTTTCATTCCAACTGTGGGGCAAGAAGGATTTTATGCTACTCCGAGGAAGGAAAGTCGGTCTAAGAATGGAACCAACATGGAGAAAGCAGAGCTCAGTGATGAAGAGAGACTGAATCCAAGTAACATCCTTTAGGACCTGGATCAAGCCATACCTGCAGCCATTCTTTGTCTCCTCTGTTACCTGAGCCAACAAGGTCCCTTTACATTTAAGCTGCTTTGGTTTGCTTCCTGCCCCTGGCAACCAAGAGTCTTAAATGACAGAAATGGGTGTTATACGAGCTGCTTGCTCACTGTAGGTGTCCAAGCAGAGCTGGAATGGTAGTCTGTGTAGGAAGTGACAGCAGGATCCCAGTCTGAACAGGAAGCTGTACAACAGATTCCCTCTGAGGTGCATTCTCGTTCTCGGAGATAACCTTCCAGGACCTTCTTGGTGAGGTTTTAGGACGCTTCGTTAAGTAGTTAGGCAGGATGCCAAAATTTCCCAGAAGGATGAATCACCCCAGTGAGGCCCTTCTCTCAGGTCCTGCCTGGTGACTCCTCATCGTGGGCTGCAATGCCCTGTATGACCTGGCCACTGCTCAGCAATCTGACCTCACCTCAACCCACTCTCCCTGACACTCCCTCTCCTGCTGTTCACTCCATAAATAGAACAAGCCACATTCCTACCTCAGGGCCTTTGCACTTACTGTTTCCTCACCCGAAATGCTCCTCCTCCAGACCTTTCTGTGGCTGGTTCCCCTTCAGCTCAGCCAGGAAGAGGCCCCCTCCTCAGAGAGGCTCTGTCATCCCTGATTGCCGTATCTGAATCGCCCACCTCTGCCCGTGGGCCAAGCCCTCTCTGGACCCTGACCAGGTCTTATTTATTTCACAGCACTTTTACAGTCTGGAGGTACCTGAAATTCCTCTTGTTAATTACCTACATCTCCCTGACAGAATATCATCTCCAGACGAGCTAGGACTTCATCTGTTGTGTTCACTGCTACGTCCTTGGAGTGCTGATTAGTGCCCGGTGGAAGAAAGAAAGTAAAGAAAGAAGAAATGGAGAAAGAAGAAAAGACACGGTACAGATGCCAAGAGCCGGGACCGGGAACTGCTGTCCACGAGGCCTTTCCGTCCCCTGGGGACCCTCTAGGCCAAGTCCAGTGGTTCTGAGGTCCCCCGGACCTCAAGCAGGGAACCAGCTCGAGCAAGCACACGTGACTGACACGTCCCCATTCCCTGCCCCATTTCCCCACCGCCTCATTTCTGCTTCCTGGAATCAGCTCCTAAACGGAGTCACCGCGCCCAAATCTTCGTCTCGGGTGCTGCGTTCAAGGGCACCTAAATGCAGACAGACTCTTGGCCAGAGCCAGGCAAAGACACGTGTGGAAGTGTCCACCACGGCCTTGCTCATGGTCACGTGGGTGGGAGCTAACACAGGGGCCCAGCCGTAGGGGAACAGATTCTAAGAAGGAGTCAGAGGTCGTGAGATGAAGGAGAGGTCGCCTGGGAAGGTTTCTGATACATAAGGTTGAGGGGAAGCAGAATGTGATGTTGCCTCTGTAATGAGAAAAGAAAACACACCAACGTAAAAACCAGCGTCATATATTACTCCAAAATACACACTTACTTAAGAACACATTCAAATCGCATTAGAGCAGCTGCCTCTGGGGGAGCAGTGTCAGGGGATGAGAGGTGGGAGATGAAGGAACATCAGCTGCCCGGACCAGTGACGCCAGCCCGACACAAACGGGAAGTGGGGTTCGTTCATTCACCTCGGTCCCAACCGAGACCCAAAAGTACGAATAAAAACGGGGGGCGCCTGGGTGGCTCAGTCGGTTGGGCATCTGACCCTTGATTTCAGCTCAGGTCATGATCCCAGGGTTGTGGCATCGAGCCCCGTGCCAGGCTCTACGCAGGGTGTGCAGTCTGCTTAAGATTCTCTCTCTCTGCCTCTCCCTCTGCCCCTCGCCCCACGTCTCCCTCAAAAACAAAAAAATAATCATAATGATAACCCAAATCCAGCTTCTCTTCGCCTAAATGGCTTCCACTGACCCTTTGTATCTCAGAGCATGGTCTGCCTGACTCAGACAGAACCCCCATTCCGTGCGCCCCACAGTCTCCAGTGCTCCTGTGCCAAGTGCCATTCCCGTGTATTCCTGTCGCTTCCTGGCCCACGTCCGACTCCCCCATTCTGCTCTGGCTCTCAGAGGGCAGCAAATACATGTCCTCTCTCCCTTCTCCCTTCTCTCCCTGCCACCGCACCCTCCCCCCACCCCTGCTCCTATCCCAACACCTGAAGCAGCATCTGGTGCTCTGCGGATCGCAGGCTGCATGGCTGAGTGAGCCAAGGCGTCCACGAGAAATCCGGTCATCAGAGCCATACGTACGCACGCGACAGAGTCACGCTGGCTTGTGCCACACAGATCGAACCACACCTACACCCAGAAAGCGTGTCACAGAGCTGTGCCACACAACACACGCCAACAACATGGAAACACACATCACGTGTGCCTGGATGTGCACGCAGGCAGGGACCCGCGCCCCACAAAGGCCCTGGGCACTGGCTTCCGTTCACCGTCAACTAACTACAGCCTGACCCTCCTCCTCCATCTCGTGGCCCTTCCCAGGGGTGCCTGCCTGCACCCCTCCCTGGGCAACAGGAACCCCCCACTTCCAAAGGCAAACTTCTTTTTCTATCCCCTGGCTTTTCCCTTTTAAAATGTCTTCTCCAGGAGAGGCTGGGTGGTTCAGTCAGTTGAGCGTCCAACTTCGTGGCTCAGGTCATGATCTTGCGGTTCGTGGGTTTGAGCCCTGTGTTGGGCTCTGTGCTGACGGCTCAGAGCCTGGAGCCTGCTTCGGATTCTGTGTCTCCCTCTCTCTCTGCCCCTCCCCTGCTCACATTCTCTCTCTCTCTCTCTCTCTCTCTCAAAAATAAATAAATTAAAAAAAAATTTCTTTTAATGTCCTCTCCAGCTCCGGCCCACTCCCAGGTTTGCTCTGGAAGCCCCATACGTCCCCCCTGAGGACGTACATGCCCACGAGGCCCCCAGCTTAGCTGGCAGAAGGAGTCCAGCTGCCCCCGGACCATCCACCTCCCCTTCAAGGCCCAGCCCGTGAGTCCCAACAGGGACTTTGGCAGGATAAACAGACAAAAGGCAGACCGTTCTGCCATGTCGGGAAATAAAAACAAAGGGCGCAGTCAAGGAAGGGAAAGCGGGCAACGCGGGAGGCGTTTGGAGGAGGGTTTTCACGAAAGCCACGGTCCAGAGATCGCACGGTTATTGGAGGCTTGTTAGAGCCCACGCCATGAACAGCAGGTGCCAAGGAGGCTGGAGCTGACCTGCACGGGGCCTGAAAACGCAAAGACAACTCCGTGAACATTCGTGTTCCGAGAGATCAGACTCGAGCAAGGCAGAAGCCTGCGGATACGCGTGGACCTGGTCATCAACGCTAAAGAAGCCTCAGCCATGACAAGGAGAGGGCTTTCGCGTCTACCTCACTTGATCTTCAACTCTGTGTGACGGGATCAGGGACATTTATTCACTTGCCAGAGGACACGCAGCTGGCAGGAAGCAGGTGCCGGCTCGGAAAGCAGACCTTTGATTCATTCGTTCGTTCGTTCTTTTGTTCTTCTAGTCCTCGCTGAGCACCTGCTCTGTGCCAGGCTCTGTGCTGGGCTCAGAGAACAGAATATTGAACAAACACAATCGTCCCCCGTGATCTAAATGAGGATGCTGGTTTTTTTGAAGAATTGGAAATACGTGGAATGGCTTATTGGAATTTAGTAGAAAGACCTGATGGTATTTGGGCATTGAATGTATATGCAGGGGACAGGTATGTAGTGAAAACGGGGAGGGGGGAATCTGAATGGTCATTGTTGTTGTTCGCAAACATGTAACGCTTACTGTATCAGGTGCTGGTCTGTGTTAATTCGTGTACTTAGTTAATTTACTCTCAGAAAGCCTCCTGGCCCCGACCTCTGTTTTGCCCATACACAGAAGAGAAAAGTAGGGCTTGGGGCTGGGAACCTTGCCCAAGGCCACCCACTGCCGAGTGCCGTGACTGCAGAAACTACATACCACACGGCCACGGACAACATTACTCTCCGAGAACTTCTCTTTCCCGACCCCAGATCCCTGTCTACCCCAGATAGGCTGAAAAGGAAGGCAGGCGAGTGGGAATTGTCCTTGCCTGTTTTTTCTGCTCCGGCCAAGTGTCCGAGAGGTCCCAGGATCCAGGAGACCCGGGGTTGTCCTCGATCTGGCCCGAGTGCAGACCACCACGGTCTTAGCTAACTGCTCGAGGGGATGGATGGCTGCTTCTGGACCGGGCAAAGGGGAAGGTCCTGGGGAAGCTCCAGAGTGCTAAGGTACTTACCCCTGGGACTAAAATCGTCACCAGGAGTTACAGACAGCAACAATTCCTTTACTTATTTCCAACGCTGCTTTCTCCATCCAACCCCACTCACAGTGACATTCGCTCCAAGTACTGTCCTGAGATCTTGCCAGAAATGCAGGACCCAGGCCCCACCCCAGATGTACTCAAGTGGAATCTGCATTTTCAACAAGATCCCCAGGTGACTGCACATCGCAGTTCGAGAAACACTGGCCCAGGCCACACTTTGGACCTCAGGCTCAGCCCAGGGATCTGACACCATCCCAAGAGAAACCCCATCTTACTATTCATGAGCCTTACTCTGCCTGAATATTCAAACCATTTCCCCAATACACCATTCAAACATACTCCCGTGGAATGCATCAGTATTTTTTTTTTTTATGTTTCCTATTGGGGCCACCAAAGCAATTCCTAATATCCAACAGGGCGAAAGACAGAGAGCCTTCAAGGAGGAGGGAGTGGCTTTCAGTGATATGAAACCAAGGTCCAGTGAATGCTGAACTGTGCCCGTTGGACTTTCCAACAGATGGTCACCCGTGATCTTTTTTTTTTTTTAATTTTTTTTTTCAACGTTTATTTATTTTTGGGACAGAGAGAGACAGAGCATGAACGGGGAGGGGCAGAGAGAGAGGGAGACACAGGATCAGAAACAGGCTCCAGGCTCTGAGCCATCAGCCCTGAGCCTGACGCGGGGCTCGAACTCCCGGACCGCGAGATCGTGACCTGGCTGAAGTCGGACGCTCAACCGACTGCGCCACCCAGGCGCCCCGGTCACCCGTGATCTTTGAAAGAGAAGCAAGATGGCCGAGACAGGAAGCAGACAGACCGGCGTGGGAACAAAACAGAGTGCACGTAGACCCCTTTTCCAGAAGTAGCAGAGTTGAAGGGAGAAGTGGTGAGAGGGTGGTTTGAGACCTCTTTGCGTTGTTTTTTTTTATTATTCCTTATGGTTTTTTTTTTTTAAGATAGAGAGACTGGAGGATCCCCGAGAGAAGACTGGACAAGCCCTATGAAGATCAATGTGGCTCCAGCCAGAAGTACCATAAGGGCATGTGATCAGGGACCACGCAATTCTGCCTCTGGGAATGTACCGGACAGATATGCTTCCACGTGTGAGAAATAATGTGTGCAGCCTCCTCTGAAGTTTTAGAAGACTGGACAACCCAAGCGTCTGTCTCGCTAGGGCCGGCAGGGGACTGGTGACATCATGTAGGGAAATCCATCCAAGGTAATGCCATATGGCTCTAAAAGAGCTGGGGAACCTCTTCGTATGTGGATACGAAGTGATTTGCAAGACACGCGAGGTGAAATACACAGGAAGATACCCAACAGTGTGCAGTGGGACCAACACGCATGTGGAATTGTTTGTGTGCCTAAGATTCTCTGAAGCCATCCACAGGAACTAGCAAGTTGGGGCACCGCCTGGAGGGAAACTGGGTTGCAATGATGGGGTAGGAGGGAGACTCAGACTTTTGAACCTTCTTCTTCCGTCGCTTGTATCAATCAACTCTTGCTGTAAAGTCAAAGACTGCCACATCTCGGGCTGGACTTTGCTGAGCTTGGCTGTGGGCTATGGGTTGGATCTGGGTGGGGGGCCTGGGGACGGCTGAAGAGCAGAAGGAAAAAAGGCAGCCGGTGCAGAGTCACTCCTGAGACATACACTCAGAACTGTCCTGCTGTCACTTCTGCCGAAGTGAGCCCCAAAGTCAAAGGGCAGAGATGCACACTCCAGCCCAAGAGCCCCGGAGGTGCCTGGCCAAGGGCATGGGCATAGGAAGGGGTCTCCCGGAAATAGGTTACTCATCTGAAAATACAAATTACTTAAACGAAAAAGCTGACACACAGGCAGAGGCACACCCACGCATGTGCACTCTGGTAACCAACGAGGAGGAACCGACAGAGAGAGTGGGAGAGACTGACCATATCCAGGAAGAGATCCCCCAGGAGCAGAGGCCTGGGAGGGGGAGGGGATGGATCCAGAGCCCGGCTGGAGAGCCTAGGACATCTCAAAGGACACCATGCGGAAGAAAGCATGAAAGAATGGGTACGGACACAGGTAAACTAATTTTCCACGCAGCAGCCAGCACGGCCTTTTAGAAAGATAAACTAGATGATGTGACCTTCCTGCTCAAAACCCTCCACTGCCCTTAGAGACAGTCCAGAGTCCTCGTGACAGCCTTCAAGGCACAGCGGGATCTGCCCCGGCCCCTCCGATCCCTTCTCTCCCACTCTCCTCACTGACTGTGTTCCAGTCACATGATCACGCTTTATTCCAGCCCCAGGGTCTTTGCACTTGCTGCTTCCTCCTTCAGAACGCCCTTCCCCAGCTCTCCCCAAGACTGGTGTTCGGCACTCACCCCCACAGTCACAGCTCTGTACATGGCCCTCCCAAGAGTGAGCACGCGCGTGTGCACAACCGGGCACATCTATCTCACTTCTTTGTTCCATTGTCTTCCCAGCGCTCCTCGCTGCCGGAGTCACCGTGCTCACGAGTTCACTTGATCGCTGGTTTCTCATGGCTCCCTCTGTTCACACGCAAGCCCCATGGGGTGAAGGTCTTTGCCTTACTCGTCACTGAGCATCAGGCACAGGGCCTGGAACACAGTAGGTGCTCAATTAAAAACATAAATAAGCGCAAACGAATGAAAAGAGGTAGGAGGTTGAAAGACTTTTCTTCTGGCAGTTTCTATCATCTCTAGGAACTGGGAGAAAAGATCATTTGTTAGAGGGAGGGGGTGATGTCTGTTTTGGGGAATGGGGTGGGGGGGGCGGTTAAAGAGCTCAGTGGAGTTCCCAGGAAACACGGAGAATACAGCTGAGGCTGGAGCACTATAGCAACATCGTTCTAAGACCTTCTTCGGTGCGTTCTTTGCCTGCACAACGGCAAATAAGAGGGAAAGGTGTAGGTCCCGTGGTCAGGTCTCCAGGAGGCCATGTGGTAGACAGATTGCTGTAATGGCCCCAGTTATTCCTGCCTCCTTTTATCCATGCCCTTTGGCAATGCCCTCCCACCGGAATCTGGGACTGACCATTGGACTTGCTTCAGCCAGTAGGATTCCAGCAAACTCAGTGCAAGCTGAGAGTTTTTGAAACTCCTTGTGCATTTCGATTCCCTCTCTTGCGGCTCTCCTGCCAGGAGGACACGTCCAGCCCGGCTAAGGCCATCCTAGATTGGCCAGCGCTCAGCTGATCCACCGGCTACCCGGACACATGTGAGCGGCCACCCCAGCCCAGAACAGCCAACTTACCCAACTGACCCGTAGACTCATGAGGAACCAGAAAGGGTTGCTGTTTTAAGTCACTAGCTTTGTGCTGGTTTGTTGCCCAGCACTATGATGATGTAACTGATAGAGGGCGTAACGTACGGACAAGGACAGGGGAGTAAGTAAGGCGACTGGCAAGCGAGTGGATGCCTCCAGTTCTGTTTCGATCATATCACTCAGAGAAGGTCACCCAAAGGGTTGGGAAACGTTGGCCCCAAGTGCCCTGGGCTGGCGGAAAGCTCTGTGGATGCTGAGTTCAGCTCTGGAAGATTTTCCCACGTGTTACCCACAAACCCCAGGTCTGGCTGGTAGGTGAACAGAGGACGAAGCAGAATGTGACGTAGGAGGACAGTTCAGCCATCAGCCCATCTAATCCCGGCAGCAACCCCAGGTGGTGGGTGTTTTGTCCCCGTTGAGCAGATGGGGAAACTGAGGCTCAGAAAGAGGTAGTGCCTGTCTGGAGTCACACGGCTGGTGAGGCGACAGGGAGGCATTGGCCATTCCAGATCCTTCAGACCGCATGGCCCAGGCTGCCTCCACCCTCCAGGCTCCTGAGAGAGAGGGTCCAGGAAGCAGATCACCCCAGCCTTGTCCCCTCTCCATGCCACCTCCTGGCGCCCCGCCCCCCACCCTTCCAGCAAGGAAGGAACCTCGTCGGTCTGCTTAGCGTTCAGCCTGGCGGACCATCCCCCTTTGTTTAAAATCTCTTCGGCAGATGGAAGGAAACTTGGCAATTACCTCTGCACACAGCTTTAAGTACACATATTGGCCAATCTTTACAGATTTAATTGTCTATAAAATTACTCTGTGTGCAATTCCCATATGGATCTTCAGCGTCTTGCCTGCTTCTGAGCAGGTGCCCTCTCCCAGGCTGGGGCACAGCTACTCATTAGGTGCCATCAGCCCTGTGGGTCCAACGCAAAACGAGGCTACTTGCAGATAATGGGACTGCCAGTCCGGGGCCTCAGCTTCCTCATCTGCAAATGGGAACGAGGAACGCAGGTAAAACGTAGTCCTGTGCCCCACACAGCGTGGCAGCTGCTACTTTAATCTTACCCCGTGTCGCCCCCCCTCAGTTTTCGGGCGCCCTGTGTCTCCCCTCTGCATTCCTCAGCCCTGCTGTTTGGTCCTACGCTTCTTGCCTCAGGGGACGGGGGACTCCAAGGAGGAAATGAGATGCAAGAAACGAGCGAGGCTTTAAAGCTGCAAAACACTGAGCTCGGCTGAATTCAAGGTATAAGGTTCGCACCATAGGGAGTGGACTGGAAAGGGAACAAATGGAGAGACGGGGTGTTGGCGAGGACCCATCCTTCAGCAGGTGACAGGAGACCCAACTCGAGCTAGCCAAAACCTCAACAGGACTTCGCTGGTTCACGCGGTGGGCACAGCCGGGGGGAGAGCTGCTCCAGAGGGGGCTCAGCAGCATCACCCCAGATGGCCACCCGCCCCCTCCCTGCCTTCAACGGGGGCCGCTCCAAACCAAGGTTGGATCCTGCCGTGGAGACAAGGTGGCTGTGGGAGCCTCCCAGGACCTCCCTCTCACAAAGGGGACCTTCTCGGAACCCTCCAGCCAGCATCGTCTCTCGTGTCATTGGTCCAAAACGGGCCACACGTGCGTCTCTGAATGGCTGGTGCAGATTGGGTAAATCCAGTAAGAGTTCATCCCTGGGGCTGTGGGTCTCTCCCGTCCCATCACTGAGGGGCCACTGGGGGGTAACGTGGAGCTTCTTAGTGACGTATTCAAGGCAAAAAGCTCATGCCCCAGTGCATAGACTAGAAAGAAATCAGATGACGAGCTGACTAAAAATTATGTGCTCCATCCATATCAAATCACCCCTGCTCTGAGCAGTTTTTGTGGGGTACACTCTATTCGCCCAAAAATTATTTATAGGGAAGTTCCTGTGGGGCTCTCACAGTCAAGCTGTCAGTTGTCACTGTCTCTTTTAGAATATGACACCCAGGGACGCCTGGGTGGCTCCGTCGGTTGAGCGGCCGACTTCGGCTCAGGTCATGATCTCGCGGTCCGTGAGTTCGAGCCCCGCGTCGGGGTCTGTGCTGATGGCTCGGAGTCTGGAGCCCGCTCCGGATTCTGCGTCTCCCTCTCTCTCCCTGCCCCTCCCCTGCTCACGCTCTGTCTCTCCGTCTTTCAAAAATAAATAAATGTTTAAAAAATAAAAATAGAAGAATATGATGCCCAGAAGGCAACACAGCTCTCCAGGAGGTCAGCCCAGCACAGAGCACTGGGGACCTGCCACTTCCGGTGATGCTAACAAGCAGCTAACATTGCCAACCACTCCGTGTGTTAACTTGCCTGGTCCACATAGGAGCCCTCGGAAAGGAAGTCCTGTTAATTTACCCCCATTTTACAGAAGATGAAACAGAGGCACAGAGGGTAGCAGTAACTTGCCCAAGACCACACAGCTAATCAGTAGAAGACTGGGATTTGAGTCCTGCCTTTCCTTCTCCGGTGCCACGGAACTTCACAGAACGCTCCTGACAGGAGCGGTCATTCACTCGCTTGGCAAACACCGATTGACTGTGATACGCCAGACAATCTATGAGATATTTAAAATTCATTCATCCATTTCTTCAGCAAGTACTTTTTGAATGCCTCCCAAGCACTGTATTTGGTGCCAGGAGACACAGTGGTAAATAGCCCTGACCTAGCCCTCGCCTTCATGAAACGCACAATCTGCATTTTCTTGCTCGGAGCGCTGAGCATACGGTCAGCTAAAGGCTCAGGGCTGTCATGTACAGTTGTCCAGGATGCACGCTGTACATGGCACCCAACAGATGGGGTAAATGGCGGCTGAAAGACACCTCCCCCTCACCTCACCAAGTCCTCTGCCCTGGAACTTAGCTGAATCCGTCCCAAAAGACCTCTTTTCTGTGCAGAAAGTCGCCCCTGACATGCCACGCCCCGTGCTAGCGAGTGCCACGCCCGCCCAGCAGGGGGCGCCCGCTCTAATTTACCCCCAGGCACTAGGTAGAATCACAGGACCCCAGAAGAGCTGTTCCTACTCCCACCCACCCCACCACCCCGCCCCCGTCTTACAAGTCAGGGTTTTGATTGGGGGGGTCGCTTGCTTTCCAGAAGAGCTGCGGCCCGACTACGCCTTTGGTTCCACACCGATGGAGTGTGCTGGGCTCGAGCCCAGGACTCAGGCCTGCTGCATTTCATCTGCGAAGAGCCCGTCCTCTCGCCGAGTGCCGGCTGGTGAACTCTTCTTCAGGAGGGTCTGCATCTTAAGATGTCCTTCACCCACCCAGGAGCCTCGGGGGGAGCCCGGCACACCCAGCTCTTGGGAGGTAAGAAACTCCTCCCCTGTCATCCGCCTGTAACGGAGCCCCAGGTCTGCTCCGTGGGGTGGGGTCGGCCTTGCCCGGGGCCTCCTTCCCCTTCCGGCCACTCCCTCACTCCCCTATTGACACTCCCTGGGAAGGCTTCCTAATCAAAATCATAAGGCACAATGCTTCCGGTTGGGGAAACTGAAGCTAGAAATTGGCCAGGCCGTGCACGCTGGGCACCCCCTGGGCGCTGCCCCTTTCTAAGCCTGCCCCGTGATTTCGGGAGACATATGTCAAGTGCCACTCGGGGCCAGGCCTGAGCCATTTAACTAAATCTGCTGGCTCCCCACGGAATCAATTGCTCACAGTTTTTCCCCAGACCTCCATGAAAAATGATTTGCAAAGCGCTCTCTCTCTCTCTCTTTCCTTTCTCTTTCTTTCTTTCTCTCCCTCTCTCTCTCGCTAAACTTGGGTGATGGTGTTCAAGGACTCCCCGAGATGTTTCTCTAACTGACAGCTTTATGGGGCAATAGCTGCTGATGTTATATGTGTCCTCAGATAGGCAGGTCTTTTTATACTGTGTGTGTCCCCATAAAAATGATTGGTTTTAAGTTGTTATTCTAATATTGCTGTGATTGTAACATTGGAGCCGACAGTCTCCAAAGGAGATGCGTATCAAAGCCTGATGAATAGAAGCGGGGAGTTGCCATCTGTCTGCGCGGCAGGGGGACCAGGCTGAGAGGCCACTGTCCGCCACTGGGTAGGGGCTGAGAGCCTGTTGTTTTTATGTTATTATAAAGATAATGATTAATAAGTGACAGCGTCGTAAATAATCAAAACTGCCTCCCTGACTGGGTCCACCCAGAAGCAGCGTATTGTGGCCTGAGGAGGGAGATGGGCAGGATCCAGAAGAATACAGACAGAAAGCCACAGGGACAGACAGAGAGGGACAGACACAGAGGGGTGGGGGCCGAGGGGGAAAAGGAAGCAATAGGTTCAAAAAGAGACAGGGAGAGAGGGACACACGACGGCCAGACCGACAGCAGTAGGAACAAGGAGACAGACCCACGGACAAAGCCCAAGGCTGACACATGGACAGAGAGAGCCACAGATACACCAGACACACAGACAGACGCAGAGACACGGGCAGACACGGAGACGAGGAACAGATGTGATGTGAAGACAGATGAGCCAGGTCAAGGCAGACGGAGCCGGAGGGAGGAAGGGATGAAGGAAGCCGAGAACCGCGAGCAGGAGACTCACGGAGGTCAGGGTGACAGACCAGAGTGGGGGAGACAAGTGGAAAGGCAGAAGTGGGCGGAACATTCCAGAGGAGGAGGCAGAGGGGTGCCCGGGGGGCTCCGTCGGTTGAATGTCCCACTTCGGCTGGGGTCATGATCTCACAGCTGGGGAGTTCGAGCCCCAAATTGGGCTCTATGCTGGTGGTGTGGAGCCTGCTACGGATTTTCTCTCTCTTACCGTCTCTCCCCACCCCTGCCCCACTTCTGCATGTGTTCTCTCTCTCTCTCAAAATAAATAAACCTTCAAAAAAAAAAAAAAAACAGGAGGAAGGGAGGGAACAGACTGAAAGCAAACCAGGACGGCCTCAGGGGAGCTCCCTGACCTGGCAGGGTGGGGAGAGTGTCAGGGTTAAGAGTGGGGCTCAGGGGGGCGCCTGAGTGGCTCAGTCGGTTGAGCGTCCGACTTTGGCTCAGGTCATGATCTCGGGGTCCGGGAGTTCAAGCCCCGCGTCGGGCTCTGTGCTGACGGCTTGGAGCCTGGAGCCTGCTTCAGATCCTGTGCCTCCTTCTCTCTCTGCCCCTCTCCCGCTCACACTCTGTCTCTCTCTCAAAAATAAATAAACATTTGGGGTGCCTGGGTGGCGCAGTCGGTTAAGCGTCCGACTTCAGCCAGGTCACGATCTTGCGGTCCGTGGGTTCGAGCCCCGCGTCAGGCTCTGGGCTGATGGCTCAGAGCCTGGAGCCTGTTTCCGATTCTGTGTCTCCCTCTCTCTCTGCCCCTCCCCCGTTCGTGCTCTGTCTCTCTCTGTCCCAAAAATAAATAAACGTTGAAAAAAAAAAATTTAAAAATAAATAAATAAATAAATAAACATTAAAAAAAAAAAAAAAGAGTGGGGCTCAGGAGCCAGACAGCCTGGCCCCGGCCTGGTTCTGCCACCTGTTAGGAGCTGACTAACCTCGGGCATGTTACTTAGCCTTTCTGTGCCTCAGTTTCCCCATCTGTAACACAGGGCAGATTCACGCAGCACTCAGCCCCTCATCGGTGGTCCCCAGCACCTTGGCATGCCTGTGGTGACAGAAGCGCGTGAGGTGGCTCCCAGTGCCCCCCACCACATCATGTGATGATACCAAACAGGACACAAAATGCCGGGGTGTCACCTCCGAGATCCAGCTACCAAGGCCCGGCCGATTTCTCTCTCCGGAGCTCTGGCTCTAGCCGAGAGGACAGCCCCGTGCCATCTAAGCAGAGGCCCACGTGGCGAGGCACCAAGGCGGAGACCTGAGGCTGCCACCAGCCGTGGGACTGAACACAGACAGGGATCCCTGAGGTCCGGCCTCGGGAGGCCCCATCAGCCACAGGCCCCGGCTCAGCCATACCCCATTCCCGACCCACGAAGAAGATGACACGTGTTGTTTTAAGCCCCCGTCTTGGGGCGGGGGGGGGATGTGTTATGCAGCCATTAATACCCGACGCAGACTTGGGTACCTGGTAACAGCTATGGGGAAATGGGGGGTGGGCTTTGGGACAAGGCAAAAGTGGGTGCTGAGTGGGCGGTAAGGGGTGCGTTGGGCACCATTATGTTCGCGGCTGGACCACCAGCACCCGTGAGAGTCTGGAATCACTGAACCCGAGGCCTAATAAAGATTTACTGAATGAATAAAAAGCAGTACCTGCTTCATAAGGACGTTACACGGATTTAAAGAATAAATGAAGGGCGCCTGGGGGGCTCAGTCAGTTAAGCATCCGACTCTAGCTTTTGGCTCAGGTCGTGATCTCACGGTTTGTGAGTTTAAGCCCCACATAGGGCTCCGTGCTGACTTTGCGGAGCCTGCCTGAGATCCTCTCTCTCTCTCTCCCTCCCTTTCTCTCTAAGTAAATAAATAAACTTTAACGAATAAATGATACAGAGTGCATAGAACAGACCGGGCAAGGCAGGGCGCCTCCCCCTGTCGGCCGGGATCATTACCAGCAGGGGGGAGGGTGGGGAGACACAGAGGGAGGGACACTACAGACGGAGACCTCGGCAGACAGGCAACAGCAAGAGGGCAGAAACAGGAGGAGAAGGTGAGGGAAGGAGGCAGGGGACCAGCCCACCTGTCTCTCCCACCGGCTCAGCACCAACGTTTGCGGGAGCAGCAGGGGCACCTTCCTGGAGCCAGGATCAACAGGCCCTGAGTTATTTGCTCATGTGAGACCCCCTCCTAGAACCAGGGCAGGTGGACACGAACAGATCTCCCGTGGGGCTGGACACTGAGAGAGACCCGGAAAGGCTGTCAGCCAGAGGCAAGCAGAGAGAAGCTTCTGGGTCTTACATTGCCCCATCTGTGTCATCCGCGAGCACTCGCTAGGTCCCGGATGCTGTGCTACGTGCCACACATGTAACGTCTTCTTTATTCCTCTCGGCAACCCTGTGGAGCGGGAAGGATTCTTATCGCTGTCCTTTTACAGATGAGGAAACGGAGGCACCGACACGTTAAGTAACTTGGCCAAGGTCACCCAGCTAGTAAGTGCTGGAGAGAGATTCAATCCCAGGCAGGTTGGCTCCAAATGCCTTGCTTACCGTCACAAGGCTGTTCCTCGTGAAGCCCAAACGTTCTCAACCCACGGTCCGTAAAAAGCTCCCTCCTGAGTTATATATAACATTGCAGTGACCCACAGCGGTGCACATAAACCTATGCCCGAGGCGGCCGTCCACACCTCGTGTCAGATTCTCTCCGGGGTCCATTGCTCAAAAAAGGGTCTCACGTCGATCGAGTGTAGCGCACCTCTCCTCACACCCATTTTACAGAGGAAGAAACTGATCCCCAAAGAGATCATGCCTGGCCCAAAATGATTCAGCAAATGAAGCTTGGGACCCTTGGGCCGTGTCCAGGACTCCTTTCCTGGGTGAGACGATGGCCCCCAGAGATCCCCAGGGGAATGGGAGGGGGCCTTTCTGGGCCCAGGGCTCATTATCTTGTGCTGATGGCTGCGGCGGAAAACCATTTCCCAACACCGAATCCCTGTGCTGCCCACCACCACCTGAGGGTGACCCCGCAAGGCTCCCCCTTCTGGGGAACACCCAGGCGGAGGAAGTGGGGGCGGAGCTTAAGAGTTGCCAAGGTACAGGGGCGACCGGGGGGCTCAGTCCGTTAAGCGTCTGACTTCAGCTCAGGTCATGATCTCACAGTGGATTCGAGCCCCGCGTGGGGCTCTGTGCGGACAGTGTGGAGCACGCTTGGGATTCTCTCTCTCTCCCTCTCGCTCTCTGCCCCTGCTCCGTTTGCACTTTCTCTCTCTCAAAAACAAATAAACTTAAAAAAAAAAAAAAAAGGCTATTGCAGCGTCCACATAAACCAAGAACGGGAGAGGGGTTGTCCTCCCAAAAGATGCTCAGCAGACAAGACCACACGTCCACTAATCTCATTGTGTCTCCACGTATCAGTTTGCGGCTGCCAGGAAAGTGCTGTGTAACAAGCTTCACCCACATCAGTGGCTTAAAACAATCACCTCTCTCACTCACAGGGCTGCAAGTTGACCACAGAAGCCCTGTCCTTTGTGTCTCATATTGAGGCCCAAACTCAAGGGGCAGTGACCATGTGGGCAAAGCCTTCCCCACGCCATAAGGCAGAACGTCGTGAATACATGAAGAAGCAGAATACATGTTTTCCCTTAGGGCCTGGGCTCGGAACTCCCACGTCGTCCATCCAGCTTACATTCCATTGGCCAGAAAGAGTCTCTGAGCAAGCCTGACATCGAGGGGCAGGGTGGGAATCTTTTCCAAAAAGCTAAATGGTTCTGTGATATGTGCTTTCCATACATTATCTGCCTTAATCCTCCAACAATCCTAGGAGGAAAAGACATTGGTTTTTCTCCATTTTACAGATGAGGAAACTGAGGGTCAGAGTGGTGATGTAGTTTACCCGCGGGAATCCAGGGGTCGGGGCTGGAACCCAAAAGGCATCCTAACTAACCACACTCTTTTGCCTCCCCAGCACTAAGACACAATTTAGGGCCAGAGGATCCACCTCTGGGGACCCAGAGTCCCCACACCCTAGAGGGGGAAACTCGCCTTCTAGCTGGGTGAGTTTAGGCAAATCATTTCCCATCTGTGCACCTCAGTCTCCCCACCTGTGAAATGGAAATGCTCGCACTTTCCTTAGGCAGATGTGAAGATTAAAGACAAGGCATGCCACACACTAGAACGTAGTACGCTTTCCACGGAACTGGGAGGCAGTGACCCCCCCCAGGCAGTATGAGTGAGGGGTGCGGAGCAGGGGTTGGGTAAAGGTCTCTTCCCAGGACGGCCATGTCGTCACGCCCACACCCCGCTCTCCACCCCCCGCCCCCACCTCTCCAAAAAAAATCCTAGCTGACCCACAGCTAGAGAGGATCATGTGAACGAACAGTCAGCAGCATCCATTTTCCAAGACTCTTGTCTGTTGTGCCGACAGAGAAACAGCCCGTGGAGCGTTTCAAGCCCATTTGGCAAAGGCGATGAATTTCTTCTACGTGAAATCGTCTTTTCCCGAGTGTCCATACAGACACCCAGACTGAAGGAGAAAGGGACAGGATGCGAGGGCCATCAGTGGCACTCCTTGGCCTGCGAGGGGGTGTTCTGAGGGTGGATGTCACACTGTCCTGTCACCGCAAAGGCAACCAGGCTGGGGTGCACCGAATGGCACTTGGGCAGAGAAAATTCCGGGGCTCTCACATGCATGGGCGTGCCCACGGGGAGGAGGTGGCGTGCAGCCGGCCGCCCCGTGTTCTCTGAGCCCCTTGCTGTGCCTGCAGGGCGTGACATCCCACTCCACGCCCCAAGTCATCAGGCTGCAGGCACAGCTCAGACCGAGGCCCCGAGCGAGGCCTGACCACATTGGAAGCGCCATCTCACAGTGGACAGAGCTAGGATGAGCCTTGCTGCCCCCGGGGGTGGGCACCAAACGTGCCTGGAGGGGGCCGCCGCCTCTCCAAACCCTGGCCTGACCCACCCAGCGCTGATTCTCTCTGAGAAGCCGCCCAGGCTTCCTTTCCGGCACCTCCTAGGCTAATTCCCTGACTTTCTCAACACAGCTCTGCCCTGGGTCACTCGTGAGCCCCAAAGCCAGCAAGCCTGGGCCAGCCGACAAACCTCTTCTGCAGAAACCGTCCCTCTGCCCATAGCCACGTGGTACCACGCGACCCTGATAGGCACATCCACAAGCCAACTGAAGCGGGTCTCTCTGACCCTCTGTGCACTCATGCCAAGTCCCAGTTGCAAGAGGCAGACCTACTCAAACCGGCTTAAGCAAAACGGGAATGTAGGGGCTCATGGGAACAAAATTCCTAGGGGAGGAGAGACTGAGACTGAGCCGGATCCACGGCCCAAAAACAAAAACTTACTGAGACTCTATGTCTTGACTCTGTTTCCCCCTAGGTTGGCTCTATTCTTCAGCGTCACGGGTGACCTCTAGCACCGCTAGGCTATCCTACCGCCTTTGCAACTGAGCGCAAAGGCAATGTCTGTCTGCCCAAAGTCCTAGCAAAAGCTCCAAGGCGAGGACCTTACCCAACTCCTATGACCACCCTGGAAAATAAAATCACAATGGCCAGGGCCTGGAAGGTGGGGATTGACCCTGCCTGGGTTGCAGGTTCCTCCAGGGAGTGGGGACATGGGCGGAAGGGAAGATTCCTGCCCCAGCTGCTTGCACTCGGGGGCGAGGGGTAGGGAGGTATTCCCCAATAGAAAATCAAGGAGCCGCTACCACAAGATGCCGGATGGCCCCCGGCAGACATTCTGTAGTCTCTCTGGGATCGGGACTCCACACCTGTTAATGGGGGCTCATCCCGTTGATGGAGATACGAGGCAGGAAATCTGCAAGGCAATGATGTGTTCAGAGAGGCAGAGAAACCCCGTCTGCAGAGAGCAAGAAAAATAAAATAGGACGTCCAGACCAAAGAGACCTAGATCACTGAACGTTTTTAACTTCTGAGTCCCTGGTGAGGCCAGACTGACGCCTTTCCCATTAAGTCCAGGAGGGAAGGGGCCCTGGCTAGCACGCGTTTTCCTCAAGGAGCAACAACCCCGTTTCCCTTTCCGGAACCACTCCACCCACTCTGGGTTCACTTGGTCCAACGGAGGCTGCCCCAGCCCGCCCAACAGGGAGCATGTGACCCTGCCAAGCCAATCAACGCGCTCCAATGCCTCTCCTGGCCCTCGATTGGTTCAGAGGCAGGCACATGAACAAAGCCAGGCCAATAGGACTTGACTTCCAGGGCCTTTGTTGGAAGCTCTGGGCGGAAGATGGCTGTTTAGGACTATGGGAATGAGGGCTGTTGTCGTCCTGAAGCCCGAGGGAGAAGCCGACACGGAGGGAAGTGCACGTGACAGGTGGAAACGTATTCTGAAGACACTGTGAGAGCTTCTTGGGGTTTTTTTCTAATTTTTTAATGTTTTTATTTATTTCTGAGAGACAGAGAGAGAGACAGAGTGCAAGCGGGAAGGGGCATGGAGAGGGAGAGACACACACACACATACACAGCCCGATGCGGGACTCGAACTCACGGACCGCGAGATCATGACCTGAGCCCAAGTTCACGCTCAACCCATGGAGCCACCCAGGCTCCCCTGTTCAAGCTTCCAGATTCAGCTATGCCTGTAGGCAGACTCGATCCCCTGGAGCTTTGGACTATGCAAAGCAGTGAATACCCTTTTTTCTTAGTAAGTTAAAATCGGAGTTTCTGCCACTTGTAATCCAGAGAGGCCTGATTAATTGACTCTCCCTCAAGCCATGCTCCTCCCTTAAGTTCCTACTGTTTGCATAGTTACCCATGGAGAAGCAGATTGAAATCAGAAGGCACAGTAGGGGCCTGGGGAGGGTGTCTGTCCCCGGAGAGTCTCAGTGGCAGGTCCCAAGGGCCACCAGCTATCCTTCAGATCCAACCTTGCCCATCGGAGGCCAATCAGCCAGAGCTGCGGCATGGTCGCACAGCTCCACACAGCCCATCTGGCGGGTTTTGGGATCACACCTCCCATCCACATCCTGGTACAAAGCCTCCCTTAGCCCTGTACCCCGGCCTCCTTTGCCACCAGTCTCTCCGGGAGTGGGAATGTGGTTAAGACCCTCGGCCACTGGCTGATCCCTTCTTGTCTCTTTGTAGAGGAGTTACCGAAGGACAGTGGTCCTGGGCTCTCCTCCTGTGGTGCCACGTGCCATTTGATAGACAGCCGAGCTTGTGGTTGGCCCGAATCACCGACCCAGTGGCCACCGCTCCTGCTGCACCCCCCCCCACCGCTGTCCCACCCCCAGCCAGAGCTCTGGGAACTGGACTGTCACAACACACCGGAGGGGTCTCTTGTGCCCTTTGTGAGACAGCAAGGTGAACATAGCGCAAAGAGCACAGACTGTGAGGTCAGATCTGGGACCCCAGGCAAGCCACTTACCCTCTCTATAACTTCGTCCCCTCATTTGTGAAATGGAGGGGTGATGCCTATGTTTTAGGAATATGTAAGGAATACATGGGAGACAAGTGCCTGGCCCAGGGCCTGGCGTAAATACATGTCGCACGGAAGGAAAGAAGGAGGGCAGTAGGGAGGGGAGGAGGGAGCGAGGGACCAACCTAGCATTATATTCAGCACGTTAGAGATGCTCCCTCCTCGTTCATTCCCTCCTGCCACGTCTCCCATTTTGCACCCGGACAGCCCAGCCACTTTCTGTGGTTTTCCCACGTGTTGTCTGGTCCCGTCCTGACTCCACCCCCCTCACCGTTAGCCACCAGCCCTCATCCCCGATTCCTCTGCAGCCACACACACCCACTCACCGACCTGCGGCACAGCTGTATTGCCGCTGGAGAGACACTGAAGCAGCAGCCTGGTGCATCCAAGCCACAAGAATCCCAGACATGACCTTCGGACACAGCTTTCCCTTAGGCCTTCTCGTCCATCCTGGGAATCCGGGGCAGACAGACAGCCCATGCAGCCCGACACGTCCCTGAAGCACCGCCCACCTGAGACATCAGGCAGCAGGCACAGGTGCTTCTGTTTACAGAACACCCATGTTGTGCCAGGTTGCAAACTGGTGCAAACTCACTCCAGCCCCCAGATGTGTTTTGTGTGGCCTGACAGCTGTTTAAATATTTGAATAACTGATCAACAGTGAAATATCAGACAAGCTAACATCAAAAATCTCTTTGAACAGTCTAGAGATCTGGACCCACATAGCTGGGTAGTAGCAGCCCCTCTTGACTGGCATGGACCCCCCCCCATTTGCCATAATCCTACCACCCTGGCCCCTTCAGACATTTGGGTGTAGGACTTCTGATGTAATAATAGTCAATTCCAGCATATAGATGAGAAAGGAAGAAACGAAACTCTGCAATTTGCAGATGGCATGATTATCTATGTGGAAAATTCCAAGGGATCTGCACTCACATACACACACACACTCGCGCTCCAAGAACTAATAAGTTCAGCAAAGTCATAGGTTACAAGAGTAACACACAAAGATCAATTGCATTTCTATATACTAGCACTGAACAAGTAGGAATGGAAATTAAGTACCATTTACGATTGCTCAGAAAAATGAAATGCTTGGGCATAAATCCAGCAAAATATTACAAGGATTCTATGCTGCAAACCACAAAATGTTGATGAAAGAAATCAAAGGAGACCTGAATAAATGGAGAGATATACCGTATTCATGGATCAGAAGACTCAGCATAGTAAAGATGTCCATTCTCCCCAAACTGATACATACAAGTTTAGCATAATTCCTATCAAAATCCCAGCAAGATTTTTTTTGTAGATATAGGCAAGCTGATTCTAAAACATATACGGAAAGGCAACAAACTAGAATTTGAGCATTTCGAAAAAGACCCAAGTGGGAGGAGCCATACTACCCACTTTTAAGACTCACTATACAGGGTCACCTGGGTGGCTCAGCTGGTTAAGCATCTGACTCTTGGACTTGACCCAGGTCGTGATCTCACAGTCCGTGAATCCCTATCAGCACTGCTGGTAGGGAGCCTGCTTGGGATTCCCACTCCCCGCCTTCTCTCTGCCCCTCCCCCCCACACACATGTGCACATGCGCTCTCCCAAAATAAATTTAAAACAAACACTTACTATACAAAAATCAAGACCCTGTGTTATTGCTATAGCAACACATAGGAAAATGGAACAGAATAGAAAACCCAGAAAAAGCCACACACAATCAACTGATGTTTGACAAAAGTGCAAAGGCCGTTCAATTGAGGAAAGATATTTTTTTCAATAAATGGCGCTGGAGCACTTGGATAGCCATAGGCTAGATTTCTAAATAATAAATGTAATGAGAGAAGGGAGGTCACTGTGTTTTCTACATAGCTCTACATCAGGCACCTAGAACAGTAATTGGCACATAGTAAGTGCTTAATATTGGTCAAATGATGAGTACTCATAAAAGCTACCATTGCCTCAACACTGTGTCCCAGGGATGGGTGTTGTTATGTCCATATGATAGAAGGGACATGTGAAGCACAGAGAGGTCAGAAAACTTGCCCGATATCTCACAGCGCAGAGGAGGTATGGCCAATATAAAACATACGCGATTTAATACAATCTTCCATTGATCCCTTTCTGCCCCCTTTCTGCCAGTGGAAGAAGCTCCAGTTCAGAGAGATTACATGGATTTTAGGGACCCCACAGCTAGAAGGAGGCAGAGCCAAAGTTCAATGAAGAATCTGTCTGACCCCAGGACACCTGCCGCTGCTTTCCAAAGCCTTTCCGGCCGCGGGTTCTCAGGCCACCGCACCAAGCCACGCTGTCCCTCTCAGTAAACGCTACCTTTCTCGGTCTCTGCTCAGAGCCCGTTGGCCTACGTGGCTTAGAGACCGGGGCTCCCAGCGGGGCGCTGGCCACTGAGCCAGCTCATTTATTCATTAATTTGCTTTCCATATTTCCAAACAGAAAGCGGCCGTTCCAGGCAAGGCAAATCGATACCGCGCTCAGCGATTCATCTTCATTCGGACCACATCCCCGCACCAGCCCCGGTGCTTTTCTCCCGGCCTCCTCCTGATGGGTTCCTGGATGCTGACGAATAGGATTCTCGGCCGCGGCCACGCCGCGTTAGCAGATTAAATCGTTAATATCTGCATCGGTCATTTTTACGAGCCTCCCTTACCCCAAACGCGTCAGCACCCTCGTGTTGAGTACACTGTTAGTGATGCGGGCGGCCACGGTACAGATGAAATTGCCACTCCTGAGGTTTTATTGGCTGCGAGCTTGGAGATATTGATTCCCTCCCCCCCCCCCCCCCCCCCGCTTTTCTGAAATCAGGCATCCTGCCCGGGGTTGCAAAAATGCCCCTGCTCCCAGCACCCCAAAGAGGTGGGAATTACCATTAGCTCTTACGCTAAGGAAACTGAGGTTCTGGGATTTGCCCCAGATTACAGCAGACTTGAACTCGGGTATGCATAACTCCGGAGACTATGCTCTTGACCAGCACCTACCTTGCCCTGCCTCCCTCCTTTAGCTCCAAGAGAGGGCACAGGTAGAAAGAATAGATGTTCAGTGTGATGGATGGAATGCTTGTGCCCCCCCCCACCAATTCATGGGCTGAAGCCCTAAGCCCTAATGTGATGGTGTTGGAAACAGAGCCTTTGGGGGGTCATCAGGCTAGATGGGGTCATGAAGATGGGGCCCCCATAATGAGATCAGTGTCCTTATAAGGACAGGAAGCCACAGGGCGTGTGCTCCCCACCCCGCCCCTCTACCATGCGAGGACACCGTGAGAAGGCGGCCATCGCCAAGCCAGGAAGAGAGCCTCCCCGGGAAGCTGACCATGCTGCCACCTTGAGCTTGGACTCCCCAGCCGCCCAAACCGTGAGAAGCAAATGGCTGCAGTGTAAGCCACCCAGTATGCTATTTTGTTATGGCAGCCTGAGCAGACCAAGACATCAGAAGCATCACTCTGTCCAGGCCCAGAAGCATCACTCTGTTGGCCCAGGGAGGCAGGGAGCAGAGGGACAAGATGCCGGAAACCAGAGCACAGGGTAGGTCTATCTACGCTTCCACCTTCCACTGCCCTCAGGCAATTCCGCAGACCCCCAACTTCCCCACCCTCCAAAGCAGAAGAGAATCCAACGCGCTCCCTCTTAAGTTCCAGAAGGTTTAGCTTTATCTCCAAAGGAGCAGACAATAAAGATTTTGGGCTTTGTGGGCCATACAGCTCTTTCACGCCTACTCAGCTCCGTCATTGTGACACAAAAGCGGCCACAGACGACAGGTGGATGAATGGGCGTGGCTGCCTTCCGATACAATTTTATGTGCGAAAACAGGCAACAGACCAGATGTAGCCTGCAGGCCACAACCTCGTGCCCTGGAGGACGGGGTTTTTAGGAGCAAGAGTCTGCGATTTCTGGACCCAGGACACTGACCTGTCTTGGATCACGCAGTGACGCCAAGAGGTGGGAAATGCCAGCACGGGGAGGGGAGGAGCAAAGTCCACCGCAACACGGCTGGATGAAATGCAAAACCTGTGGCATGGACTGGAAGCCAAAGTGTAGTCAGCCGGGGTAACACGGCTGAAAACAAGCGTCATCATCATAATAAGAGTAGAAACCCTGCGTCCTTACCGTGGTCCACAAGGCACTCACGATATTCTCCTCGTGGCACTCGCTCTCTGATCTCATCTCTGCTGCCCCTCCCTGTGCATGCTGCTGTCGGCCACACTGGCCTCCTCGCTCCTCCTCAAACGGCCAAGCTTGCTCCCACCTCGGGGTCTTTGCACATGCTGTTCCCTCTGCCTGGACCGTAACCATGGGGCTAGCCTGCTGGAGGATTAGACCACAGGGAACGCCGGCAAGCTGTTCCAGCTGAGGCCATCCTAGACCAGCTAGCCCCGGGCCGGTCTACCGCTGGCCATGAGTGAGTCTGTTCAAGACCAGCCAATCCTGGTCCAGATCAGCAGAACACCGCAACCAAACTGCAGACATAAGAACTAATAAGTCTTCATGTCAGAGAACTTTGTTACACAGCCATAGCTAACTGGCACCGGAGGCTGTGCCCCCAACTTTCTGTATGAATAATATAAGCCTTTACTCTGTCTCGTTCTCCCAAGTCTTCATCATGAAAATGAGAGAATCGTGAAAACCTTCCTCCTTCCCTTGCCTGATGTTTCAGCAACATTCAGCAGTGGAGCTGCTAAACTTTTCCTCCCCTTGGCCTTTATGGAACCAGGGTTGTGTGGTTCTCCAGCTTCCTCTCTCTGTTCCCAGGTCGATCTGACTCCAGAGTCTGAACTCCGTGCCTTTCATCAGTGGTTGGCTGACTGGATACCAGGGAGCCTTGGGGTTCTGTAGGTATGAAGCCTCAAGGAACATCTAAGCGGAGTCAGCACCCTACACTCTTTGCCCATCTCTTTGACTACCCATGTCCCCCCAAGAATCGTGAGCCCTTATTTCCTCTCCTTATCCACAGCCTTCATCCAGAACCATGTACTTTAGATAATCTTGAACTCGGCTGTTGACCTCTTCTGGACTTCCCTGGTTCCTGACCCCATTTCCTGTTGAGGCCTCCTGGCTCTCCTTGGCTATGGGACTCTCTGTTCTGCCTTTTCATCTCTGTCCTCTGACTTCTTTCCAAGACTTCCAGCCAGACTCACCAGTTAGATAATGCCTCTTTGGACTGAGCTGTTGTTCTGACCAACATGGCTCCCTCCAGATCCAGCACCCAATGGTTGACAAACACCCTTGGTTCACCCTACCCTGTGAGTGGGACTGGAATACATGGTCATGTTTTTTTTTTAATTTTTTTAACGTTTATTTATTATTGAGAGACAGAGAGAGACAGAGCATGAGCATGGGAGGGGCAGAGAGAGGACGAGACACAGAATCTGAAGGAGGCTCCAGACTCTGAGCTGTCAGCACAGAGCCCAACGCAGGGCTCGAACTCACGAGCCCGGCGAGATCATGACCTGAGCCGAAGTCAGACGCTCAACCGACTGAGCTACCCAGGGGCCCCTACGTGGTCATGTTTAATATTCATGAACAACTTTGGCAGTTGATTTAGTCTTCTTCTCCACCCCCAAGTCCCTGGGGACTTTGATGTCCAATGTGAATGGACCAGTCCCCATCTTCACCTCTGGCCCTTAGCCTCCCCATTCCAATGGACTTCACTTTCCATCCACTTCAGCCACCCACATCCATGTCCCTGACATGCTCAACCTTCTGCTTGAGCTTGAATCCTGGCCTCCTGCTTACCAACCACAGCCTCCTACCATTTCAACCAAGCCCTCCACTTGCATTCTTTCTTATTCACAACACCACCTCTTCCTGGCCCGCTCTCCATCAGTGATCTCCTCTCTTCCTTGTATTTTCAGCCTCTCCCTCTCACTCATCCTCACCATTCAATCATGACAAATTCTTTTCCGGCTGGAAAAAAAAATGAGATCCCTCCAGTAGCAGATGCTCTCAGTACCCTACCCTCAGTTTTTACTCTTGGCCCATCCACCTTTGCTCCTGTAACACCTCCTTCTCTCTTGGCTTCACCTGGCTGACACCGACATGTCCCTTAAAACTCAGCTCCGGGGAATCTTCCGGACCCTCAGCTTCCCAGTCTGAGCTCCCACAGTCCCCTCTACTCAAGCCTATCAGAGCATTTACCACACTGAATATGAACTGTAGCACCTCATCACCGTGATACCAGGGCTTTGGCACAGGGACTCCCCTGTCAGTAGACTCAATACATGTTTGTTGAATGAACAAGTGACCTCCATTCCCCTCTGGCCATTGGAATAGGAAACTGACTGTCTTTTCACTTCCCCCTCCTCCTTTCCTAGTTTAATGCCAATGCACATAGTAGGTGCTCAGTAAATATTTGCCGAGTGAATCAATGAACAGAAGACACAAGAGACAGACATCCATCCCTTCCTTGTTTTTACAAGAGAGCCCTGGGGAGCAGAGACAAATCAAACTGAACTTCCTACAATTTTGCTAAAATGGAATTTGCCAAAGACGTCCTGAAAAATGGATTTAATTAGGCCCGTTAATAGGGGAGTCATTGGTGGCTAAGATTTAAAGCTGTGGCTGGAAAAGGTATCGATGATTTTACCATTTTAAATTATATAGGAGGTTATTTCTTACTCCTGCCTTAATTAGAAAAATGCATCTCGATGGAACCTCAGCTTTGGTGGGAAATAAAGCCAAAGGTAGAGGCAAGATCCGCTATTTCATCGAAATGGAGCATCAGGTATCACAGCAGACCACGCGCTGGTTCAGCCCAGATGTGCTCCAGATGAGAGAAGGGGGTTAGCAGCACCGCAAAGCCAGATCTCATTACGCTAAGGAGCGTCAGCGCAACTCGATGTGGCTTTTCATTGCAAGAAACATCCAGGAGGGGGAAAGGTGCAGTGGTCCCTAATGAAGGCATGCCATTCTGCCTAGGTTTCCAGAGCCCCGTGGATTTCTTGCATTCCGTTCTGCCATTGGGCAGGTGTCGAGGTCCGGGCTCCCATTGGTTCCGCAATCAGATCCTGGAAGAGACACGCCTTTATTCTCACCGGGAGCAGAAAATCTCAGCTGTTCCCCAGATTCTGGAGCCAAGTAAAAGCTCCCTTTGGGGCTCTCGCTTCCTTCAGATACAAAGAGCCTGGAACACCCACTGGAACACTTCTCCAGGGACCCAGGAAGTGTCTGGAAGAGCCTGGAACACCCACTGGAACACTTCTCCAGGGACCCAGGAAATGTCTGGAAGAGCCTGGAACACCCACTGAAGACTTCTCCGGGGACCTAGAAAATGTCTGGATACCTAATAGGACATCAATCATTCTATACATCTTTATTGAATATAAGGAGGTGACAGACACCATTCTAGGCAGAGCTGGGACCAGGGTGAGGCAAGTGAGGAACTCAACTCAGGGGCTAAACTTAGGAGAGTGATTGAAAAAAAAAAAACCTCAGCAATCAAGATAACCAAAATTTTTACGCAATATTATTAAAAACAAAAACGAATGCAAAAGGATCTACGATGAACAAAATATCAAAATTTTAATCACAGAGAGGATTCTAAGCCTGTGCTTGGAGGACCTGCCTCACCCACCCTACCCATCCCCAGCCCAGGTTCTAGGCATCGGGGGTACAACAGCAAGCTGATCAAATCGCCCCCCTCACACAAATGCCAGGCTGCGTGCGAGACAAACGAGGAACACAATAACTGAGTCAAGTACAGAGGGCTGGGGAAGGGTCTTCTGGAGGGAGATAAAGCCAGATGGGGGGTATTTCCATTATAAACATCTCAAAACCCCCTCCCCGCCCCAGACTTTCTACTACCCAGTGTAGCAGAAGGAACAGGGACTGTTGGGTCACTCCAAGGCCAGCTTGCAGCCCCGTGACCCACCCGCACTAGGTCTTAGGGCAGGTCACTTGCTTTCCAGGCTCCCTTCTTGGTGCTCCGTCATCTGAGGCATGTAAAGGCGAAAGCCCATAATAACAAAGACGTTTGGGAGCTATCACTCTGCAGGGAGCCCCACGCCAAGCTCACCGTGTTCATTCCCTCACGTAACCCTCGCCGCGCATATTTCCATCATGGGGGAAGCGGACACCTGATGTTGAGCAGCCTGCCCGGGGAAGGCAAGGCTTTGAGGTTCTCCGGGCCAAGTTCAAGTCCGTAATGTTGGGCACCTCAGAGCCAGGGTCTGTGCTCCTTCTGTGCCTAGGTGACCTCAGGCAAGTCCCTGGATCTTTCTGAGCCTTGTTGTCCTCATCTACAGAATGGGGATACTCAGGGGGGTCCCCCTCTGGGACCACTGAAGCCAGGCGTCTGGCATATGGTGGGTGCCCCATAGAAGTGAGCGCCCCCTCTTGCCCCTGCCCCTGCCCTGGCTGCAGTACCAGTCTCCAAGGTGACGGGGCAGAGTCGGCGGGTGAAGTTCAAACGCAGCCCATTTCCAATTTTCCTGACAGCCTATTTCATGGATCACAGAGACGCAAGTACAGCTGCTTATTCAACGGAGGAAAGAATGAATTCATTTTCATTCCTTAATACCCGATGTGACCTATTCTCGGTTGATCTCTCCTTTCCAAGGCTGCAGCCCTTCCCGCGGACTTTCAATTTGGCCAGAAAAAGAAAATGTGCGGTAATGACAGAATATCCTGCCTGGAGAATGCTGGGAGCCGAATCACCACCGTGCTGGTAATAAGTCCAAATGAAAGATATTATGTCACCTCGTTTGAATTAAACAGATGAACTACAGTCCTAGACCATTAAAAATGAACCAATCTGCTGGAATGCCTCCAAGCTCTCAGAATTCAGTGCCCCTAAAAGGTGCTCGGCTCTAGCGGGGTTTTATATCCTCATTTTCTGCCAATAATTCCTCCACTCTGTGAACGTGGAGGAATAATTTGGTGAAAAGGAAGCTGACCCTTCAGCAGTGGCCTCTTTCCAAGGACGGCCCTGGCTGTGCTAACTCAGGGCCAACCAAGCCCCTTGCTGGTGCCCTCTGCCCGGGAGCGACCGGTTGGGGGTTAATCCAGAAGCCCCGCAGAGACACAGGGCAGGCAGCCAGGGCCCCATCTGCAGACTGGGTGATGGTTAAGTACCCCGGCAATGTTTTCTCCACCGGGAGCTTGGAGAGGGGGGCTCCCCACCTGCACCCCAAAAGCCCAGAGAGAGAGGCAGTTGATAGTGTGGTCTCCCTTTACAAACAGGGAAGCTGAGGTGCCTAGGGTCACACGTCCAGCGTGCCCGGGGGGGGGCGGAGGCTGGCGGGGCCCTCCCAGTCCCGCTCTGCCATGCTGCCACTCCCTGTGTCCC
The DNA here is from genome assembly GCF_022837055.1 of Prionailurus viverrinus. NCBI lineage: Eukaryota > Metazoa > Chordata > Mammalia > Carnivora > Felidae > Prionailurus > Prionailurus viverrinus. Next base: position 20,537,733 of record NC_062576.1, on the reverse strand, counting down.
TGAGCACGCAGCTCCCACGGTGTCCCACACCGGCCCTTCCGTGACACAAGTGGCTTCTCCCTCAAGCGCTGCCCCCCCGCTTGGTCCGTGGCTCAGGCACCGCTTCCCCTGTCGGAGAACCTGTGTCCCTATCTGCAAACCTGTTATGCTCGGGTGCCCCTCAGAGTAGACTAGACCGGGAGCCAGAAGATCTGGCTGCTGTGTGCCAGCCATGGTGGCCTTCGGAGATCTCCTCCTGCTCACTGAGACTCAGCGTCCTCATCTGTAACTTGGGACTTAATGAGCACTTCGTCTGCCAGGGTTCCCCACCCCAGCACCAGAATCCCACCCAGCCCCCGTTCAGCCTCCTTCTGGCTTTAGGACTCAGCACCTGGCTAAGATATAACCCTACCCTCTCATTTAACCCACCCCCAAAATGAGCGACTCCAGCTTGCCTTACGTTGATCATAAAGGTTTTGCGTCACCACAGGATACTAGGGGTAATTAAACCTAGTGAACTTCCCAAGCATCAGTCACTGCTCTGGATGCTTTACGTTTGTGCGTTCGACAGCCCGAGGGCTCAGCAGGGTCAAAACCTCCCTGACCTCCCTGACACGCTCCCTGACCTCGAGGATATCGAGAGCCGGCATTTACTGGCCCCCTTTCTCAAAAGAGGAAACCGGGTTGAGGAGGCTTGGATAACCTGACATGGCAGCCGGGAGGAGACAGGGCCTGGGGTGGGGGGGTGGGGGGTCCATGTCTGTCTGACCCCAGAGCCCACACCACCAAGGACTTGCTGGTAGTTTGGGGCCCGAGGGCCTGGCAGGCCAGCCCGGGCATCTGAGAACGCACTGCCCACGACCCTGGGTCTCACCAGACGGTTCCCAAGCTGGAGTGTGCGTGCCTCAGAAGGTCTGGGGAGGAATGTCTTCACAAACCTGTGGGCCTGACAGGTGAAGCGGGTTTTCAGGGGTCATTTTGACTACATAGGACTCCAGCTCGGGTTAGGACGGCCGCCTCAGGTTGCTCGGGACCGTTCAGGAAGGTCTCCCATCCCAGAAACCTCCTCAGTCACGTGCTGAACGGAGACAGTAATTCCCACAGACTGCTTACCGCCCTGCGTGTTCTGTGCTCAGGGTGGCCTCGGCTGACCGGGAGGGACCCCCTTCCGCCTTGCCTGGCGGGGCACTGGTCTCCCTCTGGTGGTCTCCTGAGACCCCCACCCCCACCCCGGGCCAGTACTTGTGTGCCGCCTGAGGCAGACAAGGTGGACAGACACTTGGCATCCACTCTGGGGGCCTTGACCTCTCCACGCCCCACAGCCTGAAGCCCCCGGAGCGTGAGACACAGCGTCTCCAAGCCGGTCCTGCCACAATCTCGGGGGAGCTTGGGGGAGGCTCCGGGTACTTCGGGCTTGCTGAGCGCTTACTGGCCTCACTGAATCCTCGCCACGGCCTGAGGGGCCATGAGCCCGCAGACGAGGCAACTCTAGCAGGCTCCAGTGACAGCCCCACCCAGGTCCTGTTGGCCCTCCAGGGTTGTCAGCCTCCGACTGAGTGACGGCTTCTCCCCCCAGCGTGCACCTGTGCTCCGTCTCCCTCCGCCCTCCTCTGCCTCAGGGCTCCTCAGGCATCACAGGGGTTTGCTCAGGGAGCCCATGGCTAACCCCCCAGGCCCCTGAGATGTGCTCCATTCAGCCTCTGAGAGGCCCAAGCCGACTCCCACATTCTCTGGAACGCCCCCATTACTGGCTTCCCTGCCTTCCCTGTCTTGCAGCCCCACCTCTTCACGGGGCTTCTTGGGACCCCCCCCCCCCCAAATAAACTACTGGATCCAAGCCCAGGCCTTAAGGCTGCTCTTGAGGGAACCCAAGACAGAAAGGTTAGGTAAGGTTAGGTAAGGTTAGGTAAGTCGCCAGGGATCACACAGCTGATAAGCAGCATTGCGCGGATTTGAACTCAGACCTCTGAGCGCTTGCTGGTTACTTTGCTGTGCGGTTCTCATACTTGCTCTAGGAAATATTCTTGCCCCTCCTCATCCTCAGGCTGCTTCTCCTCCGCCCTCCCCCCCCACCCCCTCCTCCACACGCTGAGTCCACAATGAAGACCACAAGATGGGGTCTTGCCACAGCTAACGGGAGCTGGGTGACGAGCCCTGAGAGAGGATCACCCGCTTTCAGCCACCCCAGTGTCCCCCTGCTTCCTGCTGTCCCCCCCCTCATCCCCGCCCAAGGGGGCAGCTCTGCGACCTCATCTTCAGCTAAAGCTGAACATTCGTAAGGGCCATGTTTTACGGCCCAATAATGCAGGCCACAGATGCCCCAGTGATTCATCCCATCCCTAAGCCGAACCTCATAGAAACATTCAGATGGAAGATGAGGCCCGACTGTTGAGGAGAAGTGTCTGCTCTGTTCATTACGTGCAATTAAAATGATTGGAAGCTTTCTTAGTCTGGGAGGACACTTCTCAGAAATTTGCAAGGGAAACATCATGTCAGAGACACTTAAAGGCACGCCTATTGCAAGGGAAAAGGGGGAAGTAACCTAAATGCTCACCAGTTAGAATGGACGAATCACGACGCTCATCAATAGGATACCCTACAGTACTGGAAGTGAACTTGAGCTGCGACACAGCACAGAGGAGTCGCACGCGGTGTTGAGCGTAAGTTGGAAAAGCACACATCAAGAACGCCGTTTATATCAAGATTGATAGCATGCGACACAATTCCATGTTGGCTTAGGGGTACGTCCTCTTCTACCCCCAAGTACAGAGACGTGCGTCAGATTCAATGAGGAGCGTGAGATGCTGGACTGCCACGGAGAGAGAATGGGGAGGGGTCGATGGGTTTGGAGGTTTATCAGTTATCTCTTCTTTTTTCTTTTTTTTATAGTGAGAGAGAGTTGGGGGGCGGGGAGGGGCGGGCAGAGGGAGAAGGTGAGAGAGAGAATCCCAAACAGGCTTCTCACTCAGCATGGAGCCCGACACAGGGCTTGATCTCACAACCCCAAGATCATGACCTGAGCCAAAATCAAAAGTCAGATGCTTAACCAACTGAACCATCCAGGAGCCCCTGTAATGTCTTCTTCTTCCTTCCTTCCTTCCTTCCTTCCTTCCTTCCTTCCTTCCTTCCTTCTTTCCTTTTCCTTTCTTTCTTTCTCTTTCCTTTTTCTTTCTTTCTCTCTTCTTTCCTTCCTCTTTCTTCCTTCCTTCCTTCCTTCCTTTTTCTTTCTTTCTTTCTTTCTTTCTTTCTTTCTTTCCTTTTTCTTTCCTTTTTCTTTCTCTCTTCTTTCTTTCCTTCCCCTTTCTCTTTCTTTCTTTCTTTCTTTCTCTCTCTTTCTTTCTTTCTTTCTTTCTTTCTTTCTTTCTTTCTTTCATATGTCCTAAATAATTTTAACAGCTGGGGGTGGGGCAGAATGCAACTCGGAGGAAGAATTTCCTTCTTTTGGAACAGTTCACCCCTCCAGGCCATGGCTAAGCTTCGTCTTGCTCCCTGCAGAAGGTAGAAAGTCCAAGGTCCTGTCATCAGGGACCCAGGTCCATCCCTGGAACCACCTGCTCAAGTGCCAAGTGCACCTGAGAAGGGAGGTACCCACCACTTCGGGCCCCCAGGAATGCCTCTCACTACCCCCGGGACAAGCACTGCCTGCCTGGCAGCCCAATCAGGCAGTCAGGGGCCAGGCTTCGGGGCGGGCTAAGGATGGAATGAGCTTCAACGAGACAGTGATGCCAGCGTCTAGCTAGGTGCCCGGGGTGCAACACGTCCTCCATATCCGGTCATTCTACAGCCTGGCACCGGGCCCAGGAGTTCCCAGTGCCGCGGCCTGTGCTGGGCTGTGCCTCTCAGGGGAGCACACTCACCCCACTGCCCGGTGAGCACACAGGGGCGCTCCAGAGTGAACAAACACGGGTCCTTGGCCGGACGCAGCCAGACAACGGGGCCTCCAGCAAAGAGAACACGGTGTCCATCGCAGGGTCCCAGGGGAGGCTCTGGGATAAGAGAGCTCGGCAGGGGGAACATCAGGGGAAAGTGGGCACCCTGGAGGGTGATGCTGAGAGCCGGAGGGTTTGTGGTTTCCAAAAAGTGTGTGCATGTTTATATATATTTGCATATGTCTTCATGTGGATATGCTTACATATGCATATACGCGTGTGGATATATATTCTTGTGTGCACTCACGTATGCATATTCTTATGTATTCATATATAAACATACTGTGAATGTATTTGCATCCGTACACATACGTACTTAGGTATATATGCATACATATGTACGTATGCACATACACTTGTGTATTTTTTTTCATGCAAACACCTATACTGTCTTGAATAGAAGGTTCCATGAGGTCGGACAGCACTGCCACGGTGAACCTAGGGGCAGACCTTAGCCTGGGTGTTTCCTGTCCGCCCGGCTGGGGGAGCTGAGGTTCAGAGAGGTTGAGGTGGTCACGGGATGTCACCCGGGGGGAGGACACGGGAGTGGAACCACAGCAGGCCAGAGTCCCAAGATGGAGAGGGGCAGTCAGTCTATTCATGGAGCACCATCCAGCCTACCATCCCCCCGCCTCCCCGTTTTATTTTCCCCACAGCACTTCTGTCGGAAATGAGCCTGTGTGTCCCCCCAACTCTCGACTGTGAGGCCCAGCAAGGAGGGACTGCCCGGCTGTCTGTAGAGGGTCTAACAGAACACTTAGCATTCATTTCTCTTCCACTAATGTTTGTGGAGGGTTTAATCGCCACCACCCATTTGGGGCATCGCTAAGCACGGCTCCGAAGCGGACGAGCTGAGGCTCGAACCCACGCTGATCTCACCTCTGAGACACTAGGCTCTGCCCTTCCTCACAGCCCTTACCACGGTGCATGCCGCTTGGCGTGCTTCAGAAGGAGGCCGTGCCGTTTCAAGAAGGCCATCCTGCCCCTGACCCAGAGGCTCGTGGACCCCGCAGCTGGCCTTGACCCTGCTCTTCCTCGAGCCCCCAGATACGGCCCCTCAGCAAGCCCTGAGTCCTGCCTTCTAGATACACCCAGGATCTCCCAGCTCTGCGGCCACTCGATGGTCCGGGCCCTCCCTGTCACTCCCGGATTCCTGCACTGGCCCCACCCAGCTCCCTGTCCCACCCTGCCCACCGGACGTCCCCCCATGCAGTGGCCTGCTCCAACTCCGGTCTGCTCATCACTGCTGACAAGTCTCCAGCAGCTCCCAACTCACCAGGGCCACAGGTCCTAGCCTCCCCGAGAGAATAAGGAAACAAAATCTCTGCCCTTGCAAAGATATTCGAGCAGAGGGAACCAGCAATAAGGGAACCAGCAATAAGGAACCGACACATCGAAAGACTTGCAAATTGCACTTAATGCCATAAAGCACATAAGTTAGAAAATGACATAAAGAATAACAGAGGGATGTTCTTGTAGAGGCCAGGGACACTTTAGCTGAGGCTTGAAGGCCAAGGGGCTGAGGGAAGAACATTCCAGGTAGAAACTTTTTTTTTTCTTTTGCCAGTGCAAAGTCCCTGTAGGGGACTCTGCAGGTAAGAGCTCCAAATAAGAAAACAGCCAACATGACCGCACCTCGAGGTGATGAAGGGGTAGGGTGTGATGTGGGACCAGTGACCAATGACATCCTAAAGAAATGCGGCTCAGAAGGGGCTCAGCCAGGAGGCACACCCAGATGTTATGATATGGCAAAGCAGGGGCCACAGGCCCCGTAGGAAATGTCCCCAGGAAGGTGGTCCTTGCCTCTCTCTGGCCCTAAGTCCTTTATCTACCCACCTCCAGCCCCAGCCACTGATGTAACTGGTGCCAGGACAGCATTGTCCTCCCTCCCACACCCACCCTGCCTCATAGACCCATCACCATGGGAACCGGGCCGGCCAATCAGAACACTGCCCTTTGAAAGGCCACCTTATAAATTGAGCCACGTCTCCCCCAGACAAACCACACCCACCATTCAGAGGCCTCCCAGGGTCCCCTCTCCCTGGATAAACCAGATCATCTGTCCCTCACTTTCCTCCAGGGTACAACAGGGGAGTCTGCTGCTTGGAATGCTCAGGACCAAGCTCCAGGCCTCCCATCCCCCAGCTTAGAGCCCCAGTCACCCGCGTGGCCACACCATGATGCAGGAGCCACTCAGGGGCCCCTGAGACTTCTGGGCAGCAACCTGGGAAACGCGTGGAGAAGGGAGAGCGACTTGCTGAGCCTGCGACAGTCCAGCCTGGGGACATGCAGGGACAGTGACACCAGCCTGTTGGACAGCGGGTATGCGGGGGATGAGGAGAACAGCGAGGTCAGCCTGGTGGCCAGGAGACACATCGTGAGGTTGCACAGAAGTCTCAACACCCAGACAGACAGCGCCCAGAGCAGCCAGCTGTGTGCCATCTACTCCCCCAGCCAGATAAGGAGCCAGCTGGGCGCACAGAGCAGACCAGGCTGGAGGGGAAGAGCAACACCAGCCTGCCCAGCAGCGGCATCGGCAGCAGGGCCAGCAGCCTGACCAGCATGAGCTTCATCAGTCTGGGCAGCAGCGCCCTCAACTACCAGGTGAGTAGCGGGCTGTTCAGTTCCACCAGCAGCCTTCCCTCCAGCCAGGCCAGCAGCCGCCAGGGCACACGGGAGGACGGCGGCGTGCAGACCGGGGTGAAAAGTAACACCAGTCTGCAGGAGGACGGGGCCGGAGGCAAGGCCAAGGCCAGCGACCAAGGTCGGGGGCAAGGCCAAAGCCAGGCCACCGAGGGCGAGCAGCCTGCCCAGACGTGCGTGCCTGCATGAGAAGGCTCACCGGCCACTAGGGGCTTGAAAACTGGACGTGAACCCCCAGCAAGCCTGGACTTTACCCAGAGCGGTTACGGCCAAGCAGACGCCTTTAAACAGCACCCAGTGCATCTGAACCTTGGGTGGAGAGCCCCGTTTGTAGCAACGACTGTCGGCGGCAGGGTGACGTGTAGCAAGAACTGTGGAAGGTAAGCACCACCTGCAGTGACCGTCAGCGATCAACGGCACGACCGTCTACTCTGAAGCTGTAGCAGGATCCTGGGGGGCTGGGTCTACCCTCCACTGCGAGCCCCAGCGACGAGCCACCTCTAACAGGATCCGTCAGTGGCAAAACCGTCTGTATGGAGAACCGTCACAGCGGGATCTCCAGCCAAAACTCATCAGTGGGGACAATTGCAGTCAGCAGCAAATGCCAGCTCTGTTTTAGAACCATCTGATGTCAGAACCTCCCCTGGAGAAACCGTGCGAAGTGGTGAGCACCGTCTACAGTCAACACCAACCGCGATGAGCTCAGGAGAAGCAAGCACCAGCCGCAGCTGGGACCGTCCGCGTCGGGAGCCAGCCGAAGGAAGCACCATCGACGGGAAACCACAACCCTGGGGAGCCGGATCCCTACCAAGCTCTGCAAGATGTGCTGCCTGCGAGAGCCAGAGAGGCTCCGGACGGGGCTCCCTGAGGCCCCGTCCCTGTCTTGATGTGCATCTCCAAGGAGGTAGAGGCGAGAAAGGACCCCAGACACCTTCTCGGTTGATATGGTTGGGACTGCTTCCTATGGCAGGACAATGCCATGGTCAATGTTTAACGGTGACAGAAACCAACCCAGCCAAGCATGGCTGGGATGAGACAGCTCTGAGCCGTTTAGCAAAAGTCTCCTGGACGGGTGGGAGGGCTGAGGACGCTTGCCTGCCCCTTCTCAGGACCATAAAGCCCTTCCCCGGGGGCTGACCGTGAAAACCCTGGGGAGGGAGCATGTCCACGGAGGGGCGGAGGTCAGAACAGTCACGAAGACATCCACTAGGTACCAGAAGGAAAGCTGAGGGGGTACCAGAGACAATAAAAAGTGTCTGGAGAGGCTGAAAGGGTGTGAGGTTCGTGTGTGTGTTCCCGGCCGAGGTTACAGAGACAAACTCAGACGCACTAAAGAGCCGTGTTGACAGGAGGGCTTAGCTATCAACTCTGTTACCTCCAGGCTGGTGATCTGGGGGAAAATGCTTACAATTTTGGAGCCTGAGTTTCTTCATCTGGAAAATGGGAATGATAACCTCTATGTCATACACAGATAGAAGGGTCATGTGGATTACGTGAAAACGGCTTTTTTAACTTTATTTATTTTGAGAGCGACCGAGACACAGTGAGTGGGGGAGGGGCAGAGAGAGGGAGAGAGAGAGAACCCAGGTAGGTTCTGAGATGCCAGCACAGAGCCGGACACGAGGCTCAGTCTCACAGACTGCAAGATCACGACCTGAGCTGAAGTCAAGAGTCAGACGCTCAACCAACTGAGCCACCCGGGAGCCCCTAGATGAAGTATTCTTGACCAAAACAAAAACCAAAAAACCGAAAACAATGGACCCATAGCATCTGCTTAGAAGTCGAGGCAGATCAGCAGATGGTTTGCTAGGTTTCAGGAGTTAGCGGTTCCGGGTTCAAGGGCATCGCGTGTCTGGACTGCTGAGGCCCTTCCTCTGGAGCGTGAGTACGTTCTCCCCCACTCTCCTTCCAGCAAAATCGCTTAGCGGGAACAGAGCACCCACAACCCAGGCCCCTCCCAGCCCTGCCCAAGGGGGTCCCTGTCCGCCCATCGCCGCCCCCACCCCCATTGCTGCCCTGCTCTCCTGTCTCAGAGGGTGACAGAGGGCACACAGAGGCAAAGTTGTAGGTGCTGCTGCATGCTGAGCCATCGGTGTGGAGGCCACAGACCGCTCGGGGACAGAGTGGCCACCATGAGCTCACCACCGTCCCCTGACCACCTCCTCCTGTCTCCTTTCTCAGCAAACGCCATCATCTCACTCCATTGTTCGGGCTGGACCTTCATCACGAGGGGGGTCTACCCCTGCCTCAGCCCCACCTTTCATCAGTCCCTAACACCGCCCCTCCCCCACTGCTGACCCCCCCTAATCCAGGCCCCTTCCTCCCCGACCGGTGGTTCCCAGCCCTGCCTGCACAGTAGAGTCACCTGGGGAATATCTACAAGATACAGATGCCCGGGCCACTCCAGAGACCTGGACTGGGCATCCGTAGTGGGTTTAAAGCTCCCTGGGTGATGAAAATGTACAGCCAGGGCTGGGAAGCACCTCTGCCCTTGCTGTGTTCCCCATCAAATGCACTTTCAAGCCCTGGGGTCTAAAACTGACACCTGCAGGAACCAGGAAGTTGCTACAAGGGAGCAGGGGAGGGGCTTTGGCACACTGGAGAGCATGCAACCCACACAAGGAGAAGCCAGAAGTTCAAAATTGTATGTCAAATCTCCTGATTTTTTAACTATTTTTAACATTTATTTTTGAGAGACAGCGAGAGCGTGAGCGGGGGAGGGGCAGAGAGAGAGGGAGACACAGAATCCGAATCAGCCTCCAGGCTCTGAACTGTCCGCACAGAGCCCGACGCGGGGCTCGAACTCGTGAACAGGCGCGCCTCAAATCTCCTGATTTCCAAACGTGGGTCACAAAATCAAATTCTCTCCAAAAAGCGGGGGTAGTCAGTGAAAACATTTCTGAAGGCAATTTCCGAACCACACACAGAGGCTTCTGCTTCTGAATAGAGAACACGGCGATCTTTCTGAAACAAAACTTGGCTTCTCTTCCCTAACTGCTTAAAAACTTCCGAATTTCCCCGCGGGCCAAAGGATTTGACACGGCCTTCAAGGCTCTACAACAAGCTGGCCTGAATATGTTTTCCTTACCTGGACTCCTGCCACCTCCCCCTAACCCTCTCTAGACCACCTCAAACCTGTCATGACTTATGTGCAGTAACATGTACTCGTTTTCGTGTCCAGTTCTCTGGTTTTTGATAAGCACACGTGGTCAGCACACCCTCAATACCAAATAGTTCCATCACACCTCAAAAGTCCCCTTTTGCCCCTGTCGGTCAGTTCCTCCCACCCCAGCACCGCTGGCCAGTTTTCTGTCCCTCGTCTTCCAGAATGTCACACATGTAGAAGCGCACGTTGCTAGCAGCCTTACAAGCCTGGCGGCTTTCACTTGGCCATTTGTGACTCACCCGCGTTGTTTGCTGCTGAGTAATGTTTCATGGCCCATCAGGTCTCTGGTTGAGAGGCATTTGGGTTGTTTCCCAGTCGGGGACGTTACGAAACGACTAATAATCACTTACGTACAGGTTTTGGTATGAACATAAGCTTCTCACTTCACTCTGCTGAGCACCCACGAGTGGGATGGCTGCCTGGGACGCAAGGGTGCCTAGCTCTGTAAGGACCCACCGAGTCACTTTCTGAAGGTGGCTTTCCTTTGTGATTGCCAGCACTTTGTAATTTCCCGAGTTTGGGTTTTTCATTTTCGCCCTCGAAGTCCCTGTCCATGATCTTAACCCTAAGAGGTAGTTTGTACCGGTCTCCCATTATTAACTCGATTTTATAGATGGGGAAACTGAGGCACAGAGAGGCCAACTCTGGGTAGGTTAGTGGCAGGGCTGGTATTTGAACCCGTGCCGTTGGCCCCAGAGTCCATGACCTTAACCATTCCCTGCTTTGGACATTTAGGGTCCCGGCACACCCAGGGGACGGGCCGCCCCCACACGCAGAGCTCCCGGCCGGCTGTTTCTTGTCCCGAGCCCCTTAAGCGTGGCACCCCCCACTCTTCGTGTCTGCCCCCCTGAGGACAGCTGTCACTCCCCACCCCCTGCCCGTATCATCAATGCCACTTCCGTGTCAGTAGCATCAACGGTGGCCGAATGAGCGAACGAAGGGGAGACAGCGGGTGAAGGATGAATTGCTGAGTCAGAAGAAAGCTGAGTCCCCCACGGCCTGCATCCCAGCGACCACAGCCCGCGGTCCAAAAGCAAATGCGGCTCAGGATCCGAAAATTAAATGCCGCTCCGGGTGCACGCCTGAGCCCCCAGGGCCGCTCCTTCCTTCTCTCGCCGTCTGCCCGGCAGATATGTCTCGGCCCAGCTCTCTCCCAGCCCGGCGCTGGGGAGGCAGCAAGCGCTTGGAGCAGGGACCATTTTTCAAGCGGGGCCAGTGATTTCCTCCTTTCCTGTCCACGGGCTTGGCGTTGGGGACGCGGCGTGCTTGGAGCGATGGGCTGGCTGCAGGCGCTGGCTCCTGAATTATTAACTGGGCTGGGGAGAGAGTTGCTTACAAATGCTGTCCGTCCAGCAGCCCGGGCAGCCCAGACTTCAAACAGGCCTGGAGCAGGGGGGCGGGAAGGCGAGGGACTCGGCCGGGGGGGCCCCACACGCTGGCCAGATCTGAAGCCTCTCTTGCCGAGCGCTCCCTTGGCCTTCGTCCCCCGGCCCGGAAGAAGTTCATTTTTCTTGAGCTCTTCGCACCATAGCGCCTGCTTTGCTGGATTTAAGCAGCTGACGTCTCCTCTTCCGCCCACTGCAAAACCAGTGGGCGAGTGGATGGAGTCTAGTGATTAGGGTACGTTCTGAGACACAGACTCTTGGTCTGTGGCTTATCACGGGTAGGGAGCAGAGTAGGGTGTCTGAGGTTGGGTCCCCAGAAGGAGAGCTTGAGACGGTGGTTCTCATGAGGGGCGTTCCAAGGAGAAGGGGAGTAGGGGACACGGGATGGGGCTGGGGACTGGCCTCAGGAGGACCCCATGGGGAGCTCCGGAGCGTCTCCTGCAGCTCAGGGTGGGCCCTACCATCAGTCAAAGGCAAAGGCCCTTTGTACCCCCACACCCTGAACCCCCACACCCATAACCTCCTGAGCAAATGCGGCTCAGCGGGTTATGGGTGGAACAGCTCCGGTCCAAATGGGCCGTTCTCCAGAGAAGGGAAAGCCACGAGCCACTTGTAGCTACCAGCCACCACGTAGCCAAAACTGGTATGGTGGCCTCCCGGGGTGATCAGGACCCCAGCTCCTTCTGGATCTCCGTTCCACCCTCCTCCAGATGAGGTCCTCATCCTCATGGTCCAAGGTGGCTGCCCAAGCTTCCCCAACACATCTCCATCCAACACATCAAGGAGAGCAGGGGGAGGAAGGAGAGAAGAAAGGTTTGACCCTTCTTTCTTAAGGAGACGCCCTAAAAGTGTCCCACAACACAGCTACATGGAGCTGTAAAGGACGTGAGGAAATTCGGTCCTCATTCAAGAAACAATGTGTGGGAATAAAAACTGGCATCCTGTTAGTAACAACGGAGGAAGGAACGGATATCGAGGTAAATACTCTCCCCCATCCATTCTCCCTTCAGAAGCTAAAGGGGCTTTTTAACTCTACAAAAAAGACAAATCACTTTTACTTAAAATCTCTGCGGTTGTTGGCAAAAATGGCCCTAATACTTAGCAGCTTCTCCCACTGAGAGGAGGAGTTTGCTTCTCCCTCCCCTGAATCTGGGCTGATCTCGTGATGTGTTCGGACCAGCAGGAAGGGACTGACGCTCCGCAGCTCCTGGTCTAGGCCTTCCGAGGCCTCGTGGCTTCCATTCACACACGCCCTGCAGCCACCCTGGGACCAAGCCCGCGCTGGCCTGCCACAGGAGGAGAGAGTCCCCAGCTCCCCCAGCCGTGCCTCCCAAGGCCGTCATAAGCCAGCCGGCCCCACGTGACCCCACCAGCTGACCCTGCACACATGAACGAGTGTGCCCAAGGGCAGCTGGGCCTGACCCAGGCCGGAAGAGCCACGAACCCAGCCCAGCACAGCCTGCTGTCCTGCGGGCTCCCGACCAGAACTAGAGATGGCTGCTTTAAGTCATTGTGGTTGGGGTTTGTTTGTTACACGGCCCAGGCTAACTGATAATGCTCCGATGACCTCCCCTTGCTCTCAGGATAAAGAGCAACGACCAGCAGGGGTCGGGCCTTGGCTGACCATTCCAGCCTCAGCCCAAGCACGCTCCCCTCTGCGGGGCCTTCGCTTCCACAGACCCACTGGCCCCGAACCTTTGCAGCTGCCCTGTCACCCGGTTCCTGCCTTCCCTTCCTGCGGAGCTCAGCTCACATGTCACTTCCCCAGGGAAGGCTGCCCTGGCACCCCCCGACCTGACCCACGCTCTCGGGCCACCACGTCCCTCTCTTCCACAGCACTTATGCTTTACATTTTGTCACTTTACACTTCCTCATGGGATTCTTAGATTAAATCTGCCTCGCCCGCAAGGCTTCAGCTCCGCAGGAGCAAGGACTGGGTCTATTTGGCTCACTGTTGTGTCCCCAGAGCCCAGAACAATGCCTTTTCACAGTGGGTATGGCCGTTGTGTCTCGGAATGCACATCCGCGCCCTGCATACAGTAGGCGCCCAATACAGACTTCAGGATGAAGGAGTTGAATCTGAGCATTGCCAAAGGCCATCGGTGGAAACTCGTCACGCCTTGACCGTAATGTTAGTTCTTAAAATATGAAAGGTGACAAAATGGGAGCCCACAGAGTTTTTAAGTGACACACACAGACTCATCAAGTTTGTCACAAATGTGACTATGGACAGCCTTACCTCTTGGCTCATCTGAGTCCTTAGGGCCACCTGCTTTTCTCAACGGACGTCAGTTACAGTTTGCGAAAATGTGCCTAGAATCCTTTCTTCCTGATAAGAAATCCTTCACTTACGTATCCCGTGAACCGCAGTGTGGGCACAGGACGGCCTCACATTCATCCTAGAATTCGCGGCGATTCCGAGAGCGGGCTCAGGGTTCGGAATCCCTGGGCCTGAGTCTTGGCTCTGACGCACAAGAGCTGCGTGCCTCGGGACCCGTGCCTTAACCTGCCGAGCCCTCAGTGCCATCATCTGTAAAATGGGGTTGAAAAAGCTCCTCCTAGGGTCGTGAAGACGTGAGAAACCAAGGAGGAATGAATGAATGAGCTCAGGCCCATGCTGGACAGCGGAGAATCAAGTCAGAAAAAGACACCTTTGGGCTGTTCCGAGCTGGGGCCACACACCAGAAGTACCAGCCCCCAGGCTTCGCTTAAAGACCCAAACTGCTGGCTACCTGAGATTTGGAAACCCTGCCCCCCCCACCCCGCCATTCCCACCTACCAGCAAGCAGCTGGAGCTCACCTCCCCTGCTCCAGACTCAGGCCTTCGGGTCTGCGACCCCGGGCAAGCAGTGCAGATAGTTGAGCAGTGCAAGCGAGCAGACGATGGGTTCTGGGAGGGCAGGGGGCCCTGCTCAGCCTGCAGCCTGCAGCCCGGGTAGACAAAAAGGCAGGGCACAGGCTCTGCCCCCACACAGGACCATGCAGGTGGCAATGGATAGGTCGGTCCCCTTCCCTGGCTTTAGTTTACCCCAAAGGTACACGAAGGGGCTCTAGCAGCCTGATGGCTTTTACGCATTTCTTAAGTGTACCTGAAACCATCATTGCTCCACCCCCACCCCAAATGAAAGTAAACCCACACGCACGTGTGAGCAGAGCTTGCCGGGGAGAAGGCTGGGCAGCGGGGCAGGGCCCTGAAACCCCGTCTCATCAGTCTGGGCCCACAAGCGCCGGGCCAGGCGAGGACCACGCGTGAGTGCCACCTGAGCCCGACTTGCCTGTCACACCTTAGACTGAACTCTTTCAACCGGCCCCATGTGGTCTATGTACCAAACAATGACTTTTTATTTCCATCAGGAAACATGTGCCCTTGGGGCGCCTGGGTGGCTCAGTCGGTTGAGCATCCGACCCTTGACTTTGGCTCAGGTCACGATCTCACGGTTCACAGGACCGAACCCCGCCATCCGGGCTGCTTGGGATTTTCTCTCTTTCTCTTTCTCTGCCCCTCCCCTGCTCGTGCTCTGTGTCTCTCACTCTCAAAAGGAATAAACATGAAAAAATTTAAAAACAGTGTGCTTCCCCATTTGTCTCGAAGCACGCGGCCCTCTTAGTCTGTCTTTCACTTTCCCGTGTTTGCTGGGCGTGTGGCTCTCAAGAAAGGGTCTACATCCTTCCTTGCTTTGTGGGAGAAAACTAGGGTTGCAGTGACAGAGATAATGACAGACAGCGGCTGTCGTCAGCCTCAGGACAGGAAGGCGAAAGGGAAGAGGGGGGACGGTGGTGATCTGGCATACACAGGCCACCCCACACCAGCCAATGGCTGCCCTCAAGGAAGAGGTTCCAGGTGGCCAAGTCTGCTATTTCTAGAAAATCAGAAACCCAGACTTTTGATGAGAAGTCTCCTGACTTAAATAGTATTACTAACTTTTCTGCCAAACAAGACCCTGTTCCAACAAAACACACCCAGAGATGCAGACTTACCCCAGGAGCCGCCAGTGTGAGACATCCACCCTGAGACGGGCCTCGGAAGCCAGTTCTCCTTGGAGGCTGGCTGCCTTCCCACCCTGAACTTGGCAAGATCAAGTCTGAGCCGACAAAAGAGTTCCCTTGCTTGGGAACCCCGCACAAACTGCCCCCTGCCCTCCCCCCCCCAACACAGAGAACAGATGTGACACGTGAACTGAGGCAAGAATGCAGCTTGAGATTGGATGGGTGGACCTTGGAAACACAAAGCACAATTTGTTCAAAACTGGTGACGGGCAATCGGTCGGACCGGGCTGAGAAGGGTTCACACCGACACCAGAACGCAGGAACCACCAATGCTCCGCACGCCAGTCCCTGGATCTTTCTCAAACAAATCCGAACGAGTATCCAGCACCCCACTTACACCTTCGCTGGCTCCCCATTGCCCTCGGAGTGAGGTCCAAATGCAAGGCCTTAACTTGACCTTAATGCCTTAGGTGCAGCCTCTTCTCTGGGCATCCTTGCCATGTGCCCCAGGGGCCCTTGCTGTCCCCACAAAAGTACTTTTCCTTCTCTCTCTCTTCTGGGGCTTTTTTATAAATGTTATAAAAATGTTATAACCTAGAACACCCTCCTCATTCTTTTCCTACCCAACTCTCTCCGTAGGATTCAGTGCAGGTGTGGCCTCCACCAGAAAGCCCTCCCTGATCACACCTCAGGCTGAATTTAGGTGTCACTCCCGCACCCACGACCTTCTCCTTCCCCCCATCTGTGTTCAAGTCACTGTTAGTTGCAATTATCCGCTTCCTCGATGGTTTCTCCCCCAAGGAGACAATATCTTCAGCACTTAGCACAGAGTAGGTACTCAGTAAACGTGTGAAGGAAGGAAAGAAGGAGGTCTGAAATGGAATAGAGACCATCCCCCCAATGCTTTGGGGTATATATCTCCCTGGGGACAGAGGCCTCAATGAGTACTCAAAGGCCTTCCCGTCCCTTGGGCCTCAAAGAATCACAGTTCAAAGTTGGCAGGATTGCTACTCAGAGAAGGCAGACTTTATCGATGGTCACACAGCAACATGGGAGCAAAACTGCATGGAAAGTTCCAATCAGAACTCTGCTGTTGTGGTTGGCTTTTGTCTGCTTCCCCAGATGCCCCTCCCCCCACCAAGGGCTCAGGGAAAAGTCAAGGTGATGGGGCTGGTGGCGGGGGCTGGGGAGGGCAGACACAGAAGGTCTTTTCTCTTCTGGGTCTTCATGGGCATTATAGCTCTATGAATTATTCACCAGAAAATCTGTTTGAGGTAGTGTCTTAGTCTTAATTTTCAATTCCCCTAATGCTGGCCAATTCTGTGCTGAAAAGCTCTCAATTATTAATGTTTCTAAAGCAATATTTGTTTTCTCTGCATCCAGCAACAACCAAGGCCTCAGAGCTAGTGATCCTACCCCCGAATTTCCCACAGAGCTTTGCCTTGCTGAGGAAGCATTTCAAAGGGGTCAGGGGTGTGTTAGGGTGTACGGCAGCCAGACTGAGAGCATTAAGCCCATGCAGAGACAGGTACTTAAAGGTTTTCCATTTTCAGGAACTCCCAGGACGAAGGAAACTCTACAAATAGCAAGAACAGTGACTATGTATTTGTGTTTTATGTGCCAAACGTGAAGCTAAATACTTAACTTTTACTTATTTGACTCCATTTTCTTTGGAAATTCAAATAATTCCTTTCAACTGCAAACAATTCTTAAAACTGCATTTGGAGTCAAAGCCCTGTGTTATCAAAATCATAAGGAGAATTTCTTTTTTTTTTTTTTTTAAGTTTATTTACTTCGAGAAAGAGAGAGAGCACACACACGCGGGCGCACGTGCAAGCAGGGGAGGGTCAAAGAGAGACTGAGGGAGAGACCGAACCCCAAGCAGGCTCCTGGCCGTCAGTGCAGAGCCCCACGCGGGGCTCGATCCCACAAACCGTGAGATCACGACGAGCAGAAATCAAGAGTCGGACGCTTAACCGACTGAGCCACCCAAGCACCCCTGCAAATCAAAAGGAGAATTTTTAGGTAAGGCAGAATTAGTTCTACATTAACAAGACCAGATCCGACTTGGGGATGGATTCTTTAGCCAAACTGTAGAGAATGGAAACTGTTTACAGAAAACGATATCTACCCATGTACTCAGAGGTGCACGCTATATGCTGGCATTCAGAAGGCGTTCTCAAAGAGCTTTGTTTTATTTTCTTGGATTTTAAGATGCCTAAGGCCCTCTTCATCCTCGATCTTGGGGGCCAGATAGCACTTCACACGCCCCACCCCAGCAGTCTTACACTCTACCACGAGGGGTCCATCTGCCGGCACACGGAGTGCTACTGTAGGGGAGAGTGGGGTCGCTTTCCTAAAGAGGTTCAGGGACCTCGGTTGCAAAAGCTAGCTGAACTTGGTTCACTCAGCTCTACAGTAACAGCCTCCTCCTCTTTGTCAACGTTATTCCTTTTCGACCACTTAATACTTCCGTTCCCAGGTTTCTGCACTTGGAGAAAATCTCACTCTGTCTTTTGCACAAAAGGCTACACCAGGGTCCCCAGCGTGACTGAGATCTGGGCATACAGGTGCGCATTCACCAGAAGGCATCTTCGCTCCACAGCTATACTCTGCGTCTGGATTTCCAAGTTCAACATCTAAGTCCGCTGACTTCATTTCATAGTCTGAAACCTTTCCCTGCTTTGGAGCTTCAAGTACCGGCATCGAGGTGCCTGCATCAGCTCCAACCCTTCGCATAACGACGTCGTCAGTGCCAGCCCAGTTTTGTATTTTGGACATGCTGGTGAGGTTCACGGTCACGGCCAAGTTGTGGTCACAGCTGGACGTGTGGAAACCCCGGGAGCACAGGGGCGAGCTGCAGCGGGGAGGCGTGGGATGAGTCGACACTGGGCAGGTTCACACCCCCAGGCTGATGTCCCAGGGGGCCTTGATGATGACGTCCTTCAGCGGCTCCAGCACCTTCTTCAGGATGGAGCCCTGGACTGGGCACGCCTGGAACACGATGGCAGAGTCACAAGGATGAGGCTACAGGTGGAGGGAAGGAGGAAGGGCTGGCCAGCTTAGGTGTCACAGGGTGACAGCAAGCAGGGAATGTGGTGGTGAGAGCCTGTGACCCAGGAAGATCACAACCTACTTATGCAACTTACAAAACTTCTGTGTAGTAAGACTCACCAGTCCCACTTTACAGATGGGAAAACAGACTCAGAGAGGCTCCATCTTTGCCCATGGTTCCTCACCTCATCAATGTGGAGAACAGGATTTGGACTCCAAGTCTACGTGACTCCACGGGCAGCACCTTCTCTACCTTGACACTATGGTGCCCCCTGGGGTTTTAGCTGCATACAAGGAAGAACTTTCTGGAAGCAAATTATGTTACTCTCAAAGAGCACTTGGATGAGCCATTGGCAAGAGGAAGGTACGAATGGGAGGAAATTCTGAACGTGGGGGCAGCAGAACCGAGGGCATCTGTGGCGCCCCCATGAGGGACGGCTCTCCTTTATTGTGACACAGCGCGATGGCAGCGTGGAGGAGGGGTAAGAGGCAATCTCTGTCAACAGTGACGAAGGCATCCATGTGCACCTTTAACACTCAGGCTCAATGACGGACAAAGGGCACGAAGCCTGGCAGAATAGACGTTTCAGAGTCAGACCAGCCTAGGAGGGCGTCCCCAGCTGAGCCACCTGAGCCAGTCCCTTACCGCCTCTGTGCCTCACTTTCCCACGTCCTTGAAGCAAGTTACCGCCGGCCCCTCCCTCACAGGCTCACGTGCCACACAGCAGGGAGAATGCCCATGTGGGGCCTGGCACACCGTGAGGGACCAACACATGCCAGCCTCCCTACCCCTTCTCTTCATCGGAGCAAGAGGCTGACGTTTTCAAAAAGATGTGCTCAAAACCAGGGGGAAAGACAGCAAGGAAGCAGACAGAGAAAATACCCTTTGTTTTGCCAGGCTCTTTGGTTGCAAGGGGGGAAAAAATCCACTCAAAGAGCTGGAGCAAAAGGAGAGGGGACAGAGAAAAAGGAGCAGCTGATTGAGGACAGAGGGGTCCCTTTCAGGGCAGGGCGCGGGTGGGGTCCCGCAGAGCCCAGTCAAGGAGCACAGGGCAGACCGCCTCCGGGGCCAGGACTGCTCTCTGGGCGCCTGCCTCCTCTCCTCTCGGCCCTCCCACATCTCGTTTCCCTGTCCCTTCCAGTGTCTGCTCCTCTCTCCTCCCTCTGCAAACTGGCCTTCTGGCTTCTCTGCAGACAGAGACGGGCCACCTCGGGGCGCTGAGGTTTGAAGTCCTTTCCCGAGCGCTCAGCAGCCTGCTGAGCATCTTTGAGGTCTCGTTTCCAAATTCTGATTGGCCCAGCTTACTGTCAGGCATGGATCCTGGGCCAATCGGATGGGAGGTGGCAGCGGAGGTGGGGTACAGACTGCAGCTGGGGCTTATGATCTCAAAGGAGTGCAGTTCCACACAGACAGTCCTGCATCCCCACCAGAATGGCTTGAATTGATGTCCTGACAACACCGGTCGGTGGCAAGGCTGTGCATGGCGGGAGTGGCAAGGGATGCGTCCACCCCGGGAAACTGCTTGGCACGTCTTCCAAAGCCAAACGAAGGTACCCCTGCCCCTTGGCCAAGCAATTCCCCGGCTGAGGAGACGTCCAAGGTGAATGATGGCTTACGACCACCTGAAGCAACACCTGAAATGTTCACAGCAACCCCAGACCGCAAACAACCCCAACATCCATCAACAGTAAAGTCAGATGAATAAATTGTGGCATGTTCGTCATGTTGCGAAGCGCTGAAGAAGAAACAACCACCACCACCACCACGTGCCACGTAGACGGAGCTCGCCGGGCACGACATTTAGCGAAAGAAGCCGTACCCAAGAGGGTACACGCTGTACGATCCCATTTACCAAAAAGTGGATCAGTGGTGATCAAGACTATACTACGGGTTATCTTGGGGGAGTATCAGCTGGGAGAGGGCACGAGGGAGCCTCCTGGGACATTACAAATGCTCCATATCTTCTTTCTCCGTGGTGGTTATGGAAAGAAATCATCAAGATGGGGGCGCCTGGGTGGCTCAGTCGGTTGAGCATCCGAGTTCAGCTCAGGTCATGATCTCGCAGTCTGTGAGTTCGAGCCCTGCATCGGGCTCGGTGCTGACAGCTCGGAGCCTGGAGCCTGCTTCCGATTCTGTGTCTCCCTCTCTCTGACCCTCCCCCGCTCACACTCTGTCTCTTTCTCTCAAAAACAAATGTAAAGAAATAAAAGACTTCAAGACTGTAAAAACATAAATAAATAAATAAATAAATAAATAAATAAATAAATAAATAAATGTTAAAAAATTGACATTTAAAAAAAAAGAAAGAAATCATCAAGCTGAACACTTAAGATTTGCGCCCTTTACTATATGTAAGTCATTCCTCAGTTAAAAAAAAAAGAGGGCGCCTGGGTGGCTCAGTCGGTTAAGTGTCCGACTTTGGCTCAGGTCATGATCTCACTGCTCGTGAGTTTGAGCCCTACGTCGTTGGGCTCTGTGCTGACAGCTCGGAGTCTGGAGTCTGCTTCAGATTCTGTGTGTCTCTCTCTGCCCATCTCCTGCTCACACTCTCTCTCTCTCTCAAAAATAAATAAACATTAAACATTTTTTAAAAAGAGAGAGAGAAGAGCATATTGTGGCCATAATATGTATAACATAGAATCAACTACATAACCAACCACACCTTTGTCTGGAATAGATGGAGTAAACATACACATGTATGTGTGTTTATTTTACATATGACATATGTGTGTATATATATGTATATCATATATAGTAGGTGCATTATATATGTATAATACATGTATTTGATTCATGCATATATTCATACAATATATATGTACATATAAGAGAGAAGGGGGACAAATCTGAATTATATTTGGGACATGTATTCAGTCTAGGAAGGGCAGATGGGAGCAAGACCAGGCTGGAGGCAGGGAAGCCTGTGAAAAGGTCGATCTCTTTGTCCAAGCAGGAGATGGCCGTGGCCGGCCCCTGAGACGGATGTGGGGAAACAGACTTGAGGGCAGCCGACAGGACATGATGGCGGGTGCAATTATGAGGAGGTGAGGGAAGAAGCTGTATCGGGGTGACCCCGGTATTTCTGGCTCGGGTAACTGGGTAGCCGGCAACGCGACCCCCAGATGAGGGAGGCCACAGGAGGGGCCGCCGTGGAGGAGGCAGGGAGGACGGCGGACTTGGTCTCAGGCAGGTGAGGTGTGAGCCACCAGGGGCCCACCAAATGGAGCTGTCAGAAACCATGCGACCCACTGCACCGGACGGGGTCCCCTGGAAACAGACTGGGAGGCGGGGTTCGGTGAGGTGGATGGGGGTGCCCTGGGGAAGTGACGTGGGCGGCCCTGGCGGAGGGACAAGCTGGCCTGTGGTGTGGTTGCAAGGGAGGCGGCCACCTGTCCCGTGCTGAGCTCTGGAGCCAGGTGGCTCCTCGGTGTTGTCCCGAATTGAGACAAAGGGACCGGGTCTCTGCACCCCCAGCTGGTCAATCACTGGCCGTGGCTGCTCTGGGAGGCGCATCTCCGTGGGTGAGGCCCAGGGCAATGCCTCGTGAGCAGCTGTATGGCCCCAGCAGGGGAGGGCATCAGCCCGGATGAAGCCCCTGCCCCCCTCCCAGGGTGTATCCAGCTCTGACTCCAAGGAAGCCTGCAGACCGACCGTGAGCATCAGACACCCCTGCTCTCACTCCCTCACCTGCTTCCCACAGGCACCCACACTCTGGCAAGCCCCTCGCGTCCCAGCTCTGCCCGCGGTGCCCACGGAGCCGGCTCCTTCTGTTTTTTATAGAAAGAGCGGGATATTCCTCTGATGCAAACACTCAAAGCAATTAAGGCCGCTTGTCACCACCATTCCTCTTCTGCGGCCAATCTCTGGAGCATCAGGGGCGATCCCATCGCCACCAAGGCCACAAAATCGCACTCAGGGGCTTGTAGGGTCAGGGGCCGTCTCCCAAGGGCTGGACAAGTTCACTCCTGAGAGGGTCTCTCATCCCCGCGTGCCCCGGTCCAAGTCACCAGCATCTGTCACCTGACGCACTGCAGTAGCCCCTCCGGCTTCCATGCTCCCACCCAGCCCTGGCCCCTGTACAGTGTCCTCTCAGCACAGCAGCCAGACTGACACGTTAAACCCTGTCCATTACAGTCCCCGTCTTCTCAAACTCCCACTTCAGCTTCCACCTCTCTGATAAAAAGTCCATCCAACGGCCTTTCTGAGCTCCTTTCTACTCCCCTCCCGCTTGCCTGTTGCACCCTGGCACATTTGCCTCCCCAGGCACACTCCTGCCTCAGGGCCTTTGCACTTGCTGCTTCCCCATCCTGGAATACTTTTTACACCTTCAGATCTCCACTCAAATATCAGCTTCTCAAGGAGGCCCTCCCTGACTGCTTTATTTTATTTTATTTTATTTTATTTTATTTTATTTTATTTAGATTTCATTTTTAAGGAATCTCTACACCCAACATGGAGATGGAACTCACTACCCTGAGATCAAGAGTCACACGCTCCACCGACTGAGCCAGCCAGGCACCACAGCGAACGCTCTATTTTAAACTCCAGCCCCTCGCCACCTGTCCCATCCCTTAGCTCTGATTCGCTTTCCCCTCTCCAGGAACTGACCTCTGAATGTATAACTTCCTCACTTATTTTACCCGTCGTTGTCTTTCCCGCGAACTCCACAGGGGCAGAGATTTGGGGTTTGTGTCCGGTGACTAGAATGCCACCTCGTGCTTATTAGCGGCGGAGCTCCACGTGTGTCGATTACCTGATTTAAGAGACAAATAACAGGTCATGCTTAGCCCTGGTCCTAGCCTCAGCCTCAGGCTGCCACGATGCAATGCCATACACTGGGTGGCTTCAAAGCAGAAACGGGTTTCGTCACCAATCGGGAGGCTGGGAGTCTGAGATCCGACGGCCAGTGTGGGTGAGCTCTGGTGAGAGCCCTCTTCCCGGCCCACAGACGGCCGCCTCCTTGCCGTGTGCCCACGTGGCCTCTCCTTGGGGCCCGCTCACAGTGTTCCTCTTCTTATAAGGCCCCCAGTCCTATCAGATGGAGACCCCACACTTACGACCTCGCTTTACACCTCCCAGAAGCCCTATCTCCAAATACAGTCACACCGGGTTTGGGGCTTCAACAAACACATCTTAGGGGCGAGGCAGGGGGCACAATTCGGACCACAGTAGCTCTAATTTCTATTCTCATTTTACAGATGATAAGACTGAGGCTCCAAGAAGCCACATGCCCGAGCCAAGGGCGCCCAGCTCAGAAGTGGCGGAGGAAGCGGCCAAACCAGCATCGGCGTCCCTCTGCCCTGCTGCCTGCCATTCCCTGTGCTGGGAATGCTCTCCCCATGGCCAGCTCCTTCTCCAGCTCAACGGTCACCTGCCCGATAGGGCCCTCCCCTATACATGGCAGCCATCTCCTGCTTCTCAGTTACCGTCACGTCGCTCCCTTCGTTTTCCTTCACGACCCATGGAACGTTCTGAGATTACCTCCCGCCCACCTGTCCAGGTGTGGGCGGAACGCTGGAGAGCCAGGCAGGCAAGGGAGTCAGTGGAGACAACCTCAGGCTCGTGACAACAATGACCTCTCACAGGACGCTCACACGTGCAGAGAAAACCAATTTGCCAAATGACCAATTTACTGGGCAACTAATTCACTGAATCTTTGCTTCTACTCTGTTTATGAGGTTTTCGCCACGCGTGGCACAAAGCAGTTTGGGCAGCCTTTGGGGATTTTTCAAAGTCCTACTATAGCTGCACTGCCCCAGCCCCGTGTGCCTCTGCCCTCGAAACAGCTGAGGACGTGTTCCCGAGACCTCCTCTCACGGGGCTGCCGTGGCCACAGGCCTGGGGCAGGGCACTGGGAAGGACATCTGCTGGCCATCACTCAGACTGCGGACTCATCATGGACACGCTCCCCCCAGCCAAAGTGCTACTGCCCTTCCAGGCTGGGGGGTCTACAGGCCACAGGTACCAGAACCTGAACCTGAGTAAGGTAACTGAGGGCTTCGCCTCACATAGAATATTTAGGGGCTCAAAACGAACTCAAAAACCACAATAAACTCTTGAATGCAATACTTCCAAAAATCAAAAATCAAAAATACTAATGCAAAAATTACACGAGGAACAGAATAAACACATTTTCAATAAAGATAGTGCTGTGGCAAGCCATGCTAGAGCATCGGACAAAAGGAAAAGTCAATGGTACCGAGATCATCTTTATCTAAAATGTTTGAATTTTGTTCACCCTGGGTATTTTTTTTTTCAGTAACTTTGATTTTTAAAAATATGTGTTGAAATATTATCTGTCAACATACGCTTCCGGGAACAAGAAGCAGGTGTTCTTTTTCCCTGTTCTTCCTACTTGGCACTCCTGAAAACCTGGCCATTATGTATAAAACAATCATGGAACTCTGAAAGGTGGAGAGAAGGAGGCAGAATGGCCAAGGACAGTGGGACCCAAGGCACGACCTGACAGTGAGTTAGTTCCCTGGGTTTTCTTTTTGCCTCATATACCCCATACTTGGGGCTGAAGAAGCCAACAATCCAGAAATATCAGTCACAGACGAAAAGCCCCAACAAAGCTGGTTCTTTCCAGCCAAAGGAAGTGAAAGGGCAACCTAGCAAGGCAGAAAATGTGTAGCCAATAACCGCTCCAGGGCAGCCAAGCACCACAGAAAGTGCTAGGCCTACCCCAACCCCCCCCCCCCCCACGCATGCCAGCAAGGCTTAGTGGGGAGCCTGGACGGCCACACTCACCATGCTGGAACAAGACAAGACACCCAACCTCTCCCAGGGTCCGATAGGGAACTCCATCCCCACAGGGGATCAGTATCAACAGAGACCATGCAGAGAACCTGAACTTCAATCAGGCAGTAATGAAGCACCTCTCATTGCCTCCAAGGCAGAAATTTCACTCACTACTGTCCAATGATAATGATGACACTGTGCCCATGGCGTCAGGAAGGCCAAGTGGAGACCAAAATTCAGGCACTCCTACCTTTCCCATCCAGCCAGATATCCACGGGGGCCTAGTGAAGAGGAGGACTCCCAACCCTGCCCAGAAGCAGCAAGGAGCCTCCCTTCTGAGGGTCAACAGAGGTCAAATGGGCAACCTGGACTTCCAGCCCCCACTGGCAGTAATGAGGCTTGCACCCTCTCATCCCCTATCCCCTACTGGAGAAATGTCAGAGGAAGCCAGCTAAAACAGAAGGTTTACATAAGATTCAGTCTCAGAAGATAATACGAAAATGTCCACGTGTTAATCAAAAATCACTTGCCAGGGCAGCTATCTGGTTCAGTCACTGGAGCATGCGACTCTTGATGTCAGGGTTGTGAGTTCAAGCCCCACGTTGGGTGTAGAGCTTACTTAATAAAAAAAGAAAATAGCTTATCATACCAAGTGCAAGAAAGATCTCAACTTGAAAGAAAAAAAAAAAAAAAAAAGACAGTCAGGGGTACCTGGGTGGCTCAGTTGGTTAAATGTCGACTCTTGATTTCGGCTCAGGTCATGTTCGTGAGATTGAGCCCCACATCAGGCTCTGCACTGAGAGCACAGACCTGCTTGGGATTCTCTCTCTCTCTCTCTCTCTCTCTCTCTCTCTCTCTCTTTCTGTCCCTCACCTGCACTCTCTCTCTCTCTCAAAACAAATATATAAACATTTTTTAAAAAGACAATCCATGGATACCAACATTGATATGACAGACATGTTACGATTATCTGGCAAAGATTTTGGAGCAGGAATCATCAAAGTGCTTCCAAGTGGGGTGCCTGGCTGGCTCAGTCATTGGAGTGTGTGACTCTTGATCCCGGGGTTGTGAGTTCGAGCCTTGCATTGGGTGTAGAGATTACTAAAATAAAGTAAAATAAAATATTTTAAAAACAGATAAAATAGGGGTGCTTGGGTGGCTCAGTCGGTTAAGCGTCTGACTTGGGCTCAGGTCACGATCTCATGGTTCAGGAGTTCGAGCCCCACATCGGGCTCTGTGCTGACAGCTCGGAGCCTGGAGCCTGCTTCAGATTCTGTGTCTTCCTCCCTCTCTCTCTCTCTCTCTCTCTCTCTCTCTCTCTCTCTGCCCCTCCCCTGCTCTCACTGTGTGTCTTACTCTCTCAAGAATAAACTTTTTTTTTAATTTTTAATGAATAAATTAATTAATTACATTAAATTAAACAGAGCCTCAAGAACCTCTGGGACTGTAACAAAAGATCTAACACTGGATTCCCCAAAGAAAAGGAGAAAGAGGGTGGCACTGAAAAGGACTTGGAGATATAAGTGCAGAAAACTTAACAAATTTGCCAAAGGACATAAACCCACAGATGCAGAAAAGGTCAACAAACAGGATAAAACCAAAGAAATCCACATTTTGGGAAATGCACACCAAAATGTATCTTATTCAACTTCTGAAAACTAAACAAAAATTGGAAGTCAGTGAGAGAAACAATACTTTACCTATGGGGAAAAAAATTTGAAAGACCATGGATTTCCCATCAGAAGTCACAAAGGCTAGAAGAAAGTAGAACATTTTTCAAGTGCTGTTAAGAAAAGAATGGTCGACCCAAAATTCTATATTCAGCAAAAATATCCTTCAGGAATGAAGAAAAATTAACACATTCTCAGATAAAGGAAAACTAAAAGAATTTGTCACCAGCAGGCCTCCTTTAAAAGAACAACTAAAGGAGGTTCTCTAAACAGAAAGTATTAAAGAAGAAACCTTGAGACATCAAGGAAGAAGAAAGACCAACAAAGAGTAAATAAAAGAGATACAGGTAAATGCAGTATATTTTCATTTCCCCTTGAGATTTCTAAATTATGTTTGATGGTTGATTCAAAAATTATAACACTATTTGATGTGTTTCTAAATGTACGTAGAAGAAATATTTAAAATTATATTGTAAAAGGGGTGGGTAAAAAGATGTAAAGAGAGGAAAGGCTTCTATACTTCACTTAAATTGATGAAATACTGACACGAGTAGACTTAAAAAGTATGTATATATAATATATATTCAGGAAAAACACTAAGAAAAAAGCATAGAACAATATATACTCAAAAACGCTATCAATGAGTCAGAATGGAATTCTAAAAATTATTCAAGTAACCCACAGGAAGCCAAGAAAAAGAAAACAGAGAAATGAAAAACAGAACAAAAATAAAACAAACAAACAAAAAGCAAACTTAAGCCCTAACACAGCAGTAATTACATTAACTATAAGTAGTCTAAATATATCAATTAAAAGACAGAGATTGGCAGAGCAGCCTAACTTCATGCTCTTTACAAGAAACTCCCTGCAAATGTAACAATACATGTACATTAAAAGTATAAGGATGGAGAGATATGTATCCTGAAAACCTAACCAAAAAAGCAAGATATGTTAATTTCAGACAAAGGAGGCTCCAGAGCAAAAATAATTACCAGAGACAGAAAGGAACACCATCTAAAGATAAAAGAGTCCATCTGTCAAGAAGACAAAGCAATCTTACATGTGTATGCATCAAACAACAGAACTACAAGACATGCGCAGCAAAAACGGATAGAACCAAAGGGAGAAATAGACAAATATACAATCACAGTTGGAGATATCAATACCCCCTCTGGTTGCACTGATAAAACAACTGGTCACAAAATCAGTAAAGATGTAGAAGAACTCAACAACACCAGCAACCAGCAGGATTTAGTTGACATTTATGAACACACCACCCAGTATCAGCATAATACATATTATTTTCAAGGGCTCACAGAATATATACCCAGATAGATCAAATCCTAGCACAGAAAACAAACCTCAATAAATTTAAAAGAATTCAAATCACATAGACTGTGTTCTCTGACTGTAGTAGAATCAAACTAGAAATGAATAACAGAAAAAAAAAAACAGTAAAATCTCCAAACATTTGGAAACTAAAAACTACACTTTTTTAAAGTAGGATTCATGCCCATTGCAGAGCCCAACATGGGGCCCAAACTCATGGCCCCGAGATCACAACCCTAAGATCAAGACCTGAACTGAGATCAAGAGTTGGACACTTAACCAACTGAGCCACCCAGGCATCCCTGAACAATATACTTTATGAGCCAAAAGGGAAGTCTCAAAGGAAACTAAAAGTAAGTTGAAATGAATGAAAATGAAAATATAACAAAATTTGTGGACACATATAAAGAAATGTTGACAGAGAATTGATAGCTTACATAAGTACTTACATGAGAAAAGAATAAAACTCTCAAACAATAATCTAAGCTACCGTCTCAAGAACCTAGAAACAAAAACAAGCCTACAAGAAAGCAGAAAAAAGATAAAAACAAAAATCAGCAAAACTAAAAATAGAAAAACAGTAGAGAAAATCAATGAAACATACATCTGGTTCTTTGAAAAAAATCAATAAAATTGACAAATTTCTAGGAAGACTGACAAAAACAAAAAGAGAGAAGACGCAAATTGCCAATATCAGGAATGATGTAGAGATATTACTACAGACCCCGCAGGCACCTGAAGCACAAGAATAAAGGAACACTTCAAACAACACACACCATCTACACACACAAATTTGATAACTTAAATGAAATGAATAGTTCTTGAAAAGCATCAACTACCACAACTCACCCAATATGAAACAAGTAATTTGGATAGCCCTATAACTATTAAGAAAAGTGAATTTGGAATTTAAAAACTCCCAAAAGAAGTCTCCAGGCCCAGATGGTTTCACTGGAGAATTCCAGCAAACATTTAAAGGAAAAATAACAACTCTACACAATCTCTTCCAGAAAATAGAAGAGGGTGGCACGCTTCCAATTCATTTTATGAAGCCGGTATTTCAGGGACACCAGTACCAGATGAAGAGAGTACAACAAAAGGCAAACCACACATCAGTAGTGAAGATGTGACAGGAAAGGGAGATGAACCGATAAAGGGTATGCCAAGGGGCAAACTACCCCTGTGGGCACCGGGAGCTCAGTCCCACTGGAGTCCAGCTGAGAACCAAACAGAACTGCTACTAGAGACAGAATTTGCCTACTGGAGGACAGGGAGCCTGAGGAACTCCCATCTCCCACTGGCTGGAAGTAGCCCCCCAGGGGTGTTAGCTCCCCTGTACATCTGAGTAGTATGTGCACAGAGCCGAATGACCTCTGGAGGTTTGGATGACTTTTACAATGATGGAAATGTTCTGTATCTGTACAGTCCAATATGGTACCCATGGCCACATGTGGCTACTCAGCACTTGAAGAATGGCTGCTGTGACTGAGGAACTGAATTTTTACTTTATTTAATTTTAATGATCTTAAAATCGCATGGTCGGATGTGATCATGGCTGCCACACTGCACGGTGCATCTTTGGAGAAAGCAAAGCAGAGACCTCACAGCGCATTTACAAAACAGGGTGCTAGGAGGAGCCGGGAGCTGTCCACTGTAGCAGTGCTGAATGTACCTGCCAAAGAGGGGGAACAATCAACAGAACTTGGTATCAGATTAGGTAGGGAGGGTGAGTGGTTTCAAGTAGGGTGTGCTAGAGAAGGCCATAGCTTCTACGGGTCATGTGTTCAGGGACTGATTTCACCAGTGCCACAGGGCACAATTTGGACCCTTATGTCTGCTGTCAGGAAGGGTCCAGAGGAGCACCAAACAGTCCCCTCACTGCTCCTCCAAGACTAAGCCTCCTTTGCAAACGGTAAAGCAGCCGGTTCTGCAGGAGGCAGTTTAAGGTGAGAAATATTAGTGTGTTTGGGGTTTCTCGTGTATTTCATGGTGCTCTAAAAGGGAACATAATCACAGCAGCATTTCTGTCAGAAAAGCAAAACAAGGTCCCCACCTGAAGAAAGTGATTCCGGACTGAGCAGTACTCTCGCAGTGCCTACATGCTGACATATTATAATGTTTTCTTGATAGTTAGACATACTCTGTTGTTACTCAATCGGACTCCTCTGAAACGGCTGCCAATAGCCCAATTAAATAGTTAGCTAAATTTATTACTGACACACTGCTGTGTATTTGGCCCTAATGAGGTTTATAGGAAATGCATTTGCCAGACCATAAGGGCTCCAAGGGTGGAAACTGCTGGTGGCTTGGTTCTCTGTGGCCACAGCCATTGGTCCCAGGCCAGCCATCCCTGAGGAAGAGCCTCTTGTAAACTAAGATGCCTGAGCTAGAGCAAAGAGTTAGAGGCCTGACTCAGTTTCCCCGAGGAGAATAATCAGTCTCGGGTCTGCAGCAGCTGCCACAACAAAATACCAGAAGCTGGGTGGCTTTAACACAGAAATCCATTTGTTAACAGTTCTGGGGGCTAGAAGCCCAACGTCAGTGTTTCGGAAATCGTGGCCACTGGTGAGAGACGTCATCCTGGCTTGAAGGGAGTCAACCACCTTCTTGCTGCGCCTTGCATACCTACCCAGGGCTAGTCTTGTACAGATGCAACCTTCTAAACAGAGGTGAATAAAATCATCTTTGCTCTTTTGCTTATTCCAGGTTAGTGGCATCTCTGAACCATCAAATGGAATAAGCAAAAGAACAAAAAAGATTTTGGTCACCTCTGTTTAGAAGGGTAGGTATGTAGTCAGACGTCCCATGTTCATACCGCTAAAGTGTACTGAGCACCTACTATATCCCAGACACTGAGCTGTGTGCTGCAGGTCTTGTGGTGAACAAAAGGCGCCTCCTGCCTCAGAGTCTAGAATGTCCGAGAGGAAGTGCAGGACACCATGGGAACACATCAGAGCATCCCTAGTCATGACTTGGATTTAAGCTCAGCAACAGTAAATGATTATGAGTCATTTTTCCGGGTGACGGAAGTACGGAAGGCAGTGGAGGGGTGTTCCCAGCAGCAGTGGGGACAACATCTAGACAAAGACCTTGAGGTAAGAGGCCATGACACATTGGAAGAAGAGGAAGGTCAACACATCTGGAGCAAACTCCTTCATGCCCAGCCCACAGCAACACCAGGGCATCACAGACACCCACCCTCTTAGGTCAGATGCCAGGTAAGAGGCAGCACTGTGACCTGGCCACATCTTCAGTGGCACCCCACAACTCCAGGATGTAGCCCCATGTTAGGAAGTTCCTCTAAAGGACAGTGAACAAAAACGGGCCTGGGAATCAGAAAGACCAGGATTTGTGTCCAGTTTCTGCCTCTTCTGGAAGCATTGACTCCGGGAAGGTTGCTCACCTCTCTGAGCTTCAGCCTCCCGTTCCACAAACATTGGCTGGCTGCCTCCTGGCTGGCAGATGTCACGCTGGGTGCCTGTGATATGGTGGTATACACAACAGACACGGGCCACTTCCGGTCTGGCAGGGGAGACACACAATCAACAAATAGGTAATGATCACATGTGATCGGAACAGCGATGGAAGCACACAGGGTGTCAGGATGGAGGGAATGGAAGAAGGGGATCCATTTACATGGGGAGTCAGGGAAGACTTCTTGGTGGAGGTGACATCTGAGCCGAGACCAGAAGATGAATAATAGTGCCCAACCCCCAGGGGGGTTTCTGAGAACTACATGAAATACTATCCATAAATAATGTCCATAAAGTGCACTGCCTAGTGCATAGGTACAGCTCAAAATATGCTGGCTTTATCATCTGCCACTAAAATCTAAGCTCCTTTATAGTGAGGAACAAGTCTGTGTTTGCCAGGATTGCACCTGGCACATGCAAAGAGTCGAATGAACTCACGAGTTTCATCTTTCCTTAGGTTATTGCATCACCTCTCCTTCATTTTTGAAGGACAATTTGAGTATTCTACCTACAGTCAACAATAATGTACTCATTACGAGGCTGGATCTCATGTTAAGCGTTCTTATCACAATAAAATAAAATAAAAAGCATTTGCTGAGTTCATTTATAATAATAATTGTAATAAGAGTCACAGTGAGAGTAACATTTGGTAGTAGTATTAGCCAGAGGAGTAGTAATATTAGCAGCAGTAGTAATAGAAGAAAGAGTATTAGCAATTCATGCTATGGGCGACCCTCTTGGCGACGGCACTATGTTGCGGTGGAAAGAATAAGATTTCAAGTCAGGCAGAGCCACGCTTGAATCCTGGTCCAGCTACATGGCTGCTGTGAAGCAGCTGAATCTCCTTTCTCTAAGCCTCAGTTTTCTCATCTATATGTTGGGGATAACAGTGTGTGTCTCACAGGGCTGCAGTAGGGATAGGGGAGGTATATGTATGGTGACTGGGACAGAGCGGGCCCACCATAGATGGTGGCTGTCGAGACAACAAGCATGCTGCCCAGGTAACCAAGCTCCAGGCATCTGACACTCGACCGGCTTTTTGGGGGACAGACCGGGAAGCAACATGGACGTGTGTGGGTGAGGGCTTGCGGTTTCCAAGGGCTTATGCTCACCACGTAGCCATTGCTCATTTGGGCTGAGGTGCCTCAGTTCACTCATCAGTCCCAGACCACTCTGGTCTGGGAAGTAGAGATCCCTTGGAAAATTACTGCACTGAACTAAAACTAGGTAAGAGTTCTCAACTGAAATTCCAGCAGGCAGAGAAATGGTTTTGACATAATTAACTGTCAAAAAATTCATATCTATCGATCAACAAGAAAAAGTAAAATAACCCAATCGCAAAATGGACAAAGTATAGAAAAGGCAAAGTACAGGAAGGCCGATAGACTTACATATGAGAGAAAGCCCAGCAAAGTATCATGGGACTAGAATTTAGAACAATGAGCGGCACTCGGGTGGCTCAGTCGGTTAAGTGGCCAACTCTTGGTTTCAGCTCAGGTCATGACCTCGCTGTTCGTGAGTTCGAGCCCCGCTGTCAGTGCAGAGCCTGCTTGGGCTTCTCTCTCTCCTCTCTGTCTGCCCCTCCCCTACTCAGTCTCTCTATCTCCCTCTCAAAATAACTAAACTTTAAAACTAAATTAAATGAATAAATAAAACAATGATAAACCCTCTATAAAATGGGCAAAACAAAACAACAAAAAAAATGTAGACCGAAGGCACCCAGCCTTGGTAACGGTGTGGAGAAATGGGTACGTACAAGTAGTGTTGCTGGAAATGAAAGCTGGTAGGTTTAGGCAGGGCAATTCGACAGTGCCTACCGCAATTTAAAAAGGGTATGTTATTTTAGCCACTGCTAAGTGAGTATCTTGGAGAATTACTCACATACGGGCCCAAGGAGGCATAAGTGGGCGTGGGCACTGCAAGCATCATTTGTCATAGTGAAAACGTGGAAACAATATAAATGTCTATAGACACAGAAATGACTAAACTAAAATAATACAACCATATTATGGAGTATTATGAGATAAATAAAAGGAATGAGCTAGATCTAGATGAATGACCATAGGCAGAAGAAGCCCAAGACACCTTAAGTGAAATGAGAGTGGCATAGAATAATAAGCATGGTATAATCCCATCTGTATTGGAATCAATGGAAGGAAACAACGTATAGTATTCCCATAGGAATGTGTGCGCGCGTGCGCATGTGAATACATGGGAAATGGTTGACAGAAAACACATTTAACTGATAAGAGTTGTTGCATCTGGAGAGAAAGGAGGACGGATGAAGGGGGATTTCGGGGGATTTCGAGTGGAACTTTAGTATTAGCTACACTTGAATTTTTTCAAGAATGTATCCATGTGCAAGGAGACATCCGCAGCCTACAAAACAAATTGACAAAGTATACCATCCAAATTGTATTGAGCACTCCCGTGAATTGGTAGGAAGAAGACAAAATTGAAGGAAAAAAAAAGAAAAAAAGCAGCAGCAGAAGACGTGAACGGGACTTTTCCAGAAAAGGAAATTCAAGCAACCAATAAACATATAAAAGATGCTTGATCTTGTTTATAATCATAAAATGCAAATTAAAGCCATAAGGAGATACCAATTCCCACCAGACACGGGCAAAAACTTCCAAGTAAAACATTAGCAAACGCCAGCAAGAATATGCAATCCCAGGAATTCTCTCATGCACTGCTGGTGGGGCGAAAATTGGTCCAGCCGCTTTTGAAACCAGGCTGGACTTCGCCCTCAAGTTTTAGGTAAGAAAATCCCATGACCCAACAGCCTCACCCCCAGGCACATACCTAGGTAAACCTGTAAACAAGTCTGCCAGGGGACATAACTAAGAATGTTCATAATCCCCCCAAACTGAAACCAGTCCGTGTGTGCGTCACCGACAGAATGGGTAAATCATCTGTAGTCCATTCACACAGCAGTACGCCAGACGGCAGCAAGAAGGAATACGACAGGGGCGCCTGGGTGGCTCAGTCGGTTAAGCGTCCGACTTCGGCGTGGCTCACGATCTCGCGGTCCGTGAGTTCGAGCCCCGCGTCGGGCTCTGGGCTGACGGCTCAGAGCCTGGAGCCTGTTTCCGATTCTGTGTCTCCCTCTCTCTCTGACCCTCCCCCGTTCATGCTCTGTCTCTCTCTGTCTCAAAAATAAATAAACGTTAAAAAAAAGTTAAAAAAAAAAAAAGAATGAATACAACAGTAGCACAAAATTCAGGATGGTGGGTAACTTTTGGAAAGGGGGAATTGTGTCATTGAGGAACCGCATCTAGGAGGTTCCACTAGAAATGTTCTATTTCTCAACCTGGCTGTTTATTTCATTGTTATTTTTTAATCCCTATGTGTCTTTACAGACTAGTTTAAAAGGTTTTTTTTTTTTTAATAAAATTTTTGTAACATTTATTTATTAACGAGAGACAGAGAGACACAGAGCACCAGCAGAAGAGGGGGAGACCCAGAATCGGAAGCAGGCTCCGGGCTCTGAGCTGTCAGCACAGAGCCCGACCTCGGGCTCGAACTCAAACCGCGAGATCATGACCCGAGCCGAAGTCGGATGCCCAACCGACTGAGTCACCCAGGCGCCCCTACACGTTAGTTGAATCTGCATAACTGCAAATAAGAAAAAGTTATGAAAGAAAGGAGAAGAGAGTATCCTTAGTCCAGTTGTAACATGTTTCCCTCCACATGGCTTTTCTGACTCACCTCTGGATTCCCTCTAGAAAAGACCTCCAGGTTGGCTGAACACGCCAAGAGTCAGCATGGCAATGGCAGCAGGGACAGCACAGGACAATCTGCACCCTCAGGTCCTTTTCTCTGCTCGAACCTTGCTGTTGTGGGTCTAGAGGGAAGAAGGAAGCCCATTCTCTTCCCCAGTAGCTCTAGAAAGGCCTTCAGACACAGCTGACCCAACCTCTTTGAGGTAGAGACCTGAGAGGATGTCACCATATCAGCACAGCTGGTCAGTCTAGACCAATGGGTCTCAACCTTCCTGCCCGCCCCCATCACGACCCACATGGCCAATGGCCTCCACATGAGTGCCTTGGACTCTAGGACACAAAGAGCCCATGATCAGAAGCACGGACATGACAGAGCCTGATTTATGGGCAATCCCGCAGCAAAACTTACAAGTCAGGAGTGGGGCGAGAGTGCATGTCTGCTGAGACTCCAGCCTTATTCACAGAACCTGGCACAGCCCAACACACAGAGGTGGAGCTCAGTTGCGTTAACTATTCGTTGCATTAATTTTTATTGCATCTGATTTATTTCTTTTGTTTTACTTTTTTTATTTTTTATTTTATTTTTGAGACAGAGAGAGACAGAGCATGAGCGGGGGGGGGGGGGGGGGGGGGGGGGCAGAGAGCGAAGGAGACACAGAATCAGAGGCAGGCTCCAGGCTACGAGCTGTCAGCACAGAGCCTAAAGCGGGACTCGAACCCACAGACCACAAGATCATGACCTGAGCCGAGGTCGGACGCTCAACCGACTGAGCCACCCAGGTGCCCCACATTTAAATTTTTTTCTAAACAAAGCGGGCAAATTTATTGTGAAGTTTCAAAAACAGCACTGTAAAAGTATTTGTTTTTAAAAATTTTTTTGATGTTGTATTTATTTTTGAGAAAGACTGAGTGTGAGTGGGGGAGGGGCAGAGAGCGAAGGAGACACAGAATCGGAGGCAGGCTCCCGGCTCCGAGCTGTCAGCACAGAGCCCGACGCGGGGCTCGAACTCACTAACCGTGAGATCACCACCTGACCTGAAGCTGGACGCTTAACCAGCTGAGCCACCCAGGTGCCCTGTGTCTGATTTATTTCAACTGACGTCTCTGAACCTTTGAACTGAAGGAAGAGAAAAGGAAATGTTTCAGCCCAGAGGCGGGCGTGGAAAGCTTTCCAGAGTTGCAAAAAGGGCTGAGGTCCTGTAGGAAAGGGCCAAGTGCAGGAAGCTGCTCACCTTTACAAAGCCACCCCTCTGTGTCCTTTCTACTCTGCCCTCTGCAGCAGCCGGGACCTCATCTGTCAGCCTCCTGGCTTCCTTGGAAGGGGACTCAGGTGTCCAAAATGGCCACTCCAACCCTGAATCTACTTGGCATCCAAGTTCAACTGCCAGCACCAACTGGGAGTTTCCCTGAGTCTGAGTTCACATTCCAGGGGAGAATCTGATTGGCCAAGCCCATACAAACCACACAGTGATAGGTGGTGGGCCAGCCTATAGATTGGCAGTCCCCGGGTCACATGACCACGGTTGGTCCAATCGGCCATGGCAGGGAAGATAAGGGGTGGAGTCATCCACTCTAAGAGATGACAGCTGAAGGTGGCAAGGGCTGTGTGGAGCAAAGCCTTCTACAGAGAGGGAGTGGATGGCAGGTGACAGTTAATATCTCTAGTCCTGGGGTTCCTAAGGACTGAAATGTCCCTCAGGGAACCTGCCTCTGGAGTCTGAGCGAGAGAATCAGGGATGTGGTGGCTTCAAATACATATCTCGAGCCGGAAGCAGGAACGTGACAAGAACCGGGAGTGAACCCCTAGTGTCAGACAGCAGTGGGATCCTGGGTCAGCCACCTACTAGCTGTGTGACCTTGGGAAAGTTACTAAGCGTCTCTGAGCCTTCATTTCCTCAGCTGCATAGTGTAATTAATAACAGAACCTACTTTGTAGGGTTGCGAGGGTTAAAGTTGGTGGGGCACGAAGTAAAGTGTTAGCACAGTTCCCAGAACAAAGGAAATGCTCAGTAATTGTCAGTGCGTTCTTTTGCACAGAGCACCTCATCAACAGACACCTGGCCACATCATTTGAACACCTGGATGCAGGTGTGCCTGAAGTCATTTACCTTGAACTTTTGGGAGAAATAAACAAACTCCCTTTTGTTTGCCCTAGACCGTGCTAACTGGTTCTATGTCACCTGCAGCCAAAAAGTGTCCTGAAAAAAACACCATAAAAAAGTTCCCCTCCCTCACTGGCTTTCAGATCAGCTTCCGTGCAGGGAAAGGAAGCAGTGGACACACAGCCAATTAGGGGGGGATTGCATGTACCCCACAGTCGGCTTTGTCTCTGCTTCCGATCATAGGCTGGATATGTTCGCAGCAAGACGCTCATGTGGATGCCATTGGCCGTGTGGGTCGGGCCAGGGGAGGCTGAGAGCCATTGGTCTACACTGAACAGCTGTGTGGATCTGGTGACGCTCTCTCTCAGTAATGAGATGACACATGGAGATCCATCAACCCTAACCTGCCTTTTTGCAGCCAGGCCACAGCCCAGCTCCTAAGGATGTGTCCAAAGTACTGGGGTCTCCTCACATCCCATACACACACGGACACACACTCTCTGAGATCCCTGGGCATTTCCGATGGTGCTTCTCAAGGGTCAGAGAGCGGACTTTCAGTTTGGCCCTATGGACTCCCCCACACGAGGAGCATTTCATCCCTCCAACAGGCTCATTGCATTTTTCACTTAATTATCCATTCTTTTTCCAAATGCTCACCTCCTCTGAGCCAGGCTTTGTGCCTGGGGGCACAGAACGCATGGCCACCCTCCTGGATTATGAGCGTTTGCAGCCCAGCAGTGCAATCAGCCATGGAACTAAGCATACGATGTGGTAGGTGTCAGAGGAGAAGAACAGAAACAGTTCTGCATTTCCAGAACCCGCGGTCTCAAAAGTACAGCCTCACTCCTGGGCACGTGATAAAGGATGTGGAGACTCTGAGACACAGAGCATGGCCAGCGATGAGAGTGGTGACAGACAAGATCCTGGCAAGAAACAGGGATGTGGTCAATGTGAGAGTCAATAGGATTTTTCAGAAATAGTCTGTCTCTCGGCCTCCTGGTTATGTGGTAGGATTGCATGTCCTTTTACATTGTGGCCACAGGACTTGTATTAGCCATGACGTTCGAGCAGAGGTGGTAGATGTGGCTACTGAGTGGGCAATTTGGGATGCCACAGATAGTAGATGTTCTGTCCTCCAGGTCCCTGGGTGAAGAGGGGCTTGTGAGGGGCAGAAAGCATGAGAGAGAACGAAACCTTTATGATTACAGGCCACTGAGACTGACATGTGGGGGGATGTTTGTTACCGCAGCATTACACAGGCTGCCCTGACTGATACAGTCAGAGAGGGGGACAATGGCAGGGACAACACTGAGCAGGGGTGAGAACAAAAAGCGGTTGGAATTCACAGAACACGCCCCTCTCCTTTTCAGCGCCCCCAACCCCAGGTCCCCAGGTCTGGTCCCACAGAGTTGCCGTCTGAGCCACGGCCACAGTCCAGGCCCCTGACGCAAAGGAAGACCTACAGAAAAAGACAGCAGCTGTCTTCATCTTCATTCTGGCAATTTCACTTGATTTCCCTGCAAGGGGCCTGGGGAGCCCTCTCCCTTTCTCTTTATTACATTCCAAGGATTCCTCATTCCCTCTGCGGAGTCTGCATTTGTCCCGAACTCTATCAGCCCCACTGAGCAGCCTAAACCAGAAGCGGTTGGAAAGAGAATCTGCAGAGAAGAACGTCAAAGCCAGGTGCCTGGGGGGCACAGGAGGGGCCCCTGAGAAGGGAGCCCCCCGGGGATGGTGCCAGCTTCTCCACACCAGCAGGCTGTGCAGGGGCCCCAGGCTTCCTGTGCTGGCAATTCCGCCTCCTGGGATCCACAGGGACTATATTTCCGCAAACATAAGATGCCATCGATTGAAGGGTGCATCTTTATGTACTGCTAAGAAAGAAAAAATGCTGCCAATTAAAGCCAGAAGTGGCGCTTTATTATCACTTAGAATTTTTATTTTATACCAATTGAAAGGGCTCGTGTAGACTTATTTAGGCATAGATTTTTACCCTATATCACTATTGTGCACATAGAAAACGGAAAATACCAGCAAAATAAATTGGTCAAGTTATCCCCAAACATCTTCACATTCAGAGTTGAGCTCTTGTGAATCTCTTTTCAACTCAGACTCATTGATGTTTGTGTTTTTCACACAATATCGTCTTCCGGGACATCAAGAGTGTAGGTGATGTGACATTTCTTGAAAGAGTGTGCCACCTTGTCCCAGAGATTTTATTTCAAGTAGACAGTCACTCTTCAAGTTTTGATGCTGGCACTTCTTTTTAAAGTCTTGCAAAAAGGCATCAGGCAACCCGTGTGACTGCCACCAGCCCAACAAGGACTGTGAGACGCTGCTGATTATGAGACGAAACCTGATTTCAGGAAGGTTAAAATGTGCATGGAGAGAGGGACTGTGTGTCACTGAATCAATGGAATCTGCACCCGCCCTTACTAATTCTGCTTCTAGAGTAACAGGTAAGAGTCTTCGGTCAGTAAGATGTGGGTTCAAATCCCAGCCACCCCCCACCCCCCTTTCTAGCTTTGTGATGTATTAATCAAGCTTGGCTAGGATCTGCCACAGTTACAAACAACCCCCGTGTCTCAGCTGCTTAACAACCACATAAGTTTGTTTAAGGCAAATCTACTCAAGGTCAAGGCAACAGGGTTGGGCAGCTGTCCCCCTCATGCTAACTGCTTAGAACTGTCCAGCCACCTCAACAAAGCCTCGTCCCTCACCACCTGGGTGGGTGGACAGGCAGAGAGAGACAGACTCTGTAATTACAAGGGGGTGTCCCGGCTTCAGCCCGAAACAGGCACCCATCACTTCCACCCCACAGTCCATTGGCCAGAACTAGTCCTATGGCCAGGCCCACCTGCAAGGGGCTGGGAAATGTACTTTTTTGTGTACCCGGGAAGGAGGAAAAAAAAAGCAAAATATTCATGCCAATGGTAAAGTCGACCACAGAGACGCTAGGCAATTTGTGAAACCTCTCGGAGCCTTCGTTTCTTACCAAAAGGAGGGTTGCAAATGTGCCTATTTTTTAAAGTTTATTTATTTATTTTGAAAGAGAGAGCACAAGGCTTGGAGGGGCAGAGGGAGAGGGAGGGAGAGAGTCTTAAGCTTAGCATGGAGCCCAATGCAGGGCTCGAAGCGGGGCTTGATCGCATGACCCAGGGATCACAACCTGAGCCGAAATCAAGAGTCGGACACTTAACGGGCTGAGCCACCCAGGCGCACCGAATGTGTCTCTTTCTTTGGCTGTTATGAAGGATGCCACATGGGACACGCTTTGCATCGTGCCTGGCACACAAAAGCGCTCGGTGAATGCTGGCTGTGGCCCCCTAAAGGCACAGAGAACACCCTTCCCACCTGGAAACAACCTTCTTGCCCCCACTTCACTCCCCGAGGCATCTCCTCTCTCAGATGGAAGAGTCCCAGAACCCCATCTCCTTCTCATGATTTTCAGACCCCTCTCCATTCAGGTCTTCCCCCCAGAAGAGACCTTCATAAGGACCCATCACCCCTCTGTGTCTCTGCTATCTGACCCAGGCACCTCCGAACACTTGCTGTGTGACTCTTGCCAAGTGCACAGCCCTCTCTGGGGCCTCAGCTGCCTCATCCACCTCACCCCTCCCCCTAGCCCACGGGTGCCAGGTACACAGGTTGGAGAAGGGGGTTGGGGGGGGGGGGGCGCTTCGGTATGTTGCCAGAGCTCTTGTTTTCCAAGACAAGGTGAAAAATCCCCATTTTTGTGTAAAATACACCAGCTTTGTAATGGTGACAACTGTTTCTCAGGAAGAAAATTAACTCTATGCACGCCAAACAAAACTTGGGGTGGGGGTGGGGTGGGGGGCGGGGCTTGCTTTGTCAAGCTTCCACGCTCTGTCTACAGGCTGGGTCTGTGAGAAGCCAGAGGTAGGACATTTTCCCCTTGAATAGACGTCCCTGGGCCCCAGCACTTTACTGTTTCCCCTCTCAGGAGAGGAGCTCTCGCACCCAGGAAGCAGTCTCTCCCACCCAGGAAGCAGTCTCTCCCAGAAGGGCCACTGGACAGCCGGACGGGCTGATCCTGGAGAAATGGGGGTTGATCAAGCGGTAGGATCTGCTGGTAACTGTGTCAGCTGGTTTGATCACAACCAAATCCTCATAGCGGACACATCAGTGACTAAACCCACGTCAGCGCCTAGGCTGGGCACGCTCAGGAGAATCAAATCCAGGCCTTGCCCTGGGGAAGCGTCTACACACAGGAGAGGACAGACAAGAAAAACAGGCCACTGCAATAGCAGATCCGGGGGCGCAAGGAGGGGATGTGGCCTGCCTGGAGAGTGTGGCCAGGGAAGGCTGCCCCGGGAAGGGGCATCTGCCCAGGAGGTAGTGTTTTCTAGTCAGAGGGGACTGTGTGTGCAAAGGCCTATGGGCATGCATGTACTTGGCTCCTTGAGCGGAGGGCAGTGCTGCAGACAGGCTGGACTCCCAGGAACCAGGGAGCAGGAGGAGGGGAGGCGGGTGAAAGCGGAGGGCCCTGAGGTCCCCACTCCCCCCACCTCATCCCCAGTTCCCCTGGCACAGAGCCTGGCGCTGGTTGGCATCAGTCAAATAGTCTCCTCGGCAGGTCTCCACTCGGCTGCTCATTCTAATCACCTACAGAGTCTGCAGAAGCTACAGTGTCTGGGCTCCACCAGAATTTCTAGAGAAGCACCGGAATCGGCATTGCTTTCAAAGCTCCCGTACGGGAGTCTAACATCCAGCAGGAGTGGACAACAGAGCAGCATGCTGCTCCCGGCACTGGGCGCTCCCTAGGCGCCAGGCTTTGTGCAAGATTCTTCTGTGGGTGGTCACTACATCCTGGCAGCGGCCCGAGAGTGAGGCTGGCCCGGTGTCCTCAACTGCCCAGATGCCGGAGGGGGAGGCAGACGAGTTAACTTGCCCAGAGACTTATGGCTGGCAGTGGACTCTGAAGTTAGTCCCACTCCAGAATGCAGAAGCAAGGAGGAGAGGGAGGGAGGGAGGGAGGGAAGAATGTGGAGAGATGGATGGATGGGTGGATAGAAAGAAGGAAAAGGAACGGAACGATGATGGATGGATGGATGGATGGATGGATGGATGGATGGATGGACGGAAAAAATGGATGGGTGGTGGGTGGGCGGGTAGAAGGAGGGAAGGAGGAAGGGAAGACAGGAAGACGAGAATCAAGGCGGGAGGGAGGGGAGGAATAGTAGTGTGGGGAGCGGTTGAAGGGATGAAAAGAGAAAGCACGAATTAATGAATTACGGGAGAGATGAACGCGGACAAAAGGGCGGCGAGCCGCTGCCCTGGGCGAGCTCCGGTCCCAGGGGCCCAGGCCGCGGGAGCCGAGGGTCGGGAGAGACGGGTCTCAGGCCGGCGCCCTCCGGCCCCTGCAGGCCAGAGCCGCGCCCGGGTCGCCGCGCCGCCGCCGGCTCGTGCCTCCCGCCACCTTGCCCGGACGTGCTCGGCATTCGCGACCGGGAGCGGGCGCGGGGCATCCGCGGGGCCTTGCTGCA
Source organism: Prionailurus viverrinus (assembly GCF_022837055.1). Taxonomy (NCBI): domain Eukaryota; kingdom Metazoa; phylum Chordata; class Mammalia; order Carnivora; family Felidae; genus Prionailurus; species Prionailurus viverrinus. The sequence goes on along the minus strand of NC_062576.1, from coordinate 20,495,042 downwards.
CCCTAGCGGCGGCGCGCGGCACTGCCGCACGGGCCCGCGCGCTGCCCCCCGCCCCCCGCTTCCCGCCCCGCCCCGCCCCGCGCGTTCCCTAGCAACCGGCCCCGGGGGCCGCGGCCCGCGCTCCCGCCGAGGTGCGCCGACTGCAAACTTTAGCATCTCCCGGTCTGGCATCCGCTGGAGGCAAGAGAGAGAGAAGCGTCTCCCGTGGCTTCTCCTGCAAAGGTTTTCTCTTCTCGCCTCCGTGAAAAAGGATAACGAGATGGGGGTGGGAGCAGGAAACGGTTTAAGTTAATTTAAACTGTCTGCCGCAGGCAACAATCCAGAGAAGGTTTTTCCCCGTTTTTCAGAGGCACGTCTGAAGCACTGAGGGAAGCTCTTTGCTGCAGCCCAGCGGCCACTGGTAGATCTTGGAAAGTGGAGGCTGGAGGCGCCGCTTAGAGAGGGTCCCATGGAGGAGCAGCACCCAGGCCTGGCGGTGGCCCAGGTCGGGGAGTTGCAGGGGGGAGGGGGGGCTGGGTCCGGGACCCTTGAAGGGGCGCGGCTAATACTGACCGAGGGCTTTCTCTTTGCCAGGCACCTTTCGTACCTGGAGCTTGTTTTATCGGCCAGAAGCCATGAGGTTGGTGATATTCGTCCCGCTTGGCAGATAGGAAACTGAGGCCCAGAGGAGTTAAGGGCACAGAGCCAGGAAGTGTCAGAGCCCAGGTTTTAAGTCATGAAGGACCATCCAGAGAGCTCACTATCTAAAGGGCTCTGCCATGCTGCTGACAGGAGATGCTGTGCCCGTTCCCACCCTACAGATAAAGACACTGAGGCCTCCAGAGGGTTATCCAGGGCACTTGTCTATAGTCAGCTGCCCGGACCCTCATCCCACCCCCACACCTGCAATTCTCCCTTGAACCCTGGGAGCTGACCTCAGATAGCTGCAGAGCTGGTGGGGGAGTGTTGGGAATCAGCCTCTGAAGAGGCCCCAGGGGGCAGTCACTGACAGCGTTCTTGATGACCCAGGCTGTGTGCAAGGTTCAGGGGGCCTCAGAGGCTGAACCCACCCGACCCCTCCCCACCTGTCTCCTCTCTCCCTCCTTGGTGCCCAGAGGCATGACATTAACACGTGGGGCTTCATTTCACCCCACAACTCGTTCCTGCATTCGGTCAGTATTTACTGAGTGTCTGCTGAGGCCAGGCACTGTGCTTGCTGGACAGCGAGGGGACAGTGGTGGACAGGGTGCTTAGTGGTGGAGCAGGTGACAAGTCAACCAAGGAACGCACACAAGCTGATTCTGGACCCTAATAAGTGCTGGGGAATAAATGACATGAGGTGATACACTAAAGAGGGCTGGCGTCGGGGGACCCTGTTGTCACCGCTCTTATCTGAACCCTTTGCCACTGCACCTGTTGCACTCTGACATGTGTGTAACGTCTGCACCTGTCCCCCCGACCAGGTGTGACAGCTCTGGTACCTGCTAAAGCAGCTCAGAGATGGCTGAAGAGTCTCCTGCAAAGCATTGACACTGGTTTCAGGAACGGAGGTCACAATGATGGTCAAGGTGCCCTGAGCCCTTATTCTGTTCAATTGTATTCCTCGTCTCCATCAATCCGTGCAACAGCCTTTCAGATAGATACCGCTACTGACCCATTTGACAGATGTGGAAACTGAGGTCACGCCTCTATCAAAGGAGAGCCGGGATTTGAACAAAGTGCCCTGATTTCAGCACCACGCTTCTAACCACGGCCAGCACCCTACAGTCTGACACCCAGCTGGCCTGAGACTCCGTGGGAAGTGCTTTAGGGAAGAGGTGGATGTGTCACTCCCCTCTCTGAGCCTTCATTCCCTGAGGCCCGCAAAACAGGGGTGAAGCACGAAGCTCACCTCAGCTGGGTTGTTCATTTGGGGGATATGAGATAATCCAAGTGACCTGTCCAGCAAGAAGCCTGGAATCCAGAAAGGGATTTTTTTAACTCAAGGATGAATGAATAAATAAAGGAGCTTTATAGATGTTAGTTTTCCTCATCGTTCCCCAATTCTGTAATAATAATAATAGTTTTAAAAACCCCAATAACTCCTGCCAGGGCCACTTCTCTGCCCAAATTCCGGCATCCCACAGGTGGCCGAGTTGGTGATGTACTTGCAGCCTGTCTCGAGGGCAGATCTCCCTGGGCAGCACAAGCCCTGGTTTGTGGCTGACACGTAAGGCAAGAGACCCCCATCAAATCTTCCTGCACAGGGTACTCAGCGAATCAGACAGACCCACGTCCAAATCCCCATCTGTACCTGCTTGCTGTGTGATCTTGGGCAGATATCTTAACCTCTCTGACGTGTGAATTCTTCACTTGTTCTAAAAACACCTGCCACATAGAGTTGTCCTAAGGCTGTCACCCAGGTCTCCTTTCCCTACGACGTGGTAAGGGTGGGCAAAAGGGACAAGTCCAGAGGGTGTCACCGGAGCTTTCTGAGCTCTAAGTCGTCTGTTATTCTCTGCCTCGGGCTCCCTCGTCGTGTGGCCTCACCCCTCCCCACAGCCAATCCACCAGCAATCCCTGTCCAGTTTAAGTCGAGTATAACCCTGAGCCCCGCTCTTCTGTCTGCCCTCACTGCCCCCTCCCTGGTCCCAGCTACCGTTGTCACCCACTGGACAACAAGAACAGCCTCCAAACTGCTCTCCCTGCCCTGCGCCTCCCCGCTGTACCCACTCCCCAGAGAGCAGCCAGAGAGGCCAGCGGACTTCCAAATTGGGCCATTGCCCAGTTCAGACCCCTTGGTGGCTTCTCAGTGAACTCAGAATAATACGCACTTGGCTGCCACCGCTTCCACGGCTGTGCTGGGTATTTCCTGTTTGTCCACCAGATAACTCCCCATCTTTGACACCTGTCTGGTACCCCCAGAGGCAGAGCTGAAGGGAGTACATCAGCCTTTGCCCTCTGGCTTCTGGGGGATTCGGTCAATAGGGGGAGCCAGCAGACCAGGGGGCAGGGGCAGAGAGAGGTGGGGGCATTACCCCCCAGCCTCCTCTCTGCTTGGCCAAAGGTTGGCGGTGACCAGGCCCCCTTCTTGATGAAAGCTGCAGGTGACCTCCTACAGGTACAACAACGCCTGGGTTCCCTTAACTGCTCCTCCATGGCCCCCTCAGGACTAGGGGTGGCCACCAGGGTGGCCCAGCTGCTGATCCCAGGGAGCTTGTCACTTTGTGTTAATACCCGTCAACCCCACCCAGACCCTTGTAGCCAGTCCCTTTATCAAGTTCCCCTGGGCGTGCCTCCTGTTTCCTCCCAGGACAGCAACTGATAGGTCTAAGGCCCCTATGATCCAGCCCCTGCCGGGCCCTCCGTCCTTTGCTTACTCACCACCCTCTGGCCACATCCAGCTTGTGGCTTCCTCGATGCCACCATACTTGCTGCTCTCTCCAGCCCGGGATGCTGTGCCTGGATTTTTCACACAGCTGGTCTCAGCCCAAGTGTCACTGTTCCGGGAGGCTTTCCCTAACCACCTGTCACCCTCTGTTTTTCACTCCAAACGCTTTGAACACCAAGACGTGTGGAGTTTTTTCCCCAACAACAACCAATTCTCCATCCCGGTGTCCTACAATTCAGCCCAGCTCTGACGCTAACCACCCGCGGTCGGCGCAGACCCCACGGATCAAGGTCTCCGTCGCACAAGACTCCCCACATCAGACGCCAGGGGCAAGTCCCGGGCCTCCTGTACTTCCGGCAGATGGGCTATAAATCAGGAGTTCCCACGGCCCCTCCTCAGTTTTGAGAATTTGCTAGAATGACTCACACAACCCCCCGAAAACAGCTTCCTTACTAGATGCTTGGTTTCTTATAAAAGGATACGACTCAGTAACGGCCAGATGGAAGAGATACATAGTGTGAGGTACGGCAGGTGCATGGAGAATCCAAGCCCTCTCCAGGCTTGTCCCCCCTCCTGGCACCTTGACGCGATCACCCCCCTGGAAGCTCCCCAGACCCCATTGTTCAGGTTTTTATGGAGGTTCCGTTACACAGGCACAGTTGATTAAATCATTAGCTATTTATTGGTGATTGGACGCCATCTCCAGTCCTCCCTCTCCTGAGAGGTCAGGGGGTGGGGCTCAAACTTCCAACTGTCTAGTCTGGCCTTGGTCTTGTAGGTAAGCAGCCCCCATTGTGGAAGAATCAGGTACTCCCTCCAGCCATTCATCAGCATACCAAAAAAAAAAAAAAAAAAAACAACTGTTATCACTGCAGAGATTCCAAGGCTCTTAGAAGTTCTTTAGGAACTGGGGACCAAGACCAGATGGGGGACTAGCACTGCGTCACTCAATAAATTATAAGGGTCTTAAGAGCTCTGTGCTAGGAACTGAGGACAAAGACCAAGTTTGTGTGTGTGTGTGTGTGTGTGTGTGTGTGTGTGTATCTGATTATGATATATCATAATATCACAGAGCCTAATTAATTTCCTTCAGACTTGTACCGATCCAAAATTGAGACCTGTTTAAAAAAAAAAAAAAACAAAAAACTCACAGCCTCTAAATGGCATCACTTAGCCTTCTGAGCAAACCAAGACTTAATACCTGCCTAACCTAACTGCAGTTTCGACCCTCCAGGAACGTAACCTTTAACCAGTCAACGTGGAATTTCCTGGTCAAGACTGGCGGCCCCTTTCCGCCCCCCTTAGGAGGACATTCCTTGCTTAGATGATGCTTTCCTTGCTCCCCTCCACTTGCTAGATGGGATGCCTCCTGATTCATCAATCATTTAATAAAGTCAACTGGATCTTCACATTTACTAGGCTGAATTTTATTTATAAATAGTCCTCTCATTTATTTGTTGGCCTGGGAGTCTTGTCTATTTCCATCTACAAAACTGTTTAATCCCCAAGGGCAGGGCTTTTTTTAAGGTTATTTATTTATTTTGAGAGAGAGAGAGAGACAGAGACAGAGAGCACAACAGGGGAGCGGCAGAGAGAGAGGCTGAGACAGAATCCCAAGCAGGCTCTGTGCCTTCAGCACAGAGCCGGGTGCGGGGCTGGAACTCAGGAAACCTGAGATCATGACCTGAGCGGAGATGAAGAGGCGGATGCTTAACTGACTGAGCCACCCAGGCGCCCCAGGGCAGGTTTTTCTGTTCACTGCTGTAGCACCAGCCCCTCCTGCCACACCTGGAACATGGGAGAAACTCGGCAAATGTTTATGGAATTAATGCACGAGCTGTCTGTTCACTTAGAAGGAGGGCCTGAGGACACCAGCTCTGAAGCCTCTGAAGTCAGAGGGAACACTTGAGTGTCTTTTAAAGGATGTGATGGTGGCTTTATTGCCTCAAACCTCCCCACGCATCCTCTCAGGACCCCAGAACTCCAGCAGTGCACTGACATTCCCAGGTGTGATTCCTGGAGAAGTGCCTGGATATTGCAGACACGTCTGGGTTTAAATCCTGGCTCTGCTATACCCTTCACTTTCCCTGGACCTCAGTTTCACCATCTGCTATAAAAGGGGTCCTTGTGAGGATGAATGGGACGGGGTAAGTAGGGCTTCCTACGCCGCCTGCCCCTACCCCCTGCCCAGGGCACCATGACTGGGGAAGAAGGATTGGACAGAAAGCAAAGGGAATGTGAGGTTGCCGTGTCCCTGAGAAAGGGGGTCCTGGCTGAGCCCCAGGTGGGGGAAGTAGGCAGATCTGTGCCACTGTAACCAGACCCAAGGGCCTCACCACTTGGGGTACATTAAATTGAACACAACCCAAGGAAGCGTTGGAAGCAAGGAACTCTTTATTACTTGTTACAAGTAAGGAGACAGGGAGATAGGTCTCCAAGCACCGTATCTCCCTGTGGGATTAGTACAGGAAGCTTTTATTCAGTGTATTAGGGGGCGGGGGCGGGGGCAGGGAGATTTCCTATGCATTAAGGAACTTATACATATTGTATGACTTAAACATTTTGGTTCAACCATGCCTGCCCAGCACGTCGACATGCTAATGTATACATCGTATGTGCAAAACCTAGCGGAAACATGGCCATAGGAGGAGAGCTTAGTATTACAATGGGCTAAAGAGAACTTCAGGATAATTCAGGGCAGGCTTCTGCACAGGTCCTAGCTCCAGTCTGGCCCAAACTGGCTCACATAAGGGCTATACCAGGCAAGACATCTCCTGGGCTGGAACTGTGGGTTCTGCAAAACCACATTCCTTCACTGCTTTGGTTCCTTCCTGCAGAGACACCTTTCGGCCCTCTGATTTGAGTCCCTCCCTCCCGCTGCATCCTACCTTACACCCCCGTTCCCGGGCAGAGTCTGAGAGGCTGGCTCAGTGGCGCACTCTAGGCTGAGAAAGGTCTGGAGGGCCCTCCACATAGAAGCACAGAGAGAAGAAGCCACAGAACGGGTCCCAGGCGCCCAGAGCAAGGGGGACGTGGTGAAGGACCTCGGAAAGCCTTGGAAAGGCTCACTGGCTTTCCTGTGGCTTCTCACAGAGTGTAGCATGAAGAGGCCCCCTGATCCCCACACACCCAGAAGTCAGCACACAGGGATGGTGAGAAGTAGCCCTCACCTTTGGCTAGGAGCCCATATAGCCACAGCAGCACATGTGGCCGGCCCTCCAGGACTTGCAGAGAATCCCCATGGATGATACGTTTCCCTCTCCAACCCCTTGATCCTCCCCACATGCAGAACTTGAAAGCAATCCCACAGCAAAGAAGGAATTCTAAACAGACTGAGATTTATTTCCCTCCACCCAGGAGAGTGGGGCTCAAATGGCAAGCTATGACAAAGTCTTGGACGCAAGACTTGGATGTATTCCCACCGCAGGGCACATGGCCAAGAGCCCCACAGGATGTGTCTTCCTTGCGCCCTGGAAGAGAACGCCTGGAAAAGAGAAATTTTGAGGGGTTTTGGGTTTCCAAGGCTTGTCCTGGGTTAGGGACAGCCATTCTGTGGGACTCTGGATGGGGGCGAGAAGAAATGGCCGGAGGCGAAAGTGTTGTCTGATGGATCCCAAGAAGCTCCTCGTGAACAGAGTTGCCCAGTGAGGGAAGGAACCACCTTGAGAGGGAGTGAGCCTCTTGTCCCGGCACGTATGCAAGCAGGTCCTATCAGAGGTGTGGGGAGGTGACTCCCACTGGGGAACCAGCCTGACTAAAATAATGCAGAGGCCTCTCTGAAGCTTAATGGACCGTGAGTCTGTAGGCAAAGCCAAGAGTGATGGTGAGCAATGGGAGGCAGCCTGTTAGCGGAATGTACGGGGAAGAAAGGAGGAGAGACAGAGGAGAAGAAAATAAGGGGCCCAGCTGGGAAGGCGGTGTGGTTCTGGTAGTCTAATAAAGAGCTCTTCAAAGATGGCATTTCCCCAAGTCTACAGCAGTCAGAACAGCCTACGCCATGCCGCAGAACAAGTAAGCCCCGATATCTCAGTGCCCTGACATAATACGGTCCTTTCTCGCCCATGCCAAGTCTGGATGCCCCTGCAGCTCTGATTTCTGGAGCACACGGCCTCCAAGCAAAAGAGAGATGGGAGGGGAATACCAGCCGCCTACGGCCAGAACCCAAAAGGGGCACTGGAAGCTTCCACACACGGGCCGTTGGCCAGAACGAGTCTCGCGACCCCAACCGTCTGGCCCGAGCTGGGTGACAACACGCCTCTCGCATCTCTCTGACACGGCTAATCTCCTTTATCAATCAGTAAAGGGCTGGCCTCGGACTCAGAGCCTGCAGAAGCAAGCAGGACGTTTCACGAAGCCTCCGAAAGAGTGTTTGTTCCCAACACGCTCAGTCTCGTGATTATCTCCTCTCTGTGGCAAATGATACCAATTCTCCCTGTGGGATGTGGCAGAGTGAGCTTCCCTTTTCAGGAAATTTATTTATTTTAAAAAATTGAGTCTATTTAAAGAAGAATATTAATTCTGTTCCAAGTCAAACTGTGTGCGCAGCACATATATTAATATTTATTTTAGAAGAGGGAATACATGCTTCAAAATTCAAAAAGGGTTACGGAACATCCAGTGAAAACTCACCTTCATCCCCAGCCAGGGTTCCCCTTCCTGCTAATACTTTTTATGAATAATTTCACGGGTACGTTTGCTCTTACAAACGACACTGTGATGAGCATCGCTGCGTGTACTCCATTTGGCATGTAAATGGGTAGCTAAAGCATAAATCCCTAGAAAGGAAAGTTCTGGGACTCCAGGTGTGTGCACGTGTAACTCCCACATTCCAGTCTGGGGCACAGCTGTCATGTTAGTGGGACAGGTTCTCAGCAAAGCCCCACTCAGCGTGATTTGGACCATACACAACTTTGTTAGTTTGCTCAACGCCCCTTAAAAAGCACCTATCCTAGGGCGCCTGGGTGGCTCAGTCAGTTGAGCATCCAACTTCGGCTCAGGCCATGATCTCGCGGTCCGTGAGTTCGAGCCCCGCGTCGGGCTCTGTGCTGACAGACAGCTCAGAGCCTGGAGCCTGTTTCAGATTCTGTGTCTCCCTCTCTCTGACCCTCCCCTGTTCATGCTCTGTCTCTCCCTGTCTCAAAAATAAATTAATTAATTAAAATGTTAAAAAAAAAAAAAAAAGCACCTATCCTGAGTTGGCCGTGTACTGGGAACGAGTCATAGAAAGATGAATACCTTGACTTCAGAGAGTTCATGTTCTAGCGGGAGAAAACAGACACACAAGCCAGTTGCTGGGGTTGTCTACTGCAGCGTAGTTTACCACTCAGAAACTCAGGCAGAAAACGAGAACTAGTATGCTGATGGATTCTGTGGGTCAGGAATTTGGAAAGAGTGGATGGAGGGATGGAGGGATCTTCTCTGCTCCCTGATATCTGAGGCCTCGTTGGGGACAACCCGAATGATGGGGGCAGAAGGGTCCACTTCTACACTCCCAGCTCTGGTGCCCTTGCTGGGAGGGTTGAAGAACAGGCTTAGCTGAGACTGTCAACCAGAGTCCTTAACATGTGGCCTCTCCAGCAGGGCAGTCGCAGGGTCACTGGACTTCCTACAAGGGGGCTCAGGGCTCCAGGAGCAATTGTTCTAGTGATCCCAGCAGAAGCTGCATGGCCACGGTTGACTCAGCCTTGGAAGCCACGGACTGTCATTTGCTCGGCAAGCCAGCCACGATTCAAGCAGACGGATGAGTGTTTTAAAGTGGCCACGCTGCTGATCGTAATAGAGGATACATGCTGTATGAGAGGCAGGCCCCGCAGCACAGAGAGCCCAGGACAGAAATGCCAGCTTAATTCCTGCTGAGAGTGATAAGAAGAGACTCAGGGAAAGCCATTGAAAGGAGGTGCCACCAAGCCGACGATCGAAAAGTTAAGAGCAAAGTTACCAAATGCTAAAATGGAGATGGGGGCGGAAGGGAGGGTTCCAGGCAAAGGGAACCGCGTGCACCATGACTTACGGGCGATTTGACAGGCTTGTGCTCGGAAAGGTGAGGAACCCAACGCAGAGCGTTAAGAGGCAAGGCTGTGGAGTCACGGCCTGGAGTCGAGATCTGAGCTCTCCCACTTGCTGTCTGTGTGCCAAGGGAACCCCAGCTTCCTCACCTATAAAAAGCCCCTGGGTCCTGCAGCCCTTGGGATTATTATAAGGAATAACTGAGATAAGCCAGAACCTGGCATAAAATCGCTGAAGCCATGTTTGCTGTTGACATCATCGTGAAGTTTTGGCTGCACATTGGAACCATCTAGGGAGCTTTAAAAAACACATGTAACAGGGGCGCCTGGGTGGCTCAGTCGGTTGAGCGTCTGACTTCAGGTCAGGTCATGAGTTCGTGAGTTCGAGCCCTGCATCGGGCTCTGTGCTGACAGCTCAGAGCCTGGAGCCTGCTTCATAGTCTGTGTCTCCCACTCTCTCTGCCCCTCCCCTGCTTGCACTCTGTCTCTCAAACATAAATATTTTTTAAAAATTTGGGGGGGGGGGGTTTGCACCTGGGTGGCTCAGTCGCTTGAGCGTCCGGCTTCGGCTCAGGTCATGATCTCGCGGTCTGTGAGTTCGAGCCCCGCATTGGGCTCTGCGCTGACAGCTCTGAGCCTGGAGCCTGCTTCGGATTCTGTGTCTCCCTCGCTCTCTGCCCCTCCCCTGCTCACACTCTGTCTCTCTCAAAAATAAATAAACATTAAAAAAAATTTTCTTGAAGAAACATGAGAGAATTCTTTGTGGTCTTGGATTTAGATCTGAGATATGACACCAAAATCACAGTAACAACAACAAAACAGATGAATCGGACTTCATCAAAATTAAAAATGTTGTGCTTGCAAGGACACTGTCAAATAAAGGGAAAAGACCACCCGCAGAATGGGAGAAAATGAATACCAATTCCATGTCTGACTCGTACCTAGAATATATAAAGAACGTTCACAACTCAATAATAAAAACATGAGTAACCCCATTTTAAAATGGGCCAACAGTCTGAATAGACATTTCTCCAAAGAAGGTAGGCAAATGGCCAGGAAGCCCGTGAAAAGGTTCTCAACAGCGTTATCCACGAGGGAAACGCAAACCAAAACCACAGGCAGAGAGCACCTCACACCCACCAGGAAGGCTAGGATCCAAAAGATAGACAGTAACAGGTGCTGGTGAGAATGTGACGAGATAGGGACCCTCTCACCCTGCCGGAAGGAACGTAGAGCAGGGAGGCCACTTCGGGAAGCATTGTGCAAAACGCTCAACATCGAGTCACCAGGGGACCCAGCTATGCCACCTGAGGGCTGTCCCCAAGAGAGAGGAAAGCATGTGTCCCCACAAAATCTCATAGAGGAATGCTGCTGAGGGTATAGTGGAAACAGCCCGAGTTTCCGTCAGCTGATCAACGAATAAAAGAAATGTGGTATATCCATATAGTAAAATATTATCCAGCCAAAAAGAAAAAAGAAAAAATGAAGTTCTGATTCATCCTATGAACCTTGTAAACATGATGCTCAGTGAAAGAAGCCAGGCTCAAAGGACCACGTACTGGATGATCCCATTTATGTGAAATTGCCAGAATAGACAAATCTACAGAGAAGGTAGTTTCCTTGTGGCCTGTGGCTAGGGGCAGGGGGACAGGGGAAGATGGGGGGGGGGGGGGCACTGGGGAGTGACAGCTAAGAGATGCATGACATTTTACAGCAATGAAAATGATTTTATTTATTTATGTATTTATTTAGAGAGGGAGGGAGGGAGCACAAGCAGAGGGGCAGAGAGAGAGGGAGAGAGAATCTTAAGCAGGTTCCATGCCCAGCCTGGAGCCCCATACAGGGCTTGATCTCATGACCATGAGATCATGACCTGAGCCGAAATCAAGAGTCAGATGCTTAACCGACTGAGCCACCCACGAGCCCCTACTTACATTCTTTTAAAGATTTTATTTTTTTTTTTTTCAATGTTTATTTATTTTTGGGACAGAGAGAGACAGAGCATGAACGGGGGAGGGGCAGAGAGAGAGGGAGACACAGAATCCGAAACAGGCTCCAGTCTCTGAGCCGTCAGCACAGAACCCGACGCGGGGCTCGAACTCACGGACCGCGAGATCGTGACCCGAGCCGAAGTCAGACGCTCAACCAACCGAGCCACCCAGGCGCCTTAAAGATTTTATTTTTAAGTAATCTCTACGCCCAATGTGGGGCTCGAACTCACAACCCCAAGATCAAGGGTCACACCGCCCCCTGACCGAGCCAGCTAGGCACCCCAAAAGTGGGGTGACTTTAAATGACTAGTGGTAAACACTTTTCCCCTTTTCCTTTTTGCATCTCGATGACGTGACGGGGGTGAACTACAGCTATTGGGGTGATATTGCACAGTATACATCGACCAAGTCACGACATTCTATGCCATGAACACACAGTGCCGTGTGCCCGTCATGTCTGAAGGAAACAGAAAAACTGGTGGTGATGTATATGCACAACTCCGAATATACTAAAAGGTACTGCATTGTTCGAAGAGAGAGAAAAGGAAGAAAAAAGGAGAAACTGCTGATGCCCAGGCCCTGCCCCGGAAGAGTCTGCCGCCATTGTTCTGGAGGGTGGCCTGGGCATGGAATTTGTTCAGCTGGTTGACAGCGACTGGGGCGAGAGGGCAGGTTCCCCACCGAAGGCATCCTCTGGGGGGACGAGGGGCTGAACCACCCAGGCCGGGCTCACCAATCCCTGAGCCCGCAGGGCCCAAGCCTGTCCTCCTTCTGAAGCAGGTGGGGTGGTTGGGAGCTGGGCTACACCTTTCCAAGAGTCCACCTACGGTGCAGGGACACCTCACTGGGAAAGCGCACACCCATTTTATCTCGGTGCCTAATTAGAATCTCGATGTTAACATCCTCTTAACACCAGACGGTTGTACAGATAACAAGACTGAATTATTCTCGTTACCATTCGGTGAGCACACTTCATGCTAAGCGAGCAAAATCCACTGTCACGTTTAATCCTTCAGCAGCTCTTAGAGACAAGCTACTATTGGCATGCTCCCCCATTTCACAGCTAAAGAAACTGAGGCCTGGCGAGGTAAGTGACTTGGCCGAAGGCACCCGGTTGGAAGTGGCAGACAGGGATTTGAACCCAAGTCAGACTGATGCCAAAGCCCTTGCTGTTAAGACATATATCCCTCCCTGCCCCGAGATGCCTCAGTGACCGAGTCAGGAGACCGAAGTCTACCCACTGGTCAGCAGCATTAGTGAGAAAACCAGCCTTGGCACCCAGGCCCCTGTCACCAAAGCTGGCAACCACGTACATCGTAGGGACGTCACAGGGACATCGAAGGGACCGGGTAATGTCAGCAGCCCCTTGCATCCACAGGGAAGTCACCTAGTTAAGTGAACCTAGTGGCTCTCCATCCAGGGAGCCCCCATTTCTCTGGCAGATCCGTCAGGCGTGTCCAAGGTTTCTGAGGACACACACATTCCGCCCTCCCCATTTCCGGGACTGCCCCTCGGGAAGCCCCCTCTGTTTTATGCCTCAGTATCCTTGGAAAGACCTGCTTCGGTTCCCCCTCCCCCCAATGCCCAGCACGGCTCTCCTCTCTCGGTGCTCATTCCCGACGTATTATTCATGGTGAACTCATCTGTCCCGAATGCAGATGTAATATGTAATTCCCCAAGAATTCAAACGTAATTTAAAGTTATTTTCCAATATCTAATTTGCCTTTTATTTATTTAGGGCAATATTTCAGCGGGAGCCTCCCAGCGAAAGTGCCAATGTTTGTTTACAGCGCCAGACCCCGGCAACGGCAGGGAAGCCACACACCCCAGACACAGACGTTACCGATTAAAAAAGTAATTACAACACTGAACACAGCCTTAAATAAAAGCGAAAATGCAAGAGACGGGAAAGGAAGCAAAAACATAAATTGGGAACAATGCCGTTTTCCCCAGACGTTTTGTAATATTTGCAGCCTGCCTGATACTGGCTCCCTGCCCTGGAGGCATCAGGCACAAGCAAAGCAAGCCACAGGGAGGGGTGGGGCCCAACAGGGAGGGGTGGGGCGGCTCTGCCCTGCAAAGAGGTGGGAAGAAGTTCCTAATTATCAGAGATCATCTGTATGCCTGTTGGCCTGTCTTTGAGTGTAATGTTTCTAGTGTAATGTAACACTCTAACACTACGGATTAGTGTACTGTATTCTGACAAATAGCCAAAAATCAACAGGCAGCTCAAACTGACTTAAAGAGAAAATAGGTATATTCTGGCTCCTGAAAGATCATCAGTAGTTTGGGCTTCAGGCACGGTTGGATCAAGGCGCTCAAAAAAATCTTCAAGAATCTCTCTATCTCATGGCTCTTCTCTCTGTAGATGACATTCCCAGCAGAAAGAGGGTGCCTCTCTCCCTGTGATTCTGGCAAAAATCTCAGGTTGGGCTTTCATCGGCCCTACCTGGGTCATGTGCTGATCCCTGAACCAGTCACTTCAGCCAGGGGGTTTCAGTCATCTGGCCAGACTTGGGTCAGATTCCCACCCCTTGAGAACAGACGTAGGATAGGACCGGCCTTGCCCAAACCATGTGGACTAAGAGTGGGGGAGGAGTGGTTCCCAAAAAGAAAATTAGGGTTCCACGAGAGTCGAAGGAGCAATCAGGCGAACGCAACTGATTTCCACCACAGATACAACGTCTCTCTGTTACAGTTTCTGTTTCTGATAAGTGTACTCCTTTTTTTTTTTAACGTCTCCCTTTTTATTTTAAGTTTATTTATTTTTGAGAGAGAGAGAGAGGAGAGAGAGGGCATGTGTGAGCTGGGGGAGGGGCAGAGAGAGGGAGACAGAGACTCTGAGGCGGGCTCTGTGCTGGGAGCAGAGAGCCCAATGTGGGGCTCGAACTCACGAACCCTGAGATCGTGACCTGAGCTGAAGCCGGACGCTCTACCGACTGAGCCGCCCAGGTGCCCCCCCCATGTGTTCTTTCTACGTTACCTCTAGACCACACTTTTTTAAAAACCTTGTGAGTGATGCAAGGTGCTCTCTGCTCCAGTGTTAGGGGTCCAGTAGGACTTGTGAGTGATGCAAGGTGCTCTCTGCTCCAGTGTTAGGGGTCCAGTAGGACTGTCATGTAAGTATGAAACTTGTGGATTCCTCCCTCGACTGAAAGCAGGGAGTGCCGTCAGTTACAACATAGCACGAGTAGGAAGAGACGACATTGTGTAATCACAACGTGTAATCACACACCGAGGGAGGCTTGGTGAAAGACAGGTGTGAGCACTTTTCTTCAAGATGGATAGCACAAGAGCTGTGAGGTTGGAAAGAGTGGAATAATTGCCGTTTAATAATTAGGTCGCATCGGGGTGCCTGGGTGGCTCTGTCAGTGGAGCGTCCGACTTCGGCTCAGGGCATGATCTCTCGGTCCGTGAGTTCGAGCCCCGCGTCGGGCTCTGTGTTGACCGCTGGGAGCCTGGAGCCTGCTTCGGCTTCTGCGTCACTGTCTGTGATTCTGTGATTCTCTGTCTCTCTGCCCTTCCCCCCACCCGTGCTCTCTGTCTCGGAAATGAACATTTAAAAAAAAAATGTTTTTAAATAATTAGATCCAAATAGTTACACAGTAAATTAGGTCACAGGGGAAGCAGGAGGTAATAATAATATTTAGGGGTGCCTGGGTGGCTCAGTCGGTTAAGTGTCCGACTTTTTTTTTTTTTCTTTTGCTCACCGGATACCAGTTCATTACAAAAGGATATAACTTAGGAACCGCCAGATGGAAAAGATGCACAGGGCAAAGTACAGGGAAAAGGCTTGGAGCTTCCGAGGGTATCTCGGGTATCACTTTCCCCAAATCTCCACGTGTTCACCAGCTCTGATGCTCTCTGAACCCTGTCCTTTTAGGCTTTTATGGAGGCTTCATAGCATAAAACGATTGATTAAATCACTGGCTATTGGTGATTGATTCATCCTCCATCACTTTCCTCTCCCCAGAGGCCAGGGGATGGAAAAAAGTTCCAACCCTGTAATCCCTGGTTGGTTTTCACAGTAAGCAGCTCCCATCCTGAGGTGTGGTCCACAAGCCACCCATCAACAGAACAAAAGGCACCTTGATCATTCCAATCACTTAGGAAATTCCAAGGGTTTTAAGAGCTCAGTGTCAGAGGGGTGAGGACCAAGCATATGTATTTATTTTAAATTATGGTATTACAAAGACTCTCTCGTGGCAGAAACTAATGGAGCCTGAATACCTGAGTCACAGTGGGATGGGTTAAATATCCTACACTGGCTGTGGGATTGTTGCCAGCTCCTCCTCTGACTCAAATGTATACCCATGCTTATTTCCTACTTTGTGGTGGTGCATCCCCAAGAATGGGGAACAGAATCGAGAAACAGCACCCTCAGAGCAAAGCGTACTACTTATGAGACAAGGATATTCTCCAAATTTTTATCAAGGGAACCTGAATATCTTCTCCCCTCTAAGGAAGAGCCCAGAGTAATTCTCAGATCTAGTGGAGGGGACGGGGGCTAATCCTCACACTGGGAATGTGAAATGTAACTGATCTAGAATAAATGAATTCACTTCATCATATTCAGATGGAAGTTAACAGAAAGTTGTGTTCTTTGAGAACAATAGAAATAATGTCACCAAAGTGACAATTTGTGAGTGTATCACTAGGCTTGACCTTGAGAGCAGACACAAATTTTTTCAGAGTGCAATAGAGGAAATTAATCCAATTATAATTTTTTTAAATTTTTTTTAACATTTATTTATTTTTGAGACAGAGAGAGAGCATGAACAGGGGAGGGCCAGAGAAAGAGCGAGACACAGAATCTGAAACAGGCTCCAGGCTCTGAGCTGTCAGCACAGTGCCCGATGCGGGGCTTGAACTCACGGACCATGAGATCATGACCTGAGCTGAAGTCAGACGCTTAACCGACTGAGCCACCCAGGCGCCCCTTATAATGTTTTTTTAAGTAGGCTCCATGCCCAAGGTGGGGCTCGAACTTGGGACCCCGAGACCAAGAGTTGGATTAGCCACCTGGTGCCCCTCAACTATTCTTACTTAATGAAAAATGTCTAAGAGGGGGCACCTGGTCGGCTCAGTCGGTAGAGCAAGTGACTCTTGATCTTGGGGTTGTGAGCTCGAGCCCCACATTGGGTGTAGAGGCTACCCCGCCCCCCCAAAAAATATCCAATTTCCTATTCATTGAAACATTGCTCATAATAGTGAAAACATGAAAACAACATAAGTTTACCTCAATGGTTATTTTAGGATACTTTATTTTTTTAAGCTTATTTATTTTGGGAGAGCGAGAGAGCAGAAGAGGGGCAGAGAGAGAGGGAGAGAGAAAATCCCAAGCAGGCCCTGTACTTTCACTGCAGAGCCCAGCGCAGGACTCGATCTCACCGTGAGGTTCCTTCCCAAGAACTCTCAGATCCTGACCTGAGCTGAAACCAAGAGTCAGACGCATAACCGACTGAGCCACCCAGGCACCCCTTAGGATACTTTAAAAGGATATTACAGATTTTACAGAATGTTCTGTAATAGTTTGCTAGAACTGCTACAATAAAATAACACAGACCGGGTGACCTAAAGAATAGAAACTTAGGTTTTCGTAGTCCTGGAGTCTAGAAGTCGCAGATCAAGATGCTGGCGAGTGTGGTTTCTTCTGAGGCCTCTCTCCTTGGCTTGCAGATGGCAAGCCTTCACGTGTCTTCACGTGATCTTTTTTCAGTGTGTGCCCGTCCCTGTTGTCTCTCTGTGTCTGAATTTCCTCTTATGAGGACTCCAGTCAGATTGGCTCAGGGCCCACCCTGATGGCCTCTTTCACTTCACTTCCTTAAAGGCTCTCTCTCCACATACAGTCACATTCTGAGGCACTGGACATTAGGGCTTCAAGACACATATTTTGGAGAAACACAGTTCAGCCCCCTTCCCAACCGTATAAGGCAACACGGCCTCCTTTTTAGCTTCTAGTAGTTTGAGTTGGATTTCTGCCTCTCCTTTTTTAAAATTTCACTTCCTGGGGGCAGCTAGGTGGCTCAGTTGGTCAAGCGTCCCACTCGTGACCTCAGCTCAGGTCGTGATCTCACTGCTTGTGCGTTTGAGCCCCGCGTCGAGCTCTGCCCTTACAGCACAGAGCCTGCTTGGGATTCTGTCTCTGCCCCCTGTCTGCCAAGTGTCCGACTCGTGATCTCAGCTCAGGTCTTGATCTCGGGGTCGTGAATTCAAGCCTCGCGTTGGGCTCCGTGCTGGGTGTGAAGTCTACTTAAATACTAACAATAATAATAATAATAATAATAATAATAATATTTAAAGTGCTCCTAGGTCCCACTTATACCCAGAAAGTGACTGTGTATGTGAATTGGCCATGGAGATATAACCCAAGGGCCAAGTAAATGTAACTCTTGGCCAAATGCAGCACTAAAGAAATCGCATCATCCTCTCTCGATCCACAGCCAGAGACCGGTCGTGGCATCCACAAGACTGCTCAGAACCTAGATGAACAGCGGCCACCTCGGGATGAGGAAGTCACTCTGGCAGCGGGCCAGCAGGACTCCTGTTCTTGCTACGTCTGCACTGGAGGTGGACACATTCCCTCTGGAACCAAGAAATGCTCTGGGGTTCAGGGATCATTCAGGGTCAGGGCAGGGGGGCAAGGCAGGGGGAAAAAACCTGGAGAGAAATGTTATAAATGTCCTGCTGATAATGCAGGTGCACGCCGAAGCCACCGGTCAGAGAAGTGAAAGCACTCTGCCTTACTGATGCCCCAAGTCAGGGGAAAAGTTCTTGCTGGCGACCTGGAAATAAATGGGAGACCAGATCTACATGGCCACGCCTGGTGCCCACTGAATGCTGTTATTGTCGCTGGCCACGTGCCACGATCATCTGTCACTCAAATACTAGCTCATTCCATTCAGTCCTTTCCCAACAACTGTGAGGTCATGAGCCTTATTATTAGTCATCCTTCCATCACAGATAAGAAAATGGAGGTTCAGAGAGATGAGATGTGCCCACAGTCCATCATGCTGGAGCACAGACTACGACCCAGATTTCTCACTTTCCCCTCTAACACTGTCACTGGGGGAAAAAAAAAAAAAAAAGGCTTTTTGTTGTTTTCAAAGGCAGTAGACAAACAGAGATAGGAAGCCTGCATTTATTGAGCACCTACTATGGCCGGGTCCCACACACAGCATTTTCACACGTTTGCTCATTTCGTCTTTTCCCGCAGTCCTGCCCCCGGGTTGTTATCACCCCCTTTCGGTAACGGGCAATGGAGGCTCAAAGGGGCGAGGTACGTTCTCTGCATCACTCTGCCGGTGTGGGGCTCCGAAGGGACTCGGCACGTTTAAGAAGGAACCCAGGGATTCTCCAGGAAGGGAGCTCCCTGCGCACCAGAGTGCCATCCTCACCCCTACTCTCTAAGACCTTGCCAGACTACTCTTCTCTTCCAGGAGATCCAGTCTGTGCATACTCCACGGCCCTCAGAGGAGCCCCCGGCTCTGCTGGCTGGGTCCAGCCAAGAGAGGGATGTCTGAGCTACAATAGCAGCTCGAGGGATTCCAAGATAGAGACAGAGACAGACAGAACCTGAAGGGCAAGGAGGGTGGGTAGGGGGAGGCTGGGAGGGGGCAGGTAGGAAAGAAAGGGTAAGGAGGACTGAAGAGGAAGAACAGGAATGGCAGAGGAAGCAGAGCGCGGGGGAAGGAGCAGGCGTCTGGGGGCAGACATACCTAATTTTTGTAATAAAGGAAAAATTAAACTTCTTTACTCAATATACTTAGCCCCTAATCTGTACCCATCTCTGTACTAAGCATCGTCAAGACAGATCAAGTCCGCTCTCGCAAGCAATTGTAAAATGATGCCTAACTAGTGGGGCGTCAAGATGTGGGACAACTTTCCGTGTGGGCAAGGGGAGGAAAGGTCTTCCAGCCAAAGGGAACAGCATGCACAAAGACCCGGGAATGTCAGAGCGCATGGAGTCTAGGACGGGCAAGGAGCTAGTTAAGGTTGCAGCAAAGAACAGAACAGAGCCAGAAGTGAGGCAGGGCTAGATCACTCTAGAAATGGAGACTTTATCTTGAGGACCAGCATCTAAAATTGTCATTCGGGGCGCCTGGGTGGCGCCGTCGGTTAAGCGTCCGACTTCAGCCAGGTCACAATCTCGCGGTCCGGGAGTTCGAGCCCCGCGTCGGGCTCTGGGCTGATGGCTCAGAGCCTGGAGCCTGTTTCCGATTCTGTGTCTCCCTCTCTCTCTGCCCCTCCCCCGTTCATGCTCTGTCTCTCTCTGTCCCCAAAATAAATAAACGTTGAAAAAAAAAATTTTTTTAATTGTCATTCAAGGATCCCCGAGGGGCACCTGGGTGGCTCACTCGGTTAAGTATCCTGACTCTTGATTTCGGCTCAGGTCATGATCTCATGGTTCATGAGATCGAGTCCCATGTCAGGCTCCATGCTGACAGTGTGGAGCCTGCTTAAGATTCTCTCTCCCTCTCTCTCCCCCCTTCCCCGCCTTCTCTCTCTCTCTCTCCCCCTCTCTCTCAATAAATAAATAAATAAATACACTTTTTAAAAAAAGGATCCCCCAGAATCTGCTGACTTATACTTAGGGATTTATGTGAGTGCTCAGCAAGAACTTTTAAAACTTTGATGTGTTCACCAAATATCAGCACGTTCTGGATCCTCTCCCTGACAACCAGCATGGAATTGCAGTGGCCACGTGGTGTTTTTGCCTGGGATCACTTTGGGGTCTAGTAATAATGTTTCAATTGTCCCAGGACAAGGGGGAAAGAAAGGAAGTAGAGTTGATATGCGGATGATATGTTTGTGGCAGTTAAAGGCCAATTGGTGGCTTGCTATGACAGGGAAGTGTTCCTAGAAAAAAGGGTAGGAAGATTGGGTGTCCGCACCACCCAAAGTAATAAAGGCAGTGGAACTCAAAAGGACCTGTGCCAAAACAGCAACTTATCCTCAGTAAGTGGCAAATTAGCTTCAACAAAACAACGTCATCTATCATATTAACGGAATAACACTAATTTGAATTTTATCACTTTTATTTGCACATAGTTTCTAATTTGTGTTAGTCTTACAGCTGTTTATGAACTTTTGTCATTGATTCTAACACATAATTTTTGTCACATGTTGACTCTGAGATTGGGATGCATCTTAAAATCTATAGCCTCTTATAGTTACAACTGACGGCACTTTTTCTGTCTTCATGCTACGTAAAATAATTACACATCAAAAAAAAAATAATTATGTATCTTACAGTGGATGGTGGATCAGATTCACATGAAGACTGAATTGATACCTAGTTTTGTTTGTAAATAGCTGAGCAATACTAAAATAAAAAATGGTTAAGCCCATATGAAGTCCATAGAATATTCTTTATAAAAACAGTTTACATAGGGATGCCTGGGTGGCTCTGTAGGTTAGGCATCTGACTCTTGATTTCAGCTCAGGTCATGGTCCCAGGGTCATGGGATCGAGCCCCATGTTGGGCTCTGTGCTGAGCATGGATCCTACTTAAGATTCTCTCTGTGTCTCTCTGTCTGTCTGTCTCTCTGTCTCTCTCTCTCCCTCCCTCCCTCCTTCCCTCTGCCCCTTTCCCTCACTTGTGCTTCTCTCTCTCTCTTTAAAAAACATAGTTTATATAGTACTCAAGTTGGAGTACCAAATATAATCACAGAAGTCATATTTCCATATTAGAAAGACATTCTAGCACTACACCAGATAGAAATAGGCCAGTTTTGCAGGAAAGCAACTGAGAAATTATGAGAACATATATATAGAAAAATATATGTAAATATGGAAAGATGATGACATAACTTGAAGAGACATGCAGGAGGCAGAATCAGTGGGAGGTGTGAAGATGTGGGGAAAAAGAAAGAGTGGTGGGAGGGCCCCAGGAGGATGCTGGGTTCCTGGATGGGATGGAGTAGCACCTCCCAGGTACAGAAAAGTAATCAAGGTTGAGATTGTATTGTTGTAGCAGTAATCATGGTGATTGTGACAGTGGCAGTAAGAGCTGTGGTGGTGATGGTGGTGGTGGTGATGATAATAGGGTGATGGAGATGATGGAAGTGGTGATGATGGTGATGATGGGGGTGATGGCAGTGTTGGCTGTGATGGTGGCGGTAGAGGTGATAATGATGGTAATGGTGGTGATGATGGTGATGATGGAAGTGGTGATGATGGTGGTGGTGGTGATGGTGGTGGTGATGGTGATGATGGTGGTGATGATGGTGATGATGGTGGTGGTGTTGGTAGTGGTAGTGATGGTGGCAGTTATGGCGATAGGGTAATGGTGATGATGGTGGTGATGGTGATGATGGTGGTGGTGTTGGTAGTGGTAGTGATGGTGGCAGTTATGGCAATAGGGTAATGGTGATGATGGTGGTAATGATGGTGATGATGGTGATGATGATGACAATGGCAGTGGTGGTGATGGTGGTGGTGGTGGTGATGGTGGTGGTAATGGTAATGATGGTGGTGATGATGGTGATGATGGTGGTGGTGATGGTGGCAGTTATGGCAATAAGGGTAATGGTGGTGATGATGGTGGTGATGGTGATGATGGTGATGATGCCAGTGGTGGTGATGATGGTGATGATGGTGGTGGTGTTGGTAGTGGTGGTGATGGTGGCAGTTAAGGCGATAAGGGTAATGGTGGTGATGACGGTGGTGATGATGGTGATGATAGTGATGATGGCAGTGGTGGTGATGATGGTGGTGATGGTGGTGATGATGGTAATGGTGGTGATGGCAGTGGTGGTGATGATGGTGGTGATGGTGATGACGGTGGTGATGGTGGTGATGATGGTGGTGATGGTGATGATGGTGGTGATGGTGATGATGGTGGTGATGGTGATGATGGTGGTGATGGTGGTGATGGTGGTGATGGTGGTGATGATGGCAGTGGTGGTGATGGTGGTGATGATGGTGGTAACAGTGATGATGGTGATGATGGTGATGATGATGGTGGTGATGGTGGTGATGATGGTAATGGTGGTGATGATGGCAGTGGTGGTGATGGTGGTGATGGTGGTGATGGTGGTGATGATGGTAATGGTGGTGATGATGGCAGTGGTGGTGATGGTGGTGATGGTGGTGGTGACAGTGATGATGATGGTGGTGATGGTGGTGGTGTTGGTAGTGGTGGTGATGGTGGCAGTTATGGCGATAAGGGTAATGGTGGTGATGATGGTGGTGATGGTGGTGATGATGGTGATGATGCCAGTGGTGGTGATTATGGTGATGATGGTGGTGGTGTTGGTAGTGGTGGTGATGGTGGCAGTTATGGTGATAAGGGTAATGGTGGTGATGATGGTGGTGATGATGGTGGTGATGATGGTGATGATAGTGATGATGGCAGTGGTGGTGATAATGGTGGTGATGGTGGTGATGATGGTAATGGTGGTGATGATGGCAGTGGTGGTGATGGTGGTGATGATGGTGGTGATGGTGATGATGGTGATGATGGTGGTGATGATGGTGATGGTGGTGATGATGGTGGTGGTGATGCTAGTGGTGATGGTGGTGGTGATGGTGATGATGGTGATGATGGTGGTGATGATGGTGATGGTGGTGATGATGGTGGTGGTGATGCTAGTGGTGATGGTGGTGGTGACAGTGATGATGGCAGTGGTGGTGATGATGGTGACGGTGGTGATGATGGTGACGGTGGTGATGGTGATGGTGGTGATAATGGTGGTGATGATGCTAATGATGGGATGATAGCAGTGGCGGTGATGGTGGTGATGATGGTGGTGATGGTAGTGATGACAGTGGTGATGATGGCAGTGGTGGTGATGGTGGTGGTGATGGTGGTGGTGACACTGATGATGGCAGTGGTAGTGATGATGGTGGTGATGGTGATGATGATGGTGATGGTGGTGATGATGGCAGTGGTGGTGATGATGGTGGTGGTGGTGATGATGGTGGTGATGGTGGTGATGATGGTGGTGATGGTGATGATGGTGATGATGGTGATGATGGTGATGATGGTGGTGATGGTGATGATGGTGATGATGGTGGTGATGATGGTGATGGTGGTGATAGTGATGATGGTGATGATGATGGTGGTGATGGTGGTGATGCTGGTAATGATGGTGATGATGGTGGTGATGGTGATGGTGGTGATGGTGGTGGTGACAGTGATGATGGTGGTGATGGTGATGATGATGGTGATGATGATGGTGGTGGTGACAGTGGTGATGGTGATGATGATGGTGGTGATGGTGGTGGTGACAGTGATGATGGTGGTGATGGTGATGATGATGGTGGTGATGGTGGTGGTGACAGTGATGATGGTGGTGATGGTGGTGATGATGGTGGTGATGGTGATGATGATGGTGGTGATGGTGGTGGTGACAGTGATGATGGTGGTGATGGTGATGATGATGGTGGTGATGGTGGTGGTGACAGTGATGATATGGTGATGGTGGTGATGATGGTGGTGATGGTGGTGATGATGGTGGTGGTGATGGTGGTGATGCTGGTGGTGATGGTGGTGGTGACAGTGATGATGGCAGTGGTGGTGATGATGGTGATGGTGGTGATGATGGTGGTGATGATGCTAATGATGGTGATGATGGCAGTGGCGGTGATGGTGGTGATGATGGTGGTGATGGTAGTGATGACGGTGGTGATGATGGCAGTGGTGGTGATGGTGGTGGTGACACTGATGATGGCAGTGGTGATGATGATGGTGGTGGTGGTGGTGATGGTGGTGATGATGGTGATGATGGCAGTGGTGGTGATGGTAGTGGTGATGGTGGTGGTGTTGGTAGTGGTGGTGATGGTGGCGGTTATGGCAATAAGGGTAATGATGGGGGTGGTGATGGTGATGATGGCGGTGGTGATGATGGTGGTGATGGTGATGATGGTGGTGATGGTGGTGATGGTGGTGGTGATGGTGATGGTGATGATGGCAGTGGTGGTGGTGATGGCAGTGGTGGTGATGGTAGTGGTGATGGTGGTGATGATGGTGGTGGTGGTGATGGTGGCGGTTATGGCAATAAGGGTAATGGTGGTGGTGGTGATGGTGATGTGATGATGATGGTGAGGGGGGTGGTGGTGGTGTTGGTGATGGTGGTGAGGAAACTGGTTTTAAGTAGCGAAAATGGTAGTGGTGGTAGTGGTCATGAGATAATGATTAATACAGTAGAATCATAATCATGATGCTATAACAGGAGGCCTAGAAGGAAAAGTGGCCACACTGGGGACTGGCCACTACTTTTTCAAGCATCTACTGGGAAACAGCCTGGCTTCTCCAGGCCTCATCCATAAAATGAAAATCACACCTCTCTCCTGTCGTGACGGTAGGCATCAGCCTCACTCTCTAATCAATCACACGATGGGGAATAAAACCTGTGTGAACACTAGAACCAACGGATTCCCCCCACAGCGGGGAATAACCATTATTTACCCATAAAAATATTTCAAGGGTTATTAGCATGTAAACTGTGATTAATTAAATTCACAAAAATTGTTTCTGAGGCATGCAAATGAGATGGTTCCTGCTGGGTGGCACTGAGGCTTTACTCTTCCAGCGGCTGCTGGAGGGCACAGTGGAGCGAAGTCATTCAACACATCTCCTCCAGAAACTTTGGAAAAACTATAGGGTCCCGCTGAAAGGTGGCTCTTCCCCGATCTCTTCCACATTCATCCTTCTGGGTCAGGTCTACACAATGAAGGGGATAGATTTGGATGCTGCTGTGCCCATTTCGAATCTATTCACGTCCATGAGTCCTGAAGGGACCCAAAAATTATGGAGCTTGAAGGAACCAAAAGGGAGAAAATCAGCTGTCTTTTAGTCCACTCTGACCGCTCTGCCCAGGAAAGGGCCAAGACTAGCTCAAGGTTATACCGACTCCTTTCCAGGGCTTTCCATATGCTACCCTAATTCTTACAGGGTTTTTTTCATGAAGTCAGTGAGACCCTGGATCTCACACCCAAAGGAAGCTGGCACAGATTAGCAGCCAGAGGAAAGGGACAAGGAGACATTGGGAGGTGGGAGTCGGGCTGAGTTGTGCTTTAGTGACCTCCAGATCCAAAGGGTGGGTCCACTGTCTCTGTCTTTCAAGCCTCTAGATATCCAACTGGCTGAAGCTCTAGGCCCTGGTGCCACACTGGGCCCGTGAGGGTTTCAACTACCCAAGAACGCGTCCAGATCCCCAGCGCCCACCCTGGTACAGACCATCTTCAACAAGAGCCCTTCTCCCTGCAAACTCCCCATGAGTCCAGTCTTCTGTTTCTCCCAACCCCAGAAGTGTCCATATCAGCATAGACACCTACCCCCACCAGGCTGCCAAGGGAAGGAAAGCACTGTGTGTGCCTGGACGGAAGTCCCAGTGGCAGGTGTGTGTCGAGGACAGACCCTCTCCTACTAGAACCCGGGTCCAGCTGCAGCTACCTTTCCCTACACTCAGCCGGGGGCTGTGTTGTGTGTTTTCACACACGGCCCTGTAAGTGACAGCATTGCTCAGATGAGGAAATGGGGTCAGCTGTGCCTCGGGGACGACAGCTGCACCAGGAACCTTCAACGAGACAGGCAAATCCCCTGCACAGGCAGCGATGCCCCACACCATGGACAGCTACCAGTATAGCAAGACGAGGCTCAAAGAGTTCCGCTCTCCCCCAGAAAGCTTCCTTAATAATTGAGGGCAGCCTTTGGCTCAGTGTCCTGGGGCCTGGTTGCTAACCCTTGACTCCTCTGCCCCTTTGATCCTGGAGGCCCATGAGACTGCTTTGAGTGTGGCAGGTTGGGAGTTCTCAGATGTAACGCCTTTGAAGAACGAGAGGCGGCCTTTCTGGAAAAAACACAGCTCTCGGGTAGGATCAGGAGGGAGACACAGAAAGACCAGGCCCGTGGTTGGGACAAAGGAATCAGGGAGAACAGAGCTTGGCCCAGGAACGGGTCCCAGAGACGTAACCATCCCTGAGCCCTGGAACTCAAGCAATCCCACTCCTGTAGGCCTGCAGATCAGGTCGCCCAAATACCAGGAAGCAGCAGACACCAGAAACAGAGAACTTGCCCGTCTGGCATCCGGGCAGCTGCGGGGTCTGTGAGGTCAAGTGTGAAGGGGCCCAATAATAACAACAGGGAGGCCTGATAATTAATAGAACTGGAAACAAGGCAGAACACAGCAGAAAAACTCAGATCTCGTTTGAGTCTAAACCACTCCCTGACGTCACTCCATGCCGAACGAGCCTAGAACAATCTCGGGTTCCTCTTGTCCTTCCTGCGTGCAGCCAACCTCTCTGAAAGGCCAGACCTCTGCTACTTCTCCACATCATTCCTGCCCACAGACTTTTGGGGTCCTCTTAGAGAAACCCAGACCCTTGGGCTCATAAATAACCTTCAGGAGGGGCGCCTGGATGGCTCAGTCGGTTGAGCATCCGACTTCGGCTCAGGTCATGATCTCACAGTTCATGGGTTCGAGCCCCACATCGGGCTCTGTGCTGACAGCTCAGAGCCTGGACCCTGCCTCGGATTCTGTGTCTCCCTCTCTCTCTGCCCCTTCTCTGCTTGCGCTCTGTCTCTCTCTCTCTCAAAAATAAATAAACATTTAAAAAATTTTTTAATAAATAAAAAAATTTTTTTAATAAATAAGTAACCTTTAGGGGACCTTACACTTGACTGAGCAGGTGTCATGGTTGGCTACAGTGGTTCCAAAACCTGTTGGCATCCAGATCGCCTGGGGATATTTTTTCTCTGCAATTAATAAGACAGGTGCACAGAAGAGATACATGCAGTCATAAATTGAAGCAGTGTCAGAGGGCACAGAGTCAGAATGTAATTGTTCCACCTAACTCAGTCCTGCTGTCCCCACTTCCAGTCCCCACAGGTGACCGGTGTAATAATTTTAAGGGGTGTCCCTTCCAGAAAGAGTCACGTATATACAAGCAGACATGAAAATACCCCCCAACCTCCCCACCCGCTTCAAATGGAAGCACACATCCTAAAGATTTTCATCACTGCTTTTTACACTTAATATTTATGGGAGAAGACGCCATAACAATATCTGTAAATCTGTCTCATAATTTTAAACAGCTATGGATAATCATAATTTATTTAATGGGTCCCCTTGTGACAGGCGTTTAAGAAGTGACTAAGTGCACGGCGTTTATTCCTCGAGACCACCTCACGAGACACTCGTGTGTTATTCCTGTCGGACAGTTCAACGTATTTCAAAGGCCAAGTCTTTGTATCACCTCAAATGGTTTGAATAGGAGTCCTGTGATATCGTGATTTGTAATAAGAAATAATTTGGTCTCTGTCCCTGTTTCTGGCACAGAACTCCTAAAACCCTTGGAACTCCCCAAGCGATGAGACCAATCAAGGGGACACGATCTTCAGAGCAAACCCCTTTTCCACCACATCGGACTTCATGGTACTGAGGTGACTTTTGGAAAGCACCTAAGGATGGGCACCTGTTGCCAGGGAAACCAACCATGTGATTGGAGGGACTTTAAGCCCACCCCCCTCAACCCCCAAGGAGGGGAAAGGGGCCGGAGGGTGAATGGCCACCAAGGCCGCGATTTAATCAGTCGTGGCTGTGTGGTAAAGCCTCCACAAAAACCCAGAGGAGAGCTTCCGCGTTGGGGACCACGTGGATCTGCAGGGAGATCGGTGCCCAGATGGAGCCTGGAAAATCTGTGCCCTTTCCCCATACCTTGCCCTATGCAGCTCTTCTATCTGTTCCTGAGCCACATCCTTTTATAACAAACTGGCGATCTCGCAAGTGACGTGTTTCTCTGAGTTTCGTGAGCTGGTCCAGCAAATCAACGGAACCCAAGGATGGGGTAGTGGGAATCCCCAATGTATAGCGGGCCAGAAGCACAGGTGACAGAGGAGCCAAGGTGGCGGAACAGCATGGAAGGTTTTTTTTTTTGCGTCTCGCGTCCATGAAATACTACCAGACCAACTTTAAACCACCCTGCACACCTAGAAAACCGATCGGAGGATTAACACGACAATCTGCACAACCTGAACCACAGAACTCAGCAGGTACACGGCGCGGAGAGGTGAACTGGGGGGGGGGGGGGGGGGGGAGAAGCCGCTGAGGGCAGGGAGCTGGTGGAGAGAGGATGGAGGCGGCGGGAGAGTACGGGGAAAAGCGCCCCCCCCCCACCAAGCAGCTGGAGAGAAAGTGGAAAAGTGGAAACAGCCGCAGGGGCTGAACTAAAAAGGGAGAAAGGAGAAAGGAGAGGGTTTCAATTCCATTAAGACTCTATAAACGGGGAGCGCAGAGGCTGAAACTCTGCAGCTGATACCTGGTGGTGCTCTGGTGGGAAGGACGAATCCCCGGGAGCAGAGTGGAGTCCGGGGATCTTCAGGCCACACGGGAGAGGCGGTTCCCCTGCTGGGAGGGCATCTGGTAGAGTCCGTGTGACCACCTCGGCAGACCCCAAAGAAAAACCACATTAGCGGGTGCTGGAACACAGTCCCTGGGGGTGAAGCCTGGTGCCAGACGCGTGTCGTGATTTGCCATAATCCCTGAAACGCTGCTGCTACACTGTCATGCAAACGTTTTCTGGGGCGGGCTGGCACCCGGCCGCGGTCTCTGGGCCTCGGCAGCAGCACGGTCTCTCGAACGTTCCTGGGTGCGGCCAGGACCCGGCCATCGCTCAGTGAGACCCTCCCACAGAGGGGCGGAATAGGTCAAAGCCACAGTCCCTCAGAAGTAAGGGGTCGGGAGAAACAGCCGCATCTGAGACAAAACTCAGGAGGGAGGTGCCGTTTGGTCACAGACGGTGTAAAAGCAGGGAGTAGACAGAAGCCGAAGACAAAGGACGGGAGCGCGATTGCCGATCGGGGAGAACTGGAGATCTGATAAGAGACTGGGTGGCTGGATGACGCCATTTTCGCCGCTCTGGCGCATGCGCATACGCACCTACAAGCGCCACAACCATCCACCCCGTAAGCTAAGCAGCGCCATCTAGTGGAGAACGGAGCAATTACACTAAGCCCCGTCCAACTGGGTCAACCTCGCTCTTCAGAAACCCGAGTCTCTCCGCCTGCTTAGTTTACGGACTATAAAGTGCTTCACAGTTTGACTTCTAGGAGAAAACGAAATAATCTCAGTCGTATTGCAGTCTGTTATCTGGTCCATCTATTCAATTTTCTTTTTTTTTTTTTGTTCTTTTCTTTTTCTTGGTTCTTTTCTCTTTCTTGAATACGGAAAGAAAAAATTTATTTTTATTTTCAGTTTTTATTAAAAATATTTTTCTTTAATTTTTTTCTACTATATTTTTTATTTTTTGTAAATTTTTCAAATTCTATTTTACTTCCATAATTTCATTTTATTCTATTTCATGGTATTCATTTTTTCAAAATTTCAAATGTTTTCCTTTTTTTTTCTTTTTCCTTTTTTTCTCTAATCTATCAAGCCCCTTTTAACACCCAGACCAAAACACACCTAGGATCTAGCATCATTTATTAGATTTTTTGGTGTGGGTGTGTTTTTTTTACGTTTTAATTTAATTTTTTTCTTTTTTTTACCTTATTAATTCCCTTTCTTCCTTCAAAATGACAAAACAAAGAAATTCACCCCAAAAGAAAGAGCAGGAAGAAACGATAGCCAGGCGGCAAGGATGGATAAGGCAGAGTGGTGAATCAGCGATATAGAGGACAAACTTATGGAGAATAATGAAGCAGAAAAAAGAGGGAGATTAAGGCAAAAGAGCACGACTTAAGAATTAGAGAAATCAGTGACTCATTAAAAAAGAACAACATCAGAATCATAGGGGTCCCAGAAGAGGAAGAGAGAGAAGTAGGGGTAGAAGGGTTATGTGAGCAAATCATAGTGGAAAACTTTCCTAACTTGGGGAAAGACACAGACATCAAAATCCAGGAAGCACAGAGGACTCCCATTAGATGCAAAATAACCGACCATCAACAAGGCATATCATAGTCAAATTCACAAAATATTCAGTCAAGGAAAGAATCATGAAAGCAACAAGGGAAAAAAAGTCCTTAACCTACAAGGGAAGACAGATTAGGTTTGCAGCAGACCTATTCACAGAAACTTGGCAGGCCAGAAAGGAGTGGCAGGATATATTCAATGTGCTGAATTGGAAAAAATATGCAGTCAAGAATTCTTTATCCAGCAAGGCTATCATTCAAAATACAAGGAGAGATTAAAAGTTTCCCAGACAAACAAAAAGTTTTCTATACTTTCTATGAAGTCAGCATTGCCTTCGTTCCAAAACCAAAGAACCCACTAAAAAAGAGAACAATAGACCAATTTCCCTGATGAACATGGATGTGAAAATCCTCAACAAGCTATTAGCCAACTGGATCCAACAATACATTAAAAAAATTATTCACCACGACCAAGTGGGATTTATACCTGGGGTGCAGGGCTGGTTCAGTATCCACAAAACAATCAATTGTGACTCATCACATCAATAAAAGAAAGGACAAGAACCACATGATCCTCTAAATAGATGCAGAGAAAGCATTTGACAAAATACAACATCCTTTCTTAATAAAAACTCTCAAGAAAGTAGGGATAGAAGGATCATACCTCGAGATCATAAAAGCCATATACAAAAGACCCAATGCTAATATCATCCTCAATGGGGAAAAACTGAGAGCTTTCCCCCTGCGGTCAGGAACAAGACAGGGATGTCCTCTCTCACCACTGTTATTCAACACAGTATTGGAAGTCTTAGCCTCGGCAATCAGACAACACAAAGAAATAAAAGGCATCCAAATCAGTTAGGAGGAGGTCAGACTTTCACTCTTTGCAGATGACGTGATACTCTATATGGAAAACCCAAAAGATGCCACCAAAAAACTGCTAGAACTGATCCATGAATGCAGCAAAGTCGCAGGATATAAAGTCAATGCACAGAAATCAGTTGCATTCCTATACACCAACAATGAAGCAACAGAAAGAGAAATCAAGGAACTGATCCCATTTACAATTGCACCGAAAATCATAAAATACCCAGGAATAAATCTAACCAAAGAGGTGAAAAATGTATACACTGAAAACTATAGAAAGCTTATGAAAGAAATTAAAGAAGACACAAAAATATGGGAAAATATTCCATGCTCCTGGATAGGAAGAAGAAATATTGTTAAAATGTCAAAACTACCCAAAGCAATCTACAGATTCAATGCAGCAGCTATCAAAATATCACCAGCATTCTTCACAGATCCAGAACAATCCTAAAATTTGTATGGAGCCAGAAAAGACCCTGAATAGCCAAAGCAATCTTGAAAAAGAAAACCAAAGCAGGAGGCATCGCAATCCCAGACTTCAAGCTATATTACAAAGCTGTAATCATCAAGACAGTATGGTACAGGCACAAGAACGGACACTCACTTCAATGGAACAGTATAGAGAACCCAGAAATGGACCCACAAATGTATGGCCAACTAATTTTTGACAAAGCAGAAAAGAATATCCAATGGAATAAAGACAGTCTCTTCAGCAAGTGGTGCTGGGAAGACTGGACAGTGACATGCATAAGAATGAACCTGGACCACTTTCTTACACGATAGACAAAAATAATCTCAAAATGGATGAAAGACCTCAATGTAAGACAGGAAGCCGTCAAAATCCTCAAGGAGAAAGCAGGCAAAAACCTCTCTGAAATTGCCCACAGCAACTTCTTACTCCACACGCCTCCAGAGGCAAGGAAAACAAAGGCAAAAATGAACTACTGGGACCTCATCAAAATAACAAGCTTCTGCACAGCCCAGGAAACAATCAGCAAAACTAAAAGGCAACTGACAGAATGGGAGAAGATATATGCAAACGACATATCAGATAAAGGATTAGTATGCAAAATCTATAAAGAACTTATCAAACTCAACACCCAAAAAGCAAATAATCCAGCGAAGAAATGGGCAAGAGACATGAATAGACACTTCTCCAAAAAACACATCCAGATGGCCAACCGACACATGAAAAAATGCTCAACATCACTCATCATCAGGGAAATACAAATCAAAACCACCATGAGATATGCTCTTACACCTGTCAGAATGGCTAACATTAACAACTCAGGCAACAACGGATGTTGGCGAGGATGTGGAGAAAGAGGATCTCTTTTGCATTGCTGGTGGGAACACAAGCGGGTGCAGCCACTCTGGAAAACAGTATGGAGGTTCCTCAAAAAATTAAAAACAGAACTACCCTGCGACCCAGCAATTGTGCTACTAGGCATTTATCCACGGGATACAGGTGTGCGGTTTCGAAGGGACACATGCACCCCCATGTTTATAGCAGCACGATCAACAATAGCCCAAGTATGGAAAGAGCCCAAATGTCCATCGGTGGAGGTGACAAACCGCAAGTGGTGTTTGAAGTGTGGGGGCAGCCTTGTGGGGCCGCGCCCTTGACCTGTGGGATCTGACGCTGTCTCTGGATAGGAGACACAGCTGGTGTCAGAGAATCGGTTGGTGTGGGGGAAAAACTCAGTCAACGGTGCTGGTGTCAG
Source organism: Prionailurus viverrinus (assembly GCF_022837055.1). Taxonomy (NCBI): domain Eukaryota; kingdom Metazoa; phylum Chordata; class Mammalia; order Carnivora; family Felidae; genus Prionailurus; species Prionailurus viverrinus. The sequence continues at coordinate 20,462,250 of NC_062576.1, read as the reverse complement.
AATTGTAAATCCTCGGGGCGCCTGAGTGGCGCAGTCGGTTAAGCGTCCGACTTCAGCCAGGTCACGATCTCGCGGTCCGTGAGTTCGAGCCCCGCGTCGGGCTCTGGGCTGATGGCTCGGAGCCTGGAGCCTGTTTCCGATTCTGTGTCTCCCTCTCTCTCTGCCCCTCCCCCGTTCATGCTCTGTCTCTCTCTGTCCCAAAAATAAATAAACGTTGAAAAAAAAAATTTTTTTTTAAAAATAAAAAAAAAATAAAAAAAAAAAGAATTGTAAATCCTCAATCCCGGCCTCCCTGTAGAATTCCTTGGGGAGCCAGGCTGCCCCTCAGAGCTTCTGGTCCCAGCAGCCCCCTCCCTGGCCTTGGCCGCTGGAGCCTGTGTAAGGACTGGCCAGTCTTCGTTTTTATTTTGTATTAAGGTTCCTATTTCGGCGGAGACTGCTGCCTCCAGGCTGTTTCTCAGGACACTAATCTTTATGGTCCTCGCCTGCTGGGGCGAGGTAGGCGGGGTAGCATTTGACCTGGGGACACATTCGCTGCAGAATAGTAGCTGGGACTGGTGGCTTTGGGTTCAGTCCCTTAGATTGGGATCTTGAGCTGGACACACATGAAGAGAAAGACACCTAGAGGGGCAGAGAGAATGGAGACGGATAACCGGGAGAGGCAGAGAGGCAGAGGGCTGTGTCCTCATCCACAGCTCTACAAAGGTGACTCAAAGAGGAACGGGTTCAAGAGCATTTTCAAACAGATAAGTTAATAAATAAATCACTTAAGGGGAGCCTGGGTGGCTCAGTCGGTTAAGCACCCGACTTCAACTCAGGTCATGATCTCGCAAGTTCGAGAGTTCGAGCCCTGCATCGGGCTCTGTGCCGACAGCTCAGAGCCTGGAGCCTGCCTTGGATTTTGTGTCTCCCTCTCTCTCTGCCCCTCCCCCGCTCATGCTCTGTCTCTCTCTCTCTCTCTCTCTCTCTCTCTTTCAGAAATAAACTTGAAAATAAAATAATTAATGAATGAATCATTTAAGACGGTTAGCAATAAAAAGCATTACTAGTTTTGAGTGCCTCCTGGGTGCCAGCGGTAACATAGACATCATATCTAACCCTCTCCGAAGTCCTACAGAGGGAGGTTTTATTATGAAGAAACCACAGCCCGGAGAATACACTTTGCCCAAGTGTATCAGTCAGTATAAGCTGACTCCACATCGGAGTCTTTGCGGACAGCACAGAGTCTGTTTTGGATCCTCTGTCCCCGTCTCTCTCTGCCCCTCCCCCACTCATGCTCTCTCTCAAAAATAAATAAACATCACCCAAAAAATGTTAATTAATAAAAAAATAATTGTTCTCTGAGGGAAAAAAATACATGTGCATATACATGTCCATACATATACACACATTTATCCACACGCACCTATATGCATATATACACATTCATTATAATTTTTGCCGATATAAAGGTTGTGCAGTATAGTTTATCGATAGCGATAAAACACACAGTACTCTTTACTGTAAATTCCATATAGCCAAATAATGCTCATAGAACGCTTTTGTTGGTTTCTCCTGATCCCTTACACCTCTAGCCTTCCTAAAGCTGCGTTTCAGCTATGACTTGACAATTCTTTTCCTATTCACAATGTAACGGCTACTGATACGACGCTTTCTGGTTTAACCTGCCTTTTTCCCATCACTTCCTCAACTCAACAATGAACAAGGCCCTGAGTTGTAGCATTTGCCTATGTCTGTGGGACAAATACCTCCACTGTGACCGATTTCAAGTCACCACGGTCCCTGGAAGGCAGGGCTGGAGATGTGTGATTGTATGACATGTAGGACTCCCCCCCCCCCCCACCCCCCCACAGAGACCGCGGATGTGAATCAATTCAAGGCTTAGGTAAAAGTAAAATGTAGTAAAGCTATTCAGAAGCAACGTGCTCTGAGTATTCATCACCTTTGTTTTTAACAAGACGTATTTAATTATAGGTTTACACAATTTTTCAACGATGGCTGTATTGAATAACTGGCTCACAGCATTTCTGAACATTTAACGACCAGCCCTTGTTGGCCGAAGGAAGCTAGCTCCAGCTGGTCACTGCTATTCCCCAGTGGCTGGGAGGGCTGCCCTCAGCCCCTCGGCTGTCATCCCTCTCCAGGAATCATTCACAGCTGCAGAGATCCATTTCTCGCCAGCTCACATCTCCTTTATGGGGGTAACTCACATCCAATGAGTGGTTGACGTGCAGATATAAGAGCTCAGACCATTGCCCCAGCTTGAGACATCTGCTCCTTAGCTCTACTGTGGATCCCGACGACCCGATCTCTGCCGCATCCTGGTTCCTCCTGTTCCCCTAGGAGAATGGATCTTGAGATCCTGGTAAACTTTATGCATGTGGCTCTCCCTCTCAGAATCTGCTTCCCAGGGGGCCCAATCTTCACTCTGGGGTCCAGGTGGATGGAGAGGTCCCACCTGGAACATTTCTGCTGGTTTTCATGGAGGAAGGATAGAGCGATCCCTCAAGGGTCTCCCTTCTGCTCACAACCCACTGGTCCAAGCTAAACCCACGATCCTACCTGGCCATCCTACCTCGCTCCCTAAAAATGAGAGATCCGGGATATTTGGCCACCAGCACTAGAGACTGCCACTGCACAGTCACAAAGCTGGGAAACAGCCGCTCTGGGATGTGACTCCAGGTACCTTCTAGTTTCACTCTATGCTCTTTCCTCCAGGCCATTTGAGGATGGAGACTCCTTGCTAGGTCCTGAGAATACGAAGATGAATAATACGAGCTCCGCTCTGAGGCACCCACAACTCTAAAGGTGATATACAGTCTTGTCAGGTCAGAAATGCACACACAGACTGAATCTTGGTATCCCGAGGAGACTCCTGAGAGATCAGCTGTCTGGGGCGGCAAATACACTCCACCCTTCCCTCTCACATCCACTGCAGACATCACTAATCGATCGTGGCACTCCCTCCGCCCGGCCCGGTGGGCAAGACCTCCATTCCTGACTCTGGGCAGGCATTACCAATCGATCAGAGAAGTGCATACCTTGAAACTAGTCGCCATTCTGAAACCATCCATTTTCAATCCGAGGAAACTGAAGCCAGAGAAGAAAAGTCCATAAACCGCACACAGGGTAAGTGTGGGTGGTCACAGTGACACTGAAGTGAAAACCTATGTGCAGGAAGGACGGGACGGTCTGCCTGAAGCCTCCCCCTGAGTGCTCAGCGCACGGGGGCGGAAGGCCAGCCTCAGCCCAGAGCTTCCCCCAGTAACCCTCCTTGATAACAACACTGATAGCAAAGCCAGTATTTGCTGTGTACGGAGCCCGTTCCACGCGTGAGGTCCAGCAGTAAGTCATTTCAACACACTTATCTCTTCTCATCCTCCTACCATCCCGAGGCGGTTGTCAGCCATTGGCGGCATGATGTCAGTCCATTTCACAGACCGAGAAACTGAGACTCGGGGGCTGATGATACTAAGTCTCGTACTGAGCGAGTATTTACAATGTGGCAGGCGATCCTCAGAATAGCCCGGCGAATGGGCTACCATCACCCCCATTTTACAGATAGGAAACTTGGGGCTTAGTGAGGTTGTGTCCATTGGCCTCAGGTGACCGAGGTGGGACCGGAATCCAGACAGTCTCACGATACCATCTATGCCGATGACAGTGAATGGTGAGACATAGAGAGGTAGGATTTGAAACCCTCCCCCATTAGCCTGTTGCCCTCAACCCCTAAGCTGCCCCGGCAGTGCCCACTGCCCATCTCAGGGTGGTGCTAGGGAGGGGCTTCGAGCTAAGTCTGGGACCCGGAGGCCACGCGGTCTGCAGAACAGGGCAGGACAACGGACTGGAATGCGGCGCCCCAGGCAAGAGGTGAGCAGCCGCCCAGAAGCCGTGATCAGGGGCACTCTACCTCCCCACGGCCAAGTGCAATGCCTAGCATGGGTTAGGCACCATGAGATACTTGGATGGTGGTTGTTTCATTTTCACATTTACTACAGAGCAAACCATCCCAAAAGACGGTGGCTCAAAACAACCATTATTTGATTTCGCTCACGACTCGGTAGATTTGCTGGGCCGGCTCACCGCAGCTGGATGGTCTCAGGCGGTTCCTCGAAGGCTAACAGGCGGCTTCCGGGCCCATCAGCTGGGCCGGCGGGCCCAACCGTGTTCTACAGGGTCTCTCGTCATCCAGCAGCCTGGTCTGGGCTTCTTCACCCAGAGGTCTCAGGACAGCAAGAGGGTACTAATGTCAGCATGCCAGCTCTGGGGGCATCGCGTGACCAAGCTCAGCTCCAAGAGGTAGAGAACTAGACTTCACTTCTTAACAGGAGAAGCACATTACAAAGCCACCACATGAAGGGATAGGAAGATTCCGTGCCTGCTTTTCTGGCAACGGACTTGTGATTAAGGGAATAGATGAATCAGTGCGAAAGCAGAGAGGTGTGCCCAGGTTAAGCCCCCGAACAGTGTCCGGCCTCAGAACTTCGTATATTTCTGTGTCCGTCGCAAGGAGCAGGGGCCAGGGCAAAGCCTCTCAGATGAGATTAAGTGGCTGGCAGGAGACAGCAGGTGCTTGGAAGCTGAGCAGATCCACACGCTCGGCTGAACCTGGGCCCCTGGCAAACTGGTCCCCCCCACACAAGCCCCGGGAGGACAGACAGACTTGTGTGGCAGGCAGGTCTCTGTGTCCCCGTCCCCCAGCGCCCGCTCCCCCAGAGCCACAGGCCTGCCTCTTGCCCAAGCCATCCCTCTGCCCACCTGAGCATTCTTCCAAATCCCTCCCGCGCCCCTTGTGACGCACCGTGCCGGGGAGCGTAATTGCTGTAGTGATTACTTACAGCCATTACATTAAGTTTTAAAATGCTCCCTTCAAATTGAACAATGTTTTTTCAAAGTCAACAGCTGGTTCACAGCTTGAATGCAACCGTTAGGATAAATTAAATAAAAAGGGTAATAAAATCACAGTCTAAATTTAATTTCTGAAGAGTGCATTGCCTCCAAAAAAAAAAAAAAAAAAAGGCTTTAAAAAAAGTGCCTTTAAAATACGGCCAGAAAAGCAGAAGTTAATTCACTCCCTGATTATGTCAGCTAATGGGCACACTGCAACAGTCAACCACCTAGCTGCCCTGGTGTGGACACGGCCCCGGGCTCACTCCCGAGGGCCGCGCTGTACAGCCTCTGGGGTCTACGTGCAGAGGGGGTTGTCAAACAGGGCACTTGCACAGGCCGACGTCCCCACGAAAGTGCTGATAAAGCGTCCCTGTCCCCTGAAGCAAAGCAACAATGAAGACGATGTCCCAGACAAGCCTCCGTGCACCCTCTCATTCCCTGCAGCTACCTGGAGACACCTGGCAGGACGCTGGAAACTTCTTTGTCCTCGCTGGTGCACAGAGGGCGAGATTCAGCCACTGAGACCCTTCATCTCTGGAGGGTAGCAAGATAGGCCACCTCAAAATACTCTACTCTGGCATAAGGATTATTTTGAGCCCAAGGCGATGGAGGAAAACAAACAGGTAGCACTCGGTCTCTGCCCCCTCCCCGGTCACTTGAAAGCTAAACACAAATCTGTAAGGGCGCCCCCCTCCCCTCTCTACCAGAAAGGACAGAAGTCAATCGGTGGAGGCAACTCTGGACTCGTATCTGCCCAGCTAATCAACCAACCTCAATAACTACCTTCCCCGTAGTGACCTTCGCACATTTGTTGCCCTGGAAACTCAAAGTCCTTTCCCTTTCGCCCTGTCACCTGTCTATGAATGTCTTGTTCTTTGTTAAGACACCATGGACGCGCAAGTTCTAACCATGCTTTGAGTGACTCAGCACCGCACACATTGATACACTGTTTCCTCTTCTTAATCCAGCTTTTTTTGGTCTAACTCAAGGGCTCCATCCGTGACACTAAGGTGGATGGGGGGGGGGGAAAATAACTTGTTTCCTCCCCTACACCTGAAGGCAACTGACCTAAAAAGACTGGTCCAGGGGCGCCTGGGTGGCTCAGTCCGACTCCGGCTCAGGTCGTGATCTCACGGTTTGTGGGTTCGAGCCCCGCGTCGGGCTCTGGGCTGACAGCTCGGAGCCTGGAGCCTGCTTCGGATTCTGTGTCTCCCTCTCTCTCTGCCCCTCCCCTGATTGTGCTCTGTCTCAAAAAGAAATAAACATTAAAAAAAAAAAAAAAAAAGACTGGTCCGGCTCTCCCCCCGCCCCGCCCCAGGATCAAAACCTACATTCCAAGCTTTGGACTCAGCCTGGACTTGAATCCCGCCTCTGCCACTTATTTGCCATATGACCTTGGACAGTGATCTGCTCCTTCCTCAGAGCCGTGGTTTCTTCCTCTGTGAAAAGAGAACGCATTCATTCTTTCATACAATGAGTAAATATCTACTGAGCACCTAGTCTGAGCCAGGCCGGGTCACAGGACCCCAGAGGACAGCAGTGTCCTCTCCTGGCCTGAAGGAGCTTATATCCTAGTGGGCAAGACAGACAATGAACACAGTCAGCAAGCAATGCATATAGAATGTGAGTAAGCAACTGGGGAAGATTAAATAGGGGAAGGAGGGAGAGGGTACTGTAATTTTAAGGTGTTTAGGAAAGGCCCCAGAGAGAAGGGGCCATTGGAGTACAGGCCTGAGGGAGAGGTGGGAGCCAGCCACATGATGTTGGGTGAAAAGCATTCAGGCAGAGGGAACAGACAAGCAAAGGTCCTGAGGCAGGTGTGCCTAGAGTGGTCAGGAGAAGCAAGGAACACAGTGGGCACAGAGAGTGGCAGGAGATGATGTCAAAGCTAACAGGGCAATAATATCCCATTCAAACGGCTTGTTTGTTCATTCAAGTAGTACCCACTGAGGATTTAGTCCACTCGGACAGAAGGGCTATTGTAAAGATTAAAACCAGATGAAGTGAGGGCAGCTCCTGGCACATACTACATTCTCAATAAGTGTTAGCTCCTCTTAACTGCAGAAGCGTGGACCCCCTGCCTCCTGGCCAGGTGGAGGTGGACGTACTGTTGAGGAGAGCCTGGGTTCGGCTCTGCTTCCCACCCCCCACTCCCCCGGGGGTGGGGGGGGTGCTCCCACTCTAGAGAACCACCTGGTACAGCCTCAGCTAACGAGATCGGTCACTTATAGCAGGGTGTGCACATGCGTGTGCGTGCATGAGAAGTCTCCTTCCTCCGAAGCTGCAGCCCACCCGCGACGTCATCATCATTTCCTTTTCCCCTTGTACCACCCGGCTTGGGCACCCGTTCCAGTCACTACCCAGGTCGGCCAGCAGGGGGCGCCCAATGTTCCCCTTTCTCCTCCCTCCTCCCGTCAGTGTTCCCAGGCCACACACGCGAGCTCACGCACACTGGCGCCCTCTCCGTCTTCTCTCGGCCCTCACTCTTGAAAGCCCTGGTCCCAGGACTGGTGCGGTTAAGAGGTAACCTGGGTTTCCTGCTTTTTAAGGACGTTCCTCGCTGGGGGCGGCCTGACGGGGAGGGGGAGGGTCACACTGACCATTTCTACGGAAACACTGGGGTAAACGCTTGTTTTCCACCACTGTGCCCTTAAGGTAAGTCCTTGCACAAAGAGCAGCAAATGGTTCCCACGCGTAAGATCGAGAAGGAGTGGGTGATACTCCCGGGTGCTCCGGGCCCCGCCTTAGAAACATTGCCAACGGGGGCGCCTGGGTGGCTCAGCCGGTTGAGCGTGGGACTTCAGCTCAGGTCGTTGATCTCACGGTTTGTGGGTTCGAGCCCCGCACCGGGTTCACTGCTGTCATTGCAGAGCCGGCCCCAGATCTTCTGTCCCCCCCCCCCCCCGCCCCCCAACTCTCTCTGCTCTTCCCCTGCTCACGCTCCATCTCAAAACTAAATAAACATGAAAAAAGGAAAGAAAGATGGTTGAGGGAAACTTGTCAGGTGCCTGGGGGCACCTGGACCACAGGGGCACCTTCAAATGCAGACCCTGCCTGACTCGGTAGTTCTGGGGTGGGGCCTGGGAATGGGCATCTCTAATAAGCCCTTGGATACGCTGGTCCAAGGCTACACTGAGCCTTGGGTAAGGGTAGGGGCTGTGGGCGGTCTCCACCCCTCCGGCTGCCCCAGTGCCCCCTTTCTCTCCCTCTGGAGGCAGACAACAGGTACTCACTGAAGCACCATTTATGAAAAACAGAATATTTGAAACGTCTCACGGCTCCGTGGATGGGAGGTTGGTCAGCTAAACCTTAGGGCCCCCACGCAAGGGGTGCAGGGCCGTAAATGCCCCCCGGGCTGTCTGAGCAGGAAGCCCTGGGCCTTGGAGTCGACCCACTTCTGCCAAGCAAATAATTCCACCGTGGCCACTGCAAGCTGCCAGCATGCCACCAACCCGCTCTCGAGATTTCTGACAGCTTGAGGGTCAGCTCTTCAGGGGCTCCTGGGCAGCTCAGCGGGTTGAGCAGCCGACTTCGGCTCGGGTCACGATCTCACCGTTCGTGGGTTCGAGGTCCACGTCAGGCTCTGTGCTGACAGCTCGGAGCCTGGAGCCTGCTTCGGATCCTGCCTCTCTCTCTCTCTCTCTCTCTCTCTCTCTCTCTGTCTGCCCCTCCCCTGCTTGTGCTCTCCCTGTCTCTCAAAAATACATAAATGTTAAAAATTTTTTTTAAACATCAGCTCTCCAGAACCAGAACGGCAGATTCCAGCATACCCTCCTATGCAGCCATAAAATAATATAAATCACGATTAAGAAGCTCTCTGTGTGACGGTATGGAAGGAGCTCCAGAACGTACTGGCAAGTGGAAAAAACAAGACATAGGACAGTAAGTACAGTTTGCTACCTTTTGTGTAATAAAGGAGGGAGCATACAAACACACGTGCTTGCATTCGCCTAAAGAGCCACTGGAAAAAAAACAAAGGAAATAAATGTCATCTGAGAGACCACAATGGGTAAGAAGAGGATTGATTTTTTTTTTTTATATAAACCTCTTTTTAGATTATACAGCATGGCGTTTATTCCAAAAATTAAATTAAGAAAGAAAGCATCTCAAAAATGCAAGCAGGGTGCCTGGGTCATTCAGTTGGTTGATTCCGTCAAGCACAGAGCCCGACGCGGGGCTCGAACCCACCAACGGTGACATCAAGACCTGAGCCAGGGTCGGACGCTCAACCCGCTGAGCCGCCCAGGTGTCTCTGGAGATTCCAAGGCCCGGGTCGCTCTTGCCTTTGGCTCAGGTCATAATCCCAGGGTCGTTGGATCGAGCCCTGCATTGGGCTCCATGCTGAGGCATGAAGCCTGCTTAAGAGTCTCTCTCTTTCCCTCTGTCCCTCTCCCCGCCTCTCATTCTCTCTTTCTCACTCTGAAATAAAAAATAAAATGCAAGTGAGCGACTTTGACATTCTTTTTTTTAATGTTTATTTATTTTGAGAGAGAGAGAGAGAGCATGCATGAGCAGGGGAGAGGCAGAGAGAGAGAGAGAGAGAGAGAATCCCAAGCAGGCTCCATGTTGGTGGCACAGAGCCTGACACGGGGCTCAGGCTCACAATCCCCGAGACCATGACCTGAGCCAAAATCGAGAGCCGGAAGCTCAACTGACTGAGCCACCCCGGCACCCCGACATTCATTCTTATTGGGGCCACGGGTATGAATTGTTCTGTAACTCCTGAAGTGCAAGGTATGTCCCATTTTGTTGCATTTCCAAATCAAATCGTGTCTCCGTTATCAATATAGGTGGTAGGTCCGAGAGTGCTCAATTTCTGGATACTTCTCCTTTTCCGTGGATCTTACAAACCCCGCAGGGTTTGGTCCAAAATAATCAGAGGGGCGCCTGGGTGGCGCAGTCGTTAAGCGTCCGACTTCAGCCAGGTCACGATCTCGCGGTCCGTGAGTTCGAGCCCCGCGTCGGGCTCTGGGCTGACGGCTCAGAGACTGGAGCCTGTTTCCGATTCTGTGTCTCCCTCTCTCTCTGCCCCTCCCCCGTTCATGCTCTGTCTCTCTCTGTCCCAAAAATAAATAAACGTTGAAAAAAAAAATTAAAAAACAAAAAAAAAAAAACCAAAATAATCAGAAAGGATTCAGTCTCCAGTTTGTGTGGTCACATCGTCACAGTTACTGCTTGTGGCTGAGGAACACAGGGACCAAGAACAGACTGTAGCCTACCGCTGAAATGTAGATACCAGCTCTGCCTTTCACTGGCTGTGTGACTTCGGGCAAGTTGCTAAACCTCTCTGTGCCTCAGTGGCCTCATCTGTAAAATGAAGGGTACTAACAAGACCTGTGACTTGGTGGATTTAACAAAGTGAGACCGGTGCCTGGCACTAAGGAACGTTTGCTATTGAAATCGCCACCATCATGCCCAACACCCCTGTCCTCAGTGTCCATCTGCCCTTTAGGATGGGTGACAGACACCCCGCGAGGCACTGCGGACAACACCCTAGGGCTGCAGAACTGTGTCCAGCCCTTACAGACCCCACGGAGCCACTCCCGGCTAGGAACCGCCACCTGGAGGTCCACTGCAACATCTCCCCACCTAGTTCCTGAGGCCAAAAGATCCCCTTCCCCGCCAATACCAGCCTCCTTCACCTCTGCCCCCCCGGGTGAGCCAGCTAAATTCCTCTCCAGGGAGCCTCAAACATCCAGGGTTCTTCCCACCATATTAGAGTCTCCCTGAAGCGCCTGTTAAAAATGCAGAGTTCTGGGCCCACCTTAGACCAGGTGGGCAGAACCCAAGGGTCCGTATCTTTCACCTTCCTGCACTGGGCAGGGGCGGGGCGGGGGCGAAACCCTCTGCACTTGGCGGCAAGGTCCCAGGAAAATGGGAGAAAAGATCCCTTTATGCCTTTCCGATGAGTCTAAAGCAGTGAGAAAAAAGGACAGCAATTAATTTTTCAATAACTCACCCTGCTCCGTAGGAATAACTTTGAATCAGCTGTGATTTTTGTTAAAGGAAACTATCCCTTGAGGTTGGTGTTTCAACTACTTTGAATATCAAATGATTATGACCGAACCTCACCTCTGATTACAGACCCCGGCCACAAATTCAGGAGGCCAGGGCACGAACTTTGTCAACCCTCAGAAAACTTTCTGCCCACCAAATTCTGCCCAGAACCCTGAAACGGCGTGTCACATTTCATGCAAATTTGCATTATGTGACTTGGAAATCGGGCGATTTAAAAATATTAATAAAGACTCGCCGTATGCTCGGATTTTGAAATAATGCAGATCTGGCTTTACATTCATCCCTCTGGGAAATTTAGTCTTGAATAATGCATAGCTTCAGGAATGAATCTCTTGCATAAATCTGATAAAAGCCGATCTGCTCTGATTGGGGGGGGGGGTGCGGGAGACCCACCATTTAACACTTTCCTCCCCTCCCTCGCCCTCCCCATGTCTCCCACAGGAACCTGGCACTGGTCTGGGCCCTACTTGGGTATTCATTTAGCTTGTCAGCTGAGATTTCATGGCCCCGTCACGGTCCTGAGATCTGCACACTCATCCACTCAGTGCATATCTGTTAAGCACCCACCGTGCGCCCATAGCATAATGTGGGTATAAGGTGGTGACTGAGACAGCAAGGTTCCCACCCTCGTGGGGTTTACACTCGGGTCCAGCCCTGCCCACAGCCTGAGAGGCCAGCATTATTAACATTCCCCTCTCGAGATGAGGAAACTGAGGACCAGGCTGAGGCCACACAATGTGTGCAGAAGCCACCTGGGAATGTGGGTCATTTGATTCCCAAAGGTCTCCACTGTTTGCGTGAAGAGGAGGATGTTTGGGAATCTCCTATCTTGGCCAGACACCAAGTCGTCGCAACCATGAGTCTGCTGGTGAAGTCACCGTGACTTTGGTCGCACTCAGAGGGCACATGCTTACGTCACTGCAAGGGAGGTGGGGAAAGCGTCTGGTGTCTTTGGAGACCCAGAGACAGAAGAGGGGCTGATGGCGGCGGAGAACCGGACAGAAGGCCGTGGGAAGCTGCTGTGAGCTCTCCCATTCCCAGTGGCCAAGGACAAGGGACGTGTGCTCCCATGCACACGCACGTGGACTTTGCATGTGGACGGACCAGCCCCGTGTGGCTGTGTTTTGCTCTCCCAGTGAGTTAAGCCTTTTATTCGTAAAAGCAGGGGATTTTCGCCCTCGGGAGAAGTCTAGATTCTAGGAAACATTCCATTTCACGTTGCTTCTGTAAAACCGACCCAAAGGCTTTCTTCTCAGTTTCAATTTTGCATATATGTAGAGCCCAGGATGCTACAGAAAAGCAGCCAGGTGCACCGGGGTCCTGGTGCTTGGGAGGGTGGGTGCATCCCTTCAGTGCCAGGCACATGGCAGGTGCAGAGGAGGCCAGCATGTAACCTGCAGCTCCCTGGGCGCACTTGCCTGATTTTCCGCGGTGGCTGGGATTTATCTGCGCTTACGAGATCCTTTGGCCTCAAGAGTCCCATGTTTCCATCCGCGGATGTCACTGCTGTGTGCTCTGTTGCGGGGGGAGGGAGAAGAGGGGGAGGAAAATGCATATTTTTTAATTCACTGTTGTATCAGAGCCATATCTCCAGCCCTGGACAGAGACAGACACCCACAGGGTGGGGCCTCCATAAAGACCAGAGTGGCCTCTTTGGTTTCAGCCGCAGAAATGTTCTTGAATGGGGTAGATCCTTGGGGACATCTGTCCAGCTCACAACAAATTCTCTTTCCCGGGAACTGCCAAAGGGAAGGGAGGCTGCAAGAATGTTTGTATAATGTAACTCTACTCCGGGACACGGTAACCAGGCCAATCAGATATATTTCTTGCAAGAATTTGGTGCTGGGGCCAAGGGACATGGGGTCTGTTTCAAGGCTAGAACTCGTAACCATGGCCCCCATGCAAACAACAAAAAAAAAATCCGAGAGACCATATGCGTGGGCATGGATGGAGAGAAACCGAGATGAGAGTTGGAAGGAAAGACCATGTTGAGGTTTTCCACGTCCCTGCTCTGGGCCTGTCCTGGCCCGGACTTCCATGAGGCGCCTCTAAATCCCCTAGGCCAGTCGGGGTTCTCGGTTCCCGTCAACAGGCTGCACTGCGGCTGGTGTAGGGGACGAAGGCATTCACCAGCCTCCCTTCACCAAGTCTTCAGAGGAGCCAGAGAATCAGGCTGGGAGGCCGCAGAGCCAGGAATGACACAGCAAGGATAGTGCCGTAAAGCCCCCACGGCTACCACGCACACCTCCAGGGCTGGACCCCGAGCGCTCCTGCCAGAACCTTCCTCCCGCTGCCCTGAGAGTAGGGCCTGCACCCCGGGTGCAAGGGAGGCCGCCAAATGGCCCTCTTGGCTTCTCTCTCGGGGAGGCAAGGCCGCTAAGGAAGACGACTTCCCAAAGGCGTTCAAAAGAAACCACGGAGCGCGACAGATGTCCACGATATCCCCCTAGTAATGTTTCTTTTTATTGCTGTTGGTGGTGTTGGCAAGGGTCTTAGGAGGAAAGCCGCTCAGCGTGCTGGCCCTGCTCTGACCACTGGGGGGCAGCATCACGGGTCTGGCTTCTCACCCGGGTTGGAACACAGGGGAGACTAAGCGCTCGAGGATGCAAAATTTAAGGAGGCACTCAGGCTCATGGGAGCACAGGGTAGGCACCTAAGGGCGGGGGGGTTCCTTAAATCCTGGGTCCTAGGGGGCCTCTTTGGCCTCAGCCAGAAACCAGTGGTGCTTCTCTCCAGCTCCAGAGAGGTTGGCTCTCTAGAAGTTTCTCTGTCCTCATGCAAACATGGATGGATGCCACACCCACCAACACACCAGTGTTCCTGGTATATTTCGAATATATCTGAATCTACTGGAACCCAATACGATTGTTTGACTGACTGGTTAGTTAATAACCCAACAGGACACATCTATCGCACACTGACCTTGCACCAACGCACTTCAGTATTTAATCAGTTCCACAGCTGGATGAGGCTGTCACTATGATTACCCCCACTTTTTAAATTTTTTTTTTCATGTTTACTCATTTTTGAGAGAGAGAGGGAGCAGGAGCAGGGGAGAGGCAGACAGAGAGGGAGACACAGAATCACAAGCAGGCTCCAGGCTCCGGGCTGTCAGCACAGACAGAGCTCAATGTGGGGCTCGAACTCGCCAATGAGTGAGATCGTGACCTGAGCCGAAGCCGGACGCTTAACCGACTGAGCCACCCAGGCACCCCTGATTACCCCCATCTTACAATGTCTAAGGCACAGAGAGGTGAGGGGACTTGCTGAAGGTCACACAGCTCTGAAATAGCAGCACGAGGATCTGAACCCAAATCTCTACACTGAGTCTGGCAAGGCCCTTCACGGAGAGTGGCTGCCTGACTGAGAACACAGGAACGGTGGGGTGACAGTCTCTAACTCACTCAAGTGCAAGGTGTGTTAGAATGGACCTGGGGCTATCGAACCCTCGGCCCCTGAGTCCGACAGCTATTGTAATCAGTAGCATCTGTGTTAGTGCTGGTCCTCTTACTGTCACCATGACCTTGACTATGGAGCAATGACTCCGCGCTGGCTTTGGTGGGGGGATCTCATGTACGCTCAGTATAAGCAGAAGTACGAGCAGAAGAGGTGTTACTATCCTATTTTACAGTTGGGGAAACCAAGGCACCAAAAAGTCAAGGACGTTGCCCATGACCACGCAGCTAGGACACAGTGGACTACCTCACACTACAACATGGGTAGAGTCACAGGGGATGAGACACGGCGTGACCTCTCCCAGCCCTCGGCCTCTGCAGGGCTCCTTGAGGCCATGTCAGGGCAGGAAGGAGGAAGGTACAGAGAGCCAAGAAGAACCCACCAAGCATATCCAACCCAGCAACCACAGGCTCTTGAGAGAAATTGAAATTAGCTTCCTTCTGACTGGTCATTTGGGGCCAGCCCCATCATTTCAGTGCCTCCTTCTGTGACCTGGTTCAAAGGAAAGAGTGTTTTCCTCAGAATCCCCAAAGCCTTCCAGAGACCTCATAAATCTTGGTAACGGGAAGCAAATTCCTCCCATCTTCTGCTCTCGGCCAAGTGACAATTAATTAAGATTTATAAAGCCCTCCTAACACGTGATAATAATTATAACACTGTATTGGGGCCAGGGAGCCTTGAAGTCTGGCACCAGGTTGGCCAGATGGGCATGGAGAAGCCCAGGTAAGGATGGGGGGGGGGGAACGTGTCCCTCCGGTGATCCCTCCGGTGTCCCTCCAGTGTCCCTCTGGTGACCTCCAGGCAGAGCCAACACGGAGTCTGCATTTAGACCGGGCAGGGGGAGGTGAGGAAGGGGAGGAGCTGGGTTCTGGGGCACGGTTTGCTATTGGATGAACTCACAAGTTTTGCAAGATGCTGTTCTGTTCAAAACAATTGTTTGGGCAAGGATAGAGATTCATACGGCATTAATGAGTTTCCACGAACAGCTGATGATGGTAATGATGGTGAACATGAGTCACCATCATGAATCACCATGATTAAGCCCTTTTCTTAATCATGTTCGTATCTTGGCATTTAACACAAGCTTAAAATACAGAAGAGACTCATAAAATATCTGTGACTTATACGGAATTATATTGGTGGTGGTGAAAATACTGGTGATGGTGGCAGTGAAGGCGGTAGTGATGGTGGTAATGGTGGTGGTGATGGTTATGATGATGGTTATGGTGTTGGTGATGGTTATGGTGGTGGTGATGGTGGTGATGGTGGTGATAATTACGGTGGTGGTGGTGGTGGTCGTGGTGATGGTGGTGGTGATGGTCGTGGTGATGGTGGTGGTGGTGGTGATGGTGATGGTTATGGTGATGGTGGTGGTGGTGATGGTCGTGATGATGGTGGTGGTGATGGTTATGGTGGTGGTGGTGATGGTGATGGTTATGGTTATGGTGATGGTTATGGTAGTGGTGATGGTGGTGGTGATGGTGATGGTGTTGGTGGTGGTGATGGTGATGGTGGTGGTGATGGTGGTGATAACAGTGGTGATAACAGTGGTGATGGTGGTGGTCAAGAATGGTGATGGTGGTGGTGGCCAGGCAGTGACAAAGACAGTTCAGTAGTAATGACAATGAGGACTGTGGTGAACGATGATGATGAACAGGTTCACAGAATAGGGGCGGCGATGACAGTACTGGTAGGACTGAAAATGGTGACAGTAGTGGTGACAACGATGTCACAGTGATGGCAGACATGGCAGCACTAAGAGTTCAGTGATGGTGTCAGCACTTTGGTGACAGCGGTGCATGGAGACGATGGTAGGGCCTTGGGTGATGGTCATAATGTGATGATGTAATCAGGCCAGCGAGCTGGTGTTGATAACAGTGGAGTGTAGTGAACAGGGATGGCGATCAGCGGATGGCATTGGAGATGGAGGCTGTGACAATGGTAAGTGAAGGAAGATAAAGAGGGATGGAGAAGCGAGGGGAAGAAAGAAGAATCCCAGAGCATTAATGTCATCAGCCTTGGTGACAGGAACTTAGTTCCATTTCTTACCCTCTGGTCACTGGAGCTCATTGTCCCCCACTCCAGGCACCCCTCCACCTACCACCATTTCAGCCGGAATGTGCACCCTTGACATCTGCCCAGTCAAATACCCTTCCCAGGGGGCATATTGGCCCGGACCAGGTTTCATGGATGCACAGATGCCCTCCTCCCCTCCATTGTCCGAACCACCAAGCAGGTTCCCAGCAGAGTAAAGACAGCCATATGATGTGGTGGCTGAGAATCCGGGCTTTCAGTAAGACATGGAAACAACCCAAGTGCCCATCGATAGACAAATGGATAAAGAAGATGTGAGCACACAGTGGAATATTAGTAAGAGTGGGAGATACAGGCTTCCAGTTCTGGAATGAATAAGTCACCGGGCTGAGAGTCACAGCATAGGGAGTAGAGTCAGCGGTATTGTCATAGTTTCCTGGTGACAGATGGTAGCTACGCTTCTATAATATATTTGTCAAATCACTACACTGTATCCCTGAGATTAGTATAACACTGTGTCAACTATACTTCCATTAAAAAAAAAAAAAAGCACATAGGAAGATAAGAAAACATATTATCAAAAATAGTCCATTGGCCAAAAAAAAAAAAAAAAAAAGGATGTGGGCCCTGGAGTTCACTTGAATTTGAATCCTCGAGTGTGCTGTGTGGCTTCAGATAAGTCACTTAACCTCTCTGAGCCCTGAGCCGTTCATATGTATGGTGAAGTTCATAAGAGCACATACCTCCCAGGATCGTCGTGAGGATGACAGAGTTGATGCTGTAAAACGCACGGCCCGGCGCTCAGTGCCCTTGGGGATTCGGCAACGTTGGTTGGCATCGTTATGACGCACCGTGCTGTTCGACGAGTGGCAGGGCCTGGTCCCCACAGTTCTCAGCGGGTAGGGATTGGCAGCCAGAGCCTCCCTCTCCCAGACCCTGTGTGCTCTCCAGCGCCGCCCGTCTCAACGGGACAGGAGAGGCGTCCTGCTTTCAGAACTGGGCTGGGGGTGGCTGGGGAGGTGGGCTCCCTGCCAGAGCGGTCGGGGGGTGGGGGCTAAGGATTTTTTCTTGCATGCACAGCTCCCACGTCTTCTGCTAGTGCCCCGGAAACGTGGTGATCTGTTGAATCGCTTTTTATTCTACTTAAGTTTGGAGTGGCTTCGGTGATTTGCGACAAAAAGCTTTGATACAGCTGGGCTCCAGGGCTTCCAGCCCATCTCTTCTGAGCAGACACTGCCCTCGCTCAATACGTGGCGTTACCTTAGTCCCTAGTATTCTCTAAGGCATGGCCTGGGCGGCTTTGTCTGGAGATCCCCGCCCCCCCCCCCCACTACAAGCCCCGGAGGACTGAGCCCCAGCCACCACGTCACTCATGTGCCCGACCACATGTATCGAGAGCCTCCTGTGTATGGAGTATCTCGCAGCCCACTGGGAAATCACTGGGTTATCACTGGGGAGCGTGGGATCCTCGCTAGGGTAGGACCAGCAACAAAGAGGGTGGTCGTGACATCATCTGGCACTCGTCCCGCTCTTCCCAGACAACAGAGGTTATTTTTTTTTTTTTTAAAGTAGGCTTCATGCCCAGTGCCGAGCCCAACGCAGGGCCTGAACTCACAACCCTGAGATCAAGACCTGAGCTGAGCCCAGAAGTCGGACACTCAACCGTTGTGAGCCACCCAGGCGCCTCCTGCAGATGTCATTCTAAGCACTTGAGTTCACTCGCTTCCTACAGCGACGTTACCAGATAGATGATACTCCCATTTTACAGATGGGGAAATGGAAACACCGACAGGTGAAGCCACTTGCCCAAGTCTTAGGCTTTGTAAGTGGCAGGCCAGGGCTCGAAGTCAGGGTGGCCGAGCCTGAGCACGTTACAGAGGTACCTAACCCAGTCTTGCAGCACGGAGGAGGACGGGAAGGTGGCCTGAAGGCAGTGTCAGTGACCTTGAGGCCTGGGAGATCAGCGGGAGACAGACGGGCGAAGAGACGGGGGGACGAATGTTCTTGGAAGAATAGTTAGGAGCAACTCGCACCAAGGCTTGAGGGCGAGAGAGAGCCTACCTCAAGCCCAGTTCATTTTTCTGAGCTATTCCAAACACGGTAGTTTATGGAGAGTGTAAAAATATGCAGAATGGGAGGAAGTTATCATCTGTGGTTTGCTTACAGGGTAGCCGGCCTCGTATTAGTCAGGATAAGCAATGCCAGCTGTTACAACAAACAAACCACAAGCTTACGCAATAAGCTTTTATTTCTTGCTCATGGAGAGTCCCCCATGGAGGTTCCTGGCAACCAGATGCCTCCTCCTATGTGGTTACTCGGGGCTCCAAGCTCTCCCCATCTCGTGGCTGGGCCATCTTCTAGGGCAGGGGTCGGCAAACGTTCCCGTAAAGGCACGACTGTAAATAGTTTTGGCTTTGCGCGTCATATAGCCCGTCACAATGACTTAGCTCTGCCGTTACGGCACAAGCGTCCAGCAACAGATGATACAGAAATGAATCGATGTGGCTGTGTGCCAGTAAAACTCGACTTGCAAAAACAAGCAGTGGGCAGGATGTGGTTCCCAGGCTGTAGTTTGCCAACCCCCCGTCCTAAGGTTTCAGAGCCATCGGCTGGAGCCTCCCAGCCAGCCAGCAGACAGGGGCAGGGAAAGAAGGATCTCCCGGGAGAGGTCGTAACAGCCGGGTTTGGAAGTGATGACGTCACATACGGCCACTCCCACTAGCCACAACCGAGTCCCGTGGCCACATTGCACGGCCAGCAGGGCTGGGAAAGGCAGGCCATGTGCCCAGGGGGCAGAGCACAGGGGTTTTCGTGAATGCCCAGCTGTCTCTGCCACGGGCACTTCACATGCGTTCATCATCCACTAAGTGGCGGGGAGGTGGGAAGCAGGTTATCGGTGGTCCCAATACACAGCTCAGTATACTGAGCCAGGGTCACAGGATCAGCAGCAAAGACCTATCTGCATTAAACCTGCAAACCCAGAGTCTTGAGGGAGAAGAGGAAAAGACAAGGAACTCAGTCTTGCGAGGGGGGAGACATTGAAAAAAAAAAAAAGTTTCACAATGGAGGATGGGGTCTGGGCTCAGACGCGCTCCATCCAAACACCCAGGCGTCAGCCCTGATTTCTCCCTTTCCCGAACCCAGGACAGCTCCTAGATGCAGACGGGGGGGGGGGGGGGGGGGGGGCTCACACCGCGGAGGACACTGCCCCAGTCTCTCCTGGCCACCACATTCTGCCGTAGAGCCCCTAATGCAACCTTGGCCTCCCAGGTCCCTACAAAGAAATAGCTCCCAGGACGGGAGGGCAGAATGTATTTCATGTGGTAGAGTAGTGTTGACTTGCCTTCTAAACATCAGACACACGGTACGTGGATCTCTGGGCTTTGCCCCTGGCCAGCCGACAGTAGGGGGCCTGTCCTCCCCTACCCCCCCCACCCCCCACCCCCACCCCTGCACAACACCACTTCTTAGCCTCAGCAGATTCCATCACTCTCTGCCCGAAATATTTCCCAAACCCACCCGCTTCTCCCAGACTCAACTGCCCCCCACTAGTCCATACAATCTTCATCTCTGCCTGGTCTGGGGCAAGGAGTGTCCTGCTGACGAGCCTCCCGGTGGCCCCTGCAGCCCCTCACCCTCCTTTGTCCACACAGCAGCCTGAGCCATTACCGCAAAGTGCAACCCAAAGCCAGTTACTCCTCCACTCGACATCCTTGGGGGGTGGCTGCCTTGTTCTTACCGTATCATCCAGGTTCATGGCCACGGCTGCATCCCGCATTCATCTCCTGTTCACCCCCTGCTCATCCCTACTCTTCCTCAAGCTCCGGCTACTCCTTCACTTAGCCAAACCCATTCCTACCTCAGGGCCTTTGCACTTGCTATCCTGTCTGCCTGGACCATTCTTCCCCTGATGTCCACATCTTGCTATTTCCAATGCCGCTTACCCAGGAATGCCCTCCCTAACCCCCCATCTGAAGACCCCTGTCACCTCATGCCCTTCAAAGCATGGTCACAATCTGAAGGGATCCAGTATATTCTTTGTCTAATTGCTTATTGTCATTCTCCCCTCAGGGGCATGTCAGCTCCAAGAACGCAAGGGCCATCTTTAACCTTTTAATTTTTTTTTTTTTACATTTATTTATTTTTGAGAGACAGAGCACAAGTGGGGGAGGGGCAGAGAGACAAGGAGACACAGAATCGGAGGCGGGATCCAGGCTCCGAGCTGTCAGCACAGAGCCCAACGCGGGGCTCGAACTCACCAACCGCGAGATCACGACCTCAGCTGAAGTTGGATGCTTAACCGACTGAGCCACCCAGGTGCCCCAAACTTTTTAATCATCCAACACAGCCCTTGCATGTTTTATTGCCAGGGTTGGGGGGGGGGATACACACACACACACACACACACACACACACACACATTCATTATCAACCATCTTCAATCTTCCGTGACACTTGAGGACAATCCCAGCCAGGATCACCAACTGTTCCAGTTTGCCCAGGACCGTCCCAGTCATCAAAGCCCCTCATCCATCCTGGGACAGACTTCAGTCCCCGGAAAACCAAGACCGCTGCTCACCCCAAGTGCGGGACAGCAGTCAGGAGCACAGATGCCAAAGCCTGGCCGCTGGGCGTCCACCGAAACCCGGCTCTGCCGCTCACCAGCTGTGGGACCCTGAGCAATTTACTTAGTGCCTTGTGCCTCAGTTTCCCCATTTGCAAAACAAGGAGAGTAACGGTGCCAACCTTAGAGGGTCGTGGTGGGGACTTAATTGAGTTAACACTTGTAAAGCGCCATGTGGAGCGATATGTAAAGTAGGTGCAGTGTGCCTGCTACGCGGTGAGTGTTCTGATAAATAGACACCCCGTGGGCCCCAACCTCTCCCCTCATCTCCAGGGAAATACCAAGTGACTAAGCAAAGCCACAAGCACATAGCTACTCTCCTCCTGCTGAGAGTAATAGCCCCAAGGTGGCACTTAACTGTCTCTTGCCCGTCCCGCAAAGCGACCTGTTCAAATGCCAACGGCCACACGTCACCTTGGCTGGCAGAAAGTTGTTCCACCTGGTAAAAGCCTAGAAATAATGACACTTTGCTGTTCTACATGGAAGCACAGGCCAGGGCGATCTGTAAGCGTTGGCACCTGCCAGTCTCCGCAGAGCCGATGACGGAGAGAAAATCCTAGGGAAGGGGGAGCAGGACTTCGTTCCAAGGGGACTTTTCTGTGCTGCTCCTCAGCGGAAATATAAACGAAATACATCCTGCTCCAGGCCCACCCACCCACTCATTTGACACAAGCGCCCCCCCCCCCCAAGAGAGCGTGTCAAGGTCAACCCCAGCCCAACCCTCTAGGCTTTCTCCCAGTTAGAGACCTTGGATCCCTCCACGCCTTAAGTAAGAGATGTTAGTTGGTGCATTCTGGCTGATAGTCAATATCATAGCAGGTAGTTCTCAAGCCTGGCTGTATATGAAAATGACCTGAGGGTATTTTTAGAAAATACCAAGCACTGACCTCACTCCTGTACGCATGATTCAGACGGGTCTTTTAAAAATCTCCCCGGGGGTGAGTCAAACGTGCAGTCCTGGGTGAGAACCCCCAACACGGGTTTTGATTCCGACCGAATTAACACGCAGAGGGCCCGCCCTGGGTGGCCGTGTTATCTCATTTTAGGCACACAAATATGCTGGCAAATAAGCATCGCCCTGTTACAATACAGCGAGGCTCAGAGAAAAGTGAGTCGCACAATGCCACGCAGCCAAGGCCTTAAAACCTATCTTCAGGCTCCAGACCCCACCTCCACCCACTGTCCCTCCAGCCGCTGTGTGACTTTGTTCATAGCATCTCCTTCTGGGGCCTCAATGGCATTAACGCGGAGCTTGCCTCAAAATCAGCGAGCAAATCCCATCTCTGGTTTCCCCTGAGCGCGTAGAGAGACTACATCTCCCAGCTTCCCTTGCAGGCACGTGTGAGCATGTGACTGGGTTCCAGCCAATGACCGTGAGCAGAGGTGATGTCATCGCTTCCAGACCCCGCCCAGTAAAGGCCTCCCAAGCGAGCGCATCCTCTTCCCCAGCCTGCTGACTGGACAGAGTGGATCCAGTTTCGTCATCTATAAAATGGGGGTGATGAGGGGGGCTTCTGTGGGGTACCGTGAGGAGTGGAGGGGTGGATACATGCCAAGGGCTTCGGGGAATGCAGAGTGATCACTGTATAATTGTTAAGTATTACAGTAGTTCCCCCCTTATCCATGGGGATATGTTCCAGACCCCCGCGGATGCCTGAAACCCCAGGTAATACCCAACCCTATACACACGTACCTGTGATAAAGGTTTTCTCCTCTACACACGTACCTATGATAAAGCTTAATTTGTAAGTTGGGCACAGTAAGAGATTAACAATAATATGTAATAATAAAATAGAACAATTATAACAATACACTGTGATAAGAGTTGTGTGATTGTGGTCTCTCTCTCTCTCACACACACTCTCTCTTCCTCAACATATCTGATTGTCCTGTACTCACCCTTTGTCTTCTTGTGATGATGTCAGGTGATAAAATGCCCACACGAGGAGATGAAATGAGGTGAATGACATAGGCGTTGTGCCGTAGTAACATTAGGCTACTAACGACCTTCTGATGGTAAGTCAGAAGGAGGGTCATCTGCGTCTGGACCGCGGTTGACCGCGGGTAACTGAAACCGTGGAGAGCGAAACCGCGGATAAGGGGGCCCGGGGGACTACTGAACTCTTTACTCTCTCCTCCTAAGAGAGGAGTCAGGGGTGAGCACCGCCCCCTACCCTTCCCGTCCCTTCCGCCTCAGCTATGTTACCTCTGCAAGTTTAGGGATGCACGTCCTGGTGGCAGGGCTTGACTTCGTAGCAAAGCAAAGGAACCTTTTTTTTTTTCTTCCTTAAAAAGGAGATGATAGATTCTACCTAAAGGAGGTGAGAAAGCCCTCCTAAGAATGGTATTTTTGTTTCCTGGGGGGACAAACTGGACCCTGCCCCAATGTGTGGCATCAGACTTTCATCTCATCCACAAATTGGGTTGCTCAGGGTATACATCAGTTTTTTAAAATTTTTCTTAACCCACTGAATCTCTGACTCGTGCCCTCTGTTTGGCTGTGCCGAGCCAGCACCAAAGCAGATTCAGACCTTCTTGACTTGCACAGTCCTTTCTGCCGTCGGGCCTCGGGCCTCGCAGCCACAAGATGTCAGTGTGGGTGGGGTGGGTGGGGCATCTGTCCACGTGGGTTACCCCCGAGATGCCCGGTCTTCCCGTTCACGTGACCCCTTCAGAAGCGGAATCTCTGTTGCCTTCAGAACATGCTTGAGACCCTAGAAGCTTCACTGAAGCTGCCTCCAGCACCATCCTCCGGGGCCCCCGGCACCCAGATGCCCACAGGGGCTAGGCTAGTCAGGAAAAGGAGCCACGTGGACTGGCTGAGACCCGGCAGCAAGAAGGGGGTGCGTGGGGGGCAGCAAGTTCATGCCAGGCCCATGGGGGGGGGGGGGGCAGCCTCCTGGGAGCACAGGGGACCATGCTGGCCAGATCTCTTTTTCGAGATAAACGACAAATGTGGGTCTGAAGTTTCAAGAGAAATTTGAAATATACAATCTCTTAAGTGAGAAAAGAAAGGAAAGAAAGAAACAAACAAACAAACAAACATGAGCCAAACCAGGCATAGCTGTGGGCAGGATTCAGCTGGAGGGGGCCTGGGTTGGGATCTCTGGGCTTAGAGGCAACCTCTTCCCCAGGGCCTTGCGGCCTCCCCAGGGAGAAGCCGGGAGGTAACGTCCAGGACTTACTGCTCAGGGCTGGCAGCACTACCCCTCCTGCCCTTCCCCTGCCCCTCCCCTGCCCCTCCCCTGCCCCAGCCCGATGAAGCGATGAAGCGTCTCCAGTCTGCGGAGGGAGCCCCAGGCTCCCCACTCTGGCTGCAAGATGTTTCCGGTGCCTCAAATCCCCAGCAGCTTTTCTAAAAGTTCTCCTGAAAGAGAAGAAAAGCCAAGAAGACTTACGAGCTAGTGCTTGCTCCCCTTCTGCTCTATTTCTCCCCTGAGGCAACAGCTGCCTGCTTTGATGAGAAGGAAAAGGGGGAACTGGAGGAAGGAGGAACAACAAAAAAGATAAAAGTCATGTATCAAAATGCGAGGGAAGGGGTGGGGGAGGGGACGGGGCAGCCGCACCTGGAATTCAGGCCACTCCTCCTGCTGGGGGGGGGGGGGGGCGGGGGGAGCATGGCCTTGGTTACTGGATTAGATGGGGTGGTCAGGGGAGGCCTCTCCGAGGAGGTGACGTTTGAATTGACACCTGCAAGATACAGGAGCCAGCTTGGAACCAATCGCGGAAGAGGAAAGAGCCAAGTGCAAAGTCTCCCAAGTGATGTTCAAAGGAAGCGAGGAGGCCCGTGTGGCCCAGCGTGGCGACGGAGGGCAGAGGGGCCAGACCCGTGCGCAGGAGCCCAGCGGCCGGCCTAGGCGATGGGTAGAAGCCCCTCTCGGAGGGGGGTGAGCGGGAGAACTGCAGGACCGACAGCTTTTGATCACGCTGGCTGCTGTGCGGAGAACAAACTGTAGGGGGCGCAAGAGTAGCGGCCAAGGACGGGTCTGGAGTTGGTGGTCATCTGGGTGGGAGGTGGGGGCGGCTCAGGCCACCGTGCTCCTGGAGGAACTGGAGACTCGAGTTGGCAAGCGAGGTGCTGTTGGGCGAGTAAAGAAAAGAAGGACATCCAGATGATGCCTTTTTTTTTTTTTTTTTTTTTTTGCCTTGAGCGTCGTTGACAGTCACCGGTCATTCAGGTCATTCAGCCCTCTCTTTATTCAACTACCAGTCCTTGAGCACCATCTGTGTACCCGGCTTCCAGAGCTACAGAGATCAAGAATACAGGGCTGCTGTCCCCAAGGAGTGTCCCTCAGTGACCTGGGCTTTCTGTGAGTCCCCCCACCCCGAATTGCAGACAGGGAGGGTAACAGGGTGCAGTGTGTCCCCCCACCCCCCCGAATGAAATATCCCCTCATGGAGTCAGTAGATATCTATTGAGCACCTACTGTGTGCCCGGCACAGTTCAGCAGTGAACAAGACACAAGGTCCCTGCAATCATGAGCACCTAATGTAACCTAACCTACCAAACATCATAACTTAGCCTAGCCTACCTTAAATGTACTCAAAATACTTACATTAGCCTCCCTACACTTGGGCAGAATCACCCAACACAAAGCCCATTTTATAAATAAGCGTTGAATAGCTCCTGTAATTGATCGAATATGGTTTTTTTTTTTAACGTTTATTTATTTTTGAGAGAGAGAGAGAGAGAGAGAGTACACGCCCACACAAGTGGGGGTGGGTCAGGGAGAGAGAGGGAGAAAGAGAATCTGAAGCAGAATCCCAAGCGGGCTCCAAGCCGTCAACGCAGAGCCCGATGCAGGGCTCGAACCCACGACTGGTGAGATCACGACCCGAGCCAAAGTCGGACGCTGAACCGACCGAGCCACCCAGGCGCCCCAGCTGAATAAAGTTTGAAAGTGACAAACAGAATAGTCGTGTGGGTACAGGATGGTCGTGGGTACAGGTGGTTGACCCTAGAGATCATGTGACTGACTGCCCCTGCCTAGTGTCACACGAGGGTGCGCCCTGCATGTCTCCAGGGGGGAGGGAGGGGCGGGGGGGTGGGGAAGAGATCCACGCTGAAAACTCCAAGTATGGTTTCTACTAAATACGTATCACTTTCGTACCTGAGTAAAGTTGAAAAGTCCTAAGCTGGACCATCGAATGTCGGGGCATCTGTGGTAGGTGCTGAGCGGTAACACGGGAACATAGGCTGGAAGGACGTGAGGGAGGCCAGTGGAGAAAAGCCCAGAGAAGGAGAGCTCCAGGCTGGGGAAGCCAGAGCCTCAGAGGCCCTGAGGGGAGGGGGGGGGGGGGGGCACCTGGCATGTTCTAGGAGCAGCAAGGAGCCACAAGGAGCCAGAGTGGCTGGAGGCAGAAAGAGAGCAGGAGGGAGGGAGGGCAAAGGAGCAATAGGGCTTCACCCTGGGCACAACGGGGACTCATCGGAAGGTCCAGCTCGCCGAGGACCACCCCCTCAGCTATGCTTCTGCCCTTCCGCAAACATCCCTGAGTCCCCAAGAGGACCGGACGCAGCCACCCACTGTCACAGGCTTCTCCAGCTGACCCAGCTCGGCTGCTGTCTCTCTGGGCT
The DNA here is from genome assembly GCF_022837055.1 of Prionailurus viverrinus. Lineage (NCBI taxonomy): Eukaryota > Metazoa > Chordata > Mammalia > Carnivora > Felidae > Prionailurus > Prionailurus viverrinus. Next base: position 20,435,650 of record NC_062576.1, on the reverse strand, counting down.
GGCGGTGTACGTGATTTACAAGGCCCTCCCCGGGATTGTGTGTTTGAGGACATCTGTTCCATTTTGGCTGCTTCTGGCCAGGGCTTTGGTGCTCCTTCACAGATCAAATCACTGCCTCCCTCCTCAGCTAATGCAAACAGCTGGTTACCACTCACCGATTTCCCAGCTCTAATTGCCAAGGGGAGAATTATAAATAAATGTGTACAAGCAAACAGATGCTGTCATTTAAAAAATCGATCCATCTAGCAAAAATGCCCCACTTAGGACTGAAGTGGCATACCGCAGAGCATGTGTCTTGGTGGCACTTTTAATGAAATCAGGAAAACAACGGCGGAGCTCGCTAATGGATTCCGAAGGAGCGAACTGCCAAGGACGGAGGGAGGGACTTTGTGGCTTCAACGTCCAGGACCCAGAGCCATAAAGGAGACGCAGGGGCCCCACTGCTGTTCCACACGTGCTTCTCTCCTCTGTCGGCCTTCCAACCTTCCCCTGGCTCATCAACCCGGTATGACATCGGATAGGACTCATTCAGTATTATTTTGAGTCTCAGTTGGTTTGTGGGAACCTCAGGCCGGGGTGCACAGTCATCCCCTTTGCTATCCTGGGTGCACAGTGAGGGCGCCCTCCGGCTTTTCTTGCGGCCAGGTTTGTACTAAGAGGCGACTGGAACCAGAACAGAAGTGACCGTTGTCAGGCCTACGTGAGCTCTGCCACCATCTCTGCCACCCATGGGTCTCCCATTTGAGGCCCCTGCAGAGGGTGGAGCCTCGGCTGGAAGGAGAGCAGGTCCCCGAATGAGTACGTGCAGCAGACATTTGTATCCATTGCGTTGAGGGGAGGTGAGAGAGAGAAATAAACTCACCGCTTTAGGCAGAAACTTGGGGGAAGTTTTTTTTTATTAAAATCTTTTTTTGGGGGGCGCCTGGGTGGCGCAGTCGGTTAAGCGTCCGACTTCAGCCAGGTCACGATCTCGCGGTCCATGAGTTCGAGCCCCGCGTCAGGCTCTGGGCCGATGGCTCGGAGCCTGGAGCCTGTTTCCGATTCTGTGTCTCCCTCTCTCTCTGCCCCTCCCCCGTTCATGCTCTGTCTCTCTCTGTCCCAAAAATAAAAAATAAACGTTGAAAAAAATTTTTAAATCTTTTTTTTTAACATTTATTTATTTTTGAGAGAGAGAGAGAGACAGAGCATGATCAGGGGAGGGGCAGAGAGAGAGGGAGACACAGAATCGGAAACAGGCTCCAGGCTCTGAGCCGTCAGCACAGAGCCCGATGTGGGGCCCGAACTCACGAACCGTGAGATCCTGACCTGAGATGAAGTCGGATGCTTAACTGACTGAGCTACCAAGGCACCCCTGGGGGAAGTTTATACTGTAAAAATCCTACCCTGGCTAATACACGATGCATCCCAGAATTCATTCATTCATTTATTCACTCATTCACTGAGCATATAGTAAAAATAATATCTGTCTATCACCACACATCACAATAATCTCATGTAAGGAATGGAATGAGCCCATTTTTTCAGATGGAGAAACTGAGGTTCAGAAAGGCTAAGTAACCCACTAAAGACAAACAGCCAATAATAATAATAATAACAGCCATCATTTACTGAACACTCCCCATGTGCCAAACACTGTGCCAAATGGCTCATAGGTAGTATCTTCTTTATTCCTCAAAAAGTCTCGTAGGTGTTATTATTAGCCCCATATTCCAGAGGAGCAAAGTGAGCCTTAGAGAAATGAGTCTACCAAAGGGAGAAAGGAAGGAGGGAAGGAGGGAGGGAAGGAAGAAAGGTTGGAAGGAGGAAGGAAGGAAGAGAGGAAGGAAGGGAGGAAGAAAAGAGGATTCACACTAGAAAGCTATACTGTCTGTTCTTTCAATCCCAAGGAATCTCTAATAATAGGCTAATCTTAAAATACCAGCTTACCTCCAATCAGTCCAGCCCTGAAGAACTGGAAAGCTACACACACACACACACACACACACACACACACACACACACACACACCTTAAAGGTTAAAACCATTACATCAAAAGAAAACATATGGTCACCCAAATCTGCATTTATTATATCTAATTGGAAGAGACACAGTCAAGTATGTGAATATTTTAGCAGTTTCCGACATGCAAATCACCGTGCCAAGGCCCAATTACTCACTAATCGGCACACACATGCCCAGCTTTCAGTCCACTGGGTTGGAATGACACTCCAACCTTCCCTCTTGGCCGCGTGCTTGCGTGTTCTCTCATCGCCAGGCAGTTATCATTCGCCTGTGCCTTTCGATAGGACCCCATGAGCAGAGAGACTTGAAGAGCCCCCCTGTCACCAAGTTTTGACCCTTGATTAATGTCTGGAGAACACTATAGGCAAAGGCAAGCTATTTGGCTCTAAAATCTGATGAAAAATTCCGATCTTTGCACGAAATCTCTGACTGATAAGCTTTAATGAAGAGGTTTTGGTGGTTGTTATTGAAGTCACAGGACGGCCAGGGAACGAATGGGAATTAACAAATTTATTTTCTGGCCAATTCCAGTAAAGACCAGAGTTCCCATGCCGACAGCAAGACAAAAACACAGTGGCAGTATTTTCCCAAATGCAAATTTCATTTGCGGTTTTGCCCCGAGGATTTACACCATGTCTGACTATTCACCTATTTTTCCTTGAAGCACTTTTTTGGGTAAATTTTGCCTCATTATGTAAACGAAAAATCCAGTGTCACTCACCCTATTTAAAAGGCGTATTAGTCAAGAAAGACTAGGCAATACATGGGGCGCCTGGGTGGCTCGGTCGGTTAAGCGTCCGACTTCGGCTCGGGTCATGATCTCGCGGTCCGTGAGTTCGAGCCCCGCGTCGGGCTCTGTGCTGGCAGCTCAGAGCCTGGAGCCTGTTTCCGATTCTGTGTCTCCCTCTCTCTGACCCTCCCCTGTTCATGTTCTGTCTCTCTCTGTCTCAAAAATAAATAAACGTTAAAAAAAAAAAAAAGATTAGGCAATACAGCAATAATAGTTGATCCCACGAGTTCAACGACCTAACATAGCATAACCAATGTGGGGTGACAGAGGGCCCCCCACGCAGTGAGAGTCTGAGCAGAGGGAGTCATGCCATCTCCTAACAGGAAATGACAGAGCTGGACGGTCGCTCACAGGTTTCAAATCTTCCGCGCACAGCCCCATTGGCCACGGATGGTCACGTGGCCCTGCCTGCCGCAAGGGGACCAGGAAATGTGGGGGTGCACCTGCCTACTGGTTATCCGTAAATGTCTCTGCTGCGGAGAGTAGCTGTGAAGTCCATACAACAATAGGATTAAATTCTACCTAGAAGGCTGTGCTGTGAGCCAGAACATGACGAAAGAAAATAAATTAGCAAGCTTCGTAAGTATGTTAAAGACGTTAGAGCAGCAAGCTGAGACTTTCTCCTGGATCCCAACAAAAGGACTAGGAGAGCAGTGAGGAGGCAATGATCGGCTCACAAGGGGACTCGGTGTTATGTAGGGTGTGTCCCTGTAACAGCAAACCATCTTCGAGCAAAACCAAACCACGGAAAGAGTTTCTTTGACGCCAAATAGAAACCCAGTGGGGATGAAGGATGTTTTAAGTAAGATGAGAATCCTCGGGCGTGCAACAGCGTCACTGTTGTGACAGATGGTACTTTCCAAAGAAGATGACACGGGCTCTGACAGTGTGACAATGACAGACCTCTACAGAGAGGTGGAGGAGTTTCTATTCTGTGCCCTTGATTCTGAGTGGGCCCGCGATTACGACAGAACTGAACCCCATGACTTCCGAGGCAATGGTAAGAAGGGGTGTTAACACCCCGGCAGCAACGAGCCCGCGTGGCCCCTACATCTTGGTTTCTAATACCATTCTCCAAAAAAAAGGAACACGGCTCCTTGGAGAAATGGCTGATGCTGGCCCCGGCGCAGGGAATACACGCAACGAGCCTGGAACATCTAGTGAGAAAAGGGAAGCAGGTGCACGCGTGCGCACGCGTGCACGCGCGCGTGCGCACGCACACGCGTACAGTGAATGATGGGGGAAGGAAAGGGTCATGAAGCCCTTCTGAAAGAGCTCCCAGTGGCCAAAGCTGGAGCAATTCAAGCCACAAAATAAATACCACACTGTTGGATGATGCCCCAAGGTAGAAAATAAATAACCGTGGGTCAACAACTGATACAAACCAACGATGGTATAAATAAATAAATAAATAAATAAATAAATGGGGGGGGTGGAAATAGACACATAATTTATGCAGATGCTCTGCCCTCGAGGAGGTGGAGCGTAACTCCCCACTCCCTAAGTGCAGGCTGCACAGAGCTGGTGACTTCCTTCCAAAAAGTACCATGTAGAGAAAGGAAAGGACGAGTAATTTTGCAGTGGGGACACCTAGCAAACGCCGCCACAGACAAGTGGTCAAGATCAACGTCGACAGTGACCGGTCGTGCTGATGGTACGTGCTCTTGATACGATGCGTTCAGAAGGGCCCTTCCCCTCTGTAGTCTTTGTCCCCCCAACCCACACCCCAGCCCCATCACGAGAAAAACATCAGAAAGATCCCCACTGAGGGACATTCTGCCAAAATTCTACTGCCTCACTAGTACTCCTGGAAATTGTCAAAGCCATCCAAACCGGGAAAGTAAGAGAACCCGTCACAGCCAAGAGGCACTAAGGACACACGCCAGCTAAAGGTAATGCGGTATCCCGGATACCACATTCTATCCTAGGACAGAAAAATGACTTCAGGTTAAAAAACTACGAGAATCTGAATAAAGCATGGGCTTCAGTTACAAAGTTACGTGGATCCATATTGGTTCATTCATTGCAACAAATGTATCACGCTAGCCTAAGTTAGTGTGGGAAACTGGGCGTGGGAACCGTGTTATCTCAGCGATTTTTTTTTTGTAAAGCTAACGCTATTCTAAAATCAAGTGTTTGGTTTTTTAAAAAGGCAATACAGCTTCCGCCTGGTACTCTCTCTCTCTTAGGGCGCAGACCCCGGCTGCCTTGTGCTGACACAAGTTCAGCTCCCTGGTGCCGTCCTGTTGAAGAGACCACTCAGACAGACCACACAGATAGACAGAGATGCCCAGCGAGCCACAGCTCTTGCTGCCCGGCTGAGTCCTCCCAGTTGTCAGTCTCCCCGGCCCAGGGGCCGGATGTGTGCGAGGGGGCCTTTCAGAGGTCCCAGCTCCTGGCCTTCTCACAGGTTCAGTGGACACCGAGTGGGACATAGACAAGCCAGCCCCACTGAGCTGTGCTCAAATTGCAGAGTCATGCCCAAAATAAGCATTTTATGAAGTCCCTAAACACCGTGATGGCTCATCACGCGGCATCACTTAAATGGAACAACCGGTCCGCGACTTCGACTTTGGTTATTGATCGATTTCCTCTCCACATCTGTCTTTAGCTCCGCTAGGGGCTGGGCAGTGGACACGGAGATCCCCAAGAGCTGCTGGTGATCCACAAGTCCCTGCTCTTGAAGAACTCCCGGTTGAGTGGAAGAAGCTAAGCCCCATGAGAGTAAAAACGAATGCCAACCACACTGGATCGTAGCGAACGGGTGAAGGCAGGACTTCAGAGGCGCAGAGAACAGGATGCATGACTCTGAGGGATCCCAGAGGGGAGAGACACGGGGAGAGAGAACAGCGTTTATTGAGCACCTAATATGCTTCACTGTTCTAAGTGGGGTACAATATGTATATGAATTCATCCTCCCAGTTGACACCATGATGTCATTATAACCACGTTAGAGAGGAGGAAACTGAGGCACAGAGATATGAAGGGATTCATCAGGGCCCCACCAAGTGGCAGAGAGAGATGTGAAGGTCCTCTCGGTTTTCCTATCTATGATACGAAGGTATTGGATAAGACGCGCACGAAGGGTCTTTGTGCCTCCAAGGCTTAGGCTATGTGTGGGTTTTGCCTGCCCGGCGTCTGTTCCCCTTCTTCCAGTAACAGAACCCCAGCTTCTATGAGCAGAACTGTCCCACCTCTACCCTCAGTCAGGAAGGGAAGCACACCCAGCCTCGGCCAGTCGCAATATCACATCCACCTTACGCGGTGATGGGCTCGGGCAAAAAGCACAGAGACTCCAGCCAGACGAAAGAGAGTCTTCTGAGGGCCTTTTGCCAGAATTCTTAGGAAAGAGGCACTCTGTTTTCCCTGGAGTTGCCAAGGATGTAAATTTGGAGCTGTCAGGGACCGTCATAAGACGAAAGTCTGCCTAGAAGTAAAACCAGTTCAGAGGAAGAGGGAGGCCGAGCACTGATGCCAAGATCATCCGAGCACCTAGGTCCAGCCTTGCCTGAAGCCGGAGAGGTCAATCCTTGGAATTTTCTGTCGCGTGAGTCAATAAATGCGATCCTTTGAATGGGATTTCCGTAATTTATAACCAAAAGATGTCGCATACAATTCCATGGCAATGAGATGTGCTAGGGTTGGTGGCCTTATTTTTATTCCCCTTATTAGTGCCAAGTTCCCTGAGGATATAAAATGTGCCTTTTTCATCTTTGTATCCTTACCCCCAGCCCCATTGGTGTCTATCAGTGCCTGGCACATAGGAGGGCTCAGGAAAACATTTGTGGCCTTGCACTGATGGGCAGCACAGATTACTTTCACTCCAAGGTCCTCTGGCTCTTCGGCTAGATGTAAGCCCCCCGGAGGTCCGAGGTGCCTGAGGTTTGGTGTGATTCCTAAGGAACACGACGGTCTGAGCAATGAGAGTAGCTTCTGGCAGTTTCTCCAATGAGCCAGGAGTAGAGGATTGGGACATGATTACGATAGCACGCCAACCGTGTTTAAGAGCGTGGGCTTTGAGGTCAGACTTACCTGGGACCATATCTTTCCCCAGGTTCCTGCCTGAGCTCCCATCTCCTCCGCTTTAAACCGGAGTTTTAGTATCTTTATCTTCAGGACCACAAGTGAAGATAAAATGATATATAGCGCCCAGCTCAAGGTTAACCCTCAAGAAATGGCAGCTATTGTCAAGAACAATCCTAATCCTAATCCTAATCCTAATGATGATGATGGTGTTACAGTCCCCCCTTCCCAGTCCCCTTGGAAAATCGGCTACGCGTGAGGACAGGACACACTGTTCTCTTCTTCCTCCTCCTTCTTTGGAAAGATTAACACACGAGGCTGGGAGCGCCTCCCAGAAACCACCCGAGGCTGGGGGCCAGCAGGGCGGAGGATGCCAGGCTGAGGTGTCTTTGCAGCAGGGTCTAGGGTGGCAGGGAACGGAAGGATCTGGAAGGATCGGAGCTCGGGCTGCAGCCCAGCGGCCCAAGCTTTCTCCCTCCCCTGCTTTCATTCTGGACTGAAATTCCCACAGCATGTAGAGCAGCGGGGCTCCAAGGTCCCCTGTGCGTTCAGGCTTGAGGAGTCTGCTGGGCACCGGAGGTGGAAAAACAGGGGGCCCTGGGCCCGGAGGCAGCAAACCCAGGACGGAAGAGCAGGCCGCCCCAGGTGGCGCACCCACACTTGGGGAACTTTGCCGGAAGCCACCACCGTAGTGTCCCCTGCCCTGCCCGCCCTCCTGCTGACGGGCCGTTTTCCGCGCCTGGAACACCCTCTCCCCACGGCAAGGTGTCTGTTCTTCTTCTTCCCAGCATCTGGCTGAGCCACTCCGGAGCTTAGCAGCACACAATAACCATTATACGGTGCTTGTGGGTTCTGGGGGGTGGGGAACGGCATGTCTGTGCTCCACGATGCCCAGGGGTCAGCTGGGAAGGCTCCTATCACTGGGGCTAGAATCTTCCCGAGGCTTGTTCACCCAGTGCCCAGTGCCTGGGCAGGGAGGACTCCAAGACGAGGCCCAGGGGTGGTCAGATTTCTTACGTAACAGCCCCAGGCTCCTGCGAGTTCCCGGTGAACAAAGCAGAAGCCAGATCGCCGTCTGTGACCCAGCCCCAAAGTTCCACAGAGTCCCCCCTGCCTTATTCTGTCAGCCGAGGAGGTCACAAGCCCACAGACTCAAACAGGAGAGAATTTCTGCCTCGAAATGCGCCCCCCCCCCCCCCCCCAGGCGCGCATGCGTGCTCGAGCCTCCTGCACTAGGACTTAAAGTTCCCCTCCCCTCTCTTGGAATCCTGCCACTGTCACGTGAACAAGCCCCAGGCTAGCCTCCTGCATGATGAGTGACCACTGGTACCTTTATCTCCTTTGCCCCGGCCAACAGCCAGCTGACCAGCAGACATGTGAGCGAGGCCACCTTCACACGAGCAAGCCCCACGAAGACCAACGGGGTCGGACTCAGACGACCAAACCATCCAGATGCTCAGTAGTCTTACTGTTGTAAGCTACTCAGGTCGGGGATGGCTTGTTACGCAGCATTATTCGTGCTAATGGATGACTGGTGCAAGCACTTAGCCCAGGGCCCGCTTGGAATATGTGCCCAAGAAGAAAGCAACTAAACAAAACCCTTTGGCTTTCAAGGGTTTAAGAGAAAAGCCTCCTGGGACCCACGGAGGAAGGGAAGGTAGTGGTGTCTCGTCTGTAAGGGAGCAAAGCTTGAGTCTGTCTTGAGCAGGATCTTTGGGCTGGCTGTGGCCCGGGCAGTGGCTCGGGCAGTGAGAATCCAAAGACGTACTGGCGGAGGAGGGTCTGTGCAACAGCAAGAGAGAGGACCCAGCCTGGCCAGGAGCCTCTGGGCTTCTCCCTCAGGTCAGCTTTATGCAGCTTCTGGAACCCTCCACCACCTGCCTCACCCACCGTTGCAGACATCCGTGAGCCCCAGAGCTGCCTTTCGCAGAATGTAGTCATCATCTGCTTCTGAGTTGTCTGGAAAGCTAGTGAAAATGCAGAATCCTGGGCCTGGCTCCAGAATTGCTACGTGGAAAACTCCAGGGGTGGCGGCCAAGGACCTGTATTTCAAGAAGTTCCACACTGCCCTGGGGGACCTGGGGACACAGAACAGGAAGGGGCACCTGTGCTGATAGATTGGAACATACGGATTCTGGAACAGGCTACAGAATAGAGGCAATGACTGGAGACGAACGGCTGTCCTATCAATCCTCACCACCACACGGAACATAGGTTCTCATACCCATTTCCTGGACGAGAACGGTAAGGCTCGGAGAGGCAGTGAGTGTTCCTGGCTGCCTGACTTCATATCAGCTTTCTTGCTTCCACCCTCGACAGAACACTTTGTTCTTTTACCTTCCTCCTCTTTCAGGGTCGGTTTAGGCTCGCTGGCTCCTTGCTGAGGTGGCAACGCTGAGGTGAAAAGAAGGCACCAAACGGGTATCCAGTGAATGGAAGCCACAGTATGTGGGAGGTTTTCACACCACCTTTAAGCAACTGGAGTCGAATGTCTCTTCTGTGGCCAAGCTCAAGGTTGTTTTCCAGTTTAGAGTTTTGTTTGTATGTGTGTGTTTGCAATAAATCTGATAATTAAGCCACAAATGTTCCCAAGCACACTTGGATATATTTAAATTGCAGGCTGCTGATCAAACGGAGAAAATTCACAAACACGGACATAAATGGTGCCTTTTGTTTGTTCCCTGCCTTTCTGCGGCACTCAATTGGTTCTGTCAGCTTCACAGCCAATTCCAAGGCTGCCTGGGATGAGGGGAGGTGGGGGGAGGGGTGGGGGCTGACAGACGGCAGGAAGTGAAGCCCCCTGGTGAAAGACTGTGGTTCTTTTCTTTTATGAAAACGTCTCATTGGCGCCTCTAATTCATCTCAACGAGCCAGTTTTGAAAACACAAGTTGGCAAAAGGGATGTTTGTCTCTGCCTGATCTGGTGGCATTCCCTACTTGATGTTACGGGCCACAATCGCATTCCTGATCATCATGAAAGAGAATCCGAGGGTCCCGCCTTCCCATCTCTTTTGACCTATGCTGTGGAGACTGTTTGGGCTCCTAGAGGCCCGGGGTCCTGCCTGGGGTCCTGTGGTCTCTGCCCATCCACTGACTAACAACAACAACAAAAAAGTGGAAATAGTAAGGGAAGACTTATTTGCAAGGAGATTGCAATGGGGAGGGGTCTACTGTCCTAGAGAGAAAGCTGTGGGTTTGGGGGCGATGGGGGTTCGGAGCTGACAGCCGAGAAAGAATTCTTGAAGACGTCTTTGGTGCAAAAAGGTGATTTTATTAAAGCCCGGGGACAGGACCCGTGGGCAGGAAGAGCTCCACTGGGGTTGTGAAAAGTGACTGATTATATATATACCTTCTGGTTGGCAGGGGGTTAGGGACAGTGTAAGTCTCTAAGGAATTTTGGAAGCAAGGTTTCCAGGACCTTGAGGGGCTAGCTCGGAAAACATCTTTTGTTACTGCTTAGTAAAACCTCAGTCATGAGACCCTTCAGATGTGTATCAGGGGCCGTTAAGTCTGGAATATGACTGTTAACATATATCTTTGGGGGGGGGGCGGTGGTAGAGATAAAGGAGGGTTGCAAAGGAATTAAAAAAATTTTTTTTAATATTTTATTTACTTTCGAGAGAGAGAAAGACAGAGTATAAGTCGGGGAGGGGCAGAGAGCGAGGGAGACACAGAATCCGAAGCAGGCTCCAGGCTCTGAGCTGTCAGCACAGAGCCCGACGTGGGGTTCAAATTCATGAGCTGTGAGATCATGACCTGAACCAAAGTCGGACACTTAATTGACTGAGCCACCCAGGCACCCCGAAATTTTTATGTGTTTAAGGAGGCTCACAGGATCCTGGGCGGGGGGGGGGGGGGGGGGGGGCGGTGGTCAGGATAATATTAAGCAAAGATTCTCTTTTGCCCCTACCAAAGTGTCATCACCGTCAAGGCAGCTGAGCTCCTAGAGGAAGGTCACTCTGTTTCAAGGACTTGCTAATGGCTGTAGGGAGTAAGGGGATTCAATTTTTCATTTGCCTCGTTTCCCATATCACCACGGCAAGCACTTAAAGCCCCTTACATCTTGATGAGGGTGATGTTTGGGCTCCAGGAAATAGAATCTATAGGTTTCTGGAGATTAGGCTATGGAAAAGATTGCCTTTTTCTTGCAGTTTCCTAAGTTATCCGTACACTGAAGGAGACTCGTGTCCTGAAGGACTGTGATCTCTATCAGTTAACTATTTGCTTTCTTTCCTTTCTCCTATTCTTGGGCAGGCAGGAGTGTCGGAGGAATATCACACATATCCCACCCGGTGGAGGGGGGTGCTGTTAGCCTGTACTTTGCCCCTGGCTTGGGCCACGCTCCCTCATCGATAAGGTTTGCGAGCATCGTCAGGGTTGGGCAAAAAGATTTTTCTTTTATAGGCTGCAGAAAAGAACTAGAAAGTGGGATCAAAGAGTAGCATAATGGGACAGGGGATCGGAGAACATTCTGTCCTCTTCGCAAGAAGGACCGTCTGCTGGCTTAGGCTGGGCGTGGACCAAAGTTCAGGGGCTGGAGGAAGGAGAGAATTTAACGAAATTTGGCTGACAAGCATTTTGCTCTGATCGATTACTGGGGACAAGCAGTTCAGCTAATCACCTATGAGGCAAAGGGTGGGAATTTGGAGGGTCTGTGCCCGGCCTTGTCGGAGGTAAACACGGGCAGCATCCACGAGGCTTCTGGAAGTCACATGGAAAAGGGGGTTCTTTGCAGCAAGCTGTTTTCTGGAACACAAAAGGGTGAGGGAAATTCCTTCAACCTTCACTGTTTTCCAGAAACACGGGGCTCAGACAAAATTCAATGCCGTCACCACTCGACTGGGGGGTGGAAATTATAATAGTTAATCTAGGATTTTAATATTTGTAAATGCTTTGAAAGCTCAAGGTGTGTAGTCAATGCTCAATAAATATCTGTTAATCTCTCTTCCCTGCAAGACCCTTGAGGGCAGGAGGTGAGTTCATTTGGTGTGTTTTCCACCATGTCAGCCAACTGCCTAGAACCCACTGATCTGCTGAATTGGCCTTGAGCAACCCTCAGTTTCCTTGTCTATAAGACATTATAATCTCCACCTAACAGGACTGTTAACATAATTAACATCGAGGAGTTCTCGGGGCCTCAGAGAATACCTGACACATCCCTGGTGACCAGTGACAAGGCTCTTCTCAGTTCTCTTTCTGACTAAGCCTTGACCTTGGGCACTGTCCTTGGCTTGCTGAGTCCAGTTTTAGCAAGAATCCTGTTGGATTAAGCAGAAATCCCCTACCCTTGGTATCTGACCCGATTTCTTATCCTCTACCCTTGAATATCTTATCACCCTGGCCTGCCATCAGCAAAAATCCTGGGTGGTCAGTTTAGCAGAATTCCCCTTATCCCTGACGCTTCCTCTTAAAAATTTCCCATCCACTGACCTAGACCGTGCTCCTTGGCTATGAATCTGCACTTGCCTTTGTCATATTTGGAGTCCAGGAGTACCTCTTTCCTCTATCACAGACCCCCACTGCAGCGGCAGGTAGCCTGCCTTACCACCTTTAACGGCTGTCATGAGTAACCTTTTTCTTTGATAGCAGGGAATGATTCCCTTGCCTTTCCTCCTCGGACTCCAGACCCACTGGGTGCAGGACTTTCTACCACCTCTGTACAATGCTTCAAAAGGCCTGAACCCCTGGAAGCCACGGGCAGTGTGCTCCAAACCAAAACCCGCAGTGATGCCCACACCACTCAGGGTCGGGGCCGCGGCGGCAGGAGTGAGGATTCTGGCTGCCCACCGAAACCCAGGATTTCCTCACTCCTGCGGACCGTGGATGCAAAAATTTAGGAGCTGTGACTTTCCCAAAGTTCAAGGATTCGGCCACTTTATTTCACTGGGCACTGGCTGACCTCCCTGTAAACTAGGAAAACGAATCCTCTTAGTTGTACGGTTTCGATGAAATGGTGGATGCGAAGCTGACTAGCACACTAAGTTATCCTTGCTGAGGAAGTCGCAGGCGTCACCCACGTGGGAATCGAAAACCAGGAAAAGATCCCTCACTTGCGGGTCGCCTCTACCCTACGGCCTTGTAAACACGACGGGGCGGGGCCGCGGCATCGATCACTCGGCGCTCGGCTAGGCACTCCGTCCCGATCAGGCGAGCACTGAGTGATCGATACTTCGGCAAGCCTGACTACTACTGGGAGGAGAGAGCCAGAGTGTTCCGACCAAACGGAACACGTCGTCGCCAGCCTCTGCGCCACTCCACCCTGCCCAAACTCGAGACAGGTGAACTTGAGCAACTCCAGAGGTGAGGGAAGCTCTGCCTCCTTAGAAGCAGAGGGGAGGACTGCGCAGGCGCTGTGTTAAAGGCGAAGCGCGGCGGGGCGTTGGGGGCGGGGATTGGCGGTGGAAAGACTGCCTCGCGCGTGCGCCTTGGAAATCCCCAGGCAGTTCTTCAAAGTAGAGAAATTGGGGCGGGAATGGGGAGGGGAGGGGGAAAAAAAAAAAAAAAAAAGAGGCGGCGCATGCGCCCTGAGAACGCAGCGCCAACTCTCCTGCACGTCGCGGGTAGGAGGTAGGTTCCACGCGTGCGTAGTGCTCGCCTTAAACCAGTAATTTCGCGTGCGCGAGGCCAGCGGTGTGCGCCTGCGCGATTCCTGGGGGCGCGTTGGCGGAACTGTAGTGCGCCTGCGCGAGTGTTTATTTCCTCGGTGACGGTACCTACAGGTAGTGGACGAAGCCTGCCTTTGTCACAGGCCTGGAGCTAGGTTGCTGTAAACCGAATGTGGGCCGTGACAAATGAAGCCCCAGCCGGGGAAGGGGTGTGAGCCCTCGGGTGGAGCGTCGGCTTGGGGTACCTGAAGGGCAGGGATTTCTAAGTAATAGGAGTTAACTCTGAGCATCGGTGTCGCGTTATGCCCCTCGCGTTAGGATCCAGCAAAGGTAAGTCACCGTGCTCAGCAGGGTTACATATAGCAAGCCCAAGGTCCGGGGGCAGGCAGGTGTTAGGGCCCCACCGAAGGCCCGAACCCGAGACAGCGGGGCCCTTAGAAGGCCAAAGTTACCCATGGCGCCGCTAAACAAAGCTTTCTGGAAATATTTCCAAATCTCTCTGGAAAGTTTTATAAACCTCCCTAGAAAGCTCTTGTGTTTTTTTGCACAGCTTACGTGGAATAGTGCCACAATAAAATTGAAGAGATTTGAAAACTAAGTGGGCAGCCTGCTCCCAGAAAGCCAGGTAGAGGCTCCTATTTTGGAAGCCACCCACGGGAGGCTTCTCATGACCGGCATACTGCTCTCAGGATGGCCATTTCGGGTCAGCCGGAGACGTTTGTGGGACCCTGGGGGGCTCTTAAATAAAGCCAACCCTCTGCGAATCCTGGTGAGATTCTCCAAGAAGCCGTTTCTCCCAGCCAGTTTAAAGTCTGTTGTGGCAATTGCTTTAGGTTCTTAAAGATAATTTAAGAGAATTCTGGGATGAGTATCCTGACTTCCCAGGAGGCATTGTTTTGTAACCAGCTGAACCCACTTGGGCTGTTCACTACGAAAGGCCAGTTTACATAACGTGCTCCATCTGGATGGTGAATTTGCGAAGTCAGGACCTGAGGCCACGCAGTCTATTTTATGTAGCCGATACGTGGCTCCGTTGTGTTAAATACAACCAACAAGAAACCTTTTATGAAGCTCGCATCAGGTTGATTTATAAAGTGGAGACAAAAGCCACTTGGAGAGGTTAGTTCAGACAACCTTTATCCGACCCCCGTACCTAGAGTATCGTTTCATCAACAAATGAGTATCGTTATCATCAACAAATAAGCCTTTTGTAAGAGACGCCAAGATACAGTCCACCGAGAGAAGCTATTTTGTGCAACCTGTACCTGACCTTCCCCTGAAAGCTGTCCCATGTCACGAAGCCAGTATACGTGGCACTTTGAAATGCCAGTTCACGAAGTCAGGACACAAGACCCCTGGGGCTGTTTCTGTACCTGACACCTCCACCCTCACCTCCTTCAAAAAAAGACTTCTGTGACCAACAAGAGGTCTCTCCAGGCCGGTAACCTGACGAGTTTTAGGGAACTGACTTTAAAGTGACAATATAAGGCCACTCCGGCTTTTTCATAGGGCCTATAATTAGGGTGACCATCGGTCTCAGTTGGCCTGAATACCCCCAGTTTATGACTTGACCAGTCCTAAATATTAAATATTTAAATAATATGAAATAAATGCTGAAATTTACGTACATACGAAAGAAAACTAACAGCACTCCCAGTAGTCAGCTTGTGAAATCTCTGCTTGGAGAAATGAAAGTTCCAAACAATGTAAGAACAAAGAACTTTGGAGAAAACGATGAGAATAAAAAGTGTTACAAGAGAAAAGTGTATCCTTCACCAAGCCAAAACCCAACCAAACAAAAAAGGCCTATATACAGCATCCTGGTTTGTAGGATATATTCTGTAGTTAACCCACCTGTACCTGACTGCAGAAGGCAGTTTATACAACCTCTGCTTATGCCTTTTTATGTGGAATTCTGGGGGGCCAATTAGAAGCTGAGTCTACAGTGCCACTCTGAAAGACTCACACAGTTTATTCTTGACTCCTTCCTCTGGAAGGCTGTGTTTTTTTTGTTTGTTTGTTTGTTTGTTTTGTTTTAGAAAGACAGAACCCATGAGTGGAGGAGAGGGGCAGAGGGAGAGAGAGAGAGAGAAAATCCCAAGCAGGCTCTATGTTCAGTGTAGAGCCTGACATGGGGCTGGATCCTGTGATGCTGGGATCATGACCTGAGCTGAAATCAAAAGTTGGCCATTCGGTGAACTGACCCACTCCGGCATCCCAGGAAGGCTGTATCGTATAACCTTTTTTAAAAGGCAGTTCAGGGGCGCCTGGGTGGCGCAGTCGGTTAAGCGTCCGACTTCAGCCAGGTCACGATCTCGCGGTCCGGGAGTTCGAGCCCCGCGTCAGGCTCTGGGCTGGTGGCTCAGAGCCTGGAGCCAGTTTCCGATTCTATGTCTCCCTCTCTCTCTGCCCCTCCCCCGTTCATGCTCTGTCTCTCTCTGTCCCAAAAATAAATAAACGTTGAAAAAAAAAAAAAATTAAAAAAAAAAAAAAGGCAGTTCAGTGGGGAACTCTGGGAAGCCAGTCAATAAAGCCAGGCCAAGGCCGCAAGACTACTCTGACTGACACCTTCCTCTGGAAGACTGTTTTACTATTATCAAGAAGCCTTTTTTGTCAGACCAGTACATGGGGGGTGCTGGAAGTTTGATTTGTAAAGCCAGGACTTGAGGCCATTTGGAAAGGAGTTTCGTGTGGCCTGTACCTGCCTCCAGTGGAGGGCCGTATCAGATGGCCTGTTGTGAGGGCTGCTGACAGCCCACATGGGGCCACCTTCTCTGGACCATAGTTTCATACGGTCATCAAGAAGGGGTTTGACCCAGCCAGTGAAAGCCCTTTTCTGTAAGGCCATTTCACGTGGGAACAGGAGCTAACCAAGAGGGCTGGTGGGTAGAACCTAACCCTTTCCTGGTGCTCTAAAGAAACCACGGGAGATTGGTTGGTTTGTAAAACTAACACAAAGTGTGGGTTTCATTGGGCCCTCAGACAAGGTCCAGTATGTAAAGAAACCTGTTTGTGAAACAGTTCACGGCTCTACTTTGGAAGACTGTTTCCTGTAGTAGGATGTGGCTCCTCCCCCAAAGGCTGTTTGATTCGGCAACTATTTAAAAGGCTAACTAATGAAGCCAGTAGAATCAGGCTGTAGGATTATTCAGAGAAATAATGACCGGTATGCCACGCCACCGTGGAAAGTTGCTTCCACCCGCGAACACAAGGCCTTCTGGGAGACTAGTGGTTTTTTAATTTTTTTAACACTTTTATTTTTTTTTAATTTTTTTTTTTAAGTTTATTTATTTTTGAGACAGAGAGAGACAGAGCATGAACGGGGGAGGGTCAGAGAGAGAGGGAGACACAGAATCGGAAGCAGGCTCCAGGCTCTGAGCCATCAGCCCAGAGCCCGACGCGGGGCTTGAACCCACGGACTGCGAGATCGTGACCTGAGCCGGACGCTTAACCGACTGAGCCACCCAGGCGCCCCATATTTTTTTTAACACTTTTAAGTAATCTCTACAGCCAGCGTGGGGCTCAGACTCACAATCCCAAGATCAAGAGCTGTGTGCTCCACCAACTGAGCCAGCCAGGCGCCCCAGGGAGGCTAGTGTTACAAGATCAGCCATGAGGCCCTTTGGGAGGCCATTCAAGTGGCTATGACAGAGCCAGTCTGAAAAGTCATTTTGAAAACAAACTCGGAGCTATCCCGGAGCGTCCACCTCTGGAAGACTCTGTCATACGGTGTCAACATAAGTATCTCTGAAGACCGTTTGATAAAGCCATTCACCGAGGAGCTCTGGATTCGAAATTAATTACTAAGGTTGTATTATGTGGCCAAGAGGAGACCTGTTTTGTACAGCCAACCTGAGGCCCTCTCCCAGAAGGCTGTTTGACATGGCCATTTACATGAGGCCCTCTCCAAGGCCAATTTGCAAAGTAACACACAGGCTGCCTGAGGAGGCAGGCTTGTGGAGACCAAACAAGACGGCCTTGGGAGACCATGTTGCAAAGCAGTGCAGGGAGGCCACCTTGGGAAGCCGGTTGGCAAAGCGGCACACGAGGCCACCTGTAGAGGCTCACTTTGAAGGGCCTTTGTGAGCTCTCTGAGGGGGTGTTTTGTGCGGTCACCCCGAGAGGCCAGTTTACAAAGTCCGTAATCTGCATCCCAGGGAACTGGTTTATAGCCCATTTAAAATCCTCTGGGAAGCCGTTTTTTAAGGCCACTAAAAGACCGACTTACAAAGCGGGTACATAAGGACCCCTTTCGAAGCCATTTTTCTAGTCAGGCAAACAAGTGGTCTTCTGGGAGGTTTATTGCAGACCTTTGCGAGAAGCCAGGATATGAGGTCTCTGAGGTCTCCTGGCGCCCCGAGCCTTCTCGAGGCTGCTTTATAAGACATGTGAATCACTCTTGAGGGGATGAGCCATGAAGCCACCCAGGGAGGCCAGTTGACGGGCACACGTGCGGTTTTGTGTGTGGGTAGCGGGTAAGGCCACATTGGAAGTTTGGGCCGTGAAGCTCTCCCAAGAAAGCTGTTACTGAGACCAACACAAGACATTTATGAATCTTCTAGGAGGCTAGAGATAGAAATCGTCCTGGTAGGCGAGGGCCGTGCCACTCGAGGCTCTCGGTGCCATCCTTCACTGGGCCGGCTGGAAGGCTATCCCTTGTGCACTGAGGACCGAGCTAGGATACAAAGATCCAAAAGCTGATGTAATCCTCACCCCTGAAGCTGAAAAGTGTTCTGGGTAGACGCCACCACTTACTGTGTAGTTTTGGACAAGTTGCTTACTCTCCCAGATCTTAACTTCATTCGTCTCTGTAAAACCTCACATCACGAGATTGTAAGTGATTATATTGTAAGATTATAACGTACAGAAACCACGGAGCATCGACACGGCACATAAGAAAGTCACTTCATTTTTCCCCCGGACTTTAGTTTCTTCATCAGCAAAAGAAGGTGGGGGTGTAGGGAAAATGATCATGTACGTCCCTAGCCACTTGACAGTGTTGTGAGGGACAAATGAGATTAGAGGGAGGGGAAGGGTGGGAGAACCATGAAATGGGCAGTGGTACGTTATTGCCGTTGCTTTAGGCTCAGGAAGAGGTTCTTCAAAAATAATGACACACAAGGAAGACCATCCGTTTTGCTTCTACGAAGTGATGGGATTTTCTCATTTGTTGAGTGGGAATAATTCCTTCATTACAGGGTTTTGTTGAGGGTTAAACAGCCCGGATCCCCAACTTCATCCTGTGCTGGCCGGAGATGTTGTGGCTCGGTTCCTTCACCCACGAGATCACGGAAGTCTGGGGGCCAGACTGCCGGAGTTTTAAATCTCTCGTGTCCCCTCTTCCTAGCCCAATGCGTGGGGCAAGTCACTTAACCACTTTAGCTTCCTTATCTGTGAAATGGGGACGATGATACTTTCTTCGAGTTTCTGTGAGAATTAAAAAGTGCTTAGGGCATCCTTGGCTTAGAATAAACACTTGGCATATTTTCGGCTTCATCGGATTGATTGTGAAGTTTAAAGAGGTAACGATGTGTTACTGTCAGTGTTGTGGGTGGTGGTAGTCACGAGTTGGCGAGAAATGAGTTAAAATGGGGCCCAGAGGTAGGGATGGGGCTGTCCAGCCTACCTGCAGGGACCATACCTCTAGCCTTCCTGTGTCTTCCCTTCCCTGCCTACTGCTGACTTCTTCATGCACGTTGGTGCTAAAAGAAACTGTGCTTTCTTCTCCCGTTCTTTTGTGTGAGTTCTTGTTGAGTCCCAGGGTGTCAGGGAAATGTGAATAGGGGTGTTTATTAGTTATCTAGTGCCGTATGACAATGAGTTTACGCTTAGTTGCCTAAAGCCACACATATTTATTATCTTAGATTCTTTGGGTCAAGAGTCTGTGGTGTGGCTTAGTGGGGTTCTCTGTGTCAGGATCTCACGAGGCTCGAGGTATGGTGTCCGTCAGGACGAAGTTCTTGTCCAGAGCTTCAGCTGGACAAGGATCTAAACCCCTGTGGTTGTTGGAACAATTCAGTTCTTGGAGGCTGTTGGACGGAGGGCCTCAGTTCCCAGCTTGCTGTTGGCTCTAAGCTGCCATCATCTGTTCGCCATGTGGACCTCTCCCAACTGGCCACGTGCTCATCAGTGCACACGAGCCAGGAAGGCAGCAGGGAGAGTCGGCTGGCAGTGGAAGTTAAACCTCATGTAACCCAATCAAGGGGCATCCCATCCATCACCTTTGCCATCTTAGGCAAAAAAAAAAAAAAAAAGCCACACGTATCAAACTTACACACTTGTTGGCTAGAAGCAAGTCATAACGGTTTTCTGTTGCTGCTGTAACAAATTACTGCAAACTTGGTGGCTTAAAACAGTACAAATTCATTATCTTACATTTTTGTAAGATCAGACCTTCAACGTGGGGCTGACGGCTAAAATCAAGGTCTTGGCAGGGCCACATTCCTTTCTGGAAGCTCCAGGGGAGAATCCATTTCCTGGCCTTTTCCTGCTTCTAGAGGCCACCCACATTCCTTGGTTTGTGACCCCCTCCCTCCATCTTCAAAGCCAGCAAAACTGCATCTCTCTGGCCTTTCTGTTATCACCTCTCCCTCTGACTCTGACTTTAGCCAGGAAAGATTATTTCAAGGACTCCTCTATAAAGTTGGACCCACCCACACAATGCAGGATAATCTTTCCATCTCAGGGTCCTTATTCTTAACGGCATCTGCAAAGGCCATTCGAATTACAGGTCCTGCCCATGCACCACAGGAAGGAGTTAGATAAGGGTGTTAGTCACAGGAGGCAGGGATCACTGGGGAACTGTGGCTTTCTTCCCTTTATAGGAAGTGAGGCATCTGATAAGGCTTTATCAGTCTTCCTCCTTGCCTTTCATCATCCCCCAGGGGTGGGGGATATCAGTGACTGCTGTGGATCAACTAGGGTCCCTGACCAAAGAAGCCAACCCTGGCTGACAGAAGGAAGATGTTTTTTGGAGAGCCACTGGGGCCACAGAAGGAATGGAAAGCTGGAGAATTGCCCTTTGAAAAGAGTAAGAACGAAAGGGGCTCCATAACCCAGGAATCCGGGACAATAACTGTGAGGCCCCTAGACCAGGCTGGCCCAGAAATGGCCGGTAGGAGACCATGAAGCACCAGCCACCTCCAGTCCAGTCGATCTGCTCAAAGTTCACATTCAAGGAAGGCAGCTTAGAACCAGTCGCCTGGCTTTGCTCACACACCCACGGCCCGGCAACATCCCACCTGACCGACCTCAGCGGGGGAGATGAAACTCCTCAGAAGGAAACGGAGGAGTGTTGTTAAGAAAGAGGAAAGGATTCTGAGCCACAAAACTGAATACTCTGCCCTCTCTGTTTCCTCAGCAATAGAAGTTTCTGTGTCAGGGCAGCTACCCGTTCGGACACGCATCATCAGCAGTTTAGCGGCTCAACACGATGCAAGTTCTTTTTGGCTCATGAGGCATTCCAGCATGGGCGTATGTACCCAGTCCTGTGGCCGCTGTGGCTGTGTCATCCTCTAGGGCCTCAGAGTCCTTCACTTGCAGCCAGCGGGTAGGGAAAGCGTGGAGAATCCTGTAGGGGGTGTATGCGGGCCAGGCCCGGGAGTGGCTGCATCACTTGCGTTCACATGAGCTGGCAGCCGTGGCCACGTCGCATGGCAGGGATGACCTGGAAATGTAGTCTGTGTGCCCAGGAAGAGGGTGAAAAGGATTTTGGTGAGCTTAAAGCGAGGGTTTGTTTTCGTAAAGTTTTATTGGAACGCGGCCATGCCCATTTGTTCACATCCTGCGAAAGGCGGCTTTCACGCTACAGTGGCCGAGTAGCGACAGCAGTGACCGCGTGGCCTGCCAGGCCTAAAACGTGTAACATCTGGCCTGTACGGAAAAAGTCTCCTGGCCCCTACCTAGCGTAGAGCAGTCTCTGCAAAAAGCATGATGGTCCCTATTTCTTAGCATCGTGAGATAGACGGCGGGTGGAACAGCTGTTAGTATACCCAGAGCGCAGCGGCACAGGTGACCAATCAGAGGTGAGCAATTACAAACCTGTGAGAACCTATTCACCTATTAGTGCTTACGCGTTAGGACCGGCCTGCCGTCCGCATAGAAGAGCACCAACTATGATGTTTTTCCTTTCTGTGTAGGTTTTCTGTACTCCCAGGGTTCTTCCCGAGAAGTTAAGACCCCATTCCTTCAATAGCCTTAGTTGAGTGCCCACCGGGAGCCGGACTTTAGGGAAATGGAGAGAAATGAGGCACGTTCTTGCCTCGGAGAAGCTTGCCAGCTAGTCCTGGAGAGACAGACATGTAAGCCATCAGAGTGTTGGCAGGCTTCCCAGAGGGGATCATTTAAGGTGGGCCTCGAAGGTTGGATAGGAGTTTGCCAGAGAGGAGGGATGTTGGAGGCATTCCAGTTAAGGACAACATACGTTCCTGTCTGAATACACATTTATCCCGTGCCCACGGTGAGACTGGTATCGTACCAGGCCCTGAATGTAGGGGTGACCCCAGACAGACGGGGGCCCTGCCCTCACAAGAGTTTACCCTTGGCAGAGAAGACCGTTGTAGAGTCATTCACGTGAGACGTGTGTCACAAAGGACACGTGTGGAAAGCCGTGGGAACCTGTAAGGGAGATGTCTGCGTGGTCTCTCTCTTTATAGAAAGTGACTTTATGTATATTTTTATTATTTTTATTGCTTTCTGATTTTTTTAAATCTTTTAATATTTTATTTTCATCATGGTAAGTGTACTCCTTAATCCCCATCTCCTGTTCCCCCCATCCCTCCACACCCTTCCCCTCTGGTAACCATCAGTTTGTTCTATTTGAGAGTCTGTTTCTTGGTTTGTCTCCCTCTGTGTCTCATTTTTCCTTTGCTCATTTGCTTTGTTTCTTAAATTCCACATGAGTGAAATCCTATGGTGTTTGTCTTTCTCTGACTGATTTCGCTTAGCATAATACTCTCTAGTTCCATCCATGTTGTTGCAAATGGCAAGACTTCAATTTCTACGGCCGAGTAACATTCATTGAATATGTATATACCGCATCTTCCGTGTCCATTCATCAGTCGATGGACACCTGGAATCTTTCCTTAATTTGGCTATTGTAGATAATGTTGTTATAAACATAGGGGTGCATGTATCCCTTTGAATTAGTGTTTCTTTGTATTTTGGGGTAAATACCCAGTAGTGCAATTACAGGATCATAGGGTAGTTCTGCTTTTAACTTTTTGAGGAACCTCCATACTGTTTTCCAGAGCACGAGTTTGCATTCCCACCAACAGTTCGCAAGGCTTCCTGTTTCTCCAGACCCTCACCAGCATCAGTTGTTTCTTGTGTTTTTGATTTAGCCATTCTCACAGGTGGGAGGCGGAATCTCGTTATGGTTTTGATTGGCATTTTCTAATGATGATTGACATTGAACATCTGTTCACGTGTCTTTGGCCATCTGGATGTCTTCTTTGGAGAAATGTCTGTTGATGTCTCCTGCCCATTTCTTAACTGGGTTTATTTGCTTTTTGAGTGTTGAGTTGCATCGGTTCTTTATGTATTTTAGATACTAAGCCTTTATCGGATTTGTAAATTTGCAAATATCATCTCCCATTCCGTAGATTGCCTATTAGTATATACATTAAAAATCTCAGTGGGTGACGTTTTCGCTACTGGATATCATCACAGCTCTAGCTCCCCCCTCCCCAGTTTGATTTTATGAAAATCTACAAATGTATGTGTTTGGGCACGCGACACGCTGTTCTGCTCTAACTGTTCTTTCTTCCCGCAGCACCGTCGTCACGACCCGGCCGGCAGAGGGCCCCATGGCCGAGGGCGACCGGGAGCCCCTGGCTGGAGCCGGCACCCTCCGGGAGGCACTCAGGGCGCTCCTGCCCCCCACTAAAGAGGAGCTGACGCTGCAGCTCGGGGAGAGGGTGGAGCGCAGCGTGGTGCGGCTGCTGCGGGAAGCGGTAGAGCTGTTCTGCGGCGGCCGTGGGGGCGAGTGTCTGCAGGCCAGCGAGGCCATCCTGGACTACTCCTGGGAGAAACTCAACACGGGCCCGTGGCGCGACGTGCACAGAGACTGGCGCCGCGTGTACGCCTTCGGCTGCCTCCTGAAGGCCGTGTGTCTGTGCGAGGAGCCCGGGGACGCCGGCGCCGTGGCCGCAGCCCTGAGAGTCTGCGACATGGGTCTGCTGATGGGGGCGGCCATCCTCGGGGACATCCTCACTAAAGTCGCGGCCGTCCTGCAGGCGCACCTCCCCTCGGGAAAGAGGCCCGCCCCGGGCCCGGCCCAGGAGCAGCCCCACGAGAAGGTATCTGGGTGGGATTGCCGCCTGCCACACCTCAGGTGCCCCGCCGGTCCTGTTTTTCTAGAAGGAAGGAGTCCGCTCTCCCTGGGGGGTGAGGCCTCGCGGCATGAAAATAGCGTCTCCGTGGATTCGGAAGGGGAGGCGCTTGGCGTGATTTCCGATCCCCCCCCCCGCCCCCAGTGTCTACATAAGCAGTGCCCTTTCAGGAGAGAGGGAGGTGGACGCGCTGTGGCTCCAGAGAGCAGCAGCCCAGAGGGACACATGGGCCCACACCTTCCAGCTTGCTCTTGGTCAGCCCCTGGAAACTCGCCCCTTTCCTGGCTGCCTTGCTCTCCGTGCCACCGCGTTTGGGCCACGTGCTACATCCAGCCATCTCCCATTCCTGTGACTGCTGGGTGCCGCCCCCAGGGTCCCGGCATGTGGCCTTCCCAGTGTTTAGCGCATGAGGACTACCCTGCAGGGCGGAGGCCAGGCTTCGGGTCCCAGCGCTGACACGCAGACCTCACTTACCCTATCTCTAGGCGTGTGGGAAAATGCTCGGCCTCACCTGTGGTTAAAAAAAAGGCAAGAACAGTGAGGTAACATGTCTGGCCGTGAAATTGACAAAGGAGGGTTTATGCAATACCGGTGCCACGGAGGATGCCAGGGGGCCAAGGGCAGGGTGCGTGGGTTGACCTTTCAGAGGGCAGGGCAGACATGCAGACCACGGGGGGCAGATGCCAGTGTCCTTTGACCCGGAGTTTCACTGTTCACTGCCCTTTCCTACGCCAGCTCTGTCCCAAAGGAACACAGAGGTGGCCCCGTGCCCAGGGTGGGGCTCACGGTGCGGGTGGTGGTGGGCAGTGCGTGTAGCCGAGGGGGTGAGAGCTCAGGTCTGGAGTCGGCCTGCCGGGCCACGTTCCCACCAGCTGCCCACCGCCTGTGAGTCGGGCAGGTGTCTTGACTCCTCTCTGCCCCCTGCGCTCCCATGCCTGTAAGGGGGAGGGGTTTGCTCGGCAGCTTTACGGCACCAGCGGTGGCCTAGATGTGCCAGGCGCCGACAGAAGGGCCTGTTCTCCTGGAGTCTGGGTTACAGAGAGGCTGTTACAGAATGTGTTCTCCGTGCGGGGGGGAAAGGTGGGGGAGGCAGCTCCGCTCACGGTGCTCAGGGAGGTGCCTCTGACGAGGGCGTGAGAGGAAATGAGAGCAGAGGGTATAACAGGGATGGTGAGCACGAGGCCGCGTGCACGGCCTGCAGGTGAGACTGGTAGTGTCACTGCCGCGGGGTCAGAGCTGGCGCACACGCGTGCAGTGGGGGGGGGCAGAGCTGACGCACGCGCATACAGCAGAGGGGGCGGGGTCAGAGCTGGTGCACAGACGTGCAGTGGGGTGGGGCAGAGCTGACGCACACACGTGCAGCAGTGGGGGCAGAGGGAGCGGACGCTCCTGCCAGCGATCCTGGGCACTTCACGTGTGACACCTAGTCTCCCGGTCATGTAACAGAGGAGGAACCTGAGGCCCCAAGACACTAACTTGCTCAGGTCACTCAGTTGGGAGGTGGCTGGGAAATTCCGGCACAGCCCCTCAGAAGACATCGCGGGGACTGAGTGGCAACGTGGAAACGTGGCTCATTCGTCCTGCATATTCCTGCCGGTGGGTCAACGGCCCTCTCCTCACGAGTGACAGGATGGGAGAGGAACGCATAGTAATGACAGAGTACTTTAACATCAGACGGCATTTGGGGTCGTAACGTCTCCTCTGCGGAGTTTCTGTGAAAGCCTCACGTTCCTTTTACAATCAAATAGATGCTTTATCTACTCTTTCTTTTTTAAGAAAAAAAATTTTTTTCAACGTTTATTTATTTTTGGGACAGAGAGAGACAGAGCATGAACGGGGGAGGGGCAGAGAGAGAGGGAGACATAGAATCGGAAACA
Source organism: Prionailurus viverrinus (assembly GCF_022837055.1). Lineage (NCBI taxonomy): Eukaryota > Metazoa > Chordata > Mammalia > Carnivora > Felidae > Prionailurus > Prionailurus viverrinus. Next base: position 20,410,022 of record NC_062576.1, on the reverse strand, counting down.
GGCTCCAGGCTCCGAGCCATCAGCCCAGAGCCTGACGCGGGGCTTGAACTCACGGACCGCGAGATCGTGACCTGGCTGAAGTCGGACGCTTAACCGACTGTGCCACCCAGGCGCCCCTACTCTTTCTTTTTTAATATTTATTTATTTTTGTGAGAGAGAGAGCGTGCAAGCAGGAGAGGGGCAGAGAGGGAGGAAAAATCCCAAGTGGAGCCTAACACGGGGCTCAAACTCACAAAACCGTGAGATCATGACCGGAGCCAAAACCAAGAGTCGGACGCTTAACCAACTGAGCCACCCAGGCGCCCTGAACAGACGCTTTAAGTGATCTAGTAGGAAAGGGCCAGGAGGAGCAGGAGCAGGAGCAGCAGTGACAATGACAGATGTTAGCTGTTCCCATTCGTGACAGCCGAGCTAGCCTGGCGGGAACGGACGGACGCACGTTCCCGGCGGATGGCCCCGAATGTTAACTTTGCTGCACGTGCTGCTATTTTGTTTTGCTTTTAAACAGAAAGCGAGGCACGACCATGTTTGGATTCCAGACGTGAGGTCTGAGAGAACGGTGCCCCGGCTCCGCTGCCCATCCCTCCAGCACTTCCGGAAGCATTTTCTGGTTCCGGGGAGGCCTGTGATCCTGGAAGGCGTGGCCGACCAGTGGCCGTGCATGAAGAAGTGGAGGTGGGTGGCTGTGAGGCCCGGCAGCCTCCTCGGCCCATTTCGGGACCCGGCTTCCACCTCTCTTCCTCCCCCGGGAAATGCAGCCTCGCACACGCTTCCCGACCGGTCCCGCGTGGGCTGCTGAGGTTAAACAAGATGGCGCTGCTCCAAGTTCGCGCCGGAGGTCGTAAGATCCGTGGCGTCCTCAGCTCACTTGCGCAAAGCAGGCGTTGTAGCGAGTGCTCGCGCGGCGGTGCCGCGTTAAGTCTGTTCGTGGCATTTTGCAGGAGCTGAGCAATCCCGTGGGCCTTCTCGGGGGCCTTGCGGCTTCAGAGCAGAAGCAAGAGCCTAAGACACGTCCCCTTCTCTCTCGGAGGGGCTCTCGGGCTCGTTCCCTCCTCACATCTGCATCTGGTCTCCCACCCCGGATTCATGGTTGTAAGAGCGGCTCAGGCTGCTGGGCAGTGGCCGTAATGCCTATGGGAAGGAGCAGGGGTCTGTGAGGACGGGGGGCCGGGTCACCTGTGTCTGGGGGTCCGTGGAGGGGGCGGTTCCCGCCGAGGCTGTGGGAAGAGCTCTGGTGCAGGGGTGTTTTACCGGATTGAGCACGTGCCAGGTTTGCTCCCTCTCTGTCCGCCCTGGTTCCCGTGGGACAGGTACTGTCATCGCCTCCGTTTACAAATGGGGGCCGAGGGCTTAGAGAGGTTAAGTAACGTGCTGGAGGTCCTTGGCGTTCAGGACGCAGGCCTGTCTGCGCCCCCGCTGCACTCTCTGCCATTGGCTCCAAGGAGGTTTCCCAGCTTAGACACGAGGTGAGCAGAGAGAGAACTGGGAGTTCCTGGCCGGCAGGGAGATAGAACCGCCCAGCAAGAGCCTTGGCAGGCCAGCCCCCCTGGATCTCTCTGCAAAGCTCCGTGGTGCCAGTGGGCACGTAACCCCACGTGTCTGCACCCGAGCGCCCTCGCCAGTGCGGTGGGGGTGACAGCCTGTCCCCCAGAGGTTCTGCGAAGACAAAAGGAGACCCGTGTGAAGCACACTTAGCGGAGGGCCCGGCGAGGCTCAGCGCACAGGTGATGGTGACCGTACGCGTCTGTCTCCCAGCTTGGAGTACATCCAGGACGTCGCCGGCTGCCGGACTGTCCCGGTGGAGGTTGGTTCCAGGTACACTGACGAGGAGTGGTCCCAGACGCTCATGACGGTCAACGAGTTCATCAGCAAGTACATCAGGGATGAGGTATGTCCCCGCGCCTCCTTTCCCGTGGGGCTCACCGCAGGGAGGATGCATGACATTCGGGCACTTCAGGGCAACCTTTTGAAGGCATCCGTCTCTCAGAGCCTGTGGTCAGAAGGTGGGTGGGCCAGAGCGAGGGGGGCAGGCTGCCGGGCGGGCACAACGCGACTCATTTCAAGTCTTTTATTTAATTTAATTTTGGGCGGTATGATTCGGTGGTTTTTTAGTGTATTTGTAAGGTTTTGTAGCCATCACCAGTGTCTCATTCCAGAACATTCTCATCACTCCCAAAGAAACCCAGTAGCCATGAACAGTCATTGCCCCTTCGGCCCTCCCACCCCGTCCTCAGACGGCCACTAGCCTGCTTCCTGTTTCTGTGGGTCTCCCAATTCTGGACATTTCATAGAAATGGAATCCTATCAAACGTGGGCGTCTGTGGCCACTTCCGCTCGGCAGAGTGCCGTCTGGGTTCGTCCACGCCGTGGCCCGCCGTCAGTCCCTCGTCCCTGGCTGTGCCCAGTACCCTTCCGTTGCATGGAGACCCCACGTTGCGTTCCGGCATCGGCTGACAGCCGTTCGGGTTGCACACACTTTGGCTGGCGTGGAAAACGCCGCCGTGAGCGCTCACGTACAAGTGTTCGTCTCTCCCGGGTGTGTGCCAGAGGCGGGACCGCTGGGTTCTGTGGTGACTCCGTGTTTAACCGTTCTTGAGGAACTGTCAGGCTGTTCTCAGAAGCAGTGGTGCCGTTGTACCGTCTCAGATAAGGGCAGTGGTGGCTTCCCCTTCCCACACCCAAGGCGGCCCCGGGCCCGGGCCCTGTGAGTTCTGATCTGGTTTCGTCTGGGTCCGCTGCAGCCACAGGGCCCAGGTGGTGACCGTGCTGGCTGACGGTGTCTCCCGTTGTACGCTGTTCTACATCGTAACTGTGAGCTCCCGAGGGCCCCCCAGATCTCCCCCCACCCTGCACCATCACCCTTCCTGCCCCCATTGCTTCTCTTCCCAAGTGTCCAGCCTCCTCTGCCGGCGCCTGGTACGGTTCTCCGGGGCGCAGCCTCGTCCCGCTGCGTTCACAGACCTCTTCTGTGCCCGCGTCCCCCGCCTTCCACACCCGCCCCCACTGCGTCCCTTGTCGCCCAGACGCCTGGAGAAGGGAACCGGGCACGAGAGCACACGATGCTGCTCTGCCCCTGTGCTCGCAGGAGTGAACCCCCTTTCCGGTCCCCTTTTCCGGGAAGAAGCCCCGAGCCCAGAGCGGAGCGCAGAACCGGAGGTGCGGTTTGCCAGGGGGCAGGCAGGTTGCGCTTCGGGTTGAGGCGGGAGAGCGTTAACTCCAGCACCGTCTTGCCGGCTCTGTGGCCCAGGCTGGTTGCCGAACCTCTCGATCCTCAGTGCCCTGACTGGGATTCGTTGGAGGTTGCCGATGCCTACTTCACAGGGTCGTTGGTGAGAGTTAAACGCGGCAAGCTGTAAGCGCGGCACGGTCGGTGCCCGGTTAACCGAAGTTAGTGTCTCTGGGCCACAGTATCCATGGCAGGAGAGACCACATCACATCCGGCCGTGCCCACCTCGTAGCCCTGGTCTGGCATGTTGTAGCTTCCATAGCTGTAAGGAAGACAAGGGAATGAGGGAGAGGGTTGGAAGCACAGAGGCTCTCCAGGGATTCTAGAGAAGAGCCTTCGTGTCCTTCAACACAGTTTGAGCCCCAGAGCCCGTTAGACCCAGGCTGACTTTCGCCCTGGCTGTGGAGTAGGGGGCGGGGAGGGGCAGCCTCGCGCAAGCTCTGCCCCCACTGGCCCTTCCAGAGCCCTAGACAGGAAGCCCTTCCTCCCAGGAAGCCCCTGAGCCTTGTGGAGCCCCGTGTGGAAAGCACAGATCTTTTCATCCATCTGCTGGTGGAAATTCTCACAAGATGATCATCCCCAGGGCAGGCCAGCGTGTGGGAAGCGGGCACTGACAGTTTTGCCAGGAAGACAACCTGGGATTCACTTTTGGGAAAATAACCTGGCAGAAGCAACTGGAACTTAGAATGCTCATGCCCCTTGACTCGGTTGTTCTGCTTTTGGGAGAACATAAACGTAAGGAAGGCCCAGAATGTTAGACTGTTTGTGGAAATGCCGGGAAAACACCCTGAATGTCCACCAGCAGGGGATGGTTGACTTCATAATGATCTGTCCCGTCTATGAAACATGGACCCGTCAAAAGAATGAGGCACGTATGTCTGTGCTCACCTGAAGAGATATTCGTGATGTTGTCATTAAATGAAAAATTTTCCAAAGTAATCCATATAGTGTAGTTCCATTTTTGTTTATGAAAAAGCCTCCTATAAGTGCAGCCTCTTCATTTTCAGGGAGGAAGCTGAGTCCTGGAGCAGCCCCTACAGAGGTAGCCCCCAGATCGGCGTCTCCCCCAGGCCCAGCCTGGCCCCAGAAGGAGAGCGTCCCATTCACCCCCAGGACACAGAGGGGACCAAGCAGGATAGAACCGAGGGTCCTTGCCAAGTGGCTGTCTGGGGCCGGGTGCGCCCTGGTGCCGAGAGGCCACTAACGGCAGCACCTGGAGGGTGTCCCTTACGACTAACCAGGCTTTCTGTGTCACTTCTGGTTTTTCTCTTGCGGCTCAGCCGAGGGACGTCGGGTACCTGGCTCAGCACCAGCTCTTTGACCAGGTAAGTCTGACGCCCTCTCCTCTTGTCTTTTCCACTCTCCCTTTGTCCCACCTCCCTTCCTGAGCTCTGAGCCCAGAAGGCAGGAAAGGGCCTGACAGCCTCATCACCCACCCCACTGGTGAGCAAGGAGAACCTTGTGTGGCACCTGTGTCCTCCAGCAGCGGGCGGAGAGCAGACAAAGCTGCCAGGTGGCCAGTGAGAGCCTGGGCCTGCTGACCCCAGGGCCCCAAGACCCCGGTAGGGGGAGGAGGTGGCCCCAGCGGGTGGAGCCGGAAGTCTGAGCCGGTGTGGTCACACCTGAGGAATGGGTCTTGGGGAGCCAAGTGCGGGTGGCAGGCTCTGACCCGACCCACGAAGAGCGGGTCGCTGCCTTCCTTGGTGAGGGTTCTCTGGGCGGTCCCAGCACCGTCCTTACCCAGTGTTAGCTGTCTGTTCACGAGGCCGTCGCCCCGAGCTGGGCCCGTGTGTGCCCAGCCGGGCCCGGGTTCGTCTCCTGTGGGTCCCCAGTGCTGGTTGGCCAGATCAAAGACCCTCAGGACAGACTGGTCGAAGACTGAGAATGGAGGGGGTCTCGGGCCGGCGGAGAGGAAGAGCAGGGCCCGGCCAGGCTGGAGGCAGGACATTCCAGTGACAGGCGCTCCTGCACCGAGACTCGGGCTGCACCCTGGAGCGGGCCCCAAGTGCCGGCCACGGCCGCCTGCCTCGGAGGATTCATTCAGAAGAGCAGAGCAAGAAGGTAGTGAGGGAGGCTGGGGCCCAGCGGGGAGAGCCTTGAAGGCCAGACCAAGAAATCGGACGCGGGGGCCCCTGGGAGGTTTCTGAGCAGGAGGGGTCCCAGTGAGAGGAGGTATTCCGGGGAGATCTGTCAGGAGAGCCAGGGCAGTTGTGAGGGAGAGTGCCCGGGGGTAGAGGTCCTGCACCAGCTCTTTCTCTCCTTCACCAGTCGACCCTAAGAAGGGGGCATCACAGGCTGGCCCCACCAGCCTCCCAGGAGCTGGCAGAAACGCTCTCAGCCCCCACCTGGCAGTGTGCCCCCCACACACGCCTGTCACCCAGCGCCCTGGGTGCAGGGCTCGCTCACGAAGCCACCGTGGGAACTTGGGGGCCCGCCAGCTGGGGGGAAGCGAGAAAGGATGTGCCCTGACACGGAGGGACCTTAGCTCTGGTGGGAACAGGAAGAAAGGGCCCAGAAGATTCACAGCGATTCGTGGGTGGTAAGACCGTGAGTAGTTTTCCCTTTTTTTCTCCGCAGTTTGCAAAGTGTCTATTATAATGAGGATGTATAGTCATCATCGTGAGAAAAAATAGACTTTTTTTTTTTTTTAATTTTTTTTTTCAACATTTATTTATTTTTGGGACAGAGAGAGACAGAGCATGAACGGGGGAGGGGCAGAGAGAGAGGGAGACACAGAATCGGAAACAGGCTCCAGGCTCCGAGCCATCGGCCCAGAGCCCGACGCAGGGCTCGAACTCACGGGCCGCGAGATCATGACCTGGCTGAAGTCAGACGCTTAACCGACTGCGCCACCCAGGCGCCCCAATAGACTTTGTTTTTAAACGGAGGCACAATAAGGGAACAAAGAGAAGTGGAATCCGATTGTGTTCCATACTTTCAAAACCGTCTAGTGAGGCTGGAACCATCTGAAGGCTCATCCTGGGGAGATGATTGAACAGTTTGGACAGGTGTCAGACAGGTGCCAACTGCCCGGGGCTGGACACAGGTGGCTGGGCAGGGTTGAGGGAAAAGGCGCGGTCGAGGAAAACTCGAATTGAGACCCCGGCGACTGGTGAGCTTTGGTGGGGCTCGGGCACCACGGTGCCGCTGGGCTGGGGCTGCTCTCACTGCCTGTCCCGCCGGGGGACCCGGGCCCTGTTGGGGCTGTGCCAGCCGCCAGGAGCCTGTGTGCCGGAAATGAAAGAGGCCGGAGCAGGTGGGGGCTAGGTGGGCTGGGGTCTCTTGCCCGGGTCTCCCGAATTGGGACTTGTAGACCCTGCCTCCTGTCCTCTCTTGCTTAATGAAGGAAAGGGGAGTCCAACCGTAAGGTCCCCAGAGACCTGACCTCAGTCACACCTTCCAGGGGGACCTGAGAAGCCACAGGTAAACTTGGCTCCTTGTCCTGGAGCAGCCATTTTCCATTTTACTGCAACAAGAGGAAGCAGTTTTAGAAGCAGAAGGTGGGGGTGCCAGTGGTTCAGTCCGTTGAGCCTCTGACTCTTTTGTTGTTTAATTCTTTTTTAACATTGATTTTTGAGAGACAGAGTGAGAGTGGGGGAGGGGCAGACAGAGAGGGAGACACGGGATCCGAAGCGGGCTCCAGGCTCCGAGCTGTCGGTACCGAGCCTGACGCGGGGCTCGAATTGACAAACCGTGAGATCATGACCTGAGCCACCCAGGCACCCTAAGCCCCCGACTCTTGATTTCAACTCACGTTGTGATCCCAGGGTCATGGGATCAAGCCCCGAGTTGTGCTCCACACTGAGCATGGAATCTGCTTGAGATTCTCTCTCTCTCTCTCTCTCTCTCTCTCTCTCTCTCTCTCTCTCTCTCTCTGTCCCTCCCCTCCCCCCCCCACATACTTTCAAATAAAAAAAAAAGGTTAAAAAAAAAAAAGTAGAAGGCAGAGTGTCCGATTGCTTTTAACACAAACCTTGAGGATATTTTGCCTTTTGGAGGGCCACCCGGCTCTTTATCTCGGGTCCCCAGAGACGTGTTTTTACCCCTGCCATCCAGAGTGCTGCCTGGCGGGTCCCTGCACTGCTTTCTGGGGCCTTCTCTGCCTTCACGGAGCTCAGTGGCAGAAACCTCTTGCCCAAAAACCTCTTCCTTTTCTCCCAGGGGCCCCATGTTGTAGATTTTGGCCACCATGCCAGGCCTCCCTTTAATTATCAGGTCACATCCTGGGAGCATTCCTTTCTCTTGGGGGGTCTCTGAGTCCAGTGGCTCTGATTACACCATTCGATCAACCAGTCATATTTCAGAAATCCTGATAATGTCGTCAGGGACCAGTCAGCTTGTCAGCATTCCGCAGGCCCAGGGCCTGGCACGATCCCAGCGGGAAGCGGCTGTGTGGTGTGACGGCCTGGTGGCGGAGGAGCAGGAGGTCCCCAGAGGCCTTGGGGATCTCCTCCCATCCCCCCTACCCCTCTGGCTGACAGGACAGGGGGCCCCAGAACAGTGGACACAGCAGCCTGTCTGTATTTCTTCCTAGGCTGCTGCGGGGAGAGCATTCCAGCCATTCTGAAGGACGGATGGCTTCTCAGCAGCCCGAACCTGGAGGGGCTGCTACTGAAAGAGTGGCCAAAAGCCGGCCCGCAGCTGCCCCTTTGACCCGGGAGGCGTTACTCGGGAAATACCCGAAGAAAGTAGCAGAGGGGTCCCCCTTGTCCCCCTTTAGGGACCAAACTTGAGTTTCTGTCGAATTTCCCAAAGCCTCCGAGCCGTTTGCCCCCGCGGTAGGTGATCTTCGAGGTGATCTTCCCGACCTCGGCCTCCGTGAGGCCCCCGGCCTGTCCGCACCAAGGAGCACTGCTCAAGCTCACTGCCGGCTGGGTCGGAGCCTAAACACCCTGAAGACCGGCCCGTCCCCAGTCACTGTCGCAATGATTTTATCTTGACCTCACCAGCAGCCCTGCACAGGGCCCCCTTTCCCCACACCCTCACCACCGCTGGGCCGCATCCCTGGCCCAGTCTGCTCGTTTGATTAGTGGGAAACCGTGGCATCAGTGACGTTTCATTCAGATTTCTTCCCTAACGGGAGTGAACTCTTCCTTATGTCTAATTCATTTCTGTGTGATATCTGGGTTTTGCTCTTTGATTATTGTGGGGTCACGTACTGGGGTCCTTGTTATTTTTCCTTTTTATTTTGTATGAGCTCTCTACACTAACCCTCATTTACCACACTTCAAAAGTTTCCCACGTCAGTGGTCTTCATGTCAACGTATTTAAAATGTATGTCTTGTGATTGCTTTATCATTAGTCAATTTTGGAAAATCTTCCTCTGCGGAGATGTGATAAATCCTCAACCCCATTTTCTTTTTTGTTTTTCTTTAACTTGATTTTCAAAAAGAGTGCATTCTTTAGAAAATTACAAGTCGGTTGGCTTGTTTATGTACTTATTATTTTAATGTTTTTATTATTTTTTGAGAGAGCATGCATGCACGTGTGAGGGGCGGAGAGAGAGGGAGACAGAATCTGAAGCAGGCTCCAGCCTCCGCACTGTTAAGCGCAGAGCCCCGATGGAAGGTTCAACTCGTGAACCAGGAGATCATGACCTGAGCCAAAGTCGGATGCTTAACCGACTGAGCCACGAGACACCCCTATTTTTTTTTAATGTTTGTTTATTTTGAGAGAGAGAGAGAGAGAGAGAGAGAGAGAGAGAGAGAATCCCAAGCAGGCTGCACGCTATCAGCACAGAGCCTGATGTGGGGCTCGAACCCATGAACCCGTGAGATCATGACCTGAGCCAGAATCAAGGGTCGGACGCTTAACTGACTGAGCCACCCAGGCGCCCCAAGCTGGGTTAAGTGCAGAGCAGTGCTATCACGCTTTTCAAACAGAAAACGAAGATGCCTATGACAGGAACAAATCTGAAAATAAAATGATAACTCTTCCCTAATTAAGCTATCTATTAATTTTTTTAGTTGGTTTTTAAGTCCCCGTCCCATGAAACGTGGACACAGGCGTGTTAGCGCCGAACCAGGCAGTGTGCGTTTGGCCCGTCGACTTCTGGGCCCGTGTGTCCCCGGCCGGACTCGGCCTCCCACGTCTGCTCTGACACCCACAGATCCCGGAGCTGAAGCGGGACATCAGCATCCCCGACTACTGTTGCCTGGGCGATGGGGACGAAGAAGAGATCACCATTAATGCCTGGTTTGGTCCCCAAGGAACCGTCTCTCCTCTCCATCAGGACCCTCAGCAGAACTTCCTGGTCCAGGTTAGAGTCGCTCCAGAGCATTGGCTTTCTGCCTCCTCCCGGCCCTGCCTTGCACGGGCTGGCCACGTTATGGGTGTCTAAACGCCCAGAGAGGGATGTGGCAAAAATGAACCGGAGAGATGGCACCAGGCCCCCCGTGGGACCCTCTCTCCGGATGGGGCTGTTTCCACATGCGGTTCCCTGACCAGGAAGGACCCTCTGGGGTCCTGGCCGTGTCACCTGGGCAGAGCAGGGCTGGGCGTCATCTCGGGAGGGATCGAGTGCCTTCCCCCTGCCTGCCCTCCGACAGAACCAGGGTGGTCCCCTGCGAGCACTTCTGTCCACGTGAGAGGCTTCCCGGCCACTGGATGGTGTGTCTGGAGACCCAGACAGAGGAGCATGTGTGTTTCTTGCCAAAGGAGAGGCATCTGTTGTGGAACCACCTGATTTTTTCTAGGCGGGTAGGTTTAACAAATGAGAACATTCTCCCGGCCCAGAGGCTCTGCCCGGAGATGCTAGAGAGGCTGGGATCCGGGGCCCAGAAGCCGGACTGCTTGGCATCCACGCCAGCCCTGTCACTTGTCAGCTGGGCGAACCTGGGCCACTTGGCTTGCCTCTCTGTGCCTCAGTTTCCCTACCTGTGACATGGGGTGACGCTGAACCGCCGTGGAGGGTTGTGGGGAATTCAACAAGAGAACACACCTGGAGCAGCTGGAGGGTGGCTGCCACGGGCCGGTGCTTAGTTATCGTCGGCTACGGTCACGGAGTTACTGATTCGTGATCTGTTTGGAGGCTCAACGTATGCCTGGCCTGGAGTGTGCGTGGGAGGGCTGGGGCATTCTGGGCGCAGGGAACAGCGCGTGGAAAGGCATGGAGAGGTTTGGGAGGCTGGGGGGTTCAGGGACCTGTGGTCAGTGGGGGCGGCAGCTGACTGACGAGGCACTGTCTCGCAGGTGACGGGGAGGAAGTACATCCGGCTGTATTCGCCGCAGGAGTCAGAGGCTTTATATCCACACGACACACATCTTCTTCACAACACGAGCCAGGTGGGTACGCAGGGAACCCGGGTGATGCTGCAGCTTCCCCCCCTCCCCGCCCTGTCTCTGGAGACCTGGCAAGTGTTTTCTTCAGGTTGACGTGGAGAACCCCGACTTGGAGAAGTTCCCCAAGTTTGCCGAGGCCCCGTTCCTGTCCTGCATCCTGTCTCCCGGAGAGATTCTGTTCATCCCGGTTAAATACTGGCATTACGTGCGGGCTCTGGACTTGAGCTTCTCCGTCAGCTTCTGGTGGTCGTAGCCAGGGCAGAAGGGTCTGAGTTGCCAACGGCAGTCACGGATTCACGAGTTCCCTGTCCCACGCCCGGCCTGGGGCTGGGTCCCGGCATCTAGAGAGAAGCCAGACCCGCCTGTGCCAAAGCCCTCGCCGGGCGCCGGGCTGTGTGCTAGGCGGACGCAGGGCCCGGCAAGGCGCACGTTCCGGCCAGGGATGCGCGGCAGAGGCCGGCGGGCGGGACCCCAGAAGGATGCTCTGCATGGAGACCGTGGGCCTCCTAAAGCCGGATGCGGTTGGGACGCGGGCAGGCAGTGTGGGCAGCGGTAGAGGGTGGGCTCTGAGGTCGGCTACCTGGATTCCAACCCAGCCCCGTGGCTTAACTGCGGCGTCAGATTTGGGGTGGAAACCTCGTGGGTGGGTCTCCATCTGGGAAACGGCAGCCCGAGCCCCCACCACAGAGAATTCCAGGGTCAGTGCTGGCACAGGGCCCCTGCGGGTCCGTGAACGCTCGCTGCTAATAATCACTAGGATCGCCACCTACTTGTTCGTCATGACTGCGCCACGGCCCACGGACTGGAGAGGCGGTGCAGGTCACAGGGGAGGGTCCTCATCGGCTGGCTCAGCTCAGACGGGTTTCGGTTGTCGTCACGGAGGCCTGACCTGCCTGCAGGGAGGTGCCTGCCTCTCCTAGCCTGCCGAATTTTCAACGCGCACCCTCCCGGTAGACAGTTCCCCAGTCGAGAAACAGCCATCTGCGGCCCCCGGCGGCCCCCCTCCTGCCCCTCGGTCTCATTCGTTCCTGTCCCGCAGACAGCCTTCCGCCCGGGGGGCCAGCTCCGTGTCCGTGCAGCGCCAGGGCCCTCAGGCTCAGAGGCCCCAGGGAAGATTCGGGCGGGCCTGGGACCCACGAGTTCCTGGAGCCGGAGCCTGGCCGCCCGGGTTGGGGCTAACACACACCGCAGGTGACCGAGAGGGACAGGGAAGCGTCGGTGGGCAGCCGGAACGCTAGCCGCTCGCGTCCTCTGCCACCAGGCCAGGGCATCGGAGCCTCATCACGTAGGTCCAGGGGCTCAAGTCGAGCGGGACCCCGTCAGGATATGCACGGAGCGGGGGAGGCGTTGGCGGGCAGGGGGTCGGGCACACGCTGACTCCTGCAGGAGGGGGTGTGCGGTCGGGGTGCAGCACTGGGCACGGTGGGCAGAGGCGAAGACGAGCTATTTAGGAAGTGAAATCGAGGGTTCTGTGGGGACTGCTTGCTCCCCTGTCTGGCGTTAACAGTTATTTGCCAAATTCTGCAGATGAATTAATACCAAATGGCAAAGGTATCGAGGCATAAACTAGGGCTGCCACCGTGTCTGGCTCACTGGCTGTCCGTGAGGAACGGTGGGGGCTTGACCGCGTCACGGACACCCCTCCCCACCCGAAGGGCGGCCGTGTGGCTCCAGCGCCTTACCCATGACGGCCGGCCAGCCGGCCCCCCGCTTCTGCTCCAAGCCGCTGTTGACGAGCAGAGGCCCGTCTGTAACGTAGGGATTCTGAAGTTAGGGACGAGGATTTGGGCGTTAAAACACGGTACGGACGCCCGGCCACCCACAGCGGACGTCCCTTGTTTGGTGGCAAGACAGCAAAAGATAAAACCTTCGTGTGCTCTCCGGGCAAGGCTCCCGGGCTGCCGGCAGCACCAGCCAGGCTAGCAGAGGGCTGCTTCAGTCCCGAGGAACATGGGCGAAGGTCCACTGGGAATAAGAGTGCTCGCCTGCTGCTGGCACCACCGAGGAGGGGCAGGCACGAGGCCGCGTCACCCACCCATCCACCCGAGTCCCACACAGGCACGCATGGTCTCCGGCCGGATGGGGCCCGCCCTGGTGGTCACGAGGGCCTGGGGGTCCGGAGAGGAGGGCGACGGTGCAGGTAGTGACGAGTGCCACGAAGGAAACAGAACAGGGTGACGGGGACACGATTTACCGTAGACATGTGAATAAGCCAGAATGAGCGGGACACCCAAACTGGCAGTGAGGTTTGAGGGGGACCTCCCCGCAGCAGGTGCAGCAGCCCTGGGGCAGGAAGGCCCAGCCCTTGGGGGAGAGGAAGGAGCCGTGCAGGCGGAGCAGAGAGAACTGGGTGGCCGGAGGGGGCCCGGTGCAGCCAGCACTGGGACGGACGAGGGCGCCGGGCCAGGGAGACAGGTCTGCGTGCTGTTGTGTGACAAGGGCCGGAAGGGGAGGCCCCAGGAAGCGGGACAGCCGTGAGCGTCACCGGTCCAGTGACCGAGCGAGCGGTGTCAGCAGGGAGCCGAGCGAAGACGGGCTGTGCAGGGAGGCGGGCAACGGCCCGATGTCCAAAACCTGGAGCATCAGGCAGGGTCTCGAGAATTGCACTTGAGGGTTTTGGTAGGAGTCTTCGGGAAGTTCACGTTGGAATCAATGCAGGGGAGACCAGAAGCTGGGGGGGGGGGGGGGGGGGGAATGTCCCCAGGGACCAGGTGCTCAGGGCTTCCTGACAGCTGGGACTTGTCTGCACCTGTGTGCGATGACCCTGCCCTTCCTCGAGGGCCAAAGCACCTGGCCAGGCAGGCAGGCAGCGGGCTGTCCCAACTGCCCAGCCCTTCCAGGCCCCCGGTTCCAAGGTCGGTCTTTTCTCCGCTGGTTTTCCTGCCTTCCGGTCATCTCCACAAGCTTCCTCCTACGTCCCAAGAAATACCTTCTCTGAGTAAGTCGGTGGGGATGCTCTCCGTTACCTGCCTGACGCTCCCGAACCCCCCAGGCGGGCTCTCAGTTAAGGGGGGGCCCAGGAAGGGCCACGACGTGAAGCTTCCTCCGGGGGCGCAAGACCCACACAACCAGAGACTCAGGCCGCAGCCACGACTCCTTAGCAACTTTTATTCCAGACCTGCTAACGAGCGAGCGAACACAAAGCAGCAAGGGGACTCGGTGGGACGGGAGACGCTGACGCTTCTCTTCCGAACAGGGCCCGCCAGCTAGTGCTGCCTGGACCGCGAGGGCTTTTTGTTCGCCTTGGAGGTCCCGGCCTCCTGCTCCTTGTCGGGGTTGAAGACTTCTGTACACGGAAGAGGCCGGAAGATACCGTGAGCGGCAGGGCAGGTGGCGGCCTCGGCCCGCCCTGCTGACCCGGCACCACGGCCGGCAAGGGATGGGCACTGCCTTCACCTCCCACCCGCACGCAGCTGCCGGGGGCGGGGCCGGGGGTGGGGGTGTCTCGTCTAGACCAGACCCTCATGGGCCTCATGAGCCTCATGGGCCTCATGGGCCTCATGAGCCTCCTGAGCCAGGGGGTTTCCGCTGCGTTCTGAGGGCCCCTGCAAGCGTGTGCGAACACAGGCGTCTGCTTACTGCGGGAGCGGCTTGCCCTGGAGGGCCGGGGACCCGCGGACAGACCCACACAGGCGGAGCCCTCACCTGAGGGCTCCCCGTCCCCGGATGTCCCCGCCCTGCCCCCGAGTGCCTGAGGGACGCGAACCTGGTATCTCGTGGGGCCAGTAGTCGTTACAGTGGGGGCAGCGCGGCTCCGGGGCGGACTGGAAATACTTGGCGACGCACGGCAGGTGCATCCTGATGCCGCAGGTCTCGCAGCTTTGCCCCTGAAACCAGAAGGGCGAGGACTGAGCGGCCGCGCGCGCGCCTCCACGGACACACGCGCGCGCCTCCACGGGCACACGCGCCTCCGGCGATCAGCGGGCAGGACGGCCGGCAGGCTCCGGAGTGTGGTCTTTCGGGCCACAGACGGGTGACGATGACCCCAAGGCCCTCAGCGCGAGGGCTTCTAGGAACTTTTATTAGAGAGTCCCACGCACACACGCACGCAGGCAGAGGGCGCTCAGGATGCTACAGGCCGGAGCGCAGCGGCACGGCCAGGCCGCCTCAGAAACTCGGGGTCCCGGTGTACGCGGCCCTCACGCCTCCGGCTTTTTGGACGTGGGTCGGAGGCTTTACGAAAGCACGTGGGGGGAGGGGGGGCGCCCGGGTGGCTCAGTCGGTTAGGTGACCGCCTCTTGGTTTCAGCTCAGGGCTCGAGCTCACGGTTCGTGGGTTCAAGCCCCACGTCGGGCTCTGTGCCCACGGCCTGGAGCCTGCTTGGGATTCTCGCTCTCCCTACCTCTCTGCCCCTCCGCCTTGCATCTCTCTCGCTCTCGAAGAAATGAAACTATAAAACTTAAAAAAAAAAGCAACCGTGTACTCTGTTCCAGAAATTCCGGCCCAGGGAAATAATCACCAAGCGGCCCAGGGTACAGGTGCACAGAGGCTCACGGGAACGGAGCTGACGACCATGGGGGGGGGGGGGGGGGGGGAGCCCCGAACGTGCCCCGCCAGGCGGGCAGCGCGACACAGAACAGTGCCCGATGCGGCGGACGCCGGCCACGCCACTGCCAGGCCACGCAGGCTACGCCAGGCTCCTGAGAGCCCTTCCGGGGGAAAACAAAATCAAGCGCGCCCCGGGACTGGACCCGGGGGACCCGGGGCGAGAGGAGGCAAGGTGGGTGCTGTCGTGGTGGCCCCAGACCCTTCGGATGCCTGGGTGTGCTCGTGCGGGGGCGGGGCCCGCGGGTACCTGGATGAGGAGGCCGTGGCAGATGTTGCAGGTCTTCACGGCGTCGGGGTACGTCTCCCGGATGTACTGCTCCATCTCGAGGATGGCCCGGCTGTGCAGCGTGAACTCCCCTTCTTTCTGCAGGCACGGCGGGGGGCGGTGAGCTCTCGAGCCCCTTCCCCTCCCGGCGGTCCCGCAGCCCCGCGGGTCCGGCGAGCTCACGGGGCCGGGTGCCCCTCGCACGGCCGGCGTCCGCCTGCCCCGCCGACGGCTGTCCGCGCCGGCCCCTCGGCAGAGCCTCACGCGTGTAAGGACTTGGGCCAAGACCCAAAAGGGACCCGAGGAGGGTTCCCCGAACCCGTGCCTCAACGGGCGTGGATCCCGAGTCCGCGGGTGGCCCCCTCCCACGGTGAGGACACGGGCGGAGAGGGGAGGGAGGCAGTCTCCCCACGGGGCGAACTCGGCACCACCCCTGCCCGTGCTCTCCCCCCCCCCCCCCTTTTCCCCCACACAGCCTGTAGCTCCCGTAGTTCCCTCAGCTGGGGCAAAGCAGTTCTGCAACCCCCTTTCCTTTCCATCTGTAACTTGCCCACAGGGAGCTGCCTGACCAGCTCCCTCCCCAGACTGTGGGCCCGTGACTGCCACACCAGGCCCGGTTCTGCTCTTGTGGGGACGCGCTCCTGTGCCCTGCACCTTGGGGCTAGGTGCTTGGTGGTCCTGTGATAAGCCTCTGAGGGAAGACGAAGTCGACCCTGCGTGGGGACCACGGAGGATTGCTCTGGGCCCCAGTGAAAAGTTCGAGTTCACAGTCGGGCCCAAGACACGTTTACTCAACATCTACCCGGCGCCTGAAACCATGCCCGGTGCTTATTGTTCCTGACCCTACTGGCCTGGGGGGGCGTCACAGGGAGGGGCAGGGGCAGGTGAGGTGCCCCGCCCACCCCACCCAAAAGACCAAGACTCCCGAGATCTCCCAGGCCTCGCCTCACCACTACAATCTGAGCTCAGGCCTCGCATCCGGCCGGTCCCTGCGACATGTGGACGCTGGCTGTCAGCACACCCACGCTTCGAGGATCCATGGTTTAGCTGGGCCACCTCAGGACCTTCCCCAGAGCCCCGACCACCCGCCTCCGGCCCCTGCCATCGCGACACGGTAAGTCGCGGGGCCAAAGCAGGTGCAGGGGGGCTACTGGAACGGCTCGGGGTGGAACACCAGGTGACTCCAGCGTGTTTCTTCACGAAGGTCAATTACCGTCTCCTCTTCGTCTGAGGAGCGAGCATTTCTTGGTATAGTTTTTGGCAAGTTTTACGTAAATTCTGTCCCTCTGGCACGTCCCTTACCTATGTGGCCATCCCCTCAGCAAGAGTTTACAGCGCGCCTACAGGTGCAACAAGGCACAGTGAACAAGTCGAGGATGCCAGCCTCTGTCCTTAAACACTTGTGCGGTCTGACCCAGCTCAGCCAGTTATCACCCGAGCCGCTCGAGAATGTTCCGTACTGCCAGACGCCCCCAAGGGGAAGGAAACCCGTGACAAAGCAATCGGTAGGGAGCTGCAGTCACCCAGACGAGGGCCGGGTGCAGGACGCCAGCCAGACCACGGAGCTGCGGTTTGTTCAGCTAAAACCAAAGCAGAGGGGCTCTCCGTCTCCGCGGGGCAGCGGGGGACGCGTGGCCATGGCACCGGCACGCCCGCCCTGGCGCCCCTGTCCGCAGCTCTGTGGCCCGTCCGGCCTCCCCTCCGGTCAGGAAAGCACCTCGGGAGCCGAGCACTTGTGCACTCAGTAATCGGCGGCACTCGGTACAGGACGGCCGCCCCGTCAGAGGGCAACGGCCCAGAGCGCCGCAGCTTTGGCCACTGGAGGCGGGCCCTCCCTGGAAAGGAACCATCGCGTCGGCCACGAGCAGTGGTCCCCGGCCACGGTCTGGCCGCCGAGCGAGGAAGCCGAAGGCTGACCCGAGCGCATCGTGCACGGGCACAGGCCGCGGCGAGCGAGAGCCGCGTCCGTCTGGCTCGGGTTTCCGGGCGAAGGTCTCGCCTTGTGTGGGAAAGCACGGAGACGTCTGCCCCGCTCCGGTCAGCAGAAGCGGACGTGGGGGGGGTCTCGAACCGCGAGCGTGCAGGGAGGTCTGGTCCCTTCCCGGGCGCCGCGGCTCCTCTCCGGCAGTTCACCCACACGTCCTCCCTGCTCCGGCGGGCCACCGGCTCCCTGAGAGGACTCGAGGGCGCTAGCCCCGAATAACGAACACCGACGATAACAACCACCGATAACCTTGACGGTGGCAGCAGCTGCCCTGGGACCCCGGCACCAGGCTCTGGCCATCTGCCGTCCCATCCCCGCCCCGAGGGGACACTCCTCCTCCCCTCCTACAGGAGAGGGGCTCCAGGCCACCTCACCGGGTCCCAGGCCCAACGCCAGAGCGGCGCCCTCACCCACGGTGCACACGGACCCGCCTCTGCGGACCGGGGGCTTGAGCCCGGGGGGCGCGTGCTCTGCGCTTCCGGCCGGGCCTCCTGGACACGTGACGTGAGTGAGCAGGAGGCCCCGAGCCGTTCTCGCACCCTCACGGCCGGCGTTAAGGCAGACGAGGGGCCCGAGAGGGCCCGGCTCAGCGGACCACCGGATACGATACGGTTCGGGGGGAGAATTTGCTATCCGGTCTGAACGGCGAGCCAGGCTGGGGAAGCCGCTGGACACCGTACCTCGATCAGCCATTTGTTTTGTACAAACTTCTGCAGCACCTGCTCTGCTTCCTTCTTCCTCATCTTCTTGCCTTTAAGTTGATCGACCAGGTTCAAAATATTTGTGGAGGACGCAAAGCCAGTCTCCGAATCAATAATCAGTTCCAACTGGAAGAAACAGCAGGTACCACGTTCATCTATTAAATCGGCAAAAACAACGTTTAAGCAATAACACCGATCCTGGCAGGGGCGCCGCGAAACTACCCATCACGGGCAGAGCTGAGCCCTGGAACAATCCTTCTGGAAGACAGTTTAGTAGCGAACATCAGCAGCCGTGACCACGGTCAGTCCCTCTGTCTCAACGGTCACCCTGTGACACCATGCCAGATGGATGACCCTCAGGCCCCCCGATCCGGAATCGGCCCCCTTGCCCCCACCTCCCCGAAGGCAGAGAAGCCGAGGGATGAACGAGTGGATGACGAGGCGGCACCCGTCTACTCAAACGCGGGCAGGAGAGCGGGGGCCGAGGGGCTGGCTGGAGGCAGGGAGGGCGGGAAAGCAAAGCCCGGGCGAGCCAGGGCGCAGGCCCACTCGGGAGCCGCAGAGACGCCCGGAGCCCGGGCCAGGAGGGGCTGCCGGGCACCGCCCCCGAGACTGCTCACGGCAGGGCGGGGCCACCAGGAAGGCCGGCTTTCCGCACGCGCAGGAGCGTCTGCGGTCACAGCCGGGTCCTCGACCTCGGCTGCCGACTGCCGTCAGAGGAGGCTCGAAAGAGAGGATTCTAGGACCCGTCACCGGAGACCCGGATCCGCCAGATGTGGACGAGACCGGATGTCTCGACGCTCCTACCTCCCGGTTCCTGGAACGCGGCCCGGGCTGAGAAGCACCGCCTTGACCCGGCGCTCGGCCGGGTGAGTGACAAGGGGGCTGAGGGAAGAGCCCTGAAGCCGGGGAGGCAGAGCAGTGCCTCTCCGATGCGGACGGGAAGGGTTCCACGGGATGCCCTTGTTAACACGGACGGCCGCGGGCCGCGGTCCGGGCAGGGACCGGGATCCGGCCTTGCCAGCGAGCTCCCTGGCGCCTCGGCCGCCGCCGCCGGGGGCTGGGCGGTGCGGCGAGCACCAGGCGGGAACGCCGGTCCGCCTGCCTGCACCACACACCCAGACGCCCGGTGCTCCACCGACCGGGGTTCACATCTGGACAAGCTCCCTCCCAGGCAGCCACGGCGCCCTCCCGAGCCGGCGCCCTGAGGCGATGCGCTGGCCAGGGACCCCGCAGATGGCCATCTGGGGCCGCAGCGGTGACCCTCTACGATGGCAGTTTCCGTTTCTAACGCTGAAGACGTCAAGTTTCCCGTCGCAAGCCCGGCCAATGAACAACCATACTGTACTCACAGCCTTTCTAAACAGATCCAGCTCGTTCTCTGCAAAATCCGAGGCCATTTTGGAAACCGGAGTCGTTGCAAGATTCACCTAGAAGACAGGTCAGCGTGACGGTCAGGCGGCGCCCTTCACTGGCCGCCTCGCCCAGCCCCCTCCTCTGTCCAGTCCCTGAGCGCCGGGGTGCGGGCACTGTCGGCCACAGGGCCCGGATTTGGGACCAGACGCATGTTACAGACTTGGGTGTCCAGCTCGGAATCCCCGACTCTCGGAGATTTCCAGAGGCGGTGCGGGAGCTTCCGAAATCAGGCACATTTGGGGAACTCATCTTCACGCTTAACGGAGCTTCAAATGCAAAAGGTGCCGCGAAGCCCGCGGCGTTTCCGCAGTTACTCAGCTCCACGACCCTTCTCCCCTGGAACAGTGTGGAACCCCTGGCCACATCTCCTCCAATGGTCTAAGGTGCTCAGTTCTGCCCCACCTGTGCTTCCCCTTGCTCTCTGGCGGGGGGCTTCCTGGAACCCGAATGGCTCAGTCCCCAGGCCCCCCGCCCCCCCCCCCCCCCAGTTTCTCTTCTCACAGCCTCTGTGTCTTATTCCAAATGAGAAACCGCTTTCCTCCTTTAATCCTAGTATTCCATACATTTGAGATGACTTCTTACGTCCAACTGTCGACAGACAAAGCCAAACGCGTGCTGCAGTGTCCCAGGCAGGGGCAGGGAGGTGAGCACTGAGGTGACAGCCCCCGGCCCTGATCACTGCAGAGGATTCGTACAGTGGCACCAGTGACCCGGAACCGGGCTGGAGGGGGAGGCGGGGCCAGGCTGTGTCAGTGTCCCCGGCTCCAGGGCTGCCGAGCTGCCGGGGCAGGGGCACCTCCACTCCCGCAATTCCTCACGGGAGCCACGAGAGGGCGCCGGCGTGCACTCACCAGCGCGTAAACGGGTCTCCCGTCGTCCTCCGTGGCCCCTTTCTTAATCTCAATATACAACGACTCCAAGACGCTGTTAATGTTGTTGATGAAGTCCTCCAGCTCCTCCACGGCGGCAGTGCCTGGAGAGAAACGGGATGGCGTCAAGAAAGTGTAGCCATCTTAACCACTCCGTCAACCCCAGCGCAGGCCAGCCAAGCCAGAGGCAGGCGAGGGCCCAGCCCGCTTGGGTGGATGCCAGTCTGTGTGGCCCCTTCCTCCCTGAGTGTGCAGACGGGGAGGGCGCTGTGCGTAGGAAGGGCCGGGAAACGGCGTCCGAGCCTGCCGCGCTCTCCCTGTCCTCGCTGGGAGCCCCCGGCCTGCCGCCCCCTATTCCCTGCTCCGCGCCCCTCCCCACGCGGAGCCTGTGCCCGCACGGCCTCACGTGTGCCGGGTCCGTCTCTATCCCATCTTCCCTTTATCCGCCATCCAGACGCGTACCGAACGCTCCCATGCCAGGCCCCAAGTGCCGGGCCCGGGGACAGCGGGCGGCAGTGAAGACCCACGACAAGCAGGGCGAGAGCAGCAGCTCACACTGAGCACCACCCCTGGCCCCCAGTGAGAGGCTGTGCTGGGTGCTTGTCACAGTCGTGAGTCCATCCTGCCAGCTGCCCTCGGAGGCAGGTGCTAGCGCCCTCCCCTAACTCGGTGACCAGGCCAAGGGGTAGAGGAGGGCGGGCTCACTGGCTCCGGCCCCTTCCCGGCTCCGTGTGCTGTCCCGCCTCCACGCTGCCCAGTCCCCCCGCCCGGGGCCACCAGCCCACGGAGGAGGTGTAGGGACAGAGCCCGGGGCTGCAGTGAGTGGAGGGAAGAGGCCTGGGGTCCACCAGGCTGCAGGGGCGGCGGGAGCCCTGGCGCAGGGCCCCGGAGACCAGGGCAACGTGTCACCTTCCCCTGCGGGCCCCAGGCAGCCCTTCAGAGTGGGAAGGAGAGAAAGGACGTAGTCGGCTTTGCGTCTTGGAGTTACCCTTTTGTGTACTGTGATCCTTTTTCTAAACAAGAAGTATTTACTACTGTTTTCATTTATTAAAGTAACTCCAACAGATTTATGAGAAGGAGCCATCATAAAAACCGACAATATGATACCACTTACCTTAGGAACGACAATGAAACCAATGAAACAACACTGCAGGAGAAAGGCCTGGAAAGACACCCACTAGGCTGATGACTAAAGCCACCGTCAGGAGGGAGACACAGAGGAGGGGACCACATCCCAAGGCACTTGAGCTTTACCTGTATCAGGCTTCCTACAGAGAGAGAGATTTCTAAGCCCATGGTTAAAGCTGACAAAATAGCAGGTCACGCTGGTGGCAGTGAAGGTCACAGCCACGTGGGCCACATAAAGGAGACCGTTCTGACACAGGTACGGGGGGACACTGGGGGGCCCACGGAAGCTAATGACAAAGACCATGACACAACATTAATATGCAAATCTCAGCAGGCCTCAAAGCTTCCTTTTTAAGCAGACGTGTTTAAATAACAAGTCAGTATTGTTACTGATACTGGGCGGTACAGTATCCACAGGTGGTACGGGGACACGAACTGTGAGGACAGCGGGACAATAGAATTTGGTCGCAGCTGCTGGAAAGCCTGTGATCAGAGGCTGGACAGCGTTTCCTCCCTCCGGGCCTTTGCTCACCCCCTCCTTTCTGGAAGGCCTCTTCCTCCTCACCCCCCGTTTCTGCCTACTCTGACGGAAGCCAGCTCAAACAGGACTTTTTTCCACGAAATGTCCTCTGCGGCCCCCGGTGCACAGTGGCCTCGCCTCTCTTCCTCTTCCACACCAAGCGTGAGGGCCTAGAAGCCCTTTCTGCCACAGAGCCCCGCCCCCCGCCTGCCCGCCCAGGAGCCTGGCTGCGTGGTGACCAGGCACTCGGGAGCCACCCCTCACCGACAGGGCAAGTGACAGGGCTCTTCCCCGGGCAGGAGCCACTCGGTCCACCCAATATGACACAATGGCAAGTCCCACCTCCCTCTGAAAGTGACACTGCACATTTTCCACTGGAAAGGCCACTCCTGGGTGTCGTTCAGAAAAAATGTACCCTGTGGGCAGATCACAAACACTCCAATACGTCGGAGTTTCCAGATACCCTGTGTGCGTGGAGGGTATGAACCGCTCGGCCCTTCCCCCTCTCCCACCCTCCTGTGCCGTGCTGTCCAGCCTCAGTTTTCAGAACCGTGAACGTTTTCACTGGATTTTCACTTAACAACAACACCAACAACAACCACTTCCTACTGCCGTGCTCACTGCAGAAACCAACCACCTGCTCCACGGCTCACATTCTCTCCCCTCTTACCCTCCCTGACCACACGGCTTCCTATGTCAAGGCCACGTCCGTGTCCCTGTCTGCTGCTGACGCTGTGCGTGTTTCTCGGGCCCTGTGCCATGCTGTCTCCCTCTTGATCATCCCCTAAGAATAAACTTCTCGTGTTCAGTAACACCGCTCCTGGATTTGAGTTTTAGGGGACAAGTCCTGCCTTACCTTTCTGGGGGACCCCAGCTGAGTCCCCCCCTTTCTCTCATCACCCCCTGCACCTCACCTCCAGCTTCACATGTGTCTAGAACACACCCC
Organism: Prionailurus viverrinus; assembly: GCF_022837055.1. NCBI lineage: Eukaryota > Metazoa > Chordata > Mammalia > Carnivora > Felidae > Prionailurus > Prionailurus viverrinus. The sequence goes on along the minus strand of NC_062576.1, from coordinate 20,387,138 downwards.
CCAAACCCTCTGTATAGCGCCAGCCCTCACTCCACCCGCCCCCCCCGCCCCCTCCCCCCCCCCCCACTGCCCCCGGGTCCCGGTCATGTCCCCTCCCATCCCCTCCCGTGCAGGCCTCCTCAAGCACTGCCTTCCCTGATCCCTTGGCTCCAGCTACAATCTGCCCACCCCAGATTTGGTAACTACCAGAGTCACCTGGTAATTTTCAGCTGCCAACAGCAATTTCCACCCCTAACCAGACCCTAGCTTTTTTTTTTTTGTTTTTTTAACTGTCTTTCCCCTCTATGTGTGATTTTGGAAGGAGAATAATTCCAGGAACCCACATCCAGAGAAGCAGGAGGCAGGAAGATGAGGGGGCCAGATCGGAGGTCAGCCAGGTGTGGGCCAGTCTAGGAAGCAACAAGAGGAGGGCCACCGGGGGGCTCCAGCTCAGCCCCGAGAGGGAGGAAGCACAGAGAAGCGAGGAAGGCTTTGGCCGTAAGGTCGTCCTGTGTCCTCGTGCCCCTGGGGTCCTGCCCATTCCCCAGCCTGGCCCCCAGCTGTCAACCAGTCTTTGTGTGTCCCTTTCCCACCAGCCTCCCAACACGGTTCTTTTAAAGTTGGCCAGAACCGGGATCGATCACTTGCTGCCAAGATCCCTGACATGCACGTCAAGGGTGCCCACCAGACGGGAGCCTCTGGACCTCGGGTCTTATGGTGAGCTGTTCTCACTGCTGTGCCCCCACTCCCCGCCCTATCCCCAAGGCCCCTGTGGAGCAGCTATGTTCTGTAGACCCGTGCGAACACGCTGGGCCAAAGGACTGTCAAAGGGTCCCTTTGGCCCTGGAGCCTGAGTCCAGGGTCATGATAAAGGGCATGAGATAAAAGACAAAACCACACACTTCTTGGTTCTACGACTGACGGGCTTCAGAAAATTCATAACATCAGTCCTCCCTTCAGGATCCCGAGCCAACTGAGAAAAGAGGCAGGCTCGAGCTAAGTTTCCAAGTCACTGCCTTTGCAGGTTGAGCTGAGTCAGAGCCTGGGTCCCTCAACACCACCGACCCGCCATCAGCACCACGGGACGACCAGCTCCAAGAAGTGAGGAGCCCGGCCCTGGCCCCACCCTGCTGTCTCCTCTGGGAGCGGGAGACACCCGAACCAGGATGCTCGGCACCACGTCTGAACCGAGCAAAGGTCTATGGATCTTACGTCACCCCCCGCCCCGGGTCCTCTCTACGTGGGAGCAGGCTGTACCAGGGCCTCCCCCGTGGGCTACGGCAAAACTGGGCCGCACACGGCGAGCCTACGCTTGTGTGGCTGGAATTCACCTTAATGCGTGCTGGGCGCCACTCAGGAGCCTGCTCCCTTCAGCACGGTGAGAACAGACCCATAATGTGAGCCGTTAGTATCATCTGTCTCTACAAGAGGCTTGGGGAGGGTTCAGTCACGTACCCAGAGTTCCCACGGCTTAGATAGGGCACCCGGGCCTGCCCGACACCACTTCCCAAGCTCCTGGGCATGAAGCCACAGGGCCCCTGGAGAGCAGAGCGAGTGTTCTCTGGGAACACACGCTCTGCCATGTTGCGGGGTTGACAGCCCAAGGCCCAGGAAGAGGACAGAACAGCTCCTTCTTTAGCAGGAAATGCCCTTCCGATGGGACAATTTATAAAAGGGGACTCAGGTACGCCTGGGTGGCTCAGTCAATTAAGCATCCGACTCTTAATTTCGACTCAGGTCGCGATCTCGAAGTTCCATGAACTCGAGCCCCGCGTCGGGCTCCGCGCTGACAGCGCGGAACCCGCTTGGGATTCTCTCTCTCTCCCTGCCCCTCCCCTGCTTGCACTGTCTCTGCCTCTCAAAATAGACTAATAAACTTAAAACACAGGCGGGGGTGGGGGGACTCAGGGCAGTCCACAGGCTGGGGCAGCACCAACCAAAGAGGACACCATCCCTCTGACAAGCGAGGCTGCTTCACTCGGAGGCTGTTTTCCTCTGACCACTTCTATATATACTATTTCCTTTTCTTTCAAAATTCAGTTTTAGTTTAACCAACAAACCCCTGCCTGCTAAGCTGGGTCCTTGTTTCCCAGCAGGCTACTGGAACCCAGGGCACACCACACGCTTGGGCGGCGGGCGGGCGAGCGGGCGGTCAGGAAGTCTGCTGCCCTAACTTCTGAGCCACAAACAGTTTTGTTCCAAACTAGGCACTATAGATAGAAAACGCTATTTTTAGGTAGAGGAAATAACAGCCTAAAATTAAAGACCCCAAGGGACGGAACCACTTGCAGGCCAACCCGCCCCGTGACAGGCCTCTCGTCTGATGGGCCGGCCGGGTGGCCCCCCTGAGCACGGAGCTGAGGATGGGGCGCAGAGCAGCCCCCCGCCCCCGGGCCGGGAAAGGCTGGCAGGCAGAGACACGGGGCGGCAGCAGCGGGGGAGTGGGGGCGGGGGGCACGTCTCAGCCCGTGACCTTCACATCCACCGGCCTGGGGCGAAATGGCTCCCCGGACAGTGGGATACGTGGGAGAGAGCTGGGAACCGACAACGAGACCGCTCCCCAAGTCTGGCTGGTTCACGGTGCTGAGAAGAGCAGGGGGAAGAAGCTGTCTTTCATGTGGCAGATACATTAGATAAGTCGCTCTCTGTATCTGTGCACCATTTCACTCGGTGCCCCGGTTCCTCTCCTTCGTGATCTCCGCAGAGCCTCACGAACAACCACCCGGGGAGCCGGGTCGCAGCACGGTCTGCACGTCGACGGACACCGAGGGCCACAGAGCTTAAGGGCTTACCAGAGATCACAGGACCCGTAAGTGACCCGGTGCAGACGGGAAATCAGATGTCTGGCCTTTAGTCTGGCACAGCGACAAATGGCCTCGAGCATTCATTAAAACAAAGAAAAAATGTTGCTTAGATACACCGCGATGTCTGAGAATTACTTCAGAATAACAAGGGTTAAGGAGGTAGGAGGTAAGCAGATAAAACAGAATTAGTCATGAGTTGCCACCGTGGCTGGGCGATGGACGGGCCTCACTGTATTCTTTGACTTTTCTGTGTGACTTTTCCCATTTAAGGGTAAAAAAATACCTCAGTGCTCAACAGTATCACTCGATGCCTTCACCCTCAGGTTTCTGAATCGAAAAAGAGAAACGGGGCAGTGCCCTCTGACAAGGTAGATTCGCTCAGAGCTCTGATGGCTCGGGGTGGAGAGGCTTTTAGTAATGGACAGTTTTTAAATCTCAGAGATCTGTCTGCAAGTCCACAGAGACTCTTTTTGCCGTGTTTTGTTTTTTAAATCAACAGATTATTTTAGTTAGAAAGGCTGCTCTGGGGCCTCGCTTCAAATAACAGCACATAAAACTTGTTTTACACTGTTTGGCACAGTTCCCACGTTTTGGCCACAGGCACCAAGTGTTCCAAGACCCACGACGACACCGCGGCCGGTGGTGACGGGGACGTGCGCCTACCGTGTCCGTCTGTGCGGTAAACCCACCTATCGGCCAGCCCCCTCACCAGGGGTGTGTTGGTCAGTGCTGCGGTCGGCAACAGAACAGTGCCGCCTCCTCAGGACGGTGCTGAGCCGGGCAGCATCCTGAATTACGTGACTCATCACAGAAAACTAAGCCGCCTGCAGCAGAACCTCACTACCGATTCCATTCGTGCGCATGTCACTTCGTCCCCGCCCTTGACAACAGGTGGGCCATCTGCCACTGGGACCGGCGGTGGCCCCCCACTCCCCCCACCAGGGATCCCCAAGGAACTGATGCAGGGGCTCCGCGGGGGGTGGCCGCCCACCCCCTAAAACCAGAGCGGCTGTGCCTCATTCCGGGTGTGCAGGCTTCCTCCTCCCCAGCTTTCATCTGAGCACAGCCTGCTGCTCCTGACAGAATCAGACGCCCGCAGACGCCAGGCAGAAGCACAGACGTGGACCAGCGCGGGCGCAGCGGGTGAAGTGGGGAACGCGCGTCCCCCGAGAGGAGCAGGACTTCCTCTGTTCCTGCCACAGACCCAGTCTTTGGATTTTTGTGACAAGTCTGTCAGTGTTTGTTTTTTAACGTGGGAATTAATTTTTAAAACACTGTAGGGCAAACAATCCGTATCCGTCCGCTACAGACCACTGACAGTCCCCAGTTTTCGAATTCTGACGTGGGCTGTGACCCTGCCATAAAGAGACACGATGACGAACGAGGCCACTGTGTTCCCGGAGCCACCAGATAAGAGGCGGTGGAGAACCCGAAGGAACAGACTGTGTCACGCTCATTCTTCTGAGAGACTGAGCACGGGCAGACCTCAGACCTTTCGTGGGCTTGGTTCCAAACCACCACGATAAAGTGTCGTCGCAATTAAGCAAGTCAAACGCATTTTTCGGTTTCCCGGTGCATAGAAAAGTTACGGTCACGCTACACTGGAATCTATTAAACACGTGATGACGTCAGGTCTGCAAAAACAGTGTGTGCCTTAATTTAAAAATACATTATTGCTAAAAATGCTAACCATCATCTGAGCTTTTGAGTGAGTGGTAATCCCTGATCACAGATCACTATAACCAATATAATAATCATGAAAAGCCTGAAATACTGCCATATAAGCCAAGGGCAGATAACGTGCAAGAACAGGGCTCTGACCCACAGTCCGCAGCACCCAGCCCAGAGGAGGAACCCCTCATCCACAGGAACCAGCCTGGGGCGCCAGCCTGCCGCCTAGAAGCCAGACCCGCAGGAGGCCAGACCTCCATCTCCAGCAACCGGCCCAGGACGCCAGACAACAGCCCCCACGATAACTGGCTCAGGGTGGCCAGGACTCGCTCTGTAACTGACAGCTTCCCTAAGTGTTCGTTCCTGTGTCCAACTTAGGACGCCAGCCGGAGGTAGCCAAACATGTTCCCCCAGCCGGGGGCGGGGTGTCCCGCTTCTAGGAAGCCCGCCTCCAGCTTCCCGGGCCGCCAGCCTCCGGTCAGGCTACACCGAAGCCCTCCACTCTCCCCACTCCCCTACCTGCCCTGGAGTCTCTACCGAGACGCAGGTGAGGTGAGCGCCTCCCCTGCCCGAGCACGCTCTGTTCTGAATGCGCAGCCTCGGGGTGGTCTTTGCCCAGGTCCACGTGCGAGACGTAGCTCAGGGCCCCGTGCCCAGCAGGGGTCAGCAAGGCGGCCCGGTGTTGTGAGTGGGCCCCCAGCGCGGTCAGGGGGAGACTGGCCACTTTCTCCAATTCCCTACATACGGCCCCCTCACCTTCTCCCCACGGTGTGGACCAGCCTCCCACGGTCTCCCGGTGCCCACTCTAGCCCTCTACCCCGTCACCACGCACAGCCAGAGAGGGGCCAGGTCCCGGCGGCCCCTCTCCGCACGGCCCCCGGTGGCTCATCTGTGATCCCGAGGCGCGCCCCCGGCTCTGCACTGCAGTTGCGCGGGCCTGCCGCCGGCCCACAGGGCGCCTTCCCAGCTCAGTACCACACGCATGACTTCCTCCCGCTAGGAAACCGTGACCACACTTTCTGGATTTTTGGAGAAAACTCTCAGCACCAGAAGTTCAGTCCTCTGGTCTCTGTCGCACTATTTAGCAGCCTGACGGGTCTCCTGATTGTCCCCGGGCCCGTGGGGTCAGATGACCACAGAGGAAGGAAGGGGCAGCAAGGGGCACGTGCTGAACACACACCAGGAAGCACTTTGTGCCAGGCATATGACAGAAGTCTCCCTGCACACCCTCACAAGTGTCCCATGAGGTAGGTGAGACTTCCTTCGTCAAACAGAGAGCTGAGGCTCAGAAACTGAAAGAACTTTCCCAGTCCCCGATTTAAACCTCTGTCCGAAGAAATGGTTCACTGCTCTGGCCAGAGCTTACCCGTGACAATCCGGATTCATCCCCAGCCCTCCACTGCCCACACACGACCTCCCTTGTGTTTGGGACCCAGTACAAAACACAACCCAAAACCAGTGACGTCTACACCTGGAAGAGCGTGGAACGCGCAGAAATCCGTGCCGGCCGCTGTGGATCCGTCCTGCCCTGGGCGCCTGAGCTACACACGGTCAAGAGTGGGCTGGGATCTGGACCCATCGGGTCCTTCAGGAGCCAGGGATGTGAGGACAACGTCTGTCTCCTCGTGGTCATGGAGCCTGCTGAGACCCGAGATTCCTGTCGAAGCACAGTGAGTTGTGGACTTCTCTGTGTTCAAAAATTCACCCAGTGCCATTTTAGACGTCGCCTTTCACGCTCACTACATGCCAAATCCCCTTTAACTGGGAAGCCAAGCGGGTTGTGATGGTGGTAAGTCTACTAACTGTTCTTTACAGTCAAGGGGGAAAACGGTACGATGGATCATTAAAAGTAGGGGGATGTTTATTGGGAGCCAGCTTCTAATTACCACCGAGTCCTCCCCGGAAAGAGAAGACGCTTACAGACGCCACTGCACACGCGAGATGAACAGCACAAGTGTCAACGTCGCTGTGACCCTCTGTTGACGCGCGCTGAGTCCTGGGAAGGCACCGGCGCGGCGAGGCCAACAGCCGTGTCACTCAGCAGGAGAAAAGCAGAGCTAGGATGAAGGCAGGCACGAGGTCTGAAAAAAGTGGAAAATACCTGTCAAACCCCAATGTTCCTCTCATACTGTGGTGGCTCGTCTATTTTCGGTACATTCGTTTCGGTTAACTGGTTTTTCGCTCGAACGCCGTAGTATTTGTTCTGCTCGCTGAAATAACGTCGGATCTTAATTTGTTTCATCGAAAAGTGTAGAGATTCTACCTAATTTGTCCTTAGGACCACAGATAATGAAAAGACCCCCTACACTTAACATACAACAACGAGCATACAACTGACGACAAAATGTGAGTGCTGGAATACAGAGGGCACTCACGGCCATCTGACAAGCGCCAGAAAAGAAAGGACGCTGGGGAAGAAACACCAACGGATACTACATCTAGGGCGTAAGGGTGGTACATGTGCTTTGCCTCAAAGAGCTTCCCTGCAAAGTGCTTCTGAATCAGAGTCACAGAATCAGGGGAGAGTGACGTCACAGCGCAGAGACCCGGCAGGCGCGTCTGAGTCAACACTACGCGCCACCGGGCGGGATGCGGACACGACCACTTCTACAACATTTCTGCCGAACGAAAAAGTACACCCATAACCGAACCAGGAGGAGGCACCAGACGAACCCGAACTGAGGGAACATTCCACAGCTGTGCTGCCTGATACAGCAGCCACCAGGCCCGGGGTGGCCCGGCACTTGCACTGTGCCTCGTCCGAATTAGGTATGTCCTGTGTGTCAAATACGTCCTGGATTTCAAAGACGTGCTATTACAGAATGGAAAATATCTCATTAATAATTTTTGTATATTCGTTACATGTTAAAATGCTATTGCACCTGTTTCTTTCTACCTCTTTTGTAAAATTTTTTTTTTCAATGTTTATTTTTATTTTTGGGACAGAGAGAGACAGAGCATGAACGGGGGAGGGGCAGAGAGAGAGGGAGACACAGAATCGGAAACAGGCTCCAGGCTCTGAGCCATCAGCCCAGAGCCCGACGCGGGGCTCGAACTCCCGGACCGCGAGATCGTGACCTGGCTGAAGTCGGACGCTTAACCGACTGCGCCACCCAGGCGCCCCTTTCTACCTCTTTTGATGTGGCCACCAGAAAACTTTAATTACAGATGTGGCTCACATTGAATTTCTATCAGCTCTGTTCTACTAAATAACTAACCTGGGGCACCTGGTGGCTCAGTCGGTTAAGCATCTGATTTTGGCTCAGGTCATGACCTCACAGTTCGTGGGTTCAAGCCCCACGTCAGGCTCTGTGCTGACAGCTCGGAGCCTGGAGCCTGCTTCGGATCCTGTGTCTCCCTCTCTCTCTGCCCCTCCCCCACTCGTGTTCTGTCTCTGTCTCTCTCTCTCAAAAATAAATCAACATAAATAAATAAATAAGCTGTAATCTTCAACAATGTCAAGGTCATAAAAGTCAAGGAAAGACTGAGGAATGATTCCCGACTGGAGGCGTCTAAAGAGACAACCAAACGCAACACGTGACCCCGCGGTGGGTCCTTTGCTACAGAAGACAATATTGAGACAACCGGAAAACTCCAGTGGGGTCTGCAGATGAGAGGGCAGGGAATCCTCAACGTTAATGCCCAGATTTGAATGGTTATCCTATGATGACAGGAGAATGTCTTTGCCGGGAGGAGACATTCCCTGAAGAATTTGGTGGTAATGACAGAGCTTCAAATTGGGCTATTGGACCCTGGACTATTCTTACGGTTTTCTGGTGAGTTTGGAATTATTTCAAAATAAAAAACAAGTTTAAAAAGCAACCCAAGGAGCTCCAGTGAAGAAGGCACTCTGCAAGCGCGCCACTGATGCGGGAGGCAGCATGTGACCGTGGGGGGGCTGGAGCTGGTGTGAGAAGCAGCTGGGTGTTGGGTGACAGCACACCCGACTCCCAGGGGTCTCCGCTTCCGCGTCTGTAAGGTGAGCAGGCTGGACCCCGCGATTCCCTAAAAAGCGAACCTGTCCAACCAAAACACAGAAGACCAGACCCAGAACATTTTAACGAGGCCAGGGACTCAGAGTCGTCGTCAGACAACTGTGGGCCGCGGCAACCTTCTGCTTCTGTTCAGTAAAGCCACGTGATAAATGGAATAAAGGTTCCAACCAAGAGTCAGCCTCCAGGCTGGCACACCCTCAAGCCCCACACTGGGCAACACCATTCTGTGACCAAATCATCAGGCTTAAGCACCTCCTCCCCAAGGGCCTTGGGCCACTTGTGAAGGCTTCAGAATTCAGGCTTCCGACGTTCGTTCTGTTTTCTAGGAAACCGAACCAAAGAAACTTTCCATGGCTACGTGACTGTTCCATAATCACTTCCCAACTCTCTTGTGAGTCAGACTTCAAGCAAGGTGCTCCTCCGGTACACTCTGGATACAGGACAGAAAGGATACATTTCCTGGATGGTGTAATCATTCCCGTAGAGGCCAGCACAGAGGACGCAGAGCCTCACCGGACCGCAGGAATGAGCTCTATTCCGCGCACCTGATTTATCCCCTAAATTTCACCATCTTGGGCACTTAGAGGCTTTAAGCACCTGCCACACAGTATCTTCATAACCTTCACAAATAACCCTGGGTGACAGATATCTCCAGCCCCGCTTCACAGCTAGGACAACTGAAGCCCTGAGGCTTAGTGACTTGACCAAGGTTATACAGCCACCAAGTTGCAAAGTGGTTTCAAATTCAGATTTTTTTAAAAAAAATAGCTTTGGAGAGACAGAACTGACATACAGTGAACCGTACCTCTTTAAAGACACAAGTTAGTAAGTTCTGACACATGTGTACACCCTAGAAACCATCGCTACAATCAAGACAATACAATCAAGACCCATCACCCCCCAAAAGTTCCCTCAAACTCTCGTAATCTCTCTCTCTCACCCCTCACAACCCTCCCCTACACCATCACCAGGAAACCAGTGGCCTTCCTGTCACTTCACCCAGGCACACACTGTCTAGGATTGCACGTAAATGGAGTCCTGCTACAACACGTAATCTCTTCCCCTGCTTCTTCCACTCAGCATAATCACTCTGAGATTCATTCATATAGCAGCATGTAGCAACAGCTCGTTCCTTTTTACTACCAGGTAGTATATTCCAGGAGACAGACCCTACCACAGCCCATTTACAGGCTCGCCTGTTGATGGACGGCCAGGTTTCCACTCTGTGGCCGTTACGAGCAAAACTACTCTGAATATTTACACACAAGCCTTTGTAGGGACATGTATCTTCGCTTCTCTTGAGTCTAAAAACAAATACTTGAAACAGAAATGGCTGTGTCATAGAAGCGCCTGCGTTTTTTCAAAATGGCTCTACTCATTTTAGATTCCAACAGAGAGAGTTCCAGTGCCTTCATTCTCTCGTCACTACTCGGTACGCAATCTTTTCAATTTTGGCCTAACAGGCGCGTTGTGTATCTCACTGTGGCTTCATTCTGCGTTGCCCTCAGGAAGCGGAGCGCTTTTCACGTGCCTATGTGCCGTCTATAGAACTTGTTCGGCGAAGTGTCTGTTCAAGTCTTTTGCTCATTTTTTTTTTTTTTTTTTGGTTGTAGGTTTCCTAACTGTTGGATTTGGGGAGTTCTCTATATTCCGGATATGAGTACTTTATTGGATTGTGATTTGCAAACATTTTCTCCCAGTATTTTGCTTGTCTTTTTATTCCCTAAACAGTGTATTTTAAAGAGAATTTTTAAATTCTGAAGCCCAATTTATCAACTTGTACTCTTACGGATCATACCTTTGTGTTATACTCAAGAAAGCTTTGCCGAACCCAAGGTCACAAAGGTTTTCTTCTACGTTTTCTTCTGTAAGGGTTACGGTTTCAGGTTTTACGTTGTGGTCTATGTTACATTTTGAGTTAATTTTTGTATATGGTGCAAAGCATGGCTCGAGAGTCATTAAAACATGGGGTTATCCAATTATTATACCAGCATCATTTTTTGAAGAGTATTTCCACTGAACTGCCTTTACGTTTTTGTCAAAACGTAGCTGTCCATCCACATGTGGGTTTATTTCTAGACTCTCTCTTCTACGAGTTTATCTTTAAGTCAATACCACACTGTCTTGATAGGAGAGCTATATATTATGTCTCAAGATCAGGTAGTCACTCTTAATTAACTTTAATTCATCAGTGTTAGCCCTCCAAGTTTGATTGTCGTTTTCAAAATTGTTTTGGCCTTTCTAGGTCCTTTACATTTCCACGTGAATTTCGGAATCAGTCTGTGAATTTCTACAAAAAGTGCTGCTGGGGTGTGACTGGGGTTGAGTTGAATCTACAGACCAACTCTCGAGGAGAACGGATTATCTTAACAGTATTGGGTTTCACAGCCCACGAGCATGGTGCGTCTCTCCATTTATTTAGATCTTCTTTGACTTCTCTCAGCAATGTTTCGTGCATTTCAGTGCACAGGCCTTACAGACTTTTGTCACATTTATTTCTAAGTATTTTATATTTTTTAATGCTATCTTGAATGGTACTTTCTAAAATTTCAATTGCTGATGATTCACTGCAAGCATATAGAAATACCACAAACTTTTGGATGTTGATCCTGTATCCTGCCACTTTACCAAACCTACTTATCAGCTCTAGTAGCTTTTTTGAAGGTCCATCAGATTTTCTACATAGAAGATCATGTCTTTCAATCAACGGTTTTACTTCTTCCCTTCCAATCTGAATGCCTTTTCTTTTTTTCTTGCCTAAGTGCACTGGCTAGAACAGAGATTGTTAGAATGGCCATTCTTGTCTTGCTCCCGATTTTAGGGTAAAGTATTTAGTCTTCACAGTGAAGTATGTATGATGTGAAGCTGAAGGATGCACACAGAACCCCTTTAGGAGGTTAAAGAACCTTCCTTCTTTTCCTACTTTGCTAAGGGATTTTGGTCAAGAATACATGTGAGGTTTTTAAACTCTGCAGAGCTGTTGAATCCTCTCTCCTGCTCTAAGCCTGTCCTGTAAATCTGCTTCTCCCCTGTAGTTTCCTGTAAGAAACCTTTGGGGCATCATGCCAAGATAGACATCAGATTTTGTCAAATGCGTCTTCTGCACTACTGACACGATCACATGGTTTTTCTTTTTTAGTCTGTTAATATGGCAAACTACATGGGTTGGTTTTCAAATATTAAACCAACCCTGCATTCTTGGGCTAAACCCCACCTTGGTCATATTGTATCATCTTTTCTATATATTGCTGGATTCGATTTGCTAAAACCGTGTGTTTAAAATTTTAGCATTCATATTCATGAAGGACCTTGGTCTTTGGATTTCTCTCCTCGCAATGTCATTGTCTAGTTCTGGTATCAGGATAATTCAGGCCTCGGAAAGCGAGCTGGGAAGCATTCCCTTGTCTTCAACTTTCTGGAGGCGCGTGGGTGGAACTGCTAGCACCTCTTCCTTAAACACTGCAGAACTTACCAGGGAAGCCGCTGTGCCTGGAGCGGGCAGGATTCCCAGCCCTGTGGACATCAGGCACTGCTTCAGTCTTAGTCTTTATTTATTTATTTATTTATTTATTTATTTATGTATTTATTTATTTATTTTGAGAGAGAGAGTGAGAGAGACAGAGGGAGATAGAGAACCCCAAGCAGGCTCCACAGCACAGAGCCGTCAGCACAGAGCCTGACGCGGGCCTCGAATTCTAGAGAGGTGAGATCACGACCTGAGCCAAAACCGATCCAAGAGTCAGCCGCTCAACTGACTGATTCTGCTCCCCCCGCGCTCCCCCCCCCCCCCCCGGTGCCCCTCTCTTTATCCTTCCCACCACATCTCTGCCCAGCCTCAGGCTGCTCACCGGGTAGCTCAGCCCTCAGCTGACAGCCCCCACCTCCAGCTCTCTCTGCGCACCCCCTCTGCCACTCTGACCTGCCAGCGCTTTGGTCTCCCTGAGCCCCCATCCCCATCCCCTCAGCTCAGCCAGTCTGTTTAGTTCTGCTTAGGTTCTCCGCCCCCCCGCCCCACCCCGCCCCATGGCCTGAAAACAGACTCAGGGAAGTGAGCCCAGGCAACTGTAGTGCTCATTCCCTTCTTGCCTGTGGCATAAAAAAGATACTTGGTTGTCATCCCTGGTCCCTGGCACAGAACTCCTAAAACCCTTGGAATTTCCTGAGCAATCAGGGTAACACAAGTGTTTTGTTCTAATGAGGTGACTCTTGGCAGGTCCCTAAAGAACTTCAGGATGGGAGTTGGCTGCCAGAAAGACCAAGGCTTGATTGGAAGCCTGGAACTTTCAGCCTCATCCCCATCTCGGGGAAGGACAGAGGGACTAGATAGGGGGAGCTAATCACTGATGGCCGGTTCATCATCGACCACGCATCTGTAACGAAATCTCCATGAAAACCCTCAAATGATGGCATTTAGAGATCCACATCAAGGTGCCGGGAGAGAGCACCCAGAAAGGGCATGGAAATTCCGTGCCCCCCTCCCACCCCCCTAGGCCACCCTGCCCTAGGCATCTCTCTCTCCCATTTGGCGGTTCCTGAGCTATATCCTTTATAATAGGCCAGCAAATGTAAGTCAAGTGTTTTCCTGAGTTCTGTGAGCCATTCTAGCAAATTACTGAACCTGAGGAAGGGGTCATGGGACTCCCCACTTGCTAGCCGGTCAGTCAGAAGTATAGGTGGCCCAGACTTGAGACTGGCGTCCGAAATGGGGGCAGCCTTGTGGGACGAAACCCTGTAACCGTGAGATCTGGCCCCAACTCCCGGTAAACAGTGTCAGAACCGAGCTGACCAACATCCAGTTGGTGTCCAGAGAACTGGAGAGGAGGTGCTGGAAAAGACAACACATATTTGGTGTCAGGAGGGGAAAAAAACCTTCACTGCCCATCTCTTAAGGTATCACTGTGCTTCGCTGACCAAAGTCTAGGGTTTCAGATATCTTGTCCGTCTTTTAATTGTTTCAGACAGGAAAGTAAATCGGTCCCTGTTACTCTATCTTGGTCAAAAGTGGAAATCCTCAAATGCAAGTCTTCTTAACCATCACTCCCTAGGCTTCCTGTCCCTACTTCCGTCAAGGGAGGCTTATCCTGGAATCACGAGTCTGGTCTGCATGACTCACGAAACCCAAGGCAAAAGCAAAAGCTGTGTGTCTATGTCACCAGTCCCTAGCACGGGGCCCTGGCCCACAGGAGGCCACGGCGGGCAGTGCTGCGTGACCTCATGCACGTACACAAGCTCTGGCTCACAACCCAACGTGCCCTCTTCACGCACGCGGGTCCCCGGTGCCACTCGGAGAGTCCAGACACGAGGCTTTACAAAGCCAGCACGCCAGAACGAGATCTGAACTCTCGCTAGCCAAGAGAACTGGGGAATTTATTTCTCCCACTAGTGACAGGAAGAAGACAGCCCAAACCAGAGCCCAGAATAGGAAGTATTTTTGATAAGCTGGATGAAAATCCATGGGAAACTGTAATCACAATAACTCGCAGAAGACTCAAATACCCTTCTGTTTCACAATTATCTTAGAAGCTAAGTGTTTTTCCAGTTGGTAAAAGGGGACTTTCCTGGGCATCTCTTCAAAAGACAGATAATAATGGTGGGTCTTGTAAGTATTTACTTAATTTGAATAATTTCTTTCTAACGTTCCTTGCTTGAAAATCTCTAAAATAATAACACTCCTTGAGAAAAAGCTTTTTTTTCTTTCTTCTTTTTTTTTTTTTTTTTAAATGAAGGCTAGGGGAAAATGAACTACAGTTCTATCCTGATGACCCAGCCGTCACTTTATCTTGACGCACAGATAGGGCACATAAAACATGAAGAATAAATTAATTCCTAGATATATTGTACAGGACTTTCCTAAATTAGGTCATAACAGCTTTAAAGGTCAAACAAAGAAAAAACACTTTCATTCTTAGTACTAAGGCAGCATGTGGCTCCTTGCAGTGAGCTACGAAACTTCCCCATTAGCATTAAAGCCCACATTTAGGACTTACATGAGAAACTGAAGGCGAACAGAAATGAACTGCCATGTAGTCAAAAAACTAAGAAAAACATTCTTATGCCCTTCACTGGAGCATACCAAGGGGTGGGTGGTTAAAATCCTCTTGTGTTTTTTCAGAGCAAGGACAGCTAGCTTGGCAGCTGTAATGTTCCTTTTCCATAAAGGAGGCCCTCACCAAAGCCCTCTATTCACCCCAGCGCCGGCCAACTAGAACGGGTATGCTTTCACCAGAAGGAGAGTCTTCCAGCCCAGCACTAATGATGTGCTTTCCCTGCTTCAAGTCCTTCCAGACGTCCACCCTGTCCCCGGAACTAAGTACAAAAGAAACCCCATTACCGTGGTGTCTATACGACAGGTTGTTCCTGATGTGTAAACCTACACGCCAAAAGAACATATGTTGTTCCCACACATCGTGCTTTCCTGCCTGGGGTCTCCCAAAGGATGTCAGGCGCAGGTCAACGAAGTCTGGATACATGGGATCACACAAAGTTACACAAGTTTCCTCACTGTAGGACGCCTGCAAGCATTTCATTTGTCAGCGTGGACCAGCAGGCCCAGAATTTCGCACGGGATGCCTCGAGGGGCCAGTCCCCCCAAAGCTAAGCACCCTCTGCTCTCCCTCCCACTCGTCACGGAAAAGCGCCTGTCTCTGTACCCTCCGTCTCGGCCTTCCTGCTCCCATCCACCCTTCACCTCTCTCCATCTGGCTTCTTCTGCTGTGCCCTGGGCGCCGGTCCCTAAATGCGGCCCCTCTTCTCGTGTGCCTTCACCCGTAACCCTGGCGCCCCACGCATACCTTTCCTCACCCCTCTTGGCTGGCTTCCCTCTATGCAGTTTCTGCTCTTCTCTTGAAAACTAAACACGCAGACAGAAAGACAAAAACAAATATAAACAAACACCTGTACTCCCGTTCATCAGAAGTGACGCTTGTTATTAGGCCACACTACTAATACCGTTTGCTTCGACTCTTTTTTTTTTTTCTTTAATGAAAGACCAAAAGAGGATAAAGACCAAGGTGTCTTCTGTTGTCTCCCCAAAGGCAAGCACCTCACAAGTGTGTCTGTCACATATCCTTCCGGTGCACCCTTACATCTTTATGCGCAGATGTGTGTGTTCACGAACAACAAGAATCCTGGTTTTACAAAAAGCTTAACGCAGTGACATCGTGCAGCGAGTGAAATTTATCCACTTCCTCTTTCACACAACAAGATCTCCCCACACTGACGCTCAACTCCACGAGAGCTACCAATGCGGATCTTACTGACATGCTGGCATCCTTTCTGCTGTTTCTACGGCTCCCTCCAGTCACTGAAAACTCAGCCCGGCCCGGCCTGAGTGCTTCGCCTGTGTTACCTCCCCTCCCCTCTGAGCAGCCCACTGAGGAGATGCTTCAAGCACCCACCCCCCGCACAGGGCAGGGCGGCCCTTGCCCCGGGTCTGGCTGAGTCCAGGGCTGTGCCCTCACCCACTGTGCCGAGCGGCCCTCTCACCGGCCACGGCCAAGGGAGCGCGTTCCCCGGGCCTGGCCAGGAACTCTGGACGCATCTTGTCTCTTAACCCTCCGAACCCCCCTCCCTCCACGGTGTCCAGGATGCTTAATTATCTTCATTTGAGACATGAAGAAACGCAGGCTGGAGAAGATGCTGGGGCCCCGGTGTGAACCACAGCTAGGCCGCTTCAAGTTCCCATCGACTGGGCTAAATGTCAGATTTGCTCACAAAAAAAAAAAAAGAGGTCAAAGAGGAGGTGAGAAACGGGCTGGCGCGAGCCCGAGGAGACCTGCACGCCCAGGTGAGGCGGGCTGCCTGACCGGTGGTGAGGCTCACACCCGTGTCACCGGCCGCCGATGGCGCGGTCCCGGGCACCCTGGGGACAGGGAGACGGTACTCACGGCCATGGACCCGATAGCAGTGCTTCTGCAGGCGTCTCACGCCCCGCTCCTCCAGCACCCCATGAGTCATCAGCAGCTGGAGGAACCGCCGGTGGACGTCGGTCATGATGCCCGCTCTCCGCGCGCTGCCCTGCGTGCACGAAGGCGCTAAGAAAAGAAGCAAAGGACACCCAGTCACCTCTGAGCGCTCGAAAGCCAAGTTCTGGGGTCTGTGCTTCCTTGCGTTCACAACTACCCCTCTGTGACAGCTTGCAGACCCCAGTTCATCCCGCCCAAGAGCACAGAAGCAGAAAGGAGGCAAGTCAGGGGCAAGCACACTAGTCGGGGGGGGGGGGGGGGGGGCGGCAAGAAGTGGGGGTCTGGAGCCAGCCAGCACGCCTGGACGCAGCCTGCTCCACACCCAAGTGTGTGAAAGGGGGCGTGGCCCGGTTTCTGACCTATAAGGTGAGCCCACCGCTAGAACGTCCACCGGAGAATTAATGCTGTTCAAGGGGTAGGACCTGTGAAAGCCCGGCGACAGGCTGAGCGCTACCTATGTGTCGGCTAGTTTTACTACTGGGCAGTTCTGGCTCTGAAGCCTGGTTCGGCCACTCACGAGGCTCACTGGGACCAAGTGTGCCGAGGCCCCGTTTTCTCACGATAAAACGAGAACGGTGTGTGCTGCCTGAAGAACTCCTAGCAGACTTGGCTTAACCAGTGCTAGCTTCCTCCTCGTCTCCCAAACCGCTAATGAAACGACTGTCGCTGTGGGGTGTTTTTTCAATCTCTTGCTCTCTACTAAAACATCGTCTTTCCACAAACCACAGAGATCAGAGCTGATAAAAGCATCACATGAGTCCTGATCAAAAAGCCTGCCCTTGCCACGGAGTGGTGGCACCGTGCGGAGGCAAAGGGCGTGGGTTTAGAAATAGACACGTGGTGCCGAGACCAGTGTCTGCCAGACCTGCTCCATCTTAAGAATCATCTAATCTGTGCGTGAAAAATACAGATTCCCAGGCCCCTTCGCTGGAGGTTCAGGCCACAGAGGGGCTGGAATTCTGAGGTTTTAATACACACTCCAGGCGATGCCATGACCGGACAAGAAACTGGCTGTTACCTTGGGCAAATACGGCACGAAAACATTTCTAGCTAACAAGCTTCATCTCCCTAAGCCTCAGTCTTCTCGTCCGTAAGATAGGGATAATAAAGAGCTCTCTTTAAGGCAGAAGATGAGGTTAAAGGAGACAGGACTAGGAGACACACAAGAAGGCGGGCTGTCGCTTGCTCTTCTTTCCAAGCAGCACATCAGCTGGACCTCGGAGGAAGGAAGACACGCCAGCTCATGGCCGGTTTCTCTGCCTGCCTGCGAAACTTCCTTGAGAACAGTTCACCGGAAATGCAGCCTCGACAGATCCTAAATTGGACTCCTCCTTCCCCCTCCTCAACCCTTTTCTTCCGGAGTCCTCTTCATGAATTTCAAGAAACTTAAATAATAAAGAGCAGAATTTAATGAAATTAGCACATACCTGAGATCAACAAAACGAAAATTAGTCTTTGAAAAAAAAAAAAAACATAATAGGAGCACCCGGGTGGCCCAGTCGGTTAAGCCTCTGACTTCCATTCAGGTCATGATCTCACAGTTTGTGGGTTCGAGCCCCACATAGAGCTCTGTGCTGACAGCTCAGAGCTTGGAGCCTGCTTCAGATTCTGGGTCCCTCTCTGCCCCTCCCCAGCTCACAATCAATCTCTCTCTCTCTCAAAAATAAATAAACATTTTTAAAAATTTAAGAAAAAAAAACACAACACAATAAAAGCGACCAACCTCTGACAAGATCTTCCGAGAGAAGACTAACAAATAAACAATATTTGGAATGAAAAAGGAACACTAATTGCAGAGACATAAACAACTTATAATAATCATGAGTTTTAAATAGGCAAAGTTATAGGAAATCCATTCAAAACCAACTAAAGAATGATCTGAAAACCTAACAGGTTTTATAACCATTGAAGACACACTGTGGGAAATCTATCCCCCAACAAAGAAAACTTCAGATCCGGAAAGATTTATCAAGAAGTCCTATCAAACATTCTAGAAGTGATTTCAAATGTCACAAAACTATCTCAGAGCCCAAAAAAGAGCAAACCCTCCCCAAATCATCTGATAAGGTTGACATATGTTGGGCATTAAAATCTAACAGAGACTTCAAAAGAAAGGAAAACGTATCTTTCAGGAACATAGCTGCAATGGTCCTAAGCAAAACGTTAATCTGAACTAGCAACGTAAAGAGGATAATAAATGGTAACCAAATTGGGTTTATCCGGGCAGCAGTTTAACATTTAAAAATCAGTCAAACGTTCTATGTCAATAATGTCTTAATAAAGCTGGAAAAAAAATCAATCAGTGTGAGCCACCACATTAACAGCATACAGAAGAAAAAGCCTACTATCACCTTAATAGATTCAGAAAATACGATTGATAAAATTCAACAGTCACTGGTACTAAAAACTCTTAACAAACTTGGAATTGAAGGAAACTTCCTTTATCTGCTAAAGATATCGACAAAACCCTACAGTGACCATCATACTTAAGGATGGAATGTTGAAAGCAACCACTTTCAAATCCAAACTGAGCGATTCCAATCAACATCCCAATAGGCTTCTTGTGTCTGTGAGTGATTTGATGAGATCATTCCAAAATTTACATGGAAAACATAAAGGCAAAACAGCAACGCCATTCTGGGAGAAGATAAAGGCAGGAGGACTTGTTCCACCAGTTAGCAGTTTATTCTGAAGCTCGAGTAAGGAACAATGTGTGACAATGGTACAGACATGGACCAGAGAAGACCAGTGGGCCAGAACAGACAACTCAGACACAGAAACGCACAGATATGAATACCTGATACGCTGGAGAAATGGAACTCCAGAGCAAAGCAAGCTTTTCAATAAAAGGTGCCAGCGTAACAGATTACCCTTATGTGAAAAAACAGACAGCCCAACCCTCACCTCAGACTATGCATAAAAATCTTTTGGAGGGTGAAGAGCGTAGGTAAGGAAACACCATAAAACTTTTGGACAACAATATAGGGGAACATCTTTCTTTTTTCAAGATTTTATTTTTTAATGTTTAATTATTTACTTTGAGAGAGAGAGCAGGGGAGAGGCAGAGAGAGAGAGAGGGAGGGAATCCCAAGCAGGCTCTGCAGGATCGACATGGGGCTCAATCCCATGAACCTTGAGATCATGACCTGAGCTGAAATCAAGAGTCGCACGCTCAACTGACTGAGCCACCCAGGCACCCCGGGGAACATCTTTTATGAGCCAAAGGCAGGGAAGAATTTCTTAAAAAGATACAGAAAGCATAAACCATAGAGGAATATACCGATAAATTCTACTTCATTAAAATTAAAAACCTCTGTTCACCAGAAACAGTAGAGGGTGGGAGAAAAAGAGAGAAGAAAAGCTACACACTGGAAAGTATGTGACACACAGTGAAGCCACAAAAGATTCATACTCAGAACACACAAAGAATCCCTACATATCAGTAAGGGGAAGACAACTGTAAGCGAGAAATCAGCAACAGAAATGTGCAAAGACGATGCACAAATGATGAATAAATACATTAAAAGATGCTCAATCTCAAGGTCATCAGGCAAATGAGTATTCAAGCCACGGTGATTAATGTCTTATTCATCCCCAGGTGTAGGCAAAAAGTCTTCAGAATGGCTGAGGCTGGTGAAGGGTAAACTCTTCTTATAAACCACTTCAGACGATTCGATATTAATAGCAAACCCGGGTAGCCCCAGAAATCCACGGTTAGGTATATAACTTACAGAACCTTTTCCACATCTGCCTCAGGAAATGTGTGACAGCAAAAATCTGGCAACCGTCTAAATGGCAATCAGTTGAAGAACGCCTCCATTTACAATCAGGCCACGGAATTCAAAATGGCCACGGAGCAATGAAAGTAAGTGAAATGGGGCTACTCACGTCAACATGGACAGATCTCACATATGTAATGTTACATGCAAAAATAAAGTCACACAAATATAGATTAGGATCCTCTATAAAATATAAAACCTAGCAAAACATACGTGGTAGTCATTACAGATGCATAGTAACAACCACAAAGAAAAACAAGGGATTAGGTAACACAATACAGGGAGGCGGTCGTCTTTAGTGATGGGAAGAAAGGATTCAACCTGGGCATTACGGATATGGAATTGTTCGATTTCCTAACCTGATGCTGGATATATGGGTGTTTATTTTATTTTTATTCTTTAAATTTACAGTTGCAAACATTTTTATAGATATGTTATAGGTCTTAACATTTTTTTTTAACATTTATTTTTGACAGAGAGAAACAGAGAGCGAGCAGAGGAGGGGCAGACAGAGAGAGGGAGACACAGAATCCGAAGCAGGCTCCAGGCTCTGAGCTGTCAGCACAGAGCCCGACGCGGTGCTTGAACCCACGAACCGTGAGATCATGACCCGAGCCGAAGTCCCAGATATGTTAAATATCTTGATTAAAAAAGGATGTAAATATGTTACATACCAGCCGAAATAAATGTTAAAAAGATGAGTTAAGAGAGACGGAGGGCCCAAGGTGATGGGCATAAGGGTGGCAAAACAAACAGTTCAGGAACTGTCCAGGTAAGCGAGAAACAGGAGCCTACAATTAAATCAGGACCGCTCTACCTACAATTCTCAAATCAAAAGACGTCCTAAAACCAAAATCTTTTAAGTTTGAAAACCTGACCTACGGTGAGACTCTGTATGGCGGTCCTTTACCTCCTTTGATGTAAATACGCACATATTTAGCTGTGAAAATATTAGTGTATTTGATTACAAGAGGCTGCCCCAGACCCCAATTGAAGGTATGACCTAACATCGAATATATGCATCATATTCCTTTCGAAAATCCGAGAAATTCGGGATCCTGACCACGTCTGGCCTCCGGGCTTTAAAATACCAGGCTGTGGACTTGCACAAAGTAAGGATTTCTAGGACAAGGGCAGAGGGCGGCGAGATAACTGAGGTGGTCCACAAAGGCGACATTTTACGTATTCAGTTCGGACACAATTCTGTATTTTGCTTTTTTTCACCTCATATTAGGAGCAAAACGCTTTGTCCACCTGGTACGACGATTTAACAATGTCTGTGTGCCGGGGGTCCTAGGTTCCAGCCTACTTTGCCTTCCTGCCCCTCTCTGGGCCTCAGTTTCCTCATCAGGAAATGAGGAGCCCCAAGCCCCCGGGCCCCCAGCGCCACACTCCGGTACAGACACGGGCCGACCCCGGGGCCTGACCCCCACCTTCCGTCCTCCGTCGCCTCTCTGCGCGGCCCTCTTCCATCCCCGGCAGCCTCGCGGCCCCGCGCCCGGATTACCCAACGCGGTACCCCGGCGTAGCCCCCGACGCCTGCGGCCCAGGCAGAAAGGCGGCCTCGGCTCCTCCTGCGGGGCGGGGCGAACGCGGGCGCGGCGCTCCCATTGGTGGATGTCACCTATTAGTCCCGCCCCTGGTGACGCACTTCCTGCTTTCCCGCCGCGCCGTTGCCATGGTGCCGCGGAGGCCCTCCCCTAGATGCAGCGTTCGGCTCTTCTGGCGCCTCTCTACGCGCTTTACCCGGCTGGGCCTGGTTGCCTCCCTCCGCCTGCAGCCCCACAGTGGCACCCCGCGACCTAGGAGTCGGAAGGGGAGGCATGCAGCGGGATCCTCCCCCTAAAAGTCATGGCTCCGCGGACACAAGCCAGTACGCGGCCCCGGGGCCTCAGTGTCCCCATCTGTACAACCGACGCTGTGGCCTCAGGGTCAGCAATGAGGTCTCTGTTGTCACATAGCTTGAACTGAAATCCTGGCTCTGCCACCTCCTAGTTGCCAGATCTTGGGCAAGTCGCTGAGCCTCAGTTTCTTCTTCTGTTAAATGGGGATGATAATGGTCCCCAGGAAATAGTGTGTTCCTGAGGTTTTGAAAGAAATCACGCACATTGGAAGAGCTGATTCAATGTGCTACTGTCTTAACTAGGGATTGTTGGGAGAAGCAAATGAAGTTATTAAGAGAAGTGAGTGGACTCTGCCAGGCGGGGGCACTCATTCTGCAAACGCTTGCCTCCCAGTTCCCGGGGACGCAGTCTAGCAGGGAAACAGGTAACTGATTACAGAACGGCAGAGTGCAAGCATCTATCTCTGTGATGATAACTTCAAATCCCTACTTGACCGGTTACCGCTCCTGTGATCTTGGGCAATTTCTCCAACCTCTCTGGACCTCAGTTTCCCTGTCTGCTGAGCGAGGAAAGCAGTAGAGTGTACTAGTTAAGAGCTTGAGCTTGGGGGGCGGCTGGGTGGCTCAGTCCGTTAAGCATCGGACTCTTGATTGCCACTCAGGTCATGACCTCACGGTTGTGAGATCAAGCCCCATCCATATCCGGCTCTGCCATGACAGCACGGAGGAGCCTGCTTGGATTCTCTCTCCCTCTCTCTCTGCCCCTCCCCCCCCAAAATAAATAAATAAACTTAAAAAAAAAAAAAACTTGAGCTGGAGAGCTAGACTGTCTGGATTTGAATTCTGGTTCTTACACTCAGTATCTCTAAGACCCAGGACAAAATACTGAAGCTGTCCATCCCAGTCTGCTTATCTATAAAGCAGGGATAATAATAGCACATTGTTGATACAGGATCATTGAGAAGAGAGGAGTTCATATGTGCAAACCACTTAGAGTATCTGATGCATAGTAAGGCCTCGATGTGAGTTATCTTTACTAATAAAATACTTTATAAAATGCCCCCGGAGCACTCAAAGAAGAGAACAGCTCTATGGAGACCATCTATGTTTTGTTTACCCTGCATAGTTTTATAAAATTTTGAATTCATTACCAATAATTAAAGCTGAACCATTTCACATAAAACCCTAGGGTATCTGACAGCTCTTGAAAAATGGGGGCAATCCGTGGGCATTGCCCTCTGGCAGCCCTTGTTTGAAGTTTGGTGAAGACTATGCCCCTTCGTGATGACACGTGTGCTTTCCTGGGAAGGGGGGGTGGGTAGAGGAATAAAAACAGAGACCCATGGATGGAAAACACTGGGAACACCGACATTTCAGGATCAAAGAGCCAAGAAAGGAGGTAGAAAGAGAAGAAAGGAATTCAAGGCCAAGTGGTATCAGAGGAAAACAGGTGGGAGGGAGTATTGAGTAGCAGGGTGTGGTCTGAATTGTCAATGCTCTGGAGAGATCAAGAAAGATGTGCCACATAGGGGCACCTGGGTGGCTCTGTTGGTTAAGCATCTGACTTTGACTCAGGTCATGGTCTCACGGTTTGTGAGTTCAAGCCCCCATTGGGCTCTCTGATTCAGTGCAGAGCCCACTTCAGATCCTCTCTGCCCCTCCCTTGCTCATTCTCTCGCTTTCTCACACACACAAAATAAATAAACACTAAAAAAAGAAGAAGAAGAAGGATGTGCCACCCGTTTAGAATGTGATGGCCAACAAGAGCCCATAGAAACAGGAGGAAGCTGGATTGGCCTCCAAGACAAGTGAGTGCATGGAAGCTGAAGAAGGGGAGAAGGGGGTGCTGACTACTTCTAGAAAGCGTGGTTTGGGAAGGGGAGACATGAAGAGGAGTAGAGGGAATAACCAATAGAATAAAAAACAGGGGAGACAGGAGAGGATGGGGTCAAGGGCATATGGAGACAGGTTTTTCTTTGACCCCAGAAAGGAAGAAGAGACATTTCTGAAACTGGAGGAAAGGAGGTAAAAATGGTTAGATAAAGAAAGGTTCACCCCTGATGTTTCCTATTTTCTCCACAAAGCAGCAAAGCTCTCATTCTGCTAAACAAAGGAGCTGGGAGGCGCTCAGGGATTTGAGGGGAATCAAAGGTTTGGAACACATGCCAAAGGGAATGCAAAAGTGAGGTCCCAGCTAAGGTTGAAACCATCATAAATGCGTAGGGAGGAGAGTCACTCCCGATCCCCCTCAATCTCCCATCGCCCTACCAGGGGCCCCAGAGCAGAAGCTCTGTGTAGACTCCTCATGGGGTGGGTTTGGGTTGAACCGATACAGCTGACCCTAGAAGTCAAAGCAACTGGAGAGTGTCGGTGGGAGGGTCTTTGAAGTCGCCCACCATGGTATGGGCAGGCAGACATAGGAGGGAGAGAAAGTGCTGAGACATTAGCATGGAGGGATACAGCAACCAGAGGTCCCAGTGAGGTGAACTGGCTTCACCAGAAGCAAGTAGTAAGGACTGGCGTTCCAGATGAGTGAGTGACCCACCGGCAGGTGACTGTCCTGCCTCAATGTGACTCCACCCTCAGAAGCTAGCTCAGTGAGTCTCCGTTAGGACCCTCGATGCGCCATACATTGGACTGTTTGCTACAGAACATTCCGCCAGTTCAAATTTTCTTCTGAAAGTTGGCCCTGAAAGGTCCAGGAGCTACATGGACATAAATTCCTTGTACATAAGGCAGGTGGCCAAGCAACCTGACTAGAGAGGAAGCCTAGGGCCACATCATAGGCTAAGAGGGTCGTCTTTTAGCTGAAGACCACAAAAGCTATCGGGGAGGAAGTGATGAGATCAGGTTTGTATTTTAGAAAAAAAAAACATCAGCACATCTGTTCTTTTCAAACATACTTGGAACATTTACAGAAATTGACTGTATACTGGCCGCAAAGGAAGCCTCAATAAATTCCAAAGAATCTATAGACCACATTCACAAACCACAATGAAGTAAAATGAAGAATCAACAGAAAGGCAGCCAGAAAGAAACCCATACCACTTACAGACCTTAAATTACTTACTGAAATTGCCTCTGAGGAGGAGGTCCCGAAGACAAGATTTTTGTTTATCATGTGCATCTGTTACTTACGAAAAATAAAATTAAGCCTGATAAGCATTAAGCTAAGTGATGGTTATAGTAGTGTTCATACCTTGGTGTATGTTGAAAGATTTTAAAACATTCTTAAGAGAAAAACAACATACATTTAGAAACTGAAAAATACATATGTATTAAAAAGAAAACCAATATGGAAATTACAAAATATTTAGAAATGAATGACAAAAAGAAGCCTCACATAATGAAACTTGTGAGATCCAATTAAAACAACAGTTACAGGGGGATTTATAGCTTTAAATACTTACTATAAAACATGAAAAAATTTAAGTGTTGAATTTAAAAGGTAAATAACAACTAAATAACCCAGAGAAAACGGGGGAGGGGGGGGAGGAAATTATAATAAAGCAAAAGGCAGAGATGAATAAAACAAAAAAGAAAAGAAAATTGATTATAGAAATCAAACACTGGTCCTATTAAAGACTAATAAAATAGACAAACTTCTGGTAGGATTTATCCAAAAAGAGGGGTATCTGGTTGGCTCAGTCGGTTAAGCATCTGACTTCGGCTCAGGTCATGCATGATCTTACGGTTCATGGGTTCGAGCCCTGTGTAGGGCTCTGTGCTGACAGCTTAGAGCCTGGAACCTGCTTCGGATTCTGTGTCTCCCTCTCTCTCTGCCCCTCCCCTGCTCGAATTCTCTCTCTCTCTCAAATAAATAAACATTAAAAATTTTTAAAGATTTATATAAAAAATAACACATGTAATGCTATAAATGGCAAAAGAGACATACCAGATAGAGTATAAACATTTTAGAAAACAGAAGAGTATACTATGGACAAATTTATGCCAATACATTTGGAAATCTAGATAAAAGGGGGGAATTTTTGACAAAAATACAAATGACAAAACTTGGCCCTGGAAGAGAACAGACCAATAATCACCCATGAAACTGAAAAGCGACAGATCTGCTCCAACTCTGAAAATGCCCAGGCTGAGATAGTCCAACTAGAGTGATACACACACATACAAATGCAAAATATAAAACAAACGATATTATGCAAATGGCACCAGGATATGAACAAGACAGAGAAGTCTACCCAAGCATTCTATGGGCTAATCTAATCTAGGTACAAGAACAGCAGAATTAAGGAAAACGTCAGGTCCATGTATATTATAAGCAAGGACACAAAAATGGAGTCTCTCGGTGTCTCACAAGGCTGTCTCTTATGACGAGAGATGTTGAGCATCTTTTCATGTGTCTGTTGGCTGCCTGTCTGTCTTCTTTGGGAAAATGTCTATTCAGGTCCTTTGCCCATATTTAATTGGATTTTGAATTATTATTATTATTATTTTTTTTTTGGTGTTGAGTTGTCTAAGTTCTTCATGTATTTTGGATACCAACCAGGTAAATGCAAACCAAAACCACCAGATATCATCTTACACCTGTGAGAATGGCTAAAATTAAAAAGATAAGAGATGACAAGTGCTGGTGAGGATGTAGAGAAAAAGGAACCTCCGTGCCCCATTGGTGGGAACGTAAATTGGTGCAGCCACTGTGGAAAACAGCATGGAGATTCCTCAAAAAACTAAAAACAGAAAATACCATATGATCCAATAATTCCACCACTGGGTTTTTACCCAAAGGAAACAAAAGCACTGATTCAAAAAGATACATGCACCCTTATGTTTCTTGCGGCATTATTTGCAAGAGCCAAGATATGGAAGCAATCTACGCGTCCATCGATAGACAAGTGAATAAAGAAGATGTGGTGTATTTGTATAGATGAATATGGATATTAGTGCAGCCATAAGACAAGGATGAGATCTTGCCATTTACAACAACATAGATAGACCTAGAGGCTATTTATGCTAAATGATATAAATCTGACTAAGACAAATAGCATACGATTTCATCCATATCTGCAATCTAAAAAACGGGGGCGCCTGGGTGGCGCAGTCGGTTAAGCGTCCGACTTCAGCCAGGTCACGATCTCGCGGTCCGGGAGTTCGAGCCCCGCGTCGGGCTCTGGGCTGATGGCTCAGAGCCTGGAGCCTGTTTCCGATTCTGTGTCTCCCTCTCTCTCTGCCCCTCCCCCGTTCATGCTCTGTCTCTCTCTGTCCCAAAAATAAATAAACGTTGAAAAAAAAATTAAAAAAAAAAAACAAAAAACAAAACAAAATCAGTAAATAAGCAAACAAAAAGCAGAACCGGACCTATAAATAGAGAGAACAAACCGATGGCTGCTGGAGGGAAGGGGGTGGGGGATACAGGCCGCCAGTTACAGAATGAATAAGTCATGGGAATGAAAGGCACAGCATAGGGAATACGGTCAATGATATTCTAATAACACCACATAGGGACAGATGGAGCCCACGCTTACGAACACAACGTAATGTGCAGAGATGCTGAATCACAAGGTTGTACACCTAAAACTAATGTAAACATTGTGTGTCAACAATACTCCAATTAAAAAAAAAATGTTTTTAAACAGACCATCTCTTCCAGAAGAGGAGATTCAAATGGCTAAAAAGGAAGCATGGAAGGATGCTGATCTTACTATCAGTTGGAAATACAAACAACAAAAAGATACCAGCTTTCCCCCATAAGAATGACAAAATGTTGCCTAGGGAGAGGGAAGGGAGACCAGCATCCCTACGCACATCTGGAGGAGTTGTAAATATCAGAGTTGCTCTGGAGAGCAATCTGGTCTGGAAACTCTACTTCCAGGAATTTAACTGGAAGAAATCTCCCTCGTGATCTTGAGAGATTTGCTCCAACAGAGTTGCCGATAGAAGAAACAATGCAAACGTCCTAACTATCCATGAACAAGGAAACAAAACAGCAAGATATTCATGTCTGATGGATAATCCTATGACATTAAGAGGGATGAATTCACTCACAAGTATCTATATGGATGAGTTTTGTTTTGTTTATTTTTTTATTTTTATTTTGAGAGAGACCGAGAGCGTGTCAGCAGGGGAGGGGCAGAGAGAGAGAGGGAGAGAGAGAGAGAATCCTAAGCAGGCTCCACATTATCGGCGTAGAACCCAACGTGGGGCTCGATCTCATGAACTGTGAGATCATGACCTGAGCCGAGGTCAAGAGTTGGACACTCAACCAACTGAGCCACCCAGGCGCCCCTGTCATGTTCAAATGTTAAATTAAAATAACAAAATGTATATAAATGTATACATTGAATGAATGAATGTATATTCACATAGTGGTTGTCTACTTTTCTGATCGGGGCAAATACGCCTAAATGCTAACAGAGGTTAATGTTGGGTGGTGGGAAAGTGAATGAATGTTATTTTGTTCACTTTCACTCTTCTGTATTTAAAAACAATTTCTAGGGGCACCTGGGTGGCTCAGTCTGTTTAGCCTCCGACTTTGGCTCAGGTCATGATCTCCAGGTTCGTGAGTTCAAGCCCCACATCAGGCTATCTGCTGTCAGCACAAAGCCCACTTCAGATCCTTTGTTTCCTTCTCTCTCTGCCTCTCCCCGGCTTGCTCTCTCTCTCTCTCTCTCTCTCTCTGTCTCTGTCTCTGTCTCTCTCTCTCTGTCAAAAGTAAATAAATCTTTTAAAAATAAATAAATAAATAAAAATTAAAAACAATTACTAGGGGCGCCTGGTGGCTCAGTCATTTAAGCGTCTGAGTCTTGATTTCGGCTCAGGTCATGATCTCACAGTTTGTGAGTTCGAGCCCCATGCCAGGTTTTGTGCTGATAACGCGGAGCCTGCTTGGGATTCCCTCGCTCTCCCTTTCTCTCTCTGTCTCTTCCCTGCTCATTCTCTCTCTCTCTCTCTCTCTCTCTCTCAAAATAAATAAATAAATAAATAAATATTTAAAAAATAAAAATAAAGACAATTTCTGATAGGAAGTGTGAACACAAGAACAAAAATCGTATTTTTGGTTTTTCTAGAAGTACACGGCCATCAGTGGAAAGGGTGAGGGGCAAGATGAGGTTTCACCGGAGTCCTGGTCAGACCCTTTCCACTTTCCTTTCATGGTCCTCTTTCACACCTACATACTCACGTGTTTTTTGGATTCATCACATTTTAGGTTGGACCCGGTGGAGGTGACGGGTCCGAGCCAGTGGGGCAGAATGGGAAAGTGATCTCCCTTTACCAGGAAGACTCAGACACAGGGTTGAGAAATATCCCCGCTCCCCAAGGCAGTGTAGACCGCTCAGTCTTTCTAAAGGGCAATTTGGCCACGCTCCTCGACAGCACGCACACATCATGTTCGTTGACCTTGTAATTCCACTTCGGGGAATCCGTCTGAGGGAATAATCAGACAGGCACCCAAAGGTTAATGGACAAAACCAAAAAAGTGCATCAGAGCCTTAATTTTATCAGGAAGAATGTCAACAATTTGAATGACTCCAAATAGCTTTATAAAGAGAGGAATGGTTGGAATAAATAAAAATTCTGCAGAATATTTGCAGAATATTACATAACTGAAAAGTCATGTTTTCAAAGCATAGTTGAGGTCAGAAAAAAGAAAGCCATAATGCAGAATATTGTGAGAGAGAGAGAAAACTAGAAGAATATATACCAAAATTTTATCAGTGACTATCCCGGACTGGGAGGATTATAGGTAAATTTTTTTTTCTCGTTGCTTCCTTATAGTTTTCAACTTCTTCCCAAAAGCATTTTTTTATTTTACAATCATAAGAAATACTGTTTTTCGGGGCGCCTGGGTGGCTCAGTCGGTTGAGCGTCCGACCTCGGCTCAGGTTATGATCTCACAGTTTGTGAGTTCAAGCCCCATGTCAGGCTCTGTGCTCAGATCCTGGAGCCTGCTTCCGATTCTGTGTCTCCCTCTCTCTCTGCCCCTCCCCCACTCATGCTCGCTCTCTCTCTGTCAAAAATAAATAAACATAAAAAAATAAAAAAAGGAACACTGTTTCCAAAATAAATTGAGTCTGTGATCATAAAGACTTGGAGGGGGTCTAATAAGACTGATCCTATGTACAATTAGGAGATAGTTAAAGCCATGTATACACAGCGTTCTGAGAATTGTTTCATGCGAGCGAATTTTCCCTAGAACTAGATTATCCCTTCAAGCACAGGCATGCTAAAACCTTTTTCTATTTTCCGTATTAGTGGTTCTAAAATATAGACTTATCTGCTCCTGTAAGCAATGACTTTTCTTGATGAGTACAGGACGTCTCTGAGGACAATGACTACATCTCGGGCTTTTTTGCTTTTCCGTGAAATATCCCAAGACTGACGTTGCTTAATTATTAGAAATGAAAAGCCAGGGGCGCCTGGGCGGCTCAGACAGTTAAGCGTCCGACTCCGGGTCAGGTCACGATCTCGCGGTCTGTGAGTTCAAGCCCCACGTCAGACTCTGTGCCGGCGGCTCAGAGCCTGGAGCCCGCTTCCGATTCTGTGTCTCCCTCTCTCTCTGCCCCTCCCCTGCTCGTGCTCTGTCTCTCTCTGTCTCAAAAATAAATAAAAAACATTTTTAAAAAAAATTAAAAGAAAAAGGCCAGAGCTTTTCATTATTTCCACTTCCTTCCCCATGTCAAACCACCAGCAGTGCTCATCTCTTCTTAGAACGGCCTTCTCTTCACGCCCTTCAGCCTGAGCAAACAAACGCCCAGTCCTGCTGGAAAAGTGGCCATAAATAAATAGATAAATAAAGCTAAATATGCGTAAAGTGCGCGTGTTTTAGTAGGTAGAATTTCTTACACTTATTGTACGCTTATTTTGGGACTCTGCTCTGCCTGTTTTCTCCTTCTTAACTCTTTTCTTTCAATATTTATTTATTTTTGGGAGAGCGCACAGAGGGGGACAGAGGATGTGAGATGGGCTCTGTGCGGACACGGCTGACAGCAGTGAGCCCGATGGCGGGGCTCGAACTCACGAACCCGCGACATCATGACCTGAGCTGAAGTCGGATGCCCAACCGATGGAGCCACCCAGGCGCCCCATTCTCCAGTCCTTTCTAAAGAGATGGTGAGGCTACGGGAGAAGGGGTTTCCACGTGAGGTGCAAGGTCTTAGTGATCTCACCGACTCACAAAGAAAGCAGAGCAAAGGGTGAATTCGGGGCAAGCTGATCAAAACCCCAGATCCAGGGTGGTCCCAAATGGGCCTTTTAAGGGCTCTCGGACTGTAGGGACCATCTGCCTCGCACAGGGGCATCCCCGCACCGGCTCCTCCGAGGGTGGTCCGTGAGCCAACAGCATGGGCACCACAGGGGAACTTGACAGACCAAGATGAGTCTGAGGGGCTGCCCCAACCTACTGGAGCAGAATTGGTGTTTCAGCAAGGTCCACAGCTTGCGTAAGTTTGAGGAGTGCTGAGTTCAAACACACTTGCATTTATTCACCCATCCCAGGTCCCACGCTCTGAAAGCTTACTCCAACAAAAAATATTCTCTCTCTCTCTCTCTCTCATTGGCAGCAGGTTGTAAATTGTTTCCGCGTCACACACATTTCTTTTAAAAGAAATAAGCAAAAGCAGGCTCGCCTGGGTGGCTCAGTCCCTTAAGCCCCCGACTCTTGATTTCAGCTCAGGTCATGATCTCACGGGTTTGTGAGTTCGAGCCCCGCGTCAGACTCTGAGCTGGCAGTGTGGAACCTGCCTGGGAGTCTCTCTCTCCGCCCCTACCCTGCTCCCGCTCGCGCGTGCGCTCTCTCTCAAAATAAATACATTTTTTAAAAACTTAAAAAATACTAAAACGGACAAAAAGCAGACGATTTCCTCTTCTCTGTGGTTCTTCATTGGTTCCACAGCTTCCTGGGGCACTTTTATGTTTTTTTTTCTGATTTGAAAATTATGAATTCCTTTGGGAACAACCGGAAAACAGTTGTAGATCTTTGCATCTCCCTTTTGCCGACAATATGACGTTAAACATCAGGATTGGGGATGGGGGGGTGGAGACATAAAAACTAAAAGCCTACATAAAGTGTCTATCATGAAGTGAGCTCAGTGAATAGTGTTGTCGATCTGATGTTTCAAAAGTATTTTACTCTTTGGCATCTCATAAAGGTTTTTTTTTTTTAATTTTTTTTTTAACGTCTATTTATTTTTTGAGACAGAGAGAGACAGAGCATGAATGGGGAAGGGGCAGAGAGAGAGGGAGACACAGAATCGGAAGCAGGCTCCGGGCTCCGAGCCGTCAGCCCAGGGCCCGACGCGGGGCTCGAACTCACAGACCGCGAGATCGTGCCCTGAGCTGAAGTTGGACGCTTAACCGACTGAGCCACCCAGGCGCCCCTCATAAAGGTTTTTTTGAAGTTATGACAGTTATGAGATTATATATGTAATATGATACATAGAGATTTATATGACATATATGATATGACATGAAATGATATAATATATATGATATATAGAGATATCATATGAAATACATGTATAGTACTATCATCATAAAATAGAGAGGTAATCGTATTTTCAAATCTCTTAATCAAAATTCATTTGCAAAAATTGGGGTGCCTGGGTGACTCAGTCGGTTAAATGTCCGACTTCAGCTCAGGTCATGATCTCACGGTGCGTGAGTTCGAGCCCTGTGTCGGGCTCCGTGCTGACAGCTCGGAGCCCGGAGCCTGCTTCAGATTCTGTGTCTCCCCCTCTCTCTGCCCCTCCCCTGCTCATGCTCTCTCTCTCTCTCTCTCTCAAAAATAAATAAATGTTAAGAAAAAATTTAAAATTCGCCTGCAAAAATATAAATAAATAAAATAAAGTGCACTTAGACCCTCCCTAACCAAAAAGCATATAATCAGTTACTCCCCACAAAGCCAGCGCATCTCTTTCTGCCCATGGGTCCTGTCCCTGTGTTATAATAAAAGTACCTTTTGTCACCAAAAGAAAAAAACAAAACACAAAAAAACCTCACTGGCAAATGGTGTTGGAAACCAAGGTTGAAAAGAAAGCACCTAGCTGACTCACCAAAGTTTTCATTTTCATTTAATTTTTATGTTCGTCCTAGTGAGTGATCAAGAGGCTTGGAAGGTGTCCAGCAGTGTGGTAAGGTGCAAAGGTTAGTGTTAGTCCTTGGAGTCAGGTTGATTAAAAAAATAGCTGATAAAAAAAAAAAAAAAGATAGATACATGTTAGTGATACAGTTAAAGAAGAACTGCTAAATGCTCTTAGAATTTACCAGTTGAGCTATTTTAGGTGCCAAAAACGAATACATTTTTCAACAACTTAAAAAATAACAAAATGGGCAAAAAGCAGACGATTTCCTCTTCTCTGTGGTTCTTCATTGGTTCAATAGCTTCCTGGGGCACTTTTATTTTATTTTTTTCTGATTTGAAAATTCTGAATTCCTTTGGGAACAACAGAAAAATAGTTGCAGATCTGGATAACTCTGGAGAACTTAAGCAAAAATACACGTGTATAAATACAAAAGTTTCTTGGAAGGATATTGGGCATATGTTTATTATTCGAGAGAGTCAAGGTTATGGTGCTGTAACGAACATCCCCCACTTGTTGTTTCTAGGGCGTGCCATATACCCCGTGAGCGACAGGACAGCTCTCCTCGGCACTCGCCCGGGGACGCAGACGCACAGAGGCTCCCCGATCTTGTAGCCACATGCCCTAAACGTGAAGCCTCCTCGGTGACCACGCAGGGGTCTCTCTGGAGACTGGAGTTTGGCCCAGGGGCTTTTTACTGCCTCAGCCTGAAAGTGACATGTGTCATTTCTACTCTATTGTCATCAGTCAGAACTAGTCACATGGTCTGCCAGGGATCAGAGCAGCCTGGGAGGCCTGGCCAGCAGGAGACGGGGTCAGGCCATCACCCACTTACAGTTTTTCCCGTCACCCATCTCAGGATTTGCCCTGGAGGGAGAGCGCGGCCGACTGGCCTAGGCAGGTGTTATGTTCCACCCAGGACACGGGCAAGTGGACAAGTTGATGGACGGTTCCCGCCAAAAAGGAGGCATCATGCATCCCAATAACACTGGTGAGCCGTTGCAACAGAAAGGGAGGTGAACGATGGCGGGCCAAAATGCCAAACGATTCTAGGGCTTGACGTAATGGAGGTTTTCTAGAAGAGGTGGCCTTCAAGATGAAGCTTGAAGGAAGGGACACGTTGGATGGGGAGGAAAGGCAGTCCAGGCCGAGGGCAATGCAAACAAAGCGTGGATGCAGGAGGGGGGCAGTCCTCCGCCAGAAAGAGAAAATGAGTTGAGTGTGACCAGAAGAAGTGATTTTCAGTTGCTTTTCCACCCCAGCTGACCCGGCTTGTCTGTGCTCCACGTGGACACAAGGGGGTGGGGGCTGGTGGGGACCGTTCAAGCTCTACCACGAATGTGAGGCCGTGGTCTTCTGTGTTGACTGAGATTCTCAGCAGCTGTCCTCCACGTGGCCTCCCCTGTGGTTAACTGGCACCTCGAAGCCTGGGGTCTCGGCCAGGTTGGATTGCTTACTAGGGCAGCCGGGAGCACAAAGCCGGAATCTGGTAGGTCGTCTTGGTGCAGGCTGGCTGGACATCAGGTCCTTTGCTAGGATCCGGGACTTAAGCTTTTTCCCAGCACCAGTGCAGATTCAGAGCAAGAGAGGGCTGCACAAGACCATGACTGCTGGGGGGCAGGCTTGACTTGCACCCCATCTCTGGAGACCAGCCTCCACAAAGGACGTCCCCGGGCCTAAGCATTCTCCCGCCAAGCTCCAGCGTGAGGTGGGCAGTGGGGAAGTGGGCAATGTTGGAGGAGAGAGACGTTGGGGGCTGCGTTGTGGCATCTAAAGGGTTTCTGCCAGCCTACAGAGCTTAAGCTTCTAGAACACAAAGGAAAATGATGGTAGTGGGGGAGGGGCATGGAGGTCTTTCTCTTCGGGGGTCTCTTTCCAGATTTGCCCCGTATGTCTTACTGGCCAGGGTGGAACCACGTTGCCGCCCCTCCCTGCAAGCGAGCTGGGGAAGGTGAGAATCTGCTCAGGGGCAATGGGACTGCTCGTGATTCCTTCTCTAGGTGTGGGGGCCATTACAGGCTGGATGAAGTTGGGGGGAGGAAGGGGTACAATGGTCCTGGGGAGGCGATACACGGAGACTGCCACCAGCAACGCAAAGCAGGGAAGGATGTCACTTTAGGTCATGCGAGAGGGAGTTAGGGCCTGGACCAGGGCGGAGGCAGTGGGGAAAGGGAAACAGGTCAGGTGTGAATACGGAGACCCAAGTAGAGTAGACAGATCGTGGCGGCTCATGTTTGTCTTTCGTGAGAGACAAGGGGAGAGAGAAAGAGAGACAGAGACAGAGAGAGGGAAGTCAAAGGTGAAGACACTGTTTCCAGCTTGCTTAATTGAATGGTGACGGCATTAACCGAGTCTGAGAACACAGAGAAGCGAGGTTGCAGAAAGATAATGACTTTGGCCTTGGGCTTTTGGGGTCAGAGAGATCTTAGAGATAGCTAGGGGGAAAGGCCCAGAAGGCGTGGGAGGATGGATAGGGCCAGATGAAGAGAGTGCTGGTTATGAGCCTGGAGCTGGAGAGCGGTGCCCCCTTATCCGCGGTTTCTGTTCCCCGCGGTCAAACGCAGTCCAGAAGCAGGCAATCCTCCCGGTATCATCAGAAGGTCAATAGTAACCTCGCACTGCGTCACAGGGCCTAATCACGCCCCTCACTTCTTCTCATCGCGGACGCATTTTACCATCTCCCATTCTCACAAAGACAGGATATACTAAGACACTTTAGGAGACAGAGACCCATTCATATAACTTTTGTTACAGTGCATTGTTATAATTGTTCTATTTTCCTAACAATTGTGTTGTTAACCTTTTACGGTTAACTCATTTATAAGCTAAACTTCCTGGTTTCAGCTCAGGTCATGATCTCGCGGTTTGTGGGTTCCAGCCCCACGTCGGGCTCTGGGCTCACAGGGTGGAGCCTGCTTGGGACTCTCTCTCTCCCTCTTTCTGTTCCTCCCCCCACTCTCTTGCCCTCTCTCTCTCTCTCTCAACATAAATAAGCTTTCAGAAAATATCTAGGGGCGCCTGGGTGGCGCAGTCGGTTGGGCGTCCGACTTCAGCCGGGTCACGATCTCGCAGTGCGTGAGTTCGAGCCCCGCGTCGGGCTCTGGGCTGATGGCTCAGAGCCTGGAGCCTGTTTCCGATTCTGTGTCTCCCTCTCTCTCTGCCCCTCCCCCGTTCATGCTCTGTCTCTCTCTGTCCCAAAAATAAATAAACGTTGAAAAAAAATAAAAAAAAAAAAAAAGAAAATATCTAAAAAAAAAAAGAAAATATCTAAAAAAAAAAGTAATGGGCTGAACAAGAAGGAGAGCGCTAGAGGAAAAAGAGGAGGGTATGATGTGTGATTCCACGTAGAGGAGGTTAGAAGGTAGTTAGAGAATCAGGACAGAACTGCGGGAAGAAAGAATGAGTGGCTGCAGAGGTGGAGGAAACCTTAAGGAGAGTCCGAAAAAGACAGGCTTCGTGTTTAGTGAAACCTCATTGCTGCCCCTGGAAAGTGCGGGTCGCGTGCAGACGAAACATAGTCCTATATCCGCGATGGGGTTCGGTGCAGGCCCCGTCCCGAAACATGACACTTGGGCATATCGATTGGTTTGAATTCAAGCTACCTAAGAAACCGCCAGTCTCAGAAGGACACTCAGACTCTCCTGTGTCCCTCTAAAAGCAGGACTAACTTGCCCCGTGTGGAGAGTGGCCTCCCTGTATGTGGAAGGCAGAAGGTATCCTTATCGGCAGAGATGTGGCAACTCAGGGCCGAGAAGGCCGTGGAAACCACCCTTGTTACCTCCCTCCTTTTCTGCCCCGAGCCCAAACTGCTTTGTGTCATTAATTCTTCCCAAACGTATTGTTTCGGCGCCTGAAAATTACAAAAAGCTGCCTCCTCTGGCCACTTCTTCGAGTCTTAGATTTTTACCAGCCCCCATGCGTATGAAATTAAGCTTGTTTCTCTCCTGTCTCATGTCAATGTAATTATTGGGCCCGGCCAAAGATTCTGGAAGCGAAGAAGGGAAAAGATTTTCCTCCCCTACGCACAGCAGTGTGAGGACGTGAGCGAACCCAGGAGCTCAAGGGAGCAGAAAAGTGATATTTCTTGGTCACAGGAGACCAGCCACGTCCTGAAGATGTATTATCCTACCACCCCTCTCTTTTGAGCTTGGCTTTGACCGCCAAACTGAGAAGTGTTGTGTTAAGTAGCATGTGAACTTGTACAAGGTGCACACTGGTGATTCCTACAACATCCTGCATCACCATGGGACCGGTAGTTGTTGTGGTAAAACTGTGTTGTGCCTTTGTCTTTCCCACGAAATTTTCTCTAGCCACAAAATTAACCAGAAACAAGAGAAGCATAACCCCCGCCCCTCCTTTTCTCAGCAACAGAGAGACAGAGTCTCCGAGGCAAGGGAACGAACGACATACCACGAGTGAGTTAGAAACGCAGTAGCTAAGTGTGTCTCGGCTGGCCAACAGCAGACTGACCCAATGTTCCAACTCAGATTAGGGGACCAGATGCCCCAGGTTACACGAACAAGGCCGTGTGCCAAGACTGAGCAAACACAAAGCCCGAGGAATTTGGATTATTCGCTTGCGAGCGATTCCTTTCTCCCTCCCTTTGGTATTTTTATTTGCTGTGTGTTTACTGGCTTTCCTATGAACACACTGCAGAACTGCCCATAAGGCCAACGCATATACTAGTGGGCCAAGAAGACTACCCAGCTATGACCTCAGTGGCAGTCAGCTCTTGTGCTAATGTGATCCGGGATGGGCAGTGGGGGTTGGACAGTAGAAGATGTTCAGCAAAAACCCACTTACCCGGACCTCCGAAGTCCAGGACTTCCATCCCGGCACCGTCACTTCCTTTCCACAGTCACTGAGCATACGTTTCTGTAATTATGTGTGCCACGGAACAGCTTCAGCTGCTCACACCGGAATACCCGTCTAAAAGTGGCCTTTATAATGAGGACCTTTCAGATCTACCTTGCCAGAGTGTTCTAAGGTAGGAGGTTCCAGGGCTGGGGCAGCAATAATGTGCTAAAGACCCCTAACTCTTCTATTTTTCTGCTCTGACATCTTCAACATGTCGACTTTTCTGTTTAGCTCTGCCCTCGCGGTCACAAGATGGCTGCCACAGCTCCAAACATCACCTCTGTCCGTGTTTCCCTGTCTTTATGAGCGAGGAAACTCTTTCCCAGAAGCCTCTTGCACACTTCCTTTCCAGTCCCGTTGCCCAAGATTGGGTCACATGCCCCCGCCCGGCTGGCAAGTTTTTACTCTCTGTAGTGGCAGAAAGGAGCTGGGGATGACTGTTGGGTAGGCAACCACACAGCCACTGCAAGTAACAAGGATGAGAATGAAAAGTAATCATGGCAGCTAATTTTAATTGAGCAACAGGCACTGTCGTAAGGGACCAACACGCATTACTTTGGTTCGTGCCAACCACACTAGTATGAGATTGATATTATTGTTGCCCCTATTATATAGGCAAGGACATTAAGCCTCAGAGACGTTTGCAAAGCTTGCCATCATCACAATTAGAATGCCCACCGTTGGCCTTTTCGAGGCCAAAGTCAATGAGATAGTACTTGACTTCCAAAGACTCACAGTTCAGGGGAAGGTCCAGGCTGGGAAATGTATCAGTGTAATGCGGTGAGGTCAGTGTTAATTCATGTACAACAGGGTGTGAGTTAGTAAGAAATTGTCTGGCATCAGTGTTCCTTTCCTCCCTTCCTCGGGCAAGCCAGGCCACACTGTGTTGCCAATGAAACCTCCCATGGAGGAATGGAACAGAAATATTGGAAGGGTGTGGTGGGGAGACGAGCAGAAGCAGCGAGCCTCGGGAGGGGGAGAGTTCCCCAAACTCGGGGTGGGGAGTGGGTGGGAGCGTTTTGGGGTTGCGTGACAACGCCGTGCTGCCTTGTGGCTCACAGAGAGGTGACAGGACCCCATTGGGACTGCGTGAGGTGAGGAGGGGGGGGCCCAAGCTGGGAAGGAGCAGTGAGGACACCCAGGGGCAGGCAGAATCGGACAATGGCCCCTCCGTGGTGCCTCTTGCAGATTACAGCCCAGAGGACTCTCCGTAATCATTTGCACTACGTATGACACCTCCACCCTTTGTGTCACCCTGGAAGTGGGGAGAGGCTCCAGCAGCTACTGAGATTCATTCATTATACTCTGGAGCATGAGGGCTTGGCATCAGGCTTACTTTTATCCGGAACAACAAATTCCCATGGCGTTTCCTGCATCCAGAGAGAAAGCCAGTCTGACTTCACAGCTGCATGCAGACAGGTGGAAATGCAGAAAAAGGAATCACGGCTGCTGTCCTAAGGAGAAAGAATCCAGGTAAGTCTCCACCGACGAGGTGCGGCTTAAGCAGGGTCCTGAAGGATGGATAGGAGTTCACCAGGGGGACAAGAGAGAGACAGGCTCTACGCAAAGGCAAAGAAATATAAAGACCTTGTTCTCCCTCAGAACTGAGCATTTGGGGCAAATGGCACAGAGGTCAGGAGATGGGGCTCGGTAAAGACCTCAGGGAATTATCTTAAGCTTCAAGACCATCGGTAGATAAAGCTCTTCAAATGAGTCTGATTAGGAGGTTTCCAAGCTTGCGCGTTCAAGTAGCAAGACTATTTTCATATTCATGAACCCCTTTACGAAAGTTGAAACTGCATGTAACTCCAATATATATATCAAATACAAAAGGGATAAATTTTTTTCCCTGACTGCAATGGTCTTGAATGCAGGAAATGGGGTTTTACTAATAAATTAAGCTAAGCCTGCCCCTGTGTGCCCGGTGACGAGGCCGGTGAGAAAGCTATTCTCTTGGTCATAAGGGGAGAGCCCTCTTCTGTCCACAGTCGTGAGAAAATCCAATTTGGATCCAGTCCAGGTGGTTGAGGAGAGCTTCCGTTTTTATCCACACAGGTGACCACTTTTGGCATGCTGACTGCCCTCAGCGGTCACCCCGAGCTGACCCCGTGATGCAAGACACGGACTCCTTTTCCTGGTCTAGCTTCCCCGGGGACACCAGGCAGTGATTTCTCTCTGAGCTGGACACGTTCCCCAGCTATTCCTCAGGACCCCCAACTACTCCTGGTCCAAGAGTGGGGAGTCTGCCCAGCTCAACCCACGTCTGGGGACCTCAATCTCCCCAGCCTCTCTCAGGTTCAAGTTCAAGCACCTTAACCAGGTCTAAAGCAGTGTCTTCCAAACTGAAGGTCATGGCCCATCAATGGCTTACAAAATCAATGTAGGGCGCCGTGACCTATAATGCTTTAATGATTGTATTTATTATTTATTACTATTTAAGATTTGAAGGGTGAAATGACTGACTGATTTTATTTATTTAACTAATCGCTTGTTAGGTTGTTTTGGTCATGCGTACATTTCTTTATTTTCATCAGCCGCCTAACATCTTTTTGATGTTTTTTGCCAAATAGCTGGTTAGGAGCATGGTCAAACGTGCCAAAGAGTTGTAAGAATTGTACAGTGCACAATCACTGTACAATTCCCATCATCCAGAGTCTACCATTAATCCATATTTTTAGGTTTTTTTTGAGATGAAGGTATAATTTACATACAGCGAGATTCACCTGTTTTAGAGTACAGTTCTATGAGTTTTGGCAAATATAGTGGAACAGCCACCGCCCCAGGCATGATACAGAATTGTTCCTTTTTTTAAAAATTTATTTATTTGTTTATGTATTTATGTATTTATTCTTTTTTTCTTTATTTTTTAATTTGCATCCAAGTGAGTTAGCATGTAGTGCAATAATGATTTCAGGAGTAGATTCCAGAGATTCATCCCCAAAGTATAACACTCAGTGCTCATCCCACCAAGTGTTTTCCTTAATGCCCTGTCCCCATTTAGCCCATCCCCCCTCCCACAACCCCTCCAGCAACCCTCAGTTTGTTTTCTGTATTTAAAAGTCTCTTATGTTTTGTCCTCTCCTTATTTTTATATTATTTTTGCTTCCCTTCCCTTATGTTCATCTGCTTTGTATCTAAAACTCCTCATATGAGTGAAACCATATGATATTTATATTTCTCTGACTGAATAATTTCACTTAGCATAACACCCTCCAGTTCCATCCATGTAGTTGCAAATGGCAAGATTTCATTCTTTTTGATTGCTGAGTAATACTCCATTGTGTAGATCATTGCATCACATCTTCTTTATCCATTCATCCACCGATGGACATTTGCGCTCTTTCCATACTTTGGCTATTGTTGATCGTGCTGCTATAAACATGGGGGTGCATGTGTCCCTTCGAAACAGCACACCTGTATCCCGTGGATAAATGTCTCGTAGCGCCATTGCTGGGTGGTAGGGTAGTTCTATTTTTAGTTTTTTGAGGAACCTCCATACTGTTTTCCAGACTGGCTGCACCAGCTTGCATTCCCACCAGCAATGCAAAAGAGTTCCTCTTTCTCCGCATCCTCGCCAACATCCCTTGTTGCCTGAGTTGTTCATGTGAGCCATTCTGACAGGTGTGAGGTGGTATCTCATTGTGGTTTTGATTTGTATTTCCCTGATGATGAGTGACGTTGAGCATTTTTTCATGTGTCGGTTGACCATCCGGATGTCTTCTTTGGAGAAGTGTCTAGTCATGTCTTTTGCCCATTTCTTCACCGGATTATTTGTCTTTTGGTTTGATAAGAGTTCGATAAGTTCTTTATAGGTGTTGGATACTAACCCTTTATCTGATATGTCGTTTGCAAACATCTTCTCCCATTCTGTCGGTTGCCTTTTATTTTTGCTGATTGTTTCCTTGGCTGTGCAGAAGATTTTTACCTTGATGAGGTCCCAATAGTTCATTTTTGCTTTTGTTTCCCTTGCCTCCGGAGACGTATTGAGTAAGAAGTTGCTGCATCTGAGGTCAAAGAGGTTTTTGCCTGCTTTCTCCTCGAGGAGTTTGATGGCGTCCTGTCGTACATTGAGGTCTTTCATCCATGTTGAGTTTACTTTTGTGTCTGGTGTGAGAAAGTTGTCCAGGTTCACTCTTCTGCATGTCGCCGTCCAGTTTTCCCAGCACCGCTTGCTGAAGAAACTTGTTTTATTCCATTGGGTATTCTTTCCTGCTTGGTCAAAGATTAGTTGGCCATCTGTTTGTGGGTCCATTTCTGGGTTCTCTATTCTGTTCCATTGATCTCTGTGTCTGTTTTGGTGCCAGTACCATACTGTCTTGATGATTATAGCTTTGTAATATAGCTTGAAGTCTGGGATTGCGATGCCTCCTGCTTTGGTTTTCTTTTTCAAGATTGCTTTGGCTATTCGGGGTCTTTTCTGGTTCCATACAAATTTTAGGATTGTTTGTGGGTCCATTTCTGGGTTCTTTCCTGCTTTGTCAAAGATTAGTTGGCCATACATTTGCGGGTCCATTTCTGGGTTCTCTATTCTGTTCCATTGATCTGAGTGTCTGTTTTTGTGCCTGTTTATTTTTTTAAATACAATTTATTGTCAAGTTAGCTAACATGCAGTGTATACAGTGTGCTCTTGGCTTCGGGGGTAGATTCCCATGACTCGTCGCTTACATACAACACCCAGTGCTCATCCCAACAAGCGCCCTCTTCAGTGCCCATCACCTACTTTCCTTTCTCCCCTGCCCCCCACCATCAACACTCAGTTTGTTCTCTGTATTTAAGAGTCTCTTATAGGTTCCCTCCCTCTCTGTTTGAAACTATTTTTTCCAGAATTGTTCCTTTAATCCACAAAATTCTCACCTGCCCCTTGGCAGTGACCCTTCTTTCCACCCCCAGCTCCTGGCAACCCCTGATCTATTCTCTCCCTATAGCTTGTCATGGAAAGAGAGTCATACAGTATGCGGCATTTTGAGTAGGGCTTCTTTCATAACACACAACCCATTGGAGATTTTTCTGTAGTGTTGTGTGCATCAGAGGATTGTTCCTTTTGGCTGCTCAGCAGTGTTCCATCGTACGGATGTATACCCAAGTTTATGTATCCATTCACCACCAGCTGAGGCACATTTGGGTTGTTTCTATTTTTTGGTGATTACAAATCAGGTCACTGTAAACATCTGCAGACAGATTTTTCTTTTTTTTTTTTTTCTTTAAAAAAAATTTTTTTTTTCAACGTTTATTTATTTTTGGGACAGAGAGAGACAGAGCATGAACGGGGGAGGGGCAGAGAGAGAGGGAGACACAGAATCGGAAACAGGCTCCAGGCTCTGAGCCATCAGCCCAGAGCCCGACGCGGGGCTCGAACTCCCGGACCGCGAGATCGTGACCTGGCTGAAGTCGGACGCTTAACCGACGGCGCCACCCAGGCGCCCCGACAGATTTTTCTACGTATGTATGTATGTATGTATTTAGAGAATAAGCAAGCGAACAGCGGAGGGGCAGGGAGAGAGGGAGAATCCCAAGCAGGCTCTGCTCTGTCCATGCAGAGCCCAACACGGGGCTCGAACCCGTGAACCACGAGATGGTGACCTGAGCCAAAGTCAAGAGTCAGACGCTTAACCACCTGAGCCACCCAGGCACCCCTGCAGACAGAAATGAAGACATTTCGTTTCTCTAGAGTAAATACCTAGGAGTAGGACAGTCGGTCACATGGTAAAACATGTTTTACCTTATGAGAAACTGCCGAACTATTTTCTAAATGACTGTCATTTTGCCTCCCCACCAGCAATGTACGAGAATTCCAGTTGTTTCCGCTCTCGCAATCACTCGGTAGTGTCAGTACACTGAAAAAATGCGAGCCATTCTAATGTGTATTGTGCTGTCTCATTGTGGTTTTAATTTCTAATTCCCAAATGACTGCTGACATTGAACATCCTTTCATGTGCTTATTTGCCATATGTTTATATTTATTGGTGAAATGCCTGTTCAAGCCTTTTGCCCATTTAAAAATGGTTAGTTGTTTTCTTATCGAGTTTGGAGAGTTCTTTATATACTATGGATGCGAGTCCTTTCTTAGGTATATAATTTGCACATATTTTCTACCATTCTGTGGCAGATCTTTTTATTTTCTTGGTAGGGTCTTTTGAAGAGCAAAAGTGTTTCATTTGGGTTAAGGGCAACTTATCAAATGTTTCCTTTATATCTATGTTAACATTTTTTAAGTTTATTTTTTTTTAATGTTTTTATTTATTTTTGAGAGAGAGAGCATGAGCGGGGAGGAGCAGAGAGAGAGGGAGACACAGAATTTGAAGCAGGCTCCAGGCTCTAAGCTGTCAACACAGAGCCCAATGCGGGGCTCGAACTC
Organism: Prionailurus viverrinus; assembly: GCF_022837055.1. Lineage (NCBI taxonomy): Eukaryota > Metazoa > Chordata > Mammalia > Carnivora > Felidae > Prionailurus > Prionailurus viverrinus. Next base: position 20,342,852 of record NC_062576.1, on the reverse strand, counting down.
ACGAACCGTGAGCTCATGACCTGAGCTGAAGTCGGACGCTTAACCGACCGAGCCACCCAGGAGCCTGTAAGTTTATTTTTATTTATTTTGAGAAAGAGAGAGGGAGAGAGCAGGGAAGGGGCAGAGAGAGAGAGGGAGACAGAATCCCAAGCAGGCTCCATGATGTCAGCCCAGAGCCCGATGTGAGGCTCTAACTCACAAACCGTGAGATCACGGCCTGAGCCGAAATCAAGAGTCAGATGCTTAACTGACTGAGCCACCCAGGGGGCCCTAGGTTGACATTTTTGAACAGCTTCATTGAGATGCGGTACGCAAATCCTACAATTCGTTCATTAAAGGTGTGCAACTCGATTGCTTTGGTATGCTCACGGACTTGCGCAACCTTCACCACAATTTTAGAACACCTTCATCTTCCCAGAGAAATCCTGCACCCCTCAACCCTCAGCCTCCTACTCCACCCTTCCCACCTCCAGTCCTAGCAACGCTAATCTGCTTTCTATCACTCTGAATTTGCTTACTGTGGGCATTTCCTACTCAGAACACACAACACGGGATCCTTTGTAACTGACTTCTTTCACTTAGCATCATGTTTTTAAGGTTCATCCATGCCACGTTTTATTTATCCGCCGTCAGTTGATGAACATCTGGATCGTTTCTGCCCCTTTGGCTATTACACATAAAGCTGCTATGAACATTTGCGTACAAGTTTTCATACGGACCCAAGTTTTAACTCCTCTCGCTTATATGCCTAGGAGTGGAATTTCTGGGTCATAAACTGCCAGCCTGTTTTCCAAAGTAGCTGTACTCTCTGACGTCTCTACCAGCTGCATACGGAACTGCAATTTCTCTGCATCCTCACCAACGCTCACTCTGGTCTGTCTTTTTGATAATAGTCCTCCTGGTGGGTTCCAAGCGGTACCTCATGGTGGTTTTGATTTGCATCTCCCTGATGAAGTTGAGTATTTTTTCTTTCCTGTGCTTGTTGGCCACTTGTGTATCTTTTTTGGACAACTGTTCAGATCTTTTACCATTTTAAAATTGAGTCATCCGTATTGTTATTACTGAGGTGCAATTGTTGCTGACACATTCTAGAGACAAGCCTTTTATCAGATACAGGGTTGGCAAAAGTGTTCTTTGATTCTGTGGATTGTCTTTCCACTTTCTTGGTGGCATCCTCCAAACCACAGAAGCTTTGCAATTTGACGATATCAAGTTTCCTTGTTTTTTTTTTTTTTTGTTCTCTTGTTGATTGTACTTTTTTGTGTCATAGCTAAGAAACCGTTGCCTAACCCAAGGTCTGGAAGATGCACACCCTATGTCTTCGCTTAAGAGTTTTATAGTTTATCTCTTGTGTTTAGGTCCTTGATCCATTTTGAATTAATGTTTGGATATGACGTGAGGTAGGGATCCAGCTTCACCCTTTTGCAGGTGGATGTCCAGTTATTCCAGCATCAGGAACGAAAAAGGCTAGTCTTTTTTCACTGAGTTGTATTGACATGCACTAGCATTTTTCTGTACTTTCATCACCTATCTGTCCATCTGCACATGGCTCTCCCCATTTCAAAATGGTTTGCTGCCGACACCACAATACTTCCTCCTAATCCTTCAGCGTGCACCTACCTCACCAACTACAGGTCAGTGTTTGTCCACAGTTTGTCTTCTTTTTTGATGTAAAATTTACATACAATGAAGGGCACAGATCTTAAGTGTGCCGTTTGGTGAGTTTTGACAAGCGCGTTCACCTGTGCAATGCAAATCCTTTATCAAGATATAGCACAGCAACACCACCCAAGAAAGTTCTCTCGCATGCGTTTATTTTTATGTATTTGTTTTTGACAAATGCATGTGCCCATGTAACCACCACCCCAGTCGAGATATAGAAATTTTCCATCTCTTGAGAAAGTTCTCTTTCACTTCTTTGCAGTTAATCTTGCTCCCACCCAGACCGCACCCCCACACAACCCCTGATCTCATTTATACCACTGTAGATTAGTTTTGCCTGTTAACAGAATTTTATAGGAATGAAATCATACGATGTGGGTTATTTTGTGGTCAGCTTATTTCACCCCTGGCCAACATTTTAAAACGAAATAGAACAAAATAGAAAATATCAGAATGAATAGCATGCTGCAGGGTGAAATATTGCTTTTCTGACCTTTGCTTCAGATACACACACACGCATGCACACACACACACACACACACACACACACACGCATGATTATACAGGGCCAAAATAGAATATGCATATCTCACCATTGGGCAATCAAAAAGATTTAAAAGCTACTGTTCTCCTGGATTAGAACTGTTTCTTTTCTCCCTGTCTTGTCACTCTCCATACCCCCTTGCTTCCCGGATCTCATATCAATTACCCCAGTGACTGGTCTCACTTTCAAACTTCTGCAAATTTTGCTCCCCTTGGGTCACTCTCCCCATCTCGTCCCACTCATCCTCAAACTGGAGAACTCCCATTCATCCATCAGATGCCAGCTTGGTTGGCCCTCCTCTAGAAAATTTTCTCCATTTGCATGGTTTCCCCTCTCAGAACTGGCATCATGCTGAACCCTAATTATCAGGTCACTCTTTCCTTCAGCTGACCACAAGCTCCCTGGGGACTGGGGGCATGGCTCATTCACCTTTGCAATCCTTAGCAACTAGGATGTGATGACACATAATAGGCATCAATAAATGTTCATTGAATTAATGAATGAATAAACCACAGAGTTTGGGGCAACAGAGGTTTTTGGGGTTTTTTAAAAACATTTATTTATTTTTGAGGGGCGCCTGGGTGGCTCAGTCGGTTGAGCGTCCGACTTCAGCTCAGGTCACGATCTCGCGGTCCGTGAGTTCGAGCCCCGCGTCAGGCTCTGGGCTGATGGCTCAGAGCCTGGAGCCTGTTTCCGATTCTGTGTCTCCCTCTCTCTCTGCCCCTCCCCCGTTCATGCTCTGTCTCTCTCTGTCTCAAAAATAAATAAATGTTAAAAAAAAAATTAAAAAAAAACAAAAAAACATTTATTTATTTTTGAGAGACAGAGAGACAGAGCACAAGCAGGGGAGGGGCAGAGAGAGAGGGAGACACAGAATCTGAAGCAGACTCCAGGCTCTGAGCTGTCAGCACAGAGCCATATGCAGGGCTCGAACCCATGAACCATGAGATCATGACTCGAGCCAAAGTTGGATGCTTAACTGACTGAGCCGCCCAGGCGCCCCTGGGGCAACAGAGTTTTAAATAAACCAGCCTGATTCTTTCCCAACAGTCTTCCCATTGCTGCTTTTTTTTTTTTTTTTTTTACCCTGTGTATCTCTGATTTCTTAACCATCATGTTTTTAAAACCTCCTTCAATCGCCCTGAGACCTCAGCCTTTCAATTTTCCTCTCTGCATGCCCAATGCTAATCCTTTCATCATCATTATTGCCTCCCAGATGTCCTGAGGCAACAACCTTCATTAGAAGATGATGTCATAGCCTTCTCTTTGCGGCCTTTTGCCCCAGGACCCTCCCCCGTCTTGCCAAAGTTATATTAATTCTGTGGCCGTGGTTGTGCATGGAGGTGTGCATGGTGCGTGTCACGTGCACCGGAGAGATGGTCACCAAAATGTCACCAGGGGCCACCTCTGAGATTTGAGGTGATTTTCACTCAGTTTTTTAAGCTTTTCTGTATGGCTTCAACTTGCTAATTTAACTGAGAATTGCATCAATTACATACTGCTACAGGAATGCTGCCCATGGGACAATGGTTGGCCAGGTGACTCTGCTGGCCTTGGCTGGGCTCTTTCATGTCTGGGCATGGCTGGCTGTTGGCCGATCTAGACTGGTCACGGCTTGACAGATGAAGCAACTCTACTCCACATTATCTCTTATCCTGTGCGCGGGCCCGGCCTTGAGGCATCCTCGTGGCAAGGGCAGAAATGCAAATAAATCCAATCTTGGAAGCAAACCACGCTTCCGCACCCCACCTCCCCATCACATCTGCTAACATCCTATTGGCCAGAACGAGTCACGTGGTGGAGCTTGGAGTCCAAGTCAGAGGCACCGGTGAGTTACACGTCAGGGAGGGTGTCTAGGGAGGGTTAAGAGAGACCATCATTGCAACTGCCTACAACACATGTTCTGTCTTTGTGTATTCAGATGCAGTAAGCTGGTTTCACGCAAGATGGCTGCCAGGGCTCCAGCCCCACATCCTCCAGGTGGCACAGGTGAGACACCTGTGGACAGGACAGGTGAACTCTCTACTTTAGCAGCTCCAGAAGAATCTCAGAGTCTCTCTGGCTCCAATGAGTCACATGCCCAGTCTCTTACCAAATCACTAAGGCTAAGGGACCACAGAGTTCTGATTGGCCCCTCCTGAGTCACCTGCCCACTTTTGAGCTGGGGTGGAGTCAATCCTACCTAATTTATATGGACTGAGGTTCAGGGAGGGTGGCTCACCGGAGGACTATCAAGGATGCTACAGAAGGTGGCTGACTTAGGTTAGGTAGCCCCAGAAGTCTCTGAGACAAGGACTGGAACACAATGTATCTGTGAAGGGATCCCAGAAAAGACTGTGAGAGGGTGGGGAAGTGGTGGGGGAGGGAAGGGAGCCCATGCAGGAGCGTTAGTGAGCAGGTTAATGCTGGGGGACCAAGCTCCGTCTCTCTGGAGCCTCTGGGACACCACAGAGCATGCCTTCAAGTTGTCCCTGACAAACGACCTGGGATGCAAGAAACTGGGCGATTTACCTGCCAATCCCAATCACCACTGGCTGCGACTTGCCTCCGTGGGCCCTAAGTCTCTGACACTTCTCCTCGCCCTCTGCACAGGCTAAGCTGTCTCCTGTGGCCAGAGAATGTCCTTGGGTCGAGTCGTTGGTGCTTGCATCCAGAAGCTGGACTGGTAAGTGCTAGGGGTCAGGGGCGGGGCATTGACAGCATCTACTATGCTGGGAAAAACAGGTCTCAGGTTAGGACATGAGTTCATTTTGGTCTGGGTCCTGCCCTCGAGGCAAGGAAGCCCATAGGTACAGCCTCTGGATAGAATCCCAGAGCGGTTAAAGGCACGGGCTGTGGAGTAGGAGAGGTACAGGGTATATAGTTCGCTTTCCCCACTCACTAGCTGTGAGACCTGGGGCAAGTTACCCAACCTCTCTGGGCCTCAGTTGATTACACGGCACTGGGCACATGGTGAATTTCCAAGAAATGAGAGCTACAGGGCTGAGTCCAGTCTGGAGCAGTGACATTTCCAGAGGCATCTCTGAGTGTCCTGAGACAAGGAGGAGGTAGGAGAATCAGCCAGAAGTAAGTTGAGCTAAAGACAGGGACAGCGCTCGAGGAGGAGTGAAGGACGTCACCAAGGACAGGAAGCACTGATTGTGCCAGAGTCTGCCAGAAGACCCAAAAAGAAAGTCTGGAACCAGGAGGCCACCCCGTTTAGGAAATACACTCTGGGAATGCAGCACATACATTGGCTTGTCCCTTGTTCAAGGGTCTGGTGTTCTGATGCCTTCCTCTTGCAAAACAGCCCCAATGCTGGAGCGGGGGGGAGGTCACCCTGTCGACAGCTTTTCCATGCTGCGTTCCTACTTCCTCCCACCGGAGACTAACCAGTACCAAGATTTCCCTGCTACAGGCTGAGCAGCCAGGAAAGCACCCCAAGAGTTAAGACTGTAAATCCAATAGACTGGCTTGAGAAAATAACCAAAATGAAGGTAGGGGGAGATCTTGCTGGCTTCCGACCTGGCTGGATCCGGGAGCTCAGACAGAAACACCGAACATCGGGATGTAATTTCACTCTCTCTTTCTCTGCCTCTTGACTTCCTTCTGTGGGTTTCCACTTATAGAAAGGACCTCACCTGGTGCTTATTTGATGGCACCCAAAGGCAACGAAGTTAAAATCCGCACCTTCCGCACTCGCGTCCAGGTGCCAAAGGGCGTACGCGCTCTTGTCCCAGAGGCCCACCATAGCCTTGAAGCTCAGCCCGACTGGACACGAGCGGAGGGCACTCGGGTCACATGCTTGCCCCCTGACCAAGCTCTGTGGCCTTGAGGCCCGTGGCACCAGGTCCACTGAATGACAGAGGTCTGGACCACACGTTCCCATCCTAGGCTGGGCATCGAGTCCCGTGCATGCGTGTGCATGGAGAGCTGAGGCTGGGCAGATCCCCGGAGGGAAAGCAGGCCGTTGCTTTGCAGCATGGGGACAAGTGTGTGTGGGAGACAAGCCACTCACATCCCCCACGAACATGCGCATAGTTCCTATGTCTTTGATCAACCAGCTGAAGAGGCAAAGCCATGCCTGGTCCTGCTGAAGGTGGGGGCAGCTCTGGGAAAACAGAAAACCTCACAGGAGAGCACCCGGAATGGAGCCCCACTGTGTGCCAAGCCCTGGTTTCCATGTTCTTTCATTGTCTGGGGCTTCAGCTCCTCCTCGGCCACTTCCTGCCAGACAGTCACGCGTAACTCACGGAACCTCTCCAGGCCTCAGCCTTCCTCTCCGGAGCCACTCTCCATTCATTCTCACTCATTCACTCACTCGGTCACCGGGCCCGCTGTGGGTGCTCGGGATACAAGACAGGTGTTCACAGCCGTAGCCCAGTGCCTGGCACGTAGCAGGTGCCCATTCAATACTGGTTCCAGGACTTAATGGGCAAGACAAAAGTCATAGCCTCAAAATGCTCACTGTCTAACAGAGAAAACAAACGAATTGTAACATGCCCTCAGCCTGTTGAGCAGGGAGCCTCTGTCTCGGGCTCAAGAATTCTCCAGTGAGGAGGCATCAGGTCCTTACGGAAGAAGATGCTTTCCCAGCCTGAGGAAAGGAGGAAACGCACAGCTAGCCCAGGAACTGCGTAAACCGCGGTGCAGAGCTCACGGGGAAGAAAGTTCTATTACTAACCTCTTATTAGGGGCTGGAAATTTTACATCTGCCTTTACACGCTTGGAAAGGATCAGAATTTACGCACAAGGAAATAGGAGGACTCTGCCTCCTGCTCTCCCCTCCACTGGGCCCCTGCTCTCACTTGGATTATTGTCCCAGCTGGTCCCCAGCTGTGTCTCCATCCACACAGCTGCCACAGACAGAGGTTATTCTAAAAGCCAAGGCTGGGCCTCTCATGCCTTGGTTTGGAATTCTTCGAGGCTCCACGTCACCCAATCCTCGTGTTCAAGATCTTTTTGTAACAGCGCCCGAGCCGCACGGCTCACCCCGCCGCGGCACTCCCCGGGGTGGACTTGAACGCCCCACGCTGCCTTTTGTGCCTCAGATGCCCGTCTTCCCTTCTGCCTCCGCCAGAAGGCTCCTCTGCTTCCAACTGCAGGCCTCTCCTCTTCAGAGATGTCCTTAGGACCTCTTCCAGAGGCCCCCTGCCCCTCCTCAGTACTCCCCATGCTCTCTCTCTGTTTGCACAGTTTCATCCCCGACCACAGTCTGGTTACACCTGAACTGAGCACTATTTCTTCAGTCGTCATTGCTACGAGCTACAGATCAACCTCGAGGGACTAGAAACGAGGAGTAAGGCTGGGACCCCACCCTTTGGGGAGCCCACTGTCTGCTGGGAGGGTCTTCTAAGACCTGTGGTCAAATCGCTTTCTATAGGTGGGAAGCCTGTTTCCTTTAACCCCGGGGTTCTAAAGTGGGGGCCACGTGATTCCCCCTCCCCCAACGGGGGGGCATTTGGCAACATATGGAGACATGATGATGGTCACAGCTGGGAGGATGTTTCTGGAATCTAGTGAGTAGAGGCCAAACATGCCACTGAATATTCTACAATGCACAGGACAGCCGCCCATGGCAGGGGGCTATCCGGTTCAAAATGTCAATAGAGCTGGGGGGGAGAGAGAGATTGATTCACCTTTGTGAACTCCGACAGCTGGGTTGGTGGTGGTGGCCTGGATGAAGACACCCCAAGACCAGGGTAATTCAGGACTTTTCCCTCCCCCTCCCCCCCCCCCCCCAGGAAATCAGCGAAGTAAGGAGTCTATCGTTCTTCAGCCCCATGTACATTCCTCCCAGATGACAGATCATAACCATTGCAACCAACAAAGTGGGTACGTAACGTCTGTTGGGCTCCTGGGAGATGGTTCCCTCTTCCGAGAAAGGGCATGCACGCTCAGCACTGATGAGTTACGAGATCTTGAGCAAGTTACTGACCTTCTCTGCTCCTGTTTTAAAAAAGGGACTAATAGCACCTAAGTCCTAGAGCTTCCGGAATTAGTATGTAAGTATATTGGGCTACAACAGGGTCCGGCATAAAGTGCCACACTACTATCTAAGATCTTTTGTAATAGGTAATTCCATATGTAATCCCTAATGTCTTTTTTTTAAGAGAGAGAGTGTGTGCAGGGGTGGGGGTGGGAGGGGCAGAGGGAGAGGGAAAGAGAGAATCCAAAGCAGGCTTCACACATGGAGCCTCACATGGGGCTCGATCCCACGCCCCTGGGACCATGACCTGAGCCGAAATCAAGAGTCACAGGCTCAACCAAATGAGCCACCCTGTACGTATCGGCTCTTAAATTTTTTTTTTTCAACGTTTATTTATTTTTGGGACAGAGAGAGACAGAGCATGAACGGGCGAGGGGCAGAGAGAGAGGGAGACATAGAATCGGAAACAGGCTCCAGGCTCCGAGCCATCAGCCCAGAGCCCCACGCGGGGCTCGAACTCATGGACCGCGAGATCGTGACCCGGCTGAAGTCGGACGCTCAACCGACTGCGCCACCCAGGCGCCCCCGTATCGGCTCTTAATAGCATCCTGTCATTGCCACCACCGCCATCATTATCCCCACCACCATCATCAACATCATCATTGACGTTACCGTCGCCCCCACTTACCATCACCTTTATAACGACCGTCATCATCTCCACCAACATCGTCATCAACATCCCTGCCCCCCCCCCACACCTGTCATCCCCACCATCACCATCACCATCATTGTTCCCTTCTAGAGAAAGCTTGTTTATGGAGACCACCCGACTGGGGCACGATTGGATGTCACCCTGCCCCAAAGGCGACGGCCAAAAGGACCAACGCTCAGCCCCTTTGACACAGTCTCCTGGCTATGTCCACAGAACTTGGCTCAGGGTTGTTGGCTCTCCCTCCGTCCTTACCCGCCCAAACCAAAGAGCCACGCCAGCTCAGAGGTTCCAGACGGCTCTCACTCTCGAAACGATCCCACAGGGGCCGTCCTGTAAAACTAAAACAAAACCAGGCAGAAAACCAACCCCCTCCTCCCCCAAAACCAGGCAACGAAAAGCATAAACAGAGGTTTCAAGTTTCTCCTAGTAAAGGCAGGCTGGAGCTTGGCCACAGCTGGTGTAGTTCAACTGCTCGAAGATGTCAGTGAATTGCCTCTCACCTTCCAAGAATTCCAGATACTGGCTGTTGCGGGAGTCCAGTTTGTCCACACATGTCAGGGCTCCCACAAATGTGGTTGTCTCGACCCCCCTCTCGCGGGGGCAAGACGTTCTGTGGTTGCAGCTGGAAGACCACTGCCATCAGGAATGCTAACATTTTCCCAGAGGCTTCCTCCCCACAGACTCCCGCTTGTGTTTCACCCGCAGAACTGGGTTACTCAGCCTGCCCCCTCCCCCCGCCCTGCCCCCGCAGGACGAAGGAGGCTGACAAAGCTAGAATAGGATTGCCATGACTGGCTGAATCAGGCGGGGTACATCGCTGCCCCCAGATAAAGTCTGGGTTCCATCAGCAAGGAAGAATGTGGGGGGTTGAGTGTCACGGTTATATGTCGAGGTACTACGGCTGCGTGCCAAGCTATCCCCGAATTTTGTGGCATTTATTTCGCCCCATGAGTCTGCAATCTGGCAGGGCTCAGTGGGGACAGCGGGTCTCTGCTCCGCTTGGCGACAGGTTACAACAACAGCGACATTTATTTTGCACATGATTTTTGCAAGTTTGTCGGAGTTTGGTGAGTTAAGCTCATCTCCGTTCCCCTTGGTGTCAGCTGGGATGCTCGCTCACATCTGGAAAGTTCCAAACAGCTGCGGCTCCCTGGGCTTCTCGCTGTGTCTCTATGTGGACGGCCCATATGCTCCCTCCAGTGTAACTGGACTTCCCGCGTGTCAGCTCAGGGATCCCAAGGTGTGAGTTAAGAGAAAGAGAGGGAGGGAGGGAGATAGAGGGAGGGAGGGAGGGAGAGGGGGGCAGGAGGGAGAGAGAGCGAGCGAGCATTCCTAGTAGAAGCAGGACCTTAGAAGTCACTGCATCCTATTTATTAGAAGAGGCCCACTGAGGGGCGCCTGGGTGGTTTGGCTGGTTAAGCGTCTGACCTTGGCACGGGTCATGATCTCACGGTTCGCGGGTTCGTGCCCCGCATCGGGCTCAGAGCCTGGAGCCTGCTCCAAATTCTGTATCTCCCTCTCTCTCTGCTCCTCCCCTGCTCTGACTCGATTTCTCCCTGTCTCTCAAAAATAAATAAACGTCAAAGAAAAGAAAGAAAGAAAAAAGGAGAGGCCCACTGAGGCCAGGTCACGAGTAGGAGAGGGGAACTAGACTCCATCTTTTGGGAGGGAGATAAATAATTGGACGTGTTTTAATGTCACATCTACGTACCAATGACAGAGACCCAGAAAAAAAAAACAGACGGTAAAGCACTGTGTTGGGTGGAGAATTAAGAGGACAGCTGACCAATGCTTCGAAACGCTTTTCTCTCTTCAGATCCTAAAACTTACAGCGGTTTGCTCGCCGAAGAATCAGAGTGGGGTCTGCTCAGCAAAGGAAGTAATTCCTCATTTAATTTTAACTTTTTTAGTGTTTATTTTTGGGAGAGAGAGACAGAGAGACAGAGCGCGGGCGGGGGAGGAGCAGAGAGAGAGCGAGACACAGAATCCAAAGCAGGCTCCGGGCTCCGAGCCGTCGGCACAGGGCCCGACGCGGGGCTCGAACTCGCAAACCGTGAGACCGTGCCCTGAGCCGAAGTCGGCTGTGTAACTGACTGAGCCGCCCACGGACCCCAGTATTCCTCATTCTAGAGGCGGAGCAACCCTGTGGCAGTTACTCTCCTCCCGCCTTGGCCTTGGTCCAGTCAGCCTTGCCACCTCCTGACCTCTGACCTCCAGCACCCGCAGCTCTTTGCCTGGGGGCTTGTCTCCTCGCTTTTGGAGCCTGCTCAGCACCCCCTCTGGTCCTTCTCCTGCTTCTACCCTCTGGGGCTCTGGGCGAATGACTGGGAGGAGGAGGCGTATAAATACCCCAGCTCCCTCCCCCTTGGTGAGATGACTTTACCGTGCTCGGTCCCCTCTTCCAAGAGTTCTGCGGCACAGCTAAGCCTCAGTTGGCCACAGGGACTCTGCCTACTTAGTGATGCAGACTGTGTTCACTCTTTGCCTTCCCAGTCGTGCCTCCCATACCTCTCTCGGGTTTTCCTGGGACCGCCGTGGACATAAGTTGCTGGCATGAGAATCCTAGTCTCAGGGTCTGCTTCCAGGGAAAACAAAGGAAGGCAACGAGGTTTAGAACTTGGAGGACAGGACTCAGAGTCTCAGCTCTGCCCCGGAAAGCGCTTGGACATCACCGCCGCCACCCTCACACGAGAGAAGCTGAAGAAAGCGAAGACCGAGGACTTTCCGTAGACACTTCCGGGGATGGAGGTCATGGGGCGGGCCGCCACCCCGAAGTCTGGAGAGACAAGGCGAACGCAGAGATTCACAGCTAAGAAGACCAGCTTAGCAGGTGCAGAAACCACCTTAGCTAATAATCGGTAGGAACGCTTACATGATAATTCTGATAAACTCCAGGAAGTCGACCGCGAACTAGCTCGGGAGATAAATCCTGGGGGCCCAGTCTTAGAAGGACCCCCTACTTTCATAGATTTTACTTCGAGGAGCCTAGCACATTCTCAGTTAATGCCAGACAGAAATCCCCTCCTGTTTGGGGGTAGGGAGAGGGGGAAGTAACCCTTCTAGAATACGCAGAAAGCATTCTCCATAACAAAGGCCCGCCCTCTCAGGGAGGCTTCCAGAGCCACATCTGAGCTGAGAAAGGGGAAATTAAGACAACTCCAGCCTCATCTAGCCTTCCCATCTCTGGTAAGCCAAGAAAAAAAAAAAAAAAGTCTAAGAAATGCTTCTGAAGGTCAGACTGGGAACTCAGGTCCTACAAAACGGAGATCCAGTAACAGTATGATAGATGGCTTCTCCTCTGACACCCTGCCACCCTATCCATGGGCTCCGGTGTACCGGTGGAGTACAACTGAGAATAGAAAGACAGTGATTTTATTTACTAAGGAGTTCTTAGGGAAACCCAAAGACCACAGAGGGTTAAAAAAAAAAAAAAGGAAACTAGAGAAAACAAAAGCCTTCAGGACCTACAGCTACAGCAAATATCAAACACAGCCAGCTTCTCGCCAGATTAACCTCACATTAGCAACCTAATTATCTTGTTTCCTATTATGCACTATGTCGGGTCCGGCTTTCAACAGAAATTGCCAAGATACGCTGAAAGGCAAGAAAAAAACACAGCCTGAGAAGACAAAGCAACTCTCAGAGGCAGAGAGGATACAGGTTCGAGACTTAATGAGACAGTAACTACAAACGCATATATTAAAGGACCTCACAGAGAAAGTAGACGATGTGGAAGCACAGAAAAGGACACTCTATGGAAGATTCAGAAAGGACCGTCAGGGAAAAAAAAAAAAATACGCCACACAGATGTAAGTAACGGTCTCAGTGGGCACGTGAGTTGACTGGACACAGCCCAGTAAGCTTGAAGTTTTGTCAACAGACACTTCCCAAACTGAAATGCAGACAGAAAAAGAATGACAAAAGAAAAAAAAGGGAGAAAATATTCAAGGACTGTGGTGCCACTGAAAAGGCGCTGCATGTGTATAATGGGAAAACCAGAAGGGGAAGAAAATGAGAAAGGAACAGAAGGAATATTTGAAGTGACAGTGGTGGAGAATTTTCTACGCTAACGACAAACACTGCAGAACAGATCCAGGAAGCTTAAAGAATACCAGGCGCAAGATAAATATCAAAGGATCTGTACCTGGGCATACCATATTCAAACTGCAGAAAACCAAAGACAAAGAAGAAATCTTGAAAGGAGCAAGTGCGGGGGGAAAACCCCTTATCTATAAAGAAACAGACTTTTTGTCAAAACCAGGCTAGCAAGAAGAGAGTGGGATGAAGTATTCAAAGTATTGAAAGAGAAAACCACCAGGGCACCTGGGTGGCTCAGTTGGTTAAGCCTCCGACTCTTGATTTCCGCTCAGGTCGTGATCTCACGGTTCGTGAGACTGAGCCCGGAGTCAGGCTCAGGGCTGACAGTGTGGAGCCTGCTTGGGATTCTGTCTCCGTCGCCCACCCACCCCCCCCCCCCGCCCCTGCCCCCGCTCGAGTGCATGCTATCACTCTCTCACCCTCTCTCTCAAAATAAATAAATAAATAAACACTAAAAAAACCAAAAGATAAAAGCCACCAACCTAGAATTTAGCATCCAGTGAAATTACCCCTCAAAAGTGAAGGAGATGTTCTCAAACAAACAAAAACCAAGGAAATTTGTGGCCAATAGACCTGCCTCCCAAGAATTGTTAAAAGAAGTTCTTTGGAGAGAGAGAAAATAATGTTAGAAACTCAGATCTACATAAAGAAGAGTGTCAGAGAAGAGATAAATTAAGGAAAATAAAAATGAAATTGTACGAAAAACCCTGAACTGATGTGATATATAGCTATTCAAAGTAATAATCATGTTGGGTGATTATAACATACGAATAAGTGAAATGAATGGCAACGAAGTTACAGGGAATGGGAGGGAGGAATTGGGAAAACTTTGTAGTACCTGTAACACAACAGTGTTGCTCGAAAATAAATTTAGATTACGTGGTAAATACATATTGCAACCTCTATGACAATCAGTAAACTTTAAAAAAAAAAAAGAAGTATAATTTATCTGTTAAGAGAGGAGAGAAAACTTAATTCTATAAAATGCTCAGTGAAGACCAGAAAAATCAGAGAAAGAGCACGTTTTTTAAGAAACCAAGAAAACGTGCAATGAATACAAAGCAGTTACCCACAAGCTAGATATTAGCGCAATTATACTGATAAACATTTTAAAGTTGAATAGTTTAAATACACCAACTAAAATATAGAGACGGTCAGAGTGGCTTAAAAAGTAAGACCCAACTGCATTTTGTCTACAAGAAACCCATTAAAAAAAATTTTTTTTATGTTTATTTTTGAGAGAGAGAGAGTGTAAGGGGGGAGAGGAAGAGAAAGAGGGAGTCACAGAATCTGAAGCAGGCTCCAGACTCCAGCCTCTGAGCTGTCCGCAGAGCCTGACACAGGGCTTGAACTTGCGAACTGTGAGATCATGACCTGAGCCAAAGTTGAATGCTTAACTGACTGAGCCATCCACGTGCCCCTACAAGAAACCCATCTTAATTGTATACGTGCGCTTAAATGAAAACTAACGGGATAAAGAAAGGTATACTATGCTAACATTAATCAAAAGAAAGCTGGAGTAGCCGTATTAACTTCAGACAAAGCAGACTTCAGCACAAGGAATAGTAGGAGGGATTAAAGAGGAAATTATAAAATGATAAAAGGGTCCATTCTCCAAGAAGACATAACAGCCCTTAATGTATATGCACCTAACAACAGAGTGTCAAAATACATAAGGCAAAAACTGATAGAACGGCAAGGAGAAATAGACAAATCCACTATTATTTGGGTAATAATATCATTGGATCTTAATAATATTGGAAGTTGGAGACTTCAACACCTTTTTTTTTTTTTAGTGATTGACAGATCCATTAAGCAAAACTCAGTAAGCATATAGCTAAATCGAACAGCACTATCAGTCAACTGAATCTAATGGACATTCACATAACTTAACAACAGAAGATTATACTTTCTTCTAAGCTCACATGGAACATTCACCAAGACAGACCACCGTTTAGACTGTAAGATAACTGTAACAAATTTAAAAGATTAGAAATCATATAAAATACATACTTAGTCTACAACGGAATTAAACTAGAAATCAAGAATAGAAAGCAACCTGGAAAATCCCAAAATAATTGGAGAAGAAAAAGCACACATAGATCAAAGAATACATCAGAGAAGAAATTTTTTAAGTATTTTATTTTTATTGTTTAAAGTTTATTTATTTTGAGAGAGAGAGAGAGAACAATCATGAGTGGTAAAGGGCAGAGAGAGAGAGAGAGAGAGAGAGAGAGAGGGGGAATCCCAAGCATGCTCCACACTGTCAGCATAGAGCCCGATGCAGGGCTCAATCTCATGACTGAGATCATGACCTGAGCTGAAATCAAGAGTCGGACACTTAGCCAACTGAGAGCCACCCAGGTGCCCCTGAAATATTTTTAAATAAATGAAAATAAAAACATAACTTATCGAAATTTGTGAGGTGTGGTGAAAGAGGTGCTTAGAGGGAAATCTATAACATTGAACACAGATACTAGAACTTAAGAAACCTTGGGACGCCTGGGTGGCTCAGTCGGTTGAGCATCCGACTGTTGATTTCAGATCAGGTCATGGTCCCAGGATTGTGGGATCGAGCCCATGCTTAGCGTGGAGCCTGCTTAAGATTCTCTCTCTCTCTCTCTCTCTCTCTCTCTCTCTCTCCCTCTCTCTCTCTCTCTCTCTCTCCCCTTCTGCCCTTCTCCCCAGTACCCCCCTCACATTCTAAATTAAAAAAAAAAAAAGAAATAAAACTAGATTTTTAAAAATGTTTATTTATTTTTGATAGAACACAAGAGAGGGAGACACAGAATCCAAAGCAGGCTCCAGGCTCTGAGCAGTCAGCACAGAGCCCAACATGGGGCTCAAACTCGCGGAACATGAGATCATGACCTGAGCTGAAGTCTGTCCCCCAACCTACTGAGCCACCCAGGTGCCCCAAAATAAAGAAAACTCTAAAATCAGTAACCTAAGAGATGAAAAATAAGCATATTAAAATATGCTCCACACAGTATGTCCTTAGGGGAATTGCAAATTAAAATGACAATGATAGGGGGCGCTCAGTGGCTCAGTTGGTTAGGCGTCTGGCTATGGCTCAGGTCACGAAGTCGCCGTTCAGGGGTTCGAGCCCTGCTCGGGTTCTGTGCTGACAGCTCAGAGCCTGGAGCCTGTTTCAGATGCTGTGTCTCCCGCTCTCTCTGCCTCTCCCCTGCTTGGCTCGCTCTCTCGCTCTCTCTCTCTCTCTCAAAAATAAATAAACATTAAAATTGTTTTTAAAAATAACAATATGCCAGCACACATCTACCAGACTAGCTAAAATGCAAAAACACTGACCACACCAAATGCTGGCAAGAATGCAAAGCAGCAGAAGCCTCGTTCATCGCTGCTGGAAATGCACACCGGTAGGGACACTCTGGAAAAGCGTTTGAAAGTTTCGTACAAAACGAAACATTCTCTAACCATGTGATCCAGCAATCGCACGCCTCTGTATTTGCCCAAAGGAGTTGAAAACATGTCCACACAAAACTTGCGCACAAGGGCTTGAAGCAGCTTCATTCCTAACTGCCCAAGACTGATTTGGATAAAATGTGGTACATCCAGACGACGGAGTATTCAGTGCTGAAAGAAAAAGAAAAAGAGAACGAAGGAGAAAAAGAAAAAGAAAAAGAAAAAGAAGAAAAAGAGAAAGAGAAAGAGAAAGAGAAAGAAAAAGAAAGAAAAAAGAAAAAGAAAATCATCAAGCCCCCAAAAGACAAGGAGGAATCCTAAAAGCGTATTCTAAGTGCGGAAAACTAAACAGGAACAGGAAATAGATCAGTGGCTTCCCAGGTTCACGTTGCTCTATCCTGGCAGACACAAGTCATCGCGCATTTGTCCAAACCCAATTCTGTCAAAAGCGTACAGGAGTGAGTGAACCGTGACGTAAACTGCAGACTTTAGTTAATAACAACCGCGTAAATATCGGTCACTAACCGGAACAAATACACCACATTAAGGCAAGACGCTAGTAACAGGGGAAGTCGTGCTCATGGAAGGGAGGTGTGTGGGACCGGTCTGCGCTACCCGTTTTTCTGTAAATCTACACCTCTTATTGAACAATTTTATTCATCTTTACTACTCCTTTAAAACCTGAGAGATGGGCTTAAGACAAGTGAGTTACGACGTGATGTGAGCTGAATTTGTATTGAAGCCACACTTGGGAACCCCCTGGGTGAAGGGACTGGGTTTTTATTATTTGGGGGTCTCCAGGCTCCTCCCTAGGCCTGACACAGAGCCGATAAAGGCTGCATAGCGCAGGGCAGGTGAATTTGAATAATGAAACCGTATGCAAAGTGACAAGCTTCCCATTTATTGCCTCTGGGGCCTCACGACAATTCCCTGTTCTCTTTAACTCCTATTTTGACATCATTTCAGACCTACAGGCAGGTGGCGAGAATCGTCCAAAGAATTCCCGTGTTCCCTTCCCCCGATTCCCCCCCCCCCCAAGCCTTCACGGAGGACCCCATGTGGTGTGACCTTCCCTGTCTTTCCAGTGTTTTCACCCCCATTTCCCAAGGAAGAAACAGGCTGAGGGAAAGGCCCCATTTTCATCTTCGTTCTGGTAGGAACAATGATGAACATTCACTGAGCGCCTACTACGTGGCGGGGCATCGTTGCAAGCACTTCACGGGCCTTTTGGCATTTCCTCTCACCTGGCCCCAGGAAGCAGCCCGTCGGGATCCCACTTGGCAGATGTGGAAGTTGAGGCACAGGGACGGTGACCCTGCGGCCCAGAGTTCCACAGTCAGTAAGTGGTGGACTTGGTCTGCGGAGGCAGGTGTTTTGGCGACAACTGAAGAGTGAGGTTGACTTAAAACCGCAGAAAACAGGGTGGGAGCCAAGTTGGGAGTGTGGGAGGGCAGACGGCACAGGCCCCGAGATCAAGAGTCAGGCGCTCGACTGACTGAGCCACCCAGGCTGTCCCTTCCTTATGACTTTCTTAATAACATTTTCTTTACTCTAGCTTACTTTATTATTATTATTATTTTTATTAAAAGCTTTTGTGGGCGCCTGGGTGGCTCAGTCGGTTGAGCATCCGACTTCAGCGCAGGTCATGATCTTGTGGTTTGTGGGTTCAAGCCCCACGTCGGGCTCTGTGCTGACAGCTCAGAGCCTGGAGCCTGCTTCGGATTCTGTGTCTCCCTCTCTCTCTGCCCCTCCCCCGCTCATGCTCTGTCTCTCTCAAAAATAAATATTAAAAAAAATTTTTTTTGAAAGCTTTTAAAAAATGTCTATTTATTTTGAGAGAGAGAGAGAGCACGGAGGAAGGGCAGAGAGAGGGAGAGAGAGAGAGAATCCCAAGCAGGCTCCACCCTGTCAGCCCAGAGCCTGACACAGGGCTCGAACCCACAAACCATAAGATCATGACCTGAACCGAAATCAGGAACCAGACACTTAACCAGCTGAGCCCCCCAGGCACCCCTCTAGCTTCCTGTATTCTAAAAATACAGTATATAATACTGTACAACACGGAAAATATGGTTTAATCAACTGTGTTATCTGTAAGATTTGGCCAACAGTAGGCTATTAGGAGTTACGTTTTTGGGGAGTCAAAGTTGCATGTGGATTTTCTACTGCCCCGGGGTCTGCACCCCTAACCCCCCATGTCATTCAAGGGTCAGCTGTATATGAGTTTGAGTCCCTGGGTGTGGGTGTGAATGTGTGTGGCCGAGTGTGCACCCCTGTGAACACGTGGAGTGTGTGGATGAGTGTGAGTCAGTGTGAACATATGGGTGGGTGAGTGAGTGTACGTGGAAGGGTATGAATGTGTGCAGGTGTGCGAGTGGATGTGTGAGTACGTGAGTGTGAATGTATGCACGTGAACGTGTTTGGAGAATGTGAGTGCGTGGGTGTGAGGGTGGGTGCGAACGTGCGTGCAAGCTTTTCTAGGCAGGAACAAACCTGTGTCAGTGAAGCAATGCCTATACCTGCTCCCAACGCCCCCTGCCATTGCTCTTGGCGGATTTCACGTGAAATGCAGAATTCCCTGGCGCCTGGGTGACTAAGTCGGGTAAGTGTCCGACTCTTGATTTTGGCTCAGGTCGTGATCTTACGGTTCACGAGATCGAGTCCCGTGTCGGGCTCAGCGCAGAGCCTTGCTTGGGATTCTCTCTCTCTGCCCCTCCCCTGCTCATGCTCTGTCTCTCTCTCTCTCAAAATAAATAAATAAAAACATAAAAAAAAAAGAAAAGAAATGCACAATTCCCATCTGACCTGAATTCCTGTTGGAATTCACAGCTTGTCTGGCCAAGCTTCCTGGCTCTTGCTGAGGCCTCTCTCCCTGGCTGTCCTGGCTGTCCCCATCCAGTGTTCATTACACACAACTGCTTGCGTCTGTTACTTGTCAGGGCTCCCGCCTGACCCCCAGGGCGAAGAAAGCAGGGGATGGGTATTTCTCACTCTCTCCTGCCCCCAGCGCAGGCCCTGGCACATGGAGGCATTAATACATACATGCTAAATTATTGTAGCTTTTCTCACCTCTAGGTATTTGCTCGCCCCATCCCCTCTGCCTGAATGCCTTTCCCTTTTTCCTCCCTTTTCTGCACTGATCTTTGGAGAGACCGTCAGAGGCCATGTCCTCCAGGAAGCCACCCTTGACTCCCCCCCCAACTGTCTACTGTCATATACGTGAACTGTAAGGTCTCAGTAAGCAGGGTCCATATTTATTTCGTATCTCCATATCTGTGTCCTCAGCACTTGTCACAGGCTTAGGCACACAGTAGGGCCGAGAAAAAAGTAAGTGCATGAAAAATAACGCAAGAGAATTGAAGTACTGTGTCCCCTCCCAGAGGCTTCTCTGCTTCCCTGGCTCACCCTCCACCCCAGCAAGCCCATCGGGCTGTCCTTGGCTGTGAGGATTCTGCCTCTACTCTAAGACCAGGAGCTCCTTGAGCCTAAGATGGGGTCAAATTACCCTCTGGGTCTCCAGCACTCCACAGCCTGAGTGAGCACATCCTCTTGCCTCACCTCCTTCCATTTTCCCTTCCTCAAGCCTCTCCAGCCAAGCTAGCCTTCAGACAATTACTCCAACATGCCACCCCAGGGCCTTTGCACTTGCTGTTTTCTCTCCCTGAACTAGTCTTCCCCCATATTCTGTTCAGGATCAGCTCAAACGTGTCTTCATCGGGGACACCTTTCAACCACCGACCCCGACTGGCCTAATAGGTCCCTCTCTGCTTTATTTTCTTCTCCGGACCTCTTGTCACCTGAAATATTTTATTCTCTTAGCATTCTTCCCTACTGCTTGGCTCCATTGGGGTTTTTATGGTATCCAGTGGTTAGTGGTCTACGGAGCCTGGGCTCAAATCCCACACCTGCTGCACGCTTCTCACCAAGTTGCCCCTCTGTGCCTCAGTTTCCCCATCCGTAAAACGAGTGATAGTAATATAGCTCCCTCCTAGGGTAGTTGTGAGAGTTAAATAAATTACTACATGCAGTGCCTCACAACAGAGCCTGCCAGATCTTACCAGCTATTGCCAGAAGAGTTGTTTCACTATCTAAATTCTTCGGGCCCCCGGCTTACGGCAGGCGCTCAGTAAACGTTGAAGGAACAAACGCACAGGGGCACCTCGCAGAAGCTGGGCCGCTGGGAAGGGGAGAGGGATGAAAGCCGCCCAACGCTCCAGCCCCACATGCACCTGCCCCTCTGCAACGCGAGGCTGGGGGCCGGAGCCGCCCGGGAGGCCCTGGCCGGAGCCGGGGCGTCATTCGGAGAGCCAGGGGGCAGCACTACGGGGTTCTGGCGGGAGAGGCCGCGCGGGGGAGGAGGCGGGCCCGGGAGCCAGGCCCGGACAGTAGGCGGCCGGGAGGCACGGGGAGGGCGGGGGCACGGGGCGGGGCCTGCGGAGGGGCGGGGCCTGCGGAGGGGCGGGGCGCAGGAAGCCGGGGCGGGCCGCCTCGCGCGCCCAGGAAAGCCCCGCGCGGCGCGGGCAGGACTGGCCGACCGGGGGTCCCCCACATCCCGCTCGGGCGCCGGCGCGGCGAATGGACCCGGGGCGCGCAGGTAGGACGCGGGCCCATGCGCGCGGCGGAGACGGGGGACCGGCCGGGGGACGGGCTCGGCCGCCGGCGGGGTTCCAGGCGACGGGGACCCCCGGGCCGACCGGACCCCGTCGGGGGTCGCCCGGAGCCCGCTCCTCCCCGCGCCCCGAGCGGCGGCCGGCTCGGCCCGGGCGCCCCCGGGGGCGGCGGACGCGCGGAGCGGGGACCCCGGCGCGCCCCCCAAACTCGTGCTGGCCCGGAGACGCCAGCGGGGACGGCCCCTCGGGGACCCGGGGCCGTCGTGAGCGTGGGGTGAGGCGGGGCTCGGGCCATGCAGCGCCAGTGTCCCAGCGATCACCCCCTGCCCCGCGCGCAGGAAATGGGTGAGGATTGGGGCGGAGGGGGGGAGGGGGAGTTCCGAAAACTGAACTTGGTTACCCGGTCGAGGCATCTGGGGAAACGGGGCCCTGTCGACTCCTTGTTCTCCTTACTTGAATGTTGGGTAGACCCAGTAACAACAGCGGTCATTTAACTGGACTCATTTTGTACAGATTCTGTCCAGAGCATTGAACGTATTCTGAGTTAAATCGCAAAATAACTGTTTTGGTCGGTGCCGTGTGTCCGTCGGTTTTTCAGAGGAGGACGCTGTGTGGCACAGGCAATTTAAATGACTTGCCCGAGGTGGACAACTGCCTGGAAAGGGTGCGGCAGGATTCGAACCCAGGCTGTTCTGACGCCAGAGCCTGTCGTGGTCCACCTGTCGGCGATATTTGTCAAACTACCCCATAAACGAATTATCCAAGGGATTTTATTAAAAGGCAGATTCCCGGGCTGTCTTCAGTGAGGTTCCGATTCAGTAAATCTAGGAATCTGGAGTTTTAAAAACCCACAACATCTGGATTTCTTATGTCAAGCAAGACTGGGGACCAAGCAACCCTCAGTGGTCCTGCTGCCGGGATTTGCAGATGGCTCCCCTGCCAGTCCTCATCCCGCTGGGGCCCTAGCCTCTGCTCTTCCCCAGCTGCCTTCCTGGTTCCACCCCTACTGCTCCTTCCCTAAGAGTGGCCTTTTAGAAGCCTGGGCATTTGATTACAATCCTAAAGTCCGATGGGGAAACTGAGGGTGAGGTGTACCTCTGTCCAGGGTGTCCCGCCACGGTCAGGGGATTCCAGAGTCCTGCAAAGACTCCTCAAGAGCAGCTCACCTGCCCAGTGGTTACAGATGTGGATGCTGTGGTGTTGGCAGGGAGCAAGGGGTTGGAGGGGGGCAACCTCCCGCAGCCATCCATTCATTAATCAGCACCCGCTGGGCTCCTACAGGACACTGCTCTAAATAGCACTGGTGTTTGCCTTTCCGGGGTGGGGGGGGGCTCGCGCAAGTAGGGGTGATCACCTGGCAGGGACAGGCTTCATGGAGCGGGGACCCCTGAGCCAGCCTTGGAAGAGGGACGGGGGAGCTTGGCTGCGGGAGAATGGGAGGGAAAGGCATGCTGAGCACTGGGAGCAGCTGGGAGCAGCTGGGAGAGGCCTGAGGGAGAGGTGCTGGGGGAGGGGGAGGCAGCCAGACCGGGATGGGAAGGTGCGTCTGGCCACGTTGTGGAAGGCCTTGAATGCCATGCCGGAGTGTGGCCCAGTGCACTTCGCCTCAGCCCGAGCCACAAAAATCACAATGCAGATTCCTGGGTGCCCCCGGATCCCTGAAGCCAAGGCTGGAGGGAGGCCTTGGGAAGGCAGCAGGGAGGGAAAACCACTCGTGAGTCAGGCACTCTGGTTACCACACGCCCAGTTACCAGCAGATCTGGGATCACCTGAAGATTTCCACATTCCGGGCAGCAGCTCAGTAACTGATGTGTTTTGTACCACACAGCAGGGGCAGGGAGGTGGTCCCCTAAGGCAGTCAGTTTCCAGATGCTCTGATTTAGCAACGCAGCTGAAATGCACTGTGGGAGAAGTGAGGAGAGGGCCTGTCCTGGACCCGTCCTCTCCGTCCACCCCTACTCCCCCACCCCCCAGAATGGAGGTGCTGCCCTCTGCCCTCAGCTGCCTTTGATGGCACCTGCAAGGGAGGCAGGGACAGAGCCCCCCGGGGTGCTTCACATGTGTCAAGCTGGGCTTTCACGAAGGCTAAGGGCATCATGTTTTATAAGGTACTTAACACAGTTGCCAAAACGTCGTACATGCACAACAAACGTTCATGACTGTTTTTACCCGTTAGGAAGTATAGCGTGGAGGTGACGAGTGCGGACTCTGGAGCCAGGTTGCCGAGGTTCAAATGCTGGATTTCCAATTTACTAATTTCTCAGGACCTCAGTCTCCCCGTTTATGAAATTACAGTGACTGCTTTATACCATTATAGCAACGATTAAGTGAATGGATGCATGTCGAGCCTCCAGAACAGTGCCTGGTACTGACTGAGCACTATGTATTTGTTAAATAAATAAAGGAACCCCATTGGATGGGATCGAATCGATCCATTTCCTCAGGAAGGAAACTGAGACCCAGAGATGTGTGCAGTGGCCTCGCCTAAGGCCATGTTATCTAGGAGCCCCAGGGAAGGATTTGAATCTGCCTTTCTCCCCAGCCTGAGTTCTCTCCCGCTATGTCAGTTTGCTCAGGTTAGCAAGAGGGACATCTTTCTGAGCGTTCCACATGCCCAGTCACGTTTGGCCAGAATTCCCTTGGCTAGGCTAGAAGACAGGCCAGTGGCTCGCCTGGCTGTGTATGAACTTGCCCTTTGCAAGAGGTTGGACAGGAAGCCCAGGGGAGACTGAAGGCTCTTGCAGAGGCCAGGGCAGCCAGCGTCACACAGGGCTGTCTCCCTGTTTTCTGACTGCCATCGAGTCATTCTGTTTCTCTGAGCAGGAGGCAGAGAGAAGGACACAGGCTTGCAGACAGGGGTCCCGGGTTCAGATCTGACCTTGCTATTTCCTATCTGTGTGATCGTGAGGCACTTGCTTAACCTCTGTGAGTCTCGGTTTGCTTGTCACGAAAATGGGTATTGGGGGGTGTTCAGGGCATAGTTTTTACAGGCACCTTGCCCACGGCTCAGTGATGGCAGTTTCTCTTCTTAGTTAGGACAATCGCTTCTCCATATCCAGCACCTGGCTAGCGCATTCATGTCTTCAAATATTCATCAAGCACCTATATGTTCCAGGAGCTACTGACAGAGTATTGGACAAAGTCCTTGCTCTCCTAGGGTTTAAATTCTAGTTTGAAGACGGGCGATACACAACTAAGCAAACACATTCACATCTATCACCCTTATTGCTAATTCTGAACTCTGCAAGTTCTGAAAACCGACAAGGTTTTCCATCATTCAGTTGGAAGCAAGAACTGAGGGGAACTAATCAGGGGGTTCTTTGGTGTGTTTGTTAATCCCCCTGGACTCCAACACTTATGTTGAGAAATTGATGTGAGCGATGGGGGGGGAGGCTGAGAAATTGACGTGAGCGATGGGGGGGGAGGGAGGGGGAAGTGCTGGACCCATGGGGGGAGGGGGGCAGGGTGGTTACGCCTGGTGGGATTTTATCCTCAATAACCTGTCTATAATCTGAGTTACTGTGACTTCTGAGACATGCCTGGTCCCCCGGGATTTCACACAAGAGGACAGGGACCTTCAGGACCCCGTCAGGACCGGGGAGGAAAATGAAAGCCGGGTGAGGGTGGACTTTGCGGGAGCCTCTCCCGAGGAGCCACGTTTAGGATGATGTGGGGCAGAGGCCCCAGGGAAGAATGGGCTGGTGGGGGGGAGGGTAGGGAGCCCGCAGGGAAGGTCTCGTCCACCCCACCAACCCCGCCTCCCGGCCCGCTGCTTGTCCCTGGCTCTGGGCGCGCAGTTCTGTCTAAACTCGCATGTCCTTGCCTTTCCAAGATGTGGCCGTGAGTCTGAGATTTCGGGTTTGGCTCTGACTGACTCATTCTCACCCACGGGGGCCTGTGTGGCATTTCCGAGTTTGCTTTAGAGATTCTGGGACATGTCTCAAGCAGGCCCGGGTGCCAGCCGGCTGCAGAGGATCAGCCGCGGGGCGGGCGTCTGAGTCCTCCCTCCTCCCTCCTCCCTCCTCCAGGGACAGAGGAAGGAAGTGGGTCCGTGTGAGGGGAAGAGAGCGTGGCCTCCTGGGTTTGGTGTAACCCTTCCTAATATTAGCGGAAGGACTGTAGTTCTGAGCAGCGGGTTGATGAAGGGACTAGCCACACACCTGAAAGTAACAGGTACACACACGTCTTGAGGGTCAGCACCAGGCTTCCACTGGCTCAGCAGACGTGTTAGGGACTGGGTACACAGCAGTGAATGACACAGAAGCGAGAGCCCTCTTAGAGCTGACAGTCTAGCGAGGGAGGTGACTTTTGAGGTGAGACCTGAGGTAAAAAGGCACATGGACATCCGGAGAGTGATTCCAGCAGCGGGAACAGCAGGTGCAAAGGCCCTGAGGCGGGAACAGGCTTGGTGCGTCTGACCCACAAGGAAGCTGATGTGGTGGTATGGAAATGAGCCAGACACCGAGGGGTAGGAGCACAGGTCAGGGAGGAAAACGGGAACCAGATCCCTGCAGTGTCTCGTTCACCTTGTAAAGTAACCTTCCCAAGTAGGAAGGAACTGCTCTTATCTAGACTTCGCCGATGAAGCAACAGGCACTGAATAGTTGAGTAGCTTGTCCAGGGTCACACGGGTGGCAGCGCAGGGCCGTGAACCCAGCAGCTCCAGCATCTCCAGTCTTTACCACGGTGTTTAAACACCTGGATGTGGTCAGGCCAGGATTGGTGTTACGGGTGATTCAATCATCATACAGATCGTTTTACAGATCATTCTGCCAATGAGCACGTTCCCGGCCTGTGACCGTGACTGTGACATCCACCTCACAGCACAGAGCATACAGTGAGGATCAGGCACTGCACTGGGTGAACACGGGTAGACGAGTGGGCGCCTCCCCGTTTCCCCGAGGAGGAAACTGAGGCTCTGGGTAGGTGGCCGATCTGGGTGGCACAGCTCCAAGGGGGCAGAGTCTGGATTCAGACCCACGGCTGCTGACCTGGGAGCCTATGCACTTAACCACTGTTCTGAGCCATACAGCCCAAGGAGTAGAGAACTACGTTTCACGGCCAGAAATGAGGGGGGCGCAGTCACCCAGAGCCGTTTGGGGGAACCGGGGAGGCCCTGAGGTTTTCCCGAAGGAGCCAGGAAAGCGTTCTGCCTTTTCAAAAGAGGAAACGGAATCTCTCCGGAGAGGGGAGACACTAGATCTCTGGATGGGCAGTCCTCCAGGCTCTTGGAGCCATAGCCTCTCGACTACCTTGCCCCTGGCCATAGAGCACGGGCCTTCTGGAAGGCAGATCCTCATAGCTGGGCAGCTCTAACTGGGAGAAAATCTTTCTGGAGATTTAGCCAAACTAACTTTCCAGTAACATTCACTTTCTAACTCTGGTTCTGCCCCCTTGGAAGTAGTAACCAGCTCCCCCCCAACCTGAGCCCAATATTTCCCTTATTCAGACCACACAGGTATAGTCCTTTCAACCGCTCTTCCTGACTCAAGGAATTGTAGAGAATTCAGCCTGGCTTTAGACATGAACAGATTCATGAAAGTCTCACATAAAACCCATTGCTTCCCCCAGTGTCTGCCCAGTCACAGAGGAGGAAGACTGTCACCTCCTTGGATTTGGACCCATATCTTTGTTGATACAACCTGCAGTCATACTTCATAGTGACCACATCCCGCTTGGAGCGTACATTGGGCTTGCCAGCTAAAACCTCCAGATCTCTCTTCTGCACGAGCTGCTGTCTGTCAAAGTATATTCCGTTATGAGACTCCTTATTTGAGGCTAGCACTTGTTTTTTAGTCTTTCTTGTTTTCTAGTAAATCTACTTCAGGCTAAGAGGCTATAATTTTTTTTTTTTTCTTTGAGTACTCCTTTGGCTTCATTTCACAGGTCTTGTGACACAATGCAAAAATAATTTAGTTTCCCTTTTGATTAAAAGTGTTATGCACTTCAAACGTTTTTAAAGATGAATGGATTTTTTTTTTTTTTGAAGTTATCCTTGTATTCTTGGAGTCTCAATTTGTTGCATTATGGTCAGTATTTATGGCTTGTATGATATCAGTGATGGAGAATTTGTGAAGATCTTTGTAAGATTCTCTGGTTAGTTTCTTTTGTATGTCCCACTTGTCTTTGAAAGGATGTGTATTTTCTGGTGGGTGTGGAGGTTTTTGTTTTGTTTTTAACGTTTATTTATTTTTGAAAGAGAGAGAGTGCAAGTGGGGGAGGGGCAGAGAGAGAGAGAGAGAGAGAGAGAGAGAGAGAGAGAGGGACCAAAGATCTGCAGCAGTCTCCGCGGTGACCACAGAGAGCCCGATGTGGGGCTTGAACTCACAAACCGTGAGATCGTGACCTGAGCTGAAATCCAGAGCCTGTGAGGCTCAACCGACTGAGCCACCCAGGCTCCGCAAGGTGGGTGTAACGTTTCAGAAATAGAGCTCTTGGATCAATTTCGCTCATTACATCATTCATGTTTTCTATGTTTCTGTGTGTTTTTCTCTATCTGACTTCTCTCCCGCTCTGATAAAGGATCTGCTCCTTTCACCTTGACCTTTCCTTGTTTGTTTTTTTTGCTTTCTTTTCTTTTTTTTATTTAAAAAAAATTTTTTTTTTCAACGTTTATTTATTTTTGGGACAGAGAGAGACAGAGCACGAACGGGGGAGGGGCAGAGAGAGAGGGAGACACAGAAGTGGAAACAGGCTCCAGGCTCTGAGCCATCAGCCCAGAGCCCGACGCGGGGCTCGAACTCCCGGACCGCGAGATCGTGACCTGGCTGAAGTCGGACGCTTAACCGACTGCGCCACCCAGGCGCCCCTTTTTTGCTTTATTTTCAAAGCTGTGTTGCTCAGCGCATATAAAAACAAAACATGGCTAGAAGAAGGGTTCATGATATTTATTCCTTCTGGTGAATTGCTCCTTTGATCAGTATAAAAGAGCCACCTTTCTCTCTTGTAATACTTTGCTGTCTTGAATTTATTTGATTCAGTGTTCCTTCATTCCCGTACCTATCTTTATGCGCGTTGGTCTCTTGACCAAGTCTCTGTCTTCTTTTCTTCAACACTAAAGTTGAAGGACTTTTCTAGGACTTTTCTCTGACTACAGTCTTGTAGCCACGTAAATCAAAAATGATTATATATATATGTGCGTATATATATATACACACACACACACACACACGCACGTATATATTACCTCTCAGACTCAGCTCTGTAACCCACTTGCTGCATAATTTGGGGCAAGTCCTTTTGCCTGTTTACCTTAATTTCCCCATCTGTAAAATGGGGACATGACTCACTTGGCCTCTCCTCTCGGGTTTCTGTAAAAATAATGAGAGTGGAGAATAGAAAAGTTGCTGCCTACATCCCTCCGGGTTAGTCACTGGGTGTGAATATGGGCTGGCTTTCCAGACGGTGAGAAGAGGGAGGGACGGAGAGGGAGGGAGGGGGAGGGAGGACCGTGCCGGAGCCCTGAGGGTGAAGGCCGACCTCACGGTGGCCGCCCCTGGTTGGCTGCCTGGGCTGTTCACAGATACACGAGTAAGACACAGTCTCTGGCCTGAAGGGGCTTCTGGTCTGGAAGAAGGTGCAGCTCACTGCTCATGGGACAGAGGGACAGGCAGGGAAGGGCTGAGGAAGGAGCGGGGTTTGAGTAGCAGTGTCCCAAGGGGGTGGCTTAGGAGGTGGGCACTGAGAGGGGAGTCTGGGGCACATTTGGGGACGGGTGGGGGGCAGCGCTGGGAGAGCCCAAGGTTGGTAAGGACCGCTCTTGGGCTCCTCGTCCTCCCCTACGAAGGAGGAAGGCAGGGGGCTTGCAGAATTTGGAGGATCCTTGACACCAAAGAGCAGGCAAAGCTGGGTCTCCAGCCCCACCCCTTCCTCATCACCATAACAACCACATCCCATAATGAATAAGAGGAACTAGGGACAGAAGGGAGGGAAAGGTAGCAACCTTACACCTTCAGGGGTGGGGGTGGGGGTGGGGCCGGTGCACCAGGAGGCTGGGGGGGGGGTCTTGCCTCTTGTTGGGGGCGTCTCAGGACACCCACCCACCCCAGATGACGCCAGCTGGTCGTCGGAAGCCAAAGGGAGACCATAGATGTGTGGTGTGGTTTTTGAAAACGGAACTCTTTTCCGACGTTTAAAAATCAGGAAAATATGCATAGAAATCTGGATTTCTAGCTTCTTTAGAAAAATCAGGAGACCTAGCAATGCCCAGGCCTTCGTTGATGTGGCAAAAAGCGGCTGACACAGAGTGACGGCTGCCCTTTAGGGCTGGGCCTGTGCCCGCCCGCTGCGGCTTGTCCCTTCTCTGCCATTGAGGTCTTGGGTCTCTGATCCCTTAGACACCTGGGTCGTCTGGGGCAGGTGGCTGTGAGCTGTGCGACCCCCCCACCGAGATAGTGAGTGAAGAAGCAGGTAGGCTGAAGTCGGGGGCCCCTGTAAAGGCTGGGGAGTGGACTGCGGGGTCTTGGGGACCCTCGTGGCCCTGAGCATGGATGGGCTGAGACGTTTGCAGCCGTGCCCCCTCAGCCCGGATCGCACACCCGTTCACCCATCTCTTTCCCTTTCCTCCTTAGTGAGCTTACATGCAGGCCGGTGCACAGCTTCGTGCATTTTCCCAAAGCGTGCACTTGCGTGTGTAACCCAGCTTGACCGGCCCCCCAGAAGGTTCCCTCCTGCCTGCCCCGCCAAAGACACTTCCCTGACTTCTGACCCCAGGATCAAGGGCTGTCTCCTTTGGAACTTGATGTAAATGGAATCAGTTTTGCCCTTTGGAACCCAGCTTCCTCCATTCAGTTCGCGCCCCGTGAGACCTGACCACGGTTGTCATGGCAGCTGTCGCTACTCAGGGTCTCGGAGCGTTTCCTTGGTGCTTGAAGATGGGCTTTTGCCACCTGCTCCATCCACGCTGTCCCTAGTGCCTCTTCCACCCCGCTGTGGTCTCTCCGTCCCCTTGTGCGACCGGCGAGGCAAGTGGTTCTGTCCTCACATCACAGACGAGGAGACTGATGCTCTGAGAGGGCCCCTGGCTTGCCTAGGCCTGTCAGCCGGGCAGGGCAGGGCCTGCACACTTAGGCCCAGAGTTATGCTTCTGTGTGTCAGATGCTCTGAGGTCGCTGCCCACGTGGGCGGCCCCACGCGTCCGTGTGTCCCTCACCGTGCCAGGAATAATATTGGCGCAGGGCAGGGTGGACAGCAGATTGGACTCCAGGGAGAGACCTCTGCCCCCAGCACCTGTCTGCAGGCAGAAAGTGAGCAGGGAGATCTTGCCTGTGCTGACGTGCTACCTACCGGCTGTGGGTTTGCCCAGGGGGCAAAGTCCTGGTCACTGTTGAGACAAGTTCACAGATGAGGGCTGGGCAAACGGGGACAGAAGCCAAGTTCCAGCTCACTCGCTTCCTGCCTGGTCACCTT
Organism: Prionailurus viverrinus; assembly: GCF_022837055.1. Taxonomy (NCBI): domain Eukaryota; kingdom Metazoa; phylum Chordata; class Mammalia; order Carnivora; family Felidae; genus Prionailurus; species Prionailurus viverrinus. The sequence goes on along the minus strand of NC_062576.1, from coordinate 20,312,484 downwards.
GGATGATCCCTGAACGCCTCTGAGCCTCGGCTTCCCTCTCTCTGTGGTTCTTAGGCAGGTTCCTGGGCCTCTGGGTGTCAGTTTCCCCCGTGTCTGCCGTGGGGATGGTACTCACCGCACCTGCCATGTTCCTCGGGTTGCTGTTAGGGTTAAATGAGTTGCTGAAGTTGTAAGTGCATGACAGTCTGCTATGACCAAGGCTGTGGCCGGTCAGTTTGGGGGGTGGGGTGGCACCCGTGGGCAGAAGGGCCCAGGGCATGGTCTCTAATGGCTGGAGGAACTGGGGACACACAGGGGCGATCATGGTGACTTCTGCGGACCTCGGGAAGCAGGCCCACTGGGAGCCGTGACTGTCCCTAAGACCAGCAAAATCTAATCAGCATCTTGGGGCCAGATGTCATAATCATGATAATGCCCCAATTACCAGCATTCTGCAGTCACTTCCCCCGGGGTGGCCAAGATCGGTGCCTGCATTAAGGTATTTAAGGAAATTCGGAGCCAGAATTGGTCAGTGTTTATCTAGCTGTGAGAGGTGGAAAATTCCAGCTTGTGGAGCTGTGTCCCTGCTTTCGTGAGGGATGGCCGTCCAGGCCCTCCTGCACTGAGCACATACCCGTGGCCCCTCTTCTGTGTGCCGAGCAGTGTATTATTGGCTCTGGGGTCCCAGCAGTGAACAGGGTGGACACAGCCTCGGGTCTCGTGGGAGCTGGGGTCCCAGTGGGGCCCTTGGACGAGGTACAGGACGTGTGTGCATGTGGTGAGCCTCAAGGGATAAGTGCTAAACAGAGAAATGGCCTTGCAAGTGACGGGGGTCAGCTGCCGTTCCTGATTCTGTGGCATCTGGACACGGGGCCCGTAGGCTCAGCCTCTTCCCTGGGGCCTCCAGGACCTTCTGAGGTCCAGCCTCCCCTGGGTTCCCACTGGCAGCTTGGGACAGCCAGCACGAGTGTCCCCACTGCCATAAAGTGGCCAGCCTGTCCCCAAGATGGTGCCCCCTCCAGCGGGTCTGGCCCAGCCATGTCCTGTGAAGGAGGTCCACAGTCTCCAACCCTCTCCTGTCCCCCTCAGACAAGGCCTTCCCTAACTCTGCGCAACCCCGTGGGTTCCGACACGGCTAATGACCTTCAGGCCTGTCTCCAGCCCAAGCCTACCTTCTGAGCTCCAGGCCAGTTGAACGTATTGCCTCCGTGGGGCGCCTGGGGGGCTCCGTCGGTGTAGCGTCTGACTTCAGCTCAGGTCATGATCTCACTCCTTGTGAGTTCGAGCCCCACATCGGGCTCTGTGCTGACAGCTCGGAGCCTGGAGCTTGTTTTGGATTCTGTGTCTCCCTCTCTCTCTCTGCCCCTCCCCCGTTCATGCTGTGTCTTTCTCTGTCTCAAAAATAAACATTAAAAAAAATTAAAAAAAAAAAAAAAAGGATATATTGCCTCCCGGACTGGATGCCCACTCCCCACCACCTGCTTCGACTCCCCGTGTCCCCGGCATGGGGGGCGCGTGATCTTCCTGGCGCCCACTGCCAGCCATCGGCAAGTTCACCACCCTTACCTCCCGTGCAGGGCTGAGTCTGCCCCTCGTCTCCAGCAGCACCCAGCACGCCCCTCAGCCCGGCCACCTCGGCCTCGAACCTACAGCCCTTCTCCACACCGAAGGTGGAGTGGACTTTCTGGCAGGTGCACCTGCTCCTGCCCTGCCTAACAGCCTTCAGTGGCTCCCCGTTGCACTGGGGATGGATGGGGTCTGAATCACGCACTGTGCCTGGTTGGCAGTGTTGACCTCTCCTTCTGTCCGTCCCTGCAGCCCACGGCCTATCTTGCGGGGTGGGGGATGGGCCATGCCCTCCATCCTCCCTGGCTATTCACTCATGCTTCACTCGTCACTTTCCCCGTCTCTTTCCTTCTCCCGAGACTCCTCAGGATCAAAAATGGGCTTAATCATTGTCGCCCCCTCACAGTGAGGACTTAGAGCATCTAGAACAGCGGCTGGCACTGGGGGAGCACCGTGTAAGTGTAGAAATAAGAACAAGGTGGAAGACGCAGGGTTGCTCGTTGAGGGGGTACCCTGCACCGGCCGCCGGGCTTGGCCTTTTGCTTACAGAGGACGCGACGTGGCCTGCCCTCACGGAGTCCACGGCGCCTCCCGTGCGTGGGAAGGTCTTCCTCCCTCTGCACAGGGCACCCCTGCCCTCCCCTGGGGAGTCCCTCTAGGGACACTTGACCCTCGAGGACCTCCCTGACGGCTGCCTGCCGACAGCCTCGTCGTACCTTTCCTGATGCTGTTCCCACAGCCCCTCTGCAGGCCTGCTTCCCGCATGGGTCCCTCCCACACTGCGTGGCATCCTGACAAGACCAGATCTAGCCTTTTTGATGGCTCTCTTCTCTCGGCAAAGTCTGTGTGGTCAGCAAATGCTGTTGGCTGTGCCCTCGACAGATCTAGAATCCAGCTTGCTCTTACAGACCCTTCCCGGCACCTGCTGCCTGGACCAGCGCAGGAGGCTCCTCACCGGTACCTGCTTTCTGCCCTTCGCCCCGTGGGCCCTGTAGACCACATAACCGGAGAGATGGCTTGAAACGTCTCATAATGTCACGTCTCTGCTCAAAAACCTCCAGTGACTTATCTTCTCAAGTACTTGTCAGAGGGAGGAAGTGAATGAGCGAATGCATGAATGGCTTCTCCCGCGTCTGCGGTCGCCGGCACGTAGTAGGCGCTTAGTAACCCCCGCCGCGAGAATACACGCGGGCAAGGGCTGGGAGCACACAGTAGGTGCACGGGGAGCCCGCTGGGCTCTGTTGGCCAAGGTGGCCGGTTCTTGCCTCCAGCAGTAGTGGAGGCAGCCTGCCGTCACCCCTCACTCCGCTTTCGGTCTTGGGGCCCTGGCCTGGCCCGCCTTGCCGGCCAGGCGGGGCTGCTGACGCGGCTGCCGGTTCCGGGAAGCTCTGCCGGGCAGCGCTTCTGGGAAGGCGACCACTGGGAGGAGAAGTGTGCCCCTGGCTCCCCGCCAGACTGGCCTAGCTGTCCCGGAGGCCAGAGGAAGCTCCAGGCTGGCTTAAGACTGTGGAGTTTCAGGGGCCGGTGGCTCCCCCCGGGGAGGCCACAGTCAGCCCCTGCTGTCATCGGCTTCCTCTTCACATGCGTTCGCTCCTCATGGGACTGGCTGCATCCTGTCTGCCCGTCCAGCCCCCCTTCGAGCCGGTTTGCGGTCAAGAGAGGAAAGAGGAGCCGGTGTGGGCGGCCTTGCAACCCTTTTGGGCTCAGGAAGAGCCTGCCCGGTCACTGCCTGACTGCCGCCGGCCTTGACATTTCAAGACTCTCCACTCCCCTCCTCCCCAACAGAAAGAGTGAGTTAAGTGTATTTCACTGCCAGCAGGAGGGTTTTCCCACTCAGAGCACTTCTGACCTCTTCCTGGCTCAGGCTTTCACTAAGTGCTGCTTCCTACCTCCCTGACCTTGGTTTTGTCACTTGCCCGTCTCTAGGCCTCAGTTTGGGCCATAACGCCGCATTCCCAGGGTGGCAGGGATGGCCTTTCAAGAGGCGGCAAAAACAAGTGGTCAGGCACGTGGCTTCTGGAGTGAGGCTGCCTGGGCTCAAATCCTAGCTGTGTAACTTCTCTGTGCCTCTGTCTCCTCCTGTGTAAAGTGGGGGTTTCAATGGCAGCCTGCCTTATAGAGGTGTATGCACAGCGATCGTCATAAGCGACAGCTCGGCACCCCGTGTTTGAAAATAGATTACAGAGTCTGTCATTCTTGATTTTTAGCCACTCATTTAATAGATGTTTATTGAGCATATACTATGTATGTGTCAGGCACTATTCAGGTCCTGGGGACAAAACAATGACCATAAAGCTCTGTCCTCATGGGGCTTGCCTTCTGATGGGGTGTGTGGGGCGGGGGGGGGGGACAAACAATACATATATAGACAAATAATTTAAATGTTATGGGTGATCCTCTACACTCAGAACATTGCGAACTAGCAGCAGAATGAGAGGGGCTGTTTCATGTTTTGCCAACGTGGAATAGTTCTTGGGTGAATAATTTATGCCCTTTGCCTGTTTTTTTTCTTCTTTTTTTTTTTTTAATATTTTACATTTATTCATTTTTTTTTAAACATTTTTTTTTTCAACGTTTATTTATTTATTTTTTTGGGACAGAGAGAGACAGAGCATGAACGGGGGAGGGGCAGAGAGAGAGGGAGACACAGAATCGGAAACAGGCTCCAGGCTCTGAGCCATCAGTCCAGAGCCTGACGCGGGGCTCGAACTCACGAACCGCGAGATCGTGACCTGGCTGAAGTCGGACGCTTAACCGACTGCGCCACCCAGGCGCCCCTACATTTATTCATTTTTGAGAGACAGGGAGAGACAGACCGTGAGCAGGGGAGGGGCAGAGAGAGAGGGAGACACAGAATCCGAAGCAGGCTCCAGGCTCTGAGCCGTCAGCACAGAGCCCGGTGCGGGGCTCAAACCCATGAACCATGAGATTATGACCTGAGCTGAAGTCGGCTGCTTAACTGACTGAGCCACTCAGGCGCCCCACCTTTGCCTGTTTTCTTAAAGGGATGTTTGTCTTACTGATTTGTAAGGTCTCTTTATAGGAAGGTCATTAGCTGTCTACAATGTAGATTGCTATCTTTGTCTAGTCTTTGCTTGCTTTTTTTTTTTTTAAATCTGAGAGAGGGGAGGGTGGAGAGAGGTAGAGGCAGAGAGAGAGAGAATCTTAAGCAGGCTCCACACTCAGCACGGAGCCCCAACACAGGGCTCGATCCCACAATCCTGGGATCATGACCTGAGCTGAAATCAGGAGTCAACGCCCTGAGCCCCCGAGGCGTCCTGCCTTTTTTTTTTTTTTTTTTTTAGTGGTGCATTTTGAACTGGGGAAGTTGAAAACATTTTTGCAGTCAGACCTCTCAGTCTTTGCCGGCTACATTCTGAAATAAACATTCACACGTGTAACCTCAGTGATACGAACAGAGATGGTGATAAGTGTAGGACAGAAATAAACAGGGTGTTGTGATGAACAGTTAACGGGGGGGGGGGGCACCCTCAGTGGGTAGGGTTACTGGGTGTAAAGGCTGTGAGGGAGAAGAGGGCTTAGGAGTGCGTCAAGGTGCTCGGAGGCCAGTGGGACCAAAGGCTCATGGGGGACGGGGACGGAGTGGGAGGGAACGGTGGGTGTGTACCGGGCCAGATCATCAGGGGGCTTAAGGTTTTGTTTGGTTGGTTTTGGTTTTGGTTTTTGCATTTCCTTGCACTTCTTATTTTAAGGTGATTGTAGACTCACACACAGTTGTAAGAAATAACAGAGTCAGTTTCTGCCCAAGAGTGCCGTCTCACAAAACACAATAGCCTAACCGGGATATTGACATTGATAGGATCCGCTGAGCACCCCTGTTTTCCTTGTACCCATTTGCGTGTGTTTGGGTCTGAGGAGTTTTACCCCGTGTGCGGGTTTGTTTCGCCAGCACAGCAGCCGCGACTCGAGGAGCCCCGTGTTGCACTTTTATAGCCACATGGACCTCCCTTCCTACCCGCCGCCTGTGAATCTGTTCTCCGTTTCCATAATTTTGTCATTTCAAGAATGTTACATAAATGGAATCACACAGGGTGCACTCTTTTGGACTGGCTGTTTTCACTCCCGGGCTTGGGCTGAATGCTGAGTCAGAGATGCTCCTCTTGGATGGGCCATGAACTCCAGGCATCCTTGTCCCTGGGCGAAGACACCCTTTGGGAGCCAGAAGCTAACGAAGGGCTTGAGCAGGCAGTTCATGGCCTGGTTTCTGATGTTGAAATGACTCTGCCGGGGCGCCTGAGGGGCTCTCAGCAGGTTAAGTGTCTGACTTTGGCCCGGGTCATGATCTCATGGTTTGTGGGTTTGAGCCCCGCATCGGACTCTGTGTTGACAGCTCGGAGCCTGAAGCCCGCTTTGGATTCTGTGTTTCCCTCTCTCTCTCTCTCTCTCTCTGCCTCTCTCCCACTCTCTGTCTCTCTCTCTCTCTCTCTCTCTCAAAAATAAATAAACTTAAAAAAAAAAATGATTCTGCCTGCAGTGTGGCGAAGAAACGAAGTGACTCATGTTTGCAGTAACTGCTAATTCCTTGCCGCCCGCCCTGCCCCTGCCCCTGCCCCATCATTCTCTCAGCCCCAGACTAGCCCTTTGGAAAATCTTGCCACAACCCTGTTCAGAGACCCTTAAGGGGCACCTGGGTGGCTGTCAGTTACGCGTCTGACTTCGGCTCGGGTCATGGTCTCGTGGTCCGTGAATTCGAGCCCCGCGTCGGGCTCTGTGCTGACAGCTCAGAGCCTGGGGCCTGCTTCGGATTCTGTGTCTCCTTCTCTCTCTGCCCCTCCTCCACTCATGCTCTGCCCCCCCCCCCCCCCGTCTCTGTCTTTCCAAATAAACTTAAAAGAAATTTAATTCAAAGACCCTTAAAAACCACTCATTGCCTAGAGGAGGGGTCTTTGACCTGGAGCCATTAGCCTGGGCTGTGGGGGAGCTGTGAGCCCCTAAAATGGGATGCAAAATGTAACGTGTGCACTTTTCTAGAAGGAGGGTTTGGAGTTTGCATCACATATTCAGACGGATCGGTGATCTCCAAAACATTAAGGACTGTGCCTTCCAGACAGAGATAGTGGTTAGGAGCTGAGGCCCCCGAACCTGACGGCCCCTGTTCAGATCTCGTGACCTCCACGGCTCTGTACCCTCAGACAAGTCACTTATTCCTTCTGTGCCTTGGTTGCCTCATCTAAAAATGGGGGAAAGAATGAATAGTACCTACTTCGTAGGGCTGCGTTGAGTATTGAATGAATTAATCCGAGTGCTGTGTTCACAAGGAAACTTGGCACGTGGGAAATATTGTATGTTTGTTAAGTGAATCATGAGCCGATAGGGTGTAGGGGGGCAGAACCATTAGGCAAAAACTTCCTAGGCCCTCTGGGATTTTCAGGCCCTCTCTGTGTCAGTTATCAATCATCCTCTAGACAAGCTTCAGATCAGCAGGGTTTCTTCCAAAGGGATACACAGGTGTGGTTGGGCACTGTCCCCTCCCTTGTCCTGGCTTTCATATCTCTGTTAATATGACTTTCACTGTCTTTTTTGTCTTTTTTTTTTTTTTAAGGTGCTGCTTCACCTTTGGCGTGTGGGGCATTTGTAGACATCAAAAGCCCTGAGTCTTTTCTGCTGTTTCTGGTTCTTCGCTTGGGCAGCTGAAGCTAGAAATTGACAGGGGCGTTGGGTGGCTCAGTCGGTTAAGCGTCCACCTTTATCTCAGGTCGTGATCTCGCGGCTTGTGAGTTCAAGCCCCGCGTCGGGGTCTGTGCGGACATCTCGGAGCCTGGAGCCTGCTTCAGATTCTGTGTCTCCCTCTCTCTCTGCCCCTCCCCTGCTCACGCTCTCTCTTTCCTTCAAAAGCAAATAAACATGAAAACATTTTAAAAAGAAAGAAAGAAAGAAATTGGCAAGCAGGGGGGGCCAGCTCTTCCTGGCTTATTTCATTCACCCAGTTGAGCACTTTCTGCAGTCCTGGGAGAAGGTGAAGGCACTGATAATGCCAGAATGAACTTCGGGCTCAGAGGCCAATAGACTGGCTTCTGACTCTAGTGCTCCCCTCTTGCCAGCTGTGGGACCTGATGGGCAAGCTATTTGACCTCTGGCCTCAGTTCCCTCAGGTGGAAAGCTGAAGTAACAGCCCACGTAGCAGGCCTCTTGGGCAGATCCAAGAAGGTAATGTTTCTAACGTACTCAGCTAAGTGCCAGGCACACTGTGAGCACTTGACAAGAGGGGTTGTGTTTACACAAATCTTTGGCTCGATCTGAGGAAACCGCTTCCAGTCTCAGTTCTGCTCAGCCGTGACCTGGAGCTGAGCGTCCTGCCGTGGAGGAGTGCAAACGGACGCGGGGCTGCAGCCGGTCGGAGAGAGGATACACCGTGCGTCGCATCCCTATTTGGGTTGGCAGTTGGGTCAGGAATCCCATGACTGAGAGTGTGGCCGTGGGATGACTTCTTGCTTCAGGCTTGACCCGAGCACTTGGTAATTGTTCTTTTTCATTCTTTTATTCGTCTGCGTCCCTGTCCTTCATCCCTTGTGATATTCAGGGAGGCTCTTCTGTCAGCGCTCCTGGGCTGTGACTTCTGAAACGCAGCACCTGCGTGTCCCTGTGAAGCCAGCTGGGGTGTGTGTTTTGGGGGTGGGGGGCGATCGGGTTACGCCCTCTGAAACAGATCAAAGATAGCAACCGGGCTGCCATAGCTGCTGTGTGACCTTGTATGCACGTCTTGCCCTCTCTGTTTCTCTTTATTCAAAATCGGGGCGCAAGTGACACCTTTGCCATCTCTGCCATAGGAGGCTGTGGCCCCGTGTGAACTTGTCAGAGGCAGCGTCACCAGGACTTCGTGGAGGACACCAGAGTCACGGGTCCACCACTCCACTCCCGCCCCTTCTTCCTTGTTCTTCACTGTGACTCTTGAAGGGAAGCGAGTTGGGGCTTGGAACAGATACCAGGTTCCCCCTGGGGAGGGTTTCCAGACCCGTGCTGAGCCCATTAGAGGCCCCACATCATGTCCAAAATGACTTTATTCCACAAACAGTAACTGAGCAGCTGTTATACGCCAGGCACCCAACGTAGGCACCAGGAACTTGGCAGTGAACAAGACAAATGACAGCTTTCAGGATGACAGGCAACTGAAAAAGAACAGCTCTTCTGCACTTTCCTTGCCTTTTGCCCCCCCCCCCCCCGCCCCCGGCATTTTTGGAAAACCACAGGCTGGTTCTTTTATGGACTTCTCCGTTAGATTTGTCTGACACTCCCCTGTGATTTGTGCCCTTGGGGCAGCATCGCCAGAGAAGGAAGGCTGTGTTCTCAGGGGATAGTCCCAGAGAGCTCATGACCCTGCTTTGTCCCGTTCCTGGAGATGTTACCTTTGACCACTTGGTTGAAGGTGGTGTCTCCCAGGGTTCCGCACATCTCCGATTTTACGCACACATGTATATGAAGCATAGGATGCGGTAAAGTTAACAAGCGTTTTGATTCGTTAGTCAATAGACAATACGAATTTTGTGGGCAGATGCTTAGAGGCTGCCCCTGCTGAAACACAGCCGCTCTCTCTGCCCCGCGTATAGATCTAAATCGGGACAGACTCCCGCACCCCTTTGAACTCCAGGGGTTACAGTTGGTTACTGTACCTTTATTGGGGTGCTTCACTTGTGCCCGTGTGGGCCGGTGGACACAGTTTAGCTGGCCCCTGTGTCTTTTTTTTTTTGACGAGAGCCCATCATTCTTGGAGCGCGTCCTTACTCTCTGACACAAGGATTCCAGGCCCGTCATTCCAGCACTTTCCCTGCTCGGATCCTGGACTCATTAGAAGGAGCTCTGTGGAGGGGCACCTGGGTGGCGCAGTCGGTTAAGCGTCCGACTTCGGCTCAGGTCATGATCTGACAGTCCGCGAGTTCGAGCCCCGCGTCGGGCTCTGTGCTGACAGCTCGGAGCCTGGAGCCTGCTTCCGATTCTGTGTCTCCCTCTCTCTGTGCCCCTTCCCTGCTCATGCTCTCTCTCTGTCTCAAAAATAAATAAAAACATTAAGAAAAAAAAATTTTTAAAAGAAGGAGCTCTGTGGAGGCAACGAGCAGGACCGAAACAGGGTCTGCGACCCGCCGACAGTCATGCGTCAGTGTTAATGTCCTGATTTTGGCGGTTGCATTGTGGCTGCAGGAGAATGAATGACCTCGTTCTCCGAAATATACACTGGAGCCTTAAGGAGTGATTTATTCATTGTGAACAAACGAATACATAAAATGAATAAAACAGAGAGAGACTGAGGGGGAAGGTGAATGAAAAGGACAGAGAGGGGGAAGGTGTGCACTCGGGAATGGGTTTCGTGTGTTTCACGAGCAGCAAGGAGCGAGGATGTGGCCGGTGGCGGGAGCACCGCGCACAGGTGCTGGGGCCAGGTGGAGAGGGGGGCGGGGCCCCGCTGGGGAGGCCCTGCAAGGGGAACAGAGTCCCCGGGGAGCTTCCGGCAGGGACACAAAGCCCCCCTCCCCGCCCCCCATGCCGCACAGACACCGTGCGCGGAGGACTTCAGGTCCCTGCGTCTCTTCCTTTCTGCAGTACAGCTGCGAGGTTAGGCTCCGTCTCATCTGCACGTTGCCGGTAAGGAGGCCCACGCTGCGATGATGACCGCGGGACTGCCTTGAACCGCACATAGCTCCCAAGCCCCAGGAGGAAGCCTGGCCGCCGCTTGGCTGAATGCGACGCCGAGGTGGAGACCCACACGGGGCCAGGGAGAGCGGATGCTGTGAGCATCGCCGCCGGGAAACCTGCCTCCTCCATACCTCGCGTTTTAGAGGGCGCCACGTGCCGCGAGTGTCGTGGGGGGAAGCGCACGCCCCTTGACCCGGCGAGATCCCACTCCGGAGCATTTCCCTTCAGGAAAGCGACTCCTTGGGCCGTGGCTGTGTTCAGGTCACTGTTTGAGGACCCTGCGTGTGTTAGCCCATTCAGTGCCCACAGCACCCTGGTCAGGTGGGGGCCGTTCCTAGCGCCACTTCACAGGGCGGGAAACTGAGGCACGGAGGGGTTAAGCGGTTTGCTCAAGGTTCGTAACGAGTAAGGGACAGAGCAGGTGTTAAAACTTCAGGAATACGCTGCACAGCCATTGCGGGGAGAGGAGGGAGGGGGGCAGGATGTAAGCACAAGCTCCAAAACAGAAGACGTTGTACCGGCCTGATCTGTCAAACTCGGTACGCGTGGAAAGGACTAGATTTGGATGCCAGATGTCTCCAGGGGCGTTTTTCCAGGTGACGGAATTACAGCCGTTCTTTTTTGTTTTAAGTTTTTTTAGTTTTGAGAGAGAGAGAGCGTGCACCTGTGAGCAGGGGCAGGGCAGAGAGAGGAGACGGAGAATCCCAGGCGGGTTCCGCCCTGTTGGCACAGAGCCCGACCTGGGGCTCAGTCCCACAGACCTGGAGACCTGGACCCCAGCGGAAGTGAAGAGCCAGCCAGGGGCTTCACTGACGGAGCCACCCAGGCGCCCCCTACAGGCATTCTTGTTGTACGTTTGCATGTCTCTCTTTTCCGAATTGTCTACGGTGATCCCATGTGGCTTTTGTAATAGGAAAAAAGATCAATATCGTACCTTAAAAAAACAAAACAGGGGCGACTGGGTGGCTCAGTCGGTTAAGCATCCGACTTCGGCTCGGGTCGTGATCTCACAGTTCGTGGGTTCGAGCCTCGCATCGGGCTCTGTGCTGACAGCTCGGAGCCTGGAGCCCGTTTCCGATTCTGTGTCTCCCTCTCTCTCTGCCCCTCCCCCACTCGCGCTCTGTCTCCCTCTGTCTCAAAAATAAACAAACATTTAAAAAAATTAAAAAAACAACAACAAAAAAAAAACCCAAAACAAAGAACAACAAAGCAGTAAGAGTAATCAATAAAGGCTAAAATCCAGTGACACACAGTGAGATCCCACTAGTTCGATGCTTTGAATCTGTAGGGGTATGGGATGATCTTTAATGACATATTAAGCTTAAAATTTAAGTTTCAGGAGGAAGAGGGTGCTGCTAGTTGGGGAAACAAAATTCGTGCTTATCTCCCTGTCTGTATAGATACAAATCTGGAAGAGTTAATACGAATGTGTACGTGGCCTTGTGATTTGGAGGGATTTGAACTGTGCTTTCTTTTTGGGTGTCTGTGCTTGCTGACTTCTATTCCCCAGTCATGGATTATATGGGATGCATCTAACACAACAGGGGCAGTGTACGATCCCATTTATCTGAAACACAAAACACAGAGGTCATCTATGGGGTTAGAAGTCCAGGTGGTGGGCAGTAAAGCACAAAACCCCAGGAGCACGTAGCAGGAGAGGCTTACTTAGCTCGGGTCCGGGAGAGCCGGCTTACCTGGGCGTGGCCAACCTCGCTGGAGGTTGTCACCTGTGCCCCTGTGGTCAGCCTGGGGTCGGTTACACAGTTCTGCCGATCTGCTGATCTCGCTCGCATGACTGGGGGTGGCTGCCTGTTCCCCAATGCAGAATGCTACGTGTCCACATCCTCCAGCAGGCTGGCACGTGCGTTCTTAAGACAGTGGTCGTGCCAAAGCAGGCTTCTTCAGTGCATCCCTTTTGCTCATATTCTCCTGGCCAGAGCTAGTCACGTGGTTGAGCCCAAAATCGAAGGCCAGGGGAGAATGCCCTGCCCGGGGCAGTGGGTGGGGGGGAGGGGGGAGGGGAAGGAGGCGGTGGGCACTGCAAGGTTACATGGATCCAGGAGGACTGGGAAGAATTGGGGCCATTGGTGTAAGTCTAACACATTCAACAGCATCCTTTTTAGTGGCCACCTAATACTGCATTGCATGGGTCTACCGTTTACTGAACCAGCCCCGTAAGGCTAAACAGATTAACGTCTCCAAAGTACATTTCAAGGAATTGTAAATCTCTTGGGGGTTTAACTGGGGGTTTAGCATACACACACATACAGATGAAGGTTGAGTAGGGAAAGAAATTTGGCAAGTGTTGGGTTAAATGAAGAAAAATAAGTTTCTCTGCTGCAGGACTTTTCAGAGCCTTTACACACAAATGTGCATTATAGTCTCCCATAAGTCCAAGGGGCTGCTTAAACTTAGCAGGTCATGGGATTTTTTTCAAGAAGTGTGTCTTGGGGACAAGCATTGTGGGCTTTGTGCATCTGAAACACAACCGTTTCATGATGATAATAGGTAGAGAGATAGATAGATAGATAGATAGATAGATAGATAGATATAGGGTGAGCTCTAGTGAACACAGAGGGCTCATTCTTGGCACTAACCTGGCTCGCTTTCACTCAGCAGGTGTCTTAGGATCTCCCAATGGGGCGGCTTTGCTCTGGGCTCACGTTCCCTGTGAGCTGTCTGATCCTGATGTGGGCGGCAGGCTCTGGTAAGTCACCACCTCTCATTCATTCATCCACTCATTCATTCAGCAAATGTTCTTTGGCTGTTTAGATGCCAGGGTCCTAGGATAATCAGCGAAAGGAACACAGATTCCGGGCCTTGAGGAGCTTACATTGTAGTGGGAGGGGACGGCCAATGACAGAGGGTCCTAATCATAAGTCAATTGTAAAGAGCGTTAGAAAGTGATAGAAAACACAGCACAGAACAGAGTCAGGGGCACGTATTTGCGGGGGGTGGGGAATCGGACGTTAGTTTTGGACACGAGGTGAGTTTGAGATCTTTGTTAGGTATCTAAGACTCTGCCTGACACGTTAAGGCCTTTATCCGGCGAGCGTGTGCAAACGTATCCGCTGTGGAGGCTGGTGCTGGGCATCAGAGCAAGAAGGCACCTGCCTGTCTGTTGTCGGGCTCTCGAACGATTTGGCAAACCCAGTACGCGCCCTGCCGGGTTCACACCCCAGCTCTGCCACTGGCCAGTGGGAAGAAATACCCCAGCCTTTCATGCTGCCCTTGACATTGGCTGAACCCAACCGGCAGCCAGAGGACAGAAGCGCTGAGTGCCAAGACCATGGCGGTCAGCCGCCTGAGCCAGAGAGGGGTGCAAAACGGATGGGGTCCGGGAGCGGGCAAACGGACGGCAGCCCTCCTCCTGCTCACACGGCTCTGGAGCAGACGCCCGTGGTGATGGAAAAGACTAGAAATTCCTTAGATTAGAAACGTCCTTTAATCTGGCCAAGGGCAAGCGGTGGAGGTGCCATGAGGCAAGGTAGGCCTGCCGCGGGGGGCATTCTTCGACATCGGGAATCGCCCCCATGCCAGCCGGGACGCCGCGGAGCCCCATCCTGCCCCCAGCTCCCCGGACGCTGGCCCACAACCGTGCCTGGGACTGTGGTTCCCTTGCGTGGCGTTGGCCCCTCGGTCCCGCTTGTCCCGCTTTCCTGCTTGTCCCGCTGCTGCACGTGCCCCTCGCTGTCTGGCTCCGGCCGCACACGGCGCTCCTGTGTCTCCCCAGGGAGCGTCAAGGTCCTGCGTGCGCCCACCTGCTTCTCCGACTACTTCAGCACCTCCGTCTGCCAGTGGAACATGGATGCGCCCACGAACTGCAGCGCTGAGCTCCGCCTGTCCTACCAGCTGAACTTCATGGGGTCCGAGTAAGCCGCGAGTGGAGCTGGGATCTGGGGGAGGCTGCACCCAGAGCGTTCACCCCAGGCGTTCGTTTGGTCCCGGTGGTGCCCTGGAGCGCGGGGTGCTGAATGGGGTTCCCCGCAGCTGACTGAGCGTGGTGTTCGAAGAGAGGCACCCCTGGGGTGCCTGGGTGGCTCGGTCGGTCAGCTCAGGTCATGATCTCGCGGTCCGTGGGTTCGAGCCCCGCGTCGGGCTCTGTGCTGACGGCTCGGAGCCTGGAGCCCGTTTCGGATTCTGCGTCTCCCTCTCTCGCACTGTGTCTGTCTCTCTCTCTGTCAAACATGGATAAACGTTATAAAAAAAAAAAAAAAAAAAGGGAGGCGCCCTGGGGCTCAGTGGGCATGTCACGGTGCTCTAAGTGCACTGTCACTGAGGCGCGTGGCATGTGGGTGTGGTGGAATGTTGGACTAGACTTTGGAGTCCCGGGGTTTGTTCGTCTGCTTCAAAGTTAGACCAAAGCTTTTGTCTCGGTGGCTCGTAATATTGCTATTTACCCTGTTAGTAATTAAAACAGAGATACTAGATCACAACAGCACGCGAGTCCACATTCGCTAAGCCGTCGGAGCAATGATCGTGCACTGTGTAGCGTCTGGAAGATTCCACCTTACGCTTGTAAGAAACAGTGGAAAATGGCACACGGCCTCTTGGTATTATGAAAAGAGTTTGACCTCGTGACCCTCCCCCCCGGACCCCGCTTTGAGAACCGCTGGCTAGACCGCTTGTTTGGGCACGTTAGCGGTGGAGTCCACGGTGTTCTTTGGGGGACCGTGGAGCCTGGGGTGCGTTGTTCCGGGTGGGCCACCGGGACAGCCGTGGCACATGGGGTGCTCTTCCGGGCGGCGCTGAGGGTGCGGCTGGGTACACGAGGCACGCAGTCACGGGGGCATTTTGGGGTGTGCCCACCCCAGAGTGCAGGGTACGTTGCCAGAGGCCTTCCCCTACCTACCGAGGCAGACGGGCTCTGCTTCTAAATGTGGTACGCTGGCCTAGACCAGGGCTCTGCAGACTACGGCCCGAGGTCCGCATCTGGCCCACCAGCTGCTTTTGTAAATAAAGTTTTATCGGCACACAGCCACGCCCGTTCGCTCCTGCATTCCCCGTGGCTGCTTTTGTGCTAGGAGAGCAGACTTGAATGGCTGAGACACACACAGCGTGGCCCTCCAAGCGCGTCTTCCTTGAGGCACGTTCCAGGGATGCCCGTGGGTCACAGCCAGCCTAACGCGACACCCGTGTCTGCAGAAACCGCACGTGTGTCCCTGAGAACGGAGAAGGCGCGGCGTGTGCGTGCAGCATGCTGATGGACGACTTTGTCGACGCGGACGTGTATCAGCTGCACCTGTGGGCGGGGACGCAGCTGCTGTGGAGCGGCTCCTTCAAGCCCAGCAGTCACGGTGAGGGGCACGGGATGGGCTTCCCGGACCCCCAACCCCGGCTGGGCTCTGGGGTGGGGGGGGGGGGGGCGGCGGCAGGCTCCAGGTGGGGGAGGGAGGCGCAAGCAGTCTTCTGCGCGTCCCCAGACGTGACGGGATTTTTGCCCCTTTCTGGGCTCCGGCTTCCCGTCTTTGAAATGGGGCTGGGCTGCCTAGGACGTCAGGTCCCCTTCAGTCTACGCGTCTCAGCCGCCTGAATGTAAGTGCCCAGCCTGGGGTGCTGAGATGAGGCGTGCTTAATAGAAGGCATCGCTGTAGGCCACAGACTGAGCTGGGAACCTTCCTTCCCCGCTGTGTGGACTGGTGAGCTGCTGCTTCTTCGGACAATCTGACCTCAGAAGTCTGAGTTCATGCTGGTAGCCAGAGTCCCCGCAGCCATTCACCACGATTCTGCCGCGGTACAGTGACGGGAGGTTCGGACATCATTTATTGCTGTGTGACCTTGGGCAAGTCACATCACCTCTCTGGGCCTCCTTTTCCAGAAGAGAGCTATCCGCGTTTTACGATCGGGTATAATACGGAGGAGGCGCGTAACCTGCCCCGGGTCACACGGCCACAAAGCTGCAGAGGAATATTCTTGCAAGAGTATCGCCGAGCTTACAGCTCAGCAGTTACCGCCCACGGTCGGGGGGTTGTTGAGATAGACCCAAGAACGAACCCATGAATTAAAATCGTTTCTGCACGGGTGGGCCGACTTTATATACCTGTAGTCTCCGGGATAGGATTGCTTAAAAGGAGACTGGGTTTTAAAACACGCGGGTCAAGATCAACAAAAACTCTGAGTCATAACACAGCGCATAGATGTGGCCCCAAGTGTGAAGGAACCGAAGTGAAAAAGCCACATTTTGGGTTCCTTTGCCTTATGCTTCCTGCACTCACTGTAGAAAGTCGCTTAGTCCCCACTCGTGTGAAGCGGAGTTTTAGCGACATTGTAATCAGTATAAGGACGGTCATTCTCCGCTGAGACGATATCCACACGCTATTCCGTAAATGTGCTACGGAGGTGTGCTCGACCGAGAGCATCTAAATGACCCGCGCCCTGTGGACCCTTCTCCTCCCCGCACCTGGACAAGCGCCTCACCAGCCACTGCTTCTCCACAGTGAAACCCAGGGCTCCCGGAAACCTCACGGTTCACCCCAACGTCTCCCACACGTGGCTGCTGAGGTGGAGCAACCCTTACCCCCCTGAGAACCACCTGCACGCCGAGCTCACCTACATGGTCAACATCTCGAGTGAAGACGACCCCACGGATGTGAGTGTGTGCGCCTCGGGGTTTCTCTGCCACCTCTTGGGACTCAGGCGGGTGGAGACCGGGGCCCCTGGAGCCCGACTTCCACCCTGGCTCTGTGCAACCCCCCCCCCCCCCCCCCCCCCGCCGTGTGCCTGGCTCCCAGTGTGCCATCATTTCATGCTGTCGCTGGGTCCTCATAACACTTCTAGAGGCGGCCGATGGAGGCTGACACCTGGTTTGCGATCACAGCACTGATTGTGAGTTTCCTTCTTAAATGACGCGTTGACGGTTTTTAAAAGGGAGAGCTGATTTGGCAGCAAACCATCGGGTCAATACTGGCAGGGGCCTGCACACGGGATGGCTTGGGCTCCGAGTTTAGTTTCAGGGGATCATTTCCTGCCACCCATGTCTTCCCCTCAGGCTTCCCCACGGGAGGCACATCTGAGCACCCTGGGCCCCGGCCTCCCACAGAGCGGGCTCCCGATACCTGTTTCCGCTCCCCGGCAGCGGGGCCCTAGCCCTGTCGCTTAACCTCCTGGGGCCCCGGTTTCCCCCTCTGTGACATGGGGAGGATAAGCGTCCCCGCTCCATCAGCTCTTGAGGGCGCCAAGCGTGTGACACAGGCTCCCCCGGCCTGGCTCTAAATGTGTCGTAAGCTCTGTTCTCCTTTTCGCCGGGGCCCCGCAGGCCTTGGAAAGCCCCGGCGGCCTTGGCCTCCCACACCTTGGTCTAGAACTCGCTACGTCAGCGTCGCCGAGGGCCTCTTCGGAGCCACGCCCCGTGTCCTGTGTCCTGGGACCCAGGCTGGCCTGGCTTCCGCTGCCAGGGAGCAGGCCCCACTCGTCTCGCGCTCTCACATCAGCTTCTGCTCTGCTTCCTGTCCTTCCCACCTAAGCCAGGGAGGGGGCGGGTATTGGCTTACATCTCTCGGTTTCTCAGGTGTGGTTTCCCCCTTGGCACTGGGCCACGGCGCAGGTGGGAGCAGGGATGGAGGGGCCGGGGTGTGACAGCGGAGGCTCAGAACGCACTGGCAAGGCTGCTCTGATGCCGAAAGAGATAGGCGGATCCCGTTCCGTGGGTGAATCCCCTCCCCGCGTGCTGAGCCTGTGCAGGGCTTCAGAGGGGTGAAGTCCGGAGGGGAGAGAAGGGTGTGAACTGTTCTTCATTTGCTTATCGTGGCTGCATCCAGGTTCCGGGAATCTGTCCCTCCCTCGGCCCGGCTTTATTCTGGGTTAGGTTCATTTTTAGGTGGTGGCCAGCATGCCCCCCCCCCCGCCCCAGCGCCTCCGGGGCTCCGTGCCAACGCCACAGTGGGAGAGTCCCACTTTTAATTAGTCCCGGTAGAAGTTCTGGGGCCGATGCTCGGTTGCCTGGCTCGGATCAGTTGCACATCTCTGACCCTGGCCCAGGCTGCGGGCAGGAAGGAGGGTGCTCGTACTGTGCTCTGATTGGCCAGAGGTGAGTCACACGCCCACCTCTGGAGCGCAGGTGTGGTCAGTTCCACCCAAGCCACGAGGGCTGGGAAGGAGGGAGGGGTGGCTCCCCGGAGCAAACTCCAGGGAAGGGGAAGCCGGGACAGGGCTGGCTGTAACAGCCAGCCTTGGGACCTGGCCCTGGACTCCCAACCAGCAGGTAGAATCAATCAGTGTACCCGAGCTGTGGCTCAGTTGTCATGGACGTGCTGGGCGCTGCCCGGAGCCTCAGAATTCCTGGCTCCGCTTCCCTTGTTGGTGGGGCAGACGCCACGGGAACACCCCTCGCCCATCTCTCCCTTTCCCAGGGCTGGACCCAGCCTGTAGAAGTCCCCTCACTCCTCATTGGCCGGAGTTGATCTCTAACCAATCACAGGCCCGAGAACGGGGTGGGCACAACTGGTCCTGACCAATGAGGATGAACCCGGGAGCTGGAGTCAGAGGCTTACCTGCCCTGAGCTTTGAGGACGTGTCTCCAACGGCAAAGATGGGCGTCCGGCCCTGTTTGCTACCATATTGCAGACGCCAGCTATAGCTCAGATTGGGTGGGACCGATTTTTTTGTTTTTCTGTTTTTTGAGGTATAATTGACATACGCTATTGTATGAGTTTCAGGTGCGCCCCAGCGTAGTGATTTGACATTTTGTACACATTGCAAAATGATCACCCACAGTAAGTCTGGTTACCATCTGTCACCAAACAGAGTGAAAAGAATATGAGCAACTGTGTTCCCCATGGCTGACATAGATGGGATCAGTTCTAGAAGACACCCTTAGAAGTGGAATTTGGGGAGTGGAGCTACCTATTGTCCTGGATGATCTCTGGACAGGGGTCCATAATGGAGGTGGAGTTTTGGCCCGGGCATTGGAGGGCATAGAAGAGTTTTCTAGACGGGGAAGGAAGGGAAGAGTGGGAGGCCAGGCAGAGGGAACCACGTGAGCAAAGGCTTGGGGGATATGAAGATTCATGGTGAGTCTGGGGATTACGGAGATGTGGCAGTGAGTGCAGTGAAACAGCAGAAAAAGAGGCCACCAGTCAGTCCGTTCAGGATCGTGAACGGTTACCGTTGCTTGTGTGCCTGAAATGTGCTAGGCACAACACAGCCCTGCACGTGGGAGGGTGCTGGTCTCTCCGTTTTAGTGATGAGGAAACTGAGGCCTGAGAGATGGAATGACTTGCCCGGGGCCCCCCCCGGCTAGAAAAGGCAGAGCCGGGCTGGGAAGCCAGGATGTGAACTCCAGAGCCAGTGCTGTTTCCTCTCCCTTGGATCCTTCTCTCAGGGGTGGCCTCCCAAACACTTGGCCCTTTTTGCCCAAACAACAACAACAACAACAATAAGCCACAAGTGTTTCCTGGGAATCCCCAATTTTTGTTCTGTTTCTTGGTAAAACATTTCCCACCCCGCCCCCCCCCCACTCCTTTCTGGGGTATACAATTCCTTCGGCAACCTAGGTCCAGCTGTTGCCTCCTGCTTACTCATATTTAGAGAGCAAATAGGGCTGTGAGTGAGTGTCCTTGTCTTCTGCCCTCGCTTCCTCCCATAACTCTCTCCTTGACCTCTGCTCCAACCCGTGAGTGGAAGCGGGGCTGCAACGGGACGGACCTGGCAGGGAGAGGAGCCGCGGGGCAGAGGATCCAGGCTGCTCCCGTGTCGTCAGATCGATCCTGAACACAGATTTCATTCCGTGTCTTAAAGGTTTTTAAACACAAGTAATATTGACGTGTAGTAAAAATTAAAATTAGGTTTTTAAACACAAGTAAAATTAAAATTGAAAGCACTTAGAATGGTAATATGTTTCTCTTGTGACCCCAACCCCCAGAGATTGACTGCTCCCGTCTCCTGCCAGGAGGGGAGGGAAGGCCAGGTTAGAGCCAGGAGAGGTCGTGAAGGCTGTTGTGTCCTTCCAGAGAGTGTGTACCTGTACAAGCAAGCATGAAACATGTGTGTTCGTGCACCGCCGTGTCAGTGTTCTCTTGCTATGTAATAACATCACCACCAATGTAGCTGCTTTATTTTTTTTAATGTTATTATTTATTTTTGAGAGAGAGAGAGAGACAGAGCATGAGCAGGGGAGGGGCAGAGAGAGAGAGAGAGGGAGACACAGAATTCGAAGCAGCCTCCAGGCTCCAAGCTGGAGGCACAGAGCCCGGTGCGGGGTTTGAACTCACGAACCAAGAGATCATGAGCTGAGCCAAAGTCAGGCACTTAACCAGCTGAGGCATCCAGGTGCCCCAGTGTAGCGACTTTAAACAGCACACATTTTATTGACCCACATTTCTGGGGGCCAGGAGTCTGGGGGTGGCTTACAGCTTCAGCTCTCCCCAGGGCACAGTCAAGGACTCAGCTGGGGCTGCGGTCTCATCTGAGGCTTGACTGGAGAAGATCACTCCCCAGCTGCTGTGTTGTTGGCAGCATCGTTTCTTACGGGCTGCTGGACTGAGGGCCTCGGGTTCTCGCTGGCCCTTCGTGGGAGGCTGCCCTCAGTTCCTTCCCTGTTGTCTTCTCAAAGCCGGCAAAGGAGAGAGTCTCCTAGCAAGTTGGAATTATATAGCCTTACAGAATATAATCCCACTGTGGGTCACAAGCCCTGGCCACACTCAAGAAGAGGGGATTACACAGGGGCGTGATACAGGGGGGGGGATCGCAGGGCCATCCCAGAGTCTGTGTTGTTTTTTTTTTTAAAGTTTATTTACTTATTTATTTTGAGAGAGTGCACAGAGAGGGAGAGAGAGAAAATCCCAGTCTCCACACCCTCAGCGCAGAGCCCCTTGTGGGGCTCAAACTCATGAACCGTGAGAGCATGACCAGAGCAAAAATCGAAAGTTGGATGCTTAACCGACTGAGCCACCCAGGCGCCCCCCCTTTTTTTTTAAACATAAAAAGCAGTAGTCAACACATACTACTTTTCATTTACCTTTTCCACTTGATAACAGGTCTTAGAAGTCCCTTCCCAGCAGTGGGAGCAGGGCTGAGATTCTAGGCCAGAGTTTGGGCTTGACCGTGAAGGCTCCAGAGAGCCCACAAAGGAGAGAGAAAGAGAGAGAGAGAGAGAGAGAGAGAGACACCGGGGACCTTATCTGTGCTGTAGAAAGGTCACTCTCATGCTTCCTGCGTGCCAGGAATAAATAAATCATAATAAAATAAATAAATCCTTGTTAATAACGATTATTAACAAAAGATAAATCGTTATTTATTATTTATTACCATTTTGCGGAAGAAGGATGTCAAGGTCCAGAGAGGTTATGCGACTCACCTAGGGTCACACAGCTAAAAAGTGGCAGTAGGGACTCCTACCCTCGGTTTACAGAGGAGGAAATTACAACTCAAAGCTTAATCGGCTGGCCCCAGTCACGCTGTATGGCCGATCGTCAGGGCGCCAGGGCCGGGGGTGGGGGGAGGGCATTCCCTGACCCCTCCCGCCTGACTCTGGTCACGGTTGTGGAGGTGGCAGCCACGGGCCTGAATTGGAGGAGCAACCGAACACCGAGGCTGGTGGGCCTTCGACACTGCGGGGGGTCAGCCAAGGACAGCAGCCAGGGTGGGAGCCGGTACCTCCTTTTCCCTGAGCTGGCGCGTTAACGTGTCCCTTTCCTCTACCAGTCCAGAATCTATAATGTGACCTACATGGGGCCCACCCTCCGCGTGGCAGCCAGCACCCTGAAGTCTGGGGCTTCCTACAGCGCACGCGTGAGGGCCTGGGCTCAGAGCTACAACAGCACCTGGAGCGAGTGGAGCCCCGGCACCAAGTGGCTCAACCGTGAGTATCTCCTGGGAGCCATGGGCAGTTAGAGCCGGGGCCACTCCCATTTGTTCTATTGGCCAGACCCCCCCCCCCCCCGCCGCCCGCCCACCCTATGGGTCCCTTAGGGTCCCTCCAACCGCAGGTAACGGAATTCCCGACCGACCTGGTGTACTGCTCAGGGTGGCCAGGGCGAGGCTGCGGTCACAGATAAGCCCACGAGGCGTGCGGCTCAACACCGCCGAAACGTATGAGTCGCTCACGTAACGGTCCGGCGTGAACATCGCTGGTTTGTGGATGGTTCCCTTCCTGTGGTTTCCATCATTCTCTAGGACGAAGATTCTTTTTTTTTTTTTTTTTGAACAAGTGAATTTATTTTTTGTCCTTTTCAAGTTTTTATTTAAATTCTAGTTGGTTAACATACAGCGCGGTATCGGTCGGAGGAGTAGACTTCAGGGACTCATCACTTACGTACAACACCCAGTGCTCATCCCAACAGTTGCCCTCCTTAATACCCATCCCCCATCTAGCCCATCCCCCCCCCCCCTCCGTCAACCCTCAGTTTGTTCTCTGTCATTAAGAGTCTCGTATGGTGTGTGTCCCTCTTTTTTTTCTCCCTTGCCTTATGTTCATCTGTTTCGCTTCTTAAGTTCCACATATGAGTGAAATCACATGGTATCTGCCTTTCTCTGACTTATTTCACTAGCATAATATATTCTAGCTCCATCCACATTATTGTAAATGGCAAGATTTCATTCTTTTTTTTTTTTTTAATTTTTTTTTTCAACGTTTATTTATTTTTGGGACAGAGAGAGACAGAGCATGAACAGGGGAGGGGCAGAGAGAGAGGGAGACACAGAATCGGAAACAGGCTCCAGGCTCTGAGCCATCAGCCCAGAGCCCGACGCGGGGCTCAAACTCCCGGACCGCGAGATCGTGACCTGGCTGAAGTCGGACGCTTAACCGACTGCGCCACCCAGGCGCCCCAAGATTTCATTCTTTTTGATGGCTGAGTAATATTCCTCTCTGTGTGTGTGTGTGTGTGTGTGTGTGCGCGCGCGTGCGCGCGCGTGCACGCACTGCCTCTTTATCCATTCATCCATCGGTGGACATTTGAGCTCTCTCCGTGCTTTGGCTATTGTTGATAATGCTGCTATAAACGTTGGGGTGCATTTACCCTTTCAAATCTATAATTTTGTCTCCTTTCGGTAAATACTTAGCAGTGCAGTTGCTGGGTCTTACGGCAGTTCTCTTTTTAACTTTTTGAGGAATGTCCACACTGTGTTCCAGAGCGGCCGCACCCGCTGGCATTGCAACCAACAGTGCAAAAGAGATCCTCTTTCTCCGCATCCTCGCCAACATCCGTTGTTGCCTGAGTTGTTAACGTGACCCATTCTGACAGGTGTAAGGTGGTATCTCATTATGGTTTTGATTTGTGTTTCCCCGATGATGAGTGATGGTGAGCAGCTTTTCATGTGTCTGTCGGCCATCTGGACGTCTTCTTTGGAGAAACGCCTATTCGTGTCTTCTCATTTCTTCGCTGGATTATTTGGTTTCGGGATGTTGAATTTGATAAGTTCTTTATAGATTTTGGAGGAGAACCCTTTATCAGATATGTCGTTAGCAAATCTCTTCTCCCATTACGTAGACTGCCTTTTAGCTTTGTTGATTGTTTCCTTCACTGTGCAGAAGCTCTTTATCTGGATGAGGTCCCAGTAGCTGATTTTTGTTTTTGTTTCCCTGGCCTCTGTCAACAAGTCTAGTAAGTTGCCACGGCCGAGGTCAAAGAGGTTGCTGCCTGTGTTATGATTTCCTGTCTCAATTGAGGTCTCACATTTAGGTCACCCATTTTGAATTTATTTTTGTTTATGGCGTAAGAAAGCGCTTCTTAAAAACGTGAGCCCATGGGGCGCCTGGGTGGCGCAGTCGGTTAAGCGTCCGACTTCAGCCAGGTCACGATCTCGCGGTCCGTGAGTTCGAGCCCCGCGTCGGGCTCTGGGCTGTTGGCTCAGAGCCTGGAGCCTGTTTCCGATTCTGTGTCTCCCTCTCTCTCTGCCCCTCCCCCGTTCATGCTCTGTCTCTCTCTGTCCCAAAAATAAATAAACGTTGAAAAAAAAAATTAAAAAAAAAACCAAAAAAAACAAAAACAAAAAAAACGTGAGCCCAGAAGTGACACACACACACACACACACACACACACACACACCACTTCCTCTCCAGTTTTATTGGTGGAACTAGTCACATGGCCACACAGAGCTGCAAGGGATTCTGGGAGATGTAGTCCCTCATACGGTAGCTGCATTACCCCCACCGGCCCCCACAAGCGGTCTTTGCAACACTGTTACTCATGGCTTTTTGCAATGGAAACATTGATTTATCTCACATAAAATGAAGTCTGACAAGTGGACCTTCCCTGGTTTATACCTCAGCTCAGTGATGTGGCCCCAGAGGCTTGTTTTCTTTCCCTCAGCCCTCTTTAGCATGGTAGCGTTTTATCCTTAGACTCGTTACCCCGTGCCCCAAGCTGGCTGCTGCACACGCCCTCATGCCCCAAAGCCTAAAAGAAATGAAAGGCTGCCACAAACAAGTGCTCCTCGGACATCTCTTTCATCAGGAAGCAAAAATCTTTCCAGAAACTTCCCTAGCGGACTTCCCTTGCATCTCATTGGCCAGGACTGTCGCGGGGCCTCTCCCAGCTGCAAGAGAGGCGGGAAACTCGTGCCTGGAAAGGAGAATAAGATAATCACGATTGACCCAAACCTCAGGGTGGGCACACTGATCCCTGGCAAGGAGGAGGGGAGCTAGCTGTTGGGTAAGGGGGCCGCCTCAGGCACCGGTCTGTACCATGGAGAAGGAGTAGGGCTGTTGTGGACACCCAGTGGGAGAACGGTCTTCAAAGTGCCGGGCAAAGTGGCCGCGGGTGGGTACCCCGCCCGCCCCACCCCGCCCCCGCCCCTGACCTCAGGCCTCTTGTGTTGTTCGTCTTGCCTTGCAGACGTCTCCTGACCCATCTGCCTTCCACTCCATAGGTAGGATCTTCTCCCACTGAGTGTCCCACGTGGTATAGTGCTGGGCAAAGTTTTGTCCCGTTCACTCGATTAAACCACTGCCCTGGGGAAGGGAAGGAAAGGGGAGAGAAATGGCTTGTATGGAGCATGTACGATGGGCTGGACACTCATTTGTTATTTCCACAAATATGTATTGAGCCCATACGGCACGCCTGGCCCTGTGTTAGACTCTGGGGCATCAGCCATGAACGAAACAGACAGAAATCCCTGATCTTGTGGGACGGACCTTCTGGAGGCGAGACAGAGAACAAACAAGTAAACAGGAAAATAAGTCAGATAGCCCTTGACCCATATGACATTAAGTCCGGGGAGAAAATCAGGGTGCAGGCACGGAGAGATGGGAGGGGCAGCAGGGGAGAGGGCGTGCGGGAACTTTTTGGAGCAGGTGACGGTGAAGTGATTGAGAAGGGGCCAGCTGTGCACAGACAACAGCGGCAAAGGCTTGTGGGACATGCGGGCGCTGCTCTGACCGCGCCGTGTGATCCCCACAACTGCCCTGCGACCTCAGTGCTGTGTTAAGCCCAGTGTACAGATGAGGAAGCCGAGGCACA
Source organism: Prionailurus viverrinus (assembly GCF_022837055.1). Classification (NCBI taxonomy): domain Eukaryota; kingdom Metazoa; phylum Chordata; class Mammalia; order Carnivora; family Felidae; genus Prionailurus; species Prionailurus viverrinus. The sequence continues at coordinate 20,286,895 of NC_062576.1, read as the reverse complement.
CAGAGAGGCTGAGGGCCTTGTCCCGGGTCACCAGCAAGGATATGACAGAGTCAGGCTTTGAACTCAGGTAGTCGGGCTCCGCAGGCCCCCCGCTCTTGACCTCTGGGCTTCAGGAGAGGGGCAGCAGCGAGTTCAAGATCCTGGGGTGCCGTGGAGCTTGGGAGGAGCAGGGGAGAGTGAGGAGGCCGTGTGGCCAGGGCTCGGTAGCAGTGGGTGAGGCGGGAGCGCTGGGTGGAGGCCGGCCCACGCAGGGTCTGAGCGGACCCTTTCCCGAGGCCTCGGTGGCCTGGGAAGCAGCGGGCGGCACCCAGCACAGCGCAGGCTCACGGCTTCCCTCCCACTTGCAGACTACGAGCCCTGGGAGCAGCACCTCCCACTTGGCGTCAGCATCTCCTGCCTTGTCATCCTGGCCGTCTGCCTGTCCTGCTACCTCAGCGTCATCAAGTGAGTCCGGGGCTTCGCCACGGGATGGCCCGCGAGCTGGCCCCGCTGGGGTGTGCGGAGGGTGGGAACCCCCCTCGGGTCCGTCTGCTCTCACGATACGTATTTATTGAGCAGCTACTATGCGCGAGGCCCAGGGGCAACAGCTGAGAGCAGGGCCGACGACGACCCTGTCTGTGCTCTTTGTGGGGAGACCGAAGCCATCGGTCAACCAATAACCACAGCTGGTTTCCGTAGTGATCCGTGCGCTGAAGGGAATCTGCCGGGGCGAAGGGAAGAAATGTGTGGGCTGCTGGGTCGGGAGGCCAGGCGGGCCCCTCTGAGGAGGCGATACTCGAGCTGAGGGATATTCTAGAGGGAGAATGAGTTGGGGAGGGACTTTCCTCCAGCAGAAGGAAGATGGGTCACCCTGGGTCCCCAGGGTGAGGTCCAGACACTCAGAGCACGTGGCAGGAGACAGAGGAATCCTCGACAGTTGTCCCGGAGACCTGCGTTTGGATCCTGGCCTTGGAGCTCGGGAGCTTTGTGGCCAATAAGAGGCCGCACCTCTCAGCCTTGGGTCTCTGTTGCAGCTGGAAGGAGCTGATTTCATGAGTGCTGAGAGTCCTGAGTCCTGAGAGAGTCCCGGGCCACAGTAGGTGGGGTGGGGGGGGGGGGGGCGGATAGAAGGAGCCTTGTTTCCAGTGAGCTCAGGCACTTGGGTTCGTGGTGTCTCGCAGCGGCCATCTTCCCGTCTCTGAAATGGGACCAGCGAGCCTTGGCTCACCGCATGAGGCTTAGCGACGACTGGGCGCTGAGCGAGCAGGGTCCTGCATTTTGCCGGCCACACAGTAGGCATGCAGCAAATACAGGTTCCCTTCGTGTCTTATTCCGGATGGCTCTGCGTGACCCTGGGCTGGTCTTTTCCCCTTCTGTGAGCCTCGGTTTCCCTATCGGCGGTCCCTCCCTGCCAGAGAGGCCCTTTCCCCGGGTGTCACCGTGGCTCCTGCCCACCCCCCCCCCCCCCCGTGGCCACTCAGAAGTCCCCTCCTCCAAGAGGCCTTCCGCGAGCACACCCTCCATTCCTCTCTATTCCCTTTCTTCTGTGTTTTTATTCATGACACTGAAGTTGCCATGGCTGAGGTCGCTCTCTTCTAGAAGGTCAGTTCTGCCAGGGCGGAGATTTTTGTCTGTCTTGTTCACTGTTGCGTTCCAGATGCCTGGACCAGTGAACGGTGCATAGCAAATGCTCAATAAATATGTGTTGCCAGACTGAGTGAAGCGGGAAGAAGCCAGTCAGAGGTGATCTGAGAACCTTCCCTCCCAGCACTGACGCTGTGTGGCTCCGGACAGACCAGGCGGAGAGAAGGACTCCATTTCTCTCTGGGTTCCCTCAACTGCTCTGGCCATTCCAGGCCTCACCCCAGCATCTTGGTCTCGGCTGCCCCGGGGAGGGCAGAATTGCTGATGGGGAGACCCAGAATTCTCTCTCTGCTGCCTGGGTGTCTCCTAACTCCCTGGGGCTTATTCCCACGGAGGGCAGAGGTGGCCTCATCAGGAGCTCCATCCTGGCTAACAGAACCTGGCCGTTCTGCCCACAGTCCAGCTGTCACGTCACCTCTGGGCCTTGGTGTCTTCATCTGTAGAATGAGGTTAGGGCAAGGCATCCACGAACCTTCTCAACGTGGTCCTTGACCCCTTCACGGAAAGAACATCAACCTGTTCGTGCACCCAATAACTCTTTTTTTTAATGCTTTTTTTTTTTTTTCATTTTGAGAGAGCACAAATGAGAGAGGCAGAGAGAGAGAGAGGGAGACGGAGAATCCCAAGCAGGCCCTGGGCAATCAGCTCAGAGTCTGACGCGGGGCTCGAACCCACAAACTGTGAGATCGTGACCTGGGCCGACATCAAGATTCGGCCGCTTAACCGACTGAGCCACGCAGGCGCCCCTCAATAACTCTCCCTTTTCTTTTTCAGGATTAAGAAAGAATGGTGGGACCAGATTCCCAACCCCGCTCACAGCCACCTAGTGGCGATAGTCATCCAGGACCCACAGGTAGGAGAGTGGGTCGGTTAGCGTTTTGTAGACCGCACGCATCAGGAAGCAGGATTCAAAATGCCTGGGAGGCTGTTGGCTTTTGGAACTGCACCTGACAAGTCAGGAAGGTTTCTGGATTTCAGCAGCTTCGTGTGGTCACTAGGAGCCCAGAGGCCTTTGCTCCCTGCCCCCTAGCTTCCACGGCTACTCTTCCCGATGGGCCGGGTTCCTCTGGGTTGGTTGCTTGGCGTCTTATCTCCCCTGGGAGGAGGTGACCCTTGAGGTCACCTCCGTGTCATCTCCTGGAAAGGTCTCTGTACCAGGGCAAGAAGCCAAAAGGTGAGGGGGTTGGGGACAGGCTTCCTGTGTCTTCCTCTTACGAGCAGAAAACTGCCCCCAAAGCACGAGCAAATCTCTCCTCGATTCTCGTTGGTCTGAATTGTACCACACGCCCTTTCCTAAAGCATTCACCAGTAAGGGAGTGGGGATGCTCTGAGACCAGCCAGATGGATACCCCTGAACTAAGGGTGGATGAGCTTCTCCAATGCCATGGCCACGTGGGGTTTCCTGGGTGATCTCAGGGCTCTGTAGGAGGGAGGGAAGGGAGGACACAAGCCCTGCCTAGAACAGAACATCCAAGTGTCCTCCGTTCTCCAGGGACCCGCCGGCAGGCTCTGGAGTCCAGTGGTCTGGCTTGGAACCCTGGCTTCGCCATTTACCTGCGGTGTGGACTCGGGCATGTTGCTTAACCTCTCTGAGCCAGTTTCTTCACGTGGGTTATTGTAGTGCTTACCTGATACTGGAATTCATGGAGGCGACACGTGTAAAGTATATATTGCAGGGTCCTGCACGTAATAAGTGCTGTTCATGTATCAGTGAGCTTTGCTGTGTAACAGATCAGCCCCAAATTTAGAGAGCTGAAACACTCTAAATTAGCACTTGCTTCTGCAGGTGGGCAGTTTGGGCTCCATGCAGTGGTGGGGGTGGAAGGCTCTGGGATGGGCCCCTTCCCAGTGGCCTCAGTCACAGGTCTGGAAGTTGGCTGACTGTCCTCTGGAGCAGTGGCGACGTCCTCGAGCTGGCCGGCCCGATGTCACTCCGCGGCATCCTGTTGGTCAAAGCAAGTCACACGCCCAGGCCAGATTCAGAGGGTGGGAGGAGCTTCAGAGCAGTGTGGCCATTTTTACCATCCGCCCCGGCGACTTGATATCTGGGCAGTCTCGTCGATCCCGTGGGACGCTGAGGCTCAGAGAGCTGAAGTGACCTCGATTGGGCCCCCGGCCTATGTGATGTCACGTCGAACACTCCTTTTGCAGCAAACACTCCCTGAGCTGTGCCGTATGCCAGGCTGGGCCGCAAGGCCTCTCCACTCCATTTCATTGGCTGTCTCTGTATTTTAGGTGTCGCTGTGGGGGAAGCGGTCGCGAGGCCAGGAACCAGCCAAGTGCCCGTATGTATATGAACTCAGGTCACAGCCTGTGTGGATTTGGAGGATGTTGGAAGTGGGGCGGTAGGACCACACCCCCACCCCCACCCCCGCCTGTTTTTTCTCCTGAGCATTCAGGACTTGCCCTGGGACACTGGGCTTGGAGGGTGGCAGGAGGAGAGGAGGTCTGGGTAGGTGGGCATGTTGGCTAAGCCCCCTGAATTTCCCCAGGGGTCAGGCCCAGGCCGAACCCCCTTGGAAGCGCGCAGTCTGGCCTGAGCCAGGCTGGTAGAGGTTACAAGCCGGACGGCTGTGTTGGTTGTTACAATGTCAACAGCATCGCGTGCTAGGTTGGCGAATCGCCAACTCTGGAACCCCTGAGTGTCTGACCATCGCCCCTGCCTCCCCTAGCTCGTCCCTGGATGACCCACAATCCAGTAACTAAAGAGTTGGTACCTGGCACAGCACGGGGGCCCCAGGACACTGCCCCAGCCTAGGACCCCACAGCCCCGGTCATTACTTGTGCTGTGGTATTGATAAATATTTTAAATTGATCAGTATTTTTTTCAGTTTATTTTATTTTATTTTTATTTTTGAGAGAGAGAGAGAGCACGTGGGCACACACGAGTGGGGGAGGGGCAGAGAGAGAATCCCACGCAGTCTTCATGCCTACGAGGGGCTTGATGTGGGGTTCGAACACACAAACCGTGAGATCGTGACCCAAGCTGATATCAAGAGTCAGACGCTTAACCCACTGAGCCACCCAGGTGCCCCTGATAAGTATTTTTTTTTTTTTTCAATATATGAAGTTTATTGTCAACCTGGTAAGTATTTTTAAATGTCATCGTCCCTGACGGAGACTTTTCCTTATTCAGGAGACTGAGTTTGCGTCGGGTGCCGGGTTGTGTGTATGTGTGGCCTCCAGAAATCTCAAAGTGAGACACGGGCCCTGCCTTCAAGGAGTTTCTGGGCTAGTAGGGAAGTCAGACTGACAGATTATTGACTATAAAGTCAGGAGGCCAGGGGCGCCTGGGTGGCTCAGTCAGTTAAGCGTCCGACTTCGGCTCGGGTCATGATCTCACGGTCCGTGGGTTCGAGCCCCGCGTCGGGCTCTGCACTGACAGCTCAGAGCCTGGAGCCTGCTTCTGATTCTGTGTCTCCCTCTCTCTCTGACCCTCCCCTGTTCATGCTCTGTCTCTCTCTGTCTCAAAAATAAATAAATGTTAAAAAAAAAAAAAAAAAAAAGTCAGGAGGCCTGTCTGCATTAGATAGATGTCAGTCCAGGCTGATTTTAAGCTGGGCTTTGAAGGACGAATAGGAGTTTTTCCAGCAGAGAAAGCGAATCCCAACCAAACTTTTCTTTGCTGTCGCAGACACTGGAAGACTTGTCTTAGGAAGCTCCTGCCCTGTTTACTGGAGCACGGCATGGAAAGGAAAGAGGATCCCTCCAAGATTGCCAGAAATGGGCCTTCGCAGGGTTCTGGAAAATCAGCATGGTGCCCCGTGGAGGTCAGCAAGACGATCCTCTGGCCCGAGAGCATCAGCGTGGTGCGATGTGTGGAGCTCCTGGAGGCCCCGGTGGAGAGCGAGGAGGAGGAGGAGGAGGAAGATAAAGGGAGCTTCTGCCCATCGCCTGTGAACTGCGAGGACAGCTTCCAGGAGGGCCGGGAGGGCATCGCGGCCCGGCTGACAGAAGGCCTCTTCCTGGACCTTCTCGGGGTTGAGAAAGGGGGCTTTGGCCCACAGAGCTCGCTGGAATCGTGGTTTCCTCCTCCTTCGGGAAGTGCAGGTGCTCAGATGCCCTGGGCTGAGTTTCCGGGGCCGGGGCCGGGGCCGCAGGAGGCATCGCCCCAGGGCAAGGAGCAGCCTTTTGACCCCCGGTCCGATCCTCTGGCCACTCTGCCCCAGAGCCCAGCCAGCCCGACTTTCCCAGAGACGCCCCCGGTCGTCACAGACAACCCCGCCTACCGCAGCTTCGGGACCTTCCAGGGCCAGTCCTCAGGTCCCGGCGAGTGTGACTCGGGCCCGAAGCTGGCGGGACTCCTGGGGGAGGCGGACCCCGGCATCCCCGCTGCCCCCCAGCCTTCGGAGCCGTCTTCCGCGCTCCAGCCCGAGCCAGAGACCTGGGAGCAGATTCTGCGTCAGCGAGTACTGCAGCACAGGGGGGCCCCGGCCCCGGCCCCCGGCAGCGGCTACCGAGAGTTTGTGTGCGTCGTGAGGCAGGGCAGCACCCAGGACAGCGGGGTGGGGGGCTTCGGCCCTTCGGAGGAGGCCGGGTACAAGGCCTTCTCGAGTCTGCTCACTAGCGGTGCCGTCTGCCCAGAGACGTCCGGGGGTGAGGCCGGCAGTGGGGACGGGGGTTACAAGCCCTTCCAGAGCCTCACTCCTGGCTGCCCTGGGGCCCCCGCCACAGTCCCCGTCCCCCTGTTCACCTTCGGACTGGACGCGGAGCCACCTCATTGCCCGCAGGACTCCCTCCTCCCGGGCAGCTCCCCAGAGCCAGCGGGGAAGGCGCAGGACAGCCACAAGACCCCGCCGGCCCCGGAGCAGGCCGCAGACCCCCTCCGGGACGACCTGGCCAGCGGCATTGTCTACTCAGCCCTCACCTGCCACCTGTGTGGCCACCTGAAGCAGTGTCACGGCCAGGAGGAGGGTGGCGAGGCCCACCCCGTGGCCAGCCCCTGCTGCGGCTGCTGCTGTGGAGACAGGTCCTCGCCGCTGGTGAGCCCTCTGAGGGCCCCGGACCCCCTGCCAGGTGGGGTGCCCCTGGAGGCCAGCCTCTCTCCAGCCTCCCCGGCACCCTTGGCTGTCTCAGAGGAGGGCCCGTCCTCCCTGTGCTTCCAGCCTGCCCTGAGCCATGCTCACAGCTCAAGCCAGACCCCCAAAAAGGTGGCCATGCTCTCCCCAGAGCCCACGTGCACAATGGCTTCCTAGGCGCGTGCCCGCTTGTCACTGCCGTCTTCGAGTGAGGGCTGGGCCTTAGCCCGGCCTGGGAAGTGCCTCCCCCGGAAGGCGGAAGGCGGAAGGCGGCTAGGCTGGAGGATTTGAAAAAGACTTGTTGGAGAACCCTGCTATGAAGCTGGGAGGTGGTCTGACCTGGGGGTACAGAGACTGGACTCCACCCCGCCCCTCCCCCAGCTCCCAGCCCTGGCCTGGGCTGGCCACAACCCAAGGGAGTGGAGGGCACGGGGGAGAGGCCCCTGCGGGGATCGGGAGCTCCTTGGGTGCCTCGGCTTATGCACGAGCCACTGGCCACTTCTTGGGTCCGCGCGCCCTCCCTGCCGCGCTCACCCTGGGTGCGCTTTGTCCGCTCGTCACTCTGTTACTCTTGTCTTGCCGGGTTCTGGGATCGGCCGCCGCTGTCTCACCGGATTGGAGGCCGAGCCCACCGGGGAATGACTTGGGAGACCTTGGGAAATGGATGGGACGTCGTGGTCCTGGAAGGGTGGTCATTTGCCCGGAGGTGCCCATTCATTCAACAGACCCTCCTTAGGTCGACCCTGGGGGCGGGACCTGGGCCGTGGCGGGGCGCGAAGTCAAGTGCGCTAACAGACACAAAAGGACCCGAAAGATTGGGATCACCAAGCCACGACTGGCTGCTGTCTGGTTCCCACACAACCGCTGAGACCGGGGGCTCCTGTTAAGCACAGGAGCCCCAGAATGAACACAGCCAGCTACCTCGGGGCCAGTCTGTGTCCCCGCGGGCGCTTTGCTGGCAGCCGCAGCCGCGGGAGGGAGGGAGGGAGGGATTGGCCGAGCTAGGCGCTCCGCCGGCCCACACCACACCCTCAGCCGGCACGGCGACCTGCCCCTCTGGTTGTGTAATGTTTGTTTGCATCCCGAAGATTATTTTATCGCCTGGTATTCGTCTTTGCTGAGAAGCGTGGAATCGGAGGGCAGGGCGTGGTGTTTTGTGTAAATAAAGCCTCTTTATCTCCGTTCCCTGCCCCCTCCGTGTATTAAACAAACATCCGGGCCGAGGTGGTGGTGAGCTCTTTATTTATCTCTGTTAACTCATTGGATCTTTCCATCCAGAGGAAATGAGGTCCAAGAGGTTAACTTTCTGTCTCTGTTTGGGTCCCCCGCCCTCTCCCCTCCCCCCCCACCCGCCCGAGCCAAGGACTCAAGTGCAGTTAGCTGCCGTAGATGGTGATTCCAGGAAACCTTGCTCGGGAGTGGGGACGTGAGGCGGGGAAGGTCAGGAGGCAGTAAACGGTGTGTTATCCAACGGGGCCAGCCCGGGCAACTGACCTTCCACCCGCTGGGAGCCTCGGGTAACCATGCACAGCGCCTGTCCAAAGCTATCCCTGCAGAGGTGAGGGAGCCCGGTGTTGGGCCACCAGCTTCCGTCTGGTCAAGGGCATCAGTTCTCCAGCACGTCCAGCTGCTCCAGGAAGCAAGCCCCCAGACGGAGAGGTACGAGGGATTACCGGAAGCTGCTGCACTTTGCCAAGGTGGCCCGGCTAGTCAGTGGCAGGCCCGTAGCTGAACCCGGGCAGGTGGCATGAAGACATAGGCCGGGGACGTAAGCTCTGTGTCTGTGGTCAGTCGCTACCCGGACGGCCACCCTTGGCAAAAGAAGCGGCTTGGCCGCATGAGGTTCCCTTCTGTTCCTGCATTCTGTACCATGCGCTAGGAGTGTTGGGGAGCTCACTACCTCACATGCAGCCTGATGTTTGTTAGAAATCCTTCCTCTGTGCTGAGCCCAATTCTGCCCCTTTAGAGGCCTAAGTCATCCCCCCCCCCACCACCCCATGATTTACAGATGGGGGAACTTTGTGCTAGAGAGGAAAAGGGACTTGCCCAAGGTCACACAGTGAAGGACGGAGCCTGAACTAGCCCTCTGGACTGTTTGCCTTCAAGAGCTCTTTATAAAAATTATATATATAATTTTTAATAAAAATCTCTCTTTAAGGCCAAGCAATGTGCTGAGTGCTCTGCGTCCGCTACATCACATCTCTCGCGGGCAGGTTCAGTTTTTACCCCCATTTTATAGATGAGGAAGCAGGCCCAGAGAGGCTGAGGCTTCACTTGACCACACAGCGAGGACATCCCGGAGCAGGACTTGAACCCAGGTCAGGCTGCAGAGCTCCCAGCCGCCATGGTATGCCATCCACTCAAATACCAGCTCCGGTCCATTTTGCCTGAGCGTCGTCTCAGAAAACCAACTGTTAAAAGCAAGCAGCAAACAGAAAAGGTGTGTGAGGGGTGGAGGGGTGGTCGGGATGGGAGTCTGGCACAGACCTGACGCTGGTCTCTTCGTTGCCCCGCCAGGATCTTAAGAGAAAAGGGACCCAGGTGGTCAGCTGAGGCTCCGCTCGTAACAGAGTCGTCTGGGCTTTGGGAAGCGGGAGTAGAGAATCAGACACCTCGCATTTCTTACGTGGATTTAAACCCACCCTCCTTGGTTCAGGGAAGCTGGGACAAGGCCACTGTTCTTGCTTCCCCAACCTTCTTCTCCAGCTTAACACCAGGAAGGAGGAAGCAGAGGGCAGGGAAGCTGCACTCCCCACCGATATTTACTGAGCCTGTATCAAGCAAGACGGTAGAGCAAGTGCAAAGGCCCTGCGGCATAATGAACTCGACCTGTTCATAGTTCAGAAAAGATCAGCTAGGGCGCAGCGAGCCAGGGACAGTGGTGGGAGATAAGATCAGGCAGGATGGGGGCTGGAGTGAGGAATTTTTATCTTGGCTCGACTGCACATTAGCCCATGCACTGAGATACATGGTCCGAAAGAAACCAGCCAGTCCCCAAACTAAGCTACCCATAAGCAGGGGACTACAGCCCTCCTGACTACAGCCAAGGGGAGTTGGGGGTGGGGGCAGCGGCTTAAAAATCCTCATTGCTGATATTCTCACTCAGGACTGAAGTGACTTCCCCCAGGGAATGGCTGGCTGCCAGGGCCTTTCTGGACATTTCTTCAACAAAGGACTTTTAAAAATCCCCTTAAAATCTGGTTCTTGGCCTCCCAGGTCTCCACATTAGGCAAGAAACCCCAAGGGTATTCGGGGCAGGGAGCCCCAGCCCGCTTCTCTGCTGCAGCCCTTTATGCCTGAGCTTTCTCATTTGTAAAACAGGAAAGATAACACCTCCCTCCTGGGGTTGTCCTGGAGATCGAGTCCCTTTTCACCATCATCCCCTAAGCTCCTTCCAAGCTTCCCTGGTGGGTCTCTGATGGCTCCTGACGTGGGAGCTCCCCTGCCTGTGCCCTTGCTCGGTCCCCAAGCTCTCTGGCTCATGCCTACCCCTTCACTGGCCAGGAGTTCCCCACCTGGCAGAACACTCCCTCACTCAAATGTTTAGTAACTACTCCCTGGGAGTCCGTTGTTAAAGGACACACAAAAATTCAAATTATGAGCAGGGACCAAAGTTTCAGGTGAGATCTGCAGGAAGGAAGGCAGAAGAAAAGAGAAAGAGAAAATGTCGGCTCAAAAAGGATAATTGTAGACAGGGAGTTTGTGGCAAGGCAAATGAATGGACCCTGCTGTTTTAGACATCCATTGCCCTGGCGTGGAGGGGAGAGGCAACGATCCGGAAAGATGAGGGGAAGAACAGGGATTGGCTGCACCAAATGTTTGCCCCAAGAGCCGCAGAGGGGTGAGGGTCTGGCAGATCCGGGGAGCCCAGAACTAGAAGCCGGCGGCAGGGGTGTGGGCGGAGCGAGATGCTGAAGGCTGGAGTTTCCCAGCGCCCCCCCGCGGGACAGGACTAGAGGTGCAGAGAGTGAAGGGGCTGGGCTTGCCGATGCATTGATCCCAGGGTTCCCCCCCTCACACTCCGGCCCTGCACACCCCCAGCCTCGATTTTACCAAGATTTCCCCTCGGTGGTGGTGGTGGTGGGGGGGTGCCTATACTTTATTTTATCTTATTTTATTTTAAAATTATTTTGTTTTACTTTATTTTTATTCTTTTTTTTTTTTTTTTACACAAAAACCCTGCTTATTTGTTTGTTTCTGATTACTAAATTGGCACATGCCAGGATTCTCTGATTCAGAGAAAACATAAAGGTATAAAGAGGAAAGTGAAAACCACCGGAAATCCCATCCCCCGCCCCTGCTCCTGGAACCACGTGGGAGGTCACAAAAATGAATGTTTGTTTTTGAAGGTGTATCTCCGCGCATATCCTGTTGAATAACCTTTCTGACATTATTTTCCCACGAAGGTTATTAATCAGAAAAAGAAAAACACAGCAAGAAGTTTTTGAGCCCCCACTGCAAGAGAGAGGCATGATCTCAGCGGATCCCCACAGCTAGGATCCCCAGGCTATGACGTGGGCAGGACTTGTCCGCGAGGAGCCCTGATTCCTGGTCGCTCGTGGCCACCATTTGCCCGTCCTCGCATATCCCTTTTCCAGGGGAGAACACAGGCTCCGGGAAACAAGGGCTCTGCACTCATCTTGCCTCGTTTAAACCTGCCTTTGCCAATTTGGGGCTGTGTGGCTGCGGGCAAAGTACTTGACCTCTCTGGGCCTCGATTTCCACCCGGTCAAAGACGGAAAGAAGTAGCCGACAGCCCACGGCCCACAGTGGTAGGGTGAGCAGCAGAGGGGGTGATGGATGCCCAGCTGCCCTTGTGATGCATTTGCCTAAGTTACCTGGTGGCAGCGCCAGCTCTCCCTTAGAATCCCACCCGTTCCCACGTGTCTTTTGACGAGCCCGGTGGGGGGAACCGGCAGCATCAGATGGGCTGCAGGCTCGCTCCTTGGTCCCTGCTGCCCCCTAGTGACCGGCTCTGGCCCCCGCGCCTGCCTCTGCCTCGGCGGCTCCGAGGTGATGCCACGCCCAGAAAAGTAGGCGTGGGCGATCTCCGCGCACCTGCCTTTGTCCCCTGTCCCCTTCTGCACCCGCCAAAGGGCCTGACACACAGGACCTCAGAGTGCTCCAAGGACCGGTTGTGTGGCTCGGGGCCAGTCACATAACTTCTCTGTGTTTGCTTCCTCATCTGTAAAATGGGAACGATAATAGCACCGCCCTCATGGACCAGTTGTTAAAAATTAACCCGATATTGGCGTGTATGTCGACAGGTGGAAGGCTCAGGATGGCGCCTGCACACGGGCAACGCTGTCCACGGGCTTGCTAGCGCTCTTCTCGTCAGACCGAACGGGTCCGTGGGTATTGTGGAAATGAAGGCACGAAACATGATTCAAAGAAACAACGGCATTCTAAATTTAATGCTAATTTATTGCCAAAAGGTCAGACTAGAACACCAGAAGGACAGAAATGGTCCCGATGGCATCACCGCACCAATTCGTGTTTGTAGCTGTCCGCACATCACTTCTGGATGCTGTTCATATGCGGGATGGGTAGGTCTTTGGCTCACGTATCTCTCCCCATCTATCCATCCACATTGTATGTATTTTCTCCCTCCCGCCATCGATGTTTTACTGCAGTCTTTTCCTCCTCCATACCCCCCCCCCCCCACCGCCTGTCTTTAAGGGTCTTGCCCAGACTCTGCTTCTCTCTTCCCCACAGACCCAAGTCACCAAGCCTTCAGCAGATCTCATCAGAGAAGGAGAAGGAGACGAGAGAGGCTGGGAAGATGGCAGAGTAGGGCCCTAAGCTCACCTCGTCTCCTGGATCCGACTAAATACACTCACATCAGTGTAAATAATCCAGAGAACGAGACGGGAGAGATGCAGGGAGAGAGAGCGCAATGCTAAACCAAACTTCTGTCTCTTTTTTTTTTTTTTTTTAAGTTTATTTACTTATTTTTGAGAGAACGAGAGAACGCGCGAGCGCACAAGCAGGGGAGGGGCAGAGAGAGGGGGAGACACGGGATCGGAAGCAGGCTCCAGGCTCCGAGCCGTCAGCCCAGAGCCCGACGCGGGGCTCGAACCCACAGACCGTGAGTCGGACGCCCAACCGACTGAGCCACCCAGGCGCACCCCCAAACTTCTGATCCTAGCTCCAGTTTGAAACCTGACTCCCACCACAGAATGACTTCTGACTCAAGCCATAGAATGATTCCTGACCCACGCTATGGACCTATTCATCATGATCCTGGTTGCACACTGACCCCAGCCACACGCTGACCCCTTTCCCTGGCCACAAACTAATCTTTGACCCCAGCTGTAGACTGTGATTCTGGCCATCTGGACTCCTCACTCCTATACACTGACACCCCCACCCCAACCAGGAACTGGCATTTCCTGATTTCCAGCTGGTAAATTCAGCTCGAGTTGGTCAACATATCTGGTCCTTCCTTTTTGCCACAGAACCGCAGGGCAAGCTGGCAGTTCTCCTTTTTTAACCAAAGAGAGTGGCAGTAAGAGAAGGTCCCTTTGCCATCATCCATGCTGCTTTGGACGTGATGTCTGGTGGTTTGGCAACCATCTCGTGATCATGAGGGAACAAGACCAGAAATGAAAGCTAGTGTCTTGAATATGGCCACGTGGGAGAAGAAAAGACCATGAGTCCTTGATTACATCATCAAGTGATCAAATCAACCTCTGGATTCTTTTTTTTTTTAATTTTTTTTTAACGTTTATTTATTTTTAAGACAGAGAGAGACAGAGCATGAACGGGGGAGGGGCAGAGAGAGAGGGAGACACAGAATCCGAAACGGGCTCCAGGCTCCGAGCCGTCAGCACAGAGCCCGATGCGGGGCTCGAACTCACAAACCATGAGATCGTGACCTGAGCCGAAGTCAGATGCTTAACCGACTGAGCCACCCAGGCGCCCCAACCTCTGGATTCTTAAATAAACCATAAACCTGCTTTTGTTTAAGTCACTGTGGAGTTTCTTTTGCAGCCATAAAGCAGCCTTAAAGATTGTAGCAGGTAGAATAATGAACCTCCAAAGATATTGACATCCTAGTCCCTGGAAACCGTGAATCTGTTATGTTACAGCGCAAGGCGGGGTCAAGGTTGAAGGTGGAATCTGGTCAGCTGATCAACTGACTTTGCAATGGAAAGATTATCCTAGATTATTTGGAGGGGCCCAAGGCTCTTAGAATCACAAGGGTCCCTATAATCGTGAAAAGGGGATGTAGGAGAGTTAGTGTCCCAGAGAAAGGTGAAGAGTCCATGCAGCCGGCGTCCGTGAGCCAGGAATGCAGGTGACCGCTAAAAGCTGGAAGAGACAAGGACAGATTCTTCCCTAGATTCCTCCAGCAGGAATGCAGGACGGCTGACGTCTTGATTTTCAGCTCAGCGAGACCGATCTTGGTCTCCTGACCTCCAGGACTTGTAAGATAACGGATGTTCGTCTCAAGCCACTAGATGTGCAGCAACTTGTTACAGCAACAATAGGGAACGAATACATGGATATTTCCCGGCCTTTTCCTCAAGCCCTATCCCCACATCCCCATTCTCTCTCTCATGATCGGCACCCAGTCTGCACATCCAGTGGATTCTGTCAACTCAGCCAAGCCACGAAGATCAAGCCTCTTCTCCACTACCCATCTGGGTACCAAGAGTCACCATTTGGAATTCTTAGTCCTTTTTGAAGAAGAAGACCTTCACTTGCATTTTGCCCTGAGCCCCTCGAGTTACGTAAACGTTCCTGAAGTAGGGCCGGCCCTTGGCTCCAGGGTTGAGCCCACCACTCTCTCTGGACCCCAGACACCACCGTCCCCCGTGTTCTCAGCTCCTTCCCTCTGCCGCCTTCTGCCCGTCCCTGCGGGTCTCTGGTCAAGTCCCCTCATTCTGCAAGCCGTCAGTTTCCCTCCACCCCTCCTACTTCTCCTTCTTTCTCTCTGTCTCCTTCCCTCCCCAGCCACGCTCTTGAAAGCCGTCTCCTCTCTGTTTCCACTTCCTCCCTGCACACCCACTCCCCAGCCCTCTCTGTGCAGAAGCTGCAAAACTGCCTTCACAGAGACCAGCCACCAAGTTCAGGTCTGCTTCAGTCCATACCTTTCTGCCCTTGTTGGTTCTTCTGCTAACGGCCGCTTGCTCCTGCTCAGGCTCCTTTCCTTGGGCCTTCCCTTCTGCCCCACCTTAAACATTGGGGGTCCCCAGCACCCCCCACCACACCCACCTACCCACACGCTCCATGGGCAATCTCCTCTGTTTCCATTGTTGAGGAGGAAAACTTTTCTTGTCCCCTTCAAGGGTTCTTCGGGCTGGTCTAAGAATTAAATTGATATGAGACAGACTAATGGCAGGAAAAAAAAAAAAACACCCAAGTGTAATGAGGTGCACAGGGAGATCCAATGATAAAACTGAGACCCAAGAAACGACGACAAAGCACGCAGCTTTGATATGCTGTAGACAAACGCAAATCCGTGAGGAACGGACAGGACAAAGGACAATTGTGCTTGGGAGCTTCAACTAGTAAGGAGTTGTAAGCAAAATTTGGGTTGAGGCGAAAAAGTAGTAAAGTAACAAGGTTTGTTTCTACAGCCTTTTCGGCCCTGACCGTCCCCTCTCTGGTGAGAAGGGCATCTCTTTACCACCCGGTACACGGAGGGGACCTTTCCCCCAGGAGATTTATTCCCTGCTTTCAGGGGGACAGACGAGGGTCCCAGTGTCCTTTCTGCACACGCTGTCTTAAGTAACTGTAATTCAAAATAATCAATATTTTGATTATTTGGGGCATTTGGGGGCGACCTCCCCTGCACCCCATCACCATCGAGTTAACTATAACTGGACTGGAGTTTCAAAGGCTGTGTGTACCAGCACAGTGGCTGATACATAGATTGCGCTCCACAAACATTTGTTGAATGAATGAATGAATGAATGAATGATGTCTTCTAAATAGGTCTCCCCAGCCCAGGTCTCTTGCCTGAACTCCAGACCCATACATCTATCTCAGTTCTCACCTCTCCCACCCAGACACACGTGTTTTACCCAGTACGCATCACTATCTAACGTGACATATATTATGACATATTTAAAAACAATTTTTTAAGTTTATTTTGAGAGAGAGAGAGAGAGAGAGAGAGAGAGCAAGATGCAGAGGGGCAGAGAGAAGGGAAGACAGAATCCCAAGCAGGCTCCGCACCATCAGCACAGAGCCCGATGTGGGGCTCGAACTCACAAACCCTGAGATCATGGCCTGAGCCAAAATCAAGAGTCAGGCTCAACGGACTGAGCCACCCAGGTGCCCCTATTATGAGGTATTATTAGCTCCCTTATTTCTTATCAAGGCTCCCACATCTCCCCCACACGAACATAGACCCCACGGGGACAGAGATTTTTGTTTGGTTGGTTCACCGCTTTATCCCCAGGGCCTTAGAACACAGTAGGTGCTCAGTAAATACTTTCCGAACAAAGGAATGGATCCCCACGTGGATGTCCCCACATCTCAGAATCAGCATATCCCACGTGGGCTCTCCATCACCCTCCCCAAACCTCCTCCTTCTGGGTCCCAGTTGCTAAGGCCAGAGCAGGCTTTGCCCCAGGCGGCCCATTTACTCCCTCTTTCCCAAGACTCTGGCTAGTCACCTCCCTTCCCTGCTCCCAGTACCTCCTGGCTCCCAGTAGGGCAGGAGTATGGGTCACTCACCCCAGGGTAACCCAGGTGGGGGACACAAAGCCCTGAGATGCTTTTAGGTGGCACATGGGTGTGGCGTAAAAGGGCTGTCAGCCGAGGAAACGAATCCTTTTTCAATTCTGTCCTCATCTGACTAGCCTTCCACGGTCGCAGCGTGTCGCTAGAATTTAATAACTCAGTTTTGGTTTCACTGTTTTTGTTTTTACAGTTCCCTTCTATTTGTGATACAGGATTCTTGTTTTCCATGTGTGAGGACAATGTTTCTTTTTAAAATAAAATGACTTAAAGAAAACAAGCAAGGCCCAATGAGAGCAAGTTTAAGGACACAACGGTGGAGGAGAAAAGGGAAGCATGGAAAAAATGGCCTGTGGCGGTGTTCATGTAGACACTGGTCTACAGCTCAGAGTCCAAACCCCTTTGCCACCTGGGTCGTGGCTCGTTCTCTTCTTGTCCCTTCAGCCTACTTTACACCCTAGACATCGTGACCTGTCGCCCCGAAGTAGCAGGACCTGTTGGCCCTGGGTACACTGTGACCTGTCACCCCTGGACGACATGACCTGGTCACCCCGAGACACCTTGACCTATCGCCTCGAGACATGACCTGGGCACCCTAGAATCTGCAAGCTGGTGTGATATTGTGATTTACGGTAAGAAATGTATCTTTGGTTTTGTCCCCTTTCTGGCTCAGAGCTCCTAAAACCCTTGGAATTTCCTAAGTGATTAGAGCAATAATGTGTCTTTTGTTATGTTAATGAGGTGACCTTTGGGAAGTCCCTAGGATGGGGCTGGTTGCCAGGGGAACCAACTGTGTGTCCTTCGGTTGAAAGCGTTGGTCCTACCTCCTTGACCTCTGGCGAAGGGAGGGGGGCTGCAGATCGAGTTCAGTCACCAATGGCCAATCACGACTAGGTAACGAAGCCTCCATAAAACCCAAAAAGGATTAAGTTCAGGGGGACGGACGTCTGGGTTGGTGAACACGGAGAGGCTGGGAGAATGGCGAACTCCAGCGAAGCCTGGAAGTTCTGGGCTCTCCCCGTATCTTGCCCGAGAACCCTAAATCTGGCTGTTCCTGAGTTTTATCCCTTCGTAATAGACCGGAAACCTAGTAAGTGACATTGAGCGGCTCTAGCAAACGAGAGGAGCCCGGGGAGCAGAAGTGGAACCTCTGATCGGTTGCTGGTCTGCCAGAAGCGCAGCTGACAGCCGGACTTGACATGGGTGTCTGAAGCGTGGGGGGCAGGGCCGTCTGGTAGGACTGAGCCCTCAACCTGTGCGATCTGGTGCATCTCCAGGCAGGTAGTGTTAGAATGGAGTTAATGGCTTGGTGGTGTAGAGACCCACACACGTGGAAATTAGTGTCGAAATCATACCCGGGGCCCCCGAGACACTGGGATCTGGGCACCACTACTCAATGTGACCCGGCCACCCACAAACACCATGGCCTGGGCACCCCTAGGCCCATGACCTGTCACTCCCAGACCAATGATCTGTCACCCGTAGATACCATGACCTGTCACCCCTACACCCATGACCTGGCCATCCCTAGATACCGTGACTCAGCCAGCCACAGACACCATGGCCTGGGCACCCCTAGACCCATGGCCTGTCACCCCTAGACCCCGCGACCTGGCCATCCCTAGATATCATCACTCCCAACTTGCCCCCCCCACCCCCAACCACCCAGTAATTGATGAAATATCACCTTCTAGTGCCCCGTTTCAGTGGACATTTCCCTCTGAGCCCGTTCCTAAACACAGGGCAGAATTGATCTCTCTTCAGCACATACCCCGTTACGATCACTTATTGTAACTGTCAATTTTATTTTCTGTATTTGATGACGGAATATTTCAAACATACAGGAAGTCACTGCTGGGGCGTCTCTCCTACCAGACACGTGGAGAACAGGGACTAGAATCTATTTCCTCTTGTGACTCCCAGCCCCCAGCCCCAGGCCCGGCCCAGACGAAACGCTCAGTGGAAAAACAAGACAAGACCGAGAGTGAGCAAGGGCTCACTCTAAACGGCTCGGCCCCAGGCCAGGCCAAGACGTGCCCATGCTGACCAGCTTGTGCTGACTGGCTGACTGACGTCTCCGGGAAACACGTCGACCGTGGACCGCACTCTTGCCTTGTTTGTGTGTAAAGGGGGGCGAGGACTACGCTTGAGCTGAACAGATCACTTCCCACACGCTGACATTTAATTAAACCCAAAACTGAACTTACAGGTGGTTGCCGTGTCTGGGTACCCCCGAAAATTTCCCCAAGCTGCACCCACTTCAGATGCTCAGAGGAGGTGTGTGCAGAGGCAGAGGGAACCAGTGATCGCGGATCTGTTGGCTCACCTCCTCTTGGTCTCCGTTGTCCCATAGGTACAAGGGGGTTAAACATAGTAAGTACCTCGCAGGGTCATCTGAGGACGACAGGAGCGAGGACCCGTATGGCACTTAGGCTGGCTCATTTAAGAAGTCTGTTCAACAGGATGCTTTGGCTGGGTTACCCAAGAAGTGCGTGACATGGCTAAACCCCTCATTCAGGCTATTTCCTCTGCTCAGAAAGAGCCCTTTCTTACCCCTCGCTCACGATCTCACTGCGTTATGTTTCAGCTTAGATGCTGCCTCCTCCGAGAAGTCTTCTGGGCTCCTCAGCACCTGTGCTTCCCCATCAGCACAGGTAGGATGGGCTGAGGCAACCCCCGGGGGTGGGGGGCCGGCATCCAGCGCAGGGTGGGTGCCGAGTTAATGAAAGGGCAAACCAGGACATGCACTGAAGAACGAGCAGTGGTTTTGTTTCCGACCTTGGGCTTTGTAACCGGGACTTCTGGCTCCATCCTCCACCTGTCGCTGGAAAGAGAAGGCCGTGGATCCGCGGGGTGCCAGGCAGGCTCGCACCGGCTCCCTCCCGCGGGTCCGTTGTGCGCATCCCTGTCAACCCTGCGTTTGGCGGCTCGGGTTGAAACTGGCCGGGGCGGGGGTGTTGTTCACACCACAGACAGCAGCAAATGCCACATGTAAAGTTTTTGTTTTTTGTTTCTTGATGGCTGGCTTAGCGGTCCACTGCCAGCTGTGATTTGGGGGGGCCAAAGGAACACCTGTTTTGGTCTGCCCAGAACATGCTTCCCCTCCCTAAACCGCCCCCCCACCCCCCCCATCCACCACCACCTGGCTTTATGCATGGAGCTCCCTCTCTTCTGGACCAACCACAGCTCCCGCATGGTCCTTGACCTTTTGGTAGGACAAACCGTACTTCTTACTCCTCTCCCTCTCCCCCCCCCCTCCCCCGGCGCAGCACGCGGCCCAGGGTGCAAACGGCAGCTGTCAGTACATGCTTGCTGATCGACTGATGGACAGTTTTTTGGTAAACATTTTTGTGAGTCTGACCTTTCCTCCATGTCAGTGCGGGGAAACCACAGCAGCCTGAACTTTCAGTAAAGAGGAGCCTCTTTGAGGAAGGGAGTCTTTGCAGAAACTCACCACAGCTGCCTGGAAGTGGAGTCATCGGTGCCCTTCTTCCCTGTGTGTGCAGCCTCTTGGAGGACCCAAGTGGCTCTGGGCTGTGGCTCCCTTAGGTGTAAGATGGAGGGGGGGGGGCGGTTGGGAACTTTGGGGAGGAGGCTCTTGATGGGGCGGGGGGCCCTGAGAGGGCTGGGGGGCTGGCACACACATGTGCCCATATACCAGCGTACGGGGGCGTGTGCCCGTGTCTGCAAATGCACATGGCATTTGTCACTCGGATCACGGTCTGGCTTCAGAAGGGTTGAAGGAGGCTCCGGGACCCTCAGACCACAGAGGCTGCTGAAACTAACACTGATTTCTGTCCCCTGCACCGCATTCGCCTCTTGCCAAGACCCAGGTTGTGCCCTGCGGCTCCTGCCAAAAAGGGGCTTGGACTCACGCGTGTGCACACGGGAGGACGGTGCTCCCGCGGCGTCCCAACGCTCAGCTCTGCATCTGACATGCGGTAAATACGTGAGAGCCAGGGTCGATCGACCGGCTGGGACCATCGCAGGCGCGGACCTACGCAGGTATGTGCCCCCGCTGAAGGACACGCCCTGGGAAGGCGGCCACTGTGGTCCTCACCGCCGTCTCCCCGGCACAGCGTCTGGCGCCTAGCAGGTGCTCCGCGAATACTTACTCATGAGCAAGTGCGCCCCCGTGCACGTATATACGTCTGCGCCGACAGGACAACGAGCGTGTGCTTGCACACGTGTGCCCTTGGGGGGACGGCGGCGTTGCACGCTTTCTACGCAGGCGTGTGCGGATGTGTTCAAAGAGCATGCGCGAGCGGCTGTGTTCAAAGAGCATGCGCGAGCAAGCAGGGCGGGGCCTCCCAGGCCTGCGTGACCGCGCGCGCGGTGGACCTCTCGCCGGTGGGAACTTCCGCCTCTGAGCGTGAGCCGCACGTGAGTGCGCCAGCGAGGGTGTGGTTTCATGTGCACCTGTGCGTATGTGAGCTGTGTTCCTACAGGGTCCCGCGCGGGCCTTCGTGATCGAGATCGCGGGGCGGTGGGTGACAGCCCAGGCTCTGGTGCCACACTGCCCGGGGTTGGAATTCCGGTTTCATTCCTTCCTATCTGCACAGCCCTGGACGGGCAGCTTACGTTCTCCGTGCCTCCGTTTCTTTGTGCGGTGGCGGTAAGAACAGCACCTGCCTCCTAGAGCTGTTCTGGGGACTAAATCAGATACCAGCACCTGGCACACAGCAGCCTCCCAGCAGGCCACCTGCTGCTGTTTTTATTTCTGCGTTGCACACACCTGGATATGCACGTTTGTCACCCCCGACAAGCCCCCCGCCCCGGCCCTGGAGAAACGAGGACCCTGTCTCTGCGGGGCACCGAGATTCACATGTGGGTTACGGGGAACTGAGAGGCTCCTGCTCGAAGGTGATTGGAGCGGGAGTGGGCAGGGCGTTGCTGTCCCTTCCCCTCAGCCGTCTCTCCCACCCATTCACCAGAGAACCTGGTCTCTCCTTGGTCACCTGACTCCACCCTCCCGGGCTGGATGGGCCAGTCTTTGCCTGCCCAGCTCGCAGGGGTCTGGGGAGGCAGAAATGAGATGATGGGTGACAGTCCTGTCACAGTGAGGACTCCCGTGTCTTCGAGAATGGCAGGGAGACTTTGGAGGTTTTGCTTTCAAATGATCACTGCAGGGGCCCCTGGGTGGCTCAGTCTGGTGAGCGTGCGACTTCGGCTGGGATCACGATCTCAGGGTTCGTGGGTTCAGGCCCCGCATGGGGCTCTGCGCTGACAGCTCGGAGCCCGGAACCTGCTTTGGATTCTGTGTCTCCCTCTCTCTTTTCCCCTCCCCCACTTGCACGCTCTCAAAAATAAAATAAAACATTTGAAAAAAGCTTGAAAACCATCGCTGCAGTGAGGAGAACAGTGGCTTTTGGAGGCCCAGAAATGGAGGTGGGGAATTAGCGGCCTGCTGTCGCTGAGGGACGCCGGTGGCCGTCGCTGTGGATTCCGGGCATCTTTCAACTGGAGGCTTCCTGAGGCCGGGTGTAGGGTCCTGAGAGACAGCGGCAGGCACGGCTGAGCCAGCTCGGTGGCTGTGCTGGGGACACGGCCGCACTCGCGGTCCAGGCCCTCCGGCCCCACCGCAGAGGCAGGCGAAATAGTTGTCACCCAGGCGCGTAATCGTGAGCCCTGCTGTGTGTTGAGCCCCTCCTCTGCCAGGCTCGGTGACCCCACCGCATCCCCGTTATTATCTTGTGCGGCGGGTCTCCTCAGCCCCGTTGGGCAGGTGGGGGGAAAATGTCACTGGCAGGGGGTCTAGCCCGCCCCTCCACCACAACAGCAAATCAGTGGCCCCTCCAGGGGATGCTTGGCAACGTCTGGAGACACCGTCGGCTGTCACAACTGGGAAGACGTGCTGTTGGCCCTCAGTGCCTAGGGCCCAGGATACACCATGCGCAGGACAGCCCCCGACGCAAAGAATTGTCCAGCCCGGATGTCAGAGGTGCTGAGGTTGAGAAAACCAGACTCTCCCTACCTTCCAGGGCCTTCTCAGAGACCACCCTCGGGGCTTGGCAGTCCCTGCCTGAAAGGGAAGTGAGCCTGTGCCACGTGCACGGTGGCCGTGGGAGCAGACAGTGGTGGTGACGGTTCCCCGTGACGGAGGCTGGTTCCTGGAAACCTGAACATGGCATCCTTGTGGCTTTTCTTCTCCTTTTCAATCAGCCCCAGCATCTGAGACACCGCTCTCATCTGCAGAGGGTCCCCAAGGGCCAGATACGTCCCCAGCCCAGTAACCTGCTGAGAACCTTCCATGGCTTCCACGGCCCACGGGGCGGGGTCCTGGTCCTGCTCCTCTGGGCTCTGGGCACCACTGACCTCTCCAGTCTCCAGCCTCACCATTTCCCTCCTGCTGGCGGCCTCCTCTGCCCAGTCCACCCATTCTGGCACCGGGGGGCGGGGGGTATTTTTCCCCAAATAGGCCATGCAGTCACGCCCCTGAGTCTCTGGCTCACCAGCGGCAGACTTGGGGCTTTGTTGATCCTCCCCAGGCTCTGCTTCCTTCCTCTTTCGGTCTGTTTTCTATCACGACGATTTCCCTTCTTTTACTTTCTTCTGTTTATCTTGCTGCTACCTTCTTGAGAGGGATGCTCAGAATATTCATTCTTAGTGTGTCTTCTTTTCTCATTTGCAAATTCTAAGGCTACAAATTTCCCTCTAAGTATTACTTTAGCTGCACCCGTTAAGTTTTGATAGGCATTTTCTATGTCGTTCAGTTCAAAATGTTTTCTGACTTTCCCGCTGTGGTTTTTCTCATTATCCCTTAGATTATTTATAAGTGTATTTCTTGGTCTCCCCGCCCATGTTTTTGAAAAGCTTTGGAACGGTCACTTCTGTCGTTCTGACAAGATGAACTGCTTGCTCTTCTTCCTCCCAAATCCAGTTTAAGTGACCCCTCCTCTGCAAAGCCTTCCCTGGACACTCCCTCCACACCACTCCAGGCATATAATTAGTTGCCTCCCCTCTTGTCCCGTGGCACTTTGTACAGATCATCGTGTAACACTGGTAGGCACACAGTGATATATCTGTCAAGAACTTTTCAGTTTCAAGTGAAAGAAAACTGACCCAAGCTGGCTGAAACCAAAAGGGAACTTACTGTCTCATTTCACTAAAAAGTCTGGCTTTCAGGCACAGCTGGATCAAGGGGTCCTAATGCCCGATGATTCAATTCCTGCCATGAGTCACTTCTTGTATGTTGACTCCATTCTATTCTGAGGCAAGTTCTCCCACTGTGGCCACAAGATATCTAAAGTCGCTTCAGATAGCATATCCTGTCTGCTCCGAGCCCAGTCTTTGCCCCAATCATTCCAATCAAAAGTTTCATGGGGTCTCATTGGTTCTGACTGGGTCACCTACTCTAATGAGGTCAATGAACATGGCCTGAAGAATAGAGTGAATCGACTTAGGGCAGGGTCACGTGCCCTCCTGGGGAGAGAAACTAAGCAAGGAGGAGGGGTGGCATCTCAGAAAAAAAATCAGGATACAATTACCAGGATACAATGCTAGCATTTCCAATGCTGAAAAGCCAAAAACAAGGCGATGCTGCCCATTACTAACCACAGCAACTCCTAAAGGGCCCGCTTAACACTTGCCACATGCCATTATCCCAAGTGCCTTGTTTTCAGTCCTGTGTGTCCCTTCCCCACTGGACTGGAGACTCTCAACAGTAAAGAGAAGATCTGTTCTACCTGCTGAAAAAAAAATCAAACGTCAAGTTGGGTGTGGGGGGGGTGGGGGGGCGGGGGGAGATGGGCAACTCCTCCTCTCCCCTGATCAGCCCACCCCCCCGGACCTTGGAGGCTGGCACCCTGAGGCTGGGGCTTCGGCCCCAGGATCCCCTGGGGGAAGCTAAGCAGAGGCATCTGATGTGTGCACCCGCTGCGGTAACTCTCTGTCTTAGTCAGCTCGGGCTGCTGTAACAAAACACCACGGACAGGGCGGCTTTAACGACAGACACGTCTTTCTCGCGGTGCCGCAGGCAGGAAGGGCCAAGAGAGAGTGCTGGCTGATTCAGTTCCTGGTGAGAACCCGCTCCCTCGTGTGCAGACAGCCACTTGCTTGCTGTGTCTTCGCGTGGTGTTTCCTCCGTGCATGTGGAGAGAGGGCAGAAGCTCACTGGTGGCTCTTCTGACGAGGACGCTAATCCGATTCTTCGCGACTTCCTGGGTGGCCCCATCTCCAAAGACAGTGACAGCCGGGTTAGAGTTGCAACGCGGGAATTTTGCGGGGAGACACGAACACGATTTGGTGCATAGCACTTGCCTTCCAGGGTAAACCCTCCCACATCTTTCCAGAAATCAGAGTCACGTAGACACTAATCGTGAAAGGAGCCTTTATGGCCCTGTGGTCCAACCACACACTCAATCAATCCAACCATACACCCACATCAACAGGTGGCCAAGCCTTGGTTTGCATACCACCGGAGACAGGAAGCTCACTGTCCCTCAATGAGGCAACTCTGACTGCACCGGTCTGAGCCTGAAGGTCAGCTCTCATGTCTCCCACCCTGGATCGTCTCTTCTTCAAGCTCCATACCTCTGCTCGCTCATGGTTTTCAGACCCTCTCCACACCCCTCCCCCACCCCCCACCCCCCGGCTTCTTGGTTCCTTCTCCTAAATATACTCCAATTTACCAATGTTCTCAAAATGAGGGCTCAGAACTGGACATAGGCTGCTGGTCTGGCCATTGTGGTGAGGATAACCTCCCTTACTCTGTGCTCCATACCTCTATTAATGCAATCCCAGGGGGCTTCAGGTTTCTCTGCGCCATGAGACACTCTTGAGTTGGGGAAAAGCCCCCAAGCACATGTTGCTTCAGTGATTCTAATCCTCATAGCTGTGAAATTGACCGCTGGACCTAAAGTAAAGGGCATGGCCCTCATCCTTGGTCAGTGGTTTTGGAAGGACCCCTGCCTCACATCTCCATAGATTTTTTTAATGCCTTCCCTTCTTGCTGTGCCCTTTGCCCAGCACGCAGGTACACTGTCACCTTCCTTCCTTTAATTTCCAAAATTGAATAGCTTTATTATCGTTCTAGAAGCAATACATCACTTTAAAAAATCAGTACAGAAAAGTACAAGAAAATTAGCCATAAAAACCCCCATGACCTACAAATAGCCTTGTTACCACTTGGAGATAGACTGTCCACGTTCCAATCCTGACTCCACTCCCTATGATCTGTGGTCACGGGCAAGTTGCTCAATCTCTGGTACCTCTGTTTCCCCCTGTCTAAAATGTGGATATTAATACGTGGTTAGGATAGCTTTACGCAGGGCCTGCTCCACGGTAAGCCCCTTAAAACTGTAAACAAGTTTGTTAGCTATGTTACTAATAATTGTAGAAACCAGGGCTGGCTCTGTCTCCCTGGAGAGCCCTGACTAATACAGATTAAGCCTGTCTCAGTCGGCTCAGGCCGCCAGAACAAAGTACGAAACGACAGAAACCGATGTCCTCCCGGTTCTGGAGGCTGGAAGTCTAAGATCACAGTGTCACCATGGTCATTTTCTGGGGAGGGCCCTCTTCCTTCCTGGTGCGTCCTCACACGGTGGAGAGAGAGAACCCTGGTGTCTCTTCTTCTTCAAAGACCGCAGGCCTGTTGGCTCAGAGCTCTACGTTTACGATCTTTAGCTCTGACCTCCGGAAGGCCCTGTGTCTAGAGAGCATCACAGTGGGAGTTAGGACTTCAACATATGCGTTTGGGGGTGGGGTGAGGGGGGGGAGGGAGACACGGTTCTGTCCGTCACGACAATATCAGTATATACAGTGGCTATTGTCTTTGCACGGAATGTTGCACAGAATGACCCCGCACTGCCTCGCCGCCTTCTTTTTGTGACAGCCGCAGAGATGGGCTGGCATTTACCCAGAGTCCCCCTCCCTCTGGCCACGGGCCCTGGTCCAGGGATTACCAGGTTACTCACGCTGAGCCACCATTGACCCCAGACTGGTGCGCAGATTGGCTTGTGAGGCAATCCAAGCCAATCAAAGAATTCCCTGGGACTTTTCTGGCGGGAGGCCATGGGAACCATTGTCCCCCCCCCACCCCCCACCCCCCCCCACCCCCCCGCTCTGACTGCCGGTGAGTTGGCAGCTCTGTTGAGCCCCGGCGGTATCCTGGGGCACCTCCTCCTCCTCTGCAGCACAGTCCCATTTTCGCTAAGCGTACCCGCTTTGGTTTTCTAGGACTGCCGCTGAAATAATTGTTGTCACTCACGGGCACTGAGGGATCGCATGTGATTTACTTTCTTTTCCGGGATGTGACAGCGATTTTTAGTTGCCTACCCAGCATCAGCCTTGTCCTTCTTCTTCTTCAGTCTGTACAGACCCCGACAGCCGTCCGGCCATCGGTCGGGGTTATAGCTATGGCTCCACCCACCTCTGTGCCCACATCCACGTGCGTGTCTAAATCTGTATCCGTGAGCACGAGCTCAGAGGTAGGCTCAGTTGCATATACAGAGCCCCAAACTGACAGTGGCCCAAGTAAGAGAGGTTCCTCCCCCTTGTCACAGTGTGGAGGTAGCGTCCAAGGTTGAGTGGTGCTCCTCAAGGTCACCCAGGGACCCATGCCGGCTGCTCTGCCCTCCCTAGGATTTTTGCCTTCGTCTACACTGTCCAAGATGCCCACCACCACACCCACGCTCCAGGTAGCAAGAAAATGTGCTTTACTTACTTTATTTTCTTTTATTTTCTTTTATTATTTTATTTTATTTTATCTTATTTTATTTTATTCTTTTAAAAACAATTTTCTTTGATGTGGTTATTTATTTTTGAGGCAGAGAGAAAGCACGAGCTGGGGAGGGGCAGAGAGCGAGGGAGATAGGAACCAAAGCCAGCTCCGCACTGACAGCACAGAGCCCGATGCGGGGCTCGGACTCACAAGCGATGGGATCATGACCTGAGCTGAAGTCAGACGCTTAGCTGGCTGAACCACCCAGGCACCCCTATTCTATTCTATTCTATTCTATTCTATTCTATTCTTAAAATTTTTTTTTAATGTTTATTTATTTTTGAGAGAGACAGAAACAGAGTGTGAGTGGGGAGGGGCAGAGAGAGAGGGAGACCCAGAATCCAAAGCAGGCTCCAGCCTCCGAGCTGTCAGCACAGAGCCCAATGCAGGGCTCGAACTCGTAAGCTGTGAGATCATGACCTGAGCTAAAGTCAGACGCTTAACCGACTGCGCCACCCAGGTGCCCCTGGGATATCCATTTCTATTATCATCAATGTTTATAGACAAATCATCCATTTTTAATATCTGCAGAGTATTCCGTTTTGTAGATGCTTTATAAATTATGAATTCAACCCTCTTTTCCTGGTTCATTTAGATTTTGTCGGTAGTTTTAATCGTACCTGGAATGACTTGCTTCACCAGTTTGGGTATACAAATAAGCTCCTTTGTCTTTTTGAGAGTCATTCAAGCTCCTTGTGTGGTTGGAAGTTGCCTTCAGAGGCTGTCACAAGGCCAACTCTGGTGGCTGAAACCCTTAAGGGTTTATTCTCCTGTGGCTGTGGAATGTGAAGCCTGGAGGCAAGTAGCTACTGACATTGGTGCACGGCCTGTGATATTAGGGCCAAGTTCTCTGTGATTCTCTTGGTCTTTTCCTTTGGTTCCAAAATGGCTGCTTGAGCACCAGCCATCACATCTACCCTTTAAGCAGGAGAAAGGAGGAAGGGAAAGAGAGAAGGGGTCAAGGGTGCTCTCAGAAGCTCCATCTGAACACTCCCATCGCTAGCTGCAACAGAGACTGGGGAGTAGTCTGTTAGCTGGGCACGTCGCTGTCCAGAATTACACCTTGGTTCTCATAGGAGAAAGAAGGGCATCGTGGGAGACTGGAGCCAACTGGTTGCTGCCATTGGCATCGTAATAGGTGTCGGAGCCTCACCCTTACCCTCTCAGCTCTACACACTGAGGCATTCTTACTGCAAAAACCATCAACTCTCTGCCTCAGGGTTTATTTTTGGCTGCAGGTACACATGGATAGCCATCTGGAAATGCCAGAACTCTGCCTCAGGGAGCAACCCTCTACTCCTGGCAGAGGGGGTCTTGGGTCTTTGTGAAGAAATAACCCGGCTTCCTTGTTCCACATCTGGGACACTTTGGAGGAACGTTCTATTTGTCCTTCTTCCCTGCCCTGCCTCACTTCCCGACTCCCCTACAAGTGGTTCCTGGGACCGCCTCCCAAATCCACTACCTGCACCGAAAGCCTTAATTAGAAACTGTTTCTGGGGAACCCGACCAACACAGCCCTCATCCTCAAGTAGCAGTCAATGTCATCAATGGCTGGGGGGTCTGATCAGCCCACCAGAGAGCTTAATTTGAGGCATGGATTCACAAAATCCGAAAACATTCTTATCATCTTGAATGACACAGCTATGGGTCCAGAGCCTGATACAAACAAGGTGAGTCTCTGAAGGAGGATAATCCTATCCCTTCTGCATCGCTGATAACTGAGGGTACTATGTATTCATTTTGCCTTCATATTCAGCCACTGCTCTTGCAATGAACCCACTGTGTCAAGATAACTGGGTGAAAAGGGGGTTTCCAGTCTCAGCCACATGTGTGTACAGCCCAGCCCTCCCGTAATGACCCTCTTGGATGTTGCCTTCTTGTGAGCTGAGCTCCCAGTGAAACGCCTCCTGCCCTTCGTTGGGTCTACTGTGACCCTCAGTAGACCATCTGAACCATCAGAGGAGCCCCACAATGCTGGGCCACAAAAGGGAATGGATGAGGAAGGAGGGATCTGAGAGAAAAAAATTTTTTTTTTAATTTTTTAACGTGTATTTATTTTGAGACAGAGAGAGACAGAGCATGAACGGAGGAGGGGCAGAGAGAGAGGGAGACACAGAATCGGAAGCAGGCTCCAGGCTCTGAGCCATCAGCCCAGAGTCCGACGCGGGGCTCAAACTCACGGAACGTGAGATCGTGACCTGAGCTGAAGTCGGACGCTTAACCGACTGAGCCACCCAGGCGCCCCTGAGAGAAAAATTTTAAAGACCTAAATAAATGGAGAGCTAGTCCACCTGCCTGAACTGGAAGACACAATATCTCCCCAAGTTGACCTACCGTCATCACGTTCCTTGTCAAATTCTCAGCAGGGAATTTTGCAGGAATTAACAAGCCGATCCTAATAACTTTTATGGAAATGCAAAGGACCTAGAGTAGCCGAAGCCATTCTGGAAAAGCAGGACAAAGATGGACCATTTTCACTTCCCAATTTCCAAACTTAACTACGAGGCTCTCATCAAGACAATGCAGTAGTGGCATATGGATAGGCATAAAGAAATGAGACAGAGCAGAGAGTCCAGAAATAAACCCATACATGTAAGAGTGAATTAATTTTCAAAATAGGCACCAAGGTAATTCAGTGGGGAGAGGATAATCTTTTCAACATATCGTGCCGGGACTCTTGGGTAGCCACAGGCAAAAAAGATACATTTAGATCATTATCTCACACCACACACAAAAAGTAACTCAAAATGAATCATAGTTCTGAACATGAGAACTTAAACAGTAAAACTTATAGAAGACAACATGAAGGAGGTCTTTGTTGGGGTGTCTGGCTGGCTCAGCTGGTGGGGCACACAACTCTTGATCTCAGGGTTGTGAGTTCAAGCTTCATGTCGGGTAGGGTCCTACTTAAAATAAAAAAAAAAAGAATAATAATTTTAAAAAAGAAGATATCTGTTACCTTTGTTACCTTAGACATGGCACCAAAAATGCAATTCACACACTCACACAAATTGGTAAACTGAACTTCAGGAAAATTTATAGAATGTAGGGAGCTCCAAGGATTAGTCTTTCCACTGAAGCAACCATTAAGCTGGCAGAAACAGTCAGAATTAACTTTTTTGACACTCTGGAATCTGACCAAAACCATACAGCAACCAGGGCAGTGCTCATCTTTGGTCAAAAAATAAAGAAGGGGGCACCTGGGCGTCTCAGTCAAGTGTCCGACTTTGGCTCACGGCATGATCTCACGGCTGGTTCGTGACTTCGTGCCCCACATCCAGCTCTCTGCTGTCAGGGCAGAACCTGCTTTGGATCCTCTGCCCCCCTCTCTCTGCCCCTCCCCTGCTTGCACTCTCTCAAAAATAAATAAACATTAAAAAAAAAAAAAAAGAAAAGAGAAGACATGCAGAACCTCACCACAACCCCCGCCCACGAACACACACACAGAATCTGCATTAAAAAAAAAAAATCCAAGATAAGCAAGAGTTGAGGGAGTTTATCACCAGGAGATCTGCCCTATGAGAAATGCTCAAGGGAGTATTTCAGGCCGAAATAAAAGGATGCTAGCTAGAAAGTAACTCGAAGCCATATGAATGAGTAAAGAATACCAGTAAAGGTAAATACACAGGTAATGTAAAAGCCAGTATTACTATATTTTTTGGTTTGTAACTCCTCTTTTTGTCTCTGAGAGAACAGAGAACACACTGAGACAACAGATGGAAACCACGGTCCAGCTTTATGTTGTCTACAGGAGACTCACTTCATCCAAAGACACAAAGAGGACGAATGCGGAAGGATAGAAGAGTATATTCCGTGCAAATGGTAACCAGAAGAGAGCCGGAGAGGCTCTAATAATATCAGAAAAATGAGCTGTAAGTCAAATTTTTACAGGAGACCCAGAAGGACATTATATGTTGCTAAAAGTGTCAATGTATCAAAAAGGTATAACAACTGCGAGTAGGTATGCACCAACTAACACAGTCCCAAAATAATAAAGCAAATGCTCACAGAACCGAAGAAGAAAATAGACAGTTTAGAGTAACAGCTGAAGACCTCAGGGCCCACTTTCTTTTTTTTTCCTAATATATATTTTTTTTAACGTTTATTTATTTTTGAGACAGAGAGAATCAGAGCATGAACGGGGGAGGGTCAGAGAGAGAGAGAGAGAGAGAGAGGAAGACACAGAATCCAAAACAGGCTCCAGGCTCCGAGCTGTCAGCACAGAGCCCGACGCGGGGCTCGAACTCACCAACCGCGAGATCGCGACCTGAGCCGAAGTCGGAGGCTTAACCGACTGAGCCACCCAGGCGCCCCCTCAGGGCCCACTTTCAATACTAGATAGAACACCTAGACAGAAGGCTCCTAAGGAAATAGAGGGTTAGAACAATACTATAAACCAAAGAGACCAAACAGACACGTGTAGAACACAGCATCCAAGCCCAGCAGTGATCTCCAAGTGCACACGAAACATTCTCTATATAGATTATATGTTAGGCCACAAACCAAATCTCAATACATTGAAAAAGATTACAATCATACAAATATCTTCTCTGACCACAGTGGAATGGAGCTTGATACCAGTAACAAGGAAAACCGGTGAACTCACAAATAAGTGGACATTAAACAACAGGCTCTTAAACAACTAAGGAACACAATAAGAAATAACAAGAGAAATTAGAAAATGCTTAAGGACGAGTGAAAATGAAAACGCAGCATACCAAAATGTATGGGATGCAGTGAAAACAGAGCTAAGAGGGAAATTTGGAGCTACAAATGCCTTCATTAAAAAATAAGAAAGATTACGGGGCGCCTGGGTGGCGCAGTCGGTTAAGCGTCCGACTTCAGCCAGGTCACGATCTCGCGGTCCGTGAGTTCGAGCCCCGCGTCAGGCTCTGGACTGATGGCTCGGAGCCTGGAGCCTGTTTCCGATGCTGTGTCTCCCTCTCTCTCTGCCCCTCCCCCGTTCATGCGCTGTCTCTCTCTGTCCCAAAAATAAATAAACGTTGAAAAAAAAAATTAAAAAAAAAAAAAAAGAAAGAAAGATTCCAAATTGGTAGCGTTAACTGCGCACCTTAAGGAACTAGAAAAAGGAGAGCAAATTAAACCCAGTACTAGCAGAAGGAAGGAGATAATAAAGATGAGACAAACGGAATAAAAAATAGAAAGACAATAGAGAGGACCAACACAACTAAGAATTATTTATTGAAAAAAAAAAAAAGTTGGCACTCCCTGCACTGAATTAAGCAAAACCAAAAGAGAGAGAGAGAGAGAGCAAGGCTGAGAGCAAGAGAGAGAGAAGAAGAAATGAAAAATGCAACTAAAATTGAAAATGGAAATAATGGGGACATTACTCACCAAACTTACAGAAAAAAAAAAAAGGATTATAATACTACGAAGAATTGTAGGCAGCAAATTAGATAACCTAGATGAAATGGACAAATACCTAGAAAGACACGAATTACCAAAAATGACTCACGAAGAAATAGAAAATCTAAACAGGCATATAAGAAGTAGAGAATTGAATCAGTGATCAAAAACCTCCTAAGAACAACAAAAATATAGAGTTGCATGCCTTCACTGGTAAGTTCTCCCCAACATTTACAGAGGAATAGGGGCACCTGGGTGGCTCGTCGGTGAAGCCTCTGATTGTGGCTTGGGTCGTGATCTCACGGTCTGTGGGCTTGAGCCCCGCATCAGGCTCTTTGCTGTCAGCAAGGAGCCAGCTTTGGATCCTCTGTCCCCCTCTTTCTCTGCCCCTCTCCCACTCGTGTGCTCTGTCTGTGTCTCTCAAAATAGATAAATAAACTTAAAAAAATTAAAAAAAAATAATAAAGAAGAATGAACTCCGATCGTTCTCAAACTCTTCCCCAAAATAGAAGAGGAAGGAACATTTCCTCAATCATCCTGTAATACCAGAGCCAGACATCAGAAGAAAAGAACACTATGGACCATACCCAAAAGTGAAATAAATAGAATTAATTTAAATAGGAAAGGAAGGAAGGGAGGGAGGGAGGGAGGGAGGGAGGGAGGGAGGGAGGAAGGACGCTATGGACAAATATCTTTTATGAATAACGGTGCAAAATTCTCAACAAGACATTAGCAAACCGAATCCTAGCGCGTGTTAAAAGGATTATATACCATGACCAAACAGGAGTTATCCCAGGTGTGCAAGTGAGATTCAACACGAGAAAATGAATCAACGTAGCACACCACACTCATAAAATTAAGGGGGGAGAAAAGAAACCCGCGTGATCATCTCAATGGGTGCAGAAAAAGCATTTGGCAAAATCGAACATTTTGTTTTGTGCTAAAAATGCTCCTCCAACTAGGAACAGAAGAGACATCCCTCAACATGATCGTGGTGATATTGTTATATATATAAAAAAACCCACAGCTAGCATCACACTCGATGGATGCGAAGCTGAAGGCTTTCCTTCCAACACCAGGAGCAAGGATGCCCGCTTGTACCACCGCTGTTCAACATCGTACCGAAAGTTTTAGAGCAAGTCAGCAAGAAAAGGAAATTGGAAAGGAAGAGGTAAAACTACCTCTATTTACGGATGACATAATACCATATCTAGAAAATGCTTAAGGGGGTGCCTGGGTGAAGCAGTCGGTCAAGCGTCCAACTCTTGATCTCAGCTCGGGTCACGATCTCACGGCTTGTGAGTTTGAGCCTTACATTAGGCTCTGTGCTCACAGTGCAGATCCTGCTTGGAATTCTCTCTCTCTCTCTCTCTCTCTCTCTCTCTCTCTGCCACTCCCCCGCTTGTGTGCTCTCTCTCTCTCTCTCTCAAAATAAGTAATAAAAGTAAACTTAAAATAGAAAATACTGAAGAATTCACAAAGAAATTATCAAGGCTAATAAACTCAGCAAAAGGGCAGGGTGCGAGATCCACATACAAAAATTAGCTTCTCTACACTAGAACCAACAAGATGAAAAGGAAATTAAGAAAATAATTCCAGATGCAATAACGTTAAAAAGAATAGGCTCCTTGGGAATAGATTTAACCAAGGAGGTAAAAGGTGTGCATGGTGGAAACCACGAAGCATTACTAAAAGAGATTAAAGATCTAAATAAATGAAAGAATATCCTGTGTTCAGGTTAACGGAGGAATTAGTGTTGTTAAGGTGGCAGGTATTCCTCAAAGCGACCTATGGATTCAACGCGACCCCTATCAAGATCCCAATAGCCTTTTGCTTGCTCAGAAATGGAAAAGTTGATCCTAAAATTCCTGTGGAATTGCGAGGGGCCCAGAACCCCCCAAACAGTCTTTAAAAAGAACAAGAAAGTTGGAGGATTCGAACTCCCAATTTCAAAACTTACTACAAGTCTACAGTAATCAAGGCAGAGCGATACTGGCTCAGGGTAGAAATAGAGACCAATGGAATTGACTTGAGAGTCCAGAAATAAATCTATGCATCGATGGCCAATGATTTTCGGCAAAGATGCCAAGACGACTCAGTGGGAAGGAACAGTGTCTTCAGCAAATGACCCTGGGACAGCAGGATATCTACGCACAAAATAATTAAGTCGGACCCTTATCACACATCATATACAAAAAATAATATAAAATGGATCAGAGACCTACATATAAGAACTATCACAATAAAACTCTTAGAGGAAGACATAGGGGTAAATCTTCATGATCTTAGATTTGGTGATGGATCCTAGACAATGACACCAAAGCAGGAGCAGCAAAGGAAAAAAGAGAAAAATTGTACTTCATAAAAATTAAAAACCTTTGTGCATCAAAGGACATTATCAAGAAAGTGAAAAGGGGAACTACAGAATGAGAGAAAATATTTGCAAATTATATATCTGATAGTATCTACAATATATAAAGAGCTCTTACAACTCAACAACAAAATGAGAACCTGTCTTGGTCCATTCAGAGTGCTACGACAAAATATAGTTGACTAAGTGGCTTATAAACAACAAAAATTTATTTCACCCAGTTCTGGAGACTGGGAAGTCCAAGATCAAGTTTCCAGCAGACTCGATGTCCAGTGAGACCCGCTTCCTGGGTCGGAGACCACTGTGTTCTCGCATGGTAGGAAAAGTGAGTTATCTCTCTGGGGTCTCTTTTATAAGGATACTCATAAAGGCACCCTTTATGAGGGCTCTGGTCTAATGACCAGACCTCATCTCTTGGAGGCCCCATGTCCTGTTACCATCACACTGGGGGTTAGAATTTCAACATATGATTGGAGGGCCGGTTGTGTGACACAGCGTTCTGTCCATAGCACAACCCAATGTAAAAAAAAAAAAAAAAAATGGGCAAAGGACTTGAATAGACATTTCTCCAAAGGAGATAAACAAGTGAGTGCCCAGCCCATATAAAGATGTTCACCATCATTAGCTGTTAAGGAAATGCAAAGCAAAACCACAGTGAGATACTACCTCATACCCACTCGGATGTCCACAGTAAAAAAAAAAAAAAAAAAAAAAAAAAAAAGGAAAATAAGAGTGTCGCCAAGCATGTGGACAAACCGAAATTCTCGTACATTGCTGGTGACAATATAAAATGGTGCAGCTGCTTTGGAAAACAGACCGTTAGCTCTTCAGGGAATGACACATAGAATGACCCTAAGACCCAGCCATCCAGTCCTGGCAGACGTGCACCCAAAAGGTTTGAAAATGCATGTCTGTGCCAAGATTTGCACGGAGATGTTCACAGCAGTATTATTTAGGATAAAGACAAAGTGAACATGTTCCAAATGCCCACCAGCTGATGAATGGATGTGCCAAGGGGGGCAGGTCCATTGGGTACATCATTGCATTATTATTACATTATATTACGTTACAATAATATCATTGCAGTGGAATATTACTCAGCAACACAAATGAATGAACACACACGCGATTCAGTTTATATATGAAACACCCAGCAAGGGAAAAGGGAATCAGCAAAGAGAGAAAGGAGATGGGTTGGGCCGGGAGGGCGAATGGAATTGCTTGCCAGCGGGTACGAGGGATCTTTTTCGGGAACGTTCTAAACTTGGGTCGTGGGGATGGTTGCACCACTTACCTAAAAATCACTGAATGAGGCACGTTCCATGGCTGGAATTGATGCTAGGTAAGTTGTATCTTAATAAAGCTGTTGAAATAAAAATAAAAAAGAGGAAATGAGTCGAAGGGGGTTGTCTCAATTATTTTTCCCCAGTAGGCCTCTGGCTGAAATGTAAATTTAACCACTTCCTCTCCATTGACCAGCTCTGAATACTGGGGGGGGGGGGGGGGGGGGGTTGGGTGATGTTGAGACATCCGATTACACTCTCCTTCCGGACCTTGGGGGCCACGCTTGTGAGACAGGCCCTAAGCCCTCCCTCCGCCCAGGGAACCTTCCTTCAACACACATCTGTTTCCGAGGGGACTCATGGTCACCCCAGTGGACGTGGTAGCTGTTCAATTTCCACCTCTAATAAAAAGTATCTGCTTTTGAAACATGAGGGGTTAAATGGCCCCTGCTACACCCCACCCCCTCCCTACGTCATGGCCAGAGCAATCTTTTGAAAAGGTTCATCGAATGAAGCCACTCCCCTGATGAAAATCTCGGATGTCTTCCAGTTTCCCCTGGAACCCGATCTACCTTCCTTGCTGTCCTGCATGGTCCTAGGCGGCGTGCAGGGTGTGTGACTTCTGTGGCCCGCCTCCTTGTATGCCTTTGCTTCCTTGCTCTGTTCCACCCCACTGACCTCAGTGTTCCTGGAGCAGGCCACATTCCTTCCTGTCTCAGGGCCTTTGCACGTCCAGTGTCTTCGGCCGAAAATATTTCCCCTACGGCTGAGTTGATGCCTTGACCTCTCATCAGTTTTCTGTGACGCTTAGTACAGTTTGCATTTCATTTGCCCATCACTTCGTTTTGTCTGTCTCTCCCCGTTAGAACACAGGCCGCGTGAGGATTGTCGCTTGTGAATATTTCTGCGGGGCACCCCCAGTTCAAAGCCAAGGGCTTGCTCAGTATTGGTGGCCAGAAGGCAGGGATGGGAGAATGGATGGCTGGGGGGGCAGGTGGATAGAAGGATGGATGAGTAGGTAGGTGGGTGAATGGGTGGGTGGAGAGGTTAGGGAGGCAGACAGGCAGGCAGGTAGAAGGGAGGCGGGCCGGAGAGATCAAATATCCTTGGGTTAACGTACGTTCAGAAACAGTGCTGTGAATGATCTAGAACATAGGAGCCTGAAGTCTGCCACTCGCTCATCCCAACTCTGCCACTCACCAGCTGTGTGACCTTGGACAAGTCATTTACCCTCTCTGAGTCTCATCTTCCTTCCCTGTAAAATAGGGACCATGACGCTAAGTTTTAAGTGAGATGATACATCTTTAAAGTCCTTAAAAACCCTGGCACAGGGGTGCCCGCCTGGCTCAGTCAGTGGAACGTGTGGCTCTTGATCTTGGGGTGGAGGGTTCAAGTCCCACGCTAGGTGTAGAGATTACTTTAAAAACAAACAAACAAAAAAAAACGAAACAACAACCTTACTTAAAAAAAAAAACCCCAAAACAACCTGGCACAGAGTCAACTCTCAGCAAATATTAGGTCCAGTGCACTATTCCTTTTCTTGATCTTTCAACCACTCAGATTACTGATGCATGGCATCGTAAAACTCACCCTGAAGATCAGGAGAGAGAAAAAGAAAATCTGGCTTCCTCCTAACGTGGGTTCTCCAGAGAACACAAGATATTTCAGCAGTGAGGAAGAGAATTTCTATAGGGCAAACATCCTTCAGATCAACCACAGGGGAATTTGTACCAAGTTCCTCAAAAACAGCTAGAAAAAGAAAAAAAAAATAGAATAAATAGTAAGATGCTTTCTCTTTTCCTTTGGAGCGGTCATGTGGGTTAGCTGCAAATCGTTTCCCAAAAATGAGTCAGCTGGGGGGGCAGATGGCATGTGTTTCCAAGCCAACCTGTGTCATCAACACAGCACAAAGGAGCCCCCATCCACCCTGATAGCATCTGGTGCCGGTTCAGACTCGTCGTCACCGCCTGGTGCGGGCTTAGGAATCAGATACCCCGCAGGTCCAAACGCCAGCTATGACACTTCGTAGCTTGTGTGACATTTCACTTCTCCGAGCCTTGTTTGCTCCATCTCTAAAAGGGAAGCAATCTGCTTTGCCTGACAGGGTCTGGGGCATAAAATGAGATCGTGTAGGTGCCTAAAAAATGCAAGAGAGTAATGGTAGGGGTTGTGGTAAGTTCTCTGGCTCTCCCTGTGAGGCTGCTGGGCAGGAGCCTGCTGGATTTTGTCTCTGATTTCTTAAACTTCTGCCAGAGAGAGACGTCTGACCCTTTCATGGGCCCCCGGCTCGTCCGCAAGATGAAAGAAAACTCTCTTGAGAATTGCTTTTCTCTATTTTTTGCCTGAGTTCTCATGTGTTCCTCATGGCTGCCGTCTCCCCTCGGCTAGGCATCCCCGCTTGACATTCAGAGGCATTCAGAGAGGTGATGTGACACGCCCGAGGGACTGTCTTCTGAAGGGCTTGGGGACAGGGTCCTGCTCCCTGCAACCCTGCAGTGGAAAGCTGGGTTCAAAGGAAGGGAAGTCAGAGGGGTCTGCCTGGGGTGGGGGTGGGGGGTCCAAACGCAGCCCCCTCCTGGGCCAGGCAGGTGGTGTGCGTGAGTGAAGCATGGGACCTCCGGGCGGGGGGGGGGGGGTGTCTCTGGCCCTGGGCCCTCAACTTTCTCTCTGAACTCAGAGTTGGGCTCTCAGGACCACCGGGGCCCCCTGGGTCCACTAACCTACCTCCACACCCCTCTGAGCCTCGGTCGCCACATCTGTGAGAAGCAGTGGCTCTCGGGCCCTGCCTGCCTCATAGGTCATGACCGTGAGACCTGGGGGGGGCGGGTAACACCACCCATCCGCAAGAGGCACCATCACCCTGGTGGCCCCAAATGTCTTCCTAGCAGGTGACCTTTGGTGAGCGAGGGCTCTGCCAGGGGCCCGGCCCCCTCCCACCTCTTTCTCACTCCCTCAGGGAGGGGCCAGCTGCTCTGTGGGCAGGGCCTGCGGGGAGAGCTGCTGCTCGCCACATCCTCCCCTGCCTCCCCACCCTGTGCACGCGGCAGGGCAGCAGCCGCGCTCTGACAGACCCATGGGGCTCTGCCGAGTGACCCATGGGCTCCGGGGCCGACTGTTTGCTCCTCCCTGAGTGTGACTGACAGCCACACGGCTGCCTGCCTGCCTGCCTGTCTCTCTTTGCGTCTGCCCCGCTGGCCACCTGCCTGTCTGCTCGACTTCCCTTCCCCTGTCTGTCCGTCTGCCTGTCTGACCAGCCCTGGTCTGCTGTGGGTCTCTCCCTGGTGCAGTCGATCTCTGTCCTCTGTCTGTGTGTGACCTCCCTGGGATGTGACCGACCACTGCCTGTGACCCCGGCTGGCTCTCTCTGTGTGGCCTGCCTAGGGCCCGGGGCCATCCGTCCCAGTGACAGGTCGTAGGCTTGTCTGGCTGGTGACTCAGGACAGGCTGTGGATCCCCACCCCCTACACCTGCCTGCTCCCTCTGACTCCTGTCCCGCGCCCCCACCCCTGGAAGGCCACTGGATTCCCACCCCCCCCCGGGGCACACAGAATGGATTCCTGAGGGAGAAGCTGGGACCGCAGGTAACTCAGCTCCAGCCACTGTTCTCCGCGGGGGGTCTGGCGCCTTCTCTGCCCGAGGTGGGAGGACACAGAGGGGTTTCGCACCCTCCTCACAGCTGGGAACAGTGAGGCCGGCAGAGCTGGGGCTGGAGTCTCCTGTTCAGCCCAGCCCAGGACGCCCAAAGTGCCTTTTTGTGCGTCTGCAGGAGGCCTGGCGGTCTGGAGGCTGGGACACGGCTGAGATGACCCCATGAGCTGTCTGTGGAAACCAGCTCCAAAAGGCCGGGGCTGCTGGAGGAAAGCCGGTCCCAGACCAAAGGGGATGCCACAGTCACCGCGGTTCCCGGCAGCCGAGGAGGGCAGGGGTGGGCACGGGGGTGCCGGCGTAATGGTGTGGCATTTCTACGGGGCCCACTCTGGGGAGGGGCATCGATTTGGGGGGCAGATTCTGGGTTTTAGCGTCTTTGTGTCCTGTAACCCCTCCACATGGATTTCTGTGCCCATTTCACAGAGAACAGGGGCTCCAGGGATAGAGCGATTTTCCCAAGGAGACTCAACAGCGTGGAGCAGGGCGGGCAGGTGACTCGGAGGCTGGCCCCATCCTCCACGCTGTCTCCTTCTCACCAAAGCACAGGGGATGGGCGGGTGGTGAGAAGCCAAGGGCCCTGTGTGCGTGGAAGAGAGGGAAGCCGGGAGGCGCGGGGAGGCTGAGTCTGGAGGCATGGGTTGAAGTTTGACATGTGGACAGGAGAGGAAAGAAGGGGGAGGCGGACAGCTTCCCGGCAGAGCAGCTGGGTGGGGAGAGGCCTCTGGTGGGAACCCTGGACTTCGAGAAGGAACAGCCAGCCTGCGCAGTGGGAGCAGCGGCCCCGGGGCCGGGGGCATTCAAAAGTCACAGGCTGCTCCCCTGAGGACATTTGTATTCCCCCCGGGGGGGGGGGGGGGACATGGGTTTAGAAGCACATGGCCGAATGGGGAAAACCTGGTGGGTTCAGAAGCCGACCATGCGACTCCCCAGCTGGGTGAACTTGAGCAAGTCTCTGTGCTTCTTCCAACCTCATGGAGCCTCAGTTTTCTCATCTCTAAAATGGGGATGAAGGCAG
This sequence comes from Prionailurus viverrinus, assembly GCF_022837055.1. Lineage (NCBI taxonomy): Eukaryota > Metazoa > Chordata > Mammalia > Carnivora > Felidae > Prionailurus > Prionailurus viverrinus. The sequence continues at coordinate 20,246,157 of NC_062576.1, read as the reverse complement.
CTCCATCCCCGTGGGGCTAGTTGTGAAGATTGGGGGGCATAAAAATATGAAAGTTGCCGTTTGGAGATCCGCCCAGGAAGACAGCTTGTTCCACCAGGAAGGGGGGGCCCGTGGCAGAGGAGGGCCAGGGTCCAAGAGCGGTGGAAGGTGCGGGGGGCACATCCGAGAACCCGCGATCGGCTTCCCTCAGCCCCCGCGGTTCCGGTCCTCCGAGCGCCGGGGCTCAGCCCGCTGCTGGCACTTGAGGGGCTCCCGCTATCCTTACAACATCAGGTGAGGCCGGGAGCCCATTCAGCCCATTTCACAGATGAGGAGATCGAGGACCCCAGGACCACGTGGCCGTGAGACGCAGAGCTGGGTTTGGGCCGCTGGTCCGCTTGACCGCAGGGCCACACCTGCCAGACAGGATAGCATAAAAACAAGACTCATAGTCTCGAGAACCCTTCTGAGAAGGGGAGGGGCAGGCCTGACGACCTGCTCCCCATGGTGGACTCGAGGGAGCCCTGGCCCTGCCCACCTCACACCTGGGAGGGTGTCTGGATCCTTACCACCCCGCAGTGGAGGAAGCCAAGCGCCCGAGTGTTAGGAGAAGAACAAAATCGAGGGCCCGGAGGCGTGGGGTGAACGAGACAAAGCCTGAGCCCTAGGCTCCCACCTGTCCAGTGAAGGGTGGGGGTGGGGGCTGGGGACCGCAAGAGGCTTGAGGGCAGTGGGGGCGGGCAGGTAGAGGAGGCCCGTTGAAGAGGAGATGGAAAGAGGGAAGGCACCAGAAGCTTGGGGAGGCACCATTTCCCTCCCTGGTGCCTGATAAATAATGAATGAAGGGAAGAAGCCATCCTCCACGCAGGGAGGAGAGCCAGTGCCTTCAGAATCCCTGCAGGCAGGAGTGATGGCTGGGAGGTCCCCCCTGCGGTCAGGTGGGGGGCTGTGGGACCCGTGACCCGCGTGCCAACACACCTCCACGGGCGATCCGGGGCCTTGGAGGCGGCCAGGACTGGGTGGAGACCCAGCTCCGCCCCCTAGTTCTGGGGTGACCTTGAGTAAACCACTTCACCTCCCCTGAACCTCCGTTTCCCCGTCTCTAACATCCATTTCCGGTTTGTCGTGAGGTTTTGTTCTATGTGTAGTTTTTGAGCACCCACTGGGGCGTCAGGCACTGTCCTAGGTCCTGGGGATTCAGTGGCGGAGACAGGGCCAGCGCCATGAGCAGTGGTTCACAAGAAATAGTAGCAATTACGCTTTACTTTAGGGATGGCTGGTAAATAATTGCCTTGTTATTCGCTAGAACGCACGGCGTCCCTTCCGGCATACACTAAGCCCTCAATAAACGATAGCTCGCATGGTGATTTTATGCTGCCTTGCACAGCTGGGGAAACTGAGGCTCAGAGAGGGGTAGGGTTTTCAGGGTCACCCAGGGAGTCATTCGCAAGCAGAGGGAAGGAAACTGGGGAGGGGGGGGGAACAGACACTTCAAGGAGAGGCCCCTTCCTCGCCCCCTTCTCCCTTGCCCTCTAGGGCACCCCGAAATGTGGAGGCGGGGCTGGGGGGGGAGCGGAGAGGAGCCCCACCCCCACCCCTGGCTCACAGGTGCCACCGCCCCCACTCCTTGCCTGGGCGCCTGGCCAAAGGGACTTTTGATGACAGCTCATATGCAGGATCTGAGTAAACTTGGAACTTCTGAAACAACCTGAGAATATTCCCCAGGGTGCAGGCAGGGGCCCTGCTGATGCCCCCCGATGGCCAGGACACCTGCAGCAAGGGGCCTCGCCTGCTGGTCCCCACAGCCCCCAGGAAGGGTCCGGCCACCCCAAGTGTCCCCAGAGAGGTGGGGCAAATACCCCAACCTGGCTCCCTGCTCAGGCCCCAGTCCTTCCTCGCTGTGTGACCATAGGCAAGGCACTGGGCCTCTCTGGGCCTCTATTTCCTCATCTGCAAGGGGGCTTGATGGTGTACGTTGGGACTAGGGCCTGCCAAACTTCTCCTGTACGAATCCGTGACACTCAGCCTAGTTTGGCCAGGGCAGCCTGGTGGGGGGTGGGGAGGGGCCTGCCAAGCAGGGGGCCGGACAGAAGGCAGGCTGCCAGCCCTGCCCCACCCCTCACCCCGCAGCTGCAAACCTCTCTTCTTTCTCCTGGTCTGGCGGGAAGGCGGCTGGAGTGAACGGTTGCCCAGGCTGTGCAGTAGGCACAGCTCGTTCAGGCTAAAAGAGGCTTCGTGGACCGGGATCCCGGCCCGGCTGGGAGACAGAGGAAGACTGACAGGTTGGGATGGGACCTTCCCCTCATGTTCGGCTCCTACTGCCTAAGCTACGACCCCCTGGGGGTCTTGGGACATCTGTCCTCAGACACCCACAACCCACCCCTTGCCACTGGCACAAAAGAAAAAAAAATTGTGAAAAAACAACTGACGTTACCCACTCGCCTACAGTGTGCCCGCCCACACCACCTCGGCCAGGCCAGGGCGCTGCCCCATTCTATGGATGAGGAAAACTGAGTCCCAGAGAAAGGAATGGATATGCCTCAGGGTCCCCCAGGGCCACCAGGCTGATTCTCCCCCAGCCTGAGCGCTCTGCTTGGCTAAGAACTTTCTGTATGACCCTGGGCGCCCCGCCATCCCTCTCTGAAGGTTCCTTGTTACTAATCCGATGACAGCAGTCGTGACTGCTCAGACCCCGGGAGCTGAGGGTGTTGCTCAGGGTGGAGGGAAGTTCCTGGGGACCGTGATGAAGCTGATGGGGAAACAGATGTCTCGGGGGCTGCCTGCGGCCCCACGCCTCGCTCCTCGTGTAACTGGACACGGCGACACGTACCCTCTTTCGTTCGTTTGCCAACTCCTCAGCCACTCGCCGAGCACCCCCTGAGCTCCCGGCCCCGTTCTGCGCACTAAGGATACTTTCTTTGGTGAACAAAACAGATGATTTCCCAGCCTCCGGGGGTGGGGGTGGGGGCGGGGCTTATGCTCCGGGACAGAGACAGGTCATAAACACAAAAACAGAAGCGTTTACTGACCTGACCCTAATATTACAACCGTGGAGAAGGAAACAGAAGGATGTGGGGCCCAGAGCACTGCAGGGGAGACCCAGACCAGCCAGCGGCGATCGCCTCCTGGAGGAGGCGACACTGAAGTTGAAACCGGAGGATGAGGAAGCAGAGAAGCACGAGGAAAAGTATTCTGGACAGAGGCATGTGCCAAGGCCCTGGGGTGGAGGAGGAGAGCGGGAGCACTGGAGATTTTACCCTTATCGACTCCGTAAAGTTGTTCCAGGCACCACATTTAAGAGAGTGGAGTCGAAAAGAATAGCGGTTCATTTCGGAGTGCACGGTCTATGTAGGTTTTAGCTCTGAAGGTGGGCCTCCAAACCCATCACCGTTTCACGTGGCCGCCCGTGTCACAAGTGTTTTGAGCCTCCACTGCGTGTCGGGCACCGGTTCACCCCCGGCGTGGTTCAGCGGTAGCCAAGAGGCACACGGTCCTTGCCTGCCTGTTGCTGCGAACGTCCGTGAAAGCACCCCGAGCAGGGTGCCCTGGTGGAGGGAGGGACCCCAGAGGAAGGAGTGACTCATACTCTTTGGAGGGGTGGGAGACTGCCAGAGGAGGTGACAAGCGAACTGGATTTTGAAGACTGAGTAGGAGGCTGTCAGTCCGCCCCGGAGGGTAGAACGTTCCGGTGGCTGAAAGAACTCGTGCAGGGGTGTGGAAGCCAGATGCAGGGGGACTGTTGGTGAAGCTGTCGGGAGCCTGGGGTACCTGCAGCTCAGGATGGGTGCCGGGGGCCAGAGGGAACGAATGTTGGGGGGGCAGATCCCGAAATGTGTTGAATGCTGCGCTAAGAAATTTGGGGTCTTCCCTAAAGGGCAATGGGGAGCCACCGAATGATCCAGTTGCGACGGGGACGTGGTTGGGAGGGCCACAGCTGGGTGCTGGAGAGATCAGGGAGGAGGCCGGCCGGAGGGCAGGTGGGCAGAAGTCCTTGAAGACCAGGGGTAAGCTGGGAGCCCTTTCGCCTCTGTTCCCTTTCGGGAAGTCCCTCAGTCTTGACACTTCCCCATCTGGCGACCCGCTGGCTCTTGTTTCTGGCACGGCTGGGGAGTCCCTTTTCACCCACCTCGTTTCTCCTCGGTCCCTCTGGGAAACGGGCCACTTTGCTTTTACCACCCTCCTCACCTACCTTTCACTTTCCAGCCCCCATCCCCGCCCGAGCCCCGCTGGAGATGACGGCTGACCTGTGACCCTCCACTATCCCGTTCCTGAAGCGTCAGTGAGGGAAAGACACGGGGTAACCAAAGCTTGGGTTCTTTCCAGTTTGGGGAGGCTGTGAATGCCGCTGCGGGGACCCTTCGGCCCACGTCTGCGCGTGTACACGTTTCTCTTCGATGCCCGGTCTAGAAGTGGGGTTCTGTTCAGCAGAAGCGTCCCAGGGTGGCCGTGCCGAATGGCACGCACCCCGGAAGACTGAGGGGAGGTTGAGAAGTTTGGGTTACCCTGCGTCCTTCGTAGACGCGGCATGGTGTCTGCCTTTCTCATTTTAGCCTTTCCGGGTTGACGCAGTGGTGTCACAGAGATGTAAATTTGCATGATGAGTCATGATTTCAAGCAACTTTTACTATGCTTCTTGGCCATTTGGAAGGGCTTCTTTGGTGAAGTGTCTCTTGAAGCTCTTTTCCTTTCTTGCCAAACGGAGTTTTGTGCTGTTTATCGTTGTGTTTAAATAATTTTTTTTTTTAATGTGTATTCATTTATTTTGAGGGAGAGAGAGCAAGCCGGGGAGAGGCAGGGAGAGGGAGAAGAGAGAGTTCCTAGCAGGTTCTTGCACTGTCAGGGCAGAGACGGACGCGGGGCTCGATCTCACAAATCGTGAGATCGGGACCTGAGCCGAAATCAAGGATCGGACGCTTAACCAACTGACCCACCCAGGTGCCCTTGTTTATTGTTTTGTGGGAGTTCTTTACATACTCCGGATACAGATCTATACGTGTGTGTATACACACACACACACAAGCTATATATATATCACAGATACATAAAAATGATATATAACATATTTTATAATTTATATATATTACATATTATATGTAACTATATAAAATATGAATTATATATATAATTATATCAAAGAAACCTATATTGTATAGATACAGTATAATCTCTTCCCATTTCCCTTTTCCATCCTCTTAATGAAATCTTTTGGGGGACAAAAATTTTTTTTTTTTCAACGTTTATTTATTTTTGGGACAGAGAGAGACAGAGCATGAACGGGGGAGGGGCAGAGAGAGAGGGAGACACAGAATCGGAAACAGGCTCCAGGCTCCGAGCCATCAGCCCAGAGCCCGACGCGGGGCTCAAACTCACGGACCGCGAGATCGTGACCTGGCTGAAGTCGGACGCTTAACCGACTGCGTCACCCAGGCGCCCCCCAAAGTTCTTAATTTTAATGAGGTTCAATTTATCAGTCTTTTTCTTTATGGCTCGAGCTTTCTATGTGCTGTTTAGGAAGCGTCATCGACCCTAAGGTCATGAAAATATTATCCTCTGTCTCCTTGTGGAAGTTTATTGTTTGCAGACAGTAGGTCTGCAAAATATCTGGATGTGTTTTTGTGTATGATATAAAGTGGAAGGTCAAGGTTCATTTTTCCTCATGTGAATATCCAATTGATCCAGCATCTTTTTTGTTTGTTTGTTTTAATCATGCTTTTCCCGTGACTTTTCGGTAGTGCCTTTCTTGAAAACGAAATGACTATAAACACCAGTCTATTTCTGGACTCTATTCCCTTTCCATTGGCAAGGTTTTTTTCCTTTGCAACAATACCACGTTATTTTTGATTCTCTAAACTCTTCTCAGGTCTTTGGATTTCTGTATAAATTTGAGCACTGGCTTGTCAATTTCCACCAAAGGAAATCTTGCTGGGGATTTTCTTGAAACTTGAGATTTCATTTGAAACTTTAGTCCAACGAGGGGAGAATGGACATCTTTAAACTGTTTAATTATCTAATTCGTGACCATGTATCTCCCTCCATTTATTGATATCTTTAAAAATGTATGTAACTAATATCTTGTAGGTGTCTGTGTAGAGGTCCTGTACGTCTTTCACTGGGGCTCATTAGAGTATTTGATTTCTTATGCTGATGCAAATAGTATCATTTTAATCATGCTTGCTCTTGGTATATAGAAATACACCAGATCTTCGTCACACTTTCTTAACTTTGTTAACACGCTTTTTCAAACTGGAGCTTCAGATATAGAAAGAAATAGCTACCAAACCCAGTCCCCAGCTGGGGACTTCTTAGCTTTGTTTTGTAGCTTTGTGTTGTTTCTTACCTTGTAAGGTTTGCAGGGGGGTTTGCAGACCCCCCCCCCCATCTGCTGAGGTCATAAGTGCAAGACAGAACATCCCAGCTGTGGACTTCATAACCTAGTAACATGTTTTGTATCCTCTTAACAAGTTTTGCAGGGACCATACAGAACAGGACAGTATTGTTAAGCGTATGTGTGTTGTTGTATGACCGATCTCTGAAACTGTTTCACCTTGTACAACTGAAACTTCATACCCATTGAGCCACTCCCCGTTACCCACCACCACCCCCCCATTCCCCTGAAAAACCACCATTCTGCTTTCTGTTTCTACAAGTCTGATGACTTCAGATCTGTCGTATAAGTGGAATCATACAGTGTTCGTCTTTTAGTGGTTGGCTTATTTCTCTTAGCGTAATGTCCTCAACATTCGTCCACGTTGCAGCCTTCTTTCTTTTTTAAGGCTAAATGATATTCCATCGTATGTGTGTAGCACATTTTCTTTATTCATTCATCAGTTGGTAAACTTAGGTGCCTTTTAGGTCCTGACTGTTGTGACTAATGCTGTAGTGAACATTGGCGTGCAGGTACCTTTGAGACTCTGTTTTCAATTCTTTCGGATACCTACCCAGAAGTGGGGTGCTGGATTGATCACATGGGAGTTCTCTGTTCGATTTTTTGAGGAGCCTCCACACTGTCTTCGGTCACGCCCGCACCATTTACTAATCCCACAAAGAGGGCATAAGGCTTACGGTTTTTCCACATTCTCACCAACATTGTATCCAACTTAATAGGCGCGCAGTAATAACTCATTGTGGTTTTGATTTGCATTTCCCTGATGATGAATGATATTGACCATCTTTTCATACACCTGTTGGCCATGTTTTTCAATCTTCTTTGGAGAAATATCTATGCAAGACCTTTAGTCATTTTTCAGTCGGGCCATTTGTTCTGTTTTGTTTTGTTTTGCTACTGAATGGTAGGAGTTCATAATTCTGAATGTATTCAGTATATGGTTTGCAAAATATTTGGTATCATTCTCTAGGTTGTCCTTTCACCTTATTGATTATTTCCTGTGCTTCGCAGAGGCTTTTAACGCGGTCCTGTTTCTACGTTTGCTTTGTTGTCTGCGTCTTTCTCGTCAGTGTCATAGCCAAGAAATCATTGCCAAGCCCAATGTTCTGAAGTTTTCCCTTATGTTTTCTTCTAGAAGTTTTATAGTTTCAAGGCTTACCTATAGGTCTTTAATCCATTTTAAGTTAATTTCTGTGTATGAGGGAAGAGTCCACGCTTCATATTCAGGTTTCCCAGCACCATTTGTTGAAGAGTCCTTCTTCACCGAAGGAGTTCTTCAAAGAAAGAGTCCTTTCTTCGTTGGCCGTGTATGCAAAGGTTTATTTCCGGGTTCTCTATTTTGCTTCATTGATCTGTATGCCTGCTTTTATGCCAATACCTACTTTGTCTGTCTATACAGCAGTATGTGCCTGTCTGCCTTTATGTCTATACCTACAGTGATTACCGTAGCTTGGTAATACGTTTTGAAATCAGGAAGTGTGAGGTCTGTAGCTTTGTTCTTCGTTGTCAAAGATTGCTTTGACTATTTAGAGTCCTTCGAGATCCCATGTGAATTTTAGGATGGCTTTTTACCTATTTCTGCAAAACATGCCATTGGGATCTTGACAGAAACTGCCTTGAATCTGTAGATTGCTGTGGACATTTTTAGTATTAAGTCTTCCAATCCATGAACATGGGATGTCTTTCCATTTATCTGTGCTTTCTTTTCATTTCTTTTAGCAATGTTTTGTGGTTTTTAGAGTACAAGTCTTTCACCTCCTTGGTTAAATTTCTTCCCAAATATTTGATCGTTTTTGATGCTATTATTAATGATATTATTTTAATTTCCTTTTGAATTGTTCATTGTTAACCAATAGAAATGCGACTGATTTTTGAGTGTTGATTTTACATCATTTGTTCATTCATTTGTGACTTTGTGAATTTGTTAATTAATGAATTTGTTAATGTATTTGTTAATTAATGTGTGTGTGTGTGTGTGTGTGTGTGTGTGTGTGTAATCTTTAGAGTTTTCTCTATATAAGGTCATGTCAGCTGTGAACAGAGATCATTTTACTTCTTTCTTTCCAATTTGACTGCTTTTTTTTTTTTCCTAATTGCGTTGACTAGGACTTATAGTTCTACATTAAATAGAAGTAGTGAGAGTGGGCATTCTTGCTTTGTTCCTGACCTTAGAGGAAAATCTATCAATTTTCTACCACTGAGTAAGAGGTTAGCTGTGGCCTTTCATATGTGACCGTTTTTGGGTTGAGATAATTTCCTTCTGTTTCTGGTTTGTTAAATGTCTCTATCATGAAAAGATGTTGAATTTTGTCAAATGCCTTTTCTGCATCGGTTGAAATGATCATGTGATTTGTCTTTTGCTCTATTGATGTGGTGTATTTTTGTATACTGAATCATCTTTGCACCCCAGGGACAAATTCCACGTGATTGTGGCATATAATCATTTTAATATGTTGTTGGATTCCATTTATTAGTATGTTATCAAGGAGTTTTGCATCAGTATTCATCAGGGATATTGGTTTGGAGTTTTCTTTGTCTGGCTTTGATATCGGTACAATGCTGCCCTCATGAAATGAGTTTGGAATTGTTCTCTTAGCTTCGATTTTTCAAAAGAGTTTGAGAAGGAGTGACATTAATTCTTCTTAAAATGTTTGGTAGAATTTACCAGTGAAGTCATCTGGTCCCGGGCTTTTCTTTGCTGTGACAGTTTTGGTCACTGAATCAACCTCCTCACTATTTATAGGTCTGTTCAGATTTTCTATTTCTTCATAATTCAGTGTTGGTAGGTTGTATGTTTCTAAGAATTTATCCACTTCTACATTATTGAGTTTGTTGGTGTACAATTTTTTTTTAATTTTTTTTCAACATTTTTTATTTATTTTTGGGACAGAGACAGAGCATGAGTGGGGGAGGGGCAGAGAGAGAGGGAGACACAGAATCGGAAACAGGCTCCAGGCTCCGAGCCATCAGCCCAGAGCCCGACGCGGGGCTCGAACTCACGGACCGCGAGATCGTGACCTGGCTGAAGTCGGACGCTCAACCGACTGCGCCACCCAGGCGCCCCCGTGTACAATTATTTGTAGTATTCTCTTACAATCCTTTTTATTTTTGTGGCATCAGTCGTAACGTCTTCTGTTTCTTTTCTGATTTTAGTTACTTGAGACTTCTCTTACTTTTGTTAGTCTAGCTAAAAGTTTGTCAATTTTGTTGATCTTTAGAAATACAGTAGATTTTTTTTTATATTGTTCTCATATCCAGTATCCTTGTTCAATGATTATTATTCTAATAGTTTGTTAAGTATCTGGACTTTTCTAGGTGCTCAGTCCTTATATCATTTTACTCTTTATAGTTTTCTGATCTTTATACATTTATTTATTTTTCTTGCCTTACTGCGTTGACTGGGGCCTCCAGGATAAGACACTCGTCTTTTTCCTGCCCTCAAGTATATCATGTTCAGTATTTGACCATTACACATGATGTTGGTTGTGTATATTATGCACACATGCATGTCTGTGCGCTCCTTATCAGATCAAAGAAGATTCCTTCTATTCCTGGTTTTTTGAGAGTGTTTTAAAAAATCACGAATGGGGGGCGCCTGGGTGGCTCAGTCGGTTAAGCATCCGACTTCAGCTCAGGTCATGATCTCGCAGTCTGTGAGTTCAAGCCCCGCGTTGGGCTCTGGGCCGGTGGCTCAGAGCCTGGAGCCTGCTTCCGATTCTGTGTCTCCCTCTCTATCTGCCCCTCCCCCATTCCTGCTCTGTCTCTGTCTCAAAAATAAATAAACATTAAAAAAAATTTAAAAAAAATCACGAATGGGTGTTACAATTTTTTAAATCTGTTTTCTGGACCTATTAAATTATGATACACATTTTCTTCTTTATTTTCCTAATGTGATGACATAGATTACTGACTTTCAAATGTCAACCTAACCTTGTATTCCTGAAATAAACCTCACGTGATAATGATGTGTATCACATATACACATATACACATTTTGTGTATATCGTTACCTTTGATTTGTTAATATTTTGTCTGTATATTTATGAGAACGATTGACCTATAATTTTGCTTTCTTTTTTTTTTATTAAAATTTTTTTTTTAACATTTATTTATTTTTGAGAGACAGAGAGAGACAGCATGAGCAGGGGAGGGGCAGAGAGAGAGAGGGAGACACAGAATCCAACGCAGGCTCCAGGCTCCGAGCTGTCAGCACAGAGTCCGACGCGGGGCTCGAACTCACAAACTGCGAGATCATGACCTGAGCCGAAGTCGGTCGCCTACCTGGCTGAGCCACCCAGCCGCCCCAAATTTTACTTTCTTTTAATGTCAAGGTGTTAAATTTTATTTTTATTATTTCTTTTTTATTTTAGAGAGAGAGAGCGAGAAGGAGCACAAGCAGGGGAGAGGGGCAGAAGGAGAGAGAGGGAATCTTAAGCAGGCTCCAAGCTCACTGGGGAGCCCAACATGGGGCTCGATCCCATGACCCTGGGATCATGACCTGAGCTAAAATCAAGAGTCAGATGCTCAACTGACTGAGCCACCAAGGTGCCCCTTAATGTCAAGTTTGGATACAAAGTTATGTCTTTCATTCTAGGGTTAGTTCACTTACATTTGATGAAAGTACTGACGTGTTTGGGATTAAATCTATTCGTTTTCCTTTTGTCTATTCTTTATTCCTTTTTTCTTCTTTGTTTCCTTTTTTGGAACAATAAAATTTAAAACATTAGTATTATATGTTTCTTTTCTATTTTCTTTCATAATTTTTTAGGGCTTATCTTAGAGATTACAATATGCATATTTGATTTTTTTTTTTTTTTGAGTCCACTTTGTGTTGGTCCTTTTATCATTTCCCAGAACCTTTACTTTATTTACAGTAACCTTTAGCTTTATTCACTCCTTACCTTTGGGGCATCATGGTAATGTGTTTTAATTCTGCATAAGTTTAACCTTCCTAAGACCTTATCAGCCTATCAGTGACAAGTTAGGGTCTATTAGTGACAAATTCTCTCAGGTGTTTTGCTTTGGTTTGCTTTGAAAAATATCTTTAAAGATTCACGTTTTTTAAAAATCACAATTAAGATCTAATTCACGGATTTATTTATTCACTTTTTAACAGTGTACGATTAAGCGGCTGTTAGTACATTCACAAAGTTGTACGACCATCAGCCCTGCTAACTGCACAATATTTTCATCACCCAAAGAAAAAAAAAAAGCCATACCCATTAGCCATCATCCGCCATTCTCTCTCCTTCCAAAGCTCCAGCCCCCGGCAACCACTAATCTCTTTCCTGGCTCTATGAATCTGCCTGTTCTAGAAATGTCATGTAAATGGAGTCATAACGATATGTGGCTTTTTGTGCCCGGTTTCTTTACCTCAGGATCAATTTTCAAGATGCATCTGTGTTGAGGCATGTATTACTACTTTATGCATCTTTATGGCTGAATAATATTCTGTTCTATGGATATTCTATGCTTTGTCCATTCAACTGATGGACATTGGGGCTGCTTCAAGTTTGGGACTGTTATGAATACTGCTGTTGTGAATATTCAAGTACAGAGGTTTTTTTTAATGGGCGTATGTTTTCAATCCTTTTTACTCTGTACCTAGAAGTCAGTTTGCTTTGCCATGTGGTAACCCCATATGAATTTTTGAGAAACTTTTAAACTGCTTTCTATGGCAAATGTACCATGTTTTAAAAATCTTTTTAGGGGCGCCTGGGTGGCGCAGTCGGTTAAGCGTCCGACTTCAGCCAGGTCACGATCTCGCGGTCCGAGAGTTCGAGCCCCGTGTCAGGCTCTGGGCTGATGGCTCAGAGCCTGGAGCCTGTTTCAGATTCTGTGTCTCCCTCTCTCTCTGCCCCTCCCCCGTTCATGCTCTGTCTCTCTCTGTCGCAAAAATAAAAAAACGTTAAAAAAAAAAAAAAAAAAAAAAAAAAAAAAAAATCTTTTTAACGTTTATTTATTTTTTGAGAGAGAGAGAGAGAGACAGAGACAGAGACAAAGAGCAAGCAGGGGAGGGGCAGAGAGAGAGGGAGACACAGAATCGGAAGCAGGCTCCGGGCTCTGAGCTGTCAGCACAGAGCCCGACGTGGGGCTCGAACTCACGAACTGTGAGATCAGGACCTGAACTGAAGTCGGACACCCAGCTGACTGAGCTCCCTAGGCGTCCCAGCAAATGTATCATTTTACAATCCCAGGAGCAATGTATAAGGGTTCCAAAACGCTACATCTTTTTCCCCCACTTTTAATTTTTCTGTTTTTAAAATCGCCATCTAGTGGGTGTTATTTGAGTTTCCCTAATGACTAATGATGATGAGCATCTTCTCATATGTTCATTGCTCATGAGTATAACTTCTTTGGAGAAATGTCCGTTCAAATATTTTGCACAATTTAAAATTGCGTTATCTTTTAGATCTTGAGTTGTAAGAACCCTTTAAATATCCTGATACCAGAGCCCTAACAAATATATAATTTAAAAATATTTTTTTCTCAGGGGCGCCTGGGTGGCTCAGTCAGTTAAACGTCCAACCCTTGGTTTTGGCTCAGGTCGTGATCTCATGGTTTGTGAGTTCAAGCCCCACGTCGGGCTCTGTGCTGACAGTGGGGAGCCTGCCTGGGATTCTTGCTCTCCCCGCTCTCTCCGCCCCTCCCCCACTCCCTCTCTCTGTCTCTCTCTCTCAAAAATAAAGAAACTGTAAAAAAAAAAAATAAACATAAACAAAATCCAATTTTTTTTCTCATTTTGTATATTGCCTTTTCACTTTCTTGCTGGTGTCTTTTGATGCATAAAAGTTTTAACTTTTGAAGTAGTCCAATGTATCTATTTTTTCTTTGATGCTTGTGCTTTCGGGGTCATAGCTAAGAAACTACTATATGATCAAGGTCACCAAGAGTTCCACCTGTATTCTATTTTTAAAGTTTAATAGTTCTCCCTCTTACAGCGCGGTCTTCAATCCATTTTGAGTTAGCTTTCGTATATGGTATGAGATGGGAGTCCAATTTCACGCTATTGCATGTGGATGTCCCATTGTCCCAGCACTGTTGGTTTCAAAGGCTATTCCCCCCCCCCCCCCAGCAAATTGTCTTGGTACCCTTGTCAAATATCACTTGAACACAAACGTGTAAGTTTCTCCCTGGGCTTTGAATTCGATTCCATTGATCTATATACAGGTTAATATCATACTCTGTTGATTGGTGTAGTCTTGTAGTAGGCTTTGAAATGGAGAAGTCTGAGTCCTTCAATTTTGTTCTTCTGTTTCAAGATTATTGTGTCTATGCTGGACCTCCGTGTCTCCATATGAATTTTAAGATCAGCTTTTTAACTTCTGCAAAAGAGCCAGCTGGGCTTTTTATAGGGATAACTTTGAATCCGTTGGTCGTTTGGAGAAGTCATCTTAACAATACTGAGTCTTCCAATGCATGAACGTGGGATAGCCTTCCATTTATTTGGGTCTTCTATCATTCTTTCAACAATGTTTAGTAGTTTTCGGTGTGCAAGTCTTGCACTTTTGTTAAATTTCTATTTCATTCTTTTTGATATTATTGTAAGTGAAATAAATTACTTTCTTTTTTTTTTAAATGCATATTTAGTGTTGAAAGAGAGAGAGACAGAACAGGGGAGGGGCAGAGAGAGAGGGAGACACAGAATCCAAAGCAGGCTCCAGGCTCCGACGTGTCAGTACTGAGCCCGACCCAGGGCTCGAACTCGCGAACCACGAGATCGTGACCTGAGCCAAAGTCCAACGCTTAACCAACTGAGCCACCCAGGAGCCCTGAAGTTACTTTCTTCATCACACATTCAGATTGTTCATTCCTGTTGTACAAAGATACAATTGGTTTTTCATGTTGTATCCTGTTTTTCATCTTGTATCCTGCAACCCTGCTAAACTTATTAGCCCTAATAGTTTTTGTTTGTTTGTTTTGTTTCACTTTGGCTTTTTGGTGTGGATTCTTCAGAATGTATATACAAGATCATGTCATCTGCAAACAGAAATGCTTTACTTCTTCTTTTCCAATCAGGATGACTTTTATTTCTTTCTCTTGGCTGGTTGTCTTGGCTAGAACTTCCCATAAGATGTTTAATAGAAATCATGAGAGTGGACATCTTGGTCTCGTTTCTGATCTTACAGGAAAAGCTTTCAGTTTTTCACCATTAAGTATAATGTTCACTGTGGGATTTTAGTAGATCTTTTTTTTTTTTTTTCATATTGAGCTTGCCTTATTTTTGCGAAGGATTTTCTTTTATATAAAATTCTAAGTTGGCTTTTAGTATGTGTTTTTCTTTAAAATTTTAACTAGTTTTCCTACAATGTGTGTGGAGTGTGGGTTTTGCTTGTTTGTTTGTTTGATCGTGTTTGTATTTGTCCGTCTTGAGGTTTGTAAGACTTTTCAAATCTTGGATTAATGTCTTTTTCTACTTTTGAAAAATTCTTAACCAAGGTCTCTATTATTGCTGCCGACTTGTTCTGTCTCCTCTATGTTCTAAATCCATGTACGTGGGACCTTTTCGCAATGGATATGTCTCTTTTGCTCTTTTCCGTATTCTTAAACATTCTTTTTCTTTGCATGCTTCAATCTGAGTGCTTTCCATCCCAGCTCACCAATCCTCTCTTCTAATGTTACTAACCTGTTGCTAAATTCATTCAATTCTTATAAATTTCGATTAATTGAATTTTCTTAGTGCTGGGGCTTCTACTTTTAAACAGGTTCTATATTTCTGGTGGAAGTCCTGAATATCCTCATCTGGGTTCTTTTATTTATTTATTTATTTAATTTGTTTTTTTTCAACGTTTATGTATTTCTGGGACAGAGAGAGACAGAGCATGAGCGGGGGAGGGGCAGAGAGAGAGGGAGACACAGAATCGGAAGCAGGCTCCAGGCTCCGAGCCATCAGCCCAGAGCCCGACGCGGGGCTCGAACCCACGGACCGCGAGATCGTGACCCGGCTGAAGTAGGACGCTCAACCGACTGCGCCACCCAGGCACCCCTTCTGGGTTCTTTTAAATCGTGTTAGATAATGCCACTTTCTGAATCGGCCATGTGTCCGTTTCTATTTTCCTCTTGGTTTTTGGTCATTTGGTACTGTTTCCTGGTCTGCCTTGTCAATTTAATTGAATGCTGGACATTGTGCATGAAAAATATAGAGGCTTTGATTGAAGCTAACTTTTTCCACATAGGTCCTAACTTTCTCCTAGCAGACAGGCAGGTCATTTGGATGCAGTCACAGCTCAACAGGTCCTGACTTTTCCTTATTCCCAAGGTATACCCTTTCCCGAATAACTGGGTATTTACCAGGTCCCATCTTCCTTGTCAGGCCCTGAACTCCAAGACTTCCCTCAGCCTTGTGAAATTGTCAAAATCCCTTCTTCGGTTTTCGGCCTCTTGCCAGATTCTCTCTGCTGCTGGCTCACTTGCAATGACTTGGCAAATAATTTGAGGGGAAATTGCGTGCAGGATCCCAATGCATTTTTTTTGCTCTCTCTCTGGAACCCCGGCCTCTCAACTACTCTCTAACTTGGTCGCTGTCTCTCGTGTCTTCTCACGTTTTTTTCTTGCTTAGTAGCTGTTCTCGACTGTAGGGCTTCCATCTGATAACAGCTACTCCACCGTAGCCAGAAATGGAAGTCCCCCTTCACCTTTTATTTTTGCAAATACGAGATTAACTGAAATGTGACCTTTTATGAAACAGTTCGGTCCTACAAAAGGGTGTATCAGATAATAGAGTCAACACCCATGGGAGCTTTGCTCGGTTTCACCAAACTGTTGACACATTTGGATACCACCGCCCCCCCCATCCAACCCCTCCTTTTCTACACTATTCAGAGTTTGATGTTTTTTTTATCGTCCCCTTGAATTTCCTTAAACGGCCAGGACACAGGTATGTTCACCTACACGATAGAGAGAGCGCTGTTTTACACAGTGTTTTTGTGACAGAGATGGTCTTACATGCATTTCTGCTTATTTTATTTTATCTTCATCATGCATTTTGCTTGTGGGGGTCACTTGCTTTGTTGGTGCGGAGCTACGATTCATTTTCACACGGAGCGATCACACCGCAACTCATCCTTCCGTTCTCTCGCGGAAGGGTATCCACACTGTTGCCCAGACGCGAATGGCCGTCAATAGGTGTTTCCATGACACCGTGTCCTCAGCGCCACGCGATGTTGTCAGACTTTGAATTGCCACCAACCTAGTAAAATTAAACGGCACGTCATTGTGGTTTTCATTTGCATGTCTTTCTTGACTGTGAGGTTAAGCACTTTCTGATCCCATGGCCCCTCCTTCTCCTGCTTCTGGTTTCCGACCTCCAAGCTTCTCTACTTCCCTAGAATCTCCTGGAATTCGGCTTTTAGTCTGAACTACTACAACCCCTGAACTCCGAGCCTGGTGGATAAACACCCCTCCAGGGCTCCGGTCCATCCGCATTTTATAGATGAGAACACAGAGAATCAGAGGGGCCAGGAACTTGCCCAAGGACGCACAGCTGGGATCCGGGCGCCCTTCACTCCTCTGTAGGAGACCCCAGCGGTAGGCCCTTCCACAGGGGGTCCCACCGCAGGAGGGCGCCTAGGGGACCCTCTGCCCTTCGCTCAGAAAGCACACGGGAGGTTTGGTGTGCACCTGGGGAGAAAGTGCTGTTGTCCCTACGACTCAGCCTGAGCATGAAGACCCACCGAGGGGCAGATTCTGGCGCAGGGAGAGCGCGATGGGACCGGGGAGGAGGCCTTTACCATTCTGGGCTGTTGTTTCCCAAATGGAGGGGCTGATTTTAGGCGTCAAATATCCCTGCACCCCGAATGAAAGGGTTAGGCCTTTTTCAGTCTTCTTTCGGTCCTCTGATCCGGGAAGTGGTGCGAATCTCAGTGTGGCGCTATGTGGCCCTCGACACCCCTCTGATGCTCTTGAATCCTCCTTTTTGATGGACGCGGGCAGGATGGCCCCACTTGCACGTGTCAGGCGGGAGATGGCATCTCGCTCAAATTCAGTTGCTCTCTTCTGTTTCCCTTGCGTTTAGTTGTACAGCCGAGCAACCATTTTGTTTCAGAAACACCAACAGAACATCTACAAATATGTTGCGCACTGTTCCCGAGGCTTTACAAACACTGAGTAACGTACTTCTCCCAGGGCCCCTCCGAGGTGGGTACGGTTAGGATTGTCTCCATTTCACTGATGAGGGCTCTGAGGCCCGGGAAGTTTCCCTGAGGTCACACCGCTTATAAACGGCAGTGCTGGGGTCTGAGCTGAGGCAGGCTGGCCCTGAGCCTGTGTTTTAACCACCGCGGTGACACGGTCTCTCCATTTCATACGAGTTACCTGTTGATTGCAGGGATTCATTTCCTTTCGGGACGTGTTTATTGGAGCCAGAAATGGAAGGCAAGGTAAAGATCATTAGCAAGTAGATAATAGCGCCCGTGAAAACCTCGAAGGCAGTTAAGTGGCAGGCGTTCTGGAACATTCCAAGGAGGCTTCACGGATACAAAGGTAGAGGAAGGGGGCCACGAAGACTGAGTTTAGAGGGTCGGGAGGAGGAAAGGTGTTCAAGGAGAAGACTCAGCACACGAATTCGCCTCATGCAAAGGCAGAGAGGCATGATGGGGCCTCAGGGCTAAGGGGGTGCTGAGTAATTCACAGAAGCTGGCCAGTAATTGTAAGAACCCAACACCTTTGTATAGCATTTTACACTCCACGGAGCACTGTCACATCTGTTTTCCACTGACCCGAACTGCCAGGTGCAGTGGGCATGATTGTCCCCCTTTTAGAGATGATAACCGAGGTCAGAGAGAAGAAACACCAGCGATAAGCTGTTATTTGCTCCGAGAGACGCTGGCTTCAGATTCTGGGCCCTTTGCTCTATTCCACTGTATCCAGGTATCTTTGGGGGCAAGCAAGAGAAATATAATTCAACGTGGTTGAGCCAAATAGGGTGTGTTTTTTCTCCAGCTTGTATAAATGAAAAGGCCAGAGGTGGACATCAGATACGGCTGGATCCAGGTCCTCAAATAATGCCATGGGGACTCTGGATTTGTATTTCTCAGGTTTTGAGAAAGTTTCAGGCAGGCTATCCTTAAGAGGTGATAAAGATTACCAGCTTCCAGGGGCCCCCCCGGGTGGCTCAGTCGGTTGAGCGTCCGGCTTTGGCTCGGGTCATGATCTCGCGGTCCATGGGTTCGAGCCCCGCGTCAGGCTCTGTGCTGACAGCCTGGAGCCTGGAGTCCGCTTCATGTTATGCGTCCCCCGCTCTCTCTGCCCCACCCCTGCTTGTGCTCTGTCTCTCTCTGTCTTTCAAAAAAAAAAAATTAAAAAAAAAAAAAAAGATTACCAGCTTCCAGCAGGCTGGTAAAAACTGAAAAGTTTTTGTCTTCAACACTATTTTATCCGGTTCTATCTTCACGTACGTACAACAGCCAGTGCTCAGCAGCCAACATTATTTTATTTTCACAGCTATGCTATTTATTTTAAGGTGTGTGAGGAAAAAACACAAGAGCTCTGGATATTATTGCTTAGGATGAGTCTGGAGCTAGATTTAAAAAAAAAAATTTATGTATTATTGAGTTTCAAGAGACAAAGAGAGCAAGAGAAGGGCAGAGAGAGAGAGGGAGAGAATCCCAAGCTGGCCCTGTGCTGCCAGGGCAGAGCCCGATGCGGGGCTCGAACCCACGAACCGTGAGATCACCACCTGAGCTGAAACCAAGAGTCAGTTGCTTAACCGACTGAGCCACCCAGGCGCCCCGCTGGAGTTAGATTTTTTTTAAGGGAGCTCATTTATAGAAAACATTAAATAAATGAAGTACGCACGACGTGCAAATATGGCCCACATTTTGAAAGTGAGAAATTTAGGGACCTCTTGGCTAGAGCGTTCCGGGGTGCCTCTACTTCAAATGCTCTAAAGTCTGCATGAGTCACAGCTGTGTGTTGGGTGTTTATGTGTCAGGGGCCACGTCCAGGGCGGTCTGCAAAATGCTGTTTTGAACTCTCACCAGAATCTGGGAAGCAGGCTTTACCGTCTCTCTAGGGCTCAGAGAGGGGAAGTGACCAGCCCAGAGCAACGCAGCTGGTGATCCCAACCTCTCAGTGCGCTTAGCCACTGCCTGCTTGGTGACTCGTTAGGGAGCTCAGAGGGAGCTCTTAGTGGGGCCAGAGTAGGGTGGGGGGAAACCCAGGATGGTGGGGGGAGGGGGTGTCTTCCCAATGTGGGCTCAGGGATCGTGTCTGGAAGAAGCCGCATGTATAGCTCAGCCCCTGCATGGGTCATCCCCCTAGGCTCCCGTTCCAGCTACAGTCCTGACCCCAGGGGCCAGTGTGGATGGGGCTCCCGGGCCTGGGCAGGTGAACCCCGGGGCCTCTGGCTGGCACCTGCTTAAGCAGACACAGAGCTGGGATGCAGCAGGCAAAGTGCCCACAAGAGGCCTGCAGTGCCAGCCTGGTGGGTCGCTCCTCCCGGGCAGGTCCGTGCAGTTCTCCAAAGAGGCCTCTCCGCCGTCTCGTCCGGGTCCCGGAGTCAGGGTGTGGGTCCTCCGGGGGATCCGGCCTGGGTTCCCTACAAGCTTCCTAGCGTACTCACTAACCTGGGCTCTGTGACTGACGCAGAAGTCTCGTTCCGGGCTCACCTTATCTTTGGAATCCAGGAGGGCTCTCCTTCGTGGGCTAACCCTTGGATCTGTTATTCAGTAGGGAGCCCGTCTGTGCGGCCAACTAGCATCCACACGGGTGCTTCGTGGAGAACAGGACTCAAGATCTCTGCTTGTCAAATACCAGTGTCCCCTCCCCTGGGAGCGTCCACGGGCTCCTCAATCTCTGGCTTCTCCAAGAATCCGAGGCAAGGCTTCCAAGGGAGGGAAAGGACCAGAGACAGGGAGGCTGTTCGGGGTCCCTGGGTCCCCAGCCCTGGGCCCGCCCTCTCACTGTGCGTCTCTTCCAGGATCCCGAGAGCCAGCATGCTGTGTGGCTGGGCGGCCCCTCTGTTCCTGCTGATGCTCCAGGGTGGTGAGTAGGGGCGCCCCCAGGTCTGTGGGTGGGGAGGACCGGGCGGGCCTGTGGGATCCGGGGAATGGCTGGAAGCTCCGGGGCAGGGGCTGTGGTGTCTGCCCGCTTGGGCTGGACCAGCCCGTTCTGTCAAGCTGAACCCATGCAACCGCAGGGCTCCGTTAGCCGGGAGGGGTTGGTGTTGAGTCCCTCGGGCGGCCCGGCTTCTGCAGCAAACAGCTGGGGTCTTTGGGTCCCCCTGAGGGGGTAAGAGACACCTTCGTCTCTGCAGCTGCCACTCCTCGGAGTGAAGAAGTCCTGCCTTTGGGCTAATCTCCTTTTGTCTTGATGGACTGGCTCTCCTGAGAGATGTTTTTCAACAGCCACAGAATCCTCAGCAGGCACGGATGGTCCCCAGTTGGGGGGGAGGAGGGGAGGTGGAGACCAAAGTAGCCAAACCCTGGGAGGCACCCCAGGGGACTAGAGGACGCTGCAGTTCGGAGAGAGAGAAGTCAGAGACCTGCGCTGGGAAAGGCCAGAGGTTAGACTTGGAGGCACAGCCGGGGCTGAGAGGTCCAGGAAGCCTTCCCGGAGGAGGCGGGACGCGACATCCAGGCTCAACAGCGGGGCTGGACTGGAAGCAGGGTCCCTCAGCCGCTGCTCTGCTGACTCTGAATTTCTCTCTGGTTTTTACCGAAAGACCCAGAGCTTCAAATAGTTTCTTCAGGAAACAGATGTCTGCCTCTTTTATTTTCCTCTTCTGAGTGACCAGCACCCGTGCTAGGTCACCCGCAAGGGGACCAACGCCCCGTGGGTGCAAATAATAATCCCTCGCTGCGTACTGGGTGCCGGGAATCACCTCACCGCCCCGTGCAGTCCATGCTGCCCGGACACCCGGTTCTCACTTGAGGACACCAAGGCTCAGAGAGGTTGAGGGATAGGCCCAGAGCCACACAGCCAGGCTGCTGGAACCCTAAGTCTGTCTCATCCCCGTGGGCTTAGCCTCTTTGCTTTGTTGCTTTAACTGAGTGCCCCAGGCAGGCAGCGTGGTCTGTGCTGGTGTGATGCCACCCGCATACTCCCACACCCTCCACGGGGCCAGTGTCCCCAGCTTACAGTCAGGGACTCGGAGCAGTCATGAGTCACACGTCCACTTTTCCGGCCTCTCGCGGCCTCCTGCACGCTTTGCTGACCCGGGGCAGGGGGTGGCCCGGGGGTTGGGCTACCGACCAGGCGACTAGGACCCTGAAAGCACATCCACGCTGGCTTCGTGGCTGCTGTCCCTTCCCCAGTGTCTCATGTTAAGTTTGGGACAAACTTTGTCCCCTGGTGACCTCGAGCCTGGCTGGGAATGGCAGCTCCTCTCCAAGTTCTGGAACCCTGAGGGAGAATAACCAGAGCATAAACAAGGAGTGCATGAACCTGGCCAGCACGGTGGCTTCTGCGGCCCCGGGGTCTAGGCCCTGCCAAGATCAAGACAAAAGAGGTTTTCACCCCCAAGTGTCGGCGCGGGGCCCCTGGGTTCCTCCCCAGGGGTGGGGGGATGCCTCCTCCTAGAGCTGGACTCCCCGCCACAACTCAGCGCCCTTGGTGATGGCCACACGGAGAATTGTGTTGAGGAGGATTCTGAGGCTCGCCCAGGGGAGAGAGTGCCGTGATCGATTAGTAATGTCTGCTGTGCCTGCGGATGTCAGTCGGTAGCTCAGATGAGAATTTCCTTTCCTGGGTGAGCGTCCCCGCGACCCAGACCCAGACCCGGACCCGGACCCAGAGTGGCTGGAGGTGTGGTCCGGTCTCAGAGCCTCCAGGTCTTCATCTATAAGATGGCAGGGGCAGCCGAAGAAGGGTTTTCTGGCAACAGCCTCCTTGGCTGCAGATCTGGCTTCTGGCCTGAAGTGAGGCCCAGGAAGGGAATGTACCCACCACCCCCTTGGGCCTTCATTAGTGAAGGACAAATAGGAAAATAGCCACTAAGAATGAATCCGCTTAAAAAGGGGAACAAATTTCTGGTAAATAGCTGGGGGGTTGGGGGCGGGGGAAACAGGACTCTTGGCCCTTGATCTTACGAAACCAAACGAAGCTAAAGGTTATTAGATGTGTTGTCAAACATGTAGGTGCATTTAGGCTACGATTGCACCTACGCCTTTAGAATAAAGGGGAGCGATTCATGTCGGGGGTGGGAGAGCACGAGATCTCCCAACAAAACGGCCCACGTCACTCGGCGGAGGCAGCGGTGTGGCCAGAAGGATGACACGTTTTGGCCAAAGTTTTTGAAGGCTTCTTGGTTTGGGGGGATGTTTTCTTACTCTTTCAACGCCCTTCCGGCCCCACGGAGGTCCGCGCCCTGTCCCGCACCAGCTGCTGTGAAACAGAGGGCTCCTCCTTGTTGGGGGCTTGGGGGCATTTTCCAGCTGTGTTCCCGGTGACCTCACAAATCCCTCTCGCAGGACCTGTGGATTCACCCCTGCGTCTGGGGAGTTCAGGATTTGCCACCGAGAAGGGGACTGGCCAGGAGGGACACAGCGCTGGTGGCTGGACACGGGGCTCAGGGGAGAGAGGGCTGAGGGGGGTGGGGGCCGCTTCGTTTGTTACGTTTCACATTCAGAGCGTCCTGTCTCCATAGCTCGCCTTGAAACTCGGGGGTCACACAAGGGACTCCTAGGTGGCAGGGACCCCCTTCCCCAAGCCCGCATCTCAGTGGCTCCTGGGTTGCCACATTCGTCCTGACCCCGGGATCCCCGCCTCCACTCGCCCTCCAGCCCTCGAGGGGGTGAAGGAGTGAGGCTCCCCTCGACCTCCGGCCCGCCCCCCACCGCGGCCTCTCTCTTCCTAACCTTCCAGCCTGGGGTTGCCTAGACCTCGTCTGCTACACCGATTACTTCAAGACAGTCACCTGCACCCTAGAGACATGGACCGTCCACCCCGGCACGCTCACCCTTACCTGGTAAGTGGCCGGGCCTCGCCGGGCCTCACCGGCCCTGGGACTGCCTGGGTGGAGCGGGACCGCGGGAGACCACAGGCCGAGCTGGACCCACTGTGTGCCGGGCACGTGGCTTAGCAATTAAGATAACAGCCGCCACCTCCGGACGGTCCTGTCAGCAATGTCACCAGCAGCATGTGGTGTAGCCCCAAGAAAGACTGTGAGCCCGGAATCACCGTGCCGGTCTTAGGGACGGCCACACGGGGCCCACCGACGTGTCCGGAGCATGCCCTTGAGAGATGAACGGGGCAGTTCGGTCCCAGCTCCAAAGGCCGCACTCTCTCGCCCACGGAAGCCCGATTGTAATTTTGAGACCCGCGGATGACCAGACTCCCACGCGATTTTTTTTTTTTTTTTTTTGAGCCCTCCGTGCCTCCCTGCTCCGTGCTTCCCGTGAATGATCCCTTCCAGTCCTCACGATTATTGCTCCTGTTTTACAAACGAGGACTCCGGGGTTCAGAGAGGTTATGCAACCTGCCCAAGGTCGCACAGCCGGTGACTGGTGGAGCTGGGGTTGAGACGCAGGCCGCTTGATTCCAAAATCCGCGGGGCCCCCGTCCGTCCGTACGATGAAAGAAAAGCTCATTGACGACCTCGTTTAAGAAGGGTGGGACAGAAAAAGCAGGGATTTAGAGCCAAGGAGCAAGGGTGGGGTCAGTGGATGGAAAATTACCAATAGGACGAGGCCAGGGTAAGGGGGTTTCTGGCTAAATGACCTAATAGGGTTCTTGCTGACGGCAGCTCGGGCTGGTCGGGTGTCGCCCAGGGGGATGGTGGGAAGTGAGGAGCCTCGTCAGACATCCAGGGCGGGGGGATTCTGGCTCACCTGACTTAGCAGGAGTCCTGCCATAATTAATGCTACACCCCTGCAGGCCCTGGGGGGCTCAGCAGAGCGCAAGACCAGTGGGGTCCCAGAAGCTCTGCAGTGTGGGATGTATCTGGGGAGACAGACGATAATCACACCAACAACTGTCAGGCTGCTGTCTGATAACAATGAAAGGGACGGGAACCTGGGCCACGGGGGTACAGAGCAAGTGACATGGGGGCAGGTGGTCAGGACAGGCCGCTCTGGATGAGGAAGCGGCCGGAGAGCTGGCGAAAGAGCATTCCAGGCAGAGGGCACTGCCCGTGCAAAGGCCCAGAGGGAGGGAGAGCGGCCGAGTTTGAGGAATAGTGAGGAAGTCAGTGTGGCCCGAGCAGAGTGAGTCAGTGTGAGCGAGAATAACAAGCAAAGAAGGTTAAGAGGTGGGCAGAGGCCAGAGCAGATGTTTCTATTCTAAGAAATATTTAGCAAAGAACAGAGTCCACACGTCCCTATTGGCCCCGAAGGGTGGTCATGTTCAGAGCCTGAAGGTGTAGGCAGGGAAACAAGTATCTGCCGAACTCCTATGCACACTTCAAGACCCATTGTTTCTTGCCCATTGGGAGTTAAAAAGCCAGAGCATTCCCCCCCACCAACCCCATTCTCCACAGCCTCCCTGGAAATTCACCCAGAGCAGGGGGTGAGGTTCATTTGGCCCTTAGCCTCCTTCCCGTAGGACAGTGATCCAGTTGATGGAATCAACAGGGACAGATTTAGGCTCAGTCTAGGCAAGCTGAGAGTTGCTGCCCTATGTGAGATGGTGAGTTCCCGGTTCCTTGGAGGCATGCAAGCCAAGCCTGGAGACAGCCCATCGGGGATGCTGCAGGGGAAGGAATCCCTTCCCTGGGAAAGTGTTGGTAGACCAGGTGACCCCCAGCCTCGCCTCAAATCCCGCCCAGCCCCAAGATTCGGGGCCTCTGCCCTGGCCCTGTGCACTGAGCCCCGCTGGCTTCCAGCCATGATTGGCTGCTCTGTCCTTGAAGGCAAGACCTATACGGAGAACTAGTGGACGAGGTCACCTCCTGCAGCCTCCGCCGGTCCACCCACAATGCCACACACACAGAGTACACGTGCCACATGGATGTGTTCCACTTCATGGCCGACGACATTTTCAGTGTCAACATGACAGATCAGTCCGGCAATCGCTCCCAGGAGTGTGGCAGCTTTGTCCTGGCTAAGAGCAGTGAGTATCCCTCGGGACCCGGAGCACAGGTCCCCCTGCCCCCCGGGCCGGCCCTCCCCCATCATCGAAACCAACCTGTCCTGTGTCCTTATTGCTCTTAGAGTTTGTTCTGCAGATGTGAAGTCGTGTTGGGTTGATAATCAGGTTTGGGCCTTAACCAGAGAGAGGCAGCAGAGGCACGAAATGGGCCTGGCCCGGGGCCCAGGACCTGCCTGTAGGTGACCTTGGACTTGTTCACTCTTTGTAGAATGAGGGCCCTTTAAATCCCAACTCTCTGGGATTCTGCCCCCATCATGAGGCAAGCGGGGGAGACTGTCACAAGGGAAAAACTTCCCTGAGATTTCTCCCATTTATGGGGCCCAGAATTTCCCTCCACCCTGCAGGAAGGGAGGGACCCTGGTGGAAACCGTTGTTTCTATGGGTCCAGAACCGGGTGGGGCGGGGAAGGGCATAGGAAGCAGCTGTGTGCGTGTGCGTGTGTGTGTGCGTGCGCGTGTACCCAAAGTGGAGGGTCCAGGGAGTGAGTGAGAGCCCCGTGCCCAGAGGCGTGCAGACAGACTGCCAAGAGGGACCTGCCCTTGGGAAGGCTCAGCCCCTGAGGTCTGGGAGTTACTGTCCCCAGATTCCCGGCGGTGGGACAAGAAGATAAGAGGCCATCGTCATTCACACTCTGGGGGTCCATGTTTGCACCACTTGGCACACAGCGGGTGAGCAAAGCTTCGCACGTATCCAGACGCACCCACACTTGTACACGTGCACACACACACAGTCATAAGTACACCCTCAAATGCACAGATGTCCCCCCAACCCTGGCCTGGACAGCATGGACAGAGACACTGTCTCAGACACGTGCACATGCATGCACACGCGTGTACGTGCATGTCCACACACGCCCATACGGGCACGCACATGCTCATTGGGCCCTCTGGATCTCAGTGTGGCAAGCTCACGGAGCAGGGCCACCCTCCGGCCTCTGAGCGAGAGGCAGCAACCCACCTTTCTGGTCCCTTCCTGCGGACCCTGCAAGTTTCATTTGTTGATCTACAAAGATTTCTCAAGGGCACATCCTGCTCCTGCCCTGTCCTGGGAGCCGTGGGCGCGACACTGACCCCGGAGAGGACAACCTCTGCCCGACGCAGCTAAGATCCCGGAGAAGGGGCGGGTGGTGCCTCTGCTCCTGTACGGAAGTGATCGCTTTTGTCATTAGCATTAATTCATATTAACGATCGCACGTTAGCATCAATTAATATTAACGATGGCTCATTAGCATCGATGCTAATGGAGAATCTTTGGGCTTCTCAGGGAAGCTGGAGCTAAGAGCAAATGATGTCATCGTTTAGAACGGAAATGATGTCATCGTCTAGGCACGGGTGCCTCTGGCTCACATGTTGCTTGGCAAGGTTTTGGATTAGTGGCTCCTTCAGGGCTTGAGAGAGCTTTTCCCCGTCTGGGATTCCAGGTTGTCCTTCTCTGGCCACCCTGGTCTGCAGTCCTGCCCAGCCTGAGTGATGGCATCTCCCTTTACACTGGGAGGGCCCTTTACATGGCCTCAGTCCCCAGACAGGCTTTGCCCACTCCTGTCACCCTCCTGCCCCTGCGGCTGCAGCCCCCGGCTAGTCTAAACCTCCCATTTCCCAGAGGAACAAATTGAGGCCCAGAGACAGGGGCTGTTTCCCCCAGAGTCACTTGGGGTGGGGGGGACACGGATCCCGACCTCACCATCGCCCAGCCGGGGTCGGGGAACTTCTTCCCGCCACCACACCCTCCTCGGCGGCTGCCCAGTCTCACTCCTTCTTATCTTTCTGGCTTTATCCTTTAAGTCAAGCCGTCCCCCCCTTTCAATGTGACCGTGACCTTCTCGGAACATTATAACGTCTCCTGGGACTCCAATCACGATTCCTATCCGCTGAAGGGCAAGCTACAACATGAGCTGCGGTACAGGAGGCAGGGAGACCCCTGGGCGCTGGTGAGGCTCTCGGGGGACAGAGGGGAGGGGAGGCACAGGGCTGAGCAGCCTGGGTGCTGGCGGTGGGGAGGGGGCTCCTAGAGACGGCGTGCCAGAGAGGAAGGGGTTGGCATTTCCCCGGGCTCCACCTTGAGCCCGGTTACAGTAGAGGAAGTTTCAGAGATGGGCGCCATCCGCAACCTTCCCGCTGGGCCACAATTGAAGAACTCTGGAAGTTTCAATAACCGAGAACGTCCAGTGTGAGAGGGACCATTGTTTCCCAGCTGAAGGTTTCTGGAGGTGTCCTTGTTTAGAATGTTGGAGAGATCCCAAATGGCCCTCTCTTCAGAACCATCGCGGCCAAAGACCTCTAGAATCATCCACCCTTCAGAGGGGTCCCAGCTGAAGAATTCCGTACGTGCGGTCGTTTGGACGGTCCCCAGGGGAAGACGTCCAGAGGCATCCGTTGCTGGGATGCCTGTGGTTGAAGCTTCCAGAAATGCCTGCTATTGAGAAGGCCCTCTGTGGGAGAATCCCAAAAGTGCCCACTGGGTAGAGATTCCCGGGAGGGGGCCACCGCTGCTCCTGGGGCGTCCCCAGCCCCTGCGGCGAGGGTCCCCTGCCAGGACAGCTGGGGTCACAGAGAAACAGAACAAGGCGTTGTATGACATGCAAGGTTGAGGCAGTGCCCGTGGCTCCGTGTTGTCCCCACCCTGCAGTGGCCGGGACTCAGGCTGAGCCTGGTCCTTGTAGGGGGGCAGGGACTCTGCAGGAGAGACGTGGACCCTTTCGTGGCAGCTGGTGAAGGGTGCTTCTGCTGCCGGTGGGGGCTGGCCTGGGCTGACCCGGTGCATCCTGTCTCTGTGCCGGCAGAGTCCGGGGAGAAAGCTGGTCTCCGTGGACGCGAGGAGCGTCTCTCTCCTTCCCTTGGAGTTCCGCTTTGACTCGGACTACGAGGTCCAGGTGCGCTCGGGGCCGCAGCCCGGCTCTTCCTTCCAGGGGACGTGGAGCGAATGGAGTGACCCAGTCACCTTTCACACCCTGCCGGAAGGTGGGTAGGACTCCTGTGAGGCATCCGGTTGCTCCTAGTCACTCCATGCTAAGGGCATCTGCCCATTTTGCAGCTGAGAACACGGAGGCTCAGAGAGATGAAGTCGCTTGTCTGGGGCGGGGGTGGGAGCAGGCC
Source organism: Prionailurus viverrinus (assembly GCF_022837055.1). NCBI lineage: Eukaryota > Metazoa > Chordata > Mammalia > Carnivora > Felidae > Prionailurus > Prionailurus viverrinus. The sequence goes on along the minus strand of NC_062576.1, from coordinate 20,217,675 downwards.
GCCAAGCCCATCTCACTTCGAGGCACCGGCAGCCTCCAATGCCCCCCCACACCAGCCCCGACCCGTCGACCACCCCCTCCCCCCCCGAGCCCCCTGTGGCCTCCGCTGGAGGTTGGCTCCATTTTACCCAGGGTCTGCTTCCTTCCTAGAGCTAAAGGGAGACGGCCACATCTACCTGCTGTATATCTTCCTGGTCATTGTAGTCATAGTCTTCTTGGGCCTGAAGATCGACCTGCCTTGGAGGTGAGGCCAGGGATTCGGGGAGGCAGGGAGGGGTTCGGCCTCTCTGTGCCCACCCACGGTTGGGGGACACAACCTGTCATCGCGACAGCGATAATGACAGTGACGGAGATAGGAAACGGCTCCTGTTGACTGGGCACGGTGCAGCTGGGGTGCCCACTCACCCCTTCGCAGCAGCCCTATGAGCTGGATATTCGGTGACAACCTTCACTGCGCAAATGGGGAAACTGAGGACGCACAGAGCTGTGAAAGAACTTGCCCAAAGCCGCACAGCTCTGAAATAGAGGGGCTGAGCCTGTGCTCCTGACGGTGACGTAGGCTATGATCTCGTCTGGTGAAGTTTAAGCTTTGAGTCCGGGGTTTGGGGGCGGGGGGGTCACGTGGGGCCGCCAGGTGGGGGTGAAAGGTTTCTGCTGAAGGTCGCCACCGATTAACGTTAAAACCTAAACGCCCTTGGCCTTCATGAGTGCTGCTGGCAGAGGCAGGAAATGCAGGTGCCGCGTGCCGAGCCCTGGGCAGGGGATCCGCGCCCCCACAGCCCCCAACCCGCCCCGGGCGCAGTTCAATTCGTTCGTCTTCATCCAGAGGCAGGGAAGCTGGAGGGGGAGAGAGAGCGACACGAATAACAGCGGAGAGCACGGAGCACTGTCTGGCTGCCGGGGAGCCGGGGCGCCGTGCGGGCACCCACCGACCGCTCCTCACTCCCCTGTGGCGTCCCTGGTGACAGAGGAGGGAGTCGAGGCTCAGAAGGGGCAGCACCAGCCCTGCAGAGAATAAGCAGTCAGGCACTTAAACTCTGGGCACTTTCACGAGACTCCCTGCTCCCATCTTACAGATGTGGCAACTGAGGCCCGGGAGTAGAGGACTGGAAGGGAGGTGCCGGGGTGTGTTTTGGGAGGGGCTGAGTCTCCTGCGGGACAAAGTGGGGGGGGCACCTGAGCGGGAGGCCGGGCTGCCTTCTGGGGGGCTGGGGAGCTGGGTTCTCACCTTGTCTCTGCCCTCCCAGGCTGTGTAAAGAGTGGGTACAGGTGCCCAGCCCAGAGCAGTTCTTCCAGCCCCTCTACGTGAGCCACAGCGGAGACTTCAGGGTGAGTGCCCTGTCCCCGGGGACAGGCCCCTCGAAACCTCTCGCCCCCTGGGGGCGTACGTGCACCCGCACGCCAGGTGTGTGGGCCCAGAGCCCCCGGGCCCCAGCCAGGCCTCGGTCGCCGCACCTGCAAAGTGCAGGAAATCATTCCGGTGGGGCAGACCTGTTGTAAGAATAACACGACACTGGGCGGCATTTCCCGACCGGGGAGCCCAGCTGGGCCAGGGGGTGGTTGAGCCACAAGCTGGCCTCCTGGGTCTTTTGTCGGGAGCCCTTGACAGGGAGGTAGACGGGGAGCGGGTTCTGGGGAGCCTCTGGCCCTACCTGCAAAACACGCGGATCTCCCGCTGAGCCCCACCCACCCGGCACCCGCTGGCGCCCACGGGGCTCTGTGCCCATTTACCGCTCGACACCCACCCAGCGTGGGAGGGCCCGCCGCACAGAGGATGTGGTGACTGGCGGGGCGGGGGGTGGGGAGGGGAGCAGCCCGCCTCCTCCGTCTGAACCTGGATGTCAGGAAACGCGGACCAGAGCAGTAGCTGAGCCCCTGCTGGCTGGCTGGCACCGCACTGAGCGCTCTCTGCCCCCTGCCCCTTCTGTCTGAGGCTCGGGGTGGGGAAACGGCCTTAGGGAGGCAGGGGAGCGGCCCGGGCTCCCCCCCCTCTCCCCCACGGGAGAGAGACTTTCGTCTCCCCTCTGCACCTGCCCTGAAGCTCGAGCACCTGTTTGGTGCTCCCTCGACCGACCCTCAGGAGCTTCAGAGATAGGAATCCGTTCACTCTTTGCAACAACCCCGTGGGGTCGGTGCCACTGGTAGGTCTGTTTTGCAGAGGAGAAAACTGAGGCACAGAAAGGCCAAAGTAATTTCAAATCAGTTGCGGGGGCCTCAGCCGGGTCCTGAGATGGGTTTTCTGAGGCAGAAGGTGCCCGAACTGGGAGCCCCGGGTCCTCAGGGATTTTCACTCCCCATTGGGTGGGGGCCCTGTGTCATGAGTGGGACCCCCGGCCAGCGAGGGCAGGGGGATTCTCAAAGCTTGGGGGCTGCCGCCTCGGTTTGTCATCGCCCCACATCCTTCACCCACTAAGCACACAGAGGCCTTTCCAAGCGGCTTGTCGCTGATTCACTCTGTGCGTTCGTTTAGTTAATAAGCATTGATTAAGCACCTACTGTGTGCGAGGCGCTGTGTGAGCCTCTAGGGACGCAGCTACGACCGGAAGAATCGAGGCTGGTGCCCGAAGCGTCCACACTAGTGGGGACACCAACAGAAAAATGGTCATTATCGAGAAGCGTCCCGGAGGAAGTGAACCGGGGGACCAGGCCACGGCTCTGTCACCCTGGACTCAGGCCCCCCCGCCCCCATGTCCCTCCCACTCAGGAATCTTGACCCCCGCTACCCAGGCCCTACGTAGGCCCCGGGCCTCTGAACACCAGTGGTCTGGCAGGCCACTGCAGGTGGGGAGACCGAGGCCCGCGGAGGAGGGGACGGTGGTGAGGAGCGTGTCTGGACGGGGCACACCAGGGTTCTGGCCGCCGTCACTCTCTTTCTTTATCTACTGGTGTCCCCGTCACTTGCTGTCTCTGTCTGGTCTCTGTGTCTGTTCACACCGTCCTCGCCCGTGTCCCGTCATGACCGGCCCCTTTTCTCTTGTACAGAAATGGGTGGGCACGCCCTTCACTGCCTCCAGCTTGGAGCTGGTGCCCTGGAACCCAGAGGCGCTTTCGTCCCTGGAGACGCACACCGGCTGCCCGCCGCAGGGTGCCAGCAAGGGGCCGGAGCCCACGGAGCTGCCGGAGCCTGCGGACCTGGTGGAGGCGGACGGGGTGCCCGAGCTGGGCTTCTGGGGCCCAGCCCACTCCGTCTTCAGCAGCCTCGGTGGCTCAGCTTACAGCCAGGAGAGGGACCGGCCATACGGCCTCGTGTCCATTGACACGGTGACCGTGGCGGGCAGCGAGGGGCCCTGTGCCTGGTCCTGCACCTGCGGAGATGATGGCTACCCAGCCCTGAACTTGGACGCCAGTCTGGAGCCTGGTTCGAGCACTGGGGACCCGCTCTTGGACACAGAGACCACAGTCCTGTCCTGTGGCTGCGTCTCGACTGGTGGCCTTGGCGGGCCGGACAGCCCTCTGGGCAGCCTCCTCGACAGGCTGAAGCTGCCCCTCAAAGATGAGGCGGGTTGGACCCCGGGGCCGCCCTGGAGCGGCGGGCCACCCCGAGGGGTGCCTGGAAGCGAGGCAGGCTCGCCCCCGGCCGGCCTAGACATGGACACTTTTGACAGCGGCTTCGCGGGCTCTGACTGCGGGAGCCCTGTGGAGTGTGACTTCGCCAGCCCCGGGGACGCAGGGCCCCCCAGGAGCTACCTCCGCCAGTGGGTGGTCGTGACCCCTCCACCTGAGGGATCTGGGCCGCAGGCCAGCTAGCGAGGCCGACTGGCCGTCCGGAGCAGGCCGAGCCATTCGGCCCTGAGCCAGAGCTGGGGGCCCCTGGGCCGGAGGGTGAAGCGGCCTGCAACCTCCCGTCCCCCCGACGGGGCCCCCGGGCCCGGTGTTTACGGCGACCCAGGTGCACACTGCTGTGTCCGTGTGTGACCAGCACAGCTGCCAGAGGGCACGGAGCGTGCCGCGGTGAAGCCACGTGCCCGAGACCACACACGTCTGTGCCCACACGAGGTCCCCGTGTGTACGGATGTGAGAAGCACATGTGTCCGTGACTGTGTGCACGGGATGCCAGCCTCGCTCCTCGCCAGACACGTGGGGTGGCCCCAGGTCATGTGCCGAGGGGCTGGTCCAGGGTTACTCACGGCCCTGCCGGGACCAGGCCACTGCCTGCGGCGTCCGAATTCCAGCCCTCCGGATCCGGCCTCCAGGAGCTGCAGGACGTCCATACTGTTCCTCTTCACTTCTCGGGGCGGGGAAGAGGATGGAGGGGGCCCACCGTGATCCTGGGTGTGGGGAGGTTTGGGGGGAGCCTGGTGGGTCAAGATCTGCTTCCTAACTGTGATGCCTCTGGGCTGTGCCGCCTTGGGCCAGCCGCTTCCCCTCTCTGGGCTGGAGTTTCCCGTTTGGACTAGGGTGTCGGGGTGCGTGACCCATCTTGGGGAGAAATGGGTGCGGTCACCCAGGGTACAGGGTGCGACAGAGCAGACCCTCAATAAACTCAGTTTCCTTCCTTCTGCTGCCCAGACCAAGCCTGGTGCTGGAGGTGGGCGGGGTTGAGAAATCAGCCACAGCCCGGGCGCCTGTGGGCTGTCCCATCAGGCTGAGGGGCACACGGGGGGTTTCCAGGCTTAACATCAGCCTGTCTCTTAGAAACAGCCCCCACCAACCAAGATTTCTGTTTCTGGTTCCTGCTGCCCACTTAGTTATTCCTTTAACGCACCCAAGAAATATTCATGGGGCACAAGTACTTGCCGGGTTCTGGGGTACCCGGCGGCGGGGTGGGGGGAGCGCTGGGGGTGGAAACCTCCCTTGGGGGAGGGGCGGGCAGGAATCGGCAGTGATGGTGTAGCCCTCCGTTCCCCTCGGGGGACTCAGGGGGGAGTCAAGTTCTTGTTGATGATTTATCGGAGAGCCTGTTCAAATGTGAATTAAGAAGCTAAGAAAACACTTCTTAGCCACGTTTGAAGGCACCTTCCTGAACATGAGCTTTGCACGGGAGCTGGGTATCAGTCAACTCCTACTTTTACATCAACAACAAAAAACCCCACAAGAACACAGATCGTTTTTCCAATAAGCGTGCTCACCTTTAGAGATGGCTTTTTCCTTTAAAAAAAAAATTTTTTTTTAATGTTTATTTATATTTGAGAGAGAGAGAGAGAGAGACTGAACAGGGGAGGGGCAGAGGGAGACACAGAACTCGAAGTGGGTTCCAGGCTCCGTGCTGTCGGCACAGAGCCTGATGCGGGGCTTGAACCCACAGACCGAGATCATGACCTGAGCCAAAGTCGGGTGCTTAACAGACGTAGCCCCTTAGGTGCCCCTAGAGACGGTTTTTTCAAGACCACCAAGCAGGGTTAAGGAGGCAGAGAGTGGGGTTCAGCTGGCCTGCTCTCAGAGCCCTGGGGGCATCCCCACTCCTGCCTGGAACTGTCTGAGCCCGTCCTCCTGCCATTGTCCCCAGAGGCCAGGCCGCAGGGTGACATTTTCTAAGGGAGAAAGCTCTGGTTTGTCTCTCCTCTTGGATGAATCTGACCTACAAGTTGGTAGATGTCAGTCGGTCCTGCTGAAAGCCTCGCTGTGACTCATCTGTAAGATGGGGTGACTGGGGAAGTCCCCGAGAGAGTCACACATGAGACTCCTTGGTGCTGAAAGTTCTAGAACATTGATGGCTTCAACCGTGGGGCTGCGGACCCGGGATCAAAGTGAGCGAGGCTCACACAGGAGCTGGAGTCTAAAACCGGAGGCCCTGCTCGTGCGAGCAGCCCTCCCCATCCCCCACCACCCCCCACCATCCCCCACCATCCCCCCCGAGACACTTGGGCCAAGTTGTGCTGTGGTTTTCACATCCTCTCGGGGGCAATGGGGTCCAGGGGCCACCTGAGCCACCAGCTCCCTGGGGAGGCAGCCCAGCTCTCCAGCCGACAGAGCTCTGGGCCGGGGTGCAGGCGAGGGGCACCAGGGTCACGGACGCCAGGCCTGGGGCTTGGTGGGGGGCTCGGGCCTGGCCCTGCCACGGCTCCTCACTGCTTCTGTCTCTGAAGGGGACTCCGCTCCTAAACTCGGGTGCAAAACAGAGGAAGAGCTGGCCCTCCTGGGAGGACAGATGAGCAGAGGTGGGTGGATGGACAACAGAGGGGCCGGTGGGTGCACGGATGGGTGGAGACAGGGACAGCGAAAGCCTCGAGGGAAGAACTCTGGAAACAGGAGCTGGAGACAAAGACGCCAAGTCGACTCTAAGCTCCACGAGGGCGACTTGCTCGATTTTGTTCACTGTTCCATCTGCAGCCCGGCACATCCGAGCCCCTCAAAACAGCCCGATTTGTATAGTGTGTGGCATGTGCTAATTTCCATGGTGTAGACAGCTGATTCCCAGCTACTCACCCGACAACTCTAAACGGGATCGGGAAAGGGGGGCGTGTCATCGACTCTCCCAGCTGGGCCGGGCCAGCCCCGGCAGCACGCCCCACTGATGGGAGCCCAGAGGGGCATCAGGAGGGGCTGGGGGGCTTCAGGGAGGAGGTGGTGTTTATTGCACTCTGAAACACGAATAGGAGCTGTTCGATTCACCAGCCCTTCAGGCAGAAGGAAGAGGTTGAGGAAGGACCTGGAGGTATGTTGGAGCCCTGAGCATCTGCAGGTGGGGAAGGTGAGGCCAGAATTGCCAATGAGTCTCTCTCTCTCTCTCTCTCTCTCTCTCTCTTTTAAGTTTATTTATTTATTTTGAGAGAGAGAGCACGAACAAGCGAGGGGCAGAGAGGAGGAGAGACAGAATGTCAAGCAGGCTCCTTCCCGTTAGCACGGAGCCCGACACTGGGCTCGAACCCACAAACCACGAGATCATGACCCAAGCTGAGATCGAGAGTCAGATGCTCAACCCTGCTAAGACTCTTTTAAGAGTCAGGAGGATCGGGGTGCCTGGGTGGCTCAGTGGGTTAAGCATCCGACTTCGGCTCAGGTCACGATCTCAGGGTTCTTGTGTTCGAGCCCCACTCTGGGCTCTAGTCTCCTGGTCCCAAGCATAGCTCTGCTCTGCTGGAAGGGACCGAGGTCAAGAGGTAACAAACTCTCAGCAAACACCCGAGGCTCCCTGTTGTTCCTGCCTGTGCGGCGTCCGTGTGGGGCTGCTGACCCCAGCTCTGGGAGTGGCCACTGCATGACCCGGGCCTGGCTGACAGAGCATTCTGTGCCCCTCCCAGCCATGCTGCTGGTTCAGGGACATGCACATGACCCGAGCAGCTCAGTGTGCTCTTTCTGCTGGAACCACTGAACGATAGGACGGACTAAACAAAGCCTGGGGCCGCGGGGCAGGGTGGGGGGCACCAGGAAGGAACAGTTCACCTGGGATGAGGCCAACCCCCAAGAAAGCAGAGCCGGGAGTGGAGAGAGATTCCTGGTAATACCTCTTGAGCTCCTGGATCCAGCCATGCCTGAAACCATGAGTTCGGAAGTCATTATGCTGTTGACCAAGTATTTCCAGCTCTTCCCTCTCTGGTTCCTCTTGTGTGGTACCACGTGACTGGGACTGGCCAGTGAGTCGTAAGGAGAAGTGGTGACATCTCACTTCTGGACCAGAGCATTTCCCTGACCATCGTGATGTCCTCCAGAGCGCTCTTCCTCTCTGCCACCGTGACGGGTGAGCTGGGGGCTGCTCCATCAGGAGACACTGAGAGCGGAGTCTCCAGGTCCCCCAAGAGGGACACGAGTCGTGAGTGAGAAATAAATCCCTGTTGTAATCTACCAAGATTAGGGGGCTGCTTGTTAGCTCAGCACAACCCAGCCTGGCCCGACTGGGCTGAGGGGCCGTGAGTTTCCCTTTTTGGCCTCCGTGCGTTTGAGATGGTTTTGTGTCACTTGCAGTGGGGAGTGTCCTAGCCTCGTGTGGACTCCCCTCCCATCCTGAGACCAGAGGACCAGGTTCCGTCCCTTCTCACGAACAGCCTTGGGCTGTCGCTCTCTGTCTCTGAGCCTCAATTTCCCCGTCGTCATTGGGCAGGGGGTGGGGGACAGCCATCAGTCCCTCAGCTTGCTGGGAGGGACCGCTCACCTGGGGTGAGGCCAACGCACAAGAAAGCAAAGCAGGGGCAGAGCCTCCCTGTTGCAGGGGAAGCCTCTGCCCCCTTCCCACCTGGGACTGGCCACCGGAACCGTGTAGGGCACATCCAACCGCGGCTGCTCCGGACGTTTCTCGGAAAACCCGGGGACAGGAAAGATGGGAGAGTCAGCACATGCATTTCCCGTCCCGGGAGCCCATCACACCCAGAAGGCAGGAGGAAGCAAGCTGCGTTCTCAGCAGGAAGGAAACGGGAGAGGGATCTTCGGCAGTCAAGAAACATCAACCCTGGAATGGGAAACAAGAGGAACTATGTCTCCGCTCAGATGTCACCTTCTCAGCAGGACCTGCCCAGGGCCCCTCACTCAAAGCCAAAGCACCCCCCGCTGACATAGTTTTCTTTCTTTCCATAACCTTTTATTAAGCTCTAAATTATGTCTTTGATTTATTTTATTTACTGTCTATCCCACTAGCACAGGGGTTTTGTCTTTTTTTGTTTGTTTGTTTTTTTGGGATTTTTGTTGTCGTTTTTAAAAATAATTTTGCTCTTTGCTTTCTTTTACATTTTTTTAAAATGTTTATTTTCAGAGGGTGGGGGAGGAGCAGAGAGAGAGGGAGAGAGAGAATCCCAAGCAGGCTCCATGCTCAGCAGGGAGGCCGACGCAGGACTCGATCCCATGACCCTGGGATCACGACCTGAGCCAAAATGAAGAGTCAGATGCTTAACTGACTGAGCCACCCGGGTGCCCCGGGTCTTGCCTGTTTCATTCACTTCTATGTCTCAGAGTCTAGAATAACACCTGGCATAGAGGAGGTGCTCAGCAAATACTGAGTAAATGAATGAGTGAGTGAGTGAATCAATCAAAGGCAGAATATCCTCTGACAAGGCAGTGGGCAGAGAGGAAGGAGGGGACCGAGACCAGGAGAGGGCCACCTGGCCCCGACCCTGGAAGTGCCACAGAATGGGATACAGAGATGAAGACAGGGGCCTGCTTGGAAGTCTGTAAATGGAGCAGGAGACCCTCCCCTGTTGCTCACACCATGGGGTCTTTCCCCCATCTTTAGTGGCAAGAGATTTGAGGCTGAGATTTGATCTCAACCGCAGCCCAGGCTGGACAGACCTCTGGAGAGCCCGCTGAACGAGCAGCGAACAGTGCTGCCACCTGCTGGTGACCACTGGAACTAGGCTGACGTCTCCCTGGAGGGCAGCGGCCTCAGGCTGGGGTCAGGTGGCTTACATGGCCCTGTACGATGGTCACAGCAACCCTCCGCAGTGGGAATATGGTGGTGAGGACACAAAGTGAGCTGATGGGGTTCTTTCATTAATTCAACACGGGCTGACTGCTACCCGTTGGGCGGCTGGACACGCACAGGGCCCTGGAGGGTGGGGGTGGTGAAATCTCACCAAGCAGGGAGATCGCACGTGTGCACGCACACCCATGCACATGCACGTCCACACACCTACACGTCTGCACACAGATCCACGCATACAAGCACAGCTGGAAAATCTCTGGCAGAAGTGGGTCAAGGGTCAGAAGGCAGAGATCACTCTCAGCCCAGGTGAGAAACGAGGCAGGAAGGGGAGGAAGAAGGACTCAGGTGGAGGCACCCAGGAGGGCTGGACAAAATCTGAGGACTCAAGACAGAAGGGAGGCGGAGTCCGGGAGGCAGCTGCCAGGGTGCTCAGTGGGGGAAACCAGGAATGACGGTGCTCACCCCCAGGGAAAGGAGGGGGGACATTCAGGACATGGGGGCCTGTGCCGAGGACTCCTGCCAGTTAGCGGGAGATGTGATGATGTGGGTGTGCCAGGGACCCCACGGGGGGAGCAGAGTGAGCTTTATCCCTGGGACATTTTATGTAAAAATGGCATCACAGGCCCGTTTTCCAGGGGCGCATAAAAGGGAAGCACAAAGAAAAAGGTCTTCAGGCGAAAGGAACTTGGAAGCTTAAGTCTTACTGTACTGTTTTAAGTGTTTTAAAGAGACTGGATTACCATGTTGCAGGTTGGGGACACCAAGAAGACAGAGGCACGGGTGTCTGGGCCCTGTGGTGCCAGCCTCCAGTGAGGGGCAAGCCAGGGTGAACAGGATGTCTGCCCTCTGGGCTCAGCGTCCCTCCTCACCCCCCGCCTTTGCTGCTCAGTCCAAACGTGAACTCTTCCCACCCTTCACACACACACACACACTTTAGTCTTCCACAGCCTCTACCACTCCCTAGCGCTCATATTTAACACAGGGCTCCTCTTCCTGTCATTTATGTTACCTGCTTGACCCCTGAAGGCATCTGTGCTCAGACCTTCTGGTCTCTGCTGTGGTTCCTAGAACACTTTGTAGAACTTGGAAGGATGGATGGATGAATTTGAGTGGATGGATGGATGTGGCTGGATGACTGGGTGGGTGAGTGAGTGGATGGATGGATGGATGGATGAATGGATGGGTGGATGGGTGGGTGGGTAGATGGGTGGATGGATGGGTGGATGGATGGATGGATGGGAGGATGGGCAAGTGGATGGGTGGATGGGTGGATGGGTAGATGGGTGGATGGGTAGGTGGATGGGTAGATGGGTGGATGGGTAGGTGGATGGATGGATGGATGGGAGGATGGGCAAGTGGATGGGTGGATGTGGCTGGATGGGTGGACAGGTGGACAGATGGATGGATGGGCAAGTGGATGGGTGGGTGGATGGGTGGATGGATGGATGGGTAGCTGGATGGATGGATGGATGGATGGATGGGAGGATGGGCAAGTGGATGGGTGGATGGGTGGATGGATGGATGGGTGGATGGGTGGATGGGTAGATGGGTGGATGGGTAGGTGGATGGATGGATGGATGGGAGGATGGGCAAGTGGATGGGTGGATGGATGGGTGGACAGGTGGACAGATGGATGGATGGGCAAGTGGATGGGTGGGTGGATGGGTGGATGGATGGATGGGTAGGTGGATGGATGGATGGATGGATGGATGGATGGGAGGATGGGCAAGTGGATGGGTGGATGGATGGATGGGTGGACAGGTGGATGGATGGATGGATGGATGGATGGATGGATGGGTAGATGGGTGGATGGGTAGGTGGATGGATGGATGGATGGGAGGATGGGCAAGTGGATGGGTGGATGGATGGATGGGTGGACGGGTGGACAGATGGATGGATGGGCAAGTGGATGGGTGGGTGGATGGATGGGTGGACGGGTGGATGGATGGATGGGTAGGTAGGTGGATGGGTGGATGGGTAGGTGGGTGGATGGGTGGATGGGTAGGTGGGTGGATGGGTGGATGGATGGGTGGGTGGGCAAGTGGATGGATGGGTGGATGGACAGATGGACAGATGCACAGGTAGGTAGTGGGAGGAACAGATCATCCTTGCACAGAATGGCTGGCTGTGGAATGTGGAATAGTGGTCACAGAAGTCCATCCCTCCACCAGAGGGCTGCACCCCTCATCCCTATGTGCTAACCCCCAAACACAGGCCCAAACCATCATTCATCTGGGCAGGGGGCAGGAGAGAAAGAAAAGAGAAGATAAACTTTGCTGAACCCTACCATGTGCTCACAGTTGAGAGTCCTTCAGTGTATCTGGTCCTCCCATGAGAGAGGTAGTCTACCCCATTTTTCAAGTGAGAAAACTAAGGCTCTGAGATGTGAATGTCAACACTGGGTTCCCATGACCCCACCTTCTTTCTACCACATGGTGTGTTCCCAAAGGAAGCACCTGGCATTTGTAAAGTATTTTCTGTTTGTAGAGCAGGTAACACTTCTTATTCTATTTGATCTCAAAAAATCCCCCTAAATGCTATTTTTTACATTTGAGTAAAAATGAGAAAAGAAAAAAAAAATGATGGTAAGACATGGCCCGCTCTTGGCTGTGCTGGGGTTCACCCTGACTCCCCACCCTGTGCCCCATCCTGCCCTTTGTCACCCTGGAGTCTGGCCCGGAGTGACCAGGGTCCAGGGTCCAGGTCCCAGGATAGAGACACTGGGCCATGAGCTGGGCCAGGTCAGGTGCTGCAGGTCAGACATGGCCCAGATGGGCTGCTTTTTAAGTTGGAGAAGCTGGTGGGCATGTGGCCGGGCCCGGGCCAGGACCCTGGGGACCAGGGGGGCACGTGCCACACTTCTGGCTGTGGATACAGTTGTTGCTGGATCTCTCCATTTTTTTTTAAGAAAGTAAAACTCTGGATTTTTAAAAAATGTGAAATGCCCAATTTTTAAAAAATGTTGGCAATTAACACATGCGCACACACACACACACACACACGGAAGGAAGAAGGGGAGTGGAGGGAAGAGAGCGAAAGAGAACTTCATTCCCTAAACCCACACTACAGGCCTGTGACCTCTGCGGCCCGCTGGCCTGGCACCCCTCCAGTCACTTCTGTCAAGGACAGGCCCGGGCCCAGCTGAGGAGGAGGAAGGCTCTCAGGGCAGAGGCAGGCGGGCGAGGCGGTGCCCAGGGCTGGCCACCCCCTCTTCCTCTGGTTCTACTGGGAACATTTATTCCTGGCTGTTCTGCAAGTGGAAGCAGGGGATCCCCCAGGGGATCAGAGAGTCTCTAGGAAACACATCAAACTAAATGCATTTGACTTCACTTTAATTAAAAAAAAAAACACCAAAATAAATACATGCCAAGAGATTTTTTTTTTTTTTTTTTTTTTTTTAAAAGAGAAAAGAGGTGAAAAGAACAAATCCAAGGCCTCCATGGCTGCTGGGTTGCAGCCAGCAGGAAGGAGCACCCATCCCGCTGCAGGCTTGCCAGGCGGCTCGCCAGGCTAATAAAAAGGGAAGCGCAGGGTCCTCTCTGGGTGGCTGGGTCAGATGTCCTGCCTGGAGCGGAGGAAGTCCCCGCTGGGGCCCTGCCACTCAGGGGCACTCGGGCTTTCTGCCACGGTGGCTGTAATCTGCATCGGAGGCATGAGCGGCATGGGCTCCCGATCACTCACTGGCCAAAGGACAATGAGGCTGAGGTCCACACCGAAGATCCAGGGGCCCGGGCAGGCGGCTCTGTTCCCCAACGGCGGCCACAACTTGGAAGCCCTCGGAGTCCAGGCCCACGAGGGCCGCTCCAACTCGCCACAACCGGCCTCCCCAGAGGAGGCAGGCTGCAGCGTCGAGGGCAGTGTCTGTGTGGGCAGCAAGGGCCGAGATGCCCTGGGAACAAGAGGGGGAGAGTGGGGGCCGGAGTCTCCTGGCTGTTGCTCCCCGACAGCTCCCGCTGGGACCTAGCGGGGTGTCAGGCCAGCCGGAGGGAGCCCCGGAGCGGGCAGGCGAGTGGCCCTCTTCTGAGTTTCGGGCCAGAGGGGAGGCTTGGCGCTGACCTGCCCCTGTGCGCTGGACAGGGTGGGGTGCGCGCGGGGGCGAAGTGGAGCCCTCCCCCCCACCGGTCACCCCCTCCTCGGGAGCCAGTGGTGCGAAGGGGGGTCGTGGTGACCACACGCACCTCATAAGTGGATCCACTTGTTCCAGTTGACCTCGTGGGGGAACACGCGGCCCAGTCGCAGGGTGCAGTCCACCGTGGGTTCGTAGAACACCGTGGGGCTGTCGCTCAGGCTGGAGGGCGCCTGGGCCTCCTGGACCCGGGGCTTGGAGAAGAGAGAGACGGCCGCGGGCTTTCTCAGCAAGCACTTCTTAATGCAGCCGAGCGACTCCAGGCCCTGGAGACAGCGGGACACCCAGGTTGGCGGGCTTACCTGTGGATCGCATCCTCTGCCCCATCCTGGGAGCTACAGGACCCCAGGGCCGGGGCAGGACACAGGGCCCCAGGGCCGGGGCAAGACACAGGGCCCCAGAGCTCGGACAGGACACAGGCGTGGGGCTCATGGGACGGTGGGGAGTACATGTCTCTCGGCAGGGCCGGGGGGTAGGACTCTCTGGGGTGGGGTGGGGGGAGTCTCGGCACCCTCAGGCCCATCCTAGAAACCCCCCCGACGGCCCGGCCGCACCTGGAGCAGCTCGAGCACGGCGACAGGCTGCAGGACGCCCTGGTAGTGCTGCAGCAGGCAGGTCTCGGGAATGCCGGGCCTGGTCATGATGTGGTAGAGGACGGCCTCCATCATGCCCTTGCACACTGGCACGTTCAGGTGGCCGTCCACGATGCGCCATGGGCGGGCGACGAACGAGATGCCCTCGCAGTCCCTGCGGGGACGGCAGTCCGCTGTCGGGCTTGGCGGGCGAGGGGACAGGCTCGCTGACGCACGGACCCCCCGCTCCACAGATGGGACGCCGAGGCCCTTCCCACTGGACGGAGGAGTCCCGGCCCCGGGGCCCAGGATCACCGGCTGAGGGGACCCGTTCCCCCTCAGCCTCGACCGAGGCCTCGATGAGCCCCCCGCCGGACCCCCACTGGCTGGGGATGGAAAAGAGCTTCAATTTCTGGATTCACCAGCTCCATCCCGGACCCTGAGGCAATGGCTGCCTGCACACTGGGCCAAGCTGGGGTCCTTATGCGGAAGCTCTACTTCCGTGTCATATCTGGCAGCCCCCCCGCCCCCTATCCCCAGGACCGGTCTGCCGCGCGGGGTCCAAGCACAGGACAGGCCCGGCATCGGCTGGACACTTGGCTCTGCCCGCCCTGCCTGGGCCCTGGAAAGGCTGCATCTGAGCCGGGGGCACTCGGCCCCACCAAGCTGAGGGCTGCGTATGCACTTGTGGGGGTGCCCCCCCACCAGAAAGGCCACGGTTCCAGATGGACCCACACTGCAGAAGCCCACACCTCGGGCCCTCGCCCACCGCACGCGAGAAGCTCCTGCCTTGTGCCCCCGGCAAGCGGGACAATGTGCCATAAGTCTGCAGGTCCCCCCGCCGAGAACCACTGTGCCCGACTGTGAACCACCTCCACGTGATGATTGCTACGGGGACCCTGAGGCATACTCCCCACCGTCGCACTCACGCCCTGCCCAGGCCCCCCATCTGGGCACACACTCACTTTTCCCATGCTGCCTGGGACAGGCTGCCGGCCACAGAACTCTCTGCCGAACCTGACAGGAGAGGGAAAGGACAAGGGAGACTAAGGGGCGGAGTCCGCCTCTTCCTCCTCCCTCCATGCGACACGCACGTGCGGGCTCTGGGGCTGAGGGAACAAAGCCGGCACACCCAGAACGAAGCCGGGTTGGGCCACGGCGTGCGAGTGTGCGGGGTGTTCCCAGGGCCCCGAGGAGCCCCCACAAGGGGAGCCAAGCGAGCCCCTCCTGCCCAGAAGCCCTGACTGCAGAGCTCCGCGCATAAACCCCAGGCAAAGACCTTCTGAAGCCCCGTGAAGAGGCCCGCGTTGAGCCCAGACAGGAGCGCTTTCGCCACAGGGGAGGTTTCAGTCCCCGTGCGTCAGCCGGTCCCAACGGAAAGTGAGACGCCTCCTATTTCAGGCACCGCTCCCTTGCACGGGACACCTTGGCACACACAGCCCTCCAGAAGCACCCCAGTGACCACGCTTAGAACCCCCACCCCCACTCAGGAGTCTGAAGCCCTCTAGTGGAAGCAGTAAGCGGACGCAGGCGAGACCTTTCTACGCGGAGACAGGAAAGGCTGGAGGCAACGGCCTTCTGTGGCCGGGGGCAGGTTCCCAGCGGCATGTGGGGACTGCTCGGACCCGAGGGCAGAGAATGGGCAGGTGGGGGAGGGTGGGCCGGCGACAAGGCTCGGTACCTCTGGGGTCTTCAGATCCCTCTGGAAGCTGGGCCTGACAGCTCAGCGGCTCCTGGCCTAGAGGGCTGGCCGCCCTCAGATTCTCTTGGAACTCTCGCCCGGCCTCCAGCGCCCCCGGGGCAGGCTCCTTCACGCCCGCGTCTCCGGGAGCTGCTGGCGGAGCAGGCGCCGGGGCTTCCGGCTCCTCTTCTGCTCTGGGCCTGGGGCTCAGGGCCAAGCGCACATCCTGGAGCGCGGGCCTCTTAGCGGGGGGCTTCTGGGGACTCTCCAGGTCGGTTTCCCCACCCTGATGGGCCACATCGCTGCTCGTCCAGCTGGCACGCCTCTTGGTGCTCCGGGGGCTCCGGGGGTCTTCTCTTGGAGCGTCCACATCCTCCTTTTTGCCTTTTAGCCGCACGGAGTGCAGGAGCCAGGGCTGGGCAGAGGCCATGGCCACCAGGCGAACAGTGTTGCCGCCGACCTCCACCACCTGGTGGTACTCCAAGAGGTCCTAGGAGAAGCGGGGGACACACTGGCTCTGTGGGGGACCCCACGATCCTCACGCCCGCTTCCCTTGCCCGATGTGTCTGAATGCCCTGAGCAAACGGCAAGCCCAGTCCCTCCAGGACGGACAACTCGGGGCCCAGGTCTGCCTTCCAGCCCCAGGTGGGTGCCAGCTGGCCGTGTGGCCCTCTCTAGGCTTGGTGTGAACTTCGGGGAACCGAAGCTGTGCCCTTGACGCGGCCATCAAAGCATCCTCCCAGGGGACTCAACACCCCGAGCTCTGTAAAGGCCATGACCGTTCCCACATGAATGATGGGAACTCCTCTCATACTTATGCCAAGCCCTGCTTCCGAGGTCCTTGTTCTGATCTAGGCACTGCACCAACGCTGGGTGGTCCTTCTTTTCATTTCCAGATTCGAAAACCCATAGGTCAGGGTTCAAGAAACTTGCCCCGGTTCATGTCCCGAAACCAGGTCAGGCAGGACTGGTGGGGAGGGTCATGTGGGCGCTCGCCACCTGGGGCCCGGGGCTGGGCAGCAGGGAACACAGGGAGCCGCCTGACCCGTGTCGGTTTACCTCCTAGAGCTCCAGAGGCAGGACTTATGTGAACAGTGAAACACCACGTGAATGGTCGTCACGACCCCTCTCTCCTGTCCTGTGCTCCTAAAAACTGGTTTGATAACCAGGAACACTGGTCTCTACTCTCCTCCCCCACCATGAACGCTGCAAGGCAGGCGTCTCTGACATCACCAATAGCTGACGTGCATCCCACTGCTTCCAACTACGGACGACACACAGGAGGGCGAGCCAGGCCCCATGGCACTTGATTTAAGAGGTCCATCTGTTTTGACATTCTCTGGGTTCAAGGGTGCCTGATGAAACTGGGCCCAGGCAGGTAGAGGGGTGAGTACGTGGGGCCAGGGGCAGGATCCCCAGGAGTCACGGCCGCAGACATGGCCCTACTTGGCTCTGTCCAACCGTGCTGTGTGGCTGAAGCAACGGGGCCCAGGCTGCCAGACCTTCTAACATCCCAAAGCTGGGTTTTAGGCAAAATCTCCTATTTTTAATCCTGGCAAGTAATTCCACCACGCATCCCAAGCCACGCCCACCCACTGTGTGCATCCGGCCCCCGAGCTGCAGCCGCCCCAGGTGACCCGAGAGCACGGCTCACCTGGATGTAGTCTGCGAAGGTCCTGGTGCGCTCGCCGTCTGTCCCCTCGAAGGCGGAGAACCACCTGCTCAGCTCCACTCGGTCTACCCCGAAGCACCCCGTGGCTGCAATGGCCCCCTGGACCTCCAGGGCCGCGCACACGTCTCCAGGTTCATACCCGGACAGCTCCACCTGGTGGACAAACTCATCCAAGCTGCAGGGGCCCTCCTGGCTGTTGATCAGCCTGGTGAACGTGTCGGGGAGGCAGGATATTCCCACGGGGAGCTCTTCCAGAGATGTGACTGTGAAGACAGGGAGACCCGAATCAGCCCACACCGGAGCACGGGCTCCAACGCCAGCTCACTGCCCCCCGGACAGCAAGGGGTCACCCTCTGGCTGCACAGGGCACGGCCCCTGGCAGTCGGGCTCCCGACACGTGTCCCTTGATGTCCCTTGGGGCCAGGGTCTGAGAAGTGCAGCCTCGGAGCCCCGGAGGGGGCCCTGCCTTGTCGGTGCCCCCGTGTTCCCTGCTCCTCAGACCCCGGGAGACATCGCGGGCCCCCGCCCCCAACTCCCACGTGTGCTCTCGCAAGCGGGGCCGGTGTGCGTTCTTCCCGTAAAAGCTGTCTCTGCCACGACCACGGTCACACGGACCACGTTTTCGCCCAAACCAAACTCCAGACAGAGCACAGAACACTAACTGGGGTTCTGACACTGAAAGTAAACACCGTGCAGCCCGACGGGGGAAGGCGAAGGAAAGGCGGAGGCAGGAAAGGGGTGGGAAGGGGCCCGAATGTGTTCACTTTCTGTGGGGGGAGAGGAAGAGACTGCCTCACGTTCAGGGTATGTGGGAACGGAAGGTTTAAGCAGGCTACTTAGAGCTTCAGACGTAATTAACAGAAGAGACAGAAAGAGTATAAAAAGTGTAAATGAGGGAGGTGACAGACAATGAGTATCAGCCGAACACCCGACTGTCCTAGCAAGAGGTCAGAAGTGACACGTAAGCAGTTTGTGAAAGTATGTGATTTCAAGCGATGGAGGGAACCGGCAGTATGACAAGGCTGCGTGGGAGTGGGCCAGGACACGGGGCCCAGGGGGCCACCTGAGGGTGTAGGCCTGCACGTGGGACTGAGGGAAAGGAACAGAAGACGGGGTCCGCTCTAACGCGGCCCCTGGCCCCTGGGGGGGTGGCCCAGGAGGGGAAGGGCTGGCCAGCGGAGGCTCCCCCGCGAGGCCCGGGGGTGGGCGAGGGGGGTCGGAGCGTGGGGCGGCCGGTGCCACTCACCGATGGGCCAGAGCCGGGTGGGCGCCGGGGTGCGGCGGAGCCGGAACTTCACCAGACAGGAGTTCACCACGATGCTGTCGTTGGGGTTCAGGTTGCGGGTGCTGACGATGCCGGGCGCGCAGTAGCCCCGCATCAGCAGGTAGTTGGTGTGGGAGGCCTGGCGGGCTTTCACCTCGATGGCCCGGTGCTTGCCCCCAGAGCCCTCGTCCAGGTCTTCCTCTTCATCGTCATCCTCGTCCAAGCCCCCGTCCTTCCCCAGGCTGGGAGAGGAAAACGGACCTAGGGGACCGCGCACGAGCCGGGGCGTGGCCACTCCCCCAGGGCGTGGCCGCTGTGACGCCGTGGCCTTGAGAGGAAGCCCCCGGTGGGGAGCCCCGGCTGCGCTCAGAGCAGCGTGCGTGCCCCACCTGCTTTACACCCCAGCCCTTACCTCTTAATGACCTCGTTCTCCACCATGGAGCTGTCCACCACCACGATCTGCTCCGGGATCCGGACGTCCACGGAAATGAGGCCCAGAGAGAAGAGGGTCAGGGCGGCCACACAGTGTCCTCCGGGGCCGTCCAGAGAAAATGCCACCATGTCGCGTGCAGGCTCATTATTATCCTGGTCTTTGAAGGAAAAATTATCAGGCTGGTCCAACTTGCCGGCGGCCAGGATTTTCTTGAAGAACTGGAACGATTCTGTGCAGACGGTGCTTGGAAATCGCCAAGTAAAAATCCTGTGCGGACAAAACGGAGGTAAGGTCCAAACTGAGGACGGGATGTTGGAGGGCTTCGCGTGGATGGGCTATGGGCGCTTCGGACCCTCGCGTTCAAAACTGGCCACGCCAGCCTCCCCGCAAAGCCCTCTTTTCCGCCTCTGTGAGGGCGCCGCGTTCCAATCCCCTCTGCGTGTGCCTTCCCTGCTCACCGGACACCTGCACGGAGGGGCCGTGGCCTTTCATCTAACCCGCTACTCCACGCCTCGCGGCCTTTCGCTATGAACAGGCGCCAAATTGGGGAAGGCGGATGCACGTTTTGTTAACGGTAACCTTTACGCGAGGCAAGCCCTGAACCACGGGGAGATGAGAGGACACGAGTGTGTCCGTCTCACTGTCTCCATGAGGCGGCTGCACAGTCAAGGCCTGGTCTCTGTCCACAAGCCTGCCTTCCCATATCGCTGTAATGCGGGCCCAGGTCCCAGGGAGGGACCCAGAGGTCTTCCTGATGTGAACACCACCCCTTGGCTCACAGACTAGAATGCTGCAGGGGAAAAACGGTCGAGAAGTGGCCTTCCTGGACCTGGACCCATGTCTCTTGCCTCCCAAGCCACGGCTCTTTTTACTGCAGCAGGCAGCATCCCAGGAAGGCAAAGGACACAGAAGGTCAGTCGGGAGGGGCCTTCAAGAAAGGCGTGAGCGTCTGGAGTTACGGGCAAAGGGATGCCTAAGAAAACCCAACCCCCCTCATTTTGCTGCTCTTCTGTTTCTGACGACCTCAGTGCAGATCTGAGGACGGACAAGGAGAACAGCCTGGAGAAGAGGAGGCCAGCCAAGGCCGAGGGCTGCCAAGGAGAGGAGACTCCTGGGACTATTCCACAGATTTCCTCTCCGTGTGTGTGGTTAAGGAGGCCAGTGGCACAAAATGCGGAGCGGGTGACCAAGACCAGCCACGCCGGCTGCGGACCACGCTGTGAGGAGTGCTCCCGTCAGGAGGCGCTCCGGAAGGTGACTCACAGCATCCCAAACCACCACTCAGGTGGCTGGTGTGCTGCAAACGGTCTCGAAAATATGGGATGGCTTCAAGATGAAGCCCGGAGCAGCTCTGAGCTGTGAGAAAGACCGATTAGGCCCGACCACGAGGCTGTGCCGTTAGTCGAATTGTTACGTTAGAAACTCATTTTGGTAAATGTCCCAGAACAAACCATTGCGAGCGCTGCCCTTATCCTCACAGCAGGTGGCACAGGCGCAGAGAAGGAAACTCATTCCAGAAGCTGCACCCTGCACTTGCGGCCACGGGAGGGCCCCACGCCCCCGGAGGTGGCGCCCCCTGGAGGTGACGCCCTCCGCCTTCCCCAGCACCCCCCCCCCCTCCCCGGGGCTCACCTGTAGTAGGTCTGGGACAACTGGTAGGACATGGGCACGAAGGGCAGAGCCCGGTTTTTCTTCGGGCCGAGCATGTGGTTGACGCGGCGCCGGTTGACCAAGCTCCTTTTCTGGCACTCCATGAAGGCCTTCACCAGAATATGGTCCTTGTATTCCCGGTATAGGCGGAAAGTCTGCGACACAGCAAGGCAGCGGGTGAGCCAGGTGGTCCCGCAGCTGGGGGGTGGGGGGAGCAGACGCTACAGCTGGTCTGTAGAGGAGGGGCCCACAGGGGGACAAGGACACCTGGGGGTGTGGTGCGAGAGTGCCCAGAGGAAGCCAGCAGTTCCGACCCTCAAACTTCTCCCTCCCATCACGTCTCACCCCAGAGACTACAGAGAGGGACAGGCAAGCTGGGAGAAAGGACTGCTCTGCACCCCACAGCTAAGTCTTGGATAAAAAGACAGTGGGAGTTGGGGCGCCTGGGTGACTCAGTCGGTTAAGCGGCCGACTTCGGCTCAGGTCATGACCTCACGGTCCGTGAATTCAAGCCCCGCATCGGGCTCTGTGCTGACAGCTCAGAGCCTGGAGCCTGTTTTCAGATTCTGTGTCTCCCTCTCTCTGACCCTCCCCCATTCATGCTCTGTCTCTTTCTGTCTCAAAAATAAATAAACGTTAAAAAAATTTTTTTTAAATAAAAAAAAAGACAGTGGGAGTCAACGCAGAATCATCTCTGATATCACTCTTTTCCCTACTCCTCACTCAGCCCATTAGTACGTCTGGTTGGCTCCGCCCACACAGTATGTTCCCAAACACGTCCGCTTTACTCCGTCCACACCATCCGGCCAACTGGCCCAACGGCAAGTGTCCAGCATCCACTAGACCCCAGGACAGTTCCTGCTAGGCCTGTCTCCTCAAAAGTGCTGGCCAGGAAAAAGTATGGTCACAGTCTGAGCATTTTAGGCTCGGAAGGTTCTCTGCCGCATCGCCCCCAGAACCACGAGTGCCAGAGAAGACAGAGGCTCGTGGACTTCGAGGGAGTTTCCGAGGCCACATTGCTGGGCAGGGGTGGGACCAAGAAGAGGCGGGAATGAGGCCTCGCCCTCAAGTCCAGTGACCTCACCACTGTGCCATGGCAGAGGGACTTAGGAGATCAGCAGAGCCAAGGCAGGAGTCAGTCAGGGTGCTGGCCGGAGGGGGATCTGGGCACACACTGCGTCTTGTCAGTCTGAGGCCCACACACCACCCTCGATGTCTCTAGACAGAGCTTCGACGTCAGGCATGGTGCACAGACCATCAGGCCTGAAGGGAAAGCACTGCATGGGGCAGAGGGAAAGAGGCGGGGGAGGGGCCAGTTTGCCATCATTCCTCTCCTCTGGGGAGGGAGGAGCTGGCCTCCACTTCCTGTGAAAAGCCCTGTAACCTACCCCCAAAACCACACTGTACACACTGTATGTTAGTCAACTCGACGATATTTGTATTTAAAAAAAGAAAGGAAAAAAAGAAAAGCCTTGTGTGATGGGCATGCTCCCCAGATGACTGCTGGTGCAGGAGCACTCACACCAAGCCTGGGGAGTGAGCGAGTGTGGCCCAGCCTGCCAGATATGCGAGAGGCAGACAGTCGACCACGGCCCCCCGGGAGTGGCTGCTTCCCTGCAGAGCACCTCTGGAAGTTTGCGGCTGCAGGGAGCCTTGTGGGGTCCCATAGAAGGCCTCTGACCTCATCCCCGATGGCCCTCCAGCGTTCAGTGCCAGCGGGGCAGTCGCGGACGAAGCACCCGCCTCTTGCTGTGGCCCAGGCACTGCCTCACGCAACTTCCCACGCCCCCGGGGGGCAAGGAGAGCGATGAGGCCTTCGGCACCACCCACCAGAACCCAGACGCCGCCTGCAAACGGAACCGGAGGAGGGACAGCAGCAGGATGACGCGGGGGACGAGGCCCTGGCTGGGACGTGGGGACCTGGCTTTGGCCGTTAACTCTGGGGCTGGGCTTGCTTGTGTGATGAGTGGTTGGACTGACCCCCGAGGTCCCATCCAGCTCGAATCCCTGCTGGGCAGAAGAGACAAAAGGTCCCTCCGTGGCCACAGGTATAAAGTCGGAAATTGGGATCTTTATGGGCAATGCTGGCAGTAAATTAAAAACATTTTTTTTTTCTTTTTAAACAAGCTTGGGTCTGACAAGACAGAGCCAGGGCCAGACTGGGGGCTGTCTGCTTGGGACTTCTGCCCACCCCCCTACCCCGTTCCATTCTTGTTCTCTGTGTGTTGAGGCTCCCACAAGGCTTTGCCCTCTTTATCTGTAAAGTGCTGGGATGCAGGAGGGGCGAGGCACCACCACCAGCCTCCAAGACATACACACGTCGCGTGAATAAATGTGGCTCAAGTGCTGCGTGGCATCGACGGGGGCAAGAACAGGATGACTGGGGACCCCTCCACCACAGCTGCATCTCGCGGTGACGAATTGAGAGAGGCATGGAAAGAGCGTTCAGTCTTGAGACTGCAGAGGCCTGGCCGTTGCTGTAAAAGGACTCGGGCCGGGGTGGTGCTCTGAAGCGCCACCAGGTCACACGGGGTCACGTATTTTCCCTAAATCGCTCCGTTTCCCCCCAGTGCTCCTCATCTCCTCTGTGGCCAAAGTAACAAGCACCATCTGGAAGATAAGTGCAGTGTCCAAGCTGGGTCTACACCGTGTCTTCCCCCAGGGTGCTCCGAGGACCCTGGTCAGAATCCTGGGGCCGGCAGCATGCTTGTGAGGATCCCACCCCCTCTGCGGTCTCTGGGCGCGGGGCCTGGGGGCCACATGCTGCAAGAGCTCCCTGGTGGATGAGGAGGTACCCAAAGTTTGGGACACTACCTGTCTGAACTCATCAGTGGGATTAGAAACAGGGGCACCTGGGTGGCTCAGTCGGTTGAGCGTCCGACTTTGGCTCAGGTCATGATCTTGTGGTCTGTGGGTTCGAGTCCCGCTTTAGGCTCTGTGCTGACAGCTCGGAGCCTGGAGCCTGCTTCAGATTCTGTGTCTCCCTCTCTCTCTGCCCCTCCCCTGCTTATGCTCTGTCTCTCTCTCTCTCAAAAATGAAGAAACATTAAAATAAAATAGGGGCGTGTGGGTGGCTCAGTCGGTTAAGTGTCCGACTTCAGCTCAGGTCATGATCTCGCAGTCCATGAGTTCGAGCCCCGCATCGGACTCTGTGCTGACAGCTCAGAGCCTGGAGCCTGTTTCAGATTCTGTGTCTCCCTGTCTCCTGACCCTCCCCCGTTCATGCTCAGTCTCTCTCTGTCTCAAAAATAAACGTTAAAAAAAAAAATTAAAAAAAAAAATAGAAGAAAATAAAAAAAAAGAAAGAAATAATACCATCCCTTTTTTTCATATTTGTCCCTCTCGTGTTCCAAACTGGGCTGATTTGGTAACGTAAACCAGTGCTGAGTTTCAGATTTGGAGGTCAAATACAAAAGTAAATAGGCTCCACTTGGAATACACCTGTGCGACCATCAAAAACAAGGGAGGCACTGGCTTCGGGCGGGGGGCAGGTCCTTCTGAGCACCTCTCTGCTGGGGCCCTGGAGCCACATGGACTCTGGGTCGACGGAGAGTCGTGTGATCGTGGGCATTTGCTTTTTCGCGCCCTGGGAAACGCAAGTTTCCTGTTTGTAGCGAGTGCTAATTAATACCAGCACCTCCCCAGGCTCGGGATGGGGTTCAAGGAGAAGCGCCTGCCTGCCCTCCACCCTCACTCAGCCAAGATAAAGCAGCATTACGTTCTAAGACGTTCTCAGGAGAGATCTAAGCTCGTGGCCCGGAGAAAGGCAGGCTTCCCGCACGGTGATCTCCAGGGATCAAAGTACCTCGACATTTAGAAGTTCTGATTTGAGAAGATAAGCTGTACAGCTCAATTGCTGCCTCAGTCCTTTGTCATGGCTCACCTCCTCTTCTGCCTAAGTTTCTGCCTTAAACATCAGACCGAAAACCTCAGCACAGGAAGGATTTGGGGGGACGGTCACTGGATCCTGCCGCCACACTTCCAAGATCAAAGAAGTGAGGGCGCGAGTCTCAGGGGAAATCGGACCCCCCGAGACCGCACAGCTGAGAAGAGAATGAGCGAGGAGGGCCTCCCTCGGCTCCCGCCTCTGACAGGGCGAGCCCCACAGCGCTCCCGCAAAGCTGCCGCCGGGTGCCCACTACCCACCTGAAACGACCGGCAGGACTCCATCTGGCTGTCTGAGAGGGCCAGCGTGCTCTGGACCAGGTTCTGGAGCACCAGGAAGTGGATGTCATCCACGCTGAAAGACAGTGGGGTGGGCGGCAGAGCACGTGAGGCCGCGGGCCACGGGCACTGCTCACTTTGGGTGGATTCAGTTCTTGTTTCCAAAAAGTGCTGCATCCCATGAAAGTGCTATGAATGCCTAGACTATTCATAAACCAAAACAAAACACATGGTGGTTTTTAAGCCTTACTAACTGCTCCATGTTTGCAGGAAAAACCGTTTGAGTCTAGTGGGTAAGTGGTGCCGTACCCTGGAAACAGGTGTACGTGACAACTGACAAATGTAGTTAGGGCTGAGATTTTTTTCAGTGCACCTACCTACCTACCTACCTACCTATGAGATCAAGAGTAGCACGCTCCACTGACTGGCCCAGCCACGTGCCCCATTTTCATCCAACCTCCAACAAGTTCTTCTCCAAAAAGGAGAGGCTTCTCATTGAAATGTAGAACTAAAATCAAACTGAATCTTGGTTATCCAACATGAGAAAAACCAGCTGAGCTTTCTAACCAGAGCTTTGCGTGGAAAGCTCACGGGCTGAGAATTGAAACTGTCTCCTCAACTCACTTTAAGGCTAAGCCACTGCTATGTGAGGGTCGGGTGGGCAAGCTTTTCCCGGAAAGGGCCAGATAATAAACATTTCGGTCTTCGAGGGCTGTGTGGTCTCTGCCATAGTCACTTGACCTGATGTTGCAGGATGAAACCAGCACAGACGACCCACAGAACAGGCCGGGTTCGCACACAACTTCACCTTCAAAGACGGCTGGCAGGCTAGGTCGGGCCCAGGGTGTCTCCTGTGCTAGGCCGCAGGCAGCCGGGATCATGGGCTGAGGGAAAGGCACTCAGTAAATCAGTACCTACCTATTAAGTTCATCCTCTTTCCTGGTCAGATCCTTTTCGTCTCCAATCGCCAAAACTCGGTATCTGCATAAGGGACGAAAGGAGAGCATGTCAGTGGAACACAGGAGACCTTCGCTGCGCGGATGCTTGCTTAACGTGGCCATTTGCTGGCGACCGTGCTGGAGAAAATGTGAAACTCGTTAACATTCAAACACGTACGTGTCAATTACAATGAGAAAATACCACACTCCGCTCATCAAACGAGCGCGCTGGTAAAGAGAGGGTTGAGAAAATGAGGAGTGTTCATTTATGGACAATTATGAAACAACACGGAAAAGTGCCTATTGGCAGAGAGCCACCGCTAATTGTCAAGGGAAGGGGATCTAAAATCGTGGGCCCATCAGGATTAAAAACACGCATAAGAAAGATGTCTGGAAGAAGATATCTCAAAAGAGGGAGTAGCTGTATTAGATAGCAGGCTATGTCCCCATCTGTGTTTCTGAGCTTCAAGTAATGTTGTTTGTGTTCCTACCAAGCAAACAAATACAAGAAGAGAAGTCCAATGGGCCAGCCGTTGCATTACAGAGCCAGGCAATTCAATGTACGACAAAATCGCAGAACTCACTTAAAAAAAATAATGGCTGTTCATTTGCAAGACATTTCTTTGGCTTCTATAATTCTAAAGTCAAAATTTGTCTTGGCAACAGTGAATTCTTCCTAAAATTTAGTTAACAGGAAATGTGAAGTGGTTTTAGTCAAAGTATTTGGATCCATTTTCTTTTTTGCCTGTCCTGCCAGAATGCTCCAGATCAAATTTAGTGTTAAACTGTTACAACTGGGCGGGACTTCTTCCTTCCTCCAGATGGTTCATGAACTCTCCTTTAAAAAGTAAAAAGGCTTTATTTTAACCGTATTTTTTTTATAACTAAAAGTTGCCTCGTAAATTTACTGAAAATATGCGGGCTATTTGAAACACCTTTAAGACTGTACATAAACCATGCCCTTTGAGAGTTCTGGGGAACTCTGCAAAAACGAGCCCCAAACACAAAAGAAGGCACTGATGTCAGGTCTGAAAACAACTACAAATCGCTCGCTGGTATACGCGGGCACCACGTAAATTGTCTGTTGGACGGATGGAAGATCGAGATCTCCGGATGAAGCTGTTGGGGCTAAATGCAACCATGTCCTAGGGTTCCCAAACAGGAACCAACAGATGAACGTCCTCTCCACAGGAAGAAATTCAGACATCTAGTGGCCAGAGGGACCGCCTCGATGGGGCTGGTAAGAAGGGATTCACAGGTGAATTAGGCAGTGGCAACAGGCCTGGATCACAGAACTCAAGACTTAAAACACTTCACGGGTTCTGTGCTCGGACCCAAGTATGTTCTCCAGGCGCCCAGCGGCCGAGCTGGAAAGAGCTGGGGCTCTGGAACCAGGCCCACCGTGGAAGTTCAAACCCTGGCCCTGTGGGTCACAAGCGCTGCCGCCTCGGAAGGGCTACTTCTATCCTGGAGTGTCCTCCTAGGTCAAGTGAGCAATCTTAGTAAAAGCACACCCGGCGCGCGGGGAAGCCCGGATTAAGTCAGTAGCAGGGCCTCTGTGGGAGAAGGAATGGGGGCGCCCGGTGGGGTGCTGGGGATGGCACTGGCCTCTCCTTTTTCAAGTTGCCCACGAGAGGAGGCGAGCTGCTTCAGAGTCAGGGGACACAGCCAGGTCAGCTGCAAGGCCGTGGAACTGCTGACCAGGGGAGACGCCCGTGGCCGGTGACTCTTCCTCTTGCCCCATAAGAGTCACACAGAAACTTCCCAGAAGAACCTTACCTGGCAAACAGCTCCTGGAGTGTGTCTGGGGTTTCAAGATTAGGATTCTTCAGGGCTGAACTGAACTTCTCCTTGAGCTTCTCCACAAACTCTTTGTACTCATTGGCACAAACCTTTCAAGGTGACAGAATGAGATTAAGCCGTTTCTCTCCCTGAAGGGAGGTTTTGCTGATATGTCAAGGGAAATCTTGTCACAAATTCCCAGCAGCAACCCCCCGGAAATGTGGACTGAGAACCGTAACCTCCTCTGCCTTCCTGCCTCCTGAGCCTGCTGAATCCACCTGGGAAGGTGACAGACACCACTGGGCCCAGGGATTTCGGGCAAGGAACACGCTGCCAGCCCTCACTCCTGCACTGCCAGCTCTGCCCCAGGCCCCAGGAAGGCCCAAGTGTGTCCCACACTATCCCTGCAGCCTCCCACGGCTGCGCGCCACCTATCAGCAGGCCCGGCCCGTGCTCCCCTGCCGCCTCCCCCTTCCCAGCTCTGTTCCTCTCTGGCTCACCCTGAGCACAGCGGCCTCGGCCTCCTCCTCCTCCCGTCCCACCCTCAGCCGTGGACCCCAAATGGCTCCCTCCCTCCCTGCGCTGCACCCAGCCCAGTCCAGGCTAGGGCACAGATCACTCTCCCCGCTGCCTCACCTCTAATCCGTCCCCCAGGGGGGCAAGCTGTCCCACGCTGCAGGAGGAGGGCATGCTCCTGCCCCACTGTGGCCCCCTCCCCAGCGCCCTGTTCCCCCTTCCTTTGCTGCCTCTGTCTCAGTGGGTCCCTCATCTTTGGAGTCCAGGCTAAGTGCTAACACCTTTGGAAGCCCTCTGCAGTAGATGCTGCTGGCAGCCCATTTCCGGGGCCCCATTCGTTCTCAGCCTGGAGCCAGCCCCGATCTGATTGGCCCAGCCTCCCAGGAGGAGTCAAGATGAATCTAGACCAATGACAGAGACCTCAGGGGCCTCTGGGCAAGGCTGGCCCCTCCCTGATCCCAGGGTCCAGTGCCACCCT
This sequence comes from Prionailurus viverrinus, assembly GCF_022837055.1. Lineage (NCBI taxonomy): Eukaryota > Metazoa > Chordata > Mammalia > Carnivora > Felidae > Prionailurus > Prionailurus viverrinus. Next base: position 20,189,111 of record NC_062576.1, on the reverse strand, counting down.
CTCCCCATCCTTTCTGCCCTGGGATTCTGGGGTGAGGACGGAGCTCCACCTGTCAGGGGGCAACTACAAGGTGCCCAGTATGAGGATGAACACTGACCATTAGGGACCAGGAGCGAGTGACAGACTGAACGTGGGACCTTGATGACATCTCTGTTTTGCTGTGCCTGCACAGGGCTGCCCTCTTCTGAGGTGCTGGGCACATGGGAGAAACAGCTGGAAGCCCCGTGGGGTTGTTGTGTTTCGTCATCTGCACCAGAAGTACTCAGTACTCCCTGTGCGACCTCAGCTGGCCTGGGCTTTCCCCTCGGGTGACTGCACTGCTCTGAAGAGTCACTTCTCTGCCTGTCCACTGCCCTGGGCTCCCCGAGAAGGGCTGTGTTTCTGCTGTGACCGGCCTCGCCTGGCGCCAGGCCTGACACACGTGCACAGAGCCCGGGGCTGGCTCGGCGAGCGGGGGATGAGGAGACTCTGAGCCACAGGGCAGGGAATCTGGGTCTGGAAAGATGGCTTCACTCCTGTCAGCCGCCGGCCCAGCCCGCCCACAAAGTATCCAGAAAACTCAGGCCCCGTCCTGTCTGCTAACTTTCCAGGGAGTCCAGCGGTTTGGACTTTTCGAAGAGCGGCCGTTTTCTTAACGAAACAGGCCCAACTGCAAAGTGGCGTGTCAGATTCTAACCACCTCTGAGAACCGGTGCCAGAGCCACATCAAACGGGGGCCAAAGCCACAGAACTAAGGAGCCGATCTCCCAGACGCGCGGGAGAAACATCCACGTTGTAAGGGCAGCGGAGGTGCTGCGGGACCCACAGGACGAGACGGGAACCCAGAGACCCCTGCCCTCAGGGCAGGCTGAGCCTGATGACCCAGGGGGGCCTACCTTTGGGTCTTCGTAGTCGCCCTTTCGATTCATGAAGTCCCCGACAAGTGCTTTATCCTGGTACACCTCGGCCAGGCAAACCCTGCAGGGAGGGAGGACGGCCGTGAGGTCTGGCTTGTAACGAGGTCTGTGTTCAGAGTCGCCGGAAGGCTCCTGTTCTAACACATCTGGCCTTGGCTAAACACAGAGTACGATTTCCTTATACCTGCTGGGTGATGACGGCTCTTAACAGTGCAGGATTTGGGGTCAGCCAACCCTGAGTCAAGTCAGGTCTGTGGCTGCCCACACGTCACACGCTCGGCCTCTCCGAGCTTCCGTCCTCCACTTATAAACTAAGAACGGGGACTCCCGCCTGCCTGCCCTCACAGGCATCTGGCCAGGACCAAATGAGATGTCCTATGTGAAGATGTGCTCTAAATGTTAAACTATCACACAGGCCCTGGTGTCACTACGGGAAAGAGCTCTCATCTCCAAAAGCGCTCTCTGTCCGCTACACATCTTTGTCTCTCCACGACGTAAGGAGAGTCTGACCTGCCCACTAAGAAGCATGGGCAAAGGCAATCCATGTTTGCAGGGCTGCTATGAGCCGGGCACTTGCACCTCCACAAAGAGCTTGCAAGGTGGAGGCTGTCATTCCATCCTAGAGGTCGGTGAGGTGTCGGGGCCCCACGGTCACCTGCCTGCCGAGGGCCGGGGCGGGTGGGCCAGGGGTGGCTAACATTGGCTGTATCGTTCTGTTCGCGGGTGAGGGCACAGCCCCCAAGTGGATACACGTCTCGTGCCGGGTCCTGCGGCTCTGGGCCGCAGCCCTTTGTGTCCCCCTCGCCCAGCAGCCACTGCGGGGACAAGCGGAGGAGTGTCAGGCAGGGGCCAGGAAGCCCAAGTTCCAGAACTCACTCCACTGCCAACGCACTATCACCCTGGCCGACTTGCATCCTCTCTCTGGGCCTGTTCCCACTCTGAAAAAAGAGGGGTTTGGAGCAGGTGACCACAGCCCTTCTAGAAAAGTCTAAGATTCTCCACATAGGGCCAAGTGGCTCCCCACAGGAAGGGCCCTCGTGCACTGGCCCCTGCAGACATCTGGAGGCATGTGTGGTTGTCACGGCCGGGGGTGGGGTGCCGCTGGCATCTAGTGGGTGGAGGCGGGGCTTCTACTAAACATGCTACAGTGCACAGGATGGCCCCACAACAAACAGTGACCTGGCCCCAAATGTCAGTCATGCTGAGGGTGAGAAACTGGTCACAGTGGTTTACTCCACAGTCCACGGCTGGGCTGTCTCCCTCTACAACCCAGCGGGCGGCAGGCAGCCCACGGCTCAGAGTCAACCCGAGCCACGCTCTCCTGCCGACCCAGGGCACGAACACCCAGTCGGTGGGAGCAGTCCTTCCCAACCCTGCCACGTGCCCCCTCCTGGCCCTGCTCTCATGCTGGCGGCAACGCTCGGGCCGCCCCGCGCACAGCCCGGACGCCCGCTGGTCCTCCCCACTCGAGCCCATGCCTGTGGCGGGGGCTGACAGGGCGGGCGACAGCGCCGTGCCCTGGCCGTGGGAGGGAGGCCTGGGTGGGCAGCCTCACTGGCAACCGACAAGCCACAACGAGGATGCTTTGCGGCCCCCGGCCAGCCGCCACCACCACGCGGACCCGGCCCTCTAGGGGAACGCCAAGGATGTGCTGAGGACGTAATGGGGACAGTGCTCTTGGGTCCAATGACTCCGGTCCTGCCCCGCTTCTTCCTGGAGGGAGCTATGTGACGGGCCCTGACATCTAGAACTGCCCTGAGCGCTGAAGACAGTGGTGAAACTCAGCAGACGCCTCTGCCTGACCACACGCCGCTGGCGGGATGCATTCAGTAAGCCGCCCAGCCTGACTGGCCTCCGCGTCCTCATGGGTAGTGAAGGACAACAGCACGTACGTCACAAGGCTGTCCTGAAGCGTGTAAGACACCGGATACGGAAAACGGCCCAGAGGCAGGCCGAGCCCTTGAAAACTCACGAGCAGTTTCACCCACAGGCCCCAACACTCGGGCAGGCTACGGGCGAGCTATTGCACACTCACCACTCTCTCTGGATTTTGGAGCGGACTCTTGGGCAAACGAGATGCAAGGAGAGTAAAGAATGAACTAGAAGCACGGGAGTAACTGTGGCCCCAACTTATGCAAGTTCAAACACGGCTTACTTATAGTTCAGATAGGCTTGGGGGTTTCTGACTATGTAGCGAGCTCTTCGTCCGACCGAATGGGAGGTTTTATCCAGAGACTCTTCAAAGGTGGAGTGCAAAATGTCCCGCACAACTTGCCAGGGGACAAATGGGCCCTTCACCTGGAACACACACAAGCCAAGAAGGAAAATCAGTATCCCCAGAGCCTGCGTTATGGGTCACGATCGTAAAGGACGGGGGAAGGCATGTTCTGCGGCGCCTCCTTCCTCAGCGGACACTCAAAGCCGGCCCCTCCCGGGTTTACTTGGATCACATTTATGGAGCACTGACGGTGTGCCTGGCACGAGTGAGGTGCTGGGCAGGGAAGAATATGCCAAATCCTCAACAACCGGTGGGAAGAGTGTTCCGGCAAGTAACAGGTACTCAGAGGGCACAGGGTAATGCTGTCTGGAAGGGCAGCATGTTAGGGAAGGTTATGACAAACATGTGTCAGCTGGGCGGTTCTTGAGGTTTAAGAGCACATTGCGTATGCTCAGAAACATTCTGTGCATTAGTAGAAACAGAAGCACTGAATTAGCTTCACCATCAGAGACTCAGGAGAACATCTCCGCCAAAAACATGCAGGAAAAGAGCACCAAGACAGGGAAGGGGCTTGGTCACGAGGTTATTCTCCGAAAGCCCCCAGAATGAGGTGGCCCAAGAATGTGGTGTGTATTTAAGCAGATGAGGGGAGGGTCTGCTGCCCCAGAACCAAGCAGGGCTCTCCTGGTCCCACCGGCTGCAAGGAGGGTGGGTGGAGGCAGGCACATCTCTCCGCTATCACAGAGGCAAGGAACAGAGATCAGGGATGGCAGCCTGTCACCTCCAGGTTGTTCCCTGGAGGAAGAACTGGGCTGGAATTTAGGAGGGAATGGGGGGTGAGAGCATCTGGAGAAGTGGTCAAGAAAAGGGATCCAGCAGGCCTGATGCACAGGGCATTCTGGGCACGGGACCTCCGCCGGGGCTTCTCTTGGCTGATGCGCCCGAGGACAGGGCACGCGACCTGGGCACCAGGGAAGCCGGTGGTGTTACTACCTGGAGGAGGCCCTGGACTACACGGTGGCAGAGCCCATCCTCTCGCGGCTTCTGTGAACCAGCCTGCCTGGACATTCACCTACCTGGATGGCTCTCCCCACGCCCTGCTGCAAACTCAGAAGATCAGAGCAGGGCAAAGAGGCAGGAATAGTCAGACTAGGAGTCAGTGAGGCTACTCTGGGGAACATGGTGAGAAGGGGAGCTCTGGCTCGGGGTGGGGAACCTTCTTAGAGGCAGTGACATCAGAGGAAAGGGGAAGAATTTGCTCGATGGGAAGCCCCTCCCCAGCTGCCGGGGTTCAAGGACACAGGCTGGGAAGAAGACGTGAGTGTGGGGGACTGTGGCACAGAAGGCGGGGACTGAGCCGTGACGAAGCCGGGGAGCCGGGCTGAGGCCACCATCACCATCCCACACGGATTCGGGGAACGACGACCCAGTGGTTACCGTGTGGTGAGCACTGTGCTAGGGGCTGTGGCTACGAAACAAACCGGCGGTCTCCCTGCCTTGAGCGGCAGCCACTCCCACAAGCCAAGAGGGGCCAGAAGCAACAGAAGCAGCGTGAAAAGTCCACGTGCGAAGGACACGGTAAGAACGCGGTAATTACTTCCAATTGGAGGATCGATGAAGCCTCTCCAGAGATGATAAGCAGTTACGAAAGAAAAATAGGAGTTTTCCAGGCAGGTGAGGGCGGGAGAAGGGGAGCAGAAAGTGTTAGGTTCCCGGTGAAGAGAGTAAGAACAGCACCGAGCTGTTTAGCCTGCAGGTAGGCAAAGATCTATGCGTGTTAGCCGAAGGCTGGAAAGAAATGAGCAAGGCCGGGAATATTCATCTGTGGGATTCTGGGAAACGTTTTTCCTGGTGGCCAAGCAAAACAGTTGAGCGTCCCAGGGGCCTTGAGTGTCTGTGTGCGGCCACATAGGGAACAGAGCTCCCCACGAGAGGGAAAGTGAGGCGGCAGGCCAGGGAGGGGCAGGGGCCCGGGGGCCCGGGGGCCAAACACCTTGGCATTGAGGACGTTGCTGGCGATGGAGAGGGAAAGCGAGGCGGCAGGCCAGGGAGGGGCAGGGGCCCGGGGGCCCGGGGGCCAAATACCTTGGCATTGAGGACGTTGCTGGCGATGGAGAGGGAAAGCGAGGCGGCAGGCCAGGGAGGGGCAGGGGCCCGGGGGCCCGGGGGCCAAACACCTTGGCATTGAGGACGTTGCTGGCGATGGAGAGGGAAAGCGAGGCGGCAGGCCAGGGAGGGGCAGGGGCCCGGGGGCCCGGGGGCCAAATACCTTGGCATTGAGGACGTTGCTGGCGATGGAGAGGGAAAGCGAGGCGGCAGGCCAGGGAGGGGCAGGGGCCCGGGGGCCCGGGAGCCAAATACCTTGGCATTGAGGACGTTGCTGGCGATGGAGAGGGAAAGCGAGGCGGCAGGCCAGGGAGGGGCAGGGGCCCGGGGGCCCGGGGGCCAAACACCTTGGCATTGAGGACGTTGCTGGCGATGGAGAGGGAAAGCGAGGCGGCAGGCCAGGGAGGGGCAGGGGCCCGGGGGCCCGGGGGCCCAATACCTTGGCATTGAGGACGTTGCTGGCGATCCGGCAGAGCATGAGCAGCCCGTCCTCCTGCATGGACCACGTGACGCGCAGCCGGGTCATCCTCTGCAGCGCGCTCTGGTCGGCCTCATCGTGGTAACGCAGCCTCCTGTTTTTCTCTTTGGGGGACTCTTCTAAGAATATCAGGGGGAGAAGAGAGGGAGCTTCTAACAGCCGGATTGGAGCTGGCACTCTGGAGGGGAAGGGTCCCTACTCGGCTAGTGAGATCTGACCAAGGCTATCAGCTACCAGAATCCCATTGTGTCAGAAACCATAGAAACTAACCGCAAAAGACTCGGGCCTTGACAGATAGATACTTTAGCCGCTTCTGTCATTTTCTCTCTGGTCAAATTTCATTGTGAGAAGCTGGGCAGCCTGAACGCAGCCCACGGCCCATCCCTCCCACCGCGGTGGTAGGCACTTTGAGGGCTGGAGGATGCGCAGGGCCCCCACCATTCTCCCGCTTGGCGACCTCTGAGATGCCGGGCACACTCCGGGGCACCATGGGGACAACAAGGTGCAGCCTTCAGGGCTGCCGTGAGGACTGAACCAGACTGGGTATAAAATACCCCGTGCGGTGCCAGTCACCAACATTATGGAGTATTTACTGTATGCCAAGCACTGGTTTAAGCTGTTTACATATTAATAACCCATAATCAAAATGCTACTTTGCATCAACTCTATAAGGAGGCAGTTATAATCCCCATTTTGTAGCCGAGGACTCTGAAACATGGTGAGACATGGCAATTTGCCCAAAGTCGCACAGCCCAGTCAGTAGCAGACAGAGGGTCTGAACCGTGAGCTCCTACCCGCCAGGTTCTCTCAACATCTCCTCCCCTCGAGATAGACTCATGGCAGTTTGACAAGGTAAACACCATATGCTACTGCTAATTCCAAGAGACTGCTTGTTTAGGACATTTCTTCCAAATTAAGGCAGAAGAAAAGTAGGGTGAGAACATTTGGGATTCCACGGGACACCACCACCGGATTTTGCCTTGTGATGAATTCAGGTCTTTGTGAGCCAAACTGACCCCAAGGCTATCTGGATAGGCTGAGCTGAGGTTGGGGGGGCGAGGGCGGGGCTTTCCAATGGACACAAGCCTATTTGTTATAAACAGCCAAGTAAACCACTGAAAACAGGTTCCCATTTAAACATTCTGTTCTCATCGGAAAACGGTATAGCTATCAGATCGTTGTTACGACACACAGACCACTTAGATGATGTAAAAATGAACGAAAACACAGGCACCCATCTCCTCACTGTCCTCCTGCTGTCCTTCGCTAGAATACTTGCCCAGGGGAAGGATCCAAAACAGCAGTCTAAGACACACCCAGGGGGCTCACGAGACTGGAAGAGATTCTGCAGGCCTGGCCTGACCGACTCCCACCTTTCCTCTGAGTTAAAAACACAACGTGACTTTTGAACTTTGCCCCGATTGATATAATGCAAGTATCAAAAGCCAAACCAAAAGAATAATAGGATTTTGGCTGGTTGAGATGAGGATTTCTGCTAATGATTTTTGCTAAGGTTTTTTCAGTTGAGATGAAGTTAGAAAATTGAACTGAGGGGCGTCACAAAGCTGAAAGACCCTATAAGACACAAAGAGGAAGCATGTAAGAAGCTTGAGGATCTCTCAGTCTGCCAGCTCGATGTGGAGGACGAGACGGCGACCGTGCACGGTCAGCCCTACAAACAGAGGGAGAAGAGAAGCCCGGGTCTGGGGGCAGAGCTCAGCCCCGGCCGCAGTGAGACTGCAGTCCGTCTCTGAGCCGGAATGTACAAAGACAAGGCCTAGCCGATGTGAGCGACCATCACGGGACCTTTTTTCTTTTTCTTGATCTTCTTTCCGGGGTCTTTCTTCAGCCGTTTCCGCTTCTGGCTTTTCCCACCCCTCACTCTCCAGTTCCGGTCCAGTGTGGGCTCTCGGTCCATCTCGAACTGCTCTTCCCTGTCAGTGCAGAGCTCAGATCCTGCTCTGGCTTCCCCCCAGATATTCAACCTGCCACTGCCTGGAAATAAGCACAGGAGGTGAGCATTTCAGGATGAGCCCCGCGAAGGCCGGAAGCCGAATGGAACGTGTGGTAGGTAGTCACGTGGCCTGGGCCGGTCCCGTGTCTGTTTCCAAGGTGAACCCCTAGCTCACGTACCTCCAGCACTGAGTGGCAACGGGCGCCTGGACAGAAACGTCTGGAGTCTCACCATGAGCCCATTTTCAGATGCAGTGTTCTCCTAAAAGACAAGCGCATCACTGGAAAGAAGCAGGGGCTTCCCTGAATCCCCAGGGACCCAGAGCGTCAAATGCACTGAGGTGTACTGGTCTCTGCCAGAGAGGGGAGGGCGGCTGTGCAGCTACGTTCCAGAAGCTGTCGGGCTGCCCCTGGGGCTGGGCTTCCCCTGGGCAGCCACTTGCTTCTTGCACACGTGCTCCCTCATGTATGACCTGTGTCTCATGGACTTTCTGTTCCTTCTTTAAAAAGGAATACCTGTCCGTGTGACAGAATCAGTTAGAATCCATTGAAAAAAACAAAAAACAAAACAAACAACAACACTGGCCAGGCAGGTATTTAAAGGGCCTGATGTGCCTTCAATACATACGGATGTAAGTACTTGTGCCTCTGGTCAACTTTGGTTTTACCAAATCAGAAACAGCGAGCCGGGAAAGGGCAGGCAGGGTGGGCAGCTGCGGCAGCGGCTGGAGAGTGGCCCGGGGATGCGTGTTCCCCGTACCCCCCCGAAGCCCACCTTCTTGGCCTTGTTGATGATGTAGCTGGTCCAGATCCAGTTACGCTTTAGGTGCCCATAGAAACTAGAATCGAGCCCGGCGGCTCCCAGGCCGTCCCCGGGGATCGAGCCTTCGTCCACGACCTCACGGCTCCCCCTGAGAGGTGGGAAGTAAACGGAAAGAGATACCTTCTTGGGAACTGAAAAGAGAGCCCGCGACATGGTGGAGGTATTTTTCCTAACTACCTTTTACCTTCTTGGTAACACGTGACAGAAGGAAAACGCTTGTCCGACCCCAGAATTTTACGTAAATTTCCCAACTTCTGAATTGTGGCAACCAAGTCTGTTCTGTTTTAACAGTATGTGGGCCAAGGGCTGGCCGGGGCCAGAGGGGCCCGTGGCCGCCAATTTGCGGCCTCTGCACCAGAGACGTGGGCGCTCCCAGCCTGACCTGTGTGGCCGGACACCCAGGAGCTGGAGCCTGTGGGACTGCACTTGGGGGCGGGGGGGGGGGGAAGGGGGGGGAGGGGGGGCGGGGACGCACGTGGTGTATTCCATCAGGGCACACTTGCGCTCCAGATTGTGTTTGTCGATGGCGCTCTCCTGCTCCTTCTGCAGACTGCCCTCCTCATCAGTGCCCTCATCCTGGGTGCCGTTCTTCCTGATGCGCGGGTAGCGCACCACACCTGAGAGAGCAAACGCAAGCTTCCCTGGTGACTGTGTCCTGCTGTGGCTCCGGCAGGCCGCCTCGCAGCCGCGGGCAAGAGAAAGATTCCCTTCTGGTGACTCCGCTCACCACCGCGGGACAGGCTCTGAAACTGGTAGACCCTCTTCGTACAAATGCGTTATCATAGATGTCAGGGGGTCAAACACTGGGGTGTGAACCCGAGTAAAGGATTTGTACTCTGGCTGAACTCCACGAGGGAGGGAAGGCAAGCTGGTAACAGGAGAGGCCAACGGCCGTGGGGGGATAGCGAGCAGAGGAGCCCTGGGGCCTCCTTCCTCAGGGAAAGCCTACGGAGCTCCTGTGTGCCAGCCCGGAGGAGACAGTAAGCAAAAATGATGCACTTGGCAGGGGCCGTGGAGTCAGGGTCAGCAGGGATCTGGGCAGATAGCTCAGTGCAGTGTCCCCGGGCCAGGTGGGGTCTGGAGGACAGCCAGATGTTCTCTGAGTGTCCAAGAGCTGCATTAACACAGTTGAGCAATAGCGTTCTATAAAGGCACAATAAAGAAAACTGTGTTTCTTGCAAGAAAACATAAACCACTATGAACTGTTGCTTGAGTAAGGCAAAGGAAGATTCTGGTGATTCGCACACTACCCAAGACGGTCTTCTAACATGCTCGACTGGAGACATTGGTCTGGGTGGGGGCGGGGGGTTGCGGGGGAGCCCATGCCCCACACTGCTCGCTGGTGTTTACATAAGACACGGGGTTCAAGCTCTGCTTCAGCCCATAATTTGGTGGTGGTGGTGTTCCTGGCTTAGAAATGAAGAGGTCAACCTCAGAGAGGTCTTCAGGGGAGGTCAAGGTCACACATGTGAATGGCTGGTTAAGCCTAGGAGGACTTAAGGCAATGCTTCTCCTGTGCGCCACCTCGCTGTGAGTTCGAAATGCAGATTTAGGCCATCCCCACACCTGCTGAATCCAAAGCTCTGGACAGGGCCCGGTAATCTTCATTTTAACAGTCTCTCCCAGTGAATCTGTTTGGTGATACCCATACCCATGCTTGGTGAGCCCTTGCTCTGAAGGATGCTCATGTCTTATTATATGGTACTTTCCCCTTAGTCCTTGGGGCAGAACCTCCTTGAGTGGTTTTTTTTTTTTAATTTTTTTTTTTTAACATTTATTTATTTTCCAGACAGAGACAAGAGCATGAAGCAGAGGAGGGGCAGAGAGAGAGGGAGACACAGAATCCGAAGCAGGCTCAAGGCTCCGAGCTGTCAGCAGAGCCCGACACGGGGCTTGAACTCACCAGCCGCGAGATCATGACCTGAGCTGAAGTCGGACGCTTAACCGACTGAGCCACCCAGGCGCCCCTCCTCGAGTGTTTGTTAAATGAAGGGACAATCGGTGCCTGCTTAATGGACTCTAAGCCTCCCCTATTTCTGCTCATGAACACTAAAAGGGATGGAAATTCACCAGTTGTCAAGCCTCAACAACTCTGGTGCAAATAACATACCGGTTCACAAATTTTTATCTGGGTATAAAATGCAGAGGAATTAGGGCACTCTAAAAATCCGAAATGGTAAAAGCCTAGCTTACTGAATGTCAGAGGATTCTATGAAACACACAAGTTCTAAAACCTGTCTGGACCCATTACATTAAAGGTTCTCACTGCAAGGGTTCATCACCCCCCGACAGCAAACAAATCTACCAAACACAAGCGAGCAGTGTGGGTCATGGGCTCCCCCGCAGCCCCTCGCCCCCATCCAGACCTGGGCCTCTGGCTTTCCAAGAAGTGAGGTGCAATGGTGACCTTTCGGCTCTATGACAGGAGCAAGGGAAGAGGGCTCCCCTCCCAGGTTCAGACCGGACATGGCAGCCCTTCCTCCTAGTAGAAGTGGCACGAAGAGACCAGGTGGAAACTGGCTTGGAGGAAAGAGCACTGGTCTGTGGCCTTGCACAAAGCCTCCATCTAGTCAACCAACATTCACGGGACGTCGACCGTGCACCAGGCACTTTGAGACACCGTGGGGATGGAAGCCAAATCTCCTGTGCGCAAGGAATCCTCAGAAAGAGCAGCTGACAGCATAAAGGTGCTGAAAAGCTTCCTCAAAGAGACTATGCTTGATGCACGAGTGGTCACTGCCAGGTGAACACAAGTCAAGGGACATGGCAGGGATAGGAAGAAGACACAAGCAAAGGCCTGACCCCCAAACCTGACTCATCCGACCTGCTGGCCAAATCTGTTCAGTTCTTCCTCCAAAACACCTGCCAAGCTGCCCCCCTCCTTCGCTGTCACCAGTGGACATCTCTCTGGGACAGGAGTCACAGCCCTGTTTCTACTCTTGGGGTCCTCCATTCGTTCCCCACCCAGCAGCCAGGGTGAGCTTTGAAAAATGGAAGGGGCGCCTGGGTGGCTCAGTCGGTAAAGCGTCCGACTTCAGCTCAGGTCACGATCTCGCGGTCCGTGAGTTCGAGCCCCGCGTCGGGCTCTGGGGTGATGGCTCAGAGCCTGGAGCCTGCTTCCGATTCTGTGTCTCCCTCTCTCTCTGCCCCTCCCCCATTCATGCTCTGTCTCTCTCTGTCTCAAAAATAAATAAACGTTAAAAAAAAATTAAAAAAAAAAAAAAAGAAAGAAAAATGGCAGAGATCTTGTCACTTCTTGCCTACAACTATCCAGCGGCTTCTTCCTGCTCTTAGAATAAACCCGAACCCCGTACCAAGTCCTACAGGGCCCCCAGAGTCCTGACTCCTTCCTGTTTCTCCAATGGCAGCTGCCACTCTCCTCCCCGCCCTCACCAGCCTCTTGCTTCTCCCAGTGATGCACGTGACGTTCCCACGCCTGTACTGCTCTTCCCCGGCTCTGGACTCGGCCTCAGCCTTCAGAGCTCGGCTCAAATGCCACCCCATTAAAACAGCCTCCACTCACGCCCCTGTATACTTCCTCCGCAGCATCTGTCTCAGCAAGGGACGTGGATCTGTGTGTCTTCTCTGTTGAGAACTAAGACTCAGGAAGGCAGGGGTGCGTGTGTCTGGGTCAGGCCCAGGAATGACAGACACCAGGTGTGCAACAAATACCTACTGAATGCACGAGTGAATGAAGACAAAGCAGAGTGGCCTGGGGGCCCCCTTACTCGAAGCCCATCGCCCTCCTTCCTCAGGGAGCCCCAAGGACACTCTAGGTCTCTGGAGAACAGTTTGCAAACCGGCGGCGACTTCTAGTTTCTTCTTGCTCTAAACCACGCTGATGGCACAGACAGTGGGGAGAACAGGGAGCCCCACAACGACAGACGGTACCTAGAGGGGTGTTGAGGCAGACGCACTGCAGGTCAAACCAGTAGTTCTCCACATCCTGCATGGACTTCAGGACATAAAGACGCCTTTCGAAGGGCCGGCTGCTGCGGGCCAGGTTGTAATGTGGGTCACAGATGGTGGTGTCAACGATGACCGCGTTCTTCTTCAAGAAAATGAACACCTAGGGAGACGCGGACGGGGTGAGGGGGGAAGCTCAGAACCACGGCTGGCCAGCTGTCTGGAAACTGTTTGGCCATCAGGACCCCCTTCGTTTGGGCACAGGACACGTTACCTGATCCTTGTCCTGAAACTTTTCTGTGGGGCCGAACTGCAGCAGCCCCATGTGGCACAGCCTCTGAAGGTTCTCCACCACAGAGAAAATGTAGCGTCTGGAAAACAGAGGGGAGTGGCGGGTTCCGGTGCCAGCGCACTCGGCCGTGGCCAGGGGGTCCGCGTTGGGCGAAGGCGTGGGACTCGCTCGTGGCGCCCTCTTCTACCTCATGGGGCTTGACCTGTGCAGAGACCCGGAAGCCCCTTCCCAGCACCCGACCAGGGCAACGGAGCGTGGATCCGACATGGGGTTTTGATTGAGAAAGAAAAATTAGCCAAAGGAAAAAAAAAAAACCGACTCCAAACCTCGCAGTCTTTATCGACAGATTTTACTTGAACCTTGAAATTAAGTGACAAAATTCTCCAGCCCCCACTTCGTCTGTCTCTGTGCTTTATCCAGAAGGCTCACAGGGTCACTGAATGAATGAAAACCCCGAGTCCTCACAAGCTGGGGGGCAGATCCTTTTTCTGTTCCTGGTGAACAATTATTCAGAACCCTAACTTCAAGGGGCCCACTGGGACTGTCACCCAGCCTGCATCATTTTCAGGGACCTTACCTCTTGTACAGAAGCTGCTGTCGGATGGGCCTGGGGAGAAAGCGGATCAGCGTGTGCTTCTTCAGAGGGTCGTTCAGAAACTCCTCAAGGTTGTCTACCTAAGAGGTCATTTTCAAGATCAGCTTACCCTCAAGGCCAGGGTCAATTGCAAGAACCGTGAAAAAACACACACCACTCCTTTCTGGGCAGCAGTCTCTCTGAACCTATTGTCTCCTTTTTTGGTATTTACCAAATTTCTAGAAGCATATTGCTACAACATAATTATTTGTCTCTTTTGATATATCTAATTGATCTAACTTTAAGTCTTTCAAGTATTTCCTTTGACACACCAAGCAACCATCCATCTATCCAGCCAATAATTTATCTATGTCTATCCAGCCATCCTGTTTATCCTGTCTATCTACCCACCCACCCATCCATCCATCCAAGCTGTCCATCCATCCATTCTCCATCACCTACCTATCTGTCTGCCTATCTACCCACCCATTCACCTAATCTCTCCATCCATCCATCCCATCTCTCCATCCATCCATCTCATCTCATCTCCATCTATCCCCCTTCCCTCCATGCCTCCCTCCCTTCCTTCCACCCATTCATCCATCCACCCATCCAATCCATCCTTCCTTCCTTCCTTCCTTCCTTCCTTCCTTCCTTCCTTCCTTCTTCCTTCCTTCCATCCATCCATCCATCCATCTATCCAGACAACCACAAGTCTGGAAGTACTTTTTCCCTTGACCAGGTGAGTGTAGGTCCTCTGGTCTAGGCTGAGGGACCAGCCCTCACAATAGCCCTGGGAGTCATCAGTACCTTATAACTGACTTGCACAATCTGAATGAAGATGGAAAGGGGCAGGCAGAGGAGAATGTCACTGACGAGAGCCCAGCCGAAGCCAAAGTCCTTATGGACAGGGATGGGAGGGACATAGCGCATCCATGAGGCTTCATCCACGTACACTAGGAGAGAATCAGAGTCAGTGCTGCAGGCAGGGTGCCAGACATGATGGTGACATCATCCCGGTAGGTCCGGATTCCCTCTCACCACAAACTCGGGCAAAACCCTACTTGTCAGGCAGGAGGCCCATGGGTTCATAGAGTCTAGATTATGACTCTACTTTGATGGGGTGCTGTGGGGATTCAGCCAGTTCAGATGAGAAGGATGAGGAACCATTAGGACTCCCCTCCAGAGGGCAACAGCTCACCTTTCTCCATGGGGGGCTCCACTTCAGTCTCCAGGAAGGTTCCCCCTAGGCTGTCCTTGGGCAGGGCATCAGAGGAGGTCTCCATGTAATTTCTGGAGAAGGGCCGGACTCCCATCCTGCCTGACTCCTGCTTTCCCATTCTTCTTTCACTGCCAAGGCCCAGCTTTGTCCGCACATGGCTGGCAGGGTGCCCGTAGATTAGGTACCACAGAAACATGTGTACCACCCGCAGGCGAGGCATTTTGGGCAGAAATCCTAGAGAACGGCCAAGTCCTGGAACTGAGGCAAGAGGGGGTGGGGGGAGGGAATGCTTGAAAACTCCCAGATTCACTTCAGTTCAGTCCACTCAAACTCACAGTGAGCGCTGTTCAGACTCTCACAGAACTTACTTTCTAATACTTTTTAGGTATTAACAAGATACCTAAAGTCACACGATAGATGGAAACGGCCAGTGCAGAGAACCAGTGGGGACGTGGGAGGAGGGCCAGAATTCTACCTAGAGGGCAAGTAAGGTGGTGGTGGTGGGGGGGGGGGACACGCAGGGACTTGGGGATGTGCACCCTGGGACAAACGCAAGGTGCTGGAGGTAAGCGTGTGCCCGGCACATACCGTGGAGGGCCAGAGGCCGGGGGGATGGTGGGGGGGAGCAAGGAAGGAGAGTGCAGTGAGCGAGCCAGAGTGTGACAGAGGAGGATACTGCCACACAGAGCCTGACAGGCCTCCGCACGGGGACCCGGGCTTGACAGGGCTGTGCAAAACACCCCCACATCGGGGTTCTTTGAAAGCATCCTGTTTCTTTGTTGACACAAATAAAGTACTCCTTGGCTTTTCCCAAGGAGAGAGGACAGGAGAGAAAGTAAGGAGCCACAGGATCAGGGAGCGAGGGTGAGCAGGCAGAGGCCCTCCTCCACCGCCATGCCCACTCGAGCAGCATGCTCACTGCCTTCTGTGTGGCTAGCGCGTGGGCCGATCTGCTGCCCTGGCACTGGCCCCGGCCCTGGGCTCCCACAGACTGCGCTTGCTAACCACGGAACACCCCGGGACCCGGAGAGCAAAGGCAGGCCTCCTGCGGTGATGTGGCGCACCGAGGGAGGTCACACACACACACACGCTGTCTTCTGCCCCGGGATCTCAGGTCTGCTGCGCTGCGCCCACACCGGGCCACGGCCCGTGCCCCATGAGCCAGGAGAAGAGTGACGCGTACCTGGCCGCCTGCACCGGGCCCGCACACTTTCACACTAGGGCGGCTCGACGGGGGCCGAGGGAGGAGGCAACCCTGTCAGAGAACGGACTCTGGAAAATGACACGGTGTCCAGACTCATCAGTGACTAGATCTACCAGAAGGTCTATGGGGTCGGGAGGTTTTCTGTGGTTTATGTGGTTCATATTCCAGCCCAAGGATGCGGAGCAGAATGAATCTTTGTGCCTAACTCCTCTCGCTAGGATCTAGCACAGTTTCATCTGAGTCTCATACTCAGATGTGAGGCCCATTGGGCAGAGACCATGCCCATTTTGCAGATGGGGGTATTGACGGCAGCAGAAGGCATGTGGCCAGCCCCACATGACCCAGCTAGCCATGCAAACCTGATTCCTCGGACTCTAGCCGAGTGCTAGACTGCAGAACACCAAGTGACTCGAACGCCATCATGCAGCCAACCACCAACCAATGACACACCATCAGACGTCGACGAGAAGCTGCTTTTTACCTACAACAGGGTGATAATTTTTCAGCTGGGTGATGCCCATTTTCTCATCCGTTTTTTTCACCCGTCCAGTTTCTGATTTGGAGGAAGTATTCAGCTGAGAGTCTCCTGATCCGCTCGGACCCTCTTTTTCTGGACTTTCTTCTTCAGCTTCTGCTTGAGGCGCTGGAGGCTGGACCACTTTAACCCTGCAGTTCAAATAGAAGATCAATACCCTGCTGGGAGGACCAAGAGCTGGGAGAAAGGACAGGGTCTGTCCTGGCAGATCAGATGAAGCCACTTGGCCCTGGAGTTTCAACCTTGGCTGCCCGCAGGAGCCAAGCAGATGCTGTGCATGAATAAAATGTGTCAGGTCACGAGATGTTTGGGGACGACAAGGGCTGTGGAGACCTGCAGAGTGTGCCCCCACCTCCAGGACAGCCTTCTGAGAAAGGCGGCCCGACGTGCCGGGTCCTCTGACGCTTTCAGAAATGCCAGAGGTAACGGATTTGATGGGAAATCAATCAGCAGCCAGTTCAAAGTACGTGAGCCGAGGTCCGCAATCCATGCGGAGCCCTTTGCCTGCCCATCGGCCATCTCCAGGTTAAAGCCGGCTAAGAATTTTCTCCCACCCCCGAGTTTTCTCAGTCCGCGAGACACTTCACAAGATTAGAGAAGGCCTCAGAAAGGCCACTGGACTCATTTGGAGCCATTAGGGGACTGAGCGAGCCTCGCACACACAGGGCCTATGGTTCGGAGTGCTCTGTCGATGCCGCGAGGCAGAGTCGAACGAACGAAATGAGGACTTTGTTTTTTCTGAAAACTCAAGAAATTGCTCCTAAGCCCGTGAGTGTGTTGATCTCACACGAGTGTGAATAAAGGGTGCTCGTGAAAGCTGCTCCAGGATGGCCATAGAGACCCAGGCGGCTTCCCTGTGAATTCCCGAGGGGCGCTGCGACTTGCCTGTTTGCCATGCTGGAGTTGGAGATCCGGAAGCGCACCTGCTCGATGGCACTCCTCACGAGCGGGTCATTCTGGTCCATGGATGGGTGCACGACCAGGTCCACCTGCAGAGAGGGTGGAGCGTCCCACAGGGCAGGGGGGGAGCCGGGGGACACGGAGCTCTACGGCTCGGTTCCTTGCCGGAACACTGGCTGTGCCTGCTTTCACTAACACTTCCAAGAGACACGTGTAAGCCCGGAGCAAAAGGTGTTGCTGAACGGTCTGCCATGACAATTTCTGGCATCAAAATCCCTCCTCCAGCGACCGAGCGAGAAAGCTCTGTCATCGGTGACATGCCGCTCTGCTCAGGTGAGGACTTTCTGGCTTGGAGCCGGAGCCACCCGCCCTGCAGTCCCCTGGCGGGGCTGTCCCGGCCCGGGGGCCTCCGCAGCTACCTGGTGGCCCGCTCCTGACGCCCCCCTCCAGCTATCTGAGAATTTCCCACAGTTGTTCGTGAATCCTGAGGCCTCCCATCTGGAAAAGGTAAGCAGCTTTCGTTAATCTCCCCTCGCCGAGAGTGCCACCGTGGGACTCCTGCCAGGCGCACTTGGAAACCGACTGGCAGAGGGTGTAGAGCTGCTTTTGCTATTTTACCTCTGCCAAGGTACTGGAGCTGAACGGCTAGGGCGGTTACCATTTCGTGAGTGCTGTCTAGGAGGGCAAATGGGAACGGCCTGGGGGAGCAGAGGGGTGTGAGTGTGTTGGCTGGGCAGGATGGCAGGCCCTGGGGCCAGGGGCCCCAGAGAGCCAGGTAAGGTCTTCTAAACGTGGGACTCTGGCCATCAGGCTTCACACCGAGAAGGCCAAGAATGCCCCGGCTGATCACAGGGACTGGGCGGGCTCGTTTGTGAAATGGGGGCCCCTCCCCCACGCCCTGCCAACTTTTCTGGGATTTTGTGGGGCGCAAAAGAGGTGGTTAGGTAATACCTCGGTGTCCTTAAAAGCCTGGTGCAAATACAAGGCATTCCTATTTCCCCACTGTCCACAGCCGGATGGCCCAGCCACCTCCCCGAAGGCCCAGCGGGCAGTACAGGACGCAGGAGCAAAGGCTGAAGCGGACGCTGCCACACGGGGCAGAGGGGTGTGAGTGCGTTGGGGGATCAACGTGCCTTCGGGGGATCGGAAGGCAGCCTGCCGCTGGCGTGCGCTCGGTGAACCAGAGAAGGAGCTGCTGAGCTACTTAAGCTTATTCTGGAGGCAGCTCGTCCCAGCGGGAAACGGCCACCAGCACGGTAGCACCGGCAGTGCCCTGCGGCAGAGGCCCCCGTGCCGGCGCCTTCGCTTTCGAGGTGGTGCTTTCCCGCCCTCACCCCTCACCCCTGCCTCCACACCGCCTGGTGGATGCCACACTAGGCCGAATGGGAGCCGGAGACACAGTGGGCACCTGTGGGAGCCGCCCCTCTCCACTCTCAGACTGGGGGTGGGGGGGGTGGGGGGTGTTCTTGTCCTCGATCACTGTCCCAAGCAGGACGCCCGCATCTGAAGCAACTGCTCTGTGACGATGCACAGAAATCGCAGGTTATGCTGCTGAGTGGTGGGGGCTTTTGTGCTCCGATGACAGAGATCAGCACACGGACCTCCTGCCCGCTCCAGGAAAGGAGTGGCAGGCCGGCGGGGGGCAGGAGGAGGCAAGGCCAAGGGGCCCCGATGGCAGGTATAAAAACTGATGAAAGCTGCCACCCTGGAATGGCAGAAACGCTTTAAGTCACTTTGTATATCGCTCTGTGTTTTCCAAACCTCGAACGTCTCAAAAAAGTAAGATAAAGTAAAAAAAGCCAGAAATGACCTTGCCAGCTTATTAAGGAAACAAAACATTAAGGCACAGCTTTCTTAAGGCAGAGGTTTAAAACGTAGCCAGAAGACAAGGTCAGGCAAGTGCAAGTAACTGTCCCCGCAGCAGCTTTCCTATGGTCCCGTGCCCAGCAGGGCGATCTCAAATTACTCTGCCCCTGAAAAATGGAGGTCTTAGAGTATGAGCAGGGCTGCTGAGCTACGGTTGCTATGGGAATGGCCCCAAACTTTAAATCTTACAGAAACAGATAAACTGAGACAGAAGATCTATGGCTCCCCTGCCAAACCGCCCCGGCACTCGCTTCCTCGGGGACGTCTCCTCGGATCTCGGTGGCAACTGTTCTTGCTGCCTCGTCTAAACCTTCCACCTGCTAAATGTCCACCTGCTAAATGTGGCTCGATGTCGGCCAGCACTGCCCTGCCGAGCTCCAGGGAGTCCTACTTGCCTTCCTGTCGTTCAAGGCTGGGCTGCGGGCCGGACACCTGCTCTAAGGCCTGAGCGTGCTGCTCTGAGATCCAAGCAAGTTATTCCCCTTTTCAGCGGCCAACCTCCACAGAAAATCGGCACGGCCCCTGTGACCCAGATGGGGAGGCACAGGGGGAAATTCTGAGTTACTGGCAGCAAAGGAACAAGTGAAATCTGACGGGCACAAGAGAAGCCGGTCAAGGAAACTTCCAACGGCACGGGGCTGGCGCGGTGGGCGTCAGGAGAGCCAGGCGTACCTTCTTCTTGATTCCATCCTGAATAACCGTAGTCCGGTACAGTCTCAAGAGACCTTCCTCGGACAGGTTCCGCACCAAGCGGACGATGGACTTCTTACAGCACTTGGTAGACACGCCTTCTTGCTTCTCCTGATCCATGATCATTTTCTGAATCCTGGGGTGTCACAAAATAAGAAGTTAATATTCCCAATCTCAGCAAGGAAGATCTGTTTCAACCCCCTTTCAACCCAGGCAGCTGAGAGCCTGCCTAGTGGTAAGCAGCAGAAACTCGGGGAGAGTCAGAGGGGGGTTTCGCCATTGAAGGGCTGACTTCTGGACACGTTACAGTCAACGCTTTTGGCGATAAATGAGTTAGCTAAAGACGAGCCGCCAAGCAGAGCAGCGTCACATTCTGAGCCTTTCACCAGAACCTGACGATGACGGCAAGGACACTAAGCGCCACGACGGAGATGTCTTCATCCGTCTTTGGGTTAATTTAAGGCCTGAAGGACTGTCTAATGTACTGTCGCCGACACTCTCAGGTCCGCAGCTCTTTCTGATTCCTCTCCTCAGACGTCTTACCGAGTCACTACAGGGATGTTTCTAGCTCACCTACCGATCATCGAATGGCAGGGCCGGAAGGACATTCGGACGCCCAGCCAAACCCCTCACTGCACAGACGAGGCCACAGTGTCTGCACACGGTCTCCCCATTCCCTAGAGAACGAGTGGCTTTGACGCCGAGTGCCTCAGAAGCCTGAAGATGCCGCCCAGGAGGCAGCGGTGATGGTGGGTTAAAGGACCCCACCAGAGTGCAGAGCCTCTCCGTGAACAGAGCCACCGCAAACACACAGGTTCCACCCGCGTCTCTTTGTTTTTGCTTCCATGTAAGATTGCATTTGAACAAAAGGCCCCATGCTGACCTAAGAAAAGTTCGTAAGCTGATGCTGTCATCTCAGTCCCTCCTCCAAGGAGAGAGGAACTCTCCCCAACTTCCACTTCTAGCTCAGTCACTCTCTCCCCATCTAGCGTCTCCATGTTCTGCAATGCCTACACTTTCCGAACCACTAGAACAGATGCTGAATCCTTTCTACCAGACAGGGATGCCACGAGAGTCTATAGAGCAGAAGACACCAATGCCTCTCGGTCATTTCTGTGTCTTGTGACAACGAGCTGGCCTGAGATTTACTGTCAGTGCAAGACAGACAGACAGACAGACAGACAGACAGATAGCTCCTTACGTGAACAAGCTCTCGATTAAGCGTAGGTTGGTGACGGCTTCTATGATCAGGTTCCTGCGTTTGAGCAGCCGGTAGGTTTCGTGGGGTTTGTCTTGGCCCGGGCCGTGCTTCCCCGTCTTTTGGGAACTGCCACTCTCCTAGAGCGAGGACCGAGAGGACAAACATACAACAGGTTTGGCAAGGTTAGGGGGCCAGACGCCATTCCTGTGGGTGCGCTTTGCCCCACGAGGGAATTTCTATGCCCATGTTTCAAGAAGGAAAGTCAAGAGGGCTTGTTTCTCTGGGAATGTGGGACGGAAGCAGAGGCAGGCTTCCGGGACCAGGCTGTCCCTAGGTAAGTCAGGATGTGTGCCCAACGACAGATGAAGGGAGAAGACAGATCCGTGTTCTGTCTCCCATTCCCGCCAAAGCTTCCATGAACTTGTGCCATCTGCCCTAGGATCAAATCTGTGAAGCCCCGGTGTCCCTGAAGGGAAAGGAAATCCTGACTCTAACATACGCCTTGCAGATCACTCAGTGCAAACGAACCCCCGCGGTGGCCCGGGGCCTGTTTTGCCGGATGCGCTCCTCACTTGCAGAGACGCTTCAGGGGAACGAGAATGTCCCGCTGTCAGGACCGCCGGCTCCAGATCACTTCCCGGCTGAGTGCTGGGGCTTTGGGAGAGGAACGGTTCTTTCCTGAAGGGGGACCGGCTCAAAAGGGCTCAAGATTCAAGAAGGGTCCCGGGAGAAAGACCTTTGTGCTCCCCTGCACTGCAGAGCAAACATTTTGGGGGTGGGGGGAGGGGACCTATGAGTAAACTGGCCACGTGCTGTGGGGCCGCTGGAGAGCATGGTGAAGAACATGCTTTGCCAATGGCCCTCCAGATACGTCGCTCGTGCCCTCTTCTCAGCACGGATGTAGAAAGGACAGCGTTCTGCCGTTACTCTGGGAACAGATTTCTGGGAGGAAGAGAAAGAGCTGAGCTGGGCAGCAAGCGAAGGAATTCTGGGACCCGGCAGGAGCACGCTACCGGAGACGTGAGCCGGATCAGAAGGCGCAGCAGGGGCGAGGGTGTGAGCAATGCAGACAGACCCTCCAGAACCTGCTGGGATCCACCTGCTGGCAGGCCCAGCTTCTTCAGTTCGACACAGACCCAACCAGGACTTGAGAAGTTATGGCGCCCAGAGCCTCGGAAAGGGCTGAAAGGTTCTAGAACAACCCACGGAAAACGTTCGCACCCTACGCCCCGTCGCTTCTGCCGCGGGGGTGGTCCCAAAGCACAGGTGTCCACACCAGGAAGGGAGCAGCACGGGGGGAGCCCCGCGCACATGGTTTCCAGTCCTCACTGTGTCATTCGCTGAGCAGGTGCAAGTCACTTGATCCCGGGGGGCCTGCACTGTCTCGTCCCAGCCCAGAGACAACGCTTCTCTCTCAGGGGTGTCCGGAGGCCTCAGAGAGAGCAGCAACAGCCCCTACGGCCGCCCGGTCACAGCTGTGCACTGTGCTGGGGGCCCCGTCCTCCGCCGGGGCGCTTCTGAAGCCCAGAGCCCAGGCGGTGCCGCTGGCAGCATCTGAGGCACGTTCGAGTGACAAAGGACGGCACAAGGTGCCCCGAATCGCATCATGAGAACGGCGGGCCCGTGTCAACTGCCTTTCTAATCCCTCTAATTACGCGAATGAAAAGCATTGGGTTCTATCGCATCTCTGACGCTGGCACACAACAGTGTTTGGCCAGCACGCGCCAAGCAGTTTTGGCTTTCTTTTTATCTATTTTAGAATTAGCTTCCTTTTATGGCAAAGGACGTTGGCCTTTCACGGAAGGCAGGGCTTCTCAACACTGGCACTGCTGACATTTGGGGCTGGACAATTCTCTCTCGTGGGCTCTCCTGCAGGTTCTAGGATACGTCTCCGCCAGCCACGGCCAGACGTCCCCCGGGGGCCCAAATCGCCGAGAGTGGGAACCACTAATCTAAACGAACGTTCCCTCCAAAATAAGTTTTACGTGAAGAAAGCAAGTCGTTGGAGATTCAAACACCGTGTCAACAGCGGTGCGGGTGCTTTCTGGTTGGGCAAAAAGGCGGTGTATAAACGAGCACCGTGTTACTTCCTGGGCAGGACTAGCCCACCGCCTGGCACAAAGCGAGCACTCGGCGTGCAGCGCTTCTCCTGTTACTGATTTTGTTGTTGCCGTGACTCTTTTTTTTAATGTCTATTTATTTATTTTTGAGAGAGAAACAGAGAGAGAGCGAGCGAGAGAGCGTGAGGAAGGGGCAGAGAGAGACAGAGAGAGACAGAGAATCCCAAGCAGGCTCTGCACTGCCGGCACAGAGGCTGATGTGGGGCTCGATCCCACGAACCATGACATCATGACCTGAGCTGAAACCAAGAGCTGGATGCTTAATGGACTGAGTCACGCAGGTGTCCCTGCTGTGATTCTCAAACACGGGACCACGAAGGCCAAGGTCCACCCACCACAGGCCCCTGCTGGACAAAAGCCATCCCCACTGTGAGCCCTCACCTTCGGGTTTTCAAGCCTGACCTCTTCGATCACGGTCATGTCGCCACTGTTACTCTCCATGCAGTGGGAGCCAAAGGGCGCGCCGGGGTACGAGGAGGCGCTGGTGTCCAGGAGGCTGTCCCCGCCCGCAGAGCTCTGGCAGGCCTTCTCCTCGGCCACCGCTAGGGAGGAGGGCAGCTGCTTCTTCAGTGGGTGGAGGTTTACTTTCCAGCCACCTGCAGTGGAGGGGGCGGGAGAGGCATGAACGAACGGTGGCCATACGGAGGGACGGAGAAAGGGGCACTTACGCTCGCCCAGACAAGGCCCACGCAGGCCAACGATTCCTTCTGGTTGGTTTGAGGATGGGGGGAGGACCCAGCGAGCAGCGGCGCCGCCCCTCCCCACCCCCAGCCACCACCCCGCGCTTAGCTGGATACCAGACTCGCAAGCTTGTCTTCGTCTCCACCCTCCGCATGTTTAAAAAAGTCTGTAACTAAACTAAAAACTCGAGGGCCCTCAGATCGCTGGAGAGAAGGGGACAGAGGAAGTTTACTGGATTCCATCCCTTGAATGGTAAAGACACCGCAAGACAAACCGAGTATCTGCCAAGGGGAACTGCCTTGCCAGCAGCCAGGGGACAGACCACGTGACCATCTCCTCTAGACACAGGGTCATGTGACCGTGTCCCCAGTCAGGACAGCACCAAGGGTGCCCTCAGGTGCTAAGTGAACGGGCTGTTGTCTGAAGACCCCCGGAGCAAGGGAGGATTGGCAGCAGCTCAGACCGAGGCCCCTCCCCGCGGCCCGAGAACACCCCGTACCCTTCGCTGGGGTGGAGTGATGAGGCTGGGTCCCGAGACCGGCGCCGAAGCAGGCTCTCCCGTCGCCCTGGGACACTCTGCCTTTCCTCTTGCTGCTGCTGCCGCGCTCCTCTTCGCTGTCTGAGTCGGAGAGGAAGCTGTCCTCCACCTCGGGCAGGAGGGACTCCTCCTGCACCGAGGCCAAGCTCACTGTGGTCAGCAGCTTGCTTCGGGCCTTCTCTCTCTTGTACTGCCGGCTGAGATCGCTCTCTTCTGCAAATACGCACGAGATGTACTTGGTGGTCCGCTGCCGGCCCTCGTCCTCCATGAAACCCTGGTGAGGAGGAGACGGGTTGAATCGCATCTGGGGGGGCGCTGCCATACTCGGGCACACGGGAGAGCGGGGGGCTGCGGTATCTATCTCCTGATCCTTCCTGCACCTCCCCTGTCACCACCCAGGCCCCGTGTCCGCCCAGCTGATGCTCCGTCGCCGTCCACCTGTCTGGCCGTCCCTCAGGTGCCGTTTCCACAGGCCTGTCGGAGATGGGTTTCCAAACCGCAGCCCTGAATGTGTGTCTGCTCTACGGGACCGTGAACTCCTTGAGGGCGGGGCCCTCCCTTGGCCCTCCCCATCTCCCTGGTGCCTGGCACCAGACTGGGCCCACAGGAAATGGTTAGCGAGCAGTGAGCGTTGGCTACGCAGAATTTGAGGGCTCAGAACCGCTGTCACAGACTGGAGGTCGCCAGCCCCATGCAGTCCCTGCCTCTGGGACGGAGGATGAGGTCATCACCAACCCACACTCACCCGTATCTTCAGGACGGGGGAAAGGGGCTCTCCTGGGCCCTTTAACGGCCGGAAAAGCAACATCTTCTACATGCCAACCACATGCCAAGGGCCATACTAAATGCTCTGCAATCATGAGCTCGACTGCCTTCCGACAAAATGGTCACATTGTTGGCAAGAAGAGTGTGAAGGATAAGGCCTGGAGGGCAGGTGTGAATTCCAAAAGGGGACCGGCAGACACGTATGTCCCCAGGAGCCAGGAGAGTAACAAGGGAGAGGGAGGCCTGAGTGGGGGCTGGGGCCCCTGGACAGCACCCGCCCTGTCTGAAAGGGCAGTGGGGGGCTAGCCAGCTTCCTGGGAGTCCCCGCGCGGCTGTGCGCCCCACGGGGTCACGTCTTCTACTGACTTATCAGTGCTGAAGGTTCATCCGGTTTTTCACAAGTGAAAGCCAACAGAAACCAAGTCAGGGGGTTGGGAGACACGCCACGCCCCCGGGCAGCCCCTGGTGGCAGAGACGCAGGCCATGCGTCCTCGTCCTCGGCCCGCTTGAGTCGGCCCTTCACTGTCACACCGTGCGCACGCCCGAAGACAATGAAGCGTGCGGATGGCTCACGATGTTACCTTGACAACCTTAAATCTCTGAAGAAGACGACACAGCATTCTCGCCTCCAGCTTTCCCACGTTCATAGCCGCTCGGATTTCAGCTTGGGAAATTCCTTTCGTGCCTCTGCGCTCAACTGCAGGGAAGGACAGGACACGTGAACCGCAGCCTCGCGCCCGAGGCCAGTCCGCTCCCACCGCCCCAGTTCAGCACAGAGCGGTCAGCGCAGCAGAGCCCACGGGCAGAATAAACCCTGTGTCTCCTCTCGACCTCGCCTCCCCGGCACCTCTGAGCGCCAGCCACTTCCAACAGCTAACGTTTCAGTGCCACCGGGCTCCCCCGCGTTAGGACAGCACGTGGCCAGTGGCCCGCCGCTGACGTCCTCAGCTCCGGCAGTTCCCGCTTGTGCCCGGCAGCGGGGAGCTTTTCCAGACAAATGAAAAAGATCCTTTTTCAAAAAATGGTTTTTAATTAAGAACTCGTTTCATCTCCCTGGCTTTGTCGGCAGACGCAGACTCCGACTCAGAGGCACGAGGAATACCGATTACTGTGCCGTCTGTGACAGCCGCCCGCCAGCAGGCCAGGGAGGGGGTGATGCTGTTGGGCCCTGCAGCACGCGACAGCAGACAACCGGGCTGCACTATCTGCCCCCTCTAGTTTGTCAGCTCCTGCCCTGCTACATGCTGTCACTGCTCGGTGCTGTGACCGTCGCTGCCTCTAAGAAGCCCTTTTAAGTGTACTCAGTGGGGGCGCCTGTGTGGCTCAGGCGGTTGAGAGTCTCACTTTTGCTTTTGGCTCTGGTCGTGGGATTGAGCCCTGCATCGGGCTCTGGGCTGAGTGTGGAGCCTGCTTGGGTCTCTCTCTCTCTCTCTCTCTCTCTCTCTTTCTCTCTCTCCTCCTTCTGCCCCTCTCCCTTGCTCATGCTCTCATTCATACATACATACATACATAGGAAATACAAAAATAAAAAATAAATCTATTCAACGGCTCTGGACTGGGAATCCCAGGATGGAGCCTGGGAGGCGGGCGGGGGGGGGGGGGCGTGTGGTGGCAGGGAACCCCCCTCCCCCAGTGAAGTGCACAAACCACAGGGCAGGCTTTGTAGGAAAACTCTGTTCAGAAACAGCGCCCCTCTATCTCCTGCTGCATCGCATAGCTCACGCTGCCAGGTACAAGCCGTCTGGATAACGGTGCTCTTGCTGTGTTGTGTGTGCATGAAAATAAACATCAGGAAAGAGGGGGCTGAGATGCGTTCCCATGTTGAACTACTAACATGCTCAAAGGAGCCACAGAAGGGTTAAGGGCAGCTTTTCCCAAACCATGTTCTGAGGAACCCATTCAGAGTGATATTAAAGAGTTGATAAAAACGACCAAAAGGCCCCTCGAAAAGGCCGTGCCGATTCGCCAACGTGGCTTCGTATGAGCCGCTGGTCCCGTGGCCACCGCACCTCCTCCTCTATCCTCCCCACGGGACGCGTGGCCACACTGTCTACGGCTCTGGGTTACCGCTGTCTTCCGTGGATTTTCGGGGGTCCAGGGAGAGGGTGAGGAGTGGGAGGGAGGTGCCACCAGACTGCAGCAACTCAGACCAATTTGAGAAGATGGCAGGTAGCCC
This sequence comes from Prionailurus viverrinus, assembly GCF_022837055.1. NCBI lineage: Eukaryota > Metazoa > Chordata > Mammalia > Carnivora > Felidae > Prionailurus > Prionailurus viverrinus. The sequence goes on along the minus strand of NC_062576.1, from coordinate 20,161,967 downwards.
TCAAATCTTTGCTCATTTCCTGAGCGCTTCCCACATAGCAGGCCCGACGCCGGCGTTTTAGTTCTGGTCCTCATTCACGTGCTAGGGTGACCGTCACCCCCATTTTACAGATGTGGGAACTGAGGCTCAGAGACCTTGCTAATGTTCTACACAGCAACGATTCACGCTCCAGTCGGACCCAAAGCCTAACCCTTCAAGGGAGCCCCAGGACTCCCTGCCGCTTCACACGCTCCACAGCACAGCCCTCTCTCAACACGTGGGCAGCACACCCCTCGACTCCTGGGGCTCGAGCCGCACGCAAGCAGGCATGGGAACGGGACTTACTGAGCTCGTAGGTCTGCGTGAGCATGTCCCGCTCGTACACGATGTCCACCGGGGGTACTCCCTTGGAGATGACCTCCTCGTCCTCATCATCGTCCTGGTCGTGGTCGTCCTCGACCTTCCGTTTAAATTCCTTCAGCAGCCTGAGGCAGCGCACCATGACGTCCGTCCCTGGGAACATAACGTGGCATGTTTTCCAGCAATGAGCACAACACTGCTGGGGACGGGGGCGGGGGTGGGGGGGCCCTCGCTGGGACAGAGACCCAAGAAAGGCTGTATGCAGCATCGAGTTGGGAACATTTAAAACTACACATCCTGGGGCACGAGACCTGAAAGTTTCCTCCATAAAACCGCGTTCTGTTTTCAGTATAATTAGGAAACAAAGACATGCAAATGAGGGGGATAATGAGGCACTGTGTCAGGCTGTTAAAGAAACAGTAGCAGCCCTCTCCTGGTCGCGTTTGCTCTGTGACAAGAGGAAGCGGGCCTGCCTGTCCAGCAACTGCACGGTGCCTGGCACACAAGCCGTATTGCTTCAAGAATGAAAGCTGTTTTTTTTTCCTTCTAAAGCGGACACCCACAGCCAGTAAGGTGTGGCAGCCACGTAAACGGGTCCTAGCAGCCTCTGAGAACACTGCTGGAGGCCTTTCACCGAAGACTCCAAGAGTGGGAATTTATTCCAAGAAAATAACTCAAAAAGAGGCGAAAGCTGCCGGGACGAAGAGGTCCACACAGCACTCGTTATGAGCTAGCTTTTCCGAGTGACAGAAACGGTGATGAGGGGCTAAGTGGCAGCACACGGACAAGCCCCCACTCTGTGCACCAGAGCCTGCCCTCACACCACCGCAGTGCGCCTAGACGCCACCCCCAGAAGCACGATGTAACAAGCGTTGCCTACGGCTGGACCGAGAGACAGGTACAGGGAAAAGCAGAAACATCTTAACACTTTGCTAGTGCAAACTCACTCATTCGATCCTGACAATCCTGGGAGGCATTTTACAGACGGAGAAACTGAGGTTCAGAGGATTACACGACTTGCCCAAGCTCCCCAGAGCTTGTAAACGACAGGTGCAAAGTTACTCAGGGGTCACAGGCCTCCAAAGCAGAAGAAACGATCCAGCACTAAGACGTCCTATGACACAGGAGTGTGGAGGCAGAATAAGGGCCCCTTGAGGATGTCCACGCCCTGACACCCGGAACCTGTGAATATGTTCCCTTCTGTGGCAAAAGGGACTTGCAGGTGTGACTGAGTTAAGGCTTTTTGCTGCAGGGGTCGCAGTTAGCTGCTTATACTGGAGAATCTGGGCGGGTCCCGTGTCAGAGTCCTTAAAGAGAGAGGCAGAAGGATCAGAGGGAGAGACTGGGGGATGCTAGGCTGCTGGCTTTGAAGACGGAGGAAGGGAGCGTGAGGCCAAGGAATGCACGGGGCCTCTAGAAACTGGAAATGGCCACGGGAAATGGATTCTCGCCTAGCGCCTCTGGAAGGAACAAAGCCCTGCCAACATCACAACTGTGGCCCAAGGACACCCATTTCAGACCTCCAGAATTATAAAATAATAATAATAGAAGTAAAAACTAAAATAATAAAGAAAATGCTGCCTTCAGTCACCAAATCTGCAGTAATTATCACATCAGGGATACAGATGGTTTCTCCACTGGGCCACCGAGGAGCACAGTCCTGGGTACCGGGGCAAGGAGGGGCGACAATAAAACTGGCCTCTGCCACCCAGCGCCTCTTGTGCAGGAGCTGCGGCCCCTGAGGGCCTTCCTGTGGGGTGTGGCATGCCCACACCGAGCACTGCAGACTGACCTCGGAGCAAGGTCACCCTTGCAGGACCACCCCAGCTGGGGCAGGGGATTATCATGGGGGGACACAGCACGTGGCCTACAGGTGTCATTCACAAACAGTAGTGCGTCTCAGGGCCTTGAACTCAACAGATTTACCCTCAGAGGAGGGTCTGGCCATGGCGGACCTACCAGAACCCTTCAGGGGGGTGGGCAGGCCTGGGGCAAATGGACACAGAAGTGAGGGCAGCCTGGTAAGTCCTCAGGCATTAGCCTCGTGCTAACGGGCCTGTACTCCTCACAGTGACAGAAAATCCCCTGTTCATGACTTTTCAACAGAAGAAACATGACATCACAGCACTGGCTTCCTTAAGCCTCGGCTTCCTCCGCACCTGCCAGGCCCTCCAAGGTTCTTCTGTTGCCTACAGCTTTGCCCATGGCTCGGGGTGCCTGCCCTGCCCTCCCCCTCCACTTCTCCCTCCCAGGACGGGAGCCTAAAACAACCAGGAGGGGAACCATGGCGACGAGGGGGACCCCTTGCGCCCATGTGTATGGCTGAAAATTATTTCAAGGCTCAGGTGACCAGAACTGGGTGCTCCGTGCCGGTTTCCTTCTCGCGGCCGCAGACGGAGGCACCTGTGGCCAGCCCACCAACCACGGAGTCACTCCCCACTGGGTCCTCCCCCCGACCTCTCCCCAAGCCCCCTCCCAACCCCCTCAACCCCCACCTCGCCCCTCAGACGGTGCCCAGAGTGACCTACTGCTCCCGATAAAGCTGCTCCCGTCCCTCAGACGCCAACACAAGCTCTCCACGTGTCACACGAGCTGGCCCTCATCACGGCCGTGGGAGGTGGCTGCTACCATTCTGTTTCACACTTGAGAACAGCTGGAGCTAAGGCATTTGCCCAAACTCCCACCCCTTAGCAAGGGAGGAACCGGGATTTATCAGTCTGCCTTCCGAGCCCGGGGCCCAAACCTTGGGCAACATACGGCCCCTAATTCAAAGACACCTACGTGACCAAGAACGGCGGGTGACCCGGGGCCAGCGACGTTGGCTTCTGCGGGAGCGACGGTCCAATGTGGCACTCGGGCAGGCCAGCACGTCTCAGCAACAGCCTGGCGTTATTCCTTCCATCCGGTTCTAACTTCCTCATGAGGTTAATCGGCCAAGAAAAGACGCACAGAGCAGCGCTCGACATCGGCGCAAGTGGAGGAGGAGAAACACTACTACGCACTCGGGGAACCCAAAGGGTGAAGAAGGAGGGCGGCCAGGTGGCTCAGTCGCTGAAGCACCCAACTCCTTGATCTCAGCCCCGGTCTTGATCTCGGGGTGGCGAGTTCAAGCCCTGCATTGGGCTCCACGCTCAACATTTTTAAGGTTTTTTTTTTTTTTAAAAAACAACAACACGAAGGACAGCTCTCCAAGGGTGAAGGGTGAAGAGGGAAAACCCCGCTCAGCCTTCCCAGCCTCCGCTCCTCACGGCATCAAGTCGCCACCTGTGCTCACCTCTGCTTCTACGCCACTTGATGTCCGTCCCATCATGGCCTGGTCCAAACGGCCCCGCTGACGTCTCCGCTGCCAGCCAGGGCGGCCGGACCTTCAGAGGAGCATCGGGGCGAACCTGGGCTCCCGGGTCGGGCAGCCGTGGGCCCGTCTCAGCCCTACAACCTCCCGTGTCCGGAACTTGGGACGAAGGACTTAGTGTAGCTCTTTGTGTGAAGCTCAGCAAAATGAGAGGCTGGCGTTCTGTACGTCATATGTTGGTGTAAGGATGACTGGGGAGGACGTCTGTGCAGAGGCTGGAACACAGCAGTCAACCCTACGGCCAGCCAGCCCGTGCTGGCCTGTGTCACGGCTGTTACGAATTCACGACAAGCTGAGGCCGACAGTCCCCGTGAGCCCCATGATACAGGGAGAGTCTCCGGCACACCCTGAGTGGTGGGGCGGCTCGGGCATCTCAGACGGGGCCCAGCGTGCTTCTGGAAGGCCAGGCGTGACACGTTCACATGGCTGCCGGTGAGGTTTCGGGCCGCGGGGTCTGCAGCTCCACCTAACCCACAAAGCACAGCTCATTTCCCTGCCATGAAGCCCAACTGCACTGACTTTCTTCTGGAGACATCAGACAAGCAAACCCCAAGCTGTCTGTCTCTGGTCTTTCTCAAAACACTGATCGCAGAAACACATCCATTTCCCCATGCTGTGTCAAATGTACCCTTACTTTGGAAAATTTCGTGTTAGACAGGTAGCGTGCATGGTGGTTCAGGATCTGGACTCTTGGCGCGCCTGGGTGGCTCAGTTGTTTGAGCGTCCAACTTTGGCTCAGGTCCCGATCTTGCAGTTCACAAGTTCAAGCCCCGTGGCGGGCTCTGTGCCGACAGCTCAGGGCCTGGAGCCTGCTTCCGATTCTGTGTCTCCCTCTCTCCCTGCCCCTTCCCCACTTGCACTCTGTCTCTCTCTCTCAAAAATCAATAAACATTAAAAAGGAAAAAAAAGAAAAGAATCTGGACTCTTCTTCCAGAGCCGGTGTGCAAACCTGAGCAAACTGGGTGACTTCCCTCAGCTTCAACGGACTTGCCTGTAAACTAAGGCTAAGGAGAACGTCTAGCCTCAGGAGGCCGTGGGGAGAATTGCAAGAGGTAAGGCAGGTGAAGGATGCCACACGGTGTGGTCTGTGGCTCATGACTGCAGCAGCCTCATACACCTTTCCCATAGTTCTGGAATTTAAACAGCCTCAAAATGTCAATTTTTAGTATTGAAGTCCCTTCAGCTCACATTTGCCTGTTTTTAAGGCAAATTCTCAGGAGCCTGTTCCAGACCGTAAGTCAGCAGAAGCCACAGCAGAAGGGGCCAGAGTGAGACCCCGGTCAGCACACGCACACAGCGTGAGTAGCGCCCATCACGCCATCTGAGCGGCCGCCTCAGTGACTAAACACTCTAGCGGAGAAGTCACGGGTCTGTTAATGGCAACCGCCGATCCCTGGGTGCGGGGCTTACTTCCCGGGAACGGAAGGCAGGAGAGAGAGAGAGAGAGGCAGCCAGATCACTGCACACGCAGTCAAGCATGAGGAGTTTCGGGCATCTTAAAGACACAGTGTGCACCAATGTCAGCAGTTCAACACAAACCAATCACACCGTTCTTTTGTGTCAAAGACCCAGATGGGCTTGCCTTGGCATGAAGAAAGAATGGCTTCACTTAGACATTCTGAAGACCCAGAAAAGAAGGCGGGAGGGAGGAATCCTTACTGAGCAACCGGGATGCGCCAGGCACTGCGGGAGGTGGTTTCAGATGCTATCTGAATCGTCGTGTGGATTCTGCAAGTAACCACTACCATTCCATGAAAAAGGAAACTGAGGCTCAGAGGGGTTGAGGGACCCAATTGGACGTCTTGGACCTAGAAAGTGGCCTTTTTTCCACACTAGGCAACCCGGCTGGGCTAGAACTTCCAATTTCTATCAGAAAACACCGCTCACTGTAAAGGAAAACCCCAAGCTGCTACGAAGTGGAACCAACAGCCTGTGTTTCTCACACCCCCAGGGAAGATCTCACCTGGCCACGGGGCAGAGTGCTGCTCGCCAAGTGGTTAACCCGGGAGAAAGCAAGAGCAAGACGGGAACGAACGAGCACCAGGACAGACGTGCTCTGGAAGAGTCACCAGTGAAGGGACAGTAAGCCAGGGGGAGGTATGCAAATTCGGTGCTTTGCTCCTGTCTCACCTCCCACACACACACGCACACGCATGCACCCCTGGACGGGCCTAGGCTGGTCAGTGCTCGGGAGTCATTCAGGTAGTCCAGACACTGAAATGAGAAGCACGCCCAGGGGACACAAAGTGTCCAGGACTGCACTCAGTGGCGGAGGGGGGTGCTGCTGCCCACACGCCAGGGTGATGGGATGGGTTAGAAACACGGGCTCTGGAGTCTCCCTCTGGTGAGAACCTGCCTCTGCCACTCACCAGCTGGATAACCATGGTGAAGGGAGAAGACCAGTCTGTGCCTCGGGCCGTTCACTAGTAAATGGGGACAGGAACAGGATCTTCCTTGCCAGGACCGCGCCGGGCACACAAGTAGGCGGCACTTGCTCCCGCTTTTATTACTATCATCGCTACAGCAACCTTAGGAAAACACAGCTTCTGAGGACCAAGGGTCATAGCCCATCACCCGGGCCGAAAATACCAGGAGATTGCCTGGGGGCTCGAATTCAATTTCAGGCACCTGCTGTGCGTTGGGCCCAGAACACATGAGGACGAAGACGGCAGGGTTCCTGCCCTGCAGAGGGTGGCGTCTGAGACAGAGGCTGGACAGCGCAGGTGGGCCGTCTGCTGAGGGTTCAACACAAGCCCGGATTTCAGTTCTGACTGATTCTCCCTGGGCAATCTGCTAACCTCTCTGAGCCTCCGGCTCCTCATCTATAAAATGGGCACACTTCTAACGGCATGTCTAGACTAACCTGCTGAGAAGGACTACAGGAGTAAATGCAGGTAAGGTGTTCAGCTTCACCCCTAAACACGCTAAGTGCTCAGTGACTACAGAGAAAGCAGCTATGAGGCAGGGCTCTACCGCCCGCACGCACGATGCTGGGGAGCGGGGAGGCAAGTGGGGCCAGGCGGCGTGGGGGGAGGAGGTACCGAGGGTGGCCCCAAAGCGGGACGCTAGAGGATACGCAGTTGTCGAGGCGGGAGGAAGGCACGGGCAGAGGCACCGAGGCGGGCAGGGGTGGTGGGAGTGAGGGACTGAAGGGGAAGACCGACTGCAAAAGGCTTCCAGGCCAAGCGATGGATATCGTAGTTTTCACTTTCTATGCATATTTGCTTTTATTCCGTAGGCATGACTCGAAGTTATTTCCACGGTGGATGTGGAAGACGGACTGGAGAGAAGATGGTCCGCAGGGGTAGTCCACATCTCCCGACTCTCCTGCCCCTGGGACAGCTGTCCTCGGCTGGTCCCACCTTCAGCCCCGCCCCTGCCTGCCAGCTTCCACCGCCCATCCGGTCACCCCTGTCATCTGTCAGGGAGGCAGCAGAGGGCCCTGGTTACAGACTCGCACCTTCTGTGCTCAACCCCCCCACAGAACCTAGCTCTAGGACCTGAGGCAAAGGATCTGCGCTCTGGTTTTCTGATCAGTGAAGGGAAGAAAAAGAAGAGGGCACCCGCAGGATGGGGTGGCCAAAAGGATCAGAACACAGCGCGAACACTTGGCATAGAGCCTGACATGTTATCTGGATGGCTTTCCCATCTCTCTCCTGGCTCTAAGACTAACAGGATGGGATTACAAAACGGCAGAATCTCCCCTGGGGCCTTCTTTTTCACGCCCTAAGATAAGCCCACAGGATCTAAGGTTTCCCTTGCTAACTGTACAAGGTAACAAGGGCACAGACAATCACATACATGCATACAGAGGGCTCACGAACTTCAGGACACTGTAGAAATGTCCTCAGTTGAGAGAGTTCCAGAGCCACCATTAAATACCCAGGGTAGGGACCACCTCCCAAGCCCTTGGGCTGAGTTAGTGATGGACTCGGTTAGGCTCCCAAAGTTCTTAGAGACCCACAGATGGAAAGGGCTGGGGTAAACCGTGCACTTTTCTTGAGGGCTCTGAGCCAGGCGCTCAGCACAGACACATCTCAGTCACTTTACTGGCCCCCCGCCAACCTGTGGCCAGCTGGTCACCCGTGCGGCCAGTCACGAGCTCACAAGTCCTTGCACTGGCCTCTGGGCTCTTGCAAGCCCAAAGAACCCGGCCAGGCCCTCCCCACATCTCTGGCACATCGACTGCCATCTGCCCCAGTCGGATTCTCCAGAATTCTCCCCCTGCCCCACTCCCCTTCCACTTGCCACCAGCCTCCCCCTCCCCTAGCACAGCCTGGACAGGCACGTTTTCCTGCTCAGGGAGGTTGACGGAACATTCCCTCATGGTCGGCAGGCTTCAGTACAAGTTCCCTCCTGGACAGCAGGAATGCGGCCTGGAATTATGCCACTGGGGTGTTTTACTTCTTCTACTCTTTGAGGTTCTTGCCTTTAATCGCTTTTGCCATAAAGTGTCTGTTTCTTTCATTTATCAGAAATATTACTGAGAGCAATCACCCTTCATTTTTTAGCTAGCATCCTTGGATCAACTTTGTCACTCTTAACTTAAAGAGATCTTGCTATTTTTAACCGATTTAACTGGTTTTCCCCCAGCACCACTAATTTGCTAGGCTTTAAGCTCGGCCCTGACAACCTTCTTCTATTCTTTTCATGTTTATGCTCACCTTTTATCCTTTCTGTGTTTCTGATCTTCGTTCTTTTTAATTCTACTCTCCTGGTTCCAAAACTCTTTTAAACCTTTATTTTATTGTGTGTTAATCCTTCTTGATATGGCTCATTTCTCTTTCTTCTGAGCTCGCATACTTGAATCCTACTAGAACTTTTTAAATGTCGCCTTGTGCCATTTGAATGATCTTAAGTTTGCCGTACCCTGTTACAAGTGTTTGCTGGTTTTACTTTAATTTTTAACAGCTTTATTGAGCTACAATTCCTATTCCACTCCATTCACCGTGCGAAGCGTACAAGCCGGTGGTGATGTAGTGTATTCCCAGGTACGTGCACCTGTCAACCCGTCACCAGGCCGTTTTAGAACGTCCTCACTGCCTCAAACCTTGTAGCCGCTGGCACCCCTGTGTGGCCACCCCGTAGCCCTAAGCATTTATTAATCTCCTTCCGGATTCCCTATCCTGAACTTTCATCAAAATGGAATCACGCTGTAATGGCCTCTTGTGAATGGCTTCTTTCTCCATCGAATGGTTTTGCAGCCCTTGTTGAACATCAGCCGACCATCGATGTGCAGGTGTACCTCCGGACTGTCGGCTCTACTCCGTGGTCTCTATCTTTGTGCCGGTACCGTGTTGGCTTGATTATTGCTGCTTTATAGTGGTTTCGAAATTGGGAAGTGTGAGTCTTCCCACAGTGTTTGATTCTTGTTTCCCAGGATTAACTTTCCGGGCACCTTGCAATTCCAGATGAACTTTGGATTAGCTTGGCAATGTTTACACATAGGTCAGCTGGGGTTCTGCTAATTCGGGGAGTGCAGCCATCTGAACTAGGCTACCTCTCCAGATCCGTGAACAAGGGAGGTTTTCCCTCTTGCTTAGATCTGAACTTTCGGTCAACAATGTTTTGTCATTCTCAGAGTATATGTTTTTATGCTTGTTTTGCTTGAGTGTATTCCCAAGTATTTTATTCTTTTTGATGCTGATGGGAGAACTGTTTTCCTAATTTCATTTTTGGGTTGCCTGTTATCAATGAATGGAAATACAACTGATTTTTTGTATATTGATCTCGTGTCCCACGGTCTTGCTGAACTTGTTCCTTATTTTTTAAGGGCCCTGGGTTAATAGCTATGGGAAGAGTCCACATCACGAACAGGGTGATACAGATGCTAGGGCCCCTCCCCCATCCTCTTCAATGCCGGACCCGCCTTGTCACCCAACCTGGAAAACCCGCTGACTGACCGCCTCCATCATTAGCCCCGGGGGGGGGGGGGGGGGGGGGGCACGCCTTCTGTCAACTGCTTCCAGTTGCCATTATTTTATGAAGGATCACGCCATTAACTTCTCTTTCTCTTCCCTTTTGTTCTCAGCCCAACTGAATAAATACAGTCTGACTCGTCCACTCTTGAAGACTATAATCCAAATTTGCAAAACAGATCAGTTCAGGGTGATTGTTTTCATTACCCAGACTCCCCCCCACCCCACCCCGCCTTTTTGCAAAGCAGATCACTGCAGCTTACTGTAATGTATTTGAAATATGTGAAATCCAAACTATTTACAGCTTTTAGAAACAACTCGTATACATCCAAGCACACCTGTAAATTTACACAAAGTAATCCCTCATCTTTACTTATTAAGTCTTGTCTGCTCCCTAATGCCTTAGAGGGAAGGTTTATATTAATTCTGCAAAGTGGGATGACGCACAAGGCAAAAAAGACTAAAACTGTGCCTTCATCCCTTGTCTCCTGCCCAAGGAAAGTAACTGAAGTCGTACCTAATTAAATTAAATTTGCTAAGCATTTGCTTAGCCCTACTCTGTTCCAAGCAGACCCTGCACGGGTCTCAAAGATAGAAGGGATGTGAGGAGTGTGGTGGCTGCTCTCAAGAAGCTACTTAGTTTGGGAAAGTCACGCAAATAACCAAATCACAGTGTGACAGAGGAAGTCAGGGGAACCCAGTCGATAAGCCTGAGCAGCAGAAGGTGGGTGACAAGCCCACCGGGGAGAGATGAGCCCCCTGGACAGTCAGAATGGGCTCACCGTGCTTGTGGGTGACAAGCTAAAATTTCCAATCGTCATTGTCTTAGGTGCCTGCCCCCTTAACCCTGCAGAAGGAGCCAAAGCCATCAGTACCATCAGTACCCAGTCTCGGAAGCTTCTAGTCCCAGCACCAGGCCTCAAGAAAACCCCGACTACAGACACACCATCCAGGGATCCAGGGTCAGGTCGATGACATACCAGAGTGAAGCTGGCTATGGGCTACATGGCAGGAAGCGGGGTGTCCTTGGGGAAGGGGGCCTGACCCTTTACTATTAAAGAAATGCAGTTTCACGTTGCCTAATTTCATTTGTGCAGGCAAGTTGAAAGGCTGACTTCTTAGGTGCAATTTCTGATTTTTAGAAGACCGGTAACCTACCCAAAAAAAACAGATGCCGTGAACCAAGCAAAATACATTGCTAAATGTGGCCGTTACCATTCTGTGGCCCCCCGCTGTGTGTGCGCGGTTTTCTGGCAGCCCCATGACACTCTGGAAAGTTGTATTATTTATCTCCAGAAAACCCTGCTGAGGAAACTGAGGTACAGAGAGGTCAAAATTTGCTGAGAGTCACCCCAACAGGAAGTGACAAAAAAGAATTCTGACCCAGGGCTGTCTTACATCAAAGTTCACTCAGGTGTCTCAGTTGCAAGCGGCCGGCTTGAATTTCCAGGGACCTCAAGCCTGGGAGAAGCTTTGCTCCGTGGCTGCCCGCCCAGCAAGAAAGGTTATTTCAGGGCATTCCTTCTTAGTTTCTCTACTTTAAAAATATAATCAATCCAGTCTGTTTATTTTTAATGTCTTCTTTGCAAGAAATCAGGAAATAAAGATGATTAAGGGCGCTTAGATGGCTGAGTCATTGAGTGTCTGAGCCTTGATTTTGGCTCAGATCATAATCCCAGGGTCATGGGATTCGGCCCTGAGTCGGGCTCCATGCTGAGTATGGAGCCTGCTCAAGATTCTCTTTCTCTCGGGGCGCCTAGGTGGCTCAGCTGGTTGAGCATCTGACTCTTGATTTCAGCTCAGGTCATGATCTCACGGTTTGTGAGTTCGAGCCCCACATTGGGCTCAGTGCTGACGGCAATGAGCCTGCTCCAGATTCTCTCTGTCTCTCTGCCCCTCCCCTATTCGCGTTCTCTCTTTCTCAAAATTAAAATAAATTAATTAAAAAAAAAAAAAAGATTCTCTCTCTTGGGGCGCCTGGGGGGCTTAGTCAGTTGAGCATCTGACTCTTGATTTAGGCTCAGGTCATGATCCCAGGGTCATGGGATTGAGCCCTGAGTCAGGCTCCATGCTGAGCCTGGAGCCTGCTTAATACGATCCTTTCTCCCTCTACTCCTTTCCCCCCGACTCGCATGCAGTTTCTCTCTCAAATTAAAAAGAGGGGGTGCACCTGAGTGGCTTAGTCGGTTAAGCATCAGGCTCCTGATTTTGGCTCAGGTCATGATCTTGTGGTTTGTGAGATCGAGCCCCATGTTGGGCTCTGTGCTGACAGCATGGAGCCTGCATGGGATTCTCTCTCTTCCTCTCTGCCCCTCCCCCACGTGTGTATATGTGTGTGTGCACGCTCCTTCTCTCAAAATCAATAAACATTAAAAAAAAAAAAAAGATTCTCTTCCTCTGCCCCCTCCCCCACTTACACTCTAAAATTAAAAAAAAAAAAAAAAAAAAGATTAACAGACCCACAGGCAATGACTATTTTAAGCATTCAGATAATCCCACTTCGAGTCAAATGCCCTTAAGCCTGGGACTTTTGTCCCTGCCACAGGACCCAGCAGTACTTCCCGGTGTTCTTCCTCCTCAAAAGGCTGATGCCGCCCGCCCGTTTCCGAGAAGAGGGATGCCAGGCATCCAACCAGTCACGTGTGCACTCGGCACTGAAGGGACTCAAAGGGGAGGTGCCCTCTAGCAGCTTCCCCTACGCCCCTGGGGGCTCCTTCCCTGGTTTATTCACCTGTTGGATAATATCGGTGTGTTCCCATCTCCTCTCCCCATCTGAGACTTTTCTCAGATACAGGGAGCCAGTTAGGGTGGGCAGTGACTGATAGGTTGCCCACAAAGTCAAGCTTACAGGCCCCAACCTTTTTTTCTCCTACACCTTTTGGTTTTCCTGGAATTAATAACTTCATTTTTTCCCACTGGCTTGGTTTTCTGTGTACCTGTCACTAATTCACACGCAGACTCTCTGCCGACATACAACCTTCTCTAAACACATTCACACCCACCGGGCAACTGATCCTTTGCGTGGACTTCCGTCCCTCCTGGAGCCCCCTTCTCCTGCTCCCCTGTGGACGGGCTGCCCTCGTGCCGGTCATGGTGACTTCCCTTCACCACCTTCCCATGTTTCTCCTGGTCTCCTCACTCCCTGGACCCCATTTTCCCCGCCTCTTGTTTCAGTCTGCTGTCTGACGGTGGGCATCCTCCTGCAGCTTCCTGAAAGGGAACATGGGAGACGAGCGGTTTCAGATTCCTGATTTTCACAGCGCATCGATGCAAAAGCTGAATAAAGGAACTCCAGACTGGAAGTCCATTCCCTTCAGAAGGAAAGCACTGCTCCAAGGCCGCCCAGCTTCGGTGACTCCCGGGAAGTCTGACGTCTCCTCTGTGGAGGCTCTTTGGCTCTGGGTTTCTCGAGTTCCGGGATGGTGGGTGTTGGTGTGGGTTTCTGTTATGTTCTTCATGCTAGGCACCTGATAGGTCTCTTGCTCTAGAACCTCCGTGCTGCAGATCTAGGAGAATCCCTTGTGTCATTTCTCATCACCTCCTCCCCTCTCCTCCCCTGCCCACATTCCGTCTCCCCCACTGTGAGCCCGTCGTGCGGGCTGTCGGACCTTCGAGGCTTAGCATCTTGTTTTCAACTGAGCTCTACTTCCCGCCTCTTTTGAGTTTCTGAGATCCTTCTCAACTTTATCTTACCACCTTCCCTCCCGCTAACTCTTTCATTGCGATAAGCCGATTTCTTCTATTTCCAACAGCTCTTTATCTTCCGTCCATCCCCCCTTTACAGCTTCTCGCTGTGTTTTCACGGATGCGACGCCTCCTCTCTGCAAGTCCTTCCAGGCTTTCCTCTGCTCCTCACTTTGTTCCTAGTTCCCCCACTTGTCTCTCTTACATTCCTGTTAGAGTTCTCAGATGTTCAGGGAAGTATTCAGTTGCTGCCTGGAGCCTGTGTTCTGGATGTCGTGCAGGGTGAGGAGCAGGGGAGGGGCTGTCATGGTGTGGGGTTCCAGGAACGGTGAGCGGGCAGGGGCCCGCTGTGTTGCTGGGATACCCCTAGATTTCAGCATCTGGAGGACGTTTCTCGGACAGGTCGGTCTCTTGCAGGAAAGCAGCCTCCAGCCTCCGGCCTGGGGGACGGTAAGTCTGGCCGCCAATGTTCAGGAGCCACATGGGGGGACCGCAGTGAGGGGACCCTCACCTTTTTGTGTCCCATTGCCAGCACGGCACCCTGTCCCCGGCTGGGTCTGCGAGCCCAGAGACGCTCTCATGCATCTTATCCTGAGATAAGCCCAGACTTGTGTGGGAAAGGACTTCTACCCCGGCCATGCAAAGTAAGAGAGGGGACCTGGGGAAGCGGCGGCTTCTTGCACACGCTGCCAACCAACCCCCTCGTCTCTGGCACCATCCAAACTTGTGCTCAAGGGTACCTGGGATCTCCACATTTTTAGTTACTTTCAGGTGTGGAGGCATCAATCCTTGGCTCTTGCCATACACAGGCATTCAGGTTCCCCAGGCCGCTCAGTCTGTTACCACGTGTTCATCTGCCTCGAGCACCAGAATACTGTTGACTCTGTGCTGTCATTCCTGCCCTAGCCTCTTTGTACCTGCTGGTTTATTCCTTTTCTATCCCTTGTTGTCACTAGGGAGGAGTTTGGGGAGAGTGCAGATACATGCGTATACTCCATCTATCATCTTTCACTGAAAGCTCTGACCCTCGGCTCTTTAAATGACTTCGGTTGGTCAGGAACAGCATGGTGTAAAAATCAAGGATAGAGAAAAATAAAGCACTAAGGAAGGTTTTTAAAGTTTTATAGTCTCTTGTCCTTAGTTTAATTCTCTTGGAAGGCTCGAATCCCACATCTGTCACTTACGATTGCTCAACCTTTTGTAAGTTACTAGCACCTCTTAAGTTTTATTTTCTTACACCTAAAAGGTGAGCCTACCACCTACCTCGCAAGGGCTACAGAATGAGATCATGCAACACAGCTGAGGGACTTCCAAATGCTGGAATGAACAGTGGCTTAGTGTAAGAAGGAAAACACGAACTTGATTTTGGACGCCACGGAGCAGAGATGTTGGAGGGACACCGACTCGGAGATGGGTGTGGGCCCTTAGGGTTGCTTTCATCCAGCAAACATTTCCTGAGCACTTTTGCTACAGGAGATCCTAAGTCAGGCACTGAGGAATGAAGACTCGACCAAATACGTGAAGTCCTCCCACCGCAAGGCCAAACGTAGTGACACAGAAAGGCTGGAGCTTGGAGGGGAGAAGAGAAAGCCGTCTGCGCAGCCAAGGGAACAGAGGCGGAGACTCTTTACCTTTCTTTGTCTTACAAGGTCCACACTCAGGGTGAATCTCTTGTAAGGGGAGAGACACCACCTTCGCGAGGCCAGCATTCAGCATGTACTGGTACAGCCGCTTAAACGTCCTTTCGCACAGCCCCTGCCAACACACAATTTAAGAGCTGCCATCAGATACGAGCACGGCGTTTGCGACCACTAAAGTCATGTGAACGAACACAGGCTCAGGACCTGAGTTAACCGATTATCTTGAGCGACGAAACGCTGGAGGGGCTAATGAGGAAAGACTCCAAGCTATGCTGTCAAGGGAACAGAAGAAGGTGTAGATGATTCTATAAATGGATACATAGGGGTGGGAGTGAGGCAGATGGGAGCAGAGCCAGGAGGCTTTTCGCTGTATACTTTTTCAGTGGTTTGGTTTTCTAACCAAGGAAGTGTATCATTAACACACACACACACACACACACACACACACACACACACACACACACACACCTCTCACAGGCAATGGAACAAACAGAAAAAAAGATTCAGGAGAAAGAAAATTGTAGTCTATCAGTGAAGTTTCCACAACGTGAGGATGATCACGTGCGCCCCACCGCTCACAGCTCTGCAAGGCAACGTGCCCATAATGACCCTACGTGTCCCCAACTGCAGGGGTTACTGATGTGCAGCCTCCAGTGCAGGCCATGCTTTTCCATCTGCACGTTTTTGAAAATAACTGATTTACTTGCCAACGTTGGAAAGTGAGAGATTTCATACATATGCAGGTTTGTGTGTATATATATCATATAAACATATATAAACATATATATGTGTGTGTATATATATATGTATATATACGAAGCAGGTTCTAGCTTCTCCTAGAAAAAAAATCCAGCAACAAATCCTAGGACTGGGGTTCCTCAGAGCAGCAGTCAGAGGGAGCCACGACAGGCAGGCCCATGCACGGTGGCCCCATCAGCCTCTGGTACATTGGAGTTGAAGGTCACCAGTTATGTGCTGTCTTCTCCTACAGTAGTTACCAGGAGGGTTACATATTTCTTGAATCCATACCGAGAGCAAAAACATTTTTTACACTCGGCCTGTTTCATTTGTTCATAAATCCATCCTGGCTGCGACGAGCACTGACTTGGCCACCCCTGGAGTCATGAGGCCAGTTCCGGCTGCTGCAGGCCGTGGGCTGAATGACAGGAGGCACGTACCACTAAGAGCCTTTAGTGGAGTCTTACGGGTTTCCTCTTACTCTCTGGGGGAGAGAGAGGGAGCGAAATGTCTGCGGGCTGCCGCCACCACATATGTGATCAACTCTCAGAGCAGCCAGTGCCCCAGCCCTCGGGCAGGAGGACATACGGCTATCAAGGAATTACAGATGACTCACATATGGCTCATCCGAAGCCACCGGCTTGTAAATGGGATCTCTTGTTAATCTAGCTGTGCCCTCGGCATCATGGAAAGACCCTACGGAAGCTCATCCATCAAACCCCAGCCCCTAACATAGGGTCCTACGTCCTGGACGATCCCAAGTGCGGGAGAGGATGATGCAGTCCTGCCCTCCGGGGGGTCTGCCATCAGGGTCTTGCACAATCTGCCCAGCAACAAGGGAAAGAGGCAGTGTGAGCCTCCCCCACTCCCCCCAAAGGACAGCATGCCTATTCATGGCATCAACCTCACGTGTTGGCTAATTATTCACCAAATCCTGCTCCGCTTCCTCTGACCCTGTTTCCGGCTGCCGATGAGACATCACTAAGTCAAAGTCCCAGAAGACCGTCACACTCAGTAAATCCTAACATCAAATTTGTCATGCGCCTCGTCCTCGTGCAAACGTGTTCCTCCTTCTGAACGCCCTACTTTATTCAGACACTCATTCCACAAATACTTACTGAGCGCCTACCATGGGCCAGGCAGCGTCTGCCTGGTGGGGCTTCAGCAGTGAACAAACAGGCACGGTCGCTGGTCCCCGGTCCCTGCTCTCGGGAGCCTGCCCTCCAGCCCCATCGGCTTCAATGAGGAGCCATTACTCAAGCCGGACAGCAAGACTCCTTCCCTTTCACTCACCTCCACGTCCTGGCCTCAGGCGCTCACTCCACCCTGCTAGCTCCTCTCCAAAACATCTCCCCTAGCGGTCATCACCCCCGGCCAGAGTCAACAGCATCCACCTTGCCACTCACACCTCCAATCTCTCTTCCTCTGCCAGGTTCATTTCCTACAAACACTCTTCCCTCCTCGTAACTTCTCCGTCTCTGAATTGCCACCGGCGGTTTACGAGGCCGAAGGCCACAAACCAGCCCCTCAGCCCGGTGCTCTAGACCTTTCTTAGCGTTCCAGCCACATTGTCGCTCCTCCTGCCTGAGCACACTGCCGCCCGGTGACGGCTCGGTCACTGCGCCTCTAACAACCTGCTGGAGCCACCCTCCCGTGCCCGAGTTGCCATTTCTTGTCTGTCTACTTTGGGAACACTTCTTCACAGCCCAGCTCAGCTGCAACTTGCTCTATAAAGCCTCTCCCAGCTCCCTGAAGCTAGCGCGTCCTTGCGAGGCGCCTTCGAGCCTGAGCATGTGTTTGCACGTCTGCCTCTCCAGTGAGACTGCTCCACGACAGTGGGAGACCTGTCATCCTCACTAATTTTTGTCATCGAAGTACAGGACACAGTCCTGACTCAAAGCAGACATTCACTAAAGTATCTGCTGGAGGAATAAGAGAACAGCGCCCTGTGACAGTCCACTCATATCACTTAGACAGTCCGCAGTGCTGACCTGGGACCCGACTAGCCCGGTCTCCGCACGCCCGAGTGACCCAGCAGGGAGGAGGGTTTCAATCACCGATGTCTGCTGGACAAGAAATATGAGGAACAATGTGGGCAGAGGTTTGTTTATTAAATAGGGATTTTCTTCATTTCTACTAGGATCTCTCAAGAGAAAGACGTATTTTTCTTTCATTTTCCACTCTTCATGGAGACTCAGATACCGAAAAATATTTCTTACCACAAACAGCAGTGCACATGTAATGACAAATGACAAGGGCCTGGTGTCTGAGAGGTGGCAGGAAGGAAGGGGCTGGCGGGGGGGGGGGGGGGGAGGAGGGGCGGCTGGCCAGCACACAGCTGGCTCTAGCTGACTGCCATCAGGAGAGACTGCAGGCCCAAGCTTGATGGAGCCTCTGATATGTCAAAGGAAGCAGGGAGCTTAGATTTGTCTGTGAAATCTCAGTTTAAAAAAAAAAAAAATGCCACGTCAAATGTACTTTTAACAACATATAGGCCAAATCTGACCCCCAGGCCTCAGTTCCTAAGCTCTGCCTCAAAGAGACTTGGGCATGGGGGCCTGTGTGGCTCAGTCAGTTAAGCATCTGACTCCTGATTTCTGCTCAGGTCATGATCTCAGTCGGGAGTAGGAGATCGAGCTCTGTGTCGGGCATGGAACCTGCTTAAGATTCTCTCTCCCTCTGCCCTTCCTTGCTCATGTGCTCTCTCTAGCTCTAAATAAATAAATGAACAAATGAGGGGCTCGGGCGTAGAGGAGATCTAGCATAGAGAAGAGGCCCATTTCCCTCTATGACGGAATCAGAGATGAGGGCTCCACTCACCAATGCAGGAGGTGAGGAGCAAGGATTATTGTTTTTTTTAATGTTTATTTATTTTGAGGGACAGGGAGGGGCAGAGAGAGAGGGAGAGAGAATCCCAAGCAGGCTCCAAGCTCAGCATGAAGCCCAACACGGGGCTCGCTCCCACAAACCACGAGATTATGACCCGAGCTGAAATCCACAGTCGGATGTTTAACCTACTGAGCCACCCAGGCGCCCCAACCCTGATATTGATAATCGGATTCCAAATCACGGTCCTTTGTGGGCTAATCACTATGACCCAAACAGGCTGACTTTGAACTTCAGGTTGTAAGTTCTGCTGTCTAACTGGGAGGGCAATTTGTTTCTCTCCCCCGTCTAATGCTGGCTCCGCCGAACACTGTTCGAATCCGCCTGGGGGCCACATGCCCCCTCTGTGCTTTCCTCCTCCCCCCACCTCTACCGCGGGGCCCAGAGACTAGGCCGGTGGGTAAGCACTTCTCTCCCCGTGCCGTCACACTATCATTTCAGTATTAAACCAGTGTGATGGAATTAGAAGTGTGCTCACAGAAGCACCCCTAAGTGCCCAGGTCCACCATTCCACACGGACTTATACCGCAGGGCCTCGAGCACACCCTGGGGAAAATGGGAGCCAGCCTAGGGCAGGAAGGCCTTCGATGAAGGCCTGGGCACTTTTTCCTTCTGCGGAACAAAGGAAGATCCCACTCACTTCAAGGTTAAGGACGGTTAAGTCTGTGAACAGGGCTGATTACAAGCCACCATCAAGGCACACTAAACAAAGATGTCCAGGCTGTGGCACAGTTCAGTCCAGCCCAGAGCACAGGCGGCCCCGGGCACTTACCAGCTCTTCTCTCAGCCTGCCCAGGGTCTCCATCTGGTTACTCCGTGTGCTCAGCACACCCGAGAGCTTCTCCATGAGGATGTCATATTTGCTCCTCCTATGAGAAACACAAAACAGCTTGTCTGGTCAAACCTATTGCTAAAGAGTGCCTCGCAAGCCTTCAGTGACCACATCCCAAACTACAGAACCTTCGTCTTCGGTCTCGGCCACCACCCAGCCCACAACGCGCACTTGGTGGGGCAGAGACCGGCTCTGAGTGGCTCGGTCACATGGCCAAGGGCACCTAGGTAGTGGCCGTGTACAAACTAGACCTTTGGGCTGCAGCCGTAAGGATTCTTCAAAATGCCTTATGTTTTTATAATAGCATCAAGTTTAGGAAGGACCTTAGGTATTTCTATATAAATCGCTTGGTGAAGGAGGGGATTATTTCATAAAGAAGTGAAACAGGTTTTCTAAACTTCAGACTCAAGACACAGACCTAGGTCCTTGCCCACATCCAGCGCTCTGTTCGCTATATCATGATGCCTTTGATTCTGAAGGCTGGCCTCTACTCTGACTTCACTGGCCTGATCAAGCCCAACCCCCAACTCATTTTTATTGTGTAGAATCATAAATGACTGCCTCCAGACTAATGGCCACCAAGGAAGCTATGAAAGAGAGTGGAGGGCTCCCAACCATGTGTGCCTGGGGAGGCTGGGGGCAGGGTGTAGCTGGGAAGGTGACCTTGACTTTAACTGGTCACAAGCTCAGGGTCACGGAGGGCTTATGCATGGGATACAGAGTCTGCACCCACTTCTCCACTTCGACTGCCTCTCAACACATGAAAGGATAAAGGAAGGCACAGATATTTACTGCATGTGAGTTAATACCAAGCACTGAGTCATGGCCATTTTCTAGGAGAAGAAACCGTGGTTCAGAGAGGACAAGCGCCTTTGCCCAAGTAAGGGGCAAAGATTTAAATACAGATCTTGACTTAGTCCACTGTTAATCTCTTCCACCCACAGCTGCCGCCTACACCAGGTAGGAGTCTAGTGATACCTTATTTAACTAGTGGAAAGTAAGACTAAATAAATAAAATGCAAACTGTCGAAGCATGATTCTCTCTCCAGTAGGATTTCTAAAATATAGGTTTGATGACAAATTTGGAATTTTGACAGGAATGCAGTGATATCATTACTCCTGGAAATCCTTAGTCAACAGTCTGCCTACATGTATATCAAGCACTTTCTTTGGGCCCAGGCCTGTGCTAGGCAGCAGACACTGTCGACTTTAAAACTTATACTTAATCCTGAGTGTTCACTCACCTCCCATTTGGAGAGCATGCCTGGCCATTGGTAATGGGCAAGGTCTCTGTCGTTCGGCTAGGGGTGAGTCAAAGTCATTCCCCGTGGTCCAGGGAAAGGAAGGGCCTGCCTACTGCCTCTCAAGGATTCCGTGACATTGCCTGACTCCACTGTGGAGCACTGGTGGCCAGGCGCTCGGGGGCTCCCGCTTACTCAGCCGAGGGCCACCTCTTCCAAGGCCTACTCCAGCTCGATCCTTCCCTACCCTGGTCTCTGGATGTCTCACCAAGGAGGCCATGAGGTGCCGGAGGGCAGGCTGAGGCCTGTCTCAAGCGTGGTGGAACACTGCTTTCCCCCATTCCTATGCCAGGCAGTCACCCCAACAGGGAGCAGGAAGGAGTCAGAGACTCACTCCCAGAAACCCTCATCCTCAGAAGGGAATGTACACATCTCACCACCCTGCTATACTGGCTGGACCAGGACCCGCGGCTAAATAGCAACATCATCCACGGTGATCACTCAGCACAACCTCCACATCTCACCATCTAGGCTGATTATGAGAGTTGCGTGTTGGAAAAACATGCCAGTTTTAAATTGGATACAATTCAATCTCAATTCTGTCACCAAAACAAATCTGATTTGACTGATTTGTTTTTATTTTTATACTCCTCCCCAAATTTCACCAAAATGTTAACAGTCCCTATTGCTGGGCAATGGGGTTATAGGAATTTTTTTTCCTTCTTTTCAATATAATCTCCAAATTTTCTAAATCAGCAAGACTTATTTTCACAATCAAAAATAGATAGTAAATCTCTTTTAAAAAGCTATAGTCTAGGGCACCTGGGTAGCTCAGTCAGTTAAGCGTCTGGCTCTTGACTTTGGTTCAGGTCATGATCTGATGGTTCATGAGTTCAGGCCCCGCGTCGGGCTCCTCACTGAGTGTGGAGTCTGCTTAAGATTCTCTCTCTCTCTCTCTCTCTCTCTCTCTCTCCCCACCCCCTGTCCCTCTCTCCCATTTGTGCTCATGTTCTCTCTCTCAAAATAAATAAAGTTAAAAAAAAAAAAGAAAAAAGGAAAAAAAGCTAGTCATGGGCACCTGGGTGGCTCAGTTGGTTGAGCATCCAACCCTTGATTTTGCCTCAGATGATGGTCCCAGGGTTGTGGGATCGAACCCTACATTGGGCTCCATGCTCAGCGTGGAGCTTGCTTAAGGCTCTCTCCCTTGGGGCACCTGGGTGGCTCAGTCGGTCAAGCGTCCCGACTTTGGTTCAGGTCATGATCTGATGGTTCATAGTTCAAGCCCTGCTTCGGGCTCTGTGCTGACAGCTCAGAACCTGGAACCCGCTTCGGATTCCGTGGCTCCCTCTCCCTCTGCCCCTCCCCCACTCGTGCTCTTTCTATGTCTCTCAAAAAAAAAAATAAATAAATGTTTAAAAAAAAACTTAAAAGATTCTCTCCCTCCCTCTGCCCCTCCCCTGCTTGCGCATGTACGTGTGTGCTCGTCCTGTCTAAAATAAAAGCAAAACATAAATCAATAAAAGTAAAAAGCTACGGTCGTGCTGTGATTTAGCCTCCATGGTTTGTAAAGGCCTAACGCGCAGGGCAGAACGGAGTGCTTTGGCGTGCACACGCTATACCTGTCCACGTGAAACCGATTCAGGAGGAGAAGGATCGAGTGCTGCTGGGCTCCGGTGGGCAATCGGATCACATGTGACTGCATCGTAATGAGCCCGTTTTTGTTCAGAATTTTCCGGTGATAGTGGAGCTTCCCGGCATCAACCCTGGAGGAGAGGAGAAGCGTGGCTCTGTCATTTTTGCTTTGCTGGCTGCTTTCCCCCAACAGCGCAGAGGGCCTCTCACCTGAACGTCAGTGCTAGACACACACTGTAGCACTGGCTAGTCCTACCCAGCCACTCTACGACGACAGTCACTGTGGGACAGCGGCCTTGAAAACAACAGCCATGCCTCAGCCTAAGAGCACAGCCGAGGTCCCCGGCAGAGGCGGACGGGGGGTGGGGGTGGAGGCCCAGGGAAATGGGCACGGGACGGACGGTGGGGTGGGCGACAATGAGGGTTAGTGATGACACCATCAAATACAGGTGCCCAATCCTGTAGTGGCCAATAACTAGGGGGACAATACATCCTGATTTGCCCGGCGGTCCCAATTTATGACCACTGCCTTGGCCTTGCCCTGGGGCCCCACTCTCCATTCTCAAAATGTCTGGTTTAGATACTAAATTATAGGGTCACTCCAGGGTCTCTTCATATACAAAGCCCTGCACTCCCAGTCAGCATAGGTTGCAGACTGCCCCAGTGGCAGGGCTGAGAGGAAAGGGGAAGGAGGTAGGTCAACAGGCTGGGGGGCAGGGCACAATCATCAGGGAGCCCTGTCAAGCGAATCATCCCCTCACTTGAAAGCAGTGCTGTGGAGGTCACGCTGGAGCTCGCCTTGCCACCGGGACCGGCCCAACCGCTCCAAAATGCAGTAGGAGAAGTCAGGGAGCTTCAGGTCGGGGTCACCCTCCAAGCCTATCAAGGCCCTGTACCGCATGTCCTGGGAGGCGACGATGATCAGTCTCTTTCCCCACCTGTGGATCAGAAACGACCACACAGAAGAAATAACTTTAAGTGATCTGAAGAAAATATGAAAAAACAGGGGGTGCCTGGGTGGCTCAGTCAGTTAAGCATCAGACTCTTGGTTTTGGCTCAGGCCGTGATCTCGCGGTTCATGGAATCGAGCCCCACGTCAGGCTCAGTGCAGAGCATGAAGCCTGCTTGGGATTCTTGCTCACCCTGCCCCTCCCCTGCACACTTATTTATAAATAAACTTAAAAAAACAAACAAAACCCTGAACCTTAGAGAATCATCATTTTGTGCTGCTTCTTACAGCTTTACAATGCCCCCCATTAAGGCAGTTTCGGTGTCCCAAATGCAGCATTTGGGGTGAACAGAGCCAACCTTGTGTTCTCCTTATGTGGTGCCCTCCGAGGTCTCGTCAGGACACTCAGACCAAAGCCCAGACTCCCCAGCAGGGCCTGGTACATCCGATGCACCCTCCATGGCCCTGATGGTCCTCAAATGAGCTGCTTCCTCTGCCCGGGCTCCTCCCCGAATCTGTAGGTGACGGATTCCTTCTGATCATTGGGGCTACTGCTTAGACATGACCTCCTCGGGCCTTCCTGAAAGTCTAGCCCCAGCTATCCCCTACCCGGCCATTGCCACATTCTTCATAGCACCCGGCAGTCTTAAAAATGGTCGTATTTTGGGGATGCCTCGGGGGGCTCAGTCAGTTGAGCGTCTGACTTTGGCTCAGGTCATGATCTCATCGTTGGTGAGTTCGAGCTCATCAGACTCTGTGCTGACAGCTCGGAGCCTGGATCCTGCTTCAGATTCTGTGTCACCCTCACTCTCTGCCCCTCCCCCAGTCGTGCTCTGTCTCTCTCTCTCAAAAGTAAATAAACGTAAAAAAAAATTTTTTTTTAAAGGTAATTTTTTTTTTTTTTTTGGCAGACATTCTTGTCCATCTCCTCCCTTCCAATTTAAGTGCCATAAAGGTAGGCACATGGTACTGACTTGTTCACTAGGACACCTTCAGTGCCTAGTATGATTGTAGTGCATAGTAGGGGCTCTGTGAGTATTTGTTAAGTGAGCAAACTAGCCTACCGAACTGGACAGATAAGCTTCAGAGTCAACAATACAGGCACGCCTCAGAGATGTTGTGGGTTCGACTCTAGACCATTGCAAGAAAGCATATATTGTGATAAAGCAAGTATCACAATAAAGGTAGTCAAACAAAGTTTCTGGTTTCCGGTGCATATAAAAGTATGTTTATACTATACTGTAGTGTAGTGTATGAAGTGTGCAATGACATTACGTCCAAAAAAACCAATGTGTGTACCTTAATTAAAAAATACTATTGCTAAGAAACGCTAACCATCATCTGAGCCTTCACCAAATTGTAATCACCGGTCCCAGATCACCGTAACAAATATAGTAACGAAAAAGTTCAAAATATTGAGAAAATTGGGGCGCCTGTGTGGCTCAGTTGGTTAAGCGTCCAACTTCAGCTCAGGTCATGGTCTTTACAATTTGTGAGTTCGAGCCCTGCGCCGGGCTCTGTCCTGACAGCTCAGAGCTTGGAGCCTGTTTCAGATTCTGTGTCTCCCTCTCTCTCTGCCCCTTTCTCGCTTGTATTCTGTCTCTCTTTCAAAGATAAACATTAAAAAAAAAATAAAGAGAAGGAAAGAAAATATATTGAGAAAATGACCGAAATGTGATAGAGAGACACGAAGCGAGCAAGTGCTGTTGGGAAAAATGGTGCCAACAGATTTGCTTGATGCAAGGTTGCCACGAACCTTCAATTTCTAAAAAACGCAGTATCTTGTGAAGTGCAGGACGACGAGGTAGGTCTGTACCGACCTGGCTAATCAGCGGATTTGTAGTCTGTTGAAGACCAGACCCTGGAAGAATCGTCAGCTCCTCCTAGTGACTTGAGGTGTGAAAATAATAAAGAGGCCAAGAATACGTCCTAGCAAGGCATTTCAGACTGAGTGACGTGATGGGAGACAGGCCTTGTGGTTAGATGTCTAAACAACAGAGCTAAGAAGAATTAGATGCTGGCCCAGATTTGAGGGGCTGGTAGTCCGTGAGTTCTTATACAGGGACCCTCAGTGATGCATTCATCTGGGAAAGGGAGCGCTTCCGAGTGGGGGTATCTTGGTGCCAAGAAGTGAGTGAGTGAGGGGTTCTCTGCCAGCACACCCTCGTGGGATCTCTGCTCCAGGGCTTGGACCCCAAGAGTATGTGAATGGAGTGGGCCAATCTGCCCAAGATGTCAGCTTAAATTAGCAGATGAGGCCCAGTGGGTGGAGTCTCAGACTTAAGTGATGGAGACTCGGCAGAGAAACGGATTTCTTCTATCACATCCCTCAGCCTGACGGTCCTCCTTCCTCCTACCCCACACTGGCTGGTTTCACTTCTACCACCAACTGGGCCAAAGATGAAAGAAGAGGTTGTCTTCCTTTTAACCTTACATTGTTTGTGACCTAAAATAAGTCTTCTGTAGAGTCATGGAAGTCGGCAGAATCCATCCTCAGAGAGAATGGTTGCGAACACGCATGAAAGAGACAGTCCACTTCCTGTGTCTGCACATCACAGACTTAGGACTTTGCTCTCTCGTCCAAAACAGGTTCATTAAGTTAAACTGGAAGAGGTCAGCTGGAAAAAGAAAGCTGGAAAACTGGGGAACAGGTTTGCTGCTTTTCACACAGGCTCAGATTTGTTTACTATGCTGTCCTATCATAATCCCGACAGTTCCAATTAGCTGACTAAGGGACTCCTGCTAGGCTTAAAATGCTGAGTGTGGTCACCAGACAGGATGTCAAATACTGATTAAGCACAATGTAAAGTACCAGAGATGCCAAGATAGATAAAAGCGGTATCCACCTTCAAGGAGCTCACAGTCCACTGGAGGAGGAAGTCCAGAAAGTGAGCGATTATGCTACGATCCAACAGCTGTCAGAGAGCACCTAGGAAATGGCATACGTCCAGAGCCCAATTCCATCTAAGCTGTGCGTGTGAACGGAGCACAGTAACTAGGGACCGCTCTCACAGGAGGGGATGTTGAGTGAGCACTAAGCTTGGGGGCGGGGGAGGGGGGGGCGGTGAAGGGCAAGGAAGCAGAACCTGCAAGTTTCTGGAGGCACGAAGCAGTGCGCCTGTCCTGGGGGCAAATGGCCCGGCCGGGAAGCCTGGTGTGGGGTCATAGGCTGGAAAGCAGAAGGAAGGAGAGCCCGAGAGGTCAGTGCGAGTCCACATCCCAAAAGGCCTGGCAGTGCCGTCCAGGGAGTTTGGATGCCATGACACAGGTCAGGGGTTAGAACTTCCAGACCAACAGGAGAGTCAATCAG
This sequence comes from Prionailurus viverrinus, assembly GCF_022837055.1. Classification (NCBI taxonomy): domain Eukaryota; kingdom Metazoa; phylum Chordata; class Mammalia; order Carnivora; family Felidae; genus Prionailurus; species Prionailurus viverrinus. The sequence goes on along the minus strand of NC_062576.1, from coordinate 20,135,446 downwards.
TCAACATGCACTCTCAGGAGCCGATGTGGTGCCAGGCAGAGTCTAGATCCTAGAGATACAGCCATGAACAAACAAGAGTTTCTGCCCTCAAGGTTACAGTCTGGTATGGAAAGAGTGACGTAAATAAACACTGAAGACCATTTTTGGTACTGAAGTGAGTAATGCGATGATGTCTGGGCAACAGGGACATACTTTTTGAGGAACCAAGTCCAAGGCTGAATGAAGAGAAGGGGGTGGGAGATGTGAAGATCGGAAGCAGAATATTTTTAAGTTTATTTATTTGAGAGAGAGAGAGAGAGAGAGAGAGAGAGAGAGACAGAGAGAGGAGTGTGCGTGTGCGTGAGTCGGGGAGCGGCAGAGAAAGAATCCCAAGCAGGCTCCGCGCTGTCAGCTCAGAGTCCGACGAATAGGGGCTCGATCTCACGAACCATGAGATCATGACCTGAGCTGAAATCAAGAGTCAGACGTTTAACCAACCAAGCCCCCCAGGAGTCCTGAAGGCAGAAGACTCTAAGCAAAAGGAACAACATGTGTTGCAGCCCTGAGTAACAGATTAGCCCGGCATGTTCGGGCCAAAGCACAGAGAGGGCTATGGGGGGAGAGCTGAGTGGGCAGAGGGTAGGCATATGGAGCCTGATGGGCCACTCAGCAGGGTGGGCAGCACTAGGTGGGACATGGCTCATGGTTCTGGCCTAAATACCAAGGGAAAATCACAGTCCCAGAGAGAGAGAGCACAAGTCGGGAGGGGCAGAGAGAGAGGGAGACAGAAGACCCAAAGCAGTCTCTGCTGACAGCACAGAGCCCGAGGTGGGGCTCGAACTTACAAACCAGGAGATCATGACCCGAGCTGCCGTCAGAGGCTTGACCAACCAAGCCACCCAGGCTCCCCATGGATCCTGTAATTTTTTTAAGAGGAGGTAGAAATCTAGATTTTAAATATTAGCAATGAAATAAAATTGAAAACAAACAAACCACCATGCTGGCTAAACAAAGCATGTCTGTGGGGGACATGTGGCCAGTCTTGAGATATCTGTCCTGAGTGACCAAGGCACTTTCCACCGCAAGTCCATCTTAGAGAAAAATGTTCCATGCAGTGTGGAAAGTTCCGAAGAGGAGAGACAGTAAGAAGGGAGATAAGAGACTATTGTACTATTTTGAGCCCAAAGGGCATTTGAGAAAACGTCAGAAGGCCAAGTCCACAGGACTCGGTGGCCAGTTGAACGTAGAAAGAGAGAAGGGGCCCAAGTTTGCGTCTTATACAGTAGGCGCGTGGGAATCCTCTGGAGCAGAGGGAAGACACAAAAGGGGCAGGAAATGGAAGAGGAGGCAAGTTTGGGGTGAAGGAGAGTGATGCTCTGACTTCTGGGCGCACTGAGGAAGAGGTTACTGTAACTCCACACACGGCACTTGACAGACGCCTGGGGAGCACTCAGAGCCCTGGGGAGCAGCCCAACATTTAAGGGGTGGAAGGAAGTCGGGGAGTCCATGAGGGAGCTGGTAAGGATCGGCTAGAACAGGAAAATAAAGCAGGAAGCCATGGGACAAAAGCTTTACAAGTCCTTGATGGGGTGGAGGGGGCAAGGAGGTTACGGGCCCTACAGTGTCCACAGGCTCATTACTAGGAATCTTCGGGGATAAGATTTCGGTGAAGTAATGAAGTCAGACATCAGGACCGAGAGGGCAGAGGTGAAGGGGACAAAGAGTGAGAGTGGCTATTTCTTCTGGGAAGCTTGGTCCTACAAACGGCAGAGAGAAAGAGAGATCTATGGTCACAGGGGATCTGAGGTCAAGAGAAGGTCCTGTTGTAAGCTGTGTGAGTCACGTTAGGGCTGAGGAGACAGCACCAGCAGAAAGGCAGAAGTTGGAAATGACGGAGAAGGGGCACCTGGGTGGCTTAGTTGGTTAAGCATCCGACTTCAGCTCACGTCATGACCTAGAGGTTTGTGACTTTGAGCTCCGCATCGGGCTTACTGCTGTCAGCAGTAAGATCCTGTCTCCCTCTCTCTCTGCCCCTCCCTCTCAAAAATAAATAAACATTAAAAAAAAAAAAGAAAGAAAGAAAATGATGGAGAAAGATGAGCTTCCTGAGAGAGGCAGGGAAGAGCAGGAGGTACAGGGAGCTGGGTTGGGGGGCGGGAAGGGGGATGGGCAGAGGAGGAAGAAGAGAAGCAGAGCGAGGCCCTAGACGGGGCCATGGTTTCTGGTCGCCTCTGAGCTGGGGGGTGGGGGTGGGGGGAGGAAGAGATGTGTAACAGCTGCAAGTTGAAGATGGAAGTCAGGAGAGTTCACACGGGCAGCTTCTCCCTGTTCTGTGAAGCGGGGAGGGAGGTGGGAGTGGGGCTAGGCTTAGAAGATGACAGGTGGAATGGACCACTCTGGGAAACCGGGGGTCCGGCCGGAGACTCAGGAAAGGACCGCTGGGCAGCAGGGGGCCCAGTCCCTACGAGAGAGTGATCCAGGGGACATCTGGGTGGCTCAGGTGGTTAAGTGGCTGACTTCAGCTCAGGTCCCGATCTCATGGCTTGTGAGTTCGAGCCCCACTCTAAAGCGCAGAGCCCACTTTAGAGCCTCTGTTCCCCCCTCCCCTTTCCCTCCCCGAGACTGCCGCTTGTGCTCTCTCTCAAAAATAAATAACACATTAAAAAAAAAAAAAAGAGTGATCCAAATGATAGCCTCCTGCCCTGCCCAACCGTGCCAGGACTGTGGATACAAGGGAAAGAGAAAGGCAGGTCCCTGAGCAAAATGAGCCGAGTGAAGAAGGCAGAGGCTTCGTAAAGGGCTGGCGAGACTCAGCGCTCTGACTGTGCACCCGACTTCAAAGCAGGAGGATTCCCATGAGTTTCTGATGGTGCAAATCAGTTACCTGCCAAAGGCCTCCACCATCATACAGCGGGGCTGTAAAGACTTGGTCCTGATGTCATTGGTTATGTTTTTCCTCTCCTTAAAGTACCGGCAAGAGCCCTGGATGCCATCTTTATTCTCTAAAATCATATGAATGGGGTAGACGTCCTCCAAAGCGACTGGATCCCTCCGGGACTCCAAAATTCCGGTTTCCAAGTCAATCTCTTCGTATCTACAAGAGGGAAGGCACAAATACCAAACCACAAATCAGCTCCGGAAACAGTACATACTGGGCCACATTCTTCTGACAACCTCCTGCTGAGACCAGAGAGAGAGAGAGAATGTGCTCACTCAAGTCTTCCCGCTTTGCAAATGCAGATTAGAGCAGCATTCCTGCCTTTTTAACGCAAAGAACACAGACCTTCCCAGGGTCCCCCAAATCCACCCTAAGAAGCTGAATGCTGGAACCAGAACCGTCCTACTGGCCCAAGTCGTGGTCTTTTGGTTTCCCTTCAAATCTGGTGCCTGTACGTTAACAATTTTTCACCTTGGGATCCTACGTCCTGTCTTTTCCCTCCAAACACTGACCCTGTATCTTCGCTTGTCTACCAAACACCTCAAATTCAAGGAGATCAAAGGCAAAGTTATAACTGCCTCTCCCCAGCCCCAATAAAGTCCCTCCTTTCCACTCTCTCCCAGTTGTGTCGTATCAATGTCATGGAGACATCTTTGGCTTGGGTTTCTTCCTTTATCCAGTCAGCCAACTTTGTTAAGCTTTCCTTACAAACCTCGCTCACATCCTGCTCTAGTCCAGTTGAGGCTAAATCCCACTTCCGCTTATTGGCCCTTCCCTCCTTTGCCTTCTGTGTGATCTCTCCACTGCGTAACCCTCCAAACCCCAATCACATCTGCCAGGACACCGCTCTGAACTGCTACCCTCCATTTCTCCAGCCGCACCTTCCCAGGCTTCTTGGAAGGTTCCTAGTCCTTCATCCAGCCCTTCCACGTAGGTGCACCTCAGGGCCATGTCTTAGGCCTCCAGGGAGAATCCTGGCCTACAACTTAAACATCCAACCATACGGGATGACTCCACATGTCCAGGTCCATCCCTCTCTCTGGCCTGCTCCCCCCTCCCCCGCCCCGCATGAAGCCACACGTTTACTAAACAGAATCTCCACAAGGGTGACCCAAAGGAACTTCAAAGTCCATGTGTCTCAAAGTACGTTCAACATCTTCCCCACCTCCCCCAAGACTCAACCACTGTGCTGCCCTTCTGTGTTCCCTACCAACAGGGCAGGGCATCAGTATTCACTCAGGTACCCAAATGTCAGGAACCAGAGGAATCATCCCTGATTCCCACCTCTCCTTATACCCCACATCCAGTCACCCAATCCTCTTTATTCTGGTTTCACAGGTTTTCATCCCACCTGCTTCTCTTATTTTCACCTGCACCCTGGTAAGCAAAACCACGATTGGTTGTTTGTGGCTGGATTACTAAAATCTCTCAACTTCACACTTTGCCCCTAGTCTGACTCGCCTTTCAGTGGCTTCTAACTACCCTTTCGATAAAGGATAAGCTATTTAAGTGGATTAAAAGACCACCCAATTCCCTCTCCAGTCCAACTGAGCGAAGGGCAGAGTGGGTTTTGTACCCCAGACTTCGTGGATTCAAATTGGGGGTTCTGGTCTTGCTAGCAGATGATCTTAAGTCACTTAAATGCTCTGTGCCTCAATTTTCTCTTCTAAGGCTTTTGTAAAAATTAAATAACTCACTCTATGTCAGGATCTGAGAACAGTCCCGGCTCACAACAAGCATACATCTAAGTGCCAAACATTATTCCTCATTCCCCACCTCCAATCCTACACTTCAACCAAACTTAACATATTTCTCCTCCTGCAGGCTTCACATGTGCTGTTTCCTGTCCAGAATACTCTGCCAAGTGCCCACCTAAATCCAATCTTTAAGTCCTGTTTTGGACAGTATTACCTCTGGGAACTTCTCACAATATGCCTTTAGAGCACAGACTCTACAGACGGATGGCCTGGGTTCAAATCAACACGTGGGTCACTTATAATCTTTGTAACCGTTGAACAGGTTACTTAAAGGCTCAGTTTCCTCCTCTGCAGAATGGGGAAGATAACAGTACCTACTGCTGAGGATCAAGTGAGTTCAGTCCCCTGAAGCTCCCAGAACAGGATCTTAGGGTATAGTACTAGGCCAAAAATAAGCACTCCATAAATGCTAGCCATTATTATTATTATTATTATTATTATTATTATTATTATTATTAAGGTTGCTGTTATGCAGATGTCTAACTGACTTAGGCTCTCCAGTCAAGCACTGAATGAATGCCCCAGAAAGGGTGGTTGAACTCATCGGTCTCCAGCCTTGATCTGAACTCACCTCCTAACCACTACGGAAGAAGAGTACTCTTTGAAACTTGAAGAATATCCCGCCGGTCCTGCTCACCACCACCCAACACCCACACGGACATAATGGGACATCATGAGATAACCCTCAACTCCATCGAACGCCCGGGCTCTACCAGGCCCGAGGAACCCCCAGTCAGCCTTACACCCAGGCCTCCCCCCCCCCCGCCCCCAGCCCCACGACTCACGGTCCTCCCCGGGCTCCACTCCTATCTCCCACCCCCTCCCGTCAGAACCTGGGCCCCTCCCAGAGCCATCGGACCCCGGGCTCCGCGCTCGCCCTCTCGCCCGCCCGCCGCAGGACCAGGCCGCTGACCGGTCCTGGAGCTGGAGGTCGGGTCGCTCTCGAGGCTCTTCATAGAAGCTGATGCCTGGGTGCGTGGCAAGGGCCCGCCACAGGAACTCCTGCGTGTAGGGCTCCAAAGGCAGGGGGAAGGGCGGCACTCGCGTCTCCAGACGGCTCCACAGCGCAGGCAGACACAGGCCATCAAGCCCCTCGAGGGCCACCTCGTCCAACAACGACTCAAGCGCGTCCATTGCTACTTCGGTGGGCAGCTCCCCCGGCGCCTGCGCACCAGGACACTAAAGGCCCTCCAGCGCGCCTGCGCACAACCTTCGGCAGCCCTGAGAGGCGGGATGGACTTAGAGATCCGAGGAGGAGTTCCAGAGCGCCGATGCGACGTCACTCCCTTTGGGGGCGGGCTCAGTCCCTGGATCTCCACCGCCATTGGTCCGGAACCCCGCAGTAACCAGGGGAACTGCAAACAGTGTAGGGGCCGCTTCCGGTTCGAGCACCCGGAACCGCCGCCTCTAGGGATGGACGGTGAGTGTCCGTGGGCCCCTCCGGGCGGTCGGGCAGTTATTCTTTCACCTCTCCTGAGGCTTCCTCGGACAGAATCCTAGGCCGGAGAGCCCTGGACCACCACTTCCTGACCCATGGTGGCCTCCGGTCTGAGGGAAAGGGAGCCTTAGTGATCCGGGATGGCCAGAAGAGGCTGGGGGGAGTGGTCAGTGGTCTGGCCAAGGTGCAGAGCTGTGGTCGTGTAGGAACCCGGTACAGGCTGGGGGCTCAGAAGAGGTTTAGAGTGGAAAGGAGAAGTGGAAGTCCGAGGGCGAGGGGGTCCTGTGTGTCTTCCTCGGATGTGGAACTGTGCAATCTGGGAGTTGGTACGGGAGTAAGCGTCACCCTGGGGAGTGCGGTCGTCAGCTAGTGGGAGAAGGGAGTTGGTAAGGTGGGTGGGGGAATTCTAGGGCATACTCTCTTTATGAGCTCTGGTGAGAATAATTAGTACCGTCCAGTGCCAGGGACTCTGTAAGCTCTCTCAAGCAACACCTCGTTAAGCTTCAGAACAGCCCTTTGAGGTCAGTAGTGTTCTCCTGTTTTGCAAATGAAGCAACTGGGGCTCAAAGAAGTTAACTTGCCCCTAACCAAACAGCCCACAAGTGGCAGGGTGGGTAAGAAAGCCAGACACTCTGCCTTTGGAAACCAAATTACGGAGTTTGAGATTTGAAGCGGGTTTCAGAGGCCCTTCATTCCAGAAGTTGCAAATGCAGATATCTGTAGGGACAAGTCTGGCGGGCTGGATTGGGCTGCGACTGAAAATCAATTCGCCTTTTGAAAGGAAAGCGTCTCACTCGGCTCCAACCTATTATTTTCCTGGGGCACTTCTCTAAATACCGGGACAGCCAATCAGTCTGAAGGCCAGATGGAGCCTGTGGGCCACTGTCTAGAGGTCCCTGATTAGAATCATAGAATCGACCATGGGAAGCAATCTAAAAATAGGCTACTCGGATCTCATTTTGAAGATAGGAGGACTAACGTTTAGACAGACTGTTAGGGTCTATGCTAGAATCCAGATCAATTTTCTCATTTCACCACTAACAGGGATTTGTTCCTTTGTGATAGCCACTTAATGCAGTGTGGGATTTTTTTTTTTCTAATTGAATAGTCTGATGTGTGCTTAAAAGACGCTTTGCCCTTTGTACTTCAGAGGTACTGTAAAATGTCATTTGCAGTTTGCCTCGTGGGAAGATCAATGCAATGTTTCTACAGAACAACAGTTATCAAATTTTTTTGGTCTCAGGACTCCTTTATGCTCTTACCTCAGAAGAGCGTTGTTTATGTAGATCTGTGAAATTTACCATATCAGAAATTAAAGCTGAGAAAATCTTAAAACATTCATTTATCAACTTATTTTAAAAATAACAATGAACCCATTACTTCTGAATATAAATAATAATTTTAATGAGACATAGCTTTGCGCCCCCGCCCCCAAAAGTAGTAGGAAGAGTAGTAGTGGCATTATTTTACATTTTCTTAAATCTCTTCAATGTCTGGCTTGATAGAAAATAGCTAGACTCTCATTTCGGCTCTGGCAACCCAACATGTGTTTTCTGGCTGATGTATATGAGCAAAGTCTGGCCTCACACAGACATATAGTTGGAGCAGGGACTATTTTAATTGCCTTTTCAAATACCATTCTTTTTTGATCCAAGACTTAGCAAGTGGTCATTCTTGAAGGTTATGTACAGTGTGGCATCTGAAACCATATTGGTGAACTTTTATACTCTATTGTATTAAAATCCATTGGTTTATCACGCCCTTTGGGTGGATATTTTACCCATGCATGATTTTGTTACATTAAATGTTTGTCATTTAGGAAATGTTGATTTACCGAGTTATACAAATCTTCCAAATGTTGACATTTTAAAAATTCCATTATTAATATCAAATAGAATGTCATTATGATATCCAAAAAAATCACATTTGTTAATATAACTACCATGTAAGCTGTTAAACTCAAGGTAGTAAGAAACAAGTTTTCATTTGGGCAACAAACACTGTCAGTTGGGTATTTGGGACAGACTCATTTTTTTTTATATATATATTTGAGAAAAGTTTGAATAATGATAGTTTGTTGTTCATTTAAGTGCAAATGGCATTCAGTATCATACGTGGCTAGTTCAGCTGGTAACTCAAACAAGCACATGAGTGTTTTCTGGGATCAACTGTTGTACTTTGGCACATAGCAGAAGTGCTCGATGTGTACTTCCCATTTTGTCACACACAGTATTAAAAAGTGTACTCAAGGAATGAAATTTAATAATATTAATTTCTACTATTTTATAAGGATATTCTTAGGTGAAAATGATTTTTGTTTTGTTTTGTTTTATCGTGAGTATGTGGTAGTAAAGAATATAATGACTAATAACACAGTTTGGTGCTGCTGCCTTGTAGAGATTCAGGCCACAAGCAGTTTTACCTACCGCTGCTTTCACATCATCAGTGCAGATATTGACTGATGTAAATAAAAAAAAGTTTTAGAATTATGATGAGAATAGTTTTGTCTTTGTGGATCTCTTTTCCTCCTCGGGTCTGTGGAAGATAGTTTGAGAACTATTGCTGTAGGCCATTTTCAAGAAGTCTACGTTGTTACCATGTCAGCACTCCTAGAACATTATCATGGCCTAATAGAGGAACCTGTTAATTTTCAGACTGGTCACAAACAAGAAAAGCTTGTTCTCTTTTAAGAAAGCATTTGCCCTAAGATTAGATTTAGCATTCAAAGGATCCCTTTTTCCATTACTATTTTTAAAACTTAGATTTACACAACAATTTTGTACGCACATACCTGTTGGGTAAAGTGAAGCATACCGTGATGAATTGTGATTCTAGCCAACTAGGTAGGCCTTATCAAAAGGATGTTTACTTCCTAAACTTACAAAAGCTTAAGTATCTACCAAGTATCCCCAAACTGGATTGTAGTTTGGTTAATTCTGCATGTCCAAATCACCATGGTTTTTCACAACATTTTTCCTGACCCATTGGTTTTGACTTTGGGCAGGTTTTATCTGGCTCTGCAATACATCATAATGTAATACTGATATATTTCGGGGGCCGTGTATCTGTGGATTCACATCTTGATGGGTATTCTTACCCCCTCTGAGCTTCAGTTTTCCTGTCAATAAAGTCAAGCTGATGAGAAGGCTTACTTTGTTTTGTTTGCTAGCCCAATGGTGAATTGAACAAGACTACGCATGAACGCACTTAACACCAAGTCTGGCATATAAAAAGTGCTCCTCATGGTAGCTAATGCTGTCATTAGCTGCAAATGGGCAGACTTCAGCTGGCGGAAGAGGGAGGAAGGAATCTGATGAAGCTCTCTGGCAAATAATAATCTTTGTAATTAGCTCACTGTTTATTTAAAAGAAAAGCTGACGTGCTACATTTTGTATTTACCTGAAAGTAAACTGGCAATGTGTGAGTCTTCTGCCCCAGATATATATTAAATTTTTTGATGTTTATTTATTTTCAAGAGACAGAGAGAGACAGAGCGTGAGCGGGGGTCGGGGGGTGGGGGAGGGCGGGCAGAGAGAGAGGGAGACACAGAATCTGAAGCAGGCTCCAGGCTCTGAGCTGCCAGCACACAGCCCGACGCGGGGCTCGAACTCACGAACTGTGAGATCATGATCTGAGCCGAAATCCGACACTCAACAGACAGAGCCACCCAGGCGCCCCCAGTCTTTTGCCCCTGAAGGGTTCATCTTTATGTTAAAGTCACATTTCCCCCAGCGCTTTTAAAATATGGCTTAGGAAAAAAAAATTTCTACTCAGTTTTCAAGGAACATAATAATTAGACAAAAGTTCAGCACATCAACATAATTAGAAAGGATTTTAAAGCTGTTCATTTGCTTTTGCTCTCCCTAGAGCAAATATTCAACATTTCCCCTGCTTATACTGTTCATTTGCTTAGTACACTTTCTCATAGAATTAATAACGCCAAGATGAAATTTAGCCTAGTTTGTCTAAATAAGCCCCAACTGCCAAACGGGCGACGAGTGAACTAGTAAGGTTTTGTTGGAAGTATGCTATCCACGTGTCTGGTCTGTTTCATTCTGGTGTGGTATTCACCTGGGCTCCTGGTGATTTGTCTGTTTCCCTTGCTACGTAAAATAAGCCAAGCCAAAAATGATATGAAATAAAATAAAGCAAGCATTCAGCGGGCAAAATAAACACGTGGTCCATGTAATCTCTTTGTCTGTTCTGTCTTCGTTCCTTCTTTGCGCCCATCCTTGAGTCGGGTTCATTTCTCCCCCCTCCCTATTTCACAGTATTCATCCCCAGCTGTGATTTTAACCTACAGGAACTTGGCACAGCACGGTTTGCTTATTCTTCCTTAGGGCATTCATTTAGTAACTCCACATTCCAGTTCCTTCTGGGCACCAGAATCCAGAGATCTCAAGATGATTGAGACTGGATCCAGGTGAAGGGGAGTTCATTGTATTACTCTTAAAACTTCCACGGGGCGCCTGGGTGGCGCAGTCGGTTAGGCGTCCGACTTCAGCCAGGTCACGATCTCGCGGTCCGGGAGTTCGAGCCCCGCGTCGGGCTCTGGGCTGACGGCTCAGAGCCTGGAGCCTGTTTCCGATTCTGTGTCTCCCTCTCTCTCTGCCCCTCCCCCGTTCATGCTCTGTCTCTCTCTGTCCCAAAAATAAATAAACGTTGAAAAAAAAATTAAAAAAAACAAACAAACTTCCTGTAAAGTTCTTTTTTTCAACATATTAGTTCCAACATTTTTCATCTTAAAAAAAAAAGAAAGATGTAGCAAATTTGAAAATGAATTCTTTATGTCAGAGGTTACACACTGGGGGCCTCCGAACGAATGAGCCCACAATCCTGTTTACTTGGCCCATAATGTTTTGTTTTTTCAATTTTTGAATGAGTTGTCAACATTGGAAGATTGGGAGATTTCTCATAAATATCTGATTGTGGGATTTTCTTTGAAAATCAATGAAGTCTCTCGGCACCGAATCAGAATTCTGTAGGCAACAACCTCCTCACAGCTAGAGCTAACGGAGACCACCCTTTTAGAAAGGAGGTGCCCTTTCCACTTTGTCACAGCACCTACCTGACTGGCCACCTACCTGAACTCCATTGCCTGCGTTCCCTGCCTGGGCCCCATAGGCATCTGAAGCAACAATTCTACTCTCATATTAACTTGGGCAATGTTGGAATCCTTATGAATTATTCCTGTGGGGCATACTGTGCTGTATATGCTTGTTCACTTAGTTTCAATCTGAAAAAAAGGGGGGGGATATATTCCCTGCCCTTAAGAACTTCATGGTCTGGGGTGGCTCAGTCGGTTGAGCGTCCAACTCTTGGTTTCAGCTCAGGGCATGATCTCAACAGCTCGTGAGTTCGAGCCCCTCGTAGGGCTCTGGGCTGATGGTGCAGAGCCTGCTTGGGATCCTTTCTCCCTCTCTCTGCCCCTCCCCCACTCACTCTGTCTCTGTCTCTCTCAAAATAAATAAATAAACTAACAAACAAAAAAAAAAAGAAAGAAAAGAACTTCATAGTTTGGTGAGAAAGCCAGTCATAAACAGATAATTAGAATCCAACCTGGGAGTTCCTGGAAGATGACATTCGTGAAGGTCTTCCCCTTTCTCAAAGGAATCTGCCTCACTGCCGGCTTTTGCAAATAAAGTTTTATTGGAACATAGCTAAGCCCCCTCTGCATATAAATGCACCCAGTCTGTGGCTGTTTCCGTGCTCTGTTGGCAAAGCTGATTTGTTGTGACAGAGACCGTATGGCCCACAAAGCCGGAAGTATTTACTATCTGGTCCTTCACTGGAAAGGTTTGCTGACTCCTTCCATGGGGGATCCATTCGATTTGACGCTTGAGACAGCTCCATATGCTACGCACTGTAATTGGGCCCATTTGCACCCACGTGGCCAGCAGGTAGCAGAACCAGGACTCCGCCAAATAAAGCGCACACTCTAGAATTTATGTATGTCTAGAGTATGTCATCAAAGACCTGTTTCAAACTTGTCCCTGCCAGGGTGTCGCCAGGTTGTCACATCTAGGGGATGAGTCTGTGGGCGAGGCTCCCTCTTAGGCTGGTGGAAGAACAAACAGTTTAAAAGGCACTGCCCTGGGGACGCCTGGGTGGCTCAGTCGGTTAAGTGGCCGACTTCCGCCCAGGTCACCATCTCATGGTTCATGGGTTCGGACCCTACATCGGGCTCTGTGTTGACAGTTCAGAGCCTGGAGCCTGCTTTAGAGTCTTTGTCTCCCTCTCTTTCTCTGTCCCTCCCCTGCCCATGCTCTCTCTCTCTCTCTCTCTCTCTCTCTCTCTCAAAAGCAAATTAAAAAAAAAAAAAAGGTACTGCCCTTGACCCTTGCTCTTGGCTCCCTCAGGATCTGACTCTGTGGCTGCTCCTCTGTTTGCACATAAGAGAGGGCTTACAAGGAGCAGTGTGGTTGCTTGGAAGCTGGAGCTTGGTGCTGTTTACAGATCACTTTATATAAGAGTGAGGAAGTATCAGTTGCCCTCAATAGCACTGGACTGACTGCTGATGCCCCGTGGGATTTGAACGGCTTGACCCTTGTAGCTTTAAATCAGACACAGCACCTTAAATCAGAGAATTTCCCTGGGGAAACAGTGTCTTTCCCTTCCCCTGTCCCTTGGTTGGTCTGCTGGTCTCTAACCTCATATTTAGATACCCACCTACCCACCCACCCTCCTGCCCAGAGGTATTATACTGGGCTGAACTGGGTCCGTTGATGTGTTTTCCCATATTTAAAAATAGTGATTTCCCATAAAAACCGGGGCTATTTAGTCTCTTGATAGAAGGGTGCCTTGGCCCTGCTGGGCCTGCATTCCCACACAGCCCTGGTCCCCAGCACTGAACATTGGTCACCCCTTGGTCTTGGACATGTGATGGCAGTTTGACCTCTTCTGGCTGGTAGCACCTGTCATCAAGTGCTCTTTTCTTGCATTGAGAATATTCGCCTGAGCCTGTGGGCACCTGAAAATTAACCCCTGCCCAAGCCACCTCGGAAAGCTGGCTGTTTCTTGCATATGCTATATTCTTTTCCACCTCCCTGCCTTCCCCTTGCCGTGTTCCCTGCCAGCTGTCTCCTTCTTTCAAGTCACCTCCACGCTGTAGATGATGGTGACCGACATCACCTGCTGAATTAATCCTCCCACATGACGGGATCCCACAGCCCTCATGTCCCATGCTATATTACAGGTGTTGGGCTCCGAGCCTTTTCTCCTCTTTGGGGATAGAGACCCACTCCTGTTCCTTTATACGCCCAACACTTGGCCCAAAGAGTGGCACAGGGAGATGTACATGAGTGTTTGCTGGGCTGACGTCATAATCAGGGAAGAGATGAACTGATTTGTCCCTTAGCGAATTGGTAGCTGGTCTCCATAAAGCAGGCAGGGAAAAAGTCCTTGCAGCTCAATCTTCCTCTTTCCCCCAGACGTTGCCCTTTGGAGTAGTTCAACCCAGTCCTAATAATATGTCCTGACCTGGCTACCTTAACTGTACCCCTGGCCTCTGTTAGTCTGTACTCCCTCTATTTTTCAGCTAGCATTCTTCCCCCATTTTCTGCCCCAGTGAGTCACCATCACCCCTATCTCCTGCCTCATTTCTAACTCTGATGCTGCCTTGACCCCCCGTAGCTGATGGATTCTCTGGAGACTTAACATGTCATTGGAGGGTTATAGGCAAATGCAGCACCAGGCAGGAAGGTGGGGCATCACAGATGACTGGTCACCAACCACAAAAGCCCTGCAGGGACCACCACACTCTTATAAACTCTGAGTGACCTTGCAATGCGATGTGTGTGTGTGTGTGTGTGTGTGTGTGTGCACGCACGCACACACTCTCTCAAGAATCCCAAACTATTTATGTACCTTTTTATGAACCTACCTAAAATCACAGACAGTTAGATCCAGGAGGGACTTAACAGATCTAGTCCAGGGAATCTGATAGATTTCCAAACTCTGAGGATCCCGTGCAGGAATACAGGTTTAGAAGCCTGCAGGGTCCAGGCAGGTAATGTAAATGACCACAGTGACTGGGGTTTATTTCATTATGCTGCTTGATGTCAGATTCTTTCAACACCTACGTACACTTTGCATACTTGGGACTATTCCTCCATGTCATAAAGGACTCGATTGTCTACTAATTCCTTGAAGCATGTAGCCTCTTCCATACCTCCATCATCTGTAGAAAAGAGATAATAATTGTTCCATCTCCTGGGGTTATTGTGAAAATTAAATGCGTTCATGGATGCAAAGCCCTTAGATCAGGACCTGGCATATGATAAGTATAAATGTGCTAGCTGCAATTAGGGTGATGATGGTAATGATTCTCACTTTTGCTAGAGGTGTGGACACACAGACCTTCACTTTCATCTTTACTGTAGGGAGAAGCCTGTCAGACCAAAGTGGCAGCGAGACAGAGAGCTAGGGGGCCAGGAACCAGAGGATACCAGCCATCTGCCGGCTCCTGACAACTGTTGCCAGGCAGGAAGGCAAGCCTGGTGTTGCCAGATCTTCTAGTTTTTCAAAAACAATCCAGAACTCAGGATTTCTTTTTTTTTTTTTTCCCCCAGAACTCAGGATTTTAAAATGTGAAATCTCCCAAGCTGTTGGCTGCAAAAAAAAAATTTTTTTTAAAAACATTATGGAGACCAAACAAATGTCTGTGGCCTGGATTCAGCCAGTTGAGTAACTTCCGATCTGGTCTGATTGCTGTCATTTATCAGATGTGGAGGCCGAGGCCTGGGGAGTTAAGGTGGCCACTTGCGGGAGAACCAGCCTGGATCCGTTTCTGTACCCGCCCCGCCGCCATTGCAAAGCCTCCCTCCTGATGAGCCTTTGTGGTGGGAAGTCGTGCCTCTTGCATGATTTGAGGTGGAGATTTTATTTTAAGCCCGCAGAAGGCAACTCTGAAAAAACCAGGGCAGAGGATTGGACTCGCTCTCCTGCTCTCCCTGTTCAAGTTAGAGGTGCTCACTCTGTGAGCCTTCCTCATCTTGGAGAGGAGAGGAAGGAGCAGAGTGCGGAGACTGACCAAGGGGGTTCTGGTCCTGAGGCCACATGACCTTGGGAGATTAGGTACTTCATCTCTCAGTGCCTGGACTCTTAAATCATAAAATAGAGATTAATAGGAGGACTACGTCAAAAGGCTGCCGTGAGAATCATATGAATTCATCTATTTAAAGCCCTTAAGGGGCGCCTGGGTGGCTCAGTCAGTTGAGCATCTGACCGTTTTGATTTTGGCCCAGGTCATGATCCCACGGTCCTGAGATCGAGCCCCGCCTCGGGCTCTGCACTGAGTGTGAAGCCTGCTTAAGATTCTCTCTCTCTCCCTCTCTCTCCCTCTCTCTCTCTCTCTCTCCCCCCACTCTGTCCCTCTCCCCCACCCCTGCACTCTCTCTCTCTCACTCTTTCTCTAAAATAAAAAAAATTAAAAAAGACTTTTAAAAGTTTACTTTAAAAAGTAAATTAAAAAATAAAGCCCTTGGGGTGCCTGGGTGGCGCAGTCGGTTGAGCGTCCGACTTCAGCCAGGTCACGATCTTGCGGTCTGTGAGTTTGAGCCCCGCGTCAGGCTCTGGGCTGATGGCTCAGAGCCTGGAGCCTGTTTCCGATTCTGTGTCTCCCTCTCTCTCTGCCCCTCCCCCATTCATGCTCTGTCTCTCTCTGTCCCAAAAATAAATAAATGTTGAAAAAAAAAAATAATAAAGCCCTTAACAGAGCCCCTGGGTGGCTCAGTCAGTTAAGCATCCAACTTCAGCTCAGGTCATGATCTCGGTTGGTGAGTTCGAGCCCTGCATGCAGCTTTCTGCTGCACAGAGCCCATTTCAGATCCTCTGCCCCCCTCTCTCTGCCCCTTCCCCACTCTCTCTCTCTCTCTCTCTCAAAAATAAATAAACATAAATAAAGCTCTTAAAATGGTACCCAGTACTTAATAGGTTCTCAGTAAAAATTAGCTGTCAGAGGCAGGAATGTATCTTTTTCTTTAGGATTCTGGGGGATCTCATGCATCATTTCTTACGGTTTCCGGGGCTGTTTTGCCGATCATTGGGGTGGGGGGTGTGGAACGCAAATACTGAGAAGACACTTTAATTTGTATGTGTACGCACGTGCTCACATAGATTCACAAACGCCGTGTCCCCACTTGTGTTCGGCCAGGAGCTGGGATGGAAGGATGGGGCTGGGCTGGCGGGTGTAGTTGGAATGCGTTTGGGAACTTGTGTGATGGATACAGAGGCCGACCAAAGTGCATTTTAGCCTGGGAAGCATGTTGTCACATAAGCCACTGATCAGATTACAGAAGTGTGGCACTTTCTTATCTTTACCGTTTCAAATGAAAAAAAAATCAATATTTTCCAATTATCTCCAGTGGTGTATTAAACCCACTTCGTCATATTTCATTTCACCATCTGAGAAAAAGGAGGGGGGGAAGGATCAGGAAAATACACTGTGAGAGAAGATGAAGTCTTTACAGCTTCTCGTACACTTACCTCTTGTCCTCCCAGCATTTATCCATTCAAAAAATTTGGCCGTTCATTCGTTCATTCATTCACAGACTCCAGGGATGTCTACTGATGTCTCTTCTGATGAGGGAGCATAAGGCAAGCCGAAGGCCAAGCACAAGCTAGCATACCTCCCATCCCCCACCCCAGGTGGGATCCGTATATTCCTCGTGGACTCCTGGCTGCCCAAGAACAAAGGAAAGGACGGAAAACAAACGGTTAACGGATAGAGATCGCAGTCCTGCAGGCCACGAGTCTCCATCCATTTGCAAATACCTTAGTAAATGACAAGAAAAAGGCAATCTTATCAATAGCCTCATCTCCAGAAACCTGTAGGCTTGTTTCCTGGAGCCCCAACATCACCCTCCCCTCCATAGTGATGTGGGGAACAAAGGCAAGAGGGAAATGGCAGGTAAAATTAAATTTCCTTATAACCTGCAGCCAGGTGACAAACACTTGAGGTCCAGGAACTCCCTACAGTCTTAATGTTAATGCTTTGCTAGAGGGAAAAACAACCTTAGCTTGACAAGAGCTAGGCCTCCGGTGACCTGTGAGGCTTTAGCATACGGGAAAATCCCTTTTAAGAAACTTCCTCTTGACTTTACCTCCTCCAACTCCATAGTGTATAATAGTACTCTTCACAACCCCAGTGCAGCTCTTTCTGCCCATGGGCCCTGTCCCCGTGCTTTAAGAAGTCTGCTTTTTGCCCCAAAGACATCTCAAGAATTCTTTCTTGGCCATCAGCTCCGGATCCCCACCCCCACTCCCAACCCCATCACCTACTGTGTGCAGGGCACTGCTCTAATCGTTTCATTTGTACTGTCTTAACACTGACAATAGACCGAAATGGAATTACGGTATCGGGGTTTCCAAACAGGTAATGAGAAGCAGCTGAGCCAGACAGGCTGACCCAGAGCCTACCTTCTCTGCTACCGCACGGCATTGTCCCCAGGCTCTCATCTAATTATGAAGGCAGCCAAAGAATGCACGGCTAAGCATTTTTAGAAGTGCACAAGAAAATGTGCATAACAGTGTGCAGGTTATAAATAACCATTTCTAGCTGCCAGCTGCTGTTTGGGTTTGGAGAGGAAAAGAGGATCTTAGCATGACTTGTTTATCTCAGGTAATTTGGCAGTAAACTGGGTCCCGGGAATTTGAGTTACACAGAAAATGCAAAGGAAGAGTGACAGGGATATTGTTTCGGGCTTTCAGGAGACAGAATGTAACTTCAAGTCCCAGAACCAGCCTGGAGGCAGCACATGGGGAATTTGAAAGAATTTGAAAGTGTGTCGCAGAGCCCACGTTTACCTGTCTTCCAAACAGTCACGCTTTTTGTCTAACAGATTTCTGTTGCTATGATGAAATTTCCTTAAAGAGCTCTCCCCCTCGCCCCCCTCCCCCCTGCCATGGTTCCGCGGCATCGAGGTAAATAATGGAAAATTTTCTAGTCTTCTGCCTAGTTACCTATTAGGCTAGAAACTAGAAGCCTGTTTTGTTGCATCTGTACAGAGCTTTACATTTTTTTTTTTTTTGTAATTGTCAATATTTAAAAATTAGAAGCCGTCTTCTAAGACTGGACTTCTGGAAAAATCTGATCCAACAAGACCGGGGCCGCATTCCTGCATGGAAACAGGCGGCAGGAGCCAAACAGTGATTGCCCTTGAGGCTGGGCAGCCTTCTGGGTCCGCCTCCCTGCCTCCTTACTCTGCCACAGGTATCTTTGCAAACCAAGGCTGCAGGTGGAAGTCACGATCAAGGTCCAGGAAGCTGGCATGGGGCTGAAGGCACATGGGGGCGGGCTGCTCCCATTCCTGGGCTTGACAAGGGGGTGCCGGCAGGCACCAGGGTGTACTGAACACTGGATTAGCAGCCAGAATGACTGGTTGTTAACCAGGTTCTTTCCCTTCCTTGCTCTGTGACCTTGGGCAAGTTACTTTGCTTCTCTGTGCCACGTGACTTTGTTGTGCATGGTAAGGGAATCTTAAGAGCTCTCACCTGGGGAAGAACATGGAGTTGTGGGGTGGGGGGGCGCGTGTAGATGCTCTGTAAGCACTAGGAAACCACGATTCCCAGGCAACCCATCCGGACAGGTCTTGATTTTCCTTTCCTTGTTCTTGCTTTTTTCTTTTTCCTAAAATATCGCGTTGTCTTTCCGGCAAAGCTTCGGGGTGCTGAAGTTCACAGAGGCTACTCCCCTCTCCCCCCGTAGACCACCCTCTTAGGTTCTCTCATGGGAACGTTCTACAGCATTTCCCATTGTTTGGTTTTGTTTTGTTTTTCATTTGAATCTGGCTTTTGGACATTTAATATTTTCAGTTTCTTTTAATTTTCTCGATAGAAAATGGGTCCAAACCATTCAAACATCAAAACAATATAAAAAGTAACAGTGAGGCACCCTGGATTGTTCAGTCGGTTAAGCATCCGACTCTTGATTTAGGCTTGTACATCATCTCACGGTTCGTGAGTTCCAGCCCGCATTGGGTGTTGCATTGACCATACGGAGCCTGCTTGGGATTCTCTCGCTCTCCCTCTCTCTCTGCCCCTTCCATGCTTTCTCTCCCTCAAAATAAATATATAAACGTCAGAAAAAGTGACAGTGAGCTGTTGCATTTGTGCATGTACCTCTGGGTGGTTCTCTCTATACAAACAGAACCCATGTAGTCTTCTTTTCCTCTTTCTTAGAGAAAAGCTCGCATCCTACATATACTTTTCTGCCTATTGATTTTTTTTTCACTTGACATATGACTGTCTTATATATAAGCAGCTTGCCCATTCTTTCTTCCAGCATTCCATTTCATTTGTGGATTCACCCTATTCAGCCAGTCCCTACTGACGGACTCACCCATCATTTCCAACAGTTGTTATTGCAAATTGTGATACAGTGAATACCCTTGTGCATTTGTTTCCCATTCGTGGAGGTGATTCTTTATAGTAGGTTCCTGGAAGCGATATTGCTAGCCCCAAAGGAAAAATGCATTCGTACTTTTGAGGATATTGTCAAAACACCTTTCCAAAGGGAGTCTGTCATTTTGTACTTCCCCCCGCAGTGCTCAAAGCTCCCACCAGCTTTCTAGCTCTCGCCAACGCTATCTTGTCAAGCCTCTGATTTTTGCCAGTCGGATTGGTGAGAGTAAGTGGTATTTCAGTGAGATGTTTGTCATTTAAATAAAGTTCCAGAGATATATAAAATGAGAGCAACATAAGCCCTCGTATTTGGACAACAGAAGAAATCAGCTCATTTGAGTAACCTCATGGCGGCACCATACCCCAGTGGAGAGAAACAAGCTCTTTGTTCGAAGCTCCTTTGAACTGGGGAGGTCCCTGCATGGCCCCTCTTTCCACTGAATCTGTTCTCCAAAGCCCAACTCTTTCTGCCGAGGCTGAGCATTTCACCTGAGTAGATGGGAGTGAGCGTCTAATGCCGAGCCTTACCATTTTGGCCACTTTATGGCATTTACCTGGCTGGCCGGCAACGCCATCTTCTTGGATAATTGGGGCATCATTTTTATCTAACCCCCTTATGAATTGCTCTAGGAGTGCAAAGTATACTCAAAAGCTGCGTCGCAGAGAGAATTCCTTAAATCAGACTCCCTCCCCGGCACATTCTGGTGTTCTTGTACTTGTCTTCAAAGCCCTGACTGAGGAGCAGTGTGGCCCAGTGGTTAGGAGCGTAGGCTCTGGAGCCAGCCAGGTTGAGGCTTCTCTAGTCACTAGCTGCGTGATACTGGGCAAGCTTCCTAACCTCTTTGGATCTCAGTGACCGCATCTGACAAGTGGGATGATAATAGTGCCTGTTTCTTGGGTAGCCGAGAGGAGCACATGAGTTGGTTCACGTACTTAGCCTTGAGCTCAGTGCCGGGCACACAGTAAACCTGACTAAGGTGAGCTCACATGGTAATGGCAGCGATTAACATGCTTGTGATTGTGATAATGTTAGTGATGCTCATGATTAGGAGCACACTGAGCCCTGTCACTTACCGGATACATTTGTGTGGCCTTGAAAAAGCAGCTCAATCACTCACTCAAAGTTTGTGTCTCATTTCTTCCTTGGTTTGTGCCAAGGGCATAGTACTGTCCACCTGTTTTTTTTAATGTTTATTTATTGTTTTAGAGAGAGTGAGAGAGCATGAGTGGGGAGGGGCAGAGAGAGAGAGAGAGAGAGAGATAGAGAGAGAGAGAGACACTGAAAGCAGGCTCCAGGCTCCGAGCTGTCAGCACAGAGCCCGATGCAGGGCTCGAACCCACAAACTGTGAGATCGTGACCTGAGCTGAAGTTGGATGCTTTACTGACTGAGCCACCCAAGCTCCCCATGGTGCTGTCCAGCTAAAGCAAGAGTCAGCAAACTGTGACCAACCGGGCTGACAACTGGCCTGCAGCCTGCATTTGTGAATAAAGTTTTATTGGAACACAGTTGTGCCCATTTGTTTACATATAGTCTGTAGCTGTTCTCTCGCCAAGATCTTTACCGTCTGGCCTTTTACAAGACAAGTTCACTGACCCCTGACCTGCAGGAATGGTTCTGAGGATGCAGGGGATGAAGGCTGTGTGTTGACCCTGGCACGTAGTAGGTGTCCGGTTCAGTGGAGCATTCACATTCTTGAACTTGGTGCCTGGTCCTCAGCCTCCCCCGCTGCCACTCTTCTTCTACCCTGAAGGAAAAATAGAGGGAGCAATTACAATATGAATAATTTAATTAGAAATATACCATCAAATGATATCAGGCATGTGTATTTTTATCGTGCACCGTACATTTCACGTCCTAAGTAGTCCACAGCAGTGGACGTAAAAGGCTGTGTCCTGTGGACTGCACTTCACAGGAGGCTTAAGGCTTTTTTGAGGGTAATTTTGACGCTGGTTTTCCCACGCCTGCTGGCTTCAGAAGCTGGCATCCAGGCAAGATGCACCTCCCTTCTAAATGGCAGCGATGAATGTTATTGTCTGCCTCCAGAGCAAAGTAAAACCAAAGTGTCAGAATCCTCGAACCATTGAAAATAAATCCAAAGTGCGGATAAAATCTCTCTGAAGTCATAAGTGGGAGCGTAGTATTATATGCATTCACACCCTTTTTTTTTTTTTCCTTTTCCCCAGGCACACATCGGTTTTGTAACGCGACGTACACGTGTATCATTTACATTTGGCCTTATTTATCGTCTCATGGCTGAAGCTGACAGGTCACCTTGCAAAATGCAGGGGAACACCCCCTTAATTTTGCAAGCAGCATTTATTGATATTAATGTCACCTTCTTCCACCTCCCTTCCTGACTGTCATGAGAATAAAACGAGATATAAGTAGGAAGATACTCCAAGAAGCTAAGTGCAGTAGACAGGGGCAATGTAATCTCATTTCTTCTGTCCTTGGTGAGAAGGAGCAGCCTCCACATTGAGCTTCCTGGAACAGAGAGAGAGGCTCAGTGGCCTGAGGACACAGGCGTTAGGGAACAAGCGTGTATAATTAGAGTGAATTTTCTTCACTGGAAAGTAAGCAAATTGTTTCCCAATTTAATGAACAAGAAGCTCCTTTTGAAATTTTTTTTTTTTTCAACGTTTATTTCTTTTTGGGACAGAGAGAGACAGAGCATGAATGGGGGAGGGGCAGAGAGAGAGGGAGACACAGAATCGGAAACAGGCTCCAGGCTCCGAGCCATCAGCCCAGAGCCCGACGCGGGGCTCGAACTCACAGACCGCGAGATCGTGACCTGGCTGAAGTCGGACGCTTAACAGACTGCGCCACCCAGGCGCCCCGAAGCTCCTTTTGAAGTTGATGTATTTATTTTGAGAGAAAGAGAGTGCATGAGCGTGAGTGGGGAAGAGGCAGAGAGACAAGGAGAGAGAGAATCCCAAGCAGGCTCCACGCTCACGGCGGATCCCAACGCGCAGCTCTATCCCACAACCGCAAGATCTTGACCTGAGCCGAAATCAAGAGTTGGTTGCTTAAGCAACTGAGCCACCCAGGCGCCCCATGAATAAGAAGCTTCTAACGAACTCCAGGAGAGAGATTTGCTTTCAAAATTCAGTAGTCAAGCTCTGTGTTCTTTGTATTAATGTTTTGTTTTTATGGCCCACCTTAAGACTTTTCTTACTGTTCTCTGTTGGCGTAACCGAATTTTAGAGATGAAAAGCAACCCCAGAGGTGATTTAGCCTAACTCTCATTTAAAATTTAAAAATAAAATGGGGCACCTGGGTGACTCAGTCGGTTCAGCATCTGACTTCGGCTCAGGTCATGATCTCATGGTTCTCGGTTTGAGCCCTGCCTCGGGCTCTGTGCTGACAGATAGGAGACTGGAGCCTGCGTCGGATTCTGTGTCGCCCTCTCTCTCTGCCCCTCCCCCACTCATGCCCCGTCTCTCTCAAAAATAAACGTTAAAAAAAATTCTTTTTAATTAAAAAAAAAAAAAAATAGGAAGAAAATATGGCCCAGAGAGATCCTGTGGGATCCTGTGACTTGTCCAAGCTCCCGTAAACTGGTCAGCTGTCCACTGGACCAGGTCCCTTGGCATGTGTCTGACTAGCATTGGAGGAGCTGTAGCCAGGCTCTGGGGACTGCCTTGTTTGCCCCTGGGCTAGCTCTGCTTTCCTTCTCCCCAGCTTCACTCTGGGCCCTTTTTGTTCCTACTGGCATCCTACTCGCCTCGGGACTGCTTCTGTAGAACACCCTGGTCTCCAACCCTCTCTGTCCCCTTCGAGCTCCAGGCCAATCTTCGGGCTCCTGGTGCTGCCCCGCGTGCCCTACCACCCGACATGCCATCCTCTCTCGTTGGCCTTCAGGCCTACGACGAGTCCCTTGACTGACAGCTAGGGCAGGTGTGGACAAGGGTTTCTGGGTGCTGTCCACCCTAGTTCCTGCTCCAGAGCATCAGGGGGCAGGAGGTTGGGATAAAATTGGCCCAACGACCCAGATCACCTGATCCGTGATTCTGGGTCTTTTTTTCTTTTTTTAATTAATAAGCTTGTTTAGAGCAATTTTAGGTGGATAGCAAAATTGAGTAGAAAGTACAGAGAGGTGTCATATACCCGCTGTCCGCACACACATACGGCCTTCCCCCGCTGTTGGCATCCAGCATGTCAGTGGTACATTAAGTGGGTGTCTGTGGAACGCAAAGACAGGTATGCAGTCAATTTCAGATCTGTTCTTTCTGTCTTGGCGTTCTGTGTCAGTCTGTCCCCCAAGGCAGGAGGGTGCCGACCGCATCAAAGTTCACAGGTGGAAATAGCCCTGCTCTGGCCCTCTGTCTTCTCTGTCTTTCCAAACCAACGTCAAATTCCTGGGGCTGGCATTCTGATCGACTGCGGTTGGGCCAGGGGCCCATCCCCAGTGCGCCATACTGGGGTTGGGGTCCTGTACCACGTCATGGCTGCCAGGGAGCTCCCCGCTGAGGACAGGGAGGAGAGTGGGAGAGAAGGAAGCAGTTTAGGGTGTCCCTGTGAGCTGAGCAGACAACCCAGAAGACGTCTATCATACCACGAGGCTGTGTAATCCAGAGTGTCTATGCACTCTCCAGCGGCCTCTTTTCTAGATCCTTTTATAATATTGGTGCCAAAATTTGGCCATGGTCAGAGGGTCATCTGTGGACCTTTGCTTTTCCCCTTATTTTCACTTTCTTGGAAAGAGCATCGTCCCTTGACTTGTGCTTTATCACGGCTATGAGGTCCCCCACACCTGTGTAGACCTACCAGAAGCGACCACAACCAGAGACAAACATCTTTCCTCTGAGACTCGGTCCCCACTTCTTGCCTCTTGATGAGTCATCACTAAGCTTTCTTCCTCCTGCTTTGGCGTGCTCTTGGCTCACGGGACACGTGGTTGTGATTTCCTCATAAATCGCCACCCAAGAGTGAGGCCGGATAGTTTGGAAGACACGTTGCCAAAGCACAGAGGTTCCCACTTTGTGTTTTAAAACCAAGGCCATCCATTAATTTTCCATCAAGGAATCCTTTTACAATGGACACTTCCATAAAAGTTGTGAAAACTGCATTTGGAACAGCATATTTAAACATAATGATGTTGATCTGTTGAATTTATGCGCACTCTCAAATGTTAGTCTTCCAATTTTCTAAGAAAAGCAACATTCTCTCTGAAATTACCTGTTATATGGGAGATGCGGGTGATTACTGCTAATTCACATCTGCACCGCCACCTAGGTGTTGAGTTTGGGGGTTTGGTGAAGCACATTGGTGTGCACTCATCAAAGGTTATGTGTATGCGCACAGTGGAAGGCATTTTTGTGGAAGGCATTTTATATAATTCCAAACAATTTAATAAAAATGTAATTCGACTGGGAAATCTACAGTCGGCCCTTGCAGAGTGCAGATAATGTTCCAGATTAAAGAGCTGAGGCTTTGTTCATTACAGTCAAATAACGTGAGCGTGTGAATTACCATTTCCTTGCCGTTGGTCTATTTCAAGAGCATGCCATTTTCCCACTATAATAATAGGCTACATTTTCTTAAAATCATTTGATTATGATTGGTCCCGTCTATTCAGTTTGCAAATAAAAAGCTTTCACGGTGATAAACTAGCTGTTTTAAAAGAGCCTTAATCTCTGGTTCTGCTTTTGAACTGCCACAGGTCAGATTCCGCGGAAGGCTGACAGAAGCCGGTCCTGCTCGCGGGAGAAAAAAGAGGTAAATGTGTCACTGGTGAGGGTGGGTGGGAGGCGACTCTGTTTGAAGGTACCTGAGGGAGCATGCTGGTGAATAAGTTTTCCTGGATTTCCTTCTTGTTTCCCTCTGAGTCTCCAGCTTGAATCCGGGACCAAATGCTAGCTGGCAATTAGAGCTCTCAACCAAAGTGTCGCTACATTGTAGTGACAATTTCTTAGGAAGTGTGTCAGTTAGCTTTGTCTGTGTAACTGAGCAATCCCAAACCCACGTTTCAGGGATGTGGAACAAGAACTGTGCATTCAGTTGGTGATTCTGTGGGTCGGCCATTGGAGCTGGGCAGGTCTGCTGATTTCCGCTGGACTCACTCAGGCTTTTGCAGTGAGCCGCCGTGTCGCCTTGGGGATGGCTGAGCATCGGTAGTGTGCTTCAGCTCTCTTTGAATGCTTTCTCGTCCGCCAGCAAGGCAGCCAGCTTTATTCATGTGGAGGTTCACAGGGCCACGCACATGAAGAGTGGAAGCTGCTGGACCCCCCGAGCTGGTGTCACTACTGCTACTTTGTTTCCTTAAAACAGGTCACAAGGCCAGCCCAGATTCGCCGGGTGGGGAAATAGGTCTCACCTCTGGGTGAGAAATCTACAGATACTGTGGCCCTTCTTGAAACCTGCCACACCGAGCCCACTTGCTCTGTGCCCGGCACCAGGGATGAGAGAGACACAGCCCTGGTCTCGGGGTGTGCAGCATGGTCAAAGTCAAAGTCAGAGAGACATGAATAGGGAAAGTTGCAAGAGTAGCTGAGCCTGGGAGTACACAGTGATAGCAAGGACCCATAGGTCACCGCAGGGCCCTTTGATGACATCTTCAAGCTCATGGGAGTTTGAATTGGAGTCTTTAGCCACAGACGAGTGTAGGGGTACATGGGTATGCAGGCGTGTGGCTCGTCATAAGTATCGACCAATCCTGAAATTCATCAACACTTACGTGTTAACACTCTTGCTTGTAAAGTGACATAATTCCAACAATGAAAAGGAATTTTCCAGGCTGAGCTGGGTCCAGGGGCTCAGAAATGGCCACAACACTTGGTCTTTCTCTTTCCATGTCTGTGTCCTCTGTGTTGGCCTCCCAAACCAGCTCTGAGGAGGCAGGTTGGGGTTGGACTGCAAAGGGCCTTTGCGATGGCTGTCATCCCACCCCCTCTTGTCTCCTTTCTCAACTGTAGCCAGAACAGCCACCGTGGGTTTTCTCATTCAAGCAGCCTACCTGGGACGAGGGCTGAGAGATAACTTAGGGACTTTGGTGCTACTAAAAAGATTTAAGTGTCAGCCCCAGTGGACGTTCTAGAAACTGAGCCGGGGTGGATTCCATCACTCCTTTCTGGTAAGAACATTTTTCTGGAAGCAGGAACAGATGTGCACGTCTCCTGCAAAGTCTTTCCAGAGACTAGGGGGGGCAGAGGAGCCCGGAACAGGAGTGAGCACAGGCCCGCAGGCTCCTGGTCCCCCCCCTTGGTGACGTGACCTGGGGGTGGGGTGACCAGCACCCCCCCCCCCGCCCCCTGCTCCCCGCTCCCAAGCCAGGCATGAATTGTTTCGACCTAACCGAGGCTTTTGATCACAGAGTAACAGCATCCCATTTATCTGCATTAAGAAATTTGCTGGGAATCAACAAAGCAGGGCAGCGGGTAACTAGTTGAGATACTGTTTTCCTCCTCAGTCTTTCTCCTTGGCAACAGGGCTTCCTAATTGCCGCTTTCTTGGCTACTCCCATCCTGCCAGTTGCCCCAGAGCATTTCAGATCACTCCGCCTGGCGAAGAGCTTGGAACGAGAAACAAACAAACAAAAAAACCCAAACAAACCAAGAGAGTGGAGATATTTATCACAATATCTGAGAGATTTAAAATGGTTTCGGGCCTTTCTGAAAAAGAGGGTGCTGGTTCTCCTCACAGGGCTTTCGTTTGGTTAGAAAAATAGGAGAAGGAAACTAATGGCAAAAGCTGGCAGATGCTCATCTTGATATAACGTGCTTTTTTCCACCTTCCTCCCCTTTCCGCATCCCTCCCACGCCACCTGTGAAATCTGCTCTTCCTGACACTCTGTGCCTTACACAGGATGCCGGGTATAGATCAGACTCTGTCACCATGAACGGCAAGGAAAAGACAAGCTCGTGGGAACAAGCAGACAGGGAGGTTCTTCGTGTTCCTCCGGTGGTCAGGTGACACGGGCCGGCTCACGCCGTGGCAGGTGAACGTGCCGTTTCCTCCCCGGGTTGGGATTGGGAACTTCTCCGCGCCGTCATGGGCCAGCATGGTGAGGGGAGGAGGGGAGGCTGTTTGCAATGAACTTGCCAGCCAAATTCAGCCCAAAGATGTGTTTTATTTGGCCCGGACTCCATTACAATTTTTTATTTATTTTTTAAAAAATCTTTAATGTTTATTATTTTGAGAGAGAGAGAGAGAGAGAGAGAGAGAGAAAGAAAATGAGTGGGGGAGGGGCAGAGAGAGAGGGAGACACAGAATCCGAAGCAGGCTCCGGGCTCCGAGCTGTCAGCACAGAGCCCGACGTGGGGCTCGAACTCACAGACTGTGAGATCGTGACCTGAGCCGAAGTCGGGCGCTTAACTGACTGAACCACCCAGACACCCTCCCCCATTACACCTTTTTTAAAAATTAGGCATCCGCCTAATTTACAATTTTCACAGAACAATGCGCACTTCTGGCTTCTTTGCTAAAATGGAGAACGACCACAGAGGCCTTATTCCCTTAAGGCAACACCGGGCAATGGCTGGTGTTGAGGAGAGCTCCTTTCGGTGGGGCGCTCCATTCTGCCATGCCTGCCTCCACGCACACCTGCTCGGTGGCCAAGAGAGAGCGGCAACCACACCGTGGCAGTGGTCACCAACATTGCTGCACATTAGACTCCCCAGGAGCTTTTTAAATACCCCGAAGTTCAGGCCTCTTTTCAAACCAGTTAAATCGGAATCTCCAGGGGTGGGACCCAGGCTTCGGAATTTTGTGACCACCCCCCAAGGGGTTCCGGTGTGCAGCCACAGGTGAAAGCCAGTAACCCCTGGCTGTCAGCTCAGATCCTTCCCTGAGCTCTGCTTGGCTGCCTGGCCCCAGGACACCTCAGTCCTCGAGCCGTGGCACAGGCACAGATAAAACCCCAGGGGGTGGGGTGCTGGAGGAGGGAAAGAAGGCTGGAACCCAGGCTTTGGAAGGGCTGCGGTCATTTCTGAAACGCGTATGGGACGCGTAGCTCGAAGCGGGTACGTACTTCCGTTTAGCTGGCAAAGACATTCTCAGCCTTGTCGCTAACAAGTATTCGTGGTTTCTGGCCTGTGGAGATTATATAGTGTTTATGGCCCTCGGTCATGAATTATTAATGACTTTGAAATTGTGGTCATTGTAGTTTACTCAAAAATCATTAGGAAGTAAATTTATCACACAGTGTTTAAAAAAGTAAAAAAGAAAACCACCGAGGAGGGAACAGATCTTGATTCGTCGCCCCTCCAGCGTCCATACTGGTGGCCACGGCACCGTGGGGCTCACCGACGTGGCACTGGAGACTTGTCCTGCTGCACAGAGACACAGGGACTCCCGGAGACCGAATTAGTAGCCACATGTGCCTCTGCCTCAAATCCCAGCCATAGGACCTTGGACGATTCTCTTGACCCCTGTCCTCCCGAGATTGTGTCTACTAGGCAGTAACGTGTTAAATACCTTGCGCGGTGCCAGGACCCATCCTAAGCGTTCCATAAACGTTAGGCGTTGCATTATTTTAACCATTTCTTAGCATGTCTGGCAGTTAACGGAGAGGTATCCATGCCCTTGGACAGAGTGCACGATTGTGCTTCTTGCTGAAGGGGTCTCCCTTGCTCCGGCTGGACTTTGGACTGATTCCAGCCTTCCAGTCTCCTGGCTGTGCGCCCCCAGGCGGGTGGGCCCCAGGCAGGCTAGCTCATGCGCCCCCCGCCCCGAGCCAGTCTGAGAGGCTCCCGTGACGACGGACTGCCTTCTTTTGCAGCCGATTGGAGATTCTGAAAAATGCTCTTCCCAGCACAGCCGTCTGCTAAGCTCACTCTGTGAAGGACTGCAAAAGTCATTTAACTCAACCACCTAGAAAACGTTAAGCTTCCCCTTTGTATGCACGTACAAGTGCACGCGCACGCGCACGCACACACGGCCCTTCCTGCTGCTGAGCAGAGCCCTTCGGTGCAAGGACTAGAGACTCCTTCCATCTTTGCCAAGCAGAGGAGGAACCGGATCTCAAGGGAACACAGGGAAGGAGGGAGTCCAGGATTCAGGCTGCCTCCGGGGATGGGGAAAGCTGGACAGGCCTCTCTGTGTACCACCAGGGACATGCCGCTGCTCCCCCTTGTCTGTGCACCTGTCATTGTCCTGATTCTCTTCCCTACCAGCTGTTCCTTCTCCCAGTTCAGAGGCAGAAAGAGAGACCGACTGACCTGATGGTCGATACCAAAGGCTGTTTAAGGGATAAGTGCTCCTGCTATCAGTCCCCCGGATGCCCTCTCAAGAGGCAACCGCGGTAAGAAATGTCTTACGTGTCCTTCCAGAAGTATTCTGTAGCTATACAACTATGCAGAGCGTATCTGTCCTCTGTCCTCATGATAGCACAGCGACACATGCTGCTTTTTTTTTTTCCTGGCATTATTTTTTTCACTTAATGACACGTCTTAGAGAGCATTCCATAGCAGGCCGTGTGCACAGACCTCATTCCTTCTTTTTTAATGGCTGTACAGTGCTCCATCATGAATGCTCAGAAACGCAGTTCTTCGTTTGACACCTTTGGGGCCAAATATGTTTCATCGTTTTAGAATTTCGAAAGTAATACCATCCCAGTATGGTCTGGGACAACACCCTATAATCAAACACATGAATATATCTGCAGGGAAATATGAATATTCATCCTAGGTGGGAAAAACACTGTGAGTTTCATATCAGTTCAGATCAGGTTTTGATACTAAACCAATGCATATAGGGGCGCCTGGGTGGCTCAGTCGGCTGTGTGTCCAACTTTGGCTCAGGACATGATCTCACGGTTTGTGAGTTTGAGCCCCACATCACGCTTACTGCTGTCCGCACAAAGCCTGCTTCGGATCCTCTGTCCCCCTCCCTCTCTGCCCTTCCCCTTCTCACATGGTCTCAAAAATAAGTAAAACATTAAAAAAAACCCTATAAATAAATAATATAAATAAATACATGTAAAGAATTGTGGACTTGTCTGTAAATATATCACTAGATCCTGGTTGACGACTCTCTAGGCTATTAGGAGCCTTTTGCTACTGTGAGAGTACTGTTTTTTTTTTTTTTAATGTTTATTTATTTTTGATAGAGAGACAGAGCATGAGTGTGGGAGGGGCAGAGAGAGACAGAGACACAGAATCAGAAGCAGGCTCCAGGTTCTGAGCTGTCAGCACAGAACCCGACGTGGGGCCTGAACTTGAGGACGGCCAGATCATGACCTGAGCCTCTCAACTGACTGAGCCACCCAGGCGCCCCTATCGTGAGAGTACTTTAAAGAATATCCTAGGGGCGCCTGGGTGGCTCAGTCAGTTGGGTGTCCGACTCTCGATTTCGGCTCAGGTCATAGTCTCACAGTTTGTGGGTTCGAGTCCTGAGTTGGGCTCTGTGCTGACAGTGCAGAGCATGCTTGGGATTCTCTCTGTCTCTCTCTCTCTCTGCCCCTCCCCAACTCACGCTGTCTCTTTCTCTCTCTCTCAAAATAAATAAACTTAAAAAAAAAAAGAAGAATACTCTAGAGCAGACATCTTTGTGCACGCGTATAGGAATAGCCAAAGTTTAAATTCTCATAAGTGGAATTAATGGCTCAAAGGGTATGTGCTTTTTAAAAACTGACATTCCCAATTTGTCTCCCAACAAGAGAAGAGAAACAGAGCTTTTCTTCTAGGCCACCTTGTAGAATGCTGGCCAGGTTCAAGTGTGACTGCCCTTGGCTGAGGTAGGCACACCGGGGGCTGTTCAGTGGCTGCCCCGGTATGTTCTCCAGGCCATGCTTGGGGGGAGTAGGAGCAGGGCAGCTGTCCTAAGAAGGATGTGGAGGCACGTCTAGCACCTCAGTTTTTAAAAGCCATCTCTCCCGGGCCCTTGGCTCTGAGCACCTCGCTTGGCTGATTGCAGGAGGCCAGTGGGGCTGGTAACTTGTACTGTAAGTTTCAGGCCCCCCGCTAGCAGGCAGTCAACAGACCCTTCCCCTCCCTCGTTTCAGAGCTCAGCACTCTTGCCACTTCAGCCTTCTGGAGAATGGGGAGCTGGCCCTTCCATCTGTACAGATCTCAACCCCTTTGTTTAAAAATTTAAAAAATAGGGGCACCTGGGTGGCTCAGTCGGTTGAGCGCCCCACTCTTGATCTTGGCTCAGCTCATGATCTCACGGTTCCAGAGATCGAGCCCTGTGTCAGGCTCTGTACTAAGAGCACGGGATTCTTTCTCTCCCCCTCTCTCTCTGTTCCTCCCCTGCTCCTGCATGGCTGTGTGCATGCACACTATCTCTCCCACAATAAATAAATATTAAAAAAATTATTAAATAACCAAAAAAAAGAGGAAGAGAGAGAGAGAAGGGGAAAAAAAGACAATGAAAGCTAATAGCGCTTGATTACAAGAGCCTGTCTGATATGACAGCTGACGTGCCAAATCCACACTTCTCCCGGAACGAAACCCTTTAGTTCACATTTCTAGGCAGAGAAGGACCCAATCCGTTTTCTTTTTTTTTTTTAATTTTTTTTTTCAACGATTTTTATTTATTTTTGGGACAGAGAGAGACAGAGCATGAACGGGGGAGGGGCAGAGAGAGAGGGAGACACAGAATCAGAAACAGGCTCCGAGCCATCAGCCCAGAGCCTGACGCGGGGCTCGAACTCCCGGACCGCGAGATCGTGACCTGGCTGAAGTGGGACGCTTAACCGACTGCGCCACCCAGGCGCCCCCCCAATCCGTTTTCCATTCAACTGCCAAGTACATTCCCAGTTGTGAGGCTACCATTATCAGCCTTTTTGCTTCTTGAGGTCTTGGCCTCTGCAGCTCTGAGAGCTTGGAGGGTGGGGGTCTCTCAAGACACTGACAACTTCTGATTTCTCCAGGGCAAATAAGTCACATGGCAGGGTTAGAAGCCACTTAGCAAAGTAGTGGAGCCTGGGAACCCTGGAAACAAATTGCCTGGATTCCTAGGCGAGCCCCTTCATTCAGGCAAGTTGCCCATCCTGCCTGTGACTTGACTTCCTCTTCTAAAGAGTAGGGATAGTATAGAGCCCGCCATCAGAGGGTTGTGGTAAGAATTCAGTGATTTAATACCTGTAAAGTGCTTAGCGTGGTGCCTGGCACATACTAGGAGCTCAATAAACCTTGTGGGCTATAATTTAGGACTGGCAGGGGCAAGGTAGCCCGTTTAGAAAGCTCATCCCATCAGAGTCACAGATGGATGAGAGGTCTTGTCACAATCAAGCAGGCCCCGATTGGACCAGCGCTCCTCATCCCTTCGGCGCGTTGGAACCTCACGTAATCCCTCGCACCCGAATCGCCAGCCTACTCTGAGACCCCCACAGTCAGGCTGGGAGCTGCGGGAAACGTGGCTGCAGACACAGTGCCCGTAACCCAAGTTTAATGGCAAGGCCAAGACACGAGCCTCGGAAAGCAAAGAGAATCAATTTCTGATAAAATGCCAGGAAGGAGATTGACGTGTCAGAAACCTTCCTGGTATCAGCTTAGCTTCCAGCACAAGATTAAACTCTAGGAAAAACCCATCAGAGGGCTGCAGTTTGTGACCAGAAAGAGATAATGTTGACAGCTTCCCCTTCCCGAGCCTGTTTTGGATAAACAGTGTGCCCTTCAACAGAGCATCATCAAAGTTTTCTATATTTCCAGATCTTAGGCATGAAATTGCCTTGAAACTATCTCCCTTTACCTCCCCACCCCCAAATTCACTTTGTAGAATACCGACTATGGTTAGAAAAGAGAATGCTACTGTCTAAGAGAAGGAGCTTCCCGCAAATTCCTCTGGAAAGGTTTGTCTCCTGGGGGAACCGGGCCTGCGAGAATTATCCCTCAGTCCGTGGACCGAGGGCCTCAGTTTCTTCTTGTGTAGAATGGGGATAATAAGGGCGCCTGGGGCGCTCAGTTGGTTAAGCGTCCGGCTCTTGACTTTGCCTCAGGTCACGATCTTGTGGTTCGTGAGTTCGAGCCCCGCATCGGGCTGTGACAGTGTGGAGCCTGCCTGGGATTCTCTCTCTCCCTCTCTCTCTGTCCATCCCCCACTCATGCGTGCATGCACACACACACACACACACACACACTCTCTCTCTCTCTCTCAAAAAATAAATAAACGGGGCGCCTGGGTGGCGCAGTCGGTTAAGCGTCCGACTTCAGCCAGGTCACGATCTCACGGTCCGTGAGTTCGAGCCCCGCGTCGGGCTCTGGGCTGATGGCTCAGAGCCTGGAGCCTGTTTCCGATTCTGTGTCTCCCTCTCTCTCTGCCCCTCCCCCGTTCATGCTCTGTCTCTCTCTGTCCCAAAAATAAATAAACATTAAAAAAAAAAAATCAAAAAATAAATAAACTTAAAAAAAAAAAAAAAGAATGGACATAATAGTGGCACCTACATCATCAGGTCATGAGGGGTGTTCTGAGCAGCGCCTGGCATGTAGGAAGCCCTGAATAAGTGACAGGTGCCTCGTCCTCTCCTTCCCTTCCTGTCATTATTAGAATTCTCTCAGCCGCTACGGCAAAGGAGAGCGGACTGAGACCCATGGCCAGCCCAGGGTTTTGCGTCACCCTGGTGACGGGGCCGGGGTGGGAGTTGACCCCATGTTAGGCACGTGGTAGGGAAGGGGTGTTTCCCAAAGGAACCCCGGGATCCCGTGACCAGAAGAAGGTTGGGGGAAGGGTAGATAGCGAGCAGGCAGAAGACAATAGCTGTCCAGCGCACGGCCACCTTGTCGTGAAGGCGGTGAGGCTGACGAAACACTGCAGTTGTTAAACCCTCAGGATACCCTGCGAGGAATGCAACGTGATCCTCATGTTGCAAGCGAGGGCACCTGGGTTCCCAGGCAAACCCGCCCCAGTTAACGCCGCGAGTCCAGGGCTGAACGGACACTCCACGTCCTGTGCACCGTGGAAAGCGGAGAGTATGTGTGTCACCCTGGGGGACCTCAGGCATTCTGCGACCGTCCCAAGGCTCAATTTTCCTTTCTTTTCTTTTCTTTTTTTCTGTTTTTTTTTTTTTTTTGAAAGGCATTAAGTCCACTTTATTTTTTCCTAGAGGGCAGTTTTTCTTTAGTCCTCTAGGACCTAGCTCCTTAGCTGGGCTTTGGTGAAGGTCACGGGGCAGCACCCGCAGGTCTAAGTTGGGGTGGGGGTGTTCGGTCCTCCTGGGCTGTGCCAGAGCGGTTCCGGACCGTCTTGCCAGAAACGGCGCAGCTCAGGCATGTATGGGGTTTCACGTGCAGCCTGGGCAGCACACAGGCACCCAAGACACTCACTTTGGAAACGTCCCTGACAAGTGTGGCCTCTGCCATGTTTCAAATCCCAGACTTCTTCTTTTTTTTTTTTTTTTCTTTTTTGAAGTTTATTTATTTTGAGAGAGAGTGAGAGAGCACGTGCATGAGCAGGGAGAGAGGGAAAGAGACAACCCCAAGCAGGCTCCACTCTGTCAGCGCAGAGCCCAACGCGGGGCTTGAAGTCCCAAACCGTGAGATCGTGACCTGAGCTGAAATCAAGAGTTGGACCCTTCACGGACGGAGCCCCCCGGGCTTCTTGGTGGCCTTGTGCTAGGACACCGATGGGGCACGTTTGGCACAGCAAATAGGCTGCACGTGGCTGTGGCCCTTTTGGGCATGGCCATTGTTCTTTCTTTTCTTGGTCATCTTGGAAGTGAGGACCCGAGAGCAAGGGTCGGTTTCTTTACCTGTAAAATGGGCATCTTCACTCCCTCCTCCCTCGTCTGAGGACTCAGTGAGGTTGAGAGAGATGAACGCACGAAGCCCAGTCCCACTCGGGTCACCAAGTGGCTCTCACACGGGCTGCTTTCCCGCTTCTCCCCACGGCCCCTACTGCCGGTTCAGAGTGACCCTCGAGGACCCCCGTCCGTCCTCCTGGGACCACGGGACTGGGCAGGTGAACGGGAAAGCAGGGGCGGTAACTGCCAGCTCATGAAAACCTCAGTTTCCTCACCGACCAAGCTGACATTGATACTCACTCCCTGCGCCCCCAAGTGCAGTTAACGACAGCTGGCTTCCAATCAGAGGCCAGTGAAGGGAGTGTGTGCCCCTCCCTGCCCCCACTGGATGACTCAAAACAAAACTGAAATAAATATAAGGAAGTTCATTGAAGTTCTCCATTTCTTTCCTTTTTCTTTTTTTTTTGGACACAGAAACCTACACTCTTTCAAAAAATATTCTCAGGGCTGCTCGTGCTTTGTTGACGCCCTGGACGGTGGTTGGCTCATGAATGGCAGAGGGGGTGGTCGGGGAGCCCTCAGGGGGCAGAGGTCCAGCTCAGACTGCTGGGGCTTGCCTCCCGGTTCTAGCTGTGTGGCCTTTGGCAATTATATGCTTCCGTTATATTTTTCCGTGCCTCAGTTTTCTCACCTGCAGAATGGAACTGAAAGTTGGGCTACCACCTCGTGGGGTTGTTAAAAGAGAATTAGGGAGTAGGACATCCTTGGAACCATAGCAGCACGTTTAGGTGCTGCGGGTCCGGCTGGGGGTGGGGGAGGTCCTGTCCTCCTGTGCCGTCAGCAAGGGAAGTGAGGGAGGCGGGGCCCGTGTGGTCCTACCCCCTTGGTAGGGCCTGCATTAGATGTTCTTCATCTCTGTCTGATTCCAGAACTAAGGAACGCTGATTGCAGAGAAGTTAGAAAATACAGAAAGGTGGGGCGTCTGGGTGGCTCAGTCAGTTAAGCACCTGACTCTTGGTTTTGGCTCAGGTCATGGTCTCTCGGTTCATAGATTTTGGCCCTGCATCGGGCTCCATGCTCACAGTGAGGAGCCTGCTTGGAATTCTCTCTCCCTCTCTCTCTCCCCCTTCCCGTCCCGCATTCTTGCTCTCTCTCTCAAAGTAAATAGTAAATAAGCTTAAAAAAAAAGAAAAAAGGAAAATACGGAAAGGTACACCCATCTGTTGTTATCCTACCATCTAGATAATCACTATTACTTGTTTTCATGTTTCCTTCTGGCTTTTTTGTGTGCACCTACATGTATTTCGGAATTAGCGTCATGCTATGGGACAATTAGAAATGCCTACCTTCCATTCTTCTTTTTGGCTTTTTATTTATTGAGATATAACTTACATACAACAAAGTGCATACCCTTTTTTTTTTTAGCATTTTCTTAATTTTATTTCTTTAATTTATTTTTTTAATATGAAATTTATTGTCAAATTGGTTTCCATACAACAGCCAGTGCTCCTCCCAGCAGGTGCCCTCCTCGATGCCCATCACTCACTTTCCCCTCCCTCCCACTCCCCATCAACCCTCAGTTTATTCTCAGTTTTTAAGAGTCTCTTATGGTTTGCCTCCTTCACTCTATAATTTTTTCCCCCTTCCCCTCCCCCATGGTCTTCTGTTAAGCTTCTCAGGACCCACAGAAGAGTGAAAACATGGTATCTGTCTTTCTCCGTATGACTTATTTCACTTAGCATAACATTCTCCAGTTCCATCCACGTTGCTACAAAAGGCCAGATTTCATTCTTTCTCGTTGCCATGTAGTATTCCATTGCGTATTAAACCACAATTTCTTTATCCATTCATCAGTTGATGGACATTTAGGCTCTTTCCATCATTTGGCTATTGTTGAGAGTGCTGCTATAAACATTGGGGTACAAGTGCCCCGAGGCATCAGCACTCCTGTATCCCTTGGGTCAATTCCTAGCAGTGACAAAGTACAAAATCTTAAGTACATAGTTTTAAGAATTTCCATCAAAAGATAGAACATTCCTAGCAGCTTCATGCCAACTCCCTGTTCATGAACCTCTCCAAGGGTATTATCCACATCCACTGTCTTGACTCATAGATAAATTTTGCCTGTATTTAACTTCGTAAAAATGGAGTCACAGAGTAAATACTTATTTTATGTCTTTTTAGTTTTTTTTTTTTTTTTTTTTTTTAAATTTTTTTTTTCAACGTTTATTTATTTTTGAGACAGAGAGAGACAGAGCATGAACGGGGGAGGGGCAGAGAGAGAGGGAGACACAGAATCAGAAACAGGCTCCAGGCTCTGAGCCATCAGCCCAGAGCCCGACGCGGGGCTCGAACTCACGGACCGCGAGATCGTGACCTGGCTGAAGTCGGACGCTTAACCGACTGCGCCACCCAGGCGCCCCTATGTCTTTTTAGTTTTAAGAAGATTTGTGAGATTCATCTCTTTTTAAGTGCAGTATAATTCAATTGTTCTTTTTTTTTTTTAAGTTTATTTGTTTTGAGAGAGAGAGAGAGAGAGAACATGAGTGGGGGAGGTGCAGAGAGAGAGGGAGAGACAGAGAATCCCAAGCAGGCTCCGTACTGTCGGCACAGAGCCCAGCTCGGGGCTCAAACTCACAAACTGCAAGATCATGACCTGAGCTGAAATCAAGAGTTGGAAGCTTAAAAAAAAAAAAAAAAAAAAAAAGAGTCGGATAACCAACTGAGCCACCCAGGCACCCCTCAATTGTTCTTTTATTAGAAAAATTAAATTGCGGGGCACCTGGGTGGCTCAGTTGGTTGGGCATCCGACTTTGGCTCAGGTCGTGATCTCACAGTCTGTGAATTCGAGCCCCGCCGTCGGGCTCTGTGCTGACAGCTCAGAGCCTGGAGCCTGTTTCAGATTCTGTGTCTCCCTCTCTCTCTTCCCCTCCCCTGCTCATGCTCTGTCTCTCTCTGTCTCAAAAATAAATACAAACATTAAAAAATTTTTTTCAATAAAGAAAAATTAAATTGCCAAGTAATTTGAGTGTCTTTGTAAAAATTCCAAGTTCAGGCACTGAATGAAAATTCCCCTTGAAATTTACCCCAATCTCACTCTTCTCCCTAGAAATAACCAGTTATCAGTGGAATGTTCATCTTTTTGGACTTTTTGGACTTCATTCTATTTGTACAATTCGACTCATTGTTGTAGTTGGGAGTGTATTCAGCTGCATGTAACAGAAAACCTAACTATTGCCTAAATCAGGGGTCAGCAAGCTTTTTCTATAAAAGGCCAGGTAATATATATTTTAGGCTTCGAGGGCCACACTGTCTCTGTCACAACTATTCAGCTCTGTCATTCTAGCATGGAGACAGCCATATTCAGTACGTAAACGAATGGGTGTGACTGTGTTCCAATAAAACTTTATTGACAAAGATAGGTGGCAGGCCAGATTTGGCCTATAGGTTGGAATTGGCTGACCCTTGCCTTCACAACAGGGATTTCTTTGGCTCAAGTGGCAGGAAATCTAGAAATAGCCTCATAAGAAAAAACTAATTTACAGTCCTACCAAAAATATTGGAGAATGCCTCCAACCTTGCCAATAGTGGCTATTCGCAACCTTTTAATTTTTGTCGGTATTCTTCGTCCTTACTCCTGTGTTTTGGGTAAATGCCTCTCCCCGATCTTCCGGCTCAGGAATGTTCTCTGTATCTGTATCTCGTCTGCTGTTCACTGTCTTTTGATCTTTTTATTTTGATGATTACATCTTTCACTCGTGATTCCTAATTAATTCTTCTCCGTACGAGGTTGTACTTATCTGATGGAGACAATGTCCCCCGTTATCCCTCTGAGAATATTAAATGCATCTTAAATGTCTCTGCATCGTCGTCTCTATTTCTTTGGTTGTTGGCCCTCCTGTTAGTTGAGTTGGCCCCCCTCTCTGATGGCGTGAGTTTTCCTGGAATGTTCGGTGATTTGTGAATGTGTGCTCTTCTGTGTTCTGTGAGCTCTTTTTCTTCTCTGTGGATGCATTTCTTTCTAGGCAGCCAGTGATTGCGTCAGAGGGGCGGGGCTTGCTGCAAGAAGGGTGGTGCCAATAGTTTGTTGTCTTGTGGGCACGGGATCTTCCTTTTCCTGCTGGATATGCCCTGCTTTTCTGTTCCAGAGACTCACCGTCACGGATCCCCCAAGCTAAGCGGAGCAAAGAGCCACCTCTTAGTGACCCCACAAGAATTTGCACTCCAGGGCTCCTGGGTGGCTCAGCCAGTTGAGCGTCCGACTCTTGATTTCGGCGTGAATCATGATCCCAGGGTCATGAGATCAAGCCCCTGTTGGGCTCTGCACTGAGCGCGGAGCCTGAGTAAGATTCTCTCTCTTTCTCCTTCTGCCCCTCTCCTCTGCTTGCTGTCTAAAATAGAGAAAAATAAAAAAGTGCGTAGTCCGTGTCTTTGAACGTTGACCTCGGGCCCTCTTCTCTCCCTGGAGAATGTGTTGCCTCTTGGTTTGAAGGAGCCCAAGATTGCCTTCCCCTCTTGCAACAGTTCTTCTGATGTGGCCCGTGTGTCTTCTGCGTTAATCCAGTTCCGTCTGCCATCCGTTTCTCAGGGGTATCTTGACCTTTTTCATCTGCCAGGGGCACCCCTCCTTATCTTCCCAGGCTCTTACGGATTTCACGTGGTGTCATTTCTGTGCGCTTGGGCAGGAGAGGCTGACATGTGTGCTTGCTCTTGGTCTTGCCAACTTGATTCGATCCCAAGGTGACCTCTTGTTACAGGTTTCACCTTCCTGGCCACCCTCATCTGAGCAGGTTCATCTTTCTCTAAAAATACACTGTGTTGGAACCAAACAGTTGGTTCCAACTATGGGCTGATCCATGTAGAATGTAGGGATGGAATGCACTTCCTGATAAGAACTGGGTTCAGATGCCAACCCTGCCCTCTACTCCATTGTTCAAGTCCATTCGCTTCTCTAAACCTCAGCTTCCCTGCCTGTCGAACGGGAGTAATGATCATAATACCCACCTCTTAGGTTGGTGAGACTACCCACGGAAATAGTACATCAGGAGTTTCACGCGGGGCCTGGCACACAGTAGGTGCTAAAACATGCTGGTTCCCTTCCTCTTATTCTGACGAAATTTCTAACACGCTCATTGTGTGTGCTGTGGGGGCGGGGGCTTGTTTTTGGCAGTCACACCACACTGTTAGCTCATACTGAGCACATTAGCTAAAAGTCTGTCTTTGTCTCGTGAACTTTTCTCAAGCCAGGCTTCTGCCCCAGTGCCTCTCCTTGTGTAGGACCTTTACCTTGGCCATGATGCATTCTATCAAGCTGTTCTCGATCCATCTCTAGGCTGTAGAAATTGAGCTGAACCCAGATTCCGTCATCCAGTTGATTCCGTGTGCCTCCCAGCTGAATGTCATCTGCAGACTTAATAAACAGCCTTCAACAGCCAGACCCAGCCATTGATAAAATTACAGCTTGGGATAAGACCAAGGACAGAACGCCATGGCATGCCACCCTTCAGGGGAAGAGTAATTTAGACGACTGTGCAAGTTGATTCATTTGTCCAGTTCCTGTAATCGTATGTCCTTGTGGCTCGATTTTAATAATCATATTAGCAACCACGTATGGGGTCTTATATGCCACAAGCCAGGCACTGAGGTAAGTGCTTTTCATATATTACTTTCATTTCTTATAACAAGTCTGCCAGGTGAGTATTTGTATTACTTAGGACTCAGTTAAAAAACAACAACAACGACAACAAGAAAACTCAATCTAGCTTTAGCAGAGCACTGTGTTACTTCATTACGAGACTCTCCAGCGTGGGCGCTGAACTCACAGAAGCCAAGGGTAGGGATGTGCCTGGGTGTCGAGAATGGTGAACCAGTGCCTGCGACCTTCTAGGGTCCCAGAAAACCCTCTCTGGATGACTCTTATCTCTACGACTGTGGGCATCTGTGATTCTTGTCATTTGGTACAAAGCAGCTTTCTCTCGTACTCAGATCGCCTGGCAGAAAGCGGTCCCACAAAGCAACACCCAAGTTCACTTTCCTGCCTTCAAGAGAGCTGTCAGACCTTCCCTGAACCTGTCAGTCCCAATTCTCCAGGATTATCGGCCCTACTTGGGTCAGGCACCCGCTCCCGGTCCAGACGCCTGCAGTTCGCGGTGGGGTCGTACCGTCTGGACGTGGCCCGTGGGAGTCTCAGTGCTGTCACCTGTGATCACGGGGCAGGGTAACGTCCAGAGTCCCCCTGCGCGTTTTGCAAATGAAAGAGAGATCCAAAGTCACATGGCTAGTAAGTAGAGGGACCTGGACTTGATCCTGGTTTTGTCTGATGCACATGCTCATGTCAATGTAACGTGCTCCTCGCCCTGGGCCACGTTGTCCCAGGACAGCTTCTATGGTGGTGTCGGTAAGGGCCGGCCAGTGTCAAGAGCCACCTTGTGCCATCACCGTGGTCCAGCCCCAGCCCAGGGCTCTGAGACCCTTGATTGGTTCGTTTGCCTGTTTCTTCAGTGACTCACTCAGCAGCCACGGTGGGGACCTCATGCTGAAGAGTATAAACACGGACTTTGGAGTCCAGTAGAGCTAGGTTCAGATTCCAGGTGGGTCACTTTTGGGCTGGTGACTCTCTGTGCCTCAGTTCCCATAGCTGTAAAATGGAGATGATACCAAAACCTACTTTATCGGCTGTTAAAATGATTCAACGAGATAATACTTGTAAACTGCATGTGGCCGGCACAGAGTCATTGATTCTATAAATGGTAGCAGTTGATGAACTCTGGAGCAACGAGAAACTACGGGAGTCCAGAGGAGAAAGCCTGTAACTGAGCCAATGGGATAGCATGGGGGAAGTGGGTTGGCCAGGGTTTCAAGGAGGAAATGACATTGAACCTGGAATAATGAATGGAGAGGAGGGTTGGGGTAACAGGCAGGTGAGAACTGGTGCAAACACGCGAGCGTATGCAGGAGTCTGAGGGACCAGCCAGTAGTTAATTGTGCTCGAAGCCAGGAATATGTACTGGGAGCCAAGGGGGAGACGGGGGCCAATGGAGAAACCTTTGTTTGCTCATTCCTACATCGCCTTAGCAAATATTTGTCAAGTACCTGCTGTGTCCCAGGCACTGTCCTGGGTCCGGTCGATTCTGCAGTGAAGAAGCAGACACAAGTCCACACCCCTGTGGAGCTTAAGCCCTGGTGGCTGGAGGCAGACACTAAGCAAATGAGTAAGTCAAATAGGAAGGGTGTCAGAGAAAAAAAGAAAGCCGGGAAAGAGGGTGGGGAGTGCTGAGCGGGGGTCCTCAGGAAGGCCTCTCTGAGAAGGGG
The DNA here is from genome assembly GCF_022837055.1 of Prionailurus viverrinus. Taxonomy (NCBI): domain Eukaryota; kingdom Metazoa; phylum Chordata; class Mammalia; order Carnivora; family Felidae; genus Prionailurus; species Prionailurus viverrinus. Next base: position 20,093,001 of record NC_062576.1, on the reverse strand, counting down.
ACAGATCCTAAAGGCAGTGAGGGGAGGAGAGCTAGGACAAAATTCCCGAGGGAGGAGGCTGCGTGGCTGAGTTAGGGGGGATGAGGGGCAGGGAGGTGGGAGGCACGGACAGAGGGGTAAAGCCCAGGTTGTGTAGGGCTTTGTGGCCTTTTATAAGGACCTGGGCTTTTGTCTGAATGAGGAGGAGCATTTTGAGCAGAATAGGGCCAGAACCAAACGGACTTGACCTCAGCAGGACGTGGTGGTGATGGTGGCTGGGATCGGGGGCAGCGGTGAACGGGCTAGATCCTGAGCCCTCTGAAGGGAGAGCCACGTGGATTTGTTGTTGGATCGGCTATGGGTGGGAGAGAAAGAGAGGAATCAAGAAGGGCTTTTAAGTTTCTGTTTTGAGGGGCGCCTGGGTGGCGCAGTCGGTTAAGCGTCCGACTTCAGCCAGGTCACGATCTCGCGGTCCGTGAGTTCGAGCCCCGCGTCGGGCTCTGGGCTGATGGCTCAGAGCCTGGAGCCTGTTTCCGATTCTGTGTCTCCCTCTCTCTCTGCCCCTCCCCCGTTCATGCTCTGTCTCTCTCTGTCCCAAAAATAAATAAACGTTGAAAAAAAAAATTAAAAAAAAAAAAAAAAGTTTCTGTTTTGAGCAACCGGAAGGAAAAGATTGGTTAATTCCTGGGGCGCCTGGGTGGCTCCGTCGGTGGAGCGCCCGACTTCGGCTCAGGTCATGATCTCACAGCTCGTGGGTTCGAGCCCCGCGTCGGACTCTGTGCTGACAGCTCAGAGCCCGGAACCTGCTTTGGATTCTGTGTCTCCCTCTCTCTCTGCCCCTCCCCCGCTCCTGCCCTGTCTCTCTCTACTCTCTTCTCTCTCTGTCCAAAATAAATATTAAAAAAAATTAAAAAAAAAAAAAAAGATTGGTTAATTCCTGAAATGGGAAGGAGTGGCAGCAGCTTTTAGGGGGAAGACCAGGAATTCAGCTTAAAACCTGTTAAGACCTCGAGCAGGCAGCTGGATATGAGAATCTGGAATTCAAGGGGAAAGCCATGTCAAGCTTCCTCCGTCTGGAATATGGAACCATTGATTTGTTTTTGCTTTTTTTTTCTTTTTTGAGAAGGGAAGTAGGGTGGGTGGAGGTCATTAGTTACACAAATAATGCTTGAAAACAAGTTCCTTAAGAAAATTATTTTCAGCCTTCTAGATAAGGCTCAAATCCCTTTTGCCAATTCCCACCCCTCCCTACTCCCGGCCTCCCCCTCGACTGTCACTGCTGTCAGGAGCTTGGCATGCGTGCATCCTTCCAGACCTTTCTTTGTGCCTCTGTATACCCGAGGATATCTGTAAAAACTACATGTCGTATTTTGGGAGTGTATGTATTTTAACGAAATGGTGCCATCATGAATGGGTTCTTCAGCGATGTGCTTTTGTATCTCGTAACCTGCCCATCCTTCCTGAACTGTGTCTGGGAGAGTTCCATTCTTGGTGTTACAAATAAACCTAGGTCTTTTGTTGTTGTTGTTGTTGTTACAGTATGCTATGGCCAGACTGTGGGTTATTCAGCCAGTTTTCCAGTGGGAGGGCTTTAGCGTTTTGTACATTCCTCCTCGGACACCTGTGTCTTTCCGGAGGCTTCCTAGGAGTGACATGGCCGGGTCTGAGTAGATGGAGGCCATGTGGGATTCTGTCCGGTCTTGTTTCGGTCATACTGCCCCCCCATAGGCCACCATCTGACTTGCCAGCCTCCGCGGGTTTTAATCTGTGTGGCGGGCCGTGGGTTGTCGGGAGCGGGGAGGAAGCCGAGAGACCGTGGAATCTGTGGGCTGCTCTTCCACTCTTAGAACCCGCCTTGGGGATGGGGACACGGGTTCCTTTAGGGGCTGCAACAGACACTCCCTGCCCCTTCCTTTCCTCCTGCACAGATGAATTCCCCTCTCTCCTGCAGCCTGCAAGCCTGGCGTCTTCCCTGCCAGCCAGTTTCTATTCCTAGACTTCCTCACCAGCTTGAAGCCATCCCCTTTTGACAAACACACCGGCCGAGACATTATAAAAACGCTATTTTTATTAGAGCAGACCAACTCCTCTATCAGCGGGCTTCTTACTCCGCCACCGGCCTGCCAGCGTTCCTTGCCTGCCCCCCCCCGCCCCCCCCCCCCCCACCCCGCGACAACGCGTCCAAGCGTTTGTGATTGTCACCAGCCCGGCGCCTGTTCTGAGGGTGCGATAGCAGCCCCTCTCTGGAGGCAGACCAGATCCTACACCCAGCTGCTCTCCCCAGAAAGAGTTTAGCTCCGCCACAGCCCACACGGGAAAGGGAAAGTTGCGTCCTTAAAAGAGTTACGTCATCTTTCCTTTGCGTGGATTTCAGGTGGGTGTTGACTGGGGTATAGGACGCCTTCGGGGTTAGCTCGGGGAGCTGGGGCTGGGGTCCACCGTGAGTTCAGATGTTGTGCCGTCAGAGCTAGAAACTTCTGAAGACGTCTCATGAACGTCGTCTCAACTGCTAATGTGTATCGAGCACGTGTCATAAGCCAGGCCGAATCCTGAACAGTTTATGTTCGTAAGGTGGCTGCTTTTAATCGCCGTGCCCATTTCTGGTGTTTTTGTTTTCTTTTTTTTAATCGAGATCGAATTCCCATGCCACAGAATTTACCATTTTGAAGTGTATACTGCGGTGGTGGTGAGCCTATTCATAGTGCCGTGAGGGCCTCACCGCTACCGAATTCCAAAGCACGTCTGTCACCCCAGATAGAAACCCTGTACCTGTTAGCCGTGACTCCCTCTGCCTGCTTCCCCCAGGCCCTGGTGACTATTGACCTACTTTCGGTCTCTATGGGTTGGCCTCTTCTGGACGTTTCATATACACGTCTGGCTCCTTTCACGAAGCATAATGTTTTCGGGGTCCGTCCATGCTGGGGTACGTTTCAGTACCTCGGATCCTTTCGGGGACCTGAGCACGTGAGGTGGTAGGGCTATCCCGCACCTGCTGTCTCTCCATTCATCCCTTGAAGGACAAGCCGGCTTGCTTCCACTTTTTGGCTGGCATGAACTATGCCACTAGCCCATCATCCCAGTTTGACGGCCGAGGAAACTCAGCCACGAATACCATTTCCCACTTGCACAAGCAGGATGGGATTCCTACCCAGGCATCCGGCTCCACAGCCGAGTCCCGACCATCCCTCTTGGCCGCTCAGCCGCGGAACGAAGACCCAGGACTGAGGGGCCTATGTCGCACACCCCCATGGCCACCATACTTGAGAATTAAAAATTGGGTCCTGTGGTGTGAGGAATCCACCATGCTTTTGGGGACTCGGCTCTGTCTGACTTTCATTCGGGACCGTGTGGGCAGGAGTCCTGGCTGAGTCATGATTGTCCATATCATCCAAAATGCATTTATCCACGTCCTCTGATGTAACAACCCTCAGCCCGGGGAGGGGGAGGAGAGATGCGCTGTCTTGGTCCCCCGGAGAGCGGACTCTGGGAGGGAAGATGTGTGGCAGGAGGCTGGCTGGGGAGAGTTCTCTGGAACAGCACCTGTGGATGACGAGGGACGTGCGGCTGAGCAGAGGGAGGGGTCGAATGGTGATGCAGGCCTAGGTAATCCCACAGGGAGCTCTGGGGATGGGTGGTGCTTCAGAGAGTCCCCAGTTCAAGCGAGGAGCCTGGGTCTGTGGACCCTTGGCATCAGCCCAGCATTACCTGGCTTTTTTCCTGGGAAGGGACCCGCCGTGAGCTGCTAGCCATCACCGGTCCCCGTACCTGGGTGTGAACGAGTCATCTGGGCTGCGTCCACAGCGGCTTGGATAAGGGCCGCGACAGAGAGCAGTCCATGAGGAGGCGTCAGGGACACCGCTGAGAGGGGGCGTAACCCTTCCCGGGGTGGGGAGCAGGGACGAAGGGGCATCTTCGCTGTGCCCTGAAGCCTTGAGCCCCAAACCCTTATACCCAGCTGCCAGCCCATGAATGGCTCCTCTTGGGTGCCTCAGCGTCTCCACACAGCTGCCCCAAGCCAAAGTCAGCCCTTCTCCCCGCCAGCTTTCACCTCCCCAAGAATGACGGCGCCGCCCTTCCCATCACACAGGCCGGAAACTGCAGAGCCTTCGATACCTTCCCCTCCCCGCCATCCTTTTTCCAGCCCATCGCCAAGTCCCGTACCTTTCCCCTTGAAAACATCTTCCCCTTACGTCCTCCATGTTGCTGACACCTCTTGTCTGAACCCCCACCGCAGCCTCCTACCTGCTCCCGGCACCTGCTCTCGGCCACCTCCAACCTCTCATTCCGACGTCGCCCCCTCTGCCCCAGTAACCCGATGTGGCTCCCCAGTGGTCCGGGGTCGAGGGCAAAACTCCTTGCTGTGGGCCCCGTGGCTTTGGTGGTCCGGCCCCTCGGCCCTGTGTCATCCTCTGCTCCCCTTCCCCTGGGTCCAGCCCCTCAGAGCTTCCTTGTCCCTCCTGCTCTTTGTGCCTTCTTGTCACATGGCCATCACGTGTGTGTCCACTTTGCTTGGAGCACACTCCCATCTCCCCCCCCGCAAATTAACTTGTTTGTCCCTCATATTTGGGTTCTGTGTTGCCTCCCCCTTGAGGCCTCATCTGACCTCCCTGCCGTAGTCCCGTGTCCCCTGTAAAGCTCAAGGTGACTGAAATGGTAGACAGCGTACATTTGGTGGTGGGCTCATTTGTTGAGGATCGGCCCCCCTCACTACACTGTCAGGTCTGTAAGGCAAGGGGACTTGTCCTGGCAAGGGCTGGGAGGTGCTCAGTAAGCCTGAAAGATGCAAACCTGAGGAACGGAAGGAGGGGGGACATGGGGAGAGAGAGAAGGAAGAAACTGATCACGCTCCCGCGTGGTCGGGGGGGGGGGGGGAGGGATGGGGGGAGGGAGCTAACACGAACTGCTTCCTTTATATTCCAGGACTTAAAAAAAAAATGTTTAATGTTTATTTTTTGAGGCGGGGAGGGATGTGTCAGGGAGGGGCAGAGAGAGAGAGGGAGACACAGAATCGGAGGCAGGCTCCAGGCTCCGAGCTGTCAGCACAGAGCCCGACGCGGGGCTCGAACTCACGGACCGTGAGATCGTGACCTGAGCCGAAGTCGGACGCTTCACCGACTGAACCACCCAAGTGCCCCTATATTCCAAAACTTTTAACTGTAGCATGTGAGGGGACATGGAATTTGGGCCTCCCAGCCCACTGTGCTGCCCAGGCTTGAGCATGAGGTTTCTCTGCCCACTTCCCCCCCTCCCCACCCCCTGCCAGCACCTGTCACGGGCACTGTGGGCTTTGCCCTTCACCAGCCTAAAGCAGACCTGGAATGTCAGACCCCCTGGGATCAAACCAAGGTGCTCTGAGCGTTCTCCATCCCAACCCCAAGATAAGCTCCCTGTTTCCTGCCTGGATGCCCTTCCCGGCCCTCCCCTGCCCTCCCCCATCCACCTACCATTCAGTGCTGTATCCTCTCCTCTGTAGAGACTGCCCAGCCCCGAGTGATGCCAGGCATTCCTCACTCTACCCACCGGCCCCTGGCATCTGTGCCTCCCCTTTGTGGCACTTAGCCCACGGCATCCAAGCAGTTGTCTCTCAGTGGCCGCCCCGCTAAGTTCTTGGACAGGGATCTGGTCTTCCTGCTTCCCTTTCCTTCTTTTCTTTCTGTTCCTTCCTTCCCACAACACTCTGTGAGCTCCTCGTGGGTGCCAGGCACTGGTCCGGGGCTGAGAGGTACAACGGTGAGTGTGGGCACGGGCCCTACCCTCCCGGGAGGGGAGAAAAACTGAAGGCCTGGGCAGTCAGGAGAGGCCCCGGGAAGGGCCACACGTGCCCACAAGCAAGGAGGAAAACTTCTAGCAGCAGCTTGGCTTCTGAGAAACTGCCAGAAGGACTATTAGGCGGAGGTGGGGGGCAAGGGAGGTGGGAATGAGGTCAGGGAGGGTGGTGGAGCCAGACCCCATCCGTCTCCGTCTGTCTCTGGCGCGCAGTGTTCAACCCGTAGGAGAAGCTCAAGGAATATTTGTTGAATAAATAGGAAGAGGCCCCTGAGTGCTCCCCCCTCTTCAGGGGGTTGGGGGCTGCTTCTGCCTGAGCGGTGAGCATCCTTTCTCGCAACCCAACCCGGGGATGGATGGACCCTGTGGGAGGTTCGTTCCCTTAGAAGGAAAAGTTCTCCGAAGCAAATCGAGTGGTGGCAGCAGAGATTGGAGAAGAGAAGATCCCGGCCAGGCTGCCTGTCTCCTCCCAGCAGGCCAAGGGGCCTGTCCTTCCTGACTGGGAGGCTCTCACGGCTAACAGCTGCCCGAGTCAGTTTAGCACAAGCCCAGGAGTGCGAAAGCAGGCAGGCCTCTTTTCTTCCCTTGATGCGTCCAGGGGTACCGCCAGCCTCAGCCCCCTCCAGAGCTCTCCTCAGGAAGGAGGGTGGGAGCAGCCTCAGCCCATCCTGGCTCCCTTCCAACCTAGGTGCTCTCAAACATGCCATCACGCTCCCGCCTCAGGGCCTTTGCACTTGCTGTTCCTGCCACCTGGAAAACCCCTTTGTCCAGATCCCCACACTTTCTCTTTCACTCCCTTCAGCCTTCTCTTGAAGGTTGCCTTGCCAGAGGCCTTCTCTGACCCCCTGGCTAAAATAGCACCTTCCCGGGGCCCCTGGGTGGCGCAGTCGGTTAAGCGTCCGACTTCAGCCAGGTCACGATCTCGCGGTCCGTGAGTTCGAGCCCCGCGTCGGGCTCTGGGCTGATGGCTCAGAGCCTGGAGCCTGTTTCCGATTCTGTGTCTCCCTCTCTCTCTGCGCCTCCCCCATTCATGCTCTGTCTCTCTCTGTCCCAGAAATAAATAAACGTTGAAAAAAAAAAATTAAAAAAAAAAATAAAATAGCACCATCCCCCCTGGCCCCCTCCCCCATTCGCCTGCCCTTCTCTGCCTTTCACTCTCCCCAGCACTTAGCTTAGCACCATCCGACACACTACCTATTTCTTTCTTTCTTTCTTTTTTTTTTTTTTTTATCGCTTGTCTCCTCTCATTAGAATGTAACAGCAGAGACTTTGATGTGCTCACTGCGCGTCTCCAGAATGGGCGTTCGACAAATATTGAGCGAGCAAATGAATTTGTAAAAGGAAGTCAGTGCCGTCCACCTTGCAGGGTTGTGGGGAGGTTCCCAGCGTGTGGCTTGTATGCTTCCACGGCTCTGTAGGTGGCTCGTAAACCATGTGCTATTTTAGTAGGTCCGTATTTATGTCTGCCTTCTATTTATGGCCAGTGATCCTGATTTTCCGTTTATGGCATTAATATAAAGTTTCCTTTTTAAAGTAAACCCACTGCAGATTAAAAAGAGAAAACCTGGATTTGCCGGCCTGAAAGACAGTTCATGATACACGTTGCAGTCTGACGAGAACACTTCTTGGAGAGTTAAAAAGACATGTTCATTATTTTCTAGCAGATACGTACGGGGATATTTATTTAGATAGGCATGTAAGGAAAGCATTTTTACAAAGGTACAGCTTATTGGGTCCTGGAGTCCTGGAGGAAATCCTGGATTCTGGATCTGCCCTAACGTTCTACAAGCCCTGGAACCAAGGATAAAATCTCCGGGTGCGTATTGGTACCGTATGATTGGTACCAGTCAGGAATGGTACATAGCAGGTCAGTGACGTGATAAATGTAAGCCCAAGGTGTTTGAGAAATAACCCAAACTCTTCCTTTGATTATCCATCTGGTGTGTGTGTAGCTTGTGATTTTGTTACCCCGTCTGCCCAGGGCATGAGAAACTCAAATCTTTGTTGCGGTGCCTTGCCGTATTTTGTTCCACCCCTAGGGGGCAGTATCAGCCGTTGCTTTAGGCTTCTTTTGTAGCCTCCTGAATGCAGAGCATTTTGGGTTCCTGTTTTGAGGATAGGAGGTCACCTGTTATGTTAGCAAGAACAGTACAAAGGAAGCTCAGACCTACACTCTTCCATTCAAGTGATATGCATTAAGGGCTCACGACTATACAACATGGGGACATAAAGAACAGAATCACTAGGAGAACGGAGGAGTTGGTACTGGGCTGGGTTTTGAAGGGAGAATAGGAGTTTCGTACTCTGAGATACATTTGGATCATCTCTTACTGTGGGTCATCATCGGGCACATTCCTTAAGGTATCATTTGAATCCTCTAACTAAACACTTCTCTGAGCCCTAGGTGAGACTTGGGATTTAGACAGCCCTGAGTATTGGCTCTACCATTGTGCCACCCAGAATTCCCTCAGGGGTAAATCTTTCTCTCTCTCTCTCTCTCTCTAGCTCTCTCTCTCTCTCTCTCTCGCCTCCCCACCCCTCCACTTCAAAGTGGCTCCAGTTAAGAAAGAAATGTGACTAAAAAGTCCAATGTAGGGCTGGCTTCAGGCATGGCTGGATATGGGGGATTAAACACGGTTAAGAGGATCTAGTTTCTATGTGGTCTCTTTCTGTCCTCAATTCGGCTGCCCGTGTTGCTGTCACCCTTGGACAGATCTCTCCATGGAACATATAAGGATGTTCACAAGGGTGAACCTAATCAGTTGACAACAATGACTCCTTCCCTGGTACTCTGTGCTCCTATCAGCTAATAATTCCAGGGCAAGAGGCCCAGGGACTTTTCCAGCCGATTCAGCCAATCCCTTAGTTGAGTCTGTCGGCCTGGCTTGGGACGCACACCTAGCCCTGAGCCGATCACATGGCCAGGGAGATGGAATACCCTGATTGGCCCGGCCTAGGTCACGTGTCCACCAAGGGGGTGCTGTTTCCATCCACACTGCATGGATGGGGAGTGGAGGAGAGGTGGTTTCCCAGAGGAAGATCGAGGTGTTGTAACCAGAAGGAAATGAATAGATGCTGAGCTGACACAAACAACAGATGTGTATTAGCCCCACTTAGATGCTTTGTGGCCGTTAGGCAATTTGCCCCAGCATTCAGAGCCTCAGTTTCCTCCTCTGTAAAATGGGCGTAGCATTATTGACCATAGCATTATTGCAGACAGCCACAATAAGCACCCGCAGAGAGCATAATAAATGGCAGCTAAGGCTGCCCGCAGAGCGAGGCCCCTGTAACCTGGAGCATGGGCTTGCCTCCTAAATTGTCCCTGGGGTGCGACAGGAGCCTTGGGGGGGTGCGGAGAGGAGGCAGGGTGGGGGAGGTGGAGGAACTCAGGTGTGTGAAAGTGCTCTAGGACCCCTGCCGTGCCCCCAGACACAGTGTTTTCACAGCCTCATTATGAAACCCTCCAAAGTAATTGTTCTCTGCTGGGACCTGACACCAGCAAGGCTAGGTCCCCAACATTCGGGAGCCCTGGAAACCAACTCCACCACTCTCAGCCGCTTGTTAATGCAGCGGGTACTGGCGCTTGCTAAATCACCCCTGTTCAGAAAGAATTCCAATATCCCGGCCGCAGAGGAATCTGTGATCCCTGAAATACAGACGCGGTCGAGCACCTTTAAACATAACTGATTCTTGGCATTTCTTTCCAATTCCATTTTTTCCCCCCAAAGAGAATTAATAGTATGGCCACCGATAAGATTCTGCACTGTCTCCAGGGCCAGCATCAGGGATAAAGACGATGAGGCTCATAGTAGTGGCAGTGACACTTTGCTTCCGTGTCACGTCCAAACTCCTCAGACCCTGAGCCGTAGTTAACTCGCACATCCTGGGCACCTACCTCTTGTCAGACCCAACTTCTGGCCAGTCCGCAAACACGTCAAGCTTTTTCAGACTTTTGCCCAGTGCCGCTGCTGTTGCTTGGAATGCCTTTCCCTTTCCTTGTGACCCAGGAAATGTTTCAACTTTAAAATCCCAGCTCATGTGTCTCCTTATTTATTCACTCATTCAACCAGTATTTATTTATTTATTTAATGTTTATTTATTTTGAGAGAGAGGCAGAGGTAGAGACAGAGCATGAGCAGGGGAGGGTCAGAGAGAGAGGGAAACGCAGAATCCGAAGCAGGCTCCAGGCTCCGAGCTGTTGGCACAGAGCCCGACGCGGGGCTCGAACTCACGGACCAGGAGATCACGGCCTAAGCCGAAGTTGGACACCCAACCGACTGAGCCACCCAGGCGCCCCATAATGTTTATTTATTTTTGAGAGAGACAGAGACAGAGCACGAGCGGGGGAGGGTCAGAGAGAGAGGGAGACACAGAACCCAAAGCAGGCTCCCGGCTCCAAGCTGTCGGCACAGAGACCGATGCAGGGCTCGAACTTACAGACCGCGAGATCATGACCCGAGCCAAAGTTGGATGCTTAACCGACTGAGCCACCCAGGCGCCCCTCAACCAGTATTTAGTGAGGGCGAAGTGTGTGCCAGGCACTGTCCTGGTGGCTTGGAATACACAAGCGATCGAAACAGACCCAGTCCGCCTTCATGGAATCAATACCTAAAAGGTGTAATAAACAAGATAAAATAGTGTGTTAGTGGGGCTTGGGAGTGGGGGTGTGAGGCACAGCTCACAATTATAAACAGGGTGGCCAGGGAGACAGGAGGAGGTAAGATGTGAGGCAAGCCTCGAAGGGCGTGAGCAGCCTGGGTACTTACCTGGGAGAAGAGTACCCCATGCCTGGGGAGGGGGCCAGGGCACTGGTGATCCGAAGGCCCTGAGGAGGGAGCGTGCTGAACGTCAAGGGTACTGGAATGGGGAGGAGGGGTAGAGCAGTAGGAGGTGGGTCAGACACGTGAGCAGAGGCCTGGTGGCCTCGGAGACCCATGCAGAATCTGGAGTAGAGGAGTGACATGATTGGACTCAGCTTTCAGCAGCACCCCTTGGCTGTAGCAGGGAGAGCAGACTGCAGGGGTGAGGGCAGGAGCGGGAGGCCAGGGAGGGCGAGCTGAACCAGGGTGGTGGCCGGGAGGTGGAGAGAAGTGGTCAGGTTTGGGGGTTCCTACTGTTTCTCTGTGGAGACTGGGGCCTGGCCATGCCCTTGGGAGCCTTCTCAGGTCCCTCCTTCAAAACCTTGGCATCCCATTTTATACATTTTGTTACGATCGTTTGTCTCCCTTTTGGGGGCTCAGATGCCTTTGGTAATCTGATGAAAATTATGGACTTTCTTCCCAGAAGAATACCCTTGTGCACTCAACTGAATACATGTTCCTAGAACCCCCTGCACATCCCCGCTGTTAGGGGCCCCTGGCTAGTGCGTGTTCCCCGGACGCGGTGCACAGTAGGACCACACAGTGCGGGTCCCTGACTGGCCGTCGGGTGCAGCTGATAGGCGAGTACACACAGTGGGTCCAAGCTTTTGTCAAACCCTCATTGCATATGTAACAGCCACGCAGTGAGCGCTTATAAATGTTTGCTGAAAAACAGCGATGATAAACTTGGCACTTTACAAGGTCCTCACACCTCCGCGAGGCGCCTTGGATGCAAACGCCTCCATTTTATAGCCGGACGAATAAAGCCTCGGCAAAGCGAAGTGCGCGGCGCGGGGTCGGGGGGGAGTCAGCATCTGGTGTCTGACCAGGGCTGCAGTGAGGGTGAGCCGTGGTGGCGCTCGGTCAGCCTTAGCGGCGATCGTCCTAGAGCTGCATGCTGGGAGGCTGCGACTGTGCCCCAGACTTGATCGTCCGGCTGTGGAATCAATAAGAAGGATCCTGAAACACTCCTGCTTGTCTCCTAGTTGATCCTCAGAGCAGCCCTGGGAGGTAGACAGTATTGTCCCCCTTTTACAGACGTGGCAACTGAGGCTCCCCAAAGGTAGGTAGCAGAGTTCAGGGCTCACCCCCCAAAGTCTCCAAATCCCCAGATAATTAGTGAGCAACATACATAGTTAAATGCTAACAACTTAGCACTTAATTATGTACTGTTTCTCACTGTATTGTATGTAATTTAACGCTAATTGCAGGGTTTCAGCACGAGCTGCTGGAGCTGCAGGGAGCGGGGGGCGAGGGTGGCGAGGGAAGGCTTCGGGGAGACTTTGGGAACTCAGCTGGGCTCTGGAGAGGACAGGGGTGGATTTCTGCATAAAGGAGTACAATGGAATGAGCCTGGATGGGGAGTAGCCTGAGATAGCGCTCCTTAGATAATGGAGCTCTACGAATGTAAGCGTAACTAATAGTCACAGAGAAAGGTCTCTTTTTTGTTTGTTTTTTCAAAGTTTATTTATTTTGAGAGACAGAGCGCGAGTGGGGGAGGGGCAGAGAGAGGGGAGGGAAGGCGAGACAGGCTCCGCAGGGACGGGGGTGGGAGGGGGCTTGATCCCACGAACTGTGGGATCATGACCTGAGCCGAAATCAGGAGTTGGCTGCTCAACCGACTGAGCCACCCAGGTGCCCCAGTGTTTATTTTTGAGAGAGAGAGAGCGCACGCGCAAGCCAGGGAGGGGCAGAGAGAGAGAGGGGGACGGAGGATCCGAAATCAGCTCTGTGCTGACGACAGCAGAGAGCCCAATGTGGGGCTCGGACTCACGACCCGCGACCTCACGTCCTGAGCCAAAGTCGGCTGCTTAACGGACTGAGCCACCCAGGAGCCCCTCCCTGAGAACATTCTAAATGCTGGAACTGGACTAAGCCCTTTCCACTGCTACTGTTTCCCACCCATGTTTAACCCTATGCAAGAGACAAAAAGGCAACCACACAGGTATTGTTATTACTTCCATTTTAACAGGGGAGTAAACCGATGTCAGTGCGGGGACCCAGCGCCGGGCCTGGTCTCCAAGCTCCTGTTCTTCCCTGCTCAAGTTCAGAGACCTTCCGATTAGAGGTGGTCTGGGCTTGGGCCTTGCTTCTCCACGTGGGCCCCAGAGCATTGCCTGGGGGCTGGTTAGAAATGCAGCCTTGGGCCCTCCCCAGTCCTACCGAGTCAGAACCTGCGAGTCAGAGTTTCTCCGCAGTCCCCAGGTGATTGATAGGCACATCAGTTAGCATTTGAGAAACATGGGGCTGGTGAGAAGTTTGGCTGGACACGTGTCTGGGCCGTTCAAGTCTTTGTGAGGACCTCTCTCTCCTGGCAGAGGCGAATAAATGCTTTCCCGGGGGGGGGTTTGAGGTGAAGGCCCCGGGCAGCCCATCCCAGGCTGAGATCTCTTTGTCATCTCGTATTTCATCTTAAAATGTCATTGACTGTTCATTCCACACCATAGTACATCAGTGGTCATTTTGATATTTCAAAATGGTTATGTAAATTGCCACGGAGTAGGATGCGTGTTTCGGGAAGATGCATGAGATGGGTTTCTTTGTATCTTAAATGGGGTAATAATAACCACTTCCAGGGCTCCTTCGAAGATCAAAGGAGAATCATGTGTATGGAAATGCTCATGAACTGTCTGCCTCAGACCCGTGTTATTCTGGAAGGGAGGGAGAAATCCTCCCCAGACCCGTTGTCCTGCAACCCGCTCTCTGAGGGCTGATGGTGTACGAGTGTTTCTCCCTTTCAGGACAAGGCAGGGCTGGGTCCCAGAGAGGACAAAGTACCCTGTCTGGGCATCTCAGGAAGCCAGGGAAATAAGAGAATGGGGTCAGCTATTGCTAGTTTGTTTATTTAAATTCCTTATTAGTCCCCACTTCCTGATTGTTTGGCCAGATGAGCAAGCAGGAAAACCCGGGTAAAACTCAAGAGGCTTCAGGGACATCAGAACAGGAAAGAAGATGGGAGATGAGGAGGACTTCATCCTGTCCCCGGGTGGACCTCGAGAGAGGGGGGTGTGGTGGGGGTGACAGAGAAGAGGTCCGACTTCAGCTCAGGTCACGATCTCACCGTTCGTGAGTTTGAGCCCCGCATCGGGCTCTCTGCTGTCAGTGCAGAGCCGGCTTCTGATTATTTGTCCCCCTCTCTCTCTAACTGCCCCTCCCCTGCTTGTGCTCACGCTCTCTCTCTCGCTCGCTCTCTCTGTGTGTCTCAAAAATAAATAAACTTTTTTTTTTTTTAAAGAAAGGAAAAAGGACAAGAAAGGGGGATCGGACTGTCAGCCCTGGACCAGGAGTGACCTTGGGTTCCCTGAAAATGTCCTCTTTCCTCTGGAAAGAGAAAATGGAGGAGGGAGACACAGAAGGGTGACACGGACAGAAACAGTGACCATCCCCAACTGGGGCCAAGGGGGAAGGAAGTCAGACAAGGCATCGGAGGGGAGGGAGGCTCATTTACAGCTGCAGAAGCTGAAGGAGGAGAATCTGGGGACGATGGGAGGGGGATGGTCAGCAGTCCCCCCTGGCCCAGAGCAGCTAGAAAGGATGAGTGTGGGAAGAGCTATTATATTTGGTTAAGGAGGTTATGGGTCACCTGTGGATGGGGTTGTGGTAGAGTAATGGTGTTGAAGCCAGCTTTTGAGAAGAAGAGAATGATGGGGATTTTCTCTTCTCCCCATGGTCGTAGTTAGGATTTTCACACAAATTGCATTTCTATTACAAATGTCTTACTTGCCATTTAAAACTTAATCCATGTAACTTGTGACTAGAACCAAGCTGATATTGCCTCTCTAATCCATCCCTTGGCAAAAAAAGTTATTTAAGAAACGTAGAAAATGGCAAAGCGTGGTTTACAGGATGATCCTATTTTTGTTTGAAAGAATGTCTGTAGGGGCGCCTGGGTGGCTCAGTCGGTTGGGCATCCGACTTTGGCCCAGGTCAGGATCTCGTGGTCTGTGAGTTCGAGCCCCACGTCGGGCTCTGTGCTGACAGCTCGGAGCCTGGAGCCTGCCTCCGATTCTGTGTCTCCCTCTCTCTCTCTGCACCTCCCCAGCTCACGCTCGCTCTGTCTCTGTCAAAAATAGATAAACTTAAAAAAAAAAAAAAAAAGAATGTCTGTGTTTGCATGTGTATTTTATAAATATGTATATATACGTATATTCTAAAGACAAACATCTAAGGGTATATGTATCAAATTATAATGGGGGTTTTACTGGCATATACATATGTCACTTTAAATATGTGTAGTTTATTTTACCTGAATTATCCTTCCATAAAGCTGTAAAAAATTGTAATAGGGGTTATCTCTAATGGTCAGATTGTGGTATATATGACATAATTCTTTTGGCTGCACATGACAGAAACTCAGCAGAAACTTCTCAAGCAATAGCTGAATTGTCCAGATACTTGTTCATACATGAGTGGACCCAGGGTCTCAGGTTATGACATTAGGGATCTCCTTTCCATCTCTCACGCCTGCTGTCTTCCCCATTGACCTCGTTCTCAGACAGTTCCAGGCCTGTGTCTCAGCAGCCTGGCACCCCCGTGGAAAGAAAACAGCTTTTCCCCGAAGAGTATCCGCAACGTCCCAGAGCTGACTTTCGAGCACCCGACATGGGCCCTGGCTCAGCCGCAGACCAAAGGAACTTCCAAGGGCATCTCCGGAAGCCAGTGAACTGAAAAAAGGGGCCGAAGGGTTCTCTGAAGGAAACCCAGAGTTCTGTTGCCTGAAAAGGGGGCATAAAACCACAAGTGTCTGCTCCTCAAGGAGCCTTCACTGTCTGGGTCCTATGTTTTTGTAGCGACTGGGTTTTTTTTTTAAATAAGCGTGCGTTTCTCTTGCCGTGGCAAGAGAACAATCAGATCCTTCCTGAAACAACAGATCTGGGGTACATCTGATTATGATCATTCAGATAAATAAATAATGAGTGTGGAGAAAACGGTAAAGCTCAAACCTAGTCCGATTTTAGAGGGCATGGGAGGGAAGGACAGTGTTGAGGCTGGGGACTCAGCCTCCTGCTTTCTGTAGACTGTTAGCTGTGGACGCGGAAGGCCCACCGGGCCATCAGGCGATCTCTGGGGCTCTGGGTCGCCAGAGCGACGCGCCCAGAGAGCTGGGCCCTCGTCAAGCTCGCCTCTGCCTCTCGGCCTCTCCTGCCTCAGTAAACAATTCCCTGCATTCCGATATCACACTGCTCTGTTTCTTCCTTTCAGGGTTATACTAAGGACATGGTACCAGACTTTGATGAGAAGCATGATGAGTATTTAATATTGCTTCAGCAGAGGAACCGGTAAGATAAAGCTGCTCAACGGCAGCCCCATAAAAACCCTATTTAGATTGCTTAACAGCACTTGGGCTCTGTTGCACGTAGGAATGGTATGTAGTCACCCTCCACTCAGGGGCTTGGGATTTTAGCTGTAGTCCCAGCCCCCGGTTCTCCATCCGCTGATTTAATTGCATCTTTGAGCTGTAGCCAACTGCTCTCCCCGTAACTACCACCTCTCGCCTCCCCGCTCCTGTTCTGGGAGGAGGTGGCTTTGTCTCGAGAAGCCGGAACCCGGCAGGGCCTGGGCCTCAGTCACCTGAAGAGCCCAGTCTGTGATCCTACAGGCTTTGCCGGGCCCCTTGAAACCTGAGCCTGTAATCCTGCCCCGTGAGATAAAGGTGGAGTCACCTTCCGTCTGTGTTTGAAGTTGGTCGATATGTCGTTGAAAGTTAAGTTCGTACTGATTTTGACTCTGGAGGGCTAGCTCCTGAAAAAAAAAAAAACCCACAGCGGTGGAGGCAGTGTTTAGTGACTGAGGGCAGAGCGGTCTGGTCCGGTTGGAAAGAGGTGTCCCGTCTTCAGCGCCCTCGCAGGGCCTGTGCAAGTTCATCAGGCCCCGGGCCTCGCGTTAGGCCGGGTTCGCAAATTCAGATGCTCGGAGGGCGGGATGGCAGTGAGCAAAACCAGCTCGGTGGAGACCGTGGGCACCTGGAATTCTCACTCCCATGCTGCTCCGCTCAGGCCACCTGATGTGTGTGGCACACGGGTCCAGGGGTCCGTATCCTCCGAGGTTGATGGAGAAGCCGGAAGTCTGGCTCTGTGTTGTGAAATCTCCTGAGTTTTAAAATGTTGGTAATGCACTCAGATTAAAACACAAAACGGGGGCGTCTGGGTAGCACAGTCGGTTGAGCGTTTCTGGCTCTTGTTTCTGGCTCAGCTTGTGATCCCAGGCTCATGGGATCGAGCCCCGTGTCGGGCTCTGCACTGAGCGTGAAGCCTGCTTAAGATTTTCTCTTTCCCTCTGCCCCTGCTCTGTTTGTACTCTCTCTCTCTCTTTCTCGAAAACAAAACAAAAAAACCCCCACAAAACAACTACAAGAATGCTACGGGCCTCTAAAACAGATCAGGCGTGAGTGAGGAGGAGGGGGCCCTGATCTGGGCGTTTGTGTTCTGGGAATGAACTTGGGGTCTTGCAGGCAGGAGAGCCTGGGGGTTGTCACCCTGCATGTGCATCCCGCCCTCATCTGGCTGGTGGGGCTCCCGGTGCTCGTCAGGCAGGGCCCTGGTGGCATATTATATGCACAGGTTTAGTCCTTCGTGTTCTATAGCTCAGCGTTCCTGCCCGCCGGCCCCTTTACTAACTTCCACCGAGACCCCCAGTATCTCTAACAGCACCCACCCAAGTCGCCAGCTGCCCCCCAGTGAGGCAGTACGACCCTTAGTGGCAAACCCTTGAACGGATCAAGGCCCGAGGCACAGCCAGAAATGCCAGGCAGCGTCCCCTGTGCCCGGCTGCTCTCTGCTCGTCTGCCCAGCCCAGGGGCGACCGCAAACTACCATAGCGGGAGGCTCGCGCTCGTTAGCCCAACGTGGGTTTTTATCATCATCAGTGCCACGGAGCAGGATGTTTGTATTCCATGGCTGGCAGACCGGATGGTGCCACTGAACATTTGGGTGATCGTTGGGTCACACACGCGTGACTCGCCCTGGGGGACAGGGTCGTGGTTTCTCAGGAGCACGTTGCTTCTCATTAACCGGCAGATTGTGACCAAAGAGGTACGAGCCGACAGCATGGAGGGGAGTATCCAGAGACAAGGTCGCGGCACAAAGGCAATGAAGAAACGTGTCCGCGTGGAGTTGCCGTAAAACTGGGGGAACGTGTGGTCACCGACAGGGAGCTGGCTTGACGACAGGGACTCAGAAAGTAGAGCTGGAAACACGTCCGAAGGGAGGCACGAGGAGGGGCGTCCCCCTGAGCTATCACCGGGCGTTGCTCTCGAGGCGCCTTTTCTGGGCTGCCGCCTGCGCGCCGGGAACCTCGCCCCCATCGTTGCATTTTATCCTCGCCCTCCCCGATGAGGTGTGGGTGCAGCCATCGCACCCATTTTACAGAAAAGAAAGCCGGAGGCAACACCCCCCGGAAGTGGTGGGGCCGGGCCGTACTTTCGGATTCGCGTTCTGTCGGACGTGGTCATAAGTACTCAGCAGGAGAGAAACCTGCCGGGGTTGCCAGTTTCACCGCGAGGGGTTTTGCAGAAATAAACTGCAGTTTACTTGGGAGTCCGGTTCTGTGACCCGGTGGAGAACCAGTGTCTGGGCTTTATCCTGTGCATAGAGGGAGATGCAAACCCAGCCTGCTTATGCGGTTGCCTGTGACCTGAGAAAGGGCTGTGCGATCATTGGAGCAAGTCCCTAGGAGAGGCGGGCCCAGAACACAGCCGGTAGGATTTCGCCGAGTACCTTCTCGGTGCCTAGCACTGCCACCAGTGTGAAGGAGAACCCTGTGCTGAGGAGGGCACACGCTTTATAGTTAATGCTCCTGAGGTCCGAGGGACAGAAACCCAAGGTAAATGGACCTTAAACAATAAGGAAACTTACTGGCTCATGAAATTAAAGAAGCCCAGGATAATACTTTGGCTTCAGGCATAGCTGTATCCAGGCACTCAGCTCATGTTGGAGGCATCCCAGGTCTGTACTTTCTTTACCAAGGCAGCCACTGGAGGCCCCACGCTGACATCCTGCCTCGAGAAGGAGAGAGCACTTCCTTCCTGATAGTTCCGGCCGAAGTGCAGAGGAGGGCTCCGGCCCCAGCCCCGAGCCAGGCCTCCCCTGTGCCTGTGAGGTGCCATGGCCTCACTGGCCACTCCTCGGCTACCTCCTTAAGCTGGGTGGTGGAGTGAGTGAGCATCACCCACACCACACGGAGTAAGGGAAGGAACGGGGCAGTTGCCAGAGGGGATCTGAGGGGCTGGGTTTGGAAGGTGGGGGAGCGTAGCTGGCGAGGAAAAACGAACAGGTGTTCACCCCACAGCCCTTGCCCTTGAGGAACTCCCTGGTGGGTGGCAGGGGAGCACAAGGCCACCTATTTATAACTGCACCAGAGGAAGCAGAAAATGGCCATGTGCTCCAAGAGGACCGGGGGAGGGGTAGGGAAGATGTGACTGCCCTGGGTCACCCCTGCACAACCCGTCCCGGAGGACACTTAGTGATTCTGGTCACTCAGCTTCATGAAAGATGTCATCATGCCTGACAGACTCACAACAGAGCAAGGGCTGGAATGCTGGGGAGGGGCGCCTGGGGGGCTCAGTCGGTTAAGTGTCTGCCTTCGGCCCAGGTCAGCATCTCGCTGTTTGCGAGTTCGAGCCCCACGTCGGGGCTCTGTGCTGACATCTTAGAGCCTGGAGCCTGCTTCGGGTTCTGTTCTGTGTCTCCCTTTCTCTCTGCCCCTCCCCTGCTCACGCTCTGTCTCTCACTGTCTGTCTCTCAAAAATGAATGAACATTTAAAAAAAAAATTTAAAAAGAGAGAGAAGGAAGGGGAGAGCTGGCATCCGACGGGGCTTGGCATGGACCAGTCTCTGAGCTGGAGCCTCAGCCGGATACCCCACTCCATCCTCATGACATTCCTAAGAGGTGGAGGCATTCTGGGGCTCATTTTGCAGAAGGGGAACAGGCCCCGGGGGTGGCGGGACTTGCCCAACCAAGGTCACACAAGCCGAGGAACCGGCAGAGCCTCCCCCGGGCGAAGCATTGTCCCCCACAGTCTGCCACTTCCCCCCACGCGGATGGGGGATGCTGACAGCCTAAAGGGCGAACACCCGAGCCTGCGAGCACCCAGGCTCTGGGAGGAACAGCAGGCGGTCTGCACCACTGCCCTTCGCCTCTCCATCCTTCAAGGCTAGACTCAAACGCCACCACCTCCAGGAAGCCCCCAGGTGGGAGCCACCGCTCTGCTAGCTCAGAGCCCCTGTGGTATGCTAGCCTGGCGAGGAGACCAGAAGCAGTGGCTGGGAGATGGACTCGGGACCAGAATTTAAATCCTGGCTGCTTCCTGGGCTCTGTGACCTTGGGCAAATTCATCTATAAAACAGGCCAATGGTAGGACCTTAATCCCAGGACCGGTGAAGGATTAGGCACCCAGGTGTCATTTGAATGTTAAACACACCTTCTCCCGGAGCTGACCTCCGGGTAATCCTTGAGTGCCCCCTGGGGTGACTGAGATCCAACGGCCGCTGTGGCCAGCCTGGTCACACAGCGGCCACAGCTCTCTGAGACCAAGGTGGTTCAGCCATTAACCCCGGCACAGTCACACCCAGGTGACTGCCCCTGGAGCCTGGCTGAACCCTCTCGCCAGCTGGCCCCCTGCGTGTGCCCTGACCACCCCCTCATGTCCCCCGTCACACTCCCTCATGACACCCGGTGCTAGCTCAGGGTGCCCTGCTTCCTCAGGGTGGCCCCCACAGGTCACTACTGGCTAAGACAGGAAGGGTTCCTGTGATGGGCACTGGGTCCACGGCGGCTGTCAGGATACACACACATCCATGTTTTGTCTCCCCTGCTAGACCTTGGGCGCCTTGAAGCCGCCGGTTCCAGAAATAAGTATGGAGAGAATTCCACTCCGCGTGGACCCCGTGCCTGGGGGTCAGAGTCTGGCGGTCAGAAGGGAGAATAAACAGACACACAGACAGAATCCTGTAGGGTGAGGCAGTGAGCCACAGGAGAATAGAACGTGATGGGGCACAGGTGGCAGGGGCTCCGTCTTCGACAGGGCAGGGGCTGAATCTGATTATCCTCAGTCGTCTACACCGAGGGCAGCTTTTTATGCAAAGCAGGCTATCAATTAAAAACAAAACAAAACAAAACAAAACCACCACTTTTCTTTGGTGCCGCCTGAGTATCGCCGAAGGCTCAGCTGCAGTAGGGAGTTCCTTTAGCGATCCCTTTCACACTCTCGATAATTATCTCCCCATTTATCAGTTTCGTAAATCCACATTTTCATAAATCGTCCCGCTTAAATACAGAAGCACGCACACGAGTGCCAGTCCCAGATCCTGGGTGACGGATGCCACCATAGCCACCAGGATAGCATCAGGAGACAGGGCGGTCTCCGGAGGGAGGTCGAGGCCGGCAGTCTGTGGCCGGGTGCTCAGACTTTCCACTCTCTGGGCCTCCCCGGGCTCAGGCTCCCCGTGCTCTCTCCCTGGGGGCTGCCGGGCACCCACTGAAACCTCCGACTGTTTGCTCCAGAGACTCCAACTATTGCTGTGTTTGGAAAGCGTCTCTTAGTTACTTGTGTTTTCCTTCTGTTTTATGCTGTTGCCCGCCCGACAATCATCTCCCAGGCTTCCAAGCCTGGCAGGAGATAAGAAGTCGGTAATAAATGTTCCTGCCACGATTGTTGAAAAGATGGATGTGCCAACAGCTAGAGAAACATTTAAAAAGCAAACGAAGAAATCGCCCATAATGCCACCACCCTACCTCAACAGCTAATTGCATTCTCACATTTATCACCTCCCACTCTGGGTCCACAGACACACTTCTTTCCAACTTTGCACTTGACCACACACATACCGTTTTGATTCTGCCTTTTTCGCCCTCCACCGATCAGAAGCAATTCCTCGTGTTTGGACACACTCTACGCAATGACGTCAGCTGCGTGAGATCTCAGGTTCTGCTTCCCCGGTTTTGGACATTTGGGTTTTGCTATGACCAAGCACCGAGCATTGTTCCTGGTCAAGAATGATTTGGGGCGCGTGGGTGGCTCCGTCAGTTAAGCGTCCGACTTCAGCTCAGGTCACGATCTCACAGTTTGTGGGTTTGAGCCCCACCTCGGGCTCAGAGCGTGCTTTAAATCCTCTGTCCCTCTATCTCTCTCTGCCCCTACCCTGCTCACGCACATATGCGCACTCTCTCTCTTAAAAAAAAAAAAAAAAAGAAAAAAAAAAAAAAAAAAGAATGTCTTGCCGAAATGGGCTTACTGGGGAAAGACCAAGCATATGGCATTTTCTCTATTTTCATATTACTTTCTGAGAAGGTTCTGTGAGTTACCAGCAATGTCTAAGTTTGCCCGTTTCAGCATCTGGCTAGCTTCAGAGGTTGTCTTTGCTGTGGTAGAGACTTGAGTCCGATTGCTTACGTTTTCATCCTAGCCCTGCCACCATACCAGCTGTGTGGCCTTGGGCAAATGACTCAACTTCTCTGTGCCTCCCTTCTCTTATTTGTTACCTGGGGACAATAAAAGTAATTGCCCCATAGGGTTGTTGGGGGAAGATTAATGCCTTCATACAGTCAATCTTTATGATTCACGTGTTCCCTGAATACAAATTCACCCACTCCCTGAAATTTATTCGTAACCCCAAGGTCAGTATTTACAGAGCTTTTGTGGTCATTCAAAGGCACGTGCAGAGGGGTAAAACATTTTCATTGTGCGACACACACATTCCCAACTTCGGTAGAACGCGGGACCGCTCTACCTTCTTGTTCCAACCCTTTCCCCCCAAGACAAAGCGTCTTTTTCGCAGTATACTCAGTGCCCCGTTTTCCACATTTTCATGCTTTTTGTTGGTGATTTTGCTGTTTTACACTGGCCCCCGGGCCTGTTGTTAAAGTGCCGTGTCGTGTGCCCAAGCGCGAGAAGGCTATGATGTCTCTTAAGGAGAAAATAACACGCATTGGACGAGCTTCCGTCAGGCCTGAGTTAGAACACTGCTGTCGGCCGTGAGTTCGATGTCAGCGCATCAACTACGCGTTAAATAAGGTGCCTTTAAACCGAAACTCACGTACAGCAAGGTTATGTACTGATCGGTCGATGAAAATGCTGTGACGGAGGCTCGCGGGAACCAAATTCCGTGTTTTGCCCTAGAGACAAAGTTTCTTTAGTCACCAACTCAGTGTTTGCGGTGACTTTACGCAGCAAAACTACCGCCAATGACGACCATCAGATCCCGTATACGCACTGCATTTAGAACAGAGTTTGGCACCTAGTACGCACCCTCCAGGTGATTGCTATTTCTATATTTTAAAAACATTTACATTTCGCTCGTTTGGTAGGAACTTATTTAATCACAAAGGGGATGCACACTTGTTGCCGTGTGGTTTGATCGCGTCGCTTCCTGTGCGGAAATAAATCCGGTTGACGCGGGAGGGCGCAGAGACGTTTGTGGAGGCCCTGGGGTTTGGAGCCGGGAGCGGCTCCAGGGGCAGGGGACGGGGACGGGGGGGGGGGGGGGGGGGCGCTGACGAAGTTGCCGCACGCTCTTTATGGCACTACAGTATAGTTGGGAAAGGCCCAAGGCTTTCAAGAAAACTTGAACTAGAGGCCAGCCATGTTCACGCCGAGACCCTTTCAGCCAGAGGGTGTGATAATCCTATCACTAATCTTGAATTAAAGCCTACATTGATATGTTCTTTCACTGCATCGGAATATAAGATGATGACACTGGGGATACCAGGGGGGTGAGCGTCTGAGAACGCATTTGTTTCCTGAAGCAAAAGGAGTCAGTCTGCCTGGTCTGACGCGGGATGCTTCCTGCTTCGTAGATATTCTAGGAAATCTCTCGCAAAGGCTGACGACCTGAGACCCAGCATGTTTTGTTGCACGCTGGAGAAGTTGCCACTATCCACACAACGTGGAGATGCATGAGGTTGGGGTCTCCCAGGAAACCCAGGCTGTGTGGAGGCAATGCACACACACACCTGCTTTCTGTCTCAGCCACTGCGGGGCGAGGGCGACGTGTGCCTTCGTCGCCGCTAACCTGCGCTTGAGCCTCAGAACGAAAGCAGAAACACCCCTGCCGGGCCCGAAACAGTCTCCCCCTTGCTGCTTCTCCGTGTGCGTAATGGGCCTCTTCCAGGCTGTTTGTCGATGAACAGCTGGGCACCCGCCACCCGGCCTCCCGATTCAAGATGCTTTGCCCATTAGAGTGGTAGTTCTCTCCCCGCCGCGTCGGGGGTGGGCGGCCCAGGCGCCTAGAACGAGGAACGAATGATCGTTTCTCTTCCAGGATACTAAAGCACTTGAGATCCAAGGACCCCATGCAGCTGAGACTGGAGCATTTGGAACAAGGCTTCTCCGTCTACGTCAACGGGGCCAACTCTGAGCTGAAGACCTCACCCCGGAAAGCTGTCCACTCCGACTTCACCAGAAGCGCCTCACACGCCGAGGGGACGCACGGTGAGCACTGGCCCGTCCGGCCCCTGCAACGCGCTAGCTCGTTCGGCACCGCGGACCCACATCCGATGCACGTGAACTTCCCAGCAAATAACTGGTTAACCTACATACACACTAACTATGGCCGCTTGGCCAGAAAGAGAGCAGGAGAGTGAGAAAGAGAGAGAAACCCTTTTTTATTCCTTTTAAAGGGTCATCTTGGCCTCCATTACCCCAGGGCGAAGGTGGCCAGGGCGGTAAATTCCTGGCTTTTATGTTTCATAGTGCCAGTAATTGAAGGAAATGTCTAGGATAATTGAAATGATACCCGATTTTCACTGGATCTGTCTTCACCTCAGTACCTAACCCCTGTGTGATATTTGATTCCCACCGTTCATTTCTGAATTTAGTAAATCCATGCTCCATGTACTTTCAACAGATTTCATGTGTCCTGTCCTGAAAGCTGAGGGGGGCAATACGAGCACCCCACCGAGGGGCTGGCCCAAAACAGGCACCAATAAAAATGACCTGGCGGTACAATGGCATCCCCGGGGCGCCAGCGTGCCCTCCACGTCGGGCGGCTTTATCTGAAAAGCCGGTGTGCTACTGAGTTACAGGAGGAGCATTTGGAATGAGGCAGGGCTGGATTTGAACTCTGTTCTGCCACTCTCTGGCTTTGAAACCTCTGGCAGTTGGGTCCTCTCTGACCCTCAGTTTCCTCTTCTATAAAATGGGAACAATCACGTCCACCTTGCGGGCTTGCCAGGAAGACTAACTGACATAAGAAATGTAAAATGTCCATCACACAATAGTCTTGATCTGTATTGTTCTAAAATTCATTGCCTTACAGGTACGGTAGATTTCCCAAGCCATTAATAGGCGGCAAAAGCCAAAACAACAGTAAAATAGACAGTGAAAGTCAAAACGAGGAGATAAAAGGCGAAAGTCATGTCCCCAAACCTTCCCCTAGGAGAGCCCCTGCAGTTCAGCTTAGAGTTTAGAATGAGCTTCCTGGCCCCCAGGGCAACAAGGGGAATGGAATGATTCTTCTAGGTTTCACGGTTTCACAGACGAGGATTCTGGCCAGCCTGCTGCTAGTTGGCAGGTGCAGGCCTCTCCTGGTCCGGGTTTCAGGGAGGTGCAGGTAACGTTGTCTTTCTACTTGGGCCACAGCAGTAGTATCTTTACTCATTCAACAGATATATCTCCCCCTCCTCTTTGACACAAACGCTGGCCGATTGTGCCCACTGTGTGTGCCCTGCTTCCGTATGTCGGAGATTTTTCCTTTGGTATATAGACCTGCCTGATTCAGCTGTGACTTACTACCCTTGCCCTTTTCGCTGAGCATTTGGCTTGTTTCCTAACGCCCTGCGGCTACCAATGGGACTACAGTGGCCCGCTCCACAGACGGGACTTTGGGCACCTGATGTGCGTTTTAGATGTAAGTCATGAATCTGCCTTGGGTGTGAGCTTGTCACGGGCGCCTCACCAAATCTCCTTCCCTCCTGTCTGGTGCAGATTACGGGCGAAGAACCCTGTTTCGAGAAGTGGAAGAAGCTTTAAGACGCAACTCGCGGACAGCCCCTTCCAAAGTTCAGCGCCGAGGATGGCACCAGGTCAGGAAACCCTGGGGGGGAGAATCAAGACACATGGCCCCAGCTCTTGTTTTAGAAGAAGGAGCAGGGTTACTGTGACAGAACCTTTCAGAATCCCCGTGGGCAGCGGTGGGGCTGGCCGGGCACCCTGCAGGTGGCCTCTTTGCATGCAGTCCTGGCCCCTGGGGAGTGGAGGAGACTGGGGACCTCCCAGCCCTCTCTCTGTGGCGTGATCCTCCCTTCCGGATGGGGTCACCCCAGCCCTACGCAGGAGGATCACGTGCACACTCTCAGCCCCCTTCGTGATGACTCGTTCATACAGCTGTCTTTTATTGAGCACCTACTATGTGCCGGGCATAGTCTTTGATGCCAGGGATGCAGTGGGTAACAAGGCAAAGCCCCTGCCCCACAGACCTGAGATGCCACTTAGGGCTGCTTGTTGATGGTGCTGACGCCAGCAGCTGGCGTTCTTGAGTGCCAACCAGGTACGAGCCGTGCTCCCGCGTGACTCCTCTCCTTTGTCCTCGCGGCAGACCTGCAGGGTAAAGTTCCAATGTTCTTCCTCTTCTAAGGGAGCCACAGACTTGAATGGTCAGAAAAGCTAAGTGAGCTTTCTTCTAAGGTCAACCAGAATCAAGACTCCAGCCCAGACCTTTGCTCCAAGCGTGGTGTTCTTGCCCACGTGGTCCTTATCTGGCTGCTTGCCTGAGATCAGTGCTTCTCAACCCCCGCTGCACGTTCACACCACCCGGGGAGCCCCCCCCCCCCCCCCCCAGGGATTCTGACTCACCTGGTCTGAGGTGTGGCTTAAGCAATGGTATGTAATCCTTTTCAATCCTGTGTACTGCCCTTAGAACCTTCTGCACAGGGCTGTATGTGTGGGTCTATAGTAAATACTTCCATAAGCTTTGCTGGCCCATCTGTGCGATAACCCTGTAGGTCTGTAACTGTCCTCATCATGCCATTGGTGAAACTGAGGCCCAGAGAAGTGAGGTGACCTGCTCAGGGTCACGCAGCCGCTAAGGGAGGAGGGTAGGCTGACGTTGGAACACTGGACCCGTGACCCCCAAACCCACTGGTCTCCCCTGCCTTTGTGGGTCTGTGATTAAATGTGGCTGGGTGTTCCTGCCGGGGCTTGCTGAGCAAGGCCTCCGGGGCACGCAGCCTGGAGGCCTCCTTTTGTCCCCAGCAATGAATGTTAATTTCTCATTAAGGAGGCCTGTCTCCACTTCCCACTTCAGACCCTCCTTCTGGTTGTTCTGAGTGTCTTCTATTATCAGGAGCCATATTTGCATCTTAGACTGTGACTTAATGGCCGGCCCCAGAGCCTGTGCAATTTAAAAGACTTGGCCTAAGATTAATTAGCATCCCTCCCCAGCCTCTCCCTGTGGTCCCACACTTCACAGGGCCTAATCATGGCTAATTTCCTAGCTTCCCGATGCCGAGAAGGCTGTAATTGTCCTCCTGCACCGTATCAGTCAGGGGTCAGTCACTGCCTAACAGTAGAGACCATTCAGGCCGTTTTAATCAGTGATGGATGGAATACAGGGAGCCCGGTGCTCACAAGGTCTCTGTGTGCAAGAGGAAGGGTTCCGAGCGGGGCCTTCTCACACAGCCTGCCAGGAGAACTGCTCCCTAGGGCCCAGTGGGGAAGGTGGGGGATCCGCATCGGGGCTGGGTCACCTGAGCTGTCATTCGGGAACCAGGTGGCTCCCACCACAACCGATGGCCTCGAATGATG
Source organism: Prionailurus viverrinus (assembly GCF_022837055.1). NCBI lineage: Eukaryota > Metazoa > Chordata > Mammalia > Carnivora > Felidae > Prionailurus > Prionailurus viverrinus. The sequence goes on along the minus strand of NC_062576.1, from coordinate 20,065,659 downwards.
CCGCGCCTGCTAGAGCAACGATGCCCGTAGCCTGTCCGGCCAGGCTGGGACACTTGCAAAACCCCTCACCTCGGCACTGTGGTTAGCACAGCATCAGCCGGCCTGTGTCCCCTTGTTTCCACCTCATTTCCGCTTCCCCTGCCTTGTATGAAGTCATCGGATCGGCTGCACCCAGCTCGCATCCAGAACCCCCACGGAAAGGGTATCTGGGAAACACGGGCTGACTTTCCGGCCTCTCCTGAACGTAAAGCCACCCTAGGAGGGAAGTGGAATGCGTCCTGGGGGTCAGCCCACCCCCACCACTACCGTGCCTTGGGGACCACTCCTCCCAGATGGACAAACCAGAGAACGTGCGGAAGTCGTGAGAGGGGTAGAAGCCATGTCTCGAGACAAATCATCCTTTCATTTAAAAAGATGTATTACCACGGGCCGGGCACTGTGTGGGGCTCCGGGGTTCGAAACAAAAAAAAAAAATCAGGTAAGGCTCTGGTCCTGCCCCAGGAGTCCCCCCCTCGGCTATAAAGGCCTGGGGACCGCCCAGCCTGCAAGACAGACGTGGTGACTGTTCCAGGCATATGGCCTGCTGGACTTGGGAGCGCGCAGCTTGAGGCCTGTGGGCTGAACTTGTCCCCCGGAGGGTGTTTTTTGGACTCACACAGTTTAAAAAAGACTTAGTCACTTGCTAACATTTAAATTCAGAAAGTTCTTCTTTATTTTTAAAAAGCTAGATTCCTACTTCCCTGGGAAAATGGAAAGATCTGGCCCTCACGCTGGCCTCCCCTCTCCACAAGGCAGCCTTTAGCAGAGAAGAGTAGCGGTTGCCCCCTACCCCCCCCCCCCCCCCACACCATAAGGCTGGGCAAAGTGCTTCTGTTTGCCACAGTCCTCACCACTCCCCTTAGCGCCCCAGAGCTGAGGCCCAGTGGCAGCTGTGGTGGCCTTGTGCTGTGGCCACTGCTGCTCTCACACGGGGTGGGGGGGGTGGGGGGGCTTCCTGCCTTTCCATTTCCAGCCTGGCTCCCTGGGGCGTTTGAACCTGCGTCCCCTGGAGAGACGGGAATGGGCTTTGGGGTCAACCTACTTCCTAGCTGTGTGCCCGGAGCTGGCGGTGTGAGGTCTCTGAGCTTTGCGTGCAAGCCTCCCAGGCCGCCCGGGGGGAGTGCGGGCGGGGTGTGTGTCACAGGGGGTCCTTCAGCTTCGGGTAGGAGCACCAGGCGGCAGGGGACGGACAAATCCAAGGAGGTGTTTAAGCGTACCGACTCAGGAGCCCCGCGGCCGTACGTCAAAGCCTGGGCTCCACCTCCTCCTAGCTGTGTGGCCCTGGATAAGCTGCTCAACCTCTCTGTGCCCGTTTCCTCATCTGCAACTGGGGTTAAGACTGGCACCTGCCTGGTAGGGTAGTTCATGAGGACCGGGTGAGCCGGTGTCTGTGCAACGTGGCCAGCAGCGCCCGGCACAGAGGAAGCAGGCGGTAGACGGTCACAGACATCACTGTCGTCCGTGGGGGGCAGGTGCCGAGGGCGGCTCTGCCTGGAGACCTCAGGGCTTCGCTCCAGGGTGTTCCTTCGTTTATTCAGTCCGTTGTTCATTCGGTGACCTCTACCGAGCACCTGCTCCACTGTGGACACGGACAGGCGCTGGGGTCCGAGCCGTGACCGCATGCCGAAGGATGCCCGTGGGGCCAGGTGGCTGTAGGAGGACCAGGCAGGAGGCTTTGAAGCAGGCCTTTGTCTCTCCAGCTTTCGGCTCTTCATCCCCCAGCCTCCACCTCGCACCTTCCCTAGCTCCCAGAGTCCCCTGGTCACCTCAGCTTCCTCGACCCACCCCTTCGTGTCTTCTCCCGGCCAGTCTTTGTTGAAATTGTCCAGGACAATGCCTCAGTTGGTCAGCCTGGACCAGATGCCCACTCCCGCCTTGAGAGGGTGTGAGCGGAGGTGGGCCGGGTCGGATGACACAAAGCCTGCCCGCCCCAGAGCTGTTCCCTGAGTGGGGCCTGGGTCCCCTAGCTTCTTGTCCAGGACAGTAAGTAGCCCCAATGTACCGACTGCACCAGGAAGAGGCACTGGTCGGGTTTCCTTTGGCCCCAAGAAGTGGGGTTAAGTAGAAAGTTTCTCCATGGTAGGAAGTACACGGGGACGGATTTTCGGGTGCGAAGGATAGAGAGGAAGGCAGTCTTTCCCTCACCCCTTTGGGTGGGCCTCACCATCCTTGGAGGCAGCCAGAGGTGGGTGGCGGTGAGGGAATCAGAATCCCCCGGTGGCCAGTGGTGGCCAGTCCTCAAAAGCCACCCCGTCAGGAGAGGCACTACAGCCCTGTCCCAGTCCTGGGGTTTCTCCCGTATGGCTGTGCCCAGCAGGAGGGATGGTGGGGGCACACAGGCACTCGGTGTGTCATCTCAGACCACAGCCGGTCAGCAGGGGACACGGCGGCCACAGTCTCCCCCTGGCCAGCACTCTGCCTCCTCCCTGTGGCCCTCTGCACTCTCCAGCTTGCATCCAGCCACTTGTTCTGAGTGTTGCCTGAAATTCCTTTGGGTCACACGGCCCCTTCCCGGTGACCAGGCCTTCGTGTCTTCCTGTAGAATAACCTCCCTTCTTAGGGGCTTGCCCCCCGCAACTAGGAAGCACTTTGGGGTCGAGATGCCCCCGCTGGAAGGGGCTCCCCCAGGCGCACGGGCTCAAGGATCCCTGCGCCGGAAGGTCACCGGCTCATCCAAACGCTGGCCTGGAGCCTGACCGGCTGCACCTGTAAAACTCGTCCCGGGACTGAGCTGCCACCTGCCCCGTGGACCGGCCTGGAGGTGATCAATGGGCTCCTGTTGGCACCAGTCTTTATCCTCCACCACGTCTCAGCCTCAGATCTTTCTCCTGCTATCAGCGGATTAAGATTTATGGCTTCCTCAGCCTTGTAATACTTGGGTGGACAGCGGCCTAATCAACAGAGCTGTCGTTTACCAAAATGCTGTCAGATTTGATGAACGTCATGGGCTCTTAGCATTAAATTGGTAGTGAAGGGATTGGCCTTTCAGCAATTTACGGTGGGGGTGGGCTTTCCTTCAAGGCCCAGAAAGCAAGTTCATTGCACTTTAAAGCAAAGGCTTTGCTCTCACTCCACTGTCATATCCGGGTTCCTGTTGTGGGCTAGGCAGCTGCAGACACCTCCAGGAAAGCTCACGAGTCAAAACGTGAAGCCCTTTCCTTTGTTTTCCTGTGTCTGAGTTTTGAAAACCCCTGCAGAGAGGACAATAAATGAAACAGCCCATAAAGCATCGGCTTTTACGGCGACCTTGCACGACACACACTGTCAGAGTGTCGAGCGCTGTTATTTGTAAGAGATCAGGAAAATCCGGGAAGAACATATCAAATAGGGTATATTTCCTCCCCACCCCAAACCTGCCTGTCAGTATCTTCGGAGCTCTCCTACCTCTAGAGGGAGCCGTTTGCATACCACACAACCTGAACAACCATACAGGGCAACCCCTAGCCTCCGTCTATCTTTCGCATTGACAGCTGCTTGCACGCGCATCTCTTAGAATGCTTTGCTAAGGGGGCGGCAGATACACACAGATAACTCTGAGCATGGCCTTGGGTTGCGTGTGGCTGAGGGCAAGATCTGCCCTTGGGCGGGCAAACTGGAACATGGGTGTTCGGGTGTCAGGGCTTTAAAATCTCGTCCCGATGCGTGGCTGATACCACCAGGGTCCACCCGGGTCTGGGCGCTGCCAGGAGGCAGGAGAAAGCAGCCACTTACAAACACCCACCCCAGGTAACGCAACGTGCCAGATGGGGAGCCAGCCAGGCGCTCGGGCATCATGCTCACCAGCACGTGAAGGTGGGCGGCGGGGAGCGGGCGCTGCCCGGGGGCTGGGTTGGAACCCTCCAGCCTCGGGCGCTTTTTGGGAGGTGGGCGTCTTGATGTGGGTGAGGCAGCTCCCCTTCTCCTCCAGTGGTGGCGGAGGTACAGCCCCGGGGCTGTGGTGGGAGAGCAGGCCAGATGGGAGACTATTTATTCCCCTCCGGCACCCACTCGGCATTTAAAACTCTTCCGGGACCACATTAATTTTGTTACGCGTTGCTTCAGAAACACGTTCTTCTGTTGCACGTTCTGTGTGAACTCCTTGAGACCAGGGCACGGGTCGTTACATTTTTTTTTTTTTTTTTTTTTTTCCTCTCTCGACATGCTTCCAGAACCTTGTATGCAGTCCGTGTTCAGTAAGGGCTTGCTGGTTAAGTGCCTTAATGCCTACTGCAAACCCATCTCCCGACCTCTCGGCCAGGCGAGCAGTTGGGACAAGCTCCTGGGAAGGGAGAGGGGCGCTTCTGGGAAAAGGGAGGATGGGAAGGCTGCAGAGGACAGAGGCATACCGGGGCTCTCCTCCTTGAATGCTGGAGCTCTTTCTCATATTTATACTTCAGATCAGAGCAGCAAAACTGCATTAATGCCAGCTCTCTTACTTGGCAGCGGGAAATCCCAGTTCAGGTATGGCTGGATCCAGGTGCTCAGACAGTGTTGCACGGCCCATTCTCCATCTCTCAACTCTGCTTTTCCCTATGCTGCTCTGTGTGGCACCAAGGTGACCACCGTCAGCCTCCACCGTGCATTCTGTCACCTGGTCGCTCTGGGCCAGCAGGATCTAATGCTCAGATCGCCCGGGCCTGTCCTATGCTCCAGCCCCCCGTGGACTCAGTTCCACATGAACACTTGGATTGGGGGTGGGGAGGGGGAGGATCTCCCAAAAGAAAATCAGGGTGCCTTTGCCAGAAGACAGGGGCGCACGTGCAGCACAGACGGAAGCACCCGCCGCAAGACTTCACAGACCTCACGCTGCTCAGACTGGCGTGTGCATGCGAGCCACCTGGGCTCTTGTGAAAATGCAGATTCCGATTCGCAGCTCTGGGATGGGGCTTGAAATTCTGCATTTCTCACAAATCCCCAGGAGAAGCCAATACTGCTGGTGCCTGGACCTTCCACGAGTAAGGTCCTCGTCTGAGTCCTCCCTTTCTAGATAAAGGAACAGAAGCCTGTAGAGGGGCCAGGCTGTGTGCCCCATATGCCTAGTGCTCCTCCCTCCCAGCCCCTTCCCCTTCTCCCTCCTCTCTCTCTCTCCGTCTCCATTTCAGCATTTGGGTGTTATTGAGTGTATCCTGAGGAGTGGGGAGGAGCCCGGCCTCCCCAGCGTCTGTGGTAGAAAATCCATCTTGGAGATGAACTTCAAACCCCTTTCGGGTTTATCCTGGCCCCAGGCAGGAACGCTCCCAGGTGTCTCCTGGCCTGGATCCTGCTTACCCTCCGTAGGTCTGCTGACGCTAAGAAATGCTCCGAGAGCAAGCTGACGCAGCCTGGGAGGCAGCGAGCTCACACTTGGTGTCGGAGCCTGGGGGGCATCGCTAAGTGACAGGATCGCCTATGGAAGGAAAAGTGTCCCAAAGCACCTTCCTTCGCCACCTCTGCGTCCTCCCTGTTCCCCAACAGGGGCCCCCTATCTGCCTTTTTCAGCCTCTTTCTCTCTCTCTTCTTTTTAAAACTTGCTTTCCAAGATCTTTTTCTCGCATGATCTATAGCCAAGCCCCTGCCTACTTTTCTGAGTGTTAGGTGTTCTCAGGAAGTTCCTTCATTTCCCTCCATCCTGTAGCCCAGGCCGGGCACATTTATCCTTCACGTGCCTTTTGGGGGGCATTATAGTGTGGTGGTTAGTACTGGGGTCCCTCAGCAAACTACAGCTCTCGGGCCAAATCTGGCCACAGCCTGTTCTTATAAATAAAGTCTTTTGGGGACGCAGGCATGCCCATTCGTTCAGGCTTTATCTGTGGCTGCTTTCCAGCTACAATGGGACAACTGAATTCTGGTGACAGAGACCATATGATTGGCAGGACCTAAAATCCTTAGTCTGTACAGGAAACACGGACCCATCCCTGGTTTGGAGCAAGGCCTCTGGAGCTGTGCTGCTGGGGTTCAGATCGAGGCTCTGCGGCTTCCTCACTGGGCGACCTTGGGCAAGGGGCTTGTGGCCTTGTGCCTCGGTTTCCCCCTGGGGTTGCTGTGAGGACCGAACGAGCAAAGGCACGCGAAGGACTTGGAGGGGCGCTCAGTGTGCATTCAGTGTCGTGACGCATAATGTGAACGCGCTCACGGGGGTGGGCGGGGTGGGGCGGCGTGACCGTGGGTGAGAAAGGTGTTCGGTCCTACCCAGTGAGAGTCCCACAGGGCAGTAAGGCTCCGGCATCATTTTCTTCATCATCAAGTTCACTAGGCTGGTGGGGAAGCCGAGTCTCACAGGGGTGGAGGCTTCTCACCCAGGGCATGAGGGGAAAGGCATGAATCACTGTCCCCAGGCGCCTGGGTGGCTCAGTCGGTTAAGCGTCAGACTCTTGGTTTCGACCCAGGTCATGCTCTCACAGCTCATGAGTTCAAACCCCACACCGGGCTCTGTGCTGACAGTGTGCAGCCTGCTTGGGATTCTCTCTTTCTCCCTCTCTCTCTCTGCCCCTCCCCTGCTCACTCTCTATCTCTCTCAAAAAAAATAAATAAACTTAAGAAAAAATAAAACAAATCTCTGTCCCGCAGCGGGGTAACGAACCCAGTATGCATGGCTTGGCCGACCTGTCCCTCCTTTTAGTAGCCAGGCCTCACTCGAGTGAGGCCCGGAGCGGGAAGTTTAAGGAGGCCCTCACTCTTGGATTCGTGCACGTGCAGGGCACCCAAGAGGGAACCCCTTCTTCTTCTTTTTTTTTTTTTAATTTTATTTTTTGTTTTTTAAAATTTACATCCAAATTAGTTAGCATGCAGTGCAACAATGATTTCAGGAGTAGATTCCTTAGTGCCCCTTACCCGTTCAGCCCGTCCCCCCCTCCCACAACCCCTCCAGCAACCCTCAGTTTGTTCTCCATATTTATGAGTCTCTTCTGTTTTGTCCCCCTCCCTGTTTTTATATTATTTTTGTTAAGAGGGAGCCCCTTCTTAAATGTTGCTCCCTGGGTGCCTCCCTTGTGCCACCCTGGCCCCAGCCCTCAGAAGTCCCGAGGAAAACCCAGGGTCTCCTAAACTTATTTGATCACAAAGCCAATTTGGGGGGGGAGTGTAACAGCCACTGAAATTCTACCGAGAAGGTAGTTCAAGCTACAAAGTTGGTGAAAAATGGTACTGAACACCCTTCGTGCAATAGGAACCAGTAAAGACTTTTTTTAAATTTTATTTTATTTACTTTTGAGAGAGGGTGCACGCGTGCATAAGCAGGGGAGGGGCAGAGAGAGAGGGGAAGAGAGGATCTGAGGGGGGCTCTGTGCTGACCGGATAGATCCCGACGCGGGGCTCGAACTCACGAACCGCGAGATCATGACCTGAGCCGAAGTCCGATTCTTAACCGACCGGGCCACCCAGGCGGCCCTCCAGTCAGGGCTTCTGAGCAGAGGTGGCGTGACCCATGCAGACCTACCGCCTCGCCATCAGCCGCTAACGTGCTCACCCCTCGGGGGAATCCAGATGCTCCTCCCATCACGTCTGAAGCAATCTGACTTTTTCTGTATAGAAATCTGTGCAGATCAGGACGGAAGCTGGCCCGCGGCTGCACATCGAGCCGCCTCTGGACCCTTCTGAAGATTTTGAGCCGCGTGGGGATGTGACCGTCAAGGCCAAGGACGCTTCCGGGGACCGTCCACAGGTAGGACTGGCCTCAGCTTGTGCTGTAGCGGCTCTGGGGGCACTTTGTGACAGCTGTTTATTCCTTCCCTCCTTCTGTCCCTAAGTTCCTTCACTCTTGTCCTCCCTTTCCCACGCCGTGACGAGCAGCACCCAGGCCAGGCCACATGCTGGATGTTCCGCCAGGCACACGGTGTCCAGGTGTCAGAAGGGCTGGCGTCCGACCCCAAAGAGGCAACAGGCTACAGTCCCTCCACCGCAAGAGCTTGCTGAGGGGTGGGGCAAGGCGTGGTGGGCCCAGGAGAGAGGGTATCCGGGAAGGCTTCCTGGAGGAAGTGACACTTGCCGGGGTCCAAGAGGCTGGGGCGGAGTGTGGGGCAAGGAGGGGAGGGGAGGCGGGCAGAGCTGATACTCAGCCTGGCCACAACTGTATGTATGCACCTGCTGTTAAAGATTTTGAGTATCACCCCACCCCCTGGGGCAGCAGAAGCCACACACGGAAATGCCCAGAAGCCCCACAGAACTGTAGCTCAAGAGTCCACAGCCGCGCAGCCGCTGATGAGGCAGGCAGTGGGGCGTTTCAGTCCCCTCCTCAAACCGCCGTGTCACCTGTGAAATCCAGGGACCTCCGACAGTACGCGCTGGGCTTCTATTCAGCAAGCGTTGGTTGGGCACCCACTTCGGAGCATCAGGCTCTGTCCCTGGCACCAGAGACACAGAAACAAACAAAAGGCACGGGGGCCCTATTCTCAAGCAACTTATATTCCGGGGTGGGGGTGGGGGTGGGGGTGGGGGGTAGACAATAAAGAAGAGACCGAGATGGGAACGCAAGCTGGCACAGCCACTCTGGAGAACAGTATGGAGGTTCCTCGAAAAACTAAAACTAGAACTACCCTACGACCCAGCCATGGCACTACGAGGCATTTCTCCACGGGATACAGGTGTGCTGTTTCCAAGGGACACAAGCACCCCCATGTTTATAGCAGCACGATCGACAGTAGCCAAAGGATAGAAAGAGCCCAAATGTCCATCGGTGGATGAATGGATAAAGAAGATGTGGTGTATATATACAATGGAGTATTACTCGGCAATCAAAAAGAATGAAATCTTGCCATTTGCAACTATGTGGATGGAACTGGAGGGTATTATGCTAAGTGAAATTAGAGGAAGACAAAAATCCTATGACTTCACTCATATGAGGACTTGAAGAGACAAAACAGATGAACATAAGGGAAGGGAAGCCAAAATAATATAAAAACAGGGAGGAGGACAAAACATAAGAGACTCTTCAATATGGAGAACAAACCGAGGGTTACTGGAGGGGTTGCGGGAGGGGGGATGGGCTAAATCGGGAAGGGGCACTAAGGAGTCTACTCCTGAAATCATTGTCGCACTCTATGCTCGCTAACTTAGATGTAAATTTTAAGAAATAAAAAATAAAATTGAAAAAAAAAGAAAAGAATAGACCAAGAGATAAATAAAGCAATAATTGCAGATATGGTCGTGTTCTGCGAAGAAAACAGAGGAAGGTGGAACAGTGTGGGAGAGAGGGCAGCTTCAGACACGGCAGGGAGGGCGGGAAGGCCGCCTTCAGGTGTGACGCTTCAGCTGAAACCTGGTGGGAAAAACATCGCAGGCAGAGGGAACAGCAAGCACAGACGACACGAGGCTCAGGCACAGCATGAGCAAGGTGGGAGTGTGGGGCAGACCAGGCAGGGCACGATGAGCCCCGGGCAGGGGAGTGGAGGGGGCTGTGAGGGGCGAGTCCAGATAGCTGGATTTTATTCTGAGGGCATCGCTTTTATATATAGAATGAGTGCATAGATCTTCGCCATGTCTATATAGAAGCAAAATTATCGGGACGCCACAGGACAGAGGCCCCCGGGCCATCCCCCGTCCCATCCACCGGGCCTTTGTTCCGCTGTGAGTGCAGGCTGCAGATTCAATAGCCTCCCTAAAAGAACAAAATCTTGCTTTTTTAAAAAAAACAACATTGTTTTTAATGTTTATTTATTTGTGTGTGTGAGAGAGAGAGAGCATAAGCAGGAGAGGGGCAGAGAGACAGGGAGACACAGAATCCGAAGCAGGCTCCTGGCTCCGAGCTGTCAGCACAGAGCCGGACGCAGGGCTCGAACTCACGAACCGCGAGATCACGACCTGAGCCGAAGTCGGAAGCTTAAGTGACTGAACTACCCAGGTGCCCCCCCAAATCTTGCTTTTGAACGCCGCTCCCGTACCAAACCCTGCCTTTAAGAACTGCAAAGCAGTCATAAAAGTGGGAATATTGTCCAGGAAACATTCTTGTGTTGTGTTTGCCTGTTTGTAGATCCTTCTTTGCTCATAAAAGAAGGACCGGTAAAGAGCAAAGGGTTGCTTTGTTTCACATCCCAGCTGCAAAAGTCTAAAAGTAAATTGGAAATTCTGTCTTCCTGGAGGGGGCCGGTGGGGGGGGGGGGGGGTGGCGCTGTTTTTATGGACTTAACCCAGTGCCCTTGTTTCCTACCCAGTCCCTGTTAAAGGGATTTGACGGTAGGCAACACTGTAGCGTGGGCTTTGCTGCCTTTAACACCCACCTCCCATACCACAAACACAGCACACGCGCTCACACACGTACACACTTGCTTTTGGAACAACAGAACGGCGCCCGGCTCAGGGTCTGAGCACGTGCCTCTGCCAACAGCCATCAGTTTCTCTTAGCTTGGGAGGCTGGTCTGTAGCCAAGCTCAGCCCGGTCCAGTCCCGGCCACGCCCCCGCCCCGCACGGAGTGTGTGCATGCCTTCGGCGCAAAAAGTGGGGTAGTTCCCTCTTCTCCTCTGGTACCTCTGTTAAGTGAACACATATTCCTTCCTTTGCAAGCCCCCAGGCTGCCTGCAGCACAAGGCAGCCCGCCCCTCACGAGCTATAAGCTCCATTAGCATTCCTGGGTGCACACACGCTCTGAAGCAGCATGGCCCTGCCCTGCCCGCCCTGCCTTGTCTCCACTGTGAGCGCTTGACTGTATTTCCTTCTTTCCTTTTTCTCCCCATCTTGAGGGGGCACTCTGTAAGGCTTCACAGTCAATTTCCCCTCGGAGTTATTTTCCTGCGAAGCGAAAGAGTGAAATGGTAACACGCGTTTTCGGCCGAGGCAGAAGCCTTAAGAGATGCGGTCTGAACTAGAGAGGAAAAAAAAAAAAAAGAAGAAGAAAAGCGTGTGGCTAAATATATTCAGCCACCTCACGCTGTTTGCAAGCGCAGCTCCGAGGCGGAGCAAAAGGAAATCCGCGTCCGCATGTGTACTTTTCGTCTGACCTTCACTGTTGAAACATACCAGCCTGTTTGCCTTCAATCATACCCTTGGTGATCTTCAATTTCTTGCGGGCTCCGAGTTCACAGACCCACATGCCGCAGACATGCTCCGTTGGCCTCAGCCCATTGACTTGCACGGTGTTTTCAAAAGAATTACTAGCTGACATTTAAGAATCAGGAGAGTCCATGTCAAAATGGGAATTTGGAGCTTCTCTTGAGAAATCCGAACGTTTGGGAGCCACATCCTTACGTGACAGCAGCGGTCGGAGCTGAGGAGCGGCCGTCCCCTTAGACAGGTGTGTGCACTGCAGGTGCCTGGTCCCCGCGACAGATCCCAGGTACCGTTGTACACACCGAAGATAAAACAGACAATAAACAATGTATCGGGGCGTCTGGGTGGCTGAGTCTGTTGAGCGGCTGACTCTTTGATTTCGGCTCAGGTCGCGATCCCATCGTTGTGGGATCGAGCTCTGCTTTGGGCTCCGCACTGAGCCTGGAGCCTGCTTGGGATTCTCTCTTTCTCTCCCTCTACCCCTCTTCCCCCCGCCCCCCCCCCCCCCCCCGTCTAAAATAAAAAATAAAAGTTAAAAAAATAAAATTCAACCGATACAAAGAAAATAAAAGTCTTTTCATAATCCCACTGCCCCAGAGGTCATAGATGGGTGTATCCATCCAGAATAAAAGTTTCTTACATTCATTACATACGTAACGTATTAATTACATCCAAGAGGAGATGGTTTATCTGGAATGTTCCAGTCCTGGCCCATCCCCAGTGAGTGGTGGTAATTCCTGAGTTTAGTTATTTGATTTTTCCTGCGAGCACGATGGGTGATGGGAAGACTTGGCCGCCCCATCATCTTCTGGAATGCCTCCATTGTGTGGACCCTGGTGTGGGATGAACTGGGTATTTGCCCACGATTACAATTCGATGTTTTAAAGTCATTGTTACTTGCTGACACATACAAACAACTGAAGACCTGTTCACAGCCTGTGTGCCCCCAGTAGGTCCACCACGTGTGGACTCTGCCGAGGCCCATGACGGCTCACCTGTGGGAATCGTGGAGATTAGAGGGTGCCGTCACTGGCCAGGCATCCCCCGTGGGAATCCCACCCGGTTCCCAGCAGGGAGGGCCCTGTAGCAAATCCCTCCAGTTTGCCATTGATTAATTTCAACGGTGAGGCTTAAAAAATGAAAGATTGTCTTTAAGCCCATCCCGTTGCTTGGGTACTTCTGTTTTGGATTACCATTTAAATAACTTTCAAGTGAGAACCATTTTTTCCTTTACTTTTTATAGCTGTTTTCACATACATGGGATTATCTACCATCCACACTATTTGATATCCCACTTTCTTTATTCAGCAAGATGTGGAGGCCGTATCTCGGTACTCACTGAGCCCAGTGTCTAGGTTGTTGGTGCCCTGAGTTTGGATCCTGGTCTCTTTACTAACTGTGTGTCTACAGCGGTGTGGGTAAGGCAGGGATGAGTTTGACCAGCTCAGCTTTGGGAGAGAGAGCCGAGAATGATGGACGGTGAGGAGGCAGATGGGAGGCATGGAGACCAACAGAGAGAACGAGGGACCCAGCGCATCTTCAGGGACATGAATTGCTTTTACCACGCCCATTCTCTCTGCTTGCCCCTAGGGTACCAAGTCTCCTACCGGCACCACGCCCTGTGACTTTAATTTCTCCCTTCTGAATGCACATGGATTACCAGACCCTGCCAGCAGTGCAGACAAAGAAAGGATCCTCTTAACTATTCAGGATGTAATGGTAAGATGGAGTTCAGCCTCATAACCCCATGAAGGGCCAGGGGTCTTTGCCATAGCCAAGCAGCTGGGCTGTAGGATAGGAAAATCACAACAGGATTTGGCTTTAACAGAAAACCTCTAGCCCCCCCGTTAGGTTTAAAACAATACATGTGAGATTTGACTTAATGATCTAGTTTTTCATGTGGGTAGAAGCTCACATTAAATGAACATTTACTAAGTGCTAAGCACCGTGCTGAGTGTGGAACATCCATCACTGCATTAACCCTGTGAGTTAACTGCTAGGTACTTTCGTCCTCATTTTGTAGTTTGGAGAAACTGAGGACGGGAGAAAGGATGTTGTTCACCCAGCCCTCAGAGAAACCCAGACTGGAAGCCTCAACCCCGTGACTCCTTATTCCTTGCAATTAACAATCCTAGGCTGGGAACTGGCGCTGGCCTGCTTTTGCTCCCCAAAGTGCCCAGCTCTCTGTAGGGGCACAGTCTTGTAAATATCATTGATGTTCAGCCTGGAAGCAAGGTGCTGAGAGGTGGCCATCTGTCAGTTGTGCTTATGATCGAGAAGACCTGTCCTTTGCCGAATGTCTATCTCCTCAGTGAACCCATAGCTGGGAACGTTGATGAACAATGCTTTTCAAAAATGAAACCCAATGAGGAAACACCCAAACAAAGCCAGATTGAGGGACTGTCTACAAAACAGCTCACGTGGAGGCTTCAAAACTACCAATGGCATAAGTGAGAAAGGTTATTCCAGATAAAAGAGTCTACCAGCAGGGGTGCCTGGGTGGCTCAGTCGGCTGAGTGGCCGACTTCGGCTCAGGTCACGATCTCACGGTTTGTGAGTTCGAGCCCCGCGTCGGGCTCTGTGCGGACACCTCAGAGCCTGGAGCCTGCTTCTGATTCTGTGTCTCCCTCTCTCTCTGCCCCTCCCCCACTCATGCTGTGTCTCTCTCTGTCTCAGAAATAAATAAACATTAAAAAAAAAACAAAAAAGAGGCTAACAGCATACCACAGTTACGCCACATGAGATCCTTGTTGGGGGGGGGGGTGGCAGGGGGCTGTTGGGGTGCTAATTGCCCTAAATTTAAGGATGGTTTTGGGAAATTAACGAATTTGAAAATGAACTACATTGTATTAGATAATATTGTATGGATGTTAAATTTCCTGAATTTGATAATTCTCTCTGTTCTGTTTATGTATGAGAAGGCTCCAGTTCTCAGGTCTGCCCAGAATTGGTGAAGAACCAATGAATGTAGGTGGAGGGTATGTGGGTATTCATTATACCCTTCCCATTATAGTATTCAGATATATTTTCTGTGGGTTTTACCTTTTTTTTTCAAAATAAAAAGTTGTTTGTTTGTTTGTTTTTTTAAAGCTAGCACATTAAGGAGGGGGATATGCCGCTTCAGTAGAGCTAAGCATCAGCAAAGAAAAAAAGAGAAAAGTTTCCTTTTAAGGAGACCTAGTTTTAAAAACTCTGTAGGATTATATTGATGTCAATTTCCTGATTGTGCTTTTGTGCTTTAATTATGCAAGATGCTACCATGGGGGAAACTGACTGAAGGGTACATAGGATCTCTCTCTCTCTGTTATTTCTTACAAACAGCATAAGAAATCTACAATAAGCACAACATGAAAAGTAAAAAGCTAACAACTAAATAAAATAAACACAAATGCACAGGTTCTATCTTCCAGAGGTTCAGATTTTGATCCTGGGCTTGGGCTCAGGCATGTTTGTTTGTTTGTTTGTTTGTTTGAAGTAGCCCACATTTTGCAAACATTTTGCCATGTTTGAGAACCCCAGTTTTAGGGAAAAGACAGCTGTGGATCTCAATTTTTGATTCTGTAAGAATCGTGTAGAATATTTGAAATGCATATTTTAGAGCTAATTTTTAAGATACAGAAGTTGTATATAGGAGATAGCGTAGTTTTTAACAAAAGAATTCCCAGTGATTGTGAATCGGAAGGACTGAAGATTTCAGTTTACCTCGTACAGAAGGAAAGTTTTGGAGATAATTTGCACTTTGTGAGTTGGAACTGGGGACTATAAAAAAACGTTTAAAAGTCTTTAAGTTTATTTATTTTATTTTGAGAGAGAGAGAGACCCAGAGCATACGAGCAGCAGCGAAGGAGAGAGAGAATCTCAAGCAGGCTCTGTGGTGTTAGCGTGGAGCCCAGCGTGGGGCTTGAACTCATGAACCATGAAAATATGACCCGAGCTGAAACCAAGAGCCAGTTGCTTAACGGACTGAGCCACCCAGGCGTCCCCCGCCAACCCCCCAAAAAAGGAGCTTTAAAATTCAAAGTTAGAATCTCATCTCCATCATACAAAATTAGGATAACTATAAAGTAAAAAACAAAATAAAACAACAACAAAAATCCAGGAGGTTCACAAAAGCCAGAAAAGGACGAGAGGGGCTCTGCCCTTGTCTTCAAAACCATATCCTATACTTCTGGTGACAGAGGATGTTACTTAAAATAACAAATGAAAGATACAAAACCGTAATAGCTCCTGACAGCATCTTCTCTATTATAGATCAATTTCTATCCAGAATTTTGACCATTAGTATCAAGAAAAGACCAAGTGATGTTCAACACACTCTTTTAAAGAAGACAGGAAAGTCTTAATGTATTTTAGACATATTTTCATAGACAATTATTTTATTTAGGTTTTTGATGAAAGAGATGAATTTTAGATAGAAAATTAACTTTGTGTTACTGTATCAATACATAATTGTATTAAGAAAATGAATATGAACCCTTCACATTTTGTTTTTCTCACTTTGGTCACGTTCAAAGTATGTTTCAAACTGGAAAAGGAAAAAAAAAAAAGCAACCCGGAGAAAATAGGGGCATGTAAGAGAGGATTTACTAGTTATGACTTGAAAAAATTATGCTGGAATTCAAGATAAGGGTAGAAATACAGTGATGAATAGAAATAGGTGTGGCCAGGGGGACCTGGGTGGCTCAGCAGGTTAAGTGTCCCACTTCGGCTCAGGTCACGGTCTTGCAGTTCGTGGGTTCGAGCCCCATGTCGGGCTCTGTGCTGACAGTTCAGAACCTGGAGGCTGCTTCGGATTCTGTGTCTCCGTCTCTCTCTGTCCCTCTCCCGCTCACACTCTGTCTCTCTGTCTCAAAAATAAATAAACATTAAAATTTTTTTTAAAGAAGTAGGTATGGCCAGCGGGGAGGTCCTGGATCCCTGACTGCGGGGGCCAGGTTTAGCTCATCGATGTGTCTTGTTGGGTGTTCTGTTTTAATTCCAGTGTAGTTAACAGGCAGCGTTATGTTAGTTTCAGGTGCATACATGTACCCTTCTCCTATTTCACCCATCTCCCCTCTGGTGACCATCAGTTTGTTCTCTATAGTTACGAGTCCGTTTTCTGGTTTGTCTCTTTTTGCTTTGTTCATTTGTTTTGTTTTGTTTTAATTCCACATATGAGTAAAATCACGTGGTATTGGACTTTCTCTACCTGACTGATTTCACTTAGCATTCTATCCTCTGAATCCACCCGTATTGTTGCAAATGGGAAGATTTCATTCTTTTTTTTTTTAATTTTTTTTTAATGTTTATTTTTGAGACAGAGAGAGACAGAACATGAACGGGGGAGGGTCAGAGAGAGAGGGAGACACAGAATCCGATGCCAGCTCCAGGCTCCGAGCTGTCAGCACGGAGCCCGACGTGGGGCTCGAACCCACAGACCGCGAGATCATGACCTGAGCCGAAGCCGGTCGCTTAACCGACCGAGCCACCCAGGCGCCCCAAGATTTCATTCTTTTTTATGGATGAGTAATATTCCATTGTGTAGACGTGTACACACACACACACACACACACACGCGCACACACACACACTCACACACTCTTGTGTATCCATTCATCTATCAGTGGATACTTGGGCTGCTTCCATAATTTGGCCATTGTAAATAATGCTGCAATAAACATAGAGGTGCCTATATCTTTTCAAATTAGTAAATTAGCGTTTTCATATTCTTTGGGTAAATACCCAATAGTGGGATTACTGGATCATATGGTAATTCAATTTTTACTCTTTTGAGGAAACTCCATACTGTCTTCCACAGTGGCCGTACCAGTTTGCATGCCCACCAGCAGTGCAGCAGACTTCCCATTTCTCCACATCCTCAACAATATTTGTGGTTTCTTGTGTTTTTGATATCAGCCATTCTGCCAGGTATGAGGCAATCTCTCATTGTGGTTTTGATCTGCATTTCCCTGATGAGTGATGTTGAGCATCTTTTCATGTGTCTGTTGGCCATCTGGATGTCTTCTTTGGAGAAGTGTCTGTTCATGTCCTCTGCCCATTTTGTATTGGGTTTCTTTCTTCTTTCTTTCTTTCTTTCTTTCTTTCTTTCTTTCTTTTTGGTGTTGAGTTGTATCAGTTCTTTACATTTTTGGATACTGCCCCTTTATTGGATATGTCATTTGCAGACATATCTTTTCCAATTCAATACATTGTGTCTTAAGTTTTGTTGATGGTTTCCTCTGCTATGCAGAAGGTTTTTGTTTTGACGAAGTCCCAATAGTTTATTTTTGCTTTTGTTTCTCTTGCCTCGGGAGACATATTTAGAAAGAAGTGGTTATAGACATATAACAGAAAGACATTGCTGCCTGTACTCTCTTCTAGGATTTTTATGGTTTCAGGTCTCACATCCATTTTGAGTTTATTTTTGTGTGTGGTGTAAGAAAGAGGTCCAGTTCCATTCTTTTGCGTGTTGCTGTTATGTTTCCCCAACACCATTTGTTGAAGAGATTGTCTTTTTTCCATTAGATATTCTTGCCCACTTTGTCAAAGTTTAATTGACCATAACATTGTGGGTTTATTTCTAGGTTTTCTATTCTGATCCATCGATCTATGTGTCTGTTTTGTGCCAGTACCATATTGTTTTAATTACTACTGCTTTGTAGTATATCTTGAAATCTGGGAATGTGATACCTCCAGTTTTGTTTTTTTTCAAGACTGCTTTGGCTATTTAGGGTCTTTTGTGGTTCCCTACAAATTTTCAGATGATTTGTTCTAGTTCTGTGAAGAATGCTGTTGGTATTTTGATGGGTTTTGCATTAAGTCTGTAGATTGCTTTGAGTGGTATGGACATTTTAACAATACTTGTTCTTCCAATCTGTGAGCATGGAATATCTTTCCATTTGTTTGTGTCATCTTCAAATTCTTTCATCAGTGTTTTATAGTTTTCAGAGTACAGGCCTTTCACTCCCTCGGTTAATTTTATTCCTAGGTATTTTTTAATTTTTTGTACAATTGTAATTGGGGTTATTAATTTCTCTTTTTGCTACTTCATTGTTAGTGTATAGAAATGCAACATATTTGTGTGTATTGATTTTGTATCCTGTGACTTTACTGCATTCATGTATCAGTGCTAGTAAATTTTTAGCGCAATCTTTAGGGTTTTCTCTATATAGTATCATGTCATCTGCAAATAGTGAAAGTTTTATTTCTTCCTTACCCGTTTGGATGCCTTTTATTTCTTTTTCTTATCTGATTGCTTAGGCTAGGACTTCAAAGTACTATGTTGAATAAAAGTGGTGAGAATGGACATCCCTGTCTTGTTCCTGACCTTAGGGGAAAAGCTCTCAGGTTTTAGAGGATGATGTTAGCTGTGAATTTTTCATATATGGCCTTTATTATGTTGAGTTATGTTTCCTCTAAACCTACTTTGTTGACAGTTTTTATCTTGAATGAATATTGTACTTTGTCAAATGCTTTTTCTGCATCTATTGAAATGACCATATGGTTTTGATCCTTCCTTTTGTTGATGCAGTGTATCATGTTGATTGATTTGTGAGTATTGAACCACCCTTGCATCCCAGGAATAAATCCCATTTGATCGTGCTGAATGATTTCTTTAAGGTATTGTTGGATTCAGTTTGCTAATATTTTGTTGAGGATTTTTGCATCTGTGTTCATCAGAGACATTGGCCTGTCATTTTCTTTTTTTTGGTAGTGTCTTTATCTGGTTTTGGTGTCAGGATAATGCTGGCCTCATAGAATGAATTTGGAAGTTTTTCTTCCTCTTCTGTTTTTTCTGGCAGTTTTCCTTCTTCTATTCTTTGAGAAGAATAGCTATTAATTCTTTAAATATTTGGTGGAATTCACCTGTGAAGCCATCTGGTCCTGGACACTTGTTTGTTGGAAGTTTTTTTGATTACTGATTCAATTTCATTGCTAGTAATCAGTCTGTTCAAATTTCCTTTCTTTTTTTTTTTTTAATGTCTACTTGTTTTTGAGAGCAAGAGACAGAACAAACAGGGTAGAGGCAGAGAAGGAGAGGGAGACACAGAATCTGAAGCAGGCTCCAGGCTCTGAGTTATCAGCACAGAGCCCAACGTGGGGCTTGAACTCATGAACTGTGAAATCATGGCCTGAGCCAAAGTTGGACACTCAACTGACTTAGCCACCCAGGCACCCCAGTCTGTTCAAATTTCTGTTTCTCTCTGGTTCAGTTTTGGGAGGTTGATTATCTGTTTCTAGGAATTTATCCATTTCTTCTAGGTTGTCCAATTTGTTGATATAATTTTGCATAATATTCTCCTATAATCCTTTGTGTTTCAGTGGTATCTGTTGTTCTTTCTTTCTTTTTTAATGATTATTTACTTTTGAGAGAGAGAGACAGAGCACGAGCAGGGGAGGGGCAGAGAGAGAGTGAGACACAGAATCCGAAGCAGGCTCCAGTCTCTGAGCTGTCAGCACAAACCCCAGTGTGGGGCTTGAACTCACGAACCGTGAGATCGTGACCTGAGCTGAAGTCAGACGCTCAACCAACTGAGCCACCCAGGTGCCCTTCTGTTGTTATTTCTCCTCTCTCATTTCTGATTTTGTTTGTCTGAGTCTTCTCTCTCTCTCGCTCGCTCTCTCTCTCTGATGAGGTTGGCTAGGTATATCAATTTTGTTGATCCTTTTCAAAGAACCAGCTCCTGGTTTCGTTGATCTGTTCTATTGTTTTCTAAGTTTCTATTTCATTTATTTGTGCTCCAATTTTCGTTATTTCCTTCCTTCTATGGTTTTGGGTTTTGTTTGTCCTTTCTTATAGTTCCTTTAGGTGTAAGATTAGGTTGTTTATTTCAGATTTTGCTTGCTTTCTGAGGTAGATCTGTATTGCCATAAACTTGCCTCTTGGAACAGCTTTGCTGCATCCCAAGAGTTTGGGGCCATTGTGTTTTCATTTTCACTTGTCTCCATGTATTTTTTTATTTCCTCTGAATTCTTGGTTAGCCCATTCACTGTTTAGCAGCATGTTATTTAACCTCCATATATTTGTGTTCTTTGTAGATTTTTTTCCTCATGGTTCATTTCTAGTTTTACAAAAGCATCGTGGTCAGAAAAGATGCATGGTAGGACTTCAATCTTTTTAAATTTGTTGAGACTTGTTTTGTGGCCTAATAGATGACTTATTCTGGAAAATGTTCTATATGTATTTGAAAAGATTGAGTATTCTGCTGCTTCAGGATGTAATATTCTGATTATATCTGTTAGATCCATCTGGTCCAATGTCATTCAAAGCCACTGTTTCCTTGTTGCTTTCTGTTTAGATGATCTATCCATTGATATAAGTATGGTGTTAAAGTCCCCTACTATTATTATATTACTATCAATTACTTCCTCTATGTTTGTTATTAGCTGCTTTATGTATTTGGGTGCTCCTATGTTGGGTATGTAAATATTTATAATTGTTACAGCTTCTTGGTGAATCGTTCCCTTTATGATTATATAGTGTCCTTCTTTGTTTCTTGTTACAGTCTTTGTTTTAAAGTCTGTTTTGTCTGATGTAAGTATTGCTGCTACCCAAAGCTTTCTTTTCACTTCCTCTTGCATGATAAATGCTCTTCCTTCCCTTTCCTTTTAAGCTCCATGTGTCTTTAGGTCTGAAATGAGCCTCTTGTAGGCAGCATATGGATGGGTCTTCTTTGTTTATCCACTCTGATACCCTGTGTCTTTTCACTGGACCATTTGTTCCAAAGTAATTGTTGATAGGTATGTTCTTACTCTTCTCTTGCTCTTTTTTTTTCTCACTGCTAGCTGGCTTTCTTTAGTATACTTGGATTCCTTTCTCTTTATTTGTTGCTTAGCTATTACTGGTTTTTTTTATTTGTGGTTACCAAGTCAAAGATTTGTATGTAACATCGTATGCATATGCACTCTATATCATAAAGTTGATGGTTGCTTATGTTTGAACCCATTCTTTAATCCTCTCACCCCTCCCCCCCCCCCCCCCCCCCCCCAGTTTTGGGTATATGGTATCATACTTCACATCCTTTTATTTTGTGAATCCCTTGACTGATTTTTACCGATGTACTTAATTTTACTGTTTTTGTGCTCCCTACTTTTCTGACTCTTACTTCCGGTCTTTCCTTTTCACTCAAAGAGTCCCCTTTTAACATTTCTTGTAGGGCTGGTTTAGTGGTCATGAATTTCTTTAACTTTTGTCTAGGAAACTCTTTATCTCTCCTTCTATTATGAATGATAGCCTTGCTGGATAGAGTGTCCTTGGTGGCAGGTTGTTTTGTTTTGAGCACTTTGAATGTATCATACCACTCTTTGTGGCCTAAGAGGTCTCTGCTAAGAAATCTGCTGAAAGCCTTCTGGGGTTTCCCTTGTACATGACTGTTTTCTTTTCCCTTGCTACTTTTTACATTTTAAAGTTTTTGTCTTTATTTATTTTTATTTTTCCAGGAATAGAATTTAGTGATCCATCACTTACATATAACACCCAGTGCTCATCCTAACAAGTGTCTTCCTTAATGTCCATCCTCCCACCCAGTACCCCTCCAGCAACCCTCACTTTGTTCTTTGTATTTAAGAGTCTCTTATGGTTTGTCTCCCTCTGTTTTTATCTTATTTTTGCTTCCCTTCCTCTGTGTTCATCTGTTTTGTTTCTTAAATTCCACATATTTGTGAAATCATATGATATTTGTCTTTTTCTGACTGACTTAATTCGCTTAATATAATACACTCTAGCTCCATCCACATTGTTGCAAATGGCACAATTTCATTCTTTTTGATCACCGAGTAATATTCCATATATATATATATATATATATATATATATATATATATATACTACATCTTTTTTTTTTTTAATTTTTTTTTCCAATGTTTATATATTTTTGGGACAGAGAGAGACAGAGCATGAACGGGGGAGGGGCAGAGAGAGAGGGAGACACAGAATCGGAAACAGGCTCCAGGCTCTGAGCCATCAGCCCAGAGCCCGACGCGGGGCTCGAACTCACGGACCGCGAGATCGTGACCTGGCTGAAGTCGGCCGCTTAACTGACTGCGCCACCCAGGCGCCCCTATACTACATCTTCTTTATCCATTTGTCGGTCAATGAACATTTGGGCTCTTTCCATAATTTGGCTATTGTCAGTAGTGCTGCTGTGAACATTGGGGTGCATGTGCCCCTTCTAGTTAGCTTTTTTTTTATCCTTTGGGTAAATACTTAGTAGTGCAATTGCTGGGTTGTAGGGTAGTTCTATTTTTAATTTTTTGAGGAGCCACCATACTGCTTTCCAGAGTGCACCGGTTTGCATTCCGAAAAGCAGTGCAAATTCCCCTTTTTCCACATCCTCACCAACATGTGTAGTTCCCTGAGTTGTTAATTTTAGCTATTCTGACAAGTGTGAGGTGGTATCTCATTGTGGTTTTGATTTGTAGTTTCCTGATGAAGAGTGATGTTGGGCATTTTTTCATGTGTTGGTTGGCCATCTGGATGTCTTCTTTGGAAAAGTGTCTATGCATGTCTTTTGCCCATTTCTTCACTGGATTATTTGTTTTTCGGGTGTTGTTTGGTAAGTTCTTTATAGATTTTAGGTACCAACCCTTCATCTGATATGTCATTTGTAAATATCTTCTCCCATTCTGTTGGTTGCCTTTTAGTTTCACTGATCGTTTCCTTAGCTGTGTAGAAGCTTTTTATCTTGATGAGGTCCCAGTAGTTCATTTTTGCTTTTGTTTCCCTTGCCTCTGGAGACATGTCAGGTAAGAAGTTGGTGCAGCCGAGGTCAAAGAGGTTGTTGCCTGTTTTTTCCTCTAGGCTTTCGATGGCTTCCTGTCTTACATCTAGGTCTTTCATCCATTTTGAGTTTATTTTTGTGTCTGGTGTAAGAAAGTGGTCCAGGTTCATTTTTCTGTGTCACTGTTTTGCCAACACCATTTGCTGAAGAGATTATCTTTTTTTCCATTGAATATTCTTTCCTGCTTTGTCATAGATTAGGCCATACATTTGTGTATCCATTTCTGGGTTCTCTATTCTGTTCCACTGATCTGTGAGTCTGTTCTTGTGCCAGTACCATACTGTCTTGATGATTACAGCTTTGGGATGTAGCTTGAAGTCTGGAGTTATGATGCCTCCCGCTTTGTTTTTCTTTTTCAACATTACTTTGACTATTTGGGGTCTTTTCTGGTTCCATACAAATTTTAGGATTGTTGGTTCTAGCTCTGTGAAGAATGCTGGTGTTATTTTGACAGGGATTGCATTGAATATGTAGATTGCTTTGAATTAGTATTGACATTTTAACGATATTCGTTCTTCCAATCCGTGAGCATGGAATGTTTTTCTATTTCTCCCTTGCTGCTTTTAAAGTTATCTCATCATCACTACTTTTTGCTACTTTAGTTACTGTATGTCTTGAGGTGAACCTCATTGGGTTGATTTTGTGGGAGGCTCTCTGTGCCTTCCCAGTTTTCAGCAATTATGTCTTCAAGTAAATTTTCTCTCTTCTCCTTCTGGGATCCCCATATTGTGACTGTTATTAGGCTTGATGGTGTTGCTGAGTTCCCTTAATCTACTGTCATTTTTTATTATTATTCTTTTCTCTCCTGTTCACCTCGATTGCTTTCCGTGACTCTGTCCTCTAGTTTGCTAATCCATTCTTCTCCTTCTTCTAGTCTCATGTTTATTCCCTCTAGTGTGTTTCTCATTTCAGTTATTGAGTTCTTCACCTCTGATTTGTTCGTTTGTGCTTCCTATTTCTTTGTTGAGTCTCAGTGAATTCCCCCCACTCTTAAGTCCGGTGAGTATCTTTTGAACCGTTATTTGAAATTCTCTACCAGGCAGGCTACTTCTCTGTGTTTCATTTATGTCTCTTGCTGTGACTTTGTCCCATTCTTTCATTTGGGAATATTCCTCTGCTTCCTCATTTTGTCTCTCTGTGTCTGTTTCTGTGTGTTACAAAACTCAGCTATATCTCTTGCTCTTGAAAGTAGTGGCCTTTTGAAGAAGAGGTCCTACAGTGACCCCTCAGCTCAGTGTCCCCGGTTTTCTGGAACCTGGCGCTTCAGGGGTGTCTCCTATGTGTTGCATGTCCCCTGCTGTTGTGGCCGAGCCACTGTTCCCTTCAGTCCAGTTATCATCAGTGGCTCTCTTTGCCTGTTTAGGGCAGGGTTTGTTCCCTGTGTTGTTAGTAGGCCGGCGTGGGGCTACCTGGGGCTTGGGTTGAGTCAGACCAGGCATTTGCCAGAGATGCAGTAGCACTGAACTGCAGGATGCTTTCCCTGTGTCGTCCCCTAAGAAGCTTTTGTTGGTGGGCAGGGCCTGCGGTCAGACCGGATGTCTGCCCCCAGTCCGCTGCCGGGTCTGCAGTTGGAGTGGTGTATGTGGTTATCTCTCCCCTGCCCTGGGGCAGGAGTCACTTTTAGTGCCACTAGCCCCTCGTGGGGCTGTTTACACACTACCGGGCTGGTCGCAACACTTTGGACGGGTTCCAGCCAAGGGCATATTGAAGGGGGCGTGTCCACAGGAGAACGTCGGGGCCAGCACACTGTTAGCAAGCTAGGTGGGAATTGTTGGCACTGTGCCCTTCCCACAGGCATCCACAGGTCCAGGCTGGGGTCATGGGAGGGAAATGGCACTGGCCATCTCCTTTATTCCTGGAGAAGCCTCCTAAGGGTCCCTGCCCCTCCAGCCCACACTCTGAGATGAATAAACAAGTCTCCCTCATGTACACCCCAGGCGTTTTTCAAACTGCTGCTTCTGCGCTGTATCTCCACAGGCATGTTTGTTGTGCTGTCTCTTTAAGGGCAGGAACTCAGTTTCCTCTCGCCTTCTTGGTTCTCCCAGAGCTGAGCCACTGATCTTTAAAGTTCCAGGTGATTAAGTCTCACCGATTATAAGAACCCACAAGGTTGGGCCCCTCCGGTTTTCAAAGCCAGATGCT
The DNA here is from genome assembly GCF_022837055.1 of Prionailurus viverrinus. Classification (NCBI taxonomy): domain Eukaryota; kingdom Metazoa; phylum Chordata; class Mammalia; order Carnivora; family Felidae; genus Prionailurus; species Prionailurus viverrinus. The sequence continues at coordinate 20,040,783 of NC_062576.1, read as the reverse complement.
ATGGGGACTCATCTTCCCCGTGCAGGTTCCCCACGCTTGGGGTGCCTGGTGCGAGGGTCTGTTTCTCTCCCTTCTCTGCACCTACAGCATCCCTCCCTCGGTCCCTCTCACGGACAGTCCTGCGGGTGCGTTTAGCTCCTGACTGTCTCTGTTCTTCCTCCTTTCTTCGACGTGGCCTCTGCTCTGTATTTAGCCGCCTGTTCTGCCAGTCTTTGGGTCATTTTTTTCTGGGTTATTTACACCGATGCGGGTGTTATCTAGTTGCATGTGTGAGACGAAGTGAGCTTAAAGCCCTCCTACTCTGCCATCCTCCCTGGAAGTCCTGTTCTGTTTTGAATTAGAAAACTTTTCTTCTGAGCACGCACTCTCCCATCTGCCCTGGTCCCCACCGCTCCCTAATGTGTGACACTCACCCTCCCATTGCCATTTTATGCTACATTACATCATCTGAAGACGTTGGAGCTTGTGACTCCTTTTCACAGAGCCAAAAGGAGCCAGTGGCTGAGAGTCAGTAAGCCTCGAGAGGGTATTTTGGGCCTTCCATAAACTTTGGGGCCTCGGCCAGGTCTCACTCCTTCAGGACCCCCTTTCCTCTCAGTCACCAAGAAGGGGTGGATTAGATATTTCCTGTGCCTGTCAGCTCTGAAATTGTAAAGACTTGATGGAGTTTATAGGAAACCTCTGTTCCTGCTGACAATATCCGTAGGAGTCGAGGTTACATCAAAGCTTCATGATGGCAGAGATGTGCACCGTCTCTGCCTGCAGGATCTCTGGTCCCTAGAAAAGCGCCTGGCATAGAGTCCGTTTGCAAATAAATCTTCATTAAGCCAGTGAATTGAATCATTGGCTGGTGTGGTCAGTGAACGAGGGGCTGGTATAGATATTGATTAGGCACCCCGGCCAGCCCACACAAGCTGAGTTCAGTCATCACGTCCCGGTGACAGTATTTTCCAAACTATGAGTCAGAGTTTGGAGTCTTAACACATAAGCTGACAAGACTCTTTGCTGCTTGTGGTACAAAAATCAGCGTGGGGGATGGAGTTTGGATCCTGAAATACTGGGATAGCTGGCACATGGTGCCAAATGAAATGAGTATTTTATTTTATTTTATTTTTAATTTTTTTTTCAACGTTTTTTATTTATTTTTGGGACAGAGCGAGACAGAGCATGAACGGGGGAGGGGCAGAGAGAGAGGGAGACACAGAATCGGAAACAGGCTCCAGGCTCCGAGCCGTCAGCCCAGAGCCTGACGCGGGGCTCGAACTCACGGACCGCGAGATCGTGACCTGGCCGAAGTCGGACGCTAACCGACTGCGCCACCCGGGCGCCCCTGAAATGAGTATTTTAAGTGACAGGAGTGAGGCAGGCAAGTAACAAGCACCGCCCTTGGCCTGGGTGTCCGGGTGCGGCAGGGAGCGGTGGGGATATATTGACACAGCTGGGCAGTCATGTGGACACAAGGGCCCAGGGGTACCGGGCTTTCCAGTTTCAAGAGAAGCCAGGTGTCTGGGTTTCTTGGCGTTCGGCTTCTCCCCGGTTTGTTTTTGCTTTTTTTTAATGTTGATGACGGGTTCGTTATTTTCTATCGAGCAAACGGAATGCATGGCTGGTTTGGCCCGAGACCGCCAGCTTGCAACTTCCGGTTTGGATAGCTTCGTCTGTTCCTGATGACAGGAAGCGGAGCCCTTACTCCGTTCTCAGCGGCACTTGAGTTAGCCTCTCTGGTATTCAGAGCCATCAGGGGGCGAGGTTCCCTTGAATGCACCCAGAGATGCCCATCTAGACAGCTCAGGCCAAAGGACAGCCTGGCCGATGGCATCAGGCAGGGTCCCGGGCAGGAGGGTCAGACGGCACAAGGCCAGCGGTGCAGGAGTGATTCATGTGGAATGACGCTGAACAGGCACCAACGGCCCACGAAATGCGGGTCCAGAAGTGCGAGACGTAGTGATTCTTTTACCTAAGAGAGCATCTCTGTACGTGACGACACCGGATGGTATCCGAGTTACTAAAGCATCGTTTTCAGTCTCAATGAAAGGAAAGAATAACCGACCTCTGCATCGCTTTTGGAATAAATGACGTCATTCATTTCTTGCATTTGTAGCCTACTTAGGATTTCTTAGGTATTTTTACATTATTTCGTATTATTTAACATAACATCTGACATATGAGTGCCTTCTCATTAGAAAAGATTCAGGCAATTCGGAACGTGTAAAATATGAAAGGCTCTCTCCACCTCCCCAGCCAAACTGTGCCCGGCTTTTGTTTTTTGAGCCTGTATACTTTATTACATCATTTATTTATTCATCCACTCATTCGCTTATTGGCCTCTATTTCAGTTCGTTTCTACTTTCATTTGATCCTTTACCTAAATGTTTTGCTTTAATGTATTGCTTTGGTTCTCTCCCCACCTCCACGTTATAACTTCGGTTTGTTAAGTTAAATGTTTAATCCGTTTAATTTCCATCTTGTTTTCTAATATAACAATTTTAAGTCTATACATTTTCCTCCGAGCACTGCTTTGTCCTTGTCCTACAAATTTTGCTATGTGTATAATGTCTTCATTGTCATTTCTCTTTCTTTCTTTCTTTCTTTCTTTCTTTCTTTCTTTCTTTCTTTCTATTTATTTATTTTTGAGAGACAGATAGAGACAGAGCATGAGCAGGGGAGGAACAGAGAGAGGGGGAGACACAGGATCCGAAGCCGGCTCCAGGCTCGGAGCTGTCAGAGGGGCTCGAACTCACGAACCGTGAGATCGTGACCTCAGCCGAAATGGAGTCGGACGCTTAACCGACTGAGCCACCCAGGCGCCCCTTCCTTGTCATTTATCTCTAACTGCTTTGTGATTGGGGGTGGAGAGGGTTCCTCAACATTTCTAGGCGCCTGGAAGCATTGTTCGTTACTTTGGCTCTATCCCCTCATCCCTGCGCAGTTTCCTACAACCAGCCCCTGCTCTGGGCAGGCCCGGGTGAGGCACACTGATGCCGAGAGGTTTGCCAAGTGCCTCACAGCCAAGGAATCAGGCAGGCAGCCTCCAGTGCCCTTCTGCCTCCACGGCCCCTTCCCTTTCCCTTACGTCACCACTCCCTAAGGCAAGGATAGATTTGCTTCTTCATAATGATAGATGTTTGAGACCGAACTCCAAGGCGCTTCATAAATAAATTTAGCTTTGAATGAAAATTAGTAAAAGACAATCCAAGGTTCAATGGGACAGTAAGAAAGTACCAAAAACTAAACACCACACGGGTATTTGAAGCATATTAACACGTGACTCAGATATTCCTTGCCATAGTTTCGCCAGAATTGGTGTAGGGGAAGGTGGTTTTAAAAATACACGGCGTGGACCCTAAAGTTAGGGCTCAGGTCACTTTATTCTGGAAAGCTTGTGATCCAAGAGCCACCAGGTTTGAGGCGTGGGCTGGCAAGCCCCAGGTTTGGCCTCTCGAAGCCTGTTGCACTTGTAATGTCTTCTAAAATGGCTGTTTTTGTTGCCAGATTAGAAATTCCGTGAGAACAGATACTCTGTCCGCCTGGTTCATCCCTCCATCCCTAATATTTAGCAGTCAGACGCACTTATTGGGATAAGCGTACTCAACAATAAATATTCATCGAATAAACGAGTGAGTGAAAAGAAAAACAAATGAGTCGATTAACCCCTTGAGGCGGGGTAAAAACCCTTTCTGGGCCAGGCAGATGAATATAAATGTGCATCATGGTTCGTATAAGGCAGTAGGCGTGAGTGGGAATTATTACAACTAACTGTGTGGGCCAGACTTCGAGCGTTCCAGATCCCAATTTTATAACTCTGCCAACCAAGTGAGAGACACTGGGGGGGGGGGGCAGGGGGACCGGCGGCAGGTCAGTGACCTCCACCCCAGAGTCTGTTGCTTCTCCTCGAAAACCGTCAGCGTATCTGTTGCGGCTTCGTGATCTAAACGTCCGATCTTCTCGTAGGCAAAGTCAGTAGGGTCTGAGACACAAAGGTGAGCATGCTGTCATCTCAATTTGAAATTTTCTGGAAAAGCAAGACCTCTGGAAAAGCAATCACGGAGCACTGATTCATAGCTATTATCTCATTGCAACCCTTTAGCAACCTTGTCAGTTCGCCAGGCCGCATTTTCCCACATTAGCAGGGTGGGGGTGGGGGGTGCTTTTGGCCCAGAGTCTTGCCGGGGGACACAGGGTGGCTGGAGTCAGGCCCAGAACCCCCGGCCCAGAACCTAGACCCAGCCGTTCCCTTTTCTGAGTGTCGTAAGAGGTTTAATGCCTCATCCATGAGCACTTAGCACGCACTTCAGCACGTTTAGTGGCCTCAAGGCAGCTTTGTGTCAAAAGCTCTTACAGGCGGCTGTCATCAGTTCCATGCAAACCAGGGGACAGCCACTGAGCACCTCGCTTTCATCCCGCGCGAGGGACCACTTGCTTCCGACGCGTTGGTACCAGGCAGGGAATAAACACGGGCACGTGGTGAAGAGCCCAGACTTTGGAGTCAAGACGGTCATTCATCCAAACGGGCCCTGCCATTGCTGGCTGCGTGACCTCGCCCTGGTACATAGACAGGTGCCCTGAGCCTCTAAGATAAGGGCACCCACCGGGATGGTGAGGGGCAGCAATGAGACAAGGTGCATAGAGAGGTTAGCTTGGTGGCCCGTATGTAACAAAAGCTTCGCAATTGGTAGCCGCTACGGCTGTTGATGTTACAGTTATTGTCACTATTACGGCAAACGTTTCATGTGTTGTGGCGCCCGGGTTCCCTCTGTTCCTAGCCCAGCAGAAGGAGGCAGATCAGGCACGTGAGGCACTAGTCCACTGACCGTCAAACCCCTGCCACGTTTTACCTGGTGGTCTGGTGTCTCTTCCTTCCTCCGCCTCGCCCCTGGCTCTCCAGAGAGGAGGAGACCGATTTGTTCTCCACCCGTACTGTTTACCGCCTGGCCTCTGTACAGAGGGCTTTCTGTCGCAAGGGTGTGAACTTAACATTTTCAACAGCGAACACTGAGGGGCGCCTGGGTGGCTCAGTCGGTCAAGAGTCCGACCCTGTTTCGGCTCAGGGTTTGTGAGTTCGAGCCCCAGGTCTGGCTCTGTGCTGGCAACATGGAGCCTGCTTGGGATTCTCTCTCTGTCCCTCTCTCTCTCTCTGCCCCTCCCACTCCGCCCCTCCCCTGCTCTCTCCTCTCTGGCTCCCTCTCTCCCAAAAATAAATAAATAAAAACTTACAAAAACTTTTCAACACTGAACGCCGAAATCACAAGATCGTAAAGCAAAGCTCTACAGTTAGTGTTCACAGAGAAATTTCTGGATGACAGCTTCAAAGCAACCAGTAGATCCCCCTGCGTGGTATGCGTTTGAAGTATGGGCAGGTTGGCTTTCAAAGCGACCAGTTCAAGGTCTTCATCTTTCCAGATGGAAAGGTTTTGAACGGCTTTCCCGGGGGAGTATTGCTACTTACTCTGTCTCCCCTTTGCCCTGGAACAGATGGTTTTGAATCACGTGGGCGTCATAAGAGCATAGGTTCCTAAAGTTTGCTCATCCAGTGTGAGCAAGTGTGTTATTTTCCTTTGTGAAGAAGACACCAGCTGTGCAGAATCTAGGCTTCTTTTTCATATGTATTTTGTAAATACAATTATGGCGTTGAAAGTTGCACTAATTTAACAAAAGCAAAAACCAAATTGAAATGGGAGGAATTCTTGAATTCAAATTTCTTTTTTTTTTTTAATGTTTATTTATTCTTGAGAGAGAGTGAGTATGCTATGCATGAGCAGGGGAGGGGCAAAGAGAGAGAGAGACAGAGAGACAGAGGATCCAAAGCAGGGTCTGTGCCAACAGCAGGGAGCCCGACGTGGGGACTGAACTCACAAACCGTGAGATCGTGACCTGAGTTGAAGTCGAACACTTAACCAACTGAGCCACGCAGGCACCCCAAAATTCAAATTTCTTGATCACAAGAGGTTTTTAAAAATATCTCATCAGGGGGCACCTGGGTGGCTCAGTCGGTTAAGCATCTGACTCTTGATGTCGGCTCAGGTCACAATCTCATGGTTCGTGAGTTCAAGCCCTGCATCAGGTTTTGCGCTGACAGTGTGGAGCTTGCTTGGGATTCTCTCTCTTCCTGTCTTCCTGCCTCTCCCTCTCTTTCTCTCAAAATAAATAAACATTTTTTAAAAATTTAAAAATATTTCATCGGTTTAAAAAATTACGAAAAAAGATATTTACAGGTTAGAGTTGCCATTTTTAAAAACTCCGTGTTTCCATTTAAGATGGATTTGAAGGGGCCCCCCGGGTGGCTTAGTTGGTTAAGCGCCAGACTTCAGCTCAGGTCATGATCTCACGGTTCGTGGGTTTGAGCCCCGTGTCGGGCTCCGGGCTGACAGCTCGGAGCCTGGAGCCTGCTTTGGATTCTGTGTCTCCCTCTCTCTCTGTCCCCCTATCCCCCCCCCTCCCCCCGCTCGTGCTCTGTCTCTCTCAGTCTCTCAAAAATAAATAAACATTAAAAAAAATTAAAAAAAAAAAAGATGGATTTGAAATGACTGGCTGGAAAATGAGGTCAGGGGTCCGCCCACACTGCCTGCTGTCTTCTGGCTTTTGTTAGCTAAGCTAAGGCCTTAGGTTTAGAGCATTGCATTCTGGTCCATGACCCAAGTGTGCGTAATTGTCTAGTATTTATTTGGTCTCTAAATGGCTTCCGTGTTTACTGTCAGATGTTTTACCACAGATTCTCCAACTCCGTGTTCTTTATTTTGATTTCACCGTGCATTGTTTGGATTTTGTTCTGGGAGGTTTGTTGTTGTTGTTTTTTTTTTTTTCCTGAGAAAGGCTCAGGAGTGCTATATTCCCTGAGTTTCTTCCTGTTAGAATTGGTGGCCTGCTTTTCTTTTTCTTTCTTTCTTTCTTTCTTTCCTTCCTTCCTTCCTTCCTTCCTTCCTTCTCTTTCTTTCTTTCCTTCCTTCCTTCCTTCCTTCCTTCCTTTCTTCCTTCCTTCCTTCCTTCCTTTTTTCTTTATTTATGAGAGACAGAGAGAGAGAGAGAGAGAGCACCCGAGTAAGGGGGAGGGGCAGAGGGAGAGAGACAGAATCCTAAGCAGGCTTCCTGCTCAGTGCCGAGCCCGACGCGGGCTCAGTCCCATGACCCTGGGATCATGATCAAAATCAAGAATCAGACGCTCAACTGACTGAGCCACCCAGGCGCCCCGATGGCCTGTTGTTTTGAAATCTGGTCCATTTGACCGGATGCACTAAGTCAGGTAGTCGCTGGTCTGTCATCTTCCGGAGTTAGGCGCTGCTGCTTTGTGAGTCACTCTTTGGAGGGGACAAGATTTGGTCCGGGATGGAGAGCAGCTCCTTTTCGGACAACTGGCTGTCCAGGGTCCTCTACCCCACTCTCTCTCCCACTCCTGTGGGGAATTTACCTATTTGCCAGAGTGACGGACGGGATTTAAACATAAATATAAATATATCATTTTCTCCTAATTACAAAGTTGGAAACGTGCTTATAATAATAAAAAAAAAAAATTGATGGGGCGCCTGGGTGGCCCAGTCGGTTAAGCGTCCGACTTCAGCTCAGGTCACGATCTTGCGGTCCGTGAGTTCGAGCCCCGCGTCGGGCTCTGGGCTGATGGCTCAGAGCCTGGAGCCTGTTTCCCATTCTGTGTCTCCCTCTCTCTCTGCCCCTCCCCATTCATGCTCTGTCTCTCTCTGTCTCAAAAATAAATAAATGTCAAACAAAAATTTTTTTTTTTAAAAATTGAAAATAAGTAGGGGCTCCTGGGTGGCTTAGTCGGTTGAGCATCCAACTCTTGATTTCGGTTCAGGTCGTGATCTCATGGTCATGGGTTTGAGCCCCTGTGTTGGGCTCTGTGCTAAGCGTGGAGCCTGCTTGGGATTCCCTCTCTCCCTCTCTCTCTACCCCTCCCCTGTTCAGACTCTCTCTCTCAAAAATAAATAAATAAACTTAAAAAAAAAGTAAAACAAAATGGAGAAGAAAGTTCCCATAATGCCACCCCCAGAGAGAACACTGTTAGTAATTTGGTGACTATTTTTCCAGACTTTTTTATGATTTTTTTTTTTAATTTTTGAGAGAGAGAGAGAGACAGAGCGTGAACAGAGGAAGGGGCAGAGAGAGAGAGGGAGACACAGAATCCAAAACAGGCTCTAGGCTCCGAGCTGTCGGCCCAGAGCCTGACGCGGGGCTCGAACTCACAAACCGCGAGATCGTGACCTGAGCCGAGGTCGGGCGCTCAACCGACGGAGCCACCCAGGCGCCCCTATTTTTCCAGACTGTTTGTAGGCATATTTGCACACATGCACAGAAACCATTTTTTTTCAATTGGACGTATCCTACATGTGCATCTTTCGACATGCTTGGTTTTGCTTAAACGTATGTCTTCCTATCTTTCTGAGTAAGGGTGCGAGAGCTACCTCGTTTTCTGTGGTGGCTGCTCAAGGCTCCGTTGGTGCCACTCGACGCCACTACCTCTTCTCGTTGCACATTGAGATCCTTCTCTATTGTCAAGGATCCCTCAAGATCATTCTCTTATCAAGGATCCCTCCATGACCTTCGTATATTAGGACTGAGGGATAATTCTCAGAGAGATTTGGTCAAAGGGTGTATATACCCTGTTCATTTCTAGCCCATCGTTTGTCATCTCTGCCTCCAAAACGCATCTCCAAATGCACCTGCTGTCCCCACCTCCGCAGCCACCTCCGCCTTCCCCCACTGCCGCTGTACCTGTGTGCCCTGTTTCCATCCTGGCCCCACCTCTCAAATTCCACTCGGTACCCAAGAGCCCTAGTGATCTGGTGTTTTTTTTTTTTTTAATTTTATTTATTTTTATTTGAGAGAGAGAGAACACGAGCAGGGGAGGCGCAGAGAGAGAGAGAGAGGGGGAGAAAGCGAATCCCAAGCAGGCTCCACACTGTCAGCACAGAGCCTCATGCCTCCTGACCGTAGAATTTGGAGAGTGGGAAGCCTTCCTGTATTTACGTCCTTCCTCTCTTCCGTTTGGTACCGGCTGCCGGTGTTTGCAGTGGTATGCCATTCTCAAAAACCATATGGTCTCTGTACGTCTCTAGGATTCCACCCATTAGACAAGAGCTTGCTTCACAGATCTTTCCTGGAGAATTTCCCTCTATTCCTGGCTTCTACTGAGATGTCTCCAAGGATCCATGAGTCCCATGTCTCGAGAGAACCCTCAGCATGATTGAATACCCCAAACTTTGGATCCTTTCCCAGTAACTAGCAAAAGGTTGTCCAGCCATGCTCAGGCTTCTCTCCCGAGCGTGTTTTTCTGACCGTGAATCTCCTCATTGTAGCATCCTTTGCAACCTAGATAGGCTGAGAGTTGCCCACATCATCAAATCTCAGGTCCACGCGCCGCTTCTCACGTAGCTGTAGACACAGTTCGGCTAAGATCCTGCCGCTACGTCATGGGACTCCCCCTCTCCTGGTTTCCGTAACACGCTCCTTATTTCCCGAGTCCCCACAAGCAGCACATTTGGTGTCCATCATATTTCTACTGCCGGGTTCATCTAAGATGGTCAAAGTATTCTAGTGCCTCTCCACTCTTCACGAGCTATCACTGACTCACAGGGTCCTGGGGTTATTAGGACGTGGACATCTTTGAGGAGTCGTCACTCGGCACACCACAGCCGCTAGTAAGTTTTACTGGCCAATCACACATATACGGCAAGCATACTGATTGCTTCCCGTTTTCTCAGAGCTATGTTCGATAACACGAGCTCTGCCGGTAGTATAGCTGGGCTGACCAGACCCACTGGTTTGCCCAGAGAGTCGAGTTTAAAATTTTTGTCCCAGGGTAAGCCCTTTATCCCTTTCAGAAGGATCGTGGTCGGTGATCCATTTCCTGGTCTCTCCAAGTGTAGACCTTCACGTTTCGCCTTTCGTTTGAAAGTCTACCGTCTCACGGAGACGAGACACAGGTTGAAAAAAAAAAAAAAGGCCAACCGAGTGCTAAATCTTATGACGTCTCAGGTGCTTCTAAACATCCTTCAGTACATAGGATAGCCCCCCCACAACTCTCTGCCAGACACTTTACCGTCTGGAATTTCAGGATCATTTGGAGGCCTTTGGGATTTCATATTCAAAGTGTGGTCCCTGGACCAGCAGCATTAACATCACCTCGTTAGAAGCGCATCTTCTCGGGCCTCATCCAGGACCCACCGAATCGGAGACGCTGATGTGGGGGGAGGTGGGACCCCACAGTCTGTTTACAGGAGCCCCAAACCAAAACACTTGTGACGCACACCCGCGCACACACACGTACACTCTTAGTGACATCCCAGGCGTGTGACCACAATTCATAACTGTAATTACCACCCTGCTGGAGAGTGGCTCGTTTGTCCCTTTCATATCTTCCGAGCGATGACCACACGTGTGTCAAGATGATTTTGGTAAATGTTCGTTTGCTGGGAATAGTCCCTCGGTTCTAATGATCCATTTTCAGATGAGTTCTTCTCAAAAGTAACATATTTCATTTTTTGCCTCTCTTCTTGACTTTTGGCAGGAGCTAAGAAAAAGCCTGGAACTTAGTGTAAATCTACAAAGGAAACAAAAAGACGATTCCAGCGATGAGTATGACTCTATCGAAGAAGATGTGCTCTCAGAGCCAGAGCCCGAAGAGCAGGTGCTGGGGGGCCACCGCAGAGATGACCCCGCCCCTTCCAGTGGGGACTCGGTGCAGAAGGATGTTCCCAAGGACCAGGAGATGGAAGGACGCCCTCCCCGGGGCCCAGACCCCCTCGTGGTGCTGGAATTTAACCCAGCTTCCAAAAGTGAGCTCTGCCTTATGTGGCATTTCTTTGCCTTTGGTGGCTCTGGGCCTAAGAGCAGGACTTGTATGTCCAGCAGGGCTTCAGGAGTTCGGTCTTGGGCAGACCGTCTCGCAGGCCAGGGAGGTATGTCCATCTGTGCATTGTAGGAAGTATAACAGGGTCCACATGCCAACTGGCTAATGCATACTGGCTTCAGCAAAAGGGACTAGATTGGCTTGGTGAACGGAGGAGACCAGGGCTGTCATGGGACTCTTGGCCCCTCCTCCCCGCACCCCCCCCCACCCCCCGCTTCTCTCTCCTCCACTTCCTCCCTCTCGTCTCTGCCTTCATTTGTCCTGGGACCCTTCTGAGGTGGGCTCTCCACATAACTGACACAGAATTGAGACACTGGCTTTATGCCTCCCTCAGAAAATGGATTTTTCTTCCCAAAAGCTCCAGTGCAGGTCCCAGGCCTGGCTCTTGAACCCACATCGGGTCACATCTCTGAACTAGTCACTGTGGCTCTGATGGACCAGGTCCAGCCAATAAGGCCTTGGGTGCGGTCACTGCCAGCCAAACCACATGGACAGGTAGTTTCCAAAGGGAAAGTCAAGGTAAATCTGAGGAAGGAAGGAAGCGTGCAGGACAGACAGAAACAGCAGCTGTCCACGAGGGGAGGTTTTCCAGAAAGGACCCTGGAAAGTTGAGTAGAGAAAACAATTGATGAGGGGGCAGGGAGGGGCCTACCTGCCACAGTCCCCGTGCCCGGGCCCGAGCTGGCTTGGTCTGTGCCCGTCTTCCCTCTCCATTCTGAGCACATCCTTCTCCAAGCTGGCTGTGCCACATGCTCTGAACCAAATATCAAGGCCAACCAGCTGGGAAGCGTGAGTGACCCTCAGGGAAGAGGAACAAGGGAATGTTTGAAATCAGACAGAGTGTATCAGTCTGCTTGTGCCGCATAACAAAGTACCACAGATGCGCCAGGAGCTTAAACAGCAACAGACACTTACTTTCTTACAGTGCTGGAGGCTGGAAGTCCAAGGTCAGGCTGCCAGCAGGTTGTTTTCTCCTTCAGCCTCTCTCTTTGGCGTGGACATGGGCATCTTCTCCCTTGTGGCCTCACCTGGTCTGCCCTCTGTGTGTGCCTGTGTGTCCTCATCTCTTCTTCTTTTACAAGGACACCAGGCAGATTGGATTAGTGCCCACCCTAAGCGACTCGTTTTTCCTCACTAACCCCTTTACAGACCCTGTCTCCAAATACAGTCACAGTCTGAGGTCCTGGGGATTAGGACTTGAACATATGAATTGTTGCTTTTTCTTTTAATTAATTAATTAATTAATTTTTGAGAGAGAGAGAGAGAAAGAGAGAGGGAGAGAGAGACCAGGGGAGAGGCAGAGAGAGAGAGAGGGAGAGCGAGAATCCCAACCAGGCTCCGCGCTCTCAGCGTAGAGCCCAAAGCAGGGCTGAGACTCATGAACCGTGAGATCGTGCCCTGAGCCGAATCCAGGAGTCAGACGCTTAACCCACTCGAACCACCCAGGCGCCCCTTGAACATATGCGTTTTGGGGAGACATGGTAACAGGCAGCCCTGGAAAAACCCACACCCGGTGGTTGTTGCTTCCAGAGAGCGAACATTTGTCCCTTGGGCGTGCTCTCATTGTGTGCTCTCACCTCCAAACCTTTGCTTGGGCCGCTCCCTCTGTCTAGATTACCACATCTTCCTTCCACCCCGAAGCCTAAAACCTGGCTCCCTGCTTTCCCCTCAAGACTCAGCTCCAGGGCTGCTGCTTCCAGGAAGCCTCCTTTGCCCTCCTGGCCCGGCCAGGTAGCTCAGTGCCTTCTCTGCTCCCGTATGTGTCATCATGGTGCTGGCCTTGCCCCGGACTCCCAGGGGTCTCTCTCCCCCTCTGGCCTGTGAGCTCTGCCAGGGCACAGACCAGCGCTTCCCCTCCGTTGCCTCCCCAGCGGACAGCACTCATCTGGCACGTCCAAGCCACCCGGGAAATTGGTGTCAAACGCATGAAAGCTTTATGCCCACCCGCTGGAGTACCCCGCGGTGGGGGAAATGTTAACATACTCGTGAGACGCGCTGGGGCCGCGACCAGTGGCTTGCGTTTTCTCCAAGGAGTGAGGAGGGAGGGGGAGGGCTGTAAGGAGACTGAGCGAGCCCCCCTGTCCTGGAAACAGAGGGCACGATAGTCACTTGTGGGGTGAAGGACCAGGCCACAGACAGCTGGACCCCCGGCACCGTTTTGCGAGCGATGCTGGAGCGTGAAACAAAAAGAGAGAGAACTTCACTCTCTTGACGCTTGGCGTTTTTGAACAATTAGATTGTTTGGCAGGCTCCATGCTGGCCGCGGCGATGTCTACCCTGGGCGAGGGCTGCTTCATCTGGAGCCACAGAGGGCTGATGCCTGCCTCCTAGGGATGTTCTCCCTAGTGATTCTCCCTAGTGATTCCCCAGCAGGAGAACCCACTCACAGAGAGGAGCAGGCGGAGGTTGAGGGGCCTGTCGCAGGGCCCCCCCAGACCCCAGCGTGGGATTGGAGTTCTGAACTAATCCCGAGCATTTACTCAAAACTAGTCAATAGTGTCCGGAAAAGACGTGCTTGGTTCTGGGCTGTTCGTTCCTTTTTTTTTCCACCGGACGCATATCACGCCCCAGGCACTGTGCTGGAACAAAAGAGGCCCCGGTCCCTTCTCCCGTGGCCCTTAATCCTAGCAAGGAGAACACACACACACACACACACACCACAGTGATAACAACTGGCAGCATTTGCAGAACTCTTACTAACGTGTGCCAAGCACTGTTCCAAGGACGCGAAGTCCTTACCACAACACCAAGGCAAGTCCTGGCATTGTATCTGCTTTACCGATGGGGAAACGGAAGCACGGAGCGGTCAGATCACTTGCCCGAGGTCACACAGCTAGGGAGGGGCAGAGTGGGGTTGAGTCTGTAGGCATCAGAGCCCAGAGCCTGAGCTCTTAATCACTAGGCTAAATAAATAAACCAGATCAAGTTATAAAGCAGTAGTTGGGCTTTGAGGAGTCAAAGCCCTCTTTTCCCTCCTAATTGAAACAAATGAGAGATGGGTTTGGGAATCTGCTAGAAGGAGAGCAAATGGTCCACCTTTCCAACTGAGAAGAGCCGCATTGCTGGCCACTCAGTGCTGCCCGCTAAAGTAGACAGACCCTGATCCCAGATGTTGGCAGAGCTGGGTAACTAATGGCACCAGTGTGATGGCGGGGGAGTGGGGCGCGTGTGCCCTGAGGGTGAGCCCACTGGAGGAACGAAGAGAGTGGCTGGGTTGAGCTCTGATGGCTTCCTGCCCTCCCTGTCCCGTTCCATGTGTCCTCTTGTCCGTGAGGGCCAGTGCGGGAGTGGCACAGAGAAAAACAGAAGTTGTTTTTCCCCAAACTGGAAAGGTGAAGCCAAATCATGGGCCAGCTTAAGAATTCAGGTAGGAGGAGAGCACGGTGCCCTCAAGAGCCTGGAACGTTGTCAAGATTATAAGACAGGACTCTGGTTGGGGGCTGGGGGTCAGAGAAGGACCTTGCGGGCTGGAAGGGTCAGAGGAGCCTTCTCAGAGGAGACCGTGGTGAAGCTGGGACAGGAATGAGGAGGGAGCAGCTGTGGGAACAGCATTCCAGGGGCAGGGGGTAGCAGGTGCAAAGGGTTCGAAGAGGGAACGAACTTGGCACACCCAAGGACAGAGAAAGGGCCGGTGCGGCTGGAGCCAAGCGAGCATGTAGGGAGCGAGGTTCATGAGGAGGCTGGTGGGGGTCCCAGGCCACCTTCCATGAAGACTCAAGGGGGTTCTGGATCCTTTGGAGCCCTAGAAAATATCTTCGTGTAGACTCTCGATAGATAAGGCAGGCCTGGGGGCCACAGTTTCTGGAAGGTCATCTTATCCAGAGGAGGCAGTGGTAGACAGGGATTAAGGTGGTTCAGGGCAGGGCTCCAAGCCAGGCGGGCCTGGTGAAAACCTGCTTCCATCGCTCCCTGGCTCTGTGACCTTGGGCCAACAACCTGAACCTCAGAGCCCTATTCTGTAATAGTATGTATTAGTCCTCTGTCGCTGCTGTAACAAATCACGACGAACTCGGTGGCCCGACACAACACAGATTTATTACCTTATAGTTCCATAGGCCAGAAGTTTGACATCAGCTCACTGGGCTAAAACCACGGTATCCGCAAGGCTGTGAGCTTTCTGGAGGCTCTCGGGGACAACCTCTCTTGCCTTTTCCAGCTTCCAGAGGCTTCTGCATTCCTTGGCTCAGGGTCCCTCCCTCCACCTCCAGAGCCAGCAAGGTCAAGTCTCTCTGTACCTTTCTTCCAGATCCTGTCTCCCTCTCGCCCTCCTTGTGTGCCACCCTCTTCTCTGTGCCTGTGCGAGTGCTTGGGTTTGTTTTATTGTGGCCAGGTACACACGGCACAGATTTACCATACTCACCATTAAGAGCACCATTTGGTGTTATTAAAGACAGTCACCATGACCACGATCTAGCTCCACAAGTTTTTCATCGTCCCAAACTGAAACTCTGTCCCTCTTCTACTTTTAAGGACCCTTGTGGCTTCCATTGGATCCACTGGGATAATCCACAATGATCTCCCTAGTTTCGAGTCGGCTGATCAGCACTGTTGATTCCCCTTTGCCCTGTGACCTTGTGTCAAGGCATCTTTGGGCCCCTCCCATCCACCCCCTGCGATGTCTGGGGAGGGACCTGTCCCCGCAGCTGAGCACTCAGGGGCCTGACCTCAATCAGTGCTGGCTGTCGCTGTTAGCAGCAGCTGCATATTTTCGGCATGTGGGGAGAGAGTCTTGTGGTCATTTGCCCCGTCCCTTCTTTGTCTTGTCCCCTGTCCTGAATGTCATCCGTTGGGTCCTGCATTTCAGGCCAGCCAGGGAGCAGCGAGTTCAGAAGTGTATAGAGAAACACATGTCCTTCATCAAGTCCACAGCGGAGGGTGGAGAGGTTGGTGCGGGACACCCCGCACCTTCTGAGCTCCCAACAATCCCATGGGGCCCTGGATTCTGGGACTCCCTCTCCTCTGGGCCCCCCCGAGGCCCCCGGGATCGCTCTGCTGGGACTCCGATTACATGGCACTTCAGCAGACAGTTCCCGGGTTTCCTGTCTTCCCAGGTCAGGAAGTCCCGAATCCTGGGACCTTGACTGATCTCCCTGCCGGCAGGGTCTGTTCTCCTCAGCCGCCAGCCTTGCTGGCCTGCAAAGCTGGCCTTGTGCCCGCTGGTCCCAAGCATGTCCTCTCGAGCTCTGAAACCTGTGCTGGACAGAGGCTCTTAGCGCCATTTCCCCTGAGCTGGAGCCATTTGCAGACCTTCTGAAGTCACAGGGGGGGTTTTTTGGTTTTTGGGTTTTTGTGTGTTTTTGTTTGTTTGTTTGTTTTTTGCCATCGCCACAAACCTCCTGTACTGTTTTAGCTGTTGTTTAAATCAGCACCTTTCTCTTCTTTCTCCATCTCCCTCCGTTTCTTCGCCCCTGCCCTTCCTTTCTCTTTCTTTCCTTTCTTTAATGATTTTCAGATTGTTCTAAGCAATGATATTAATGAAATCAAGGGGTCGATAGGCTGGTTACATGTTTTTTCCATGCAGGTTCAGTTAAATAATCGCTTAAAAAACATTTGCCTGCACGGCCTCTGGCGTTGTATCCTGTTCTGCCCGCGGTACAGGCACCCTACTTTGGGAAACGTTGACTTCAAAGCACGGCCTGTGTGCCTTTCACTGTTTGCACATTCTGTTCCCTGTGTCTGGAATGCCTCATCTCCGTGCCTCTGGTAACCTGTCAGGGCTCTCCTCTCTGTCTGCTGCATGCCTGCCGGCCACATGCTCCCAGCTGCGTGGCCCCTCTGTGACCCTGGTGCTGGAACCTTCTTCTGTCCCAGAAATGTTAAAATCTGAAAACCTACACCTAGAACGTGTCCAAGAAAGTTTCATTTATTTGCCAGGATGCGCTGCATAATTCACATCTCCATTCCAAACGAGCGTGGCGCCTGGCACAGGGTAGGGGTTCAGCAAGTATTTGTCGAGTGAATAAGTGAACGAGCCAACAGATACCCAAGCAGCATGCCCCCGCTCTGCTAGTGCTCCACGTTTGACATATAAACCGCTGTTTTCCTGCAGGTAGTAAGAAGGAGAGGAATTTGTCTGCTAAGCGGAAGGACAACGCTGAGGTTTTCATTCCCAGCAGACCTGAGTTGAACCTGAACCCCCAGCCCTCTGCTGTGTTCCCAGACCAGGAGAAGGCATGTTCAAGTAAGAGTTCTGGCAGCCTCTGAGCAGGGCTGGGGCTGGGCCCGGGGCACTCTCACTGGGATGCCGTGATAGAGCAGTCTTGGCTGTGTTACCCTCTTTGTCAAGGCCTGAGCTCACCTTTCCTAATTGTGTTGTTAGTCAAGGTCTCCAGAGAAACAGAACCGAGAGAGAGAGGGGGAGAGAG
This sequence comes from Prionailurus viverrinus, assembly GCF_022837055.1. Taxonomy (NCBI): domain Eukaryota; kingdom Metazoa; phylum Chordata; class Mammalia; order Carnivora; family Felidae; genus Prionailurus; species Prionailurus viverrinus. The sequence continues at coordinate 20,023,560 of NC_062576.1, read as the reverse complement.
AGAGAGAGAGAGAGTGTGTGTGTGTGTGTGTGTGTGTGTGTGTGTGTGTGTGTGTCAAAGTCCAATCTGCAGCCTGGCTTAGCAGAACCAGGAAGAGCCAGTCTTCCAGTCTTCCACAGGCCATCGCACCGGAAGGGTCGAAGTTGCCGATGAAGTCCAGAGGCCGTCTTCTGGAGAATTCTCTCTTACTTGGGAGAGGGTCAGTCCTTTTTGTTCAGTCCAGGCCCCTCAACTGATTGGATGGGGCCCACCCACATCATGGAGGGTAATCTGCTTCATCCTCCAACTGAAACGTTAACCTCATCCCAAAACGCCTTTCGGAAACCAGAGTAGTGTCTAACGAAATATCTGGGCTCCCTGTGGCCCAGTTAAATAGACACATTAAGTCGACCATCACAGCCACTTGCTCATTCTATAACCAAGATGTAGTTCTAGTTGAAAACCTATTTCAGTTTTGGTTTTGCTTTTAAATTGTTGTTATTTTCTACTTTATATGGATCATGATACGCGCCAACGGTACTAAATTCCAATAGTACAAAAGAGGTTATGGTGAAGTCAGCCTGTTGCTCTTCTAATGGAGACGAGAGGTCACGTTCATTGAGCACTTCCTGTGAGCCGGCCACCGCTGTCAGCTTTGTTATGTCATTCGTAATAAATTATGATCCTTATACATAGCCTCTGAGGGAGGCCCACAGATTGTCCCCATTTCACAGAGGAGGGGCTGAGGCCCAGAGCAGGTGATCAGTCACACGGCTGGGAAGTGGCCAGTGTCGGCCCCAAGCCCCGGTGGAGTGGCTCTGAGGAAGCCACTTGCTTCTGGTTTCTGGCATTCTGTGAATGCCAGAGAATTCAAGGCATCCTGGTGTCCCCAGGATTTGGAACCCTGGGGTGTCCCGGGCAAAATCCAGCTCCAGCCCGCCAGCCTTGCTTAAACAAACAGTCTGTCTGAGCCAGGGGCCCTGATCTCTGTCGCTGTGGCATTCCGTCCACACTGGGGATGCCACACAAGTTCCCTGGGCAAGTGGAACACCTCCCGGCTGGGGGATTCTGGGCGGGCAGGGCTGGACATCCGCGTCCTACCTCCGCTCCCCACCCTGGAGCAAGGGAGCCAGGTTCTTACATACCCCTCCCCGGTGCCGGGGGAGCCCTGCACCGGAGCTGTGGGCAGAGGTTTGGCTGAGGGGCCGTGGGCAGGGCTGCACCCAGGCATTATCTGATTAATTCTTACCACAGCCCGAAACCCACGTGAATACAGAGCAAGGCATTTTAGGTAGCAACGTGATTTTGAAAAAGCGTCTTTGAGGGAAAGAGTCCGCATCAACCCGTGTAGTTAAAAAGTCGGACGGTGGTGGGATTTTTAGGCACAGCTGGATCCAGGTGATTAAAAGCAGCAGCCTGCCTCTGCCCATCTTCCACTTCAACGTTCTTTGTGCCCGTTGTGCCTGGGCAGGCTCTTAAGGGTGGTGAGATGGCCACCAGCAGCCCATAGCCCAGCAACACTGGCAGAAAGCAAGCCTGACCACCCACTAGCTCTGTGACCTCGGGCAGGTTACTTAACCTCTCTGGGCCTCATTCTTCGATCTGCAAACAGGGAGAAGAAGAACCCCCCCATCTGAGGGTTGCTATCAGGATGAAAGAGCTGGAGAGATAGGCCACGGTCACCTGGCCGAGAACAAGTGCTCAGCAGGGCCATCAGGCACTGTTCCCACGGAGGCCAGCAAAGCCTTGGAGCTGCTGTCGCTCCCGGCTTGAGTCGGGGTGGTTCTGTGAAGCAGACACTGGTGCTGTCCCCGGAGGCAGAGGCAGTGGGTGCCAGGCAGCAAATTCCAGGAAATCCCTCTGGATAGTGCTTCCCCCTTCTCCCATTTCACAGGTGGGGAAACCAAGGTTGAGAACGCGGAAGTTACAAGTTACTTGCCTGGAGTAATGGGACAGCAAAGCCACGATTCATACCCAGGCTCCAGGGCTCGTGCTCTGGATGGCTGTGCCGGGCTGCTCCTCCCCCCTCCCCCCTGCCCCCACCCCGGGCTGGCTGGTCATGGAGGCCTTGCAGGCACCTGGGGGTGGGCCCTGACAAGCCTGGTGGTGACTCAGGCAGTATTACAGCACAGGAGCCCTGGGTTAGGGGGTCAGGACAGTAGGCGGGGCTCGCAGCGAGCATCCTGGGAATGTGCCCTGGGCCGTGGGCCGGGCCAGCAGGGGAGGCTGGGCCGTGGGGCCCAGGCCTGGGGCTGCAGGTCAGGGGCATGCTCCAGTCCAGTCCAGCCCAGCCCCGGGTGGGGTTCTGGGTAAGGCAACAGGTCATCTGTTGTCTTTTTGACCTCACCAGAAACCTGTGTGCTGAGCACCCGCTATGTGCCGGCCCCTGATCCAGGCCTGGTGATCCAGTGAGCAACACACTTTTCCTGCTCTCTTGGTGTTGATATTTCGGCGGGCGGGGCTAGATAACAAACACGAAGATGGGCGGTAACAGCTACCACCAAGACAGCAACTGCACCAAGGCTGGCAGCGTGGTCAGAGGAGGCCTCTCCAAGGAGGGGGGACACGAGCTGAGACCTGGGTGAGGTCAAGGACTAGCCCTTTGCAGAAGGGAAAGCCTGTGCAAAGGCCCTGAGGTAGGAAAGAGCTGCTCAGTTGGCTCAAGAATAAGAAAGAAGGCTGGAGGCCAGAGCGTGGCGGGTGAGGGGCCACAGAGGTGAGCAGGGGCCGGGGGAGGGACTTGGCACTGACCTGCTTTATATTGGAACAAGGTCCCCGTGGCTGCCACATGGAGTGTGGCTTGTCGGGAGCCAGGGTGGATGTGGGACTAGAGGATGGGGAAGGTGGTGGCTCGTCTCTGAGTCTTACCAGTGGCCGGATTCCTGACAGCAACCGAGGAGTCTGTTGTAAGCATATCAGACTAGTTGTGCCATTTATCCTGAACAACCAAGGGCAAGGAGCTGGGCGGTGGGGAGCCTGCCGTGAGAGGACGGCAGAGCCGAGACCCGGCAGTGATGGGGGACTCCCTGGCTTGTCACTTGGCTGGTGCAGGTCCTGAGATCTAGCAAGGGAGCAAGGGAGACCTAAGTAAGCCAGGCCGCTGGATCTGGACAGGTAGTATTCAGTGCTAAGCCCACTGCAGGAAGGCTGGGTCTGATCTGCGTCCTGCCTCAGCGGGGAGTGACCCCGAACCACAACCAGACAGAGGCTGCGGGTGGTGGAGTTGTCTGCGTCCTACCCACACGAAGAGCCAGAATCCAGTGGGCGGAGTTAGGACCAAACTGGCTCCTGGGACTTGTTGGCAAAAGCCAGAGCCTAGAAAGATGCTTGCACTGGGGGGACCCGAGGAAGGTAGACGTGGAAAGGGAATCACTGCAGAAGTGATATGTTGACAAGGGCATGCCAAGGTCACAGCCGCCGATAGGGTTGGAGAGGCCATATTTGTAAATAGGTCTTTCGAGATGTAGTCGACAGGGGTGAAGAGTCAGATGTAACCTGTAAGATGTCAGAAAAACGTGGTGAGTTTTGGATCTATCTGCTTTGGTTGGATGAAGGACCAAGAAGCTGGGAAGGAGAGAGAGAGAGGGGGGCCAGGGGACGAGATAAGGGCCCCGTCAGCTCTTGGAGGGCCAACAGCACGTGGAGGGTGCAGATGGTAAATCCCGCGTGATGCTGTTTCTCCGACACCCAAACTGGCTCCGTTAACCGCAGCTTCAGGAGACAGACGTCTGGTCTGTCCTGCTGGGCTCACTGGGACTCCCCTCCCTCATGCGTGTGCCGCGATCACTAGATGTCCCGCGACTGGGTAATAAAGCGAAAAGCCGGCATTTACAAAGCACTGAACCGAAAGCGGCATGTTTTACAACACGCATGTCATCTTGCGTGTAATCATCTAAACCACCCCGGGCGGCGGATGCTGTTAGCAACACCATTTCACAGAGGAGACCAAGGCACAGAGAGGTTGAGGGGTCTGTCCAAAGTCACACAGCCAGCGAGTGGCGAAACCAGTGCTTGAAAACCTGGCTTCAGAGTCTGCTTTCATAGCCACGCCACCGCATGGCCCTTCGCGTGCCCGCTAAAATGTGACTCGCTTACGACGTACCCACGTCGGGCCGGTCCGAGCCGAAAACAAGCCTGAAATCACAGAACTGAGTCACAGGAGATACTTTTTTTTTTTTCTAATTCTCATTGATGTCAGCATATAACTGTTAATATTCTCCAAGCTGAGCAAAATTTTAGTGCATCAACTAAAACAATTTTGAATAGCGTCTTAGTTTCCTACGGTTGCTGCTGTAACAAAATACCACAGTGTGATCGAGTTGAAGAGCAGAAATGTATCGCCTCACAGGTCTGGAAGCCAGAAGTCCAAGACTAAGGTGTCAGTAGGGGCCGTGTTCCTTCTGAAGGCTCTAGGCCAGAATCTGTGCCGGGACTCCTTCTAGTTCCCGGTGGTCCCTTGACTCGGGGCAGTGGAACTCCAACCTTCACGTGGCGCTCTCCTGCGTGGGCATCCGTCTACGTGTCCAGATTTCCCCTTTTTATAAGGATATCACTCATATTGGATGAAGGTCCACCCTCGCGACCTCGTATTAACCCAATTATCTGCAAATAACCCCATTTCCAAGGAAGGTCACGTTGACAGGGCCCGGGGGTTAGGACCCCAGCATCCTTTATGGGGACTCAGTTCAACCCGTAACACAGACCTTCATGGACAACATTTTGAGAAGCAGAGCTTAATTAATTAATCAATCTATCGTCGGCCATTCTCCAGAAAGTTCTGGCATACTTTAACAAACTACATATAACCTGTGGCGTGAGACGAACACATACCTGAGGAAGTGAGGATGAAGAGAAAACGAGAGAAAACACGATGAAGCCAGGGGGTGAGCAAATGGGTACGTGAGGGCGGTCCAGTTGTGGCTGTGAGCTTCCGTGGCAAAGAATCGTGGATGCATATAAAAAATGTGTGTCATCAAAGTCAGATCACCCGCTGTCTCTGGTATTTGGTTCTTAGAGCGATTTGTCCCATCGACTCCCCGAAAGAAGACCGTGTCTGAGGCAATGGAATCTTCATTTTGAACAGATTTGGAGCTCAGCCTGTCAAATACATTTGGCCCCTACATAAGCCACATTTGAAGAAAGGAAAGTTGAAAACCGTGGCATTGTCCCCACCCTCGCGCTGGGATTACGGTGGAGCCACTTTTCACACGGGGATTATGTTCTGAAGGTCAGAAGTGCAGGTGGCCAAAGAAACCCTTGGAAATCTGTCAGACTGATGCTGAAGGGCAGCATGTATGTGTATATATGTAGACAACCCCAGAGCATCGTCTCTCCTCCAGGGTGGGAACAATTCTAGCTCCTTGGCTGAGCCCCAGATGAACCAGTTGGCTCTGTCTAGGGTCTGGGTTGCAGTGAAACTGTGTTTTTATTTTTTATTGATTTATTTATTTAAAAAAATTTTTTTATGCTTGTTTATTTTTGAGAGAGAGAGATGGAGAGTGAATAGGGGAGGGGCAGAGAGAGAGGGAGACACAGAATCCGAAGCAGGCTCCGGACTCTGAGCGGTCAGCACAGAGCCCGATGCGGGGCTCGAACCCACAAACTGTGAGATCGTGACCTGAGCCCAGGTCGGATGCTTAATCAACTGAGTCACCCAGGCACCCTGAAAATGTGTGTTTTTAGACTCTGGCATTGTGCTCAGGGTGCTGGGTGTTCACATCCCCAGAGGCACAAGGAACCTGAGACTTCCTGACGAGACAGTGACATCAAACCATCTCACCCCTTCCAGGCACAATCTGGACTGCTTATATGCTTTGTACTTGTGGGGCGGGCTTTTGAGGGTCACGCACAAATCAGCCTCTTTATATCTCCATGGTGAATGGCACCTTTTATCACCGCATTGTCGCTTTTTCAATCTAGTGATGCTCTTTGCCCTAAAGCCCACCAACTTTCTTTCGGTCAGTGTTTACATGGCGTATCTTCTTTCCTCCTTTGCTTTGAAACTCTCTCCTTCCTTACGTTGAAGTTTGTCTCTCATAAGCAGCATGTAATTGGGTTTTATTTTTATCCTCTAACAATCTACGTGTTTTAATGGGCACATTTAGTCCATTTACATTTAATGTAATTGCTGATATACTTGAGTTTAAATCTACTATCGTATTGTTTGCTTTATATTGGCTCTGCCTGTTTTATGTTCCTCTCTCCTTTCTTGCCCTCTTTTGAGCTGATTACTTTCTGTTATTCCTCCTTTCTCTCTCTATTAGCTTGTTAGTTATACATTCTTTTATTATCCTTCCAGTCATCACCTGAGATTGCGACACGCATTCTTGACTTACCTGAGTCTACTTTAAATTAGCAAGTTTACCACTTCTCACCCAGTGAAAGGACCTCACAACTCTGTAACTCCATTTATTCCCCTCCCAACTTAAATGCTATTATTGTCATGCTGTTTAATTCTCTCTAGATTTTAAACCTCGCTAGGTGACGGCATCGTCATTATTATCACTATTATTCTTAATTTTACACAGTAGCGATCTGGACTGCCCATGTTGTTAACCTTTCTGTGCCCTTCCATCCTGGCTTTTGCCAGGTCACCCTGACTCTCAGGCTGTGACCCCAAGTCTGTCACCAGCTCCGCTCAGCCTCCCAGCTAGCAGCGGCTCACTCAAGAGTCAACAGCTCCTTGTGGGTTCACCCCTCTGGGTTTCCTTCTCCTGCCTTCTTTTGGCCCTGTTCATTCTCCTGTAGTCCCTCACAGCCCTGTTCATTCTCCATGCCTTCCAACAAATGTCTTTTTTTTCAATCAGGTTTGTATAACACTTGGGCCAGCTTTTCTAGCTGTGCTCTAAGGAAGCGTTGGGTCCGGATTAACATTACCAGAAGTACAACCTATTGCCTTTTCTCCCCTTGCCCCTTTTCTTTTGGCCAAGGTCATAAAATTGAATTTGTGTCAATTAAATGTGCGTATGATGCATGAGAGCTTATTCCCCTCTGTCACTGTAACTGTCCTGGTTCTAATGAAGGGACCTCATGTCCTGTGTTACTCCCATCTCTACCCAGGAGACTTCCAGAGACCTGTTGTCCTATTGAGGGTGAAAGAACATTAGTCTTTAATGCACAAAGTTTACTGTCAAAGTTGTCAGAATGCTCTAGGGAAGTGATATATCTGAACCACTTTTCTCAGACAAGCTGCCAACCGTAGAAATAAAGTAACACCCTCAGTGTGATTGAATTAGAGGACCCTGACAGCCCTGTACTTAGCATTTCTGTCAGGTACCAGCAGCAGAAAGACCACTCTGCCGAAGTCCAGAGTCTTATAGTTAGTAGTTAGTCCGTGTTCATTATTAATAGCAAGTGACAGAAACCCAAACTGGCTAAAGCAACAAAGGAAAATGTATTGCTCACAGACCTGGAGAGTCCAGGACTATAGAACTGGCGTCAGGCATGGTGGGATCTAGGTGCCCGGATGATATCACCAGGAAGCTGTTTCTTCATCACTTAGCTCCTCTCTCCTCCAGTCCAGCAGGGTCTCAAACTTGGAATGTGCATCAGAATTCTTTGCCAAGCAAATGAAAACACGGATGGTTGGACCCAGCCCCAGTTTCTACTTCGGTGCATCTTGGAGCCTAAGTATTTTGATCCCGTAACAAATTCTGATGATGCTGAGGTTACCGATCCCGGGATCACACTTTGAGAACCACATCTCTAGTCTCAGGCATGGCCCACGGATGGCCCCCAGGGCCTCTAGGCTCTCTTTTTGCTGGCCCAGCAGCCCTAGAGAAAGGAACTGCTCCTTTGCTAATAATTCAGCAGAGCCCAGGAACCAGCTCTCCCCTGAACGAATCTCCAGTCTCCGTGGTCACAGGGAAAGGCTGGGCGAGGAGCAGGGTCAGATCCGTCCAAACTCTGTAGCCTGAGAAGAGAGGGGAAGGGCTGGTTCCCCCCGAAGAAAACATGGGCGTTGTGATGGTGTTCCCCTTACAGGAAAGACAAAAGCAAACTGTTCTTCATTTCATGTGCAAATTAAGCACCGAGGACATTTTGCTAAAGATGCTCCAGAGGCAGGGCGTGGAGCGAAGGGCTATTATGATCCCGGAGGAAGGAGCGGAGTCACGTAGTCAGGGTGGCGCGGGGAGCCCTCATTGCCTTCCTCGGAAACCACGTGCATTCCCGGGGCAGTAACATGATGAGTGTTCGAGTCACAGACAGCACCTGCCAATGGAGAGGCCCGGAGACACTCTCGAGACAGAAGAACACAGGCCTTGACAATCCATGTGTATCAGCTATTTATAGCCGCCCAACAAACTACCCCAAAATGCGGTGGTCTGAAACAACAGCCCTTTTTTGCTCAGACGGGCTGGGTGGCTCCAGAGGGAGCTGGTGGCCGCCTGGGCTGGATGGTCTCGGACAGCCAGTCCCTCGCGTGACAGAGCATGGGTGGGGGAGGGGCAGAGAGAGAGAGAGAGAGAGAGAGAGAGAGACACGGAATCTGAAGCAGGTTCCAGGCTCTGAGCTGCCAGCACCGAGCCTGACACGGGGCTCGAACTCACGGACCTCGAGATCATGACCTGAGCTGAAGTTGGACGCTTGACCGACTGAGCCACCCGGGCGCCCCCGTGTAAGTGCTTTTTGCAGACTCTGCTTGGTCTTGACTGTCCAGTGGTCTGTTGGCCAAAGAAAGTCACCAAGCTGAGCCCAGCTGGAGAAATAGACTCCACCCCTCGGTGAGTGATGTTGCATCGGGGGGCCAGGGAGGGGAGGAGTTAGTGGACACTGGTCACAGCCTCTTAGGCCATGGGAAGCGTGTGGCCTGGTGAGGCTGTGCTGTCGTCAGCTGCATGGAGGGTTGAGTACTCAGGTGTAGACCATTGTGCCGGGTGTAGCCCCCCTTCCCACCTGCCAGTTGAATTTTAGAGGCGAGTGTGGGCATCTCAGGATGTTATTTTGTTTTATTTTTTTTAATGCTTATTTGCTATTTTTGAGAGAGAAAAAGAGAGAGCACAGGGGAGGGACAGAGAGAGAGGGAGACAGAGGATCCAAAACGGGCTATGCACTGACAGCAGAGACTGATGTGGGGCTCGAACTCACGAATTGTGAGATCATGACCTGAGCCAAAGTCCAGCACTTAGCCAGCTAAGCCACCCGGTCTCAGGAGTTTAGGGATGAGTGTGGGCATCTCAGGACAAAACAGGGCTAAGTCAGCTGTTTCCCTGGACCTTTTGCCACGCAAGTAAGTGCACAGTCTCCAAGCTGATGGTCATGTGACCATAGGGAGTAGGGGTGCCCCGTAGAACCCAGAGGGCTTATAACCCGTCTAAAGCGGGCCCCACTACCCAACTCCAGCATATCATCCCCACATGGGAAAGCCGACTGGTCAGAGGTTCCCAGATCATAGGATTTTTTTTTTAAATGTTTATTTATTTAGAGAGAGAGAGAGAGAGAGAGAGAGAGAGAGAGAGTGAGTGGGGGAGGGGCAGAGACCGAGGGAGACGGAGAACCCCAGGCAGGCTCTGCAGCTGTCAGTGTAGAGCCTGATGTAGGTCTTGAACCCCCAAACCATGAGATCATGACCTGGGCCAAAACCAAGTCGGATGCTTAACTGACAGAACCACCCAGGCACCCTGTGTTCCTATGATTTTTCAAGAAACTCCAGGAATTCTAATTATCAGGTGGATTTCCTCTTTAAAAAAAAAAAAAAGAAAAAAAAAAAGCTTAGCATCTATTTCCAATAAAAAAAATAGTAAAAGTCACACGACACACATCTGCAGGTGGTTTTGGCCTGTGGGCTGCTGGCTTATGATCTTTACGATAGACCCTTGTTATTCTCAGATGTAGTATCTGCCCTTCCAGTGGATTCCCAGGCGACCTCAAAGGTCCCACACATGCGGTAAGGGATAATTTTGCAGAGACTCTGACTTTGCGTTTTTTGGAGTCCCGGCTGGCAGATGGGAGCAAGTTACCTGGCTCGTGAGTCCACCGGGAGCCCCGCATCCCCCTGTCTTCTTTTGTGACATGTGTTGTATTCGTGGTAAATCTCCCATGTTGATATGCTCTTTGTTTCTCTGTAAGAGAGAAAAAAAAGGCAAATTTCGGTGAAGGGAAGAGAAAGTGAAGTGACCAGAAGAGGGATGGTTTTCCACCAGAAAAGAGCAGTGTGGGATAAATTAAAATGTGCAATTTGGTTCCTGCTGGTGGCACAAATTTATTGTGTGAATAAATCTGCCATTCTCTAGGTGTGTGATGAAAATAAATCCACCCCCCTGTGGGGTTCAGGCTGGTGCGAAGCTGGCTCACCCAAGTGAGCGATGAGAGCGTCAAAACGAGTTAAAAGGTGGTCGCCTCGTGTGTCGTGAGGAAATGCACCGTAAACACAAGCTGGTCAGCAGAAATGGGGTTCAGGAGGACGCCGGCACCGTGTGCAGACGTCTCTCGGAAACCACGGGCGGGGAAAGCTCTGGGAACGGAGCTGCAGGGTTGACCTTCACTCGGGAAGAGGGTGATTTCATTTTTCAAAGCGTCTTCTTAGCATAATAGGACTCAGAGGGCACAGGCAGCCGGAGATGATCCTGTTGCCAGGGGAGCATTCCCTCCCCAGTGAAATTCGCTTGGGGCAGAAGCGTTTGTGTAGGCAGAACTGGACCCCACTGGAAGAACACGCCGTCCTCGATATGCTTTTCCAAGAAGAGGCGAGCACAGGGGTGCAGCGACCGAGGGCAGAGGGTTAGACTCGGGTGCACCGTTCCTCCCCAGCCCCAGACCACTGAGGCACGAGAGGACGGGCCACCTGCGCACGTAAAGACAGTAACAAGGCAGGGGCACCACACAGCTCCTCGTAGACCGACTTTATAAGCGCTCCGTGCAGGAAATGGAGAAGGAGATTTGTTCTGCTGGTCTTGGTGCTGCCTGAGCCTTCCACCAACGTGGGGGTTCTCACCCCCACTGTTAGAGCCTGGGCACACTTGTCTCTTATTTATAGACCTTGGTCCCTTATTTATAGAATCCTCTAGAGCATCTGAAGGGGCCTTGAATTTTTTAGCTCTGCTGCACTGCAGCTGATGGAGGAAACGGCATTGCTTTGGTGCTCTTCGCAAATACCGAGACCGACAAGCTCTGGGGTCGAAACGACTTTCCGTACGTTCCTTTGACAAAAATCATCGTGCCAGTCACCCGGCTTGTAGCTTGAGGCCCGTTGGGCTGACATGGCCTCGGGGCTGCATGAGAACCCAACCCCCAAGCCCAGCCCACCTCAGGGCCTTGGCACCTGTTGTTCCCTGGCCAGGAGCAACCCCCCTCCCCCCCCCCTCCGCCATAGGGGTATTCACAGGGCTCACTGCCCTTAGGTCTCCGCTCAGATGTGGCCTTCCCTCACCAGGTGCCTCAAATAGTGTCCACTCCCTCAATCCTCTCCAGCCTTTACCCTGCCACTTGTCCCCCACCTGCCGGTAGGTCCGCGGTGCACCTGCGTGATCCGTGTCTGTCCCTGCGCCACGACTGTGCGCTCTGAGGCAGGGCTGTGCTGTTCTACCAGAGCAGCGTGTCGTTCCACAGCCTAGCGAAGGTCGAGAGCCTGCGTCATTCATGCGTTTGCCTTGCGGGAACCCATTTCCGCTTCAGCCACCCTTGGGGCGACCGTGTGGATTTTTCAGTTCTAGCTTCGGTGTAACTCAAGACCGAGTCCCCTCCCCCCAGCTGCTTCCAGGACCCGAGCCCCGCGAGGCCCCCTGCGTCCCCCCAAGGGGGCATTTCCACACCCCCATCAAGGATCCCCACCCCCATCAGCATCTTAAGCCCTAGCTGCTACCAGCCCTTGCGTTCTTTCTGCTCGGTGTTTGGGTCGCTGGGAAGAAGGGCAACCAGGGGAGACCATAAAGCAGCCTCGACTGGGGTGAGCAGAATCCCGGGTCACTTATCCAGCAGCCCCTTACCTTCCTGTCCTGAGGAGCGGCGTCGGGGCAATGATGAGGGGACAGTACGCCAAAGGCAGAAAATGACCCACTTGCTGTTTATGGCCCAGGCCGGCCATCTGCAGCCATGCGAGGTTCCTTTGGGTGCTCTTGACCCTCGTGGGAGAGCAGCTTGGACTTGTCGTGGCCTTGGGGTAGGCCAGCCCCTTGGGTTCTGTTGGCCTTCATAAGGTGTCTTAAAAACCAGGCTATGTCATGAACAGGTAAAATTCAGGGGATTTCACATAGATTTCTGATTCTAGCTTTTCTTGGGGGGAAAAAAAAGGCGACGCTAAGCGTGTAGACCTACATGGGGGCGCCTGGGTGGCTCAGTCGGTCAAGTGTCCAACCTCAGCTCGGGTCATGATGTCACGGTCTGTGGGTTTGAGCCCCGCGTCGGGCTCTGTGCTGACAGCTCAGAGCCAGGAGCCTGTTTTGGATTCGGTGTCTCCCTCTCTCTCTGCCCCTCCCCCGCTCACTCTCTGTCTCTGTCTCTGTCTCTGTCTCTCTCTCTCTCTCTCTCTCTCTAAAAAATAAGTAAACATTAAAAAATTTAAAAAAAGGAGTGTAGCCCTATATGGTAGGTGCTGGCTGGAGCTGGGCTGTGGTCCCCGGCCCAGGGCATTCAAATTCACAGCCACTCCCTGGGTGCCTGGTGGAAACTGATACTGTTCATGTTAGTTTAGCTTTTCCATAAAAACCCACGGCCTCCCATCAACCCAGTGCCCGGCCGTCCTGGAAGCCAGCCCAGCGGAGCTGCTGGGTTTCCGTGCCTCTCCTCCCAGTGCCATTCTGGATGTCGCTTCCAGAACTCTGCTTCAGACCCCACGTTCTGTAACACAACATAGCAGAAGGGTCACGCGCTCCAACAGGAACCCCCAGTGCTCCACCCGGATGGTTTACCAAGGTCGTAAAGATGGAGGGATGCTATTTTATGCATCCCAAGAGGTCGTACCTGTGAATTCCCACTTGGTTATCTTTGACATCACTTAAATGATGCGGTCCAGTCGGTGCTGTTGAATTCACATCTGTCTCCAGCACGGTGCGTTCGCGCAACCCGACGGCTCCGCTCCGATGCCAGAATCACATCTTGGACCCAATCTGTCCGAACTGAGCCCCTGCTCTCTGCTCCCAAACCTGCTCCACCCACAGCCTTCCCAGCTCAACTGTTCCTCTCCCCCAGCCACATCCCTGGGTCCTGTCTTTACTATGTCCGCGGGATCTGAGCAGCCTGTGTCCCGCCTCTGCCACTGCCTGGTCTCCCTGCTGTCACCTCCACCTCCCTTCATTCAGTCTGTCCCCCACTCAGCGCCTAAGTCAGGTCAAGCACTCCCTTGCCCTAGAACCTGCAGTGGCTCCCCATTTCACTCGGAGCAAGGCCCTGGGTGACCTGGCCCTACCACCCCCACTTAGGCCTCCTGAACCCGTTTCCCTGGCTGCACCTTGGTGCTCCAGTAACAAAGCACACACAGGTCTCACCTCACTGGTGCCTGGAGCACAGCACCACCCTCCAGCCCCACTCTGTTCTGCTTTGCCTGTTTTTCCACAGCATTTTCTGACGTCTAACACTCTGTTTTGTTTCTTATTCTCCGGCTTGTTGTCTTACTATACAAGGGCGAGGTTCTTGATCTGTCTGGTCACTGCTGTGTCCCCAGTGCCGAGGACAGAGCCTGACACAGCGGCACTCAATAAATATTTGCCAAGGGGATGAAATTCACAGGTAGAAGCATCTTTAAGCATTCCAATAGAAACATCTTGAGTTCTGTTTTTAAATGGAGATTTTTGTTTGTTTGTTTGTTTAATATTGAAAGAGTCCACACGTAAGTGACTGGGAGGATGTCATGGGGACTCGGTTGTGTCCATTACCTGACCTTGGCAATCATGAATTGGTGGCCAGTGTCATTTCGTCTACATCCCCAGCCAGTGCCCAGATGATTAGGAAGCAAGTTCAGGCCATCATCTCATTCCATCTTCAGATAGTTGAGTATGTGTTTCTTTTTATGCTCCAAAGTACTTGTTAGGTGGGTATCCCGGAATTTATTTCATCCGGCCAGTCTCACGGGGTGCTGTTAGCATATGTCGCTTTACACTGTGGCAAGCTGATTGTCCTTTCCTTGGAACTTCTGGAATCGACCCCAGCTTCGCAATATTTTTTTCTCCAACTAAGATGTACATTCTTTGCAATTCTTGTTACCCGTGGAAAAACAAGACAGAATAAAGCAAAACACTCCAAAATGCCCGTCTGTCTCCATGATAGCATATGTTCTCGCTTATAGGTACTTTGTGCGAGGGTTAATTTTTTTTTTTTTTACAACTTTTACTTAGGTGCGATTTCACTCTTCAAGTTGCAAGGATGTACAAACGACACTCCATATATCCTCCAACCCGACTCACTGGTTGTTAACATTTTGTCCCAGTTAATTGACTGATTGATCGGTTGATTTGATTTTTTTTTTTTTTTTCTCTTAGTAAGCTCTAGGCCCGTCGTGGGGCTTGGATTCACGACTAGTGACTCAAGAGTTGCAGGCTCTTGGTGCGCCTGGGTGGCGCAGTCGGTTAAGCGTCCGACTTCAGCCAGGTCACGATCTCGAGATCCGGGAGTTCGAGCCCCGAGTCGGGCTCTGGGCTGATGGCTCAGAGCCTGGAGCCTGTTTCCGATTCTGTGTCTCCCTCTCTCTCTGCCCCTCCCCCGTTCATGCTCTGTCTCTTTCTGTCCCAAAAAATAAATAAACGTTGAAAAAAAAAATTAAAAAAAAAAAAAGAGTTGCAGGCTCTTCCTACCGAACCAGCCAGGCACCCCTTGTCCTAGTTGATTTATATTTGTACTCTCTGTGCCTGTGTGTGTGTGTGTGTGTGTGTGTGTGTGTGCTTTTTAACCATCTGAGATGGCCCCTTTTACCCCTGAACACTGCACCGTGTAGCTCCTAAGACTAGGGGCATTCATTCATTTTACATTACCACAGTTACACTTAGGGAATTCTGAATATTTAGCATTAATATAATACCGTTATCTAAACTGCAAACTGTACTGGGATTTCTCCCCTTGCTGCCATAATGTCCTTTATGGCAGTGTTTTCCCACCCGGGATCCAGTGCCAGGATCGCCACTGCCTTCTGTTGCCATGTCTGCCCAGTCTCCTTTCATTTGGAACAGCTCTCCAGGCTTTCTTTGTCTTTCGTGACCTTGACATTCTTGGAGAGTACAGGCCAGTTGTTTTATAGAGTGCTTCTCAATTTGGGTCTAATAGATTTTTGAGCTGCACTCCGAGAATGCAATAACATAATACATATATAAAGGAGCACCCCCTGTTTTCTGCCTGCAGGACCCGGGAGCCGACGAGAGAGACCCCTATCAGCAACCCGGAAACCCGTGCGCGAGGCTGAGGACCGAGAGGAAGATGCCTCGGCTGTGCTCAGGGCCATCCAGGTGGAGAACGAAGCCCTGCAGAGGGCGCTCCTCAGCAGAAAGGGGGAGGCCCCCAGCAGCCCGCTGCAGGTGCGTTCTGGGGCGCAGGGGAGGGACGACACAGGAGGCTACTCAGGGACCCGGTGGTGTCTGAGCAGCATTTGCAAAGAGCACGCGGTGAGGAGAGAGACGTTGTGGGCGTCCCTGACCTCAGACTAGCTGCTCGTCCGCTGCTGGATGCGCAGTCGCTCACTGACCTACCCAAGTGCCCATTTCGTCACCTTCCTTCCATTCTTTGTTTATTTCCGAAGGCCAAAGGGGAATGCCTGTTTGCCTCTGATCCTTGCCGACCTCCCGGCGAGCCCTGGAAACCTCAGCCCAGGGTTGCAAACTGGTGGCTGAGGGAAAGAATAGAGTAGACAAGAGCCCCGGCTTCTCCGGAAAGACCTCATTCCCCAGAGCGTGAGCCGCTCGGGCCTCCGCCGCCCTCAGCACCTCCTGTTGTCCTGCCCCTGACCCACTGCACCTGTTCAGGAGACCTCCATGGCCCTGCGGGGGTTTGGGTTGGTGCCCACTGCCTTCAGCTTTGAGCAAGAAGCAGGAAGCTACATGGTGGGGCGGAGTAGGGACCCTTCGGGAGCTGGAGGCTGTGGACACGCCCCCGAGCACACATCCTTTCTCAGAAGCCGAGAAACGGCCTCCCCGGCCGAAGCCCTTTATCGTAGTTTGTCCTACCCGTTGCCCCCAGTAGGCCAGAAACAGGCAGGCCTGGTCTCATCGCCCCATTTCCTAGATGTGACTGATGGCACCCAGAGAGCAAGGTGGCTCACTCAGGTCATGTCTTTGGAAGGCGCAGAGGTGTGCCTGCCCACAGGCCTGGGGCCCCGTCCACACCACCGGTTTCTCCCCAGGCTCTGTTCGGGGCTGCCCTCTGGGGCGTTCATCGAGCAGCACCCTATTGTCCGTCTTCCTCAAGCTCACTCCTTTGCCTCTGACAACTTTTTTTAAAGTTTATTTATTTACTTTGTGTGTGTGAGAGAGCACGAGCAGAGCAGGGGCAGAGAGGGAGAGAGAGAATCCCAAGCAGGCTCTGCACCGTCAGCACAGAGCCCGATGCGGGGCTCGATCTCATGACCGTGAGATCATGACCTGAGCTGAAATCAAGAGTCGGGCTTTCAACGGACTGAGCCACCCCGGGCCCCCCTGCCCCTGACATTTGTGTCTCTAGGATCTCGAGACAGCCCCCGTGCCTCTGTGCCCTCATCTATTAGTGAGGAGTCAACAGTGCCTGGCTTTGTTGTGACCTCAGATCGTGTGATTACCTCATTCCAGGACACGGAGGGACCACCAGCAAAATCGTGGACCAGTCTACTGAAGGGGAAGGAAGAGAGCGCTGAGGTTGGTGAAGGCCCGAGCACAGCAAACCCCGGTGCCCACTGTGCCCCACGGCACCCGGCGGCCTCCACAGGGCTTTCCCTACGTGGTCCCAGCAGACACTCACTGTGTTCCCTGGGCAGCTGTCCTGCCCATTTCACAGATGGGGAGACCCGGGCTGGCACAGCTTGCCCGAGGTTACGAGTGGAAGCCGGGATTCACCCAGGCCTGGGGACTCCAGCTCCTTGTTACGTTTTGGTTTCCCGACAAGACAACGCAAAAACAGATCTTAGTATCCTGAATAAATAAATAACGTCTGTATCTACTAGGTCACTCAGACCTATCTCAGCCAAGACAGCCCCTGCAAATAGACACAAGGGGGACCCATGAATTATTAATGGGACACCCAGAAACGTCTTTGTTAGATTGTGCACAGGTCTGTGCCCTGTGCTTAGAATACAGAGTGGCTAAATCAGGTCAGATTAGCCCCTGGCCTCGTGGAACTTCCAGAAAACAATCAAGTAAAGCCATAAATAAACAAGGTGCTTTCAGAGAGAGATGACAGTAAAAGATCATAGATGGTTGCTGCCTCCGAAAGTGTGGTCCAAGGGAGCCCCTGGGAAGGTGCCGTTTGAGCTGAGCCCCGTCTCTTAGGGAATGAGCCGACAACAGGGGACAGCAGTCCAGGTGGAAGCAACAGGAGACCCTCTGAAGTGGGAATGAGCCCAGCCTGACCCAGGAGCGGGAAGACAGAAGCCTGACTGGTGGGGGGAAGAGGGAACACAAGGGGGACACAAGAAGGTAGGGGGTAGAGAGTGAGGCCAGGAGGGGAGGAGAAAGCGCCCACGGGAGAGGGCGGCAGGCAGGGCAGGACGCCAGAGCACCATAGTGGTTTTCTTTATGCGTCCCTCCTGCTTGGTCTCTATTTCCCGGTCATCCTGAGCCATTGCCAGCTGACATTTCTGACCAGTCTGCGGCCCTGCCCGCCGCACGGCCGGGGATTTCTGGATGACCTGACCACCCCCCACCCCCAACCCACCGAGCTGCCGGCGACTAAACTCACTTGCGGATAGAGAGCAGAGCACGTGTCTAGTTTAGATGACAAATGTAAGAGAAGGAGGATTAAAAATGAAAGGGCCCTAAGGATGTTACTGGAATGCTCCATGGAGTCTGGTTACTTTGTAGCAAACAGAGCAGGGGTATGGTTGAGCTGGGGAAAGACTTTGAGGAGAGAAAATGTTTGCCTTAGCTGATTGAAGAGATTGCTTCCTGGGACCTCCCGGATCAGAAGAAACTGACGTGTCTGTCTCTTTGCAAAGATCATGGCCCCCGGTGGAGGTGGGGCGGGGAGGGATCCTGGATCTAATCAGCCCAGGGAAAAGGCTGTTATGCTCATTCCTGTTCCCTCCTCCTGTCTAATAAGCTTCTCCGTCCTCAGCCACTTCCTACCCCTGAGGCGACCGGCAGGACCAGCCCGCAGGAGCCGTGCAGGGCCACGGGGGGAACCACAGTCGTCCGTGAAGCCATTGACAGAATCGGCCTGCTGGGGAGCAGGTAGGTACCGAGCCTGCTTCCAAACACAGCCGAGAGCCCCACAGCAGTGCAGCCATGAGGATCTCGTTAGCTGAGGTTTTGCTTTGCTCCTCCTGTGTTCTTTCAGACCCCGTAAAACTGCCCCCTGGCACTCTAGCCTCCCTCCCCCTCCAGCCCGAAAGCCCGGAACGGACTCGATGTGTTCCCGGCAAACGTGTCTACGCCTGTTGGATTCGGTCCAGCCCGGTGTAAGACTTCATCCTCCTCAGAGGCCTCCCCAGAAGTACGCCATGCAGAAGAGGGTGCTGGCCTGGGGGGTGGAGGGTGAGCGTGGCCCACAGCCCCGCTGCCCCGGCCGGCATGTGGGGCTGCACGCGCTGTGGTCTATGCAGAAGGCCCGTGCCTGTCTGAGGGGCAAGGGGGGCCGAAATCCAGCTGGCGTGCTGGGCACTAAGCTGGGGCCCCCGCCGGGGACCGCAGCAGCCCGGAGAGGGACGAGGGCTTTTTCTCCACTGCACGAAAGAGGAATTTCCGGGCCAAGCTGTGCACCCTCCGGGTCTGTGTCCACCGCAGAGGAGTTTCCTTCCCCCGATTTGCAGAAAAACTCTGAACAGGCCATTCCAGCCATCCCTCTAGGAGTCTACAGACCCCAGAGCCTGGAAACCATGGCCGTGCATCACTGTGGCCATAAGTAAGCCCTCGCTGGTCCCCCTTGCGCCCACGGCCTGGTGCCAGAGGCGACCTCACACCCGATGCGGTCCTGTTTATAGGCAGCACACACCCCCCCCACCGGGAGCCGCATTTTCCACCCTCAAGATCCTTGGTGCTCCGGGGTCTTGCGGCTCCGCAGCCTTAAACCGCACACGCGTGGGGTGCATTTGCAAACCACACTCTGCTGAGCTGGGAACGCCCGCATCCTCAGAAGCAAGAGGTACAAAGTGAGTCTCTAGGCCGGGAGTGGCAAACGTGTGTTTAGCAAAGGGCCACACAGCGAA
Organism: Prionailurus viverrinus; assembly: GCF_022837055.1. Taxonomy (NCBI): domain Eukaryota; kingdom Metazoa; phylum Chordata; class Mammalia; order Carnivora; family Felidae; genus Prionailurus; species Prionailurus viverrinus. The sequence goes on along the minus strand of NC_062576.1, from coordinate 20,004,332 downwards.
TGCCCTAGTGAGTAGGGCTTTTCACTTTTTGTTTGTTTGTTTGTCTTAACAACCCTTCAAAAGGTAAAAACCATGCTGAGCTCTCAGGCTGCGGACTGGATTCCGCCCGCCTGCTGTCCTTTGCCACCCCGCTGCTCCAGCCCCTGCCCAGCCGAGGGAGTCTGCGGGCTGCCTTGCCCCGATTTCCTCTTCTTTGATCACGAATTGTGTGGTTATGATAAAGGGGGGAAACAGCCTGTGTGCGCCTTTGAACCGCGTGCGGGGCGGGTACTCTCTCCTCAAACCGCCGCTTCTTCTGAAATAGAAAAGCCAGTGCGGGGCCCTGACGGGCACGCTCTCTGTTGCATACCATCTGTTACCACCCGTTTGCTGAAACCAAATCACATTTCAGACAACAGCAAAGGCTTCTGAAAGTCCTCCAGGCCATCGAAAGCGACTCTGTCCGCCTCAGCAGGGCTGTTTCACCGACAGAGGAGCCAGTGCCGGATCCAGAGGTGAGATGCTCGGCTTCTGGGGGTTTCCAGATGCATCCAGCATCTCGCGCGAAAGGGCAGGGAGGAAGGGCCCCTCGGGGCAATTATCTCTCTGCAGGGCGGGGGGGGGGGGGGGGGATGGCTACCACAGTGGTAAACTTCACCTCTCTCTGCCCGAGTCTCCATCCTCCTCCTGCCCAGCACCCAGATGTACATGTGATGGCACTAAATGCTGCAGCAGAGAGGAGCCTGTCCACACAAAAGGCAAAATATAAAATAGCATGTAAACCCACAGGAAAATGTCCAACATCGCTGGTAATCCAGAAATGCAGATTCAGGGGCGCCTGGGTGGCTCAGTGGGTTAAGCATCTGATTTCAGCTCAGGTCATGATCTCACGGTTCATGAGTTCGAGGCCTGCATCGGGCTCTGTGCTGACAGGTCAGAGCCTGGAGCCTGCTTCGGATTCTGTGTCTCCCTCTCTTTATGCCCCTCTCCTACTGGCGTGCGCGCTCTCTCTCTCAAAATAAAATAAACATAAAAAATTTAAAAAGGAATGCAGATTCGAGCAACCTTAATGTCCTATTTGATATCTGAGTTTGCAGATTATTTTCGATGATAGGCTCTGGACTTGCAGGGTTACAGCAGGCTTACCCAGCTGGCAGCAATAGGAACGGGTGGAAGGAACTCTCTTGAAAAGCCCAAAGACCGGGTTTAAGAAGAGCCGCAGAAATACTTAATGTCCTCCCAGCCCAGCGATCCCGCTTCCCCACCCCCTCAGGAAATCACTCCACAGCGAGAAAAAGCTATAGGCGCGAAGATGTCTGTTGCAGAATGATTGGAAGTAGGGAAGAATGAGGAAAAAAAAAAAAAAGAACCGGAAATAACATAAACGTCTCATGATAACGGAGTTAATCGGGAAGGTATGATATATCGGCACAGAGCAGTAGTATCAAAGGAGGGGAATTATCGTTATGGAGGTTACGCAGAATGAAAACGTTAAGGATATAATCAGTTAACTGCAAAAGGTGATGTTTGTCCTCGTTGAGTCCAGCCTCTCTTGTGATTCTTCAGCACAGCGGTCACCCACCCTCCGCTTGGCCGATGAGGACTTAACTCAAAGCCCTCTGAGAGCCACATGTCAAACTCCTGTGACGGCAGAAACCCGCCCCCCCCACCCCCCCCCCGCCCCCTGCCCGGGCCTAGACCGGAGTCTGGCTCTGAGTCTGCAACCATGATCTAGACGGCATGTGACCTGAGGCCAGCCTCTTAAGCTCTCCGATCCTGCGTGGGGTGTCGCTGTCACACGGGGTAAATAGTCCACAGCCATGGGCTGCTGTGAGGACAAAACGTTTTGTGAGGGTGGGCACCTCAGTGCCTGGCACAGGGCGAGGAGGATCCGGCAAATACCCGTTGAAAGTCTGACGTCTAGAGAAATCTAGAGGAGTCAAAGCTTTGCCCCCCACCCCCACCCCTGCCGCCCACACGGAACAGTGGCTTTCTCAGCCATGAAGATCCTAAGTGTGATAAAGCGTCAGCCACGTTAAAAAGAGCCTGGGTTGATCAAGTCTTTTTATAGGAAACAGAAAACCCAGGGCAAACGGACTTCTACAACGAAGCGAAGGAAATGAAAGACTGTTGTAACAAACGCCACAGTGGGGACCAGTTGGGGCTCAACCCAGCAGCTCGTGCTGTGTCTCCACAATGCCAGCCGCTTCCTCGAGCTCCGTCCCCACCTCAGCACCCAGGCCCGGCTCTGCTGTCTCCCTGGGACCCCTCAAAAGCTAGAGTGGTTACCGCCCCTTGCCCTCATCGCCTCGGGCCCTACAGTCAGGAGCGAAGAGCATTTCTTCCACGCACAGAACTGAGATTGGGTCACGTACCCATCACAAAGCTACCCCCCCACCCCCACCCCTCGGTGGCTCAGGGGACAGGCCACGCTATTTCATTGGAGCAGTCGGGCTCCTCCTTGGGCTGAGAAGGGGTCCTTCCCCCTCTAGGACCATCGTCATGGCTGAGAAGAGACACGAGAGAGGAGGGCAGGGAGTGCGGAGACCCGGAGCGGCCAACCCGCATTTACCTTAGACCCCCACGAGGGATCCTAAATCAAGCGAGTCGGGAGCAGGGGGGCCATCGACTCGAGACGCTGGCAGGTTGTGACGCGTCCTTAGTTAGTAGACCCTCCGGCTGCTTCATTTAGAAGCCCCGCCGCAGGACGTCGCACATTTTAGATTGCACGGGCTGTGGGATCCGCCGGCCCCTCTGCGAGGCAGCTCGCCTCCCATCTGGACCTCCCCCTGCTGCCGGCAGCCGAGGTGAACCTCCCTTCACGCCTCCCACCCCTCACCTGGCGGAGCGGCTCATTAGCCTCTTCACCCTACCCCCGCCGCCCCACTTGAGCGAGGCCGGCTTCGGTTCATCACTGTCCTTCGCGTCTGGGACTCGGGCCCAGGGCGGCAGAGGGCCTTGGCCAGGGTCCCACCCGGCTCTGCCCAGAGCAGGCGGTGCCTGCGGGGTCTGCTGGTAAGAGCGGGCCCTGTGTTCCCTCTGGGAGCTGGGAGCTGACCTCCCTCCCTCCCCGTCCCCATCCCCGTCGCGTGGCCATCAAGGCTCGTCCAAACACACGCTGAGGGCGATGGCACGTCTCGCTGGCTATTAATTAAAAAAGTAAGTAGGGAACAGTTGCTGTTCATTTGCTCAACTCCCTGCTCACAGAACCATTGCAGATTACCAGTGCTAATTAACAGAGGGCATGTGCACGCAGGGAATGCACCATTTTATGAGGGACTGATCCGTGGCGACCAGCACTGCAGTCGGGGCCCGAAGGGGCCTCGGGAAGCCATTCCGCAGCGTGGCTGTTTATTGATGGCATTCACGAGGCCTCGGACCGGAAAGCAGCCCACGAAGGAGGCAGCGCTAACATCAGTGAAGGGAAAACATGGGAGGAAGTGGACACTCAGGGAGCACACACGGGGGGCCAGGACCCATGACAGGGACTTCCCCCAGTATCCGTATCTCACTTAGTCTCCGTGACGGGATTGTCAGAGAGATGGTGTCATCTGAATTCATTTGCTAGGGTAGCCACACCTCAGACGGGGTGGTGGCCTAAACAGCAGAGATGTATTTCTCTCAAGTTCTGCAGGCTGAAGTCCAAGGTCAAGGTGTGGGCAGGTTTGATGGCTCCTGAGGCCTCTTCTCCTGCCTTGCTGATGGCCGTCCTCTGGCTGTGTCTCAACACCATCTTTCCTGTGTGCATGAGCATTTCTGGTGTCTCTCCCGGGCAGATTTACACCCCCCCCCTTTTTTTTTTAATTTTTAAAATTTATTTATTTTGAGAGAGAGCAAGAGAGGATGAGTGGGGTAGAGGGAGAGAAAATTCTAAGCAGGCTCCGTGCCATCGTTGCAAAGCCTCACGTGGGGCTCAAACTCACAAACCGTGAGATCTCGTCATGAGCAGACATCAAGAGTCAGACGCTTAACCGACTGAGCCACCCAGGAGCCCCCAGATTTCCCCTTCTTCTAAGGACATGGTTCACATTGGATTTGGGCCCACCCTCACGGCCTCATTTTAACTTAATTACCTCTTTAAAGGTTGTGTCTCCAAATAGAGGAACACGCTCAGGTACTGGGGTTAGGGCTTTCGCATATGAATTTGGGGAGGTGGGGGACACAATTGAGCCCACAACACCTTCCCCAACTCAGCCGATAGGCCGTGAACACTTGGTAATGAGGAAGAGAAAAGCACATTCAGCCACAATCTGATGCCTTTTAAACATTTTTTTGTTACTTGCAAACTCTTACGGAAATACCAACTGCCAGGATTCACAGTAACTGTTTCAAATGCTTTTCAAATATGAGCTCATTTAATCTTTGTAATAACTATATGTAATGGGTGCTGTTCTTATCCTCATTGTATGGGTGGGGAAACTGAGGCACCGAGTGGCTAAATAACCTGTTGTGTAGTGGTGAGCTGAATCCAGCCTGTCGTGTTTTGACCCGTTAGCATTATTTTTATGTCTGTTAAGGACAAACTGAGAACAAGAGGCGGAGAGATCGAAGATGCCGTCTACGTGACCATGGAAATCCTGTCCAACTGGGGCCATACGTCCTGGGTGGGTCTCACGGAAGTTGAGTTCTTTGACCGGAACAACACAAAGCTTTACGTGTCGCCCCATGACGTGGATATCCGGAACACGGACACGCCCGGGGACCTGGGCCACCTGGTCAATAGGAACTTAGCTGTAAGTGGAGGCGGTGCTTGAAACTACAGTGAGCCTTGGCCTTGTGTTTTGATGCATTTTCTCTGCCCACGATAAGTCTGTGACGCAGGTGGGGGGGGTGCAGGTATGGGGAGGGGAAGAAGATAGTTGTCCATCATCATTCATTCAGGCACAGCGGAAGGAACCTGAGGGAAAGGTGTGGGTGAGGGCCCCGAGCCGTCCCCCAGCTCATTCCCAGATCCCTGGGCTTGTTCTTGGGAGAATAGGGCCCAAAGAGGAGCCAAGTCACCTCCTTCTATCCACCCTGCAGTTTGCCACAGTCACCACCAAACATGGAACCTTGGGGGTCATTGAGGTCAATGCCTTTATTTTATTATCAATGAAGAAACAGAGGCTTGGAGAAGAATATTGACTTGGTCAAGGTCACACCTCCAGAAGGTGGTGGGGCCACGTTCACATCCTGCAGCCTGGCCCAGGGCCCATGTCCACAGCATCCCCCCGCCCCCCAGTCCTGCTTCCCAACAAATATCAAGTACACACCCAACACACATCACACGTTCCTGTCCTTTATTTCATTTTATTTTGGGGGGAGAGAGAGTGTGCACATGCATGAGCAGGGGAGGGGCAGAGGGAGAGAGAGAGAGAGAGAGAGAGAGACAGAATCTTAAGCAGGCTCCATGTTGAGCAAGGAACCCAACATGGCGCTCGATCCTACAACCCTAGGATCATGACCTGAGCCAAAATCAGGGGTCAGATGCTCAACTGACTGAGCCACCCAGGTGCCCTGAATGTTCCTGCCCTTTAAATATCTAATAGTCAAAAAAGGAAAGAAGGAGGGAGGGAAGGAGGGGAGGAAGGAAGGAAGGAAGGAAGGAAGGAAGGAAGGAAGGGAGGAAGGAAGGAAGGAGGGAGGGAGGGAAGGAGGGGAGGAAGGAAGGAGGGGAGGAAGGAAGGAAGGGAGGGAAGGAGGGAGGGAGGGAAGGAAGGAAGGAGGGAAGGTGAGAAGGAGGGAGGGAAGGGAGGAAGGAAGGAGGGAAGGAAGGGTGAGCACTGGCATTTTCTCCTCTTTCCACTTGCAAGTTGGACACAGAGACTGGGAGCTAAGCTGAGGTAGGCCGCCCAGCAGCATGTCTTTACTATGTGGTGCTTCGCCCCCAGGAGGGGCCTGAGAACCTGGGGACAGACTTTGCCTCTGGGCCATAGAACCGGGTGGGCAAGGCACAGAGGCGATAGGAGGACTTCCTTTGGGGCCTTGTTGGCACCTTGTAAATCTCCCGCCAAGCACCTGTATTATCCGTTCCAAAGAACAATTATAAATTTTTTTTTTTAATTTTTTTTTTTTCAACATTTATTTATTTTTGGGACAGAGAGAGACAGAGCATGAACGGGGGAGGGGCAGAGAGAGAGGGAGACACAGAATCAGAAACAGGCTCCAGGCTCTGAGCCATCAGCCCAGAGCCCGATGCGGGGCTCGAACTCACGAACTACGAGATCGTGACCTGGCTGAAGTCGGACGCTTAACCGACTGCGCCACCCAGGCGCCCCAATTATAAATTTTTTAAAATGTATTGAAAAGAAATCAGCGCCCACATGTTCAGTTCTTACCTAGTGCCAGGCACGGGCTATCATCCATATAACCTTATTTAAACCCAGCAGTACACAGGCTCCAGAAGCAGAAAGGCCCGTGCTCGAAGCTTACCGTTTACAGCCTCATGAGCACAGGCAACTCACCTGACCTCTGCTTTAGCTTCCTCATCTGTAAAATGGGCGTAATAATGGAACTTACCTTGCTACGATGTTGTGGGGAGCGAACATAACTATAAAAAGCTCAGCGCCGTGGCTGGCTCTTCCTAAGGGCTCCAAAACACCAGCTCTTGTTATATTTGTTGTTTTATTGGTAATAATATTAATACCACTAAGAAGAGATATCATTCCCATTTAAAGAAGAGGAGGTACAAAAAGGGAGCTTGGGAATCCTCCGTTCTAGAGACCCGCATTCTGGTTTTGACTTCAGCAACTTACCTGCCTTCTCAGAGAATCAGTTTCTCTGCCCCCCCCGCCCCCCCTGCCCGCGCACCCCCCGCCCCCCGTAAAATCGAACCGGAGAGCACGGATAACCCATACGATTCTTACTTGTCTGCAAAAGAAACTGGAGTCTGGCTCACTTTAGCAAATTTCTAACAAAGGAATTTGTTGCAAGCCTTTGGGTAGCTGGGAAGACTCGCTGTCACCCAGGCCAGAGGACCCCGTGGTCGTGTTGGGGTTCTTGGCAGCATCCAGGATGTGCACCAAGGGTGTGGTCTTTTTTGGGGGCGGCGGGGGGCAGCGTGCGTTAGTTGGTTTGTCATCCTGTCGCCCTGCTGTGGATAACACGGTCGCAGGAGAGGAAGGCTGATGGGTGACCCTGGCTAGGAAAGTGGCCACCGTGATGCCAGTTACCCCGAGATGCCACAGCGGGGCAGGGAGAAACTCTCCCTGGAGGAGATTCAGGGTTGTTACTGAAGGGAAGGCAGGATAGATGCTAGGTCTCTGAGAGACACTACCCGTCCATGGGGCTAGACTGGGTGGTGACAGCCCTCTAAGATCGGCAGCTCCGTGACCTTGAAAGAAACAGGTCCCATAGGTCACAGCCACTGGGATGCTCTGGCCTTGGGTTCTCCTGCTCTGCTTCCTGCTTCGAGTCTGTAGGCACCCCTCTCCCGTCTCCCTTGTGCACAGAGCAGCAGCACTTTGGAAGCCTGCTGCACAGAACAGAGCATCCTGGGGCAGTAAAAGCATCATTGGATTTGCTGGGGGCCAGTTTTTTTTTTTTTAAGTTTATTTGTTTATTTTGAGAGAGACAGAGACAGTGCCAGGTGGGGAGGGGCAGAGAGAGAGGACAGAGAGAGAGAGAATCCCAAGCAGGCTCCTCACTGCCAGCACAGAGCCCAATGTGGGGCTCCAACCCACGAAGCCCTGAGATCATAACCTGAGCCGAAACCAAGAGTGAGATGCTTAACCGACTGAGCACCCCCCAGCGCCCCTGATGGCCGCCAGTTTCTACAATTACTGTTCCTTTTCCTCCGCTTAGCAGAGGCTGGTGAGCTTTGCCATGTGACGGCAGGGACAAGCCCAGCCCATGGTTCTGGTGGGCTTGGGGTTTTAAATTTTTGACCCTGAGGTTGGGACATGAGGCAGCCATCTCCTCCTGGGCTACTGGGTCTCCAGGCCCAGCTGTGGGCAGGCTGGATTCCCTCTGCCGTCCTGGCATGGGGTCTCCCCGACGGTCCTCCTACGTATGAGGTCCGGGACTACCAACACACGCAGCCTCTCCGGACCACCCGGTTTCGCAGGGGTTTAGCCCCACAGCGTGCTAGCCGGAGTCCTCAGACGTCCCTCGTGCGATGCTCACATGAACCTGGGGCTGCTCTCCCACATTTGATTAAATGAGAAACCAAGTCTCGGGGAGGACTAGGGACCTGCCCCGGGCCATACTGCCACGGAGTCAGGGAGCTCGGCTGAAATCTGACCAGCAGGTAACTGAGAGTGGAGTCTGGATTCAGAAGAGAAGTTGCTTCAGTGGAAGAGAGCTGGGGGCTGCCGGAACATACGGGGGTGCCCCACGCTCAGTGCAGGCCCGGCTCCCCTCTGTGCCCATGCCAGCTCTCTTATTGGCTTCGCCCAGGCCCGTGGCTTCAAGATGATTCTAGATGGATATGCCAGGGCCTGCCTGCCTCTCTGAGTTCCTGATTTAAATGCCAACTTCCTGCTTGGCGTCTCTTGTCGGGCACCTACTGGACATCCCAGACTTCAGTGATCTGAAACCTAACTTTTCATTCCCCTGCACTACCCACGTCTCTCCCGCCTACAAGATTCCTGTGCTCAGTAAATGGCGTTGCTGTCTGCTTTGCTGCTAAGGCCACCTCTTAACCTCTTAAGAGTCTTCCTTGACTGCCCCGACCCCTTCCTGCCACCTTCCAGGACACCAGAAAGTCCTGTTGATTCCTCCTGCAATACAGAGCCCGGGTCTGTCGCCTTCACCCGTGCCCACTGTTAAATGGCCTCCTGTCTCCTCGTCTTCTCTTCTGGCCCCATCTGCTCCATTTTCTGCTCTGTAACCAAAGTGATCTTTTACAAATGTCAGCTTGCACCCCTCCCCTGCTTAAAACCCCAGCCATGACTTCCCAGTATACTTCGAAGTGAAATCTCATGCCTCCCGTGGCCTGGGAGGCTGTCTGTGAACGGGCCTTCGGCTCCCTCTACTGCCTCGGGCCCCGGGGCTCCAGCAGCCAGAGGCTGCCTTCTGCTCTTCTGACGCTTGAAGCTCATTGCACCTCTGGTCCCTGCCCAGAACTTCCCTCCTCCAGGGTGTCATGTGGCTACCTCCTCTCTCTTCATTTGAATTTCAGCCCAAATACCGCTTTCTCAGCAAGCCCTTCCCTGACTCCTGTGTGGAGGACTCTTTTCCCCACACCACCCCAGTCTTCCCCACCTGCCTCTGTCACATCCTGTTCTTTCATTTTCTTCAGGGCGCTTCTCACATTAAGACGTGGTCTCGTTCACTCATTTATTATCTGTCTTCCCCTCTCCCCCCACTCAGCTATACATTCTTGTCCTCACCATGCTACATCCCCAGCACATAAATGTTCACAATACATTTTTTTGTACTTTTCTGTTTGGAAATAATCGTAGAATCGCAGGAAATTGTGAACAGTACGAAACAAAACAAAAACCTTGTGCAGAGAAGAGAAAAATAATAAAGGGATATCAGTGAAGCCAAAAGTTGGTTTTTTGAAAGGATCGGCAAAGTTAACAAAACTTTAGCTAGATCAGCAAGGAAAGAGGGGAAAGGATTCAAATAACTAAAATCAGGAATGAAAGAAGGGACATTAGTCTACCTGACAGGGAAAAAAAGATGGTTAGGGAATATTCTGGACAATCTTATGCCAACAAATAAAGATATCCCGGGTGAAATGGACATCGTCCTAGAAAGACACAAATCACCAAGACTGAGTGAAGAGGAAATAGACCATCTGGCTAGACCTATAGCAAGTACAGAGATTGAATTAATAATCCAAGAAACTTCCAACAAAGAAAAACCAAGGACCAGATGGCTTCACTGGTGAGTCATACCAAATATTTGAAGAATTAACACCAATCCTTCACAACCTCTTCTAAAATGAAGAAGAGGGAAGACTTCCAAACTCATTTTATGAGACCAGTCTGACCCTGATCACAAAGCCAAAGACATCCCAAGGAAAGAAAACTATAGACCAACAGCCCTTATGAATATAACGTGATCGTCAACAAAACATTAGCAAGCCAAGTCTCCCAGTTCATAGAAAGATTTATACGTTGAAACCGAGTGGACTTGATCCCGGGAACGCATGGTTTGTTGTTCAGTATATGAGAACGGATCAATATAATACAACATGTTGATAGGATAGAGGGGAAAAAGTCATGTAACATTCTTAATAGATACAGAAGGAGCATTTGACAAAATTCAACACCCTTTCATGATAAAAACCACAAACAAGCCAAGAAGAGAAGGAAACATTCTCAACCTAATAAGGGCATCTGTAAAAACCCACAGCTCGCATCATGCTGGTAAAAGACTGAAAGCTTTTGCACTAAGATCAGGAACAAGACAGGGATGCCTGCTTCCACCACTTCTGTTCAACATTGTACTCGAGATTCTTCCCCGGGAAGTTAGGCAAGAAAACGAAATAAAGAGCCCCTGGGTGGCTCAGTCGGTTAAGCATCCGACTTCAGCTCAGGTCATAATCTCATGGTTCATGAGTTGGAGCCCCGCATTGGGCTCCGCTTGGGGTTCTCTCTCTCCGCCTCTCTCTGTGCCCCTCCTCCACGTGTGCCCTCCCTCTCTCAAACAAATAAAAACTCAAATAAGTAAATAAACAGAAAAATAAGAGGTTGGAAAGAAAGAAGTAAAACTATATTTGTGGGTGATATGATCTTACAGATAGAAAACCCTAAAGAATCCACAAAAACTACTGATAAACTAAAATCCTGTTCAGCAAGTTGATAAAAGACTAATATACAAAAAAAAAAAAAAAAAAAAAAAGTTGTATTTCTATACCCTAGCAATGAGCAATCTGAAAAAGGAAACTAAGGGGAAAAAAATCTGTTTTTAAAAAAATTTTTTTAATGTTTCTTTCTTTCTTTTTTTTAAAAAAATTTTTTTTTAACGTTTATTTATTTTTGAGACAGAGAGATAGAGCATGAACGGGGTGGGTCAGAGAGAGAGAGGGAGACACAGAATCCGAAACAGGCTCCAGGCTCTGAGCTGTCAGCACAGAGCCCAACGCGGGGCTCGAACCCACGAACTGCGAGATCGTGACCTGAGCTGAAGTCGGACGCCCAGCCGACTGAGCCACCCAGGCGCCCCAATGTTTATTTCTTTCAAGAGAGAGAAAGAGCACGCGCGCAAGCAGGGGAAGGGCAGAGGGCGGCGGAGAGAGAGAATCCCAAGCAAGCTCTGAAGTGTCAGTGCAGAGTGCAACACGGGGCTCAGTCCCACAGATCATGAGATCATAACCTGAGCCAACATCAAGAGTCAGACACTTAACCGACTGAGCTGCCAGGTGCCCTGAAAAAAAATCTGTTTTAAAATAGCATAAAAAAAAAAAAGATACTTAAGAGTAAATTTCACCAAATAAGTGAAAGACTTGTACATTGAAAAGTATGAGATACTGTTGGTGGGAATTGAAGAAGACCCAAATAAATGAAAAGACATTTCATGTTCACAGATCGGAATACTGTTGATATGGCAACGCTCCCTGAATTATCTGCAGATTCCATGCAATCCTATCAAAATTCCAACTGCCTTTTTTTGTGGAAATTGATAAGCTGATCTTAAAATATGTATGGAAGTTCAAGGGACCCAGAATAGCTAAAACTATGTTGGAAAAGAAGGAAGTTGGAAGACTCACTCTTCCAATTTCAAAACCAACCTACAGTAATCAAGACTGTGGTACTGGCATAGAGATAGACATATATATAGATCAATGGAACAGAATTGATAGAGAAATAGACCCATACATCTGCAGTCCACTGATTTTCTTTTCTTTTTTTAATGTTTATTTATTTTTGAGGGAGAGAGAGAGAGAGAGAGAGAGAGAGAGAGCGAGAATGGGGGAGGGGCGGAAAGAGACAGAGACACAGAATCCAAAACAGGCTTCAGGCTCTGAGCTGTCAGCACAGAGCCCGACGCAGGGCTCGAACTCACAAAGCATGAGATCATACCTGGGCCAAAGTCGGATGCTTAACCAGCTAAACCGACTAAGCCACCCAGGTGCCTCTACAGGCAACTGATTTTCAACAAAGATGCCAATACTATTGGGTGGAGAAAAAAAAATCATTTTTTTAGCAGATGATATCGGGACAAACTGGATTGCTGATGCAAAAGAACGAAGTTGGGTTCCTACCCTAACATCATCTGCAAAAACTAACTCGGTGGATTAAAGACCTTAGAACTTTTAAAGCTTTTAAAACTGTAAAACTCTTAGAAGAAACACAGGTATAAATCTTCATACCCTTGAGCTTTTCACTGAGGTCTTACATATGGCTCGGAAAGCACAAGCAACAAAAGAAGAAAATAGATAAATCAGACTTCATCAAAATTTAAAACACATTTGCTTCAAAGGACATTCATCAAGAAACTTGAAAAGACATCTTAGGAAATGGGAGAAAATATTTGCAAATCGTATATCTGATAAGGGTCTATCATCCAGAATATATAAAGAAAAGAAATCTGAAACTCAACAACAAAATGACAAGCAACCACATGAAAATATGACCAAAGCACTCAGAATAGACTTTCCTCCAAAGAAGACATACACGGCCCAGAAGCACAGGAAAGATGCTATCAACATCATTAGTCATTAGGGAAATGCAAATCAAAACCCAAAGACGTATCATTTCATACCCACCAGGTTGTTACAGTTTTTGAAAAGAAAAGAGAAAATAATAAAGTATTGGCAACTCATGTGGAAAAACCATGCCTCGCTGGCAGGAATACAAAAGTAAAGTGGTGCGGCCGTGGTGAAAAACAGTTCGGCCGTTTCTCCAAAAGTTAAGTGTAGAGTTAGCCTATGACCCAGCAGTTCCACTCCTAGGTGCAGACCCAAGGGAACGGAAAATGTGTTCCTACAAAAATTTACACACCAATGTTCATGGCAGTATCATTCATGATAGCCACAAGGTGGAAACAACTCAAATGTTTATCCACAGATGAATGGATAAAGAAAATGTGGTACGTCCATACAATGGAATATTACTCAGCTGTAAAAAGGAACAAAGCGCCGATTGTTAACGCAACAAGGATGAACCTTCGAAAACATTATGGGATGTGGAAGAACCCAGACCCGGCAGGCCACACATTGAGTATGGAGTTCTTTGAGTATGCTGGAAAAAGGTAGTGGTGATGGTGACACAACCTTGAAATATACTAAACAAAACAAAACCCGCTGAATTGCATACTTGAAGGTGGTGACTTTATATATATGTGAAGTATATCTCCATTTTTTTAAAAAAAGTATGGAGAGGTCCCTTGTGCCCTTGCCCACCAGCGTCCCCCAGTGCTAACATTCTGTATAACTGTAGTACATTATCAAACCCAGGAAATTGACATTAGTATCAGGTGCACACCTTTGTACACACATTCGTGTGTGTGTGCGTATGAGTCCTATGCAATGTTATCACTCATGTGTAGATTCATGTAACCACCACCCCATCAAAATACACAAACACAAAATACAACACTTCCATCACCAGAGAGGGATTCCCCCTCGCAACCCTTTACAGCCATAACCCCCCACACACCCATCCCTAACGTTGGCAACCGCTGATCTGTTTTCGCTTCAAGAGTGCTATATAAAAGGAATCATCTTGTATGTAATCTTTTTGAGACTGGCTTTTTCCACTCAGTATAATGCCTTTGACATCCATCCAAACTGTGTGTGTCCATAGCTTGTTCCTTTTGATTATGATAATTTATTAAATTGGGGCTACTTCTGAGGGCAGTCCAGCATATCCCTGAAGGGGGTAGATCTGTATTAGGTTAATTCTGGAAGAGGGAAGCACCTTAATTAGGAATGAGAAAGGGACCTCCTGTCTCCCCTGACCGTCCATTCTAAAAATGCCCTTCCATTGGCCATTAAGAATTCACTCTTACTTTCTTTGTCGAATTTATCCCTGCCTGGTTGGGGTTTGTCTTTGTTTTTGTTTTTGTTTTTTTTTCCTGGCAGTATTACTTGTTTGCTTCCCCGACCAGTGCAGAGCTGGGACCTGGTGGGCCAGGCTCCGCCACCCACCCCTGACTGTAGTTCGGCACCTGCCCCACAGGAGGGTATTTGTATTGAGCAAATGGGTAACAGACGCTGTGAGAGCCTCCCCGGCCCTCTGGCCCTTCCCACGTCTGTGCGTGCTGGCTGTACTTCCCACTGATAATTCTCTGACGGAGGATTGCTTTTCTGGCCTCCGGGGCCCACTCTGCCTCCCGTGAAGTGGGCCCAAACCGGTGGGGAATGGAGCCCCCAGGAGCAGCCCTCAACCTACGCTGGTGGGCATTGGGGTATGAATACCCGAGCTCCCTTGTCCCGGGGGTGGAGTTGCTCCGGGGCACGTTCTGCTCTGGCTCCCAGATTCCCTGGTGGCACTGAGCTCCAGATGCCACAGGAGCGGGCTCTCTTGGTAACACACTCTTTATGGAATGCCTTTCCTCCTCTCCTCTTCCCCATGCTCCTTTGGTGTCCAAATAATCTCCTGACACTCAAATCCTTGACTCGGGGGTCTGCTTCTGAGAGAATACAAACTAAGACAGCATGAATTAATGGATTAAAATAGGTGTACATCCTTACTCCACCACTGAGGCGAGCCACACCCTTTGCTCCCTTGCTGAGCTGTGACGGGAGGGTTACAGCACTCGTCCCCTCCCAGGGCTTTGAGAGAACCCAGTGAGGTCACAGCAGCGGCAAGAGGGAACCCTGATTCTTGTTCTGCCGTCTCTGTTACTGCCTGTGATGGACAGGTGCAGCAGACGCTAGGCCTGCTGGCCTGGCATCCGGGGGTTCGCGCAGCATGCCTCGGCCAGCCCTCAACGGCTTCCCATCAGCCTTCATCTCAGAGACTCTGTCTGCTAATGAGGCCCTGAGTTACCCGCAGGTTAATGTTCTTTGACTTTGAACACCATGATTCCCACTTAGTCCTCCTGTTATCCCTCCTGCTGACAGAAATGTGATGGGAAATCAATGACAGTCCCCTCGCCCGTGTCTAAGGGTCAGCCTTCAGACTCTTCCTTTGTCAAGCAACCACAGCGACCCAGTTTAGGCCCCAACTTGGGGAACGAATGAGATTCACCCGTTGGAAGCTGAAATGTGGTCTCCTGACCCCTTGCAGCTGCCCAGAGCACTAAAAGTTCTTGCAGAGCTTGAGAAACTTGGCCGGAATAAGTCAGAACCCCTTGAACCCCTCTCTCCCCCTTAACAAAAGCAACCTCCTCCCTCCTGAAAGGCACCATTGTCACTGGAACAAGCCGGCTTTGTTCTCCCCCCGCAGCTGGAGCCTGGGCCTCGCATCTCCTGGGGGGCAGCAAAACCCCAGCGTCGGCCAGTCTCCTCCCCGGGCTGTGTCAAGTAGCCGGCCTGGTCCTGGTGACAGGAGTCTGCTGAGACCTTCTCAAATACACAGCGGTGCTCCGTTTAGGTGAAAGGGACAACTTCACTGGTATCAGAGATGTGGTGGTTATGTTGGCAGATGGGACTTACTGCAGCTGTCAGCCACTAGGTGGGGACCCTAGACTCAATTGCCCGCAGGGGCCAGAGAGGGGCATAACCTGGAAAGAGAAGTAGGTGTGAGACTAAAACTGTAAGCTGGGGTGCCTGGGTGGGTCACTTAAGCATCTGACTTCGGCTCAGGTCATGAGCTCACGGTTCATGAGTTCCAGCCCTGCCTCGGGCTCCCCACTGTCAGCACAGAGCCCACTTCGGATCCTCTGCCCACCTCTCTCTCTCCCTGCCCCTCCCCAGCTCACACACACTCTTTCCCTCTCTCTCTCAAAATTTAAAACAAAACAAAACAAAACAAAACTCTAAAACTGTAGGGAGCTGTGGGGACGGGGGTGCCCGAGAGCCCCAGCCGGCCCGGCCATGGGAGCTGTGCCCTAGGCCCCAGCCAGCAGCTGTTAGGGGCCCTGTGTTGCCCTGCATCTTGCCCGTCCACACACTAGCTCTGGAGGGAAAGGCGAAATCTCCCCATCTTTAAATGTTGGCAGCAGTGATTTTGAATACTTCATGAGCCAAACAAAATAGCTAGGCAGGCCAGATGAGTTTATAGCCTCTTCTCTAGTTGCAATGAAAAGACAGCTATTAAGAGGTAAATTTCATTCATTCATTCATTCATTCATTCGACAAAGATTCTGTGGCATCTACCATGTGCCAGGGAACCGTGTGGAAACTCTACACAGACGCTTCCCTTGAGCTCACAGTCAAGTGTGTGGAGGGCTGACCTGGACTGGAAAACAGGTGGTTGTGGGACACTGAGTAAAATGCTAACCTTAGGCACTGCAAGGAACCCTAGGTGCCTGGAGGAGAGAGTGATGGTGACAGGGAAGGGGTGACTGTGGGCGTGACAGCACATTTGGGCTGAATTTCCCTGGGAGGGAGGGGCTGGAAGAGTATTGCAAACAGAGGCCCAGCCTGTGCAAAGGCACTGAGGCCGAGCCTGCAGGGTGCTGTTTGGGAGCAGCTGTGAGTTTTCTCGGGACAGAACGTAAAAGAGGTATCCAAAGAGACGGAACAGGAGGCAGCTGGGGCTGAGAAGAGTCCCCAGATTTGGCTTTTTCCACCTGCACCTAAAGCACCTGTGGCATGGAATTTTGTTGGTGCAAAATGCACACGGCAGCAGGGCTTCCTTGCTCCTCTGGCCTTGAGAGCGGCTTTGGCAGCCTCACCGGTGGGCGGAAACCACACTCTGGGGTCCTGAGGCCTGGAAACCCTGCCAGGGAACAGAGCAAATCCTGAGGCTCGGTGCCACAGCCCCGTCCCAGTGCCTGCACCGGTTTCTTTTCTTCCTTTTCTATTTTTTAAATGTTTTTAATTCTACAGGGTTTTTACAAAAGAAAACCAAAGGCTCTGTTTGCCAGGTTAATGAATAGCACAAGTGATGGCTCTTTTCCCAACCTCCCTTCCCCTCTCACTCCCCATCCCCAGCCATCTCCCCAGAGCTGATTAGATCAATTAGAATAAAGCCCGCTGCATTTTAAATTCAGTCCGAATGGCAGAGCAGAGAGGCCCTCGAGCCAGCCTGTGCCAGGGATGAGTCAGTACCTGCTACAAAGTGCAGTCCGGGCGGCTGAGATCTAAGACTCCACCTCGGATTACGGAGAGGAGGCCTAGCCTCCTGCCCTCAGCTTGTTTACACTGGGGAGAGGCAGAAAATGGGCTAACGACTTCCCTCTCTTGCTGGTGTTTCAGAGCAAGAAAGACCCCTCCTTGTGGACGTGCCCCTTCCACCCGCCGCTCCAGCTCTTTTTTGTTATCCGCAACACGAGCCGGCTGCACGACTTTGATCTAGCCAAGATCAAGGTTTGGAATTACTGGACAGCTGATGGTGTAAGTAAGGGCCCCCGACTACTCCTTGGGCGTTTGACTGACGGAAGCACTTTAGCGCTGTCCAACAGCCTGAGTGCTGAAGTTGCAAAATGGGTACGCGGAGGCCCCACTGCGGCCCTTCCTGCCTGTTGCAGAATGCCTGGTGGTGCATTTCACACTGCATGGTTGGGGCCACCAGGAGCAGGGCCTCAGCTGGCAGGTGTGGCCGCCCTTTGCCGGAACTGGGGCTCAATGTTAATAGATAAGAAACAGACACACAGAGAGGTTGTGTGACATGCCCCAAGTCACACAGCAAGGAAGCATCACAGTGAGAATTTGAACCCACGCAGTCAGACTCTGGGCCCGTTCACTTAGCCAGGGCTTCTCAGACCTTAATCTGCGATACCTTACCGGGACTCTTGCTAAAATGCAGGTTCCGATTCAGCGGGTCTGGAGCAGAGCCCAAGATTTTGCATCCAGCTGTGCCAGTGTCCCTGGGGTGAGAACCCCACTCTGAACAGTGAGGCTCTTAACCTCTGTGCTCCTCTGTCCCCCCGGTTTCAGCATCCCTGTCCTCCTTTCTACCCCCACACCACCTCCTACCTCCGGGCACTTATGCTTTCTTTCTTCTCTGGGCTGTTTTTTCATGCTCTCGTTTGTATTTATTTCTTCATTCGACATTTATTGTTGAGCATATGTACCATCGGCCTTCCTGATCAGTTCGGAGGACATTGGTATCACAGACCCAGTCCCTGTCCAGGAGGTACTCCTGGTCTAAAAGCTGGCAGACAAGTAATTGTAAAAATAGGACGCAGTGTGCTGAAGGCCTTGATAGAGGTGACTGCAGAGTGCCCAGGGTTTCAAACAGAAAGCCCAGGAACTCAGCAGGGAACTCAGTGCGTGACTTGGTTCCCCTCTTATGACAGACATGGGGACAAGAATTGCTCTGCTCTCCCTTCCAACTTGTTCTCAGGGAAGCAATAATGCAAGGGAGACGAATGATGGAAACCGGTCCTCAGCTTCAATATTGCGAAAAGAGACGGCAGGGCATGGTGGGGAGTGTGGCGAACTGGTAAGCACATGCTTTAGGTAAAGGGAAGGCCACTTTTCAGCTTCAGTTAATGGCTGCTATATAGGAATGCCAGACAGTGCTGCTAGGTCATCTGAACATTCCCAGGGAGTTGGGAATTTGGAATTTGATAGGAGCCTTTCTGGTTTGTAAATGTCAACAGCTAATTGAAATTCCTTTGAAACCACTATACAGTCAAAGCAAACTCATCGTTGGGCTGGAGTTGGCCTGTCTAGACTGTAGCCCCTGGAACGTGGAGGGAACCTGCATCAGGCTGGGAGAGCTCAGGGAAGGGGCTTGGAGCACACAACTGAGCTGTGGCGGAAAGAGACAATAGCACAGAGCCAAGG
This sequence comes from Prionailurus viverrinus, assembly GCF_022837055.1. Lineage (NCBI taxonomy): Eukaryota > Metazoa > Chordata > Mammalia > Carnivora > Felidae > Prionailurus > Prionailurus viverrinus. The sequence goes on along the minus strand of NC_062576.1, from coordinate 19,985,635 downwards.
TAGAAAAGAAGAAAGCGGGTTCCAGGTGGGGAGCCCCGCATGTGCAAAGGCACTGAGGTGTGGAAGGGTGCAGCCTCTGAACTGCTCTCGCTGTCCCCAGGCCCAGGCCTCCAGTCCGTCTCCACCAGCCCCTGGGAGGTCTGATCATCATTCTTTGCTGCTTCACACCCTCAGAGGCTCCCCTGTCCCAGAGGACCCAGGTCAAACCCCTTACTGTGACATCAGGGCCTCGTAATCCCTGTGCGCCAGGCCCTGTGTCTCCCATAAGCCCCTGCCCCTTGCTGGCTCCACACTCCGGAGTGTCAGCTGCTGTGACTCTCTACCACCCCACACGGCAGGTACCCTGTAGGCTCCGGACCCTCCCATCCGGCTCAGCTCGAAGTGCCCGCCTCTGCCGTTGATTCCTGGAAAACAAGACATCATTTTCTCCAGGAAGCTGGCCCTGACCCCTGGCCCTTATGCCACTTCTGGCCCTCATGAATATGTTCCATCACCCCCATACTGGGATTGACACCTGCCTCCCCCAGACCACCGTGGGCACCTGGGGAGCAGGACCTGTGCTGTCTCCACGTCAAGACCCTGCGAAGTAGAAATGCATGGTTGCCAGCTGAAGGAATGAGATCATTCCCCAGAACCCACAAGCAGCTGTCTTACGCTTTTTGATATCCAGATGAGACACAGAGAATCAGAGTTCCGGGTGTTTGAGCAGGCTCGTACGGAAGGTTAAAGCTGAGGATCAAGTCCAGGGGAGTCTGCCCCTCCTCCCTCCTTCCCATCCCCCGCATCCTGTACTTCTTCCTGCTAATTCTCTCAGCCACCCCCCCACGCCACCCCCCCCACCCCCGGGCGTCCAGCTGTGTGCTTAGGGGCTGTCCTCCAGGCCCTAGCGGGACCCCCACCCCTGTGTAGCCGCGGACACTACCAGCAGGTAGGGCCATGCTCTCTCCTCTTGGGCACTTCCTGGCAGGTGGTCGTCAGCATCTTCTGGAATGAGTAATGGAACAGTGCTGACTGCCCAAGCCCGTGCCCTGTGGCTCAGCCCTGTCATTGACTATACGTCTCAGGCCAAGAAAAGCGGATTTGATGTGCTGGATTACAAAGCAGATAAGCTTCATCCCTTTTGGCCGCGGCCCGCCTTTCTTCTTGAACCTGCACTCAGGCTTCCCTGTGTGCGAAGAATAAAAAAAAGGAGCAGGACGTCAGGGTGTCGTTGCGGGTGCTTTGGGGAGCCTCGGCTGCGGGGATTAGAGTCCTGAGGAGGTATCTCTACACGCAGAGTGGAGTGCGGAGGACTGCAGTCCCTGACAGGGGTGCTGCTTATGTAACGCACACCCGTCTGTTGCCAGAATTTACCGGGGGCAGAAAGCGCAAACAAATGCAGCGGCAGGTTGGTTTGATTTAATATTCTCCGGAGAATGCTATTACTGTGTGTTTTAGAGGAGATAAACTGAGACTTTATAGGAAATATAGCTCAGCCTGGTAGACACGGCTTGTTAATACAGTGTTTTGTGTATGGGAATCCAAGGAAGAAAAGTTAAATGGGGGGAGCTAATCCAACCAAGGCGTATTGAGAACATAAGACGAGAAGGTGCTAGAAAAAGGGAAGTCTCTCTTATTGCAAAATATGCCGCCCGTTAAATCCCCAGGCTAACTTTTCTGGGCTCCTCTCCCCCTCATCAGGTGAGGCGGTGGGTGTGGGCTGGCCCCGAGGGGAGGGACTTCAGGGGAAGGGAAGACACAGAGGCTGGAATCCATCCACACAGGCAAACAGAAGGCAGCACACAGATGTCTGTCCTTGTCACAGCTGCCGTTTATCCAGTGCCGCGTCCATCAGGCGGGCGTGAGGCACCCAAATAACACCAATAACTGAGGAAATGAATCATCTCGACTGACCCCCAATAATCCTACAAGGCGGTGTCAGCCTTGGAGGTGAAGAAGCTGGGGCTTAGAGTAGCGAGCTCCTAGGGGGCGGGTAGACTGTGTCTTTTTTACCAGCTCTGCTTGGCAATGGCTGCCTGGAGTGCTGTCTTGGGAAGGAGCTGGAACCTTCCTTCTGGTTCAAAAAGAAGAGGGTGTGTGATTGATCAGTGATGTCGGCCTCGGGCTCAGGAGGAGGATGTGATAATACGTCTGTCACATTTTTTGATACTTGTCAGATTCCACGACTTGGCCCAGCTAGTGACTTGCAGGGGACACGGTGGAGAGGGGAGCGTGAGAGGTGTTGGTTTTTCTGGTTTTTTTCTCAGCACCGCCCCCACCCCTGCAGAAGAGAGGGGGAAGGAACCAGAAGTCTCCCTTACTCTCGTGTGTAGTAACCCATCCAAAAAGTGGGCTTTCGGCCGCTCCCCAGGGTCTGTGTTTCCCTTTGTAACAAGCCTGTTAGTTATGTGCTATCTGGTGGCACCCTTCAGGAACGACAGGCACGTTGTCACCATCTTCGCCCACAGCACAACCGGTGCCGATGCCACTTCCATTTGGTCACAACAGCGAGTGAGGCAGGATGGACACCCAGGGGTGTATTTCATACACAGAAAAGCTGCTCCTTAGATAGTTTATGAATGAATGGATGTCAGAGTTCCCCAGCGGTGTAACTCTGTGATATGCTATGGCAGTCGAAGCCCCTGCTGCCCCAGAGAACTTTCTACAATGATATCAACGCTCTGTGTCTGCCCCGGCCGGTTCAGTAACCCCCAAGCCACAGGTGGCTGTTGAGAACTTGCAGTGTGGCCAGTAACTAAGAAACTGCATTTTATTTTATTTATTTATTTATTTATTTATTTATTTATTTATTTATAAGTTTTTTTAAACGTTTATTTATTTTTGAGACAGAGCGAGAGACAGAGTGCAAGAGGGGGAGGGGCAGACACAGGGAGACGCAGACTCTGAAGTGGGCTCCAGGCTCTGAGCTGTCAGCACGGAGCCTGATGCGGGGCTTGAACTCATGAACCGTGAGATCGTGACCTGAGCCGAAGTCGGTCACTTAGCCAACTGAGCCTCTCAGGCGCCCCTTATTTATTTATTTTTAATTGAGGTGTAATTGACATATAAGACTGTATTCGTTTTAGGGGTACAGCCTTTGAGATAGGTACATATTGCAAATAATCACTAAATAATAAACGAAACTAAATAATCAATTTAGTTAACGTCCACCAGCTCACATAGTTACAAAATTTTTTTTTCTCATGATGAGAACTTTTAAGATCAACTTCCTTAGGCACTTTCAAATTTACGATACAGTATTGTTAACTACAGTCACCGTGCTGTATGTTACATCCCCAGGACTTTTTTATCTTGTACCTGGAAGTTTGTGCCTTTTGGTGCTTCTCCCCCCTTATCACCACCTCCCACTTCCTGCCTCTGGCAACCACCAGTCTGTTCTCTGGATCTATGTGTTCAGGTTTGTTTGTTTGCTTTTTAACATTTATTAATTTTTGAGAGACAGAGGCAGAGCACAAGCAGGGGTGGGGCAGAGAGAGAGGGGGACACGGCATCCGAAGCAGGCTCCAGTCTCCGCGCTGTCAGCACAGGGCCCAACGGGGGGCTCGAACCCACAGACCGCGAGATGGTGATCTGAGCCGAAGTCGGAGGCTTAACCTAGTGAGCCACCCAGGCACCCCTGTGTTTGGGTTTTTTTAAAGCTGTACATGTAAGTGGAATGATGCAATATTTGCCTTTCTCTGTCTGACTTATTTCACTTAGCGCAGTGCACTCAAGGTCCATCCATTTGCAAACGGCGAGGTTTCATCTTTTATGGCTGTGTGTATGTGCCACAACTTCCTCGTCCATTCCCCTGTCCGTGGACGCGTGGGTTGTTTCCGTGTCTTGGCTGCTGTAAGTAATGCTGAGGTGGACATGGGGGTACCCGTATCTTTTCGAGCTAGTGATTGCGTTTCATGCGGATAAATCCCCAGATGCAGAACAGCTGAATCACGTGGAAGTCCTGCTCTTCATTCTGGGGGGAGCCTCCATACTGTTCCCCACAGTGGCTGCTCCATGTCACGGACCCACCAACAGTGCGCAGGGTTCCCTTGTCTCTGCATTCTTGCCCACGCTTATCTCTCACGAGAAGCTGCATCTTACCTTTAATTTGACTGCAATGCCAGCCACCATCTGTGGCTGGTGACCGTGTGTGGCACCGCACGGATCTTGGCACTCAGGGTGCCGTGCTGAACAAACAGACAAGGCCCTGTCCACACGGCCCTGTCCCTTCTCGTGGGGAAGGGGCAACGGACAAGGATATAAACGAACGATGTAATTTCAGGTAGCGCTAAGTGTCCCAAAGACGATGTAATAGGGCCGTGGGAGAGGGGCATGGGGAGAAGGAGGCAGGGCTGCTTTGAATAGCGAGAGACCTTCCATCAGAGGCCAGAGCCGGAGCAAAGGCCCCGAGGCAGGAGCATGCTTAGCACTTCTAGGATAGGAGTCTAGGCCGCGGCCGGGGATACTGAACAAAGGAGAGGGCAAGGGGAGGTCCCTGAGATGGGTGGGAACCAAGTCGCATGGGCCTCCCTGGCTCAGATCTTAAGCCCGGAGAGGCAGAATATAGAGAAGTGGTCAGAGCCCAGGCACCAGGGCCAGCCCAGCTGGGGCAAGTCCTGGCTCCTCCTCTTCCGCCTCTTCCTGGCTGTGTGACCTTGGGCATGTTGCTCTGCATCTCTGTGCCTCCGTTTCTTCATCCATAAAACTGGGTAATTATTCTTCAGTTAATACATATAAAGCTCTCAGAATGACTCCTGGGCTCTGTGAGTCTTATACGAGTGTTAGCAGTTGGCGTCGTGATTGGAGGGTTTTGAGCCAGGGGTCATAGAATATGAGGAATTTAAAAGATGACTCCGGCCGCTGTTTGGGGAGTGGCTTAGAGGGAACAGGGAGCCCCCACAGGAGGCTTCTAGCATCGTCTAGCTAAGGGTCATGGTGGCTTGGATGAGGGGCCTGGTGCTTATGGGGTGCCCCACGGGGAGACTCGCTACATCCCAGGACAACGTTTGCATTTCCAACAAGGCCTTTGTTTGGGGCAGGAGGGAGAATTTTCAAACAAACGTGGAAGGAAAGAGATGGGCTCAAACAACCCACGAACCCCTCACCTGCTCCCGTGGTAATCGGCATCCCGCCCTTCTGGTTTCATTTACTTCCCGCCACGTGGATTGTGGCTCTCATACCATTCCACTCATCAGTTCTTCAGTGCGCATCTCTAACAGATGAGGAGTTTGTTTTTATGCAACTCCAATGCCACTGTCCTACCTGGCGGTAATTGGTTATTGTGCGCCACAGCCCGGTTCGTGTTCAAGTATCCCTAATTGTCTCAATTTATTTATTTGTTTTTAGTGTACACCCAAATTAGTTGGCATAGAGTGCAACAATGATTTCAGGCGTAGATTCCTTAGTGCCCCTTACCCGTTCAGCCCGTACCCCCCTCCCACAACCCCTCCAGCAACCCTCAGTTTGTTCTCCATATTTAAGAGTCTCTTCTGTTCTGTCCCCCTCCCTGTTTTCATATTATTTTTGCTTCCCTTCCCTTATGTTCATCTGTTCTGTGTCTTAAAGTCCTCATATGAGTGAAGTCATATGATAATTGTCTTTCTCTGACCAATTTCGCTTAGCATAATACACTCTAGTTCCATCCACGTAGTCGCAAATGGCCAGATTTCATTCTTTTGGATTGCCGAGTAATACTCCGTTGTATGTATATACCACATCTTCTTTATCCATTCGTCCACCGATGGACATTTGGGCTCTTTCCATACTTTGGCTATTGTTGATAGTGCTGCTATAAACATGGGGGTGCATGTGCCCCTTCGAAATAGCATCCCTGTATCCCTTGGATAAATGCCTAGTAGCGCCATGGCTGGGTCATAGGATAGTTCTGTTTTCAATTTTTTTGAGGAGCCTCCATACTGTTTTCCAGAGTGGCTGCACCAGTTTGCGTTCCCACCAACAATGCAAAAAAGATCCTCTTTCTCTGCATCCTCGCCAACATCTGTTGTTGCCTGAGTTGTTCATGTGAGCCATTCTGACAGGTGTGAGGTGGTATCTCATTGTGGTTTTGATTTGTATTTCCCGGATGATGAGTGATGGTGAGCGTCTTTTCATGCATCGGTTGGCCATCTGGATGTCTTCTTTGGAGAAGTGTCTATTCATGTCTTTTGCCCATTTCTTCACCGGGTTATTTGTTTTTTGGGTGTTGAGTTTGAGAAGTTCCTTATAGATTTTGGATACTAACCCTTTATCTGATATGTCATTTGCAACTATCTTCTCCCATTCTGTTGGTTGCCTTTTAGTTTTGCTGATTGTTTCCTTGGCTGTGCAGAAGCTTTTTACTTTGATGAGGTCCCAGTAGTTCATTTTTGCTTTTGTTTCCCTTGCCTCCGGAGGCGTGTTGAGTAAGAAGTTGCTGCGGGCAAGATCAAAGAGGTTTTTGCCTGCTTTCTCCTCGAGGATTTTGATGGCTTCCTGTCTTGCATTGAGGTGTTTCATCCATTGTGAGTTTATTTTTGTGTGTGGTGTAAGAAAGTGGTCCAGGGTCACTCTTCTGCATGTCGCTGTCCAGTTTTCCCAGCACCATTTGCTAAAGAGACTGTCTTTATTCCATTGGATGTTCTTTCCTGCTTTGTCAAAGATTAGTTGGCCATATGTTTGTGGGTCCATTTCTGGGTTTTCTATCCTGTTCCATTGATCAGAGTGTCTGTGTCTGTACCATAAAAATTGGGTTTTTAAAAAATGTTTGTTCATTTCTGTTAGAATGCAGGCAGGGGAGGGGCAGAGAGGATGGGGAGGACAGAGGATCCGAAGCAGGCTCCACGCCGACAGCAGCGAGCCCGATGATGGGCTCAAACCCACAAACCCCAAGATCACGACCTGAGCCGAAGTCAGATGCTCAACCAACCGAGACACCCAGGTGCCCCCCAAATTGTTTTTTTTTTTATAGTTGTTTTGTTTGGATTAAGACCAAACGTGGCAGTAGCTTTGAAGTCAAAGGTGCAACTGAGGTACAGCCGAGTCTGAGCGACCTGGTGGCTGTGCCCCATGGCAGGGTCTGGGCAGCCTCGAGCCTGGGGAGCACCATGCATCTTAGTAGGGTGGCTGGTGGGAAGGGGACCGACCCAGGTGCGTGACCTCGGGCTTGGTCTAGGCCACTGTCAGTCACCGGAGGGTGCTGAAATCTGGGAGCCGAGTCCACACTCAGGAGGTTAGGGGCATGGTAACCTTGAGAGCCCCAGGAGTCCTGGGTCTGAAACAGGCCCCCAGCCTGCAGGGGCAGGAGAGGCAAGCAGAGAATTCAGCCTTCGGAGAGGGGGCCCAACAAGGTGTTCAGGATCCAAGCAGCAGGTTGGGGATTCAGGACCAGACGACCTCCCAGCAGGGAGGAGTGCACAGATGTAGAACCAGGACGGAAGCCGAGACCCCTGCCCTGGGCTGTGCGGACTGTAGCGGGAACAAGTGGTAGCTGGGCTAGACAGATGTCTGAGTAGGGGAGGGCTGCCCGCAGACAGGTGCCGGTCTCAGTAAATCCTGGGCCCCCTAGGGGTTGGGGCTCCCCCTCCCACCTCCTGCCTGCCTTGACCAGCATTGACTGAGTAGCTGAGCCTACTGATTAAAGTTCTCAGTCCCAGAGATAGAGTATCAGTCAGGATTCTCTTGGTAGCAAAGAACAGAAAACCTAATTAAAACGGACGTAAGCACAGGGTGACTCAGTTGGTTGAGCATCTGACTCTTGATTTTGGCTCAGGTCATGATCTCATGGTTTGTGCGTTCGATCCCTGCATCAGGCTCCATGCTGACAGTGCTAGAGCCTGCTTGGGATTCTCTCTCTCTGCCCTCCCCTGCTCACACGCTCCTGCACTCTCTTTCTCTCTGAAAATAAATAAATAAACTTAAAAAAAAACTGACATAAGCACAAAAGAGAGTTCATCAGCTCATGTAACAAGAGAATATCTGGCTTCAGGCATGGCAGGATCCAGGAGTTCACATGATGTGGTCCAGAATCTACCTCCCTCTACCATGCATCTCTGCTTTCCTCTATATTGGCTTCATCCTCAGTCTCCAAGGGGTGGCACTTAATGGTGTCAGACTCCTTATTACATCAGCCCTTGCAGAGATTGTCCTCCTGAGAGGCCCAGATCTAGGACACGCCGGCCAGGCAACCTGGGGTGGGGTTCACGTTATCCCTCTGAAGAGAGGTTGGGGGAAGGACGGATGCCTGGTGGAAAATTGAGGTACTCTCTCCACGAGAAGGGAACACGTAGGAAATGATATCCAAACGAGGTCTTTTTGCTTTTTCTCCAAGAACACAGAAGTCACGTGCCGTCGGACAAATTCATCGGCTCCCAGATCTAAACCTTCCCCAAAGCTTAACTTCTGAACCGAGCTTCCTTTCATCCTGGCCCCCAGACGCTTGTCTTTGGCATTTCTGCCCAGCAGTCCACGGACCCTCCCAACTCCGCATCCCCGAGCCCAGGCTGGTCTGTCCCAGCCGGTCTGGTCCCCTGCTCCCTTTTGCGGCCTCCCACCCCTGAGTCCTCCTCTTCTCCCTCTGCCCCTCGCTGGGCATCCCTAAGTCCTGCTATTTCTGTGGCCAAAACCTGTCTCCTTCAGGACCCAGCTGCCCCTTCGGCCCGCAGACCCCCGAGCGAGACGCCCCCCATCTCCCTCTCTACTTGCTTAGCCTCTCAGCCCTTAGCCTCATCAGCAGGGGCTTATCGATCGCCCACACTCCGCTGTTGTGCTGGGGCCAGGAATCAGATGCGCTGTCTACACCTGCCAGCTCACACCCAGCGGCATCAGAAACGAACCACAGTTCAACGAGGCCAGTGCGGTGACGTGGGATGAGTCGGGGCATGAGCCGGGGACCTCGCAGCTGCAGGAAGCCTCCAGGGAGAGTGGCACAGTCCCCTGCCGCGACCCCTCCCTGGTCCATCCTGGGAAGAAGGCCACCATGGAGGCTGTGTCCCCGGCCAACCACAGGCCGCTCGCAGACAGATTTCAGCCGGCTCCCAACGGCCTTTGCAAAATTCTTTGCGTTGCCAACTTTGAAAAGTTGGGCAGTTTTACATGAAAATGGGGATTTTCAACTTTTATTGAGAAAGGAAGCTGTGGCGACCCCAGGCCACATCCGCACCTGGGAGCCGTGGCAGAGCTCCATCACGGCGCCACCGTCCTCCCCGCCCCTGCTAGTCTCCCCGGCACAGTGACACGGGCATCACACCATGTCGCCCCTCCCACGTGCGATGCTCGCCCGGACCCTGCACGCCTGTGCGTGCGTGTGTGTTGCGGACCTCCCCCGCTCCCAGCCCCTCAGACCGGCCCCTCTGGCTCTTCCGTCCTTGCCCAACTCTTCTCTCCCTCTGGTCTCCATAACACTGTCCTCTTCACTACGCCTTTGCTCCTGCTGTTCCCACAACCTGGAGTGCCTAGCCCATCTTATTTAAAAAAAAATTTTTGTTTAACATTTATCCATTTTTGAGAGAGATCGAGTGCAAGTCAGGGAGGGGCAGAGAAAGAGGGAGACACAGAATCCAAAAGAGGCTCCAGGTTCTGAGTTGTCAGCACAGGACCCGACACGGGGCTCGAACTCACGAACCGCGAGATCATCGCCTGAGCTGAAGTCAGACGCTGAACCCACGAGGCCACCCAGCCTGTCTTATCACAGACCCCGCCTTTCGGGGACGTCAGGGTCCTTGTGTCTTCACACACAAGCCTCCTGCGCGCCTCTAGCCTGCCCCGGGCCTCTTGTGGCATCTCCGGCCGCACCCCTCCAGGCACCAAGTCACACGCTTCCCCAGGTGTTCCTCAGTCTGCTGAGGCTCCGATATCCCCGGCTTATGCCCCCTGGTCAAATCCGCCCTGCAGGTGTAGCCCTGCAGGGGGTTGTACAGCTTGTGGACCACTTGACGATGTTTGAAAATTGGCTCTGGGTGAACTGGCCACATTGCCCGTGTGCCTCGGCCCGGAGGTAGGGGAGTCCTGACCTGAGACAGGGAGAGTGATGCTAAGCCCCACGCTAGAGTGGACGGGACTCTTCCTGTGCCTGCTGCCAGCCTCTGCCTGGAACAAGGGAAGCAGGGAGTCTCCCGGCCATGTTAGCCCCTGAGTAGCAGCCTTGGCAGGTACATACGTCCGGGGCGGTGGAACGGGTTTAAGACCATGATGGTAGCTTACATTTCGTGAGCACGTGCTGTGTCCCAGGCAGTAGGCAAAGGGACTTTGCATGTATCAGCCCAGTTCTTCCGTCCAGCCATCCTATAAGATGGGTATGGCGTGATGGGCTCCATTCTACAGATGGAGAAACTGAGGCACTGAAAAGCAGAGCAACTTGCCCGTGGTATGGCGTGATGGGCTCCATTCTACAGATGGAGAAACTGAGGCACCGAAAAGCAGAGCAACTTGCCCGTGGTCACATGACTACCACGCGGTCTGGTGCCCATCACATGGTCCTGCCTTTCAGTGGAGACTGTGGTCACCGGAGAGCTGTGCCCCATCAAGGCAGCGGCCACTGCCTTTCAGCCCTGGCCGCATGATGCCAGATGGCCTCAATGTTCAAGAGAGGCCGGAAATGCACATTGTTACATGAAAGCTCCCGATCTGTAGATCTTATTGACTCGTTCTGAAAATTTTAACTGCTCCGGGAGCCAGCCCGGCACAGATTTAGCCATAGAGCTGCTTGTGACCCGATCTGTCAGGTCCCGTCCACGTCTGTTGTCCTGAGTGTGTGATGTTGGGAGGGTCAGAGTGCTTGGCCCAGAGCCCGGCAGGTACTAGGTGCTTGTTAAATGTCACGGTGCCTCACCGTCTTCTTCAAGTTTCTCCATCACAAAAATGGTTTTCATTGTCCTTCTTCTCAGGGGACATGTGAAAGGCCACTGAGATCTCTTCCCCATGAAACATTCAGGTTCAGGTGCTCCGGGAAGGAGCACGTTCAGTTCCCAGAGCTAGGCCCCAAGATACCTAGGGATTGGGCCTCTTCCCTGTCCTTGGAGATCTCACATCCAGGTGAGGACAGGCACGCACATGTGGACACTCAGCAGCTGAACGTCCCCACACGTTCAGCTGCCCACATCCAGCTTGTAAGCCCAGCTCCGAGAGCCCAGAGGAGGGGAGGAGGGGCAGACAGGGAGGGCCGAGGGGTTCCTGGACGAGTCAGCCCCTGAGCCAGGTCCCGAAGCCTGCATGGTGGGTCCCGGGCAGCAGCGGCTCAACCCCAAAGCCCCCCTCACCCCCGCCCCTGATAAGCCTACTGTCAGGGTAAACCCCTCCCGGTCCGCCCAAAGCCCCTAGCTCGTGACAGAGCCTACGGAGTGGGGCCTTCAGGATGGCCCCCCCAGGCTGCCCATGAATGAGGCCCAGCCATCGTGCCTCTGGCCCAACTTCAGTTGGGTGCCCAGGGAAGGGTCTGCTCTCACGGACCCTCCAGGGCATTCAGCATGTCGGCCCAGCCGGGGCTGGCTCCAAATGTCATTCTGCCGGCGGTGCCTCAGGCAGGTGTTTGTCTCTGGGGAAAGCACTTCATGAATGCAAATACCCACGGAGCTGCACCGCCATTAATCTTTGCTGAGCAGTCGTGCGCTCATTGGAAGGGGTATGTCACTCGACACCGGGGCCACGCGGGGAACTGGCCTTGCAGAGTCAGTCAAATGACTTAGATTGGAATAATATTAATACCGATGTATTAAAAATGCATGACTGTCTCAACATGGCTGGTTCTCGGCACCTGTAAAGAAGGAAGATACAGAAGGACGACAAAGTCGGGATGTGGACGAGGAAGGATGTTCCCACAAATCACATGCCAACCGTAGGGTTTCACGAAGCGTCCTTTTGAAAACCCATTACGGAAGGGGTTTGAGGCAGCATCGACAGGGGCATAAAGGTAACTCTAGTTAAGCAAGGGAGAAAACATGAGCGCCAAGGAAACAAGCGTACACACACACACACACACACACACACACACACACACACGTGCGCGCGCGCGCGACTCTTAAAGATTAAGGCGGTAGGCAAAATTTCACCCTGGACTTCTTGGAGGCCAGGCCAAAGCGGGAAACAGTCAGGACTAAAGGGCTGCTTATTGGAAAGGGAGGAAGCAGCCTGGTTCTTTAGAAGCGGGAGAATCTTCTCCGCATATCCACGTCCAAAGACATACCACATACAGAGCTTTACTGCGGGGACCCCGAGCAATAGGGACGCGCAGAATCTTCCACACTGCACGCGTGCATCTCACATGGTGTCTAACCCCGCCCCTGAGCTGCGGTGACGGGGACATCAGTATGTACGTAGATACAGAGAAAAGATCTGGAAGGGCACATGTGCACACACTCCCCACCCAGTGCCCACAGCGATTGCCCCCGGGGGTGAGGAGGGAGCCAGGGTGGGGACGGGAGAGACTGGGTCCACGGGGACTTACTAAAAGCTAGACGTGGAGTCAGAGCTCCAGCCAGGGCAGGGGATTCTGCCCGTGGCCAGACCTTCTCTGGATCTAGCTTGACCCCAAGGGAGATGCCAGGCAGAGTGGCTAACCGCTGGTGCGCACGAGCGGCGTGACCTCAGGGAAGGCTGAGCCTCACTGTCTTCATCTGCAAGATGGGTCCTAATGCCCACCGTGCGGATTTGCTCCAAGGGCTGCGTGAGATGATGCAGCCTTTTAGTTTCTTCACCCTTGGAGTCCCCGGAGAAGTGACCACTGCATGGTTCCCCGCCAGGGAGCCCACTCTGGTGATCGTTGGACCAAATCCACCCACAGATGCTGCTTCTTTGGCCGCAGAGGGCTGGAAACGTCTCAGATTTAAGCACCATCAGGCAAGGCCTGAGCCTCCCAGCTCCCCACGCCCCCCATCACGCCCTGAGGTCCTACGTCAGTGCATCTGTCTCCCACCTCCCTGGCCCCTGCGGGCATTTGACGGTGCACCTGCTTCCCTCCTTCTGTCCCCGCTCCGCCAGACGCCTTGGGGAGAGCTGGGGCAGCGGACGGCTAGAGGTCAGGCGGTGCTCCGGGCCGTTCGCGGAACGTACACGAACACCCTCGGAGAGCCGGCCATCTCATTATAAGAGCCGCGGTGCCCACCTCCTGGCCGTGCCGGACCGAAAGCTCTCTCCCCACCACCCCCTCCCCTCTTGCAATGAGAGTTTCTGTCTCACCAGATGTTTCCGTGGCGGTAATTGTGCAGAACTAGTCATTGAAGCTGCCCGTGCTGTCCTCCTCGAATGGCTCTTTCCTGATTAATTCCCGGCACGCGCTTGCTCTGTGCCTCCGCTAAACCGAGAACACATCCACATAAACATGTAAAAGAGTGGTTTGAGAATCGACTTTTCTGACAGTCGGCAAATGGTAGCCTGCCATCCTGCAATTGGATGATTGAAGCCGGGTTCCTGTGGTGTAGCATGGGCTTGAGGGCCCCTCGTTCTAAATTGCTGTGGAACCTCTGCAGCAGTAGCTTGGTGAACTAGCAACTTAGTTAGAGCTTACTCGCCCCGCTTCCGGAAGGCAAAGGGCGGGGAACGAGCGTAGATGGACACCCCTGGGGTCTCAGATCCCGTACCTGAAAAGCAGATCAGAAGCCAAAGCGAGGTGGAAAATGATCCAGCGGTGAAACAACAGGCCGCCGTTTTTCTCCGATCAGATTTGTTCTCAGAACGTCGTCAGAGAACAGCGCCATCCTGGAGGAAAGTACCTGCGTTTGGGCACTTTTAGTTCCAAAGTCAGTGTTGAGTGCCAGCCGTGCGCCAGGTACCTGCTGGGCCCTGGGATGGGATTGGCGGGGCCTCCGCTGTCTTGGGGCTGGAGTCTGAGCGGGGGAGACCGTAGCTAAGCTAAAGAGCTGATAAACACGACCGTTTCAGAGACAGGAAGGAAATCAAACAGGGCGATGGGAGAGACAGGGGGCCGAGAGAGGGGCAGGAAGATCTCTCTGGGGACAAGGAAGAGCCCGCCTGGCAGGTATCTTGGACGAGACTGCTCCAGCCCAGCCCACAGGTCCCCAGGTGGCCGTGAGCCCTGCGGGATGACGGAGCAGCCATCAGACCTGTGTGTTGGGAGTGGAGGGAGGAGGAAGAGTGTGATAGGAGCCGGGGCAGAGGTCCGCAGGGGCCAGATCACATAGGCCTCGTCGGCCCCTGAGGGGCACTGGAGTTTATTCTCCGTGTAGTGGAAAGTTGCTAGGGGGTTTTAAGCAGGGGGTTGCCGTGACCTGTTAAGTTACTTAAAAACAAAACAAAACAAAAAAAACAAAACCCTGGCTGCTGTGTAGACAATCAAGTGTGTTTGTGTTGCGGGGGGCACGGGCACAGCAGAGAGGAAGCAGAGGCCAGGTAGGAGGCTGTGGTCATTGTCTCGGGGAGGATGGCGGCCACATGGGCTGGGGGGCAGCAGTACATTCAGAGACGAGAGGGCCGAGATTCAGGAGGGGTTTTGGAGGGAGCCCCTGGGGACTTGTGACATAAGAGAATGAGAGGAATCAGGACTCCGAGGTTCAGGCATCGCCTCTGACCGTTTTTAAGATGGGCGAAGACCAGGTTTGGGAAGACGGAACCAAGAATTCTTTGCGGGGCAGGGGCGTCTGGCAGGCTCCGTTGGTTGAGCATCCGACTCCTGATTTCAGCTCAGGTCGTGATCCCGGGGTTGTGGGATCGAGCCCTGCGTCGGGCTCCATGCTGAGCGTGGAACCCTCGTGAGATTCTCTGTCTCTCTCCCTCTGCTCCTCCCCCCACCCCCTACCTGTGCACTCGCTCTCCAAAAGAAAAGAAAGGACTCTGTTTGGGGCATGTTAAGGTTGGGACACCTGTTGGATATCCCAGAAGAGAGGTCACGCGGTCACTTGGCTTGCTGGAGAGTTCGGGGTTGGAGATTAAAATAATTAGGAGTCAAAAAATAAAAATAATGTAAATGAAATAATCGGAGTCATCAACGTGATGATGGTGTTTAGGGCCATGGGCTTGGATGAGACCACCTAGTGAAAGGGTGCAGAGGAATCCAGAGGCCTAGGATTGAGCCCTGGGGCAGCCGAAGAGGAGGATCAACAAGGAGCCTGGGGCTGCAGCGGTGAGAGCTGGAAGCAGGAGAGAGACCAGGGGAGCGCAGGGCCCAGGAGGCTGGTAAGGAAATCTACCGAAGGGGAGTAAGCCGTCGCCCCAACTGAGGACCGTACATCTCCCAGGGGATCCGGCAGCCTGCTGGACCCTTCAATTTACTGTCCGAACTGGGACACTTCAGAGGGTGGAAAGTGGACTTTATGAGTGATGGCACCGGGACAACAGGAGGAAATCCCAATTGTCCCAGACTAACAAGGAGGCTTCACCCCTCCCCAGCGATTGGTGCCCTTGCCAAGCAGGGGACCACGTAGAGGTGGAGGCAAAGGCCAAGAGGGAAGGCGGGGAGGCGCAGCCGTGACAGTGACCCTCAGAACTGAACAAATTGTGGGGCATCCCTGCAGCGGACCAGTCCTCAGCAATTAAAAGGAATAAAACTACTAATTCACACAACACAGGGAACCTCAGCTATGCTGTGTCAGAGAAGTCAGCCCAAATAGTGCAGGACTCCTTTTATACGAAAATTCTAGAAAAATGCAAAGTGATCTGCAGTGACAGAAAGCCGACGGGTGGCTGCCTGGGGGTGAGGGGGAGCGGGGAGGGTAGGATTCCAAAGGGGTACAAGGAAATTTGGAGGTGATTGATGTGTTCCTTAGCTTGACTGCGGAGCTGATACGCAGCGCATACAGGTGTTAGAGCTTACCAAGCTGTATGCTTTAAACACGCATGGTTTACTGTATGAAGTATGTATTCTCTCATAAAGCTGTTTTTAAATTTTCTTCTTAAAATTTATTTTGAGAGAGAGAGAGAGAGAGAGCAGAGGAGGGGCAGAGAGGAGAATCCCACGCAGGCTTCGCGCTGTCAGCGCAGGGCTTGGTGCTGGGCTCAAACTCGTGAACCGCGAGATCGTGAGCTGAGCTGAAACAGAGTCAGACGCTTCACGGACTCAGCCAGCGAGGCACCCCGTAAAGCTGTTTGTAAAGAAAGAGTTTTGCTGTAAAGAGGAATGGACAGTCAGGGCGGTAGCAGGAGGAGGTGTGATTATGTTTTAAGCATGAACAAAGGAACATTAAATACCTGCATGAGGCAGGGCATGAGTGTCGTGGGGAGGAGACGGGAAGGCTAAGCCAGGGATCCTTCCGTGAAGGTTACTGTACGTATGTCATGCCGAGGAGTTCGGAATTCATCCCATCGGCCTGAGCTTCTCCACCTTCCAAGGAATCGTCCGGAGAACGTGTTACCAGCACAGCACCACACCACATCCCCTTGCCCCCCCCCCCCCCCCCCCCCGCCTTCCGATAGCAGCTGAGGTGGGACTGTCCCCGGGCATGCTGACAAGGCACAGCCTCCAGTGCTCCCAGATCTCTCGGCCTTTCTGCTCAGGGTCTGATCCCAAAGCCCCAGTGGCCTCAGTTTGTGTGGTGGGGAGTCAGTGCCCCCAGGGGCAGCCTTCAACAGCGGGGAAGGGGGTCAGTGGACAGACACCCCAGCCTCCCGCCTTGGGAGGGATACTTCTGAGTTGTGTTCTGTGGGTTCCTCTGAGGGCCCCAGTAGAGTGGAACACCGTGTGCACAACAGCCGGGACCAGCTCAGAAAAACACTGGGGGGGGGGGGGGGGTTCTCCTGCCCTATCTTACTCTCCCAACTCCCTCTTGGGAACAGCTTTCACATAAGCAACCTGTACTCAACCCTTGTCTCAGGCTCTGCTTTCAGGGCACCTGAAATGATATCTGTGGAACCAGGGCTCTGCATTTCCTGTGCACATCAGGCTTTCCTGACACAGAGGTCCCAGGAACCATATATTAAAGAACAGGCAGTGAAAAACAAGAACAATTTTGGAAAGGGGAGTGACTGGGCCAGACCTGCTCTTGTAGAGAACGAACTCTGGCAATGTGAAGTTGAGGTTGAAGGCAGCAAGAGACAGGAAGCAGGGAGACCAATTAGCAGGCTATTACCAATGTCCCAGCAGGGAGCAGTGGTGAGAAGGCAGCAATTGGGGCCGTCTCTTTGTGAAAGTCCTTTGATTTATAAAGTATGTAACAGTTCACACAGAAATGACACCAGCCTTATTTAACATCCCCGGTGCTATGGTTTTTTTTAAAGCTCGCGTTTCCAGCATTCCACATTTTTCTTTTTGATCTTCCGCTTCCAAAATGTGATACATCAGCCTGGTGCCACACAGCTTCATTTTGTTGAATTTTGTGTTTTCAGGATCTTGACATTGGTGCCAAGCACATGAAGCTTTATGTCAATAAAAAGCTCATCTTTGATGGCACGTTAGACAAAGGAGGTGGAGAGGGCCCAGCTGACCTGAGCGTCCTGGTTGGCCAGAAAAACAAGAAGGAGGAAAGAATGGAGAGGACCGTGGGTGCCCCCTCGGGAGAAGGCGGAGATGCCTGCAAGATGGCTGGCACAGATGGGGCCCACTCACAGCCAGCTGGAGCAGCGGTAGATGTGAAGGTTTCTTCCCAAGGAAAGTTATTTGGCGAAAAGATGAATCCTCCCGATTGCACGAAAGACAATTCGTCCAAGTTAAACGAAGACACGAGCTTATTAGCAGCCCCAGCCCCGATGCCGGCCTCGATGGGTGGCGTGCCCCGTCCTCCTCCCCTCCGCCCAGCTGCGGAATGCCCTGCCCTGGACCCAGAGCCCTCTCTGATCCAACAGCTGGAAAACCTCACGGGCAGAAAAGTCTCCGAGCCACCAGCAAAAACTCCCTCCTGGTTGCAACCTTCTGCCGCGGGGAAGGGCAGGAAGCAGGGAGGCAGGAAGCCAAAACCCCTGTGGCTGAGTCCCGAGAAGCCACTGGACCGGGAAGGCGGGCTTCCGTCTGATGACGTCATTGGCGCCAGGGGTGAGGGTCCTAGAGAGGCTGAGATCGGGGATAAAGGCCCCAGGCGTGAGCAAGGGCGAGCAAGCAGCTGGAATGTCATCGCTGGGGACAGAGCCCAGAAGGTGACCCCCAACGTCTGTGACGACTTTGACATCTTTAACCAGCCCTCCAACAGAGAGCGCCCTGCTAGTGGGAGGAGGGGCCCGAGGAAGGACGCCCTCAGCAGCGGTCACAGTGATGGCCAGCCAACCAGCAGAGGTAAGCTCGAGAAGCGGTCTGACCCGGGTGCCATTGTCCCCATGATACCATTTTGCTCCATGGACCCCAGATAAGGGCCTCCTCATCTGCAAAGCCAGGGGGTTCGGAGGGACAGAGAGAGAGAGAGAGAGAGAGAGAGAGAGAGAGAGACAGAATCGGAAGCAGGCTCCAGGCTCCAAGCTGTCCGCACAGAGCCCGACCCGGGGCTCAAACTCACGGACCCGCGAGATCATGACCTGAGCGGAAGTCGGACGCTCAACCGACTGAGCCACCCAGGCGCCCCTCCCTTCTCCTTTTGTGAAGAGAAATCAGAGACGTACAATATTATTTTTCAACATTGGCAACTGATGGATATTATTTTTAAACCACTAGGTGGGTCAAAAAAAAAAAATCTCCTGGGAGGACTCACCTGTTTTGTCAACTTTGCAGTAGATTATACGTGAGCAGTCTGAAGGGAGGGTGCCGAAGACTGGGTTTCTGACTATTTGCACTCAGATCTGGCTACCGGGAAGGCGGGCAGCATAGCAGCTACGAGTCGAACCATTTGAATCCAGCCGCTGCGACTTTGAGCTCTGGTACCTCTGGGCTGGGACTTACAGAGCCTGGCATGTCCACTTTCTGAGCCTCAGTGTCCTCATCTGTAAAATGGCACCAGTAACACCCATCCCCGTGGGAGAATAAAATGAGGTCATATGTGTGCAGCGTCGGGCACAAAAAAGCACCCGGAAGGTGTGAGCTGTTGCTCTACATCACCGTCACCACCCCCCACCCCACCCCCCCGCCCCGCCCCGCCCCGCCCCCGGGATTCTGCCTCCTGGTGTATCTGTGTGCAAAGCCAGGGAATCTATTTCCTAGCGAATCAGGTCGGCATGTCTGTTATTACTGTCCAGAAGACAGACCCCGGGGCCCCTGGGTGGCTCTGTCAGTTCAGCTTTGGACTCTTGCTTTCAGCTCAGGTCACCATCTCATGGTTCGTGGGATTGAGTCTCTGGGATTCTCTCTCTTCCTCTCTCTCTGCCCCTCCTCCACTCGCTCTCTCAAATACACTTAAAAAAAAAACACCACCACCACCACCCCAAAGGTCTGCATTCAGCCCACGTCCACACTCAGACATGCAGAGAATCGGTGGCCTCTTTCAGACCCCCGATGTCACCTGGGCCACCCAGGCAGGTCCCTCGGACTCAAGGTGCCTTTCCATGTGGGCGAAGGGCTCCCTTCTTCCAGAGCTCCTCCCCCCACCCCCCACCCCCACCTGGAGTTAACCCTGAGACTGGGTGTCAGGGAGGAGAGCAGAGCAGACGTGGGGGTGCTCTTTGAGGGTAGGGGCCGTGTCTCATCTGTGTCAGGGGCCCCGCGGGCCTGACACATGGTGGGCCCTCGGCAGTGGGGGAGGGGAACTGCCGTGGCTGGATGCCTGACGTGTGTGTGTGCGCGCGTGCGTGCGTGCGTGCGTGCGTGTGTGTGTGTGTCAAGCTGGGCTCTCGTCCAGGCACGTTACTCAAATTTCCTCCTCACGCCAGCCCCATTTTACAGCTAAAGAAAATGTGAGGTTTAGGTAACCCTCCTCAGGTCACGCAGCCAGGGAGGGTTGGAGCGGGATTTGAACCCAGGCCAGCCTGCTCCAGCATCCGTGCCTCAAACTGCCACCCCTTTGGTGCCCCACCTCCGCAGCGCCCCCCGGCCGGGGAGAGCCGGGCACTGCGGAGCCTTCCTGGTGAGACAGACCCCGCACAACCTCTGGGAGCTCCGAGGTGACGGGTGTTACTCCGACTTGTCCACGTTCAGAAGATTCTTCTCTCATGTTAATCTCTTTCCAGGCATTTCACTGCTCGGCTCAATGACACATTAAGAACCGGGCCCTTGAGATTTAATGCTTGTTAAGCCAGTCATGCTAAAAAGGAAAGTTGCTTCGAAATTTTAAATTACCCATTACGTAGAGCCAAATCCCACCGCCGTGCCCTTCAGGAAAGGCGCAAGGCAGAGCCCTCCAACGACGCTTGTAGAATGGGTGACCGCCTGAGTTCTTCCCGGGGACTGGAGTCATGGTGTCACCGAAAGGCAGAGCTTGGAAATCCTTTTGTCTGACAGGGCCTCTCAGTACAATGGCATCCACATCTTGGAAGGGTCCGCATCAGGGGTCCATTGGCTATGGGGGAACGAAATCACATCTGCCCGGTGGGAGCACTGACCCTCCGGAAAGCCGGCGTGCGCCCAGGAGACGTGGCCGCGACTCCCCGGGGCTGCCGGGCCCTGCCTCTGCCACGTTCCCTCACTCTTCCTCGTGAGGTCAGCTGCCCCTGCTCTTTCCTGGGGGTGGGCAACGGCCTCCCCGCCGGGGAGCAACGGTTTCTGGCTGTGGCTCCCAAAGTCTCACGGGAGCCGCTGATTGGTCGCCTTGGGTCAGGTGACCACTCTTGGCCCAATCGGCTGTGGCTGGAGGCTGTTCACCTTGAACACGTAGGGCTCTGTCGTGTCTACGTTCGTTTTCATTTCCTGTTTTAGTAACAATCAGCCCATACCCCACGGGGGTGCAGTTGATTTTCCTAAGCTCGGGTTTAGAACTCCGTGCTCCATGTTTACGTCCCTCCGCCAAGAGGTAGTTTTAAACCTCAAATCCGCCGTCTCATACGGGTACCCACCCCCCCCCCCCCCCCCCCCAAAGACTGTGTCGACTGCACGTGAAAGCAGCAGCAGCAGCTTTGTGGTGTTCGTTCGGGGCTGTGGGCGGGGAGGTTGACAACGACAAAGCGCGGATCACGGCAGCTCCCCAACTCCCGGGGAGCAGTGACCGCGTGTTCTCCAGACAGAGGGAAACGTGAGCCAGCCTGCTGTCACATCCGAGAGGTCCAGGTGAAGGCCCGCACGTCTCTGCGTTCGAAACCCAGAGCGTACATCTCGAGGAGAGTAAGTCGGGAACGCAGAGGCAGAGTGAGGGCAGAGTCCTGCCTTTCTTGGCCACCCAGGCCGAGTCCCTGACACATGACGTCCGTTCTCTCTCCTCCGCGCACTTGCAGACCAACCCCCAGGCCATTCATTTCAGTCAGTGGAAATCAAATCACAATAAACTGATGTCACGACGATCCATATGGGAAGTTCCTTCTGCCAGATGTTAAGCCTCGCGCCTGGAGGAAAAGAAGGAAGAAACTCCTAGGGTCTTTTTGATGGCAGATGAGGAGGGGAGAGGACAGGTGCAGGAGAGCTGACAGGTGGAAGCCGGGGGCGGAGTGGGGGGGGGGGGTCCCTCGGCTCCGGGCCTGAACCCAGGGGTTGCATGACGGCGACACCAGCCAGCCGTCCCTGTGCTGGCAAACATGAACTGAGCACTTACGTGCGCCAAGGTCTATGGGACACACCCGGGGAACGGGGCAAAGGAGGAGGTGGGGACAAGATGGGCAGGCACGTGGGGCTCCGGGAGAAGAGCATTCCTGGGAGAGGACACTAAAAGGATACGCAGGAAGAGACTTGGGGTGTCCATGGAACAGAAAGGCCGGCACGGTGGAGCTGATCGTCAGGGAGGAAGGTGTGAGGCGTGGCGGCATGGCGAGGAGTCAGATGCTTCCCAGCACGGTAGAGACAGTGGCAGTTGGAGGGTTTGGTGATAAATTCCCTTTGAGGCACACGGAGTTTGGAGTGACAGAATGGACATGTTTCGGCCTTCCGAGGGGTCTTTGGAACTGGACGGTGGTGGCCGGGGGAGACAAGCCAGAACTTGATGCAGAAAATCGAGCAGTGCCTGCCTGGCAGCCAGGAGCTGGCTGGGTGAGGCCAGAGAGGAGGACCGGAGGGGGCCGAGGCCTGGGGCAGGGCAAGGGCGTGGGGAGGCTGACAGCAGCAGAAACAGCAGCGGAGAGCCCGGAAGTGCCAACGCTCCTGAGCGGGCGAGGAGGGACCGCCAAGTGGAGGGGCTGTGTCTGGGATGTGGGGCACGGGGACTGAGGAGAGATCGCGTGCACGGAGTCATCGTGTACGTGCAGAAAGTCAGCGCAGGGGAGGGTCGTGGGAATTATAGGACTCCTATGGAGGCAAGGGACAGAAAGCCGCCAGGGGTTTGGCTTCAGGCATGGCTGGATCCAGGGGCTCAGATGATGTCATTGGGGCTCTCCATCTCCTGGCTCACGTCCCCGGTGTTGGCTTCGTTGTCAGGCAGCCCCCCCTCCCCCACAGCGCAGCAAGCTGGCCAGCGGCACTGCACGCTCATGTCCGATATCCTGCAGCAGACGGGAGCCACTTTAAATTTTTTTTTAATGTTTATTTTATTTTTGACATTGAGACAGAGCATGGGCGGGGGAGGGGCAGAGAGAGAGGGAGACACGGAATCCGAAGCCGGCTCCAGGCTCCGAGCTGTCAGCACAGAGCCCGACGCGGGGCTCAAACCCACGAACTGTGAGATCATGACCTGAGCCGAAGTTGGACGCTCAACCGACTGAGCCACCCAGGTGCCCCAGAGGAGAGCCACTTCAAAGTGAGCCCCCCTCTCTCCATAGTTCCCTTCCCAGCCTAGAAGGGCACCGTTGGGATTTGCCTCATCTGGATGGTCTGAAGGCGGGGTGATCCCCAAAGGAAAACCAGGAGAAGGGCAAGCAGGGTTTGGGTGAGCCCAACAGCAACTCCACAAAGAGGCCCCGGCTTGCAGGGCTTGAGGGAGAAAGACCACGGTGGCCGCAGCAAAGGGAAGGAGAAAATAGGGGGGACGGTTGGAGGAAGTCATGAGATCAGGTCTGGCTTCCTTTTTCTTTCTTTCAGGTGGGAGAGATTTACGCGCATCTGCAGGCGGAGAGAGGGCAAGGTGCCAGTGGGGAAGAGATGATTGAGTGTTCTGGAGAGAGGGGATAATCGATGGAGCCGGGCCCCCTAGGAGACAGGCAGAAAATGGAGTGCAGGGCACCGTCCGATATGAAAGGAGAAAAAACAGAACGTCAGTGTCAGCTGCTGTTTTTCCAGAATGACACCCTTACACGGCAGTTAGCCGTGGCGTGGCCGCGAGGGCGGGGCCGCTGCTTGGTGCGCACGCTGGGCCCTTTCTGTTCCGCGAGGAGGAGAGCGCAGCCTTCGGAGCGCGCCTCTGAGGGCCCGACTGTGTTCTCCGTGTGCTGGGGACGCGGGCTTCCGATCTGGAAGCCAACCTAGCCACGCACAGAAGTAAATCCCTTGCTTGTAACATACCTGCGTTGTTGGCAGTTTCTATAGCACCTTCTCCCGGTTATAAAAATAACACATCCAGGGAACTCGGAAGATCAGGTGACAAAGAAGCTAAAAGCCCTTCCTACTCCCGTCCCAGAAAGGATCGTGGTAACACGTTGGCGCGCACCGCCCGTGCTAGGATCTGCTGCATCTGACAGTCGCGGGTCTGGCTTTTTCCCGCTCGGCGTTCTTTCACGAGCGTTCCACCTGCCGTTAGGCAGTCTTTGAAGACGCTGTCCAAGTCACGTGACGTGACAGGCTCAGAGCAGACCCCCTGGCTGCTGACTCAGGCGCGACTGGCGGTGGCGTGACCCCCGCCCGTCCTGTGAGTGTCTGACACGCCGGATGATTTCCAGCAAAGGTTGTCACACAACAGAGTGTCTTCCCTCGATTTGCATGGCAGTTGCCTTAGGAAATTCAAAGCGTCTTATCGGGAGGCCTGGGTGGCTCAGTTGGTGAAGCATCCGACTCTTGGTTTCGGCTCAGGTCATGATCTTGTGGTTTGTGAGTTCGAGCCCTGCGTTGGGCTCTGTGCTGACGGGGCAGAGCCTGCTTGGGCTTGTCTCTCTCTCCTTGTCTCTCTGCCTCTCCCCTGCTTGTGCGCGTGCTCTCTCTCTCTCTCTCTCTCTCTGTCTCTCTGAAAATAAATAAACTTAAGAAAAAAAAATTCAAGGTATATTGAAAAATACTTTGCTTTTTGTAAAACAGTCAGATCCTAGACTTGAGTAACCATCGTCAATTTTTTACCAACCTGAATGTGGCATGTGACAGGAGGCCCCGACTGTCCTGCACAGGGCAGGATACTAACATCCCGGTCCCACCCATCAAAGGCCAGCAGGGCCTCTAGGCATTGAGACCCCAAGAGCCACCCCACTGATCTCTAGAATGCCGCCCCCCCCCCCCGAGGGCGACCCCACCTGGCCGAGAGCCCCTGGGTGAGACAGCCTGTAAAGGTCCCTGCTTGCACACAGGGCACTAATGGGGCTTCACCCTCCTGTGTTCTTCCAGAAGACGCCCGGTCCACCGAGACGCCGCCACGACCCCGGTGGTGCAGTGAGCAGGAACACACGCTGCATGAGTCCTGGGACTCCCTCAGTGCCTTTGACCGCTCCCACCGGGGACGCATCTCCAACATGGAGCCGCAGGGGGACATCCTGGACGAGTTCCTGCAGCAGCAGAAGGCCAGCCGGCACGGCGAGCAGCCGCCCCCGTGGAAGGAGGAGAAGCTGGGGCCAAGGAGAGGCCGGGAAGACAGTCCCGTAGAGACGGACGACGCGAGTGACTTTGAAATCCCCGTCTTGCCTTACGGACAGCGCCTGGTCATCGACATCAAGTCGACGTGGGGGGACAGGCACTATGTCGGCCTTAACGGAATAGAAATATTCAGTTCCAAGGGGGAGCCGGTGCAGATCGCGAACATTCAAGCCGAGCCCCCCGACATCAATATTTTACCGGCCTACGGGAAAGACCCCCGCGTGGTCACCAACCTCGTCGACGGGGTGAACAGGACCCAGGACGACATGCACGTCTGGCTGGCCCCTTTCACACTGGGCAAGCCCCACACCATCTCCGTAGACTTCGTGCACCCTTGCCAGGTCGCCCTGATCCGGATCTGGAACTACAATAAATCTCGGATACACTCCTTCCGTGGCGTGAAGGACATCACCATGCTGTTAGACTCGCAGTGCATCTTCAAAGGAGAAATCGCCAAGGCCTCGGGGACCCTGACAGGAGGTACGGTATGTCTGTAAGAATGTTCTGGAAGCCTCTACCTGCCACCCGCTGAGGCTCTGAGGAAACACTAAAGACCCTGGCTCGCCAGTGACAGATGGGTCTCTCCTCTTCCTAGGCCCGGCCCACTCCTCCCCTTTTGCAGCATGGGGGTGTGCGGGCGTGCACGAGAGAGCTGACCTCATTTAAACGCCTCCCCTGGGCGCTGGCCCCCCTCAGCTTCCCTAGAGCCTCAGTCGGAGAAGGGGGAATTCTTCCGAAGCGACTTATTGAGGGGGTGCTCCCAGGAGAGCCTGTGGTCCAGGGAGAGAGACAGGATAGGAATGAGGGGAAGCCAGGCAAGGATACGATTTGGGAGAAGCCCAGCCTCAGCCCGGTCCCAGAGAGAGCTCTGGAGCTTAAACTGCAAAGTCTGTCCTTCCTGAAAGCAAAGCAGAAGAGCTCTGGAACCCTGCAGGCTCCCCGGTTTGGGGGTGTCACTCCCACGCCCTTCCAGGCAAGCCTCCAGCCCCCCAAAAAAGGATCGCCAGGGATCTGGGTGGGGGTCCCAACAGCATCCTGCCAGGATGCCTCGCCCACACCTAAAAACATTACCTACTTCGGGACCGATCACCATGACCCTCCTTAGATTAGATGCCTTCATTGATCTAGGCCACGGGAATCCCATTTGCGGTGGGTGAATAATAAATAATGAGGTTTGCTTACACAAATCGGGGACGGTGGGTGGTTTGGGATTTTCTAGCACAAGGGTTGATGGGTTTGGGTTCCCGGTCTACAAACTATTTGGATTTGGGGTGAGTCGACTCTTCTGTCTTCCTTGTGACCCATCCAGCCCCAGAGCACTTTGGAGACACCATCTTATTCACGACCGACGATGACATTCTCGAGGCCATATTCTGTTCTGATGAGACATTTGACGTGGACGTGGAGGGTCCCTGCAGCCTGCAGAGTGGGGAGACGCTGAGGAGGCCGAGCACCGCCGACAGCGAGGGGGAGGAGAGGCCCTACACCCAGGCCGGCTCATGGGCCGAGGACCGGGTAGGACTGGCGGGGGGGAGGGGGGGTGCGGGTAGGGGCAGGGGGCACCCCCAGAGGGATTTCTTCTCCCAACTCCGGGTATAACAGGAAGAATGAAGATAGATAGCCTTTAAGCTGCTGGTGCTACTGTTTTGACATTTCCCATTTTTCTACTTCATTTTTTGGCCCTGTGTGTCATATTTCATTTTCTAATTATTTTTTATTTTTTTATTTTTTTTTAAACCAGAGTGAAGAAAGTATTCAAATTTTAATCAAAGCTAGGAGAAAGCGGTCCTGCGTCGTCTCTGTAATTTAGAGGTTGGCAGTCTCAGGGGAATTTTTGCTTTGGGTTGTGTTTTGATCACTCACTGTTGTTTTTGACGGAAAGGACTAGAAACGCTCTTAATGGGCAGACTTAGGATTAAAATAATGATAATCCCAGCGATTGTTTCCCACACACGTATAGTGATCTTGTGGAGCGCTGTGTATACTATGCTTAACCAGGTAGAGACCATTAAAACCCCCATGTAAGAAACCAAGGCTCAGACAGGTTAAGTGAGTTGCCCAAGGGCACACAGCAGGAGAGTACCCAGGCTTGAACTTGAATGTATGACTCCAAAGTCTGTGTTGGTTTTTTTTAAGGTTGTTTTTTTTTTTTAATGTTTATTTATGTTTGAGAGAGACAGTGACAGAGACACAGACAGAGAGAATGCAGGGGAGGGGCAGAGAGAGAGGGAGACACAGAATCGGAAGCAGGCTCCAGGCTCTGAGCTGTCAGCACAGAGCCGGACGCAGGGCTCGACCTCACAGCCCGCAAGATCCTGACCTGAGCCGACACTTAACCGACTGAGCCACCCAGACGTAACTCCAGAGTATGTGTTTTAAACTCATAAACCAATTTTTTCAGAAATGAAAGACGACCTTCAGGGAAAGGGTCAGTCCAAGTGACGGACCAGCAATCAAGAGAACCAGCGTCCCCAGGGATGTTCTTGAGGCCCTAAGGGGGAAAAGGAGATGGTTACAGAGGGTGGGGGAGAGGAGAGGGGTCCGCTGGAATCCAGAGGACAGAAGGCGGGGCCTGGCAAGGTCAGGAGGAGACAGGAGTTGCTTGTTCATCTTGATAATTGTCCTGATTTTTTTTTTTTCAAGAAAAGCCAGAAACCTGGGTTTTTATGTAAACCGCCCCAATTAAAACCTATTGGCAACTAAGTGGAAATGCTTTCAAACCTTCTATGAGCCGTCCCAGGAGGCTCAGGGAGGGTGGAGAACAGGGCAGCGACCTTCCCTGGTGACCCGAAGCTACTCGGTGTCATAGATGCTCCTGGCGGGCCACCCTCCCCACTCTCCTCCCCACAGCCAGGCGGGAAAGGGCCTGAAGAGGCTCTGTCTAGGGGCTGGGCCGAAAGATCCAGTAGGTTGTTCCTGGGCTCCATGCTGAGCCTGCTTGGGATCCTCTCTCTGCCCCTCCCCCGGCTCGCACACGCGCATGCTCACTCTCTCCAAATAAATAAATACCCATTTTTAAAATGAGATGCCCAGGCCCCGAGGCTGAGAACCACTCTCTGTGGTTGAAATTTTTCACTCTCCTTCTCTTCATCCCTCCCTCCTGATCCTCCTCTCCCCCTCCCCCCTCCAGCACCCTAGGTAAACCTTTATTGGGTCCTTCCCTATTCCAGAAAATCTGATCACTTTAGCTGGTGGCGTCAGACTCCTCCCCAACCGGAAAGAGCTGCTCGTGAGGACTCAGACACATGACGGCTGCCCATGTTACCAGCCACAGAGCTTCCACAATGGTAGAAAATGCAAGAAAAGACACAGATCCCCGTGGACAGCAGTATCTGGGAAAATGGCTAGCCAGCTGTGCGGGTATCACAAAATCACCTTCTTCCTCTCTGCTTCTCCCCCAACCCGTGTGTAGGTCCCGGAGCTGGAGCCACCACTCAGTCCGCCTGTCCCTGAAGTAACCACCCCAGAGCCAGGCATCTACCATGGGATCTGTGAGTATCGTCTCTTGGGACGATGTCCGGTGGAAGGAGGACTGTCAGGGGTTCGGGACAGTCATGGCCACTTGGGGCAGGGATCCCCTAGACGGTTGGGCAGGTTGTACACTGCACAGAGAGGCCAAGCCGTGGATGGAGCCACATCATTTCACAGAAGGGGGTACCCGTCTGCAGTTGGCCTTTTCCGGAAGGGCACTTTTGCATCTTGCATGCAGACACCTTATGTGTTAGTTGTGGCCCTGACCCAGGAGGCTGCAGCCGGAGCCCAGAAAGCATAGGCCAAGCAGACATAAGAGCGAGAAGAGACCCAAGGCATCTGTCGTCCGGTGGTTTGGGCTGTCCCTTCAAACTCATGCACAAAGGAAATCTGCGTCCTCCCTGCTCCAGGTGGGGCGGGAGTGGGAGGAATCCTGGCCCAGGGTCCCAGGTCTTCTGAGAAGTCTGGATTTTTATGTGAAGTCTCCAGACTTTTTAAGCGTTGGTGGACTAATTTTATGCTATTTGTAAATACCGCATGAGCCAAACGGAACGCCTGTTGTATATCCAGCCAGCGGGGGTGCCAGTTTGTGGCCTCTGAGCAAACCCCATCGGGGCTTCACTATGTCTGTTCCCTCTTCTTTTCCCACTCACCCTTCTAGCCAGTTCCTCCCTTACTCTGTGTGCGTCCCACCAGCACCTCTGCTGCGTCCTGGGGAATCTTCAGGCCCAAGGTCCTGGCTGAGCAATCTCCCCCCTGTCCCATTCCCTGTCCCCCATGAAGGAGGCCCTGGCGGTCAGTCCTTTGCAGCCACACCAGCTGGACTCCCTCTTGAGGGAGGGCAGTGAGCAGGACAGGCAGAGGGAGGGGCCGGGCCTCATGCTGTGACCTCGGGGCCTCTGCCAACTGCACGGGGAGCTGTGGAGCCGCGAAGTCCCCTTGGACTTGTCCTGCATTGAGTGAGGGGACCGGGCCTCATACACCCGTATCTACGGGCGTCAGGACTCGTGGGGAGCGGTGAGGCCCAGGGCAGCGCGTGTGGGAGGACTCAGCTGTGAGCCGTCAGCTCTGCTCTCCGCTGGAGGAATGAGCCCTGCGCTCCTGGGCTGGGACCCGGCTGTGCCCCCACCGCATCCTCCGCGCCCCCTTCTCAGGGCATTGCTGCCACACCCAGCTCCCCCCGGAAGCCTGCCCACGTGCCGAGCGAGAGCCAGCTCTCCCCACCTCACTGCACAAAGACGAATTCCTCTTAGAAGGGGAAGATGCCTCCCTTTGAATCCCCGCAGATCCTTACATTCCAGAACACTCTCTCAACTGACGGCAGAGAATTTTTTTAGAACCAACCTAGTGCAGGCGAGAGCCTGGTTTGGGGCTTGGTTTTGTCCCCCGTTCGGGCACCATGCTGAGGCTTTCCTGTGTCATCTCACTGAACCCTCAGTTCTCATTCTGTCCGCACAGCCGGATTCAAGTGTGCGAATGACCTCATCTAGCCTAGGTGTCTCCCTCCCGCTCTCTGCCCTGTCTCACTCTCTCTCGTCTTTCTCCCATTCAGACCCTGGCCACCCAAGAGCTTCTGGAAGCTCTGGCTTTACGTTCCTGTTCTGCCCGGCAGACCCAGATAAATGAGAGTTTCTGTTCCCATTGAGTCCAACAGCGTTCCAGAATCATGTCTCCTGGGCCTGGCTTGGGTCACATGCCCATCCATAAACCAATGACCGGGGCTCACCACAGCGGGGAGGGAGTCGGGGTGTGGGATGGAAAACTCCGTGCAGCCTGGGTCAGAGGCGCATCCCTGAAGCCAGAGGTGAAGGGTCAGCCCCCCAGTGTTCCAGGAGAGGTCAGAATGCCAAAGCCAGAAGAGGAAGGAAGGAAGGCTGGCCAGCAGCAGCCACTGCCCCCTTCATCTGATGATTTCCCCGAAGATGCTGTCTGTAAATGTCCTTCCTGCCCAACCAGCTTCTGACCTTTCCTGGAAATGTGATTTCAGTGCCTCTGAGAGTTTTGCCCCAGAGTAGAGCTCTGAGCCCTTCTTGCTATAGGGAAAGTGTGATTTTCCTGCTTCTCTACTTGGTCGGGAGAAGAGCGTCCTGATCGAGCATCCTCTGCCCTCTCGGAGCCCTGCAATTTCTGCGTCTCTCTTCCCCGAACGTTTTTGTTTTCCCTGCTGTCTCTAAAATCCTAAACCCACTTCGCCAGCCTGCGCAAGTGGAGAGAGCTTTGATAACGTGACCCGGGGGGGGGGGGGGGTGCGCTGGGGTTGGTAAATATGGCCAATCCTATTAATGTTTTGAAAGGGGATATATGACTTGCTAATTTGCAGATGACACTAATTTGGGGCGTTTTGCAAATATCAGCAGTGATGAATAGGAAAGTAGCTGAGAGAGTTGAAATGTGGGAGAGAAATAACAAAATTAATTTCCATTTATATAAATACTAATTGATACACCAGAGGAAAATGAATGTGGAGCGTGAATATTAGCTCAAACAGGAGCGCGGGCGCCTTTGGAGCCACCCCAAATTAGATGTCCGAGTGGTACCTCGTGCCAGGCAAGCCAAGGGGCGTCTGGGGAGAGGCTGGGGAGCCCTGTCTTGTTTCCCTGGGGGCAGGTGGCATCTCTGTCTCACGGTGATCCCCTCGTCCAAATCCACCGCGTCCTCCACCTCCGTGCACACTGCGTCTTGGGAGCACAAGTGGGCCTGGGTGGCTCAAGTGTCTGACCCCGGCTTGGGTCATACCCTCGCAGTCCAGGAGTTCAAGCCCCGCGTCAGGCTCTGTGCTGACAGTTCGGAGCCATGAACCTGCCTCAGATTCTGTGTCTCCCTCACTCTCTGCCCCTCCCCCGCTGGCACTCTGTCTCTCTCTGTCTCTCAAGAATAAATACACATTAAAAAAAAAAATTCCGAGTCCATCCCTCCAGTGGCTTCTCATCTCAGGGAGAAGCAAATCCAGACTTCAGGACGTGAGCCAGCCCCTGCCCCACCTTCTGACCTTTTCCTCCACCGCCCCCCTCGATCACTTGGTCCTAACCACAGATCACATTGGCTCCCGTCCCAGAGCCAGTGCCCTTGCTGTCCTCTCAGCTTAGGATATTCTTCCAGAAATGCTGAAGAATGGTGGCCTCCCACTCCTCCCCCGGGCCTCAGCCCCACTGTCACTACCTCAGAGAGGTCATTCCCTCTTATTTCCCTCACGGTACTCATAGCTCTGTGGAAGTATCGTATTTGTCTGTCTGTCACGTGCTTCTTGTCTGTCTTCACCGCGACGGAAGCTTCTAGAGAGATGTGACCCCTGGACCCCCAAGTCCAAGGGCAGGGCTTTGCACATAGCAGATGATCAATAAATATTCATTTACCCTTAACTGTGAATTTGGTGGCAGGCGATGGGTTTACACTGATTCGTTTCCCTGCAGGTATTTAAAAAGTGACACAGAAAACTCTGTTGGCCTTATCTGTTTTCCAGATACTGTTCTAGGCTCTGGGGACACAACAGGGGACACAACCGACAGGGCTCCTCCCCTCAGGGAGCTTCCATCCGAGTGGGGCAGACGAGAAAACACATAAGCAAACAGATGTAGACCACGCGGTCAGGCAGCAAGCGCCGTGGCGGAAAACAAAGCGGAGAGTGACGGGGGCGCCTTTGGAGCTCGTGTGGTCGGGGGAGGCCTCTCTGAGGAGATGACATTTGAGCACAGGCTCGCGATGCAAAGGAGCGCGTCGATTAGCTTTTGCTGCGGAACAAACCAACCGAGACTTCAGTGGCTTTCGCGCGACCCCTGTTTATCCGTGAGGGGCTCATAATTCCGTGGCCTGGCTGGGCAGTCCTCCCGTGGGCTGGCTCGGCCGGCCTCTCCTGGGCCTGCTGGTCAGCCGGCAGATGGGCCGGCGGCCGGATGGTCTAGGGCATCTTCGCTCACACGTCCGGCAGCTGGGAGGCTGTTGGCTGGAGGGGCAGGGAGACTGGGTCGGCCCGGCTCCTGCACGCGGCAGGATGCCCAAGGGATAAGCCCCAGTGCACACGTGTGCTTTATGTGCCCCCGCTGGCCACGGCAGGTCACATGACCCAGACTCGAGCCGTGCAGAGATAGACCCCCGCTTTCGCACGGGAGGAGCAGCCAAGTCTCGTGGCAAAGGGTCTGTGCTCACGGTGCACGCCGTCGGTGCCGTGAGAAGCTAGGACGTGCCCGTTACCATGCAGGTCACCCGGCTTTGCCGTCTGCCGCCAAGATGCCCCGGGGCTGCCTCGGCACCGTGGAGAGCAGACGGGGATCTGAGGCGGAGTTGCAGCGCGTATGTTGGAAACGACAGGCGGGTGGGAGAGGGAGCGGGGCTCCGGGGAGACTGCGTGGCCTGGCCCCACTTCCCAGCGTGTCCTGCGGACTCCCCGGGCTTCCGCCTCCGCACCTGAGCTGAGCTGGACGGGACGTCCAGGCGGCCTTCCCCCAGCACCACAGCGCGGGCGTCCTGTCAAAGCTGCAGAAGAGTGTGAACCCTCTGGACGCGGCCTCCCCAGAAGGGCGCCAAAAGAGGCTCCACATCCTTCCAGGGTAGGGAGTTCACTGGGCTTGGCCCCGCTCTAACGGGAGACCAGTTAGGAGAGAAAAGCTCCAGCCACATACTTGTTGGGGCCTGACCTTGGTCAGGATTCGTTCGATTTGAGCTATTGGGGCAAACGGGTGACTCACCTGGGCCGTATTGCCCCAGGACCCCAGAAGGTCACGTCCAAAGGGTCTCTGATGGAGCCCGGGTGAGGCAGGGGCGAAAGGATGGAGGTGTCATCGTGGGTCGTGGCTCACCCCGAGAGTTAACCCTCCGGCAGGGCAAACGGATGTTTACCAAACGGTCACAAGATCACAGTGGTGGCCAGGGCAGGGAAATGGAAATCCACAGTGACACGGCAGGCTGCGGATGGAGGTTTGACGGGGTCAGGCGGGCTTCTGAAGTGAGTTGGGATCTGAAGGATGCGCACCCGTTGACTAGGCTATGTGAGTTCCAGACAGCAATAGCAGCATGTGCAAAGGCCCCGTGACAGGAGACAGGAATGGAAATGTGAGTGACGGACAGTGTGGGTGGAGCCCAGCTCCCTGTTGTAAGAGGAGGTTAGACAAGTAGGTAGAAGCCAGATGGACGAGGCCTGTTGGCCAAGCATCACTCTGGCTGGAAGCCCCGCTACGGTGTTAGGCAACGTGATGGACGAGTGGAGAAAGGATCCAGGGCTATGTGCGGGTTTACACGACACTGGTCCAGTCATCCTGCAGACGCTTCCAGAACATCAGCGGTATCCCAGGCCTGAGGGCCACTAAGAGGAAAGGTGGAGAGCCCACCCTGAAGGTCCTTTCATCTGAGTCTGGGTTTTCAAGGCGGTAGAACAGAGGCTGAAGGTCGTCCCTTTTCCCATCTCCGTCTGGGAGCCTCCTCCGGAATGTTTGGCGTTCATGGGCCGCCTTTCCTCCTGTTACAGGCCTTCAGCTGAATTTCACTGCCTCCTGGGGGGACCCGCACTACCTCGGGCTCACAGGCCTGGAAGTGGTGGGCAAGGACGGCCAGGCGCTGCCCATCAGCCTGCACCAGATCTCCGCCTCCCCCAGGGACCTGAACGACCTTCCTGAGTATGCCGATGACTCCCGGACCCTGGACAAGTAAGTGTCCGTAAGAAGCCGCCTGCGGCGACTTCCAGAGCAATCCCCTCCGACCACGAGCAGCGGACCACTTTCGGCCCCCGAGAGGCGGGGTCGCTCACGCTCAGACGTGGAGCTGGTGGGGATCTGTTCTGTCTCTCAGACTCCAGATTCAGACATCAAATAGCGTTCCCTCTTCCACCTTCCTGCCACCCCGTGAGGTGTGGGTCTTCCCAGTTTATTTTACTGTATTTTTTGAGGTTTCCTTATTTATTTTGAGAGAGGGGGGGAGCGAGAAAGAGAGAATCCCGAGCAGGTTCCGTATCATCGGCGCAGAGCCCGATGCAGGGCTTGATCTTATGAACCTGAGCCGAAATCAAGAGACGGGGAGTCGGGCGCTTAACTGACTGAGCCACCCAGGCGTCCCCACCCAGACTAGTTTTGAGTGGCACAGTCCTCTGAATGGAGGTCCCCGGGGAAACCGACATCCACGCACTTAATTAACCACTAAGTTCCACTGTCTTCCACTGCCTCCGTGTCCTTATCAGTAGCATGAGGACAATAAATCCCATGGCCGGAGGGCGGGAAGGGGATTGCCACACCCCACCCGTACCCCCTGTCTGGCCCAGAGGACTCCCCCCTGCTTTGTCTTAAGGGACCCCTTAACCGCGGCCCTCACACCTGCTGTCAGCACCTGCTCACGAACCACGCGGCACTCCGCATCTTGGCAGATCAGACTCCCGCATGCTCAGGCTCGGAGCCCGCGAGCCCAGCTCCTGCTGCAAGAGTGATCAGCCCACGGCCGGCCCTGCTTGTCCATCCGCACCCACCCGCCTACCACCCCCGCCTCAGTTGGCGTTACCCCAAACCCCAGGCCCGAGAGCACTTCATCTCTAAATACTTTGGCGTGTAGCTCTAACCAATAAGGACTTTAGGAAGAACATCATCTCACTACCACCATTACACCCCCCAAAATTCAAATTAACACCGATTCCCTAAATGAGTAGGGTATCTAGCAAGTTCCTATTTCCCTTGACAGTCTCTTCACCTTCCTTTCTTAACAGTTTGTTTCTCGAATTGAGGTCCAGGTAAGGGTCCACACATTCTGATGGATTGTTCTGAGATTCCCCATAAGTTCCACCCATTGTGATTGGTTGGTTTGGGATCCAGATAAAGTCCATACATTGTGATTCTTTGTTATGTCACTTTTCTTCTTTTTAAATGTTGATTGATTGATTGATTTTTTGAGAGAGAGAGACAGAGCACGAGTTGGAGAGGGGCAGAGAGAGGGGGAGACACAGAATCTGAAGCAGGTTCCGGGTCTGAGCTGTCAGCACAGAGCCTGACTTGGGCTCAAACTCATGAACCACGAGACCATGACCTGAGCCAAAGTTGGACACAACCAACTGAGCCACCCAGGTGCCCCTGTTGAGTCTCTTAAGCCTCTTATAATCTCTAGGTTCCCTCCCATCTTTTTTCACTTTTTCTTCGAAATTATCTGTTAAAGAAAGGGTTTCCCCCCCCCCCCCCCCCCCCCGTAGTGTCAGGATTTTACTGGTTGTATCTCTGTGGTGCTGTTTAACCTGTTCCTCGGGCCCCTGTATTTCCTGTAAATTGTTCATTAGATCTAGACGCCTCATCCGATTGAAGTTTGACCACCGGGGCAAGACGTGACCATGGGGGTGTCGATGTCACTGTGCATTCCCTTCAGGACATATAGAATGTCTGCTTGTCAGGGTTCTTGTGACATTGGCGGCCAATGCTCAGTGGGCACACCCATTACTATATTAGGGGTTTGGGTGCACGATGGTGGTCCACCGATCCTATCATTCTTTTTCTCATCAATAAAGAGAAATTTTTCTTCAATGATTTGGTTACTCTGAGGTACAAGTCAACTAGGAAAGGCAGTCTGAATGCTTGGTTCTTTCCCTTTATTTTTCAGCTTTCAGAATAAAAAGGTGTTTCTCTCGCATACTAAAACATTTGTGTTTGGGGGCACCTAGGTGGCTCAGTTGGTTAAGCATCCGACTCTTGATCTCAGCTCAGGTCTTGATCTCAGGGTCGTGAGTTCAAGCCCCACATTGAGCTCCATGCTGGGTATGAAGTCTACTTAAAAAAAAAAAAAACAACTTTGTGTCTGACGATCATAAATCATGAACTTACACAGACCGTGTTTGAAGGTTTTCAATTTATTACAGTTTTTATCTTATTGATGCTCTTAGATACTGAGAGCTCCTGGATCCTTTTTTTTTTTTTTTAAGTTTTGTTAACATTTATTTCTTCTTGAGAGACAGAGCACAAGCAGGGAAGGGGCAGAGAGAGGGGGGTACACAGAATCCGAAGCAGGCTCCAGGCTCCCAGCTGTCAGCACAGAGCCCGATGCAGGGCTCGAACTCACAAGCCACGAGATCATGACCTGAGCTGAAGTCGGATGCTCAACCGCCTGAGCCACCCAGGTGCCCCCTGCACCCTTTTTTAAAAATAGGAGTCTGTGACAGCTTTCCTGCTTTCTGATGTGACAAGATATTCCAGGCTCCCTTTGTATATTTCTGATCCCAGACGTGGAATTGACCATTTTCCCCAAGAAGTTCTGGTTCCTGCTATTGGGAAATGGTATTTAGAGACCATAATCTAGCCACGAGAGATGCTCATTGCTACTGGGTTTCTGTGGAACCAGTTTCTGTAGGAACCAGTTTCTAGGTTTTTCTGTGAACAGAGCTGGGAAGTATCATTTAGATATTCTTGAAGGGGTCTGTAGGGGCTTGCCTTCACTGTCAACTGTAAACCCTTCAACAACTCTCTCTACTTTCAGAATTAAGCAGCAGTTTTGCTATGGAGGCAGCCCCACCTCTAGGACCGAGAAGCAATTGCTTTTAGAAGGAAACAGAAGGTTCTCTGGTCAGCCTAATTCCGCAAACACCTCCGTTTGAAATTGCTGAATTTCCTCAGTTTTAAGATGCCAGCGGTTGTAAGACATGCCATCCATCAATTTAATAACCACCTTTTAGACAAAAAAAGAAACATTACCTCCTTGGATGAACACTTAGATTGTAAGATTTATTCCAAATCCAGAACTTTAAAATGTAAAAGGAAAACATAAAGTTTTATTTTAAAATCTAGGAGTGTCTCCCAGGGCAGCAGCCTCGAAGTCACCAGGAATATAAGAGGGAGAGGAGAGAGGGTTCCCCGAGAAGCTGAGAGTTGGGCCCCCGTTCCTGGGGCCGGGCCACTCAGCGGCAATGCCAGGCACAGGCCGGAGCCACAGGATGACGGCCTGGGGTCTGGGCTGCGGTGTGCTGGGCTGTCCAGGGCAGTCAGTGGCAGGATGGTCTCTGGGACAAACACAGGCAAAGTTGAGGACGATGAGGCAGGATGTTCTGAGCAGGAAAACGAGAAACCGGCCGGGATGGGAGTACAATCCGGGCAAGGTAACCAGTTGATTCAGAATAGTGGCCAAGAAGCCCATAAAGGCTCCAGGGGCTCCCTCCTAAGGCCACAGGTCGGCCCCTTCTTGTGCTTTTCCCTCACCGAGAGCTGCCAAGTTCACCCTGGTGCCTTAGTATGTCTCTCCCCAGCCCAAGAAAGAACGAATCAAATTATTTCAAAATGTGCCATAGAGCCACCACAGCATTTCGCAAAAAGTTTGGAAAACAGGCAAAGGCATCCACCTCCCATCCCCCTGACACAAATGTGTGCTTCACTGCTGCATAATCTCTCCTGGTCCCCGTCCCCATTGTCCAGCATTAATATCAGTGCCCACGGCCGCCTCTTCCGCGTCACTGCATCATCCTCACAATTATCGTTTTAACAAGTGTACAGATTTACTTGACCCTTTGTGTTTTGAGACCTCTTAGGGTTTTTGTGGTCGTTTTTTTTTTTGTTGTTTTTTTTTTGTGGTGGTGTGGGTTTTTTTGTGGTTTGTAAATAAACAACACTACGATGAATATCTTCGTGCAGATAGCCCTTCAGGCAGGTTGAGAGGAGAACAGTTCCAGAAATGGAATCCCTGAGTTAAAGGGTCCAGAGAGATGATACATTCTCCGCTTTTATTTTAAACCTTGGTGGCAGGGCTCCTGAGCGGCTCAGTCAGTGAAGCGTCCGACTTTGACTCAGGTCCTGATCTCGTGGTTTGTGGGTTCAAGCCCCGCGTCGGGCTCTGTGCGGACAGCTCAGAGCCCGGGGCCTGCTTTGGATACTGTGTCTCCTGCTCTCTCTCTCTCTCTCCCCCTCCTCCCCCACCTGACTCTCAAAAATAAATAAATGTTAAAAAAGATTAAAAAGACAAAAACCTTGATGACTGGTTCGCCCCACCTTTAACAGCACCGACTGTTATCACTGTGCACAGCCAGACTGGTGCAGTGGGTACAGGAGGTTGGGGGGGGGGGGGACATGAAGACCCCCCCCCTCTGATTTCTCCCAGAAGACACAGCCAAGCCCCACCTCACCGCTCTCCCCACTATTCGCAGGTTAATCGATGGAGCCAACATCACGATGGAGGATGAGCATATGTGGCTGATCCCTTTCTCACCGGGCCTGGACCACGTGGTCACGATCCGCTTCGACAGAGCCGAAAGCATCGCAGGCCTGCGCTTCTGGAACTACAATAAATCTCCCGAGGACACCTATCGCGGGGTAAGCTGGGGAATAGCAGCCGCACTCAGTCCACTGTCAGGGAAACGGCGCCTTGATGAATGGCTGGTGTGGCTGCCAGAGAGGAGCATAAATCTTCCAGAACTTTCCAAATGGAGCTGGGGGCGGGGGGGGGGGGTGCGGTGGTTACAGCCAGGGAGAGAACACACTGCCATTGGCTTCTTCTGCAAAGCGCAAATATGGGCTAAAGAGGCCAGGGCAGACTCGGGACACTTTGTTTCTTCTGGGGGCTCGGGGGTTCCCAGCAGGCCCAGGCCCCAACCGTAATGGTAGACTGAGGCCTGCCGGTTCATTGAGGGTTGGGGGCCGGGCCCTGAGCTGAGGGTTTTGTACCCGTTCATTTCATGGGGCCCTCGCCCCAGCCTCTGGGAGGCCGGTGTCAGTACCCCCCATCTTCCAGGGTATTAGACTGAGGTTCAGGACGGTGCATTCACTCATCCAGGGTCACACAGCTGGAGCCCCCAGTCCACGTCTGCTGGGCCTGGGGCTCACAATCCGGTTCCACACCGGGTTCTCCTGCTGGGTGTGAAAAAACAGGGGCCTCTGCTGCAGTGTGGGCTTTTCTGTCCTCCTGTGACTATGGACTGTGACACGTTTGTCCCCTCCCACTGCAACACAGAGCTGATGGTGAGAAGGCCACCGAAAATACAGCAACGCAGTCAGGGCCCGAAAGTCACAAGCCCCCGTTCTGAAACCCAGCTCTGACCCTAACCAGCTGTGTGATCTTTGCAAGTGGCCTGCTTTCCCTGGGCCTCTGTTTCCCCATCTATAAAGTGAGGAGGCGGATGCTACCTGCCTTGGGAGAGTACCCATCATCCTCTGCCACACGAAGGTTGACCACGCCAGGCCTCGGCCTCGGGTCCCGTGAGCCCCACGTGTGGCACCCCACCATGCACCTGCCACGGAGTTACTTCCGCGGGCCCCTGGGGCAGAACCGTGGGGGGTCGCCACGGTGGAGTCAGCAGCCCTCAGGCGCTCGCTTTCTGGAGCAGCGCGCGGTTCACAAATCCTCCCAGGCCACGCTGGCGGCTCCCTGAGCACGCTCTCAGCTTCAGCGGGTGTAAAAAGTCAGATATATAGGCGTTAAAAAAACATTCTTCTGGCTCAACTCGTGCCTCTGGGCCTTTACGTTCCCTCGAGTGAATCAGTCTGTCCTGTCGAGCCTCCATGACCCGGATTTGCCACCTGGAAATGCTGGGCCCAGAGCCCCTGCTTCCCAGGCCTGGCCGTGGCCACCAGCCGCATTGCCGGTGACAAGTGGCCACCATGGACTGGAGAGAGGGGCACAACCTGAAAGGGTGGATCCCAGAGGGCAGTGTGATGGCAACCATGCCCTCCCCAGGAAAATGCTTCGGCCGCCGGTGTCCCCCAAGGTCCTCTGGGCTCTCCGGTTACGGGCCCCTGGCACGTGGTTAGA
Organism: Prionailurus viverrinus; assembly: GCF_022837055.1. Classification (NCBI taxonomy): domain Eukaryota; kingdom Metazoa; phylum Chordata; class Mammalia; order Carnivora; family Felidae; genus Prionailurus; species Prionailurus viverrinus. The sequence goes on along the minus strand of NC_062576.1, from coordinate 19,945,944 downwards.
ACCAGGCCTTGCACGCTGGGGATGGGGCTTAAGGTCCCTGCAGTGTGTCCTCAGGCGAATTGCTTAGCCTCTCTGAACTCCTTGAATTTCCTTGGCTGTAAGACGGAGGTGATAGAAGTCCCATCCAAGGGAATAAACAGAGGCCTGGGGAAGTCAGGGACACCTCCTAGTGGAGGTGGTGGCCCTGGAGGAGGGACAGGGCCTTCCTGGGCCTCTGCTCTGCTCTGTCGCCAGCCTCCTGCCAGCTCCTGGCCCAGCTGAAGAAGGAACCCCTCTTTGGAGGCGAGCCGGCAGAACCCCGGGAGTCATGCCGGTCATTCCGGTCTAGGTCCACGTCCCTGGACCAGTCGTGTGACCCGCGGGTTACAGTACGTCCGGGTCCAGGGTCTGAATCAGCCGGGAGCAAGGCGAAGTGGGGAGTTGCAGTCACAGTCTAGGGTCCCCATATCCAGCCATACCTGAAGCCATTTACCCTACACTCTTCCTGCTTACGTGCCCTGTGACCGGCTGCCACGAGGGGGCTCCCTAAATGCCGAAGGGATGAAGGGCCCCCGGGGCACATGAGTTATCCCTGAGACCCAGGGCAGGGCCCCTTTCTTTCCGCACAGCCCCTCTGCGTCCCCTGGAGGTGAGAACCTCCCCGTTTGGTCTGCAGTTGGGCCCACGTTCCTCACCAGGACGACGCAAGCGGGCCTGATTCCAAAATGTGTGGTCGACTACCCCTCTCTGCTCACCCAGCACCCCCCTGCCCAAGGGGAGCAGACCCGAGCCACCAGACCCTGCCCTTCAGGCTTGGAGATTCACTGGTAGATCCTGGCCACCTGGCTGGTGAAATCCGTCCTAGAACGGGGGACACGTTGGCCCAAATGCACCCCATTCAGCAAGCTGGTAAGCGCCCACTTATGCACCAGGCCCTGAAGCAGGTATAGGGGCCTCGCCAGGGTCTCTGCCGCGGAGGGAGACCCAGAAGCCGCTCAGGACGCTGAGTACGCGTCCTAAAAGGGAGTACACGTCCTAAAAGGATGAGCTAAGGGGGCGCCTGGGGGGCTCAGTCGGTTAAGCGTCCGACTTCAGCTCAGGCCATGATCTCTTGGTTCGTGAGCTCAAGCCCCACATCAGGCTTGCTGCTGTCAGCACAGAGCCTGCTTCAGATCCTCTGTCCCTACCCCCACCCCTGCCCCTTCCCTGCTCACACTCTCTCTCTCTCACAATAATAAATAAACATCACATTAAAAAAAAAAAAAAAGAACGAGCTAAGGGCCATGAGAAGGAAGATCAGGAAGGGGCTCGCTGTGTCCTGGGGACAGCGTAGGAGAAGTGGTGGTCTGTGAGGCGGGGCTTGAAGAAGGATCAGGGTAGGCCAACACCTACCGAGTACATCGCTTTTTCCCGGCACTGCATTGTGGGTATTTTACGCAAGTTCACTCATTATCGAGCCCACTTAACAGAGGAGGCAGTTGAGGCATAGGGAGGTTAAGTCACTCGCAGAGGTGCTAACGGCCGATGTCGGGGCACCCGAGTGCCCTTGACCACCGTGCTGCTCTGCAGCGGGTGAGGTGGGTGGGGACCCGGGCCGGGTCAGGCGCCACCCCAACTCGTGGGCCACCCTCGTCCCCTGCCGTCTGCCCAGTGCCCAGCACAGCACCTGGCACGGAGTGCGGGTGGCACCAGAAAGTGGCCTGGCCCGGTGCTTCTGGCCTCAGAGAGGGGCCAGGCCGGGCTGTTTGTCCGGCGTGGGGGCTCCGTGAAGGCCGTCCGTCACACACACGGCACACGAGCACGCGGCTTTCTTTTGTTTGCTAGGCCAAAATCGTCCACATCTCCCTGGACGGCCTGGGCATCTCCCCTCCAGAGGGCTTCCTCATCCGGAAGGGGCCGGGCAACTGCCACTTTGATTTCGCTCAAGAAATTCTCTTTGTGGACCACCTCCAGGCTCGACAGCTGCCCCAGCCGGCCCAGAGGTGAGTGGGGGAAGGCCCGGGAGTGTCCCCTCCCTGTCCTCAGGGCTGCCGGCTCCCCGCATCGCTCTGAAGTTTATACCTAAAGGTTTTGAAACGATGATCAAACGCGTTGCTTTTCAACTGGGCGGTTTTCTAAAGCTCAGCCGAGCCTCTCCGGAAGCCTGTGGGATGTACCCACCTTGTCTGGGGATGTTTGGGTTTCTCACAGTCTGGAGTGCTGGAGATTTGAAATGCTTCGTTGCACTTCCTGCTGGGAAAAGAGGTTCCAGCCTGCCTCCGTTCCAGAAATGCCCGCCGGCCAATTTGGGGAAGGGCCTTCTCTCTCTCGCTTGTTTCTCAGTTAAGCCCGTAACAATTTGTAAATGCCACGTTCAGTTAACTCATTCAAACCCCCGATGTCCAAATGCCAGAGGCCAAGCTCACAAAACAAAACGAGTTTCCCTCCGCTGTGGCTGGGATCACTTGTTGGGCCGGTCATTGGGAACAGCCACTTAATTATAACCTTGCCCTTGAAATTGAAGAAAACCAGCAAGGCTGGAGGGTACTGGCTGTGGACCGGGAGAAACGCCCCAGCCCCTTCCAAGTGCCGGCTCTGTTCTGATGCTTTGTATTCATCCTTCCACCCACCCTTTGAGGTGGGGATTATCATGCCCAGTTTACAGATGTGGGAACTGAGGCCCCTGCTATCGAAGCCACTTGCTCAGGATCACAAAGCCAAAGCCTTCAGGGTACGCCCCACCTTCCGCAGGCCTCCTCTCCCTGCCTGCCTCCCATCCCGCCCCACAACCCGGCCGCCTTGTTGCTCTCCCGCCGCAGGACCTTTGCTCTGGCTGCCCCTCTGCTTGCAGGGTTCAGTTCTGACTCTGTGCGGCTGCCTCCTTCTTGGCTCAGGCGTCGGGTCCCTGACCAACCCCTCGGGTAGCCGGTCCCAGCCGGGCACTCCACCCCACCCTGGGTCTGGCCCAGCTGTCAGCACAGTGTGGACTCGCCTTGTTCGTGAACAGGCAGTGAGGCGGGGCTTGAAGGAGGATCAGGGCGGGCCGACACCTACTGAGTACATCCCTGAGCTGGGTGGCTAAGTGTGGACTCCGGAACCGGCCAACCTCAGGTCACATCCCACTTCGGCCGCCTGCCAGCTGTGTGGCCCTGAGCGAGTGACTTCACTTCTCCGTGTGCCAGTTTCCTCACCCGCACCCCAGGGCTCTAAGAGTACCCACCTCCTGGGGCTGTCCTGGGGAAGGAAGTGTCCATGCAGTCGCCTGGGAGGTGACTGAGTCTCCCGGAGTAGGACAGGACTCCACGTGGGCACACACTACATCGGGGAACCCTCTCCGGCCACAGCGTCTTCAAAGTCTGTCACCTGGGGAGTAAGCGGCCAGCGATCAGGGTAGTTGCAATCTCCTGCTTCCTGGTGCTGTTTTGTGGGTTTTTTTCAGGCTCAACACGCAAAGCCAGGAGCGGGCAAGCATGGACTACGAGGCACCCCTGATGCCCTGCGGCTGTATCCTCCCGCCACCTGTCTGCGTGTCCCAAGCCCTCAGGGGCCCTGTCCGGAACCCCAGGAGAGGGCACGGCCCCTCTGGCAACGTTGGGGTTCCCGGCAGGCCGCAGCCCAGGAGCTGGAGCCCCATGCAGGGAAACCCGGGGGACCGTGGGAGGGTTGGCGGGTCCGCGGGCTCACTGGGTGCTGCTGGGGCGGGGGCAGCCACCCGAGTTCCAGATGCCGCGCCCTGGCCGGCTGATGTTTCAGGAAGCAGCACCCAGGACTCCAGCGGGGAGGGGCCAGAGAAGCTGGAACTTTCCGCAGGGCCTGAACTGGAGGCTGTCCTCGGACCCAGGCAGGGAGGAGGTAAAGATAGTAGGAAGGATAGCTCAAAGTCGCCGGACCCTTTCCTCGGCCTGGCCCTGTTCACACTGGGCTGCCTGTGTTAACTCAGGCCTCACCCCAGCCCCGGGCGGTGGAACTGCTAACACCCCCCATTTCACAGATGAGAACACTGAGGCCCAGAGAGGCTAAGTAGCTTGCCCAAGGCCACAGAGCTGGGAAGGAGTAAGACAGGTTAGTGAACGTGAGCAGCCTGGCAGAGAGCCAGTCCGTTCTTCCGGAAGGTCTGCCTGTGGCTATGATATTGCCCGGAAGCCGCCACTCTGATTTCCTGCCCCGTCCGCCCCTGGAATGCTGGGAGCAGGCTGGGGACAGGGCTGAGGACAGGCTTGGTGTCCCCATTGTGCGACTCAGTCAGCAACGGCGGGTCGGTCACCCTGCCACGGCCCATCCCTCCTGGTGCTCATGTGTCCCCCCCACCCCCACCCCCACCCCCTGCACACTTGAAGTGGATGGAGGAGAGAACAGGTGCTTCGTTCTTTGTTATTTTACAACCAGGGAAGTTGAGGCACGAGACAGTTTGACTCCCGGTCACTTTGTTCGGCACGACCACACGATGAGTTTCTGGTGCAAATGGTCCTCCGTCCTGCCAGCTCCCTCCCTCCCGTCCTCCTGTCTCCTGGGACGTGGAGGGAAGTTTTTAATTCTTGAAACACATGCATACGCGGCTTCCATTAAAGAAAATTTAATGCCACACATATTTGGATAGGTTTCAGTCTCCGTGCGAGAAAAAAATGATTTTCCCCCCCCCTTCACCTGCATAAACTATCCCAATATGATCTTTGCCATTGTCTTGCTTTGTTCTCAGAAAATTAAGCCTATTTTTCCTTAATAATGTGCCACAGTCATTTTTCAGTTCCAGCTCCTGACCAGCTGGGGTGACCCCTATTACATCGGTCTTACGGGCCTGGAGCTGTATGATGAGCGGGGAGAAAAAATCCCTCTGTCGGAAAACAGTATCCTTTCTAGGCAGAAGGGGGACCCCACCCTGACCAAAGGGAACGTGGGAGGGTCGGGGGCAGGAGAGGAGACGTCCCTGCAAGAACCAGACCCCGGGACTGAAAATGCCAGGGGACTCTGCTGACGGTCAGAGGCTGACTCTTGGGAGTCCCAAGGTAACAGGAGTCCCACAAAACAGAGAGTCCTGTGGCCCCGGGGATTTGGGCGACGGTACCAACTGCACCCCCTCCTGGAGATCCGCAGGTACTTTGGAGTTCTAAAGGCTCTGGCAAGGCCTGCAGGGAGCAGCCTGTGGCCCTGTGTTCAGCCCAGTGAATTCACTGACCATGGTCCTCTTTGTTCAGGGAACGCCCGCACCCGAACCTGCAAACTATTAGCCCACCGAGTTTTTAAATATTTTAGATTCGTTGCTAGTGTTCTGGAAAGGTCAGGGCGTTTCACAGGAACACCTCACTCTTCAGCAGCTCTTGAAAAAATTAGCAATGTTTGAGGCCACAGTCAGGCACCACAATGATGGCTGGACCTCGGTCTCCCCTTTCCCCCAAGCATGTCCTTATCGTTTCCTGCCAGGTCCCCCAGACGAATTGCTAATGTTTACTGAGGGCTCACTCGGTGAGGGCTTGTCCCGTGGTCCCTGATTTGCCTCACAACGGTCTCGTGAAGTGAGTGCTATTAGCCCCATTTTACCAACGAAGACCTGAGACACAGAGAGGTTAAGTAACTTGCCCAAGGTCACACAGCATAGGAGTGAGGACCTGGGAGTCCGGCTCCAGAAACCATGCTCTGACCACTGAGCTGTCATGTGTCTTTGACATCACCTGCCTGACCCCTCTGGGCCTTTGCCCTGGGATCCCTGGCCCACCACAGGGACCGGCCAGAGCAGCTCCAACCCCGAAGCCTGCCTTGCACCTATGTGGGATTCCCTGGGTTCCAGTTGGATCCTTTTCTGATCCAGCTTTCCTGCCCTTCCCGCGGTGACACCATCCTCCCCACCTGACAAATGATTGTTGGTGGTTTTGATTGTTGTTAGCGAGTCCTTGGATATGTAAGGCTGTGTTGATTTTACCGGGCGTGCTCACATCCAGTGTCCTCTGAGAGCCTCACATCAATTCTGGGATGTGGAGGTTTTTAATTTTTTTTTTAACGTTTACTTATTTTTGAGAGAGAGAGAGAGCGAGAGAGTGCGAGCGGGGCAGGGTCAGAGAGAGAGGGAGACAGAATCCAAAGCAGGCTCCAGGCTCTGAGCCGTCGGCACAGAGCCCGACGCGGGGCTCGAACCCACGAACCGTGAGATCATGACCTGAGCCCAAGTCGGCCGCTTAACCGACTGACCACCCAGGCGCCCCGGACGTGGAGGTTTTTATACCCATTTTACAGATGAGGAAACAGGCCCCAAGGTGCTCTGTGACTTTCCCAAGACCCCAGGTCAGAATGCAGAGCCAGCACCGGACCTGGTTTGTCCAGATCCGCACTAATGTCCGGTATTTGAGTGGCCATAGCTGGGCCCGGCTCCCCCCCACCGCCGGTGCGTCCAGTCTCAGGCTGGTCCTCACATGCCGAGGCCGTGTCCCCTTGGAAAGGAACACCTTAGCAGTTTGTCCTCCACTCTCCAAAGCGTCAGCCACAAATTCTATTCCTGCCGCCAGCAGTCCGGTGAGACTGCTCTTTCCCTGCCATCTGCCTGCGCGGCTCTTCCCCTTTCCTTGAAACTGGTGTCACCTCCTCCCCACACACCCACCCCCCCTTGGCCTCTGTGCTCATTTTCCCTGGCATGTCTAATTTGGCCGTCGCTCTTCCGGCTGCCCAGAGCAGCGGACGGCCATTCTGCCCGCCAGCCCCAGCGTCCCCTGGGCCACGCCATCAGCGTGACGAGGCCAGCGGCCGCCAGGGTGGCACGCAGCTTCCAGCACACTGCTTTGGGTTATGGCAGCTTAGAGGCTCCCCAGATATCGCCGCCTTCCCCGACAGCGTGAACTCCCTGGAGGGCGTGTGCGGGGACGTCCGGACGCCCGACAAGCTCATCGACCAAGTGAACGACACCTGCGATGGCAGGCACATGTGGCTGGCTCCCATCCTGCCGGGCCTGGTGGGTTTGCGGGGACTCCTCCCCTCCCCCCCCCCCCCCCTGGGGTGGGCAGGGCGACTTTGTGTCCTTGGTCTCCGTGACGCGTCTTTGTTCCAGGCGAGTGAATCTCCAACGAACCAAAATGCCCGAGGGCCGTCAGGGAGGCTCACGTCTAGCTGACTAACACTCTGGCGGGCACTCTTCGGGGCACGTTCTTTCTCGGTGTGCTTGGGGTGGTTGCGACAAGAGGCCGCCCACATGGGACTCTGGAGGGCCCGTGCAGCAGCCCCCTCTGTCCTCCCAGCCCCATCCTCTGGCCTCATTCCCTGTGTCTGCTCCGCCTTGAGAGCACCGGGCACCGGACCCCGACCTCTGGCCCCAGATCTACCTGTCAGCTCTTCAGCGGACTCAGTTTTGCAGACCTCAGACCCTCCCACTGGTCCTGCTGGTCACCGGGGGACCTGGGGGTGGCCTTCACCCACCCGGCTAGAGAGAGAGGAGACAGGCCGGCCGGGCAGGTCGTTGTAGCCCCCCTCATGCCTGAGTATGCGAGTGCCGCAGGCCCTGGGGCACGCCTGTGACGGCGGAAGTGTCCCCTCCCCCTCCACGTGACTGGGCAGGAGGACTGGGAGGTACATTTGGCCCTCAGAGCACAGAGACAGCGTCAGCAGCTCTGTTGGGGAGCTCTTCCAACAGTGTCCCCCGTGAGCCCCGAGCATCCGTCCCCCCTGAGCGGAGGCCAACCCCACCGCTGCAGAGGAGAAACACGTAGGTCTCTCAGCCCTGAGCCCCGGGCCCCGCCCGCCCACGGCCATCTGGTGTTTGGCCAGCACGTGTTTTCCCGTCGTCTTTCACTTGGCTTTTGGTGTGAAGTCGTCTGTCCAGCTGTCACTCTCCCAGCTGGACTCGAACGTTTGTTTGTTGTTGTTGTTGTTGTTGTTGTTGTTGAGAGAGTACAAGCTGGGGGGGGGGGGCTGAGAGAGAGGGGGACAGAGGATCTGAAGCGAGCTCGGTGCTGAGGGCAGAGACCGACTCGGGGCTTGAACTCACGAACCCTGAGATCATGCCCTGGGTCGAAGCCGGACACTCAACCGACTGAACCACCCAGGTGCCCTTGGACTCAAATATTCGTGTCTGCTTGAGCCCCTTGGGCAACTGAGTTTGAGGACCTTTATTATTTCCATGGTGCAGTCAGAAGGCTGCCCCTGCCCCAGCAGTACCCTGACCCGCCCCCCTGCACTCCCGACATCCTCTGAGACATCCTGAGGATGGCCGGAGGCCGAGCCCCAGGGCCTGGGGCAAAACGGAGCCTGCAGCCTGCAGCCTGGGGCCAGCACTGACCGCTTATTGCTTTATTCTGTCGTGCAACGGGCCCCCTGATATTGGAGAGTCTTTGTCCGGGCGGGGGGGGGGGGGGGCGGGCGGGGGGGGGGGAAGCTGAGGGTCTGACCTTAGTAGCTGATTCTGCCACTGATCCCGACACCCCTCCACCACCCCTGCGCCAGGCAGAGATTCAAAGACACATGCTGGAAATCATCCCACACTGCTCTCAGGGCCTGCGCCGAGCTGCTCATTTGTGGTTGGGGGAAAGGACAGATCGGGGTCAAGGCCGTGCTGATCGCCCGGAGACAGTGCTCCTTGACCTGGGGCCCGCCCCTTTGGCCCGCAAAGCGTCTGGCCTGACCTGGGGGAGAGGGAAGGGCGCACCCAATTCTCCGCGGGTATTTAGACGAGGGCCACGCCAGGCCCGAGAAAACAGGCCCTCCCGGAGCCAGCTCAGCGGTTTGTTGCAAACGCAGCCACACGTGACCGGACTCAAGATGGGCTTCCAGGAGACAGAAGGCAGCGGGAGCCCCACGCACCGCGGCCCCCAGCAGCCCAGGCGCTGCCTCCCGCGCCCGCCCGGCTCACCCCTGCCCGCGTCTGGCGCCCCCCGCCCCGCCCCGCGCCTCTGTTTCCAAACATGCCCGTTTTAATGAGTTCTTGCCTCTGACAGGTGAACCGGGTCTATGTGATTTTCGATCTGCCTACCACCGTGTCAATGATCAAACTGTGGAATTATGCAAAAACGCCCCATCGAGGGGTGAAGGAGTTTGGCGTAAGTACTTATTAGCTGGGTTTTTTGAGATAATTATGCTGGTTGGTAATTAGGCTGCCGGCAATTACCATTCGTCGCCGCCGTTTGATTTACTCCTCTCCGTCGCTACCTTAGACACCGCTGCCTGGTCCTCAGATGCAGGGAAATTCGCCGTCCCATCGTGAATTCAAAACCCGCCTCGAGTGATTTGAATCATCACCCTGAAAAAAAAAAAAAAACCGAAAGTGGCTTTTCTTTCATCTTGTCTTTTCCAGTCGTAGTGGTTTAGGGAGTTCTTCGCGCCGGGAGGCAGCTCTGGGGCCGGGAGAGCCGGGGCCTCGGGGGCCAGAGGCGCAGAGTTGCCTCCCGGCTCGGCCACGTGGGCTAAAGGTATTGGAAGCCTCCCCGTCCCCGTCTGGCCGAGGGTTGCAAAGATCTGACACCATAACGCGGGCCGGGCTAGCGGGCGAGGCTCGGAGCAGTGACCTGCTTTGCCCGAGGCCGCCGGGGGGGGTCCCTACCCCCCCCCCCCGCCCCGGCCACACGGTGCAGCGCCTCCTCTGTCTGTCCAGCTCCTGGTGGACGACTTGCTTGTGTACAACGGGATCCTGGCCATGGTGGGCCACCTGGTGGGGGGCATCCTGCCCACGTGCGAGCCCACGCTGCCCCACCACACCATCCTCTTCACCGAGGACGCAGACGTGTGCCGCCAGGAGAAACGCGCCGCCATCAGGTGCGCCCCAGGCCCGCCCCACGGCCTCCCCCGCCGGCCCTAACGGGGACGGACGGCAGGGGTCCAACCTTCCTTCCTCTCCCTCCCCCCAGCAATCAGGTGGAGGATCAGGACGTCCAGATGATGAACGAAAACCAAATCATTACCAACTCGAAAAGGAAGCAGAGCGCGGTTGACCCAGGTCAGTGTCGCCTCTCGGCCCAGAGCGTAGCCCTCGGGAGTTAAGGCTGAACGGTCGGGAGCCAGCAGCCCCTGCCCGCCCCTCGGACCCCTCCGCTCCGCCCAGGAGCCCGCCTGGCAGCTGAGCTGGGGCTGTGGGGGCAGAACCCCAGGGGCAGCGTGCTTCCCACGTCCCACAGGCGCCTGTGACCCGGTGTGGCTTCCTGGGAGGCAGGCCCTTGGGGCGCAGAGGGAAAAGGCCCCGAAGGGCAGACGTGCTGTATGGAGGCGGCTGGGAAACCAGTGGGGGATGCCGGGGGCGAGGGCTTCCCAGAGGAGGTGCTGTTTGAGCTGCACCCTAAGAGATACGGGGAGCTGGCCAGGCAGAGGGGACAGCGTGGCAAAGGTCCGGAGGCGAGGCAGCAGAGTCGCTGCAGGGGAGGGGACGGGTCGGCGTGCGGGCGCTGGGCTCCGGGGCTGCAGGCGGTGGCCTGGGCCGGCCACCAGGACGGTCCGGACTTCACCCCCAGGGCGTGGGGCCACCCTCGGTGACTGAGGCTGGGTAACGTCCACCCCTCTGTACTCTCCCCGACAGCACTGCGCCCCAAAACCTGCATAAGCGAGAAGGAGACAGTGCGACGGTGGCGGTGCTGACTGGCGGAGGGAGAGCCGGGCCTCCCGACCGGAGCCGGGCTCTGTCACCGGCCCCGCCCAGCACCCGTGTCGCCCGCCCCCAGACCTCAGCCTCGGCAGCCTGGACTCCGGGGGCTGGAAGAAGGAGTCCCGTCGCGAAAGGGGACTCGCGTGGCACGGCCTTCCTCCGCCTTGCGGCTCGGGGGCTCCCTCCCGGGACACCCAGCTCGGTGCCCTCCCGCAGGACCCAGCAAAGCAGGGCCACACGCACTCACGCCTGTCCCCGCTCAGGCCCAGATGGTGGGGTGGCCGGGGAGGACTTGCTCCCAGCACGGAGTGTGGCTGTCCCGGGCCCGGGGTCAGGCCTCAGACCCCAACAGCAAGGGGAGGGGTGCCAGCAGCTCCCCGCCCCCCATGTCCCTCCCTCATCCGGGGGTCGGTGCAGCTGGGTGAGAGGGTGGGGCAGTTCCCTGGTCCCCCGAAGGTCTAGCCAGGGCCGCTGCATCCCCCTCACCCATCCCAGGCAAGGAGGACGGATCCCCAGGGACGTGTGTGTCTCACTGGGAAGAAGAAGGGGGCCGTGCCCACCCGCCATGCTGCCAGGCCCACGTGGGACCCGCGCGTGGACAGCTTCACGTCCCAGAAGCCTCCGGACGCAGGGCAGGCCGAGGACCAGGGCCACAACCCCACCCTCGGGCCCCAGAGCCCACCTCCCCTTCCCCTTGAACTCTGTCACCACCGGCTTCTCTCACTTGCCTCCCCCAGTCTCGCCCGTGTCGGGCGCCCTTGCCTGCGGGCAGCGGGGTGTCTGGTGCCCCCACCCCTTCCCCCCCTCCCGGCAGCTTCCCCGCGAGTTGGAAATGTGCCTTGCACCCCCAGCCGAGTAGAGCTCAGAACGCATCTATTTCCATCTATGTAACAAGCCCGGATCAGGGACCTAATTGGTTTCCCAGTGGTGGGTAATTTCTCGTTCCAAATATTAATCCGTTGTTTTCCTGGCGCCCAGCCCGGCCCCGCCGCAGCGCTGTACTCGAAGTACGTTCCTATGCAACCGAGAGCCCGGCAGATACTTTATGAGCTTTGCAGCTTCCGCGGAGCAGCTATGCAAATGCGCTTTTCATTTGGAGCAGGGGGCCGATGCGAAGACAAGGAATTGCTTCTCCCGGAGAAGATACATCATTGCTGCTGCTCCCCTGCTCACCTCCCAGATGGGGCGGGTGCCCCCGAGGCCTGTGGGCTCCCAGGAGAGCCGAGGCTTGGGGGGAGTCGGGGGCCGATCAGGCCGGCGCTCAGGGACCAAAACAGGTGCCACGACTTTAAAGGCTGTCACGGCTTCCCGTCCCCACCTGAGGCTGGGGCCCGGGTCAGACTGTCGGGGAGATTGCTCGAGCAGCGCACACGCTCCCAGAATCTCCACTGATGTTTATAATAATTGTATGCACCATGCAATTTAGGAGGGGGGAAAAAAAAAGCTGTACAGGCATTAACTCTAAAATAAATTTCTATTTTTTTCTCTTGCGAAATCAATAAAAGATGTTATTAAGAATCTGGTCTGACGTGCTGGGTTTGGGGTCGGACGGAGGGAGCCTGTGCCGCCTCCAGGAACTGAGGCTGGCTGAATGGCACGGGGCGAGTCCCCTCTCTGAGCCCCGCCCCCCCGTCTCCACCTGCAAATGGGGGCATGATCCTGGGTAGACGATACAAGCCCACACGTATGTAGTGGTTGTTTTGTGTCCGGCGCTCATTTAATCCACACAACAACCCTACGGGGTAGGCACTATGATGATCCTCCTTTTATAGATGAGAGAATTGAGGCACAGAGCGGTTGAGCGGCTTGCCCAAGACACACAGCTTTGGAAGCCATCAGCGCCCAAATCCCGGGACAGCCCCAGGAGAGCTGAGGTGGCCCTGCAGTTTCCCCGAGGCTTATGTGGATCCTTGAAGCCAAGCCCCCCACCCCCCCCAATGCCAGACTCCTGGGCCGCCTCCTGTGGTTTCCGGCTCCCCTGCTTCCCTCAGAGGTGAGCCTTGGTTGGCGGCTCTTGGCATCTGGAGAGAGCCGCCCTCGGGGGGGGGGGGGGAAGAAGGCTCATTTGGGGGCCGGGTGTCTGGGCTACAGCTCAGGTGCCAGGGAGCGCACTGGTGCCGAGCAGGGGGCCCCTCGGAAACCCCACCCCCTCCCCTGACCAGCCCCCCACCCCACCGCTTGCCTCTGAGCTCCTGCCCAGACAGAGGGGCCCTGCCCTGCCCAGCCACCCGGTGTTGGAGAGCCTCCCCCTACTGGAGGGCACGCAAGCCCTTCCGGCACTTCTGTGGGGTGGGAGGCCCGGGGGCCCTGCTCTGACGACATCGGGGAGCAAAGCTGGCCCAGGAGGGTCCCCTTAACAGGGCAGCGCAGGCCCCGACTAGGGGGTGATCGCGTCTCAGCTCCAATGGTCCGGAGATGCCTTCAAGGACTTTACGAGAAGCCAGAAATCCAGGTGTTTTTATTTTTTTTTAATGCGAAAATCCAACTTTTAAACGTCGGCTCAGCTTAACCAAGCACACGCCAAGCGAGCCGAACGGGTTGCAAGCCTTGTGTAGCCCACCCTCCACCCCAGCCCCCTCCCTGCCTCAGCATGAAGGCCAGCGCCCCCTCCCTTCCGGGTCCCCCTGAAAGCCGCAGTCCCCCCTCCAAGACCGTGGCTCCCCGAATGCCCCTCAGCTGGTTCCTCCCCGGGAGGTCCAAGGAGGGAGGGGATCATGCCCTCAGACCCCCCTTGGCACAGAGGCAGGGGTTGGCCCGGTGACCTGTGCGTGCTGGAGGTGACAGTCCCCCCTCCCCCCTCAGCATCCCTGGTGGGAGAACAGAGGCGAATCCTGGTCCCTGTTCAGCCCCGGGCATAAGTTTCCACAAAGCTATCCCTGTGGGCTCGGGGCCACGCCCGCACCTCGTCGTGGGTCACAGCTCTCGGCCGAGGCCGACAGGAGAGTTCCAGAGGAGCAGCAGGGGCTCCGGAGGAACCTCCCCGCAGGCCTCTGTCCCCCTGGACACCTGCCTCCTCTGTCCAGCAGTGGGGAGGACCTGCTTCTGTTTGTTCATTTGTCTCCGGATGGTTCCGGCCCTGGACCCACGACCTCGGAAGGACCCACGTGGTCCCCAGGAGACCACTGGGGCTATTTCCGCAGTCAGGAGGCGGCCGTCCCCCCGCCTGGGAGCGTTTGCCGCGACATCCTGGGTCCCTCTCCAAGCCTCACCTCCCACCCCACCTAGAGTCCCTTTCTGAGGCCCCCGGACCCACTTGGCCTCTGAGCGAAACAGCGGAACACGGTCTGGCGGCTCAGCCCGCCCGGGTCCGGTGGCTGTGCGGGGTCTGGGCCCCATTACTCACGGCCACTGGAGCCCGGGCACAGGCTCTCCGGGACACCACACCCCCACAGCCCCTCCATGTCAGGCCCTGCCTGCTTCCCTCACCGCCGCGGCCCTGCAAGGCGCCAGAGCTTGACGGTGCCGTGGGGCCCGGGGGGGGGGGGGGCAGGGGGGGAGGGGGCCGGGCCGCCTGGCCATCCAGAGGGTTCTCCTGGGGCCACGCAACTCAAGCCTCTGGGGTCCGGTCAGCAACAGGCCCAGGCCGGGGGCCGGAAGAGGCAGACGTGGCCTCCGTCCAACGGGTCACGTGTCCCCGTGTGCCGTGCGGCTCACTGCGGGCGCGTCCCTGGACCTCCGTGTGATGCGAGGCGTTCGTGACACCACCGCCAGGCCCCCAGCCTCCGGGAAACTGCTCCGCTCACAGCCACTGCCGGAGGCCGACCTCTGGCAGTCACCTTTCACGACACCACCACAAAAATACCGACTTCACCCCCGCACCTCCGGCTTCCGTCGGCTTCCCTTCCCAGACAGCAGGGGGCCGGCAGTGCCTGTCTCGGGGAGCTCTGGGCACCTTAGAGCACCTCCCGGAGGGCAGACACACCGGCCGAGTCCCACGACTAAGCCCATTTGCCGGGTGTGCAAACTGAGGCTTTCATAATGAAATCGTGTCTTTGGGGCTCAGGACTTCAAGGCCGCCCAGCACGGGGCCCGGGCTCCTCACCAGAGTCACTCAGCGCCACCTTCCACCTGACCTTCCAGACCTTCGGGACGACCTCCCGGCCTCAGCTGGTTGGTCCACGAGGGGCAATGGCCTTAGAGCAGAGGCGGATGTTTTAGCCCGTCTCCTCCTCCCCTCCTCCCCCGCCTCCTCCCCATCCCCATCCCCCTCCTCCTCCTCCCCCTCCTCCTCCCCCTCCTCCTCCTCCCCCTCCTCCTCCCCATCCTCCCCCTCCCCCTCCCCCTCCTCCCTTCCCCCTCCCCCTTCTCCCCTCCCTCTCCTTCCCCTTCCCCTGTCCCTCCTCCCCTCTCCCTCCTCCCCCTCCCCACCTCCCCTCCCCCTCCTCCCCCTCCTCCTCTGCCAGCTCCTGCCCCTGCTCTGTTCATTCTCTCCACCCCCGGCCTCCTCTCCCCAACCCTCCCTGCCTGCACCCGCCCATGCCACCCACACTCAGCCTGGAGGTTTCCAGGGGGATCAGGAGGGTCCGACGACGGGGGCTTGGGGTGATGGCACTTCTCCCGCACCAGACCCCCTTCCTGACCCGTCCCGGTGGCCGCCCACTCCCCTGCCAGGCCTCTGGCATCAGCCCAGCCACCGGCCTCCCTTAAGGCAGAGGCTCAGACGGTGTCGGTCCACGACGAAATGTGGCCCCAAAAGCAATTACCCGGCTATGGCGGGCGGGGCTGTGTGGGGACAGGGCAGAGGTCCCGCGCCGGGATTTCCTGTCTGTCCATGCAGTAAATCCCCGCACGGCGGAGATTGGTTTTTCCTCATGACTGATGGTCCCCGGCCGGGCTGAGTTTGTCCTCAATCCTGCGGCGAGATCGTCCACCGGTGCGGCGGAGCGATTTGTTCACTGCCCACAGCCCTTGAGCGACGGGTGAGCGGAGCTAAGCTCCAGCCCCGCCCCGCCCCCCAAGCGTGTGCCTCGGGCCGCGTCTCCGGTGGTTTGGGGTCACGGATTTTTCTAATTCAGCCACTCAGAGGACACCTGTTCCTGAGTCCCGCCGCTGCCCCGTGCGGCCTACGGTGTCCCTGCCTGCACGGCGTCAAAGCCCAAACAGGAGCCGCAGAGAAAAACCAGCCCAGCCCAGGCGCCCCTTCCCCGTCCCCAGGCCACACTATGGCTACTTACCTCGTCCCCGGTGCCACCGCAGCCTAAGCCCCCACCGTCTCCCACCAGGCCCTGCTGCAGTCCCCTCTCTGGTCACCCTGCCCCCGCCTTGCACCCCACCTCCCAGGCCTTCCCCACGCGCAACCAGGAGGAACTTGCCCAGATGCAGAGCTGACCGCGTCCTCCTCTGAAAAGCCTCCTGCCAGTGGCTCCCTGTGGCCTTCCAGGTGAAGGGCACGTAACCCACACGCCCCGAAGGCTCTGACCCCCGACGACCAGCTGCTCCGCAGCACACCTCGTGCCCTCAGCCTGAGCTGCAAGCGCTGTGTCCTGTCACAGCGCCGCACCCAGCATTCCTCTCAACCCCAGGGCCTTTGCACAGGCTCTGGCTTCTGCCCAAACTCCCTGGCGGCTTCCTTCCGTCCCTGCTGCAATGGCCCTTCCTGAGAGGCCCACCCTCAGGGCTCCAGCATAAACCAGGCCTCCCCTGGGGGTGCTTCCATAGCATTTCCCCCACTCGGAGGTGATACTTTTGTTGCTAGAATTATTTGAGTGGTCTCTGTCTCCTCACTGCAATAGAAACTCCGCGAGGGTGAACATCAGGTCCTCCTGACTCACCGCGGCAGCTCCAGGGCGCCGTCATGCCTGGCGCATAGAAGCCGCTCAGCCGGTAGTTCCCGGATGAAGGGGGCCCACCGCAGGTCGGGGGTGGTCTCGGGATCCGAACTGACTCTACAGCCTCTGGTACTTTCCTCTGTCGCCACCTCCTCCAAGGGGATGGGCCTCCCCAGCATGACTTGTCCTTGGGCCTGGCACCGGGCGCGTGCGGACACAGGGACGGGGCCAGACGCGTCCAGGCCCAGCGCATGCCTCGGGGCCGGCGGGCACACGCACGTACGGATGGGTGCCGAGCCGACCCCCTTGTACGGGTGCGCGTACAAAGCGCTGACTCAAGCTTGTACGATGCTGGTGTGTGCACGTGAGCCCAGGGGGTGTGGAGCCAGCGACGCGGGGCGCAGGCATCCAGGGCAGACGGCTACGTGCTCATCCGGGCACTTCCTGCCTTCAAACCCCCCGGTCCTCCCTCCCAGCCCCCCCCCCAGGTTCAGGCAGACGGTGGCATTTGCCCCCTGTGTGAACACAACCCTCCCGGGAACTCTGGGTAGGGACCCACTGGGACCACGCATCCGGCCCGCCTGCAAATGCTTCCTTTTATCTCCCCAGCAGCCTTCCTGCTGCAGGCTCCACGGGCCTGAAAGACAGCTCGTTCTCCCCTCCCGCCCAACAGGTGCCCAGACAGAGAGGAGGACTTGAAGCCAGAGTGGCCCCGTGAGCCTCCTGGCCCGTGCAGGGGGTAAGAAAGGCCTTGGCTTGAGCCGTCCGCACACCATAATCACAAACTACTTGCACGATTATTTATTGAATATTTTTCTCCAAGCCAGCTCTGTCTTTTTTACTTAAATGCCTATTTTTGGTTTCATCCTAAGCAACAGCGTCTGTGAGATCGTGACACCGATGTGCCCGTTACACGTTTTTTTCCTAATACACATGTACATGAACACAACTATTAAAATAGGTTGAAATTTTGCCTACGTGTCAATTCAGATCATCTCCTGGACGTCTGTGGTCCAGCCGCCAAGGACAGAAGGACCACGGGTGAGAAGGAAGGACCCCAAGATGCCGGGTGCCCTGGGGGCCCAGCCCCACGTCTACAAGTGGTGTCTCCTTGCCCAGAGGCCAAAGCCCCAACTCCTTGCCCTGACGTTCAAGACCTTTGTAAGGGGACCCCAATGTCCCACCCAGAGCCATTTCCCTGAGAGCCCCACACAGTAGGTCTGCAATATTTGCCAAATGAATGGAAAATGGATTAATGAATGGCCCGCGTGATTAGTCAACGCATGCATAATGAATGAGCACACACCTCCGCGCGGGTGTCTGCTGGGATCTGAGACTCAACTGAACCCGCGCCTGACCCAAGCCCCAAATCTGAGAGTCTTTGCCAACTTTCCCTTCCTCCCACAGCAGTCTGTTGATTTCTGCCCCCTGACTAGCTCCTGAATCCGCCCTCATGGTCCCATCCCTTGGGGCCACCGTGCAAGCCAGACCACCCTCTTCCCTCCCCTCGGACATCGTAGGACAAGGGGGGGGGGGGTGCGGTGCTCAGGAAGCACCAAGCTTCCTAAGGAGGCTCCGTGTCCTTCTGCCTGGCTCCCCCGTCCTCCTCACACCCCGTGGCTCTCCCTTCTCTCCACACCTGCCGTCTAGACTGTTGTAAAGTTCCTAGAACATTCCAGCTTTCTTCCTCTCCATGGAATGGATGTCTTGCCTACCTGACATCTAGACAACCTTCTTTTTCCCAAAGGAGCCCTCCTGACCACCATCTCCTCCTCCCTCCCCCAGCAGGTGCTGCCTTTGGCAACCCCCCCCTCCCCAGCCCCTAACTTTCCC
The DNA here is from genome assembly GCF_022837055.1 of Prionailurus viverrinus. Classification (NCBI taxonomy): domain Eukaryota; kingdom Metazoa; phylum Chordata; class Mammalia; order Carnivora; family Felidae; genus Prionailurus; species Prionailurus viverrinus. The sequence goes on along the minus strand of NC_062576.1, from coordinate 19,927,842 downwards.
TCATCGAGAAAAGAGCAAACACTAACAAAGCACTCACTATATGCCTGGCTCTGTTCTAAGTGCTTCACGTGCATTAGCTCACTTAACCCTCATGACAGCTGTAAGAGGTAGGTATGATGATTATCCCCATGTGCCCATGGGGAGGAGGCACAGAGAGGTTAGGTCACTTGCTTAAGGTCTCACGTGGAGGAGCTGGACTCTAAACCCAGGCTGCCTCGGGGCGCCGGGGGGCTCAGTCAGTTAAGCGTCCGACTTCCGCCTAGATCACGATCTCGCCGTGATGAGTTCGAGCCCCGCATCAGGCCCTGTGCTGACAGCTCAGAGCCCGGAGCCTGTTTCAGATTCTGTCTCCCTCTCTCTCTGCCCCTTCCCCACTCTCACTCTGTCTCTCTCTCAAAAATAAATAAACATTAAAAAAAAATTGTTGGGGCGCCTGGGTGGCTCAGTAGGTTAAGCAGCTGACTTCGGCTCGGGTCGTGATCTCGCGGTCCGTGAGTTCGAGCCCCGCGTCGGGCCCTGTGCTGACAGCTCAGAGCCTGGAGCTTGTTTCAGATTCTCTGTCTCCCTCTCTCTGACCCTCCCCTGTTCATGGTCTGTCTCTCCCTGTCTCAAAAATAAATAAAATGTTAAAAAAAATTAAAAATAAATAAATAAATAAAATTGTTTTTAACCCAGGCTGCCTGGCCCTGGAGTCGGGCACCACAACACCACCGTACAATAACCATCTGTCTGGTTATCTGTCATGCCCACCCGTGAGGACAGACACCCTGTCTGGATGGCTCAATATCCTATCTCAAGTGCCTCCTGCAGTCCTTGACACATCGTAGGGGCACAATGAGCTATATCATTGGATAGATGGATACACGGCTGATTAAATAATGAGGGTGGGTCCTACCTGAAAGGAAGATGGATGAATGTCTGATACAGGAAGGATGACAACTGGTAGATGGATGATGGATGCATGGCTGGAAGGATGGATGGATGGATGGAAGGAAGGATGGATGATGGATGGATGGATGGATGGATGGAAGGATGGATGGATGGAAGGAAGAATGGATGATGGAAGGAAGGAAGGAAGGAAGGAAGGAAGGAAGGATGGAAGGATGGATGGAAGGATGGATGGATGGATGGAAGGAAGGATGGATGGATGGAAGGAAGGATGGATGGATGGATGGATGGATGGAAGGAAGGAAGGATGGATGGAAGGATGGATGGATGATGGATGGATGGATGGATGGAAGGAAGGATGGATGGATGGATGGAAGGAAGGAAGGAAGGATGGAAGGATGGATGGATGATGGATGGATGGATGGAAGGATGGATGGAAGGAAGGATGGATGGATGGATGGATGGATGGAAGGAAGGAAGGATGGAAGGATGGATGGATGATGGATGGATGGATGGATGGAAGGAAGGAAGGATGGAAGGAAGGGTGGATGGATGGAAGGAAGGATGGACGGATGATGGATGGATGGAAGGAAGGATGGACAGATGACCGATGGATGGATGGATGAGTGGATGATGGATGGATGGATGATGGGTAGATGACGATAATGGATGGATGATGAACAAATGATGGGTGGATGGAAGGGCAAAGAACATTCTCTACTTGGGGGAAAGCTCTAGAATTCCTTCTGGGAAGAGATGAGGCTCTGGTTCAGACCCCAATTCTGCCATTTGCTAGCTCTGTGATCTTGGGCAGGTGACTTCATCTCTGTGACTCTAAGTTCTCTCATCTTTACAATAGGCCTGTTTCCCCAGGCATCTGAGCCCCAGGACTTGATGTAAAGGCAGCTCCAGACACAGGGCAAAGGGTCCCCAGGGGGTCAGGGCAGCGTTCCACCTGCCTGACCCACCCCCACCTCGCCCACCCTCCGGAATCCAGGGCGGCCTGCCAGCTGGCTCCACCCCGACCCAACCCCCTAGACCCAGCTACACTCTGCTCTCCTTCCTTCCCGAACCTCAGTGTCTGGCCCTGACCCCAGCACACTCAGGCCGTCTCACCTTCAGGTTCCTTGAGGACCCGACAGGGTGGGGCCACGGGGGGCAGCCACAGCCCAGAGAGCAACTGGCCTCCACACACAGCAAGACGACAGGTTCAACAAGCATTTATTGTGGCCCTGCCATGTGCCTGCTGTGTGACCCCCTCCCCCCCTGCGGAGCCAGCGCCGGGAGGCCCCACCCACTCCCTGCCTCGCGACTGCAGGGCCCCCCCTGAACTTCCTGGCCGGCCCTCAGTGGCCGATGACCTTGCCTCTCCTGGCGTCCCAGCTGCACCAAACAGGGCGCCGCATGTGACGGCGGCAAGGGTCAGGAGCTGCTGTCCCAGAGTCGCCGTGCGCAGCCCTGCGCATTCCCTCGGGCCACCCCGGCTCCATTGCCAGGGCCCTGAGCCCCAGACAGCGGTGGGAAGGGCAGGCCTGCGTCTCCCACACAGGCTGGATCAGTTCACAGCACACGGGCCGGGTCTCCAGGGGCGCCAGACCGGTGGCCTTCTGGCAGGGGGCCGGTTCCGACGACCGCCTGAGGTCCGGGGGCCAGGCTGGGTCTCGGTCACACCCAGTGCCCCAGGACCCAGCACTGACGGTTCAGCTCTGGCATCTCGTGAGCGGAGCTCCGCGGCCAGGAATCTCCCATGTGTGGGTGGTGTCCTGCCAAGAGACGGGGCGGTCAGTGCCGTCGGCCGCCCCCCGCCCCCCCCCACACCCGCTGCCCGCCGCCGGCACCCTCCTCTCACACTCTCCCCACCCGCCGTCCCACACCCACCCGCTCGTGCCCCTGCCACCTGTCAGCACGCCCGCACCGCCCATCACAGCGTCCTCCTCCCCCCTGCCCCCTCGACGCGCCCGGCGGCCCCGCTGCCCTCATCCCCATCCACCTGCAGCCCGCAACACCCGCACCCTCCGCCCCGCCTGCTCGCTTGTCCACTTCCCAACCTGCCGCCGCGTCCGCTAACTCACCGCCGTGCACCCATCCGCCTGCCCTGTCCGCCCCCCCCCCCCCCTCCGCCGTCCCGCAACCACCTCGGCACGTACCCGTGTGCCCACCGCCCCGTCAAGCGTCCCTGAGCTACACTGTGTGGGAGGGCGAGAAGGAGAACAGTGTCCGTGACTCCTGCACCGAGGGGGAGGGCCCGGGGGCACCCAAAGTAACTGTGAGCAGCTTCCTGGGCCAAGGCAGCTGGCAGAGACCCCACCACGCCCCTTCCACCGCCTACTGCTCCCAGGGGCCCCGGGCCAGCGGAAGGCTGGCTGCTCTCGCCCCAACCCGACATGCTCGCTCCTGGGTTTCTCTGGGTTCTCAGACGCTCACCGCCTTCTAACACACCAGACCCACCTGCTAAAACGTCCCTATACCTACTGTGCATCCAACCCCCCAGGCCCGGCTCCCGTCTCCCCTCCTACAGGAGGGCCCTGCCATCTCTTTGCCCCCCTGGGTGTTTCGCTCATCTCGGAGCACACACCCCAAGCGGCAGTCCCCAGCTCCGCCCCCCGTTAGGCCCTGAGCTAAGGAGAACGGTGGCTTGACCCGTGGCAGATGTTCCGTGTCGGATCAGAGCCGGAGGAGCCAGAGAGGGGAAAACAGAGTGAGGAGAGACGGGTCGGAGGACCGGAGAGAAAACCAACAGCGACCCGGCGTTCACGGTCTATACCCTACTTGAGTCCAGCCTCACAAGCCTGTGAGGTAGCAACCAACCATTTTACAGATGAGGGAACTGAGGCTCAGCGGGCACAAGCAGCGGTCTCGCGATTCACAGCTATGGTAGAGCCGGACTCAATCAAACTTCCGCATTAAAGATGTTTGGTCCGTGTTCTGTTCCCCTCGGAGCGCTCGTGGATGCTCAGACATTCCTGTCATCCTTCGGGGTCAGACGGGCCCTTTGTAGCAAGCCCCCCGGAGGTGGGAATTCCTGCTGAGGCCAAGCGCCTGCTTGCACACCTCTTAAGACAGGCAGCTCATTACTCCTCCTACACCCCCAAAGCAGCTCTATTGGGACAGTCTTCCTCATGACAAAGGCCGGAAGGGAACAAGCAAAGGTGAGGACGGTTGTGCCCATTAGGGGGTGGGGGACGGTTGTGGGTTTTGTTCTGTGTTTTTGCTTTGACTTTTTGGTTTTTTCTTTTTTAATTAAAAAAAAAAATTTTTTTTAACGTTTATTTTTGAGACAGAGAGAGACAGAGCATGAACGGGAGAGGGTCAGAGAGAGAGGGAGACACAGAATCCGAAACGGGCTCCAGGCTCCGAACCGTCAGCACAGAGCCCGATGCGGGGCTCGAACTCACAAACCGTGAGATCGTGACCTGAGCCGAAGTTGGATGCTTAACCGACTGAGCCACCCAGGCGCCCCTGACTTTTTGTTTTCAATATTTTTTAATGCTAGTGCTTTGCTAATTTTACCGTATTTTAAAAAGGGTACGAAATATTTGGCAAACATTCTGGAACCGTTTGGCCTCAGGAAAAACATTTGTTTTGGCCCCAGTCACCGAAATAGTTGCATTCTTTGGAAGTAAATGCTGCCAAGATTATAGGTGTTTGGATTTTTTTAAAAAATCTAGAGGCAAATATTTGATGTGCAGAAAGATTTGATTGTTTTTCTAAATGAATATTTAAAAGTGATCGTGGCTGCTCTTACCGTTGCCAACAGGCAGAACCCCGGAGAATTTGTTGGAACAGAGAAGTGATCATGCATTCTGAAGGAAAAAGGAAGGCCATGATCCCTGCCCTTCCTTGAGTTAAAATCAGGCTCCTTGTCTCCTGGATCCAGAGGCCAAATCACTGAGGACTGGGCCCCTCCTTTCCTCTTCGGCCTCCCGGGAGGGGGTTGGGGCCCAGAGTCATTTACAGTGGAGAGCAGGGATTCTGTCCTCCCCATGCCTGAGGAGGTCCCCCCACCGCCACTCCAGGCCACCATGACCTTCTCTTCCCTTCTCTCAGTCCCTTTACTTTTTGGCTAGTCATCAGCCAGTGTAGGCAAAAGAGCACCTTATGCTGTAGATTGCACAATCCCACCTCAAAATGTCAACGAGGCCCAATCAGATGACATAAATGGGTGAAGCAGCCAGGAGGGGCCATTCTTCAGCTCTGGCCAACTGTTGCCATGGAAAATGGGCCCTCAGATTTTCCAAAAAGTTTAGAGACAATGAAAATCAGAATTTCGTAATAAAATCTCCTGGCTTTAAATAATGACCATGGATGCTTTTAAAACCATCTCTGGGCCAAGTGGCATCTCTCAGGCTGGACTCGGTCCCCACGCACAGGAGGCCATTTCTGACCTCTGACTATTTCCCCGCCTGCATTTTCGTTCCAGGCTCTGTTCCGTGGCTTTACACATTCTGGTCCCTTGGCCCGGTGCCCTTCCCTGCTGTTCTCTGGCTATTGAGTGCCCCATTTGTCTTTCAAAGGCTCCCCCCCCCTCCCGCCCGGAAGAATTCCATGACCTTATAGGCACAAGCCTCGCTCCCTCCTCTGTGTTCCCACAACATGGTGCAGATCTCTTCTCCCTGGGCTTGTCACTTCGTGTTAATGAGGGTCTCCCCGGCTAACGTGGGGACTCAGTGCAGGCGGGGACCGGGGCTGCTGTCATCCTGGAGCCTTTGGCCGCCAGCACCTGGCCAGGCACAGAGCTAGTCCTGAGTTGACTTTTTATAACAAACGAAGAAACCATGCGGGACGAGGATGGAGTGATTCTTAAGCTTGGAGAAAGAGCTCTGCCTGCCGCTCCTATTCGGAGATGCTGTGCATTACGAGAGGCTCTTTGGTCAGTCTCTCCTTTTTTGGACCCAGGCTGAAGGGGAAAGACTATACTTGCAGTCTGGCAGTCAAAGGTTCAAATCAATGGGGCACCTGGGTGGCTCAGTCGGTTGAGCATCTGACCCTTGATTTCAGCTCGGGTCACGATCTCACGGCTGTGAGATTGAGCTCCACGTCAGGCTCACACTGAGCGTGGAGCCTGCTTAAGATTTTCTCTCTCTCCATCTCTCTGTCCCCCGCCCCCCATGCGTATGCTTTCTCTCTCTCTAAATAAAGATTTTTTTTTTTGTTCAAATCCAGGCTCCACTGCTTTCAAGCTGTGTCAGCTTTTTTTTTTTCCAAGCTGTGTGACTTTTGACAACTGCCTTCTCTCTGAGCCCGCAACGGATGTGGGTTACAAAGGGGTCAGCAGGCCCAGCGGGCCCCATTGCTAGAAGTCCTTCATTATCTGACTTCAGACAGATGTGGAAATAGCAAAATACCAGCACTAGAGAGGATCTGGATTCAACCACCTCTCTTCACAGATGGGGGAGCCAAGGCTCCAGGGGGTGGGGGGGGGCAGGGGGAGGGGGGAAGAGATCTGTCCAAGGTGCCACTCAGAGGGTTGATAGCAGGTATTGTGTTTTAAATTCCCTTGGAAGCTCCCAGGCTTAGCAGAGTATTTGGCCCAGATGAACATGAACATATTTAATGTCCTGTCTCTTCGGTCCTAACTTCTCCATCATTCAGTGGAAAATCATTGTCACGAACTCCCTCAAGGCACCTAGATCCCAGGGGATCAGCTCTTAGCTCTGCTGAATTGTGTGCAGTCACATCCTCTGTTCTGGAACGGATTCATTGAGTTGGAAGGGCCCTTTAAAGCCAAGAATGCCGATGCCACCACACAGGTGTCAAACGGGAAAGGGGGGCACTTATAGGGGATGTAACTTGTCCAAGGTGCTCTGAAGCTGGTAGAGGAATCGATGACGGTGGGCACGTGGCTGGGATTGGCGTTTCTGACCCCACAGCAGCCCAGCCCAGAAGAAACAGACCAACACCAACACCCCCGCCCTGTCCCATCAATCCCCCCACATGCACTCTCCAAGGTGCTGAAAGCCTCTCTTCAAGACTCATGGCCCCACCCACAGCCTAACCTCGAACTCTTTCCTCTAGAAAGAGATGGGATTAGGGGAGTGATGAAGAAATGAATCAAGGTTGGCACTGAGGTGTCTGGCTTTGGGGGCCCTTCAGCTAGTGACGCTATCATCCCTTTGCCGTTCTTAAAATGTCACCACCTTGGCGAGGGCACTATGACTGCCTCTCCAAGCCAACCCTGCTCCATAAATCTATATCCTGAGGGCACTTCAGAGACTCTGGCATATTTGGTAATATCCATTTACTTGATTCCTCCCAGTTTCCCCTACAAGGCTCTATGTGACATGAGGACACAGACTAGCTCTGCTGTTCTTACTACTGTGTCCCCAGCACCTAGCTCAACTCCAGGGACGGGATTGATAACGCAGATCTGGGGAGAAGAGCAGGTGTGTGTGAGATCCATGTGGAGGGGAGGCTGGATTTTGTCTCCCTTGGGGGAAGCTTGTCTTAGGAGCCCAAATGGGGGCCTCATCCTTATCCTCGCTGGAGTCCATCTTCTTTTTTTATATATAAAGGTATTTTTTTCTTTGGGTATTTATTTATTTTGAGAGAGAGAGAGAGAGAGCATGTGCACAAGCAGGAGAGGAGCAGGGAGAAAGAGGGATAGAGACAATCCCAAGCAGGCTCTGTGCTGTCCGTGCAGAGCCTGATGCAGGGCTCAAACCCACGAACAGTGAGATCATGACCTGAGCTGCAATCAAGAGTTGGATGCTTAGCCAACTGAGCCACCCTACCCCTGGAGTCCAACTTCTGGGGACCCCATGTTTCTTGGGCCATAACATGCTCCTCATCTGTTTTCCACACTTGGGATCAGGTTGAATCCACTTAACCTTCCACCTCTCCCAGGACCACTGATTTCTTCATTCTCTTATCAAACCTTTGTTGGGCACCTACTGTGTGTCAGCCTCCATGCTGGGTGCTGGATCTGCACACCTGGGTGAGACATCTGCCAGTGCTACTGAGGGAGACAGACACACACCGGAGGAAATGACGAGGGCACACGTGTCCCCAGCTCTCCCAGTGTGGCAGGACCCATTCACTGTGCCTCATGTACACGGGCTCATTTAATCCCCTGAAATATGAGTGACGTGCCATTACTATGCCCATTTCACGGATGAGGAAAGTGAGGCCCAGACAGGCTAAGTCATTTGCCCAAAGTCTCACTGCTGGATTTCAACCCAGGCAGCCTCCAAAGGCCGAGCTTGTAACCACCATAAAACCCCACCTTATAGACATGAGCCTCAGGGCAGGAAAAATGCAGAGGTGAACATGACCACCTCTGGCAGGGGGTGAAGAGGGGCCTGGCTGCCATCCCCAGACCTTTGAACTAGACTTGGAAAGCAACGTGAAGCGCGCAATTCCATGGGTAGGGTTTGTTTTTCGCCAAGCAGAGGAAGGGAACAGGTCTTTTCAGGCAGAAGGAACAGAGTGTGAAATAGGTTCTTGGCAGGTAAATGAGGTTTTCAGGAGGTGTGAAAAGCCTAGCAATGTTGGTGGCGAGCAAGAAGGTCTGTGTGGCTGGAAAGCGGGGTGAACGCGGCTGGTGGGGTGAGGCGTGGAGGGCTGTGGTTGCCAGAGTCGCTGGGTGCTGGGGGGTGAAAGGCCCAGCAATGCCCCCTCAGGGGTCCCCTCAGCGTTCATCTGTCCCTGGGGTTTGCACCTTATCATCAGACTTCCCTGATGTGGATTCCTCGGCCCTGCCCCAAACCAAGAAAGTGGAATCTCCAGGGGTTTCTGTATTTTGACAAGAGCCCCCAGGGTTTCTTAGGACCAGGCGCCCCTGGAGGAACACTGCCCTGGGCAGAAACGGTCATGGACTAAGCTAAATCATTCACCAGAAGTGTGCTGATGGCCGACAGTGGGCTAGGCACACAGATGCGGTGACGAGGCCCCGTCCTCCTGGTATCTCCATTCTAGTGGGGAGACACTTAGCAAAGAAGGATTCCGAGAGGGACGGATGGCGGAGAAACAAAGCGGGGATGGGATGGGGGGCGAGAAGGCCTCTTTGGGAATGTGCAGGAGGGGTTGGCATGGTGCCTGACACCTGCCATGGGAGCCAGCACGGGAGGTTTTGGAGCTAGGAAGGGATGGGGGGGTGGGGAGACAGAATCAAAACTGTGTCTTAGGAGGACGGATTGGGGAGGAATTGGCCCTAGAAAGAGCAGTTTCCATCCAGAAGCCACTGAAGAGCCTGACCAAGCGACAAGATGCAAACGCGCTCCCGGCCGCAGCTTCAGAGGGACAGGTGTTGGCTCCGGGCCGAGGACTGCTCAGAATCTGGTCCACAGAGCAGCAAGAAACAGTATCACTTGGGCCCCTTGGGAATGCAGACTCCCAGGCCCCGCCCAGCCCTCTTGAGCCAGAAACTCAGAGACGGGGTCCGGCAATCTGCATTTTAAGGAGCCACCCAGGTGATTCCGGTGTCAGCGCTGGCCTGGATCTCTGAGCCCCCAGTGCCAGGGACTCGGATGTCTCCAGGCTGCACACCTGTCTGGTGCCCAGCGACTTGGCGTTCATATTTATTCCAGAAATACTGTCTGTTTCCATTTTAATAAAGGAAGCAGACTTGAGCAGTACGATATTGGATTTGATTTTGATCTAATAAAAATGCCAAGCAGCTCAGGACCCAGGCAAGTCTTCGCCCAAATTCCCTCTGCTATTTTGAGGGCGGCAGCGGCAGAGACCCATCGAGACGGAATTCCCAGAAGCCACCTCTGCACCCGGCAAGTGACAGCCTCTTGCCCAGCCTAGCCTGGCCTTACAGACACACCAGGCGAAGTCAAAAGCTTGTCTCGGGCATTGAACCTGACAGCTGCAATCAGCTGCAAACCCCAGTTGCCCCTGAAGGAAAGATGCAGGCACCTGGACCATATGGCAGCATCGCCTCCATCAAATGTCACATCCGATGTGCTCCCGAGCTAGCTGGTGGCACTGCAAAGCCCCAAAGGCAAGTTTCAAAAGCAAATGCCTTCCTCGGGAAAAAGAAACTGTGGCAGAATCCATATCACAGTAGCCGGAGAGAAAAATAGCGACTCCCGGAGCAGTTAAGATCACCAAAGGTTCATGGAGTGGCTTAGGGAAAAGTGGCCGCTTGGGCGGGAGGTGGTGGGAGAAACCTGGAGCCAACAATCGAGCACCTGCTGTATGTAACGCGCTGTTCTAGACTCTCAGAATGCAGACGCGAGCAAAACAAGACGGGGCACTGTTCCCTGGACCCTGGTTGGGAGACACAACCAAACAAAAATCAAGCCCGTAAACATAAAAGGTAAGTTCAGAGAGGGACAGGCGCTATGAAGAACAGAAGACAGGGTGCTACCAGGGCCGCCAAGGAAGCTGGTGCGGTCAGGGGAAGCTTCTCCAAGGAAGTGGTCTTCTGGCCGAGCAGTCAAGGTGAGACAAAGTGAGACATGCGATGATTCAGAGGGAGAGCATGCCAGGCAGAGAGAGTGGCAAGTGCAAAGGCCCCGTGAGGGGGATGTTCTGCATGTTCTAGAAAGAGAGAGGCCAGGGGGGCTGGGGCAGAACGAGGGAGGGGGGAGTGAGAAAAGGTGAGGGTGGGAGTTTGGGGGCCGGAGCAGGGATAGCACCATACCCGGAGGAAGGGGGAAGATGGCCCCCTGGGCTGGGCTGTATCCCCCAGGGGACCAGAGATCCCAGCAAGTCAGGGTGCCTTTCAGCTCCTCACTTTTTCCACGCCCACAGGGAGAGCCATCACCCCTCCTTTCCCAGGGCTGCGAAGTGCTGAGCAGAGACCTGCAAACAGTAAGCCTTTAATAATGTGGGCTCGCTGACGTCCTTCCTCCCCCGTTCCTCCTGCCCGCGTCAGCCCACCACAAAGCCGGAGCAGCTGTTCGGTGCAGAAATATTGCAAAACTCGACCAGGCATTTCCAAAATATTTTCTTGGCCCAAACCCCACTCGCAGCTAAGAGGCTGCATATTCTGGAGATGGCGTTGTCTCCCCAGACGGCCCGATCAGGCTGCTTTTGTCGCCCGTGAGGTCTGCGAGGACCAAGTCCTCGTGTGGCTGGGCCCTGGGTCCCCGCACCCTGCCGGGCGTCTGTGGATGGCTGTGCCCAGCCCAGGAGCCACCCACCGACGTGGGGCGGCTCACCTGGAGCCAGACAGGCTGGGTGCAAATCCCAGCTCTGCCACTTGCTGGGCCTCAATTTCCCTGCCTGTAAAACGGAACGGTGTTTAGGATCGAATTAGTGGATAAATGTCAAGTTCTCGGAACATACACCGGGGTGACATAGTGTCAGCAGACCTGGTGGCACCGAGCTCCTCTTGTCGGCTATTTTTGTAACCTAGCCCAGGAACTGGTGGAGCTGTAGGATTCTACCAAGTTGGATCGCTGTTGGCCAAGTGTCCCCTCCCTGTCCGGCAGCCCGCCCCGAGCCCGAGCCAGAGGAGGCGCCGCGCCTCTGCTGACACCGCGCCCGCGCTGAGCCCGCTTCAGTTCTGGCCACACCACACGGCCATGCTTGGGAGCTGCCCAGTCCAGGAACACACCTTTTCACCCCCCAAGTTCCAGAACCCGGCATGGGCCCAGCCCAGAGAAGCATCTTTCCTAAAGATGTGTTGAACAAGTGGAGGAACAAATGACTTTCATGGGACCACAGCAGCAGCCACCTGAGGGTAATTAAAGTGCCCGAAGCCAAGTCCCCCTCGGACAGCAGATGGGATCTTTCCCTTCCTGGCTTTACTGGAGCCCCCAGTGCCTCCTGTGGCCCCTGGGGTGGACAGCCATCCTCCCCCCTACCCTGGCTGGGCTACCTGATAAAAGGCACTCCCTGGGCTATGGGATCCAAGGAGTGGGGATCTGCCGAACCTCCGGGGGGCTGCAGGCAACCCTCCCAAGCCCCTTCCCCACCACCTTCCATGGCTCCTCTGTGACCCCCAAGGCATTAGGATCTGGCTGCTTCACAGTCCCTCCCCACCCCAGGTGTGCTCCTTAGAGGATCTCATCGGCTTCAACTACCTCCCTTCCCACCCTGCAAGACCCCTCAACCCCACGCAAACCGCACACCACGGCCGCCCCAACCTGTCCTCTCCATACCCGTCGGTCGGGGACGCCAGACCCTCAATGGCTGGGGCAAACTTCTGCACCTGACTGCCCCGCCCCTCACCTCCAATCAGACAAGCCGATGCTATGGGTGCCCCCACAGGGGAACAGGCTGCTGACCTCCAAGTGCGCCAGGGCTCGCCCACCTGCCCCAGTGGAACACAGGCACCGTGCCCCACCCCCAGCAGCCCTCAACGCCCGAGGGGATCCGCTGTTGAATCTGCAGCCAAAACTCGGACACGTGCGTCCTGCACTGGCTGCCCGCGTCCCCCCGCGGGGCTCAGGGTGGTCCCCTCCACAATGTGTCCTTCCCTGACGCCCGCCTCTCCCTGCTTAGGCTGCCTTCCCCACTCCTTCTTGTGTTTTCTGGGCTCACCCAGACAGGGGCTCGCTACTGAATCCTGATCTCTGGCTCTGCTTCGGGGAGAACCCAAAGGAAGCCATTCGGACAGTTCTGCCAGCAGAAAGTTCCTGAACCCACCCACTTGTATCTTTATTGCCGAAGGTCGGTCGCCAGCATCACTGCTTTCCCTGCTGCGGCCACACCGGCCTCTAGTCCTGGCTCCTCCTCCGTCGGGGACTCTGAATTTGCGACCTTCTGCCGGAAGGGTCTTCCCCTGGCCGGCCCCTTCTCATTCATCAGGCTCCCCCGCTCCTTCTGAAGCCTGGTCTGTACCTGAGACTGTCGTGTTGGTTCCTGAGTCATTTCTTACTTTCTCTCTCCCCCTAGACAGTGAGCCCCGCAAGGTGGGGGCCTCCGTCTGCTCTCGCTCATGGCTGTGTCTTTGAGGGAACAAATAATGGATTCTCTGCTGGCTGCGGACCTGGGGATTGCATGTGATGCTTGTCTTGGGGAGGAAACGCTGCTTGGGAGATGACATGGGCGCCAGGGCAGGGGTGAGGGCCGTGGGGGCTGGGCTGGGGGGGGAGGGCTTCTGCAGTTCCCCCCACCCTGGGTGTCCTCATTCTTAATTCCGGGGCTTGCTCTTAGAGCCAGACTGGGTCTCCTCCACTCTTTCTTCGTCCTCGGGCTTCAGGGATTGGCCTTTCCTGCCCCCAAGACAGGCCCCGTGGCTTCTTTCCACCCAGAGTTTCCTACTCATTCTACAGGAAGCATGGGGAGGCCCAGGATCAAGCAGGAGCCGATGGCACTTGCACACGGCCAGGGTTCTCAGCCTTCGTCCGTACTACGTGACTTCTGAGCCCCTCGGAGGGATTTCTGCAACCCCCTGTTATCCCTGAGGTGGGCCCTCCCCAGCGCCCTCCATGCCCTGGTTCCTGACCCCTTCCTCCAGGAAGCCCTCCACTCCAGCACAGACACCTGGCCTGCAATCTCAGTGTGGGAGCCCAGGGTCCACTGCAACACCCCCCCCCGCCCCGCCACCGCCCCGTTCCTCAGGCAGATCGCTGGCATTCTGGCCACCTCACCAGGCCAGCGCGTCCTTCGGGAGCCCCCAGAGTGAGGACCAGACCTCTCCTCTTCTCCTCCCCGGCCCCTCCCTTCAAGCTGAGCCATTTCTCCTTCAGTTCCCGGGACCTGAGGTCAGACAGACCTGGGTGTAAGCCTCCACTGTCTTAGTGTGAGTCTCCCCCAGCAGACCTTGCGGTAGGGACGGGAGCGTGCGTGATGTTAAGGAGGTGCAGGGTGCACAGAAGGAAGGCGGCCAGCCCCGGGAGGGCTGCGAAACCCACTACCCGGATCTGTTCACCCTGCAGGGGACCAGGCCAAACACAGGCCTGGAGTGAGCCCACGCAGGGAGCTCCCCAGGCACTTCCCTCCTTCTGTGATCGCAGGTAGGGGAAGCCCCCTGGCACAGAGATGCAGATACCGGCAGCCGGAGGGCACCGAAACTTCGCTTCCCACAAGCCCTGAGACAGCAGGCACGGACAGCGTCTGCTTGAACTGCTCTGCCACAGGTGGCCAAGCTGTGTGACCTTGAGCAAGCTACCCCACCTCTCTGAGCCTTAATTTCCTCAACTGCAACATGCTCGGGGTCAGCAAGCATATGAGATCAGGCATGAAAGGCCCTTGGTAGGGGGGTGAGGTGGGCATCCGGCGGGCTTAGCTGAGATGCTGCCATTTTCACTTTAATCTCACGTTGGCTCCCTCTTCTTCCGTCTGGAACAAGGCCCTCTCTCCTTTCGCCTCCCTTCGCTTTCTGGTTCAGACATTTGTTTTCCTAATGGGTGCCCTAGATTCTGCCGATGGCATCCCCCACAGCCAGGTAGACGAAGACAGTGCACTCTGGCTGCCACACGCCTCCACGGCCCAAATCTTGCCCACTGTCACCTCCCGTCGAGCCCGGAGCTGTCGTCCCTTCCGGACAACCCAACCTGGACTTGAGCTGTGGTTCGCCTGCCTGCCCTTAGGCACCCAGCGTCCCTCTCGCTTTCCCAGCAGCCCACCCCCATGGCGAGAGGGCCACGGCCGCCGCGTGCAGAAGACTGGCTACAGCCCAAGGTGCCGGGCCTCGGTTTCCCCATCTGCGGTGTGTGTCTGCGGGAGCGAGCGGGGGTGCGGGGAGAGGCGGGCCTGGCTCATCTCCGGGGTCCCCTCTCCGCAGATGGCCCACGAATCTGTAGCGTGGGCTACCGCAGACGAGGCCACTTACGGGCAGGGTGTCTCTCGTGGCGACAATCTAAGTGAAGGTCCTCCTCCTCGAGCCTGGAAAGAAAAGGACCCAAAAGCCTGCGTAAGAAAGAGCGAGCTGAGTTGGCAGAGACCCAGGACCTGAACAAAGGTACAGTCCTTTCCCCGCGAGAACAACTGTGCAAAGTAACTCTGTGCCACCACCCCCCCGCCCCGTGGGAGCCTTCCCGCAACCCCCTTAGATGGGCGTCATTATCTCCACTTTGCCGATGGGGAAACGGAGGCACTGGATGCTAATGAGACCAGTCAAGCGCCACCAGCTAATAAGTCAGAGGCGGAGCAGGGACGCCAACCCACGTGTTCCCACAAAAAGACGCAAACGGGACACGACAAAAGACTGCGCACAGCTTGATTTAAAAATTATACACCGGGACGCACAAAAGATTATTTGGCAGAATCGATACCAAAAGGCTAACAGGAACTAACCCTAGATAATGAGAATATAGGGATTAAATCTGTAGCCTTATTTTTGCTTCCCTCTATTTTCTGATTTGGGGCCAATGGACTCCTATCAGCTGGGTCTCTTTTCTTCACTAAATCAAAGCACTTCCTCGAGGCATGTCTACGCATAAACAAAGCCCCGGCCCTCTGATTTCTGGCACAGAAGGTTTGGAAGGTGGCTCCTTCCCACCAACGTGTGTGGCTGCCTTCTCCTCTGGCGTCTCAGGATCACTGCAGCTCCAGAGGGGGCTGGCATTGGTGTGGCAGAGATGTGAAGCACGGAGCAGAGGCTGACGAGGGTCTGGTGGGGGCAGCTGCACACGGAAACCCTCACCCCTGGCCCAGCACTGCTTGGGCCCGAGACCGGGCAGGGCCGTGTTCCCACATTGCGCTCGCCTCTTTGTAACCCAGATAAATTGCAGAGCTCCACCTGGTCCAGTCCAGAGGAGCATCACCCTTCCAGGAGCACAGTCTGGTCCCCAGAGGTAGACACAATTCCAATCATTATCGTGTCTGCGGGAGAACACCGCCCGTGGCCGTACGTTTTGATATCTTTCCTCAATTCCTTTTTGCCTTTTACTTGCTTTGCACTCCTCCACTCGCCTCCTCTTTGCACTGACACCCTCGTTTCTCTCATGCAGGGACGTCTCCGTCCTCTCCCAGGCAAATGCCCCACCCCTGTTTTCGGATTCCTCCTAGCGCGTCTTACGTCTAGTTGCCCAGTGTGGCCAGACGCGCGGGGCTAGAGAAGGAGACATGGGAAGGTGATGAATGACCAGCAAGCCATGCCAGATGCCTAGTAGAAGGGACAGGAACACTCATGCACTGATCATTTTGGTTCCCTCGGACTGCTCATTCATTCATTCATTCATTCACTCAACAAGAACTTCCAAAGGACCTGCTCTGTGCAATCTACACCAGATGCTGGGTGCGCCCCAGAAGTGCCTACGTCCCTTCACAGTCTCTGCCCTCAGAGAGCTTCTGATCGGGTAGGAAGGCAGCTCGCACACGAGTCAGAAAAGGACAAGTGTTGTATAACAGCACCCACGATTGCCCACTGTGCTGAGGGGCTAGGCCTAGGCTTCCCAGGGAGCAAACTCTGAACACAGTTTTTGTCGTTGTTGTTGTTGTCGTGTTTTGGTTTTTTTAACAAATATTTTGTAGGGCCTGGATGGTTCCAGACAGCAGAACAAAGCCCTAAGTGTTAATGCTACAGGAAGGCAGATATCATCGGCAGATAGCCTCGTCAATGCTATGAGAAGTTTCCATACAAGGAAAAATGTCCCTTTCTTTTCTTTTCTTTTCTTTTCTTTCTTTGCTTCTTTTTTTTTCATCCCTAGTAGAAGCATCTTTGTTATTTTCCTGATAGCACAGGCTTATTCCAACAACTACAACTCCCACACAATAGAGCAAAAGTCCCCCTATAATGACACCTCCATGTAATGGGATCACCACTGTTAGGAGTTTAGTGTATATCTTTTCAGAACTCAAACTTTTTTTTTTAACATAAATAGTCTCAAATTAAACATGCTTTTATAACCTGTTTTCTTACCCACAAAAATCTCCAACATCTTTCCACGTCAGTACGCGTAAACCTCACTCATCCGTTTCCTCATATTGTATGTGAAAGAACAGTTAACATTCAATCCCCTACTGACAGATATTTAGGGGTTTGTCCAGTTTCTCACGCTTCTAACCTGCAAGATGCTAAGCCCCCATCCCCAGAGGTAATCAAGGAGAGACTATCACCATTTGTGAAACTCAAACGCTGGATGGAGGCTGGACCGTGTAGCTGAGCCCATCCCTGTCCCAGAGGGCCATCTTTCTGGCCTTGTCCAGTGACTCTGGGTCAACAGATGCCTGCCCCGTCATGTAATGGGCCTTGAACATCCTCCTGCGTTTCACAGCCTTAACCTTGAACCGATTGTTCATCTACCCCAGGCTCCTAGTTCTCATGGCTTCTTATCTTCTGAGATCATTCTTCACCAGGCCTCATGCTGTGCACCTCTCCTTGGGCTCTGCCGGGACCCTCAGCCCTGGGGAGAGGGGTCAGTGCGCCAAGGAGCTGGTGTCTAAGGAGAGAACCGGCCCCACCCGGTATGGTCCCTCCCCTCCCTGGTCACCCAAACCTCCAGGCCAAGAAGCTCAAAGTGCAATAGTTAACATATCAAAGAACACCTGCCAATTAGTAAGCATTTGCTGGGGCCAGGCCTTGTGCTGGGCTTAGGGGCCACAGGTACCACTCAGAGGGGCCTCTGCCCTTAAGCTCACGTTAATCCTGACTTAACATGCTAAGTTCTAGGCTAGAGAATGTTCATTCAGAAGGTTGGCAGGGCGGACAACTGCCTAGACCAGGTGTTGGCAAACTTCTTCTGTAAAGCTCTGGGTAGTAAATAGTTAATACGTGAGGCCTTTCTGGCCACACGGTCTCTGTCCCGACTACTCAACTGCCCCTGTAGTTTGTAAGCAGCCGCAGACCATGTGTAAACCAATGAGAGTGTTGTTTAGTAGGTTATTTACAGCAGGTGGTGGGCGAGATTTGGTTTTCAGGAGACAGTGTGTTAACCCCTGGTCTTAACAAGGGTTCTCCACCGAAGTCACCCTGGGAGGTTTCAATCACCAGGCGACACTAACGCACAGCCAGGGCTGAGAACCACCTGTTGGGACCAGCAGAGGCTGCGTCGAAGGAGCCCGCCCGCACCTGCCACTGGGGCCGCATGCTGGAGGCCACGGGACCTGCTCACTTCTCAGACGGGGAGCTGGACTCACACAGGTCTGTCTCTCTGCTGTGCCGTGTGGCCATTCTGGAAAGAGCTGGTTTCCTTGCTCCCACACAGCCCTCTCTACCCGAGTCGTCCATGAAAGTAACAGACCTGCGGGCCCTCGTGAGGGGCTACGGCGTGGCAGCATCAGGCCCTCCCATAGCCCCCCAGTGCTTCCCAGCAGGAAACACGTGAGGACGAGGGGATGCTTGGGGCTCGACTGAGCCCTGCGCCCTGCGGCGAGGAGGGATCGCGGCCGACGGCAGCCCTATTAGCAGGCAGCATGGCCTTGTGCGGCTCACCTGGATCCCGTGGTCTAGCGGTTTCTATGTGGCAACGGGCACACAGCGGTAAGCATGACAGGAAGGACAAGCACACCGCCCCGCTGGCGAGTGCGGAGCCCGGAGCCTGGCACCTGACGCAGTGAGGACGCCAGACAGGTGCACCACCACTGCTCGCAAACCTGCTTAATCGTTCTTCCCCGGTACGCTTTGGAGTCCGAGAGAAGAGGATGCCATCTCGCTCATTCCCCACTCGGAGGCCTCAGGGTCTAGCCGAGCGTTTGGTTAGCCGGGAAGGAAGGGAGAGAGGAGGCGCGCAGACGGCCCGAGGCTGAGATCAGCCCACGTGGGGAGCATCCAAGGTGCTGAGTGGAAAGGAGAGAACTTTCCACCGTGCGCAAAGGAGAGAAACAATGGCTAACGGCACCAGGTGACAATTACATTTGACCTGACCTGTGATGTCCTGGAGGAAATATGATGTGCTTTCTGAAGACAGGCTTTTTTTCTTTTTTAAACGGTGGTGTGAGAAATTACCCACAAATCCCAGTAAGGGCCTTGATGGGGAAATGGGGGGTGCTGGGACCGAAGCAGTGCTCAGAAGGGCGGGCGGCGGGTGGGGGGAGGGGCAGCGAACCCCCCCCCCCCAACCATGCGCTTCCCTCTGCGGGTGCTGGGCGTCTCTTCTGTGAGCTACTTGAGTCTGGACATGTCCCGATCGCCTGTGAGTCTTGATTTCCTCCTCTGGTCAATGGGCAGAAGAAGGTTACCTCTCGAGGCGGCTTTGGGATTAGCTGAAGGATTCCATGTAAAGCGCTATGTAGAGTTCTTCCCGATACCGTTATTACGATGGTCGCCAGCGCCCTCATCCCCCGGGGCCTTTATGGCCTGTCCCTCTGTGACTTCACCTCATAGCCCCTGACGTGGAAGGATGGTATTTTAACATGCTCACCAATCCCCGCCCCTCAAAAGGAGCCACACACCCCTTCCCTCCTTCCATGCCATCAGTCAGACCTGAGCCACGTGCTGCCACAGGAAAGGGGTGTTTTGGAAAAAGCAGGGAAAAGGCTTCAAGGCATCAGGTATCTCTGGATTCAGAGTAGAGGGCACCCACAGGAGGAGGAGGAGGAGGAGGAGGAAGAGGGGGAGGAGCAGGAGGGGGACTAGAAAGGGGAGGAAGAGGAGGAGGAGGAGGGGGAGCGGGAGGGGAGGAGGGGGAAGAGGAGGCGAGGAGCCTTCTGCCCCAGAAGAGACAGAGTCTTCCCAAAGTGGGGACAAGGAGAGTCAGAGCAGAAACTCACAGTGAGTCGATGCTGTGGCTGGTGCCCAGTGAATGAGCCCCGGGGAAGGGTGACAGGAACCACGGTACCCACTCCGACTTTCAAGCGCGACAGGAAGAAACTCGTAAATTGTCTAAATCCCCACTATTTGGGGTCTGTGCGCACCCACGCAAACCTGCATCCCTACCAAAGTCACCGCCACCACCGCCATTAGCATCATGCCCATTTCACAGACGTGAACACTAAAGGCAGGATAGGCTAGGGACTTGCCCCAGGTTTAGCAGTGTGCTGGCGCAGGTTAACCCTGAGGGCAAGAGCCCTGCTTTGCGGCATTGGTGACTACTCCCGGCGTGGCTGATCTGAAGGGACCGGTGTGACGTCACTGACCACGGAGCACATCGGCTCCAGCCCCGCGGCTGGCTAGTGGCAGGACTGCGCGTGAACTCAGGTTTATCAGTCCTCGTATCTTGAGTGTTTCTCCGTGTCCTGCAGGGATTCTCAGCCGCACCCCCCCCCCTCCCGCCCCACCCCACCCCGCCCTGCCCCGCCGGGTGGTACGTGCCCCACCTGCATTGCGAGGTCCTACAGGCAAGTGAGGCCGATGTCCCGCCTCCTCAGGAGGCCCCCAGTACCTGCCCGCCTAATTCCAGGGCCAAACAGCAGGTCCACAGCAGGGCCACAGCAGGTCAAGTCGCCACAGCCAGGGACTCTGCCAGGCCTTCCCTCTGCTGTGGCAGGAGCCCCAGGGCCTCTCCAGCACAGCCCTTCCAGAATATCCTCCCTCCCCTGTGACCTTGTTGTGCCATCCTCAAAGTCGGCCTCTCTCGCCGTGCCCGGGTTGGCTTCTGTTTTCCGAGCCACCAGCCACTCCCAGGTATGAACTGGTACGTACGTTTCCCCCCTCAATCTTCAATCTACCTTGGACCAATTTTTTGAAATAAAATACAGTAAAAATGAGTTACTAGAAAATGAAATGGGAAAACCACATACGAAGAGCAAGCTCGGGTGTCCCAGCAGCCCCTTCCTTCCTTCCTGCCTTCCTGCCTGTTGTTGAGAGAGCTTGTGCATGCTCGAGCAGGGGGCAGGGGCAGAGGGAGACAGAGAGAAAATCCCAAGCACGCTTTGTGCCGTCAGCGTGGAGCTGGACTCGGGGCTTGATTCCACGACCCCGGGATCGTGACCTGAGCCGGAATCAAGAGTCGGATGCTCAACCGACTGGGCCACCCAGGCCCCCGGCAACCTCCACTTTCTGCGAGAGCCTCCAAACTTGGACCTCAACTCCTGTCCTCACGTCACTGTGGATGTCTGCAAATGGGCTGCACTCTGAGTGCTGCTGGGGTGCGGGGCCTTCCTTTACCCGCTGGCCACGTCCGCCTCCTGAGTCACACGCGGGCCACCTCTGCTCTGTGCTCCGGCCCCCAGGTTTCCTGGACTTAGTAGTGCCCACCAGTCACCAGAGTGGCTGGTTAAAACGCACATTAGGGTTCGGCAGGTCTGGGGCGGGGCCTGAGATGCCGCATTCTAGCAGGTTCCCAGGCGAGGCTGACGCCGTTGGCCTGGGATCACATCTGAGGAGCCAGTCGCCGGACCCTTGGCTTTGGGCGCGTGTGGGGCTCCGCGAAGCTTCATTCTGGTCGCCCTCTGCATCCTAGGCTGCGGCCCAGCGGACCAGGCCTCCAGGGTCCCCCCCCATAGTCCTGGCTACACATGGGCATCACCAAAGAGCTGGGAGCAGTGCCGGTGGGGCAGGAGGGCGCCGGGGGCTGAGGGGGGAGCCTAGCCAGCTCCCTCTCGCTTCTCATGTCCCCTCCAGCTGGCTGTTATTTAGCAGAACACGTGGGAGTTCAGGGAGCGGCCGTTCCTTCCAGATGTGCTCCCCCCTCCCCTTCGATCGCTTTCCACTTCCAGGGCCCATCTGTGCGCTTAGCTTTCTTTTCACGCACCGGCGGCCGGCGGCCTAATCGTGGAGCCGGGCGGGGGTCCCGCAGTGTCCACGGGGCCACCTTCCATTTCTGGGCGTCACGCTCCTCTCCAGAATACACGGTGATTTCAAAGGACCCCAACAAAGAGTGAGGAAGCGCAAGGCGCACTGCTGGCCGCGGAAACAGCCGGGTGAGAGGATGCCGTGCCTGAATAGGTCTCAGAGGCTAAATATCGGGGGACAGTCGCAGAGGACAAAGGACACCGTGATTCTGAAATGATCCGTGTGCACTGGAATAAAAGGCTGGAATTACAAGAAACGTCGGCAAACCGATGACCACAAATGGGAAATTAAGATTCCACAACGTCTTATCAAAAGTGCCATTCCAAAATAGGGGGAAATAAATGAGTTTTTCCAAATGATGCCTTTTTTTTGCTCTTCCCATCTCGTGAGTGGTATCATCATGATGCGAAAGAAACACTTGGAAAATAACGGAAAAGATAAATATCCACGTAGCCAATGCCCTCCCTGATGGTTACGTGCAGTTGGCAATTTTTTTTTCTCTCCAGTCTCTCCGATACTAGGGTTTTAAGTGAGACCTCTAGAGAAGAGCGCCTTGAGATTATTTTCAGAACCACATGGGTGAGAAATTGCGACTTAGGGAAAAAAAAAAACGAATAATCACTAGCACCAAGTGGAACCCCCACCTCACCTTCAACGGCCTCTTGGGGGCTCCGGGGGCCCTGTGGTGCCCTCTAAGCCCCTCCATTGGCCTACAGGGCGGTGGGCACACCTGAGGCGGGGTGCTGTTCAGCTCAGCCAGGGAAACAGTGGGAAACCGCACGCTCTACCCATCACACTGGTGGGGGGTAAAACAGGTGAGCGGACAGGCGTCCCTGCCCCGTGGACCTTGCTGAGTACCTGCGGGCTTAGAACGGAGTGCAGCGGGGGACGGTTCACGGGGCTGTTACAGGACAGATGGGGGTTTGTGCAGCTCAGGGTCAAGGCTGGAGGCACCACCTGAAGGCTGGACCTCGACAGAGCAGAGTGGGGGGCACTCCGGGCAGAGAGGACGGCAGTCCAGCAGCTACCTGCAGGCAGGGGAACCATGTGGCTGGGGGACCGCAAGGGCCCAGGGGGTGCTGCACGCAGGGGAAGGGGACCGGGGTCCTCAGTGAAGCCAGGCAGTGGCCGCATAGGTGATGGCGAGAAGCTATCGGGAAACAGGAGAGGTGTTTTAGGCAGAAAGCTGGGGGCAGAGGTGCCCGGAGACTAGGAGTGCAGAGAAGGGGAGGGGGTGGGCTGACGGCAGGGGTGAGGCCAGATGCAGGAAGACCATGCAGGGCCCGCAGGGGTCTGGCTCCAATACGCCGGACCAGGAGGCAGAGAGATGCGGCAAAAAGACCGGGTTTGGAGGAGACCATCGTGAGTCGGTCCTGGCCCTGCTGATTTTGGGTGCTTTTGAGAATCCGAAGTAGCAGCAACAAAGAGGCAGATGGATGTGGAGTGAGGCGGTCTGGGGTTGACTAAGAGTGTGGGAGTCCTGGCACATGTGCGGCCACTGAGGCTCACGTCAACTGAGGACAGAAGAGGGCCTAGAAGGAGCCCTGGGAGCATTGCCATTTAACAGAACGGGGGCGGGGGGGGGGCCGAGGGAGGAGGGTGCGTGCTGAGCGTCAGGGCCCCCTCTGCACTGGGCAGGGGGATGGGCAAAGTGGGGCTCAGCCCCTCGACGGTGTGGGAGTCGTTCATGCCCGGGCCCATCTCCCCCCACCCCCCCCCACCCCCCGCTTGGCATCCAGCTGCTCCGTGTCTGCCTCCAGGGACCAGCGAGGGCTGGGCCCCGGGAAGCAGGCCTGGGGAGGGCTCCCAGCCCACACCGTCGCCCCCGCACTGTGGGAGGAGAGAGATCGGGGATCCAGGTCCAACTCCCACTCCTAAGTCAACCAAACTGCTCAGCTTTTCCTAAATACGTTTGTGTGTCCCCCCCCCCCCCCCCCACCGCCAGCTTTTGCTCATGCTGCTGCCTGAGCCTGAGAACGCCTTCCCTCACCCACCGCCCTCTGGCCACTGAGCGCTGCACGTGTCTTTCAAAACTTGGCTCAAGGGTCTCATCTCTGAAAGCCCTTCTATCTTCTAGCTCCCGGGGATGGGCCCAGGCCCTCGGCCTGCCGTCACCTCCAAGAGACCCCATGCTTGGGGTGCTCACTAGACGCCGAGGCAGGGGCAAGGCGGGTGATGGAGAGCCCGGAGGACTCCCCGGGGGCACCTGCTCCTCCCTCCAGCCCACAGACACCACTCAAGAACAGGGGCCCAGCGAGGCCAGACCGTCCGCTTTCTCGTGAGAAGCAAACGCCTGGATGTTTTAACGTGAACTCTCCTGATTTTTACAACTCAGCCAAAATCGAAAAATGTGGAAACCACCCCGGGGGGCCAAACAAAGCACGTCTTTCTGCTGAGTTCTCCAGCGGCCGCCAAGAGCACAGCACGTGCTGTGCCCCTTTCTCGGGCAGGGAGCGTGTCTTACTTGCCCTGTATAGGGAGGTTTCTGGCAGGGGTGTGGCTGGGGAAAGGGGGGCCCTGGTTTAGTTACAGATGCTCCGCTGCATCATCTCACGTAATCTTCAAAAGTGCGAAGAAGGTGTCAGCCCATCTTCCAGCCAGGAAAACTGAGGCTCCAGGAGGCGAGGTGACCCACAGCTGGGGACGGACCCACAGCTAGTAAACTGCGTGCGGCGTCAATTTCCACCCTGGTGGATTTCTTAGTGAGTACAGCCCGGGTTCGACGAGGACGTGCAGGCCAGGCCCAGGAACAGCGCCCGCAACAGGAAGTACAATCCTGCATTGTGATCGGCAACGTAATTATTAGGGAGGGTCGGTCAGATACCTTATTGGGCCCCTGAGGTTCCAGGAGCCAGGACCCAGTGGAGACCAGAGAGACCATTCCCGGCTTTCTCAGGCAGCAGCATGCACACGCTCAGAGAGGGCCATGCCACAGAGCAAGGTGAAGGGCCCCAGCAGAGGGGCAGGAGCTGTCCTCCCTCCGGAAGCCCCGGAACTTTCTCTCTCCCACCCCCGCGGCTTTCCCCAGGGAGGCGGGATGTCTGTTCAGTGCAGCTGAATTCCTCCTGGAGTCCAATCCAACAGGTCTGGCTCTCCTCCACGCGTCGTTAAAGCAGATCTCAACATTAAGCATTCAAGAAAGCCGGGCCTGCAAATATTTACCTTTCGTTCAACAGCTTCCGACCCTCCCCTCCGGAGGCCCCATTAAGACGCCCTCCTCGGGGATGGGAGGCAGGGTGACTGGGAGAGCTTAATTCCAGACATTTCTCTGAGCAGGAGAGGCTGTTCAGACTCAGGGGGAGGCTCCCCAGTCTCTGCTCTGCTCCGCATGCGTGTGCACATGTGCACACGTGTGTGCGCGCGCGCACACACACACACACACACACCCCTTTCTTCCACATCCCACTGCATTTCAAAACCTCTAAAATTGTCCTCAGTCCAGGGTACAGCAGGAGAGGCCTGGAGGAAGGGGGATCCACAAATGCCTCTCCCCCAGACAGGAATGGCAGGGATGGCTGGGAGACCCTGCACCCTCTCCCAGGGCACCAGCCCCACTCTCACCCTGTGACCCTCAGCAGACTCCCCTCACTCACCCCTGCAAACCCAGCTCCCACCTCAGTGTCAGGCAGAGGCTTCTGACCAGTCCTGAGAGGCCACACCTCACGAGACTGACCGTGGCCTGCTTCAAATCCCAGCTCTAGCACTTACCAGCTGTGTAACCTTAGACAAGTCACTTTACCTCTCTGTGCCTTGATTCTGCATCTATAAAATGGGGACACAATAGTACCTACCACCTCACACAGGGCTGTGGAATTCACTGAGGCCACAATCTAGAGCAGACAGAAGAGTGTTTGGCACAGGCCATGCACCATACGTCTGCTGTGGTTATTCATACGGTTATTAGATTCCCAGTATCTGAAATGCCGTCTCCTAGGCCGATCATCCTAAAGTCATCATTACCAAGCTTTACATTTCACATGAGTAGCAGACGAAATGGATGCCTAAACACAAAACGTACCCAGCACATCACCTGGGGTATCATAGTGTGACTTCCCAGGCTGCTGACGGCTCAGGGCTCTCCCACTTGGGGTCGGAGGACACTGGCCCAGACAGGCTCAGTGCCTTACCTGAAGTCACACAGCAGCAAAGCCACAGGACTGGAACATGCCTGCACACAGATCGAGTCTTCCTTCCACCCCTTGCTCCTTCCACAGCACCCCCCAGCCCCAAGGAGGAGGAAGCAAAGGCACGGTGGGCCCCCGGGACTTCCCCCCTCCTGTCCGTGGCTGCAGTTCTGAGGACACTGGCCACTGCAGAAGGTCAGCCCTGCTGCTGCTGGGCAACTTGCAGCCACCTGTGCAGAGATCTATCCATGTGCTCTGAGCTCTGAGTGGGGAAGGCACCAGAAAAAAAAGAAAAAAAATTAGAACAGCCCAGCTAAGCTGAAATGCTCTCCTCAGAGAGGAAGGGAAATAAAATTTGATGAACCTCTGCATAATGTTCAAGTTATGAACGCGTAAAGTGATATTCTGCCCATATGCTGGGTCCCATTCATCTGCCCCCACATTGCTGGGGCCTGAGCTGTTAGGGACCGTTCCAAGCAGGGCACTGGCAAACGGCAACTTCTTGCTGATGGGGTACTGTCTTCTGTCTCAGCAAAACAGGGCTGGCCGTGGGTGCCCCGGGCTCTTCCACGGCCGAGGCGGCAGCTGGTGCAGTGTTAATGGGGCGGTTTCAGACATCGGGCTGTATGGCTGCTATAAACGCTTCCTGAGCTCCTACTGGGGGTTCCGTGAGACGCCAGTTACTGCCACCTTCCTAATGAGTGTGCTCTGTCCACGCCTGGGGGCAAGGCGGCCCTGTATGCCTGGTTAGTCTGACCCCCCCTCCTGGCCCCAGCTGAGCTGCCCCGGGACTGGACCCCTGACCTGGGACTTTGGCGTGGGGGTGCTGGGAAGCTAAATCCTCCTGATGATCATAAAGCTTGAGCTGAATGAGCGTGAGGCACAGCCAGGCCTGAGGTCTCCCAAGAGAAGAATTCAGTTTATGACCCCAAGAAAAAACCAATTTAATAAACACCTACTAGGGGGCCTGGCCTAGTTGTAGGTGCTCGGAATACAGTGGGGAATATGACAGCGAAGGCCTTCTGCCGTGGAGCTCACAGCCTGCAAACTATCCAACAGACAAACAGAATAAGGTCAGATTGTGTAGGTGCTCTGAAAACAACAGCGACTAGAACAGAGTGTGTGGGGCAAATTTAGATCGAGTGATTAAGGAAGGCCTCTCTGAGCAGGCGGCATTCAAGCCGAGGCCTGAGTGACCCAGCCAGCTGAGTCTTCTAAGCAAGGGCGTAGCAAGTGCGAAGGGCCCCAAGGGGGTGAGCTTGCAGTGCTCAAGGGACAGAAGGGACACCCACGTGGCACAGGAGAGACAGGTCCGTGTGTGCCTCTACATGCGACTCCTAGGCTTGAAGCCCTTCTAATGCCCCGCAAAGAGTCCAGCTCCTCGATGCTGCCCAGCCCCGCAGCCTCCTTCCCCCTTTTCCTCCCCAGGCTCTGTCATCACTCCGGACAACCCTTCAGTTCCCTGCCACTGAGAGGCATTATTACACATCCAGTCAGCTCTCCTAAAAGCAGACCCTGTGATAAGGATTTGACAGGTAGTTTATTAAGGAGGTGGTCCCAGGAAATACGCTAACTAGAAAGTTAGCCTATCTTCCACTCATTCATTATCCACCATCCATCCATCCATTCATGCATCCATGCATCCATGCATCAAACCACCCACCCACCCACCCAACAAAACATACATACACCCAACCACCCATCCACCCATCCATTCATGCATCCATGCATCCATGCATCCATCCACCCACCCACCCACCCATCCACCCATCCACCCATCCATCCATCCATCCACCCACACACCCACCCAACAAAGCATACATACACCCAACCACCCATCCACCCACCCACTTACCCATCCACCCGTCCATCCATCCATCCATCCACCCACCCACCCACCCACCCAATAAAACATACATACACCCAACCACCCATCCACCCACCCACCCACCCAACAAAACATACATACACCCAACCACCCATCCACCCACCCACCCACCCAACAAAACATACATACACCCAACCACCCATCCACCCACCCCCCCACCCATCCACTCATCCACCCACCCAACAAAACATACATACACCCAACCACCCATCCACCCACCCCCCCACCCATCCACTCATCCACCCATCCATCCATCCACCCACACACCCACCCAACAAAACATACATACACCCAACCACCCATCCACCCATCCACCCATCCACCCATCCATCCATCCATCCATCCATCCACCCACCCACCCACCATACATACATACACCCAACAGCCCATCCACCCACCCACCCACCCACCCACCCAACAAAACATACATACACCCAACTACCCATCCACCCACCCACCCATCCACCCGTCCACCCATTCATCCATCCATCCACCCACCCATCCATCCATCCATCCACCCACCCATCCATCCATCCACCCACCCACCCACCATACATACATACACCCAACCACCCATCCACCCACCCACCCATCCACCCACCCATCCACCCACCCATCCACCCATCCATCCATCCACCCACCCACCCACCATACATACATACACCCAACCACCCATCCACCCACCCACCCACCCATCCACCCATCCACCCACCCACCCACCCACCCAACAAAACATACATACACCCAACTACCCATCCACCCACCCACCCGTCCACCCGTCCACCCATCCATCCATCCATCCATCCACCCACCCATCCATCCATCCACCCACCCACCCACCATACATACATACACCCAACAACCCATCCACCCACCCACCCATCCACCCACCCATCCATCCACCCACCCACCCACCCAACAAAACATACATACACCCAACAACCCATCCACCCATCCACCCATCCATCCATCCACCTACCCATCCCCATCCATCCATCCATCCATCCACCCACCCACCATACATACACCCAACCATCCATCCATTCATCCATCCATTCATACACTCACCATTTATTGTTACTTCCTCTATTCCCAACTGGACTCTGAGGACTCAGGTGATCAGATGCCTGGTGGTCAGTCCCTGACCTTGAGGAGACTCCTCCTCTAGCAGCCATCAACAAACAACCCCACTGCTGGGTCCTCTTTTCACTCAATGCTGTGACAGAGCCCAAGAAGGGGACCTGGGTTCATTCTCTGTGCACCCTTATCTTGGTTCTAAGAAGCATGGGCTAAATGGCAAACTCTCAGACTCAGTTTTCTTCTTCTTAGTGCCTTGGGTTCTGAGCACAAGGCAACCTCACGTCCAACAAAAACATCAAAATGTCCCAGAAATTCCAACGCAATGGGGTCCAAACTCTGCCTCACCCAGACCGTCCCTTCTACCCCACAACCGCCCAGGGATGCTTCTGTCAGATCACTCACTCCAGTTTTTGACTGGAGCCCTGTGGCCACTGAGGCTGAGCCCCAGGCTTTGGCTTCCCAATGGTGGCCAGAGGCAACCCCATGTGTACTGACCTCTCCCGGAAGTACTTGATGGCCTCAGGGTCTATGAAGGTTGGCTCCTCCCGGTGGCCCTGCTCAAAGACCTTGCGCTTGTGCCGGAACTCAATGACCGTCTTGGTGTAGGAGTTGAGTGTGGTGACGGAGGCTGCCATGCAGCAGGTAAAGGACCCCCACGCCAGGCTGCCAACAGACGAGGAGAGAGGTGCCACGGTGAGGGTGGGCCGGGGACAGGAAACCCCACCCACCAGACAAGTGCTCCTCCTGCACAGCTGCCTCCTCTGGGCCAGACCTGAGCAGGTGCTGCCATAGAGCGGAACAGGATTTGGTCCCTGCCCCGCTCACAGTCTGTGCACAGATGCAGACATGACAGAGTTCATCACTGGGAGGCAAGAAAAGGGCGAGGCCTTCTATCCAAGGGAGCCAGCCTCCGGGAAGGTCACCAGAACACAGTGATGCTTGTGTTGCACAGGGTCTTGGAGGATGAGTGAGCCTTTGCCAGAGGGAAGGGCATCCCAGGAAGAGGGAAGGGAGTGTGCAAAGGTGTGGAGGCATGAGGCAGTAGAGAACAGTCTCCGGTCTGCAGGAGGTTGGGGATGCTGGAGTGAGGGAGAGCGTGATTAGGTGAAGTTGATGATAGAAAAGGGGATGGGGGCAGACACCCAAAAAGCTGGGTTCCATGGGGGTTAAATTACCTCTGTTCATGCATGCTTTGGGCAAGATGCTTAACCCCTCTGCCTCTTATTCCTCATATCACTTTAATGGACACATCAACAGCACCACTTCACAGCATGGTTGCAAGGGTTAAAGGAAATGAGCCATTCAAAACGTCTTAGAACAGTGCCTGGCGCATACAGCGGGCACTCAAGAACAGCTTGCGTTCATTACTACCATTGCTATTTTCAACCTTCTTACTACCCACCCACTTCTATCTGACTTCATCTCCAAACTCTCCCCCTGAGAGATTAAGTTATAACGACCCGTGTGGCTTTCTGTTGTCCACTTCCTCCAAGCACAGCTGCGGACTCTTGGCCACACGCACCTGATGTGTATGCTGAGCCAGCCGGGGCTGGAGAATCTGTCCTACCGACAACTGGAAAGCAGGGAAGGGCGGCACGGGGTAGGAGACCAGCTGTCCAGGCTGCTGCATCTCTGACCCAGTGTCCGTTCTAGAAATGGTCTCCCACCTACTTCTGACCAGGAGTGGGTACCAGCCTGGTTCTACCGGTCAGGCCTCCCGGTCCCTGCTCCCCAGTCTCTGCCCTGATGACTGGTTTCCTCCAAATCAAGGGTTCAGCTTTGCTGCCCTGTCTCAGAGCATCCCGTCTCCCCTTTTGCCCGCCACCCATTAGGTCTCTCAACGTGACCACCATGCATTCCTCAAGGTCAGTGCAGCCCATCTCCCACACTCACTGCTCCCTTCTTTGTCAGCCCCTGGCCATCCAGAAGAAAAGCAAGGGGAAGTATGCGGATTCAGCCTTTCTCCCAGGGATCCCCTATCATCACCTGGACCTTATCACCAAAACCATTAATGGATTCCTTGTTCCTTCATGATAATGAGCTAATTCCGATCTCCCAGAAACTCTGAGTAGCTGTAATAGACAGGCATGGGGTCCACTTGGCCCCTCTTGTCCATCAAAGAGTCCAGTAGGTGACCCCGCCCCCTGTTCATAGATGACTGGATGAGCGCTGAACATCTGGGAAGTTGGTCCAATCAGATACTCTCTCCTCTGAGCAATGAAACTCAAGACTAGTTCAATGTGCGGTACTGTTTAGACAGGTGGAAATTAAAAGCATGACGATGGCAAATGAAAAAGCAGGCTTTTTCTGGGATTCCACAAGGATACACAGGTTAGTTTTGCCTGACCAGCATCCATTCTGTTAAGGGACCAGTGCTCCCCTCTTCCCAGGTCATGTGGTTTGTACGGAGCTGGCCTCACCACCCCACCACCCCACCTTTAGGCGTGATCACATGGCCAACACCTGGCCAATGAGAGCATCACTTCCCTCTGGCCACAGATATTGGTTCAAGGATGGGCATGTGACACCCGATCCCAGGACTCTCGCTCAAGCTGTTGGAAAACAGGGCTCATCTTTCTCCTGGGGTACCACACGGGTGGGATTTGAGCCTGGAGCTGCTGGGGCCTGCCTTGCCACTATGCAACCTACTAATGAGGCTGCCTCAAAGCAGAGCCACGGAAAGGAGCTAGATCCTTGAGCTGAAGCCATTATCCCTGGATTTTTCAGTTATGGGTGCCCAAATTCCTTTATCAGATTTTTTTTCCCCTAAGCCAATTTGAATTGGGTTTCTGTCATTGGCAACCCAAGTTCTTATACAATTACTTTTTATACATTCTCTTCTTCTACATAGCTTAGTTTTAAAGTGAACTTCTAGTCTTGTCCAGGAGCAGGTCAACTACCAACTCTGATGACCCAGCGAGAGGAGGAGTCTCTCTCTATCACATACCCCTGTTCAGTGTCCTCTCAGCCCTCACCACACCCTGTAATTCCCCTGTAGCTTTTTTCCCCCCTATTATTTATTATTCTTTGTTTTTAAATGAAACTTTCTATTTTGAGATAATTATAGATTCACATGCAGTTGTAAGAAATCATGCAGAGAGATCCATCCATGTACGCTTTCCCAGTTTCCCTCATGGTAACATCTTGCATACATAGTACAAGCATATTGACATGGATACAATCGAGATACAGAATATTTCCATCCATCACCGCGATGATCTCTCCTGTGGCCATTTTACAGCCACACCCACTCCCCTCCCAAACTCTGGCAACCAGTAATCAGTTCTTCATTTCTATAATCTTGTCATTTTAAGAATGCTATATAAATGGAATTGCACAGCATGTATCTTGGGGATTGGCTTTTTTACCCGGTGTGATTCTCTGGAGAGTCGTCCCTGATGCATGTATCAACCATTTGTTCCCCGATATCGCTGAGTTTCTCCACATCTGCATCGGCATTTCATGTTGTCACTTTTTTTTTATTTTAGCGATTCTGATAGATGTGTAGTAACACCTCATCATGGTTTCCATTTGCATTTTCCTAATGGCTAATGGTGGTGAACATCTTTTCAGTTGCTTACTTGCCATCTGTTTATCCTCTTTGGCAAAATCTCTGTTCATGTCTTCCTGCCCACTTTTTAATCGAGCTGTTTTGCTGCTGTTATTGTTTCCTTTTGAGTTTTGAGTGTTTTCATTGATCCTAGCTACGAGTCCTTTGTCAGAGCGGAGGCTAACAAGTCTTTTCTTCCTCAGCAACTTGTCTTTTCAACCTCTTAACAAGGTCTGTCACAGAGCAAAAGTGTTTAATTTTGCTGAAATCCAATTTATCAAATGTTCCTTTTATGTTTTTGATCCAATCGATATTAAATCTAAGACCTCTTTGCCTAGGTCTAGATTCAAAGATTTTCTATTTTTTTCTTCTAAAAACTTTACCATTTCACAATGTATATGTAGGTCCATGATCCATTCTGAGTTAATTTTTAGATAAGGCATGGAGTTTAGATCGAGTGCTTTTTTGTTCTGTTTTGTTTTGTTTTTTTACCTATGACTGTCCAGTAGCTCCTGCAATATTTGTTGAAAAGGCTACTCCCCCCTCCACGGAACGGAAATGCATCTTTGTCAAATATCAATGAGGCATATTTTGGGGTTCCTTATTCCACACCATTGATCTGTGTGTCTACCCCTCCACCAATACCACACAATCTAGACTACCGTAACTATGTATTAAGTCTTGAAGTTGGGTAGACTTCCCAATTTTAGCCTTCCACTTTTAGCCTTCTTTTTCGAACTTATTTTAGCTATTCTAGCTCCTTTGCCTTTCCTAATACATTTTAAAATAATCTTGCCTATACCTACAAGAAATCTTGCTGAGATTTTCACAGGAATTGCATGAAACTGTATGCTAACTCGAGGAGAACTGACGTCTTCACCACAAACATGCTGTCTCTCTCCATTTATTTGGATCTTCTCTGATTCCTTTCGTTGGCATTTTGTGGTTTTCACCATGGAAGGCCTACAAATGTTTTGTTAGATTGATGATGAAGTGTTCACTGTGTTGAATGCAAATGGTATTGTATTTTTAGTTTTGTTGTCCAACTGTTCAATGGTGGTTTATGGAAACATAATAGGTTTTTACATTATTTGTCTCATATCCTGAGACTCTACTGAACCTATACATTAGGTCTAGGCATGTTTTGGTAGATGTCTTGGACTTTTCTACATAGACAATCCTGTCATCTGCAAACAAGTCTGGTTTATTTCTTCCTTTCCAATCTGTATGCCTTTTATTTACTTTTCGTGCTTTATTGCACTAGCAAGAAATTCCAGCACTATGTTGAGGAAGAGTGGCGCTCCCAGTCTTAGGGAGAAAACGTTCAGTCCTGTTACTGCCTGCTGGAGGTGAGGTCCAGGCTCCCCGTGGGATTTCCACCGCCACTTGGGGATGGGTGGGGCTTGTTACTTTCCCAGCAAAGTGACAGTCCCAGCTCCCTACTCTGGCACCACCACAGCAGGTGAGGGGGCATGCAGTTAGGTGCCTCCTTATAGCCTGGTGAGGGGAGTCTAAGCTTGGCATGAGTCGGGGTCAAACCACAGTTGTTGGGGTTGTTGTTTTTTTGTCTGTTATGTATCACTATACGGTTATTGCTAAACTTTCTGTCTTGGTAGGCTGCCCCTTTCCTGGTCTTTGGCTATAGAAAGCGGACTCCGTGGTGTGTGTGTGTGTGTGTGTGTGTGTGTGTGTGTGTGTGTATGCGCGCGTGCACGCCTTTTCGCATTGCTGGC
Organism: Prionailurus viverrinus; assembly: GCF_022837055.1. NCBI lineage: Eukaryota > Metazoa > Chordata > Mammalia > Carnivora > Felidae > Prionailurus > Prionailurus viverrinus. Next base: position 19,894,124 of record NC_062576.1, on the reverse strand, counting down.
TTGCTGACTTCTTCATTTGTAGATCAGGATGCGCTGGACAAAAAGTACTCACCAATATGCTCTCTGCTGTCTCGTGTCTACCTTTTAGCATCCTCTTATGCTGCTTTATGTATAATGTTCCAGGAGTGCTAGCCGGGACTTAGCAGGAGGAATAGGGAGAAGGATGTCTATTCCATCATCCCAGAAGTAGTAGCTCCCCCACTCCCGCCCCAGAACATCAGCTTCATGAAAACAGGAGCTTTGTTTTGTTCCCGGCTATATGCTCAGCACCAAGGACAGTGCCTGGCACATAGCAGGTGCTCAATAAATATTTGCAGAATGAATAAATAGAGATTGAACAGCTATAAAAATACTGCCCTGCTTTTAATGTGGGTGAGGGGCTCAGGGCCTCATCCTCCCTGCCGTGCCTCATCCCAAGACCCCTCTGGGCCCACACGCAGGACACTGTTTGAAAACCTTGGGACTGGAACACTTCCTGCTGTTTGCAGCTTGCAATTCTGAGCTGGTGCACCCCTGGGCTGCTGCCTGAGGTACGTGGGTGGTTGGCCTGGTTTTTGGAGCCAAGAGCAGAGTGGACACTGTGGGGAGGAAAGGGGAGGGTGATGGGGTGGACAGAGTGACTGTCAACCACTCTGTCCTCTGGGAGCTGTGGGGGGCAGGGGCAGGGGAATACTGGGGGCCGATTCAGAGATGCATAGATGCCACCTTGCAGTGTCCCTCAGGCCCTCCTCCATGGGAAGACTGTTAACTAGCCGCTGAGGGGGGCAGCCCTAGTTCTCTTTCAGGCCAGACGGGCACAGAGTCATTGTGCCCAAATGCTCGGTCCAGGCCACGCTCAGTGCCCCAGAACTGATGGGACCAGGAGCTGATGACGGCAGGTTCTGGGGCCCCAGGCAGTCCAGCCATGGCCAGCAGGCGTCCTTGGGTGGCCACACCTCTCCTTCCCCTCCTTGGTGTTAAACAAAAGGAGGCAAGAACCACCTGCCTTGGGGGACATGAGAAAGAGTGAGAGCTTCCTGCTGACCACACAGCCTCTCAGCAGGGACACCAACAAACACATCCTCCTCAGTGGCTCTTTGGGGCCAAGGTTCTTCTACGGTCATGGCAGCAGAATCCCCCACCCCTAAGGGATCGATCTGCTGAAATGCCAGCTAAGGCCTGCAGAGAGGGCAGGGCAGCCAAGGGTCCTGTGAGAGAGGGAAGAGGCTAGCCTTCTGTTTCCACAGGGTTGTGGAGACTGGAAGGGAACAAGGGGAGGAAGAGAGGAGGGTAGCAGTGAGGCCATCACACTTCACACAGATGGGGTCCCAAAAGCAAACAGAGAGGCACCACCCCTCTCGGTCCTGGCCCAACTTGCTGCTCTCTTGCTGTGTGACCTGTGCCAAATCGCTTAACCTCTCTGGGCTTCTAGCTCTTATAAGGCTACAACTCCACGATGCTCTCCTACCCTCAGTCTGCAGACTAAATGCTCAGGACTGGGGTTCCACTGTGTGTGTTGTGGTAGGAAGGGCCTTTTTTCTATCTTTCTCCACTTTGATCAAATTGAAATCAGAAGCACAGAGTGACTAGCTTTCCCCTTCCCCGCCATCGCCAGGAAAATGGACATGCTGACATTCCACGTGGGGGTCACAAACTCACATTCCCGCAGACTCCGCTGGATGGTGAAGTGAGGAAAGTACAAGGCGAGAAGGAGTGGTGGGGACAGGGGTGAACCGGACAGCATGGGCCCCATCTACGGGGGCAGCCACCCCTCAGCTTCAGCCGCCGGCTGCCATGTGGCAATGCCAGTTAGGCAAGGACATAGCCCCTAATGGTCAAGAGAAGCCCAAAACTTGGAGTTTTGCCTAAAATGCTTACCTTTTTAGACTGTTAAAAGCAAATACAACTTTTATAGAACATCGTGGCAGGCCACACAAAACGTCTACTGGCTGGGTTCAGCCCCTGGGCTAAGGGGAGAGTTTTTTTGGAAAAAAAAAAAAACCAAACAGGCGGGAGGGCTGGAGGGGCTCCGGGCTCAGGGTGAGGATGGGGTTCTGAAGCTTTGTCACGGCCAAAGCAGCGAGCTGGGCAGTGACAGGAAGTCACGGCCAGGGCTGGATACTAAGAGAACACTAAAGTCCTGGGAGCAAATGTGAGCGGTGCATCCAGGGCGGATGGAGACCCTGTGAGGCATGCATTAGTATTATCGACTCGAGAGATGAATCACTTGAGACGCTGGGTTGCTTGCCTTTAATAATAACACGCGTGAGCACATCCTCTGTGCTAAGCACCTCACACGTGTTATTTCACATAGTCCTCATTGCAGCCCCTCCCTAAGGATGCCCCCCGCCGGGAGCCTCGCCTCCCAGGGCTCATGCTTTGTGTGGGCCCCTTCTCCTTGAATCTGGCCCATCACTTGCTCTTGACCAACAGAAGCAGCAGAAACGACAGTGTGACTTCTGAGGCAAGGTCATAAAATAAACTTGTAGCTTCTGCTCGGATCTCTCGGAATGCTTGCTCGCCGCAGGGGCCCGGCCACCGGCCTGGAGAAGCTGGTCCTGCTGACAGCCTAGCTGAGCCCCCAGCCCCCAGCCAGCACCCACAGCCAGTGCTGGGAGGGGCCAGCTTGGACCCTCCGCCCAGCCAAGCCCCAGATGACTCCAGCCCTGGCCAGCATCCCACCGAAGCGTCATGGAAGACGCCGAGCAAGGAATACCCAGCTAAGCCCAGTCAACCCGTTAAGCCATAAGAGACAATAACACATTTTTATTTTAAGCCACTACATTTCAGGGTGATGTGTTATAAATCCACAGAAAACTGACAGACTGCTTGCCAACAGACTCGGGCCATCTCCCCAGTTTACAGCTGAGGATACTGAGGCACGGGGAGGCGGAGGGACCTGGTGCGAGTCCACGGCTGGTGAGGGTCAAAGTGGGGATCTGCTCCCAAGCTGTCTGAGCCCAGGGGCCGCCCTTCAACCACCCCTCCGCAGTGCCTGCCCCCAGCGGCCCAGCAGTGCATGTCGGCAAGGTGTGAACGAGGCCGTCTGACTCTCAACCGTGGACCCTTCCCCTTCCTGGGCACGGGTCCCTCCCAGAAGCCGGTGCCCAACATCAGCTGGGCATCTCTGATCCCCGACCTCCCCAGTCTCCGCGGCCTGTCTCGCTCTGCTGGGCGGGGAGGCAGAGGCTGGCGCTGTCTGGCCTCAAAGCTGCTCTCCTGCCTGGTGCCTGGGGCGGGCATGGGGGAGGCGCTGGGGCCAGAATTTTGACAAACGGCCTCACACATATTAAACAAGAGAAATGACACAATGACGCTGCACAGCCCTGGCGAGGCCCCAAAAGCAAGGGATGAAAAATGGGGCTGATCCATCTTGCAGGCCTTGGTGACAAGAAGAAATGGATCAGCCCTAATAGGGACCGCACGTTGGGCCCCGGCCTTAAATAAGTCAGATGAGAATGAGGCCAGCCCCAAGGGAACAGGAGCAGGGCAGGAGGCCTGGCTGCCCGCGAAGGAAAGCTTCCCATGGCCGAAACCGGCAGGCCCCGTTCGAGACACTGAGTGCCAGGGTGGAGAGCCAGGGGCTTCTAGAATCCTATTGCTACTTAAGGCTGTGGGACTCCGGGTGAGTGACCCAACCTTTCTGAGCAACACGGGGGGGTTTGCGTGTGTTAAATTTCATATGGAAATCGGTAACATTAGAAGGGCTGGTGTTTGGGGCGCCTGGGTGGCTCGGTCGGTTAAGCGTCCGACTTCGGCTCAGGTCACGATCTCGCAGTCCGTGAGTTCGAGCCCCGCGTCAGGCTCTGGGCTGATGGCTCGGAGCCTGGAGCCTGCTTCCGATTCTGTGTCTCCCTCTCTCTCTGCCCCTCCCCCATTCATGCTCTGTCTCTCTCTGTCTCAAAAATGAATAAACGTTAAAAAAAAAATTTTAGAAGGGCTGGTGTTTGAGAGCACTTGCCGCGTGTCAAACAGCATGCCACGCACATCCACGAAGTGTCTACGTATCACCCCGTTCTCGCAGAGGCAGAATACAGAGTGTGGGCTCTGAGGCCACACTGCCCGGGTTCAGATCCCAGCCCTGCCGCTCAGTGGCCAGAGAGAGCTTGGACGGGTTACTTAGGTTTGCCTGTGCCTCAGTTTCCCCTCCACAAAATTTCCACCGCACCGCGCCGTGGCGATGGTGACATACCAGGCCTCGATACGTGGCACAGGCGGTCACACACGTGCTCACACCCAAGAACGTTCATTCCTTTCCTTTGCCCCCTTCTCTAGCTCAGGTGACCACCGTCCAAGGTCAAGAGCTCAGGCGACAGCTGCTAGAAGGAGGGAAGTGTAGGGCATCAGGGGGCACCAGAGCCTTAGCTGGTTGCCCTGCGAGCCTGAGGGTCAAGGTCCCTTTAAGACACGTGCCTTTGCAAAGCAGAAACCAAACAGAGGGTGGGAAGGGGTGAAATTAGCAAGAGTCCCCAGTGGTCTGGAAGGGGGTCCTTCTTACTTGAAGCCCTACTCCTACTCCACTCTGACGATCCTCCGAAGTCTCTGTAACCTCCTGTCCCCTCTGCCCAGCACATTGTCTTATTCCCTTCTCCACATTTTGCCCGATCGCATTCTCCCCAGAGGACCCTCCCTGCCCGAAGCTGGGTCAGCAACCCCTCCTCCGTGCTCCCACAGCAGTCTGTGAGCCACCCCCATATCCACATTACAGCTTGTTTCCTTGTCTCATTCACCTGTCACCACGCTGTCTTCACCACCGCTGTACCCCCAGCACTTAGGAGAGCGGCTGTCCCCGAGTAAGCAATCGGTAAACGCATGTAAAGTGACTGAGTGGATAAGTGGTTCCCGGCCACCAGAAGCAGGCCTGCATACCTCGTGTAATGGACAACTGAGGTCGTTGTCTTTCCTCCTTCTGATAACCCCGCCTCACCCCTAATTTTCCACTGGGGAAGCTCCTCCTCCTGTCTCTGTCCAAGGGATTGGGTGGGGCCAATCCCGCCGCCTGGACCTTGTGACTCAGGCCAGACCAATCAGGGTGGAAATCATTGGTCATGGGATGGGCACACAACTTAAGCTAATCCAATGACAGCCATAACCAGGATTTTGGCGGGAAATATGGGAAAGAAGCCCCATCTCTCTGCTGGTATTGCTACGTTTGTAAAATGGAAGCCTAAAGCTGGGCATGGTGACCATCTTTGCTTAGGGAAAAGCTGCCTGTGAATGAAGACAAGACAAAGGACAAAGGGAACAGAGACACGCAAGGGGGCGGGGAGAGCTCCTGATAAATCACCTGAGCACCTGGACCCAGCTGTGCCTGGGGCAGATGCTCACCCAGCACCCATCCCGGTCATTCACCGCCGGAGAGTTTTGGGCTCACTCCTCGCCCGAGAGGTAAGCGTGGGCAAGCGGAACCGATATGCTCCTGGCCCTCCCTCAGCTGTGGTGATGATTCGGGAGAGAGAAGATGACCTGAGTTGGGCCCATCAGGGGGAGACCGGGGACTTCGGTCAACGTTGGGGAAAGAGGAACCCTCCCTTCCCCCGTATGTGAAGGAAGAAGCACCAGGAGGGAGCTTTCTCACCACCAGGAGGAAAGCCCACCCAGACACAGGGTTAAATTCGCAGAGGGTCACGACGGATTTTTCCGTCGTGACCCGAGGCCCCCCCAGCTGACCCAACTGGACTTCTGGTCACCTGAACTAACACACACCCCTTGTTTACTTGGCTCGGGAGTCTACTGATTCTGTGTTGCTCTTGCACACAAAACTTATCAGACCTCCCAGGCCCCCCCACCCCCGCCGCCCCCAACTCGTCAGCTTCCACCTCCACCTTCCAGAACGGCCTGTGTGGCAGGGGTCAGAAGCTTTACTCTGTAAAGGGCCGGGCGGTGAACATTTTAGGCTTTGTGGGCCACTGAGTGTCGCCTGCAACCGCCCAGCTCTGCCACTGTAGCGTGAAAGCAGCCACAGGACAACGCGTGAATAACGAGAGTGGCTCTGTCCCAATAAAACTTTATTTATGGACACTGAAATTTAAATTGCACATGATTTCCACACATCACAGGGTGTTAGTCTTCTTTTGATTGATTTCAAGCATCTGAATATGTAAAAACCATCCTTAAGTTGAGGGCTGCATAAAAACAGGTAGTGGATGGGCCATAGTTTGCCAACCCCAGGTCTAGAGTCTCAAAGTCCCCGTGCGCTCTGGGCTACCCTTGCCTTCTTCTGCCCTTCCTCCCTCGCCTGGGCCGAGCTGCCGAAGGCCCAGCATGCGTGGAGGCTCTGGTGTCTGAAGGTCAAAGGCCACTTACCAGAAGGACCATCCGTAGTCCCAGGAGTGGGGTCTCCAGTCTTCGGGGCCGAGGCTCACGGTGACCTGGAACACCTGTGTGTACATCATGTGGGCGACCATTCCCAGGAGGCCTGTGGGGGGAGCAGAACAAGAGGTCAGGAAGCAAGGTGGAGCTCTGTCCACCTTTGTCCTGTGGGCCTGTCAGTGCTGGGGGACAGCATGGAAGGGGAAGGGCCGTTGGTAGGACCAGAGCGGGGAAGCCAGAGGGTGGTGTTTTCTAAGCCAGCCAAGGAGCTTGAGTCTGAGCAAGAAGGTACAGGGAAGGCGTGGAGAAATTAAACAAGGGAGACACAGAGTCAAATCTGCACAGACGGGCAGACTTTTTCTTTGTCTTTTTTTTAAGTTTACTTATTTATTGTGAGAGACAGAGACATCATGAGTGGGGGGCGGGCAGAGAGAGAGAGAGAGAGAGAGAGAGGGAGAGAGAGAATCCCAAGCTGTCATCTGGGAGCCTGACTCGGGGCTTGAACTCACGAAACCGTGAGATCGTGACCTGAGCTGAAACTAAGAGTCAGATGCTTAACCGACTGAGCCACCCGGGAGCCCCGAACTTTTCCGTTAAGTACCAGGTAAGTAGATATTTCAGGCTCTGTGGTCCACGAAGTCCCTGTTGTAACTACTTCTCTACTGTCGTAGCACAAAAGAGTCAGAGACAATAAACGTATGAATGGAGGAGTATGGCTGTGTACCAATAAAACTTTACAAAAACAGGCACCGAGCCCGATTTTAACCCATGGGCTATAGTTTGCTGATTCCTGCGTTAGGAGGTCATTTGGGAGAAGCAGCCTAGAGGGTATTTTTCAAACTGCAGGTGTTGATTCGCTAGACTAGTGCGTCATGAAGTCACCTTCAATGATTGCCACTGTTGATTGCCACATTAAAAAAAAAAAAGAAGAAGAAGAAGAATGGAACAGAATGGAACGGAACGGAACGGAATAGAAATATCTGATACATCAAATGTAGCAGGAATGAATATTGTTTTGGAGAACTTTTCAGTTCTATGCATGTGTACATGGGCGCAGTGACTGAAACATGCAATGTTTTTCTGTGGCTCATGGTCAAAAATCTTTGAGCCCACTGGCTGGGAGAACTTGCATTCCAAGGGATCTGAGTGGGAATCCTCTTCCACCACGTTTTCATCACGTAGCACTGGGCAAAGCCTCACCCTCTGAGCTTCAAGTCCTTGAATCCGAAGACGAGGATTGTGACACGTAAGGCAAAGAGTAAGTGAAGTGAGGCAAGGCAGCCTCAAGTCTGTGCTCAGTGGCATGCAATCATTATAGTCACCAGGATTATTATAAATCTGGGGACATTTCTCTGTGTGGACTGTGGCATCTGGAGCCCTCAAGAACCTAACCTTAAGATAGAGTGATACACTATTGATGAGAAAGGGAGGGGTAGATAACAAGAATAAAGGAAAACAATCATGTTTGTGCACCCGCTATGTGCCAAGCACTCTGTATGATTACTTCTTAATTTTCACAACAACCCTCTGAAGTATCATGAAGTACCTTGATCAGGACTATGTACCGTTGTTCAGGTTGCCCACTGGGCATCTCCATAGGGCCCCATTCACAATACAGTCTATGTTGAAGCAGAGTTGAAGCAGAACCATGCCTACAAGGCTGTATGTGGTAGCCCTGAATACGATTATTCCATTCCACAGGGGAGAAAATAGAAGCCCGGAGTGGGAAAGTCTGTCCAAGGTCACAGAGGGAGTCAATGGCATAGTTGTGACTGGTGCCCATATCCAAATGCCCTCAACTCCAAGGCTCTCCACCCTCTCCCGTCTTCTTGAAGAGGAGGCAAGAGAAAAGATGGAGATAAGGAGTGGAGAGATGGAGGTTTAGCAAAGGCAGAAGTAAAGAGGGAGTGAGGTTCTGTGTCCTGGGACCCAGGGTGGGGAATGGAGGGAGGAAGCCATCCTGTGTTCCCACAGGGTGAAGATAAATGGTTAGCAACTGGTTCTCCAGAGGCAAAAGAAAAGCCCTGATTTGTAGTGTCTATCAGGTTCCACGGTGCCACTACGGCCAATGTCAAGCGACCAGTGTGAGGTCACGGAAGGCAGAGCAGAGGAGAGGTGTGCCCAGTGGGCACCCGTAGTCTCCAGCACACCTCGTGCCTGACGCCAGTCACTGGACCCCAGGCCCAAAGGAGACCAAGGACTCTGTGGTTGTCATAGACAACCCCTCATAGACACTTCTTGCTATTCTCTGACTGCAGATTAGAGCTGGTGGGGAGCCCTTGAGTCAGGAAATCCCAGGGAGGAAATCCAGGCACCACGACAGGTGCTGAGGCCTCCTCAGGAGCCTCCTAAAAGTCCCTCCTCCCCCAGGCTGTCTCTGCCAGGCCCGACTACATCCTAGACCACATCCTTAGTCGTGCCCTGGCAGGTGGTGTTGCAGAACTGACCTGGGCTATCCCACCCATTCGACAGCACCCTCTCTGGTCCTCTCTGCCTTGGCCCAGTCTGTTGAAAGGAGGCGAACGGTGAGCCATATGGATATCTTCTTTTTCGTCACTTGACACAACTCTGGGTGAACTTGCCAAGACGTACGTAACTGATATAGCTTATTCTTCGGAACCAACGCATACGATTCCTTAATAATGAAGTAGCATGTTTTATCTACCCAATCAATGGATGATACTAGGTCTTGTCCTGTTTTCGGCTCTACAAGAAATGCTGCGATGAACACCTTTCTACAAGTCTTTTTGGGGATACAAGCAAGTACTGCTCCGGATGGAATAATAAGAATTGCTGGGTCATAAAGTATATGCGTTTTAAATTTGAGTCAATGTCAGAAAATTGCTCTCCTGCATGGTAGCCCCATCATGTGTTTCTGCCAGCTGTCTGGGGGTACTTACCTAAACCTTCACCAACACTGGAGATTCCAAAACATGAAAACCTGTGCCCATCGCAGGATGCAGAATGACACCTCAACATTGTTGTCAATTTTATATTTCCCTCATGCTAGTGAGCTTGGGCGTGTTTCACATGTTTATTGACCATGCCTATCTCTGTCTATATAGCGCCTGTCTGTATCCTTTGTCAATTTTTTCTTTAAAAAAAAAAGTATTTTCTCTTATCAGTTGGTAGGAATTCTTTATGTATTCTAGATACTAATCCTGTCTGTCACGTAGACTACCCAAGAGTTTACTGCTCTTGTCTTTTCCCATGTACCAAACACCTTTTTGTTTTTTTTAAATTAATAGACTTTACTTTTTAGAGCAGGTTTAGGGTCACAGAAAAAGTGAGGGGAAATTATGGAGAGTTCCCATGTGTCCCCAGTCACCACCACCACAATCTCCCGTATGATTAACATCTTGCATTCGTGTGGTACATTTGTTACAATTGATGAGCCAATACTGATCCATTATTATTAACTAAATCCTGAGTTTACATTAGGGTTCACTCTTCGTGTTGCACATTCTATGGGCTTTGATAAATGTATGCTGACAGGTAACCACCATTACTGTGCCGAATCGTTTCATAGCCTTAAGAATCCCCTGTGGTCCACCTTTCTATCCCTCCCTCCCTCTCTGCCTCCCTGAACCCCTGGCAAACACTGATCTGTTTATAGTCTCCACAGGCTTGCCTTTTCCAGAATGTCATAAAGTTGGAATCACATAGTACATAGCCTTCTCAGGCTGGCTTCTCTCACTTAGCAATATGCATTTAAGGTCCCTCTCTGTCTCTTCATGGCTTTTTAGTGCTGAATAATGTTCCATCGTCTGGACCCATCACAGGCCATTTACCTGTGGTCCCGTTACCTGCGGAAGGACATCTCAGTTGCTTCCAAGTTTGGGCAATTATGAATAAAAGCTGCTTTTGTCAAACACTTTGATATCTGATATAGTCAAATTTACCAGGCTTTTCCTTTGCAGTTTTCACATGCTGTGTCTACCTTTTTGGAAAAGGGACACCCGTAAATGCATTGTCCTATATTTTTATATTAATTCACCTAGAATTTATCTTGGTGAATGGTGTGAGTTAAGGATCTAAGTTAAGTGTTTTTAATGAGTAGCTGATTGTCTTGAATCCTTATAGAATGACCTGTTCTTTCCCCCACTGGTTTCATTTTTATTTTATTTATTTTAATGTTTTTTTATTATTACGTTTCTTTATTTTTGAGAGGCAGAGAGAGACAGAGCATGAGTGGGGGAGGGGTAGAGAGGGAGACACAGAATCGGAGGCAGGCTCCAGGCTCTGAGCTGTCAGCCCAGAGCTCGACGCAGGGCTCGAACCCACGAACTGTGAGATCACGACCTGAGCCAAAGTCAGATGCTTAACCAACTGAGCCGCCCAGGTGCCCCTGATTTTATTTTTATTTTATTTATTTATCTTGAGAGAAAGAGACAGCACAAGCAGGGAAGGGGCAGAGAGAGACAGAGAGAGAGAATCCCAAGCAGGCCCCACACTGTCAGCACAGAACCCGATGTGGGGGACAATCTCATGAACCGTAAGATAATGACCTGAGCCGAAATCCAACTGAGCCACCCAGGCGCCCCTTCCCCGCTGATTTTAAATGACACTTACATTCCAAGCCCCACCTGTACATGAGTGTTTCCTGATGTCACTCTGTTCTACTGGTCTGCCTCTGTTCTTGTGTCAATGCCACACTCTTTTACCCGTTGTAAGTCACAGTAGAGTCTGTTATATGGGAGGAGAGCCTCCCCCCCGCTCACTTCCCAGTGTTCGTTCCCCCTAGAATTGCTGCCTTACCCAGGAACCTTGCGCATTTAGTGGGGTCCTGACCCCTTCCCTAGCCCCAACCAGTCCCTTTCTGGGTTTGTGGGGTGGGGGGGTGGGGGGGAGGGCTCACTCTCCAAACCCCACGTCTTGAGTTTCTTCCGCACTATGCCAGTCCAGATGCTCTCCGAGTTATGTGGCCTCTGCGTGTCTTGTGTTCTCATCTATAAAATGGGGATATCAGTAGACACAGGTAATCCCAATGAGCATCTACTAATGCAGGAAAGCGTTCATGAGAACAACCACTCCTTCTATTAGGGCAGTGGGGACATGACGAAAACACCTAGCGAGACCCAGAAGCCAGACCCAGCCTGTTGGCAGAACAATTTTCTAAACTGTTAGTTTGGAAAAGCAGTGCTTTCTCAATCGGATTCCATTTACTCCCAAATATGAAAGGCCGTGCTTTAAGGAAAGTCAATAAATGAAAATTATTTCTTCATTCAAAGAATTCAAAGAGAGGCTGGTGAGTTGCTCTGACTGCATTTTGAAGCGTCTCCTTTAAACATCTGATCCTCGCCTGCGTTTCTGGAAGCATGTCTGTTCTGCACAGGGAAGTCCGTGGTAGCGTCTGTCACACAAACTCTGCGCAGAAGGAATTGTTTCCAACTCCTGCGAATTAGAAAGTGACTTTCTGCAGTTACCGCACCTCCTGAAATTGGCAAGGAGGAGGCTTTCCTGCTCTGCGACTGCTGCTTCCCGGCGGCCGCACACCAGGAAGCGCAGGGCTGTAAACCTCATTTTCCAACTCCTGACACCGTCAGTGGGGGCCCCGACCCACATGGTGAGGCAGGCGTGGCTCCTTCCAGCCCCTGGGGAACACAGGAGGGCACTGGGGGCGAGCCTGGCTGCGGGGTCAGAGCTGACCCCAGAGCGGGCAGGGCTGCCGTGACCCCCGCCCTGGCCCCCGCCGCTCACACTGAGGAAGGGAAAAGTCTGCTTTTAAGTCCAGAGGGGCTGGCGTGGGCCCAGAGGGAAGAGACAGTGTCGGGAGGGTCAGGACGTTAGGCACAGGGTAAAGCCACAGGGAAACAAAATGAGCACCAGCTATGTGACCTTGGGTAGGTGACCTCCCGTTTCTGCGCCTCAGTTTCCTCAACATAACACAGGGATAACAATAGCACCTACCTCATGGACGCAGGAGTATCCAGTGGCTTATATTTGTAAAGCATCTAGAACAGTGCTTGCATGCAGGAGGTCCTATAGTGGTGTTTCTTGAATGAATGAATGAATGAATGCTTGAGGCTCACTATATAGGCCCTCTAGACTCTACACTCGTCCAGGAAACCCGGTTTGTGGTCCCCAGCACTCGGTAATATGTGTTGAATGAACAGATGACCACGGATGTCAAGGTGCGTGGGGGAGGGGCACTAGGCTGCCTGGTGGGAAGTCCTGGGTCTGGGATGTGGGAATGAACGAGGGCAGGGCCAGATTTTGGCAACTTTGGAGAGCGAGTTGTCTACAGGAGCTAAGATGCGAGTCATCATTCATTTATTTATTATTCATTAATTCAATCGGTCAATGAATATTTATTGAATGCTTTTCATATGCCAGGCATTGTTCTAGCGCGTGGGGACCACTGACATAGACAGACCGATGCCTTGCCCTTGAGGCCCAGACAACGAGCACGTAGGTTAACGAGAACACATCAGGTAGTGAAAAGTGCCACGATGCATTATAAAATAGGACAATGTGACGGGAGAGATCCCAGGGGCTGCTCAGACTGGGTGGTCAGGGAAGCCCTCTCTGGGGAGGTGACGTTTAAGCAAAGGCTTGAATGGGAGCTGGAGGCAGCCACAGGGAGGTCTGGGGAAGAGCACTCCAGTCAGAGGGAGAGGCCTGGCAAAGGCTGAAGACAGGACCCTGACCTGTGGAGGGGAAGGGAGAAGAGGCTCCTGCAGAGGGGGACGGACAAGGTGTTTCGAGACCGGCCAGGAGGGCGGGCGGTGGCCAGGATCTGCCGGGCCACGGTGATGAGCCTGGCTTTTATTCTAAGCGTGACCGAAGCCAGCAGAAGGCCAAAGCAGGGGCCCAATTTATGTTTACAGCACATTCCGGTTACTGGGTAAGGAGAGAGCATGCGGGAGGGGTGGGGAAGAGGGTCCCCCGGCTGGGAGGCCTGAGGCTTGGCCCAGAGTTGCTGGCAGCTCCGGGCCGGTATGCAGCTGCAGCCACCGGGACGTGCTGAGGGACTGGACATGGGGCCGAGGGGACCTGGAGCCTAGGATGACCTCCGGAGTCTCGGTTTGGGCAACTGGGCAGACGGTGGTGCCGCCCACTAAGGCGAAGAAGATAAAGGAAGGAAGACGTTAGGTTGGGTAGGCTCCAACGTGGGCCATATTAGCTGGAAATGCCTATCTTATATGCAAACAGAGACAGCAAGCAAGTAGCTGGGTGTGCAAGTTTGGGGTTCGGGGAACAGTCCGAGCTGGGGATTAAATGCATGAGGCACTGGCGGAGAGAGAGAAATGACCTGCAGAGAGGTTGTAGGCAAAGCAGGCCCCGGGCAGAGCCGATGCCGGGGCGGAAGGGGATAGGAGGAGCCAACAGCGGGAGGAAACCAGAGTGGCTTCACCAGGGCCGGGTGAAGCACCCAAGTCAAGAAGGAGGGAGCAGCCGGTGAGGTCAAAGACGAAGACAGACAAGTGACCGTTGTATTTACCACCAGACAGGCCACTGGGGACAGGTGATCGGCGACAACAGGCTGATAAGAGGAGAGAAAGCAGCGAAATAGTCCCAGAGAAGGCAGAAGCGGGGGATAAAGGGGTGATGGTGGGGCTCAGGGAGGGCTGCTGAAGAGGGGAGATTGAGAGTGCTCCCGCGCTCACCCCAGGGGCGATCAGGTAGACAGGGGGACACTGGCAATCAGAGGAACCCCAGGGCGACTGCGGAAGCTGGGCAGAGGGAAGGTAGCAAGCCACTACGCAGGACAAAGGGGCTGGAGGCATCTCTCCTCCTTCCTTTCCACCCAGCCGGGCAAGGCCACCAGCTGAGAGCGAGCCAGAGGGTGAAACAGTCTTTTCCGGGAGTGGGGGTGGGAGCGCACGTGGCGCGGGGCAGCGCCGTGTGCGTGCAGGACCTGCGCTCAGGAGCCTAAACTGAGACCAGGCCGCAGGGCAGCCGACGCCGGCGCTGACACAGGACACGCGGGGGCACAGAGCCACGACGCGTCCCTGCAGCAGGGGCTGTGGTGGACCCTGGCCCAGGTGACCCCTCCTGCGGACACCGTCCCTGGTCCGGAGATGCCGCCTGGATCAGCACACGGAGCACTGATGCCCAACTGGACTCCAGGACGCGTCTTGCATTTGACCTGGCTCCCTTTTGCGGGATTTGCACACGGGACGCTAACGGCATGCTCCGTTTATTGGCGGGAAGCGGCCGATTGACTCATTTATAATGGAGTTTATTATTGAAGATGCTAAGTTATTACTCCGAACGCTCAGAGAGCATTCGCGGCTGAATAAATACTCTTGTGTCCCCGGGCGCTGATCTGGATTTGCCAACATGCCACGCATGTCATGTCGGGACGTGACACAGAGGGGCTGGTGGGGACCTGGAAGAAGCTGAAACCTGATGACACAGGGCAGGATGGCGGCAAAGGGGACACCCCTGCTGGGGTGGCCTGACTTTCAGTTGATTAGTCACTGAGCACATATTGAGTACCTGCTGTGTGCCGGGCTCTCCTCCAGCTGTGGGGGATACACTGGGAGCCAGTGAAACACCATCCCTCCCAGTGCTCTGGAGGGATGGGAGAAGCGGACAAGCTGGGGACGGGCATGTGCCAGGGCAGCCAAGGGGGAGGGCCAGGGGCCCCTGGGAAGCCCGGCTGGGCTCCCCGAGGAAGGTCAGAACAGAATGTCTCCCAGAGGAGGTGATTTCCAAGCTGAGAGTTAATAGCTCGGAGGGAGCAAGAAGGCGGGCCGGGCAGCGGCAGGCAGAGCCCCCAGGCAAAGTGGCTTGGTGGGCTGTAAGGGCCTGAGGCAGGGCACGTGGGTGGGGGAGCTGCTGCTACAGGAATACACAAGACACTGAAAAGTTCCAGAACCATCGGAGGGAGTTTGGGCTTGGTCCTGAGGGCAAATGGGCAGGGATCACATAACTGTAAGCAAGAAGGCAAGAATCAGACAAGAATCAGACGTGCTTTTGTAAGATCCCTCTGGCTGGTGTGTAGAGAACGAGAAGGTGGGAGGCAGGGAGTCGGGAGAGGCCGCAGCGGCGCCCCAAGCGACAAGGACCAAGGACGTGGCCCGGCCAAGGCTGCTGAGGTCAGGAGGCGGGCGGGCAGGTCACCAGGGTGGGTGGAACTTTGCTGAGATGGTTGAATTCCCAGTCAACCCGCAGGCACTGAGGAGCCCTGCCTCAGGAATGGGGAGAGACTGGGGGTAACTGGTGGGGCTGACCCAATTAACAACAGCTCTGGAAAGAAAACTTTGACATTCTAAAGGCTGGGATTTCATGACAACCATCCGTGGGGCGGCAGACAGGAAAATAAATCTCTTATCTGTACATTTCTAAAATATCCAGTTGTTTGTCTGGACAGAGACCAAAGGCTGATTCTGACTGTCCCTTGTGCCCTTTGACCTGGGAGGGACCACATACAGCGCGTCCTCGTGCACGGAAAACCGTGGCCAAGAAGCCGAGCTGAGGCTATGTTTAAAGCTTGCCCAGAACTATTTTTAAAGAACAGGCTATTTTTAGACACTCTCCCGAGAACCCGGAGCCTCTCTTGGTAGCATATTTCAGGGTTTAAAAAGTTCCTCCTTACACATAACCTAAATCTTTCCAGCTCCAATTTAAGCTAATTTCTCGCTCTGCCCTCGAGGACAAGGGGCCGAACCGGTTGGCTTCTTCTCAAGGGGAACCTTTGGGAGCTTGGCAATTACCGAGTCGCCCCTCAACCTTGTCTGCCCGGTACTAGATCATTGCCATTGCTCTGCCCTTCCTGCAAAGGTCTCCTTCCAGACCATTTGAGTCATTAGCATCACTGCTTGTTTGGATTCTGCTCACTCTTCTATCTGCCTTTTAAAGTGAAGTAGCCCAAATCAGAAGTGGCATTTAATAGGGGGCCTTCCCATTTTAAAAACTAGGTTTACTGAACCACCACTGGCCTCGTCTACCCCAGTCACCTCCATCAAGCCCTGAGGCAATGAGTGGGCTCAGACCCTCCCCAACACCCCCCTCCCCACCCCCCCCCCCCGCAGGTGGGGGTGGGGGTCTAGAAGGGTACTTGAGGCCTTGACCCCAGTTCCTGGTGAGTCTTGGGGTAGCCCAGGGCAATCTGGTGGTGGGATGGCTTTTGATATTAAAAATCACAGATTTGTTCCCCACCCCCCCCCCCCCAGCATTTCTTCATTTGGGTAACTGGAGAGAAGATCTCAATGACCTCGGGGCACAGGTATCATAGAAGACCGGGAAAACCAGAGTCAGAGTCCCAAAGCCCACACTGCAGGTGTTCACTGAAAAGGTTCAGGAGAACATTTGATGAAGCAGAGCCAGCTTCTCTCCCCTCCACCTGGAGACCAGGTAAGCTTCCCTGCCTGGGCGGGGGGGGGGGGGGGGGGGGGAAGAGGGAGGAAACAGAGGAGGAGAGGATGGTGGGTCCCAGGAAAGAGCGAATTCAACTTCATAGACGGGAGCAGAGCAGCCCCCGCAGGGCCCCCAGCCTCCGCCTCGGGCCCCCTCCAGGACTTCCCCGGGGGGGCACATGGGCTTGAGATCAGCCCCCACCAAGGGTCCTCTCCCAATATGAGTGGACAGCAGACAGCAGTGGACGTCCTATGGCAGTGGGGCCACGTGCTCATAGACACAGCCAGTGCGCCCTCGAGGTTGTTCAGGGTGATGTCCTCCTGGGGCTCCCGTGTGACCCTTCGCACGCACTAACCCCACTTTGATGGCCTCGGATGTTCATAAGCCCCCCACGACAGAGGGTGGGCCCTCACCTGCAGGACGATGGCGGGAGGAAGGGGAGCAGGTGCCCTGGCCTGTGCCTGGGTAGGAATGAGGGAAGCAGGTTGGAGCCCTCCACCAGAGGGCTGGAAGGCCCCCTCGACGTGCCCACGCCCCCAAGCCACAGTCCTGGCCCTCTCTCTCCCCCTGCCTTCTGCATCTCTGCCCTGGAAATTCCCATGCCCCAGGAATGTGGTCCTGACATTCTACCCAAGCCCGGGATTTGGGCTGCATCTGTGGGGAACAGCCCCGATTCCAGCATGATAATCAAAGCCTTGTCTGCCGAGGGGTGCCTTCTCAGCAGCTCCCAGCCAGCCCCACCCCCAGCCTCTAGACGCTGCTGCTAAACAGAGATGCTCCGAGCACCCTGTAAGAGTAGGGTCCCTGAGTGGTGGGAACAGGCCCGCTCTCTCAAGCCTCAGTGACTGCTCAGCTCTCCACATGCCCCACTAGACACAAGGGCCTGAGAGGGAGGGGGGCCGATCATGGACTGCCCGGGCCGGGACACTGGAGACGAAAGGGGGTCCAGTTATAAATCACCCCGGGACACCCTGATAACCGCAGTAGAAGACATGAATGAGGCAGTGAGCCCGTGATCTCTCCAGGGACCCCTGCCACTTGCAGGTGGCCCCTAACCTTTACCCAGGGCTTTCCTTCCGCCAGGGACTTTTACACATGCTGGGTGCTACTGGGGACAGCATTCCTATGAGTGTGTCCCGTTCACAGGTGAGAAACAAAGTACCTGACAGCCAGCCAGACGGTAGGGGATCCGGGACCCCCACCCAGCTTTCATTCATTCCACACGGGAGCACCTGCTAGGAGCCAGGCACCGTGCTGAGGGCTAGGGGACGATGAGACAGGTGTGGCCCTGCCCGCTTGCAGCTCTCATCAGGGACGTGGACGTGGGCAGGAAAACAAAGGCCAAGGGTCAGAGCGTCAGGAGACGGGAGGTGCAGGGTCCACAGGAGCTGACACCTGGAGTCCTCTGCTCTGGGGGTCTGGGGAGACATCCCTGGGGTGGGGGGTGCTGCAGCTGAGTCTGAAGGATGAGGCGCTAACGAGGTCAGAGCTGCCCAAGTGTGGGGCACACCTCCCTCGGGCGCTCAAGCTTATTTTAGACCAGAAGTTCTAAACCTCAGCACTATTGACATCCGGGGCCAGACAACGCTTTCCCGTGGGGGTGGGATGGCCAGCCGCATCCCCCGGCCTCTGCCCTTCCATCAGATGCCAGGAACATTCGCCTGCCCCCTCCCCCAAGTGCCGATAACCAAAAACATGCCCAGACCTTACCAAGTGTCCCTGGTGGCGGGGCGGGGGATGGGGAGAGGGCAGAGTCGCCCCAGGGGGAGACCACGGGTTTAGATGCTGCGCAAACCTTTTGACAGTGGTAATGTTTTTATTTCTGCGGTTTTACGGTCCCCTTCCATTTATTGCAAGCGTGCCGGCTTTTCATTTCCGGCCGTGATCTGAAGCTTCCTTTTTGAATACATTTAAGTTTGACACCAAAAAAAGTGAGTGATTGAGGAAGAAAAACGGCGGTGGAATGGCGGCCTGTGGATGTGGATGTGGCGGTCGTGGAGGCAGAGGCAGGGGACAAAGTGTGAGGAGTGCAGGGTCGGGTGAGAGCAGGCTGCGAGGTGCCCAGGGCGGCTGCAGGCTGCGGTGTGGCCCATCAGCTGCACACCCGGGGACAGGCTTAGGAATCTGGGTGTGTGTGGGGAGGGGGGGGGGTGCATTCTAGAGGGCATACACTCTCCCATGGAAGTTCAAGGCCAGCTTTCCTCCAGCCTGCCCACAGATTGTCTCTCTTGGGTTGGGCACCAGAGGAAGGAACTGGCTTAACTTTGGGGCCCCTGTGGCACGAAAGATAAGAATCCTTCAACACTGGAAGCACGCTCTTTGAGGCAAGAGGCTGGCATTAGGGAAGGCACTGGGGGCCCTGAAATCACGGCGGGGGGGGGGCGCCCACTGGACAGTGACATCTCACCATCCATCTGGGGTATGTGCTCGCGGGGGCCACTGCGCAGGCCCCTCCCTTTGGTTGTTTTCTGTCTTCCTGCCTCTTTTTCTGTTTCCTTCTACCTCTGCCTTGGACTGTTCCTCCCTGTCTGGGTCTCTCTCCCTCTCTCTCCCGGGAATACCTGTACATGCGCCCAAGTTATAGGCAGGAGTACTCACTGTCCTCGGGTGTCACGCAGTGGGCCTCCCCCTCACCTCCCCATCCGGCCCAGGAGGGACCCTGGCCTGCACAGAGTCACCCGTGATGGGTCCGGGGCCCCCGCCTCACGCCTGGCCAGCCTTGAAAACATTCCTCCCGAAGCTCCTCTTCCGTCTGCCCGTCAAGTTGGCTGAAATGCAAATCC
The DNA here is from genome assembly GCF_022837055.1 of Prionailurus viverrinus. NCBI lineage: Eukaryota > Metazoa > Chordata > Mammalia > Carnivora > Felidae > Prionailurus > Prionailurus viverrinus. Next base: position 19,874,742 of record NC_062576.1, on the reverse strand, counting down.
TATTCTCCCGGCCGGAAGCTCTGAGCTTCCACACTTCCCTCCGGCGACGCTGTGATGCCATCCCATTAGTTTCACTGCCCAGGAAGCCGCCTGGGCACCAGGAAAATGAGCTGAGTGGACGCTTTGCCGCAAAACCTCCGGACAGCCCTCCCTTCCCTGGGCGCTTCACGGTGTGCATTTTGCACACCGAATGAATGGGACCCGACCGTCCCATTCATCCCGCGTCTCATGCTCTCCCTGCCTTATCCCAGGAAGGCTAGGTTTGGCTGCACCGGATCTGACGAGTGAGTGAGTGAAGCTCAGAGAGGGAAAGCAATCCACCCAGGGTAACACAGCACACGCGGGTCCAGGCCCACCCAACTCCAAGTCCAGATGTGTTCACATTCCATCACAGCCTCTCTCTCCCATTCACGCCTTCATTCAGCCAACGTTCGGTGAGCACTTGCCGTCTGCCAGGCTCCCCTCACGGTTCAGGAAATGAAGGTGTGCCTAAGACATGCCAGGTCCCTGCCCTCACGGAGCTGACATGCTTACGAAGGAAGACAGAAAAGAAGCATATACATTGAGAATTCAGAGTTAAAATTTTTTTTTCAACATTTATTTATTTTTGGAACAGAGAGAGACAGAGCATGAACAGGAGAGGGGCAGAGAGAGAGGGAGACACAGAATCGGAAACAGGCTCCAGGCTCTGAGCCATCAGCCCAGAGCCCGACGCGGGGCTCGAACTCACAGACCGCGAGATCATGACCTGGCTGAAGTCGGACGCTCAACCGACTGAGCCCCCCAGGCGCCCCGAGAATTCAGAGTTTAATAAATGCTTTGAAGGAAATGAGGGCCTGAGGAGAAAGTGGTAGGTAGTTTGGCCCAGGAGGATGGGGCTGGCCCTTCTGGGAAGGTGACAGGTAAGCCGAGACCTGGGCCGCAGGTCTGTTCTCAGACCCAGGGCAGGGAGGCCGGAAGTGCGCCGGGAGGAGCCGCTGCGGGGTCTCGAGGACATGGGGCCGGGGGCGCTGTCGGCCCTGCCTCCTTGGAAGCCCAGCCTGTGCCTGTCTTTTCCGGACCCCTGGCTCGGGGGCGCTCACAGAGGGGCACAGATGCCAGTGGCCTGCAGGTGCCTCCCGGCCCACCCCTCTCCTGGGACAGGAGCCAAGACGGAGCCACATGCGGCCAGGTGGCAAGAGGACGAAGCTGGGGTGACGGTGCAGAGGAGCTTGGGGTCAGGTGCTATCCCCGGGTCACCCTCTGGCCAGCGCTAAGAGCTCCCGCAGGGTTGGTGTCTGCGATTGCCTGAGTCTGAGCAAATCTCAGAGCGCAGGGGGTGCTCACAGAGGACGGTGAGGAGGGGCCCCGGGAGCCTGGGCTGTGTCACGGCATCAGTGCCAGGCCCGTACGTGGCTGCCTTGGCTCCTGTCGGCCCTGGCTGAGACCTTCTGCTCGCCCCCTCCACGCTCATCTCGGGTGGGCGTAGGTGGGCCCGTCTCTCCTCTGAGGAAGGCCCGGGAACCAAGCTCCCAGCAGGGCTCCCTGGGGCGCAGGGCAGGGACCAGACCGCAAGGCCCTCAGACCTCAGACTGCCGGGGATCAAGGCTCAGCTGAGTTTGTGAGCTGCTAAGCAAGGGGCGGAGGCAAGTGAGGGGTCGCTCTACGCACACTCCGGGCACAGCCTACAGCCGGGGCTCCTCCCAGTCGGCCCTGCCTGCCCCAGCAAGACTTGGCGATGCAGCCAGAGACTCCTGGCCACAGGCTCAGCTGCCCTGCTCCTGACCCAGGGCTCCTGGGGGTGGGGTCTGCTCACCTTCCCTAGGCCTGGCCCAGCAGTGGCCCTGTGGACCCCACCCTGCCCCCCAAGCTGACAGACACCTCCCCCAACCATACCGCCAGTTCCCTCCTGGATAGCTGACTGTCTCCTAGGGCTCTCGGGAATATACCTTCCCCATCAGCCCACTCCTGTATCCCAGACAAGACCATCTCTCCCATCCCCATATACGGCATGGGCCTCTTCCCCCACCCAGCAGACCGCTCAGACACCGTCACGGTAGGCCGGACAGTGTGGACTCCGGAGTTAGACCGCCTGCATCCAAATCCTGTCTCTAACACTTACTGACAGTGCGACCCGGGCAATTCTGTTAAATGCTCCGTGCCTCAGTCTCCCCACCTAGTATAGGAAAGAGCCATGAGTTCATAGAATGGCACCTACAGCAATGTCACTGCTCTACAAGTGTGGGGGCTCCCCTGATCGCTGACGTGCCCCACTCCCGCCTGACCCCAGGACACCTGTTGCAGTGCTCCGCCTGCCGGGCCAGACGTCCTTGGACGCTGACACATGCTGGGCAGAGTCTGAGTTCTTCTCATCCTGGGGACCATGCGATCCCACTCCTGCTAGTTCCCCCCACATTCCCCAGCCCCCCCTCCCCCAACCACTCCCCTACCAGACCACGGGGCAGAGGGCCCTCTGTGTCCCAGGTCAATGTAGAATACCTTTACCGATATATCTGCTTGGCCATGACTTGTCCCTGCAAAGGGGGTTCAGGACTGATGTGTGTGTCCTCAGGGAGAAGAATTTGGAGGGGAGCAAGTAACTGGGAAGTGTGGTGGCAATTCGAGAGATTATGTAGGCATGGGGCACCCCAGGCAGGCTTTGAGGAGGGAAGAAGGCCTTGTAGGGCGATGCTTGGGATACATGGTGACTAATATGAAGCTATTGCCATGCGGTGCTTGACAGGTGCCTGAGGGAGGGATTCTACACGTACCGCCTCATTGATCCTGCTTGGGGACTTTGCGAAGGAGAAACTATTACTCTCTCTCTCTCTAACAGATAAGGAAACGGAGGCTCAAAAAGATTCAGGATGTGTGCGGAGGGCCAACTGGGCTGGCTCCAGAGTGGGCACCCCTGAATATTTCTCTGCTGCCCCTGGAAGGGCCAGGTTCTCCAGATGAAGGATACCAGCCCTGCCTTCCCATGCAAGCTGAACCTCAGGAGAAGAGGTACGACTAAGCATGATGACAAGAAAGATGGGAATGTGGCTGGGGAGGAGGAGGGACTGAGAGCCATCAGTGACCCAGATGGCGATCCAGCCCTTGCCTGCCTTGTCACTGGTTGACTCTTACGTGGTCTCCGCCCTCAAGGGTCTCAGAGCCCGCAGGCCCTGCCAGGACACGTAATGTCACATGAACGGCGTATGGTGTGGTTCTATCCAAAGACAGGAGGGTGAGGAGGGCTGCCCCTCATTCCAGCTTGCTTCCCGGACTCCCGGCACACCTGCCGAGATACTACTCACCTTCAAGTTCCCAGTATTGGCCTGACAACTGCCAGTCTGCTCTGGACGGCCAGCGATGTCTACCAAGGCCAACCGGCTAGGGAGAGGGCACTGAGCTGGGCTCAGACACACCTGCGACTGAATCTCAATTCTGCAACTCCCCAGCTGTGTGTCCGTGAACGAGTCACTTCACATCTCTAACCCCCCATTTCCTCACCTGGAGAGTGAAGATAATACCCAGTCACATCCACTCATATAACCACTATCCCTTGAGCACCTACTGTGTCCCAGATATTTTACTAAGTCTTGGGGACACAGAGGAGAGCAAGATAGAGTCGCTGTCCTCATGGAGCTGAGAGTCAAGCGGGGGAAACAGATAATAAAGATGTAATTTCAAGGAAGAAACAGAGTGAGGAGACAGAGTGACTAGAGGAAGCTGCTTCAGATCAGGTCATCGGGGAAGGCCTGAGAAGAGGCTTCAAACGGCAACCTGAAAGATAAGGAGTTGGTCATGAAAAAGCCTGGGAACAGTCCCAAACAGATGGAACAGAGATTGCCGAGGCCTTTGGGTGGGGAGAAGTGGTCGGTGTGGCTGGAGCCTGTGAAGAGGTTTGGGGTGGGGGGCGTTCAGGGAGGTGGGGAAGGACCAGTCGGGGGAGGGGTTGGGGTTTTATTCAGAACACAACAGGAAGCCACTAGAAGCTTTTAAGCATGCAAGTGACACTTCCCCCACTTAGTCATATTATACACAAAAGCAGAGCACACAGGGCATGCTCGGTGAATGTTGGTTGACTCGTATGTGGTCTCCACCCCAGTGGGTCTCAGAGCCCCCAGGCCTCGCCAGGCCTTGCAAATGTCATGTGGATAGCGTGTGGCTCAGCTTTACGCAGAGGGGGAGCACAAGACGGCCACAGCCTCTCCTTCCAGGCCAGGTGTTCTCCGTGCTCTGCCCTCTGGCAGACTCTGCCAGCCGGCCACCTTCTCAGAGATAAATGGTGGGCAAACACAAACTCAACTCGTTGTCCCAAAACAGCCATCAGGGAATTTCCAGCACCTGGGAAAAGCACACAGCAGATACCGTTTGTGAGAAGAGTTTTCCAAGCGCGGAGAATTTCCATCAAGGGGAAGTGTCCTCCAAGGGGCTCTTAGACTCCCCAGCCATCTGCAGCGGCAGAGGCCGTCTGGAGGGAGGGGGCGACGGGGGGAAGACGGGAGCCTGGGAAGACAGCACAACCCTTTAATGTGGAACAGCCAGGAGAGGACAGCAGGCCAGGGCAGGGACCAGTGAAGTCAAAGGCACGAAGGACCCTCAGAGGAGGCCGGCAGGAAGGTCAGCTCTTGGGGAGGGAATTTGGCAACGGCTGCAGCTTCCTTTTGACCCAGCAGTTTCACCACTGGGAATTCACCCTCAGACATACTTGCATCTGTGGACAAGGATATTCATTGCCGTAGAGGGTTAAAAAACACCCTGAACGTCCACCGGCCAGGGACTAAGTGACGGCAAGAGAAATCTCCATCTCCATCTCTGATCAGACCTCCTCCACCTCTCCCATTCTCTCCTCTCCAGCCACTCTGGCCTCCTTGTCTTCCCTTCAATGTGCCGGGCATGGTCCTACCTCAGGGCCTTTGCACTTGCAACCCCTCTACCTGAGCCATTCTTCCCTCAGATCCCCACTTCTGCGGTAGGCAGCTTCAAAGGTGGCCTGGTATGATCTCTGCCTCATTGCGGAACCATTATGGAATCCCCTCCCGCAGAGTATGGGCTGGGCTTGCTGACAGAATACAGATGTGATGGAATGTCGCTTCTGATGCGAGCTGCGAAAAAACACCATGGCTTCCATCTTGGGCTCTCTCTCCCTCTCTTCTTGGCACATATTCTCTCTCTCTCTCTGTCTCGGATCAGTTGTGCTGGGGGAAGCAGGTGGCCCTGTTGCAAGCGGCCCTTGGGAGAGGCCCAAGTGGCCAGTCCGTGAACCAGAAGCTCCCACAACCATGAGTGTGGGCTTGTATGTGGGTGCCTCGGCCCCAAGCAAGCCCTGGGGTGACCACAGCCCCGGCCCCCAGCTGGGCTGCGACCCATGAGAGACTTGGGGCCAGAACTTCCAACGCATCTGTGCCTAGATCCCTGACCCCATAAAACGGCTGAGTTTGGGGGTAATTTGCTGCACAGCAAGAACGAATTCCATTTCCTCCTCAGATGTTTCTGCTCAAGTGTCTCTTGGCCATAATGGCCTCCCCTAACCACACCCACCACACCCGACACGTCATTGCATACTTACCCGTTATCTCTCCCTACCAGCCCAGCAGCTCCTTGGAGCAGAAACGGTGTCATTTTTTTTTTTATTAGTTTTCTTTATTTTTGAGAGGCAGAGAGAGCCAGAGCACGTGTGGGGGAGGGGCACACAGAGAGGGAGACACAGAACCGGAAGCAGGCTCCGGGCTCCGAGCCGTCGGCACAGAGCCCGATGTGGGGCCCGAACTCACGAACCGCGAGATCCTGACCTGAGCCCAAGTCGGACGCTCCACCCACCGAGCCGCCCAGGCGCCCCGAAACGGTGTCCGTTTTGTTCACTGTTGTGTCTCTAATGCCCCGAACGGCACCTGGCACCTAGAAGGTGCTAAGTAAATGCTAAGCTAATAATCCACAAGTGAAAAAGAAGTGGGTAGATTAAAATATGCTGACCCAAAATGACCCCCGAGGAATATTAAGTGGAAAAAGCAAGGCACAGAAAAGGATAGACAAGAAGCTGGTAGCCGCGGCTGAAGGTTTCACAAGGAGACATTACTTGACCCGGGGCTGGAGGGGAAGGCAGGAAGAAGGAGGAACAGGGTTTTCGCAGAATGAGCGGCCTGGGTCTCCTCAGGACCCCGTGAGGGTGCCAGCCCAGGTGCTCTTCTGAGGCGGCCCAGCCTGCTCCCACCCACGGGGCTCTTGGCCACACACGGCGCCCGCCCAGCAACCTGCTGCGCCCTCCTGCCTCCTCCCCACCTCAATCCTGCTCCTACTCCAGGTCCACCGGGCACCTGACCTTTTATCTTCCTGCTCCCGGCCTGTACCTTGGCACATATTTTCCCGAACAGGATTCATCAAGATTCGTGGGGTGCCTGGGTGGCTCAGTCGGTTGAGTGCCCGACTCTTGGTTTTGGTTCAGGTCATGGTCCCAGGGTCATGGGATCGAGCCCCAAGTCAGGCTCCGCGCTGCGCTTGGAGCCTGCTTGGGATTCCCCCCCTCTCTCTTTCTCTCTCTCTCTGCCCGTCTCCCCCACTCGTGCTCTCTCTCTCTCTCTCTCTCTCTCCTCTCTCTCAAAAAAAATTAAAAAGAATCATCCACAGGCCCCTTTGGCTTGATATGTCCCTGGGAAGTGTCGCCTGCCCCAGCACCACCTGGGATCCAAGCCCTGGCTATTCCGTCTGCTTGACTGGGCTTCTCAGTCCCTGGGGGATTCAGAAACTGCCACAGGGTGGGGAGCGGAGGAGGTACAAGCGGCCTCACTGGATAAACATGAACAGCACGGCTTGGCTGCACCCCCCACCCCCACCCACACCCGTGCCCTAGACACAGGCGGTAAATGTACTTTCGTAGACTCTCCCTCTATGTATCTCTCCAGTTCTGCCTCCCTGTGTCTCTATTCCTTTCCCCCTGTTTTTCTCTGTACGTCTCTCTGTCTTCGCCTCTGTCTCTGTCTCTGGTTGTCTGTGTCTCCATCTATACTATATGATTGTCTGTTTCTGGGTGTCTCATACTCATCCTTCCCTCTCTGTGTCTGGCCTGGTCTGTGCCCCACCCCCCGCCCCCCTTACGTGAACTATATGCATCCCCCACTGTAATGCTAAATCGCAGCTGCCATGAAAATCCCCAAACTGCCGTGATATTACCAGTTGTGTTACAGTCATCACCCCGAGAGCCAACCACATACCAGGCACGATGCTAAGTGCTCGGCACATGCTGACTGCTTAAAATCCTCACAAACCCCCATACGGTAGGTGGGACTCTCACCCTATTTGGGGGAAGGGGTCGTTAAGGCTCAGGGAAAACAGAGGACTTGACCAAACACACACAGCTGGTGGTGAGGCCAGAATCCGCACCCAGGCCACCTGCCCTTCATCCACACACATCGTGGCTCCTCACCTTCACCTCTCCATACCCCTGTGGTGGAGCACTTTTCAGGGAGTCTCCAGCCTCCACCCTAAGAATGAGCTCAGGCTGATACATGCAGCTTAGGTGCAGCCCCCCTCTGTTCCCTATGGGTGGCCCACCCCGGCCCAGGGGCAAGGGGACAGCTGCTGATGTGAGGGGCAGGAAGGTTTTGCTGTCCCCCCTCCGCGTGCCCCTTCCACCCACAGGCACCCTCTTCGGTCACTGCGAGGCAGGCTCTGTCACACTCCTCTCATGAACGAGCATTGGCGAAGGCCAGCTTTGTGCCAGGTACTAGGGCTACAGGAACGACGAGACAGACCCGATCCTGTCTGAAAGCTCACGCTCCAGCAAGGAGAGTGCCTGGGACATTAGTGCCGTGAAGGGAGTCCCTGGGAATTGAGGGTGGGCCTGGCGCCTGCCCTGATCAGTCAGGCCCGGTGCAGACTAGTGAGCCCTGCCCCGACGAGTTGCCCCAGGAGTCCCTCGGAGCCTCCTCCCCTCCCGTTAATGGAGAACTCCGGTCCCTACACTCGACCCTCACCCGGCTGCTCCCCACCCTCCCCCCACCGTGTGTAAGAGACTCCAGAGCACAGCCTTTTCTTCTAGAACAGGGCTTTGGTCTCAGTTTCCCTGCTTAGTTCCCTGCCCAACCGACTAGCCTGGGTTTGCACCCTATGCCTGTATAGTCCCCAGCCGGCTGAAGTCCCTGACCACTGGGGAGAGGACAGACCAGGCTCCTCCTGAGGATCTCCAACTGCCCTGCCCACTTAGTGTCTACCTAAGGCCACACCCCCAGGCCCTGCCCCTTCCCGGCCACACCCCCAGGACACCTTCCTGGCCATGCCCCTCAGACTCCAGCCTTCCCTTGGGCCAGTGCCTGGGCCTCCTCATGTTTCCCCTGACACCAGGCCCCTGAGCGCCCAGCTTCCTTTGCTATACCCACTCCACTAAGTCATTTAAAACCGCTAGAACTGAGCAGTTCCAGGACTGCGGGTTTTACTTCCAGTTTTTATTAAGCTTATTAAAATTCTCACCTCCTCCTATCCCCCAAAGCCCAATTCCTGCCTGGCCCTGTGCCTGGGGCCAGACTCATTTGTATGAAAGGCCCAGTGGCCTGCATATTCCCCCAACCCGTGCTTCCAAGAGCACGCAGAGGATGTGGCAGAATTTCAATCACCGTGACCAGCCTCGGCAAGGCCAAGGACACAGCCTGCCCCCTCAGCCCTACCTCCTGAAGACCCGCTGGCTACTCCCAGCTAACGGATCCCGGGTCCCACCTAGAATCTTCAGACTGCTCTGCAGGCCCTGGCTTGCTTCTAACATTCCAACTCATTCCTTCAACAAATATTTATTAAGCGTCCTCTATCTGCAAAGCATTGGACCAGCCACTGAGAATACAGCTGTGGATAAGGCATGGCCATTCCCCCAAGGCTAATGAGGAGGACGACATAAATAGAGAAGTAAAATCAATTATTACAAATACTAAAATAGAAAGACAGAAGCTGTATCTAAAACTGGCAGCCCATGGGCTGAATCCAACCTGCAGATGTTGGCTAGAGCTGTAAAAAATGGATATATTTTTTTTTTTTTTGCCAACATTTAAAAATCTGGAGGATTTCCATTAAAATCTGGGAGTTACGGCTTCTCTTGTACAAGTAGGAAACTCTGGCGACAACGGGTCCACAGTTTCCCTCGGCGACCCTCAGCCGTCTGATCGGACCCGTGCCGTTTAGTTGGAGCCTGTGGCCACCAAGCCTCGCAGGCCCCACCGGGCCCATGTGTCCCTGTCCCCTGCCTGTGCCATTCCTGTCCCCTGTGCCATTCCTGCAGTATTCCTACCCTCTCACCCATCTTCCCTCCCAGGTCCCTTTTCGACCCCCGAAAGGGACCTGAGGGAGAGAAAGGCCCGCTTTACCTGGGCGCGGGGAAAGGCCTGGAAAAGGAGGTGAGCTTCGAGCTGGGTCTGGCAAGGTCAGCACGTGTTCACCGACAAGGGGCGGCGGGAGGGAGGGAAGGAGGAGACAGGCAGCGGGAGAGGCCCAAGCAAAGTGGGAGGGGCAGAGCAGTGCATTCTGGGCCTCCCACGGCTGCTGAGTTTGGCATCACCTGTTCTCCTGGGGCCCCGGACTCAGGACTGTTCCAGTTCTGCTTCTGATCTGCTGGGACCTGCCACAGACAGGTGAGAATAATGCTACAGGAGAGTGTGGGCCCAGGGGCTTAGGGAACACAGAAAGGGTGGGTTTCCAGAGCGCTTGGATGGTTCAGTCGGTTAAGTGTCCTACTCTTCATTTCGGCTCAGGTTGTTATCCCAAGGTTTGGGAGATCGAGCCCCACATCGGGCTCCACACTGTAAGCATGGAGCCTGCTTGGGATTCTCTCTCCCTCTCTCTCTGTCCCTCTTCCACTTGTGTGGAACTCTCTCTCAAAATACATAAACTTTAAAAAAAGGGCAGGTTGGGGCGCCTGGGTGGCGCAGTCGGTTGAGCGTCCGACTTCAGCCAGGTCACGATCTCGCGGTCCGTGAGTTCGAGCCCCGCGTCGGGCTCTGGGCTGATGGCTCAGAGCCTGGAGCCTGTTTCAGATTCTGTGTCTCCCTCTCTCTCTGCCCCTCCCCCGTTCATGCTCTGTCTCTCTCTGTCCCAAAAATAAATAAAAAAAATGTTAAAAAAAATTAAAAAAAAATAAAATAAATAAAAATTAAAAAAGGACAGGTTTCCAACTGCATCGCCTCTAAGGCACGTTCTAACGCCAGTAACTGGGATTTGTTTTTTAACGTCTATTTATTTTTGAGAGAGACAGACAGACGGCACGTGAGGGGGAGGAGCAGAGAGAGAGGGAGACACAAAACCCAAGGCAGGCTCCAGGCTCTGAGCTGTCAGCACAGAGTCCAATGCAGGGCTCGAACTCCTGAGCCGTGAGATCATGACCTGAGCCGAAGTTGGACCCTTCACCGACTGAGCCACCCAGGCACCCCTGGAATTTCCTTTTTTTAAGTTTCTTACTCTGAAATAATTACTGATCTGCAGGAGATTGCAAAGAACTGTGCAGGAATGTTTCACACACCCTTCCCCCACTATTAACACACAACCCATATGGTCCTAGGGTACAGCAGCCAAGTCAAGGAGTTGCCCTTGACCCAATCCATGGAGTTGATTCAGGTTTCCCCAGTTATGCATGCACCTCTGAGTGTGTGTGCGTGTGCATAGCTCTGTGACAATTTTGTCACGTCCGTAGCCTTGCCTACTCACCACTGCAGTCAAGAGACTCGACTGCACCATCACAAGACCCCTAATGTCACCCCTTTATAGCCCCACCCACCGTTCTGCCACTCCTACTCCCTGGCAACCCCTCGTCTGTTCTCTGTGTCTATAATTATGTTATCGCACAGATGTTACATGAATGGAATCGTGCAGTATGTATCCTCAGAGATTGGCTCTTTCCCGCTCAACTTGACACCCTTTAGGTCCGTCCAAGTTGTTGAGTGTTATCAGTGACCAGTTCCCTGAAAAAGAATCTTATTGAAGTATAGTTGACATACAACGTTGTATTTGTTTCAGGTGGACAACGTAGTGATTCGACAACTCTATACGTGACTCGTGCTCTCCATGCTGAGTGTTGTCGGCGTCTGTCGCCGGAGAGCGTTACTGACTGCATTCCCTGTGCCGTGCTTTCCACCCCCCTGGCTTGTTTTGTCACTAGAAGCTTGTACCTCTTAATCCCTGTCACCTGTTTCACCCCCCCCCCCCCCCCCCCCCGCCCAGCCACCTCCCCTCTGGCAACTGCCAGTGTGTGCTCTGTATTTAAGCGTCTGTTTGTTTTTGTGTCCGTTCATTTGTTTTGTTTTTCAAAATCCTGCATGTCAGTGAACTCACATGGTATTTGACTTTCTCTGACTTATTCGCTTATTCCCTCTAGGTCCATCCACGTTACAAACGGCAAGATCTCATTCCTTTTTTATGGCCGAGTAATATTCCATTGTGTATATACACCACATCTCTATCCACTCATCTATGGCTGGACACTTGGGCTGCCTCCATTTCTTGGCTATCGTAAATAACGCTGCCGTGAGCATAGGGGTGCGTATATCTTTTCAAAGTAGTGGTTTTTTTCTTTGTGTGAATCCCAGGAGTGGAATTTCTGGGTTATAGGGTAATTCTATTTTTAATTTTTTGAGGAACCTCCCTGCGGTTTTCCAGAGGAGCTGCACCAGCCTTCATTCGCACCCACAGTGCATTCCCTTGTCTCCACATCCTCACCAACGCGTGTTATTTCTAGCGGTTGGTTCCTTTTTGTTGCTGAGTACTATTCCATGGTGTGGATATGCCACGGTTCATTTATTTACTCCTCCACTGAAGGACATTTGGTTAGTTTCCAGCTTGGGGCTCTTACAAATGAAGCTGCTATGAACATTCATGTACAGTTTCCTGCGTGAAAAGAAGTCTTCCTTTTTCTGGGATCAATGCCCAAGAACGCAATTGCTGGGACCGTTTTTACTTTTGAGAAGGAACTGCCGAAGTATTTTCCAGAGTGGCTGCGGCGTTTCACATTCCTGCCAGCAACGTACAGGCGATCGACTTTCCTGGTAACTGGAATTTTATTTAAAAACAAAACACTACAGTTCTCATGGGGGCTCAACTTTGCTGCAGTCTCGATCTCTCTGAGCAACCCCAGGACGAGGACCTCCCCCACCCCCCGTCCTTGGCAGCCTGTCCTGTCGGCTGGCCACCCCCTGGCGATAAGCCCGCAGAGAGCAGGGCCGGGCCCTGCTCAGATCTGCCCCCCGGATCTCGCACACGCATGGTGCCTAGCAGTTGCTCAGTGGAAGCAAATTAAATCACACACAACAACTAGTGAAGGCAGCAAAGACCCACAGCCAGCCAATCAGAGGAGGGCAGAGGCCAGCCCCGGGGTTCGCAGGGCATCGCTTAACTCCCTCTGCCAGAGGCAGCCTAACGGGAACATGCTCAACTCAGCAAGGCCCCCATCAGCAGTCAAGCTTGAACAACACGGGTTTGAACAGCACGGGTTCACTTACAACATGGATTGTTTTTTCAATAAGTACAGTGCTTTAGATGTATTTTCTCTTTCTTGTGACATTCTCTTTTTTTTTTTTTAATTTTAGAAAGAGAGAGAGAGAGAATGAGCAGGGAAGAGGGGCAGAGAGAGAGAGAGAGAGAGATCCAGAGAACCTTAACATGGGGCTCAATCCCACAACCCCGGAATCATGATCCAAAGTCAAGAGTCAGATGATCAACCAACTGAGCCACCCAGGCACCCCACTTAGGGTATTGTTAATTGTATTTTCTTTCCCTGGTTATTTTATTGGAAGAATTAAAAAAAAATTTTTAACGTTTATTCATTTTTGAGAGACAGTATTTAAAAAAAATTTTTTTTAACATTTATTCATTTTTGAGAGACACAGCACGAGCAGGGGAGGGGCAGAGAAAGGGAGACACAGAATCCAAAGCAGGCTCCAGGATCTGAGCTGTCAGCACAGAGCCTAACACGGGGCTTGAACTCACGAACCATGAGATCACGACCTGAGCCGAAGTCAGATGCTCAACTGACTTAGCCCCCCCGGGCACCCCAAGAATACAGTATTAATACATACACCAATATGTATTAATCGATTCTTCATGTTGTCAGTACGACTTCCTGTCAACAGTAGGCTATCAGTAGTTAAGTTTTGCGAGGGTTAAAAACTATACCTGGATTTTTGACCGCATGGGGAGTCAGTACTCCTAACCCCCACGTTGTTCAAGGGTCACCTGCACACGCAAAAAAAATCTAACTCTTCTTATAAAAAAGCACAGATGTACGTAGAATACATAAGCAGATATGCGGCACGCCCGTGGAGTTAAAATTTCACGGAGGAAGGGAGAATTAGGAAGAAACGCTTCTAACAAGGCTCCTAGGAGAGCAGTGATGAAAACAGGGTTGAGAAACACTGCCCTGGAAGCACATCCTCGCCTCTCCGCCTGCGGAGGAGGCCGAGGAGCAGAACAGGACCTTCCAAAAAGGCACTCCTGCCTGTCGCACTCCCCTGATCTAGAACCTCCACTGGCTCCCACTGCCTCCAGAGGGAGGTCTGAACCGCCAAGCATGCCGTCTCTCCAGCAGCATCTCTCCCCGCACCCCCCATGCTCCCGCTCACGCCGAAGCCGCAGGTGAACCACGGATTCACCCTGTTGGGCCTCCCTGCCTTTGCACCTGCTGTTCCTTCTGCCTGAAATGCCTTTCCCTACTCTTTGCCAACCTCTGTTCGAGGAATGGCCCACTTGTCACCTCTGCGGGGGTCCCTTCACCTCTCCAAGTGCAGCAGATGACTGCGACGTTCTCCGTGCCTGTGTGGCAGCCTTTAACGCACCCGGTTGCCACTGAGCTGTGTCCTACGTGTCCTAGATAGATGGTTCCTCCAACTCGGCTCTGGGTTCCCTGGAGACAGAGGCTGCATCTCACTCACCTGCAGCGTCTCACGGGCATCTCAAATTAGCCTCGAATCTGAGCTCCTGATTCCCGCCCCTATGCCCATCCCTCCTTCCTCCTCCCCAGCCTTCACCCCTTCCCCCCCACCTTCATCTCCTTGCCCCTTCTCCGCCCCCACCCCCACCCCATCCCTCCGAAGTGCGACCCATCAGCACCTCCTGTTGGTTCCACCTTGCAAACATATCCAGTAGCCAACCACCTGTCACACCTCCACCATTGCCGCCCTGGTCTAAGCCACCCGCATCTGTCACCTGGACCATCCCAGTAGCCTTCTCACATCTTCCTTGCTTAAAACCCTCAGGGGCTCCCCACTACCCCACCGTAGCAAGCCCCCACGTCTCCTGGCCCGGGATCCTCAGACAGCCACAAGCCCGCCCCACTTCCCCACCCCCACCAGCACAGTCCCCACCAGCCACTCCAGGTGGCACCTTCCCCGAACCTGCCCTGAAAACCCTTCACTGATGCCCTGGGGAGAAGATGGAGGCCCCGCCCCCTCCACCTCTGATCTCACTTCCGCCTGCCCTTGCTCTCCAGGCTCCTCCCACGGCCACCTGGTCAGGGATTGTCCGCCCTGAGAACATGCGCCTGCCCGGGGCCCTCCTCCTTGCTGCCCTTCTCCCTGGAACACGCTCTCCAACCCCCTCTCCCCCCTCCCCCAACTCAGCCACCGACTAACCACCCCCATCCTTTGCGCCTCAAGAGGGCGCACCCCCTTCTGGGCAAGGTCCCCTGTGACAGCCTCGGGGCTGCTTCTTCCTATCAGTGGCTCCAATACTGCTTAAATCACCGCCTCCCCCTCTAGACAAAAGCCCCCAGGACAGAGAGCCTGTGGGGTTCTCCCCGCACCTGACCCCGGGGGGAGACGCTCAAGGACTATCTGTGGAAGGAAGAAAGGGAGGGAGGGACAGACGGAAGGAGGGAGGCAAAATGAAGGAAGAATGTCTGTCTGCCTCTGTCACCCGTTACCTGACAGCGAGGGCTTTCCCACCTTTCCAACCAGCCTCTAAGGCTTAATTTGATGCGGAGCGTGTCTCCAAGTTTCTGTCTGTCCCAGGGTGGAAGACCCACCTGCGCCCAGGGGAGAGGCTGGCGGTCAGGGCCCACCTCCCCCAGCTCCCAACTGACCAGCCCTGCCCTCTGCCCCCCCCAGCACCACCCGCCACCTGCAGTCACACGGAAAACGAAGCCCAGATGACCGGCAGCAACGCGGAGTCAAAATACATTTGAAACTGAAGTCCCGTGGCCCCAGGAAGCAGAGAGAAGCCAAGGGGAAAGGAAGGAGCCCGGAGGCAGGAGGAAAGAGCAAATCCGAAGGAGGGGCTGGCGCTGGGGCAGGTGGCTGGGTGGTTTCCGCCTCAGGAAACACGAGGGCAAGATATGCACTCTTTTAAGGAACGAAGGATACAGACACGGAGTAATGCCCGTGCAAAGTGCCCCATAAACGGGGCAGGCAGATAGCTTATCATCCGAACCAGAGCGGCCAGGAGGCATGGTCACCGATCTTGGTTCGGTTAGGCACGCACCAGTGCATCCGGGCCCCTGTTCTCACCCGAGAGCCCAACCCTGTTTAACAAGCAAGTACTGAGCACGCTCCACGTGTCCACTAGCGCCACTGGCTCTTCCGTGGGTGGTTTCATCTCGTTGCTCAGAATCGTCCTGCCCCTGCTTTTTCACCAGCGACGCAGGGGCTCGGAGAATACAGGTAACTTGCCCCAGGCTGCGCAGCGAGATGTGGCTCCGCTGGGGTCGGATCCCGTCTGTCCGGTTCCAGGGCCCACGCTTGCTCTGTGAGCCCAAACTGCAAACCCAAAGGCTCAAGCACCAGCAGCCCCACTGCGGGGACTCTAGTCGCCTCTGCGCTCTCACGCGTTCACCGAGGATGAGCTGAGAGGGCCAGGCTTTCGGGTTGCAGCAGTGAAGGAGAGAGACAAGGCCCCTGCTCTCACAGAGCCCACCGTGTAGGGCATGGTCCTCAGCCAGGCAGGACTTCACCTCCCAAGGAACATTCGGCAGTGTCTGGAGACACCGTGGTTGTCGTGACTTGGGGACGGGGGTGCTACCGGGGCATCCGGCAGGCAGAGACCAAGGATGCCGCTGATCCTACCATGTCCAGGACAGCCCCTCTCGTCCCACAACAAAGAATGATCTGGCATGAAACGTTGGGCCGAGGTCGAGAAATCCTGGTCTGGGGAGAAGGGAGGGGTGCCATTAGTAACCAAAAGGGTATATAAGTTCTTGTATCATTCAACGGACATCCACTGAGTGCTGAGTGCGTGAGGCAAGCTGTGAACCATGAAGAAAAACAATACAGGAGGGAATAGATAGCAAGGGTGGGGGGGGAGGACCCCCTAAGGAGATGACCTTTGAGACGGGCCTGAAGGAGTGAGGGAGCTAGCCAGCAGCCCCGGGGTTGGGCTGGACCAGCTCAGAGTGCGAGGAACAGCCAGGAGGGACTGAAATGCAGGAGAAGAGTTAGTTCGAGAGGAAGGGAGGCAAAGGCCACGCTTTGTAGTCAGGGGAAGGTTCTGGGTCTGATTCTACAAATGTAACCTTTGATAAATACCAACCAGAAACGGCAAAAACAGACTTCGTTTTAAAAAAAAAAAAAATCCTGAAAGTGGTCAAATTAGGCTAAGTGAGAAAAGACTTCTATATATTTTTACATCTCTAGAGGGGCTGGAACTTGATCACACGGAGAGCTGTACGTTTGCTGAATATTAACCTCGGGCACACCGCGGTATGCCAACTGATCCTTAAGCAAAGGGGTGTGGCTGGATAATATTTTAAGATGTTAATTTGTGTTTTTTCCCCTTGATTCCAATCCCCCTCCCCCCCTCCCCCCCTTAGCTTTCCCATCATTCAGAGGCTCCGAACTTCCTTATCCCAGAGGTTTTGCAGGAAAGGGGCAGGAAAAACCCATCTGCAAATCCTTCCGTTCCTGGCTTTCATTTCCAGAAGCCTTAATTTACTGAGATTAGGTCAGGGGCCTCTGAGTGGGGAGGTGGGAGGAGAGAAAGAGGGAGCTGTCTTCGCTCTAGTCCTCAGGACGAAAACCAGTTGGTTTCTGTTTTTGGCTGGGGCCAGGGAGGGAGACGAGGGTCTGCAGTGAGGTTCTGTCGGCTGGCACATTTAAAACGTTTTGAGTTAAGGGGCGCCTGGGTGGCTCAGTCGGTTGGGCATCCAACTTCGGCTCAGGTCATGATCTCGCGGTCCGTGAGTTCGAGCCCCGCGTCGGGCCCTGTGCTGACAGCTCAGGGCCTGGAGCCTGTTTCAGATTCTGTGTCTCCCTCTCTCTTTCTGCCCCTCCCCCATTCATGCTCTGTCTCTCTCTCTCTCTCTGTCTCAAAAATGAATAAACGTTAAAAAAAAAATTAAAAAAAAAAACAACAAAAAACGTTTTGAGTTAAAAAGTTGAAGCTCAGGGTCACCACACGACCCAACCTTTCCTCCCCTAGGAAAACACACGTCCCCACAAACTTTGGTACGTGGGGGGTCGTGGCCTCACAGCGGAATGCTCCCAGCTAGCCAAAAGGTGGAAACAACACACAGGGCCATCCACTCCTAAGTGGAGAGGCACGACGTGCTGGGTCTGTGCACCACGGAACGTCGTTCGGCGGCAAAAAGGAACAGAGTGCCCACACCCTGCTGCGACACGGACGAACCGTGAGGACCTCACGCCGAGTGAAAGAAGCCAGTCATGAGAGACCACGTGTCATGTAATTTCACTGATCCAGAATGTCCGGGACAGGCAGAGCGATGGAGACAGAAAGTAGACTAGTGTTGCCCACGGCTGGGGGACTTGGAGGCAAGTAAGAAGGATTTGTGGGTACAGAGGATTTTGAGGGGGGTGGGTGATAAAAAGGTTTTAAGACTGGATTATGGCGATGGTTGTGGGAACCCGTTCAACTGTACTCTTCACATGGGTGTGCTTCATGATATACCAACCGTGCCTCAATAAAGCTATTTTAGAAACAACTGAGTTAAAAATCTGATTTTCTCATAAAAAGCCAGATTTGGGCTTTCCCTGGAGGCCAGCCATATTTCTCCGTGGCAACCGTGGGCTGCTGACCCTGTTTGCCACGGTCCTCAGGGTCACTGCTGTAATGCTTCCAGCTGGCTTTACCCGTTGCTGTCCCCCACACTGTCCCTGTGGGACCTGGATTCGGGACGTCTGTTCTGGAGTGATAAGACCACAGGTACTGAAAGTATCAGCCTCGTTCTCCCGTTTTCCATCTGGCCCTAGCGACAAAGAACCCCGGGGACCAGAGGGGACGCTGTGCACAGGGCGGCGGCAGCAGCAGCCTGCGTGGACCCGTGCAGTAGTGAAGCACATGGAACTTCACTTACCAGCCCTGTGCCTCAGTTTTCTCAACTGTAAAATGGGGCGTAGTAATAGCACCTATCATCACAGGGTTCCACAGAGGGAACGTGTTTAGAAGGTGCCTCGCCCACAGTAGACACTCAATAAACGGCAGCTACCGAGCCTATAATTTCCTGTCTGCAGTTTCAAATTCTCTGAAATTCTGAAATCCAAAAGCTTCTTTGTAACTCATTTTAGACACAGAAATCTGACTTGGCCTGAACTCATTCAGCAGGAAGGCCTGACCTGAATGGATGTGAAGCTACTACCTTTATTTATCCCCCTAGCATGAATATTCATGGGCTTTATGCAGAAATATGAATGTGTTTGCTTACAGGGTGCTGCCCAGCGCCCCCTGCAGTGTTAGGTAATAGATGGTCTAGGTGTCACGTTACCTTCCCAAATCTGGAAAGTTCTGGATTCTGGGATACTTCTGGCTGGAAAGGTTTCAGACCAGATACTGTGATCAACCACCTCGTGGACACAGGAGGGGTGGGAACCGGGAGCTGGAGAGAGGCATCCCAGACCCTCCGGGACTCCCCACGGAAGCCCTGGGGCCAAGCAGGCCCAGCCCTCCTGTAAGTGCTTAAGGTACTTGTCCCAAATAGGAGGAGACCGTCCAGGCCCCTCCCCGCCTCAAATGTGATCGGTGCCGCCAGTCGGCCCAAACAAAACCCGCCAGTCGGCCCAAACAAAACCCGGCTGCAGGCAGGCGACAACTCAGCTACTGGTACGGCTTCCAGTTGGCCCACCCAGACCCCTGTTTAATAAAGAATGTGACTGGCCTTCTTCCTCAGTTCTGAGAGGGGAACTCTAAATCCTTGGGATTTCCTGAGTAATTGGAGGGTCTTTGTTATTCACGAGTCATTGGATCACGCCTGAGGTTTTGCTAATGAAGGAGAGGACTGAAGATGGGGGCTGGGAGAGAGAGAGAGAGAGAGAGAGAGAGAGAGAGAGAGGGAGAGGGAGAGAGAGAGAGAGAGGTATCCTACCTGTGATCAGAGCATAGGGCTTTCAGCTGGCTCAATACCAACCAATCAATCATGCCCGAGCAATGAGCCCCCAGTAAACACTCAGGCCCCCAGGCTCCAGTGAGCTTCCTGGTTCACGAACAACACTGCTGGGCCACAAGGACGGTGCACTGATTCCGCCGAATCAGGTGGGCACGGAGGGTCTGCCTCTGAGGCCCTCCCAGACCCCACCCTGAGAGTCTCTTCCTTTGGCGGCCCCGACTGCACCCTTTACAACAATACTGTAATCCTAAATATAGCGCTGCCCTGAGTTCTGTGAGCAGTGCCGGTGGACTAGCACGAGGGGGCTGTGGGAACCCCGAATTCGTCAGCTGGTCAGAAATGAGGCTGGCCTGCGGTAAGGCCGCCTTGGGAGTGACTCTTAACTAGTGACGGACAGGAGCTAGCCGGCACGTAAAACTAGCTTTCTCACTTGTTGGGTGAACAGTTCCGAGGTCCGTTCTGCACACTCAGAGGGGCCCAGCGGGACAGAACCCCAGGGGCCCACAGCAGCCACCTGCTCATCAACTCTCCCTTTACTGGCTTTCCTCCCTTCCTGTCTTCTTCTCCACTCTCCCGCCGAACTTCCTGGGATCCCCTTCCACATAAACCACCTGCACCCAAATCTCCATCTTGGGATCTGCTTTGAAGGAATCCAGATTAAGACCTCTGCCATTCCTGGGGCTGAGTCCTTTAGCCCCACCGCTGACCTCCTTGACGACCTCCCGGCTTGACAGGCCATTTGGATCTGCAGTCAACCTGTTCGTCTGGGCAGCCACTTGTCCACCACTGCGTAATAATCCTGCTTGGCCCATGGCTAAGCCCATGCCATGGGTATGGCTAGGGACCCAGGCCTGGCTAATCGGAGTATTGCATTCTCTCGCATGGAGACTGGTTCAGGAATGAGTCTATGAGCCTGTGGTCCAGTCACGATCCTCCTTGAGGTTTTGTAGGAGCTGTTGGAAAGGACCTCTCTCTACCTCTGGAATCTTATGTGAGCCTGGAGCCGCTCGGGACCATTTTCTCTCCACGTGGACAAAGCCTAGCTGAGAACAAAGTCAGAAAAAAGCAGAGTTTGGAGATATAGATAGATACCTGATGACATGAACACCTGGATGCAGCCATGCCTGAAGCTCAGCCACCTTGTATTTTTCTTTTTTTTAATTTTTTTTTCAACATTTATTTATTTTTTGGGACAGAGAGAGACAGAGCATGAACGGGGGAGGGGCAGAGAGAGAGGGAGACACAGAATCGGAAACAGGCTCCAGGCTCTGAGCCATCAGCCCAGAGCCTGACGCGGGGCTCGAACTCATGGACCGCGAGATCGTGACCTGGCTGAAGTCGGACGCTTAACCGACTGCGCCACCCAGGTGCCCCCTTTTTTTTTTTTTAATTTTTTTTTTCAACATTTATTTATTTTTTGGGACAGAGAGAGTACCTTGTATTTTTCAATTACATGAATCAATAGGGTTCTATCATCACCCTCTTTTCTCTGGTAGCTAATACAATTGGGTTCTTGTCACTTGCAAGCAAAAGAATCCTTAATAATATGGAAAAACTCTTTTCTCTGACTTCGACTCTCTGCATTGTTAGATGCAAAAATACACAAAAGTACTTGCTTCTAGGTTATGGACAAAAGACCCGGTCTGACCAGAGCAGGGAGACTGAAGAAAGGGGGTTATTAATGTGGGATTCTTTTTTAGCACAGACCCAAGAATTATCAAGAAACTCATCCTAAAATAATAAGTGATGGTTTATGGTAAGAAGTTACAAATCACCACACTAAGAGAAGCTCTAAGGTCCCTAAGCCTCTGTCTGTAATTTCCACCTCGCAGGCCATGGAGCTGCTCCCTCTTCAATGCATACCTCGCTCTGAAAATGGCTCCTGAAACCCAATTCCAAACAGCAACCTCACCTTGGCCATTTGTTTGTTTTATTGCAAAATCTCCTTCCCTTCTTACTTAACAAAACGCTCCTTCTGGCTTCTGCACGAGCTCTGATTATTTCCCAGAATTGGCCACGTTTCTTTCTGTGCCACTGCAGTTTTTACTAAAAGCCCACAGTTAGCTCGACTGTGCAGGGACTCTCCAAATGACTTTGTGTTTTTCCCAAGTGGATCTGTCTCATTTTTCAGAGGGACTGGGGAAAAACGGACATCTTCCAGCCTGCTCGCACACCCCTTCGGGTGTGTAAGACTCTGGTCACTGGGGAAAGAAACAGGGAGTTCTGTCTTTCCCAGCACCTCTTGGCTGAAGTCGCAGGACTGGGCAAGGGGACGCTGCTAGCTGGAGTCACCCCCCTGTGCTGGAATCGGTCTTGCTCAGTCCCGAGAGCCCGAGAAAAGCTGTGACCCACTGCAGGGTCACATCAAGACGTGCAGGGGCCCCAAGCACTTTTGTCTCCTCCATAAAGGAAATGGTAGGGGCACCTGCGTGGCTCAGTCGGTTGAGCACCCGGCTTCAGCTCAGGTCTGATCTCACGGTTCGCAGGTTCGAGGCCCACATTGGGCTCTGTGCTGACAGCCCGGAGCCTGCTTCGGATTCTGTGTCTCTTTCTCTCTCAAGAATAAACATTTAAAAAAAAAATTTTTTTTTTTTTAAAGAAATGGTAAAACTTGTATGTTATGACTGCAACAGTGGAAGGGTAATTATGATCCGGTCTGGATTCACTCTTACAATTTCTTTTTTTTTTTTTAATTTTTTTTTTGCAACGTTTATTTATTTTTGGGACAGAGAGAGACAGAGCATGAGCGGGGGAGGGGCAGAGAGAGAGGGAGACACAGCATCGGAAACAGGCTCCAGGCTCCGAGCCATCAGCCCAGAGCCCGACGCGGGGCTCGAACTCCCGGACCGCGAGATCGTGACCTGGCCGAAGTCGGACGCTCAACCGACGGCGCCACCCAGGCGCCCCTACAATTTCATTATTATTACATTAATTGTTTTTTCTCCCAATTTGAAAAGTAGTCAAAATTAAAACATTTCGTGGGGCCCTAAAAGTACTGTGAGCCCTAGGCCCTGGGCCAGTGGGCCAGCAACCACAGCCCCCACACCCAGGCCTCAGGGGCCGTCCCTGTCTGTACAACCACCTTGTGCGAGGAACACAGCCCCGCTGGCCGGAACCTGTCACCAGCTCCTCCCTTCGCTGAAGAGCATGAACCCCTGGGCCTCCCTGTGGCTGTGGCGGGGCTGGTCCCTGGGGCCATGATCTGCCCCTCAGCTTATTGGAAAACAGTGGGGGCTAATCATAACGACAAGAGTCCCAGGTGCTAAGCCCTACTCAAAGCACTTTATAGGGCAGGCTCGGCTGGGGGGCAACAGCCTAGCAGCTACGTGACTGCAGGCAAGTCGGCATTCCCATCTGCGGAACACATGCAGGGTCAGACCCTCCCCTGCAAGGGCACCGTGAGGGGTAAAGATGCTAACACGTGTGGACAGGCTGAACCCCGCGCCAGTGCACGGTGGCACCTCGCCAGCACTGGCTAATACCATTTAATCATAATCACTTGGTTCATTATAATAACTGATCATAATAATTAGGTACAGTAGGGGCTGCCCCAATTCTGCTTTCCGGTCTACCATAGAAGGTGTTGACCTTGGGCTGAAGACCCCTCGGCATAAGCTGGGCTGGCAGCATCAGAGGACTTGGTCACGGGGCTTGCACATTCCTTTCCCTCCCATCAGAGCCAACCCGAAGGCCACCCCCCTCCTCCGGGCCCCTCCCCACCCCTTACCCTGTTCTCAGGGGGCTCCGGAAAGGCCAGGGGCTCCAGGGCCACGCAGCCCTCTCTTGGTGTCCTGTTGCCCCCCGCCCCCCAACTTATCTTCTCCCAGGCGTGAATACAAAATCCTTTCTCTCCACCACTCGCTACTTCTGTCTCATGACGTCAGCTGGCTCACACATGCTTCTTAGTTACTGTTTTCCGAAGACTTAAAAGTCTTCTCCCTCCAGCCCGGTCACCCCTGCAGCTCGGATCCTATGAAAAGAGCACGGGGCTTTGAAGCCAGCAGGAGCTGGGTTTAATCCTGGCTCCGTAACTGACCAGCTGTGTGACCCTGGGCAAGTCAATTAACCTCCCTGAGCCCTGTATTGTTTATGTGTCTGAAATTACTGAAGACAATCTTATTTTCTTCAGCAGTGGGCCTCTGGGGGCAGGCTTTTTGAGGGGTGAGAGCTTTGATGAGCCCTTTGAGGCAGGGGAAGGAGCCCCCACCTCCTACCCCAAGAGAGGTCTGCTTGAAGACTTGGGGATGGTTGCCTTGGGCCGCCCACCCGCTTTTGTTCTGTGACCGGAATGAGCAGGTTGAGGGGGAGGGCTGGGTGCCCGGGATAAGGGGACTCTTCGATGCTTGCAGTGGGGAGAGGAAAGAAAAGGTGAAGCCACTAACAAGAGAGAGGAGACTGGACACCCCACAGCACATCACACTCCACCTGCTCAGGTCGGAGCCACCGCCCCCACCACCTGCTTTTCCCACCTTCCCCATCTTGGGGGTCCGGGCCCATCCCGTCCCTGCCCAGATGCCGGCCACGGGACACAAGATCAGGGGCTCTGGCCATCTGGACCTCTAGGTCCCTCCTGAGAATAGCGTCTCCGGATACACAAAATAAAATACGCGGGATTATAAAGCAAACCCCTTATATGGAAACGTAGTTAAGCGAAACGTTCAAACGAGTTCGTGGCATGGGAATATATGTGCTTCTTCGTTAGCGCGCGAGGTTAACGAGATGCAGCAGAAGCTCTGGCATTATCACCCTTTTGAATGAAAGCATTTCAGGGTATCTGCCCCAACGACAGCGCGATAGGAAAAACATAGGTGATTATTGGTGACTATGTCATAGCTACTGCCCCCTACAGGGTTCTGTTGCCTCCACTCACATTTGAGGGACAGCCTAAGTGTCCGTTACAAGTTAGACAACTACAGATGGAACTTCTTCCCCACCAGGCTCATGGACCCCCCGGACTGTGTGGATTCCAAACCAGGCAGCTGACCTGGGTTCTCTGTCTTCCGGGCCCACCCGGCTCTCCTGACTTCGCCTCCTAGATGGAGGGTGTGTGTGCCCGCGTCCCGCGTTCCCACTGCCCCCGCACCCGGGTGGGGCCTCATCTTTTCTCACCTCCGGGCCGGCCTCCTCACCTCCACCCTTGCTCTGCTCTGTCCACGCCGCAGCCCGAACCCTCACCCCCGAAATGCAAACCTGACATAATGCAAATGTTATCCCCCTCTGCTCTGGATTCTCAGCGCGGTCAGCTACATGGTAACATCTAAGGATCACTGCAAAGCACCAAGACCCTCACCCAGCTGTCCGATTTCATCTGTCAACTGTGCTCTCCCTACCCTGCCTTCCTGTCATTCTGAACTACTCAAGGTTTCCAGAATATGCCACCCTTGTCCATGCTGTTCCCTCTATCTGCACTGTCTTCCCCAAGCTGTCCGTCAAGCAAACTCTTCGGTTTTTTTCCAAGTCTCATGCCCCACCCCGCCCATCCCCACTCCACCCCCAAACAGGACACACAGGTCCAGAATCGTCCGCGGCCCAAGAGCTGGGAACCAAAACCGACCCTTGGCGATGACGATCACTCTATTTCTCTTTTCTTTCTTTTGCTATGATGGTCAGATTTCCACATCCTGAGAACGCCAAGTCACGCGTGTTTTCATCTGCGGAGCGTGCTGTAATCTCTTGGATGCAGCTCTCGATCTTTGAGGGACCCCTCTGTTGTACACACATACTTCAGTTAGGGGGAGATTATGTCCCTTACCAAAAGGCGCCTCGTTTCGGTTTCATTAAATAGAGGCTTCTTCCAACGCATGAAGAATAGGATTAGATTTATAGAAATTCAATTTACACTTGGCTTTTTAGGAACAGATGTCTCGCACAGCCAAGCCACCACTCTATCTGTCAGGCTGCCTGAAGTTATGGTTTGGAGGCTCCTTCGACTCCTCTCTGGCATATTCCCTGCTTAACCCCTCGTGACCTGGATCTGCTGAACCAACTCTGGGCTCCTGGCCACCTAATCCAATGGCCTTTTCTTGGAGTCTTCTGTCTCTGGCTCCCTGAGTCATAATGTCCTGACCGTCCTGTTCCCCCTACAGCCCCCAAAACCCCTGGCTCTGCGGCCTTTACGCACCGCCTCTGCCCACCCCACACTAGTAGCTGAGCTTCTAGATGTGTTTGCTCCCCTCCAGCTTCCACACGTGTGTCTCAAAGGCAAATAAGCCAAAGCAGATGAGTGACGTGCGGGCCACCCCAAAACGGGCCCCCCCTTTATGTCTCTGTGGAAGACACCATCATCCACTGATGCCAATACACCACCTCCCTGTGCCCTGTCCCCCAAATACACTCCGCCACGAGGGCGTGGGGTGGTCATCCCTTGAATACACGTCAGGCTAACCCACCTCTCTCGCCCACACCTGTTAAACTCCACGGGCTCTGGAACGGTCCCTCCGTTAGGAAAGCCCCAGCCCTTATTGTTAGCACGGTACCTGGCACACGATATTCAACAACCACTGAATGAGCACGCGAGCGCGCAAATCCCCTTTTAAAACCGGAACGCGGAGGCTCAGAGCAGCGGAGTGATGGGCGCAAGGTCACCCGGTGGGAACAGCCAGGACTCGGCCCGGGGGCGGCTCCAGCACCCACGTTCCGCTCTGCCGGAGGTCCAGGGCTAGGCCCCACCGCCAGAGGCCCTCCGCCTTACCGGACAGCACCGTGAAGACAGCTGCGAAGGCGTTGAGCTTGAGCCCGTCGATGACATTGCTGGAGTGGAAGAGCTCGAGACACATGAGGCTGAAGCCGACCACCAGCAGGAGGATGTACAGCACCTCGGACACCACCGACAGCCACAGGACCCCTGCACGACAGAGGCAGACCGGCTGTGAGATGAGGGACGCCGCAGGGTGACCCTGCCCCGTGTACCTTCCACACCACGCCCCGCGGCGGGGGTCCGAACTGTTGGAGCAAGGGCCGCGGTTCCAGGGTGGGTCCCCGTGACACAGCTGATCACGGCCTCCCGTCCTCCGCACCAGGCCTGGCGCAGGTGCCCAAACCTAAGTTGGTGGAGGCCAGCGCCCGCCCCCTCCCCCACCCCGGTGACGCTCACTGGAGGGCAGTGGCGTGCGACCCCTCTGTGGGCCCGTTCAGACGGGAGGGAGGAACCTGCGTCCCGGTCACACTTTCTCTTCGCACCTGGTAGATGGCTGCGCCAGGGAGCCACCTGATGGCCAGGAGGGTACCCGCCTTAAGATGAAGCTGCCGCTGTAGTTGCTGAGCAGTGGTGACACCACTGGGCCAATCACCAGCCCCGAGGGCTTCCCCACCGTCGAAGCTTTCGGGGGCCAAGTTCTCTGTCACCCGCAGCTAGGAGCGCACCCCTACATTTCTATCGGCCCTGTACCCTACTCCACTTTTTTTTCTAGAAACTGCTACTCCCGTGGTCACAGCTTCAACCTCGCGACTCTCCCCGGAACCCGCGGTGTCCTAAAGCGGCCCGGTCTTCCTGGGCAGAGCCGATTGGTCGGGTTTGATCACGTGGCCTAGATTTGGCCAATCAAAGTCCTGCTCTGTAGCAATCCGCGCGCTCGGGAGCACCGAAGTAGACAGCGAGGGGTTCAAATCGGGGTGTGAGCCTTTTTTTTTTAAGTTGATTTATTTAAGTAATCTTATTTATTTTTAATGTTTATTTACTTTTGAGAGCGAGACAAAGCCGAACAGGGCAGGGGCAGAGAGAGAGAGAGGGGGAGACACAGAATGTGAAGCAGGCTCCCGGCTCTGAGCTGTCAGCACAGAGCCCCGCGTGGGGCTCAAACCCAAGAACCATGAGATCCTGACCTGAGCCCAAATCGGTGGCTCGATTGACTGAGCCACCCAGATGCCCCAGTCATCTTACTTGTTTAAAAAAAAAAAAAGATCAAGGTGGGGCTTGAACTCATCGGGGGGGGGGGGGGGGGGGGTTGCAAGCTCTTCCAATTGGGCCAGCCAGGCGCCCTGAGAACCTGAGCCTGATGACAGCGTGAGTGCCTGGTTCCAGCTCTTCCTGAACGCCGGCTGCCCCTCTATCCTTTCAGTGGTTTGGCTGTTCAAATGTTTACATTCCCTGAGCCACCACAGCTCCCTCTCCCCCCCAGTTTTTTCCAAAATTCGGTTGCCATCATTTGCCCCCTAGTTTAGGGGGCATTCTCTGTTTTTCCCACTTTATCCCTCCCTTCTGACTACAATCCTTTCCCTGGGGAGTCCCTTTCTTCTCCCAGTCTGTGCAATTCAATTGCAGCTGGCTCCATGATTGGGCACATGACTCCTGTGTAGCCAGCCAGAGCTTCATAACCCCTATGACTCTAGTCATTGGTTCAGGAGTGAACCTCTCTATGCCTCAGTTTCTTTACCTATACAACAAAGATAAAAATAACACCTACTTCATACTACTGTCATGCCGTGAGGATGCATTTGCACAGCAATGAAAAGACCTTGTGGTTAGCATCTAGTGAAGGCTCAATCTGTGCGATAGTATCATTGTTGTATGGGCGGAACATGTCCCCGCCATGATCCCCTGGAAATGGAGCCCAGGAGTGCCTGAGGGAGGTCGAGGCAGGAGACAGAGTCAAGAGGGAGAAATACAATTGTGGGAGCAGATATCATTTCTGAGGAAAAGGGTGGCCAGTGGAAAATGTAACACCTCACATGACTTACCTTCCAAACCGCACTAATCAGTGAGCGAGGCCCCCCCTTTACAGAAGGGACTATGGACAAAGCCTGGCCAGTCAGAGATGGACATATGACCCAAGTCAGTTCAATGAGAGTCAGCCGCTGGACTTTTGCCGGACCTATTGGTGGAGAAAATTCCTTTCTACTGGGTTTGAGCCTGGGGGGAGTGGAAGGATGAAACTGACTGAGTCACCAAGTGGCAAGGGCTTTCCTGAGAGCAGAGACAATGCCAAGGAAGGCAAAGCTGAGATAGAGGAAGATTGTGTCCTATGACGTTGTTTGAGCCCCTGGATCCAGCCGTGCCTGAAGCGTCCCATCATGTGTTCTTTCAATCACATGAACCAATGAATTCCTTGTCTTTGCCTAAGCTAGTTTGAGGTGGAATTTCTATCACTTACAACAGAGAGGCCTGATCTTCACCTTTTCTGTTCTCCAAACCTGTCAAACATGTCCTTCCTACATCTCAGCCTTTATAAGATTGTTCCTTCCACTGGGAATGTCCTAGGGACATCCAATATGTACTATTTGGTGAATGAAGCAAACAAACAGAAAATTCTCGGTCCTTATCTGCTCCCTGACAAAGAATCCAGATTCTGAAACACCCACTATCATTCCTAGCACAACGGGCTTTGAGAGCTGTGGAGAAATTCTTTTTTTCTCCCCCCCCCCCTTTTTTCCTTTGGCTACAAAAATATCACATCTCCTGGGCAATCCCTTGGATTTCTGTAAGAGAATGATGTGCTCCTGGCAGCCTGGATGTTGTTAAAACACCCCCTGGCTTGGCACACGCATAGTCTCCGAGGCCCTTCTCTGGCCCGAGGCCCACCGAGGCAGCAGGGAGGAAGGCAGGAGATGTGGGGCGAGCTGAGCCTCGCCAGGAGGGCGGCAGCTCCCGCGGAGGCCTGGCCTCCCTCCCAGCAGCCTTCACCTCCAGCTGCTGTTGGCCTGGTGGCTTGAGGAGGCCGCCCCTCACCACCGTGCTGCTTACTGACTCAGTGCCTCTCCCGAAGCACCCCTACTGTCCCGGGGGGGGGGGGTGGGGGGGGGTTGCTCTCATCTTTGCCCTCGTGGGCCCCAGGCCAGGCTTCCACCCCACTCCACCCCCTACCCCCGCCTCCCTTCCCAACAGTACCCAGCTCTGCTCTGTCAGATAGGCTGAGAGGTAAGGTTGGCGTCAGGGGCTGAGATGCTTAGAAAATAAGTAAGTTTAACCATGGAGAACCAGGCACTAGCATCCCCAATGCCTGGCTAGGGTTACTTAGGCTTCTTACTCTCTCCAGATTGATTTCCCTGCCCTGCCTCACCCCAGTTTCCCTACCACTCTCCCCCGGGGCATTTCCTTTATAAATGCCTTGAACGTGAATCCTCACCTCGGTGTCTGCTTCTAGGAAATCTGATCTCAGACACTAGCATTCACATGTGTTCTTTCCCCCATCCTCCTAAAACCTGGCGAGGTAGTTTGAGCCTGATACTGTTTGAGCCCCTGGATCCAGCCGTGCCTGAAGCATCCCATCATGTGTTCTTTCAATCACATGAACCAATGAATTCCTTGTCTTTGCCTAAGCTGGTTTGAGGTGGAATTTCTACCACTTACAACAAAGAGGCCTGATCTTCACCTTTTCTGTTCTCCAAACCTGTCAAACACGTCCTTCCCACATCTCAGCCTTTATAAGATTGTTCCCTCCACTGGGAATGTCCTAGGGACATCCAATATATACTGTTTAGTGAATGAAGCAAACAAACAGAAAATTCTCGGAAAATTCTCATCTTTTACAGAGGAGTAAACTTAGGTTCGGAGGGACTCAGCAACTAGTCTACACAGCCAGATAGTGGTACAGTCTGGGTTCAAACCCAGGCCTCTCTGACTCCAGGATTCATCATGGCTGTAAGCTGGCAGGCTAGAGTAGCCACCTTGAAATCATATCATTCCCCGCTCTTGGGCTGGTCAGAGGGGCCCGTCTGGGTCTGAGGGCACGGAGTTCCCTGGCCATGGCTCTTATCTACGTGCTCTCCAGCATCCCAAACAATTCCTGAGCCAGAGTTCCTGCAAGGGGGTGGCCACTGAGTGGGATGGGGGAGAGAGTGGATTTCAGTCCTCAGCGATCCGGAGGCCAGCTGGCCACCAGATGTCGGGGGAAGGAGGTCTCAAGGAAGAGCAGACAGGTCTTGAGGATACCAGAAGCCAGGCCGTGGAAGGTGGGCTTGGCCCATGCTGCTGAGGCAAGTGGGGACCTACGGGTCTTAGCAAGGAAAGGACACCTGTCAGGAGGCCCTCTCTAGAAGGATGGGGGGGGGGGTCTGCCATGGCAACATTGGGGGTGAGGACAAGTGGAAAACCTGATAACTCCTGACGCACGGGCTCTGTGGGCTCTGACCATGGTGGGGCCACGTGTC
Organism: Prionailurus viverrinus; assembly: GCF_022837055.1. Lineage (NCBI taxonomy): Eukaryota > Metazoa > Chordata > Mammalia > Carnivora > Felidae > Prionailurus > Prionailurus viverrinus. The sequence continues at coordinate 19,844,402 of NC_062576.1, read as the reverse complement.
CCGCCTGGGCAGCTGAGCAGATGTGATGCTTTTCACGGAGAATGAGGTAACGCTAAGGCAGGCAGGCAATGAGCTTCCACATCCACTGCAGGACCTCCAACGGGATGCCCAGGGGGTAGCTGGAGCTCAGGCGGAGGGGTGCGGACCTTGGCAAATCACGGGTACGCAATAAATGTCTACTCTGATTGCCAAAGAGACAGTAGCCCGAGAGCGGTTGACATGCTCGTGCAAAGTATGTGGAGCAAGAGAGAAAAGGGGGGGAGGTTGATCCACGGGAACATGAATACTCAAGGGGAGAGGCAGGGCAGAGAGCCGTGAAGGCGACAAACACCATGGGAGCCCAGCGGCCCCTGCCCCAACACTTCTGTGCACATTGCCACCTGCCAGCACGCGGACCGCTCTGCTCCAGTGCCTGCCCACCCTCCACCCGTCACCCGCCTGCTGGACTAGGGGGTTGACATCTCCGTCCTCCCCCAGCTGCAACCCCCCAACGGACGCCTGATGTGAGCTGCTAAGTACCCCAAGTGAGTTAACCCTGGGGGGTGCCATCTCCCCGTCTGTGTTTCCCCCCCAAGGGAGAGGTGGCGTTACACTAACCACAACACTGAATTGTCTGAGTCAAAAAGTGAAAAAGCTACTCACTTCTCTGTTATTTTTATAAATCCTATCACCACGATCAAAAGAGCCTCTGTTTGGTGCTAATGTGTCCTTAACACCTTTCTACCACTTGTTAATTATTTAAAACTGGGAGAGGGCTCACAGAATCTTCAGCAGGTCCCAGGCAGACTTGAAGGACATTTTGACAATTTCCTTCAGCCCCGCTCCTCTCCCGCCCTCCCCCAGCCACTGCTCTCCGCCCTTCTGTGCCCGGCTCTGGGCCTCAGGGGCCTGACTCCTTGGGACTGCACCCCCCAGACTCCCCAGCCCTCTGGCTGAGCAATGAGGAGGACCAGCTAGAGATCAGAGGGTGGGAGGAGGAAGGTCTGATTGTTTTCTCTCTGCCCTGCTCCCTGTCTGGAGCCCCTTCTCTGGCAGAGGCTCCCAAGTTTGTGGGATCCAAGCATCTGCGGCTTTCACACTGTTCCCACCCTTTCTCCTCCCCCCGCCAAGGCTGGTGCTAACAGCTCCCCTCTGTTGCCAGCTTTTGGGGGCCTCAGATGCTCTTAGCCCTTCCCGTGCCTCTATGCGGACTTTTTCATTAAAGCGCCTTCGTTTGAACTATCTGGGGGATTCTGACTCCTGCAGGGGCCCTCCCTTACACATCGCGTTTTACGGCAAGGGGTCCAATTAGAGCAGCGATCTAAGCCAGCATTCTCCGTGTGACCCCCAACCTGTAGCAGGCACACAGGAACACGGGATGCTAACCCTTGGGCCTCCAGAGCCATGTATGTTGTAACGAGCTCTCCAGGTGACGCTGACGCACCCTCAAGCACAAGCACCACTGATCCAAAGTTCCCTTCCGAATGTTTGTACAAGAAAGCGAGTCGACTTCAGAAAAAGACGGAGCCCGTGCCAGCCGGCAGATGTTGGCGTCTGGCACACAGAGATAGAGAGAAGGTAGAACCCGAATGACAAAACATTGGGACCGCCACACAGGGCCTGGCTGGCAATCGGTGCTCGTCACGATTCGTGTTATGGAGGCACACGCGTGTGACTAAAGGAAGTCAGAAAGGACAGTGGGCGGGCAGCCTCTGGCCGGGACGGTGGGGTCTTGCCTGGGTGACGCCCGGAAAGCCTCAGTAATCACACAGATGATTGTGTCGGGTCTCTGAAACTTGGCACGCAAGGCTCGATTTGCAGCTGAGAACCGGTGACCTCCCGGGGCAGAAGAAATGAAATGGCTTCTCATCAGGTACAGGGCCTGTGGGGTGACAGCTAATCCCGTTAGCTGCACTTTCTGCCTTTTTAAAAAACAGCTTCATAACATCAACCCTGACCCTCCATTGATGGAATTGATGGGTTTGCAAGAACAAATTCCCTTTCGCCCCAGTCCCTCCCTTGCCAAGATAGTTTCCAGGGCCCGTCTGGCTGAGTGGGAAATCACGGGTGGGAACCGTGTCTTGCATCTACAGCCTTGGCCAGAGGCCTCATCCGACTCTGTCCCTCGGTTTCCTCACTTGAGAAATGGGCATGACAGGCTTGTCCTGAGCATGAAGTGAGACACTATCTATAAATCGCGCAAGCCTGACACTTGGGAAGTATTCAAAAGAGCTGAGTGTTACCGTCGCTTCCCGCTAAGTATAATTATGGGCGATTAGAATAATTATAAGTGGGGGCGGGGCAACAAGTGTGAAGATCACGGCCCCGGGCTGGGCCCCCTGGGTTGATCCCCGGCTCTGCCAGGCACTGCCTGGGACGCTGGGGCAAGTGACGTGCTCCCACTGAACCGGTTTTCTCGTCGGAAAATCGGGGATAGATATAGCACCCAGTTTGCAGGCAACGTGAGGACAAAGCGAGTAAATTGATGAGCAAAGTGCTTAGGGCAGTGCCTGGCGCACAGCAGGTGTTATATAAGCATGAGCTGTTACTATTATTGTCATCGTCATTGTTAGTCCCGTAGGATGTGACCAAGGAGTAGGCAGCCTAGAACCGGCACATTTCAGTCACTGGACAAATAAAACCCTTCTGGGGAGCAGAGGGGAATTGTTGCAAAATCAGATGAAATCCCAAGGCACCACGGCATTTCAAGAGAAAACATTCCCCCCACCCCCCACCCTGCCCAAATCCATCAGTCTAATATGTCAAATCAATAAGGTATGGCGCAGTGGCTGCTGGCTCTGGGCTTGGCGACACGCCCCCTGAGACCCAGCACGTGAAATCGTGTAAATGACGCAGGCCAGGACCTCTGAGGCTGCAAACGGCTTCATGACAGCTGCTGTTTGCGAAATGTCAATACGCTCAGGCTCGGGGATGCTCAGGGGCTGGGAGGAGAGGGCCAGAGGCCTCGGGACAGACTCCAGGGGTCGCTGAGCCCTCCATCTGCAGATGAGAAGTTAGCCCGGTGAGGACTTAGGACATGCCCATGTCACAAAGCAGGTTGAGGGCAGATTGGGGGCAGCGGTGGTGGTGGTGGCAGGCGGTGGGGGGCTTCCACCTGCCAGGCTGCTTGCTGCTGTGAGACTGGGAAGCAGGGTGACCCTCTGAGAGGTGCAGGGAATGAGGTTTGGGGGAGGGGCATGGAAAGGGGCTTCCCCGAAGAAGAGCGGCCGCAAAAGACCACAGGAAGGTGACTGCACCGCGTGTCAGCAGCCCTGAGTTCCAGCCGGCGCCGTGGGGCCTTCCGAAGGTGCCTCTGCGGGCCTCAGTTTCCCTCCCGGTGAAACAAGTGGATGCTCCAACAAGCTGCCAACAGGCCGAATCCAGCCCACAAAAATGTCTTGTTTGGCCCACACAGTATTTTAAAAATATCTGAATTCATTATCAACATTTAAAAATAGGAGCCTTCACATAAAATTTCATCCAGGTTTCTGGATTCGCTTGCAAGACGGGTGCATACAGCCGTGCCGGACCCGCATCCTCATACAAGGGCTGCGGGGCTGAGCTGGGGCTGCTCCCCCTCAAACAGGACACGTACTTCTGAGTCAGCACAGACCCTCCGCAGTGCCCATCACCCTTGGCTCCCGTCTAGCTCTCTTGAGCCTTTGAGTTTACAGCCCCCCGTGCAACGATGTCTAAAGCCATTTCCGTCCCTGACGCTCTGCAGCGAAGCAACATTTTAAGACCCTGCACGGTCCTCGCTGATATATCTCCATGTAGGAGTGAACTATCCAGCAAAGCCTCAGCTGTCCCCTTGCTCAGGGACAGGGGAAGTTCCAGCAAATGCCACGCCACCCCACACATGAAGGTGCCAATTTTCAAAGAGTTAGATTAAAAGGAGAGACAATCCAGCTCTAAAAATATGCCCACATTGTTACACGGGACTCAAGAGCACAGATCTGAGAGCTGTTCCCGAGAGTCATCTTGTCCGCCCCAGCCCACATCCTTTCCACGAAGGCCTGAGAAGGCTAGTGAGTTGCCAAAGTCACGACACTGGGAATCTTCCTTCGATGAGTCAGACAGAACCTTTCAGGTTTGGACCGGAGGTCAGGGTGACCATCCTCAGCGGCCGCTCTCAGAAGATGTGCAAAAATGTTGGGTAACACAGAGTTTGGGAAGAGAATGCCATTCAAATGCCAACCGGGGTGATGCTCTGGAAACACGGAGCCTGGGGGGGGGGGGGGGACTGTTTTCTGCATCAGCCCCTGCAGCCCCTGGGAGCCTGTGATAAACGAGGATTCTCAGACCCCACCCAGACCTACTGACTCAAGGCGTGTGCATTTTCACCAGATCCGCAGCCGTCCACGTGTGAGGAAAGCACTGCTCTAGAAGACGAAGTTCAAAAAAAAAAAAAAAAAGATGAAGTTCAAATGCGCCAACGCGGAATTCAGTGCCCTTGACGCGTGGGTCCTAATCAGCCCCTCCCACCTCTAACCCCTCAGCCCGGCTGCCTGCTGAACATTCCACGCCCTCCCGTGCCTCAGGCACGGGCCCGGCCCTCAAAGTGTTGTCCTCTCCTGGGGTCAGCTGAATAATGGCCTGCAAAGATACCCCCATCCGAATTTCCCCAACCTGTGACTATGTTATCTTACACGGACAGAAGGGACTTTGCAGATGTGATTATGATCTTGAGATGGGGACATTAGCCTGGATTGATTTGGGCCTCCCTAAGGTTCATTTGGAATTCTGACCTCCAGTCATTAGGTTTGTGCTAATTTGTCACACAACAGCGATGAGAAACTAATACACCTTCTTTCTTCATATAAGGTCACCTCCTCCGAGAAGCCTTCCCTGACCACCCCAGCCTCTGCTGTGGCCCCCAGACAGACCTCTGCAAAGAAGGCAATCTCTCCACCACTTCCAGGTAGATGCCTTGCTGGGGGCGGGGGGGGGGGGGGGGGGGAAGGAGCCTGGACTTGAGGGTCCAAAAAGCCTGGATTTGAGCTTGGGCGTTTATCTAACCTCCCTGAGCTTCAGTCTCTTTGGCTAAAAAATGGAATCAATGCTACGACCAATCGTAACACGTTTTCTGGACAAGTTAAATGAGACCATGGCTGCAAAGCCTCCTGGTCTGGTTTCTGGTACCCCGTAGGTCCTCAGTAAGTGTGGGTGTATCAGGCTGACAAGCTGGGCCCAGAGAAATGAGCCCTTCTCCTCCGAGCTCACAAGTGGACAAATTATCACTGGAAGGGTTTCTGACAATGCCTTGTTGCCCCCAGAGTTCTGCAAGGCTCTAGTCCCCGTCAATTTAAAAATGACTCTGGCAGACATGCCCTTTAGAAACTGCTCTGTTGGAATCCAGGGACGGTCACTGAGCATTTGAGATGTGTCATGCTGACCTTGGCCTTCAGCATCAGACTGCAATGAGTTTTCTTTCTCTTTAGAGTCCAGGAGCCGGCCTTGAAAATAAGGTCCGACCCACATGGGCTGGGGCCTGGGGAGGAGGCTGGTAGGGGGAATGTCGTGGGTAAAGCTTGGAAGGCTGAGGTTGGGGTCTGGCCCCCAGCCCCCCGCTGGCCCCCCGTCATCTTGGGCAAACGCTCTCAACTCTCTGGGCCTCCCCTTCTCCCCAAACGGGGCTGCTGTGCAGGCAAAGGAAGTGGAACAGGTTAAGTCAGAAGTTGCAGACTGGCCTAAAAACAAGTTTCTGAGATTTTGTTGTTTTTTTGGGGGGGGGGGGTTGTTGTTGTTTTCTCTCTCTCTGTCTGCCTCTGTGTGTCTCTTCCTCTCTTGGTATACGAGGTATTTTTTTTAATTTTGAATTAGATGCCACCATTTAAAAATGGGAACACCGGGGCGCCTGGGTGGCTCAGTCGGTTAAGCGTCCGACTTCGGCTCAGGTCATGATCTCATGGCTCGCGAGTTCGAGTCCCATGTCGGGCTCTGTGCTGACAGCTCAGAGCCTGGAGCCTGCTTCGGATTCTGTGTCTCCCTCTCTCTCTGCCCCTCCCCTGCTCATGCTCGTGCTCTGTCTCAAAAATAAATAAAAACATTAAAAAAAAAAAAAAAGAACACCTCTGTGGACATAAAGTGGGGCTGGTCCCTGCGGAGGGGAGGAAAGAAGAGAAACACTTCTCTGCTGTGGGGTGGTGGTGTGCCCAGGGCTTAAGGCATGGCCTGGGAGCCAGACCGCCCAGGCAAGCCCCAGCTGTGCTGCTGACTTGCTGTGTGACCTTGGGCAAGTTACGTCACCTCTCTGAGCCGCAGTCTCCCCAGTGGCCTCAGAGAGCGGTTGTGAGAATCAAACGGGGCATGGAAAGAGGCATAACCAAGGCTTAGCTCATGGCGGGCCCCAACGCACGCTAGCTGTCCCCATTCAACAGATGAGAACACTGAGGCTTGGAAAGCAGCGGAAAAAACTCATCTGGCTCAAGCCTGACAAAGCCAGGCTGAGCGGGTGGTGGGGAGATACTATCGACTGGATTATCTGGATTCATTATTTGCCCAGGACCCCAAGATGACGTGTGCTCTAGCCCTTTGTCCTTGCCTCCCTGCGGCCCCCTTACTGAATCCGGGGTCCACTATGGCCGTGGGGGCATCCGACTTGCCCTCCATGATCCTGACCTCTAGAATAAGTGTCCCTTCTCCCTTAACTCACGTGAAAAGTAGCACTCACTGCAGCAGACACATTTCCTAAACCCAGACTCTGTGTCAGGTACTATGGGGGATGCAGAGGAGAGCAGGACTCGGATCCGGCCCTCCGGGAACCCCAAACGTAACCTGAGGGGTGAGACACGGCCAATAATGACCATCTTATACATCCCCCAGACAATGCCAAGCGCCGTGGCACATAGAAACTCATCTCATCCCCGCAACACCTCATGACCTAGGTGCCATTATTACCTCCAAGTTATGGAGGGGAAACCGAGGCACACAGAGGTTAATTGCCCAGCCCAGGTGATGGAGCTGGGAGTCAGAGCTCAGCCAGCCTGGCTCCCCACTCCCTGCTCAACAAGCCCAGCTGGCCTCAAAGTCCTACGCGCCAGTGGAAGAAAGGGCACGGGCTGGTGCCCCTGGGTGGCCTGGCTGGTTCCTTCCAATGAGCATTCGAGATAGGTGCTATCTTCCAGGTAAGGACACGGAGGCACAGAGGAGGAAAGCAATTTGCCCAAGGTCCCTCGGCATTGGCAAAGGGAGTCAGGAGAGGCATCCGGCTCTGCCTGGGCCCCCACCCCACCCCCCCAGCTCTCTGCAGGCGTTCTGTACCTTTTCTGGGCCGCGGACCCCTGTGGCATCTGACAAAACCCAAGGACTCTTTCTCTGAATAACATTTTTAAATGCATAAAACAAACACACACAGAATTGCAAAGCAAGCTAATTATTTGGAGACGGAGTTATCAGGGCAAGTTTTTAAAAAGTCAGATGTAGGATATTAAGCTACACGCCTCTTTATTAATGCATGAAATAACAAGATCTAATAACTCCCACGACTTCGAAGCAGCGAGGAGAAAGGGGTCTTTTCAAGATCCCTACACGCCCTGTAATGTGCTGTGAAAATTCTGTGACTCCAGCTGGCGACAAAGCCCCAGGTGTGGCTAGGAGGGAAACGCAGACTGCCAGTTAGAGGCTGGGAGAGGAGAGATGTAGTATTTTGCCACCCGAACTCTTGCGGCCCCTTGAGTTCTGTCTGCTGACCCCTTGGTTAATTTCCACGTGAAGACCCTGAACCCGAAGCAGTGGTTCTCAAATCTGTTACGTGCTGGTTAAAATGCACATTCCCAGGCTGCCCCCCCTGCCCCCCACCCCCCCAGTAGCTGATGCCGCAGATGAGGGCAGAGGCTGGGATCCACCCGTTGAACAAGGGGCTCCGGGTCGCTCTGCTGCCTGAGCCATATTCGGAGAAAAAGGGATCTTTCAAAAATGTAAACGCCATTAATATTTCTTGAAATCTGGGCGCGTGATACCTCCGGCTTTGTTCCTCTTCCTCAAGGTTGCTTTGGCCACTCGGGGTCTTTTGTGGTTCCATCCAAATTTGGGGATTCTTTGTTCTAGTGCTGTGAAAAATGCTGTTGGTATTTTGATAGGGATTGCGTGAAATCTGTAGATTGCTCCGGGCAGTATGGACATTTTAACAGTATTGGTTCTTCCAATCACGATCATGGAATATCTTCGCGTTCGTTTGGGCCATCTTCAATTTCTTTCATCTTATTGTTTTCAGAGTACAGCTCTCTCACCTCCTTGGTTAAGTTTTTTCCTAGGTATTTTATCCTTTTCGGGGCAATTATAAATGGGATTGTTTCCTTAAGGTCTCTTTCTGCTACTTTATTATTAATGTATAGAAATGCAACAGATTTCTGTATGCTGATTTTCTGTCCTGCAACTGTACTGAATTTATTTATCAGTTCTAGTAGTCTCTTGGTGGAGTCTTCAGGGTTCTCTATATAGAGTATCACGCCGTCCGCAGATGGTGAAAGTTTTACTTCTCCCTTCCCAATTCGGATGCCTTTTATTTTCTTTCTTTTTCTTGTCTGATTGCTGTGGCTAGGACTTCAGTACTGTGCAGAATAAGTCTCTCCCTTGTTGTAACCTTCTGGAGATTCCCCACTGCACTTTAAATAAATGCCAACTTCCTGCCTGGCTTTCAAGGCCCTACCAGGTTATCAAGCCACTGCACACCCTTTGAGGTCTCCTTACCCACCAGACTCCAGCCACCTCAGGGCCTTTGCACTTGCTGTGCCCTCTGTCCAGAATGCTCATTCCCCCAGCATTGCTTGGCTGACTGCTTCCCAGCTCAGATGTCACTGACCGCTCCATCTAAAGTAGCCACCACCAACACACACACCACTTTCTACCCTTTCCTCTTTTACTTTTCATTATTTGAAATGGTGTTATCTGTCAGTTTACTTATGTGTGGTCTGCTCCCCCCTCCGTAATGAGAGCCCGCTGCGGGCAGAGATTTCGTCTGGCACGTTCAGTGCTGTCTCTGAGAGCAGGAGGCACCCAGTAAGTATTTGTTAAGCCAACGAATAAAGAAATGACAGTGGTGCCTGGGTGGCTCAGCTGGTTAAGCGGCCGACTTCGGCTCGGGTCATGATCTCGCGGTTCCTGAGTTCAAGCCCCGCGTGGGGCTCCGTGCGGACAGCTCGGGGCCCGGAGCCCGCTTCGGACTCTGTGTCTCCCTCTCTCTCTGCCCCTCCCCCGTGTGTGCTCTGTCTCTGTTTCAAAAATAAAGAAACATTAAAAAAGAGAAGAAGAAGAGAAGAAATGACACAAGCAAAGAGGACGAAGAAGTGGCCAGACTACTTCAGCAGCAAAGTTAAGGGGAGAAAGTAATCCCAAAAGGAGGAGTCGCTGTTGTGAATACCACCCAAAGGTCAAGGGGAATGAGGAGGGGGAGGAGAAAAGTCCACAGGCTTTGGAGATTCGGGCCCTTCTTATGACATGTGTGGAGAGGGAGACAGATTCTTCAGAGGCCGATGCCAAGGGGAATCTGACTTCAGTGGCTGGCTGGGGGCTTCAGCTGCCGAGACTCCCTCCCGGGGGCTGTGGAGGGACAGTGGCCTCAAAGCTGGAATTGGCCGGGGGATCAATTCTTGCAGAGCAAGCCAGGGATCTGGGGCTCAGCACACAGAATGCTGCACCCACCCTCCTCCCCACACTCCCATGTTTGGACGTCCAGCCCTCAGGAGGGCCCCAGCCAAGACAGAGACCCTCTGGGGCCTCCATGAAACCATTCCGAGTAGGCGTGCCAGCTGGCTCAGCCTTCACCCGCCTGTTGGGGTCAGCAGCCACCCGTGCAATGCCTTTAAGTCCCCCACACCTCCCGGCCTCATCGCCTACCCTCCTGCCCCTTGCTCACTTCCTTCTAGTCATATCGGCCTCCTTGGTGTTTTTAAATGCTCCAGGCACACTCTTGCCTCAGGGCCTTTGCAGCAGCCATTCCCCCCTGCCTAAAACGCTCTTCCCCTAGATCTCCCTCCCCTCCTCTAAGTTTTGCTCAAATGTTGTTTCTTTTTTTTTTTTTTTAATTTTTTTTTTTACTTTTATTCATTTTTGAGAGACAGAGAGAGGGAGACACAGAATCCAAAATGGGCTCCAGGCTCTGAGCTGTTAGCACAGAGCCCGCTGAAGGGCTTGAACTCACGAACCATGAGATCATGACCTGAGCTGAAGTCGGACGCTTAACTGACTGAGCCACCCAGGCGCCCCTCAAATGTTGTTTCTTAATGATGTCCTCCTTGACCTCCCTATGTCAAATTGCCAACACCTCTCCCCCGTACTCCCGAGTTCCCTTCCCTTTTAATTTTTTCCCTGGCATTTATCACCATTCGGCAGCCAAAATGATCTTTCTAGAATGTAAATCAAATCTCCTTCCTTTAAGCCCTTCAGTGCTCCAGTGGTTTCCCATCACACTCAAGTCCCCACCCACCTGTCCAGCCTTTTCCCTCCACAAACATACAAAACTCATTCCCACCTCAGGGCCTTTGCACATGCTTTTCCCACCTTTGCGAGAAACATGGGAATGAGAAATCTCTTATTTTTCCTCCCCTAAGTAAAGGCACAGTCCCAATAATAAATGGGAACTGACACTCTGCTTCCATGTCAGGAAGACGACCAGACCTGATGACAAGTGCAGCGACCTGGACCAACCCCTTTATCCCCAGGATAAAGGAAGAGGCTGGAGCCAAACGGCAGCTCCCAACCGGTGGAAGCATGTGCCCAGGGTTGCTAGATCTTGCAACTTTTCAAGAGAGGCCAGAAATCCTGATTTTTGTGTGAAATCTCCACATTTTGAATCATCAGTGATGCATTCTGACACTTTCAAACATCAGGGGCGCCTGGGTGGCTTAGTCAGTTGAGCATCCGACTCACGATCATGACTCTCAGGTCATGATCCCGGGATCATGGGATCGAGCCCCGCATTGGGCTCCACACTGAGTGTGGAGGCTGCTTGGGATTCTCTCTCTCTCTCTCTCTCTCTCTCTCTCTCCCTCTCTCTCCCTCTCCTTCTCTCCCCCCCACTCTCTCTCTCTCTCTCTCTAAAATAAACTTAAAAAATATATTTTTTTTAATTTAGAAAAAGCATCATATGAGTCAACTAAACACAGCTGAGCAGTGCCAGGGCCCTAGGACACCTGTGCCCAGCCCTTCACAGAACCCAGACACCCAATCATAATTGAGTTCACCCCGCTTCGTTTTTCAGATGGTAAAAATTCATCCCAGGGAGGACGCCAGAACTGAAAGAGGTCACACAGCTTCTGCGACACGGGGGGGCTCCCACCCAGGACTTCTTAGCGACAGACATGTAACTCCCACTGTGCACCAGGCTGGACCCACAAATTGGAAAATGCTGTACAAGTTCACGTCAGCATCTACAAGGCATGGACAGAATAAGGAGAAAAAAAAAAAAAAACGTTGTGGGCAGCAACCTTTTAGGGCTTAACCCCGAGGGTGCACGCAGGGCTATTGTAGCACAGAGACTAGACTTCTTTCTGAGCAGGATATTCATCTTGCTGGGGGGGGAGGAAACTAATGCATGATTTTTGCCTGAGTCTCCCTTGCACTCAGAATCCCTATTTTATTACGCGGGAGCCAGACAACATCTTTTCTCTTGCCACTCCCCTCCCCCCCCCCACCACCTTGGCCAGAAAGGAGCTTTGTTTTATCACGCCAGCAGAAGAGTCTAAAAATATCTAGACTCACCAACTTCAGGGGTTTATGCTCTCATCCGGGAGGCGCCCACAAAGCTTTTGCCAATATAAATGGCATTTCCTTTGATATTTTTAAAGATCAGAGAATCCAGGAGAATATGCAAGCTGGATGGGCCTTTGAGATCAGAGCTCCCAAATACCTCCCGTCTCAGGTTAAGGAGGAAAAAAAAAAAAAAAAAACTTTCCTAAGGAGGCCCAAGAGGTTAGGTTTCCAGATAATTCACAAAAGAAGAAACGGACCCAGTGAAAATCATATGGAGGCATTGGATTCAGCCTCATTAGCAATGATATTGAGATTGAAACATCCTTGAGATGGCGCGTCGAACTGGGATATTGAGCAAGGATTTTTCAGACGGTAGAAGGTGGTGAAGGGTGGTGGGTTTGCCCCGTAGGAACATTTACCTCTCACTCAATAGCCATGCCATTCCCCCTGTTTCCAGCCCCCCCCCCCCCCCCCCGCCCCATGCAGATGGGAAGGACAGGGTGACTGGTCACCCGGCTCTGGGCGGAAATACGCATCACTTTCGAGAAAACGCATAGAAACACCTGGCAGGGGAGCTCTCCGGCTCTCAGCCCTCGCCTATGTTGAGACGTCCGTGTGTCCATCAGCCTGGGTCCCCGAGAGACCGAGTGTCCTTCCGCGTCAGGCCCTCTGCACTCAGTTGCTCCCTCTGGAAGGTTCTTTCTTCTTGCCTTCACATGACTGCCGCTCTTTTTCCATTCGGGTCTCAAATGTCAACTCCAGACGGGATCCAGAAAGGCCCCAATCTATCCACCAATACAACCTGCTTCTCCCCAGACCCTCCCCATCCTGCCATCTTGTTTCTCTTCCCAGCGGCTTCCCCACTTTGAAATGACCGTATCCTTGGCTCAGTCTCCTTGTCTGTGAAATAGGCAGTCAGACAACAGTTCCTAAGGGCCCTTCCCTCCTCGACATGACTCCTGGGACCGTGGTAGGTACAGACACCCGGCCTCCACCACCCCTCCTTCTCCTGTGCCCTGAGCCGGCCCAGCATCCTTTCTGGGAATAGAACCTGCCTTTCCTTCCAGGGACCCCTGCGCCCCTTTCTCAGCCCTTCCTAGTGGGGCAGGGCAGACCCTCTCTTCCCTGTTCCAGCTGGGCTGTGACCCAGGCCACAGTGATTGGTTCAGGGATGGGCGTGGGACTCGAGCCGGGCCAATCGGAGCCAGTCCCGGGACTTTGCTTAAACACCTGGGAATGAGGTGACCCCTTGCCAGCGGTGGTTGCTAAACAGGGGAGGATGGACCCAGGAGCCGTCGGGAGCATCTCGTGGCAATGCCGTAGGGCACCTGAGAATGAGGCCGACGCCGGAAGGCCCCGCTGAGAGTCAGAAGCTGCGCGCTGAGAGCACGGGCTCCAGCTGTGGATGACCGAATCCACCCCTGACCGCTGAGTTACCAGAGCCAGCAAATTCCTCCTCGGGCTCAGGCCCGTCGGAATGAGTTTTCTGTTTCTGCAGCCAAAACAGCCTTTAGCCTCCACCGTCCCCGTAAGGCTGTCTGTCACAGCTCCCCCGGAATGTTTGCTGATAGTTAGTGTCTCTCCGGGGCTCTGAGCTCCCTGGGCGGGGCCTCGGGCCTCTCTGCCCCATCACTGCCGCCCACAGCCTGCTCAAGTGACCAGAGGGGACAGAAGCTCACTGCTCCGGGTCCTTCATTGGGGAGGTTTTCTGTCAGTCCTGGGAGCCTCAGACTCTGTGATCCGGGCAATTAACCTTTCTGCAGAGGCCAAGGCCAATTATATCCCGGGGGCCATGTGCGACATCTGTGTAACAGACCAAGGGCCTCGGCCTGACTCCTGGGTTTTTAGGGGACAGATGTGGCATAATCAATCTCTCCTGTCCCCACGCCTGTTGCCTTGGTCCAGGCCTGTGTCCTTGTTTGTGCTCGGAACGGCTTCCTTCCTCCTCCCTTCTTCCCGATGGCCTCTGTGTCCTCCCCAGATCATCCCCCATGACCTCATCCGCAGCATGGCCACGCTGCAGCCCTTCAGCACCCGCCCCCTAAACTCCCTGGGTGCCAGACTGCAGACGGGGACCCGATTCCTCACCCCTCCTTGCGCCCGTGCCCTCTGCATGCACTTTGGGCTCAGCCGTGTGACCTGCTGCGGCCAGCAGAGTGCTAAGCAAGCACATCGCACGGCTGGGGGTTCCCCCGGCTTGTGCTTCTTTCGTCACCACGAGGTCGTGCCCGGGCTAGCCTGCTGGCGGACGAAGGACCCACAGAGCAGGGCCGAGCCCCAATCACCCCAGCAGAGGCCAGCCTAGGTCAGCAACTCTCAGCCCCTGCCTAGACACCTGAGCCACCCAGCTGGATCAGTAGGACACCTAGCCACCCTCCCCAGGAGCTTGGCTTCTCCATGCTCATTCTCAGACGCATACGGTATGGGCACACACACCCTGTCGACCTGCTTTACACAGCGGAAGCCTGCCTCTGTCTCCCCAAATACTCCGGTTCTCTGCCTGGAGCCCCAGGCAAGTGCTGGGGCCCTGACGCTCTCTTTCCATACAACTGCCAGACCCTGCCACCCCCATCACCTCTGAGTTTCCTGGCAGCCCGAAGCAAGAATCAAGGGTGCCGTTTGCATGGCAGGCACAGTGTGGCCCCCTTCCTGTCTAGCCCCGTCTCCTCTCACTCCTCCCCCCATTCTCTTTGCTCCAGGCACACTGGTCTCTTTGCTGCTTGGCTGTTCTTTGAACATCCTGCCTCAGAGCCTTTGCACCTGCTGATCCTGCTGCTTAGAACATTCTTCCCCCAGACGCCCTCACGGCTTGTTCCCACCACCTTCAGATCTTTGCTCAAATGTCACCTTCCCAGTGAGGCCCGTTCTGGCCACTCCATCTGACGTGCGAACGCCCGCCTACACCCCCCCCCCCGCCCCTCCCTACTTTTCTCCACACTTCCCACTGCCTAATAACGCTTTATCATTTTGGTTTTTTTGGATGTTTGTTTCGCTCGGCAGGAGTGTAAGCTCCATGAAGACAGTGATTTCTGTTCCTTTTATGTACCACTGTCCCCTAGCATCTTGACCCCTGCCTAGAACACGGGAGACATTCCATATTTATCAAAGAAACAAATGATTACCTTGTCAGCTTTGAATTCAAGCTATAAGACCACCGACTACCTGCTGTGGGGGGGTCAGGCTGAGGCTTGGCCGGGTCCCACGAATCCTACCAGGGTCCGACTGCCACCATCCCCGCTCCCAAGCTCCCAGCTTGCCCGTGGCCCAGGCCCACTCAGGGTAAGACAGCTGGCATTAAGCCTAAAGGTCTGGTTGTCATATCTTCTGACTTCCCAAAGCTTTGGGGTGTAAGGTAATACACTCAATAACAATATTAAGATGAAAAATTATTAGGGTACGAAGGTAGCAAGCGTTGGTGACAATATGGAACGACTCTCATCCCATGGTGGAGGGAATACGGGCCGATACAACCAGCTTAGAGAACAATTAGCTTTACCTAGTGTAGTTGAAGCTGTTCAGGTCCTATGACCCAACAATCCCAATGTTACTTGTGCACATTAAAGACAACGTTATTCGTGCACGTTTCTGCACCCTGGCAGAACAGAACGGAAAAAACAAACAAACAACAACCTGGAAACAACCAAAGGACTATCCACAGGACAACGGATAAATAAATTAGGGTAGATTCACACCACGGACTATTATGCAGAAGGGCAAAGAAATGGGTCAGATATTGGAATGCATCTACTGTAATATTTAATAAAGTCATTTTCTAAAAGGAAAACGATAATAAAGGTTGGGTAGAGCAGAGATCGGCAAACTATGGCCCATAGGCCAAATCTGGCCCACTGCTTGTTTTTGTAAATAAAGTTTTATTGAAACACAGCCACATCCATTTGCTTATGAATTGTCTGTGGCTGCTTTCGCGCTACAGGGGCAGAGTTGAGTAATTGCACCGAGACCATATGGCCTGCAAAGTCAATATACACTATCAGATACTGGCTGTCTGGCCCTCTTTCTTAAAAATTTGCCACACCTTCGGTTAGAGCAAGGAGCCATTTGGCTCAGACCGAACTTAGTTATTTAAAACAAACTTTTAAACTGATTTTTAAAAATTTAAAGTGAACGTGCTTATTGCGAAGAATTTAAAAACTACAGAGGCGCCTGGGTGGTTCAGCGGGTTAAGCGTCCGACTCTTGATTTAGGCTCAGATCGTGATCTTGTGGTTCATGAAATTGAGCCCCACATCTCTCTCCGCACCGATAGCATGGAGCCTGCTCGGGATTCTCTCTCTCTCTCTCTCTCTCTCTCTCTCTCTCTCTCCCTCTGCCACTACCCCTACCCCACTCTCACTTTCCCTCTCTCAAAACAAATAAGTAAATAAATTTAAAATACACACACACACACACACACACACACACACACACACATATATATGTATATATATAAAAACATGAAAAAAATAGAATTTTTCCATATAAAGTCATCACCCAGCAATAACCACTGGTAAAATTTAGGGTTATTTCCCTCCAGCTTTTTTTTTCCCCATGTGTCCGTACCTTTCCCCCCCTCCATAATCAGAAGCACACTGATTATGCGATTTTGTACCCTGCTGCGTTCACTTAATATCATCTCAGGAACATTTTCCTGTGTGGCTTAATTACATTCAATTTTTGCTATTATAAGTAATGATGTGATTAGTATCCTTGTACACACATTTTTGTTGACAATATGAAATATTATATAGTCATCCAAAATGAGTTCTTCAAGGCATTTTAATGACACAGAGACTGTCACAGCTGCATTATTTATACCAGCAAAGAGACTGGAAACAATATAAACGGCCTGGAAGCAGGAGAATCATTAGGTGAACTTTGCACATCAATGGATGCAATCTTCTGTGGCTCTTAAGTGCGATGTTCACAAAGAATGGTAAAATGACAAACTTGCTGAGCCTGTCTCCTTATCTGGTGTTTTTAAAGCATCTCACACAAACGAGCCCGGCTATGGGTGGCGCCTCTATTATTATTTCAAATAATAATAGGTAGGGGTGCCCGGGTGGCTCAGTCTGTTAAGCGTCCAACTTTGGCTCAGGTCACGATCTCGCAGTTTGTGAGTTCCAGCCCCGCCTCGGGCTCTGTGCTGATGGCCGGGAACCGGGAGCCCGCTTCGGATTCTGTGTCTCCCCTCTCTCTTTGCCCCTCCACTGCTCGCTCTCTGTCTCTGTCACTCTCTCAAAATTACATAAACATTGAAGAAACTTAAAGTAATAATATATAAATGGGGGTGGGGTGGGGAAGGATACAACCGGGCTGATTGGTCAGTCCTGCATCCTGCCAGCCGCTCGGTATTTGGAAGATCGCCCTGTACCCACATCTAAGAGAAAAAAAAAAAACAAACCAAGCATCTGGAAGGAGCCCAGCCAAGTGGCAGGCGGCACCCTTTCGGCTCGACTTTGCAGCTCTGTGATTGCTGCTCCCGTATCATTGGTGTGATAATCAAAGGGCTGTGATCTCAAATGGGCTTTGAGGAGAACCTGCCTGCAACCAAGCAAGAAGCAAATGGCTCCTGATTGCAGGCAGAACTAAGCCGCTACAACACAGGTATTGATTGGAGATAAGGCAAGGCCAAGCTGGAGTGACGGAGCTACCACTGGTGAGGACGGAGAAGCCATTTCTATCCGAGAGGAGGTATGCACACTCATGCACGCGCATGCACGCACACACACAACTGGTTTCAAAAGTAGGAAGGAGGGGGGTTAAGGCAGGGTCTGTACATGTGGCGTGCTACCTGGGAAGTCTGGTGATTTAGGGGGCCCTTCCAGCCTTCTGTTTCAGATATGAAAGAAATATTTGAAGGCAAAGAAATCCATGAACAGCGGGAGGCCTTGTGGGGCCATAAATAAAGACTGGGCATCCAGGACAGGGTAGTGAGCAAACAAATGACAGTGGAGAGTCAACGTGGCTTCCCGGGCTCATGGACCCAAGCAGCCCTCATTTATTCCACGAACGTGATTGAGCACCAACGCCGGGCAGTGTTGGAGGTACCGGGGATAGAGCTATGAACGAAACGGAGAGTCTGCTCCCTTGGGGAGATTGAAAATGAACACGTGAGGAGGTAAATAAGATCTTTTCAGATAGTGACAGGCATAGCAGAGCGGCTGAGGGAACAGAATGGACAAAGGCACAGAGGAGGGTTGGGAGAAGAGTCTGTCGAAAGCGATTTAAAAGTCCAATTAACCTAGAGCACAGGACGCCTTCATCTGAGGCCAGAGAAAGAAAGTGGGGCCAGTCTGCGGGAAATCTGGGGTGCCAGGTGAGAATTTGAACGTTCCTCCCAAGGCAGCGGAGAGCCATTCAAGTTTGAAGTAATGAGTATAAAACCATCTGTTTGTTGCATATTGAATGTAAAATTTATATCAGTCGTCTTTTAGGTGTAAGGGACAGAAAATACAACCCAAATAGGCTTAAACAGAAGAATAATTTTATTGGCCGAAAGGTGTAAAGGCAGGTCCAGCTTCAGGTCCAGCTGGACTCAGGGCTTGGTCCTCTATCTTTTGGTTCCACCTTCCACTCTGTGGCTCAGGTCTCAGGCTCCATGCAATGGCAGGAAAGCCGCTGGCAGCTCCAGGCCAGGGGCATGCTGGCAGCCTGTTTCTTGGGGGACGGGAGAGCCCTTGATTTGTAGCAAATGCTCCCACTGTGGCTGATTTTGAGCTCCCAGCGTGACATCACTGAATGTCAAGTTGAGAGGACATGTACAGAATCAGCACTCGAGGCCATAGGAAGCAGCCCGTGTCCCACCACCTTCAAATCCACAGGGCACAGTCTCCTTCCAGGGGCTGCAGCAAACATTTCGTTATATCCCCTAACCTACGTACAGTCATGGATGCATCTCTCGACCTGTTGCCATGGCTGGAGGGCTTTGGTGGCAAAAGCCCAGGTCTCATGCTCTGTCCTCAGCTCCAAAACACATGGCTTGAGCATAGAAGGGATTGGCGCCCAAGGAAAAAACCTGGAGATGGTTACCAGGAGAAGGGAAGCTGGGTAGCAGGCAAACACAATGGATTGTTAGGATCAATGAGAAAATGGCCATAAAAACTCTTTGTAAAGTGGGAAGCCCAGCGTAAGCTCCCTAACTGCCAGACATTTGTGTTCCCGGCTGGCGCTCCAGGCTGATACATCTGACACAAAGTCCCATAAAATGCTAGGGGAGACATCTCCAGGAGCGGGCAGTCTGGATGTGAATGAATCACCGCTTCCTTTTCTTTACCCATGGCAGACATTGCTAATCGATCACGGCACTCTCCCACAGACCGTGGGTGATGCACACAATCCTTCTCCTCACAGCTGTCCGGGCAGGCACTGCCCGGTGAAGAGAAAAGGGACGAAGGATGAAATCGCCTTGTTATCCTTGAACTAGTCCGATCCCATCATGAACCAGAGTGGGAACAGGCCCAGAGAGGGGGTGCGGCCGGCCCCTTTCACTGAGCAAGTTATGAGCAGAGCTGGAGGATGTCCCGAATCTCCCAACTCTTAATCAAACCTGGTAATATCCAAGATACCTCGTATGGAGAGAGATGTCAGAAGCAAAGAAAGTTCGAGGGCGTGGGGATGCCCAAAGTGGTAATGGCTTCTCACTGCTGTTAGAATCGACTGTAAATTCCCTACTATGGCCTTCAGGGCTTTCCATAGTCTTCAGGACTTTTCCATAGTCCCCCGCCTTCTTCTCCCACTTCATCTCCTGCCACCCTCCCCTCACCCTCCCTGCCTAGCCATTTGGTCTTTCTGTTCCTCAAAACATGCCAAATTCAGTCCCGCCTCAGGGTGGGGCAAGATCTCCCCCAGCTGCCCACAAAGACTTTCACTGGCAGCTCCAGGCTAATGCCCCTCCCGCTTAGCCTGCAAGCCCAGTTGGAGAGCCCCACTTTCTCAGTAGGTACAGCAAAACCCCAGAGCCGAGTCTCATTAGCCTACTAGAATCTAGGGTCCGTCATGATGGCCAAAAAGATGGAAAACTCTGGCCAGGCCTGGACCCCATGCCCATCCCCTGGAGAGGAGAGTCAGCCTCTTCCTGACCACAGATTGAGAGTGATGGAGAGGTGGGTGCCCAGGGAGAAATTACAGCAGAGTGGTAAAGGAAGGAGGAGCAGGCTCCACATTCCACCCTAGTCGATAATATAGAGTTCATATCATTTGGTTTTCACCCTGAAGGAAGAAAACGAGAGACAGGATGTTTGGATGCTTATTTATTCCCTAGGAACAAGAACAAAGGGTACACAGGTGAGTGGGTTTCTCCCGCCTCTCTTGATGAAGGTCCCTCCTACCCCGTGCCAAATGACATTTCAGAGGGAGCTGAATTGGGGAAATATTGAGGAATCTTGACGGGGCGGGGGTGGGGCGGGGAAGAAACCTCCTACAACACTGTTATAATGTCCTCCTCTGAGGCATACTTGAGGTCCTTCAAGAAGACAAGGGAAAAAAAAAAATCTCTCATTGTCTTATTTGAAGCTACCGCTCAGCCCTGAATAGCCAACCCTCATATCCAGGCTCCTATAACATTCAGGCTTAGTGGTGTCATGATCGATTAACAATGTCTGCCCTGGGCAGAGAAGTAAGGGAACAGGGGGTATGCGTGCTGTGTATTTGCTGACCCTAGTCTATGGACTTTCTTGGACTCTTAGCATGGCTGCCTAAGGCCAAAAAGATCCCCACCTGGACCTGAGCTGTCAGCACACCAGGCCGGCTTAATTAAAGTGAGCAGAATTACTGAGTCATTATTTAACAAATGTAAAGAGGCTCCGGGAGTTGTTGGAAGCAGGCACCACCTTCAGGGGAACCGCTGTGCTTTCTGTCCTCCACCCTGGCAGCACGGCCCTCTCTTTTATCATCTCTCCTGCTCTAAGTGTTTTCCCCGTTTGCTATCTGATCTTGCAAAACGGGAATGAGACATGTTTTGCTCAGGAAAATGCAGAGCAGCCCAAGGAGCGTGGGCCGGCCACTGGGTACAGCCACCATGCAGGGAAGCTGCTGTTCATCACCGCACGCTACTGTCCCCCTCCCAGCAGCCTGCAGGAGCCCTGTGATGGGCTGAAAGGCCCTCGGGGAACCTGTAATTAAATCCCAGAAGACTGCCAATGCTCCTGCTGGTGAGGGGAGGAAAGAGCAAAGCACAGCAGGCGTGTCCAGACAGGGCTGAGTAGAGACAACCAGCCAGGGACAGAGGCAGCTTGGGCTGCAGTGGCCAAGAGCAGACAATGTGGGGAGCTGGGGATATGTTCAGTCACAGGGAAAGGAAGAGCCAGATGGAAACAGGTGATTTCTGGCCAGGAAGGACTGAAAAGGACTTTTACATTCTGTCAGATGGAAAGAAATCAGCCCAGATCCCTAGCCATTCCAAAATTCTATGACCCATCAATCCACCTGGTAAACAAACATTTGCTGTGACTACAACCACTCTTCAAAGCATAAATCCAATTGTAACACTCCCCTGCTCTCAACTCAGGCCTGATACGCAGCAAATATGCACCAGTACAGTCATTCTGATGGTTCAGATATTGAAATGCTTTCATATCAGTTCATGCCGGTAAATAGTTGCTATCTTGAGCCCCACCTCTCCCCACCCAGGTGCCCCCCCGCACATACACACATGGCTCCTGCCCATCTCTCCGAGACCTTAGGTCCCCCTTCCAAGACTTGCTCCAGCACCATGGCCAGCGCCCATTCTTCCCATTGGCCTGTTGGCTGTTAAAGGATTTGAGCATCACTCTTAGCACTGTTTGAAGACCATAGCCTTTCATCTGGCACATTCTTTTTCAACTCTTGCCCCCACTAACTTTCCCAGCCTTATCTCCTACAACACAACCACCATGAACCCCAGCTACACGAATTCCCCAGCACGCCCCCAAATAAGACAAACAAGGCACATTCTCACTGCCTGGGTCTCCTTTCCCCACATCTTTCCTCCAAAACTCCTACTCATCCTTCAAAGGCTTTCTCAATTGTGCCCCAGTTCATATAGATGGACTTCCTGTCCAGCTGGGGTACGGGATTGATAGCTGGGAAACCGCCTCTGTATAACCAGATCTCTGTCTTGGTTTCTTTTCCAAATTCTTGTTTTGGTGACGTGTCTTAGACGGTAGCACCCTCCTGAGATGAAGATTCTGCCTTGATTGTCTGTGTCGCCCACCCTCTTCGGCAGCAGTGAGAGACAGGGAAGGAGACCGAGGCAGCAAGATGTCACAATTTCTGATAAGTCAAGTCAACCCCCCCCCCCCAAGACCACCAGGAGAGTACCTGCCACCCTTCCCCCAGTCCACTGTGTCCGCTATGCAGCTGTGCTGAGGAACAGAACACAATAAACAAATTCATCAACATTTCATTTATTTACCCTTGCTGTGACCATGCCCATACACATCTCCTTTATCCATCACCCATCCCTCCTGCCTGAAAATGACTTATTTCTCTCTCCTCTGCCCTAGTCTGGTTCCTCCATCTCTCTAGTGGCCACAAGAATGTCAAAACTGCAGTTTCCCTCTCTTTATCATGCCTGTGTCTCCAAGCATCTTACTGCACAAGATATTTGTCTGATTCCATTGATCTTTCTCAAAAAAACCCATAACTACAATATATTTTCAAATATGCATGGCCATATAATTATGCTTTCTCCTTCGCATACTTATAACCAAATACGTCTTATATATTTATTACTGAACCTAGTAAGTTTCCCCACTTGATTACAATAGATTGGCCCCTGGTCGATATGACTAGTCACCCCCAGGGGAAGATGGGATTCACTGATGCAGACGCTGACCCGGATTCCCAGTCCCTGCGATTCCCTCCCCAACTCCTTTCCCTGTGTTCACTCCACATTCTGCTTCCTCTCGTGACCCAAGCCTTCTGCGCTGCCTGATGGACAGCTCCCCAGTACCATTTGCCCCAGGATTTGAATCCAAGGATCGGTAGTACTCTCCCACACACCAGCCATTTCCCCAGTCACAGACAGATAGAGGTATCCTATGCTAATGTTCATGAACCTCCTCACCCCCCCCCCCTTAGCCTCCACAACTGCTTTAACACGTCACCATTTAAGCATACCATTTGCATGTACAGATTTGACAAATTGAACCAGTATTTACTGGCTGGTTAAACCCTGCTGCTGGGATACGGGCTGGACACGATCATAAAGCTTCGCTCTGCTGCCCGGGGCCAGGATCCAGCCTGTGTGTGGCACTCAGAACACCACAGCCATCTGGGCCACACTTGCTCAACGACTGCCTCTGTCTCTGCACTCTCAAGAGGCTCCATACCCCCTCCCAAGGTGAGGACCACCTCCCACTCCCATATCCCTGACACACTCTGTCAAGCCCATGCCCTGGGATTACTAGCAAAACTACCTAGTATTATGGGAACCAGTTTTTATGGACACTCAGAGGTAGGGCGCCATGGTGATTAAAAGCCCAGCTGCCCGTGTTCCAGTCTTGTCTCCCCACACACCAGATCTGTGCCCTTGCACAAGTTACCCAGCCTCTTTGGGCCTCAGTCTCCTCAAAGGAAAAGGGGAGTGACAACAGTATCGTCCTCAGAGAGTTTGTGAGGGTTAATTCAGTTTCATAGGTAGGAGGTACTTAATATTTAATACTTATAAATGTAATATTTATATTTACAAAGTGCTTAAATCAGTAAGAGCAAAATTACATATACACAGATATATATAAATGCGTATATAAATATACATAATGTATATATATAACTATATGAATATATGTCATTGTATATAGTGCTCTATGTTTAGCATATACTATATAGATTTATTGAGCCATGTGGTAAATATTACGTACCATCATAGCATACCACATACTATGTACAGTAAATTCACTATTATGTATATGTATGGGTGAGTATGTACATAGTACGAAAGGTTGCAAGAAGTGAAGGAAGAAAGGAACAGGTTTACTACCCTAACACGGCCATCACCATTTTTAAAAACTACTTTCCTCTGATCTTTTCTCATTTGCATACATTTCTATATCATGCTGGACCCACCGTTCTGTGTCTTGAGTGATTTGCATAAATAATGTCATAACGTTGTTTCATGCAGCTACACAACTTAGAGTTTCTCTCTTAATGGCTGTATAACATCCTCGCGAGCAGACAGGCCTGCATTGACTTTGCTATTGTCCTTGTATCTGCCTGGGTGCTTTAGGCTGCAAGTAACAACACACCCTGACTCGACTGCCTTGAACGATAAGAGATTTTCTTATCTCACATGAAGGAAACCTTGGAAGGAAAGCATCTCTGGGGTTGGTTAATTTAGCGGCTCAACAATATCATCGCAAAGTCCTTCCCACATTTGTGTTCTGCCGTCCTGACAATGACAGATGATGGGTTGTCCTAATTTTGACCTTGACAGTCATAATATGTTGTCAGCAATCCAAACTGAATTATCTCTTCTAAGAGTGAGAAAAGTTTTCCACGGTCTCCCAGCAAAACTGGGTCACACACCTACTTCTAAGCCAATCACTGTCAAGGGGACAAGATAACCTTGTTGATTTAGACCTCGTTGAGTGATCAAGATTCACTCCTGGGCTGGGGACACGGGCCACATTCCCCAAGAATGGATACATGTGGATAGCGGAGCCAAAGCAAATTCTTCTTGAAAGGAGTTGGGCAGGGTGCACAGACATCGGGGGAACAGCCAACCGTGTCTCTCTTATTCCTCGTCTGGACATTTCACTTCCTTCCAACTCGGAGGAGCAATTAAGTCTGAGTAAAGAGACTGAAATTCGTAAAGGAGATGGCATTTGATCTGGGTGTTGAAGGATGTGTAAATGTCAACAGTGGGAGGGGCCAGCATTTCAGCCCGCAGTTCCGGTTTGAGGAGAGTCGGAGGGGCGGTCAGCTGAGGGGCATCTTCCAGGAAGAATGAGTGCCCCTGGGAAGTTGGGGTGTTGGGCGGTGGGAATGGGAGGAGGGTGGAATGTATGGCTATGCTGAGGCAGAACTGGGGGGAAATGTTTAAATGCTGGCTGAAGGAGGCTGGGCTCAGAAATGTGGAGCCATGGGAAGCCACTAAAGCTTTCAGAGAAAAGAGACACAGAAAAGCTCAGATTTGGGGAAGACTGGGTGTGGATACAGGATGCATAGCAGGGGAGAGGTGGGCAAAAAGAGACCAGTTAGGAGCCAGCCACCTTTGCCCAAGGGGAATACCACAGGCTCACCCAGGACTGCGTTCGTGGGAAGGAAGTGAGAGAATCCACCCATCCAGGGAGGCGAAATCCACGGAACCAGCGGTGCCTTTATGCTAGGGCCAGGGGGCAGGGGGTGACAAGATGAATGATGGCATCATTAACCAAGCTGGCAAAGAAGCGAAGACGAAGGATCAACCAAACACACGGTCCCACCTGCAGCACGCATGAGTCCTTGAACGGTGACAGCAGAGGGCAGCCCGGGAGGTCCAAGCCATAATGTATTTATGCCAACGTCAGAGGGGGAGAGAAAACCTTGCCGAATAAACCGTGCGCGTTGTGTACGTTTGAGAGGCACGCTCCGTGAAAGTTTTTGTACGTTAATTGAAGTGGGGCTCTTCGTTGGATTTCAACAAAACAGCCTTCACGACTATGCAACAGAGAAAAGGAAAGACAAAGACTTACTGTTGCAACTGCTCCACCTGCTCCTAGAAGAGGCATCAGACATTAGATCGTAAGTGTGGGAAGCCATCACTAAGTGCTCCAAAGCCCCTGACCGCAAGCAGTCTGTACTCAGCCCAAGAAATGTGTGCATTCGTGAACACATTTATTAAGTACCGCTGTGTGCCAGGCACTGGGCTAGAAAGGGAGCCCTGATCAAAGCGGTTCCGGTCTCCGCCTTCGCAGCGCTCCCGGTTAGCCCAGCGGGGGACACAGACGAGTGCCACACAGTTGATAAAATGCTTTGACAAGGAATCCCAGCGGAGAAAGAATGAGCTGGAAGACGTGACATCTGGGGCAGGGACTGAAGAGTAAGAGGGAGCTGCCTAAGTAGAAGTAGCCGGAAAGGTTGACATCAATCAGGTGCCTACTGGGATGTAGGCAGTTCATTATCTCCCCTTTAATGATCACGACGACCCTGGGAGGTGGCTATTGCTACTACCCTGGCTTTTCAGATGGGGAAACCGAGGCTCCGAAGAGTGAAGAGAACATGGTCAGAGACTGAGGCCAACCCCAAGCCCTTGATCTCTACACTGAGCTACCCCCTCATCCAACCCTCTGTCTCTGCTCACCCACGTGACTGCCGTAGCCTCCTCCGGGGTCTCCCGTGCCCAGACGGATCCCCTTCCCATCCACCCTCCACACAACAACTAGAGGGAGCTTTTGAAAGTGCGCCCCTGACCTCGTCACCTCCCGCCAGAGTCCTTCAATGGCTTCCCTTACTGATCGGATGGAGGAAAGATGTCAAAGGCCTGTGCAGTCTGGCCCCTCCCCTGGCTCCACACTCATCCCCTCTGTGCTCCAGCCACACTAGCTTTTCCTCAGGCCCCCTCCTCGGTGCCATCCTCCTTCAAACCACAGGGCCTTTGCACTTGCTGTTCCCTAACCGGAACTCTCTTTTTCAGCATCGCCCCCACCGAGCCCTATCTTAGTAGGCTCATATCTGTCCCTCAGTTCTCACCTCCCCCAGGACACCCTCCCCGACGTCAGTTTAGGCAAGTTTCCTTTGTTGTAAACAGCTTGTCAAACATCCTTTTATTTGGTCAGTGATTCTCGACCTTGGCCACACACCTAGGGAGAGTTTAAGAACACTGATGCCCCAACCCCAGCCTAGGACCGGTGGATCAGAATCTCTAAGTGGCAGGGTGGGGCATCCGTATCTCTTAGATGTCCCCCAGGTGAATCCAGTGTGCGGCCACACCGGAGAATCCGTGCTTTATCACAATTTCCTCGATGCACAAATCATTCCTAGCTTCATTTTATTCATGTTTGTCTCTTTCACTAGACCATAAGCTCATGAGGGCAGAGAGTGTCCCCGAGTACCTCCCGCAGGTCTCGGCGAGTACTTATTCAGCAGGTGACGATGATCGTCACAGCCCGCACGCGCCAGGCCCACAGCCTTCACTACGCTGCCCTGTTTCACCCACAAAAGCCCTATCAGGTAGGAATTCCTATTAGCCACATTTGACAGGCAGGGAAACTGAGGCTCAAGAGGTCAGGATCAACATCACAAAGAGAAGCGAGTCCCAGACCGTGGATTGCCGCCCTCAGTCCATGTGACTCTAGAACTTTCTCCCGACCCAATGCTGCCCAAGTCCTCAAGATATGGTAGCAAATACACCTGTGAAGATGCTTCCCCTGAGGAGACCCTCATTATGTGTCCCTTGGTCCTTCCCCGGCTCTTCGCTCCCGGGCCCAGTTCTAAGGACAACGAAATCCTTGTGAGTAGAGAGAAAACTAAACAAAGACCAGGGCTCGGGTTGTTTAGGGTCCACCTCACCCCAAGGAGAGGCAGCTAATTGGATTCCGTTCAGCTGACCACACGCTTCCTGCTGACACAGGGCTGGTGGCCGAGGCTCAGGGGCGGGCTGGGTCAGGGGGCCCTCGGAGCAGTTCACGGCCCAGGTGGCGGGAGTTTGACCTCAGCGGCTTTGATGCCCATCAGAAGCCACTGTCTGCTGAAGGCCATCCTGGTCCCCGTCCCAGGAGACCTGAAGGCCAGTTCAAACCTCAGTTTAATATAAGCCAGAGACCGGCTAAGGGCTTAGAGTCCAGTTATGGATTCGTCTGCCCCCTCTTAATCTTTCCTTATAAGAAAATGGTAATACATGCAGCGAATTAAGGACTGGGGACCCGGAACCTTGCTTCTCCGCCCTGACTGCAGGAGGAGCCTTTAAAAAATAATGGTGTGGGGGCACCTGGTTGGCTCAGTCAGTGGAACATGTGACTCTTGATCTCAGGGTTGTGAGTTCAAGCCCCCCATTGGGCATGAAGCCTACGTTCAAATAATGAGATGGAATGGAATGAAATAATATAATATAATATAATATAATATAATATAATATATATAACATAACATAATAGTGAGGGGGGTGGCCTTACCTCAGACCTATTGCACCTGCATCTGTCAAGGTAGGGCACAAGGCACCTGTATTTCTTTAAATTGCCCCGGGGTGGGGGCACCTGGGTGGCTCAGTTTGTTGAGCATCCGACTTTGGCTCAGGTCATGATCTCGCGGTTTGTGAGTTCGAGCCCCGCGTCGGGCTCTGTGCTGACAGCTCGGAGCCTGGAGCCTGCTTCAGATTGTGTCTCCCTCTCTCTCTGCCCCTCCCCCGCTTACATTCTGTCTCTGACTCTCTCAAAAATAAATAAACACTAAAAAACATTTTTAATTACCCCAGGGTGCTTCTGAGGTACAGCCAGACTCAAGGGCCACTTCGCTAGTGGGTAAATGTCTCCTTGCTGGTGTTGGAGGGTGGAAATCATAGCGTGGGGGGTGGAATGACACGGACCATCCTCCCTTCTGGTAACAGCTGCCCGGGTTTTCCTTAGAGAACCACCCTTCTCCGCCGGCCTCAGTCTTGTGGTTGGAAAGATCTCGCCCCCAGCCCCAGGGATGGCCACATGAGCCAGGCCTGGCCAATTAGAGGCTTGCATTTTCCCAATGACTGTGATCAATTCAGAAAGGACAAGTAGCCAAAACCATCCCAGGGAGAATCAGCCTGAGGCTTTTGTGGGTGCTGCCGAGGGAAAAAAGCTCTCTTCCTTCTGGGATTGCTGCACGTGGATGCACCAGCAGCCATTTTGCTACCTTCTGGAAAGAATCAGCTCCAGAATGAAGCCACAATGGATGAAAGCCGACAGCTGACAAGAAATCGATGTAGTCTGAATCCTGGATCCATCCGTGCCTGAAGGTGGATTTTCGGTCACTTGGACCCATACCTTCTCCTTTTCCTTTCAGCCTGACTGAGTTATAGTTCTGTTGTGTGTGGTTTTTAAAAGTCTTGACTATTGCCGTGGTTATTGGTACATCTGCCCCCTGACAAGCTGGGTGCGGTGACCCAGCACTGAATGAAGAGTGGGTGGGCAGGGTCCCAGCTTCCTTCTCTCTTCCACCACCCTCTCTTTTCCTGCTCTGATGGGTTTCCTACAGTCCAGATTACCCCCGAGAAAAGACCCTCTGCGAGAAAGCGGTAGCCAAGCCCCTGCATAGCTGGCACCCTATGTGTGCCTCACTCTGAGTGTGTCAGAGACCTGGGTCTGAGCCCAGCTGCACCTCTTAGCCAGGACCAGGACTTGCACACCTCTGAGACCGAGGGTCTCCTAAACTTTGTCCACTCAACCCCTCATCTTAGTCCCAGCCTGCTCCTGTGACTTTGGGCGGGTCGCGTGACCCCTCTGGGCCTCCACATCCCCGTGGATAAGCCCTAGTGGTTTTCCACGCCGCCCAGCCACTGTTGAGGCTGCTCCGATAGCTTTTCTAGAACACCTCACTGACCCCACATGGTTGGCCGCCTTACCTCCTTTGGGTGTTTTGTTGTTGTTATTTCTTTTAAGAGAGAGAGAGAGAAAGAGAAGAAGGGAGAGGGAGGGGCAGAGACAGTGAGCGAGAGAGGAGAGAGATAATCCCAAGCAGGCTCCGCAAAGCAGAGCCCAACTAGGGGCTCGATCTCACAAACCATGAGATAATGACCTGAGCCGAAATCAAGAGTTGGACGCTTAACGGATGAGCCACTCAGGCAACACGTGCCCGGCCCGTAGTAGGTGCTCAGTCAATGTTTGTCGACAGGGTGGATGGATTCGATTCCCACAAGCCCCCTGCGAGGTAGGTCAAATTCTCATCCCCGGAGTGATATCGTTATCCCTGAGAATTCAACGTGTAGGAGGCTGCTAGCACATAGTAGGTCCTCAGCTGGGGTGGTTCAGAACCGCCCTTTTCTCGATTTCCGTAACGGTTTGAGGAAGGAGGGCTTGGGGGGGGGGGTCTCGTCAGTGTCTCCCGGGTCACTCGTAATCCAGCAAACAATCTGACATCTGCTCCTTCATTTGGGTTCTTCACAGGGCCAAGCAAAGGTCAAGTTCCCCACTCAGAGCTGTGGCAGAAGGCTGAATAATCAAGGCCAGGACAAAGCGGACGAGCCTGGACTTCTTTCCAGCACCACGTCTCGCCTGTGGCCCCTGAGGACTCAGCCACGTGGATGCCCTGCTCTGACCTCAAACCCCCTGTGTCCAGGTGGGGGGTCTCTAGCCGCCTCCAGCCCAGCCCCCTTCCCAGCCCCCCTGGCCTCTCTCCTGGTGGAAGGCACACAGTGCAGAGGACAGGAAGAAGCAGTTTCCAGAAGCGGAAATCCGAGCCTGAGGCACACGGGTAGAAACACTCAGAGGCACCACTGATCCGAGAACTGCAAAGGAAGGAGGCAAGGAGGCGTCCCTCTGTGCTTTCTACTCCCCAGACAGGCAAGCACGAGCTGTGGGGGGAACAGGCTGGCGTTAATGTTGCAAATAAACAGACCCTGCCCTACAGCCCCGCAGTCCTGCTCCCGGGCTCACGCTCCAAGGACGTTCGCACACGCGTCCTCAGGAGCGCGGGCCTGAGGACGCTCCCTGCAGCCACATCCGCGGTGACAGGGAGCAGAGAACAAGCTGGGCGTCCATCTCTGGGACAGGACATCAAGCAGCACAGGGAGGAGACGCTCGGCACGGAGCGTCGGGCAGGTGTTGGGTTCGGGGCGCACGCAGCCGCGTGGAAATGGAAACACGAGGTGCCTAACGGGCACTTCGGAAAAGAGACCCATAGCACACAGTGGGATCGACCGCATCACTGTTCTCAGCAAATATTCAGCCCCCTGACTCGCGGGGCAGAATGCGCTCCCCCACCATACCGACCTGGGGCCTGGCCACGTGCCTTGCTTCGTCCACTGGGAGACGGGCAGACGTGGCTGTGCAACGTTCCTCAGCTGAGGCTTACGGGGCATCACAGATTTCCCTCCCATCTCTTGCGCTTCCCCCAGGGAAGATGCTGATTCCAGAAAGACAGGAGACACGGGGCGGGACCTGAACCCAAGTCTGGAAGCAAGCCCAGTCAGCCCACTGCCCACAGCAGTGACCCCACTCAACTCACAGACCCGCAAGCAACGATAGTCCTTGGGACGCCTGGGGTGGCTCAGTCGGTTGAGCGTCCGGGTCTTGGTTTTGGCTCAGCTCCCGATCTCACGGTTCGTGGGACTGAGCCCCGTGTCCGGCTCTGTGCTCACAGTGCAGAGCCCGCTTGGGATTCTCTCTCTCTCTCTCTCTCTCTCTCTCTCCCTTTCGCGCTTCCTCTCCCCTACTCATGCTTGCGTGCTCTCTCTCACACACACAAAATAAATAAATAAACATTTGAAGAAAGGACAGTCCCTGTTTTTGAAAGCCACTGAGTTTTGGCGTGATTTGTTACAGAGCCTTACCGCAGAAATAGCTAAAAGTAATGGACATAATCGTGACCTCGATTTAAGATAGACAAAAGCGACACCTTTGTAAGAACACCTACAAACATAACTACGTTAAGCAGAATTGCTAGTAGGGAAGAGAGGGGAAGGGGAGGGGGATAAAGAGAAATGAATAGATCGGCCGGGCGCCTGCACACCTGCGCGGACACCTGGTGATCACCGACTTGAACTAAGAGGAATTCCAGCTCACTCTTGTCCCCTGAGTTCCTGCCTCGCCTAACACAAGTCCGTGGGGACAGAGACCTGAAAGAGTCCCCGGTTCGTGCTCCATACATACTTGCTAAACCGATGACTTAAGGTGGAGAATCTGAAAGCTTCTGTGAATTCTCAGGAACCAGAACCCCCTTCTGGAAGGCAGTTTCACATTATCCTGCCAGGATGTAAACCTCAAATGCCTGGGGTGGCGTGGGGGGGGGGGGCGGTCTTCGTCACCTTTATCTCACAGGCTCAGAAACAGGTCCGAGGTCCCGGCACTCAATGCCAGATCTGCTGGACGAGGAGCCCCTATCTTGAACCCGGCCCACCCCGCTCCCTCCGCTGGCGTGAGTACAAGAGAATAAAGGATGTGGAGTGAACTAAATTAAATCCTCCTCACCGTCTCAGCCAGTTTATTTGTCAACTTTAATCCGAGAGAGACACTGATGAGAACTCCACGGGAAATAATGAGACAGCCGAGGGGAAGGCTCACCGCGGCCAAGTGAGAGCCCCCCACCTTCTCCCGCTACCCTCCAGCTCACTGGATTCTGGATGAACCTCCAGGGAGGGATGCCACCGAGGTGCGGGAAGGGAAGGAGGGCTCAACAGGTGAGCTACGAGTTTCATTTCCAAAGAAACCCGAAGCGGAGCAAACCCGGAGCGAACAGCAGGGGCCCCACCACGGAACCCCGGCGTGCAGTCCGGTCAGCCCTGGGCCAAATCCCGACTCCGTCACTTGGTGGCCGGGCGAGTGCTGAGTAAGATACTCAGCTTCTCTGAGCCTCGGTTTTCCCGTGTGTGTAAAGAGGGCAAGAAGAGCCCCTACTTCAGCGGGCTGTTGGGAGAATCAGAGGAGATGGTCTATGCTCAGAGCACCCACTGGGGGAGCGCTGAATGAGGCAGGTGAGACCGTGCCCTCCCGGAACCCCAGTGTCTTGTGAACACAAGACAAAAAAAACAAAAGTGCACACATACAACAAGGTTGTCCCAGGGATCTGTGGAAGCGGTAAGACAGGACGGCTAGAGAGGAGTCTTTTTTTTTTTTTTTTAAGATTTTATCGGGGTTTTTTTTTTTTTTTTTTGGAAGTTTACTTTTTTGAGAGAGAGAGTGACAGCAGGGGAGGGGCAGAGAGACAGCGAAAGAGAGCATCCCCAGCAGGCTCCCGATGCGAGGCTC
Organism: Prionailurus viverrinus; assembly: GCF_022837055.1. NCBI lineage: Eukaryota > Metazoa > Chordata > Mammalia > Carnivora > Felidae > Prionailurus > Prionailurus viverrinus. The sequence continues at coordinate 19,811,905 of NC_062576.1, read as the reverse complement.
GAACGCGTGAACTGCGAGATCACGACCTGGGCTGAAACCAAGAGTCCGACGTTTAACCGACTGAGCCCCCCAGGAGCCCCTAGGAGGGGTCTGTATTAGTGCCGTTAAGGGAAGGCTTGTCCAGGGATGGCGCTGAGATGGGGCCTGGGGCTGAGAAGGAGCCCATCATGCAAAGGGTTAATGGAAATGGGGCTCAGGAAGAGACCCCACTCCCAATTTCGACCCCCCTCCCCGACCACGAAGGGGCAGCCAGGGTGGCTGATGGGAAAAGCCCCACTTCCCCGGCTCCTCACCCCGTGATGGGGGAAGGAAGGGTTCAGAGTCAGCACCCGGGCTCTGCTTGGGTTTTTATTCCGGGTGCCAAATTGCTTCTAAAAAACAGGTTCTGACTTCAGGCTCCTTCCCCCTGGAGGCTGTGAAACATGGACGTTGTCAAACTCTCCGCTGCGCACTCACGCGGCGCCGGGCTCCCAGCCACCCTGCAGACACAGGTATGCAGAGGGCATGCCCGTCAGGCCCTCCACGAGCTCCCTGAGTTTCGGTGACCACTGCTTCCCCCTCTGTCTGGGGACAGCTGTGAATCAGCTTTCAGAGCTCAGATCGGATCACACCCCATCCCCCAGCCACAGGAGCCCTGCCAATCACTGCCCCCCCTCGGGGCACAGCTTCCTGATGAAACTGACCACTGTCCTGTGTGACCCGCCCCCTGCCTGAGCCCATGGGATGTGAGCTGTTTCCAGCTCGGAAACTGGACCAATCAGATTCTCTCTCCTTGAGTTTTTGAAGTGGGGCCCAGAGACTTAATTAAGTGCTGGAAGGTTGGCACACTACCACGGGGCCACGGACATCGGGTAGGGGTCGCCACAAGAAAAGTGAGAAGCAGTTGTGCTAAGGGATAGAGTCAGACCCTGGCCAGCCCCCTTCTCACGCCCCAAAGTTCTGGTCTTCTAATACTTCCTCTCTGGATGCTGCGGGGTGGTCCTCTCAAAACCCCTTGCTAGGGGCGCCCGGGTGGCTCAGTCGGTTGGGCATCCGACTTCGGCTCAGGTCATGATCTCGCGGTCCGTGGGTTCGAGCCCCGCGTCGGGCTCTGTGCTGACAGCTCAGAGCCTGGAGCTCCTGCTTTGGATTCTGTGTCTCCCTCTCTCTCTGACCTTCCCCCATTCATGCTCTGTCTCTCTCTGTCTCAAAAATGAATAAACATTAAAAAAAAAAAAACCTTGCTAGATCCGCTAGTCTGAGCAGGCTTTCGGTCCTTGTAGCCAATCTTTCTTCTTCTCGAAAACCCCCACCAGTCCCCAATCCAAAAGTTGTACCAAGGATTTAGGAAGTGCTGTCTGCATCACTGCCCTGGTATGTCCCACTAGGAGAATGATCTAGATGTAAATGATTGCCTAAACGGTTGACAAGGGAGATGGTCTCCCGAGGGGGCGGAGGGCCACGCAGGACACCCATTGACTTCCCAGAACGCTCTGCCTCCCAAAGGCTTCCAGAGAGCCTTGGCAGGGATGGGCGCAGGCGCCCCAGTGGGGAAGGGAGATCTTGTCCGGCTGGGCCAGAGCCCTCCGCAACAACCGCTGGCCAGAGCCACAGAGGGCTCCACGGTCCTGTTCAGTACAAGAATAACAAGGCAGGGAGGAATGGGCAGCTCGGAGCCCAAGGTACGGATGTCAAATCCCGACAGCAAGCGAGCAGAACTCTCCCGATTCTGCTTTGTTCCTGACTTCTCTGGCAAGGAAGCATCTGCAAGCCGGAACCCTGCTAGGACCCTCCGTGGGGGATCCGCGGGCCCTTTGTGGATGTGCAGTGGGGAAGCCTGGGGGACCAGAGAGGAATCAAGTCCCTGAAAGCAAGGATGACATTCCAATTTCAAAAAGAGCAAGAAACTAGAATCTGCAAACTAAAAGGCGGCAGCCAGTCAGCCAGATTCTTGAGTGAACTGGGGCAGGAGAACATGTTGAGACCTTCGCTGAGGTTTCCCACGGCCCTCCTGAAACCCCTGTCCTTGGCCACCTGTATTCACTGCTGCAGGGGAAGGCGGGAGCTGTGGGAAAAAGCAAGACCGGCTCTCGGGCCTCAAGGACAAGGCTGCCGAGCTGCACAAGTCTGCACTTTTAAGTTCACACGTCGCAGTTTGTACTGTAAATGATGTATTTAGGAGGATGGAGGAAAGTCTGGGCCACCTCCCCTCTCCCCCACATCCTACGGTTAAACTACATTTCCCTACATCCATTGTAGTTGCCTGCAGCCTTAAGACTGAGTTTGGGCCAAAGGAATGTGGGTGGGGATGAAGTGAGCCGCTTCTAAGTCTGGCCCTTAGGGACCTCCCCCATCATCCTTCACCCTCTCGCCCCAGCCACTGGCTCAACAGAGAACACTCCAGAGACCTGCGAAGGAAGGAGCCTGGATCTCTGGGTGAACATTTGGAAGGGCGCCTGCCACCAGAACACCCACATTGGAATCCATGTGAGCAGAAAATCCACTTTTATGGTGGAAAGCCCCTGAGATTTGGGGGGTGTCTTTCTTATGGGAGCTAGGGTTACTAAACAAAGATGCTGGAGTGGATCACTGAAGCGGGCCCCTGCACCCTCCCGCAACACACATACGCGCGCACAAGCCATCCCATAAGGGAGAGAGTAGCAGACTTTAGGAAACCTCAAAGCAGAAAGAAGAACCACTTGATCTTCCAAGGAGAGACAAGGACAGTAACAAGACTTGAGTTATGGTACGCCCAGCACCGTGCAGGGGCAAATGAATGCAAAAGGTCTCCAGACAAATGGATATAGAACAGCACTGGAGTGTTGTTCATGAGGGCAGAACTAGTGTGTGTGCAGCTAGAGATCAGCAGAGCTACTGAAATTTTGAGGTCAACAAGGACCGAGTAGAATCTGCACAGATCAACATATATATCCCCAGTATCTGATACAAGGTAGAAGATCAACAAGTATTTACTGGATGGATGGATGGATGGATGGATGATGAATGGATAGGTAAATGGATAGATAAGTACATAGACAGTCTACAGCCATCACCCTGAACACACCTGATCTCGTCTGATCTCAGAAGCTAAGCAGGGTGGGGCCTGGTTAGTACTTGGATGGGAGATAGGTCATAGATGAATGGATGGATGGATGGATGGATGGATGGATGGATGATGGATGGATGGACATATGTAAGGATTGATAGGTGAATGGATGGGTAGAGAGACAGATGGTTGCATATATGTATGGATGGATAGGGGGATGGATGAGTGGATAGACAGGTGGATAGGTATATAAGTAAGTGGATGAATGGATGAATAAGTTCTGGGTGTGCTCATGCTCTTAGCATGGATACGACACCAAAAGCACAGACAACAACAACAACAACAACAACAACAACAACAAATAAGGGCTCCTGGGTGGCTCAATCAGTTAAGCATCCGACTCTTAGCACACACTTCACAATCATGAGATATAGCCCTCTGTCAATCTCCACGCTGGGCGTGAAGCCTGCTTAAGATTCTCTCTCTCCCTCTCCCTCTGCCACTCCCTGTGTGCACTCTCTCTTTCTCTCTTTCAAGAAAGAAAGAAAGAAAAAGAGAGAGAGGAGAGGAGAGGAGAGGAGAGGAGGGGAGGGGAGAGGAGAGGAAAGACAAAACAAATAAATTGGACTTCCTCAAAATTAAAAGCTTTTGCACACCATCAACAGAGCAAAAAAGCAACCCACGAAATGGGAGAAAATACTCGCATATTATAAATCTGATCAAGAACGATACCCAGAATATAAGGAACTCCAAGAACTCAACAACCGAAAAACTAACAACACAACTCAAAAACAGGCAAAGGACTCGACGTTTCTCCAGAGAAAGATATCCGAATGGCCAAAAACACAGGAACAGACGCCCAGCATCACCCGTCACCAGGGACATGCAAATCAAAACCACAGTGAGATACCCTATCGCACGCATTAGGATGGCTATTATCAAAACAGAAAATGACGAACGCTGGTGAAGATGCAGAGAAATTGGAGCCCTTGTGCACTGTACGTGTAAAATGGTGCCGTTGCTATGGACAGAATGGTGGCTCTACGAGCAAACACACAGTTATCGTCTGACCCAACAACTCCACTGTCGAGTATCCATCCAACAGAGCCGAGCAGGGGCTTGGATTGATATTCCTACCCCAGTGTTCACACCAGTATTATTCACCAGAGCCAAAAGGCAGAAACAACCCAAATGTCCATCAACAAATGGGTAAACAAGTGGTGATATATATGCCAGTCCACAGCAAAACATTTGCCCCCGACCCATGCTACCGTATGAAGGAACCTCGAAGACGTCATGAAAAGTGAAATCAGACAGACACAAGAGAGCAAGAAATATCACATGATCCCACTTATATGAGGTGCCTGAAGCAGCCAAATTCTTGTTGTTGATGTTGTCGTTGTTGTTTTGTGTGTATGTGTGTGTGCGTGAGGGAGAGAGCACAAGGGAGGGGCAGAGGGAGAGGGAGAGAGAATCTCCATGCCCAGCACAGAGCCCAACGCAGGGCAAAATCTCACAACCTCGAGACCACGACCTGAGCCAAAATCCAGAGTTGGACACCAAGCCAACTGCACCACCCAGGCACCCCTAGAGTCGCCAAGTTCTTAAAGACAGAAGGTGGGACGGTGGTTGCCAGGGGTCAGAGGGTTGAGGGAATCAGGGGGTTAGTGGTTAACGGGTACAGAGTTTCAGTTGGGGAAGATGTAAAAGCTCTCTAGAGATGGGCAGTGGCGATGGTCGTACAACAACATGAATGTGCTTAATGCCACTGAGTTACACGCTTAAAAATGGTTAAAATGGTAAATTTCACGTTACGTATATTCTACCGCAATAAAAAAAAAAAAATTCAGAGCTTCTGTTCCTCAGAAGACATCTGTGAAAAGGTAAGCCGCCAAAGGAGAAAAGGAGTTTGAAATACCTGTAAGCCACAAAAGATTAAAACATGTAAAAAAAATTTTAAACTTATATAAACCAATAAGAAAAAGACAATCTAATGGAAACATAGGCGGGAGACGTGAACAGGCACCACAAGAGAAAATCCAAATAGCCATAAACATGAGAAGATACTCAACCCCGTTAGTAATCACGGAAGTGCAAATTGAAAACCACAGTCAGATACCATTCCTCATCCATCAGGTTGGAAAATGTTTAATATCTGATAAAGCTAAATATTGTCAAGGAGAGAGCAGTGAGAATTCTCATACCCCGTTAGTGGGCGTGGAAACTGGTACACCCAACCCACTTTGGACATGGGGAAGGCCTTGCCTTGTAAAACTGTGGATACGCCAAGTTGACCAAGCAAGCCCTCGTCGAGGTAAACACCAGAGCGGTGATTCTCAAACAGGAGTGGTTCGTCAGAGGGCTTGTCAGACAGAGACTGCTGGCCCCAGACCCAGAGTTTCTCGCTCAGGAGTTCTGGATGGGGCCTGAGAGCTTCCATGTCTAACAAGCCCCTGGTCTCAGGATCACATGTGACGAACCAGCAGCGTTATTCATAATAAAAACAGAAAAGAGCCCACTAAGAGAATCCACTAAGAGTAGAATGAACAGGGGCGTGTGGGTGGCTCAGTCGGTTAAGCACCTGACTTGGGCTCAGGTCATGATCTCACAGTTCATGGGTTCGAGCCCCGCGTCGGGCTCTGTGCCTACAGCTCCGAGCCTGGAGCCTGCTTCGGGTTCTGGGTCTCCCTCTCTCTCTCTGCCCCTCCCCTGCTTGCACCCTGTCTCTCTCTCAAAAATAAATAAATACTACAAAAAATAAAAAAGGAAAGAAGTAAAAAAAAAAAAAAAAAAGAGGGGCGCCTGGGTGGCGCAGTCGGTTAAGCGTCCAACTTCAGCCAGGTCACGATCTCGCGGTCCGTGAGTTCGAGCCCCGCGTCAGGCTCTGGGCTGATGGCTCAGAGCCTGGAGCCTGTTTCCAATTCTGTGTCTCCCTCTCTCTCTGCCCCTCCCCCGTTCATGCTCTGTCTCTCTCTGTCCCAAAAATAAATAAACGTTGAAAAAAAAAAAAAAATTAAAAAAAAAAAAAAAAGAGAGAGAATGAACAAACAGAAGAAGGTTTAGTCATAACGTGGAACATTACATAGCAATGAAAATGCACAAAACACAGGTCGCTATATGATTGCTATAGACCAAAGGTTCGTGTCCCCGGAAATATGTTGGCTTCCTACCTCCCGGCGTGATGGTACCTAGAGGCGGGGCCTTTGGAAGGAGATTAGGTCATGAGGGTGGAGCCCTCATGAATGGAGTTAATGCCTTATAATCCCCCAGAAAGCTCCCTAACCCCTTCCACCACGTGAGGGCACTGTGAACCAGAGGCCATGTGGTCTCTCTCTCAACCACTTAATTCTGCCATTACAGCGCAAAAGCTCTACCCACATAAGACAATGGGTGTGGCTGCGTTTCAATAAAACTTTATTTACACAAACAGGTGGTGAGCCATGCTTTGCTGCCCCCTGCGGTGCCCTTAAGCCAGGCAGTGATTACTCTCCTCTGGGCTCAGGAGTTGACCCCACTTGTGAAGAAACACATTGCCAGGGGGGCAGGGTGCCAGCGACAATCTCTGTCTCGACCTCAGTGGGAATAAAGTTTTCGCTGGACAATAGATTACTAAGCTACATGTTTGTATTTTAGGTATGTTTCTGAACTGTGCTATCTTTCTCAATTTTAAAAAGTTCCAATAAATAGGGGCGCCTGGGTGGCTCAGTCAGTCAAGCGTCCAGCTCTTGACTTTGGCTCGGGTCACGATCTCACGGTCATGAGATCGAGCCCCGCTTCTCAGGCTCCACGTTCAGCATGGAGCCTGCTTGGGATTCTCTCTCTCCTTTCTTTCTTCTTCACCCCTGTGCGCTCTCTCTCTCTCTCTCTCTCCCAGAAATAAACAAATAAACATTTTTTTTTTTTTTTTTTTTTTTTTTAAATTTTTTTTTTCAACGTTTATTTATTTTGGGGACAGAGAGAGACAGAGCTTGAACGGGGGAGGGGCAGAGAGAGAGGGAGACACAGAATCGGAAACAGGCTCCAGGCTCTGAGCCATCAGCCCAGAGCCCGACGCGGGGCTCGAACTCCCGGACCGCGAGATCGTGACCTGGCTGAAGTCGGACGTTTAACCGACTGCGCCACCCAGGCGCCCCTAAACAAATAAACATTTAAAACATTTTTTAAGTCTCAAGAAATAAATAAAAGATAAAAGATAGTATATCCATACAATGAAATATTATTTGGCAACGAAGAGAAATGAAGGACCGACACCTGCCACGATGTGTACGACCTTGAAAACATATTACGTGAGAAAAGCCAGACACAAAAGTCCTCACGTGACACAATTCCATTCATATGTGTCCAGAATTGGCAAATCTACAGAAAGCAGCCCACGGGTTGTCTAGGTCTGTGGGGTCTGGAGGATTGAGCGGGGGGGGGGGGGGGGGGGGGCGGGGAAGAAGGCTTAAAGAAACAAGGTTTGTCCTCGGGGTGATGGAAATATTCTAAAATTGACAGTGGCAATGGTTGCACGTTCCTGAATGTACTGAAAACCACTGAGCTGTACGCGTTTAAGTGGGCGAATTGCATGGTAAGTACTCATATCTCAACAAAGCTGTTACGGGAAAAAAAAAAAAATTGAAAGTTAATGAATCCAATCGACACCCTGTGTCCTCGCCACCGGAGATGGGCCAGGCAAAGGGGCACAAGTGCCGAGTCCAACCAGACACCGGCTTTGGAGAAGCCACCTGTGCGTCCTCCCGTCTGCAGAGGCACCCCATCACCGCCCCCCACGTCACGCCTCCATCAGCTTCTGGCAAAACGCGTGCTGAAAATCCGAAGCCCAAGAGGCCGGAGAGACTGCGGACAAGCAGGGGCCAGGGCATCCCAGCCAAGAGACGCCAGGCTTTTTAAACGCAACATGAGATTTCAGGCAAAAGCCTAAAGGAAACAAAGCCTGTAAGAGTCGGGCTGGCCCCGGGGAATCCACACCAGGGCTGTGGGAGTCAGTTCCCGGGCAGCTAATCGGGGCAGAGGCTTCAGCCTTCTAGAACCTTCCTGTTGAGACGGCTTCTCTCTTGGGTTTGTAGTTCCTAGTGGCTTCGAGGCGTGGGGAGGGTTTCAGGGGGCTTGAACCCCTCTGCTCCCCAGGCAGGCAAAAGGCAGCACATTCGGGGGTTTCTGCGTTGCATCCCAGGCCTTTGCGGGGCCTCCGGGGAGCCCGGCAGATGGCTGCAAATGATGAGGCTGGAGAAGCCAGCAGATGGGATGTGTGAGGAGCAGAGGGTGCCGGGAACAGGCGCAGCCGTGGGGCCCCTCGGCTGCTCCCTCCCTCCGCTCCACACAGTCCCCGACAGCTGTGAGCCGGTGGGGCCGCCTGGCCGGCTCAGAACACACAGCAAAGCCAACCAAAGACTTTTCTGGGCCTCAGAGGCAGAAGAGGGGCCGGGAGGCCCCAGGCAGAGCAGAAAGACCTGTGAGGCGTGGCAGCAGCAGCACGGGACTGAGGGATGCATCGCTTTGCTGTGTGACCCCGGGCAAGTAGCGCAACTTCTCTGAGTCTGTTTCCTTGGGTGTAAAACCAGAAATCACAGCACCTACTCCAGAGAGCTGTCGAAAGAATTAAACGAAACAAGGGGTGGGGAAGTGTGTAGCAGTCATGGGATCCTGGGATTTTTTTCGAGAAAGGTTAGTCGAGTAGAAATTCATGCAAATTGAGTTACTTTCCGAGTTAGCTTTCTTGCTGACTGAGCTGAGCTGGGGAGCTGGGGAAAAACACCACAGAACATTCAAGCTGCGTTGACCGGGCCAGACCCCAAGCCAACCAACCCCTGGCACAGATGATTCCATTTGATGCTCAGAAGGATCCCCCAAAGGAGATGCTATTATCCCCATTTTGGGGATGAAGAAAGTGAGCCACCAAGAGGCTGAGTGGCATGCCCGAGGCCCCCAGCCAGTGAGGCAGAGTCAGGATTTGAATCCAGGGCCCACGCTCTGCATGAGCACTGCCCTCGGGAGCTCTGTGTTTAAATCCCAGCTCTGCCAGCACCGGGACCAGAAGCGAGTTTCTTAACCTGTCGGAGCCTCAGCTTTCTATCCCGAAAGGGGGGGGGGGGGGATAGTAAGAATACCTACTTTGCGGGCCGATGAGAGGATCAAACGGTACGACATGCCTGGAAGGGACCGGTATGCAGCAGGCGCTCAATACGTGCTCACTGCGTCGCCAGGGCTGGCCCCATTTCTCAAGAGTACTCAGTTGGTACGCTCACTGTACTCAGTCCATGGCAGCCACGGAGAGCTTTTCCCTTGGGGCCTCAGTTTCCTCATCTGCAAAATGGAGCAGGTGAGATCAACTCCCGGGGCCCTTCCGACCTGGACGGTGTGTGCGTTGAGGCTTGGGCTCCCTTCTTGGGACAGGAAGTGCCACAACAAAGACGCAGAGGAGGGTGCATGTGGTGCGAGCGCCCTGGGGGAATCACGAGTGACGTTCCCACGCGGTGTGATGGCTCTTTCTTCCTCCCCGGCCCCCGTCTGGCCAACACGTAACTTGTCCTTCTCTTTCATTAAGACCTCAGTCCTTCCCAGTCCCGACTCGTTTTAAGATCCTTTTCTATTTTGTTTGTTAATGTTTATTTATTTATTGTGGGGGGAGGGGGAGAGCACAAGCAAGGGAGGGGCAGAGAGGGGGGAGAGAGAGAATCCCAGGCAGGGTCTACGCAGTCAGCGCACAGCCAGGCGTGGGGCTCGAACTCACAAACCGTGAGCTCACGACGCGAGCCGAAATCAAGAGTTGGACTCAACCAGCTGAGACACCCAGGCGCTCCTCTTTTCTATCTTAATACCTCATCTTGAGGCAGTAAGTGGAACAGTGCCATTCAAGGACTGCGGCCCGCGGGCCCGGGCTCCCACCCCGCCCTGCCGACCCATATGGTCTTGGGTAAGATGACTTAATCTCTCTGGGCCTCAGTTTCCCCACCCATGACTCGGTGTACCAGCAACCCACACCACATCAAGCTGCTGGGGGCGCCTCTGGGTCTGGCATGTTGGCCAAACGGAAAAAAATGGGCGAGGGGGTATTATTATTATTTACTCTGAAGCATCTTGGAAAGAATAAACACTCACACTAAACTGTGAGTTGACAGATACCATTACTCGGGACGAAGCTTTAAAAAGTAGGCTTTCTAAATGAATCGGTGTAAAAACAAATAGTGAATAATAATTTTTTTTGGGGGGGGGGGAAGTACACAGCCCAAATTGGAAGGCAGGGAAAAATGAAAATGCTGCACCCGTTGTTAGAAAACTTATTAAGAATTTCAAGACAGTGACCGTAGAGCATTAAACCAAATGTAAAGCCCTTCTATGCGTGGGACCTTATGTGACTATATGGGTCGCATGCCCATGAAGCTGGCCATGTTTTTTTTTTTTTTAATGTTCATTTATTTATTTATTGTTGAGAGAGAGAGGTAGAGAGCAAACAGGGGAACGGCATAGAGAGAGGGAGAGAGAATCCCAAGCAGGCTCCACGCTGTTAGCACGGAGCCCGAAGCTGGGCTCGAACTCACAAACCGTGAGATCATGACCTGAGCTGAAACCAGGAGTCTGACGCTCACTCAACTGAGCCATCCAGGCGCCCCACGGCCATGGGTCTTTATCTGGACAGGGGTATGAGCTACATGCGTGTGTGCACTTCCTGAAACTCACTGAACTGTACATTTAAAACCTATGCAATTCGGGGTGCCTGGGTGGCTCGGTCGGTTAAGCGTCCGACTTCGGCTCAGGTCATGATCTCGCGGTCTGTGAGTTCGAGCCCCGCGTCGGGCTCTGTGCTGACGGCTCAGAGCCTGGAGCCTGTTTCAGATTCTGTGTCTCCCTCTCTCTCTGCCCCTCCCCCGTTCATGCTCTGTCTCTATCTCAAAAATAAATAAATGTTAAAAAAAAATTTTTTTTAAACCTATGCAATTCACTGTGCCTAAATTATACCAATGAAGTAATACCGATGAAAATAAGGAAACACGACAAAACAGAGTCACAAATCCCCAGCTCATACTAGGCAGAGTGGGTCAGTGTTGAGGTGTAGGTATAAATTGTATGTTCAATGTTTTCCTTTAACCTGGCCTATGTATCCCTGGCCCCTACGTACAACCGTGCGGGATGTGTACTGCCCAACTCCACGCCATTCGCGTAGACTCCGGTACGAACCGTGACTCCTAGACTCGCACAGTGAGTAACCTGCACAACTGAACGTGGTGAACCTGATTTGTAGCTGTATGTCTAACCTCACTTGAAGGAATCATTGTGGGTCTAAAGTGAAAAAACGCTTTGCGGACGCAAGACCCGGGCTAAATCGAAGGGCCTTGTTGCAAATTCCATTCCGAGGAGGGGTCCAGGAAGAACCAGCCCATGGAAAGACTTTTCTGGGTTCTGGAAAGGAGCCAGCATCCTTCAAATTCTGCAGGTCCCGTGCAGCTCAGCAAACCCTATCCCCTATCCCCTTTCCCGCCCCCCGCCCCCCTGCTGAAAACCTCTGCTCAGACAGGCAAAAGGCTGGATTGAAGCGTCCAGGCTAATTTCTCACACCAAAGTATGATAAGACACGGAGCCATTTAGAAATTTAAATTACCACTGTTTACACTTAAGAGGGTCTTCTCACCATGGAGAAACTGTTTCCAATTACGAAACACGAAAGCTGGTCACCGTTTGGGGTTAATACGACGCTCTCCGAGAGAGTGAGCAGGCAAGACTACCCAGACACCCAATTACCTAGAAAGATAATCTTGAATAATTGGAATAAGAGCAAGAAAGCAATTACTCGATGTTGTGATCTCCAGAAGCAGTCCTCCACCAGCCGTCGGGATGTAATCACCTTTAATAAGAGCGCGTAATTAGAGGAATCCAGAATTTCAGGACAGAAAGTGACAGATCCGCCACTTGAGAACGAGGGAGGCGAGAGGACCATTTGTGGGGCTGGAGAAAATGACACCGGCGGGTGGTGGGAGGGACGGGATGGATGAGAATGGGTGGGTGGGGTGGCAGGGTGGGCAGGCTGCTGCTGCTGAAAAGACCTCAGAAGCCTGGGGGGGTGGGGGGTGAGCCTGACTCTAACCTAAATGTGCTGTGTGACCTCGAGCAAGGCATTTAACCTCTCTGGGCTCCACCTTCCTTCTTCCTTTCATCCCTCCAGTAACCGTGCATTGTGCATCTGCCTCATGGGACTCTTGTTCCAGGAATGACAGCCCCTGGGGCCCCTTATGCACCAGTCGTTCGTCCTTCGGGACCCTCCCTGCTTGGCACCCCTCCCACACGGCCTACCCAGACTGTCATGAGCCCCTTCCACAGCCCTCTGGGCCCCCGGGTCCGCAGATGTGAGTCTCCTCCTCGTCGGTCCCCCACTAGAAGGCTCCGCAACAGCAGGGGCTGCGGGTGACCCCCCCCACTGCCCGGGATCCTGGCACACAGCCTGGCACCGGAGGATACCGACCACCGGCCTGCGGCAAGGGGGACAAGGTCAATGTGGCCCGTCCCCGAACACAAGGCTGCGGCCTGCCCTGCCTCCGAGAACGGCACCCAGTGAGGCGGCCTGTGTTACGAGTTTATCGAGAACGGCCAGGAGAGAATCTCTCCCTTTAGGATTCCAGGGCTCTGCTGGCTCCACAGATGACCAGGGCCATTCAGATGATTGATGAGTCCCCACCTCAGCCAAAGGGCTGCAAGAATGATCTCAATATTGTCTGGGAATGGCAGGTGAGAGGGAACAATGGACGTGTCAACCATCGGGGCTGGTCCCCTGTCTCTTTGTGTCCCGAAGTCTCCGCGTCATGGGATGAAAGCATCCGACCTCTCCTTTTGCCAGGCCCCGGGGCCACAGATAGGTACCCGGGAATTTGGAAGCTGGGAGCAGAAGTAATTGAGGCACTCTGGGGGCAGGGGAGGACTCTGCAGAGGCGGGACCTTTGGGCTGGCTCGTGACGGTTGACAGAGAGCTCCCTAGGCAGACAGAGCGAAAAGATCACCCGGGATTAACGCACAGGCCCGGGATGCGCCGGCCACCCGGCGTGCTGGGGCTGCAGCCAGCAGGCTGACCTGCGCGAAGCTCCGATGTCAGATCCCGGGCAGCTGTGACTGTTGGTTTGTCCCCTTCCTTCCCTGCCCAGCGTGTTCTGATCTATGCACGTTTCAGTTCTATGACATAAATCAATGAAATGCACTAAATAAATTAAGTGAGCAGCAGAATTGTAAATCGATTTCAGACGCAGAACAGAGAGGTTCGGGGAACCAACAAGAGACTATTATAGAAACTGAAGGGAGAAATGACTCAGGCAAGACTCAGGATTGTGGCCGTGGAGCCACCACATTGTTACACGTCCCTGAAATATGAAACAAATGAAACCTACAAGCCTTGGAGAATGTTTCACCAAAAAACTGCCGGCTGGTGGCTGCCAGAAATCCCAGCTCGCTGGGAAACGCGAGCAGGGACGACTGGGCAGCTCAGCCCAGGGGGGTCAGGGGAGACCACAGACTCTTGAGTCAGGATCCAAGTTTCCGAACCCAAACGGGTCACCCAGGGTCTGTAACATGGACCTCCCTACCTTCCTTCGTTCGACAAACATGTGCTAAACTCTCGCTGTGTGCCAACCCCTTCTGGCTGGGGCATGGGGGCCATCAGAAGGACAAGACCCAGTGCCTGTCCTCTGGGAGTGTCCAGTCTGATGGAGATGATCTCAATGCAGAATGACGGGTGTTCTTGGGACCAGTCACCGTGGGTATCTCTGGGTTCAGAGGTGGCTTGGCAGGAAACGTCATGTCTAAGCTAGGTTTTGAAGGATAAATAGAAGTTTTCCGAGGTCCACAGACCAAACGGAGGGAACAGCATATGCAAAGGCACAGAGGCCTGACAGATGGCGGAGAGCTTGAGGGCAATGGATGCAAGTGGAAAGACAGGGCTGGAGCCCAGGGTCCATGTCAGAGACGGTAGGAAGTGGAGTAAGAAAGGCAGACCAGACCACAAAGGGCCATGGACCCCATGTTGAAACATCCTGGGATATTTAAGTTTGGGAGCCAGGGAAAGGGTTCAAGCAGAACCCTGATACGGTGGGATTTTTCACTTCGGAAGGATAATTTAGAATTCAGTGTGGGAAACTGACGTTTTCTTGAAGCATCACATACAGACGGAAAAAGCGCATCTATCGCAACGACACGGCTTGATGACTTCTCGTAAACCAAACACATCCATGTAACTAGCACTCAGACCGAGAATCGGAACATCGCCAGCCGCCGGGGCCCTCCGCACGTCCCCCATTCAGGCGTCGAGGGCAACCGCTGTCCTGACTTCCCACAGTCTAGACTCATCGTGCCCGTTTTCCAGTTTTACCTAAGTGGCATCGTCGTAGGAGGTATTCTCTCGACTCTGGCTTCTTCTGCGCAAACCCACGGTGTAGACTGTCCACTCCCCTTGCCGAATTGTGCTCCACTGTGTGTGCTGATGGGGACCGAGGAAGAGCAGATAGGAGCTGAAGGGTGCAGGCTTGACGGCCACTATGGGTCACGGGAGGCTCCGTGTGTTCCTTCATTCATTTGCAGTGACAGCCCATCGACCTGTGAGGGACAGCTGCCAACTGGGGTGTAGGAACCGGGGGCATTCCCCACATGACCCCGTGACAGGTGACTTGGGACCAATCCTTACCGGGGAATACCGTTAATAAGCTAAAGGGAGGAGAACCCCAACATCTTCCCGGACTCTCAGAACATCATTCCGCCTGCCTTTTCCAGTGGAGGGTGGATTCTTCAGCCTCTGTCCAAGCCCCTCCCCGAAGTCTGCTAACCATTTTTAGCCCTCTCCCCACCCATAGGGCAGAGACTTTTTTGCCTCATTCGTGTCTACACCGCCAGAGCTTAGCCTAGAGCTTGCCACATAGTGGGTGCTCAGGAAATGTTTGTCACATGGAAGGGCATGTGTGCAAATGACTGGCAGGCAGAGGCTGTTCAGTTGGCACCCGGCAAGGAAACCCACCCGAACATGTGGGTCCCTTTTGGAGAAATACATAGGTCGCTTTGGGGTGACAACGACCGGGGGAGGCTTTGACCTGCAAATCAATGAGTCTCACACACACACACACACACACACACGCCCAGAAATCCGGCTGAGCCAATTCCAACACAACCATCCCCGAGGCTGGGGTCAGGCCCGGAGGTCCCCACGTGGGTAGTGTATTTCTTGCCTCGCTGATGTTGGCAGTGGCCGTGTGACTTGCTTTAGCCAATGGGATGTTGGCAGATACGATGCCAGCAAAACTCGAAATGTTTTTGTGCGGTTAGGCACCTTGCGTTTCTGTCCCCTCTACCCGGCCCCCAGAAGGAACACACGTGGAACAGACGTGAGCCCAGACCACATCCCGGAACCAAGATAACCCCCAACCACGGGAGCAAAAAGTAAATGCCGAATGCCCCTGCGCTCCAGGGTGGCTTGCTACCCAGCACGATGGTGGATGTGGCATGATTTCATGGTTTCTGAGTTCGAGCCCCACGTCCAGCTCTGTGCTGATACCTTGGAGCCTGGAACCTGCTTTGGATTCTGTGTCTCCCTCTCTCTCTGTCCCTCCCCTGCTCTCTCTCCCTCTCTCTCTGTCTCTCTCTTCCTCTCTCTCTTTCTCAAAGATAAACATAAAAATAAATAAACCTTGAAACTTTTTAAAAAAAGAATTATTATAATTTTCATACCAAGAGTATATACTGTTAAAATCAATGCTGATTTTTCATTCATTCAACAGGTGTTGTGAAGTACCTGTCAGCGCCAGGCTTCCCTCCTGGGCAGTGGGGACACAATGAGTCACAAAGGAGACAAAATCCCTGCCCTCGCAGGGCTGACCGTGTTAATCAGGTGAGCACTGAATACACTGCAGGCAGTAATAAGTGATGCAAAGGCTTCCCTGAAGCTGGGACATTCAAACCGAACCCTGAATGACGAGGAGTTACCAGCTGTGCAGAGAGCTGAGCGAACAGGGTTCTGGGAGCAGGGAATGACAAGTGCAAAGGTCCTGAGGCACACACTGACTCAAGGAACAGTAAGGATCCGGGGGTGCTGGAGTGTGGTGACGGCAGGGGAGGGGAGAGCGCAGGAGACGAGCTCCAGAGGTACGGGGCCAGACCCCACACACCTTACAGGCTGTGATGAGAACGTGTGCTTTTTCTCTGAGTGTGACAGAAGCCAAGGGCGGGTTTTAAACAGGGATTTGCATGAGCTGACTTACGCGTTAAAAAAATCATTCTGGGGGCGCCTGGGTGGCGCAGTCGGTTAAGCGTCTGACTTCAGCCAGGTCACGATCTCGCGGTCCGTGAGTTCGAGCCCCGCGTCGGGCTCTGGGCTGATGGCTCGGAGCCTGGAGCCTGTTTCCGATTCTGTGTCTCCCTCTCTCTCTGCCCCTCCCCCGTTCATGCTCTGTCTCTCTCTGTCCCAAAAATAAATAAACGTTGAAAAAAAAAAAGTTTAAAAAAAAATCATTCTGGCACAAGTGAATCAGGGGGCAAACATGGAAGGAGGTAAGCAGTTAAGAGACTGTGGCAGGAATCCAGATGAAAAATGGATGTGGCTTAGGCTAGTATAAAACAAAAAGATATTTCCCATGTGAAGCACAAAACTAAAATGGTCAGGCACAAACTGAGAAAAATGCACGTCATGCTAAAAATACTGATGACAGACAAATAATTTTCCAGGGGACAGGGTCGGGAAGCAAGGGACCAGAGGGTACTGGAGAAAATGGCAAAGAGGGGGTGCCATTCGTGAAGGGCCTGGAAAGTGTGACTATGGTTTGCCAGGCGGAAGGAGGTCAAGAAAAGAAGGGGAGACCTACTCTGAGGACACCCTGAACTTGGCTCAGAGGTCTTGGTGCAGGAGGAGCGAGGAGTATTACCCAGTACACACCCACGTTCACACATGCATGCAAACATGTATGCATCCCTGCGCATATACACACATATTCACGCATGCGTGCACATTCACACATGGACACACACTGTGCATCTATGCACACGTGCACACAACATCCATGCATCGATGCACATGTGCACACGCATCCATGCACGCTCACACACCATGCATCTATGCACCTGCACACACGTGTGCACACACATCCATGCACGCTCACACATAAACACATGCTGTGCAGCTACGCACATCCATGCACGCTCACACATGCCCACACACCGTGCATCTACGCACATGCACACGTGCACACACACCCATGCGTCTGTGCACATGCACACACATCTGCGCACACACACACACACGTGCACACACATCCATGCATGCTCACACACGAACACACCCCATGGCTCTACGCACGTGCACAGTCTCACCTGTGCACACATTTACATACCCCCATCCTCACATGCGCTCACCCACCAGCATGAAAGCACACCCGTGAGACACCCGTGCACACGCTCTCACAGCAGTACCTGCTCACGCATACACACACCGAGCCTTGACCACACACACACACACACACACACACATTCACTCACTCGCTCGCAGAGTCTTGGAAGGCCTGGCGTATTTAAGAGCCAAAGGGCTCAGGTTCAAACCCAGCGTCCTAGCTGTATGACCTTGGGCGAGTCGATTCTCTCTCTATGCCTCCATGAGGACTAGAACGAGTCCCTGCGTGTAACGTTCTCAGAACACTGCCTGGCACGTGGCGGTGAAAGCCAGTCCGGGTGAGCGTCGCGGTCATTACCGTATCCGGCAGACCAGAAGGGAAGTCCCAGAGGGGGCGGCGCGGGGACGAGGAGCCAGGAGACGCGTGCGCTTTGGGGCGAGAACACACCCGGGCTCCAACACCCGCCCCGGACTCCCCGCGTGGCCCCGACCCAGCGCTCCGTCTCCGCAGCTCGGGGATCTCATCCGTGACACGGACAGTCACCGTGGGAGGCGGGCACAGGGACGGACCCGTGAGCGTCACGTTCCCGCAGGCCTCGGGGGGGGGGGGGGGGGGCAGGCCGGGGGCGGGGGGGGGGGGCTCGGGGAGAGGCCACAGCAGCTGCGCGACAAACCCCGCCGATCTGAGGGGACAGCTGACACGCCTGAGAGGCCGGGAGGGCGCGAAAATCGTTCTGCAGCTTGGCGGCAAAGCCAGCCCACTCAGCCTCCTTATAAACATTTTTATATGCGCCGCCAGAAGGTCCTTGACGTGGCCGCCAAGCCCTGAAGGGAAAATCACGAGGCCGTGAAAACACAAAGACACAATCTCCCCGGGGCCCTCGGTCCTCGTAAAAGAAGCAGGAACAAAGGTCGACTGCTTCCAGGAGGAGGCGTGAACGACCCGCCCACCGCTGGACACGGACACGCACGCACGCGTACCCGCTCCACAATGCTCACACAGGCACACGCATGCACGTGCGTGCTCACACGTGGACACACACCCTCCACACGTGCTCACACGTGCACACACCCCCGTGTGCGCTGGCACTTGGGTCACACGTATGCACACGCTCACATGGACGCTCACACGTGTACGCACTCCACACACATGCACACATGCACACACGTGCATGCTCACACTTGGGACACACGTATGCACATGGTCACATGGCCGCTCACGCATGCGCACACACACGCACGCATGTTCACACTTGGACACACGTGCTCACCTGGACACACACATGTGTATGCACTCCACACACACTCACACGTGGACACACACACCCGTGCATGCTCCCACTTGGACACGTATATGCACATGCTCACATGGACACACATATATGTATGTACTCACACATGCTCACACGTGCACACCCACACTTGTGCATGCTCACACTCGAGTACATATATGCATATTCTCACATGGACACACACTCCGCACGCTCACCCGTGCACACACACCCGTGCATGTTCACACTTGGACACACATGCACATGCTCACATGGACACACATGTGTACACACTCCACACATGCTCACGCGTGCACATACATACACACCCATGCATGCTCACAATTGGACACACATATGCACATGCTCACATGGACACTCACACGTGCACACACACACACCCGTGCATGCTCCCACCTGGACACATGTGTGTGTTTACACACACATGTGTGTACTCACACATGCTCACACATGCACACACATGCACGTTCACACTTGGACACACATATGCACATGCTTCCATGGACACGTATGTGTACACACTCCACACATGCTTACACGGGCACACACTCATGCATGCTCACGCTTAGACACACATATGTACATGCTCACATGGACACTCACACGTGCACACACACATCCGTGCATGCTCCCACACACGTTCACACGTGCACACACATGCATGTTCACACTTCCACACACATATGCACATGCTTATATGGACACGCAGGTGTACACACTTCACACATGTTCACACGTGCACACACGCATGCTCACGCTTAGACACATATGCACATGCTCACATGGACACTCACACGTGCACACACACATCCGTGCATGTTCCCACTTGGACACATATGTATATGTGTTCACACACACATGTATATACTCACATGCTGACACGTGCACACATGTGTATGTTCACACTTGGACACGCATATGCACATGCTCACATGGACACACATGTGTATGCGCTCCACACATGCTCATGCGTGCACACTCACGCATGCTCACGCTTAGACACACATATGCACATGCTCACATGGACACAAGCGTATATGCACTCCACACGTGCCCACGCGTGCACACACACTTGGACACACAAGCTCATGCCCTTTCACACTCACACGCTCAGCCACCGGCGCGCGTGTGTGTCCACACAGGAGACACACGTGTGCAATACTCACGGGACCACCTGATCGCACACGTGTACACTCGCCCTCAACCCGACACGCACACGCACGCTTACGTGCGCGCACACGGGCCGCGCTTCCCGGAAGCCAGATGCGGAGCACAGTTGAGCCAGGAGCTCCCAGGCCTCGGGGGGATCACTGGCTGGGCGGTCTCGAGGGTCGCCCCCAGGGCCGGGCTCGCAAGATGCCACAGCCCAGGGGGGCCCGAAGCGTGGGCTCTGCCCCACGCGAGATGCGAGACGTAGGCGGCTTCATGCCTCTAAGGCTCCGATTCCTCACCCGTCAAGTGGGGCGAGTCTGTCAGCGCCCCCCAAGGTTGGGGGGAGGCTTCTTGGTTAACGCCTGGGAAGCACCTGGTGCGGAGGAACCGCTCGGTGAACGTCCGCCCCGTATTACCCAGTAGTATTCCTGGCGCTTCTGGACCTCAGTTTCAACTTTTCTTGGTTAAGTTTACTTACTTTGAAAGAGAGGGAGAGCACAAGCGGGGAGGGGGGCAGAGAGAGAGGGAGAAAGAGAGACAGCATGACAGGGTCCATGGTGTCAGCGCAGAGCCCGACGTGGGGTTCGATCCCTCCAATCGAGAGAGTATGACCTGAGCCGAAACCAAGAATTGGAGGCTTAACCGGCTGAACCACCCAGGTGCCCCTCCTGAACTCGGTTTAGAAGCTGGGGCCCGGTTGCTCAGCTCAGAACTTCAGGGGTGGCCACGAGTAGCGGCCACATAGGGCACAGTCGCTGGGAAAGCCAAGGAAGAAACGGAGGAGGAAGTGCCCCCTGCCAAAAGGCTGCTCGGCGGGGGCGTCTGGGCCTCTTCCTGGGCCTGAGGGTCCCTGTCTCATGAGCTGCCACTTGGTTGAAGGTCTTCAAGGGGACAGTGTCTGTGAGACAGGAACATTAGCAGCCTCCGTGACATAGGTCCCCCTCACCCACTCCCTCTCTGCCATCAGCAGGGATGGGTCAGAGACGGACCCTCCAGTCCCCGAACCTCCGGATGCTGCAGGGCCACCAGCCCCGGCACGAGGCACACCGTGGCCACAAGTGGCCAGAGGCACGAGTGGCCACAAGCCCCAGACAGGCACACCGAGATCCCCCTTGTTGGGACAGTTTCTAGCACTGGACTTCTGCCTCAGTTTCCCCACCCTGACTCCCAGAACCAGAGCCCTCTCCTCATCTCTAGGCTGTCTGAAGACACCTGCACACCTCTCCTCTCCTGGCAGCCGACCTCCTTGGGCAGGGGTGGGCAGGCGGGGAGGCGGCCGCACCCCTACGTCCCTTCGGCAGCGAACCCTCCAGCATCCATTCTCCTGCTCTTCCATAATAACGAAACCCCTGACTTCGCTGAGCACATGGTTGCCGGGATAGCGATCTCATTTCCCAGCTTCCTTTGCAGCTGAGTCTGGCCCTGGGATCATGTTCTGGCCAAGGACACATGAGCAGGTGCTGCGGGCAGCTTCTAGAAACCTTGGAATTGACAGCAAGCTTTGCCCTTCCTCCTTTGCGCCCTTCTAAGTGGCTTCCCAGAAGGCAGGTGTGACCGCTGGAGCACCAGCCGCCATCTGAGACCATGAGGACAAAGGCACAGAGATGATGGAGAGGGGCAGCAAGGTTCCGGATCCTGAGAGCTTCGTGGGGCAGAGCCTCCCTGGATTGCCTACTTCCAAACTTTTATAAAAGCAAGGCACATTTGTCTTTTAAAGCCAGCTACTGTGGATCACCGTTCCTGTGGCTAAACTTAATCCTGACTGCTGTGCTCACCCCACAGGATGGCCGGCCCCTGACCATCCTACCGGAGCATCACCGGGGGGCAGAATCTCTGTTCGTGGGCCCCACACACCAGGGAGTCATCTCTGCACAGTGACTGGGGCCTCCCCACGCCTGTTGAGATGACAGACACAGGGCATCTGGCTTCCTGCCCCCGAGGTCACATCCTGCCCTCAAGGCAGTGCCCCCAACACTGGTCTAGCCTGACCCCAACTTCTGCACACCCTTCCTACCTCCCGAAGTCCTGCTGTGCCCTGGAAGGATGGAAGCGTAATGACTCTCAGGGCCACCCCGCTTGCGGAGGGGAGTGGTGCGGCGGTGGCGGGGGGTGGGGACAGGATGATCCCCCACCTGCTTCTGTCCCCGTCCCAACAGCTTAAGAAACTCAGAGCTGCAGGATTCAGGCTCCCCTGGGGAGCCATCGCCCATGAGCGCGGCAAGAAAAGCTCTCATGGGGCTTTGGAAAGCCACCTGGGCAGGAAGCGTCTCTGCAGGGCGCTTGGCTCACACACCTGAGACCTGAGCGGGGGCCACACTTACCTTTCTCCGATGCTGGGGCCAGGTCAATGAAGCTGCGACATGTTTCACCTTCGAAAAGAAAAGAAGGGTTTTCAGAATGTGAGAGGCAGCGAGGGCTTCAGGCTTTCGCCTCTCCCCTTCCCTGAGCCCTGTCGCCAAGTGGGCGTGGCACCCGAGCGTCTCTAACCTTTATTCCCGGAAAGTCAGTGTCCCCAAGGAATGTTTGCTGCCAACTCAGCTGAACAGCCCCGGGGAGGCCGCCTCCGCTCTCACCTCCTGATCCAACCCATCCAGCCCAGTCGCTGGCACCTGCTCCGAGCCCTCAGTCCCCCTCCATGGCCTCAACCCCATCCAGACCCACCAGGATGAGGGCAACCCCTCACGGGGCTCCCTGGGGCTCCACACTGCTGTTGCCAGAGGGATGCTTTGGAGCCACACAGTTCTGATCACATCTCACACACACATACACACACCCACACCCACACACTCTCCCCCCCCGCCCGTCTCTCTCCCGCTCAAAACCCTCTGATGACTTCCTGAAGAATGAAGCCCAAGTTCCTTCATGGGGACCCCTGAACTCGGCCCCCGACACTCCTCAGGCTCCCTCCACCACGAGGCCTCCACACGTGCCGTCCCCCCGGCCGGGGACACGCTTTCCCTGTTCTAAGCTCTCACGGCACCTTGGCCTTCCCCTGTGGGACATCCGGTCACCCGACAGTTCTACCTCTTGCATGTGACTCTTGGACGGATGGCCCACAAGTCGTCAGCGCCATGAGGGTGCGCCCCACATCCTCGTGCACCCCCGCCCCTCGCTCAGGAAACGGCAACCCCGGCCTCCCACGTGCTCGGGCCAAAACCGCAGCGTCAACCTTGACTTCTCTCTTGCTCTCACATCTCCACATCTGGTCTGTGGCTCTGGCTTGGAGGTATATCTAGAATCCGACCACTTCTCACCCCCTCCGCTGCTCCAGCCACCATCGCCCACAGCCTTTGGGCTGTGGCAACAGCCCTTGCTTGGGTCTCTCTGTTTCTGCCCTTATTCACACAGACGGATCATGTCCCTTCGTTCAGAAGCCTCCCGTGTTTCCCAATTCACTCAGGGTCAGAACCCAAGTCCTCAGTGCGGCCAACCAGGCCCTGTGCGATCTGTCCCCCCATCACCTCCCCGACCTCGTCTCCTACGAGCTTCCCCCTCACTCACCCCACTCCAGCCACATCGGCCTCCTTGCTGATCTTGAAATGTGCCGGGAACCCCCCCCTCCCCACCTCAGGGCCTTTGCACAGGCTGCCACTTCTACGTGGAGCATTTTTCCCTCAGAGAGCTGAATGGTTTACTTTTCCTCTTTTTTACCACTTTCCCCACATGTTACCTGCTCAGGGAGGCCTTTCCTAGCTAATCTATTCAATATTCCAGAGGTTCCCTCCCCTGTCGTCTGCCCATCTCTCTTCCTGATAGGCCCCTATCACCTAAAACAGCGTCTGGTACATAGTGAGCACATTATAAACTAAATATTTGCTGAAGGAATATATGAATGGATGAACAAACCAACGGATGAACAAATGAGCGAGAGCCTTACACCCAAACCTTATGCCTATAAGAAACCGCAAATTTTCAGTCTCTTCCGGGGCCTCCTCGATGCAGGGCACTGTGCTGACCACTGAGGACACACGGCCCAGCCTCCAGCTTCTTGGTCACAAAGGTGGCGCAGGCTGGACCCCCACCCACAGACACATTTTGTGCGGCCCACACAGGATCCCAGCATAGGGAAAATGTTGCCTTGCGAGCCCAGATGAAGACTCAGAAACCCTGGCCGTGCTGGGCCCCCAGGGCACACAGCCACAATCACACGGGCTGGATGCGGCCCCCTTCAGACAGCAGACGAGCCTTGGAGTCGGCCACAGTCCCTGCCCGTCCCTGCCTCACTGAGGCCACCCAGCCGGCCCCGGGGGCACTGGATTGGCTGACCTTTAGGGTCTGCTTGTAACCCCTGGTTTAAGGATTTTACTGGATACAGATTTTAAGGATACAGATTTTTGTGTCCAAATGGAACGAACGTGGGTTGGAGGGCAAAAAAGATCTGGAAGCTTCCGGCGTTCTCAACTCATGTGTCTGCTTGATGCTTATGAATTCTTCTCTAAGAAGGTCCCTGGAAGCCCCTGTGGGATCCTGAACGTCCTCCCAGCTCCATATAAATAAAGGGTGTGCTGGCACGTGAGGCTGAGAAGGAAGGCGGGGGCCAGATCACAAAGGGTCTTGAGTGCCAAGCTAAGGAGTGGATTCCTGTCTTATTGACGTCACCCCTTCCAAAGATTCATGAGGCCACAGGTGGCTGGACGGCACTCTTGTGGTTCTGTCCTGCCTGTTTCCTCCCTCAGGCTCTGGGGCCCCGCTTCCCTTCACAGATGAAGACACTAAGACTCGGGGCCACAGAGAGAACAACCGGGGCCACATAGCGAGCCAGAGGTACCAAGATTAGAACCCATGGAAAGAGATGTTTGTTGACAGCCAACAACTGCAAGTGAGGGTAAAAAAAAAAAAAGAGAGAGAGAACAGTGGCAAGCCAGAACGGACAGATCTGAATGAATTGTTTCACGCTTTCTTTAATGTTCTATGGTTTTCTCAAAATCTGGAGAGAGAAGCCTTTAGTGGTCAAATGCACACTGATGCCACCCAGGGCCACGTTCAGACCTTGTGGGTCCTAGGCATTTTGGCCTGTTGGGCTCCTTCCTACATAAAGAAATTAAAAAATTGTATTTTTGCAATTGCATCGGTTAAAGACAAATACATTAACATTAAATGTTAAAATTTTTCGTCACCTAGAAGTTTATCTTTCTCTTCTGATTTTTTTTTTTTTTTTGAGAGAGAGAGAGTGAGGGCATGCGAGTAGGGAGAGAGAGAGAGAGAAAGAGAGAGAGAGAGAGAGAGAATCCCAAGCAGGCTCTGTAATGTGAGCACAGAGCCCGATGCGGGGCTCGAACTCATGGGCCGCCAGATGGTGACCTGAGCCAAAACCAAGAGTTGGCTGCTTAACCGACTGAGCCACCCAGGCACCCCAGTTCACCAGTTTAAAGTAACAGTTTAAAGGTTTTTAGGGGCGCCTGGGTGGCTCAGTCGGTTAAACCTCCGACTTCAGCTCAGGTCATGATCTCATGGCTCGTGAGTTCGAGCCCCATGTCGGGCTCTATGCTGAAAGCTCGGAGCCTGAAGCCTGCTTCGGATTCTGTGTCTCCCTCTCTCTCTGCCCCTCCCCTGCTCATGCCTCTGTCTCCCTCTCTCAAAAGTAAATAAACATTTTTAAAAATTTAATAAATAAAAAATAAAGGTTTTTAGTGTATTCCTACTATATTCGCAAGATTGTGTGACCATCACCACGGAATCAACTTTAGGACATATTCATCACCCCCCCCAAAAACGCCATTACCTATTACCAAGCAATCCCTCTTTCCCCCAATCCTCCCGGCACGGGGCAACCACTGATGTATTTTCCTTCTCTACAGATTTGCCTCTTCTGGACATTTCACATAAATGGAATCATACAATATGTGGCCTTTTGTATCTGGCTTCCTTCACTGTTTTCAACGCGTGATGTCTTCAAAGTTCATCCACGCTGTAGCGTGTATCGCTACTTTGTTCCTTTTTTGTGGTTGAATAATATTCCACGGTGTGGCTACAACACATCGTATTTATCCACTCATTGGTTATCGGGCTTTGGGTTTGTGTCCGCTTTTTGGCTATGGATGAACATTGATGGACAAGATTTTGTGTGGGCAAGTTTTCGTTTCTCTTAGGTATATACGTAGGGGTGGAAATCCTGGTAACTCTATGTTTAACCTTTTGGGGAACCACTAGACTGTTTTCCAAAGGAGGAGCAACATTTTACAGTCCTACTAGCAATGTACGAGCAATGTTCCAATTTCTCCACATCTTCGTCAACACTTGTTATTGTGTCATTTTTATTATTATTATTATTATTATTATAGGCATCCTTGCAGGTGGAAAGTAGTATCTCCTTGTGGTTTTGATTTGCACGTCCCTAAGAACTAGTGATGTTGAGCATCTTTCCACGTGCCTATTGGCCATTTTCATTTCATCTTCGGAGAAATGTTTATTCAGATCCTTTGCCCATTTCAACTGGATTATTTTGTCATTTTATTGAGTTGTAAGAGTTCTTTATATATTCCACATACAAGTACCTCGTCAGATATCTGACTGCAAACATTTGGTCCCACTCAGCAAACAATCTTTCTACTTTCTCGACGGTGCCTTTTGATGTTGATGAAGTCCAATATATCTTTTGTTGCTTGTGCTTTTGTGTCATAGCTCAGAAGGCTTTGCCTAGCCCAACACCATGAAGGTTTACTCTTCTTCTCTCTTCCAAGAGTTGTATCCCTTTAACCATTACCTTGAGGTCATCTATTGGACATTGACTTATGCGTACGGTATACAAAGGTGTCTGACTCCATTCTTTTCTATGTGGACGTCCTATTGTCCCGGCCCCGTTTGAAAGGCTATTCTTTCCCCATTGGACTGTCTCGATACTCTTGTCAAAAATTAACTGGCTATGAATGGAAGGGTTTATTTTGTTCTCTCAATTCTATTCCATCGATCTATATGCCTACCCTTCTTCCCGGTACCGCACTGTTTTTGGTTACTGTAGCTTTCTAGTAAGTTTTGAAATGGAGTGAGCCCTCCAACTTTGCTTTTCATTTTTAAGATGATTTTGGCTATTCTGAACCTCTTGCACTTCCATGTGAATTTTAGAATCACCTTGTCAATTTCTGAGAAAAGAGCCAGTTGAAACTTTAACATGGGTTGCACTGAATCTGTAGATCAGTTTGGGGAATATTGCCACCGTAATAATATTAAGTCTTCCAGTCCATGAAAATGGGATGCCTTTCCATTTATTTAGATCTCCTTTCATTTCTTTCCATAATGTGCTGTAGTTTGTTGCACATAAGTTTTGCACTTCTTTTGTTAGATTTATTCCTAAGAATTTTATTCTTTTTGGTGCTATTGTACACGGAATTGTTTTCTTAATTTCACTTTCAGATTGTTCCCTTCTAGCATATAAAAATAAGATTAATTTCTGTGTATCGACCTTGTACCTTGCAATCTTGCCGAATATGTTTATAAATTCTAATGGTTTTTAGTGGATTCTTAGGATTTACTCTATACAAGATCATGCCATCCACAAATACAAATAGTTTGACTTCGTCTTTTCCAATCTCAATGTCTTTTATTTCTTTTTCTTGCCTAACTGCTCTGGCTAAAACCTCCAGCGTAATGTTGAAAAGAAGTGGCAGAAGCAAACGTCCTTGTCTTGTTCCTGATCTTAGGGGGAAAGCATTCACTCTTGTCCCAGTAAGCATGGTGTTTGCTGTAGGTTTTTCATAATCTTTGTCAAGCTGAGACAAAGCTTGTTGGAATAACCTGCAATGATGTGACCCTGAGAGTGCCCCAAGCAAACCAAGGCTCTGGGTTTTCAGTGATTTGCTCAGGACCACACCAGTGATTTGCTCAGGACCAGGTAGACTCCAAACTCCATGCCCTCAAGTCTTTCTAGCTCTCTAGTCCAACTCAGTCTGTCAGAATTCCCTACTGCCGCTAGCCATTCCCACTGTGCAGAGCCATCAGATCCTGAAAGGAATCCCCTGAGAACATACCCGAGTGCAGACCAGGAAAATCCACCAGAGGCCAAATACAATGGCTCTCACACTTCCATTTCTGCTTACGTGGACAATACTGAACAGAAGATGTTTGAGCAGAGATGGCCAAACTTGGCCCACACTGCCTGTGCAGGGCAATGCTGAAGGTTAAGGAAAAATCATAGTAATGACATAAGGAAGACTGGATCTTTCAATGGTCAACAAGTCTAATAACTGAAATCCAAACACGGAAGGAAGTTTTTTCTCCAAACCCTTGGTCTCCATGATAAAAATTAGCCAACCATTTGTGAGAAAGATATCAAACTGTACCATATCGCCTTAAAGCTGTTAGAAGTAGCTTTTAACACATCTTTGCCAATTATCAGTAAGTTGATACGTTTAACTAAGGGATTTAATTGGGGTATAAAACTAAAGATAAGTACACTTCATCTCTTCAGACTGAGGCTTGTCAATTAGATCACGGAGCTGTGGCATGTTACTGCCACCTGATGGCAGTGTATCTTCTGTGAACTGTGGAACAAGAAAGCTGGGAAGGATCCTAGAGGTAATCCAATTTAAGTGGTTCTCAGCCCTGGGAAGCCCAAGTCCCACTCACGGAGACCCTGGTTTAATTGACCAGTGTGCGACCTAAACTTCAGTGGGGTTTTAAAAGTTCCCTGGGTGATTCCAACATGTAGCTCGGCTGAAACTTACACTCCAATTAAAACAAAATCTATTCTCAACATTAGAAGAACCATAGTCAGCCATCTTAGTGACGGCCCGTGCTATCGCAACGGATGCTCCTTCGAGCAACAGCTTGGGATAGGGCAGGATAGCAGAATGGCCAAGAGTCTGGGTTCTGGAATCAGCAGAGCTGGGCTCACATCCTGGCCCTGAGGTTTCCCGCCACACGAGTCCCCAGTCTTTCTGGGCCTTGATTTCCTTGACTGTCTAATGGGTGCAGCGCCTATAAGGCTGTTGTAAAGACTTGACAAGGGCACAGAGGTCAGACATGATGCCTAGAACAGAGTGGGTGCTTAGGAAACGGTGGCTGTCATCATGACCTTCATCATCACGTAGCTCACATGGGGCATGGCCTCTGCAGTCTAACGGAGAGGAGACCAGACGGATGCACAGACACCATTGTGGCGGGCAGAGGCGAGGAGTGGGGCTCAGAGCAGGGGCTCGAGAGCCAGACCAGCCTGGGTTCAGCCTGCCTCCATCACTTGCTTACTGTGTGACTCAACATCAACCTTCTGCTGCCTCGGTTTCCTGACTAATAAAGAGTGGAAACCGCCAAAGCTACTGTGACTATAGTGCCTGTAACAGGGTGGATCCGAAAGGGTTGGTGCCACCCACCAGGTGGTTCAGTGGGCAGGAGTCCACACTGCCAAGCGGCAGCCGCAGGGCTGTACAGGTTCCCCTATGACTCCGTGTCCGGGGTGTGGCCCTGCATTGTCCGTTGTTTCCCCCAAGTTCATGGGCATTGTCTGGTAACTGCCTCATCCTGGCTCCTTGAAGAGCCCTTTCTCCAACGACTGCCTCCCATTCTATTCCCTTTGGTGCACGGTGAGCTACTAAGAATCGAGAAGGTGAAAGAGAGTTTCTCCTCCCCAGGAAGGAGAGTTCCCTGAAGACCCACTGTGCTCCCACAGGCCCACCTGGAGGGTAATGCTGCCCCAGTTCACAGAGGGGACAGAAAGGAGGAATTTGTGCAGGGGGAAAGTATTGGGGGCACCCACGTGCTGAAGAACGTCCATGGCCCCCCAAGGAGATGTCAGGACCTTCCAGGAAACCAATCTGGGAGAGCTGAACATCAATCAAGGTCCGGGGTCACAGGATTAACCCAAATCTGCACCCCAGTGAGGATCCCACAGCCCCCATGGGGCCAGGAAACCATCGGCCGTGGGGAGAAGAGGGGCAGGAAGAAACTAGAAGTTTCTCCCAAAAGTTCTGAAAACTTCCCATGCCCCAGGGGCTGGCGGGGAGTCTCAGTTTATGTGGGGTCTGAATCTCTCCCTGGAAAAGCTCAGTCCCGTTAGGCTAGTGAAAGACAGTCATGGGAGAGTCCCTGCTTGTACGAAGCAAGAACGTGTGTTCATACCCACCACAGCCTCCAGAGGGAACATCCTGTGTGGTGTCCTCATCGCTACACCTTGCCCTGAGGCAGGTGGCCAACAGGTGAGACTTGGTACCCAGCCCCAGCGCAGGGGTGGCCAACTCATGAGATCTCCACGGCTGGCAGTGACTGAGGCAAGCCGGTGGGTAACCTGGAGAAGGTGTGCCCCGTCAGAAGTGACCTCCTGGCCATCTGGACCAAGTCGGGGCTCTGGCAGGAAACAGACGGCTCCCTGGAAGGCTCACTGAAGACAGCTGAGGGAAGGGACTGTTCGCAGAAATGCGGATGGGGTGAGGGGCTAGAACTGGGGAGAGCCCTCACTTCCCCGCTCAGAGGGGCAGGCAAGGAAAAGGAGCTTGCGGAAGAGGAAGCCGCCCAGGAGGAGTTGGCACTAGGAGCCCAGCCACCCTGAAGCAAACATCTGGGCAGGGGCCCGAGAATCTGCATTTCTAACAAGTTCCCAGGCGCTGCTGATGCTGCTGGTCTAGGAACCGCGGTTGTTTTTTTTTTTTTTTTTTTTTTTGTTAAAATGTATTTTAACGTTTATTTATTTTTAAGAGGGAGAGAGAGCGTGAGCAGGGGAGGGGCAGAGAGAGAGGGAGACACAGAATCGGAAGCAGGCTCCAGGCCCCGAGCTGTCAGCACAGAGCCCGACGCGGGGCTCGAACTCACGAACTGTGAGATCATGACCTGAGCCAAAGTCGGACGCCCAACCATCTGAGCCAGCCAGGTGCCCCCTGGGAGCTGCGTTCTGAGAGCCACGCTTTAGAGGAGCAAAGCCACAGTCAAAACTTCAACAGGGAGAGAGCGAGGCAGGAGAGAGGGGGACATACCCCAACCTTTCTTTCCTTCTACCCTCGGATTTCCTACCGGCACCTCCCACTGGCCAGAACCACGGAGAACCCAGAGGGCGCGGGGGTCCCGGCCATTCCGTCCGCACAGGCCAGTCTCCCCCGGCACAGAGGAGTCAGAGGACAGACGTCTACGATCACCACAATCACTATCTGAAATGATCTTGTGGATGCATTTGTTTACTGTCTGTGTTCTCTACGGGATGTATGATGGACTTTTCTGCTGTGGGTGCTCCTCAGGTGCAGATACATGTGGACGGTGGGCTTGACCATATTCTGGACCAGGCTGGAGGCTCCAAGCCTTGAAAGAATGCATTAATGCAAAATACTCTCTCCATCTCCCCCTTCCTTAACTCTCTCTCTCTCTCTCTCTCTCTCTCTCTCTCTCTGAATCTTAGGAATCCAAATCACATCAAGCAGTGATTTAGGGAGGTGTCTGAATTAGTTTTGAGCCCTAAAAACATTCTTCTCTTGGATTCCCAATAGCAGTGCTCTGTATTCACGCAATTGTATTCAACCAACAATTACTGGGCGCCTACGTGCCAGGCACTGTCCTAGGCACTGGGGGCACAGCAGTGAACCGACAGATAAACCCCCACCCTTGTGGGTCTCCTGTTCTCATACTAAAGCGTATACATCAGCCATTCAAAATCCCTGCACCAAAGAAGGGCATTCCCTAGCTCTTCTGAATAACGCTCAGACAACGCTCTGCAACAATCCGAAGCTCCTGTGACCACGTCTCACTCACGGGCTGTGTCCCCAAAGCCCGGGACAGTAACAGGTGCTCCAGATACGACTGTGGATACACGAATAAATGAAAAGCACTTCGTAAGCTGCCTTTAGCAAGAATTACCCCAAGTGGGGGATTCCAGTCCGCAGAATCCTACAGGTGGGCAAAGGTGAGACCGGAAACTGAGCGCTGGAGTGTCTCGGGGCCAAGCGAAGACGGAAGAGGCAAACAGAAAGGAGGCGTCTTCACTATCGAGGGAAGAGGCCCCGTTGCGCAGCCATACCCAGCGTCACACGCACCATGATGCAGGAGGCGTGGACACCTGAGGGTCACTTGGACGTGACCTTGTCACACTTCCTGTCCCCTGTCCTCCTCTTCTGCTGCTTTGTGCCCTAGGGCTCCGATTTACATCCTTCCCTTTTCCCACCTCTCCGTCTCAACATCTTGTCTCCTTCCATTTCTCCATGTCTGAGCCATCCCCCAGCCTTGGGGATCCAGCTCAATGCCCACCCTACACCCCAGCCAAGAAGCCTGCCTTGCCCACCGACCACCTGCCCCATCCCAAGGACATGTCTCCCTGCTCTGAATTTCCAGCATTTGATCACAGTGTCTCCCGTTATATCGTCTCACTCTACCCCGGGCACAGCAGGGGCCCCCTCTGGTTCGGTCCCTTCTGGGGCTGTAAATGGCAGATCTCCCCACCAGCAGGTGGAAGCTAGGGCGCGTCATGTTGCCCAAGATCCAGGAGAGCCCAGAGTAAGCACCACGCTAAGAACTTGCCACGCATCACAACTGGACGAGGTCAGTACCCACCCCCACTTTACAGATGAAGAAAAGCAACCTACCCACGGTTACACAGCCAGGAAGCGTCAGAATCAAGATCGGGGCTCAGGTGTGTGTCTTTCCAAAGCTCTTTCCACCACGCAAGGGACGGACTTGTCCAGAACAGAACATTCCACAGCCAGACGAGATTTTCGCGCTCAGGCAAATCAACAGTGTCTCTGAAATGTCCTTTTTAACTATTTCGTTATGGGGGAAAGTCCCAACTTTTACAAAAGCAGAGAGATTAGCGCAAGGAGCTCCATGGCCCCCCGGCAGCTTGGAAACTGTCACTCCACGGCCAGTCTTGTCTCTCTATGCCTGTGGCAGCGCCCCACCGCCCCCCCCCCCGGCCCCCGCACGGGGTTATCTTGAAACAAATCCCAGAAGTTGTGTCTAAATGGCTTTTTGAAGGGTTTGCTCCCTTGCTCAGAAAAGACACAGGAAAGGTCGTTCCTTCCTAGACTCTGTGACATCACCTTGTGGGGCTGGTGGCTTTCTGCAGCGTGGGAACGAGACGTAAAACCCAAGAGGCCCTGACCTGCCCTCACTGCTGACTGCCGCTGACCCAGTGCCTGCAGAGACCCGGCTGAGCTAAAGACAGGCCAGCGGGCACGTCGCTCTCACACCAACCAGAGCACCTGGCACACGTCCCCAGCAGAAACGATGCTTCCAGGAATCCACCCCGGACGCAACCGGCCAGGTCACAGCTGCCTCCGCTCTGGCTCACGACTCGCACCTGCTGCCAGGAATCCAACCCGAGGTCCCTCCTCCGGGTCCCGTCTACTTGGGAGAGAAGCTGGCGTGTGACGGTGGAGGCCGGCAGGGCGAAAAAGCCTGGGCTCTGACTTCACACAGACCTGAGTTCAAATCCCAGCCCTGCCATCTGCCTGCTGTGGGTCTGCGGGGGAATGATAGATTTTATTTATTTATTTTTTGGGGGGGGGGGTTGCCGGTAAAGGATGATCGTTCCCACCTCACGGGGTTGTCTGAGGGCCAAACGAGGTAACAGGGAAAGACCAGCTTCGTGTGCGGCCATCCACACCCCCACTGTTATTCATCGCGGATTGCAGGCCTCCCTCCTTGCAAAGGGGTGCTCTTCAGGCCAGTGGAGGTATCTGGGCTCGGGAGACATGAGTTCAAATCCCTCCTCTGCCTCTCCTTAGCCGTGTGACCGCAGAGAGCGACTTAAACTTCCTCACGTGCCGGATGGAAGCCATCAGGCAGCTGCCTTCTGGGCTTGCAAAAACAAAAAGCAAAACCAAACAGGAGAGTGCACGAAACGCCTGGCCTGTGCTTGGCTCTGTAAATGAGAGCTATTTTTGAGTTTTGATTCCCTCCCTGGATCGCCGGTCGGAGACACACTGCGCTTCTTCCCAAGGAGACCCGGGAAGCCTTCCCGAGCCAGGAGCAGGGGGGCTGTGATGGTGCAACCTCACCCTGAGCAGGTGGAGGAAAGCTGGCAGGGCACAGGCGGAATCCAGGGACGCGGCCAGAAGCAGGTGCCCGAGGCTGGCAGAAGGTACGTGGGGCACTGAGGGTCGGCCAAGCTGCCCTTGGCACGAACACGCGGGAGTCCAGGTCCGGCAGGCAGCGGAAAACGGGCAGCAAGTGAGATGGGCGTTTGGGGAGACCAGCGTCCTTGGCTGGGTCCCCGGTTCCTGGGTCTGAGGATCGTGACTTAATTCCATACCCCACCAGATGGTGTGCTGAGGTTTCTGTGGAGCGCGGGGTAGGGAGAGGCATCAGCCTGGGTGACATGGTGAGGGACCGGCGAGAGAGGGGCAGTCACACTGGCCTCCCAAAGCCGGCCAGCAAGTATCTGCTGACATAAACCGTGCACGGGCTCTGGGCCAGGCCCAGAGTTCTGTACAAACTACCATCCCTGTTTCGCTGATGAAGAAACTGAGGCCCGGGAAGCCTGAGTATCTCGTCTAAGTTCACACAGCCAGCGGTGGAGCCAGGATTCAAACTGAGGCGGCTCGGCAGAGCCTCCCCATTTGGCCACGACCACCTCTTTTTTTTTTTTTTTCAACGTTTTTTATTTATTTGGGGACAGAGAGAGACAGAGCATGGACGGGGGAGGGGGAGGGGGAGGGGGAGAGAGAGAGAGACACAGAATCGGAAACAGGCTCCAGGCTCCGAGCCATCAGCCCAGAGCCCGACGCGGGGCTCGAACTCACGGACCGCGAGCTCGTGACCTGGCTGAAGTCGGACGCTCAACCGACTGCGCCACCCAGGCGCCCTGACCACCTCTTAGCCGAAAAAGCAGCTTCTAGAAAACTCCACCCTTCCGCACGGGAGGTTCCCAGAGGCCCTCCAAAGAGGACCCCACGCGCGGTAGGAGAAATCAGCGGCCACCAGGAAGTGAGCGCGTCCCCGGGTGCCCAGCCAACAGGACCCAAACGTGGCTGGTGCTGAGTTTGGTTCTGAGACCCAGACTCCGTGGAGCCCGGCCTCTTGGAGACGCGTGCGCAGTTTCCTCTACGGTCGGTGCCTTCCGCTGGCGAGGAGGGCTGAGAAGAGCTGGTCCCGGCAACCGCGGCCGATGAGAAATCATTTTCACCGTTGGGCAAGGGCAAAAGTTCACACACCTTCGCTGGCTGGATCCAAGGAATTCAGCTCCGGAATCAGAGGATAAAGAAAAATGCCGGCAGATCCTGCGCGAAGCTTCTCTCTCGCTCTCGGGGCTGTGGCAGCGGAGTCTTGGCAAGCGCTTCCTTGGAATTCTCCAGAGGCCTCTGCCAGTTCAACTGACAGGGCAGCAGATGGTGCGCACTTATCTGCTGATGATATTTTGATTTATTTATCTCTTACAGATGGTACCGTGCCTTGATTTCTGGCGGGAGTCCAAACCGTGGGTCAACTTTCTGGGGATAATCACTCCTCCAAGTGGATAAAATACCGGAGGCTAAAATCCCGCCTGGCACCATGACCTCTTTACCGCGGCCTCCAGACGTGAGCCTTGCTCGGGCATTTCAGGCACCGTGGGCAAACCGTAGGGGGGAAAAAAAATTGTTCTATGGAGTTCTACGGCCAGAAAACCTCAATGCTTATCTGCAACGACTACGGCAGTGGCTACGTGTCAGAGCTCTGCGTTCACAGAACCCTGAGATGAAGGATCCGTGACCCAACCCAGACTCCCTGGGTCTTGGTTTCCTCATCCGAAAAATGGGTATGATTGTCACCGCGACCACACAAGGTGTGACAGCAGCAGCTAGCTTATCCACTAAAAGTTGTGCTCCTCCTTCCGTAAGGTGGGGTGACTGCTGGGAAGCGGCCGCCCAGCCAGGCACAATACTTCCCAGCACCCCCTGCATTCTGGTGGGGCCTTGTGACTGGTTCTGCCTGTAAAGTGTGAGAGGCCTGTGGCCCTTCCTGGAGAGGGCTTTAACAAGTGGCTGTGCCTGGGGCGCCCGGGTGGCTCGGTCGGTGAAGCTGCCGGCTTCAGTTCAGGTCATGATCTCGAGGCTCGTGAGTTCGAGAACCCGCGTCCGGCTGTGTGCCAACGGCTCGGAGCCCAGAGCCTGCTGCGGATTCTGTGTCTCCTTCTCTCTCTGCCCCTCCCCCACTCACGCTCTGCCTCTGTCTCTCAAAAAACTGAATAAACATTAAAAAAATTTTTTTAAAAAGTGGGTGTGCCTTCAGCAAAGGAAACAATCAATGAAACTAAAAGGCAACTGACAGAAGGGGAGAAGATAGTTGCAAATGGCCTATCGGATAAAGGGTTAGTATCCAAAATCTATAGAGAACTTCCCAAGCCCCACACCCGAAACACAAAGAATCCAGTGAAGAAATAGGCAGAAGACATGAATAGACACTTCTCCAAAGAAGATATCCAGATGGCCAACAGACACACGAAAAGATGCTCAACCTCGCTCATCATCAGGGAAATTACAAATCAAAACCACACTGAGACACCACCTCACACCGGTCAGAGTGGCTAAAATTAACAACTCCGGGAACAACAGATGCTGGCGAGGATGTGGAGAAACGGGAACCCTCCTGCACTGTTGGTGGGAATGCAAACTGGTGCAGCCGCTCTGGAAAGCAGTGTGGAGGTTCCTCAGAAAATTAAAAATAGACCTACCCTATGACCCAGCAATAGCACTGCTAGGAATTTATCCAAGGGATACAGAAATGCTGATTCAAAGGGGCACATGCACCCCAATGTTCACAGCAGCACTATCGACAACGGCCAAAGTATGGAAAGAGCCCAAATGTCCATCAACTGATGAATGGGTTAAGAAGATGTGGTTTGTATATGCAATGGAGTATTACTCGGCAATCAAAAAGAATGAAATCTTGCCCTTTGCCACAACACGGGGGGAGCTAGAGCGTATTATGCTAAGCGAAATTCGCCAGAGAAAGACAGATAGTCACACGATTTCGCGCATCTGTGGAATCTGAGAAACCTAGCAGATGATCATAGAGGAAGGGAAGGAAAAAATGAGATAAAAACAGAGAGGGAGGCAAACCACAAGAGACTTCTTAAACACAGAGAACAAACTGAGGGTTGACGGGGGTGGGGGAAGTGGGTGATGGGCACTGAATTCTACTCCCGGAGCCAAAGACGACACGGGATGCGAACTAACCTGAGAATACAAAATAAAAAAAGCGGATGTGTCTTCTCTCTCCTCTGCCACCCCGATATGAAAGGCTCCAAGATCCTGGGGAGCTTGGAGCCACAATAGGAAGATTTCCTGGTCCCCCGATCACTGGGTGGAGGAGAGCCGCCATCCACGGGAACCCCTGGTACTGAAATGTTACATGAGCACACACGAAATTGCTACTATGCTGACCCACGGGCACCTCCGCGTTTGTTACAGCGGCTACCGGTTGCCTGCCACATAGTTGGGGACCCGACGGGACCACACGTGTGAGACACTGGCGCACGGCAAGCACTCCGTTAAGTGTTCACAATTCACAATTATCATCATCATCTTTCAAGGGAGCTTGATAAATTAAGGAGATCGTGATTTTTTTATGGCTTCCCATCTGTCGGATTTGGTTAAAGCAAATCTGCCTTTCCTAATACCTCGGTGTTATTACCGCCCCCCCCTTTTTTTTTTTACCACCAGGAATCCATGAGCTGTCCTGTTTTGACAGGACAAAATCACGTTCTGAAAGAGACATTTAAAAGCACACGGCGGGGCGCCTGGGTGGCACAGTCGGTTAAGCGTCCGACTTCAGCCAGGTCACGATCTCGCGGTCCGTGAGTTCGAGCCCCACGTCAGGCTCTGGGCTGATGGCTCAGAGCCTGGAGCCTGTTTCCGATTCTGTGTCTCCCTCTCTCTCTGCCCCTCCCCCGTTCATGCTCTGTCTCTCTCTGTCCCAAAAATAAATAAAAACGTTGAAAAAAAAAATTTTTTTTAATAAATAAATAAATAAATAAATAAAAGCACACGGCGGCTGACACGGCGATCACGGCCCACGGTCGTCTCGACCTGGGGTTCCCTCTCTGCCCTCCGCACAGAATTACCCAAATTCAGCCAGAGATGGAGGAGGGGGCATAAGAAGGTGGAGCCCACTGCCCCCCGGTTTCCAGATGCAGAAACAGAGGCCCAGGGGAGGGCTCACGCGTTGCCTGAGTTCTGTCACGAGTCGGATACTGAGCCGAAGCTGGAACCCGAGTCCTCCGCCTTCCCATCCAGAAGGTAAGGGAGGACAGAGAAGCCCACAGCGCCCGGTGACAGAAAATAACAAAAGCAAACACTCACTGAGCACTTCCTCTGTGCCACGCCCTGCCGTCAGTCTCCAGAGGCACACTTCCTTACCTACTTCGCGAAACCACACAAAGGAGCTACTGGTTTTGTTCCCATTTATCAGATGAAGAAACTGAGGCCCAGCGAGGTTACGTACCTGACCCCTTCCAAGGCACAAAGATAATACGTGGTGGTGGATCCAGGATTCCACCCAGGGGGCCGTAACGATCCTATAGAGGCCCCACTTTTAATCACGTTGGAGAGATAGAACTTACAAGAAGGATCCACTCCAGGGAGCGGCACTAAACCCACTTGAGCCCAAGGAGCGGGCGTCTGTCCGATACAACCCAAGAAGAGTCCAGCCATAGAAAAGGCCCCTCCGTGGGGCGCCTGGGTGGCTCAGTCCGTTAAGCGTCCGACTTCGGCTCGGGTCACGATCTCGCGGTCCGGGAGTTCGAGCCCCGCGGCGGGCTCTGTGCCGACAGCTCGGAGCCCGGAGCCTGCTTCCGATTCTGTGTCTCCCTCGCGCTCTCTGCCCCTCCCCTGCTCATGCTGTGTCCCTCTCTGTCTCTCAATAATAATTAAACATTAAAAAAGAAAGGAAGAAAAGGCCCCTCCAAGGTAGCACTAAACTTCCCAGTGGTGAAAAGAATATAAGAAACGCTTGGACCCCCCCCCCCTGTGGAGATGGTGCCACGATCTTTAAGCAGCTTGGAGTGGGTGGTGTATCAGACGGGGCCGGTGTGTCTTCACAGGTCCCATGAGTGACTCGTGATGGGGGGATGTGCGCTAAACGCCACTGAATCACATCGTGGAGAACAATTTCCCTTCCCAATTCCCTTCCAACCCTTTGGTTGCTCCCAGGAGGAAGTTTCAGTTTTTGGGGTTTTTTTTGTTTTTTGTTTTTTGT
This sequence comes from Prionailurus viverrinus, assembly GCF_022837055.1. Classification (NCBI taxonomy): domain Eukaryota; kingdom Metazoa; phylum Chordata; class Mammalia; order Carnivora; family Felidae; genus Prionailurus; species Prionailurus viverrinus. The sequence continues at coordinate 19,773,012 of NC_062576.1, read as the reverse complement.
TTTTTTTTTTTTTGCTGGCTTGTCCTTAACATTGTTCTAATACTTGCTCATCTTCCATTTTAGTTTTTATTTATTAAAAAAAGTGTTTTGATATTTGTTTATTTTTGGGACAGAGACACAACGCAAGAGGGGGAGGGGCAGAGCGAGAGGGAGACACAGAATCCGAAGCGGGCTCCAGGCTCCGAGCGGTCGGCACAGAGCCCGACGCGGGGCTCGAACTCACATTCATGAGATCATGACCCGAGCCAAAGTCGGACGCTTAACCGACGGAGCCACCAGGCTCCACACCGATCTTCCATTTTAAAGAGAGAGAAGGTAGGGTTCCTGGGTGGCTCAGTCAGTTAAGCATCCAACTCCTGATTTTGGTTCAGGTCATGGGCTCACAGTTCGTGGGTTCAAGCCCCAGGTCGGGCTCTGTGCTGACAGCTTGGATCCTGCTTGGGATTCTCTCTCCCTCTCTCTCTGCCCCTCCCTCCCTCACACTCATGCTGTCTCTCTCAAAAATAAATAAATAAACTTTAAAAAAGAGAGAGAGAGAAGGCAAAAGCATCCAGCTAAAATCTGATAGCATTGCGTTGTTTTATGCACGTGCACGTATATATATTTCTTCCTTTTTTGGCAAGTTGTGCTGGTTTTCTATTTCCAATTGTCATATAAAGTTTCCCATTTGAATTCATTTATGTAAGGAAGATGTGAGCCAATACAGAGGAAAAGAAAAAAAAAATCATAGTGGAACAAGGGTAGGTGGCTAAGAACAAATTCACAAAGGTCATATGAGAAAAGCTAAAATGCGGGAAACATTGGCATAAAAGAATCCTGCGCTTCCACGCCAAGAGCCTGCAGGGCCACCACCCTGAACAACACTGGGAGCACCATTCACACCGTGGTTTATACGCATAACACTCCCTGGAGTCATACAGTGCACAGCCTGCGTAACTGTACACAGCAGCCATGGATATTTTTAGAGTAACAAATATCACAAACACGGGAAGGAAGAGGGATAACCTTCGGCTCAGCTGCCCAAAGTTCCTCATTGCAAATGATGGCACTCTCTCATCCTCCAACAGTGTCCCCACGCTCAAGGGGCCACCAGGCCGTCCAAGAAGAGCTGGCACTCGACCCATCCTCAGGAGGAATGGAAGAAACACAGGCGCAGCGTTCAGGCTTCAGGAGGATAAACGACAAGGGAGCTGCCCGACATTCTCAGCCATGAAATACTTGGAGAGTAGAGTATCGGTGAGCCGTTCTCAAACAAGCTGGATGACATTGAAACCAGCTCACCCAGGGAAGAGTCAAAACTAACTCAAGAATGGAGAATTCATAGTAAAAACATCAAAGTGAGTAAGAAACCTGTGGAAACATACAACCAAAAGAAAACAGTCGGAGGTGTTACAGTGGCTGTAACACCCTGACATAAATGTACAAGTCAGACGAGCGTCAGGGGCGCCTGGGTGGCTCAGTCGGTTAAGCGTCCGACTTCAGCTCAGGTCATGATCTCGCGGTTCGTGAGTTCGAGCCCCGCGTCGGGCCCTGTGCTGACGGCTCGGAGCCTGGAGCCTGCTTTGGATTCTGTGTCTCCCTCTCTCTGCCCCTGCCCTGCTCATGCTCTGTCTGTCTCTCTCAAAAGTAGATACACATTAAAAAAGAAATCAGAAGGCCAGAGGCACGACAAAGGCCAGAAGGCTCTCTCTTCCTTTCTCAGAATCAGCCTAACACTGGAAACACCTCATTTAAAGGCTGCAGGGACACATCTCTTTATTCCTCCCTGCCACCCACCCCACCCCCACATCACAAAGGTCATTATCTGCCCAGGATCAAAGTGAGCTGGTGGAAGAGAGATTCGGATTCAGGCCTTACTAGTCCCAGGGACCCCGGCCCCACGTGGCTCTCTGGCTCAGGGTCATTGAGAAGGAGGCTCTCAGGTCCTAGGAGCTTCCCAAGCAGATAAAAAATAAATGAATAATAAAATCAACTTACATCATGCCAGGCCAGTCCTAAACATTCCCTTTCTCCTCCTTTCCCCCCTCCTTCTCGCGCTCTCTCTCTCTCTCTCTCACACACACACACACACACACACACTCACATGCACATCTCTCTTGAGGTCCAGTGCCTCAGTCTCTCCCCTGGCCTCCCTGCCTCCCCACCGTCAGCCACGGGGATGTTTACGGAGCCCAGATCTGAATTCCGTTCAGCAACCTCCATGCTAATTTCAGTTCTTGCCACAAGCGTCGTGCCCTCAGACATTTATTAAAAATGCAGAACTCCCAAAGGCGCATATTCTCTGTGACCCAACAATTTCACTTCTTGGAACTCCTCTTACAGACCTACTCACATGCGTGCAAAATCACACAAGGTCAAGAGAACTTGCCGCAGCATTCTTTGAAGAACAAAGGGCTAGCGATAACCTAAGCGTCCATTAATTAAACAAGAACCATACATTCCGTTTATGGAAAACTCAACACTCACGAAGACAAACAAGGCGGCTCTTTCTTTCTCAGAAAATTAGCACAGAGAGTTCACATTAACTAGCAGCAGTCCCGAAAGAACATCAATATTACGTGAGAAAGCGGGGAACCCCACAGAAGCTGGAGACCCAGCGCGCATACAGAACAAATAGGAGCAACTCCCCCCGCCCCGCCTTCTGTCCGGTGTGGGCAACTTGACCTTCTCCATCACAGTATTCATTGCCCATTGCTGCTGTAACAAATTACCACAAACGAAATGGCTTGAACAATACAAAAATCTTGCTTTCAATTCTGTATGTCAGAATTCCAACACGGGTCCCACCGGGCTACAGTCAAGCGCTGGGAGGGCTGTGTTCCTTTGCAGAGGCCGTAGGGAAGGCTCTGTTTCCTCGCCTTTTCGAGCTTCTCCGGAGGCGCGCAGTCCTTGACTCCTGCCTTCCCTTCCAGCATCTGCAAAGTCGGCCCCATTGCAACTCTCCTCTCTGACAGACATACCTCCTCCAACTACAACTGAGAAAGCTTCTCTGCTTTTAAGGGTTCACGTGATCAGCGTGGGCTCATCTGGAAAATCCAGGATAATCTCCCCAACGCAAAATCCTTAATTGAATCACAGCTGCCGAAAGTCCCTTTCAGCATTTCAGGTAGCATATTGACAGGTTACAGGGATCATGACGTGGACCTTTGGCGGGGAGGGGGCATCGTTCCGGCTGGACTGCAGCCCCCAGGACACTCTCATTAGACACAAGACCTCGTGATGATGTACCTGTCCCTCTGCCTGAAACGCGCCTTCTCACCTGATTCTTGCGCCAACCTTCAAGGCTGAACGCCAAAGTCCTCTCCTCCGTGAAGCCCTCCCTGATTCCCCCAAGCAGAACTGGGGACGCGGCTGGCACTCTGAAAGAGGCCCTTGGCGTTCGAATTATTTGCCTTCATGTGCATCATGCAGCAGCCTGCGCGCGACCTAAGAGATTCAGTGACATTCACCACACATCCCACCCTTCGGCTCACACACACACACACACACACACACACTGAAGGAACGAGTGACCGACCGAGTCCTTGCGATTTCACCGTGCTAATCCGAAATACAATTTTGTGTGTCTGCGGTTGTTACGACGAGTCCACATGGCAAAAGCTCAATAAAGATTTGCTTTGTAAATAAATTCGTATGCACGCTTAATATTTATCGAAAAGTGCTAGGCACTTTGCTAAGCTCCTTACAGGCTCTGCCTCCCTGTTTAATTTTTCTCAACGACTACTGTCTTCGTTTGGGTGGTTAACACCGGCCACCGGCGCAAACGCCTCAAAATCCCAAAGTTGTATTTTGCAGCTGTGTCTCCGGCGTGCCTCCCATCCACGCAGCGACTCAGGGACCCAGGCTCCTTCCGTGTGCAGCCACACCACAAACAGGGGATGGAAAGTTCCAGAGAGGGCACGACGTACGCTTACCCACCTCAGCCAGCCAGAGGACATCCGCCACCCCCGCTCACACCCATCGGCCACACAAGTCACGTGGCCAATCCAACAGCAAAGGAGGCTGGGACATGCGGGGCACTCCCGGGTATTGATAAGCGAATTGATCGCTGCCCTGTTTGTTTCCTTCCTCGTTTTATTGCGGAAGCACCAGAGGTCCGGAGGGACGGAGAGGTTGCGCCAGGCTTACACGCTGTATATAGGAAACCGGTGAGGCCTGTGCAACAACCCCCCCCCCCCCCCGGGTCCGTCTGCCTGCGCAGACTGCGTGCAACCCCTCTTGGTGCATATGAGCACATCCTGTGTGCTCGAAAGTCAGGCCACCCCAGAGGGCGCGGCCTGGGACGTCGCTGAGTGGCAGGAAGGACCAGACCGGGGGGGGGGGGGGGGGGGGGGACATCCCTTCTGGACAACCCCCACCGTGGGTAATCCACGCAGAGATCACTGGGAGTCGCCTGGGTCGTGTGTCCCCATCTAGGCGCCCACCCCGGCCAACGTCAGTTTATTCAGAAGCGTCTAAATGACACAAGGCAGCTGTTATGTGCTCGATTTTCCCCTGCAGACCGTCGCAAGAGGGGAACAAAATCTTTTTTTTTTTTTTAAGCGAGACTCAGATGAAGCTTGAACAAAACCAATAACTCTTTGAGGACGAGCAGCTCTCAGCTTCCCACAGACGCCTTTGGAGCATTGTTTCTGGGGGTTATTTGGCAGTCGTTTACTGTCTAGAAAGAAATATCGCTCCTTCCTGTGTATGTTTCTCCTCTCCTCCTCCCTGCCACCTGCCCCCACAGCGTTAGCCCTTTGCCCTTGCAGTTTAAAATTGTAATAAAAGGGGGCGCCTGGGGGGCTCAGTTGGTCAAGCATCTGACTCTTGATTTCGGCTCAGGTCATGATCTCATGGGTTCGTGAGATCGAGTCCCGTGCCGGCTCCGCGCTGTCAGCACGGAGCCTGCTTGGGATTTTCTCTCTCTCTCTCTCTCTCTCTCTCTCTTCCTCTCTCTCTGCCCCTCCCCTGGTTTTGCTTGCTCTCTCTCTCTCTCTCTCTGTGTTAAAAATAAACATAAAAATAAACATAAACAATGTTTACATTGTAATAAAAAACCATTTCCCCCCACCCCCAAGTTGCTTTGCCTCAATCTCCGATCTCGCGTCCTCTCTCCAGACCCTCTCGTTCTCATCTGCCTGTTCCTTGTCTCCCAGAGTCGGCTTCTCTAGGCTGGACAAGTGCAATGCTCTGTCAACTCTCAATTATTCAGGGCTGATTCTTCAAGGAGTGGATTACTCGGGCTTCTGGCTCCCCCCTCCGCCCCCGTGGCACTGCTCATCGGTACCTCCAGCCACAGGCCAGGAAGGAAAAGAAAGTTCGCTGAGCTCCCATCCACCAAAACCGGCTGCCGGTTAGCTGTTTCTACCTGGCAGGGAGGTGAGGGGGGGCTCTGGACCCGGCTGCTCATCCCGCCTCTTCCCCATTCGCCCAGGTAATTTGGAGTTGGCAGTCATCTTTTCCAGAAGGAAGGGGGGCCTATGATGCTAGTCCAGACCTTCATCCTTGGGGCTTTCCCACCAGCCTGTGATGTCTGCGCTGCCTGATGGCAGGGTGGTCTCTTTACAGCATGAAATAGGTCACAGGATCATCATGCGATGACGTATCTAATACATACAATGGATTTTTAAGAACAAAGCAGAGAGAGAGGCAGAAGGCAACTCACCCTCACGTGCCAGCTTATCCCAGAAGGGGCTCGCTCCCAGACATGAGACCCTTCCCCAGGCCAAAGCCCCCGATCTTGGGGAATCTGAACCATGGTCACTTTACTAAAGGACTCTAGGGAAAACAGGGATTGTTTTCTAGGGGGTGAGGGGAAATTGTTTTTTTATTACAATGTAAACATTTTTTATGTTTATTTATTTTTGACAGAGAGAGAGACAGAGAGACAGCAAGCAAAACCAGGGGAGGGGCAGAGAGAGAGGGAGAGAAAGAGAGAGAGAGAAATCATCCCCAGGGTCCCCAAGAGGAAGAACACTGATCCAGTGGGCGGAGTGCATGTCAGTCCAGAAGGGGACTGGAGGGGACCGGAGGATCCGAGCCACCCCCACGGCACTCACCACCTCCAGGTAGCCCGGCCACCCGCGCTCCACCCACAGCTGGGAGACCTTTAGAGCTGTCACCTGCTGGGCCAGAGCAGCCAGGATCCTGCACGAGGAGAAAGAGGTGGGTCCTTTACCCCTCTCCCAGCAACCCCGGCCAAGCCCCACGGAGTCTCTCAGCCCGCGGACCGCTTTTGTTGCATTCAATCAACAAATCTTCATTAAGCGTGTGTCGGGCACGGTTCGAAGCACTGAAAATTCAGTGCGAACAAGACAGGAAGTTCCAGCAGAGGAGACAGGCTGTAAACAAGTAAACAAACAGGTAAATACCAGGTGGCCACATGCACTCTGAATGAAACAAAACAGGGAGCTGGGGTGGAGGGACGGGGGCGGGGAGGCATCTCCGACAAGGTGACCGAGGCCTTCTCTGTAGTGAGAGAACATTCCAGCTACGGCCTGATGAAGACAAGCCAGCCATGTAAGGATCCAGGGGGAGAGCATCCCAGGGAGAAGCGTATCAAGTGCAAAGGCCCCGGGGCAGGGATATACTTGGAGCACCGGGGGAGCAGCAAAGAGGCGGGAAGGCCCGGGGGTACGTGGGTGCTGGGTGAACAGAAGGAGGGGACCCTGGAGGAGAGGGCAGGGCTGGGTCACGCAGGCCTTGGGCTGGGGCAGACCCGAGGAGCTAGGCTGGGGCTCTGGGAAGTCACTGGAGGGAGCCAAGCACAAGAGCGCTGTGACCTGATTTGCATTTTTAAAAGCTCTATCTGGAGGCTGTGTGGTTGCAAAGGGCAGAACCCACTCACAAGGCAAGGCGTGGAAGCTTGTTAACGTGGAAGGATATAAGGGTGTCTCACTGAACCCAGATGCAGGTACTGCTGGGACTGGGGAGCCATCGCAGCCAGGATGGCCTCTCTCTCTGGTTGTCCCAGCTCCAAAGTCTTTCTTCTGGGCCCCTCTCGGCTCTTCTGAATAGAGGCAGTCACTTCAGCCCTTGCCCTGCGTCCAGCCCTACGGAGCCTGACCCGTCTTTCAATTCTCCAAATTCCCAGGACACAGAAGCTGATTGGCCCAGCTCAGGTCAGGTGCCCAGCCCGAGAGGCCAATCAGCACAGCCAGGGAAGGACAAGGCCACCCGGGAAATCATGGCCGCCATGCCACCACTGTTGGTGGGGAAACACTCAGTGAAGGAGGTCTGGGCTGGGCAGACACCTTCCTCGACTTCCTCTGTCCCCGTCTCCATCTCAGTCCCCAGCCCAACTCCACAGGAGGCCACCAGTGCTCCTGGAGCTTAGGGAAGTGAGGAGCCTCCCATTCAGAGCAACAGGGGACCCCAGATGCCGGGGCAACAGAGGGGACAGGCCGGATCCTAAACATGGGAGCCTGGGGTGAGGCGGGCAGGAGGACTGCTCTGCAGACCCCAAAACCAGGAGCCGGGAGCAGACAAGCAAGAGTCCGTGCGTCAAGGTCAGGGTGATTGCTGGAACCGTGGCTGGTGCCCGTGGCCGGTGTCCCACGCCAGGGCCTGGCGGCGCTGCTGGGCTGACGGCCACTCAGTCGGAGGCTCCTGTGTGCACAGCAAGGTGGAGAGGAAGGAAGAGAGCCCACAGGGGGAGCAGAGAAGAGGGGGCCGGGCTTGGTTCCTCTTGCGGCTCACCGGCCTCCTCTCTCAGACTGGGAAGGCTCTGCACCCAGCCAGGGGAGTGCCATCCCAGCAGAGCAGGGGCCGGCATGTTGGGACTCGGGCCTCCATCCATCAGCGGTGCGATTACAGAGGAGTGCTCTGGGAGGAGCAGTGGCTGGACGGAGCTGGGGGGAGCTGGGGGGCTGGAGCCGGGGAGGGGTCCCCTCTCCATCTGCAGGGCAACAAGCGAAGGAGGGAGGCAGAGAGAAACAGATTCAGCAGGATTAAGCAATGAGGAGACCCGGGGCGGGTGGGGGGGGGAGGGGGGGGCAGCGACAACGAATGAGAAAAAGACAGAAGACAAGAGCGAGATCAGGACAGAGTAAGGCAGAGGCAAAGGAACCAAAGAGAGAGAGAGAGAGAGAGGTAGCAATGAACGCGAGGGGCAGTCAGTCCAAGAGGGAGAACCGCCTGGATTCGAAGCCAGGCGCCACAACTAATATAAATCAACTCGTATCAGTTTGCTACCACTGGGTGGGTGGCTTAAAGGACAACAATCGATGGTCTCACAGTTCCGGAGGCTGGAGGTCCAAGATCAACGTGTCAGCAAGCTGGGTCCCTTCTGAGGGCTGTGAGGGAGAATCTGTCCCAGGCCCTTCTCCAGGCTCTCACATGGCTGTCTCCACGTTCCCACGGCGTCCTCCCTGTATGCATGCGTGTCACCAAAGTTCCCCTTTTCATAAGGACACCAGTCATATTGGAGGGAGGGCCACCCTAATGACCTCATTTAACTTAATTACCTCTCTAAAGGCCCTGTCCCCAAACAAAGTCACAGTCTGAGGTCAAGACGTCAACATATGAATTCCGGGGAGGCATAATTCAACCCTTACCACTCCTTAACCTGTCCGTGCCTCGGTTTCCTCTGATATAAAATGGGCATAACAATAAAGGATCATTCTGAGGATTCGGTGAGTTACTGAACATAAAGCGTGTCGTGTAGTAAATACGCAATAATTGTTAGTTACATTCCAATCCTTATTATCATTACCTGGTGTGGTAGGCAGACTAAGGGCCACCAAAGATGTCCACACCTTCATCCTCAGAACGTGTAAATATGTTCCTTTCCACGACAGAAGGGATAATTAAGGTTGCAATTCCAATGGCGAGATTATCTGGGATTATCCACGTGGACCCAACGTAATCACAGGAGTCCTGGAAAGCAGAGAAGCTTTCCTGGCTCTGGTCAGAGGCAGGTGCAATGTGAATAGAACTCAACGGCCTTTGCTGGCCCTGAAGACGGAGGAAGGGGTCGTGAGCCACAGACCATGGCGACCTCCGGAAGCTGAGGGCAGCCATTGGTTCCCAGCCAGCAAGAAAACGGGGACTCGCTCCTACAACCTCAAGGAATGGAATTCCGCCAACGACAAGAAGAAGCAGAAACAGATTTTCCCCCTAGAGCATCCAGAAACAAACACAGCCTGCCAACCACCTTGAATTGTAGGTGGGGGAGAGTGTATGGCACTTTGAGCCCCCAGAACTGTGAGCTAATAAATCTGTGCGATGAAGTCACGACATCTATAGCAATTTTGTTGCAGCAGCAAATAGGGAACTAACACTTTCTGAAAACACCCATCAAATGGGAATAAGTGATCTGGTTGACCAAGCCCTCTGGCTGGAAGCCAGAATGACATGGGTGTCCCCTAGGCCAGGGAGCAATTCTGGCAACCACAGAAAAGTACCTCTGCCCACCTGGAGGACCCCCAGCACACTGGCCTTTGGTGCTGACACAACACCTGAAGGTCTAGAGCAAAAGGTGTATCTGTGCCCAGACTGGGAGACACCTGCGGGCCCCCAAGGAGCTAAGAGAGTCTCTGGGCCCCCATACCACAGACCCTCCACCCCTCCAGAGTGGCCCCTGCCTATGGCGAGCTGTATAATGGACCCAAGGGTGTTCATGTCCTAATCCTCTGACTCTAGGAATATGTTGCCCTACGTGGCAAAAAGGACTTTGCCGACGTCACTAAGGATCTTGAGAAGATTATCCTGGATTATCTGGGTCGGTCCAAGGTAATCACAAAGGTCCTTATAAAAGGGAGACCGAGGCCTCAGAGTCAGAAAAAAGATGTGACAACAGAACTAGAGGCTGGCATGATGTGTTCTGAAGAAGGAGGAAGGGCCATGGGCTGAGGAATTCGGGAAGTCTCTAGAAGCTGGAAAAGGCAAGGAGACCGATCCTCCCTTGAAGCCTACGGAAGGAACACAGTCCTACAGGTGCCTTGGTTTTAAATTTCTTTTTAATTTGTTTAATATTTATTTTTGAGAGAGAGAGAGAGAGAGAGAGAGAGAGAACGAGTGGGGGGAGGGCAGAGAGAGAGAGGGAGACACAGAATCCAAAGCAGGCTCCAGGCTCCGAGCTGTCAGCACAGAGCCCGACGTGGGGCTCGAACCCACGGACCGCAAGATCATGACCTGAGCCGAAGTTGGAGGCTTAACCGACTGAGCCACCCAGGCACCCCAGATACCTTGGTTTTAGACTTCTGACCCCCAGAACTGGAAGAGGATTATGTTGTTTCAAACCCCAACGTTGATGGTCATTTCAGGACCTGGATTCGGAGTCAGTGGCCCCAGAACTGAGTCCCAGCATGCACTTCACCCAGCTGGGCGTTGAGTCACTGCACCTCTCTGTGTCCCTTTCTCATCCATAAAATGGGGGTGATGACTTCCTGGGGCCCACTCCACAGCTGTGAGCTGCATAGCCAGGTGAGGGACCCATCTTGTCCTAGCTGCTGGCACCAGAACTCCTCCGAGGGGACAGAAATGACTTCGCTGAGACAAATATTTCGACAAGTGCTTGCACACACGAGATTGCACCTTGGCTCCAGCACGGAAGGCCTCAGGGAAAAAGGGGGGCCTCTGGGCGACAGAAGGGTGGCATGGGGCGCTCCCTGGAAGACCCAGGTGGAAAAGGACGGGCCAGCTGGATGCCAGAAGTTCCTCACTGTGTGACAAAGCCTCCCACAGACCTTCAGGAAAATCAGCACATGCCCTGAGCCTCTTTGAGAGGGTCGGTCAGCATGGAAACCAAAGACGGAGCAACATCTCATCTGGGGGCGAACCCCCTTCAGGAGGACAGCCAGCTGTGAGACACCCCAACCCCAAAGAGCTCAGGAGGCCTCGGAAACCTGCAGATAGAAGGGGGCCGGTACCCCGGAGACCACGCGCTCTGCGGGGAACCGTGCCAGACGAGCCCGCTCCTCAGGAGGCACGGAGGCCGCACCTGCCAGCCGGTGCTCAGGAAGAACAAATTAGACCAGACTTGGACTCGTATGGGAGAGCCCTTTAAGCACACTGTGAAGTCCTGTTTGACTTTGAGGTGCCAGCTTCCGATGCGGTTTCCTGCCCACGGGGACCTCAGTACCCCGAAGCCCGCACCCGCTGGGAAACTAGCCTCCCTGCTCTCCAGCACATTCTTCCACATATGCCCCGAGAGGAGAGCCATTCACCCCCCCCACCCCCACCCCACGGAGCGTCAGCTCTGGAGGCCCGGTGTCAGCAATAACGGATAAGGACAGCGTCAATTCTGCCTACCCAGGAAATCACACCTAGGCGGCCGATCCCCGGCAGGGCTGGGGAGAATGCACTCTAGAATGCATCTAGAGTTTCCACAGGGCCCTGACCACAAATTCCCTCCACAGTCGCCCTCCACAGGAAGTCTCGAGAGCCTCGCAGGCAGAATGGCTCCCGCTGCCCTTTTGGGGCCAGCAAAGCAGGTGCCGGGGCCTCCGTGGGCCGAGGAGGGGGCTCTGCTGAGCCGGGCGCTTGCCCGTGTGGGGACCTCCAGCGAGAGGGGCACCCGGGACGGCGAATGACAGCCCAGCCCCCAGACCCAAAGGGCCATTTGGGGAGGAGGTTCAAGGTCATTTCCAGGAGGGCCTCCTGGAGAATCTAAGGGTTTGGAAGGTGGAGGGACCAGCTGGAACCACATTCATCAGGAAAGAAGGCACAGACCTGGGAGGGTGTTTGCAAAGCCAGCGCTGGCTCCTGCCCAGCCGCCCCCCTGAGCGGGGACCCCTGGTTCAGCACCTGCGGGCACCCTACGGAAGCAGGGGCTGTGAACCCCCAGGCCTGCGGGGTTGGGGTGGAGCTGGGGGGCTGGGTGGAGGTGTAAAGATAAGTGCTACTCAGCTCTACCTGTGGGGCCGTGCACGACTGCCAAAGCCTTCCTATCATCCAAGAACCCGAACCCCAACTCTCTTAATCTTTCCAGTTTGAATGGAGAGGGTCCTACGTGACCCCCAAAAGCCACCCCACCTGGTGGCTGGAAGCCGGCCATGGCCGTGGCCCATTTCAGACCATGTGGACAAGAGCAGTGTCTTGGGGAACCGGCAGAGGAACTATCTAGAAGAATCCTGGGTCCCCGACATGGAGCGGAGGTACCTAACCAATTGGGACTTTTATGGGGGAGAGAAAATAAAAAGCTTCCATCTTGTTTAACCCACTGTCAGTTTGGGCGTTTGGCTCCGTGGCCAGAATCCTAACGAATAGACTTGGCCACAAATTCCACTGCAGGTCACTCGGGGAGCCGAGCCAACCCACGCCGGCAAGCTCCAGCGGGCAGCCCTGACCTAAGGGGATGTTCTAAACGGAACCTACTGGATCATGTCACCCCCCTGCCTAGGAAATTCTCAGAGTTCCCAACAGCTTCAGCTGAGCCCAGACACCCTGAGAGCCCAAAGCGGGGCGTTCGCAACGAGCCCAGCATTTGGTCCCACCTCCCACACTCCTAGACTGTCACTAGGGCTGCTCCAAACTACCCACAGCTCCTAAGTCTTCAAGGTCATGGCCCCCCTCCAGGCAGCCATCCACTCCCCCAGGCTGAGTCAGTCATGCCCTCCTCTGCCCTCCCACCACCCCTTAGATGAATACCCTATTATAGCCCACGTCATGTGGCCTTCTCATCGTAGTTCGCTCTGAAAGCGAGGGCTCTAGAGAGGCTAGAAACCTGGGTGCCCAAATTCGCCAGCTGTGTGATGTTACGCCAGTCGCTCAACCTCTCTGGGCCTCAATTTCCTCATCTGTGGACTGGCAATAATACCGACTAAACATTTAACAGGTGGAGACAGGATGGCTATGGTGCCAGGCGCTGGGTGCTGAGCACACAAAAATATACTGATCGCCGCGAGGCTGACTCACTCGTGGCACGGGCTGGCTTGAAATAAAATCGCATCCCACCATAAGTTACCTCAACACAGCTGTGATCAGGGGACCAGGGAACAGTACCATGTGTGCATGATGGGAAGGATCCCAACCCAGTCTGGAAGAGGGGCCAGAGAAAGTTTCCCCGAGCAGGTGACATTTGTGAAGAAGCCCAAAGTAGGGGCTGGGTAGGCAAGTGAGGAGGAGAGAGCCGCAGGGAGAAGGATGGTATGTGCAATGGCCCTGAGGCAGCGAGAGAATTTCCTTTTCCGGGAACCCCAAAGGATAATGATAATAATGTCTGAGGTCTCCGGGGCCCCGCACAGGGCTTGGCACACAGTGAACACGGCCAAAGGAGTAAGGATTCTGTTCAAAGTCCACCGCCCTCTGACTCAATGATTGCCTTACCACGCATTACCAGTATGCTGGTGCCGCGTGGGCCTGAAGGAAGGTGCGCCACGAATCAAGGAAGACTTCTCGGAGGAGGCTAGCGTTTGCACTAAGCCTTACAGAAGTCTGTATTTATAAATATTTACAAATAAACGTGTACCCCCTGGGGGATTACTAAACAGCTATTCCAGACAATGAGGCAGAAAACGAACGAGAACCTAATCCGTATTCCAGACTTGGGGAAATGCCTGAGTTCTGCCGTCAGGGAAAGACAGCAAGGTCAGAGTCATGCCCCCAGGCTTCCGCTGCCCTACGTAAGTATGTGGCTGTATAGGGGGAGAAAACAACAGGGAAAATGCGACTCAACTGAAGAGTGGACCCAAAGAACAAAGGAAGGGGAGGAATTTTCTTAATTCTCACCTATTGTCTTACTTCATTGGCTACTTTATCTTTTGACAACAAATACCTACTACATTGTGATTAGATGTTTCTGTGTTTCTAAAGCAAAGCAAATTAGAAATGTGAGTCTCTGTTCTTGCCTGGACCCTGCCCCGCCAGGACGAGACCCTCGGGGGGAGGCCTCGGTGCACCTGCTCATCCTCAGAGTGTGGATTCAGGGGCTCTGGGGCCAGGGACCAATGCAGAAGTGACACACAATCATGAGTCATAGGGGCACGCTTATGGCATGACAGCAGTGACGCCTGGGACGTCTCTCAACCCCACCGCAGCCCGCTCCACGGATGAGAACTCTACCGACGGTGGCTGCTGACATTTACTGACCACCTGCTGCATGCTGGCTTTGTGCTAAATGGTGCTGTGTGCACCCTCTCTCCCACGACGACCCAGTGTTATCACCCCCGTTTTCATAGAAGGGGACATTGAGGCTCAGAGGTTAGGGGACCTGTCCGTGCCAGTAATTAGACCCAGGAGAGGCTCTCTCACCTCCTGTCAAAACTTCCCGCCTCCCCGTGGTGTCCCCAGTGTCCCCGTCTCCCTGCAGCGGGCATGCCTAAGAATCCTGCAACTTGCCTCCACCTTTACAGTCGATTATTCAAAACACAGAGAGCGAGAACCCAGGGAGAGAAATCAGACGCTGATCTTGAACAAGAACTCCCGCTGACATGTGGGCAAACCGAATCAGGTGCGGTTCTGATAACCGAGAAAGTCAAATCGGTTTGTCCCCTTATCGGAAACTCCGAGATCAGTAGCACCCAGAGAGAAAGGCCACTAGTCAAGCCTCGTTGCAGGACCGCCCCCCCAAAACAATTTGGGGGTGATCGCTTAAGGACGTATAAATGCTGATACTTAATGGCAAATCGGGGCCAGGCATCTTCAGAGCTCGGAGGTCAGCTCTGCTTGGCCACAGCGCCATTCAGAACGGAACGCGCCCAGGACCAAGCGTCGGTGAGGGACGCAAGCAACGGGAGCGCCCAGCACCTGCTGCCAGGAGTATAAACTGGCGCGGCCCCTTTGGAAAACCGCTTGGCATCGTCCAACGGGGATAGCAGGTGCATTCCTATGAGCCAGCATCCCCACTCAAAGGCATATGCCCCTGAGCGACTCTTGAACACGTGTACCCTGAGACACGGACAAAAATGCAGCCTGGCTGGCAAGGGCGAAAGACGGCAAGCCTCCGGAACGTCACCGAGCACAGAATAAACACACCCCCTGCGAGCTGAACCCATACGGCCACGAGAATGACGGGACCCGCGCTGCACGCTGAGCACGCATGGAACCCAAGATCGACGTACAACAAGGTAGGACAAGAGAGCCAAGAGATACAAGTCGGCTTCCGTTTGTATACCATTCAAGGACAGGCGAAAGTTAACATGGTGTTGTTTGGGGTGCGTGTATCTTTTACACGCTCTTTTGCACAGGTGATGTATTTGGCAATTTGATTTCTTTTTTAATTTAGAGACATAAAAAAAGAGAAAAAATGGGGCGTCCGGGTGGCTCAGTCGCTCAAGCATCCAGCTTCGGTTCAGGTCGTGGTCTTGCAGTTCGTGGGTTCGAGCCCCACGTCGGGCTCTGTGCCGACAGCTCGGGGCCTGGAGCCTGCTTCGGAGTCTGTGTCTCCCTCTCTCTGTGCCCCTCCCCCGCTCGCACCCTGTCTCTCTCTCTCTCTCTCTCAAAAACAAATAAACATTAAAAAAAAATTAAAAATGGCCTAGGAGTAGGACAGAGAAAATGCGAGTCCTGTGAATGTTTGAGGGACACTCAATTCTTCATACCCTCAGATGACATGGTCAAACACTCCCTGTAACATTGAAAATGCGGCTTTTGGCTGACACAAATCAACTAGCAGTGGCTTAAATAATAAAGTCCTTCAACTGTCTCTCTTAACAAGAAGGCCGGAAGTAGGGGGCTAAGGGTCAAACTAATGGCTCACTGATACCATTCTCTGAAAGTCTCCTACAAAATGGCTGCTACAGCTCCATACATCACATCTTCACCCAACCACTCCCACACGTAGGAAGTAGGGAAGCATCCAGGATGGTGAGAAAGACTTTACCCATACACCCGCCTCCTTTCATCAAAGGGAAACTATTTCCCAAAAGAGCCCCCAGCAGAGTCACATTTACATCTTACTGGCCAACACTAGATCATAGAGCCACTGCTGGCCACGAGGAAGGTTGGGAAAACATCTGCCTTCTCCAGCCTCCTGGTCAGACGGACAAGATGGATGACAAGGAGGGAGAGGAAACGTCCGTTGAGCAGGAAGCCACGGTGCCTATCCTAACCCACCCCACCTCTGGGCAAGCTAAGTACATCTGTCCCACTATTGACGCCCTCAGATCTGTCAAACAACCCAGGTCCCACCTCACATGGCAACTGGAGCGCATACCATCACACAGCCCCCGGCCCCCCAGTGGACTGCTGCCGTGGGTCTGTTTCCTCCATGAGAGGCTTAGAGGATGCTCTCAGTCGCCTTTGATCATGACCTGGCAGAGAGTGATCAGCCTCACTTTGTCGATCAACGGCTGCCATCAGACGGAGGAAGTCAGTAACTCCTCCCCACGGCTATGACGCGGCCAGGCTGAACGCTGGTGGATGAGGGGGCGCCGGGGCTAGCGGCCTACGGAAAAGAGAGAAGTTCATCAGAGGGGGCCGCTGGCCGCTCTCCGCACGGGTTGCCCGTCAACTGGAACACTTGCGCACAGAGGACCCGAAGTTTCGCTGTGGTGGCAGCTACGCGCTGAAAGGGGCAGAAACCCAGGCGGCAGCGGCCCTGGAGGCGGGGCATCTGTCGGCTTGTTCGCCGCAGTCCCCACCACTCTCTACCATGTCTCCAACACTGAGGCCAAGGATGGCTGCCCTTTGGCAACACGCTCACCTGGGTCCTCTTCCCCTCGGCCGCTTCCCCGATCTGGGTTACCTGTCTGGCCTTGTAGGCGCTTGAGTTTGGGATCCTTGAAGTAAAACCCCAAAGATGGTCAGGTTTCCCGTTCTTTGGAGACAGTAACGAGTCTACTGTGACATTAACGGCTTCGTTCGTTCTGGGCCACTGATGTGGAGAGTGATTGAAGTCAAAGCCTCAGTGTCTGTTCCCAAAGAGATGAAAATCAGCCCTGCCGTCTGCTGGGCGTTGGTGACCCGGTCCTCGCAACAGAGCCGACATGCAAACGCACTACGTGGGGTGCTGTCTTCGCGCAGCGGCTCAGAAGCGGCTCTGGCGGTTACTCCAAAGTGCAGCTATTTGTAACTGCTACGCGGCGTGTCATTCCAGGAACCCTGAGAACTGACTTACAATTGCAACACTGGGAAGTCAAATGAAACCCACGACAATTCGTGGAGGTGACGCGTCGGGCGACTCAACCTCACGGGAGCCCCAGCAGGTGGGTGCTTGTATCCCTATTTCAGGTGGGATGGGGGAGCCAGCCCCTACGCGACTCCCAGGGAGCCCCGTTTTCTGCTCTTCATGCCCTCGTAACCCTCACACTGCGGCAGGGACGATCTGTGTGACCGATTCAATGCCACAGCAGTGACAGTGTGGGACTTCCAAGGCCAGATTACAAAAGGCACTGGCCTCTGGGTTGGTCGTCTGGACGCCCGGCTCTGGGGGAAGCCAGCCGCCGTGTGCTCAGGACTCCGGAGCAGCCCCGCGGCGGGTGCCTGTGGCAAGGGACCCTCTGGCCAGCTCCAACTGGGCAGTCGTGCGACTGAGCCACCGCGGAGGTTGCCTCTCCAGTCCCCGCCCGCATCTACTGCAGCCTCGCGAGAGACCCCCAACGCGGAACCGCCCCCCAAACTGCTCCCCGAATTCCCCACCCATAGAAATCCGTGACAGGCGATCAATGATTTTTGTTGGTCAAGCCACTAAGTTTGGGGTGATTTGGAAGGTAGCAACTGATAACGAATAAGGTGGTAAAACTCAGGGAGAGGGACAGAAGTTACATCATTTGCCTGATGTCACATCTGGCAGGTAGCAGAACCAGGACTTGGACCCAGGGTACCTGTTCTGGAGCCCATGCATCTAACCACACCACCATGCGGTCCCTCTGGCCGCTCCTGGGAGAAACTCAGTTTGCGTTTGCCTGTATCCATTTCCCCTTCCCCGAACGCCTACTTCGTGCTCCAGATTTTACCTACATGAACTCATTTCCCTGTCTCCCACAACTCCGACAAACACGTGTTTGCCCTCTGTTTTCTTCTTTTGTTTCCCATGTAATTCGCCCACAATGGCATCCATACGTTCGTCTTTCAGAAAAATCCAAGTCGTAGGGGCACCTGGGTGGCTCAGTTGGTTGAGCGTCTGACTCTTCATTTCCGCTCAGGTCATGATTCCAGGGTGTGGGATCGACGCCCACCTCAGGCTCCACGCCGACAGTGCAGAGCCTGCTTGGGATTCTCTCCCTTTCTTCCTCTCCCCCTCCCCTACGCATCCACGCTCTCTCTCTAAAAAAAAAAATCCAAATCACAGATAAGATCCCTAAATCTCCTGAGAACACTTCTATCCCTACATCCAGACCCCTGTCCCAAACTGCTATCATCAATATGGTGGGTCCCTTTCTAGACCTTTCTTCCCAGCCATTCACATTCATGATTGTATCCTCTCCGCCCCCCCCCCCCAAAAAAAAAACCACTCCACAGCAGAGCAACTACAGGGGTAAATCTCACAAAATACTGCTGAGCAGGACACCGGTCACAACAGAATACGCTGTGTGACTTCTTGAATGTAAATACAAGACACAGGCAAAATCATACCATAGTGTTCAGGGATGGGGCTCAGTGGCCAAAGTATTAAGCGAATCAAGGCAGTGACCACTATAAGTGCCAGGAAGTGGCTGCTTCTCAGGGTAAAAGTTGGGGGGGGGGGGGCACAGCAGAGGCATCAGGGGAGTTTCTGGATGGTGGCAAGTTTCTATCTTGGCCTCAGAAGCGATCACTTGAGGTTGGCTTTGTATCAGCCATTAAACAGGGCGTCTTCCTTTTGTGAACCTTTCTGTAAGCATAATTCACCATTTTAATTTTTTTATTATTTTTGAGAGAGAGAGAGAGAGAGAGAAAGAGAGCATGAGTGGGGGAGAGCAGCAGAGGGAGAGAGAGACAGAGAGAGAGAGAGAGAGAGAGGGAATCTTAAGCAGGCTCCACACTCAACGCAGAGCCCGACTTGGGGCTTGATCCCACAACCCTGGATCGAGACCTGAGCTGAAATCAGGAGCTGGACACTCAACTGACTGAGCCGCCCAGGCGCCCCTGAACATTTAGAGTTTTGACAAACGTCGCCAAATTGCTGTCCGTTGTGGTCGCGCCAGCATCGAGGGGCGACCCCGCCAGCATTACGTGAACGTCCCCACATTCCTACGTCCTTACCAACTCATGATATCATCGGAGCGTTCAATGTTGTGGCCACCTTGGGAAAGGAAAATGGTGCCTCCGTTTCATGGATGAAGAAAAAGAAGTTCAGGACCTTAAATGATTTGCCAGGGACCACACAGCAAGGAAGTCGCAGCGAGGGGGGACTTGAATTCAGATCTTTTGTCTCCAAACCCAAGCCCTCCCCGAGACATAGCGTTTCCCTCCTTAAAGAACAGGTGTTGGGTGCCTGGGTGGCTCAGTCGGTTGAGCGTCCAACCCTTGATCTCAGCTCAGGTCTTGATCTCAGGGTTGTGAGTTCAAGACCCAAGTCAGGCTCCTCGACTTAAACAAACAAACAAACAAACAAACAAAAACAAAAACACAACAGGTGCGCCTGGGTATGCCACAGGTGCTTCCTGCTGAGGGCCGAGGGCAACTTGATGTCCCCAGGGTCACAGCCAGAGGAGTTGCGTGTGGAGCCTGGCCCAGGGGCTGGAAGATACACCACTACCTGCATGGAAATCATCAGAGAGGAAATGAGCTCGAAATGGAATCGACAAGGTACTGCCACCGGCTCGGATAGTAAATGAGATAAACTTGCATCTGACACGATGCATTTAGAGCAAGGGCACACCAGGTTCTCGGCTGCTCCCAAGCAATGAGCCACTGGGAGTGAAAAATAAAACAATGTATGAAGCTACAAAACGCAATAATGAATGATAACAGGCCCCAGAACAGCAGGAGAGAATTATTGGAAAATCATCTAAGAGCCCATCAGAAGAGAGGCCTGGGAGGCTGGCGGCAGGAGATGGTGACGTGTAGCAAAGAGACGGCAGGGGCTGTAGTCAGAGATGCCGGAGTTGAAGCGGTTCCCACACTTGCCGGCTAGGTGCCCTGAAGCAAGCTCCTGAGGCTCTCAAAGACTCAGTTTCCTTGACCGTCAAATAGCAGTGAAAGCAGAACGTATTTGCCTCCTAGCACTGTTACGAGGATTAAATGAGATATTGACTAGACGGGGCCCAGGGCTGCCAAGCACAGTTGTTCAGGCTGTGCACAAACAAGGACACTTACCTGAGGCTAAGTGGGACTGCAGTGGAAGCCATCCTCCATGCTCAGAGTAGGAGGCTTTCCCAAAGTTAACAAAGCCTTTGGGTGCTGCAGCAGCCCTGAAAGCGCTGGGCACGTAGTAGGTGCTTGATAAACAGGAATGTTATGATCATAGCAGCCTGATTTCCCACCTGGGGGCCCCACGCCGTTCTGACCGCGGCGGTGACACAACTCCTCTCCAGAACCAGGAGAAGGCCCCGCACGGGGTCCTGACAGCGAACCTTGCAGGCCTGCGCAGAACGAGTTGCGGCCCCGCGGCAGCCCACGGGGGACAGGCAGGCGCTCTAGTAAGAACAAGATGAACCAGGTGGCTCTGTGTCCCGTCCCCATCCAGGAGCTGCCTTGTGCCGGTGGCATGGAGAGCCACATCAACAGGGAAGGAGATGACAGAGTTTGACACTCCCCATACAGAACGCTTGAGGAAGGGTGGGCATGAGACAGGCAGGAGCCCCACCTCCAGAGGGTCACCCCCACGTTCCTTCTGCCTCCAATGCTCTCCGCGTGCTCAACTCACCCATCCTCCCGGGCCCGGCTCAAGTGCCCCCTTCTCCAGGAAACCCTCCCTGGCTCCCCAGGCCTCCATACCCCCCATCCCAGGCTGAACCGTATCTTCACCACCCTTGTCACCCCCACCCCTTGCAACTGGACATAACTGGCTCTCAAGGCCTGAGAAATTCATGGATAAATGAGCGAGAAGAAAGCCGCGCCTTTACACAGGAACCTATGAAAGAGCCGGGACCCCCATCCCCAGCCTTGCTTTTATAATGAGGACCAGCAAGGTCTGAAGTCAGAGAACAGTGTGTTAGGACAGGAGAAGGCTGACAGTCGGCGTGACGCGCCTGTCACTCTGATGGCCCCGGGGACTGCAAAAGGAATAAAATGTGACCCACAGCCAAGGCAGAGAAATGCCATGGCAGGCGCTGCGTGGAGGATAATGAGCTCAGGGGGGAATGTTCCTGGCACAAAAAAAGACTCTCGAGGGCCCTCAGTCTCGCTGGATGGCCTGCACTGTAGGACCGCGTTTCGATCCCACGGGCATGTTGAAAGAAACGAATAAGACAAACACGGTGCTCGGGGTCCAAGGCCAGCCCGGTTCAGCACAAACCAAGCCCCCAGTTGTCTTGGCCCGGGTCAGCCAGAGCCCTGGTCCTGCCGGCCCGCCACTCTCCTCTTCCGCTGGGAGCACCCGGACGGCAGGGACGGGTCCGGCGGGATCTCGCGGTTCCGGCACCTGGCACGTTGCAGGAGCTCGGGAAATGTTTCCGGCTGATGAATGGTAGCCGAGGAGAAATCAGAAGGGAAGCCCCGATTGCCCCGGCCCATTTGCTCTGCGCCGGAGTTCGATTCTGCCTGGGATCTGACACACACCACCGTGTGCCTTTGGCAGAAGCCCAAGTGCAGGAAGCAGGAAGCAGGAAGCAGGATGGGACGGGGGGGGGGGGGGAGGTGGATCAGGTATGTACGAGGCAGCTTTTGCTGCAGCGACAGGCAGGCCTAAAATCTCAGCAGCTTCCAATACCAAACACTTAGTTCCCGTTCCGCGAGGACGGCAGATGGGCCCCGGCTCAAGCGGGCTCCGCTGGGCTCCGCTGGTCTGGCTGCCCTGGGTTCCATGTGCCTTCTCTCTCTGGGACCAGACGGAAGAGAGAGCCACTCTCGGGGGCCCTGGGTTCTCGGGGCAGAGGCAGCAGCTGAAGGGAGACAAGAGGCTCGAAGGGCCTGGATACGGCATCCCTCACATCCGCTCAGATTTCAATGGTCGAAGCAAGTCACGTGACCAAAACCAGCGTCAGGGGCGGTGGGGAAGTACACACAGCCTCAGAGACACGTGGCAACGGCGGAGGAAATGAACAACCCTGAACGAATAATACCATCTACCACAGGACGTTAGTTTTCACTCTCTGCCTTCCCCTCTCCTCCATTCCAGACACATGCCCCAGGTGGTTTGAGCTGGTTTAATCGTCCCCACCATGGTTTAGGCCAGCCAATCAGAGGGCTCCATTCACAACCCCCTGGGCCATGGTGATTGGTTCAGGAATCGCCATGTGATATAAACAGACCAATGAGAACCCTCCCTGAGAATCTTCGGCCACCGCTACCAGGGAAAAAGCTCTCTCACGCCTAGACTTGCCAAGCAGGTAGGGCGCAGCGCAAGGCTTCCAGGCAGCTCGCTGATTTCCGCAGAGAACAGCGCAGCCCAGCACGGAAGCAACGATGGAACTCTCTGCGCTGCCCACATGAGAAATGTGCCTGGGCCGAGGGAGTTACGCTTTATGTGAGGTTTAATTTAAATTCTGTTCGATTTTAATCCATGTGCATTTCAACCCACTAGCCTATACAGCCGGCGGCTAACATGCTGGACGGAACTAACAGAGGGACCGTCTACGTGCGACACGAAAGAGCCGTTTGTGACATTCTCGGGCCCCTGTATCTGTGCTCTGTTGTTCGTAAGTGCAGCTCAATTCATTTTCTTGGCGTAAGCTGGTAGGATTTCCATCATCAGGACCGGAAAGTGTCGCAACTAATGCCGTCAGCGGCAGTTCCACCTTTACTGCTTCTGTCCTAGTGCGCGCCAGGCACTCGGCTGACGGACGCGTGTCGTTTTGTTCATCTTTCCAGCTGAGCCCGTGAGGACCTGGGGAGTCAGACAGCCTTGGGCTCAAATCCCGCCTTCACCAACGACTGGTTGTAGGGATTCGGGCAAGGTGCTACCCTGCTTGCTGCCTCGGTTTCCTTATCTGTCCAACGGAGACGGTGGCAGTCCCTATCTCAAAGGGCGATGAAGGCCAAGTGAGTCATTACAGTACAGAGGTGCCAGGCACGCGGCAAACGCCCCCTAGTGTTGACTTTGGTTTTGTTTTTTTTTTTTGTTTTTTTTTTGTTTTTTTCTTATTTCCATCCTGATCCAGCAGGTGAGCAAACTGGGGCTCGCCGAGGGTAAGTCACTGGCAAAGTGGCAAAGGTAACAGGTGACAAAGCCGGGATTGGAACACGGGCCTCCATGATTCCGGAGTGTAAACCCTTTACCACCACATTATTCTGTTTGTGGCTTTTCAACTCTGTCTGTGGTGCTGATAAGAGTAACGTTAATAAGAGTTAGCCCTCAGTGCATGCCCGAGAATTTAAATCCTGGGTAGTTTTGCTTCAAAGCCCAAGCTTTTAGCTCTCAGAGAAAGAAAATTATTCCCTTTTTTAATGCTTCTCCTGTCCTATTAATACCAAGAAGAAAGTCTCAGCTCGGTGCTGATATGTCTTTAATGCCTCTCTAGAATATGCACAAAGAGAGAGCCAGCCTCGGGCTCATACTATCTAGAAGGGACCTAACAGGCCCTACGCTTAACCTCCATTTTACCCACCCAGGCAGACGCAGTAATTCCCTCTCTCTAGAGGTGCTGTGGCTCCCTGTGGCCAGGAAGGCAGTGGTTAGGGAGGGGAGGCATCAGCTTCGGGAGCTCTTGGAGCCTGCCGAGGTGACCGGCGGTCAGGCAGGCTCTCATTCCCGGCCCAGGTAAATTACAGAGGGTGATGGATGGCAGGGCACTGGGGGGGCAGCCGCCTTCTGTGACACCAGCAGATGTCACATAGCCTGCAGCAGCTGATGGACAGATTCTCAGCCCGAGGTGAGCAAAGCCGCAGGAGGCCTTGCCACACAGCCTGCGATCAGGAGCCAAAGACCAGATCCGAGTACTTTCTCCCCCACGCCCACGGCAGCGAGGGTCTTTGGCAGTTCCCTGCCCTCTCTGGGCCTCAGTTTCCTCAGCTGAGAAATAGAGATAACAATGCCTACCCCTCAAAGGATGGCCCTAAGTCACAAATGAAGCCACGCATGAGAAAACACTGCATAAGGAAGTGGAAAAATGTGAACTGTTGCCATTTTCATTACCGGAGTATAAGTATATTATATGCAAACGGGCATCATTAGCATAAAGCAAATGGCTGACACTGAGGTGGGAGGGGGTCACCTGTCTCTTTTTAAATTATCGTTGCTTTTGTACCTCTCTCTTTCGCGGTGTTTTTCTCTTCCAGGGCAGGGATCTTCTTATCCCTCTGGGCAGTCTCCTGCCAAAGGCAGTGTGCCTGGCACAGCAGAGGCATCAACAAATATTTGTTACACGGGTGGATTATGGAGGACACATAAGTGGATAACTGGCTGTGTGGATGGATGAGTGGATGGATGGAAGGATAAAGGATTGATGGGTGAGGGATGGATAAATGGAGGAGGATGGACGGGCGATAAAATCCAAATGCACTTTGGGATGCAATTCTTGACTGGACCAGAACTTTAGTCTGGTACCGGATCCCAACTATCCAAAACTCTCAAGCCACCAGGATAGCGTGTACGTGTCTAATTGGTTGTGCCATCCTCAGAGAGAATTCTACAGAAAATGTGGGTTGCGGGGGGGCAAAGTTCAAACACAAGTACAGTTTTAAGACAGCTTGTGGCGTGAGCCCTCTGTGCGTCCTCCCCGATCTCTTATACTGGCCACGTGCCCAGAACCACCTGAGGAAGGCTTGTCTTCGGAGGCTGCCGGTGAGGCTAGTCACGGTGAAAGATCCTGAGAAGGCATCCATCGTGCCATTCAACACAGCACAGCCCCAAGGGGCACTGATTTATCTCAGATAGATTTTCAAGAATGGTTGGGCATGAGAACGCCCGGGCTCACTGCCGTAGGAATTTTCAGTTTCCATCCCCCCGGCACGCCTCCTTATGATGGGTTGTCTCAAAGTTTGCCTGGGTCTCTAGGGAACTCCTGGTTTTAATTTTTTTTTTTAATGTTTTATTGGAAAGGGAGAGAGAGACAGAATGTGAGCAGGGGAGAGGCAGAGAGAGAGACACACACACACAGAATCCGAAGCAGGCTCCAGGCTCCGAGCCGTCAGCACAGAGCCCGACGCGGGGCTCGAACTCGTGAACCGCGAGATCATGACCTGAGCCGACGTCGGATGCTCAACTGACTGAGCCACCCAGGTGCCCCTCTAGGGGCCTCCTTGAGCCAGAGGTGGGGACAGAGTGGTCATTTCTCCATCCCATAGGAGGGAGTAACCTCGCATGGTGTAACCTGCAGCCCCTCTTTCCACCTCGCTAGCGGGAGCCACAGAGCTGTGACTAACCGCGTCTACAGGGGCCAAGGACACTTTATCAAGGAAGCAGCATCAACTGTGCATTAGGGCTTGAAGGACACAGAGGAGACCACCAGAAGTCTCAGGGTGGCTTGCCAAGCACACAGTCCAAATCCCGGGGACTTGGCCCCGTGCACACAGTGCCTTCCCCGGTGACACAGTGTGGGAGGAACAATGACTTCACACTTCTCTGTGAGCTGTGGAGACAGAACAGGGTGTGGCGAAGCATGCCGGGTCACAGACAGAGGGAGCTTCATACAACCTTGAAGGAAGGAGGAGGAAGGAATTTTCCAGGAGGACCAGGTGGGGGCCGCTTCGGAAGGGAAGTGCGCATACAAGGCACAGAGACGTGAAGGAGCTCTTTGACGAACGAGGTGGCCAGGTGCTCGCCTGTTCTGCCTGCCTGGTGTCGGTGCCCCCCAACTGTGGGAGCAGCATCCTGGCTTCCCTCCGGGAACAGCCCCTCTGGGTCCGTGAGATTCTGGTGGAGCTGACCCCACCCCCAGTTCCAGAAGGGAGCGGAAGACACTTAGAGCCACACCCCTCACAATGGCAGGCTTAGGGAGGGCGTGCGACCCACGCCTGGCTAACGAGCCCCTCCCTGGGAGGCTTACCGATGCCCAACCAGGGGGTATAGACGTGAAGCTGTTAAGGGCTACTACAGGAAGAGGGCTTCCACAGCGTGAAGCCAGCCAAGGAAGCAGAAGTCTGGGGGGGGGGGGGGAAACACAGAAACAGAAGGAGAGACAGAGGGAGGCGGAGAGGAAGAGAGACGCCGAATCCTGTCGACATCCTGCAAGCACCTGGATCTAGCGGAGCCTGAAGCCACCTACCTTCTCGCGTGTGGACGGTGCTCCGTAAATAGCTGCCCAACGAATTAGTTAATGCTACCTTATGTAAATGTTAACAGAAATACGAGATTCACTTTCTGGATGTACAGAGCACCGAGTCTGACGGAAGGTGAACGCCGTGTCGATTTCCAAAACGCAGCCACTCTGAGGAGGTGCATGTCCCGATTCCAATGCCTCGATGTCGAGGAGGGGAGCGGGGGGTGGGGGCAGGAAATGCGTCCTGGGGCTTCGGGGGCGCGGATGGGAATGAGAACCCCATCAGAAAGGAAAATAATCTGGAAGTAGAGAAAATCAGGACTTACGTTGAAAAAGCAACTAGAATTCATTCTAGTAAGATCAGTGGGGAGCCGCATCCCCTGAGTATTCGGGAGACACACGGGAGGAGCGTCAGCTCCCGCTCTTTACTGGAAGGTTCCTCTCCAGCGAGCACCCCTGGCTTTCAAGGTAGACATGGCTGGAGATGCACAAATGCGGGAAAACCAGAAAGGCTTTTTTTCCTCTTAGGTTCGGTCCCTGGCTGACTTTGGTTCTCACCCCAGATGAGGTAAAGCCACTGAAACAAGTAAGCAAGCCCCCAGAATGCAACCACAAGCAGCCACACAATGTCTTCAAGTTCACTACAGGCCATGGAGATTTAGAAAATTACAAAATAAACTACAAAAATGAGTGATGATGCCCAGAGATTCAGCCCTCCCCGGGAATGGCTTCTCAGTCGGTGTCTCTGGCCTAGATCACACTCTGATCCCTGGGGCCTGTTTTCCCTCTCCC
The DNA here is from genome assembly GCF_022837055.1 of Prionailurus viverrinus. Lineage (NCBI taxonomy): Eukaryota > Metazoa > Chordata > Mammalia > Carnivora > Felidae > Prionailurus > Prionailurus viverrinus. The sequence goes on along the minus strand of NC_062576.1, from coordinate 19,746,133 downwards.
CTCCCCGACATCTCCCGCCCCCCCCCCCCCCCGCCACCCCGGCCCCGAACTTGACATTGCCTGTGGGCTGTCACACAGACATCACAAACTTAACCCGGCCAGGACTGAACTCCAGATCCCTCTCTCCCCACTAAATAATCACAAAAATAAACAAAACACAACAACAACAACAACAAAACCCCCACCTGTTTCCACTTCAGCCTCCCCCATGACAGTAAGAAACACATTCATTGGTTCAGGACGGAAACCTCGTGGTCCGCAGTGCCCCTCTTCCCTGACTCCACATCCAACTGGCCAGCAGATTCTGTTGGCTCTATCTTCAAACTGCATCCTGAATCCGTCCAGTTCTCTCGTCTCCCCCCAAAAGCCAAGCCCCAAGGTCTCTCGCCTGGATCACCACCTGTCACCCCTCCTATTTCCGCCTGTATTCAGTATTCTCCGTGCATGAGTCAGAATGCTCTTTTGTTAAATGCTATCCTATCCTGCATAAACCCTATCCTGCATAAACACCCTCAAAGGCATCCCAGTGTATTTAGAACGAAGTCGAAATGTTCCGCCAGGGTCAACAAGGCTCTGCATGACCATGTTCCTCCCAAGAAATTTGACCTCTCTTATTCTGCAATAGCCCCATCATCTTCCCTAGATGTCTTCAAACTTGCCAAAAACTCCGACCCCAGGGCCTTTGCACTTGCTGCCTCTTCTGGTTTCGCCTCTTCCATTCGTAGCATCCTCTAGGTTTCCGCTTGAATGTCACCTCCTCAGAGAGGTCCTCTTTGCCTCCATAACCCCCCCCCCCCATCTAAAGGAGATCCGCTCCCCCACACACCCACAGGCAGAACAGTGGGCAGGCTGTGACACCATTTATAAAAAAGGGTTAGAGATGAATACTGGAAAAATGTTACCAGTGGTTGCCCCTGGGAGAGGAAGTGGGTGGCTGGGAACAGGGAGACTTTATACTGCGCATCGCTTTATGCTTTTGAATTTCAAATCCTGTGCATATACTATTATTCAAAAAATCTAAATGATATCAAATCAAATACCCAGCAACACAGGAATGACTCAGAAAAGAGTGCTTTGTGAACAGGATGGAGTCGTAGGACGCCCTTAATCATGATCATTATTAGGACTGCAGGAATGTGGAGAAATGTTGACGACAATAATTAATGGAAAAGCAGCCGATAACGGAGTATATTAAGGAGGGGAAACAGCCTAGTGGGAAGAGGAAAACTGTCGAAGACAGCAGGTCCGGGGCTCTCCACGCCTGCTCTCCAGGGAGACCACGACTGAAAAACATCGGTAACATCTCCGCTCTGAACGACCAGTTTCCCCAACCTTGACGTGGGAGTGCCTAGAACCCAGGTGAATTCTCTCTCCAACTCTGTACGTGCGAATTACAGCTATCGTTTTTAAAGAATATGTATATTAAACGGTGTTTTATGGTGCCTTTTAAATGAAATAAAATAGGTGAGGCTCCTTCTCATGGGACCCTCCCCCCCCCCAACTGCTAGCTTTTCGGGGGCACATCCCAGTGACAGTAATGACTTATCATCTTGTCACCCCCTCACCCTTCGCGGGCTGGTCTCAGAGCACACGTGCGTTCCCTCACAAGGGGCTTTAATGGGGCCACGATTCATTCATAAAATATTAGGAAGCACTTTGCCACACCATGGTAATAGCCCCAATTTCCACCCAGGGCCTTTGTACTTTAATGGCAGCTCAAATAATAAATTGCTTTAATGTCTTATTCAAGCTTTTCCCGAGACAGAAAATGTCAGCTCTAGAATTAGAGATTTCCTCATCCAACCCTCATCTTACAGATGGGAAATCTGAGCTCCCTCCACCCGAGGGAAAGTGACCTGTCTGAAGTCTCACAGCGGAAAGCTGGGACGAGGGCCGTTCTGGTTCTCCGGGCCGCCTCACCGCTGCCAGGCCACACTCCCTCGGGGAAAACGCACCAGGGTTCTGGAGGCCTCCCAGCGCTTTGGCCCCAGCACGGGTTCAGCCGGCACCCAGGGTGGGGACAAGTTAGTGGCACGAGCCGTGGCCCATGGCAGATGGTGGGCAGTTGCCTGACTCCTCACGTCACAGGGGCATCTCCCGTAGTCTGCAGGTGAGCCGCCAAGAACAGGTGTGAGCGTCGCCCACACCCCCTACCCTGTCTCATGGTCCCCCTTCTCCACCAGAACTTCCAGAATCCCCTCCCAAGTACACTGCCACGCACAAAGCCTCGAGCCCTCATCTCAGAGTTGGCTCCTGGGGACCCCACTAAGGCAGTCGCCCAGCAGCCCAGTCCTTCTGTTAGACCTCCCAGCACTGTCTTCTTCCGATGGTGACACTGGGTCTCATAAGACAAGTCAGACCCTTTTCCCCCCACAGACGCCCTTGAAACATTTCAGAACAACTCCCAGATGCCCCAGACCACTCCGCCTTCCCTTCTTCCCTTGGCTTAAAATGCTTCTCCCCAACAGCGGAAACCCCTACATTGTTAACGGCATCTCCCAGCGTGTAGGAGAGCCATGCGCCTGGCTTATACGTTCTAGAAGAGTATACACTCCATGAGGGCCGAATTCCTCTGTTCCTTAACTCCTAGAATTGCAAGCCAGTAACGGGTGAATGAGACACAGCCTCCTTTTCCCCGTGAGCGTCACCCGCCTGCTTCCTCTTCGGAAAACCCACAGCAGTTCATTAACGTCCCTCTTCACCGGGGCCACCCACAGCTGAAACCAAATGCCTCGGATGTGCCTCTACGGTGGCAAGGAAGAGAGGCGCCACACCTCCCTCGTGCTGTATACAATGTTTCTATTGATGGGACCCAAGGCCACATTCCGGTTTGGGAACCTCTTTTTCGCTGTTGGCACAAAATAAAAGAAACAACAGTAGCAGCCGCATCAATAACAATAATAATATAAAAACTCATGTACATCCTTATTACGTGCCGAGGCCCCGTTCTCACATCAAAGTCAGTTAACCAAAGCCTTATTCAGTCTTACCAGCTACACCCTGTTTGTCCGCTCTTTGGACCCGAGTGCCACACGTTACATTTCTCCATCTAACGTTTCCCCTGGTGGGATGCAGCCACCTCCAACCTCTCTCCATCGCTCTGGACCCTGAAACCTCTCCCAACTGCCTGACAGTCACACGTTTGATCTGAGTCCCTCCCGCCGCCCCCCCCCCCACCTTCCGTCTTGCAGGTCATGGATTAAATGTCTCCACATCAGCACCAAGGACAGGTCCTCACCACCACCTCTAACCCTGCCGTCTGACCTGGACCCCCAGCCACCCGCACTTACAACCTGTCCACTTGCCCCCATCCTGCCCTCAGCTTTGGGACCGGCTCTTCAGCAACTGGATATCAAGTGTCAGGCTTGATAAACTTGACTGACGTAACAAAGGTTCAGTTGCCAGACCTGGTCCTACAAAGCTGTACTGATACCAATGCATTTAATCTTCTAACAACAACTGAGGTGAGTACCATTTTTATCCCAGCTTACAGACGAGGAGCCGCGGCACAGAGAAGGTCAGTAACTTGTGGTTACACAACCAGCAAGACCAGAACCGAGAGAAGCATCCGGGCAAGCTTCCCAATCTGGCACTCAGCGCGGCCCCACACTGCAGGGCTGCTAGAGTCATGGTCTCACTTCTCGAGGGCTCTTATTAAACACATAAATAAAATACAGCGAGGCCACACATGGACCCAGGGTGAGAGGACACTGCGAGCCGCAGGTTTGGCTTTGTTGGCTTTTAATCAAGGATTTTGATTACGGTCATTCTGGGCTCCTGAGGTCCGTATTAGCAATACAGCAAGTGCGGCCACATTCTAGAGTCTTTTAGAGCCCACAGAGCGCTTCTGCCCTTGAGATGGGAGTCTGACCCTCACCCCTCCCCCATAACCCTGGGGGAGGGGAGGCAAGTACTTTATCTTCATTTTACAGATTAGGAGACGGAGGCTCCTAGAAGCTGAGCGATTTATCCATGATCACACGCTCCAGAAGGGGCAGAGGCAGGGTTTGAAGCCACAATGCTGGCATTCAGATTCCAAGACGCTGTCCCCGTCTAGATCCTCCTCTGACTCCTCGCTTCTGCCCAAGCCAGAAGGAGTCGCGGTAGAGGGAAGGGGGCCAGGCATGGATGGTGTATACACAGTGCAGGAGTGTGGCATCAGCTCCACGGAAAGAAGGAGGAGGGGCGGGGGGGAGTCTGTGTCCATGGTTACGCAGAACCTGGACAAAACATCACGCACAGATTACCGTAGCCTTGAGCACCACTCCGTCCTCCCAGCAATATAGCCTGACAGCCTGTTCCCAGGCCTTCCAACCTGCCTGCCCACCTCTGAGAGCCTTTCCTTTTCGTTCTTCCCGTTATTAAACCTGGCACTTTAGAAGAGCTAAATGTTTTCTAATTATTTACAGGTTCACCTTCACAGCACCCCATGAGATAATGATTCAGCTGTGCATTTCTGTAATATTCTGCCCGCCTCCAAAAACTCAAATTGAGTTACCAAGATTATCTCATTGATCCTCCCACTTAAGGCTCTGTCAGATCCATAGAAAGCGGTTAGCTTCGCTTTCAGCTGACATGCAGGGACACTGAGGCACAGATGGAAAAGGACGGCTGTCGAGGGTTCAGTGTAAGTCGGTGTGTGGGCCACAGAGAGCATTCTGGTTTCTTTTTTTTTTTTTTTAACCCTAGAACAGGGAGATTAAGTGGATTTCCTCTTATTACCAATCTCAGTCACTGAGGATGACTATTGGTCAATTGCGTTAAGAAGGATCCTGATGTGGTGTCTCAGATTCGTAGGAAAAAGTAATATGATCCGTTAAGGATGTCGGCCCCAGGATGTGAGGAAGGGAAGGGGTGGTGCTGTGTGTGTTCCATTTCTTCCTATGACAACCGTAAGCATCCCTGTGAAGATTTCATGTTGGTTCTCAGCCAGGAGCGATTTTGTCCCCCAGAGGGCATTTGACAATGCTTGGAAACATTTTCATGGTTATTTTGACCCACTCAGGTGGGTGCTAATGGCAGGGAGGCTTCTAAATGCCTTACATTTAAGGCACAGGACAGCCCCCCCCCCCCAGCAAAGAAAGATCCAATCTAAAATGTCAACAGTGCCAACTTTGAGAAACTCTCAGCAGAACACACACACACACACACACACACACACACACACTAGCTTGGACTTCTGTCCTTGGTCCTCAGCAGGTCAGATGTCAACATAAGTATCTATCCCTTAATATGCCCCAAAACGAAATTCCTGATTTTCTCCTTTGAACCTGCTCCTCCCCGGTTTCTCAGCAAATGGCACCACCCACCAGTCTCTCGGGTCAGAACCTCAGGGGTCACCCCTGACTCCTCTCCCTCCTTTGCTGGCCTCCTCATCAAGTTCTGTCGCTTATTCCTGCAAAACAAGTCCCAAGCGCATCACCCTCCCCTACGCCCACCCCTTCCAGCTCAACCTACCATCTTGTGTCGATCACTCCACAATCACCTACTCACCTCTTCCTCGACCCCCGCGCCCACTTAGGGACTGTGCACTTGCTCCCTCTGCCTGACAGCTTTCCAGATCTTCACTGGGAGACTCCTTTCTGACACATGAGTCTCAGGGAAAACATCAGCTGCCCAGAGAGGCCTCCCTCCCCTGACCTTTCTTTCATTGAGTTTCTCACTCTCTGAAACCATCTTATTTATTTTTTGCCTTACTACCCTCCCCCCTAAAAAAGTATTAAAAGTTGATAAGCGTAGAGACCTTGTCTTTTTCATCACTAAATCCTCATTACCAAGAAATAGCCCCCAAAACAAAACAAAAAGCACTTGGCATATAGTACGCACTCAAAAAACTTTCTGATGAGTGAATGAGTGAAATTTCAAGGATACTTTTCCAGCAAAGAAAAAGGAGAATCCCTTCAGTCGGGTGGGACCCAGGAGATGATGATGTCTCCCAGCACCCAGAACCGAGAACCTTCGCTCCGCTGAGCTCTGGCCCTCTGGGCACTCAGGGCCCCTGCCCAGACTGGCCCGCCCAGCATCTCCTGGAACCCGTGAAGAACGAACAAAACTCTCTTTTCCCACCAGTGTCCTCACCCCAGACCCTCTCTCTACATTCCAAGTGCTTCATCCAGACATAGCAAACGTGCTTGTGGACCCCAGGGCCGAGCACGTGGAAGAGACCTCACCTGTATGTTGCAGCCTCTCAAGCTTACAACGTCCCTTCAGACATTTGGGCTGTTGTGGTTGTTTTACTGATGGGCAAAATGAGGCACTACTAGGGTGAGTCATTTAGTCAAGATCACACAGAGCTGGTGCTGGAATTCCTCCCAGGACAAGGACCCAAAGGCAGCCATCTTTTATTTCTAGAACCTATCAAGATAAAGGACCTGATAAAACATTAACATAAATCCAGAGCTTAGTACATTGTCAGGTGATGAATGAGGGAATGAGTGAATAAATGGGTCATGGTACCAACTTATATGTTCTTGATTCTAAATCCAGTGGAGATGTCTACCACACTTTCCCCTCCTCTCTATCAAGACCTATACCCATCAAAAAATGGGGGGTTTCTAGGTTAAGACTGGTGGCAGACCGGGGATGTGTGATTTGTCCCCTCTTATCCGTCTTCCAGTCAAAACCTCAAAAAGACACACAAAGCAGGGAAATGTTACAAGAGGAGCTAGAAATGGGGCCTATTGGCAATGATCTCTGCTGGACCAAGAAGGAATGTCCATGAATCAATGTATCTTTGCAGCCAAGAAAGGAGACTGAAGGATTCCACTGTCCTAAATCTGTGACGTGGCTGGGTCTGGTAGAGGCAGGGCCTACCCTCTGTAGCACATGAGCCACTTTCCATGGAGACCAGGACCTTTCACCTCCAGCTTCCATCCATCCAGCGTCTGTAATTCCCAGTGAGGGCCCATGGCTGAGAGCCTGAGTAGAAAGGGCAACAGTGCACTACACCTTGAGTTTCAAAGAAAACTGGGCAAAGATGGAGAGAAACGAAGGAAGGGGGCACCTTGGGAAGTGAAGTTTTATATCAACCGTTTCTGTTAAGAAAAGTAATTCCTCTTCTCCATATTCAAAACATCAGGAGGTGAGCAAAGGAGTCTGACTTCTAGCTAGCAGAGTCACAAAATATTTTAAAAATCCCCCCAAAAAACCCAGGGGCGCCTGAATGGTTCAATCAGTTAAGCATCTAGAGCTCTTGATTTCCACTTGGGTTACAATCTTGCAGTCTGTGAGTTCGAGCCCCACATTGGTCTCTGCACTGACAGCATGGAGCTTGCTTGGGATTCTCTCTCTCCGTCTCTCTCTGACCCTCCCCTGCTCATGTGCACTCTCTCTCCTTCAAAAATAAATAAACTTAAAAAATAATAAATAAAAATAAAAATCCCCCAAAAACAGATATTGGCTTAGTGATCTAAATGCCAGCCATCAGGATCAATTAAGACCTTAAGATAGGTGAGGAGGAACCTAACAGCAGCCAGGTGTAAGCGAAAAAGATCAAAGAAAACCCACCCTACTTATGAGAAAATACTAGGCCTGGAGAGACAGTTCCATACCCCAAAATGAGGAAACACGTGGAAAATAATCACACATAGGGCACTGGAGGACAATTCTACAACCTGAAAAGAGGAATGATACACTCAAAATAGAACAGAGAAGCACCTCTTTGAAATGCACTCATTAAAGGAAGCACGGGTAATTCATGAAAACACTCATTTGTGTCCCTAAGAAATCTCTATAGCCAAGGCTCAGGAAACTGGAGGGTAAGACAACAGATTTCACTGAGGAGAGCTGCCAGGAGGGCAGTCCGTGTGAAATGGGAGCCATATGAGGACAGGAAGGACTATAAGGTACCATAGATACAAAGGCAGGGGTGAAATACCCATCAGAATCAGTGAAGGGCAGACCCAACCCTGCAGAAAACTGAACTGGCAGGGGCAGAGTGTTAGTAACACCAAGCTTAAGACACTTAAACCTCTGCCAAAGAGAAGACGTTTCAACACGACTCAGGGACATAACAAGATTCAACTTGAGAGGCAGAAATTTTTCTTTCTTTTGTGTCTCTGCTCCTCTGAGCTGGAACTGAAATTAGGTCATCAAGCCTTCTCTTGCCTTGGTGGAGGCACATTTCGCACCCTTCAAGCAGAATCAGGCTGGGGCACAGGGGACGGAAAGCAAGGCACCCTCAGAGCTGGTCTAGCACAGTCTCACCTTGATCACTAGAGTAGAAAAGTATGAAGGATTTGGGGTGTGGAGGCCTCTCTCATGAACATTCAGAGATACCAGAACCTGGACAACAAACTTTCTAAACTATTTTGGAATGCAAAAGAATGATACAGAACAGGACTTCCAGACTCTGGCCCAGCATGTAAGAAGCCTGGAAGTCACCGATCTGTCCTAACGAGAAGTCAAAATCTGAGAAACCAACAACTCTTCTTGTTCCCTAAGAGAAATGAGGTCACAGGGCAAACTACTGCCTCCAAAACTGGAGAGACAGCCAGATAGAATTACAGCCTACCGGAACAGAGACCGCTATGGGAACCCCCCAGGGTAGTGACTCCGGGACTGTAACTGATGAGTTGCTGGAGGTTCAGTGTGGACAAGTCTGAGAGAGGACAACTCCAGGGGAATCCGGTCATCAGGGCCCCCATACTTTTGTGGGTTTTACCTCCAGAAGCTCTACCGGGTCCTCACAATGAATATCAGATAAAAATCCTCTCGTGCTTCCAGCAGGGGGAGTGGGAAAGGAACTATTTTGAAATAAACCAGAGCATGCTGTTCTTCCTAACAAGGCTTGCCCTCCAGAAAAACCAGTTAACCAAATCCCAATCCCTAATGCTGGGGTATTATCGGAGCCTAACTGACCAGGAGGAAGACAAATACCCAACCCCAGCCTGCTCTAGCTATCCTGTTCCACCTAACAGACAAGGGGACTGAGAAGTGTATGTGCAGTCACAACCCAGAGCACAGGCTGACTAAAAGACTGACACCTAATCACAGGACAATAGAACACTTGTCTTCCTCCCGCCCCCAGCTCACCACCACTAAAAGCCTGTTTACAGCAGTTCCCTTGACCCAATACATCATGTCCAACTATTAAGAAAACAATTACAAGGCATACTTCAAGGCAAAAAAAAAAAAAACAAAAAACAAAAAAAAAAAAAACCCACCATAATTTGAAGAGACATAGCAAGCATCAGAACCAGACTCAGAAATGGCAAGGCTGTTGTGACTATAAGACCAAGAACTGAAAACAACTATGATTAACATGTTAAGGGCTTTAATGGATAAAGTAGAAAGCATGTAAAAATAGATGGCAATATAAGTGGAAAAACTAACAAAGAAGCAAAAAAAGACACCAGAGATCAAAAACACTGTGACAGAAATAAGGAATGCCCTTTTTTAAAGTTATTTATAGCAGGCTCCACAGTGTCAGCACCGAGCTCAACATGGGGTTCAAACCCATGAACTGTGAGATCATGACCTAAACTGAAGTTGGATGCTTAACGTACTGAACCACCCATATGCCCCAGAAATGCCTGTTTTTTTTTTATTTTGAGAGAGAGAGAGGGAGAGAGAGAGAGAGAAAGAGAGAGAGAGAAGGACAGAGAGACAGAGAGCACAAGGCTGGGAGACAGAGGGACAGAGAGAGAGAATCCCAAGCAGGCTCCATGCTCAGCACAGAGCTTGACATGGGGCTCAATCTCATGACCCTGGGATCATGACCTGAGCTGAAATCTAGAGTGAGACTTTTAACTGACTGAGCCACCCAGGCACCCAGGAAGGCCTTTGATAAGCTAATGAACAGACTGGACATGGCTAAGGAGAGAATCTCTAAGCTTGAGGATATTTCAACAGAAACCTCCAAAACTGAAAAGCAAAAAAAAGAAAAAAAAAAGGAAAAAGAAGAAAGGAAAAAAGATAGTACAGAACATCCAAGGATAATGGGACAACTATAAAAGGTATAACATATGTGTGATGGAAAGAGGGGAAAAAGGGAGAGAGGAAACAATAATGTCTGAAACAATAATGACTGAGAATTTCCCAAATTAATGTCAGACACCAAACCACGGGTCCAGGCATCTCAGGGAACACCAAGCAGGGTAAATTCCAAAAGAATGAGACAAAGAGAACATTAAAATTACGAGAGAGAGAAAATAATAGACATAGAGGTCAGAGAACAGAAACCAATCTCATAAAAAAGTGGCCTTCTTGAAACAAAGCTTAGAACAAATGGAATAGTAGAAATAATTGAAAAAAATAATACAAATCAAGCCTCCTTAAGCTGATCACAACACCTACCCAGCAAATTAAAAAAAAATCAACATTTATAAATTCTGTGATGAAATTCTCTATATTGTGGATAAATGAAGAAAAAATCATACAAGAATTCAGGGAGGAAAGTGTTGCCTACAAAGGAAAAATTAGGCTGACTTTAGGCATCTCTTCCTCAACACTAGATGCCAGAAAACATAGAGTGATGCCCACAGGATGCTGAGGGAAAAGATTTAAACCTGTGGATTCTATACCCAGCCATAGTATCATCCATATCCAAAGGCCAAGGAAAGCTATTCTTTTTTTTTTTTAAACGTTTTTATTTATTTTTGGGACAGAGAGAGACAGAGCATGAACGGGGAGGGGCAGAGAGAGAGGGAGACACAGAACCGGAAACAGGCTCCAGGCTCTGAGCCATCAGCCCAGAGCCCGACGCGGGGCTCGAACTCCCGGACCGCGAGATCGTGACCTGGCTGAAGTCGGACACTTAACCGACTGCGCCACCCAGGCGCCCCTGGAAAGCTATTCTTAATGTTTGTTTTTTCTTGTTTTCTTTAAGAGCTAAGAAGTAGATCATGTGCATTAAGGACCACCCCTCCACACCTACAAAGCTCTGCCCTTGTCTCTGCTGCCTCTCCCACTTTTCCCACATCACTTTCCTGGCTCACTATACTCCAGCCACATCTGTCTTCCTTCTACCCGCTCACCAAGCTCTGTCACTACACAGAGGCTCTGCACGTGCCATGTCCTCCATCTGCCCATGGTTAACTTCTTCTCATTCTTGAAGTCTCAACTAGACGTCCCTCCTCTGAGGGGTTGGGTTTGCTTACTTGTGTATTATTCACACACACTCATATATGAGGGCACATGGACATGCACACACATACACAACTAGAAGTTCCATGAGGGCGGGAACCTACCTAGATTATATCCCAGCATCTACCATAGGACCCAGCACACCATTGGTGGCTGTCATACCTCGCATTCAAATCCACCCAACATATGAACAAAAACAGAGGGAAAAGTAAACTAAAGGGACTTGTAATTAGCACTGAAACCAGGTCAGCAAAGGACCACACTGCAATTGTTGTTACAAATACAAGTGAAAAGCAGATTTCGAAAAAAGGCACTATATGTTATATCACTCTGCATCATTATCAGAGAAATAGGAGTCCAAGTATTAAGAATGGAATTAACAGTAGCATGCATATATTTTTAAATCATTAGTAAAGAAAAAAGAAACAAAACCTAACCCATATAGGAAAAGATGAAGAAAAAGGTCTAAAAAATTGGAAGCATTCAACAAAAAAAGAGAAATGAGATCAAATGTGTTTATAAATGTTATTCAGTTAAGATGCTCCAGTTGTCCAGAAGACAGAATCTAACCATATTGCTCTTGTCAGATACGCACCTAACAGAAAGACATGGGAGGTTAAAATGAAAAGGCTGGAAAGAGACACATCAAGAGGACACAAACAAAACAAAGCTGAGATAGCAATATTAAAATATGAAAACCTAGAATCCAAAGCAAAAAGCATTCACTAGGGGAAAATAGTCATTTTATCTTGACAAAAGATAAAATCCACAATCTCACAATGAAAATATAACTGTCACGAATTGTTTTGTGATGAATAACAGAGAATCAAACTTTATAAAAACAAAAACTATCCAAAACACAAGTCAAAATGGAAAGAATTCTATGGAAGGGAAAGACTTCGACCTACTTTATCCAACTTTTGACAGAGCAAGAGAGCCAAGAGAAATAAACAAGACAGTCCTTGAATAACACTATCTATAAAGCTGCTTTATCCTACACACAGGAAACGTCCCTGTTTTTTTTTCAGGGATATTTACCAAAACATTTACCAAAGAAGAATTTTTTAAATATGAAGCAGAAATTTCACAGGCCACTTCCTCTATCATTCAGTAAAACTAGAAATTGATGCCAAAAATTTAAGCAAGTAAGTCAAAGCACTGGGAACCTTTTAATGCTGTACTAAACTATTCTTGGATTATACTTGGATTATTCTGAAGTTTCAGAACTGTTAGAGACAAAATTGTAACTTCAGAATTTTTAGAAAATCATTTCAAAGAAAGCACTGCATTTCAAAATTCAGAAGATAGGGCCAAAGTGAGGCTCAGAGGCAAACTCATAGCGTTAAAGGCATCCATTTTTTGTTTTAACTATGGAGACAAAGTTTTCAACTCAAATACTTGAAAATGCTAACAAACCTCAAAAACCTAAGCCAAAGGAAAACAGACCATATTTGAAAACTTAAACAGTATTGATAAATATAGGAGAATGGATTCTTAACCATGGGCAGGGAGGGGGGGAGGAAGGGAGGGACCATGAAACAGCCTAGCAAGACCTGGGCTGAAAAAAGGGGGAACAAATTATCAGGGCTTCCCGCGTGACATCTTAGCACAGATCCCCTGTAAAGATTTCAAGCCAGGCTGCATTTTCTGGAGGGTCTGAAAAGCAGTTTCCACCAGGGCCCCTATCATAATCAGCAGACTCCAGCAAGAAAACTAAGAGAAGGGGAGGAAACACAAATACACAGGATTAGGAGTACAAAAAGAAAATTAATTAAAGGAAGGCTTTTCCTTTTAATCATAAAGAAATACTGTGCTAAGTTATGCAAGTAAGTTCAAAACTCTTGATAAATAATTTTCCAAGAAAATGCAACTCACAGAAAATTAACTTGGTAAGTAGAAAACTGAGGTGAGGGGAGCCTGGGTGGTTTAGTCAGTTAAGCATCCGACTTCAGCTCAGATCATGATCTCATGGTTCCTGAGTTCAAGCCCCACATCAGACTTTCTGCTGTCAGCTCACAGCCCGCTTTGGATCCTCTGTCCCCCTCTCTCTCTCTGCCCCTCCCCACTCACTTGTGCGCACTCTCTCTCTCTCTCTCTCAAAAATAAGTAAACGTTTTTTAAAAAGAGGGGTGCATCAGTGGCATAGTGAGTTAAGCATCAGACTCTTGGTCTCGGCTCAGATCATGATCTCACGGTTCATGAATTCAAGCTCCAAATTGGGCTCTGGGTTGACAGCAAGAAGTCTGCTTAGGATTCTGTCTCTCCTTGTCTCTGTCCCTCCCCCGTTTGTGTGCTCTCTTGTGTGCTCTCTCTCTCTTTCTCAAATAAATAAAACTTAAAAATTTTTTAAATAAATAAATAAAAAGAAAAGAAAACTGAGGTGACCCATTACTAAGGACAGACTAATTCTGCCCAGAATGCTACTCGCCCCCAGAATGCTCCCTCCCTCTGGTCATCCAGGTCTCACTTCAAATAGAAGCTTCCATGACACCCCATCAGAAACTCCACCCTTGGGGTGTCTGGGTGGCTCATTCAGTTGAGAGTCCAACTCTTGATCTCAGCTCAGGTCTTGATCTCACGGTCACGGGCATTGGAAGTAGAGCCTACTTAAAAAATAAAAGAAAAAAACACCACCTTCAAGTGCCACCGCACGATTCTATTTCATAGCACTTATGTCTATACGGAATTACTGGATTATCTATTATTATTTTATTAACTGATCTATTTTCTCTCTCTCCACTGGGATGTGAGCTCCTTGTGAGCAAGGACCTTATTCACCACATTCGCCAAGTATTCCTGGTGCCTAGCAGAGGAAGACCTCAGTAAATGGGTTGAATGAACAAGTGAATGAATAATAAATGAATGAAGACCAAAGAAGACAAGAAACCTTCCAGAAAATCCTTCCAAATAATCTCATCTTACAAAGGAGAATAAATCTTTGAAGACGGGGAGAACTATCCCAGAAAATACTTCAAGGTCCAGAACAACATGGCTGTGGAGGGTTCACGTATGGAAAGATGACCATGGGTCTCAAAATTCTACTCCACCACCTTTAGAGGGAAAATTAAAAGCAGGTTTGAAAAGTCACAGAGGTGTGTCTGGCTTGCACAAGCAAGAACACAAATGGAAAAAGCAAGTCAGCCTTCGCTCCCATCAGCCTTTGCACCCATCAGCCTTCGCACCCATCAGCCTTTGCACCCATCAGCCTTCGCTCCCATCAGCCTTCGCTCCCATCAACCTTCAAACCCATCAGCCTTTGCTCCCATCAGCCTTCGCTCCCATCAGCCTTCACTCCCACAGGGAATCCAGTTGTTTTCTGAGTCCCAGGGTCATTCTGGCCTCAATCTGGGGCCACATGAGCCGGGATCACCAATAAACCCATTCTTATGGTCTATCCCGCTTCGGATGTCAGCTCTGTGAAGACAAGGCCTTTGTTTTGCGAAGACAGTGGCCTTAGTAGGGGCTCAGTAATCCTCAGTACAATGCACAAATGTATACACAACCTCTTGTCGGTCTTTCTGCCCTAGAATGTGATCTCCAGGAGATTAAAAGCTGCCTCTATCTTGTTACCTGCTATCACCCCTGCAATGATAGACAAAACGTAGCATGTACTAGGTGCTCACAAAAGTCAGTGAAAGCATGAGGCTTCCTTCAGACTAATGCCAACTGTTCACTTCCTACCCATCCCAGGAAATGTGGCTTCTGGGGGGCTGGGGAAGGGCTATTTTTAAATAACCGTCCTTCTGACAAATGGAGCAGAGGTCATGACACGGAAGGTCCAGGTCTGCGGATCTTTAAGGGATAATCGAGGACCAGCACCTGGAAGCCAGGGCCAAGGGGAAAAGCCTGGGTCCCGGTGCCAGCTCTGCAAGTGGTGGGCCGTGGTGTCAAGGAGGTCCTTTCCCTGCAGAGACTGAGTGTCCTTGTCCATAAAACAGAGGCGAGGTAGCTCGTGATTCTCAGAGCCGGGGCCGCACGTCACCGGGGCATTTGACGTCAGTGAGTGTCAGCCGGGAGAAGTGTTATGAAAAACAAATTAAGCTGAGTGGTAGAAGAGGGGGTTCTGGGAGTGGGGGTCACAGTGGGGGTGATCACACAAAAGGGGGCATTTTATTAAAGCGAGGGAGTGGGGATCTGGGAAAGAGTGCTCAGACTGAGAAAACTGTAAGTGCAAAGGCCCTGAGGCAGAGAGGCTTGCCTGGGGAGTGTTTGTGCCAAAGCCCGAAAGAGGAAGCGAGCGGGAATGTAGCAGGACAATAGGAACAACTCATGTCAGGTTCTGCAACTGCTAGGAGCCCTTTGGCTTTACCCAAGTGAGATGAGGCCATTGGAAGGACGTCATCCAAGGTGCACAGGCCCCCTCGGCAGACTATGGGGGACAAGGAGAGGCCGGAAGACCAGTGAGGGGGGTTCTGGAGTCATCCAGGCGAGGGATGGTGTTGGCTCAGTCATGGTGGCAGAGAGAGGGCAAGAAATGGCTGGACTCTGGATGTGTTTTTAAAAGAAGCCAATAGGATTTGCCGATCGATTGAACGTGTGTGTGTGTGTGTGTGTGTGCGGTCATTTGTTGACATGGGGCTGAGAAGGGCAGGGTGAGGGTGCAGTAGCCATTCCTGCGGCCACCAATCTTCCTGGCTCCCCGCTTCCTAGGCCCATGATAAGACTGCAGTCCTCCAGCCCCCTGAGGATGTTAGATGCGACCATGGGATTTGCTTTGACCAAATGGCAGGTGCCATTTCGAGGCAGAAACCCATCCCCCTCTCTGGCCTCAGCAGCCATGGCAGCCTGGAGGTGGAGCCTCTTTTATCTGGTCCCCGATGAGGACAGCGAGAAACACACAGCCCGCCCCGCCCCCCCAGGTTGTTTGAACCTTCCCAGATTTGCAGGTGGTTATGGCAGCATGACCCAGCCCGCCCCCTGCTGGTGAGGGCAGGAAAGCAAGTGGTTGGTTTGGGGTTTGTTCGTTCCCTTCAAACCTCCAAGTGGAAGCATCTGCCGAGGGGTGACGGCGAGACTTGTGTCCACCCCTCCCAACTGTGCTCTGGGGAGGGTCTCTCTACCTCTGTGCTTCTTCCAGAACCACCCAGAAGAGCTCTCATGAGGCAAGGAGGGGGGTGCGGGGGGGGGGGGGGGACAAGTCTGGCAGCTGGGGGGGGGGGGCAGGGGACAGACAGGAGCAGGGAGTTAAGCCTCTCCCTCCCCTTTTCCAGAACTGGACCCCCCGGCAGAGAGCGCAGGGTGGAGAGAGGCCCCGGGGAGAAGGAAGGACAAATGGACACGGACAGAGGGGAGTGCAGGATCCACAAGTGTGTCCCACAGGCGACAGGGCACAGATCCAGCTGGCTTGCTGAGAAGCCGCCTCCCACATCCTGAGTTTCCTAGACTGTGAACGACTGATAAAAATAACGGGACAGTTTGGAGAGGCCCGGGGAGCCGGGATGAGCTGAAGCCCCCCAACACCAAGCTGCCCACTGCCACCAATAGGACACGGGCGGGGGAAGGAGGGAGAGTGGGTGAGGGTCTGGCCGGCTGCCTTGCCTTCCCCACGCGCCCAGGGCCAAGGGCGGAAGGCCTGGAAGGGCCGCCCCAGGCAGAGCCGCACATTCCGGGGCTCCGGGAAAAGAGCAGAGAAAAGGCCATATGGGCCCCTTCCTGCCTCCCCGGGCTGTCTCAGGCTCCCCTCGGCCTCTCCCCTGCAGCTCCTCAGGCCCGCTCCCCCCTTGTCACGTGCACGTGTTTGTGCACGCGTGTCTGTGTCTGCGTGTGCATCTGTGCATGTCCCCGGGTCCGTGTCTCTCTCCCTCTGTGTCCCTTTGCCTCGCTCTGCCTCTCTCCACCCCACTCTACCTTCCTGTCGCCATCCCGGTCCAGTGTCACCGTGGACCCACTCCCTGGAAGGCTGGGACACAGGACAAGGCCCCCACAGCCACGGGCCGTCCCCCCCAGCTCTGCTCCCTGAGGCTGGAGCGCAGATGCGGCCCTCCGGACCCCACCAGCAGGGAAGGGGGCAGGCCCTACATCCTATAACCAACTTATCCAAACAGTCTGGGCAGCTTGGGGCCAGGCCACCTTCCACACGTCGCCAGCATCGCCATCCAATTCTACAGTTCATCTCCCCTGTTTTTGGAGCTGAGGGACTGTTTGGGGT
The DNA here is from genome assembly GCF_022837055.1 of Prionailurus viverrinus. NCBI lineage: Eukaryota > Metazoa > Chordata > Mammalia > Carnivora > Felidae > Prionailurus > Prionailurus viverrinus. Next base: position 19,728,900 of record NC_062576.1, on the reverse strand, counting down.
CAGAGATACCGAGTCAATATCAACCAGGAATCCCTGGAAAGAACCAATCCCAGAGCTTGGTACCATCATTAGCCCCACTTTTCAGAAGCAGAAACTGAGGACCATGCTTCCTCTGAAAACTCGGAAGAGGAAAAACCCCTGCTTGCCGCGTTCTAAACCACTGTCTCCACCAGCGTCGCCACCCAAACCACAGGACAGGCCTGGGGAGCCATGGGCGCTCCCCACGGGCGGAGAGGGCGGTCTGGCCGCCTCCGCTCCCCCTGACTCACACACAGCCTGGCCCTCCCGGCAGCCCTCAGTGATCCGTTTTGGTTTGAGCGCTTCCAAGGCAGCGCACACATTCCCCGGGGCGGTGAGACACTGGGTGTCAGCTCTCCGACCCAAAGGGATTTGGGCACGTCCTCAGGACGACTGCGATCTGCTCCTGGGACACCGCAGTGGGGAGCTGAGCACGGTCTCTGGTCTGCTCCAAGGTGCTCACTTTAGGATGAGACACACACATCGCAGAGACGCACAGAAATAAACGAAAAGGTCATCTCAGCGATGAAGAGGAGAAGCCTCGGGACGAGACAGCAGCCAGGGCCGGGGCTTGATGAAGGCCTGCGGGCAGAGCAGAGACCTAGAGATACAGAGGAAGAGACTTCCAGGTGAGGGACTGGCAAGAGCGAACGCCCTGAGGTGGGAAATCAGCTTGGAGCGGCCAGAAATGCAGGGGGCCGGCCGGCCGGAGCAGGGTGAGGGGAAGGTGGTCCCGGAAGATAAGAGAGCTGGGGGCCGGCCCCGCCCCACACTCTGCAGAAGCCAGCGCCAGGCCTGCCTCAGCCCCAGATGCTAAATGACAGGACTGACTCGGAACACAGGTGCCCACGCCCGCCGTGCTTCCAAAACCCCTGGGGAGCTGGTTAGAAGTACAGGTTCCCGGACCCACGAAGCAAAAAGTCCAAGGGCGAGACCCTGGGCACCTGCATTTTAACAGGTTCCCTAGAAGAAACTGGGGCATAGCAAAGTTGGGGGACACCAGGTGAATCAGAGGGACGGGTCTCCGGGGACGGACCAAGGGGTGTGTTTAGGGGATGCCTCTCTCTGGGATGCAGTCACGTGGTTTCTGGAGCCCCAGAGCCCCAAACATTTAAGAACCTCTGAACTCAGGGCACGTGGGTGGCTCAATCCGTTGAGCACCTGACTCTCAATTTCAGCTCAGGTCACGATCTCACAGTTTGTGAGTTCGAGCCCCGCATCGGGCTCTGTGCTGTCAGCCCGGAGCCTGTTTGGGATCTTCTGTCTCGCTCTCTCTGCCCCTCCCCCTGCTCAAAAATAAATAAACGTTAAAAGAAAGGAAGGAGAAGGACCTCTGAACTCAAGCACAGCTACAGCGTCTTGGCTAAAAGAATGAGGCCAGCCATGAAGGGCACGGCCACAGACTCTCTGGGTTCCCAGATGTACCCCTGCTGCATAAGCGTGTGAGGAGGGGCATCTCTGTTCTCACCTGACTGGCATCCACCGTCCCTTTCCCTAGGGCCAGCCCCCCTGAGTCTGAGGAACGTCTGTGAAACATTGATCGCTTTCATGGCCCCAACGCATCACCCTTCCGCGTGTCCGTGCCCTTGGCCATCACGACTCAGCAGCGCCCCACACACACCGACTCCGGGCTCAGCCTGGTGACCGGCTTTGGCCAACGGGACGTAAGCAAGCACAAGCGATGTGTGCAGAGGCTTGAAAGGCACTCCCACGGCGTGGCTGGCTCCAGCTTTCACGTCTCGGACGTGACCGCGAGAACGCGCCCCAGCGAGCCTGGTGAAGGATGAGAGGCCCAGTGGCCCCCATCATCCGAGCCCACAGCCAAACCACCGCGCAGCAGTGAGCCCAGCCCAGCCGAAATCGCTGAGCTGCAGACTCGAGCTGAGCCAAGTGCCTGCAGCTGTATGTGGCTGAGGTGTGGCCGTTGTTGTTACGCAGCGTTACGTAGCAAGAGCTAACAGCTACACACCTCTCTCACTCTCAGAGCACGTGGTTTAAGCAAAGCTGTCCTCCTCTCCCGCCCCAGGGGTGTGACCACGTGACTAAGGGTGAGAGTGGAGGGACCAAGGCCTGGCCAACCCACACAGTCCAACCCCTTGGGCCACTCTGATTGGTTCTGGGGTGGGGACATAACCCAGTTGGTCCTCTGAGAACCAGTTCTGGGAGTTCTGTTCGGGAGGGACTTTTCCACAGGAGTTCCTGGAAGGACAAGAGGTTAAGTAAACTCAAAGCTTTCAGGAGAGTCAGCCTGAGAATGAAGCTAACCCAGAGGAGGGCGGAGCCGAGTGCTGGAAAGACACAAATTCTCAACAACCCTGCTTGACCCAGCCACGCTACAGACCTGAGCTCTTCTTACGAGACTTTCTATTTATTTTTTTTTCTTTTAACGTTTATTTATTTTTGAGACAGAGAGAGACAGAGCATGAACGAGGGAGGGTCAGAGAGAGAGGGAGACACAGAATCTGAAACAGGCTCCAGGCTCTGAGTCATCAGCACAGAGCCCGACGCGGGGCTGGAACTCACGGACCATGAGATCATGACCTGAGCCGAAGTCGGACGTTCAACCGACTGAGCCACCCAGGCGCCCCACGAGACTTTCTATTAAGAGGGATCACAGGGGCGCCTGGCTGGTTCAGTTGGTAGAGCATGTGACTCTTGATCTCAGGGTTGTGAGTTTGAGCCCCATGTCTGGTGTAGAGATTTAAAAAAAAAAAAATTCAGTATCTAAGAAAAAGAGAGACCATAGTTCCCTTGTTTCGCTTAAGACCATTTCAAACGAGTTTCTCTTGCTTGCAGTGACTCGAGGATTCCTGGCCAACAGAGTTCACTCCCCTTGGAATGTCTGCCCAAGCCCCATCCGTTCCCCTGGCCCCAAGTTCTGGTTCCCCTGCCCCACAGGACTGGCTGTGTTTCCTACACTCCCCTCCCAGCACACAGCAGACTGGACCAGCCTCGGCCACCTGCACCACGCCATCCGGTCAGATCCTCAGGACCGAGAACGAACAGGCATGGAATCGAATCATGTCACTGGCAGAGCTCTGATCTAGAAATCGCTGACTGGTGAGAGGAGAGTTTACTCGCCCCCTCAGAAGGGGTTGCTTTGGGGCCCGCAGCGCAGGCCTCTTCTTTTTACTTGAATCGGTTCCCAAATTTTAACAATCCAGAGATCTCCTATAAAAACCGGGAGTTTTGACAAAATGGACAACGGGGCCCCACGCGGGCCCCCACCCTGCAACGAGAATGGTCGTCTGGGGCTCAGCAGCTGCCCCTGTAGCCGAGGGAGATGCCCCCAGCTCCCCACAGCCCCCCTCCCCCCCCCGCCACTTCCTCTATGGCACTCTTGGGTTTCTGGGCTGGCCCCTGCGGGATTTTTGCCCGTGGGAGGACCCATCAACTCCAGCCTCCAGGAGCCTGGTGGCCCTGGCCCTGACCTGCCAGGCCTGGTGGTTGCATCTCCGCCCGGACACTGCAGGGGGCAGCAGTCCCTACGAAACCCGCCTTTTTCACACCGGGCTTGCGTCAGTTTCGGTCACCTGATACCAGAAGAGCTTAACCGCCAGGGTCCTGAGGGCAACACAGAGGCCCGAGGTCGTAGCATCCCCGAAAGATGGTTCTGAACCTGGTGCCCTGGAATTCAAACAGGGGCCATGACCACACTGAGCCCCTCCGGCTCCTCACGGGGCCCCACGGAGCACTGTTTCCCAGGAGCAGAACAGAAGAGGGGGTGGCGAAGAAAGAGTGTCTGACAAGTCCGTGGGAACGACAGGTACAGGGCACTGGGCCCCTCGCTGCACACAGGAGCTCAGAGAAGTTCCTAGAATCCCAAATGCATTCAGCACATAGTCATTGATCCCTTACTAAGGACCGGTTCGTCTTGGTCCCAGAATGTGGCGTTCTGTGAAACGGACCAAGTCCTGCCTCCGTGGCGCTGGCATGTGACAGGGGAGAGAGATAAGAAAGAAGATAAGTGAGTGTGCTATGTAGCGCGTAAATGCATTACAGCAATGAGGGGGAATCAGGTGGGAGGAAAGAGCAGGGGGCGGGGAGGTCGCAGATTGAGAGGGCGTGGTCAGGGAAGGCCTCGTGGGAAAGAGGCCATTTGGGCGCAGACCCACCTGAGAAGGGAGGGAGCCCTGCGGACATCTGGGAGAAAGAGTCCGCAGGTGGCAGGAACAGCAAGTACAAAGGCCCTGGGGCAGGAGGGTGTTGGCCTGTTCAAGGGCCAGCAAAGGGGCTGTTGCGGTGAGGCAGAGGAGAAAGAGGGTGGAGTCAGAGAGGCGATGTGGGTACATCACGGCCAGCCTCAGGCCCTGGAAGTCGTTGGCCCTGAATCTGAGTGAGACCCACTGCACAGGAGGGCCCTGCCCAGAGTGGGGAGGTGATCTGACCTGTGGCTTCACTCCTGGGTGGAAAGCAGGGGGTCGAGGGAGCAGAAGCAGAGAGCCCGGGGAGGGGCTACTGGCCTAGTCCAGGGGAGGGGAGCCAGGGCACGGGCCACAGGTCCTGGTCAGCAAGGGCTGGATTCTGAATGAAGAGCCAGCAGGACCCGCTAGCAGACGAGACGGGGATGTGAGAACCGAGGCTCCGAGGAGGAACCCCAGGCCTGGGGCCTGAGCCCTGGAAGGTGGCGAGTCGTGTCCCCGGGGAGGAGGTGGATGGGGTGGGGGGTGGCCCGCGGCCCCCCCTGCCAGAAGGGGCAGCTCCCACTGCCGTAGGACCCTCGGGCCCGGTGTTCACAGACATGCCAGGCTTTTGAGGAAAGCCATAAATCCAGATGTTTCTGTGAAGCGTCTCAATTTTCAAACGTTGGCAACTCATTCAGAGACTGTAAACACTGCAGGGCCAAACAAAACAGATGGACAGTTCAGATGGGACCCGCGGGCCATGGGTCGGCAGCCTCTGCCACGGGGTCGATCACAGCCAGCGTGGTTATGGAGTGCTTGCTGGGCCCGCGTTATCGGCTGCAACTCCAGCAGGGCTAGAGTGAGGCAGCTGTTATAATCCCTGTGTCCCAGCCAAGGAAACTGAGGCCCAACGAAGGCGAACCCCTAACCAAGGCCACGTAGCAGGCGAGTCATGGTTGGGGGGCTGGAGCCCGGACCGTCTGTCCCCGAAGCCTGTCATCAAGAGGTGTTCTGTTGCCCTTGATGGACGTTACCAGCCAGACCAAACAAGAAGAAAACAAAAACACACAAAAAACCCGTCATCTCACGCATGAGGGAAGAAAAGCCCAGAGAGTGAGGGAGTGTGACTTATCCAAGGTCACTAGGCACTGGAGTGACCTCGGGGTCTGGACTCAAACCTGGGGCTTATGACTCCCCAGGCAATGCTTTCTGGGCGAGAGCCAGGTTCTAGAACCTTCTGGCTGGGTGCACATCCCAGCTCTGCCACCTGGTAGCTGCGTGACCTTGAGCAAGTCACCTCATCTCTGTGTGCCCCAGAAAATAGGTGTAAGCCTGGCACTAGGCTGTCATCAAGCTGTTATGGAAATGCAAGGAAATGACACTGGTCTATGGGACCTTTCAAAGTCCGTATCTTCGCCCACCAGACGGTCCTAACACAAAGCCCACCCACCTGTTACTCCAACGCACTCCCAGCACTAGAAGCCCGCTCTTGGGGGGCATCATATCTGTGCTCATGCTCGTGAAGGAGGCAGCGACATAATTGAAGGGAGCAGGCAGAAGGGCTGGGGTTTCTGTAGACAAGGGGAAGCAAGAAAGGCATAGAAGGTCAGCTAAGGGCTTTCTCCTCCTGAGTAAGAATGGCCTCACCCCACACGCACTGGGGCGGGGGGCGCTGCGTGTCGTGGGCACCTCAGTGAAAGGGAAGGGGTCCCCGGTTGGTCCCCTGACTCACTGCAGGGTAAGAAGACACCTAGAGCCGAAGAAAGAGCAGCAGCCGTTAACAACCGCCACCATTCACCCCACAAATGTTTGCTGAGCACCTGCCAGTGTTCTGAGCACTAAGGGACCCGCGGTGAACGATGCAGAGAAACTCAACCGCCAACTTCTCGGAGCTGGTGGGCACCACTGAGGAGGAGTCGGTGGCGAGGGCTAGAGGAAAACTCAAGCAGGAAACGGGTGGGGGAGATCGATTTTGCACCGGGGGCTCAGAGCGAGCTCAGCACTGACTTGAAGAAGTTTCCAGAACTAGTCTTGCGGCCATCTAGGGGACAAGCATTTCAGGCAGAGGGAAGGACCAGCGCAAAGGGTCTGAGTGTGCCTGGTTTTGAGGGCGGGTGTGACCACGATTGGGGGTGGGGAGCAGGGGAAGAACCCAGAGAAGTAGCACGGCCGGGGAGGGGCCACGGGAGGACGTGGCTTTGACTCTGAGAGTGGCACCGCCGGAGGGGGCCGCACGAAGGTGGGTGAGGATCTGGCGGTTACTCTGGGGCTGGGGGGAGAGCAGACTGAGGGCCGAGGGGGGTCAACGGGGGACGCAGGGCGACGGCTGCAGAAGTCCACGGGAGAGACGCGGGGGCTCAGACGGGGTGACGGCACTCGGAGGTGGCAAGGGGCACTCACACAGCACCTCCTCCGCGCTATTTCACCGAACACCCCCGCCTCCAAGAAGCGCTACCTGCCCGGATCCCCAGTCTGCAGGGCAGCAAACTGAGGCTCTTGCCCAAACCACACTGCCAACGGGAAACTCGAGAAACTTCCATCTTTCACAAAAGAGAATGGGCATTTGTCCACCCATCCCAGGGGACAGAGTGGGTCTAGAGGCGAACAACAGCATCCTCCTCCTGTCCCTCCCTCTGTCCGGCTGCCTCAGGCCCACCTCCCTCCAGGCATCCTGGCCAGCCGCCCCATTGGTCTTCTGAGTCACCTACTTCCTCAGGTTCAAGCACGGGCCTGACGAAGTCCAGCCTCACCTGTCCTCTCCCTGCTGGCACAACCACACCCCCGCCAGCCCATCTCCCTTCCCCTAGTCACTGTTGCTTTTCCAGGCCTTTACTCCGCTGCCCCCACCCCCCAGAACGCCTCCAACGGCAACCACCCAGCCCTTCTGAGCATCGATTCCAGAGGAGAAAACCAATTGGCGTGAAGGGCTCGGGGTAATTCTGTGTCAAGGCCACGCTCCCTTTCTGTTTGTTGAAGGAGGTCGATGCTCCTTCTTGGACGGAGAAAAGCTTTCTTTGTGCCCAGTCTGGTGAAATTGTGTCTGTTTAGGACAGGCTGCAGTCTTCTTTGTGAACGCGGTGGATTTTTTTTTTTTTCATGTGGGTAAAAGGGCTTATTAGATTTCCCTGTGGCTGCCCAGAGTGGGGAGAGGCTTTTCTGGGCACAGAAAGAAATGACCCAACAGGCGTTGGAGACGAAGGAGCAGTTCGCAGCTGCCTCTCATGGAGAGGTCAGGGTTTTGTGGTCGGTGTTTTCACTGGGGGAAACGTAAAAATGCTGGGAAGGAAAGAAGGCCTTCCCCATAGTTTGGGGCAGGAGGGAAGGAAGACAGTCCTCAAGGCGATGCCTCGGGGGTGGGGGGGGGAGAGGGGGGCAGGATTTTGTTGGGGGGGCTTTTGGACGCTTTCTTCCTCTTCGAGCAAAAAGCAAATTAAAAAATGGTCACCGAACGCAGAAGAAAGGTTGTCATAGCAACAAAAGTTCGAGGCCAGGTACTTCCTGACATCCTTTCAAGACCACAGAGGTGGAGAGGCGGGATTTGGGCACGGTGGGATCAGCCAGGGAAACCATCCAAGCGGGCTCAGACCTCCCAAATTTCTCACCGGCGGCGCTGACAGGCTGATAACTATTTTCTGAGCTCTCGGGGAGGAAAATGGTGATTTTCTGGGAGGGGAGATCTCTAGCCAACAGCGATCAAGAGAAAAGAGAAAACTGTGGGTTTGTTTTGTTGACCCAACAAACGAACCACCCATGTGTTTATAAACAGAGGACTGGGGATGAAGGTCTTAGGCTGAGTGCCCCCCCCCCCTCAAATGATGCCTGTCTCGGACTCCCCAACTGTATCATTCTCTTCCCTTATCACTTCGCCCTGATCTCTTTCTGCCTCAGAGAAGGCCATCCAGACCCCCTAGCCAGCTGGGGCGCCTGGGCAAAAAAAAAAAAAAACCTCTCCAAACCCCCAATTCCTCATCTGAAAAGTGGGCCCCCTAAAAGGTGCTGGCAAGGAGTCAACAAGATCCGGCAGGTGAGAAGCTTCCACAGTGCCCGGTGTACTTGAGGGGCTCGATAAATGCAAGCTAACACGACTTTAAATGTTGTTCAACTAATAATTTTTAAAGCTGCTCGGGCTTAACCATCCTGTGTCAAGCCCTGGATGAAAGACACAGGGAAGTAACTACAAGCGGCGGGGCTGTGACCTTCAGGGAGAGGCCAGGGGAGACCTCAAGGAAGAGGCTCAGCTGGCCACCGAGGGCCAGGACACCCCGCGGAGGCGGGGGCCGGACAACTCCAGAGACACAGTGTGGTATCTTTAAGTACGTGCACAGAGAAGGCACAAGGAGGCTGTGTTTCTGCACAAAGGAGAAACTTGGTGGCAGGCCGAGGTGACAAGCGGAGTTCACCCCAAAAGGCGCAGATGTTCCCCAGGACGAGGCATTAGGAGGCCTCCGTGGAAGAGGTCCGGGTCGGACTGTCGGAAAGCAGAACAAACAGCGAGCGTCTGGCGAACGGCTAGGTCCACGCAGGTGGTCACAGAAAAGTTCAGCGGGGCACCCCCGGAGGCAGGGCAGAGCAGGCGGCACCCCCAGGAAACCTCTGGTTTACCCTTCCAGGGTCTCATCCAATGTTAACCCCACAGAGACATATTGATGGCCTACTATGCACCGGGACACCGCCCAGAAGCTGGGGATGACGGTGAACCAGGCAGCCCAGGCCCTGCCCTCACAGTGACATCCTGTGGAGACAGGGGACGGGCAGCTAGTGACCAGAGGCAGGCTCTGGACGTTTTCAGGTTGTGCCAAGCGCGACGAAGGAGATAAAGGTGGTGATGAGAGGCAGTCAGGAAGACCCTGCCTCCAGGTGGGGAGGCCTCCGCCCACAAGACCCTGCCTGGGAAGGGGCAGGAAATCCCCCCCAGAACTGGGAAACAGCCAGCAGGGGAGACTGGGGAAGGGGATTCCAGGCGGAGGGAGCAGCCTCTTCGGGCTGATTTGACACCTTCTCTCTGTCCTTTAAGACAACCAGTCAGGCCAATGGCTGATTGGGGCAAACTCCGCCGTCGCCCACCCCATCTACATCTGAGCGCACACATACACCGTCCGCACGGAAGGGCTGTGCATGCACACACTTTTCACCTTGGGGAAAGAGGTCAAGTCACTCCAGACGGTCCCCATGCCCGGACTTAGAGCAACATGGTCTGGGAGGTACCCGCTGGTGTGGCCAAACACCCCCCCCCCACACACACACACACACACAGCCGCACGGCGGGTCTCAGGGGCACTCCCTCCGACCTGGCTGCCCCGGGCGGACCCGGGAAGAGGTGCGGTGCGGGGCAAAGGGAGCACTTTGATCTGCCTTCTGAAAAGTCACCCCCTCCACCCCCCCAGTTCTGATCGGAGCCGTCCCGCTTTCCCGCCGCCTCGCCCCCCTCCCGTCGCATCCTCTCCCGGGCGGGGGCAGGGGGGCCAGAACACCAAGGGGGCTCCCCGCCGGGAACCCACCGGGCTCCTCCCGTCCCCCCTCCCCACCCCCCGACTCTCGTGCTTCCCGAGCCCCGTCTGGGAGAACGACCCCGTCGGCTCCCGGCTCCGGGCATCCGCGGGGAGTGGGGGGCTCACGGCAGCAGTCGGTGCGCCCTCCCCGCGGCGGGCCGGGCCGGGAGGGGGCGGCCGGTGCCCCGCGAACGAAGGCGGGGGAGGGGGCGCGCCCGGAGACGACTTCTGTCAGGGGAACGCGCGCCCCGCCGACCGGCCACCGCGCTAGGTGCCCGGGAGACGCGCCTCCCCAGGGCGCGGCGACGTCCCCAAAGGCGCCCGGCGCGCTCGGAAAGGGCAGCGGCCGCGCGGGGAGCCCCGGGGTCGGCGGCGCGTCCCGGACGCCCCCCCCCACCCGCCCCCCGGGCCCGCCCCCGCGCGCTCCCCGCCCCCCGGGCGTGCAGCCGAGCCCTGCCGAGCGCGGGGCCCCTCGCCCGGCCGCGGGGAGGGAGCGCGCGGGGCTGGGGCTCGGGCCGCGGGGGGCCGCGCAAGCCCCGGGAGGGGGGCCGGGAGCCGAGCCGCCGGCGCCGCCGCTCACTCACCGAGCCCGCCGAGCTCCTCCTCGCACGAGTACCAGATGCCGGTGTGGAAATTCCTGAAGAGGAAGCGGTCGTCGCCAGTCTCCCAGCTGTAGAGCGCGCCGCCAGGGGGGCCGTTCCCCGCGGCGGCGGCGGCGGCGGCGGCGGCGGCGGCGGGGGCGGCGGTGCCGTTGGCCGTGGCGTTGGCGCCCGAGTTGGGGCAGTTGGCGCGCCCGCCCTGGCCGCAGCCGGGCTTGGGGACCCGCTGCGTGCCCTGGCACCAGTGCGTGGTGAGGAAGGCGGTGGTAGCGAAGAGCAGCGCCAGCAGGTTCAGGGCCACGGCCAGGAGCGCTCGGCCGCGGCGGCTCGTCTTCATGCCGCCCGCGCCGCCGGGGAGCTCCGCGCGCGAAGTTGGCAGCCGGCGCCCCGCGTCAGCGGCCGCTGCCCGCCGCGCCCCGGGGCTCGGGCGCCTTGGATCGGCGGCGGAGGACGCCGCGCGGGCCCATGCCCTCCCCCGCCCCGGGGTGAGGGCGCGGCGCGGGGAGCGCGGGGGGCGCGGGGGGCGGGCGGCAGCGGCCGAGCGGCTCCGGCGCGCCCGGAGCCCGGAGCGCGAGTGCACCTCGGCGAGGAGCCGCTGGAGCCTGGCAGCGGCCACGGCGCAGGGACGCGCGCCCCTCCGTGGGGAGACACCTGCAGGCGGCCGGCGACACTGTTCCGGCGCCCGCCCTAAGCAGGGAGAGGGGGCGCCCCAAGCCGGGCGCGGGCGGGGGACCCGGAGAGAAGGGACGCCCCCAAGGAGCCCGGCACCCGATTGGAGGGGCTGGGAAGCAAGGAGAACGCCAGGCAACGCGCTCTCGGAGAAGGAGGCTCCTCGCGAGGGACGTGGGGCAGCAAAACCGGCCAGGAGGGGGCATCCTCTTCAAGACCCGGAGAGGCCCTGCCCTGGGGAGGCAAGGGTAGAGCGTGCCGGGTTCGGCAAGAGGGACAAGGACCGGCAGGAGGGAGCCCCAGGAAGGAGCCCCGAAGGGTCAGAGCTGCCAAGTTTTCTGCGCTTCCCAAAGCTTCAGGCTTCAGGGAGCTTCAGGCTCGGACCTCGAGTCCCAGGACCCATCCGAAGGGGCGTCCCACCAGGAATGCTGGGTGGGAGAGTCTTTGGGGCTTGTGCTTTCCCTGGGGGCCGCCCAGGGGGCCTTAGACTGTGTAAGCCAACAGGAAGCGCTTCTCTGGCAGGATGAAGCTAGAGTCACCTGGGCTCTCTATTATGGCACGGAAGGACAAGCACGGTGGCAAAGAAGTGTCGTGAATGACAAGTGAGGCTTCCTCCTGCCGGCCATCCCCGCCTGAGATCCTGAGCAGCATGACCCAAGGTGGTCTAGACACGAGGTTGTTGCAGTTGCTAGGTAAGGATGCCCTGCAGAGGCCGCCAACCCAGAAACTTGACGGTTGGGGTCGGGGCAGAATGATCAAGAATACCGACCGTGGGGCCGGGCAGCACCCGGGCTCGACCAGCCGTGGGCTTTGAACAAGTCGTCGCACCTCTCTGGGGCTCTTGTAATGAGATGATGCAAAAAAAAAAAAAAAAAAAAGCATTTGGCACGTAGTAGGTGCTCAGTAAATGCTAGCCACTGCGATTAACATCTGAACCAAGACCTGTGGGCCACATTGGCACAAACCTTTTCGGGATCTCCTGTGCAGTGGGATTGCCCGACAGTGAGCACACCTGTCCCCGCCTCTGCTCTAAGATGACCTGAACTTTCTTCACACCAGCAGTGCATGGGGCCCAGATGCCCAGGGTGTACATCAATTAATTGCATGTTGATTGCAAGAGCTCCTTTGAATTCTGCCCAAGCTGAGAACTGTTGTGGCAGGGCTTGCAGAATTCAAGGTTAACAGATTGTGAATTGCCTTTCTCTGGTAGGTGAACCTGTGCTCCCTGTCAGCCGCTGCTACTCTGCCCCCGGGGGCCGGTGACAGTAAGTGTGGGCGATGTCCCCGGCAGGAGGAACTCCTATGAACGATGGCCAGGGGTCTCCAGGGATCTTGTTCATGAGATCCCTTTTCGAGGCATTTCCAACTGTTTTTGACAAAGAGGATCCCCGTGCAATACTGATGGAGTTGAGGGTATTGGTTGACGGAGAAAATACATCATGGCCAAAAAGTTGCAAGGACTTCAGTGTCCCTTTTAAATAGGCATGCAATATTCATCACAGGAGTATCTGTACGCATTTGAAAATCAGTGCCTCCGAGAGAGGCTTGTGACAGTGGTTGGCGTGCGTGTGGCCGGGACTCGGTGACCTACAGGCTGGAAACTCTGTCCCGGGCATTCAGAGCCGGCAGATGCCAACTGAAATATGTCTCAGGGACCACACTGTTTTCAGAAATACCCAGAGGAAGCCCAGAGGGATTTGAAGTCTCCATCTAAGACACTCGTCCACTCCTTGAGCACCCACTGGATGTTCAGAACCAGGGAGAGAAGAGAACGTGAACATTAATACCTATGGATGTAGGGCACGCAAAGTGTTAAAAGCCAAGGGGACAAATAAAGCAGGGAGGGGGCTAGAAGTGAGGGTAGCAGGTTGTGATTTTTTAAATCGGGGTTTCAAGGAGACCCCACAGGGAAGGTGACATTGGAGCAAAGACTTGAAGGAGGGTGGGAGCAAGCCATGGGGATATCCCAGGAAAGGAGGTTATAGGAAGAGGGAGCCACCAGTGCAAAGGCCCTGAGGTAGGGTGATAACTCAGAGAGCAGTATGGTCCGAGCCGATTTGGGGGGGGGGCGGTGAGGAGGGGGGAGTGGAGAACAGCAGAAAACAAGGTTGCAGAGGTGATGGGGAGAGGGTGAGAGATCATGGTCTAGACAGACCCTTACGAGGACGATGGCATTTACCCCAAGTAGGGCGGAAGCCTCAAGCCGCTCTGAGCAGAAGGGAGATGTGATCTGACTTAGGATATAACAGGACCTCTCTGGCTGCTAGGTTAAGAAGGGTGGAAACCTAGAGACCGCCTAGGGGCTAGTGAGTAAATCCAGGCCAAGGTAACGCCAGTGGCTCAGCCCAGGGTGGTGGCAAGGAGGTTCAGGGTCAATTTTCAACGCAGACCCAGCAAGATGTGTTCAAGGATCAACCACAGGGCGTGAAAGGCAAAGCTGCCATTTGCTGAGACAGCTTGGGACAGGCAGATCTGGGGCCACACGGGGAAGATTAGAAATTCTGGATGATTCCACCCCGGGCCTTATGTTTGAGGTGCAGGTAACAACAATAGGTAGAGGTAATGCCACCTCGTGTGCCTGCACAGCCTTCCAGAAACAAATGGAAAGTCATCAGGCCGCCCCTTGGAGAGGATGGGTGTTTTCAAAGAGCCATTGACAGTTGAAATCCCCTTGGCTGTGGCCAGGTGTTAAAGAAAATTCAGTCCTGACCCTTGTTAAAGAGGGTAAGGCATGCTTTCTTTATTCAAGGGGCCACAGCAAGGGGGGGCTGGCCTAAGGGGAGACAGGGGGGGTTCAGCTCTGAGCACAGTCAGGAAAAGAGGGGATGTGTGGCCCGAGGAGCAGGTGGAGGTCAAGGGGAGAAGGTGTCCAGGGTGGGGATGAGGAATTTGGGTTCCAAGGGGGAGGGATTCTTGCTCAGCAGACCCGGTGGGATCCTTGCTAAAAGGGGACTAACCAGGCCAAGGACAGAGCCCAAGGTCAGGGCCTGGTTAGGAATCAGGCTCAGAGGGGCCTGACTCTGCTTTGGTCAAGGAGAGTCTATGTCGGGGCGAGTGCAGGTGGGATTTGTTTAGGAGGCCGCAAATGTGGGCCCAAGGCCCTGGTGGCCCTCTCTTGGGCCACCGCTGTAGGTCAAGGCCTCCTGTTTCCCTGCTGTCCCCCAGCCTGCCCCCGCCGCAGCCATCCAGCCCAGCCTCTCTGCTTATCCTCCTCTGAGTAACCCCCTCCCCCCACTGCCTGCCCCAGGACAAAGTCTAAAGGCTGTCCCAGGTCCTCCCAGGTCTCCCAGAGCCTTCCAGGCTCCAGCCCCTTTGCCCGCTCACTCCTCCCACTGCCCCAAACCACTTTGCAGTTCCCAGCAGGCCAGTCAGACCAGACTCTAGACGTCTGCCTGCCCTCCTCCCTCTGCTGGATGCCCTTGCTCTCCTCTTCTGGGGTGTCCTTCAAAGTGCGGTGGAAACATCACTCCCCGCAGAGCCTTCCCTGGCCCGGCCCAGCCTTCCTCCCAGCTGCGAGGCCTGTGTCTGCACCTGTCTCCCTGACAGGCCTGGAGGCCCCTCAAGGTGACCCCCCACTGACGGCCTGCGGGCCAGTCTGGCCCATAAGTCTGTTTTGTTCGGCCTGCGTGGACTTGCCTCCACGGTGTGTTCAATTTTCATGAGTTACCAACATTTAATAATCATGAGATTTCGTATACAAATCGAGATAGACTTCCAGCTGCTCTTGCGAGATCGAACGACACTGGGTCTGCATCTTTGCCTGGTAACCACTGGCAAAAGTCCCTGTACAGGGGGCCACGGGGGGGGGAGGGGGCCACGGGGGGGGGGGGGTGGGCACAATCCCTCTGGGGCCCTTACATCCTCAGGGACACCTGTCTTGCCTCGGGGGGACGGGGGTGGGAGGGAGGGGTGGCATTGGAATCCGAGAACCCGGAATCAAGGCCCGAATCATTTTTGATAAAACCGATCCATGGTGCTAAAAGTCAGGATGATGGTTATCCTTGGGAGGTGGCATGGTGGCTGGGAGGAGCCACGCTGGGGTCACCCTCCGGGGCTGCCCGCACAGGTTATGTTTGGCTTATGAAAGCTCATCGACTTGTCCAGCTGGTACTTTTTTATGTTCAATACGCTGAACCGCAAAAAAAAAACGTTGCTATTCGTAACGAACTTACTGCTTTTCAGGAAGTAGAAATATGCATGGCAGGGACAAGACCTACTTGCATTTTGCACCCCACTTTTCCTTGGGGTCGGCTGATACAAAGACATGTGTCAGCTTCTGGGCCTCCTAAGTCACTTCCTGGTTCCTAAACCTTCAAAATAGAGCTTGGGAAACCAGAGCATCCCTGGCCTCTGGGCCCTCCTAATTATAGCAAGGGATTAGTCAATTAACAATTATCGGTGGGGTTTTTTAAACATTCATTCTCGAGGTATCTAAGCATAATACCCCCTTTCTTCCCCTGGGAAAGACACCACTCCAGAGTTTCCAGGAACGCCTGACCCTCGGTGCTGGGGTGCTTAGTGGCTGCTTGCCGCTCAGGGCGAGTGTTCCGAGGGGACGAAGGGACCCCGGAGCTCCGTGCAAAGAAGTCCCCGGGGGTGGGTTCTCCAGAGGCGAAAGGAACCCACTTCCTTATCAGATCGACATGGTCTTGGAAACCGTCTTAGCTCTCCCAGCAACTGTTCAGGAAGAATTTGCTGGGTCCCTGCTCTGTGCCAGGCGTTCGGTGAACAGGACCGACCAGGTCCATGACTTCATGGGGCTTCTGTTCTTGAGAAAGAGACGATGATAGGTGGTAAATGCAGAGAAAAGGAAACAGGACGGAAGGGAGAGGGAGCAAGCAGGGGCCTCGCTAAGGAGGGGAATTGGAGCCGGAGAGAGTCCGATGTTCCAGATTGAGGGTGCAAGGTCTGAATTTTAATTCTGTCTCTGCCAAATCTGGGCCACACCTGTCTCTCAGAGCCTCTGTTTTCTCCTCTGTAAACGGGGTGGGGGAAGGGACCATCAGCACGTGCTGAGCACTGGGGATCCAGCGATGGCTGTGGAGCAGGTGCACGATGTGTCCAGCGCCGTGTGTCTGAAGGTTCCTCGGGGGGGCTGGCAAAGGATTGGGGGTGGGGGGAGGGGGTCGTGGGAGGTGAGGCGTCTTGAGATGCCTCAGGTTCACGCCACACACTGAAGCCTGCTCGGGGCCATGAGAAGGAACCCTCAACTTGGTACCCAGCTGCGTTTGCAGAGAACGCGGCCGAAAGAAAGCACATCTGCTCAAAAGTGTTCTCAGAAACCACAGGGATGTGGCGACTAGCAAATCAGCCTCGGCTCGGCCAGGCCAGGGAAGGTCTCAGCGGACCGGAGCATTCAGGAATCGTGATAAAGGAGTCACTCGAGTCAGAGCCTGTGAACGTTTATCGGGCACCAACTGCACGTCCGGCACTTTGGCCAAAAGGGTATCAGTGAACCCTTCTGGAATTCTTACTAGATTGGCTGGGAGAACCTGAAGCTCCGGACGGAGCAGGGCAGGGGTCGGAATCCGCGGCTTGTCCCCCTGTCGTCCGCAGGTGAGTCAAGCAGCAGCCCCACCGCCCCAGATGAGCCCTTCCTCGTTGGCTCACCGACTCTCCTCCTGGTGCTCCTCACTCAGTGGGAGTTTTCCTCCAGCCCCAAAGTCTGCAGCTGGTTTGTTTTACGCCGGTCCTGAGGAGGGACAACAGGAAGACTGGGGAGAAAACAGGCGTTTTTAAGGTGTCTCCTGGACCAGTCCCTTCTTGCGTGTTTTGTGTGTGTGTGTGTTTTCTTTCCGTTTGAGTTGGACCTTTCGAAGCTGTTGTTTGCTTCCCTCTGCTGCCCCCTAGGGGCCGAGAGCAGGACAGCTGACCTTGCTTTCCCGCACCGGGGAGGGAGCCTCGCCACCCACGCACCCACCCACCCACCAAAGAAGCAAACACGGGAGGAGGGGAGGGTCCTGAGGAGGAGGACCTGGGACACCACAAGCGATTAGGAGCAGGAGCCTGGAACTGAGTATCAACATTTGTAAACTCCATCGCGATGCACAAAGACATCGTGAACAGTAAACGCACGTATGTATAAAAGCTAGAAAAATTTTAAGGGCCTAAAGACGAAACACTACTTTCAAATGTCTCTATTTTATTAATGAACAGCCTAACACGCCTTTTGGCTTTCATTTAAACATTCTTAACGTTTTTGTTTATTTTTATTTTTTATTTATGTATTTATGTATTTATTTTTTTGCTACTTGCAATGCAACTGCCTGTGTTCTGTTTGTTTTTGAGGGCTAACACTGCTGTCAGTCAAGGGTCAGATTTTTTTTTTTAAGTTTATTTCTTTTAAGAGAGAGAGCACGAGCAGGGGAGACGCAGAGAGAGAGAGAGAAGGAGAGAGAGGATCCCAAAGAGGCTCGGAGCGATCGGCGCAGAGCACAACTCAGGGCTCGGAGATCATGACCTGAGCAGAAATCAAGAGTCAGACCCTTAACCCACTGAGCCCCCCAGACTCCCCCAAGGGTCCGGTTTTATGTAGGGTTCTTTCCATACTTGATTTGAGTGGCTGCTAAAGCTGAGAGCAATGCTGGAATTTTGAGGTATACAAAGCTTTCCAGGCAGATTGGTATTTGTGTGTTTTTAGCAAATAGATTCAAGTCTCCCTAGAAGTTTTTTTTTTCTTTTTTCTTTCCTTTTTTTTTTTTTTCTTTATTTTAGAGACAGAGAGCACAAGCAGGGGAGAGGGGCAGAGGAAGAGAGAGAGAGGGAGAGAATCTTAAGGCTCCACGGTCAGCACAGAGCCTGACACAGGGCTCGATTCCATGACCCTGAGATCATGACCTGATTCAATCAAGAGCTGGATGCTCAACCGACTGAGCCACCCAGGCGCCCCTAAAAGTTTTCTTTTGAAAGATTTTGGACTCGGTTGGAATTTCCTGTCCCTAAAGTGTGCAGACTCCAAGAGTCCTTAAAGAAAACCCACTTTCATCGCTTTGGGGCAACAAAAGCTCGGAACAATGGAACCATTTTCAAGCATCTGCTTTCAGAATGCTCTCTTCCCAACACCTGAGTTCTTCTCAGAAAAGCAATCAGTCTCAGGCATTGTTTAAAACTCACCTTCCTCTTGAAGGAGTAGATTAGGCACATTGTTTTTGGGGGGGGGGGAGACAAAGAGCTGACAGTCATGTGTCACCCCAGAAGAGGTCAGCGAACTTGGGCGCTTGTCTTTTTCACAAAGGAAAAACAGGAGATTCACATTCAAGGCTCAGCAGCTGCTGAATGCCATCGTCGGGGTCGCTCCCCGCCACCCCCCCCCACCCCCCCACCCCCCCACCCCCGTCTCGTAACAAAGGATCACAGAGAAGTCTTCTGGGTCAAGGTCTCGCTGTTAGCAGTAATAATATAGGTGATAAATATAACAATAGAAAATACTGATTCTGCGCCAGGAGGCATGACAGCAGGCTCCTGTGTGCTAACGCATTACACCCACAAGCAACTCTCTGAAGTAGGGGCAGTTCTCATCCTCTGACAGATGAGGAAACTGAGGCACAGAAGTGGCAGAACTGGGAGAGGTCAACCCGAAAGCGTTCTTAGGACTTTGCTGTTGTGGCCGTGATGGATGATAACTGTCAAAAGGGAGACTGTTGGTGTGGGGGGGGGGGATAAGAGGGAGCCCCCAGTGTGAGAACATGGGGACCGCTGACCTTGGGGACCAGGGCTTCTTTCCCCCACCATGCAGGAGACCATATGAGCTTCTAGAAAACTGAAGTCCAGGCCTGTGGTTTCGGCACAGACTGTAAGGGATGCTCGAGCCCCACACTCTGATGGCAGGTGAGGGGCACAGAACTTGCTGGAAAAGGGTGTGCACAGCTCATTTGCCTACGCTGTCTGTGCTGCCTTGTCTTGCTCAGGTTTATAAGCAAGAGACATCTTTTCGTCAGAGCTAAGGTTCAACCCCGAGTGTGTGACTCCAACTTCCAGTGGCCCAGGATGCCTTGCCCTGGAAAGGGAGTCCCCGGGAACCTGTGAGGGGTCAACTCCATTCTGTGGGTTGGAAGATTTTGACCAGAAATGTATTGAATTAAAAGAGGGTTTCACTGGGGGCGCCTGGGTGGCTCAGTCGGTTGGGCGTCCGACTTCGGCTCAGGTCATGATCTCGCGGTTCGTGGGTTCAAGCCCCGCGTCGGGCTCTGTGCTGACAGCTGAGAGCCTGGAACCTGTTTCGGATTCTGTGTCTCCCTCGCTCTCTGCCCCTCCCCCGCACACGCTCTGTCTCCAAAACAAATAAACATTAAAAAAAAAAAAAAGATTCTCTCTTTCTCCCTCTTCCTCTACCTCTCCCCACTCATGAATACTCTCATGAATACTCTCATGAATACTCTCTGTCTCAAAAATATATTTTTTTTTTTAAAAAGAGGGTTTCACTGAAAGGGGTGAAGTCAGTGACACATGGAGGAAACAAGGGAACCCCCCACTAGGGTTAAGGATGTTAGTGAGAGAAAATGTAGCCCTGACCGGCCGTCCAGGGCATGCTGGGCTGCAAAGGGGCTCGGCTGGGGTTTGCACAGTGAACCAAGGACGGGCACACGAGAGGGTGGATTGGGGCTGGAAATCAAGGGGACCGGGATAGGTCTTCACAGACAGGAATGTTGGAACCACTGGTCTAAAAGGGCCATAATGGAGGAGAGGGGCGACTAAGCGGTTGTGACTTCGTGTACCTGGTAGCCAGGCTGCGGGAAAGAGGGTCCTTGGCCCTGGGAGAAGGCGGAGCCTGCCTTCTTGGTCGCTTTGCAGAAGTACAGTGGAGCTGGGAAACTCTAGTGGCCTTTCTTCCCGGGCTGCTTGCTCTGGCTCCGGTATTTGTCCATCGGCCATGCCTTTCGTCACTCTGGAGTGTCCCTCCACTGCGGGCCTACCTCCCTGCCCCTTGACTTGGGATTCGGCCATGTGACTTGCTCTGCGGATTCTAGAAGGCATAAATATTGACGGGCCGGTTCCCAGGAGAGCCATCAAGGTACCTCTCATGTTCCCACTGGCCCTCTGTCATTGCCATGACAAAAACACACCTGAGCTAGGCCGCCAGCCCCAGGAGGAGAACCTTGACTGACGGCCCCCCAGCTGACTTCCAGATGAGTGCCCGAGCCCAGCCAAGACCAACGGAGCTCCCTCCCTGACTCCGGCCTAGATCAGTCAGCCAACCGGCCCACAGTACTCACAACTATTAAGGCATGGGCTTAGGGGGTCATTTGTTATGTAGCATTTTGGGAGCAAAAGCTAACCGATACGGTGGCAATTTGTGTTCTCGTGATTTCTCTCACATTTCCAGCCCCAACCCCTCTCCCGATGACCTGTGCACGAGGAAAGACACAGATGGGAAATACCGCTGGCCCCAGGCACCCGGCGCAGCAAGTCTGGGTCACCAGGGATATGGGAAGAGGTCCACTGGACACATCTCCCTGTTAGAACTCACCGACCTTCTCCACAACCGAAGTATACGGAATCGACAGAAGGGAAAAAGAATGTGGAGAGTAGAAAGGGCCAACACACGTCCCAGAGATGCTCATATAACATGTCTTCATAAAAACGTTCCTTTGCAATGGGCAAGGGGCAAGAACGAATGGGCACTCACAAGGACAGCGGCTGCGCTCACTGCTGGGCCTCGGGGTCTCCTCCAACATGGCGTGATGGGCAGAAGTGTAGACCCCGGCGCCAGACCATGTGAGTTTGAATCCCGGTTCTGCCACCAATCGCTATGCCACCTTGGCCGTGTAGTGTTTCGGCGTCTCCGTTTCTTCATCTGTGAAGTGAGAATAATAATGGCTTCTGCGTCACAGAGTTATGGTGAGGACCACCTGAGTAACACGGGTAATGCGTCCAACCACACTGACTCGTCACAGACACTACATGAGAGTTTGTTGAGGGGCCCAGGATGAGAATGCTTGTGCATAAGAATAAGGATTCAGCATAAGACTATTTGTCCCAGAACAACGCAAGGGTCTAATAGACATGGGCTCCTGTCTCTTGGTGTACCAGTCACCAGTTGCTGTGTAACAAATTACCCCCAAACAGCAAGAAGCTTTCATTAGCTCACAGTATCTCTGAGTCGGGAATCTGGGATTGGCTTAGTGGGGAGGTCCTCGGGGGTTGCTGTCAAGATGTCAGCCAGGGCTAGAGTCTCTGAGGGCTCGACTTCCAAGGTGGCTGCCCCACCAGTTCGTGCTGGCTGTTGGCAGAAAGCCACAGACCCCCGCTATGCTGACCTGTCTATAGGGCAGCTTGAATGCCCCCAAGATGGCAGCTGGCTTCCTTAGAGTGAGTGACCTTCGAAGAAGTGAGGTGAAAGTTGCAATGTCTTTTGGGACAAAGCCTTGGATGTCACACACTGTCAATTTCCATAATATTCAAGGCGCTTGCAGAGGTTGATACCAACCAGCACGAGATAGAGAAGACTACTCAGAGATGTGAACAGAAGGAGGGGATCGTTAGGCGCCATCTTGGAGGCTGTGGGCCACCTGGTCAGGATCCAACACCAGTCTACAGACGATGTCCTTTATCTTCTTGCAATCGTTTTTCCCATTTGAGAGCTATTTTCTTTTTCGTTATCCATTCCTTCCTTTCTTCTTCCCTCCCTCCCTCCCTCCTTTCCTTCCTTTCTTCCTTTTTAGTAGCTTTTTCTTCTGATTATAAAGACACTGTGTTGCAGAAACCTCAGAGGATACAAAAAAAAAAAGCGTAAAGAATGTCTACGTTGCCTATAATTTTGCAATTATTTGATATTCGCTTGAGTGGGTAATTTGGTGTTTTCATGCAAAATTTTATGCACATTTTCTAAAATCTTAACACGGCACGGCGTGTTCAATTTTGTACCAAGCTTTTTGCATTTGGAACCATATCACAACCACTGCTCAATGTCATTAGATGTCGTCAATAATAATAACGATTAATTACACATTTCGGAGTATTCCAGGCACTATATTGAGCGCTTCGCATAGCTCGTTTAATTTGCACAAAAATCCTATCGGTAGGCATTATTACTGTACCAATTTTAACAAAAGAAGGGATTGAGGCTCAGAAGAGTTACATAACTAGCCTAGGGTCACACTAGGCTCACACACACTAGGTCACACACACACACCGTCAAGACTTCAATTCAGATCTGAGGCCCCGACTGTCCTCTGCTGGATGCAGAGTGTTTCACTGTGTGGATGTCCCGCCATTGACTCCAACAACCTCCTGTTGTTCAACAATTAGGTTATTTCTAGTTTTTCAATGGAAGCAATGCTCTAATGCACAGCCCTTAACATAATGCTTTGTCTCTACGTGCCCCAACGTCTTAAAAGAAAATAAAATCGGGGCGCCTGGGTGGCTCAGTTGGTTGAGTGTCCAAGTTTGGCTCAGGTCATGGTCTCGTGGTCTGTGGGTTCGAGCCCCGCGTCGGGCTCTGTGCTGACAACTCGGAGCCTGGAGCCGGCTTCGGATTCTGTGTCTCCTCCTCTCTCTGCGCCACCCCCCCACCCTCGCCCCATGCTCATGCTCTCTCTCTGTCTCTCAATAATAAATAAACGTTTAAAAAATTCAAAAAAAAAGAAAAGAAATGAAAATCTGTAAGTACCCCCTGGGTGTTCTTGAACCACATATAGGAGGGAAGTGTGTCATTTAGCGCTGACTTAAACGATTCAAAAAGGCACCCATTGGCTCATACAATTGAAAAGCCCAGAGGGAGGTCTTGCTTCAGGTGTGGCTTGAGGGAGCAGCTCAAAGATGCCAAGGACTTGGGTCCTCTTCTGCCTTCTGGTTTATCTCCCACGGCATTAGCTTCATCCTTCTGCCCTCGGTGCCAGAATGGCTGCCTTGATTCCCGACCTCACATTTTCCCACCACGTCAGCTCTTGCTCAGGCAGTGAGGAGATTTCTCTCTCTAGGAAGCCCCAGCACATGGCTCCCCACCCCTCACCATAGACGGGGAGAATGGGATGCGCCTATCGGCCTAAGCCGGTCAAGATGCACCCCCTGGATCTACGGCGTCCATTGATCCCGGTCAGTCCCCACCCAAACGTCACGGCTGAAGCTAAGAGGTGGCTACAAGCTGTCGTCCAATGCCATTTAACAAACTTGCAAAACTCCGTGGTGTAAAGCAGAGATTATTTCTCATGATTCTATGGGCTGGAGTCTGTCTCTCCCGGCATCATGCATGGGCTGCGGTTTTCAGTTGGCACTGTGCTGGCTGGGGAGGTGGGGAGGTCTCAGCTCTCCTCCTCGGGAGCCCCCCGAGGTGGGGGACAGTGAAAGCGGCAAGACTTCTGGGGTTCTGGCCTAGGCACTCACGTGAGGCATTTCCCTGCATTCTATTGGTCAAAACACCCCGGCCAGAACTCAGGGGAGGGCAAATAGACCCCACCCCCGGATGGGCGGGGCACGTTGCAAAGAGCCAGTAGGTCTGCAGACTCCGGCCCCCCAGTGATTAGGGCAGGTGCAAAAGTGGGTAATTCCCTCTGCCACAGATGCCGCGACAAGCTCGGCGAGCCATAGCCCTGGGGACAGTGTTGGTGTCCAACACGGGAATGTTCCAGAGACCAGCACCGGGGATAATCTCCGAGATCAGGGCAGGCGGGGCTGGGATTACGTGTCTCCCTCGCTAAATTGAGTCATGAAACTTTTATTAAAGGATGTAGTTTGTCACCGCCAAGAAAACAAGGCAATTCTGGGCAGCCTCGTTAAGAGCAAATCCTTCTCCACCAGAGCAGGTGCCGCGCGTCTGATGGGATTGTGAAATGAGACAGCGCAGGCGTGCTTTCCCGGGCCCCTAAGATACAGGCACAGGGGGGCATTCCATTTTCCCAAGACTTCTTTGACAGAGGGCTGCCTCCTTGGCAAACGTGAGGGACAGCTGCTTCCATTGGCTATTGGGGGGGGGGGGCGGGGCCCAGCCACTTGTCCATCAACCGAGGAGATTCACATGTGGCCTTGTCCCTTCAGAAAGCTGAACCTCACCTTCTGGCCCCCTCTGGAGGTGACGGGGACCCAGCTGTCCCAGCTGGAGAGACACCCCCTGAGCCCCTCGCCTTCCACCCAGTGGGTGGGGCCCAGGGAACCCTCACTGGGAAAACTGGAAATGCACCGACAAGCAGACTGGCCGTCTCACGGCCGTGTGCTGCTGGTCAGGCAACGAAGCCCCTCCCACCATCGTCAGATGGGTGTAACAATATCCATTCAACGTCTGGAAAGTTCCTGGCATGTGTTTTTTTCATTTGAGCCAAGATACTTTTTTTTTAAGTTTATTTATTTAAGAGAGAGAGAGAGAGTGCAAGCAGGGGAGGGGCAGAGAGAGAGGGAGAGAGAGACTCCCAAGCAGGCTCTGCACTCAGTTCAGAGCCTGACGCGGGGCTCGATCCCACGAACCGTGAGATCATGACCTGAGCCAACATCAAGAGTTGGACGCTCAACCGACTGAGCCACCCAAGTGCCCCAAGATTTTTGTTTCGAGCCAAGGTTGTTAAATCAGGAGATTTCGTGCAAACAACTGGGTTCTCCGCCTTCTCGGGAGCAGTCTAAAACTCGGCCAGTGCTGGGCCTGCACTCCCGGCTGGCAGAATTAGCTGGAGCTGAGGCATTGCCGGAAGACAGGAGATGGTCTCTCCACTTTGCCACACTCCCCGCCACCCCCAGTTGTCTCACGCCAGGCCTCCTTGGCTCATTTACATTCCTGGCCTAATCCCAACAGCCACGGACCGACCGGACCTCACCACCCCCGGGTTAGAGTTTCACCTCCACTGTCCTCAGAACTGGACCCAGATGGTCACCCCAGGATCCGCTCTCCTAAATCCACAGCTCCCCATCCGATCTGTGTAGGGAGTGCCTGCGGCCACCGGCCTCTTCCGTTGCTTTGGCCCTCAGGGCACGGCACGGACCAGCACTGAGGGCCCGGGAACGACTTTCCCAGCCAGTCTGCAGGGAATCCAAATCCGTTTGAATTCTCAGGGAGTTCAGGGCGCCCGTGGCTGCATCACGGCGTCTGGGCTACAGCTTGACTGGACCACCCAGCCTCCTCCTCTGATGTTTCTCTAGTCCTTCAGCAAATACTCATTGAGCATCTGCACAGGAAGCAGCAAACTGTGGCCCACACACCAAATCCCACCCACACTACCTGTTTGTGTTCGGCCCACCAGCTCAGAACGGTTTTTACATTTTTAAATAGTTGGGGGGGCGGGAGGGGGGGGGGAGAAATCAAAGTAAGACTGTTTTGTGACACAGGAAAAGTATCTGAAATTCAGATTTCGGCGTCCAGAAGTACAGTTTCATTGGAAAACGGCCCTTCGGTTTTCGTATTGTCTGTGGCTGCCTTCCTGCTCCGTCGGCAGAGTTGGGCTGTCGCGACAGAGACGTGTGGCCCGCAGAGCCTCAAAATGTTTGCTCTCTGGCCCTTTCCAGAGAGGTCTCGCTGTTCTCTGCTCGGCTGCATCCCGGGCCCTGCTCTGGATATTGGCCACGCAGCGGTGTTCCGTGTCCTGGGACTGCCCTAACCACTACCACCAACTGGGCGCCTTGCAACAATAGGTGCTTTCTTACGGTTTCGGAGGCCGGAGGTCTGAGATCCGGGGGTTGGCGAGGCCGCGCTCCCTCCGGAGGCTCCCTGGGGGAGGATTCTTCCCTGCGTCTTTCAGCTTCCGGGGGCTGCAACGCTCCTGGTGGCTACGTGCCTCCGATCTCTGCTTCCGCCTTCTCCTCTGTGGGTGTCTTATAAGGACACTTGTCACTGGAATCAGGGCCCGCTGGACAATCCAGGACGGTGTCATCTCAAGATCCTTAGTTAAATTCTATCAGCAGAGACCTTTTCTTTCCAAATAAGGTCGCATTCACAGTTTCTGGGCTGTTGGACATACCTTTGGCGTGGAGTAGAGGGGCACCATTCAACCCACTACAAGCCGTTGCTTGCTTTCTAGAAGCTTCTATTCCTTTGAAAGGAGGCTAATGACAATGCTTCTCCCTCAAAAATAAGAATAAGTAGGAGAGGGGGCACCTGGGTGGCTCAGTCGGTTAGGTGTATGACTTGGCCTCAGGGCGTGACCTCCCGGTCCGTGGGTTCGAGCCCCGCGTCAGGCTCTATGCTGACAGCTCAGAGCCTGGACCTGCTTCAGATTCTGTGTCCTGCCCCCCACCCCACACACAGTCGCTCCCCCCCTAGTGCGCTCTTTCTCAAAAATATATGAACATAAAAAAAAATTTTTAAGTAGAATAATAATAGGAGTAATAATAATAATAGGAAGAATAATAGGAAACTGTAAGGGCTGAGGAGAACAGACAGCAGGAAGGAGGTTGGTGTTAACACCCCCCTTGAACAGAGACCCGGGGGAGTGAGATGCACAGATGTGGGGGGAGGGGCCAGCAGGTGCAGAGACCCAAAGAGGAAGGAGGTTGGCACACGTGAGGAGCAGCCAGGGGTCCCCGTGTGGCTGGAGGGGACAGAGCAAGGCGGGGAGAGGATTATAATCTCGGGAACCGGCAGTGAAGCGGCTACCGTGTCCCCAGGTCCTTCCCCTCATGCCAAGCGGGACTAATTTCTACTGTAATATTTTCCACGTACCTGTGTCTCATGGGGACGATGTCAGTGCATTGCCACACAGTTCCCTAACTGGGAAACTTATGATTGACTTCCTTTCCCCCTAAGTGACTTGTAGGAGGTCACTTAGCTCATGGGCAGCAGGGCGGTGAGCCCAAGAGTTACTTCCAGACCGGGAGCCCCCACGTCCTCACAGCCCTTCTGGGGGGGGGGGGGGGGTGCGTCTTAAAACAGAACTGGGTTTAACAGAAAGAAACCTCGCCCAGATTACAGAATAACAGTGGGTGGCTTTGGAGGAGTTCAGGAGCGGGCCGGGCCCATCGTGTCTTGCCTTGACTTTCAAGGTTCCTTATCATAGAAAACAGTGTTCACACTGGGCCCTCCCGTGGGCGGACCTCTTCTGTGTGATCCAGGCTGAGCCACCAGGCCAGCCAGCACTGGCACTCTCCGAGCCACCTCCCTGTTCCCTACTCCCTGTCTGGGGCCCGAGGGTCTCAGCTGCTTTCAGGCTGCCCAGGTTTGACGTGGGGGCCCGGGGGTCTCAACGAGGGCTGCTGAGAGAGGAAGGGCGGAGGCCCCTGGCAAGCAAGGAGCTGTGGCAAGACATCAGCTCCCGCCTGGGCAGCGCTGGGGGGCTGGGGAGCCCCGTCTTGCTGACTTTCTGTTACTGTTGAGAATTCAAATCGAAATAATAAAATCAATAATAGCCCCTAATACTCCCCCTCGCCCTCTAAACTGTAGCCACACCGGCCTTCCTTCTGTTTCCTATCAGGCCTTGCGGATTCCTGCCTCAGGGCCTTTGCACAGCCATTCCTCCTGCCTGAAGAACTCTCCTTTTGTCGCCTCCTCAGAGAGGCCCCCCCAAGCCCCTGTGGGTGTATCTACCCCATCACCAACACCATCTCCCTCCACACGTAGTTCCCCAGTTGTTCTCGGGTCTTCTGTCTCCTTCACTGGGATGCCAGCCACGGAAGGGCAGGACCAGGCCTGTCTTACTTACCGTGGAGGCCCCTGGGCCTAGAGCAGAGCCTGGGGCATGGCAGATTCTCACTGTTCGTCAAGCAACGGCCACCGCCTTTCTGTTCACCTCCTTTCTTACTCCGCCCCTGGCGGTGGAGCCCAGTGCTCACCCACAAACCTGCCGCCAGCACAGTAGCCGCTCTTCTGGGGGAGGAGGGGAGGCGGGTAGGAGTAGGGGCCGTGAAGGTGGGAGGCCCATTGCAGGACTCGGGGCCCACCATCGATCTCCAGCTTGGGACGGTCTCCTCTCCTGACCCCTGACTCATGTCTCCATCCTTTCCAGATGAGACATCAGCTGAGCAGCCCCCCTCCCCCCCCCATCCATCCCGGACTGCTGCTGACCAGCCGACACCAGGCTTCAGCGCTATGGGGAGCACATCCCAACAGCACCAAAGACCGCTGTTTATTGAGCAACTACTACGTCCCAGGTTCGGAGCTGAATACTCTACAGCTATCATCTCCCGTGGTCCTTCAACATCCCTGGGAGGAACTCATACCCACTCTACTTTATAGACGCGGGCCGGGCACCAGAGAGCCTAAGTGATTCGGCCAAGGTCACACAGCCGGACTGACTGATGTGTGCTCAGAAGCCCAAGAGAGAGAAGTCAGCCTACCTGCGAGTGTAGCGTCGCTTTGAAATCGTAAATCTAATCCTATGACTTACTATTGTTCTTGTTGTTTGTTTTTCTCCTCCCCCCCCCCCCCAAGTTTTACTGAGGGGTCTAATTGGACTTAGAACTTTTTTCATTTTGAATTTCTTAGGGGTGGGGTGCTGGCACTACCCTGTTTTCCAACCTTTAGGGTCTGACCCTGCAGTTAGTAAGGTGTAGCATCTGAACTTGAACCCGGCTCTGCCCGAGTCTGACTCTCGCCTCCTCGAGAAGGACAGACAGGTTCCTGACACCCACCAAACTCTCAGACACCCACCTCTCTGGTTGCCTCCTGAGGGGTCATGCCTGGAAGAGAGAGGACAGAGGGTGGGGTCCCCCAGGAGGCCCAGGCCTGCCGCCTCGCTGGCCGCCCTCACCGAGGGGCAGGTCTGTGGGGTGGGTCTAGCTGTGGGAGGCCTGAGGGCCGCAGAAGATCTAGAAATACTTGTGTGGCCATCTAGTGGGCGTGGGTCACCTTGCAGCTACCCACCATCTTTCAAGTAGGCTTTGTGTCCGGGGAAAATTCTCCTGTTAGGAGCCCAATTCTCAAGCCCAACTGCTTTCACCAGATATGCCTACGTAGGATTCCAATTTGGGAGCAAGTCAAGCCACTTCCCAGAGCAGAGGGTGGGTGGTAAAGGACATCAAGACGTTAGGGGCAGGCGGTAGGACCCCTCGTGCTAGAGCTCCAAGCCTGAAGAAGGATTCCCTGAGCAGCCGGCTGTCCTGATCAAGTCCCACGGGTTAGCACCGAAAGGCGCGAGACCATTTGTCAATGGCCAAGGAGCACCTTTCCTTACGGAGGTGGATTCCCTCGGCTCTCCCCAGCGTGAGCGGACGGCCACAAAGCTGTCCAAGACTGGCCCCTGAACTTGGCCCCCTGGGAGGCTGAAATTCAGGCCTGGAGGGGGGAGAGGGCAGACAGACGGAAGGAGGGGCTGGAGGGACAGGCCACCTGGAGGGGCCGCGGGCATCTGTGAGCCGGTAGCCGCTCCCCCCGCCCCCCGCCCCCTGCCTTGACCCGTGGCACCAAACAGCACAGAGGCCTCAAGTGCCAGTGATAGCTTCCATTCGTATTTCGCCTACCACGTCCTTCTGGGGACTGGTGAAAGCCAGGTGTTACAGGCTGGGAATGTGGCCTACAGAGGCACTGAGCCTCGGATATGGGACTGAGTCCCCTTTAGATCTTCAGGCCATGCCCATCTACTAGTGGCCCTCTGGTTCGAGGGTCTAAAGTCCAACACGAGGGCTGGAAGCCTTTCCCGCAACCCCCCAGGCACATAAGCTGCACCCCTCTGAAGTCACCCTGGCAAGAGGAGGGATGAAGGGGAGACCTTTTGAGACAAGGCAGTTTTGACGGGGAGTCTTGACAAATCTACCAGGGACAGCTGTGCAAGTTGTTCACCGTCCGAGAAGGCCTGGCTGGGGGGACAGGGGCCCACCCTCCACGCTCCCGGTGCAGAGCTGCACCTGCCTAGAGGAAGAAGTGCCTTTGAAATCCACACAAAGTCTGTTTGGAGTTTGAACTTTAACTGAACGTTTTATCCAGAAGAGCCTGTTTTCGATCTGGAGAGCGTGAGTTCCGTTAAAATCAGCGTTGTTTTGTTTTGTTTTGTTTTGTTTTTAAATACCTTTTTCCTGCCACCAGTTTTCCAGAGCAAAAGGGCATCAGTTAGAGAAACAGGTACATTTCGTGCACATCTGACTCCGCTCAGGGTACATTTTGTCCAGCACCCGACTCAACGTGTGGCACCTGGCGCACAGTAGGACCCCTCCTCCGTTTCTGGAAGGCAGGACTCGCGTCATGTCCACGTTTCCCTGTCGCGGAGAAGACCCTCAGTGAACTAAAAGGCCGAACTGGTGAGTGATGTGTAAGTGGGAAGCGTGTCCTTGAGTCGAGGGTGAGTCAGACACGCGTCGTCATAGTGAGGAAAGCCGACACAGCCGGCCTTTCATTCCACAGCCCCCTCCACATAGAAACCCCAAGGGAACCTTGCACTCGGTGGGGCCGGAGTGCCCAGGGCCTCCCCCATCCGGACGGTCACCTGCAGACTCAGTTCTGCCAACGGCTCTGAAAGCCCCTGGGACCCAGCGGCAGGGACAGCAGGGCCGGCCGGATATGGAGCCCTCCGGTCCTGGGCGGGCCCCCTCCTCACGCCCACCGGCTGCCTCTGCACCACACCCGGAGAAGAGACGGCCCAGGAAGGGAAGGGGATGGGACCAGCAGACACAGTGATTGCCAGACCCCCGGGGACCCAGACTGCAAGCCCTCAGCAACCCGCTCTTCCCACAGCTCGGGCTCTGGAACCCCTCCAATCGCTCCGCCCGCAAAGTGCCTCCACTCGGGTCTGTCACGAGGCAGACAACGGAGCGAAGCAGCCACGCAGTGCCTCTGGCGGGGAACAGAGCAGGGTGTGGAGCCCTCCAGACCCACAAGTGGACCCCAGCTTTGCCGGGGACTTGCTGCTGTGTGGCCTCGGGCAAGTCACTTCCCTTCTCTGAACCTCAGTGTCCTCATCTGTAAGCATTTGCCCTGAAGGCTGGGCGGGGGGTATCCTAAGGGGGTGGGTGGGCACCTGCAAAAGGCAAAGCTGGCAGCATCTGGGAGGCAGTGACGGCCTGTCTCCTGCTGTCTCTTCCAGCATGGAGGAGGCGGGAACCGTTTTTGGAAATGCCACAATACAGATCACGAAGGTAATAAAAGCCCCCAGAGCTTCCTCCGGGCTCCTGGCCCCTCCCCAGGCAGGCTTGGGAGGGAAGACCGAGATGCTCGGCACCTCCGTCTCTGGAATCTGAATCCCTCCTACTCGAGTGCCCCTCAGAGGCCGGGAGCAAGGTCGCCGCCACTCCGGGGGTGCCCAGGAGTCATCAGCTCCAGCGTGGAACACCAGTCGGAAGAGGCAGGATGAGGACTGGTTGTGACCTCTGGGCCTTAGGCTCCACCTCTGCAAGATGGGGATTATGCCTTCCTCAGCGGCTCCGAGAATAACAACAGTTATCTGTCTTGACTTTTCAGGGAGAAGATGCACGTCTGGGTGAGCTTCTGGCCTCAGCCCCGAGCTGGCTCCAGATACCAATGTGAGTCTGAGAGACAAGGTCCCAGCTTAACTTCCAAATTGGCCCGCCATGGCTTAGGTTGAAAGAGCTGGGGTCTCTAGGAACCACACAGCTCACCTAAAGGGGTGTGGGTGTGTGTGTGTGTGTGTGTGTGTGTGTGTGTGCGCGCGCACGTGCAGAGACTGAAGGAGGCAGGACCTTGCCACACATGTCACATGATCTTATTCCCGCTGAAAGATAGAGGTATGCGGATGGGCATATGGATATAAATGCAAGGAAAGGTCTGGAAGGCCACCCACTGAGACATGATTAAATGGCTTTGGAGATTTTTATGTTTATCTCCAAGAAACATACATTATTTCTATAATAAGGGGGAAAAAATAAGCTTATTTCTATTTTTTTTCATGTTTATATTTGAGAAACACAGTTCGCACATGCAAGCAGGGGAGGGGAGAGGAGGGACACAGAAAATCTGAAGCAGGCTCTGTGAGGAGAGCAGAGAGCCCGATTTGGGGCTTGAACTCACGAACCATGAGACCATGACCTGAGCCAAAGGCGGACACTGACTGAGCCACTCAGGCGCCCCCAGAACTAAGCTTATTTTTATTAAAAAAATTTTTAATGTTTATTTTTGAGAGAGAGGGAAACAGAGGGAGAGCGGGGAAGGGGCAGAGAGGGAGAGACACAGAAACCGAAACAGGCTCCAGGCTCTGAGCTGCCAGCACAGAGCCCGACGCGGGGCTCGAACCCACGAACTGTGAGACCATGACCTGAGCTGAAGTCCAGCGCTTAACTGACTGAGCCACCCAGGCACCCCTAAGCTTATTTAAAAAAAAAATTTTTTTAACGTTTATTGATTTTTGAGACAGAGAGAGACAGAGCATGAAAGGGGGAGGGGCAGAGAGAGAGGGAGACACAGAATCGGAAGCAGGCTCCAGGCTCTGAGCTGTCAGCCCAGAGCCCGACGCGGGGCTCGAACTCACGGACCGCGAGATCGTGACCTGAGCTGAAGTCGGACGCTTAACCGACTGAGCCACCCAGGCGCCCCCCTAAGCTTATTTTTAAAAAGAAAATATACCTGTTGCCCAAATGCTCACCTATGTCTGCCCTTTGTTTCATTTAAATAATTTTTCAACCAACCCCCCACCCCACCCCAGGAAGGCACCCAACGTGACCTCTGCACGAGCTTCTGATGCCCTTCAGGGTCCTGGGGCTCAGAGCCAGCTTCCGGCCCGCCCCACACAAGGCTCCCGGCCTAACCCGGGAAGCCGCATGACCTGTGCGTTCACCCACCCCACCCCATCCACCCCAAGGCTGGAGCCAATTAATTAACATGAACCTTTAAAGATGTTTCCAATGATGCGAGCAGGGAAGGGTGGAAAAGTGAGTCCCTGAACTAAAGAAATCCTTCACTGAAGAGCTGTTCACTCGAGTGCTTTTCCCTGAGGAGGCCTGAAAAGTAAGGCCAGGCGTTCTGAGCAGACACCAAGGACGTGGCTTCATAATGTTAAAAATTAGTAAGACACCTCAGTGTGACTGCAGGCCTCCTCCTGTGAGGAGAAACCCATTTGGATAAATCTGGAGAATCCTCGCGCACTCGACATTTTGGGGCACCCGCTGTGGGCCAAACCCCACACCGAGCACTGCGGAAACAGACCCCGCGTCCCCTGCCTTCATTGTGGCAGGGGACACCGCAGGGGCCGTGAGGAAAGCCCTCACTGTCAGGACAGGCTCAGGGGGGGCTTCTGACTCCTCCGATGAACCAGGTGGCTGCATTTCGCCAGTGGGACTTCGTCCCCCCCCATCTCTGCTGACAGGCCGGGCCCCACAGAGCCGGATGCTTTCTCTTCCAGGAGTAGGGAGACCAGAGGTCCCAGCTGACCCCTGCTGGCCCAGGATTACTGCAGAGGCCGTCTGTTGTAACTCCATACATCTCCGTTTGGCAAAACAAACAAAAAACGGACGGTCACCCCGCCCATTTCCCCATCAAATCTTCGTGGCAATTTCTGAAGTGTCCAGGCAGTCCCGGCCTCACCCTTTCCTCACCCACTTGCCCGGCGGTGAGCTCGTCCACACACTGCAGAACCGGCTCAGTGGCCGACACCCTGGGTGAAGCCCTCCGACCCTGGGCCCCCCATCCATTTCCTGGCCTCCCAACCCCCATCACCGCACTCAGCCACTCAGCATGCCACCCGGCAACAACCTGTCTGCCTGTCTGTCTGTCTCCTCGCGGGTCTGGGCTCCTTGCAGGCACAGGGTGCCTCACTGGCCTCCCAGTCCCTCACGTGCAGCCCAGCACCCGGCTAGGAAAGGTATTCGGGAAATAACGTCTGTGAAATTCACTGCCGTCAATCGGGAGTCCTGTCAAGGCCCCAGGAGTCAACCAGAGCCATTGGCACCTTTCCTCTCCCTGGTCCCAGCCACCCTGCAGCGATGTCACTCTAGGATCACGGTGGCACTCGGGAGTGGGCAGGAGGCCTGGTCGGGCCCCACCGCTAAGCTAACCAGGCAGGAGAGGCCCCAGGATCCACAGAAGTGGGGGCTGATTTGGTCAAACAATCTCATTGGAGCCTTTCGAGCTCAGACACTTTGCAACTCTGGAGTACGCTTCTTCCGAAGAGAAACCAGGCCCAGCAAAACCTATCACAAGTCGAGAACATCTGTGCCGCCAGCTTCGCATGTGGGAACCGAACCTATGGAAATAGACAAGCGCTGAAATTTACGTGTGAGAATGTCCACAGCGGCATCATTGAGAATAAGGAACCCCATAAACGAAGCGTGTCCGTGAAATGCCATCTGCCATTAAAAATCACGTTTTACTAGAATAGTAAGTAAAAGGGTCACAACGTGTCAAGTGAACAAGAGAGGCTGCACTACAACACGAACTCGCTTTTACAAAACCAAAAATAAAGGAAAAGCAAAAACGTGTTTGTCCACATGTGGGAAAGAAAATACACCAAAATATTAACAGTGTTTTTCTCTGATCAGATGCCTTTTTTTTAAGTTTTCTACATTTTTTACTACAATATTTTACTCAGAAGGAAAAAAAAAAAAGGCTATTGAAAAACAAGTCCACCCTCCATTGTCTGAGGCCAATGGCAGGCGAGTGGCAGAAAATGCTGGAATTCGGGAAGCTGTTACCAGTCCCCAGCCAAGACTGACCTAAAGGCTCACTGCTGTCCGTCTCTGGCCTTTCCTTGTCCCCTCCCTCAGAATGCAGACAGTCTCTGGGCTTGTCAAGGGCCTGAGAATGCACCCAATTCCAGCCACACTTCTTAAGGCCTGCTCTTGTGCCCACGGAGGGGGGCGGGAGAGCCATTGCAGACAAGAGGGATCAGACGCAAGTCGGATGACGACGAAGGGAGCAGACCCTTTCTGCAGGTCACCCAGACTCTGCTTGCACACCTCCAAGTTCGGGGAGCTCATTACAATGCACACAGCTGGGGCCACGTCCAGCAGAATTGGAACAAAAATCCCCCATCTGGGCCCACCTTACTCCCCACGGCCTCTCCTCTCCCACCCCAAATCCTGCCTCGAGTTCTGTCCAAGGGTACAGCTCTTGGGCGGCAGACCCCATCCCTTCACCCCTTCCATCTGCAAGGCATTCAAAAAGCCCTTTCGTTGGCTCAGGCACAGACCACACTCTGGCCTCCCCTCACGGGCAGGTGAGGTGGTATTTATAGCCCAGGAATAATTGGATGTTAATTCTTTTCTGCAAAAGAGCGACTGGGGTTTCAATTTCCTCCTCTCCGAACTCTGAAGTGGGGCTAGCTGTGACCGACACGGAGCAAGGGGCCACATCATGCGCACACGGGCACACACACGTACCACCCAGGGCCCCCAGGCCCCTCACCCCTGCAAGTGGTCCTTGTAAAGGCCTCAGAAGTAGAAGCCCTTCCTCCCCAGTCCTACCAACAAGCCAGTGGCCACTCTCACTTTGGGTGCGCAAGCCTCTTCCTGCCAGGTGTGGGATTCCACGTTAGAATCTAGCCGAGTCCAGGGGCGCCTGTCTGGCTCGGTCAGTGGAGCCTGAGGCTTTTCATCTTGGGAGTTGTAGGTTCGAGCCCCACGCTGAGTGTAGAGATTACTTAAAAGTAAAATTAAAGGGGCTCCTGGGTGGCTCAGTCAGTTAAGCGACCAACTTCAGCTCAGGTCATGATCTCACACTCCTCCATGAGTTCGAGCCCCCTGTCGGGCTCTGTGCTGACAGCTCGGAGCCTGGAGCCTGCTTCCGATTCTGTGTCTCCCTCTCTCTCTGCCCCTCCCCTGCTCATGCTCTGTTTCAGAAATAAATAAAAACATTTAAAAAATTAAACATTTAAAAAAAATTAAATTAAAAAAAAAAAAAAAAAAAAAAAAACGTAGTCCAGTGCCGTCAGACTGGTTGCTATGACCCTCAAGGCAGGAGGAGCTGCTGACGCGCTATCCCAGAAACTTCCAGACAAGAACCACTTCCACACGCGAATAGCGGCCGGGCAAGGCCCAGCTGTCAGACGCCCCCCAACCGGCCCCGAGGGCCACCCGGCTACAGCCTCCCTCCTCTCCCCTGCAATCACCGCCTCTCAGATGAGCCACCTGTTGAGACCTCCGCCTCTCTGCTGACCTCAGGCGAGACTTTGGGCCACAGAGGGGCAACTCCTGCCTGGGTGTCTAGAAAGGATCCATTCTCGAGGAGGAGAGGAATGGGATCCCGTGCCTGAGGAGCGGGGTGGTGGACCCCAGTGGACTCCACCCCCACCCCCGCCACCGGGTGACCCGTAAGAGCCAGCTCCCGCCCTCCGCCCCAGAGAACCGGGGGTCCCGTGTCCTTCGGCCGCTTCACTGAGAGGCTGTCCAGGCGGCCCTCCTGTGTGTGTGCTCCCCCGGCACAGTCCCACGCCCCTCACCGCCCTGCTCTGCACCAGGATGTCCTGCACCCGCACGCTGGCCCAGGGAGGCCCCGAGTGGAAAGACGCTCCCTGACCGGCGTTTCTATAACAACAACATAAGCATTTTATTTTTCATTAAGCTTCTTAGTTTCTTAGTATCACAATGGAATGATGAGAAAACGGGAACAAAAACCCACGAGTCTGCGAATCTCTGACAAAACGCAGAGACTTCAAGGCAATTGGAGGGGAGGGCGGGAGAGGCTGGGCAGAAGTGCCCAGATAGTCTCGCGGTCAGGCCTCTCCGCCGCCGGCCGGGCGGGGGGGGGGTGGGTGGGAGCGGAATGGTGAGAAGGTGGCACTGTCACGAGCGGTCCCCGGCGCTTCTGCCTCACGGCTGGTGTCCTCGGGAGGTGCGCGGAGGGCCCACAGGATTCCCCGGGGCCTCCCTGGTGCCTGGGTGCACGAGCCCCCCGCCTGCCCCTGACGTCCGGGGGCACCCCAGCCAGCGCTGAGGGGCACCCCGAAGCCGGGTCGGCTGGGTGGGCGGTGGGAGGGGGGCGTGGAGGAGCGAGGGGCAGGCAGCCGGTCTGGGTGCGGGAATCCGAGGAGCGGCGAGGCCCGTGAGGGGGCGCCTGTGGCGGAGGGCGGAAGGCGGAGGGTGGAGGGCGGAGGCGGTGCGGGCGGCGCGGCAGCAGCAGGTGTGTCCCGTGGTGGCGGGCGGCCGCGCCTAAAGCTTCACAGTGCCGGGGGGCAGGCTGTCGTTGCACAGTCTGTAGTAGCGCAGGTCGTTGACCAGCCTGTGCACGTTCTGGGTGAACGAGGGCAGGTCCTGGAAGGCAGGGGCACAGCTGCAGCCCAGCCCCACCCCGCACCCCGGCTCACCCCCAGCCCCCGCCACTTCCGTCCCAGCACGCTGGAACCTTCTACGCCTCCTCGCACCCTCCTCGCACCGTGTCAGCACAGGCGCGGCAGGAGAGCCAGAAGCGGAGCGAACGCCCCCCTGGCGCTCCCCATGTGCAGGCCCGCGCATCCGCTCAGGGACCCACCCCCTCGAACCCCACCCAAGCCCGCGACGCCCGGTGCGTTCACACCACCGTCGTAAGGGTGAAGACAGCGAAGCGCAGAGCGATCGCGGAACTTGCCCCAGGTTACACAGAAAGCAGGGAGGGGGTCCAGACCGGACTCGCTCGTGCACGGGGGCACGCCTGCCAACGCACACCTCTCCTTCGCCACGGCCAAGCCACGTCCACAGAGTCCACCCCCGCCCGGGCCCCAGGCGGGCCCGACCAGTCAGCAGGGACGCATCGGCGGCACCCACGGGCTGCAGACACCCATCGAGAGGGCCCCTCGCAGCCGGAACCCAGACCCCACCAGAGGCCACAACAAGAGCACCGGGGTCAGCCCCCTCATCTTTAGGCCGGGATCACCGGTGGCCAGAGCATAGGTCCAAATGCGGAGTGACCCCAACGGTGCCTGCCACAGAGCCAGCGCGCATGCCTTCTGAAAGCCCAGTGGCAGGGCGGGTTCCGGAAACGGCTGAAGCCACCGACAGCTCCCCTTGCCCACCCACGCCTCACCCCACTAATCTGTCCTCTTCGGCCTCCGCTCAAAGCCTGCCTCTTCTAAAAAGGCCCCAGCTGCCCAGGCCAGCACCCCTGCTCGTCGCTGTCGAGCCGCCCTCGGCTCCCCCTGCGTGTGGGCAGTACCTACTGGCTCCCGAGTGAGAAGGCCCAGCCGAGGGATCCTGCTTCCCGGCTCTAGGGTTCCCGGGCTCTGAACTGCTAACTAACGGCTGACCCTGCGGAGCCTGGGCTCATCTGTGAAATGGGACTAACAATAAGACCTGTATACACTTCAGAAGGCTGCTGGAAGGCTCACGAGAGCCGGGACATGTGACGTGGCCGGCCCGGCGTCATCCACGGAGGGCGCCGCCGCCTGTCTTTCCAGGGAGGCTCCTCTGAAGCAGGGAGGGACTGAGCCCCAACACCCTCTCCGGGCCGAGAGGCAGCCAACTTCAGGTACAGAGGGAACTGGTGAGTGGAGGCACTGATTCCTTTACTCATCCTCCAGAAAACAAACCAAGGGGTGTCTCTTAGATCAGTGGCTCCCAAATGCCAAATTCAAATTTCCTGGGGGAGGATACAAGAATATGTTCCTGTGTGTTTCATAAGCACCCCAGGTGCACTGATGCATATATAGATTTGGAAGCCCGGCTTTCAATCGAGAAGTTGGCTGACAATGACATCACTAGAAACTGACAGTTAAATATCAGGATGTGGTCTCCAGGAAAAGGAAGGAAAAATACCCAAGTGGCTGAAGTGAACTTTAAGAAAAAGTTTAGGAGGGAACAAGACATCCCAGAAAGATTCCAAGACAAGGGAAAACAGGACCTGAGTCTAAGAAAGCACTATCCTGACACACGTCACAGACGAGACGGGCAAGCGGTGAGAGGAGTCTGCTCCAGCGAGAGCGATGTGTAAATCTGAACACTAAAGGGGAACCGTGGGCAGGCTGCTCCAGGGTGGGAGGCAAGGCAGGGACGCATGAGGACGTGGGAGAATGATTTCGTTTTGCCATGTGTCAGGTGGTGAAGGACGAAAAGGACTTGTTCCGTGGGAAGAGTTCCAGAAAAAGCCTA
The DNA here is from genome assembly GCF_022837055.1 of Prionailurus viverrinus. NCBI lineage: Eukaryota > Metazoa > Chordata > Mammalia > Carnivora > Felidae > Prionailurus > Prionailurus viverrinus. The sequence continues at coordinate 19,690,215 of NC_062576.1, read as the reverse complement.
TCGGGCAAGCGAAGAAACCTAACGGCTGAGAGAGGAAGCAGGGCAGGTGAGTGCCCAGGAGGGAGGCGCCGGGACAGAAGCCGGGTGCCACGGGACCCGGACACATGGGCAGCGCTGGCTCCGTGTGCACCCACAGCCACCCAAGGTGCTGCACGGGGGGCCACAGAGCCCACCCTCCCACCACGTTCCCTGAGCGGGCAGTGAGGGGGCAAGGGGGTGTGTTGCAGGGGCTTCTCCGAGGACCCGGCAGCAGGTCAGCCCACACGGAACCGGGAGGCCTGGGGAGAGCCCAGGGGCCCATCTCGAACTCTGGGGACTCAGAGACTCCTGAGCACCAGTCTTCGCAGCCTGTCTGCGAGTTCACGACCCGTGTGGGAACAGCATCTGGATCCCGGGGGAGAAGCACAAAGAAGCTGAGGCAGTCGGACGGACTGCTGGGGCCGGGGCCCAGGGGCTGACGTGAAGAACACACACCGGGGGAGGCGTGTGCCCCTGCATCCAGCCGCGGCACCAAGTCGTTCAGGAGCCACCGGCGGGTACAGACCACTGCCCCTTCCTCCCTGAGCAGGCCCCAGGCGTGAGAGCCCTGGCCCGTCCTCCCTTTAGCCTGGCCTCTCTCTCCTCACCCGATCCATCTTGAAATTCCGCCCCAGCACATTTTTCTGGTTGGCATCCACGCCATCACAGCTGGTCAGAAACTCTGGGAGGAAGGCTGCAAAGAAGCCGTCAAAGTCCACAGAGGCCATGTTGTAAATGGCAATGCCGATCTCCTCCTGCAGAAGGTCGTGGGACTTGTGAACCAGGACCTGTAGCAGCACGTTCACAAACTGAAACAGCATGGTGGTCCGGAAGATCTTCTGCAGACAGAGAGGCCTGGGTAAGCCAGGGCACGAGGGCCCGCTCTGCCCCTGGGGCCTTGAGGAGGGTGGGACTCCACCCGCCCCCGGGGCAGCTCTGACGAAGGGCCCTTCCCGAGAGGGGGCACTGACCTTGTGGTATAGCTTCTGCTTGGTGTTGAGAGTCTCCAAGTAGAAGAGATTTTGTTTAAATAGGTGGATATCAGGCTGGAGAAAGGACTGTCCGAAAGCCTAGAAATAAGACCACTGTGTTATAAGCACCATTTAAACCACCTCAGACCAGGCCCTCAAGGGCCCCCGCCCCACACCAAAAGAATGGGCGTGCCACAGGCAGTTCCTCATGCCCACCGCAGGGCTAGGGTATCCACTGCCTTGATTCTTCTGCTCAGATCTTGGAATGTTCCTGTGTAGCCTTAGCTCTTTTTTTTTTAATGTTTATTTGGGCCGGGGGGGGGGGGGGGTGCACGAGTGGGGGAGGAACAGAGAGAGACGGAGACACAGAATCCAAAGCAGGCTCCAGGCTCTGAGTTCTGACACCAGGCTCGAACTCACAAGCGGTGAGATCATGACCTGAGCCGAAGTCGGACACTTAACTGAGCCACCCAGGCGCCCCTAGTCTTAGCTCTGAAGTCCTCCCCACTGGGCCTCACTTCACATCTTGGTTTCACCTTGGCCTTTTGGAATAAACCTCCAGATCCCTTCATGGATTCTGCCTGTGTAGCGAGAAGCCGCCCACCCTCTCCTCGGCGTCCCAGCTCTTATAAACCACAAATCCTGGGAGGCTCCTTCAACCAGCTGCCTCTGCTTGGGGTTAAGCAACAGCAAAGTGTTAAACTGCTTTGTAATTTCTGGGCTATGAGCTATTAGTTCAAGGACAAAAAGAAACGCCCCCCCCCGGACCTGACCAAAACCACCCCCAAGCTGATGACGTACAAGCCCCCACCCCTAACAAGCTGCCGATTGCTCTGTCATTCTGACCCCAGGGCCCTGAGCTACAAGAAGGGGGTCTTACAATGCCTGCTACAGCAGTGACATCTCCATGATGCCCAATGTTTTATTTACTTTTTTAAGTTGGGTTTACTGAAGCGTGTGACACGGAAAAACTCCTTCCGGGAGTCACACACTGCTGTGTGACTGGTACAGGGTCATCTAACCACCATGACAATCAAAACACACATTTCCATCTCCCCCCACCCCCCAAAAGTGTCCCTGGTGTCTCCATTAGTAGTCAGCCTTCTCCCCTGCCCCTGGGCGACCACTGCTCATTCTCGGTCCCTCCAGTTTTGCCTTTTCCAGAATGTTATATGATGTAATGGAATCATATGGCATGTAGCCTTTTGGGTCTGGCTTCTCACCCAGTACAACGTGACCTATGTTGGTGTTGGTGTAAGAATGTTCCTTTTTACTGTCAAGTAGCAGTCCATTTTATGTGTGTGCCTCAGTTTACCCACTCACCAGATGATGGATATCTGGATTCTCTCCAGATTTGGGCAATTATGAAAAAAGCCACTATAAATACCCGTGGACACGTGGCATGAATATGTTTTCATTTATCTTAAGTAAAATGCTTAGACGTAGGATTGTTGGTCAGGAAACTGCCAGACTGTGAAGCCGTCTTCCAAACTGGCTTTTACCAGTCCCGAGCAGGGGGCCAGCCATCACCAAGAAGGCTTAAAAGCAAGGCTGAAGAGGGGGACAGGAGGGGAGCAAACACTTGAATACTCCACACCCAAGGCCCCGCCGGAGACAGAAGGGCAGCAGGAGACCAGGCGTAGGGCTCGTGCTCATCCAGACTCTCCACACTGGGAGCGTGTGCCTGTGTGTCGACTGGGGCCTAAAGGGGGTAAGGGGAGAATCCCTCTGCCCATGCTGTGAAGAAAACCCTGCACTGAAACAAACAAAAGGAGAACCCTCTACTCCAACCTAGGTTTAGAACAAAAAGTTCTACAATCCAGTGCAGAACGAGGACAGTGCTGGAAGGCAGCCACGAGGCAGCCTGGCCGCCCTAGCCTCCCACGGCGGGAGACCACTTGCTTCACAGGGCGGTGTTCCACCAGTATAGTGTGGTACGGGCCAGGATGATCTTTTTTTTTTTTTTTTTTTAATTAATGTATTTATTTATTTTATTAAAAAAATTTTTTTTTCAACGTTTTTTATTTATTTTGGGGACAGAGAGAGACAGAGCATGAACAGGGGAGGGGCAGAGAGAGAGGGAGACACAGAATCGGAAACAGGCTCCAGGCTCCGAGCCATCAGCCCAGAGCCTGACGCGGGGCTCGAACTCACGGACCGCGAGATCGTGACCTGGCTGAAGTCGGACGCTTAACCGACTGTGCCACCCAGGCGCCCCTGTATTTATTTATTTTAATGTTTTATTTATTTTTGAGACAGAGAGCATGAGCAGGGGAGGGGTAGACAGAGAGCAAGACACTCCAGACACTCCAGCTCCAGGCTCCGAGCTGTCAGCACAGAGCCCGACGCGGGGCTCGAACTCACGAGCCGCGAGATCATGACCTGAGCCGAAGTCGGACGCTCAACCGACTGAGCCACCCAGACGCCCCCTGAATGACCTTTTAAAAATGCAGATCACTGGGTCCCTCTCCAAGGGGGAGTCTCCCCAAGTGACTCCACTCAGCTCCCAGTCAAGGAGGCCTCAACAGCTGTGCTGACGGCAGGCAGTCCCCTCGCACTTGGGAAAGACAAGTGCCAGCTGCCGAGCATACGCTAACTCATCCAACCTCACAATAAACCCATCAGATAAGCAGCATTCTCCCCACTTGATAGATGGGAGAGACTGGGGCTCCAAGAAGTTAATTAACTTCCTAGGTCACAAGAGGTAGTAACCAAGCTTCGACCCAAGACGACCTGGCTTCCCCACATGTCAGGGAAGCAAACCAAGGGACGGCCAGCCAGTGGCCCCAGCTGGTGTCCAGGATGAGGCCTGTTCGTCCCGGGATCACACGGCAGCCTCACCGGCTTTTCCAGCATGTTACCTGCATGATGGCACTGAACTGAGGCTCATTCTCCATCTGCTCCTCAGCGATCCCCCTCTGGACACTGGCCAGGACAGTGGACTTGAAGAAGTACCTCCAGTTGTGATGGAGCGTCCGGAACAGGAGCTCAAACAGCTCAGCCTTCACATCAGGGGAGGGGCGCTGTGGAGACACACAGACCCTCAAACCTTCCCTTCCTGCGGCTCAGGGGGGCCACACTCAGCCTCGGCTCCGAGCAGAAAGGAGGCCCGGGCAACGCCTGATAACAGCAAGCAGAGTGTCAGTGTCCCCCGACACTGCCGTCTGGTCCAGTCCCCTTCAGGCCAGCAGTTCAAACCAGGTATACTTCCGCAGAGACACGATGCCCAGGCCAGTGCCAGGGTTGGTGCCCTTTTTCTGAGGGAAACCCTCAGCCCTCTAAGCCGGGAAAAACGGCTACCAAATGGCAGAGCAATGAGTGACATGGGTTTCCTGTTTAGAAAGCAGCTGATCCGATTTGTCACCTCTTCTTGGCTATGTTGTTCCTTCCCCCAGGATAAAAACCGCTGTCCCAGCTAACCTGCTGACCCCATGCAAGACAAGTAAGAAGCTTTAAAAGCAGTTTTGCCGTCTACGGAAGAGGAGTCACAGAGCACCTGGAAGGCACAGAAAGCGTCAGGGGACCTCGGAGGAGGCAGCGTGTGGCGCTGAGCGCTCTCTGGGCCTGTGTCCCTGGTCATCGGCAGCAGGGTTCTGGGAGGAGGGGAGGCTCAGCAGTATTTTCTAACTGAACCAAAAATCTCCAAGTCATTGGAGGGCATGCCAGGTCACGGTATTCCAGATGTCTCTGTAGAATTCAAAACTGTAAGCCCCAGATATATTTAATTCAGCCTTGATTAAAATTAAATTGGGACCAGAGGGCACGAGCTCCCATGGCAGGAATCCTTACAGGGCCCAAGTGTGTTTAACGATGCAAAGCAACTCACTCACTTAAGCCTTAGTTGGGGGACTTAAAAAGGTTAGCTCTTAACTATCACATAAAATGTAGTTAAATTCACACTTATTCTGGATCTTGTCATGCTGAATGTAGGTTTTCTAAGGATGTGGAGTGTTTAACAACAAAACTTTTACATGGTTCCAAGCACTGGCCTCATATCCTTGAGACCGGTGCATGGGCTTACTAGTATGTCTTAACAAGTACGTCTTGTTACGGTGTTTGCCGGAGAAAACCACATATTCACCTAAAGTTAGAAGCTATTTGCCACGGAGACTGATCTTACTCGCCGACCAGCCTCGCACTTAACCTGCTGTGTTTTCCCTAGACTAGTTCCAATTAACTCGACCAACACAAAAAGACTGGACCAAGCTAAAGGCATTCTTTCCTGGAAAAATTTATTTTACAGAAAAATAACTAACAAGTGAGCTTTAAAACAGTGCATTTTCTTCACTATCTCGTTCCCTCCTCGGCTGCAGAAGCGAGGCAGCACAGGGGACCACCCCAGCCCCTCATACCTCGGCAATGATGGGATACACCTGCTCCATGCACAGGGAGATGATGCTGGGGAGAAAAGGCTTGAACACCTGGCCAGGCTCCTGGACCACCACCTGCAGGATCTTCAGGAACTTCTCCACCACCCGGCAGCCAGTGCTGCCTTCGTGAAGGATGCTCTCGGCCAGCTGTTCTCTGCAGACAAGGGGAAGCACGCAGTAGCCAAAGTAATGCTCTCTGGGGGGGCCAGCAGGAAAACCAACGCTCGCGGCAAGTGAAGAGAAAGGAGCAGAAAGTCCTAGGTTTTGTGGCCGGCCCCACCCTTCCTTGTCCCCTGGGAGTCTGGAAGCCACGGACAGCGGGTCTGTGGTTGGTTACCTGGTAAACATGTTGAGGAAGGTCTGGATGATCTGCTCCGTGAAAGGCACGCCCATCTGTACTCTAAGGCCTCGGAACAGAGTGAGGAAGAAGCTCAGCATCTCGTCAGTCACATCTAAGCAGAGGCACAAAGCGAACGGTCAGAGGCGTGAGCACACGAGGCTAAGTGGAAGCCCGGGGCCTGGCTGACCTCCTTTCTTCAATCTGCACTATCCTCTCTCCCGAAGGCTTCCTGCTGGAAGAAATTTCCCCAACACCATCGGAGCCGTGATGCAAAGCGGGAGATGACTGAGGACATGCTGGGACGACGGCTCCGGCCTCGCGAACCTCTGGCTCACAACGGCTCACTAGAGGAAGCGAAGGTCACCTCGAAGCCTCCCTCGCCAGCCGGCATCCAGCGACACCGAGCTTTCACTGCAGGTGGGTCATTTTGTGCTCACGCTGACGGAGCGATTCAACCGGGTCAACACCTGAGTGCTTCTGCCATTTCACTCTCTGATCGCTAATCCCCACACTTGGGTCAGAGGTTAAGTGGCTGAAAATGGATAATGACGGTGTATTCAGGCTGCGTGGCCCTCTATTATTAATGGTCCATTATCATTAATGGACCAATAATGGGACTAATTGCCGAAAACGTTGGTTACGTTTCCTCCGGCTCCACTGGCAGATCCCAACGATCATCTCGTACAGTGTTCTGGCTCTAACCTCACACACTCCGCTTACAAGAGGCAATCAGTGAGTGCTTGCTGACTGACAGGCCCCAATAGTCCTCTCCGAAGACTGACGAGGCTGCTGCAAACGCTCTCCCGAGAGCCAGAAAGAGCCTCTATCGGGTGAGGGAGGGAACCATGTCGGCAAAACCCACCTTGCCATCTAAGGAAATACGCGGCACTCGTGGGAAAAAGTTCCTTCCCCTCCTTTACAGAGCCCCCTGCACCTCACCACTCGTGGCCACGCTGGGAGAAGGCAAAGACTTAGAAGCGAGCCCCAGGTAGACGCCCCAAGTGACTCCGGACCACACGACACAGGCGCAAGGCCCAGGTGAGGGCTCCACGGGGCCTCAGCCCCCCTCCCCCCACCACGAGCGTCCCTGCCCTCTGCCTTCAGAACCCGGGCCCGCACCGCCAGCTCCTTGTGTTCTGCCGAGCCGAGCAGTCGCTGTGGGCCTTGCAGGCGCCTGCCAGCAGCTCCTACCTGACTGGTGGATAAAAGCGGGAAAGAGGGCCAGGGAGACTTGCACGGATTCCTGCAGCGACTGGTAGCAGATCTGCCGGGACTTGGTGGACTCCCCGGAGATGCTGTCCACGATGTCTTCTAAAACACTGAGCGTCTGGTGGATAATCACTTTGGCTGCAAATCGAGATTCAGTGCATGTTATGACTTGTCGGAGGATAAAGCAGGGGGCCAGGGAATACCCGGGAGGGGGCGAGATTCGCAGAAGTATTCGGAGGGCAATCGCAGAAACCCTGCTGAACGAACACAGTCTCTCTTCATGGGCTTCTCCACCTCTCCCGTCTCTCTCTCCCTACACCCTCTTCTTTCTTCTTTTCTCCGCCAGGACTCTGGCTGCCTGCTTGCTCAGATTTTTGCCTCTCTTCTGCCTCCGTCCACCAGAATCAAGGCCACCCAGAGGAAAAGATAAAACGTGGCCCCCAGTTAGGTGTCTAGATTCTGAGACGGTGAACAGACGGGTGAGACTGGGCGTCCCAAGGTAATCACCCCAGGCGAGAATGGACAGATGCAGATCAGACACCCCTTCCACCCGACGTGTACCTCCCCGCCTGGCGATCGGCAGCAGCACCCCGCTGGCCCACCTACTGCTGCTACGTTCGTGAATAAACTGCCTGTTCGCCCCTTATCCTACTGGGCCTGGGGCCTGACGATATATATGATTATTATGGTATCATATGATGTTATCAACAACATACGCTTCTAATGAGACCCTGATGTAAACGCGATGCCTTCAGGGAACACAGAGAAAGCAGAGGTGGTGGCCAGCAAACGGGCAGGAGCTCAGAGGACACGGAAAGGGCCCTGATCAGAGGTGCCGGATAGGAACCACAGACGGGCACTTGACGGCCCTACACCCAGACAGGCTCCTTGTCAGTACACCGGGAATAGCCAACAGCCCCACCTTCACGGGGCTGCCGCGAGGATGAGAGACAAGGTTAAGAACGTGTCTAGCCCAGTGCCTGGCACATCGGAAGGTCCAGCACAGGGAAGCTGTCACCATTCCTCAGCACTGGTGGGGCTGGCTCCTCCCCTTAGACACGGAGCTTCCCACCGGCTGCCCTAAGAAGCACCCCCATGGCTCAGCCTGAGCTCAGCAGACTCAACGCTGGCAGAGCTCCAGAGGGCGGAACCAGAGCTGGGCTGAGGGCTGGCCTCTACCTGGTGGGGCTCCCTGGGTCGCCCTGGCCCCTCAAGCTCACCAGCCTCTGCGGCAGCTGAAGCAGCTTCCAGAGAAACGTAAAGCAGAAGGAATAGATCTAGAGGAGCAGGTTTGACTCCTGACTCCACTAGATTCTGTCTCCTCATCTGAAAACGTGGACAGAGAGAGACCACCACCTCACTCAAAGGACTGAGCATGAAAGAGAAGAATGGCTCACGACGGGCCTGCTTCTCTAACGGCCAGCCACGCGGACCTCGGCAAGTGCACACAGGGCACACGCATCCCATGGAAGGAGCCCCTCCCTCACAGCTGCTACAAGGACCGGGGCCAGGAAACTGCACTCGGGTCAGACGTTTCTCCAAGACGACACAAGGCACAGGGAAAGCAGTTTAGGGGGAAAAGCCAGTAGAGTTAAGAGACCAGAACTTGACCTCTGATGTGTAAGGAAACTGAAATAAGAACCAAAGCATATTCACAAAAATGTACAAGAGCAAACGGAAAGCACCGTTAAATATGTAGTAACAGGAGAGATACATAAAGTGTGATACCTTCCATGGAATAGGATGTTATCAAATCATTAAAAACAATGCTTTTCAGAACAAAGGGGTGATGTCGTGCAGGACAAGGATCTGGAAGCATTCAGAACCAGATCTGACTCCCGACCCCACCACCTTCTCTCTGATCCTGAGCAACCTACACCTGCTGAGCCTGGTGGGGGAGGGCGCTTCACAATGGAGAGACTGGCAGGCACTGCTCAAAGCAAGTGATCCCATGCCAAAATGGGACACACAGAAGTGACACAATGGGAGGTACACGTCACTGCCCAGGTGGTATTCACACCCCAACTGCTGGAAACAATCAGACAGAAAAGATTATGGGACATTTTACATGGAAATGGGTTTGGACTCTTCAAAACTGTCAATGTCAGAAGAAACAAAAAACCAGGAATAGTTTTCTATATTAAAACACTGAAGAGGGGCACCTGTGGCTCAGTAGGTTGAGCGTCCAACACTTGATTTCAGCTCAGGTCTTGATCTCACAGTTCGTGAGATGGAACCCCATGTCGGACTCTGCACTCACGGTGCAGAGCCTGCTTGGGATTCTCTCTCACCCTCTCTCTCTGCCCCTCCCCCGCTGCACTTGCTCTCTCAAATAAACAAACAAACAGAGATGTGACAACCAAACAGAACACAAGCTCCTTGACTGTATCTTGGACTTTTTAAGAAGCAAAAAAGGCCACTTTGGTAACACCTGGGGAAAACCTGAACATGGTCTATGTGTTAAATGACATTACCGTAATGTCACAACTTGGCTGTATTTGTGGTGTCTGGGTTACAGGAGAGAACACCTTGTTCTCAAAGACAAAGGTTAAGGTGTCAAGGATAAAGTGTCGGTAACTTCCTTTATTTAAAGGGCTCTGCTAAAAAGAGGAAGTGTGTGGGGAGGTGGGAGGAAACACGAGTGTGGCAAAACACTAACAAGTGGTAAATCCTAGTGAAAGATACACGGTTGTTCCTTTGCTTCATCCTTCAACTATTCTGTAGGTTTGAAAACTTTTCAAAGTACTAAACTGGGACGGGAAAAAACACTCCAGGCCTGGATTTGATCACTTGCGGCAGGAGGAGAAGACGAACCTCACAGGGCTGCAGGGAGGACCGCACGACGTAACGTACATGAAGTTCTGGGACCCCGCCTGGCACGCAGCGAACACCCCACAGACATTACTCTAAGTCTGTGCACCGTGGGAACCATGGGTTCCATTCAGCAAATAGTTCCAGCAGGTGGTGGCACCCGCTCTGCAGTGAAGCCACGGCCGCGGAAGCGTATGCTCTGGCCAAAGAAGAGTGAGCGGAGATACAAATGATGGGTGTCACCTGCAGACCGGTGCTTTAAGAGCCACTGCACAAGCCCCCACGTCCCCGTCCCCGTGTAAGCACAGACTGCGGGGCGGCCTTCAGCGGCCCGGGTCGCTGAGTCGCCAGGAAAATAAGCAGGACGCTCTCCAACCCCCGTGGCCCCAGCCGAACACGCAGTGTGAGCGAGAAATACATCTTTCTCCTGGATTAAGCCACTACGCTTTGGGCACTGTTTGTTACCACGGGGCAAACCTACCCAACCCATGCTGGCTGACTGACATAAGCACGTGTAAAATAAAGAGGCAAAAGACCACTAGATTTTCCGAAACACGACTCCACACTAGCTGTGTGTAACCCCTGCGCCAATGACCTCCTCTTACCCGAGTTTCCCCAGGGGTAAAATCAGGATAATCAACAGTGCCTAACTCGTAGGCTGATGTGGAAATTCAATGAATTAGTGAATGTAAAACACTGAGAACCAGGACCAGGCAAACACCGGACCGTGAAGGCTGGTGCCGGCTCGGCCAGAGGTGTGATGGCGGGGAGAGGACCGCCCAGGCAAGGGCCCAGCGCTCAGTACACCCTCACGAGCTGCGCTGCTCCCATGCAGCTCCAGAACTAGAAGACACACTTAAACAGAGAATAAGGATGACAATGAGAGAATCAAAAGGGTGACTTTCTAAAATACTAAAACCAATGAGACTTAAGAGTTTTCCCCTTCTTTATACTATTCTAATATTTTTGTACAATAAGCATTATGGTAATGTCCCTGATTATGAAAATGATGTTTTTTTAAAAAATGCTGGTATTTATTGCTATGTTTGACATTTGTTGACATCCTATGTTATCAATAATGTTCCAATACTTTCTCACTGTGAAAATACTGTATTTTTTTAACATGTACTATAAAATTTGTACATCAGAGAAATCTGATGCCTTCTACTTGAACTGAGTTCTCTTGATTCATTTTTCTCTCCCTTTTTAATATAAATAATTAAACTTGAAGTGCCATTTGTGAAGATACCAAGTTCTTTCAAAGCCTCTGAAATACATGCATTTGGAAAAAGGTTAAAAATAGTTTCAAAAGACAGTTCTTAGATCTGCTCTTCCCAGTGAATTGCTTTGATTGCTTATATAAGTATCTGAAACGGATCAGTCCCTGTACATTTTTTTATCCAAGGAAGGCACCGCTGACGGTTTACTTATTTTTGACATTTTAACTAAGAGAAGGGGTGTCCCACATTCAGGAAATAGGTCCAGCTGACGCGTTCACAGAATTCCACAGAGAAGCGGTTTCTACCGCCGAAGGCTGGCTCTCCCGCTTTGCAGCTGAGGGACTACGGACAGATGAACGAATGCCTCATCGGCCACAAAGGAAGACAGCGCCTGGCCTACCTGTCTCCCCGGGCCGTCCCCGGCTCTGGGACACTTACTGTCATCCAGTGGCATCTTCCTCTGTGGGGCCGCAGCACTGGGTTTCAGATCGCGATAGTCCCGTGAGAGCGCGGAGATGAGGCTGGCGTGGTTGATGGAACGTACGGGCCACTGCTGCTCATTCTCAGGCAGGTTTGGCCACGGAAGCAGCAGGATGTTAGAGAGGGCTCGGCACACCAACACCTGAGCCTGGAAGAGACCACCCCCCCGCCCCAGGTATTCATCAGAGGGTTAAGAGCAACAGCCGCGGCACCGGACGCAGCCTGGGCACCCAGGGCACACGCGGAGCTCAGGCCTCCGGGCTCCTTTCTCACAGGCTGGGCCTAAGGCTTCGGTCCAAATCTAAGGTAAGGCAGGGAGGAAAGTGAAAGTGAAGCAAAAACACCACGCCTCGGTCCAGCGCATTCCATGCCCCATCCTGGAATGTCATTTCCCGGTGCTGTCACTGCCCCTGTACTCTGGTACCTGCAGCATTACAGGGCGGGGGAGTCACAGTCACTGCAGACGCTCGGTCTAACCAGTCCCTTAGCTGCTGGCTCCCAACACCCTCGGAGGAGCCGCTGAGAACAGGGCTGAGAGAGAGAGGCTGCCAGAGAACCTCTTACGATCAGTGTGCCTTTGGCACCAGGTCAAAAGCAATACTCTGCCACCCCGGGGGCTCCCAAGTAACTGCTCCGACTCCCCTCGGACACCACCTGTGTCTTGTTGGTTTTTAAACTTCCAGCCTGAGCCTCCTGAAGGATTTTGTGAAAATCCTTGTCTGGAGCTTCTCAACCCTAAGAAAACAAACGTAACAACGGACTGTTTTAAACCAAAAGGAATGCAAAGAAGACGCTGACACCAGCCAAATCGCTGGCTCTCAAAGCAGCACCACCTCAGCACCTATCGGGAGGGTCTTTTACATCCTAATCTGCACACCGCCCGACTGCGTCGGGAAGGGCCTGACGACAGAGCACGGAGGCTGCCCTAAGTGCCACCTGGGAGGAAACCGTCTCTGGCGGCACAGCCCGTAAGCTCTGAGTGCGAAAGAAAGGCCAGACTCCTCTTGCTCAGCCTCACGGCTCCAGGGCCCATGCAGCATGGCCCTGGGGTCTCACCTTATCGACGAGTCGCTGAGCAGAGGCATCGGTGATTCTGTTGAACACTTTCTGCACCGCGGGGATGCTGATCAGAAAGACAGGCCGCACGGTGGTGGCCAGTGAGACCAGTAAGTGGCACGCAGATAGCAGCAACTTGTCTTGGACCTGGAGACAGAAGAGAACATGTCGGTTCACTAGCTCTCCCGCGAGGCTGCGATTCGAAGAACCCTGACGAGGCAGTCACAAGCCAGATCTGCTGCCGGGCTGTCGTTCCACATAACTCAGGCTCTGTGTCCAAGAAGTTTCCGGGGACGGCGCCCAGCAACGAGGCACGCTCCTCTGTGCCACGTCGCAGCTCCTGACCTCACGCCGGGAGCGCCACCTCCAGTTCCTCCTGTCCTTAGTCGCTGGCACCTCTGGGTGCGATCGCTTCTCAGCTCCAAAAATTCCACGGCAGCCTCCTTGGCATGTCATTCAAACTACTCGGGATTGTTCACCTCACTCCTCCCGCTCCGACCAAGCCAACGTTTCTCTCCACCCGCCTTCCAACACTCAACCGGTCACGCCAGGCTCTCCTGCTTCCTCCCCTCCGCATGCCAATCAAAAACCTGGTTCAAGGACCATCTGCCCTTTTCAAATTAGCAAAAGAGAAAACTCTTTATAGATACGACATAATGCTGGTAAGACTGGTAAAAAACAGCACACCAAAGAGTCACGGGCATGCAGTTACTTTCGAAAGAAATATTATGAGAATTTCCTAGAACCACACATTATCCCTAACCTTTAACCTTTAATCCCGCTTTAAGAAAATCACCTAAAAGGATAAAGCTAAGTGCATACGTGCATTTCAGAATGATCTATGGTGATTTTTTTCAAATGCAGGCAACATTAAAGTCCAGCAATGGCTGGATACATCATAAATTATATAAATCCCTCCTCGTGGGATATTTTAACTCATTTACAAATTACAATTACAAACTGAACAAAACCTGGGGCACCTGGGTGGCTCAACTGATTAAGCATCTGACTTCCGCTCAGGTCATGAGCTCATAGTTCATGGGTTCGAGCCCCACGTCGGGCTCTGTGCCGACAGCTCAGAGCCTGGAGCCTGCTGCAGATTCTGTGTCTCCCTCTCTCTCTGCCCCTCCCTCGCTCACACACACACACACTCTCTCTCTCTCTCTCTCAAAAATAAACATCAAAAAAAATTTTTTAACAAGCTAAACAAAACCTTACGGAAATCAATACACTGTTAAGAGGAGGACAGAATGCTACGTAGGTTAAGACTACAAAAAGACAGGGCCCAGTTGGTTGCTTGCCCAACTCTTGATCTCAGCTCACGTCATGATCTCGTGGTTCACGTGACAGAGCTCCAAGTCGGGCTCTGCGCTGACAGCTCGGCGACTGCTTGGGATTCTCCTCCTTCTGACCCTCCCACACTTGCGCTCTCAAAGCAAATAAACTTAAAAAAAAAAAAAAAAAAAAAAAGACGAACACCTATATGCTCCATAATATAAACTGATGGTTTTCTCAAAGGACAGCTGAGTAGAAGCTGTCAAATTTACTTGGATGCACCTTTAACCCAGTAAATCCACTTTCCGGAACCCATCCTACAAGGATGTACATACCAAGAACTAATTTCCATCAACAGGAGAATTATAAAACATTCCCACTACCAAACAGCAGTGTTTTAGAATGGGGGATTAAAGAGTACCATAAATTTTCGGTCTATAATTTAAACAGTGTTGAACTTCTTCACAATGAGCATGCATTCATGTGGGACTAAGGTTAAAAACTTAAGCTACCTTTGAGTTTATATGGACCACAGCTCAAAAGGAACATGAGACGACACATGGTTCTATGGTAGTGCAGAGAATTATGGGTCTAACACCATGCGATATTTTGATTTTATAATAAGTGGGTATGTGGACAAAAGGACAAGGACTTAGATACAGAGTGTAGCCCTTGGGGCGCCTGGGTGACTCAGCTGGTTAAGTGTCCGACTCGATTGCGGCTCAGGTCACGACCTGGAGGTCCGTGGGGCCAAGACCCACGTCAGGCTCCGCGGTAACGGTGCGGAGCCTGCTCGATGTTCTCCCTTGCCCCCCCCCCCCCCCCCCGCAATAAACAAACTTAAAAAGCGTAGCCCTTGCTGCCTTAGGACCTTGGTGCTGATCAGAGGTGTGACGGCATCCATGGTGGTGGAGACGAGCGTAACAAACTGCTGTGTGTTCTGCCGATGAGCTTCACTGCAGTACTGCGCTAGCCAGTGAGAGTACGCCTGGAGAGCAGCCAGGGACTGGGCGTGCCTGCAAAGGGGAGAGAAGATGCGATTTCAAAGGTTAAGGTCAAGACACATGAGCACCAAACTTGTGTCCACAGCCACGCGAGACGGCACAGAAATCACGTACTCGCTCAGGTAGGACCTAAAAATCAAAACTCATCATCTAAATGTTGCCACCACTGCCTGTGACACAGAAAGCAGTCAGTTCTCTATGAAGCTACGGCTCCTTTTAGTGGACAACGAATTTTAGGAAACAAGAGCCTGGGGACTTAGGGGTCTCACCGCTCCTAGGACCTTTTAGGGGACAGAGCTAGGATTCAGGCAGACACCACGTGGAAATCAAACTGGTCGCCACCAACCGGGCGGGCAAGTTGACCTCAAGCGCCTCAGACAGGACACAAGAAGGGCACACCGCCACCTATCTAGTGTTCTCGCTAAAAATGTTGACCATCGATCTCATACGGATCGACAGCCAGACAAATTTCGATTTTTAAGATTTTCCTTAGGAAAAAAAATTAAGAGGGTGCCTGGGTGACTCAGCCGGTTCAGTGTCTGACTCTTGATGTGGGCTCCAGTCATGACCTCACGGTTTGTGAGCTCAAGGCCCGCATCAGGCTCCGTGCCGACAGCGCAAAGAGCCCGCTTGGGATTCTCTCTCTCTCCCTCTCTCTCTCTGCTCCTCTCCCGCTTGCACTCTCTCTCTCAAAATTAAGTGAACATTTAAAAACAAAAAAATTAAGACCTAAATCTCCCCAAAGCTCCGTTTCTCTTTCCCTCATCTGACTCTCCTCCTTTCCCTCCCTCCCACCAACATGTACAATCTGGGGAGCTGATCTAGATTATGGGAGAGAAATGTAGTATGGATTCATGATTAGTTAGACATTGGATCCAAAGAAAGAAGGACACTTCTGAGGCAACTGGAGAAATCAGAGTATGGAAAAACATATACATATACACTCTTAAAAACCCCAGATATTACGGCATCCGTGAAAGTCTCAGAGTAGTGATAATGGTATTATGGTTATGTAGGAGGAGGACCTTGTTCCCAGAGATATGTGCTCAAGAGTTTATAGGTGAAGTGACACGTTTGCAATTCATTTTCAGTTTACTTACAAAAAAATAGTGTGTGTGTGTGTGTGTGTGTGTGTGTTCACCTGTATAAACAAAAAGGAAGTGTGAGAAACAAAAGCAAATGTGGCAAAATATCTATAACTGATGAATCTAGCTTGAGAGTATAGGGTGTTCATTCTGTTTTTCCCCTTTTCTACAGGTGTGAACTTTTTCAAGCCGTTATTTTGTATTTTACATTTAGAATGCACTGACTGTTTTAACTTTTAGCTCTGAAAGTCGGCCTTTGGAGTCTAGGACTTTTAGTCAATCTATCAAATTTACAGAGCTCCATAAGGCTTAAAGGGAGGGGCTCCAAAACTTCCTGAAATTGTGTGCAAGATGTTGTGTTTATGAGCAAATTAGCATTTTTCTCGGCAGAAGCTTCACAGCTTTCTCTAATCTCGAAAAGGAAAAGTATATATATATATATGTATATGTGTGTGTGTATATATACACACACACACACACACACGTATACACACACACACACACACACACACACACTCTGAAAAAAAAAACCTAAACCACTAAAGTAACACATAAGACTCTCTTTCTATCATGTACCTAATTTGCAGCTTAAGAACTGCTCCGGAACAGGGGTCAGCAGACTTTTTCTGCAAATACCAGAGTGAAACTATTTTAGGCTTTGCAGGCCACACACACTGTCACAGCCACTCTGCCGCTGCGGCACAAAAGTAGCATAGATGATACGTAAATGGACGGGCCCGGCCGTGCTCCAATCCTAATTTACAAAAGCTGGCAGTGGGCTGGATTCGGTACAGGCCATAGTTTGCCAATGCCCGCTCCGGTCCAGAGCAAGCCTTCCAAGGCAGTGTGATCCCTGGGATGTGGCCCCGCCTCCAGTCTCCATTCTGCTGTCCCTTCCGTAGTCACTTTCTTAATAGCTCCCCACCATCCTGAAAGCTTCTCAAAGTGTGGTCCCTGAATGTTCTTCAGAATCGCCCGAGGTCTTGCATAATCCGCAAATACCCGAGCCTTACGCATCCTGCTGTAGTCAGAATCTCTGATGGAATGTGTTCCCCAAGTAATTCTCTGGGCCCTACAGGAAGTCACTGGCCCACAGGAGAAGTCACTGGCCCACAGGAGAAGATTCACGGCACTCGAGCTGTTTCCACCATAGTCCTACCGTGCCTATCCGGCCTCATCTCCCATCACACAAACCACACACCACCCCCTAATCATGGGGCTCTGCAACACATCTTTGTCTTGGCTCATGCTGTTCTTTCTTCCTGAAATGCCTACCCCACATACCCTCTGCTCCCAGCTCTCATCTGCCTGATGAATTCCACTTACTCCAACCACCCCTGCCCCCAATCAATCTTTCTCTCTGCCTAGGCTTGGAGGAGGGAGTTTTTCTCCTCTTCATGGCAGGCACAACTGTTCCTTTCTATCCAGAAAATTCCTGGGGGCGACAAGGTCCCTCCTGAGAACGCACAAACAGCTAACTCTGTACTTACACATCAATGAGGTCAGGTTTCAGTACTGACGGCACAGCAGTTTCAATGTTGTACAATTTTATCTGAGATCCATACAGAGTGACTTTGACCAACCTGTTGGCAAAGAAGCAGGTAAGAGAAAACATTCAGCTTATGGGCTAACATAGACAAAATGGACAAGGTACCAACAAAGGTCCCAAAGACAGACTTTTTTCCATCCAAAGAAGAATCAAGACCAGACCTTCAATTTTATCCCAAAGATACCTGAGATGCGCATGAAGATTTATATAAAGACACTAACTAAAGCTGACTTACAGAATAAAAAAATTTTGTACGCAAAATAAATATCTAACAGGGAAATATAAGATGATAGAATATATACAGTAAAAGTGACTAAGAAGTAAGTATTTCATGGTGTGTATTTTACCACAACGAAAAAACACTGGACAAGAAGTAAATGTTTCAGGTAGACAGATATATGACAAAGAAAATACAGCAAAATGTTCACTGTAGAATCTAGGTGACAGGTATATGGGTGGTCCCTGTATAATTTTTCAACTTTCCTGAAGATTCGAAGATGTTCATGATAAAATGTTTGGGGGAGAGGGCAGGGCACAAAGCAAAAAAGGTTTTAGAACAAATTGAAGGGTTTTTGACATGAAGCACAATCCTTCCAGAAGCAAGCTGCTGCGCCCACTGGTGGCCCAAGGGCTCACTGCACGCAAACAAGCCTTCAATCCAGTAACTGAGAGGCGGCTGCACAGAGAAAACGGAAAATGCCTCTTTCGTTAGAGATGGATGCTCCTTCCTGAGCAAAGGGAAGAAGCCGGAGACGCGGCGAAGTTCTCCCCGGGCCTGCTCTTTAAGGAAGCCTGGGAGCAGCTCTGAGGCGGGCGCCAGGGAAGACAATGGGTGTTTCTCTCCCTCGGTGCCACGGCACAGAGCTTCTCAAACTTCACCGAGCGGAAGACTCAACTGGGGAACCTGTCACAGTGCAGGCTCCCTGGTCCAACCCCACAGACCGACCCTGCAGCTGCGAGGAGGAGCCTGGAAATCTGCATCTCTGGAAACATCCTGGGGCTCCGTGCGCGTGGACCACACTCTGGAAAGTGCTGCTCTCTGAAGGGACCAGAAAGCGGGACTTCACTAGAAAACCACAAGCTTGAGTCCCAAAGTAACGAGGGTCAGGAAGCAGTCAGAAAGGGAGGGTGAAAGTGCCAAGGGTTCTCGACTGGAAGCTCTGGAAAGGGGCCGGGGTGATAACGTAAGCGACGTACCAACATGCATCTGGCGTTTAACTCTTTAAACTGTTCTCCATTCTTCACATTCACATAGTAGGTATACATTTATTTAGTGGCACTGAATACACACTCCGAGCGTGCAGCCACCCGCTCCTGTCTCCTTTACCTTTTCATCCTATAAAACTCTAAGTCTGGACCCACGAAAGAACAACCCCATCCCCCGCCGCAGCCCTGGCCACCGCCATTCCCCTTTCCCTCTGGTCCGGACTATTCCATGGGCCTCACGTTAAGTGGAGTCACCCTGTGTTTGACTTTACATTCCGCTTTCGCGTTCCCCAGCATCCTTTAGTGCTACTCTACACAGAAAATGGGCTTCTAAACGTGTCTTTTACGATTTCTACGTGCAGCAGTTTAGCTAGGAAGTTTATTGTGTGGAGCCTGAGTGAAAAGCCGGCTAATCACACCAGCTATGAAGATCAAATAGTCGTAACAAGGAGCCTTCTCTCACACTTTATTCTGAATGAAGACAAGACTGCAAAGTACCTGTAAGTACTGAGCCTCAAACCTAAAAGCAGTGCAGAAAGACGTATATATAAGGACCTATGAGCTAATGACGCAGGAACTCTGAACTCTGAAAAGATACAGATTTCAAGGAGGAAGAACGCGTCCCATTCCGCTAACCGTCAGTGGAATGGGAACAGGCCTCACCCAGGACGGCGAGGAAGGAGGATGCTGGAGGTTACAGCTCTGTGGTGTGGCGAGAGCACAGCATCTGGACTCAGGAAGATGGTCAAAAACCCATATGCTCCCTCTTGTGAAGTGTGGCCTGAAGAGAGGCACTCACCATCTCTGGGCCACGGTTGGCTCACAGGGAACGTGACATCCCCATCCCCCAAAGTAAAGAATGAAATGATACGTGCAAAACCACTTTGAAAGTTTCCTACCACGTGCTACTTTTACTATTTATTGATATTAATCTGGCTTTTAAAGATTGATTCAAAACTCTTTGTTTTCTCTGCTTTTAAGCTAAGAGTAAACAGTTAAAGACGACTCTGGTGCGCAAGTCACCAGGCTTGGGGCTTGGTTTCGCTTGGCGTGTTATCAATGATACGGCGAGTGGGCCGGTGAAAGAGTCCGGTGGCTCAACTGTGGGCTGGACCCACATCTGCCCAATTTTGATCTAATCAATCCACCGGTTACCCTGAAACAGTCTGAACCTCCAAACACATTGAAGCATCTGACTGGTTAAGTGCCTGAGTTCGTGGGAGGGGCGCAGGGAGAATGGGGCAGCCAGGAGCGGTCCTCAACACACGCAGCCATAAACCCGAGGAGGGACCCGAGGGGAGGGGTAATGACAGAAGCCTGGTGGTGGAGAGGTTGGGAGCCACCTCTCCGGTCAAGCTTCAACTCCTCAGGACCCTCCCAGGGCTGGAAAAAGTCCCACCTCTAGCACCTGGCTGTCAGATGCCGACGGACTACCTGTTTGTCCTTCCACTCCCAGGGCTTTCCCGGTGTCTCTTCACCTGTGGGCAGAGACAGAAGACTGACCCCACGTGGCTTCTTCCGGGACTAACCCTGCCTTCTCATCCACAGACCCAATCTGCAATGAAGTGAACGGCCTACGTGTACAGGCTGCTAACCCCCGGCCGCTGAGCTAAGTGCCATATCTCGTGAACTCTCACAAGAAGCTACAAGGCACCAGGTCCCCTCCATGTCACAGCGAGGGACCTGAAGTCCAGAGGGGTCCGGTGGCCGCTCCGCGTCCGCCTTACAGCCGGCAGCACGCCGCCCTCACGCAAGAAGGAGCGGCGCCGTGACGTCACTCTGGCCTACCTCTCCACGACGGTGAGGGCGTCGCTGAACCGCGCCGCAAACACGTCTCCGATGAAGTACTCGGCCAGCCGGCCCACCGCCTGCAGGAGGGAACTCAGGTCTCTCAGGGAACAGTGCAGTCGCCGGCAGTCATTCTCCGCTGTGATGTTCAACCTGTGGCCTGGAACGTAACACCGCAGGCGGTTTTCCACGGGAAGGACGCGTTTAGTTACCACTACGGACAACAGCTCCTACAGGCAAGCTACATTTAGCAAAACCAGTTGTTGAAACACAGCAACTCACAGGCTGCTTCCCAGACACGAGCTGGGAAGATGGGCCCAGTCCTCCACGTCAACCTGTACCCACACGCACCCCGGGGCCAGAGAGAGGGACAGCGAGCGCAGACAAGAGGGACACACGGCCTGGTGTGCCAACATGGACGGAGCACCTGACGTCATTCCTCTTGTGACCCTGAGGTAGTGACACCTCCAATTTTGCACCCAAGGAAACCCACACAGGGAGGCCCAGCCACCCGCCCAATGCGGGTCCTATTTCTGGGGCAGAACCAGGCTAAGCCTCTACAGCTGCAAACCTGCCTGCCTTCTGCACGTGGCCTGTCACACAGAATGGAATCTCCCTGGGCTGACAGGATTCACCCCTGTTCAAAGAACCGGGGGTAGCTGGCACTCCACCCCAGAAGGTCTGCGGGTAGCACGGTCTAGAATAAAGGCACGGGGCCTGGATTCACAAGACAGGTGCCCTGCTACCCGCTGGCTCCGGGCCTCAGCAAACCCTTCCGAGTCTGGTTTCTTAAAGAGGAAAATAATGCTCCCATTAAATTCACTAGTGTAAAGGCAAAGTTAGAATGAACTATGAAGCATCCTTCCATGTTTTAAGAAACAGGTGTAACAAAAAACTTGTGATTTTCTACGGCCTGAGACTTTCTTACTTTTCCATACGGTTTCTTCAAGCCAAGTGATTTAGGTGCAAAGATGAAGGACAAAAACATCTTCAATTCAGCCCATCTCTTTGCCTTGCAGACCCCTCTCCCCACAAAGGTCCACAAAAGACAGTGAGAAGAGCCAAGCCAGGAGAGGGCGCTCTGAGTTGGACAGAGTTCTCCTCCTCCAGAGCCCCCTCCCTGCCCACAGGGCACCTACAAATCCTACCCCTCCCTAGATACCAGCCCCTTCCTGCGGCAATTTCAGGGGTTTACTCCGTTAGAAGAGAGGAACTGGCTAAGGGCAACCCTGCTCCCGTGGTGTCCCACAAGCGTCTTCCTAGAACCCAGACCTACAGATGCAGCTCCCCTTAAGCGAGTGTCAAACCCCCTGGGGCTCTTCCAGTTAAGGAAGGAGAACCCGGACCACTCCCCCCTCCCCCCGCCTCCATCAACACCAGGGCTCTCGTGACCTCACTGCCTCCCCACCCCCACCCCCCCGTTCCAATACCTCACCCGGACCCACTGTTAACCCCCAGTGCCTCAGGTCCCTGCCCGGACTGTCCACTGCATCCCTGACCACTCACGCCCTGTATGCTCTTCTCCAGATTCATATAACCACCACGTCTTCTGGGAGACCTTCTCTCCACATTGCCCGACAGAAGGAATGTGCTTCCCTCCTTTCCTGCATCCCCCTCCAGGGCACCTCAAGTACACATGCAGATAAACTAATGAGCTACAAGTCTCCTCACTGACCATGAACTCCTTCACGGGGAGGGGCTGTGGCCAACACTCTGCACAGCGCCTGGTACGGAAGAAGTGACCACAACGAACGAATGAATTAGATACGGCTGAATACAGAGCAAACTAGAGCAGTACAGGGAGGCTTGGGGAGCTTGAGGTCCTCGTACTGCCCTTGGGAATGTTCCCCTGATTATTTAAATGTGATTATGGATAAACAACACCTGTGGCGAGACAAACAGCAAAGGCTGCACACCTAAGAAATTGCCGGATGAAGCGGCAAGTTTGATGCCTCGGATCCTACGCCGGCTTCCACGTGATGAGGCTAGAAACAGACCTGTGACAGCCCCCAAGGGTAGGCATGGGTTTGGAAAAAGGTGTGGGTCACATCCCCAGGAGCAGGAGGACAAAAGGAAGGTCAAGGAAGGTCAAATCAAGGAAGGTCTTTACAGGGACAGAGCCGGTGACAAAGGCCAGCTTTGGCCCACCCCCGCCTTCCTCACCTGGTCCTCCACCCCCAGCCCCGCACAGAGAGGAGTGCCTCAGTGAGGAAAACACCAAGCGGTGGGATTCGCGGCCTGCAGGCACCCTGCCAAGGTCACTGGGGTGGGGGCCTAAGTGACCTAGAGTGAGCCAGCTCCTCTAGTCAGAGCAAGAGGACGACCACCCCACGCCAGCCAGATGAGCCCACAAAACAGAGAGAACCAAGAGGTATTTTTGATCACGCGAGAGACAACACTGCCTCTCCTCCTCTCCCAGCTAACAAAAGCACCACAATCACGCACTTTCTGAACGTCAAGGATTTTCAGGCTTACAGCTATATAACTGACTCCCAGGGTAAACTAAAACCTGTTTTCCTTTGCACACCAAGCTTTAGGGCTGTGGGAAACAAAGCCTTAAGAAAAATCTGCCCTGGAACTGGGTGCGGTGCTGCTAGTGTCGGCCGAAAAGAGACCAGCCTTTCTCTCCCCGGGGCAGCGAGGACAGATTCTGACTCCGCACTCGCCGCCCGCGCACCTTCATCGCCTCGCCCTCGCCCACGAGGCTCTCCACCCTGCCGACTGCTTCCCAACTTCTTGTGCCCTTAGGTTTACCCAAGAACGAGGTTCTTGAACAGTTTAAAACATGAAGGGAAACAAAAACCAAACCAAGATACCACCCTAAATCGGGTTTCCATTGGCGTCTGGGTCCTAACAGCCCTGGAGTCATCGTGAGCAGGCCTCCCCGCCTGCTCCTGAGTCCACCCGGCTACAGCCGGTGCGGGGCCTCCTCCCAGCCTCTCCCCACAAGCCTCTTCGGGGAGTCCTCCATGTTTAAACAGCTTGGCCAGAAACGACAGAGAAAAAGTGTCCCTCCCCCCACAATTCCTTATTGGCACCCCTGGTCCCACCCCGAGGGAAGAACACAAAACGAGCCTAGGCCTGCTTACGAATGGCAGCCTTGGGGAGAGGCAAAGACAGAGACTCTCCTCTCGGCTCAAATACACCCCTGCATCCCTTCATTTCCCGTGTCACCCTCTGGCTGAGAATCCCTGCCATCCTGCTCGTTCCCTTCTAAACCTGCCCGAATTTGTCAAAGAGCAGTACTTGGAATGAAAACCAGCTTAGGACCGCTGTGATTTTAAACTATCAGTTTGAACCATAAGAAACTGCTGATATGTGTCCACTTCTGACAGAACAAAACTGCATTTCCGTATAATTCAACTGAAGACACACGTACCATCTACAGCACGTGTCAATGCAAACTGTGACTGCTGCTTGCCTACTGTCTGCAAGACAGATAAGCACACAGGCAGGGGGCACCCCAAATTAAAATCTCTGCGCCCACCCCCGAGCCTAGAACCTTCACACCGCCAGCAGCACCAAATGCTGCAAGCAATCACCTGAGTTCCCACTGAGAAAGCCGTTCAGAACCACCCCCTTCTCCTCCTATTTGGCTAAGGCTTAGATGTCCGCCTAATAGCAAAGAACAGCCGCAAAGGGGAACCCTCAGAAGGACAGCACTGCCACATGGAGGTTTGCGGGACAGAAAACATCGCAGCCACACTGAAGCGCGATCTTCCATCAAGCAAGTCGCCCTGAGGCCATCTAGGTGCATGCGCTTTTTACCACGTCCAAAGGACGGCTCCCTGGCAAATCAATGCCCGGGGGGGAAAAACATCTTCATGTTAAATATAACTCAGTCTTCTTTTGTTGGGGGGGCTGCGGAGGTAGAGATGTGGAAATCCCCATTTGAGGAATTCTACTCTGAGAGAACAAGTAGGTCATAAATGAAGCCAAGCAGAACAAAGAACAGAAGAGACACAACAACCAAAGACGG
This sequence comes from Prionailurus viverrinus, assembly GCF_022837055.1. Taxonomy (NCBI): domain Eukaryota; kingdom Metazoa; phylum Chordata; class Mammalia; order Carnivora; family Felidae; genus Prionailurus; species Prionailurus viverrinus. The sequence continues at coordinate 19,665,854 of NC_062576.1, read as the reverse complement.
GATCTTTCAAACCACAGACGGTTGAGAAAGATAGGCAATGTGGGCGAAGGATGACCTCCCAGGGGCAAGACCCGCACACAGCCACTGAGGTGCCACAGCGACCTCAGGCCTTGTCTCCGTCCTAATGAGGAAGCAGAGGCAGGAAGATCGGCAGCAGGTGTAAACAGTCAGTCTCCCGTCCATACAGCCTCCAGGGGAGATTCGAGAATTAAAAGCTGGTGAGAAGTAAAGCACATGAATGGAGGGGCCACCCTCTCAGAGGAAGATGCCACAGTTTCTGTTAAGAGGCAGGAAGGCTGCTAATCCAGCATGGAGGTTATTTGAGAGGTTAGATGGCCATGGGAACCAGGGAACAAAATGTATTCAGAGTTTCCATTTTTTAATAGGCTTTGCATTGGAAACTTGGCTTTGGAGCCACCAAGGGATGGGGGAATGCTTCGTCACGAATAAGAGAGATCGTTTTAAAACAGTAAGTATTTCTCCGGCCTGAGAGGAGTATGCACCAAGGAGCAGTGCTAGGGATGAGATTTATAAACGATCTGGAAAGGCCAGGCACACTGGGAAACCGCCAGTAAACGGGCTTCAGTGAGAACAGGTATATGATATTTCATTCAGGGAAAAATAAATCAGATTATCCTTCTTGGATGAGAAACTCTAAGTTACCAGTATGTCTCAGAAAAAGGATTTAGGGGTCGCTCAGATTTTTCTCCTCAAGACAGACTCAATGTAAGCTCTATGTAGGGGTCTATTTGGGGGGGTGGAGGAGTACATGCTCAATTTCTTAAAAGATCGAGAATAAGATCAAGACCAGGTCTTTAGCATGCTGAGTACATTCTAATTTGATGAGTGGCCCTGAGGGAGAGACCACCAGGGTACAATTTTCCCCAAGAATGGATGCTGGAAACGTGTGTAGCATTTATACAGTCAAATGATTTTTGTTAATGTTGACAGCATATTTTACAGGCATGTTTGCTTTGAAAAGTGATCTTTTTAAAGTTCTTTGTAAGCTGTTCTTAACCTATCTACAAACTTAGGGGCATGCCAAGTCCCATCAACCTCCTGGGGCCCAGCGGATTATTTAGAAGCTAATAATACAGTCATGGAAACAAACCGTCACAGGCCACCAAGAAGGGCAGCCCCAGACAGAGCCTCTCGTGGAGGCTCTGCCATGAATAACAAGCTCGCCCAGGAGATGGTCTCTACCCTGAGCGGCTCTGTGCCGGGCTGAGACAATTACACAGCAGAGGGGCTGGGGGCCGGGGCCAGGCAGGACTCCTGGAAGGAAAACACTGGGAAGAAGATGGGGGAGGCTGGAGGGATACGGGGAAGCATGGGTGCATTTGTAGGCACAAGAAGAAGTTTTTGGTGTTTTCAACTAGCTAGCAAAAAATGGACGGCAGATTTTAGTTCATTCAACTTTCTAATCCTTCCCTATTATACCATCTTGGGACAAAGTGACATCTCTGGACACCCATTTCCTCTTCCATAAAATAGGAGACCAGGACAGGTGAGAGAGTTAAAGACAGCGTAGGCAAAGAATACAGTGCCTGGCGTGTGACGTGTGTTCTACACAGGGAAGCTGTTACTGTTATCAACCAAACAGCCAAAAACTGCTGACCCTAAACCCCAAGCAGGTGAGTGAAGCCACCTACCAAGGGCAGCCCAAAGTCTTCCCAGCCAGCTGCAGCCAGGCCTCCCGCGGGCCAGCTACGGGAGGAGAGCTAACAGCCACGAGCTGTCGGCGTGTTCCCACACAGGTCGGCCGACTCCAGAGCCGCTCCTGGGTCCTCTTACTGCTTAACACCAGGGAGGAAAGAGCACACGGCAGCAAAGCCCAAAGCCATTTTTCCCTAGTGCGCTTGCTGGTTTCAAAGACATAAGGAAATAGCCTAATTGCTGGGTTTTTGTTTCTTTTTCCCCCTCTAAGTCCCCCCTCTTTGCTCCAAATCAGCTGCTTCTTTCTCACTGAAACACCTGTTCGGGATGCACTGTCACAGCCTCATCCTTTACCTCCCCCACGGTTCCTTTTTGTCATTGATTCTTTAAGAAAGTTTTCCGTTTAGAAGTGGGGAGAGACAGAGCGGCGGGGAGGTGGCAGTGGAGAAATCATGTTGCGACAGCAAAGAAGGCAATAATTAAATATTAGCCCGGTAGTTTTCTTAACGTCGGTTAAATTAGAAAATAAAAACCAGTTTACCTGACCCTGAAGTAACTATAAACTGCTGTAAACCCAGATAAACTTCTAAATTGTCCTGAAGAACTGGGAACTGAAAACAAAAAAACAAAGATTAAAAAAAAAAAACAAACATAAGTCCAACTTTTAACAGCATTTTAACGTTAAAACATTACAAGATCTATGGGGGGTGGGGAGGGGCATCAGATTAAAAATACCCTTTTCTCGGAGAACCTTTACTGCCAGCTAAGGAGTGGCTCCCTTCAGTGCCCTGCCTTCAACAATTTCTACAATTCACACCACCAATTAATGTTCGGAATCAGAAAAGAAAAAAACAAAAAAAAAACAAAAAAACCAACAACTTATCAGGTAGATAACTCTTTTCTAAACAAAGCAACGGATGCTGGGTTTGACTATTACGGTTCCTAAAAGAGGACGCCAAACCCCAAATGATCTACACCTTCTAGAGCTTAAAGACGGAACCTATCTCCCTTCAAATCCAAGGGAAATCCTATTCTGGAAAGAACTGTCAGATAATCTGCCTTTAATTTAAGTGCATGGCAGAGTGAAAAGACAGGCCCAATTTTTTAGAAGTCTGATTCCCTTACTCATTTGGCAGACAGGACCCTCATAACCAGAGCGATCAGTATCTTTTCTTTCTAAAGCTGCTAACTCACCGTTAGGACAAAGATCAGACTTCAATGTGACAGGTCCCTACGAAAGGCAGATGGCGAAACACAACAGAACTGTCTACAAGAGAACACAAGACCCCCCTCCCCCAAATCATCTTGTCCTTGAAGAAGAGATAGGCTTAATGAAATCTCCCCAAATAACAAGCACCACTGAGTGAAGGAAAGCGGTCCTTATGACTAAGATTCTAGCACATGAATATACGCAGAGTGCTAGCGACGGGCTTTACAAAGGCTCACTTTGCAGCAATGCGATCTTTAGCAGGAAGTCCTCTGCGTGGCCTGGTCGTTTCTGAGCTACTGATGCAGGCCTGAAGGCATTAGTAAAACTCATATTACATGTGAGAGTTCAGGAAGAAAAACAGGGCTTCCACAAGCGGATTTAACATATTTGGGGACATGTTAGCATTTGTTAAACTTTGAGGGTCGGTGGTGGTCATCATTATTCTTTGTTTAAAACGTAGACCTATATATTTTAAAATACTGGTGAGCAAAAAAGCCTTACTACTCGTGCTACATGTGCAGGGAGAGAATCAGGCTCTTCGTTCCCCTCCCGATGGTGAGTTACCAGTGTCGAGAAGGCGTGTGTGGGAAGGAGCTCCATCACTTTGGCCACTACCTCCAAGCTCTGGCGTAAGTACCGCTGCCACTCTGTCTGCTGCTGTGGGGGAAACACAGAAGGATCAGCTCTCCCGGAAAGGCAGTCCTGTCATCTTCCCTGCCCATCGAGCCTCAACCTCAAGTCCACTCTCGGACATAAAATCTTGAAGAAGTGGCAAACGACGGAACCAGGTCATTTGGTACTTTAAAAAGGCCAACCTGGAATCTTTTTTTTAATCCAATGAATTCGTTTCCTAAAAAGCTGTTTCCTCAGCACATGATCCAGCGAGAATGACCTACTTCTTCCCCCTACGGTCACAGGGACACAGAGATTTTAAAAAGCCACTGGTGAAATGCTCAAGGCCCCTCTATGAGAACGCAGCTATAGGAACCGGTCGCTCGTTCATTACCTTCTGAAACAGTGCATTACTAGGTCCCTAGCAGTAGAACGGACTGCATCAGTGCCACTCAAAGTACGGTCCACAGACACGGCAGCACCAGCATCTCCCACGGCCTTGTAGGAAACGTAGATTCTGTGGCCCCCACCCCTAAATCAAAGTCTGTTTAACAAGCTGTCCCAACGATTTTTACCCATGCTCCAACGTGAGCAGCACTGAACTAAATTGTGCAGCTAACAAGAAGTGAAGCTAAAGTTTACCGAGCACCCACGACGTGGCAGGCATGCAGCCAGCCCTTCCACACATTACCGTCATGTAACCGTCAGCACAGGCCAGTCAGCCACATCGCTCCCCTTTTGGGAGAGGAGAAAGTTAAGCTCAGAGAAATCTAAGGCCCAGACTTCTATCTCCTTGTGGCCCAAGGTTTCAGAGATTCAAACCCAGGCCTCTGAGTTCCAAGTACAAGGCTCTTTCTAACCCAAACACGGCCACCCTCAAGGTCTCAGCCATGCCACGGTCAGTTATTTTGAGAGCCCTACCAGTGACCTGAAAATTCTAAAGTGCATGGTGCTTAAGAAAAAGGAACATGGGAATTGTGTCCTCCAACACATTTGCCTTACCCATGTTGGGCACACGAGTGTCAATAAATTCAAGATTGATTTCAAGATACTGATTGACAAAATACACTCAAAAGAGACTTCTTTTCATCCTAGCCTTACCATTTCAGGAGCTCTTTATGCCCTATCCCTCACCCCGCATCTAGCTAGCTTTTATTCGTTGCCCGGAGTGGGGAGCAGAGGTGTGGGTGCAAGGCGATACAGAGCCCTTGCTCAACCATTTCTCACTGTGCATATGGTGTCTCTACTTATCTCCCTAGTTCATACAGGTAAAAACGTCTGTCAACTTCTTTTTACAATTAACAAACCCCAAAAGACGAGCAGGATATATAGCTGGCCCTTGAATGACACAGGTTTAAACTGGGCATGTTCACTTACACAGGATTTTTTGTTTCAACAAACATAGTACAGCTCTGGAAACGTATTTGCTCTTACCATTTTCTTCATGACGTTTTCTTTTCTCCAGCTAACGTTATGGTAAGAATATGGTATAGAACTCATGTAACATACAAAATATGTGTTCATCGACTGTCGATAAGACTTCCGGTGAACAGTCAGGCTGTTAGCAGCTAAGTTTTAGGGGAGCCAAAAGTTATACTTGGGATTTTCGACTGCACAGGTCGTCAGCACCCCTAGGCCCCACACTGGTCAAGGTCAACTGTAAAGTTCAAACACACAATTCAAACTGTAAGACTACTCTGGCTCCAGAGCAGAGAGCTTACAGATTCCAAGTCTCCGTTTGGACTCACACCGAAAATGACAATGACTACGGTTGATTAGGCCACGCCGCTTACATCATCATCCAGAGTCTCGTCATCCAGCTCCTCCAACTGGGCCTGGTTGTATCTGAACTGGATTCGATTCAACACCTCCGTGAGCAAGAGGACTAGAGCGTCTTCGTACCTATGCGGCAGGGAGAAATTCAACAACAGGTGACAGCAGGCTTTTAGCCTGGGTTTTGAAAAGGCCTCCTACACTCTGAAGAAGAATAGCGCCCCTGCTGGATTACCATATACAAGCAGTATCTGAACTAGATTTAGCTTACGGGCTGGCAAGTGCATATGTGAGAGTGGAACGGTGGCAGGGGTATTTCTTTATTTTGCTATGTTCCAGACACCTTCTTGGCGGATGGACCCTTTATCATTAGACGATGTCCTTTGTCCCCGGCAGCCACTCTTGTCCTAAAGTCTATTCTGACACTAGCATAGCTGCCCTGAATCTCTTTTGGTTACTGTCTACATGGAATAGCTTTTTCTATCCTTTTACTTTCAACCTGTTTGTGTCTTTGAAACCGAAGTGAGTCTCTATTTATAGACAACATGTAGTGGGATCATGTGTTTTCAATCCATTCTGCTAATCACTGCTTTTTAAACTAGAGAAGTTATATTCTTTACGTTTAATGTAATTACTGGTAAGGAAGGACTTCTGCCAGTATCTTTTGTTCAGCTCCTCCATTAATGCCTTCTTTTGTGTTAAACAGACACTTCTTTTCACTCCCCTGGCATTCTTTTCACCATATACTCTTGAGTTATTTTCTCAACGGGTGCCCGAGGGATTATAAGTAATGATATATAAATATCAATTTACACCGATTCAATAGAAGGTTCAACTCCATGATTCAATCCTTTTAACATCTGTGAGAGGTAGGTATATTATTGGTGTTTCTCCGACAAGGAAACCAGAGTTAACAAAAGTTAGACAGACTGCCCATGGTCACCAAGCTAGGTGATTTGAACCTGGGGCTCCCTAACTCAACATCCTATGCCCTCCTCTCTATGCATAAACCAACAATGGTCTTCGAGCCTGCTCCGCTCAGTCCCCCAAAACCTTCAGTCAGAACACTTAAAACCTAAAGGAAGAAATGGAAAAGGTCTGGAGGAACCCTGCCCCTTCTCAAAGAAACACCTAAAGCTCCAGGCCTGGCTATTTCCCACGTGTGATGACAGCCTACCTCCGGAAACACCAAGTTACATGCAGCAGTCGCACCCAAGGGCCACCAAACCCTAATTTTCAAGAACAAATCCCAAAGCCTAAATGTCTGTCCCGAAACGCTTCCAAGACAGGCTCAGGGACTGCTCCCACTCACAAAGCCGGGCACTCACGCCAGGCGTCGGGCGCCGATCCAGCCGCACGCTTTGTGACGTCGGGGCCCAGGCTGCACAGAGCACACCTCTCCTCTGCCTGGAGGCTCTGCAGCAGGGGCGCTGGAGGAAGACCAAGAGGCAGCAGGAGCACAGGGATGCCATTCTCCTGGTGGGCTCGCTGCCCTGGAAGTATCACCCCAGTGACGGTCACGTGGAGGTAAGAACTGGTCCTACTTTCAGCTTTCACATTCCTACAGCCAGCCGCATGCACTCTCGGAGGTGCCAGCAGCAGCCAGGTCGCGCCCCGTCCTCTCAGGAGTGAGCACCAGCTCCAAGCCTCCACCCCGCTGCCTGGCCGAGCTCCTGGGTGCCCTCTCTTCAGAGACCTGAGCTGCACGGGGCCCATCCCTGCGATCCAGATTTGAACAGCTCCACTCTTTTCCTTCAGCCCTGGGGGTGGGCTGCCCCCCGTCGTTCTCATCTGCTGAATCTTGGTGTCTCCTTCTTGCTCTTCCGGCCCTCCAACACCGGTTTCATCAATCTCTTACACCGAATTCTTAAAACAATTAAGTGTGGTGTCCGTTCTCCTGACAGGACTCTACCTAATGAACCATCTAATCCAACACAGGTGAGTACCAGACAAGCTAACCACAGCTAAAAGGAATCCAGCGCCAAGATCAAATACAGTCAGTCCATCTAGTCTGCTACAACCCTTGTAACAACTCTGTACACAGTCTCGAGACTACTTGGAAATCCTCCCATGCTGTCACACTGCAGAGTCTGGTGGGCACAAGAGTTCTTTTTTTCACTAAGACAGAAACACTGACCACCCCTCCCCGCAGTGTTTGCAAATGACTTAACAACCCAGGCTGGATGGGCAACCAAGCAAGGCCGCCCAGAAACTAACGCTGGCAGGGAAGATCACTCACAAAATAGGCAACGTCTGTGGGAAGAATTGCCAGCAGACTCAAAATCCTATTTCAGTCGACTTCAGAGAAAGGTAAGATCAAACACTTAAGCCTGGAGCTTATATTTGCCATTTGCTCAGACATAAATTCCTAAAGTTAGTTACACAAGTTTTATGCTATAAATCACTACGATGGACCAGTGCATTTTCACAATTTTGCTAGGAAAGAAAATCCACTTCAGACCAGAGGACAGATGAAACCCGTCATCTACAAGTTGTCCTGCTGAGCTCAAAAGGGACTTTAAAGACTTTGTAAAATGCACAGAATTACCCTAAATTAGACCTAAACCCCTACCGGCGGTTAGCAGCTCTGGCTGCAAAAAAAGCTTATCCCATAGAAAACGGACCCCAACCACGAACCAGGCTAAACACACTCAGGTAGCAACTGCTCTCCCCAAGTGGCTGGTGAAGGTGGGCAGAGTATTCGGGTGTGGCAGACTCCGGCTCCCTACACAAGACCCGTTCTTCCTTTCCTCCTCAGCAAGACAACACTGGGCGCTGAGGCCAAGTGGAAGACCACATTTCCCAGCCTCCCTCGCAGATGGCAGTGGTCGAGGACATGCTAAGAGGAGTCACAGGGCAGAGCCTCCGGACAAGAGCCTTTTGTCCAACTCTCCGCTTCTCATTCCTGCTACCTGCGTTGCGGGTGCGAGGTCTCTACATGCAGCATCTCTGAGCATAAGGTGACCGTGGTGACGGAAGCCATGCCTGAGGCTGGTTCACATAAAGAGGTAAAAGCATTCGAGATACTAGTCAGCATACAAAGAATGAGGAGACACTGACCATTAATCAAGGGAAAGACGATCAACAGAAGCCAACCTCAAGATGCCAGTACCCTGGAATTATCGAAGACTTTTTTTTAAGGCAGCTGGTATAACCATCCTCCGTAATGTTCTTCGGGCAGGAGGTGCTAGGCACTGAATTGAACTGGGTCCACTGGAAATTCTTATGTTGAAGCCCTATCCCCCGTGTGACTGTACTTGGAGATAAGGCCTATAAAATGGGAACAGAGGTTACGTGAGGTCATAAGGGTGGGACCCTATCCAACGGGACAGTGGCCTTACATGAAGAGAAAGTGACAGGGGAGAGTGCATGCGTGCCACTCGCTCTCCCGTGCAAGCACAGAAGGGCCACATGAGGACACGGAGAAGGCGAGAGTCTGCAAGCCAGGAAGAGTCCTCACCAGGAAGTGAACCTGCCAGCACCTTGAGCCGGGACTTCCAGTCTCCAGAACTGTGACGAAGTAAACTCCCGCTGTTTAAGCCACCCGGCCTGTGGTATTTTGTCAGGACAGCCCAAGCTTGTTAATACAGTAAGTAAATGACCATAGGAAAGAAACCTGGAACTTTAAGAATGAAGGACAAAAGCAAGAAATTGGCAAATGTCTGGGTAAATACCATTTCTCTAGTGTTCTCCAGACTATTTCTCTCCTCTTAAGATCTTTAAAATATGAATGATGGATGAAGGCAAAAATAAAACACTGTCTGCTGGGGTTGTCCACGTATATAGACATAAAACATGTGGCAAGTTCAGTATAAAGGGAGGCAAAAGGATCTATGTGGTGACAAGGCATCTTCTACATACGCTCTCAGTGGTGAAGGGTTAAAAGGAAAAGTAGACATATTGTAATACCAGAGCAACCTCTTAAAAACCTCAGATAAAGACAGAGAGTCAAACAGACATACTGAAAAGGGAAACTAAATTTGTGTGAAACTAACAACAGAGTCTCAAAATAAATGAAGCAAAAACTGATAAGGGCTGAGAGGAGACATTGGTAAACCCACAATCACACACGGAGAGCTTACCTCTCTCCCGGCCACTGACTGAACATGACAGAGGACACACAGAAATGCCACCTGCCAACCCGACCTAACCAACATTTACACAACACCCCATCCGACAACAGCAGAATACACACTCTTTTCAAGTGCGCGATGAACAATCACCAAGAAAACTAAGTCATAAAACAAACCTTAACAAATTAAAAAGAACACAAACTACGTTTGCAGATCATGCTAACTAGAATATGGTAACAAGACAGATGGAGAATCTCCAATATCTGGAAGTTAAACAGCAAAGAGGAAACCCCAAGAGAAATTAGAAAGTATCTTCAGTGAGGAGTGCCTGTATGGCTCACTTGGTTAAGCATCTAGCTTCAGCTCAGGTCATGATCTCACGGCCCATGGGTTTGGGCCCCGCGTCGGGCTCTGTGCTGACAGCTCAGAGCCTGGAGCCTGCTTCAGATTCTGGGCCTCCCTCTCTCTCTCTGAGCATCCTCTCTCTCTCTCTCTCTCTCTCTCTCTCTCTCTCTCTCTGTATCTCTCTCTCTCTCAAAAACAAACTTAAAAATTTTTTTGGATGAAGCTAAAGCAGTACTCAGAGAGAAATGTGTAGCATTAAATGTTTAAACATGCAACGGTCACAAACCTACAGACCTCTGTGACTGGAGCCACAAATGTGATTCCGAAGCACCCCAACTTCTGAGTTAAATAAAACTGTACACGTTAGGACAACTACAGAGTAGGTGTTCAGTAAACAGAGGACGGGTGAAAGAACAAATGAACAAAAACGTGAATAAATGCAGGCAATAAACAGACAAAAGTCCAAGTGAGAGAGGGCTACAAAGGACAGGGGTGGGATGCCGGCCCAATTTTGAAATTACTGAGACCCCCATTCACTTGCTCTCTGGGGCCGTCAACAGCATGAATTTCTCTTCCTAGGAGCTAGGAAACGACCGGAGCCCTGACAGAAACCTAGTTGACACCTTTTATTAGTGTATCAAAATGTCACGGGTCACAACAGCACTTCCTTTTTGTTAAGCAGAAAACCCACCCGGAAGGAAAGGGCAGCAATTGTTCTCACGCTCGCCCACATGTGTTTACAGTCCAACCCGGTGTCACTCGGGATCCCTGGCTGCTCTGTGGCTGGTCCTGGCCAGCACTCTCACGACGAAGCGGTCACAGGACATGACTCGAGAACTTTAGAGGTTGCTTAACTCCCTTCAGGTTTCCTCCTCTTCCTGCAAGAAGTTCCTACACAGGTGGCTCCTCTCACAGTGACAAGCACAGAGAGAAGGGAGTGAGAGGGAGCGAGCAGAAGAGAATCAGTTCTTCACCAAACACCTACTGTCGGCCAAGCTACTCGACACGCACCGGTTCACTTCGTTTACTCAACAACCTGTAAGTCGGCACAACCTTCCCCAGAGGACAACGGAGGAAAAGGAAACTGAAATTCAGGTCTTCCCAAACCACCACCTGAAGATGGCCAACCCGGACCACGAGCTCCAGCAGCGGCTTTGTTCTGCTAAGTTACAGAACACAGTCCTCGCACAGAGGGACCCAAGTCCCCAGCAGCTCTGATCAAGAAACTCTGGAGCATTCTCACGGAGTGAGGAACATGAGGAGCTCCGATTTCCAAGCTCCTAGGTCCAAAAATAAACTCATGTACATTTGTGCTTCTAAATTTGTAGCCTACAATGCCTACACCACTTTGTTGTGATGGATGATGCAAAACCTGTAAACCGCAAGGGACAGGAACTGAGTGACTTAACCACACCTACGTTTCCCATTTAAGACACCAAGAAAACATTCTTGACGAGTTCCTGCAACATCAACTGCTTCTGAAATTCTGGCTTAAGCCACAAATGTGATTCCAAAAGCACCTCAACTTCTTTCAGATGCATTTTACCAGCCGAAAAACATTTGATCACATTTACGTGCTTTAGTTAAAATGAGTGGGTCACGACCAGTAGCCAGTGGTCTTTGTCAACTACTTTTGCGAAACAGCACATCTCTGACGCATCAGGTTCTCTTAGAACCTAGAACAGTGGTTGCCACACTTCAAAACTTTCATTTAAGGACTTGAGCGCACACCTGCATAAATATACAGTGTTTAAGAGGTGACCGGAAAAATATAGACGTTAAAATTCAACTATTTTCTTTGTGCCCCTCAGCGGACTACCTTATACAGCCCTCTTTGTAATCTGTAACCCAGATACTAAGTGATATCTGCTCAATAAACAGTTCCCTGGTGATGGTTAACTAATAGCAAAAAACCCCAGACCAGCTTTGAAGATTTCAAGGCTTTTTTTGTTTTTCAAGGGCATAAAAGTGTTGTAAGTGTATGTTTGGGGGAAAAAAAGTCATAGGGGCACCTGGGTGGCTCAGTCCAACTTCAGCTCAGGTCATGATCTCGCGGTCTGGTCCATGGGTTCGAGCCCTGCATCGGGCTCTGTGCTGACAGCTCAGCGCCTGGAGCCTGCTTCGAATTCTGTGTCTCCCCCTCTCTCTGCCCCTCCCCTACTCACACTGTCTCTCTCTCTCTCAAAAATAAACATTAAAAAAAGTCATAAAGAATTAGAAAGCCTCATTTAGGATGATAATCAAATGATCAATAAAAAAATTCTTAGGGACATGTGGGTGGCTCAGTCAGTTAAGCGTCCTGTGCTTGATTTCAGCTCAGGTTTCACCTCATGGTTTTTGAGATTGAGCCCCAAATCGTTGGGCTCTGTGTTGACAGCACAGAGCCCACTTGGGATTCATATTCTCTCTCTCTCTCTCTCTCTCTCTCTCTCTCTCTCTCTCTCTCTCTCCCTCTCTCCCTCCCTCTCTCTCCCCCCCCTCTCTCTCTCCCTCTCCCTCTCTTACTCATACACTCTCTCTCAAAATAAATAAATAAACATCAAAAAAAATTCCTAGTGTTGAAAGTGATCAGCCATCACCCCTGACAACCCAGTGACATCAGATGACAGATGCCTGGGCAGACAGGTCAACATTTGAAGGTGGACTAAAAGGCCTTTAGGCCACCTGGGGGCCCTGATCACTGAACTCCATGGTCACCACCACAGTCCGACGGCAGCAACGTCTTCTACTACTTATTATCATGGTTGCAGTCATCACTGCGACCATTTACTGAGTGCCTAAAACAGGCTAAATACTGTGCCAGGCATGTTATATATGTGATTTCCTTGAATCCTAACCATCCTGAGAGAGAGGTCAACATGCACATTTTGCAAGAGGAAATGTGATCAGCATATAACTTGACCAAAAGTAACACTGCTCCCATGAAGCAGAAAAGGAATTTAAATTGTATACCACTGCTCCTTCTGTCGGTAGGTTGGTGTGCACAAGTGTATCTTTAACACTAATAATCTGCCAGATTAATACTAAAATCTATTTAAGACTACACTCTGCAGATTTTCTCAATGGAACCATATTCTCCACACCTAAAACACTTTTGTACTGTGCTTTAAAAAGCATTTTCATATTAATCATTTCCTCAGTTTATTCTTCCAACAAGCGTGAGATGTCAAGTCTCCCACTAAACATAGCAAAATCAAGCACAGTCCCGGAACTACAGGACCCAACTGTTCAGCATACAAAATAGAGAATAAGGCAAAAATACCTTTCCTTTGAAGAATCTCATTCAAAAACACAATAACTAACTTTAAGTTGGCAAAATCACCAAAAACAGGATCTACTGTTGTGTAAGAGTTTCGGATACACGAATATACACCCACAAAGCACATCTGACCTGACAACAAAGCAACTTGCAAGCTATTTTGCAATCACACAAATAATGTTTGGGAACAAAAGTGCAGATTTTTAACTTGAAATGCAAATATTCAGTTTAAGATTATAAAAACTCATTAAAACTTCAGCAATACAAGGGTGGGTTTCCAGAGGGTCCGATCTCTTCCCAGGCCAGGATTCTCCTCGCCGCCCCCCACAGGGCACATTGCTAGGAAGGGGTGTTCACTCACCACCAACCACTGATGCCATCTACTGAGCGAGCATTCGCAATGTGCCAAGCGTTCTAGATTCATTAGCTCAATATTTCACTTCTTAACTAAATAACTATGGTGGACAGGAACTACACTTTCTGCCTGCAAGCAAGAAAAATGACCTTGAGGAACATAAGGGGAAAAACATTTCCCCATTTTCTGTTTTTTAAAAAATGCAATAGAGTGGCGCCTGGGTGGATCAATCGGTTAAGCATCCGACTTCAGCTCAGGTCACGATCTCACAGTTCATGGGTTCAAGCCCTGCATCTGGCTCTGTGCTGACAGCTCGGAGCCTGGAGCCAGCTTCGGATTCTGTGTCTCCCTCTCTCTGCCCCTCCCCTACTCGCGCTCTCTCTCTAAAATAAATAAACATTTTTTTTAATTAAATAAATAAATAAAATAGAAATAAATACCATAGAAAGTACAAAAGTAATTATCGCTGGACTGTGGGATTATGGATATCTTTTCTTTATATTTTTCTATCTTTTCCTAGTTTTTAAAATACTTATTTTTCACAGCAGGTATTTACTATACTTTATTTAGGAAATTTTCACACACATACAAAAGGAGCTAGCATATAATGAGCCCCAAGTTACCATCAATAAAGGTCAACATCAATTATCAACACACGGCCAACCCTCCTTTCCCTCTATCCCAGTGGATTATTTTAAGGCAAATCCCAGACGTCCTATCATTTCATCCATCCAATAAATACTTCAGTTTTTAATCTCTAAAATAAGGGCCACTTAAAAACAAACCCTTGAGACAGTTATCACAGCTAAAGAACTATACAAATTACATTTTTAATCAGAAAATAAAATGTTTTAAGAAAATGAAATATTTAAAGGGGGAAAAAAATATATGAAAATGCTCAATGACATTACTACCTACCCAGCTTGTGTGACCCAGTTTCACTGAAGAGGTCTGACGGCCTGGCTGTCCCTTTAAGCCACAAGAAAAACGCAAAAATGTCTATTTCTATTTATCGGTATTTCTGAGGTTTACCTGTTGAGAACTGCTTCCTTGTCTCCCAGACGGCTTTTAATTTTACTTGTCAGATAGTCCAGAAAGAGCGTCCAGATATCCAAACAAGAGAAGTAACCTTCATGAGTAGGCTATGATGCAAAAGAAATCCAGACAATGAAATTACTTAACGCAGCTCCTCCTGAGAAACATCCCCACCAGTGTTTATTTCCATCAGAACGGTACAACCCTAAGCCTAGATTCCCTCCACTTCCTGGTAACCACAACTGCAATCTTTCAAATGGTTTTCATGACTGGGCCCTGGTGAACCTAACAAGACAAAGGTGCCATGGAACATATCATTATTAGGGAGATCCTATGCAGGACAAACTTAATTACAAAATAAGCCAAGCAGACACCAATCTTTAAATCTGAGATTGACGGGGAGGACTCTTACAGATCATCCCATTCAAATCTGTTTTAGAGAAAAAGAAATTGAGATCCAGGGACATGATTTATTCAAACCAGGTCCCTTTACCACCCCCGTCCCACCCCAGTAAATGCTCCTTCTACATATCATTAGGAAGCCAGAAGTAAGTTTCGATGGTTCTGAAGGTGACAAGTTTACATATTTAAAAGTTAGAAAAGTAACATCTGCAGTCTTCCTACATAACAGACTGAAAATTAGCTTAAGTCTGACTCTCAGGCATGATCTCATCTGCAGAAGGAGGGGTGTCCAATGGGCTAAGAGCAACCTCTAACCAGGTGTTGACAAAGACAAAGTGAGGAGAGAAGAACAAGTCTCTGTAGGGTCTAGTGCCTGACTCATTGTGCTCCGATTCCTCAAGAGCCTTGAGATTCTATTTCATGTAAACTCCAGGCACTACATTCTCCAACGTCTAGTCCTTCTCAGGCATATTCAATTTCAACTTGTGCCCCACCCCCCCAATCCCTTCTATATCCACTGAATTTCTTGCTACCTATAAGAGCTCTTTGGTTTTGTGATTGCTTCATTGAAGCAATGTTGGGCGGCAGGATCAGATAGGGAAAGAAGTAAGACCATCATCTTCTTGGATCAGTTTCCTTCCATCTCGGATCCACAAGGAAATCCAGAGGCTTATAAGGGCATGTGTGGGATTTGCCCATTGGGTGGTAGCAGGAGATGGGAGTTCTGTACACAGTCTGAGACAGAAAGCTAACTTTTTCCGGGGCAGACTGGGGCAGAGTCCAACCTCACAACTCACAGGGTGGCCTTGGAACTGACAATCAGGACCTTGACAGGGCCATCCTCTGAAAAGAAAATGACCATTTCCTGTCTCCACTTCATCCTTTGCAAAATCCAGGATGTACATGACATGAAGTGAACCAGAAGAATAAGCACAGAAAACAATAAGCCACGTGGAAATAATATAAGTAGCCTGTAGACAGGCACTCAATTTGCACAGCCAGGAGATGGGAGTCTTCCCTGGCTTCAGCTTGCTGAGCTCCCTGTGAGTCAATCACTCAGTTGGCCTTCCTAGGTTTAAAAACACCCATGTTCTCCTCCACAGAACATAGCTGATCAGGAAGTACTTTTGGGGGGGGCGCCTGGGTGGCTCAGTCGGTTAAGCGTCAGACTTCAGCTCAGGTCATGATCTCAGTCTGTGAGTTCGAGCCCCGCGTCGGGCTCTGTACTGACAGCTCAGAGCCTGGAGCCTGCTTCAGATTCTGTGTTTCCCCCTCTCTCTGCCCCTCCCCTGCTTGTGCTGTCTTTCTCTCAAAAATAAATTAAAATATATTAAAAAAGAAAGAAAAGAAAAGAAAAGAAAAGAAAAGAAAAGAAAAGAAACGAAACGAAACCAAGGCTCCAAAGCAAAGTCACCTGCGCAAGATGAAAAGATAAGGAACAGAAAGAGAACCAGAATGTGGAACTTCAGCCTCCTGGCGTAGAGCCCTGTTCCCCGGTGCCACACCACCCCAGGCACTGTTTTAGGAAAAGGGGGCGGGATGAAAACGCAAGGCCCAGAAGGAACTGCTAAGGATGCAGTAAGAGGACCAGGAAGACAGAAATCAGATGCTCAGAGGGGACACCACAGCGAGGGGAGCAACGCTGGAGGCAAACACCTGCTGAGCTATAGTGGCCAGAGGGGCTGTGGTGGGACACTTCGGTGAGAGAAAAAATGTAGGACAAGAAACAAGAGAGAGGAGATGCTTATAGAAAGATACTAACACCACCTTTGTCTTATTACTATTCCTTCAACACATGATGACCAGTACTAAAATTTCTTATGAAAATTTTTTTTTTTTAAATTTTTTTTTTTTTTCCAACGTTTATTTATTTTTGAGACAGAGAGAGACAGAGCATGAACGGGGGAGGGGCAGAGAGAGAGGGAGACACAGAATCGGAAACAGGCTCCAGGCTCCGAGCCATCGGCCCAGAGCCCGACGCGGGGCTCGAACTCACGGACCGCGAGATCGTGACCTGGCTGAAGTCGGACGCTTAACCGACTGCGCCACCCAGGCGCCCCTGAAAATTTTTTTAAGTAATCTCTATACTCAACACGGGGCTCGAACTCACGACCCTGAGACCAAGAGTCAGATGCTCCGCCAACTGAGCCGGCCAGGCACCCCTCTGAATTTTAGAAACAAAAGGCAAAAATACTGAGTACACTCAAAACCCTCTAGACAAGAGGAAAGAACGTTTTCCAGCTTTGCAGATAATTAAACCATGATAAAGTATGATCACACTGTTAATGACCAGATGAGAACTTAAAACTGTCTCTTGAGGGCACTTCATTTCTTATTCTTAAGTCTTACCCCAAAGAACTCCCCTACCACCGCCAGCTCCTGACCCTGGAGTGCACCCTGCCCATTTACGATAGGCAGCCCAGCCTACAGTAAACTGCGCAGAACACCTTCTAGCTTCCTGCCCCTCCGCCCAATGCTCAAATCTGCTTCTTCCTGGACCTCAAAGGACACTGACTCCCATAGTCCAAGAGCCCATACCCAGAAAGGAAGGGCCTCCAGATGAATGGATAAAGAAGATGTGGTGTGAACGCGCACACGCACACACACACACACACACACGCACACACACACACACACACACACACACACACACACACACACCATGGAGTATTACTCGGCAATCAAAAAGAATGAAATCTTGCCATTTGCAACTACGCGGATGGAACTAGAAGGTATTATTATGCTAAGCAAAATTAGAGAAAGACAAACATCATGTGACTGCACTCATATGAGGAATTTAAGACCCAAAACAGATGAACATAAGGGAAGGGCAGCAAAAATAATATAAAAACAGGGAGGGGGACAAAACACAAGAGACTCTTAAATACAGGGAACAAACAGAGTTGCTGGAGGGGTTGTGGGAGCGGGGATGGGCTAAATGGGGAAGGGGCATAAGGAAGACACCTGTTGGGATGAGCACTGGGCGTTATACATAGGGGATGAATCACTGGAATCTACTCCTGAAATCATTGTTGCGCTGTATGCTAACTCGCTTGGATGTAAATTAAAAAATAAACAAATAAATAATTAAAAAATTTTTTTTAATGTTTTGAAAGAGAAAAAAAAAGAACGGAAGGAAGGAAGGTCCTCATACAGGAGACCAAGAGAGGACAAGGAAGCTCAGCTGACAGTAACCTCGGGTAAAGGACAAAGAAAGAAGCCTGTTGTCTGCTTCATGACCATATTCATTTCTTTTCCCAGTATATACATGTAATATATAAACATACAAAACCACCACTTTGATTTCAATGGAAAACCAACACCTAAAATTCTAGGCAAAGGACCACAGAAGATGAACAGGGGCAAGACTGTGAAGATGCCCACCACAGTCGATCTCCTTAAGTGAGGAAACTGAAATCGAAGGCAATTAAAAAGACTGCTCCAAGGACACAGACCTCATAGAAACAACCAGAGCTCCAACACAGAACTGTTTGTTGGGTTCAAGTCCAAAAAAGTAGGCATAAGACATGCATACTTTAAAACTTGTACTTAGCTTTCTTCTATGTCATATATAAAGGGCAGATAAAAAACTTCACAGGCAGAGCAAACTGCAAAACATTTTCATTCCACTTTCCCCAAGACCCCTTCTTTGTGACCTCAGCACTGGCTCCCCATCTCTTTCATTTCTGCTACACTTACTCTAACGTATCTACTGAATCCTTTCTTCCCGGTCCCCTCCGGGAGGTCTCTGGATCCATCTCGAAACGCTCCTACCCGGAATGCTTCTCTCCCACCCCCTCGCCCTCCCACATCTCATCACCTCTCCCATCCCCTCTTAGGTCTGGTGAACTGAGAGTGCTGTCCTTCCTGCCCTGCACTCACTGGCCCCTCTACCAGACATCCTGATACTTCCTCAACCCTAGTCCTCCTCCACCCCCACCCTCCCTGCTGCACCCAGGAGCGGTTCACCCTCACCCACTGGGGGCGCTTACTTTTATGCGCCGAGTGCCCCCCTGAAAAAGGCTAGCTCACACACCAAACCCTCGCTCCAAATCCCCAACCACACACACACACCCCCCTCCCAGCCTAGGCCCTTGTCTCTCTTCTACCCTCGTGAAGCTACATCATCGGTGGTTTAAACTTCCACGACACGTAAAATCCACAACTTATAAAATCACATGCCTTCCCTGCCCCGGGAACGTCATACCCAGGTTACGCCAGCAGAAAGAGCTACACAGGTACACCCAAAAGCATGTATGAGAACGCCCACTGCAAGAGAATTCATGATCACCAAAAACCGAGCAGCTCATGTCTGCAGTGGGACAGATTTTCAGATAATGACTTACTATAAAGCAATGAAAACAAACTACTGCCACACACACAACACAGGTGAATCTCACAAACATGATGTGGAATGAAAAACCAAGACAAAACAAATATATACTGGAGACATCCACGGAGAGAAGTTCCACAACAGGCAAAAGGAATCTGGGACGTTAAGGTCAAGATTGGGGTGACGCACGGGAAGTGAAGGGGAAGGCACCCAAGGCGGAGCTGGCAGCAATGTTCTACTTCTTGACGAAGGTGGTGGTTACATGGCTGTGTTCATTTTGGGAAAATTCATCAAGCTGTCCACGCGGGATCTATGCGCTTCTCCGAATGGGTGTGATACTTCAATAGAAAACTTATTTTAAAGACACTCACAGAAGGATGAGCGCTGAGTAATGTACAGAACTGTTGAATCACTATATTGTACACTTGAAACTCATATAACACTGCATTAATTATACTGGAATTAAAAAATAAATTACACACACACAAATGCACAAGGGAGAAGACACGACAGAAATGTCTAAAACCAGGCTGATGATGACTGCACCAGTCTATAAGTCTAGTGAACATCACGGAGCTGTACAATCACGATGGGTGAATTTCATGAGATATATAATTCTACCTCAATAAACCATTTAAAATATGTATATAAAGAAAAGACATTGGGCCACCACAAAATGTAAACAAGGCACAAGGACTTTGCTCGTGAGGGTTTATACGCCCAGCTCCTGATACACAAGGAGCTCAAAAAGTATTTGTTGAGGGGCGCCTGGGTGGCGCAGTCGGTTAAGCGTCCGACTTCAGCCAGGTCACGATCTCGCGGTCCGGGAGTTCGAGCCCCGCGTCGGGCTCTGGGCTGATGGCTCGGAGCCTGGAGCCTGCTTCCGATTCTGTGTCTCCCTCTCTCTCTGCCCCTCCCCCGTTCATACTCTGTCTCTCTCTGTCCCAAAAATAAATAAACGTTGAAAAAAAAAAAAATTTAAAAAAAAAAAAAAGTATTTGTTGAATGGGAGCAAAAATCCGATCCGCCAAAAGTTAACTCCTCAGAGCTTCAGTATTTATTTTTTTTATAATATTGGTTTTTTTCAACGTTTATTTATTTAAGAGAGACAGAGAGACAGAGAGTGAGTGGGGGAGGGGCAGAGAGAGACAGGCAGACAAGAGAATCCCAAAGGGCTCAAACCCACAAACCACGAGGATCATGACCTGAACTGAAAAACCAAGAGTCGGACGCTTAACCCACCGAACACCCAGGCGCCCCGAGCTTCATTATTTATCATCTCCCTGTAGGAAGTTTTAGTGCCAGTTACAGAAGGAAAGGCCCTAATTTCAGACTATTTCTATCTTTTGCTTCTCCAACAAAACAGTGGTTAAGAACACAGACTCTAGGAGTTCAAACGCCTGGCCCCACCACTTAACTGTATGACCCTGAGCCGGTTACTCTGCGCCTCAGTTTCTTTATCTGGGAAGTGGAGATGACGATAGTAACACCCACCTCAAAGGGTCATTAGGAAGGACAAACGTGTTAATCTTCACAAAGCCAACACTATACAAACGTCCGGGAAATAAACTACCCTGGAAACAACAAAGCGCGCTTTTTCAGGAGGAAAAGGATGAGCGGTGCCGGTGCTTTACCTGATGAAATGTGTACTTGAACAAAAGCGTCAAAAACTCCACCACAGGGAACTGGGAGTAGGACTCGATTCTTCTCAGGTGGACACTCACGAAGAGCCGCAGGAAGTCAGTAAACTTCTCGACATAGCTAAGTAAGACAAGAAGACGAGAAGAGACGATCAGAAACCCAGCCACCTCCTTAGAAGAGAACTCAAATTCAATCCAAATTTCTCTCAGTACAGAACTACGCAGATTTAAAACAGCTTTTCAGTTAAAAAGATAAAGGCCTGCAACAATTACCTACAGGTCAGGCAACCCTTCATTCCATTACCACCTGAAACATAGCAGAAAAGCAACTTTAATCCTCAGGCACTCTCTACTAAGACATCTTATAAACTAGGGCTCTCGCCGTTTCTAAGTCCTTCATGTTACAACCGATTCAAGAGAAAGAAAGTGATACTAAAAAGTCAAGGGGCAGAGCATGTGCGTCATGTCAATGTGGCAAGTCTGGAAGGCCGGTTGCCTTTGCTAGGAGCCCGAAATATTAACGTGAATGTGCTAAGAACAAAACAAGGCTATACCAAAGGCATGGCATCTGGATATCGTATATGCAGACTTGGAACCTAATGCTCGTGTGTCCCCCCCCCCCCCCCCCCCCCCGCCCTCCGGCTCCCGGCACTCAATAAACGTAAGCACACCCCGATCTACTCAGAAAGTGACTGCAAATATAAGGGAGGGGAAGAAGCTGCCCGAGCTGGACAGGCCTCGGGGACAATTCAGTCTGGCGCTTCACTGTACAGACGAGGCCCAGGGAGATCCAGTGACCCGCCCAAGGTCACTGGGCCAGCTCGTGGCAAAATGAGACTACCGACTACCATCCACTCCCACGCCAGTGCTCTTTCCTTTCACAGCACAGTGGCTCCCCAACTCATGTGTATGTACAATATCATTTCCCAGAGGAGTGTGGGTCCCAGCTGCAAGGATAAGAGACTGTTGTTACTAGATACACAGCACATCATCACTCTCACATGTCACAAACTGTCATTTTAAGCCCCTAAATACCAAAAGGTGATTCGAAAATGAGATGGACGTACCTCCAGAGATCACATTGCGGACACCGATAAAGACTTACTTATGGGCCTTAGTCAAAAATTAAATAATGGCTAAAACCAATTCTGAAAGTCCTAACTGCAAAAAGTTTTGTTTTCTTGTTTTTTGTTTTTTAAAGCAAGGATCTATGCAATAATAATGGGGGAGAAGAAGACAACTACGCAGAAGAGCAAAACTGCCCCATAAATAAAATGTCCCACGTTGTGCCTGGGACCCAGCACCCTGAGGGCGGCCAACCTGCCTGCCTGACCTCCAAACGGCTAGCTAACACACATGTAAACTTTTCTGCAGTTTAAAACAAAAACAAAAACATTAATCTGCTTGATCAGGAGAATGGCCGTCTCTGTGGATCATGGGACCAAAAACTTGAAACACAGTTAAGGCGTTTGAATCAACTGTTTTTAGAGAGAGTCAGGCGTGAAGAGACTTCTCTCGATGCCTTTGACCACAGATACTCAACAGCAGGGGCTCCTTATTCCTCGTTCTGCTTCTAACGTGACAGTCAGAGCCGTCACCCAGTTTACTGCTCTCTAGGAAGATGCACTCAATTCCCTGCCACCCATGAAATAAAGAGAAGCTTGGGTAAATGTCACGCAATCTCGATTTTATTTCACTCTCCAACCCAAGTTTTTGGGCACACAAACAAGGGCCTTTCGGCAGCTAAAACTATAGATTTTATTTCACCTCATTTTCTTTCCCTTGCCCACCTTCTGGTACAGGTGCTAATGAGCAGTTGGAAGTTAGAAACAGGCAGGAAAGGAGAAGAGAAGCAAAGGCCCTGGGGTAAGTAGCCCCTAAACAACCGAGAATGGACTTAGCTGTTTAGAATTAGTGGTCAGGGGCCCAAGAGCCAGGAAGCAAGCACACAGTATTGTTCATGTCACCTTTCTGCTTCCAGGCACCTCTCAGCTTTCACAGGGCAATAGGAAGCATAGGATTAAAATATAAAACCAAAAGCACAGAAGTTACACGTAACAAAATCAGTACATAGGTAACCCACGACGACATCTCTATGCCATCAGTACGTCAGCCATCGCGAACGTTATGCCTCACGTAAAACTCAAAACAACTGATACCTGATGGTCGGTACGAGCGGCTAGACTTTTTTTTAACATATAAAGTGCAGCCTTTCTTAACCAAAGCTAGAAAGGATATGAAATTGTCTGTTTGCATGCCGATGCCTCTGAATTCATACAGAAAGCTATTATAAAATGAAAAAACCAACATATCACCATAAGAGATTATGAGCTCTTTTGCGATTACACAAAGAAAATTTCGCACAAAGCTTGTTTACGATGGACCAAACCAAAACAATCTTAGGCATCTATGTTTTTAACTTTAGAAAACCTTAACAAAGTTGCTAAATTAAAAAGCACTAAAATGGTCTGTAAGCCCTTGACTTTACATTCTGCTACTTACTCTAAGGAAAAGGAAAATGCCTTAACTCTACGCAGCTTAATAGCAAAAAGCAAGCCAAGGAAAGTGGATTAACATATTAACAACATTTGCTGCCCAGCGCTCTAGAAGAATTTTCTAACTCAATACAATGTATCTTCCTGGAAGTTTCTGAACAGTCAACATGATGCTTTTATATGTAAGTTTCTAATTTGCTCTCTTGCTTTTACACAGCAGTAGCCAGCGTCACATCGATGAAAGCTCTAAGACAGATAAATGACATCGTCTGGAGGGAGATACGTGAGACCACGCCTCAGGGTACCGTGACAGCGTCATCTGTGTGAGTACTTCAGAAGGAAAAGCGAGGTAATTTTCAGCTCCATTCAAGGGGAGGGTCACAAAGAAACACGGTGTGTGCCACGCTAAGACGTGCCCATATTCCCATCTCTTGCTTTTGATGGAAATGTGCCGTGTGTGTAAAACTCACAGTAACAACGACATGCCTACACGCTGCACGATGTGCACTGGGGGAAAGTCACGGAGTCAAAACTGACAAGCAACGTCAAGTGAAAAGGGGGGATTAGAACTCCTGTACCTCCGCGGCCTCCTCCCACGTTCCTGGCTACGCACGAGCAGCAGACTCGGCTCCTGCGCCACTCAGACCTGCAGGCGAATCGTGAGGACGAAGGGAGGGGGTGGAAGGGAGGACAGGAGACAGACGGGGGAAAAGACAACAAACCTGCACAATTCACAGTCACTTTCCAAACGTGGCTCGCTCCCCTCTACCACCCTAGCCCTTCCAGCTAAGCTCAGACTTACTGGTACACACCTACCTGTCCGTTCCTCATCAGGAGCCCCAAATTCTGAAACCAAAGAGGATTACAGACACCATGCGGCACAACACGGTAAACGGTCAAGGCCCCTTCTTAGGGCGCGGCCGGTTCCACACCCGTGTTCATTACCTCTCATCGAGTTCTTCTAGCCTGCTCTTCACCGTGTGGGCATTGTTATCCTTGGTGATTTTCTGCAGGAGGTAGAAAGTCTGCTGGAACATACGCAGTAAATACTCTTCGAATTCCATAGGCACACAGTTCTTGGACATGAGTTCATTGATGCAGGACATGGCCAGGACCCCAAGACGGCCACGCTCCTGACCCAACACACAGTTCTGGCTGCTGCCGTTAACTGATGCCATCTTTCTGGCCCGGACGTCACAGCCAAAGCGCGCAAAGTGGAAGATGGTGGTTAGGAGGGACGGGGTGATGCTGGCAGACAGAGGAATCCAACTGAAGAGATGGGCCAGGCACTCCAAGGCCAGGGAACACATATACTCACTCTCCGCATCAAGGATGGGGATTGGCTGGTTCAACAGTTTGGCTGAACTAGGACTCTGCAGCAGGTTACTCAGTAAGTCACCTGGAAATACACAAAGGTTTTAACAACCACCCTACCAAGTCTCTTACAAACCAATTTAAGCACAACAAAGAGAAAACAAAAGCCACCTTTCACCAAGCTACACATTAAAGATACCTGCAGAAACGTAAAATAATGCCACTGAGGAAACTTTCGTTTGCTTTGGAGAATGCATCTTTCGTTAAAATACATTCTTTGTTCGTATGTAGAGTTCATCACAGTCCTTTTTAAATGAATTAATGTAAATTTCCTCAGTGTTATGTCAACAGATACAACCCACAAAGCTCTTTGAGGACCATGGCGACTTTTAGGAGTAAAGCCATCCTGGGTGGCAGGGTGGGCAAAACGGGTGAAGGGGGTCAAGAAATACAAACTTCCAGTTAGAAGATACAGAAGCCCTGGGGACACAATGTACGGTGGTGACTACGGTTAGTTAACGAGACCGTACCGTACATTTGAAAGTTGCTAGGGGAGTGAATTTTAAAAGTTCCCATAAGAAAGACAATTTTTAATCGTGTGTGGTAATGGATATTAACTCCACTTTCCGTTGCCATCAGTTTGCAATACATACACCATGACGTTGTACCCCTGGAGCTACAGTGTTATAGGTCAATTATATTTCAATTAAATAAGGGGGTCCAGAGACTAAAACGCTGAGAACTACTGCGCTGCTCGAGGTAAGTCTGTGGACCTGTATCGTCAGCACATCTGGCAGCTTGTCAGAAATATAAATTCTCAGGCCCCGCCCACACGTGCTGCTGGGGATCCTGGAGGCGTGTGGTCGAGACACGGGTTTTTACATACTTTCCAAGAAGTGATTCTTGCGCATGCTTAATTTTTTTAGTTTTTTTTTTAAGTTTTTATTTTAATCACCTGGCACTCATCACAAGCGTGCTCCTTAATCCCCGTCACCTATCTCACCCACCCCCCACCTCCCCTCTGGTTACCATCGGTTTGTTCTCTACAGTTAAGAGTCTCTTTCTTAGTTTGTCTCTTTTTCTCCTTTTCTCATTTGCTTTACTTCTTTAATTCCATATATGACTGAAATCATACGGTATTTGTCCTCCTCGGACTTGTTTCACATAGCATAATACCTCTAGCTCCATCCATAAAGGTCATTGCAAATGGCAAGATGTCATTCTTCTGTGTGTGTGTGTGTGTGTGTGTGTGTGTGTGTGTGTGTGTGTGTGTGTTTAATGGCCGAACAATATTCTATTGAATAGACATACCGCATCTTCTTTATCCATTCATCAACTGATGGGACACTTGGGCTGCTTCCATATCTTGGCTATTACAAATAGTGCAGCTATAAACATAAAAGTGCACGTATCCCTCTGAATTGGTGTTTTTGTAATTCATCGGGTAAATACTCAGTAGTGCTGCTGGGTCCTGGAGTAGTTCTTTTTTTAACTTTCTGAGGAACCTCCAACAGGCTTCATTTTTGAGAAGCATGAGACTAACGGAAAGCACGCAAGACGAAATGGGGATTGCAAAAAAAAGGTATCATGATTTTAGAGAAGACGGACATTCAAAGCTATAACAAGAAGAAAACTTTCCTGAAAAAAAGACGTGCATATACAAAATAAAGGGGCTTATTCTGCCTCAAGAAGAAATGATAAAGACTAAGAATCTTAGGAATAAGGAAGGAACGTAGGCAGCAAAAGCACAAGCACAGAAGATAAAACACCACACTCAGACTTCTCCACAGTCACGCAAGAAACCAGACAGCAGTGGTAGAGTACCCACAAGTTCTGAGGCAGAAAATGACTTAACCCAAAGCTCTCCTTTGAGTACGAAGGAAGGGGACATTTTCTCAAACACAAAAACTCAGGTAACATACCGCCCACGGCCTCTTAAGGAGGATCCTGTTCGTGAAACCATGCAAATAAAGCAATAAACAAAAACGCAGAATTAAGGAATGGAGCAGCTGTGGCAAGGGGACTACAGCAAGCTTGAATTAAATATAGAATCAAGACTAAACACATGTAGGAATCACAGAGGGTGTGCTGCCTAACTCCCTCTTCTTTCACAAGCACGTTGTCTCAAAACATATGGGCTAGGATTAAAACATGTAGTAAGAAAATGGTTTTCATAATCTTTTTTTTTTTTCCTCTTAACCCTAGAGGGGTCTTTTACAAACTAATATTCCTGTGGCAAAACCACCCCAAGGTCAGGAATTCCCTTACGGTTAATACTTCCCATTCAACTCGGGTAAAACTACAATTTGTTGCTATGAAAAATAAAAACTACGGCACCTGGATGGCTCAGTCAGGAGAGTATGTGACTCTTGACCTTGGGGTCGTGAGTTCAACCCCGTGTTGGGTAGAGACACTACTTAAAAATAAAATCTTTAAAAACATTAAAATGTATGATATGATGCCACTTTGTCTTTTTATTTAGCTTAACCTCTCTGTACCTATATAGAGAGAGGCATCTGGAATGACGTTATTTCTGGATGGTGGAATAGTGGCTAAATCTTTACACTGTATTTTGTGCTTTACAGAAACAATTCTCAAACATGTTGATCCCAGAACTTTTTTACACTCTTTAAGAATTATTGAGGGGGCGCCTGGGTGGTTCAGTCGGTTAAGCATCCGACTTCGGCTCAGGTCATGATCTCACAGTCCGTGAGTTCGAGCCCCGCGTCGGGCTCTGTACTGTCAGTTCAGAGCCTGGAGCCTGCTACGGATTCTGTGTCTCCTTCTCTCTCTGCCCCTCCCCCCCACTCACACTCTTTCTCTATCAAAAAATGAATAAACGTTAAAAAAACATTAAAAAAAATAAAAAAGAATTATTGAGGATGCAGGGGTGCCTGCGTGGCTCAGTCAGCTAGCTGAGCATCCAACTTTGGCTCAGATCATGACCTTGTAGTTCGGGAGTTCAAGCCCCGCATCAGGGTCTCTGCTCTCCACACAGAGCCCGCTTTGGATCCTCTGCCCTCCCCCCCTCCCCCGGCCCCCACCCTCTCAAAAATAAATAGGGGCACCTGGGTGGCTCAGTTGGTTAAGCGTCCAACTTTATAGCTCAGGTCATGATCTTGCAGTCTGTGAGTTCGAGCCCCTCATCAGGCTCTGCACTAACAGCTCAGAGCCTGGAGCCTGCTTCAGATTCTCTATCTCCCTCTCTCTCTGCCCCTCCCCTGCTCACTCTCTCTCTCTCTCTCTCAAAGAAGATAAACATTAAATTCTTTTTTAAATTTTTTTAAATAAATAAATAAATAAATAAACAAACAAACAAACATTAAAAGAAAAAATTATTGAGGATGCCAAAGAACTTCTATGCGGGTTATTTCTATTGATATTCATCACACAGAATTTAAAACTGACGTTTTCAAATACTGTATTTTAAATATTCATTTAATAATATTAAACCCATTACATGTTAGCATAAAATATTTTTAAGTGATAAAGTGTACTTTGCCATCAAAAAATAAGTGAGAAGAGTAGCACCGTTTGTACATTTTTGGAAATCTCTCTAATGTCTGTCTGGCTTAAAAAAAGATCGCTAGACTCTCTCATCTGCTTCAATCTGTTGCAATATGCTATTTTCACTGAAGTATATGAAAAAAACAGCTTCACAGAGATACACAATTGAAAAAGAAAGCAGCTCTTCGGCGGCCTTTCTGGGTAACTGCAGCTATTCTCCAGTATTAAACTTTCACTTTAAATTTCTTAAAGGTTAACTGCAATGTGGGATCTGATTGAGTTCTATCCAGTATACTCATGAGAGCATGCGTAAAAATGACAAACAACATGGGATCCCCGGGTGGCTCAGGCGCTGGAGCGTGTGACTTCAGCTCAGGCCTGGATCTCACAGTTCGTGAGTTCGAGCCCTGCGTCGAGCTCTCTGTTGTCAGTGCAGGGCCTCTGATTCCCTCTCTTTCTGCACCTCCTCCACTTGCACTCTCTCCCTCAAAAATAAACACTTAAAAAAAATGTCACAGTATTTTTATGAACATATATTTGATCTTTGGGACGTCTGAAAGGGCTTGGGGGACTTCCAGGGACCCCCAGACCTACTGAAAACTGCTACCTTAATACTAATGTCGAATGAATACGAACGGATTAATCTTTCTCGGCCTCATCTCCTCTGCCAGTAACATGAGGATTTTGTGATTTATTAATAAGGGGTTTAATTTCTACTGTTAAAAGTAGATTAACAAGTGGGGCACCTTGCTGGCTCAGTCGGTGGAGCATGCAACTCTTTTGATCTCAGGGTCGTGAGCTCAATCAAGCCCCACCTTGGGCAGGGAGCCTATTCAAAAGCAGGCAGATTAAAAATCTGTCCCCTGCCATTTTATCTGGTAGGGTGTTCAGTGGTCTCTGCTCTGAAAGAGCTGCATTTAGTACTAGGTAAGACGCATCATGATCTCAGCTGCCCACACTGATCATCAGAGGACCTGGTTTCAAAGAAGAACGCAAGAAGGATGTTCAAGTACAATCTAGGCATATTTCAGTTTGTTGCTGGATTAATAAGGCTGATTTCTGGAATTGTTGTGGTGGCTGTCCACCTGAGTCATATGTTCAACTTTCTCTCTTTCAAAGATAGTAACTGTTGGGGCGCCTGGGTGGCGCAGTCGGTTAAGCGTCCGACTTCAGCCAGGTCACGATCTTGCGGCCCGTGAGTTCGAGCCCCGCGTCGGGCTCTGGGCTGATGGCTCGGAGCCTGGATCCTGTTTCCGATTCTGTGTCTCCCTCTCTCTCTGCCCCTCTCCCGTTCATGCTCTGTCTCTCTCTGTCCCAAAAATAAATAAAAACGTGGAAAAAAAAAAAAAAAAAAAAAAAAAAAGATAGTAACTGTTTCTGGTGTCGCTCTTCTCGTCATTCATGGACTGGGGCCATTTATGAAAGATGTTGGTGTTAGAGGAAACCACCACCACCCAACTAGAAGGATTAACGGGGCAAATAATTAACCAGGATCAAATGGACACTTAACCAACAGATACCACCTATGTTCTATTAGACCTGGACATCTTTGGGCCCTTGGACCTTTTAAATCTCTTGAGCATTTTTAATTAGAAATAAATCCTGGCTTTAAAAACGAAAGCAAAACGAAAAAGTTGTCTCTCTACGCTTTAGCTCAGAAGAATTTTTCCAGACGAGGATTGCCAAAGGGGGAAAAAGCAAAACAACAACAATAATTATGTAAGAACAGCCACCATTTAATGTGTTATTATTTGCTTAGTGCTGCATTAAGCACTTTACATACATATTCTCATTTCATGTCCACTGCTCTAAGGTAGATATTATTATCTGCATTTACAAAACTGTTAGAATAAGACCCAGATAGATTAAGTGTTTGCCCCGTGTTCCTCAGCTCCTAAGAAGTACAGCTGAAACGGAAACCCAGGTCTGGCCCCTAAGCCTGTGCTCCTTCCCAGAAAGCAGACCCACTGGAAGGATCAGGCAGCCAGGCAAAGCGATAAGAAAGCATATGTATGCTCTAAAGTCCTAATTAAAAGAGCGTGCGCACCAGGGCCACAACTGTAGAAAGACATAAACCCAAGGGCAAATCCTGAATGGGATTATGCAAAATTCTTTAAGTGTGAAAGATGAACTATGATTTTTGCCCCTCAAAACAAGAATCTTTTAAGGTTGTTCTCAATGAAAATGATTTTATTCAACTTTAAACTGATACAAACAGATACTACACTTGATCTTAGCCAAAAGGCTGAGAAGTGATGATTTTATTCGACTTTAAATATTTCAAAGTATTTTAGTAGACTACAAAGAGCTTTTCAAAAACTGTATATTTTTTTAATTTTTGTTGCTGTTGTTGTTGTTGATAGAGCAAGCAGGGGAGAGGCAGAGAGGGAGACAGAGGACATGTACTGTCAGCACAGAGCCCAATGAGGGGCTCAAACCCACAAACCACAAGATCATGACCTGAGCCACCCAGCAGCCCCTCAAAAATTGTATTTTAAACAAAGGGGAAGGAATTACCACAGAACAGACACTGCTTCATGCTGCATTTCCAATGCAAACTTCAGAGAGCCTGACAAGCTACCTATGCAACAGGGTAACATCTTGGTTGTAGAGCCTGTGAACGACCGGCTTCTCTGAATCAGGCCAGGCTCTGGCAGCAATGTGCAGCATCCCTGCCGAGAGGTGCCTGGACGACTCTGGTGCATTTACTCACTTGGAAGTAACCCAGACAGGTCAGGCATTCATGCAAAGATCCCCTGGGCTTTTTTACTTTTTTATTTCTTTAAATGTCGTGTTTTCTATTCAGTTCTACGTTTTCTAATCCAGGGTTTCTCGACCTCCGCACTACTGACATTCGGGGCTGGATAATTCGTTATTGTTCTGAGCGTCATAGGATATCTAGCAACACCCCTGGCTTCCACTCATCAGATGCCAGCAGTACCCTCTCCTCTCTTACGCTAGCCAAAATACTTCTCATGTTGCCAGCCAGATATCCCCTGCAGGGCAAAATCACTCCCCACTGAGAACCAGGGATCTCACTGCAGCCTCAGTCCAGCGAAGTGGGGAGAAATTCCAGTCAAGGAGCCCTTAGGCTAAGAAAATGAGATCACAGGAGTTGAGTGACCCTCCCGAGAGACATCTTCCTCTAAGCAGCTTATAAGGGAACACGTGACAAGATTTCCAAGTGCACAAAGATCTGCAATCTGCAAAGTGTGGGAGAAAACAGGAAGGCATAAACTGGTCCCCACCATCTGAGCTCTCTAAGGTACCTGCACCCTGGACTCTTGCCATCACTGGTATCCGCACAGACCCACACTGGACAGTACACATCACGCCGATGAAAGGTACGGTCTCAAGTTTTATTGCAGAACGGCGAAAGCTAACTCGGAGCTGCAGTATTTACACCATTTCATTTTGTTCCCCGCTTCCCCCACCCCATCTGTCCAGGCAAAGAGAGGGGAGGACGAGCAGAGGCTCTGAAAGCGGGAGGGCTGAGGCTGCCCGGGCGCAGCAGGAAGCCGCAGCCCCAGCGTGTGGAGGGCACGGTCACGTTCCGTCCTCAGAGTCCTCAGAGCACTGCTCCTCCTCCTCCTCCTCCTCCTCCTCTCCTGCTCCTCTCACAGCCCAGGACGGCCGCAGTACAGGAAGGCGCCCAGCAGATGCGCCCAGCGGATGCGGGGTAGCCATGCGGGGTAGCCGGGGCTCTGAACCAGGGGGAGGGGGAGGCAGAGAGACGTGGGGCGAGCGGCCGAGAAGGCAAACTTCGGCCGAAGACCGGGCGCCGAGGCCGCCCCTGCTCCACCACTTACTGGTGACGTGATTTCCCCCATGAGCCCCAGTTTCCTCGTTCGTAAACGAGAGATGAAACCGTCATCTACTTCACAGGATTCTGGTGTAATGAGGCAAGTTTCAAAGATAAGGCAACAATTTGAGGAACTATTCTGAGAAGCAGACCGCAAGCACCCTTCAAAGCTTTTTCTATCTCCAGACTGCCAGAGTAGCCACCGCAGGGACTCGTCCGCGGGCTTTGTTCTTTGAAAATGATCAGACAAAAAATGATGTTACCAGAAAGTATGCGGGGGGGGGGGGGGGGGGGGGACTCCCCACCGCGGAGGGATTCGGGGTTCCAGCAGGGATTGCCGATTAAATAAAGGTTGGGTGGGGTGGGTATAGGAATTATCTGCTTTACCCACTGGGCTCTAAGGTTGCTCAGAATAATTTTTGTCCCTAACAGCAAGTTTATTAGGTCAATAAAGCTCAACAACTTTTTAGAAATTTTACTGCTTAACTTGGTGTCTTAAGTGCACAAAGGCAGTTGAGCAAAACCATCAAAATAAATGTTAATTAAATCCTCAGCATCATCCAAATAATGGAACAAGATCCAACAGCTTCACTTGCAGCTGTCAGAGAAAAAGGCATGTCAAATGAACATGCAATCCTGTATTTTTTTTAATGTTTCATTTTTGAGAGAGAGAGAGAGCGCAAGCGCAAGAGAACATGAGCAGGAGAGGGACAGAGAATCCAGAGCAGGCTCTGTGCTGCCAGCAGCGAGCCCAACACGGGGCTCAAACTCACAGACTGTGAGATCGTGTCCTAAGCTGAAGTTGGACGTTCAACTGACTGGACCACCCAGGTGCCCCCTATTTTTTTTTTTTTAAGGGGAAGTATACCAGCTTGCTTAACTTCCCAGGCTCCAAACAGTCTCCATTTGTTTTGTTCTTTTTCAAATACTAAAATTCAAGACTTCAAAAATGTCTTAATACTGTCTAAGAGGCAAGTCTCAAGAAATACACACCACATTTTTAGGTTTTGTTTATATGGAAATGTCAAGTTGGTTCATACTGTATTTTACCTAGCCTCATAAACAAAACTTAGGCAACACAGAAAAGAGGCAAGAATATATTTTTGATTTGTATCATCTGATATTCCCCAACCTGGCCTCCAGGAAAATAAGTCTATCAAAGCATAAACTGAGTTCGCTCAGAACATGTAGCTGAACAAAGCCAACTAAAACATACCACTTTGGGCACTGGAAAATGATCTCAGAAAAACAAGTTTTACTAGAGTAAACTGCTAACTGAAACTGGATGCTAAGCCAGTATTCAACCACCTAAAACCAAATCCAATTCAACAGAACTAATCTTTGCAAGCTACTATTTAAACGAAATGACATATTCTAAGATCAGCTAACCTGCAAGAGATTCCAAAGTGTACCCTCATGAAAGCAAGGCTCTGCCTCATTTGCAGTTTTTCCTTTAATCATCACGTATTGCAAAATTTAAATCTGCTAAGTCATCTCAAATATCCATGTTGAAAATGAAAGTCTGCCACCAAGTACAAATAAAGTTCAAATCCCTGTTGGCTTTTAAAACACTCTAAAGCTCTGTAATAGTGTTTCATCTAAGAAGTCTGACAAGTGGCTAACAGTTTTTAATCCAAGTATGACAAATGGAATTTGGAATAAATTGGTAGACTATGAGCAGTCCTCAAAACGTCATGCTGTATTTTCAGCTCTGCGAGAATTTCAGCTTCCACACACTAACAACAACAGGCTACATGAAACAGCTCGGGCTTAGAGGTGTCTGATTTCAACAGCCCATTTCCTGGGGTAAAGGAGAAAGATAGAGAAATATTTCCCCTCAGCCATACCAACCAACCTTTACAGCAGAGGAAGCAACAATATGCAATTCACAGGATGGACTCTCCTTGAAAAGCACCTGTGATCACTTAGTGTAAACACAAGCATTCAGAAACGAAAAGTTTCTGCTCAGACACAATTTCCTCTTTCTATCCTTGAAGTTGCCATTTTTAGGCGAACTGCACTCACTTCTGAAAGACTGATTAATGTAACTGTGGATAATCAGCCTCCAGTAAACCACTTAGTGACACTGTAAATATAGCCATGCTTTATCAAATTATTCTGAACTGATCTAAGTTGATGGTGATGTGATTACTGCACACTGGCCCCATCTTCCCCGAGCCCCGAAGGGAAGAAAGCATTCCACATCCTCTTCTCCCGTGTGTCGTGCCAACCCCCCTACCCCCCCCCCCCCCCCCCCGGCTTCAGGAAGCCAACCAGCTCCTCGGACCTTGACCCCTGCATAACTGCAAAGCAGACCTTTCAGGCCCACGGGCTCATGCCAACGTGAGCATGAGCAATACAGCCATGAAATCTGAGAAAAAGCAAAAAACAAACCAGGAGGGACAACACAGTTATAAGCTGAAGGGAACGGAAGCAGATGACAGAACATCAAAGGTGCCATTTTTCTGATGGGTAAGGAAGAAACAATGTATGTTGTTCAAAACGTTACATTAAGGAAGTACAAGTACTTACAAAGAACCAAGTAGAGGTACCTACTCAGAAAACATGGGCAGAGAGGCCAAAAAGTGATGAAGGAAAAATCAGCATCTGTATCTGGCATAGATAAGCAATCGCTACCCCATCGAGCCCCCCAAGTGCATTTAAAAAGAGGAACAGCATACGTGGTGGGCAGACCGTACCACTTTCTCCTGAGGTCGGGGATGGTGGTGGGGTGGCAGCAGTGACACTGTGCTTGTCCCAGACGGTCTCCAAGATACCTAGCGAGGAAGGAGAAATGGAGTTTAAGAGAGAAATGAAGTCTAACCTATGAAAGTCAGATTTAAAAACAGATCTGATCCCTTCGATCAAACGTCAGTATTTAAACCTCCCTCTCCCCACCGTAGGTCCAACTAGACACTCCCGGACACCACCACCTGGATGTCCTAAACTCAATTCATCTTCCCCCACAAATCTGCCACTGCTTCTCTTCCGCCCCTCCCCCAGCCAACAGCGCCACCCACCCATGGAACATGGCTTCCCTCAGGCCTCTGCTCTCCCACCTGGCCTCACCCCCACCTCCATACAAAGGCTGCGCACGCTCAACAGGGTGCTACCCCTTCCACACCAACTTCTGACCTGCTCTCCTCCTGGCAACCCAAGCTGGACCTTTCTACCAGGCTGCTGCCTGTCCATCCCTCAGAGCTCCACCCAGCCGCCATCGTCCCCAGGAAGTCTCGTCTGCTCAGTTCTGCCTGTGAGTAAAACACACCTCTACTACACTCTTAACACACTGGCTTTAGCTGTCTTTCTCCCCAACTCAAGTACCCCTCATTAGAGACAGGGACTGTGTTTTATTCCTCTCTGTACCTCTTTATGGAACCTACTGCATAAGATGATCAGCTGTAAAAGCTTTTGAAAGTATGGTGTTTTCAAAACATTTAATATTATAACATGGATGGGCTTTGAAGTATCCCACTAAGAAGGCCACATAGTGTATGATTTTTTTTTTTTTTTTAAACGAAAAGGCCAAATAGGAAAATCCATAGAGATGAACAGATTAGTGGTTGCCAGGGGTTGGAGGGGGAAAGGGCAGTAATGAAAGTGTTCTGGAATTAGATCGCGTGATCGTTGCACAACCTTGTGAATGTATTAAAAACCGAGTTGTGACACCGTCAGATGGTGGATTTGACGCTACGTGAATTAACCCCAACTGAAAAAATTTTAACGTCTTCACGGCAGGACACAGAGATATCAGACATGATCCTTAACTATAGAAATAGAACATCTAGTTGGGGGCATCACTGAACGTGCTCTGAATGAACAAATGCTCTGAGGTGTGGGTCTCCCCTAGGGACGTGGGGAAGGACACGGGGCAAACGACAAGTTTACTTTTGATCGGGCATTCTCAACCGATTTTAAGTGACCACTGCATGCCCAGCACTTTTGTAACACAGACAAAAGAAGCAAGTTCCTAGAGATCCGAGAGGAAGTCTGGGCAGAGGAGCTGCAGATAAAAACTGTTTTTTTCTTTTTTTTTTTCTTTTTTTTCTTTTTGCACTGCGGCATTCCTTCAAGCAGCAAGCGGGCCCCCGGCGCCTCAAGGGCCCCGAGACTAGGGCTGCACCTGCTCCTCGTACAAGCAAGCGGCAGGGCCCTGGCGAGCCAGCGTGCTCCACCCCGGTCCCACCTTCCTGTCTCGTTGTGCGGTTTGCTTTTGCTTTCTGTTTATTCTTACTCCTCGCACACGGTTACGAGGCTCTGATAAAACAGACAAGATGACGAGCAAAATGCTACTTACAACCACGACCAGGCGCACGGGGTGCGGATGCCACATCTGGTCTCACCTCCCTGAGCGGATTTTGAAATTTCCCCATCCCTCCTCCTCCAACTTCTCCTGATCTTATATTCAAATTATTTTACATGAAGTGCTCGCCACCCACCTTACTGAGAATGCAGCGCTTGGCATTTCGATCACATTCCCATGACCTGATCTCTACCTCATTAACGACAGTGACAGTGAGGACCGATTCATAAAGACAGTAAAAACAAGTAGGTTACGAGCATCTGGGGAGGTCCTACCACGTGCTGGACACGGGGCTCAGTGCTGATGGCACACGCCACCACCACATTCTTTGTTTTTCAACTCGGCCACAGTCACAAGCAAAACTGCTCGAAAGTGCAGAGCGCCACCGCCAGTGTCCCTTGCCTCCACCGAACGGCTCACCTGTCAGCAGCCCGAGCACAGTCTGCACCTGGTCCAGCAGCAGCTTCCGCAGCTCCTCCTTCCGGGCCACGCTGAGGTCCTCACGGGGACAAGCCAGCTCTTCTGAAGTCGTCTTCAACATGATCAGCCCGAGGGGGGTTGTCACGGGGGACTGGATCAACTGCAGGGAAGAAGAAGTTCTGAGCAGACTGTCCAGCCGATGGAAGGACGAGGAGGACCACGAAACATTAAACCCGTGAGTCCCTCCATGCGTTTAATTTCACAGGAACGGGCCGCGTAAATCAGTGCTTCAGAGTGCATTTCTGTACGTTTTTTACTGATTCAAGGTACGTTCTCGTTTTATTCTAAAGACAAGACTCGAACCATGAACACAATGCTCTTTTACACCTAACACGACGATTTTTCTACATGTCCAGATTCCCAACAAAGCCCTGGTCCCTTTGCCCAGATTCGTGTATTGGCAACAAGGAAATGTGTGTTATCTTTTCAACATTCAGGGGTTAAATCAATGTTACGTTTCTAAGCTCTGCGTGCTCCATGCAAGTTCAAGATTAAACGCGTGGCAGAACAGAAACATGCATAATGAGGGCTACGGTTATAATTTTGCAAATACCTACATAGAGATTTGAGTTATTTTTCTACCACCTACAACATCCACTACACTGTACTGGTCGCCTTAAGAGACAGAAAGAAAGGTACACCTTCAACAGCATTAACACTATTCATGTCTCTCTAGTCAATTTCTCAAAAATTCAGTGTTACTCACTAATTCAAGTTACTTTTTAGTTTCCAGAAATGGTAAAAGCAAGCTGCCACGAAAATTCTGTGCAGTTCTATGCTACAATCTATACAAGAGTACGTACACGATTGAAGGAACACTTGACCATCTTCTTTGATCACAATGAACTTTAAAAATCCCTCATTCTCTGATACAAATTAAGTTGTTTATTTATTCAGTCCACAAAAATCAGAGAAGAGGAGGGCACCAGGAACTGCAGCCGGACAGGATAGAACCCACCTTCTCCGCTTCAAGCAATACAGGGCACCTGCCTTTCCCTTGCAAACAGCTCTCCCCTCTGAAGACTAAGGCAACGCTCATCCCAAAGAGCAGGAAATTCAGGGAACTGAGGATAAATTCAACTGTCGTTGGGAGCAGCGTGATGTAAGACAAGTGGCAATAAAGGGCATGCTGAAACTGCTCTTATTAAATCAATTATCTTGGACACTGAAACTTCAGATACAGCCTCCACAAGTTTTCTCTTCTTTTTGTCCAAGTTTGGGCTACTTCTAACAACGTAAAAGAAAACGCAGCAGGAGGAACAGGAAATCCCTGAAGCAACTTTTCTTTACTGACCCTTCATAAGCATCTCTTCCCATCCGGAGGCCTGTGGGTTATCAATCTGTACTTTAAAGATTCCCATTACTTCCCCCTCTTTCACTCCCGTCTTTCTCCTCTACCTCTTTCTGTGTCTATTTTCCCCCACAGCCCTCATTCTTACTCTCTCGGCTGGGAATGCTTCGTATTACCGACTCTTCCAATTTGGCAGTAAATTTTTCCTGTAGGTGTGAGATGCTCTGTGCTCCCGTAGGAAAAAAAAATCCTACGCTATGGAAAATGTATCCAAAGCCCTCCCTTCTCTCATCATTTGGAAAAAGGGGAGACAGTCAAAAAGCCAACTGAAAATGAAAGTGATTCTTTCCTGAAAGAACAGCCTGATCAGGGGTGCCTGGGTGGCTCAGTCGGTTACGTGTCTGACTTCGGCTCAGGTCATGATCTCGCGGTCCGTGGGTTCGAGCCCCATGTCGGGCTCTGTGTTGACAGCTCAGAGCCTGGAGCCTGTTTCGGATTCTGTGTCTCCCTCTTTCTCTGACCCTCCCCTGTTCAGGCTCTCTCTCTGTGTCTCAAAAATAAACATTAAAAAAAAAAAAAAAAAAACAGCCTGATCAAATATTTTTCTGCTCACCAGCTTTGTGTCCAAAAAGCTTGTTTGTAAACTAGCATTTCTCTCGACCATCTTCACATATATAATTTAATCTTGTAACATTGGTAATTCTCTGCAATTTACTTTAACAGAAAATAAGCACTTTTAGGTTGAAGATCAAGTTCAGATCCTTTTTTCCCCCCTCAAGTTCAGGCACTTAGCGTGAGCTTCTGAAAAGGCTCAATGATTTTTATTACACCACCCAACCAGAAAAGAAATGGTCATTTTTTTCCTATGCTGCTTACCCCTTAATTACCTGGTGCCGGGCACAATGTGACCACAGGTTGAGCTCAGGAGATTTCAGGAATCTGAAGAACAGACTCTACAAAGCTGTGATATTTGGCCTAGTGTATGGGTGGGAGGTGGAGGGCAGAGTGGGGGCGACAGAGGTCAGTTTCAGCTTCAGCTATTTCCTTTTCCAGGAGCCTAGAAAGGGCAAAGCCAGCACAGAGAACCCCAAGAATCCCGCTGGGGCCCCAAATCAACTCCTCTCTGCCTGGTGTGGTGGTCACCACAACGATGGCATGAACTGCATAGAGGTCCACCAAACTGTCAGTTAAAAAACAAAACAACAACCACAAAACAACGATGCACCCCAGACAGCAAGCGGACCGTGAGGGAACTGAGCCCGAAAAAAACCTCTTAGAGATGGCTTATTCAAAGGATCGGAGGATGGTGAGGACGGTTCCAGAAGCGGGCAGCTCTCTACCTGAAGAAAAGCTTGCTTTATTATCACTACCAGACACGTCTGCAGCGGAGCACCATTATTCTTGACCTGGCTTTCACGCCACTGACTGCTTCGGACGGATAAATGAGAAGAAGCAGAGCTTCTTTTAGTTACTACACGTGGAAGGATTCGAGAGATCACTTACTCCAATCCTCTCGTTTTACAGAGAAGGAAGAGGAGGCTCCCGGAAGCAGAAGGAGCGGCGAAACCCAGAGATGATTTGCGACAACGGACGCAGACCCCACACCCGCTTGCCCCCTCCGCTGCCCTTTCCGCTGTGGGGCGTTCCAAAGTCACAAAGGCTGCATGAGGTAAACGGAGTCATTTTTGAAGGGGTGCAAAGAGGGAAGTGGTAGAGAACAGAGGGCAACAACTAGCCTTTCTAAACCTCCCTGAGCACTTCGCCTAAAAAACGCTCTTCCAGACGGTCATGTGTTACCATTAATCATATTTCAAGGGTTGACAGGAAATCTGTTCTCCATCGAAAGGAGTGATCCCAGCCGGGTGGGAACACGGCTCCCCCGACTGCTACCGGCAGGACCGGGGGCCTCCGGCTCACAGTCCACTGCCGCTTCTCACGAGGCCTGCCACTAACCGACCCAGGAACGCAGTCTCCCTCCAGGGAGGCCGTGGAGAGTGACCACAACTGTCCGCATCTTGGAGTGAAGGCAAATATACCACAGAGAGCCAGCAAAACCTCTCCCCTCGTGTCCTACCCCTTCGGGCCCGCCGGCCTCCTTGCCATTCTTCAGGGTCCCTGCACCTACTGTTCCCTCTCCCTCCAACACTGTTCCCCTAGATACCCACATGGCTCACTCCATCACTTCCACTCAGGCTTCTACTCGAATGGCTGCTCCTCAAAAAAAGCCTTCTCATCACGCCGTCTAGACAACACCCCCGACGCTCTCTTTCTCCTTGCCTTGGATTTAATTTTCTTCATAACACTTAGAAGCACCTATAAGTCTATTTGTTTATTGTTTACGGATGTCTCCTCCTTGAGATTATAAGCTCCAGAAGGCAGAGCCATTGTTTTGTTTCATTACCATCTCCCCACACGTTTAGTTAGCGCACGGCTGGTATCCAACAAACAACTTACTGAGTAAATGCATGAATCTCCTTTGCAGTATCAACCCAATAAACCTTTAGATAAATGGAGTCGCTACACAAAACAATACTGAATGAAGAATTTCTGTATCACTTTAAGGCAGTCTGAGAGAAGCAATAAGGATGCTCTATTTTTTTCTTAGTTGCTAAGAAAGAATTAGTTTCTAATTCTTTGTAACAAGAGCAGACAGAATGTTAGAAAATCCTGAGCCTACAGTCACCGAGACACTAATTCAAAGAATTTTATTCTATAAACGATACCTAATGCCCATTTCCTGTGTACCCGTGACTACCTCAATAATATGAAAGTGTTTCCAACTTCCGCATAGGATTCAAATGAACAACGGCATCTCCCGCTTGGCTTTTGGGTCCCACCTTTTGCCCTGATGACTTCCAAATCCTGACCTGCGCCCGACCACCTTCCCGAGCCCCAGATCCACAGCTCCCAATGTCTCAGGTAAAGAAGGAGGGCACAAATATTAAGTGCCTTTTCTGCCAAATTGAATTCCCCATCTTCCACCCCAACTCATTTCCTCTTCCTTCACCCCTGGCCTGGAGAATCTGCTATCTGAGCCAGAAACCAGGAAGGCATTCTAGATCCCGCCCTTGCCTCACCTCCACCACCCAGTCACTAACCACAGCCTCCTGACTGGCTCTCCTAAGTGCCCCGCCTCCACCCGCCAGAGAGGCCCGGGGGCCAGGTCCTCACGGTAGCTCCTATCTTTCCAACAGCAGCGTCAGGGGTCCAGCCTCGCCCCTCTTCGATCCACACCCCATACTGTTCCAGAGTTGTGGCTCCAACACGAATATGTGGCCCTGTCTTCCCCCCTTCTACACACTTTTCATTAGCTCCCACAGAAGGACTATAGGTTACAAATTGAAGCCCCCTGCAAGAGCAGGGCCCTTCCCGGCCTGGCCCCAGCCCATCAATCTGGTCTCTTACTCCAGCACCCCACCGCCTCACCCAACAACACTGAGGACACCTCAGCTTCTGGGGTCTGCAGGCTGTATGCCACTGCTGCACGCCACACACACTTCCACAGTGTCGGACGATCGTTTGCACAGCTATCTTCTTACTAAAGCGTAACCGTCAAAGGCCTCAGCCATGCACCCCAACACCTGGCACAGGACCTAACAGGCTTTCAGATCTTTGCTGAACAAAATTTCCCATGAGGTTAACAAAGCGACTGGGTTATCCACCCCCCTCCCCCCGCCCCCGTCCAACAAGCACAAAGGTACATGTCTCAAGAACACGAAGTGGATAATTTGTCCTACGATGACCTCACTACTGCAGTTCCAAAATGCTAATCTGAAAACTCCCCCTCAAGACAAGGAAATAATCACTTCTACAAACAAACAGTTTATGAGATGAAGTTTCCTTAGGCATATCCTTACCTGTAAAATGTTCGTAAAAAAGTCATGGTAGAACATGGGCCAATCTTGACGGCCAATATCAACAATAACTTTGCAGAGCTTGTTCCGGATAAAGTAAGGTAAGGTTTTGTGGTGAGCCAAAAGGAGTTTGGGCAGGCAGCTACGGATTTCCATCTTATCTTGAGATGGGACCCCAAGCCACATTTTATTGATCAGATTCTGAAAAACAAATACACGTCTTCTAAGTGAACCATCTGTACACAACAATAACCGGCTTTCATCCAACGGTTAGCTACATCATCTCAAACAAAAGACCCTGCTTTTAAACAAAGGCTTAGGGCAATTTAGCAATAAGAGTACTAGGAATATTCAAACCCTATAATACAACAATCCCATCCTCGAAAGATCCACTAAATAACTTCACAGAAACAAAAGGCTCCATGTGCAAAAACTTTCTATTACACCACTGTCTCTGATGGCCACCAAAAAATGAAGAAAACAACTTTAATGTTCAACAACAGGAGGACCACTTGGTGAATAATGGTATAACCACTTATATAGGAATATAATTTAAAGGCTAAATGGGGGGGGGGGGGGTAGCAGAATACAAAGAGGCATGAGCAACATGATTATAATTAGGTTAAAAAGAAAAGATATACACAGGAAGACAAAATTTGGAAGAGGTAAAATAAATGAAAATGTTTCTGGCTGGGTAACAGCATTATGGGTATCACCTCTCCTCCCAAACTGTTCCTCTTTCATTACCTTTCTCTTTTAAATGATGACGTGGAAGGCAAAGTTACACGTTACCAAACCAGCCCTGCCTCACCTTTCTGGGTTGAAGATGGAAAGGTGCCCCAGAAGCCAGACATCTTGACGGGGGCGGCGTGTGGGAGGAAGTCCCTGAGCTGAGCTACTGCTGTTTCCCTGTCAGCTGCACCTCAAAGCTAAAGTCTAGTGCCAATGACCTGGCGTCGTGACTACAAAAGACTTTTCAGAACAGTATAAAGGCATCTGACAACTCACCTCAAACACCGTTAAACTGTACATCATGACATAGTCATTCCTGGTGCTGGAGAGGAAGTACAGGCAGAGTCTCCAGGCTCCTATTTGCTGGGCAAAGTTATCAAGAAGCTCCTCTGAAAAAGTGAAATAGCAACAAAGAAGGCTATGAAAAAGACATGAAATTAACACATGGCTGGGCTGTCTCATCAGGTTTTTAAACACACATCTCTCCATATAACTGAATGGCCCCCAAAACAATAGCAAAATCCAGCTGCGTCTTCGAGATAGAAAGGACAGACTGTACATTTTTCTGACTCTGACTCTGAGGTGACAATGAACATGGACAATGTGTTCAGCCATCTACAATCCAATAGCCTAAGGGCACTAATTGAGGCAGAGAAACTTTCAATGATAAAGTTCTTACTTAGCCTAAAGTGTGGGCAGACACTGATCAAAGTATCATTTTACCTTATAAACGAAGGCTAATTGTTAACCTGTTTCCTCTGGGTTACAGGCTATATGTATTTCCTCAGGACTCAACAGTGTTCACACAAAC
This sequence comes from Prionailurus viverrinus, assembly GCF_022837055.1. NCBI lineage: Eukaryota > Metazoa > Chordata > Mammalia > Carnivora > Felidae > Prionailurus > Prionailurus viverrinus. Next base: position 19,622,572 of record NC_062576.1, on the reverse strand, counting down.
ACACACAAAATGATGGCTAGAGAAGCGGGACAAGAAAACATTAAGGCTAACCTTATAAACACAGGACAGGAAAAAAATGCAAGAGAATTACAGATGGCTAATTCTCTGTATTTGGTATTCGTTTGGTTTCATTCTAAACTACCACATGGGGGGCGCCTGGGTGGCTCAGTCGGTTAAGCGTCCGACTTCGGCTCAGGTCATGATCTCGCGGTCCGTGGGTTCGAGCCCCGCGTCGGGCTCTGTGCTGACAGCTCAGAGCCTGGAGCCTGTTTCAGATTGTGTGTCTCTCTCTCTGACCCTCCCCCGTTCATGCTCTGTCTCTCTGTGTCTCAAAAATAAATAAACGTTAAAAAAATTTAAAAAAAAAAAGCTGTAAAGAAATATCCTTTTAAAAAAATAAAAAATAAACTACCACGTGAAAAACGGTCTGTAAGTAAGAGTAGCAATCATGGGAGTTACCACGAGCAGCCCTGTCCACATCAAGTCAGTTAGAAACGGTTTTCCCCCTCCTGAGGCTGCTGGTACCACCAGCCAGAAGCCCAAGACAGCAAGCACTGAAAGTCTGTCACCACGTTTCCGAACACACTGCCCCTTAGTCATATTGACCTGCTACACAGGGCACGAAATACAAAACAAAGGGGGTAAAAAAATTTTAAATCAAAATAAACATAAATTTAAAAGGTCAAAAAGGAAGTTTAAAAATAGAAAAATTTTGAAGAGTAAAAGGATGAATAAAAGACAAACAACCCCCACAGATTCTAGGAAGCCCCTGGAAAAGCAGGAAGGACCCTAAGATCACTGCTCTGCTAGCAGAAGACCTCACTGTAGTAGCCTTACGGTTAAGTAAAAGCTTGTATGAATCCCAGAGCAGGAGTCAAACTGGAAAGAACGAGCTCTGGCTAGAAATGAGGAACGCTGGGCTGGAGACTGTGCTGCTCACTCATGGAGTCTGATTCCGAGGGATCAATGCTCCTCTTTGATGCTTCGGCTTCCTCCACTGTGAAAATGACCAGACTGTCCCCTGAGGTTCCCTGCTAACAGCTGTACCTCTAGAGTACTAATAACGTGCCTCCTTTCCGCCACCTCCCCAGGAAAGTTAGTTTAGTTTATCCTAAACTATGGAAAGGAAGCACGCGGTTCCAGCCCACACACTCAAACAAAGCTCCAAAGACTAGGTACAAAGAGAAGCCAACTGAGACACACCCACCATATAGAACCAAACCCCTGAAGACTCTCCTTAGCCTGTGTTTAAATTAGACATTTGTAGTATCTGGTTATTTAAAGCTATTTTAAAATCAGATTAGAATACAAGTTTAGTTAAGAGGTTCCACTTTAAATTTCATGAACACTGAAGGTGAGCAATATTTGCTTGGCAAACCAAAAACTGAGAGAAAACCCAGGGTGACTGGGTGGCTCAGTCAGTTGAGGGTCCAACCCTTGACTTCAGCTCGGGTCACGATCTCACAGTGTGTGAGTTCGAGCCCTGCATCGGGTTCCGTGCTGACAGTGTGGAGCCTGTTTGGGATTCTCTTTCTCCCTCTCTCTCTGTCCCTCCCCTCCTCAAAATAAATAAATACTTTTAAAGAAAAATTGTTTTAATTGAGAGAAAGACCAAAACCACTTCAATTATAAGCTAAAAATAGGACTTCAAAGGTATTAGTGTTGGGATATAGCAGATTGATGTAAGAGAAAGATTCTTCACCTGCTTTGGTAAAAATCACCAGTTGTATTTTTACTGTTAAGTATCACGTACTTTGGCAGCATGAAACTAACAACGATCCCTTGTTGATGAATGCTCTGGTTCTCTACAGACACTCCGTCAGAAAAGACAGGCATATATGGGGCAGGCCCAAAAGAGAGCACCAAGTTTAAAAGTAGAAGAGTGGGGCGCCTGGGTGGCGCAGTCGGTTAAGCGTCCGACTTCAGCCAGGTCACGATCTCGCGGTCCGGGAGTTCGAGCCCCGCGTCGGGCTCTGGGCTGATGGCTCGGAGCCTGGAGCCTGTTTCCGATTCTGTGTCTCCCTCTCTCTCTGCCCCTCCCCCGTTCATGCTCTGTCTCTCTCTGTCCCAAAAATAAATAAACGTTGAAAAAAAAAAAAAATTAAAAAAAAATAAATAAAAGTAGAAGAGTAAAGAGGCGCCTGGGAGGCTTAGTTGGTTATGTGTCCAACTGTGGCTCAGGTCATGATCTCACGGTTCATGAGTTCGAGCCCCACGTCGCGCTCTGTGCTGACAGCTCAGAGCCTGGAGCCTGCTTCGGATTCTGTGTCTCCCTCTCTTTCTCTCTCTGTCCCTCCCCCACTCACACTCTGTCTCTCAAGGGTAAATAAGCATTAAGAAAAAAAAAGTAAAAGTAAGAAGTTCAACTACCAGAAGCTGATACGATGCTCAAAGAAAGCGAGAGAAAAAGGGCTGCAGCCAAAGGTCTACTGGCTACCTGGAAATCCAGACCTTAGTCAAACCTTGGACCAAAGGCAGAAATCAGCCACAACACCCAACTGGCCAACATGACTTAGAGAAGCCAAGTGGGGCAGAGAAATGGGCCTCCAGAGTCCTAGAGACACGCAAAAAGGCCTCCCTGGAGGTGAAAACAATGAATGTAAAGTTATTACCCAGCAGTCAAACATCCGAGGGAAAAGCTTTTAGGTTGCGACAGAGAAGAAAACATTTTCCATTTTCAAGTTCAGGGGTTAAGTGAGGACTCAGAAGAGGGAAAAGAGTGCTCTAGGACCACAGTGCAGCATGTCTCTGAGGCAGAGATCTGACAGTTCACAGTGCGCTTCAATGGATAATGCTCATGTAAACGAATATGAAATTCAAAAGGAAATTCTAGAAGGTGCTGAGATTCCCAGGAGACCCAAGGTAATTATATCTTCATCTCTGTTGTCTGAAGCCTTTATTCATCACAACTTGCAGAATGGGGGAGACAATCCTAGAGATAAAGATGTAGCAGCAGCCCCCAAGGGAATACCAGTTACATAAAGGACCTCTAGGCACCAGATAAGGTTTGGATTGGACTTCTACACACCAAAACCATGTCGTTCTGACACTTTTAGGAGCTGTTTTCTTAAGGTCACAGTCACGGGCTTCTGTGACAGAAGTTCAACTTTGCTGAAATTAAGAAGAGAGCGGCGGGAGGGGTTTTCCACACTTGGCCAGAGAGAACCCATCACCGTGGATTATGGCGGGTTCCGTGAACCACAGCCCTTGATTTACAGACGCCACCGACCAGCAAAACAAGAGCCAAAAAAGAGCCAAGAATTTAGGGGGAAACAAGCAGGCCTGACCAGCCCAGGCAACCGACTCCTTCCTCCTCACCACACACTTTGTGTGTTTGAAAGGACTCTCGGCGACGCTCAGCACTTCACTTACCTATCTCACGTTTTCTTTCGTTGGTTGTACAATCGTGGAAGAATTCTGTCATCAGACTTTCCAATGCCCTGAGGGAGGCTTCTTCAGAGGCCTAACAAAGGTATTTAGGAAACAAAAAAAATCAGTAACTGTGTCTCCAGTTCTACTTTCCTCAGTTCCCTCCAGGTCACATTCAACAGCAATAGTAATTTACTTCCTCAAACATCTTGTTTCAACATTCTTCAAATACACAGGATTCAGAAAACCTGAAGGGAATTTCCCAGCTGGCTCAAAACCCAAATTCTGAGTGTATTCTACATATCCATGCTACCGTGCAATCGATTTTCAATTATTTATGCTAAGGCAAAGGGAACAAATGACTCAAAATTTAATTCTGGAAGTATATCGAAAGCAAATTACCAGCCCCTGGCCCTGACTGAACAGGCAGAAGAGACCCAGGGAGAAGGTCAGGGCTCCCTACAGACTTCCTGTCCACTATACATTTGCCCCAAGTCTAAACAATTAGCCATATTTTGATTCACAACAACTGCAATCAAACTGCTGCATGGATTCCTGGGGGTTGTTGTTGAAGGCACTTCAGGAGCCACACGTTCTGACAACTGTCCATCTCGAATGAGCAGCCACCAGAGGCTAAGGCGAAGGCAGCGAGGAAACACACTGAGCAGCAACCCCCAATCAGCACATCCCAGCCACGGACCCATAGACAGGCAACCGCTGGGCAGAACCGCTCAGGTGGAGAATGAGAGGGGAGGTGCTCTCAGCCCCAGAGCCCACCGTCTCCCTCTTCCGTCTGCGGCTCCAAGCCCACTCCCTCTTCTCGCACTCATGTAGGGGCATCGTTTGCAGCAATGAGTTTGGGTCCGCCCTCCTTCACTTGCCCATCTGCGGGAAGGCGAGCATTCCTAGACCATTTCTGAATCTGCGCCGGCATTACGTACCCAGAGACCATCAAGAGCCAAGAGCAGTTCTGATTTCTTATCTCTTCATTCTAGTCTCCCCGCTCCTCCCTCCTCCATATCCTCTCCACTGTCCCCACAGTTAAGAGCCGATGATAAAAATTGCATTTTAAAGCAACCCCACACTCAAATGTGTTATGTAATCAATCTGTAATGTTACCAGAGGCCTCCACTTGGCAACCGACTTTTGAAGACCCTGAGGAACTGGGGCCACCTCTGTGGCAACACCGGCATTTCTTGGGCCTGGTACCAATTACAGGGGCCGAGTCAGGCTTACACCAGCCCGGCCACATCAACTGGCATGCACAAGCACACCACAGAGCACACAGGGGTCACGTTCAAGTAGTGCCAGGCACGGCTGTCCCTCCCATGCCGCAGTCATACGTGAACGGCTGCGTGATGTGTCATAATGGCTGAGTGAGGAATTACTGTATAATAGTTACAGCACTTGGGATTTGTCTGAAGTTTACAGCTATGATCAGGATTGGCCCCTCTTACTCTGTTTTCAAACCGATGCATCAGTTCAACTGAAAAATATCCTTGGATTGCAAATTAAGCTATTTTCTTTTTAACATTTATTTTTGAGAGAGCGCGAGCGAGCACGACTTGGGGGGAGGGGCAGAGAGGAGATAGAGCATCCGAAGCAGGCTCTGAGCCGTGAGCAATGAGCCCGATGCGGGGCTCGAACTCACAAACTATGATATTGTGACCTGAGCCAAAACCAAGAGTCAACCACTTAACCAACTGAGCCACTCAGTTGCCCCTGCAAATTAAGCTATTAAAAACTACGTATTTTAGGGGGCCTGGCTGGCTCAATCCGTAGAACACGTGACCTAATCTTGGGGTCATGAGTTTGAGCCCCACACTGGGCATGGAGCCTACTTAAATATATGTGTGTGTGTGTGTGTGTGTGTGTGTGTGTGTGTGTGTATGTACATATACACACACATTTTTTTTTCAAATGGAGAAATAACCGGAAGGTCAGACTAAAATAGCCCACAATCTTTTTTAACCGGTTTTCAACTTTTTGTGTTGATCGAAACATCTCACTGTTCTCGCTTTCTAAGTAAATGCTAAATATTCAAATTCCTAAAATGAATTGATGTAAGTAAAAGAATGCTTTGATCTGTTTCATAAATCGACTTGGTATACCCATTTGATTCGGGGGAGGAAAAAAAAAAGATTTGTTGGGGCACCTGGGTGGCTCAGTCGGCTGAGCATCAGGCTCTTGGTTTTCAGCTCAGGTCACAGATCTCATGGTTCCTGAGTTCAAGCCCTGCATCGGACTCTGTGCTCACAGTGCAGAGCTGGCTTGGGACTCTCTCCCCCTCTCTGCCTCTCCCCTGATTCCTCCCTCTCTCTCTCTGTCTCAAAATAAATAAATAAATAAATAAATAAATAAATAAATAAATAAATAAATAAGCAAGCAAGCAAGCTTAAAAATGTTTTGTGAAAGAAAAAAAAAATTTGTTGTTTTAAAAACAGTCTGTGTGGGGCGCCTGGGTGGCACAGTCGGTTGGGCGTCCGACTTCAGCCAGATCACGATCTCGCGGTCCGTGAGTTCGAGCCCCGCATCGGGCTCTGGGCTGATGGCTCAGAGCCTGGAGCCTGCTTCCGATTCTGTGTCTCCCTCTCTCTCTGCCCCTCCCCCGTTCATGCTCTGTCTCTCTCTGTCCCAAAAATAAATAAACGTTGAAAAAAAAATTTTTTTTAATAAATAATTAAAAAAAAGAAAAAAATAAAAACAGTCTGTGGGAAAGATCTGAAAGAATCAAAGGAAAATCTCACCATTTAACTTACTGGCAAAAAAACAAAACTTAACATAAATTAAGAGATACCTGTTGAACTTAGGTCATCTACTGAGTTAAAAATAAATCAGTAGTTCCTCTGGAGTCAAATGGGTCCTTGAAAATTAAGGACACATCTTCAAATCACACCTGCTCCACAACTTTTTCTTGTAGTGAATCATTTCAGGGTAGATCCTAGAGAACACCCGAGCTCAGCACATTGAGGCAAACCACCACCAAGGTCTAATTTGTACTGGTTCTTCAGGGACAAGTTGTGAACTTGACAATCACCAGCCTTGTATTAAATGCTGCTGGGACAAGTTCAGGACAATCTCTCCAAAGAACGCACCTCTAACTCCACTCCCGGTCCCATCCACCCTCACTGCCCAAACCCGAGCTAACCTTCCAACAGAAAAGTGGACAGATGAAAGCATCCACATGGATCACAGGATGGATGCTCCCCACCGAGTGACGGTTACACGAAAAACGAAACTCCAAAACCTAACCCAGTAGTATCACCAGGAGCTTGCCAATAAAAACAAATAGCATGCTGTTTACATTTTCAATCACTTCTACAACAGCAATATTAACACCTACCTCACAATGACCCACATAAAGCTACTATGTAAACTCTAAAGAATTACCTAATTCATAGTTATGGCCGCTATCATTTTTATTTGGTCTTAAATACCAAATGAAAACAAACCAAAACAAAAAATTGAAGTGGTAGGCCTCCTTTGAAACTGGAGATTCATGTCCTCAGGCTTTACGGGCTTTGTCCAAACATCTCTAATGAGGCTTTTCCAACTGGATTTCAAAATGAAACTATGTAAAAGTTTACAGGAGACAAAAAGGAGATCAAAGTCATATACACAGAACAGAGATGTAAAGACAGAAAAGATAGGTTCAAGACCGGCAGAGAGCTCGAAGGATATTGGCGAATTCCTCCCGACTGGCAAGAAGGCTACTGGAACCTTTGCCAGATGTTTCAAGGAGGGGATGAAGTCAAAATCCAGATTGCTGTGGGTTTAGGGATTAAAGGCAAGTAAGGAAGTGGTAAGATTCCGTGCAGACTTCACCTTCCAGTAATGAAGGAACAAAGGACATAAAACAAAACCCACGTGCCATGATGTGGTAGGAAGAGCAGGCTCCAATTCCCAAAGACTACTCAAGCCCTGTAGTGACTAACTTATGAAGCACACTCAGGACTCAATACACCCAACTGCTTCCCAGCTTGTGCTTGGGATGTAAGATCCGGATCTCGAAGAACTAAGGAAAGACAAGATTAAATTAAAACCAAGTAAGACACATTCACACAAAACAATTACAGTTGGACAACAGATATAAAATGTGAGAGAGAAAATATAAAGCTTCTAAAAGATAACGTAGAGCATCTTCATGACTTTGGGGTAGGGAAAAATTCCTTGAAAAGGACACATAAAAGCACTAAACAAAGGGAAAGATTGATAAATCAGAATATTCATCAAATGGCATAAGGAAGAGCACGCAAAAGAAAGCCACAAAATGGGAACAGAGGACTTTCCAACAGAGGACTTAGAGTACAAATCAGTAAGGAAAAACAAAGGATTCAACTTTTTGACAAATAGTTAATTCTAAGAAGGTATTCAAAAAGCCTATTCAGGGACACCTGGGTGGCTCAGTCAGTTGAGCATCTTACTCTTGATTTCACCCAGGTCATAATCCCAGGGTCACGGGATCGAGCCACACATCAGGCTCCACACCGAGCATGGAGCCTGCTTAAGAGTCTCTCTTTCTCTCGCTCTGCCTCTCTCTCCCCCATTTGCACTCTCTCTAAAATAAAAAATAAAAAATAAAAAATGTTAAGCGTATACAGAAAAGAAGTGCTCAACCTCATCCGTTGTCAGGAAAATGCAAATTAAAACCATGACGGCACTATGCATCTACCAAAACGGCTAAAATTAAAAGGACAAGAACAAGAGTTGGTAAGGCTGTTGAGCAGTTAGAACATGCACACACTGCTGCCGGTGAAGCATACACTGGCACAACCACTTCAGAGAGTGGTTGAACGGCGGGACAGAAGAAGATAATTTGCAGGTGACATGTCCAATAAAGGGTCAGCATCCAAAATATATAAAGAACTGATACAACTCAACACCCAAAAAACAAACAATCCAATCAAATAATGGTCAGAAGACATGAACAGACATTTCTCCCAAGAAGCCAGAGATGGCTAGCAAACACATGAAAAGCTGCTCACCATCACTCGTCATCAGGGAAACACAAATCAAAACCACGATGAGATACCACCTCACACCTGTCAGAATGGCTCACATTAACAACTCAGGCAACAAGGGATGTTGGCGAGGATACGGAGAAAGAGGAGCTCTCATGAATTGCTGGTGGGAATGCAGACTGGTGTAACCACTGTGGAAAACGGTATGGAGGAGTATGGAATATTACTCAGCCATAAAAAAGAAAGAAATCTTGCCGTTTGCAATGACATGGATGGAGCCAGAGAGTATGATGCCAAGTGAAATACATCAGTCAGAGAAAAATACATGATTTCACTCCTATGTGGAAGTTAAGAAACAAACAAAAATGAGCAAAGGAAAAAAAGAGAACCAAGAAACAAGACTCTTAATTATACAGAACAAACTCCTGATTACCAGAAGGGAGGTGCATGAGGAGTTGGGTGACACAGGCGACGGAGATGAAGGGGTCACCTGTCACGATGAGCACCGGGTGACGCACGGAAGTGCCGAATCACTCTATTGTACACCTGAAACGAATGTAACACCGTATACTAACAATACTGGAATTTAAAATACTTTTTTAAGAGAGAAAACCCTTGGCAGCTGAACACATGCATCCTTTATGATCCTGCAATTCTACTCCTTGAGAACTCGAACAGAAATTGGTACACGTGTATCAAAAAAACTGTACACAAATGTTCACAGCACCATTATTCATAATATCCAAAAAAGCCAAAAGAACCCAAATAAGTATCACCAGTGGAATGGATAAATTGTGGTTCATTCAGCAGGAAAATATCATAAGACAATAAGAATGAATAAATATCGCCACATGCAACAACATGGATGAATCTCACAAACACAACGTTGAGTAAAAAGAAGCCAAAACACACTCTTCATTATTCGTTGTATGTTAATTTTTAAAACAAGCAAAATAATCAGAACAGTGGTTACCTCTGGGGAAGAGGGATTCTGAGATGCTGGTAACATTCTGTTTTCTTGATCTGAGTGTTAGCACACAGGATGCACATTAGGATTTGTGCACTTTTCTGCAAGTATACATACACCATTTAAAAAACTTAATGGCATACTTATTTTTAGCGTTCAGGTTGTTATGTTCAGCCAGTGAGTTTAAAAGTTGTGTTTTTTCCTCTCTCAGCACAACTACTGAGAGCAACTGGGGGCCTGAAGGTCAGGTCTGAGTGGGAGACTCCTGGATTGCTGGGAACCATCACCTATGTTTTCAGAGCTGTTAGGGGGACAGCATGAAGGATTACAATCCCAGAAGCCTGTGTATACTTCCCCAAGACTTCCTCGGCTTACCTCAGTAGCAAACTAAAACCCTGAGGCAGGATGAGAAAATAAACCTGGCTCAGAAAACTCTCTCGGAGTGTATGTATCTATCTAAAATAAAGTTTTCTGTTCCACAAAGAGTTAAAAATCTGCAGCGCAGAGGAGCTTTCAGCTGTGCCTGCTCTGACTTTATCTGTTCCTTTTATTGCACTGCTCACGGTTCAGTGGTTCAGAGACCTACCTACCCCTGACTCATTTATTAAGGAGCAACAAAGTCAACCAACACCCATAATCGCCTAACTACAAGGAAAACTTGAAAAGGGAAGGATCACATCATCTGAAATCTTTGACTCTTCCTTCTATCTTCTAAGATCACCAGGCCACCTGGTTCTTGCTTTACACTGTCTTTCAGATTTGCACTTTTTCCCTCATCACTTCTATAGGCCCTGATCCCCTCCTGCCTAGATTACTATAACTTCTCTTCCCTGGTTGCCTTGATGTCGGCTCTCCCAATTCCAGTCCAATCTGTGCTTCGCCACCAGATGAATTCTTCTAAACATGGATTCTCTGTCCCAATTATTCTAAATCTAGCTTTAAAGGGCCTTTGAATCTGGACTGAGAAACTCAGCCATTCATTCAACAAACAAATAAGCCCAATGCTCACCAAGTAACTGACTCTGCATTAAGCCCCGGAGATGAATATCGATAAGACTAAGATGAACAAGACTGACTGACCCCCTGACTTCAAGGGACTGGAGGTAGCCGGGGGGAGAGAAGGGGAGAGCCTATGATAAAAAAAAAAGTAGAATAGGATGGTTTACGAGATCCAGTAGTGACAGATGTATAAATGGCTTCCGGATCCCAAGGGAACGAACTCCGTCTGAGGGAGAGAAGGAAGGCTTCACAGAGAACATGCGTTTTGGGTTTTGAAGAACGCAGAGTTTACTAGGATGAAAGGAGGAAAGCACGCCTGACTCACCATCACTCACCACAGGAAGCCATCCCTCCATTTTGAGCACGCATGGTCTCCCCAGCAAGTGTCTCCTCCCATCCTGCACCTGCTCCTGGGTCTGCAATTCATAGCTCTACCTTCATGACGTTTCTTACAAAATGAAAGTTCACAGCATGGCTCCCTTCGCTGTGTGTACCTCGTGTTTTTATCTCTTGCAATCAGTACCAACAGTTTTGCCCATGGCCCTGTTCTCTGGTCAGTTCAGCACGGCACAATTCAAGCGCACGGGTTCCGAGACTGCATTCCTCAGGTTTGAGCCCAAATGCACCTCAACCTCAGCCTAGTTATTTAATCTGTCACTTTTTTTCCTCTTGTGCACAACTGGGGATAAGAGAACCTAACACATGGGATCGTTCTAAGGATTAAATAATCTGTGTAAAGCACACGGTGAACATAATGCCAGGAATAAAGGGCTGAAAGCCCCATCTGTCACTGCTAATACTTCATAGGTAGTGGGCCTCTCCATAAGCAGAACATAAAATGCCTGGGAAGACACTCTGCCTAACACATTTGTATTTTCTACCACATCCAGCATGGACTGGTGCTCAAATGTCTTACAGTCCGAATTCAGGAGAAAAAAAGGAACAAGGAGACAGTATCACTTTTAGTTTCTCAGGAATACTGGTAATCCTTCCGAATTTAAAATACACGCGACTATTTAAAATTCCCCCTTTAAGGCCTCGGACTCACATGCGTTCAATAAACATTTCTGGAAAAAACGGGAGAATGCTAACCATTCATCTTAAAAAGACACTGAGACCCAAAGCGGATAATATGGTGCTTGGTCCTTAACTTAAGACACGTACATGGCAGGTTTCTCAAACCCCACCTAAAATTTGTAATGTTTTATCTACTTGCCTCTAAAATGCCCCCCACCGAAGCATAATCTTTTTACAAAATCAATACCAGGGGGGAAAAAATGACTCTTTTCTCAAGAAGCTTTTATCAAGCTTCCTGGCACCTTTCCCAGTATGTTCCTCCCAGGAGGTGACTCAGATGAGCCTCCTGCACTTGGGCTCATGGCCTCCTTGCCGCCAAACCCAGAAACATGAGGACCAGCATCCCAGAGTCCCACTCAAATATCCTGTGGCATATCCAGAACAATGCTATCACTCTATTTGCCTGTATAGAAAGGTTTCTGAGAACAAGGATTCCGCACTAGCCTCTGACCAAGGCTCGAAAGTACGCGAGGCATACCTGATGCGTTACAACAGATGCCATTAGTGAAGACATTTCAATCTCTTACAAACTTTCTAGAAGCTAACAGGATTACCGTGGGTGTTCCGACTCTGAAGAGAACACTCCTTCTCCCTCACACTCTTCTTCACGGAAGAGGAAACAGATGAGGAAAGAAGGCCCTCTGGCCTTCAGGCCTGTCAGAGCATGAGACGGAATAAGCAGCTTAAAAGAATGTGCGACGGGAATCAACAACGTGACATCTATGTGGCCCCTCTGAAGTCACTCGGCTCAAAAAGCCAGAAAGCAGGAAAGCCTGGAGAGGAAGCCCTGGTCAGGAGGGATTCACAGGTCTTCTCCCTCCTTTCCTGTCTCTGCTCTGTGTGTCTCAAATGGCAGATACTATCCTAAAAAAAAGAAAAAAAAAAAAAAAAAACCCTAAACACATCCTAATGAGTAGAAATCTCGCTTTACTTCTCTAAAAGCAAACTGTTGAAACCGGCTGGACCTCTGAAGTCCAGCCGTCAGAAGCGCAGGCGCTGAGGCCGGGGGTGCCGAGTGCCTGGCTCACCCGTACGCAGCTGGCACGCGCCGCAAGCCGCGTCTCCCAACTCAGCCGCATCCGTGCCCGAGTCCGGGTGTCCCTTAGCCCATCTGTGACGGGAAAGTAGAGGCAACGCTAAGAAGAGGGGTTGTCTGGGACTACAGATGTGCATAACTTCAAAAATTATGTACAGGGGCGCCTGGGTGGCTCAGTCGGTTGAGCGTCCGACTTCGGCTCGGGTCACGATCTCGCGGTCCGTGAGTTCGAGCCCCGCGTCGGGCTCTGGGCTGACAGCTCAGAGCCTGGAGCCTGTTTCAGATTCTGTGCCTCCCTCTCTCTGACCCTCCCCCGTTCATGCTCTGTCTCTCCCTGTCTCAAAAATAAATAAATGTAAAAAAAAAAAAAAATTATGTACAGAAGTTGCAGGAAAAACGGTTTTCTACTGCAAGAAAGAAACGGAGACGCACCATGTTCTAGGAGAGCAAGGCCAGAGCAGATGCACTTACCATGACTCCACGAACACATGTCTGGAACTAACTATTGGTGCTCTGCATGGGGTGCCCGGGTGGCTCAGTCGGTTAAGCGTCCGACTTCAGCTCAGGTCATGATCTCACAGTCCGTGAGTTTGAGCCCCGTGTCGGGCTCTGTGCTGACAGCTCGGAGCCTGGAGCCTACTTCGGATTCTGTGTCTCCCTCTCTCTGCTCCTCTCTCTCTCCCTCTCTTTCTCTGTCTCTCTCAGAAATGAATAAACGTTTAAAAAAAAATTTTTTTAATGAAGTTCTGCGTTTGCCTCAGAAGGGCTCCTCATTGTTGCCTACAGCTTAACTTTGAAAATATTCGCCCTTTGGGAGTAACGACAGATATAACTTTGTATAATATCGTCATATAGATAATTATTTGATTAAAACATATGGTTTAGCCGCATCTAAACATAATTCTAATCACTAAAAGGTACTTTTCTGCTTTAGTCTAAAGCTACCATCAAGCTGATCAATGGCAAAAAATACCTCCCAGTATTTTTTGGGTTTGCACAGTATTTCTCGGGTTTGGGTCAGATTCTGTCTCTCCCGTGAACAAAAGGGGTCTGTTTACTGCTGAGGACTGGGAGGTAGAAGCAGGAAAACGGCCAGGCATCTGGGCCAGAAAGCCCAACTGGTCCCACTGTGGCAGTGAGAAGGTCGAGGCAGCATTGTCTGTCCCCCTGGGGACCAGTTAGAGGAAACATCTTGTACAGAGAGGACAGTATGTTTTAATGCTGGGGAAAACCTATCCATGTACTATACTGGACAATACAGTAAAACAAGAACCACCAATTAGCTACTAATGGACAGGGGCACTGGTTTCCAAACTTTAAAACAAATCTAAAGGAGATTAACGAGTCATGACTAGTAAATGCGATACTCGATTCTAAGGCTAGATCCTGCACCAAAGTGGGGAAAAATACTACAAGGACATAATTGGGTCAAAGGACAAAACTGGAATACCACTGGCAGATCTGATGAAAGTACCGAATCAATGTTACATTAACTGAAGTTGCTAACTGCACTGTGGCTCCCTAAGAAAATACCCGTTGGAAAATACACTACATAGGGTCAAGGGGCCATGACGTAGGCAACTTACTCTCAAACAGTTCAGCCAAAGAACCTGTGTACATATATACGTGGAGAAACTGTAAATAATAAAGCAAACAGGGCAAAATGCGAACACTGGCAGAGTCTGGATAAAGGGTAAAAGAGTTTCCTTTGTACTACTCATTCTCCGCAATCTTTGTGTCAGTTGGAAATTATTTCCAAATAGAAAGTTTTTGAAAATTTCATCTGTTGAGGGTGCCAGGGTGGCTCAGTCAGTTTAGTGTCCAACTCTTTTTTTGTGTTTGTTTGTTTTTTTTGTTTTTAACGTTTATTCATTACTGAAAGAGAGAGCCAGAGCATGAGCAGGGGAGGGGCAGACACAGAATCCAAAGCAGGCTCCCGGCTCCAAGCTGTCAGCACAGAGCCTGACGCGGGGCTCGAACTCAAACCATGAGATCATGACCTGAGCCAAAGTCGGACGCCCAACAGACTGAGCCACCCAGGTGCCCCTATGTCCAACTCTTGATTTTGGCCCGTGATCTCATGGTTCGTGGGATCGAGCCCCACGTCCTGGCTCTGTGCTACCAGTATGAGGCCTACTTGGGATTCTCTCTCTGCCCCCCCCCTAAAATAAACAAATAAACATTAAAAAAAAACTTCATTTGTTGGATTGGTACCCCTCCAACTTTGCTCTTCAGGGCTCCCAGCGGGCTGGGCAAATAGGAAAGAGAAAGCAAGAAAAGGGTATGACAGGCAAAAGGGACTCATCAACCTCTCAGATGCCAGGGTTATACCAGCACGCATCATTTGTGAACAAGGATAGGATATAGCATAGGCATTAAAAATTCTGCATCTGCTGCTTGGGCAACAAACATATCCCACTAGGAGCTAAAATACATGTAAGTTATATGCTTATTTATTTATATTACAGTAGAAGGTTTCAATTACACAGCCAAAAAAGCAAGTGATAAGAATAGTTATTCGGCAAGAAACTGTCTAAAATAAATGAGTAATACAACCCAAAATAGGCTCTCTCGTCACAATTCCATCTGCTTCTTTTTCCCAGGTACATATCCCAGGAGGATGGATATTTTTATCTGCATGCCTAGTCAATTAAATCCAAAAGATGCCGAGACCATCAACACAAGGCATACTACCAACAACTCCTAAAACAGGACCACAGAATCTTAAGAGAGAAATACAAACCCCAGAGAACAGCAAGTCCAACCTCAACATACAGAGGAGGAAAATGAAGAGTATCTTGCCCAAAGTCGACCAGCTACTGGTCAAGTGAAGGCCCTGGAGCAGGGCCACCAGAGCCCTCTCCCAGTGACAGCTCCTCTTTCCTTTAAAGGAGGACACCGAGGGGCGCCTGGGTGGCTCCATCGGTTAAGTGTCCAACTTTGGCTCAGGTCATGATCTCACGGTCCGTGGGTTCGAGCCCCGCCTCGGGCTCTGTGCTGACAGCTCAGAGCCTGGAGCCTGCTTCAGATTCTGTGTCTTCCTCTCTCTCTGACCCTCCCCTGCTCATGCTATGTCTCTGTCTCAAAAATAAACGTTAAAAAAAAAATTTAAAGGAGGACAGCGAGTTCTAGGGCTGTAAGTATGATGAGTGAGCTGGCATTACCTGGCATGGGATGAAATCAGGCAATGAATGAGTGTGAAGTTAACAGGCCCACTATATGCGTGCTGCAAATCTAAAATCCCAAGTAACACTACAACTCATACATAAAGAATCCATGGCAGCTGCTCGTACTACCTGTAACTGTTCAAGAGCAAGTCTTGTAAAACCTGTACCACCTTCATCCTGAATTATTCCCAGACACAACTGGCATTTTATTTTTAATGTTTATTTATTTTTGAAAGAGAGAGAGAGACACCATGTGAGTGGGAGAGGGGCAGAGAGAGAGAGGGAGACACAGAATCCGAAGCAGGCTCCAGGCTCTAAGCTGTCAGCACCGACGCGGGGCTTGAACCCACGAACTGCGAGACTATGACCTGAGCTGAAGTCAAACGCTTAACCGACTGAGCTGCCCACGTGTCCCAGAACTGGCATGTTACATAACGGTTTAAATAACATTTATTTCATTTTGGCAAAAATCTCCAGATTGTATTCCAGCCTGCTGGGATTTGAAGGGGCATAATCACTTCCTTTCTCCCACCCAGGTCTATCGCTTGCTACAGTCTCAAGCAACCGAGTGCGATCAAAGCCCAATATCCTCTTCCTGACTTGCAAAGCTGCAATGCCTCCTCCTTTCCATCCTGAATTGACCTGATCCAGCCAGGCCGAGCAACAATAGGAAGGCAGGACGAGGTGGCAGGAGACAAGCTTCTCTTGAGGATAAGCAGGTGAGAAGTCCAAGGACAAAGCTAGGAGGGTTCTGATGCCGTGACCTCACACCTGGGAAATGTGGGCCAATGGTGTTGGGCTCTCCCCAGTGCACCCATCATAAACAAATCAGGAACTACATCCCTCCTGGGGGAAGGAAAAAATGAGAGGGGGAAGCCAGAGCTCAGAAGAATGTGCTCCAATACCGTTGCCACCTAGGTTACACAGGACAACTGCTCGAACGTGCACCAAACTAGGAATGAGGACGCTGGCGGCACACAGTGAACATACCTACCTTAATGTCACGGAGTCGTACATTTTTCAATGGTAAATTTCATGTTTATTTTACCACACACACACACACACACACACACACACACACAGAAAACTCTTAAGGCTGTGGGGAAAAAGTATGTTAAGGCACCATTTCTAATACATTAAAATAACTACAAAGGATGCTTAAGTAAATAATAAGTAAACATTAAATAAACCTATAAATGTGACCTATAAGTCCTATAAAGAGACAAAAATAAGGAAGAATGTAGGTAGCAAAAAAAAAAAAAAAAAACCAGACAAAAATCGAAGTTGGTGATAACTTTTCTTACCCTTCCACCCCAAACAATATATTACAATGAAGCCGTTTTTTAACCTATTAAATTTGCAACAATTTTCTTAAGCCTACCCAATGCCAAGGAGTGTATTTATCTACAGCTCGTAGATATATACATCTGGTATAAACTTTCCAGAAAATATCTGATGACGTACCTTAAACACGTACATACTAAATCTAAAACTATGTTAAAAATAAAAGGTTTACTAAAAAATCTTCATACCCTTGGGTCCTTCTGGGAATCTAGCCTAAGGCAATTTTCTGAAATACAGAAAAAGCTCTTTGCAAAAACATGAATCACATATTATTTACAATGGCAAAAAAAATGGAACAATCTAACTGCCCAAAAATCCATGCAATGCAATATTACGCAGCCTCTGTAAATACTTATGAAGTATTTGATGATTTGGAAAACCATTTCTACTATAACATTACATGCAAAAAGAAGGAAAAAAGTGCATTTACAGTATCGTGATCTCAGCCATGTTTAAAAAATACATAGGAGGGGTGCCTGGGTAGCTCAGTTGGTTAAGTGTCCGACTTCGGCTCAGGTCATGATCTCACACTTCGTGGGTTCAAGCCCTGCATCAGGCTCTGTGCTGACAGCTCAGGGGCTGGAGCCTGCTTCAGATTCTGTGTCTGTGTCTCTCTATACCCCTTCCCCGCTTGCAGTCTGTCTCCCTCTGTCTCTCTCTCTCTCTCTCTGTCTCTCTCTCTCTCTCTCAAAAATAAGTAAACATTAAAAAAAAATTTTAATTCTAAAAAATAAATAAAAAGTACATAGGAAAGAAGACTAGAAGGAAACAAAATCCGAGAGGTTGAATCCGAGGATGGTGAGC
This sequence comes from Prionailurus viverrinus, assembly GCF_022837055.1. Lineage (NCBI taxonomy): Eukaryota > Metazoa > Chordata > Mammalia > Carnivora > Felidae > Prionailurus > Prionailurus viverrinus. The sequence goes on along the minus strand of NC_062576.1, from coordinate 19,604,848 downwards.
TCTTATCTATTTTGTACTTATCACAATAGTCTACAACAGAGTTCAAAGTCCTTTTTACCATCAGGGAAAAACAATTGACTAAGCAAAATCAAAAGGTGGCAGAGAAGCCTTTGTGACAGCACCAGCACCTACTTCAATTACCAAATGGTACAAGAAAGAAGACGCTACAGAAACCGACCTAACTCACTGGCCACAGATCTTGGAAGGCTGGATGACTACAGCTCTGTGTAAAAGTAAATCCCCACGGGAGAAAAGCACACAGGAGCCCCACACACTATTTGTGCAACCCTTCTGGTCTAAAATTACTTCCAAATACAATGTTTCAATTAAATACATAAATCCTTGATAGATCCCTTACGTTGTCTTTCTCTAAAATCAGAATGCAGAATGTACGTGAATAATTTCCTGGGCTGTACAAAAGCACAGAGCTCCTTTCGTCACAAACTGAATAAAAGCCTCTGGAGTCGCGGTCGTCACAGAAATCACCAGTGCTGCCAGGCGGGCGTCCTGTTCTTCAACATTTCAAAGCTTTCGTTGCTGTGAACTGACCCCTCTTCCACATGTAGCTGTGGCTCCATCTGCCCGAAATGGCCCTTCTGCTTCTGCGCCTCAAGCCCCAAATTCTTTGCCTAGTGACTTCCTCCTTCTGCTCTGAAACCTAGCCCCAGTGTCACCTCCTTCCGGAAGCCTTCCCGGTTACAACTCTCCAATTTGGCCAGGGTTTTTATTTTATTTTTAAAGTACAGGTGTACCTCTTACAAGGCTCTATTTTTGCACTTATCCCCCAGGACAGTAATCATTTGTTGGCATGCACATCTCCTCATCCAGAGTTACAAACTTCCAGAAGTTATAAACTTCTAGAACTTTTCTCCACCCTTTGCCACCCTCACATTCAATAACTGTAGACCAGATGAGTTCCCAATTATTTTGCAACTCTATCACAAGCAACTCCCCAAACTCACCTCCCGACTTTCCATTTGGGTAAAGTATTACAAAGCACACACACATCCGTGCACAGACTTAACACCTGAAATTAAATGTCTTTTCAACTTTCCTTACATCATCAGCAGGATCTTCAGAGGCCTAGCACGCCACCAGTATTATGAACTGCTTTCCTTTCTTTCTACACCTAGGGCATGGTGAATCCAAGACACCAAACTTAACATTCAACTCTTGAATTTATCCATAACTTCTATTTCCTCACTAAGAACTTTAACTTCTTATCTTTTCATTTGCATTACCAATTCCGTGAGTTGAATTTCTTTGGGGGATTATCTTCCATAAAGTAGTGAAGACTTTTATAACGCCCTAGTCACAACCCTGAATGGTAAAGAACCCACAGGCTGCACTGAGCTAGGAGGTTAGCTGGGCCACTCGCTAGCCAGCTAGGTAACTTGTTCTAGACACTGCAAGACACATCTTTAAAAAAAAAAAAAAATGACTTATCAAAAGCTTTGAAGGTCACCGACAATCATCAAAACCACAAGTGTTAAATGTCAAGGGTCCTATGGAGTGTGCCGATAAAAGCGGTCCATGCAAAGTCCTTTCACTTTCTTTTTTTTTTTTTTTAATTTTTTTTTTTCAACGTTTATTTATTTTTGGGACAGAGAGAGACAGAGCATGAATGGGGGAGGGGCAGAGAGAGAGGTAGACACAGAATCGGAAACAGGCTCCAGGCTCTGAGCGATCAGCCCAGAGCCCGACGCGGGGCTCGAACTCACGGGCCGCGAGATCGTGACCTGAGCTGAAGTCGGACGCTTAACCGACTGCGCCACCCAGGCGCCCCAGTCCTTTCACTTTCAATCTGTTCACTATCAAGGTATAAAAGGGGGTTCTTTTTCTCAAAATGTCTTCTGATATTTCTTCGAGGTCTTTAAAAGCCTTAAGTTTCTTCTCTTCGTAAGAAGTCTCCTTTACAGTTATACGAGGATGGGATTTGTTAGCACTTCTCAGCAAAGCATGTCTGTCCACAAAGGTCTAGAAACAGACCAGTCGTCCCCACGGCAAAATGAGCTGAAGGCCACCTGGTGTTATCCTCAAAGATAATGTGTGTGCCTGGGTCTTTAATTTGCTTGTGAAGACTGGGGAGGCCAGAAAGGTGGGGAGAGAGGAGAGGAAGGAAGAAAGAATACATACATTGATTTTTAAACAGTATATGTTTAAAGTCAACCCAAGAGACTCAAGACATTTCAGATTCACAGAGAGCGGCTATGACCTATAGCCCCAGGACAGGTACCTTCCTTTAACCAGGTATAGGTGTTCTCTGCCATTAGGGGAATCTCAGTAGAAAATAGAGAAACCCTAAGCATGACTGGTAAACTCCCTTATGAAATTACTTCATATATCCTTTAGCATTCTAAATTCACACTCTGGTTCACAAACCCAGTTAACAAATGATTACCAGAAAAATCTCTTCACCAAGGTGAGCTCCGCAGCTTTCTGGCAACGGAATTGCTTTCCTACAATTAAACTTGTTCTTACGTTATGTTATGACAAACATGAAGCCAAGCGGGAAAGAATATTGTCTTAACCACATGGATCATCAGACAAAAGTTTAGAAAATGACGAGATTACACAGTCCCATCACTAAGACAATCATGTTAGTCAGGTCTACAATATTGGTATATGTGAAATGTTAGTGCTCTTATTCTGACTAAAATCAGCAGCATGAGAGCCATCGACCAAATGTGCAAGCCATTCCAAACACAATTTTATCGATTCTAAAATTCAGCCAAATTACATTCTTTTTAATTGTTGGCTGACCCAACAGAAAAACGTACAAAGATCTGGAGACCAAAAATGGTCAGCAGACATGGGAAAAAATGCACATGGCAATAAAATATCAAAAGATGTTCCACTTCACTTACAAAGAAAGGATCCCACATGTAATTCCTGATATGCCATTTTCACCTCTCACATTAAAAAGTTTTAACGGTTGGCTGGAAGATAGGAAAACAGGAAGTATCCCATTAATGAGAGTAGAAACTCATAATTTTGTAGGAATAGCACCATCTACCAGAATTTTTAAATACACGGTTTGCCCCACAATTCTTCTAGAAATTTATCCTACTATCTCACAAAGTGGACAAAGATGTATTCAATGTGTTTGCTACAGTATTAGTACCAAGCACCAGAAATCTAAAATAGCCAACATTAGGGAACTTATGCCTTAAGGCAGGCATACCACGTTCTAGGGCAAAATGATAACAACAACAAAAAAAATAATCCACACTAAAAGATATCCTAATTGAGTTACTGAACTTCAGCAACATAGATTTCTTCTAACAACCATGCAAAAAAAAGGCAAGCTATCTCTAACTGGGGTAAAGGGACAGCATTATATGAATTAGGCTAAACACACTTGTCCACACAACATCATTCAATGGCAAAAAAACGGTGAGTATCAACAAAATTCTTCAGAAAAGAACGTATGACCCATGAGTATTTATGGATAAGAACAACAGGCAGGCATTTTCAAACATGAAATAATTTAGGGAATATAGCAACCAAAAACTCTATGAAAAGAAATTATCAGCTAATCAATGCTGAACAGATTAAAAGGATCAACAAAACACTCAATCCCAGAATATCTAAGAATCTGAAGGAAAGAGTGAAAACCAAGAATTTTATACCTAGCCAAGATATCCTTCAAGTATAAAAGCAAGCATTATTTCACCAAATAAGTCACCCTTTTTAAAAACTGACAATCAAATCTAGCCAACAGGAAGATGAATTAAAGATAGGAGATATGGAGGGGCACCTGGGTGACCCAGTTGGTTAAGTGTCTGACTTTGGCTCAGGTCATGATCTTAACAGTTCATGAGTTCGAGCCCCACATCGGGCTCACTGCTTTCAGCACAAAGCCTGCTGCATTCAGATCCTCTGTCCCCTCTCTCTCTGCCCCTCCCCCCACCGGCTCTTTCTCTCTCTCTCTCTCTCTCTCTCTGTGTCTTTCTCTATTATTTGTTAAATAAATAAACTTAAAAAGAAAAAAGACTTCGGGTATGAAAAGACCACAGTTCAAAGAACCAGTGGAGAACAATTAATCCTTAAAATCTAAAACTAAAACTAAATACTGAGGAAATTACGGTTACGGAACAAATTATAAATGCTCTAAAGTAACGTAAAACAACAATCAACAATGAAAAGGGGAAAATAGAAGAAGTGCAAATGTTCTTATTTTTCCAATTATTAAGGTCACTGATACTGCCTAGAACTGAAACATGGAATATATTTATTAAAAATGATGCCATCTTGGGGTGCCTAGGTGGCTCAGTCGGTTAAGCGTCCAACTTTGATATTGGCTCAGGTCATGATCTTTCAGTTGTGGGAGCAAGCCCCATGTCTGGCTCTGTGCCAGGCATGAAGCCTACTTGGGATGGATTCTCTCTCACCCTCTATCTGCCCCTCCCCTGCTCATGCGTGAGTGTGCACACTCTCTCAAAATAAACATTAAAAAAATGGGGGCACCTGGGTGGCTCAATTAAGCATCTGACTTAAGCATCTGACTCTTGATTTCCACTCAGGTCATGATCTCACGATTTGTGAGATTGAACCCCTCACTGGGCTCTGCACTGACAGCACAGAGAGCCTACTTGAGATTCTCTCCCTCTCTCTGCCCCTTCCCCTGCTCACACTCTTTCTCGCTCTTTCTAAACAAATAAAATAAACGTTAAAAAAAATTGATGCCATCTTCTTGGGGTGCCTGGCTGGCTCAGTCAATGAAGCATGGGACTCTTAATCTTGGGGTTGTTGAGTTCAAGCCCCACGTTGGGCTGTAGCTTATTTAAAAATAAAATAAAATTAGTAGATAAAATAAAAATGACTCCATCTTGTTGAAGTCTTTCATAATCTTTTCTCTTAACCTCCACAGATTTATCAAAAGCTAATAATTACTGAAGCAAAGATTTACTTGAAATCTGACAAGTCCTTGTTCAGTTTCATTGCTTTCTTTATGTGCTATGAAATGTAAGTGACCTCTCAAGGGTGCCATGTTTATGAAAACAGTCAATCTCTTAAGGTCACACACGGATTACACTCCTACACTATCCTCAAACTGACAAAGCTAGAGGGAGAGAGAGATGAGTGGATGCTGGGGGGTGGGGGCAGGACGCAGAGAGTACGAGGCTTGAGGAGTTCTGTGGTGCTGCGGCAGCTCTGGACCTTGACTGTGGTGCAGTTACATCCATCAGTACATGGACCAAGCTGCACGGAACCATACACACAAGTGAGTGCAGGTTAAAAACAGGTGAAAACTAAGTAAGGTCTCCAGTCCAGTCGGTAACTGATAGGCACCAACGTCAACTTCCTGGTTTTGCTATTGCACACAGCTATGGAAGATGTCACCACTGGGAACTTGTGGTCCTCCTTTTGCAACTTTCTGTATTTAATTACTCCAGAAAGTAAAGCTTTAAAAAAAAAAAAAATGCAACAGTTAATTGATTTTTCTTTTATTTTAAAACTAACATGATTCCTCGGGGGTGCCTGTGTGGCTCAGTCGGTTAAGCATCCGACTTCAGCTCAGGTCGTGCTCTCGCAGTTCATGAGTTCAAGCGCCACCATCGGGCTCTGTGCTGACAGCTCAGAGCCTGGATGGAGCCTGCTTCGGATTCTGTGTCTCCCCCTCTCTCTGCCCCTCCCCTGCTCACGTTCTGTCTCTTCTCTCTCTCAAAAATAAACGTTAAAAATTAAAAAAAAAAAAAAAAACGATCCCCCAAATCAGCATGATCACTTTTGAAATGAAAGAACTTTAGGATTCCATCTCGCCTATCCAGATAACACACATCTACAAAGACACACAGATATTTATATGATGCTAATTATACTTTAGGGTAGTAGGATTAGGGGTGATTTCTTTTGCCATATTCTTTGCACCTGTAACGCCTGATTTTTAAAAAGCACATGTCATTCTTATAAAAAACTATCCAGTTGTTACTTTTTTTTTTAATTTTTTTTTAAACGTTTATTTATTTTTGGGACAGAGAGAGACAGAGCATGAACAGGGGAGGGGCAGAGAGAGAGGGAGACACAGAATCTGAAACAGGCTCCAGGCTCTGAGCAGTCAGCACAGAGCCCGACGCGGGGCTCGAACTCTCGGACCGTGAGATCATGACCTGAGCCGAAGTCGGACGCTTAGACCGAGCCACCCAGGCGCCCCTGGTCACTCTTTTTTAAATAGAGAGATGGAACGATCTTCCCAGGTCTACTTAATTACTAACCAATTTAGAAACCAGTGATTTTTTGTTTCCCCAGCTGCATTTAGCTAATAAAATACCTTTACCTTTTCAGGGAGTCTGAGACCCGAGATCTTTTTCATGATAACCCTTATGTAAAACAGCAGCAGGCTACTCTAATGTAAATGAGCTCCCACATATGCTAAACCTAATGGACTTAGGTCAACTGACCTGCATAAAGAAATCAAGCCACTGTCCTTTCTGCTGATGTGCTGTGACGGGATCCAGCTACCACTGTGCCCTCAAGAGTCATGCTTTCTCTAGTCTATCACAGTAGAGGACATGCAGATACCTAGTTTCCCCTCAGTTATGAGCAAAGTTTTGACCATCTTGCCCTATTACTTTACAAGTTTTAAGGTTAGATGACTAGATGCACTGTTTTTCCTGGGACAATACACCCAGCTGGACTACATTTCAAGTAAATACGTCTCTGTAGATGTGCACTGGCTTAAGAAGAAACCTAGTGAAGGAGAAGGAGGAGGAAGAGGAGGAGGAGGAGGAGGAGGAGGAGGAGGAGGAAGGGAGGGGGTGGGGGAGGAGGGGGGAGGGGAGGAGGGGGGAGGGGAGGAGGAGGAGGGGTAAGGAGGGAGGAGGAGGAGGAAGGGGAAGAAGGAACAACCTAGTGATGTCAAAAAAAAAAAAAAAAAAAAAAACACGGGCTGTGGAGTTAGAACCTTGGGTCTGAATCGCATTTCTATCAACCTGCTGTGTAATTTTGGACGAGGTACTTACATTATCCTCCCTGACCCTCAGTGTCCTCATCTTCCCAACTGTGCGATGAGAACAGAGAAGACCCACCTTGCAGCGCTGTCATTAAATTAAAGGAGGTACCGCATGCAGTGTACGTGAGGGCCCATCGACAATGGCTGCTGCTGAGTGTAATTATGAAACACACACAGACCTTCTGCTCCCTCTGACCCCCAGCTTCCTTCCTTTCCCATCAGCCTCCTGCCACCTCCCTCACTTCCCTCTGTGCCGTGAGTTTCCTCAGTATCCACAACCCCTCCCTCACCACACCCCATCCCCACTGCGCCCCAACAGTTCTTCCAGCAGCAATTGGTGGCTGGAGCCTCCCCCTAAGCACACCATCTACACAGCATTTCTAACAACTTCCCCGGCTTGCTGTTCCCCACCTCTACGCGTCTAGGGGGAAAATGCTGTCATGCGAGCATGCTGGCTTTGGAAAAACAGGGCGCCTGTTTGTGAGCGTGTAGGTTTTGGAAAAACAGGGTGCCTACTACATTCATACTCTATTACAATCTTACCACACTCTCCAAAAACTGCCACTGTCATTTACTACAGTCTAGGGCCTCCCTGACCTTCTTGAATTTTTCTTTTAACGCCTGACTCTCTTGACTGCCTCAGTATCTACAGAATGCTTACAGATGCTGGAAATGCAAAGAGGCTGGAAAAGCAAAGAGGCCTAAGCCTCGCCCTGACACAGACTCTTAAAGACAAAGATCTAATCCTCCCCACCCGCAGACTTGGAGTGGGACTAAAAGACTAAAAGCACACTGTGCTCCTCACGCTTCTGAATTGACACTAGAAGCATGTATAATAAAAAACAATATATCAAAATAATAAAAGTCAAAAGAAAAAACATAACTGTATTCAAAGATGATAAATGCTAAACTACTAGCTGAAAAGCCTTAGAAAGGTGTTTATGGTGACCTTGAAATGGTGGGGAAGGTGTCACCTGCAAAAATGAAGAAAAGGACATTAGAGCAGAGGGAACAGCACTGAGCAAAGACAGAAGTAGGAAGAATACTCACTGTTCTGGGAACGACAGGTGGTTTGCTGTGGCTAGGGAACATGTATAATTTGGCAAGTCTTTAAAAGATATTCCAAATACATCACTGTAAGCATTTAATACATCATCTTCGTCTGTACTGAGAGGACTAAAAGTGAAATTGCGAAAATCCAGGGCCCAAGTGCTTCCCGCCGCTCTGTGTAAAGCTTGGGTCTCTGCTCTGAATGATTTGGGGTCGAATGGCATGCTTCCATCTGAGCTCCAAGAGGTGGCTCTGGCAGGAATACAAAAGACAGACTGGCAGAGGGAGAACCTGGAAGCTGTCAAGACACCAAGACTGAAAGCAAGAGACAACCCTGACCGAAGTGGAAGGAATGGAGGGAAGGGCGGGGGTCAGAACACAGGTCAGCAGAGCATCCCCAAGTCTAGAGGCATAAGGTAAAGAGGAAGTTAAAGATGACTCAGGTTTCCCACTTAAGTGTACAGCAAATAAGGTCATGAACAGAACCAGGGCAGGTGGGAGGAGGCACTAACCTGAGATAAAGACGGTGGACTTGGCTTAGACAGGCTTAGAGTGCCTACAGGACACTCAGGTGGAGACCAACGGCTAGAGAGTGAGGCTGAGTCCTCACTGGCACACAGGTCCTAGCTGAAGCCATGAGAAGACCAAGGAAGACTAAACCAGGACAGTAATATCATGGGAGGCAAGGGAAAAAAAGTGTTTCAGAAACGAAAAAGAAGTCCAGGGGTTGCCAAAGGCAAGTCAGAAAGGCACAAGGACTGAAAAGAGGCCGCTTATACTGGTGTCAGCACCCGCAAGTTACAGGTGATCTCGAAAAGTGGTGAAGACACAAAGTCAGTCTGCGACGGGTCGCAAAACGTGCGGGAGGACAGCAGCCACAAGCTCAGGAGCCCCCTCCCTTTTCACCCAAGCCCATGCTGTCACATCTTCCTTGACTTGGACACGTATGTCAACGATTCCGCTTCGTCAATCGTCAAGACCTTTGTCCTGCCCAGATGCCAATCACCTGCATCTCAACGTAGCAAATGCCCACCTCCTTCCCGAGCAAACCCCTTATTTTATCTGCATGGGGCCTCTCTCCTGTCATCTTCCTGTCCGTTTCTTTACCTGTCACCTCCTCCATTCCACCAAATCCAAATCACCAATTAATTAAAACCTCCACTATTCCCAAACACCAGTTTCCCAAAGTCAACTTGAGTTTTTTCCCTTTTCTTTATCCCTTCACTCTGGAATCCACTTTTTAAAAAATGACAACTCTCTCGCTCAAGTCTTCCTCACTCTAATTCCACACCTAAAAACCGACCTTTGGCACAGCCATACAGGCAAGGTGTCATGTCTGGTTTCCCACACCAATCTAACCTGTACACGGCAGATGGTTTTCCTTTAAGGAAAAACCAGCCAACAAAGCCAAACTCCCTACGGAAGGCCCTCCATAACCTGGTCATAAACCACCTTTATGGCTTTCTCTCCAACTATTACATAACACAAACGGCCATGGCCAAACCAGTCTATTCAATGGTTTGAACATTAGTTACACCCTTCTCTTCTGAAATATCCTCTCTCGGCAAGTTCTATTGGGCACAGGGAACCTAGCTTACTCCAGTTCTCTAAAGGCCCTTTGAACACGCAACACATCCACAGCATTCTTACAATGTAACTGTCTACTCTGCCAGAAATTGTTCCAGACTCTTGCCATTCATCAGTGAACAAAGTGAAGATCCCCAGCTCTATAGAGTTAACATTTTAGCAGAAGGAGATAACAAGAAATAGACCTCATAAATAACATCAAGTATATAAAATGTTTTAAAATGGTCAATGTTACACAGGGCCTTGCTGGTTCAGTCCCTAGAGCACTCGACTCTTGATCTCAGTGTCATGAGTTCAAGCCCCACGTTGAGCATAAAGCTCACTTCAAAGGGGGGGAGGGGGGGGCGCCTGGGTGGCTCAGTCGGTTGGGTGTCTGACTTGATTTTGGCTCAAGTCATGATTTCACAGTTCATGAGATGGAGCAAAGCCTGCTTGGGATATATATTCTCTCTCTCTCTCTCTCTCTCTCTCCCTCCCTCCCTCCTTTCTCTTTCTCTCTCTCTCTCTCTCTCTCTCTCTCTCTCTGAGCCTCCCCTGCGTGCATACTCTCTCTCAAAAAAAAAAAAATTTAAAAAAATTTTAAGGTAAATGCCACAAAAAGCAAGCAAGCAGGATGTGAAGGCGTGGGAGCCCTGGAGAGGGCTTGGGAACTAATCATCTCAGCTGTAGCACCAGTGGACAGAGGAACCTTGATGCACCTTGATGTGCGAGGTGAGGAATTAGAAAGCACTCTTCCCCAGAGTTCCATTGCAAAGGGGAACAGAGAAACGGGGCAGAAGCTGGCCTGGGCAGCAGAGGTAAAGGTATTTACAATGAGAAGAAATAACACGTTTGTGTCCTACAAGTACCTAAAGCCCTACAAAGTCGTAGGCACTCAACAAATGTTACCTTAATTCCTTCCTTCACTTTCCCTTGACACCTGTTTTTGGTTATCTTTAGGGATACCTATCTGATCTTTTTAACTATCTGCAGACAACTTTTCCTAACCCTTCAAGATTCCAATACGCTTCCTGGGAAACCCTCCCTGGCCCCTCTCCTCAGTAAGTCTCCCTCAGATATGCTGCCTTTTTGCACCAATGCATTCTTCTATCACCCTTATCACAGTCTCTTGTAATCACCAGGAGAGTGTCCCATCTGCCTCATTAAACTGGCTCCTAGAGGACAGGGCAATACTAACCCTCTTGGGGTCAAAGTGTAACAGTTATGAGCTCTGACTCCGCTCTGACTCTGGAGCCAGACTGCCTGGCTTTGAACCCCGGTTCCACCACTCAGTCACAATGTGACCCTGAGAAGGTACCTAACCTCTCAGGGCTTTGAATGTTCTAATCCATAAAATGAGAAATAAAAACAGCCTCTACCTCCTGGCATTGCTTAGAGAAGTAAATGAGCGAACATATGTAAAATATGTGGTGTATGCTAAGCCCTATAAGTATTAACTATTATATTCTTATATCCACAGTACCTAGGATTGTACGCTTGACATAGGAAACCAATAATTTTATGAATGAACTGAGGCACTAAAAAGCTCTCACTCACCGTAGAGAATTACTTCTCTATGCATTAGAGTTTGTGTTTTTCCCAGTGAAGTAATTCCATCATTTGAGCAATGTCATTTCTCGGCTAGTTAACCTGCTTCCCAGCCCAGCTCCAGCTGCGTTGCGGACGACAGAGCCTGAGTACTTCTGAACCTTTCCCTGGCATCTCTCCACACCGGCATGGCTCTTCATACCTCCCAGGGCTCGGTGCGCCACGTGACACCATTAACGAACAAGGGGATGACACACCATTTGAGTGGCCAAACGGAAGGTGTGATTTTGCCTCCATTTTCGGGACCACTCACCGAAGACAGCATTCAAAAACATAAGAAGTCTTTGTAACCAAAGCACTTTTCTAAGCAACTAGAAAAACACTAACTTAAGCAAGAACTTGATTTTGCACAAAACTTCCACAATAACCAACAGCTCATTCAATATGAAGTAACCACTTTTCAGAGGAGTGGGAACCTCAAGATATTACATCACTGCAGAACTCACCGAAATTCAACAACAACACGCCAATGAATTAATCAAATGTAGTTACGGTATAGCTGTTCTAGTGATTCTGTACTGCAACTACGAATCTTGTTTTTTAACTGGCTCTAAATGTGCAGGTCAAGATACCTCCTAGAGGGAGGGTTTAAAGGAAATATCCATACTTCCCGGCCCCCACCACTACCTACCTCAGGACCCAACAAAATGTAGTCGGATGACATCCCCCATCCTGTTCCATGATCTTCCACGTGGAGCAGCACAAGGCGCAGACAGTCCCCGACTTACAATGGTCCGACTTCAGGAGGACGCAAAAGCGATGCGCAGTCAGTAGAAACCATACTTCAAATTCTGACTTTGGATCTTTTCCCAGGCTAGTGACACGCAGTACGAAATTCTCTCCTAATGCTGGGCGGTGGCAGTCAGCCGCCGCTCTCAGTCAGCCACACGATCAGCGGGGTCAACAACTGATACACCCACAACCATTCTATTCTTTTCAGTACAATATTCAGTAAATGACATGAGATATTCAACACTCTGTTGTAAGACAGGCTTTGTGTTAGGTGATTTTGTGCAACTGTAGGCTAACTTACGTATTCTGAACATGTTTAAGGTAGGCTAGGCTAAGCTACGATGTTCGATAGTAAATGCATTTTGACTTACAATATATTCGACTTACGTTGAGTGTATCAGGACACAACCCCACTGGAAATCGAGAAAGATCTGAACTACCAAAAGCACAGGCTCTGGAGTAGAGCGCCTTGGTCCAAATGCCAGCTCCACCCAGGTACCTCCATCAGGTGTCATTTCCCCCCCTCGTAACAATGTGACCTCGCAGGGCTGGTCCAGCAAACCAGACCAGATACAGATACTGAATGACTGACCACAAGAAAAATGAACAAATGAGAAACAGCTAGCTTATAGCAGACACACAACAAATGGTGGTTTTCTCCTATTACACCATTTTCATCTCATCAGAATTGAAGTTTTACAAAGAAGACATTAAAAAGGCTCAAACGTGTCAACTAATGCCCTTAGTTAAAAGTAAAAATGTTAAGAGTGAGGAAAAAGTTCCCGGAATAAAGAAAGAGCTGTGATCCCAGGGAAAAGCTCCTCCTCCTGTAAAATACACACCTGGCAACAACTTCCTTGCATTCTGAGGACACGGCCTGCCCCGTCCACACCCGACCCTGGGATGCCTACAGGATATGAACCCCTGGTGTCAGAACTGAAAAAATGTTGTGATTAGAAGGTCCTAGTCTCGGGGCACCTGGGTGGCTCAATTGGTTAAGCCTCTGACTCTTGATTTTGGTTCAGGTCATGATCTCCTGGTTCATGAGTTCAAGCCCCAAGTTGGGCTGTGTGAAGGCACAGAGCCTGCTTGGGATTCTCTCTCTCTCTCTCTCTCTCTCTCTCTCTCTCTCTCTCTCTCTTTCACTCCCTCTCCCTCCCCTCCCTCCCTCTGCCCCTCCCCGCTTGCACACTCTCTCTCAAAGTCGTTTAAAAAAAATTTTTTTTAATTTAAAAAAAAGATCCTTTTCTCATCACATCCACTGTGGCGACCCCCTGGGTGCTTAAGTATGTGAGGTCTAGGTTACAAAAACCTTCACTTGAAACTCACCCCCCCAGAAAAAGACATACAAGGTAAACATGAAGTCAACTACTTTACAATAATTGCTCCCAGGTGGCCATTTTCAGGATGCTCTGCCTGCCTATTAACGAAATCTGAATGCAAGGGTGCTGGGCTAGCTTAGTCGATAACCAATAAAATTCTGCCCGGGGTCCTAAAGCAACATTCTTTGCAAACTCCCCGAGGGGAGGAGCTTATCTGCTTTTTCATCTGACATTCCCTAGAGCCTGCCGTATAGTGGGGACTTAAAGTCCACTGAAAGATTTGGACACCCCTCTGCACGGCAGCATTACCCACAAGTCAAAAGGTGCAAGTTAACCCAGGTGTCCATCAACAGATGACTGGGTGCACAAAATATGAGCTTATAGGAGTTTTATGTGAGTTTACACCCACAAAAGAATATTACTCAGTGTTAAAATGAAGGAATTTCTGACACATGCCACAACACGGCTGAACCTCCAGGACATTATACTCAGTGAAATAAGCAGTCACGAAAAGACCCAATACTGTATGGTTCCACTTATATGAGATACAGAGTCAAATTCACAGAGAGAGAAAATAGAATAGTGGTCACCAGGGGATGGGGGAGAAAGGAATGAAGTTATTGCCTAATGGATGCAGTTTCAGTTATGCTAGATGAAAAAAGTTCTGGAGATGAAAGCACAACCATGTGAATGTACAGTGACCCTTGGACAACGTGGTTTTGAATGTATTTCCTCTTCTTTATGATTTTCTTATTGACTTTTCCTCTAGCTTACTTTCTTGTTAAGAATATAGTATATAGGGGCACCTGGGTAGCTCAGTCGGTTAAGCGTCCGACTTCGGCTCAGGTCATGGTCTCCCGGTTTGTGAGTTCGAGCCCCGTGTCGGGCTCTGTGCTGACAGCTCAGAGCCTGGAGCCTCCTTCGGATTCTGTGTCTCCTCCTCTCTCTGCCCCTCCCCTGCTCATGCTCTATCTCTCTCTCTCTCAATAATAAATAATTGTTAAAAAAAAAAATACAGTATATAATACACATAACATACAAAATAAACGTTCATCAACTGTTAATGTTATCGGTAAGGCTTCCGGGGAAACTAATAGTAAAGTTTCGGGGGAGTCCAAAGTTATACACGATTCTCCACTGCATGGAGGTCAGTGCCCATGACCCCCATGTTGCTCAAGGGTCAAGTGCGCTTAATGCTGCTGAGCTGTACGCTCAAAAATCATTAACATGGGGAGCGCCTGGGTGACTCAGTCAGTTGAGCGTCCAACTTTGGCTCAGGTCACGATCTCACAGTTTGGGGGTTCAAGCCCCGCATCAGGCTCTGTGCTGTCAGCTCGGAGCCTGGAACCTGCTTCCGATTCTGTGTCTCCCTCTCTTTCTCTGCCCCTCCCCTGCTCTGCCGGGCTGTCTCTCTCTCCAAAATAAATAAATGTTAAAAAAAAAAAATTTTTTTTAAATCATTAAAATGGTACATTTTATGTTCTGTGTATTTTACAATCTAAAAAAGAAAAACAAGAAAATTAATTTGAAAGAACAAACGAAGGAAGAAATACTGAGTATTATTTTCATCACTCACTAAATGTCTTATCTCATACCTTTGGATTATTCATTAGGGCGTTCCTAGCTCCACATTTTACAGATGAAATTGGGACTCAGAGAGCTTAACTGATCTGCCACTCCATTACACATAGGACCTACTACACAGTGCTGCTCACCATTAATGGCCTAAGCCCCACGAAGACAAGGCCTATGCCTGAGGTTGTCCCTCTACGCCCAGAACCCAACACAACAGCCACAGGCTCCTTGAGTGTTTTAAAAATCCCACTGGCCTGAACGTCTAGATCACAGATGTCACTGTGTCCCTTTCTCCACGAAATCCCCAACAGGGGTAAACTGGGCAGCCCGAAGACCACTTCCTTCTCTGGAAGCGCACAGACACAGGCTGAGCAGTCAACCGCTCCCCCAAGGGCTTACTATGTGCCAGGAGTTGGGGCAGATATAGGTTCAATTTCATCTTTGAGAGAACTGAATCTACTGCCGTAGAGAGACAAGGCTCAGAAACAATTACAACAAAACAGACAAAAGGCTTAATAAATAGACAGGAGTACATAAATCTAAGGGAATACTGAGAGTGTCTATGGCTCTGAAAAACGTGGCAAGTATCTTCAGAAGAGGTGGCTTCTGAGCTGGATGTGGAAGGATGAATAGTTTTCCAAGCGCTACCAGGGAAAAGGCCAGAGCACGAAGCAGAAAGAACAGCAGACTGGGTGTCAAAAGAGCACCCCTGTTCCCGACTTTGCTGTTATCCAGATCAGTGACCTCTGCAAATCGCAACCCGTTTCCTCGTTTATAAGCCTACAGCAAGCCCCCCAAGTCCAGCTCTGTGTGTTCTACCTAATACAAGCTCTGAAGTCAAAGTGCCTAGGTTCAAATCGCGCCACGGTCACTTAAGAGTGACCTTGAGCTGGGTTATTAGTTGCTCTGTGCCTCAGTCTCCCCACTTCAGGAGAGAGCTGGTGTGCTCCTTAAATAACACAGGTCAGTCGCTCAGCACATAGTAAGCCCTCAATAAATACAGGAGAGCCCCCGTCAAACATGCCACATTGTGAGAGAGGCAAACGCCAGATGCAAGGGGAGTGCCGGCTGCGTTTCCAGGTCCCTCCCAGTCCTGAGACATCCCGGGGGGGGGGGGGGGGGGGGCGGGAGGGAGGGGACCGGGGTGGGGGAGGGGAGCGCCGAGCCGGGGCTGCAAAGCCTGCACGCATGTGTCACTGCTGGGCTCGGCACGCGCCTCTCCCCGCCCCGAGGAGAAGCGATGGCTCAGCAGTCCCGGGGCCCGCTCCCACCCCTCGGGCCGGGCACCGGGGCGGGAAGGGGCTCGGACCCCACTTACCATGCTGGCCGGGGGAGGGGCGGCTCAGGTGAGCTGGCTCTCGAGCTTCGGACACGTCCCGCTCGCACAGTTCAGGTCATGGTCCCGGCAGGTTCGGGAAGTCCCCCGCCCATGCAAAGACAACCGCTGCCCCACCCGGGCCCCGCGGGGACCCTCTAAAAAGAGCTCGGCCCCCCGGCCCGCCTCGCCGGGGACCCCCGGAACAAATTCATCTAGACCCACCCGCCCCTCCCCAAGGAAACTGAAAAAGCAGGAAATGGGGCTCGGAGGCCGGCGAGGAGGGCAGCGGCTCGGGGCCCCCCGCCCGGGCCCGACCCCCGAGGGGAGGCTCCGGGCCCAGGCAGGGGCTCCCGGCCTCCGCGTTCAGAAGCGGCTGCGGGCCGGGCCCCGAGGCTGAAGGGGCGGAGGCTGAAGGGGCCTCGGCGGCGCAGCCCCGGCGGCCGGCTCAGGGTAGAGGCCCGGGGGCCCGCGCTGTCCTCGCCGCCTCAGCCCACACGGCCGCCGCCGCCGCCGCCCCCCGGAGCATCCCTGCGCGCGCGCCCGCCCCGGAGCCGCCCGCTCGCGCCGCGCGGCCGCCCCCGACCAACAGCCCCAACGCGCCGGAAGTGGCGAGCGCCCGGCGCGGCCCCACGGCGCGGCCGCCGGGCTGCGGCGCTGGAACCGGACCAATCCGGAATCGAGCGGGGAGAGGGTGGGGGGGCGCGGGGCGGGGCCGCACCTGACGGCTCCCGCCTGGCCCCGCCCCCGCCCGGCCCCGCCCGGCGCTCGCCGCCCATCCACGCGGGCCGCCGGCCATGTTGGTAAAGGGCCCGAGCCTGCCATCTTAGTAAAGGGGCGGTTTCCCTTTCGCTTCGTTGGCCCATTCATTCCGCCGAGCTTTAGGGAGCGTCTTCGCGCCAGGCTCCCCGGCCGGGAGCCCGCCGCCTCTGCCCTCCGTGGAGCTTACAGTCCTCTAGTCCACGCACACGTTAGCCAGCCCTGCTAAGGACCCAGGCGCTAGGACTAGTGCCGTCAGCACGGCTGCTGTCGTCCCGGCGCTGGCGGAGGCAGAGAAACAAGGAAAGGGCAAATGAACAAACTAACTGCAAGAAAGGAGCGCTGTGAATGTTAGGAACCCAACAAACACGCAGCTGGCCGAGATAGCAAGGAAGGGAGGGGGTGAAAATGCAGACGGACACCTGAAGAATAAAGTCGGATAATAGTGGAAAGCGTGATCAAAGCTGAAGGAGCAGTAGGGGGCCTGGCTGGCTCAGTCAGTGGGAGCATGCTGGAGGACTCTTGATCTTGGGGTTACGACTTTGAGCCTCACCGAGTGTGGGGATGACTTAAAAAAAATAAAACCTTTAAGCCTGCTAAGTTGGTAGAGATGCTACTCTTGATCTTGGGGATGTGAGTTCAAGCCCCATGTGGGGTGTAGAGATTACTTAAAAACGAAATTTAGAGACAAAAAAAATTTTTTTTAAGCTGAAGTTAGCAGCAACTGCAGAGGTTCTGAGAGGGCATAGAATGTGATGAGTTCCTGTTCCTATCCTCCAATGCACTCTCCTTGCGAAAGTGCTGATTTTAGGAAACAGGAGGAGAGGCGCCTGGGTGGCTCAGTGAAGCCTCTGACTTCAGCTCAGGTCATGATCTCACCGTTTGTGGGTTCGAGCCCCACATCAGGCTCTTTGCTGTCAGCACAGAGCCTGCTTCGGATCCTCTGTCCCTCTTTCTGCCCTTTCCCTGCTCACTCACTCTCCCTCGGGAAAGAAAGAGAGAGGAAGAAAGAAAGGAAGGAAGGAAGGAAGGAAGGAAGGAAGGAAGGAAGAAAGAAAGAAAGAAAGAAGCAGGAAAGAACCCCAATCCACAGAGGCTAAGCCCTACTGTGTGCCCACTGCATAGACTAGAGCAAATCTGTATAACCCAGTGTCTTTCGAACTCCTGCAAGAACCTGAATGGCCTGAATGGCTTGTTAAACACAGATTGCCATCCCAGTCCCACTCTCTGAGATTCTAACTCAGTAGGTCTGGAAGAGGCCTAATGATTGACAGTTCTAACAAGTTCCCAGGTGATGCTAATGCTGGCAGGTCCTGGGACCACACTTGGAGAATTACCAATAGAACTCCTGACCACAGAAAACAAGAGCTTTCATTCCTTCTCTCATCAAATATTTATTGCCACCCACTACGTGACATCCACTGTTCTGAGGATTCGGTAAGGTGAAAACAGATACCTATGTGCCCTTATGAAATAGACAAGCTATTTTAAAAGTATCATACAATAATAGGGGCACCTGGGTGGCGCAGTCGGTTAAGCGTCCGACTTCAGCCAGGTCACGATCTCGCGGTCCGTGAGTTCGAGCCCCGCGTCGGGCTCTGGGCTGACGGCTCAGAGCCTGGAGCCTGGTTCCGATTCTGTGTCTCCCTCTCTCTCTGCCCCTCGCCCGTTCATGCTCTGTCTCTCTCTGTCCCAAAAATAAATAAACGTTGAAAAAAATTATTAAAAAAAAAAGTATTATACAATAATAAATCAGTTATACTTGGGATAAGAGCGTGGAAGAAAGGGGTGCCTGGGTGGCTCAGCCGGTTAGGCATCCAGCTCTTGATTTCAGCTCAGGTCATGATGTCTCCTTTCATGAGATTGAATGTAGAGCCTGCTTGGGATTCTCTCTCTCTCAATCTCTCTCTCTCTCTCTCTCTCTCTCCTCTCTCTGCCCCTCACCCACTTGCTTGCGTGTTCTCTCTCTCTCTCAAAATAAATAAATGTAAAAAAAAAAAAAAAGTGTGAAAAAAAAATACAAACCACCATGAGAATTAATGGCCAAGGGATCTAAGTTAATCTCCAGGGTTGGAACGGGGAGAAGGTCAGGAAGTGACATTAACTTAAGCTGAGGCCTGAATGATATGTTGTACTTTTCTAGGCAAAGAGAGGATGCATAGAATATTCTAGGCAGTAGAAACTGCCTGTATTAGGGAAGCCATATCAAAAGCTAAACGGATGAATCCGAACCGAGACCAAGTAACTTGACCTTTCTTGGCTCAGTTCAGTGGGGTGAGCAAAGGCTGTAGGATAAGACGGATCTGGAGCGGAATCCCAGCTCTTACCATTAGCTGAGGTATGTTAAGCACATGACGATCCAAGTGTTGACTCCCTCGCTGTGTAATTGGCTGAAATAGCGGAAACTCAACTCAGACTCAGAGGTATGCCTTTGATTCACATAACTCCCATAACTGGACATCCAGAAATAGGCCAGCCAATAGGTTTACCCATAGCTGGCTCAGTTGGTAGAGCATGGAACTCTTGACCTCAGGGTCCTGGGTTTGAGCCCCACGTTGGGCGTAGAGCTCACAAAAAAGAAAGAAAAGAAGAAAAGAAAAAAGGAAAAGAAAAGAAGAAAAAGGTCACGTTCATGCTGGGAGTGATGGAAGCCCTGGGTCCATTCCTCCAGGATTTTCTTGGCTCTGCTCTCCTCAGTGGATTGGCTTTGTCCTCAAGATGGCTGCCGGGAACAGACAGGGCCACACACTTCCGGGTTCACATCGGCAAGACAGAGCACCTTACATCACACCCTTTCTCGTGGCAATAAACTTTATCCTACTGGTCTTACTTGGCTCAGGCCTACCCATCCCTGAACCAGCCACATGGGAGGAGGATGGAATTGCTATTTCCCTGGAGCCGATTGCAACTCCCCATAATAAAGTGGGTGCGGTGGGGCCCCTACACGATCAGCACACCTCCATTGCCAAGCTGGAGTTAATATTAAATTGAATGTCCGCAGAACACCTGGCACACGAGGCATATAATAAATCACAGGTATTATTAATTTTGCTCCAGGGATTGTGTCCAAGTCAACTAAATAACACTTTGTTATTAATATTAATCTCGATCCTGTCTATTCCAAAAAAAGATTTCAGGCCGCTATTGCTTTCTGTTGGCACCGCAGAGATGGCCCCCATCCAGCTCCTCCTGCCCATTCCTTTTGCCGCTGCCTTGGTCTCATTCATTCAGTTATTCATTCAACAAACACCCAGCATCAACTTTACGCCAGGCCTTTCGCCAAAGACCAAAAATCCCAAAATGAATAACACTCAGGCAAAGTGTTCGCTGCCTCACGGCAGAAACAGCCACCCCAACAATTACCGCACAATAAGGTGCTATAGGAGGGGTGTGCGCAAACTTTCTGGGTGCACAAGAAAGAGGGGAGGGCGCAACCAGCTAGGGAGAGAGACGTGGTTGGAGGATTGGACGAAGATGGTAACATTTTCATCGGGTCTCGCCGGATGAACAGAAATTCGCCTGCCTGCTCTAGAGTGCCCCGTCCTCTTCCCACTCCGAGCTCTCTCCCACTGTATCACGACTCTTTCCATGGCAACTGACAAGGTCGTGACCCTGGAGTGGGAACGCTAGCACACAGACTTTATCGTCTCGTGTGGGAGGATCATCCAAAGGTTTAGGTGGATTTCGGACGCGGCTGGATGCAGAGTCCGAAGTGGCATCACAGAACTCCGTTTCTCTCCATTTATTGGTTCTGATTCCTTGATTGGGGGGGGGGGGGGGTCCTTTATCCACACCGTCACCCCTGGCATGTCCATGCTTTATCTTCTCTGGTAGAGAAGAAAGCTTGCCTCTCCTACCAGTGTTTCAGGAAAATAGTCCCGTTGGCTTTGATTGGATCACTCTTGAGCCAATCACTGTGACCAGGGGGACTGTGGTGCTCTGATTGGCTGGACCTCAGTCACACCCTTGGCCCCCGTTTCCAGAAAAGCTCTTTCTATGGCAAAAAAAATCTCTCTGAGCGCCACCACGGCTCTATGAAGCCATCGGAACCTGAGGAACTCTCTCATTTTTCCCTGCAAGGAAGCACCTTGGTTTCTCAGGAGGCATAGGACTATCACCCAGTATGGATTTAATGAAAAAAGGAAGAAAGGACGAGCATCTGGTACCCTCTATAGACGATAGGAACAGTCTCTGTTTAACATGGCACTTAAGGCCTTTGAAGGTCTTTGGCGCTCTCTAGCCATACTCTGCCTGAGTCTTTACTCTTATGTCATTGTATGGCTTGAGCAGGTCACCTCAACTCTTTGTGCCTCAGTTTCCTAATCCATAATATGGGAGCAATACTGGTACCCACCTGGTCAGTTACATACCTGTATCAGTCAGATTCTATCAAGAAATTCTAGTTAGAATGTGAGGAATTGATAAGGGAGCTATTTTAAAAGGGGTGTAAGGAAACCGTACAAAAGATAATACAGTACCTCCAGTCTCGTAACACCAGGACTTTGAGTGCCCCTAGGGCTGAAGAGGCAAATGGAGGAACATTTGCCAGAATCTGTCTAGGGGGAATCGTGCGAGAGCAGGTGAAGGAAGCAACCAGCGTAGGTGCTCCTGTAGGGAGGAAGCCAGTGGAATAAATACCCTGACCACACTCTCTTCCCTCCATCTCCTATTGGGGCTCCCCATTGGACAAATCCAACCAGAAGCCAGAGAGCAAGGGAGCCTGGTGATATAGTGGTCGGGGCCAACCTCCTGGACACAGGGCGAGAAGAAGAAATGGGACCCCGGAGGTGCAAATGGAAGAGATTCGACAGAACAGTACCATTACTGTGGCGAAGCACGTGAAGTGTTTTGTGACGGGCACCTTAAAAAGATTTTCAATAAATATTACTTATTTATTATTGTTTCCATCCTAGTTACAGCCGCCCTTACTATCTCCTCTCCCTCTACAAGCCCACCGTGCTGGACTCCTCATGGGTGCTGGAAAGCAGCAGTCTCTTCCACGTCTCTGAGCCTGTGCTTATGTCATTCTATCATTAGGAATGTCCTTTTCCTCGTCTCTTTCTCTCCCCTTCAAATTCCTACTCGTCCTGAAGACCCAACTCAAATGTCGCTTACTGAGTGACCTCCTCATGTAGAATAAAGAGCTGTTTACAAACATCCATTAATATGATTAAGGGAGAAATCTTGTCTGAGGTCTTACCTAGCTGTGACACCCACCAGAAATATCCAACAAGAATTACCCATGGGCAGGGTATGATGGGAGAGAGACTTCCAGTGTTCAGCGATATCTGCCTTGGCTCGCTTCCGAGTACAAGGGAGGTTTATACTTCCCCACTTCCGGTGGTTGGACTGGACAAGGCCAGCTGGCTGGAAGTGACCTACGTCATTTCTGGGCCAGAGCATTTCCTTGGCTAGCATTTCCTTTCAAGTCCCTCTGATTCTGTTCTCCCCTGCCATAGTATAGTGCCCTGTGAACCATTATGTTGGGATTGGAGCACCGTAAGGTGGAACGCTGCCCTCAACTACACCGGGTCAACAGAATGAGCAAGAAATAGACTTTGTGTTTTGAGGCACTGGTATTTAGGGTGGTTTGTTACTGCAACAAAACCTGACATCTCCTGACTAGCACCTGAGACCGTGTGTGGTAGCTGGTCCAAAAAGAATGCCCTCACTGAACCATGTCTGTCGGAATGCACATCCTTGTGAAGTCCCCTGACCTTGATTCTGGATTGGCCCTATGAATTCCCTTCTGACCAGTAAAATGAAATGGAATGGAGCCTGACTTCCAAAGTTAGTTCCTAAAAAGCTGTATAGTATTTGCTTGGGTTTCTTGGGACATTATCTTTGGGACAAGCCAGCTACCATGTAAGAAGTCTGATTACCTGAGAACACCAAGCTGTGAGGAAGTTCTAGCCAGACAAATGGAAAGCCCATGTGAAAAGAGAGAGTACTGCCTGACCAGAAAAATCCATCACAGGTAGCTCAGCTGAGGTACCAGCCATGTAAGTGAAGAGGCCATCTTGGACCGTTGAGCCCAGTCATGACTTGGGAAGACTCCAGCCCACAGCACCTCTATAACTGCAACAGTACGAGAGATCCCAAATAAGAACCACCCAGCTAAGGCCCCATCAACTGTGCAGAACTATGAGGGATAATAACGAGCAGGTATGCGAAGTCATTATGTTTGGGGATATAACAGTAAATAACCAGAACACTATAGTAAGGGTCTGACCTTCTATTTTAAGTTTATTTATTTTGAGAGAGATAGAGATAGAGTATGAGTGGGAAGGGGCAGAGAGAGAGGGAGAGGTAGAATACCAAGCAGGCTTCGCAGTGTCAGCACAGAGCCCGATGTGGGGCTCAAACTCATGAACCATGAGACCATGACCTGAGCTGAAACCAAGAGTCAGATGCTTACCCGACTGAGCCACCCAGGAGCCCCTGGATCTGACCTTTAAGGAGACTAATGAGGAGCCATCACAGCTTTCTTGAAGGGCTGTGAAAAATCAGTTCTCCATATCCCCAGTCAGCTGCTGGACAACCCCCTCATATAAGTCCTGTGCCACCTCTGGGGACTGCATTCTTAAAGGACAGGAAGCACCTCATATAAGGTCATCCCCTCCCCATCCAACCCCAAAGCCCACCCAGGTCTCCCAGCCTCAGTGAGCCCCAGGCGACCTTCTGGTTAGAGACCCTCCAGCTTGAGCCCAATGCCCCACTTTCACCGTGAGCTAGATGCTGAAATGGATTTCTGTGGGCATGGCAAACTTCGGAAGTAATGACAAAGTGCTAAAGCCAGCCATATGTATAACTAATAGAAGAAAGTCCAAAATTGCAATACTTTGGTTGTGAACAGTGTGTGTAATAGTTATTTTTATCGAAAATTATTTCCTCAACAAAATCTAAATTTAGGAAACCCAGTGTGTTATTGAACAGTAATGGCACGCAAAAATGGGGAAGGTGATAAAAGTTCACAAACGGATCCAAGAATATGGCACTGACAAAGGAGAAGATGAGGCTGGGTCTGCAGGCCAATGGATACAAATTGAGTACAAAATACCTCTGTTTTATATGCAGATTAGAACTAACAAAAAATAAGTGTAAAATGCAGAAAGTTAAAAGAATAGCCTATTACGAAGCAAATGACAAATGGGGAAATAAACTAAGGCTGGGAGGAAGGAAGCTATAAAAAGACTCATTAAGCAGTGATTATACACATAATCCAAATCTTAAATACAGGTGCGACGCAGGTGTCAGTCCTTTGTCCTCTGGCTCCTGTGTGCTTTCAACCTGGACCCCAAATTCTGAACACCTTTAAGTTTCCCCAAACAATCCACTCACACCACAGCAGCGTTTCCAGTGGGGGTGCGACTGGCCTCGTGCAAGAGACATCTCACCAGATAGCGTCATCCTGGTCACCAAGTCAGTAATGACCATAACTCCACCTCCCAGAGGTCATCAGGACAAGAAAAACCAAGCCCACCTGTTTCCAAGTGCTCCTGGAGGCAGTATCACCCTCAACAGGGAAACGCTACAGCAAAGCAGTAGGGACCCTTCTTTACTGAACATGTTGTACGGAGGAGAGGACTTACATCGCACATCTCATAGCAAAGACTCTGAAGCCTTCATTCCCACCATCTGCAATTTCCTGCAATCCCTCATCAGCTGGGCTGCTACTGGATCGCTTTTTTCCCTTAGCGCCTCTCCCCCTCATAATGCCTGGCTGTTTAGTTCATCTTTCTCCCCTCTAGAATTTCATCCCAAATCTCAAGCCTCTCTCCTCACTATGACGCAGTCACCTCAACATTGCCCAAGATGCTACCCCATGTTAGTATATTCACACGCATCATGGGTGTTCAGCAGAGCTAAGGGCCCTCACATTGATAGAACCCACCGCCCTTAGAAGGTAGTTGAGACACCACCACTGGTTCCCCAAACACATCTAAGTGCTGTATCACTGTGTTTGCTCTGGAGCCTTCCAGTAAAGGAAGTTGTCTCCATCATGTGACACAGGAAGGGTATAGATGATGCAGGGGACATCTGTTGTTGTTTTTTTTTTCTTGTCCCTTCCGATAACTCCAGTTTTTCTATGAAGGATCGCCTTTCCTTTATACTCAGTTTTTGGAGCTTGGATGGGGCCAACCCCACTCCTCAGTATCAGAGGTAAGCATGTGACCCAAGAAAATGCGGTTTCCGTTCGTTCATTAACAAAACCAATGCTGTAAAAACTTACCCTATGCATACACATGCGTGGGTGTATCCTTAGGATAAACTCACAAAAGTAGAATTAGTAGGTCAAAGGGTAAATGCCTTTGTGATTTGATGGATTGTCCTGAAGAGTCCTGTAAAGGAGTTGTACACTCTTACCAGCTACACAGAGAGTATCTATTTCTGCACAGACCGGTCAATAGTCAATAGTCAATACTGTCAGCCTTCTGGATTTATGCCCATCTGAGAGATGACATTGCAATTTTTTGGTGAACTGTCCAGTTTTGTGCTCTGCCCCTCTTTGCCATTGAGTTGCTGGGCTCTTTCGCTATGTTTCTAGGAATTCTTTATGCAACAGGGAGATTAACTCTTTGTGATATTGACTTGAAAATATTTTTCCCAGATTGCTGCCTTTTGACTTTGCTTATGGTTTCACTCTTCCACAGAGAAACCTTAATTTATTTTTTATAGCTGAATTGATCGATCTTTTATGGCTTCTGATTTTGAGTCAAACTTTATAAGGTTGCTCCCATGCCAATACTTAAAGGAATTTACTCATGCTTTCTTCAAGTACTTTTATATCTTTAATTCAAAAACATAGGTAAATCTTTGATCTACATAGAATTTATATTGGTATACAGTGCGAGGTATGAACCCAAGCTGTTGTTTGAGATGGGAGACGCCAACCCCAAACCGGGCACTGAGTAAGGTGACTTAGTTCCCAGAAAGAGGCCAGACCTGTTGCCAGAAGTCGATGCATGAAACAAAAGATGTGCCCAGAACCGGCCAGGACAGCAGGAGCAGCACCGTGTTCCAGTAGGTGACAGCAGGAAGACAGCAAGCCCAAGTTCCCCATCAGCATAAAGATACAAGGAGACCAGGAAAAGGGACTGGGTAGCTGCTCCCACATCCAGAAAAAGCCTAGAAAAAAAAAAAAAGAAAAAAGAAATTCAGTCATCTTTTGCATCATTCAATAGCATTCTACGGTTTCCTTCATATAGATTTTTTAAAGTAATCTTTACGCCCAGCATGGGGCTCAAACTTACAACCCTGAGATCAAGAGTTGCACGCTCTACTGACAGAGCCTGCCGGCTGCCCCTCCTTCAAATAGATTTTATGCATTTCTTATGAAGTTTATTTTTAGGTCCTTTATCTTTTGTGTTGCCATTGTAGATGGGGCCACCACTCCATTATCTCTTCTAAGCAGTTGTTGTTAGTATAAATAGGGAAGCTATCGATTTCTTTAGTTAAATTTTGGACCTAGCCACCTAAGTGAATATTTTTATTGTTTTGTTTTGTTTTGTTTTGTTTTGTTTTGTTTTGTTTCTTCCAACAGATTCACATAGGTTCTCCAGGTATAATGCTGTATTACCTGAGGGGAGCCTGGCTTGGTCAGTCTTGACCGCGTACAACTCTTGATCTCGGGGTTGTGAGTTCAAGTCCCACGGTGGACATAAAGCTTACTTGAAAAAAAGCAAACAAACAAAACTGTATCATCTGTCAGTCATGTGGATGTTAGCTCCCTTTTTCCATATCTTAGAGACGACTGAAAATCAAAGAGGACGTTTCCCCTGATTCCAAGTCCCTCGTGTTTGGGGAAGAGGAAGAAAAGAGAAATTCGCCTCTCCTGTGGTACCTCCTAGCCATTACATATGCTCTCGCCTTTGCTGCCCCCTCTTTTTTTACATAGTAGATTTCTATCACACTTCAAACCCCAGATCAAATGTCGCTTCCTCTGGGAAGCTCTCCCTGACCTCTCGGCCCACACCTGGGTGGCCTGTACTTGTGCATCATGGAGATCACCCCAGTCATTGTGCTGTGCTGCGGGAGGACCTGATTGGTCCGGGCCCTCCCCTTGGCTGGAACGCAAAGAGGGGAAGGAAGTGTGTTCATTTCAGGGAGTGCTTGTTTTCATCTTGCCCAACGTCCATCGCCCCCTCAATTGCCTTCTGACGTGTCCATCCTCTCATTAAATACAGTGAGTAGGGATCGAAATCAAAGATTTTCTCTCCTCTAGCCAAGGGAAGGAGCATATGGCCCAAAGTAGGCTAAGTGGAGCCCCTTCCCAGAAATTTGAATATCGGGACAAAAAGAAATGTTTGGACTATTGTTCCGGATGTGTGGACACATCTTCCTTCCTTAGCCTCTGGAGCTGCCCACTTCTAAGGCTCCTGATGACCCCATGAACAGCCCATTTCCTTCCAAGAAATTCACTTTTACTTAAGTTGGCCACACTTGATGTCAAGGTACTCTATGCTGCAGTAACAACCTAAAATCTCAGTAGCTTAGGGGCGTCTGAGTGGCTCAGACGGTTAAGTGTCCGACTTAGGTCGTGATCTCGCGGCTCGTGAGTTCGAGCCCCGCGTCGGGCTCTGGGCTGACAGCTCGGAGCCTGGAGCCCGTTTCAGATTCTGTGTCTCCCTCTGTCTGCCCCGCCACTGCTTGCACTCTGTCTCTCGCATTGTCTCAAAAATAAATAAACATTTTAAAAAAAGGTTTTTTTTAAATCTCAGTAGCTTAACACAGTAGTTTACTTCTTGTTCGTGTCACAGTTACAGAATGTTGGCAAATCCTTCAGGGTGCCAGGCCCTTTGATCTTGGCTCTCAACACTCCTTCAGGTCCCTGGAGTCATCAGATCTTCTGCATCTGCTGGCAAACAGAGAAGGTAAAGGATTCCCCTGGACGTGCGTGAGGAGAAAGGTCACATATCACATCACTTTCCCCCCAGATTCCATTGGCCAGAACTTAGTCATACGGCCCCACCCAACTGCCAGGAAAGCTAAAAAATGACGTCTGTGTGTCAGAACGAAAAAAGAAACAGTGTTTGCTTCTTCTGCTTACCACCAACCAGAGTATACTTTTTTTTCTTACTTTTTCTTTTCTTTTTAAGTAAGCTTCATGTCCAGAACAGAGCCCCACATGGGGCTTGAACCCACGGCCCCAAGATCAGCACCTGAGTGGAGATCAAGAGTCAGACGCTCAACTGACTGAACCACCCAGGCGCCTCTCTAACCAAACTGTATGTTGACTGTTAAACTTGCCATTGTATTTTCAGCCCCTAGCCCCATGCCTACACAGAGCGCCCACTCAATAAATATTTACTGAAGGAACAAACAACGAATGACACGTGATAGTATGCGGTCTCCACAATAACCTCGCTAAGGCTCAGAATAATTAAGCGACTTGCTGAAGGTCACCCAGCTAGTAAGTGGCAGAGCCAGGATTCAAAGCCAGTGTTCCTTCCATTGTCCCGTGCTGCCACCCAAAAGTTCCATTTCCATCTGTGTGCTGAGCCCTGAGCTGTGTGGGAAAAGGAAATCAATAACAGCCAGCCCCTTGGCCTGGCAGAGTTCACATCAAGAAAGAAAAGCCGACGGGCGTCCTGGGTGGCTCAGTCGGTTAAGCGTCCGACTTCAGCTCAGGTCACGATCCCGCGGTCCGTGAGTTCGAGCCCCGCGTCGGGCTCTGGGCTGATGGCTCGGAGCCTGGAGCCTGCTTCCGATTCTGTGTCTCCCTCTTTCTCTGCCCCTCCCCCACTTGTGCTCTGTCTCTCAAAAATAAATACATGGAAAAATGGAAAAAATAATAAAAAAAAGAAAAGAAAAGAAAAGCCGAAGAGCAGCCCAAGTCTGCCAAGATTTAAAGACCAGAACAGGACAAGAACAGAATGAAATGGCACACAGTCCCATGCCAAAGGCACCGCACAGACAAACGTGGGGAGTGGAGAGATGCACTTTGGGTCGAACCCAATGGTCTGGGAAATCCTCAGAGACAAGGCAGAACTCAAACATCAACAGAAGCTGTGTGCACACATATTCTCCTGGGGACATTTTGGAGTCAGGCTCTGGCCTATCAGTGCCTTTCACTGGATCTGACAGCAGGCAATTTGGGATTTAGGTCTCAGCCTAGCTGCTCACCTGCCATGCTGTTTGTCATGGGCTGAAATTCTCAAGACTGTTTTAGTTTGTATAAGAGACAAGCAATTCAAATCGGCTTTAACGGAACAGGTATATATTCTGGTTCACATGTATTAAACGTCTGGGTGTCAGTGGTCTTCAGGCATAGCTTGATCCAGGGACTCCTGGCAGGTCCTTGAAACTTGATCTCGCTTTCTCTTAGTTTATCATTTGCTCTTGGCTAAGCTCTCCCCTAGTGGCAGACCCCGGCTGTACCGGACTCTTACCCTCTCAAGAATAAGTCTAAAAGAGAGAATGATTTTCTTCCTGAATTATTCCGGAAAGCGTCCTACAACTTACTCTAGGTTAGCTTCCGTTGAACCATCACTTTTGAGCTGGGTAGAATCTAATCTGAAGTCCTGGATGGTACATATCCGCGCTGTCACTCCTCTATTTCCAGGCCTTGATGAACTCCGGCGAGGGAGGATACAGAAGGGACAGACTAGCAACGGGACTTCTCACATAAAGGGAGACCTCAGCCCGGCACCTCCTCTTGGAGCAGGGACCGGCCCAACATATCATGACTCATGTTGCTGAAGACCTTTAGTAGACAGGTCTGGCTTTTCTTCAAACATTCAGTGAATGGAGGCCTCTGCTGCCCAAAAGGGGGCCGAAGAGATGTGGTAGGTCCCAAGGTTGACAATAGCTAGTGGACTATCTCCATCCTCCAGCCTGCTTGAAGGACCTACCTACAGAACCTACTTGAAGGTTCTGTTTAGGACCCCTGGGCAGTATTATCTTATCCACATGACTCACTCTGACGGAGTCTGGCATGGGAACCACCGGGACAGAACTGAGCTGGGGCCTGGGCTGAGCAGGATGGAGGGTGGTTAGGAACTGTCTTGCATCCACGTGGTCCAGAATTCAAGAGGCTGTCACTGTTTCGGCACAGTGTGCGACAAGAAACAGAAATCCACTTGTGCTAATTTAAATAAAGTGATAGTATATGCATTAGAAATGCTTTCAGCAACAAGTAACAAAGTCTCAAAAATGAGGACTGGCTGGCTTTCTTTCTTTCTTTCTTTCTTTCTTTTTTCTTTCATGTTTGGTTGGGGGTTTTTTGGTTTGTTTTTAGGTTTGTTTTGTTTGTTTGTTTGTTTGTTTGTTTTGCTTAATAGTAAATAAATGACACTGTGTAGACTCAGGTGCTCAATGGTGCAGTGGCATCTCTGTGATTCTCTTAGCCTTGCCCTCATGGTGGCAAGATGGCTGCTGCAGCTCCAGGCATTGTGTTCACATTCAAAGTAAGAAGCAGAGGGAAAGAGAATGTGTCAGCCATACCCGCCCCCCGCTTTGGGGGGGGATAAAATCAAAGCCTCCCTATAAACCTTGAGCAGCCATCTGCTCCCATCTTATTGATCAGAACTGAGAAATACAGCTTCCTTAAGCTGCGAGAGAGGCTAGGAAAGAAAATATTTAGTTTTTCTAGACTACAGTGGCAGTAGAAGGCGAGGAGTGGGGAATGCCAAATAGTGTCAACCACAGGAAAGTTTACTGTAAATACGGTAGGATAATCTTTTTAGGATATCGACCTATGTTGTTTTCAATGTCCTGATATTTTCTTTTTTAGTTTTTTTAAGTAATCTCTATCTCTGATGTGAGGCTCGAACTCACGATCCTGTGATCAAGAGTTGCATGCTTTACAGACTTCGCCAGCCAAGGCCCCCCCCCAACCCAATTTCTTGATATTTTCTTTTTTTCTCTCCTGCCACCAAGCCAAAAGCTATGCTTGTCACCTCAAGAGAGGGATGTGAGAGGGTGAGAAACAGAAAAGGCCATGAGCCTGGCTTTTGTGCCCCGATGCCTTAAGTCCTTACTGGAGACACATAAAAGCCAAAAGTAGGGCTTGCCCCCTTCGGCTCAGGAATATTCTCCCAGGGTCTAGGGAGGAGGAGGAGAGGTAACGAAAAAAGCGTTTGGGAAATCTCGGGAGGGCAGGCCCTGAACCCTACCTCTTGTGGGGACAGCAGCAGGACTCCAAAGCGAGGTTCGTGAAGTCCGAGTGCAGATGGAAAGAATGCTTCCCAGAGTGCCTTGGTTCCCAGCAGGCATGAGAGCAGCGGGATATCCTGATCGCGGAGCTTTGACGATGGTCGAGAAGAGGCCAAGGGAGCTGCACAGACAGAAACGAGGTGGCCTGTGTAAGCTCATGGTCGGGGGTAGACAGCTCATGGACAGAGGAGTTCAGGACAGGCACGGCCCACCATAGCTAGACGCCTCAAAAGCCACCCAGGAATTAGACACATTCACACAGGAAGGTATGCGTGCCATCTTGGTTTGCAATAAAAATCAGAGTGAACTATGTCAAAAGTGAAGAAGGCCACTCGTGCACCCTTGAGTACGTGGACTGAAGTGACGGTCTGCGACAGACATGGCTGGTTGCCTCCCCCCGGCACCCATTCTCCCCTTGTTCCTTAGGAGTAAACCCTTACTTCTAGCTGAACACATTTCCCAGACTCCCCCGCAGCAAGGTGAGACGTGTGACCGCGTGGTGGCCAGGAAGATGTCCGCAACACTGCTCTGGGGGACTTGCACGAAGTCTCCTTAAGAGGAAGGGACCCGCGTTTTGTCCCTTCTTCCTTGTTGCTGTCCGCAATGGGCAGCTCCAGCAGCCATCTTGGTGCAAGAGGTGACCTTGAAAACAGAAGGTGGGGGAGGAAGTGGAGCCTGGGTCTCTGTGACCTGGCCTGACCAGGAGACGCACTCTGTCAGTCCGCTCTGGAGGCTGCAACCAAGTGCCGTAGGCTGTGCGGCTTAAAGACCAGAAATATGTTTTGCCACAAATCTGGAGGCTGGAAGTCCAAGAGTGGGGTATCAGGAGGCCTCCCTCCTCGGCACTCAGACGGCCGTCTTCTTCCTGTCCTCACGTGGTCTTCCCCCTGTGCGTCTCTGTGTCCCAATCTCCTCTTCTTCTAAGGACACCGATCATATTGGCTTAGGGCCCACCCCAGTGACCTCAGTTTACCTCCATCCCCACTTTAAAGACCCCATCTCCAGACACAGTCACACTCAGAGGTGCGGGGGTCAGGACTTCAACACATGCACTGTGGGAGGGGGACACCACTCTGCTCATCCTCCCCTTTGCTCGCAGGAGCCAGCCCTAGCTTGTGACGCAGCTCTGTGTCAATCCCGCTTCTGCCCTTTCTGTGACTCAGTTTCCTCTTTTGTGAGGCAAGGGGCTTAACAGGCTGATGGCCACTGTTCAGGTTGCTTCTGGAGAGCTCCCTCTGGGGCTGCTTCTCAGCTAAATTTAGGGCCCATCTGTCCCCATCGTGGGCTTGGTGTGGCTGGAGAAGGGTGTGGGCAGACTGAAAAAGTTTTGGCTGCAGGCCCACAGCCTCCCTCCGGGCTTCCCTCTCTCTCCCTCCAGGAGGCCAGGACTGGCTCAGGCCCTCCACTGACCACCGACTGTCCGCCCACAGTGCACTTGAAGAAGTTGAGGACAAGGCCCGTTGGTGCAGCCCATATCTGTGTCCAGTTGGTCCTGGGTCTCAGAGAAAAGGTGAGGGTTACGTCTGACAAAGGTCAGTGCTAGGTGCCTTTCATGGTTAGCTCGAGAACCTTCCTTTTACAGAGGGAGAAACTGAGGCAAATTCCTACCCTTATACTTGGACCTTGAATCCCACCCTCCCCCACCTTCTTCTTTTTTTTTTTTCTTTTTATGTTTATTTACTTATTTTGAGACAGGGAGAGAGAGAATGCCAAGCAGTGGGATGTGGGGCTCAATCCCACAACAGTGACCTGAACCGAAACCAAGAGTCGACCCCCGACCAATGGAACCAGCCAGGTGTCCCCTTCTCCCGCCTTCTTGAAAACTTCTCGCTTCTATATTTTCAACCCCTTCCAACTGGATCTGCACCCTTAATTTTTTATTTTATTATTATTATTATTATCCCATTAACTTTTAAAAGGGTTAGGTAAGGGGCACCTGGGCGGCTCAGTCAGTGGAATGTCTGACTTCAGTCCAGGTCATGATCTCGAGGCATGTGAGTTCGCTGCTGTCAGCACAGAGACCTCTTCAAATCCTCTGTCCCCCTCCCTCTCTCCCCTCGCCCGCTCATGCTCTCTTTCTATCAAAAATAAACATTTAGGGGCGCCTGGGTGGCGCAGTCGGTTAAGCGTCCGACTTCAGCCAGGTCACGATCTTGCGGTCCGCGAGTTCGAGCCCCGCGTCGGGCTCTGGGCTGATGGCTCAGAGCCTGGAGCCTGTTTCCGATTCTGTGTCTCCCTCTCTCTCTGCCCCTCGCCCGTTCATGCTCTGTCTCTCTCTGTCCCAAAAATAAATAAAACGTTGAAAAAAAAATTAAAAAAAAAATAAACATTTAAAGAAATAAAATAAAACTTAAAAAAAAGAGTAGACAATTCACCAGGTTTTTTTTTTAATTTTTAACGTTTATTTACCTTTGAGATAGACACAGCGTGAGCAGAGGAGGGGCAGAGAGAGAGGGAGACACAGAGTTCAAAGGCGGCTCCAGGCTCTGAACTGTCAGCACAGAGCCCAATGCGGGGCTTGAACCCACAAACCATGAGATCATGAGCTGAGCTGAAACCAAGAGTCAGACGCTGGACTGACTGGGCCACCCAGGTGCCCCACTTCATTTTTTTTTATAGCAGCAAAATATTCCATTTATGTATGTACCATAGTTTATTTAATCTGTGCCCTGTTGGGCTATTTCCAGTCTCGTGAGAAAAAGAAAAGCAACAATGATCAACCAGCCCTCCCCCTGCACACACACACACATTTTCGACCATGCCAAGTAGCTCTAGAGCGTAAATTCCCAGAAGTGAGGCTGCCAAGTCAAGGATAAATGCATCAGTAATTTTGACAGATAATGACAAACTGTCAATCACAAGAATTGTACAAATTTGGAACCCCCCAGAAATGTACATAAGCGCCTCCCGAGAGTCAAAAGGAAAACGACAAGCTGGGGGAAAATATGTGTCACTCAAATTGCAAATGAAGGCTTCTCCTGGCACACCTGGGTAGCTCGGTGGGTTAAGTGTCTGACCGTTGACTTCCGCTCAGGTCACGATCTCACAGTCATGAGATCGAGCCCTGCATTGGGCTCTGTGCTGACAGCACAGAGCCTGCTTGGGATTTTCTGTCACTCCCTGTCTCTCTCCCTCTCTGCCCCTGCCCTGCTCACGTGCTCGCTCTCAAAATAAATAAATAAACTTAAAAAACAAACAAACAAAGAACAAATGAGGGGCTCTTCTGCCTAACACGTGCAACTCTTAAAATCAACAACAAAAAGACCAATGACCCGATAGAAAAATGGATTACGAACATAAAAAAGAGAGTCTCTAAAGAAAAATTACCTCAAACCTATGAAGAGATGCCAAGTTCACTCATAATAAGGGAGATGCACATCCAAACCATACCAAGAGGCTATTTCTCACCTATTAAAGCACGGCCAAAAGAAATCCAAAAGTTTGACGCTTTATCATTATTGATACATTTTCCAAACGTTCTCCCTTGTTCTCCCCAGGCACTATACTATTTCTCTTCTCTTCTCCACAAGCAAACTTCTAGAAACAACTATCTAATGTCACTGCCTCCATTTGCACGCCTACCCAAAACACTACCAAGGCAAGAGTTCCCAACGGGGGTGTGATTTTGCCCTCCAGGGGACACCAGGCTACGTTGGAAGCAATTTTGGTTGTCACAGCTTGGGGGTGGGGTGCTAACAACATCTAGTGCGTAAAGGCCAGGGATGCTGCTGAACGCCCTCCAAGGCACGTGATAGCCCCCACAACGCAGAATTATCCAGCCCAAATGTCAAGAGTGCCAACGTTGAGATAACCAGCATTAAGATTACCCCTGGCATTCAATCCAGTGGACTTTTTCTAAGTCCTCATGTATCTTGACCCCTCATAGCATTCAGAGTGTTGACTGAGCCTCCCTCCCTCTTTTTTGAAAAGCTGACTTCTATGATGCTGGCTTCTTCCCCTCCTCCATTCCCTTCACGGGCTCATGCCCCGTATGTGGCGATCCGATTTGGGGATTCCTCAAGACCGGGGCCGGGACCCTCTGTTGCCCTCACTCCACACTGTCCCCAGTGGACGTCTCACACACACACCCTTGGCTTTAATCGCTGTCTGTCCAAACCTCGCCTTGGAGCTTCAGTTTTGTACCTCTGACTTCCTGTTCCACAACTCCGACCAGGTGCTTCCAAGGTCCCTGGCGCCCGTCAGGCCAGGTTTGCCCTCTTGGTCCCCCATTCCACCCTCAGTGACTGAGTCTAGACATGCAAGCATCCGTCTAGATATTCGAGCCAGAAGCAGGACATCATCCTCAGGGCCTTCCTCTCCATCAAGCCTCACCAAGTCCTGAGATTTGCCCTCGAAATATCTCTCTAATTCATTCACTTCCCACCAGTCTGTTCCAGACCCCCACTGGAACCCTGGACCACTGCATCACCTGTGTGGGCTCTTTACCACCGCCCTGCCCCCCAGGTTGGCCTCCACTTGCTGTTAGGATCAAATCAAAACGTTTAACCTGCGGGCGTGGCCTGGTACCCGCCAGCCTTGTCTCACAATAGAAGGCGGGGGGGGGGGGGGGGGGGGGGGGGGGGTCGGATCCCTGCCCCAGAAGATGTTACAGGAGACTTTCCAGGAACTGAGTGGCCAGCTGTGTGGCTACCCGGAGCAAGACTGTTCCAGACAAAGGACCAGGAAGTGCAAAGACCCTTGAGGAAAAAGACAAGTTGAATATCTTTCCCCACATATTTGCTGGCTATTTGTATTTCTTTATTTCGGAACTGCCAGTTCCTGGTCTCTGCTGTTTGCCCTGTTGGGTTCGTGGGGCCCTCCCTTTCTGATTTGTAAGAGCTAATTTTGTGTTAAGGATATCAGCCTTTATCCGTCACTGTTTTTCATCTTTATTGAGGCATAATTGACAAAATTGTAAGATATTTAAAGTACATGGGTTACTAACTAGCTTTAAAAATAGTTGGCCATTTGTGTTTATTTTGTTGGCAGTAGCTTTTGCCAACATTTTGCCAAAAAATGTTAACATTTCTTTAGGGGCACCTGGGTGGCTCAGTCGGTTGAGCAACCGACTTTGGCTCAGGTCACGATCTCACAGTTTGTGAGTTCGGGCCCCGCATCGGGCTCTGTGCCGACAGCTCGGAGCCTGGAACCTGCTTCCGATTCTGTGTCCCTCTCTCTCTCTCTCTGCCCCTCCCCCACTCATGCCCTGTCTCTCTCTGTCTCAGAAATAAACATTAAAAAAATTTTTTTAAAGAAATTTTAACATTTTTGGGGCGCCTGGGTGGCGCAGTCGGTTAAGCGTCCGACTTCAGCCAGGTCACGATCTCGCGGTCCGGGAGTTCGAGACCCGCGTCGGGCTCTGGGCTGATGGCTCAGAGCCTGGAGCCTGTTTCCGATTCTGTGTCTCCCTCTCTCTCTGCCCCTCCCCCATTCATGCTCTGTCCCTCTCTGTCCCAAAAATAAATAAACGTTGAAAAAAAAATTTTTTAAAAAAAAAGAAATTTTAACATTTTTTACAGTCAAATTTGTAATTTCTGAACTTGCTTTCCGACCAGCAGGACATTTTCCCATTGGGATTATTTTTTTAATTCACTCCTGTTTTCTCCCAATTCATTTATAGTTTTATTTTTAAGTTGGAAACTTTTCCTCTATCTAGTGTTTCCTATGATTTAAGGA
This sequence comes from Prionailurus viverrinus, assembly GCF_022837055.1. Lineage (NCBI taxonomy): Eukaryota > Metazoa > Chordata > Mammalia > Carnivora > Felidae > Prionailurus > Prionailurus viverrinus. The sequence continues at coordinate 19,568,133 of NC_062576.1, read as the reverse complement.
GTTAGGTATCCGGTAAGTGACGATCTGGATATACGTCTTTCTCAAAGAAAAGAGTAGCCTATCTTTCCCTCACTAATTTGCAATGTCCTCATGCCAGATATTAAGCTCAAACCTACCTCTTTATACTGCTCTGCAATGCAGAGGACAGGGCTCTGCAAACCATTTTTCTTCTGGGTTAGCACTCTGCATAGACTCTACCCATAGGGGATGCTAGAGAGAGATTTTGAGGCTAGGGCATGAGAAGGACCTTCCTGCACCTGCTGCTAGGACTCTGGGGCCATGGTGATGCTAAGGGGTGGCTTGAGGGGCTTTAGCCCTCCCACCACTTCATCAGACCCCCTCCAAGTCATCCCAAATCACCATATTCTAAGTTCAATGGCACCCCTGCCCTCCATCGCTGCCTCAAAACAAACCCCTCTTCCTCTCCCAATCAGATTGCCTTCCCAAAACTGTCCGCAGAGAAATGCTAGAACTCATCTTACTCGGGTTCAGGAGGATAGATCAACAAAGCCTGAAAGGGCTGCTGTCCCGGACCTAAGACCTGCCTCACCGAGATCTCCACACAGCTCGCCCAGCCCGTGAAACTTGTCTTTGCAAAGCTCAGTCCACCTCGGTGTACTGACTGAGAGATAGCGTTCCCAGCCCCTCACTCCCTGGTTCCTCCTCCCAGCTACATACGACTCCCGAAGAAGGACTGAGGTCTCAAGGCAAAGGCCCCTGGTGCCAGGGATTGACCCCACCTGGCTGGGAACCCCAGCCCCTCTCTGAGACCACTGGGCTTCTTCGGCAGGGGAGGGGCTCTATTGTGTACGACTCCCGAAGGGTGGACTTAAGGTTCATGGGTAGAAGGCACCCTTCCCACTACCAGCAGCCATCTTGAGAAGGAGTGAGTTTCCGTCCCTGATCTTTTTGCCTGGAGCGTGTTCCCTCCAGCAATAACGTGACTCACCACTCATCTCCTTGAGGTCTCTGTCACTCAAGTGTCACTTTATCAGTGAGGCCATCTATGACTGCCTTATCTAAAATTGCAAACCACCCACTCCAACTCTCTTCCTTGTTTCACTTCCTTAGCCCTCACCATCCTGGGTTCTATTAATTGATCTCGCTTATTATCTGTCTCCCACCGCTAGGCTATAGTCTTCACACAGGCAGGGAGTTGTATATTTTGTTCGCTACTGAATCCCTCGGGTCTAAAGCGGTGCCTGGCGCGTTAATAGATGCTCAACCAATAGCCGTGGGACAAATCCCTCCCAACCACCTTTCGAGAAAGTATTGTTTTTAATCCCCATTTCACAGAAACTGAGACACATGAAGCTAAAATAACTGACCTTCACAGCAGCTCTGGGTTTCTAGTCCCAGGCACGCTATGCCCAGGGCCTTATCTCTACGCCATAGTGACGTCCCAAAAACAGCATTGCCTGAAACAGAGGAAACCTGGAAAGAGCCTAATTTCCCATCAGTAGGGGAACAGCTAAGTAAGCTACAATAGTAGGCACCCCCTAATAGCCTATAAAACCAACCTATAAACGAAGTAAGCAAATCTATATGCACTTACCTGGAATCATCTCCAAGAAACTGTTGAGGAAAAAAATGGCCAGACCCAAATTCGTGCAATGCATGTGCATAAAAAATAAACAGGATAATCATACGCACAGTGGGTGGATATGCAGAGAAAAATTCTGAATGTATCCTGTAGAAATGATGGACAAGGAAAAAGGGGAGCTTGGGGGTCTCTAGTAGGAGGAGGACTTTGCACCCCATTTTGTATTGTTGGGATTTTATTTCTTTTTTTAAGTTCATTTATTTATTTTGAGAGAGAGAACAAGCGGGAGAGGGGCAGAGGGAGAGAGAGAAAATCACAAGCAGGCTCTGCACGAACCATAAGATCATGATCCAGAACCAGACGATTAACCAACTGAGCCACCCAGGCACCCCTGTATTGTTGGGATTTAAAATCGTGAGCATGATTTACTTTTTTTCAGCATCGTAGATCTTCCACATTGTTTAAAACTCAAAAAAAAAAAAAAAAGCTGCAGGCTTATATAAAAAGTTAGCGGTCCCCTACCCCCTACCCCTCTGTACTGCAGATCTTTTCCTAAAGGCAGCAAATTCAATTCTTTGACTCTTCCTTCTGTTTGCTATTCTCTTTCTAAGTCTGGGTTTTCTCGAACTTCAAGGAGCATGTGAATCACCTGGGATCTTGTTAAAATACAGGTTCTGATTCAGCGGGTCTGGGGTGGGTTCCAAGATTTTGCATTTCTAGCAAGTTTCCAGGTGATGCTGATGCTGCTGGTCCATGGATCACTCTTTAAATGGCAAGATTCTAAATACCATGCTAACACACCTATTTTTTTAATTATTTTTTTTGTTTTTTTATCTTACTTCCTAATATAGACAATGAAAATTTAGTTCTCCTCTACCCTCACTCCAGCCTCTCCCACACACATGCATCCTGTCCTCATCCTCCCAATGTAGTTATATGACATTTTGGTTAAAATAATTTTTTAGTATTTATACTATTATGCCTTGGTCGATAATATGCACACCTCAGCCACACAGTATACTATGATTACATTTCCCTTATTGTCAACTTTTTGTTTTCACTGGAGTTAATAATTGCTTTATGTTTTCATTTCACCTTCATTAACGCACTCTCAAACTCTCCTGACAAAACTAAAAACTCTTCTTTATAGATTCAAGCACACGATATACTTTAAATCTTGGAACCTCTGTCCTCTGGGTCCAATATAGATTGGTTATTCCATATATTTCCTCAACTAAAAAGACCAAGAAATGGACGGGCACACAGTTTGTGGCAGGAAGCAGGGAACAGTGTTCAGTTCCTTGGCTATAAATTAGGGCTTCATGACTACTAATTGTATCCTAACCTCCCTTATTCCTTTTAGTAATACTCTGCCCTAGTTTTTAGCTATGCATATTGTTGTGCTGATGGAGCCTGAACTTCCCAGTCTCCTTTCATGCTGGTGGGCTAAATACTTGCTGAGAATATGAGTAGAAGTGAGGAATGCCTCTTCTGCATCACTCCATCTTCCCTCCCTCTTGAGGACTAAAATGTGAATACGGTGCTCATAAGCCAGCTTCAGCCCAGAGGACCACCTATCTCTGCGCTGTTACCTGAAGAGAAATAAATATCCACCTCGTGATAAACTGGGACCCGACCTGGATTGACACAAAACGTTTCCCTGGTGATGTAATTCACATGCTCCTTCTGGAAAGACACTGGCATTTTCAACAGAATGCTTAAACAACATTCACATAAACTTTAATTCAAGTAAGACCTTTTCTGGGAAGCGAGGTTCCCATCCACTCTGCTGTCAGCCAGTGGTGCTAATGATCCAGAATCAGACATTCTATTTTTCTCGTGTTACACAATGAGTATCTAACCATTCTTTTCCCCAGAATGGGGAAAGGACTCTTTGAACCAAGTTGGTTATAAGCCCCTTACCTCGTGGCAAACTTGAAGTACAACTTTGGCATTTGCTCCTAATTGACTTATCAGAAGACTTTTTTGAGCCGCTGTAATGTGGGCTCTCTTTGTTACAGTGGCTTAGTGTACCCTAAGAGAGAGAGAGAAAAGGACCATCTTCTACCCACCCCCACTGGGCATAGAACCCCCCTTGGGTGGGGCCCTTTCCTCTTTGGGCCCCCACAAGCGCTGCCCAGCGCATGGCCTGGCCAGAGTATGCACCCAGTGACTACTGAATTTGAAATCGAAATCAGGGCTAGTTGGGCCCATATTTGCTTCTTCACCAGACCATGAGGCTCATCCAAGTGATCATTCAGATCTTGAATGAAGGACTTTGAAAAACACCAGCCATACTCAGTATGCCAAAGGGGAAGGTGTTTTGTCCAAGCTTCAGAGAGCCCTGGGAGAGAGAGAGAGAGAGAGGCCCAGGAGATGGAACTTAAGTGACCATTTACTGTTGCTAGGCATTTTATACACTCTGACTCATATAATTCTCCCAAGAGCCTGCAAGGTGGGTATTTGGAGTAAACCTCAGCAGCCTTTGCCTGCCCGCCATCCACGGGGGTAAAAACAAATAGAGAAATGAATAAAAGCCAGGAGGGGCTCCGCATGGACCAAGAACAACGATGTGTCACGAACCGAAGAGATGGGCCCATTGTGCCTTCTGCACCCCTGAGTCCTAAGTGGGAAATAAGGGGGTGTCGGGGAACGTCCTCTGGGGCTTGGCTGGGGCCTGGGTGGACAGGATGGGTGAGGCCCGGCAGTCACCCTTCTCCACATCCTGGTCCCCGGGTTCCAGAGGGCCACGGCACTAAGCTAGGAACCCAGCAGACAGGCCCTGCTGAGGATTCAAGTGTTTCCAATCAGCCAGGCGTGGGTCCTGGGTCCCCCGGGGAAGGCCTGGGTTCCCTTTTTTTGGAGGCTCATTGTGTTCTGGAAACATGAAGACGTGCCAAAAACAACCTTACGGAGACCGAGGGGTATCTTAAACGTTCACCCTTGCCTAATCAACGCTTTTAACACACACACAAATACAGGGCAAAACAGTTGTTCCGCTCACAAGGTAATTACAGGATTCATAAAGGATATTGACTCAGGGCATCCCATGGGATGCTGTGGGGAGGATGTGGTCTGAGCTGGGACAGTAAGACATGCTCGTAATGTCCCACGAATGTTCCTGGGCCTCAGTCCTGTCAGGAAAATTGTCATGCCTGAATACAGAACTGCATGTAGAAATCATATCAGAAGTCTCTTCCGGGTGGCGGGGGAAAGAAGCGTCTTCAACAATGCAAGGCCTGGACAAGCATCCCTCCGTGCCTGAGGCAGGTCTGTGAGCCTGGCCTGAGCCCAGGAGGATGACCGGGGCTGACCCTGAGGCCAGGACAGGGGAAGGCGCCCCCAGACTACAAACACAGGGGCCCAGGGCTGCAGGCCTGACTCTGGCACCCACAAGCTGGTGAGGCTGCCTCTGCTGACGTCCTTCTGGCCCATAGGTCTGGAATACGGGTCATCCCTTCTGCAGCGAATGGTTGACTTAAGGGCGCAGACCCCTCCGAGATGCCTGGGGCAGAATTTGGAGCTGCCTGGTCCCTAATCTTTCCTCCCTAGGCCGGAATCAGAAGAGGGTAGAGAGGGAAAGGTGGGGTCTCAGGCCCCTGAAAACTTGGTCTGACCCTCCAACCCCACCCCCCAGCCCAAGGGCCAGGCCCAGTCACCCAAACAGGAGACAGAGCTTCACAGCCACCGAGAATTAAAACCTATTGATTTTCCCCATTAGCTAGAGAACGCCATCCGAGTGCATTAAAACCAGGCAAAGCACCAGCATCGTGAATAATTAACGTCCACAAATGACAACCCATGGGGCCCAGGGGAGGGGGGAAGGGGCACCTAGAGGCTTGGGACACCCTGACCCCTTCTGACTCCCACCCCGGGGGGCCATAGCCTGGCCTAGCCTGCCCTCCCCTCCTCCTCCTCCGTCTTCTCCCAGAATCTTCACTCTTCCTCCTGCCTCCTCTCATATCCTGTCTTCCCTCCAAGGAAAGACCAAGTCTCCATGGCAAGCAACCCAGGCAAACACTGAGCACTGAGGTGAGAGTCAAGGAGCCCAGCTCTGCCGTGTGTCACTGGGTGACCCCAGGGGAGTCTGCCTTGTTTCTAGGCTCATTCCCTTCTCTGCGGAGTGTCAGGGTTGGCTGACTTCTAGTTAAGTCTATAGGTCTACGGTCCCCGACAGGGACAGTGACTGGCCCAAAACATACAACAGGACTGTAGCAGAGCCCATACTAGAACCTGGGGCCTCTAGGCCATCCCCCCAGCCCAGCCTAAGAGGCAGCTTTGGGCAAATTAGAAATTAGTCACCCTCTCTGGATAGACCAGTTCCAAAAAGACACCCCTCTAGGTGGACTGATGTTAAGAAGGCACCCTTCAAGGGCGCCTAGGTGGCTCAGTGAGTTAAGTCAGCTTCTAGCTATTGATTCCGGCTCAGGTCATGATCTCCCAGTTCGTGGGTTCGAGCCCCACGTCGGGCTCTGCACTGACCGTGCAGAGCCTGCTTGGGATTCTCTCTCTCCCTCTCTCTCTCTCTCTCTGCCCCTCCCCTGCTTTATGCGCTCGCTCAACTCTCTCTCTCCCTCTCTCTCAAGAATAAATAAAGTTTAAAAAATTAAAAACTAGAAGGCACTCTTCAGGCTGACCAATTAGCAAAAGGTGAACTCCCCCCCCTCCGCCTCACACACACACACACACACACACACACACACACCGTGCTGTCACGGGGCTAAAGAGACAAAGCTTGGCGGAGCAAGATAGGGCTGAATATCAGCCCCCACTCACCATCTGCCAGGATGCCCTGTGCAGTGTGCACAGCCTAAACAACGATGTGTGGGGGCTGTGTCCCCAGCCCCCACCTTTTCGTAGCCAAGAAAGTACAGCTCTGTCCTTCCAGCCAGTGGAATTCAGTTCAACAAATATAGATGTTTCCTTCCAAGCTTCTTCGCCCCCGTCCACCTCCTCAGCCCCTCAGCTGACCCAGGTTCCTGCTCCCCCCCCTCCCCGCCATCCTCCACCCGCAGAGCCCCGGGAGAGGAAGCCCTGCAATGAATACCCGCTACATCTCTGACCGCCTTGCTCAGGCACCATGCCCCCTTACCTATCCTTTGCTCCCTCTGCTCCTGAAGCCCCCAGAAAAACTCTGCTCACTCCTTAAGACCCAGCCCTGAGATAGTTCCTGCCTCTGGGCACTTGCACCTGCTGACCCCTCTCCCTGGGTGGTCTCCCTCCAGATCTCTGGCGGCTGCTGCCTCTTCCTCCTGCTGGTCACAGCTCCAGGCTCCAATGTCACCTCCCCTGGAGGTCTTCCCTGAACACCCTGCCAAACCAAGTCCCCGTCTTCAGCGTCTCCCACACCTCCCCGTTGTATTTTCTCCTAGCCCGGTTCACACTCCAAATTTATTTCTCCTTTGTTTCCTGATGTTTCCGGGGCCGCTGTGAATGGCTCCGTGGGTTGTAAGTTGCAGAGAAGGTGAGTGGGGCTGAAACCCAGCCTGTGATGGGCACCGCACACCGGTGCTAGACGGCTGCCCCTGCCTCGTTCTAATCCACACACCGGCTCCACGTAGATGGGCTGTGGCCCACTGGCCTCCCGCCGGCATATGCAAGCCCCCCCCCCCCCCAAGGCAGGATCAGTGTCTGCCTTCTTCACTGCTGGGTCCCCAGCACCCAGCACAGTGCCTGGCACACAGATGCTTGAAACATTTTTCTTTTTTTTTTTTTTTTTTTTTTTTTTTTAAATTTTTTTTTTTCAACGTTTATTTATTTTTGGGACAGAGAGAGACAGAGCATGAACGGGGGAGGGGCAGAGAGAGAGGGAGACACAGAATCGGAAACAGGCTCCAGGCTCCGAGCCATCAGCCCAGAGCCTGACGCGGGGCTCGAACTCGCAGACCGCGAGATCGTGACCTGGCTGAAGTCGGACGCCTAACCGACTGCGCCACCCAGGCGCCCCTTGAAACATTTTTCAAGCAAGCGAATTCGACCCAGATTCCCCTACTCCCACCCTATTCCCATGCTCCTCCATAGGACATAGGAGTGCAGGGAATCGGTCTCTGGGTCCCGTGGGAGCTGCATGCGGTTCAACTGGGGGGCCTCCCCTCCCCGCCCCGCCCCGTCCCGCCCCCCAAGCCATTGAGAGAACCGGACCCAAAGTCAGAGATGGTGGCTGTTCAGGGAATGGGGCGGGAGGATCCAGTGGCTTGAGGGGTGGACGTGTGAGCGGAGGAGTCCCGGAGATACTCCCTTCAGCTCAGAGCCCTGTCCATCGCAGGGGTGCTGTCTGGAGCCCCCAGTCCCCCCCTGGCTCCCCGGAGGAGGGGCGTATGGAGGGTGCAGGTGGCCCAGGCACGCTGACCGAGATCCCAATGGCCCCGTGCTGCACCGAGACTCGTGGGCAGGAGGTGGTGGCATCTGAGAGGGTCCTGCCGAGAAGCGAGCCAGGCTCAGGTGGGGGCGGAACTGAGGCGCCGCCTTTTCTTCTGTTCCACCACCCCCCCCCCCACGCCTGCCCCGCCCCGGCGGCCTCCCCAGCTCTGGCAGGGAAGGAGTTAACCTCCAGGCTTCTCAGCGTGAATGTGGAGCTATTAATACCCACAGCCAAGCGGTCTGCCAGAGCAGCCACTGGAGTCGGAGGGAGCAAGGAGCAGGCAGCGGAGGGAGGCGAGCTCCGGGCAGAAGCCAGAGCCAGAGCCAGGACTCCGAGGGCCAGAACTTTTCTTGGGGCCGGCGTGGGTGCCGTGCCAGCCTCACGCGGGCCTCACCCCCCTTGGAGCCTCAGGTCCCGATCCTCTGTCCTGGAGGCCACCCACGCCACCCACCCCAGGAGGGAAGAACAAACTTTCTCAGGGAAGCCACCTCTGCTTGCCGTCTGGACAGGGAGGAGCAGACGTCTGGACAGACAGATGAACAGACGGACAGGGCGTCCGCCAGCCTGCCCTCCCGGTCCCGGCTCTGACAGGCGGCAGCACAGCGGGCGGCCGGGGGGCCGAGGGCTCCGCGAGGGGCAGCGAGGGGCCCTGCCGGACCTTTGTCTCCCAGCAAGCCACCTCTGAGCCCAGGCTCCGGCCGGAAGCCACTTGGCCGGGCCCAGCCCTGCGGGGCAGGACGGGCGTTCCCATCGGACAGAGCCACAGGCTCTCCCACCCACCGAGGCGACGGGTAACCTGAGCGAAAAGGCACAGGTGGCAGGTGGGCGGGCGCAGGGCCCCGAGGCCAACCGGCTGCTGACCCTGGAGCGCTCTGGCTCGGGCACCCCTGCCCAGGCCGGGGACGATGCTGCCGAGGCCACCAGCAGCCACCCCTGCCCCGTCCTGGAGCTGCCGCCAGCCTGGCCCCTGGGCTGTGGGACCGAGGATGTCCCAGCCTTTTGCTTCGTGTGCTTCCACAAGGAGGAGGAGGAGGAGCTTCTGGAAGAGGTCCCACTGCAGAGGTCAGTGCTGGGGCGGGGGTGGGGGGGGGGGGGAGAGACAGGGCGAGGGCGAGGGGCTCGGCCCCCCAGGGCCCCGCAGACCTGCTCTGGACTCTCTGTCTGTCCACTGCCTACCACCCTCTGTCACCTCCCTGAGCCAGACAGGTCCTCACCTGGTTCTCACCACAGCTTCCGCCCTGGCTCTCCCGCTCTGGCCCCGCAGTGACTTTCCTGTCCTCTCCCGCTGCGGGCCTGACCCCCTGCTCAGAGCCCTCCGTGGCTCCCCACTCCCACAGGATGAAGTCAGCGTTTGGCGGGGTGTTCAACGCCTGTGTGATTGGGCCTACCGCACCCACCTCATTGTGCTCTGCTCCCCTAGAGTCACCCCCCCCCCAGGGAAAACTGCCCAGGCTTCCCTTTCCCGGGCTCCCCACCGTCCAGGCCCAGCGGCAATGCCTCCTCCTCCAGGAAGCCCTCCAGGAAGCCCTCCAGGAAGCCCCTGCCCCACCCTGAGCCGAGAGCCACCTTTCCTTCCCGCAACGCACTGACACCTGATAATGTTCAGTCTTTGTTGAATTACTAAGTGAAGATGTCTGCGTGTGTGTGTGTATATATATATATATACATATATGCTTGAGTGTGTGTGTGCGGAAAAGGGAGAGCGCGGCGAAGGGGTGAGAACGAAGGTTGGCGTGGCTGTGTGACTGGGCATTTGGGGGCGTGTGTGTGATTGTGCCTGTGCATACATGTTTGCGGGAGTGGGTGCAAGTTCGATGTACCTGTAGGAAAAGGGTTGTGCGCTGTGCCCCGGTGAGGGTTCCTGCCCCAAGGGCCATTGTCCCTTTTGCCAGCTCTCCCCGCCCCCACCTGCAGGGAAACCCGGGCTCCAGCCAAGTGCATTACCCAAGCTGTGACCACAGACTCCGGGAATGGATGGAGAGTCTGCAGGGGACACAGGGGTCACCTCTGCTCCGGCCTAGCCCGCCCACGCCTCCATCGCTGCCTGAGTCAGCACTGCCCTGGGTGGGGAGAAGGGCGGGCTGAGGGTCGACCCAGGTGCCCCTTCCGGGCCCCTTTCGGGAGGGCGAGGGTGGGGGCTCCCGCAGCCTGGACCAGGTTCCTCCCTGAATTTCTCTGTTGGACCCCAGTCTATAATTTTCCTTCTGTGGCCTCTGTCTCCTCATCTGTGGCATGGGAGATACTCCCTGCCATGGCTGTCAGTCCATCAGTCAGCCCCAGCCCTGGAGGGGTCACAGCCTGCGAGGGGAGACAGACACGCAAACAGATCAGCGTGGCAGAATGATGGGCGCCCTGCTGAGGGTGGGTGCACTGTGCTCAGGGAGTCAGAAGGGAAGGGGGACCACTTCTGCCTGCAGGGGCCCCAGGAGACCCTGGGGTCCTCCCCCAGGTGCCGAGTGACGTTGAGGAGAGGGCATCACAGGCAGTGGGAACGGGAGGAGCTCAGTCATCCGAGAAAGAAGGGGGATCGGGGGGAGGAGGCTGGCCGGGTCCAGGGGGCCAGATCACAAGGGGCCTTGACTGCTGAGCCCAGGACTTAATCCGTAGGTGGTGGAATGAACAATGGGGAGGGCCCAGGCTGGAGACTCAGTGCCACCCTAGGTGAGTCCCACAGCGATGGACTTCAGAGAGAAGCGTTATTTTCATGGTGGGGGCTCAGAACGCTTGTCGAACGAATGATGATATGAGGACATAGGGTACCAGAGTCCTCGGAGGGGGTGGTTAAAAAACACACACTCCCGGGCCCCGCCCTGGAGACTTGGCGGCCTGGGGTCTGAGAGGGGACCGGTGTGGTGTTGTGGCCAGGGCCCAGGGGAGCAACTTGAGCAAACCACTCTTTGGGAAACTCTAGAATGAGATAAAACAGGCCTTACAGACAGGCACCAGTGAGATCCTGCTGTCCCTTCCTCCTCCCATCTCCCGCCTCCAAATGTCGGCACCCTCCAACGCGGGGGACTCCCCTCTGTCTCCTGCCCTGGGGATACAGCGTTTGCAGAAGCCAGTCTCCTTGCCAGCTGGTGGGTGCTGGCCCTTTAAGGCCCGGAGAGGGGACACCGCCAGGCTGGGCAGACAGTGACCACAGGTGCCAGGTGGTGAAGCTAAAAATACTGAGTGATGTGGACACCCAGGCTGCGGGCTGGAGTGAGCGGGAGGAAGGCTCTGGAATATTTCTTTCCTACTGTAGGAGGGGCAGTGGGCAGTGAGGTTTGGTGGGGTCGCCTTAGGGGCTTAGAGAGGGTGTCCCCCCTACCCCCCTGCCCCTCTCACCCCTCCTCCAGCCCCCCTGGAAGGCACCAGGATTCACTCCCAATAGCCGCAGCCATACTTAGCAGCCCTGGGTCCTGCTGATTCTCCTCCCCGCTTCTCTGTAGCCCTCTTTGGGCCTCTGTAAAATTAAAGTTGGATTTTCTCAGGCGTTGTCAGCAAAAGCCTCAAAGCCACCTCCACGGGACGCTTTGATGTATTAATTAAGGTGAGGCTAGCCGTTGTAACAAGTAAGCCTGGAAATTGCAGTGGCTGGACATGACAGAGCCCAGCTCCCGCCTATGCAAAGCTCCAGAGGGGTCGGGGTGTCGTGGGGACCGTGCTCCCCTCAGTCTTTCGGGGACCCGGGCTTCTCCCAACTTGTGACTCACTCGGCTGTCACCCAGGGCTTCAGCACCCACCGCCGGATGCCCTGCAACCACTGGCAGACAGAGAAGAAAGAGAACAGGAATCACATGTGAGGGTTCCTGAGCCAAAGCCGGAAGTGGCCTATTTTGCCTCGGCCCGCGCTTATTGGCCAGAACAGCTAATTGCAACAAAACAAAACAAAACCAGACAAAACCCCTGGGATGTGTAGCCCAGCTGTGACAACCTCACAGGGCTGTGGAAATGAAAAATTTGAAGTATGTCGAAGCACCTGGCGTATAACAGGTGCGCGGTGTGTCTGTTGGGCGATCATTCATTCATTCATTCATTCCACAAATTCCACTAGGCATCGGAAGGTGAAGATACTATCTGTGTGCCCGTCCTGCTTGTATCCAATGGGGGAGCCAAAGAAGACATGATTAAACAGACACACAACTATGATCCAAACCCACTGTTAAGGAAATGACCAGAGGGATGGGGCGGGGGGGGGGAGACACCCCCTTTGCATAAGGTGAACAGGGGAGGTAGGGACATTTCATCTGAGAGCTAAAGAATGAGAGGTAGCCGGGCAGAGTGGGGGTAGGAGCATCCCAGGCCCGGAGAACAGACGCGCCAAGGCCCAGGGGCAGACCAGAGGTAGGGGAGTGTGGGGACATATCAGGTCAGCGTGGCTCAAGCGGAGCAAATGGGCGGGGGGGGGGGGGGGAGTGACATGAGGTGAGGAACGGGCTAAATGACACAGGCGTGGGCAGGGCAGTGGTAAGGGAATGGATTTTATCCTGGACAGGATTGGGACACCTCCAGAGGCTTTTAAGTGGAGGACGACATATCATCCGATTGGCATTTTAAACGATCTCTCAAGAAGCTCTGGAGAGAATCAATGGCAGCTGGGCCAGAGTGGACGCGGGGTACCAGTGGGCAAGTCATGGTGACGATGGAGGGGCCGTGGCGGCGGCCTGGGCCAAGGCGGGCCTTGGAGATGGGGAAGCAGACGGCTTCTAGATCTATTCGGGAGACGGGATTTGCTGGTGGGGAAAGCAAGAAAGGGATGTGGGACGAACCTGGGGTTTTGGGGTTGGAGAAATGCATGGGAATGATGGGAAGACCCAAGGGAGGGGAGGTGTGGTGCGACCTCTGCCACAGGTGTTTTCGATTTGAGAAGCACGTGAGCTGCCCAAGGGACGATGTCAAGTGAGGGCTTGATTCCGGAAGTCTGGGGCTCGAAGGAGGAGACTCTTGGCTGGTGACAGACCGTCAGAGACATCAGCAGAAAGGTGGCATTGGTAGCCGTGCGGTGCGGTCCCCGTGGCCAAGAGAAGAGCATCTCAAGGAGGAGTGAGAATGGGCAACTCATCTCAAAACTGCCAAACGGTCAAGGAAAATGAGAATGAGAATTCAGCAACACGGAGGTCGAAAGTGACTTCGCTAAGAACGTTTCACGAAGGGGTGGAGACAAAAGCTGGCGGGAGCGGAGACACCTGGGTTAAGACGGCGGCTTGAAGACGCACACCGAACTTCTCCGAAACCCCACGGAAAGGAAGTGAGTGGATTCTTCAAAGTGCACCTGTTAGTCCCGGGTTTGCTGCCATAACGAATCGCCACAAACTTGGTTGTTTAAGACCAAACACATCTACTATCTCATCCTGTATGTCAGAAGCCCAGCACACGTCTCGCTGGGCTAAAATCAAAGTGTTGACAAGGCTGTCCCAGGGAGCTCTTTCTGGAAGAACTTCCTGAAAGTTTGAGGGGAGAGAAGCCATCTCCCGGTCTTTTCCGAGGTGCCCTAGACTCCCTGGCTTGTGGCCCCCTCCCTCCCACGAGCCGGTAGCATCTCTCTGGTCCCGCTTTCTCTTTCTCTGATCACAGCCGGGAAAGAAAGGTTTTCTGCTTCTCCTGCTTCATGTGATTAGGTTGGGCTCACCTGAATAATCCAGGATCCTCCCTTCGTGCCAAGGTTCTTAACCTTAATCACATCTTATAAAGCCCCTTTTGGCCAGGCAACATACTCACAGGGTCTGGGGGTTAGGACACAGACATTGGGGCGGGGTAGCATTATTCTGCCCACTACGGTACCAATCAGCAAAAACGGATTCATTGGAAAGGAGACCACAGCAACAGAATTCTGAGTCTGGAAGGCAGATGAGCCTGTGATAACTGATTTAGCACCCTCATGACCGTGCACCGGAAGCGAGCCGCACTCTGGGAGTGAGATAGGCAAGAATCTCCCCAGCCAACCCCACAAACCCCCCAAAGGCTCCAGCGTTAGTGGGCTAAGTGCCCTCCGGAAATGGGAGTAGAGCTAGGACCTGAGACAGGAGGATTGGTGTAAGAAGGGCCTTAATTCTCAGATTTCCTTCTCCCACCCGGCACAGCCCGGCGGCCGCCCCTCCCCCGCCCTGACAAAGGCTGGAGGTTTATTCTCCAGAGAGGATGAAACACAGGGTCTCTGAACGGGAGGCCACAGCATGATGAGGGGGCAGTTCTGCCCCCAACTAGAAGGATTTTTTAAAGTCCACCTCCTGACTGTAGGAAGCCCCGCCCCCTACCCACCATCACCCCCAGGCTCCTTCCTGCTCTGGATTCCCATGACTGCGAGGTCAGGACTCACCTTTCCAGGTAGGACATGCCAGAGTTCATTCCCTCAGTCTCTGGATACATTAATGATGAGTATTTTGTTAGTGTTGTTATTTCGTTTCCTGTTCGTTCTCTGTCCCTTCTCCCGGCATAGTCTGTGTTTTCTCCAAGTTGCTTTCTTTCTCTTTGTATTAGTTCTGTCCTTTATCTTAGAGTCTAAAGGGCCAAGAATAGAATACTTTGTAGGTTGGCATCAGGGATCTCCCCGTGAAACAGCCCAACCGGAATTCTCTAGATTGAACCCCCAAGTCAGCCAGCCCCACCCCCCGTACAGGGATACTCATCGGATTGCTTTTATAAATTGTATTTTTATATTCTGTACTCAAGACATAGTTAGGGTGGAATGTAAAAGTCCTAACTGGTCAACGAGTTGGGTTTTTTATTATGTTTATCTATCTTTGAGAGAGAGAGAGCACGTGCGCGAGCGCGCACAAGTGGGGGAGGGCAGAGAGAGGGAGACACAGAATCCGAAGCAGATTCCTGGCTCTGTGCTGACAGAGCCTGATGCAGGCTCAAACTCACCAACCGGGAGATCATGACCTGAGCTGAAGTTGGATGCTCAACCGACTGAACCGCCCAGGCGTCCCAATGAGGTTTTTTTTTTTTAATGTTTATTTTATTTTTGAGAGTGAGAGAGACAGAATGCAAGCAGGGGAGGGACAGAGAGACAGGGAGACACAGAATCCGAAGCAGGCTCCATGCTCTGAGCTGTCAGCACAAAGCCCGATCCAAGGCTCGAACCCATGACCCACAAGATGGTGACCTGTGCTGAAGTTGGACCCTTAACCAACTGAACCACCCAGGTGCCTCTCAGTGAGTTTTGACAAATGTATACACCTGTGTAACCCACACCTCAATTGAGATCTAGAACATTGCCATGTAAGGTAACACCTTTGCAAGTTTCGTCATGCCCCAATCCATTCCTGCCCCAACACACCACAGAGGCAGCCACTATTCTATTGGCTCTTTTTAAATCTTTTAAGTATGAGCAGGTAACCACAGACCGTCAACACTGGAGAAAAACCTGTAATATAAGAAGCAGAGCAAAAACAAACAGAAAAACAGAATTTGGAGGAAACAGAGTACACAAGGGACAGAAAGCCTAAAAACAAAGTGATTATGATTACGTTTGGAAATTTAGGAAAATACATTGCAACTATGAAACAAAAACTAGATGCTATCTTGAAAGGAAAAAAACACTCTGAGAATGAACAAGACAAATAAAAAAAAAAGTACCTAGAAACTAAGAATATCGTACAGAAATGGAAAACATATTTGAAAGAGTTAGAACAGGGGTCAGCAAATTATGGCCTGCAGGCCAAATCCAGCCTGTCACCTGTTTTGTTTTGTTTTTTTAATTTTTTTTCAACATTTATTTATTTTTGGGACTGAGAGAGACAGAGCATGAACGGGGGAGGGGCAGAGAGAGAGGGAGACACAGAATCGGAAACAGGCTCCAGGCTCTGAGCCATCAGCCCAGAGCCCGACGCGGGGCTCGAACTCACGGACCGCGAGATTGTGACCTGGCTGAAGTCGGACGCTTAACCGACTGCGCCACCCAGACGCCCCTATTTTTTGAATAAAGTTTTATTGGCAGGGTGCCTGGGTGGCTCACTAGGTTGAGTATCTGACTCTTAATTTTGGCTCAGGTCATGATCCCAAGGTTGTGAGATCAAGCCCAGCATCAAGGTCCAAGTAGGGCTCAGTGCTGGGTGTAGAGCCTGCTTAAGATTCTGTCTCTCTCTCCCTCTGCCTCCACCTGTGTGCATGCACACACAGTCTCTCGAAAGAAAGAAATACTCTATCCACCAGAAAGTCTCTCCTCCACCTGTGTGCGTGCACACACAGTCTCTCGAAAGAAAGAAGAAAGAAAGAAAGAAAAAAAGAAAGAAAGAAAGAAAGAGAAAAAGAAAGGAAGGAAGGAAGGAAGGAAGGAAGGAAGGAAGTTTTAGTGGAACATAGCCACACTCATTTATTTACTATGTCCTGTGGCTGCTTTCACACAAGCAGAGTTGAGTAGTTGTGACAGAGACCATATGGCCCACAAGCCTCAAGTATTTCCCACTGGGCCCTGAATAAAAAATTTGCTGACCACTGGATGAGAAGATAAAGTTAAAGAAATTTTTCAAAAAATAGAGCAAAAGGGTAAAGATACATGTGTAGGTTTGGATCCTCCAGTCACAGACATCGTGACACAGAGGAATGCAAGAAGTGTCCGATGGCTCATGCCCATGAAAATTAAGGAAGAGAAAGCAGGATGAAGTAGGGAGAATCTTCAAACCGTGCTGTAGATCTGACACCTGTGAATTGAATGCTAGATGGAAACAGATCTAAGCAGAGAGCACCTGACCTGGATGCAGACCCAAACAAACTCGGCCAACCCAGGAGGGGCTCCCAAAACAAAGACTGTCCATCCGAGGGACCCCTCAGATGGCAGAAATGGCCAGACCTTGGTGTCTGCTGAGCTCAGTCGCTGGCTAAGGCTGCCCAAGAAGACCTTGGTCTTAGCTCAGAGGCTGTGACCGATCTCAAAGGTCTTGTGGTTGGAGGCTGTCAGCCACCTGCATTCCTCACAGCTGAGTGACAAGTTCTTCTGGAAGGGAGAACCCAGCAGGGCACCTCTGGGGCTGCCACTGTGTGAAAAATAGTAAAGAAGGAGTAAGAAAATAAGAGGACCAGTGCAAGAATCTCACACCTGAATAAGAGAGTCCCAGAAAGAGAAGACAGGAAATAATGAAATATTTCCAATATTTCTCAGAATGGAAAGACCTGAATTTCCAGGTAGAAAGTGTCCACTGTGTCCAATCACAGGATAAAAACAGACCCACACGAAGGCTAGTCACCAGTAAATTTTAAAATACAGGAACAAGAAAAATATTCTACAAGATTCTACAAAGGATCCAGAATCGAAATCACATCAGACTTCTCAACAGCCATTCGGAAAACCAGAAGACAGTGGAGCTGTTTTCAAAAGTATGAAAGAAAATGATTGTCAGCCTGGAATTCTATACCTAGCCAAACTGTCCATAAAGTGAGAGTAGGAAAAAGATTATTTCAGATTTTCAAGGGCCCCAAAATTTTGAAGGTAAAGGGAATCTCCCAGATGATGGTGAAGGGAAATGAAAAGACAGGCATTTCACATTGAAATAACTCAGAAGGGAGACACCTGGCTGGCTCAGTTGGTAGAGCACACAACTCTTGATCTCAGGATTGTGAGTTCAAGCTCCATATTGGGCATGGAGCCTCCTTAAAAAAATTTTTTTTAATTTTTTTTAACATTTATTTATTTTTGAGACAGAGAGAGACAGAGCATGAGCGGGGTAGGGTCAGAGAGAGAGGGAGACACAGAATCAGAACCAGGCTCCAGGCTCTGGGCCATCAGCCCAGAGCCCAACGCGGGGCTCGAACTCACAGACCATGAGATCGTGACCTGAGCTGAAGTCGGATGCTTAACTGACTGAGCCACCCAGGCGCCCCCCCAAAAAATTTTTTTAATGTGTATTTATTGAGAGAGAGACAGAGACAGAGCATGAGCAGAGGAGGGGCAGAGAGAGAGGGAGACAAAGGATCTGAAGCAGGCTGCAAGCTCTGAGCTGTCAGCACAAAGCCCAACGCGGGGCTTAAACTCACTAACTGCAAGATCATGACCTGAGCCAAAGTCAGATGCTCAACCAACTGAGGGGCATGGAGCCTACCTAAAACAAAAAAAAATGTGAAATAAGACAAAAGGTTCTAGAAAATATTTCTTTAAGGAGATGAAATTGATAGAATGCCTAAGTATTTGAACTCGTGAGAGATTTACACAAGTAGGAGAGAATGTGGATCAAATTAGACATAAACACATAGGAAAAAAAACTTTTGTGCAGAAAAGAGAAAGAATCTTGAAATTTAAAACTTCTACTCTGTGAAAGACACTGTTAAGAGAATGAAAAGACAAGCCATAGAATGGGGGGGAAATTGCAAAAATAATTGATCTGATAAAGAACTATTTATCTAGGGGCTCCTAGGTGACTCAGTTGGTTAAGCATCCGACTCTTGATTTTGGCTCAGGCCATAATCTCATTGGGATCTTCATGGGATCGAGCCCCACATTGGGCTCCGTGCTGACAGCATGGAGCCTGCTTGGGATTCTCTCTCTCCCTCTCTCTCTCTCTCTCCTCCCCTGCTTGCACTCACACTCTTTCTCTCTCTCAAAAATAAATAAATATTAAAAAAAAAAAGAAATGCAGAAGAACTATTTATCTGATAAAGGACTATTATCCAAAGTACACAGAGATTTCTTAAAAAAACAATAAGAAAACGAACAGCCCAATTTTAAAGTGAGCAAAAGATTGGAATACACACCTCACCAAAGACGATATACAGATGGCAAATAAGCGCATAAAAGATGCTCATCATCATATGTCCTTAGGGAATAGCAGATTAAGACATCAGTGAGATACTATATTACACACTTATTAGAACGGCTAAAATCCAAAACACTGATAATACCAAATGCTGGTGAGGATGTGAGACCAATAGCAACTCTCATTCTTTGCTGCCAGGAATGTAACATGGTACAGCCACTTTGGAAGACAGACCAACAGTGTCTTACAGAGTCTTAGTATATGATCCAGCAATAGCATTTCTTGGGATTTACCCAAATGAGTTGAAAACTTATGTCCGCACAAAAACTTGCACATGAATGTTTATGGCAGATTTATTTATAATTGCCAAAAACTTGGAAGCAACCAAAATGTCCTTTAACAGAGGAGTGGATAAATAAACTGTGGTGCATTCATACAACGGAATATTATTCATCCATAAAAAGAAATTAACCATCAGGCCATGAAAAGACACGGAGTAACCATAAACGCATATTGCTAAGAAGTCAGTCCGGAAGGGTATGTAATCTACGATTCCAGCTACATGACGTTCTGAAGAAGCCAAAAGTGCAGAGGCAGTAAAAAGATCAGTGGTTGCCAGGGGCGTGTGGGGAGGGAGCAGGGGAATGAACAGGTGAAGCATGGGCTTTTTAGGGCAATGAAATTATTCTGTATGATTCTGCAAGGGTGGGTCCATGACACCAAAAACCATAGAATGTACAGCACAGAGTGAGCCCTCAGGTCAACTGTGGACTTTATAACATTATTTTATTTATGTTATTTGAGAGAGAGAGAAAGAGTGCGTGTGTGTGTGTGTGTGTGTGTGTGCGCGCGCGCGCGCGCGCGCGCGCGCGCCCACGCATGCGAGGAGGGGGAACCGTGAGAGGAGCAGAGGGAGAAAGAGAGAATCCTAATAAGCAGCTTCCACACTCAGCACAGAGCCCAACACGGGGCTCGATCTCACAACCCTGGGATCATGACCAGAGATGAAATCAAGAGTTGGAGGCTCAACTGACTGAGCCACCCAGGTGCCCCAAACTATAGTGAATAGCGGTGTGTGTATTGCTTTATCCATTGTAACAAACGTATCGCCCTAATACGAGACGTTAGTAATAGGATCCTGGAAGGAGGAGGCGGGATATGTACTTTCTTCACAATTCTTTAAACCTAAAACTGCTTTAGAAGATAAAGTCCAGGGGCGCCTGGCTGGTTCTGTCGGTGGAGTGCGCAACTCTTGACCTCAACGTCATGAGTTCGAGCCCCACGTTCGGCCTAGAGATTACTTTTTTTAAAAATCTATTATAAAAAAGGAAAAGAGGGGAAGAAACCATACAATGCCACATGTTTCCATGTCCACAATGTTTCCACAACGTGTAAACACCAGAGATATTCTGATACGACTGTATTAGGAGGGCAGGGACAGGAATCTTGGGGTGGGGGGATGGAAGGGAGCTAAATCCTGCTCTTCCCAAGTAGGAAGTCGGCAGCGAAAGCCTAAACCTGGCAAGAAGCAAAGTGAAGGTGCTCTATAGGAAACACAGAATGAAAAATTGCCCCGAGTCGAAAGGCTTGCCCTTCGGGCGTGGGAAATGGGGATAGAGGTGGGGGTGGTGCGCTTTTCTTGAGTCTAAGCTACGGGCACGTTGAACTTGACTACAAATCAGAACCATATTTACAAAAGGATAGTGGAAAGAACACGAAGCACAAAGCGGAGAACCGGAGGTGGCAGGGCAGAGACAAGAAGCCAACTCTGCCAGGAAGCTTTCCACACTGTGCAGGGGGATGTGTGTGTGGGGGGGGGGGGGGGGGGGGGTCCAAGAAATAGCTGGAGGCGTGGGGTGAGGGAGGCGATGCCCAGCCCGCCTGCTGTGGGAACAGTCCTGGAGCCGGAAGGAGGTTGGTGGGGCAGGGAGGGAGCGGAGTCCTGAGACAACGAGGTCCCAAGGGAGGCTTGGCCTCACAGGAGGGGAGCTTCCCCCACCCAAAGCAGATGGGAAGAAGCGAGAAGTGAGCAGCTGGGTGGGTTTGCGCTTTGCCGGCGGGAGGCAGTCTGATCCATCTGTTTGCTCCGTGAAGTGGGAGCCGCGGTCGGAGGCGAAAGGAGCAGGTGGGAGAGAGTCGTCCAAGACCTTGCGGCTCAGAGGGAGGGGCGCAGACCGGAAGCACTGGCACCGCCTGGGGGCGGGTTAGACACGCAGGGGCCCGGCCTTCGCGGAGATCCCTAGGAGATTCACAGGGGAATGGAAGTTTCCCTTCTCAGAGAGGGGGGAAAAAGCAGCTGGCAGGCCAGCGGGGGTTGCGCGGCAGCAACGAGCGCCCCTGCGAGGCCACGAACCGGAGGGGCGCCTGGGTGGTTCAGTCCGCGAAGCGTCTGGCTCTGGATTTCCGCGCAGGTCACGCTCTCTCCCGATTGGTGAGATCGAGCCCCCTAGGGGGTTCTGCGCTGACAGCGGCGGCGGCGCAGCCTGCTTGGGATTCTCTCTCGCTCCCTCCCTCTCTCTCAAAATAAAGAAATAAACTTAAACACAATTTTAGAAAAAGACCATGAACCAGAAAGGAAGCTGCCAGGCCGGTGTGGGACGCTCCGAGCCGTGTTGGCTTTGCTCGGTGCTGGCAGAGAGTCGGTGATGGCCAAGCGGGTACTGCCACGAGGGAGGTGGGCAGGGGAGCGGGGATTCCGGGCAGCAGCCCTGGTGGTGGCGGGCGGAGACCGAGCGGGACGAGACGGATGGCGGTGGCGGAAAGGGGTGATGGTCTCCATGAGCTCGATGAGCTGCTACAGCCGGGTATCATAACAAGTGGTGAAGGGGATGGAAGGGGGAAAACACTGAACAAAATAGAGATCTCCGGGGGGGGGGGGGCGCGGGGGGCGGTGAGATCTGGGGTATAAGCTTGGAAGCAGAAACTGAGAGGCCCGCCGTAGGCTTCCCGGAACCCCCCCCCCCCCCCCCCCCCGGTCCCTGGAAATCAAAGATAGTGAGAGGAGACGGATTCATTCCCTCTCCCGTGTGGCCTGTGCATCATGATTTTTGAAAGCTCCCCAGCGGGTTATAACGTGCAGCCAAGTTTGAGAGAACCACGGGTGGAGACAAAGAGACCCAGGCATCGACAGAGAGAAAGGGACAAGCAGGGGAGCAGCGAGAAGATGGCCCGGGGTTGGCGCAGCTTGACCAAGGTCAAGCTTCCCTTGACCAAGGAGAGGGGCCTTGGGTGAACCAGCTGGGTAGAGGTCACGGGTCCTGGGTTGTAGGGGAGCAGAAGATGGAGATGGTGTGGTCTTCCTCTGGAGAACCAGAGAGTAAACAGGTGTGTGTGTGTGTGTGTGTGTGTGTGTGTGTGTGTGTGCGCGCGCGCGCGCGCGCGCGCGCGCTTGAGAGAGTCCCTGTCCTCCCTGCACCGTGTCAGACCAGCCGCTAGAGGGAGCGCTGCGCTCACACATGCAGCGACTGGCCCAGCCCGTGGCCGGCGGTGAGGCTCTGGACTCTTTTTATCTGACAGTTTCTGTGTTCATATTTTAGATTTTGTAGCCACACATCCCTGGGCTTAACTGCAGTTCCCACTACTCCAAAGGCCCTGTGACCTTGGCCAGGTTATCCAGCTGTTCTGTGACCCATTTTCGTCAGCACTAAAATGGGCACAGCCGTCGTTCCGACGCTGGCAGGATGAATGAGGTCACACCTGGGAAGCACAGGGCCACACGGGGATGCTGACCCGACGTGATGGCGGAGGAAGTTTTGCTATCGCCTCTCTCTCTCTCTCTCTGCTTCTCCCGCAGCCCCTCAGCCCAGCCCAGGTCCAGGGAAATGGAGAAATGGAGGTGGGCTTTTGGGGGGGAGTCTGGGGACAGCAGAGGCTGGGGTAGAGGGTGGTCTCTAGGGCAGGGACAAGGAGAAGTCCAGGCACCTTCCCTTCATGCTGGTTCTCTTGTCTTGGAGCAAATCTCACCCTATGGCTCATTCTTGGCCACGGTCTCTCACCCTTCTGGCCACTGTACCTTCTTCCCTGCTCTGGGGTGCCCAGGGGACCAGCGGCAACCCTTGCCTGGGAACCATATCATCCCTGGAGCTATGCCGCTGCCTGGCACCCAAAGGGCTCACAGGGGTCGCTCCTTGCCAACTGTTCTCCTAACGGCCCCTCACCCCGGCTCCTGCCTAGACCTGCCAAGAGCTGACCTATCAAGCCACGCCCCAGGGGGATCCGGGTTTCCAGACACCCCAGATGCAGATGTTGCTATGGGAAGAGGGCCTACGGAAGCAGCCCCTGTCCTATCTTTGGTCCCACACAGGGGTATAGCCTGCCCTGACATCAAAATTTTACCTGGGGCGCCTGAGTGGCTCAGTCGGTTAAGCGTCCGACTTCGGCTCAGGTCATGATCTCGTGGTTCGTGGGTTCGAGCCCCGCGTCGGGCTCTGTGCTGACAGCTCGGAGCCTGGAGCCTGCTTGGATTTTGTGTCTCCCTCTCTCTCTGCCCTTCCCCTGCTCATGCTCTGTGTCTCTCTGTCTCTCAAAAATAAATACATATTTTAAAAAAAATTTTTTTAATTAAGAAAAAAATGTACTTGCCTGGGTAAGTGCCTGGGTGCCTCAGTGCCTGGTGCCTGGGTGGCTCAGTCAGTTAAGCGTCTGACTCTTGATTTCAGCTCAGGTCATGATCTCACCCTTGTGGGATCAAGCCCGGCATCCGGCTCTGCACTGAGTATGGAGCCTGCTTGGGATTCTCTCTCTCCCTCTCTCTCTGCCCCTCCCCCCGCCAAATAAATAAGTAAATATTAAAAGAATTGACTTGCCAATATTTAAAAAATCAGGGCATTGCGTCCTAAGATCTAGAGTTCCAACGTCTCTTGAAAAATTGCAAGCTCTGAGAGCCTGAGTGCACATTCCCATGTGGCAACAGTGGGTCGCAGGGTCACAGGGTCACTGTTCAGATGAACCAGGGCTCTCGGGTTTACTGCTGTCCCTGCCCAGGCCATGTCCCCCATCCATAGGGTTCATGTAAACTTTTCCACGTTGCAGCAGCTGGCCCGAGGCAGGCAGAAATGTAGAGGTATGGAGGGGGGGGTGCCCCCCAAATGACAGCCGACTCTCAAGGGCACAGAATCCTGGGGACCAGAGAGCTGCTTAGTGTCCTCACCTGTTCGTGGAAATTCATGGTCCGGGTACCCAGGGTAAACTGTACGTACACACACACACACACACACACCACCCCCCTCGTCCAGTCTGTCAGCAGAGGTCCACTTCTCACCACCTTTCCTCCTGCAGCCCTGTTCCAAGTTGCTGTCTTCTCTCACCCAACTGGGTGAGGAGCCTCCTCATTTCTCCTGCCCACCCCCCCCAGG
The DNA here is from genome assembly GCF_022837055.1 of Prionailurus viverrinus. NCBI lineage: Eukaryota > Metazoa > Chordata > Mammalia > Carnivora > Felidae > Prionailurus > Prionailurus viverrinus. Next base: position 19,544,205 of record NC_062576.1, on the reverse strand, counting down.
GCTATCTGTCCCATAGCAGCCAGAGGGAGCCCGTTAACGCCGAAAGCTCATCCCTCCTCTGCTCAAAACCCTCCAATAAACTCCCACCTCACTCAGAGTCAAAGCCAAAGGCTTATTATGGTGGCCCTGAGTGAACTGTCCCCATTACCTCTCATCTCCTCTCATGCTTTACCAGCCTCCTCATTGTTCCTGACCCCCCCCCCCCACCACCACCACCATGCACGCTCTGGCCCCAGGGCCTTTACGCTGGCTGTTGCCCGTGGCTGGCCTACTGGACCCCTCGTATCGGTATGGCTCCTTCCCTCCCCTTCAAGTTTCTGCTCAAATGTAACCTCCTCTGCGAGGACTTGCCCTCTCTGCTCTGTTTCTTCCCTCACCCGAATCCCTTGAGGCATAATTATTTACTCAGTTACCCCATTTGTTGCCTTCTCCCCCTCACTAGCATGAATGAGGGCAAAGATCTTTTCTGTTTTGTTCTTTGCATGGAGGAGGCGCTCAATAAATATTTGATGAATGAATGAATGAATGAATGAGCAAGTAGGTGAACTGGGGGCACTTCACCGAGCGTGCAGAGTGGCCGCGAGGACCGTCAGGTTGTGTGTGTCTGGCCGGGTGTGACCAGTGCCGTCACGCGGGGCCCCGAACTTGGGGTTTGCTGCTCTGTAGGTGGCATCGGGCAATTCTTCATAATTTCATCTTTGAATTTGTAAGTGGGGTCTGTTGGGAGGACGGAGCCTGCGCCACAAGCAATCCCACCCTCCCACACCCCCCTGGGCGGGGGGGGGGGGGGGCTCCCAGCTCCCTACTCCTTGCCCCCACCCAGTCACCAGGGCTGCTCTTTGTAGGGCAGGGGCCTGGGTGCAGGCAGGTTCCACACCAAGTGTGCAGCGGGGTGGCCCTGGGCCCCTGTGAGGGTCTGCACTGGCCCCCGCATATCCCCACGCCCAAGGGAGCATGGCCTTAAATAGCAAATAAAAAACCACCATGACAGGCTGAGAGAGAGAGAGAGAGAGAGAGAGCTCGCGCGCGAGCTGGGTAGAAGGGAAAAGCTTTCTTTCTGCTTCCTGAACATTCTGTAGCCGGCCCTGGTATCAGGTACACCTCACTGCCCCAGGATCCCTGGTGGTGGCGTTTCAGGACCCCACAATCAGAGAGAAACAGGGCTCAAGCAAGAGAAGGCCTCCAAGCTCCCGGAACAGCTGGTGGCCTAGCAGGTGACTGGCTCCAGGCCTGGAAGAGAACATTCCCTTGTCCTCTTCCTCCCCTCCACCCCCCCCCCCCCCCCCCCCCCGCCACGGCCCTGCCTCCCGGGTCTGCACCGTGAGCAGGAGGCTGAGGAGGAGCCAGGGCAAGCTCCTTCTTCCCTGGCCTCAGTTGCCACATCTGTGAGCTGGGACAAGAGCCCTGCAGCTCTCCCTGCTGGCAGTGACAGCGGGAATGCTTTGCAGACTTAAACTTGGCATGTGGGCGTGGCAGTCATGACTCCCCACCCACCACAGGGATTGTGTTGGTTGCCCTGAAGGGTTCCTGGGTCAGGGTTCAATTTCTGTCCCCATCCCCCAAACTGCTCAAAGGGAACCTAGCTTGAACCCCCAAGGGACGGGTGACGCAGGACCAGGCCTCGATAATGACCTCAGGCCCAGATGTCAATAGTATATATGGCCTTGGTGAGGTTGTTGGGCCTTGATGGTAACTTTAGACCAGTCCCTGGTGGCGGGGGCAAGGGAGGGGGGGCGTGGCACACCCCGATGGTCACTGAAGTTCTCGGTAGTGGCCTCAGACCCCGGTGGTGGCTGCAGACAGACCCTGGTGACACCTGGGAGGCACCAGGCATCCCACTCCCCCTCCCTCCATCCTGCCTAAGCCCCCATCCCTCCCCAGCCACCAGAATTTGAGCCATTCTCCAGGATCCACTTAATTAGCCAAGCTCATTAACTCCCACAGGCTTCTCCTCCCCACCTAATTAACTGACTTAATTAGGGCTTCCAGGCCTGGCTCCACCCAGCCCCTTCCTGCTCCCACCCTGCCCACCTCCTCCAGACCCCGGCTCAGGCTCAGTCGGAGCCTCCACGAAGCTGGAAATAGATTGGGGCGTGGCCCCCCCGGGGCCCTTCGACCACCCAGACCTCTGCCCCGTGTCCCTCCCCACACCCCCCCCTCCCAACCCCCCCCCCCCCCCCCCGTTGTCCCAGGACACCAGGACAAGGCCCCTCCCAGGCGGCAGCCCACAGGCAGGAATAGAGAGAAATCAGAAATCGCGAAATCATGATAGGGAGGGAGAAGGGAACGAGATGGAATGGAATCTGGGGAGAGGAGGAGGTGAGGATGCTTGGTTGAGATGGATCAGCTGGCCAGCAGGGTGGTTTGGGGCCTGGACTCCGGAGCCCGGCCTGGGGTTCGAGTCCCAGGTAGGGTATGAACTTCAACAAGCTCCTCACCTTCCTGTGTCTCAGACACGTAACGACAGCAGCCACACTGTAGGGTTATCAGTGAGTTTTGAATGAGTTCCTATGTGTCAGATGCTTAGGACTTGGCCTGGCACAAATCTGTGCTTGGAAAATAGGCAGGCAGGGATGAACAGAGGTTCTCCGAGGGCCAGGGGCTGGAGGAAGGGATGGGACGGCCAGGGGGCCGTGTCCCTAGGACCGGCGGGCTCTGGAGTGCCAGGGAAGGACTAGTCCTGGCAACTTCCCTGGAGGCTACCTGCCTGGCAGAGCCCTTGGCCTGGGAGAGATTGAAGTATCCCATTCCTATGGCCTGTGCCTCGGTTTCCCCATCTGGGGGAAGGCCTAGCCTTGTGGAAGGACCTGACATACCCTAGATGCCTAGTGTCTAGAGACGCATCCCTGAGAAGAGGGGCGAGTGAAAAGCATTAGGGGAGAGGCGCTCAGCTGCCCTTCACACATCCCCTGGGACCAAAGCAAAGAAAGTAGGCTGTGCTGGCAGCAGGGAGGATGCAGGTTAGACATAAAGCAGAACTTCCTGGAGTTGAGGGATACGAGCTCTGGAAGGTGGGAAAAAGGAAGAGTGTGTCTGAGTTACTGAGCAAGCTCCGGGGTGGGGGTGGGGGTGATGCGGGTCGATACCCAAAAGTGGGCAGGAAGTGGGGAGAAAGGGCCTGAACGCCGAGACGGCTCTTTGCCTACCCTTTACCTACGAAGCGCCTGCTCGCCCCTGGCAATCCCAGTGCAGCCGTCCCTTCCTCCAGAAAGCCCCAACCTTTGTCTCTCGTTGGTAGTCTGGTCTCAGCTAGAATTTGCCACTTATTGGTGTGATGGGAACAGTGTCTCCCCCACTAGGCCGAAAGCTCCTGAAGGCCAGGGTTGTCTGCGTAACTCACCTATTTATCCTCGTGCCTATTATCAAGGGTGAATGAATGAATGACTGCATCCATGGTTTGGCCAAGAACCCGGAGGTTCCTGCAACTTAAAGGGAAAGGGGCCCCCTGTGGCAGCCCAGGAGCCCACCCACATGCTCAGCTGTGAACCTACCCGGCTCCTCGTGTGGCCTTAGGAACGGTTGCCTTTAGGGAGCCCGAGCTGGACTCCCAGGATCTGAACCTCCTACTCCTGGGGAGGCTGAACGCCCTCTGAGAATTCCCTTTCACAACCTGGATGCTGAGGAAATAGTGAGTACGGGGACAGATGGCAGAATCTTTCATTTACCCCTGCGTTTGTAAACATTTTAGAAACCCACATTTATACGCCGCGCAAAGAACTTGGGGTTGTAAGTGGCAGGGACCCAAGTCCCACTGACTTAAGCGCAAAAGGAACTTTAGTGGGTTACGTACCTGAACAGTCCGGAGTCTTCGGGTGTGGCTAGATCCAGGGGCTCGGGTGATGGCATGAGGGTTTTGACTCTTCAGCTCTTGGCTCTGCCGTTTGCCGTTTTGGCCTCATCCTCTGGTTGAGCCTCCCCGGTGGTACTAACCCCAGACCTACCTCTCCCTCTCTCTACAGTTCAACGGAAGGAGAGTTCTATCCTCTTGGCCTGGCTTGGGGCACAGGCCTATCTCGGAAACGATCAGGATGGCCAGGGGGGTGGAATACACTGGTAGGCTCTGGGTCGCAAGCCCCCTCCTAGAGCCGAACAGGTGGGCACCCCCCCCCCCGAGAACCCCTAGTGCGTAGGGAAGGGTATGTCGAGGAAAATGGGTCCCCAAGGGAAAATTGAGGTTCTGTTGCTAAGAGATGGGGCAGAGAGGATGCCGGATAAGAGGGTTCTACTCCACTTGGCGATATGAGCATCATGCCAGCCCCGGGACCCGGGGCAGTAAGTGCTGGCCGTGGCTGGCTCCCCATCCAGTCTTTCTGGGGCCTTCCCCCACTTCTACTTCCCAGCATTCCCATTACTTTTCCTGGGGGGCTTATCTGATCCGGCCTGCTCTGCTCGCATCCCCCGCAGCCGCTCTCACTGATGCCTGACGGGGGGCCGGAGTATCATACATGGTCTACGCGTGTAGGCGCACATCCTACACGGTCTCTGAGAGCCCCCTCCCCCTTGGGATTCCCTTCCTGTCGCCCGCAGTGTGCACTCGCCTCCCTGGCTCACTTCTCCACTCCCCTACCTGAGATCACCTACCAAATAAACTATTTCCTCTCAAATCCCTGTCTCAGGGTCCGTTTCTGGGAAACCCAAACTAGGACATCATTAAATCCAGACCCCAGGGGACGTGCACCAGACAGCACGTGTTTCCTTCCAAAGGCCTGCGTTCCCGGGGATGGCTTTGGTGACCCATCCCCGACGAAGGAGCTGGGACTGAAGCGGTTCTGAGTAGCTCTGCTTCTGTTCCGAGGATTCCAGAGGATGCTTCTTGATGCTCTGCAATAAACACGGGCGGGGGGACGGGAGGACGTATCAGATCCGCACTCCACATCCACACTCACGGCCACATCCAGGCCTAAGGAGTGCCACAGGTGTGAGGGGCAGGGGGCCCGAGAGCGAAACGTACTACCCAGTCCTGTGTTTCTCAGAGACGGAGAGGTGGGGTCATTTTTTTTTTTTAACTCTTTTAATGTTTGTTTATTTTTGGGAGATAGAGACAGAGTGTGAGCAGGCAAGGGGCAGAGAGAGAGAGGGAGACACAGAATCCGAAACAGGCTCCAGGCTCCGAGCTGTCAGCACAGAGCCCGACGCGGGGCTCGAACTCACGGACTGTGAGATCATGACCCGAGCCGAAGTCGGAAGCTCAACCGACTGAGCCACCCAGGCACCCCTAGAGGTGGGGTCATTTTAGATCATTCCTGGATCTGGCTTTAAATAAACATTAAATTAGTGTTTATATATTTGTTTTGACAGAGAGAGGGAGGGGGAGGGGCAGAGAGGGAGAGAATCCCAGGCAGGCCCGCGCTGTCGGCACAGAGCCTCACGCGGGCCTCGAACTCACGACCCTGAGCCGAAACCAAGAGTCAGACGCCCAACCAACTGAGTCACCGAGGCGCCCCCTGTGTCAGATATTTTTAATTTAAAAAAGAAAGAAAGAAAGAAAGAAAACACATGACACAGAAAGACGAATTCCCATTATCTACCCCGACCCCAGTCCCATTTCCTGGATCCCATCTCCGGGAGCAACCACTCTCGTGATTTTAGAGATATTTTTCTCATGTTCGCTGGCAAGCTTTCAGCTACAAGGAGGAGGATTCCCTTCAAAGCCGCTCCAGGGGCGCCTGGGTGGCGCAGCCGGTTAAGCGTCCGACTTCAGCCAGGTCACGATCTCGCGGTCCCTGAGTTCGAGCCCCGCGTCGGGCTCTGGGCTGATGGCTCAGAGCCCGGAGCCTGTTTCCGATTCTGTGTCTCCCTCTCTCTGCCCTTCCCCCATTCATGCTCTGTCTCTCTCTGTCCCAAAAATAAATAAACGTTGAAAAAAAAAATTTAAAAAAAAAAGAAAAGATTATCAAGGAATGCTATAAAGGGGTTTCCCTCACTGGTTTTTAAAATGTTTTTATTTATTTTTGAGAGAGAGACAGAGTGTGAGCAGGGGAGGGACAGCGAGGGAGGGAGACACAGAATTCGAAGCGGGCTCCAGGCTCTGAGCTGTCAGCACAGAGCCCGACTCGGGGCTGCAACTCACGGACCGCATGATCATGACCTGAGCTGAAGTCGGACGCTTAACCGAATTGAGCCACCCAGGCGCCCCTGGCCGACATATCATCTTAACAGATCACTTTCAGTACGGCCGGTTGAGTTACCCAGACTCGTATAGTTTGAAACATGAGGTATATATTCTAAAGGACGGGGACTCTGTTTTGACTCCTTCCCTGATCCCCACAACAGAGATTTGTGATTCGTCAGTGAATACAAGAGGCGACCAAAGGGAAGTCACTGGCCTCACGAGCTTCCATGAACAGGGAGCAGCAAACTGATTGCCCGGGAGTATTAGGACTCCCCAGCATCGAAGAGGGTGTGGGCCCCAGGCAGAGGAAGCCCAAATGGGGTTTCCCGATGTCTCTTCTGTGTTATTATGGAAATCAGAGCTGAGTTTTATCTTTGTGTTCTGCTATCCAGATCATACCCACCAAGACCCTCTCTGGAAGGGCCGCAATGCTGTGGATGCAAAACTTTGAGCTGGCAAGACTGGATTATCCCCAGGTGTCAGGGAAAAGGGACCGAAGCGTTAGGCATAGCTATTTTAGTTCCTCTCTTCAGATAGGTTGTGTTGGTTCAGTCCTCTAAGAAGCGGGCCAAGTCGGGGTCAGATGTGCAAGTGATCCATCCTGCTGGGGAAAACGCCTGGGCGGGAAAATCAGAAGGGAGCCGGAGGAGGCTGGGCGAACCGTCGGGCTCAACAGATCCAAAGCTTGGAATGAGGATCGAAGGAAGGAAGGTGGGATGAGAATGCTAAGAAAGTTTTGATGGAGCCAGTGGGAAGTCCTCGATCCCTAGTTGCCCATCAGGGAAGCTCTGTGTCTCTAAGGAGCTGGATGCTTTGGTGTCTTGGCGGCACCCAGTCATCGACTGGGACCAGCTAGAGGAAGGTAAAGTGGAGACCCCTCTGTGAACTGTGGAGAGACCCCATCGCCGCTGCCCTGGGCAGTCACCAGCCCCGCAGTGAGAGGTCTGGATGGTGCATTTTCATGGCTGCCACATCCCCCGCCTTGTGCCACCCAGCTCCTCCGTGGATGCCTCGAGTCTCTCTTTCTAAATGGGAACTGTGAGGAGGGTGGTTAGTGATGTGAAGTATAGCCCCTCCCCCCCTTCCTGTACTTGATCTCAGGGCCGGAACCGGGTAACCGGTACCTGTCCTTTCCCCCTTCACTCTCCATTCTTAATTATCCACACTCTCAGCTATCACCTTCCCTGGTCTTGATGGATCACCGGGTGCTGTGACCCAACCCTTCAGTCCTGAAGGGTCTAAACTCTAGGTTATCGTAACCAGGGGATCGCTCCAGTGGTTCACTGGGCTCCACATGTATTTCTCCCGGCTCCCACTTTGTAAAAGCAGCCCTGCCTTCTTCCAGTAACTAATCGGGGTACTTCTAGTAACTTCTAGTAATTGATCAGGGTCGATTTTGACTGCCAGAGAAGTGACTCGTTCTTCTTGCCTGTCAGTTCCAAACACATGGGGTCTAAAGTACCCTGGCAGCAGCCGTAGCTTAAGTTTTAATGAGACCCTTGATGTATCCCCTGGTCAGAGTGTACCCCCCTTTGGGGACCAGGACTTCTCACCCTGCAGAGCTTGGGGGTTTGGGGAAGGGGGTTTGAATACCCACAATACATCTTAGCAAACATTTTCTAATTGTAGGTAATCAAATGCCCCAGGTGAGGAATCGGGGAAGGCTTCTGCAGAAGGTGGCCTTGATAACCCTTAATAACCGTGGTTGAGAGCATTGCGAGGCCAGATCCTGCTCCTACCCCCTCTCTAGGTCTCAGTTTCCTCTCGGTTTATTAGACACAGGAACACATTTCCTTCCTCTCCTTTCTCCTCTCCTCTCCCCGCTTCTGCCTGCCCCATAACCCAAACCCCTCCTTTAGTTTGGGTCAATAAGGCCTTACTTGGAGAGGAGTAGAACAAAGAGTGAGAGTTGCAACTCTGGAACATTAGCAGGACAGGGAGGGGTGAGAGAGAAAAGGCAGACATAGAAGAGATATCTCAGAGGATAACTTGCTCAGAGAACGAAAAAGAGGGGGGAAATGTTTCTAAACAAAGGAAACCGAGCGTATGAAGGCACATCGCTATGAGAAAGCACATATTCTAGGCTAAGTTCAAGGCTTAATGGAGAAGAGGGGACCTCAGTAAAGAAAGGGGTAGAGGCCCAAAGTCTACGGCCTTTAAACACCAGGATAAGGAGGTTAGATTTTTCGCCCTGGAGGTAACGGGGTGTCCTTGGCAATTTTATGCAAAGGAGCAACCCAATCCATCTTGTATTTTGCAGAGCTGATGGTCACATAGTACTTGGATTCTAGAACAAAAGAGTCTAGAAAGAAGCAGGAGCGGGGAAAACACTGGGAAGTGAGGCAATATTCTCAGGAGCAGAGGTTGCAAAATGATGGCCCCTGGGCTAGATTTGACCCCAAAGTGTGTTCCGTTTGGCCCATTCAGTAGTTCCAAACTTGGGAATTAGTTTCCAATATTGAAAAGCTGGAAGACACTATGTGGACTTCCTGCTTCTCTTGAAAAATCATCGGTCCATACAAGCCCATGACGCTCCAGTTTGCCTCGTGTCCCCCACTTCCGGTCACCTGACGCCTGAGCCCAGTCACTAATTTCTGTGACCCATAGGTACTTGAGTCTACCATCCCTTGTTCCAAAAGATCTAAAACACAGGGTGCTTGGGAAGAGCATGCTGGGTGGAGGAAACAGCCTGAACAAAGAGAGGAAATATGGAAGGTGTGTCGGGGCTTTCTCATTAATGAAACAGTGTGGCTCTTACCCATGGGGTAAGAGAGGGAGTAGGGCCCGGGGCGGGGGGGAGGGGGTGGGGGGACGAGTGGTCCCTATCTCATCGCCAACCTCATCTACCCCACCTCCTTCCAAGCCAGTTTCCAGTATCAAATAATGCTCCTTCACACGTGCCTTTGCACACACTGCTCCCTCTGTTCGGAATCCCCTTTCTTTTCTCTCCAGTGAGCGCTGAGCTTATCAGCCGCATTCCAGGACTAGTCACCGACTGTTCACAGCGGGAGTCGCAAACCCTACCTGGGCTGGTCACAGCCCCCGAGGCCCCAGTTGACGACCTCTTCCCCGAGTAGACTGGTAGCTCTCCGAAGTCTGGCTCAAACTAGGATGGAGGGAGGGATGGATGGATGGATGGATGGGCAGACAGGCTAATGGATGAATGAATGCACACGCGATTGCAGAGCTTGGCTGCTTCCCTCCTTGAAACAGACACATGCTCCGCCTTACAAGAACAGACTGGGACAGTCTAGGGCAGTCTGGTCCCGTAGGGCCCGGGAGGCTGGACCAGGTGACCCTCTCAGACTCCCTCGAGTCCTCTCTAACCTCGTTCTTGCCCCCTCGTGGGCTCTGACCTAGAAAACACGGGGGTGGGAAGGTGGAGAGGGCGCCCACGGGCGCTAGGACCCAGCGCGGCCGGAAGGCGGGGTGGGGGCGCCGCGCTGCTCCCTCGGCGCGGGGAGAATCTGCGCCCCGCGGCGCGCGGCGGGAGGGCGCGGCGGGAGGGAGAGCGCGCGCCGAGGGGAGTGCGCGTGCGCGAAAGCGCGCGCCAAGCAGGGCGGACAAAGGGGCGGGCGGCGGCGCGCGAGCCGGAGGGCGGAGCCGCGGGGCCTGGCGGGCAGGTGCGCGCGGGCCAGAGGGCGGAGCCGCGATGCAGCGATGGAGCGCTGCCCGGGCGGGCGCCGGGGCCGGGGCCCGAGAACCGGGCGGATCGCGAGCCGGAGCCGCAGCCAGAGCCCGGACCAGGCCGGGGTCCGGGACCGCAGAGCCGGGCTGCTCGTAGCGGCGGCAACGGAGCCCCCCAGCGGCTGAGGGGCTTCCTCCCAGTTCCTGCCGGTGGCCGGGACTCTGCAAGCCCCCGCAGCCGGGGAGCGCGGGGATCCCCCTCCACCACATCCAGGACCCAGAGACCCCCAAGAAAGCGGGAGACCCCTTCCAGATCCAACAGAGAGCTACTCCCCAGCTGGGGAAAGCGGAGACTTCCTCCGTATTCGGAAGACAGTGACCTCCCTACGGTACGGCTAAGACTCCCCCCTCTTCAATCGGGCCCCCCCCAAGACCTAGAACGCAGTGACCCCCTCCTCCGGCATTGCTGGGACCCCCTGTCAAGAACCCGGTCATTACAACTCCACACCTCAAGACACGAAGACTCAGCTCAGAACGTCCCTAGATCAGGGGGTTCCTAGACCCCCCCCCCAATTCCGGTACACAGGAACCCCAAATCTAGGGAACCGAGGACAGCAAGAGCTATCCCTCACCAGCAAGAGGCCTCGGGGCCCCCCTCAAAGCTCCAGGACCCAGGCGACTGAGCCCCGCGCGGCGCCCTTCTCATCCCAGCCCATGGTTGTGGCGCCCTGAGCCCCCCCCCGGGCCGGGCTGACGGAAACCGAGACGGCGCCCAGGCCCCCTGCCGCGGCGTCCCCGCGGCCCCAGCCCAGGTAAGCCGGGCCCAGGTGAGTGGCCGCCGAGGTCCCTAGCCCTCCAGGTGGGGAAGGAAGTATTGGGTGCGCACTGCCCCCTCCCCAGCGTCGCCATGGAGCCGAGGCTGAAGGACGTCTCTTTGTGTCTCGCCTGGAGGAGCCGCCCCCTCCTCCTCTCCCTTCCCCCACCCCCCACCCCTAGCCCTGGGGTTTGGACGCTGCTCCCCGACCTCGCAGGGGAGTAGTGGCAGAGCCCCTTATGCCACGGAGAGGAGGGAATAGGGTGGAGAGTCACCTCCCCGCACGCCCTGCAAAAGACTGTGAACCTGGAGCTGTTGGACTCCCGGCCCTTGGAGTATATATACCCCTCCCCGCAAGGCCCGGCTGAGTTTTCAAGCGGAGTCCCCCTGGGAGGAGATTTGGGGATGTCCACAGGTGAGGGGGGCCTGCGGTGCGTGGCCCTAGGGCGATGGCCTGGGCTTTGGGTGTGTGTCTTTGTCTGTGAGGGGGCAAGGAAGGGGTGTGTTTGAGAGAATGGGTGGGAATCCCATATTTTCTCTGTGACTCCATTGCCCCCCACCCAGGCCACAGGGAAGGTCGCCCCCAAGCCATACTTTGTATGTTTTGCAGGAGGGGGCAAGCTCTTTCCAAAGTGAGGCACTGATTTCTGGGGAAGAGAGGTAGTCTGGACGAAGAAGCCATTTCAGGTCAGGGCACCTTTCTGTCCCCATGTGCCCTAGGGCCAGCAAACCCAAGACTGCCTTCTCCTCCTGACCTCCATAATACCCAGGGCCAAACCTCAGGTTGGATCATTGTGTCCTGGACAGCCAAGGGACCATTCTAGGTTTTTGCTTTAGCTTTCCAGGCTCTACAAAGCCGGGCCCAGCCTGGCTGTCAGTAAGGTCCTGAACCCCAGGCCCTGCAGCTCGTGGGAAGACGAGAGGCCCAGGGGATGTTGTACCCTGAAATTCTGGATCAGAGATCCTGGGAAGGGGCTGGACGGTGCTGAGGAAACACACTCTGGGCTGCTGGGGTTTCCCCCAGTCTCTTCTTTCTGAGCCCTCTGCAGGCAGGCAGTGATGCTGAGGAAGGCAGGACTTGATATACAGGGAGCCCCACTGGGAGTTCCTTTGTTCATTTCTTCATTCAACAAACCTCTAGCTAGTGTCTGTGATGTGCCAGGCAACGGAGTCAAGGGTTTGTGTGTTTGTTTTTCCCCCACGACATCCTGATCCCCTTTTCCTGGTCTTTTCTGGTCGTAAGACCCTGGGGCTGCTCTTCGTTTGCCCAGACCACTCTCTGTTGGGCCAGTGGAGGTAGACCTGGTCAGGTCCAGCTGACCAGTTCTGACCCCACACCTGAAGCATCTGATCCTCATCCTGCTGCATTCTTGGGGGCCCTGAGCCTGGAGGCTGATCCCTCTTCTCCGCCGTTCCCAATACCAAGTGCCCCCACCCCACCTGCTGCTGGCATTGACCCAAGGGAGAGGATGTGACTAGCAGGAGAAGAGGTTGGGATGCTTCAGGCCAGACCTCCGGCAGCGCCTCCTGCACATTCAAGGACAGTTGAGGCCAGACCCCCTCAGCCCAAGCTGTGGAGGGGCCAGCTGCTCTGAAGACCGGGTGACCTTGGGCAAGCGCGTGGCATCTCCCAGAGATAATGACAGAGAGTGAGCCACTCACTCTGCAGTATATAGATCACAGTTGGGCCACAAGGAGCACCCAGGTGTGTCTTCTCCCTCTCTGAAGGAGTTCATTTCCAATGGGTTCCCCGGAGACCCGGGCCCTTATCATATGACCCACAGGCAAGGGAGTGGAGCCTGACGCTAAATTGCGGAGATTTGACTCACCGTGCCTAGGGAAAACCATCAAGAGGCCAGAGGGGACGGGGAGTAAGATCTCCCCTCCTCCCTAATCTGCAGTGGCTCCCCACTGAGTCTGGAATAAAGCACAGGACCAAGCCCTTTGTGTTGAGGCCCTAACCCACCTCTCAAACATCAGCCCTCACTCCTCACTCACCTCTTACACTTCTGGTGTCCTCTGACTCCCTCCCGCCACTGGGGGGCTGTTCCCTCAACCTGAGAAGTCCTTTCATAGACTGGCTCAGGAACAGCCTTCTGCCTCCACCTCCCCTTTTGATCTGACCTGGCCAGAGAGAGAGTGCAGAGCTGGGTTGGATTGGTTGATGCTTGGCGGCTTGGAGACAGTGGCACGTGTCTACATGTGCTGTGAGACCTTGTCTCCACACCTAGACGTTGAGCTCCAGGAGACAGAACCGGGTCTATCTTGTCCGGGTTGCAATGGCTGTATTCATCCTAGAGCCCAGCCTGCTGTACAGCACCTGTTGGAAAATACAGCTTCTAGACGCATTTTCTTGAGCCAATCAGTGTTTTTCTCATGTTTGCATTTGTTACCAGTGTTAAAAAAAAAAAAAATACATACAATTTCATATACAAATACTGACTTTTGGAGCCTCTTAAAGACTCCGATGGTGTGGCAACCCCAGGCCAGAGCTGAAGAGTCACCACCTTCTTTAGGGCAGTTGCCCTCCAGCTCACCCCAGGGCCTCAACTGGCCTGCTTACTCATTTATGTGACCTGCTACCCCCTCCTGTAGGCATCTGGCTTTGCCAGCCCAGGGGGAGGCCAGAAAATGTTTGCTCAGCAGGTGACCTTCATCTGTGTGTGTTTTGCACATGCGGGTGTTTCCTGCCTCCCTCGTGGTCAAGTTAGAACTTGCACAGAGCAATGTCCCTCCGGGGCTGAGTGGTGAAGTGAACTTGAATTCCTCTAGCCACAGCATCCCAGCCTGGCCCCACTTTTACCCTAGGCTCTGTCTTGTGACCGTTCATTTGCTAGAAGGATTCACCCACCAAAAACTTGTTTTCAATTGTTCCAGGAGCAAAAGTCCAAGGCTTTAGGCCCAGCTACTGCCGAGGACTCTTGGGGGAGGACTGCTCTCTGGGCCTCAGTTTACCCAGGTGTCCAGAGGAATTGGACTAGAGGTTCTCTCTGCTATAAGCTCACTCCTTGCTCTAACTTTCTAGGACTGAGTCCAAGCTGCTTTAAGTTTTGGTCAGGCAGGAGAGATGGGGGCCTAGACGCAAGAGTCCCTCAAAATTATTGACATTCCCTAAACATTAATGAAGCCAATGGGTGTTGCCAAGTGGCGGGGCTAGGGGCTGGGGGCCAGCACTGGGCTCCAGCCACTGGGCATGGCCCTGGAAGGGAGTGTGCCGTCTTCCTAGATGAAGGTCTGTAGAAGCCCGAGGTCAAAGGAGATAGCAAAGCACCATGGTTACGATCACAGCCTCTGGACTCGGCCAGGGTTTCCCACATAGCTGCTGTGTGACCTTGAGTGAGTCTCTTATCCTCTCTGAGCTTCAACTGACTTATGTGCAAAACAAGGTTGATATCTCCCTCAAGGTCATCAGGGGGATTAAGTGAGCTAAAGCATGAAGAGAGGGCCTAGGATGAGATCTGGCATGTCAAAAGTCCTCAGTAACTATTGACTCTTATATTCAAAGGGGCATTGGTAAGTGGGTGACTAAGCCTTGGTGATAATGCAGCCTTGGTTTTCCCATAGCCAGTCTGGGGAGACCACAGGGCTTCTGCTATCCCCGAGAAAGGGGAAGGGAGTGTTTGAGAGCCGGTGGTGCCTGAGAGTATGAAGCATGGCCCTGCTACGAGTCCGGGCAGGATGGGGTGGGGTTCAAGACTGAGAGTCTATGAGGGCCTTTCCAGAACCTGTGGCAAGGGGTGGGATCTAGGACTGCTTGACCATAGTTCTGTAGTCGAGGCCGTCTTCCTTCCCACCTCTGCTCTCTAGGTGAGGCACCTGTCGGGCTTTTGCTGACTGAGTTCCCAAGGCGTTCTGCCCCCGGCGATTGGGCATCAGGCCAGAGCCAGGACCAGCCTCTCCAACAGATCCTGAGTCTCACCCAAACCGCCAACTCGCTCCCCTGCTCCCCTGAGCCCCCTTTCTGGTCTCAGGAAGCAGCAGCAGTGGGCCTGAAGGGTCCAGTTAGAGCCCTTACATAGTTTGGCTACAGTCTGGAGACAGGGCAGGTCCAGATTCCCAGCTCAGCCCCCACTTGGGGAGCCGTGTGATATCAGGGTTGGGAAGAAGCAGTGGAACATTTTTCAACGTCAAGTGCACCATGCTTTCTCATTTAGTGCTGAGAACAGCACCACATTAGCCCAGAGCGAGGATTTTGACTCCCCACCTCTATGAGCCACCAAATGTTTGGGTGAAACTGGCATCGAACTCCTTGGGTTCAAATCCCACCTGTACCGTTGCCTAGCCATGTGACCTTGGACAAGACAGTTGTCCCATGCCTCAGTTCCTTCCGATGTAGTGTAGGGGTGAAAATAGCTCCAACCTCCTACCTCCTAGAGTTACGGGGAGGATTAGAGGAACCTGTTACAAGTGAAGCGCTTTTAACAGTGCATGCTACTCAAGTGTTTGCTCTGTCACTTCTGCCACACCCTGCGGGGTATGCAAATGAGCTGGGCCAGGCCAGAGGAAGCCGCAATGACCCCCCCCTCCCCCTGCTGTCCCTGTGACATTAGCCAGAGAATGTTCCAACTGCCTCCAATCTTTGGGATGGCCCTGAGGGACAGGGGTGTGGGGACTGGACAAGACAGAGCCTTCTCCCCCCTCCTCCTGGTCAGGCCCCAGAGAGACTGCACACATCTCCACCCCAGAGTAGCTCCCCTGGGTCTGTTCGACTCCCCCATCATAGAAGGAAGGCTTCCCATTCTCTAGCCGGGGGCCCACTGCCCTGCAGAGAGATCTTCCCTTCCCAAGGGCTCAGGTTACCTGCCAGCCCTGATTCCCAAGTGTCTCCAGGAGGGGTGGCGAGGCCCCCAGTTAACATATTTTAGTGGAGAAAAGCACAACCTCTAGACCCTGCTGTGTGACTTTGGGCAAGGTGCTTAACCTCTCTGTGCCTGAGATCTCTCACCTACAAAAAGGGATGGTGGTAATGCCTGCCTTTTGGGGTCATGGGGAGGATGAAGCGAATGAATGTTTGTGACGTGCTGTGAACGTGAGTCCCCACAAGCCCTGAGCAGAGAGGGAACGTTGCCCCCACTTTTACAGGGGAAAAGAAAATGGAAGCTCAGAGGTGAAGGTCTTTATTCACGCTTCCACATCTAGGATTCACGGAACATCCTGCCCACTTTGAGACCATTCGCACACAATTCACAGAGCAAGGCCAGCCAGAAGGAGCCGACAGGACCTAGCCTGGGCTCTGGCTGCATTTCTGGACATATCGCTCCGCTTTCCACACCTCTGCTCACACGGGGCCATGGAGGCATCTGCAGTGCAGGCCCACGAAACTTTCCCAGAAGCTTTGAAGACTTCCCTCGCCCCTTCCTCCTCAGCCCCACGCCTGGGACAGTGGTGGAAGGCGGTGGGGGGCTCGACTCCAAGTCTCTTAACTGGAAGCGAGGTCAGGGTCGTAGCGTCTCTTGGCCTCCCAGAGTCTGGCACGCAGGTTGGCTTCAGGAAGGGTTTGCTCAAGTCGGGTGTTCGGCGCGCATCTCACAGAGTGAAAGCCAGGTCCTTGCCGTGGCCCCCAAGACCCTGCACACGGCATCGTCACTCTTTGCTAGACCTGTGCCTCGCCCCTACCACCGCAGCCACGCTGGCCTCCCCACTGCTCCCCGAGCCCCTGCCGAGGAAGTGCTTTCGCCACAGTATCCACATGCTTGCAGTCCTGTCAGTGGGGCCTTTTGTCACCACCCAGTGTCTACAGTCTCATCCCTCGCCCTCAAGATTCCCTCACCTCTCCCTGCCTTGCTTTCCCCTTTAGGCCCTCTGACCTACATCTCTTACCTACCCTTACGATTGTCTGCCTCCAAACTAGAACATAAGCTCCTTGAGGGCAGGGCTGTTCGTTTGGTTCATGAATGTATTCCAGATCCCAGAACATAGTAGATGCTCGACGACAAGTATTCATGGAGTGTTCTGGAGCCAGACAGACCTCTCTAAGCCACTTCTTAGCTCTGTGACACAGGACACGTCACCTAATCTTTCATCCTCTGAGTCTCGGTTTTCCTGAGGCCTAAGGGACAAAATGGGAATACTAACAGCTTCTCCCAAGATTGTTGCGAGTTGTTTTTGTTTTTTTAAATTTTTTAAAGCTTATTTATTTATTTTGAGAGCGAGCGCGAGTGGGGAAGGGGCAGAGAGAAAGAGAGAGAGAATCCTAGGCAGGCTGCGCACCATCAGCGTGGAGCCTGCTGCGGGGCTCGAACTCACGAACCTGGAGATCATGACCGGAGCTGAAACCAAAAGTCAGACACTTAACCAACTGAGCCACCCAGGCGCCCAACTGAGCCACCCAGGCGCCCCTGTTGTGAGTTTTAAATGAGTCTTTATATACCTAAAGAACTTATACTTTAAGTGGCTCATCAATGTTAGCTGTTCTTAATAATACTTTAACTTGTGGGGCGCCCGGGTGGCGCAGTCGGTTGAGCGTCCGACTTCAGCCAGGTCACGATCTCGCGGTCCGTGAGTTCGAGCCCCCGCGTCGGGCTCTGGGCTGATGGCTCGGAGCCTGGAGCCTGCTTCCGATTCTGTGTCTCCCTCTCTCTCTGCCCCTCCCCCGTTCATGCTCCGTCTCTCTCTGTCCCAAAAATAAATAAAACGTTAATAATACTTTAACTTGTACCATATTATCCCCCATTTTACTGATGAGGAGGCAGAAGCACAGAGAGAACAAGTGACTTACCCAGAGTTCCGTGACGAGAAATGGTGGCCGCCCTACCCAGGGGTGCCTGAATGTGTCTCCTGAGCTAGGCTACATCCCCGTTTCACCCCGTGTAGACCCTGCTGTCTCTCCGGTGGTCACCACCTCTCCACTGGTGGACACCCAGCCCGGGGCCCCGGGCCAGTTAGCCGGTGGCAGGCCACCTCTGAGCTCTCGGCCCTCCACTCCTGCTAACTCCCCGGGTGCTGGGCCGCCCGCCTCACCCAGGCAACAGGGCTCACCTCCCACACGCGCAGGGGCTGCCACAGGGACTGGGCCCTCAGGCAGGCGGGGAGGGGTGAGGCCCAGGACTCCCCCCTCCCCCCAGGGTCCGGCCGGGAGGGCAAAAAGGAGGGGAGAGCCTGTTCCAGCTCTGGGCACCAGCTGCAGGCAGACAGCGTCACAGGCTATTAATAACCGCCAAGGATGTGCCCCAGGGAAGGGGCAGACTGCGCCAGCTGGGAGGGGAGGCTGAGGCCGAGCCTCGCAGCGAGGGGAACCCTAGGCTGCCCCTAGTGGGGAGGGCAGTGGCCAGAAGGTCGTTTCCAGTTTCGCCTGCTTGATCTTGTTGAAGTCCCAGCTCTTTCTCTCAGCCTCCTCACCTGGGAAATGGGGAGCCTGGGTCAGATGGCCTCTAAAGCCCCTTCTGGCTCAGGCGGGTTCAGGGGGTGAGATTTAGCAGAGCCCCCATTTCCAGCATAGAAAGCCGAGACAAAGTCAGAGTGTGGTCTCACCCAAGGTGGTGCAAGGTTGTGCCAAATCCACGACGGAACCACGGCCCCAGGCCCCTCTGTCCAGCCAGTGCCCGTTTAATTCTTACAGAGGTCCACCACGTAAGGTGGGCATTCACAGCCCCATTTTCTTGACGGGCAAACTGAGGCTTAGGAAAGTGGCGCCACCTGCCTCAGGTCACACAGCAAGAAGGGATGGAGCTGGAATTTGCACAAGGGGGAAGACAAGGAAGTGATTTGAGAATATTCTTCTCTTTCTCCTTTTGACCAGAATAGAATGTTTGCTAGAGTTTATATTTGTGTTGAAAGGCCAAGGGGAGGGAGAGGCCTTATCTGGAGTCTCTTGAGAGCTCCCTGGGGCTCTGACCCCCCCCCCCCCCGCCCCGATGTCGTACATACAAGTGTGCATGGGGTGGCTGTGGACTTTTTCAGAGGAGAGGGTAGTGAAACTTCGGTGACCGATGTAGGGATAAGAACCACTAAATAGCTCATTTCATAGACTGGAAGACTGAAGAGAAGGGAAGGCAGGTGGCTGACCAGAGCTCCTCGGGGGCAGCAGCAGGGGCAAATGCTTTTCCAAGCACCCCATAGGCCTCTTTCTGGGGCCAGCGGGACCAGGCTCTGGGTCTCCCCACTCTCTGGCAGCAGATAGGAGGACCCACGTGTGAACAGATTTCTTCAGTGGGGCAAACAAATGAGAGGATCAAGGACAGCCTCTAGGGAAGGTGGTGAACAGCCGAGAGCCAGACTACGGCACCTGCCGTGGGGACAGAGAGAGGGCTCTGCTCAGGGTGGGGTGTCAAGGAGGCTCCCGGGGGCCACCCCTCCTCTGGCCCCTCTCAGGGGATCCCAGCCCTGGGCTGTTGAGCCTAGGTGGATGCACATGGCCTCCCCTTGCATTTTCCTTTGGCTTCGCCTCGACCACCAACTGAGCCTAGTTCCTTTTACTCCCTAGAACCAAGAGGACTGTGAAATCCTAGTGAAAAGTTTCATTCCTGCCCTGCCTCTGGTCACTCAGTTCCCACGCCTCTCCCCAGGGATGTATGCATTCATGCATCCTTTCATTCACCAAATATCGATGAAGTGCCTGTGATGTGCAGGCACTGTGCTAGCTGCTGGGGGATCAGCAGTGAACAAAACCAGCCCAACAAAGTCCCTGCCCTCCTAGTGCTTAAGTTCTGGTGGGGAAGAGAGACGGCCACAATCGATAGAGCCAGTCAGTAAATTATATAACACGCTAGAGAGTGATACCCTCCCCTGGGGGCAGCTAGAGCAGGATAACTGGAGTGCAGTAGAGTAGCCCTGGTTGAGAAGCCGTCATCTGAGCAGAACTTGGAAGAACGGAGCCACGGAGCCATCTAAGGGCAGAGAGAACAGCCCCCAGGCCGGGAGCTGGCGCGTTTGGGGGAACAGCAGGGAGACCAGTGTGTGTGGAGCAGAGGGAGGGAGGAGACAGGTCAGAGGGGTAAGTTGAGGCCCCTTGTAAGGCCTTTGGAATGAAATGGGAGCTGATGGTGGGAACAATGCGACCTGAGTAGGCTCTGCCAGACTCCCTGGCCGCTGGGTCAAGAATAGATTATGGTAGGGGTGCCTGGGTGGCTCAGTCGGTCGGGCGTCCAACTTCAGCTCAGGTCATGATCTCACGGTCCGTGAGTTCAAGCCCCGCGTCAGGCTCTGTGCTGACAGCTCGGGAGTCTGGAGCCTGCTTCGGATTCTGTGTCTCCCTCTCTCTCTGCCCCTCCCCTGCTCATGTTCTGTCTCTGTGTCTCAAAAATAAATGAAAACATTTAAAAGCTTAAAAAGAAAAGAATAGATTGTGGTAGGTGGGGGGACCAGACAGGAGGTTACCGCAGTAGCTGAAGGAGGAGGTGGGAGTGAGTGCCAAGGGTGGTCAAGCACCTTTATTAATGTCTGATGTTGATTCCAGAGTTACTTTATGCAAATAACAAGCAAGTGAGAAACCTATTCGTATCCCCCCCCACCACCCCACATTTCTGATACAGAAGCCCAGAGAGGGCGAAGGAGCTGGTGGCCGCTGCCCTGCTCCACCAAGAAGCAGCTCTCTCCTACACGGCTGGGGGAAGGCCAGTGGCACAGCCCTCTGGGGGAATCGAACATTCTACAGAAATCCCAAACGCACTCACCCTTTAACCTGGCAACCCATTTCTAGAATTGAGCCTACAGACACGTCGGCACACAGCAAAATGAGTTATGTGCAGGCTTCTCATTGTTTGTAGTAGCAAAAAAAGTTGAACACAACCCATTAGGGGTCTGGTTAAATCAGCGGCAGTATACCCATGCATCCTTTTCCAGCCCTGGAGGCCTGAGTTCCAGGTCTGCAGTGGTCCATCCACCCTGCCTGCTTCCCCAGCTCCCGCCTCTCCTAACCTTGCACTTAGCACTGGGCCCGCCTGGGTGCTGTCCTCACCTGTGGTGCTGAAGGCTGGGGCCAGAGAGAGGAGAGGAGAGGAGAGGAGAGGAGAGGAGAGGAGCAGGGGAACTTTAGTGTTCAGTCCTGGTCTCTGCAATTTACCGGCTGAGTGGCCTCAGGCAGGCTACTGACCCCCTCTGAGCCTCAGTGTCCCGATCTGTAAAGTGGGGTTGCTGTGAAGATTGGATGACAGCAGCAATGCAAAGCATTGGCATGCTGAGAATATGAGTGATAATCTGTACCATATCAATTTAGGGTCAATGAAACAGTGGTTAGGCTTTCGGACACTGGAGCGATAATGCCTGGACTTGAATCCCAGCTCTGCCATTGACCAGATGATCTTGATCAAGTAACATGACTGCTCTGGGCCTCAGTTTTCTCATCTGTAAGTTGGGGTGAGGTACAGTCCCTGTGTCGTAGGATGTTGGGAGGCTTAGACGAGTTAGTTTTTGTGAGGCCCTTGGCACACAACAGGGATCCTTAGTGTTAGCAGTTACATCACTTTCCCCTGTGCCGCTATCACCATTATCCTCATACCTCCCGCCACTCTGTCCACACCGGTGGCACTCCCAGCCACACCCATCTCTGCTGAGCTTGGGGCCCTGGCTGTTGGGGGGGAGAGCACACCTCACCCTGCACCTTGGCCTCTAGTGTCGCCCCGCCACTGACTTTCTGTGCGATTTTGAGCAAATCACTCTTCTTTTCTGGCCATCAGTCTCTGCATCGCTAAAACGGGGCCAATGCTACCTCACACAAGCCCCCGAGGAAATAACTGTGCCTGCAGGGTCACGTTCAGGAAAGCCAAGAGACACAAATTTACAACTTGCCCAACACGGAAAGCGTTACTCACCTGCCATTTGTCACACCCTGGCTAAGTGCTAGGAACACCAAGGTGACTAAAGCATGAGGCTTGCTTTCAAGGAGCTCTTGGGTTTCTTACTGGATTGTCAGCCCCCTTCAAAGCCCATTTGTGTGTCACCTCCTCCAGGAACCCACCCTGACCCCCACTGCCATGCCCTGCTTGGAAATGCTGGAGTGCTGACGTTGGCTTTTCGGACTTCTGGTCACCTGACTCCTTACTTTATCTGCCTTCCTGAAGTGTAGGTTCACACCTTCTACCCGATGCTTCACTCTATCTAACCTACTCGCCCCGTGCCAGCACCCTACGTGGTGCCCGGGCCCGAGCGGGTATACTTATCTGGAAGCTTAAGGTTGCAAGTTACATAAACTCGACTCAAAGTGGCTCAAGCCAGAAAGGAAATGTATCGATGCATGAAACAAACGGTCAGGAGTAGAATTGCCTTTAGTCATGCCTGGATCCAGGTGCCCCGAGTCATCAGAAACCTCTCCACCTTACAGCTCTGCTTTTCTTCTCTGTCGCTTGATTCTCAGGCAGGCGCTCCCCGCATGGTGGCAAAGCTGGCCCCCCAGCAGCTCCAGACCTAGGTCTTCCAGCTTTGCATCCCAGGGATCAGGAGGCATCTCTTTCCCGACAGCTGCAGCCAGAGTCCCAGGGCTAGATCCCAGTGGGCCCCCTTTGGTCACAGGTTCATCTGTGAACCGGTCACATGACCTGGCAGGTGGGATGGATGTGCTGGCCAGCTAGGCCCAGGTCAGGCCTGCCCCTAAGCCAAGATGGAGACCACCTTACTGAACCACGTGGCCTGAGAGAGGGGCCATTCCCGGAAGAAAGGGAAATTCATGCTGAGCAGGAAAAAAGCACCACAGGCCGACTTAAGAAGCCACTGAAAATTCCTGAGCAAGACAAGGAGTGGGTCTGACACGGACAAGGAGGCCTCAGAGGCAGAAGCCTGGAGGCAGATAGGGGGGCCAGGGGGGATCGGGAGCTGGCTCGGCATGGAGGCTTGGGGAATGAGCCTCCACCCCGCTTTACATAGAAGCAGAGTGAAGCAGGCTCCCTGTCCCCACTCAGTACCTGAAATAATGCCTTATGGCTGCTTTTTTCACACGGCTTTTAATAAGACGAACTCAAGGAGGTGACCCACCCAGCAACAATCGTCTGCGGATGGAATCCTTCTAGGCCAGAGCTTTGTTAAGGATACTCTTGGGGTTTGCCTGTACTATGGGGACAGAGAATCTTAGACACCCCCCCCCCCGAGTGAGAGTAAGAAAGGCCTGGCTGATATCACTTGGTCCAACCTCACCTCCCGCCCCCAACTCCCCACTCTCTGCTTCTCTCCCCCAGTGATGGAGGACACATGTCCTCCCTGTTGGGACTGTAACAACGGTCTCATTTTAGGTTGCTGTTTGCTTGGGTTTGCCTTCAGGAGCCTCAGAGGACGCGGTGCATGAGAGCACGGGACCTGAAGCCTGACGCCTGAGTTCAAATCCGAATTAGTTAGCCCACCAGTGTATCAGTAGTCCTTTCTGTAAAATGGGGTAATGATAGGAGAACCTGCTGCCCAGGCTTGTAACTGTTAAATGATTGAATCCATAGTGGTCAGCACAGCACCCGACATATGGAAACACTCAATAAACATTTGCCAGTATTATTATCCTCCCAGGAGACAGGGTGAGCGCAGGCCCCCTTCTCTTTTGAGACTGGCCATCCTCCAGGCAAGTGGACAAACCGAGGTTCAAATCATACCTTTTTGGCCTCCTTGCTACATAATTCTTGGATTAGAGTAGTGCTAGCCGCTGTAACAAGCAAGCCCCTGTATCTCAGCAGCCTAACACAATAGCCATTCACTCCTGGCTCCCATAAAATGCAGAGTGGGTAATCCTCTTGGCCAGGAGACCTACAGCCAGGCACCCAGGCTCCTCCTTCCTGTCTTGTAGCTCCACTGTCTTTTAGGACCGATGAGAGAATGGAGAAACTCCTCCCAGTCTTAAAAGACAGTCACATCTATCATCGCTGCTCGCGTTCCATTGGGGAAAACTGGTCACATGGCCACATCCGGATGCAAGGCAGGCAGGAAATGCAGTACCCTGCCGACAGCCACCCTCCAGCAGCAGCTCTGTATTATAAAAGAGGGAACACAAAGTTTTGGTGGACAGTGGCTGTCTTTTCCAGAACCATAGTAAATCACCAACCTCCTAGGTTCTTCATCTATAAAACAGAAAGCAGCACTTGATTGCGGCAACGGACGTTTGCTAAAATCACTGAATCGTACGCCTACTACCGGTAAATTTTGTGGTGTGTACTAATATAGCTGTGTTTTTAAGAAAAAAAAAAAAAAACAGAGGGAGCATCTTGCCCTTCTTCTCAGGGTTCTTATGAGGACTCAGTAAGTGACATTTTGCCAAGCTGGCACTGTGTGTCTGCATGTGGTGGGGGAGGGTAGGGAAGGCAGGCTCCAAAGTAGCTCTGAGTTGGGTTGTGCATTGGGTATGGTTTTCGTAAGAGAGGCACCCAGCTCAAGCCACCTGCCAACAGGAAGTGGTAGGCGGTTCGGTCTTGTTTCTTGCTTGGGAAGCCCTCCCGGCGTGTGGCAGAAGACCCAGCCCACAGGGCCAGAGCCACAACTGCTGCCGGGAAGGCTGGGTGACACCCACCTGCCTTCAGCCACACAGACCGGAAACCAAGGGCCTCCCTCGGGGCCAGCGAGGACACACACACACACTTGAGGTGCAAGGCACGTGAGGTCCCCCGGCATGGCACAGTTGGTTGAAGTGTGGATAGTAGGGCCGGCTACATGGGAGGAACAGGGGGCCAGCCAGGGGCCTCCACCGCCTGCTGCTGGAAAGTTCACAGCCACCGAGTCCACGGCCGCTCCTTCAAGCGGAGGCAATGGTGATGAAGGCAAAATAGTTTCAGGTCAAGTTCCCACCGATGCCAGGTGTATGTGCCCTCGACCACTCGGGGAGGCGGATGTGTCTTACTTTACTCTCTGGCCTGGAGTCCCCGCCTGAAGGAAGTTGCTGGTCTACCTACTGCTGTGAGTTAATACCCGTGAAGCGCCTGGACGGTGCCTGCCACTCGGTCACCTCCCAGCAGGAGCTGAGCGAATGCATGGGCGTCTTCGGCTCAGGCTTTGCTCTCTCCTGGGCCTCGGTTTCCCCACTTGGATCCCAAGGCATCCGAGTGAGATGCTCTACCATTCTGACTTGGGGAAACTGGTTCAGAGCACCGGCTTTGGAGCCAGTCCCAACGCGAGCTGCATGACCTTGGACGAGTTATTCAGGCTCTCTGTGCCTCGTTCTCCTCATCCCTAAAATGGGGGTGATGATGACACCTACCCGTTGAATTGGGAAGATAAGATGAGCTCATCCTGAGTCCAGGGCCCGGCAGGTAGTAAGCCCCACTTCAGCGTTAGTTCCTTGCTATTGCCATTGTTGTTATTTTCCCCAGACAAGTGACTCGCTCAAGGTCACCCACCTAAAAAGTGGCGCAGGGCAGGATCAAGGGCAAGCCTGCTGAGCCCCAAGGCCCATGCTGTTTCTTTCGCTCCCCACTGTGCCTCTTAAGTCACATGCATCGTAACTGGGTCAGAGGCAGTGTGTACCTGGGGCTATGACGCAGCGACGGGGAGGGCTGTGTGGATTAATTCCTTGTCGCCTGCTGACGGCTGGCAGAGAACAGGCCTGAAGGGAGAGGGAGGTTGTGAAGGAGGGAGGGGCCAGTAGTGGGGACCCCCAAAACTGGGCCCTAGGAACTAAGAAAGGTTGGGAGAAAGTAGCCACTACCCCCGGAGAGCTCTTGGCCTGTTGATGGGGACAGACAGCGGACAGAGTGGAGACCACCCCAAGATCTTCAACAGGAACCCTCAGAGAGAGCCACACAGACCCTATGTGAATCCTGGGACTCAGCAGAGGCAGGACCCGGCACCCGGGGCAGCAGAGAAGCCTTCCTGGAAGAGTGGGGCCTGAGGATAAAGAGAAGATTGGCTGTGGGGCAGGGGGAGATCAAGGCGGGCAGCGGGACTGGCAGAGGAGACTCCAGAGAGGCACTGAAGCCACAGAGACGCAGTGCAGGGTGGTGGTCAAAGCAAGGGCTAAACCGGAGTGCAGGGGGCAAATGTGGGACCCAGACCCACCCCACTGTGGCTGCACCCCCGACCCAGACAGCTGCCTGCGCAGTGCAACTCGGCGGCCAAAGCAGCAGGGATGAGCCACGTACCCCACAGCCCCCGGGCAAGGGAGGAGGGGACAGGGGGAGAAAGAGCTTCTAGCAACTTGCAGCTGCCAGTCGGTCAACCTCCCAGAGGATGTAGAAACAGCCCCAAAGGGCTGGCAGGGCCAAAGCCCAAAGTGGGAGCGTTGCACACGGGTGCGTATATGTGCCTGCACGCCCATGGCCTTGCCCAGCGCGGCAGCCCTCGGGGAGTCCACAATCATCAAGAGAAGTAGGTCAGCAGAGCAGCCCAGCGTCTCACTGGCCGGCAGGGGGAAGAGTTCAAGGCAAAGAGGGTGTGTACTCATCGGACCCCCTGGGGGCCTGAGGACGCTCACCCAGAGACAGCCTTACCCCTCCCTGCTGCCTCAAAGCGGATCGCCTGGGTTTCCTCACTCGGAATTCTCCCCACGGGGAGGTGGGGGGCAGGGAGGGATATTTGGCAGAGGTTGGGACCAGTGACCCTCTCTAGCCCTGAAGGCAAGGAAAGACCACCACGGGGAGATGCCGCCCACTTTAGCCTAGTCGGCGGCTACAGTAACAGGGTGCCGTCTGGCTGGAGCTGGGACCACACAGAGACCGGGTGACAGGTGCCACGGCCCAGTCGGGTTCAGCACAAGGAGCTTGGCAGAGGTAGGGGCAGCAGGACCCTGTGTCCGTGGGCCTGGCGCCATCCCTCCCCCGTGGGGGTCTATGAAATGGGCTAATCCAGGCTGCAGACTGAGGGCATTCGTGTGGCGTTTCAGACAGACTCCTGGCATCCGTTCAGACCAAAGGAATTAGGGAAGGAAGGGCAGTGCCTACAGCGGGGGAAGCTTCTATGGAGTAGGGCTTGCTCATGAATGGAGGGGAAGGGGGCTGAGTGGGGGAGCAGGATCCTGAGGAAGCAGAGGGGGCAGGAGCCAAATCGGAGGAGGGGCGGAGGGCCCCCTGCTCCCCCAGCCAGCCGGAGGACGTGGGAGGCCAGGAAGTTCCCTCCTGATGTTCCTCCTCTCCGTGTGAAGTGGGAGGCTGGGTCGTGCCAAGAGGGAAGGGGAAGGCAGAGGAGGAGAAGAGGGTTTGGGCCTGGAAGGGGAGCGGCTGGGCCGGGGTGAGGATGCGGGGCTCCCGAGAGCAGCCTGTGGCCGGCTCAGCCGGAGGGGACGCAGGACGCACGACACCACTCCGGGGCACTTACAGAGCCCTTACGTGTGCCAGGCACCAAGCGCTCCACGGCTGAGCAGCCCGTAGAGAAAAGGCACTAATGCGTCCTTTTTCTAGATGGAAAATTGAGGCATGGGAGGCTGAAGTAACTTGCCCAAGGCCATCCAGCTAGCAGGTGACAGAGCTGGATTCAAAGCCGGGTGGCTAGCTCCAGGTCGGCTATCCAAGACCCCTGGGCTGTCTTGCAAGGGTGGGGGCTGGGGGAAGTGTGGGGTGAGTCACCTGGGATGGGAGGTAGGAGGGAGTAAGGGGAGGTGCGCCAGGAGGCAGGCTCCCGGGGCTCAGCTTATGGAGGATTCGGTGCCGGCCTCTCCTGCGGGTACACGCACAGACACGTGCGCACCTGCTCCTGGAAGCTTCGCTCCCAGCACCCCCACTGCCAACTTGACAGACAAGAAATGCAGGCCCCAGGTGGGCGTTCACTCTCACCCGCCCCCCCCCCCCGCCGGACTCTCCCCGAAGCAGCTCCCTGCCCCCCCAACACCGTCTGGGGACAAACTCGGTGCCTCTGACGGGTGGGTGCAGCTTGTGCGGATACCGAAGGGGTCAGTCAGGCTGTGAATGTGGAGGGTGAGGCAGGGGAGGGTTGGGTCTCTGTGGGCCTGGGCTCTGCCTTGGGTCTGGGGCGGAGCGGGTGTGGGAGGGAGGTGGGGCCTGGGACGCCACCTGTAGCCGCGTATACCTGAGCAGGGTTGTGTTGTCTGGGGGAGGGGGAGGGGCGTAAGGCTGTTGGGGGAGCGGGGGGACATCTGCACCACCCCGCCAGAGTTCTGTCTGCGCCTGCTTGGCTGAGGAATTTGCTACCGTGTCCCCTGCCCTGAGACCGCACCTTCCCCCCCACCCTTGCCTTACATTCTCAAAAGCCCGTAACACCTTGTAGCATAATGTGTAATTCACACGTTCACTATGTTTATTGCCCGTCTCCTCCCCAAAACCTAAGTCCCTCGAGGGTGGGATTCTTACCTGTTGGGCTAGTGATGCGGGCCCAGGGCTCTGAGCAGCAGGCCCCTGGCGAACAGCAGGTGGTGATCAATATTTGCCGACAGGAACGGCCGTGTGAACTTGGAACACGGAGTGTCTTTGTGTGACGTAAACATGTGTGTCTTGTCTGAGTGCCTGAGACAGACGGGCCAGTGGTACCCGAGTGGGGACTGCGGGGGCAGGGACCGTGTCTCCAGGGAGTGTGGCTCAGGCCTGGCCCTGAAGCCTTGGGGAAAGGGGATAGATGCTCGTCGCCCCCGTGTGGTCATCTTGAGCCTGGCATCCGGGGACCCGAGGTACCCGGGAAGGAGCGGGTGGCTGGGCCAGGGGGCCCTGGCTTGATGTCACATTTGGTGCCGCGCCCCCCACAACAGGGAGAAGATGAGCGTGGGCTGCCCGGAGCCCGAGCCACCCCGCTCCCTGCCCTGCTGTGGCCCGGGGACCGCCCCTGGGCTGGGGGCAGGCGTGCCGCTCCTCACTGAAGATATGCAGGCACTGACCCTCCGCACGCTGGCTGCTAGCGATGTCACCAAGCACTACGAACTCGTCCGGGAGCTGGGCAAGGGCACCTATGGGAAGGTCGACCTGGTGGCCTACAAGGGCACGGGTGAGCATCTGCCGGCGGCGGGTGTGAAGGCTGGGGGGCGGCGGGGGGTGGGGGCTTGCCTGGGGCTCGTGGGTGTTCGCTTCCGGAGCTGAGGGGTCAGCAGGCAGACAGAGCTCGTGGTCCAGGTGGAGAGATGTAGCCTGAGCGGCCCAGGGAGACCTGAGACGGGGCCCGGGGCCCAGACTGGAGGGTGGGCTGCTTTGGGGCCAAGGGCATGACCCCGGGACATCGGGAGCTCAGGAGAGAAGTCAGGGCTGGCAGTGGTGTTTGCGGAATCACTGGCCCATCGGGGGTAGTTGACCCCAGCGGAGTGGACAGAGCCCAAGGGTGCGTCTTTGGAAACGGCGCCACGCTTCAGGAGGGGTGGGAGATGTCCCTGGGAGGTCACTGTGGCCATCTCCATTTCTCAGATGAAGACACCGAGACCCAGAGGCCCATCGCTCAGCTAAGTTCATGCAGCTGTAGAGGCTGTGAGTCAGGGCAAGACCCCAGAAGTCAGCTCCAGAATCTTCTCACTTCCCCGCGAGCATGATGCCTTCCCCACAGCACAGCCTCACAGCGGTGCCCGTGCAGCCAGTCAGGGACGGGGACTTCGTGAGCTCCCACAGCTGCACACACCTGGGGTGGGGGGCGGGGGCTCTGTGCCCACTGACAGCGGCGGGAGGAACACTGGACATGGGGTTGCCTGACCTTTGCCACTTGCTCTCTGTGTGACCTTGGGCAAGTGACTTAACCTCTCTGTGCGTAGGTTTTCTCCTCTGTTAAAAATAGGATAGCATTAGGGCTGGCCCACCTCCCAGGGTCATTATGAGGCGCGGGTTGTGAGTGCGAAGTGAAGAGAGGGCCCTGTGACAGGTAAGGGCCCTGTGGACACGTGTGCGTCACACGGCTTTGCACCCTCAGTGGGTACAGATGGCTGCCCAAGTGCAGAGTCAGGGACCTATGCCTTGCAGACCCTCACCTCTCAGTGTCTAATTCCTCCTTAGCCACGTAACAAACATGTGTTGAGCACCTACTGTGCGCCACACTGTTGTAGGCACTGGAGATACAGCAACGAGCGAGACAGATTCCTGCGCTCCGGGGGCTACGTTCTAGCGTGGGGGGAGACCGAGACGTGAAGGAGGATCCTGTACGTCAGGAAGGAGAGGGGAGAGTGGAGGAAGCAGCAGGCCATCCTCACCGAGGCCGGCAGGCTGGGGCAGGAGGCCCGGCCTGACCCCCGACTCGCTGCCTGGCCTTTGGCCAGTCCTTTCCCCTCCCCGGGTCTCAGTTTGCTACCAGTAAGAGGAGGACAGACACACGCTGCCCCGTGGCGGGGACGGGCTGTGCGGGCAGGCCTGGGAACGTCATGCGCGGGAGCGCGGGGACAGGAGCCTTCACCACTGTGGCTCCTGCCCCGTCAGGCACGAAAATGGCGCTGAAGTTTGTGAACAAGAACAAGACCAAGCTGAAGAACTTCCTGCGGGAGGTGAGCATCACCAGCAGCCTCTCCTCCAGCCCCTTCATCATCAAGGTCTTTGACGTGGTTTTTGAGACCGAGGACTGCTACGTCTTCGCCCAAGAGTACGCACCTGCCGGGGACCTGTTCGACATCATTCCTCCTCAGGTACTGGGTGTGGCGGCCCAGGGAGAGGGGAGATGTCTTCCCACCCCCGCAGGGGGAGAGTAGGAGGGGGGCGGGGGGCAGTCAGACCACTTATTTAGCCAACAAGCATTTACTGAGCCCCTTCTGTACCTCAGCCACCGGAGGGCCGGGGATACACTAGGAATAAAGGCTTGCGCGCCTCCTCGTGGGGAACAGACGCTGCGAAATAAGCCAGATGACAGACTGAGCCAGGCTCTGGGAAGGCAGCGGCCAGGGGCCTGGGATGAAGTCCAACACCACCCTCCTCGGCAGCCTTGTCTGATGCTGCGTAGGAACAGTGGGGGCACGAGGGGGGAGAGGAGGCCGCGGGGCCACCAGAGGCTTCCCAGAGGAGGTGCCCCGGAGTGGGAGGGAGTGCGCAGAAAATCCCAGGCTCCCGGCTCTGCGTCTGGTGGTGCCAGGTATGAATCTGCTCTGGCGCTCAGGGGGTGAGTGGCAAGGCCTCTCAGAGCCTTATGTCCCTATAAGGGAAGTGGGCGTAAGGCAGCTGTGAGGGGTTGAGACAGCGCGGGACGGGCACCCGGCCCACCGTGGGCGCTCAGGCCCGGGTCTGTGGCTGCAGTGGGGGGGGGGGGGGTGCGGGATGAGAATGACTGGGCCAGAGAGAGAGAAGGAGGTGCCCCGGTGAGGTGGGGGAGGGGAGAGGCATGGCCCAGGCGGCAGCCCGGGGAATGCGACCGGGAGCTCGGGGCGAGGCCGGCGGGGCCTGGCGGGGGGCGGGCGGCCGTGGGGACTGGTCGGCGGGAGGGGCCTGGCAGGGCCCGGCGGGGCGGCCGTCCCTGAGCGCGGCTCCCCCCACCCCACCCCACCCCCACCCCCACCCCCGGCCCGCCAGGTGGGACTCCCCGAGGACACGGTGAAGCGCTGCGTGCAGCAGCTGGGGCTGGCGCTGGACTTCATGCACGGGCGGCAGCTGGTGCACCGCGACATCAAGCCCGAGAACGTGCTGCTGTTCGACCGCGAGTGCCGCCGCGTGAAGCTGGCCGACTTCGGCATGACGCGCCGCGTGGGCTGCCGCGTGAAGCGGGTCAGCGGCACCATCCCGTACACGGCGCCCGAGGTGTGCCAGGCGGGCCGCGCCGACGGCTTCGCGGTGGACACGGGCGTGGACGTGTGGGCCTTCGGCGTGCTCATCTTCTGCGTGCTCACCGGCAACTTCCCGTGGGAGGCGGCGTCGGGCGCGGACGCCTTCTTCGAGGAGTTCGTGCGCTGGCAGCGGGGCCGCCTGCCCGGGCTGCCGTCGCAGTGGCGCCGCTTCACCGAGCCCGCGCTGCGCATGTTCCAGCGCCTGCTGGCCCTGGAGCCCGAGCGCCGCGGGCCGGCCAAGGAGGTCTTCCGCTTCCTCAAGCACGAGCTCACGTCCGAGCTGCGGCGCCGGCCCTCGCACCGCGCGCGCAAGCCCGCCGGGGACCGCCCGCCCGCCGCCGGGCCGCTGCGCCTCGAGGCGCCCGGGCCGCTCAAGCGGACGGTGCTGACCGAGAGCGGCAGCGGCTCCCGGCCCGCGCCCCCCGCCGTCGGGCCCGCGCCCGTGCCCGTGCCCGTGCCGGTGCCCGTGCCCGTGCCGGTGCCCGAGGCCGGCCTGGCGCCCCCGGGCCCCCCCGGCAGGACCGACGGCCGCCCGGACAAGAGCAAAGGGCAGGTGGTGCTGGCCACGGCCATCGAGATCTGCGTCTGAGCCGCCCCCGCCGCCCTCGGGCCGGGGCGCCGCGCTCGCACCAGGCCGGGCCGCCGGGAGCCGCCCCGGGCCCGCGCCAAAACGGGGGGCTTGGCGGCGGCCGCGGCAAATCCGACCAGCCCCCGCGGCGGCAGGAGGGAGTAGCGGTAGGCTAGGCGGGACGGCGGGCCCAGGCGCCGGGTCCGCGGCGGGCCGCCGAGATAGCCACCGAAAGACCTCTCGCCCCGCCTGTGGGGCAGGGACTTGGCCCACAGGAGCCGAGCCCCACAGACCCGAGGATTCAGAGGCGCCCCCTCCCCCGTCCCCCGACACCAGGAGCAAGGGAGCTTGCGGGCAGACTCCCCCACACCGCCCCGAACCCTGGAACCCTGCCTAGTTGCTCCTGGCCCTTTGCACCCCCTGGCAGATCGTCCCGCAGTCCCACCCCTGGTCCTGCCCTCCTGGCCACCCTACCCTGCGCCACCACGCCCCCGGGCACATAAGGGGACTGAAGTGTTGGGGCAGAGAAGGGGAGTAGGGCCCCCGGACACTGGCTGCGGGTGGGGTGGGGGTGGGGGAGGCGGTGAGCTGAGGGCAGGGGCGTTGCTCACCTGCGTCCTGCCCCTTTCCCGGGAGGCTGGAGGGAAGAGGCCAAAAGCCCTCGGCAAAATGTAGCAAATGTCTGGATGCTGCAAAAGTGTGTGTGTACAGGCACGGACCCGAAGAATCTAGTGACTCCCACACAACCCGTTCCCCGGATGAGGACACTGAGCACAGGAGGAGGGCAACTGGCCTGGAGCCGCACAGCCCCTGAGAGGTGGCGCTCTCGAAGCCCTCCCCCTCCTCCCCAGCGAGCGTCCCACTCCCTCGTGACTGACGGGCTGCCGGGGCGGGGCCTCAGCTGCCCTCCTCCCCCCGCCCCCCACCGCATCCCTAAGGCGAAGGGAGTGAGCGCCGAGCCTAGGGCCGGCCCAGCTCCCCCTGCTGGCCGCACCTGCCCAGGCCCGCGAACCCCAGATCCTAGGTCCTGGCTCCCCGAGCCCAGACCCGGTGGCCTGGGCTGCCGGCAGGCGGCGAGGTGATTCGTGCCAGGAATACCCCCGGGTTTCTGCCGGAGACCAGCATGTCAGCCTGGGGTTGTCCCCATCCCCGCGTCCCCCAGGTTCCCGGTCCTGGAGTATGCCGCTGTGGGCGTGAGAATGGGGGTCCGTGGGAACAGGAGGGGGGTGAGTGTGTGTGAGTAGGCTAGGCGTGCGTGCGGTGTGTGAGTAGAGTGGACGTGTACGCGTGCAGTCCTGTGTGTTCGGTGATTGCATCCAGACGCCTCTGGAGACCAGTCTGCCCCAGGACCCTCCCCAGGCAGCTGCCAGAGGGCGTCCAGGCCTGTGCTTCACCCGCCCCTCAGGGAATCTGGCAGGGAGGCACCTGCGGGCTGGTTCCAGCCCCCCAGGCAGCAAAACAGGCACCCCAGCTCACCCAGTGTTCCCCCATGACCCCTGCCATCTCTGGAGGCCTGGGACCCCGCAATAACCTCTACAGGGGTGAGGCTGCTCCTTCTGCCTGACCGTGTCCCGTCCACCAGCCCGGGCCGCACCTGCCAGGGTCCCACTGGGGTTCTAGGCCATCTGAGGGGGCTCTCTGATGAGCCGGGCTGGCCAGGGAGGGCCTGACCACCCTCTGGCCTGGAGCCCCCACCTCTCCACTCATCCCTCATTCCCATCGCGCAAAAGGGCTATAGGTCCCCCTGCCCTGCCTGGGTCCAGTTTACAAACTGCGGTTGCCCCAGGGCCTGGCCCCGCTCTCCTCGGTGCGCCCGCCCTCCTCGAGACCCATCTCTCCAGTGGGCACTGGGGCCCTCCACACGCCAGGTAAGTAGCAAACCCTCCTCCCACCACGGGCCAAGTTTCAGAGAAGGCCCCCCGTCACTGCCCCTGGCCCACCTGGAGCCCATCCGGGCCACCTCTCTCTCCCAGCCGCGACTTCTCCTTTTGCCTTAGGCCTCTCGACACCCCGTCTCTCCTGCAATAACAAGGAAGCAAGATTCCAAGTAGATGTCCCTCGCCGTGTGCCCTCTCTCTCTCTCTCTCTTTCTCTGTTAAGATCCTCTTTGGGAGTTTCTCCCTCGTCGTAGTATCTAGAATGTTAGACTCGGGAAGGGGACCGTAGTTATGTAGCCCAGCCCCTGTTTGCGGAGGCACAGAGAGGCAGCGATGGCCCCACGCAGGAGCAGGGCCAAAGAAGCCCGGCCTGCTCCGTGGCCGCCGGGGCCCTGTGCTGCCACCTGCTAGTTGGGTTGGGACCCCTCGCCCCTTAGGAGAGGTGTTGGTCACAGATGTTTACCTCAGTTTATGTCACTGTCGAAGAAACAAATAGCAAAAAATTAATAACACCGTAGACACGCAGACTTAGAAGACGAAAAACACACAAAAGATCTTCCCCTGGCGATTCTTCTGTGAAGGTGTGTGTGTGTGTGTGTGTGTGTATGTATGTGTGTGTGTGAGCGTGTCCGTCCCATCCTGGGCAGGCTGGGTCATCCCCGGTCTCTGTCATAGCCCCTGTGCCTCCATACTGCCCCTGTCCTTCGGTGCTTCCCAGAGGCCCCTCTGAGCTGGCCTGTGGGGTGTGGGGAGCCCCCTGGGCAGGAGGCGGGGCCGCAGGTTAGCTAGAGCCCCACTGAGCAGAGCCCCACGGCTGCCACTGCTCCCTGAGCCCGTGCTGTGGCCGGTGGGACAGTCCTGGTGGCTAGCATCAACATCCAAGCCTGGCTCAGGGCCCGGGCGGAATCCCAGCCCCTCATGTCTTGCCACACACACCCCCCCCCCCATGTGTTTGTAAATATTCTGGCATCCTTTGGCCCTGAGAAGGTTTTTAAATGTGTTATTTACTTCTCTAATCATGACAATTGCTATAAAATAAACAAAAGCCTAGAAAAATTGCCACTGGGTGGCTGTCTTGTCTCAGAAACGGACGGAGTAGGGAGAGGGCACACAGAATTACTCTTGAACTGCAAACTCGACAGATGTTCTGAGTGGGGTAAGGGGTGTCTGCAGAGTCTGAGGGCAACTACTTCAGGCCTCCTGGGGCCTCTCAGGCCTGGAGCAGGTCCAGGCCAGGGCTTGAAGGCGACGGGAACAGGGACCGGGTTCTGGGAGGGAAGGGGCAGTGAGTTGTCCCCGGCCTGGCGTCCGCCTTCAGCTCGGAGCCCTTCAGACTGGGCAGAAAATAGAAGCGAAAGCCCAGAGGAACAGAGCAGGCTGCTTTCACCCAGCCACCACCCAGCAAATATTTACCGAGCACCTTCTGTGTCCCGGGCTTCCTCCTAGGAACCCGGGATACAGCAGTGAGCAGGACAGATGGCGTCCTTGTCCTCAGGCAGCCAGCGATGGAGTCGTGGAGACAGACATGACCCACATAGAAGGCTGGGTGCTGGGCAAGTATGTAACTGAGAAGCTCATCAAGTTTGGGGGTGTCGGGAGCCCACTGAAGACGGAAACCAGAGCATTCAGAGTTCTCTGGGCAGTGGGGCACGGCCGGGTAGTCCTTAGGGTGGCCTCCAAAGTCCCACCCCATGCCCTCTCCCCTCCCCTGTGCTGCCTCCCAGCCACACTGGCTCTTGGGACGGCCCAGCATGCTCTCCCCTCAGGGCCTGTACCTGAGTAGATTTGGGGACTCTCCCAAATCTCCCCGGAGCCCCCTCCCTCCCTTCCTTCAGGTCCCTGCTCAAATATCAAGGGATCAGAGGAAACCGCCTGGGCCAGGAGCCCCTTACCCTGCTCATGACACGCTGAGCACCCACCACGGCTCACGATAGCGTGTTCTCTGCCCACTAGAACAGAAGTTCCACAAGAACGGCGTCAGTGTTTGGCAAACTGCTATCCCTTCTCCACCCCCGATGCCTAGCGGCACAGGACAGACACTCCCCAGCGATCCGTCAGCTTCATGAATGAATGCCCAATACTGTTTTAGGGGCCGAGGATCCAGCAATGAATAAGCCCAACGATCCCTATGCCCTGAAGCTTACTTGCTGAAGAGGAAACTAGACATCCACTAGATTACGTAATTATCCATGTAAAAAAAATAGAGAGGAAAAACCGCAAGAAAAGAGAAAAACAAATCTACTCCGACTAGATCACAGGGGTAAGGGCTCATACCCAAGAATTTTAGCTAGGATATGTTAAAGGAAAACCCTGCCGTTTCAAAACATCTGCCGCTTCCCTGCAATGATTAAGGGTGGATACCTAGGGGCTTAACAGAACACTTTAAAATGGATCATTAAGGGGTGGAGGGGAAGTCTACAAATGCCAGCAGTGGCCCTGTTTCCCGGCTCGGCTCGGTGGGTGTACGAATATCACCTTCTAACTGCCCTAGAGTCAGAGAAGTGCCGGGACTTACCACTAGGGGGCCTCGGTTTTCTGCCGCTGTTGCTTCGTCCTGCTGCTTAGCATCACTGATGAACCCCTGTGTCAAGGCCACAGGGACTTGGTCAGAAGGGTTTCCAGCGTCTCCCACACTCTATCTTAAACAAGACAACCCCCTGCAACCCTTTCCATGTAGGGTGGGTAACGTCCCCTTGATCATGGTGAGTTCCTTCTCAAGGGCCCTTGGTGTCTTCTCCCGCCCATAGTCTTCAGGTTAGACTCAGTCCATCAGAAAGGTTCCACTAACATTGAACTTCAGGAGGGAAGGGATTATGGGGGCGCCTGGGTGGCTCCGTCGGTTGAGCGTCTGACTTCCGCTCGGGTCGTGATCTCGCAGTTCGTGGGTTCGAGCCCCATGCCGGGCTCTGTGCTGACAGCTCGGAGCCTGGAGCCTGCTTCGGATCTGTGTCTCCCTCTCTCTCTGCCCCTCCCCTGCTCACACTGTGTCTCTCTATCTCTCTGAAAGGTAAATAAACATTTTCAATTTTTTTTTTTTTAAAGAAGGGAAGGGATTTTGTTCTCGATTCCGTTTTTTCCCAACATGCCCCTTAACTGCTACGCAAGCTTCCCCAGCTACCGGCCAGTGACCGCTAAGCATGCCGACACAAGTACCAGAAAGGCAGCCTCAGCGTCCCATCATCCCCTTCACGCGATGCCCACTCGGCTTGCTTACGTCACTGAGCGACAGAGTCTCCAAACAACATCTCTCTCTCTCAGAAATGTAGGGCCTCACCTCCCTCCCCGCATCTAGTGCCTGGTTTGGGGTGGAAATGTGGGCGAAAGAAAAGTAATTGAGAGTTATGTACCGGCAGTTGAGGGGGAGGAAAATGTTCATCACCCAGCCTTGGTTTTTGGATCTTTGAGGGCAATGGAGAAATTCAGGGGTTTTCCTTTGGAGCCAAAGAAGGGCAGAAGAGACTGGCGACTCCAGAGACCAAGAGCGTACGGGGACAGCCAAAGAAGTAGGCCGCGTGGGGCGCCTGGGTGGCTCAGTCGGTTAAGCGGCCGACTTCGGCTCAGGTCATGATCTCGCGGTCCGTGAGTTCGAGCCCCGCGTCGGGCTCTGTGCTGACGGCTCAGAGCCTGGAGCCTGTTTCAGATTCTGTGTCTCCCTCTCTCTGACCGTCCCCTGTTCATGCTCTCTCTCTGTCTCAAAAATAAATAAACGTTAACAAAAGTTTTTTTTTTAAAGTAGGCCACGTAATTAACAACACCGTATCGTATACTCAAAATTTGCTCAGAGCACATGTCTTAAGTGTTCTCACCACACACAAACACACACACACACACACACACACACACACACACACTGTGAGGCGATACGTATATTAGCCTGTGGTGATCATTTCACAATGTATACATATTTCAAAACCTGAAGTCATACATTTTAAGCATGTACAGGTTTTATTTGTCAATTATACCTCAGATTAGCTAATAATAATAATAATAATAAAGAAGTAGGCTGGTCATGACCCGACTCAGGAGACCGTGAGCCCTGACTTGGAGATCCTCAGGGAGATCATGGAGGGGCCCGGTTGTCCCTAACAGGTGGTAACAGGGCTCGAGTCATGCTATTTTTTTTTAAGGTAAACCGCTTTCTTTCTTTTTTTTTTTTTTAAGTTTACTTATTTTAAGAGAGAAAGCACGCATGCACTGGAGGGGCAGAGAGAGAGAAGAGAGAGAGAGAATCCCAAGCAGGACCTGAGCTCTCAAGCGCAGAGGCCAACTCAGGACTCGATCTCACGAATTGTGAGATCATGCCCTGAGCCAAAGTCAAGTCGGAGGCTTAACCGAGGGAGCCACCCAGGTGCCCTTGAGGTCGTTCTATTTTGATGTTAAAGGAAAACACAGGGTGCCTGAAGAAGGGGGAGGGTTTGGGGTCTATTTAATTACAGCTGTGATAATGACCTTGGGATACTCGGACTAATATAAAAGGTAGTGGGCGACAGCTATTTTTGCCTGTTCAGCACCCACTCACCCCCCCCTTTTGGTTGACAGCACCTCAAATTTTCCTTCCATGTTCTTGATCCATATGGTTCAGGCTGGTTCCCCCTGTTGGCCCCATGGGGTGGCCACATGACCCAGGTCTGGTCAACCAGCACGTTCCATTCCTCGACCACAGCAATTGGCTCAGGCACGGACATACAACCCAAGTGAGGCAGCTCCTGGCCTTTTCCCACACCTATTACTAGGTAAAGTATTCTTTTTCTTTTTTTTTTTTTAATGTTTATTCCTTTTTGAGAGAGAGAGACAGAGCGTGAGCGGGGGAGGGGCAGAGAGAGAAGGAGACACAGAATCCGAAGCAGGCTCCAGGCTCCGAGCTGTCAGCACAGAGACCGACGCGGGGCTCGAACCCACGAACCGCGAGATCGTGACCTGGGCCGAAGTCGGAGGCCCAACCGACCGAGCCAGCCAGGCGCCCCTAAAATGTTCTTGTTCTCATAAGATGTGCTACGTTTGTGGGAGGAAAGGCTGGAGCTGCTGGTAACCATCTTTGCCACCACTTGGGTAGATTCTGTCTGAGCAGGACACCCATACAGAGCAGGGCCAATAGATTAAGAGAAAGGGAACCTGAGGACATTATTTGAACACTAGGATCCAAGACTGAAATTAGATATAAATGGGTTTTGCGGTTAATGAGCCAATCTATGCTCATAAATCCATTTGAGGCTGGTGTCTGCAGCCTGCATAATAAAGGAGTCCTGACTAATATCCAGAGAAACCTAATCTGTAAGACCCCTGAAGCCACTGATGTCTATGAGGCCCTGCCTTAACAGCAACTCCTGACCAACGAGTGACCTTGATCAAGAGAAGCCACTGAGCCCTTCTGGGGCTGGATGCTCCCTTCTGAAGCTGAGATTACCAGAGTATTCTCCAGGACCCATGTGGTCCCAAACAACAGAAAACCCAACTCAAACTGGCTGATTTGAAAAAGAGAAGTCCCGAAATAGAACCAACCTCAGGGCGCCTGGGTGGCTCCCTCGGTTAAGCGTCTGACCTCAGCTCAGGTCATGAGCTCACCATTGGTGAGCTCGAGCCCTGCATCGCGTGAGCTCTGCTTCTCTGTCCCTCTCTCTCTCTCTCTCTCTCTCTGGAAGCTTGTCCCCGCCCCACCCACCCCGCCCCTCGCTCACTTGTGTCCTCTCTCTCTCCAAAAAACAAAACAAAACGAAAACAAAAAAAAATCTTCAGGTGCAGCGTAACGCAAAGGCAGCAACTTCAACACCACGATGGGTTTCTCTCTCCCAACTGATCTACTTCTTCTGGGTAGACTTCTTCTAGACTTCTCCTCTCCTCTCCTTGTGGTGCAGGATGGCCACCAGCACCCCCCACCCCCCATCCCCCACCCCCACCCCCACCCCCCGCCAGTTTCCAGCCTCTCAAGAGCGCCGCCCAACGGGAGTGCATGTGTGAGCCCTGCCCATCCCAGTTGGTTCTTTCTCTGTGCTTGCTTCATTCTTCTTTCTTTTGAAATTTTTCAAGTTTCTCTTTGAGAGAGAGAGAGCAGGGGAGGGGAAGAGACAGAGACAGAGAATCCCAAGCAGCCCCCACACTACCAGCACAGAGCCTGTGGTGTGACTCGAACCCACACACCCCGAGATCAGGACCGGAGCCGAAACCGAGAGTCCCACGCTCAACCGACTGAGCCACCCAGGCAACCTTGAGCTTGCTTGGTTCTGATTGGGTCCTGCATCCATGGCTGATCCAATCGCATGGCCACAACGCAGTTCTCTGATTGGCTGAGGCCTTGTCACATGACCACCCCAGGGCTGGAAGCAGAGCCCCACTGGAAGTAGTTGGCTGAGAAGGGGTAGTCTCCTGTGGATAATGGCGGCGGGGGGCAACGTTTGGCCGCAACCCTGCACCCTCGGTGTACCCATGCCCTCTGCCATGTCATTTTGCAGCCTGATATTAGTACACCCCGTTCAACCGTCGCTTGGGTAGACATTCACTTTGTTTCTGCTTGCAAATCTGCTCCATGATCCTCTTTCAAAAACTTACTGGGGCGGGGGGAAAAATGTGGAAAATTATGGCTGAAAACTTCCCAAATGCGATGGAAGACATTAATCTGTCCATCCAAGAATCTCAGCGAACATGGTTATTCCCTATTATTACGTTAGCCATGTAAGATGTTCTGATCACCTTTCCTTTCTGCACGACCTTTCGTTTTCCTGCTGTTAGGAATTTTCTGTTTTCCATTTGCTTAGAATCATCTATGTCCTTAGTAACGCAACCCCAATCTCTCCACTCGTTGGTCAAATCGTTTCCCAAGGGATTCGGTTTGTTTTAAGTGCTTTCCAAATGTAGCCTTCTAGAAAACTGCTAGAGCCCAGCCCCCTCCCTGCCTTGCTCCAGTAGAAACCCACTGCTCTCCAGACCGGTTGCGGTTTCTTCCCGGGGTCTGTCCCCTCTCATTCATTTCCTCGAGGAGTCCCTTTCCCTCTTTTCTATGTTGGAGTTCCTATTCGTGTCTCGAATTATGTTTCTCTTACTTGATTCACTTTCTTGTGGGCACATTTTGTGAGAGAAAGCTAATAAAGGGCGCACAAGAAGTACACTGTTGTTTAAGTTCTTGCAAACAAATTGTATGGGATATTGCGAGATTTCCTTCTAAAAGAGCTGGTAAGAGTTTGCCTCTCCATCAGCAAAAATGACGGAGTGCCTCCCCCCAAACCCCACTAGCCATTCATTGTTCCCTACCTCTCAGTAGAAAGTGCTAACTCATCGGTACTTTCATTTGCCTTTCTCTGGTTTCTGATGAGGCGGAGCATCTTCAGGTTAGGTAGGTGTGTACTTCATTTTTAAAAGGCCCCATTGGCTTTTTTTTTTTTTTTTTTTTTAAGTGAGCTCCATGCCCAACCTGGGGCTCGAACTCATGACCCCGAGATCAAGCGCCACCTGCTGTACCGACTGAGCCAGGCAGGCGCCCCTCCCACTGGCATTTTGACCGGAATCACACGTGGGGGCTCCTCCCACGTTCCGACGTTAGCTCTTTCTTCTTTATGCTTCAGCACCTTTTTTCTTCATGGAGGTCCTACACCTTCCCTGTTAGATGTATCCCCCTAATAATATACACGTGAATGAAATCTTTTCCTTTTTCTGTTTTTTGTTTGTTTGTTTTTTATCCTGGTGTATTTGATAGAACCTCCAAAAACACTGTTTTGTTTTGATTCTAAGGGAAATGGCTGTAGTATCTAGAATGATGTTTGCTGTTCGTTTTGGCAAAGAACCTTTATCATGCTTCAGTAATTGATTTGTTTTAGTTAGTAGTTTTTTTTTTTTTTCAAAGAAAAAGCTATTGAAGTGATATGATCACATTGTTACCCTCTCTCTTTTTTTTTTTTAATTTTTTTTCATGTTTGTTTATTTTTGAGAGAGAGAGACAGAGTGGAGGGGGGTGAGGGCAGAGAGAGAAGGAGACACAGAATCTGAAGCAGGCTCCAGGCTCTGAGCTGTCAGCACACAGCCCGATGCGGGGCTTGAACTCACGGACCGCGAGATCATGACCTGAGCCGAAGTCAGACGCTCAACCAACTGAGCCACCCAGGCGCCCCTGTTACCCTCTCTCAATGTGGTGTAAACAATTATGTTGATCAGTTACTTGATATTGTATGTTGATCGATTACTTGATATTGAACCTGTCCTGCATTCCTGAAGTAAGCTCTGTTTGCTCAAAGTATGTTATTCGTTTGATATACAGCCATATTTTATCGGTTAGCATTTGTTCTTTTTTTTTTATGTCTATTTTTGAGAGAGAGAGAGCACAAGTGGGGGAGGGGCAGAAAGAGAGGGGGGACAGAGGATCCGAAGTGGGCTCTGTGCTGACAGCAGTGAACCCGATGCGGGGCTTGAACTCAGGAACCATGAGACAAGACCTGGGCTGAAGTAGGACATTTACCAGACTGAGCCACCCAGGCGCCCCTATTTGTTAGCATTTGATTTGGAATGTTTGCGTCAAAATCAGAGCGAGTTGGGTCTGTGCTTTATTGGCTTGTGTTTCTTGTTCTTGCTAAAACGTGTTGGTGGGTTTATTTGCTTTTCAAGTTTTTATGTTAAGGTCACGCTGCCTCCATACAATCAATGGAAGAGTTTCTGTCTTTTTCTGTGACCTAGAATCGTTTAAGAAGCATCAGAATTACCTTTGCTGTTATCAGTTTAAACTATCAGAAGGTTAGCTAAATTCGTCTTTGAAATCATCAGGGCCTGGTGCCTTTACAAATAATTTTATGCATACAAAAAAAGGCATGTAACAAGACAAGACAAAACAGGATGTAACATAAACGTAAGTTAGGACACAGGGGGAACCGAATTAAGGGAGGTTTGTAACTTACTTGTCTGGGTCACCAAGATTCAGCTTGGCTAAGGGGGGGGGGGGCACCCACTGCACTTTCTTTCCTTAATGGCGATTCTGGAGCCGGCCAGACTGTCTGGGAAAGTCACCTGGCACAGATGAGACTCTACAGTGTGATTTTTGGTTTTCTCCCCTTCCCTCCTTTCTTCTTTGTAATAACCACATACCTGCCTTTAAACGCCTGCCACTTTATTTACTTTAGATGTTTATTTATTTATTTTGAGAGACAGAGAGAGCAGAGGAGGGGCAGAGAGAGAGGGAGAGAGAGAATCCCAAGCAGGCTCCCCACCGCCAGCGTGGAGCCCGACTCGGGGCTTGAACTCACAAACCGTGAGATCATGACCTGAGCCGAAATCGAGAGCTGGACTCTCTCAACCGACTGAGCCACCCAGGCACATCCTCCCACCATTGTACTAACTGGGCGAGGCTATGTATGCGACGGAGAGGATACATGAAGTTTTGAAACCCAGGGCTGTTCCTGGGCAACTTGAGCACCTGTGTGGGGCTGCTTTCGTGGCTGTAAGACAGATTTGTGTGAGGTTTGAACAAGATAAAAGCTGCACAGAGTCTGCAGATATTCTGCAACTGTGCCCCCCAGCTCCTAACAGAAGAAGGCCCTGCTCTGTCAGGTGGGCAAGGGGGAGCCCCTGCAGGTCCTTGAGGTGGGGAGTCACCAAGATCCAACAAAGCACGATAGGAAGGCTTTAGTGCCAGGAGGTGGATTGAATTGGCCTGATGTTACAGGAGAGGAAACTGAGGCACAGAGAGGGGAAGTTCCTTGCCCAAGGTCACACAGCTTCAAAATGACCGTGCTGGAATCTGAACCCAGGTCTTTCTGACTCCAGGCCTCCCGGTCACAGGGCCTATCCATTCCCCAGCCCTAGAGCCTGGGAGGCGCCCCCAGCCCTCCCTAGCCCACGGTGCAACCAGCTTCTTGGGAAGGATAAGCAACACCCCTTGGGCCTTAGCACCTTCTGTACCTGCCCCCGCATGAGTCACTCACCAGAGCCCGAAAGAACCCACCTGCTGGAGGAGTTCTCTGTGTGAGTGCATTTCGGGTTCCCGTCTTAGTCACCGCGTCTCTTGGTTCCCACCCCTCCCCCCAACTGCCAGGAATCTCCTTGTCCCCAGCCAGAGGCACCTGTGCCTCCCCCACTGGGACTCAGGCCCCGGGGGTGGTGAGGGTTTGGTGGTGGAACCGGCAAGGCTGAGTCCTGGGCTGGGGGCCGGGTGACTGGGGGCCACTAGGCTCCATAACCATTACTGGCTTCCCTTAACCCAAGTGAAAGCAGTGAATTTGTCAGGTGGATGGTCTCAAAACCAGTGACAGCTGGCACTTCTAGAGTGCTAACTCCAGCCAGGCCCTGCTCTGAGCCCTTTGTATCTTTTAAGACATGGAAGCCTCATAAAAGCCCGTGAGGTACTGTTGTCTCTAT
This sequence comes from Prionailurus viverrinus, assembly GCF_022837055.1. Classification (NCBI taxonomy): domain Eukaryota; kingdom Metazoa; phylum Chordata; class Mammalia; order Carnivora; family Felidae; genus Prionailurus; species Prionailurus viverrinus. The sequence goes on along the minus strand of NC_062576.1, from coordinate 19,500,384 downwards.
TTTATAGCTCAAGCAACCCAGGCTCAGAGAGGGGAAGTGACTTGCCCAAGGCCACAGAGTCCGCAAAGGACAGAGCAGGGAGTCTGGACCGCCTCCGTGATGGGCATTCCAGCACCGACACTGTCCCAAGGGCTGGGCAAGGCTGAGTCTCTGCCCTGGGCCCGGTCCTGCACCTTGAGCCAGAGCCCCTGAGAATGGCGAGCAGGGGCCACCATCTGGGGAAGGGACCAGTTCTACTCAGCACAGGTGACCTCTTGGCCAGGCCACACGCAGCAACCCCAGGTTGCCAGGCCGGTCAGCTTCCAGGCCTCTGTAGGTGGTTTCCTTTGCTTGGAACCCGCTCCTCCTTCTCTCTACTGGACCAATCCCCTCTCCTGGACAACTCAAGGGCAGTGGCACCTCCTCTGGGAAGCCCTCTGGGATGTGCCCCCCGCTGAACCCCACACTTCCCCTAACGAGCCCCAAATTTGCCACTTGCTTTCTGTGACACTAGGCAAGTTACTGAATCTCCCTGAGCCTCACTTCACTCATCGACAAAATGAGGCCAGTGCTACCTCAAGGGGTTTTTGCAAGGATAAGGAGATAAGTCTCGAGTACAGCAGGGTGTGGCCACAGTAAATGCTCACTAAAGAGGCTCATTTCGTAGCATTGATTTGTGTGCACTGGGTTGTAAGTGCGTCTGTCTCTCCATCTGGACCCAGCGCTCTGCAAGAACAGAAATGGTGCCCTGTTTCCGTGCTCGTCCCAGATCCCAGCACCTGGCCTGTCCTACCGGACGTCTCAACACATATCCTACGTTCTGGATGGCTGGCCAAGGGTCCAGCTTCCTGCCCATGAACAGTGCTGAGGGCTGGGGCCCGGCGCTTGCCGAGTGGTCAGGCTGGGCTTGGCCTGCCCTGGGAGCTGCCCCTTCCTGGATGTGTGACCTTGGGCAAACCATTTAAATTAACCTCTCTGCAACTCAGTGCCCTTGTTGGCCACGTGCAGATAACAGTCATCCTGCTTCCAAGGGCTCTTATGGGCATGAACTGAACTGGGGTTTAGAGAGCACTCGAGCCCGCCCACAGTCCATACTCCATTATGAGGGTTGTTGAGAATAAAATAAACAGCTGCATCCCCTGCAAATATCAGCCTTCCTGTTAACACTTGGCCAGCTCTCACTTCCCACCCCGGGGGACCTCAGGGTCAGGGTCACAAGGAGCACCTGTTGGGGTGCCTCCCCCTGCCTGCCCTGCCCTGGGCTTTCCAGTTGTCGCCCAAAGCCCTGTTCCAGCTCCTGGAGCAGGTGATCTGTGTGCGTGGAGCAAGCCAGACGGTCCACAGGACCCAAGAGCAGAAGAAAACAGAACTTGACTTTCCGACCGATCGAACATCTTTTTCCTGGCTCTGGCTCCCCACTGCCTCTGACAACATAATCAAGATACGTTTGGGGAAATTCAGTCCAAACCGGTGATTTTTCAGTCACTTTGAAGGCTCTGAGTCCCAGGAGTTGTATGACATGGTGTTTTCCCCCTTTGCTTGCCTCTGGGCTGGCCTGAGGACCCCAGGCCCACAGGGCCGATGAGGGGTGAGTAGGAGCCCGCTACAGTGATAAGACAGGTGGGGGTTGGGGGAGGTTTGGACCGAGCTGAGGCTGGTTGACGCTTCAGTCCCATCCCCCATCCCCTTCCACCTGCCCCGGTGGCGGGGCCACCCGAGTGCTGTGGTTTCCCTTTAGCTTCAAGGCTTCCTCACGTTCACTCTCGCTGTGGTTCCTCAGGCCTCCTGCTCGACGCCCAGTTGGGCACCAGCCCGCAGCTCCAAGGTCACATCACCCCCGAGAAGAGCGAGCCTCCCTGGTGGCCAGCACCAGCCAGCCATTCCTCCCAGCTACCTTCTGTGTCCCCGTCGGAGCCTGCAAAAACTTCTGGAAAGCTCTTCACTATGTAAAGAATACCCCCACCCCCTTCCCCCCCCTCCAGATGTCCTCCCGTTTTCTCTCTCTGCCCTGTCCCCTCCATGCCTGTGGGCAGCTGGCTGGACAAACCACAGGACACTGGGTCAATATGAATTTCAGACAACGAACAAATAATGTTTTTGGTACAAGTACGTCCCAAATGTTGGATCTGGAATTTTTTTTTAATTTTTTTTTTTTTTTACATTTATTTATCGCTGAGAGACAGAGCATGAACACGGGAGGGGCAGAGAGGGGGAGACAGAATCGGAAGCAGGCTCCAGGCTCCGAGCGGTCGGCGCAGAGCCCCACGCGGGGCTCGAACTCACGAACCGCGAGATCACGACCTGAGCCACCCAGGCGCCCCTGGATCTGGAATTTTTATTTTGCCAAATCTGGCAGTGCGACTAGGGGGTGCCTAGCAAATCCAGCCGTGGAGGGGCTGTGGTCTCCCCTTTCCCTCAAAGCCACCAAACTCGGGGCACACGGGTGGCTCAGTCGGTTAAGTGTCCAACTCTTGCTTCCGGCTCAGGTCACGAGCTCACAGTTCGTGGGTTCGAGCCTCACGTCAGGCTCTGTGCTGACAGTGAGGCGCTCGCTTGGGATTCTCTCCCTCTCTCCCTCTCTCTGCCCCTCCCCACCTCCTTCCCTCTCTCTCTCTCTCTGAACAAATAAATAAACTTAAAAAAAAAAAAGAGGCTCCAAACTCCTTGGGGACCCCTTCCCTCCGCCCTCCCTCCGCCCAGCCTCACCCCGGGGCGGGGCGAGCCTCGAGGAGAGGTAGAGAGGAAAACCTCCATCAACTCCAACGCTCTCTCCCCATCCCCTCTCCTCTCTGGTCGCACTTGGCCTTCCCTCCCCAGTCCCTTCTGCCTCGCACCTGGCACAAGCCTTTGAACTGGCAGGTTTGGGCTCTGCGTTGCGGGGGGGGCGGGGAGGTGGCAGAAAACAGAACACACCGCCTGCCTCGAGTGAACAAGACGCCACAAATCAGCCCTCCGCGCCATGCGGCCGCGCCCCCATCCTCTGCTTTGAGATGCACTGCGACCGGCCCATCTCACAGATGAGAGCGCCGAGGCCCAGAGAGGTCCGGTCACAGAGCCCGTGCGGTGCATGGCAGACTGGAGGTCTCTTTCAAGGGCCCTGGGGATGCCCAGAGCAGGCGCCTGCCTCCTTGGAGACCCGGCTTCCCTGCAGCGGCTGAGTAGGCCCTGGAGGAAGGGACTGAGCTGTTGAGGCCCCAGTCCCCCCACCCCCACCCCCACCCCGGGTCCCCTAGGCCTTTTCACACGGGACCTGCTGCAGAGGCTGCCTGGTGAAGCCTCATCCCATCCCCCTGCAGCCGGGGCCTCAGGTGACATTTCCTCTCTGAGGATCAGCCACAGCCACCGCTGGGCTGGGGGAGAGGGAGGAAAAGGAGGCCCCTTACGCCCATGGGAGCCGCTCGAGGCGGTGCAGGAACGGGAAGGCCCCTGTCAAAACCGGTGCCTCTGCCCCCCAAAGCCCCAGGCGAGTCAGTTCACGGCTCCAAGTCTCGGTTTCTTCATCCACAAACAGGGTCAGCGATCCTTTCCACATCACAGAGCTGACGGGAGGATTAAAGGTGGCCTTCGGGGCACCTGGCTGGCTGAGTCGGTGGGGGCTGTGACTCTTGATCTCAGGGTCGTGAGTTCAAGGCCCACGTCTGGTGCAGAGCTTACTTTAAAAAAAAAAAAAAGTGAAATGGGGAGCCTGGGTGGCTCAGTCGGTTGAGTGTCTGACTTCGGCTCAGGTCGTGATCTCTCGGTTCGTGGGTTCGAGCCCCGTGTCGGGCTCTGTGCCGGCAGCTCGGAGCCTGGAGCCTGCTTCGGATTCCGTGTCTCCCTCTCTCTCCGCCCCTCAAAAATAAAGAAATGTAATTTAAAAAAAAAGTAAAATAAAAAAAAAATTTTAAGGGGCCTGAAATAATACAAACAAACCGGGTAACAGTAGGGTATTATATAGCAGATACTGTTCTAGGCACTTTACATAGTACGTTAAATTATTTAATCCTACCAGCCACCCTGGGAGGTCGGTACTATTATTATCCCCACTTTATAGACGAAGAAACGGAGGCAGAGCGATGAAGTCCCTTGCTGCTCGAGTCTGTAATTCAAACGGAGGGCTCGAGGGTCCAAGCTGTTAACAGCTACAGCTTACGTGTCAAACACACAGCACAGAGGCATCCGCTAAGTCCCCAAATCAGAGATCACCAACTGACGTGGCCCAAGAACAGACAGACGTTAGCAAAGGGAGCCGAAAAATCCAGAACACAGACCAGGGGAAGTCTGAGGCTGTGGCACCATTTCAGACTAGCAAAGAAAATACAGAGTATTCACTAAACGGCAGCGGGACGAGGCTTTGCCATCTGGGAAAAAATAATAATAATAATAATAATAAACGAATAAATACATACATAAATACATAAGCGGCTGTGCCAGAGATCACACCTTACACTGAATCACACTGAAAATTTAGATGAAAACCATAAACCACTAGGTAAAAATACAAAATTTCTCCAGGCAAAAGCCCCAGCGAGATAAAACGGCGATCGAGAAGTCACAGAGGTGGGTCCCCTCGGTGACGATTCATCAAGCTGCACGCTTCTGATCTGGTGCTTTGCTGTGTATGTTATACTGCCGAGGTCTTTGTGTTTGCTTGCTTGCTTGGGTATAAACAGAGCCAAACCGGGAAAATACATTTGTTCCCTCAAATCACCCACAGAGACTCGATTTTCCTAATATATAAAGTGTTCCTGGGTAGAAACACGAAAAAAAAAAAAAACCTACTCGAAAAAACGACAATGGACACAAAGGGATCACAGAAAATACAGATGACTTTTGTCTCTTCTTCATGACAAAAGCCACGCAAATTAGAACTGCACTCGGATGCCAATTTTGACCCGACAGTTGGGCAAGAAATTCAAGAGTTCAATAGCACTCTGAGTTGGCAAGGATGTGGGGAGACAGGCCCTGTCGGATATTGCTTGTGGGGGTGTCGGCTGGCCCCCTCCCCCAAAGGGGAATTTGGCAACATCTATCAGAATCACACATGCTTGTTCACTTTGACCAAATGACTCCGCTTCTAGGGATTCGTTATACAGAGATACTCCCACATATGCTAAATGACTTATGTATAAGACTGTTCAGTGCAACTTTTTTTTTTTTTTTTGGTAAATTATTGGAAACGATCTAAAGTGTCCATTTCTGGAGGGGCACCGGGTGGCTCAGTCACTTAAGCATCCGACTTCAGCTCAGGTCATGATCTCCTGGTTTGTGAGTTCGAGCCCCACATCGGGCTCTGTACGGACAGCTCAGAGCCTGGAGCCTGCTTCGGTTTCTGGGTCTCCCTCTCTCCCTGCTCTGTCTCTCTGTCTCTCTCTCTCTCAAAAGTGAATAAACATTTTAAAAAATGTGTTAAATAATGTTTTAACAAATAAAATTCATACGGACTCTCACGGGACCCCGAATAGCCAAAATCATCTTGAAAAAGAACAGCAAAGTTCAAAGATTCACACTTCCCGATTTCAAAACTTATTGCAAGGCTACATTAATCAAAACAGTGTGGTGCTGGCATAAAGACAGACATATAGGGGCGCCTGGGTGCCTCAGTCGGTTAAGGGTCTGACTTCAGCTCAGGTCACGATCTCGCGGTCCGTGAGTTCGAGCCCCACGTCGGGCTCTAGGCTGATGGCTCGGAGCCTGGAGCCTGTTTCCGATGCTGTGTCTCCCTCTCTCTGACCCTCCCCCGTCCATGCTCTGTCTCTCTCTGTCTCAAAAATCAATAAACGTTAAAAAAAAAAAAAAAAGACAGACACTGGTGTTGGGGAAACTGGATAGCCACATGTAAAATAAATAAATAAATAAATAATAACTCAAAATGGATTAAGATCGACTATAACACCTAAAACTAGGGGCGCCTGGGTGGCTCAGTCGCTTAAGCATCCGACTTCGGCTCTGGTCGTGAGCTCGAGGTTCGGGAGTTCGAGGCCCACGTCTCTGCTGACCGCTCAGAGCGTGGAGCCTGCTTCGGATTCTGTGTCTCCCTCTCTCTCTGCCCCTCCCCCACTCACACTCTGTCTCTCTCAAAAATAAATAAAATTAAAACAAAGAAACATTAAAAAAAGACCTAAAGCTATAAAAATCCTAGGCAGAGGGAAACAAACATGAAAAAAGCTTCATGACATCGGATTTAGCAATGATTTCTTGGATATGATGCAAAAGGCTTAGCAACAAAAGCACAAACAAATGCATGGGACTACATCAAACTTAAAAGCTTCTGTGCATCAGGGCACCTGGGTGGCTCAGTAGGTTGAGTGTCCGACTTCGGCTCAGGTCGCGATCTCACAGTTCATGGGTTCGAGCCCCGCATCAGGTTCTGTGCTGACAGCTCAGAGCCTGAAGTCTGTTTCAGATTCTGTGTCTCCCTCTCTCTCTCTGCCCCTCCTTCACTCACTCTCTCTCTCTCTCTCTCAAAAAGGAATAAACATTAAAAAAAAAAAAAAGCTTCTGTGCATCGGGGAGCTTGGGTGGCTCGGTCAGTTAAGCATCTGACTCTTGGTTTCAGCTCAGGTCATGATCTCACAGTTCTTGAACTCGAGCCCTGCATCAGGCTCTGCGCTGACAGTGCAGAACCTGCTTGGGATTCTCTCTCACTCGGTCTCTGTCCCTCCCTCACTCGTGCTGTCTCTCAAAATATAAATAAATAACAAATAAATAAATGAAACCTTCTGTGCATCAAAGGACAAAATCAAAGCAGTGGAAAGGCAACACACAAAATGGGAGAAAATATTTGCAGATCATACATCTGAAAAGGCGTTAATATCCCGAATATATAAAGAGCTCCCACAATTCAACAACAAAAAAAACAACTAGGTTTTTTTAAATGGGCGAAGAATTTGAACAGACATTTCTCCAAAGACAATATACACATGGCCGACATGCACATGAAAAGACGCTCAACATCACTAATAATGAGGGAAACGCAAATTAAAACCACAATGAGCTATCCCCTCATCGACACGAAGATGACTGCTCTAAAAAAAATAGCAAATAACAAGCGTTGACAAAGATGCAGAGGAATTGGAACCCTTCCGCCCCGCCGGTAGGAATGTAAAATCGTGCAGCTGTTATGGAAAATAGCATGCAGGTTTTAAAAAAAAAATTTTTTTTTTAAATGATCCAGCAATTCCACTTTGGGCATACACCCGGAAGAACGGAAACAGAATCTCAAAGAGACATTTGCACATTCGTGTTCATATCAGCATTATGTTCCCAATAGCCGAGACGGAGAAGCGGGCTTCGAGTCCACGAAAGCACGAACGGATGAAGAAAACGTGGTGTGTGTGTGTATATATATATATATATTCAATGGGATATTATGCAGCCTTAACAAGTTAGGAAATCATGTCACGCGCCACCACACGGATGAGCCTTGGGGACACGCTAAGCTTTCTGTCACAAAAAGACAAATAGCATATGATTCCCGTGATACGAGGCACGTCAAGTATTCAAATGCACAGAAACAGAAAATAGAACGGTGTTTGCCAGGGGCTGGGGGGAGGGGGGCCCGGGGAGGTGCTGTTTAATGGGTACAGAGCTGGAGTTTTGCAAGAAGAAAACGTTCTGGAGATCTGTTGCCCAACGATGTGAATACACTTCACGCTATTCGACTGTACCCTGAGAAATGATTGGATGGTGAATTTTGTGTCGTGTCTCTGTGTGTGTGTGTGTGTGTGTGTTTACCACAATAAAAAAAAAAAAAATTAAACACTGCGGTGGGCCGCCAGTTTGCAATCTCTCCTTTAGACAGTGCTTCCCCGGGGGTCGGGCAGGTATCCTTTGCTGGGACTGCAAGAACCTTGGGGAGCTCATCACGGGGGCGGGGGGGGGGGGCCTGACATGCTCCGCTCGAGCTGTCTCTTACTTGCTTCAGTCAACACTCCCCAGGCGCCGACCGCACGCCAAGCTCCAGGCCCCGGAGTGACAGAGATGAGTGGGGAGCTCGCAGCCTAGAGGGAACAGATGACAGACACTGAATGCGTGAAAGGATCAGCACTCACGTTACCAATTCCATGGGGTTACAGGATACAGGGTGACGGGAAGGGCGCGAGATTACATGGGGCAGACCGGAAGGGCTCTGAGAAGGGGAACTTCATCTGAGATCCCAGCGTCAGAAGATCCGGGGCCTGTGAGGACGGGAGAGAGCTCCAGGAGGAGGGAGAGTGGTGCAAAGGCCTGGAGACAGGGGCCTGCGTGGCTGGCTCGCAGCGGGGCGAGAGCAGGAAGGCCTGACTCAGGAGCCGGCCGGGGAGGATGGCTGGCGTGCCACCAGCAGCCCCGTGTGCACGAAACAGATAAAACCCAGTCTTTTATCAGCATAAACTTGTTTTGTGAGTTCACACGTGTCACTCTCTTTCAGGCTGCAAAAAACGCATCAGGACGCGAAACGGTATCGTCCTAGAGAAAGCCTGGGTCGACAGAGGTCCTCAAAGTCTCGTATTTGTCTCCACACACCCACTGGCTGCTGGATCTCTGAATTAGCCCCCTGGCGTGATTTAAAAGCCACTGCTTGGGCGCCATCACCCCCACTCGGCAGAGGGGTGTCCTGAGGCCCAGAGCGGGGAAGGAGCTCCAAGCAAGCGCAGGGCTGAGCAGAAGTCAGGCCTGGAGGAGAGGGGCTCCTGGCTCCGGGGTCAGGGGTCTGGAGGCCCTTACTATGTGTGGCTGGGGGGGTGGGGGGGCTCACTTCCTTTACGGGGAGGACCTCCTCCCCCCCTCTTGGGCATGAGGCCCGGGACGGGGGAGGACGGCTGGGGCTCAAGCCAATGGCTTGCTGCCTGGGCTGGGTGTGTCTGGACACGGCGGGCACCTGCTCGGCAGGACCGTCCCCTCACTTCCTGCTGGTCTTTTGAGCCTGCTTCGGCCCTCTCCCATGATCCTCTGGGCCTGGCCCCCCCATCTGCGGAGTCTCTGAATCAGACAGCCCCAGATACTTTCTACAGCTTGCTCCCAGGATCTCTGAAGGACTGGACGGTCTCTGGGGCTCTGGTGGCCCTTTGATCATCCCTACAGCCCGTGCGGTGGCCGCTGGGGTCCCAGATCCGCCGCTGACTGGCCACGTGGTTTGCGCAGGCGGTTGAGAGCTCTGCCTGGCTGGGAGGGACGTCGGCAGAGCCAGGAAAGCGTTCTCGGTCCCTCTGGGGTTCCTAAGACTCGATTCCGAATCCACATGTAGGACTCTTACCACATCCATAAACTGCCCAAACCAAGTCTCTTGTTACTTTTCTTTAAAATGATTTCCTTTTTACAAGGAAAGTCATTTCAAAGGCAACTACATGTCGCAGTCCCACAGAGCCTTTCTCTGTAACCAGAATCAGAACTGAGAAGAAAATGCCTTTCTCTCCCCGGGATTTAAGGTGGGGAGGGGGGGGGGTTGGTTAACGCTGCCTCTGTTTCAAATGGGCGCATATACGGCACCCCCAGACTTGGGCCACGACCGGCCTAATTCAGAGTCCTGTCCCGCGGAGGGTTCCCAGCTGCGTGATCTGGGGCAGGCCATTCAACTTCTCTGTGCCTCAGTTTCCCCACCGGGAAAATAATAACAGTACCCACCTCGCAGGGGTGTTGTGAGGGTTCAAGCAGGGAGTATAGACAGGACGTGTGGCAGAGAAAGTGCCACCAAGCAGGTGTTGAACGCGGAAGCCCACTGTGGTACAGAGGGGATGACGAATGAGGTGCAGGGAGGGGAAAAGACGGGCTCAGGAGCACCTGGGAGCCACGCTCCCCTCAGCCCCTCTCAGTCCCAGTCGGCCTCACCCCCCGCCTCCCCTGCACATGCCCTCGCTTCTGTCCCTCATCCCCAATCTCCCTGAGCCCCTGCTCTGGCCAGGCTGTTCGATTAACTTCTCGATTAACTTCTCTTCTCGCTCACACCAACCCCACGAGGGAGGTGGTTCATCGGACCCACTCCGCAGAAGGGGAAGCCAAGGCCCGGGGAGGGGACATAATTCCTCTGCCTGTCTCTGCGTGCACCAGGGTAGGAGGAAGACGCAGGGGATTCTGGGCTCCCCCACCCCCATCCAGCCCCAGCGCCCCCCCCCCCCACGCATTATCTCTAGGCGGCAGCAGCTGAGCCTCCCAGTATCTCTTTGATCCCCCAAATTTCCGGTTCCCCAAAGACAACTCAGGATGTGGGGAGGGAGGGGCAGGGAGAGGAGGAGGGAGACAGAGAACAAGAGAGAGATCACAGAGAGAGACAGAGAACCACAGAGAGATGAGAGACAGACGGAGGCACAGAGAGGAAAGAGACAGAGAGACTATCGGAGACAGAGAGCCGCGCAGAGACAGAGAGACGGATGAGAGATAGAGATTCCAAGACAGAGGAGAAACAGATTGAGGCAGACAGAGGTGGAGAGAGAGAGGAAGGGGAGGGGCGCCCCAAAGACACAGAGCCAAAGGAGGCAAGAGAGGAGCCCCAGAGCTGAGGGCAAAACTGAAAGCGGCAAGCGGGAGAGGGAGGCGATCAGGGTTGGGGTGTGAGGCACGGGGTGTTGGGGAGCATCCGGAAACAGAAAGAAATTGGCGAGTGTGGGAGCCAGATGGGAGAAGGTGAGGAAAGCTCAGGGGCCCGCCCGCGCAGGTGCAGGGGGGAGGGGAAGGGGGGGCGCCCCCCGCCGGGCCCAGGCAAGAGGGGCCCTGGGGGAAGGAGACCAGAGGCCTCCCCTTCCCCATCTTTCTCAGAGCCCCCACGACGCCACAGGTGCCCCAAGCGTCCACCCACTGGGTTTACGAAGCCCTGTGTCCTTGAGAAGAAGGACTGTGCTCAGGCCCAGCCCTGGAGTCCCCGCCGCCCCAGGAGATGCCCAGCCGGGGGCGGGGGCGGCGGGGGGCGGGGCGGGTTCTGAGTGGCCCACCCCGCTCGGGGCCAGAGGTGGACAGAGGCCCGAGGAGGGACCTGGTGGGCACAGAGGAGGCACTCGGGAACAGGGGTTGCCTGGGCACTCAGGGAGGGAGCGCCAGCGCCCTGCTGGGTCTGGCCACGGTGCCCTCTCCGAGCCTCAGTTTCCCCGTTTGTACAAAGGTGGCAATAAGAACTTACTCGGGGTCACAGTAAGGACCAAACGTACGTGGAGTGCATGGCAGGGCACGACACACGTAAGTGGCTGACAGTGGGCCCGTTGAAGGTCGAAGCGCCACAGCATCCTGTCTCGATGAGTCAGGGCCCTTTCGTTTGCAAACGACAGAAGTCCAGCTGGAGCTGAGCCAAGTGAGGGAGGGTGTTAGTAACTCCAGTAACTGAACACTTCATGGGTGGGTCCAGTTCCAGGCCCAGACGGATCCAGGACCTCAACCCCCATTCCCAAGAAGCTTTCTCCTCGACCTGGCACCACTCACTGTGCTGCCTTCTCTCTCGTGGGTGCCCTTCCCCTGGTGGCCTCTGGTCACTCCAGGCTCCTCTGTCCTCTGTTGACTAGTCCCAGAAGAGAGAGAGAGCCTTAGTCCCTCGAGTTTGAGCAAAAGTCCCTGTGCAGAGCCTAATTCCACTCTCTGTGGAATGCCTTTTTTCGTTTGCCTCTGTGTTTTCTCCTCTTGTGCTTTTAACCAGTTCGTCGCCTCCCTTCGCCCACCCAGAGCAGGCTGCGCTTCCATAAATAACTTTGGAATTTGCCGTGTGACCTTAAGCACATCCTTAACCTCTCTGAACCTTTTTTCCTTTTCTTTTTCTTTTTTTCTTTTTTTTAATGTTTATTTTTAAGAGAGAGAGAGAGAGAGTGGGGGAGGGGCAGAGAGAGAGGGAGACACAGAATCGGAAGCAGGCTCCAGGCTCTGAGCTGTCAGCACAGGGCCCGACGCGGGGCTCAAACTCACGAGCTCTGAGATCATGGCCTGAGCCCAAGTCGGACGCTTAACTGACTGGGCCACCCAGGCGTCCCCACTTTTTTCCTTTTCTACAAGAGGGGCCTTAGACACTAGGCGTGTTGTGAAACTCACTGGAAGAATGAGTGTGGCACACACACAATAAATGTGGAACAAATGCATCTCAACAGCCGTCCCCCCTTAGGAGCAATAGCCCCTAATCTTGGGTGCCTTCTCATTTCCAGAACCTCAGAATTGCGGGTGGAGTATACACCACAGGCCTAAGCCGGTCGGCACGGGATACCTTCCTGGCCAGCGACTGGCTCCGGAAGTCATGTGTCCCAAGCCAGGGCAGTTAGAGGGAGTGTAGGGCTTTTGCTGGAGATGCTCGGACCTCTGCCCCGCCGCCCCCCCAGGCATGTGTGGAAACACACGGTGTCTGTATCCGGAGCCGCTAGACCTGTCACATGACCACACAAGGAGACGAAAGCTACGGGCCACACAGAAAGGAGAGCTGAGGAGAAAGAAGTTGGCGATAATATTTAGGCCTCTGACCCCAGCCACACCTGTTTCCGAGTTTCTCGGCAACCAGGGACCGGGATCCCCTCCCTTTTCTTCCGGGGATACCTTTTGGGGCTACGGACCCCGGAATAAGAAGGCTTTGAAAAGTGAGATCCATGGGGCGCCTGGGCGGCTCAGTCGGTTAAACATCCGACTTTGGCTCAGGTCACAATCTCACAGTTCAGGAGTTCGAGCCCCGTGTCGTCACTGTGCTGACAGCTCAGAGCCTGGAGCCTGCTTCTGATTCTGTGTTTCTCTCTCTCGGCCCCTCCCCTGCTTGTGCTCTGTCTCTCAAAAATAAATTAACATTAAAAAATTGTTTTTAAAAAGAAGCAATCAATGGCTTCAGGACCACTGATCCGGGTGCTTAGGTGGGCTATCAGAACCCAACTTTCTTTTTATTTTTTAATTTTTTTTATGCATATTTATTTTTGAGAGAGAGAGAGAGACAGAGTGCAAGTTGGGGGAGGGGCAGAGAGAGAGAGGGAGACACGAATCCGAAGGAGGCTCCAGGCTCCGAGCTGTCAGCACAGAGCCCAATGCAGGGCTCAAACTCACGAGCGGTAAGATCATGACCTGAGCCGAAGTCAGATGCTTAACCCATCGAGCCACCCAGGCGCCCCAAGAACTCAACTTTTCTATTTCTATTTCTATTTGGTTCACACTGCTTTCCTCTGTGGTGCCTTCATTCACCGGCATGCTCTCTCCAAGCAGAAGCCTGCAAACGTTGCAAGCCTGCATCCCCCCAGCGGCCCCCTCAATAGGTAAACAGCTTCTCTTTGCCAGGAGTTCCAACCAAAAGTCTCAGGAAGGTGTCTCATTGGCCCGAATTGGGTCACGTGTTCCACTATCAACCAATTACTGAGGCCAGAAGGTGGGCTATAATGATTGGCCCATCCTGGGTCACAGTCACATCCAAGCTTGGCCCCCACCTGAGTCCTGTAAACATTTCCAATGCAAATCTGGTGGTGGCTTTGGAAGAAAGCAGCATGCGGGGAAGGTGAAAACAAAAGATGTCCTCTATAGATGTTAAAAGGTGGTCTGCGAATTGCTAATAATAACTTTTTTTTTTCTCCCTGAAGTCAAATAAGTTCAGGAAACACCAGGTTTGGTAAAGAGAAACAAAGATACTTATCACAGGATGTCTCCTGAGCCATGAACTTATTAACGCGCATTTTGTCTCTGCAACGGAGCGTGAGACAACTTTTCCCAGGCTCTCCCGACCACAGAATTCTTTCCTGAGAAGCTGCTCCCAGGACTCATGGGCCACATGGTGCATTTTGGGGAAAACAACACCGAACACCACGAAGAGCCCAAGCTCCCGTGGCAGTCACCGTCAATGCCTTGTACAAGAAAAAAAAAAATTATTTCTGCTCCCAGCTTCCATCCGCAGGGATTCTTTCTACCGGCCACCCCAGTGGGCAAAGATACCCCAGCCCCAGCCCCGTAGATCTCATTGCGTTGACTCTGTCCTGGCTGGCTCGTCGACCGGTGGAAGCAAAGCCATGTAATCTCGCTGGTCCAAGAGGCAAAAATGGGAAGCTGCTTAGTGCTTCAGGGAATGCCCCTACCCCCAATCCACCAAGGCAAGGACTGGAGTCACCTTGGACGTCCCCATGCCTCCCAGCACAACCTGTCACCACGCCCCTTGCTTCGGCCTCCCAAACATCTCATTCCACCACCCCTCTCCATTGCCCCTGCCACTTCTTCGGCTAGCCCACCACCACTTCTCATGCAACAGCCTCCCCACCGCGCCCCCCCCCCCCCCCCACCTCAGGGCCTTTGCACATGCTGCTGCTAAGGCCTGGAACTCACCCGCCTTGGCATAGACCGACCAGCAATTCTCAGCCCGTTCACTGCCTCTTAAAGCTGCCCTATCCTCCCGCCCCCACTTATTCCCTCCTTAGGCCTCGGTCTCTCTTATTACAAAATCACTTAGATATGCAAACACTTAAGAGAATCCTGTCCCAAACACTTGTGTACCCAACTCCGCTTAAGAATAAGACATTACACTTATCACGGAGGCCTTCCCGAATGCCTTCCCGACCCTTCCCTGCGCTTGGCCGCACGGTTGCCTCTCTCCTGAACTTGGTGTTCCTCGTTGCTTTGCCCGTTTTGCACACGCTGTGTATCCCTGAACCATATATTTCGGTTTTCATGTTTCCAACTTTCTATATACAAATAAAAGAACTTGTTTTCTGGTTCTCACTCCATATTCTCTTGGTGATATATATCTGCGCTGACTGGTGTTGCCCCAATGCACTTATTTTCACCTGCTGGGAGGCGTCCGTGCTGTGACTGGGCTACAGGCCCTGTCCATTCTCCTGGTCACGGCCCCTACCGTTGCCAGCTGTTGGCCATTGCAAGGCTGCCCCGAGCCCCAGGTGCCCGCCCCCTGAGCCCGTGTGCCAGCTGCTCTGGGTTTATACCCGAGAGTTTGCTAGATAAAGGGACACACCATCTTCAGCCTTACTGATGTTGCTAGATCGTTCTCCAGGGTGCTTGCACCGGCATACCTTTGTGATAAACTTTCTGTTCCTTGGCCCAGGCACAAAGGTGCCTCTTCTCGTCTATTTCCTCCAGATAAACTCTCCCTGTTGACATCCAGCCTGTCCAACGCTCTCTCTAAGCCTCCCTCCCCCATTTCTCCAATCGGGCCTCTCACAAGCTTCCCTTGTAGAGCAGCCGACCCTTTGCACAACACCCAGAGCAAGGACATTGGCAGCAGTGACTCCAGAGGCCAACAGCCCCAGATCGAATCCCAGACTTGCCACTTTGGCTGTGTGCCTTTGGGCAAATCGCTTCTCCTCTCTGGGCCTGCTTCCTCACCTGCGAATGGGGATACCCACAGGAACTGACCCCAGGGGAACGGCAGCGAGCGAATGAGGGAAGCATGGAAACATGGCGCATGCTTGAAGGGAAGCTGTCACTATTGCCTTTGGAGCCAACAAAGGACGTCAACAACTGTGTGCGTCGCTCAGGGCTACTTTGGCGTGTGCAACAGAAATCCCAAGTCAAGCCGGGTGAAGACAACGGGTAATTTATTGGCCCATGTAACTGGGAAGTCTGAGGGGGGTGTCTCGCTTCAGATGTGACTGGACCCAGAGATTCCAACACCCTGTCCACCTCGAGGCCATTCTCTCCTCCACGTGGACTTCGTTCTTGGGCAGGCTCGCCAAGTAGCGCCAGGAATATATTCTTCCAGTTTACCAACTGCCATGGAGCAAAAAGAGCTTCTCCTTCCGGTCACTTTCCGGCCCAAGTCCCAGGGCTGGTCCTCGGTGGCCCAGATTACGTCCCGTGCCCAGACCAGAGCCAATCACAATGACCAGGGCGTCCACCAGAAGGTGCTCGAAGTCTGGTTCTCGGAAGAGCGCTATCAGAAGCATCTGGTAGTTTCTCTGAAATGCAGACTCTCGGGCCCCATCCCAGACCTACTCATTCGGAATCTGCATTTTAGCAAGACCCCCCGGTGAGCACATCTGCACACCCGAGTCCGAAAAGGCTGCATCGCACATTACCTTTCAGTTGCTTGGGGTCAAGTCCACCCCCTTGCTCTAAAGATGGAGAAAATGAGGCCCGGCAGGAAGCAGTCTTGCTCTCGAAGGTCACTCTGCACCCAAGGTTCCCCATGCCCTGCCCTCCCATCATCCCAGCCATCGTCTGCCGTGGGTCCGGTGGACTATCGCGTTGGGGGAGATGCATCGAAGCCTCGAAGCCCAGGAGGCCCAGTCTGGGTCGGACTTGCCTCACGCCGAAGCGCCATGCCCCAGGCACCATTTGGTCACTCCCAACGGCTGGTGAGGACCCTCAGGAGCACGGCGGCCCAGGGGGGATGGAGACCCCCAGACACACACACACACACACACACACACACACACACACGTGCGTGCACACAGCTCCCACACGGGCGCCCAGGCAAGCCCACCCTCACTCGGACTGCCCCCCACGGGCCCCCCAAGGGCAAGAGCGCTACAGACCACACCAGCCTTTATTCTGCCGCTGAATGGGGCCGGGGCCAGGGTAGCTCATTCTCAGGCTGCGTCAGAAGGTGCAGAGTGTTGGGGGCACACAGACTGGACCCCAAAGTGACAATAAGTTAGGGGGGAGATTCTCAGGCTGTTCTCAGGCTGCAGTCAGGGTGGGGTGCCTAGGAGGGTCCCCCAGAGCCACTGCCAGCTGCCCAGCTCGGCACTCCCGAGCAAGGCTGGCTCGAGGACAGGCATGGCCTCGCGCTGAAACAACAGGACAGGGAGAGGGAGGGGTTGCAATGTCAGGAGGTCAGTGGGGGTCCGAGGGGTCCCCGAAGGAGTCGGAGGATAGGGCTGAGGGGCCGCGGAAGGGTGGGCAGGGCCTCTCACCGGACCCTCAGTTAAGCCCCTGCAGATTCTCATAATCTGGAGCTCCCTCTTCCTCGTCGTCGTTCCGGGAGCTCAGGATGGCTGGAAGGGGAAAGAGATCAGTCTTAAGCTCACAGACCGTCCCTCCTGCCCCGGGCACGTTACCTTTCACGTTACCCCAAGCTCCTGCCACCCCGCATCCCAGCACACACCAGGCTCGCTCCTAGCCACGGGTGGCAGCTCCTGGGACACATTCACGTACTCCCGGCTCCCATCTGCGGGGACAGATCAGAAGGGGGGACGGCCACGTGGAGGGTGAGAGAACAGGACACTCAGAAAGAGGGCCACAGCAGGTGAGGGTGGGGGAGGGAAGGGGGACCCTAGGGGGCACCGGCCACTCACCCAGAGACACGTCTGCACTCTCCTCGCTCTCGGGGACGTTCACGTAATCCTCCCCCGACTCCACTGCAGGAGAAGCAGGGCCCCCGGCACTGTCACCCAGAGCCCCGAGCACAGACCCCAGAGGCCGCCCCGCAGCCAGCCCCAGAGGGTCCCACAGAGGCCCTGGTGATGGCGAGAAGTAGGGCAACGTGCCCAGAGCGGATGAGAGGGGGTGGAAGTATGGGGGAGAACAGACAGCATGTCGGCCAGGCTGGGGGCAGGGGCAGAGGGCAGCTCGGAGCCATGGCGCTGGGTGGCACGTGTGAGACAACGCTTGTGGGGTGCCGAGTCTGAGGTGCTGTCGCCCCACTGGCCCCGTCGGCCAGGCCTGCCCTGACCCCCGCTTCCATCCTGGTGTCTTCCAGCACCTGGAGCCATCGGCGCCATCTTGCCCTTTTTTATTTACTTAAAGTAGGCTCCCCACCAAGCACGGAGCCCAACGTGGGACCTGAACTCACGACCCCGAGATCAAGACCTGAGACGGGATCAAGAGTCGGACGCCTAAGTGACTGAGCCACCCGGGTGCCTCCCACCTATCTTGTCCCTTCACGCGGACCTGTTTCTCCACGAGGCCGTGGACGAGGCAGGCTTTGGAGCCAGAGAGCCCAGGTGCAAACCCAGCTCCCACACTGACAGTCGTGTAACCTCACACAAGCTACCTAGCCTCTCTGGGCCTCGGTGTTCTCATCTGTAGAATAGGGTGAGGGGCGGCACCCACCTCCCAGGAGCACCGTGAGAACTAAAGCCGAGAATATCTGAACGGGGCCGCCAAGTGTCTATGAGATACGTGGTCCCTCCTGTCGTACAGTCAGGACAACCGAGGTGCAGGAAGGGAAGAGATGGGCTCAAGAGCACCTGGGGATCCTGAGGTTTAATGAGTTAATACACGAAATGCTCTCAGAAAGGCACGTAGTAGGTCCCTGACAAGCTGAGCTCCTTTATCATGACACTACCTCGTGAGCTGTTTTATCAGAGGCACCCAGTAAACACGGCGAGTAAGTGAGGGATGGATGAATAAATGAGCTCAGGGGAGGTGGGGAGTTGGGAATCGAGCTCGCTCACGAAGCCAGGGTGTAGAAGGAATGGCCCGGAACAGGTACGGAAAGTGAGGAGAGCGACAGAAAATGGAAGATCACCAAACATGGAAGGAAGCCTCTAACAGGCAACGTGAGACGAACACGAAGGGAGAAAAGCAGCTCAAAGGAAACCAAAATGATGCCGGAAGCAGAAGAAAACTTCCAAAAAACCCTCAAAGAAGACAATCTATAATCAATATCTTTAGAAATGTACAAGATGGTATTGTCTCTGTGAAACAAGAACAGAAGGCTATGAAAAAGGAACACCAGAGGCCAAGAAAAGAGCTTTCAGATAAGAGACAAAAGAACAGAGTCTCAAAGAATAGTGAAGTTGGAGAAATCTCACAGACGATAAAAGGGAAAGACAAAGAAATAGAAAAGAGGATAGAAAAAGTAAGGAAACCAGCAGATCAGAGTGGAAGTCCGCCCTGAGGGACAGGTGTTCTAGAAAGAGAGGAGAGAGAATGCAGAGGGGCAGCAAGCATCAAAGAAATAACAGGAGAGGGAAGAGCAGACGGGCCGCAACGCAGAGTGTCAGAAATGGCCAACTCACTGGAGAAGGCGCTGTCTCGGAGGCCGGGGTTGCTGGGCGCGGGAGCCGGTGGGACAGCAGTGCCTGTTGCTGGCGTGCTGTCAGGAAGCACCTCCCTGAGGACAAGTCAAGGGGCAGGTGAGTAAGGACCCCCAGCTGGAGCTCCCACCCCCCCACCCGGCCACTCACAAGTAGCCCTCGTTGGGATAATCCTCCTCCTCATCTTCATCGTCGTCCTCACAGGCGGGCTCTGAGGTAACGACACAGCGATCAGCAGGGCCCAGCCCAGGCCCCAGCCTCCCTGCAACCAGGGCACCTGGGGCCCCAGACGCACCCTCGTTCTCGTAGCTCGCCACACTGTTGGCTTCAGAGAGAGAGCAAGAGGGAGGCTGAGTCAGCTCACACGGGGTCTGTCCTCTGCCCAGCCCCAGCCCCCTGAGCCCTGCTCCACACTTACCACCATCTGAGTCCTGCCGGGAAGATGGCATGCGGTGGGAGCCCCCAGGGGGCTGTGGGGACCTCCTGGGAGTCAAAGGTCAGAAGTCATGCTGAGATGGGGCACTGGACCAAGAGGGGTTGCAACAGGGAAAGAGATCCCCAATCCTCAGAGGCGAGGGGGTAAAAAGGGGGATTTGGAGGGGAGGATGCTACTCACGGGATGGGAAGCAGGTCCGGCTGGCTCAAGGGTGGGTAGGAGGTAACAGGAGGATAGGAGGTGGCTGGTGTCCAGGTGGCGAGTGTGGCTGAGGACACGAGACCAAGCTCAAGGAACGACTCCAGACATTTTGCCCCCACACTCATCGAGGCCTCAAAGGGCAGGCGAATTCTGTGAACCCCCTGGGCCCTGCACCGGCCTGAGGACACCCATCTCCCTTCCTATCCCCAGCTCAGATCAAAGCCATGTGGGCAGCCACCGTGGGGGGGAACCTGAACAGAGGCACGCTTTCTCTCACACGCCAGGGGACCCCCTCCCCTACACCCGAGGGAGAGGACCCTCCATGTACTCACGAGGGCGTTTGATCACGATGCTACTTGGGGCCAAGCTGGCAGGGGAGAGACACAGATAGGTAAGGGGCAGGAGAGACCCCAGCTCCCATCCCAGTCCCCTCCCCTCCCCGAGGCCACACAGGGCACTGAGGGAGCCACCTAGGGTCGACGGGCAACTCACCTGTCAGAGGCCGTATTGTCATAGGAGCCTGGGGAAGAGAAGCCAGTAAGGCAGGAAGCGGGGTGAAGAGGGGAGAGGCTGGGAGTACGGGGCTCAGGTCTCGCGTGCAAGCAGAGTTCGGGACAGTCGGGATGGAGTGAGAGGTAGAGGAGGGCCGAGCCCCCACTCACCTGGCAGCTCTCGGCACCGCACGCACAGCACCACCGCCAGCAGCGGCAGCAGCAGGAGGCCCAGCACGTAGGGGATCAGGACGACCGCCTCCATCTGCGGGAGAGAGCTTGCACCAGGCCCGGCTGCCCGCCGCTCACCCCCTCAAGGGCCGAGCCGCGGAGGGGTGAGGGCCAGGCCAGCAGGGATGCGGGAGACGGGTGGGCACAGCCTGGAAGCCCGACGGGGGGGGGGTGGGGTGGGTGGGGGGCAAGCGCGCCCTCCTTGGGGACTCACTGGCCCCTTCCCCTTTCTGGGCTGAGTGGGGGGGGGGGGGGGGGGGGGCGGGTCAGCGCCGACCGTGCAAGACCCCTGCTCCCTGCGCAGTCCGGCCAGGGTCCGGGCTGGAGTCTGGGGCACCAGTCACCCGGCGGCGCGGCCCCTGCGCGCCCCAGCCCTACCTGCCGCTCGGCTAGGCGCCTGCTTCTCCTCAGCGCCTGCCCGCCTGTGGCAGGAAGCTGTGGTGAGCCCGGGCGAGGGCAGGAAATCATCGGGCTCAGCCAGCTGCACCCGCCCCCTTCCCACCCCCACCCAGCCGGTGGGGAGGGGGAGGCGGAGGCCCGCGGGGCCACCCGCAGGCCCTCGAGAGGGGTCTGCTGGCCCCCAGGACGCAGAGCGAGCCCTACCAGGGGAAGAAGGGCAAGACGCGGACAGCCCAGCCCACAGCCACGGCCTCCACAGCCGTGGCTCAAGGAGGCAGCCAGGAGGGAGGCCCTGCCCCTGGGAGCTGAGGGGCACAGGGCAGTGCCCACCCCACCTCACCCTGGCCGGCCTGCCAAGAGGGGGCGGGCTCTAGGGGAACCACGGTTCTGACTCACGGTCATACTGAGCTCGCTCACCCCACACTGCTGCTCGCCAGGCCCCGGAGAGCAGGGATTTGCCTAAGGTCCCCACAGGAGTGACCCTCTAGCCCCGGGAGTCCTGGGGCTAGAGGGCATCCCCTGCGGTCTGCCAGCCAGAGATACTACCGCCCAGAGAGACTCGAGCAGGCACTTGGGGTCTGACTACAAATTTTATTCAGTTACAAATAGCACCAAGCCCCTGGGGCTGCTCCAGGAGAGAGGAAGGCCCCTCCCGGACCCACCGCCCCCCTGCCCCGACCGCCCGCTGCCTGTGTAGTGTATGGGAGCTGGAACGCGGCCCGAGGCCGTTCCTAGAAGCTGGGCCAGTCCAAGGGTTCGGGCCCGGGCACCTTCTGGGGCGGGCCCAGGGCCAGCTGGGATAGGGATGCGCGCTGGCGAGCGACGGCCCCTCAGATGAGCACGCTGGACACGGGGACGCGGGTGGAGCGGCCTCGCCGGGGTACCACGATCCGGTCGTCTGTGGGCCCTGCCTCACGCAGCAGACCTGCCAAGGGAGGGGTCAGAGCCAGGGCTGGATGGACGGAAAGACACAAAGCCAGGGAGGGGACAGACGGGCGGTGGGAAGTGGACACGGGGCGGCAGAGCCACCAGCGCTGCGGGCACAGTGGAGCGTCAGCTCGTTGGACAGCCGGACCCAAAGCAGGATGGGGGAAGAACCGTGGGCTGAGAGAAGCCAGGTCCGGACAGATGGACGGACGGACAAGCACGGGTATCATGAAGTTGGGCAAGGAGTCAGGGATGGACAAAGGGAAGGCCCCCACTGACCCTGCACGTGCAGCTGAGCCTGCCGGCGGTCACCCTCAATGAAAATGGCAGTGCCCAGGAAGGCTGCCCCGCCCAGAGCGCCGACGAAGGCGCAGAGCATGAGGGAGAACTGCAGGGCTCGGAACTCGGACAAGAAGGAGGGGGGCCAGCTCCGGCGGAGGCGGTCGGAGATCTGCAGGGAGACGAGAAAGGAGAGCCAGGAGAACGAGTCACGGACAGGGAGCCCCCGGACTGCGGAAGAACAAAGGAGTCGGGAGCTGGCAAAGAAGGGTGGTCTGGAGAACCAGGGACAGCCCCGTGGCCTCGCTGCGGAATCTTCCAAAACGAAGTCCTGCCCGCCTGGCTGAGGCTCCGAGGTGAGGGGCGCCGGGCGCAGAGCACACGAACACCCCGCTGGGTCAGACCTTGTAAGTCAGCTCAAGCTGAGGCCAACGGCTGTCAGACAGTGCCAGGAACGCAGGGTCCCCCGATCCCCACCCCGGGTCCAGCCAAGGGGCGGTGCTCACCAGGCCAACGAGGTAGGGGCTCCCAGCATCGCCCAGCAGGTGGGACAGCACGATCTGGAAGGCCTCGGCAGTGGACCGTCGCGTGGGAATCACCACATACTGGGGAGGAGGGGGGTGGGAGGCAGAGGGCAAGGACAGGGCCAAGGCTCAGTCTAGGCTGAGGTCAAAGGTGAACCCCGGCCCTGAGGTGTGAGTGGGGTGAATGCCCAGACTCCAGGCCCATCTGGGGCTGACTCTGAATTCAGTCTGGGGCTGGGTTTTGAAGAAGGGGTGAAGGCCTCAATTAAGGCAAGTGAGGCCTCCGCCCCCACTCCTTGCTCCCAACAGCCTCTGGGCTAATCCTGCAGTGGCCTGCCTACTCACCAACAGAATGTCAGCCACGACGGCCCAGTTCATGGACAGCAGCGTCTCTCCAATAAAGATGAAAATCTGGTGGGGCGGGGGGGGGGGGGGATTGGAAGCGGGGAGATGGAGGAGGGTAGGGGGGGTTGGTCTCGTCGCAACAAGAGCAAACACACGACCCTGGACCAGGCCCACGTAGTAACTCATTCAACTTAATCCTCGAGACACCCCTGTGAGACAAAGCTCTTATTCCCATTTTACAGATGCTAAGACTGAGCACAGAGAGTTTAACTCACTTGCCTAATGTCACACAGCTGGGAAGAGCCAGAGTTGCGGTCCAAAACCAGGCCTTCTGGTTCAAGTGGTCTCTGAACCACTATGCTGATGAACCCCAGTCCTGCCCCGGCACACCGCCCCACCACCTCAGACCCACAACACCCCTTTTGACACCTGCTGGCTACTCACATAGGTGGCCACGATGCTACCACGAGCACAGGCAAGGGACAGGAAGAGGAAGGGTGCGGAGCCCAGGAGGCCAGCAGCACAGACCAGTGGGTCAGCCCGGGGGTTGGAACGGCGGAGGCGGCGGCTGATCTCCACGCCCAGGCCCACACCCAGGACCCCGGTCAGGCAGGTGATGAGCCCAAAGATGAGGCTGGGGGCAGGGGGAGGGACATGGGAGCCAGTCCCTCTGCCTGCAAAGCCCCCTCGCCTCGCCCCCACCGCCTGGAGAAGATGCTCCATCCCAGCCACCCTGACCCCAGGTCTATCCAGGTACTCTATGGTTCACGGAGCTCTGAGAGGAAGGCATTATCCTACCATCGGTTTCCTCCGCCAGGAAAACTGAGACTGGGAGAAGAAGTAGCCTGACCCTGAATCAGTGACTCTCTCCGCTCCATCCCCTGCCACCTGCAGGCTACCCCTAGCCTAGCCCCCATCTGGGTACCTGTCAGAGGAAGAGCAGGAGTCTCCAGGAAGGCAGGGTGGGGTCTCCCCCAAGACCACACGGGAACGCAGCAAGAATGCAGGAGCCCAAAGAGCCAGGGAGCCCGTGACGAAGGCCACAGCAGTGAAGCCAAGGGAAGAGAGGATGAAACTAGGACTGAAGACAGGTGGGAAGAAGGAACTCAGACTCCACTGAGGTGCCAGGGTAGGGGACTTCTACTCTCTCTCCCCGGCTTACTTTTAAAGTAAGGTTAGGAGACGGGTGTGGAAGCCGTCTTGGCGCCCAGGATCTGGGCCTGTAATTCAAGCATCTGCCACAAGGGGGCAGTGGTGACCTGGCTTTGGGGGAGGGCCAGCTGGCAGAAAACAAAGACCATGCTCCTGTAAATCTCAGAACAAATACGGAGGCCTCCCTGGGGGGCCTCAGATGTTGGGTTAGAATGGAACTAAACTCACTTCCTTGCCAGAGCCCTCAGATCTGCCCACCACGAGGTGGGGTTCAGGGGTGGTGAGTCTGAGTGGCGTTCCACAGCTCCCCGTGGCGGCTCCCGGACTACCAGGAACAGCAGCAGAACAGCCACCACTCCTAGACCTGGTGTCACCTGGGGAAAGAGTGGGCTTCAGGACAGGCACAGACAGGCAGGGACACCTCCACACCCCTGGGATGGGAGAAAGTGAGGGTGTGTGAAGGCAACTCAGGCCCCAAGACCTCAAACACCCAGTAAGCCACGTGCTCAAGGAAGCTGAACGTGCGTTTGGAGGGCAGAGCAACTGCCACTAGGGGCCCCCTGCTTCTGCAAGCCTAACTGCTCCCTCTTTGGTAACAGCACCCCAGTTTCCTTTTGGGAAACTACTCCCCCCACTTCTCTCAGTCCATGTGGTTCAAACAGGGCAGGGCTTATAACCCAGACTTGGCCGACAAGAGTGCTGTGAACCTCCCTGGCCTCGGTGATTGTTTAGTGGCAGGCACGTGACCCGTGCTCATCTAATCAGACACCATCCAGGACTTAGTGCTCAAGGATTCAGGGTGGCGAGGTTTCTAAATGGGAAGATAAATGCGTGGAGCTTTCACTTGCTTGAGAATGAAATTAACACAGAGGAAAAGCAGCACTGAGAAAAAGGTTGATCAAACTCCTAGGACAGAGTGGGAGTCCTGGATCCAGCTTTACCTGACGCTCACCCTGGGGCTTTCCACTATGAGAGCCAATAGAGTCCCATCCGGGAGCTTACAGTTTTACAGTGAGCTGCTACCACCCACAACCAAGAGTTCTGTCTGCACATGGCTTCCCACAGGCTTGGCAGAGTGAGCGCTGCCTTAAAAGGCGGGGGGTGGTGGTGGTGGTTAGGGTTAGGAGATGTCTGAAGGTAGGAAAGGGAGAAGCAGTGACAATGTCGCTGACCCTCCCCCAGGCTGTGTCCAAACTCACCCGCAGAGCCCAGTGCCAGTCCCCGGCCATATCTTTCACTTTGGAGCCGGCAATGTAACCCAGACCACTGGGGAAAGGGGATGGGAGAGGAGAGGGGATAGCCGGTCAGCCGTGCCCCAACGCCAGGCCCTCCTGCCTCCCGTGCTCCCCCCCAGGCCCCAGGCCCACGCACCTGCCCACCGGGATGGCAAAGTAGAACACACTAAGCATCCGACTCCGCTGGTCTGCCACGAAGAGGTCGGCGATGAGGGTGGGCGCGATAGTGGAGTAACTGGCCTCCCCGACCCCCACCAGGCCCCGGGTCAGGAGGAGGAGCCAGAATTGCTGGGGAACGAAACATGGGGGAGGTGGCACCCCGCCTTCACCAGCCGGCTCGGGAGAGGGGGCGGGGATGGTGGGCGAGGCCTGAGCTGGACAGACCTGAGCTTGAATCCTGGCTCCACTACGTACTAGCTGTGACTTTGGGAAAGCAACTTAACCTCTCTGAGCCTCAGTTTCCTCATCTGAAAAGGGGGAAAACAATAACTTGCTCACACAACTATCACCACGACGGGACGATACAAGTTTTATTCAATATCTCGTGCCCCGACAGGTGTAGAACAAATCTTAATTTCTACCATCCAAGACACTCCAATCGTGAATAATAATCTGAGGCGGAAGTTTATTCGTCTATCAAAGACACCTGAAGCTAAGGACAGGGCATGATCACCCAAGGAGAGTATGCAGTACCCGGGGCTGAGGACAGAGTTCCAGGGGCAGAGAGTAAGAACAGACAGAAGGGATTTCAAAGGAGCAAAGAAGTGACAGCCAAGGAGGCGGGAAGAAAACCACAAGAGTGGCATCACAGAAGTTAGGAGAGAGTTTCCGGAAGGAGGAAGTGAGTCAATAGAGCCAGAGGCTCCCAGGAGATCTAGCAAGAGCAGGATTAGGAAGCAGGAGCTACATTTAGCAACCAAAAGGTTTCTGTCACTTTGGCAATGGAGTGGTGGGGGTAGGTTGGCCAGCAGTGTTCCGGGGTGAGTGGGAGGAGAGGAAGTGCAAGCAAAGTGAGAGCCTCTCCCTGTCTGCTCCTTCACCCAGGATGGAGCTCGGTCAAGGGGACCTTGTGGGCAGTCTGACTCAGAAGAGGAAGACAGAGGACAGACAGTCCAGGTAAGGTCTTTTCCATGGTATAGAAGTGGGAGTGTTTAAGTGTGGAGTGTAAGCAGTCAATGGTTAGGGGGAAAGGGGATGACAGAAGAGTGTTCTAGAAGAAAGGGGAAGTAGATGGGGTGGGCAGATTAACTCAGGCAAGCAGGGAGGAGAAGACGGCATGGACCAAGGAAACTGCATAAGTTCCCCAGGCCCAGTCTGCAACGACCCCAAAGAATGGCAGCAAAGACTGATGGGTGGGGGGTGGGGGTGGGGCAGAAACAGGAGCCAGCATGGGGCCTCACCTCTCTGGGGATGAAGGACGACCCCAGTGTCACCAGGGACCAGAAGGCAATGCCCCCGCACATGAGATACTTCCGATTGTACCTGTCACCCAGGTAGCCAAACACAGGTGCCAACACCATGTAACTGGAAATGAACACTGAGGAGAAGCAGAGAGTCACAGCCCAGCCCCGGTACCCCTTCCCCACCCCGACCCCAGCTCAGGGAGAGCAAGGGGGCTCAGGAATAACTCCCAACCCTGAAACTATCAGTGCTTCCTGCCAGAGAAGTCCAGGCCCCTCTTTGGCATCTTTCAAACCTTCCACTGTAGAATGGATGGCCCAGCTGACTCCCATCCAGCCAAGAGCAAAATCCACTCTCCACACCATGGCCCACGATCTGATCTAACCCCTCCCTACCTCTCCAACCTCATGCTCATCCACTTTCCCTTCTCTGCATCCCAATGGCCCAACTGCCAAGCTCAACACCGTCTTAGGACCTTTGGCACCCACTGTCCTCTCTACTGGGAACGTTTCTCCACTCGCCTGAGCTTCACAGAACCTGTAGGCTCCAGCTCAGACATCTTCCCAACCCCCACATATCCAATCTCTCTTGATCACAGTCACTCTGTTTTCTTTTACAAAATAAGCCTACAGAAAATGACCTCGTTATCAGCTTAGGTTTTTCAGGACGGTGGCCCGCTCATTCCCAGTAGAATGTCAGCTCCGTGAAGACAAGGACCTTGCCTATAATGACCACTCCTGTGTTTCCACCGTGGAACACATGGCATTGCATAAAAAAGGTGCTCATTAACACGTGTTGAACGAAAAAGCGAATGGAGCGGACAAAGACTTGCTTCTTCTCTAACTCGACAATTCAAAGCTTTGCAGACCTTGGCCTATGATCCTGTTCTCATTCCTCTAGACTTTGCCTTAAATACTTCCCAGTCCTTACTGGCCTGGGGTGGAGCAAAGAACCCTTCGAGGTCTTGTTTCAAACTCCTCCTCTGCTCTCATTTGTGTGACTCTGGGCAAGGCCGAATTCTCTAAGCCTCAGTTTCCCTATAAAAACATAGCGACTACTACCTGCTTCTTCTATAAAATGATACCACCACCTGTTCTTTGACTGATGGAAGGATTAGGAGACAATGGGTCTAAAAGGTCTCGGGCAAGTTCTGTGTATGCTATCAGCCTCTTCCTCCAGGGCCTGGCACAGAGTAAGCGCTCAGAAATGTTTGAGAAACGAAGGAAGGGGAAAAGGAAGGAAAGGAGGATCTGGCCTTGGCTTTGCCTCTTCCACAACGTTCTGAGCAAGTAAAACTCAACTCTCCCCATTCCAGACACCGCCTTCCATCCCTATCTTTCGGTGCCTACCATCCTCCGGACACGGCACCATGCACTTTACAGCATTAATCATCGCATCTGATTCTCACATTAGCCCTCTGAGGTGTTCTGGGTTGCTACTCTTTCCTTCTCACCAAGGAAAAGTAAGGCTTAGAGAGGTTGAGGGCCTTGCCTACCATCACACTAAGTGGAAAGCTGAGATTTAAACCCAGGTCTGTCTTAACCATTACACTAAACTGCCTTTTAAAATGTGGTGTTCTGGGGCGCCTGGGTGGCTTGGTCAGTTAAGCGTCCGACTTCGGCTCAGGTCATGATCTCATGGTCCGTGAGTTCGAGCCCCACGTCGGGCTCTGTGCTGACCGCTCAGAGCCTGCAGCCTGTTTCGGATTCTGTGTCTCCCTCTCTCTCTGCCCCTCCCCCGTTCCTGCTCTGTCTCTCTCTGTCTCAAAAATAAATAAACGTTAAAAAAAATTTTTTTTTTAAATAAAATAAAATGTGGTGTTCTAACTGAACAGGGCAACCCACAGAGAAATAAAGACCATCTCCTCCTCTAAGTCTGGCTTCTCTACCTCTGTTAAGGCCCCAGGCATGCCGGCATGTAACCCCATTTGGGGCAGAAAAGGAAGAAAAGCTGCCGTGTGCCCAGGAGGGGCCTCCACTCACCGGTCTGGATGAGGCCGGAGCTGCTGTCTCCGATGTCGAAGAACTGCTCAATGTCTGGAAGGACGCCTGTGAAGAAGACTCGAGATGGGCTCGACGAGGCAGCCCCACCTTCGGGACCCCCTTCCCTTCCCCCAGTCTGACTTCCTCCCAGAAGTCAGTACCAGCCACGGTGAAGCGGTCCATGTAGTTGAGGAGGTTGATGTAGCACAGCACCGCCACTATGAGAGCCGAATGGCCCGGAGACAAGCCGGTGATATGCTGCAGCCCCTCTCGGTCCGGGACCTCGGGATCCTCGGACTTCGAGTTCCCCATGGACCCCGGTAACCCCGGGGTGCCGGGCACCGGCCCGTCGTCCGTGTCATCCGCCTGGCTGAGGAAGGGCGCGGTGTCGGACCCGGACATGGTCCCGGGGGGCCTCGCCCGCCCGCGCTCCGGTCCCACCGACGATCCCACCTGCGAGGGGAGGAGGCTGGAGAAAAGAGGATGGAGGGAACCCAGGCGAGGGAGGGGCGCCCAGAGACCGGCAGGCGCTTGCCCGAAAGCACAAAGCGCGGCTGGGATGGAAGCCAGGCCCTGCCTGTCATGCCTCCCCGTTCCGGGAGACGCAGCGCGCGGAGAGGACGAGTGGAACGCGAGCGACGTCGGGGACGGGAGCAGGCTGAACAGGGCCCGGACCCCTCCCCGCGCCCCTCTCCCCTCCCCCGCCCAGGCTGAAGCCACCCCTCACCCCTGTTAGGAGCCCACTGCAATCGCTGTCGCTCAGCCCCGCCGCTGCACCACGGCCGCCGCCATGTTGTCCCGGAGCCGGTCATGTGACGCTGGAGCCGGGGGCCAACTCCACCTCCCGCGAGCCCTGGACACGTGACCGCCGCCGGACTACAGAAGCCCGGCAGTAGACCTTGCTCGCCTCTCCAGCTTCTCCGCCTGCTCCCCCGTCACGTGACTGCCGGCCGGTCGCCGGGGTAACCGGGGACGGCCCCAGACCCGCGCCGCACCGGGTGCGTTCCCCCAGGGAGTCGCAGCGAACCGCTGAAGTCGCCCAACCCTCGGAATCTCGGCTTCCTTATCTGCAGCTCCCACCGGGCACACTTCTTATCAAACGAGATGAAACGAGATCATGGAATCTTAAAATGTTCTGGAAGTAGCTTATCTCTAGATAGCCCAACGATCAGTTTTCAGTCTCGGCAATTAGTCCGGTTGGAGCTTCATACATGCTCAGGAAGTGTGGAAGGAATGTTGAAAGTTGAACACCGCCCCCCGCCCCCCGCCGCATCCCCGGCCCTATCTTTTGAATTCCCCACGCCAGCTGTCTGTAAACTCCTGAGCTTCCTTGGTAGACACTGAAAGAGGCGTCCCAGACCCTAAGCGCCCGTCTTCATCTGGTTTTTTCCACCTTCAACCAAGACTGAAGCCCTTGCGCCCTCTGGTGGTCTCATCTGGGATTCTCCTAGCTGCGGGACTGGACTCAAAGACCAGAGCCCTGGCACCGAAGGATAGCTTGGCATGGTTCTTCAGTGCCCCCAGCCTCAGTCTCCAAGTTACAGTAATAAATGTACACTCGATGTAACATTAATATAGTTCCATGCAAATGTAGCTTCAAGACCTGTCTTCCAAGCTGACCTCTAAGCTCTTGTGAAATTCTAGCGTCTCATGGGCAGAGCATGGGGTCCCCAAGAGGTCTTATCAGAAACCGTTTGACCAAAACCAGCAGAAGACAGGAAATCATAAAGATTAGAGCAGAAATCAATGATACAGAAACCAAAAAACCCCAGTACAGATCAATGAAACCAGAAGCTGGTTCTTTGAAAGAATTAACAAAATTGATAAACCACTAGCCAGTTTGATCAAGAAGAAAAAGGAAAGGACCCAAATAAATAAAATCAAGAAGGAGAGAGGAGAGATCACAACCAACACAGCAGAAATAAGAACAAGAATAAAAGAATATTATGAGCACACCAGTAAAATGGGCAATCTGGAAGAACTGAAAAAATTCCTAGAAACATATAAACTATCAAAACTGAAACAGGAAGAAATAGAAAGTTTGAACAGATCCATAACAGTAAAGAAATCACATTAGTAATCGAAAATCTCCCAAAAAACAAGAGTCCAGCACCAGATGGCTTTCCGGGAGAATTCTACCAAACATTTAAAGAAGAGTTAACACCTATTCTCTCGAAACTGTTCCAACAAACAGAAATGGAAGGAAAACTTCCAAACTGTTCCCATTAAGCCAACATTACCTGGATTCTAAAACCAACAGGGACCCCACTACAGAGGAGAACTACAGACCAATTTCCCTGATGAACATGGAAGCAAAAATCCTCAACAGGATATTAGCCAACCGGATCCAACAATACATTTAAAAAAATTATTCACCACGACCAAGTGGGATTTATGCCTGGGATGCAGGGCTGGTTCAATATCCGCAAAACAATCAATGTGATGCATCACATCGATAAAAGAAAGGACAAGAACCACATGACCCTCTCAATAGATGGAGAGAAAGCATTTGACAAAATATAGCATCCCTTCTTGATTAAAAAAAAAACCCCTCAAGAAAGTAGGGATAGAAGGATCATACCTTGAGATCTAAAAGCCATATGTGAAAGACACAACACTAATATCATCCTCAATGCGGAAAAACTGAGAGCTTTTCCCCTAAGGTCAGGAACAAGACAGGGATGTCCACTCTCACCACTGTTATTCAACACAGTATTGGAAGTCTTAGCCTCAGCAATCAGACAACACGAAGAAATAAAAGACATCCCAAGGTCCCAAGACTGGGACCTCAGTCTTTGTAGACGACATGATACTCTATATGGAAAACCCAAAACATTCCACCAAAAAACTGCTAGACCTGATCCTTCAATTCAGCAAAGTTGCAGGATATAAAATTAATGCACAGAAATCGGTTGCATTCCTATACACCAACAATGAAGCAACAGAAAGAGAAATCAAGGAATCAATCCCATTTACAATTGCACCAAAAAGCATACCTAGGAATAAACCTAACCAAGCAGGTAAAAATCTATACACTGAAAACTATAGAAAGCTTATGAAAGACATTGAAGAAGACACCAAAAAATGGAAAAATATTCCAAGCTCCTGGATAGGAGGAAAAAATATTGTTAAAATGTTGATACTACCCAAAGCAATCTACATATTCAATGCAATCCCTATCAAAATAACACCAGCATTCTTCACAGAGCTAGAACAAACAATCCTAAAATTTGTATGGAACCAGAAAAGACCCCGAATAGCCAAAGCAATCTTGAAAAAGAAAACCAAAGCAGGAGGCATCACAATCCCGGACTTCAAGCTGTATTACAAAGCTGTAATTATCAAGACACTATGGTACTGGCATAAAAACAGCCACTCAGATCAATGGCACAGAATAGAGAACCCAGAAATGGACGCACAAATGCATGGCCAACTAATCTTTGAAAAAGCAGGAAAGAATAGCCAATGGAACAAAGACAGTCTTTCCCGCAAGTGGTGCTGGGAAAACTGGATGGCGACGTGCAGAAAAATGAACCTGGACCACTTTCTTTTTTAAAAAAATTTTTTTCAACGTTTTTATTTATTTTTGGGACAGAGAGAGACAGAGCATGAACGGGGGAGGGGCAGAGAGAGAGGGAGACACAGAATCGGAAACAGGCTCCGAGCCATCAGCCCAGAGCCTGACGCGGAGCTCGAACTCACGGACCGCGAGATCGTGACCTGAGCTGAAGTCGGATGTTTAACCGACTGCGCCACCCAGGCGCCCCGAACCTGGACCACTTTCTTACACCAGACATAAAAATAAACTCAACATGGATGAAAGACCTCAATATAAAACAGGAAGCCATCAAAATCCTTGAGGAGAAAGCAGGCAAAAACCTTTCGGACCGTGGCCGCAGCAACTTCTTACTCAACATGTCTCCAGAGGCAAGGGAAACAAAAGCAAAAATGAACTACTGGGACCTCATCAAAATAAAAAGCTTCTGCACGGCGAAGGAAACAGTCTGCAAAACTAACAGGCAACCGACAGAATGGGAGAAGATATTTGCAAATGACATGTCAGATAAAGGGTGAGTATCCAAAATCTATAAAGAACTTCTCAAACTCAACACCCAAAAAACAAATAATCCAGAGAAGAAATGGGCAAAAGACATGGATAGACACTTCTCCAGAGAAGACATCCAGGTGGCCAACCGACACATGAAAAAATGCTCACCATCACTCATCATCAGGGAAATACAAATCAAAACCACAATGAGATACCACCTCACATCTGTCATAATGGCTAACATTAACAACTCAGGCAACAACAGATGTTGGCGAGGATGCGGAGACAGAGGATCTCTTTTGCATTGCTGGTGGGAATGCAAACTGGTGCAGCCACTCTGGAAAACAGTATGGAGGCTCCTCAAAAAATTAAAAATAGAACTACCCTATGACCCAGCCATTGCACTACTAGGTATTTATCCAAGAGATACAGGTAGGCTGTTTCGAAGGGACACATGCACCCCAATGTTTATAGCAGCATATCAACAATAGCCAAAGTATGGAAAGAGCCCAAATGTCCATTGATGGATGAATGGATAAAGAAGATGTGGTACACACACACACACACACACACACACACACACAGAGTGGAGTATTACTCAGCAATCAAAAAGAATGAAATCTTGCCATTTGCAACTATGTGGATGGAACTAGAGGGTATTATGCTAAGCGAAATTAGTCAGAGAAAGACAAATATCATATGACTTCACTAATATGAGGACTTTAAGATACAAAACAGATGAACATAAGGGAAGGGAAGCAAAAATAATATAAAAACAGGGAGGGGGAAAAACATAAGAGACTCTTAAATATGGAGAACAAACAGAGGGTTACTGGAGGGGTTGTGAGGGGGGGATTGGCTAAATGGGTAAAGGGCATTAAGGAATCTACTCCTGAAATCATTGTTGCACTATATGCTAACTAATTTGGATGTAAATTTAAAAAAATAAATAA
Organism: Prionailurus viverrinus; assembly: GCF_022837055.1. Classification (NCBI taxonomy): domain Eukaryota; kingdom Metazoa; phylum Chordata; class Mammalia; order Carnivora; family Felidae; genus Prionailurus; species Prionailurus viverrinus. The sequence goes on along the minus strand of NC_062576.1, from coordinate 19,466,983 downwards.
ATAAATAAAAAGAAAAGAGAATAGGTCACTGAGACAAAAATGAAAATATTAGGCATAAATGCTGATTTATAGTAATTAAAATAGCTTTATTATTCTAATTGAAAAAAAGGGAAAAGAAAACATTTGAGGCAAGGGGCGCCTAGGTGACTCACTCAGTTAAGCATTGGACGCTTGATTTCGGCTCAGGTCATGATCTTCAGGTTGGGAGGGGGTTGAGCCCTGCATAGGGCTCTGTGCTGACAGCACTGAACTTGCTTGGGATTCTTCTCTGCCCCTCCCCTCCTTGTGCTCTCTCTCTAAATAAATAAATAAACTTGAAGAAGAAGAAGAAGAAGAAGAAGAAGAAGAAGAAGAAGAAGAAGAAGAAGAAACCATTTGAGTCACAAATACCCTTCACTTGTGACACCCCATGAGATATTTCATGTTTTATAACCTTAAGCCTGGTCTCCCCTGAGGGTCTAAGGGAAAGAAAGAGATAGAAAGGAACTTCCGATTGTGGTCCCTGAATTTACTCAACAAACCATTACTATGTTCCTGGCATTATGCCAGGTGTCAGACAAGGCAGATTGAGTCCCTACCCTCAGGAGGCTGATCTGGAGGAGACAGATATCCATACATATGTAAAATCGCACCTGTGAAAAGGCAAGCCACAGTGTGAAAGAGAATATTTGCAAAGCACGCATCTGACAAGGGACGTATATCTCGATATATAAACAACGCTTAAAACTAAAGAGAATAACACAATTTTTTAAATGGGCAATAGATTTCTACAGACTTTCACAAGAGATACACGAATGGCCAACAAGTATATGACATTGTTAGTCATTATGGAAAATACAAATTAAGACCACAATATCACTATGTGAGAATAGCTTTTTAAAAAAAGAAAAACTGATCACACCAAGTACCGGAAATGATATGGAGCAACTAAGACCCTCACACGGTACTTGTAGGAATGCAAATAGTACAGCTACTTTAGAAAACCGGCAGTTTCCTTCAAAATTAAACACACATTTGCCCATTACTCCACTCCTAGGTATCATCGGAGATGATCACCTAGGAGAATTGAAAACGTGCCGCTACAAAACACCCTGTATGCAAATATACATAAGAAGCATTACTGGGGCCCCTGGGTGGCTCAGTCGGTTGAGCGTCTGTCTCTTGATTTTGGCTTGGGTCACCATCTTGTGGTTGTGGGATGGAGCCCCACGTTGGGCTCCGCGCCGGGTATGGAGCCTGCTGAGGATTCTCTCTCTCTCTCCCTCTCTCTCTCTGCCCCTCCCCCCACCTCAAAATAAACATTTTTTTAGAAGAATCATTATTCATAATAGCCTCCAGAATGAAAAAGCCCCGAGCGACCACCAACAGGTGACATTCATACAATGGGGTCAGGGAGAGGGGATTATGCAAATGGCCTGAGGAACCATTTCCGGGCCGTGTACACCTACTAAGACTCATGAACTTTACAGTTCAAGTGAGTGAATGGTTAGGCATGTAAATTAAACTCCAATAAAGTTAAAAATTATTTTATTTTAACTTTTTTTTTACATTCATTTATTTTTGATAGAGACACAGCACAAGAGGGGGAGGGGGCAGAGAGAGAAGGAGACACAGAATCCGAAGCAGGTTCCAGGCTCCAAGCTGTCAGCACACAGCCCGACGCGGGGCTGGAACTCACAAAACCGCGAGATCATGCCCTGAGCCGAAGTCGGACGCTCAACCGACTGAGCCACCCAGGCGCCCCTAAAAATTATTTTTAAAAAAGCCCGTGATCCAAATACAGTACCACTGGACATTAATGAAAATAAAACTTTTTGGTTATAAAGGGAAATATCTTTATGCTAATTGTTTTTGCCAAATGGAAAAAAACATTGTGCTCATCTCTGGGCTCAGGCTTTTTCAATCTGATGGATTTCTGGAATAAAATTACTTTTAGGTCAGATAAATAAACATGTCTGTACAGGTCTATTGGTTTAAACTGGAGCCCAACTTTTTGCTCTACCTGATTTGGAAACTGGTCTGGAAAATATATGTGGAATTTCTTGGGGGAAAAAAAAGTTCCCCTATGACAAGTGCCACAAAAAAATGACATCTGGGGGCACCTGGGTGGCTCAGTCAGTTAAGCGTCTGACTCTTGGTTTCGGCTCAGGTCATGATCTCACAGTTTGTGGGTTCAAGCCCTGCGTTGGGCTCCAAGCTGACAGCACGGAGCCTGCTTGGGATTCTCTCTCTCCCTCTCTCTCTTCCCCTCTCCTCAAATAAATAAATAAGTAAACTAAATAATAAATAAATAAACAAGAAATGAAATGAAATGAAATGAAATGAAATGAAATGAAATGAAATAAAATAAAATAAAATAAAATGAAATAAAATAAAATAAAATAAAATAAAATAAAATAAAATAAAATAAAATAACAAAGACAGGTGTATGGGTATGACAAGGACTTGCTAACAGGGGCATTTGGCCTGGTCAGGGAGGTTGAGAGTCTTGCTGAGGAAGTGATCCTTGAGCTCAGATACGGGGGGGTGGCAAACACTGACTTCCTAAGAGGGGAGAAAAAACAGTTCCAGGCAGTGGAAAGCTTGTGCAAAGGCCACAGAAGGAAGCATAATGGACACAAGAATCTGAAAGGAGGGCATCGTGGAGGACGGTGAGGGGAGGGAGGCCGGCCAGGGAGCAGGCAGGGGCCAGGCTGGGCCTGGGGCCTAGGACACGTTAAGCATTGCCTTCATTTTAAAATTGGATTGGCATTTAAGATCCTTCTGGCTACACTGGCTACACTGTCCTTGGGTTGGAGGGGGCCAAAGGGGCGGCAGAACTTGTCAGGCGGCTGCAGCAGGAGACCGGGCTGTAGGCCTCGGTGGGAGGGAGGGACGTGAGTCGCTCTTAGCCACCTAAGGCAGCTGTGGGTGACGGAGAGGATATGGGGGTTAAGAGGTGTCCAGAGTGACACGGGTTTCTGGCTCGTGCGATGAGGAAGTTGTTCATTCAACAAACATTTGTCAGGTAACTACTAGGCATCAGACACCAAGCTAGGGATGTTTGAGAAGAACAAGATAGGGTATTTATTTTCAAGGAGCTTACAGTCTAGCACCGGAGAAAGAGATCGATGGGCAGGAAGAGTCCGCTGAGCCAGACCCCTGTTCCAGACTGAGGTGGGGACACACAGAGGACATGGCCAGTCCCATGGCGGGGGGGGGGGGGGGGAGCTTCTGGAAGGAATGGCAGGGGTGGGGAGATGGGAGGCTGTGAGGCTATAGAAAAAAAAAAAAAGCAAAACAGCATCCTGCTACCCCAAGTGTGGCCAGCACGGCCACAACCCCTAGGAGCTCATTAGAACCGCAACATCTCGGGCCGCACCCCAGAACTGCTGACGCCACGTGTTTCCACAAGCTTCCCAGCTCACTTGTGTGCAGGTTCCAGCGTGAGCAGCACGGGTCTTGTCGTAGATCAGGCCCACCTGGCCTTCCATCTGGCTCTGCGCCCGGTGGCTGTGAGGTTTGGGGCGGGTTCACTAATCTGTGCTTCTGTTTCTCTTCTGGAGAATGGGAATAATACCACCACCTACCTCCTAGGTGCTCTTTGGATGAATGAGGTCACAAAAAGTACCAAGCTTCGCATGTGACACCGAGTAAGGGCCTACTACAATTTTGAAGGTGTTTTTTTAAAAAAATTTGCTAACGTTTATTTATTTTTGAGAGAGACAGAGCGTGAGCAGGGGAGGGGCAGAGAGACAGAGAGACAGAAATCCGAAGCAGGCTGCAGGCTCTGAGCTGTCAGAGCCCTGAGCTGTCAGGGCTCGAACTCATGAGCCAAAGTCGGGTGCCTAACTGACTAAGCCACCCAGGCACCCCAGTTTTGAAGGTTTTTCATCAGGAGAGTGTTGTGGTTTTTTTGTGTTTTGTTTTTTTTAATGTTTATTTTTGAGAGAGAGAGACAGAGCATGAACTGGGGAGGGACAGAGAGAGAGGGAGACACAGAATCCGAAGTAGGCTCCAGGCTCGGAGCTGTCGGCACAGAGCCCAATGCGGAGCCTGAACTCATGAACTGCAAGGTCGTGCCCTGAGCCGAAGTCAGAAGCTTAACCTACTGAGCCACCCAGGCACCCCTGTTTGTTGGCTTTGTTTTTGTTTTTTTTCGGGAGAGTTCAGAAAGACCACCTGACAGGCCACCTGGCTGGCTCAGTGGGAAGAGCATGGGACTCTTGATATTGGGGTTGTAAGTTCAAGCCTCACATTGGGTGCAGAGATCACTTAAAATCTTTAAAAAAGAAAAAAAAGAAAAGAAAAAAAGAAAAGAAAATAGGGGTGCCAGTTTGGCTCAGTTGGTGGAGGGTGTGACTCTTGATCTCCGGATTGTGAGTTAGAGACCCATGTTGGGTGTAAGAGATTCCTTAAAAATAAAATCCTTAAGGGACACCTAGGTGGCTGACTGGTTAGGTGTCTGACTTCGGCTCAGGTCATGATCTTAAGGTCTGTGGGTTCGAGCCCCATATCAGGCTCTGTGCTGAAAGCTCAGAATCTGGAGCCTGCTTTAGATTCTGTGTCTCCCTCTCTCTGCTTCTCCCCAGCTTATTCTCTCTCTCTCTCTCTCAATAATAAATAAACTTTTAAAAATTATTTTAAAAAATAATACATAAAATCCATAAAAATAAATAACATTTTAAAATAAAATAAAATGACCACCTGAGAAGCGATCAATCCCTTTGATCAAAAGGATGAATAACCTCTCAACATAGAAGAAATGCAAATTCTTTTAAAATAAGTAGTCGTTCCCATCTCCTCCCCAGATTCAGGGCTGGGGAAGAAGAAACCGGAATCTTCTAGCACTTGCTAATGGATTCATAAAGAGGTCCAGTCACTGTGGTCAGCAACCTGGCACTGCTGAAGAGAGACCAGGCGGGAGGATACACGTTCAGTGACCGGTGATTCTACTCCTGGAGAGAAACCTGAGAAAAATCTCAGCCAGGGACCCCAACAGGCTCACTACAATGTTGCAATGGCAACATCCTGGGGTTGGAACTGGGCTGGGTTACCAGAGACAGAAGTCCTCAAATAGCAGTGATTTAGGCAGGACGGAAGTAGCTCCCCCTCCCAGGAAAGCCCCGAGGTCAGCAGTGGAGGACTGGTAGGACGCTGCAGAGAGGCTGGGGCCCTGGCTCCGTCTCTCCATGTCCTGGGCCGCCTGCACCGCTTCTTTCCCCAAGGTCGCCGCGTGTCCGCAGGGCTGTTCTACGTCCAGCAGCAGGAAGACAGCGAAGGAGAGGGGCTCCTGCCGCCCTCTTTGGGAAATGTTCTGAGAGGTGCGCCCCTCTCCCCCTTACACCCACCAGCCTGAACTGGCAGCTGGCTACCACGGAGGCTGGCTGTCCGCCCTCTGAAGTCTCCGTGCTTTGCTAAAAACCGGGGTCTCTGTTACCCTGGAAGGAGTAACAATGGATGCAAGGTGACAACTAATGGACTGTCACAGGGGCTGTAGTGGGGGGTCCTGGGGGGGGGGGGTTACAAAGACAGAAACCCTCAAGGAGACGCAAGGTGAATGTACTCCCGTTTATTTTGTTAAGGCCGAATACACAATTTTAACGTGTCCAAACGTATTAATGGACAAAATGAGATCTGAAAAAAATGAGTTATGCCATATCGTGGATTATTTCAATGTTATAGAGGCTTCTATTTTTCTCACATTATAAGGTCAAAGGAATGCCACATTCCAACAAAAGCAGTTTTTAGAAGGTGACATACTTTTGTCAGAATGATACCACGTATCAGTGACAAATTAATGGCTTTATTAGTAGACAGCGCTGAGAAGTCTGGCTCATTCTGTGGTGAAAATAAAACCTGGATCTCATAGGCGAAGTTGAATGCAAATCGTTTAAAAGTAATATTCAATATTCAGCAGCCGGTACAGCCCGGAATCAGCCGATGCGAACAAATGTTCGCCCACACAGTACAGAGGCCGGCCGACGTGCATCGCGGGGTGTGACGGCTGGACCTCGGCCCTACTTAGTGGCCGAAACGTGCAAGGGCAAACTAAGGGGCCAAGAGCAGAAAATGTAAAATATCTAAACGACTTTTAAATAAGAAATCAAAAAGCAACAAATGATACGACAAAATAGTTCACGCACGTAACATCCAAACTGAGAATTTCTGTTCGGTGAAGGACACCCCTAAAGAATCAAGCACGAGCGCCGGTCCGCCAGCCGTCGGCAGCGGTCACGGCAGCGCACAGAAAGGGAGCCCGAAAGGCTGCGGGGCACGTGCGAAGAAATTCCCGAAGTGCCGGTGAGCGGATGGATGTGCGTCGAAACACGGCACCACTTTCCTCCCCACGGGCTGGCAAAAGTGGGAAAGCAGGGCAGTAACAAGAGCTGGTGAGGATGAGGAGAAACGGGGACCCTCCAGGGGGAGGCTCCGTGGCCGTTCGGGAGAAAAATTTGGTAGAACCACAGGGAAATGAACCCGTCCGCCCCGTAATCCCATCCTGGGGGCTTATGTTGGAGAACCTGCCGCGCAAGCGCGGAAGGAGACCCATGAACGTATAAGATGCGGCCGAGGCCCCCTGAGGAGCACCAACGAGCCCTTCGAGCGATGAATCCCACGTAGAATAAGCACCACGTATTGAGCGAGGAAAGAAACAGCACGAGATCTACAGCACGGCGCTACCGCACGTGGCAAAAGTGTATTCAACACACACATCAGTGCGTCTTACGAGGATGCGTTTGTGTTCAAAGACGCGCGATCGGCACACTCGAATGGGTGCTCAGGCTGGCATGAGCAGGGAAGAGACAGCCGTAAAACCAGAGAAGCCTTTCGTGGACTAGCATCGGGAGATCCAAACAAAAAGAGCTCGAGGTGTTCAATTATGTCTTAAACAACGTGTGTGCCTCAGGAAGGTGCCTATAAAGGGTCCTGGGGTGAGGAAGACATCCAAAGCTGAGGATCCACTAGACCCTGTCTGCCTGGGCTTAAGTGAGCGCGTGTGGGGCCTGGACCATTTATCTTCCTGCAGGCCGGGGAACCACACTCGTGTAGGTGCCTCAAACTTTACCTGCTAGCCCCCTGGGGCCACTGCTGGTCGCAGCTCCCAGACATCCCAGGCCTGGAATCCACACCCACCCCTCGTTTATTCCCACTCGCTCTAAATAGGAGCACTTGCAGAAAAACATTTGCAGAAAAACATTTCCAGGAAGGAAAGGGGCTCGGTGGGAGTGAGGGATACCTTCCCCGTGTCCCGGGGGGCTGCGAACGCAGCATACCCAGTGGGCGGAGCCACAGTCCACCCAGGACGGCAAGACCAACCACACAACTAACCAAGTAACTAACGGCTTGAAACCAGGGTCAACGGGAGAGGGGGGTCAAAGTTCGCTGCTAGATTTTGCTTCAGCTTAAAGATAAGCCCATACAGGGCCAAAAGGGGCAGCTGTCCTCCCCCAAGTCCAGGCGGCACGTCAAAACAGGGCGCGGGGTTTCAGCCCCAGACCTCGATGAGGTCCCCAGATTCCATGCCCAGATCAGCGGGCAGCTCCTTGCCTGAAAGCTTTGTCCCATCAAAGAAGAAGGAGAGCTTGTGGCCTGAGAGTCCCATGGCCTCCTCGTAGCGGGACATGAGGGTCTTGAGAGGAGAATCCTGGACAGAGAAGAAAAAAACGGATGTAAGAATTCGAAAAGATGGGGTGGAGGGGAGGGGAGGGGGTGCCTGGATGGCTCAGTCAATAGAACATGTGACGCTTGCTCAAGGGGTTGAGCCTCATGTTGGGTGTAGAGGTGACTTAAAAATAAAATCTCTGGGGCGCCTGGGTGGCGCAGTCGGTTAAGCGTCCGACTTCAGCCAGGTCACGATCTCACGGTCCGCGAGTTCGAGCCCCGCGTCAGGCTCTGGGCTGATGGCTCAGAGCCTGGAGCCTGTTTCCGATTCTGTGTCTCCCTCTCTCTCTGCCCCTCCCCCGTTCATGCTCTGTCTCTCTCTGTCCCCCAAAAAATAAATAAACGTTGAAAAATAAAATCTTTAACGGGTTGCCTGGGTGGCTCAGTCGGATGAGCGTCTGACTTCGGCTTGGGTCACAGTCTCACGGTTTGTGAGTTCGAGCCCCGCACTAGGTTCTGTGCTGACAGCTTGGAGCCTGGAGCCTGCTTTGGATTCTGTGTCTCCCGCTCTGCCTCTCCTGCTCATGCTCTGTCTCTCGCTCTCTCTCTCCCTCAAAAATAAATAAGCATTAAAAAAACAAAAAACCTCACAATTAATAAAAAATTAATAAACATTAAAAATCTTTAATTAAAAAAAATCTTAAGAAAAAAAGAATTTGAAAAGAGGGGCTGAGAACTTATAGAGATGGACAGAGGACTCAGGACAGAGAGGACAAGGGGACAAATCAAGTCAGAGCCCACGGAGGGGAAGGCGAGTGGACAGAGAAGCTAGCACAGCCGGGTCCCTCTCTAGGGGACCGGGCCACAGAGGCTAAGGCTTAGGCTGCAGGCTCCGGGTCCGGTGGGTTCTGCAAGCCCCAAGCTCCTCACCTACCAACGGAGGCGTCTGTTGCAGTGAAGAAGACAGCCCAGATCCTAGAGTGAGGATGGCCCGAGCTGCAGGCCAGGCTCTCCCACTCGGCTCATGTGTGACCTTGGGCAAGGGCCCTGGTAAGTGTGAATGTGACCATTTCCCATTTCCAGATGGGAAACAGGGCCTTTGCGGATGTAATCAGGTGAAGTCAAGGGCACACTCGCTGAGGGTGGGTACCAGCGTCTGGCATCCTTGCAAGAAAACACACAGGCAGAGACACACAGGGAGGACACCCCGTGACGACAGAGGCAGACACTGAGGGAGGGGGCGGGCGCAGCTGCAGGCCAAGGAGTGCCCAGGACCGGCGGCCACCTCCAGCAGTCAGGAAGAAGCAAGGAGCGTTTCTGCCCGGAGCCTCAGAGCACGGCCCCTGCTGAGCACTCAGCTTCGACTCCTGGCCTCTAGGACCGTGTGAGAATACGGTTGTTTTAAGCCACCCGGTTTGTGGCGTTTTGCTACAAGCAGCCCCAGGAACAGACACTGCAAATTATCCCGCCTCTCTAGACCCGTGTCCCTATGTGTTAAATGAGGGCAACGACAGTGGTTTCCATGCAATGTCACCGTGAAGTTCACCAACACCCTGACTGGGAAGTTAATTATCTCTAGCATGGGGACTGTCACTCAGAAGCCTGGCGCTGTTGTTCTGTTTCATTGGTTACCGTCCAAGGGTCCTTTCCATTTTAAGCAGGAGTCGGGAGACTAGAGCAGAGGTTCCCAGCACGAGGGGGAGCAAAGCTGAACAGTGGGCTCTCCCCACTCTCTAGGACGGGCAGGAACCCAAACTGCTCGGGACTCGGGGGGAGCCACCCGCTGGTAACTGACCAGAGAGACACGGTCGGCAGAGGAAAGGGTGAGGGGCCCGGACAGCCATCTCTCCCACTCACCGGAGACAGCGAGACTTCCAGCATCTGGTGTTTCTCCTTGCCCTGCACCCGCAGCTGGAGCAGGCGGGACATCCCTGAGGTCTCCGGAGAACTTGCTAGCACCACGCAGTCTGTGGGAGGCAGGATCGGGAAGCCAGGCTTAAGGGGGGGGACTGGAAGCAGGGCCCCCTCTGGGCCTTTTCCTCTATCCCCTCCCTGTGGCCAAAGCCTCCTCAAGGCTCCACCTCCCTGCCTTCCTCTCACCAATGATGTCAGCCACTCCAAGCTTTAGGGTCCTGGGAGTGGCAGTAGGGGACAGCTCTGTCTCTCCGAAGAGCAAAAGGATCCTGCTTGGGGACACCCCGAGATGGGTGGCCATGTGGTCCACCACACTCTGTAGGGGCTCCGACTGGCGAGGGGACAAGAAGCAAAGGAGGCCACCTCCTGACGTGCCCCGTCCCCCCCTCCCCCACCACGTTTCTGGCCTTTGCTACCCGCTGAGCTCCTCAGCTGGGAGTCCCATAGATTTACCTGGCAAAGTACAGAATAAAGTCACGTCCATATGGGGTTCGGGGAGGTAACACAAAGAAATGAAGCAGCCGTGGATTAGGAGGGAAAAGGGCAGGGGTGGGGAATGCGGCAAACTGGATCTCATACGCCCCCTCTAACAGGCCAGCCGTCCCCAGCTCTGGCTGATGGGTGCCGTGTGGGAGCACAGGCCAGTGCAACTACTCCTTTCTATTTAAGAGAAGCCAGGCAACCGGTCCTTTGGATGAAATCACTCATTGAGGTGGGTGGCAACGAACGCACGTCTGAAAAGCATTCTGCGTCCACGGGACAAAAAAAAGTAAGACGCGCCGTCGATAAAAGCCATGGGCTGCGTGTTCGCAAGGCCTGGCTTCACTGCTTGCCTGACACGTCGCTGCTGCTCAATAAATGGTTATTTCTGTTGTCACTCTTGTTTTGGAATTGGGCTCATCCCTACAAAAATAGTCGTTTCCACCAGGAAGCTGGGGGAGCTCAGAGTGAACGGGTGACATCTGTGACTAACACAGTTTAAAAGTAGGCACCAGGGGCGCCTGGGTGGCCCAGTCGGTTGGGCGGCCGACTTTGGCTCAGGTCATGATCTCACGGTCCGTGAGTTCGAGCCCCGCGTCGGGCTCTGTGCTGACAGCTCGGAGCCTGGAGCCTGTTTCAGATTCTGTGTCTCCCTCTCTCTGACCCCCCCCCCCTGTTCATGCTCTGTCTTTCTCTGTCTCAAAAATAAATAAATGTTAAAAAAAAAAATTAAAAAAAAAAAAAGCAGGCACCAAGGGGCAGCACAGGGTCCGAGGGAAGGAACGGAGGAGGGGGCTACCAAGCAAAGCTTCTCAGGAGGCTTAAGTGGAGCCTTGAAGGGTGGGTGGGAAGTTTGCTGGAGAAGAGAGAGTGAGGGAAAGACAATCGAGACAAGGGGAAGAGCGAACCCAAGACATGGGGGGGGGGGGGGGGGGGCGGCGGGGAACCTGGAAGGGCACTGGCTGGATGGGGAAAGCAAGACACGGTCCCTTCTGCCCTGACACCACACTCGCCCACAGGCAGCTCTGGGGACCCCTCTCCCACGGCCCTTCAGGCACTTACCATCCTCATGGGCAACCTGATCACATCAGCCCGGCACCTGATTTTCAGTGGGAAGAGCCGGGGGCTCGATGGAAGGGTGGGACCCTCCACTAGGACCACCTCATCCTCTTGGTTCTGGTGATCTTGGCCCTGGCGCTGCTTGGGACTCAGGCAGGAACGGAGATCTTGCAGGCGTTTGTTCACCTCCCTGGGGTGCAGGAAGGATGGTGGGTCAGCCAGGGTGGGCCACCCACCAAACCGCCCCTCTCTACCCCGGCGAGCCCCCTGCCCTTGGTACCTTAACTTCTGGAGTGCCCGAGTATGCTTCCTGCTTTTGGTTCTCGGAGGAGGCGGAGACAAAGGAGAGGTGTCTTGAAACCTACAAAGAGAATTGAGGGCTGGGACGGAGGAAGAGGAAGGGACCCCAGTCCCATGTGTCTCCTCCTGAGCTACCAAGGAGGTAGCTCCTTGGTCCTGGGCACCAACACGGGGAAGTGGATTATCAAGAGGGAACACCTTCCAGTGACGCCATCCTGTGGACACGGGGAGGTAAGGTCAGAGAAAACCTGAGCCATCATTTTTATACCCACGGGACCCAAATATTAGCAAGGAAAATGCCTAAGTTTTAAGGTAAATTGCTTTCCTTGGGGCGCCTGGGTGGCTCAGTCGGCTAAGCGTCCGACTTCGACTCAGGTCATGATCTCCCAGTTCGTGAGTTCGAGCCCCCCATAGGGCTGTCCGCTGTCGGCACAGAGCCCACTTCGGATCTTCTGTTCCCCTCTCTCTCTCTGCCCCTCCCCTACTTAAAATAAGTAAATAAGCTTTAAAAACATGTTTACAAAAAAACAACTTCATTCCTCCCTGAGCCTCAAGACTCCCTCCGTCCCTTCTCCTTACCCTTTCAGGAGCCACCCAAGGATCCTGCCCACCTCAGCCCACGCCTCCGGCTCCCCTTCTGCTCCTGGGGTCCCAGTGCCCCAGCCTCACTCACAGAAACACCTCCTTGGTCTTCTCTTCTGCATCTCTACTCCTCAGCTTCTTCTTCCAGGGCGAATCTGGAAACGGGGCATCTTCAGCATGCGGACTGCTAGAATCTGCCATATCGGCCTCTGGGAACAAAGGAGGACAAGTGGAAGGGGTTGGCTAAGAGAGGGCAGCGAGAGGCCAAGGAGAGGCAAGTCAGGGCTTCACAAGGTCCTGAGAAAGCTGGAGACTGAGGGGTCCCAGGAAACACACACACACACACACACACACACACACACACACACACATACAATAATGCTGGGGAAGTGCTCAAGGGGCAGGAGTCATAGGGAAATGCCTGGTGCACAGAAAACGATGAGCGGAGGTGTCTGAACCTCATGCTAAGGCACGAGCCGGCACGGAAGTGGGGACGATCGGAAGGTGGGCCACTCCAACTAAGTTATGATTAACTTAATCTCCTTTTTTTGATCACATGCCGCCCACATATAAAATACGCACCATCTAGGAAATATGTTATTTACTCAATACACGCGCGTTCCTTATGACACATGCACATACTGCCGTGTATGTGACAGAACAAACTTCAAACCAGATGTTGGCAAAGGACGATTTTTTTTTTTTTTAATTGTTCCTCTTATTTTCTTCCTGTACTGGATTGGATGGGCATAGACAGACCACGTAGGTATGGGGCAGGAGGCGGCATGGCGCAGGGAGGGAACGAGGTACGGAGCAGTATAGGCCCTCTGAGCCCACGTTTCTCAAATTTCTTCCATGTGAGCATGATTACCACATTTTGTCACATCCCCGTAATACTTAGTATCTTTTTTTAATCACTCATTTTAACTACAACTCCTTATAACAGGAAACTAGAGGTTTATTCTAGAACACAGAAGCTCTTTTTTCATTTGTTTGCCATTAACCAAAGATCATCATTAACCATATAAATAAACACTGCAAAAACAAAGCAGTGATAATACATCCTAGATCGGTGGTTCTCGACCAGAGGCAATTTGGCCTCCCAAGGGATATGTGGCAATGTCTCGAGACAATTTTTGTTGTCATGATGAGGAGGCGGAGGGAGTCGGAGTGTGTGACGCTGGCCCCTGGTGGGTAGAGGTCACAATGCTGCTACACATCCTACAATGCACAGGACGGGTCCCCACAAAGAATTACTCAGTGCAAATGTCAGTAAGGTCAAGGCTGAGCCACTCTGTCCTCGATAAATGTGGCAGCCGGTAGACACACGAGATTCTGCATTTCTGCCAAGCTCCCGGGAGACGCCTGGCGCACCTGGGCCTACATTTGAAGCAGCAAGGACAGAGGTACCTTTGCACGACTACGTTCCAGGTACCGTCCTAACCATACATGTAGCCCAAGAGAGAGCTCCTTATGTACACTCTCTAATTAATTCTCACCCAAATCCTCTGACGTAGGACCACTATTACCCCTAGTTTTCTGGTGACAAAACAAGGTCGCACAGCTACTAAAAGGTAGAGCTGAGATTCAAACCCAGGCCAGCTGGTTCCTAAATCAGCTGTTGATCACCCTACCATACTTGCTCCCGGTACAGAAGGCCTGGCCCAAGGTCTGCATTTGCCCACTGGATCCCTTCCTCATTAAACTTGACTCCTATTCACTGCCTTTGGGTGGTTCGCAAAACATCACATCACTGAGGGAGGACCAGTTCTGATAAGATTCAAAGAACACCATGCTGGCTCCAGAGTGTTCCCAAGGAACTTGTTGCAGATGTACCACAATGTTACAGATTCTCAACCCCTCCTCCTCCCCTGCCCCCAGGAATACAGAATCAGAATCTCTGGAGATGGCCTAGAAATCTGGAGATGAGCACACTCTTGTGCCTATCAGGTTGGGGGAAGGGCAGTTTGACGGCCCTTTCTGTGCCTCCTGGTGAACACTCATCTCATTTCAGGACAGAAGCTTTTGTCTGGCTAGGTTGAAGGAGTCATGCCTTTCCCTTGAGCCTCAGGAAACAGATGAACCGCAGGAGCGCCTGGGAATTTCTGGCGTCCGTGGGTGGCTCAGTCGGTTAAGCGTCCGACTTCGGCTCAGGTCATGATCTCACGCTCTGTGAGTTCGAGCCCCGCGTCGGGCTCTGTGCTGACAGCTCGGAGCCTGGAGCCTGCTTCGGAGTCTGTGTCTCCCTCTCTCTCTGCCCCTCCCCTGCTCACGCTCTCTCTCCCTCTTAAAAATAAATAAACATTAAAAAGAATAATAATAAACCGTAGAGATGTAAACTCCAGAAAGCTTCCTCAGAGAGGCCAGCACTGGGCTCCTCTCTGAAGTCTGCCCCTACCTTCCTCAGCTTCTGGAGGACAGAGTTTCAGGAGGGACAGGTGATCTGGGATGAGATGAAGGCTGCTTTTCACCTGTAAAGACAAAAGTGAATCAGTCCCAAGTCCCCCCTCTACTGAAAGGGAAACAGGATGACCCATCCCCTCCTCCAGCTCTCAAGTCCAAGTCCTCTCTGGGCGAGTTAGGAGCCCAGCTTCCACAAGATCCAAATTAGAGTACCCTTACTGCTACAAGCCCTTTCCCTAAGGCATTAGTTTTTCTTTTACGCTCTTACTAGGTTGCCAGCCATCCTGCTACCTTGGAATCCTGGGGAATCCCAGCTTCCTAACTCACCCTCCCACCAGGGGACCCAGCTTCCTGGAGTCCCCAGTCTTCTCTGAACTTCCATGACCCCAGCTTCCTGGATCCTTAGCAATGGGCCCCAACCTCAAAACCCAACATGCCCCCAATCCCAGCCCCAGGTCCTGCCAGCCCCTCTCAGAAGCATAAGGGATCCCGGCCCCTTAGCCTCTCTCTGCTTCTGACACTCCAGCTCCCGGGAATCCCAAACTCCTAACACACTCCAAACCTCTTCACCTCTCCAAACTGCAGAAACCTCAGGAACCCTGCATCTCTCTGCTTCCAAGGCCCCAACTCCCGCGTCCGTTTAGTCCCCCAAGACCAATCCCAGAAGCCTAATCTGAGCAGTCCCTAGACCCAGCCCTTCTGCGTTAGCCCTCCCGGGGACCGCGCTGCACCTTCCCGGAGTACACCGGAACAACCGGTGCCTCCCCCGGATCCAGCAGCAGCCGCCGCCGCCGCCTGACCGGGGCCCGCGGGGCTCCGGCGGGCGGTGCGTCCGCCCCTTCGCTGTCACTGTCGCTGTCGTCCCGGGGGGCAGCCGGCACTGGGGGCTCCGGGTGAGGGACTTCGACCGAGTCCGCAGCGCTGCGCGTTGTTGCGACCTCCAGGATATCTTCGTCGCTGTCGCTGACCAAGTCCACAAACACCGAGTCCAGGGTGGGCCGGCCTGGAGACCGAGGGACGCGAGGACGCCGGCCCCGGCCGCCCCGGGACCCGCGAGCCCCTCGGCCGACACCGCCGCCCCGGGATCGGCGGCCCCGTTTCCTCACCGGCTCCGCCATGGCACACACCAGCCGACCACAGTCCACCGCCTCTAGACGCCTCGCCCGGCCCCCTTCAGCGACCTGCGCTCCTCATTGGGTAAACCGTCTGCTAGTCAACACCTCTCCCTGCCCACACCCCCTGGCTCCTCCTCCCCGCCTTCTCATTGGTCGCTACATCCGCCCACCATGCATCCACCACTGAAACCAAGGCGCCAAAGATTCCAATCAGCCTCGGCGCAATCAGCGTGGCTTTCGATTCGTTCCGGCTCGCCCATTGGTCGTCTGCCTCTCTTCCTGACCAGCCCACTCCGGGCCCGCCCATTAAATCGACGCGTGTTCCTGGTTGGTGAGCGAGCGGGGCATCCTGGGAATTGTAGTCCTCAAGCCCTCCGACTACAAAGTGAAGGAAGACGGCCTCCGAATTTTTAGAAACCGCGGAATCAAGCTTTAGTCCTCTCCATTATCGTCGTTATCGTTTCCCGCAACTACGTTGTGGGCTAATTCCACTCATCGCCACCCCGATACACGCGCCCCTGCTCCGTGCAGAACCCACCCGGTACACACCCCGGCCCAGCACTTCAACGCCACTCAACTCTGAACCACCTCCCACATCACACATATCACACATACCCTCCCTCACACCCGACTGCCCCCACAGACGGGCTTCACGCGCAGTGTTAACACAACACACGCCCTCGCGCAACACCCGCCCACAGCACACACCTAAGCACAACACGCCTCGAAAACAACACCTGGTGGGACAAATCCAAGTGAAAAATGAGAGGCTTGATTCTCCCTGTTGAAAAGAAGGGGTGTGACTTCCCTCTCTCCCACGTTTGTTTCAGAATTTCTTTCATCGTCCTTTTAAAATGATTGTAAATCTCTATTGTGGCTAAATAAGCCTCTTGCAAGTCTCAAAACTCAGGACTCCCGGGGCTGAAAGCCATCTTTTTGAAATGCAAACCTCCTAACGATAGATGATAGATCCAAATCTCCCAGTTCCTGGGAGAGGGATTAACAGCCTCACTTTGGTGGGGGCCTTGCTATGATATACTAAACTACCTCAGGTCAGTAACAGGCGAGAAGCTTGTTTCTCCCCTGGATATAAGCCAATAAACCATAATAAAGTTAGGATGAACTAGACAGGACTAAAGACGGCGGATTTTGAAATTTTTATCTTGAAAACAGGACAAGGGGTTGTACCTGCTTAGCTACCTGTAGAATTGCTTGTGTGAAACTGAAGGAAAACAACAACAACAACAACAACAACAAAAACACCTTATTCAAAATGAAGTTGGGGGACATCAGCCAGCTTAGTGGGTAGAGCACGTGACTCTCCATCTCCATGTCCTGAGCTCAAGCCCCACGGTTGGTCGTAGAACTTGATGTGGGGCCATGAGCCTACAGGTCAAGAAAAGAATTCTTGAGATATTCTGGGTGCAAAGAGGTGCTTTATTATACAGGGGACAAGACCCGTGGGCAGAAAGAGCTGCACTTTTGCTGTATGAAGCGGGCGGTTATATGCTTAATGCTCAAGAGGGAGGGGACATGCAAGTATTAGATCATAAATGTTTTCTTTGAATTTCTACTCATAAACCTCTCAAGATTTCTCTTATCATTCAGTTCGATATTAACTATGGGTAGGTTGTACAGGCAGTCATGAGACCCTTTAAGAATGTAGCAGCCGTGGGACACCTGGGTGGCTCAGTCAGTTAAGCTTCTAAGTCTTGATTTCGGCTCAGGTCATAATCTAACGGTTCATGAGTTTGAGCCTAGCATGGGGCTACTCGCTGACAGTGTGGAGCCTGCTTAGGATTCTCTCTCTCCCTCTCTCTCTCTCTCTCTCTCTCTGCCCCTTCCCAGGTCACGTGTGTGCTCACTCACGCTCTCTCTCAAAATAAATAAACTAAAAAAAAAAAAAAAAGAATATAGCAGCCAGCACGTATTTGAGCCTCATCAGAATTATGTAGGCTTTGGATCAGCCTTCCGGGCTAAAGTTGAACATTTTCTGTTTTATCCCTCATCAGAGCTTACAAAAAAAAAAAAAAAAAAAATGAAGTTGGGAAGCCAGAGGGGGGGAGCTCTCATATCCTATCACTCCTTACAGCCTTTTCCAGAGCCAACAAGAGACTTAAGTTGTATTTGCAAGAGGCAAGAGCCTACCCAGCAGGAGATTTTCTCCTCACCCAGCAGGAGCCCGGGTCAATGTGAGACTGGCACAACTCAGCCAATGAGAAGCCCCTATGCTTGGAACCCCCAGTTCAGTCCAATGAACTCTGTTTATAACAGCCATTCTCCCAAGGCCCCCTCTTTTCCTCTATAAAACAGCGGTTCCTCTCCAGCCTTACGTATAATTTTGTCAGAGCGTACAAGTCTTAAGTAGTATTTCTCTGCTATTCCTGAATAAACCTATTTCTGCTGGGAAAAAATAACTGACACTGTTACTCTCATTTTTAATTTATTTTTTCAGACCGAGAGAGAGAATGAGCACGAGGGAGGGGTGAGAGACAGAGGAAGTGGGGGAGAGGAAATCACAAGCAGGTTCCACATTCAGTGTGTAGCCCAACACAGGGCTTGCTCCCATGACCCTGAGATCATGACCATCGCCAAAACCAAGAGTCGGATGAGCGCCCTTAACAGTTTTATTCTTTAAAAAAAAAAATTTTTTTTTTAATGTTTATTTATTTTTGAGAGAGACAGAGACAGAATGCGAGTGGGTTGGGGCAGAGAGAGACGGAGGCACAGAATCCAAAGCAGGCTCCAGGCTCCGAGCTGTCGGCACAGAGCCTGACGCGGGGCTCGAACTCACGAGCTGTGAGATCATGACCTGAGCCGAAGCCGGGCGCTCACCCGACGGAGCCCCCGGGGCGCCCCAACGGTTTTATTCTTAAGGTTAACACCTGTAATGTACGTACCATTCTGGTTTAATGCTTCCAGTAATAAAGTCTGTTTTCTGTCTCTATCACCTGGGTGGGGGGGTTTCTGCATTGGAAGATTTTTGTTTTTTCACATCAACACACCCACCGACAGCATCGTGCGCCTCGGGAGCTACATATCCTCCACACATCTACCTTACTGGCAACTCCTGGACATCATGCGACACTTCACACCTCCCACATCACCTCCAACCGTATGGCCCCTGACACCTCACCCGCGCCACACCGCACACACAAGTATAGACACAAACACACACCCAGCAGGTGGTGCTGTCTACCAGGGGACAAAGGCACCTTGGACCCAGTAGACAGGACTCCAAGGACCTCGCAGTCCCAGGAGATCTTCAACCACTCTTGGTAGCCAGGCTGAGGGCACAGAGATTGCACCAGAAACCCTTTGGCCAGCCTTGAGCCCCACCTCGAGGCCACTGCAAACTAGGGAGGCAGAGGGTAGACCTGAGGACTTCCCTCAAGCCTCCTTCTTCTCAAACCTTGTTCAAGAGCTATAAGTGGTCCAGCCCCTGCCAAAAAATTGGGTCCTGTGGATGTGGAGAAGCTTTGGAGTGTGACTTCCTCCTGGGCAAGGCCCTACGCCGGAGGAAGCCTCCGTGCAAACGATCTTGGTGCCCTCTGGCTCCGGGCACACGGTAGGCCCCTAATAAATGCCGAATCATAATAAACTAATATTCAGCGTGCTTGCTAGATCACCGTCATGAGCTTTACATCTAAGACACATTAAGGTAGGTAAAATCACCCCTATTTTACAGACCTCCGAACCACAGCACACAGCTAGAGAGGGGTGAGCTAGGGTGCAAACCCAGATAGTCTGACACTTTAAAAAAAGAGGAGGGGGGACACCTGGGTGGCTCAGTCTGTTGGGTGTCCCATTCTTGGTTTGCGCTCAGGTCATGATCTCACGGTTCCTGAGTTCCAGCCTCCCGTCAGGCTCGGTGCTGACAGCGTAGAGCCTGCTTGGGATTCTCTGTCTCGCTCCCTCTCTGCCCCTCCCCTGCTCTATTTCTCTATCTCTAAATAAATGAATGAACTTAAAACAAAAACAGATAGTCCGGGGGTGCCTGGGTGGCTAAGCCGGTTAAGCATCTGAAATTGATTTCAGCTCAGGTCACGATCTCAAGGTTCATGAGTTCAAGCCCCGCGTCAGGCTCTGCACTGAGCACGGAGACTGCTTGGGATTCACTCTCTCTCCCTCTCTCTCTGGCCCTCCCTTGCTTGCGCTCACTCTTTCTCTCTCTCTCTCTCTCTCTCAAAATAAATAAAATAAACATTTTAAAAGTTAAAAAAGAAAAAGAAAAAGAAAAAGAAAAAAGAGCAGATGGTCTAATTCTGGAGCACTGGGCTGGAAGTGGCACTCCTCTGTTTCCCAACTTCTGTCCACACTTCCCAGGAGCGGCTCCAGCCTGTGCGCTCTGAATCCCAGGGCTTCCTGCGTTGTCCCTTCACTCCTCCCCCCACTTATTTCCGGAGCTCCTGATCTTTGCCATCTCCCGGCTAGGTGTCAGGGGCACAGAGAAGACCCCGGCATGGATTTGCCCTCGAGAAGGCAGGACGTTTTTACCCGGAGTCACGTGCTCGAATGCTTCAGGCACAGGCAGGAAAGTTCAATGGACTGAAGCAGGTGGATGAAAGGTAATAGGGAAGGGTGGGGATTATGGCGATTTGGAGAGCTTCTTTTGACTGAAGGGTAAGGTGGGTGTTTGAAGGCTGAGCTAGATCTGGATTTCTTATTCTTGCATTTTTTTCTTGGCCACAGAAACTCCATTCCAAAATGGAAACCCCAGGTAATGCTGGAGGTAATATCCCACCTCCCACACTCCAAACATATACTATGCAAGATATAGGAAGTTTGCTTTTATTTTGAAGATTTTGTTTTTAATTTTTTTAATGTTTATTTTTGAGAAAGCATGAGCAGGGAAGGGGCAGAGAGAGACGGAGACAGAGAATCCAAAGCAGGCTCTGCCCTATCAGCGCAAAGCCCAGTGTGAGGCTCGAACTCACGAACCATGAGATCATGACCTGAGCTGATGTCGGACACTCACCCGACTGAGCCACGCAGGCACCCCTAAATATTTTAAGTAATCTCTACATCCGACATGGGGCTCCGTAATCAAGAGCTGCGTCCTCTACTGACTAAGCCAGCCAGGCACCCCTCTTCTTTTTTTTTTTTAATTAAAAAAAATTTGGGGCGCCTGGGTGGCGCAGTCGGTTAAGCGTCCGACTTCAGCCAGGTCACGATCTCGCGGTCCGTGAGTTCGAGCCCCGCGTCGGGCTCTGGGCTGATGGCTCAGAGCCTGGAGCCTGTTTCCGATTCTGTGTCTCCCTCTCTCTCTGCCCCTCCCCCGTTCATGTTCTGTCTCTCTCTGTCCCAAAAATAAAATAAATAAACGTTGAAAAAAAATTTATTTATTAAAAAAAATTTAATGTTTATTCATTTTTTAAGAGACACAGAGAGACAAAGCACAAGCAGGGGAGGGGCAGAGAGAGGGAGACACAGAATCTGAAGCTGGCTCCACGTTCTGAGCTATCAGCAGAGCCTAACGTGGGGCTCAAACTCATGAACTGTGAAATCATGACCTGAGCTGAAGTTGGCCACTTAACCAACTGAACCACCCAGGCGCCCCTAAAAAAATTGTTTTAGATGTTTATTTTTAAGAAAGACAGAGTGTGAGCTGGGTGGGTCAGAGAGAGAGGGTGAGACACAGAATCTGAAGGAGGCTCCAGGTCTGAGCTGTCAGCACAGAGCCTGACTTGGGGCTCGAACTAATGAACCATGAGATCATGACCTGAGCCAAAGTCAGATGCTCAAGTGACTGAACCACCAAGGCACGCCTTCTTCTTCTTTTTAAAATAGATATCTGAGCTCAACAGCAACACAATCTTCCAGGTGCTAGAAATAAAGAAGGAAATCAAAGCCACAATGCTGAGAGGTGGCTGAAGTCTAGCACTCCACAGGGACACCGAGATCCCTAGGATTGGGGTTTTCATACCCACAAGGGGACAGAGGTCAAGCTGAGGCCCCAGGGACAGCAGAGAAAGGAAACGGAGTGTCTTGCGCAAAACCAGGAGCTGAGAAAGGGCTGGGCACAGAAGACAGAAAAAAATCCACCCACGGGCCCTGGGATGCATGGCCCCCAGGCAGTGGGGCCCAGGAAGCTCAGGGGAAACATGAAGAAGTCAAAGAGACCTTGACATCACCATGGGCAAATTCAACCCATTATACAGATAATGGTAACCACACCATGCCCCCTCCCTAATGCTATTAGACAGTCAGGGAAACTGAGGGTCCCTGAACTTAAGTAAGTTACCTAAGGTCAGTTAGCAGGAAGTATTTAATTTCTCCATGACTCAGGCTTCCCAGGTGTAAACAGAATAATTTTAGCGTCCCTCCCTCAAAGGATTGTTGTAAGGATAAAATGAGATGCTGCCTGTAAAGCACTTATTAGCACAATGCATGGCACAGAATAATAGTGTTAACACACAGAAAGTAAGTTGTAAAGGTTGAGAGATAAAGAAGGAAGACGGTCTCGAAATAACAGGGCATTGCGAAGAAAAAACGGGTACATTAAGCGAAATTCTGGCAATAAAG
Source organism: Prionailurus viverrinus (assembly GCF_022837055.1). Taxonomy (NCBI): domain Eukaryota; kingdom Metazoa; phylum Chordata; class Mammalia; order Carnivora; family Felidae; genus Prionailurus; species Prionailurus viverrinus. The sequence goes on along the minus strand of NC_062576.1, from coordinate 19,445,021 downwards.
TGTGTAAGTACTGAAAACTCTAGTCAGTCTTCTATAGCACATTGGACCTTCTGGAGCAGGGGAGGGACTGGGTCTCCAGTCTGGCACGGGGCTCCTCTGCCTCCCTCTCTGTCCCTCCCCCACTTGTGTGCCGTGTGTGTGCGCACAGGTGCACACGCTCTCTCAAAAATAAATAAACGTTAAAAAAATACTTTTAAAGATTAAATGAGTTAACTGGTGTTGGAACGTAGGAGATGCTCAGTAAATTTTTTTTAATGTTTATTTATTTTTGAGAGAGAGAGCGTGCGTGCGGTCAGGGGAGGGTCAGAGAGAGAGGGAGACAGGATCTGAAGTAGGCTCCAGCTGTCAGCTCAGAGCCCAGTGCGGGGCTCGAACTCAGGAACCGTGAGATCATGACCTGAGCCGAAGTTGACGCTTAACCAACTGAGCCACCCGGGCACCCCAGGAGATGCTCAGTACATGTCAGCGATGACTGCCAACTCCTGGATGGCTTTCTCTTCACTGGGCACCCCCAGCTGCTGAATGAATGGTGGCTAAACTGGATGAAGAGAGCGGCAGGCAAGTGAGGGCAACAGATGCAGGCCAAATCACAGGAGGGAAAAGGCCCCATCGTACCCAGGATGCAGCTCTCCGTCCTCTGCTGGATTCGAGAGGGGAGTACACACATCGTCACCTTCCCTCCCCCTCCCATACAAGGGCATTTACGTCATAGGATTCGAAGAAGTCACTGAATTTATTTGGAGTAAGTAAAGGGAGCCAAAGTTTCATTGGTACACACACACACACACACACACACACACACACACACACGTGCGCTCACACACACAGATATACACATCCGAGTCAACGCTGCTCCAGAAGTCGACACTGTCTGCTTGGGGTCCCAGATTTCAGAATCCAGTGTGGATCTCGGGGGCCTAAGGAGGCCCAGGCTATGTAGAAGAAATGGTGACGAGGAGGTTCCAGGAGCCCTTCCCCTGAACCCCAGGCCTCGGGAAACTTTTCCCCTCTCCCACCCCGAGGACCACATCCACCCCTACTCCTCCCCCGCTTTCTCCCCCTTCCTTAGAGGGCATTTCCCAGCTCACCTGGAAGGAATCACCTAGTGCTCCAGGTGCCCATGCGGCCCCCTCCTCCCCATGCTGGCTCTGGCCCATTGGGATTGTCCATGTTCTCATAAGAGTCTGCATCTGATTAGGACCGGGAGGAGTAAGGTACAGGTGGAGACAGAGTAGACTGGGAGGGGGTAAGTCTCAGAGGACAGCAGGGACAGCAGGAGAAGCACCCACCTTCCTCATGATTAGGACCCGGCTGGGCCCGAAGGGAGCGGAGCTGGGGGGCTGCATACAGGATCCCTCTCATATCCTCGTAGGACTGGGACCCTGCGTGGGCAGGAGAGTAGGGAGGCCTAGCGCCATGCTGGGGGCTTGGGGAAGGGAAGTGCGGCCTGACATACAGAGGGAATCTGAGAGGCAGAGGAAGGTGGAAGGCTTGATCCGTGGGTACTAGGAAGGAGTGATTACGGTCAGGTATGGATTAGATTATAATCCATGTCAAGAACCCAACCGGAAGAAGTCAACGTCAGAGTCACAGTCACGAGGAGGTTGTAGAGACAACTGGGGTCAAAGCTGCCGTTTGCGCTGGGGCTGCAGTGAGGTGGAGGTCAAAATCCAGGCTGGAATCGGATTGGGATCAGAGCTGATGTTCACAGCTGGGGATGGGGTAAATACTGGGATCAGGATTGGGGTGGAGGTTAAGGTTAGGAGTCCATCTAAGACCAGGATTAGGCCTGGGGTCGGAGTCAAGGTCAAGGTTGAGTGTGGAGTCAGCGCTGAGGCCAGGTCAACCCAATGTGGGCAAGGCAGGAGGGTCCCTAGCCATTTCTCACCAAGAGAGGTTGCCTCCCTGCTGGGATCCCAGGCAGACCCATGGGGGCTCAGGAAGTCTAGAGAAGGAAGAAGGAAGTTATTCCTGCTGGCCTCCAGGTCACCCCCTCCACACACACACCCACATTACCCTGACCATCCTCACACATACCTGCTGTCCTGGCGACTGGCTGGGCCAGCTCTTCATCCTCATTCTCGTAAGACTCGGCTGCTGCAGGAAAAAAAGAGAACTCCAGAGACCACTCCTGCCCTGTAGGGGCGCCACAGCCCTCTGGGTCCTCCCAAGTCGCTGAGGCCCCGCAAGGACCCCAACTGACCGCTGGAGAAGGAGTCTTCATCCCCGGGACCCAGGGCGTCGTCCTCAGGGTTCTCATAGCCGCTGCCATCTGGTGGAGAAGGAAGGGGGTCCAGCGAGGGCCCAGAGCCCGCCGCTGAGAAGGTGGGGCAGCCGCGGGGAGCGCAGTCTTACCCTGGGAGAGCTGGTCCTGCCCGAGGTTGGAGTCATTCTCGTAGAACTCGGAGCCCTCCTCACTGTCCGGCTCTTCATAGGCTTCTCCTTCCTCTTCTTCTGGGCCTGGGGTTTGGGGACACAAGTGGGAACCGAGTCACAGCCCCCGCCCCCCCCCCCCTCCAGGCCCCGGTCCACTCTTCCTAACACAGACCGTTCCCACACGCTCCACGTGGGGACCCGTGCCCAGCCCCGCAATCACCTGCTGGTGGCGGGCTCCGGGGCCCCGCGGCTCCGACCTCCTGTACGTCGCTGCGCGGGTTCCCGTGCGACTGGACGGCGGCCCCCAGGCCTGCAGCCCACCTTAGGGCGCGTCCTGGCGGGAGGAACGTTGTAACGGGGCGGGAGAAAAGAGATGGGGGCGGTCAAGGCTAAGGGTCTGCGAGGCTGGGCAAAGGAGAGGAAGCTGCGGGCTCGGCGGGGCACTGGAGGCTGTGCCAGCAGGGGGCGTGGCCTACGACTCCGCGGAGGTGCGGCTCTCGGAACTGGACCTTGGGGCCCGCGTCCTGGGGGCGGGGCTATTAGCCCTGGGGTACCGCCACGGCGCTAGGGGCGGGGCTCCAATCTGGGCGGGACCCCGCGCCCGGGGGCGGGCTTTTTCCTGAAGGCGGCGCTCGGAGCTCGGGAAGGCCGGGCCCTCAGGGGATTGGAGTGACCGGGGAAAATGGGTGGGGTTCTAGGAGTCAGAGAGCGGGAGGTGCCTCCTACCCGTCCCAGAGGTGGGCGTGGGAAGGGAGAGCACGTTCCCGTACTGATTCTGGGCCCCGCTTCCCGGGGAAGGCGTCACTTTGAAGAACCTGGCGAAGGAAGAGGAGTTGCACAGTGAGGCCAGGCCCTTGGAAGATAAGATGTAGCCACTTGTGTTTAGCTCCTGTGTTCTGGCACAGCCTATTGAGGGGTTTGGGATCACTCCAAGGAGGTCTTCACAGAGGAGGTAGCTTTGGAGCTGGGCTTTGAAGCTTGGGCAGTATTTCAACGGTAGAGAAGGGGGAAAGACGTGCTGAGCAGAGGAAACAGTAAGTGCAAAGCATAAAGCAAAAGTGCAGGAATGGGAGGCTGCGGGTGCGCTCGCATCGTTACCTTCTGGTGGGATCGGTCATTCGCTTTCTTTTCTTCCTGAGGATCAGGGCTGGTGGGAGTTAAGAGGAGTGATCAGAGGAGGCAGGGTGAAGTTTTGCGGGGCACCGGGGAGGCCACTTGGGTCCATGGAGGGGATGGGACTTCAAAATCCAAGGGGCCCGGTAACTTTGGAGGGCGGTTAGAGGAGTTGGGGACAGGACTGGAGGCCTGTGGGGAAGGTATGCGAGGGGAGAAAGATGGTTGGTTGTCAGACTGGCCAGTGTTGGCTGTCCTGAGGAAGATGGGGTAGGTTAGGCAGATGGGCTGGGGGACACGACTCACCTCTTCGAAGATGAACAAAGCTCACCAGGGAACCCAGGCAGATGATCAGATAAAGTAATGGCACAACAGGGACTTTCCAGCCACCAGCCTCCAGCAGCCAGTGTCTTACTGATCGGGAGAAGCAGGTATGAGACGAGGGCCCCAGGCTGGCATCCTGCCTCCCAGCCTCGGGACCTCAAAGGACCGTAAATCTTGGGAACATGAGCAAGACACAGGTCCTCAAAATCACAAGCTACAAGGAGAGCTCTTCTCCCTCCCTCTGAGGTCACAGACTGTGCCCCAGAGCCTGACATGGGGCCTGGGGCAGTATCTATTGAACAAACCATGACTATAGTTAGACTCTATGTTAGGATTAAGGGGAGCATGTTAAGGACAGTCATTTTCATAGTGAAGGACAGAGTCAAGTTCACAGGGTTAGAGGCGGGAAGCCACAGTGTGATGGGAGTGAAAGTTGAGGCTGAGTTTGAGAACTGTGGTTGGGGTACCACAGGAGGATTGTATTAAGGGGGACAGAATGGGCAGAGCACTTGTGACTGGGTTGATGGATGGGTGAGGAAAAGGAAAGATACCCAGGTTCCTGGCTTTGGCCTGTGGGCAGGTGGTAGTGCCCTTCACTTACACAGGGACACCCAAAAGACTACACTCCAGGAAGACGTGGGGTTTGGCTTTGTGTCTTTTGAGCCTGCAGTGTCTGTGGAACATCAAATGGCAGTTCCAGGAAATGGCTGGGTGTGAGGTGTATGGAGCCCAGAATCGAGTCACTAAGGCACGGTGGCCTAAGGACCCATGGGAGTAGAGGAGGGCAAACAGGAAGAATGGGTAGACCAGGACGAGAGGGTGCTGACGGTGTAAGACGAGGCCTCAGAGCTCCAACGGTGAGGATTGGGGAGGAAGGAGGACCCTGTCAAAGCTTATGGGAAGGAGCAACCAGTAGGAAGAGAAGACCCAGAAAAGTCGTGATTTGGAAACAAGGGAGGACGGAGATGGAATCAGTGTTCAGTATGGAAGCTGGGGTTTGGGAAGAGCCTGGTACTAGCTCTCAGGTTGGGGCGCCAAGGTTGACTGGCTTCCAGTTCTTCCCAGTAGCCCCACACGGGTGCCCCACAATTGGGAGAAACTCTACCTGACTGGGCAGTGACCTTCAGCTGCATCTCGATGGTCATGTTGCCATGGTAACAATGATAGGTGCCGGCATCTTGAGCGGTCGCCTGGGGCAGCAACAGAACAGCCCCTCCCCTGAGGGTGTCTAGGACCCACATCTCTCTGACCGGGGCATCCTCCCTCAGGTTTAAGTGCAGCAATGAGATGTTATGCTTCTTGGGGCGGACGAGGGTCCAGGAGATGGGGCCTCTGGCCACGGAGGCAGGGGGCACCTCACAGGGCAGCCAGAATGTGGAGCCAGGGGCCACGGTGACGTCTGGGGCAGGGAGAGCCAAGGCTAGGAAAGTGTAATCCTTGGGGTCTCCTCCCTGCAACCCCTCCGGGTCCCAATCACCATCTCGCCTCCCTGGCACCCCCACTCCCTGGCATCTCCCCAGCACCTTACCTTGGTTGAGGCTCTGGTTCAGACCGCCCCTGGGCGAGGCACAGTCAGGGTCTGTCTCCCAGATCTCAGGGTGGCCTTTGGCCCACACGTACAGCTGGGAGCTTGTGGGGTAACCAGAAGAGGGCTTGGGGCCCTCTGAGGACCTGTTCCCCAGGCCACAGCCTGGGTCATTTAGGTATGAAGCATTCCAGCGGAACAGCTCCCCTGGGAAAAGACCCAGAACCAGATACAGACACATCCAGGAGAGGAAGAGAGACAGAGAGGGACAAAGACCCAGAGAGAGCCAGAGAGAGAAAGGGAACTCAGAGACAGACAAGAGTGAAAGACATCTGGAACAGCTCAGGGTGGAAGTCACGAAGCCACAGGAGTTTTTAGGAGCCACCTAAAACTAGCTGCGTGCCGGTCCCGCAGACCCTCCGACCCCTCCCTGCAAATCTGTCTTCACTGCCGGACCATCCTCCATCCGTGGGGCCTCCCTCTTCTCATCCACCCCTCCCTGCCCTAGCCCAGACCTCACCGCTGCCCTCCACGCTGACTGTCCAGCCAGACTGCCAGGCCTGCTCAGAAGGGGGCCCCAGCTGGCACACGTAGAAGCCCCCCATCTGGTCAGAGACGTTGAAGATGAGGAGCTGGAGGCCCAGGGGCCCCTTCTGGATGCCCAGGCCTTGTGAACCTGGGTCCAGCTCTGACTGAGCCCCCTGAAACCAGGCCTGCTGCTCAGGGGGACCATCTGAGGGACCTTTGAGGCATGGCAGCTCAGCTTTGCCTCCCTCTGAGGAGAGAGAGAGAGAGAGAGAGAGAGAGAGGAACTCTTAGCCCCCTTCATTCCTCGCACTGGGTGATAACCCAGCGAATCCACAAGCTGGAAGTGGATGAGCTCAGAGTCCTTCCGACCCCTCTCTGAGTTTTACAGATAATAAAATGAAGGCCCAGGGAGGATAGTTACTTGGTCAAGGGCATCCCGGCAGACCCAAGTTTCCAGCCCCAACTCCTTCCATCTGTACCCTTTGGACGTACCTTTAGCCTCCACCAGCAGTGTTTTCTGGGGCCTGACTCCCTCAGGGGTGAGGAAGAGGAGGAAGAAGAGGAGAAGAGGAGGTGGCATGGCGGCCAGACTCCCCGGGGCACCCAGCTTGGCCGCGCGGTGGATGCTGGGGGCAGGTGGGGGCCTGGGGGGCACTGAACCATGAGTGTCTGTGGGGGCGGGCAGGCGGGCAGGCAGTTCCCCCCCCACACCCCCCGGGGAGGAAGGGGTGGTCACGCCTCCAGTCCCCTTCCCTTGGCACCCCTCCGGACCCGCAAAACCTGTCTCTACCCTGACACACTTTTATTTTCATCCCGACACCTCGCACCATGTGAAATGAGCTTATTTGTGTATCCCTTTCTGTTCCTCCCACTAGAGTATAAGCCCTCAAGGCAGAGACTTGGTCCTGCTCACCACTGAATGCGCAGTGCCCTGGGACAGTCTTGGCACATCGCCGGCACCCAATAAATATTTGTTGAATTAAGTGGCTCCAGTTTTAGGGGCTCCCTCCTTCTCCCCCTCCCTCCTTCAACCTCAGGCTCTAAATCATTTCCCTTCACACACATACCCCATTCATTCATTCAGCCGACACGCCTTGGGCCTCCTTCCCACTCTGTACAGCTGGCCCGTCACACGTACTTTGGGATCTGGCAGACTTGACTTTGAATCCTCCCCGTCTACCACTTGGCTAAGTTCCTTCATTCATCTAAGCTTTAGTTTCTTTCTCCGTAAACTGGGGACAGTGATAGCACGATGAAAATCCCGTTTGTGAAGAGGCAACAGGACAGCATGCGTGCAGCATTTTTCGCCTGGCGCATAGTAGGCCCTCAGTTAGTGAGAGGCAGCATCAGCCAGCGGCCAAGGGCGAGTGCCAGGTTGCTACTGCAGCTCCCGCACAGCAGTCCTGGGAGATGACTGGTGATCAGTGCCCCTTTGCTTCCTGGGGAAGAACTTGGGAAACCCCTGTCTGCTTCAGCTATGGAAGGAACCCATTTAGAAATGGGGAAATTGAGGCCCCCAAAGGGCAGGGTGTTGCCTGAGATCACACAGGGAGCCCTAGAACTCGGGAATCCTAACTCTTAATAAATCTGTTCTTCTGCCCCCACTCCCACCCCGTCTCTCCCCTCCTTTCCTCTTCCTCCAGCTATCTGTCTCTCTGCATACGTGGCTGTGTCTCCACTTTCACTCTACAGTCACTCAGGGAAAGGGGCCAGGGACCCAGGAGACCTGCTTTCTCAGTTGCCAGTTCCCAGGCTCGTCTCGCTGGGCGGCAGCTTCCTGTTTGCTTCAGGCGAACCCCAGGGGACCCTCCAGCTGGTAGGGCCCCACTTCCCTTTGGTCGGGTTGGGGTGGCTAGGAGGGGGAAGAGTGGGGCATTGGGGAATCGAGAGGGTGAGGAGGCTCCGTTTGCTAGCTCCTCACTAGCTCTCCAGCTGCCTCCCCTGCACTTTCCCGCTCAGGACACCATAGGGACGGGGCTGCTCAGTCCGGTAAACATCTGACTCTTGATTTCAGCTCAGGCTGTGATCTCACGGTTCATGGGTTCGAGCCTCGCGTCTGACTCTGCGCTGACAGTGCAGAGCCTGCTTTGGGAGCCTCTCTCTCTCTCTGCCCCTCCCCTGCGCTCTCTGTCTCCCCAAATAAATAAACATATATAAAAAAAGAACACTGTAGTGGTGTTTCCTCTACCTAAAATAAACACTCCACACCAAAATAAACACTCCACACCATGGCCTCCAAAGTCTGAGTGAGGCTGCACCTGCCTCCATTTCCCATCTCAACCGTCTACTACTCTGTCCCTCGCTCCAAACAAGGTCTTTGCATCTGCTGCTTGCCTTCCTGATCGCTCCTCAGCTTTTCACTTCACTGGCTCCTTTTTATCCCTCAGGCCTCAGGTCAAATGTTATTTCCTCAAGGAGGCCTTCCCTGACCCTCCAGGTACCTTTGATTTCACACCCCTGTTTTATTTTTTTTCCCACCGTTTGCCCCAATTCCCAAATATGCTTGTTTATTTGTTAATCTCTCAACTACTTCCTGCCCCAGACTGTTCACTCTTCAACAACAGGAATCTTTACTGGCTTGTTCCCTGGCATCTAGTAGGTGCTCATTAAGTATCTGTTGCATAAAAATGTGAAAATGAATGAAGGGAAACCAGGCCAGAAGGGGGAGCACTCCCGCCATAACCGTTCTACCTCTATTGTAGGAAGCATTGTCAATTACAGACCCAAGGGAAGAACCCTCCACAGGAGAGAATCATCCTCACAGGCCCCAACAGGAAAAGATGTACATTACATCTCCTACAAGAAATCGACCATCCCTGCAACTCAGCCAAAGAGAAACCATTATCATCCTGAATTCTTGCTTTTCTCCAATGAATTTTCATTCAATACAACCCCTCCCAACTTTTTTTTTTTTTTTAACACTTATTTATTTTTTGAGACAGAGAGCGGGAGCGGGAGAGGGGCAGAGACAGAGAGAGAGTCACAGATTCTGAAGCAGGCTCCAGGCTCGGAGTTGTCGGCACAGAGCCTGACGCGGGGCTCTCATGAACCGTGAGATCATGACCTGAGCTGGAGTCCGAGTCCGACACTTAACCAACTGAGCCACCCAGGCGCCCAGTTGTGATTCTCTCAACTTCTTCTTCTCCATAAAATAACATCCCTCTCCTGTATTTGCTGGGCTACCATATAGTTTTTGCTGTCCCTTGCTTATCCTGAATTGCAGTTGTCTGCTATTCCCAAGTAAACCGTTTTTTTGCTGGTAAGACAAAAACAACAAAAGGAAATTAGGAAGAGTAAAAGAAAACTTTCTCTTCACTTCTCTCTCATGCACTCAGTCACCAGGGCTAGTCCGTTTTCATCCTAAGTATTTCTAGAATCAACTTCCTCCTCTTTGGGGGCTCTTCCCTTCCCAACCAGAACCAATTCAATAGCCTCCTTTGTTTTTTTTGTTTTTTTTTTTTTAATTTTTTTTTTCAACGTTTATTTATTTTTGGGACAGAGAGAGACAGAGCATGAACGGGGGAGGGGCAGAGAGAGAGGGAGACACAGAATCGGAAACAGGCTCCAGGCTCTGAGCCATCAGCCCAGAGCCCGACGCGGGGCTCGAACTCACGGACCGCGAGATCGTGACCTGGCTGAAGTCGGATGCTTAACCGACTGCGCCACCCAGGCGCCCCTCAATAGCCTCCTTTGTGAGCTGTCTTCTATCTTTTGCTCTTTACCTACACTCTACACAGAAAGAACTTCCTTGGTATTAGTCATGTGCTCCTCCTGCTCAATACCCTTCAAAGGCTCCCAGGGCCTCAGGATAAAATCCAAGCCTGACAGTTGACTGGAGCCTTATTTATAGTCCCCATTTCATTTCCTTCCCAAGATACTCTGCCACACACAGAGGGAATTTGAGGGCAGTAAACTGCTTGGGATTTATAAGCAGGAGTTAACCTGGCCTGATTTTTTTTAAATACTCTTTTTTTTTTAAGTTTACTCATTTTTAAAAAAATTTTTTTTTCAACGTTTATTTATTTTTGGGACAGAGAGAGACAGAGCATGAACGGGGGAGGGGCAGAGAGAGAGAGGGAGACACAGAATCGGAAACAGGTTCCAGGCTCTGAGCCATCAGCCCAGAGCCCGATGCGGGGCTCGAACTCACGGACCGCAAGATCGTGACCTGGCTAAAGTCGGACACTTAACCGACTGCGCCACCCAGGCGCCCCTAAGTTTACTCATTTTTGAGAGAGAGACAGAGACAGAGACAGAGACAGAGAGAAAAACCCCAACGGGAGCTCAGCACAGAGCCCAATGCAAAGCTCGAACTCATGAACCACGACATCATGACCTAAGCCGGAAACCAAGAGTCAGACGCTTAACCAACTGAGCCACCTAGGTGCCCCCAGATTTTTTTTTCTTAAGTTTGTTTGTTTGCCTATTTAGTAATCCCTATATCCAACTTGGGACTCAAACTCATGACCCCGAGATCAAGAGTCTCACACTCCTCCCACTGAGCCAGCCAGGAGCCCCTAACCTGACCAGATTGGCATTTTCTAAAACTCCCCCTGGCTGCAGGGTGGAGGGGAGGCGAGAGGGAAGCCAGAGAGATCAGTAAGGAAAGTGTTCATTCATTTGTTTATTCACCAACTATGTGTGTTTTTTGTTTGTTTTCTAAATCAGGTACTGTGCCAGGTGCTGGCAAAATAGCAAGGGACTAGACAAAGTTCCCAACCTCGTGGAGCTTTGATTCAAGTTTTGGGGACCTGGAAGGGTAAAGGGGGACAGGTAACAAACAAGTTAATCAATAAACAATTTCAGATGGTAAGAAATCATCTAACGGCAGACAGGTGATAGAGGGACCTACTTGAGACAGGATGGTGAGGGAAGGCCTCACTGAGGAGGTGTCTTCTGAGGTGGGGAACAGCTTGGTGTGTTCAAATAAGATCATGTTTAGTCTCATTAGAAACTGTCATATTCCTGGGGCACCTGGGCGGCTCAGTTGGTTGAGCGTCCCATTCAATTTCAACTCAGGTCATGATCTCGAGGCTCGTGGGATTGAGCTCTGCGCTGAAGTGTGAAGCCTGGTTGGGATTCTCTCTCCCTCTCTCTCTGTCCCTCCCCCACTCTCTCTCAAAGTAAAGAAAGAAAGAAAACTGTCACACTTTTTTTTTTTTAAGCTTGTTTAATCTCTACACCCAACATGGGGCTTGAGCTTGGGACCCCAAGATCAAGAGTCACATGCTCTTCCAACTGAGCCAGTCAGGCACCCCAGAAACCATCACACTCTTTTCCAGAGAAGCTACACCGTTTGCATTTCCCATCAGGAATATAAGAGAACTACAGTTTTTCCATATACGTACCTGCATTTGGTATTATCACTCTTTTTAAATTTAATAAATTAAGCCATCCTGGGAGGCGTGTAGTGATTATCTCCTTGTGGTTTTAATTTGCATTTCCCTAATGGCTAACGATGTTGAACATCTTTTCATGCATAGATTTCCCATCTCTGACCTCAGCGAAATGTCTATTCCTGTCCTTTGCCCATTTTCAAATCGTAATTGTCTAGAAGATTTTAAACAGGGATGACATATCGGGTTTGCAAAGATCACTCTAATTGCTTTGAGAATTAACTGAAGGAGCCAAAAGGCGACACAGGGGAACAGTTAGGAGGCATTGTGGAAGTTCGGGAGATAGGTGGTGGGGCTGAAGAAAAAGGGAGACCTTCTGAAATATTGTCCTTTGGAGGTAGAGCTTCCAGGACTTGGAGGCTCCTGGAATGTACTCCACAGCGGGAGAAACGGGTTTGGGAGAATGGGAATCAGGATACTGCACTTGTTTGAGCTGCCGGTCACCCGTCACCGTCTAAGGGAAGATGTCAGGTCGCCGGTGGCCAAGTTCATAGATAAAGAGACCTTGATTTAGGCCAGTGGCCCAGGGAGGAGAGGGATTTGCGAGGCACTGGCAGGGAGAAGGGGGATTAGAAGGGGGATTAATGGTTGAGTATCAAGGTGGGGGTGGAGACGTGGAAGGTTCTGACTTCTCCAACGGATAAGGGGACCCCGGCGCCCAGAAAAGTTAAGCTGACCCAGCCCTGCCGCGGAGGTACAGGCAGGGGTACATTACAATTCGCTGTAACGTAAGCCAGGCATCGGCAGCAGGGGACCAGGGGCCCATCTAGGGGCTGGCTGCGGGACTCGGGAGACACCGAGAGATTCGCCTTCTTTAGGCTGAGGCCGGCGGGCGTCTCCGAGGAGGTGTAACTTGAGCAGAGTTTCCAAGGTCACGCGGAAAAGCCAGAAGACCTTTGATGAAAGAACTTCGGGGTTTGAAGGACAAGCGCCCTTCTCGAACATCGCTGCCCAGGAAAGAAGGCGGGGAGGGGCGGGGCCTGGGGCCGCGGCCGGGCTCCGGCTCGGAAATCTTCGGCCCAGGCTCGGCAATCAACCTCCAGCTGCGGCCTGGGCCTGGCGCCCGGGGCCGATCCGGAAACAGCCGAGCGGATCCGGAAACAGCCGAGGGGACCCGGAAGGGGTGAGCGCCGTCACCAGGGAGTGCTGGAACCCGCCGTTTGCGCGGAGGCGATGGCGGCAGCTGCGCCGGCGGTCGCGGGCGAGGATGGCCGGCGACGGCAGCAGGGGGCCGGTACGTGAGGGCGCGTCCGTGCACGCGAGGGGCGACGGAATCGGAGGCGGGGCCGAGCTCGGAGCCGGGGGACCGGGGTGGTGAGGGGAGCCTGGAGAAAGGGGCGGGGCCACGCCGCCGGGAGAGAGGGGGCGGGGCCTGCGGCCACCAGAGGAGGGGGCGTGGTCTGGCGGGGCAGTGGCAGGTGAAAGGTGGGGCTCGGGGAGGGGAGGGGCGGGGCCATTGGGAGGGAGGGATCTAGCCTGGAAAAAAGGGGGGTGGGCGGGGCTCCAAGCAGCACGTGGCACGACGAGGTGAGAAGGAGGCGGAGGAAGAGGCGGGGTCGGGGGCGGGGCGGGGCCAGGCGAAGGTGCGAGGATCGCGGCTGCGGGACTAGGTGGCAGGACTTGCAGATTTCGTAGTCTGAGGTATGGGGAACATGGGAATGATGGGAAAAGAAGTTGACCCCTGTCCTCCACAGCGCCGGACCCCCATTCCCAGGAGGGCGCGAAGGTTGAGGCCGAGTCAGAGGAGCTTGGCCGGCTTCGGGCGGAGCTGGCAGGCGCCCTGGCAGAAATGGAGACCATGAAGGCTGTGGCGGAGGTGAGCGAGAGCACGAAGGCGGAGGCTGTGGCTGCAGTGCAGCGGCAGTGCCAAGAGGAGGTGGCTTCTCTGCAGGCCATCCTGAAAGGTGAGGCAGGGACTCTTCCCAGACTCCCTGGCGGCCCCCTAAGAGGGAAATGCATGACAAGAAAGGGGTAGATAAGCTGTGCGGTAGGTTAGCACGGCTGCCCAGCACAGGACAGGCCTAAGGGCCCAGAGGAAGGGGTGCCCCTTTCTGATTTGGATAGAGGTCCTGCCTGTGCTAGAAGCAGTTCTGTGACTTCACTAAGTTTAGCTCCGAGCCTCTGCCTGCACCCTTGCCTGGTGTCATTTCTTGTCCCTCACCGATGCCTGGTCAACCCTGAAGATGAGCAACTTTTCAGCTCCTGGAACCGGCCTCATGTAAGCCCCTGGGCTTCAGACTCCTCTCTGGGCCCAGTCTCTGTGAGTCTAACCCTCCGGTTTCCTTCCTTCCTCAAGCACCGCTACATTTGCACTGTCTCACACGTGTTCAGACTTCCCTCCCTCCCTCCCATTCTCTGTACTTGAGATGCACCAGCTCACCGGGCCCCAGATCTTCCAGCCTCTGTTCTTTTTTTTTTTAAATTTTTGTTTAACATTTATTTATTTTTGACAGAGTGAGACAGAGCATGAGTGGGGGAGGGGCAGAGAGGGGGGGGCACACAGAATCCAAAGCAGGCTCCAGGCTCTGAGCTGTCAGCACAGAGCGGCACAAGGCTCGAACTCACGGACCGTGAGATCATGACCCGAGCGGGAGTTGGATGCTTACCCGGCTGAGCCACCCACGTGCACCCCTGCCAGCCTCTGTTCTTATTTCCGCCTTCTCCTCTAGTCTGAGTCCGGAGTCTCTGAAATAGCCTCCAGCCCTGTCCCACCCCTCTGCTTCTGTGGCCCCTGCTGGAGTGAAGCTCTTGACAGCTCCCCTGGATGGTGCCCCGGCCTTCTCACAGGTCTGACTCTATAGTCTGGCCTTGACATTGGCTTCCAGAGTAAACTTCCTAAAATTCCCATCTCACCGAGTCATTTCCTGTTCTAACAACCACTGCTGGCTCCAGACTTCTCTGGGGCCGTATTCCCTGCATTTCAGGCGTCCACATAGCACCTGTGTGCCATGGCTGTCTCATACAACCTACTCTGTCATCTACTTAGTATTCGTTCTTTAGATAGACCGTTTTGTAAAAACTTGCATACGTTTATTTAGGTTTGCTGATTTTTTTTTGAGAGAGAGAGGGAACCAGAGCAGGGGAAGGACAGAGAGAAAGAGAGGGAGAGAGAGGATCGCAAGCAGGCTCTACACTGACAGCAATGGGTCGTGAATTCACGAAACATGAGATCATGACCTGAGCTGAAATCAGGAGTCAGATGCTTAACTGATTGAGCCACCCAGGCGCCATGCGTACGTTTATTTAAAAAAATTTTTTTTTTTAATTTTTTTTTTCAACGTTTTTTATTTATTTTTGGGACAGAGAGAGACAGAGCATGAACGGGGGAGGGGCAGAGAGAGAGGGAGACACAGAATCGGAAACAGGCTCCAGGCTCTGAGCCATCAGCCCAGAGCCCGACGTGGGGCTCGAACTCACGGACCGCGAGATCGTGACCTGGCTGAAGTCGGACGCTTAACCGACTGCGCCACCCAGGCGCCCCTAAAAAAATTTTTTTTAACATTTATTTATTTTTGAGACAGAGAGAGACAGAGCATGAATGGGGGAGGGTCACAGAGAGAGGGAGACACAGAATCTGAAACAGGCTCCAGGCTCCGAGCTGTCAGCACAGAGCCCGACGCGGGGTTTGAACCCATGGACCGTGAGATCATGACCTGAGCCGAAGTCGGACGCTTAACCGACCAAGCCACCCAGGCGCCCCAGTACGTTTATTTTAAAAGAAACTTCCATGATACCTAGATGGGTGCCTGGGTGGCTCAGTTGGTTAAGCGTCCGACTTGAGCTCAGGTCATGATCTCGTGCATGGTTCGTGAGTTTGAGCCCCATGTCAGGCTCTCTGCTGACAGCTCAGAGCCTGGAGCCTGTTTCAGATTTTGTGTCCCCCTTTTTTTGTGCTCTCTCTCTCTCGAAATGTAAACGTCAAAAATTTTTTAAAAAAAATAATAAAAGAGGGGCGCCTGGGTGGCGCAGTCGGTTAAGCGTCCGACTTCAGCCAGGTCACGATCTCGCGGTCCGGGAGTTCGAGCCCCGCGTCAGGCTCTGGGCTGATGGCTCAGAGCCTGGAGCCTGTTTCCGATCCTGTGTCTCCCTCTCTCTCTGCCCCTCCCCCGTTCATGCTCTGTCTCTCTCTGTCCCAAAAATAAATAAACGTTGAAAAAAAAAATTTTTTTTTTAAATAATAATAATAAAAGAAACTTCCACGGTACCTGGTTGACTCAGTTGGTAGAACATGTGACTTTTTTTTTTTTTGAAGTTCATTTATTTCTTTTGGGAGAGAGAGAGAGCGAGTTGGGGAGGGGCAGAGAGGGAAGGAGACAGAGAATTGCAAGCAGGCTCCGTGCTTTCAGCACAGAGCCCAATGCAGGGCCCGATCTGATTGCAGGAACTGTGAGCTCATGACCTGAGCCCATACCAAGAATCAGATGCTTAACCACCCGAGTCCTCCAGGTGCCCTAGAACATGTGACTCTTGGTCTCAGGGTTGTTTGAACCCCACGTTGGGTATAGGATTACTAAAATAAATACGTTTAAAAAAAATAAGTAAGCAAAAAATAAAAGAGGGGTGCCTGGGTGGCTCAGTCAGTTGGGTGTCCAACTTTGGCTCAGGTCGTAATCTCGCGGTTTGTGAGTTCCAGCCCCGTGTCGGGCTCTGTGCTGACAGCTCAGAGCCTGGAGCCTGCTTCCGATTCTGTGTCTCCCTTTCTCTGCCCCTCCCCAACTCATGCTCTCTCTCTCTCTCTCTCTCTCTCTCTCTCTCTCTCTCTCCCAAATATAAACAAACATTAAAAACAATAAAAAATAAAAAATAAAACTTCCTGTCTGTATAAGAGAAACCAAGTGTGTCCTAAATATGATAATACAGGTTTCCCCCACTATGTAAAAGTAGAACATTGCAATGAAAATTTTCTAAGCCAAAATAGCATGTAAAGTGAAGAAACAATTACCATTAATTGACGTGGAAAATTGTTCGAGTGGTCCCAGACCCAAAAAATAGCCCCTCTTAGGCTTTTCTGATACCGTAGGAGACGTTTGGCTGATGAACGCACAAAATAAATGGAGATAAAAGCACGGATGACCATAGACACAGTTCGAAGCTTTGATGCCCCCAGAGGCTGACTGTAGTGCCCTGGGAGCTTGCTGGGGCCACTCTTGCTGCTCCGGATACGTGCTGCCTCCGTCACGGATCCCTGTAAAACAAACACTACACGCTGTTTTCACTTTTTGTCTGTTTTATTTGTTTATTTTTTGTAAAAGTGAAAATCTTTGATTTCTCCTGGTAAAAGCAGGTAGTAATGTAGGATTATTGTAAAAACAAAGTGGTAGAATGGGAACTTTTGAAAAGTGGGGCACACCTGTAGTTGTCACGGTCACGATCATCATCCTAGTTAACGTTTATTGAGCACTTACTGTGGGCCAGGCTCTGAGTTAAGTACTTTTTTTTTTTTTTTTTTAAGTTTATTTTTTTTGTCGGAGAGGGGCAGAGAGAGAGAATCCCAAGCAGGCTCCGTGCTGTCAGCACAGAGCCCGACGCGGGGCCCGAACTCACGAACTGTGAGATCATGGCCTGAGCCGAAGTTGGACGCTTAACTGACAGAGCCACCCAGACGCCCCTCACATAAAAGGTTTTTAAAAAGCCTTTTTAAAAAACGCTTAAAGGGGTGCCTGGGTGGCGCCGTCGGTTAAGTGTCCGACTTCAGCCAGGTCACGATCTCGCGGTCCGTGAGTTCGAGCCCCGCGTCGGGCTCTGGGCTGATGGCTCAGAGCCTGGAGCCTGTTTCCGATTCTGTGTCTCCCTCTCTCTCTGCCCCTCCCCCGTTCATGCTCTGTCTCTCTCTGTCCCCAAAATAAATAAAAAACGTTGAAAAAAAAATTAAAAAAAAATAAAAATTAAAAAAATTAAAAAAAATAAAAAACGCTTAAAAAAAAAAATTAAAAAGTGGCCCCGTTCCACCCACCATCACCTCTACCTCCCACTGACCTGTAGGGTAAATCCGAACCCCTTGCTTGGTAGGGCGTGCACGGTCTCAAGAGCCATCCCCTGCCACCCTGTCCCCGCTTTCCAGCACGTCTCTGCGGGAGCCTTCACCCCAGCTCTTGCGACATGCCCACCGTGCCCCCGATACACCATCTACTTTCCCACCTCTGAGCCTCTGCTTGCACCGGTGCTGTGCTAATGTGTCCTTCTTTCCGCCACCTGCTGGTGTCCTCTCGTGGCCAGGCAGGCGGAGTGAAGAGCTCCGTGCTCTAGGATCCACAAACCCCGGAGCGGTCCTCTTGGGGATGTTCTCCCGCTGCTTTGTCACGATTTCCGCAGCTTCCTTCCCCGTCGGAACGTGGGCTTCTGGCGTCCGGGTTTGTGATCGATTCGTTTCTCTAGTTCCAGAGCCCCACGCGGAGTCTGGTCCAGAGTTAGAACGTACTACTGTCGTTGGAGGTTGATCGTTATTGGTACATATTAACAGGAGTAGATATCGTGTCTTCAGCATTTGTTATGCACCGGGAGGAGGGCTGAACACCTTCCAGGTGTCATTTCACTTGATAACCCAGCGGGGTAATCGTAGTGTCCCCACTTTGCGGCAGAGGACCCCGGCGCAGAGGCTCATGACCCATCTGTCCACAGAGCCCACAGTCTCCATCGCTCCGGCGAATTGCCTCGCAGAGAGCGGCGGGGATAGAGCACCCCCTCCTCACCCCCAGGGAGGGCCTCTGACCCTCCCTCTCCGCTGCCCTTCCTGCCCCTCCAGACTCCATCAGCAGCTATGAAGCCCAGATCACTTCTCTGAAGCAGCAGCAGCAGCAGGACTGTGAGGAGAAGGAGCGGGAGCTGGGGCGCCTGAAGCAGCTGCTGTCCCGGGCTCACCCCCTGGACTCCTTGGAGAAGCAGATGGAAAAGGTTGGGATGATCTCCCCCGGCCCCAGGATATGGAAAGATGTTGAGGCAGTCAAGGTGACCACGGGGCACAGGGATTGTCGGGCAGCTCGTTGGGAGCAGGGCACCCCGTCATAATTCTGGGTGTGGCATGTACTGGCTCCATACTTGGCAAGGTCCTGGCCCTGCCACTTTCAGGAGGGCTGGCCAGGTTTGTTTACTTCCAAAATGAAGGAGATCGTGTAGGCGGAAGGGAGCTGACACTTCAGGACAGCTTTCATCCACAGGGCACCGTGATAACTGCGGGCCAGACCCCGTCTTTCCCCTGGAAGAGCGGTCCGTTAGACCCATTTCACAGATGAGTAAGGTGGGGTTTGAAGGAGTTCAGTGGGTCTCCCCAGGTTATGCGCATAAACAAAGCAGAGTGGGAATTTCAAAACCTAGGCAGTCTGGTTCTAAAATGTTTGTCTAGGCGGTCTGGTTTTTGTTCTTAATCTCTATGGCGCATCGCCCCCCCTCCCCCATTACTACTGGTGTCATTAACAGGGGTGGGAGCTGATTTGCTGATCTTTTAAAGCAAATCGCCCCCCCCCCCCATTACTACTGGCGTCATTAACAGGGGGTGGGAGCTGATTTGCTGATCTTTCAAAGCAAATTCACATCGTTCCCTCATTTCATGCACGAGGAAACTGAGGCTCGGGAAGTGTAGTAACCGGCCTGGGTAGAAAGACAAAGATCAAAATAGGAGTCCAAGAAAGGAGGCTTGTGACGCACGGCTTGCGGGCAGAGGCTGCTGCTCGCGCTCGAGTGTTGCTGGGGAGCAGTTACACAGGGCGGTGAGGGAGAGGGCTCTGCAGGGTGGAGGCCTGGTGCGGCGAACAGAAGCACAGGGGGCCTAGAGACATGGCAGTTCAGCCCCGGCCCGCCTCCTGCGTCCTGCCGTCCTCCACCCAACGCATGGCATCCGCACAGCGTATACTCCCGGGCTTCAGATGGGACCGAAGTGTTTTAAGTTTGGGCCACGCGGGCCTCCCCTGCCTGTGGCAACTGTTCCCGCAAGGGATTTGGAGGGTTAAGCTGAGCTTGCCTGAGACAGGATTTTGAGTGATTCAAGAGGTAGAAATGGCATGGATTGGAAGAGGATGGGTAACCGGCAGATTTCAGTCTTGGACAGCTGGGTAGGTGACCTAACGCCCAGAGGAGGAGAAACGTTGTCGTGAGTGGTTCAGATTTGGCTGTACTTGGATAGAGGAGCCTGTGTGACATTCAGGGATGGCCAGAGACCATTGCGTTGGCTGTGCAGGTTCAGCAGGATCCCAAACCTGAAAGCAGACCAAAAAGAAATTGCTAGCAATGCGGGCGTGATGGGACTAAAGGACGTACTAGTTAGGATGAAATTTGAAAACCCAAACCAGCAGTGGCTTAAATAAGATGGAAATTTATTTTCCTTACAGTCCACAGGTAGACATTCCAGGACTGATGCCAGGTCAACAAGTCACTAGGAGCCCAAGTTCCCTTTAGGTTACTGTCTTGCCATAGGTAGCTTATTGCCTCATGGCCCAAGATGACTGCTGGAGTGCCAGCCATATGTCCACATTCTAACCGTCGAGGAGGAGGGGGAGGAGTAAAGAAAAGCCCACCCTCTCCCTTTAAGGAGTTGCCCTGGAAGTTTGCGTTTACATCTCCTTTGCTGGAACTTGGTCGAGTGGCCACGCTTAGTTACAGGGAAGGTGAGAAATGTGGATGGTGTTGTAGGATTTAGGGCACGCGCCCAACTATAAATGCAAGCTCCTGTGATAAAAGAAACAACTGAAAATGGATGTCGGGGAAGGAAAGAATGAGCGAGTGGGTACCAGGAAGATAGTCGCGACTTTGGCTTCTTTACCTGCCGTGTGACCTGGGCAAGTCGCATAAGCTCCCGGAGCCTCTGTGTTATCTTTAAAACGGGGAGGCCCGGCACCCTCTTGGGAGGATTAGAAGGGCTGATGTGCTTGGAGAGAAGGCTCAGAACAGACCCTAGGGGTCCAGTAGTCGGGAGGGGGACGGCTGCTGCCCAACCTCCCTTCCTCCAGGCCCACGAGGACTCGGAGAAGCTTCGGGAGATCGTGCTGCCCATGGAGCAGGAGATTGA
Organism: Prionailurus viverrinus; assembly: GCF_022837055.1. Lineage (NCBI taxonomy): Eukaryota > Metazoa > Chordata > Mammalia > Carnivora > Felidae > Prionailurus > Prionailurus viverrinus. The sequence continues at coordinate 19,424,761 of NC_062576.1, read as the reverse complement.
GGAGCTGAAGGCGAAACTGCTCAGGGCAGAGGAGCTCATTCAAGAGATCCAGGTGAGGGGGCGGCCGGGGGGTTGCTGCGGGAAGAGGGGGCGCCGCAGGACCCCGGCCCCCCAGCCTCTTCCCTGCCCCTTCCCCTAGAGACGGCCCCGGCCTCCCCCTTCCTTACACGGCTCCACGGAGTTGCTGCCCCTGTCCCGGGACCCATCGCCCCCGCTGGAGCCTCTCGAGGAGCTGAGTGGAGACGGGGGCGCGGCGGCCGAAGCCTTCGCCCACAACTGTGACGATAGCGCTTCCATCTCTTCCTTCTCCCTCGGTGGCGGGGCCGGCAGCACGTCCCTGCCCCGCAGCCGCCAGGGCCTGAGCCCCGAGCAGGAAGAGACCGCCTCTCTGGTGTCCACGGGCACCCTGGTCCCCGAGGGCATCTACCTGCCCCCTCCTGGTTACCAGCTCGTCCCGGACAACCAGTGGGAGCAGCTGCAAATGGAGGTGAGTGGAGGGGGCGGAGCGGCCTGCCCACGCGCTCGCATCCACCTCCCCCTTCCCCGGATGCTCCCGGGCACCCCCTGTGTCCACCCCTGGAGCTCGAACTGGGGCTCAGGCAACAGAGGCAGGGTGGCCGGTTGAGAGATGCCCCCCCACCCCACCCCACCCCACTGAGAGGTAGAAGGCAGGCCCGAGGGGCATGGTGAGGAGGGCGGGCCTCCGCTCGGAGGCTGAGACCCAGGCCGGCATCCGTGGCAGGGCCGGCAGCTGCAGAAGGACCTGGAGAGCATCAGCCGAGAGCGGGACGAGCTGCAGGAGGGCCTGAGACGGAGCAACGAGGACTGCGCCAAGCAGGTGGGTCCCGCTCTGCCGCAGCCCCAGCAGGGCCCCCGGCGGCGGCGGCCTGCCTCCTGGCCCCGACCTCACCCTCACCTCCTTCCACCCACAGATGCAAGTGCTCCTGGCCCAGGTCCAGAACTCAGAGCAGCTGCTGCGGACCCTGCAGGGGACCGTGAGCCAGGCCCAGGAGCGGGTTCAGCTGCAGATGGTGAGGGCTGGGGGCCGGGCACGAGGGAGAGGAGTGTGACGGGGATTGGCCGAGAGGGGCACGTGGAAAGGTCAAGACACCTGTCCTTCCCCGCCCCCCCGGCAGCTCAGGCTGTGCCCTGGAGTTGGTGTCGGTCGGGCGCGCGAAGGGTTTCCAGGGCACCGGGCGCTGCGGTCAGAGCAAGGGTTCTGCGTTCGCACGGGGCCCCCCACGCACCAGCTCGGTGATCCTGAGCTGACCCCACAAGCTTGGAGCTTCTGCCTCGGCTCCTTGAAATCGAGATTGTGGGACCTGGCGTGCACAGTCGTGCGGCTTAAAAGCAAGGCTTGCAGAACCGGATACTCCCCGAGTCCAGCCGGGAAACGTACATGATTCTCCCGGGCCAGGTGTAGACAGGAAGGCGCGCTGCGGCCGAGCCGAGAGGACCGCAAAGGGCGCCGCTGCCCCTCGGGTCTGTGACCGGAGCCACGTGGGAATGCGGGCTCGATGCTGCCAGGTTTTCTGATGTGTCCAGAGAAGCCAGAAGCCTGGGTATTTGCGTGCTGTCTCCTGACTTTTAAAGTTGACAACTAATTAAAAAAAATTTTTTTTAACGTTTGTTTTTGAGAGAGAGAGAGAGAGAGCGCGCGTGCATGCGCAAGTGGGGGAAGGGCAGAGATACAGGGAGACACAGAATCCGAAGCAGGCTCCAGGCTCCAAGCTGTCAGCACAGAGCTTGACAGGGGGCTCGAACCCATGAGCCGCAAGATCATGACCCGAGCTGAAGTCAGACGCTTAACCGACTGAGCCACCCAGGCGCCCCTAAAGTTGGCACCTAATTGAAGCTTAAAAACAACCAAAAAAAAGTACGGACCAAGTAAAACACTCGAGGTGGCCCGCCACTTGTGACCTCCAAGCCACCGAGGCAGGTGTATAAAGGGGATGCCTGGGTGGCTCGGTCGGTTGAGCATCTGACTCCTGATTTCAGCTCTGGCCATGATCTCACGGTTTGTGAGTTCGAGCCCCACATCGGGCTCTGTGCTGATGGCGCGGAGCCTGCTTGGGATTCTGTCTGCCTGTCTCTCTGTCTCTCTCTGCCCCTTCCCATTCACGCTCTCTCAAAATAAAAAATTAAAAGAAGAGTGTATAAGAAGCTTGGGGGTCAAAGGCACTTAATAAAGGGTGCTTCTTCCTTTCTCAGCGGCGGAGGGTGTCAGGAGGAGGGGTCAGGGTTTGGCCTCACGGGGCTCTGGCGACACCCTGTCCCCCTCATCCCCTCCTACTGACTATGCATCCCCAGGCAGAGCTGGCCACATCACACAAGTGCCTGAGCCACGAGGTAAAGCGGCTGACTGAGGAAAACCAAGGACTCCGGGCCGAGCAGCCGCTGTCTTCCGCCCCCCGGGGCCTGGAGCAGGATGAGGGTCACGAGGAGTCACTGCCCAGCTTGGTGCCGGTAAGGGGAGTGTGGGTGCTGACAGCCCGGGGGCCCCCCTGCTGGCCCTTATCCTCCACGCAGAGCAGAGCATTGGCCTGGGACCATCCCCCCTTCCCAGCCTCGGTGTAAAGAGAAGATGACTTTGCAGAGCGCTTGACGTGAAGGAGGCAGTGATGTGACTGTTGTTTTTTGTTTTTTTGTTTTTTAATGTTTATTTTTGAGAGAGAGAGAGACAGAGCCAGAGTGGGGGAGGGCAGAGAGAGAGGGAGACACAGAACCTGAAGCAGGCTCCAGGCTCCGAGCTGTCAGCACAGAGCCCGATGCGGGGCTCGAACTCCCGAACCGTGAGATCACGACCTGAGCTGAATTGGACGCTTGACCGGCGGAGCCACCCAGGCGCCCCTGGTTTGTTATTTTGAAGTGAGAGCCACAAAACTGAATTCATCGTCATCTTGGTTTATTACCAAGCTGTCTTCGTTGACCTGTGCGTGGCTCTGTGGACCGAGTTCATTAGGAACCTGAAGGTCACCCGGAACCCTTGCCCACCCTGAGAGCTACGGCCTCTGTCTCCTTCCGTGCGCCCCCATAAACCCCTGGGTTCTGTTTCTGCCGTCCTGACCTTTGATTGAACTAAGGGTAATCCTACAACTGGGTGTCCCCATGGGACTGTGGGGGACTCTCAGTGTCTCTGAGGTCCTGGTGGATCCCCTGTCGTTCTCTTGCTCTCTTTTGGTATCAGTTTTGTTGTGCTACATGCGCGGCTGTCCAAATAGCGCAGTGCTAACTTTTGTTTTCTGAGCATTACAAAACGGTGTCCCGCTCTAGGCAATTTTCGGGAACTTTCTGCCCTCAGCGCCGTGCCGGCGGGTCCCTCCAGCCCTGGCAGTGTGGCCGCTGTAACGTGTTCACTGCCGGCTCTGTCCGTCCACTCTCCTTGGGAGCGGCCACGGGGGTCCTTTCCCCTTTTCAGTTCCCTCCCTCCGTTCCTTTGTCCCCTTCCCCGCCCCGTCCCCGTCGGGCTGCTGGCCCCTGTGGCCTCCGGCCCGCCGGGCAGGTGACCGGCCTCCCTTGCAGGAGCTGCAGCAGCTGGTGCACCACACGAGGCAGGAGGCGCGGGCCCAGCAGCAGGCCCGGGAGCACGAGGCTGAGCGCCTCCGGATTGAGATCGTGACGCTCCGGGAGGCGCTGGAGGAGGAGACTGCGGCCAGGGCCAGCCTGGAGGGGCAGCTGAGGGTGCAGCGGGAGGAGACAGGTGAGGGCGGAGGAGGGGAGCCGCCCCGGCCTCGCCCCCAGGGAGGCTGACCTCCCCACAGGGGAGCACCCGGGCACCAGTTGGGGAGAGAGAGGAGACCGCGTAAGAACAAGCCTTGACCTCTCTTTTTTCCTTTCCACGCAGAGGTGATGGAGGGTGAGTATGGGCTGGAGCCTGGCCGGGCGGGGGGGGGGGGGGGGGGCGCGCAGGGCAGGGAGGGTGCGGGTCTGACGTCCGGCCCCTGCCTGACTTCCCAGCCTCCCTGTGCAGCCTGAGGACGGAGATGGAGCGGATCCAGCAGGAACAGAGCAAGGTGAGGCTGGACTCCGGGGCCAGACTCCATGACGGCGGGAGGGGCGGCAGCGTGGAGACCCCCACCGGCCTCTCCCGCCCTTTCTGTCGCCTTTAGGCCGGGTGGCAGGAAGGCCCCGAGGTAGCCACCGGGCTCCGGCCTCACAGAAGAGGTCAGGGTCAGGGACGGTGTGGAAGGGGCACCCCCGTCCAGACATCTTGTTTCCTTGGCCGCACGCCGTCCCATCTGGTGCCAGCCCCAGCTCTGCGTCCTGTCCCCCCAGGCCCAGCTCACAGACCTCCTCTCAGAACAGAGGGCCAAGGTGCTGCGGCTGCAGGCTGAGCTGGAGACCAGTGAACAGGTGCAGAGGGATTTTGTACGACTGTCCCAGGCCCTGCAGGTACAGTGTGTCCCCTTCCCATCAGGCTGGCATGATCCAGGTGGCTTGTTCTAGATCCTGCGAGGACAGCCTTCCAATTAGGGGAGTTCCCTTCCTCTTCCCGAGGCCGGCGTCCTCCTCTCCTCTGAGTTATTGCTCAAAAGAAATTGAAGGCCGTGCGCGTCTGTCTTTGGACACGTGGAGTCCTTGGCCCAGAGCCTGGCGTGCCACGTGTGGCATATTGTGTCAGCCCCACCTGCCCAGCCCGTGCTGCATCAGGCCACTCTGTCAGGACCCATTTCTTCCCTTGGACCCACTTTCACTGTGGGTTGGGAAGATGGGGCGCCTGGGTATACTGGTCCCGGGCCCTCGTCCCTTGGAGGGCTGGCAGGTGGGGCGGGGGCTACGTTTCCCCGCCAAGCACCCTTCTCCTGCCTCGCCGGACCCCACAGGTGCGCCTAGAACGGATCCGCCAGGCCGAGAGTCTGGAGCAAGTGCGCAGCATCGTGGATGAGGCGCCCCTCAGGGACATCAGGGACATCAAGGACACCTGAGGGGCTAGCACCCACCCACCCCGGGGGAGACTGCCTTTCCCCACTCCTGAACCAAGAGGCCTGGGCTTCGGGGGTCTCGGGATAGTGTCTTCATCCTCTCCAAGCCTAGGGTTGAGGTGCCGGGGCCGCCGCTTCCCTGTCTCTCTAGCGCCTCCTCCCAGGGGTGGCTGGCCTCCTGCCCCCAAGGATGACACCTGGGTGGGAGTCCCAGCCCCCTCCGGGAACCAAAGGTGCAGGCTTAGCCCTGCGGCCTCCTGGCTGCCATGCTGCCTCCTGGGTCCTGGTCCTCCTGCCGCTGTCTCCTGAGCCAGAGTAATAGCCACATCGCTTCCCCGACGCACAGCCGAGCTGTGAGCGGCAGCTGGGGGCCTCTGGCGCGTGGCCGCGGGTCCCTCCACCCGTGCACCCCGGGACGGGCAGCTGCTCTCTGGACCGCATGACACTAAGATGCTTGTCCCCAGGGGCCCAACCCAGGCCCCAAGATGTGCACAGAGGCAAGGCCAGACTTTTCTGTCATTTATTTTCAATAAATAAGCAGCTCAGCTCAGTCCGTCGCCTTGTCCCTGCAAGCCCCGTGGGGTTGGGGAGGGGAGGTTTTCCAAGAGCAGGAGGGAGGGAAGGTGGGGTGTTGAGGGGGTTGGAAAAGTGAAAGGGACCATGGTGTTTATAAACAGAAAAACGTTGGGGGTGGGGGGACGGGGAGGGCACGTGGGAGTCTGTGCCACAGCTCTGCCTGAAGATGCGTCACTATCAGGGCGGGGAAGAAGGGGCAAAAAGGACTGATTACTTCCTTCTTTCATCTTCTGGATCTGGAAGGAGAAAGGGAAGGATGAGGCAGGGGGTGGGAGAGGAGGGGAAAAGTCCCTCCCGGGCTCTGTGTCCCCCGGCCCCTGGCACACTCACCTGGAGGGTCTCCCCAGCCCCCTGGACTCACCTGTGTCCCAGAGCCCACTCCTCCCCAGCACTGTAGCCCGGGCAGACAGCTCAGCGCCCAGCGCAGCGCAGCGCAGCCCAGCACGCACCGTGCTGCCCGAGGCGGGGCGCCGCCGACCTCACAGTGAGGGCAGCAGCCCGCCCGGCCCCGGAAGCGTGGCAGCGGCAGTGGCAGCAGGGGCTCCAGGTGGAGCAGCGAGCGCAAGTGACCTCAGGCGCCACCGAGGGGGAGAGGGGGACGCGCGGGGGGCACAGCAGCTAGGGGCGAGGGCGAGAGGGGGGCGATACCTGTGACACGGTTCAAAGAGATGGAGGAGGGGGAAACGGGTTATCCTATGGCCAGAGAGGACAGAGAGACGGTTACGGAGGGCGGGGGCGGGCGCGGAGGGCCAAGAGGGCTAAGGGGGCTGCGGGTGCCTGCACAGGTGCAGGGGAGTGGGGGCCCGGGGAAGGGACCAGAGCACCCAGCTGAGAAGGGGGGGGGGGGCCGTGTGGGGCCAGGGGCGAACGGTGCCGAGGCGGGGGGCATGGCTTACCCTCTAGGTAGTTCCGAGCAATGAACTTGAGGAGCTCATCGAGCAGGATGACTGGAAATGAGATCTTGAGGACCATGAGCCACTGGGTGGAGTCCAGGGCCCGGAGCTTGAAGATCATCTGGAGGGGGCGGGGGAGGGGCAGGCGGGGGTGGAGCTTGAAGATCATCTGGAGGGGGCGGGGGAGGGGCAGGCGGGGGTGGTGAGGACCAGCACTGCCCTCGGGAGGGAGGGGACAGCCCAGAACCCCGGGAGGAACCACCCGGGCCTGACGCCCTCCTCTGTCAGTGCCCCAGCCTACGAAGGCTCCCTGAGGGGCAGAGCAAGGTCCCTGGCGGAGGAGGCTCACCGGCAGAGGGTCGACATAGAGGATGAGGAAGTGCAGGGACATGGACAGGCAGATGGAGCCCAGCAGCCAGATGTTCACCCAGGGCGGCATCCGCAGAAGGGACTGGTTCTCAGACAGGCTGTGAGGCGGAGGCCGGGTGGCGGCAGAGGGGGGCAGAAGAAAGCAGTGGTGAGCAGAGAGAGGACAGGGAGGACACGGTGGCCTGTGGGAGGCGGCAGGGGTGGGTGGGCAGGCCCCACCTGTTGAGAGCGTTGCACATTTCAATGGTAACCAGCACAGACAAGGCCATGGTCATGGGCTGGGGGGCCTCAAAGACCTCGCAGTCCAGGCCCTCAAAGTCGGGGTTTTCCTCGTTGCACTGCATGAAGTGAGTCTGCGGGGGGAGGATTGAGGAGCTGGGATCCCACAGAAGCCTCCACGCCACCCTCTTGCTCCTCACCCTCCTCCCGCCTCTGTCCTCCCTACCAGCTGGCTGTAAGTGACGTGAGGCCCGTCATCTGCATACAGGAACCACCAGGCAGCCGCTCCCACAGTGGCCGCACCCACGTAGCCTGTGATAGAGACGGGAGAGGGGAGGCGTCAGGAGGGCTCCTGGCCATGAACAGCTGGTTGAGGAAGAGGGCCCCTCGGGTTGGCTGCATCAGGGAGCAGGTGTCCCGGAGGGTTGGGAAGGATTGTGGGGTCCCGTCCTGCTCACCCCCGATTGCCATGTAGCGGAAGAAGAGCCAGCCACTGATGAGGGGCTCCTTGGGGCTCCGGGGAGGCCGGTCCATGATGTCCAGGTCTGGTGGGTTGAAGCCCAGGGCTGTGGCCGGGAGCCCGTCAGTCACCAAGTTCACCCACAGCAGCTGCACAGGGATCAGGGCCTCAGGCAGTCCTAAGGCGGCGGTCAGGAAGATGCTGCCAGAAGGAGGGGGTCACACGTCCATCCTGCCTCCGGACCTGGGGTCGCCCCCCACCCCCACCCGGCCCTGGGTTCCTCCGCGGTGCCCTCCCTGGCCGCTCACCAGACCACCTCGCCCACGTTGGAGGAGATGAGGTAGCGGATGAACTGCTTCATGTTGTTGTAGATGGCGCGGCCCTCCTCCACCGCAGCCACGATGGTGGAGAAGTTGTCGTCGGCCAGCACCATCTCGGAAGCGGTCTTGGCCACGGCGGTGCCGGATCCCATGGCGATGCCGATCTCGGCCTTCTTCAGGGCAGGGGCATCGTTGACACCATCACCCGTCTGAGGGGAGAAAGCGAAGGTGGGACGCGAAGCCTGGCACACACCCCTCCTCCGGGGTTGACCCTCCCCTGTGCATCTGGCCAGGGCCCCCGCTTAGTCCCCCGGGGCCCCCAGCTCTCGAGACCATCATCTCAGGGGACTCTGTGCAGACTGCTCGTCGCCCATGCACGTGGGCCCCGCCGCGCAGCCCTGCCGTCCCCTCACCATGGCCGTGATCTCATCGTAGGACTGCAGATACTCCACGATCTTCGACTTATGGGAGGGCTCCACACGGGCGAAGCAGCAGGCGCGACGGCAGGCCTCCCGCTGTTCCGCCAGGGGCAGGTCGTCAAACTCCCGGCCGGTGTAGGCTCGGTCGGCCACCTCCTCGTTCTCCCCAAAGATGCCGATTCGTCGGCAGATGGCAATGGCTGTGCCCTTGTTGTCCCCGGTGATCATGATGACTCGGATTCCGGCATCCCGGCACAGCTGAATAGAGCCCGTGACCTCCTTGCGGGGCGGGTCCAGCATGCCCACCACGCCGACAAATGTCAGGTCCGTCTGGGGAGACAGCAGAGAGCGACGGGGTTGGGGAAGGACTCGGAAAATGAGCCGGGGAGGAAGCTCAGGGGGAAATGGGGAGAAAGCTGACCCTGGGCCCGGTGTGTAAATCCCAGGGGGGCCTCAGAAGCCCAGGGGCCAGAGATCCTCCCTGTTCACACGTGCGCCTGCAGGCCTGATGCCGCCAGGCCCGTCGTCGCTGGCAGACCGCGTGCATTTCAGGGCAAGAACTCGAGCTGAGAGGACAGTGGCTTCTGCCCTCAGGAGGGCCACTCACTCAGTCTACAGCTTTGAGCAAATCCACGCTACCTGCCGGGCCAAGGGGTCCCGTCTGGAAGACGAAGGGCGTGGACTTTGGTGCTATCGAGAGAGCCAGTCCACTGCAAGATAAGGCGCTTGCGCCAGAATTCAGGTCTATGCCCTGCTTCTCGAATCAGGAATACCTCACTCTGGAAACACATCGGCAGAACCGAGAATGCCCGCTGACCGAGTGGCTCTCTGTTCTGGCTGCCAGCGCCACGCCTCACTTCACACGGGTCCATGATCACAAGCAAAGTAGTACTGGACTAGGGGGTTCCTAAGGTTCTTTCAGATTCTAGGTCCTGTCCTGTGATTCTAGGGCCCGTGCGAAGTAGGAGAGGACCGGGGCGGTGCAGGGGTGAGGCGGATGACTCTGGGGTGACGGGAGGCTTCGTCTGCTCACCTCGTACTCCATGAACCTGGCAGAGTCATCCAGGATCATCTCCTCTCGCTTCGGGGGGGTGTCCCGGGTGGCCAGGGCCAGGCAGCGCAGGGTATCCCGGCCGGTGCCCCACTCCTTGATCACGGACAGGATCTTGTCCTTCACCGGCCCTGTAATCGGCACGCGGGTGGTGCCAACTCGCACGTAGTTGCAGCGGTCGATGACCCCCTCAGGGGCACCCTAGGAGACCAGAATGGCTCTCAGAGACTACTGTCTTTCTTCCAGGGCACAGTGACAGGGGGCAGGGATAGGAGAGGGCCTCGGGATTCGGAAGAAGAGGAGGACCGAGGCACATTCTGATTTCTGACCTTGACAAACATCTTGTTGCCCACGGCAGCCCGGGATTTGGCCGGGGAGCAATAGACAGACATGGACTTCCGGTCTCGGGAGAACTCCAGGGTAAATTCCTTCTTCATTAGCTGGCGGATCACCTGGGAGAGAGGAGACAGACAGGAAGAGGCCAGACGTGAGGCTGGTGGAATCAGAACGATGATGTTGTGCCTGAAGGGCAGAGTCCCAGACCTCTTAAAACACAGTCAAAAAGGATCTGGAGGTCAGAGCAGATCCCAGGCTGTCTCAGACTGCTGTCTCGGTCTGGTACCTACGGCACAAATGGAGAGAATTCCAAGGCTGCTGGGGCCACCTTCTTACAGCATCCAGTTTAAAGCCCAGCAGAAACAGGAGGGCACAAGATGGCACTATCTGGTAGAACTTTCCGTGATGATGGGAATGTTCTGTAATCTGACCCGTCCAACACGGCACAGTTGAGCACAGTTATTGGGCATGGAAAATGTGGCTAGTGCAGGGGAAGAACTGGGTTTTTACTTTTATTTAATCTTAACTAATTCAAATGGAAATGACTACACGTGGGCTCCTAGAGACATGTCATCGGACGACGCAGACCCAGTAGCCTGGCACGCTGTAATAAGCACTCCACGAAATCAGTGAGAGCCTTCTTTCACCAGATGCATCATAGACACTTCAGAGTAAACCAGGAATGACAGTAACAATACATAAGAGAGAAGCTGATGCTTATACTAAAGCAGCAATGAGCATTTTACAAATACAAAAAACAGGAAAAAAGAATGAGTGAGGGGCGCCTGGGTGGCTGGGTCGGTTAAATGTCCGACTTTGGCTCAGGTTCGATCTCACCGGTCGTGAGTTTGAGCCCCTGCGTCAGGCTCTCTGCTGTCAGTGCAGAGCGCACTTCAGATGCTCTGTCCCCTCTCTCTCTGCCCCTCCCCTGCTTGCGCACACATGCAAAAATAAATAAACATTTTAAAAATATTTCTTTCAAGGGGTGCCTGGGTGGCTCTTTCAGTTGGGCGTCCGACTTCGGCTCAGGTCATGATCTCACAGTCCGTGGGTTCGAGCCCTGCGTCGGCCTCTGGGCTGACAGCTCAGAGCCTGGAGCCTGCTTCGGATTCTGTGTCTCCCTCTCTCTCTGCCCCTCCCCTGCTCATGCTCTCTGTCTCTCTCTCTCTCTGTCTCTCAAAAATAAACGTTTAAAAAAATTAAAAAAATATATTTCTCTCAAAAATAATTTTTCTCTCTCAAAAATAAACATTTAAAAAAAAAGGAATGAGCGATGCTGAAAACATAATATAGAAGAGGAACTTGATATACACATTAAGTAAATATTAATCCATAGAATGGAGTTTGTTCATCTGGACAAGGGGAAGCACCGCGATGGAGGGCTTGTGCTTTGTGTGCCCAGCTCCGTCCCTTCCACCTAGGGACACGCAGGAGGAAGTGCCATCCAGGGGCGCTGCAGTTGGCGGTGGAAAGTCCAGGGGCAGGAGGTTCCACCCAGAGCCAGCCTGGCCAAGGAAAGCTGTGGAGAGGCCGTCTGCTTGTGCTGACTGGGGTCCCGGCATGGGGCACAAGGCCCTGCCGGGCCGGACCGGGGGCCTCTGTGTCCTGAGGTTCCCTGGGTCCCGGCCTGTGCGAGCCGGGGTGAAGGAGGACCCCACGGGAGGCAGCGCACAGACTCACTGAGTTGCAGGCGTTGGCCCGCTCCACTTTTGAGAGGCTCCTCACGTCTGTGCTGAACACATTCATCTTCTCCACCAGGGTGGTGAGCGCCGTCTCTGTTGCCTCACCCACCTTCTCGTAAACACCTTTGGCCTGAGAGGACAGAGGAGGAAGAGCAAGTAGGTGCCCTGCGCTCCCGGCCCCTCGCTCCCACCTCTCGCGCCCGCCGTCCCCCTTCCACCCAGGCCAGGCCAGGCCTCGGGACAAGGCAGGCCCTTCCCCTGCGGCCTGCTGAGGAGGCCTGAGTCAGTGGGAAGGGGGTGGAGGGGCTGCCTCTGGCGTGGAGAGGTTACCTCGTTGAAGTCCAAGGAGGAGTCATTGCAGAGGGCACAAATGGTGGCCAACTCCACCAGCCCATCATACTGCCCTGAGCGGACTGGCTTATCATTCTTCAAGCTGGCAGCGGGGCAGGGAGGAAGGAAGGAAAAGAGACAGGGAGAGAAGAACAGGGACTGAGATGCAGAGAGAACGTGGGGAAAGCGGCGAGGGACAGTCAGGGACACGGCGACTGACACGGAGGCCAGGTGGGAGAGAGAACAAGGTTGGGGCAGAAGAGGAGACGAGAAGAAGGACAAAACTAGAGGCAGGGCCCCAGGGAGAGAAGTGGAGGGTGTGTGTCTGGGGGGTGGCGAGAAGCTCAGGGGAGAGCTTTGGGGGGACTTACACCTCTCCTTCTGGAGCGTAAGTAGAACCAGTGATGGAGAACTCGTTCAGGACACAGATGTTTCCGTCCACCTTGTCGATAATAAACATCTACAGGGAGAAGGGCAGGCGCACAGAGGTCTGTCACCATCCCCGAAGGCCAGTGCCCTGTCCCATGCTCACAGACTAATGGGAGACTCCTGGCTGCTTGCCTCCCCTCTCCTGGTACTCCCTTGCCACCATTCTCCGGGTTCAGCGTTAGTGGCCCCAAAATAAGTCATTGGTTTCTGCAGGCCACCACTGGAGGCTCCTTCAGATCAGTTAATAAAAAGCGACCTGCACGGTAAAAGGTGCTTGCGGCCAGATCTTCCAGTTTTGCAGGAAGAGCCAGAAAGTCAGGTTATCTTCCTGTGCCATCTCCAGACTTTCAAATGAGGGCAATCAATTCATTTTTAGGGAACAGGACAGGAGCCCAGTTGCAGAAGCCTGCGGTCTGGCTTTGAAGCCTGGGCTCTGGAAGGTCCCAGAGAGGAGCAAGCCTGCTCTGAGCTATAGCCAGCGGGGAAGGATGGGGCTAAAGACGAGTTCCGAGATAAAGCGGTTCTGTGGTCAAGTTTGCAAAACTCTGGGTTAAAGAAAGCGGAATCCACCCTCTTGACGGTCAGCGTTCTCCAAGGCTTTCAAGTGCCAGCAAGCATGTGGGTGTCCCCAAAGGAGCTAAGGGTACAGCTGTCCTCGCCTGACCACACGGCCCTCGATTCTCAGAACAATTTATTCTTCCTGGATATGCCAGCCCCTGGAACCCTCCTTAGAGCCGGGGTTCTCTGCCTGGGGTCCATGAATGAGACCCCCGACCCCAACCCTCTGCCAAGAGGTCTGTGAACTTTGATGGCAAAACAAAAAACAAAAAACAAAAAACCTCTCATTTTCTGACATTGAGCATTTCCTTCCAATTATGAATGCAGGCAATGGACCACATCAGTATTAGCAACAGCCGTGCCTTTGCCACCAGTGTGATCACAGATACTTTCCTATCACGCTGCATTGCTGCAGAACCCTCACAATAGCATCTCTGCTCATCGCGGCTTCCTGCTACTTAATGCGTTAGTTCCAAAGCCTGTGTGTGACCAAATCACAAATTTGTTTTTAAAATGTTTTGGTAACTGAATTGCAATCACCGGTTTCCCTGTAACCCGATGCATTTTTTTAAACAGAACCCTATGTATTTTCTTTTCTACGTTTCAACTGTTGTCCATACTGCCACACATTCCAACTGAGGTACAGAAAAAAGTAAGAGCCCGGGGAGCCCGGGTGGCTCAATCGATAAAGCGTCAGATTCTTGGTTTCGGCTCAGGTCATGATCTCGTGGTTCGTGAACACTGACAGTGCAGAGCCTGCTTGGGATTCTCTTTCTTTCCCTCTCTCTATCCCCCCCCCCCCACCGCCCCTCCCCTGCTCACGCTCTCTCTCTCTCTCTTTCTCAAAAAAATAAAGAAAAAAGAAAGAAAGGAAAAGAAAAGAAGAGAAAAGAGAAAGAAAAGATTAAGAGCCCTGGTCTGGGAAATGCTGTTCAAGATTCGTGTGGCCATGGAGGACCATTCTAGCAGGTGGGGTGAGCAGAGGGGTCTCTCTCGGCCTTTTTCGCAGCTGGCCGATCACACTCTACCTGCCCTCTGAGCATTTGTTTCCCCGGCCAGAATGAGAAGCTGCCAGTGAGGAAGGGGTAACCCCATCTTTGAAGGGCTCATTTCATCCCAAAGGCAGTCTTCGGAGAGGGAGCTGCCCCCCCTTCCCTGACCTTGCAGACAGACATCTGGTTGGTGGTGAGGGTGCCCGTCTTGTCGGAACAGATGACGGAGGTGCAGCCCAGAGTCTCCACGGAGGGCAGGCTCCTCACGATTGCATTTTTCTTTGCCATCCGCCGGGTGCCCAAGGCCAGGCAGGTGGTGATGACCGCAGGAAGGCCTGTGGGGAGGAAGAGGAAGGAGTGAGGACTCAGTGACAGGGGAGAGAGGGAGACCTTGTGTGGTAGGCTGAATAATAGCTCCCAAGGCAATCAGGTCCCGATCCCTGGAACCTGTAAACGTTACCCTACTTGGAAAAGGGGTCTTTGCAGATTAGATTAGCAGATGGGAGGAGAGAGAGAGCTTGCCATACCTTCTGGGATTGCGGCCACAGCCAGGGCCACGGCAATCTTAAAGTAGTAGATGGCACCCCGCAGCCAGGAGCCGCCGTGGACGGGATCGTTGAAATGGCCGATGTTGATGAGCCAGACGGCCACACAGATGAGGGAGATGACCTTGGAGAGCTGCTCCCCAAACTCATCCAGCTTCTGCTGCAGAGGGGTTTTGTCCTGTTCCGTGGCAGCCATCTGGTCACGGATCTTCCCAATCTCGGTGCTCACACCAGTAGTGGCCACGATGCCTAAGGCCTTGCCAGCTGCGATGTTGGTACCCTGAGAGGGTGAATGAGAGGCGAGGAATCAGGCGAGAGGAGACCCTCACGCTGCATCCTCCGAACTGCGGGCCTCATCTCTTCTCATGCCGCCATGTCCCTCCCACACCGGGGCCTCTGGCTTGAGCACACGACAGCTGGCCCTGCATGGCTCACCGAGAAAAGCATGTTCTTCTTATCCTGGTTGACAGCTCGGGGGTCAGGAACAGGGTCTGTGTGCTTGATGACAGATACGGACTCGCCTGTGGAGAAGGAGCCAAGGGGTTTTCAGATGACATCATGTCCTTCTCCCATCCTTCCCGCCCCTAACTCCCGCCCTGCTTGGCAGGACAGGGCCTGGTAAGGACCGAGCAGCAGTTCTGGGGGAAGTCTGAACTCTGGAAAAAGCGATGGGAAATCCATCGCACTTAGAGTAAAAGTTGCCCTGAGTCCCAGCTTAACCACTTACATGCTGCATAAACTGGGATCTCTTAACCTCTGTTCCTCTGTAATATGGAGGCAATATATATATAGACTTCGGAACAGGGTCCTGGCGAACGTCGAACGAGCTGACGTATGTGAAGGTGCACAGTCAACGACAGAGCACGTTCTTGGGAAGGAGACGTCCCTACCGTGCCTCCCTCACCCCACTGGGCAGGGGCTCAGGGAGCTGCCCCGGGCCGGCCCATCCTTGCCTCTTTGGCCCACAGGGAAAGCTCCCTGGCTCTTCACCCTCCCTCTCCCAGTGGAGAAACAGAAGCAGCTGTGGTTTCAACCATCCAGACCCTCCGTCATGTCCTAGAATCTGTGGTTCCTCACTTGGGGGCTTTTGAGGGAACGGGAGAGTTCTCTGGGTGTCTGAATGCCCATGAGGAAGGACGGGGTCAATGACCATCTGGAGAGTGGACCATCAGCATAAACATCCTGCCCTCTCCCATGACCCCTTGTTTCAGGCTTGCGACAGTGAACAAAGCTGAGCCACTCTGAGTGGGTCGTGTTGCTGGGTGTTCTCTGTCATCCACCTGGAATTTCCTCCCTGTGTGTCCCCTCAGCTCCCCGCCTCATCAAATCCTCCCCCCGCCCCTGCATGAAGCATCCTCCCACCCAGGCCCCCGGACCCGTCAGGATGGACTGGTCAACCCGGAGGGTGGTGGATTTGATGGACAGGATCCGGATATCTGCAGGCACTTTGTCGCCCACTGTGGGAAGAGCAGACAAGAGTGAAGTCAGTTGAGGAAGGAGTTTTCTTCCTTCCCAAGAAAAGCCCAATCTTCGTCTGACTACCTTACCTCGTCCTTCAGGTCGCCAGGGCTGGGTGCCCACCCTGGGCTTGTGTCAGGCCCTTGGTGTGGGTTGCTGAAGCCCTAGCAAGCACCACCCCGCCCCCCTCAACATTCATTCCAATTGCCCCCTTGTCGCTTTTCTCCCCCTGGGGCTGTGAGCCCGTGAGTGGGCCCTGGGCACTGCCTGGCACATAGCACGTGCTGGATAACGTGCACCGAGTGGCCAACAGGAAAATTAGGAATGGTCCAGTTGTGTAACGGGACAGCAAAACAGAGAGGGAAACAAGAGGGAGAAAAGTGAGGAGAGAAGGGCAAGAAAAGAACTGAAGAAAACGGTAAACTTGAGGGACGCGCATCCGGGGGAGAGAATGCCATGGAATCACGGGGCAGGGGAACAACAAGAAACCGGAGAAAACATGGAGATTGAGAAAATCAGTGTCAAGCAGGACAAAAGCTGGAGCAGGGGGGAAGGGGGAGAAGGGAAGAAGCAGGAGGAGAGGGAGGAGCCGCAGGGGCAGAGGGCGCAGGTCCAGCAGGGCCTGGCGGAGGCCGCACGACTGCGTGCACGTTAGAAACCCGCCAGGCCCTGGTCTGAGCACCTGAGGGAAGGCAGGAAGCCTCGGTGAGTGAGCTGGGGAGATGATGGGAGAGCAGGGGAGGTCTGCAGGAAACAAGGAATAGGGGGTGGGCTGGGGAAAGCCGAGCAAGCGTGGGGGCAGGCCACGGGAGATCCACGGGGGTGGGTCAGTACGGGAAACCACCTCGTGGGTGGGCTGACAAGGCGGGTAACGCCCCCCTGGACTTCAGGGCCTCTGGGGAGGCTAATCACCCCCCAGAGGCTCTGCTAATCCCGCCTGGTCCCACAGATGGTACTGGGGACAGGGTTCGCGGGGCTGTTTCCCTTTCCCTGTTTCTAGGGTCCCTCCTCCTATGCCGGAGGAAGCTGACGGAGGAGGGAGGCGGTGGCCACGGAGTTGGGCGGGACACCCTGTCACCCAAGCCCCGGCGATATTTATAGACGTTCATGGCGCTGACTCCAAACTGTCACCGTGGCAGGGCGGCCCTGTAATGGCGCAGCGGGGTCTTCAGCCCGCCCTCCCTCCCTCTCCCCAGGTTGCCCACGGTGGCAACTTGGGAGTCTTGTGGAAGGAAGGAGGCCTAGATCCATCCCCCTATGCCAGGGCCCTAGAGATGTGGGAAGGCCTGTGCGGGGCCAATATAAAAACCGCTGAAGGGGGCAGAATCCCAGTAATCTTAGCCACCCGGCCCCCACCCCTCCCTGGTCAGGCATTAAGTGTCCCTCGCCGGAGAGGCGGGGCCCCTCCTTGAGCTCCCTCCTCCCAGGTCCCGTGCTCCCTGCTGGGCCCTGAGTTTCCCTTACATGGTTGGGGGCTTGAGCCTTCGGCCCCCCTCCTCCCTTCTACCCTCACTCCTTCCCCTTCAAGAGGCCTCAAGGGCACTGAGAGGTCAAGATTTAAAGCTGACCAAGCTTGGGGGTGGGTGGAAGGAGCGGGAAGCCAGGCTTCGGGAGGGGGGTGGAGACGGGGCCATTGGCAGGGACTAGGTTCCACCTGTTGCTTGCAAGTGCTGGGTGAGAGGAGGGGGAGCAAGGGGTCCGCCTGGAGCGTCAGGGACAGGACTGGCTGTTCCTGCTGAGACTCTGACGGGGAGGGGTGCTGTGGCCACAGTGCCCTGGGGTGACCTCCTGAGGAGTCTGGGAAGGAGAGGCAAAGGTTCCACCATCCTGGCTACCTCCCGGACACCAGAATCAGCGGCCCCCACCCTCAACATACACATCCTCCCTGTCTTGAACGCAAGGCCTCCCTTCCTGGACCACTCACTCCCATCACTCACCAGCCACCTCCACAATGTCCCCGGGGACAATGTCCCGAGCCTTGATCCTCTGTACTGTCTTGCGGTCAGCCCGGTAGACTTTCCCCATCTCGGGTTCATATTCCTTCAGAGCCTCAATGGCATTCTCTGCATTACGCTCCTGGAGGGACAGGGTGGAGGAGAGGAGGGTCATCAGAGGGAGGAAGGTTGTAGAAGGGGAGGGGACTGGCCGGGGAGGATTAGGGGCAGGGGCCAGAGTCCTCAGAGAAACAGGGACAGGACAGAGGAAGAGCAGGTTATGCAGCCCTGACTTCTGGCATAGGGGAGTAAGACACACCTACCACGTGAAGGTAGGTGTGTGTGTCGAGGAAACTGTCACTTATGGCTGAAAACAGGTAAGGATGTTCAGAGGAGAGAAGAAAAGAGAATCAAAGAAAATCTGAAAGCAAGGGGCAGGAAAAGTAGAGGGTGGTAAGGTAAGAAGGAAAATCAAACTACATTTATTGAGCTGCTACTATATGCCAGGCACGGGGCTGGCTACTTCACACTCATCCTGGTACATTTCACCACAACTCTGAGGGACAGGATTGTTAACCCCACTTTATGGATGAGGAAACTGAGGCTGAGAGAGGTGAAGGAACTTGCCTGGGTTATCCAGCCAGCAAGTGACAGTGGGAACACCAGTCTCCCCACCCCCCCACCCCCTTTCCCACACTCCATCCCCTTTCCAAACCTGGCATTAGGAACAGAGAACAAGGCAAGCCCAGAGGAAGTGACGGAGGAGGAGGAGACTGGGAGGGAGGATGGCTTCATGTTTAGTGTCAGGATGTAAGGACTGAGGCGGGGTCACTGCTAACCTGCCAAACCCCCACGATGGCATTGGCAATGAGGATCAAGAGGATGACAAAGGGTTCAACAAAGGCAGTGATGGTTTCTTCACCTTCTTCGAACCAGGCCAGCACCTGGGAGCAGGGGAAGGGAGAATAACAGGTGATATACCCCCCTGAACACATAAAGAAAGGCAGTGAGGCTGCGAAAGTGTGCAGGAGGCAACAGGGCTGGGCATCACGCGGGGACCGCAGCCCCGCATGTCTGAGGTCCTACGCGCTCCAAAGTGCAGACTCACAGGGGCACAGCCACTGCTGTTATGCAGCGGGAATGTGCAGGTGTAGACGTGTACAGCTCGGGGTTTAACTGGGAATGCTTTCGGATTTCCCTGGCCGAGCTGTTGGCCTGGAAACAAAGCTAGCAGGACACCCAGGCCAGCGACCCCCCACAACCACATCCATCCCATGGGAGACAAAACTCCACAGGGAAAACCCTGTGGTCCTCGCGGACGCTGCCCCCCCCCCCCCCCCGCCAGCCCTCCCCAACAGCCCAAGGCAGGGAAGCTCCAATTTCATGAGGGAGCAGGAGGGGGGATAGTGTTACGGGGCCTCCTGTACACACCCCACCCCAGCTGTTGCCACTGCCGGGCAACAGCTACAGGCAAATGTCAAGGAGCAAATCTGAGAAGGGAGAAGGGAGGCCCTGCCAGCTAGTACTCAGGGGCCTCCAGGGCCTCCATAACGGAGAGCAGGGGACAGGGAGACATCTTGGCCCCCAGTCTTGTCTTCCGGCAGGACTAAGATGTTAAGGAAGAAACTCTAAAAGATGAGCTGCTGGAGTGCTCGGTGTCGAGGGGGGCTCCTGGGCCAGACAGGTGTTGGTCCTGCCGCTAGGAGGGGCCCGGCGAGGGCGAGTAAGGTCAGGCCAGCGGGGTGAAGGGGGGAGGGGGGCCCCAGGAGTCCCAGTCTGGACAGCGGCCGGCAGCGAAGCCCGGAGACAGGTAAGGGGTCCGGCTGGGCCTTCTGGCACATCTGGGGGCACCCTCACACCAGCAGCTCTTTCCCGCCTCTGGGAGGGAGTCTTTGCCCTGACCAATCGGCGCCGAGAGGGCGGGGCAGGGGGCCAGGAGGCTCGGGGATTGGTGGAGCGGCTGTGCGCCCCGGGGCATGCCGGGAGCGGCGGTGGCCTGAGCGTAGCCGTGTCTGAGCCCTGAGCCGGGGAGCCCAGCGTTTGGGAGGGGTAACCCGAGCCCTCGAAGCCCTTGAAGCTGCGGGGGTGGCTTAGCTTCAGTGTTTTGGCCGAGAACACCCTTAAAGCTTAAAATAAAACCTGCCTGTGGGGTGTGGGGAGGACCGAGGCGTATGCGCATCAGCACGCCCCCCCCCCCAATACCTTCCTCGGCTCTGGTTTGGGGAACAGGATGCCGAGGGCTTGGACCAGAGGGGCCGGAGCCCCCCCCCCTCCGCCCCCCACCCCCCGCAGCCCCGTGGATGCTCCAGATCCCCGACCCACACCCCGGCCGGCCCCAGATGCCCTCCCACACTTACGAAGGAAATGCAGGCGGCCAGGAGAAGGATCCGCACCAGGAGGTCTTCAAACTGCTCTATCACCAACTCCCACAGGGACTTCCCTGGGAGAAGAGGCAGGGGAGGGGGCCCCCACGGTTAAGGTCTGGTGGATGAATGGCTGGGACTCCAGGTGCAGGCTGGGATCCAGGGGCTGAGAGTGGCCTGATTTCCACAGCCTAAGCAGGAAGGTTCTGGGGGTGATGGGCAAGCCGCTTGGTACTGAGAGGACTGAGGGAGCTCGCCAGGAGTCCAGAAACAGGCTCCCCAAAGTTGTGGTTGGTTGTTCAAGGGCTGGAGGCCTCACAGAGACAGTACCTGGAAACTCCTGCCCCCAGCCAGCCTTTATTTAACCTTTGGGGAGGGTATTTGCCCCAGGAGTCAGTCGGGAGAAGGTGGGGAGAAGGGAGTGGGGGGTGTGGGGAGGAGTGTCATTAAGAGAGTCCAGAGATTCCAGTAACTTACCTTCCTCAGCAGGGAGCTCTACCCAGGGAAAAAGAAGAAAAAGACACATTCATTTGGGGCTCAGTCTGATGCCCCCCCCCACCCAGGATTCTGTGGCTAAGGTAAGAGAATCAGGTCACCAAAAGGGCATCTGAGGTTCACCAAGGTCATCCCAGAAAACCTCCCAAAAGTCTGAGCCTCAGGGACCCTGTTTTGTCAGTATCCTCTTAACCCCTGCAGTCACCGGACCATGGCCAACCTCTTCCCTGAGGTACTCCGGAGGGAGAGACTCCAGTGTGTCTAAGTGTGTGAGTGTGTGTCTATGTCTGTGTTGTGGGGGAGCAAGAGGGCGTTACCAGCCTTTCATCTAAGAGACGCTTACCATTGGGGCCGTATTTCTCTAGGTGCCGCTTCACTTGGTCCGGCGTCAGGCCTGTAGTCTCGCTCACCCCAAAATAGGCCAGACATTCTTCTGTGGTCTTGGAGTGTGCAGCCTCCATTGTGCTCCCTTCCTGGGGGCCAGGGGGCGGTGTGCTCCTTCTGGGGAGTTCTCACGCTTTGGGGGTCTTCCTCAGTGCGTCCAACTGCCTGTTTGTCTGGGTTTCTTGTTTTTTCTCTCCTGCCCCCCCCCAGGATTTTCTTCCCTCCACGAAGCTCTGACCCCCGTCCCACTTGCAGCAGCCGGCCACCCCCCCAGCCCCCAGCTGGTCCTTATGAGGGAGTAGGGGGGGGCAGGCTCCCCCCGCCCAGATCAGGGATTGGCTGGCTAAGACTCCGGCAGGAGGGGTCAGAAGAGAGATATTTCTGCTGACAGAGGGGGAACCGTGGGGCTGCAGCCTGAGATGTCACTCATGAGGGAAGCTAAGGTGGCCCCAGCCCCAGGGAAGGGGGGGGCAGGGAAAGACTTCACTTTCTGTCTTCTGCTGACCCCTCCCCCAATTGCCTGGACTTCCTTGGTTGTAGCGAACTTCCTGTTCCAAACTCATGCCCCCAGTTCTTCCCCACTTCTACCCTCAGGCCTCCACCCTTCTCTTTCCCCGACCCCCATCCCGTTCCACCCACTCTCAACCTGTTTCTATTGTGACAGTCTCCTTCTTCCTCACCCAGTCTGCAGATACTCCAACCTTCTGGGCACTGGAGAGGGGGACAACATCCTTTTGGGGGCCAGAGGAAATGGTTCTAGAGGGACAAGGGGAAGTAGGGAGGGGAGAGGGTCAAGGGGACAGGGCAGAAGATGGTAACCCTACCCTCGGGAGGGGTTGCTGCAGCCATCAACAAGGGATTTAGTGTCCAAGCCCTGGTGAGCAAAGCCAGGACTGCCTGTCTCTCCCCCAAACTACCCCCCCTCCCCATTGCTCTAACTCAGCCTCTGGGAATGTAGCCTTCGGGGGCCCCCCCATCCCTGATAGGGAATCCCCCCCCCCCAAGAAAATGGGATACCCAGACAGCCAGGTAATCCAAGAGGCTACAGAATGTGCTGATGGCAGAGGGAGAGGGATAAATGTTTCAGGTTGGGGGTGGGAGTCACCCCCAGTCATGGAATGAGGGTCACCTCATCCCCCACTGTATTCTTTAATTCAAGGGGCTCACATGGCAGACCCCAGATGATGTGTGGTCTGCACTCCCCCCGACCCTGAAGTATCTCCTCCAGGGGAGAGAGGATCAGAGCTGCTCAGGTGCCGGGCACATCCCACGGGAAGAGGCATGAGGGAGGAAGGGGTGTCAAGGGAAGGGGGCTGGGAAGCTGGAAAGGGTAGAGGTCCCAGACGGAAGGAATGGGGAGGGGGTAGCTCGATGGGGACAGGTCTAGGGGAAATAAGGACAGAACAGAGCTGGGGAAACAGACAGGGCTGCCCGGGTCAGAGGGAAGTCTGAGGAGCAATGGGGAAAAGGGACAGCAGGGAGCTGGCATGCGGCAGCCAGGTGGGTGGGGGCCCAGGGCTGGGTGCAAAGCCACAAGTTGTTGCTGAGCGGCTGGCCTTGGTGTCAGCTTCCTCGTAGAAGCAGCTGCTCTGAGCCCCCCACCCCCACCCCTGCTCCGGGACGGGGGCGTCTTTTGGTTGCTCCCAGGGCAGCTGCTGGAGGAGCAGAGGGTAGCCTGGGCTGTGGGCAGGGGAGGAAAGGAGGGCGGAGAGAGGAGAGAGGTTCAGTGAGAGTAGCAGCGGAAGGTCAGGGAAGGGAAGAAGGAGCCTCAAGTCCTTCCTGCGTCTAGGCCTCCGGCTTCCTAAGATGGACAGTCAGCAGTCCAGGCCACTGAAAGGGTTCTCCAGGCTGCTTCCCTCCCTGGCACTCAAGTTCCTAAGCAGACAATGACAGAGGAGACGGCGAGCAAAGGAAAGGGAAGCCTCACTTTGGGGGAGCGGGCTGGCCAGCAGGGGTGGGGGGCACTTAAGGATTTAGCCCCCCATACTTCTCCTTCTCTGCCTGGACTTCTGGGTGAGTTGAGGACACGGTGCTCCTTCTGTCCCCCTTTTCATGGTTCTAACAAACCCCTCCCTTAAGCTGTGACCTGGGGATGGGGGCTCAGACAGTGGGGTTACATCCACAGGCACCTCCATCTGGCCCAGCACCCACCTTCTTAGGCCAGAATCAGGCTCAGCATCTGCCAAGCCTTTTGGTGCTCTCTGGCTTCTCCCCGCCACCACCTGGAGAAGTGACAGGGGCACAGTCTTAAAGGAGCAGGAATGCCCAAACATGGAGAAGGGGGGGGGGGGGGGGGAGACTGGAGGGATCGCAGCTTCGAGGGAGTTGAGAGCAGGAGGCCGAAGGGAGGAAGGCTTTACAGGACACTGCTGCCAGCCGGGCCCTTTAAGGTGACTCCTACCTCCCCCAGCTTCCCAGAGGGAAAGCTGAAGCCAGAGAGGGAGAGCCACACGACAAGAGCTGCAAAAGGCTGGCCGTCAGGGAGCCTGGGGGTGCAGACCGGGAAGGCACTGGTTCTCTTGGATCCCTCCCGCTGGGGTCTCCAAGCCCACGGTTGTGGGTGTGCCTCCCCTCCTATGAGGGCTGAAGCTAATGGGAGAGGCCCGGTTCTGAAGGACAGGGACAGAGAGCCTGGCCACTCCCTGACCGGTCCCAAACTTCAGCTCAACCATCCTTATAGCAAGGCTAGAGGGAAACAGTCTCTGAGGCTCTTCCAGCCAAGACATGCAGGTCCTGGAGTGCGGGGTGCTCCTTGTCCCCCTCCCCCACCCACTTCAGAAGGCAGGTTCCTGACGCTGGCGGGGTTTAGGGGGAGGGGGAGCCTCATAGCACCAGTTGCTGCTAGATTAGGAGGGGATCATGTCCTGCTTACCCTGGGGCGCCACAGCCTTCACTCACCACCTCACTTTCCAGAATACAGCACCCAGACGTCCATACCATCCCCTCCTTTGCAAGGTCAAGTCTATCCCCAGTCTCCTGAGGCCAAGGTTTGGGGGAGCCCCAGGGATTAGACAAAACTGGGAGAGCCAGCAGGCTTCCCCCAGCTAGCCCCCAGCCTGGGTGGCCTGTGAGCCCAGCTGTCTCCTGTCCATCTCCCAACAGGACGCAAGGCCCAGAATAGCAAGGTCATAAGCATGGATAGGGCCTCCTGGAGGTGGGGGAACGGTGGCTGAGGGGCGTGAGAACGTAGGCTCCCTGCTTCCCCCGGGGAAGGAAGGTGAGAGGCAGCGCTGGGTGGAGGTGAGGAGGGGAGAGGGCGGGATTCTTCGGAACCCGGCCCCTCCTTGTGGACACCCACCACCCACAGGGCTGCAAAGCCATGGCTGCAATTCAGCTCAGAGAGCAGAGCCTGGGTTTAATGGGGGCGCTGCAAGGAGTGAAAGGGGTTGCAAACTCCTGCCCACGGGGCTGGGAAGGCCACGTGAGTGAAGTGGGCCAGTAGGGATGGAGCAGATGTGGAAAGAGAGCGGAGGAGCACGTGAGGGTGGATCTTCTGATTTTCTGGAGAAGCCAGTCATCTGAACTTGTAGGTGAAATCCCTACAAGTGGAAACACTATCCAGGCCAAGCAAATCGTATCAGCAGCTCCAACCCAAACGAAACTTCCCATTTTACAGGTGAGGATACTGAGGCCTGGAGAGGCTAACACCTGGCCTAGGCCAAACAGCAAAGGAGAGGAAAAGCTAGGAGTGAAAGCCAGTGCTCTCTGTCATCTACCCCCCAGCTTCCCAGCCTGGCCCCGAGAAGGGGAGCAGCCAGCCTGCCCTGGGCCCCTCTGCAGCCAGACTCTGTGGCTGCCACATTCAACCTCTCCCAACACGGCCACTGTGCCCCAACCCCGCCCCCACGATCTCCCTCTGCCTGCTTTCTCCCTCGGGTGGGAAGCCTTAACTGAAGAACTTAGAGCAAGAAGGGTCCTTGGAGGTTGCCGATCCTGCTGTTCACTGTCCGGTCCCGTTAAGAGAACTTGGCCGCAAACCCCCGAGAAGCACTATTGGGCTCTGCACTTACCGCTCAACAAACAGGACCGCCCACGGAGGAGCAATGGGCCGAAGGCACAGGGCTGGAGGGCAACAGGGACTTGACCTGACGCAGCCTTCTGGCCTCTCAGCTCTGGAGCGGGCAACGCCGAGTGGGCTGCTTTCCTGCCCCACCTGCCCCAGCCCCCGCTGCAAACAGTGGCCACAGCCATCACGACGGAACTGAGATAAACCCTTTTATTTATTTATGCTTCTCCATTTTGTTTAAAACAACAACAACAACCACCTTAATATAACGGACAGCCCTTCCCCCTCACCCTTCCTCGGGCTGGGGGGGTGGTTAATGGGGAAAAGGCCCCCAGGGGTGGGGCTGACCATAAGAGCCCCTCAGGGAGGTAATGGAGCCCAAATCCCCTGCCCAGGGGACGGGGCACCTGTAGTGTACGAACCGGGGAGTTAACAGGGCTCTTGAACCTCTTCTTGTACCAACATATATGCCCTTGGCCGTCAAGGGTCAGGAAGCACATGGGGAGGGGATTCCTACCGCTCCTCTACATCCCTGCCCAGCCCCAATCTCATGAACTAAGGGCTGGGGAGCAAGAAGAGTGGAGAAAGAGCGGGGTAGGGTGTCTCACACGAAGGAGTACTGGTTATTAATGGCTCTGGGATGGCCCCCTTCTTCTCCATCGCCCCCTAGTGGTAACTGCTGCAGCTGCACCATTGGGGTGGCCCCGGGGTCCCCACCAGATCCAGCGCCTCCCGGGGCCTCCGTGCCTGGTGCTACGGCCTCTTCCAATTCAACCACGGGGACCAGCTCAACCACGGGGACCAGCTCTTCCTGGACCCCTCCACTGCCCGCTTTCTCTTTCTCTTGCCTCTCTTTGGCTGCTGCGGCTGCTGCTGCCGCCACTTCTGGCGCCCCCGACGCCTCTTCTGCCCCAGGATGTGGGGGATCTGTCCATGAAGGGGGTTCAGGGGGCTGGGGTGGGTCATGGGAGGTGTTCGGTTCTGGATAGGAACGGTAAGAAGACAGACTGTGGAGGGGAGGCCAGCTCTTGCGGCGGCCTCCCCTGCACTCATCCCCCCAGAAGCCACGTGCTATCTCCCCCACATCCCGTCTCCTGAGCAACCCCCCCGTCCATGGAAGATGGATCATGGGCGGCGGTGAGAGGAGGACCACACTTACACACAGTCACTCGCTCCGAAGGGCATGAGGGTGGAGGAGGCATCGGGGTAGCATCGATCTCCCTCGCACACCCCTGCATGGCTCCCGGCCTGCTCCCGGCCTGGGGGAGGGGGAGGGGCAACGTGGGGACAGATGGGACGTTGGGGTGGGGAAAAGGAGAGATCAGACAGGGACGTCAGACATCGAGGGAGGAGGGGGGGGGGGATCAGACCGAGCATCCCCCAGGAGGGCAGGCCCAAGGTGAGATTGTGACAAAGGGCAAAGACAAGACTGGAGAGGACCGATCCAAGAGACACACAGATGATGGAACAGAGGGGTCTGATGGAATGGGGATGCACCGGCCCAGCTTCTGCTTCCTCCCGGCTCCAGTGAGGAACCTCTGCCTCCCTACGTCCTCAGTGTCCTGCTTCCCCTCCGAAAGCCCAACACCCAGGAGCCTGCTCTGCCCTACTCTCCCTAACGAAGCCTCTCCTCCTCACAGCCCCCCGCCCCGTCTTGCTGGCACACACACCTCCTCGCTTCTTGGGTGCACGGGCACCTCCTCCCCTGCAGACCTGCTCTGCTCACCCTGCTGTCGCTGGGAGGACACGACATAGCTGACAAGAACAACGTCACTGGAGCCTCCAGACTCCAGAGGGATGGGGTGCACTCGGAAATGCTCGAGCATATCGAAAATGGACTGGAACCACAAGTGCTGGACCCGGCACTGACCCTCCTCGTTCAGCGACAGGCGCAGGTGCTGAGGGCAGGATGAGCAGAGTGAAGCGGGAGCCCCTCTCCCCTGCACGGCCACGTTCCCCCGCTCCACCCGCGGGCTCACTGCGTGCCGCACGGCCTCTTCCTCACTCACCTTGGCCTTGCCCTGGAAGTTGAAAGTGAGGACGTATTCACCCCGTCTCGTCTCACTCTGACGTACCAGGAAGACGCCATGGGAGCCGGTGCCTCCGGCCAGCACTAGCTGGGCGGCCTTGAGTCGAGAGAGCATCCCGTGGAACCAAGGATACCCTGAGAGGGGCTGGTCCCCTTCACCTCCCTCTGACTCCCCCTGGAACAGGAATGATCCTTCAGGAAGGAGAGAGGGAGGGAAACCGGGGTGTCAGGGAAGCCTCCCCCATCCTGGGAGAAGAAAAGCCTTGCTTTCCCCTCACACGTCACCTCCCTCCCCCGGGTCAGATCCTTCAGGATCCCGAGAGGAGAGTCTCCCGAGGGCGGGCAACCGGGCCTGGACGCAGACACACACTCTCACCTCTGGTACCTGTGGCCGTCTCCGGAGTGTCCAGGGGTGGGTAGGGAGCTGAGAGGGGATGGGCTGTGCCTGCTGGGGGTCCCTCTTCGATGGGGATACGGGGGGGCAACTCTGGGGGAAGCAGTTCCATGGAGTCAAAATGGGAGGCGGCGATGGAGGCGGAGCTGGGGGAGATGGACGCCGAGGGGCGGTCTGAGAGGCCCCCGTAAGCCCCTGGAAAACAAGGGAGGAGGGCCAGGTTGAGAAGCCGAGAAACTACTCTTTGCCAGGACTGGTCGGCCACCAGCCAGTCTGTCCTGCGCGCACCGGCACGGTCGGCCGGCCGGAATGCCGGGTCCTTCTGTCGGCGGTGGCCGCTGCTCTTCTCCCCCTCCGGCTCCCGACTTCTGCCTCAGGCCCTGCTGAGGCACCACAGACGGACCGTCCGGAGGGCCTGGAGTCCAACGCACCTCTAGTTTCTCTGAATCGACAGCTGAAATGACAGCGACTGTCGCGGAGGTGGGCGTCGCGAAGAATCCCTCGGAGATTTTCGCATCACATAGGGTCCTTTTCCGGCCTTCAGGACCAACTCTCCAACCCTCAGAGACGTCAGAGATCCTCCTACCCATCTGCCCAACCTAGGCGACCTGGCCTTCACGTTAACTCGTGTCCCTGTGCCCTCCATGCTAGCCTGAGCATCCTGTCCGATGTGCCCAGGGCTCCCCCGCCCCCATCGCAGGGCTGTGCTCTCGCCCTCTGCCTCCTCCTCCAAGCCCTGTTCTTTCCTCTCACCTCCTCTGTGTAGTATCCTGTCTATCCCACCTTCCCCGACTCTCCGCTTCCCCTGAGCTCCCGGGAAGCTCTCTGCCTGTGCTGCTCAGAGAACTCTAAGTACAGGCTCTCCGTGTTAGCGTCCTGCTTTCCAGAGGGAGCGAGAGCCCGTCAACTCAACTAGACCGGGAGCCCACGGAAGGCAAGAAGCTCGTCTCAGGCATCTCCGGGCTCCCCTATCCTGCCCCAGAGCCTCGCACAAGGTCAGGGAGGTAGCAGGGCATTGCTGAATGTCTGCTGGTGGCAGGCCTGAGCCTACGGCAACGGCGTACGTTGTCAGCGCTCAGAAGACAGGTGTAGTGGTGCAGGAAGCGGACCGGCGTGGTCCCCGTCTTTGTCAGTGACTCTCAGGTGACCTCAGAAAAGCCATTTCCCCTCCCTGGTCTTAGCTGCCTGAGGGGTCTGGAAACGAGGAGACTGGACCTAATGACTCGTAAGGTCCACCCTAGCTCCAACATTCTTTAATCCATTTGTTTCCTCAGTGATCACAGCCAGGCACCATGAACCCCACACCCAGAACAGAGGAGCAGGAGAGAGAGTATAATGGAGTCTACAAAGGTGAACTGGGCCAGGCAGATGCATGTCTTTGGGCGTGCCTGTGTGTGGGTAGGGCCTGTGCATCTTTAGTCAGGCCAAGAAGCACAGAGTCGAGAGAAGATCTCGTGCCGTTGACACGTGTACAGAGATGCACGGTAAGAACAAAACAAAGATGTGTACGAAGTGTTCCGGGAGCTCAGAGAAGGGAACCACTATGTCCAGCCAGAGTGGACATCTGCACAAGGCTTACGGAAAAGGAGACAAGGCCGGACACGGAAGGCTGGACGGGAGCTCGCCTGGGGTTCGTGCGAGGCGGCGACGGCGACGGTTCTAAGTGGCAAACTGCGGTGTGGCACGTACGGGGACAAGGGACGGGCAGTCGGTGGGTGACAAGAGACGGCTAAGGGGTGGGACTGGGGTGTGCGGTAGAGTCGGGACGGAGGGCCTGGGCCTGGCACGGTGGGGTTCTGAAGTTCACAGTGCTCTAAGGCTCCGCCCTTACCCTGCGACAGGCGGTCATTGCTCTCGCTGGGTCCCAGCAGCAGATCCTGGCTGGGCAGGCTCTCTGAGTGATTGAGGCAGGGCAGCTCCAGGCTGTCTGTGTTCTCCCTCGTAAGGAATGAGGTCCCAGGGGCCAGGGGGAGGGTCATGGGGCGGGGACTGGTAGCGGGGCAGGGTCTGCAGAGACAGGGAAAATGGTGTTGTGAGGCAACTCACCAGTGACAGCCCCAAGGCTGCTCCCCACCCCCACCGGGTCCCCTCAGTGACAGCAGTCAGGCTCCTCACTCACCCCGGGCTCAGGCATTCTTGGATGTCAGACACCCAGGCCTTCACATGTAGAGCATCAACTGTCTCCAGGATGTACTCGGAGGGGCCTTCCACCTATGGGGACAAGAGGAGGCCCACGGGCCACTTCCAGGTCCGGAGGCCCTTAGCCACCCCTGCTGACAACAAGAACACCCTCCCCCCCCTTTCCTCCTCCCGGAGGGGCTACTGCCCCAGACACACTCTCGAGGCCCTGGGCAACATACAGGCACCTCCTGTCACCAAGTTCTTTGTTTCAGTGTGCTGTCCTAGCTTTCTCCCCAGAACAAGCGCTCCCCGAGGGGGCAGGAGCCCAGAGCCCCTACCTTAACCACAAACGTGTTCTCCCGGTCAGGCATCTCCAGGGCTGTGGTTGTCCGCACGTCCGTGATGGTAGAGCAGGGAATGCTGAGTCGAGGCCGAGACGCCTAAGTTGGGAAAGAAAGCAAGAGCCAAACTTTCGGTGTGCAGGGACCCCCTTTCACTTCCCTCCAGAGACCCATCTTTCCTCCCAAGCCCTAAGGGAGTCAGACAAAGGACCACAGCACTACTTTTGCGGTCCTGCCCACAGCTGCTACCCCAGAGTCAGGAGCTTTAGAAACCAAAGCGAGCAGGGCTACGCGTGTGGGCTGTCCCACTCCGGTGGCTCAATCGCCCCGCTCCCGGTGGTTCCCCACCCTCCTCGGTTCCCCACCCTCCTCGGGGCCTCACCTTGGGCGGTACAAAGAACTCCAGACGGCTTCCTCCTCCTCCTTCTCCTTCACTTCGAAGCAGTAAGCGACACTTCTGCCACTGAGGCTGCCCTCCTCCCCCTGAGGTAGGCCCAGCTGCCCCTCCTCCCCGGCCCACTCCGGCTGGGTCCGGGGCTGCCTCTTCAGCCCCCATGAAACTCAGCAGCTCTTCCCTCTGCACCATCCCTGCTCCATCCTTCAAGGCCCCCCCGCCCCGACTGAGTCTCAGCCTCTCAAATCGGTGAGTCCATCTGTCCCCGGGGGATGTTCCATCACTAACCAGTCCCCTGCCAACGGTCCCAGCCCCGCCAGAGGAGTTGGAGTTGCTGTTTCCACCCAGGACTGGGGGGCCCGATGAGGTCTCGAGGGGCCCAGCTGGGGAGGGTGGGTCAACGGTCCCCCGCCACTGCAGGATGCCGCGGACTGAACCGCGGACCGAGCGACCCACGGAGCGGAGAGAGAAGCGTTTCTTTAGCTTCGGCTTCGAGGAGGTCGTAGAAGAGGAAGAGACTGAGGAAGGGAGGGGGCCGGCCAGGTCCTCAGATGATCGAGAAGGGCCCAGCACAGCCAGGGGCCCGCCCACCCTGCAGCTCTCAAGGGACAGGTCGTGTGGCGGGATCTCCACACCGGGACTCAGGGGAGCCAGGATGGGTGGTGAGAGGGAGCCGGAGGCCCGGGCCACCTCAGCTTCAAAATGCTGCAGGAAGAGCTCAGCAAAACGGCGGGAGAAGGCAGCCTCAGCCCCGGGCCCTGCATACTGGGGGTGGGAGGCCAGGTAGAGGCGAAAACGGCGGGCAAAATCCAGGGCGGCAGCCCGGGCGTGGGACTCACAGAACTCCCGCCAACTCGGGGGAGGGGGTGGTGGCAAAGGGGGAGGGGAGGGGGAGGCCCCGTCCTCCGGGGAAGGGGCACCATTCATGATGGTCCCCAGGAGGTGGAGAGGGGGAGCCTGTGGGGAGGGGCAGCAAAGAGGGAAGCGGCCAGAAGACACGGGGTGAGCGACAGCAGCTGCAGAAGGAAGAGAGGCACATACACCGAGTCACTGCTGAGGTGGGACTGGGGGCAGAGCCCCACCCCGAGCGGACTCCCCACTCTGGTCTGGACTCCTCGGAAAGCAGTGGGGAACACACCACACCGCCTCCCTTCCCTTTCCCAGAGCCTCACACCCCACACACCCCATTCAGCTGGCTCCCCGGGGGGAGGGAGGTGCACCTGCCCCACTGCCTTCCCAACCCACTCCCCCTGGTTCTGGTTCCAGGAGCGACACGCGGCCGCAAAGCACCTGCCTCTAAAAAGGAGTCGTTACCACTCACACCACCTCCCTTCTCCAAAACAGGTCCTTCGAGGTTTATCACATGCTTCCCATGTGTTCTTACCTTTCCCTGCAACAGGCTTTAATAACCTTGATAATAGGTGAGGAAACCGAAGCTCAGAGAAGTCTCAGAACTCCAAGTCTACGGTTTTGCCCACTGCATAGTCCTCGCCCCCAGGGACTGGCTGGACCAGCCTGTCACAGCCCCTCCCTGCCCCAGCTCTCAGGGAGCTAGGTCTGCAGCGCTTAGAGACCCTGCCTCGCGCGTCCTGAGGTCCAGCTCTGGGGAGGGAGTCTGCTCAGTCAAGAGGCGGAATGGATGATGGACTGAAACCAGAACTGTCCTGAAAGCGGACCCCAGGGCCCAGCACCCCAGCACGGTGTGACAGGGGCTTGGAATGGCCACAGCCCAGTTCTTTGTGCCTTCAGCCTGGGGCCCAGAAGCAGCAGCACCAGGCAGCACCAGGCGGGGGAAGACTGTGGGTTGGGTCAGGGCAAGTCTTTCTTGGCCACAAAGTAAATAAAACATAACAGGGAGCTGGGGCCCTAGGGTTTCTCACTTCCTCTTCTTTCACTGGGGAGGGTGCCCTAAAGGCTGGTGAGCCTGGTGGTTAAGGCTGTGGGACGTGGAGTTGGACCTGGGATGAAATCCCAGCTCGGCCACCTATTAGCTGCGTGATCTTGAACAGACCCTATGTCCTCTCGGAACTGCGGGCGTGTATCTATAAAACAGAGCTCATGATCCCTAACTCCTAGACTCGCGGGGAGAATCAAACGGAACCTGTCAGGGCTTGGCAGAAAGCAAGCACACCATAAATGCCTGCCCCGTTATTACTATCTTTATGGGTTCCAATTTTTCCAAGAGAGAAATCAGAGAAAGGAAGAGCCTTCCCAAGCTCTTACAACTAGCAAGTGGCAGAGCTGGGCCTGGCATTTATAACCCATGGCTCTTTGTTAGTGTTCCTCCCCCATATTACGTTGGATGATGACTGGCACCAGGGCTGCGGGGAGGACAGCTCAGGAAAGTCTCCCCAAACCTCAGACTCCTGCTCAGACCCACAACCAGCGACCCCTCCCCTTCCTCCTTGGCCTAGATCCTACACATTCAGATGGCTCCAACCACAGGGACAATTCCAAACCAACGAGAAGCCAGGAGACGCAAGAGTCATGGAGCACAGGGGAACCGAGCCAAGAGGTGCAGACGCAGCAGGGAGAGCGATCTCCAGGCAGTGGCCACCTCGGCTCACACAGGCCCGCCCAACCCTCTGCACCACTGGCAGACCCGGCCCCCTTCAGGCCCGCTGACCCTGCGGCGCCTGAGCTGGTGACTCAGTTTCTCTTCTGCCAAGCAAGCCTCAGACACATTCCCCCGGTGCACCTGCCTCTGGGCTCAGTTCTGAAATTTCCCGAAGGGCGGGTGGTGGAGGGTGCAGGCTCCGCTCCCGGCTCGGACCCTCTGGGCCCGGTGGTCAATGCACTCCGACCCGACCCTACTCCCTGGACACCCTCGACCCGCCCATTCCCCGGGGCCGCAGCCGCCTCGGGACCAGCCCCGTCTGCTGCACTCTCCGGGGCCGAGCGCCCCTCCTGCCTCTGCCCCCACCCCCCACGCCCGCCCCCACCCAGGGCTCCTCTCAGGCGCCGGGGCCGGGTCGCGGCGAGGGAAGAGGTACTTGAAGAGGGGGGGTTCCGGTTCCGGTCCCACCTGCATCTCGGTCCCCGCGGTTAGCTCCGGCGGCGGCGGCAGCTCCCGCTCCCTGCCCCTCCCCCCGCACTCCGCGACTAGCTCCCAGGCCGCTTCTGCGCAGGCGCCGGGACCCCTTTTCCCGTCACCGAAGGAAGCGACCATAGAGAAGAGCTGCGAGAGGGAAGGGCACCTATACGCTCAGTTCCGCCACCTTCCTAGTCCGTGCAAACCCATCGAGTGCTCAGAGGGGGGTGGCCCTCGGACGGCTGAGGGGCTTCTCCGCTTGCTCCTAAAAGGGACCCCAAAAGCAGTCATGGGCAGGGGGTGGATGCCACCAGGCGGCCTCTCGAAGGAAAGTCGGGACAAAGGAAGAGGCGTCAACCACGAGAAGCCACCTTAGGGGATAGAGTCTCGAGGCCCTGGTGCAGGCTAGAGTAGCCACCGGGTACCGGAAACCAGCGAGATGAGGAGGCCCTTTCCAAGGCCCGCCGCAGCCTAGAGCGTCTGGCCCTGCGGCTGCGGGGTTCGCAGACACCGCCCCCGCGGAGCCCGGCGAGGGAAGACGCGGGTGACCTTGGTTGAGGCCCCGAGAAGAGGCGGAGCCTGAACTTAACGACCTTGGCTTCCCGGAGGAAAGAGACTGGAGGTCTAGGAGGCTCCATCTGAGACGAGAAGTAAAGATGAAGGGCAGAAATAAAGACATCACTTTGGACATGCTTGTGGGACGTCGCGGGGGGCAGGTGGACATACAGTGGACATACAGTCTGGAGCTCAGGAGAGACATAAAGACCAGACACAGAAATGGGGAATCATTAAGGTATAGAGAGCCGTTGAAATCATGAGCACAATGAGATCAGTCATCTCAGGTCTCTCACTGACCCAGCTCCACCTGGCCTACCTAAGCAATAGGGGAATCTTGGCTGAAGCGATTGAAAAGAGCGGCTCTAGCTTCTTCAGGGACAGTTGAATAAAAGAGCCAAAAGATAGGAGAAACCTGTGGTTCTTCTCTAGGCTCTTCTTTCCCCGTGCACTTGGCCTCACTCGCAGGCCGGCCTATCTCAGTGGTAAAATGGCTTTCTTTGGCTCCAAACTTAAGTCCTGATAGCTTAGCAACTCAAGTAGAGTTGCTGCTTTTTCTGAGATTTGCAATCAAATTTCCAGAACTGACCTTAGCTGATTGGCTTGGATCAAATACTCATCCCGGAACACAAGAGACTGGAGATGGATAAATCCCCTGACTCACACAAGAATGTTTATTCAAGGCTGAGGCTGCCAGATGGAGTTGGAAAAATTCGTTGTAGAGGGCAAGGTCCTGCCTAGCCAGCTGTACTCCCCGAGCTCTGCCTCTGCTCTAACCAAGCTGACATCAGCCCGCAGGTGGCCTTGGCTAAGGTCTTCATTGCTGTCTTTGTCCATGCATCTTCCCAGTTCGGAGGAAGATGTCAATTCCTCCCTCCTCCCTGAAGCCCTTACACACACTTCCTCTGTAGTTTCCAGTGTCTGTAGTCTCTGAGGTTTCTCCCCGCTGTTTCTAGGAGAGAGGCACAGTTGAGGAATGCAGAAAGGCAGGGGTCTAGTGATGATGAGTTAGGTTTGGAAATATGTCTCAGTTGTCCGATAAAACTTTCTGCAACGACAGATGTTCTGTATCGACACTATCCAGTGTGGAAGCCACTAGCCGTGTGTAGCTATTGAGCACTTGAAATGTGGCCGGTGTGACTAGGGAATGGAATTTAAGTTTTAATTAATTACGGTAGCCACATGTAGGTAATGACGACTGTATCAGTGCAGGAGCCGTCAAGGACAACTAGGCGGAGCTGTCCAGCAGAGATAGAGCTACAGTGAGCTGCATAAAGCAGTTTGGTGGCGATCAGAAGTGAGTCGTGGTTGAAGCCACGGACATCAGTGAGCGTGTGCAGGCAATATCGGTAGAGAGAATAGGGCCCCGGACCTAATTCTGGAAAACAAGCCGCACTTAACAGGTAGGCAGCGACACGGGAGTAGAAAGCGCCGAGAGATGATGTCTTAGGTCACGTTTCCCAGAAGCACACCTTGAGAGGAGGATTTGTGTGCAAGTGATTTAGTCAAAAAGTGCTACCAGAAGAAACC
Organism: Prionailurus viverrinus; assembly: GCF_022837055.1. Classification (NCBI taxonomy): domain Eukaryota; kingdom Metazoa; phylum Chordata; class Mammalia; order Carnivora; family Felidae; genus Prionailurus; species Prionailurus viverrinus. The sequence continues at coordinate 19,389,625 of NC_062576.1, read as the reverse complement.
AGTTAAGAGTGGGAGAAGCGGGAGAGGGAAGGAAAGGAAACCAAGCAAACGTATGACCTCAGGCAGAGAGTAGTTCAACTTGATCCTGCAGGGGAGCTCTGGATGAAGGTTATGCCTCAGATTTGTCCAGAAACAAGGGACCTATACCCACGTTCCTCAGCTTTTGACAAAGGGATGCTCCTGGAGACATCAATTTATCAAGGCGAAGCCCCAGTGGCCTGAGGGCATTCCTCCGAAAAAGAAGGCATTCTTGGGGCGCCTGGGTGGCGCAGTCGGTTAAGCGTCCGACTTCAGCCAGGTCACGATCTCGCGGTCCGTGAGTTCGAGCCCCGCGTCAGGCTCTGGGCTGACGGCTCAGAGCCTGGAGCCTGTTTCCGATTCTGTGTCTCCCTCTCTCTCTGCCCCTCCCCCCATTCATGCTCTGTCTCTCTCTGTCCCCAAAATAAATAAACGTTGAAAAAAAAATTAAAAAAAAAAAAAAAGAAGGCATTCTTACTCTCGGGAGAGAAACCACACAACAAAGTTGAGGGGGGGGGCAGTTGGGCAGACACATCACAGGCAAACGATTAAAAAGGAATCCATGGTCCTGACATGGTCTCCTACAGAAAACGTTGACGACTAATGACGTGTGGCCGTGAACAAACGGTCACGAAAGAATTCTTGAGATGTTTTTGACGCAAAGAGGTGCTTTTATTCTGGCACGGGGACAAGACCCATGGGCAGAAAGATCTGCACTTTTGCTGTATGACGGTGGTGTTTACATGCTTAGTGTTCAAGGGGGTGTGCAGGGAGTATTAGATCACAAATGTTTTCTTCGAATTTCTACTCGTAAAACCACTTTCGCAAGATTTCTCTGGTGCTTATCATTCGGTTCAATATTAACTATCGGTGAGATGTGCTGACAGTCACGAGACCCTTTAAGACTGTAGCAGCCAGCACGTATTTGATCCTTGTCAGAACCCTGCAGCCTTTAGGTTAGTCTTCTAGGCTGAAGGTGAATATTTTTCTGCTTCTATCCCTCGGCAACTTAGCGACTGCTCAGCAACTTCGGTGAGAGGGATTTTAGGGAAGTGGGAGAAGCAGAAGCCAGGTGGTGGTGGATTGAGGAATGAAGGTGAAGGTGAAGAAACAGGAGGAGGAATATGGAGAGCCGAGTCCTGAGGGAGACCTGATTACATGGAAAGTCTAAAGGGAGAGGAGCCAGTAGAAAGGATAGTAATTGGAGTGAGGTTTGGGGGACGGTAGAACAGTAGGACCCAGGACCCACATTAAGCCAAAGTATTCATATAAAAGGGAGAAGCACTTCTTCCGCAGGAACAGAGGATGTGATCCTCAGGATGCTTTTAGCTACCAGTAACAGAGCACCCCCCCCCCCCAAGTCAAGGTCTCAGCACGAAAAGAGGAGGAGCTTACTGGTTCACAGAATTGAAAAATCAGAGGTGGGATGACTTCGGGCATGGCTGAAGCCAGAGGCTCTTATAAACGTCCATTTGAACTTGGTCTCAGTCTCCTAGCTCTGTTTTCCTCTGGACTGTCTTAATCCTTAGGCAGACGGTCCCCTCATGGGTGGCCAGATGGCTACCAGCAGCTCCAAGCGTACTTTCTACTAGCTTAACAATCGTCCTGGGGAAAGATCATAGCTTTCCCAGTGGTTCCAGTAAACGCAACAGGGTTGAGTCCCATCAGCTCAGCTTGGGCCACCCAACGACTGTCTGCTGTATAGTGAAGAATTTGGTTTTTGTCCCAGCTTCCCGGCACGGAGCTTTTTTTTTTAATTTCTAAAAAACATTTGTTTGTTTATTTATGAGAGAGACGGAGAGAAGGAGAGAGAGAGAGAGAGGTAGGGAGAGAAGGAGACAGAATCCCAAGCAGGCTCCACAGAGCCCGACGCGGGGCTTGGACTCCTGAACCACAAGATCATAACCTGAGCCCACATCAAGAGCTCAACCGACTGAGCCACCCGGGCACCCCCTGGCACAGAGTTTTTGCTAATGAGGTAACTGATGGCAAGCCCCTAGATAGCTTCAGGCACTAAGCTGGTCACCAGAAAGACTAACTTTGGGATTAGAGGCTTGGGATTTTTAAAAGTTCGTTTATTTATGTAAATAATCTCTACACCCAACGTGGGGCTCAAATTCACTCCCCCTCCCCCAGACCAAGAGTCACATGCTTTTCCGACTGAGCCAGCCAGGCTCCCAAGAGGTTTGGGATTTTGAGGCAGCTGGACCCCTGCCTTCCCTGGAGATTGAGTTCAGTCACATGGCGAGGACTTCATCAATCACGTCTAAGAAATGAAATGAAAAACTCTGGGCACTGAAACTCAATGGGGCTTCCTGGTTGGTGACCACATTGATGTGCCGGGAGGGTGGCATGCCCTGGTTCCATGGAGGGCACGCAAGCTCTGCCTGTGGACCCTCCCAGACCTCACCTCACGCTACGTGATCTTTTCATCTGGCTGTTGCTAATTTGTATTCTTTACTATAAAACTGTGATCGTAAGTGTTTTCCTGCACTCTGTGAGTTGTTCTAGCAAATTATGACACCTGAGGGGGGTCATGGGAAACTCCCGCATCTGGAGCAGGTTGGTCAGAAGTGAAGACGGATGGGACTCCGCTTGCAGCTGGCGTCTCAAACGGGGACATTCTTGTGGAGGAGGGAGCCCTTACTTGTGGGGTTTGAATTAACTTTGGGTCAGTTAGTTCAGAGTTAGTGCCAGAACTGAACTTCAGCACACCAGTTCGGGTTGGAAGAAAAATGCTAACCCTGAACCAACATTTGTGATCACAAGGGTAGATGATGCTGATTGGTAAAGCGCTGGATCACGGACCCGTCGTCTGAAACTGGGATGGGCTGAGCACTGCGGAGTGTGGCTCTTCAAAGGAAAGCTAGGGTCTCTGTCAGAAGGGGAAGTGGTGGCTTGAGGGATTCTTCTGGAGGTCATCTTGACCCTAGCGCCCCCCTGGCGCCAAGAGGTGGGGATTTCTCCTATTTTGTCCTCTTTCCTGGGATGTCAACTTCAGTTTTGGTGCTGTGGTCAGGACCTCCTGCCCCTCCACATCATACTGTGCTCAACCAGGGTATTTTGACAACACCAAGTACTCTCGCTTCACTTAGGCTCTGCCTCTGAACCCACAGGCACCATTCCCCTCGCTTCCGCCAGTCTTTCTCCTTCTAGTTTCTCGCTTCAAGGGGCGGCCTCCTGGAGGAAGCCATGCACAGCCAACCCAGCTAGGCTGCCTCTGAAGTGCCCTCTACTCAGTAGCTTTTGTGTGACATGCACAAAGCATCTGCGACCGGAATGTCTCCAGTCGCATCTGAGTGACAGGGGTGTGATCAGAATTCGGTGTCTGGAGGGAAATCCAGGGCCAGGAGCGGGGTGGGTAGTGACTGGAAGCAGAGAGGAGGCTGGTGCTGACCTGGCCAGGGCAGTACAGTGGGGTTAGAACCAAGGAGAACGTCCAAAGAGATCGCTGAGGAGGCACTTCCAGGCTGGCCGGTGGGGAAGACTGAAGAATGCCCTTGAGCTTCCAATAGGTCTGTTGAATGGCACTAGGACAAAGTTCTAGGTCCTGGTGCCCCATCTGTCACTGAGTTGCTGGCTAGCCTAGTACTTATTTCAGTGACATCAGACCCCACGCTCCCTTTAGAGGTTGCAGCTGTAAGAAATCTTAGAGATCGTAAAATTTAACTTCATCACTCCATCCCCATTTTATAGATAATAAAGCAAGAGCTTCAAAAGTTGCAGTGGCTCACCTTTATCTTTAGCGTGAACTTGAATTCGTAACTTGCTTGCCACTGAAAACGTCAGGACCCTTAATAAGCCCAACGCAAATGCTCAACTGAAATAATTCAACACATAATTCCTTCAACCAATGGTTCTTCACCTGCGTGTCAGGCACTCTTCTTGGGGTAAAAAAGCAGCTCTTACTGTCATGACCTGGTGAGACGGAAAACAACAGCAACCCCACAAACCAACCAACGGGCAAACTGAGAAAATAATTTCAGATATTTAGGGGCTATGAAGAAAACCAAACAGGACCACTGATGTAGAGGGGAGCTGGGGGCTACTTTAGATAGAAAAGGTGACAGTTGGGGCGCCTGGGTGGCTCAGTCGGTTAAGCGTCCGACTTCAGCTCAGGTCACGATCTCGCGGTCCGTGAGTTCGAGCCCCACGTCGGGCTCTGGGCTGACGGCTCTGGGCCTGGAGGCTGCTTCCGATTCTGTGTCTCCCTCTCTCTCTGCCCCTCCCCCATTCATGCTTTGTCTCTCTCTGTCTCAAAAATAAATAAACGTTGGGGCGCCTGGGTGGCGCAGTCGGTTAAGCGTCCGACTTCAGCCAGGTCACGATCTCGGGGTGCGTGAGTTCGAGCCCCGCATCAGGCTCTGGGCTGATGGCTCAGAGCCTGGAGCCTGTTTCCGATTCTGTGTCTCCCTCTCTCTCTGCCCCTCCCCCCGTTCATGCTCTGTCTCTCTCTGTCCCAAAAATAAATAAACGTTGAAAAAAAAATAATAAATAAACGTTAAAAAAAATTAAAAAAAAATAAAGAAAAGGTGACAGTTGAGGGGGACCTTAATGATGGAAGAAATAGCCTGGGGGGAAAGCTACAGGGAAGGACGCTGCCGGAAGAGGAAACAACCACTGCAAAGAGCCTGAGGTAGAAACAATCGTGGGAGGTCTGTGGAACAGAAGAATGGCCAGTGAGGCCAGGAGAGAGGGTGAGGGAAATCACAGGAGACAGGCCCAAGAGATGGGCCACAGGGAGGAGTTTGGATTATTAATTTTATAACAGCTTTATTGATATATAATCCACCCACCATACAATTTGGCCATTTAAACTACGGGTTGGGATTTTGTTCTACGTGTTGTAAGGAGTCATGGAGGGGGGGTGGTTAATTTCTGATCCACATTTTATTTATTTAAACTTTATACATTTCAAAGGGAATCTTTATTTTTATTTATTTTTTATTTTTTTAATTTATTTAAAAAATTTTTTAATTTTTTTTAACGTTTATTTTTGAGACAGAGAAAGACAAAGCATGAATGAGGGAGGGTCAGAGAGAGGGAGACACAGAATCTGAAACAGGCTCCAGGCTCTGAGCTGTCAGCACAGAGCCCGACGCGGGGCTCGAACTCACGGACCGAGAGATCATGACCTGAGCCGAAGTCGGCCGCTTAACCGACTGAGCCACCCAGGCGCCCCTTTATTTATTTATTTATTTATTTATTTATTTATTAAAAAAAAATTTTTTTTAACGTTTATTTATTTTTGAGACAGAGAGAGACACAGCATGAACGGGGGAGGCGCAGAGAGAGAGGGAGATGCAGAATCGGAAGCAGGCTCCAGGCTCTGAGCCGTCAGCCCAAAGCCTGACGCGGGGCTCGAACTCGCGGACCGCGAGATCGTGACCTGAGCTGAAGTCGGACGCTTAACCGACTGAGCCACCCAGGCGCCCCTATTTTTTAAAGTAAACTCTATACCGTGTGGGCCTCGATCTCATGACCGTGAGATGAAATCAAGTCACGTGCTCTACTGACTGAGCCAGCCACGTGCTCCTTCCGATTCACATTTTATTATCTTTTTTAAATGTTAATTTCTTTTGAGAGGGAGAGAAAGGGTGCGAGCAGGGAAAGTGCGGAGGGAGAGAGAGAATCCGAAGCAGGCTCTGTGCTGTCAGCACAGAGCCTGACCCAGGGCTCGAGCTCACGAACTGGGAGATCGTGGAGCTGAAACCAAGAGTCGGGACGCTTAACCAACTGAGCCCCCCGGGCACCCCCTGATCCACATTTTAAAGCCTGGTCTGACTGCTGTGTGGAGGGTGGATTGGCCAGATATTGAGGGGCACGGGAGCTGGGAGACCCATTGTAGAGGCCAGTGAGCTAACCTAGGTGACAGATGATTCTGGACCGAACCACAGTGTCAACGGTGGAGACAGACAGAAAGTGGTCACCTTCAAGGTATGTTTTGGAAAGATGACCAGCAGGACTGGGTTAACGGGTTAGATGTTGGGGCTGAGGGGAAGGAAGACAAGTGGTGCTGTGTGTATTCAGATGTGTAAGCACACAGCCTGGGGAGAGCGGAGGGTCGTGTTTTGGACACGTTATGTTTGTAGCACCACGTGGTGGCACCCTTGGAAGAAGCCTCATCCATGGTTCAAGTGCAGTCATTCAGAGGCCTACAGTGGCCAGGCAGAGGATACAGAGATAAAGGAAGCCCAGTCCTGGCCCTACTCAGGCCACTCAGTCTCAGAGAGGGGAAACCAAGAATTAGGCCTCAGGGTATTAAATGCTGTGAGACAGCTTATCTGTTAGGATGTATTTGAATGTAGACAACAGACGACTCTGACACAGTCTGGCTTAAATAATAAGGACATTAGTCACCACACCTCAAGGAGTCATCTAAAACCCTCTGCCTTTTGCCCTCTTCTGGATTTTGGCTTCATCACTGACCGGAAATAAGAAGGGCAGAGTAGTGCCAGGCTTCACACCCAGACCCAGCAACACCCAGAGTCAGATGGCGGTCTCTCTCTTCGGTGTCTCCTTAAGAGTGAGGGGCCCTTGGGGCGCCTGGGTGGCTCAGTCGGTTGAGCGTCCAACTTCGGCTCAGGTCATGATCTTATGGTTCATGGTTTCGAGCCCTGCGTCGGGCTCTGTGTGATAGCTCAGAGCCTGGAGCCGGCTTCGGATTCTCGGTCCCCCTCTCTTTCTGCCCCTGCCCCACTCATATTGTCCCTCACAAATAAAAATAAGCATTAAAAAAAAAAAGAGGGACGCTTCCCTGGAAGCCCCCCAAAGGAGATTCCTCTTACCAAACACTGGCCCCAAAGAAGTCACCCCCTAAACAACCCCCCCTGGCAAGGAGAATAGGACCACCAGAAGCAGACCTGTCAGGATTTATTCCTGGAACTCGGGGAAGGGCCACCTTCAACAAAATCAGGGCCCTGCCTGGAGGAAGACGGAAAAATGCTGTTAAGCAGGAGCTCCAACGCATAGATTGCTAGGGGGGGCCCAGAAGGCCATTTGATTTCAAGCGTGCCTTTTTAGAGTTCAACATTCTGCACAAAGAATGCAGTTTCTCTCTTTATCATACAAAAGACAAGTCAGAAAGAGAAAAAACTTTCTTTACGCAAATTCACAGCCTCCTGAAGTCCTGATTGTTTTCCACTTCCTTTGTCGCTGTCCCCGCCGCCCCCTCCTCCCAATGCTGTTTTTCTATGGCAGCCAGCCTTCCACCTTCATTCGGCACCACTCACGAGCACACTCCCAGGTGGCTGGCTCTCCTCATCTCTGCAAGTCTGAGCCCACTCTATTCCTACTTCATCCGGTGGCTATACCAGACTCATGCTCCCATGTGCCCGTACTGGACAGCTGTGTTCACTCTGCTCTTCAGCTTGTTCACGAGCACGGCTGGACATCTGGGGAAAATTCCGTGCTCGCGCTCCTGCTCTCCATCAGAGTCGGGCGACATCTCTCAGACTCCTCTGATACAAGAACACTGACCTATGACGATCTAGGCTTCTCTGGCCAGACACCTTCAAGTGGGGCTTTGAATCTGCCGGACTTTGGGGGCAGGAGGGTTGGGAAGTCGGACGGGTCACTTTCTTGAGGCAGAGGTGGCTTTGGTGCCATGAGCAGGAGGTGTCGCAGACGAGTCTCAGTCCTGGCGTTTAGAGTTTGGTGGCAGTGGCAGTAATAGCTGTCTTACCAGGTTCCGTAAGTTCCGTAAGGGAGCTGTTGCTGCGGCCTGTCCCACGATTCTGTAAGCTGCCCCAAACCCTTAAACACGTCCTCCTTCTGTGCAAACCAGCCAACGTAGACTCTGTTATCTGTAAATCAAGACTCCTAACTATTGCAGAGGATGCTACAGTCAACAGCGGGACAAAAGGTTTTCTCCCTCTGGCCTCTTCCAAGCGTGGCATTTTTCAAATTTCAGTCATTCGTGCACCGCATTCGCCCAACTCTGCCATATATTTATGCCACCCATATTACTTACCAACACTGGCTTTTAAGTTGACTCATTTTTTAAGCGCAGTATTTGCTACCTTTTTTTTCAAACGAATACATGTTCAAATAAACTAATATAGAAGGGATTCGTTCAAATGCCACCCCCCCCCCCTCCCCGCCCCAGTCTCATATTCTGATAGTGGCCAATAGTGTCTTAAGAGACATTCCTAGGAGAGGAGTGAATGAAAGACAGGATAAAGGCAAAGAAGCTCTTTCAATGACGGCCCCGGGCCTTCCTAAGTGGAGGTGATGGGTTGGAGGGCCAGGACAGATGTCTTAGCAAGTTCTTCATTTTATTTGAAAAGTATATTGGCAGTGAAAGGACAGTACAGTGGTTAAGTGCATACTTTTCTTGGAGTTGAGCGGTATTGGGTTCCTAAATCACCCTGAGGCTCAAGTTTTCTCACCTGTAAAGCGGGGGAAAAGAATGGCTTCCACCACAAGCGGTAACACTGGGAATGCTGAATGTGAACCAATACAAAGCATTTGCACAACGCCTGATCCACACAAAGCTCTCGTTCTGAGTTTCCCAAACTCCTTTGAGCTGGGGAAGCTGTGTGTTATAAATAAAGAGTTTCCCCGTCTGTGCTCAGAGACCCTCCTGAATCATAATCTTTCAGGGAGGAATTAGGAAATCTATTTGAAACAAAACCCGTCAACTGAGCCTTAGGATCTGAGGAGTTTCGGAAACATCAATCAGGGTTAAGCAGCTGCTGTTATCATTGCAAGGTGACGAGATGATAGATGTGAAAGCTAAAGGTCATTTGCTAGCCTTGCACTCACTCAGTCAACAGAAATTCACTGGGCACTCACTGGGTGCCCCGCCCTGTGTCAGGTGCCAGGGATACCGCAGGAACATGACAGGCTACCCTTACAGGCACCTGAGGCCGGTTCCTCAATCTTGGTATCATTAGTAAAACTGGATGAGTGGGTGGGGCGAAAATCAAGGGAATTAGCTCCCGGCCTGCTGAGGGGCTTCAGGGGTGGACGGCAGAGCTGTCCCCGCCAGCTGTGTGACCCAGGCGGGCAGGGATTTGAGGGTCAAGGACTGTGGGACCTGGAGGCCCCTGGACCGTATTTCCTGCTTCCTGTCCAGCTCATTTTCTCAGAGCCAGATGTCAGAATCTCCCCATGAAGTAGATCCTACTGTTCCCATTTTACAGATAAGAAAACAAAGACTCGGCGGAGAGATGTGTCACACTTGCGCCCCACCCGCGAAAGGCTCCCAGGCCCGCCTCTCTTCGCCTGGCCGCAGGGCCTGGTCCTACCTCCGGCGGCGGCGGCGGCTCAAGGGCCGCCAGATCTCTCGCCAGACCCCCGCAGTGGGTCGGACTCCAGGGGGCTTTGAGCCAGGCAGTTCCCGAGCAAGCCGCGCCGGGGCCGCCGCCGCCGCCGCCTCCGCCTCCCGGAGGCAGGCACCCTCGCTCCAGACCCGGCCTAGCCCTACGGGACTCCCACCACCAGCGCAAACACAGCACGCCCCACCCGGAACTACAACTCCCGTGAGCCTGCGGGGCTCTGGTGCGCGACCGGACGCTCCACGTCGGTCCCCGGCGCCGCTAAAGACACCTGCGTTGCCCCGTCAGTCCGCGAGGTTCGAGGTCCGCGAACCTTGTGGAAACCGTCTCCCTCCCTCCCCGCCCGCGAAACACCAGCACCTTCCGGGCGTCGCCTTTGGTCCCACGCCCGGAAGTCGTAGAGATGGCCATAAAAACTGGAGGCTAGAGGGACCGCGGCATGCCCTCCCTGTCTTCACTTCCGCCGGAAGTGACCTCCGCTCTCCCGTGCCCTTTCCTTTCTGCACGCGCGGGCGCCCTGGACCGGGTACTCCGGGCGCGAGTACGACCACAATGGCGGCCACCACCCTGCTGCGCGCGACGCCCCTCTTGAGCGGTGAGGGGGCGGGGAAGGCGATGGCGGCCCGGGACGCTTGGGGCGTCGTCCGGAGTGGCCGGGCTCGGACCCGCGCTCTGATTCCAAGCTTCTTCCCCGGCAGGTCTCGGCACCGGCCCGACCCCGCTGTTGCAGGGTCTGTTGCGGCCGCTGAAGGCCCCGGCACTGCCCCGCTTGTGCCGCGGCCTGGCCGTGGAGGCCAAGAAGACCTACGTGCGCGACAAGCCCCATGTGAACGTGGGCACCATCGGCCATGTGGACCACGGCAAGACCACACTGACCGCGGCCATCACGAAAAGTAAGCGGGGTTGGTTGGGGACGTCCGGCAGCGCCCTCTCTGCTGGCGGGACCTGGAGCCGGGGAGGTGCTGTTGGAGGTGGCGTGGCCCCAGGGGCCAGAACTTGGGCGAGCCGTGGGCGGGAAGATGCAGGAAACACATTTCCCCTGCACACAAAAGTGTTTGTGATGCAGAAGTTGGGGAGCCCGAGTGGCTTCTTTCTAGCCGTGGCCGGTGCTCTGTAAGCAGAGGCTTTTACCCTAGAGAATTCGCAGGGCTGGACCTTGAGGCCTTTTAACGTTTCTTTCTGACCCCAGTTACCTCTGCTCGGGAGCTGAGGGAGGGGGTCAAGGAAGTGTTATTCCCCCAGACCGTCCTTTGTGTAGGTGGAGATTCAGGGGTGTGGCTTGAGCCTTGCCTCTACTCCTGGAACTTTACGTGAGAGGTTTATTCTCTTCCTTCCCCTTAGTTTTAGCCGAGGGAGGTGGAGCCAAGTTTAAGAAATATGAAGAGATTGATAATGCCCCTGAAGAGCGAGCCCGTGGAATCACAATCAATGCAGCTCACGTGGAGTATAGCACTGCCGCCCGCCACTATGCCCACACCGACTGCCCGGGTCACGCAGATTATGTGAAGGTGAGAGAGTTGCTGGGTGTGGGGCCAGGGGCTGTCTCCTGCCAGGAAAAATGTTGGACTGGTGGGGGAGGTTAGGATATTCAAGGTGTGTGGGTTGAGGTCACAGATATCTGGGCACGGCCACTCCAAGGTGGGTGGTAAGGAGATGGCAGAGAAAGGTGGGCCTCAGTTCCTAACCGCTGTGCTGGGCTAGATGGACGTGGAGCTGAGGAGGTCCTTGAACTAGGCTGTTTCCTCTCCTACCCAGAATATGATCACAGGCACCGCCCCCCTCGACGGCTGCATCCTGGTGGTGGCGGCCAATGACGGCCCTATGCCCCAGACCCGAGAGCATTTATTGCTGGCCAGACAGGTACTCAGAGCCTGGGGAGGGGTGGAAAGAGGAAGAGTGGGGAGTTGGTCCATTCAGGACACCATGTCTCTCTGTTTCCCGTCCACAGATTGGAGTAGAGCACGTTGTGGTGTATATAAACAAAGCAGATGCCGTCCAGGACTCAGAGATGGTGGAGCTGGTTGAGCTGGAGATCCGGGAGCTGCTCACTGAGTTTGGCTACAAAGGGGAGGAGACCCCGGTCATCGTAGGCTCTGCCCTCTGTGCCCTTGAGGTGAAGGCGGGCTCAGGCAGGGGCTGCTGGTGGCAAAGGATGGGGCTGGAGGGGCATCCGGAGCTCTGCTGGGAGTCGGGGGAGTGTCTCTTAGTAAGGAGAAGCAGAATGAAAATTTGAGTCCTGTCACCTCCCCCGCATAGCAACGTGACCCTGAGCTAGGCCTGAAGTCTGTGCAGAAGCTGCTGGATGCTGTGGACACTTACATCCCAGTGCCCACCCGGGACCTAGAGAAGCCTTTCCTGCTGCCTGTAGAGTCCGTTTACTCTATTCCTGGTGAGGACCGTGGGTTCACTTGCACTCCTCTCTGGTGGTAGCCTGGCCCCTGGTCCCTGAGGTCGGGTTCTGTTTCTTCCCAGGCCGGGGCACGGTGGTGACAGGTACACTAGAGCGTGGCATTCTGAAGAAGGGAGACGAGTGTGAGTTCCTGGGACATAGCAAGAACATTCGGACCGTGGTGACAGGTACAGGAAAGATGCCTTGGGACCCCGGGGGCTGGCTCCACGATTTCCCCTTGTAGCTCCTTGGTGCCTTCCCTCGTCCTTGATCCTCCTCCCTGGTCTCTTCTCCTTCCTAGGCATTGAGATGTTCCACAAGAGCCTGGAGAGAGCAGAGGCAGGCGACAACCTTGGGGCCCTGGTCCGAGGCTTGAAGCGGGAGGACCTGAGGCGTGGCTTGGTCATGGCCAAGCCAGGGACCATCCAACCCCACCAGAAGGTGGAGGCACAGGTGAGGGCTCCAGGGGATGGTGGGCATCACTGAGCCAGACTGTCCTCTGCAAAGAGGCAGTGTTTCCAGCCAAGCACAGCTTCACCCTTGCTGCTCTCTCTTCCAGGTTTACATCCTCAGCAAGGAGGAGGGTGGCCGCCACAAGCCTTTTGTGTCTCACTTTATGCCTGTCATGTTCTCTCTGACTTGGGACATGGCCTGTCGTGTCATCTTGCCACCAGGGAAGGTATAGTGCACATAGGGAACGTGAAAGAGTGGCAGAGACACTTTTCATACCAGCTCTACCTCACTCGTGGTGCCAAAGATGTGACAACACGGGTGACTTTTCCTTGACTGCTGTAGATGAAGCTAGTGATAGATGGGTCTGACCCAATGGGTTTAGGAGAAGTCTGTCTTCATCTAGTATTGCCTGGGTGAACTTAGCCATGCTAGCATTTACCCACAGAAAGATCTCCCAGAAAAGCATTCTCCCTTGAAGAATTATATACTGTGCATGACAGCTCAGAGAAGTCTTGTGACTAAGAAACCTGCATGGCCTAGTTTCCTTTCAACATTGGACCTTAGGAACACTGGTCACAAGTCCTTTGGTCTTCAAATATGTTTACCTCTGCTGGTGGCTGGAGTGAAGCTGTCCCCAGAAAGGATCTCCCTGCTGCCATTTCCTGGAACTTTTAACCTTGGTAGGCAGCAGTTGGGGGAAAGGTGCCCTGAGGGCCGTGCCTGAACCCTGTCTCTGCCCTGTCCAGGAGCTTGCCATGCCCGGGGAGGACCTGAAGCTCAGCCTAATCTTGCGGCAGCCCATGATCTTAGAAAAGGGCCAGCGTTTCACCCTGCGAGACGGCAACCGGACCATCGGCACTGGCCTCGTCACGGAGACGTCGGCCCTGACTGAGGAAGACAAGAACATCAAATGGAGTTGAGTCTGGACTCTGCTTAGGCTCTCGAGTTTGAGGCTGCACTGGCCAGCGTTCTCTCCTGCTTCGATGCCCCCTTCCCAGGGCATGGGCTGCTGCCTAGCAGTGCAGCTAGACGGACACTTCTCCTGGTCAGGAGGGGCCCACGGCCTGCCAGGTGAGGTAGGTCAATAAACTGTTCTGTGAATAGGGAGGTTGTGTCTCTCGTGTCCTTGGTCTAAGTTGGAGAGGATGGAGGAGTATAAACAGGGAGCCTGGGACACATGAGCTCGTGTGCTGCCCTTCAGTTCACGTCTGTGGTACCGTTTTGGAAAAGCTTTGCGTTTTCAAGTGGTCCGAACCACTGGGACATAAGGAGAGGAGGAAAGCTGGTCTAGCGAATTGGGTCGGATCGTCTAGCAAAGTGCTGTGGCAGGATACTGCTGGCTGTCCTGGGGGAGACGCAGCATAGGTTCGGCTGAGGTGCCAGACACACCTCCCGTGCCCGGGGAGTAGTTACTAGGCTGTTAATGTCTACCTGCCCTCGTCTAAGCGCTAAGATACTGGACGCTGCAGCTCACCTCCAGGACCAACACCCAGCACCTAAGGAGGTCCCTGAACTGGTCTGTGTGCTTGATAGGTTATCCCCACTACATATTACCAATTCCAAACACAGGACAATCTTCAATTGGAGGTTTCATTGTAGAACTTTAAAACCTTCAAAGATGAAGGTTTAAAGCATGTGCCGAGATTTAAAATTAAGGAGAGGACTTTTTACCAGATAAATGGGGAGTAAAATGCTTGAAAACTTGAAATGACTGACCAGGATGCTGACCCCAAACAAAAAAGGTTAGCTCCCAACAGGGACTAACGGGCACCTTTTAGCCTTGCTTCCTGACAAATGAGCCTGTTCCGCACTGACCAGCCTTCCAGAGTGGGGAGGTTCTTAGGCCCAACCTAAGAGCTGTTTTGAGAGTCACCATCCAACCTGTGACTTCACAGCACGGAAGTGGGCTCAAGAAAAGGACAGCAACAAAAAGCACTTCACGAGAAGTCCTGTCCAAAGATAGGGCAGGTTTGCTTTAGTCAGTGAGCAAGGCTGAAAGGTTTCCCGGGATTCCTGGTGGGACGAAGCAAAGTTCTCTTCCCTGGGGAGGACCACCCAGCACCCACAGCAATTCCATCTCGGTACTTCGGAGACTGGTCTCCATCTGCACCGGAGACATTCTGAGCTCATCTGGCTTTCTGCTGCTGCCTCTTCCATCAGTGCCCCACCCCCAACCACAATTGCCATCCCTTAAGAGAGCTCTTCCACTGGGGACCCCCACCCCTGCACATCTGTTTTCTGTTTACCTCTATATACCCACATCATGCCCCCCAACTACCAGGTTTCCTACCCTCACACCCTGGATCTGTAGCCTGGTATGTAATCCTTTTCCTGCCCTGCTCCTCAGCTCACCTTCTCTGGCTTTGGTCCCATCTGAAACACCCCTGCCTACCCACGAGTACTAGTGCCACCTCCCTGATGCTCTGAGGAAATGATTTTCAATTAAAATGGGTGCCTGGGTGGCTCAGTCAGTTGAGCACTGGGACTCGGGATTTCAGCTCAGACCACGATCTCATGGTTCAGGAGACTGAACCCTGTGCTGATGGTGTGGAGCCTGAGATTCCCCCCCGCCACACACATTCTAACCTTTTAGAAACGTGAACTTAAAACCTACATACAAACCTGAAATCTCAAGACAAGGCCAACATCAACATGAGAGAACAGTCCCCGGGAGGCTGGGTGACGTGTGGCAGTGAGAGGCAGAAGGACCAGCACCCACAGACTGTACTGCTATGCTGTCCCCACCCACTGCTGGGAGCCACCTCATGACACCTAAGACTTGACAGCTGCTATCTTACTCTTTTTTCCAGAGGAAACCACAGGCAGGTTAAGTTAGTTTAAAATTTTATTTTTTTTAATTTTTTTTTTAATATTTTTATGTAATAAAAAGTAAAAGTCCTTGTCCAACCATCCTTGTAGGGCATCTGTCTGTCTGTCTGTCTCTCACGCCGGTCACTCAAGTTAATGGGGAAGAAAGAAACAGGGGGGCCCAAGTCTGAGGTTATAAATAATAGAAAATAAAAGATCTTCCGTCTCCAGCGGGGGATAGATGAGAGGATGGGAGGGCAAGATGGGGTGGGGATGGGCAGGGGCAGAGCAGGAACCCCCCACCCCCGCTGGACCCTGGCCCTGCCCACTTCGAGCCCCGCCCCCCCCTTCAAGGTGCTTGGCAGGAATTCCCCAGCTCCCCCGGGGGTAAAGGGGGGTTTGGGGGGCTGGGACTGGTCCGAGCTGCTGGGGGAAGAGACATAGATCACTCTTCCCTCCACTCATGGAGGTCTCAGGTCGCGGCCAGGACAATCTTCAGTTCCCCGGGGGGTGGAAGGGGAGCTGCTGGGAGGGATGAGATTGAACTGGTTGGAGGGGAAAGAGAAGAGAGCAGGAGCATTAGAACCCAAGCAGCTGTCCCTTCATCCAATGCCGTCCAGTGTGGGGTGTGGGGGGAGTGTGTGGGTAGGAGCGGCCTCCTCAAGGTGTCTCATGGGGCTGTCAGAAGCACAGATCAATCGCTGTTTCCCAGTGAGCCAGAGCCCTTACTCGTGTGCCCAGCTCAGCCCCCCACACCCCAGCCTGGCCCTGTCTGCTGCGCTGACCTTACCTCGGCTAAGTCAGGAGACAGTCGGGGTCACTGAGAGCTGGGGAGGCAGTGGGGAGGGGGGCTGCTGGATCACAACTGAGCGAGGACGGAGGGAAGCAAAGGACAGAGCCAGGAGCAAGCCCCTGGCGGCGGCGACTGTGGCTTCTGCCCACCCTACATACTTCACAGACAGGTGCAGGTCGGCGGGCGCCCTGTGGGACAGCCCTGCCTCCAAGACCCCTCACTCCCCTCCCAGAACCCGTGCATCCTGCCCCACCTGCAGCCCATCAGCTCTTCCATGCCAAATTCCCCCAGCTAACGAGAACTCACGAATCCTGTCATCGGCTCCTCCTGGAAATCCAGGCGCCTGGCCAGGCTGCTCACCTTGGGGGTGTCCGATGTAGGGGTAGGGTGAGGGTGTGGAAGCTGAGAGTGCAGGCACCCCACTCTGGGGCACCGCGCCTTGGGGGGGGCCCCCATGGCTCTGGGGTGGGTGCAGCAGCATCACCTGGGGCGGGTGGGGAGCCCCAGGGTGAGGGGGCGGGGCTGCTGTGATTCCAGTTTGGACATGGGCCTGCAGAAAACAACAACAAAAAATCCCAGCTGGGAGCACCCCAGAAGCTACACACAGGCTCCGAGAAGCCTGGTGTTCAGACCACTGAGGAAAGGGGCAGCAGGATAGCCCCAGGACCCGGGTCCTGATGGCAAAACAGACCCATAGAAAGCAAGTCCCTTGGGCTCTTACCTGGGTAACATGGGCCATGTTGGTGAAGCCGTGGGGCAGCTGCTGGTGGGCATGGATGGCATACACAGCGGCTGGCTGGGGGAAGCTGCTCTGAGGGGACTGGGCAGAAGGTCCCGGTGGCAGAGAAGGCGGCGTGCCTGTCAGGGCCCCTGGGTGGTACAGATTCTGCTGTGGCTGTCCACTGCCCAGGTGTGGGGCCTGCCCCGCCTGGTGCTGTTAGGGTGTTAGGGGGAGGAGAAGGGTGAGTGCCACCCCACTCCTCGGGTACCAGGCCTACCCCCCCCCCCCCCCCGACTCCCGACCATGCCCGAAGGGAATGAGCCCCCGGCTCCATCCCCCTCCTCCAGCCGCCCACTCCTGCCCCAACCACTCGGATCCCCCATGGCAGGCACCTGGACGGGACTGGGGGCCGCATGCTGGGACTGCGGCTGGCTCCCAGTAGGCGTGGTGGCCGGCTGCGGCTGGTGGGCATGGAGCTGCGTAGCATGGTGTGGATAGGACTGGTGAACGGTGGCTACAGCAGGAAAGAGGGAAGGGATCAGCGCCAAGCACACCGGAGAGGGCTAAGGAGCAGTCTTCCGGAAGGGCACAGAACTCACCATACAGGGCTTGGGGGGTGGGCTGCTCTGCAGAAGGGTACTGAGGGGTGGAGGACGACACAATGGCCTGGGGATGGCTCCCCGACGTCAGCATGCGTGGGTTGCTCTGAAGCATGGGGGCGAACACCGGCTGGAAGGACAAGAGAGGAGCGGTGGGCATGTCGCGCTGCCCGATAACCCGTACACGGCACGACTCCGGCTTTGCCGCAACCACCTTGTTTAACGTTCACAAGGGAGCAAGCAAGGAGACGCCGTTTTACCTGCGCTTTAGAGAGTACCAGTGCTTTGCTACGGGTCCTGCCGGAGCCAGGACCGAGACCCGAGTGACCCTCAGCTCTGTACTCCCGTCTCCCTCCCGTGCCTCATTTACCTGCGAGGGGTAGTGGGCCATTGGCTGCATCATGGCAGGCTGGCCCGGGAACTGCTGCGGGGTGTAGGGGATGTAGGAAGAGTACGGTGTGGCAGCCACAAGAGGGGGGCCAGCGGCGGCGGCGGCCTGCATCATCGGAGGGGCTGAGGCTGGCTGGTGTTGGTCCGAGCGCTGCGGGGGCAGGGAGCCTGGGGAAAGGGAGAGAACGCCAAGCTTAAGTTCCATCTGCCAGGAGGCAACGAGGCAGCACCACCCCCCTGCCGCCGGAGCAGCCCTGCCAACTCTGCTCACCTTTTGCTCCCCGGTACTTGCCCTGCTGTCCAGGCACGGAATTGGATACAGGATATGGATACATCTGAGGTGCCTACGAACAAGGATACAAATGAGGCTGAACAGCTTGCTAACAAATGCCCAGAACGGCCTGACCCGGTCCTCACCAGCCCAGCCAAGCCTCTTAGCCTAGACTCACTCGGTCTCTCCTCTTACCTGAACAGCTGGTCCCATGTGGATCTGAGGTATGTAGGAAATGTACTGGGGGCTATAGAGCCCACTCTGGCCTGCTGTGAGCACCGGGATGGAAGGAGTTGAGTGAGTCCGGGGCCCCGGAGAAGTCGGGGTACTGGTGGATTTATTCTGTAGTAAGAGACAACAGAGGATGCGTGCATTTTGATCTCTGTATGCCCCTCCTGGGCTTATAACAGTAACGGAGCGCTGCACGCCAGATACACTCTACCCTTCATCTTGCTTAAGCCTCACGCTGAACCCCCTGAGACGAGTATTCTCAAAATACAGGTGAGGAAACAAAAGCCAAAAAGTTAAATGGCTTGTCATTCAAGCCAAAATCAGGGATCTGAATGAAACCTATGTTCAGAACTAGCCCAACACACATACTCCCTGAGCTAAACCCTAAACACATAAAAACCTGCCACACATATCCTGACCCCTCGCCCCCAACCCTGACACGTTTGCCCTAGAGCAGCCCTACTTTCACGACCTCTCTCCCCATGCTCTCTCTCCCCACTCCCAAGCCTCCCTCAGAGAAACCAGTCCACCTTCGCCCATTCCATCTCACCACAGACAGCAGAGGCTTTGTGGGATTAAATTCCTTGGCATTGGGGTTCAGCGTGGACTTCTTCACTTGTCTGTGAGAGAAAAACAAAGTCAATCTTCACAGTTTGCTCATCTCCCCCGACACCTGCCCAGCTCCCCATCCTACTCACTCGGCAACAGGGCCCTCATCCTTGTCGTCTCCCTTGATGAGGCCCACCGGGGGGCTGCCAGTCTGGCTTGGGCAAGGTGGCGGGGGCTGCTCTGGCCCCTCGGTGGCTCCTGCCGGCGGCAGGGGTGCTTTGTCCTCCTTATCCGATACGGACTCTGTCTTGGAGGAGACTGGGGACCCCATTGGCTCTGAAGTCAATAGACCATCAACCTCCTTCTCTTTCCCTTTGGCCTCCTCCTTTAAGATCCGGGGAGGAAAAGGATCCAGGCTGGTCTCAGGGGAGCTACTGGACTGCAGCTGGAAGGAGAAAAGCACACATACAGTGCCCAGACAGCTCGTCCAGACCCCAGGCGTGGCTTCCTTCCTTCCTTCCTTCTTGCTTGGTCTCATCTCTTCTATTCCACCTAGTCCTGTGCCTCTTCTATAAGCCCCCTCACCCTCCCTCCATCCTTACACCCTCGCTCACTCCCATACTCCTCTCACCTTAAACTGGGCCCCAAACTTTCTCAATTCTTCCAGTTGAAAGCGTTTCTGTTCATTCTGAAGGCCAGGGACTATGAAAAACAGTGAAAAAGGAAAAAATACGCATTTCTTTTTTCAAGGTGGCTACAATGCCAGTAGCCCAAAGGACAAAGAAAACAAGAAAAAAAAAAAAAAAAAGGCTTGAGAGTTCTATAGAACAAATTAGGATCACATGACTGACAAGCTACTGTTTCCCAAACCCCAACAAAACTCTTGGTACTAACTGAGGTGCTCTCCTAATTAAAAGGACACTTAGACCTCAGCGGGGGGTGGGGGGTGGGGGTGGAAATCCTCACCTTTCCCAGCTATCCGGGACAGCTCCTGGGATTCCAGAGTTCTCCCAGGTTCCTTGGCTGGAAGTTCTTTTACTGAGAAAGAAGAGACACATGCCTGAAGGTCCTTCTGTCCAGAACCACACTTCACATTGTCCACAAGCCCTCAACCATGTGGCTCTTACCATCTGTGGGGGCCAATGAGATCTTTGGAGAAGCTGGGGAAATGGAGCCTACTCCAGGATCCACAACTGATGATGTCACAGGGATGGAAGCTGAAGAGGTTGGTACTGCTGAGCCAATGGGGGGCTCAGGACAGGAAGCCGAGATTGGGGCAGGGGCAGCCGACTTGGGAGAGCGTGGGGGATACATCCGGCCCACTGGAAGAAAAGGGAAAGCTGTACGATGGTTACTGGTCAGTACACAATGGGCATAGGGAACCTACTAGAAACACCAAATCAAGTTTATCTGTTTTTTTAAAAATTATTTGTAATGTTTGTTTATTTTTGGAGAGAGAGACAGAGCATGAGCAGGGGAGGGGCAGTGAGAGGGAGAGGGAGAGGGAGAGGGAGAGAGGGAGAGAGGGAGAGAGGGAGAGAGGGAGAGAGAGAGAGAGAGAGAGAGAGAGAGAGAGAGAGAAAGGCAGAACTGGATCCGGACTCTGAGCTGTCAGCCCAGAGCTGGATGAGGGGCTTGAACTCAAGAGCTAGGAGATCATGACCTGAGGTGATGTCAGATGCTCAACCAACTGAGCCACCCAGGCGCCCCCACCCCTTTTCCTTTAATATGCAAGGTCAAACCTAAATTCCTAGAAGAGCAAGGCAGGTAACCTAATCAGGTAAAACAGATTCCTGGGCACCATAAAAGATTAGAATGTTTTACAGGAGCAGACTCACTGTGCAGAACTTTCTGTATTTCCAAAGAAGTTGAAAATTTTCTATTTCTCCTGTCTTAAAGTGCTGACAACTGGGACACCTGGGTGGCTCAGTCAGTTAAGTGGCCAGACTCTTGATTTTGGCTCAGGTCATGATCTCATGGTTTGTGAGACTGGGCCCCTGAATTTGGCTCCATGCTGACAGCTCAGAGTCTGCTTGGGATATTTCTCTCTCTCTTTTCTCCCCTCCCCTGAGCATGCTCTCTCTCATATTAAACATTTTTAAAAACAAGTAAAATGTTAACTTAAAAGTTTGTTACTGTTGTTTTTTAAAGTAAGCTCTATGCCCAATGTGGGGCTTGAACTCACAACCCTGAGATCAAGAGTCACATGCTCCTCTGAGCCAACCAGTCACCCTGACAACTAATTTAAACAAAAGACATCTGACAACCAAACACAAACCATGGATTGCTACATTGGTATTTCTACGGGAGGGAAACAAATTTCTTTTCTAAAAAGCATAAACTCAAAACCCCCAAAACATCTCTTTCATCTGGGAACGGTCTCCCAACCCAGCTTTCCAACTGACATTTACATCCCCCACAAATTTTTATTTCTTCATATAACACTGCTGAAATTTTACCTGCAGGAGGAGGTGGAACAGAAGCTTCTCCAGAGGGCCTACTGCTGGGTGAAGACACAGTCTTGGCACCACCTCTCAGAGGCCGCTGTGCCTTAGGGGACATGCGGGAAGGGCCTATTTTTTTTTTTTTTTTTTTTTAAGATGGGGAAAAAAGAGGCAGAGTATCTGCTATTACATTATCACCAACGCATCACCCTTCCAACCCACCTATCCTTTCAATTCTCCTTCCCACTTCCTTCCTATCGGCTTCCCTACCACCGCCCCCTGCCCCCCAAAGCCCGCTTAACTCACCTCCATTGATACCACGTGTCTCAGAACCTGGGCTGGGGCTGCTATTGTCAAGATGGTGAGGGCCACGAGGTGGCAAAGAGCTAAGGCCAGGGCGGCCACCCCGGGAACTACTGCATCGAACTCCTCCCCGGGGACCTTCCCGAACTCGTTGGGGTAGAGGGATATACTTTCCCTCCCTAGGGGAGAGAGTTCAAGTAAGGTCGATTAGTCATAAAGCCCACACATTTTGGAAAAATGAAGTTTTCCCTCCCAAAACACACGTGTACATGTATACACACACATACCCTGCCTGGCTCCGGCTTTTTGCACTGCCCCACCTGAAAATCTGTTCTAGTTAAATGTTCTGTGGCTATAAGGCTTGTGGTCTTATGATGTGCCAATCCCTGACCTGA
Organism: Prionailurus viverrinus; assembly: GCF_022837055.1. Lineage (NCBI taxonomy): Eukaryota > Metazoa > Chordata > Mammalia > Carnivora > Felidae > Prionailurus > Prionailurus viverrinus. The sequence goes on along the minus strand of NC_062576.1, from coordinate 19,367,980 downwards.
CCAACCTGGCCAAAGCTCCACATTCTACCATCCTGACCTATGAGAAAAATAGCATCACGTTATAGTTCAAGGTACAGCTTTCACAGGTTACTGTTACTGGACGTCATGTACACTCTGATTTCATTTGCATGAAGGGAAGAATAAGACCTACAAATGGATTAACCTGCAGAGCAAAAAAGGGGAATCAAACTCATTTTTTCCTCCCTAAACCCACAAGCTTTAATCTTTGTTACCTTGAACAAATTACTTATCTGCTCTAGGCCTCACTCTTACACCTGAAAATTGGGGAAAACTACGTACTAACCTGTATCTTACATGGCTGTGAAACTTAGAAAGGAGTGTACAAAGCTCTTGGCCCCAGCCCTAGCCCGTACAGAGCCCCAAAGAGACCAGGCCGCCCCCAGCAATCACCTGGATGCCAGGCTGGGGCTCTCCCGCCCTGAACCCTGCCGTTGGACTGCACTGTGCTTCTCTTCCTCAGTGCGCCCATCATCGTTCTCCATGGCGATCCGCAGGCGGTACTGGGGGCTTGATTCAATCTCTCGAGCCAATTGGGCCGCACGCAGCTCCCGCTGACGAAACTCTTCCGAGTTGTCCTTCTCCAAGGGCACCCTAAGAGGACCACCACAGATCACCACCACCCCAGTGCCAGGGGACAAGAGAAGAAAAAGGAAAAACGTTTCTATCGGTCCTATCACCACAGTTCAGGCGTGTGGATGTTTAATCCCTTCAACAACTCAACATATTTAATGGGCATCTACTAGGTCCCAGGCAGAGCAACAAGGTCTATCTCTGAACCTGAGGAGTATTTACACGCACATATCAGTATGTTTTAAGTTCTAGAAGAAAAGCATGGATAAACGGACAAAAGAGCAGTTAATTCTACCAACGAGATGGCCTGGTATTTTGAGGGGACAATATACAAGACAGATTAGGAGTGGGGAGAGGACATCCTAGATACCCAGAAAAGAATGAACAAATGCCACGACCCTAGGCCTCAAACTGCATCATCTAGGAAGTACCAAGACACTCACGTATAAGAAGAAAGACTGCTATCATAGGTGGTCTTCACACCATAGTTCTCCTCGTTGAACTTGAACATTTCATTGGGGTCCCATCCGTTGGACTAAGGTGGGAAGGAAGGAGAATGTTTTAAAACCCAACAAGGAAAGCAACAATGACCTGTCATTCTCCTCCACCAGGCTGAAAAAAACAAAGATCTGACCAAACCAGGCATGGAAAATAGAAACAAGGCTGGCAGGAATATCAACTAGTACTAGCAATTGTAGGACAAACTGCTAACAACTAGTAAAACCAAGGTCTTACAGGACCTAACAAATCCCTTACCACGTTAACGTCCCAGAAAAATTTAGCGTACGTGCATGGGGACACATGTTCTAAAGTTCAGCAAGGCACTATTTTTTTTTTTTTGAAAGACAGAGAGAGACAAAGCCCGAACAGGGGAGGGACAAAGAGAAAAGGGGAGACACAAAATCTGAAGCAGGCTCCAGGCTCTATCAGCACAGAGCCCTATGCGGGGCTCGAACGCATGAACTGTGAGATTATGACCTGAACCGAAGTCAGACGCTTAACTGACTGAGCCACCCAAGTGCCCCTGTAAGGCACTATTTCTAACAACAAGATAACGAGTCAAAACACCAACCAGTAAAGAAAAAAAAATACATTCTGTTGTATATATATCCATGTATACGTATATAAACAGAATAAGACAAAATCACTAACAGCACTGAGCAGGTCATGAAATAACTCAAACATGAAATAATTCAGGAACAACAGAAAGGGAAAGAAAATTCTTGTATGGATTAACTATAGCATCATAATGCCTTAACTCATGAGGAATTTTAAGTGATTCATAGTAGTGCTTGTTTTTGGAAGGGACATGGGTCCACACGGTCCTCGATCTTGTCTGTACTTTGTTAATTAGGAAAAAAAAAAAACACCTTCAAGCAAACGTTAATAGTTGTCAATCGCAGATGTTGGGAGAACAGGTATTTTTGTTTTATTTTCTGTACCTTTCCATTTGGAATCGGACTGCCAACAACAGGCAACAGTAAGAGATTTTTCTCCCCTTCCCCAGAAGCAACTCTTGGTTCTACGACATCACAGTCAACAACCCACACTCAGACAGTAGAGTGACCCGGCTCTCGGGTTCTCAGGGAAGGGGACCGTACCATGTCAGACTCGAGGTCATAGTCATCACTGTTGCTGTCACCCCCTTCCCAGCGCTGAAGCACCTTCTCTTTGTGCTCCCCATTCACTTTTGAGTTCATGGCAATGGCTGAATCCGTAAACTTGTCTGTGGGGGCAGAGTTGAAGATCAGGAGTCAAGAGATACTTCACGGCCTTCTTCCAACACCCCCTGCCCCCAATGAGTAGTTCAGGAGCAAAGAAAAGTTTGCGTGTGTCAGAGGCGGGTGAGGGTGGATGCAGCATAACAAGCCACATCTTAACTGTCCAAAAGAAGCAAGGAGTTAAAAGCAAAGCAAGGGAAACGTGAAGACCTACACCACAGGCCGGAATTCATCCCACTGCATCTTAGGTATCGAGATACAGTTTCAGAAAGAAAAATCTGGCCATCCTCCTCAAAAAAAAAGATGTTTGTAAAGGGGGAAGAAGAAGAACAAGTCCTTACGTAACTGCTCTATGCCCTCTACTCAAAGAGTGGGTCTGGCATAAAAACTCGACACGGTACCTTTAGTAGCATAATTGAAGTCAACATTTCGGAAGTGGACAAGCATGACATCACTTGGCTTAAACACCATGGTATCCACAATGTCTTCCCGACAAGGGCCACCTGCTGGCTCAGATGCTTTCCGGTGTACAGCATCCACGGCTAGTTCAAACTATAAAAATCCCATTTCCCAACAGTAAAGGGTCAATAGCAAGAAATGTGATGGTCAAAACAGGACTATTTTTCTCCTACCCTTTCTAACCTTTTTCCAACACCACAGTCACACAAATAGTCTTCTGAACATTAGCCACAGGACTAGTATTTTAACACTAAAGTACCCAGCCCTCAATTTTCCAATCCACATTTTTTTAGTGCTTCCAGCACTACTCTGGTACAGGCCTAGAGAAATGAGTAGCACACACCACAAGCCTGTCCAACACCACTCAACTCACATCTTCAGTGAGTCTATTTCATTCTCCTTACATGCCACTGCAAAAATAAGCTAATTTGAGCCCACTAACCTTTGAGCTCAGAGTCTTGAAGATACCTTCATACGTGGTACCATTCTTCACCTTCACATCACAAGTGGAGCCCTGGAACAGAGGAATAAGAAGAGTGTCTCCAGCAAACTGGCGTACTACATCCCTCAAACAACCTACGGGCTAGGAACCCACTTACCACAACAGCTGTAAGAAAATGCAGCATTCTGGAATTGCTGTAAACACCCTCGAACACCTGTCAGTAACACAGAAGAAACAGACACTTGACACCTCCCCTTCCTTCTGAATATCCACACTCCCCTCACATCACTTCTTATTCTGAGCCCAACTATTTGTGCACCTAATCTGTCCCATATGCCCACATGTACCTCTGTACTTTGGGGTGTGTGTGTTGAGGAGGCACTCACCGGTGACTGTGGGGGGCCCTTTCCTGTGCTTTGTCCCCTATGAGAGGAAACAAAAAACTAGTTAAAAGTGTTTAATCCCTCTTATACGATTTATTTCAAAGACCGTGGTATCCGACAATCACATACCCTGTGAACATGCCTATTTAGACTACAAACCAATTAACAAGATTTTCAAACTCTCACCTTACAGAGGAAGAAAGGCATAGACAGTAAAAGCCAGTAAACACATTTCCTCCAAATGCCACTAAAACAGACCTCAATCAGCAATGGTTGTCAATTCAACACAACCTTCTCACCTCCAAGGGGCCAGGACTACAGGCTTCCCCCCAAAACGCTACAGTAATCGTTAACCAAGAATCCACCCCAAACATACAAGTGAAAGCAGATTCAGAACTACCCAGTTTACGCACGTTACCTCTCAAAACAGAAAAGACAATCATTTTCACCAGCCCTACGCCCCAAACTCTGGGAGGAGGGTACTCCTTTTAGGACCCACCCTCCTCTCGACCTCTTTTACTCATTCAATATTACCCACTCTGGGAGGGGTCACTGATCGCCCGGTAACCCTGCTCTTCGCTGGCTGATGTAACCGGCGGTTGAGGAGGGCGATGAGGGGGCCGTTGGCGGGGCTGGGGGACAGCGCAGCCGCAAAAGCCATCCACCGGGAGGCCTCGCCCGGCCTGCGCCTGCGCATTAAAGCCCACGGGCTTCCAAAATCCCCCCTCCGCGGCCAGAACCCACTGCGCCTGCGTGTACCGCCACTCTCAAGTCCATTAACCCACACGCAGAAGCAGCCGAGTGGGTTGCCCGCCGCTCATCCATGAACACCAGGCGAACCCCGCCACGCACACTCCCAAACCCTGCCCTGTAGGTTACCCGCGGCTCACGAATGCCCGGGTCATAAGACAGAGCATCCGCGCGCACGTACGGGAAGAGCGCGCGCGCGCTGGAGGTTCCCTGCCCGCAGTCCTCCCAGTTGTCCCTCCTTCCGTTCCCCCGCCCACCCCGCTCCCCTCCTACTGGCCAGACCGGGAAGGAGGTGGTAGCAACCCGCTCCCAAGTCCCTCCCTCCCCATTGGCCAAACTGTGGGCCGCGCGCCCCCCTCCATTGGCTACGGCCGGGGACCCCTTCCCGCAGCTGACTCCCCATTGGCTGAAGCCGGGGACCGCGAGACCCTTCGTGGTAATGGAGCCGGGGACCCCGATCACCTCTTCACCCCCCCAACTCCTCGTTCTGACGGCGCTGGCGGGATGCGCCCCGCCTGCCCTTAAGGCCCGAGCCCCGAGCCCCGACTAGGCTCTGAGAGCTGAGCACGGCCCTTAAATGTCCCGGTGGCCGCCCGGGGACCCCTTCCCTCTGACCTGTTAGGACCTGAGGGGGCCCACCCCCAGCCTCACGGGAATTCCTCACTTTCCCCGGGCGCCTCTCAAAGGTGGCCAGGCTAGGTACCCGCCACGCGCGGTGTCCTCGGGTGCCGGCCGCTGGGCCGGAGCCGAGCGGCCGCCGCCGCCCCGCAGCTTAGCCTCCAGCGCCCGGAAACCCACCCCTCCTCACCTGGCGCTGCCGATAGCCGCTGCCCCTGGCCTTTCCTGATGTTGCTGCGGCGGCGGCGGCTGCGGCGCCAAAATGCCCTCGGCTCCCCGGCGGAGCCCGCTCCCGGCGGCTGCTGCAGGCCCCAAGCAGGGAGTAGCGGCCGCGGGAGGCCCTGGGGGAGCCGAGGTGGAGGCCAGGGGCCCCGGGAGGCCGCCGTTGGGAGGGCTGGTGCCCCCGGGAGGCCGGCGGGCCACGGCCTGTTGCGTGGGGGGCGGCTGCTGGGGCTGGGAGGTCTGTTGTGGCGGCTGAGGCTTCAACATGATGGCAGCGTCCGGAAGGGGAATTAGGGGGAAGGGAGGGAGAGAGGAGGCTGGGGCTAGGCCCCCGCCGGAGAGCGCGGGAAGCGAAGGGGATTGGGAAGCTGGGGACCCGCCGTTGGCGGGCGGGGGGAGCCCCGCGGTGTCGGGGGTGGACAGAGACGACCGCGGCTCGAGGAAGCGCCGCGAGGCGGAAGGGGAGGGGGGTCCCGCGGGCCGGAGGAAAGCGAGAGGGCGCGAGCCGGCCTGGCGCGCGTGCGCGTCGCCGGGGAAAGAGGAGGAGCGCGCGGGCGGGAGCTCCCGAAGGGGGAGGGGCGGGCAGGAGGGAACGGCGGCGCGAGAGGTCCGCGCGCACCGGGGCGGTTGGCTCCGGGCGGGAGAGGAGAGAAAAAGGCGAATCTCGCACCCCTAGCCTTTGGAGTGGGGAAGGAGCAGCGCGGGCGCTCACGCGCGCCAAAGATTTAGAATCCCTAGGTCTCAAACAGCCCTAGGGTTTGATGCCCGCTGTCGCTTCACAATGAGCGTGTGAAGCGCTAGGGGAGGAGCCGAAGTAGCCGAGAGGAAGGAAGAGCCGGCCGCCCCGCCCACGCCGGTGGCGTAGCGTCAGGATGCCTCCGCATTTGTGTGAGATGTCACGACGTAGCGTGCAGTTCTTCCGCCATTTGGGCGCTCGTGGGCGGAGTCTAAGTGCAAAGAAATCCCGGGTATAGACTAGCGACTGCCCCTCTTCGGGGGTTTGGTGGTGGGCTTCTTGAGGAGCTATTCTTGACCTTGTCTGCTTTAAATAAAAGACTGATAGACACTCAGCATGCTGTAGATAAATGTATGCTAAATCCTGAAGTATTTTAAACGTAAGTGATTTAAAACCTAAATGGGTTCTCCGTGCCCTAGAATGAACCCTTAAACTGTAGTGACGGAGAGAATGTTTGAAGGTCAAATTCTAATTCAAAATTCTTGATACTCACCTCTGCGATGAAGCCAGGCTTCATCCATTCAAAATCAGTTGGGCATTAGGACATTAGGCTGGATGCACTGGATACAACTGTAATTTGACCGCTTCGTGTCTTCAAGGAGTTTAAGCTAGTTGTAGACCCAGACAATTAGATGAGATCTATCAGGTGAAGCGTATGAGCACAGATAGGAGTTACACTGAATCCAGCGTTGGGTGATGAATTGCTAGGCAAGGGGAATAGGATGTGATGAGATAAAACGTCAACGTGGCAGGAATACAAAATTAAAGAAGTTTTTATTTTTTTAATTTTTTTCCCCAACGTTTATTTTTTATTTATTTTTGGGACAGAGAGAGACAGACCATGAACGGGGGAGGGGCAGAGAGAGAGGGAGACACAGAATCAGAAACAGGCTCCAGGCTCTGAGCCATCAGCCCAGAGCCCGACATGGTCTGGAACTCACAGACGGCGAGATCGTGACCTGGCTGAAGTCGGACGCTTAACCGACTGCGCCACCCAGGTGCCCCTAGCAAGTTCTAAGTTTTAGCCTCATGAAACTCCCATTTTCACGATACACTTTGCTCTTTTCCAACTCTTCCTTTACTTGTGCTGTTTCTTCACCTACCTTCTCGTTCGTCAAGCTCAGGTGTCCATTCTTTTGAACAGCCTGTTACCGACTCACTCCTTCAGGCTCCCAGAGTACTGGCATGGTTTTGCTTATACGGACCCCGAGGTTATAAAGGGCAGGGACTATATTTATTCATTGCCCTATCTTTTATGTCTAGCTCAGTGGCTGGCACACAGTCACTCAAATTATTTGGTAAATGAATGGAACGTTGTCTTACTATATGAAATTTAGAAATTATATCACTGTGATTTGATATGGAATGATTTCCAGGAAGAAAGCAAAGTTTATAGTCTGTGCTACCTCTTCACAGAAGGGAAAATAAAGAAACAAATGTATCTGCAAATTTTTGCAAAGGAAAGCACAAAAAGTATAACCCCCAAACTAATAAAATCGGTTACCTAATGAGGGTTCCTGGGTTGTTGTTTATGTTCTTGTGGAAGGAAACAACAGAGGGCGCGTGGGTGGTTAAGCTTCCGACGTTGGCTTAAGTCGCTATCTGGCGGTTTGTGAGTTCAAGACCCATGTTGGGCTCCATGCTGATAGCTCAGAGCCCAGAGCCTGCTTCAGATTCTGTGTCTCCCTCTCTCTCTGCCCCTCCACCGCTCACACTCTGTCTCTCTCCCTCAAAAATAAATAAGCATTAAAAAAAATTTTTTTTTAAAGGAAAACAACAGAGCTCTGGAGAGAGGAAGACACTTCTTTGAGTATACCTTTTTATATAACTTGGACTTTTCAAATCATGTTTAATGGTCAACACTTTCTTTTTTTAAAACTTTTCTTTCTTAAGTTTACGTTGAGAGAGAGAGGCAGAAGAAAGCATGAGCAGAGAACAGGCAGAGAAAGAGAATCCTAAGCAGGCTCCACGCTCAGTATGGAGCCTGACGAGGGGCTCCATCATGAGTTCATGACCTGGGCCAAAATCAAGAGTTGGATGCTTAACCGGCTGAGCCACCCAGGTGCCCCAATTTTTTTTTTTTTAATGTAAGCTCTACACCCAACGTGGGGCTTGAACTCACAACCCTGAGATCAAAAGTCTCATACTTCATCAACTGAGCCAGCCAGGCGCCCCTAATGGTCGACCTCTTCAAAAAGTGAAATCAACAGAGATGGACGGTAGCTAAAATCAGAATATAGACATAAATAAACGATCCCAACTCTATTTTAGATGAGTGAACGTGACCCACTGAAAGAGGAGAAATAGAACTAATTCAAGTAACTTTCAGGCACTTTCTGCCTACAGAAAAAAGAACTGCAAACCTTAAGTTCTTCTTAGTAGGTTTGCTATAGTGATAGTGGCATAGCAATTCTGAAATTACCTGGGGTATGGGGATTGAATATGCAAGTAAACAGACATTGCTGAGAAGGAGGATTATCATGCGGAAGTAGGGAAAAGCAAATATGGAAGGAAAGAAGTGAGCAAAACTTTAGTGGGGCTGGATCAGAACAAGAAATATCAGTATAAGATTTATGGGGGAAAAATAGATGATAGATTGACTGATTTACACATACCTAGTTCCCAGATCTTGGCCTCTAAATATTCCACAGAAAGATCCCAGGGCCCAGGGCCCTTTGAAGCTTCCTTCCTGATTCCAGCTTGGGGAGGAGCAAGGAAGATACCAAGGGAGTTTGGAATATTTTGTTGTGCCAGGAAGTAAGTACTAAAAAAAGTATTAGGGCATTAAAGGGACATAGGAACCATCGTGAAGAGGCCAAACCTGACACAGTTTGAGGATCCACAATATAGAAGTATAGTAATAGGTTATAACCCATTGAATAAAAGAGGAATCCATACATCCATACTGTTAATAGGTATAAATATACATGCATACACACACAAAAAGAAACATACAGGAGAAATAGCAAGACTGTATTCTTCCAAACTGTTCCATGGCATGAAAGACAAAGAAAGGTTGAGGAACTGTTCCAGGTTAAAGAAGGCTAAAATGACTAACAATAAATGAACTAGAGGGGCGCCTGGGTGACTCAGTCGGTTGAGCATACGACTTCGGCTCAGGTCATGATCTCGTGGTCTGTGAATTCAAGCCCCATGTCGGGCTCTGTGCGGACAGCTCAGAGCCTGGAACCTGCTTCAGATTCTCTGTCTCCCTCTCTCTCTGCCCCTCCCCCACTCATGCGCACGCGCGCTCTCTGTCAAAAATAAATAAACATTAAAAAAAAATGAACTAGATCCTGGCCTAGATCCAGGAAGAAAAAAAAAACTGCTATAAAAGACATGGAGAAAATGGACACATTTGTAATATAGACTGCATAATACATCCAGGATAATTTCCTGAATGTGATAACTATTGTAGATGTGTAAAAGTATATTCTTAGTAAATATGCACTTAAGTATTCTATGGGGTAAAGGAATATGATATATCCAACCTGCTTGCAACTGGTTCAAATTATGTGTATGTATTTTCTTTATGTTCACACAGAAAAAAATGATGAAGCAAATATGGCACAATGTTAACTAGTGGATCTGGATAAGCTTTATTTTTCTTTTTTGTTTATTTTAAGATTTTATGTTTAAGTAATCTCTACACCCAATGTGAGGCTCAAACTCACAACCCCAAGATCAAGAGTTGCATGTTCTGACTGAGCCAGCCAGGGGCCCCATTCCGGGTAAACTTCATACTGAAGTTCGTTGTAGTAGCCTTTCAACTTCCTTGTAAGTTTGAAATTATGTTCAAAATAAAGAATTTACATATAAATAAGTAAATGTCATTGTAACACCCCTAAAGTTAGGGAAAGGAGTGAGTAAACCACGTAATTATATCTACTAAACATCCACAAACTCATTGATGAATTAAGCGAGGAGTTTTCCGTTCTCAGGAATACCCTTAGGCACTATACCAGTGTTCACGGCATTTTATCCGCGTGTATCTGAGAAGTAGTCCCAGTTTGAGGCTCAAATGATACTAGGACTCCATTCATACAAAACAGTGAGGGCATATTCCTCACTTAAGACATGTCAGAGAGTGGCTCGGGCAACGAGATGAGATGTTCCTTATGATGAAAATTCGACTCTATCTCCCCAACACACATCCTACAAGGACACTCTTCCCCCATAAATGCCAAAATGTTTTTCAAGAAGAGGCAGCATCTGGTAGCAGAAACAATACAGGCCTAACAGGATATGGCCCAGAAGAGAAGAATTCTAGCTCTGCCTTTGTCTTTTACTAAGTCTACCGACTACAGCAAGTGATTGGACCTCTGAGGCCGCAGTCTCTGTCTAAAAGGAGAGGTCAGAATAGACGAAGGGTACCAAATTCAAATGCCTACATGAGAAAGCTGGTAATAAAAAAGAGTGAAGCAAGGAGGCACCGTGACAAACTGGACAGCATGTGCTGTCTCTAAAAGGGGTCCCTGAGTGGCTCAGTCAGTTAAGCCTTTGACTTTGGCTCAGTCATGATCTCACGGTTCATGAGTTTGAGCCCTGCACTGGGCTCCCTGCTGATAGCACAGAGCCTGCTTTAGATCTTCTGTCCTCCTCTTTCTGTGCCCCTCCCCAGGTTATGCATGTGCATGTGAGCTCTCTCTCTCTCAAAAATAAACATGTTAAATAAAGAAATAATGAATGAATGAATGAATGAATGAGATACCTGCTTCTCAGTTCCAATCAACTTCTGCCGGTAGGGTTGTGTTCTAGGATTGCCAGAGATCTTGACATGGAACGTTCTCCAGAATAGATCACATGCTAGGCCACAAAACAAGTCTTAACGAATCAAAAAGATCAAAGTCATACCATGCATATTTTCTGACCACAACACTATGAAACTAGAAGTCAACCACAAGACAAAAGGTCTGGAAAGAGCACAAATCCGTGGAGTTTAAATAACACGTTACTAAGCAATGAATGGGTCAACCAAGAAATCAAAGAATAAATAAAAAAATTACATGGAAACAAATGAAAATGAAAGCATAATGGTCCAAAAATCTTTTGGATGTAGCAAAAGTGATTCTAAGAGGGAAGTTTATGGCAATACAGTCCTACTTCGAGAAGCAAGAAAAATCTCAAATAAACAACCTAACCTTACACCTAAAGGAGAAGGAGGAGGAGGAGGAGGAAGAGGAGGACGAGGAGGAGGAGGAGGAGGAGGAGGAGGAAGAAGAAGAAGAAGAAGAAGAAGAAGAAGAAGAAGAAGAAGAACGATGACAATGACGATAACAACAAAACCCAAAACCAGCAGAAGGAAGAAAATAATAAAGATTAGAGCAGAAATAAATGATATAAAAACAAACAAAAACACCCACAATAGAACAGATCAATAGAACACCCAGGAGCTGTTCTTTGACAAGATCAACAAAATTGATAACCCCCTAGCCAGACTTATCAGACAGAGAAAAAGAGAAAGAGAGAGAGAGGACTCAAACAAACAAAATCACAAATGAAAGAAGAAAAATAACCAACACCACAATTTCTCAGAAATACAATTATAAGAGAATATTATGAAAACTTATATGCCAACACATTGACCAACCTAGAAGAAATAGATGAATTCTTGGAAACATAAATTACCAAAACTGGATCAGGAATAAATGGAAAATTTGAACAGACTGACTACCAGCAATGAAGTTGAATCAGTAATCAAAAAAACTCCCAACAAACAAAACCCCAGGACTAGATGGCTTCACAGGTTAATCCCACCAACCATTTAAAGAAGAGTTAATGCCTATGCTTCACAAACTATTCCAAAAAACAGAAGAGGAAGAAAAACTTCCAAATTCATTCTACGAGGCCAGTATTAGCCTGATACCAAACCCAAATAAAGACACCACGAAAAAAGAGAACTGCAATGTCAATGTCTCTGATGAACATGGATGCAAAACTCCTCAAGAAAATACTAGCAAACCAAATCCAACAGCACATTAAAAAAACTATATGCCATGATCAAGTACATTTATTCCCAGGATGCAAGGTGGTTCAGTACTCACAGATCAATCAACATGATACATCACATCAATAAGAGAAAGGATACAAACAATATGATCATTTCAATAAGTGCAGAAAAAGCACTGGGCAAAGTACAACATCCATTCATGATAAAAACCCTTAACAAGGTAGGTCTAGAGGGAATGTACCTAACATAATAAAGGCCATATATGAAAAACCCACAGTGAACAGAATTTTTCTCCTAAGGTCAGGAACAAGACAAGGATGTCCACTCTCATCCCTTTTATTCAGCGTAGTACTTTAGTAGTCTCAGCCATGGCAATCAGACAGCAAAAAGAAATAAAGGACATCCAAATTGAAGTAAAACTTTCACTATTTGCAGATGACATGATACTATATATAGAAAAGACTCCACCAAAAAACCACTAGAACTGATCAATTCATTCAGTAAAGTCACAGGGAACAAAATACATGTACAGAAATCTGTTGCATTTCTATACGCTAATAATGAAGCAGCAGAAGGAGACATTAAGAAAACAATCCCGTTTACAATTGCACCAATAATTAAAAAAAAATAGCAGGAATAAACTTACCCAAAGAGGTGAAAGGCCTGCACTCTGAAAACTATAAAACACTGATGAAAGAATTTGAAGATGACACAGAGAAATGGAAAGATAGCCCATGCTCATGGATCGAAAGAACAAATATTGTTAAAATGTCTGTATTACCCAAAGCCATCTACAGATTTAATGAACTCCCTATGAAAACACCAACAGCATTTTTCACAGAACTAGAACAGACAATCCTAAAATTTGTATGGAACCGCAAAAGACCCCAAACAGCTCAAGGAATCTTGAACAAGAGAAACAAAACTGGAGGGATCACAATTCCAGACTTTGAGTTATATCACAAATCTGTAGTAATCAAGTCTGTATGGTATTGGCACCACAATAGGCACATAGGTCAATGGAACAGAATAGAAAACCCAGAAATAAACCCACAGTTATAAGATCAATTGATATTTGACAAAGCAAGACGGAATGTCCAGTGGGAAAAAGATAGTTCTTCAACAAATGGTGTTGGGAAAACTGTACAACATGCAGAAGAATGAAACTGGACCGCTTTCACCACACACAAAAATAAACTCAAAATGAATTAAAGACGTAAATGTGAGATCTGGAACTATAAAAATCCTAGAAGAGAGCACAGGCAGTAATTTCTCTGACATTGGCCATAGCAACATTTTTCTAGATGTTTCTTCAGGCAAGGGAAATAAAAGCAAAAATGAACTGTTGGGACTTCCTCAAAATAAAAAGCTTCTTCACAGCAAAGGAAACAATCAACAAAACTATAAGGTGAAAAAGCAAAAACAAAAAACTCCTAACAGGCAATCTACTGAATGGAAGAAGATATTTGCCAATAACATATCCAATAAAGGGTTAGTACGCAAAATATATAAAGAACTGATAGACTCAACAGCCCCCAAACAAATAACCCAATTAGAAAATGGGCAGGAGACATGAACAGACAATTCTCCAAAGGAAATATCCAGATGGCCAACAGACACATGAAAAGATGCTCAACATGACTTATCATCAGGGATACGCAAATCAAAACCACAATGACATTATCACCTCACACCTGTCAGAATGGCTAAAATCAAAACCACAAGAAACAACAAATGTTGGTGAGGATGTTGAGAAAAAGGAACCCTCCTGTACTATTGATTGGAATACAAACTGGTACAGCCACTGTGGAAAATATTAAGGAACCTTCTCAAAAATTTAAACATAGAGCTACTCTATGGTCCAGTAATCGCGCTACAAGGTGTTTACGCAGAAAATACGAAACACCAATTCAAAGGGATATGTGCACCCCTACATTTATTGCAGCATTATTTACATCAGCCAAATTATGGAAGCAGCCCAAGTGTCCATTGATAGATGAAGGGATACAGAAGATGTGGTACACACACACACACACACACACACACACACACAGAAATATTATTCAGCCATAAAACAATGAAATCTTGCCATTGCAACAACATGGACACAACTAGAGAGTATAATGCCAAGTGAAATACGACAGAGAAAGATAAATACCATATAGTTTCACTAATATGTGGAATTTAAGAATCAAAACAAATGAATAGAGGGAAAAAGAGAGAGACAGAGACAAACCGAGTAACAGACCCTTAACTATAGAGAACAAACTGATGGTTACCAGAAGGGAGAGGGGTGGTGGGATGGGTGATGGGGATTAAGGAGTGCACTTGTGGTGATGCGCACAGGTTGAGGTATGAAACTGTTAAATCACTCTATGGTACACCTGAAACTAACAGAACACTGTATGTTAACTGTACTGGAATTAAAATTAAAAACTCAATGAAAAAAAATACCTCACAAAGATAAAAGAAAAGTATACTCTCAGGAACTTGGAAATAACCACAGGTTGAGGCCGTGGATCAGCTGATCCCCTTGTGAGTTGGACTTGAGCTAAGAATCCATCTATTACCTGACCACCTTCAGCCCCTACCTTGATTGGTGGGCCATAGCACCATTGGATCCCCCAAGGAATTAGCATCAATTCAGAGCCAGTATCTAGTAATTCTCAAAAGGTCTGGGTATTTTCTTTCCCCTAATACACAGTTACTCCAACAAACCTCCACAGTTCCTTTCTCAAGGAGATGTAATCTCCCTTTTAATCAAGGTACTCTGAGTCTATGCTGACTTAGGTCTAGAAACTGGGAGAGAGACTGTGGCTTCCCAATGTAGTGACTCAAGTTAGATTTCTTGGCTACCAGAGCAAGATTTTTTTTTTCTGTTACACAGATCAAACAACTTTTTAGTAGGCTGCTCATCCTTTGGTTCTTAAGAACATGGTGACCAATCAGCCCACTGCCAAAGATTGCTGTGGGCCAAAGTCTTCTGATTACTAGCATGTCCCTGCTGCCCTTTACAGCAGATGTACCCATCATACCTTTGGTGGAAATATACTGTCTATAGCCTCTGCTACTTCAGGTTCCTGTCCTCACCGAAATCAGGGAGCCCACGTGATAAACCCATTGTGTGGTGAATCCTCTATGGAATACCTGGCTTACACAAACACAGAGCAACAACAGAGATTTTTCAGTGATGCAGGCACTTTCCTCACCAGTGTATTTCTCAATGCCTTAGTGAAGGAAATATCTTCTAGGAATTTTCGTGGAATGCGGTTAGGAGGGAGGTATGTTGATTGCACATGATAAGTCTACTCTGATACTCCTATCTCGCTAAGCCTTTGGATTCTTTATTCCACATTATGAAGGGAGCTCGGGCATCCCAACTCCATTACGGTAGGCCAGTGCTGAGTTTAAATTTCAGTCAGCTTACCAAGTAAACTGTTAGGACCACTTCCATCTGCATGAGTCGACACATCTCCAGACTCTCTAGTAAGTGCACCCACATCAAAGAATTTGACCCAACCTAGTGCTCTATTTTGCTCAACTTGGCCCAATATCCTTAGGATCCCCTTCCATACATATTCTCCAGGTGTTTGCTGATATGTCTTGGTCAAGTCTTGTCCTTTTACTGTGTAAGTTATTTCCTCCTAAGCTATAGTGTGCACCTAAATCCTCTGGACTCACTGAAATCTGACCCTTATTATGGGTCTAATGGCATCAAGAAGGGGTTGTGATGGTTTAAAAAAAAATTTTTTTTTAAGTTTAGTTTAAAAAAAAACTAAACTTATTTTGAGAGACACAGAGACAGCACAAGGTGGTAAGGGAGAGAGAGAGAGAATCCCAGCAGGCTCCATGCTGCCAGTGCACAGCCTGACGTGGGGCTCGAACCCATGAAACCATGAGATCATGACCTGAGCCGAAGTCGGAGGCTCAACCGACTGAGCCACCCAGGCGCCCCGGGAAATAATCTTTGATAACATTTTTTTTCTTACATTTCTATGATTTTTTTTAATTTTATTTTTTAAAATTTACATCCAAATTAGCATAGAGTGCAACAATGATTTCAGGAGTAGATTCCTTAGTGCCCCTTCCCCATTTAGCCCATCCCCCCTCCCACACCCCCTCCAGTAACCCTCTGTTTGTTCCCCATATTTAAGAGTCTCTTGGGGCTCCTGGGTGGCTCAGTCGGTTAAGCGGCCGACTTCGGCTCAGGTCATGATCTCGCGGTCCGTGAGTTCAAGCCCCGCGCCCGGCTCTGTGCTTACAGCTCAGAGCCTGGAGCCTGTTTCAGATTCTGTGTCTCCCTCTCTCTGACCCTCCCCCGTTCATGCTCTGTCTCTCTCTGTCTCAAAAATAAATAAACGTTAAAAAAAAATTAAAAAAAAAGAGTCTCTTATGTTTGGCCCCCTCCCTGTTTTTATATGATTTTTGTTTCCCTTCCCTTGTGTTCATCTGTTCTGTGTCTTAAAGTCCTTATATGAGTGAAGTCATATGATATTTGTCTTTCTCTGACTAATTTCTCAAATTTTTTTTTTCAACGTTTATTTATTTTTGGGACAGAGAGAGACAGAGCATGAACGGGGGAGGGGCAGAGAGAGAGGGAGACACAGAATCGGAAACAGGCTCCAGGCTCTGAGCCATCAGCCCAGAGCCCGATGCGGGGCTTGAACTCACGGACCGCGAGATCGTGACCTGGCTGAAGTCG
Source organism: Prionailurus viverrinus (assembly GCF_022837055.1). Lineage (NCBI taxonomy): Eukaryota > Metazoa > Chordata > Mammalia > Carnivora > Felidae > Prionailurus > Prionailurus viverrinus. The sequence goes on along the minus strand of NC_062576.1, from coordinate 19,351,406 downwards.
GACGCTTAACCGACTGTGCCACCCAGGCGCCCCTTTCTCTGACTAATTTCGCTCAGCATAATGCCCTCCAGTTCCATCCACGTAGTTGCAAATCGTGTGACTGTTTTAAGGAGGATGAACATCTTCTTCCAAGGAATCTGTCCCAGGTGAGGTTATCATGGAGTTTTCAATAATCTCCCCAGATATTGGAAGGCAAGATACCTCTACTGGCAAGCACTCAGAAAACTGATTTTCAGCTTCATCATGGTTCAATAAGACGTTCCTATTCCAGGTTTCAGGATCCCATTTTTTTAATTTTTTTATTTTTATTAAAATTTTTTTAAATGTTTATTTTTGAGAGAGAGACAGAGCATAAGCAGGGGAGGGGAAGAGAGAGGGAGACATAGATCCGAAGTAGGCTCCAGGTTCTGAGCTGTCAGCAGAGTCCAACGTGGGGCTTGAACCCACAAACCATGAGATCATGACCTGAGCAGAAGTCAGATGCTTAACCGACTGAGCCACCCAGGTACCCTAGGATCACATTCTTTCACAATCAGTGTCCAGAATTTCACATAAGAAACTTGTAAGACTGGGAATTTAACTGTTATTGTAATTCATTAACTCACAGAATTCGTTTTAAAAAAAATTTTTTTAGGGGCGCCTGGGTGGCGCAGTCGGTTAAGCGTCCGACTTCAGCCAGGTCACCATCTCACGGTCCGTGAGTTCGAGCCCCGCGTCAGGCTCTGGGCTGATGGCTCAGAGCCTGGAGCCTGTTTCTGATTCTGTGTCTCCCTCTCTCTCTGCCCCTCCCCCGTTCATGCTCTGTCTCTCTCTGTCCCCAAAAAAAAAACGTTGAAAAAAAAATTAAAAAAATTTTTTTTAATGTTTATTTACTTATTTTTGAGAGAGAGAGAGGGAGAGAGAGAGAAAATAAAACGAGCCCACAGATGGGGGAGGGGCAGAGAGAGAGACACACATAGGCAGAATCCAAAGCAGGCTCCAGGCTCTGAGCTGTCAGCACAGAGCCTGACGCGGGGCTCAAACCCACGAACTGCAAGATCATGATCTGAGCCGAAGTCGGATGCGCAACCAACTGAGCCACCCAGCCACCCCACAGAATTCATTTTAAAACCAGCTTAATTAATCCATAAGTAAAATACAACATACTGAACACATACCAAGTGAAAATTTTGATATATTTTGACATATTCATATACCTGTGAGACCATCACCACAGCAGAAATAGTGAACACATTCATTACTCCAAAAGTTTCCTCGTGACCCTTTGTAATCTCTCCCACCTGCCCCTCTCCACAACCCCCCATCCCCAAGAAACCACTGATCTGCTTTCTGTCACTACAGATTATTTGCGTTTTCTAGAATAGGAGTCGGCAAACATTTTCTGTAAAGGGCCAGTAGTAAATATTTTAGATGTGGACAACAGGCAAAAATGAAGATATTATATAGGTACTTGTATAGCAAGAGAGAAAAAAATTTTATTTGTGAGATTAAGAGAACAATAATTGAGTCCAACTTTTGTAATACAAATCTACTAATGAAAAGAAGTTTCTATAACATTTTATTTAATTGATGTTCAGACTTAGTGTTCCCTCTCATCAAAATCTATCACAAACATTTATCTGTTAAATCTGATTTGTAACACAAGGTTAAAAAATGTCTTCCACACTGGGGCCCCTGGGTGGCTCCATTGGTTAAATGTCTGACTCTTGATCTTGGCTCAGGTCTTGATCTCAGGGTCATGAGTTCAAGCCCTGGACTGGGCCCCATGATGGACGTGGAGATTAGATGTTGCCAAATACAGATGTCAATTCATAAGTATATGATTATACTTCATCATATTCATCATTTGAAAAACAATTATAGAATCCTATTAGAGTGTTCATCGGCTATTTGCTGTTTAGCATTTCACCACACTGGAGTTTGATCACTTCCAACTGAAGGTTAAGTGGAATTGCCTCAATCACACAAGTGGATTTTGAAATATGGAAACTTGCTTTGTATTTGTTTTGAAGTCCTAAAAATGCTGCTGGAATTGTAGTTTGAGTTTGGAAAATAAAGCTACTACAAATGTATGTGGGCATGGAGATCTTTTTTACTTTTTACTTTTTACATCATGTGTATAAAGCAGCTTGACATTAGTTGTAATTCAAACAATATTATCAAAATTACTTCACAGCAATATAAGTTATGTATATAGGTGCTATTTTGCCTTATAATTTTAGGTCGAGTTCATTAAGAAACCTTGTCAAGTCTGCAACAAAAGCTAGTTACCAAGGCCATTCAGTGTTTGACAGTAATGGCTGGAGTGGGTCTTCTCATTCAGAAACATTTCAATCTAAACCTTGAGTTCAGGGGCGCCTGGGTGGCTAAGTCAGTTAAGCACTAGATTTCGGCTCAGGTCAAGATCTCACAGTTCGTGGGTTTGAACCCTGTGTTGGAGTCTGTGAACTCCAGAACCTGAAGCCTGCTTGAGAGTCTGTGTCTCCCTCTCTCTCTGCCCCTCCCTGACTCGCACTCTGTCTCTCTGTCTCAAAAATAAATAAACATTACAAAAAAGTTTTTTTAAACCCTGAGCTCAAAACACCCCAGTAGAACTTTGGTACTAAGACATCAAATTGCTATGTGGTAGGGTAAGTCAGAACATTCAGCTTCTACTTCTAACAAAAATTTATAATGGTTAAGTCCACAAGAACAAATGAAATTCATGTAGTAGATTCAAATAATTTCTGCAAAGTATCTACTGATGAATAATACAATTAATAATTACAGGCTTTAAACACCCTTCATTATCACAAGGTTTGTAAATTTGTTTGACGAAGACCTTTTCAACTCCACGTGTATTTTTATCAGCATTCGTGGTAACACATCTTAGCAGGTTCCACTTCGGTTTGTAATGAATTAGCGTTTCCTCAATTTCTTTAAAAATATGTTTACCTGTTATTCCACCCAGATTATTCATAGAAGCTAATCCTTGAATCACTTCCAACTCACCACTGATTCCTCAACTAAACAACACCAACTAAGTAGTATTGGTAACATCTACTAAGTCATTAAACGTCTGGAAGAACCACTTGAAATCGTTTGTCTTGTTGGTTTTTTTTTAAACATTTTTAATGTTTATTTATTTTTGAGAGAGAGAGGCAGAGCCTGAGTGGGGAAGGGGCAGAGAGAGAGGGAGACACAGAATCCAAAGCAGTCTCCAGGCTCCGAGCTGTCGGCACAGAGCCCGATGTGGGACTCGAACTCATGGATCTGAGCTGAAGTCAGACACTTAACCGACCAAGCCACCCAGGAGCCCCTGTCTTGTTTTTTAATTGTTATTATGTTGCCTTCAATTTTCTAACTCTTTGAGCAACTCTTCTCACTTAATGGCTAATAGTCTCAAAACAAGTTTATTTTCTCTGGCTATTTTTCTTTGGCTATTTTTGTCATCAAATATGATTTAATGAATAAACTACTTGGAAACTGTGGTTGTAGTCTTCTGTATTTTTTATTTTTTATTTTTTATTGTAAATTCTGCTAAAAGCTACTTTAAGTTTTCTTTTGTTCCCCCTAACTATTGCTTCTCTGTGAGTTAGGAATATTATGACGAGTATGATGAGTACCTGATCTGAGAAGTCAATGTGCATTGTTCTTTTGGTTTGTTTTTTTTGTTTTTTGTTTTTGTTTTGTTTTTGAGAGAGCGAGTGAGAGAGAGGAAGCACGCGTTTGCATGTAAGCAGGGGAAGAGCAGAGAGAGGGAATCTGAAGCAGGCTCCAAGCCCAGTGTGGAGCCCAAGGGAACGTGGGGCTCTATCTCACGACCGTCAGATCCTTGACCGAAGCTGAAATCGACAGTCGGCCACTTAACCGCCTGAGCCATCCCGGCATCCCAAGGTCAATGTGAATTGTGTTCTAGCACCCCTGCAGAGTCACTAAACCATAAACACAATGCGTTGCCACCTAATTCAGGAACAAAATAATCTATACTTGAGTGCCACCTTTTTTCTTATTTTGACTTGAACTGGTAAGTTTTTGAAGAAAAATCACAGTATGGCACTGGAAACCCTTGTCACATTAAACTGTGCCACTGTGACTTGCAGCACCTCTAGGAGCAGCTGGAAGTGACAAGAGTGCCAGAACACTCTAGTCTCTTTCCCAATTATTTAATTAAACTATTGTAGCTCAACAGGAGCAATAGACAATAAATAAACTAATGTGTGTGTGTGTGTGTGTGTGTGTGTGTGTATTCTTATAAACTTGATAGACCCTGACATTTGAATTTCACGATTTTCACATGTCATTCTTATTTTGCTTTTTTCCAACCAGTTAAAACTGCACAAATCATTCTTAGTTCACAACCATACAAAAGCAGGCAGGAAGCTAGATTTGGCTTACAGTCTGTAGTTTGCCAACCCCTGATCTAAACACAAATGAATCGGGGCGCCTGGGTGGCTCAGTCGGCTGAGCGTCCGACTTCGGCTCAGGTCACAATCTCGCAGTTCGTGGGTTCGAGCCCTGTGTCGGGCTCTGTGCTGACAGCTCGGAGCCTGGAGCCTGCTTCCGATTCTGTGTCTCCCTCTCTCCCTGCCCCTCCCCTGCTTGCTCTCTGGCTCTCAAAAAGAAATAAACACTAAGAAAAAATAAGCAGTAACGAATCACAAATGTATATCTCAAGCTATAATCTGTACCTTGAACTTCATGCTTACATAGTCAAGTGTCCGCTTACATCCTCAGTATATCGTATATCTCAAAAAGAAGCCATTCAAACCCACCGTCCTAGTCATTCCCCCCCCCAAAAAATTCATCATGAAAAATTCCAAAAATACAAAATGACCGAAAGGAATTTATAGCGAACATCTGAATACCCACAAACAAGGTTCTCTCATTAACATTTTACTATACTTGTGTTGGTATAAGACCCTAGTATAAGATACATACCTAAAATCAGAATGGCTGGGTCACACGGGATGTGTATGTTCACTTTGTAAGAAACTGCCAAACCGTATCTACTCACAGCTCCAGTCGTTCCACATTCTTGTTGATGCTTGATATGATCGGCCTTTAAATTTTAGTTATTCGAGGGGCGCCTGGGTGGCTCACTCGGTTACGTGTCCGACTTCACCTCAAGTCATGATCCTGCTGGTCCCCAGTTTGAGCCCCGCGTCGGGCTCTGTGCTGACGGCTCAGAGCCTGGAGCCTGCTTCGGATTCTGTGTCTCTCTCTCTCTCTCTGCCCCTCCCCTGCTTGTGCTCTGCTCTCTCTGTCTCAAAAATAAATAAAACATAAAAAAAATAAAAAATTTTTTTTCAACATTTATTTATTTTTGGGACAGAGAGAGACAGAGCATGAACGGGGGAGGGGCAGAGAGAGAGAGAGTGAGACACAGAATCGGAAACAGGCTCCAGGCTCTGAGCCATCAGCCCAGAGCCTGACGCGGGGCTCAAACTCCCGGACCGCGAAATCGTGACCTGGCTGAAGTCGGACGCTTAACTGACTGCGTCACCCAGGCGCCCCCCCAAAAAATTTTTTTAATAAAATAAATTTGGGGTGCCTGGGTGGCTCAGTCAGCTAAGCGTCCAACTTTGGTGCAGGTCATGATCTCTTGGTCTGTGAGTTCGAGCCCCGCATTGGGCTCTGTGCTGACAGCTCAGAGCCTGGCGCCCGCTTTGGATTCTGTGTCTCCCTCTCTCTCTGCCCCTCCCCCGCTAGCCTCTGTCTTTCTCTCTTTCATAAAAATAAACATTAAACAAATTTTTTTTAAAGAATGTCTTTATAATTTTTTTCTTTCATGGATTGTCCTTTTGATGTTGAATCTAAGAAGTCTTTGCCTTAATTGAAAGTCACAAGGATTTTTTTCCTGTTTTTTTTTTCCTTGGAAGTTTTATAGTTTTAGATTTTACATTAAAATCTTTGATTTTGAGTTTTTATCTTATTATGTTTAAAAATTTTTTTTAATTTCTTTTTTTAACGTTTATTTATTTTTGAGACAGAGAGAGACACAGCATGAATGGGGGAGGGGCAGAGAGAGAGGGAGACAGAATCAGAAGTAGGCTCCAGGCTCCGAGCCATCAGCCCAGAGCCTGACGCGGGGCTGGAACTCATGGACCGCGAGATCGTGACCCGGGCTGAAGTCGGACGCTTAACCGACTGAGCCACCCAGGCGCCCCAGTTTACAATTTTTTTAATGTTTATTTATTTTTGAGAGAGACAGAGACAGAATGCAAGTTGGTTAGGGGCAGAGAGGGAGACACAGAATCGGAAGCAGGCTCCAGGCTCTGACCTGTCAGCACAGAGCCCAATGTGGGGCTTGAACTCACCAGCCGTGAGATCATGACCCCAGCCGAAGTCGGTCGCGCAACCGACTGAGCCACCCAGGTGCCCCTTATCTTTTTTTTTTTTTAATGTTTATTTATTGTTGAGAGAGAAACAGAGTGTGAGCAGGGGAGGGACAGAGATAGATGGGGACACAGAAGCCGAATTGAGGTACTTTTTGTATATGGAATGAGATATGGATCAAAGTATTGGGGGGGGATACGGATAAATAATTAATCTAGCACCACTTGTTGAAAAGATACCCTTTCTCCATTGTATTACTTTAGTGCCTTTGTCAAAAGTCAGTTGTCCATATATGTGCGTGTTTATGTCTGCATTTCCTATGCTGTTTCACTGATCAATTTGTCTTTATGAGACTACACTGGTTTTGATTACTGTAGCTTTATAATAAGACTTGAGATTGTTATAGTGGTAGCCCTCTACTTTGTTCTTTTTTCAGAGTTGTTTTGACTATTCTCTAGGTCCTTTGCGTTTCCATATACATTTTAGAAATAGCTTGTTAATTTCTACCCCCCCCCCCCCCGCCAAAAAAAGTCTGTTGGGATTTAGTTTGAGATTGCATAGACCAGTTCCAGAAGAATTGTTGTCTTAACAATATTGAGTCTTCCAATCAATGAACAAAGGAGGGCTCTCTCTTTGTCGAGATGGTTTATCTGTCATTTCTCTCAGACATACTTTGTAGTTTTCAGTGTTACACGCCTTTCACATCTTTTGTTAAGTTTAGCCCTAAGCATTTCATTTTTGGTACTTTTGAAAATGTTTTTTTAAAAATGTCAACTGTTTGTTGCTACAATATAGACGTACAAGACGTACAAGCCACCTGGGTGGCTCTGTTGGTTAAGCATCCGACGTCGGCTCAGGTCACGATCTCATGGTTTGCAAGTTCGAGCCCCACATCAGGCTCTGTGCTGACAGCTCGGAGCCTGGAGCCTGCTTCGGATTCTGTGTCTCCCTCTCTCTGCCCTCCCTCCCTTGCTCACGCTCTCTCTCTCTCTCTCTCAAAAAGAAATAAACATTAAAAATTAAAAAAAAAGAAATACCACAGATTGTTTTACGTTGGTCTTGTGGTCTACAACCTTGCTACACTCACTTATTGGTTCTTGTAGCACTTTATGCAGATTTCATTGGCCCCTATACATAGATGATTGGGTCCTCTTTGAAAAAAAGAATTTAATTTCTTTCTGAGAGGGTAACTCTGGTCCTTGCTACTTCATCTTCGTTGGAAGCAGAAATCCTCCAGGCAATTTTTATTTTGGATTTTAAGCAAAATCAGCCCCGGGGCTAGAAGAACTATAGTCATTTTAGGGCCGTATGGAAGCTCTCTGGTTGCGAGACCGTGGCAGGGATCTGAGCGTGAAAGGACCTGAATTTGTCATTTTCCCTCCGTAAGCGGACAGTGCACTTTGAAGAACCCACTGCGCACTACATATCTCATAGTTATCATTACTGATGTGACCGTCCAGTCCAACAGCCACGTGGGCTCCCAAAATACATGCCTGAGTCACTCATCAAAGAAGCCACAGGTGACAGTTTGATTAATTGTGACACCACTGTACGCCATGGATTACTAATATCCTATCTCCCGTTTTATTTTTTTATTTTTTTAATTTATTTTTTTTTAACATTTATTTAGTTTTGAGACAGAGAGAGACAGAGCATGAACGGGGAAGGGGCAGAGAGAGAGGGAGACACAGAATCGGAAGCAGGCTCCGGGCTCTGAGCCATCAGCCCAGAGCCTGACGCGGGACTCGAACTCCCGGACCGCAAGATCGTGACCTGAGCTGAAGTCGGACGCTCAACCGACTGAGCCCCCCAGGCGCCCCTCTCTTGGTACTAATTCTGTATCGGTCAGGATTCAGTCAGGAGGCAGAAACAGTAATTTGAACAGGGAAGTTTTAACACAACGGATGATGAGCTATTTACATGGCATTGCTGCTAAGTACAAATAAAAAAGAACTCTAAAAAGTTAGCATAGGGAGAGTACCCAAGAAAGTAACAAACTTAAAAAGGGGCTGCCCGGCGCAAAGCTGGGATGCAGACCTTATTGGAGAGATCTGACTGCAGGACGATGGTTGGTGAGGAGAAGTTTGCGGGTCCGTAGCCAGTCAGTGGAGGCTGGTGGCCGGGGAACTGTAAACAGGAAACCCATGCACCCAAGTGCCGGTGTGCTGAGGCTGTCAGGCAGGGAACCACCAAGTGGGATTGGCAAGCTGGAAGCTGAATGTCACCGGGTGTCCAGTGCGGCGCTGCCTGCCACGGTCAGCAGAGAAAAACAAACCAAAAAGACCAAACAAAACCCGTAGAAGAAACACGAAAAGCCCCTTCTTCCCACAGTGTTCCTCTACCGCCCTCTACTGGCAAGCCGAAATGTTTACCAGTTCCAATTCCAGAAGCAAGCAAAGCAACTAAGAGGCAATAAACTGGTAACTGGCATACTGTGCTTGATAGTCGTTGTACTTTTCACCAGTACGGACGTAGAGTTAAAAAAAAAAAAAAAAAAAGGACAGGGGCACCTGGGGGGCTCGTTCGGCTAAACATCAGACTTCCGCTCTGGTCACAATCTCACTGTTCGTGAGTTCGAGTCCCACGTCGGGCTCTGTGCTGACAGCTCAGAGCCTGGAGCCTGGATTCTGTGTCTCCCTCTGTCTCTCTCCCTCCCCAGCTGGCACTCTGTCTCTTTCTCTCTCAAAAATAAATAAACATTTAAAAAATGAAAAAAAGAAAGACTGTTTCACTTAAGAATGCTGTTGGAGCAGCAAAAACTATCGATTTTATTAAATCTCCACCCTTGAATTTATATCTTTTTAATATTCTGCATGTCAAAATGAGGAGTTCAGATAAAGTACTTATGATGCGGAACAAACAATGGTTATCTCAAGGAAAGACACTTGTGAGATGGGGTTGTGAGTTGTGCTAGTCATTTTTTATGGAGTACTATGTTCACTCATTAGAATGAAGAACAAATTATTTTTATTCAGATTTGGGTATTGGCAGGCTTTATTTTATTTTATTTTATTTTATTCCAGTATAGTTAACATACAACGTTGTATTAGTTTCAGGTGCAAAATGTAGTGATTCAGCAGTTCTATATGTTACTCAGTGCTTATCACAGTAAGTGTGCTCTTAATCCCCTTTGCTTATTTCCTTCAAGCCCCAATCCACCTCCACTCTGGTAACCACCAGGTTGTTTCCTGTGTTTAAGAGTCTGCTTTTTGGTTCTCTCTTTTTTTTCTTCGTTCATTTGTTTTGTTTCTTAAATTCCACATATGAGTGAAATGATATGGTATTTATCTTTCTCTGACTGACTTATTTCACTTAGCATTATACTCTCTAGATCCATTCATGTTGTTACAAAAGATTTCGTTCTTTTTGTTTTTTTTTAAGATTTCATTCTTTTTTATGGCTGAGTAATATTCCGTTATATATGTATATGTATACACACACACACACACATACATACACATACTGCATCTTCTTTATCCATTCATCTATTGATGGACACTTGGCTTGCTTCCATAATTTGGCTATTGTAAATAATGCTGCAATAAACACAGGGGTGCATATATCTTTTCGAATTAGTGTTTTTGTATTCTTTGGGTAAATGGCCAGTAGTGCAATTACTGGATCATAGGGTCATTTCATTTTTTAATTTTTTGAGGAAGGTCCTTAATGTTTTTCACAGTGGCTGCAACAGTTCGTATTCCCAGCCAATAGTGCAGGAGGGTTCCCTTTTTTTTCCCCCCACATCCTTGACAACATTTGTTGTTTCTTGCGTTTTTCATTTTAGCTGGTCTGACAGGTGTGAAGTGATATCTCATTGTGGTTTTAATTTGCATTTCCCTGATGATGAGTGATGTTGAGCATCTTTTCATGTGTCTGGTGGTCATCAGGATGTCTTTGGAGAAATGTCTGTTCATGTCTTCTGCCCATTTCTTAACTGGATTTTTTGCTTCTGGGGTGTTGAGTTCTACAGTTGTTATATATTTTGGATGTTAACCCCTTATCAGAGATATCACTGCAAATATCTTCTCCCACTCGGTAGGTTGTCTTTTTGTTTTGTTGATTGTTTCCTTTGCTGTGCAGAAGCTTTTTATTTTAATGAAGTCCCAACAGTTTATTTTGCTTTTATTTCCCTTGCCTGAGGAGACACGTTTGGAAAAATGTTGCTATGGCCGATGTCAGACAAATTATTGCCTGTGCTCTCTTCTAGGATTTTTATGGTTTCAGGTCTCACATTTATGTCTTCAATCCATTTTGAGTTTATTTTTCTGCATGCTGTAAGAAAGTGGTCCAGTTTTATTCTTTTGCATGTAGCTGTTCAGTTTTCCCAACACCACTAATTGAAGAGAACATCTCATTGCGTATTCTTGCCTCTTTGGCCATAGATTTATTGATCATGTAATCATGAGTTTATTTCTGGACTCTCTATCCTGTTTCATTGATCTATGTGTCTATTTTTTGCGCCAGTACCATGCTGTTTTGATTACTACAGCTTTGTAGGGTGTCTCAAAATCTGGGATTGGGGAACCTCCAGATTTGTTCTTTTTCGAGATTGTTTTTGCTATTCGGGGTATTTTGTGGTTCCGTACATATTTTAGGATTTGTTCTAGTTCTGTGAAAAATGCTGTTGGCAATGCGTTGCATTAAATCTGTAGATTGATTTGGGTAGTATGGACATTTTAACAATATCCGTTCTTCCGATCACTGAGCAAGGAATATCTTCCCATTTGTTTGTATTATCTTCAATTTGTTTCATCAGTGTTTCAGAGCTTTCAGAATACAGGTATTTCACTTCCTTGTTTAATCCCTAGGTATCTTATTATTTTTGGTGCAATTGTGAATGGGATTGTTTTATTAATCTCTCTTTCCGGTACTTCATCATTAGTGTATAGAGATGTAATAGCTTTCTGTATATTGATTTTGTATCTTGTGTTACTGAGTTCATTGATCAGTTTTAGTAGTTTTTTAGTGGAGATTTTAGTGTTTTTTATATATAGTGTTATGTCATCTCTAGCAGACGTTTTACAAAAATGAATTAAGTAAGCCGGTCACGCCAAGAGAAAAAACTGACAATGTTTGTTGCCAGTGATAAAATTCTACCTTTTAAATGAAAATATATAATTTTTGAAAACTTACGCCTGTAATCAAGATCCTGACAGCTTCTCAATACATTAAGATTTTTTTCCCAATGAGATGGGTGGTAAAGACAGACCACTGGAATTTCATATAACAGAGTAGGATATATTCATTGATATGATTTCACATTCCACATTAAAAAAAAATTTTTTTTTCAACGTTTATTTATTTTTGGGACAGAGCATGAACGGGGAAGGGACAGAGAGAGAGGGAGACACAGAATCGGAAACAGGCTCCAGGCTCCGAGCCATCAGCCCAGAGCCCAACGCGAGGCTCGAACTCACGGACCGCGAGATCGTGACCTGGCTGAAGTCGGAGGCTTAACCGACTGCGCCCCCCAGGCGCCCCCCACATTCCACATTTTTAACGAATCTTAAAACAACCCAACTCTGTCAACTTTTGGTGTAGTATCAAAAAAGTATATCCATAAGTATCTGAAAAATAGTCTTCCTTTTTCCAGCTATATATTTGCATGAGGCTGGATTTCTTTGTATATTTCAACCAAAACAATGCATCAAGCCATACTGAATGCAGAAGCAGTTATGAGAAGCCACCTTTCTTCCGGTCAGGTCAGACATGAAAGAGATTTACAAAAATGTAGAACAAACTTTCCTTCTCTGTAAATTTGGTTTTTTTCTTTTGGAAAACATTGTCTTTTCATTTAAGGCCACGGTATTTATGTTAATGTAGTTTGTTATTGGCATTTTTAAATGAGAGACTAACATTTAAATCTTCATTTAAAAAAAATTTTTTTTTCAACGTTTATTTATTTTTGGGACAGAGAGAGACAGAGCATGAACGGGGGAGGGGCAGAGAGAGAGGGAGACACAGAATCGGAAACAGGCTCCAGGCTCCGAGCCATCAGCCCAGAGCCCGACGCGGGGCTCGAACTGCTGGACCGCGAGATCGTGACCTGGCTGAAGTCGGACGCTTAACCGACTGCGCCACCCAGGCGCCCCTAAATCTTCATTTTAATCTCCAGCGGGATGAACATCATGGCTACATGATAAACTACATAACCTGAAGTTTGTTCGGGTTCCTTAATAAGAGTATAAAGGTATCCTTGGAGCACTTGGCTGGCTCAGTCAGTAGAGCATCCAAGTCTTGATTTCAGGGTTGTGAGTTCAAGCCCCGTGTTGAGCATGAAGCCTATATATATATATATATATATATATATATATATATATATATATTTGTCCTGACACACACACAAATTTGAGAACCACTGCTACAAGGAAAGTGTCTGGTGAGCATTAAGTGTTCAATGAGTGGTGTATTCTCTGTACATTTGGCAATAAAGCAAAGGAAGGAAATGATGGAAGCTAGAGCTGGCATCAGAGCTGAAAGGATACTTGACAGTTTACAATCTTGACCGCTCATGTTTACAGACCACCGGAGAATGAGAAATTGTAAGTAAAGAAGTTATCGTGCAAACATCTCACCCAGACCGTCTTCTGTCTCCCTCCTTTCCATGTTCTTTATCTTCTGTGACCTCTTCGTTGGCCTTTTCATATCTTCTTTGACCTCTTCTGCCATTTCACTGAACTGCTTTGCACTTTCTCTGAACTTTAACCATAGTAGCTGCTGCCGGGATGTCCTATGGCTGGGTGGACCACGTGACAGGTAAAAAGTCAGGCCCTTGATCTTAGGGCTGTAGAATCAGGCTTAGAGCAGCTCCAGGTCAAAGGTGCTTTCCAGGTCTGTGTGGGGAATCCAGTGCTGATCACCCTTGGCTGTTCCTTCCTACCCCACAGCCACCAGGCCTGAAGGCCCCCTACTGCATAGAAATCTTCGAAGTGTCAGAGAAGAGTGGTATTCTCCCTTGAAGATAGCTGGATTGGGAGGAGAGAGATGGTGGGGGTGGTGGGGAGATGGGGGCACAGCCAGAGGAATATGAAAAGGAAAGATGGATTATTATTACAAACATTCCCATCCATTTGTCTGGAACATCTTTCATCTCAGATGCAGACAACTCAGGAAGAGATAGGGTTATGTGGAAGTTGAGGGCAATGAAGAGAAAGACCTAAAAGCTTACTGCATTCTGAGTATCAATAGGGAAGTGTTGCCTTGAAAATAGAACCTGGGGGGACGCCTCATTACTACTGTTCTCCTCCTTCTCCAGAAATTAGGCCATAATGTGTAGGCCATATGGGACATGACAGTGTATCTGGAGTAACCAGACCAATGATGTTCCTTCTACTGAAGGGACACATATGCAGCACAGAGAGGCCCCCAAGGACTCATGAATGTAGCTTTGTAAGCTACAAAGCTGAATGGGAAGCTACAAAGCTGAATGGGAAGGAGGAAATAATGAGTCAGGAGAAAGAAGGAAAAAGAGACAGGTTGAAGAGGTGTGAAGAGCGAGAAAGGCTGAAAAATGAAAAGTAGAGAGTAAGAGATAGGGAGAAGAGACAGAATTGTGAAGAAGAGGGAGAAGGAGCCAGCACCAGTTACAATCAGTTCAGTATTCCGATTTCAAACCCTTCAGAGTAAAGAGAATATGCTATGAACAACCGCATGCCAACACGTGGGATAAGCTAGATGACATGGACAAATTCTTAGGAACACACAATCTACCAAAAATGAAGGAAGAGCAAATCTGAATGGACCTGTAGACAATGAGATTGAATCAGTAAGCAAAAACCTCCCAGCAAAGAAAAGCCCTGGGCCAGATGGCCTCGGTGGTGAATTCTGCCAAACATTTATAGAAGAACTAACACCAATCCTTCTCAAACTCACCTACTTGTCCTGGCTAGAAACTCGAGTTTTAATAGAAGGGGTAAGAGGAGATATCCGTGTTTTATCTAGGAGTTTACGGTTAATTTTCTGGGATTTTCTATGTAGACAATCATGTCGTCTGCAACCAAGATAGTTTGTTTCCTCCTTACCAATCTGCGCACCTTTCTTGTCTTGTCTTACTGCACTAGGAGTAAGAATGTTGAATACTAGTGGTGAGAAGGGACATCCTTGCCTTATTCCAAGTCTTAAAAAGGAAATCACCTACTTTATCACCATTGAGTATGCTGTTAGTTATAGATTTTGTTCTCCTGTATCCCTGATCTGCTGAGAATTTTTTTTTTAATCATGCGTAGGTGTTGGATTTTGTGGAATGCTTTTCCTGTAGCTATTGATAGAATCTTGTATTTCTTCTTTATCCTGTTGATGTGATGGATTACATTAATTAATTTTTGAATGTTGACTCTGGCTTGAATCTCTGGAATAAATCCTCCTTGGTCATTATGTGTAAATTCTTTGTAAACACTGATGGATTCAATGTGCTAATATTTGGGTGAGGATATCTGCATCCATGTTCATGGAGATATTAACCTATAGTTTTCCTTTCTCATATTGTCTTTATCTGGTTTTGGTATTAGGATCTCCCTAGAGTTTGCGTATATAGTTGCAACTAATCTAGGTTCATTTAAAAAAATGTTTATTTATTTTTGAGAGAGAGAAAGAGCGCAAGTGGAGGTGGGGCAGAGAAGAGAGAATCCCAAGCAGGCTCTAAGCTGTCAGCACAGAGCCAGATGAGGGGCTCGAACCCATGAACTGTGGGATCATGACCTGAGCTGAAGTCAGACACTTAACTGGCTGAGCCATCCAGGCGCCCCATCGGCTCATTTTTAAATATATTCCTTCATGGACAGTCAAATATCTTACAGTATTCCTCCCTTCCATCCCTTGTAACATTCAATTTCTGTAGCTGTCATCATCCAACACCTGATTGCTATTACCATTTAGAGCAAAAAGTTACTTATTAGATAAATTAAAAATAAGAAATATAAAGGTTTTATTTTACCTTCATGCATTGTTTCTCTAACACTCTTTTTTTTTTTTTAATGTAGATCTGAGTTTCTGACCTATATCATTTCCTTTTCTTTAAAACACTTCTTTTAACCTTTCTTGCAAACAGGTCTACTGGTTACAAAATTGTCTCAGTTTTTGTTTGAGGAAAATCTTTGTTTCCCCCTCATTTTTGAAAGATAATTTTACTGGATATAGAATTGTAGAGGTTTTATTTCTTTTGGTGCTTTAAATATTTTACTCCCCTCTCTTCTTGCTTACATGTTTGTGAAAAAAAAAAGGTCTCATGTAATATTTATTCTCGTTCCTCTATATGCAAGGTGTTTTATTTCCTCTGGCTTTCTGCAAGATTTTCTCTTTGTCTTTAGTTTTCTGCAGTTTGAATATGATACGTCTAGGTGTAGAATTTTTGAGACTTATCCTGGTGGTTGTTCTCTGAGCTTCCTGGATCTGTGGTTTGGTGTTTCATTAATTTTGGAAACTTCTCAGCCATTAATCAAATATTTCTTCTGCTCCTTTCTTTCTTCTCCTTCCGGTATTCCCATTATATGTATGTTACACCTTTTGGGATTGTCCCAGAGTTCTTGGATAGCCTATTTCTTTCTTTCTTTTTTTTTTTTTTCCATTATTTTTTATGTTCACATTTGTTTGGGAGGCTTCTACTAACATATTGCTAATTTCACTGATTCTTTCCTCAGTTGTGTCCCATTTACCAATGAGTCCATCAAAGACATTCTTCATTGCTGTTAAGTATTTTTGCTTTCTAGTATTTTGTCTTGATTCTTCCTTAGAATTTTAATCTTTCTGCTTATGTTACTGATCTTGGATGTTGTCTACCTTTCCCATTAGAGCTCCTAGCGTATTATAGTTATTTTAAAAACCTGGTCTAGGATCACCTGGGTGGCTCAGTCAGTTAAGCTTCTGACTTCAGCTCGGGTCATGATCTCACTGTTCATGAGTTCGAGCCCCACGTCTGGCTCTCTGCTTACAGCTCAGACCCTGGAGCCTGCTTCGGATTCTGTGTCTCCCTCTCTCTCTGCTCCTCCCTCACTTGAACTCTCTCTCTCTCAAAAATAAATAAACATTAAAAATTTTTTAAATATAAATAAATGTTATTCAAGAATTTAAAATAATGTTTATTTTTGAGAGAAAGAGAGAGAGAGAGAGAGAGAGAGAGAGAGAGAGAGAGAGAGACAGTGCTCGAGCGGGGGAGGAGCAGAGAGGGAGACACAGAATTCGAAGGAGGCTCCAGGCTCTGAGTTGTCAGCACAGAGCCTGACGTGGGGCTCAAACCCACAAACTGCGAGATCATGACCTGAGCTGAAGTCAGACGGTTAACCCACTGAGCCCCCCAGGCTCCCTGAAACTCCGTCTTTGATAGAGTCTAGCCCGTACAGTTCTTTCAACTATAATCCTCTGTTATTGTATGGGAATCTTCTTGATGTGGTGGCAAGGAATGGGGGGGGGCGGGGAGGGGAAAGCAATCTATAATCCTGTGATTTGTAAATACCACAGTATTTTAGTGGATCTGTGCCCCTGGAATGTGATATTTACAAATGCTTCCCAGCTTTTTCCCCTTCTTAAATGAGACAGCATAGCTAGAGAGGGCTGGGGGTGGATGTGCCCCTTCCCCATACAGGTTAGGCTCTGATAAAGTAGCTTCCCTTGAGGACAGATAGAGAACAGAATGCCCTGGAACTAGTTATTTTTTCCCCTCCACGAGGATATTTTTCTCCAATCTTCATTATGAGAAAGTGGTGGGCTCCTGGAGGTAAAAGTCAATAGTGTGAGGGTCCCCTAAGACTGAGTCCCTGGGAGTTTTTAACCCTCATACTAGTCCCTCTTCATCCTCTACAGGCTCACAGATTGCAGTGTGTTTTCCTACCGGTTCCTGGTTCCAATTCCTTCTGCACCTGGTAAACAGGGATTCTCTGTATTGCCTGTCTTTTCAGTTTTCAGACTGTTGCTTTGCCTTGCGACTTCCATTCTCTGATGCATCTAAAAATGGTTCTTCATTTTTTGTTTGTTCAACTTTATTTCTTTTCTTTCTTTCTTTCTTTTTTTTTTTTTAGAGTAAGAGAGAGCCCAAGTGAGTGACAGGCAGAGAAAGAGAATCCCGAGAGAGAGAGAGAGAGAGAGAGAGAGAGAGAGAAGTGGGGCTCACCCAAAATGGGGCTTGTGTCTTACCCGAAGCTGGACTTGAACTCACGAACCGTGAGATCATGACTTCAGCCGAAGTCAGATGCTTAACGACTGAGCCACCCAGGTGCCCTGTTCAGCTTTTTTTGTTGTTCTTGTGAGATTGAAGTGATAATTCCAAGCTTTTTACATGTTGGAGTAGAATATAATCCTTTTTAAGTGCTGCTGGATTCTGTTTGCTAATATTTTTTGAGGATTTTTGCATCTATATCAATAAGGATATTGGTGTGTAGTTTTCTCGTGATTGTCTGTGTCTAGTTTTGGTATCAGGGTAATACTGGTCTCAGCATAAGTGAGAAAGTGTATTTCCCTTTTTAAACCATCTTAATCGTTTTTAATCGGTGTGCAGTTGGGGCACCTGGGTGGCTCAGTCAGTTAAGCGTCCGACTTTGGCTCAGGTCATGATCTCACGGTTGGTGGGTTCGAGCCCCACATCGGGCTCTGTGCTGACAGCTTAGAGCCTGGAGCCTGTTTCAGATTCTGTGTCTCCCTCTCTCCCTGCCCCTCCCCCACTCGCGCTCTGTTTCCCTCTGTCTCAAAAATAAATAAACATTAAAAAAATTAATCGGTGTGCAACTATCACCACCATCCTCTCTAGAACTCTTTTCATGCTGCAAAACTGAAACTCTGTACCCATTAAGCAATCAGTTCCCATTCTCCCCTTCCCTCCAGCCCCTGGCCACCACCTGTCTCTATGAATTTGAACATTCTAATACCTAATATAAGTGGAATCATATAGTGTATGTCTTTTTATGACTGCCTTATTTCACTTACTATAATAACCTCAAGGTTCAATTCATGTTGTAGCATCTGTCAGAATTTGCTTCCTTCTTCTGGCTGGATAATATTTCATTGAATATACAATATACATTGCTTATCTACTCATGCACCTCTAGGCACCTGGGTTGTTTACATTTTGCCTAATGTGAATAATGCTGCTATGAACATGGATGTACAAAGGTCTCGTTGAGAGCCTGCATTTCTGGGGGCATATACGTAGAAATGGAATTGCTAGATCATACAGTAACTATGTCTAATTTTCTAAGGAACTGCCATACTCTTGTCCACAGTGGTGGAACCATGGTACATTCCCACTAGCAATGCCTGAGTGTTCCAATTTCTCCACATCCTTTCCAACACATTATTTTCTGGTTTTGTTTTATTTTTTACTATTTTTAAATGAGTTTTTTCTTTCTTTTTTAAAAAAGTGTTTATTTATTTATTTTGAGAGAGAGAGAGAGAGAGAGAGAGAGAGAACAGGGGTGGGGGGCAGAGAGAAAGGGAGAGAGAGAATCCCAAGCAGCCTCTGTACTGTCAGTGCAGAACCCAACGCGGGGCTCATTCTCACGAACCGTGAGATCATGGCCTGAGCGAAAACCAAGAGTTGGATGCTCCACCAGACTGAGCCACCCAGGCAACCCGAGGAAATTGTTTTCTTAATTTCTTTTCTGAATTGTTCATTGTTAGTGTCTAGAGACACAACTGATTTTTTTTAATTAAAATTTTTAAATGTTTATTTATTTTTGAAGGAGAGAGAGGTAGAGTGTGAGCGGGGGTGGGGCAGAGAGAGAGGGAGACACAGAACCCAAAGCAGGCTCCAGGCTCTAAGCTTTCAGGACAGAGCCTGACGTGGGGCTTGAACTCACACGCTGTGAGATCATGACCTGAGCCAAAGTCAGACGCTTAACAGACTGAGCCACTCAGGAGCCCTGAGACACAACTGATTTTTGTGTGTTGAGTTTGTATCCTCCAACTTTGCTGAATTGGTTTATTATCTGTGTTTATTAGCTTAAACTCGTGTGTGTGTGTGTGTGTGTGTGTGTGTGTGTGATCTTTAGGGTTTTCCACATATAAGATCATGTCATCTGCAAATAGAGATAATTTTACTTCTTCAGTTTAGATACCTTTATTTTTCTTGACTAATTGCTCTGGCTAGAATTTTTTTTTTTTTAATGTTTACTTATTTTTGAGAGAGAAAGAGAAACAGCATGAGCTCTGTTCTCAATTGATGCACAGAAAGCATCTGAAAAAATTCAACACTCTTCCATGATAAAAATAGTTCCCAAACTAGGAATAAAAGGAAACTACTTTAATATAATAAAAGCCATATATGAAAAACCCACAGAGAACAACACAGTCAAGGGTGAAAGATGGAAAGCTTTTCTTCTACAGTCAGGGATAAAGCAAGGATGCCTGCTTATGCCACTTCTTTTTTTTTTTTTTTTTCAACGTTTATTTATTTTTGGGACAGAGAGAGACAGAGCATGAACGGGGAAGGGGCAGAGAGAGAGGGAGACACAGAATCGGAAACAGGCTCCAGGCTCCGAGCCATCAGCCCAGAGCCTGACGCGGGGCTCGAACTCACGGACCGCGAGATCGTGACCTGGCTGAAGTCGGACGCTTAACCGACTGCGCCACCCAGGCACCCCTGCTTATGCCACTTCTAATCAACATGGTATTGAAAATTCTAGGGGCGTCTGGGTGGCTCAGTTGGTTGGGTGTCCGACTTTGGCTCAGGTCATGATCTCGCAGTTCAGAGTTTGAGCTCTGCATCAGGTTCCGTGCTGCCAGCTCAGAGCCTGAAGCCTGCTCCAGATTCTGTCTCCCTCTCTCTCTGCCCCTCCCCCACTCATGCTCTGTCTCTCTCTATAAAAAGTAAATATTAAAAAAAAATTTTTAATCTATTGAGATTTAATTTGTGGCATAACGTTGGTCTATTCTGGAGAATGTGCCATGTGCACTTGAGAAGAATGTGTACTCTGTTTTGTGGAGTAGAATGTTCTGTATATATTTGCTAGATGTAGGTGGATTATTGTGTTGTTCAAGTCCTCTGTGTTCTTACCTATCTTTTGTCTGGTTGTTCTATCCATTACTGAGAGTGGAATATTTAAGTATCCAACTCTTGTGGAATTGTCTATTTTCCCCTTCAATTCTGTCCGTTTTTACTTTATATATTTTGATCGCCTATCAGGTGTGTAAATGTTTATATTTATTACATTTTTTTTCTGTATTAGCCCTTTTATTAATATATAATATCCTTCTTTGTCTCTTGTGTTCTTTTAAAATTTAAAGACTATTTAGTCTGGTATTTGTCAAGTTTTCATCCATTATTTCTTCAAATAATCTCTGTGCCTCTTTCCCTGGTCTGCTTATGAGGCTCTGACAACACATATGTTGGTCTGCTTGATCATGGCTGACCCACAGAACCCTGAGACTCTGTTCACTTCAATCTTTTTTCTTTCTGTCCCTTAGACTGGACAATTTCAAGTGTCCTGTCTTCAAGTTTGATGATTATGTTTCTGTTCAAATCTATGCTTGAAACCCTCTAGCGAATTTTTCATTTTAGGTATGTAATTTTCAGCTCCAGAATTTCTTTTTAGTTTCATTTTAAACCTATCTTTTTATTGACATTTACATTTTGTTCGTACCTTTTTTTTTTTTTAACTTTCCCATGTCTCTCTTTGATTCTCTGAGCATCTTTAAGACAGCTGTTTTAAAGTCTTTGTCTAGTAGGTCTTCTATCTGGTCTTTCTCAGGGACAGTTTCTATTGGTTTCTTTTCCCCTATGAATGGGCCATACTTTTGTTACTTTTTTTTAAACGTTTGTTTGTTTTTCAATGCTTATTTATTTTTGAGAGAGGGTGACAGAGAGACAGAGCGTGAGTGGTGGAGGGGCAGAGAGAGAGAGGAGGCACAGAATCCGATGCAGGCTCCAGGCTCCAAGCTGTCAACTACAAATCAGACTCTTCTTTCCTAGAGTTTGCTATTTTTTGCTTTTTGCATCCCATAGGCTGTCTCTGCGCTGAAGATTAGACTGAATTGTAAACCTAAGGTCTCTTCAGGTCTTTTCTGAGTCTACACCTTTCTCTGGGCATGTGTGATGACTCTCTAATTTCCCTGTATACATGGTTGGTTTTGGATATCCTAGTCTTTAATGTCTGGCTCCCAAAAGAAGAAGAAGACAAAAATAAAAGGGAAGAAAGGGTACCTTTGCTTTGAAAGGTACCCCTACAACTCACTTCAGCCAGAGGGAGAGGGACTGGCAACAGTGATTGTGTGTGTGTGTGTGTGTGTGTGTGTGTGTGTGTACACGCATCAAAGGCTGCCTGCCTCTGGGTGTGCAGCTCTATGATTAGAAGCAGCAATCAGTGACGAGAACACAGATACCCCTTTATTTGAAGGACAGGACTGCCCAACCTGGCTTCCACAAGCTGCGTGTGAGTTGTTCCAAGAACATGTGCACCATTGCCTGCAACAGGATTGGGGGTTGGGCAGCTGCTATCAAGGTAGGAGCTGAAATGGATTGAAATTAAATACTACCCAACACTTCCCCCTGGAATTGCAAGCCTTCGATAGACTCCAGTTCTAAAATAGTCACATCAGACAGACTCTGCCAGTACAACTGCTGTCTAGTGGGAAGATGGATTCCTGGTGTTTGCTATTCTGTTGTCTTCCTCCCTCTTTCAATTTTTGAAGAGCATGTGAAGGATTCATGTTAATTCTTTAATTTTTTTTAATGTTTATTTATTTTTGAGACAGAGAGAGACAGAGCATGAGCAGGGAAGGGGCAGAGAGAGAGGGAGACACAGAATCTGAAGCAGGCTCCAGGCTCTGAGCTGTCAGCACAGAGCCCGATGTAGGGTTCAAACCTGTCAACTGCGAGATCATGACCTGAGCCGAAGTCAGACACCCAAACGACTGGGCCACCCAGGCGCCCCTCATGTTAATTCTTTAAATGTTTGGTGGAATTCATAATGAAGTCATGTGGCCTGGGCTTTTCCTTGTGTTAAGTTTTTTAAAATTACTAATTCAATGTCTTTACTTGTTATAGATCTATTCAGATTTTGTATTTCTTCTTGACTTAGTTTCAGTAGTTTGTGTTCTAGGAATTTGTTCCTTTCATCTAGGTTACCTGATTTGTTGGTATACAGCTGTTTATAGTAGTCCCTTATAATCTTTTTATTTCTGTTCTTCTGGTAGTGATGTCTCTTCTTTTGTACTTGCTTTATAATTTGAGCCCTCTCTTTTTTTCTTGGTCAATCAATCTAACGGTTTGTCAACTTTGTGGATTTTTCAAAGGATCAACGTTCAGTTTCACTCATTTTCTCTATTCTTGGTTTCATTTACTTCCGCTCGTCTTTCTTATTTTCTTCCTCTGCTTGCCTTCAGTCTATTTTTCTAGTTCTTTAAGGTAGAAGTTTAGATTATAGATGCAAGATCTTTCTTCTTTTTTAAAAATATAGATGTTTACCACTATAAATTTCCCTCTAAAGCCTGAGTAAGATGATTTCCCTAAGTTTTGGCATGTTGTATTTTTGCTTTCATTCACTTCAAAGTACTTTCCAATTTTCTTTGTGATTTTAAATTTGACCCATTGATAGTTTTAGGAGTGTATTGTTTAATTTCTACATACTTGTGAATTTCTCAAAATTCCTTCTGTTCTTAATCTCTGATCTAATTCCATTATAGTTGGAGAACATACTTTGTGTGATTTCAATCTTCTTAAATTTATTGAGATTTCTTTCATGGCTTACTCTATGTTCTTACATGGAGAATGATCTAAGAGTACTTAAGAAGGTTTATTCTGCTATTGTTGGATGGAGTGTTCTACAAATGCTTAGGTTCAGTTGGTTTATAGTGTTGTTCAAGTCCTCTATCTCCATGTTAATCTTCTGCCTAGTTATCACATACGTTGTTGAAAGTAGGGTACTGAAGTCTTCAACTATTACTGTTGAGCTGCCTGTATCTCTCTTCAGTTCTATTAATTTTTGCTTCATGTATTTGAGGGCTCTAACATTAGGTGCTTGTATGTTTTTTAACTGTTAGGTCTTCCTAATGGATGACCCTCTTATCATTATAAAAACACCCTTGTCTGTAGTAACAATTTTCCTTTTTTTTTGAATTTTTAATGTTTATTTGTTCGAGAGAGAGAGAGAGAGAGAGAGAGAGTGGGGGAGGGGCAAAAAGAGACAGAGACACAGAATCTGAAGCAGGCTCCAGGCTCTGAACTGTCAATACAGAGCCTGACATGGGGCTCGAACTCATGAACTGTGAGATCATGACCTAAGCCACAGTCGGATGCTTAAACGACTGAGGCACCCAGTCGCCTCCCAATTTTTTTCTTAAAGTGTATTTTGCCTGACATTAGTAGAGTCAGTCACTCCAGCTTTGTTCTGCATTGCGTATCTTCTTTTACTTTCAACCTGTTTGTGTCTTTGAATCTAAGTAGATCTCTCAAAAACAGGATACAGTTGGATCATCAGTATGTTTTCATTTTATTATTTATTTGAATTTATTTTTTAATATATTTTGACTTATTTTCTTCCTTCCCTCCCTCCTTTTCTTTCATATATATATATATGTATATATGTGTGTGTGTGTAAATATATATATATATATATATATATATATTCATTTACATCCAAGTTAGTTAGCATATAGTGCAATAATGACTTCAGCAGTAGATTCCAGTGATTCATCCCCTATGGATAACACCCAGTGCTCCTCCCAACAAGTGTCTTCCTTAATGCCCCTTACCCATTTAGCCCATCTCCCCACCCACAGCCCCTCCAGCAACTCAGTTTATTCTCTGTAAAAGTCTCTTATGTTTTGTCCCCCTCCTTGTTTTTATATTATTTCTGCTTCCCTTCCCTTATGTTCATCTTTTTTGTATCTTAAAGTCCTCATATGAGTGAAGTCATATGATATTTGTCTTTCTCTGACTAATTTTGCTTAGCATAATACCCTCTAGTTCCATCCATGTAGTTGCAAATGGCAAGATTTCATTCTTTTTGATTGCTGAGTAATGCTCCATTGTATATATACCACATCTTCTTTATCCATTCATCCATTGATGGACATTTGGGCTCTTTCCATACTTTGGCTATTGTTGATAGCGCTGCTATAAACATCGGGATGCATGTGCCCCTTCGAAACAGCACACCTCTATCCCTTGGATAAATACCTAATAGTGCAATGGCTGGGTCATAGGGTAGTTCTAGTTTTAATTTTTTGAGGAACCTCCATACTGTTTCCCAGAGTGGCTGCACCAGCTTGCATTCCCACCAACAATGCAAAAGAGATCCTCTTTCTCCACATCCTTGCCAACATCTGTTGTTGCCTGGGTTGTTATTGTTAGCCATTCTGACAGGTGTGAGGTGGTATCTCATTGTGGTTTTGGTTTGTATTTCCCTGATGATGAGTGATATGGAGTATTTTTTCATGTGTCTGTTAGCCATCTGGATGTCTTTGGAAAAGTGTCTATTCATGTCTTTTGCCCATTTCTTCAATAGATTGTTTCTTGGGTGTTGAGTTTCATAAGTTCTTTATAGATTTTGGATACTAACCCTTTATCTGATATGTCATTTGCAAATATCTTCTCCCATTCTGTTGGTTGTCTTTTAGTTTTGCCTATTGTTTCCTTCACTGTGCAGAAGCTTTTTATCTTGATGAGGTCCCAATAGTTCATTTTCGCTTTTGTTTCCCTTGCCTCTGGAGACACTTTGAATAAGAAGATGCTGAAGCCAAAGTCAAAGAGGTTTTTTGCCTGCCTCTCCTCTAGGATTTTGGTGGCTTCCTGTCTTACATTTAGGTCTTTCATCCATTTTGAGTTTATTTTTGTGTATAGTGTAAGAAAGTGGTCCAGGTTCATTTTTTTGCATGTCACTGTTCAGTTTTCCCAGCACCATTTGCTGAAGAGACTGTCTTTATTCCACTGGATATTCTCTCCTGCTTGGTCAAAGATTAGTTGGCCATACATTTGTGGGTCCATTTCTGGGTTCTCTATTCTGTTCCATTGATCCGAGTGTCTGTTTTTTTGCCTTCTTTCTTCCTCTTTTCTTTTTTTTTTTTTTCTTTTTCTTTCCTTTTTCTTTTTCTCTCATAGGCTCCATGCCCAACGTGGGGCTTGAACTAATGGCCCTGAGATCAAGAGTCACACACTCTACTGGCTGGCCCGGCTAGGCACCCCTACAGTATGTTGTTAAAGCTTCTCAGGGATTCTGTTTTTAGAGTGTGGAGAATGTGAGGCCTTGCTGGTGGGGAAGACTGAGAAGGGCTGTGAGGGCAGAATGGATTGGTTAAAGCAGAAGCTGCTGTCATATGGCCTTTTGCTGCTTTTAGAAGAGTGGGCCTTGGACTCTGTGAGAGAATACCACCTCCTGGAAAAATAAAGATGGCCTGCAGGATGAAAACAGAAACTAGCTCAAGGATTTCTCAAAGGCAACAAAATATGCCCTTTTATGCCCTCAAACTTGAGGGGAATTGGCGCCTGGTGGTTGGATCTGAAGGCATCCAGAGTCCCAAAGAGGGGATCATCTGGATTGTCCTGGAAGTCCCTTTCTCACATATTCTGACTGCAGGTATGTTCTCTAGAGCACAGAGGTGGCCCTTGCTTCCCCTGGTCTCTTGAGCATAAAGTCCTTGTTCATATGTGTCCAGAGGGCCCAGATCAGGGACTAACACAGAGACAGTGCACAGTCCATATTTAAATGAATTACATTCACTGAATTTCTCCCCAGTGCCTTCCTTCCACAAAGACCTAAAGCCTCGATAAATTGTGGTTGAATGCTTGACAGTAATTACATGATGGCAGCAGAATTCACAAACCAAGAGCCCCAGAACCAAACTAGCCAACGAATGTTTTGTTTGTCCTACAAAATTTATTCATCAGCAAAATGCTTTATAAAAATCCAACATATTGCGATCAGAAGATGTCACAATAAAATCTAGATTTCTGCTTCCCTTGAAAAAACCAGCTCTGGCAACACCAGACCTATGTTGAGGGGCTGACTCCCGAGACAGGGCATACACTCTCCAGTTTGTCACATTCTCCGTCAACACATCAGTTGCCCTTTCTCATTTATCTTGTTCTGTTGCGTTACTTCCTCATGAATGGTCCCAGTGGGCACTGAGTTGTGATCCCTAGGCCAGGATAAAGGAATGTCTCTCCCCTGACTCCACTAAGACACTGATTGGGAAGTGAAACACCAATCCCAAAGGTGGTTACCTCAGGTCTCAAGGAAACAAGGTTTCTTATATGTGACTCAGAGCAGAAATTCCAGTAGCCAGGTCAGAACTCTCCCTAGAAAGACCCAGTGACTCCTCTCTAGAGGTCAACAAGACTCATGTGTGTACCTCTTGCTGATCCACGCCACCTGCTGGCCTGGGGACCTGGAGTACGGGGGCTCAGCAGACCTGGAGGGAGGGGTTCTATCTCTCCCTCAAAGGGAGTGTAGTTCAGATGCCACACACTCCAGAAAACCTTCCTTGGTCAAATGTCTCTCATTACCCAGGCCACACTTTCATCGGTTCATCAAAAACTCAGACCTTGCCATGACATGATAATGAAGTGCAGAGGCCAGTCCTGGGTCTCAGCCCATCTGGCTCCCTCTCTAGGTCCCTGGGGAACCCTGGGCAAGTCACGTGACTTTGAGCCTTGGTTTCCCCTTTAAAAAATGGCTTTTGGGGTGCCTGAGTGGCTCAGTGGGTTGAGCATCTGACTTTGGCTCAGGTCATGATCTCGTGGTTCATGAGTTCAAGCCCCCATTGGGCTCATTGCTGTCAGCGCAGAGCCTGTTTCAGATCCTCTGTCCCCCTCTCTCTCGGCCCCTGCCCCATTCACTCTCTCTCTCAACAATAAACATTAAAAAAATGGGTTTTGGTGAGGATAAAAAGAGATAATGCTAAAAATTAGATAATATAAGGTGGAAACAGCCCAAATGTTTATCAGTGAATAAATGGATAAATGAGTTCTGGAATATTTGTAATAAATGGAATATTATTCAGCCACAAAAAGGAATGCAGTTCTGGCACACGCAATGTGGATGAACCTCCAAAATATGTGAAGCAAAAGAAGCCAGTCACAAAGGGATATGAAGGGTCCAGAAGAGATAAATCCATAAAGACAGAATAAGGACAGACTGCAGGGTTGGGGGGGGGGGGTAGGAAATATGGTGAGAAACTGCTTAACGGATAAGGGACTTTACTTTGGTGCGATGGCAGCATTTTAAAACTAGATACAGATTCACATTGTGAATATACTAAACGCCACTGAATTCCTTGCTTTAAATGGCTACTTGATGTTTTTCATCTCAATTTCTTGTAAAGTAAAAAAAAAAAAAAAAATTGATCAGTTTAATGGAACATTTTGAACACGAAGTTTTTGTTCCTGCATGTTGAAAAGTATTCTCTTCACCTGAGAGATGAGGAAAGTGAGATCTGAGAAGGGCAGGTTGGTTCCCGCCTCTGCGACAAGGTCTCTGCCTTCTCCCCGCTTACTTAGGCTGTGAACCCATGGCACAGAGCCACCTGGTCACTGTTGGGTTACACTGCACCTCTGGCTGAGACTTTGCACCTGTAGGGGCTCTACAAGCGTTTATGAATGTGAATGGCCAGTTGCAATAGCCACGTAATTGCCTCCTTCCCATGAGGGCCTCTATCTCAGCACTGGATGCTCCTGAAGGTGTGAAATACCACTGTCCCTGCCAACGCTTCACTCTTAGACTGGACTCACGCAAGGTATGCCATCTCATTTATATTACACAGCGATCCCAATAGACAGGTATGATTCTTGTACAGATGAAGAAGCTGAGGCTTAAGAGGGGAAGTGATTTGGGGTGCCTGGATGGCTCAGTCGGTTGAGTTTCGGCTCAGGTCATGGATCTTACGGTTCATGGGATCAAGCCCCACACTGGGCTCTGCGCTGACAGTACAGAGCCTGCTTGAGATTCTCTCTCTCCCTCTCTCTCCGCCCCTCCCCTGCTCTTTCTCTTTCTCAAAATAAACTTAAAAAAAAAGAGGGAAAGTGATTTGCCCAAGGGCAGTATCTTATAAGGGAAGGAGTTGGAATTTGAACCCAGATGACTTAAGTCCTGTCCTTTGGCTACTATGCCCTCTTACCTCCCCAAACAGAGGATTAGTTAGAATTTTAAAAAATAGGGGGGGGGGGGGGGGCACCTGGGTGGCTCAGTTGGTTGAGCGTCTGACCTTGGCTCAGGTCATGATCTCGTGGTTTGTGAGTTTGAGCCCCACATCTGGCTCACTGCTGTCAGGGCAGAGCCCACTTCCGATCCTGTCCCCCTCTCTGCCCCTCCCCCACTCGCTTGTGCTCTCTCTCAAAAAAAAGTTCATATTATGTCCACGAAGAACAAAACACTAAAGCAATACAAAGTGAACACACACACACACACACACACTCACTCTCTATATTCTATATATATGGAAAGAGAATTATTCCAATTTGGTAATAAACTAATACACACACCAGAAAAAAGACACCAAAATGTTAACGGTGCTTATAACCTCTGGGTAGTAGAATATGTATGCAAGTTACAAGCGATTTGTCTCCATACTTTCTAGTATTTTCCATGTTTCCTACAATAAGCAAGAGTGACTTGAAGGTCAGGGGAAAAAATGTTTTCCACTCAACTATCACTCAGGATGCATGTGTAGGTTAGTGGGGGGTCTTCCATACCTGCAGACTGCATGCCCTTCCTAAACACCCTCCATACCTCTGGCAGCCCCAGAGCCTAGACTGAACTCCAGCAGGGGTGTGACATTTGTCCTCCAAACTCTTAGCTTTTAACTGGCCACAGCCTTTTCCCTCTGCCTGACCTAGTCTTTGGAACAAAGGTTTGGACTTCCTATTCCAAATATGGTGGCCATTTTTTCTCAGGCTCCAGAATTCGTTTCTGAGGCTAAGATGTGGCAAGGCCAGGCCTAGGAAACTTCGTGTTTGTTTTCTGGGGGTTGGCAACCCATGTTCAGGAATTGTGGCAGTGTCCAGGAGAGGCATCCAGAACGGGCAACATGAAGAGAGCTTCTTGGGACTGAGTTTCTTTCCTACACTAAAGAGGAGAGGTCATGGAGAGAACACTGGTGGGAGTCAGGGAGGCAAAATACCTCGGGAAAATCACTTTCTCTTGCTGTGTTTTCGTGTCCTCATCTGGCAGATGTGGGAAGACGACCACAACATCCTGAAAGTCCCTTCAATTTCTAACATCATGTTTCTTTTGCATTAGCTGTGTGACCTCAAGCAGTTAAAACTTCCTGATGTTCATGACAACGTAGCATAACATTTCATACTTAAATGGCTTTTTATAAACCGTACTATCACAGCTCTTGTTAATTTTTTTTAATATTTATTTTTGAGAGGTTGGGGAGGGGCAGAGAGAAGGAAACAGAATCCTAAGCAGGCTCCACAACGTCAGTGCAAAGCGCAACCTGGGGCTCGAACCCACGAACCGCGAGATCATGACCTGAGCCCAAGTCCAATACTCAACCGACTGAGCCACCCTGGTGCTCTTATCATAGTTCTTGTTAAATCTTACAGTGTGCCGGTGATGTTGCCGTGGTACTGAAGAAAGTGAAGCTCAGAGAGGTTGGGAGAAATCTGCCCCAGATCACACGTGCAGAAGTGGTAAAAGGGGAACCCAAGCCAGGATCTGGCCCTGCCACACCTCTGCCCTTCCCATCCACAGGGTTGTCACAAGTCCAGGAAAGGCAAACAAGGCATGGAGAGTATTACACATGGGTGTCTTCAATGTTTTAAATCTCTTGAGACCTCTGTCCATAGGGTAGCTATATGTTTAGCTTTGTAAGAAAGTGTCAGACTGCTTTCCAGACTGGCTACGCCATTTTACATTCCTGCCAACAACATATGAGAGTTCCAGTTCCTCCACATCCTTTCCAGCGCTTAGGATATCAATCTGTTTAATTTCAGACATTCTAATAGGTGTGTAGTGTGGCATCTTGTGGTTTTTTCATTTCCCTAAAACTAATGATACTGAGTCTCCTTCTAATGTGCTTATTGGCGATTAATATAGTATCGTCTTTGGTGGTCTGTTCAAATCTTTTACCCATTTTTTTCTTTCTATAATTTATTTTTTAAAGTTTACATCCAAGTTAGTTAGCACATGGCGCAACAATGATTTCAGGAGTAGATTCCTTAATCCCCTTACCCATTTATCCCATCCCCCCCTCCTACACCGCCTCCAGCAATCCTGTTTGTTCTCTATATTAAGAGTCTCTTATGTTTTGTCCCTCTGTTTTTATATTACTTTTGCTTCCCTACCCATTTATTTTTAAGTTGGCTTCACGAACAGCGCGGAGTCCAACACAGTGCTTGAACTCATGACCCTGAGATCAAGACCTGAACCAAGACTGCGGCGCCTAGGTGGCTCAGTCAGTTGAGCATCGACTTCAGCTTGGGTCATGATCTCACGGCTCGTGGGTTCGAGCCCCGCTCTCAGGCTCTGTGCCAACAGCTCAGACCCTGGAGCCTGCTTTGGATTCTGTGTCTCCCTCTCTGCCCCTCCCCTGCTCACACTCTTCTCCCTCAAAAACAAATAAAGATTAAAAAAAAAAAAAGACCTGAACTGAGATCAAGAGTTAGATCTTTAACTGACTGAGGTACCCAGGCACCCCTCTCTTTTATCCATTTTAAAATTGGGCTGTTTTCTTATAGAGTTTTTAAACTCTATATATTCTGGATACAAGTCTTTTTTCAGACATGTGATTTGCAAATGTCTCCCAGTCTGTAGCTTGTCTTCTCATTCTCTCTTAACGGTGACTTTTAAAGAACAGAATTTCTCAATTTTGATCAGATCCAATTTACCTTTATTTTCGCTCTTTTATGAATTATGCTTTTGGTGTTATATCTAATAAGTATTTGCTTAATTAACTCATGGCCACAAAGATTTCCTTCAGGATTCTAATAGTTTTATTTTTAAAAATTTTGTTTTTTAAAATATTTATTTTGGGGAGAGCACAAGCGGGGGAGGGGCCGAAAGGAGGGGACAGAGGACCTGAAGTGGGCTCTGAGCTGATAGGCTGACAGCAGCAAGTCTGATGTGGGCTCAAATTCACGAACTGTGAGATCATGAAGTGAACTGAAGTTGGATGCTCAAACGACGGAGACATCCATGTGCCCCTCTTCCATAGTTTTATAAGTTTTTTTTTTTATAGTTAGGTCTCTGTTCATTTTCTATTTTACTGTGGTATAATACACAGAAGATGAAATTTACCATTAAAAAATACTTTTTTTAAAGTTCACAGCAAAGATGTGCAGAAAAAAGGGATATCCCATATATCCCCCTTGTTCCCACTTACATACGGCCTCCCTCATTATCAATGTCTCCCACCAGAATGGTGTATTTGTTATACCTGATGAACCTACATTGATACATCATCACCCAAGGTCCACAATTTACACTGGGGTTCACTCTAGTTATACGTTCTATGGGTTTGGACAAAAATTTAATGGCATGTATCCATTATAGTATCATGTAGTAATTTCACTGCCCTAAAAATACCTTTGTGCACCACCTGTGCATCCCTCCTCCCTAATCCTTGGCAACCACGGATTTTTTCACCGTCTCCATAGTTTTGCCTTTTACAAAATGTCAAACAGTTGGGATCAAACAACATGCAGCCTTTTCAGACTGGCCTCTTCCACTTAGGAAAATGCATTTAAGTTTCCTCCAGGTCTTTTCTTAATTTTATTTTAGAGAAAGAGGGAGAGAAAGTGGGGGAGAGGGGGAAGAGAGAGACAGAGAGACAGAGAGGGAGAGACAGAGAGACACAGAACCCTAATCAGGCTTCACACCCAGTGCAGAGCCCAAAAAGGGGCTTGATTCCACGACTCTGGGGTCATGACCCGAGCCGAAGAAATTAAGAGTCAGACACTCAATGGACTGAGCCACCCAGGGCACCCCTCCTCCATGTCTTTCCATGGCTTGGTGATTTTAGCACTGAATACTACTCCAGGGTCTGGATATACCAGTCTATTTATCCATTCACCTTACAAAGGACATGGTGGTTTCCAAGTTTTGGCAGTTACAAATAAAGTTACTATAAACATCCAAGTTTATAGTTTTTGTGTAGATGTAAATTTGTGCAAGTTTTTGTGTAGATGTAAATTTTCAACTCTTTCAGGTAAATACCAAGGAGTATGACTGCTGGCTGGCATGGTAAGAGTATGTTTAGTTTTGTGAGAAACCGCCCAAGTGTCTCTCAAAGTGGTTGTACTATTTTGCATTCCCACCATCAATGAGTAAGATTTCCTGTTGGTCTACACCCTTGCCAGCATTTGGTGGTGTCTGTTCCGGGTTTTGGTAATTCAAACCGGTGCATAGTGGTAATTTTTAACCATTTTTACATGCACAACTCAGTGGTATTTAAGTACGCCCACAATGTTGCAGAACCATTACAATCTACTTCCCAAACTTTACCTAAAACTGAAACTGTGTAACCACGAGAAATGACTTTCCATTTCCCTGTGCCCCAGCCTCTGGTAATCTCCATTCCACTTTCTGCCTCTGTGAACTTGCCCACTCCAGATGCCTCACAGAAGTAGAATCATTCAATGTATACGCTTCCTTTGTCTGGCTCATTTACCGTGTTCTATCCATGTTGTAGAATGTATTAGAACCTTATTCCTTTTTAAGGCTGACCAGTATTGCATTTCATGTATACATCAGTTTGTCTATCCAGTTCTCTGCTGATGGACACTTGGGTTGCTTCCATCTTTTGGCTCTTGTGAACAAGGCTGCAATGAACACTGGTGTACAGGTTATCAGCTTAAGTCCCTATTTTCTTTCTATTATTGAAGTGTAGTTGACATACAATGCTATGTTAGTTTCAGATGTACAACACAGTGATTCCACAACTCAACAGTTATGCTGTACTCACACGCGTAGCTACATCTGTCACCATACAACACTCTTACAACACCACTGACTACATTCTCCACGTGGTACCTTCTGTCCTGTGTTAAGTTCCTGTTTTCAGTTCTTCTGGGCATGTAACAGATGGAACCGATGGGTAACATGCTAATTCTGTTTAGCTTTTGGAGGAACCACCAAGTTATCCACAGCAGCCACACCATTTTACACTCCTACCAGCAATGTACAAGGATTTCAATCTCCCCACATCCTCATCAACATTTATTTTCTATTTCATAATAGCTGTGCCAATGGGTGTTAAGTGGTACCTCACTGTGGTTTCGATGTGCACTACCTTAATGGTTAATGTTTCATGTGCCTGTTGGTCATTTGGATATCTTTGGGAAAATATCTTCAAGTTCCTTTGACCATTTTAACGTTTATTTATTTTTGGGACAGAGAGAGACAGAGCATGAACGGGGGAGGGGCAGAGAGGGAGGGAGACACAGAATCGGAAACAGGCTCCAGGCTCTGAGCCATCAGCTCAGAGCCCGAAGCGGGGCTCGAACTCACGGACCGCGAGATCGTGACCTGGCTGAAGTCGGACGCTTAACCGACTGCGCCACCCAGGCGCCCCCCTTTGACCATTTTAAAATCAAGTTTTGTTGTTGGGTTTTAGTTCTTCATAAATTCTAGGTATTAACTCTTAACCAAGCAGAATTTGCAAATATTTTCTCCCACTCTGTGGACTGCCTTTCATCCTGATAGTGTCCGATGATGCATGAACAATTTGTACTCCGTAATTTGGCTGAATGTCTGTTCTAGTAGCTCTCGTATGGAGTCTTTGGGTTTTTCTATATACAGGATCATGTCTGTGAATAGAGATTTTATTTCTTTCTGCCTTTGAAGACTGGATGCTTTTTATTTCTTTTTCTTGTCCAACTACTTTGGCTCAAACTTTTAGTACTATGTTGAAAGAGAACTTCCTTGTCTTTTTCCTGATCTTGGGGGGGGGGTACTTTGTTTTTCATCACTAAGCACATTAGCCGTCAGGTTTTCACAAATGCTCTTATCAATATCAAGTAAGTTCCTTTTGTTCCTACTTTTCCAGTATTTTATCATGAGAGGGCACTTGGTTTTGTCAAATGCCTTTTCTGCATCAATTGAGCTGACAAATTTTTCCTTTGTTCTATTAATGTGGTATATTACACGTTTTTTAAAACTTAATGTTTATTTTTGAGAGAGAGAGAGAGAGAGAGAGCATGCGTGCGCTCACACGAGTGGGGGAAGGGCAGAAAGCGGGAGACACAGAATCCTAAGCAGGCCCAGGCTCTGAGTTGTCAGCACAGAGCCTGATGCGGGGCCTCAAACCCACAAACCGTGAGATCATAACCTGAGCCGAAGTTGTACGCTCAATAGACTGAGCCACCCAGGCCCCTCTGCACAGATTTCCTTATGTTCAATCACCCTTCTTGCATTTCTACAATAAATGCATTTGGTCATGGTGCAGAATCCTTGTAATAAGCTGTTGGATTTCATTTGCTTGTATTTTACCGATGATATATGAAGATCTACCTTTTCGTTCACTGAAAGTTTGTTTCATGCAATAATGTTACAGTAGGTGCTTTACAGGTTTTGTTATCGGTTGGCATCTGTCAATAGCCTTTTCCCTTGAAAACTGGTCATATGATGAATAATTCTAGATTGCATCCAGAACATTTTTTATTATGTTGTGAGACTAGGTTCTGTTAAAATCCCCTCATGAATTTTTAGCAGGCAATTGAATCTCAGTCAGAAAGGCAGGGTTCTTTCGCAGTTTTAACTGCTGGTGCCACTACTACAGATGACAGGAGCACCTTTAGGCCAAAACAGGAAGAGAAGAATAAAATGGGGGTACCTGGGTGGCTCAGTCGGTTAAGCATCTTACTTCAGCTCAGGTCATGATCTCGCGATTTGTGAGTCTGAGCCCCTCATCAGGTTCTGTGCTGATAGCTCAGAGCCTGGAGCCTCCTTCGAATTCTGTGTCTCCCTCTCTCTCTGCCCCTCTGCCGTTCACACTCTCTCCCTCTCTCTCAAAAATGAATAAACGTTAAAAAAAAACAAAAAAGAAGAAGAAGAAAATGGGACCACTGTCCCCTTTTCCTGGGTCCTCTACCTTAGAAGTTTTAACTACCAGAGCCAAACTGCTACAGCCTTGCAACTTTTATTTGTGCTTGTGGGAAGGCCAGAGGAAGGAAAAAAGAAAAAAGAAATGGGATTTTATGTTTTCTAGTCACAGGTTGCCCTTTCCTGGTTCTGTGGCCACAGCTAAGATGGGTCCCTTTGGGGTTTCTGTAGCCTGAGCTCAGAGGCAAAAGCCACAAAAAAGGGAAAACACCAGGAAATTCACCTCTGTATGCACTACTTAAGTTTTGACTCTCCTCCCCGATCCGCCTGCTTTTATCTTTTAGAGTCCTTAAGTAACTCTTTTTGTATCTTTTCCCCATTTTTAGTTGTAATCAGTGGGAGATTGGGTCTAGCGGGTTTAGCTCTTGACTAGCATCAGAAGCTGGGAAGCAAACTTTGGAGAACTCAGGAGCCTGTGCTTTCACACAATTTCACAAGTCTATAACTGTTGTTTTCCATCTAACTCTGCTCAAATTGATGTTGGGGGGAACAGTGGAGAATGCATGAATTTCATCTCACTTTTACCACGACAGCAATCTCCAGCTCCATGTGCTTAAGTTCATATACAAAGTTAGTTTTGTGAATCTATGAAACTGGGTTTAATATTCAAAAATGGCTTCATTTTTACTCTATCCAGATTTGAACATGTTTTTGAGATGATTTTTTCAAGTTTAACACAGAAATTTTCTATCCTCTAAATCTGTTCAAACTCCTTGGAAGTTAGTTTTGAAAACTCCTGAATCTGATCTTGTTTTCCTAAAAGACTATTGTTAATGGCGTGATTTGTACAATTAAGTGACCTTGAGAGATCAATTTTGTGAACTTTTGAATCTGAGCTCATTTATACAATAATTACTAGACTTCAGATATTAATTACTGGTCAAACTCCTGTTGGGAAGTTACTTCAGAGTCTGTTTTCCAAACACTATCTTTTTTCAATTAAATGTATTTAAACATGGCTGGGAAGATACTTTCAAGATTTTGTGCCTCTGAGGCTTTTTTTTTTTTTTTTTTTTTTTTTTTACAAAAACTGCTGTATTTCATCTGAAGTGCTCAAATTCAATTAGGTTTCTTTTGAAAATTATTTATAAATCTTGGAGGCCTGGGTGGCTCAGTTGGTTGAGCGTCTGACTTGGGTTCAGGTCAT
This sequence comes from Prionailurus viverrinus, assembly GCF_022837055.1. NCBI lineage: Eukaryota > Metazoa > Chordata > Mammalia > Carnivora > Felidae > Prionailurus > Prionailurus viverrinus. The sequence goes on along the minus strand of NC_062576.1, from coordinate 19,314,977 downwards.
GATCTCACGGTCCGTGGGTTCAAGCCCCACACTGGGCTCTGTGCTGACACCTCAGAGCCTGGAGCCTGCTTCGGATTCTGTGTCTCCGTCTCTCTGCCCCTCCCCCACTCTCGATCCCATGATCTCTCTCTCTCTCTCTCAAAAATAAACATTGAAAATAATTTTTTTTGGAAATTCTTTGTAAATATGAAATGTTCTGTTTTGCTTACAAAAAGCTACTGTTTCAGGTATTTTTAAAAAAACACTTTGAAAATTTTCTTTTGAGAAAAACTTGTGGATTTGAGTTTTTCACAGAAACTGAAGGGTGTGCTTTGGGAGAGGTCATTTCTTTTTCTTCTCTCCAAATGCCAGAGCTGAGGTAAAACAATGCGCAACATTTTATAGGCCTCAGTCAGTCATGCTCTGTCATACAATTCTAGGGGGCACCAATCACTTTGTATCTAGGGCAGTGATTGGGGCAAACGCAGTCTGTGGATTCTTTTTGTACAACCAGCCAAGGATGGATTTTAAATTCTAAAGAGTTGCTAAAAAGCAGCAAGGCTGTATGTGACTGGTCATATGTGGCTTGCAAAGCTGAAATCATCAAGCCCTGGATAGAAAAGGCTTTGACAACAACGTTTGATGGTTACCACTCATAGACTAGAAGATGAAAGGTACCCCTTGGAACCAAGCATGTAATGAATGGCTCCTCCACCTTTTGCTAAGGAATGCTAAAGCGACCACATTCAGCACAAGGCAGCATAGCCCAGAGATGCATAGGCTCTTCAGCCTTTCCGTTGCCTCTCCTCCCTGGTTCCACCTCTGGGGCCACTCCTCTCTCTGGCTTCCCTTTCATCTATCACTCCTATCCTGATAGTTCAGTCTTTAGCCCTACCCTCTATGCTGCGCATTCCAGAAACATAATTAGCACTAAGTACAATGGTTAAAAGCCAGGCTCACGCAATCAGGTTACCTTGTTGTGCATCTGTTTCCCTCACTTCCTAGTTATGGGATCTCACTTAACCTGTTTTGGCCCTGTTTCCCCCTCTATAAAATGGAAAGAACAGAATTATTCTAAAAGGACTAAACGAAATGAGGCACGTAAAACACCAGCACAGAAGCAGTCAATAATGTTGTCTCTGACAAATGTTACCCACGGCCCACACTTCTGATAAGCATTTACAAAGCACTCACTTCCGTATCTCTTCTCCTTCTGCAATAGACTAATAATTATCCCCCAGTGTCCACTTTCTCCTTTTAGTAATAGAACCCCTCTCCCCAAGTAATAGAACCCTCCCAGGTTGGAATGAGCCCACAACCATTCAGCCATAGGGATTTTAGTTTTCCACACAGGGACAGAATAAGAATGTGAGACTTAAGTTCTAGCCAAAGGGATGAGTGCAATATCCAGGCCCACTACTTCGTCTTCTCCCCTCTGCTGGTTTGAACAAAGATGTGGGGCTGGCGTTGCAATATGACAGTGGGACTCTGGGTCCCTAGATAATCTTGTGGAACACAGCTGCTTAACCCTCTGTGCATGGGAAATAAACTACTCTGTTTGAATCACTGTTCTGGAATCCCTTTGTTACAGCAGCTTAGCTCACAGTCTAATTAATATGCAATCCAACCTCTTAATATCCAACTGCTTTATGTTCCAAATGTGTCTCAAACACAACATTTTAACATCTAACCACATTCAGTCCACTTTACATACCCTGCTGTTTGTATACCCCTGAACACAAAGAATTCCCTAAGTACTTCTTGTTAATGGCCTTTTTAGATCTATTTATTCCCAGCCAGGAGGACCTTTCATTCCTGACCCCTACGACTCCCACTCTCAGCAGGTCACAGAAACCCCAGCTTGTTCCGTACTTCCCTCCTCGGCCCCTCCCTCAGCTCAGATCCCAAACACTCTGGCTACAGACGCTTTTTACTTTTTGATTGGCTCTCTGGTCTCCAATTCCAGTCTATAATGCTGCTCCATTACCTTCTTAAGAGCGGGTCCATTCATGTATTTTGTTTCCAAAAGTCCAAAGCATTCAGTCCCCACCAGGTGGAGTCCCATCCTATCTCCTGCACATATCCATGCACGCTTTATGCCAACCACACTGTTCCTGTGCTCCTCCCAATTCTTTGCACTTGCTCCTTCTCCTTTCCCTCCATCAGTGCTTCTCAAATGTGGGGGTGGAGCACTAAACAGAATTTTCAGATTTCCTGTGGACCGATACTTTTGAAAACCCAATACAAATAAATTAGAAAAACGATCACCTATTTAGATGTCACAGAGGTGGCATGTTTCTCCGTGCGGACTCTTAATTACGATCCCTGTCTCATCGCAGACAGGTTAACTGCGGACCCACACTGGTCCCAAGACCATACTTCATACAGGTCTACACTAACTCTCCCTTTTCCCTGCCTGGGGAACCACCACCCAACCCCCACCAAGGTCCAACCATCACTACATCCTATTCGGCACACCCACTGCCTTTCATACCCCCGTTAAAACTTATCACATGGGCACCTGGGTGGCTCGGTTGGTTAAGCCTCCGACTTCGGCTCAGGTCATGGTCTCGCGGTTCGTGGGTTCAAGCCCCGTGTTGGGCTCTGTGCTGACAGCTCAGAGCCTGGAGCCTGCTTCCGATTCTGTGTCTCCCTCTCTCTGCCCCTCCTGCTCGTGCTCTGTCTCTCTCGCTCTCAAAAATAAACAAACGTTAAAAAAAAAAGGAACTTTTCACACGTTATTACCACTTTCTGTCAAACGTCAAAGAGCAGCAAGCTCTGAAGTCAGCGACATGCACAAGTCACCTCTGCGTCCTGAGCCTCGTGCCTATTATGTGGCGGAAGGCGCAGAAATACAATTAGCAAATGAACATGTCCAACCCACCTCTGTGGCGACATGCAGACAACAGGAACCGTAACAACTCGAAACAGAACTTTAATAAGTCAGAGTGTGGTCGAGGACTTCGGGGTTGAATGGGTGAGGCCACAGGAACAGAGGAAGTGATCAGTAGGCTGTCTGAGACTGCTGCTGGCGGTAGCCACCCCGGCGCATGTAGCCCTCGTTTTTGCGGTAGCCGTCCTTCTGGTCTGCAGGACGGGGGAGGAGGTGAATGACAGTGAAGAGGCAGGAAGGGGGCCAGCACCCTGGGAGAGCAGAGAAACAGAACCACTTACCTCGGAAGTAGCCACCGTAGGTCCCCTGCTTGTGGTCAAACACCCGCTCATTATTTTCCACCAGGCTGCCCAGCTTCTCGGCCAGCTGCAGAGCCAGGTTCTGTTGGGCGGTGGGCTCGGTGCGGTGCATCACCACGGTCTGCGTCGGCTGGTCCAGGGAGGCCTGATGGGAGGGAGAGAGAGAACGGACACGACACAGGTCTCCAAGCTGACTGGAGATCTCCACTCCGAACTCCCCATGACTCCACCTGCCTGCCCATTTATCACCCTGGCCCTTACCATCAACTCCTCGTTAATGATCATCTTGCTGATGATGGAGTGCACGGTGGGCAGGTCCAGTTCAAACATGTCAGACAGGGTCTCCATGCTGTAGAGAAGCAAGGCAGGAAGCAGGGAGCAATTAGGAGCTTTGACAACGAAGCTGGGCCCCCTGTACCTCCTCGGGGCCCATCCTACCTGATGGAGTCATAGACACTGCTGTAGGTGAAGAGGTAGGTCCGCAGTGACTCTTCCTGGATCTTCCTGTGGGGAGAAGGGAGAAAGGGGGACCATCTCCACTGAAGGGAGACCAACCAGTCTTGTCTTCCCCACCCACCATGGCCTTCCTTTCCGCTCACCTAACCAGCATGGTTCGGACTTTGTCAGCCTCGGGGAAAAGGTCCCACACTTTGCCATTCATCTTTTCATTGATGATGAAACTGTGGCAGGTCTTCCAGTCGCCCATCTTCATAGCTTTGGAGGCAGCCACCACATGTTCCCTCATTGACTCAGGGGGACCTGAAAGGTTGGGAATGAGGCAGGGCTTAGGGAAGCTTGGCAACATAGCTCCCGCCTTGGGCACTATTCGAGGAGGAACACTGGACAAGAGAGCAAACAACCAGACTGGGACTCTCCCAGCTCCCCATTAAATAGCCGTGTGATGGCAGAAATCACTTAACATCAGAATACGTTTATTTGGACTAAATCAGTTTATGACAGCGTCAGGACTGGTGAGCGCCTTGAAAATGTTGGCAAATTGTTGCGCCTATCCTCATGTACATCCTCCCAGGGGAAGGTCCCCAGCTTTCATCAGGTTCTTAGGAGGTTTCTTGACCTAAAACAATTTCTAATGTCTCAGCTGGAAAAACAGTTACCAAACTTCATTCCTTCTTATACTACCCTCATGATTTTGAACGGATCTGTATATCACGCCGTTCAGCTAATTTTTCCTTAAAGACAAGCCAGGAAGAGAAAACGTGGCAAACAAGAGTCACAGGAATTTCGAGTTGACAGGCAAGTGCAAAAACTCTTAAGACTGGAAATGGATGGTAGGTATGAAGAAACATGAACATGGCAGAACCTGGAACAGACAGCAAGCTCAAAGGTAAAACAGATCAGCCCCAAAGAGAAATGTATGAATAAGGCTAAGAGAACACACTTCTGGTCAGCTTCTACTCTGTGACTTTTAAAAGAGGCAAAGTTAGAGGTTCAAAGAGTATTTCTCTACAAAACGAACAGTAGTGCAGAGCGGAGACAGAAACCGCCTTTTGGTTTTAGACAGTAATAGAGAGGCAGGGACTGTAGTGAACCAGAGAGCCGTAAGTGATGCTGGAAACAGACTTTCACTATAAATTTTCCAATTAAAAGAAAACAAAGTTTCACTACACAAGGCAGACAAAATTTGTAAAAGGGGCACCAGCAGTTAACACAACCAGTAGAGGACAGAACCGAGGGGCTGTGGCTGTGGACAGTAAGCTTGGTCCCTCACCAAGTCTTCAGGCACCAACCCCACCAGAAGGGCACCATTCCTTTCCCAGTGAAATCACAACCCATTCAACCCCTGGACTGATCGATCAGACCTTCAAGTGATCAAAGGAGCCAATGTTAGATTTTCAAATGCCAAAGGTCTAGTTGGTTGGTAGAAAATAACATGCACAAAAGGAAAAATGGGAAAAAAAGATAGATCAGAGAGACACATATCAGCTGTGTTAACCTTGGGTAAGTGACTTAACCCCCATGCCTCAAGAAAAAACAAGTTAATAATGGTACCCATATCACACGATTATTACTAACGACAATTAAATGTATTACTTATAAAACAGTATCGTTATTTGGAAAATACTTAAAACAGTGCCAGGCAGAAAAAAGGTACTATGTAAGTTTGTGTTAAATAAAAAATATCATTGGAGTCAGGTCATGGAGAGTTTAACTTAGTTAAGGAGGCTGGACTTTATTCCATAGACAATGAAGAACTCTGGAAGGTACTGGGGGTGTATAACATCATAAATTTGGTAAAAAGATAATGCTGAGGGGGTGCTTGGGTGGCTCAGATGGTTAAGAGTCCAACTCTTGACCTCAGCTCAGGTCTTGATCTGAGGGTCATGAATTCAAGCCCCACACTGGCCCCACGCTGGGCGTGGAGCCTACTTAAAAAAAAAAAAAAAAAAAAAGATAATGCTGGGAAACATCAACTAAAGAGAAGAATGACAGGAAATAAGGAGCTTAATCTGTAAGCTAAGACACCATATCCCACAGCAAGAGACTGCAGAGACTATTGAGTAAAAGGAACACTTCTAGGTTACACGTGGAGAGATCATTCCATCAGACAGAATCATCTCGGGTGAAAGTTATTCCCTTTAGCTTCTCGTAATCCTCTGAATAAAGGGGAAGCGAGGGCCCGATCAGGGCAGTCTGCGGCAATGCAGAGCCCCACACTCACCCAGCAAGGGCTGCCGCTCGCCCACGCGCAGCTGGTGATGGAACTGCTTGCTGATCATGCGCCGGCGAGCATCACTCTCGTGGGCAGCCATGTAAGGGATCTCCAGGAGCATGGCAGACACCAGATACACGCACTCCAGCAGCTCCAGGTTGATGTGCAGGTGGAAGGGCACCTGCCGGCGCCGCTCCACCTTCTCCTGCTCCTGGTTGCGCTCCTGCAGGCTGCGCAGCAGCAGACCCTGGCCCAGAAGCTCCTTGGCCCGGCCGCTTGACTGAATGTCCAGCAGGGCGTTGTGAGCGTCCTTGGTCAGGCCTTGGCGGAAAGCACATATGCCCAGCTGCACCATGGTGCGGTTGTACAGGATCTGGGGACAAAGGGCAATGCACTCAGAAGCGACAACCATGAGGCAAGCTGTTCATCTGTTCAAGAGATCTACATTGAGCACCCACTGGTGCCGGGCACCGGGCTGTGGGCCGGGACAGGGAGCAAAACACGCGAGTCGCTATCCTTCCACGGAGCTTATGTTCTAGGGATAAGGGTATGGAGGACAAAATAACCACAGGATGCAGACAGTGACTCATGCCAAGGAGAAAAATTAAACAGAAGAGAGAGTTAAGAAGGGAGTCTGGGTGGTGGCAGTGCTGGTAGGAACTCACAATTTTTCTGTAGGATAACCAGGGAAGGCCTCATTTTGAAGGTAAAGTTTAAATAGAAACCTGATAGAAAAAGTCATGCAGATATCTAGGAGAAGAGTATTCTAGAAAAAAAGGAAAAGTCAATGCAAAGGCTTTATGGAAGAACTGTGCCAGGTGCGCTCAAGGAACAAGGAGTGTGATTCAGCCCGAGCCAGTAAAGATGTGAGCATAAATTGGATAGGCGAGCACACGGCCCTGGAAGCCACGTTAAGGATGGGAAGGTTCTGAGAAAACAAGTGGTATAATCTGACTTAACGAGGTTAACCCTGGCTGCTGTAGGGAAGGGAAGGGAAGTAAGAGCAGAAGCAGACACCAGGAAGATGACAGTGGCTCAGGCCAGAGGGGAGCGATGGAAGTAATGAGTGGTCAGGTATGGACTCTGAACAGGAACGGCTGGGGAATGAGACGTGGCACATGAGAGAAAAATAAGAATTAGCGACTCCGAGGCTTCTGGCCTAGGCAACTGAAAATATGGACTTGCCACTAATTAAGACGGGAAGATTTCAGGTGGTGCAGATTTTTGGGGGTGGGGGCAGATAAACTCTTTATTATAACAACAGAAATATACAGGTCAGTATCAGTCATGAACACAGATACAAAGAGCCTGAAAAAATATTAGCAAACAAAATGCAGCAATAGATGAATGACATAATATATCATGATCAATGGGGATGTATCTCTGGAATGAAAAGCTGATACAAAAATCTAAAACCATGGTTACTCACCCTATGAACACAATAAAGGAGAAATCATTGCATCATTTCAGCAGATGCAGAAAAAGCTCTGGACACAATTCAACATCTATTTAGGACAAAAATTCTTGGGTCAGCTAGAATCAGAAAAGAACTTCCTCAATCTGAGAAAATGTACCTACAAAAATGCTACTGCTAACATCACACTCAGTGGTAAAATGCTGACTGCTCCCCTAAGGCTGGGGGCAAGACAAGGTGCTTGCTCTCAGTACTTCTACTCAGCACTAAGTACTGGAAATTTGAGTTACCACACCATGGCAAGAAATAAAAAAGGAAAGTCCTAAAGACTGACATAGTAATAAAACTGTCTACATGTACATGACATGAGTGCTTTAGCAGAAAATCTTAAGGATGATCTATTGAATGCTAAACCAAATAAGTGAATTTAGCCCAACAGATGCATTCAAGGCCAAAATACAAAAATGAATCGTTTTTTTTATATACAAGTAGTTAATTAGCAATTAGAAACTGAGATAAAAAAACACGTCCATTTACACAGCACTGAAACTCGTAACATTCAGGAATAGTTTCTTAGAAGATGTGTAATGCATCTACAGTGAAATCCACAGAACACTGCAGAAACAAATAAAACAAAAAGATAAAGTGTTTAGATCCAAAGGTTCAATGTTGTTAAGATGTCAGTCCTCTCAAAATTCATTTACAGATTCCATAAAATTCCAGCAGGCATTTTTGTGGAAACTGACAAGAGAATTTGAAGATTTATGTAGAAATGCAAAGGTCACAGAATCCTCAAAGCATCTTAAAAAAGAACAAAGTGGGAAGACTCCTACTACCTGACTTGGGAGACTTACTCTACAGGCAGAGGAATCAAGACAGTGTGGGACTGGCCTAAGGACAGAGATGAATGAAGGAAACAAAACAAAAATATATTAACTAACTTCATACCATATATCAAAATCATAGATCTAAACGTGAAAGCTAAGACTTTTAAGAACTTTAAAAAAAAAAAAAAGTATCTTCATGAACTGCAAAGATTTCATTAGATAGGATCCCGAAAGTAGTAAGCATTAAAAAAACCCTGATAAATTAGACTACACCACAAGACATGGTGTTAAAAATGAACAGGCAGACCACAGACAGGAACAAAATATTTGGAAAACATTTATATGACAAAGGACTGGTATCCAATAATAAAAAAATGGAACAATCCAATCTTCAAAATGGAGGATAGGGGAGGGGTGACCAGACATTTCACAAAAGAAGAGACATAAAGAGGGGCACCAGGGTGGCTCAGTCGGTTAAGCGTCCGACTTTGGCTCAGGTCATGATCTCATGGTTTGAACTGACTCCTGCTTTGGGTTCTGTGCTGTCAGAGCAGAGCCTACTTTGGATCCTCTGTCTCCCTCTCTCTCTGTCCCCAACCCCTTCTTGCATGCGCACGTGCACACTCTCTCTCAAACATAAACAAAAGTTAAAAAAAAAAAAAAAGACAAAGAACCAATAAACATGAAAAAGTACTCAACTTCAGGTTATGAGGGAGATACAATTCAGTGCCATAATGAGATACTACCACATAACGACCAACGTGGCTTATATTAAGACTGAAAATGCCAAATATGGTCAAGGACTATAATATTCACACATTACGGCAGGAGTGTAAAGTGGCGTCGGCACTTTTGGGTTTCTAATGACTGGACACACATCTAAACTAGCACCCAGCAATTCTACTCTTAACCATTTACCCAGGAGAAAACATACAACCACACAAAGGCTTCTAAATGCTCATAACAGCTTCTTTATAATAGCCCCATACTGGAAACAGACGAGGCATCTACCGAGAAGAAAACACATCAAGAACTTGTGATAAATTCATACGCTGGAATAAAAGAGAACAAATGGAAGCGCTGTTTAAAAACCGCCACCCCTCGGGTTCACCATGGATTCACCACGTCAATACTGCTTCACTGTTTCAAATACGCACTTACAGGATCTGCACCTAGATGAAACCGCACTCCTGTGTGAAAACGTCCCCCACTCCTGCCACACGCGTAGAGGTCCTAACACATCACCCTGCATCTGGGTCCCGTCTTTCCTCAGTTTAACAACTCGCTACCGTTCTCCTCCTATTAAAATAAGAGCTCTCCTAATGCTCTGAACCAGACACGCAGTAGGGATGAAAAATGTTAGCTGAACCCAAAGCTCCACCCCAGAGGACTCCAGTGGTGTCAGAACAGGAAACAATATGCTAATGTGCAGGGGGATCAGAGAATGCTGGCATCTGGGAAGGACCAAGCGCCCGCTCACGTCTTCACCAGCCAGAGAGGTGACTAACCTGGCCGAGCCATTCTGCCTCCAGACAGGGGCCTGGCCTGGTCTTCCCTTTGCCACCGGGGCCAGAACGCCTCTTTCCCATCCTACCTGTACTGGCGGGTCCGCATGCTGAATGTTGTCCTGCAGGTGGCTCATGAGCATGAGGTCGCGGGCCTGGTACCAGCGGGAGTGCAGAGCGTGGTGGTAGATATGGCAGAGGATGGCGCACGTGCGGATACGGTCTGTGCGGTCCTTGGCATAGATGTACTTGCACAGCCTCTCCATCAGCACAGCGGAGTCCTCGCCCTCGTTTTCTGCCTGGTCTTGCTCAGACTGGGGGGAGGGGTGGGATGTCGTTGAAAGAAAAGTACCGTAGAGACAATGGCTCAGGCCTCCGCGATCAAAGGTGAGACGCCGTGCAGCCTCCGTCTAGTCCCTCCAAGTCTCCCTCCCTGCTCCACCCCAGAGAATTCCCAGGGAACAGATCTGCCAGGAAGTCCTGACAGGCACTTCCCTCCCGCTGTGACCTGGCTGCTAAGACTCACCTTCGAGGAGCCCTCAGGGGGGGTAAGCTGCCGCTGATGGGCCTTGTAGTCAAACTTGTAGTAGGTGTGGAGGATGCGCCTCAGATAGATGCGACAGATCTCCTCAGTGGTGCCCTTCTCCTCCAGGTAGCGCTGCACACGCTCAATGATGGCACACACCTGCGCCTCGTCCTTCAGGTGCTCCACGTACTCTGGAAAGGAGGGCGTCCCTCATCTCAGCCAGGCACCCGCCTTTCCTAATCGTGTGTCCCCGACCAACCCAGTTAGCTCTATGTGGTTTCTGCGCCCATCAGCAAAGTCTCCTCACGGTGCCCTGAAAACACCATCCCCTCCCTGGACACACCGAAGTCGCTTTCCATTCCCGTCGGGTGTGCTCTTCCGATGAACCTCTCCCCATGCCGACGGCCCCTGCTTTCTGTCGCCTTCTCCAGCCATGATCTAGAACTGTCTCATTTATTTACTTACAGAAATGGCTTTCTCCTTTCTCCAGCACCAAAACGTAAGCTCCATGCGCCTGAAAGGCTTCCGGCTGACTTGTTCATCACTACACGCCTGACCCAGGGGACATGTGGGCACGCTACAATTTCACGGAGTAAGTGTCCTGCATTTCCCCCAACCCAAATGCCTCTGGATCCAAGCTAAGCAAAGTGAACTGAGGCAAGACCCCAAGGATTTTCAAAGTGTAGTCCCCAGACAGCAGCATCACCTGGGAACATGTAAGAAATGCAAAATTTGGAGCCCCTTCCCCAGATCTACTGAATCAGAAGTGATGGGGGTGGGGCCTAGCATCTTCCCAGGTCGTGTGTGTGAATGCTGGGCTAAGTAAGGGCTGGCTCCCCAGGCACTCTGCTAATATAATCCTTTGTTTATTCCCTACATCTTTCCTCTAACTGATGCCCACGCTTGCCCCGGCTCACCTTGGGAGTGAGGATCAGTATTTTGCATTATTTTGGTAAATTCTTCATCCATTCGTTCCACCAGGGTTAGGATACAGCCACGGACACGCAGTGGCTGAAAAGGAGGTAGGGGAGGAGCAAATAAATTAGCCCAGATCTCAGTGCCAGACTTCAACCCTCCTGTCTCCACTGAGCCTTCCCAAGGAAAAAACATACACCTCCAATCAGCCTCCAATTTCTCTCTTTACCTGGTCAACATTGTGCAGGTTCTCACTCTCTTCCAGAATGTTCTCTCCAACAAAGATGTTGGGGTTTGCAAACAGGATGTCCATGAGCTCATTGATGCAGTCTAGGCACTTCTGCCACATCTCAGGCTGCAAGAGATCAGACGGCAGTCAGAGGTGGGAAGGTGGAAGAAACGGAGGCCTCCCAAGAGCTCCTTCACCAGGAATCCACGGGGCCTTCAACTACCAAGACTGCTTCCACAGCCCTCGAGTTTTAAGACACTAGGCACCCCACACCCCCAACCCACCAGCTCAGCTCTGTGATGGTTCTTCATTGCCCTCACCTTCATGTACGTGGCCAGGTTTGGGTTGTAGTCATAGAGAGAGGCGATGATATTGAACTTGATCTTGACTATGACACCCTCTCCCAGGTTGTTTTCAGATGCAATCTGAACGAGCAGCTGTAGCAGCTCAATCTGGGCTGCGCTGGAGGGGAGCACAGGTGGGTGAGGCATCGGAGACAAATCAAAACCCTCCTCCTGTCACGCAATGTGCCCTCTGCCAACAAGCAAGGCAGTGTCATTCCCACTAACCCCCTAACCTCACCACCCACGTCCTTGCTTCTCCTTTATAAATTCCAAACAGAAGCAGCAGTAACACTAACAATCCGCCATCCTCTTTAGGCACCAAATAACTAAAGAGAGCATCATTTCCGTTTTACAGATGAGCAAACAATCCCCAAAGGTTAAGTGACTGGTTTAAGATCAAAGAGAGAGTCAATAGCAGAAAATGGACCGGTAAGTTCCACGTATACCATTCCTTCAACTATAGCCACATACAGATCTTCCCAAAACAGCACTATTTCCCCACTAATCTCTACCTGTGTCTTAAAGAAAAAGAGCATTCCCAGTCCAGGCCCGTGAATCTTACCGATCAGTTCCCTTCTTGCCTCGTGCCTGTAGGATCTCATTCAGTTTCTTGATGACAACAGCATGGGTGATCTCAGTTCCCTTGGCAAACATTTTTGGTTTCTCCTAGGCAACACATGTCCCATCATTCTCGCCCTAACTTTTCTCCCAAGCCCTGAGTGGGGCGGGGAGACAGCTGTATGCTCTACCAAACCATTTCCCAATTCATCTTGATACTACCGTCCTCACCTTAACAAGGGGCACACCCCCCCGGACCCTTTCCCACTCTCCGCCGTCATTGTCCTCCTCCTCCTCATCCAGGCGCTTAGATTTCCTATCGTGCTTCTTCTTGGCTTTGTCCTCTCGTTTCTTCTCGGCTGCCTTCTTGTCCTCCTCGGTGGTAGGGGCCCTGCCAGGAGACATGGGAGAAGGTGAAAGATCAGTCCCAGTCCACCTCTGAGGCTGCTTCTTCCCATGAACTTCCCCTTTCCCTCCATCCAGCCCTGGGTTCAAGTTACAATCTGTGAGAATGAGCCTGAGTTAACCGTAACCATAACCAAAGCAAGGACTATCAAGCTTGTGAACTTGACAGGCCACTTACCAAGGTCTGTCACCATATCCCACCCACTAAGAAACTCTTATGGCGGAAACAGTGTGGCCTGGTCTAATGAGGTAGAGGGGCCCACTCAGCCATGGGAGACACAAAAGCAGCCTGCCATGTTGTCCCATAGCTAACCTCTCAGGTTTTCCAGAAAAACCTATATTGATAAGCTATGTAGCTGTCTTTTAATACTAGTTGCTCTATCCAGACTGATCTTTTCACCAGCCACCAACTAATCAGTTTGAACTTAGTGTAAAAAAACTGCTGTTCCTAGACTGTCTGCTCCCTGCTTATGACAATTAACCTAAGTTCTGAATTTAAAAAACAATAGTGTAAGACAAGAAAATTCTCCCACAAAAGTGAAAAAGATCAGTGGCTACCCCAAAGTGGTCTTAAGCCACTTGGTGTCTGAAACCATCTCCAGGCTTTCTTTTTTTTTAATTTTTTTTTTAATGTTTATTTATTTTTGAGACAGAGAGAGACAGAGCATGAATGGGGGAGGGGCAGAGAGAGAGGGAGACACAGAATCGGAAGCAGGCTCCAGGCTCTGAGCCATCAGCCCAGAGCCTGACGCGGGGCTCGAACTCACGAGCTGCGAGATCGTGACCCGAGCCGAAGTCGGACGCTCAACCGACTGAGCCACCCAGGCACCCCACCATCTCCAGGCTTTAATACTTATCTAATGAAATACAAACCCCAAATCAGAGAAAAGTTATCACAAACTTTACATAGATACTAACAAAAAAATCTTTCCAGTCTCAAAAGATAGTCAAATTATCGACAGAGAGGGCACACAAGCAGGGGAGAGGAGCAGAAGGAGAGAGAGAATCTTAAGCAGGCTCCACGCCAATACGGGGCTTGATCCTACAACCCTAGGATCGTGACCTGCGCTGAAATTAACAGTCGTATTTTCAACCAACTGAGCCATCCAGGCACCCCATCAACTGCCATTTAGACATCTAAAAATAAATTTTGGGGCACCTGGGTGGTTTAGTCGATTGAGTGTCCAACTTCGGCTCAGGTCATGATCTCGAGGTTCATGAGTTTCATCTCTGTATCAGGCTTGCTGGTGTCAGTGCAGAGCCTGCTTGGGATCCTCTGTTCCCCTCTCTCTGCCCCTCCCCCACTTGCCCTCTCTCAAAAATAAACATTAAAAAAATTAATAAAAAATAAAAATAAATTTCATTTGAATTGTTTAAAAGGTCTGAATATATTTTAGAAATAGTTTATATACTTGCCAGCTGGAAAAACTTTTCCCCTTGACAAAGGATGTATGCCAGAACTCTTAACAACAGTTTGTTCGTTTTCTCTCCATACTACTGCCATACTAATGATAAAAGCTCACTTTATAGGTAAAATACTTTGCAAACATGCAAAGTATGTTCATTAAACTGAAATCTCTTGGTCATATCAACTCTAAAGCTCTGAGAAGATCAAAAAACCTAATGCTATTTAAAAACCAATGCAGCTTAAACTTCCAAAGACCTTCATCTTTCTCAGCCTAAAGTTTTACTCCTAACCCTGAGGGTGTTGGGATTTATACTTCAAAAACACAACGAACTCTTACCCTATGAAAAAAAATTTCTTTTTTAAGATTTTATTTTTAAGTAATCTCTATACCCAACATGGGGCTCGAACTCACAACCCTGAGGTCAACAGTGGCACACTCCGATTGAGCCAACCAGGCACCCCTTCTCACCTTACGAAATTCTAACTGAAAGACTAAAACTTGGTTTGACCTCTCTACTATGACAGATAACACTAGTATATTCACATGTTGTTAGAAATTACCAGAAAACTAATGCTTATGCTCTCAGTTATACATCCAACAGAGACAAGCTACTGTTGCAAAAGAGCGTCACCAAATACACTTCTACTTAAACACATGGCCAAGAGACTAAAGATGTGTTTGTTTAACGTTTATTATTTTTGAGAGAGAGAGAGACAGGATCTGAAGCAGACTCTGTCCTGAGAGCAGAAAGCCTGATGAGGGGCTTGAACTCACAAACCACGAGATCATGACCTGAGCCAAAGTCCGACACTTAACTGACTGAGCCACCCAGGTGCCCCAAAACTAAAGATATGTTAATCTTTTTTGCCTTTTTTCTCCGCTGCTAACCTTTTGACAATTAAGTATTATCTAAATTTCAAAAAAATCTTGATAGCTCACTGTTGGAAGGTCATCAAAAGGATAAGACTGCCAGTTAACCCTTGAGCTGGACACAGGCAACAGGAAGCTCCTTACCCTCTCCCCTGTCCTTGCAACGTACATTCTGCCCACCATTCCCACTTTGGGGGCCGTTTCCAGAATGCAACCTTGTGAGTGATATGTTAAGACCATCTGGACTGTATATGTGACATTATCACGTTAAGACCTCTATCTATACTTTTTTATGATTCAGGTGGGCAGGTGCGGAGATAACAGTAGTCTCGTAGCCTCCCAAGAGAAGTCTTGTATATGAGTCCCTTTGCTTATTAAACCTGCCACATACCAACCTGGAATCACCTGCCTCTTTCCTTGGTCTTTCCCTGTCCTCCATGTACAGAGACTGGTTTCAGATTTCACCCTCAGAACTCCCAAGGTTGTTGTGAACCAATACATCTAACATGGCAGGTAGTCAATAAATATTTGTGGAATGAATGGAAAAAAAAAAAAGTCTAACTTGGCAATTTATCAGAAGGGATTTAAGACATTAGATTTCATTAGTCTGTACTTAAGAATTCCTACCCCAATTATAAATTCAGAAACATTACTGTATAATCTGTCATTTACCTCTAATGTGGTCCATACAGCAAATTAAATACACATTTTAGCCCCAACCTCATATTAATTTCCTTAGCTAAGAATTAATTAACCCTAAATAAATACCATAATAAAGTCAAGACTATAATAAAAACGTGCAACGAATAACATCTTATTGTACCTGGACAAATACTCTGAAAAATAAATCAATTAAGAGAAAAGCGAGGGCACCTGGTTGGCTCAGTTGGTTGAGCGCCCAACTTTGACTCAGGTCATGATCTCACAGTTTGTGGGTTTGAGACCCACATCAGGCTCTGTGCTGACAGCTCAGAGCCTGGAGCCTGCTTTGGATTCTGTGTCTCTGTCTGTGATTCTGTCTCTCTGCCCCTCCCCCACTCGTGCTCAGTCTGTCTCTCAAAAAGAAAGAAAGAAAGAAAGAAAGAAAGAAAGAAAGAAAGAGAAAGAAGAAGAAAGAAAGAAAGAAAGAAAGAAAGAAAGAAAGAAAGAAAGAAAGAAAGAAAAAGAAAGAAAGAAAGGAAGGAAGGAAAAAGCCACTTGTGGGGCGCCTGGGTGATTCAGTCGGTTCAGCGTCCAACTCTTGATTTTAGCTCAGGTCATGATCCCAGGATTAAGCGATCGAGTCCTGCATCCAGCCCCATGCTAAGCATGGAGCCTGCTTGGGATTCATTCTTTCTCTCTCTTTCCCCACCCCTTCCCCGTCTCACGTGCTCTCAGAAAATAAATAATAGAAAAAGAAAAGAAGCCACATGAGGAAAAAAGAAAAAAAAAGATATTTGATTTTAAAAGTTCACTATACTGGGGGACACCTGGATGGCTCAGTTGGTTAAACATCTGACTCTTGGTATCAGCTCAGGTCATGACCTTGTGGTCGTAAGATCAAGCCCCGCATGGGCTCCACACTAAGTGTGGAGTCTGCTTGGGATTCTCTCTCTCCCCCTGCCCCACTCACACATGCAAGAGTGTACATGCTCTCTTAAAATAAATATTAAAAAGAAAAAGTTCACTAAACTGGGGTGCCTGGGTAGCTCAGTCCATTAAGCGTCATTTTGGCTCAGGTCATGATCTCATGACTCATGGGTTTGAGCCCCATGTCAGGCTTGGTGTTGAAAGTGCAGAGTCTGCTTGAATTCTCTCTCTCTCCGCCCCCCCCCCCCCCCCCCCGCTCTCTCAAACTTAAAAAAAAAAAATTCAGAGCTGCTTCTTTATAAAACATAGACTCTTGTGTTTCTTATAATATCTTTGATTGTCCTCATATTTTCTGCCCAAAGCCACTATCTAATATCCAGGTGCCTTAATGTCGCTAGACATTAAGAGACAACGTCTCATGAAGAAGAGACAAACTCTTGAGATTAAATCCATTCCTTTATATGCTTGTTTTAATCAGACAAACGAAAGCTGACGGGTAACTGGGTGGCTCAGTTGGTTAAGCGTCCAACTCCTGATTTCGGCTCAGGTGAGGATCTCTCAGTTGTGACACAGAGCCCCAAGTGAGCTGGAGCACTGAGCATGAAGCCTGCTCTCCCTTTCTCTCTGTCCCTCCCCCTCTTTCACACACTCATGTTCTTTCTTTCAAAATAAATAAATTTAAGACATTGAAAAAAAAAAACAAAGCTGAGAGATTCTGAGGAAAAGGGTATATAGACTGGCTTACTACGGAGATGGTGAAAAAGGATCCTGCAAACATTATGGAAAAACTATCATGCTTCTAGAAAACCCATTAACAACTAACACTAATGCTGGTTGGCTTAGTTAATGAGAAAATACATGCAATCAGAATTCACTGTTCCATATCATCTGTGGTTTTTGTCTTTCTCCTTGTTCCTTTTTCTTATTTAGATCTTTTTCTTTTTCTTGGTTGGAAGTCAATCTTAAAAACTGGTCTTGTGTGGGTGCCTGGGTGGCTCAGTTGGTTGAGTGTCCGACTTTGGCTTAGGTCACGATCTCAGTTTGTGGGTTCGAGCCCTGCATCGGGCTCTGTGCTGACAGCTCAGAGTCTGGAGCCTGTTTTGGATTCTGTGTGTGTCTCTCTCTCTGCCCCTCCTATGCTCGTGCTCTCTCTCTCTCTCAAAATTAAAAATAAACATTAAAAATGGAAAAAAAACTTTTTTAATTGGTCTTGTGATACAAGTAAAACAATGTCTCTGGATTATGCTTTGACATTATGAAGTCAAACTCAATGTCAAAGACCTCTGAGGATCCTATAGTTAACCCGACCTCTGTCAACTGGAATTTTAACTAAATCTAATTTTAGGTGTTTTTTGGGCTAGGTATACAAAATAAAATTTCATGTTTAAAAAAATACGCATCAAGGGTAATCTCCAAAAGGATAGGATGTAACTCCCAAGCCAGTAGAGAAACAAACTGAGAAGAAAAAGACAATCTAGAAATGGGTTAAAAAGTAGAAAAAAGTGAGAAGTAAAAGAATGAATTTAATCTCAAAATAATTATTCTGAGTGAAAGAAGCCAAATCCCTCCCAATCAAGTAACATACTGTGATTCCATTTATGTAAAAGTCTAGAAAACGCGAACTTTTCTAGGGATAGAAAGCAAATCAGTGGTTGCCCAGGGAAAGGGAGGGGGGCTGGTTGCCAGAAAGATGACGGCATGATTGGGGTTTTGGAATGTTCAGCCCCACCATGACCACTAAGATGGGAAGAAGGGCTGGAGAGACTGACATCAATGACTTAATCCATCATGCTAAGGTAATGAAACCTCCACCAAAATCCCTAAATGATGAAGTCTAGAAAGCTCCCTGGTTGGTGAATGTATCAAGGTACCAGGAACGAGGGGCACCCAGAGGGAACGGGAGCTCTGTGCCTGCTCTCCCATACTCTGCCCTATGCATCTCTTCCAACCGGCTGTTCCTGAGTTGTCCCCTCTAAAATAAATGGGCAATAGCAGGTAAAGTGCTTTCCCAAGTTCTTTGGGCTGTTCTAGCAAATTCTCAACTGAGGAGGGGGTTGTGGAAACTGAATTTACAGCTGGTTGGTCAGAAGTCCAGGAGCCAAACTTGGACTTGTCACTGGTGTCTGAGATGGGGGCAGTCTTGTGGGGTCTGCAGTTAACTCTGGGTAGTTTCAGAACCGAACTGCATGTTGACCACCACGCTGGTGTCCGGACAGTTGGAGAAAGTGGAAGGTGTGAAGAAAAAAAACCCCACACGGATGGTGTCAGAAGTGTTGTGCGTAAACGCGTATCAGACACACATGCTCACTGGACTTGACCAGTCAAGGGGAGCACAGAATAAAAAATGCTTCCAAGACTAGCCTGTGCCTGGTCCTCTATAGTGTCAGGGAACTCACTACCTCCTAAAGCAACACAACCCTAACTTCTGAATGCAGAGCAAATCCCAAGAACAGCAACAGTTCCTATAAGAAAGCAACACTGTTACCAGTGAGCTCCACACTGGACCCCTGCCAGGTGCACAGGGGCAGCTCTTCACCTTGACCTCAGAGGAATGAACAGAAGCCTATGGAGGTTCAGTGACGTAGCAAAGTTGACAGCTACCACAGGACTAAGGGCTGGAACCAGAATCCAAACCAGACTCCTTCCCCATTCCAAGACGGTCCCGGCCAAGTTCAGGAAGACTTGCTGCGGTCTCTGTTTTACACACTACGACGTTCTCAGGGAGAGGGGTCAGAGTGGCAGTGCCGTGTGCTGGCCCCGGGCTCAGCCACTTCCCTATGTCATCGTTCTGAGGCAGGGTCAAGTAACCCTCATTTTAGATGAGAGAAACTGGAAAGGTTAAGGAGCTTGTCTAGTATCGCAGACATGGCTAGTTGGTGCCAGAAAGAGATTCACACTCAGTCCACACGCGGGGAGTCATGTCCCGGTTAAATATTTGCCTCCGGGGCTTTCAAATCCCATCGTCAATCTCGTGAGACACATTAGCTTTGTGCCCTTAGCCACCCAACACACTTGATCCCGAGGTCCCCCCGCTGGCCTGAACAACCCGCAAGGATTCCGTGGAAAAAGCAACAGCCTTCAAGATGACGCCAGGCTTTCACACCCTCCCCACTGTCGCCTGAAGCACCACTACTTTTCTTACTTCTTAAGGAATCTTGAGGCCAGCACGGTCTGTTTTCCTTCTTCCTCTTCTGAGTCTGAATCAGAAGATGTGGAACCCGTGTCCCAATCTTCATCATCCTCTGAATCTTCCGAGTCCTCATCTTCATCCTTACAGAAACAAGAGAATCGGCAGGAAGATGATGAGGAGGCCGACTGGCCGACCCGCTCTGCCAGCTGACACACGTTCCAGAGTCTCTCAGGAGCAGAACACGAGTGGTCATTTGTGAATCGGCATATTAGGAGCTGGACTGGACCACCAAGGCCCAGAGCGAAGGGCTGGCTTGCTCCAGGGACACACAGCTCCCCAGGGGCAGAGCTGGGCCCCGAATCTATTCTGTTCTCTCTGTCCCAGGTCGCTCAGCACTCTAATCCAAGGGGAAGCCTGTTCCCAAACCGGACTCTACTAACCCCACCCCTCCCAGCCCTAGGGTTCTGGGAGTCTTCTCCCCAAAAACCCAAGAACGGTCCACAGGAGGCAAATCACCCTTCGTAGTCTCACCCTAGCTCTTACCTCCATTTTTTTGAGGAACTTGCGACTGTCTCCAGAAGGGGCTTCTGGTTTCTTCTTTAGGAAAGCTGCAGCGCTGACTCCATCCTCATCCTCATCCTCATCCGAAGAGGCTGGTGGCAGAGGAGCGAGGAGAGAGCCGGATGGTCAAGAGCAAAGCTGAGGGCAGCGAAGAAGCCAGGCCGAGGGAAGCCCTAGCTCTGGGCCTCTAACCGCCTGCAATAAGGGGGTCCCCTCTCACCTTCTGAATCCTCCTCATTCTTCTCAGCATCTTCATCTGCAGACTGTTCAGGGTTCTTGACAAAGGGAAACGAGAGGATAATTCACGAGGCCTGCCAAGCACCACCCCGGCCTACCCCCTCACCCCAGAGAGTCGTGACCTGATTCCTTCTCTAGTCACACCTTCCGTTTGCAAACGTTTATGTCTCACTCGTGGAGTCACCGTCCCCACAGGGCAGAAGGTCTGCCTCCAGCACCCCTACCTGCTTATAATTTGTAATATGGGACTCAAAATCTCGGTTGTATTTTCGGATCTTCTGACGCAGGGTGCTCAGGGCCTTGGCGTTGTTCTTGTTCATCTTCTTCTTCCCTTCCTTATCTTCCCACAGCTAAAGGAAAGAAGAGGGCAGAAGGGGGAAGAGGGGGCTATGACTAAGCGGTATCTTCTTAAACTCCAGGCTTCAGCACACCACTATGAGTTTTACTATCTGTACACCGTCTGTACTGCTTACCAACCGTATTTGTTATTTTTTAAAAACAGATCCTTTGTGTATTACCACCAAAAGAAGAGAAACCACAAATAAACAACATAAAAACAAATACGATTAAGATACTTGGCCGAAAAAGGTCCCTCTCCTCGCTTCATCCCCCCGTTTCTTATGTTCTAGGAAGTACCGTACACACAGCAAACAACCAAGAGGCGACAGGATCCCTGGAAGTGGGTTAGGAGCAGGTCCTAGGACCACGATACCCTCTGGATCCACCCTTACCCACAGGAATCACACCTCATTAAGATAGTCCTCCAGGTCAGCCAGGATGCGGATGTAGAACCGGGGGACACCCTCCTTGTCCACGATGCTCTTAGCCTTCCCATATGCTTTCCCCAGGAGCTCAAACTCTTCCAGGCACTTGGTAACATCCCGGATCTTCATGGCATTACGGATGGTTCGGATGAGGTTGGTCAGCTCCTCAAACCTAGATCGGGAGCCCAAAATCACACTGGACATGCCCACCAACACCAGAAAAGCCACCACTGCTGCAGAGACTCCCCAGCACCCGGCCTCCCCCTGGCCTCACCTTTTGTCCTTGGCACTTCGGACAACTCTCTTGGTATCTTCCTCATCCTCACTGAGCAACAATGGCCTGTTTGAAACAACAGAGATCACTAACTTCCCTTCCTGGATCCAGTCTTTTCAAGCGATCTCCAGTTCCCTTCTCAGACGGGACAGAAAAAATGGAATTATTCAAGCCATCATACCACACTCATCCTTGACTCTTCCTCTTCAAAACTTGATCATATAAAACTCCGTTATTGAAGCCTACTTCAAGAATGCCCTTTTGTCACTGTTGCACCTACAAAAACGACCATCCCCATCCTCTCAAAAATAAAGGTGCTTGGGGCGCCTGGGTGGCGCAGTCGGTTAAGCGTCCGACTTCAGCCAGGTCACGATCTCACGGTCCGGGAGTTCGAGCCCCGCGTCGGGCTCTGGGCTGATGGCTCGGAGCCTGGAGCCTGTTTCCGATGCTGTGTCTCCCTCTCTCTCTGCCCCTCCCCCGTTCATGCTCTGTCTCTCTCTGTCCCAAAAATAAATAAACGTTGAAAAAAAAAATTAAAAAAAAAATAAAAGAAAAAAAAATAAAGGTGCTTATTCACAGGGTCAGAAAACTTATTACATGAAGACACAACTAACTAAGCATAGACACACACACAAAAGGTACCACAACTAGAATGAAAGGAAATGGCTTTAAGAAGGTGGTATTTGAATTAGATCACAGAAAGCAATGTTTCCCAGAGTGTGAGAGGCCAACGGCAAGGTTAAAGTCCTAATGGCTTTAACATCTCCATTACCAGCGCTTTTCTTTAATAAGACCACAGACAGCATTCAGCTGGCAACACACTTCCATTCTTTTCCTTCCATTTTATTAACCTTTCCAATTATTTTCTATGTTAGAAGTCATATTGGTTTTCCGATTGCGGCAATAATATAAAATCGCATGCAGGTAGGTACACATGGGTACGTGTATGTGTTTTCAAACCGCACAGGGATATAAAAATCGTGAAGGTGACACGTGTGGGAAGGAAGTTGGAGAAACAACGTTCCACTGTTGCAAAAGATGCAAAGAATTTTAATTCGCAGAGATAGGGAAAGGGTATTTAAGAGAACACCCCCCCCCCCGAAAAAAAAGGAAAACAATAGATCTTTAAATAGATGTTTATGAACCAGCCCACAACGCCAGGTGGCTGGGCTTCAGAGCCACATCAAGCAGCTCTGAAATACCAAACGAGCATTCTGGATTTCTTTTTGAGAACAGGGTTTTTTAGCGGTCAGAATAACTACGACTTTTGTTGGAGTCCCATGCCGAGCAGAGGAGAGGTGGTACAGAGGCTGTGGACATATAAGCCAGTTAGGAAGCTGATGCAACAGACCCAGCCAGTGGGAAACCTCTGACTCTATCCTTTGTACCCGGTGGGTGGTACACAATTCACAGCACCCCGAAGCATGAAGGCTGTCCCGCCAACACTACTGCTCTGGTTCCTCGAACTCTCGAGAACTCGCTCTCGCTCCCACCTCCCCTCCCGACCTCCCACCTCTCCCACATACGCAGCCGTGCGGAGCCTGCCGAACGCCGCACGCCCCGACTGGTCACCCCCGCGCAATCCCCCCACTCACTGTTTGCCGTAGTTGCCCCCGACGGGTTTGGTGACGAGCTCCTCCCCTGACAGGGAGGACTCGGACTCGCTGTCCGAACCGGTGGTGAAAAACCGCGACATGGCGACGGGCTGAGAGGCTGCGGCGGGCGCAGCGGGACCTGTGGGGAAAGCCGGAGTCACAGGCCACAAGAAAGGACTGGGGTCGTCACCTCTGGACCCCCACTTCTCACTGTCCCCGCAAGTACCCCGACCCGCGACCCCTCCTCAAAGCACAAGGCCCAAGAAAAACACACCGTCGCAACTCGGGAGTCACACTGCGCAGTCGGCACAGCGGAAACGGAAAGAGAGGGAAGGCGGGACGCTACGTCACTTCCAGGAGATGCTGCTGAACTACACCGGCGACTACAATTCCCAGTGGTCTTCGCGCCACTCAGGGGCGGAGACCGGCCTGACGTCCCCTTGGCAGGCAAGGCGGTTCCTCAAGAGTCTCACAGCGTACTGCGCGATGTCGTCACGTTTTGTTACTCAGATACATCCTCACCCACCTCCTGCGGAATCGTAATTTCAGGGCCGGGAGTTTACTTTTTTAAAGTGCCTACGTAATACTGATGAGCTGCTAGGTTTTGGAGCTAGGCTTAGAGCAAACTTCGAATCAGACTTTGGATTCAAATCCTAGCTCCACCGTTTTGTGTGAATTTAGGCAAATTTCCTGATCTCTCTGTGTTTCCTTCTCCCCAAACTGTAAAATGACAATGATAGCACCTACCTCATGGGGTTGCATGAGAGTTAAATGGCTTCGTATATGTGAAGCATTTAGGGCAGTGCCTTGTACAAAATAAGCATGTAATAATTAGCTAGTATTCACTCATTATAACACAAACACGTATTTATCAAGCATTTATCATGAGCCAGCAGTGTTCAGTGAACAAGACAGAAATGGTCCCTAACTTCCCAAGGAACTCAGTCTAGTGGAGTGGCATAAATTAACAAGTAAACATAATTTCAGATAGTAATAAGCACCATAAAGATATTAAAGTAGCCGGTTAGGTGGGAAAGTTGTTTTGGATAGGAAGGTCAGGGCCTCTTTGAAGAGGTGACGTTTGAGTTGAGATCCAAATGACAAAAAGAAGGAAGCCATGCAGAAGGTCTTTCAAGGAAAGAGCATTTCTAACTCTTCTTCTAGGAAAGAGACACAGCAAGTGCAAACGTCCTGAGGCCAGGTTCTGGGAGTAAAGAGAATGCCAGTGTGCTATCAGCAAAGTGATCAGGCATTAATAGTTTAGATATGGACCATACCAGATCATTCAGGTCCTTCTAGTCCTGTGGATTTAAACCCGGGTGGATTGAAGAAACCATCATCAGGGGTTTTACCACCACAGGGACTGTCTTCCATTTTTAAAGGTAGTTTCATTCATTCAGTATTTGCTGCATGTCTGGGCCCGTGTTTAGCATTGAAAGCACAGTGCTCCTCTGAAAAAAGTGGGAATTAGCAGCAGACTGAAGGGAAAGAAGGAGGCCACTTTGGGTAGGGAAAAGACTATGAAAATCCCAGAAACAGGAAAGCTCGGGCACATTTAGCGACTGGTATACTGGGATTAGAATGTGGCAGGGCCTCTCTGCACATCTTGGCCAGTCATCTCTGTTCTTCCCATCTCCCTCTCTCTCTCTCTTTTCCTCTCTCCTTCCTTCTCTCCCCGCAGGTCCATTTGATTCCGACATCAACTTCATCACCTCCCAGAACAGAAAAAGAATGCATTGAAATTGCCAAGGGAGCCCAAGGTAAAGGGTGAAGGAGGTTGGGTGAGATAAAGATCAATGTCAGTTAGGATGAAGAAATGCAAATTCACACTAAAGGAAAGCTACTGATTTTAGCGTGGCTTCCTGTTACTCCCCAGACCCTGATAATTTGCAAAAAAATCATCTCATACTCAATTTTTTTTAAACCAATCTTTTACTAAGTGATTATGAAAAATTTCAATTTAACAGGAAAGGGTTTTTTTAGTAAACTTTTTTTTGGAGTGTAACATAGGTTCAGATGAGTGACAGATACAGCTTGATGAATTTTCGTAAAGTGAGCAGACTTATAGAGCCAGCACTCACATCAAAACCAGAACATGACCAGAGCCCCCCCACCCCACCTCTAAAGTCTGTTCTTCCATTCGCCTCCAGTTACTACCCAGCAGGGTAGTAGATTTTATTAAATTTTATTAATAAAATTTATTTTTTATTTTTAAATTAAAAAATTTTAATGTTTTTGTTTATTTTTGAGACAGAGAAAGACAGAGCATGAGCAAGGGAGGGGCAGAGAGAGAGGGAGACACAGAATCTGAAGCAGGCTCCAGGCTCTGAGCTGTCAGCGCAGAGCCCAACGCGGGGCTCGAACCCACGGACTGCAAGATCATGACCTGAACCGAAGTCGGACGCTTAACCGACTGAGCCACCCAGGCGCCCCAATAAAATTTATTTTATTAATTTATTTTATTGAATTTATTTATTCACCACTTATTTTATTATTTATTATTAATAAATTACTAATATGATCCATTATTTATTAATCATTTATTTTATGAAATTTTATTTTTTATTATAAAATATTTCAAACATAGAGACAAGAATAAAGAGTACTCTAGTGAACATCTATGGACCCACAACCCATCCAGGGTTGTCACAACTTAATATGCCACATTGGATGCAGCTTTTGTTATTTTTTTTTTTTAAATAAAAACACACTCAGGAGCTCCTAGGTAAATAGAAGTCTTAATGAATAAGATTCACATCCACAAATACCTTTAAGGCGCTTAGTGTGTGTCAAACCCTTTCACATGGACGGTCTTTCTCTTAATAATATGTGTGCATGATTACAGAATGTAATTACGTTAATTAATTCACACAACGTAAATGATACAGGGGCGCCTGGGTGGCTCGGTCGGTTAAGCATCCGACTCTGATCTCAGCCCAGGTCTTGATCTCACGGTTGGGTGTGAGTTCAAGCCCCATGTTGGACTCGGTGCTGAGCGTGAAGGCTACTTTAAAACAAATGTAAATGACACAGGAGACTATAGAGGAAGAAGAAATCTCTTTCCCACCACTGACGCTCAGCTTCTCTCCCCAGAGGCAAACACAATTATCAGTTTACAGTGTTCCTCGTCCACATTTTCTTTGTCTGTATATAGCTAAGATACCTGAAAGAATGCAGATAGATATATGTGTGTATGGGTATGTATATGGGTTATATCAATAAGGATGTGTAGATAGCAAGATTTCTGATAGATCTTATCAATATAATCCTTATAATATGCATACACACATATCTGTATCTTTTTATGTACGAATATTTATACAGAGAGGTATATCAGTAGAGAGATGGAAGAGATATAGCCCCTCCTTTTTTCTTACACAAATCATTAGCACATTTTTGTGCTTTTCTGTATCTTATTTCATTATTCGTATATTTTGCAGCTCTTTGTAAAATTTTTTCCGTGTTACTGGAGAGTGTGATGCTAAGTGAGAGGAGCCATACAGAGAAAGACAGATACCGTATGTGTTCACTCTTATGTGGATCCTGAGAAACTTAACAGAAACCCGTGGGGGAGGGGAAGGAAAGAAAAAAAAAGAGGTTAGAGTGGGAGAGAGCCAAAGCATAAGAGACTCTTAAAAACTGAGAACAGGGGCGCCTGGGCGGCGCAGTCGGTTAAACGTCCGACTTCAGCCAGGTCACGATCTCGCGGTCCGGGAGTTCGAGCCCCGCGTCGGGCTCTGGGCTGATGGCTCAGAGCCTGGAGCCTGTTTCCGATTCTGTGTCTCCCTCTCTCTCTGCCCCTCCCCCGTTCATGCTCTGTCTCTCTCTGTCCCAAAAATAAATAAAAAACGTTGAAAAAAAAATTAAAAAACTGAGAACAAACAGGGTTGATGAGGGGTGGGAGGGGGGGAGGGTAGGTGATGGGCATTGAAGAGGGCATCGTTTGGGATGAGCACTGGGTGTTGTATGGAAACCAATTTGACAATAAATTTCATATATTAAAAAATTTTTTTAAATAAATAAAAATAAATAAATAAAATAAATAGAATTTTTTCCACGTTTATTTATTTATTTATTTAAAAAAAATTTTTTTTTTAACGTTTATTTATTTTTGAGACAGAGAGAGACAGAGCATGAACGGGGGAGGGGCAGAGAGAGAGGGAGACACAGAATCGGAAACAGGCTCCAGGCTCTGAGCCATCAGCCCAGAGCCCGATGCGGGGTTCAAACTCACGACTGCGAGATCGTGACCTGGCTGAAGTCGGACGCTTAACCGACTGCGCCACCCAGGCGCCCCTAAGTTTATTTATTTTTGAGAGAGAGAGACAGAGACAGAGAGCGAGTAGGGGAGGGGCAGAGAGAGAGGGAGACACAGAATCTGAAGTAGGCTCCAGGCTCTGAGCTGTCAGCATGGAGCCTGACATGGGGCTCGAACTCACAGACTGTGAGATCATGACCTGAGCCGAAGTCGGACGCCCAACCGACTGAACCACCCAGATGCCCCCACAACAACCCTTTAGAGAAGCGGATGGTGACGCCTAGGCAGGAGGCCAAGTGACTTGCCCAAGATCATGGCTAGCCTGTATTCCAACCCAAAGATTCCTTCACGGCCTTCAGAACTGTTGAGAGCTTTCTGTTTTAGAGCAAGATCCTTACAATTTGTGAGTTAAAAAAAAAACAAACAAAACTTGGTCTTCTCAATAGGATGGATGGGAATGAGGTCAGCAGAGTAAAGAAAACCTGAGAATTTCTTCCTTTAAGGGCACAGTGAGGCCTCGTAACTGGAGCCAAGCGTAACATGGGCGTTTTTAATAGGTGAATTTTGTCAATGCCTAGATTTTGATGGGCTCCTTGATGGTGGCAGAGCAGCAAGCACACCCTGGCAGAGCTTTGATCAGTCTGGTGCGTACAGTTCATGTGGGCATCACACACCCCTCGGCAGATTGCTTCTCTCTGAAGGCCTGTAATAATGCAACCGGCAAGCCGAAAGGTGTTAGTCGTCACTGGCATTTGAACAGCAATTTCAAACGCACAGAGGCATTTGAAACTCGTGACAAACTTGTAGGTAGGCAGGAAAAGCAGTTACTACTAACCTCATTCTACAGATGAGAAAACCAAGACTCTGAAAATGCAGGTGATGGCTCAGCTAGTGACAGATCCTCTAATTCGGAGGCCACAGAAGACTCTTCTGGATACATTGTTTTTCTTTGTAATGTTGAGCAAAGCGGGATACATTATTTTCCTTTTAATTTTATTTTTTCAAATTCACATCCAAGTTAGCATCTAGTGCAGCAATGATTTCAGGAGTAGATTCCTTAATGCCTCTTACCCATTTAGGCCATCCCCCACGTCCCACAACCCCTCCAGGAACCCTCAGTTTGTTCCCCATATTTGTGAGTCTCTTCTGTTTTGTCCTCCTCCCTGTTTTTATATGATTTTTGCTTCCCTTCCCTTATGTTCATCTGTTCTGTGTCTTAAAGTCCTCATATGAGTGAAGTCATATGGTATTTGTCTTTCTCTGACTAGCTAATTTCACTTAGCATAATACCCTTTAGTTCCATTCCACATAGCTGCAAATGTCAAGATTTCATTCTTTTGGATTGCCGAGCAATACTCCATTGTATATATATACCACATCTTCTTCATCCATTCATCCATCAACAGACATTTGGGCTCTTTCCATACTTGGGCTATTATTGATAGTGCTGCTATAAACATGGGGGTGCATGTGTCCCTTTGAAACAGGACACCTGTATCCCTTGGATAAATGCCTAGTAGTGCAATTGCTGAGTGGTGGGGTAGTTCTATTTAATTTTTTGAGGAGCCTCCATACTGTTTTCCAGAGTGGCTGCACCACTTTGCATTCCCACCAGCAATGCAAAAGAGATCCTCTGTCTCCGCATCCTCGCCAACATCTGTTGTTGCCTGCGTTGTTAATGTTAGCCATTATGACAGATGTGAGGTGGTATCTCATTGTGGTTTTGATTTGTATTTCCCTGATGATGAGTGATGGTGAGCATTTTTTTACGTGTCGGTTGGTCATCTGGATGTCTTCTCTGGAGAAGTGTCTATTCATGTCTTTTGCCCATTTCTTCACCGGATTATTTGTTTTTGGGTGTTGAGTTTGATAAGTTCTTTATAGATTTTGGATACTAACCCTTTTTCTGATACGTCATTTGCAAACGTCGTCTCCCATTCTGTTAGTTCCCTTTTAGTTTTGCTGATTGTTTCCTTCGCTGTACAGAAGCTTTTTATTTTGATGAGGTCCCAGTAGTTCATTTTTGCTTTTGTTTCCTTTGCCTCTGGAGACGTGTTGAGTGAGAAGTTGCTGCGGCCAAGATCAAAGAGGTTTTTGCCTGCTTTCTCCTCGAGGATTTGGATGGCTTCCTGTCTTACCTTTAGGTCTTTCATCTGTTTTGAGTTTATTTTTGTGTCTGGTGTAAGAAAGGGGTCCAGGTTCATTCTTCCGCATGTCACCGTCCAGTTTTCCCAGCACCACTTGCTGAAGAGACTGTCTTTATTCCATTGGATGTTCTTTCCTGCTTTGTCAAAGATTAGTTGGCCATACATTTGTGGGTCCATTTCTGGGTTCTCTATACTGTTCCATTGAACTGAGTGTCCGTTCTTGTGCCTGTACCATACTGTCTTGATGATCACAGCTTTGTAATACAGCTTGAAGGCCGGGATTGTGATGCCTCCTGCTTTGGTTTTCTTTTCCAAGATTGCTTTGGCTATTCAGGGTCTTTTCTAGTTCCTTGCAAATTTTAGGATTGTTTGTTCTGGATCTGTGAAGAATGCTGGTGATATTCTGATAGCGATTGCATTGAATCTGTAGATTGCTTTGGGTAGTATTGACATTTTAACAATTTTTATTCTTCCTATCCAGGAGCTTGGAATCTTTTTCCATTTTTTTGTGTCTTCTTCAATTTCTTTCTATATCTTTTAGTGTATAGATTTTTCACCTCTTTTGTTAGATTTATTCCTAGGTATTTTATGGTGTTTGGTGCAATTGTAAATGGGATCGATTCCTTGATTTCTCTTTCTGTTGCTTCATTGTTGGTAAAGTGAGATACATTATAATTGTAAGAGGGGAGCAGACTGAGAGGAGACAGGACTGAGCATGGCGATGGGGGGGGGGGGTTGCCTTAAGACTGCTCTCTGGGACTGAATCCTAGGTACCACGCTCTCTCTCACTCCCTCCAGCCGTGGAGGCCTCAGTTCTGGTGGATCCGGTGCCCCATTTTTAAAACAAATATCTTAAAAAAAATTTTTTTTTTTGGTAATGTTTTATTTATTTTTGAGAGAGAGAGATAGATACGGAGCACACATGGGGGAGGGTCAGAAAGAGAGGGAGGGAGACACAGAATCTGAAGCAGGCTCCAGGCTCTGAGCTGTCAGCACAGAACCCTACGTGGGCTTGAATCCACAGACAGTTAAGACCGTGACCTGGGCTGAAGTCAGACACTTAGCCGACTAAGCCATCCAGGCGCCCCTTAAGACAATTATCTTGAGACACTTTATGAAATTCATGGACACCGTAAACTTCTGACACATACAATTTTTTTTTTTTACTTTGTGTGTGTTTTATTTTCCCAAATAGCTCCTGAACTCCTTGAAGACAGGAATAATATCTTTTTCAAAAAAATGTTTTTAACATTTATTTATTACTGAGAGACAGACAGAGAGAGACACAGAGCATGAGCATGGGAGAGGCAGAGACACAGAATCCGAAGCAGGCTCCAGGCTCTGAGCTGTCAGCACAGAACCTGACACGGGGCTTGAACTCACAAACCGTGAGATCATGACCTGAGTTGAAGTCGGACGCTTAACCGACTGAGCCACCCGGGCGTCCCTCTTTTTTTTTTTTTTTTTTTAATTGAGACAGAGGGCTCAAGTGAGCAAGGGCGGAGAGAGACTCCCACAAGGGGCAGGGGACAGAGAGAAAGACAGACAGAGAGGGAAGAGTGGCACACCCAAAGTGGGGCTCACGTTCACCAGAAGCAGGGCTCGTGCTTACCCAATGCGAGACTTGATGTGAGACTCCATGCGAGACTCAAACTCACAAACGGCAAGATCATGACCTGAGCCAAAGTCAGATACTTAACTGACTGAGCCACCGAGGCACCCAGGGCTATAGTATCTTTAATACATTTTAGTATCTCTTGCAATGCATTTCTTTTTTCTTTTTTCTCATTTTCAAAAATATTTTTTTACTTTTAAGAGAGAGAGAGAGAGAGCACGCACAAGTCAGGGAGGGGCAGAGAGAGAGGGAGACACGGAATCCAAAGCAGGCTCTAGGCTCCAAACTGTCAGCACAGAGCCCGATGCGGGGCCCGAACCCATGAACCATGAGATCATGATCTGAGCCAAAGTCGGATGCTTAGCCCGCTGAGTCACCCAGGTGCTCCTCCCTCAATGCATTTCATGTAGTATGTGTTCAATAATGTGTCCTTCTTACGATTACTATTGAAAGGCAAGGCAACATACATACAAGTAAGTGCACCAACTTGTTAGTTTCACTTCTACCATCGTGTTAGTCTTTCCTGTCCTTGAGCCTCATATACATAGAATTATAATGTATGTCCTTTTTTGTGTCTGGCCTCTTTCAGAAGTGAGTGAATCTGTGAGATTCATCCATGTTGTTACATACTGGTCGTTGCTCTCCAATTGTGTAACTAGGCCATAACGTATTAATTCTCCTGTTGGTTTGGGTTGTTCCCACTCTGGGGCTATTATGAGCAAAGCTTTTATCAACATTTTTATACAACTCTTTTTGTGGACATTAATACGTACCTTCTTTGGTGAGATAGCCCATAGCTGAACCATAGAGTAAATGTATATTCAGCTTGAGTAAATACTGCTATACTTGAACTGTATTTATAAAGGAGAAAAAGACAAATAAACTCTATTTGAAATATGTGCTTAAGGGGTACCTGGGTGGCTCAGTTGGCTCAGGTCATGATCTCTCGGTTCGTGGGTTTGAGGCCCGCGTCAGGCTCTGTGCTGACAGCTTAGAGCCTGGAGCCTGCTTCGGATTCTGTGTCTCCCTCTCTCTCATTCACTCTGTCTCTCTCTTTCTCAAAATAAATAAACATTTTAAAAAGTTTAAATATGTACTTAAGGGGTGCCCGGGTGGTTCGGTCATTAAAGCGTCCAATCTCTGATTTTGGCTCAGGTCATGATCTTGTGGTTCATGGGTTCAAGCCCCAAAAGAGCTCTGTACTGACAGTTTGGAGCCTGCTTGGGATTCTCTGTCTCCCTCTTTCTCTGTCCCTCCCCCGCTCACACACCCCTCTCTTTCTCTCTCTCATTCAAAAATAAATAAATAAACATTAAAAGAAAAAGAAGGAAGTACTTAAATATGCAAATGTTAAGGTGTGATTTCCCTAGAAGATATAAGGAAAGAGTTAGAGATTTACACCTACTTGCAATGACATAGTTTGGATTTATGAGAAGACAATTATAATATGAACAAATGTTGAACTTTTTTCTTTATATTTGATAATTTGAAAGAGGTATGTGTATATATACTCAGCCTTTTTTTTTTCAATATATGAAATTTATTGTCAAATTGGTTTCCATACATATACTCAGGCTTTTGACATATATTTAGAATCACAGTGAACGAGGCAGCTACGGTGCAGCCTTATAGGTTTTACTATAAGGGATGCCTTTAAGTGAGGGGATTTTCCAAATATAGTGAGCAGCTCTTGGGAGAGATCCAAAGAAAACAAAACACAGTCTTCCTGCAATGTAAATAATAGTTGAATTCCTGGAAAATTTGGTGCAGATTAACAGCAAGCAAGATATATCTTAAAAAAATTTTTTAAATGTTTATCTTTGACAGAGAGAGACAGAGAGAGAGCGTGAGCGGGGGAGGGACGGTGAGAGAGGGAGACACAGAATCTGAAGCAGGCTCCAGGCTCCAAGCTGTCAGCACAGAGCCCAACGCAGGGCTTGAACTCATGGACAGTGAGATCGTGACCTGAGCCGAAGTCAGACGCTCAACTGACTGAGCCACCCAGGCGCCCCATCAAGCAAGATATATCTTGAGTTTACATGTAAAATGAAGTTAGATTTTTGGCACGTATTGTTAGATGTCTAGCAGGGACACTGACAGGCCACTTGGGTATAGGAAAATTATTCTTCATGCAGGACGATATTACACATAGCAGGATGGCTTGGCCCTCACCCTGTAAGGGCCCTGCCTTCATTCACAGTGAGATTCAAAACCCCCACAAGCTTCCAAAATGACGACAGGGGGCAGTATCACCCCAGTGAGAACCACTGTCCAAGCAAGACCTCTTTTGTCCAATATGGTCAACAACAGCCATCTGTGGCTTGTTCTATATTAAATGAAATTAGAAGTCCAGTTTTTCAGTCATACTAGCTACATTTCAAGTGCTTAAAAACACACGTAGCAAAAACTTCCCACAGAGAAAAGCCCAGATCCACATGGTTTCACTGGTTAATTCTGCAACTACTTAAAGAATTAATAGTAGTTCTTCACAAACTCTTCCAAAAAACAGAAAAAAGAATACTTCCCAACTCATTAAATGAAGTCAGCGTCACCCTGATACCAAAAACTAGGAAAAAATGACATAAGAAAATTATAGACTAATATCTCTTATAAATAGAGACACAAAATCCTCAACAAAACACTAGAAAATCTAATATACAAACTGTGACCGAGTGAGATTTATTAGGAATACGAAGTTGTGAGGGGGGCGCCTGGGTGGCTCAGTCAACTGGGCGAATGACTTCAGCTCAGATCTCTCAATGTGTGGGTTCGAGCCCCGGGACAGCTCTGTGCTGACAGCTTAGAGCCTGGAGCCTGTTTTAGATTCTGTGTCTACCTCTCTCTCTGCCCCTCCCCATCTCATGCTCTCTCTCAGAAACAAATGAACATTAAAATATTTTTTAAAAAGGAATACAAATTTGGGTTAACATATGAAAATGAATTAGTGTAGGTGCACCTGGGTGGCTCAGTCAGTTAAACATCTGACTCTTGATTTTGGCTCAGGTCACGATCTCACAATTCTTAGCTTCAAGCCCCTCATCGGGCTCTGCGCTGAAAGTATGGAGCCTGCTTGTGACTCTGTCTCTCTCTGCTCCTCCCCTACTCACTCTCTTTCTCTCTCTCAAAATAAATAAATACACATTAAAGAAAAAATGAATCCATGTAATACACCATATCAATAAAAGACAAAAACCACACGATCATCTCAATAGATGTGAAAAAAAGAGCATTTGACAAGATGCAAAACATCTTCATGATAGAAACACTTTACAAAGTAGGAACAGAAGGGAACTTCCTCAATATGATCTATAGGACATCTACAAAAAATCCACAGCTAACATCATACTTAATGATGAAAGATTGAAAGCTTTCCCCCTAAAATCAGGAATAAGACAAGGAAGTCTACCCTTACCACTTCTCTTCCACGTTGTGCTAGAGGTTCTAGCCAGGGCAGTTAGGCAAAAAATTACATAAAGGACAGATTAGATAGGTTTGCAGACCTCGTATATAGAAAATCCTAAGGAATTCACCAAAAACTGTTGGAAGTAATGTTGAGTTCAGCAAGGTTGGAGGCTAAAAGAGCAAAAGACGAAAAGCAATTGTATTTTTATACGTTTGTAGAGGCCAATCCCCAAAGGAAACTAGGAAAACAATTTCACTCACAAAAGCACCGAGAAAGAAGAAAATACTTAGAAATAAATTTAACAAAAGAAGTGCAAAATGTATACTTTGAAATTAGAAAGCATTGTGGAAAGAAAATAAAGTTCTAAATAAGAGGAAATGCATCCCATGTTCATGGATCCAAACAGTTAATATTGTTAAGTTGGCAATACTCCCCAAACTGATCAACGGGTTCAGTGCAATCCCTATCAAAATCGCAAGTTGGTTTCTATGCAGAGATTCATAAAACGTTTTTGAAAAAGAAGAACAACGTTAGGGGATTCACACCTCCCTATTTCAAAAACTCTCTACAAAACCACAGTAATCAAGACAAAATCAATAGGGAATCTTTTTTTTCTTTAAAAACATTTTTTTAAATGCTTACTTATTTTTGAGACAGGGAGAGATAGGGTGTGAGTGGGGGAGGAGCAAAGAGAGAAGGGAGACACAGAATCCGAAGCAGGCTCCAGGCTCTGAGCTGTCAGCACAGAGCCCGACATGGAGCTCGAACCCCCAAACTGTGAGATCATGACCTGAACCTAAGTCAGACGCTTAACTGACTGAGCCACCCATGTGCCCTGGGAATCTTTTCAATAAATGGCGTTGGGACACCTGGATATCCACATGCAAAAGGATGAAGTTGGGCCCCGTGTTAGGGGTCCCCAAGACCATCCTCAAGTTCAATGATTCACTAGGAAGACTCATAGGACTCAGCATATAGTCATACTCACGGCTGAAAGGAAACAAGCCAAAAATCAGCAAAGGGAAAAGAAAGACACATGGAATGAAGTCCAGGGCAACCAGACACAAGATTCCAAGAGTCTTGTCCTGGTGAAAACACATATTTAATTCTCCCAGCAATGAATTGTGACAACACCTATGAAATGTTGCCAACTAGGGAAATTCCAAACTTCTAGAAGGAAATCGAGTGCTCAGCAGAACCCATAGTGTTTGTACAAGCCTTTTAAGAAGTGTGTGCCCCTGGTAGCAATTAATGATGGGAATCCTCTTGAAACCTAAGTTCGCAAACTCCAACCACAGGCCAACCTTGCAAGCAGCCTTTTACAAGGTTAGTCCTTTGGGCCTGCTACGTTAACTCTTTTCTGGGCATACCCTTACCTCACATGACATGCAAATAAGAACTCAAAATGGACGAAAGACTTAAATGTAAGAGACAAAACGATACAACTTTTAAAAAGAAATAGGGAGGGGCGCCTGGATCGCTCAGTCAGTTAAGCATCTGACTCTTGATTTGGCTCAGGTCATGATTTCACGGTTTGTGAGTTCAAGCCCCAAGTTGAGCTCCACGCTGACAGTGCAGAGCCTGTTTGGAATTCTCTCTCTCTCTCTGTCTCTCTCTCTCTCTCCTTCTGACCCTCCCCCCCTCCATCTCAAAAATAAATAAACTTAAAAAAACAAACAAACACAGGGATAATTCTTCTTGACTGTAGCTTTGGCAATGCTTTCTTAACTATTTCACCAAAAGTCCAAGCAGCCAAAGGAAAAATAGATAAATTTGGCTTCATCAAAATTCAAAACTGTTGTGCACCAAAGACATCATCAAAAAGGTAAAAAAAAGTAACACACAGAAGAGGAGAAAACATTTGAAAATCCTGCCTCTGATAAAGAATTTGTATCTAAGATACATAAAGAACTTAAAAAAAATTTTTTTTAACGTTTATTTATTTTTTGAGACAGAGAGAGACAGAGCATGAACGGGGGAGGGTCAGAGAGAGGGAGACACAGAATTCGCAACAGGCTCCAGGCTCTGAGCCGTCAGCACAGGGCCCGACGCGGGGCTCGATCTCACGGACCGCGAGATCGTGACCTGAGCCGAAGTCGGCTGCTTAACCGATTGAGCCACCCAGGCGCCCCAATACATAAAGAACTTTTACAACTCAAACATTTTTTTAAATGGGCAAAGGACTTTTTTCTCCAAAGAACATATACAAATGACCAATAAGTACATTAAAAGATGCTCAAAATCCTTAGCCATTAGGGAAATGCACATCAAAACCTCAATGAGACACCATTTCACACCCACTAGGAGGCTATAGTAAAACAAAGAACAAAAAAACAAACAAAACAGGAAAAGAGTAAATATTGGTGAGGATGTGGAGAATCAGAACCCTCACGCGTTACTGGTGGAACGTAAAATGGTATAGTCACTTTGGGTAACAGGCTGGCAGTTCGGTCATGAATTAAACAGAGTTGCCAAACGACCTACAGTGTTATAGTCCCTGTTACTCAAGAGAAATGAAAACATATGTGTGCTCAAAAACTTGACCCAGTAGGGCGCCTGGGTGGCTCAGTCGGTTGGGCGTCTGACCTCGGCTCAGGTCATGATCTCGCGGTCTGTGAGTTCGAGCCCCGCATCGGGCTCTGTGTTGACAGCTCAGAGCCTGGAGCCTGCTTCCGATTCTGTGTCTCCCACTCTCTCTCTCTCTCTTTCAAAAATAAACACACACACGCACACACACTTGACACAAATGCTTAGAGCAGCATTGTTCATAGTAGCAAAAAATTAAAATTAAAAAAAGGAAACACGCTGGATTTCCATCAATGGACACGTGGATAAACAAAGCATTGTATGTCCACACAATGAAATAATATTATTCGGCCATAAAAAGGAATAAGATACTGATCCATGTTACAACATGGGTGACCCTTAAGAATATTATGCTAAGAGAAAGAAGCCAGTCACCGGGGCCACATGTTATGTGATTCCATTCACACAAAATGCCCAGAATAGGGAAATCTATAGAGACAGGAAGTAGACTGGAAGTTTCTTAGGGCTGGTGGGGGTAGGGTGGGGATGGAAGGGTAGGGCGTGACAGCTACCGAGTACAGGATTCCTTTATGGGGTGATAAAGGTGTTCTAGAGTTGACTGTAATACGGGGCATACTTATCTTTGATTATACAGAAAACCGATTACAGTATACGGTTACGTGAAGCAATGTATATCTCAGTAAAGCTGTTAGAAACGTTTAGATAATCCAGATTGGATACGTTTCCACTCACTTAGCAAATGATCAAAAATGATTATACCCAGTGCTGTGGAGGGTGCTGTGAAGCACACACACTTTGCGGGTGCACTACACTGGGGAAACAAAACACCTTTCAGAAAATTATGTGGTTACGTATCAGCCCTCAAAGAACGCGCATCCTTCACGTTTCGCTTTTGAGAATCTACCCCAGGGGCCCCTGGGTGGCGCAGTCGGTTAAGCGTCCGACTTCAGCCAGGTCACGATCTCGCGGTCCGTGAGTTCGAGCCCCGCGTCGGGCTCTGGGCTGATGGCTCAGAACCTGGAGCCTGTTTCCGATCCTGTGTCTCCCTCTCTCTCTGCCCCTCCACCATTCATGCTCTGTCTCTCTCTGTCCCAGAAATAAATAAACGTTGAAAAAAAAAAAATTAAAAAAAAAAAAAAAAGAGAATCTACCCCAGAGAAATACTGTTACATACAGAAAAATCTAATGTAAAAGGGTTATTTTAATAATAATAATAATAATAATAAATGGAGACAAGACAAATGGCCAACATTAATAGAACAATTAAATGAGCTGTAAAGAGCCACAGTGATGGAATACTACGGACCCGTCAAAATGAAACATATTTTTCTATCTAAAAAGTTCCTGGCCTGAAGAACAAACTCATAAATTTGTTGAACTGAAAAGGAGGCTGAGGGAAGTCCTATTTAAAAAAAAATGTTTGGGGCGCCTGGGTGGCACAGTCGGTTAAGCGTCCGACTTCAGCCAGGTCACGATCTCGCGGTCCGGGAGTTCGAGCCCCGCGTCAGGCTCTGGGCTGATGGCTCGGAGCCTGGAGCCTGTTTCCGATTCTGTGTCTCGCTCTTTCTCTGCCCCTCCCCCGTTCATGCTCTGTCTCTCTCTGTCCCAAAAATAAATAAACGTTGAAAAAAAAAATGTTTTAAAGGGGCACCTGGATGGTTCAGTGGGTTAAGCGTCTGACTTCAACTCAGGTCATGATCTCATGGTGAGTTCGAGCCCCGCATCAGGCTGTCTGCTGTTGGCACAAAGCCTCCCTTCAGATGCCCTGTTCCCCTCCCTCTGGGCCCCTCCCCTGCTCTCTCTCTCTCTGTCTCAAATAAACTTAAAAAAAAAGTGTGGCCCCAAGAACAACAGCATCAGCATTACCTACATGTATGATAGAAATGCATATTCTTGGTCCCCACCCCACACTTCCTCAATCAGAGCCCTGGGGGTGGGCCCAGCAATCCGTATTTCACTAGCCCTTTGGAGCACACTAAAGTGTGAGAACCACTGGCACAATGCAGTGTAACAGGAGAGGCAGGATTCCAACTGTGGCAGGATCAAAGCTAACATGTACTGAGTGCTGACTCTGCCTTCCCATGAGGTCATGTCATTTCCACAACCATATTACGAGGGGTTGGAACTTCTGTTATTCCCATTGGACAAATCAGTAAACGGAAGTGCAGAGATGAAGGTAATTGCCCGAGATCGTGAGTTAGCGAATGGTGGAGCTGGAGCCCGCAGACCGGGCTTCTCTCCCTGCAAAGCCCACGCTATTAACCATCATGCCCACGTTTCGCTGAGCGTGGGCCCCAAACATCACACGTAGTGATGGGATGGTCTCAGAGCGTACTTGGATGTTCACTTTGAACTCCGAGAGTTATGTACCGGTAGGTCTTCCTCGACTGAGGACGGGGTTCTGTTGTGATGAACCCATTAAGTTGAAACTATTTTAATTTGAAAATGCATGTGATACACCCAACCTACTGAACATCATGGCTTAGCCAAGCCTACCTGAAATGTGTTCAGAACACCTATCCCAGCCTGCGGTGGGGCCAAGTCATCGAACGCAACATCTATTTTACAATAGAGTGTGGAATACCTCATGTGATTGATTGAATACCGCACTGAAAGTGACAAAATGGTTGTACAGGAACACAAGGGTTGTAGGTGAGTCTGTCGTTGACCCCGGCGATCGCGTGGCTGACTGGGAGCCGCGGATGGCCGCCACTGCCCCGCGTCACGAGAGGATAGCACCATGTATCGCCAGCCCGGGAAAAGATCAAAATTCCAAGTTCCAAGTAGAGCTTCTACTGACTGGCTCTCACGTTCACACCATTGTAAAGTCGGAAAATTGTAAGTGAAACCCTCATGAGTCAGGGACTGTCTGCGTTTATTTTAATGGGGTGTAGAAGAAAGCATGTAACTAGCATTTCAAACTCATGATTCCAAGAGTAGCATCAAGCTTCCTTTTAAAAATTTATCTTGTCACTTAATTAAAAGAAATACTAAGTGAATAAAAGCACTCGACGGGGACGCCTGGATGGCTCAGTCGGTTAAGCATCCGACTTCAGCTCAGGTCATGATCTCACGTGTGTGTGGGAGTTGGCGCCCACGCTGACAGTGCACAGCCTGCTTGGTATTCTCTCTCCCTCTCTTTGCCCCTCCCTTGCTTGCTATCTCTCTCTCTCAAAATAAATAAGCATCAAAAAAATTTTAATGAGGTGGGGGGAGGGGCAGAGAGAGAGAGAGAGAGAGACAGCGAATCTGAAGCAGGCTACCTGCTGTCAACACAGAGCCTGACGTGGGGCTTGAACCCACACACTGTGAGATCATGACCTGAGCCGAAGTCAGGTGTTCAACCTACTGAGCCACCCAGAAGCCCCTAAAATTTTTTAAAAAATATATGATTTATGCAGGGGCGCCTGGGTGGCTCAGTCAATAAAGCATCCAACTTCGGCTCAGGTCACGATCTCAAGTCCCATGAGTTCAAGCCCCCGTCTGGCTCTGTGCTGACAGCTCAGAGCCTGGAGTCTGATTTGGATTCTGTGTCTCCCTCTCTCTCTCTGACCCTCCCCCGTTCATGCTCTGTCTCTGTTTCAAAAATAAGTAAACATTGAAAAAAAGATATGATTTATGCATTTTAGTGTATAAAAATTATACCTAAAAAAAGGGCTGTACAAAAATACTAGATTCTAGCTAATGTGCATGCTGGAGCGTTTAATGTTTATTTATTTATTTTGAGTGAGAGAGAGAGAGAGAGAGCAGGGGAGGGGCAGAGAAAGAGGGAGAGAGAAGATCCCAAGCAGCCTCCATGCTGTCAGCATGGAGCCCGACATGGGGGCTGATCCCACAAACTGTGAGATTAGACCTGAGCCAAAATCAAGAGTTAGATGCTTAACTGACTGAGCCACCCAGGCGCACCTGCATGCTGATGTGTTTAGAGGGAAGTGTATTGGGGGCACCTGGCTGGCTCAGTCTGCAAAGCATGCAACTCTCGATCTCAGGGTTGTAGGTTCGAACACCACGTCGGCTATAGAGATCACTTTAGGGGCGCCTGGGTGGCGCAGTCGGTTAAGCGTCCGACTTCAGCCAGGTCACGATCTCGCGGTCCGTGAGTTCGAGCCCCGCGTCAGGCTCTGGGCTGATGATGGCCCAGAGCCTGGAGCCTGCTTCCGATTCTGTGTCTCCCTCTCTCTCTGCCCCTCCCCCGTTCATGCTCTGTCTCTCTCTGTCCCAAAAATAAATAAACGTTGAAAAAAAAAAAATTAAAAAAAAAAAAAAAAAAAAGAGATCACTTTAAAATAAAATCTTGGGGGTGCCTGGGTGGCTCAGTCGGTTAAGCGGCCGACTTCGGCTCCCGTCATGATCTCGCGGTCTGTGAGTTCGAGCCCCGCGTTGGGCTCTGTGCTGACAGCTCAGAGCCTGGAACCTGTTTCAGATTCTGTGTCTCCCTCTCTCTGACCCTCCCCCGTTCATGCTCTGTCTCTCTCTGTCTCAAAAATAAATAAACGTTAAAAAAAAATTAAAATAAAATCTTGGGACGCCTGGATGGCTCAGTTGGTTAAATGTTCGACTCTTGATTTTGGCTCTGGTCATGATCTCCCGGTTCATGAGATTGAACCCTGTGTCAGGCCCTGTGCTGGTGGAGCCTGCTTGGGAGCCTCTCTCTCCCTCTCTCTCTGCCCTTCCCCCACTCTTCCTCTCTCTCCCTCTTTCTTAAAATAAACTTTAAAAAATAAAATAAAATCTTAGAAACATAGGAGAAATATATTAAAGTCAGCCTCCTACTTTGAAATATGTCACAAAGATAAGATAGGCTGATTTGCATGGAGTGTTACATATGGGATAAAGTAATTCTAGCAAAAGGTTTACTGTGGAACCATGCCTACATGAATACGAATTCTCTCAACCTCCCTGTAGGCTTGAAAACTTACAGGTTGGGGGGAAATGTATATATATGGCCCCGTACAGTGAATGAATGAATGAATGAATGAATGAATAAGGCCTCAAAGATGAAGTAGAAATCTGCTGAAATGCTTTCTTTATGCTCTCCTGCCTACATTCCAAAGTGGGTTTATATTACTTCTGTAATAAAAGAAACATTTTTTTTCAACCAGAAAAAATGGCACAGGAATCAATTGACAAAATAGGCATTTATTCCAAGGACATAATGCCGTGAAGAAACCCCCCAAGGCCAGCCTGGGAGTGGGAGAAAACGGCTCCCCCCAGCTCAAGGGGGAACGGAACCTCGGTGCTTCTCTGCACCCCAGCCGTGCAGGGAAGCCTGGGGCGGAGCTCTGGGAATGAGCTCTGGGCTGTGGGCCCGCGGCCTGACTTGCCCGCCTGTCAGCGCAGGCCCAGATTAGTGTGACCGGTGCTCCAAGAAGCCAGAGTGTCAAGACAGATGACAAAGGAAGTCGTGCAGAGGCAGGGCCAGGAGCCCTGACAGGGAGATGCCCAAGGTGTCGGAGATACAGGCGGCCGCCATGGCAAATTCCCGGTGCTCATCACTCGTCTGGAGAGGGCAGAAAGCAGGGGTGAGGCTTCAGTCCTAGACACCCCTGCCCTGGCCTTCCCCAGCGAGGCTACCCACAACCCTCAGCCAGCTGGTGCTGACCTCTAGCGCAATGTTGTGGAAGGTGTTCACATAGGCAGCACCGCCCAGGAGTCCCTCATACAGAATGATCAGGAAGACGAGGTAGATGCTGGGCAGGAAGCTCAACCACACGTCCACCAGCAGGAAGGCCAGGTTGAAGCACTATGGATGCAGGGGAGGGGAGGGCTGAGCCTGGGACCGGCGGCGGGCAGGGAGGCTGCGACCCCATCCAGTGGCCCCCGGTTCTGAGAGATGCTGAGAGGGCTGACAGGCCTGGATCACATCCCAGCACCCAGCTGGCCTACCAGACCCTGAGATCCGGGGTAAGCCTGCTCTCTGTCCCGTCCCAGCACCCGAGACCTCGTAGGTCTCTCCCCCACCTCACCTTTGGTCCTGTCACTCCTGCCGCCTGGAGCGCTATTCCACCTTCCCCTCACTTGGGGTCTCCTAGCCACCAGTGTTCATGGCTCAGCTTGGATCAGGACCCCTCCCACCCCAGCGCCCTCCTCCCAAGGGCACGCTCCCCTCCCCCCGCCCCCCATTTTACCAGACTGAGGCTACACATGCACCAGCAGTTCTCAACCGGGTGTGATTTTGCCACCCAGGGGACATTTGGCAATATGTAAAGATGTTCTCGGCTGTCACCAGTGGGGACGGAGTAGGCAGAGGCCCAGCCCCCTGCAGGGCAGGAACGGCCCCACGACAAAGGATGGTCCAGCCCCAAACGTCAACAGTGCCGAGGTTGAGAAACTCTGGCTAAAGTGTTCTCAGTTCTCTTACGAAGCTTCTCCGACCCCACCCAAGGGGGTAGGTCCCTCCTGTGTGCTCCAGTCCTTCAGAGGATCCCCAGTGCCCCAGGTCTGAGCACACAAGGTTGCCTCCCCAGTGGGTAGGCCACCGTGGCAGCTCACAAGGTTGATGTACATACACCTGGGGGTGTGGTGACCCACATAGACCTTGCCCTCAGAGGTTCTCATTCATGAAGTCTGAGGTAAGCTCAGAGACCTGCACGTAAAAGAACACACCCAGTAGGGGCGCCTGGGTAGCTCCGTCGGTTGAGCATCCGACTTCAGCTCAGGTCATGATCTCATAGTTCATGGGTTCGAGCCCTACATCGGGCTCTGGGGTGACCGCTCAGAGCCCAGAGCCTGCTTCAGATTCTGTGTCTCCCTCTCTCTCTGCCCCTCCCCTGCTCACTGGCGCGTGCACACTCACTCTCTCTCAAAATAAGTAAATAAATACACTTTAAAAAAAAAAAAAAAGGACAGCTAAAATCGCAAGCCACCCATTTCAGTGGCATCTACTGAGTTCAGAATTGTTGACGCAGTGCTTTGGCACTTCGGGGGTACATAGCCCTGGGTTCGCAGTACTGCTCAGACCAACAGAGAAGAAAGCTGGAGGCCATTCACATGGCGGCGTCATAACCCGGAAGTGCAAAATCTTCACTTGCCCTATATCTCGTTATCCGAGGCAGGAGCTCAGCTTATTAAAAGGGACTTTCCTGTGTTAACCAAAGATGTAGTTTGAGAGTTACCTCCAGGGGCTGTAGACACATGACCTTGAAAACGAGTTACCTCCAGGGGCTGTAGACACATGACCTTGAAACAGCGAAGGCTGGTTATGTGAAGCTACTTGGCTTAGACCGTTGGGAGTGGATGGTGTTTGTGCACTTAACGCTGTAACACTTCTGCTGTGGGAAGTCACAATTTGCTCGCCAGCCTTGAGGTCAATAGCCTGTTGACTACGACATCACCGATTCTATTACAATGAACCATCCAGAATAAAAGAATGGTACATTTTTTTTTATCCTTAGAAACGTTATTTGAAACCCTGTGTCTCTGCACGAGGCTTGTGGAAATAGCCATTAAGTGAGTGCTTCTGATGGGTTAAAACAGAATACAAAATCTCATTGTCTTCTTCTTCCTCTCACCTCTATTTCCTACGACTGCCCTGACAAGTAGGTGTTGGCCACACCCGATTTATAGAGGAGGCGCTCTAGGCTCAGGCTGGTGTAGAGACCGGCCCTAAGTCACCCAGCTACAGAGTACACAAGCTGGGATTTGCACCCAGGTTTGCCAGGCTGCCGAGGCCACGTGTTTTACGCAGAGCCGGAGCCCTGCTGGCCTTCTGTCCCCCGGGCCCAGAACCTGATGGTGGCAATAAATAATTCCTGCTGAGGGAGGGAAGCCTGGGGTCTGGGAAGCCGGGAGCTACGGTGGGAACAGAGGGAGGGCCGGGCTCGGTACCTGCAGCAGGGCCAGGACCCACGTGAAGCGGATTCGACAGCAGCGGAGAGAAGAGCGGGACACAAAGACGCCGGCCTGGTAGAGCATCTGGTACCTTCGGTGGAGGCAGGGAGTAGGAGGAAGCCCTTCCGGGCGCCACCCCCAGCCCCCTGCCCGTCCTGCCGCCACACCCTCGCCCTT
The DNA here is from genome assembly GCF_022837055.1 of Prionailurus viverrinus. Taxonomy (NCBI): domain Eukaryota; kingdom Metazoa; phylum Chordata; class Mammalia; order Carnivora; family Felidae; genus Prionailurus; species Prionailurus viverrinus. The sequence continues at coordinate 19,270,026 of NC_062576.1, read as the reverse complement.
CTTACCAGCGGTACTGCTGAGCGTGAGTCAAGGATGTGTTCCGGAAGAACAGGAGCTCAAACTGCAGCAGAGAGCGGACAGGGCAGACGGTCAGAGACACGTGGGGCCCCGCCTCCGTTGCTACTCCCCCCCCTCCCAGCAGCCCTCACTCACAAGCCCCTGATTGATGAAATACTCCGCAAAGTAGACCAGGACCAAGGGGACGATGTACCACAGCAGGCCCTGGAAGGGTCAGAAGCTGTAAGTGGCAGGCTGGCAGGCGGGCACTGGCCACGGGGGACCCGCCACCATCCATACCTTGAACACGGTCCACCTTTCCTGAAGGGAGAGGTTCGAGCTGGAGTCTGCAGGGGAACAGGGAGAGAAGGGCAGGTGAGGCTGGCACGTTGACTCGGCAGAGGGTGCTGGTGTGCAAGAACCAAGCACGCTCACGCTCACTGAGCGCGCTTAAATGCCACCAGACTGTACAATTCAAAATGGTCAAATTGAGGGGCGCCTGTACTGTACAATTGCCACCGGACTGTACAATTCAAAATGGTCAAATTGAGCTGCGCGGACAGCTCGGAGCCTGGAGCCTGCTTCCGATTCTGTGTCTCTTCCTCTCCCTGCCCCTCCCCTGCTTGTGCTCTGTCTCCCTCTCCCCCTCTCAAAAATAAACATAAAAAAATGGTGAAATCGGTAAACTTCACGTTAGCTCTGTTTTACCACTGCTTAAAAAGAAAGGAAGGAAGGAAGGAAGGAAGGAAGAAAGGAAGGAAGGAAGGAAGGAAGGAAGAAAGAAAGAAAGAAAGAAAGAAAGAAAGAAAGAAAAAGAAGAAACCGGTGAGACGTCTTCACGGCTCATGTATACAGCTCAAAGGCTACACACTCCATCCCAGCCAAGCTGGTCCCTCCTGTTTCTTGAACATCCAAGCTCATTCCCACCACAGGGTTTTAGAATTTGCTGCTCCCTCTGCCTGCAACCTGTTCACCCCGACATCCATAAGGCTGACACCCGGTCATTGAAATTTCAGCCCAAGGACACTGCCTCAAAAAGGCCTTCCGGACCACCTTCTCTACGCAGGACCCTTCTCTGTTTCCCCCTGGTTCCCAGCAGCAAAACCGCTTTATGTCCGGCCAGCACTTACCAATGCTTGAAAACAACACATTTCCGATTCAGCTGCTTCTTCATGAATCTCCCCCCTTTCCTATGTCAGTCACCTGGTACCCCCAGCCAAGTGCTCAATGAGAGCACTTCTTGAATAGATGAACGCAAATGATTCTTACCGTAACCAGCACATCCACTCCCCCCCCTTCCCGACTGGGTCCACTGTAGACAGCAAAGGCTAAAACCCAGCGAGAGAGAGAGACAGTGACGGCTCTGCGTCTCTTACCTGGCTTCGCCTCGGGGGCCTCGCTGTTTATCAGGGGCTGCCGGGCTGATGTCTCTGCCTCTTCCTCTCCTCCAGGGTCCTGGGGCTCGGGAGATGTGAGCAAAAAGAAATAGCTAGGAGCGGGTGGGATGAAGGTAAGACCAGAGAGGCAACTCCCTTCCAGGGCACCACCCCCTCCACCCCATCATTGCCACAGCCCCTCATCCCGTGCCAGAGATGATCGCTCTAGCTACCGTGTGTTACGCATTCATTCAACTTTTCAAATTTCCGTCACTTCTAATTTGCCATATCTACACTCCTCCTATATACAATTTTTTTTTTTTGCTTGTTATTTTCCTTTAAATTGATTCCCTTTTTCTACGTGGCCTTGTTCTAAGCATTAATATGTGGATAACAGGTTGGATTGGCTAGTTTACATTTTTTTCCTAATACACTCAAAATTAATCAAGTAAGCGTCCCCCCCACCCCGCCCCCCGCAAATCATCTTGGGATCCACACTGTACCAGAGGCGTCACACACATCACCTCATGAGGACACAAGGAGAACTACCGCCATTTAAGATATGGGGAAACTGGGGCGCCTGGATGGCTCAGCTGGTTAAGCATCTGACTTGGGCTCACGTCACGATCTCACGGCTCGTGAGTTCGAGCCCCGCCTCAGGCTCTGTGCTGACAGCTCGGAGCCTGGAGCCTCCTTTCGATTCTGTGTCTCCCTCTTTCTCTGCCCCTCCCCACCTTGTGCTCTGTCTCTCTCTCTCTTTGTCTCTCTCTCAAAAAACAAGTAAACATTTAAAAAATTAAAAAAAAAAAAAGATATGGGGAAACCGAGGGCCAGAGAGGTGAAACACCTTGCCCCACACTACACCGCTAGCAAGTGGCGGCTCCAGAACTCAAACCAGGTCCATCAGAGTCCAGAATCCACATCCCCTCTTTACAAGGCGGCCAGGATCGGAAGACTGGGAGCAGGGTCTAGTTCTCTCCCCTAACCCATCACCCTCCCAGCCCAGGCAGCCTACCTGGCCAGCAGCAGGGCGGGGATACCCAGCATGGACAGCAGGGTGTGCTGGGGGGAGAGGCCAGCCTGGGTGAGGCCCAGGTAGGACAACGCTCCCAGCAGCCCTGCTCCCCCGGTTCCTGAGGACCACCAGGAGATCACGGCCCTGAGAGGAACACAAGGGTTGAGGAAGGACCAAAGCCAGCACCGGGAGGTCCTCTCCCCGACTCCCTGCTCTGCCTGCTTACCTGGGGTAGAAGGCAGTGAGCGAGAGGAAGGTGACCTCCCCCAGACCTGACGAGATGCTGGCCAAGACCACACCTGGGCGGGGGGAGGGGGGGGAGAAGCATGGCAGTGACCACACCCAGCCTCCCTGATATCTCCGGTCCCCTGAGGTGTCTGGCCAGGGCCTCCTCTGCATCAGCTCAGCAGAGCTAAAAACAGATCCCTTGGGCAGGCGGGCTTCAGACCTGGAGTAGAACCAACCCGCTCCCCCGCACATCCTCTCACAGGGAATGGTACCTCCATCCACCCAGTTATCAACTCCGGAGCAAGAACTCATCTCTGATGCCTCAGCCGTCATGGAGTCTTGGTGACTGCTCGTCTTGAGCTCCCGGTATTCCATCCAGTCCCTCCTATCTCCCCACCCCCCAACCCCTCCAAAACGACCTCATCCCCCCTCTCCTGCCTATGACAGTCCTGGCAGGCTTCTGAGGGTTACACAAACAATCCTTTTCCTCGGGGAAGCTGGGGAGACTACCCTACGATGCTCAGTTTCGGTTCCTCTGGGTTCCCCACCTGACACAAAACCTCACACTCACCACACAGGCTGGTCCCCACTGAATGAGAAAAGGCAACCAGGATGAAGCTTCCCGCAGAACAAATCCCACTGACGAGCACCCGGGGGCTGAGGGGGAGAGGTAGCGAGAGAAGAAGAGGGTTAGCTTCCGCCCGCAACTCCCCAGCCCTCCGGCCGTCTCAGCCCTCCTGGCCTCCCCACTCTCAGATCCCACCTGCCCTTCCTCCCACCACCCCCACCCGGACCTGTAGGGCAACAGATGAAGACCAAGAGGGGCCAGCAATTTGATGACGAGGGTGGGGAGGATGTCGGCCAGGAGCACCGCCTGGAACGGGAGAACACATTGAGACCCCAGATGGTCCCAGGCACAAACCTCCCAACAAAGTGGCCAAGGGAAGACACACACCAGCCGGGTCGACCCGCTGCAAACACAGGCCCTGAAGTCAGACAGCTCTGGGTTCGAGTCCCAGCTCTGCTGCTCCTTAGCTAGGAGTCAACAAGACATTCACACTCTCCGAGTTTCAGTTTCCTCATCTGGAAAATGGGGGATGGTTATAGCGCCTAGCTCGTAGCACTGCTGTGTGCATTAAATGAGCCAATATAGGCCACACACAGAAAAGGCTCAGTAAATGGTCTTGATTATTATAATCACGACAGTCGCAGCTGGGTGCTGGGGGTGGGGGTGCGGGGCAGGAGGAGACCAGATGGGTACTCACAGCCGTGGAGACAGAGTTGCAGTCAAATCGGGATGAACTATTGCGGGTGGTGGGCGCTGGGTCTGGGTCTACCTGATAAAAGAGAAGAGTCTTTTACCCAGGGAGGCAAGAGGAGACACCAAAAGGGCCCGACTCCAGTCCCAGCTCAGCCCTAACTTGAAGGATGGCTTTGGCTCCGCACTGTACTCTTGGGACCTGGCTTTTTCTATGTGCACAACAGGCAGGGTGAGGGGGCCGTGGAAACCTTAAACTAAGGACCCAAAGGCCAAAGATGGCCCTGTAAATGGGCTCTACTTGGGTAACACATTCAGGAGCTTTCATTTTTAAAGATTTGGGTTTCCAGAAAAGCTGATCTTGGACCGAATTCCCTGTGGGGCCTGTAAGGAGGTGGCTGCTGGCCTTTGGCGTGCATCCCCTCGCTCATCATAGACAAGAGGGTCTCAACGGGAGGTGATTATAGCCCCCAGGGAACATTTGGCAATGTCTGGGGACATTCTTGTCTCAACTGGAGAACTGGGGGGGCAGGGGGGGTATGCTACTGGTATCTAATGGGTAGACGCCAGGGATGTTGCTAAACACCCTACAATGCACAGAAAGCCCCACAACAGAGAATTCTCCAGCCTAAAATGTTCAGTGCTGGGGTTAAAAAAACCCTACCAGGGCCCCACCCAGCCAAAATTTGAGTTTGGACACCTGGCACCAGTTGATTCTTAAAAACCCTTCTCACTCTGAGGTCTGGGAGATTGGGAACTTTAGTCCTCTTGCCCCAACCCTTGGCTACCCCATTCCCGGAGTTTTTCAAAGGGGCCCCTGCCCTAGGCTGAGTTCTTCATCTTCCCATAATGACTAAATATGGTGGCGGTGATAGAGAGGGTTACTTACATGGCTTTGGTTCCCGGATGCCCTCTGGTGGCTAAGGATGTCATGGGCGGCGCTGAGCATCACCACATAGGAAAAGTTGTTGCAAAGGCCCAGGAGCCTGGAGTGAGCATTATAGACCTTTTGTTTCTTCAGTTTTATTGAGATATAACTGACACAGAAGAACAGATCCCAGCCTCCCTCCAGGCTTACAATCTACCCACAGTCCTAGCACCAAATCTCCCCTTCCTGTGGCCTTCAGTCAGCTCCCTTGTTTTTCTCTGTCACTAGCCCCCCCCCCCCCCCATCTCCATTCAATGTTAGGGCTAGAAATAACTGGCTTTGGGAGGCAGACTTGGGTCCACATCTTATCTCTCCCAGGAAGAGAAGGAAGTCGTCCTTGATGCCTGTCTCCTCCAAGCTTCCACCATGATTCAGTTCCTGGGACTATTCTCATCCACTGATCCACAGTCTCTGACGTGCTGTGGGACAGTAGAAAGATCCCGGAGCTTGAAGCTCGGAAGGATCACGTTCAGATCCCAAACCTGCTGCTTCCTACTTGAGTGGCCTTGGTCTCCTCATGGGTAAATGAGGATACAAGTTTCTCTTCTCACTGCCTCGCAGGGGGCTGCAGGGATGAAAACAAGATAATACCAAAGTCCTTTATGACCCATGAAGAATCTTTTTTGCTTAGTCTCATTTCCCAGAGCCACGCTCAGTGATGGGAAAGGAACTGGGCCAAGAGCCAGAGAGTTCACGTGCCTCCTTCCACAAGCCTACAAAGTGGTACTACCGTTCTCATCTTGCTGCTGTGAAACCGAGGTTCAGAGAGGTTACGAGACTCTTCCAGAGTCACGTGGGAAGTCACTTCCAACCCAGTGTGCCACCCAAGCCCTCGATGGTCAGGTTAGTGCTAGAAGCATTTCCCAGAGCTCAATATTGGAATGATTCCAGGGAGGTAGGTGGACGATCGTTTAAAAAGCAGGCATGTGCTTTTTAAAACATGCATTGGGAGAAATACTGGCTTTCCGTCTAGAGTAGTGATTTAAAGTTTTCTTTAAAGAAACACATGCATTTACAAATCTAAAGCCTGACTTGCTTGAAGTAAAACACGAAGTAGTCCTACAGGTGAAATGAGGATCTGGCCAAAATAAGAAGGTGGTAAGTAAATGAATAAAGTCTGGGAACTTTACCAGCTGCCTTGGGCAAACCAACTGGCTCAGTAAATATTTGTGAATTCAGCTCCTTTTTCAGAGCTCAATTTTTTCCTCCTCAGCTCTTTCTTCCTGTTGCTTCCCCTCTTCCCACCGCATTTTTACTTCTGCTGAACTCTTCGGGCCACTCACCAGAAACCCATCGCGTTCTTCCAAAGGGCTCCCTGACGGTCTAACAGACGGGGCCGAGGTTCGGGGGCGGTCTCCTCCCCTGGGAAGGCGAGAAGAAGCGAGCATGACCTCCACCCCACTCGCAGGTGCACGAAGGCCCCACGGGGCTCCTCCCGGGGCCGAGCCAGCGCCCGAGGCCCGAGTCTGGTGGGGACAGAGGCTGTCACTCTCAGGAGGGCGCGTAGGAATACGCACCCTCGGAATCCAAAAGGCGCCGCCGCGAGCCCGCACAGCCTCCCATGGCATCAAGTTCAGATCCCGCGAAGGGTTCAAAGTCAGCGAGAGTCCAGGCTTGGCTCTGACCCGGCGGATGAGGGTCTGCGACAGATGAGAAGGATCAACGCCCCACTGCCGGTCCCGGCTACGGCTTCTCCGCCGCACTCGCGCCCGGCGACCCACCACGTTACCCCGGGCTCCATCTCGCGCCCTCGCACACCCCACCACGTCCCACCCATTGGACTCTGCCCCCGCCCCCCTTCAAAGCAGGGGGCTCTGCGGTCTGTACCTTTAAGAGCAGCTGCAAGTTCGGCCCCGAGGTACCGCAGGTGGGCGGCTCACGTGACAACACCAGCGGGTCCCTCATCACGTGCTTTTGGAGGTCACCACAACTTCCGGGTCCTCTCTCTGTCTTCGCTTTGGGCCTTCCCAGCCTCGGGGCGGGGGACAGAGAGAGGCCGGGAGAACCCTGGAACCGCTGGTTTAAAACTAGAGCGGGTAGGATCAGCAAAGAAGAGCCACGACATTAGACTAGCGGGGCGCAAGGTCTTGACCGTATCCTGCCAGCACTAGGCATGGCAGCGAGCGGCTTCAGCTCCTCTCGCGACCTTCAATTGCCAGAAATAAATATGGCCACCGGGTTACTCGCTTCACTGTTTCTGGCCGGGAACAAAGACAGCCAGTTTCGGGCATCCTTATTCTTATCTGTTGCCCTTAGATTGCTTCGGAACTGAAAGTAAAGATAACACTCATCAAAGAGGATTTCTACCTATTGGCAATATCCAAAGCATTAAAGAGATCCCTTTCCCCAAATTATCCTAGAACTGAAGATGATCACAGAAATAGTCCCGCCTCCCCCCCCCCCCCCTCGCTTTACAGATGAGAAAACAAAAAAGGAAAATTGCTGGTGAAGACGCAAAGTGAGACCTAAACGTGACCTTAGAGACCTTTTTAGCAATAGGAAATAGAGCACCAGAGGCAGGTGTGTTTGGCTGAGCAGGCTGCTGGCAGAATTCCTGCCTGCATCGAGGATACTTAGACCTGACGAGTAATAAGGTCCAAGATTCTGATTCTGTGATCTCATCTAGTCCCTTTAATTGGAGATTTAGAAGGTGGGGATTAGGGGAAGAGATGTAGATCAAAGTCACTTCACATAGTCCCAAATAAGGAGTGATTATTCTCTTACCTTTCTCTAGGTAGTTAAGCAGCATCCTGAATTTTCTTCATGGAGTCCTTCCCCTGCTAATCCCTTCTATGGGCTTCCACCAGCTGGTGCCCACCTCTACCAGCTCTTTCTCACCACCAAGTCCTCAGACTGCTGTTTGAAATGTGGCCTCTTGGGCTGCTTCCCAGGTCACTCAACCAATGAAATATGGTGTCCTACTACCCTTGTGGTGCCCTAGAAACTCAGCAACGTGTCATACATGGCCTCTGCCTTCAAGGAACTCACAAGAGGTTGAGAGGTAGACACAAATAACCACAATACAAAGCTTAGCCAAGTTTTGTTTTGCAAGAATGACTACAGATGAGGGAATGGACATTGGAGCCACCAGCCCGGCCCCTTCTTCCCCTTAGGGAAGCATTAATGACCCTGAAATGAGAAGCCAGAGCTCTTACCAACCCCTCTTCACTCCTACTCCTTGTCCCTAGGCAAAACAGGAACCACAAACCCCAGCTTCCTCTCACAGAGTGGCTGTGGCTTGTGGGGGAGACGGAAATGGCTGAGGTGTGAATACAAGACCTGAGTCATTTAAGCTGCAGTTGCCACGGCCCCCTCCCCCCTCCCCAATTCTGAGGTCTCCTGCTCCTCCGTTTTGCTTTATGGCCTCCCTTCCCTTGCCCTTCAGCTCCAACTATGCACCTGAGCCCCCCCCAGGTGATGCACACCGATTTCCCAGCCAGGACTGGAAGCTGCTGTGGGCACCGCAGAGGGTGGGCAGGGCCTGGGGAGGGGATGCGTCAGGCAGACTTAGGGGAAGAGGAAGTGTCCTGGGCCCCGGGGAAGACTGGCTTGTCTCAGTGGGTGGGGACGGTCATTTGTCGGCTTTCTGGACACACAGAGACAGACAGGATGGATTTCCTCCGGCTCCATCTCCCTGGGCTGCATCAGGCCTTGAGGGGGGCATTGGTGAGAGGGGCAAGGAGATGCCAGAGACTTTCGCCCTGCTCCCTGGGCCCCCCCCCCCTTCCCTCCACCCTTTGAGACTCTCCTCAAGACTTGAGATTCCTTTCCCAGGCTCAGGTAGCCTCCTAGCCTGATTGTTTCTGGATTTCAATACCCCACCTCCACAGATACATCCCTACCCCTAATCTAGCCCTTTCCTTTTCCTTCTGCAGATACAGTTCTCTTTCTCCTTCCAGATCCCAGAACCCCTCTTCTGTATCTGAGTTCCTCTGGGGCAGGGTCCCATCCTAAACAGTTCTAAGAAGGCTGGATCTCCCCTTAATGCCTTTGTCCCCCTGCCCCTTCTCTTCCAGGATTCCCTCAGCACCTTTGTCTCCTACCTTATGGGCGATGAGGTCCCCACTGTAGAGAGGAGGGAGGCAAGGGCAGCTGAGGAACTGGGGGAGGTGGCTGCAGGAAGGCCAGAGGAGACTGAAGAGAAGGGAGCCCAGGAGGCCCTTGAGGGCCTCGGAGGCAGCCAAAGCAAGGAGGGTGGAGGGCTGAGAGAGCCTAGAGAGGCTGGAAGGTACCAGGAGGGAAGTTCAGCTACAAAACAGACCTGGGATTGGGAAGAAGGCAGCTCCCATCGGTCTCAAGCAAACAGGCAGCTCACTGGGGCCTGGGAAGCAGCCAGGGCTGCCAGGTGCCAGGAGCCAAGTGCCCACTTAGAGGCCAAAAAGACGTTTGAGGCAGGGTCTAAGGCTGGTCGAGGCAACGGCAGCCAAACCCAGGAGAGTCGAGGGCCCAATGAGCAGGAAGTGAACAGAGAGGAGACACGGAGAACCTGGGAACAGGAGGAGGAGGCGGAAGAGATCAGGGAAGGGAAACCAGGGGTGGCCGGAAAGGCGGAGTCAGAGTGGACCTGGCAGAGGGAGCCTGAGGGGAAGGTAGCAGGGGACAGCAGGGAGTCATTAGAGCAGGTGTTCAAGGAGGCAGTTGCAGAGGAGATCCAGGCGCCTAGGGCCAAAGAGACTGGGAAGGAAGGAGAGGTGATGGTGGTCCTACGGGGTAGCCAAAGCACAAGGGTAGAGAAAACACGGGAGTCAGGGACAGAATCTGAGGCTGGGACAACCTCAGGCAGGGAGGAGGAGGCCAGGACAGCCTCAGGCAGGGAGGAGGCAGAGACAACCTCAGGTGGAGAGGAGGAGGCCAGGACAACCTCAGGAAGGGAGGAGGAGGCCGGGACAACCTCAGGCAGGGAGAAGGAGGCTGGGACAACCTCAGGCAGGGAGGAGGAGGCCGGGACAACCTCAGGCAGGGAGGAGGAGGAGGCCAGGACAACCTCAGGCAGGGAGGAGGAGGCCGGGACAACCTCAGACAGGGAGGAGGAGGAGGCAGAGACAACCTCAGGCAGGGAGGAGGAGGCCGGAACAACCTCAGGGGGAGAGGAGGAGGCTGGGACAGCCTCAGGCAGGGAGGAAGAGGCTGGGATAACCTCAGGGGGAGAGGAGGAGGCCGGGACAACCTCAGACAGGGAGGAGGAGGAGGCAGGGACAACCTCAGGCAGGGAGGAGGAGGGTGGGACAACCTCAGGTAGGGAGGAGGAGGCCGGGACAACATCAGGGGGAGAGGAGGAGGCCGGGACAACCTCAGACAGGGAGGAGGAGGAGGCAGAGACAACCTCAGGCAGGGAGGAGGAGGCCGGGACAACCTCAGGGGGAAAGGAGGAGGCTGGGACAGCCTCAGACAGGGAGGAGGAGGAGGCAGAGACAACCTCAGGCGGGGAGGAGGAGGCTGGGACAACCTCAGGCAGGGAGGAGGAGGCCGGGACAACCTCAGGGGGAAAGGAGGAGGCTGGGACAGCCTCAGGCAGGGAGGCAGAGGCTGGGACAACCTCAGGGGGAGAGAAGGAAGCCGGGACAACCTCAGGCAGGGAGGAGGAGGCCGGGACAACCTCAGGCAGGGAGGAGGAGGCCGGGACAACCTCAGGCAGGGAGGAGGAGGCCGGGATAACTTTAGGCAGGGCAGAGGCCGGGACAACCTCAGTTGGGAAGGAAGGTAACCTCTCGGGAGCCAGGGAGCCAGAATATGGGGGAGTAGTCTCCGGAGAAAGGATCTCAGAGGGCACTGGGAGGACCTGGGCAATAGAGGAGGCCACCAGGGAAGACCAGGAGGAGGAGGTGGATGAGAAGAGAAAGGCTGAGATGAGTGTTTCCCCCAAACAGAGCCAGGCTCTAGGAACTGAGGGTGTGGAGGAAGCAGTGAAGGACCAGCTGGCAGGGAGGGAGTCTGCAGGAGGCCAGGGGTCAGAGGGGGAGGGAGAAGGGTTTGAGGTCCAGGCAGATCGGGACGGGGAAGAGGCCGAGGGGAGGCAAGCCTCGGTGAACAGGACTGTTGCCCTTGGTCTGGAGGAGGTGGTGCAGGCAGAGAAGGCCAAAGAGGAGGCAGAGAGTTGCTGGATCGCCGAGGCTGAGTTGCCCAAGAACAAAGTGGCAAACGAGGCTGAAGGCGATGCTGGCTTGGAGGCAACCCCGGAGGCCAGCCTTGAGAAGGAGTGCAGGGGGGAGAAGAGCGAGGGGGAGGCTCGGACAGGTGGAGAAGGGCTGGCGTTGGAGGGCAGTGGCCTTGAGCACGAGGTCACCGAAGGCCAGGACCCTGAGCTGATGGCCGCCCCCCAGACCCCAACAGAGCAGCCTGAGGAAGGACTGGGGGAAGAGGAAGAGCCCCGGGGCATTCCAGCCCTGAACAAAGAGGAGACAGAAAGGAGCCCGGAGGAATACCCCAGAAACCTGGGGTATGGAAAGCCTGGTGCCTCTGGGACTGAAGCCCAGAGGAGGGACTTGGAGGGAGGGGATTCCCACAAAGAAAAAGCAGATGCTGAAGAGGGGGAGGAGGAGGCTGTAGGAAGCCAGGCATCAGAGGAGGCCGAGGAGGCCGAGGGAGGCCAAGAGTCTGCACTCCCAGATGTCCTGGAGGCAGGTGGGGAGTGGAAGAAAGCCGAGGAAGCAGGGTGTGGAGCAGAGGAGGGAGAGGCCCGCGGAGCACAGAGCCAGGAGCCAGGTGGAAGGTTCAGTGCAGGGGCAGGGGCAGGTCGGGCACTGGGGGAGTCAGATGCCCGAGACACCGAGGATGAGGAGGCAGAGGCCACGGTGCCCTGCAGGGCAGACACGACATCCAGCGGAGTCTGGGGGCTGGAGGAGGCGGCTCTGAGCCTCCAGGACAGCGAGGACATAGGGGTCAGTTCTTTGGCCGCTGAGATAGCGGGGGACAAGGCCGATGGGAGGGCTGCTGTGCCTGGGGGAGGGCCCAAAAGAGAGGCTGGGGAAGCTTGGGAATCAGAAGGGAGGCAGGAGGCTGGGGGAGGAGAGGAGCTGGTGGAGGCTGCGTGGGAAAAAACCCGAGGGGGGCCAGAGTTTGGCCTGGAGGGCTCAGCAGACATGGAGGTAAATAGCAGAGGGGGCCCAGAAGAGGCTTTTGAGGCCAGAGACGGTGAGCCCTGGGGAGAGTGCGCAGAGGTCAAGGAATCTGCAGTGGCAGAGGGAAGCTGTGGGATGGACAGCTTTACCTGGGGTTCCCAGGTGGCGAGGGCAGAGGGCGCCACGGCCACCACGGTAGAGGCTGAGGGGCTCCCAGGAGGGCAGACGCCGCCGTGGGAACAGGAGGCTGCTGCGGGATGGCAGTTAAAGGAGCAGGGGCAAGGCGGTGAGGGGCAGCGTGTGGACCTCCACCCTGAGGAAGAGGCACAGAGGCCCCTTGACGTGGAGGGTGTTGAGGTGACTGAAGACCAGAGGGCAGAGGCCGAGGAGATTGTTCCAGAAGGCCCGGAGGACATCCAGGGCCAGGAGGACCAGTCAACATACCAGGAGCCTGGGCCACGTGGGGAGACGGCAGCAAGTACCGGAGGGGATGCTCACGGCAGCTGGAGTGAGGTGAGGGCTCCAGCCAGGGTCCGGGGCTGGACAGAGCAGAATATCGAAGCCAGCCCCTTGGTACTCGGTGCCCCTGTCCCTGCAGGCCCTGCTTCCTGGGTCTCGCCTGGACGTCTCTGTCTCGCGGAGCCGTGTACTCCTGTCTCGAAGCTCCTCCCAGCGTCGCTCCCGGCCCTCTTTCCGACGGACCCCTGCCCCTGAGCGGCAGGAGGAGCCTCCCAGCCCCCCCCCCTGAGGAAGAGCCGTCAGCCCCCGAGCAGAGACTTCTCCAGCCAGAGGAACCCCCGGAGGCAAGCCCCCCAAGGCCTGAAGGGACCCCACTGCCAGCCAGGAGAAGGCCCCTGGGACACGGGTAAGCAGAGGGCGACGTGGCTCGGCCGGGGTGGGGAGGAGGCCGTGGACACGTGGAGACCAGCTCCCACAGCCCGTCTCCACCTGCAGGTTTGGCCTTGCCCACCTCGGCATGATGCAGGAACTGCAGGCCCGACTGGGCCGGCCCAAACCCCAGTGAGCGCCCCGAGCCCCTGGGAGCCGGGCCCTGAATGAGCGTCAGAAGGATCCACCAAATCCTGCTCGGCCTATCTCCCTCCGCCACTTTGGACACACCCTTTTCCACCCTCTGGGCCTTGGTTTCTTGCTGTGTCAAGCTTGGAGCAGACAGAGGCAGACATCCTCGAGAAGTGTGAACTGGAGGAGTCTGACTGCAATGTGGCTGATGGACACGCCCCCCCAACCCCTGGCCCGCTGGGAGCGGGCCCCTCACGGCCCGTCCTGATCACGCCTCCGGCGCATCTCTGCTGTCTGCAGGACCGAGGGGACGGGACAGTTCTCCTCACGGCCTTCCCTCCCTGACCTCTCCGGTCCCCACCCAGGCCTCCAGAGGGCAGTGCAGTGGGAACCCAAAGCTCCGCGGGGTGGGCGCTAGCCCGGAGGAGAGGGGTCAGGAGGCCCTCTGGACCTCCATCTGCAACCAGAGGTTGATGGGAGATGGATCAGTGGCCTTGAGCTTTGAAAAACTCACGGCTCTGCAGGTTACTGTGGCAGCCACCAGCCCAGCAAGCCAGTCTGGGGGAAGGTGGGCCAGGAGCCCCAGAAATTTAGGAGCAGAGAGGGGTCCAGGGTGGCCAGAGACTACAGACCCCCCCCCCCCCAGACCCTTTTGTCCTTTGGCGTCAGGCACCCCTTCTGGGAAAAGAAGCCGAGGCTGAGAGAGGATGACAGTGCTTTATTCGGCACCCCGCACGGTGGCCTAGCCCGGGGACAACTAGCCGGCTCTGAAACAATAAATAAACCATCATTTTCCTAAACAATAAATAAATATCCAAGAAATAAATATCCGGCAGGGCCTGGAGGGGCCTTAAGTTATTGGGTGGGGGTTGGGGTGGGAGGCCGGTGGAGTCTTGCCCTGTTTAAGGCAGACGAGCTGGAGGCTGTCCCGTTGGCCCGAACTGAATGAAGGGCTAAGGGAAGGGGCTGAGTGGTCACCCCATCAGGGCCGGGAGCCGAATAGGAACCCCGAGGCCGGGGCTGGGTTTCCGGCTTGGGAGAGTAAGAGCAAGTCCCTTATGGCCCGAGCTAAGACGAGCTCCAAGGAGTGCAGCAGCTGGTAGGAATAGAGGAGCTGGGGCCAGGACGGCTGCCCTGACACCCGTGAGAGGCCACTCGGAGCCCCTGGGAGCAGCTCCTTCCTCTCCTCGTCATCTTCCTCCTCGGGGAGGTTGAGTCCCGCAGCCAGCACCTGTGAGGAGAGGCCCACGGGTCAGACAGTGGCCAAGCGGAGACCCCGAGCAAACCCTTGTTCCTTTAGGTGCCCAGTGGTAATAGAATGACATCAGATGCCACGAGGTCATGATTTCCCTGGACAGCCCCTACTCTAGACCTTCCATTATGTCATCGTCTCACGTGTCCTGCCTGATTTTTTGATTCGAGAAAATGGAAGTCACCGAGCCAGATGCCGCGCCCGGGGCGGGCACACGATCCCAGGATCGCCCTGGGCGTGTGGGATGCCCAAAGTTCTCCTCTCGAGGGTCATTTGGGGGTCCGGAGTGGGCAGCAAGGTGGGACAGCCAGTTTTCATGCTGCTTACATTTTATTAAGGATAAAACACCTGTTTCCCTTGGAGATATTCGGGAGGATCTGGTGACGTTAGGGGCTAAGGGAGAAGGGACCGAGCTTTGCTGTAGGGCCTGCTAATGCCAGCAGCTGTTCCGGGTGCTTCAGAGCTGTTTGGATCAAGACATCAAGAGGAGGCAGAGATTCGGGGGGGCAGAGCCAGGGCCTGCACACACACACACACACACACACACACACACTCAGAGGATCTACAGCATCTCCTTCCAAGCTTACCCAACCTGCGGTCAGGGAGTGTTTGAAAAAGGGGGCCCATGAGCCTCAATGTTATGTGTTGGTCTCTGGGAGTTCGGGAGGGGGGTGAACACTCTACCTGAAAGTGGAGATGCCGCTGCAAATCCCGGAGGTCCAACCTCATGGTCCATAGCTCTATCTTCTCTGAGCTCGTCCAGCCCCCCTGGCTTCCCAGGCTTCCCAACAGGGCGTGGAAGGGGCGAAGTGTCATGAAGAGGAAGCAGAGTCGTTCTGGGTCCTGCGGGAGGGAAGGGAGGGAGTCAGGAAAGGCTTGCAGGCTGAGGATCAAACCTAAGCCCATCTCCACTGTCCTATCACTCTCTCTCCACAACCCCACTCTATCCTCTTCCCTACCATCGCCTTTCATGTTCCTTTCCTTTTTTTTTTTAAGTTTATTTGGGGGGGGGGAGGGAGGGACAGAGAGAGAGAGGGAGAGGGAACCCTAAGCAGACTCTGTGCTAACAGCAGACTGGGGGCTCCATCTCAGGAACCGTGAGGTCGTGACCTGAGCCGAGATCAAGAGTTGGACGCTTAACCGGCTGAGCCACCCAGGCGCCCCCCTCCGTTTCACGTCCATGGCTTCACTTGTGTTTTTATCCTGTCTCCAACCTCCTTCCCACACTAATCCCACGCCATCCCTCCTCCGTATGTGCAGCCTCGTTCTGACATGACTTCTTTATTCCAGCTGGATCTTTATATCCGGCGACATGCCAAGCCTCATCCGGATCCAATTCCTCCATTCATCCCCAAATCCATTTTCCATTCAATCCCCTAACTTCATCACCATCACCATCACCTCATCACTTCATCACTTCATCACCAGCCCAGCCTTGCTGCCAGCTCTCCTGCCCCACCCCACCGGCCCCCAACTCACAGAGAGGCTGTGCCAGGCCTGGAAGGTCAGGGAGACATTGGGGAGCCGATCTCCCAGGGGCAGGAGGTCCAGGCTCACTCCTGGCAGGTGAGATTCAGCCTGTGGGGCAAGATCTGTTAGTCGGGGGGGGGGGGCAGAGGGATTGGGGATTCGCCCGTCCCCAAAGCCAGCTGCATCAGAGAGAGACTCACAAAGCGGTGGGCCTGGGTCCGAACCTCGGAGAACAGCTTCCTGGCGAGATGCAGGCTGACCTTGAACTCCCTGCGCAGCTCCTGCAGGCTCAGGGGGGGCCTCCCTGGCGGCCTCGGGAATCCCCAAACACCAGCACGAGCCAGGAGCAAGGAGAGCAACAAGAGGCTGAGCCCTGGAGAGAGGGGGGAGATGGTGGGCCAGGTGGGGGGAAAGCTCGAGAAGAACTCAACATGCCCCTTCTGAGCCTGTGCTGTAGGCAAAGCCCGTGTGCCATTTTGCTGACCCCGCAAGGCCACTAATAACATGGAAGCTATCGAGGACACCATACGGCATCTCTGTCTGAACGAAAGGAAGGTACCCCTTCTCCGAGGCGGACACGGCCTTGCACAGAAGGCCCACATTTGCAAGCAGATCTCAGGCTCCATCTCGGCCCCTCACTAACTCCCTTGGCTAAGTGTCTTTTTCGGTGAACCAACCGCTCAACGGTATGTGGCAGCCTGGGGGCTATTATCCGTGCATTTTGCAGATGAGGAAAATGTGAGGCTGACTAGCCCAGGGTGGCGTGGCGAGAGGGGGAGGGAACCAGGACTGGATTCCAGATCTGCCCAAATGCAGATCCTGCGTGCTTCCCCCGCAGGGAACTCAGACGAGGCAGCCACCTCCCCTGGAGTGGGCACTCTGTTCTGCCGAAGATTCCTGGGGCTTAGCCAGGCGGCTCTGATGGCCTGAACTGGAGCCCCAGGGGTGGGCGGGCAGTGCTGGAGACTCTACCTCGGAGAGTCAGAAGGACAGATTGGCCCAGCCACCACCGAGGCCGATGGGTCACTCTGCAGTGTCAGAAGAACAGGGGGTGCCAGGGGGAGGAAGGGGGCCTGGGATGGGAGGCATAACCTCTGTCTCTCGTCCAGGTCCTTCCCTGGATGAGATGAGTCGCCTCTTATCTCTGTGCCTCAGGTTCCCATCCGTAAAATGGGGTAGTCAGGCCAGCTGGTTTCTGAAAGTATTTCCGGCCTATGTTTCCTGGACAGAAGAGAGAGGGGCCCTAGGGTGGGGGGTCTGGGAAGAGGCCAGGGTTCGGTGGTTTCTCCATCAGGGAGAGGAAATCTAGCAATCATGGAGTTACACAATTCTCCTCGAAACACAAACCAAAACTAAGCTGTAAGTCTGTCTGTTCCCGCTCACCCTCCTCTCCATGCTTCTCCCTTGTCCATTCTTGATTTCTAACCCCTGGGCTCTGCTTCCCGAAATGTCCTGTACGTAAAGGTGAAGGAGAGCTTCTGGGTCCTTCACCGGCCAAGGTACTTCTAGAGGTGGTGGGTGGTCCCTGGGACCCCTAGCATCCAGGCTCCCTGGTTTAGGGACCACATCCCAGGGACTTCAGGCAGAGTGGGGTTCTTCTCAGCTCTGTGTTGAGGGAAA
Organism: Prionailurus viverrinus; assembly: GCF_022837055.1. Classification (NCBI taxonomy): domain Eukaryota; kingdom Metazoa; phylum Chordata; class Mammalia; order Carnivora; family Felidae; genus Prionailurus; species Prionailurus viverrinus. The sequence goes on along the minus strand of NC_062576.1, from coordinate 19,252,804 downwards.
GTGAGTACCCCAGGCTCTGGTGGATATTGCCACCCCAAATCGAGCTGGGCCACTTCCCAGGGCTTCCTGTCTGAGCTCTGGGACCCCAGACCCTTCCCTTGGCTTCTCCCTACGCTCTGCACGCAATCCCAGCTCCTTGGCTCTGGCTCTCTACCCGTTCTCCAGCCCTTGGTCCCTACTATGGCCCTACCATCTGCTCTTCCTTCTGTGTCTCTGTGTCCTTGAGGTCCACTGTGGATTGGACCTCCTTCCAAGCTATAGACCCTTGACCCAGTTAGGCCGCCGCCGCCTTGGCCCCCGCCCCACACTCCAGCCCACTCCAGCCCACTCCTCCCGCCCTTCTTCCTCTCCCAGCCCCGGTTCTCAGCCAAACTGTCCCGTCCCCGCTCAGCCGCTCCAGCCAAACTCCTGGTCCTGGTCCTGGTCCAACTGGCTGCCCGCCTCTCCCCATCCGGGCCGGTCAAGGCTTCCCATCCGCTGCCCAGCCCTGATCAAACCATCACCCTCATTCACGCCAGCCTCATTCCTATCCTCCGGTCGACTGTATCCTGTATCCTTAGTCTTGACCCACTAGCTGTCCCTCGGCCCCCGGCCCCCATCCACACCAGTCAAGCCCTCCCACCCCCTGCCCAGTCTCAGCCAAGCTTGCCACCCCCTCCGCCCCCCAGCCCTGGCCTCAAACTCACGCCAGCCAAGGTCGCCTGCCATCTGGCCCATGGCGGGGCCCAGCCTGTGTGGCCAGCCATCTCCCGGGCAGGGGTCTTATACTGGGGGCTGCGCCGGTTTCACTTTCCGTCCTGCTTGTACTTTCGGCTTTGCGCTCAGTCTTCCCTCCTCACCACCCCTTGCTGAAATGGGGAAATGTCATTTCCCTTCCCAGAGGGGGCGGGAGGTGCAGCAGGGGGGGTGGAGGGGGTGGCGGGAAGCTAGGGTTTCGGTCAATCCAAGCTCCGGACCCCCCGCTGAGCTCCTAGGACGTTTCCTCCCCTCGCATCCCCTCTCCCGGGTAAGTCACTGCTCTAGGGGCTGGTGATGGGTCCTGGACCCTCAACCCCTCCTGTTCCTCTGCTCTGTCATCATCATCCTATGCCATCACCAGCTCACTGTCTGGCAAAAGATGGACGGCCAGGTAAGGGGATTGCCCATTGGAGAGGACTTGGGGTTTTGAGTCATCTTACTCTTTTCTGGTTTACCAGATGGCTGAATGAGGGAGTGCGAAGGAAGCGGGGAAGTCGCTGGGGGGGCTGGGAGGGGGGGTTTGTGTGGAGCAGTGGGGGCCCAGTCCGGGTAGGGGCAGGGCTCAGTCTACAGGCAGGGGCAGGGCAGGTGAGAATGGGCCGAGGGCTCTGTCTTTGGCCAGAGTAAGATCTGGGATTAGATCTCAGTCTGTAACCATGATCAGGACTTGGTCTACTAGGGCCGGACTTGGGCTAGAACTTTGTCTAGGACCAACATCCTAGCTCTGTCTGTGTTTGGGGTCAGAGCCGTCAATGACCCGGAGGCTCTGCTTGGGACCCATCGGGGTTGAGCTTAGACCTCAGTCCAGATTGGGCCCAGAGCTCAGGCTGTGGCCGAGCTTCTGACAGAGCCTGTGACTCAGGTCAGGGCTCAGGCCTGGGCTGGGATAAGAGCTCCCTCGATGACCAGGGTCAGGGCTCACCAGGTTGGGGTTGTGTGAGGTCAGGATGGGGCTCAGCCAGGTCCCAGAGTAATCCTGCCCTGTGTGTTTCTGCTCTGTGGATGGCTGTCAGGGCTGGGCTGACTCAACGATAGGTCTCCCTTCCAGCACGGTTCCACCCTTCACCCCACCCTGGATTTTCCATCTTCAGGGACACGATGGGGGTTTCTTGGTCTTCCCCGAGGCCCACTTTCCTTTTGGGATCCGTGGGGTTTCCCTGTTGGGTCCCTGCAGTGAGACAGAAACCATGGGGGCTTTCCCTTCCTGTAGTCTGCCTCCTCGGCTCTACACAGGCCCTGCCCATCGGGGCCGCCTGGAACCAACTGCCAGGGAAGTACCAGTACATTTCGGGGAGCAATCCCAGAGGGCTGCTTGGAGGAGAAGGAAAAGGAAGAGCGGCTGGCACCTGCCTAGCCCAGACGGGTTTCGCTTGCCGCGTCCCCCAGTGGTGACAGCTCACTCTCCCACATCCCACGCAGCTGAGGCTCCCCACTGTGGGGGGTCCCAAACATCCTGAGACTGATCGTGAGGACAGACGCAGGCCCTGGTCGGTCTTCCTCCCATCCCCAAGTCCTGCGGCCACCCTGGAGGCATGCCACCCCACTCACCCTCTGATGCAACCACTCCCCACCCTTTGCCGGTACCCAGAACTGCCGTACCTCTCGAACCTCGAACCCCATCACCCGCTCTCTCACCACAACCTCCTGATCCTCCCGACCTTCTCTGATGGTTCTTCAAGACCTCCTGTCTCTTGTTGCGTCTCTGCCCTTCTCGAGCTGGCTGCAGCTGACTCCCACAGCCTCATTCCTGGCCGCTGCCCTATTTCTGCTCTGGCAACTGGAGCTCCATGCTTGGACATGATGAACCACCTCAGACTCGCTTGCCTTTGCACACGCTCCTCTCTTTGCCTAGAATGTCCCACTGCCTTCTCTGGAGTTCCCTCTCCTCAACCTTTTCTGAACCTACCCCTTGTCACGGGCTTCCTCCCCTGAATAGCTCATTCCTTCCTGCCATACATCCTGTCTCCAACAGACGTTTCATTTTTATTTCTCTTGCTTATTCTATCCTCGTTCATACCACTCCAGCCATCCCGGCTCCCTCATTGCCAGGCATGCATGCTCCTGCCTCAGGGCCTTTGCGCTTGCTGTCCCTTCTGCCTGGAAGGCTCTTCTTCCAGATATCTGCAAAGCCCACTCTCTTCTTTCGATCCCCGCTCAAACGTCACCTTCTCAGATGGAGTCCTCACTGACTACCCTATTAAAATATGCAGCCCGGTCCCTGGCACTTTCTCTTTTCTTTGTTCTAGAAAGCAATGTTGCAATTTCCAACTGTAACTGTGGATCTATCCATTTTCCCTTTTAGATGCATCGGTTTCTCTCAACTGCTTTGAGGCGCTGTTATTTAGGCAGATACACCCCTAGGACTGTGATGCCTTTTTGAAGAGCTGACCCTTTTATCAGAATGTAATGTCTCTCTTTCTCCCTGATAATATTCCTTCTTTTTCCCTGAAGCTTACTTTTTTTTTTTTTAAATTAATTCAACCGGTCCTGCTCTTTTTGATTGGCGTTTACATAGCTTATCTTTTTTTTTTTTTTTTTTTTAATTTTTTTTTTTTTTCAATGTTTATTTATTTTTCGGACAGAGAGACACAGAGCATGAACGGGGGAGGGGCAGAGAGAGAGGGAGACACAGAATCGGAAACAGGCTCCAGGCTCTGAGCCATCAGCCCAGAGCCCGACGCGGGGCTCGAACTCACGGACCGCGAGATCGTGACCTGGCTGAAGTCGGACGCTTAACCGACTGCGCCACCCAGGCGCCCCTATAGCTTATCTTTTTTTTTTTTTTTTTTTTGAACATACTCATTTTTAATCTATTTTTATTTGCAGTGGGTTTCGTTAAAACAAAATTTTAGATTAATATTTTCGTCAGTGTATATGGTATTGGTCAGTGTCCGTCCTAAGCAAATAAACGTTCTATTGCTGACCGAAGGGATCTGTCCTATTCTGAATGTGAGGTCCGTTCTTAGCCCTGTGACCTCAGCGCCTTCATGAGTTCAAGATCATTAATTTGTAGTTTGTCCTACTTTGTTCCTGGTTATAAAGGGCAAGTGGTGCCTTTTCCAGATTTTATACCTTTAAAAAGTACACATTATTTGTGTGGCCTTGTTTTTTCTAGCTGGGTATTTTATTACCATGTTAATTAGATGTGACGGTGAACATCTTTATTTTTGTCTTCATTTCAGAGAGTAAACTTTATTTATTTATACCCTTTAAAAATTGTATAATGTTTTTATTTATTTTTGAGAGAGAGAGAGAGAGCGACAGAGTATGAGCGGGGGAGGGGTAGAGAGAGAGGGAGACACAGAATCTGAAGCAGGCTCCAGGCTCCAAGTTGTCAGCAAGGAGTCCAATGTGGGGCTCGAACCCACGAACCGGGATATCATGACCCAAGCCGATGTTGGATGCTCAACTGACTGAGCCACCCAGGTGCCCCTCAGAGAGTAAACTTTAAATTGTTCATTATTATTTTTTTCTTATTTTTTTATAGATTCCCTTCATTAAATTCCAGAAATCCCATGTAATCATAGTTTGAAGACGTTATCTTTAATAACTGTTCACTTTAATTATTTGCCTGTGTCTCTTACATACACTTTCTATCCCTTTCCCTGCATTCTATTTCTCCATAACATTTAAAAATATCTAACATTTTTGACCTCCTGGGTGACTCATTCGGTTAAGTGTCCGACACTTGCTTTCGGCTCAGGTCACGATCTCACGGCTTCATGGGTTCGAGCCCCACAGCAAGCTCTGCGCTGGCAGTATGGGGCCTGCTTGGGATATTCTCTCTCTCTCTCTCTCTCTGCCCCTCCCCACTTGTGCTGTCTCTGTCTCTGTCTCTCAAAAAAGAGAAAACACCCTTAAAAATAGTTAACATTTTCTCTCTCTCTTTTTTGTCTCTCTCTATGCACTAGAGCGCGAGCTCCCCAAGGGTGGGAATGTTTGCCAGTTATGTGCACTGATATATCCCCCGTAGCTAACAATAGCAGCTTCTTAGCCAATCAGCAAACAAATCTGTCTTTTATCACAGTGCCTAATGCAGGTTCTACTCACGCCTGGCGCCCTGTCAGTTGCCCTCCTAGAGCGGGAGGTCTGGGACCCACTGCCGAGCCCTGAGCTCTTGCTGTCAGCCTTCCCGGACTCTGCCAAGGCTCCAGACAGGTACTGAAGGATGGAAATGGGGTTTTCTGGGCTGCTGGCCACGGCCCTGGGCTGATGATCTTGGCAGAGCCTTGCCAAGAAACCAGAGGGCCGATGAGGAGAGGTGCGGGGTGGTGGCGGGGCGTGGGGGGGGGGGGGGGGCAGCCTCTGTCTATATCCTTGGAGGATGGGCCTGAGCCTGTCTCTGTCTACCTGGGCCTCAGTTGCCACGAATGGATCTTGGCTGCTGAGCTGAGGCTTGGGCTGGGAGCAGCAGGAAATCGAAGGGATGTGGTGAAGGCTGAGAACTGCTGGAAAGGAAACCAAGATCCCGGAGCTCTATGGACTCCAGGGTGTAGCTGACACTTCTGGTGACCTCAGGTGAGTCACTGGCCAGCTCCGGACCTCAGGTTCCTCATTGAGAAGCAGTAGCAGTTTTCAAATGCTGCCCCTATTATTACGTAGGGAAATTAAAACCTAGATGATTTAAAAGAGAGAGAAAAGAGCCATCCGCCACATTTCTGATCATTTCCCAAGTACCCCGTTAGAGCTCTGACCCCACGGGACACTCCATGGGGTTGCATGGGAATCCTGCGCCCAGGAAGTAGAAGTTAGAAGCTTCAGATGTGACATCAGGATGGAATCAGGGAGGGGAAGTCTCGATTCAGAGTCGACACAGCAGATCAGTGACAGGGCGAAGCCTGGAACTCAAGTCCCTTGTTTTCAGCTCGGGCTGGTGAGGGGAATCCCTGGGCCCTCTGATGTCAACTCCGAGACTTGGAACTAACCCCTCGGTTAAATCAAGCTGGGCTTCGCTGAAGGCAGGAAGGCTGGGGGGAGGTGGGGCCAGTCTGGAGCTGGGGCCACACCTCGGAGTCTCCCAAACACAGGTGGTGAGACCCTGAGCCCAGGCACAGGGCCCACCCCTTCCCCCCTGGGCGTGGAGGTGGAACATCCCAGAGCCCCAGCCCCCATCACCTGACTTCTCTCCTGTTGTACACGTGCACCCCACACCACACCAAGGGTCAGTCATTCTTTCTGCAGCATGCCCTCGCCACGCCCCTTCCCACCGACCCTGGGGGCTGCCTCTAGTCTCCTATGCGACTCCCGACCTGGGGCGGGGGAGTCTGGCAAGGGGAAAGGGCTTCTCTCCTTCGATCCCATCTCTTTTTTCCCTGTAAGAGAGAAAAAAGGCCTCAAGGCCATGGCAGACACCTAGGGAGGGCTGAGACAAAGGGGTGGGGGTGGGGGACGCACTAGTGATGAGATACTTATCGCGGGGCGTTCTGTGTGCGTGACTGACGCAGGAATGCAGGGGCGGGAAGACTGAGCCACGCAGGGTGCGGGGAGAAGGTGGGACACCAGCTCTGTGGAGTGCCAGGAAGGAAGAGTTTGAAACCCAGGAGGCAGGGCTGTCGAGGAAAAATCACCGGCCTGGGGGTAAAAAGTCCCGGTTCAAGTCCCGGCCCTGCTAGCCCTTCCCCCATCAAGTGTACCCTCTTGAAAGAGAGCGGCCCAAACACTCTTGGCTTCAGTTTCTCCATTTGTAAGATGAGGCTTGCGTTCCCAGGCCTGCCCACCTCCCAGCTCAGACATGGAGGTGAACTTGGGAGACATAGGGGGTCACGGGTCAGGGCCCCACTTGGGAGTCAGTCCTACGCTGCTTTCACAGCCCCTGTACTTCCTTTGGTCAAGTACGACCTTTGGCGAGGCCTGAAATCCCCCTGTTCTTGGCTCATCTACTAGGTGGGGAGGCTACTTATTCGTCGGATGGGACTGCGGTGACGATTACGCACATAAACGGCTCCCACTGAGTAGCTGTGTGATCTTAGGCAAGTTACTTCACCTCTCTGTGCCTGCTTTGCCAGCTATAACATGAGGCAAATAATACAAACTCCTAAGACTGTTTAGATGATTCAATGAGCTATTATTTACCAAGAGGTTGGAACAGGGCCTGGCATGTGGTAAGACAACAGGTATAAGGAAAGAAATGTTAGTTGTCATTAATAAATACAAGGCATGGTTGCCCTCCACGGACGAAAAAAGGTGGAAGGAAAGTGGGAAGAAGAGGGTAAGGAACAGAAAAGGCTGCAGTCACATCTTACGAATTAGGGACGGCTGGGGCTGTGAGTGGTGAGGGCACAGGCAGAGGGGACCTAGTGACCCAGAAACATGCGTCAGGGCAGAATTCGGGCCAGAAACAGAAATCGCCGGGAGCCAGCCAACTGGGCCCTGGGCCACGGTGTGGACAGCCTCAAATATGAATGAGAGCCAGTGGGTGGGACTCACCTCCCAGGCCAGGGGAGGCTTCATCCTGTCTATGAAGAAGACCTGGAATGGAGACAGACCCTGGGCTGAGCCCCCGGACGGGTCACGCCAGGTGTCTGAGGGAGGGGCGCAGGCCCGAGCACACACCAGGCCTCCGGCGGCCCTAAGCTCGGAGGCTGACACCAGGCCCTACGCCCCACCCAGAGCTGTCACCCCGCAGCCTCTGCGGGGTCTCAGCCACCCGTGGCTGCCGTGCCCCTCACTCGTCCGGCCCACTGCATGTGAAACCCCCAGGTGGCTCCCCCGGAATGGTATGCACCCACTGCTTATAGTTTTATGTCTTATCTGATTCATACAAAAGAATATATACAACCCACCCACTTTTCTTGCTCCTGCCTCAGTTTTGATCCTGGCCTTACGGGTCCCCGTGGCTTCTCATTCCACTCAGTGAAAGCAAAACCCTCTGAATGGCTTACAAAGCCCTGGTGATCCTTCCCACGGTCTGCAGCTGTGACTAAACAGGCAGGATGTGAACTTGAACCTGCTGTTGGCTGCCGTGAGGGAAGACCCTGCCTCCGTCTGGAACTGACTTTGGAAAGTAGAGCTGAGAGCCAGAGAGGGAGACAAGGGTCTTACAAGTTACTTCGAGCTCCTGGATCCAGCTCTTCCTGAAGCGATTACTTTGAAAAGTTTAGTTTCGTGAGTGAATCTCTAAAAAAAATATATTTTTTAATGTTTATTTATTTTTGAGAGAGAGGGTGAGTGGGGGAGGAGGAGGGGCAGAAAGAGAGGAGACACGGAATCCGAAGCAGGCTCCAGGCTCTGAGCTGTCACACAGCCTGATGTGGGGCTTGAACCCACGAACCGCGAGATCATGAGCTGAGCCGAAGTTGGACATTTAACCGACTGAGGCACCCAGGTGCCCCTCTTCTTTTCTGCTTAAGCTATTTGGAGCTGTGTTTCCCCTCCCCTGCTTTGAGCCACCTTCACAATGGATTTCCAATGTCAAAAATCACAGACCAGATTTTTGTTAAAGGGTAAAGGCAAATACATCGTGTAGTAGAAAGAGCCCTCTGTTAGAAGCCAGTGGAGAGAGCGTTTCAGATAGAAAGGACAACGTGAAAACAGAGTAGATGCTTGGTCAATATTTACCGAGCGCCAACTCGGTATGTCCGGGCATTGTTCTAGATATTTGAGTTCAGCAGTGAATGGGGCCAATGGAACGTTCTGCCTTCACGGAACTTATACTGAATGGAATGAAGTTAAAATTATATTATAATTATAAAATTATACAAATTAAAGTGATATAAAATGTAATCAAATGCTTCTATGTGCCCAGGTACTTTTCAACTACTGGCTCATGGAATCCCTATGCTGGAGGTATTATTATTTATATTCATTATATGAAGAGGAAACTGAGGCCCAGAGGGGTTAAGGCTTTGTGCCCAAGGTTACCCAGCTAGTAAGCGAGCTGCAGCTCTGGGACTTGAACCCTGGACCTCTGGTCTTCTTAACCACTTATACTATACTGCCTAGCAGAGCGGTTAGCATTTTGAACCTTCTCTATACATCAGACATCGCTCTAATGGCTTTACACACCCAAACTCGTATATTTCTCAAAACAATCCAGTTTACGGATGAGGAAACCAAGGTTGATAACACAACAGTAGCAGGACTGAAATTTGAATCAAAACAGAACAGTTTGAGAGGCCACATCCTTCCCCCCCCCTTATGGAAGTCTAATTGACAAATAAAATTATAAGCTAAGTGTACGAGGTGCTGATCTGATACGTGTAAACACCGTGAATGTGTTTCTCCCTTGGCGTTAATGAACAATCCATCACCTCGTATCCCAACCCCCCCTTTTTTTTGGTGAGAACATTTAAGTTATAGTCTCTTAGCAAATTTCAACGTTTATTTATTTTTGGGAGAGAGAGAGACAGAGCATGAACGGGGGAGGGGCAGAGAGAAAGGGAGACACAGAATCGGAAACAGGCTCCAGGCTCTGAGCCATCAGCCCAGAGCCTGACGCGGGGCTTGAACTCACGGACCGCGAGATCGTGACCTGGCTGAAGTCGGACGCTTAACCGACTGCGCCACCCAGGCGCCCCAAGTCTCTTAGCAAATTTCAATTCCACTACAGCCGTGGCAGTTCATGCTCCTGATCACTGGCACCAACGGCCTCTAATTGCGGAGGACACAGACAGGAAGAGGGGCCAGAAAACAGAAACCCTGCTCAGGAGCAAAAGATAGCAAGAGGCCTACCCCTGAGGCCTCCTCTCCAAATGGTGCCAGGGTTCGAACTTTTTTTTTTTTTTTTAAGGTTATTTATTTATTTATTTATTTTTGAGAGAGAGAGCGTGAGCACAGATGCAAGTGGGAAAGGGGCAGAGAGAGAGCATGGGGGGGGGGCGGGGAGAGAGAGAGAGAGAGAGAGAGAGAGAGAGAGAGAGAGAATTCCAAGCAGGCTTTGGACGGTCAGTGTGGAACCCGACGCGGGGCTCAAACTCACAAACCGTGAGATCGTGGCCTGAGCCAAAGCCGGATGCTTAACCCACTGAGCCACCTAGGCGCCCCAGGGTTCAATCTTGACAAAGAGATGATCCCTCCTGCATTCACTGAAAGTGCCAGGAGCCCTACTGGCCCGGCCCCCCCACCCTAGGGTCCTCTCCGTGTTCCCTTGCACCCAGGATTTTGCCAGGGTGACTGTGATGAACAGCCAGAAGAATGCAGGAAACAGTGATGCTGAAAGAGGGCAGAGGAGAGGGGCAAATAAAAGAGGGTGGGACCCAGGGAGCCTCCCAGCCACCCCCCCCTCGCCGGGGCTCCACACATCCCACCAGGAATCTCATGGCCATTCCCCCAAAGTCCAGAACCTCTCACCTGTCCGGGAGTAGGAATATGCACTCCAAGCTTTCTATAAATACCAGGAAACCCTCAGGAGCAGAGGGGTGGGGGTGTCTCCCAAGGGAGACAGGGCCCTTGCTGCCAGAGGGGAAGCTGGAGTAGAGGTCAGAGGTCACAGCTATGTCAGGCCCCGCCCCTTCCACCTCCCGGACCCCCATCCTGGCTCACACTCTCCTCTGCAGGTGATAGACCAGCCCTGCTCCCAGGACCCTCTCGCAGAGATTGCTGGTCATGACCTCGTGCCCTCACCGCTGTCCTTGCTGGTCTGAGCCCCAGAATCCAACTGACCGCCCGGTCCCAGAGGAGGAGAGCAGGGCAGGCCCAGACAACTCCTATAGAAGCAGCAGATATACTGACTCCAACACCGTTCTCATTCAAGGGGGAGCAGATGTCAACACAGCCCTAAAATAGGCCAGAGTGCAGCAGGAGGTACAGAGGAGCATGGGGTTCGGGGTGAGGAGAGGGTGGTTCTCGTGAGAAACAGAGGAAGCTTCCTGCAGGTGAGAATCTCTGACCCAGACCTAGCGAATTGCGTTCCTTTTCAGCCTCGGTTTCTGCATCTGCAAAATGGGGGTGAGGACTATATTTGCCCGGTGAGGTTGTGGGGTGGGTCAACTCCGCCGGGCGATCAGACGGGGGAAAACTCTGGAAGGCAACACTGATTGTTGGGAATTAGTAGGATTCTGACAGGACGGGGCGGGAGGAGAAACGTCCCCAGTAAAAAGAGCGCTGTGAAGCGAGACTAGTCCTGACATACTCGTCCGCGAATGTTTATTGTGCACCTACTTGACCAGCCCTGAAGAAGAACTTAGCCTGAGGCGCGGGTGGTTGGGGTCTGAACACCACACTCAAGAATATGGACTGTGTCAAATGGGCAGTGGGGAAGCATGTTAAGGAGGATGGTGACGGAGAGGGCGTCCCCAGAACACCTTTAGGAGACTCCCCAGGGCAGTGCACCTGCTCCACGGAGGGGCCCAAAGCACCAGACTTAGGGGAGGAGGGGTCAGCGAAAGCAGAAGAGAGGACACTTAGGTCACCCAGCCCAGGCCCTGCCTTCTGCCTCTGGTCACTGAGCCCCTGCCCTTAGTGCTTCGGGCTTCTTGGCTGCCAGCGGTCACCTCCCCTAACCCCAGACAATAAATTAGTAAGCAAAATGCATAGTATGTTAGATGGGTACTATGTGCTCTTTTAATAAAGAGGAATTTCAGCACAAATGACTCCCTAACTTCCTTCTGGTCTTCACTTAAAGGCCCTCACGTCTCAGTGAGGCTTTCCCTAACCAAGGCGTGTTTTATTTTTTTTTAATGTTTATTTATTTTTGACGGACAGCGAGAGAGAGACAGAGAGACAGAGCATGAGTGGGGAGGGGCAGAAAGAGAGGAAGACACAGAATCCGAAAGCAGGCTCCGGGCTCTGAGCTGTCAACACAGAGCCTGACCCAGGGCTCAAACTCATGGACCACGAGATCATGGCCTGAGCCGAAGTGGGACGCTCAACCGACTGAGCCACCCAGGTGCCCCCCTGCAACTGAGGCATTTTAAATTGCACACACCCTGCTGAAATTCTTTTGTTTGTTCACTTTTATTGTTTGTCCCCACTGGAATGTGAGCTCCATGAGAAGAGAACTGGTTTACTGTTGTACTCATAGCTTCTAGAATATTCCCTGGCTCCATAAATATGTGTCGAAGGAATAAATGATTATTTCCTCAAACAGTAAAACACACACACACACACACACACACACACACACTCCAACAAAACTTCTCCAAACCAGTTCTCCAGAAAAGAGAGAACAGGATAAGCCTGCACAGAGCTGGTGTAAGCATTCCGTGAAATGATTACAAATGAACTTCAATTTTATAACTCAAATGTAAGGCAAAAGTTAGAGGGAGGATGTGTTCAGTCAGGAGGACTGAACCCAAGGGGATGGTGCTCATCTTCTGATTCCACAGCATTCACTGCTTTTGTAATCAGAAAAGCAAAGTATAGGGACGCCTGGGTGGCTCAGTCGGTCGAGCGTTGGATTCAGCTCAGGTCATGGTCTCGAGGTTCGTGGGTTCGAGCCCCGCGTCAGGCTCTGTGATGACAGCTCAGAGCCTGGAGCCTGCTTCAGATCCTGTGTCTCCCTCTCTCTCTCTGCCCCTCCCCCGCTCATGCTCTGTCTCACTCTGTCAAAGATAAATAAACATTAAAAAAATTATAAAAAAGAAAAAAGAAAAGTGTACCTTCTTTTACACAGAAAAGGAAGTGCTTCTAGTTGTCAGAGACCTGGGCGTAGTGTCTGGCCCCTGGGGAAAGGTACCCCTGTGTGGGGCAGACTGCTTGCTCAGGGACTCTGGGGATGGGTTGTTCTTCCTTCTTTGCTTTCTCCAGCCTGGCACTCCCTGAAGGCCACAGAGCTCTCTGGAAAGTTTGGATGTGGGAATCAGCACACCGAGTCTACTCCCAGCTCAGCCTGTGACTGCCAGTGAACCCATAACCCAGGCCTTTGCCCTCCCACAGGATTTTGGCATTTGCCAAAGTGTGATAATAATAATTACCATGCGGGGCACCTGGGTGGCTCCGTTGGTTGGGCGTCCGACTCTTGGTTTCGGCTCAGGTCATGATCTCATGTTTGTGAGTTTGAGCCCCGCATCCGGCTCTGTGCAGACAGTGTGGAGCCTGCTTGGGATTCTGTCTCCTTCTCTCTCTGCCCCTCCCCCCCCCCCCTCACGCTCCCTCTCTCAAATATAAATAAATAAATCTTAAAAATATATATATTAAAAAAAATAATAATTGCTGTGGTTGAATAATATTTTTATGCTTTATTATTGAAGTCAAGTTGGTGTAGAACATGTAAGTTTCAGGTGTAACGTGATAATTCGACGTTGGTATGCACTACAGAGTGATCGCCCACCAGTGATCACGGGTTACCACCCATCACCGTGCAATTTTTGTACACAAACCAAGGTGGAGTTTCCCCACATCTCCTTTGATGCTCATCCCATTCCTGGTAAGTCAGTGAGGGCCATGTGGCTTTCATTGCTACGGCGAAGGGATGTCAGTACGGTTTCATTTTTAGTTCAACAGCCGTGGGGGACTGAAGGCACAGAGGATCGCAGCGACCCGAATAGCAAGGTGGATGGGGTGGGGGTGGGGCCAACTTTAAGGTACTCCCCAAGTCAGGGAAGAAGGGAAGCAATTTGAAAAGGAAAGGAGGAGAAGTTAGAACTGGCTTGTCCCCACAGAGTCCAGGCCACGCCCGTTTTGAACGGTATGGAGAGATCTGAGGATGGAAGGGACTGTGCCCCTTTTCCAGTGGAGGACAGGCCCCAGATGTATCCCTGCCCCCAGGTGTGGGAGGTGGCCCGGAGCACACAAAGAGCAGGGCTGTGAGGGTTGATCGTAAACAGCAAACGGAAAGGACAAGGGGGTGCCTGGTGGCTCAGTCAGTTAAGCATCTGACTCTTGATTTTAGCTAAGGTTGTGATCTCATGGTTCATGAGTTTGAGCCCCTCATGGGGCTCTGTGCTGACAGCGTGGAGCCTGCTTGGGATTATCTCTCTCTGCCTCTCCCCTGCTTGTGCTCGCTCTCTCGCAAAATAAATAAATAAACATTAAGATAAAAAAAGAAAGGACAGGAAGGGCCGTGGCAGGGACACGGTGGCAGATGGCAATGTACCAAGGGGATGTTGAGGCCTCGAGCATTCCACGCCCCTTCCCAGCTCTGCTCCTGATCAACCCTGGAGAAAGGAGAGAAAGGAGGGCAAACTGACCCCACCAGACACCTGCTGCCAGCAGAAAAGGAGCACTGTGTATCAACTTAAACAATAGATTGCATTTCTTGCGCGCCGGAACTCTGTCTCCGGGTCACTGTTTTAATCAAGCACTTACATGCTGCTTACTATGCACTTTGCAACACTTCCTTGCTTAATCGCAGCAAGGACCCCGTGCTTAATGTTATCTGGAATTCCTATTTTACACGTGGGGAAACTGAGACTAGAAAGGTCAGGTAAGCAGCCCAAGGTCACACAGAGGATGAGGGAGCAGGGACTTGAACCCACAGAGTCTGGGTCCAGAGCCCATTGTGTCTGCTTCTCTGCCGTTTCCTTAAGGTCTTGTTCTGGGTCAGGTGCCCTGCTAAGTGCTTGAGAGACTCCATTTCCTCCTCAAAACCATTCCGGGGGGGTGGGTGTACTTTTCATCTCCTGTCTACAGATGTGGAAATTAAGGTGCAGGATAAACTGGGGCGCCGGGGAGGCTCAGTCGGATGAGCGTCTGACTTCGGCTCAGGTCATGATCTCACGATTTGTGAGTTCGAGCCCCACTTGCAGATGGGATCTGGACTTGGGCCCAGGGGACCCTGAGGCTGTTCCAGTCACTATTGCCATGTAACAAACCATCCCCAAACGTCAGGCTGTGAAATGACCGTTTGGTCACACGCTGCGTCCGTGGGTGGGGAATTAGAGATGGCTTGTCTCTGGCACCCCAATATGTTGTTGGGCCTCATCCGGGAAGACTCAGATGCCAGAGGTGACACGGCGGCTGGGGCTGGAAATCGTCAGCGGGTTCCCTTCGCTCACGCGTCTGGATCCGGAGGATGGCTTTCAGCTGGGACTTCTGCGGGGCTGAAGACCAGAATGACATCAGCACGTGGCCTTTCCATGTCGTGTCTCCACGTGTGTCGCTTCAGACTTTCTTGCAGCAGGGTGACTGCGCTCCAAGAACCCCAGAGAGCAAAGTTCCCCCCACGTTCAAAAGGAGCACAGTCCCCTGTCTCCCATTCGATAGGAGGGTGGCAAGGCCCCACGGTAAGGAGGGCATGTGGCTTGGGAGCGCTTGCAGTGATGGACCCTATTTGTTAAGTGCAGTGTGAGACAAAAGCCCCGTGCACCTGACGCCTTCACGCTTCACTGCACGTTAGACTCACTCTCCCAACTCCCAAGGCCCGGCCTCCACCTCGGACCAACGAAATCAGACTCTCTGGGAGGGGAAGCCAGGCAGCCGTGTCTTTAACGCACCTGCGACCGGGTGATTACAAGGCGGCCTTCTCCCATGTATGCAGAGCACCTGGCGGAGTGTCTGGCTCCGAAACAACCCGTGTTTCTCCGAGTGTGAACGCCCGTGACCCTTAGCACACAAGGTCATCCGAGGTGTGCGCAGGTGGACTGAAAGAAGTGATATTAGGTGTCTTTCTACGATCTTCGAGTTATGACAAGTGATTGTGGTTTTCCAGTTTGGGTGGTGATGTAGTCTCCTTTTAAAGTGCGTTTGAGTGGAAAAGGTAAGGAGGGGGGCGCCTGGGTGGCGCAGTCGGTTAAGCGTCCGACTTCAGCCAGGTCACGATCTCGCGGTCCGTGGGTTCGAGCCCCGCGTCGGGCTCTGGGCTGATGGCTCGGAGCCTGGAGCCTGTTTCCGATTCTGTGTCTCCCTCTCTCTCTGCCCCTCCCCCGTTCATGCTCTGTCTCTCTCTGTCCCAAAAATAAACAAACATTGAAAAAAAAATAAATAAATAAATAAAAAGAAAAAAAGAAAAGGTAAGGAGGTAATTTGAAAAATTCTAGGCAAACAATGGTACAGCCTAAATGCACGTAGGGCAGAAATCAAGAAAGTGCTGTGTGAAAGATGAGGCGGGGAAAAGCCTCAGGCAGACCATCAATGATGGTGGCCATGACTCTTCCTAGTACTGGCATTACCTTTAAGGAGTGCCACTTAAAATCAACTTTGGGTGCTTTTGAAATTGGAAAAAATACACAGCCCTGAGAGCTGAGTGGGCAGAAGAGGACTAGGTGTTGGTGAAGCAAACCCCGTAGTGAGTTTCCAGATTCTCGGCAAGGAGCTGGGAATCCTTAGAATTGT
Source organism: Prionailurus viverrinus (assembly GCF_022837055.1). Taxonomy (NCBI): domain Eukaryota; kingdom Metazoa; phylum Chordata; class Mammalia; order Carnivora; family Felidae; genus Prionailurus; species Prionailurus viverrinus. The sequence continues at coordinate 19,236,916 of NC_062576.1, read as the reverse complement.
GGCAACCTGGTGGGGAAACTTCCGCAAGCTCCCAAGGGGAAATAGAAGTCAGTCATCCCTCTGTTCTCAGGAGGACCCCTAGAAACTAAGGAGAAAGACATTACATGCAACTAGGGGACCAAAAAAAAGGGGGGGTAAAAAGTGGGTGGAACAGTAGAGGGGTGTTCTGGACAGGTAGAGTCAAGAACAGGTTCTTGTCCTGACTGCATCCCCAGTCTTCGTATGAGTTTTAGCCCCTGCCCCATCAGGCCTTGATTTTCCCTTCCGCGAAGGGCAGAGTGGGGCTCTAACATCCAGGATCCTTTCAGATCCAAACATTCAGTAATTCCAAGAATTATCTGGTTCCCGGAACAGCCACGTAAAGGCCTCCCAGGCAGAGTTTGTGCCAAGGTAGGGCGAGGCCAGGGAGGGCCAATCACAGGCCAGGAGTGAGGGGAGCATATGGGGCCTCCTGGCAAAGTGTCAAAGGACCCAGAAGACAGGGAGTGGCCACGTTCGGCCACAGACACAGCGCTTTGCAGCCTTTGCTTTCTCCTTTGAAGTAGACCTTTTGACAGGAAAAGAAACAGGCCCAGAAGGAGGAGTAATTGACCAGAAATGAACTAACATCTAGGATTCCACATTGTCGTACAGGTTATCCTCAGGCATATAGTGAAAAGGGAAAGACCCGGGCTTCAAAAATTAGACGGACCTAAGTTCAAAATCCCAGCTCCTCCAAGTTGTGGCTGTGTGACTTTGGGCAAATTACTTAACTTCTCTTAACCTCGGTTTTCTGGTCTGTAAAATAGGATCAAGTAACATTATGCCTATTGGATTAGTGTAAGGGTTAAATGGAACAGTGCCTGTAAAACACCTGTCACAGAGTAGAAGCCCAATTACCTGGGGGCTGTTGCCATGATTTTCTAAAGCTGACACACCAGATCTGTGCTGAGCTGAGGCCTTCTTCTGTTCATATTCCTAGGTCCCTAACTAAGAACAATTGCCTCCAAGTTGTGCAGCCTAGGGCTTATGTGGAAGGGCAGGAGAAAAAGAAAAATGCTTTGCCCTTGACCAGACCTAGGGCTTTTCTCCCCACCCCACCCCGCTGCCTTGTGCTGAGTCTGCCGGTGGAAAATGTTTCTTGCCAGTTTTTTGCCCAGTATTCACACCCCCGCCCTCCCCAAGTTTTGGCGAACGCGTGGCTAAGCACCTGAATACTATGTCTCCCAACCTCTCCAGTAGTTGGGCGTGGCCATGCGATTAAATTCTGGCCAGATGTAACGTATTCTACTTTTAGGTCATGGTCTTCAAAATGAATTGGTGTGGCTTCCCCCACTCCCTTTCCACGGGTTGAGATGCAGATCTGATTGGTGGCAGACGCCGAAGCAGCGAGTGTGGACCCCAAAGTGGAAGCCATGTTTGGAGCGTGGCGGAACAATGAGTTCAAAGTAGCTGGAATCCCTGACGTGGTCAAGTTGTCATTTTAGCCCAAGAGTACTGACTGTTGGAGCTGCTACGTGACAGAGAGAGAACTTTCTATCCCGTTTTGAGACTTCAGTACAGCAGCCCCGAGTAACCTGGGGCAAGTCCCTTCATGTTCTAAATCTCGGTGTTCTCCGTTTTGCAGACGGCACCATAAAGAACAGTCACTTCCAAAGGTGGTTTTATATGAAAATGACATGATCAGTAAGATTGTTTATTCTGAAAAGGGAGAGGAGCTGGGGAGGGTCTGGGGAGGGGGCTTCTTTCACAGGCAGCATGACAAGGAAACAGGACATTTCCGTGCATTTCCTAAGAGACCACAGAGGCACATTTGCCAAAACCTCTGCGCACCAAAATAAAACAAAAGCAGCCAGGCTGGCCTCTACCCGTCCCTACCAAACCGGGGACGCCCTCTCCCAGACACATATAACCCAAGACAAAAACCATTCTTGTTGGTTCATGCAGAGGCAGACATACGCAGGCAGGGACAAGAAACAAACAAAACCACACAGAGGGAGGGGGGACAAAATTCCACACACAAGCTGCAACTGCTGAATTTTGTTTATTGTCCTTGCCACCCTTAAGGGGTTCCAGCTTCTTTGGTGTCTTTCCTTCGGGGTGGGGGGTACCTTTCGTGACGCTGCCTCTCCATTCCCTTCGTCTTGCTCCCCACCCCTAGCTTGTCCTTTTTCTGGGGCTTGGTGGCCCCTCAGAGCCTAGTCAGGTAGGGTAAGTCCCGGGGTGGAGTGGGAGGGCAGGCAGGCCTGGATCCCTCCCCCAGGTGCCAATTCTCCGCAGTCCTGTCTCCATCGCTGTGTGGTATCCGTGCTGTAGCCTCATCTGGGGCAAGGAAAGAGAGTGACAGTTCTAATTCTGGGTTCTAACTCTTCCTCTCCCGGTCACTTGCTCTGGGTCTCCGGAGAAGGACCCTATCCTCTCTGGGCCTCTGTTACCCTCTCCGTAAACCAAATTTCCCTCCAGTTGCAAAGATTCTGTGTTTCCCCTTTTGCTCTGGCCACCAGGAAACTCAGAGTCTGATGTGTGTCTCATTTTATTCTATGTTGAGACAATCGTTCTTTTTTTTCCTTTTTTAATTTTTTAATGTTTATTTTTGAGAGAGGGAGAGAGACAGAGTGTGAGCAGGGGAGGGGCAGAGAGAGAAGGAGACACAGAACCCGAAGCAGGCTCCAGGTTCTGAGCTGTCAGCACGGAGCCCGACGAGGGGTTTGAACTCGTGAACTGCGAGACCGTGACCTGAGCTGAAGTCAGACACCCAACTGACTGAGCCACCCAGGCACCCCGAGACGACAGGTCTTGGAACCTTGCTCCCCACCTGACCACACACATTCAGGCATGTCCTTTGGAGGCAGAGGGACGTCTACCCCTGACTCTTTACCTCCAGCTCTGCCTCAAGACCGTGCCCCTCGCTTTTTCCGCTCCGTGTTCTGAAGCTTGGTCACCAGCTTCCTCTCGTGGCCACCGGGGCTGGGGCGGTTGGTGTTGGCGGCAGCTTCTCTCTTGCTGCGACCTTTCCGACCTCCTGCTCCTGGGAACCGGTCAAGAGGCCGAGGTGAGGTGGACGGAGGCCTGATACATCCAAGGAGAGGCAGGGGGTTGGGAGTGCGGGGTGGAAAGAGCATGGGTTGGAGGAAGCAGACTGGAGAGTGGTCACCATATAGCTTTGGGGCACTTGTAACCCCTGTCTCCCCATCTGTGAAATGAGGGGCCCCCATGATCTGTTGTTGCCCCCAAATTCTAGGGGCATGTGAGGTCCCAGGGCTGAGCAGGACAGCGCTAAGGGGAAGAGGGGTTGGAAGGGGTGACTGGAGGGGTCAAGGGAACAGGTTAGAGAAGGGTGGGGGGTGGGGAGGAGTCCAAGGAGGAATCCTAGTGGGGGGGGGGGTAGAAGGTAAGGGACCAGGAAGGTGACCGGGCCAGACCTTACCCAGGTAAGAAGGAGCCAGGTTATAGAGGTCATACTCATCCAGGCTGAGGTCTTCGTCCTCCGGACCTGGGGGCTGCTGGGCCGGGCTGGCTGCTTGCGGGCAGGTGGCCATCACACCTGACTTTCCCTTGCTGTCTCCCTGCCGTCTCCCAACGCTTTGTTTGTGTCTGGTTTCCTGACACCTCCCTGTTCACGGGCCCCAACTTATAAGGCCACGTGTCCTCCCCAGGCCCTGTCTGATGCAATCTGGCCCTTTCCCAGAACCCGACCCAGTAAACAGCAATCACGAGAGGGGAAAAGAGTCGGTCCTGTGAGTCCCAGCCCCTTCCCCTCGCCTCCTCCCTCTCACTGGGGCTCGCCCAGCTGGGTATTTTTCCACAGAGGAGATCCCCGCCCCTCAGGGAGGAGGAGGAAAGAGGCAGAGTCTGAGCATAAACAATCCTTGGGATCATGGCCAGTGGGGATCGGAGGGCCTCACCTGGCCGACTCCTTCCTGTCCGTCTCCTGCCCCCTGCCACACAGCTGACCCCATCCCAATTCTGCCTTAGACGCAGGACCCTGGTGGCAGATTATGAAGAACACTCCATGAAATAGGTCAGCTGTTCTCACCCCGAACACACCCAACACCCCTTTTTGATAAGAAACATCTGGAAAGCCCCCTTCATATCCCGAGCTAGGAAGGGGGGGGTGTGTGGTGATGGAGTGGGTCCCTAGGTAGTTTCCCTCACCCAACAGGGTGCAGATTCTGGAGCCAGCTGCCCTGGGTTCAAACCTCTGGTCCACTACTTCCTGGGTGACCCCAGACAAGTCACTTAACCTCTCTGTGCCTCGGTTTTCTCCTCTGTACAAATGAAGATGATAATCATTGCATTGACTTCACAGGGTTGGTGAGAGAATCGAATGAGACACCTCAGGGAAGGACACTTGCGACAGTGCCTGGCACGCTCCTACGGTCTTAGCTTCCCTATGAGTTATTCGCACAATTTCCAAACAACTCAATGATGCCGTCACCGTAATGGGAAGGCGACGTGAAGGGAAACCCACTTATGCTGCAAAAATGTCTTTCAAACCATGGAAATGCTGAGGGAGAAGACATTGCGGAGTAAACAGGCATTTGGGCCTACTTAATATGAACGAAGGGAAGGGATTCAGATAAGAAATGCGTGAAGATGGAATGTTCCACACTTGCCTGAAGGGATCTGCTCGTGTGGGTTGAGCTGACCCAGAGAGGGCCACACCCGGGGTGGCCCACTCACACTTTCCCTGGGGTTTATGTGCCAAATCCCAGGGCCGGCGCTGAGGACCTTCTCGGGCTTAGCCAGGTGTTTAAATTCTCTGCTCACTTGCCCACCTTGCTGTGAGCCCATTCAAACACCGTTCCCTCTCAGTGCTGCCTAAATTTTACCTCCCCCAAAACCCTGTAATAACCCAGTCTCGTTCTGTGTTTAACACGAAGAGGCACTTCTGCTCCCGTTTCTCCCTAGCCCGAGCCAGAATTAACTTTAGTTTTTGTTTTTCAGGTTTGGTTGATATGTGAATTCCTGAACATCCAGGAAATGAAAGTGAGGTCACCTGAATAAAACAGAGCTTGGGACAATCACAGACGGACCGAGGGCAGGCCGCCCCACAATGTGCCGCTTCAGCATATTGGCTATTTTATTTTATTTTATTTTTTCAATGTTTATTGTTGAGAGAGAGAGGGGCGGAGAGGCAGAGAGAAAGGGAGAGAGAGAATCCCAAGCAGGCCCACACGGTCAGTGCAGAGCCCGATGCGGGGCTCGAACCCACGAACGGTGAGCTCATGACCTGAGCTGAAACCAAGAGTCAAATGCGTAACCAACGAAGCCACCCAGGCACCCCTAGCATATCGGTTATTTTATTTAATTAATTAATTTATTTATTTAAAAAAAAATTTTTTTTTCAACGTTTATTTATTTTTGGGACAGAGAGAGACAGAGCATGAACGGGGGAGGGGCAGAGAGAGAGGGAGACACAGAATCGGAAACAGGCTCCAGGCTCCGAGCCATCAGCCCAGAGCCCGACGCGGGGCTCGAACTCACGGACCGCGAGATCGTGACCTGGCTGAAGTCGGACGCTTAACCGACTGCGCCACCCAGGCGCCCCTATATTGGTTATTTTAAATAAAAGTTACTTCAGAGACAACCTGTGGTGAGAAGGGCAGACCCTCCTCAGTCGCCGAGAGCAGGAAATAAATCTCCCAGGTGAAAGTTAAGGAGGTAAAGAGACACTCTGATCACCAGACATAGGAGATTTAGAGCCAAGACGTCCGTGATTTTTTTACTCATTTCCTATCCCAGCCCAAAATCTGTTTAGAATTGCTTACAAATTAAAGCTCCCCAAGTTAAGTTCTCTTTCTCCTTTCAGTTCCTCATGGATTTATAGTCTCTTCGTCGAAAAGGATAAAAACTGCCTGCTTTGGTCATTTTTGTTAGGTCTCAATTTCATGACGGGGGGCCCCACGCGTGCATAATAAAACTTCGCTTTTTCCTGTTGTTTATCTGTCTCGTGTCCATTCAATTCTTAGTCCAGCTGGAAGCTTCTGAAGGACAGGGGAAGAATTTTTCCTTCGCATGAATACTAACAGACCAGATGATCAGGGGCAGAGGAAAATAACCTTAAACCAAGATGCCACACGCAGGCAAATTAAGGTGGAGACAATGAGGAAATACGCGGTTCCTACGAGGCAGGAGACTTCACCACTGCATGTGATGGAGTACGTTCTAGCCTCACGTCCTCGTAAAGGAGCATTTTAGCTTCATGACTGTCTAGCAGGACAAATGTCTGCACCCTGTCGTGGTCACTACCAAGAACACCCCCCACCCTCCAAATTCCCGAGCTGCCCAGGCCCCTGTACGAGCTGCGAGATCCTGGGCTCCCTTCTGACTTTCCATCGGCTCAGCTGCACGGGGAAGATGGTGACAGAACCACTAGGTGCGACAGGCCTTTGTCCTGAGCCGGCACAGTGTATCGCTATTTCCTCCGATCTTTGGAGAAGGGAAATTGAAGCTCTGAGAGCAACTTGCTCAAGGTCACACGGCTGGTGAGTGGTGAAGGATCCCTCCCGAGGTCTACCTGACCCCAGTTCCAGCCTGGTTCTAGATCAGCACGGCTGGCCAAACACTGCCAAGCTTTTGGCGGCCGTGCCTAGGGAAGCACCTGTCAGGGATTCCTTCCTTCCGCCCTCCCTGTCCCTCCTCCCTTCCCCTCGAATGATTAGGACTTGCTTTGGACCAGGCTGGGTGCTAAGGATTCCCCATTTTTACCCCATGACCCTCATTTTATTGTACTTTCCCCATAGAGATCACTGATGGAAATATCCCTTTTTCTTTGTTTCCTTCTACGTGATATGTCCCCACTCGAATGCAATCCTGGTTTGGTTCAGTTAGTGGCTAAAGGAGTAGGCTCTGCTTGGGTCCAAAGCTTGGTTCTTGTACCTGTTAGTTTTGTGCCCTGAGAGAAGTTATTTAGCCTCTCTGTGTCTCAGTTTCCTCATCTGTAAGATGAGCTTAACGATGATACCTACCTGGTGGGATTGTTAGAAGGATTAAAAGGCACAGAACAATGCCCAGAACAGAGTAAGTGGTCAATACATGTGAGCTGTTATTATTATCGTCATTCACGAAGGCAGGAATCTCATCTATCTTGTTGTAGCCCCGGTCCCTGGAACACAGTCAGTGCTCAATACATGATCAGTTGAATCCGCAAAGCTCTTTTAAGGTCGGTGGGTTTTTCAGCTTCTTGGTGCTGTGCTCTGGGGGAACTGAGAGCCCCAACCCTAGTCCCACAGAAGACTGTGAAGACAGTGTGACCGTTCTCCGTGGAGCCAGGGAGGAACGTTTCCTGGCCTTGATCCTGCAGGTGCTATTAGAAGAAAGCCCAGACCCCAGGGGAGCAGGGCAGACAGAGGGAGGGTGGCCAGGAGAGAAGGGACTTTTGGGAACCCATGGCATGGACCTGTAGGGCCCAGAAGGTGACTCAGTGGGAAAAGTTGAAGTGTGTTTTCCCATTCTCTAGTCTCCAGGTAAATACGTGTAATCGGCCAAGAGGAAGTTTATTTTCTTTCTATGTATGACTGTACCTTCGTGACATTCCAGGAGATGGCCAGGCACACCTATTACAACCCAGTGTGATCTGCACGTAACCCAGAGTAAACCCCAGGGGCGCTGGGGAGCTCTCAGGAAGGTACCCAACCCAATGGGAGTGAGGAGGGTGGGGGACAGTTAGGAGAGGATCACAGCAGGTTTCCTAGAGGCAGTGAACCCTGAACAAAAATGACTGAGAAAGAGGGGTGCCTGGGTGGCTCGGTCAATTAAGCATCCAAGTCTTGATTTCTGCTCAGGTCATGCTCTCACGGTTCGTAGAATCGAGCCCAGCATCGGGCTCTGCCCTGACACTGTGGAGCGTGCTTGGGATTTCCTCTCTCCCTCTCTCTCTCTGCCCTTCCTCCATTCATACTCTCTCTCTCTCTCAAAATTAAAAAAAAAAAAAAATGAGAAAGACACCAAAACACATCCAACTCCACGAGTTAAACTGGCCAAGTCAGGAAAGCGTGGACAGCCCAAAGGATGTGCAGGTGTTTTTGGCTCAAAGGATCTGGAGATTCCCAGGCTGAAGGCAGATAACGTAATCAAGCTGGGCTGGTGGCATCCCTGGGTACCAAAGAGACGAAGAAACCTAAATGTGGTGAAATAAAATGGGTCTGCCTGACTTTATAGCAGCAGGTCCAGAGACACCCCCAAACCCGGCAGCTGACTTGCAATTATTCTTGGCTGTGCACTACCATCACCTTGAAGACAAGTGGGTGCGTTCTCTCCATGGGCAGTTTGGCAACGCTGTTCAGAATGTTAAATATGCCGTGATATTGTAGTTCCACTTACAGAGTCTCCTGAGGAAATGCTCCTGCGGAAATGGCCTTGTTTGTAATAGTGAAAAGCTGGAAACAAGCTAAGCATCCAACAGAAGGTGACCGATCAGCATTCTTTGGCGAAATACTCCGTAGCCTTTAAAAACAATAAGCTACGGGGGTGCCTGGGTGGCTCAGGCGGTTGGGCATCCGACTTCGGCTCAGGTCACGATCTCACGGTTTGTGAGTTCGAGCCCCGCGTCGGGCTCTGTGCTGACGGCTGGGAGCCTGGAGCCTGCTTCCGATTCTGTGTCTCCCCCCTCTCTCTGCCCCTCCCCTGCTCATGCTCTGTCTCTGTCTCTCTCTCAATAATGAATAAACGTTAAAAAAACAACAATAAGTTATGTCTCTGGCTCTGATGAGAAAGTCGTCATGAATGAGAAAAACAAGTTGCAGAACATTATGTGTACTATAATCCTAACTTTTACATTACGCTGTTTAATTTTTTTATTTATTTACTTATTTATTTTTCCAAATATTTCTTTTTTTATTTAATTTATTTTTTTAAAATTTACGTCCAAGTTAGCATACAGTGTAACAATGATTTCAGGAGTAGATTCCTTAGTGCCCCTTCCCCATTTAGCCCATCCTCCCTCCCACAACCCCTCCAGTAACGCTCTGTTCTCAGTATTTAAGAGTCTTTTATGTTTTGTCCCCCTCCTTGTTTTTATATGATTTTTGCTTCCCTTCCCTTGTGTTCATCTGTTCTGTGTCTTAAAGTCTTCATATGAGTGAAGTCATATGATATTTGTCTTTCTCTGACTGACCAATTTCACTTAGCATCATACCCTCCAGTTCCATCCACGTAGTTGCAAATGGCAAGATTTCATTCTTTTTGACTGCCAAGTAAGACTTCATTGTATATATAGATACCACATCTTCTTTATCCATTCATCCATCGATGGACATTTGGGCTCTTTCCATACTTTGGCTATTGTTGAGAGTGCTGCTATAAACATCGGGGTGCAGGTGTTTTTATTTATTTTTAAGAGAGAAAGACAGAGAGCCTGAGCGGGGGAGGGGCAGAGAGAGGGAGACAGAATCTGAAGCAGACTCCAGGCTCTGAGCTGTCAGCACAGAACCCGGCATGGGGCTCAAACTCTTGAGCCGCAAGATCATGGCCTGAGCTGAAGTTAGACACCTAACCGACTGAGCCACCCAGACGCCCCTTATATTACAGTTTTTGAAATAATATAAGTAACTGTGTGTAATACATTGTTTTCAGCATAAAATAGGTATCACACTTCCTCTGGTAAATAAAGAAGATGGATGGTCAGTTAAAACAATCTTGAATGAGTCTAGAGTGATAAATTCTATTCCTGGAACACTCCCTAGAAATCAGTGAACCCAACCCCTTTACCAGAGGAGGAAGGAAGGGCATGACAGGCTAGCATTCACTATTCTACAAACGTCTAGGGCACCAATCATACGCCAGGCACTTGCTTGGTGCTGGGATATAGAAGTGAACAGAACACGGTACCCGTATCCAAGGGGCTCACAGGCTGGTGGATGATAGTGTCCAATAAGCAGGATGTTACCACCCAGCGTAATAAGTGGTGTGACAAAAGCACCTTCAGGCTGCACCATGCACCTAACCCAGGCTTGTGAGCAACTCCCAGAAAAACTCACGTGTGAGCTAACCTAGGAAGTCAGAGAGACCAGGTCAGTTTCCCAGGAAGGCCAAAGTGAAGGGAAGCACAGTGCATTTAGTTAGCCAAAGGAGCTAGAGCACAAGGGAATTCTGGTCCTGGATTTATTAGATGAGAGTCTCCCGTCTCACAGTTCAGTGCTCTTTTTTATTCTTGTCTTTTTAAAAATTTTTTAAAAATTTTTATTTATTTTTGAGACACAGAGGGACAGAGCATGAGCAGGGGAGGGGCAGAGAGAGAGGAGGAGACACAGAATCTGAAGCAGGCTCCAGGCTCTGAGCTGTCAGCACAGAGCCCGACGCGGGGTTGGAACTCACGGAGTGTGAGATATATGATCTGAGCTGAAGTCGGACGCTCAACCAACTGAGCCACCCAGGTGCCCCTTAAAATGTCTCTTTAGAGGAATAGTACAGACTTCTAGTTACGCCAAAATTTCTATATGAATTGGGTCATGCCATAGAACTCTTAAATCTGGAAGGGATTTTTTTTAATGCAACCAAATATTTATTAGTTTTTTAAAAATGTTTATTTATTTTGTTTTTTTTTTAATTTTTTTTTCAACGTTTATTTATTTTTGGGACAGAGAGAGACAGAGCATGAACGGGGGAGGGGCAGAGAGAGAGGGAGACACAGAATCGGAAACAGGCTCCAGGCTCTGAGCCATCAGCCCAGAGCCCGACGCGGGGCTCGAAGTCACGGACTGCGAGATCGTGACCTGGCCGAAGTCGGACGCTTAACTGACTGCGCCACCCAGGCGCCCCTAAATGTTTATTTATTTTTGAGAGAGAGAGAGAGAGAGAGAGAGAGAGAGAGAGCAAGTGGGGGAGGGGCAGAGAGACAGAGAGAGAGGGAGACACAGAATCTGAAGCAGGCTCCAGGCTCTGAACTGTCAGCACAGAGCCTGATGCGGGCCTTGAACCCATGAACCATGGGATCATGACCTGAGCTGAAGTCGGACACTCAACCGAGTGGCTCAGTTGAGCCACCCAGGTGCCCCAAATCTGGAAGGGACTTTAAAAGGGATCGCTTTGGTAGGAGGGGCCAATGTCAGCATTCTGACACTAAAGGGGTCGCTGTCTGTAAACTGACCCAAATCACGTACTTTTTATTATCACCATCAATCCTCAACAATGTCAATAGTACAATACGCCTCCCTGCCACAGCCAACACCTTCGCCCTTCGTATGCCGGGGCACCTACTATGCACCTACACACACGTAAAAAACAGGACCAAGTGGATTTCAGAACTAGCCGAAGTATCCATATTAGCTATCTATTCATCTCATGTTACCATATGTTCTCCATTCTGTTTCATTTTGTAAACATGGCTTGAGTAGTCAAAATTACAGACATACGAAGAACTCACAACTATGTTTATCTTCGTAAGATGACGGTATTTACCTCCAGCGAAGAGCCCTGTCTCTTCAAGTCTCAAATCCATTTCCCACCGTGGCCGTGGCGTCTGATGTCCAGTGCTGTCACTTCTGCATTCGCGGGCTTACCTTCTCTGCTGGGTACTCTGGCACCTTCTTGGTGGGGTAGACACACAGAGGTCTTTAATGTCCAGCTGGATGTCAAAACACTGGGCGGACAGCATCACCTTGTAATTCCTGGTGAAGGTTTCCTGGATAGGATAGCCATCCTTGACTGTATAAATTCCAATCCAGGTGTCATGTGATCTAGCTGACTTTCTGTCTGACCACTCCTGGATGGTAATGTGCTCTGGGGATCCCCTGTAGAAGCCCTGGTCTTTAAAGGCGGCATCCAGCCTGAGGAATGTCGAGAGAATCCTGGGGGTCCATCAGGGAGATCTTTGAGCATTTGCTTGTTGGCTCATTCAATCTGATACATCATTCCATACTTACAGAGGAAAATCTATTCAAATACGATTTTCAAATAGTGAAGATCATAGCCTTGCAGTTTGAGTGGGTGGTGGTAGGGGATGGGGAATGTCTGTAGAGCCCAGTACTCTTCAGGGGCAGAATCTGGCCCCCCGCCCACCAGCCCTCCTCCCCAGCCCTGCTCTCGGCTGTCCCAGGTTACAGAAGTTCCCGTGCTTTGAGGAGTGGCTTCCCCCCACCCCAGAGAAAGAGAGCCCCAAGCCAATCTTATTTTCGTAAGCAAAATTATTGCAGTTACTGAACAAAGAAAGGGGGAGAGGCTAGGGGATGGGATGTCATCACACTCTTCGGGAGTGGTCATACCCTAGAAAGGGATCATGGAGAATTTGTACTTTTTCCATTCCAGATTCTAGATCTCTGCAATGTTTGACTTTCTACCGCGTATACCCATTTTTGATTCAATTTAATTTTACTTTATTTTTTATTTTATTTTATATTTTATTTTATTTCTTTTTAAAAATTTATATCCAAGTTAGTTAGCATATAGTGCAATAATGATTTCAGGAGTAGGATCCCCTGATTCGTCCCCTACATATAACCCCCAGTGCTCATCCCATCAAGAGTCCTCCTTAATGCTCCTCACCCATTTAGCCCACCTCCCAGCCATAAGAGTCTCTTAAGTTTTGCCCCCGCTCCCTGTGCTTATGTTATTTTTGCTTCCCTTCCGTTATGTTCATCTGTTTTGTATCTTAAATTCCACATATGAGCGAAGTCATATGATATTTGTCTTTTTCTGACTAATTTTGCTTAGCATAATACACTCTAGTTCCATCCATGTTGTTGCAAATGGCAAGATTTCATTCTTTTTGATTGCTGAGTAATACTCCATACAATGTCTACCTATTTTAGGAGCGGCAGTGGGGTAGGGGAGGAGATAAAGGCAATTTTTAAGAGTTAATGTATTGTATCCCCTTCCCGCCTTGGGTTCCGTACACACTATGCCACCTTCTGGTCATGCTACGGCTTCTTTTGTATGTGTTGGGGAGGAAAAGCAGTAAGTGTAGAGTTAGAATTTGCCCCACCTGCCTGCCATGGGAGGTCAGATCCAAAGGAAGAGCCTGTAACCAAACCCGGTGAGAATTCATTCACCCGATGCACAGCAAGCCAGTAAAAACTGACACCGAGCTTTTGCAGTGAAGGAAGATAGGGTATTTATTGGTGTGGTGCCATCCAGAAGAACGAGGAGCTAATGCTCAAAATGCCCCGATGGCTTACAAGTGAGGGTTTTTCAGGGCAAAATTTGGGTCAGGGATCTTCTGAGAAGGTAGATGCTGTTGATTAGAAGCCCATGAAGTCATGTTAACAGTTGTTCCTTAGTTGGTTCTGGTGTTGCTTTGTCCGGTCCCAGGGAGGTCAAAAGTTTGTTCCACCTTTTGAGGGACTTGGAATCTGAAAAATATCTTTGTTCTGTGTGTCACAGATTTCGTGAGCTGCATCTGGTGCTTACGTGTTCAGGATAGTGCTGGTTAGCTGCCTGTATGTGCTCGGACTACTTGTAGGTGCATACACGCAGTTGGGCTGTATTTCTTCACGTTCCTTTGAATAGTAAGCAAGCATTTCTATCTCTTGGGCCTGGATTTGTATGTTGTTCCCTGGTCAGTCCAGCCATGTCTGGGGATCATATGACCTCTAGTTAGTTCTATCGTCTGCACTAAGAAGATGGGCGTGGGATTCAAGCCTTTTTTGTTTTGTTCAAGTGGGTTATGGGTAGGCATGGATAGGGACAAGGTGAGAAATGGGTAGCTGGCTTTCCATAGAAGGCGCCGGAAGCACCCATGCACAGAGTCAGTTCTGAGCAGGAAGAAAGCAAAAAGGAGGGAGAGTAGGAGCCCCGTCCTCAGCAGTGGAACTCTGTGAAGAAAGGGATTTGTAAAGGGATTGTTAGGAAGTCATGCTAATGTAACTCCCTCCGCATGACCTAAAGAGGCCTTCAGTCAAGATCCCTGTGACTTTTCAAGGCTTTTTGGAAAAGATTTCAGATGTGATGCTCTGACGCAAAGGGACTCAGAGACCAGAAGGGCCCAGTTTTCTTTGCCACACTGTGCCTTTCTCACAGGAAGGAATGGTGCTGTCCAGGCAAAGTGAGTGCTCTGGTCAGCACCACATTTCTAAATCAGTGGGCTCTGGTTTGTACATCGGTTCCTTTTTTTTTTTTTTTTTTTTTTAACATTTTTTATTTTATTTTTGGGACAGAGAGAGACAGAGCATGAACGGGGGAGGGGCAGAGAGAGAGGGAGACACAGAATCGGAAACAGGCTCCAGGCTCCGAGCCATCCACCCAGAGCCTGACGCGGGGCTCGAACTCACGGACCACAAGATCGTGACCTGGCTGAAGTCGGACGCTCAACCGACTGCGCCACCCAGGCGCCCCGGCATCGGTTCCTTTTGAACTGCATCGGTGTGAGTCTACCCTGAGAGGTTGCTCACAACATGGAATTTCTGGTCCTGCAGACCTGAGGACCAAATTCTCTAGCAGTCACCCCACCAAGACACCGCCCCCTCAATGGCCCTCCCCAAAGCAGAGATAACACCTTCATTTTCTCTTTCATCTAACAAATGTTTTTGTTATCTGCCAGGCACAAGGCTGTGTGCTAAAGATACGGTGATGAACATAAACAGGTATGAGCCCAGCCTTCACGGGGCTTATAATCTAAGGAGTGAGAGGTAGGACAGACATAAATCAAATTATGCCACAAACAACTGTACGATTGTGTTATTGTGTTATGGTCACAATTGCAGGAGGTCTACTACATGGGGCTCTCGAGGGATCGTGACAGAGGGATTTGGCCCGGTCAGGGAGACCTGAAGTTGAGTAGGAGATTTGGAGGTAAATAGGGCAGGGAAATATGCTCCAGAGGAGGGAGGAGGGACATGGCAGGTATGAAAGTCCTAAAGAAGTGGAGACGCTGAAGGAGAGAGCGAGGTGGAGAGGGCTGGGAGAGAAGGTGATGGGGCGGGAGACCCAGGTGCCAGTTCACGCACAGCTTTGTGTTTTAAGAAGAGTGCTCTGGCCAGAATGTGTGAGGGCAGACAATTTAAGGGGCTATTACCAGTCTCATTGGGCAGTTATACTTCCCAGAAAAATCCTCACGTTGGCCGCTAGAGGACAGGCATGAGGCTGGTTGTCTGCCGTAGCCAGTAGTTGGAGGCGATTTAAATGTCCATCACCACGGGTCCAGATAACTACAATGTGGATGTCCATTGAGAAAGACTGCACAGTTATTCTAAGTAACAGGCACACACAACAACAAGGACAAATCTTAAAAGTACAGGGCGGAGTGGAAAAAATAAGAAACTGAGGTTTATAGCACAATACCATTTAAGCAAATTAAAAATACATGCACCCTAAACAACACGCGTGTTTTGTTTATTTTTTATTTATTTATTTATTAATTTTTTTTCAACGTTTATTTATTTTTGGGACAGAGAGAGACAGAGCATGAACGGGGGAGGGGCAGAGAGAGAGGGAGACACGGAATCGGAAACAGGCTCCAGGCTCTGAGCCATCAGCCCAGAGCCCGACGCGGGGCTCGAACTCCCGGACGGCGAGATCGTGACCTGGCTGAAGTCGGACGCTTAACCGACTGCGCCACCCAGGCGCCCCAACACGCGTGTTTTGTAAAGACACACACACGCTGGGGAAGGGAGGAGGAGTGGAGAAGAGATAAAGGTCATAAACAGAGAAAACAAGAGAGAGGGTGTACTGAGCCCAGTGATTGTAGTCTGTCATAAAGCGAGTAATGAGTGACCCAACCTCCACATCTGGGAATAAACAAATAAAAAGCTCTTGCAGTTGTTGAACGAGGAGTAGAGACCCCTCAGACGAGGGTGCAAGTAGTGAAGACGATAAGTGTATGGAGTATGTTTTATGAATGAAACATACAAAACATATTAACAGCACCTGGTACATAGTAAGTCCCCAACAATGTGAACTGTTATTATTTATTATTTAACCAAGCTACATGGAATTTCTTGGTCAGCACTAGGAAATTTACTGATAGATCCCTTCTATTCCCCTCAGGAGGGGTGACCTTGCCCAAAACAATGTATTCTTTGCTAATAATATCCTTTTTTTCTGCTCCCTCTCCACTTCAAAAACCTTTCCTTTTCTTCAGCTCGGTGGGTGGGATGCTGCCCAATTCACGAACTGTTTCAATAAAGCCAATTTGACCTTCTAAGTTACTCAGTTGAATTTCTGTCGTTTGACAGTAGTATAGGAGATTAAAGATAAATTCAAACAAACAAACAAACAAACAAACAAACAAACAAACAATTGTGAGCTCCAAATCTCTTCTGAGGAGCAACTAAGGTCAGTATTTGACATTCAGGAGAAACAGCTCTTGAGACCTCCACAAACGCAAAATTTGTGATATCCTTGCCAGCATTAGCTTCATAAAATGCAGGATATAGGGCTGAGACTGGATAGATGGTCATGCCATCATCATTGAGACAGAGATCACAAAATCAAAAAGAAGCTTGATGGGGGTGGGGGGGGAATGATGCATTAATTTGGGGCTGAAACAGTTTGTGTTGAAGTCTGCGATCCTTCTAAGTGCACACGAAAATATTGAGGGCCTACTATGCGCCCTCATAGGTACTAGGAATGTGCTAGGTACTGGGAACACATAGGTGAACAAAACAGATGATCTTAACCTTATTGGGCTGGCAAGTGTATCAAATAATCAAACGACATAAAATGTACTTCTGAACTTTGGCAGGGGTTATGTAAGAAGTTATAAGATACTGGTATGTAAACCAATATAGTTAAACATTTACTCACGTCCTTAACAGGTTCCTGAGAAGACTCCCTGAAAGGGCAATTTCTGGGTCTAAGGATCTGTTTGTTTTAATTTATTCAAACTTTTTAAAATAGAATTTATCTTTTGGGGCAACCTGTGCTTTCACACACACAAATTTTTTTTTTTTATTATTATCTTATAGAGGCTTTGGGGAATGAGAGGCTACTGAAAACAGACAAAGGCCTTAGTTTGTTAAAATAAGGTCCAACGGCTGACTCCGGACTAGGGTGACAAAGTAAAAACTACATTTCCCAAGGAGCAGCGCGGCACGTCACACGGGAAGGACGGCGCATGCGTGAAGGGGTTCGCGCTGCGACTAGCTCATAAAAGGAAAACAGCGTGTGTGGCTCTTGACGTGCCGCGAATCTTCGAACGTAAGGGCGTTACCTAACGCTTTGAAAAGCATTCGAGGGACGCGTCCGCTCCTGCCGTCGTAATTTCCAGCGCGACGTGCTTACTCCGTTCGTGGCTTGGCAGGTGGGGCTGGGTCGCGGTCTGGGGCCCCCGGGAAATGGCGGGAGCGGAGGGTTAGGGTCCCCGGTGCGTCCCTACTCCCGGGCCTTGCCGAGGCGGCTTTCGAGGGGCGGTGCGCACGCGCCCTGGGCGGGGAGAGGCGGGGCTGGAGGAGGGAGGGCCGGCGGTGTTTGAGTTTGCGCGTGCGCTCGCTGAAAGCTGGCGCGCGCGGTGCGGGGCGCTAAGGCGGCGGAGGCGGGGTACTCAGCCCAGGTGAGGGAAGACAGCAGCCAAGGATGCTCCCCCCTTAAGGAGATGACTTCATTCGCCCTCCAGAGACTTCCAGTTGTCTGCTCATCTGTCTGCGCCCGTTTACAGCCTAGGGCTTCAGTCTGTAGCTGACATCTCATCTCCAGGTCTCTTGAGAACCCCCTCCAGTCTAGGCCCCCCCCATTCCACTGAAATAGCACTTTGTCAAAGCCACCAATGATCGCAACGTCGCCAAATTCAGTTTTAACTTCGTTCGCACTCCCGTAGCAATTTTTGATGCAGTTCATCGTTGCCCCTTCTTGAAGCACGTTCTTCATTTGATTTGTGCAATAGCCACGTCTGTAGCCTCAGCTCTCTGGCTTCTCCTCTGCTGATTTCTTGTTCCTCTTCCTTATCTCTAATGATTACACCGCCCCCAGGCCTCATCCTGGATCTCTTCTCCGTGGTCACTTCCTAGGAGCTATCAATTTCAAGGCTTTAAATATAAATACTGTGTGTTGTGCTCTCAAATTTCTATCTGCAGCCCAGTGCTCTACCTTGAACTCCAGATTCTTATAGTCACCTCTCAAATGATATCTCTTAAAATGTCAAATCGGCATCTCAAACATGTACAAAACTGACATTTTAAGTTTTACCCTTCTCGTACCTTAACCTGTCTGGCCATTCTTCCAGTTGCTCATGCCAAACACTGAGTTATTCTTGGTGTAGTTTGTCCCCCTCCCCTTTCCTTCTCCAGTATATTATCATGTATTTGCCCTTGAGGCTTTGAAGTTTCACTATTGGGTGTCTAATTGTAGATTATTCTCTTTGGCACTTTGTCCTTTTTGCCTGAGAATTTGTGTTTTCGGTTCTTCGACATCCCTGTCATTGTTTATTCAAATTTATCTGTGTATCTACTCTGTCCTCTATGTCCCTTTTATTTAAAAAAAATTTTTTTTTAATGTTTATGTATTTATTTTGAGAGAGTGCACATGTGCATGCAAGCCGGGGAGGGACAGAGAGAAAGAATCCCAAGCATGGAGCCCGACAGGATTCAATCCCACGAACCATGAGATCATGACCCGAGCCAATATCAAGAGTTGTTCCTTAACCAACTGAGCCTCCCAGGCGCCCCATCTCTATGTCCCTTTTAACTTTCACCTACAAATAAGTATATGGGACTATTTGTTTAATGTCTGTGTTCCTTTCTGGACTGTAAGTTTTGTACAGCAAGGCAGGGACTCTGCCTCATTCACTGCTGTATGTTCCTCATGCCTGGCACAGCAGTATTTAACAAATTATTGAATGAATTAATTTATAGAGAAAAAGTACCTCTTCTCCATAAGTGGGAGTAGATTGTCTTTCTTAGAGTATGTTTATAGGAACTATTTTTTCTGGGATTGGAGAGAAGGTATTGACTAACCCAGCTTCAGAATTGGTGCATGCTTCTAAGCTGAAAGACTGTTTTAAGAGATTTCCAGGATTCAGCTCCCATATCTATTTTGAAGACTTAGTAGGTGCCAGGCCCTGTGCAGTTGCTGGGAATATAGGGACGAATACACCTGCTTCTCTGTCTTCTGAGAGTTTGTGGTCTGCAGGAGAGACAAGTTAATGCAAGTGTCTCGTGCGTGTGTGACAGGTGCAAGAACAGAAATTTGTGTACTGTGCTTTGGAAATTTTGATTGCCTTTGGCATCAGGGCACCTGAGCAGGGCCTGGGACAGCCAGATCCCCCTGCCATTCTCTTCTGGCTGCAAGCAGCTTTGTTCTTTTACACGAGGACACAAATAACATCATAAATACTATGTTCTGTGTATGCTGTGGTGTGAGAAATGTTGGCAAGTACTGCCGTGAAAGTATTAACTTGGCTGCCATTTGATTTGCACCTGAAAGACGAGCAAATTTGAGACCCACGGAGAGGTAGGGAAAGGATTAAAGGACCTGAAGCATGAAAGTCTGTGCTTGCTTGGGATGGGGACACTGGAATTGCTTACTGCAGTTGCTGTATGGTATTGCTGTTTGAGAGGGGCTGGCTGTCCAGGATCTGAAGTGGTGCCTTGAAAGTGTTTTGTCGGGGCACCTGGCTGGCTCAGTTGGTGGAGTGTGTGACTCTTGACCTCGGGGTCGTGAGTTCAAGCCCCACGTTGGGTGTAGAGATTGCTTAAATAAACAGACTTTTAAAAAAATCTTAAAAAAAGAAGTGTTTTGTAAACCACAGTGTGTGTTTTATAAATACCTGGCCCAGCACGAGGCACCCTGCTCTCAGTGGGTAGGTCCATTAGAATTCATAGTTTTAGTGACCCAGCTTTCTGGAGCTGGAAACAGGGGCATGTAGTAAGTCAGCCTTTTAAACCTCATTTCTAAATTTGTGTACAAAGAGTCTTACAAGTGTTTTAAAAATGAATCTTCTATAGGATCCTATATCATTTGCATTGGAAAAAATACCCAGTATACATCACTTCAGGATTTGTGGTCACTCTATCTGTGGAGGGGAAGCTACTTTGTTGAACATTATACCAATAGGTTTGGGATGTTGATCATGAGCCTTAAGGCTTAGGTCATAGAGTCAGACAGATCTGGATTTGAATCCCACCTCTTCCACTTATTACTTGTGTGACTTCAGTAAAGTCACTGATTTCTCCAAGACTCCTGTTTCCACAGTGTTAAATGAAGAGCAGTTTAGATGGAGTCATCTACATAAAAGTGCTTAGCTCATAGTAGGTATTCAGTAAGGAATAGCTGTCAGTGTTTGTCGTAGATTCTAAATCTAAAGTTCTCTCTTGGCCAGCAAGAGAGCAGACGCAGGATTAAAAGCAAGAGATGGCTAATGTCTGCGAAAAGACAAGACCCCGAATAAGGGTCCTTGCTCCGTATTTATTAAGATCAGAAGGCTTACAAACGTGATGGGCATGCACAAAGAGACAGTGAATCTGTGAACATTAATTCATGGGCATGAGGGAAAGGGGGTTTTGAAGATACACGGTGTTTGAGGTTTGGGTCAATCCTGGCGCCAGGCAGATGGGCAGATGGTTGTTAATGGCAGACAGGAGGGACAATGTCTGTTTATCTTAGCTAGCCTAGGGGATAAGGCAGATAGGGGAAATAACCTCAGGGTTAACAAGGCACCTTTTCTTTTGCTAATCAGCTCTGCTCTGAGCTGCTTCACCCACAGCAGCAGAGGTCTATAGCCCTATTTACCTGTTTACTTAACTTGGTCCTTCCCTCCTGTGAAAGCAGCTTTACTGCTATAGTACTAAATTGGGGGGCACTTTTGCCCTGAATACCTAATCTTGCTTACTTCATATACCTTTGTGTTGGGGGCCTTTGCCCCCCTCTCTATTCTAGGGGCCTTTGCCCCCTCCTACCACGTCTATTCTGGGGGCCTTTGCCCCTCTCCTACTCTATTCTGGGGGCCTAATCTTGTCTACTCAAGCTTGGGTAAGAGCATCCTATGGCTTTGTAATTCTTTATGCCTTGTTAACCCACTGGTGCAAGCCCAGGGAATTTCTAAACTTATTTCCCACAATTGTTACCTTTATGTTTATCAGGTGCCACTATGAATCGCCATCCTATTGGTGACTCTTTCAGTGCAGTCTTTTTTTTTTTTTTTAATTTTTTTTCAACGTTTTTTATTTATTTTTGGGACAGAGAGAGACAGAGCATGAACGGGGGAGGGGCAGAGAGAGAGGGAGACACAGAATCGGAAACAGGCTCCAGCTCTGAGCCATCAGCCCAGAGCCCGACGCGGGGCTTGAACCCACGGACCGCGAGATCGTGACCTGGCTGAAGTCGGACGCTTAACCGACTGCGCCACCCAGGCGCCCCTCTTTCAGTGCAATCTTAATAACAGTTGATTGACAGTTTCTAGTAGACGAAATGGTCTTACTTCATGATCTCTTTTGCTAATGAATAAGCCGAAGTCCTTACAAAGTTTGAAATTGGGAGGGAGAACATAGATTTTAGAGTTTGCAGTTTTGTAACTACCTGTTATTTCCTGAGTTACCGAGCATAATTTAACCACTCTGAACTTCAGGTTCCCCAGCTATAGAGAGGGTGTGCTTAGGCGATTGTTAGGTTTCAATGAGAATGATGTATGTAAGCTCTGGTCTAGAAGCATGGTAGGTAGTAGGGGAAAGAAATCCGCATCTCCTTAATTTTTTCAAACCAATTGATGAATGTAGATTGTTGTTGAGCGTGGCTACATTGAGAGTATGGGATCTGAGGGTAGGGTCAGATGCCTGCCTTCCCTTTGATTCAGAACAAAGCTCTGTCTTAAGCCCTGTGGGATTGATGTTAGAGTGGTTTAAGTATAGAATGTTTGGATTTGTTGGTATGAGGCCTTGGCTTCTAGACAAGGTGCTAGAGAACAGGTTTAGACTGAGTGGTTAGCGGTTAACACGTTCTTTGTCCCTATAATTACCTATTAGGCTTCTCAGTTGCAGATAACAAAAAGCTAACCCAAACTAGTCCAAGGAGAAAAGTAGTATCCATTAGACTCTAACTGAAAAGTCCTGGGTATACCAGCCTCAGGCACAGTTATATCCCGAAACCTAAGTTATGTCACCAGGCATTTTTTTTTTCTTTTAATGTCTTTCAGCTCCACTTTTCTCCATGTTGACTTCTGTCTCAGACAGGCAAAAGCCTCCATCAGTTCCAGGCTTCCCTGCTACTCTGTTAACAACCAACTGCAAGAAGGTATCTCTTTTCAGATAGCTTCCAGCAAAAGATCTTTTTTCCCCCTAATTTCTGTCTAATTTTAATTAAAACAGTTTTTTAAAATTTTTTCAAACATTTATTTTTTTGAGAGACAGAGCACTAGGGGGGCAGGGGCAGAGAGAGAGAGAGAGAGAGAGAGAGAGAGTGAGAGTCACAGATTCCGAAGCAGGCTCAAGGCTCCAAGCTGTCAGCACAGAGCCCAACATGGGGCTCGAACCCATGAACCGTGAGATCATGACCTGAGCCGAAGTTGGATGCTTAACCGACTGAGTCACTCAGGCGCGCCCCAGCAAAAGCTCTTAAATTGATTTGGGCCAGACTTAGGTCACATTCCTCTTCCTGAGCTAGTCATGGCAGTCAGAAAGAGTGGAATACTCTTGTGGGCCCAGGTCATATACCCATCTTGGAGCCAAGGTGAAGGACATTTTCTCGAAGGAGAAATTGGGAGTACTGTTACCAAAATGGAGAGAAAAGGTGATGGGCATACACTGAGAGGTTGCTTCCAGTAATGATGGAGGAGCTCAGATCAGGCCAGCCCTCTCACAGACGATGACCATAACTCGTACAAATTAAAACAAAACAAAAACCCGCTAACTGGAGTCAGTGGAGCAGGAGCTGACCCCCAGAAGGGAGTGGCACTGATGAGGTGTTCTCAATGTCTTGTTACGTGATACTCATCTTGAAAAGATAGCCACGCAGAGGGAGTTCCGGTTTTTTTTTATGTTTGTTTATTTTTGAGAAAGAGAGAGACAGACAGAGTGCAAGCAGGGAGGGGCAGAGGGAGAGGGAGACACAGAATCCGAAGCAGGCTCCAGGCTCTGAGCTGTCTGCCAGCACAGAGCCTGATGCGGGGCTCCAATTCGTGAACTGCGAGATCATGACCTGAGCCGAAGTCGGATGCTCAACTGACTGAGCCCCCCAGGTGTCCCCCAGATTCTTGATATAAAAGTCATTTTACCTAAATGTCCCACCCACCGATGAATGGAAAAACAAAATCCATACCAGTGGGGTATTATTCAGCCATAAAAGGAATGAAATACACATGTATAGCAGGAATGAACCTTGAAAATATTGTGCTAAGTGAAAGAAGCCAGTCCCCAAAGGCCACATAGTGTGTGATTTTGTTTCTATGAAGCATCTAGAACAGGCAGGTCTGTAAAGTCAGAAAGTAGAATAAACAGTTGCCAGTGGCTAAGGGGAGTGACTGCTGATGGGGACAGGTTTTTGGGGTGTACAGGCTTTGGGGGTCCTGAAAATAATTCTGAAATTAGGTCGCGGTGATGGTGGCACAACCTTTTGAATATACTAAAAGGCCGCTGAATTGAACATGTAAAGGAAGCCATATAAGCACATGGGAAGGTGCTCAGCATCAGTGGTCACCAGAGAAGTCTAAATTAAACCCACAATGGAAAACCACTTCACACTAGCTAGAATGGCTAAATTTTCTTAAATAAAATGAAAACAACAACACTGTCTGTCATCGGGCATGTAGAGCAACTAAAACTTCCATATGTTGTTGGTGGGAAGCCGGTACACCTTCTCAGGAACAGGGTCTGGTCTGGCGGTTTCCTGTAAAATTAAGTATCCACCTCAGACCTAAGCACTTAAGAGAAATGAACATATGTCCGAAAAAAGACTCACATGTGACTGCTCGTGGCAGTTTTATTCACAGTGGCCCCGAACTGGGAATCACCCAGGTGCCACCAAAGCGAGGGCTGGTTAAAGAAACAGGGTTTTTCACACAGGAGAATGCTGCTGGGCAGTGGAAAGAAACAGACTCCTGATAAACATACCACCACCGATGAATCTCAAAAACATGTTGAGAGAATCCGGACCCTAAAGATGGTGGATGGCATGATTACATTTCAGTGAAATTCTAGAACAGGTGTAACTAATCGATAGTGAAAAATGTCAGAATGGTGGTTCCCTCTGGGTAGAAATAGAAGGTGGGGCTTTTTTTTTTTTTTTTTTTTAAGAGCATGAGCAGGATAGAGGAACAGAGGGAGAGAGAGAGAATCTTAAGCAGGCTCTGCGCTCAGCATGGGTCTGACCTGGGGCTTGATCGTATGACCCTGGAATCATGACCTAAGCCCAATTCAAGAGCGAGATATTCAACAACTGAGCCACCCAGGCGCCGAGGAAGTTGTGGCTTCTAAACCGGTTGGAAGAAGAGAGTGCTAGGAGCCAAAAAGTGTATAGTGTTGGGCCTTGCCTCAGAATTCAGAAGAATGCCTGAAACCTTGCAGGGATTGCCTGGCCTCCCAGGGTTAAGAACAGTGATAGATCAGCTGGGGCCTTTGGACTCTGATAACAGGCAGCTTGGGCTCAAAGCCATGTCCTCCCAGCTGGGAGCTCTGGCCTTTCAGCCAAGTTCCAGTGCCCGGTGCTTGGTTCCCACAGGCTCTGGTGTTGCAGATGTTTTCTGGGGAAGTCCAAGTTCACAACCGACTGGATCCAGTTAGTGGGAGTTTGTTGTAAAATCATAAAATGAGGTGGTTTTCCCAAGCAAGGCGCCACCCAGCAGGCAGAGCTCACACAGGAGAGCACTCCTCCATGGTGTGGTCTTTGTGCGGGCCATCTGCTCAGAGCCGCTCCCCTCAGGCTCGGGATGCATCAGTGTTTTCTTTTGCTTGTGCCTTTGACTGCTTTGCTCGACTTAGCATAGTCCCTGTTTTTTCCTGGCAGTTCCCTGAGCCACATCTGCGGACAGAGAGGGGGAAACTCATGTCCACTAAGTGTGTGTGTTGTCCCAGGCACTGTCTGGACCTTACTTGTGTTGTTAATCCTCCAGTGGGTGCTCTGGTCTTTATGGAGACTCAGAAAGGTTAAGGAGTGCCCACGGGGTGAGTAAAAGGCCTCATGAGAACTTAATGTTCCCTGTTCTGTCCCCTTTCCCCTCCTTGGAATGCTCCTAAAATATGCATGGCCGTTCATTTCTCTGATGACTTGTTGGTGGCGTATTTCATTTCTTTTTGTGACTTGATGCGTTTGGGCATGCGGGAATGCTGTTTGCCTCTTCCCGCGTTTACCAGAATAGTTTCTGATAAACAGCTGCCAAGCCCTCCTATGTTCTAGGCTTTGTTTCGGGTGCCAAGGCACAGAGATGACTAACACTCAGTTCTTGTACTTAAGGGGCTAGAAATCCTAGAAGTGGGCTCCTACACAAATAGAAAACAGTTTTACAAGAGCAAGTGCACTCTGATTGCAGTTATATTGCATGTACAGGGAGCGGCACACAAAATGAAAATCATTTAGGTTGCTGAGGTTTACTTTAATAATTCTTTAATAATTCTTATACTATTTTTTTGTCTGCTAAATTAGGAAAAAATGGAAAGAGAGGTGTGGCCAGAGTGCTCTGGGGCCCAGGGGCGTTCCTCACTGCTGAGTGGTTAAGGAGTGCCTCAAAGAAGAGAGGGCATTTGAGCAGGAAGAACATGCTGGCATTTGTCTGTTAGGTTTGGGGGGAAGGGGCATCCGGGTAGTGGAAAAGCTTGATGGTCCACTTGCAGAGGTGACTGGTTCCAGAGAAAGCCGTCGTTCGTTGTATAATCGAGAGATGAGCTTTTCCCGGGCGGGGCACTACCCAGCGGACAAGGCGACCCTCCGGAATGCTGTTCTCCATCTCAGCACTTCACAGTGTTTCACACTGGATAGAAATGAGGGGAGGCGAAAGCATTTTAAAAACTACCAGTCACCATTTATACGTGAGGGGATCCCGATGATTGGTACAGGGGCTGAGTGTCGGAGGCCAAAGGTCTCCAAAAACGGGGCCCACCCCCCACTGCTGCTTGCTGGTTGCAAGATTAGGCCCTGACTGCTTTGCTCTTTGACCTCCTTCTTCCCCTCCAGACCACGTGGGTCAGCTTTCAAATTTCAGTGTGCTGAAAGTTTCAAGCTCCATCGTGTGTGTGTGTGTGTGTGTGTGTGTGTGTGTGTGTGTGTGTGTGTCTGTCTCTGCATCTTCCATTTGCAAAAGGTTTTCTGAGATACATACTTTTTTTCCTGTGTATGCATAGGATACCTCTGGAGAAATACCCAAGAAACAGTAGGGGTTACTTCTAGAGGTAGGAGATTTCATTGTACTTCTGGAATCATTTGAATTTTTTTTTATTCTGTGCATATGTTAAAGGTTTTGTTTTGTTTTTTCCTTAAGAGGAACAGGCTTTGTGTCCAGCCACAGTGAGGCACAGCAATGGGTGATATTGTGATAATGTGATGAGAGCCCCAACTAAGACAGTGACAGGTGGGGTGGAAGGGAGGGGCCGGGTTTGGGAGAAATTTCTGAGGCAAAATCCCTAGGAATGGAATGGGGTGGATCAGGGAGATGTGGGGTTGCAGATGGCCAAGAAGGAGGAGTGGATGCCTCTGAGATGCGAGGCCTGGGAGGCTGGCTGGGCAGCGATGGGTGCCATCAAATCACATCTGGAAGGCAGAGCAGAGCAGGAAGTGTGAGTTGTCTGAGGGGCATCTCGGGCCCTCAGCTGGCAGCTCAAAATCTGAGCTGGGAACCTTGGCGAGGGGTCAGGGTTGATGGAGGAATCTGGAAGTTTCAGAATATGGGGCCTTACAGCAGATGAGCTACCCAGGGAGCTTAGAGACTGAGAGGGGGGTCCTGGAGTAGCCGTCCTGTGGGTTGGAGGAGGGGGCAGCAAAAGGACCGCACAGGGTGGTTGGAGAAATAGGAGGGACCGCAGGCCTGGAAGCTCAGCCAAGCTTTGAGAAGCAGCATGTGGTCAGGTGTGCAGGGCAGCAGAAAGGTCCAGGAGCTAACAGGAGATCACTGGGGACTGGGCGGGAGGAGCCATGCTGTGTCGGGCTGAGGTGTGAATGGGAATAGAAAATGAGGACCGTGGGTACGTGTGGAGCCCTGTGCTAGGTATCGAGGATCTAGTGATCCCCACCCTCAAGAGAGGAGACAAAAACACACAAAGAGAATTTGAATATGATTTGATAGGCACTATGTATGGTAGAGAGATGCACAGGATAATTCGAGGCCACAGAGAAAGGTGACAAGTCAGCCTAGGAGACAGGATTCTGACCATGGCTGGTGAAGGGAGATGGTATATGAGCCAGATCCTAGAGAGTAAGTAGTTAAATTGGGCCGAGGATTAGGGATGTCCTGCTTGCAGGAAGCATATCCCAGATGGAGGGAACAGCATGGGGATAAGAAATGTGACATGGTGTGTGGTCAAAAGCAGGAGTGTGAAGTGTCTGGAGTATGAAGTGTGAGGCAGGCAGGGTAACGAGAGGAGATAGGAATGGGGGGCCAGGGATGGAGGCCTCTTCCGTCGAGTCTGTGTTGTGGGTAAGGACTTGATGTGCCCTGGAGGCGCGGGTTGAAAGCGTTTGGCAGGGGAACATGGCCACGCTTGTCTTTCAGATGGGTGGTGCCGCGGCCGTGTCGAGGGTGGATTTGATGGAGAGGAAAATGCAGAAGGGGGTGCTGTGTAAGTTACCGGGAGGCCATTGGTGTGGTGGGAAACAGTGACTGAAGGCTAAGAAGGGGGCAGTGAGTCAACAGGAGCGGTGACCGATTGGACAGGGGATTGAGGGAGAAGGTGGTTTGAAAACAGCTGTTTTCAGCACAGGCAGCTGAGTGGCTTCTGGACATGCCGGCAGGGAAGGAGCGAGCTAGCACACAGGAGTTTTAGGGGTGGAGTGGGTAGGGAGGGATGAGTTGGGTTTTCGACATACAGGTTTTGTTTGTTTTTTTTTTTAAGTTCTATTGAGCTATAATTCACATACCATACAATTCACCCAAAGTGCACGATTCATTGTTGGTTTGTTGTTGTTGTTTCACTGATTTGTACAGCCATCACCAGTATTTTAGAATGGTTTCTGGACAAATTGATTTAAAATCTTTCTGAAATAGTAGAAAATTTCTAGCGTATAGGAGAGACTCATACAAGGAATGTCTGTGTCAGGCATAGGGATTTGGGGTCTTCTCTGGTAGGGCTGTCCAGCCGGCATGAAAATAAGGTTCTGAATCTTGGGGAAGCTGTGGGGGCTGGAGGTAGATTTGGGAGTTGGTGCCATGTGGCTCATAGTTGATAATACGAGGGAAGAAGCCTTTGCTTAACAACAAAGTTTGGGAGAGTTGATGTGGGAAGTTCACAGTGGACCTTACTGCGGGGGCGGGGGGTGGGGAGAGGGTCAGGGCAGGAGAGAGGTGGTGTGTCAGGTAGAATTATTATCAAGTTCTTGCCAAGTCCTTGACACAACTTACCAGTGGTGGTTATTGATGTGAGGGGATTGCTGATGAAAGCAGAGGTGTTTGTTCTTGCCTGAGGAGCTCCCAGTCTGGTTGGGGAAGAAAAGCCAGTTTATAAAGGTAGGTTGGAAAGTCTAGATAGGAAGAGTCCAACAGGAGACACGTTTGGCTTATTTAGGGACAGTCAGGCAAGACCAGGCTTGAGCTGATCCTTGCAAGTGTAAGCTTTGGGGGAAGGGCATGCCCTTCAGCGTCTCTGGAGGGGAGGGGTGGTGGAAGGGACCTCCATGTCGAGTGTTTGTAGATGGGACGGGCTGGAAGGAATGTTCGAAAATGATGATGGGCTAGGCTGGAAGGAATGTTCGCAAATAATGAGGGCTGCCACTGTGTGTATCTCAGGGCCGGATCCCGTCCCTCAACTGCCCGTGTCTTCTTCAGATGCAGCCCTGTTCTCTGGCCCTTGGTCTTGTTCTCAGCATGCTTCTAGAAGCCCCTCAGCCAGCGTACTCCCATTTTCCCACCCGAAGCCCCCCCACCCCCCCACCCCGCATCCACACTGCCTTCCCCTCAGGCCTCCACCCTCTCTGGTGCCACAGCTCTGGCAGGAGGTAGTTGTGTACATGTGCTTCTCCTGCATGGTGGCTCCTGTCTCTCCCATTGCCTGTTTCCTGAGGTCCTAGTAAAGTCCTGACTGAGACCACTCCCGAGTCCTTTCCTGTAACATCTGGGGGCAGGTGGATGGGGTGGCGGCCAGGGCAGGGTGGGGTGGGGGAGAGACCTGGAAGTGTATACGGCGGCGGCCAGGCTCGAGCCCCAAGGAGCGCCAGCATTTGCAGGACAGGCCGGCGAGAGGCCGGTGCAGGAGAGGAGTGGAGGCTGACCACGCAGGAGGGAGGCCCTGACGCCAGGGGAAGAGGCAGTGGGCACCTGTGTCCAGCGGATGCAGACAGGGGAAGGATCTAATTCTTTGACCTGTGCGGTTCCTGGTTCTCCCGAGAGCATCATCGCTGGGCTGGGGAGGACGGAAGCTAGACTGAAGTGGGTTGCGAAGTCAAATGGGGGCGAGGACTAGAAGCACGGGCTTGGACCACTTCTGAAGTTTTGCCGTGAAGAGACGAGGTGGGGAGCTGGAGGGGAGTGTGGGGTTTGGAAGCTCTTACATATTTAATTTTTAAGATGGGCTCTCCTAAAGTATGCTCGTGTGCCATACGGCGTAGGAAAGGGGCGTCAGCCGGCCGAGAGGAGATGGGATTCAGAGCACAGATGACGGGTTGCTCTTCACTAAGTGCAGAGGTGACCGGTGCTGCTGCACTTAGCTTGTCCTGTTCATGGTGGGAACAGGGTCTCTGGCTTCTCTTCTGACCAGAGTGGGAACTTGGGACTTCAGCTAGGGGGGCTCAGACCCGGGTCTGAGGGCAGCAGCAAAAACATTGAAAGAGAGAGAAAGGTTGAAATGTCAGACAGACTTGCCGGGAACGACACCGATTTACGGGACAGCATTGGGGGCACACCTGCCGCCGGTGTTTGTGGTGGCACAGCGTAAAGTCAGATGCACCCGTCTGGTTGTGGGGCTCGCCCCAATTTTACCGTGCACCGGTGTGGGCAGGTCCACGGCAGGTGGCTCCACCCAGGGTTCCTGCTTTACTTAGCGGGAGAGAACAACTCTTTTCCACGCGAATCCATCCTCCTTGGGATCTTTCCACTCTCCTTCCGTCCACACCTTCACCTTTGTTGTAGCTCACTGGGGGGGTCTTTCTCCTTCCTCTTTTCTCTCTCAGCAGATCAGTTCCTTCATGCTGATCATTCTCAAGTTTGTACGCTTCTAATCTCTAAACTCTCTAAACTCGAGATCCATTATTTCATGCGATTCTAGCTAATGCAGCTGGACTTTTTTTTTTTTAAGGGACATGTTCTTCCCTGTATTAAAATGTATTATGTAAAGCTGTGGTGGTAAAAAATAGTGTTGCATGTGGGAAAATGTGTCTTGTGTCCCAAGCAATCAGGAAAAATAGATAAATTGGACTGTGTAGACATTTAAAAATGTATTTCAAAGACAAAAATAAAGACAACCCAATAAAAATGGGTAAAGGGCAGTTCTCCAGAGCAGAGACACAAATGGCTAATAAACAGGTGAAAACACGTTCGGCATCATTAGCCATGGGGGAAATGCAAATCAAAACTGCTAGTTAACTTTTCAACCCCACTAGGAGGGCTGTGATCAGAAAGACAGTTACACGCACTGCTGCAGATGTAGGGATATCGGAACCCTGGTGCTTTGCTGCTGAGAATGTAAAATGGTGCGCCCACTTTGGAAACCGTCTGGCAGCTCCTCAAAAGGTTGAACCTAGAGTTACCATACAACCCAGCAGTTCCACTCCTGGGTATAGACCGAGAAAATGGAAACATGTCCACAGGAAAGCTTGTCCACGACTGTTCATAACAGTGTTATTCTCATTAGCCAAAAGTGAACACAACCCAAATGTCTATCAGTTGATGGATTAATACACAAAGTCTGGTGTATGCAAGCAGAGGAATATTATTCAACAATGAGAATAAATGAAGTGCACAATAGGAAAATCTATAGAGGGGCGCCTGGATGGTTCAGTCGGTTGAGTGTCCAACTTCAGCTCAGGTTGTGATTTCGCTGTCCGTGAGTTTAAGCCCCGTGTCAGACTCTGTGCTGACAGCTCAGAGCCTGGAGCCTGTTTCGGATTCTGTGTCTCCCTCTCTCTCTGCCCCTCCCCCACTCATGCTCTGTCTCTGTCTCTGTCTCTGTCTCTCTCTGTCAAAAATAAATAAACATTTTTAAAAAATTTTAAAAAAATCTATAGAAACAAATAGATTAGTGTTTACCTGAGGCTGGTGGCTGGGCGTGGGGAGGTATATCTATCTAAAATTAACAACTCAGTGAATTTCAGTATATTCAGAGTTGTGCAGCTGTCACCACAATCAGTTTTAGAACGTGGTCATCCCCTGGCTAAAAAGCCCTGTACTCATTAACAGTCCCTTTCCCCCTAACCACACTCCCGCCCCCCCCCCCCCCCGCCGCCATTTTCTGTGGATTTACCTAGATGATATTTCATCTAAATGGAATCGTACAGTAGGTAATGCAGTCGGTCGTGTGTGGCTTCTTTTACTTAGCATAAGGTTTTCAAGGTTCACCTGTGTTGTAGTATGTGTCATACTTCGTTCCTTTTATTGTTGAATCATATCTGCCTTTGTGTGAACAATACCACTTTCCTCCATTCGTAGGATTTCTCCACATCCTCACCAACACTTGTTATGTCTCTTTTTAATGTGAAATGATACCTCCTTGTGGTTTTGATTTGTATTTTCTTGATGGCTAGTGATACTGAGTATCTTTTCATGTGCTTTTTGGCCATTTATATATCTTCTTTGGAGAACTGTCTATTCAGATCTTTTTTAAGTTTATTTATTGAGAGAAAGAGAACAAGTGGGGAGGGGCAGAGAGAGAGGGGGACATAGGATCCAAAGCAGGCTCCGTGCCAATAGCGGAGAGCCTGATGCGGGGCTCGAACTCATGAACTATGAGATCATGACCTGAGCTGAAGTCAGATGCTTAACCGACTGAGCCACCTAAGTGCCCCAGATCATTTTTGTATATGGTCTGAGGAAGGGGTCGAAATTCATTCTTTTACATATGGATACCTAGTTGTCCCAGTACTGTTTGTCAAAAAGACTATTCTAGTTGTCTTGGCACCCTGGTTGGAAATTAATTGACCGTAGGTATGAGGGTTTATTTCTGGTCTCTCGATTCTGTGTCATTGATCGATAGGTCTATCCTTATGCCAGTACTGCATCGCCTTGATTGCTATAGCTTTGTGTAGTGCATTTTGTAATTGGGAAAACATCTTTATATTCGAGATTGTTTTGTCTATTCTCGATCCCTTGAGTTACCAAATGGATTTTAGGATGAGCTTGTTAATTTCTGCAAAGAAGCCAGCTGGGATTGCACTGAAAATGATGAGGGACAGAAGCAGGAAGATGTTTACCCTTATCCAGGAAGCTGACCTAAAGCCTGCATAGTTTTGATACAGATCAAATACATGCCGGTTACTACATTCTGTAAGGGTCTCGCGACTGCCTCTATATCTCCAATAGTTAATATCGAACTGAATGACAAAGGAATCTTGCAAAAGTAGTTTTACGAGTAGACATTCAAAGAAATTCAAAGAAATTTTGGTAATCTGATATTCCCAGCATGCCTCCTTCCCTCTGATTACTGAGTATATATAACCACCAGCCTCACACAGCAAAAGTACAGCACCTTCTGCCCATGGGTCGGGTTCCCATGCTACTTAAATACACTTAGTAAGTTGCACTGTCAGCGGCTCAAGAATTCTTTCTTTACTGTTGGCCTCAACCCCCACATAATTTTTGGTAGCCTGTATGGGGACAGTGATGAAAGAAATTCAGGAGCTTCAGTGCAGCTTGGTAAGTCTTCTTTACCCCCAGTATTTGTTTCTTACTTGTTCTTTTTCGGAGATGTCCTGAATAGTATGACTCTCCAGAATGTGCCTTGTCCAAGTGCTCAGGAGAGAACCTGTGCCTGTGGCTACACTACAGGGAGGGACAAACTTCTGCCCCTCAGCTGGACACTGGTACCTTGGCCGTAACAGCGTTGGTCAGAAATCAGGCTCTCCCTGTTTTACTGGCTAATTTATTTATTTTTTTTTAGTGTTTGTTTATTTTGGGGACTGAGAGAGACAGAGTGTGAGCAGGGGAGGGCAGAGAGAGAGAGAGAGAGAGAGAGAGAGAGGGAGACACAGAATCCGAAGTAGCTTCAGGCTCTGAACTGTCTGCACACAGCCTGACGCAGGGCTCAAACTCAGGAGCCATGAGATCATGACCTGAGCCGAAGTCAGACACTTAACTGACAGAGCCACCCGGGAGCTCCTGTTTTGCTGTTTTTTATAATGTTTGTATTCTTCTTGGGCTTGGGATGGCCATACATGTCATTAGGGTGGCTGCCAATCTTCAGACCCCCTAAATAGACCAGTGTGATCCCTCAATGAGTATAAAATTCAAGATACATCTTGTGTGCTTCCCGAAAGGGACAGGTGGGAGCTGTTCCCATTTGGGGCACTCACCCAACAGGGGACCCCTCCCTTGGGACTGGATCACGGCTGAAACTCATGAGAAAGTTGCCCGGGTTAGGTAGGAGTTCCACACTGCCATCTTTTCATGTCTCTCATTTGACCTTCCCCATCGACTGTTTGGTGTTCTTGGTCCTGCTCTCGGGGTAAAGGTACCTTAGATATCTCATGCGTAATTCGATGTGAAATGGCTGCCCCTTCTAAACAAAGGCCAGGACCTCCACCCCATCCATTACTGCTAGATCCAGAGGCTTACGAAGGGTATCATTATTGGTCACCAAGCCTACCGACTCCCCCAAAATGGAAAGAGGCAGCCTCAATGGTTGCGGCATTTCAGTCCATCTCCCCGCACCTACTGCAGGTTAGGGTGCAATAGGGGAAGTGGAGGGAGGCCCACATCCCTCCTCAAGTAGTACAGGGGTGTCAGAGCAGTCAGGGGAGGGTGCCTCCTGCCGCCCTGAACCCCAGGAAGCTTCAGCAGTGTTCCTGATAGGATGCCATTCAGAAGCCGAGGGAGATTTTGGTCAAGGACTCTTAGTTAATGTAACTATGGATGGGATCCGCTTCTTCAGTCCCAGAGGATTCCCTGTCTCCTAACACAATGGAGTTAATTTGGATTTAAAGAAAAAGTGCCGAACCCTACTCCCCACCCCAAAGAATAAATACTGCCCCCTAGTTAACACTGCCAATAAAAGATAGAAACCCAAGTGCCAGGGCGTGCAGCTCACTCTCTCGAGCTTGCCTGCTCTCATATCTCGAGAGTGTCTTTTTCACTTTAATAACCTTTCCCTCCCCACTTCTTTTACTCATCTGCTGTGCTGCATGTCTGTCCTGAGCTCCTTCCTGAGACAAGACCAAGAACCTTCAGCATCCGCTTTAGGTCTGGCTGGGTCAAGGCTCCAGGGATCGGGGTCTCCCCAGTTCACACGGCAACACCTTTGGCAGCCATGAAGGGACAGGGTAACAACAGGTCGAGTGACCGTCTTCATCGGTGAGGTTCTCACCTTCCTTGTGCTGGACAGTTGCTTAGTCACTCTTTGTTCTGCTCTCTCTCTCTGATCTCCCTGGGGAAAGGCCTCAAAAGGAAACAAAAAATTCCAGTATGCCAGATTATATCTCAGTACAGGGGAGACTTCTCCTGTCTCTCCCAAGGACACGCATGTTGATTGAAAGGAAGGATGGGCAGGGGTTCCCTCTTGGGGGGCACGCTAGGCCAAAGAGGGCAGCAGGTTGGGGATGCCCACCTGCATCAGGATGATAGTGTGATGGTTCTAGGGAGATGTCCCAGGGCCCAGACTCTCCAAGGTGGCGCTCTTGGGGTTCAGCAGGGACGCCTCTAGCCCAGGAGACTGTCAACTTTCTTTCCTCTAAATCCTTGATCCCATCCCACCCCGCCTTGAGATGCATCTTGAGAAACTAGAACCAGTTTGACCCTGGCACCTTGTATGCTTCCTTCCCACGTCGGCTTCTTTGTAACATTGTCGGCCTCAGTATAAACTAAAGGATGGGGAAGTCTGACCAGAAAAATGGACTGAAATCCCATATGGTCAGGCTTTTACGGATCTGTACCCAAACCCTGATCTGTCCATGCTCTTTTAGGGGCCCTGAGAACACCCACCTCCTCCACTCCTCAATCCACCATCAGCTCACCTGCCTTAGGCCTTGTACTTCTGTTAATCCGCCACAAGCCTGTGTTCTGTCCTGTTCTGTGTGCCCACCCACCTTGTCTCTTTGTAAACAGGTTGCTGCCAGGATCCTGTACAGCCCCCCCCTCCCCTTTTTACTGAGTTACTCGTCTCCTCTTTGCTGCTGCTTTTGTGTGTCAGATCTGAAATCTGTCTCGAGAGACCTGGATGAATGTCGCCTGATCCTTGTACGTGGAGGCGTCTCCCTCCTTCGTCTCCAGGTTAATGGCTGTGATAAACAGAGCCAATTGTCTGTTATAGGTCTTCCTCGGGATGAGGACTTTAAGGAATATTCCCAAGCAGCTTTTGAAACTCCTTTTGTTTTTTGTTTCAAGGGGGTTCCCTGTATTGTCTGGCCAGACTAGACTGTCTTTTTTCACATTTTGTTGGGGGAAAGAAAATGTTCATCTGTTCTTCTGTCTGGTGACCGGGAGTCTCTTTCTTCTGTTTGGGCGTTTATCGCCTCCAGCCTTGCAGGCAGCACCTCGCCTCTTCTGCCTCCTCCTCCCTCTCCTGTTTCTGCACCACCCTCCACCCTAGGCAAGGCTTACCTAACAGGTTCCTGCACCCTCCTCAGTGCCTGTGGCACCAGTGGTTTCTGGTCCTACTCTCAGTGTCAAGGAGCGGAGAGCACTCCAAGCTGTTGGGCCACCTCCTTATGAGGTTCAAACTGAAACACCTCCCAGGTCAGCAAGAAGGGGCCTAACGGTTCCCTTGGACTTAAACCACCCCTCAGATTTCCCCACAGGTACCCCAAGTAACATGGATGGTGCGGAGCAGATTGATTGACTTTTAGTGGGCACAGGTGCAACATATTTTGATGTAAAGTCAATTTAAGTTTGTTTATTGTTTTTAAGTTTATTTATTTTGAGAGAGAGAGGATCCCAAGCAGGCTCTGTGCTGTCAGCACAGAGCCTGAGGTGGGGCTCGATCTCATGAACTGTCTCATAAAGCTTTCATGGGTAATGGTTACAAACAAGTAGGTAGGTTGAATAAATGAAAAGGTTTCTAGGTAAAACTTTAAATGGCTTTCAAGATCTTTTGTAGCATGAATTTTTTTTTATGTTTATTTATTTTTGAGAGAGAGAGTACCCATGCAAGCAGGGGAGGGGCAGAGAGAGAGGGAGTCAGAGAATCCAAAGCAGGTTCCAGGCTCTAAGCTGTCAGCCCCAGTGTGGGGCTCAAACTCATAAACCATGAGATCCTGACCTGAGCCAAAGTTGGATGCTTAACCGGTTGAGCCACCCAGGTGCCCCAGTAACCTGAAAGTTTTAAAGTTTTGCTAAGTTAAATGATAAATTGGATTGAATTCATTGGATATCCATAACCTTTCTAAATAAGGTAAAATACCTAAAGCATTGTTTTCTGAACATAGGTTTGTGTTTTTGGCTTCTTATTGTGGAGAAACTGACAAGGTTGCTTTCCTCATCATTTCCATCAGCCTTAATTATGTTTAATAGAATTTTAACTTAGAAACCTTAGTTTCCAGTGAACATGAAGTAGTAACCAATTGTGAACTGTCTGCTACACCAGAATTCTTTAGATTGGCAAATTTATGAATATAGTTCATAATTTCTAAAAACATGTTTTCCCATAGCACAATCTTTCAACAAAGCATGCTTAACAAGAGACTCAACTCTGTATGTAGGAAAGTGGGAAATGTGTTAGGAAGATACAAGAAATGAGAATACATTTTCTTGAGAGGAAAAATAAAGTAATTTTGTCCTAAAATGAGACTATTTAGAGAGAGAAGGCTTAGGACAAAGCCTGAGTGAAAAAGAAAGTTGTAGAAGGTTTGTCAAGGCAAATCTTTGAAAAGAACTTTGTATGTAATCATGACTAAGATTCAAATGATCTCTTATTGTCAGCTTGGTTAGTTAAATATGGAGTTTTATAGTGATCTATGATCCTGTTTAGGCATGTACCATGAAACTTCGCAAGATTCAAACTCTAAATAAAGTCTTTTTGACTGATTAGGCTGGTTTATTTGGTATGGTAAGCTACTTGGGAAGTTGTATCATGGAGATGATGATAAAGGTTATGTTGTTTGGGTAAATGCTGTAACTGTTCTAGAAATTATATGAAATTCCTGTAGTCTTAGTATGTTCTGGTACAAGGTCATCATTTGACATTCTGAGCTTCAACATACCTTTTGGAGGACACGATGAACCCGTAACAGCCACTAACAGGGTTCTCTCCTATTCCTCTCCACCCCAGGCACTCCGTATGCAATGGCCCTGGTGTCTGCTGATTCCCGCATTGCAGAACTTCTCACGGAGCTCCATCAGCTGATCAAACAAACCCAGGTAAAAAGCTGCAGCCCTTGGCTCCTGGAGGGCAGCATGTGAGTGGCAGGGGCAGGGGCAGGGGTGGGGGGTGGGGAGGGTTGTGTTCAGAGAGATTGGACGTGCAGGAGCCCAGGTGATGTGAAGAATGCGTTTTAAGAACGAGAATGTGGGGGTATTACTACCCTTCCTGCTGGATTTTCTATCAGGGGCAGGATTTTGTGATTCTTTCTGTTTAATGACAGCTATATTGAGATCTGGTTCACTAGTTCCAAGTGTCCGATTCCAGTGGTTTTGGTGTATTTACAGAGTTGTGCAACCATCACCACGATCAATTTCAGAATGTTGACATCATCTGACAAAAATGCCCTGTACCCATTATGGCCATTCTTCTTTTCCCTCCACCCTCTTATCTCAGCTGAACACAGATACTCTTACTGGGCAGGATATTCCAGGAGTGCAGGCAGAGGTTCTCTCCCAGGAGCTGGTCAGGGCCAAAACTTTTTTGGAATGTGCAGGATCTGAAAACACAGGCCTGTTGAGTTCAACTTTTCCGGCACAGCCCCCCGTCCCCAGCCCTTGGCCTAGGCTCCCTTAGAGCGAAATGATATTGGAGCATCTACATTTAATACAGCATTTCTACATCAGCTATAGCAGCAGTGTCAACACGAGTATGCCTAACATTTGGAGGAGCCGGTGTGGGGTCGGGATAGACTTCAAGAAACAGCCTGTCCTATTGAGCCATTACATACACTTTCATATTTTTATACTAATTTGGTTACCCATTTCGCCCCTTCATCCACTCCTGTTTGTGCCTTATAATACGTTTGTGTTGAACTGTTCCTTTGGGCACTGGTACCAGAATTATCATATGACTTCTTTACGTAAGGCAGTTGAGTTTTACTGGCGATACCAGGGTGGTACACTGTTGAACTATGGTCATGGTAGAATTCAGTTTCATTATAGAACAAGTTAGTAAGAATTATAGACTTATTTCTTATGCCTTCCCACCGGAATTGGCCTTGCCCACTTACTAGATATCTTACTTAACTAGATACTGTCCTGGACAATAAAAGTATACTTTACAATATTTGCTTTATTACGGTTGGTCACGATTCAGTTATTTCTGGGTTCTGGTGACAAAGCCAGTCACCCTGTTGCAGCTCACAGGCTTGTAAAGAGACTGGTTTTCATTGTGTGCCCTTGTACAGCGGGGCTCACCTCCTCCCTATGGGAAGGACCTAAGCGATACTCAAAGTAACAGCCCTACCTCTGCCAGCTGTACCTCAGGATGTCTTATTTTGATCTGTTCTTGGATCAAGGTAGTCATGGTGCATCAATATAAATTATAAAAGCCCTGTACAGGTGCCCTAGAAGGGCCGCCACAGGTTTAGAAACCCGTGCTTCCCCTAGGTGTGTCCTTGGAGCTCAGTGGCTAGAATGGAGGGCCATTGCCCCATGGGTGCGCAGCCCCCGTCTAGATTAAAATAGCCAAGAGGCCCTGAGGGGCAGGATGGCAAACCTTTCCCAACAACACAAGGGTCCATGAATTATCCAGCACTATCTGTTGGATTGACCTGGCCCAATACACTAACTCCTCCTCATCTTTCCAGGTGGACACACACTCCTTGTCTTCCTCCTACCAGAGAACTCACCTTAGTCTGTTCATTTTACTAATCAGTCTTCCTCTGAATGCCACTTCTCCTTTTTTTTTTTTTTTTAATTTTTTTTTTTTCAACGTTTATTTATTTTTGGGACAGAGAGAGACAGAGCATGAACGGGGGAGGGGCAGAGAGAGAGGGAGACACAGAATCAGAAGCAGGCTCCAGGCTCTGAGCCAACAGCCCAGAGCCCGACGCGGGGCTCGAACTCACGGACCGCGAGATCGCGACCTGGCTGAAGTCGGACGCTTAACCGACTGCGCCACCCAGGCGCCCCTGAATGCCACTTCTCCTTAAAAGTGTATACGGGGCACCTGGGTGGCGCAGTCGGTTAAGCGTCCGACTTCAGCCAGGTCGCGATCTCGCGGTCCGTGAGTTCGAGCCCCACGTCGGGCTCTGGGCTGATGGCTCAGAGCCTGGAGCCTGTTTCCTGTTCCGATTCTTGTCTCCCTCTCTCTCTGACCCTCCCCTGTTCATGCTCTGTCTCTCTCTGTCCCAAAAATAAATAAACGTTGAAAAAAAAAATTAAAAATAAATAAATAAATAAATAAAAGTGTATTCAATTGTCCCATAAGGCGCACACTAGCACCCGTCTCCCCTAAAACCCTTTCTGTCTGTGGGCCAGTGTACTTTCTCCAGCACGCATTTTGTTGCCATTGTTGTCTACTGGCCTGGGTGCAGTGAGGAGACCTATTTCGTACTCCAAAATGCTGGGTGCCCTATACTGGATGTATGGTGGCCACACGTAGATGTATTTTAGCCTGAATGTATCAAATGGCCTCTCCAAACCTTCTTCACCTCAGGGCAAGAAGGTTCCCCAGGGGAATTTGGACCCACCATGAGATGCCTGCTGCTTTAATCCTATCAGAAAGCCATGTTTTTCCATTTAAAAAGATATCTTTTCATTCACAAAAATAAGAGTGGTGTGTGTTTGTGCACGGCCTATTGGATGTGCCGCTGCTATACTTTGGTCCATTATAATCAGGGTCCTCTCCAAGCATTCGGTCATCCAGGTTTATAGTTACACAGGGACCCATCTCCTGGGAGCCATGCACCACACAGTCATGTGGCCCAGAAGGGAGCGGTTCCCGGAAATTCCTTCCCAAATGAAGTCTTTTGTAGTGGGATGTAACCTGAAAAGTAAGGGTCAGGAGATGCCGGTATAAATATTTCTGGGGCCTCTGGCCTGGGATGCGGGGTGCCACAGCAGGATAAAGGGCCGGCCTCATGCCTGTTGACCTCACCCTTGCAGGAAGAGCGTTCACGGAGCGAACACAACTTAGTGAACATCCAGAAGACCCATGAGCGGATGCAGACAGAGAACAAGAGTAAGTAGCTGGGCTCACAGGAGAAAGGGGTGTGGGCCGAGACAGGGAACCTGACTGTTACTAGTGTCGGACAGGATTTGGACAGGATTTTTGCATGTACCTACACAACCCGAAATGAACCGCTCCTTAGCCAGAGGGACAGTTTTCCCTTAGGCTGTGTGATATATGGTGACCCAGGAAACAGCAGATGACTTAGCACTAAGGAGCCTTAAAATCCCCCAATTCTAGGGACTGGGACGTCAGTGAAATGAGGCTGCATCCAGGGGAACCCCTTTGGGCACACAAGCATCCCCAGTAGGCTGGTGTTTTCTAGATAGAGCTTCCCTCGCGTGCAATGCACATGCCCCAGCGGCTCTCATGCTCAGCCTCCTGGGTTGGTGCTTTCCAACCCTGAGCAGCTTTGAGAGTTGTTGTCTGTCTTCCTCTGTGCTGACACGTATTTTCTGTCATGCGATGGCAGAGATTAGAAAGTCCTCTCCTGACATGTAATGATGTGATCTGTACCATATGAAAATGTGAACTCGTCGAACATGGGCATCTGCCTCAGAGAGCACTTCTGACCCAATAAAGCTCACACCCTGGCCCGTGGCCTCTGTAAGCCTCCGGAAGTCTGATTTGGGTGTACTGGAAGCAGGGCCACGTGACCACCAGCTGCCCCTTGCCCACGCCTCTTTCTCTGTTCACTTTGCAGTCTCTCCCTATTACCGGACAAAGCTGCGTGGGCTCTATACAACCGCCAAGGCCGATGCGGAGGCGGAGTGCAAGTGAGTACTGTCCCACCGCCCTGCCCTCATCTCTCCTTCCCCGCCCGTGTGCTGGGCTCCAGAAGCCTACAAACCACAGCCCCAGCTGCCTTTCCTGCCACGGATAAGCAGATTCCCACTCCCCAGGCTGTCCCTGGGGGCTTGCCTTCCCTAGAGCCCACTTTTGGACCTCTCTTTCCCAATAGCCCTGCTGTTTTATAGATGGCAGTGAGGTGGGGACCAGACCCCAGCACTGCCATTTACCAGCCACAGTGACCTTTTGAGCAGGCCCTTCCGTCGAGATTCAGTTGCTCCATCATTACAATGGGGATAATAACCATCTACAGAATTGTCAGCATATGAGACGGTTGTATATATAGTGCCTAAGACCAGTGTTTTTCAAACTTCTGATCATTACCTGTGGTAGGAAATACATTTTCTGTTGTGGCTTAATAATAATAATATTAAATACATAATCATCATGTTAATAATATTAATAAAGACTCCTATTGGCCTTACTGTGCCAGGCATTATTCCAAGTACTTTATGTATTTATCTCAATGCTCAGAGCCACCATTTTACAGATGAGGAAACTAAGACACAAGGGGTTCCATAATCTGCTAAAAGACATACAACTAGTAAGTGGGGGAGCCCAACTTTAGACCCAAAGTCCATATTTCTTGGATACCATGCTAGAATGGTTTAATGATTGTCTTCTCACATTTATTTTATATGCACATATATCATAGAATTGGAACAAGAAATAGTTTGTACTGTTACTATGTCTTTGTGTGTGTGTGTGTGTGTGTGTGTGTGTGTGTGTGTGTGTGTGTTGTTTTGTTTTAAGTAATCTCTACATCCACTGTGTGGGGCTCAAGCTCATGACCCAAAGATCGAGAGTTGCATGCTCTTACGGCTGAGCCAGCCAGGTATCCTCTGTTCTGTTTTTTTTAAATGCTGGTTGTTACCCAGGAAATTAATTTCACAACTCACTAATGAGTTATGGGCTCCGTTAAATACTGGCCTGCACATGTGGTGATGGCCAGCACCCTAAACATTTCTAGTGGTTCCAGATCTTCCTCTCCTCCCATCAGGCTCTTCATGAGCACACTGCCTTGTGCTCATGGTCCCAGATTTTCGTCACTTGCTGTCATCTTTGTTTTACAAACCTTTGCTGGCACCTGTGTCTGGTGCTGGCCATCCACATATAGAGACATGAGGATAGCAAAGACCCTGCCTTCAAGGGCAAACGGTCCGGAAAGGAGAGGCACCCTAAGAAAAGAGTTACAGGACAGTGTGGTTGATGGGCCAGCAGAGGTGGGCTCACTGTGCCTGCAGGCCTGGGATGGCCGCGGGGAGGAGGAGAGACTTGAAGTAGGGGTCAGCAGGTGGACACGGCAGAGGGGACAGTGTGTGGAGGCTGTGGAAGAGTGCCCGCTGGGGGCGCCTGGGTGGCGCAGTCGGTTGGGCGTCCGACTTCAGCCAGGTCACGATCTCGCGGTCCGTGAGTTCGAGCCCCGTGTCGGGCTCTGGGCTGATGGCTCGGAGCCTGGAGCCTGTTTCTGATTCTGTGTCTCCCTCTCTCTCTGCCCCTCCCCCGTTCATGCTCTGTCTCTCTCTGTCCCCAAAAAATGAATAAACGTTGAAAAAAAAATTAAAAAAAAAAAAAAAAAAGAGTGCCCGCTGGACATGCGCACTGGGGGACTGAGAACCAGTCCTGTGTGGCTGGGAAGGGCAAGGCAGCATGTGGAGGGCTTCCAGGAACTGGGTTTTATCCTGGAGGCCACAGGGAGCCAGTGAGGATGTAAAAGGAGAGAAACCTCTGGCTGCTGTGTGGACGGTAGACTGGGTGAGATTCAGAGCCAGTGAGGAGATCAGGCAAGAGGTGGTGATGGGATTGAGCCAAGACAGTGGCTGTGGGGATGGAGAAGCAAGAGTGGGTTCAAGGGCAGATTCTGAAATAAAATTAGGGGAATCAGGGGCGCCTGGGTGGCTCAGTCGGTTGGGCGTCCGACTTCAACTCAGGTCATGATCTCACGGTTTCTGGGTTCAAGTCCTGCATCGGGCTCTGTGCTGACAGCTCACAGCCTGGAGCCTGCTTCGGATTCTGTGTCTCCCTCTCTCTCTGCACCTCCCCTGCTCATGCTCTGTCTCTCTGTGTGTCAAAAATAAATAAAAACGTTTTTAAAAAATTAAAAAAAATAAAATTGGAATCATTTGGGACAGGGGAAGGTGAAGATCCCAGGGTTTTTTTTAGCTTAGAGGCACCAGCTGGGCTCCCTGTGCTGGTCCGGGGAGGAGAACAAAGGGTGGGGCTGACTTAGGCAGGGGGAGGCACCGGCCAGGGGGAGGCACGGAGCGTTCTGACCGCCAGCCGGCCTTCCAGCCCACCCTTCCCCACCGCCTCTTCTCCCTGATGTGCAAGTTTGTCATCTGGCCATAGTCAGGCCCTTTCCCGCTCACCTGCACTGGAGTTGGGCTGGCATGAGTTAGAGGGACACGCACATTAGAGAGTAAAAGGCAAATGGCCCTTCCAAGCTTAACTGCTGGGAAAGTGACTGCTTCAGAAACCAGTCTGGTGTGGGCTCCTCTCTCCCATTGACCCACTGGGAGTTAAACACTTAGAAGCTTATTTCCTAATTTCAGGGCCCAGCCTCTTGCAGTTCTGCCACTTTACTTTTCAGACTGTCAAAAGTTCATACATTTATTCACTAGACTCTGAGTCCTTGTCAGCACCGGGTGCCGTGCTGGGCCCAGGAGCACATGAGGGGGCGAAGTGCCACCCTGCCTGTGGGAGGCTCCGAGTCTGGGAGTCTGGGTGGGGAACACATGTCACGGTGTGTTCCCGCGACACTCTCCTCCACCCATACATCTCCAAGCAGATTAATTAAAGCCCTCAGGAAAGTGAAGAGGCGCCAAGAGCCGGCGTCAGGAGTTAGTCCCGTGACACGCCGCTAGCTGACTCCTTAACATGCTGCTGCTCTTTCCTCCACATGCTCTTTCCTGCCCCCCGGCTGGGTTTCATCCTCCTGCTTGCAGAAAATGGAAAAGTGCCTGTGTCTTCATTTAACAATTTCTTTTTTTTTTTTTTCTTTTTTTTTTTTTTCTTTTTTTTTTTTTTCTTTTTTTTTTTTTCCTTTTTTTTTTTTTTCTTTTTTTTTTTTAAAGGGCTTGAGGTTGCACACTGGCTGCAGAGGTCAGAGGGCAACAAGATCAAAGATTTCACTTTCCAGAAATAGGCAGCCATTCCCAGGCAGGAACAAATTATTTTCTAGCCTTAGTGCAAAAGGCCTTCTGCAAGAGTGGGAGGGATGGGGTCCTCAGTGATACTTTGGCCACAGACAGTGGCTTCCCACCACCCCGAGTTCCGGCTGGGGAAGATGGTTTTAGCCCCGGCTCGGCTGGCGCAGGCAGAGGTGTAGGTTAGCTTCCCAAGGGCCTGAATGACTCCCAGGCTAACATGGCAGGTTCCCAGAGGAGAGAATGATTTGTGGTCTGAGGACGGTCCTTCCGCACCAGGTGCTGACCGTTGGCTGCGGGCGCTTGCGGCGTAGATGTTGTTCCAGGCTGCAGACCAGAGATGGCGCTCTAGTCTTGACCTGTTCCATAGGAAGGAGGTCTCGTCCACTTTTTTCCAGGGTTATGGCCGTTTTCCATTGTGTAGTTAGTAAGTCTCTTATGGGAGATCATCGAGATTATGTGAATATTCCAGGTCAAGCTGTCTCTTAGATTTGGCATCTGTTTATGGTTCTTGTTCACAACAATTGGGATTCTTTTTCTTAAAGCTCCCCAGGGGATTCTGATGTGGTTGAGACCCACTCCATTAATGTCTCACAGAGTACAGTTTAGGACATACTGCATAGAGCTGT
This sequence comes from Prionailurus viverrinus, assembly GCF_022837055.1. Lineage (NCBI taxonomy): Eukaryota > Metazoa > Chordata > Mammalia > Carnivora > Felidae > Prionailurus > Prionailurus viverrinus. The sequence continues at coordinate 19,191,922 of NC_062576.1, read as the reverse complement.
GTTCTTCAGACAGGCCCAGCAGCAATGGTCAGACTCCCAGGTTCCCTTTGGCCTCCTGGCTTTTACTCCCCTCCTGTCCTGGTGCCTGACTGCCCTGTGTCCCAGTGCTCCCGGCCTGCAGTGGCCCTGGCTGAGCCCTCCCTGTGTCCTGTGCCTGCCGCGCTGAACTGTGATGCTGCAGGCATATCAGGTGACATGTCCACCCCTCCCTGCTTTGGACTGCCCCACTCCATCTGCCTGACAAGCTCCACGAGAGCCTGGGACCCAGCAGGACACAGCTGCGAGGCTGTATCGTGCTGTGTCCTTATTTGTCTCCCTCCTGCTAAATGAAGGCCTTCAGAACTACAGGGGCATTTACTAAAGGTTTACTAGAGGAATAGCTATGGGAGAGGAGAATAAATGACCCAAAATGGAGTCTGTGCTGCTTAGTCCTATTGAAATGCTTTTTGGGGAAGAGTCCTCAAGATCTAGGATAAAGAAATCTTCCTCCAGCGAGAACTGTGTTCAGTCTGCTGGATTGCCTGGGCCCCAACCACTCTGGAACCCCGTAAGTTAACTCCAGAGGTTTACTGGGGCTGTGGCCTTTCGGAGACAGATTCCTTCTACCCATACCCCTGCTCTGAGCTGAGAGGACTCCCCACAATCCTCTGGAGTGTCTCCTTTTACACGTCCCAGCGTGGGCAGACCCCGAGCCTTAACTTCCACCCTGCGAATCTCCAGACTGTTCAAAGCAGCCAGACCTGTAACATGCTTTCTTCAGGCTTTGTCAGATGCAGTTCTCTCTGCTTTGCTTGCCTCTCTGCGATTCTCTTGGATTCTTTGGCCTGCTTCCTCTCACTACCTTAACGATTCTTTTATGCTTTTAAAATTAAAAAAACACGGGTGCCTGGCTGGCTCAGTCAGTGGAACATGTGACTCTTGATCTTGGGATTGGAGGTTTGACCCCCGACCCACGTTGGGTGTAGAGATTACTTAAAATTAAAATAAATAAACAAACCAAACCAAATAAATAGGGGTGCCTGGGTGGCTCAGTCAGTTAAGCGTCCGTCTTTGGCTCAGGTCCATGATCTCACAGTTCATGAGTTCGAGCCCCGCGTCGGGCTCTGTGCTGACCGCTCGGAGCCTGGAGCCTGCTTGTGATTCTGTGTCTCCCTCTCTCTCTGCCCCTCCCCCACTCACACTCTGTCTCCTCTCCTCCCTCTCTCTCTGTCAAAAATAAACATTAAGAAATAAATAAATAAGCACTTAGGGTTTATAGTTTTTGGCAGTAGGGTTGATCTGAGTTACTCACGCTGCTGTAAGCAGAGACGGAAGTCTGTGCTTTGTGCTTCATCCTGACGCCTTCTCTCCCTTCTCCCCACCCTCAGTATCCTCCGGAAAGCTCTAGATAAGATAGCAGAAATCAAGTCTCTGTTGGAGGAAAGGCGGATCGGTGAGTCAGAGATGCGTCTTGACCAGGCTGAGTGAGGCTTCTGAGAGCAGCAGCCACGGCTCCCTGCAGCCTCAGCCCTGTGTGCTCGTTCCGTGGACTTCCGATGGGGGGAGCGCATCTGTGCAGCCCGGGTCTGGGAGGGAATGGAGACGCTCCCCTGCTCAGAGGCAGGGGCTCCCCAGCGTCCCTGTGCAGACCTGGAAGGTTTCATCCCCCCACCCGTGCTCGTCTCCCTTCCTCTTGGGCCTGGGCAGGTGCCTCCTTCCCGCTACCTCCACTCGCACTTCTTTCTGTCGTAAACCCTGGCTGCTCTGTGAGGGCCGTTCTAGGATGGAGTTTACACAGGTGCTGGCTTCCAGATCCCTTCAGGCCGCCCCGGCTCTCCCACCTCTCTTACCGTGAGCCCACAGCAGGCAGTCGCCTCCCCCGTCAAACGTGTCACACCGCCAGCGGGGTCCGTGTGAGGTTGACTGGGTGTGTGGCGCCATGCCTGAGGAGGCCAAGGGTCTGACTAAGGAACCTAAAGTTCTTTTACCTTTATGTGGAATAACAGCACATTCTAATAGTAGAAAAGCACACCTAATTGTACACACAGCTCTGTGAAATTTTCACTGACTGAACATCTGATGTGACCAGCATCTCAGAAGCCCCCCTTTTTGCCCTCTTTCGTCCTTCACACCAAGGGACCCCCCTGACCCGACACCTCACCGGTCCGTGAGAGTAGTCCGCAAGTGTTTCTCCGTGGGCATCTGGCGGAAGGGGCCGGGATCCCATCTGGGCCCTTGCTGCTAACTCGGGAGCTGGGGTTCCAGGCCGAGCTCCACTGGCAGCTCAGTGCACGGGTGGGCCTGGGGGAGGCGCCCTGTCCCCGGTGCCTCAGGGGCTCGCTTCCTTCCCACAGCGGCCAAGATTGCGGGCCTGTACAATGACTCGGAGCCCCCTCGGAAGACCATGCGCAGGGGGGTGCTGATGACCCTGCTGCAGCAGTCGGCCATGACCCTGCCCCTGTGGATCGGGAAGCCTGGTGACAAGTGAGGGCAGGCCCCGGGGTGGAGGGAGCTGATAAGTGGGAGGGGCTGGACCTAACACCTTGTCCCACCCTCAGGCCCCCGCCCCTCTGTGGGGCCATTCCAGCCTCTGGCGACTACGTGGCCAAACCTGGAGACAAGGTGGCTGCCCGGGTAAAGGCTGTGGATGGGGACGAGCAGTGGATCCTGGCCGAGGTGGTCAGCTACAGCCATGCCACCAACAAGTGAGTCGACACCCACGCCTCCGTCTGTGCTCCCGTTACACCTGTGCGGCTGCCCCTCCCCCACGTGCAGGATGGGAGAAGGGCTTCCCTCGGGGTGCCTGTGGGGACGGGGACGGTGTGTGGAGCAGGCTCCTTGGGCCCTTCCCTGCCCCGCTCGTGGCTCCCCGACTTGGCGCACCTCCCTGCATCCACCGTTTTCCTTTTGTTCGCCAGGTATGAGGTAGATGACATCGACGAAGAAGGCAAAGAGTGAGTGTGCTGGTCAGGGCGGGACCATGGAAGCTGCTGGGAAGGAGCCCCCGCCTGGCCGCGGGTTGACCTAAGCCCCCCATCCCCCAGGAGACATACCCTGAGCCGGCGGCGCATCATCCCACTGCCCCAGTGGAAGGCCAACCCCGAGACGGACCCTGAAGCCTTATTTCAGAAGGAGCAGCTCGTACTGGCCCTGTATCCCCAGACCACCTGCTTCTACCGTGCCCTGATCCACACGCCCCCACAACGGGTAAGCAGCCCCCACGGGAGAGACCGCACAGGACACGACGACTGGGCTGACCCCATGGGTCATGGGGTCACCGTCCACCTCCCTCCCCTCCTGACCACCTCCTCTAGCCTCTCTGAGCTAGGAGGGTCCCGTGCGTTGCCCTGTCTCCTGCTCACACTTCCCCGCAGCTGCCCTCCGGCCCTGCCCCCTACGGCAGTGCCAGCCAACCCCTCTCCCACCTTCAGAGTCCCAGCAGGCCCTGAGTGGAATGTGACCCACGAGTCCCCTAGTCTCACCTCACCTGCGCATTTCGACAGGCAGCCCTGAGATGGGAAGGCCCGTGCCGGGGCCCTTTCTCCGTCCCCGGCTGCGCTCCCTCATGCTGGTCACCCTTCACCTCATGGTGGGGGAAAGGCCCTTCTCCCCTCTTCCTCCAGGATTCCTGCCTGCTGCCCTCTGGGTTTTTCTTGATCCCCTTAACAGAGGGTCCTCAAAAGGCACCAGATCCTCTATGTAGGATCTCCCCATATAGACAGTAAGTCTCCCTCCTGCTTGCTCTTTGTTGCTGAGAAAAGAACTCCGTCCTAGCAGGGATTAGGTTCAAACATCTAGACTTTTTGAGCAAGGTTGGGGACAGGAGAGGCTGGGAGCCCCAGAGGTTCTGCTCATTCTCGGCACAGGGCCTCGTCTGGGGGTCTCTGACCAGCCCCTCCTGTCTGCCCCCTACTGCAGCCCCAGGATGACTATTCAGTCCTGTTTGAAGACACCTCCTATGCGGATGGTTACTCCCCTCCCCTCAATGTGGCCCAGAGGTACGTGGTGGCTTGTAAGGAGCCCAAGAAAAAGTGAAGTGGGCTGGCAGACTCCAAATCTCCTGCCGTCCTCACAGGGGAGTGCAACAGAAGATTTTGTGATCAAATAAATATTGTTCCCCTTTGCCCATGTCTCCTTGGCTTTGCTTTTCCAGGCCCTTCTCCCCCTCCTCCAGACAGGACAAGTTGGGGAATTGGAGGCCGCGGAGGAGATGGCCGCATCTGGTCCCAGCAGGCATTTAGTTTCAGTTGAGGTTTGCTCTTTGCTCGCATTAGAGACTCAGGGTGTTAACACAAACGGAATTTTATTCTCGACCCCGGGGTCAGGCCGGGTCACAGCAGCGGGGCCGCGGGCGTGCCTCGGGGAGCACCACTCACAGGTGCGTGCGGAAGCGGAGGCTGCAGCCCGCCATCTTCTCTGCATAGTGGGCGTCAAAGCGCTCGTTCTGGGCCACGGTGAAGGTGGTCTTCCAGTCCCCCGCGACGCCTGTGGGCACGAGGAAGAAGGGCAGCGTGGCTGTGCGTCCTGGCGGCAGAGGCGGCCCCGGGTGGCTCGGGCAGCTCTCGCTCTGCTTCCACGCTTGCCTCCCCGCCCGGCCAGCCGTCCGGGCGCTCACCTTTCCTCATGAAGGCCGAAACGCTGTGATCCATGATGTCAGGGGGTATGGTGGTGTAGTTAGCCATGGGGTTCTTCTTCATCTCCTTGAAAGACGTTTGCTGGGTGATGAGATCCACGGTCTCCTCTGGCAGGGTGCGCCCCACAAACTCCAGGATCTTCTGAATTTCCCTTTTAGGGTTCTGGAGCAGCAGAGGGGCTCTTCAGTAGAGGTTGGGATCGCTCATTGAGCGAACAAAAGGGGGCCTCCCAACCCCTTGGGGGACCTGGCCGCTTCCGCTTCCGGCCCTCCCAGCCCCAGCTCCTTGGGCCTGCCTTCCCTGGAGGCACATTAACTGCCACCGCCCTGTGACCCTGTAACAAGCTCTGCCTGGGTCCCAACGGGTGAGGGCAGGGACAGGTGAGGGCAGGGACAGTCGTCTCTCAGAACTCTGGCCCCAGGGAGAACAGCAGCAGCAAATGGCCAGTGGGTGGCGAGGTGTCGCTCCGGTCTGAGACAAGCCCTACAGTGTTGCCCCCCGGGTGGCACCGCAGCTCCATGTCCCGGGCGGGAAGGCGGGCTGGGGGGGGTCCCGGGGACTGACGTGGGGGCTGCCATGGGGAAGGTGGCTGAGAGGGCCTCGGCAGGTCCCTGTGGGCTTCTTGGCTCTCTGGAGAGAAGTGGCAGCAGGTGACCTCACCTCTTTCATGTCCTCATAGAAGAGGTAGAGAACAGGGTGGGTATGACTCAGCTCCCACCACTCCCGCACGTGCTGATACCAGGACCCGTAGGACACTGGGGAGAGGGCAGGGGCAGGGACACAGAGCTGGCATTAGTTTTGACTGACCGCTGCTCAGCTCCACCCCACTCCTTCCTCCAGATTGAGCCCCACCTTCTCCAGCCATGAACTTCTCCAGGAAGCTGTCCCAGGTGTCAGGGTCAGGGTGCACCTTGGCCATGCGGTAGAAGTGGTAATAGGAGACAGCCACATCCTTTGCGTTGCGGGCAACATAGACCACCTGGAGGGGCAGACGACCCCCCCCCCACACACACACACCCACGCATCATCACCACACAGTGAGCCAGGCACTGGATGTTCCACCTTTCACAGCATCCCTGTGAGGGAAGTTATCCCTGGTCTGACCAGAGGGGAAACTGGCTTAGAGGCTGACTTGTTTGTGTCCCCGGAACCCTATTTGATGCTAATCTAATCCCCTCAGTGTGCCACACCCAGATTTGGAACCAGGCATGCCCCACTGTCACCAGCCCCCTCCTCTGCGGGCCTGGGGAGGCCTGCAGAGAAGACTGCCTTTCACAGCTCTGCACAGAGGAGGCTCACTTTCACCGACTTCTACCACAGGATGGGGCAGACAGCCTCCCCCCTTAAGATGAGACCTTCCTCTCAGGACCAAAACTGGGATGGCTTCCTCTGCCACTCACCTTGACCTTCTGATCCAGCAGGGTCTGAGGGAGCAGGGCCAGGGGCAAGTGCGTCTTGATGATTCGTGGGGCCGGTGTGTCTTTCAGAACCTCCATACCTGTGCCGTGGGCGGGGAAAGGTCTGCCGAGCTAGAGCCCAGTCCTGCCTCCTCCCTCCGTTCCACGTGGCCCTAGAGCCCTACTGCACACCTGTGGGAATCCCTGGAGCCTTGAACTCAAGGAAGGGTACCCGGATAAAGACGGGGGCCCTGCGACACTTCTCCAGATCGCCACCTTGGTAGATCATGTCCAGGATCTCGCTCACCCAGGTGGTGCCTGGAGAGCAGGGAAAGAGGAGGCAGACAGGGCTGCGGGTGGCCCCCTGCTGGCCCAACGCGGGACTTGTGGCCCAGGAGAGGGGTGGGTGGCCCTCATCACTTACCAGATTTGGGGTAGGTGCTGATAAGCAGGTCATCGGACCGGGCCTGGAAGTTCTGCAGTGGCCCCAGTGCCTCGGCAAAGTACTTGATGAGAGGGATCCCCTTCACGTACTGCAGTGGCGGGCGTGAGGTGTCCGGGACCAGCTCCATGCCGCTGCGTCAGGGGCCAGAGTGCAGCCTACTTCCCTTAACATCACAACATGCCATCTACTGAAACCTTTGCTTTAAGATAAGGGACTGAAGGCTGGGTGACTTGCCCCCACTCACAAGGCTAGCGAGCGGCGGGGGCTGGGGTCCAAAGCCACACGTAACCTGCAGAGAGGGTCACAACGCCGGCTGCACCTTCACCTGAAGGGCCTGAAAAATCCCAGAGCTTGGGGCCACACCCCAAACCAGTTAAATCACTCTGGGGGCCCAATCCCAGTTTTTGGGAAGCTCTCCAGATTCCAGTGTGCACTTGAGAAAACTACTCTAGAGGCTGCCTGTCCTAAGTCCCCGCCTGTTTTCTTTTTCACACTACTTCCTGCTTCAGCCCCTGGCCTACTGCACTGGCCTCCTCGCCCTGTCGTCCCCTGGAGCTCCTTGGGCCCCTCACATGTGGAAACATCCCAAAGGCCAGCCTGTGACCCCACTTGTCCAACCACACTCCATCTTGGCTCGGAGATAAACACAGCCAGCTGAGCAACTGAGCTTCTTTTAGGGGCTAAAGTCTGAGATGTAGATGAGCAAAAGAGAGGAATCACGGAAGGGGGTTTCGGACCGGGTTGCGGTTGGCAGACTGCTTTCCCGAGGGAAAGCACAAGGATGCCATGCCATCAGAGGCAGCAGCAGAGAGAGAGGATCTGGAGAGAGAGGAGCTAGCGACGCCAAGTGAGGGAGGTCTGGCCCAGCCCAGCCCACCCCAGCACTCACCGCACCTCTCTGGATCTTGGCCTTGTGGCTCCTTTGTGCTGTGGCTTACTGCGTGCAGTTGTGGGGAATACAGAACTGCTTTCTGAGCTGAAGCGTTTCTAAGTCCAAAGTGGGAGGTCTCTGGAGCTAGCACTGGGATCTGGCCGTCCTCCAGGAAGGAAAGGGTGGAGTTTAGAGTGGGAGGGCCCCCCTGTGCTCCCCTCCTCAGCACCTTAGCCAGAGCCAAGCTTAGACTGACCCGAAAATCCAAGATATGGGTTTAGCATGCAGAAAATAAGAGTGAATCTAGACAAGAGGGCCCAGTAAGCTTTCATTTTTGTCTTTTGGGGGTTTTTTCAAGCTGTAATCCTGGCTCCTGACCTGCCTTCCTAACTCCACCCCTGGAGGGCGGGCCAACCAACAGCTTTTTCTAATGGATCCAGCCAGTTGAGAGGGGGCAGGGTAGAGAGGAAAAATGGGACACTCCTGTGAGCAGGGTCACTCACCTTCCTGGCAGGCCAGTCTTGGAGATGCCAAAGGTTCAGGCCGGGGGTGGCACACAGGCCCCCAGCAGCCCAGGGATTCTAAAAACTGTTACTCTTGACCTCTGACAGCAAGGCCAGTACAGAGCAAAGTGGGTGGGCAGCGTGACAGAGTCTGGGGTGGAGCAGAAAAGGGGGGAAGAATACGGAGTCTAATAACCCTGGGAGTGAGTCCAGCTTCATGATTCCCAAGGGATTTCATGGAGATTCATTCATGGTTGGTAAAAGAACCATGGCCCCCAGAAGGTGCTTTTCTCTCACTGGGTCTGAAGGGGCTCTGCAGACACAGACAAGAAGGAGTTGGGGCTTAGAGAGCCACGGGGCCCCATGGGGGTAGAGTATCCCCCTCCCCCTTCCACCGCACTCTTGGCCTCTGTCCTTCCTATTTGTATTAAAGTCCAGAGTCAAGCTGGGCACTGGATTTGGATGGGCTCTGAGTCAAGAGTGTGTCCCGCAAGCAAAGCACTGTGTGATGTCAGAAGCGTGCTAGGGACAGCTGAGGCACCCGGGCCTCCAGAAAGAGGAGAGGCTCATCCACACAGGCCAGCAGCCTCTCCCTGCCTCTGCTCTTCTCTTCAGGCCCCAGTGATTGGCAGGGCCTCTGCCTCCAGCCCCCAGCAAACAACAGGAAGTTCCGTTAACTCAAGACTCTTTATTGTGCTCAAGTAAAAACCGCCCAGACCCACAGGAGTGGCACAAACAAGCAGTGGGCGGAGGATCAGGTCTCCAGCATGTCTGTCCAGTGTTCCTGTGGAAACAAGAGGACCGGTCAAAGGCAGCCTTGGGGGGGTGGGGCGGGGGAGGGGGGAGGCTGTGGCCTGTGTGGATGGTGAGCCACCTCTCACCTCTTCTAATTCCAAGTTCTCTTCTTCCTCCTCGGTGCCCATCTGGCACAGCCAGATCAGGTCTCCCCACAGCAGTGAGTTCTTACAGCTACCAAGGGGTGCAGTTGGTAGGAGACACAGTCAGGATCACAAGCCTCTTCCAGGCTAGGCCCTGAGTGCCAAGATAAGGACTCAGCTGCCCTGGGCCTGGACTTGGACAACCGACACCATCTTCCCAAAGGTAGGCCAGGCTGGGGCAGGGGTGCTGGACTCACCCAGGGCATTGACCCTCTAGGGGCAGAAGCTGCCCTGGCTCCTTCTCCAGGAACTCCTCTGCAAGGCAGATCACGTGGGCCCTGAGGCGGCAGCCAGGGTGGGGGCAGCACAGGGGGCCCTCTTCATCCTGTCAGAGGTGGTAGGCAGGTAAGAGAGAAAAGCGGGAGGAATGATGTAGCTAAACACTCAGAATTTCTATGGACCAGATACTGTTCCAGGGGCTTTGCATTAAACAATCCTGTGAGGCACATACTACTGCTATTTGCATTTTATAGATGAAACTGAAGCACGGAGAGGTTACAGCACTTGCCCACAGAGGCCAAGCTAATCAGTTTCCTCTCAGCATGAGCAGTGATTATATATTTTTAAAATTTTTTTAACGTTTATTATTGAGAGACAGACACAGAGCATGAGCAGGGGAGGGGCTGACAGACGGAGAGACACAGAATCCGAAGCAGGCTCCAGGCTCCGAGCTATCAGCACAGAGCCCAACGCCGGGCTGGAACTCACAAACCGCGAGATCATGACCTGAGCTGAAGTCGGACGCCTGACCAACTGAGCCACCCGGCCGCCCCATGGGCAGTGATTATATAAACAGCACGGCCACTGCAGCCACATCTATAGTTCTTCCAGCTAACCGACCTCAGGTAGGTCACTTAATCTCTGAATGGCAGGTACTCAATTTACATTTCCTGAGAGCTCCGAAGAAGTCAGGCCCATCCTTTCAGTTAATCTGTTAAATATGTATTGTCTGTTTTCCCGGACCCTTTTCTACAGCAGTGAACAAGACCTGGCCTTGTATGGGCGGTGGGAGAAACTGACAAGATGAATAAAACACCTAGCATGTTAAACAATAAGTGTTTAGGTTAAAAAAAAAAAAAAAAAAGGCAAGGAAGTGTACAAGAAAGAATTGCAGTTTTAGATGGAGAGCCGAGGAAGACTTCATGGAGAAGGGGAAGGTGGCACTTTATAAAGACCGAAAGTCTAGGGAAGAGCCTTACAGTCAAAGGGGAAAGGCACAGGCCCTGAGCAGGAGGGTACTGATTCTGAGGAATGGCAGCGAGTAGGCTCATCCCCATTTGAGAAACGAGGGCAAAAGGTGTTAGTGGGCTGCCCGGTCCCTCAATAAACAGCTGGATCCCAAGTCGTCTGAACCCTGAAGGCCAGGTGGAGCCGCTCACCTGGAAGGAGCGCGCGCACAGGGCGCAGCAGGCCTCGGCATCTTGGTCAGGCTCGGACTCCAGGTCAGCTAAGGGTCCGGCACGGCGCTTCGGGGCCGCGGCGCGGGGCGGCGGAGGCCCAAAGGTCAGCGGCATGTGCGGCGGTGGCGGTGGGCAGAGGTCACATCGGAAGTCGGCGCGCAGCCAGCACACGGTGAGCGGGAGGCGCACCCAAGGCGGCACGCGCAGCATGTGCGCCAGCACGCGCAGGTGGAAAGCGAAGGCGGCCTCGCTGCGCAGGCGCGGGCCCACGTGAGCCAGGCGGCGTGAGGCTTGCGGGTGCTGCCAGGCCCACTCGAACTGCGGGCGGAGAGTAGGGGCTTCAGGGACGCCCCAGGAAGGGGGCCGCCAGGGGAAGGCCCGAAGCCCCAGCCCATTCTCCCACCGTCCCCGTCTCCTTTCTTACCCTAAGGGCGGCCACGGCGGAAGGGAAGCCGTGCACGATAAGCACCATCGCCCTGGGGAAAAGAACGAGGGCCGGCCTGTGAGCCCCCCGCCTCACCCCGCGTCAAGCTGAACCCCCTCCCCATGATTCACCCCCAGTCCTACCTGAGAGTGAAGTCCTCATGCCAGGCTTCAAACCTAGTCCGCGAGGCCCCGCCCCCTTCGCGAAGGTGCATCCTCTCACACCTGCCAACCTCTGGCCCCGCCTCCAGCACAGGCCCCGCCTCCTGCCCTCCCTCTGTCCTCTCCCTTGCAGACTCTCTCTGATACAACCCCAGCCTTGTTCATCAGCCGCTGTCACCGGACCAACCCTAGATCCTCAGTCCTCTTCTCACTCAATCCCTGCCTCTTAGTCCCACAGCCGAGTTTCACAGGGCTCCGCCTCCCCACCGTGCTCCTCCACCCTTGGTGGCATTGCACCAGGAACTCGCATCCCGGCCCTGCTCTCAGCCACCGCACCGGCTCCGCCCACTGTCACTGGCTTGGCCCCGCCCCTCTCGGCAGGCCTCTCCTCAGAGCCTCGCCTCTCCCTGGAAGCCCTGCTCCAGACAGCAATCCACTCCCTCTTACCAGGGCCCGCGCCCGCTGGTCCGCCAGGCCCCTCCTTTCTTGCGGCCCCCGTTGTGCTGCTGGACCCTACGAGTAGGGTTGACGGTGAACCCCACGTAGACGCGACCCCGGTGCCGAGGGTTCAGGCAGTAGAGCAGATAGACGCCGAAGAAGCGCCCGGGCCTCGCCGCGTCCCCCCCAGGGCCCATCGGGACTTGTGGGTTGATTGCTGTGGCCTATGACCTTAGGGAGGACTGAGTTGCCAGGGCCGCAAGATGCCTGTCTCGGAAAAAGCGTTTGGAGGCGATCCCGAGATACCCTAGAGGCCACGGCAATGCAGATTCGCGCACCCTCTCCTGACTGACTGGTGCTAGGGTGTCCAAACCGGCCCACGGGACCCGGGATGCTGTGCAGGCGGCGGGCACTTATTAGCGCCCGATTCGGTCCTTGGGCTGACTCTGATTGGCTGGCTGATGGTAAGCGCGGAAACCTAGGACTGTTGGAAAGCTGGACTTGCGTGAGGGCGGAAGTGCCGGGTTTACAAACGCCTTAGTAAGGGCGGAAGTCGAGACTCTGACGGAAGTGGCGTCGGTAAGGGCGGAAGCGGTGTGGCTACGTGGGAGCTGGGATTCCATCCCCGCTGGGCTGCCGCCCCTTCTGGGCTGCCGCAATGGAACTCAGCGCCGAGTACCTCCGGGAGAAGCTGCAGCGGGACCTTGAGGCAGAGCACGTGGTGAGTTGAGCGGTCTAGATTCGCCCAACGAAGGGGAAAGAGGACCTGAGGGGCGGGTTTCATACTCCCCACACCGTTGTTCCCCATAGGAAGTCGAGGACACGACTCCCAACCGTTGCGCGTCCAGCTTCCGAGTCCTGGTGGTGTCGGCCAAGTTCGAGGGGAAGCCGCTGCTTCAAAGACACCGGTGAGGCCCCGGGAGCCCTTCATTCAGCGCGACCCCAGCGCCGGGACCACAACCCTGGCCACTCCCCTCAACCTAACTCCCTAACCCCCACCAGAGCGGCCCCGCACGGTGAACCACGACCCCAAGGATGCCGCCTTCATGGCCCCTGTATTGACACTTAGGCCCTCTTCCTCTTTGGTCCGCACGTCCTGGGGACACAACCTGGGAGACACCTCCAGTCTCCCTGATCACCCTACATTCTGGGATCGCGACTCAGGCCTCCACCTACCGTTTCCTAACCCCATCTTTCCCCCAGGCTGGTGAACACGTGCCTAGCAGAAGAGCTTCTGCACATCCATGCCTTTGAGCAGAAAACTCTGACCCCAGAGCAGTGGACCCGTGAGCAGCAGAAATAAAGAGACCTAGGCCTGCACAGCCACTAAATTATGAATCAGGGCCAGCTTCTGTGTCAGCGTGTTGTGGGGGGGAGGGTGGGAAAGATGCTGAGCTTTAATCTAGAGCCTGGTTTCTCCCTGCCCCACCCCACCCCCACTCTCCATTGTCTTACTTTGGACAAGTCTTTCACACATCTACAAGGCCTTAAGTGTTGAATCAGATAAAACAAAACAAAACAAAACAAAACTGAGCCTCAATTAACTCACACACTATCGTTTCTTCCCAACAGAGGCTACTGGTATTGCCTTTTGGCTTCAGCTAACACCCAATTACTTTACAAGGATTAATATGATCTAAAATCTACTGCCTCCACTGTAAGTACTCACTGACTAGTGGGCAAGGCATTTATGAAAAAGGAACCAACATTCACAAGAGGGTGAGTTAAGTAGAAGTCAATCAAAGTTCCCATGGTACAATGTCTCATATCTGACTTAAGCAAACAAAAAGCCCAGTTAATACAGAATATAGTAACAGGATGTCATGGGCCTGAATAATGCTGAAGTTCTTTTGGAAAAAATAAAACATTTAAGCACATGTAGTCTGAATATTTTCTCCCAGTCTGTCTTGCCCGTTCATTTTCTCAGTGCATCCATTTCTCCTTTCTAATTAGTGCTTTTTTTTTTGTTCTGTATCCAAAACATTTGCCTACCTCAAGGTTGTCAACATATGCTCTCATGGATTCATCTAAAAGATTTATGGTTCTAGCCTTTATATTTCAGTTTATGGTGCATCCCAAATTAATGTGTACAGAACGAGGTAGGGGCTAAGGTCCATTTTGTTTCCACTTGAATTTCCACTTTACCCAGAATTAGTCATTAAAAAGACGTCCCTTTCGCCCACTGAATTGGCTTGACAATCTAGGTGAAGATCAACCAACAGTACTTGTGTTTGGTCTATTTCTTGGACTCTTTATTCTGTGTCATTGATCTGTCTTTATGCCAAAGACTTTGATTGCTGTGGCTTTACTGCAAGTCTTCAAATTAAGCAGTATTAAGCAGTTTAAGTTCTTCAACTCTACTCTTCGTTTGAAGACGTTTTTGGCTATTCAAGACCCTTCACGTTTCCATATACATTTTCGAAACAATCTGTTAATTTCTTCTAAAAAAAAAAAGATGGCTAGGATTTTGACGGTGATTGCACTGATTCCACGGATCAAGTCAGGGAGAAAAGGAATCTCAAAACATCAAATCTTCCAATGCATGAACAAAGCATATCCCCCACTTATTTCAGTCTTCTTGAATTTCTCTCGACAACGTTTTACGGTTTTCTGTGTAAAGGTGTTTTGTGTCTTTCATATTTATTCCTACCCAGTTTAGGTTTTTGGATGCTATTGTCAATATTTTCAATTTTAATTTTCCTACCCATGTATGTACTTGTACAATATATCTATCTGACAAAGAATTCCTATCCAGAATATAGAATAAACTCCAATGAGTCTAAACCAAAAACCATTAACAACAAAAATGGGCAAAAGACTTGAACAGACAGTTCACGAAGATGTAGGAATGTCCAATAAGCACACAAAAAGATGCCTAAGATCATTAGTCACCAGGGAAATGCAATTTAAACCCATAACGAGATGCTCTTTCACCCTCAGTGACAATACAGAATGTTAACAAGGATGTTGAGCAACTGGAGTTTCAATATATTGCTGGTGGGAAGTGCAAAGCGATAAACCACTTTGGAAATTAGCAGTTAAATATATACCCACCCTGTGACTAAGCAATTCTATTCCTAGACGTTTGTTTGAGAGAAATGGAAGACTTGTATAAGAACGTCCCTTGTAGCCTATTTGCAATGACCAAAAACTTCGATACAACTCAAATGTCCTATCATTGGAGAACGCACGAACAAATCATGGTGTATTCATACATGTATAGGAACAAACTACTTTACACTGACAAAGACTCTTTCCTTGACCAAACTCTAGCCAGGTTCCTCGAGCCCTCTTCTCAACTAGGCTTCAACCTTGACTTACTATATAGAGACTCGAACAAACGCTAATGAAGACTTTAACAGCTCAAGGCTCCACCCCTAGGATGATTCCGGTACCCCTTAGTGCCTGCCCGAGAAAACTCAAGGCTGCCAAAAGCATCCATTGTTTCTTCTAGCCAACACTGAAAGATCAGGTCCCTGTCTCCCAGTGAGCAAATCCAGGTGGTTTCACATGAACCAATACCTTTTCTGGCTTTTGTAATTTTTTACTTCTGATTTTATTCACCCCCAACTTTACTCCCTCATTCTCTCTTTAAAATCTCCTCTGTACAAATTGAAGTTGAATTTCATTCACTCTGGACTGTTTTCCTTATTGGAATAGTTAATTACTGATTAACCTCTGTCCTCACCACGTGAACTAGTATCTGGCTTTATCTTTAAAACAATTTTTTTAATGTTTATTTATTTAGAGAGGCTGTGTGTGTGCGTGGATGCATATGCAGAGGAGGAGCAGGGGGTGGGGAAGACAGAGAGAGAGAGAGAGAGAGGGAATCCTAAGCAGGCTCTACACTGTCAATGCAGAGCCAGACATGGGGCTCAATCCCACAAACCGTGAGATCATGTCCTGAGCCGGAATCAAGAGTCAGGTGCTCAAGTGACCAAGCCCCCCAGGCGCCCCTGGCTTTCCCTTTGATAACGCAAACAACATGCATGAATCTCAAGGAACACAGTTGAGTGAAAGAAGACAAAAGAATACGTACTGTATGACCCCATTTCTATGACATTCGAAAACAGGCAAATCTAATCTACCACAGATTTCGAAACCAGAAGATGACTGGTGAGGGTAAGGAGACTATTTAGAAAGATGTAACAAGGGAAGTTTCTAGAGTTTCAGATATATTTTATATCTTGTTTTGGGCGGTGGTACACAGATACACCGTTGACTCTTGAACAACACAGGGGTTGGGGTGTCAACCTCCTGTGCAATCAAAACTTTGAATATAACTTTCGATTCCCCAAAAACTTCACTACAAATTGACTACTGTTGACCAGAAGTCTTAACAGTTGATTAACATGTATTTCGTACGTTAGATTTATTATACATTGTATTCTTTCAATAAGTAGGCTAAAGAAAATATTAAGAGGAGCACCTGGGTGGCTCAGTTGGTTAAGTGTCTGACTTTAGCTCAGGGCACGATCTCATAGTTCATGGACTCGAGCCCCGCATTGGGCATTCTGCGGTCAGTGTGGAACCCACTTTGGATCCTCTTTCTCCCTCTCTCTGCCTCTCCCTTGCTCGTGCATGCTCTCTCTCTCAAAAATAAATAAGCATTAAAAAAAAAGAAAATATTAAGAAAATCAAAACGAAAATACGTTTAGAGTGCTGTACTGCATTTATAGAAAAAACCACATATAAGTGCAGTTCAAACCCATGTTGTTCAAGAGTCAACCATATACGCTTGTGAAGACTCATCAAACTGAACACTAAAGACCTGAGCATTTTATTTTATAAATCATCACCCTCTCACCCCTGCTCTCCCACCTCCATTTTCTTCCTTCCCCTCTCCCTCTGTCTCTTAAGAATACCTGGGGAAATTCTGAAGAACAAGAAAGATGAGCGATATAGCTGACCCTCCCAGTTCCCCATTCAATATACACTTACCCCTTCCTCCTTACCCCCATTTTGTTTGAGGTATCAATCTGCCCCGTGAGAAATCCTCCCCTCCCACACTTTCTTGCAGCTAGGGGTGAGGTCACCTGCCCAATTCTGGCCAATGAGAAGTATGTAGAAGTCTACAGGGTGGGACTCCCTGAAAGCTATTGCTTTCACGGACTCAAACACATGCTTTGGTTAGTATCGCTTTCTTTTCTTTCTTCCTGGAGCACAGCTGCTCAAATGAACTAAGGAGATTGTGCTAGTCCCTGATACAACCCTGTTTTACCCCAAGCTAGAGGAGCTCTTGGCAAGTCACGACTAACACTTCGCAAGTGAAAATGTTTAGGCATCGAAATGAAAAAAGCAATTCCGACTGGAAGTCAAGAATGATCTACGCATTGCTGTGATAAAGTACACATAAGAATTTAGTATGTAAGTGATATTTCAAATCAATGGAGGATACAGACCATCAACGGACAGTGTAGGAACAAAAACTGCTAACTTCTAACATACAAAATTATAAAGATAGATGAATGCTCTAAGCAATAGAAGCCAAAACCATACAAGTGTTTTTCTTTTGAAAAGGCAGTGAATGAAAATGTTCTCATAACACGTTACCCAAAAGCCCCAAGCCATAAAGGTAGACTGTCAGATTTGGCACCATAAAGACTCAGAATTTCTGCATCATGAAACGTACGGTACAAGCCAAACTTAAAGACAAGCAACAGTTTGAGAGAAAATAATGGAACACATACGTAGGCAAAGGACTACTACCATACATATGACAAGTTCTTACAGACCAATAAAAACATAAATGAAACAAAAAACCAAAAACCCAGTTAGGAAAATATAAGGAGAAAGGCGTCCTGTAAAAAAATATCAGAGATAGTGAAGAACTAAAAATGCTCAGTCTTAGGACGCCAGGGTGGCTCAGGGGGTTGAACGTCTGGCTTCGCCTCAGGTCATGATCTCACAGTTTGTGAGTTCCAGCCCCGCGTCAGGCTCTGTGCCAATAGCACAGAGCCTGCTTCGGATCCTCTCTCTCCCTCTCTCTGCCCCATCCCCGCTTGCTCTCTCTCTCTCTCACTCTCTCAAAAATAAACATAAAATTTTTTTAAATAAAAATACTCAGTCTTACTAGTGAGTATACTAAAAAAGTTTTTTAAATAAAATAAAACATTTTAAGAGGTATTATCCACCTGCCAGCTGACAAACAATTTAAGAGACTGAGAATACTCTGTGTTTAGCATCTCTTTTCCCATGAGAACAGAAACGGACACAACCTCTTTCGAGGACCACTTTGCAAAGGCTTCTCCCCTGAAATCCATCTCACTGGAAACCTGAAACGCACATGCAAAGATGTTTATCGCAGCCCCGTTTTAAGAGCAAAATCAGAGCTACCCAAATAATGAACAGAAGAACAGTCCCATAAACTAAAACCACATTGTAGAATACTGTTCAGCCATTACAACAACAACAAAAAAAGGAGACAAAAAATTATATTTACAGTATATTCAAATTAGACTAATGAGTTGGGGAAAAGTACTCACTTTGGCCCTTTAACAAATTAACCATTAAGGGGCACCTGGCTGGCTCAAAGAGTATGTGATTCTTGACCTCAGGGTTGTGAGTTTGAGCTCCACATCGGGTGTAGAGACTACTTAAAAACAAAATCTTGGGGGTGCGGGGGTGGGGGGAATCTGGGTGGCTCAGTCAGTTAAGCATCTGACTCTTGACATCAGCTCAGGTCATGATCTCACATTTTGTGAGATCAAGCCCCGCATGAGGCTCTGCACTGACAGAATGGAGCCCGTTTGGGATTCTTTCTTTCCCCCTCTCTCTCTGCCACCCTCCTCAACCCGGCGTGCACACACTCGCCCGCTCGCTCGCTCGCTCGCTCATGCTCTCTCTCAAAATAAATAAGCGTTAAAAAAATAACAAAAAATAAATAAATAAAATCTTAGGGGCACATGAGTGGCTCCGTTAGTTAAGCGCCTGGCTCTTGATTTTGGCTCAGGTCACGATCTCATGGTTTGTGGGACCGCGCCCCACACTGGGCTCCACGTAGATGGCATGGAGCCTCTCTCACCCTCTCTCTCTCTGCTCCTCCACCTCCCCCCTCAAAAATAAATAAATACCAATAATAATAATAATGTTTAAAAAATTAAAAAATCTTAAAAACATAATCATTAAAAAAAATTAGTAATCTAGATGTGAAATCATTGTTTTTCATAGATATTTTCCAAAATTTAATTTGTTCCTTTTTTGAAAACATGAGGAGAGGGTTGCAGAAAATCCACGATTTACGGGACCTTCCTGATGGGCAAGTTGGGCAGCTAATTTATCCTCACCAGAATATTCCAATTCTAAAGTGACACATCTTCTCTGAGGATGGAAAGCAGCAGCCCCCACCTTCAAATATTCAGATCAATCTCTCAAGCGCTGCTCTCTGGGCATGGCTGCAAAGATGCAATCCGTGTGCTGGAAAGGCCTAGGCCCTTGGGAAAATGCCGCCTCTCCAGGGAGGTGATCCTGTGACCCACCTGCACCTCAAGGGGGACATTTTTGGATTCGGTTGAAATCAGATTAACTTGTGTAATTTTTACAACAGGATTTCAGTCTTACAACCCCTGGCCTGGTTTCTAAGACAGACAGACCACTGAAATCCAGTGAAACAGAACAGCAGAATGTTGAGACCTCATCAGGAAGTGCAACCCTGAGCATCGGCATTCAGTTCCTCGTCACTTTGCCGCCTGAGAAATGGGTCTAGCGGGCACGTGGCTAAGGCAGACACGGTCATTCCCCGCACCTTTCTTCTCGCGGGGGGAGACAAACGTTCAACACTACGCCTACGCCGCAGCCGGACTGACCACCGCCAAGGACACGCACAGAGAACACGGAAGGGGCTGGGCCTGGTGTGCAAGTGTCAGGGGCCTCCTGGTGGGAGCCACATCTGAGATGAGCCAGAGGGCTTGGCTTCTTCTTTCACTCACTGGCCTCACCCACATCCGATCTGTCAACACATCCCATCACCTCCTCCTTCAAAACGTACCCAGAATCTGGGCGATTCTCAGCCCTTCCAGTGCTCCCATCCTGACCCAAGACAGCAGCACCTCTGTCTTGGAATATTCCATCAGCCTATGAACTGATCTCCCTGCTTCCGTTCTTGCTCCCTACAGGCTGCTCTCAACAGAGAAGCTAGAGTGATCCCATTAAAACCCAAGTCAGGTCACCTCGTTCTTCGGTTCAAAATTCTCCATCGGACACCACCACAAGTCCCTAAGACCCCTTCAGCCCTCCTCCTTCTCCCTCATGCTGGCCTGGTCCTTCCTGGAACAAGTCAGGCCTGCTCCCTCCATGGGGCTTCCTACCCTGCCTGCTCTCTGCCTGGGACACCATTTCCAGAGACATCCACAGGTCTCCCTCCCTCGCCTCCTACAAGTCTGTGCCCACCGTTGTCCTTCTCAGGGGGCCATCTCAGGGGAAACTCTAAGCTCTACTCAGAGATACCAGCCTAGAGGGCATCAAAAGGACAGGAAAAAAAAAAAAACACCCAAACCCCTCAGGTCCTAAGGAAAAACACCCTGAGGACATAGCAGAAATAACTGACCAAGCAAGGTGGAAAGCAGAGATCAGGGGTCGAGAGAGGCCGCGCTGCTCACGCATAAGGCGGCGCGGCACCAGGGCGGAAACGCAGGGTGCCACCGCGGCGATGGTGACAGACATGGATGAGAAGAGGTGATCACTACAGACGGGCGTTCCAGAAAACGAGTGCCCTGTGCGTAGCCTGGGTCCTCCACACGCACCGTGAAGCCGACTCGGCTGATGGCAAGAAGGTCGAGACAGACAGGAGGACTGTGGGCCAGGCACCCAAGACGTCCACGAATCAGGTGAATAACCAGGAGAAAACAGTAATGAGGAGGAAGAGAGGATGCTGCACGTGGGGACCATGGATCTCAAACAAACGGGGGGTTGGGGGGGGGGTCAAAGAACAAGGACACAAATCTTGCACCCCCGATCCTGAAATCTCATACCCCGGGGTTAGAGAAAACAGAGGCACCATCTGAGAGGACTTCAAAAAAGGATATCCCCGGGGAAGGACCAGGGTCAAAGCAAAGAGAGGGAAGAGATGGCTAAGGAGAGGCTGAGGAAAGAGACGAGGCTGGCGATTAAGGAGTGGGAATTTCCCAGGACACAGGGAGGGTCTGGGGAGAGGGGGTCAGGGGTAAACAACAGAGGGAACTGCCTTGGGCGGGCAGCACAGGACGGAGAAGACAAGGAGAGGGGAGATGAGAGTTAGCGATCACAGTAAGCGCTGGAAAAATACCTGCGGAATCCCATGGAATTTTTAAGCATAAGCCCAGAATGTCCGCTCAGAAGAGTTCTCACTGTAGGACCGCAGGACTGAGAGCACAGGCCCATGCTGATGGTCACGGCACTGACGATGACAACTGGGACAGTGCTGATAATAACCACCAGTCTTCGACCCCTGCCACGTGCCAGGCACTGTGGGGAGCGCGCCACATTTAATCCCGCCGACAGCCGTCTGACACCGTTCACATCACCACTATCCCCGGGAGGGCTCTGAAAGGAAGGAGGGAACAACCTGCAAGGCAAGTAACAGAACCGCACGAGTCCTGGGAAGCTAACTGGCTCCTGTGTTAAATTAGGGCTGTTATGGCCGTAACCTGAGGCGGGGGGAACCAGCCTGATCCACAGGGATGACATATTCAGTAACTTCAACCAAACAGTGTTCGGAATGGAGGGAAATCAAAACCAGTAGTAACAATTTATTGAAGGCTTCATGCTGTGCCAGATCCGTGCTAACTGCCTCGTGTCTGCGATCTCATTGAATCCTCACATCCCGAAGGCGGGTTACCATTGTTATCCCCCCACTTCAAAACTCAGAGACAGACAGCCCACGGTTCACGCAAGGAATCCCTGTTTAATAACGTGATCCTTTTGACAAGATTGAAGGGTTTAACACATTACGGTGAAGATATCACGGATCTTGAAGGAGAGAGACCTACAACATGTCTTAAAACACTAACTTACAGATTCTCACAATCTTTTTGCGTGTTTTTTTCAGATGAGGGAAAGGCCAGTGCAAAAGAAGCTTCAATGAAATGCGTCCAGATGGGAAACACGCCCAGTCTTTATAGCCCAGGACCTATCCCAGCAGATTCTGATTCCGTGAGTCTAGAGTAGGACATGAGCATCTGTGGTTTCTTTCTTTCTTTCTTTCTTAATTTTTTTTAAACATTTATTTATTTTTTGAGAGAAAGAGACACAGCATGAGCAGGAGAGGGGCAGAAAGAGAGGGAGACGCAGCATCAGAAGCAGAGCCCGATCAAGAAACTTGATGCAGAATGGTTTAGCGGCAGAGCTAGGATCAGCTTGACAGAGCCTGGCCCCGAGGTCCATGTTTTAAATCACTATGCTTAGTCTCCAAGAACCTACAAAAAGTGCGAGCCTTAACCCAAAACCTTGGCATTCCCCACCTACATTCCCTAGTGGCCCCAGCTTCAAGGGCATTCTACCCATTCCTTTAACAGTTCGCACTCCCCTGCTCTGCCCCAACACCCTCCTATATCCCCGTTTTGCATTCGGCCTTGTGATCTCAGCTTCAACATTATTGCCTAAATTACAAACTCGAATGGCATGCCGTATTTCTCAGCACTCAACACAAAACCGTAATTGTGTATTTCACGGGGAATTATTTGCTTCCTGTCTTTTCCGACGAGGTGGTGCTGCCATCAGACGCCACGTCAGTCCTATTCATCATGTGTTCCCAATAACTGAATACCCACCAACCATTCAAAAAAGAAGGCTTTGGCACAACGGATACGCTCAATAATTTCTGTGGAACGAATGAATAAATACACTCGAGCCTCGTGCTTCCAGGTGTTTAATACATGTCTCTGCTCACGATACTGCCCTCACTACACCCTCAAGTATCTAGACCCCTGTGGCATAATTGCTCCGGCCTGGGAGGAGAAGGAGGTGGAGGAAGAGGAGGAGGAGGAAGAGGAGGAGCCGCCGCGGCCGCCGCCGCCGCTGTCGCCGCCTCCGCCGCCGCCTCGGCTGGAAGCGACGAACCTCCGCCAGGCCGTCCCCCGCGTCAGCCAGGGCGATGTTCCGGCCCGGGAGGGGGAGGAGGAGGAGCCTCCGCTGCCGCCGCCGTCGCCGCCGCCGCCGCCTACGCTGTCTCCGCCGGCAAGCGATGTATCTGCGCCAGGCAGTCCCCCGACCTCCCCGGCCCGAGCCCCGCGGGCCGCCGCGGCCGCCGCCATGAAGAAACACTTCAAACGCGGCCCCCCGGCTGGTGGCGCCGCTGGAAGTGACCCGGCGGAGAGGGATGGGCTCCGGCCCCGGAGCAGCCGCCATCGCCTCCACTGCTGCCGGCGGCCGGGAAGCAATGTAGTCCCGCCAGGCCGTCCCCCGAGCTGCACAGTCCGAGACCCGCGGGCCGCAGCTGGCGCGGCCGCCGTGAAGAGGCAGTTAAACCGCAGGAAACAGACCGTGGGCAGGTGAGTGAGCCGTGCCGGGCGGGAGCGCGCGGGCCGGAGACCTGGGGTCGGGGTCTGGGCGCGGGCCGGGCCGGGGCGGGCCGGCTGCCCCGCGGGGCCCCGCGCTCCGGCCCGGCCGTCCGCCCGCTCCGCGCCGGGTCCGCTGCGGGCCAGGGACGAGGGCTGCGCCACGCCGCGGCCAGGCGGCCAGCTCGGGCCGCCGCCCGAGCTCCCGGGAACAGTGGGGCGGGCCGGCCTCCCGGGACGCCCGCCGCGTGGGTCCCCGCCGCCCATTGTCCCGGCCCCGCTGAGCGTCGTCCTCTGGGGTCTGGCCCCAAGCTTTCCCCGGGCCTCCCCCCCTCTCCCGGGGCTTTGCCTTGGGCGAAGTGTGCCCGAGGCCTGGCGGGCGCGGTGCTCTGGGGGGCGGCATTCTCAGCCTTTCCGGGTCGCCCGGCCGCTGCCGACCGACCGTCCACCTCCAAGTGCCTGATGGCAGTAAATAAGTAAGGGGCGATCAGAGCCCATCGGAGCCGCTTAGGGAGACTCGGGACTCCCTTGGAGGGACTTTGGAGGGTGTGCCGTCTCCCAACCGTGGCCCCTGTGGACCGGACTGCTCAAGTTCTTCACCTGTAGACATTTGGAACCGGGAGGAAAGAATTGTGGAAAGGCCTTGGGCAAATGGAAAAACAAAAAGAGGTGGGGGGCTTTCCAAACAGCTTTTCTCACTTTGGATTGGGGAGCAAATCCTTGTCCAGGTTTCTCTGGTATGGCTTCAATGCTTGACAGGAAGCGATCGATGATGAAATGACAGAAGAGACCGGAGTTTGTAGTGGTTTTGAGAGCCTCTGGAGGTTGATCATGGTGTGCTGTGTTATCTGGGGTAAATCTTTCAAGGTCTTTCAGGGCAGTGAGCCGTCCTGTCCCCGCTGACTGTTTCCTCCGAGAAGGGGTATGAAAGTGTGACTTTTTCATTGCTTTTTCTTCTTCTTTGTTTTCAACAGTTGAGTAAAAGGGGGCGTTTGGTTTGGCCAGAGCACGTGGGGACACTCCTTTTCTGTGTGTGTCTGAAAACACTTTTACCTCCCCTTGAGCTTTCTATGTTTGCTTTTTACACTTTCGTTCCCCCCCCAACCTTTTGCTCAGTTTTCAATTTCGTTGCTACCCCCACCCTGTTATCTTCGTGTGCGCTTATCCTGTTTCCAGAGTGGATCCCTGTCCCTACAGCCTAGCGGTGCCTACTTTTCTGTCATTTGTAGGAAAATGATAGAAATAACGAGTGCCAAGGGGAAGGCAGACGGAATAGTCGTGGGGCCCAAAGCTTCAAGCAGGCATCTGTGAATGAGTTACAAGATAACTCCTTAGGAGTTGTCTCCTCCTCCCCCCACCCCAGCATTCTCAGTAACATGCATTGTGAAATCAGTATTTAGTGACTATCAAGACCCATCTGTCACATTGTCGTTCTGGCCAGTTTGCACATCTCATGAGGAAAGGGGCGTTTGCTCTTTTTGCACAAAGTTGTGAGACGTTTCAAGCTATCAAGCCACTCAGGGTCTCTTTGGCTCCGGCTTCCTCCGTAGCAGCTTCTCTCTTCGCGCTTCCGAATTACAGCCGTATGTGGCTCCTTTCGGTTGCCAGAGGCCGCCGAACCTTCTTCCCTGTTAGCCTCTGCCTGGAAGTCTCCAAAGCTCCTTTCGCCTCACCTGCCCTATACCTGCCTCCTACTCATTCTTTAGGTGTCCAGGCAAAGGTCACTGCCTCTAAAAGACCTTCTCTGATGCTCCAACGTGGATGGGGAGTCCCTCTCCTGGCCACTTACATACGTCCACATAGCGCCTGCTTTTCTATAATGCAACGCCTGTTTACTTGTTAGTATTCTCCATTAGACTGAACGCCTTGAGAGTCCTTGCCATCTTTCTGTTTCCTTGGCCAGCTCTGCTGTGGCTCCTGTCCTAGGGTCGATTCTCCATAAACATTTGTCAATCCAGCACACATCTAGTTCTTACCAGCTCGCTCCGGTGGTGTGAGCCCAAGAATGGGAACATGAAAGCTGGATAAATAGTGATTCGTGGTAGGATTGTTAATTCTGGCCCTGACCTTTGACTCTGTTTGAAAATCTTTATTGCTAGATGCCAGTGGAAGCAGCAGCTGTTACGGAGCTGTTAGGGGTGTGGCAATTTCTGCTCCCCGAGCCAAAACTGTTTCCTGGGGAGGCTTTGGCTTTACTGCTGTTGATTCCCTCGACAAGTTTGTATTTTTTGCACGTCAAGAATTACGAAGGACTAGGGAGGAAAAACGGAGGCAAGAGAGAGCCTAGAATTGTAATTGTGTGTTATTGGCGTAGGCATCAGGATTGGGATTTGGGGGGTATTTGGGTCAAGAGGAAAGGTAGAAAGCAGAGAAGTTACCTCCCCCCCCCACCCCCCGCAGCCAGGAGTGATATTCTGTGTGTGAGTGGCTCGCCCATTGTGTCTGTGATGGATGCATAGAGTTCTGAGTGGTGTCTTGCGTGGAAGTATTCTCTTCCCAACAATGAGGACCTCGTGAGTCACCCCACAGTGAGGTTCTGTGGGATGGACGTGTGGGAGAATTCGTAACAGCTAGAAGAAGTTGAGTTCTCATGATGCAGTTTGTGGACAATGGGTGCATGAGTCTGTTTCGGGAGATGGTTTGTGTATCACAGGCGCGAGGATGATGCAGTGGTCTCTTGAGTGGGGTGTCCCAAAGAAGAGAATTAGGATGGCTGATTCATCCGTGCAAGAGACCCTTACTGAGCCCAAATTATGTGCCGTTGTGGAAAGTAGAAAAGAATCCAAGTGAATACAAACGCAGCTTCTGCCCTGAAGGGGCTCCACAGACTTGTGGAAGAGATAGGCAAGCAAAAATGATTATGTACCACGAGGTAAGTCCTTACAGACGGATGGCTGACACACTAAGTGAAACTCTACTCTTATTGGAAGGAGAGAGGTAACACAACACAACAAACAAAAAAACACAGGAGAAAATTTGACCAGAGGCTTTCCCCTCTATCTTTCAACACTTCTTTCAAACTTCTGTTGTATTGAGTAGGTCCCTTTTTTTTTGTTTGATTAAAAAAAAATTTTTTTTGGTAAATATTTATTTTTGAGTGAGAGGGTAGACAGAACAGGAGCGGGGGAGAGGCAGAGAGAGAGGGAAACACAGAACCCGAAGCAGGCTCCAGGCTCCGAGCTGTCAGCACAGAGCCTGACGCGGGCCTCAAACCCACGAACCGAGAGATGGTGACCGGAGCCGAAGTCAGACACTTGACCCAGTGAGCCACCCAGGTGCCGCGTAGGTCTCTTTTGATTGTCAGTCAAGCCACCTCGAGGGGCGCCTGGGTGGCTCGGTTGGCTGAGGATCCGGCTCTTGATTTCAGCTCAGGTCATGATCTCACACTTCCTGGGATGAAGCTGTGTGCCAATGGCGGGGAGCCTGCTTGGGATCTTCTCTGTCTCTGCCCCTTCCCCGCTCTCTGTCTCAATGAGGAAAAAAGAAAAAAAACCACAAAACCAGACCAACTGGAACTGTTATAAGCCAAGCTGCGAATTTGATTGGCTCCTATGTGAGGAAAAGAGTCCAAAAGCAATATAGTTGCAGCCAGGGCTGGCTCCAGGGGTTCCACTCTTTAGGGAAGCTCTGTCGATAAGCAGGAATCGCCCCCCCACCCCGACCCCTCCACCCCCCGGCTTCCAACGTCTTCAGTTCAAGTCCCAGAGGGACAAAGAATACCTTTCACTGTGGCCAGAGCCCCAGGATTGACTCTGAAGGTATCTGATGGGGTCAGTTGCCTTTCCCCGGACATGGCAATGGAGTCAGCCCCACCCAAGCCACAGGGGCCTAGAATGGGAAGGTGTGAGCCCCCTCCCCCACAAGATAACCGGGGTGTTCTTACCAGCAGGAGGCAGGAAGTGTGGTGTTTTCTAGTCCTGCTAAAAGGAAAGAAAGCTTTTTGGAAATCCCTGACGCAGAGAAGCCAGTAGCTGCGCATGGCAGTTGGCGTGGAGGGTGTGGAGGCAGGGGTGCACCAAGGTGGGGAACTTGAGCATTTGGTTGTGAGGTCGATGAGTCCAGGAGGACAGGGATCTGGGGCCTAATAGCAGAGTTGACTACGGGGGTGAGGCTCTGGAAGGGAGTGTCTCTTTGGGTGTCGGCTTCTGCCAAGATGGAAGCTCTCCCTGGAGGCCTGAATGTTCTCCTAGATAGTAGCCTTTAGATAAGTAAGGGTTGCAAACTCCAAGCCTCAGGGGGCCAGGCTAATAAGAAGAAAATAAGAGCGACTTCGACCAGGTGAGGGCCGTGGGGGACCCGACGGCGCCTGTCTTACCAAAGGGCCGCGTGAGAATATGGGCCCGCTGTCGGGCCCGACCTTTGGAGTTGTTGAGAAAGGCCTCAAGTCTGGATTTTCATGAAGATGAGGTGGCATTGAATGCCAATTGAAAACGACCACCAGGACCCTGAGCGGGACTAAACAAAACACATCTGTGGCCAGATTCGGTCTGTGGGTCACGAGTGGACAGTTGCTTGTGGAAAAGGTTGGGGAGGTGAAGATTCCTGCGCTGATTTTTCTCTTTTTCCTCCTGCGCCCCACCCTCCCATTACTACCTTCTCAGTTCTTGGATGTGTCGACGAGCTCGTCCTTTCCTTTACAGAAACGTTTCAGAGATCCGAGAGTAGCCATCATCACTACTTCTCTCCTGGTTTGGTTTCCCAAGCGCTGTACCGAACCACCTGGCCTGGTCTCACCTACTGGTGCTTGTTATCATTTCTGGTTTAGAGAGAGGAAAAATGACCTGCCGTTGTCTGCCCGGCCAGCGAGTGGCCGAGGCAGGACTTGGGCCCCGGGGTGTGACTCCGGATCCCGTGTGTTTCCGACTGTAGACACCGGGCCGGCTGCCCGCCAGGGAAGGGTTCCTGTGGATGAAATGTCTTTGGTGCTTGCTGACTTGCTGGGCTAGATGCTTTTGAGTCAAGTCTCTCACTGCCTTGTCCACAGCAACTCCCAGAGGTGATGTTATGGATTCCTGGTTTAATGATGAGGAAGCGAGGACTCAAAGAGGTCATCGGGCTAGTTAACGAGAGCGCTGCCGTTCATCAGAAACCAGGGTTCTGCCTCCAAAGCAGGGAGAAGTCCTCACTTCACCCAGGCAACTCTTTCTTTAAGAAACCCCGTGTTAGAATTCTGTGTGACGACGCTTCCACAGAATCCTGGAAGCTGAGAGTTGGATGTTGCTCTAGTGCAGGGGCTTCCGCCAGGGATGGCCCCCTGGGGGACATTTGGCAATGGACGGAGACGTTTTTGTTTTTGTCGTGACTTGGCTCGGGCGTGGGGTGCTCCTGGCATCTGGCGACACAGGCCGGGGATGCTGCTGACCAGCCTACACCGCCCAGGACAGCCTCGCCACACAGAATCATCTGGTCCCAAATGTCAAGAGTGGTGAGGTTGGGAAAGCCTGGTCGAGTCCTTTGAGATGCTGGATATGTGAATCGTGAAAACCCAAGATGGGTTATGTTTGCCTGCAGGGTGAAGATGTGTTCTGTTTGGTCTATTTCTTACGTGTGGAAGTCTTGATGACAATCATTGGGCCATACTGAACACTTGGGAGTTTTCACGTGGAAACCTGGACTTCCAGCTTCTTCTCAAATCTTGCAAGACCTAGCGAAGCCTGGCGTCGCGCCCTCGCGACGCGAGTACACGTGGTCGTAGCTGCAGCTGCGTAGGTGCTGTCTCGTCTGGGTGGGGCATCGACCGTCCAGTGTGCCCGGGTCCCTAGCTGGCTTGTCCTGCTGTGGTACGTTCGTTGCGGACCCACCCGGCTCACAGGTCTCTATCGACCTTCTCCAGGAGCAGCAGAGTCTCTACCTCGCGAGGTAGCCCGTTCCGTTAGGGGCAATGTGAGTCCGAGGCATCTCTGCCCGTGAGTCCCAGGGGAGTCCTCTGCTGCCACGACGCATCTGTCTCCCTTCCGCGAGACGGCCCTTTCTGTGTTCGGCCTCGCAAACCGTGTCCTCGCTCTATCAGCGGTAACATTCTCCCCCCCCCCCCCACCTATTCCACGCCCTGACTTCCTCCACCTTTTCCAGGGGAGGTGGCTGTGCTTGGTTCGCTTCAGTCTGAGTGGAACCCGTCCAGCCTCTGCATAGAGCAGAGGAGGAAAGGAATGTGTTCTCCCCACGACTTCTGAATCCGAGCTTCCGTGGCCTGGTCATCCACTGTATTACCTACTGTGAAATCAAACAGGGTTGTTTATAGGTGAGTGAAGAAAGCCCGTGGTTCGCTGAACCAAAATGAACCCTAAACAGATGTGCTCACGTGTGGCCTTATGGCGTTGGTTTTACACGTGAAGGCAGCATGTCATTCTAAGAGGAAACGATGTCTGTGGTCGTGGTTCCCAGTGTGTCCGCGGCAGCCCCCTGCCCCCGAGATTGGACATGAGTGTATGGTGTAGGGTCCCAGAGTCAGTATGCACACCAGGCAGTCTTGTCGGACTGGAGATGTCTGGCCTTTATGATTCTGTTTCTGTTTCTCAAATGTAGGCAGAGGCCATCGTAATCAATCAAGTGTAGATTCACGTGCAAATATTACACTCCTACCTGCCGTGTGTGTCTATTGTCTTAAACGTGGATGTGAAAAGTACAGCAGGCCCACGGTCGTTTTTCCAAAACCCTAGGGGCCAGATGAGTTTTGGAATTCAGACGTTTTCAGATTTTATTGTATTTTTTTTTTATTTCTTATTTTTTTTTTACGTTTATTTATTTTTGAGACAGAGAGAGACAGAGCATGAACGGGGGAGGGTCAGAGAGAGGGAGACACAGAATCCGAAACGGGCTCCAGGCTCTGAGCCGTCAGCACAGGGCCCGACGCGGGGCTCGAACTCACGGACCGCGAGATCGTGACCCGAGCCGAAGTGGGACGCTCAACCGACTGAGCCAGCCAGGTGCCCCATAAGTAGCCACTGTTTTCAGTTATAGTTCTATCCGTATAAATAAACCCTGCTACCCTTAAAACACCTGGGATCCCAACAGATTTAAAGACGATAAATAGTTTACTCTTTCTTATAGATTTGGCTAATAGGTTCTGTTCAGCGCCGATTTCAATGTCCTCTCGGCCACCTTTCCCTTGACCTTGAAGGGGACATGTTTTACCTTGTTATGCACAGGGCACCCAAACCCTTCTGCTATCACATGTCATCTTTGCAGGCAGGATCTTAACTTACCTATCTTTCTCCGGGAGCACAGGTATGACATCCTACCGTGAGGACATTTGTTGGACACGTTTGTTGAGGACATACAAGTCTCCAATCTTTCCGTATTTTGGGGGTTCTGGAGGCAACATATTCCTTGTTGTTTATTTTACTTCAGCCCATTTATGCTGTTACTTGTAAAGCAGACCACATTGAGTGGGCCTCCACCCAAACAAAGCGGTTGGAGAATACTCTCCTCCCATAGAGACAAATGTACGTGTATGTCTTCCTTTGGCCACAGCCTCCAAACCCACCAATGTCTACCCTGGTCAGAGGTAACCACTGTTTTGGGGTGCCTTGGTGGCTCCGTCAGTGTAAGCATCTGACTTTGGCTCAGGTTGTGGTCTCGTGCCTTGTGATCTTGTGGCTCCTGACCTCTCAGCTCTTGGAGTTCAAGCCCCGCCTGTGTCAGCGCAGAACCTGCTTCAGGTCCTCCCTCTCTCTCTCTCTCTCTCTCTCTCTCTGCGCCCCTCCCCCATTTTCACTCTCAAACAAGATAAATAAATATCAAAAAATTATTGCAAAAAAAAAAGTAGCCACTGTTTTTTTAAATTAAAAAGTATTTTTATTAACATTTATTTTTAAGAGACAGAGACAGAGCATGGGCGGGGAAGGGGCAGAGAGAGCAAGAGAGAGAGGGAGACACAGGATCTGAAGCAGGCTCCAGGCTTCCAGCTGTCTGCACAGAGCCCGACGCGGGGCTCAAACTCACAAACTGCGAGATCATGACCTGAGCCCAAGTTGGACGCTCAACCGACGGAGCCACCCAGGCGTCGCTAAATTTTTTGTTACGTTTATTCATTTTTGAAAGACAGCACAAGCAGGGGTGGGGCAGAGAGAGAGGGGGACACAGAATCCGAAGTAGGCTCCAGGCTCCGAGCCTTCACCACAGAGCCCAGCGCGGAGCTAAAACTCAGGAACCGCGAGATCACGAACCGCCGCCCCCTCCCACCGGTGCCCGGCCTAGCCGGGGCCCGGGAGTCGGGACCCGCAGTGGCGCCGGGACGCGGGGCTCTGCGCGCTCTGCGGAGTGGCTCGGGTTGCTGTGGGGGGAGGAGGTGGGTGGGCGGAGGGGACTCAGGCGGCGGGGCCAGGCCGCGCCCGAGCCCAGCGCTCCTCTGCCAGCCCGGCCCCGCGCGGCCCCCAGCGGGCGGCGCCGCTGGAAGTGACACGG
Source organism: Prionailurus viverrinus (assembly GCF_022837055.1). NCBI lineage: Eukaryota > Metazoa > Chordata > Mammalia > Carnivora > Felidae > Prionailurus > Prionailurus viverrinus. The sequence continues at coordinate 19,160,855 of NC_062576.1, read as the reverse complement.
CGAGGGCTGGGCTCCGGCCCGGGAGCAGCAGCCCCCGACGTCGCCACAGACGCCGCTCAGCCGCCCTAGCAGCCACAGCCGCCGCGGCCGCTCAGCCGCGGCAGCAGCCGCAGTAGTAGCCGCACCCGGCGCAGCTGCCACCGCCACAGACGCCACTCAGCCGCCGTAGCAGCCGCAACCGCCGCCGCCGCTGAGCCGCCGCAGCCGCCGCAGTAGCAGCCGCAGCCGCCGCCGCCGCTCAGGCGCCGCGGCAGCCGCAGTAGTAGCCGCAGTGACCGCCACCGCCGAGGCTGCCGTTCAGCCGCCGCAGTAGCAGCCGCAGGAGGCGCAGCCGCTGCTGCCGTAGCAGCAGCCACAGCAGCAGGCGCAGCCGGCGCCGACGCAGCAGCCGCAGGAGCAGCAACAGGCACAGCCCCCGCCGCCGCAGCAGCCGCAGTAGTAGCCGCAGCCAGTGCAGCCGCAGTCGCAGCCGCCGCCGCCGCTCCGCCCCCGCAGCAGCCGCAGTAGCAGCCGCAGCCAGCACAGCCGCCGCCGCCGCTCAGCCGCCGAAGCAGCCGCAGTAGTAGCTGCAGCCAGTGCAACTGCCGCCGGCGCCGCCGCAGTCGCCGCGGCAGCCGCCGCTCAACCCTAACCCTAACCCTAACCCGCTCAGCCCCTGCAGCAGCCGCAGTAACGGCCGCCGCCGCCTCAACCCGGAAACGTTGTAGCCGCTCCAGGCCCGAGCCCCGCGGCCGCCGCTGCCGCTGCCCTTGAACCGCAAGAAGCAGCTCGCCAAGCAGACCGTGGGCAGGTGAGTGAGCCGTGCCGGGCCGGCCGGGAGCACGCGGGCCGGGGACCAGGGGTCGGGGTCGTGGCCCGCGCCAGGGCGGGCCCGCTGCCCCGCAGGGCCCCGTGCTTGGGCTGGCTGCCCGCTCCGCGCCGTGTCCGCTTCGGGGCAGGGACCAGGCCTGCGCCACGCCGCGGCCAGGCGTCCAGCTCGGGGCCGCCGCCCGAGCCCCCGGGAATGGCGGGGCGGCCGGCCTCCCGGGACGCCCCCCGCGCGGGTCCCCGCCGCCCATTGTCCCGGCCCTGCTGAGCGTCGTCCTCTGGGGTCTGGCCCCAAGCTTTCCCCGGGCCTCCCCCCCTCTCCCGGGGCTTTGCCTTGGGTGAAAACTCGGCTAAATGGTGTGCCCGAGGCCGGGCGGGCGCGGTGCTCTGGGGGGCGGCATTCTCAGCCTTTCCGGGTCGCCCGGCCGCTGCCCACCGACCGTCCACCTCCAAGTGCCTGATGGCAGTAAATAAGGAAGGGGTGATCAGAGCCCATCGGAGCCGCTTAGGGAGACTCGGGACTCCCTTGGAGGGACTTTGGAGGGTGTGCCGTCTCCCAACCGTGGCCCCTGTGGACCGGACTGCTCAAGTTCTTGACCTGTAGACATTTGGAACCGGGAGGAAAGAATTGTGGAAAGGCCTTGGGCAAATGGAAAAACAAAAAGAGGGGGGGGCTTTCCAAACAGCTTTTCTCACTTTGGTATGGGGAGCAAATCCTTGTCCAGGTTTCTCTGGTATGGCTTCAATGCTTGACAGGAAGCGATCGATGATGAAATGACAGAAGAGACCGGAGTTTGTAGTGGTTTTGAGAGCCTCTGGAGGTTGATCATGGTGTGCTGTGTTATCTGGGGTAAATCTTTCAAGGTCTTTCAGGGCAGTGAGCCGTCCTGTCCCCGCTGACTGTTTCTTCCGAGAAGGGGTATGAAAGTGTGACTTTTTCATCGCTTTTTCTTCTTCTTTGTTTTCAACAGTTGAGTAAAAGGGGGCGTTTGGTTTGGCCAGAGCACGTGGGGACACTCCTTTTCTGTGTGTGTCTGAAAACACTTTTACTTCCCCTTGAGGTTTCTATGTTTGCTTTTTACACTTTCGTTCACCAACCCCCCCCCCCCCCAACGTTTTGCTTAGTTTTGTTCAATTTCGTTGTTCAACTCCAAGCCTCAGGGGGCCAGGCTATAGACCAGCTCAGGTCATGATCTCCTGGTTCTTGAGTTGGAGCCCTGCGTTGGGCTCTGCACATACAATGCTAAGCCTGCTTGGGATTCTCTCTCTCTGCATTCCCCCCACTCACGCACTCTCACTCTCAAAATAAATTAATAAACCTAACCCCCCCCAAAGAAAAAACAATTGCATTTGCAACAGCATCAAAAGATAAAATACTAATTACATTTAACTAAAAAAGAGATTCAAAACTTGTACACTAAAACTATAAAACATTATTGAAGGAAATGAAACAAGATTTAAATAAACAGACTCCTGGATTGGAAGACGATGTTGTTAAGATGGCAGCACTTCTCCCATTGATCTACAGATTCAATGAAATCCTGATCAAAACCACAGCTGGCTTCTTTGCAGAAACTGACAGGCTGATGCTAAAATTCATATGGGAATTTATGGAACCCAAAATAGCCAAAGCAGATCTTATAAGAGAAGGACAGAGTTGGAGAACTCACCCTTCCTGACTTAAAAACTTCTTGGAAAGCTACAGTAATCGAGATAGTGTGGTATTAGTGTAAGGAAAGACATGTTGATTAATGGGATAGAATTGAAAATCTAGAAATGTACCATCATATTTATAGCCAATTGATTTTCAACAAAGGCATCCAGACAACCCAATGGGAGAAAGAACAGTCTTTTCAACAGTGTGGGGACAACTGGATATTGCATGCAAAAGAATGAAGTTGAACTTCTACCTCACACCATAGGTAAAAATGAACTCAAAATGGACCAAAGACCTAAATGTTAAGTGCTAACACTATTAAATTCTTAGAAGAAAGCATAGATGTAAATCTCTGTGGCCTTGACACCAAAAACACAGCAGAAGGAAAAAAACAGGTAATTGACATTATCAAAATTTAAAAATTTTGGGCTTTGGGGTGCCTGGCTGGCTCAGTCAGTTAAGCATTTCTTGATTTCGGTTCAGGTCATGATCCCACAGTTCGTGAGATCAAGCCCCACGTCGGGCTCTATGCTGACAGCATGGAGCCTGCTTGGGATTCTCTCCCTCTGTCTCTGCTCCTGCCCCCACTCATGCACTCTCTCTCTCACTCTCTCTCAAAATAAGTAAACATTAAAAAACGTTTGTGCTTTAAAGGACATAGTTGAAAAGTGAAAAGACAACCCATAGAATGGGGGATAATTTTTGCAAATCATATTTCTGACAAGAAACTTGTACTAATATAGATACAGAACTCTTACAACTCAAAAACACAAAAACAAATAACTCAATTTAAGAATGGGCAAAGGGGAGGCTCCTGGGTGGCACAGTCGGTTAAGCGTCCGACTTGAGCCAGGTCACGATCTCGCAGTCCGTGAGTTCGAGCCCCGCGTCGGGCTCTGGGCTGATGGCTCAGAGCCTGGAGCCTGTTTCCGATTCTGTGTCTCCCTCTCTCTCTGCCCCTAGCCCGTTCATGCTCTGTCTCTCTCTGTCCCAAAAATAAACGGTGAAAAAAAATTTTTTTTTGAAATAAAAAAAAAAAAAGAATGGGCAAAAGGGATGCCTGGGTGGCTCAGTCAGTTAAACGTCCAACTTTGGCTCAGGTCGTGATTTCACGGTTTGTGGGCTCAAGCCCCACATCTGTCTCTGTGCTAACAGCTCAAAGCCTGGACCCTGCTTTAGCTTCTGTGTCTCTCTCTATCTCTGTCTCTCTCTCTCTCTCTGACTCTCTCAAAAATAAAGAAAACATTTTTTAAAAAATGGAAAAAGTGGGCAAAAAACTCAGTCTAAGAAGATACACCCATGGCCAATAAACATGTGAAAAGATGTCGACATTGTTAGTCATCAGGGAAATGCAAATCCAACCCTCAACAGGATACCACTTTACACTTCCTAGAATGGCTACAATAAAAAACACAGATGATAACAAGCATTGGAGAGGATAGGAGAAATAGGAATGTGATGCGCTGTTGGTAGAAATGTAAAAGGGTGCAGCCACTTAGGAAAACAGCCTGGAAGTTCCTCAAAAAGTTAAACATCCAGTAATTTCACTCACAGGTATATACCCCCAAAGAATGAAAAACAGGTGTTCAAACAAAAACTTGTACGTGAATGTTTGTAGCAGCATTATTCATCATAGAAAAAAAGGAAAAAAATGCAACGTCCAGCGAATGGATGAAGAAATGTGCTGTACTCATCCAATGGAATAACTGGGAGTAAAAGAAACGAAGGGCCGATGTGTGCTACAACACGGACGAACTGGGAGAACATGTAAGTGGGCGGAGCTCATCTTGAACGACCACCTGATGTGTGTATCATTCCACGTATATGAAATGTCCAGAAGAGGTCAATCCGTGGAAACAGAAAAGAGATCAGTGGGTGCCTAGGGCTGTGGGCAGAAGTGGGATGGAGGAGGGGCAAGCGGGGTTGGGGGAGGTGGGGAGGAAATAAGGAGTTCTCCTGAGAGGATATAGAGTTTCTTGTTGGAGTGATGCCAACACCCTGAAATAGATTGTGGGGATAGTTGCTCAACTCTGCAGATATACTAAGAACTAGGTACATTTTAAATTGGTCAATTATATGGTATGTGAATTCTAGTTTCCATAAAGCTGTTGTAAAAATAACAGTGGTGAGTCACTGATACCAGTGAAAATTAGAGTTGGCTAAGTAATTGTTAGTGTGGTCGTTGCACCTATAACAATTGAGAAAACTATGTGTTGGGAAAAAATAGATTCTTTGTGCAACGATTCTCAACATTTTGACAATCTTACTTTGTCTCCTAGCACATATTTGAACACCTTTGATCATCTGGGACCGTATAAATTCTTTTACATATCTAGAATACATATTTAGCATTCTTTTCAGCTGTCCACAGATGAGGAGGAAAAACGCACTCTTCTTGTGACTCTCTCCTTTACTCTCACACGACGACCACACTCACAACACTTCTAACACCAGATGTGTCGTGTTCCCCTCCCGCCCCCTGGTACCAAGCAATTCTCCATGATACCAGCTGGGTATCTTACAATTCAATTCAATTCCGACCCTAACAGGAGTAGCACAGAACCCATAGGTTAAGGGCCCGGTCCCACGAGACTGCCCCCCACTTCAGATGCCATTTCCAAGTGGTAGGTCCTCAGATTACCCACAATTTCTGTTGACCTGGTTGCTAGTCAGAGGTTCCCATGACCACCACCACCCCCGTTTTGAATTCGGTTACTTGCTAGAACAGCTCACAGGACTGAGAGAAACACTGATTTACATTGACAAAGATGATGTGTGGTAGAGCGTACAGAGGACTGTCCAGATGAAGAGATACATGGGGCAAGTTCTGGGAGGGTTCACCAACCCTGTTCACCAGCACGGAAGTTCTCCAAACCCTGTGCCATTGGATTTTTATGGAGACTTCATCACGTTGGCATGAACAACTATTGACTCGTTTTCATCCCTCTTTCCTCTGTGGAGAATGGTCGGAGGGGCAAGGCACAGAGAGAGGTGGTAGGGCTGAAAATCCCCATCTTCTAATCACGGTCTCTCTAGTAACCAGCCCCCATCCAGGGGCCACCCATTAGCCCATCCAGAGTTTTCTCATTAGAACAAAAGGCACTGCTATCACCCAGGAAATTCCGGGGAATTTAGGAACTGTGTCAGGAACTGGGATCAAATCTCAAATATTGGAACAAAAGAAGCTCTTAGTGCTCTGATCGGTTAGGAAATTACAAGGCTTTTGGGAGTTGTGTGCAGGAACTGGGGGCAGAGACCAATGAACGTATTTTCTATAATTTCATAACAATACTGCTAATGGATTATTTCTCACTGAAGATGGGAATTGTCTTGTTTACATGCTGAATTCGATTATGACTCAGAAATGCTTTCAGATGCAAGTAACAAGAAACCCAACCACAGTGGTTTATACAAACACGAGGGTACCTTTTTCTTCATATGAGAAATCTGTGAGTAGGCAGCTGCTGACATTGGTTTAGATGCTCAACAATGTCAAGGCAAATGTTTCTGGCATTCTCTTGGCCTTTCTCAACATTAGCACTCAAGACAGGAAGAAGGAGGAAGAAGACCAGGCAGCACCAACATCAGAAAAACAAAAGCTTAAAAAAGAAAAAGAAAAAAGCAAAAAAAAAAAAAAAAAAAAAAAAAGCTTTCCTAGGAACCTCACCAACTTCCACTTACATCTGGGTCACATGGCCTCCTCTGGCTGGAAAGTGGATGATAACAGGAGGGTCAGGGATGAGAAGGGGTGGCAGGACATCAACTGACAATATCTGCTAGGATTCCAAAGTCTATGACAAATTCTGGTATATAGCAGGAGGTGTCTCCACAGTCTTTTATAAGTATCTGTTGAATGCATATGATAGAATGTTTATTCACAAATACTCAGTCCTCCTCCCTTGGGAGGTTAAGACGTCCATGCTGTGTGGAACCTTGGCATCTGAACTTCCTTCGGCCAATGAAATGAACACAGAAGTGGCTTTAAGAGCCAGGTTCTCTTTTCTTTGCCCCTGTGATCATGGAAGCAGTTGTCAAAGTGGAGCCTCTATCCTCTCCAGTCCTTAAATGGACATGATGAGAAGAACACCCAGCTTACCCATGTGAGTTAAGGCACTGAGAATATTTAGTTGTTCATTGCAGCTTAACCTAACCCATCCTGACTGATCCAATGTACATACACAGGCAAAGAAATCCACAACCAATCCCCAAATGAAAATTTTACAAACTCGATTTCCTGATCCCATTAATAGCAAGACTGTGCCTAAATGAAGATAAATGATAGCCATCTGGAAGTTAAACAAAATAAAAAATAGCTTCTCTGTCAAAATGGAAATCAATACTGAAAAGACAGACTAGACATTTAAGATGATGAGACCACTGTATACAAATACATACGGGGATGGGACTAAAGTTATTCTTAGTAAAAATTCCTCATCTAAAGCTGATACTGCTAACATAAATACGCTTAAAACGTTGGAAGATTGAGAATAATTGGATGAAGAATTCAAACTAAGCTAGAAAATGAACAGCAAAATAAAAAGTGGTGGAAGAAATTAATAAAGATACGAGCCTCCATTAATCACAAAGCAAAAAGTCTGTGGAATTGATGAATCAAATCAAGGACCAGAACTTTGGAAGGATAAATGAAGCAGACAAGTCTCTGGGAAATAGGATTCCCCTCAAAGCAGGTAGAAAGAGATACTCAATGTAAGGCGTGAGAAACAGACAATATAAATCGGTACACACTTTCTGGTGGGCGGATTGACACAACTGTCAGAATGTAAAATGTGCGTACCTTGAAAATTTGATGAATACATAAGTGTTGGGTTGAACTGACTGAGGTTCTCAAATGTCGAAGTCTCATGGAGAAATACTACTTTTTTGTAAGAAGTTTGAAACCCCAGACTTGGCGAACAGGGGATAAATGGAACTCCCCTCTCCAGAAGCCTTCGGAGAGGGATGTGTCTCAGTCATTGTCCTTGGCCCCACGATTCTATTGAATCGGTCCTATACAAAGGACATGGTCCTAGGTAGCCAACGTCCCCTCTTCTCCTTCTGGAAAATTGTCCTGGATTGTTCTGGGCTCTAACAGCCAAAACCATCCCCAGGCTCCCAGAGCATCCCCAGACTCAAGGGGTGTTCACAGTGATGCCTCCTCCACTCACCGGACTGTCTTTATGTGATGCCTCCAGGGAAGCTCCTTGAGTCCACTTGTCCCTTCTCATGCTGTGAAGCAGGGCCTTTTTGAACTCAGGTTCACATCCCCTCCTCCTCCATCATGTTGCCCTAGGCTTAAATCAGCGCTTCTGGCTGGAAGGCTGGGGCTCATTCTGAGCTCTGGATCTCACTCTGCCTTTAGCATCGCCGTCTCCCATTGGAAGATTTCTTTATGCCCAGAATCCTAGGATGCAAAGTGCAGATACGTCCAGGCTTCTGGCCTAGAGTAGACTCTGGCCGTTGGGATTCGTGGCCAGAAATGAATGCCTGTTCATTCATTTATGCATGTTTACATTGATTTATGAACTCTAGTCACTCAAAAAAATACGTCTTTGCACACCTAATTAGTGCTGGACATTTTTCTAGGCACTGACGATTCAGCAGTGAAAACAACAGAGGAAGATCCTTGCCCTCCTAGAGCTAAGATCCCAGTCAGGTGGATCAACAGTAAACAAAATCAGTAGGTGAACTAAAGTGTGTGTCAGTAGTAAAGTCTATGGAGAAAAAGAAGACAGAGATGGAGGCCAGGGAGTATGTAAGGGGTAGAGGCCCCATTGAATGATGACATTTGGATAAAGTATGAGGGAGTGAACCCCGCAGGTTTCCAGGAGAGTTCTGTTCCAGTAGAGGGGATGGCAAGTGAAAAGCCCTAAAGAGGAAGCGTGTGAAGAATATCTGAGGTAGGAGGTCAGTAGTGCTGGAGCTGAACAAGCAAAGGGTGAGCGCTAAGAGGCGACGTTAGAGGGAACAGTGGGGGTGGAGGCTGTGGTCAGAACCCTGGCTTTCCTCTAAGTGAGCTGGGAGCCACTGGAGGGTCCTCAGATGGAGAGGGACATGAAAGACCTCTTGCTGCTGTGCTGGAAGCAGACTGTAGTGAAGCTGGGATAAACACGGGTCAGTCAAGAGGCTTCTGGAATGATCTGGTGACAGGGGAGGGTGGTGGGCACCCGGGGGATGGCACGGAGGTGACACCATAGGCAGTGAGAAGGGGGTGTGTGAAGAAAGGTAACTGGAGTGGCTCCAACACCAGCCTTTAACACGCAGAGCCTGCACCCCGTCTAGGAATCCCAACAGGGTGACATGGTCTCTGGTAACTCCTGTTCAGCCGCCTTCTTCCTCTCTGAGGACCTGCATGTGATCATGTCCGAAAGCTTGTTCCCCAGAACTCTGTGATTCTCCCTCCAGAGGGCTCTGTTCCTCGCTGTCGGATGGAAAATGACTAGGATGAGAACACCAAGTGAGCATGGGCTCATCTGAATTCTGCCTCAGCCCCCTTGCTCTCTTCAGTGACAGGAAGAAAACACCATGTAAGCTGCTCAGTGAAAACACAATAGTTCATTAGGGCTGAGAGAGTTAGACAAGTCAACAATTAAATGTTCTATTATGATCAGTCTTTAGCCATTTAAGCGTCAGTTCAAGAAGGAATCATTAGAAAGGTCTGATAGAAATGAAAATAGAAGTAGGGTAGTTTTGTGTTACATTTCAACCACGGCCTCGGCCTTGCAGACTAAAGTCGGGTTGACCACGGCAGAGAAAGGCTCCCAGCCACAAGGGGACTTACACAGACAGGACGGAGGTGGAAGACAGGCATGTCTACCAACTGGCTGGGGTGGAAGCAGGAACCTTTCAGCTCAGAAGGTTTCATCCTGCACAACAGGAGCTTTTTCATTTTATTTTTCACGTCTGAGAAGCAACGTGAGAATTCTGCCTGGGAGGCAGGCAGGAGAGGCAGCTTACAAGAAGCTTCTGGATGTCTTGTGAGATGCTGGATTGTAGAATAAATATGTCTCATAAAATCCCCCTGGTTACCCAGCTTGGAGGATTTGGAAATACCATTAGACTGTTTCTTGAAGGAATTGCTTCACTGAAACTGGAAAAATACCTGCTCAGGACACCACAATCCCAGCAGAGGACTTTGGAATAAAGATACTATTCATCACTGAGGTCTGAGTCTTTGCAGCCAAGGCGCCGGCACATCCTTCTGGGGCTATAGAGAGGCAAGCCCAGGTCACCTCTTCCTTGGGTCCTCTCGATGTCTTGTTCCTCTCAAGGAGTTCCCGTCTCTTGTCCAGAATGTCCAGAATCCCAGGGGACTTCCAGAGTAGAGGGTGCTCCAGAGCCCAGGTTGCCCATTAGAGGAGTCCTGCACTGGGCAGAAATGACCAGCCCCTAGTACTGCCATACTTCTCAGTCTTGGCCAAGGACCAACCCACACAAAGCGTTACCTTGGTTCAAATCTAAGTACCTGGGAGGAGCTGCCAGGTGGAGGCTGTCAGTGATTCATAGTCTTGCCACGGCAGTTTGCTTCTTCTGAAGGGGAACTTGAGCGCTGTGTCTCTGGGTCTTCCACAAGCCCCCAAATCAAGCAGTAAATGTGAGAGAAGAGGCCAGGGAGGAAGAATTGCTTACCCTGGAGTAGGACCTTGGCCTGCCTCTAAAATGGGCCACACGGTTTAGATTTGGGACAAAAGCCTTTCGGTACAAAGTGTGATTTTGCCTAGAGTATTCTTTCTCTTGAGAACGCATGGTGACATTTAGCAGATGAATGAGAATCCAGAGGCCCTGGCTTCTGCCAGAATCAGCGTGGCTACTCCGTTTGAGGTGAATCAAATTCATTTTTTCCCCCCATCGGCAAACTTTTAGTTATAGTTTGGCTTCCCATGTGGCTTTCTCTACAGTAAAGATGGTGCTGGCCATTGGGCTTGAATGAACAATTGTATTTCTCATTGTAAATGAATGCTTTGAAATTACACCTTCCATGCCAGCCTTTACTTCGGTTAAGTCCACCTCAGAAATGGGTCCGACGTCAGAGTCTGGACAGTATTTCAGCCCAATAAACTGAGAACCGTATTGTGAACAGAAAAAGCAAATGCCACCCTAGAAGGCTTTTGGGAACTTAAGAAGGCCACCTTCCTTAGAAATTCCCCGAACCCGTCAAGCTCTTCTTTGGACCTTCTGTATTACAAGTGTTTGAGAAGGTTCTTTGGGTGGATGACAATCAACAGATCCTGTAAAGTGTAAAAGGCCCCATCGTTCCTCAACATCTGTGTTACCGTGAGGTCAGTGCAGAGGTCAGTGCGGTGAGTCCAGGGTACAGGTGGGTACACTGGGGGTAGAGAAAAAGACAACTCTGGAAGGAGCACAGGTTAGCATGAAACTTATTTCTGTGCTGAGGTCCAAGACAGTTGTCATGTGTGGAAAGCCCCATCAGAAACATCGTGACCGTGAAGTTTTCGCACACGTGCAATGACCAGAAGAGCTGTTGATGATGAAGATTAACCAAAACAGCATCCTCAAGTACAGCAAAAGCTATGATTCACCAGATATTTGGGACAACAGACCAAGTTGCAAATAGATTTGTTTTATCTTGGAAAAGGGGAGATTTAAAGAATTTGATAGCATTTCTAAAATTTATTTTTTTTTTCATTTCAACATCTTATTTATTTATTTATTTATTTACTTATTTATTTATTTATTTGAGAGACAGATCGTGAGTAGAGGATAGGCAGAGAGAGAGAGAGGGAGACACAGAATCCAAAGCAGGCTTCAGGCTCTGGGCTGTCAGCACAGAGCCTGATGTGGGGCTCGAACCCATCCCCATTGAGATCATGAGCTGAGCCGAAGTCAGACGCTCAGCTGACGGCCACCCATGTGTCCTGATAGTATTTTTTTTCAATGAGGAGCGTTCCTTTGAAAATCCTATTTCTAGCTTCTCTTCTAATCTAGGGCTTGGGCAGCATCTGTCTTCTTGAAATGGGGCCTAGGGCTTCATTCACGGGGGGCCACCCAGCCAGCTGCCCTTGTTTATATCCCCAGTCTGGCTGGTTCCTTCTGCATTTATAACTCTCTGTTTCACAGAGAACAGAGCAGCAGGACTTCCCAGAGGACAGAAGTGGGTGTCTTCCTGTGTCTTCCCCGGGTCCTCACAGCCTAGGATAGATCACAGGTACTGACTTGTGGATGGCCAACCTGGAGCTTCAGGTCAACAGGGTCCTTACACCCTTAGGGGGAGCAGAGCAGTGCTTGCAGTGCCATGACCCAAGCCAGGGGCCACACAAGGCCACAGGAGGTGGCACCTTCCTGAGGAGTAGAGTGACCCCACCAGCTTTGCAGAACGTTCCATCATCTTGCTAGGCATGAAGAGGCTGGCAACTGGTACGTGTGGCTCTGAGGCAGGGGAATGGATGAAGGTGCACGTGCGGTCGGCGTGTGGAGGCCCTTTCCCTGGGTGGTCTCTGGTGAGTGGTGTGCGTGCCGAGGGATCTGCTGGCATCAGAGCAAGTACGTACATCATGTGTGTGTGACTGTGACAGATGAGGAGCCTATGTCTTGAACAGAGGGCATGAAATGTGTGTACAGCATCTGAAGGAATGTGCTTAATGGTTATCATCACACAGCTCTTTTATCGCATATTGTTTGTTTAATTGATAGCAGTTCTCCCTCCTCCAGGATAATTCATTCGGGTTTCACATTGAGAACAGAACTCAACCGTCCATCCTCACTTCACAGGGTGTTTGAGACTGATCTCCTGGTCCTGGTTTGCCTGTCTGGTTAGTTGGTTAGCTAGCTAGCTGAGCGGTCATACTTTTAAGTATCCCGAGTGGGTTTCCTGTCTTTTCTGAGCCACATCTTTGGCTTGTTGTGTGACATCACCAAATCCCTGTTCTCTGTGTCAGCTCATTGCTGCAGAATGCTTTCTTCCCTTCTTTCTTTTTTTCAATGTTAATGAGTTTAAGTTACTTCAGAATGTATGAGATTCTTCTCTCCCTCGTGTTGGATATTTGAGGGGATGCAAATAAACCGAACATTTATCAGTCCTCTCTTCTCTTAATTGAACAGGGGCCGACTGCGGTGAGGCTTGGTATTCTGCCCAAAGATGTCCCTGAACATCCACAGCTGGGCTTCTGTCAGCTCTGGAAACAACAAGGACAGGCCAGGGCGAAGGTGCCTCGGCATTTAGAGCTGGAGCCTCTCGGCGCGTGAACAAAGCCTGTTTGAGGCACCCCGTTTAAAGCCCTGCTGAATCCATGATGGCCGAGTCCTACCTTAATTGGCAACCATCTGCCTCCTACAGCAGTTCACGGGGAGCTCATGCCAGCCTTTAGGCAGCTTCCTATTTTGGAAATGATTTGTGATTCATAATGAACCAAAGGTTGCTCTTCAGGTGACCTGTCAGGGTAAGCCTGATTCGGGGATGGGGTCCATAGGAACCTGTCCTCCATGTTCTGAGGGGTCGTAGAGATCGGAGGGGCCACAGCAGTGCAGGGGTGGTACAGCTCAGGCTTGCTGCTAGCTTCTATAATGCCTTTGAGTGGATTTGCAAGATGTGCCCCCTCTGGGTAGACACAACCCCTTGGCCACACAAGCTTGGCAATGGGAGGGCTCCTTCTTGGAGGAGAATGTGTCTCTTTCCCCTGGCACATTCAGCCCTGAACCAGGGAATGTGCTTTGGTGAGGAAAGCGTAGACTGTACTTAAGGCCCCACTTGACCCCTGGTGCTTTAGGGGTGCTTTAGTGCAGAGCCCTGAAGCAGATGCCCCTCCTTCTCTAGTGGCAACTGGGCGAGCCTTTCCAGTGCTGGTTCTTTCCACCTTGAGAGTGTTAAAGACAAGACAGCATACCCAAACTGGAGTCGCTTATGCTAAGTCCCACTCCACCAAACTGAGGCTTCACGTAATTACAGTTTTGGCTCTCCCAGATAGGGAACCTTAAACCGTTGACTGGCCTGATCATCATGAGTCAGGTCATCTGCATGATAAGCCCCTTACATCCCCTAAAGGAAAGGAACCTTGCAATAACCAACCCACCTTTTTTTTACTTCCTTCTTCCTGCTCCCTCCTGCCTATAGACCTGAGCTCTTTTTCGGACGCTCAACCGACTGAGCCACCCAGGTGCCCCACAAGTAGCCACTGTTTTCAGTTTGGTGAATACCTCTGCAGTCCTTAAAAGACAGTCTCTTCAAATATTAAGAATATTTTTATTTAACTTAAACCAAAACTATAAATCTATTACATTTCGCAAAAGGCCATTTAGTGAAAAGGTACACACGCATAGTGACTCGGTTTCTTTCAAATACTGTCTCCTCTCTGGCTTAAGAATCCTGTATTGCTTTGAAAGGTCTTTGGCCAGGTCAGTCCTCTTCCCAGGTGACAGTATTAATGGTGTCGTACGTGGGTAAAGTGTCAGTCACAGCATTTAGAAGATGATGCCCACCCCCATCCGTTTCCGGTCCAGGTGGGTTAATCAGAGACACAGCAGTGGCCGTGGCTTGGGAAATCCCGTCTGTGTTTCTGGGTGTGGATCCAAGGATAGTTTTAAGACATGGTGGTACTTTTCCTAAAGCCAGTACTCAGCCTCCTTCAGATTTGTTACTGCCTGCCTCAATAGTTCCTTTTCACCCACGTCGCCGGTGAAATTCTCGTTCAGGGGAAGCAATTCATCGCGTTTTCTGCTTTGGGAAAACAGGAGCTGTGTTTCCTGAAGTAAGTTTGGTAAAACATCTCGCTTCTCCTTGAGCTGCTTGATCTCCGAATCGGGGTGTTCGTGTTGTTTTCTTTCCAGTTCTGAAGGGGCAGCAGTCGAAGCAGACAGTGTCTGGTTATCGTCCTGGAGGGTTCTCATTGTGGCATCTTTTTTCCTGCTTTGACTCTCTGAGCTCCTCTACCTCTTGATGGAGCAATCGAGAAGACTCACTCGATACGTCAGACTTAATTGCCTTAGGAGAGCCTGCTGACTCGGATGATTCGGTGGAGGGCTGGAACGAAATGATGGCGAATTTCCCTAAAAGCAGATCCTTGCCATTGCAGAGCTCCGCGGTGCTGAGCTGCATTTGTGTCAGTCCTGTTTCGGAATTTTTTTCGTTTGATTTCGTTTCCTTCGTGACTCTGGACCAGGCCAGTACAGGTCATCTGTAGTCTAGGATTATTGTCACGGTGAGTTTGGCAAAATTGCCAATAAAGCCTGACATTCCTGCCTTAATGCATCCACTCCAGTGTCTTTTTCTTGAATAACGTGTGACAAATTCTGAATCGTTTCTCTAAACACGTCCTGGTCGCTAGACTCAATTCTAGTGAATATTTTCCTCTTACAGCTTCATGAGATATGCTTCTTTGGCAACCATTCTATCTGTCATTTTGTGGTACTCTCTGTTCAGATTGCTGTTTTCCCTAGTTCTCCTGTAAGGCAGCTAATACTTGTTCTCTTTCCAAAGCATACCTTGCAATTGCTGCTGAAGGTTTGCCACATTCTGGTTGTAGGAAGCCACAGACGTCCTGCTGGGGCGGTCGTCTCTCTCCACATCTTTTTGCCGGATAATCTGAGTTAGTTTACCAGTCTCCTCTTTGGATGGGTGTTCAGTCTGTTCAGTTAATCAGATGTTCTTTTCAGTGAGGAGTTTAATCTCCAATTCTTTTCTTTTCTTTCTTTTATTTCTTTTTTTAATTTTTAATCTCCAATTCTTGGCCTTTTGTTCCTTTTACTTAATCTTTCAGTTTCAGCTTCAGGTAAATCATGCTTTTCACTTCCGTTTTTCTACAGGAAGATGCTGAATCGTTGTTACTTGAGAAACATCAGAATGTTTTGTAGGAATGTGCTGGGTTTTTGAAGGATCTGGGCTTTCATTTGCTCTACTGTGTTCTGCAAAATCTTAATCTCCTCATCTTTCGCTAAAAGGAGCTGAGCGTGTTGAATGTTCATTTGCTCATGCTGGTGTGTTAGATCATCTACCTTCCGTTTCTGGTCTTGTAAAGAACGAAGCCATTGCAGCTTAGCCTGGCGTTGATCCTCAATGATCTTTTGTTGTTGTTTGATTTCGTCTACCAGACAGACTCTTTCTACATTCAGCTGATACACCTCGGATTCTAGTTCCATGATACAGTCTTGCGTTTGCGGGTCGACCACAGGTACGGTTTGGCTGTGTTCTCTCAGACACTCCAATTCGTCTTGCAGAAATTCATTTTCTTCTCTGGTGGATGCAAGACGAACGTCTTGCTCCTCCACGGTTTGCTGTAAAATTTCGTTTTCTCTTACGACTTGGACGTACTTCTCTAATAGCTCCTGGAGCTCTGGCCTTCTCTCAAGTTTTTCAATACAGATTTCTTTCTCTTTAATAAGTTGTGTCAATCGCTTATGCTCCTCCAGAGCAGAGGAGAGCATTTCCTTAGTGTCTCTATGGTCGGCATCCATCTGCTCAACACTCTTTTTGAGTTGTAGTATTTCATCGTCTTTCTCTTGACTGCGTTGAATTAAACACTCCTGCTCTAAGTGGGAGGAGGACTTAGACAAGTGATACGTGTTGGTCAGTTCTTTAATAGCTTGCTCATACCTGGCTGTTTCCTCCAACAGCTTCTTTTCAGCCCGGCACAATTTTACGATTAACTGTCCTTTTTCTATTTTTAAGGCCCGCGTAATAGATTTTGTTTCCAGAGAATTCTTACGGTTACAGACAGTAGTTTCTTCCAGCCGACGTCTTACGTCTTCAAGCTCCAAAACCAACTTTCCATTTTCCACCTTGAGATTGCAAGCAGCTTTCTTTAAATTGCCATTCAGCTCTTCCATTTCTGAAAGGCTTTGCTGCAACTTTCTAACCGTCGTTTCCCTCCGTGGAAGTGAGTCATCTTCAACAGTATTGTCAGAGTCTTGATTAAGAGACTGTGCTGGCTCCTTCTCAGCTCTAGCAGATTCCTCCTCGTCTTGTTTAATATGTTCCTTAAGTTCAACGTTCTCCTTCGGGATGTTTAAAGTATGTGTTTGCGACGGATCTGACCGATGCAAATCATTAACAGCCAGTTGACTTTGAGGTGATTCTTCGTTTTGCGCATCTAAGTCTTTAGCTCTGTCCATTTGCTCCTCTTCACATGGACAAGCTCTCTTTTCATCATTGAGATCGTGTTCCACGTTGCCGTTGATGCCGTTGCCTTCATTTTGTGGTTCTGATAGCTGACCTTTCATCCAAACCCTGGGCTGTGTGGTTTGTTTCTGTCCATCGAAGTCCCCCAGCTCTGCTGTTGGGAGTTCCTTCTCGGCCCTACCCTGAGTGGATTTTTGTCCGTCGGCCTCCAAGTCACGTCTTAAATGCTCTCCTTCTGAATCCAAATTCACACCTCCTGGAGCCGTACGTTCAATGACTTCCTGCTCATGGCTCACTTTCCAAAGTGCCAGTTGAAGTGCTTCCCGTCCGTGACCTAATGAGTTTTCTTGTTCTAAAACGTAGAGTGGCTCTTCAAGTTTCAGATCGTCTCCAATGAGATTGTCACCCTGGGTTAAGCTACACCGTGGCGTCATCTCCTTTTCCGCATCGGACAGCACTTGCCGCAGTCCAGACGCTTCTTCCACCGCTGTACTCTCGGAAAGAACTCTTTCCTTTTCCGTCACTGTATCACTTTGCCTCAACACGGAAGGCTGCGATTCCCATTCTTCAATCCTCTCTTTCTTTTCCTCATGTATCCGGTCCCATTCTCTCCTTAAAGCGTCTCTCTCACTTTCTACCGAAGATAATTTGCTATTGATGTCTTTGACGGTGTCCTCAAGTTCTTCAATTTTCCTGGTAGACTCTGCTTTTTCAGTCTGTAGCACTTGAATGGTGTTTTGCATATGCTCAATGACAGACTCATCAGCTGCTCTGAGTCCAGAGTCGTCCTTCTCTAACAGATTTTCCAGTTCTTTGATTCTTTTTTCATAGCCTCTTGACTTTTGATGGTACCTGCGACGTATCTCTGCCAGTGTCTGTTGATAGACGTTCTGCAGTACTGCCTTTTCAAGTTGATGGTCATCAATTGCCTCCTGTCGATTCTGTTCGAGTTCCCTGATGGTAACCTGCAGTTTGTAGATTTCATTTTGCTCGGCGCTATTCGCTCCCGGTGCTGAAGTCTGGGACAAATGCTTCCGATGGCTAACTTCAGCCTCCAGTCTTAAAACTTCATTTGACAGTCTGCTTATTTCTTGTTGTGACCAAATGAGGTCAGCAAAGTCCAGGTCATCCCCCGGGGAAGCTGACGCAAAGTAGTTGATACCGTAACCCAAGGAAGGTGACGCTGTGGTGGATTGAAGGGCTGATTGGAGCTCCAGCAACTGGTTCTTGAGCCCTATGTGTCTCACTTTAAGAAGTTTCATTTCTACCTCTTTCTGTTGCAGCTGATGTCGGTAGCTAAGAGTCTGCCGCTTTATTTGAAGCTCCGAGGCTTCATACTTCTCTTCCAGGTGACTACAAAGACTTTTAAGTCTCTGATTCTCCGATCTTAAGGTTTCCCGACTCACTTGACTCTCTTTTCGGTCAGAGTCAGGTCCTTCTCCCACCTTGTCGGTTCCCTCCACCCGCACATCTTTGATGACCTCCGAGATGCGGTCAGTGAAGGAAGCCACACTGCCACCCACTTGCTCTAGGGAATGGCCCAGGCCACCAAACGAAAAGGACATCGCTGCGGGTCACAGAACTGACCTGGTCCGCTCGGCAAAAAGCGTCCAGCGCAGTCGGACAGTCCCGCTAACTGTCTCCAGAGGGAGGCCTGCGCGAGGCTAAATATCAAATCACAATCAGGCGTTTCTAGGCAACGCCACACCGCACGCGGGGCTGCTAGGGTCCGCGAGAGCCCTGCCCACGACCTCCCATCCCTTACCCTCCCCCCACTGCCCCGCGGCCATCCCTGGGGGTCCCCAGGTACCTGTGAGCACCTGCGGGGGAAAATGCCTCTCGCCTTGGACTTTCCCGGGAAGTCCAATCAAAGCACACAGCGCTCTGCAGCTTGTGGTTTCCAGGTAACAATTTCTTGTAATTGACATGAAATGTGCACAGTGCCAGCACCCATCCACCTAGGAGGTAGAAACAGGTCTACACCCGCGCGTCCGCACAGTCCTAAAGGGGGCATCCGGAGGCAACCGCCTACCCAACCCCTCGCGTCTCCCACCATCGCCCCCCAGCCCCCCTCGCGGGTCCCGCCCCGTGCCCAGAGCGCCCCAAGCCCGGGTGTGGCTGTTCCCGACCGCCAGGATCGCAGGGTCACGCCGCTGGCGCCTGCTGCCCCCACCCACCGGTGCCCCGCCTAGCAGGGGTCGGGAGTCGGGACCCAGGCGGCGCCTGGACGGGGTGGGGGGGGGGGGGGCTCCATGCGTCTGCGGGGCAGCCAGGGTGGGGGGGCGGCCGGGGCTAGGGCGGCGGGGTCAGACCGCGCGCGGCGCCTGAGCCTGGCAGAGGGCGGCACTGGAAGTCACGCGGCGAGGGTGGGGCTCCGGCCCGGAGCCGCCTCAGCCGCCATAGCAGCTGCCGCCGCCGCCTCTCAGCCGCCGCAGCAGCCGCGGTAGCAGCCGCAGTCGGCGCAGCAGCAGCTCAGTCGCCGCACCCGCCACAGTAGCACCCGCGGCCGGCGCAGCCGCCGCCGCTCAGCCGCCACCGCAGCCGCAGTAGCAGCCGCAGCCGGCGCAGCAGCAGGCGCAGCAGCAACCGCCGCTCAGCCGCCGCAGCCACCGCAGTAGCAGCCGCAACCGGCGTAGCCGCCGCCGCTCAGCCGCGGCGGCAGCCGCAGTAGCAGCCACAGCCGGAGCAGCCGCTGCCGCTCACCCACCGCCACAGCCGTCGCAGCAGCAGCCGCCGCTCAGCCGCAGCAGCCGCCGCCGCCGCTGTCGCCGCCGCAGTCGCCGCGGCAGCCGCCGCTCAGCCCCCGCAGCAGGCGCAGCAGCAGCCGCCGCTCAGCCGCAGCAGCCGCCGCAGTTGCACCGCAGCCGGCGCAGCCGCCGCCACTCAGCCCCTGCAGCAGGCGCAGCAGCAGCCGCCGCCGCCGCTGCCGCCTCGGCCCGGAAGCGATGTAGCCGCGCCAGGTCCGAGCCCCGCGGGCCGCCGCTGCCGCTGCCCTTGAACCGCCCGATGCAGCTCGCCAACCAGACCGTGGGCAGGTGAGTGAGCCCTGCCGGGCCGGCCGGCAGCGTGCCTGTCGGGGACCGGGGGTCGGGGTCGTGTCCCGGGCTGGGGCGGGCCCGCTGCCCCGCGGGGCCCCGTGCTCCGGCCCGGCCGCCCGCCCGCTCCACACCGGGTCCACTGCGTGCCAGGGACGAAGCCTGCGCCACGCAGTGGCCAGGCGCCCAGCTCGGAGCCGCTGCCCAAGCCCCCGGGAACAGCGGGGCGGGCCGGCCTCCCGGGTCCCGCCCCCCCCCACCCCCCACCAGCGCGGGTCCCCGCCGCCCATTGTCCCGGCCCCGCTGAGCATCGTCCTCTGGGGTCTGGACCCAAGCTTTCCCCAGGCCTCACCCCCCCACCCTGCCCCCTTCCCAGGCTCTGAGCTGTCAGCACAGGGCCAGACGCCGGGCTCGAACTCACGGACCTCGAGATCATGACCCGAGCCGAAGTCGGACGCTTAATCCACGGAGCCACCCAGGCGCCCCTTTTTCAGATTTTAGAAAAGTTAAAATGTACATATGCTGTTACTGTAGAATCCATGGTGTGGGTCAGCAGCCCTTTGTTGAATATGTGAATATTTCTAGAGTGAAAATATAAAGGTACTTCATGCTATATGGAACACTTAAAGATTGTAAATGGCTTCATGTTAGTTCAGGTCAAGTTTGTTACCAAATAAGTTACCCAAAAACCTTGTTTTTTAGATTTCAAAGTGATGGATAAGGGGTTATGGAGCTGGTTTAGTCAGCAGTAATGCTCCTATTGAGAGAGTCTGAGATGGTTTTTTGTGTTTTGTTTTGTTTTGTTTTGTTTTGTTTTGTTTTGCCTTTCACTCTAGGTAATGCCCCCTTACTCCAGAAAGTGAGAAACCACAATGATGTTCTGTAACTAGGGGTCACAGACTCAAGTGCTAGGCAGGTAAAATTAATAAGCGAAGGGAAGGTAATTGTAGGGCAGTAGAAGAGGCGAGGAATAGCAAAACTAGCTCATTGCACGGGCTTGCTTGCTCTTGGCAAGTCTAGCTACCTGTTGACATGGTGAATGTGGGTGCAGGAACACCCACCTTCTCATTTTTAAGGATACTCCAGAACGGTGATTTTTTTGTGTGAAGTTTATTGATACTTAAATATCAGCAATGAAAAAGGAAAAGAAAAGAAACCGCTGGACGTAGGCCAGAGAAAATCTATCTGCAAGCTTCATCTGGCCTTGGGCTGCCTGCTCTGACCTCTAGCTGCGAGACTGATTCTTACCGAATGAAAAGTTGGACCGTGGTGTTTTGGTAGTGAACGCTTTCTTGAGATGGGGATGGGACATTTGCTTTATCATTATTCGTTGTGCTTTACGTATATGTCACATAATTTTGCAGTCAGATGCTCTACCCCTGAGCTATACCCCCTATTATATAATTTTGGAGTGTAAAATATTTCAAAAGAAAAAAACACTGGAGCACTGCCTTATTTTCTAGCCAGTGGGAAGTTTTCGTTCTCATCTATGAATTTGAAAGTTTAACGTTATTTATTTTGGAAAAGGGATTGAGAACTCCAAGTCAAAATAGGACCCTCTTTTTTAAAAAGTTTGAGTTAAGGGGGGTTAGATTATAATGTCCCTGTCTTTCCAGGGACACAGTGATCTGAAGTGCCATTGCATGTCCGCCCCCGTATTTGGACTGGGAGGTGTGCCTCATCTTCTGTCCTCTCAGACCGTATCCCTGGTCCTATCCCTATACCTACCGCCACACGGCTGATGACTTTCAACTTGATATCTTTTTTTTTTTTTTTTTTTTGAGTTTATTTATTTTGGGAGAGAGAGAGAGAGAGACAGAGGGAGCGCACACAAGCAGGGAAGGGTCAGAGAGAGAGGAAAAGAGAATCCCAAGCAGGCTCCACGCTGTGAGGGCGGAGCCTGACGCGAGGCTCAAACTCACAAACCGGGAGATCGTGACCTGAGCCGAGATCAAGAGTCAGATGCTTAACCGACTGAACCCCTCTGGGTGCTCCTTAATTTTATGTCTCTAGTCCTGGAATCTCTTCATCTCTAGATTGGTCTTTGTCTTGAACTTCTCTGTTTAAAAGTCCTGCTGAAATTCAGCTCATGAACTGCATCCTCAAATTGGCCTTCTTTCCCTGTATTCCTTAGGCCGTGGGTCAGCAACCTCTGGCCTGTAGGCCAAATCCTGCCCACTGCCTGTTTTGTGAAAAAGGGTCATTGGATCACAGCCACGCACTGCAGCAGCACAGTCAAGCAGATCTCACGGTGACTGTATGGCCCACGGAGCCCATGCTATTTACCGCCTGGCCCTTTGCAGGAAGAGTTTGTGGACACCCGCCCTGGCGCACTGAATGCCGGAACCGCATCTCCTCTGTCACCTGCGATCCCCCTCTTTCTCCTCCATCATCTTTATATCCAGGCTCTCCCTGCCATCTGGCAGCTCTCCCTCTGGACCGTCTCTGACTTGGTCTCTGCCTCTCGGTGGCCTTAGTTAGTTCAAGCTTGCGGGGTTTTTTCTTTCTTCTTCTTTTTTTTGATGAAATGTACTGTCAAATTGGTTTCCATACAACACCCAGTGTTCATCCCAACAGGTGCACTCCTCAAGGCCCATCACCCGCTTTCCTCTCCCCACCCCCAACCCCCCATCAACTCTCAGTTTGTTGTCCGTATTTAAGAGTCTCTTACGGTTTGAATTGTTTTTTGTTTTTTTTTTTTAACCTGGACTCACAATTGTCTTCCAACTGGCTTAGTTAGCTTGAGCTGGATTTTATCCATACGTGGGACACTGGGCTTCCACTTTGGTCTGACATGGCCAATCCAAATTTTAATGGTCATAGCTATTTCTCTCTAAATTGTTTTCTTCTGATGAAATCATGACGTTCGTAGGACATTTTATGTCGTCCTAGTGTTGCTAAATTGTCTTCGAAACGATAGTGCTGGCATTGAGTTACGGTGCGGCAAATAATTTACACTGGATCGTATGTCACCGTGCGTGATATGATGAATGTCACGTTTCACCGTCACGCTGTGCTGACTTGTAGATGCTGTCTTCTAAAAAATTGACCTATTTTAATTTTTTCTGTTAAGGTTGAAATGAATGTGTCCCATATTTGTATTTCTTGATGAGTTTTCTATATGTGTTATTTGGTCATTTAATTGCCAGTTGTCAATTTCGTTTTTTAATCACCTGGTTCGGTTCAACACCTGTCTGCTGAGAACCTGTCAAATGCTGGGGTTAAAAAGATAACGGCTTCCTAGGAATTGGAGTGGGGCGAGAGACCTACAAGCAGATAATTTGAATACAGCCGGTTGTACTTGTTCCAGCAGGCCTTAGGAAGTAGGAATGCCACACCTTGATTTATTTACACATGACAAGGTAAACAAGTTCACATTCTTCTCCTCAGGTACATCACGTAATGAGTGCAGTGACAGAATCTTGAGGGAACACATTCACGACTAGGTACAGGTTTGATACGAGAGTCAGAAAATAAAGCGGATTCTGTTGAAAATCCGACCGACCCTGTGGATTATAGAAGAAACTGCTTTTGAATAGGAGGAGCCTCTTTGTAGCCAGTGACACGAAAACAATATTAAGTTCATCTCAGCTCTCTCCAGGTTTTAAGACTCGTTTCTGACGTCTTGCTATTCCCTGTGAATTACACCTTATTAATTACTTGCCTAGACTCCTTCCTTTTGATTGGTCCCAGCATGTTTCTCTCTGTCCTTTCTCACAGTTCTCTTTTTTACGTGTCTGCCTTATCAGAGATACTTGGGCCTAGTTGTCCACTTGATCTCTCCATTCATGTTTCATTAGCAGTTTTTCTATCGTTTCTGAATGGGTTCGTTAAATTTCTGCCTCCTAAAGAGTTTATAGTATAAGCGGTAGACTGAGTGACAAGGTACTCAAATGAAAATAAACGTTCAGAACTGCACAGAAATTCTTCTAAGCAATGACCAGCTCCATTTATAAGTCTACCAGCTTGGACTTCACCTGGTCGCTGGATACTCTGATGCATAGACAGGACTGGCCACTCGAACCCATGCGCATCGGTACCTTGGGGAAATACACGAAAGTACTTCTACTTCACTGGGTACGGTGGGTGCAGGATAGATGTAGCGTGGGCGCTGCCATGGGGTCGCTGAGACGTGCCCAGGGGTCCGTGAAGCCTTCTCTGACATGTGACACTTGAATAATCTTGAGAACAGGAAGGTAGGGGTGATGGGTGGTAGACGATTCCCAGGGAGAAGAAAAATTCTCGGGGGAAACCTAACCCACTGACCATTTTGTCCTTTAACTTCATGTTTTGTTTGTTTGCTTGTTTGTTTACTATACATTGGAACAAGGCGACACTGTCTGATTGCCGGCAGTGGGAAAAGTCTGTCCAGCTCTTATTTTCCAATGAGGTAGTGAACTAATGGCTGTTTGTAGATCCATATGTTCTTAAGTCCAGAGCAATTGTGGTGGTTAAATTCACAAGCCTCTGGATGCATTTCCATCCAATAGATAGAGTAAGTTGGTTCTTAAAAGCTTTGAAGCTCTAAAGTCAGGGGACTTAAGTGGCTCATAGTTAAGTAACCAGCTCTTGATTTCGGCTCAGGTCATGATCCCACGGTTCATGGGTTCGAGCCCCGTCCCGTGTCAGGCTCTGCGCTGATAGCTTGAAGCCTGCTTAGGATCCTCTCTCTCCCTCTCTCAACCCCTCCCCAACTTGTTCTCTCTCTCTCTTCTCTCAAAATAAATCAACATTAGTAAGCAAGGTTTAAAACCAGTGTACCCTTATTTTCTTTGCTTAATAAACACTGACAGCCATCTTTCCCCAAAGTAGACAATTTTTAATTTTTTCTGCTAAGGTTGAAATGAACGTGTCCCATATTTGTATGGGAAAATCGGTGGAGGCGTCATCTCTCACGGTGAAGCGTATCATTTCCTTAATTTGCATCATGCTTGTTCATCTCCCCTTAGAACCTTTTCACTACTCTCACGGCTTTTACCTTCTTGGACACGCTAGGATGTGTAACGTTCCTCAGACAACCCCAAGATGGCTGGACTAAAACACACGAACACCTGTGACCGTGGACGTCAACTTTTAGAGACGGGCGGTATCGATCGGCCTTTGTGCTCATCGGTGGAGGACCATTGTTCGAAAGCTTCCGGGCCAGTTTTGGGGGATCGTGGTTTGAGGACCACTGCAGTAGAATTGGGGGAGCCCATATGTGCAGAAGGTTGAGGAAGCCAAGCTGGTGATTGAGGAGGTGTCCTGTGGTGGCAGGTGAGCCAGGACTGTGGACGAAGGGGAAGGGACACGAGGGAAAGACGAGTCAGGAAGCAGGAAGCGATCGCAGCAGCCTAAGGGAGAGGTGATGGCCCCCAGAGCAGGACAATGGCATGGGACTGACGTGAGAAACTATTGAGCACCGTGGCTTTAGGGGCGAAGAAGGGAGGGGTTGGCGTGATTCGGGTTATGTCTGGATGTTATTTATTGAAATCGGTGACGCAGTGATTATTCGCTTTTCCGTTCGTTTCACACGCTTCTCTTTTTTGAACCATAGAATTCTCACACCTGCCTCGACTTTCTGTTGACTTTGTTTTCATTGACACGTGGCTTCGGGTGGGTGTGTTTGTGTGCACCGACACCACACTGTGCCAATAATAACTGTGGATGTGTAATGTGTTCTCACTCTGGCAGAGCTGGGCTCCTTTGGCTTTCCTTTTTCAGTTGCTGTCTCCCATTTCTGTGTAGAAGTGAATTTTGGTATCGTTTCTAGTTCCTAGAAAAATTCTATGATTGTGATCACAACACTAGGATTGTGATTCTATGATTGTCGAGAGCACATTAATCCATATATTTAGTGGGTCCCTGCTATGGGGTGGGTCCTGAGACCCAAAAATAAGTAAATCCCAGGCATTGATGGCCTGGCATATCTGTGAACTAAACTTTGGGGAGGATTGATGTCCTTTCCCATGAGCCTGGCACGTCTCTTTCTACACACAAAGGTATTCCGTGCTTCCTGAGGGCTCTGTTGTCGTTGGAAGAGTGCCTGATTAGTTCAGTTGGCAAACGTGAGTGATGTTCATGTCTGTCTATATCTTTATGTACTAAATAAAGATGTGCTAAATTAGTCATAGCTGATCATTTTTGTGACTTCTTTGAATTTCTACGTATGTATTATCTATGTTTTTATTTCTCCTTTTCCTTGTCTTTCAGCAGTTTCTTTTTCATCCCTCATTTAATTGGTTAGACTCGAAAATAATGTGTAGCTGTATAATTGTTTATAGCAATATTGTCTAAAGGGCGTGTGATTTCACCCTAATTAGGCGTTCCAGAAATGTGGTCAGGTGAACTCGTGTTTAAATGCGAATGTCCTCATCTGAGTGGTTCGCAGTGGAAATCTACAAGCATTTTGCCTCTGCTTTTGGAGCCACACACCTTGTAGTGTGTCTGATGTTTGAGCCTTTGTTCCAAGGCTCAGTCATAAGATTGGCAGGCGTGTGGCTTAAAGGCAGAATACTGAATTGAGGTAGCCTAACCGTATGGAGAAAACAATCACAGTGCACTTGGACTGAGGAAGGAACTGGTAGAGAAATTTGAAATGCAGCCTATGTGGCAATAGGTTTTTATTTGTTTCGTTAGTTTTAATTTTTAAAAGGTTTTTATTTTTGAGAGAGAGAGAGAAAATGTGAGCAGGGGAGGGGCAGAGAGACAGGGAGACACAGAATCCGAAGCAGGCTCCGGGCTCTGAGCTGTCAGCACAGAGCCCACCACGGGGCTCAAACCTACAGATCGCGAGATCGTGACAGGAGCTGACGTCGGATGCTTAATTGACTGAGCCACCCAGGCGCCCCGGCAACATATGTTAATATAACTTCTAAAGAAGTGATCAGCAGGTCACAGGGCAGTGGACTTAACTGCAGCCTTTGACTCTTAGAACAGTCTTTAGGAATAGAAACCTTGCTCCCTGTAGATGTTACATGGAGGTTCTGACGGCCTCTTCACCCGCGAAAAAAATCCACACACACAGATTGGCAGAGAATTTCACGGACTCCACAGACCCCTTCAAGCCCAAGGCCAAGAACCCCGGGCTAGTTCCTGGAGAGATGTGTAGTCACGGCCCCCACGCTAGAAACACATCTGTGGAGAAGCGCTGTTTACAGGTGTCTACCTCCGGTGTAGGTGGGTGGTGTTCCGCTGTTCTCCAGAACACACACTTGACGTCTGTGAGAGCCTTCCCCAGAAAAGCTGAGATGGGGTATTCTCCACGATGAGATCTGGCGATCACATGAAATTACTTTCCCTGAATAATCGGCTTCTTTTGATAGTGAGTCCGTTCCATAATGTTTTCAAAGCTTTTAGGTGAGGGCTTAAGAAAACGAAGACTCCTGTGGGGCAGCTGGAGTCTAGTAAAGAGTAACTGGACTTGAGTCCGTGTGGTCCCCCGGCTCTCTGTCTGACCTTGGCCGCCTGAGCCTCCCGGCTGCGCTCCCACGCTGGTGAGACGGGGTTCCTGCTACCACCTGGGAACCGGCCCTGGGAGATTTAAGAAGGCGGCATGAGGTAAGGAGGCGTCGGAAGACAGGGAGGAAACAGTATGAAACAACAGGTTAGCACTGGAAAAAGTAGGCGGGGTAGATTGTACCTCACCATTAGGGGCCAAAGTCGATTCCAAATGGATGAAGAGTTTCAAGTGAAAACCCAGAACCCAGAACGGAGGAAAAGATGGAAAGTTCTTCACGCTCTGGCATAAAAGTACAGAGAATGAACAATAAAAGATAACCACGCAAATAAAACCACCATTATAAACTTAACGACACAGGAATTAAACTTCTGTCTGCCTGTCTCATAATTAAAATTATGGCCAATGACTGGGTGGAAACAGGAGCAGCCACAGCGGAGCATTAAATTCTTTAATGTATAAAGCTGTGTTATCGATCAGTTGAAAGAAGTGCACGACGGGGGCACCCGGGTGGCTCAGTTGGTCGAGCGTCTGACTCTTGATTTCAGCTCAGGTCATGATGCCAAGGTCATGGGATCAAGTCCCATGTTGGGCCCCACACTGAGCATGGAACCTGCTTAAGATTTTCTCTCTCTCTCTCTCTCTCTCTCTTCCTCTTCCTCCCTCCCTCCCTTCCTCAGTCCCTCCCTCCCTTCCTCAGTCCCTCCCTCCCTCCTGCTCTCTATCTCTTTCCCTCTGCCCCTCTCCTACACTAACCTGTCTCTCTCTCTCTCTCTCTCTCTCTCTCACTCTCTCACTCACTCAAAAAAGCACACTATAGTGAGCAAATGCCATGAACAGAATGCTCACAGATGCAATACAGATGACCAGTAAGTATATAAGACTCATTTCAAAATTGTAACTCACCGAAGAAACCCAAAGCTCTGAGACTGCATTTTTCACTTACTAAACTGGCACAGCTCAAAATGATGATATGTTGCTGTCTTGGGAGAACTGACGAAGGCCGTCATACAGCCATACACAGGTGGGAATATAAACTGGCATTCCTTTCCAGAAAGAAATGTGCCTTGGCGTTTTAAGAACCATTTCTCAAATTGGAACCCAAATCGTCCACCTCATCCTCCAGTCTCTTGTCTTTTTGGATTCCTTTCCTGAACAGTCCCCCTCTGTGCTTTGCTGGGTCCCTTTCCTTCTCTGCCCTCAGTCAGTCACAGAGGGTGTCTTTCACATCCCTTCCAGCCGTCTGTCCAGCCGGCCTCTTTCCTTCACCTGTCGCGCAGAGCCACAGCCAGGCTCGTTCATCTGGGGCTTCTTGGCGCCTGTACCTGGGATGCAGGGCGTGGTCCAGAAAGATCGTCTCACGTGGAGGGTCAGGCCGGCCCAACTGTCACGGCCTCCAAGCTCAGCTGGGCTTTAAAGGCTGCCTTCCAGCCCTTGGCGCAGTTTCCCGTCCCGTTTTCCTAAGCCTTCTTGCCAGACTTTTACTTCCCTCAAACCTACTCCACCCCTTCTGCAGACACACCCACTCTCCTGGGCCTGATGACCTGCCTCCCAGTTCCCAGAGAAGACCTGCTGCCGCCACCTTCCCTGCCGTCAAGGTCATTACCTCCCGCTCGCACACCGCTCTCGCCCTCCCCGGGGGCTTCCCTCCTCGGCCTTCCTCTGGCCACTCTGCATTTCCAGCTTCCCTCTCTCCACTGGCTCTTTTCTGCCACTCGCGATGTTCAGGTTTGCGACGGCTCGCGTCTCTCTTCACGTGCCTTTGCTTCTCTGTGTGCGCTCGGCGCCCTGCGTCTTGGCTCCCGGGAGCCACCGCCCTCACACCTTCCTGCCCTCCCTGCCACACTCTGCATTCTCGGCCGGTCCTTCATCCTTGCTCTGGTGGCCCACACTCCCGGCTTCTTGGGCTTCTTCCCCGGCCTCCCTGCTGCTCTCTGCTCTTGGGCTGCTCTTGCGCTGCGTTGCCCCTAAGGCTTCTGTGCTTAGCCTTCGTCTTCTCCCCAGATCTGCGTTCCGAGCAAACTCCCCCAAAGCAGTGTTTTTTGCTGCTCCTGCTAACACGCTCTGAGTTTCCTTTCCGGGCGCCTCTGCTGTGCTTCGGAACCTCATAGCAAGAAACACACCGGACGTCTCCACTGCACGCTCAATCGACCCCTTAAATCCGGCATTTCCGGAGCTGACCGTGTTGACCCCAACCTCAGAGGCTCCCAGATTTTCTCCGCAGTTGAAGAGCCTCGCTGTCTAGCCGGTCACTCAGCGTGGAAACGTGGTGGCCATTCTAGGGGATTCCTTCTCCCTCTCCATCCACGCCACGTCACCAAGTCCTGCGTGTTGTATCTTTGTAATAGCTCTCTGTCGCCTCCCCTCCTTCTCCGCTGCTTTAGGGCGGGGGGTGGGGGGTGGGGGGCTCCTTATTCTCACTTGGATCTGCCATTCTCCCTCCGGTCTCTTCATTCTCAACTCCTCAGTTTCCCTGCGCACCAGTGTGTCTTCCCTCCCCAGCCCTCCACGCACCTTCCACACTGCTGCCAGGAAGATCCTTCCAAAGAAAATAATTGTAACACTGCTAGCTTTCGTGTGTTTGGGTGCTTCCCATCTGCCAGGCCTTTTCCCAAGTGCTAGTCTTGGTTGACTCATTTAATACCACAATCGGTGCTGTATTATCCCCTTTTACAGGTGAGAAAGCAGAGGCCCAGAGAGCTTCAGTTAGGTTGTCCCAGGTCACAGAACCAGCAAGTCTGTCTGCAGAGTCTACACTCTCAGCCACTTAACGTCATAACAACAAAGACCACATTTTGAGCTTTCTAGGAATTAGCTCGTTGCGTATATCATCTCTTGTAATCCACTCAGTTCTGGAAGTTGGAAATTCTTAACGTCTCCACTTTTCGGACGAGGAAACGGGGGCACGGAGACACGAAGTAACCCGCTCACGCTTACGCGGCTTTTAGGTGGTGGACGGGGCTTTGACCCGCAGCAGATGTGCTCTGGGCTGTCAGTCTTAGCCACCTCACCCGCCCACAAGGGGCCAGCACCTTCTGAACTCACACTTTCAGGAGTATTTTTCTGTTCTTCTGGGTTGTGGGTGGCAAAGGAGGTAAACTTGTGTGAGGTGTTCATGCTGCTAAGAGCGTGATGAGAAAAGACCAGCGCCCGTTCAAGTGATATCCAGATGGAATGGGACGCTTTGCCCAGTGATGCCATTGAATTTCCGGTGCCAGTTGAACGTGCTTCGTTCTGTTTTCCCTCCTGACTTTGTAGGCGTTGACCGAATAATTTGGGATTTTTCATAAATCCTTAGGAACACAACTACCATAGTAATATGCTATAGCACAACAGCTTGTCTCCACCAGTAGGTTCCTGAAATTATCCAGGGTAGGAAAATTCTCTTGTGAACTTGAGACATTCTGGGAGACATTTTCGTTTCGGGTGACCGGGTGAACACGTGTGTATTTCTTCTCTCTCATTACAGTCCACTGAAATGTTAGGTATTTAAAAAAAAAAAAAAAATCTGGGAATTAGAAAAGATGATACTAAAAGCCACTCAGAAAAAGTCCCAGATGACTGATTAAGAAGCAGCCCTGGGGCTGTTTTATTTGTTCGCTCATTGTCCAAGGCAGGACAATAGGATGTAAGAAAATCCTCAGAAAGGCTCGTATATCCCATTAAAAATAAATAAATAAATAAAAATAAAAAAGCTACTGAGAAAAAGGTACAGAGTTCTTGGCAATTAAAAAATCTGTCACCAGTTCATAAAAAGTCCTAGGACACTAAGCAAAGAAACGGTCTTTGGAAAAGCAGTGAAGCAAGTTTCTGTGTTCTTTCATTTCTCAGGATATAGGACTCCCCCAAATGGACATCGTCGGGAATAGCACTCATAAAACAGGCCATTACACAGTCAGAGCAGCGTCCCTCCTCTTCCTGCAAGCCTCCCGTCCTATTAATGTGACTGAGTTACGTTGACTTTCACACAAAAAGACTGCTATCTTTTAGCCTTCCTGGCAGCCCTAAAGATTTTTTTTTTTATCCCAGTGGTTCTTAACCGGAAGCAGTTTTGCCGTCCTCCTCGCCCCCTGATCTGGCTGTGTCTCCAGATGGTTGTGCTTGTCCCTGCTGGGGAGAGGGGGACATGTTGCCACTGGGTTTTAAGCGTGTAAGGGCCAGGGATGCTGTTAACATTCTACAGTGTTCTGGACAGCCCACAGGAAGGACTTATTTAGACCAAAATGTCAAAAGTGTCAAGGCTGGGAAATAGTTAACTGTAAATTGCCAAGCCGACTTGCAACCAGAACTTTTCCTTATTCTCCCAAGATGTCAGAGACCTAAGAAGTTAAAAGCTGCAAGCTGAAAGTTGCCAGTCTTCTCTTTATGCTAAACTCTCCTAATACTTTACTAGAAAGTAGAGAAATCTCTAACAAACACTTCTTGTGCCTCATGTGCCCGCACAGTGAAGCTTAAGGCGTGACATCAAGAATAACATTTAGCCTGGGGGAAAAAAAAACATCCGTAGTTGGACTGTTTGGTACATCCTTCTGTCGTCACTGTCAGTCTGTCTGGTTCTCTTTCCCAGGGTGCCTGGGTGCAGTCTCACAGCCCTCCTTTGACCGGCACTGTAGACGGCCATGACGAGGCAGCGCTGGCATCATCCTTCCCTAAGAGCTATCCCCACCCGGACTGGTCCAGTATAGCTGGCAGATGCCTAAATTCTTTCCTTCTCCGCCTCCCTCTCCCTCCCCTCCGCACGACCGTGCCGTGGTGAGGTCTTCAGGAGATGAGGTCTCTTTAGCCTTTGTCTCTTTGATACATGTCATGATTTTAGGGTTGCCTGGCTGGCTCAGTTGGTAGAGCACGCGACTCTTGATCTTGGGGTCGTGAGTTCGAGCCCCACATCGGCTGTAGAGATTACTTACAAAAACGTTACTAGTTTTGTCTTCATCTTTGAAATATTGGCATTTGGTGTGCAATTGCAGGTTGACTGGATTGTTCGTTTTTTCTTCCTTCAGCACTTTAAAATGCCACTCGATTGTCACTGGGTCCTAGTGTTTCTGATGATGAGTCAGCCGTCACTCCTGTGTCGCTCCCCTGCAGGTTAAGTGCCTCTTTTTTTTTTTTTTTTTTTTTCTGTCTGCCTTCAAGATTTTCTCTTTCTCTTTCTCAACACTTCAACCTTGATCCTTTTAGGTGTGTTGTTCTCTGTGTTTATCCTGCTTGGAGTTCTGGGAGTTCTGAATAAGTGGATTGGTATTGTTCATTAAATTTGGATACTTTCCAGCCACTGGGTATTCAGTAGTTCTCTGCCCCACTGTTCTTGGATATTGTTCCAATTTCTTCCTCTCTGTATTTTCATTTGGGTCATTTTAAAAAAAAATTTTAATGTTTTTATTTATCTTTGAGAGAGACAGAGCACGAGCGGGGAAGCGGCAGAGAGAGAGACAGAGACAGAGACAGAGAGAGACAGAGGGAAACACAGAATCCCAAGCGGGCTTCAGGCTCCGAGCTGTCAGCACAGAGCCCGATGCGGGGCTCAAACCCACAAACTGCGAGATCATGACCTGAGCCAAAGTCAGACGCTTAACTGGCTTGAGACACCCGGGTGCCCCTGGTTTGGATAATTTCTTTCAACTTCCAAACCTCTGATGAAACCCCTCATCTACTCATTCGGCCTGCCTTTTTCACTAGATGCTCTAAGGTACTTACCGTAATTGAGTTCCTGCAAAAGAATCCCAACATCTTGGCCGTCTTTGGATCTAGTTCCATTGACTGTGGGTCCTGATAATGCATGGTTTCTATTTTTCTCCTGTGGTGAGTTTTGGCGGGACACTAGCCACGTGTGGACACTGAGAGTGCCACACCTCTTGTGTCAGGCTGTTCGTGCAGGCACTCAGCTCTGCTAGTCTGTTGATTCAGGAGTCTGGGCTCTGCTGTGGCTCTGGGCGCATTCAGTTCGCCACAGGCTTCCGCTTATTTGAGGGTCGGATGGAAATGTCTCCTTTGGCGGCTCTTGTTTATCTCGGTTGTCCTGCCTTACCCCCAAACTTAGTAGGACTTGTGTGCCTGCCTCAGGAGAGCTAGAACTCTCCTCAGCTCTCGTGCCCTCCCTACGGTAGTGGACCAGTGCCCGATACTCATTTTGAGGTGCAGAGGCCGGCAGGGACCGCTCCTCCTCTCGGTCGTTGCCACCGCTCTTCAGCAGGCTCTGCCTGTCTGAGCCTCGGATGGTCCCAGGGTCGGGGGTGTCGTCAGCTGTGCCTTGCCCTCCTTCCGTGGTGGGCGGCCCTGACCTCCCGCTCCCCCTCAGGCTCCAGCAGGCCCCACGCACCCAAGCCTTAAGAGGGGTTCCAGGGCCCGGGGTTCTCCCACCCCCGTTATCGCCTTGCGTGTGTTCTTCCCGCGCTCTCTTTCCCACCTCCGTCCTCACTGCCTTCACATACCCTTCCTCAGCACCCAAGCTTCTACATCCAGCTCACGGAGTAGGTCTCAAGAGCCATCACCAGTTTCAGAAAACCTTCCTGCTGTCTCAGGCCTGCATCAGATGCCCTCCCATCACCTCTAACCTTTGGTAAGTTATCATCATCTCTGCGTCTAGGTTTCTCATCTCCAGAATGGGTATGGTGATAGCATCGATGGCTTAGTTATCTTGAGGATTCAGTGGGTCCCCACGTGCAAAGCACTCGGAACACAGAGGCGAAGAACGGGATCTCGGGAGCAAAACTGCCCAGACTCAGCGCCCTCCCGTGAAACCTGGAGCGGGTCACATCACTTTTCAGTGCCTCCGTTTCCTCCTACCTAACGTGGAGGTAACAATACTTACCCCCTGGATGTTACCGCCAATGTCAAGGGGATTAACTCTTACGAAGCACCTGGACCAGTGCCAAGCACATAGTATGAGCTCAGGAAACGTTAGTTAGCTGTGATGGTGGTGACGACAGCCCTCTCCTCTCGGAGGCCCTGTGCCTCACTCACTGCGCTGGAGCATAATCGCTTACTTTCCTTGACAGCCCTTGTGCCCAGTCAGCGCAGGGGCCGCGATGGCTCATGGAAGGGACTCCAACACATATTTGCTCAGTGACTGACTGAGTGAAAAGGTTAGCGGCAAAGTATGCATGACACCCTGTGGGGTCGAGTGCAGCGATGGGCCGTACTGTTCCACTCCGGGACCATTTCATCATTCTGAATATCCTCTGGGGGAAAAGCCTCTTTTTAAGGGTAAAAAAAAAAAATTCGCATTCTGTTTTGAGTCATCAATAGCGTCCTTCCCTCCATCAAGCCACGGTGTTGGAACACTCTTTTCTTTGACCTTTAAAAAAGGGCAAGTGAAGACTTATGGTGTTGTCCACCCAGAATCTCGCCGTCATCCAGCCAAAGAGCCTCACCCCAGTTTTCCAGGTGAACATGTTTTCCCTTCATTTTCTGCACCACGCTGATCATGGAACTTTCTGGGCTACATCTGCATTGTGTTCTCCTCCTAGACACTTAGAGGATCCACAGTTATTCCAAATTCTCTGCCTTGCATGCCTTGAAAAATATGTAGCATTTATTGTTGTTTATACAGATACGACCGTACATTTGCAAAGCACAGCTTTGAAGGTTTCAAATATTCTCTTTTCTCACAAATATTCTGTTTTGTTGCAATCTCTTAAAAGTTGCATGAGATGGTTGATGCAAACGTAAATAAAGTGAGGTACAGGAATGTCACGAGTTGTATTTTTAGAGCCCAAGGTTAGTTTGTGGTGGAGCTGGGACCAGAATCTGGCGTGAAAACAAATGAGGAGAGAGTCCGCTTTGGTCAGGGACCTTAAAACTGCTCTTCCTGAGGGTCCAGAGGCTTCGGTTCCCATGTCATTTATTTAACGGGTGGCTGCCCCAGTTTCCACACCCGTGAGATAGGGATAAAAATTGCCCCATAAGAGTACGTGTAAGAGAATAAAATGAAATAATTATGCCAAAGTACTTTCATAACAGAGAGGAATGTACGAATGCAAGCTTAATCTAGTCCTGGAAAGCTGGGTGATTACCTGAGTTATGGTCCATGAATTCTAGCTTCTATTCTGATTTATTTCCTGATGAGAGAGACCTCCACATTTTATAGGTTTTCCTTGAACTTTTTAAAGCGTTTTTCAAGTTGATGGTTTATAGTCAGAGAGTCAGTCCTACCATTTCTTTTAAAATAGCAGCATGGCATCGGCCCGATCGGGCTGGTAGGGCTTCATGCCTGTTTTCTTGTTCACTCCCTGAATAACTGCAGAGGCCCTCCAATGCTCTCCTACCTTTGGCCTGTCCTCCAGTGTCCGAATTTTCATTCTGAAACTCAAATCTGATGCCACTCCAGGACAGAGAAACCATCAATGGCTCCCTGTTGCCCCTTGGTTCCTGGTTCTTGGTTCTTTTCAGCCAGGCCCCCCTCTCCTCTGCTTCTGTGCCCTAGTGTAGGACCCTTTGCGCATTCCCTCTCCCATCCTGTTGGGGTCTGCTTAGGCTGCTTCCCTGTAAAGCCTTCCCTGGCCACACAATCCATTCTGCTTCTCTCTCTGCTCCCAGAAACTCGGAACAAAGTTGGTTCTTTACATTTCTGTCTTTCCTTTTAGCTCCCAAGGGTGGGGACTGCGGCTCATTTCTCTCCTTCTAGCCTCCCCAGTTCTTGACATTTAGAGAGGGCTCCACGAATACTGGATGAATGAATGAAGATCTCCACATCTCATAGCAAGGTCATCGTAAGATGGTTTCTGTCCAGAGAGTTCTTTGGCCCTCTGGGAAGGCACACCTGAGAACCACCAGGGCTGGCATTTGTATAGTCTCATTCCCAGTGGCGACAGGCAGAGAGGACTGAGACGTTGATCCTTCGATGAAGGGTTTTTGCTAACTCACCACGTACTAGGTCTCTGACTTTCTGTGCGTTACGTGCCTGTGATTGTCTTTGGGGGCCTCCAGCCCACGGAGTGTGACCCCAGCCAACTCTTTGTTGTAGTTGATCGGGCTGCCCGCTTCTGTTGTGGTTTTATCTTTGTGTGGCCTGCACTCGGCCGTAACTTCTGGGAGAAGCTAGAACGCTTGGTCACTGCAGAAGCCTTCCACGGATAAGACTTCGCTTGGGGGTTATCTGAAGGTGGCGGTCATCTGTCGTACTGCTCCGGACAGCTGACGCTCCGTGAACCCTCACTCGGGACCACATTAATGAGCCGAAGGAGATGAATGGCGTCGCTAAACGATCACTGTGGTGGTGGCATTATTATGACCATCGTTCCCATTTGACTGTGGAAGGCATGGGCACTCATTTGCAGCGACCAAGCAACAGCACTGGGACTCCCAAGTCAGATCTGTCTGACCCCAGAGCCCTGACTCAGCTCGTACCGCATTCCATCTCCTTCTTTGCCTGCGGTGAACCTTAAGAGTCCGCCAGCCGTCGGGTTCTTATCACTCAGCCTGCAAAGGCAGGAGCGTGAGCTCGGTTGTGAGTCACACACATCAGACCCCGTTCCAGGCAGTACTGACCCAGCAAGGGTGCGGCCGCGGCCCGTTCTATGGGAGCCCCTCTGTTTTTGCTACTGCCAGCCATTTACTGCTGGACCCTCTTTCTGTCGCGTCCTGGTGATTACCGCGCCACCTGCCAGCTTGGGTCCTCTGACCCTCCTCCCTCGGGGGTTCTCAACCCTCGCCCTACTTTGGAATGGCCGGGGAAGCTTTACAACAGAATGCCCGGCCCTACCCCCAGAGGTTCCATTCGGTCATTCCGGCTTGGGGCCCGGGTATTAATCTTTCTGAAACCACCTTGGTATGTCATAGAATTTGCACGTTTTAAGTGCAACACTCGGTGATTTCTTTCTTTCTTTTCCTTTTTTAATGTTTATGTTTATTTTTGAGACAGAGAGAGAGACAGACAGACAGACAGTGTGCAGGCAGGGGAGGAACAGAGAGAGAGGAAGACACAGAATCCGAAGCAGGCTCCAGGCTCTGAGCTGTCGGCATGGAGCCTGATGGGGGCTTGAGCTCACGAACTGCGAGATCATGACCTGAGCCGAACGCAGTCAGACGCTTAACTGACTGAGCCACCCAGGCGCCCCCAAAACTCAGTGATTTCTTAGCAAACCGACAGCATCGTGTGACCGTCACCACAGTCTGATTTTACAAAAGTTCTCTCACCCCGATGAGATCCCTTAGGCCATTTTAGAGTCAGTGCCCAGTTCCACCCCTGCCCTCAGTTAACACTAATCTGCTTTCTGCCTCTGTAGATTCGCTTTTTCTGGCCATTTCATACAAATGGAGTCATCTGGGGGTGGCTGGGTGGCTCAGTCAGTTAAACTCCAACTTTGGCTCGGGTCACACTCTCACCGTTAGTGAGATCGAGCCCCGCGTCGGGCTCTGTGCTGACAGATTGGAGCCTGGAGCTTGCTTCGGATCCTGTGTCTCCCTCTCTCTCTGCCCCTCCCCTGCTTGTGTTCTGTCTCTGTGTCTCTCAAAAATAAATATTAAAAAAAAAAAAATGGAATCACCTGTAGTATTTTTCTTTTCTTTTTTTTTTTTTTTTAATTTTTTTTTAATGTTTATTTATTTTTGAGACAGAGAGAGACAGAGCATGAACGGGGGAGGAGCAGAGAGAGAGGGAGACACAGAATCGGAACCAGGCTCCAGGCTCTGGGCCATCAGCCCAGAGCCCGATGCGGGGCTCAAACTCACGGACCGTGAGATCGTGACCTGAGCCGACGCCTGACCCAGGCGGTTGTATTTATTTAGACCTTGTCCTGACGTTGGTGTGTCGGTAAGGATCGGGAAGAGAACAATAGTTACAATAGTTCAGTGGGTTTTGGGGAGGGGAGTGGGTGGAGGTGGGTAGGGGGAGGAGAGACATCACTTCTGATTTCCGCCCGTCACCAACGTCACCAGCATCGGGCTGTGCCTCACATTTGGACTGTATCATCAGAGTCAGCCGCCCCCGTTCATTTTAGCAGCAGCTTCTCAAACGTGAGGCGGGACTTCGGAGGAGGCCGGCTACACGCCTCCAGACCGGCTTCACGTACCAGTCCTCAAAGTGACTCCAGAAAGCCTCCTTGCGAGGTTTGCACCACACCCCGTGAGGATCACTGGTGTGCAGCCGGGGTTGGCAGCCTGGTTGGGAGGCAGCCAGAGAGGAAATATTTTGAGCTCCACAGGCCGTCTGGTCTCTGTCGCAGTAACGCCACCCTGCCGTTGTGGTGTGAAAGCAGCCATAGATGATGCAGAAACGTATCAGCCTGGCTGTGCTCCAGTCACACTTGATTTGTGCACACCGAAACTCGAATTTCGTATCGTCCTTGCGCATCGTACGTATGTTCCTCTTTGGAGTTTCTTTCCCCCACCCCCAGCCATTTTAAAGTAAAAACCATTAGCTTGCCATACAAAAATAGGCAGTGAGCTAGATTGGATCTGTGGGCCATAGTTCGCTGACCCCTGGTAATATGGGTAGTTTACTTGCTGTATTTTTTTCATTAAAAAAAAAACAACAACATTAGCTTTGGAAGGCACTATCATGTTTTAATTTTAGTCGCTGTGGATTTTACTGTGGAAGGCAATTCTACGCACACGTCTGCTTTTCTGCCTACTGCTATTGAATTTTTTTCTTGCTACCTCTGTTGAAGTCTACAAAGACCTTTTTTTCAAACCATTCTCTATTGTTGGGACAGCCGTTTGCTTTTTCATTAATGCATTCAGTGTGTATTTACGAAGCACCCGCAATGGTGTGGCAGGCAGGTGGCCATGGCAAGCCGGGTGCTCCGGGGAAGGGGGCAGTGATGGCCGAGATAGACTTGGTCTCTGCTCCCGTGGATCTGTCTGGCTCGCAGGGAAGAGGTCAGTCATGCACAGTGCTTGGCAGATCACAGCATGCATTGAAGGTGTGGACTTGAGCATTTGTTTCCACGGTCCCATAATACGTGCGTTATGCGGGTGGACGCGGCCCACGTGCAGTAGTCTGTATCCTGGGAAACAGGGTGGTGTTTCACATTAGTGGCGTTGGGCATCTGAGTGTACCGATGGCAGAAACTTCTCCAGAAATCAGTCCACAATTAGAGTTGGAAATTGTCACGCCAGTTGGAGATTTTCCTTTGACCCTGTGCCCTAGCGTAAGCATCTGTGTCTTTCCGGGTAAGTGGAACTGCTTCAGGTTGGGGGCGTTTCCATTTTCTTCTGGCCCAGTAAGAGTGAGACTCCCGTTAGGCACGACTGAAAGGCTGGCCATTACCACAACCAGTCAAGGGAACCGGGGAAGACATCAAGGCCTGCACGGCCCTGCCACTTGTAGGTTTTGGGGATTACAAGGGAAAAAGTTAATGCTTTACCAAAAAGTAATAAATTTAAAAAGCCTGCCCTATGTAAGCCTTGTTGGAATGACTAGTGAGATTGCACAGTGGCTTGCATAGGAAAAAACAAACCCCAGAGTAAAATGGTGAGCCGGAAGTGCTTTCCTGCTTTGTGTCGTTTTCCCAGTTACAGACAGGAAACATTCAAGTGCGTTTTCAAGCACAGAACATTGGACACAAAGAAGGCTCTGACGAAGCAGAAAAAAGACCCGTATACAAAAAGTTTAGGTCTGTGGAGCAAAATGTCTGATTGAAAACAATCTGATTTAGCAAGTGTTTTTTTTTACTCGTTGGCTTGCGTTGTCTCTAGGCGCCTTGATAAGCTTAACATGTTGCTCTCCCTCTTTGCTTTATCATGAATTTTTTAAATCTGATCACAAATCACATCTCAGGGGCGCCGGGGTGGCTCCGTCGGTTGAGTGTCCCAACTCTTGATTTCAGCTCAGGTCATGATCTCGCGGTTCAGATTGTGAGATTGAGCCCTGCATCAGAGTCTGTGCACTGATCTCGAGGAGCCTGCTTGGGATTCTCCCTCTCTCTCTGCCCCTCCCCTAGTCACACTCTCCCTGTCTCTCTCAAAATAAATAAGTAAACTTAAAAAAAAATCACATCTCAGTAAAAACCAAGTTTCTGTGGCTAATAGACTCTTTGAATGGGCACCGTGGCCGGTATTCTGAGTAATTGCTAGACTTTCCCTGGGTCAAAATTCTACTGGCAAATTGTCTGGTAAAGATGAACACTCCCAAACAGTTCAGCATAGAAAGGGCTGCTGGGCTGAGCCTTGGACCAGACACAGTGATGAGAAAGATCGAGTCATTTGGAGCACATATCCGGGGAGGTAGGGACCATGGTGGTTCCCTAAAATTAAGGTGGGGACAGCATAGACCAATGGGGGTATCTCAGTGTGAAGGAGCCCCCCCAATTTGTATGTTACATTCCAGACTCATGATTCGTCAGGAAAAGTAATCTTCCCAGATAGCCTGTATTCATGGTTTAGACGACGTAATGTTATTAAAACCTCCATACTACCCAAAGCTGTCTATACAGTTTCAGTACAGTTCCTATCAAAATTCTAATGGTGTTCTTCACAAAAAAAGAAAAACAATTGTCAAATCCACATGGAACCACAAACGACTGAAACAGCAAAAGCAATCCTGAGCTAGAAGAACGAGGCTGGAGGCGTCACACTTCCCGATTTCAAACTCCTTGATCCTTGAACAACGTGGGTTTGAATTGCATGGGCCCACGTATATGCAGATTTTTTACAGTACAATACTGTAGATGTATTTTCTCTTCCATACAATTTGCTTAATAACATTTTCTTTCTAGGGGTGCCTGGCTGGCTCAGTCGGTTAAGCGTCCAACTTCGACTCAGGTCATGGTCTCGCAGTTCGTGAGTTCGAGCCCCGCATTGGGCTCTGTGCTAACAGCTCAGAGTCTGAAGCCTGGTTTGGATTCTGTCTCCCTCTCTCTGTCCCTCACCTGCGCTCTCTCTCTCTCTCTCTCTCTCTCTCTCTCTCTCAAAAGTAAATAAACATTAAAAAAGTTTAAAAAGTAATTACATTTTTTTAAATTTTTTATTTTAATTAAAAAAAACATTTTTTTTAACGTTTATTTATTTTTGAGACAGAGAGAGACAGAGCATGAACGGGGGAGGGTCAGAGAGAGGGAGACACAGAATCCGAAACAGGTTCCAGGCTCCGAGCTGTCAGCACGGAGCCCGATGTGGGGCTTGAACTCACGGACCGCGAGATCATGACCTGAGCTGAAGTCGGCCGCTCAACCGACTGAGCTACCCAGGCGCCCCAGTAATTACATTTTCTAACTTTCTTTATTGTAAGAATACATGAAACAATGCACATAACATACAATACATATTAACCAACTATTTATGTTCTCAGTGATGTTTGTGGTCGACAGTAGCTACTAGTAGTTAAATTTTCAGGGAGTTAAAAGTTACGTGCCAAGTTTTCACTGCACAGGGTCAACACCCCTAACTCCTATATTGGTCAAGGATCGGCTGTATATTACAAAGCAGTAGTCATCAAAATAGGATGGTATTGGCATAAAAAAGATACATAAATGGAACAGACTAGAAAGCCCAGAAATAAATCTGATTAAGAAGAGATATTGGATCTCTTTCTAAAATTAATTTTATCAGTGTAATATGTGGCTGAGTGTCCATAAAGGCGGGAAACATAGTGTCCACTTATTTTCAAGCTGTATGTTAACATTTTCGTATAATATGTTCCACATAGATTTCAGTCTCCAGATACCTTTTTAGGTAAAGTACCTCTATATTGAAAGCAAAGGGTCTAGTTGGTAAAATGAAAAAAAGGATAATAAATACATTGATTTGCTTTCTAATCAAATGACTTGATTACAGGGGTGTCCAATGACTCGACTTAAATCACTGGTTGAACCAGAAGTCCCACTATGGCACCTCGAGTGCCATCATTCTGGGTATTACGTACAGCAACAGTGCTGCCCCTTTGGGCTGCAGAGGAGTCCTCGGAAAGTACCGTGATCTGGCAACTGAGGCTCGAGCAACTCAGGCTGTTCCTCTGCCGATCGATGGCCGCCAGGTCGGCTTTCTGGAAAGGTCTACCTAGCTAATAATAATTGGAAAGCATGAGTGGGAGAGAGCTGTGAAAATACTTTGATACTTTGTTTCTTTTTAAAGTAAAGATGAGATGCCTGAAGGAAGGAATACTCAGTTGTTACTATTTGTGTGTGTAGTATTGAATCACGTTCCTGGATTTGTGACAAACTCGTTTCAGTAAGGCTGTCAAGCTCAGAAATGATCGTTTTAGGAACTGAAGGTTCAGCTTCTCTACAGCGGTCTTTATTTATTTTTTTAATGTATTTTAAGTAGGCTCCATGCCCAATGTGGGGCTCAAACTCATGACCCCCAGATCTAGAGTTGCACATTCTACTGACTGAGCCAGCGAGGCGCCTCTAGAGCAGTCTTTTCTCCAGGGGTGGCCTGTGGGTCTCGGCCATGGAATTCTGGGAGGAGAGGGCCTCTTAAAGAAGCAGGATCTTGGGGCGCCTGGGTGGCGCAGTCAGTTAAGCGTCCGACTTCAGCCAGGTCACGATCTCGCGGTCCGGGAGTTCGAGCCCCGCGTCAGGCTCTGGGCTGATGGCTCATAGCCTGGAGCCTGTTTCCGATTCTGTGTCTCCCTCTCTCTCTGCCCTTCCCCTGTTCATACTCTGTCTCTCTCTGTCCCAAAAATACATAAACGTTGAAAAAAAAAATTT
Source organism: Prionailurus viverrinus (assembly GCF_022837055.1). Lineage (NCBI taxonomy): Eukaryota > Metazoa > Chordata > Mammalia > Carnivora > Felidae > Prionailurus > Prionailurus viverrinus. The sequence goes on along the minus strand of NC_062576.1, from coordinate 19,118,266 downwards.
TTTTAATAAAAATAAAAAAAAATAATAAAGAAGCAGGATCTTGTTCCAGACCTGCTTTTGAACAGAGGTGAGGCCTGGAAACTGGCATGTTAAATCCGCACACTCCCCACCCTCGTGATTCTATACACGCCCAGGTCTGGGAGCCCCTGGTCTTGAGGCTTTGTTCTTGTGTGGGGTTGCTATTCTTTGCAGACATTTGTTTGCTGGTTTTTTTCTTTGGTTTTGGTCAAGGAGCCCTCTGATGTCAACATTGGTGGAATTTCTCCCCACGTTATCATTCATTTCTGCCTGTTTTGTTTATTTTTTATTTTTTTGTTTTAGAGAGAGAGAGCATGCATACACAAGCGGGGAACGGGGGGAGACAGGGACCGAGGGAGACAGAGAGAACCCCAAGCAGACGCCACCCTGCACACAGAGCCCGACGTGGGGTTTGATCCCACGACCCTGGATCATGACCTGAGCTGAAGTCAAGAGTTGAGCGCTCAACCCACCGAGCCACCCAGGCGTCCGTCCCTAGCTGTGTTGTTTTAAACTCTGGGATAGTAACTATTAAATTTCACGAGTTCCTTTGCATTTCTGGATTTCTGACTCTGAGCTTTTCATTTTTCCCCACAGAGCTGAGAAAACAGAAGTCCTCAGTGAAGATCTGTTACAGGTAACAAAATAAAATCTTCTTAAAGTGCTTTGCTTAAAGAGGAAAACAAAACAAAGCCTCATCGGCGAGAACTGAAGCAGATCTGTGTCCATACGTCTGTATGTATGATCTGAGACACGATGAGACTGATCGGCCTGGTCCCGAGCAGGAAAGAAAAGCAGTTGGGTTGCACGGTGATGAAAAGGGGATCTGGAACTTCGGTGTCATGTTGTGAAGTTCAGATGGGGCTGTCCTGCTTTCAAGTGCCAGGTGTCGGGGTGGGGTGGGGGAGGCGCTGGCTGGCCTGGCCGGTCCACCGGCACTGCAGCCTGGTCACGGGTCCCGGGCAGGCTGCGGGCCTGTCGCTCGCTGCTGTGACGGTGTCCTTGATGGGACAGGCCCTGCCAGCAACAGCCTAGAGTTTCCACTTCTTGCCTCTCATGCTATCATCCTCCACTTCTGGGCTGAGTTGGCTCCTGAAGGACTTAGCGTCTCAGTGACGGTGACCAGACCTGTCAGAACCACCCTGAGGCCCTGAGGTGGCCTGTTACCAGCCTGGACTTTTCTGCCCTGCAGGAGGGATATTTCCTGCAGGGACCTCGGCCGGGGCCACCGCACTTCGTCTCTCACAGGCTTCCCTAACTTTGGGGCTGGGGGTTTCTTCCAGAAGGCCTGGGACCCTTTGTACACATCCCTTCACTCGGCCTCAACCCCGTTCCGTCTCCGCCCACCCCACAGCACGCCGGGAAAGACAGAACCCTTCTGCACTGAGGTTTCTCTTAAGCCTCCTTGCTTGTGTCCTTGCTTCTCGTTCCATGACCTTCGGCAGGTCTTTTCACCTGAGCCCCTGAAGACCAGCAGTCTGCTCCCGGGTGACTTTCTGTCTCTTCCCACAGACAGGAGCTGGCATAGCTTAGAAAAATGGTGCCATGCCAGCCCATGTCAGAACATCCTTCTAAATTATGACAGCCACCTGCAGGTAGAAGATTCTGAGAGCACGTTTTTTTTGTTGTTGTTCTTTTTGGGGACCAGAAATTTTTATTAAGAGTAGGAGGGTTTTTTTTTTTTAAGAATTATTAATCATATTCATTTTTTTTAATTTTTCTTTTTAATGTTTATTTTATTTTTGAGAGAGAGAGAGAGAGAGAGAATGTGAGCAGGGGAGGAGCAGAGAGAGAGGGAGACACAGAATCTGAAGCAGGCTCCAGGCTCTGAGCTGCCAGCACACAGCCCAATATGGGGCTTGAACTCCTGAACCGTGAATTCATGAGCTGAGCCAAAACTGGACACTTAACCAACTGAGCCACCCAGGAGCCCTGACAGTCTTATTCTTAGTAATATTTCCTCATTGGCTTTTATCGTATATTTCAGCTTCACTTTCAGACTTTCAGAAATGTTGCTTGGGCTCGATAACCTTTAACTAGACTAGGTTTCACATCAGTGTTCTCTCTCCCACATCCCACGTTAGTACTAAATATGCACAACCTCCTTGAACCCTTGAAGCCCCAAGCCTTGCAGGCAGTTTGAGGACTGCAGAATTCCCACAGGAGGCAGGTGGCAACTGTCTGCTCCTGTCCTTTCTTAGAACATCCACGGGGGCCTCAAGAGTTTGCCAGTTTCAAGGAACGCCTTGTTTCATCATGCAGATGCTTACCCCCCCCCCCCCCCACTTCCCCCTCAGTCAGCAGAGAGCCTGATGCAGGGCTCAAACTCATGGACCGCAAGATCGTGACCTGAGCCGAAGTCAGATGCTTAACTGACAGAGCCACCCAGGCGCCCTCCTTTTTTTTTTTTTTTTTTTTCCAAGTAGGCCCCACACCCAATGTGGGGCTTGAACTCACGACCCTGAGATCCAGAGTCAGTTGCATGCTCTACCGACTGAGCCAGCCAGGTGCCCCCCCCACCCCGCATTTACAATGTACACCCTTTCACTCAGTAGTTCTGCCTTTAAGAGTTTACCCTGTATGTACAAAGATGTACATTCCAGAATATTGACTGCAGCCTCACAGCTGCATCATAGCTGTAACCGAGGAGAGCTGGGTTCAAGAGGTTAGGGCGCACTCACACAACTGGAGGATATGCAGCTATCTGAAAGAACGCGATGGGTCTGTGTGCACCGACCTGGAACAGTCTCTATGGCTCACTGTGGAATTCGAAAAGCAAACTGTAGAGTAAATAACGTGCAGAGTGCGCTGCTATCTACGTAAAGAGCAAGTGGGGGACATACGTGCTCCACATGCATAGCTCACTTCTGGAAGACACAGGCAAGGGCACTTGTCTCTTGAGAGAAGGTGGTAGACTCGTGGTGAGGGGAGCAGGATGGAAGGGTTGGTCTTTGTACTCCACACTGTCGTCTTCTGTTTTGTTTTATCATGTGCTTGTATGAGTTTTTTCAAAAGAGCATTTTTTTTTTTAATTTTTTTTTTTCAACGTTTTTTATTTATTTTTGGGACAGAGAGAGACAGAGCATGAACGGGGGAGGGGCAGAGAGAGAGGGAGACACCGAATCGGAAACAGGCTCCAGGCTCCGAGCCATCAGCCCAGAGCCTGACGCGGGGCTCGAACTCACAGACCGCGAGATCGTGACCTGGCTGAAGTCGGACGCCTAACCGACTGCGCCACCCAGGCGCCCCTCAAAAGAGCATTTAAATAGAAGCTTTAAAATATACACACAAAGAGGCGCCTGGGTGGCTCGGTCAGTTAAGCGTCCGGCTCTTGATTTTGGCTCAGGTCACGACCTCACAGTTCATGGGTTCAAGGCCCTCACCTCGGACTCTGCACAGACATCATAGAGCCGGCTTGGGATTCTCTCCCTCCCTCCCTCTCTCGCTGCCCCTTCCCCACTCGCGCACTCTCTCATAAAATAAAAATAAAATCAAAGAAAAAATCTGCAGGCAGACTTTTCCCCCTCAGAAGCCCTTGGGCAATGTCATCTCCCTCCTCCAAAACACAGGGATTGTGCAGAATTGCCACCGCACAGGGTGCTCTGGGAGTGCGTGCGACAGTTGTGACTGCTCGTTTTGACCAAAATAACCTGCTCGGGCACAAACTCTATCTCCGTTAGTGGCTAATGAGTTCCTCTCAAGGTGCTATGGTTTAGCCTGTATTAGCAGATTAACATGGTTCAAAATATATCTAGTGAGGGTTGGAGGCTTGAGGTTTGTTTTGTGTTTGTGTTTACATTAAAGACAGTTATGCCTTTAATCAATCAGAATTGTTCGCCGTGAAACTAAACTCCCGCCAGTCCGCACCTGCTCGCTTCAGCCTGAGGCAGTCTGCTGTACGCTTCCATCACGTCGACGGCTGATGCTGTTTCCCACCCATTCGACAGGAGCCGTTCTTTCTAGAATGTGCAGCGGAGAGAATAGGCAAGGTACGAGGCACTGTTGCACAAATCCAAGGCACTCTTGGAGCACATGAGAACTTGTCTCAGATGACTCCTTTTTCAAAAGCCCGTCCCAGCCCCCATCTTTCTTCTTTATCTTTTCCAATTTTCTACACCGAACATGCATTGTTATCATGGGAGAGAAGTCACTAATGTATATTTAAAGAGAAATAAAGGAAGGAACTCCTCCGTGAGCAAGAGTGTTTGAATGCGTTCGAGGGGTAAGGTGACATAGCTCACCTATTTAATGGGGGCAGGGGTGGGTGGTGTCTCTTCAGCAAAAAAAAAGAAAAAACCAAACAAACTAAAAAACAATAAATAAAAGATATTTAAAGTCTCTATTACAGATTCTAAGAAACGTAAGGGATGTGTCAAGTACAAAGTTTGGACCGTGTTTGGATCCTGTTTCAAACACACCACCTATAGAATTTTTTTCTGTTTTTTTTTTTTTAAACAACTGGGGAAATCCAAACACGGACTGTGGAGTAGGTGCTATGGAGGAGTTTCGGCTGATGTGTGAGGTTCAATAATGATGTTCCCATTATCCCGGGGTGGGGGAAGAAAATGCTTACTGGTAGGAGATTCACATGGAAGTATTTATGGGGGTAATGCTATACTCTCTGGATGTGCCTTAAAATATTCCAGTGACCACACTGACGAGAAATGGGGATAAATAAAACAATATTGAAAGATGTGACTCACCAAAGTTGGCTGATGGGACATGGGTTTTCGTCCTACCGTGCCCTCTACCTTCATGTTGTTTGAAAATATGCATACTGAAAACTTGGAATAATAGGGTATGGGAAATGTGAATGTGTATTTTCCAAACCAAGACGGCGGCCCAGGTCTTGGACTTCTTTAGCGTGACGAACCAGTGGGCCACGTGGAACCTCAGCTGCCTGTTCAGGTGGGCACTCGACAGGGCTTCTCACATTCTCTGATCTGAGAAGGGAGTGTGCCCTTCCCTGGGGGGTTAAGGGTACCAAAGGATGTCCCCGCCCTGCTCTCCGACCTGTGACTCTTAACGGCTTGCGGGTCTCCACTCCCGCCAGGTCACACTGTCGCCTCCGCAGGTTTTCGATCGCGATCTGTCCGAACCGGTCGTCCGTGTTCACCTGGGAAGGGAAAGAGGAGGCTGGGCAATGCCAGAAGGGCTTCTCGAATACGCAAAATCAGACAACAGTATTCTGTTTCTGAGCCGTCAAGGCCGATGTTTGCTAATAGCCAGTGCAGTCAGCGGAGTCGGGTGCAGGCACGGCACGCAGGGCCGATGAGAGCGTCGTCTGCTGCCACCCTTGCGGGGCAACCGGGCAGTTTGCGCTCGGCCTGGGATCCGGTCAGACCACTGACCGGCTGCTCCACAGGTAGACTCCCACGTGCACACCAGGTGCAAGAGGGTTTACTCCGCAGTATGATGTGTAACGGGCCCTATGACGGAAAGGACTCACATGCCCATCCGCTGGGGTTAAAGCAGCTGTGGCATGGTCGTTTAATGAAATATTGCATTGCCATGAAAACAGCAAGAGGACATCCAAGTAGAGGTAGGTACAGATGTGGACACACATACAGACACAGATACAGATGTGGAATGATTCTCAGATAACAGACTGTCGAAAAGTACAGTACAGAGGGATGTGCATAACATGCTCCTGTCTGCCCTTAAGAAAAAAAAAATCTCGGGGCACCTGGGTGGCGCAGTCGGTTAAGCGTCCGACTTCAGCCAGGTCACGATCTTGCGGTCCGGGAGTTCGAGCCCCGCGTCAGGCTCTGGGCTGATGGCTCAGAGCCTGGAGCCTGTTTCCGATTCTGTGTCTCCCTCTCTCTCTGCCCCTCGCCCGTTCCTGCTCTCTGTCTCTCTCTCCCAAAAATAAATAAACGTTGAAAAAAAAAAAATCTCTAGCTACATTTATATATGCACAGAATAATTCTGGAATCTGGCAGTGTTGCTTCCCAGGTTGGAGGACTCACTAAGGTCCAGTGTAGAAGAGAGACTTACCTTTCCCTGCATACCCTTGTACTATTTGATTTTTTTTTTGAAGTTTTGCTTGTGGTGTTACTTATCTAATGAGAAACCACTTAAAACCCCCTTCTTACAATGTTTATTCGTTTTCGAGAGAGACAGAGCATGAACGAGGGGAGGGGCAGGGAGAGAGGGAACCACAGAATCCGAAGCAGGCTCCAGGCTCCGAGCTGTGAGCCCAGAGATCGACGTGAGGCTCGAACTCATGAGTCGTGAGATCATGACCTGAGCCAAAACCAGATGCTTAGCTGACTGAGCCACCCATGTGCCCCCCATTTACCACTTCAAAAAAACCATTAACGTATCTATACGCACAAATGTCACAAAACGTACGTAATACACTGCGCACTATTCTTATTTTGTCCCAAAACGTCAACAGTTTACTAGACGAAATGATTCCCAGAGCTCCTGTGACAACGGTGGCAGGCAAGAAGCAGCATCCCTCTCTCTCGGTGGACGTGTGAGGCTTACGTGGCACGGATGGTCACACTGGGTGCCTGTGAGCACCTGCTCCGTCGTCTTCCTGCCTGGGTCTGAATCCTGGCCTGAAACTTACCAGCCGTGAGGCCGTGCGGCCGTGGGCAGCAAGTTGTCCAATCCCTCTGTGCTTCGGTCCCCTCACCGGCCACACCCGCCACACCCCGGTTACTGTGACAAGTCGGTTAATACAGGTCACACTCATGGAAGGTGCCTGCTATATAGCAAGCAACTTCTACAAGTTGGCTACCCTTATTATATCAGTACTGAAATCTGCATCACTCAGGGCACCTCGGTCGGTAAGCCACCGACTCTTGATTTTTGGCTCAGGTCATGATCTCACAGTTTGTGGGTTTGAGCCCCGCACTGGGCTCTGTGCTGACAGCATGGAACCTGCTTGGGATTCTGTGTCTCTACCCCTCCCCTGCTCGCTCGCTCTCTAAAAAATAAATAAATATTAAAAAAAAATTTTTTTTCATCATTCATATGGTTTTTGTCATTTTAAAATACTGATTAGAAATCACGGAAGGCATGGGAGCAATTAGTACACCTGAGGAGGCTGATGGTTTGCATTTGTTAGGATATTGCTGAATTAAGTAAAAACGGACACATCCCCAGGCTTGCTCCCAAGTGACTGGGTCCGTGGTCAAGATTCACTTTATCCACCATTGCTATATGATGTTGAATAAGAGAATGCACGAATGAAACAAGGTGAACAGAGCAGGGTGAACACCCACAATGTGTGAAAACAAAGCAGAATTCAGGGGCACCTACGTGGCTCAGTCGGTTAAGCGGCCGACTTCGGCTCAGGTCACGATCTCACAGTTCGTGAGTTTGAGCCCCGCGTCGGGCTCTGTGCTGACGGTTCAGAGCCTGGAGCCTGTTTCAGATCCTGTGTCTCCCTCTCCCTCTATCCCTGCCCTGCTCGCACCCTCTCTCTCTCTCTCTCAAAAATAAACAAACGCTAAAAAAAATAAGATAAATTTAAAAAAGAAAGCAAGCAGAATTCATTTTCCCCAGTCCTGGTATCCTGCAAGCAAAGACAGATTCCCCGGACTTACAGAAGCCAGATGAGGCCAGCTACCACTATGTCCACTCACCAGGACTGAAGACTGAGTCTGAGGAATGCCCCCAGTTACACAGAGGGAAGGAAGAAAACTCCACCGAGAACCACCTCTACGGGAATGTGGCCTGGAGCATGAAGGGGTGAGAAAGTCAACCAAGGTCTAGCCTTAGATCTGTCCATAATTATGTGACACGGGGCGAAGCCTTTACTGCTCTCATCCGTAATGGAATTTAAAAATAAAATGAGATGAAAAAAATAAAATCAATAAACTTAAAATGAAATTAGCCACCACGTATTCAGTCACGTGCCCCCCCCCACTACACATCATCTCATGAACTCCCATAATAGTCCAGAGAAGTTATCCCTTTAGAAACAAAGCCCTGGCGGGGGCACCGGGGTGGTTCAGTTACTTGAGCGTCCATCCCACCCATATTTCGGCTCAAGTCATGATCTCACAGTTCGTGGGATCAAGCCCCGCGTCAGGCTCCAGGCTGCCAGCGCAGAGCCTGCTTGGGATTCTCTCCACCCACCCCCACCCCCACCCCCACCCCGCTCCTTCCCTGCTCATGCTCTCTCTCAAAATAAGTAGAGAACTTTAAAAACAAATTGAAAACAAAAACAAGGACCTGGGGCTCAGAAAGATCCAAATAACAGCTAATAACCTGCTCAGCAGCCGGGCAATCCTGAAAACGCTCCTGTACAAATTAACTCGCTTACTCCTCACTACACCCTATTAACGTCGAGACTGTTATTATTCTCATTTTCCTGATAAAGAGACGGCACGGAGAGGTTATGAAACTTGTCCAGGTCACACAGCTAGGCAATCTACCTCCAGAGCATGGACTCCCAACCACCCTACAATTCTGCCTAAGGGCACCCGGCCAATCATAAGAGCCAGGGCCAGGACTCGGACCCACGCTGAGTATTTCCAAAGCTCTAAAACAGAACTCTTCCCACCAGATCAGAGGAGAAAAACAGGCAACCAGCGGGCCAAACTCGGGGATCTTACAAATTAGGAATTTTACAGTAAAATTCTACACTGTAACTTCTCCTGAAAAATTGGGGGCTCTCAACTCCAGGCTCCCATGTCCACATTGGAACAAGGTGGCACTGAGCAGGGGTGAACTGTAGTTCACCAGAGTCCCCAGCACTCCTGTCTGCCTTACACCTGGCCAACTTCCCCCACTGCATCACCTGCCTGCCTCGGAAGGGATCAGGGTTCGCTACCCTGACACCCATATGTTAGCCAAAATTCCTTCCATCGCGATCTATGACTCTGTAATTAATACAACGGTAAATGTGAACTTTACAAAGTTTTTGTAAAGACCAAGAGAGAAGTTCCAAAAACCCTGGCTGCGAGTTTGCAGGAAGTTAAGAAATCAGGAACGCTGGGAATTGCTAGAATCGATTAAAAAGGAGATGTGTGTGTGGCCAGAGGTGGAAGGAAAAGAGTGAGTGGAAATTTATACTGAGGTTGCTCAGGGTTAGCCAGCACGCGAACGCATACAGCACGCAGAGGTCTTGAGCTTCCTTTTACCTGTTCATGGTTTATGAACATAGCTGTCTCAAAACCGTTAGCTGCCCACTTGAGAAGGTTGGCCGACTGCTCCGGAGTCATGTAAACCAGCACTCGTTCCGTTATCAGCAGTGTTGGCAACTTCAGAGAAGAAAAAGGCACATAAGTATGTATTCATCAAATCGGGACTCTAACGGCAGCCACGGATGGTGCTGGCAGGGCAGGAAAACCCTGGGGTGCACGCCGCAGGAAGAGGAGAAGCCCCGAATAGCGCGTCAACTATCAGGGCGTTAAGAGGTGGAGAGCCCTGTTGTGACCCAAAGTTTCAGACCGTAACAACGTGAGCACTGAGCAAGGTTTTGTCTGGCTTGCTCCAAATTCTCCCCCGGCATGCCCGCACATGGTGACAGGGTGGCCCTGCAGACCCCTTGCTCCGAGGTAGTCTAGTTCCCTTCCCCTGGAATCTGGGTTAGGCCTGTAACTTGCTGTGGCCAACACAACAGTAGCAAACACGACGCAAGCGGAAGCTGAAAATCACTTGCACGCTGGCCCTTGCCCTCTTGCTCAGAAGCCTGAACCAGTGTGGCAATGAACCCAAGCTGGCTTGCTATCGGAGGGGAGGCCCTGTGCGTGAGAATGAGGCATCCGCATAGGAGGGAACCCCAGGGGATCTCAGCTACAGGAGTGAACCCCAGGGAACCTCAGCGGCAGCCGGCTCCAGTGGAAGAACCGCCCAGCTAAGCCCAGTCCAAATGGTCAACTCACACAATCCCGAGCAACTTGTGAACTGCTCTGAATTGTGAGTTGTTCGAGACCGCTGAGGCTGCAGAGATTTTGGTACACGTCAAAAGCTGACTGATAAAATGCAGAAATACTGCTGTCCCTTCAACAGAATCTAATTCTTCTTACACAGAGTTTTATCATCAAGAATTAAAAACAACACCAACCATCTTCAGCAAATGACACACTAGTATGCGGTCTGAGTTACCAGACCCGGAGTAACGAACAAATTACGAAAGAGGAAAAGCAATCAACTCCTACAGAAATCTCTAAAAGCTTTACATGTTGGAAGGGAGCACAGGCAGCCCTAAATTATGTGAGCTCTGCTGATTTATTCCTGCTCCTTCTGACTCCTTTACTGTCCTCCTCCTTCTCTGCCCCTTTACGCTGCTGTTCCTCATGGCTGGTTGCTAGTTTTCTCACAAAGCAAGTAGGTTATTTTTGCCTATTTGTATTGGCGGGGAATTTCAAAACAAGTAAATTGTCTGAACTGAAAATACCCAAGAAATTTGCTGGAAAGAACATCGTGTACGCTAGTGTCAGAATGTAACCCATGCAGCTAGACTCAGTGCCTGGACTCATGATCGCCAGAGAGAAAGGCTACCCACAAATGCTGCTGGCTTTGACCTGACAGTCCCAACTATCCACTGTTACTGTTTATCAGGATTTCCTTTTTTTTTTTTTCTTTTTTTGACAAGGAAATGTGGTATAACTCAAGTGACTTAAAAATATACATCCAGGGGTGCCCGGGTGGCTCAGTCGGTTAAGCATCCAACTTCAGCTCAAGTCATAATCTCACAGTCCATGGGTTCGAGCCCCACATCGGGCTCTGCTCACCGCTCAGAGCCTGGAGCCTGCTTCGGATTCCGTGTCTCCCTTTCTCTCTGCTCCTCCACGGCTCGTGCTCGCACTCTCTCTCAAAAATAAATAAACACTAAAAGAAATTAAAAATATATATCCAGGTGCGCCTGGGTACCTCAGTCAGTTGAGCATCTGACTCTGGATTTCGGCTCAGGTCATGATCCCAGGGTTATGGGATTGAGCCCTGTGTTGCGCTGCATGCTGAGCATGCAGCCTGCTTGGGATCTTATCTCTCTCTCTCTCGTTTCTTCTACCCCTCTCCCTGACTTGCACATGCTCTCTTTCTCTCTCTCTAAAATAAAAATATATGTATGTGTATACAAATACACACACACATATATATGTATATATCTACCAATGCTCTCTGGACCCAACTGGGTCATGGTACAAAGAATGAGAGAACTAAATCCAGAGGATAGACAATGAAGTCCAAGTTGCAGATGAAGTTGAAAATCAGAAAGAAAAACATTAAAAGGAAGTTTAAAGTAAGCAATTTTTTTTTTAAACTAAGCCTAAAACCCGAGATTATATCAATAGGAACGATTAGAAAAAGTGAGTGAGTGGAAAAAAAAGTTTCAAAACCTCAATAGGTTGGTAATTAGAGAAAAACAGTTCCGAAAACGTTTTTATTGATTTAAAAAAAATTTTTAATGTTTATTTATTTTTGAGAGACAGAGCACAAGCAGGGGAGGGGCAGAGAGAGAGGGAGACACAGGATCTGAAGCAGGCTCCAGGCCTCCAGGCTCCAAGCTGTCAGCACAGAGCCTGACGCAGGGCTCGAACCCACGAACCACGAGACCATGAACTGAGCTGAAGTCGGATGCTTAACCGACTGAGCTACCCACGTGACCCTCCAAAAACCTTTTTAATGCAAAAGGCACCGACTATTACATACGGTATTACCACATGGGGGGAAGCCAGGTGGAGAAGGACACGTGGGAATTTCCTGTACAGTTTTTGCAACTTTTTTTTTACAAATTTGAATTATTTGAAAATGAAAAGTGAAACACGTTTACAGTGTAGTTAAGAGGTAGCTTCGCCAATATTAAAAACAGGATTGATACTTTTCAGAAGAGAAGTCTAAGCGAAGCAAAAACAGCCCACGGAGGAAAACACAGCACAAATGAACCCTAGAGAATTATGGATGTAATTCTAATACTTGTGTTAGCCGCTGTTCCTTATGCATTTTGTAGATCTCCATAAGTGAGGCAAACTTGCCTATCAAGAGCTCCCCTGATTAATTTTTTTTAAAGTTTATTTACTTCCGGGGGGCCTGGGTGGCGCAGTCGGTTGAGCGTCCGACTTCAGCCAGGTCACGATCTCGCGGTCCGGGAGTTCAAGCCCCGCGTCAGGCTCTGGGCTGATGGCTCGGAGCCTGGAGCCTGTTTCCGATTCTGTGTCTCCCTCTCTCTCTGCCCCTCCCCCGTTCATGCTCTGTCTCTCTCTGTCCCAAAAATAAATAAAAAACGTTGAAAAAAAAATAAAAAAATAAAGTTTATTTACTTATTTTGAGAGAGACAGAGGGCAAGCAGGGGAGGAGCAGAAAGGGAGGGAGAATTCCAAGCAGGCTCTGTCAGCACAGAGCCCAATGTGGGGCTCAATCTCATGAACCAGGACATCAGTACCTGAGCCGAAATCAGAAGTTGGATGCTTAACCAACTGAGCCACGCAGGCATCCCAAGAGCTCTCCTGATTTGTAAGTGATTATTTCCCTGGCTATTTAGCACGTTTGCCCAAATGGTGTGTTTCTACGTTCGCAGCAGGTTGCTGCTGGTTACCACTGCAACTGTAATAATCTACAGATTATAGTTTATGTGCCACTTGCTGTTCAACTGCTTTCACACGCATACTTAATATAATCTCCAAGCTGTCAGCGCAAAGCCTGACATGGGGCTGGATCTCATCAATCGTGAGATCATGACCTGAGCGGAAATCAAGAGTTGGACACTTAACCAACTGAGCCACCCAGGCACCCTGCAGTTATAGGCTTCTATACATATAATTATCTTCTCTCAAACTTTATGGTATTAGGCATCGGTACGTTATAAAAGCAATACACGTGATTCTGATGTGAAAACAGGAGAAACATTGCCTCTCAAAAACTTAGAAAACCTCCCTCATAGCCATGAAGTGATAAACATTTCAGAATTAAAAACGGAACACGGGTCTCATGCTGCACTTTCAGCTGACCTTATTTCGCATTCGCATGAAATCACAAACGCGTAACAGGTTAAAACAAGATCTCACTGTAGATTCATGTTGCATTTCTTTAGCTTCTCTTCGAGTTCAGGTAAATCTCGGAGATCTGCTCCAATAATGGCATAGCTCTTTGAATCCACAGGTGTCCATCTGGAAAGCGATTATCATTTCAACAGAAATTCATCCAGAGTTGATCATTTCAATGGATCTTTTTTTCAAAATTAAATTATTTTTTCTCCAATACAGAAATACATGTCCCACCGCAAAAAGGAAAAAAAAGTCAGGAAGGAGGAGGGTGGAATGAACGAAAATCACATCGTCCAACTAGTAATGTTTTCGTATAGAACGTTCCAGTCTTTCTTCTATACATACAACATAAACCCATACACACAACATAAGCACGTTTTCTGTCACACAAATACGTACACACACATCACACAGGAAAAAGAAAACAGGGCCAATTCTTCTTTTGAAAACTGCTTTTCCTACTTAACAGTAATATCGATGACATCATCGTCTGTAATGATTTCCCAGCATTCCATCAGTGGATAAAACGACTTACTCAGCCGAGCCCTCACGATTAGGCCTGTGGTATCTCCAAATTTTCTCCATCTGAGGCAGTGCGATGAGCATCTTTGTATAGACCTCATGAAGCACCTGTCCGGTTAAGTAGGTCTCTAGGAGTAGAATTAGGAGGTCAAAGGGTGACCTATTTAAGTATTGGTACCGATCGGCTGGCCACTCTCTAAATGTCGTGCCAATTTGTGAGACACTATGTTTAAAAGAAAATAGCTTCTAAAGTATTTACAGATACAATGGTAACATTTGCTTGACAATACTCCCACAGAGATCGGACAGCATGGTTTCTATAGTGGTTCTGGAGCTTTGGCAGTCATCAGAATCACCTGGCGGGCTTGTTAAAACAGACTGATGGCTTCTACCCCCCGGGTTTCTGATGTAGCAGATCTTCCAGAAGTAGACATTTTCTCAAACTCTTTCAAAAGCTAGACATCTGTATTTCCAACAAATGCTCCGCAGTGGTGATGTCACTAGTCCAGGACTACACTTTTAGAACCACTGGTACGGATGAAATTGGCCACAGTTAAAAGTTGAGTGATGGGTACATGGAGGTTCATTTACTTTATTTATTTTGAGAGGTGGGGGGAGGAGGGAGAGCAGGGGAAGGGTGGAGAAAGAGGGAGAGAAAGAATCCCAAGCAGCCTCTGTGCTAATAGCACAGAGTCCAGTGCAGGGCTCAGACTCATGAACTGTGAGATCCTGACCTGAGCCCAAATCAAGACTTGGCCATTTGACTGACTGAGCCACCCAGACGTCCCCCTTGATTTACTCATTCGGACTGACTTTTCATTGTGTGCCCATTTAGATACTTTTAAGTTTCACCTCATGCATATTTCAGCTTTAAGAAATGATCAATTTCAAGATGCGTATTTTTTCTCAGTTTCACATTTCTGAAATGAGGATGCATCAGTCAATAACGTTTCGGTTTAACTTATCAGCACCTTTTCTTTCCTGACGGTAAATAAATAGTGCGATTCTTGCAATCACAGCCTCAAAGGTTTAATGAAATAGGGCAATTTTTCAATGAAAATGTGTCAGTGTTATCATCGCCTATCACTTTTCTCAAATTTTCACTCACATTTGTATTTTCATTAATTATTATTTCAACTGTCCCTCTCCCAGTATGATGGCAAGATCAAAAACTATCCAGGCCAGGACTAGAAAATTTGCCTACACAAGACACAAACCCAGAGTTAAAAACCAAGTGAAAAGCTAGGAAAGAAATCTGCCAATCAACAGTTGACGAGGGATTTATATCAAAGAACATTGCTTTATGTTGTAAAGGATTCCTATAAATTGAAAAGAAATGAAAACGCAACTGGAAACTATATGAGCAAAGGAAATTTACAAAGAAATCCCACAGGCCAACAGAAGGAAGGAAGGGTACTCCGTTTCACTAGCACGTTCAAAGTTATAAAAAATTTACACAAACAAAAAAAGTTACAAAAAATTTTTTAATTCATAGATTTGGCAGACAGGAATTTTTTAAAATGGTAGTAGCCAGTGTTAGCGAGGGTGTAGAGAAAGAGAACCCTCATCTACTCTAGTGAAAATACAAATGAGTCGAAAGGGTCTTGAAGCACGGCTTGGCAGTAGCTATTAGAATTCATAAGGTACAATTTTTTGAACCGGCAATTCCTGCAAATATGCACATATAACTAGGCTTTCTACAAAACTGTTTCACAGGAAACCATAAAGAAGGCGGCAATCTAAAGGACCATCAGTAGCGAATACGTTAAGTAAAATGGAATTTCCATGCAGAGGAGTACTACGAAGTCACCAGAAGTAACGAGGTAGATCTAATATGGCAACATGAAGACAGCCGTGATTCACTAGGATGCACGAAGAACAAGTTTCAAAACAGTACGTGTAAATGATCCGCTTTACTAAAATTATACATAAAACTGTATTTATTTATTTATAGAAGTATAGATTCACTCTTTCAACAAATGCATGTTGATCTACATCATATATATTTATTTATTCAATATACGCATACATTCCTTCAACAAAAATTGACTGAACCTTTTGCGGGCCGGGCACGGGATTCTATTCACATGTGTATTTTCTTAGGCGTGATATTTACCTGCCTCTAGGTACACTGTCCATCCACAGGAGAAAACACCCTGCACGGTGGTTATCGTGGTGGGGGGAGAGATTACGCAGGGTCTTTACTTTCTACTTGACCTGTTTCTACACTGATGGGTCGAAGGCAACGCAAAGGGCTAACCCTTTCATTACAGCTAATCCTTCTGACGCAAATATTAACCAAATACACAGAAAAGTATGACGGCTACAATGTAGAGAAAGCAGATGTGCCAGCCAACGGCAAAGCCTGAGGAGGTTCTACTCAAAATTTGTACGAGGGAAACAAAGGATGGAGGAGATATTCGTTTCTGTGGGAGTCTGTTCGCTAGGAGCGTGACGAGGGCACTGTGCTGGTGTAGAGGCCTGTCTAGTTGCCTGACATTTCCTGTGTTATCTGTGCCCACCATCTAAGGCCATCCTCTCTGAGCATGTTTTCTGACCTGAATTATTAATAAGCCCCTTGAACTTCTCTGTCAGACACACACTGAACACAATGGAACATTCTGGAAGAGTGTTTGTGATCTTAGTTTTAAAGGCTCAGAGGGGAGGAAAGAGTTGTTGGAAACACTCATACTGAAAACTTACGGGGAAAAACTGAACCCCGGGGCCAAGGACCTAACGTAACAGGTGAAGCGGGTCAGGTACGAGACAACAGTGGTCGGGATGTGCATTCCCTCTCAGCGAAGCAGCCATGTAGGAGTCAGGGTCTGAGGCTGCCGGACTGGATTTTTCCAAGGAAAAGATGTTCGGGAAAAAGCTCCTATATTGAAATATTTGCAACTCACTGAAATGTTTTTCAAAAGATTTAAGATTGGGACCTATGGACATCTAAGAGGGGCCATACAAAAAATTGTTTCAAGTTCCTTCACAGTAAATGTGATGCAGAAGTATACACCCTGTGACCTCATGTGCACACACGCGCAGACTCAGACGCGCAGGCTCACACACACACACACACACACACACACACACACCATCTTTAAAAAGAAAGGGGGAGAAAAGCAGAGACGTAGCCCATACTGTATTACTTAGGTTAAGGGTACTTGCCAATTTGCAGTGTGTCCTCTGAATGTAATTCTATAATGGATTGTAATAAGAAAGGCTTGTGTCTATGGGAAGATGGGAAAGAGAGAGAAAGGAGTCAAGTAGCTTAGTTAGTGAAAAAACGCAAACACCCACTACCGAAATGGCCAATAGGTACCGCTACTGCTCAAAGCAAGGGCGACTCCAGAGGGCCTGCTGCTTAATCACGTCTGACCCTAGGCACACACATGAAAAATTCAGTGGGTCAGCTGTCAGAGTAGGTCAGTAAGCATTACACTCCGAACCTGATGTCAAGTCACAAACTGATCATGAAACACTCAAGACGTAGAAATCGCCAAAGATAGGCTAGCGAGGGGCGCCTGGGTGGCGCAGTCGGTTAAGCGTCCGACTTCAGCTTGGTCACGATCTCGTGGTCTGTGAGTTCGAGCCCCGTGTCAGGCTCTGGGCTGATGGCTCAGAGCCTGGAGCCTGTTTCCGATTCTGTGTCTCCCTCTCTCTCTGCCCCTCCCCCGTTCATGTTCTGTCTCTCTCTGTCCCAAAAATAAATAAAATAACGTTGAAAAAAAAAAAAGATAGGCTAGCGATATGTTTCCAAACGTTCCAGTGTGTTCCAAGCCATCTCTCGTTTCCTGCTTCTGCTCACTCAATTAAAAATTTTAACCATTATTAATCACAGACAACTAAAGAAACCGATTCCTACTCAGACCTGACGTTCAGTACATTTCTGTGATGACTATGCTCTCCTCCAGAATGTGCAAAAAATTAGACAGCAGAGAGCCGATTTCAGTATCGCAACCACCATACACACATCTTTCACCCCAGAAACCTCCTCTAGGCTTAAGTGAGAGCCCACCTGCTCTTATTTGACTTGGTGTCCTAACAAGCTAGGTCGTATTCTGTGGCTGCACAGCGTCAGATGCCATAGCGCATCTCAAATGCACACTACGTGGGGCGCCTGGGTGGTCAGTCGAGCATCCAACTTCGTTTGGCTCAGGTCATGACCTCGCACACAGCTCGTGAGTTTGAGCCCTGCGTTGAGCTCTGTGCTGACAGCTCAGAGCCTGGAGCTTGCTTCGGATTCTGTGTCTCCCTGTCTCTGTGCCCCTCCCCAGCTTGTACTCTGTCTCCCTCTCTCAAAAATAAATAAATACTAAAAAAAAATTTTTTTAGATAAAATGCACATTCCGTGTAATATAATCTTGTATTTGGAAAAGGGGAAAACTTGTTTCCATAGGGTAAGTTAGAAAAAAAAAAACAAAACTTGAAAACTATTTCTAGCTTGTGGGAATTACACATCTTTAAAGGACAAGGTGAAAGTTTTAATGTTTACTAAAACTTTTTTTCAATGTAAGACTTAAGATTTTGTTTAAATGACTAATTTAAAAAGAAGGGGAAGAAGTATACGTGAAAAACCACTGAGAAAATCTGACCTTGGGCTTGAGGTCGGGGTTTAAATTTCAGCTCTACCCCTTTGTCAACAGGAAACCTTATGGAAATTAGCTTAACTTCTTTGGGCTTTGGTTTCCTCAACTGCTAATAAAAGCATGTCATTCCCGAGTCGGCTCTGAGGGCTGAATGAGATCATCTGAGTGAAGCATTTCACATGGTGCTCCAAAAGCTCTCAGCAAAGATTCACAAACTCGTCATCTATAACTGCAGAATTCTTAAAACATGGACTCAGGGTGGCCCCCATACTATCTCATATATAGTAAATGGCCAATTTGGCCTCCCATTATTCATTCAAACGCTATTTACTACACATCTGCTCTTAGCCAGGCCCCTTTCTATGCTCTGGAGGTACAGAAGTAGCCGGAGCACACGTAAAAATTCAGATTATCGGAGCGCCTGGTTGGCTCACTCGGTTAAGTGTCCAACTTTGGCTCAGGTCATGATCTCACGGTTCATGAGTTCGAGCCCCACATCGGACTCTGTGCTGACAGCTTGGAGCCTGGGCCCTGCTTTGGATTCTGTCTCTCTCTCTCTCTCTCTCTCTCTGTGCCTCTCCCCCACTCATACTCTGTCTCCCCCTCTCTCTCTCTCAAAAATAAATTAAACATTAAAACACTTTTTTAAATTTCAGATTAAAATTAAACCACTATAGGTCATTTCTATTAAGTGTTCAGAGAATTACGTTAATGGACAGAAGAGTTGCAAGGGAGGGGATATTTCATTTTGAAGACAGTTTGGAATGGGGATCTTGGGGCCAGAAGGAAAGTGGGAAGGGGGTGAAAGAGAAGAGTCCCCTAAAATGAGGTGTCTGGCGTTCAGACTGGCCACCTCCTGAACGCTGCCCCTGAATCCTACCGGGCTCTCTCCTGTGGTCAAAGCCATACTCACTTGATGCTGTGCAGCTTTCTCGTGACTCTCACGGGAAAGTCCACTTCACAATATTTACTTGGGAGAAGATCTCAATCCTGAGGAAAAACACGCAGTAAGCTTTAGAATTATGTTTTCACTCCTACATTTACTGACCACCTTCATGTACCGAGCGAGTACTAGGCCCCGAAGAGCATCAGGGCACTTAAGGGTTTGACATCCAGGAACGATATGGGCAGAGATGTATTTTCCAGATGACTGTGGTCTCCGCGTGGGGACTGGATGGAAGACAGGAGTCAGGGGTTCACAGCTGTCCAGGGAAGAAGTCACGGGGAGCCTGAACTGGGGGAGCAGTGCCTGGGATGGAGGTGGGGGTATGTGGAGGCGCTGGGGGAGTAGGACCTGACAGAATTTTCCAAAAAGCAGATCGAGATGAATCAGAGAGGGTCAGGACACCAATGCTGACCAGCATTTGAGGGATAAAATGGAATAAAACAGCAAATATCCCGTAGCATCGCACACAGTGGGGATGAGTACTGTTTTGTGACACGTTTACTTTTTTCTGTGAGGGGACGATACAGCGGGTGGTAAAGGGCAGGTGCTCTGGAGCAGGGGACGGGGGTTCGAATCCCAGCTCCACCGCCTGTCTGCTGCGAGGCCCCAAAGTCACTCCACTCCCTGGGCCAAGTTTCCCTCCTCTGCGAAGCAGAGACAGGGACAGCACCTCACGGGGTTGTGAGGAGTAATGAGGAAATAAGGACACACAAGGGACACTCAGAACAGGGCCTGCCTTAGTAAGTGCCACGTGTGTGCCTTTATCATTGACTGTCACGGGGACAGGGCGCCGAGGTGGCTCCGTCGGTTAAGTGTCTGACATTGGCTCAGGTCATGATCTCACGGCTCGTGAGTTTGAGCCCCACGTAGGAGCCAGGGCCCGCTTTGGATCTTCTGTCCCCTTCTCTCTCTGCCCTTCCCCCACGGGTTCTCTCTCTCAAGTTAAATAAATAAACTTAAAAACCTTATTGACAAGGGTACTTAGAATTAGGTCTTGGCCTGGGGTGTACATTTATCTTTACTGAGGGCTGCAGTAAAAAAGCGTGGCAGACGCGCGCGCGCACACACACACGACCCTGCTCCCTCTTCTGCATCCCCGGCCTGGTCTCCGCTTGGCCCCCTGGCCATCCTAGCACATTCTCTGTCACGTCCAACTAATCCCTCAGCCCCGATGCGTATTCACGAATGCATTCTCTCCTCCTCAGCTCGCCAACTGCACACACTGTAAGGACACCGCTGTCTGGACTCTCAGCGACACCCTGCGTGTTGCCTGCAGCAGCTCCCGACGCCCCTGACGCTTGGGGAAAGAAACAAGGCGCTCCACAACCTGGTGACCTGCCCGGCGCCCCCCCAAAGCGCTCTTCTAACGCCTCCGTATCCACCTGTACTTACATTCCACAAGTACAGAGCCGCTTACTTAAAGTGGAAAGAAAGACCAAGAAAAAGACAATGGTTGGTGCCCAGAACCCGGTGGTGGGCCTCACAGGTGTGGGCCGGGATTAAGGAAGAGCTGGGGTGAGGATGACACCCCTCTTTCTGACTTGAGCAACTGCGCAGAACACCATTTACGTGCACAGTAACGAGCGATGGACAGCAGGGACAGAGAGGGAGCGGCCCCCCAAGACAGCATGTTGGCGGGGGAGTGGGGGGCTGCAATCACCAGCAAGCATTTTCCAGTAGGAGGTGACCTTAAGGGCAAGTGTCAGAACTGTGAGAGCCAGCTACCCCTCAGCCCTTGGAAAATCTCAGGGGATCTGGTCTGGGGGACAGAGGGGGAGGGAGGAAGGGGGAGACAGGAAGACAGAGACAAAGACAGTCTCCTGACCCATCAGAAGAGACACGCTCACCGATCTCAACCGTTCTCTCTCGGTGCTGCCGCGCTCCCCTGCCCGTGTGTAGGGCAGGGCCGGGTAAAAAGCTATCCGAAGGTATTTGGAGGAAACGTTTAGAGCATACCAGAAGATGACTTTTGCTAGGAAATTCCAGAACACCCTCTAAGGATTTCACTCAGACGATATGAAGTTAAGGACACGCTAAAATTCGAGGCCTGGAGAACAAAAGCAAATGAAGGACAGCATACGATCCTGTAGCTCGTCTAGGACTTCTGACTTTCTAAACAGCTTGCCCACTCATCAGCTACTTGCCCTCTTAAGAATGCCGATTAAGGGGTCACCATGGAGGGAAAGCTTCCAAAAGGCACACCTGGAGCTTTTAAGGAACAGACATCTTCTTTCTTGCCTTTGGGAAAGGGGCAACAAATGGCTGTGGGACATGAGGCTTCAACTTTGTATTCTGGCAGTCCCTGAGCCCTTCCGACACTCCACTCGCCAGTAGCTCGCACGTCACAGGAGGCATGGAAGGCAACCAGGACCGTGGATAGCTACCGGAGGGCAGCCGGGGACAACCGTGACGAAGAGTATCCCGTAGGCTCAAAGGAGATCCAACGTGGCCGACCGCTGCACAGGCTGCCATATTGAGACTGACCCCCTGCGTCCTTGATCCTCTGGCCGTGTGGAAATAGGATTCAAGAGACACCAAGAAGCTGAGGTCCCTTAAAGGGTGTCACTCACCCTTTATTCTTTGTCTGGGGTTGTCCTGGCTTTCCTGCACCCTACTCTCACCCGCTGCTTGAAGGTGGGAGGCTTCAACTGTCCCAATGGTCTTGGGGCCTGACGTCATACAGAACGAGCTCACACACAGCGGCAGCCAAAAGCCTGTGACCCACAGCCAAGCCTCTGCTGGTGCAGCCAGGGGACCCTCCCAGGTGGAAGGTGCCCGAGACAACAAGACTAGCCGACGAGATTTCCCCTCCTCTTTTACAGAAGCACACAGAGCTCAAAAACAGGGATCAGCGAACGTGCTGTCAACAGCCAGTACTCTAGCCTTTGCAGGCCAGACGGTCTCTGCTGTGACTTCTCCACTCTGCCGCCGTAGGGCTAAAGCAGCCATAGGGAAGATGGAAGGAACTGGGAGTTGGCTGTGTCGCAGTAAAACTTTATTTACCAACATAGGTGGCAGCCTAAATTTGGCCCGTTCAGCTCCTGCTCCAAAGAGCAAACGAGCATCATTTTTCTAAAAAGAAACTCAGATTTTTTAAAACCCTTTCGACTAATGTCATTATCAAAACGAAAAAACTCCACCAAATGTTTCAGAGCCTGCACTATTCTCCTTCCTCGCTCCTCACAGATAACCTTTTTCTTGGAAGGGCCACATGAGCTTCAGTGTACCGTGCTCAGAAATAAAAATCTCAGATTTAGTAATGATTAACCCACCTACACGGCGGGGGGAGAAAGCAAACCACGGGACCACGTTGAAAAGGGTGTCAAGCCCAAAGGAGGAGTTTCTCCCGTGGCTTCTGTTCACACTGCACACCTTCTGCCACTGCATTCTCTTCCAGTTCCTTCCACCACACCGTGGTCTCTGAGGCCCAGAGGCACCGCCGACCTATAGCAAAGAGTCCCCCACCCCCACCCCACCCCCGAGCAGCTGCAGGGCTCTCTGGAGAGAACAAGGAGGGAATCTGGACGTGGACGAACTGCAGTCCGTCGTTTGGAGCATGGAAGCTCCAGTGCCACTGGCTGTCCGACCTGGGGACGGCACAAGCTCTCGGAGCCCGCCTTGCCCCATCTGGGTAACCCCCTCCCCCCACCTGCAGAGCGCTCATGTTCATTCCCAAGGTCATGGATGTGCACGCCCTTCAGAAACGTTAGCTATCTTATCCTGAATGAAGAATGCAGAGGCAACCGGTTAATACTAAGGCTGTGCTGAGGCCACTGATTTCTGGCCTCAGTGAGAGAGAGGCTGGGGGCACCGATGACCAAAGACCTCATCGGGTGAGCTGATGAGGGACAAAATACACACTCAGGTCGCATTAGGCCCACACGCTCTAGTTTATCTTGGTGTACTCCTGCAAGAATCTGGGGAAATGCACGTACCCACGACTGCCACATGACCGACCTGACAGAAGAACCAAGAGAGATCTGTACAAACCTACAAAAAAGAAAACGCAATCAGTGAGATCGTTGTAGAGAAAAGGTTTGGTGCTACAATTCCAGCCCGGAATCAAAGACCAGGCCTGTGGTCCTGATTCTGCCACTGACTGGACCCATTTCCTCTTCTGTGAGGGAGTGTAATGATACCTGCTCTTGAACCCTAACGAAGGAGGTGAGGGACCAAATCAGAGAATGGAGGGGCACCTGGATGGCTCAGGCAGTTGGGCTCTGACTCTGGATTTCGGCTTGGGTCACGGTCTCGTGCTCCGTGGGACAGGCCCCGCATCTAAGCCCCACTTAGGATTCTCTCTCTCTCTCTCTCTCTCTCTCTCTCCAAATGAATAAATAAACTTAAAAGGGCTATGTGTCATGCTACCATCACCCAGCCTTGCAAATCTCCAAGCTATACTGAAGACACCGTCACGACGACAGTGAAGTCTTTTGTTGTCGTCAAAACGGCAAATGCACGGGCCCCTGGTCTCAGCTACTCCACTGGCAGGGCTCTTGCACACACGCAGAGAATGTATACAAGGATTCTGATCGAAAGCCCTGTTTGTAACAGCAGGAGCTCAGAAGCAAGGTACATATCTAGGGCCCTGGTGACATCACGTACGTGGCTGACAGTGGTGGCACAGCAGGTGCAAGCAGATGGGGACAGGGACGCGAGACAGGCAGTCACCGCATTCCTTTTGAATAGATTTCTAGCGTTTAAAAAAATGTTTATTGACTTATTTGGAGAGAGAGATGGGGGAAGGGCAGAGAGAGAGGGAGAGTGAGAGAGTGACAGAATCCCAAGCAGCCTCTGTGCCGTCAGCACAGAGCCCAACGCGGGGCCTGAACCCACAAACCGAGAGATCGTGACCTGAACCGCAGTCAAGGGTCGGGTGCTCAACCGACAGAGTCACCAAGGCGCCCCTGACATTTTTGAACCCGGTGGGAACCTTCACAAAAGTAAACAATTGGGGAAACAAGGGGGCGGTATTTTTTAATTTACCTTGAGTCTCCAGAAGCTGGTACCCATCCCAGCCCCAAGATTTAGAATCTGACAGGGACATTCTGTCTTCCGTAGAAATGCCTTTATCAGCTGACTGACGCCATGGACGCGAGCAACGTATCCTGAGAGAGAGACAGAGACAAGCCATGACTCGGTGATGATGGAAATAAGCCTTGCCAAGTTCACCACACCAGGAGGACAAAAGGCAACCCTTCTGCCCTTCTTCAGGGGTCGCGGTTTAGGTTATCCATAGACCTTATGGGAGAAGTAACGACTTTCAAATTCTCTTCCTTTTTTTTTTTTTTAAAGCCATGTGAACCAAAAGAAGCACAATCTATCTAATGGTTGGATCAACTACCTTAAGGAAACCGCAACGCCCCCTAATTCTACATATGAAAGAAAACTATTTTACATGAAAACATGGGATCTAAATGTCCCTCTTAGAAATGTGTCTTTTTGTGGCTAAGTGAGAGCTACTCAGAATTCGGCTGAAACTCAAAATTGGGAGACCGTCTGGAAAGTATTCTGGGGTCAGGAAATGGGGCAGATAAATGTCAAAGCAAAGACAGCCATATTTCTTACCGTGCTCCCTTCGTGTCCATCCTGTGCGGGTTAGAGCCTCGATGTTTGTAAAACATCACAGGCGGGGTTGGGCGGGGGGCGGTGCACAGGCAAATGGTGCCTAATAAACCGACTTGTGAAGCTCTGGCGTGGGAAGCTGGAACCGAGGAGACAAGAAATAAAAGAGGGTGAAAGGAAGATGAAATTGATCTGTGTTCTAAAGCCCTTCTGCTTACAGTATTACTACTTTAAGAACAAAATGTGAGTGGCATTTAGACACTTACTGCAATTTGACATAGGGATTTCGTGTCTATGGATTCTACTAGTAAATAATTTGAGCTTGTCTTTTTACATGTCTCTTTTGGGGCGCCTGGGTGGCTCAGTCGGTAAAGCGTCCGACTTTGACTCAGGTCATGATCTCACAGGCTGTGAGTTCGAGCCCCCTGTCAGGCTCCGTGCTGACAGCTCAGAGCCTGAAGTCTGTTTCAGATTCTGTGTCTCCCTCTCTCTCTGACCCTCCCTTGTTCATGCTCTGTCTCTCTCTCTGTCTCAAAAATAAGTAAACGTTACATGTCTCTTCCATTTTACTTTTCTAGTAAATCCTTTTTACCGTGGGTTACAGAGTATCACCCACAACGGACTGGACATTGGAAAAATTTTTAAAATGCTCCCCACACGCTGTTTCGGAAGCACTCTCCTACTATGGGGCCTAGTCTAGCGATGCCAACCCAGGGAGAGGAAGAAGGCCGGAGGGCTGACCTGCTGCCCATGGCCCCCAGCACCCAGGGCACCATGGTGGGGCCCTGCCTCTGCAGCGTCTGTTAGGAAAGTGTCCTCAAGAGTGCGGGAGGGAGGCTTAAGGCCTCTTAGCCAGGCCTTGTCCAATCTTACTGATGCCTGGTTTCACCCTCAGCTCAAAGTAAGTACCATGTCCTTATTCTCAGGAAGCACCACTTTAAAATTTCTTTGCATTTCTCATTGAAACTACCCATAGGATCCGTCTTTAGGGCCAAGATGCCCTGCACCCACAAGAACGATGGTCATTTGGCCAATTTCTCAATCTGGCTGAGACTAAGTCACCCTCCTGCCTCAAATCCTTTCACTGCCTTGATAGAAATGAGTTGTACAGCCTAACACGGTTACTATCACTTTAATAAGGCCAAAAAAAGTCATTCCTTCCATGAACAGACAGTTTACAGTAAAAGACATATAAATGGCTCTTCAACATATAAAAATGATCTTGGGGCACCTGGGTGGCTCAGTGGGCTAAGCAAGTGTCCGAATCCTGATTTCAGCTCAGGTCATGATCTCACGGTTCAAGGGTTTGAGTCCCACATCGGGCTCTGTGCTGACAGCATGGAGCCTGCTTGAGATTCTCTCTCTTTCTCCCTCTCTCTCTCTGTCCCTCCCTGCTTGCGAGCAAGTGAACTCTCGCTCGCTCGCTCGCTCTCTCTCAAAATAAACATTTAAAACAGATATTAAAGAAATAATCATAATGATCTTCAACTTCACCCCAAAATAAGAGGAATCTAAAATAAAATTACTGTAAGACACCATGTTTCATGGATCGGATTAACACAGATGAAAAGTTTCATGATGCACTGTGTTGGTGAGGATGTTGGGAAGTAAGCACTTTCATATACTACCGGAGAGAAGGAACGCTGGAACTCTCATGTTCAGAACGAATCCCTCTGTTACACTGCTGGCTTTGCAATGGAGAAGGGGTCATCTTCCATGGAATGTAGGTGGTTTCTAGAAGGTAGACAAGAAAAGGAAATAGGCTCTCCCCTATGGCCTCCAAAAGAAACGGCCCTGATGACACTTTGATGTTAGCCTAGTGAGACCCATGTTTGACTTCTGACCTTCAGAACTGTAAGATAATAAATTTGTACTGTGTAAAAAAAAGAAAAACGAATGAATCCCTAAAACCCCAGGCCTCTCTGCTGATGAGGGAATAGTGAGAAGGGAGGGGATCACTTGCATCTGTTAATTTCGGGGGCCTTCCTCTCCTTAGACAGTCTTACCAAATGCTGGATGTAAGGGTCATGCCAGTAGCCAATGTTTACCGCAAACCTGGAAGGGATAAAAAGGAGGCAGGTGAGTAGACGTCAGTGGATTCAGGTTCTCGGGAACCAGGTCAAGGAGGGAAACCATCTACTTCACAAGGCCAACACACTCCCATTTAGCACTCCGTTACACATGTAAACAGACTCAGCCATCCGCCGAGGTGCTCACTTACACTCCTCTCACCCTTCCCACGGCGGCCATGTGTCACCTCTCTTTATTCTGACTGCTAATTCCTCTCCCAGGACCCTGGAGAGCATATAACCTCACCTCGTCCCTCACCCAGAAGACGTGCAACCGTTTATTCACTCGGCAAACTCGCTGGCCAGGACTATTCAGACAACCCTACTCAACCAGAAGTTCTGGGTCCACAGGAAAGATCTAGAATTGTTTTGTCAAACTCACTAATGACTCCCTAAGTATTTCCCCCGGCTCTGTCATTTCACGTCCCTTAAGGAGTAAAAGGGAAAACCAGGAACAAACAAACAGAACAGCTACAACCTAGAAAATTTTGCCGTTGTAGCTTACCCTCTCTGGCATGCACTACAACCTGGAAAATGCTACAGTAACCTAACCTCTCCTCAGGCCACACGACAGGGAATCAAAGCTCTAGTGTTCTAAGCCAGGGATCTGAAACCCCAATGACCACTTAAGGTCTTCTGGCAACCATGAGTGGAACCAGCCTTAGGACAAGGACACGTAATGGGAGAAACCTGGATCCTTAAGGCCGAGCCCCTGTGGGCCTGCACCCCGCTCTACCTCTCCACAGACATTTTGAGAGTTTCCAAATGTCTTTATGGCTTAAACCAAACGGAGTCAGGCTTCTGTTACCTGCTACACCCTGAAGCATCCTAAGCGATATCCTGAGTGTATGAGCTCATTTCCGTGTTTCTTGATGAACAAGCGGAGAGGGGAAGGGGTGAGTGACTGTTACCCAGCTAGAGTCTGAGCTCCCAGAGGCAGATATGATACCTTCTCTTTACGTCCACTGACAAGGCTTACCGCTGCCTTGACTGTGGTCGGTGCTAATCCTGTACAAACCTATCCCCCCCAGTCTCTCTCATGTCCACGTTCACACAGCTGCACACGCGCGCGCACACACACACACACACACACACACACACATAAGGAAGCACATACTTTTGGCTTCTCGAGGCAGCAAGTCAGCACGGAAATGCACAAAGTACTCATTAAGGGACACGATTCGCTACGGGCCCAGACTGTCCAAGTTTTCCAAGGGTGAACAGGCTCAGCTGTCTAAAATGGTGCTTTTCAAACGATGAATTATGACCCATCCGTATAATAAAATCAGTGTAGTAGTTTGCAAGTCTTCATCTGTGAAAATGCAGTCGAATAGAGTGAAATACAAAATATCAGGGGTACCTGGGTGGCTCAGTCAGTTAATCAGCCGACTTTGGCTCAGGTCATGATCTCGCGGTCCGTGAGTTCGAGTCCCGCGTCGGGCTCTGTGCTGACAGCTCAGAGCCTGGAGCCTGTTTCAGATTCTGTGTCTCCCTCTCTCTGACCCTCCCCCGTTCATGCTCTGTCTCTCTCTATCTCAAAAAAATAAAGGTTAAAAAAAATTTTTAAAAAAAGAAAATATCAGTATGCATTCCACACTGTAAGAGTTAAGACGGTTTTGTGAAGCTTTTGTTGAAGTGGGTGTTTGGGGTAAAATGCAATGAAAAGTCTGTTCTCTGAACAACCAAAATCGACTCTGAAACACAGAGACTAAGGTGGTGGTTGCCAGAGGGGGCGGGGGGATGGACAAAATAGGCAAGGAGGGCTTAAGAGGTACACACTTCCAGTCCTATAAGTAACGCACAAAGATGAAAAGTGGAATATAGGGAATCCAGTCGATAATACTGTTATAACAGTACGGTGACAGATGTGACGACACCTAACCGTGGTGAGTGCTGAGTGATACGTAGATTTGTCAAATCACTCTGTTGCACGCCTGAAATTAATGTCACATTGTATGTCGACTATACTTCAATAAGTAAAAAAAGAGAGAAGATGCTGTTCTCACTGTTGGCGGATTTGAGGAGCCCCGGCCTCAAAGGAATCACCTAGTGCCATCTAGTGGTCAAGGCCGTATCTGCAGTCCAAGAACCACAGACTAGTGATGCGAACATCAAACATGGACCTAAGGGTTGGAGGCGGCCTTGGAACTGACCTGGTCAACCCTGACATCCGATGCCAGAATCCTTCAACAACACCAAGCCACTGCCTGACTATGCACCACAAAGAAGGCACTCACTCCAATGCCCAGCAGCCCTACCTGCCGAAAAGCTGATCGAGTTGCCCCCCTCCGCAAGCTCTGCGTTGGACTTACTACCGCCCTCCTCTGGATGACAAGGAGAGGTTTCCCCTCCTCTCAACCGTATTCTCCGTCAAGTTAATACTATTGATTCCGTCAAGCCATCTTTGGTGAGGGTCTGCTACGTGCCAGCCATTGGGGATACGGTAGTGAACCAGACACAAAGAGAAGGAAGGGCTTGTGACAGATGAAGGACAACAGCATGGAGGACGGATGGACCTACGTTAGAGAATGTGAGAGGGAAAGCCTCTCTGAAAAGGGAATGGGCTGAGTTGGGTCCTTACACA
Source organism: Prionailurus viverrinus (assembly GCF_022837055.1). Lineage (NCBI taxonomy): Eukaryota > Metazoa > Chordata > Mammalia > Carnivora > Felidae > Prionailurus > Prionailurus viverrinus. The sequence goes on along the minus strand of NC_062576.1, from coordinate 19,089,029 downwards.
ACTGGAGAAAGCTGTGCAAAAGGTGTTCTAGACAGGAGGAAGAGCAGACAGAAATGCTCTGGACAGGAACCGCCTTGGAATGTTCCAGTCACAAAGTCGGTAGGGAGGCTGGAGAACAGCGGAGAAACAGGAGAAACTAGAGAGGCGGGTGGTGGGAGCCAGGGAGAGACCTCTGCAGCCACGTGCAGCGGCCCCAAAGCACGGCGAGGTGCACAAACGTAACAGGTGGGGACAGAACACAAACGTATCCGGTCACGAGTCCTTACGACTCCCGCTTCCTAATGTTTCCAACACGCGTCTCCTTCCGGTCTCCAGATCTAGAAGACTGCCCGTGGTTTCTGGGAGGAAAAGGATGTCACTGATCTGCCCTTCAGAGTGGCTAACATGAGAAGATTTACAGAGCACTGCTAAGAAGACTAAGGGTCAAAGAAGTAGCGGGCACTGCTGATGGGGAGTTCCAAAGGGAGATGGGCAACCTGGTTCAGAGCTTAGAATTCTGTCACCCCTGGGAGCCCAGCTGAACATGGTGGATCCACACAAGGAAACACTAACCGGTCATCTCAGACATGAACTACAAGGATCAGACATGCCAAGATGTTCAAGACACCGTGAAGGGAAAAATGTTAGGCCAAAAACCTATGTAGCCAACGTGCCCGTGAACACGTGTATGTGCGTATCTACAGACGAGTACTAGGGAACTGGCGATTTCTGGTGTGTGTGTGTGTGTGTGTGTGTGTGTGTGTTTTAATTTATCTCTATGTTTTAAACTTTTTCTCCATGAACTATATGCCATGTTTCATCTAAGACATTATCAATTATAAGACTGAAAAAAGAAAGAAGAAACACTGCCAGTTAGTTAGCTTAATGTTTTTCTTATTGCTTACAATTTTAATTTTGTGCTTGTTGGAAAAAGCCCGTTTACTTGTTTGTTTAATTAGTTTTCAAGGAGGCTCTGTGTGTAACGTGGGGCCTGAACTCACAACCACATCCAGAGTTGCACGCTCTGTTGACTGAGCCGCCAGACGCTCCGGCAAAAGCCCTTTTGTGCTTATTTAAACGGATTGAAAGGGAATGGATGAATGCAATAAGAGGGTTAAGGCTTCCCTTTTGGGGTATCTGTGAGTTTCCACACAATATGGACCTTCGGGCCGCCAAGGGCATTGGCAAGGCTGCATCCCCAAGAGATCACCGTCATCCTCTCCAAGATTTCCTTCCACGCTACCGACCCTCCGGTGCAGGTTTTGTTACTGAGCCTTTCTCGATCTCATCAGGAGGGATCAATGGATGGTTCTCCAACAGCATCAGGATTTGTGCTCCTTCTGCAAATGGCCCTTAAAAGGCACGTGGCCAGAAGCACCCAAGAGCTGACGGTGTAGTCCTCTGGCCATGCCGCAAGCAACAATGACCACATCCACTTGCACAGGTAATGACAACTCTAACTACGACTTGGCAGTGACCGCGGGACACATCGAGAATAAATCACAGCTGATGGCAAAGACGGAAGAACGTGTGGCACAGCATGGATCAAATACAGTATTGCCTTCACATGAGCAACAGTAAGCTTAGATATCATAAGCAAACATAAGAGGCAAATATTAAGCGATGAAAAGTACCTGTGACATCACAGAGTAACATCCTTAAAACATAAAGAACTTATAAATCAGTAAGGAAAAAATTCCTAATATCCCAGAAGAAAGGCCAAAAATGGGCAGTTCACCAAAGAGCCAAGTGATCACTGAATATACGAAATAAAGAAACCCAAAAATGCAAAATGAAAGCAGAAACAGCAAGCAGTAAATCTGCTATCAAATCAGCCACAAAACCACTTAATAGAACCCGGCTTTGGTGAGGATGAGAAAGAGGGCACCTGAGCCACCAGAACTGTAAACTGTCACCGCCATGCCACGAGGCACTTCGGCTGCTGGTACTCAAAGCTGAAGAGTTCTATTTACGCGATGACCAAGCAATCCCACTTCTAGGCTTTTACCCTAAGGAAATAGTCAAGAATGAACACAAAAAGGTTTCGGTAAGAACACTGAACGTGGGGTTACGCTATCAGGTGAACAAAGCAAGCTACAGAATTCTACGTACAGAATGTTCCCAATTCTGTTAGATGAAAGCGTACATTCACGTACACGTGAATATACATACGTGTACAGTATACATATCGAGACTTCCCAGAGTAGGCACCAAAAGGTGAACAGTGGTCGCGTCTACACTGACGCTGTGCACCTAGTGCTGCTGTCTGTCTGTCTGTCCCCACCACAGTCCTCTGTTGCCCAAACCCAGAAAATAGCCCCTCTCTTTGTGTATCCTGACTTTGTTTAAAACCCAAAGCATCAAAAATCTCAGAATTGGGAAGACCTATTTCGCAGTCTTCGGTCAATCCCTATTGCTTTTGAAATTTTCATGACATTCGCATACCCCCTGTTCAGTGTAACATTTCTTTAAATCAACTCGCTTTTTTTTAGTACTCGGGTCTGACGTGCTACCTGGGATTTTCTTCTAACACAGGCTACAATAAATACCTAACTATTAAAATTTCAAACATCTGTGTGCCACCTAGTCATTTCACATTCCTTCCGTGGGAAACACTGATCTGGGCCAACCGCCTACTCACTCAAGAGCATTTACTGACTCTGCCCTATAGGCATGAGTACCACCTGCAACAGGAAGGGGGTGACATGCTCTCCGCCAGGGATTTCTTCACCTGAAGGAAAGGGCAGGGGCCCTCCGCGCTCTCCCAGCCAGTGAGGATCAAGGCCAGGTTCATTTTACTTCTATCCACACTCCTGAGAGCTGACTACAATGCCAGGCATCATTCCAGATGCTTGACCGATAGGAACGGAACGCCTACAACCCTCATAATGACCCCCTGCGGGAGGCACTGCTTTACAGACTGAGGTGAAGGTCGGTCCCTCAAGCTGCGGAACCTTGTAGAAAACTTCATTCTATTGCTTTTCAAACCTATTTCCCAACCTGGATTTGGATCCCTCCCCCGACACTTCAGTTGCTTAAATGATATCTGTGTGTGCGTGTGTGTGTATATACGTACACACACACACACACACACACACATATTTATACATTAAACACATATATGTAACGTATGCACACGTACACATACATACAACGTACTTAAATGCAATTGCAAAAATCAATCCGATACTCTTAGCATCAATTTTTAAGTTTGAAATCTGAACTACATACTGCATACTAGCCTAAGATACTGCTCTACCTCTTATTGTTAATGTTATTGTTCTTTTTTTTAGTCTCATTTTTTTTTTTGTTTCTATTTCTTGGTAGTTTTATTCTTGGTTATAAATGGAAGGCAGGAAGCAAAGTCTTAAGGGCAACAGACTTTGTACCTCAACAGACTTTCAGTTTGTTTCCTTTCTTGTGAGCTCTGTTGCTTTCTTAAGTAGATCCGCAAGGCCTTAAGTGTTGAATCAGGTAAAAACAAAAGAAAAGAAAACAAAACTGAGCCTCAATTAACTCACACGCTATCGTTTCTTCCCAACAGAGGCTACTGGTATTGCCTTTTGGCTTCAGCTAACACCCAATGACTTTACAAGGATGAATAGGATCTAAAATCTAGTGCCTTCAGTGTAAGTACTCATTGACTAGTGGGCAAGGCATTTATGAAAAAGGAACCAACATTCACAAGAGGGTGAGTTAAGTAGGAGAAGTCAATCAGAAAGTTCCCATGGTACAGTGTCTCATATCTGACTTAAGCAAACAAAAAACCCAGTGAATACAGAATAGAGTAACAGGATGTCATGGGCCTGAATAATGCTAAAGTTCTTTTGGAAAAAATAAAACACTTAAGCACATGTAGTCTGAATATTTTCTCCCAGTCTGTCTTGCCCGTTCATTTTCTCAGTGCATCCATTTTTCCTTTGTAACTAGTGCTTTTTTTGGTTCTGTATCCAAAACATTTGCCTACCTCAAGGTTGTCAACATATGCTCTCATGGTTTCATCTAAAAGATTTATGGTTCTAGCTTTTATATTTCGGTTTACGATCCATCCCAAATTAATGTGTACAGAACGAGGTAGGGGCTAAGGTCCATTTTGTTTCCACTTGAATTTCCACTTTACCCAGAATTAGTCATTAAAAAGACGTCCCTTTCGCCCACTGAATTGGCTTGACAATCTAGGTGAAGATCAACCAACAGTACTTGTGTTTGGTCTATTTCTTGGGACTCTTTATTCTGTGTCACTGATCTATCTCTATGCCAAAGACTTTGATTGCTGTGGCTTTACTGCAAGTCTTCAAATTAAGCAGTATTAAAGCAGTTTAAGTTCTTCAACTCTGCTCTTCGTTTGAAGACTTTTTTGGCTATTCAAGACCCTTCACGTTTCCATATACATTTTCGAAACAATCTCTTAATTTCTTCTAAAAAAAAAAGAAAGATGGCTAGGATTTTTGACGGTGATTGCACTGATTCCACGGATCAAGTCAGGGAGAACAGGAATCTCAAAACATCAAATCTTCCAATGCATGAACAAAGTGTATCTCCCATTTACTTCAGTCTTCTTGAATTCCTCTCAACAATGTTTTACGGTTTTCTGTGTAAAGGTGTTTTGCGTCTTTCATTATAATCATTCCTACCCACTTTAGGTTTTTGGATGCTATTGGCAATGTTTTCAATTTGAATTTTCCTACCCATGTATGTATACGTACAATATATCTATCTGACAAAGAATTCCTATCCAGAATATAGAATAAACTCCAATGAGTCCAAACCAAAAACCATTAACAACAAAAATGGGCAAAAGACTTGAACAGACAGTTCACGAAAGATGTAGGAATGTCCAATAAGCACACAAAAAGATGCCTAAGATCATTAGTCACCAGGGAAATGCAATTTAAACCCATAACGAGATGCTCTTTCACCCTCACTGACAATACAGAATGCTAACAAGGATGTTGAGCAACTGGAGTTTCAATATATTGCTGGTGGGAAGTGCAAAGCGATAAACCACTTTGGAAATTAGTCTAGCAGTTAAATATATACCCACCCTGTGACTAAGCAATTCTATTCCTAGACGTTTGTTTGAGAGAAATTGAAGACATGTATAAGAACGTCCCTTGTAGCCTATTTGCAATGACCAAAAACTTCGATACAACTCAAATGTCCTATCATTGGAGAACGCACGAACAAATTATGGTGTATTCATACATGTATAGGAGCAAACTACTTTACACTGACAAAGACTCTTTCCTTGACCAAACTCTAGCCAGGTTCCTCGAGCCCTCTTCTCAACTAGGCTTCACCCTTGACTTACTGTATAGAGACTCGAACAAACACTAATGAAGACTTTAACAGCTCAAGGCTCCACCCCTAGGATGATTCCGGTACCCCTTAGTGCCTGCCCGAGAAAACTCAAGGCTGCCCAAAGCATCCATTGCTTTTTCTAGCCAACACTGAAAGATCAGGTCCCTGTCTCCCAGTGAGCAAATCCAGGTGGTTTCACATGAACCAATACCTTTTCTGGCTTTTGTAATTTTTTACTTCTGATTTTATTCACCCCCAACTTTACTCCCTCATTCTCTCTTTAAAATCTCCTCTGTACAAATTGAAGTTGAATTTCATTCACTCTGGACTCTTTTCCTTATTGGAATAGTTAATTACTGATTAAACTCTGTCCTCACCACGTGAACTACTATCTGGCTTTATCTTTAAAAAATTTTTTTAATGTTTATTTATTTTGAGAGACTGTGTGTGTGCGTGGATGCACACGCAGAGGAGGAGCAGGGGGTGGGGAAGACAGAGAGAGAGAGAGAGAGAGAGAGAGAGAGAATCCTAAGCAGGCTCTACACTGTCAATGCAGAGCCAGACATGGGGCTCAATCCTACAAACCGTGAGATCATGTCCTGAGCCGGAATCAAGAGTCAAAAGCTCAAGTGACCAAGCCCCCCAGGCGCCCCTGGCTTTCCCTTTGATAACGCAAACAACATGGATGAATCTCAAGGAACACAGTTGAGTGAAAGAAGACAAAAGAATACATACTGTATGACCCCATTTCTATGACATTCGAAAACAGGCAAATCTAATCTACCACAGATTTCGAAACCAGAAGATGACTGGTGAGGGTAAGGAGACTATTTAGAAAGATGTAACAAGGGAAGTTTCTAGAGTTTCAGATATATTTTATATCTTGTTTTGGGCGGTGGTACACAGATACACCGTTGACTCTTGAACAACACAGGGGTTGGGGTGTCAACCTCCTGTGCAATCAAAACTTTGAATATAACTTTCGATTCCCCAAACACTTCACTACAAATTGACTACTGTTGACCAGAAGTCTTAACAGTTGATTAACATGTATTTCGTACGTTAGATTTATTATATATTGTATTCTTTCAATAAAGTAGGCTAAAGAAAATATTAAGAGGGGCACCTGGGTGGCTCAGTTGGTTAAGTGTCTGACTTTAGCTCAGGGCACGATCTCATAGTTCATGGATTCGAGCCCCGCATCGGGCATTCTGCGGTCCGTGTGGAACCCACTTTGGATCCTCTTTCTCCCTCTCTCTGCCTCTCCCTTGCTCGTGCACGCTGTCTCTCTCAAAAATAAATAAGCATTAAAAAGAAAGAAAATATTAAGAAAATCAAAACGAAAATACGTTTAGAGTACCGTACTGCATTTATCGAAAAAACCACATATAAGTGCAGTTCAAACCCATGTTGTTCAAGAGTCAACCATATACGCTTGTTAAGACTCATCAAACTGAACACTAAAGACCTGAGCATTTTATTTTATAAATCATCACCCTCTCACCCCTGCTCTCCCACCTCCATTTTCTTCCTTCCCCTCTCCCTCTGTCTCTTAAGAATACCTGGGGAAATTCTGAAGAACAAGAAAGATAAGCGATATAGCTGACCCTCCCAGTTCCCCATTCAATATCCACTTACCCCTTCCTCCTTACCCCCATTTTGTTTGAGGTATCAATCTGCCCCGTGAGAAATCCTCCCCTCCCACACTTTCTTGCAGCTAGGGGTGAGGTCACCTGCCCAATTCTGGCCAATGAGAAGTATGTGGAAGTCTACAGGGTGGGACTCCCTGAAAGCTATTGCTTCCACGGACTCAAACACATGCTTTGGTTAGTATCGCTTTCTTTTCTTTCTTCCTGGAGCACAGCTGCTCAAATGAACTAAGGAGATTGTGCTAGTCCCTGATACAACCCTGTTTTACCCCAAGCTAGAGGAGCTCTTGGCAAGTCACGACTAACACTTCGCAAGTGAAAATGTTTAGGCATCGAAATGAAAAAAGCAATTCCGCCTGGAAGTCAAGAATGATCTACGCATTGCTGTGATAAAGTATACATAAGAATTTAGTATGTAAGTGATATTTCAAATCAATGGAGGATACAGACCATCAACGGACAGTGTAGGAACAAAAACTGCTAACTTCTAACATACAAAATTATAAAGATAGATGAATGCTCTAAGCAATAGAAGCCAAAACCATACAAGTGCTTTTCTTTTGAAAAGGCAGTGAATGAAAATGGTCTCATAACACGTTACCCAAAAGCCCCAAGCCATAAAGTTAGACTGTCAGATTTGGCACCATAAAGAGTCAGAATTTCTGCATCATGAAACGTATGGTACAAGCCAAACTTAAAGACAAGCAACAGTTTGAGAGAAAATAATGGAACACATACGTAGGCAAAGGACTACTACCATACATATGACAAGTTCTTACAGACCAATAAAAACATAAATGAAACAAAAAACCAAAAACCCAGTTAGGAAAATATAAGGAGAAAGGCGTCCTGTAAAAAAATATCAGAGATAGTGAAGAGCTAAAAATGCTCAGTCTTAGGACACCAGGGTGGCTCAGGCGGTTGAACGTCTGGCTTCGCCTCAGGTCATGATCTCACAGTTTGTGAGTTCCAGCCCCGCGTCAGGCTCTGTGCCAATAGCACAGAGCCTGCTTCGGATCCTCTCTCTCCCTCTCTCTGCCCCATCCCCGCTTGCTCTCTCTCTCTCTCACTCTCTCAAAAATAAACATAAAATTTTTTAAAATAAAAATACTCAGTCTTACTAGTGAGTATACTAAAAAAGTTTTTTAAATAAAATAAAACATTTTAAGAGGTATTATCCACCTGCGAGCTGACAAACAATTTAAGAGACTGAGAATACTCTGTGTTTAGCATCTCTTTTCCCATGAGAACAGAAACGGACACAACCTCTTTCAAGGACCACTTTGCAAAGGCTTCTCCCCTGAAATCCATCTCACTGGAAACCTGAAACGCACATGCAAAGATGTTTATCGCAGCCCCGTTTTAAGAGCAAAATCAGAGCTACCCAAATAATGAACAGAAGAACAGTCCCATAAACTAAAACCACATTGTAGAATACTGTTCAGCCATTACAACAACAACAAAAAAAGGAGACAAAAAATTATATGTACAGTATATTCAAATTAGACTAATGAGTTGGGGAAAAGTACTCACTTTGGCCCTTTAACAAATTAACCATTAAGGGGCACCTGGCTGGCTCAAAGAGTATGTGATTCTTGACCTCAGGGTTGTGAGTTTGAGCTCCACATCGGGTGTAGAGACTACTTAAAAACAAAATCTTGGGGGTGCGGGGGGGGGGAATCTGGGTGGCTCAGTCAGTTAAGCATCTGACTCTTGACATCAGCTCAGGTCATGATCTCACATTTTGTGAGATCAAGCCCCGCATGAGGCTCTGCACTGACAGAATGGAGCCCGTTGGGGATTCTTTCTTTCCCCCCCTCTCTCTGCCACCCTCCTCAACCCGGCGTGCACACACTCGCCCGCTCGCTCGCTCGCTCGCTCACGCTCTCTCTCAAAATAAATAAGCGTTAAAAAAAATAACAAAAAATAAATAAATAAAATCTTAGGGGCACATGAGTGGCTCAGTTAGTTAAGCGCCTGGCTCTTGATTTTGGCTCAGGTCACGATCTCATGGTTTGTGGGACCGAGCCCCACACTGGGCTCCACGTAGATGGCATGGAGCCTCTCTCACCCTCTCTCTCTCTGCTCCTCCACCTCCCCCCTCAAAAATAAATAAACATCAATAATAATAATAATGTTTAAAAAATTAAAAAATCTTAAAAACATAATCATTAAAAAAAAATTAGTATTCTAGATGTGAAATCATTGTTTTTCATAGATATTTTCCAAAATTTAATTTGTTCCTTTTTTTCTTTTTTTCAACGTTTATTTATTTTTGGGACAGAGAGACAGAGCATGAACGGGCGAGGGGCAGAGAGAGAGGGAGACACAGAATCGGAAACAGGCTCCAGGCTCCAAGCCATCAGCCCAGAGCCCGACGCGGGGCTCGAACTCACGGACCGCGAGATCGTGACCTGGCTGAAGTCGGACGCTTAACCGACTGCGCCACCAAGGCCCCCGTGTTCCTTTTTTGAAAACATGAGGAGAGGGTTGCAGAAAATCCACGATTTACGGGACCTTCCTGATGGGCAAGTTGGGCAGCTAATTTATCCTCACCAGAATATTCCAATTCTAAAGTGACACATCTTCTCTGAGGATGGAAAGCAGCAGCCCCCACCTTCAAATATTCAGATCAATCTCTCAAGCGCTGCTCTCTGGGCACAGCTGCAAAGATGCAATCCGTGTGCTGGAAAGGCCTAGGCCCTTGGGAAAATGCCGCCTCTCCAGGGAGGTGATCCTGTGACCCACCTGCACCTCAAGGGGGACATTTTTGGATTCGGTTGAAATCAGATTAACTTGTGTAATTTTTACAACAGGATTTCAGTCTTACAGCCCCTGGCCTGGTTTCTAAGACAGACAGACCACTGAAATCCAGTGAAACAGAACAGCAGAATGTTGAGACCTCATCAGGAAGTGCAACCCTGAGCATCGGCATTCAGTTCCTCGTCACTTTGCCGCCTGAGAAATGGGTCTAGCGGGCACGTGGCTAAGGCAGACACGGTCATTCCCCGCACCTTTCTTCTCGCGGGGGGAGACAAACGTTCAACACTACGCCTACGCCGCAGCCGGACTGACCACCGCCAAGGACACGCACAGAGAACACGGAAGGGGCTGGGCCTGGTGTGCAAGTGTCAGGGGCCTCCTGGTGGGAGCCACATCTGAGATGAGCCAGAGGGCTTGGCTTCTTCTTTCACTCACTGGCCTCACCCACATCCGATCTGTCAACACATCCCATCACCTCCTCCTTCAAAACGTACCCAGAATCTGGGCGATTCTCAGCCCTTCCAGTGCTCCCATCCTGACCCAAGACAGCAGCACCTCTGTCTTGGAATATTCCATCAGCCTATGAACTGATCTCCCTGCTTCCGTTCTTGCTCCCTACAGGCTGCTCTCAACAGAGAAGCTAGAGTGATCCCATTAAAACCCAAGTCAGGTCACCTCGTTCTTCGGTTCAAAATTCTCCATCGGACACCACCACAAGTCCCTAAGACCCCTTCAGCCCTCCTCCTTCTCCCTCATGCTGGCCTGGTCCTTCCTGGAACAAGTCAGGCCTGCTCCCTCCATGGGGCTTCCTACCCTGCCTGCTCTCTGCCTGGGACACCATTTCCAGAGACATCCACAGGTCTCCCTCCCTCGCCTCCTACAAGTCTGTGCCCACCGTTGTCCTTCTCAGGGGGCCATCTCAGGGGAAACTCTAAGCTCTACTCAGAGATACCAGCCTAGAGGGCATCAAAAGGACAGGAAAAAAAAAAAAAAAACACCCAAACCCCTCAGGTCCTAAGGAAAAACACCCTGAGGACATAGCAGAAATAACTGACCAAGCAAGGTGGAAAGCAGAGATCAGGGGTGGAGAGAGGCCGCGCTGCTCACGCATAAGGCGGCGCGGCACCAGGGCGGAAACGCAGGGTGCCACCGCGGCGATGGTGACAGACATGGATGAGAAGAGGTGATCACTAGAGACGGGGCGTTCCAGAAAACGAGTGCCCTGTGCGTAGCCTGGTTCCTCCACACGCACCGTGAAGCCGACTCGGCTGATGGCAAGAAGGTCGAGACAGACAGGAGGACTGTGGGCCAGGCACCCAAGACGTCCACGAATCAGGTGAATAACCAGGAGAAAACAGTAATGAGGAGGAAGAGAGGATGCTGCACGTGGGGACCATGGATCTCAAACAAACGGGGGGTTGGGGGGGGGGTCAAAGAACAAGGACACAAATCTTGCACCCCCGATCCTGAAATCTCATACCCCGGGGTTAGAGAAAACAGAGGCACCATCTGAGAGGACTTCAAAAAAGGATATCCCCGGGGAAGGACCAGGGTCAAAGCAAAGAGAGGGAAGAGATGGCTAAGGAGAGGCTGAGGAAAGAGACGAGGCTGGCGATTAAGGAGTGGGAATTTCCCAGGACACAGGGAGGGTCTGGGGAGAGGGGGTCAGGGGTAAACAACAGAGGGAACTGCCTTGGGCGGGCAGCACAGGACGGAGAAGACAAGGAGAGGGGAGATGAGAGTTAGCGATCACAGTAAGCGCTGGAAAAATACCTGCGGAATCCCATGGAATTTTTAAGCATAAGCCCAGAATGTCCGCTCAGAAGAGTTCTCACTGTAGGACCGCAGGACTGAGAGCACAGGCCCATGCTGATGGTCACGGCACTGACGATGACAACTGGGACAGTGCTGATAATAACCACCAGTCTTCGACCCCTGCCACGTGCCAGGCACTGTGGGGAGCGCGCCACATTTAATCCCGCCGACAGCCGTCTGACACCGTTCACATCACCACTATCCCCGGGAGGGCTCTGAAAGGAAGGAGGGAACAACCTGCAAGGCAAGTAACAGAACCGCACGAGTCCTGGGAAGCTAACTGGCTCCTGTGTTAAATTAGGGCTGTTATGGCCGTAACCTGAGGCGGGGGGAACCAGCCTGATCCACAGGGATGACATATTCAGTAACTTCAACCAAACAGTGTTCGGAATGGAGGGAAATCAAAACCAGTAGTAACAATTTATTGAAGGCTTCATGCTGTGCCAGATCCGTGCTAACTGCCTCGTGTCTGCGATCTCATTGAATCCTCACATCCCGAAGGCGGGTTACCATTGTTATCCCCCCACTTCAAAACTCAGAGACAGACAGCCCACGGTTCACGCAAGGAATCCCTGTTTAATAACGTGATCCTTTTGACAAGATTGAAGGGTTTAACACATTACGGTGAAGATATCACGGATCTTGAAGGAGAGAGACCTACAACATGTCTTAAAACACTAACTTACAGATTCTCACAATCTTTTTGCGTGTTTTTTTCAGATGAGGGAAAGGCCAGTGCAAAAGAAGCTTCAATGAAATGCGTCCAGATGGGAAACACGCCCAGTCTTTATAGCCCAGGACCTATCCCAGCAGATTCTGATTCCGTGAGTCTAGAGTAGGACATGAGCATCTGTGGTTTCTTTCTTTCTTTCTTTCTTAATTTTTTTTAAACATTTATTTATTTTTTGAGAGAAAGAGACACAGCATGAGCAGGAGAGGGGCAGAAAGAGAGGGAGACGCAGCATCAGAAGCAGAGCCCGATCAAGAAACTTGATGCAGAATGGTTTAGCGGCAGAGCTAGGATCAGCTTGACAGAGCCTGGCCCCGAGGTCCATGTTTTAAATCACTATGCTTAGTCTCCAAGAACCTACAAAAAGTGCGAGCCTTAACCCAAAACCTTGGCATTCCCCACCTACATTCCCTAGTGGCCCCAGCTTCAAGGGCATTCTACCCATTCCTTTAACAGTTCGCACTCCCCTGCTCTGCCCCAACACCCTCCTATATCCCCGTTTTGCATTCGGCCTTGTGATCTCAGCTTCAACATTATTGCCTAAATTACAAACTCGAATGGCATGCCGTATTTCTCAGCACTCAACACAAAACCGTAATTGTGTATTTCACGGGGAATTATTTGCTTCCTGTCTTTTCCGACGAGGTGGTGCTGCCATCAGACGCCACGTCAGTCCTATTCATCATGTGTTCCCAATAACTGAATACCCACCAACCATTCAAAAAAGAAGGCTTTGGCACAACGGATACGCTCAATAATTTCTGTGGAACGAATGAATAAATACACTCGAGCCTCGTGCTTCCAGGTGTTTAATACATGTCTCTGCTCACGATACTGCCCTCACTACACCCTCAAGTATCTAGACCCCTGTGGCATAATTGCTCCGGCCTGGGAGGAGAAGGAGGTGGAGGAAGAGGAGGAGGAGGAAGAGGAGGAGCCGCCGCGGCCGCCGCCGCCGCTGTCGCCGCCTCCGCCGCCGCCTCGGCTGGAAGCGACGAACCTCCGCCAGGCCGTCCCCCGCGTCAGCCAGGGCGATGTTCCGGCCCGGGAGGGGGAGGAGGAGGAGCCTCCGCTGCCGCCGCCGTCGCCGCCGCCGCCGCCTACGCTGTCTCCGCCGGCAAGCGATGTATCTGCGCCAGGCAGTCCCCCGACCTCCCCGGCCCGAGCCCCGCGGGCCGCCGCGGCCGCCGCCATGAAGAAACACTTCAAACGCGGCCCCCCGGCTGGTGGCGCCGCTGGAAGTGACCCGGCGGAGAGGGATGGGCTCCGGCCCCGGAGCAGCCGCCATCGCCTCCACTGCTGCCGGCGGCCGGGAAGCAATGTAGTCCCGCCAGGCCGTCCCCCGAGCTGCACAGTCCGAGACCCGCGGGCCGCAGCTGGCGCGGCCGCCGTGAAGAGGCAGTTAAACCGCAGGAAACAGACCGTGGGCAGGTGAGTGAGCCGTGCCGGGCGGGAGCGCGCGGGCCGGAGACCTGGGGTCGGGGTCTGGGCGCGGGCCGGGCCGGGGCGGGCCGGCTGCCCCGCGGGGCCCCGCGCTCCGGCCCGGCCGTCCGCCCGCTCCGCGCCGGGTCCGCTGCGGGCCAGGGACGAGGGCTGCGCCACGCCGCGGCCAGGCGGCCAGCTCGGGCCGCCGCCCGAGCTCCCGGGAACAGTGGGGCGGGCCGGCCTCCCGGGACGCCCGCCGCGTGGGTCCCCGCCGCCCATTGTCCCGGCCCCGCTGAGCGTCGTCCTCTGGGGTCTGGCCCCAAGCTTTCCCCGGGCCTCCCCCCCTCTCCCGGGGCTTTGCCTTGGGCGAAGTGTGCCCGAGGCCTGGCGGGCGCGGTGCTCTGGGGGGCGGCATTCTCAGCCTTTCCGGGTCGCCCGGCCGCTGCCGACCGACCGTCCACCTCCAAGTGCCTGATGGCAGTAAATAAGTAAGGGGCGATCAGAGCCCATCGGAGCCGCTTAGGGAGACTCGGGACTCCCTTGCAGGGACTTTGGAGGGTGTGCCGTCTCCCAACCGTGGCCCCTGTGGACCGGACTGCTCAAGTTCTTCACCTGTAGACATTTGGAACCGGGAGGAAAGAATTGTGGAAAGGCCTTGGGCAAATGGAAAAACAAAAAGAGGTGGGGGGCTTTCCAAACAGCTTTTCTCACTTTGGATTGGGGAGCAAATCCTTGTCCAGGTTTCTCTGGTATGGCTTCAATGCTTGACAGGAAGCGATCGATGATGAAATGACAGAAGAGACCGGAGTTTGTAGTGGTTTTGAGAGCCTCTGGAGGTTGATCATGGTGTGCTGTGTTATCTGGGGTAAATCTTTCAAGGTCTTTCAGGGCAGTGAGCCGTCCTGTCCCCGCTGACTGTTTCCTCCGAGAAGGGGTATGAAAGTGTGACTTTTTCATTGCTTTTTCTTCTTCTTTGTTTTCAACAGTTGAGTAAAAGGGGGCGTTTGGTTTGGCCAGAGCACGTGGGGACACTCCTTTTCTGTGTGTGTCTGAAAACACTTTTACCTCCCCTTGAGCTTTCTATGTTTGCTTTTTACACTTTCGTTCCCCCCCCAACCTTTTGCTCAGTTTTCAATTTCGTTGCTACCCCCACCCTGTTATCTTCGTGTGCGCTTATCCTGTTTCCAGAGTGGATCCCTGTCCCTACAGCCTAGCGGTGCCTACTTTTCTGTCATTTGTAGGAAAATGATAGAAATAACGAGTGCCAAGGGGAAGGCAGACGGAATAGTCGTGGGGCCCAAAGCTTCAAGCAGGCATCTGTGAATGAGTTACAAGATAACTCCTTAGGAGTTGTCTCCTCCTCCCCCCACCCCAGCATTCTCAGTAACATGCATTGTGAAATCAGTATTTAGTGACTATCAAGACCCATCTGTCACATTGTCGTTCTGGCCAGTTTGCACATCTCATGAGGAAAGGGGCGTTTGCTCTTTTTGCACAAAGTTGTGAGACGTTTCAAGCTATCAAGCCACTCAGGGTCTCTTTGGCTCCGGCTTCCTCCGTAGCAGCTTCTCTCTTCGCGCTTCCGAATTACAGCCGTATGTGGCTCCTTTCGGTTGCCAGAGGCCGCCGAACCTTCTTCCCTGTTAGCCTCTGCCTGGAAGTCTCCAAAGCTCCTTTCGCCTCACCTGCCCTATACCTGCCTCCTACTCATTCTTTAGGTGTCCAGGCAAAGGTCACTGCCTCTAAAAGACCTTCTCTGATGCTCCAACGTGGATGGGGAGTCCCTCTCCTGGCCACTTACATACGTCCACATAGCGCCTGCTTTTCTATAATGCAACGCCTGTTTACTTGTTAGTATTCTCCATTAGACTGAACGCCTTGAGAGTCCTTGCCATCTTTCTGTTTCCTTGGCCAGCTCTGCTGTGGCTCCTGTCCTAGGGTCGATTCTCCATAAACATTTGTCAATCCAGCACACATCTAGTTCTTACCAGCTCGCTCCGGTGGTGTGAGCCCAAGAATGGGAACATGAAAGCTGGATAAATAGTGATTCGTGGTAGGATTGTTAATTCTGGCCCTGACCTTTGACTCTGTTTGAAAATCTTTATTGCTAGATGCCAGTGGAAGCAGCAGCTGTTACGGAGCTGTCAGGGGTGTGGCAATTTCTGCTCCCAGAGCCAAAACTGTTTCCTGGGGAAGCTTTGGCTTTACTGCTGTTGATTCCCTCGACAAGTTTGTATTTTTTGCACGTCAAGAATTACGAAGGACTAGGGAGGAAAAACGGAGGCAAGAGAGAGCCTAGAATTGTAATTGTGTGTTATTGGCGTAGGCATCAGGATTGGGATTTGGGGGGTATTTGGGTCAAGAGGAAAGGTAGAAAGCAGAGAAGTTACCTCCCCCCCCCCCACCCCCCGCAGCCAGGAGTGATATTCTGTGTGTGAGTGGCTCGCCCATTGTGTCTGTGATGGATGCATAGAGTTCTGAGTGGTGTCTTGCGAGGAAGTATTCTCTTCCCAACAATGAGGACCTCGTGAGTCACCCCACAGTGAGGTTCTGTGGGATGGACGTGTGGGAGAATTCGTAACGGCTAGAAGAAGTTGAGTTCTCATGATGCAGTGTGTGGACAATGGGTGCATGAATCTGTTTCGGGAGATGGTTTGTGTATCACAGGCGCGAGGATGATGCAGTGGTCTCTTGAGTGGGGTGTCCCAAAGAAGAGAATTAGGATGGCTGATTCATCCGTGCAAGAGACCCTTATTGAGCCCAAATTATGTGCCGTTGTGGAAAGTAGAAAAGAATCCAAGTGAATACAAACGCAGCTTCTGCCCTGAAGGGGCTCCACAGACGTGTGGAAGAGATAGGCAAGCAAAAATGATTATGTACCACGAGGTAAGTCCTTACAGAGGGATGGCTGACACACTAAGTGAAACTCTACTCTTATTGGAAGGAGAGAGGTAACACAACACAACAAACAAAAAAACACAGGAGAAAATTTGACCAGAGGCTTTCCCCTCTATCTTTCAACACTTCTTTCAAACTTCTGTTGTATTGAGTAGGTCCCTTTTTTTTTGTTTGATTAAAAAAAATTTTTTTTTGGTAAATATTTATTTTTGAGTGAGAGGGTAGACAGAACAGGAGCGGGGGAGAGGCAGAGAGAGAGGGAAACACAGAACCCGAAGCAGACTCCAGGCTCCGAGCTGTCAGCACAGAGCCTGACGCGGGCCTCAAACCCACGAACCGAGAGATGGTGACCGGAGCCGAAGTCAGACACTTGACCCAGTGAGCCACCCAGGTGCCGCGTAGGTCTCTTTTGATTGTCAGTCAAGCCACCTCGAGGGGCGCCTGGGTGGCTCGGTTGGCTGAGGATCCGGCTCTTGATTTCAGCTCAGGTCATGATCTCACACTTCCTGGGATGAAGCTGTGTGCCAATGGCGGGGAGCCTGCTTGGGATCTTCTCTGTCTCTGCCCCTTCCCCGCTCCCTGTCTCAATGAGGAAAAAAGAAAAAAAACCACAAAACCAGACCAACTGGAATTGTTATAAGCCAAGCTGAAAATTTGATTGGCTCCTATGTGAGGAAAAGAGTCCAAAAGCAATATAGTTGCAGCCAGGGCTGGCTCCAGGGGTTCCACTCTTTAGGGAAGCTGTGTCGATAAGCAGGAATCGCCCCCCCACCCCGACCCCTCCACCCCCCGGCTTCCAACGTCTTCAGTTCAAGTCCCAGAGGGACAAAGAATACCTTTCACTGTGGCCAGAGCCCCAGGATTGACTCTGAAGGTATCTGATGGGGTCAGTTGCCTTTCCCTGGACATGGCAATGGAGTCAGCCCCACGCAAGCCACAGGGGCCTAGAATGGGAGGGTGCTGAGCCCCCTCCCCCGCAAGATAACCGGGGTGTTCTTACCAGCAGGAGGCAGGAAGTGTGGTCTTTTCTAGTCCTGCTAAAAGGAAAGAAAGAGCTTTTTGGAAATCCCTGACGCAGAGAAGCCAGTAGCTGCGGATGGCAGTTGGCGTGGAGGGTGTGGAGGCAGGGGTGCACCAAGGTGGGGAACTTGCGCATTTGGTTGTGAGGTCGATGAGTCCAGGAGGACAGGGATCTGGGGCCTAATAGCAGAGTTGACTATGCGGGTGAGGCTCTGGAAGGGAGTGTCTCTTTGGGTGTCGGCTTCTGCCAAGATGGAAGCTCTCCCTGGAGGCCTGAATGTTCTCCTAGATAGTAGCCTTTAGATAAGTCAGGGTTGCAAACTCCAAGCCTCAGGGGGCCAGGCTAATAAGAAGAAAATAAGAGCGACTTGGACCAGGTGAGGGCCGTGGGGGACCCGACGGCGCCTGTCTTACCAAAGGGCCAGGTGAGAATATGGGCCCGCTGTCGGGCCCGACCTTTGGAGTTGTTGAGAAAGGCCTCAAATCTGGATTTTCATGAAGATGAGGTGGCATTGAATGCCAATTGAAAACGACCACCAGGACCCTGAGCGGGACTAAACAAAACACATCTGTGGCCAGATTCGGTCTGTGGGTCACCAGTGGGCAGTTGCTTGTGGAAAAGGTTGGGGAGGTGAAGATTCCTGCGCTGATTTTTCTCTTTTTCCTCCTGCGCCCCACCCTCCCATTACTACCTTCTCAGTTCTTGGATGTGTCGACGAGCTCGTCCTTTCCTTTACAGAAACGTTTCAGAGATCCGAGAGTAGCCATCATCAGTACTTCTCTCCTGGTTTGGTTTCCCAAGCGCTGTACCGAACCACCTGGCCTGGTCTCACCTACTGGTGCTTGTTATCATTTCTGGTTTAGAGAGAGGAAAAATGACCTGCCGTTGTCTGCCCGGCCAGCGAGTGGCCGAGGCAGGACTTGGGCCCCGGGGTGTGACTCCGGATCCCGTGTGTTTCCGACTGTAGAGACCGGGCCGGCTGCCCGCCAGGGAAGGGTTCCTGTGGATGAAATGTCTTTGGTGCTTGCTGACTTGCTGGGCTAGATGCTTTTGAGTCAAGTCTCTCACTGCCTTGTCCACAGCAACTCCCAGAGGTGATGTTATGGATTCCTGGTTTAATGATGAGGAAGCGAGGACTCAAAGAGGTCATCGGGCTAGTTAACGAGAGCGCTGCCGTTCATCAGAAACCAGGGTTCTGCCTCCAAAGCAGGGAGAAATCCTCACTTCACCCAGGCAACTCTTTCTTTAAGAAACCCCGTGTTAGAATTCTGTGTGACGACGCTTCCACAGAATCCTGGAAGTTGAGAGTTGGATGTTGCTCTAGTGCAGGGGCTCCCGCCAGGGATGGCCCCCTGGGGGACATTTGGCAATGGCCGGAGACGTTTTTGTTTTTGTCGTGACTTGGCTCGGGCGTGGGGTGCTCCTGGCATCTGGCGACACAGGCCGGGGATGCTGCTGACCAGCCTACACCGCCCAGGACAGCCTCGCCGCACAGAATCATCTGGTCCCAAATGTCAAGAGTGGTGAGGTTGGGAAAGCCTGGTCGAGTCCTTTGAGATGCTGGATATGTGAATCGTGAAAACCCAAGATGGGTGATGTTTGCCTGCAGGGTGAAGATGTGTTCTGTTTGGTCTATTTCTTACGTGTGGAAGTCTTGATGACAATCATTGGGCCATACTGAACACTTGGGAGTTTTCACGTGGAAACCTGGACTTCCAGCTTCTTCTCAAATCTTGCAAGACCTAGCGAAGCCTGGCATCGCGCCCTCGCGACGCGAGTACACGTGGTCGTAGCTGCAGCTGCGTAGGTGCTGTCTCGTCTGGGTGGGGCATCGACCGTCCAGTGTGCCCGGGTCCCTACCTGGCTTGTCCTGCTGTGGTACGTTCCTTGCGGACCCACCCCGCTCACAGGTCTCTATCTACCTTCTCCAGGAGCAGCAGAGTCTCTACCTCGAGAGGTAGCCCGTTCCGTTAGGGGCAATGTGAGTCCGAGGCATCTCTGCCCGTGAGTCCCAGGGGAGTCCTCTGCTGCCACGACGCATCTGTCTCCCTTCCGCGAGACGGCCCTTTCTGTGTTCGGCCTCGCAAACAGTGTCCTCGCTCTATCAGCGGTAACATTCTCCCTCCACCCGCCACCTATTCCACGCCCTGACTTCCTCCGCCTTTTCCAGGGGAGGTGGCTGTGCTTGGTTCGCTTCAGTCTGAGTGGAACCCGTCCAGCCTCTGCATAGAGCAGAGGAGGAAAGGAATGTGTTCTCCCCACGACTTCTGAATCCGAGCTTCCGTGGCCTGGTCATCCACTGTATTACCTACTGTGAAATCAAACAGGGTTGTTTATAGGTGAGTGAAGAAAGCCCGTGGTTCGCTGAACCAAAATGAACCCTAAACAGATGTGCTCACGTGTGGCCTTATGGCGTTGGTTTACACGTGAAGGCAGCATGTTATTCTAAGTGGAAACGATGTCTGTGGTCGTGGTTCCCAGTGTGTCCGCGACAGCCCACTGCCCCCGAGATTGGACATGGGTATATGGTGTAGGGTCCCAGAGTCAGTATGCACACCAGGCAGTCTTGTCGGACTGGAGATGTCTGGCCTTTATGATTCTGTTTCTGTTTCTCAAATGTAGGTAGAGGCCATCGTAATCAATCAAGTGTAGATCCATGTACAAATATTATTACACTCCTCCCTGCCGTGTGTGTCTATTGTCTTAAACGTGGATGTGAAAAGTACAGCAGGCCCACGGTCCTTTTTCCAAAACCCTAGGGACCAGATGAGTTTTGGAATTCAGACGTTTTCAGATTTTATTGTATTTTTTTTTAATTTCTTTTTTTTTTTTTACGTTTATTGATTTTTGAGACAGAGAGAGACAGAGCATGAACGGGGGAGGGTCAGAGAGAGGGAGACACAGAATCCGAAACGGGCTCCAGGATCTGAGCCGTCAGCACAGGGCCCGACGCGGGGCTCGAACTCACGGACCGCGAGATCGTGACCCGAGCCGAAGTGGGACGCTCAACCGACTGAGCCAGCCAGGTGCCCCATAAGTAGCCACTGTTTTCAGTTATAGTTCTATCCGTATAAACCCTGCTACCCTTAAAACACCTGGGATCCCAACAGATTTAAAAGACGGTGAATAGTTTGCTCTTTCTTATAGATTTGGCTAATAGGTTCTGTTCAGCGCCGATTTCAATGTCCTGTCGGCCACCTTTCCCTTGACCTTGAAGGGGACATGTTTTACCTTGTTATGCACAGGGCACCCAAACCCTTCTGCTATCACATGTCATCTTTGCAGGCAGGATCTTAACTTACCCATCTTTCTCCGGGAGCACAGGTATGACATCCTACCGTGAGGACATTTGTTGGACACGTTTGTTGAGGACATACAAGTCTCCAATCTTTCCGTATTTTGGGGGTTCTGGAGGCAACATATTCCTTGTTGTTGATTTTACTTCAGCCCATTTATGCTGTTACTTGTAAAGCAGACCACATTGAGTGGGCCTCCACCCAAACAAAGCGGTTGGAGAATACTCTCCTCCCATAGAGACAAATGTACGTGTATGTCTTCCTTTGGCCACAGCCTCCAAACCCACCAATGTCTACCCTGGTCACAAGTAACCACTGTTTTGGGGTGCCTTGGTGGCTCGGTCAGTGTAAGCATCTGACTTTGGCTCAGGTTGTGATCTCGTGCCTTGTGATCTTGTGGCTCGTGACCTCTCAGCTCTGGAGTTCAAGCCCCGCCTGTGTCAGCGCAGAACCTGCTTCAGGTCCCCCCTCCCTCTCTCTCTCTCTCTCTCTCTCTCTCTCTCTCTCTGCCCCTCCCCCATTTTCACTCTCAAACAAGAAAAATAAACATCAAAAAATTATTGCAAAAAAAAAAGTAGCCACTGTTTTTTTAAATTAAAAAGTATTTTTATTAACATTTATTTTTAAGAGACAGAGACAGAGCATGGGCGGGGAAGGGGCAGAGAGAGCAAGAGAGAGAGGGAGACACAGGATCTGAAGCAGGCTCCAGGCTTCCAGCTGTCTGCACAGAGCCCGACGCGGGGCTCAAACTCACAAACTGCGAGATCATGACCTGAGCCCAAGTTGGACGCTCAACCGACGGAGCCACCCAGGCGTCGCTAAATTTTTTGTTACGTTTATTCATTTTTGAAAGACAGCACAAGCAGGGGTGGGGCAGAGAGAGAGGGGGACACAGAATCCGAAGTAGGCTCCAGGCTCCGAGCCTTCACCACAGATCCCAGCGCGGAGCTAAAACTCAGGAACCGCGAGATCACGAACCGCCGCCCCCTCCCACCGGTGCACGGCCTAGCCGGGGCCCGGGAGTCGGGACCCGCGGTGGCGCCGGGACGCGGGGCTCTGCGCGCTCTGCGGAGTGGCTCGGGTTGCTGTGGGGGGAGGAGGTGGGTGGGCGGAGGGGACTCAGGCGGCGGGGCCAGGCCGCGCCCGAGCCCGGCGCTCCTCTGCCAGCCCGGCCCCGCGCGGCCCCCGGCGGGCAGCGCCGCTGGAAGTGACACGGCGAGGGCTGGGCTCCGGCCCGGGAGCAGCAGCCCCCGACGTCGCCACAGACGCCGCTCAGCCGCCCTAGCAGCCACAGCCGCAGTAGTAGCCGCACCCGGCGCAGCTGCCACCGCCACAGACGCCACTCAGCCGCCGTAGCAGCCGCAACCGCCGCCGCCGCTGAGCCGCCGCAGCCGCCGCAGTAGCAGCCGCAGCCGCCGCCGCCGCTCAGGCGCCGCAGCAGCCGCAGTAGTAGCCGCAGTGACCGCCACCGCCGAGGCTGCCGTTCAGCCGCCGCAGTAGCAGCCGCAGGAGGCGCAGCCGCTGCTGCCGTAGCAGCAGCCACAGCAGCAGGCGCAGCCGGCGCCGACGCAGCAGCCGCAGGAGCAGCAACAGGCACAGCCCCCGCCGCCGCAGCAGCCGCAGTAGTAGCCGCAGCCAGTGCAGCCGCAGTCGCAGCCGCCGCCGCCGCTCCGCCCCCACAGCAGCCGCAGTAGCAGCCGCAGCCAGCACAGCCGCCGCCGCCGCTCAGCCGCCGAAGCAGCCGCAGTAGTAGCTGCAGCCAGCGCAACTGCCGCCGGCGCCGCCGCAGTCGCCGCGGCATCCGCCGCTCAACCCTAACCCTAACCCTAACCCGCTCAGCCCCTGCAGCAGCCGCAGTAACGGCCGCCGCCGCCTCAACCCGGAAGCGTTGTAGCCGCTCCAGGCCCGAGCCCCGCGGCCGCCGCTGCCGCTGCCCTTGAACCGCAAGAAGCAGCTCGCCAAGCAGACCGTGGGCAGGTGAGTGAGCCGTGCCGGGCCGGCCGGGAGCACGCGGGCCGGGGACCAGGGGTCGGGGTCGTGGCCCGCGCCAGGGCGGGCCCGCTGCCCCGCAGGGCCCCGTGCTTGGGCTGGCTGCCCGCTCCGCGCCGTGTCCGCTTCGGGGCAGGGACCAGGCCTGCGCCACGCCGCGGCCAGGCGTCCAGCTCGGGGCCGCCGCCCGAGTCCCCGGGAACGGCGGGGCGGCCGGCCTCCCGGGACGCCCCCCGCGCGGGTCCCCGCCGCCCATTGTCCCGGCCCTGCTGAGCGTCGTCCTCTGGGGTCTGGCCCCAAGCTTTCCCCGGGCCTCCCCCCCTCTCCCGGGGCTTTGCCTTGGGTGAAAACTCGGCTAAATGGTGTGCCCGAGGCCGGGCGGGCGCGGTGCTCTGGGGGGCGGCATTCTCAGCCTTTCCGGGTCGCCCGGCCGCTGCCCACCGACTGTCCACCTCCAAGTGCCTGATGGCAGTAAATAAGGAAGGGGTGATCAGAGCCCATCGGAGCCGCTTAGGGAGACTCGGGACTCCCTTGGAGGGACTTTGGAGGGTGTGCCGTCTCCCAACCGTGGCCCCTGTGGACCGGACTGCTCAAGTTCTTGACCTGTAGACATTTGGAACCGGGAGGAAAGAATTGTGGAAAGGCCTTGGGCAAATGGAAAAACAAAAAGGGGGGGGGCTTTCCAAACAGCTTTTCTCACTTTGGTATGGGGAGCAAATCCTTGTCCAGGTTTTCTGGTATGGCTTCAATGCTTGACAGGAAACGATCGATGATGAAATGACAGAAGAGACCGGAGTTTGTAGTGGTTTTGAGAGCCTCTGGAGGTTGATCATGGTGTGCTGTGTTATCTGGGGTAAATCTTTCAAGGTCTTTCAGGGCAGTGAGCCGTCCTGTCCCCGTTGACTGTTTCTTCCGAGAAGGGGTATGAAAGTGTGACTTTTTCATCGCTTTTTCTTCTTCTTTGTTTTCAACAGTTGAGTAAAAGGGGGCGTTTGGTTTGGCCAGAGCACGTGGGGACACTCCTTTTCTGTGTGTGTCTGAAAACACTTTTACTTCCCCTTGAGGTTTCTATGTTTGCTTTTTACACTTTCGTTCACCAACCCCCCCCCCCCCCCCAACGTTTTGCTTAGTTTTGTTCAATTTCGTTGTTCAACTCCAAGCCTCAGGGGGCCAGGCTATAGACCAGCTCAGGTCATGATCTCCTGGTTCTTGAGTTGGAGCCCTGCGTTGGGCTCTGCACATACAATGCTAAGCCTGCTTGGGATTCTCTCTCTCTGCATTCCCCCCACTCACGCACTCTCACTCTCAAAATAAATTAATAAACCTAACCCCCCCCCAAAGAAAAAACAATTGCATTTGCAACAGCATCAAAAGATAAAATACTAATTACATTTAACTAAAAAAGAGATTCAAAACTTGTACACTAAAACTATAAAACATTATTGAAGGAAATGAAACAAGATTTAAATAAACAGACTCCTGGATTGGAAGACGATGTTGTTAAGATGGCAGCACTTCTCCCATTGATCTACAGATTCAATGAAATCCTGATCAAAACCACAGCTGGCTTCTTTGCAGAAACTGACAGGCTGATGCTAAAATTCATATGGGAATTTATGGAACCCAAAATAGCCAAAGCAGATCTTATAAGAGAAGGACAGAGTTGGAGAACTCACCCTTCCTGACTTAAAAACTTCTTGGAAAGCTACAGTAATCGAGATAGTGTGGTATTAGTGTAAGGAAAGACATGTTGATTAATGGGATAGAATTGAAAATCTAGAAATGTACCATCATATTTATAGCCAATTGATTTTCAACAAAGGCATCCAGACAACCCAATGGGAGAAAGAACAGTCTTTTCAACAGTGTGGGGACAACTGGATATTGCATGCAAAAGAATGAAGTTGAACTTCTACCTCACACCATAGGTAAAAATGAACTCAAAATGGACCAAAGACCTAAATGTTAAGTGCTAACACTATTAAATTCTTAGAAGAAAGCATAGATGTAAATCTCTGTGGCCTTGACACCAAAAACACAGCAGAAGGAAAAAAACAGGTAATTGACATTATCAAAATTTAAAAATTTTGGGCTTTGGGGTGCCTGGCTGGCTCAGTCAGTTAAGCATTTCTTGATTTCGGTTCAGGTCATGATCCCACAGTTCGTGAGATCAAGCCCCACGTCGGGCTCTATGCTGACAGCATGGAGCCTGCTTGGGATTCTCTCCCTCTGTCTCTGCTCCTGCCCCCACTCATGCACTCTCTCTCTCACTCTCTCTCAAAATAAGTAAACATTAAAAAACGTTTGTGCTTTAAAGGACATAGTTGAAAAGTGAAAAGACAACCCATAGAATGGGGGATAATTTTTGCAAATCATATTTCTGACAAGAAACTTGTACTAATATAGATACAGAACTCTTACAACTCAAAAACACAAAAACAAATAACTCAATTTAAGAATGGGCAAAGGGGAGGCTCCTGGGTGGCACAGTCGGTTAAGCGTCCGACTTGAGCCAGGTCACGATCTCGCAGTCCGTGAGTTCGAGCCCCGCGTCGGGCTCTGGGCTGATGGCTCAGAGCCTGGAGCCTGTTTCCGATTCTGTGTCTCCCTCTCTCTCTGCCCCTAGCCCGTTCATGCTCTGTCTCTCTCTGTCCCAAAAATAAACGGTGAAAAAAAATTTTTTTTTGAAATAAAAAAAAAAAAGAATGGGCAAAAGGGATGCCTGGGTGGCTCAGTCAGTTAAACGTCCAACTTTGGCTCAGGTCGTGATTTCACGGTTTGTGGGCTCAAGCCCCACATCTGTCTCTGTGCTAACAGCTCAAAGCCTGGACCCTGCTTTAGCTTCTGTGTCTCTCTCTATCTCTGTCTCTCTCTCTCTCTCTCTGACTCTCTCAAAAATAAATAAAACATTTTTTAAAAAATGGAAAAAGTGGGCAAAAAACTCAGTCTAAGAAGATACACCCATGGCCAATAAACATGTGAAAAGATGTCGACATTGTTAGTCATCAGGGAAATGCAAATCCAACCCTCAACAGGATACCACTTTACACTTCCTAGAATGGCTACAATAAAAAACGCAGATGATAACAAGCATTGGAGAGGATAGGAGAAATAGGAATGTGATGCGCTGTTGGTAGAAATGTAAAAGGGTGCAGCCACTTAGGAAGACAGCCTGGAAGTTCCTCAAAAAGTTAAACATCCAGTAATTTCACTCACAGGTATATACCCCCAAAGAATGAAAAACAGGTGTTCAAACAAAAACTTGTACGTGAATGTTTGTAGCAGCATTATTCATCATAGAAAAAAAGGAAAAAACTGCAACGTCCAGCGAATGGATGAAGAAATGTGCTGTACTCATCCAATGGAATAACTGGGAGTAAAAGAAACGAAGGGCCGATGTGTGCTACAACACGGACGAACTGTGAGAACATGTAAGTGGGCGGAGCTCATCTTGAACGACCACCTGATGTGTGTATCATTCCACGTATATGAAATGTCCAGAAGAGGTCAATCCGTGGAAACAGAAAAGAGATCAGTGGGTGCCTAGGGCTGTGGGCAGAAGTGGGATGGAGGAGGGGCAAGCGGGGTTGGGGGAGGTGGGGAGGAAATAAGGAGTTCTCCTGAGAGGATATAGAGTTTCTTGTTGGAGTGATGCCAACACCCTGAAATAGATTGTGGGGATAGTTGCTCAACTCTGCAGATATACTAAGAACTAGGTACATTTTAAATTGGTCAATTATATGGTATGTGAATTCTAGTTTCCATAAAGCTGTTGTAAAAATAACAGTGGTGAGTCACTGATACCAGTGAAAATTAGAGTTGGCTAAGTAATTGTTAGTGTGGTCGTTGCACCTATAACAATTGAGAAAACTATGTGTTGGGAAAAAATAGATTCTTTGTGCAACGATTCTCAACATTTTGACAATCTTACTTTGTCTCCTAGCACATATTTGAACACCTTTGATCATCTGGGACCGTATAAATTCTTTTACATATCTAGAATACATATTTAGCATTCTTTTCAGCTGTCCACAGATGAGGAGGAAAAACGCACTCTTCTTGTGACTCTCTCCTTTACTCTCACACAACGACCACACTCACAACACTTCTAACACCAGATGTGTCGTGTTCCCCTCCCGCCCCCTGGTACCAAGCAATTCTCCATGATACCAGCTGGGTATCTTACAATTCAATTCAATTCCGACCCTAACAGGAGTAGCACAGAACCCATAGGTTAAGGGCCCGGTCCCACGAGACTGCCCCCCACTTCAGATGCCATTTCCAAGTGGTAGGTCCTCAGATTACCCACATTTTATGTTGACCTGGTTGCTAGTCAGAGGTTCCCATGACCACCACCACCCCCGTTTTGAATTCGGTTACTTGCTAGAACAGCTCACAGGACTGAGAGAAACACTGATTTACATTGACAAAGATGATGTGTGGTAGAGCGTACAGAGGACTGTCCAGATGAAGAGATACATGGGGCAAGTTCTGGGAGGGTTCACCAACCCTGTTCACCAGCACGGAAGTTCTCCAAACCCTGTGCCATTGGATTTTTATGGAGACTTCATCACGTTGGCATGAACAACTATTGACTCGTTTTCATCCCTCTTTCCTCTGTGGAGAATGGTCGGAGGGGCAAGGCACAGAGAGAGGTGGTAGGGCTGAAAATCCCCAGCTTCTAATCACGGTCTCTCTAGTAACCAGCCCCCATCCAGGGGCCACCCATTAGCCCATCCAGAGTTTTCTCATTAGAACAAAAGGCACTGCTATCACCCAGGAAATTCCGGGGAATTTAGGAACTGTGTCAGGAACTGGGATCAAATCTCAAATATTGGAACAAAAGAAGCTCTTAGTGCTCTGATGGGTTAGGAAATTACAAGGCTTTTGGGAGTTGTGTGCAGGAACTGGGGGCAGAGACCAATGAACGTATTTTCTATAATTTCATAACAATACTGCTAATGGATTATTTCTCACTGAAGATGGGAATTGTCTTGTTTACATGCTGAATTCGATTATGACTCAGAAATGCTTTCAGATGCAAGTAACAAGAAACCCAACCACAGTGGTTTATACAAACACGAGGCTACCTTTTTCTTCATATGAGAAATCTGTGAGTAGGCAGCTGCTGACATTGGTTTAGATGCTCAACAATGTCAAGGCAAATGTTTCTGGCATTCTCTTGGCCTTTCTCAACATTAGCACTCAAGACAGGAAGAAGGAGGAAGAAGACCAGGCAGCACCAACATCAGAAAAACAAAAGCTTAAAAAAGAAAAAGAAAAAAGCAAAAAAAAAAAAAAAAAAAAGCTTTCCTAGGAACCTCACCAACTTCCACTTACATCTGGGTCACATGGCCTCCTCTGGCTGGAAAGTGGATGATAACAGGAGGGTCAGGGATGAGAAGGGGTGGCAGGACATCAACTGACAATATCTGCTAGGATTCCAAAGTCTATGACAAATTCTGGTATATAGCAGGAGGTGTCTCCACAGTCTTTTATAAGTATCTGTTGAATGCATATGATAGAATGTTTATTCACAAATACTCAGTCCTCCTCCCTTGGGAGGTTAAGACATCCATGCTGTGTGGAACCTTGGCATCTGAACTTCCTTCGGCCAATGAAATGAACACAGAAGTGGCTTTAAGAGCCAGGTTCTCTTTTCTTTGCCCCTGTGATCATGGAAGCAGTTGTCAAAGTGGAGCCTCTATCCTCTCCAGTCCTTAAATGGACATGATGAGAAGAACACCCAGCTTACCCATGGTAGTTAAGGCACTGAGAATATTTAGTTGTTCATTGCAGCTTAACCTAACCCATCCTGACTGATCCAATGTACATACACAGGCAAAGAAATCCACAACCAATCCCCAAATGAAAATTTTACAAACTCGATTTCCTGATCCCATTAATAGCAAGACTGTGCCTAAATGAAGATAAATGATAGCCATCTGGAAGTTAAACAAAATAAAAAATAGCTTCTCTGTCAAAATGGAAATCAATACTGAAAAGACAGACTAGACATTTAAGATGATGAGACCACTGTATACAAATACATACGGGGATGGGACTAAAGTTATTCTTAGTAAAAATTCCTCATCTAAAGCTGATACTGCTAACATAAATACGCTTAAAACGTTGGAAGATTGAGAATAATTGGATGAAGAATTCAAACTAAGCTAGAAAATGAACAGCAAAATAAAAAGTGGTGGAAGAAATTAATAAAGATACGAGCCTCCATTAATCACAAAGCAAAAAGTCTGTGGAATTGATGAATCAAATCAAGGACCAGAACTTTGGAAGGATAAATCAAGCAGACAAGTCTCTGGGAAATAGGATTCCCCTCAAAGCAGGTAGAAAGAGATACTCAATGTAAGGCGTGAGAAACAGACAATATAAATCGGTACACACTTTCTGGTGGGCGGATTGACACAACTGTCAGAATGTAAAATGTGCGTACCTTGAAAATTTGATGAATACATAAGTGTTGGGTTGAACTGACTGAGGTTCTCAAATGTCGAAGTCTCATGGAGAAATACTACTTTTTTGTAAGAAGTTTGAAACCCCAGACTTGGCGAACAGGGGATAAATGGAACTCCCCTCTCCAGAAGCCTTCGGAGAGGGATGTGTCTCAGTCATTGTCCTTGGCCCCACGATTCTATTGAATCGGTCCTATACAAAGGACATGGTCCTAGGTAGCCAACGTCCCCTCTTCTCCTTCTGGAAAATTGTCCTGGATTGTTCTGGGCTCTAACAGCCAAAACCATCCCCAGGCTCCCAGAGCATCCCCAGACTCAAGGGGTGTTCACAGTGATGCCTCCTCCACTCACCGGACTGTCTTTATCTGATGCCTCCAGGGAAGCTCCTTGAGTCCACTTGTCCCTTCTCATGCTGTGAAGCAGGGCCTTTTTGAACTCAGGTTCACATCCCCTCCTCCTCCATCATGTTGCCCTAGGCTTAAATCAGCGCTTCTGGCTGGAAGGCTGGGGCTCATTCTGAGCTCTGGATCTCACTCTGCCTTTAGCATCGCCGTCTCCCATTGGAAGATTTCTTTATGCCCAGAATCCTAGGATGCAAAGTGCAGATACGTCCAGGCTTCTGGCCTAGAGTAGACTCTGGCCGTTGGCATTCGTGGCCAGAAATGAATGCCTGTTCATTCATTTATGCATGTTTACATTGATTTATGAACTCTAGTCACTCAAAAAAATATGTCTTTGCACACCTAATTAGTGCTGGACATTTTTCTAGGCACTGACGATTCAGCAGTGAAAACAACAGAGGAAGATCCTTGCCCTCCTAGAGCTAAGATCCCAGTCAGGTGGATCAACAGTAAACAAAATCAGTAGGTGAACTAAAGTGTGTGTCAGTAGTAAAGTCTATGGAGAAAAAGAAGACAGAGATGGAGGCTAGGGAGTATGTAAGGGGTAGAGGCCCCATTGAATGATGACATTTGGGTAAAGGTATGAGGGAGTGAACCCCGCAGGTTTCCAGGAGAGTTCTGTTCCAGTAGAGGGGATGGCAAGTGAAAAGCCCTAAAGAGGAAGCGTGTGAAGAATATCTGAGGTAGGAGGTCAGTAGTGCTGGAGCTGAACAAGCAAAGGGTGAGCGCTAAGAGGCGACGTTAGAGGGAACAGTGGGGGTGGAGGCTGTGGTCAGAACCCTGGCTTTCCTGTAAGTGAGCTGGGAGCCACTGGAGGGTCCTCAGATGGAGAGGGACATGAAAGACCTCTTGCTGCTGTGCTGGAAGCAGACTGTAGTGAAGCTGGGATAAACACGGGTCAGTCAAGAGGCTTCTGGAATGATCTGGTGACAGGGGAGGGTGGTGGGCACCCGGGGGATGGCACGGAGGTGACACCATAGGCAGTGAGAAGGGGTTGTGAGAAGAAAGGTAACTGGAGTGGCTCCAACACCAGCCTTTAACACGCAGAGCCTGCACCCCGTCTAGGAATCCCAACAGGGTGACATGGTCTCTGGTAACTCCTGTTCAGCCGCCTTCTTCCTCTCTGAGGACCTGCATGTGATCATGTCCGAAAGCTTGTTCCCCAGAACTCTGTGATTCTCCCTCCAGAGGGCTCTGTTCCTCGCTGTCGGATGGAAAATGACTAGGATGAGAACACCAAGTGAGCATGGGCTCATCTGAATTCTGCCTCAGCCCCCTTGCTCTCTTCAGTGACAGGAAGAAAACACCATGTAAGCTGCTCAGTGAAAACACAATAGTTCATTAGGGCTGAGAGAGTTAGACAAG
Source organism: Prionailurus viverrinus (assembly GCF_022837055.1). NCBI lineage: Eukaryota > Metazoa > Chordata > Mammalia > Carnivora > Felidae > Prionailurus > Prionailurus viverrinus. The sequence goes on along the minus strand of NC_062576.1, from coordinate 19,057,924 downwards.
TCAACAATTAAATGTTCTATTATGATCAGTCTTTAGCCATTTAAGCGTCAGTTCAAGAAGGAATCATTAGAAAGGTCTGATAGAAATGAAAATAGAAGTAGGGTAGTTTTGTGTTACATTTCAACCACGGCCTCGGCCTTGCAGACTAAAGTCGGGTTGACCACGGCAGAGAAAGGCTCCCAGCCACAAGGGGACTTACACAGACAGGACGGAGGTGGAAGACAGGCATGTCTACCAACTGGCTGGGGTGGAAGCAGGAACCTTTCAGCTCAGACGGTTTCATCCTGCACAACAGGAGCTTTTTCATTTTATTTTTCATGTCTGAGAAGCAACGTGAGAATTCTGCCTGGGAGGCAGGCAGGAGAGGCAGCTTACAAGAAGCTTCTGGATGTCTTGTGAGATGCTGGATTGTAGAATAAATATGTCTCATAAAATCCCCCTGGTTACCCAGCTTGGAGGATTTGGAAATACCATTAGACTGTTTCTTGAAGGAATTGCTTCACTGAAACTGGAAAAATACCTGCTCAGGACACCACAATCCCAGCAGAGGACTTTGGAATAAAGATACTATTCATCACTGAGGTCTGAGTCTTTGCAGCCAAGGCGCCGGCACATCCTTCTGGGGCTATAGAGAGGCAAGCCCAGGTCACCTCTTCCTTGGGTCCTCTCGATGTCTTGTTCCTCTCAAGGAGTTCCCGTCTCTTGTCCAGAATGTCCAGAATCCCAGGGGACTTCCAGAGTAGAGGGTGCTCCAGAGCCCAGGTTGCCCATTAGAGGAGTCCTGCACTGGGCAGAAATGACCAGCCCCTAGTACTGCCATACTTCTCAGTCTTGGCCAAGGACCAACCCACACAAAGCGTTACCTTGGTTCAAATCTAAGTACCTGGGAGGAGCTGCCAGATGGAGGCTGTCAGTGATTCATATTCTTGCCACGGCAGTTTGCTTCTTCTGAAGGGGAACTTGAGCGCTGTGTCTCTGGGTGTTCCACGAGCCCCGAAATCAAGCAGTAAATGTGAGAGAAGAGGCCAGGGAGGAAGAATTGCTTACCCTGGAGTAGGACCTTGGCCTGCCTCTAAAATGGGCCACACGGTTTAGATTTGGGACAAAAGCCTTTCGGTACAAAGTGTGATTTTGCCTAGAGTATTCTTTCTCTTGAGAACGCATGGTGACATTTAGCAGATGAATGAGAAGCCAGAGACCCTGGCTACTGAAACTGGAAAAATACCTGCTCAGGACACCACAATCCCAGCAGAGGACTTTGGAATAAAGATACTATTCATCACTGAGGTCTGAGTCTTTGCAGCCAAGGCGCCGGCACATCCTTCTGGGGCTATAGAGAGGCAAGCCCAGGTCACCTCTTCCTTGGGTCCTCTCGATGTCTTGTTCCTCTCAAGGAGTTCCCGTCTCTTGTCCAGAATGTCCAGAATCCCAGGGGACTTCCAGAGTAGAGGGTGCTCCAGAGCCCAGGTTGCCCATTAGAGGAGTCCTGCACTGGGCAGAAATGACCAGCCCCTAGTACTGCCATACTTCTCAGTCTTGGCCAAGGACCAACCCACACAAAGCGTTACCTTGGTTCAAATCTAAGTACCTGGGAGGAGCTGCCAGATGGAGGCTGTCAGTGATTCATATTCTTGCCACGGCAGTTTGCTTCTTCTGAAGGGGAACTTGAGCGCTGTGTCTCTGGGTGTTCCACGAGCCCCGAAATCAAGCAGTAAATGTGAGAGAAGAGGCCAGGGAGGAAGAATTGCTTACCCTGGAGTAGGACCTTGGCCTGCCTCTAAAATGGGCCACACGGTTTAGATTTGGGACAAAAGCCTTTCGGTACAAAGTGTGATTTTGCCTAGAGTATTCTTTCTCTTGAGAACGCATGGTGACATTTAGCAGATGAATGAGAAGCCAGAGACCCTGGCTTCTGGCCAGACTCAGCGTGGCTACTCCGTTTGAGGTGAATCAAATTCATTTTTTCCCCCCATCGGCAAACTTTTAGTTATAGTTTGGCTTCCCATGTGGCTTTCTCTACAGTAAAGATGGTGCTGGCCATTGGGCTTGAATGAACAATTGTATTTCTCATTGTAAATGAATGCTTTGAAATTACACCTTCCATGCCAGCCTTTACTTCGGTTAAGTCCACCTCAGAAATGGGTCCGACGTCAGAGTCTGGGCAGTATTTCAGCCCAATAAACTGAGAACTGTATTGTGAACAGAAAAAGCAAATGCCACCCTAGAAGGCTTTTGGGAACTTAAGAAGGCCACCTTCCTTAGAAATTCCCCGAACCCGTCAAGCTCTTCTTTGGACCTTCTGTATTACAAATGTTTGAGAAGGTTCTTTGGGTGGATGACAATCAACAGATCCTGTAAAGTGTAAAAGGCCCCATCGTTCCTCAACATCTGTGTTACCATGAGGTCAGTGCAGAGGTCAGTGCGGTGAGTCCAGGGTACAGGTGGGTACACTGGGGGTAGAGAAAAAGACAACTCTGGAAGGAGCACAGGTTAGCATGAAACTTATTTCTGTGCTGAGGTCCAAGACAGTCGTCATGTGTGGAAAGCCCCATCAGAAACATCGTGACCATGAAGTTTTCGCCCACGTGCAATGACCAGAAGAGCTGTTAATGATGAAGATTAACCAAAACAGCATCCTCAAGTACAGCAAAAGCTATGATTCACCAGATATTTGGGACAACAGACCAAGTTGCAAATAGATTTGTTTTATCTTGGAAAAGGGGAGATTTAAAGAATTTGATAGCATTTCTAAAATTTATTTTTTTTTTTCATTTCAACATCTTTCTTTATTCCTTCCTTCCTTCCTTCCTTCCTTCCTTCCTTTCTTTCTTTCTTAGACAGATCGTGAGTAGAGGATAGGCAGAGAGAGAGAAGGAGACACAGAATCCAAAGCAGGCTTCAGGCTCTGGGCTGTCAGCACAGAGCCTGATGTGGGGCTCAAACCCATCCCCATTGAGATCATGAGCTGAGCCGAAGTCAGACGCTCAGCTGACGGCCACCCATGTGTCCTGATAGCATTTTTTTTTAATGAGGAGCGTTCCTTTGAAAATCCTATTTCTAGCTTCTCTTCTAATCTAGGGCTTGGGCAGCATCTGTCTTCTTGAAATGGGGCCTAGGGCTTCATTCACGGGGGGCCACCCAGCCTGCTGCCCTTGTTTATATCCCCAGTCTGGCTGGTTCCTTCTGCATTTATAACTCTCTGTTTCACAGAGAACAGAGCAGCAGGACTTCCCAGAGGACAGAAGTGGGTGTCTTCCTGTGTCTTCCCCGGGTCCTCACAGCCTAGGATAGATCCCAGGTACTGACTTGTGGATGGCCAACCTGGAGCCTCAGGTCAACAGGGTCCTTACACCCTAAGGGGGAGCAGAGCAGTGCTTGCAGTGCCATGACCCAAGCCAGGGGCCACACAAGGCCACAGGAGGTGGCACCTTCCTGAGGAGTAGAGTGACCCCACCAGCTTTGCAGAACGTTCCATCATCTTGCTAGGCATGAAGAGGCTGGCGACTGGTACGTGTGGCTCTGAGGCGGGGGAATGGATGAAGGTGCACGTGCGGTCGGCGTGTGGAGGCCCTTTCCCTGGGTGGTCTCGGGTGAGTGGTGTGCGTGCCGAGGGAGAGGGGCTTTGTATCTGCTGGCATCAGAGCAAGTACGTACATCATGTGTGTGTGACTGTGACAGATGAGGAGCCTATGTCTTGAACAGAGGGCATGAAATGTGTGTACAGCATCTGAATAAATGTGCTTAATGGTTATCATCACACAGCTCTTTTATCAGCATATTGTTTGTTTAATTGATAGCAGTTCTCCCTCCTCCAGGATAATTCATTCGGGTTTCACATTGAGAACAGAACTCAACCGTCCATCCTCACTTCACAGGGTGTTTGAGACTGATCTCCTGGTCCTGGTTTGCCTGTCTGGTTAGTTGGTTAGCTAGCTAGCTGAGCGGTCATACTTTTAAGTATCCCGAGTGGGTTCCTGTCATTTCTGAGCCACATCTTTGGCTTGTTGTGTGACGTCACCAAATCCCTGTTCTCTGTGTCAGCTCATTGCTGCAGAATGCTTTCTTCCCTTCTTTCTTTTTTTCAATGTTAATGAGTTTAAGTTACTTCAGAATGTATGAGATTCTTCTCTCCCTCGTGTTGGATATTTGAGGGGATGCAAGTAAACCGAACATTTATCAGTCCTCTGTTCTCTTAATTGAACAGGGGCCGACTGCTGCGAGGCTTGGTATTCTGCCCAAAGATGTCCCTGAACATCCACAGCAGTTCACGGGGAGCTCATGCCAGCCTTTAGGCAGCTTCCTATTTCAGAAATGATTTGTGATTCATAATGAACAAAAGGTTGCTCTTCAGGTGACCTGTCAGGGTAAGCCTGATTCGGGGATGGGATCCATAGGAACCTGTCCTCCATGTTCTGAGGGGTAGTAGAGATCGGTGGGGCTGTTATGCCCAGAATTCGTGATCCCCAAAGACCACTAGGGAGCCGAGTCCGATGCAAAAGCAAAGAGCCTTTATTCGAGCTAGCTCGAGCTCAATCCCCTACCTGCACCGACGCAGCGGTGAGATACCAGGGAAAGAGAGCGAGTTTCAAAAGGACAAAGGTTTTATTGGGACCTGGGGGCAGTTGGTGAGGTAATGGCTATGGCCTCAGCCGATTGGCTGGTGAGGGGTCCTGGGGAAGGGTCCGGCAGGTGAGGGAGGGTTTACTCAAGGGGAGGAGGTGTGGTCAAGGTGAAGGACACAGAAGAAGATGGAGTCCAGGGGAGGAGGTGTGGTCAAGGTGAAGGACACAGAACAAGATGGTGTCGGCTGGCGTAGGCCCGCCCTTTCATTCCCCCCTTGCCATGTAGGTTACGGACCCAATCATGGGACCGGCTGCATTTATGGTGACAAGGAGAACAGAGTCTGGAGGTTTACGCAAAGTTCTGGGAAGGAAGTGTCCCTGGGGTGGCTCTGGGAGGTCTGATTAAGTATTGTCCCCGAGCTGGTGTCTGTGATCTGCCAGGTGATGTTTTGGGGGGGCGTATGAGCAATGACAAGCAGAGATAACAGAGTTACCAATATTAGGTGGGTCGAATGCGCTGTAGCTTGAGCTTGAGCAGGTTGTGTTGGTCCCGACTGATGGCCCATCGTGTGACGAAGTCCTTCCGGATCGAGGAGGGGTCCGCTGGCTGGGCGTGAGTGTGATGGACCCAGGTCGCGATGCCGTCTACCTTGAGAGCGGTGGGGGTTGTCAACACCACGATGTAGTGTCCCTTCCAGCGCGGCTCGAGAGTCTCTCGGTGGTGCCTCTTGACGTAGACCCAGTCTCCCGGCCTGTACTGATGAGGTGTCGGGATCGGGCCAGCCTCGTAGATGGCACGGAGGCGCGGCCAAATGTCCTCGTGCACCCTCTGGAGCCCGCTCAAGGAAAGAAAAAGTTCTTGATCTTTAAACTCAGCAATAAGTTCAGCTCGAAGGCTGGGAATAACAGGGGGTAGCCTGCCAAACATGATCTCGTAGGGAGTAAAACCCAGAGTGTAAGGAGAGTTTCTAACCCGGTAAAGGGCGTACGGTAGGAGAGTCACCCAGTTCCCGCCAGTCTCCATGGTTAATTTGGTAAGGGTCTCTTTTAGGGTTCTATTCATTCTTTCTACCTGTCCTGAGCTCTGGGGCCTATAAGCACAATGTAATTTCCAGTTTGCCCCCACCGCCTTGGCTACTGCCTGTGTTACCTGCGAGATAAAAGCTGGTCCATTGTCTGATCCTACCAGGGCAGGAAAACCATACCTGGGTAAGATGTCTTCTAGTAGCTTCTTAGCCACCGTCTGAGCCGTTTCATGCTTGGTTGGGTATGCCTCCACCCAGCCAGAGAAGGTGTCTGTAAATACTAAAAGATATTTAAAACCATACTTTCCTGGTTTGACTTCAGTGAAGTCGACTTCCCATTGGGCTCCCGGTCTGGTGCCTCTGAGCCTGGTTCCTTTTTTATTTGATGTGGCCCTCGCGTTGGTGAGTTGGCAGGTCTTGCAGGCAGATACAACTTGCCCTATTTTGGTGTCCCGTTGGTGAATCTTAATTCCGGCCTGTCGGATTAAGTCTTTTAATTTTTGGGCCCCCATGTGAGTAGACCGATGCATGTGCTCTAATATTGAGACTCCGAGCCGGTCTGGCAACACGAGCTCCTTGTTAGGTGTATACCACCATCCCTTTATCTCCTGGGCCATGGGGAGTTTCTTGATCCGCTGTCATTCCTCCTGGGAGTACTTGGGCTGGTCTGGTAAAACTGGGTCTCCCGGGTCTGGTAGTTGTATGGTCATGGTGGGGACTGGAGTAAGGGCTACTGCCTTGGCTGCCTGGTCAGCCTTTCGATTACCTCTAGCTACTGGGTTATCAGCTTTTTGGTGCCCTTGGCAGTGGATAATGGCTAGCTTGGCAGGAAGCCATAAGGCCGTAAGCAGGTCAAGTATCTCCTGCTTATTTTTTATAGTCCGTCCTTCTGCCGTCAGTAACCCCCTCTCCTGATAAATTGCCCCATGAATATGAGCTGTGGCAAATGCATAACGGCTGTCTGTGTAGATGTTGAGCCGTTTTCCAGCTCCCAGCATCAGCGCCTTGGTGAGGGCTATGAGCTCTGCTCGCTGGGCTGACGTTCCGGAGGGTAGAGCCTCCGCCCATACGGTGTCGGTTTCGGTGACCACCGCTGCACCCGCATACCTGTGTCCGCCTCGCACAAAGCTGCTGCCATCAGTGAACCAAGTAGCCTCGGCATCGGGGAGGGGCCGGTCGGTCAGGTCCGTCCGGAATCCATGTACTTGTTCCAGGATTCCCGCACAGTCATGTAATGGAGCACCTGGGTCAGGGTTGGGCAGCAGGGTTGCAGGATTGAGGGCTGCACTGGGGTGGAACCGCACTCGTGGAGGGTTGAGTAGGAGGCTCTGGTAATGAGGCATACGTGTATTGCTCATCCATCTATCTGGAGGCTGTTTCAGGACCCCTTCAATGGCGTGTGGGGTCGTGATCCAGATCTCCTGTCCTAGGGTCAGTTTGTCTGCATCCTTGACTAGGAGTGCTGTCGCTGCAATAATTCTTAGGCATGGCGGCCAGCCGGCAGCCACTGGGTCTAGTTTCTTAGACAGGTAAGCCACTGGACGGTTCCAGGGGCCTAAGGCTTGAGTTAGAACTCCTTTTGCTATTCCCTTATGCTCGTCTACAAAGAGGTGGAAGGGCTTCGTAATGTCCGGTAGGCCCAGGGCTGGGGCACTTAGGAGGGCCCTTTTTAACTGATTAAAGGCAGTTTCTTCTTTTTCAGCCCATTTAAATGTTTTCCCCTCTTTGGTAGCTTCATATAGGGGCCTGGCGATCTCAGCAAAACCTGGAACCCAGAGGCGGCAGTAGCCGGCTGATCCTAGGAATTCCCTCACTTCTCTTCGGGAGGTGGGAGTAGGGATCTTTAGGACAGTTTCTTTTCTGGCTTCTGATAACCGCCGCTGTCCGCCCTCCAGGATATATCCCAGGTAACTTACCCTCTCCCTGCGTATCTGAGCCTTCTTCGTGGATGCGCGGTATCCTAAGGCCCCCAGGGTAGCCAGCAGGTCCTGGGTCCCTCGCTCACAGTCTTTGGCAGTGTCGGCAGCAATCAGGATGTCATCTACATACTGTAGAAGGGTGAGGCCAGGGTGCTCCCTTCTGTACTCACCCAGGTCCTCGTGTAGTGCCTCGTCGAAGATGGTGGGTGAATTTTTGAATCCCTGAGGTAGCCGTGTCCAGGTGAGTTGTCCACTGTAGCCCTCCTCCGGATCATGCCACTCGAAGGCGAACAAGGGTTGGCTCTGGGGTGCCAGCGGCAGACTGAAGAAGGCGTCCTTTAAATCTAGTACAGTATACCAGACCCTGGAGGGCACTAAGGAGCTCAAGAGAGTATATGGGTTGGGAACAGTTGGGTGTATGTCCGCGACCCTCTTATTTACTTCCCGGAGGTCTTGTACCGGTCGGTAGTCATTTGTGTGAGGCTTTTTGACCGGCAGTAAGGGGGTGTTCCAGGCAGACTGGCAAGGAACTAGTACCCCTAGGCTTCGTAGTCTCCGGATGTGTGGCTGGATCCCCTTCCGGGCCTCCTGAGACATGGGGTATTGTTTGATCCTTACCGGACTCTCTCCTGGCTTGAGCTCTACCAGGACTGGGGTCCTGTGAGCGGCTAGTCCCATCCCCCCTGTCTCTGCCCAAACCGAGGGGAATTCTTGTAGCCATCTGTCTATATTATCCTCTCTCGGGAGCGCCTCCTGGTGGAGGAGGTATTCATCCTCCAGTTTCATGGTCAGGACCTGGATGGGGTGGCCCTTGCCATCGGTGACCTGAGGCCCCCCTTGTCTGAAAGTTATCTGAGCTCCAATCTTGGTCAGTAAGTCCCGTCCTAACAGCGGGTAGGGGCATTCTGGTATTACCATAAAGGAGTGGGATACCCGGCCCGTTCCCAAATCGACTGTTCTTCGGGTAGTCCATGAATACTGGCTCATACCAGTTGCCCCTTGTACCCAGGACTTCTTGCTAGCTAGTTTTCCTTGCGGGGTGAGGAGGACCAAATGTTGTGCTCCGGTGTCGACAAGGAAGTCAATAGGGGTCCCCTCCACTTTAAGAGTTACCCTGGGTTCGGGGAGAGGGTCCGAACCCTGACTCCCCTAATCACTTAGTTCATCCAGCTCTAGGACTTTTACTCGATCAGCCTTGCTTCCCTTCCCGCCGGCCCTTTTCGGACAATCTCAGGCCCAATGCCCTATCTCCTTGCAGTATGCGCACTGATCCTTCTGCAGCCTCTGCTTCCCCCTCTTGGTGGTTCCTTTACCTTTTCTTGCGTCGTCTGCCAGCTGCCGGAGACGGCGGTCTCGTTCCTCGGGGAAGTCAGCAGTGGTAGCTAGCAGTATTCTGGCCAGGTCTCGAGTCTGCTTACTGCTGGCAGCCGCCATGGCGCGAGCCTGCTTGTCCTCAGGAGGCTCCCGGTTATTATATACCTTTTCGGCTACCACCAGTAAGTCCTGCAGACTTTTTTCTCCTAGTCTATCTATTTTCTGTAATTTTCTCCTAATGTCTGCGGCCGATTGGTTTACAAAGGCCATGATAACAGCTGCCTTGCTTTCCGGAGCCTCTGGATCCATGGGGGTATAGGTACGGAATGCCTCCATGATCCTTTCTAAAAAGGCAGCCGGAGATTCATCTTTTCCCTGTTGTACATTTCCTACCTTGGCCAAATTGGTTGGCTTTCTAGCAGCCATTCGGAGACCCCCCATTAGAGTCTGGCGGTAGACCCGGAGCCTCTCCTTACCTTCTGCCGTGTTGAAATCCCACTGGGGCCGAGTTAAGGGGAAGGAGGCATCTATCTGAGCCTGGTTGGGATTCCCGTCTGCGCCCGGAACTAGTTTTCGGGCCCCATTGAGGATTCTTTCTCTTTCTTCAGTCGTGAACAGGACCTGCAAAAGCTGCTGGCAATCATCCCACGTGGGCTGATGGGTAAAAAGAACAGAGTCTAATAAATCAATAAGCCCTGCCGGTTTCTCGGAAAACTTAGGATTCTGAGCTTTCCAATTGTAGAGGTCACTAGTGGCGAAAGGCCAATAGTGATGGGGCTGATTCCCCTCCGCGTCTGGGGGTCCGGTGGCTCGCAGGGGCAGAATAGTAGAGTCAGCGGCGGAGGGGGATTGCTCCCTCTGAGCCCTTTGTCTGGTAAAGGGCGGGCTTCCCCCTGGAGTGTTTCCGCCTCCCGCTCTCGGAACAGCGTCTGCCTGCCCCGGAGGGGGAGGATGGTGTTCTTCCGGCATCCTAGAGGGGTTATATGGGGGAGGAAAAATTAATTCTTCTTCAGTACCCCCCTGTAGGACAGGGTAGAGGGGTGCTGAAGGCTGGGTAAGACGTTTCCTCTTCTCTGTCTCCTGCAAAGCAAGAATGGGTTTTGGCTCCGGAGGGATCAGGGTTAGGAAGGGCTTAAGCCAAGAGGGTGGGGCTTCTACAAGGTCCTGCCAAGTGATAATGTAAGGGAGCTGATCAAGATGGCCCGTCTTAGGCTGAGAGATGATATTCCTGACTCAGTGGATGGTAGGGAGGTCGAAGGTCCCCTCTGGTGGCCATCCGACATTGAAAGTTGGCCACTCGCTTGAACAAAAAAACTGCAACCGACCCTTTCGGACTTCCACACTGAGGTTGTTAGCTCTTCCCCTCACATCCTTAAAGTGATCAATCATAATACTTAGAGGAGTAGTCTGAGTCTGTCCCATAACGTCCGTCCAGTAAGTCCACAGAGCAAAACAGAGAAACCCAAAAACAGACAAACAGAGGGCCCCTACAAAGTCTTCCAACTCCATGGAAGCAAAACGGAAAGCTAGCTTTTGAGGGGATTCCATGTCCCTCCAAAACCGATGAGGGGATTCCACGTCCCTCCAAAGACGACGGCCTCACGCCGACCAGCGGGAGCGACCCGCCTCGTCTCAGACCTTTGAGGGGATTCCACGTCCCTCCGAAACAGATGAGGGGATTCCACGTCCCTCCAGAAGGGAGAATCGGAACGTCTTCCGAAACTCCCGGCCCGTGGTCCTCCGGTGCGTCCACTTAGACCGCGTCGGGCACTACCAGAATTCCAGAAATGAGCTCACACAGAAAAGACAGAACAAACAGACACTAACCGTGGCCAGTCAGGCTCTCCGGGTCGGGGGTCCCTTGGGGGTCTTGGGGATCCCGGGCCGAGCCCCCAAATGTTATGCCCAGAATTCGTGATCCCCAAAGACCACTAGGGAGCCGAGTCCGATGCAAAAGCAAAGAGCCTTTATTCGAGCTAGCTCGAGCTCAATCCCCTACCTGCACCGACGCAGCGGTGAGATACCAGGGAAAGAGAGCGAGTTTCTTTTTTTTTGTTTGTTTGTTTTTTAAATTTTTTTTTCAACGTTTATTTATTTTTGGGACAGAGAGAGACAGAGCATGAATGGGGGAGGGGCAGAGAGAGAGGGAGACACAGAATCGGAAACAGGCTCCAGGCTCTGAGCCGTCAGCCCAGAGCCCGACGCGGGGCTCGAACTCCCGGACCGCGAGATCGTGACCTGGCTGAAGTCGGACGCTTAACCGACTGAGCCACCCAGGCTCCCCAGAGAGCGAGTTTCAAAAGGACAAAGGTTTTATTGGGACCTGGGGGCAGTTGGTGAGGTAATGGCTATGGCCTCAGCCGATTGGCTGGGGAGGGGTCCTGGGGAAGGGTCCGGCAGGTGAGGGAGGGTTTACTCAAGGGGAGGAGGTGTGGTCAAGGTGAAGGACACAGAACAAGATGGAGTCGAGGGGAGGAGGTGTGGTCAAGGTGAAGGACACAGAACAAGATGGAGTCGCCTGGCGTAGGCCCGCCCTTTCAGGGCCACAGCAGTGCAGGGGTGGTACAGCTCAGGCTTGCTGCTAGCTTCTATAATGCCTTTGAGTGGATTTGCAAGATGTGCCCCCTCTGGGTAGACACAACCCCTTGGCCACACAAGCTTGGCAATGGGAGGGCTCCTTCTTGGAGGAGAATGTGTCTCTTTCCCCTGGCACATTCAGCCCTGAACCAGGGAATGTGCTTTGGTGAGGAAAGCGTAGACTGTACTTAAGGCCCCACTTGACCCCTGGTGCTTTAGGGGTGCTTTAGTGCAGAGCCCTGAAGCAGATGCCCCTCCTTCTCTAGTGGCAACTGGGCGAGCCTTTCCAGTGCTGGTTCTTTCCACCTTGAGAGTGTTAAAGACAAGACAGCATACCCAAACTGGAGTCGCTTATGCTAAGTCCCACTCCACCAAACTGAGGCTTCACGTAATTACAGTTTTGGCTCTCCCAGATAGGGAACCTTAAACCGTTGACTGGCCTGATCATCATGAGTCAGGTCATCTGCATGATAAGCCCCTTACATCCCCTAAAGGAAAGGAACCTTGCAATAACCAACCCACCTTTTTTTTACTTCCTTCTTCCTGCTCCCTCCTGCCTATAGACCTGAGCTCTTTTTCGGACGCTCAACCGACTGAGCCACCCAGGTGCCCCACAAGTAGCCACTGTTTTCAGTTTGGTGAATACCTCTGCAGTCCTTAAAAGACAGTCTCTTCAAATATTAAGAATATTTTTATTTAACTTAAACCAAAACTATAAATCTATTACATTTCGCAAAAGGCCATTTAGTGAAAAGGTACACACGCATAGTGACTCGGTTTCTTTCAAATACTGTCTCCTCTCTGGCTTAAGAATCCTGTATTGCTTTGAAAGGTCTTTGGCCAGGTCAGTCCTCTTCCCAGGTGACAGTATTAATGGTGTCGTACGTGGGTAAAGTGTCAGTCACAGCATTTAGAAGATGATGCCCACCCCCATCCGTTTCCGGTCCAGGTGGGTTAATCAGAGACACAGCAGTGGCCGTGGCTTGGGAAATCCCGTCTGTGTTTCTGGGTGTGGATCCAAGGATAGTTTTAAGACATGGTGGTACTTTTCCTAAAGCCAGTACTCAGCCTCCTTCAGATTTGTTACTGCCTGCCTCAATAGTTCCTTTTCACCCACGTCGCCGGTGAAATTCTCGTTCAGGGGAAGCAATTCATCGCGTTTTCTGCTTTGGGAAAACAGGAGCTGTGTTTCCTGAAGTAAGTTTGGTAAAACATCTCGCTTCTCCTTGAGCTGCTTGATCTCCGAATCGGGGTGTTCGTGTTGTTTTCTTTCCAGTTCTGAAGGGGCAGCAGTCGAAGCAGACAGTGTCTGGTTATCGTCCTGGAGGGTTCTCATTGTGGCATCTTTTTTCCTGCTTTGACTCTCTGAGCTCCTCTACCTCTTGATGGAGCAATCGAGAAGACTCACTCGATACGTCAGACTTAATTGCCTTAGGAGAGCCTGCTGACTCGGATGATTCGGTGGAGGGCTGGAACGAAATGATGGCGAATTTCCCTAAAAGCAGATCCTTGCCATTGCAGAGCTCCGCGGTGCTGAGCTGCATTTGTGTCAGTCCTGTTTCGGAATTTTTTTCGTTTGATTTCGTTTCCTTCGTGACTCTGGACCAGGCCAGTACAGGTCATCTGTAGTCTAGGATTATTGTCACGGTGAGTTTGGCAAAATTGCCAATAAAGCCTGACATTCCTGCCTTAATGCATCCACTCCAGTGTCTTTTTCTTGAATAACGTGTGACAAATTCTGAATCGTTTCTCTAAACACGTCCTGGTCGCTAGACTCAATTCTAGTGAATATTTTCCTCTTACAGCTTCATGAGATATGCTTCTTTGGCAACCATTCTATCTGTCATTTTGTGGTACTCTCTGTTCAGATTGCTGTTTTCCCTAGTTCTCCTGTAAGGCAGCTAATACTTGTTCTCTTTCCAAAGCATACCTTGCAATTGCTGCTGAAGGTTTGCCACATTCTGGTTGTAGGAAGCCACAGACGTCCTGCTGGGGCGGTCGTCTCTCTCCACATCTTTTTGCCGGATAATCTGAGTTAGTTTACCAGTCTCCTCTTTGGATGGGTGTTCAGTCTGTTCAGTTAATCAGATGTTCTTTTCAGTGAGGAGTTTAATCTCCAATTCTTTTCTTTTCTTTCTTTTCTTTCTTTTTTTAATTTTTAATCTCCAATTCTTGGCCTTTTGTTCCTTTTACTTAATCTTTCAGTTTCAGCTTCAGGTAAATCATGCTTTTCACTTCCGTTTTTCTACAGGAAGATGCTGAATCGTTGTTACTTGAGAAACATCAGAATGTTTTGTAGGAATGTGCTGGGTTTTTGAAGGATCTGGGCTTTCGTTTCCTCTATTGTGTTCTGCAAAATCTTAATCTCCTCATCTTTCGCTAAAAGGAGCTGAGCGTGTTGAATGTTCATTTGCTCATGCTGGTGTGTTAGATCATCTACCTTCCGTTTCTGGTCTTGTAAAGAACGAAGCCATTGCAGCTTAGCCTGGCGTTGATCCTCAATGATCTTTTGTTGTTGTTTGATTTCGTCTACCAGACAGACTCTTTCTACATTCAGCTGATACACCTCGGATTCTAGTTCCATGATACAGTCTTGCGTTTGCGGGTCGACCACAGGTACGGTTTGGCTGTGTTCTCTCAGACACTCCAATTCGTCTTGCAGAAATTCATTTTCTTCTCTGGTGGATGCAAGACGAACGTCTTGCTCCTCCACGGTTTGCTGTAAAATTTCGTTTTCTCTTACGACTTGGACGTACTTCTCTAATAGCTCCTGGAGCTCTGGCCTTCTCTCAAGTTTTTCAATACAGATTTCTTTCTCTTTAATAAGTTGTGTCAATCGCTTATGCTCCTCCAGAGCAGAGGAGAGCATTTCCTTAGTGTCTCTATGGTCGGCATCCATCTGCTCAACACTCTTTTTGAGTTGTAGTATTTCATCGTCTTTCTCTTGACTGCGTTGAATTAAACACTCCTGCTCTAAGTGGGAGGAGGACTTAGACAAGTGATACGTGTTGGTCAGTTCTTTAATAGCTTGCTCATACCTGGCTGTTTCCTCCAACAGCTTCTTTTCAGCCCGGCACAATTTTACGATTAACTGTCCTTTTTCTATTTTTAAGGCCCGCGTAATAGATTTTGTTTCCAGAGAATTCTTACGGTTACAGACAGTAGTTTCTTCCAGCCGACGTCTTACGTCTTCAAGCTCCAAAACCAACTTTCCATTTTCCACCTTGAGATTGCAAGCAGCTTTCTTTAAATTGCCATTCAGCTCTTCCATTTCTGAAAGGCTTTGCTGCAACTTTCTAACCGTCGTTTCCCTCCCTGGAAGTGAGTCATCTTCAACAGTATTGTCAGAGTCTTGATTAAGAGACTGTGCTGGCTCCTTCTCAGCTCTAGCAGATTCCTCCTCGTCTTGTTTAATATGTTCCTTAAGTTCAACGTTCTCCTTCGGGATGTTTAAAGTATGTGTTTGCGACGGATCTGACCGATGCAAATCATTAACAGCCAGTTGACTTTGAGGTGATTCTTCGTTTTGCGCATCTAAGTCTTTAGCTCTGTCCATTTGCTCCTCTTCACATGGACAAGCTCTCTTTTCATCATTGAGATCGTGTTCCACGTTGCCGTTGATGCCGTTGCCTTCATTTTGTGGTTCTGATAGCTGACCTTTCATCCAAACCCTGGGCTGTGTGGTTTGTTTCTGTCCATCGAAGTCCCCCAGCTCTGCTGTTGGGAGTTCCTTCTCGGCCCTACCCTGAGTGGATTTTTGTCCGTCGGCCTCCAAGTCACGTCTTAAATGCTCTCCTTCTGAATCCAAATTCACACCTCCTGGAGCCGTACGTTCAATGACTTCCTGCTCATGGCTCACTTTCCAAAGTGCCAGTTGAAGTGCTTCCCGTCCGTGACCTAATGAGTTTTCTTGTTCTAAAACGTAGACTCGCTCTTCAAGTTTCAGATCGTCTCCAATGAGATTGTCACCCTGGGTTAAGCTACACCGTGGCGTCATCTCCTTTTCCGCATCGGACAGCACTTGCCGCAGTCCAGACGCTTCTTCCACCGCTGTACTCTCGGAAAGAACTCTTTCCTTTTCCGTCACTGTATCACTTTGCCTCAACACGGAAGGCTGCGATTCCCATTCTTCAATCCTCTCTTTCTTTTCCTCATGTATCCGGTCCCATTCTCTCCTTAAAGCGTCTCTCTCACTTTCTACCGAAGATAATTTGCTATTGATGTCTTTGACGGTGTCCTCAAGTTCTTCAATTTTCCTGGTAGACTCCGCTTTTTCAGTCTGTAGCACTTGAATGGTGTTTTGCATATGCTCAATGACAGACTCATCAGCTGCTCTGAGTCCAGAGTCGTCCTTCTCTAACAGATTTTCCAGTTCTTTGATTCTTTTTTCATAGCCTCTTGACTTTTGATGGTACCTGCGACGTATCTCTGCCAGTGTCTGTTGATAGACGTTCTGCAGTACTGCCTTTTCAAGTTGATGGTCATCAATTGCCTCCTGTCGATTCTGTTCGAGTTCCCTGATGGTAACCTGCAGTTTGTAGATTTCATTTTGCTCGGCGCTATTCGCTCCCGGTGCTGAAGTCTGGGACAAATGCTTCCGATGGCTAACTTCAGCCTCCAGTCTTAAAACTTCATTTGACAGTCTGCTTATTTCTTGTTGTGACCAAATGAGGTCAGCAAAGTCCAGGTCATCCCCCGGGGAAGCTGACGCAAAGTAGTTGATACCGTAACCCAAGGAAGGTGACGCTGTGGTGGATTGAAGGGCTGATTGGAGCTCCAGCAACTGGTTCTTGAGCCCTATGTGTCTCACTTTAAGAAGTTTCATTTCTACCTCTTTCTGTTGCAGCTGATGTCGGTAGCTAAGAGTCTGCCGCTTTATTTGAAGCTCCGAGGCTTCATACTTCTCTTCCAGGTGACTACAAAGACTTTTAAGTCTCTGATTCTCCGATCTTAAGGTTTCCCGACTCACTTGACTCTCTTTTCGGTCAGAGTCAGGTCCTTCTCCCACCTTGTCGGTTCCCTCCACCCGCACATCTTTGATGACCTCCGAGATGCGGTCAGTGAAGGAAGCCACACTGCCACCCACTTGCTCTAGGGAATGGCCCAGGCCACCAAACGAAAAGGACATCGCTGCGGGTCACAGAACTGACCTGGTCCGCTCGGCAAAAAGCGTCCAGCGCAGTCGGACAGTCCCGCTAACTGTCTCCAGAGGGAGGCCTGCGCGAGGCTAATAATCAAATCACAATCAGGCGTTTCTAGGCAACGCCACACCGCACGCGGGGCTGCTAGGGTCCGCGAGAGCCCTGCCCACGACCTCCCATCCCTTACCCTCCCCCCACTGCCCCGCGGCCATCCCTGGGGGTCCCCAGGTACCTGTGAGCACCTGCGGGGGAAAATGCCTCTCGCCTTGGACTTTCCCGGGAAGTCCAATCAAAGCACACAGCGCTCTGCAGCTTGTGGTTTCCAGGTAACAATTTCTTGTAATTGACATGAAATGTGCACAGTGCCAGCACCCATCCACCTAGGAGGTAGAAACAGGTCTACACCCGCGCGTCCGCACAGTCCTAAAGGGGGCATCCGGAGGCAACCGCCTACCCAACCCCTCGCGTCTCCCACCATCGCCCCCCAGCCCCCCTCGCGGGTCCCGCCCCGTGCCCAGAGCGCCCCAAGCCCGGGTGTGGCTGTTCCCGGCCGCCAGGATCGCAGGGTCACGCCGCTGGCGCCTGCTGCCCCCACCCACCGGTGCCCCGCCTAGCAGGGGTCGGGAGTCGGGACCCAGGCGGCGCCTGGACGGGGTGGGGGGGGGGGGGGCTCCATGCGTCTGCGGGGCAGCCAGGGTGGGGGGGCGGCCGGGGCTAGGGCGGCGGGGTCAGACCGCGCGCGGCGCCTGAGCCTGGCAGAGGGCGGCACTGGAAGTCACGCGGCGAGGGTGGGGCTCCGGCCCGGAGCCGCCTCAGCCGCCATAGCAGCTGCCGCCGCCGCCGCCTCTCAGCCGCCGCAGCAGCCGCGGTAGCAGCCGCAGTCGGCGCAGCAGCAGCTCAGTCGCCGCACCCGCCACAGTAGCACCCGCGGCCGGCGCAGCCGCCGCCGCTCAGCCGCCACCGCAGCCGCAGTAGCAGCCGCAGCCGGCGCAGCAGCAGGCGCAGCAGCAACCGCCGCTCAGCCGCCGCAGCCACCGCAGTAGCAGCCGCAACCGGCGTAGCCGCCGCCGCTCAGCCGCGGCGGCAGCCGCAGTAGCAGCCACAGCCGGAGCAGCCGCTGCCGCTCACCCGCCGCCACAGCCGTCGCAGCAGCAGCCGCCGCTCAGCCGCAGCAGCCGCCGCCGCCGCTGTCGCGGCCGCAGTCGCCGCGGCAGCCGCCGCTCAGCCCCCGCAGCAGGCGCAGCAGCAGCCGCCGCTCAGCCGCAGCAGCCGCCGCAGTTGCACCGCAGCCGGCGCAGCCGCCGCCACTCAGCCCCTGCAGCAGGCGCAGCAGCAGCCGCCGCCGCCGCTGCCGCCTCGGCCCGGAAGCGATGTAGCCGCGCCAGGTCCGAGCCCCGCGGGCCGCCGCTGCCGCTGCCCTTGAACCGCACGATGCAGCTCGCCAACCAGACCGTGGGCAGGTGAGTGAGCCCTGCCGGGCCGGCCGGCAGCGTGCCTGTCGGGGACCGGGGGTCGGGGTCGTGTCCCGGGCTGGGGCGGGCCCGCTGCCCCGCGGGGCCCCGTGCTCCGGCCCGGCCGCCCGCCCGCTCCACACCGGGTCCACTGCGGGCCAGGGACGAAGCCTGCGCCACGCAGCGGCCAGGCGCCCAGCTCGGAGCCGCTGCCCAAGCCCCCGGGAACAGCGGGGCGGGCCGGCCTCCCGGGTCCCGCCCCCCCCCACCCCCCACCAGCGCGGGTCCCCGCCGCCCATTGTCCCGGCCCCGCTGAGCATCGTCCTCTGGGGTCTGGACCCAAGCTTTCCCCAGGCCTCACCCCCCCACCCTGCCCCCTTCCCAGGCTCTGAGCTGTCAGCACAGGGCCAGACGCCGGGCTCGAACTCACGGACCTCGAGATCATGACCCGAGCCGAAGTCGGACGCTTAATCCACGGAGCCACCCAGGCGCCCCTTTTTCAGATTTTAGAAAAGTTAAAATGTACATATGCTGTTACTGTATAATCCATGGTGTGGGTCAGCAGCCCTTTGTTGAATATGTGAATATTTCTAGAGTGAAAATATAAAGGTACTTCATGCTATATGGAACACTTAAAGATTGTAAATGGCTTCATGTTAGTTCAGGTCAAGTTTGTTACCAAATAAGTTACCCAAAAACCTTGTTTTTTAGATTTCAAAGTGATGGATAAGGGGTTATGGAGCTGGTTTAGTCAGCAGTAATGCTCCTATTGAGAGAGTCTGAGATGGTTTTTTGTGTTTTGTTTTGTTTTGTTTTGTTTTGTTTTGCCTTTCACTCTAGGTAATGCCCCCTTACTCCAGAAAGTGAGAAACCACAATGATGTTCTGTAACTAGGGGTCACAGACTCAAGTGCTAGGCAGGTAAAATTAATAAGCGAAGGGAAGGTAATTGTAGGGCAGTAGAAGAGGCGAGGAATAGCAAAACTAGCTCATTGCACGGGCTTGCTTGCTCTTGGCAAGTCTAGCTACCTGTTGACATGGTGAATGTGGGTGCTTGAACACCCACCTTCTCATTTTTAAGGATACTCCAGAACGGTGATTTTTTTGTGTGAAGTTTATTGATACTTAAATATCAGCAATGAAAAAGGAAAAGAAAAGAAACCGCTGGACGTAGGCCAGAGAAAATCTATCTGCAAGCTTCATCTGGCCTTGGGCTGCCTGCTCTGACCTCTAGCTGCGAGACTGATTCTTACCGAATGAAAAGTTGGACCGTGGTGTTTTGGTAGTGAACGCTTTCTTGAGATGGGGATGGGACATTTGCTTTATCATTATTCGTTGTGCTTTACGTATATGTCACATAATTTTGCAGTCAGATGCTCTACCCCTGAGCTATACCCCCTATTATATAATTTTGGAGTGTAAAATATTTCAAAAGAAAAAAACACTGGAGCACTGCCTTATTTTCTAGCCAGTGGGAAGTTTTCGTTCTCATCTATGAATTTGAAAGTTTAACGTTATTTATTTTGGAAAAGGGATTGAGAACTCCAAGTCAAAATAGGACCCTCTTTTTTAAAAAGTTTGAGTTAAGGGGGGTTAGATTATAATGTCCCTGTCTTTCCAGGGCCACAGTGATCTGAAGTGCCATTGCATGTCCGCCCCCGTATTTGGACTGGGAGGTGTGCCTCATCTTCTGTCCTCTCAGACCGTATCCCTGGTCCTATCCCTATACCTACCGCCACACGGCTGATGACTTTCAACTTGATGTCTTTTTTTTTTTTTTTGAGTTTATTTATTTTGGGAGAGAGAGAGAGAGAGACAGAGGGAGCGCACACAAGCAGGGAAGGGTCAGAGAGAGAGGAAAAGAGAATCCCAAGCAGGCTCCACGCTGTGAGGGCGGAGCCTGACGCGAGGCTCAAACTCACAAACCGGGAGATCGTGACCTGAGCCGAGATCAAGAGTCAGATGCTTAACCGACTGAACCCCTCTGGGTGCTCCTTAATTTTATGTCTCTAGTCCTGGAATCTCTTCATCTCTAGATTGATCTTTGTCTTGAACTTCTCTGTTTAAAAGTCCTGCTGAAATTCAGCTCATGAACTGCATCCTCAAATTGGCCTTCTTTCCCTGTATTCCTTAGGCCGTGGGTCAGCAACCTCTGGCCTGTAGGCCAAATCCTGCCCACTGCCTGTTTTGTGAAAAAGGGTCATTGGATCACAGCCACGCACTGCAGCAGCACAGTCAAGCAGATCTCACGGTGACTGTATGGCCCACGGAGCCCATGCTATTTACCGCCTGGCCCTTTGCAGGAAGAGTTTGTGGACACCCGCCCTGGCGCACTGAATGCCGGAACCGCATCTCCTCTGTCACCTGCGATCCCCCTCTTTCTCCTCCATCTTCTTTATATCCAGGCTCTCCCTGCCATCTGGCAGCTCTGCCTCTGGACCGTCTCTGACTTGGTCTCTGCCTCTCGGTGGCCTTAGTTATTAGTTCAAACTTGCGGGGTTTTTTCTTTCTTCTTTTTTTTTTTAATGAAATGTACTGTCAAATTGGTTTCCATACAACACCCAGTGTTCATCCCAACAGGTGCACTCCTCAAGGCCCATCACCCGCTTTCCTCTCCCCACCCCCAACCCCCCATCAACTCTCAGTTTGTTGTCCGTATTTAAGAGTCTCTTACGGTTTGAATTGTTTTTTGTTTTTTTTTTTTAACCTGGACTCACAATTGTCTTCCAACTGGCTTAGTTAGCTTGAGCTGGATTTTATCCATACGTGGGACACTGGGCTTCCACTTTGGTCTGACATGGCCAATCCAAATTTTAATGGTCATAGCTATTTCTCTCTAAATTATTTTCTTCTGATGAAATCATGACGTTCGTAGGACATTTTATGTCGTCCTAGTGTTGCTAAATTGTCTTCGAAACGATAGTGCTGGCATTGAGTTACGGTGCGGCAAATAATTTACACTGGATCGTATGTCACCGTGCGTGATATGATGAATGTCACGTTTCACCGTCACGCTGTGCTGACTTGTAGATGCTGTCTTCTAAAAAATTGACCTATTTTAATTTTTTCTGTTAAGGTTGAAATGAATGTGTCCCATATTTGTATTTCTTGATGAGTTTTCTATATGTGTTATTTGGTCATTTAATTGCCAGTTGTCAATTTCGTTTTTTAATCACCTGGTTCGGTTCAACACCTGTCTGCTGAGAACCTGTCAAATGCTGGGGTTAAAAAGATAACGGCTTCCTAGGAATTGGAGTGGGGCGAGAGACCTACAAGCAGATAATTTGAATACAGCCGGTTGTACTTGTTCCAGCAGGCCTTAGGAAGTAGGAATGCCACACCTTGATTTATTTACACATGACAAGGTAAACAAGTTCACATTCTTCTCCTCAGGTACATCACGTAATGAGTGCAGTGACAGAATCTTGAGGGAACACATTCACGACTAGGTACAGGTTTGATACGAGAGTCAGAAAATAAAGCGGATTCTGTTGAAAATCCGACCGACCCTGTGGATTATAGAAGAAACTGCTTTTGAATAGGAGGAGCCTCTTTGTAGCCAGTGACACGAAAACAATATTAAGTTCATCTCAGCTCTCTCCAGGTTTTAAGACTCGTTTCTGACGTCTTGCTATTCCCTGTGAATTACACCTTATTAATTACTTGCCTAGACTCCTTCCTTTTGATTGGTCCCAGCATGTTTCTCTCTGTCCTTTCTCACAGTTCTCTTTTTTACGTGTCTGCCTTATCAGAGATACTTGGGCCTAGTTGTCCACTTGATCTCTCCATTCATGTTTCATTAGCAGTTTTTCTATCGTTTCTGAATGGGTTCGTTAAATTTCTGCCTCCTAAAGAGTTTATAGTATAAGCGGTAGACTGAGTGACAAGGTACTCAAATGAAAATAAACGTTCAGAACTGCACAGAAATTCTTCTAAGCAATGACCAGCTCCATTTATAAGTCTATCAGCTTGGACTTCACGTGGTCGCTGGATACTCTGTTGCATAGACAGGACTGGCCACTCGAACCCATGCGCATCGGTACCTTGGGGAAATACACGAAAGTACTTCTACTTCACTGGGTACGGTGGGTGCAGGATAGATGTAGCGTGGGCGCTGCCATGGGGTCGCTGAGACGTGCCCAGGGGTCCGTGAAGCCTTCTCTGACATGTGACACTTGAATAATCTTGAGAACAGGAAGGTAGGGGTGATGGGTGGTAGACGATTCCCAGGGAGAAGAAAAATTCTCGGGGGAAACCTAACCCACTGACCATTTTGTCCTTTAACTTCATGTTTTGTTTGTTTGCTTGTTTGTTTACTATACATTGGAACAAGGCGACACTGTCTGATTGCCGGCAGTGGGAAAAGTCTGTCCAGCTCTTATTTTCCAATGAGGTAGTGAACTAATGGCTGTTTGTAGATCCATATGTTCTTAAGTCCAGAGCAATTGTGGTGGTTAAATTCACAAGCCTCTGGATGCGTTTCCATCCAATAGATAGAGTAAGTTGGTTCTTAAAAGCTTTGAAGCTCTAAAGTCAGGGGACTTAAGTGGCTCATAGTTAAGTAACCAGCTCTTGATTTCGGCTCAGGTCATGATCCCACGGTTCATGGGTTCGAGCCCCGTCCCGTGTCAGGCTCTGCGCTGATAGCTTGAAGCCTGCTTAGGATCCTCTCTCTCCCTCTCTCAACCCCTCCCCAACTTGTTCTCTCTCTCTCTTCTCTCAAAATAAATCAACATTAGTAAGCAAGGTTTAAAACCAGTGTACCCTTATTTTCTTTGCTTAATAAACACTGACAGCCATCTTTCCCCAAAGTAGACAATTTTTAATTTTTTCTGCTAAGGTTGAAATGAACGTGTCCCATATTTGTATGGGAAAATCGGTGGAGGCGTCATTTCTCACGGTGAAGCGTATCATTTCCTTAATTTGCATCATGCTTGTTCATCTCCCCTTAGAACCTTTTCACTACTCTCACGGCTTTTACCTTCTTGGACACGCTAGGATGTGTAACGTTCCTCAGACAACCCCAAGATGGCTGGACTAAAACACACGAACACCTGTGACCGTGGACGTCAACTTTTAGAGACGGGCGGTATCGATCGGCCTTTGTGCTCATCGGTGGAGGACCATTGTTCGAAAGCTTCCGGGCCAGTTTTGGGGGATCGTGGTTTGAGGACCACTGCAGTAGAATTGGGGGAGCCCATATGTGCAGAAGGTTGAGGAAGCCAAGCTGGTGATTGAGGAGGTGTCCTGTGGTGGCAGGTGAGCCAGGACTGTGGACGAAGGGGAAGGGACACGAGGGAAAGACGAGTCAGGAAGCAGGAAGCGATCGCAGCAGCCTAAGGGAGAGGTGATGGCCCCCAGAGCAGGACAATGGCATGGGACTGACGTGAGAAACTATTGAGCACCGTGGCTTTAGGGGCGAAGAAGGGAGGGGTTGGCGTGATTCGGGTTATGTCTGGATGTTATTTATTGAAATCGGTGACGCAGTGATTATTCGCTTTTCCGTTCGTTTCACACGCTTCTCTTTTTTGAACCATAGAATTCTCACACCTGCCTCGACTTTCTGTTGACTTTGTTTTCATTGACACGTGGCTTCGGGTGGGTGTGTTTGTGTGCACCGACACCACACTGTGCCAATAATAACTGTGGATGTGTAATGTGTTCTCACTCTGGCAGAGCTGGGCTCCTTTGGCTTTCCTTTTTCAGTTGCTGTCTCCCATTTCTGTGTAGAAGTGAATTTTGGTATCGTTTCTAGTTCCTAGAAAAATTCTATGATTGTGATCACAACACTAGGATTGTGATTCTATGATTGTCGAGAGCACATTAATCCATATATTTAGTGGGTCCCTGCTATGGGGTGGGTCCTGAGACCCAAAAATAAGTAAATCCCAGGCATTGATGGCCTGGCATATCTGTGAACTAAACTTTGGGGAGGATTGATGTCCTTTCCCATGAGCCTGGCACGTCTCTTTCTACACACAAAGGTATTCCGTGCTTCCTGAGGGCTCTGTTGTCGTTGGAAGAGTGCCTGATTAGTTCAGTTGGCAAACGTGAGTGATGTTCATGTCTGTCTATATCTTTATGTACTAAATAAAGATGTGCTAAATTAGTCATAGCTGATCATTTTTGTGACTTCTTTGAATTTCTACGTATGTATTATCTATGTTTTTATTTCTCCTTTTCCTTGTCTTTCAGCAGTTTCTTTTTCATCCCTCATTTAATTGGTTAGACTCGAAAATAATGTGTAGCTGTATAATTGTTTATAGCAATATTGTCTAAAGGGCGTGTGATTTCACCCTAATTAGGCGTTCCAGAAATGTGGTCAGGTGAACTCGTGTTTAAATGCGAATGTCCTCATCTGAGTGGTTCGCAGTGGAAATCTACAAGCATTTTGCCTCTGCTTTTGGAGCCACACACCTTGTAGTGTGTCTGATGTTTGAGCCTTTGTTCCAAGGCTCAGTCATAAGATTGGCAGGCGTGTGGCTTAAAGGCAGAATACTGAATTGAGGTAGCCTAACCGTATGGAGAAAACAATCACAGTGCACTTGGACTGAGGAAGGAACTGGTAGAGAAATTTGAAATGCAGCCTATGTGGCAATAGGTTTTTATTTGTTTCGTTAGTTTTAATTTTTAAAAGGTTTTTATTTTTGAGAGAGAGAGAGAAAATGTGAGCAGGGGAGGGGCAGAGAGACAGGGAGACACAGAATCCGAAGCAGGCTCCGGGCTCTGAGCTGTCAGCACAGAGCCCACCACGGGGCTCAAACCTACAGATCGCGAGATCGTGACAGGAGCTGACGTCGGATGCTTAATTGACTGAGCCACCCAGGCGCCCCGGCAACATATGTTAATATAACTTCTAAAGAAGTGATCAGCAGGTCACAGGGCAGTGGACTTAACTGCAGCCTTTGACTCTTAGAACAGTCTTTAGGAATAGAAACCTTGCTCCCTGTAGATGTTACATGGAGGTTCTGACGGCCTCTTCACCCGCGAAAAAAATCCACACACACAGATTGGCAGAGAATTTCACGGACTCCACAGACCCCTTCAAGCCCAAGGCCAAGAACCCCGGGCTAGTTCCTGGAGAGATGTGTAGTCACGGCCCCCACGCTAGAAACACATCTGTGGAGAAGCGCTGTTTACAGGTGTCTACCTCCGGTGTAGGTGGGTGGTGTTCCGCTGTTCTCCAGAACACACACTTGACGTCTGTGAGAGCCTTCCCCAGAAAAGCTGAGATGGGGTATTCTCCACGATGAGATCTGGCGATCACATGAAATTACTTTCCCTGAATAATCGGCTTCTTTTGATAGTGAGTCCGTTCCATAATGTTTTCAAAGCTTTTAGGTGAGGGCTTAAGAAAACGAAGACTCCTGTGGGGCAGCTGGAGTCTAGTAAAGAGTAACTGGACTTGAGTCCGTGTGGTCCCCCGGCTCTCTGTCTGACCTTGGCCGCCTGAGCCTCCCGGCTGCGCTCCCACGCTGGTGAGACGGGGTTCCTGCTACCACCTGGGAACCGGCCCTGGGAGATTTAAGAAGGCGGCATGAGGTAAGGAGGCGTCGGAAGACAGGGAGGAAACAGTATGAAACAACAGGTTAGCACTGGAAAAAGTAGGCGGGGTAGATTGTACCTCACCATTAGGGGCCAAAGTGGATTCCAAATGGATGAAGAGTTTCAAGTGAAAACCCAGAACCCAGAACGGAGGAAAAGATGGAAAGTTCTTCACGCTCTGGCATAAAAGTACAGAGAATGAACAATAAAAGATAACCACGCAAATAAAACCACCATTATAAACTTAACGACACAGGAATTAAACTTCTGTCTGCCTGTCTCATAATTAAAATTATGGCCAATGACTGGGTGGAAACAGGAGCAGCCACAGCGGAGCATTAAATTCTTTAATGTATAAAGCTGTGTTATCGATCAGTTGAAAGAAGTGCACGACGGGGGCACCCGGGTGGCTCAGTTGGTCGAGCGTCTGACTCTTGATTTCAGCTCAGGTCATGATGCCAAGGTCATGGGATCAAGTCCCATGTTGGGCCCCACACTGAGCATGGAACCTGCTTAAGATTTTCTCTCTCTCTCTCTCTCTCTCTCTTCCTCTTCCTCCCTCCCTCCCTTCCTCAGTCCCTCCCTCCCTTCCTCAGTCCCTCCCTCCCTCCTGCTCTCTATCTCTTTCCCTCTGCCCCTCTCCTACACTAACCTGTCTCTCTCTCTCTCTCTCTCTCTCTCTCTCACTCTCTCACTCACTCAAAAAAGCACACTATAGTGAGCAAATGCCATGAACAGAATGCTCACAGATGCAATACAGATGACCAGTAAGTATATAAGACTCATTTCAAAATTGTAACTCACCGAAGAAACCCAAAGCTCTGAGACTGCATTTTTCACTTACTAAACTGGCACAGCTCAAAATGATGATATGTTGCTGTCTTGGGAGAACTGACGAAGGCCGTCATACAGCCATACACAGGTGGGAATATAAACTGGCATTCCTTTCCAGAAAGAAATGTGCCTTGGCGTTTTAAGAACCATTTCTCAAATTGGAACCCAAATCGTCCACCTCATCCTCCAGTCTCTTGTCTTTTTGGATTCCTTTCCTGAACAGTCCCCCTCTGTGCTTTGCTGGGTCCCTTTCCTTCTCTGCCCTCAGTCAGTCACAGAGGGTGTCTTTCACATCCCTTCCAGCCGTCTGTCCAGCCGGCCTCTTTCCTTCACCTGTTGCGCAGAGCCACAGCCAGGCTCGTTCATCTGGGGCTTCTTGGCGCCTGTACCTGGGATGCAGGGCGTGGTCCAGAAAGATCGTCTCACGTGGAGGGTCAGGCCGGCCCAACTGTCACGGCCTCCAAGCTCAGCTGGGCTTTAAAGGCTGCCTTCCAGCCCTTGGCGCAGTTTCCCGTCCCGTTTTCCTAAGCCTTGTTGCCAGACTTTTACTTCCCTCAAACCTACTCCACCCCTTCTGCAGACACACCCACTCTCCTGGGCCTGATGACCTGCCTCCCAGTTCCCAGAGAAGACCTGCTGCCGCCACCTTCCCTGCCGTCAAGGTCATTACCTCCCGCTCGCACACCGCTCTCGCCCTCCCCGGGGGCTTCCCTCCTCGGCCTTCCTCTGGCCACTCTGCATTTCCAGCTTCCCTCTCTCCACTGGCTCTTTTCTGCCACTCGCGATGTTCAGGTTTGCGACGGCTCGCGTCTCTCTTCACGTGCCTTTGCTTCTCTGTGTGCGCTCGGCGCCCTGCGTCTTGGCTCCCGGGAGCCACCGCCCTCACACCTTCCTGCCCTCCCTGCCACACTCTGCATTCTCGGCCGGTCCTTCATCCTTGCTCTGGTGGCCCACACTCCCGGCTTCTTGGGCTTCTTCCCCGGCCTCCCTGCTGCTCTCTGCTCTTGGGCTGCTCTTGCGCTGCGTTGCCCCTAAGGCTTCTGTGCTTAGCCTTCGTCTTCTCCCCAGATCTGCGTTCCGAGCAAACTCCCCCAAAGCAGTGTTTTTTGCTGCTCCTGCTAACACGCTCTGAGTTTCCTTTCCGGGCGCCTCTGCTGTGCTTCGGAACCTCATAGCAAGAAACACACCGGACGTCTCCACTGCACGCTCAATCGACCCCTTAAATCCGGCATTTCCGGAGCTGACCGTGTTGACCCCAACCTCAGAGGCTCCCAGATTTTCTCCACAGTTGAAGAGCCTCGCTGTCTAGCCGGTCACTCAGCGTGGAAACGTGGTGGCCATTCTAGGGGATTCCTTCTCCCTCTCCATCCACGCCACGTCACCAAGTCCTGCGTGTTGTATCTTTGTAATAGCTCTCTGTCGCCTCCCCTCCTTCTCCGCTGCTTTAGGGCGGGGGGTGGGGGGTGGGGGGCTCCTTATTCTCACTTGGATCTGCCATTCTCCCTCCGGTCTCTTCATTCTCAACTCCTCAGTTTCCCTGCGCACCAGTGTGTCTTCCCTCCCCAGCCCTCCACGCACCTTCCACACTGCTGCCAGGAAGATCCTTCCAAAGAAAATAATTGTAACACTGCTAGCTTTCGTGTGTTTGGGTGCTTCCCATCTGCCAGGCCTTTTCCCAAGTGCTAGTCTTGGTTGACTCATTTAATACCACAATCGGTGCTGTATTATCCCCTTTTACAGGTGAGAAAGCAGAGGCCCAGAGAGCTTCAGTTAGGTTGTCCCAGGTCACAGAACCAGCAAGTCTGTCTGCAGAGTCTACACTCTCAGCCACTTAACGTCATAACAACAAAGACCACATTTTGAGCTTTCTAGGAATTAGCTCGTTGCGTATATCATCTCTTGTAATCCACTCAGTTCTGGAAGTTGGAAATTCTTAACGTCTCCACTTTTCGGACGAGGAAACGGGGGCACGGAGACACGAAGTAACCCGCTCACACTTACGCGGCTTTTAGGTGGTGGACGGGGCTTTGACCCGCAGCAGATGTGCTCTGGGCTGTCAGTCTTAGCCACCTCACCCGCCCACAAGGGGCCAGCACCTTCTGAACTCACACTTTCAGGAGTATTTTTCTGTTCTTCTGGGTTGTGGGTGGCAAAGGAGGTAAACTTGTGTGAGGTGTTCATGCTGCTAAGAGCGTGATGAGAAAAGACCAGCGCCCGTTCAAGTGATATCCAGATGGAATGGGACGCTTTGCCCAGTGATGCCATTGAATTTCCGGTGCCAGTTGAACGTGCTTCGTTCTGTTTTCCCTCCTGACTTTGTAGGCGTTGACCGAATAATTTGGGATTTTTCATAAATCCTTAGGAACACAACTACCATAGTAATATGCTATAGCACAACAGCTTGTCTCCACCAGTAGGTTCCTGAAATTATCCAGGGTAGGAAAATTCTCTTGTGAACTTGAGACATTCTGGGAGACATTTTCGTTTCGGGTGACCGGGTGAACACGTGTGTATTTCTTCTCTCTCATTACAGTCCACTGAAATGTTAGGTATTTAAAAAAAAAAAAAAATCTGGGAATTAGAAAAGATGATACTAAAAGCCACTCAGAAAAAGTCCCAGATGACTGATTAAGAAGCAGCCCTGGGGCTGTTTTATTTGTTCGCTCATTGTCCAAGGCAGGACAATAGGATGTAAGAAAATCCTCAGAAAGGCTCGTATATCCCATTAAAAATAAATAAATAAATAAAAATAAAAAAGCTACTGAGAAAAAGGTACAGAGTTCTTGGCAATTAAAAAATCTGTCACCAGTTCATAAAAAGTCCTAGGACACTAAGCAAAGAAACGGTCTTTGGAAAAGCAGTGAAGCAAGTTTCTGTGTTCTTTCATTTCTCAGGATATAGGACTCCCCCAAATGGACATCGTCGGGAATAGCACTCATAAAACAGGCCATTACACAGTCAGAGCAGCGTCCCTCCTCTTCCTGCAAGCCTCCCGTCCTATTAATGTGACTGAGTTACGTTGACTTTCACACAAAAAGACTGCTATCTTTTAGCCTTCCTGGCAGCCCTAAAGATTTTTTTTTTTATCCCAGTGGTTCTTAACCGGAAGCAGTTTTGCCGTCCTCCTCGCCCCCTGATCTGGCTGTGTCTCCAGATGGTTGTGCTTGTCCCTGCTGGGGAGAGGGGGACATGTTGCCACTGGGTTTTAAGCGTGTAAGGGCCAGGGATGCTGTTAACATTCTACAGTGTTCTGGACAGCCCACAGGAAGGACTTATTTAGACCAAAATGTCAAAAGTGTCAAGGCTGGGAAATAGTTAACTGTAAATTGCCAAGCCGACTTGCAACCAGAACTTTTCCTTATTCTCCCAAGATGTCAGAGACCTAAGAAGTTAAAAGCTGCAAGCTGAAAGTTGCCAGTCTTCTCTTTATGCTAAACTCTCCTAATACTTTACTAGAAAGTAGAGAAATCTCTAACAAACACTTCTTGTGCCTCATGTGCCCGCACAGTGAAGCTTAAGGCGTGACATCAAGAATAACATTTAGCCTGGGGGAAAAAAAAACATCCGTAGTTGGACTGTTTGGTACATCCTTCTGTCGTCACTGTCAGTCTGTCTGGTTCTCTTTCCCAGGGTGCCTGGGTGCAGTCTCACAGCCCTCCTTTGACCGGCACTGTAGACGGCCATGACGAGGCAGCGCTGGCATCATCCTTCCCTAAGAGCTATCCCCACCCGGACTGGTCCAGTATAGCTGGCAGATGCCTAAATTCTTTCCTTCTCCGCCTCCCTCTCCCTCCCCTCCGCACGACCGTGCCGTGGTGAGGTCTTCAGGAGATGAGGTCTCTTTAGCCTTTGTCTCTTTGATACATGTCATGATTTTAGGGTTGCCTGGCTGGCTCAGTTGGTAGAGCACGCGACTCTTGATCTTGGGGTCGTGAGTTCGAGCCCCACATCGGCTGTAGAGATTACTTATAAAAACGTTACTAGTTTTGTCTTCATCTTTGAAATATTGGCATTTGGTGTGCAATTGCAGGTTGACTGGATTGTTCGTTTTTTCTTCCTTTAGCACTTTAAAATGCCACTCGATTGTCACTTGGTCCTAGTGTTTCTGATGATGAGTCAGCCGTCATTCCTGTGTCGCTCCCCTGCAGGTTAAGTGCCTCTTTTTTTTTTTTTTTTTTTTTCTGTCTGCCTTCAAGATTTTCTCTTTCTCTTTCTCAACACTTCAACCTTGATCCTTTTAGGTGTGTTGTTCTCTGTGTTTATCCTGCTTGGAGTTCTGGGAGTTCTGAATAAGTGGATTGGTATTGTTCATTAAATTTGGATACTTTCCAGCCACTGGGTATTCAGTAGTTCTCTGCCCCACTGTTCTTGGATATTGTTCCAATTTCTTCCTCTCTGTATTTTCATTTGGGTCATTTTAAAAAAAAATTTTAATGTTTTTATTTATCTTTGAGAGAGACAGAGCACGAGCGGGGAAGCGGCAGAGAGAGAGACAGAGACAGAGACAGAGAGAGACAGAGGGAAACACAGAATCCCAAGCGGGCTTCAGGCTCCGAGCTGTCAGCACAGAGCCCGATGCGGGGCTCAAACCCACAAACTGCGAGATCATGACCTGAGCCAAAGTCAGACGCTTAACTGGCTTGAGACACCCGGGTGCCCCTGGTTTGGATAATTTCTTTCAACTTCCAAACCTCTGATGAAACCCCTCATCTACTCATTCGGCCTGCCTTTTTCACTAGATGCTCTAAGGTACTTACCGTAATTGAGTTCCTGCAAAAGAATCCCAACATCTTGGCCGTCTTTGGATCTAGTTCCATTGACTGTGGGTCCTGATAATGCATGGTTTCTATTTTTCTCCTGTGGTGAGTTTTGGCGGGACACTAGCCACGTGTGGACACTGAGAGTGGCACACCTCTTGTGTCAGGCTGTTCGTGCAGGCACTCAGCTCTGCTAGTCTGTTGATTCAGGAGTCTGGGCTCTGCTGTGGCTCTGGGCGCATTCAGTTCGCCACAGGCTTCCGCTTATTTGAGGGTCGGATGGAAATGTCTCCTTTGGCGGCTCTTGTTTATCTCGGTTGTCCTGCCTTACCCCCAAACTTAGTAGGACTTGTGTGCCTGCCTCAGGAGAGCTAGAACTCTCCTCAGCTCTCGTGCCCTCCCTACGGTAGTGGACCAGTGCCCGATACTCATTTTGAGGTGCAGAGGCCGGCAGGGACCGCTCCTCCTCTCGGTCGTTGCCACCGCTCTTCAGCAGGCTCTGCCTGTCTGAGCCTCGGATGGTCCCAGGGTCGGGGGTGTCGTCAGCTGTGCCTTGCCCTCCTTCCGTGGTGGGCGGCCCTGACCTCCCGCTCCCCCTCAGGCTCCAGCAGGCCCCACGCACCCAAGCCTTAAGAGGGGTTCCAGGGCCCGGGGTTCTCCCACCCCCGTTATCGCCTTGCGTGTGTTCTTCCCGCGCTCTCTTTCCCACCTCCGTCCTCACTGCCTTCACATACCCTTCCTCAGCACCCAAGCTTCTACATCCAGCTCACGGAGTAGGTCTCAAGAGCCATCACCAGTTTCAGAAAACCTTCCTGCTGTCTCAGGCCTGCATCAGATGCCCTCCCATCACCTCTAACCTTTGGTAAGTTATCATCATCTCTGCGTCTAGGTTTCTCATCTCCAGAATGGGTATGGTGATAGCATCGATGGCTTAGTTATCTTGAGGATTCAGTGGGTCCCCACGTGCAAAGCACTCGGAACACAGAGGCGAAGAACGGGATCTCGGGAGCAAAACTGCCCAGACTCAGCGCCCTCCCGTGAAACCTGGAGCGGGTCACATCACTTTTCAGTGCCTCCGTTTCCTCCTACCTAACGTGGAGGTAACGATACTTATTACCCCCTGGATGTTACCGCCAATGTCAAGGGGATTACCTCTTACGAAGCACCTGGACCAGTGCCAAGCACATAGTATGAGCTCAGTAAACGTTAGTTAGCTGTGATGGTGGTGACGACAGCCCTCTCCTCTCGGAGGCCCTGTGCCTCACTCACTGCGCTGGAGCATAATCGCTTACTTTCCTTGACAGCCCTTGTGCCCAGTCAGCGCAGGGGCCGCGATGGCTCATGGAAGGGACTCCAACACATATTTGCTCAGTGACTGACTGAGTGAAAAGGTTAGCGGCAAAGTATGCATGACACCCTGTGGGGTCGAGTGCAGCGATGGGCCGTACTGTTCCACTCCGGGACCATTTCATCATTCTGAATATCCTTTGGGGGAAAAGCCTCTTTTTAAGGCTAAAAAAAAAAAAAATTCGCGTTCTGTTTTGAGTCATCAATAGCGTCCTTCCCTCCATCAAGCCACGGTGTTGGAACACTCTTTTCTTTGACCTTTAAAAAAGGGCAAGTGAAGACTTATGGTGTTGTCCACCCAGAATCTCGCCGTCATCCAGCCAAAGAGCCTCACCCCAGTTTTCCAGGTGAACATGTTTTCCCTTCATTTTCTGCACCACGCTGATCATGGAACTTTCTGGGCTACATCTGCATTGTGTTCTCCTCCTAGACACTTAGAGGATCCACAGTTATTCCAAATTCTCTGCCTTGCATGCCTTGAAAAATATGTAGCATTTATTGTTGTTTATACAGATACGACCGTACATTTGCAAAGCACAGCTTTGAAGGTTTCAAATATTCTCTTTTCTCACAAATATTCTGTTTTGTTGCAATCTCTTAAAAGTTGCATGAGATGGTTGATGCAAACGTAAATAAAGTGAGGTACAGGAATGTCACGAGTTGTATTTTTAGAGCCCAAGGTTAGTTTGTGGTGGAGCTGGGACCAGAATCTGGCGTGAAAACAAATGAGGAGAGAGTCCGCTTTGGTCAGGGACCTTAAAACTGCTCTTCCTGAGGGTCCAGAGGCTTCGGTTCCCATGTCATTTATTTAACGGGTGGCTGCCCCAGTTTCCACACCCGTGAGATAGGGATAAAAATTGCCCCATAAGAGTACGTGTAAGAGAATAAAATGAAATAATTATGCCAAAGTGCTTTCATAACAGAGAGGAATGTACGAATGCAAGCTTAATCTAGTCCTGGA
This sequence comes from Prionailurus viverrinus, assembly GCF_022837055.1. NCBI lineage: Eukaryota > Metazoa > Chordata > Mammalia > Carnivora > Felidae > Prionailurus > Prionailurus viverrinus. The sequence goes on along the minus strand of NC_062576.1, from coordinate 19,024,492 downwards.
AAGCTGGGTGATTACCTGAGTCATGTCCATGAATTCTAGCTTCTATTCTGATTTATTTCCTGATCAGAGAGACCTCCACATTTTATAGGTTTTCCTTGAACTTTTTAAAGCGTTTTTCAAGTTGATGGTTTATAGTCAGTGAGTCGGTCCTACCGTCTCTTTTAAAATAGCAGCATGGCATCGGCCCAGATCGGACTGGGAGGGCTTCCTGCCTGTGTTCTTGTTCACTCCCTGAATAACTGCAGAGGCCCGCGAATGCTCTCCTACCTTTGGCCTGTCCTCCAGTGTCCGAATTTTCATTCTGAAACTCAAATCTGATGCCACTCCAGGACAGAGAAACCATCAATGGCTCCCTGTTGCCCCTTGGTTCCTGGTTCTTGGTTCTTTTCAGCCAGGCCCCCCTCTCCTCTGCTTCTGTGCCCTAGTGTAGGACCCTTTGCGCATTCCCTCTCCCATCCTGTTGGGGTCTGCTTAGGCTGCTTCCCTGTAAAGCCTTCCCTGGCCACACAATCCATTCTGCTTCTCTCTCTGCTCCCAGAAACTCGGAACAAAGTTGGTTCTTTACATTTCTGTCTTTCCTTTTAGCTCCCAAGGGTGGGGACTGCGGCTCATTTCTCTCCTTCTAGCCTCCCCAGTTCTTGACATTTAGAGAGGGCTCCACAAATACCGGCTGAATGAATGAAGATCTCCACATCTCATAGCAAGGTCATCGTAAGATGGTTTCTGTCCAGAGAGTTCTTTGGCCCTCTGGGAAGGCACACCTGAGAACCACCAGGGCTGGCATGTGTATAGCCTCATTCCCAGCGGCGTCAGGCACAGAGGACTGAGACGTTGATCCTTCGATGAAGGGTTTGTGCTAACTCACCACGTACTAGGTCTCTGAGTTTCTGTGCGTTACATGCCTGTGATTGTCTTTGGGGGCCTCCAGCCCACGCAGTGTGACCACAGCCAACTCTTTGTTGTAGTTGAACGGGCTGCCCGCTTCTGTTGTGGTTTTATCTTTGTGTGGCCTGCACTCGGCCGTAACTTCTGGGAGAAGCTAGAACGCTTGGTCACTGCAGAAGCCTTCCACGGATAAGACTTCGCTTGGGGGTTATCTGAAGGTGGCGGTCGTCTGTCGTACTGCTCCGGACAGCTGACGCTCCGTGAACCCTCACCCGGGACCACGTTAATGAGCCGAAGGAGATGAATGGCGTCGCTAAACGATCACTGTGGTGGTGGCATTATTATGACCATCGTTCCCATTTGACTGTGGAAGGCATGGGCACTCATTTGCAGCGACCAAGCAACAGCACTGGGACTCCCAAGTCAGATCTGTCTGACCCCAGAGCCCTGACTCAGCTCGTACCGCATTCCGTCTCCTTCTTTGCCTGCGGTGAACCTTAAGAGTCCGCCAGCCGTCGGGTTCTTATCACTCAGCCTGCAAAGGCAGGAGCGTGAGCTCGGTTGTGAGTCACACACATCAGACCCCGTTCCAGGCAGTACTGACCCAGCAAGGGTGCGGCCGCGGCCCGTTCTATGGGAGCCCCTCTGTTTTTGCTACTGCCAGCCATTTACTGCTGGACCCTCTTTCTGTCGCGTCCTGGTGATTACCGCGCCACCTGCCAGCTTCGGTCCTCTGACCCTCCTCCCTCGGGGGTTCTCAACCCTCGCCATACTTTGGAATGGCCGGGGAAGCTTTACAACAGAATGCCCGGCCCTACCCCCAGAGGTTCCATTCGGTCATTCCGGCTTGGGGCCCGGGTATTAATCTTTCTGAAACCACCTTGGGATGTCATAGAATTTGCACGTTTTAAGTGCAACACTCGGTGATTTCTTTCTTTCTTTTCCTTTTTTAATGTTTATGTTTATTTTTGAGACAGAGAGAGAGACAGACAGACAGACAGTGTGCAGGCAGGGGAGGAACAGAGAGAGAGGAAGACACAGAATCCGAAGCAGGCTCCAGGCTCTGAGCTGTCGGCATGGAGCCTGATGGGGGCTTGAGCTCACGAACTGCGAGATCATGACCTGAGCCGAACGCAGTCAGACGCTTAACTGACTGAGCCACCCAGGCGCCCCCAAAACTCAGTGATTTCTTAGCAAACCGACAGCATCGTGTGACCGTCACCACAGTCTGATTTTACAAAAGTTCTCTCACCCCGATGAGATCCCTTAGGCCATTTTAGAGTCAGTGCCCAGTTCCACCCCTGCCCTCAGTTAACACTAATCTGCTTTCTGCCTCTGTAGATTCGCTTTTTCTGGCCATTTCATACAAATGGAGTCATCTGGGGGTGGCTGGGTGGCTCAGTCAGTTAAACTCCAACTTTGGCTCGGGTCACACTCTCACCGTTAGTGAGATCGAGCCCCGCGTCGGGCTCTGTGCTGACAGATTGGAGCCTGGAGCTTGCTTCGGATCCTGTGTCTCCCTCTCTCTCTGCCCCTCCCCTGCTTGTGTTCTGTCTCTGTGTCTCTCAAAAATAAATATTAAAAAAAAAAAAATGGAATCACCTGTAGTATTTTTCTTTTCTTTTTTTTTTTTTTTTTAATTTTTTTTTAATGTTTATTTATTTTTGAGACAGAGAGAGACAGAGCATGAACGGGGGAGGAGCAGAGAGAGAGGGAGACACAGAATCGGAACCAGGCTCCAGGCTCTGGGCCATCAGCCCAGAGCCCGATGCGGGGCTCAAACTCACGGACCGTGAGATCGTGACCTGAGCCGACGCCTGACCCAGGCGGTTGTATTTATTTAGACCTTGTCCTGACGTTGGTGTGTCGGTAAGGATCGGGAAGAGAACAATAGTTACAATAGTTCAGTGGGTTTTGGGGAGGGGAGTGGGTGGAGGTGGGTAGGGGGAGGAGAGACATCACTTCTGATTTCCGCCCGTCACCAACGTCACCAGCATCGGGCTGTGCCTCACATTTGGACTGTATCATCAGAGTCAGCCGCCCCCGTTCATTTTAGCAGCAGCTTCTCAAACGTGAGGCGGGACTTCGGAGGAGGCCGGCTACACGCCTCCAGACCGGCTTCACGTACCAGTCCTCAAAGTGACTCCAGAAAGCCTCCTTGCGAGGTTTGCACCACACCCCGTGAGGATCACTGGTGTGCAGCCGGGGTTGGCAGCCTGGTTGGGAGGCAGCCAGAGAGGAAATATTTTGAGCTCCACAGGCCGTCTGGTCTCTGTCGCAGTAACGCCACCCTGCCGTTGTGGTGTGAAAGCAGCCATAGATGATGCAGAAACGTATCAGCCTGGCTGTGCTCCAGTCACACTTGATTTGTGCACACCGAAACTTGAATTTCGTATCGTCCTTGCGCATCGTACGTATGTTCCTCTTTGGAGTTTCTTTCCCCCACCCCCAGCCATTTTAAAGTAAAAACCATTAGCTTGCCATACAAAAATAGGCAGTGAGCTAGATTGGATCTGTGGGCCATAGTTCGCTGACCCCTGGTAATATGGGTAGTTTACTTGCTGTATTTTTTTCATTAAAAAAAAAACAACAACATTAGCTTTGGAAGGCACTATCATGTTTTAATTTTAGTCGCTGTGGATTTTACTGTGGAAGGCAATTCTACGCACACGTCTGCTTTTCTGCCTACTGCTATTGAATTTTTTTCTTGCTACCTCTGTTGAAGTCTACAAAGACCTTTTTTTCAAACCATTCTCTATTGTTGGGACAGCCGTTTGCTTTTTCATTAATGCATTCAGTGTGTATTTACGAAGCACCCGCAATGGTGTGGCAGGCAGGTGGCCATGGCAAGCCGGGTGCTCCGGGGAAGGGGGCAGTGATGGCCGAGATAGACTTGGTCTCTGCTCCCGTGGATCTGTCTGGCTCGCAGGGAAGAGGTCAGTCATGCACAGTGCTTGGCAGATCACAGCATGCATTGAAGGTGTGGACTTGAGCATTTGTTTCCACGGTCCCATAATACGTGCGTTATGCGGGTGGACGCGGCCCACGTGCAGTAGTCTGTATCCTGGGAAACAGGGTGGTGTTTCACATTAGTGGCGTTGGGCATCTGAGTGTACCGATGGCAGAAACTTCTCCAGAAATCAGTCCACAATTAGAGTTGGAAATTGTCACGCCAGTTGGAGATTTTCCTTTGACCCTGTGCCCTAGCGTAAGCATCTGTGTCTTTCCGGGTAAGTGGAACTGCTTCAGGTTGGGGGCGTTTCCATTTTCTTCTGGCCCAGTAAGAGTGAGACTCCCGTTAGGCACGACTGAAAGGCTGGCCATTACCACAACCAGTCAAGGGAACCGGGGAAGACATCAAGGCCTGCACGGCCCTGCCACTTGTAGGTTTTGGGGATTACAAGGGAAAAAGTTAATGCTTTACCAAAAAGTAATAAATTTAAAAAGCCTGCCCTATGTAAGCCTTGTTGGAATGACTAGTGAGATTGCACAGTGGCTTGCATAGGAAAAAACAAACCCCAGAGTAAAAAGGTGAGCCGGAAGTGCTTTCCTGCTTTGTGTCGTTTTCCCAGTTACAGACAGGAAACATTCAAGTGCGTTTTCAAGCACAGAACATTGGACACAAAGAAGGCTCTGACGAAGCAGAAAAAAGACCCGTATACAAAAAGTTTAGGTCTGTGGAGCAAAATGTCTGATTGAAAACAATCTGATTTAGCAAGTGTTTTTTTTTACTCGTTGGCTTGCGTTGTCTCTAGGCGCCTTGATAAGCTTAACATGTTGCTCTCCCTCTTTGCTTTATCATGAATTTTTTAAATCTGATCACAAATCACATCTCAGGGGCGCCGGGGTGGCTCCGTCGGTTGAGTGTCCCAACTCTTGATTTCAGCTCAGGTCATGATCTCGCGGTTCAGATTGTGAGATTGAGCCCTGCATCAGAGTCTGTGCACTGATCTCGAGGAGCCTGCTTGGGATTCTCCCTCTCTCTCTGCCCCTCCCCTAGTCACACTCTCCCTGTCTCTCTCAAAATAAATAAGTAAACTTAAAAAAAAATCACATCTCAGTAAAAACCAAGTTTCTGTGGCTAATAGACTCTTTGAATGGGCACCGTGGCCGGTATTCTGAGTAATTGCTAGACTTTCCCTGGGTCAAAATTCTACTGGCAAATTGTCTGGTAAAGATGAACACTCCCAAACAGTTCAGCATAGAAAGGGCTGCTGGGCTGAGCCTTGGACCAGACACAGTGATGAGAAAGATCGAGTCATTTGGAGCACATATCCGGGGAGGTAGGGACCATGGTGGTTCCCTAAAATTAAGGTGGGGACAGCATAGACCAATGGGGGTATCTCAGTGTGAAGGAGCCCCCCCAATTTGTATGTTACATTCCAGACTCATGATTCGTCAGGAAAAGTAATCTTCCCAGATAGCCTGTATTCATGGTTTAGACGACGTAATGTTATTAAAACCTCCATACTACCCAAAGCTGTCTATACAGTTTCAGTACAGTTCCTATCAAAATTCTAATGGTGTTCTTCACAAAAAAAGAAAAACAATTGTCAAATCCACATGGAACCACAAACGACTGAAACAGCAAAAGCAATCCTGAGCTAGAAGAACGAGGCTGGAGGCGTCACACTTCCCGATTTCAAACTCCTTGATCCTTGAACAACGTGGGTTTGAATTGCATGGGCCCACGTATATGCAGATTTTTTACAGTACAATACTGTAGATGTATTTTCTCTTCCATACAATTTGCTTAATAACATTTTCTTTCTAGGGGTGCCTGGCTGGCTCAGTCGGTTAAGCGTCCAACTTCGACTCAGGTCATGGTCTCGCAGTTCGTGAGTTCGAGCCCCGCATTGGGCTCTGTGCTAACAGCTCAGAGTCTGAAGCCTGGTTTGGATTCTGTCTCCCTCTCTCTGTCCCTCACCTGCGCTCTCTCTCTCTCTCTCTCTCTCTCTCTCTCTCTCTCTCTCAAAAGTAAATAAACATTAAAAAAGTTTAAAAAGTAATTACATTTTTTTAAATTTTTTATTTTAATTAAAAAAAACATTTTTTTTAACGTTTATTTATTTTTGAGACAGAGAGAGACAGAGCATGAACGGGGGAGGGTCAGAGAGAGGGAGACACAGAATCCGAAACAGGTTCCAGGCTCCGAGCTGTCAGCACGGAGCCCGATGTGGGGCTTGAACTCACGGACCGCGAGATCATGACCTGAGCTGAAGTCGGCCGCTCAACCGACTGAGCTACCCAGGCGCCCCAGTAATTACATTTTCTAACTTTCTTTATTGTAAGAATACATTAAACAATGCACATAACATACAATACATATTAACCAACTATTTATGTTCTCAGTGATGTTTGTGGTCAACAGTAGCTACTAGTAGTTAAATTTTCAGGGAGTTAAAAGTTATGTGCCAAGTTTTCACTGCACAGGGTCAACACCCCTAACTCCTATATTGGTCAAGGATCGGCTGTATATTACAAAGCAGTAGTCATCAAAATAGGATGGTATTGGCATAAAAAAGATACATAAATGGAACAGACTAGAAAGCCCAGAAATAAATCTGATTAAGAAGAGATATTGGATCTCTTTCTAAAATTAATTTTATCAGTGTAATATGTGGCTGAGTGTCCATAAAGGCGGGAAACATAGTGTCCACTTATTTTCAAGCTGTATGTTAACATTTTCGTATAATATGTTCCACATAGATTTCAGTCTCCAGATACCTTTTTAGGTAAAGTACCTCTATATTGAAAGCAAAGGGTCTAGTTGGTAAAATGAAAAAAAGGATAATAAATACATTGATTTGCTTTCTAATCAAATGACTTGATTACAGGGGTGTCCAATGACTCGACTTAAATCACTGGTTGAACCAGAAGTCCCACTATGGCACCTCGAGTGCCATCATTCTGGGTATTACGTACAGCAACAGTGCTGCCCCTTTGGGCTGCAGAGGAGTCCTCGGAAAGTACCGTGATCTGGCAACTGAGGCTCGAGCAACTCAGGCTGTTCCTCTGCCGATCGATGGCCGCCAGGTCGGCTTTCTGGAAAGGTCTACCTAGCTAATAATAATTGGAAAGCATGAGTGGGAGAGAGCTGTGAAAATACTTTGATACTTTGTTTCTTTTTAAAGTAAAGATGAGATGCCTGAAGGAAGGAATACTCAGTTGTTACTATTTGTGTGTGTAGTATTGAATCACGTTCCTGGATTTGTGACAAACTTGTTTCAGTAAGGCTGTCAAGCTCAGAAATGATCGTTTTAGGAACTGAAGGTTCAGCTTCTCTACAGCGGTCTTTATTTATTTTTTTAATGTATTTTAAGTAGGCTCCATGCCCAATGTGGGGCTCAAACTCATGACCCCCAGATCTAGAGTTGCACATTCTACTGACTGAGCCAGCGAGGCGCCTCTAGAGCAGTCTTTTCTCCAGGGGTGGCCTGTGGGTCTCGGCCATGGAATTCTGGGAGGAGAGGGCCTCTTAAAGAAGCAGGATCTTGGGGCGCCTGGGTGGCGCAGTCAGTTAAGCGTCCGACTTCAGCCAGGTCACGATCTCGCGGTCCGGGAGTTCGAGCCCCGCGTCAGGCTCTGGGCTGATGGCTCATAGCCTGGAGCCTGTTTCCGATTCTGTGTCTCCCTCTCTCTCTGCCCTTCCCCTGTTCATACTCTGTCTCTCTCTGTCCCAAAAATACATAAACGTTGAAAAAAAAAATTTTTTTAATAAAAATAAAAAAAAATAATAAAGAAGCAGGATCTTGTTCCAGACCTGCTTTTGAACAGAGGTGAGGCCTGGAAACTGGCATTTTAAATCCGCACACTCCCCACCCTCGTGATTCTATACACGCCCAGGTCTGGGAGCCCCTGGTCTTGAGGCTTTGTTCTTGTGTGGGGTTGCTATTCTTTGCAGACATTTGTTTGCTGGTTTTTTTCTTTGGTTTTGGTCAAGGAGCCCTCTGATGTCAACGTTGGTGGAATTTCTCCCCACGTTATCATTCATTTCTGCCTGTTTTGTTTATTTTTTATTTTTTTGTTTTAGAGAGAGAGAGCATGCATACACAAGCGGGGAACGGGGGGAGACAGGGACCGAGGGAGACAGAGAGAACCCCAAGCAGACGCCACCCTGCACACAGAGCCCGACGTGGGGTTTGATCCCACGACCCTGGATCATGACCTGAGCTGAAGTCAAGAGTTGAGCGCTCAACCCACCGAGCCACCCAGGCGTCCGTCCCTAGCTGTGTTGTTTTAAACTCTGGGATAGTAATTATTAAATTTCACGAGTTCCTTTGCATTTCTGGATTTCTGACTCTGAGCTTTTCATTTTTCCCCACAGAGCTGAGAAAACAGAAGTCCTCAGTGAAGATCTGTTACAGGTAACAAAATAAAATCTTCTTAAAGTGCTTTGCTTAAAGAGGAAAACAAAACAAAGCCTCATCGGCGAGAACTGAAGCAGATCTGTGTCCGTACGTCTGTATGTATGATCTGAGACACGATGAGACTGATCGGCCTGGTCCCGAGCAGGAAAGAAAAGCAGTTGGGTTGCACGGTGATGAAAAGGGGATCTGGAACTTCGGTGTCATGTTGTGAAGTTCAGATGGGGCTGTCCTGCTTTCAAGTGCCAGGTGTCGGGGTGGGGTGGGGGAGGCGCTGGCTGGCCTGGCCGGTCCACCGGCACTGCAGCCTGGTCACGGGTCCCTGGCAGGCTGCGGGCCTGTCGCTCGCTGCTGTGACGGTGTCCTTGATGGGACAGGCCCTGCCAGCAACAGCCTAGAGTTTCCACTTCTTGCCTCTCATGCTATCATCCTCCACTTCTGGGCTGAGTTGGCTCCTGAAGGACTTAGAGTCTCAGTGACGGTGACCAGACCTGTCAGAACCACCCTGAGGCCCTGAGGTGGCCTGTTACCAGCCTGGACTTTTCTGCCCTGCAGGAGGGATATTTCCTGCAGGGACCTCGGCCGGGGCCACCGCACTTCGTCTCTCACAGGCTTCCCTAACTTTGGGGCTGGGGGTTTCTTCCAGAAGGCCTGGGACCCTTTGTACACATCCCTTCACTCGGCCTCAACCCCGTTCCGTCTCCGCCCACCCCACAGCACGCCGGGAAAGACAGAACCCTTCTGCACTGAGGTTTCTCTTAAGCCTCCTTGCTTGTGTCCTTGCTTCTCGTTCCATGACCTTCGGCAGGTCTTTTCACCTGAGCCCCTGAAGACCAGCAGTCTGCTCCCGGGTGACTTTCTGTCTCTTCCCACAGACAGGAGCTGGCATAGCTTAGAAAAATGGTGCCATGCCAGCCCATGTCAGAACATCCTTCTAAATTATGACAGCCACCTGCAGGTAGAAGATTCTGAGAGCACGTTTTTTTTGTTGTTGTTCTTTTTGGGGACCAGAAATTTTTATTAAGAGTAGGAGGGTTTTTTTTTTTTAAGAATTATTAATCATATTCATTTTTTTTTAATTTTTCTTTTTAATGTTTATTTTATTTTTGAGAGAGAGAGAGAGAGAGAGAATGTGAGCAGGGGAGGAGCAGAGAGAGAGGGAGACACAGAATCTGAAGCAGGCTCCAGGCTCTGAGCTGCCAGCACACAGCCCAATATGGGGCTTGAACTCCTGAACCGTGAATTCATGAGCTGAGCCAAAACTGGACACTTAACCAACTGAGCCACCCAGGAGCCCTGACAGTCTTATTCTTAGTAATATTTCCTCATTGGCTTTTATCGTATATTTCAGCTTCACTTTCAGACTTTCAGAAATGTTGCTTGGGCTCGATAACCTTTAACTAGACTAGGTTTCACATCAGTGTTCTCTCTCCCACATCCCACGTTAGTACTAAATATGCACAACCTCCTTGAACCCTTGAAGCCCCAAGCCTTGCAGGCAGTTTGAGGACTGCAGAATTCCCACAGGAGGCAGGTGGCAACTGTCTGCTCCTGTCCTTTCTTAGAACATCCACGGGGGCCTCAAGAGTTTGCCAGTTTCAAGGAACGCCTTGTTTCATCATGCAGATGCTTACCCCCCCCCCCCCCCCCCACTTCCCCCTCAGTCAGCAGAGAGCCTGATGCAGGGCTCAAACTCATGGACCGCAAGATCGTGACCTGAGCCGAAGTCAGATGCTTAACTGACAGAGCCACCCAGGCGCCCTCCTTTTTTTTTTTTTTTTTTTTCCAAGTAGGCCCCACACCCAATGTGGGGCTTGAACTCACGACCCTGAGATCCAGAGTCAGTTGCATGCTCTACCGACTGAGCCAGCCAGGTGCCCCCCCCACCCCGCATTTACAATGTACACCCTTTCACTCAGTAGTTCTGCCTTTAAGAGTTTACCCTGTATGTACAAAGATGTACATTCCAGAATATTGACTGCAGCCTCACAGCTGCATCATAGCTGTAACCGAGGAGAGCTGGGTTCAAGAGGTTAGGGCGCACTCACACAACTGGAGGATATGCAGCTATCTGAAAGAACGCGATGGGTCTGTGTGCACCGACCTGGAACAGTCTCTATGGCTCACTGTGGAATTCGAAAAGCAAACTGTAGAGTAAATAACGTGCAGAGTGCGCTGCTATCTACGTAAAGAGCAAGTGGGGGACATACGTGCTCCACATGCATAGCTCACTTCTGGAAGACACAGGCAAGGGCACTTGTCTCTTGAGAGAAGGTGGTAGACTCGTGGTGAGGGGAGCAGGATGGAAGGGTTGGTCTTTGTACTCCACACTGTCGTCTTCTGTTTTGTTTTATCATGTGCTTGTATGAGTTTTTTCAAAAGAGCATTTTTTTTTTTAATTTTTTTTTTCAACGTTTTTTATTTATTTTTGGGACAGAGAGAGACAGAGCATGAACGGGGGAGGGGCAGAGAGAGAGGGAGACACCGAATCGGAAACAGGCTCCAGGCTCCGAGCCATCAGCCCAGAGCCTGACGCGGGGCTCGAACTCACAGACCGCGAGATCGTGACCTGGCTGAAGTCGGACGCCTAACCGACTGCGCCACCCAGGCGCCCCTCAAAAGAGCATTTAAATAGAAGCTTTAAAATATACACACAAAGAGGCGCCTGGGTGGCTCGGTCAGTTAAGCGTCCGGCTCTTGATTTTGGCTCAGGTCACGACCTCACAGTTCATGGGTTCAAGGCCCTCACCTCGGACTCTGCACAGACATCATAGAGCCGGCTTGGGATTCTCTCCCTCCCTCCCTCTCTCGCTGCCCCTTCCCCACTCGCGCACTCTCTCATAAAATAAAAATAAAATCAAAGAAAAAATCTGCAGGCAGACTTTTCCCCCTCAGAAGCCCTTGGGCAATGTCATCTCCCTCCTCCAAAACACAGGGATTGTGCAGAATTGCCACCGCACAGGGTGCTCTGGGAGTGCGTGCGACAGTTGTGACTGCTCGTTTTGACCAAAATAACCTGCTCGGGCACAAACTCTATCTCCGTTAGTGGCTAATGAGTTCCTCTCAAGGTGCTATGGTTTAGCCTGTATTAGCAGATTAACATGGTTCAAAATATATCTAGTGAGGGTTGGAGGCTTGAGGTTTGTTTTGTGTTTGTGTTTACATTAAAGACAGTTATGCCTTTAATCAATCAGAATTGTTCGCCGTGAAACTAAACTCCCGCCAGTCCGCACCTGCTCGCTTCAGCCTGAGGCAGTCTGCTGTACGCTTCCATCACGTCGACGGCTGATGCTGTTTCCCACCCATTCGACAGGAGCCGTTCTTTCTAGAATGTGCAGCGGAGAGAATAGGCAAGGTACGAGGCACTGTTGCACAAATCCAAGGCACTCTTGGAGCACATGAGAACTTGTCTCAGATGACTCCTTTTTCAAAAGCCCGTCCCAGCCCCCATCTTTCTTCTTTATCTTTTCCAATTTTCTACACCGAACATGCATTGTTATCATGGGAGAGAAGTCACTAATGTATATTTAAAGAGAAATAAAGGAAGGAACTCCTCCGTGAGCAAGAGTGTTTGAATGCGTTCGAGGGGTAAGGTGACATAGCTCACCTATTTAATGGGGGCAGGGGTGGGTGGTGTCTCTTCAGCAAAAAAAAAAGAAAAAACCAAACAAACTAAAAAACAATAAATAAAAGATATTTAAAGTCTCTATTACAGATTCTAAGAAATGTAAGGGACGTGTCAAGTACAAAGTTTGGACCGTGTTTGGATCCTGTTTCAAACACACCACCTATAGAATTTTTTTCTGTTTTTTTTTTTTTAAACAACTGGGGAAATCCAAACACGGACTGTGGAGTAGGTGCTATGGAGGAGTTTCGGCTGATGTGTGAGGTTCAATAATGATGTTCCCATTATCCCGGGGTGGGGGAAGAAAATGCTTACTGGTAGGAGATTCACATGGAAGTATTTATGGGGGTAATGCTATACTCTCTGGATGTGCCTTAAAATATTCCAGTGACCACACTGACGAGAAATGGGGATAAATAAAACAATATTGAAAGATGTGACTCACCAAAGTTGGCTGATGGGACATGGGTTTTCGTCCTACCGTGCCCTCTACTTTCATGTTGTTTGAAAATATGCATACTGAAAACTTGGAATAATAGGGTATGGGAAATGTGAATGTGTATTTTCCAAACCAAGACGGCGGCCCAGGTCTTGGACTTCTTTAGCGTGACGAACCAGTGGGCCACGTGGAACCTCAGCTGCCTGTTCAGGTGGGCACTCGACAGGGCTTCTCACATTCTCTGATCTGAGAAGGGAGTGTGCCCTTCCCTGGGGGGTTAAGGGTACCAAAGGATGTCCCCGCCCTGCTCTCCGACCTGTGACTCTTAACGGCTTGCGGGTCTCCACTCCCGCCAGGTCACACTGTCGCCTCCGCAGGTTTTCGATCGCGATCTGTCCGAACCGGTCGTCCGTGTTCACCTGGGAAGGGAAAGAGGAGGCTGGGCAATGCCAGAAGGGCTTCTCGAATACGCAAAATCAGACAACAGTATTCTGTTTCTGAGCCGTCAAGGCCGATGTTTGCTAATAGCCAGTGCAGTCAGCGGAGTCGGGTGCAGGCACGGCACGCAGGGCCGATGAGAGCGTCGTCTGCTGCCACCCTTGCGGGGCAACCGGGCAGTTTGCGCTCGGCCTGGGAGCTGGTCAGACCACTGACCGGCTGCTCCACAGGTAGACTCCCACGTGCACACCAGGTGCAAGAGGGTTTACTCCGCAGTATGATGTGTAACGGGCCCTATGACGGAAAGGACTCACATGCCCATCCGCTGGGGTTAAAGCAGCTGTGGCATGGTCGTTTAATGAAATATTGCATTGCCATGAAAACAGCAAGAGGACATCCAAGTAGAGGTAGGTACAGATGTGGACACACATACAGACACAGATACAGATGTGGAATGATTCTCAGATAACAGACTGTCGAAAAGTACAGTACAGAGGGATGTGCATAACATGCTCCTGTCTGCCCTTAAGAAAAAAAAAATCTCGGGGCACCTGGGTGGCGCAGTCGGTTAAGCGTCCGACTTCAGCCAGGTCACGATCTTGCGGTCCGGGAGTTCGAGCCCCGCGTCAGGCTCTGGGCTGATGGCTCAGAGCCTGGAGCCTGTTTCCGATTCTGTGTCTCCCTCTCTCTCTGCCCCTCGCCCGTTCCTGCTCTCTGTCTCTCTCTCCCAAAAATAAATAAACGTTGAAAAAAAAAAAATCTCTAGCTACATTTATATATGCACAGAATAATTCTGGAATCTGGCAGTGTTGCTTCCCAGGTTGGAGGACTCACTAAGGTCCAGTGTAGAAGAGAGACTTACCTTTCCCTGCATACCCTTGTACTATTTGATTTTTTTTTTGAAGTTTTGCTTGTGGTGTTACTTATCTAATGAGAAACCACTTAAAACCCCCTTCTTACAATGTTTATTCGTTTTCGAGAGAGACAGAGCATGAACGAGGGGAGGGGCAGGGAGAGAGGGAACCACAGAATCCGAAGCAGGCTCCAGGCTCCGAGCTGTGAGCCCAGAGATCGACGTGAGGCTCGAACTCATGAGTCGTGAGATCATGACCTGAGCCAAAACCAGATGCTTAGCTGACTGAGCCACCCATGTGCCCCCCATTTACCACTTCAAAAAAACCATTAACGTATCTATACGCACAAATGTCACAAAACGTACGTAATACACTGCGCACTATTCTTATTTTGTCCCAAAACGTCAACAGTTTACTAGACGAAATGATTCCCAGAGCTCCTGTGACAACGGTGGCAGGCAAGAAGCAGCATCCCTCTCTCTCGGTGGACGTGTGAGGCTTACGTGGCACGGATGGTCACACTGGGTGCCTGTGAGCACCTGCTCCGTCGTCTTCCTGCCTGGGTCTGAATCCTGGCCTGAAACTTACCAGCCGTGAGGCCGTGCGGCCGTGGGCAGCAAGTTGTCCAATCCCTCTGTGCTTCGGTCCCCTCACCGGCCACACCCGCCACACCCCGGTTACTGTGACAAGTCGGTTAATACAGGTCACACTCATGGAAGGTGCCTGCTATATAGCAAGCAACTTCTACAAGTTGGCTACCCTTATTATATCAGTACTGAAATCTGCATCACTCAGGGCACCTCGGTCGGTAAGCCACCGACTCTTGATTTTTGGCTCAGGTCATGATCTCACAGTTTGTGGGTTTGAGCCCCGCACTGGGCTCTGTGCTGACAGCATGGAACCTGCTTGGGATTCTGTGTCTCTACCCCTCCCCTGCTCGCTCGCTCTCTAAAAAATAAATAAATATTAAAAAAAAATTTTTTTTCATCATTCATATGGTTTTTGTCATTTTAAAATACTGATTAGAAATCACGGAAGGCATGGGAGCAATTAGTACACCTGAGGAGGCTGATGGTTTGCATTTGTTAGGATATTGCTGAATTAAGTAAAAACGGACACATCCCCAGGCTTGCTCCCAAGTGACTGGGTCCGTGGTCAAGATTCACTTTATCCACCATTGCTATATGATGTTGAATAAGAGAATGCACGAATGAAACAAGGTGAACAGAGCAGGGTGAACACCCACAATGTGTGAAAACAAAGCAGAATTCAGGGGCACCTACGTGGCTCAGTCGGTTAAGCGGCCGACTTCGGCTCAGGTCACGATCTCACAGTTCGTGAGTTTGAGCCCCGCGTCGGGCTCTGTGCTGACGGTTCAGAGCCTGGAGCCTGTTTCAGATCCTGTGTCTCCCTCTCCCTCTATCCCTGCCCTGCTCGCACCCTCTCTCTCTCTCTCTCAAAAATAAACAAACGCTAAAAAAAATAAGATAAATTTAAAAAAGAAAGCAAGCAGAATTCATTTTCCCCAGTCCTGGTATCCTGCAAGCAAAGACAGATTCCCCGGACTTACAGAAGCCAGATGAGGCCAGCTACCACTATGTCCACTCACCAGGACTGAAGACTGAGTCTGAGGAATGCCCCCAGTTACACAGAGGGAAGGAAGAAAACTCCACCGAGAACCACCTCTACGGGAATGTGGCCTGGAGCATGAAGGGGTGAGAAAGTCAACCAAGGTCTAGCCTTAGATCTGTCCATAATTATGTGACACGGGGCGAAGCCTTTACTGCTCTCATCCGTAATGGAATTTAAAAATAAAATGAGATGAAAAAAATAAAATCAATAAACTTAAAATGAAATTAGCCACCACGTATTCAGTCACGTGCCCCCCCCCACTACACATCATCTCATGAACTCCCATAATAGTCCAGAGAAGTTATCCCTTTAGAAACAAAGCCCTGGCGGGGGCACCGGGGTGGTTCAGTTACTTGAGCGTCCATCCCACCCATATTTCGGCTCAAGTCATGATCTCACAGTTCGTGGGATCAAGCCCCGCGTCAGGCTCCAGGCTGCCAGCGCAGAGCCTGCTTGGGATTCTCTCCACCCACCCCCACCCCCACCCCCACCCCGCTCCTTCCCTGCTCATGCTCTCTCTCAAAATAAGTAGAGAACTTTAAAAACAAATTGAAAACAAAAACAAGGACCTGGGGCTCAGAAAGATCCAAATAACAGCTAATAACCTGCTCAGCAGCCGGGCAATCCTGAAAACGCTCCTGTACAAATTAACTCGCTTACTCCTCACTACACCCTATTAACGTCGAGACTGTTATTATTCTCATTTTCCTGATAAAGAGACGGCACGGAGAGGTTATGAAACTTGTCCAGGTCACACAGCTAGGCAATCTACCTCCAGAGCATGGACTCCCAACCACCCTACAATTCTGCCTAAGGGCACCCGGCCAATCATAAGAGCCAGGGCCAGGACTCGGACCCACGCTGAGTATTTCCAAAGCTCTAAAACAGAACTCTTCCCACCAGATCAGAGGAGAAAAACAGGCAACCAGCGGGCCAAACTCGGGGATCTTACAAATTAGGAATTTTACAGTAAAATTCTACACTGTAACTTCTCCTGAAAAATTGGGGGCTCTCAACTCCAGGCTCCCATGTCCACATTGGAACAAGGTGGCACTGAGCAGGGGTGAACTGTAGTTCACCAGAGTCCCCAGCACTCCTGTCTGCCTTACACCTGGCCAACTTCCCCCACTGCATCACCTGCCTGCCTCGGAAGGGATCAGGGTTCGCTACCCTGACACCCATATGTTAGCCAAAATTCCTTCCATCGCGATCTATGACTCTGTAATTAATACAACGGTAAATGTGAACTTTACAAAGTTTTTGTAAAGACCAAGAGAGAAGTTCCAAAAACCCTGGCTGCGAGTTTGCAGGAAGTTAAGAAATCAGGAACGCTGGGAATTGCTAGAATCGATTAAAAAGGAGATGTGTGTGTGGCCAGAGGTGGAAGGAAAAGAGTGAGTGGAAATTTATACTGAGGTTGCTCAGGGTTAGCCAGCACGCGAACGCATACAGCACGCAGAGGTCTTGAGCTTCCTTTTACCTGTTCATGGTTTATGAACATAGCTGTCTCAAAACCGTTAGCTGCCCACTTGAGAAGGTTGGCCGACTGCTCCGGAGTCATGTAAACCAGCACTCGTTCCGTTATCAGCAGTGTTGGCAACTTCAGAGAAGAAAAAGGCACATAAGTATGTATTCATCAAATCGGGACTCTAACGGCAGCCACGGATGGTGCTGGCAGGGCAGGAAAACCCTGGGGTGCACGCCGCAGGAAGAGGAGAAGCCCCGAATAGCGCGTCAACTATCAGGGCGTTAAGAGGTGGAGAGCCCTGTTGTGACCCAAAGTTTCAGACCGTAACAACGTGAGCACTGAGCAAGGTTTTGTCTGGCTTGCTCCAAATTCTCCCCCGGCATGCCCGCACATGGTGACAGGGTGGCCCTGCAGACCCCTTGCTCCGAGGTAGTCTAGTTCCCTTCCCCTGGAATCTGGGTTAGGCCTGTAACTTGCTGTGGCCAACACAACAGTAGCAAACACGACGCAAGCGGAAGCTGAAAATCACTTGCACGCTGGCCCTTGCCCTCTTGCTCAGAAGCCTGAACCAGTGTGGCAATGAACCCAAGCTGGCTTGCTATCGGAGGGGAGGCCCTGTGCGTGAGAATGAGGCATCCGCATAGGAGGGAACCCCAGGGGATCTCAGCTACAGGAGTGAACCCCAGGGAACCTCAGCGGCAGCCGGCTCCAGTGGAAGAACCGCCCAGCTAAGCCCAGTCCAAATGGTCAACTCACACAATCCCGAGCAACTTGTGAACTGCTCTGAATTGTGAGTTGTTCGAGACCGCTGAGGCTGCAGAGATTTTGGTACACGTCAAAAGCTGACTGATAAAATGCAGAAATACTGCTGTCCCTTCAACAGAATCTAATTCTTCTTACACAGAGTTTTATCATCAAGAATTAAAAACAACACCAACCATCTTCAGCAAATGACACACTAGTATGCGGTCTGAGTTACCAGACCCGGAGTAACGAACAAATTACGAAAGAGGAAAAGCAATCAACTCCTACAGAAATCTCTAAAAGCTTTACATGTTGGAAGGGAGCACAGGCAGCCCTAAATTATGTGAGCTCTGCTGATTTATTCCTGCTCCTTCTGACTCCTTTACTGTCCTCCTCCTTCTCTGCCCCTTTACGCTGCTGTTCCTCATGGCTGGTTGCTAGTTTTCTCACAAAGCAAGTAGGTTATTTTTGCCTATTTGTATTGGCGGGGAATTTCAAAACAAGTAAATTGTCTGAACTGAAAATACCCAAGAAATTTGCTGGAAAGAACATCGTGTACGCTAGTGTCAGAATGTAACCCATGCAGCTAGACTCAGTGCCTGGACTCATGATCACCAGAGAGAAAGGCTACCCACAAATGCTGCTGGCTTTGACCTGACAGTCCCAACTATCCACTGTTACTGTTTATCAGGATTTCCTTTTTTTTTTTTTCTTTTTTTGACAAGGAAATGTGGTATAACTCAAGTGACTTAAAAATATACATCCAGGGGTGCCCGGGTGGCTCAGTCGGTTAAGCATCCAACTTCAGCTCAAGTCATAATCTCACAGTCCATGGGTTCGAGCCCCACATCGGGCTCTGCTCACCGCTCAGAGCCTGGAGCCTGCTTCGGATTCCGTGTCTCCCTTTCTCTCTGCTCCTCCACGGCTCGTGCTCGCACTCTCTCTCAAAAATAAATAAACACTAAAAGAAATTAAAAATATATATCCAGGTGCGCCTGGGTACCTCAGTCAGTTGAGCATCTGACTCTGGATTTCGGCTCAGGTCATGATCCCAGGGTTATGGGATTGAGCCCTGTGTTGCGCTGCATGCTGAGCATGCAGCCTGCTTGGGATCTTATCTCTCTCTCTCTCGTTTCTTCTACCCCTCTCCCTGACTTGCACATGCTCTCTTTCTCTCTCTCTAAAATAAAAATATATGTATGTGTATACAAATACACACACACATATATATGTATATATCTACCAATGCTCTCTGGACCCAACTGGGTCATGGTACAAAGAATGAGAGAACTAAATCCAGAGGATAGACAATGAAGTCCAAGTTGCAGATGAAGTTGAAAATCAGAAAGAAAAACATTAAAAGGAAGTTTAAAGTAAGCAATTTTTTTTTTAAACTAAGCCTAAAACCCGAGATTATATCAATAGGAACGATTAGAAAAAGTGAGTGAGTGGAAAAAAAAGTTTCAAAACCTCAATAGGTTGGTAATTAGAGAAAAACAGTTCCGAAAACGTTTTTATTGATTTAAAAAAATTTTTTAATGTTTATTTATTTTTGAGAGACAGAGCACAAGCAGGGGAGGGGCAGAGAGAGAGGGAGACACAGGATCTGAAGCAGGCTCCAGGCCTCCAGGCTCCAAGCTGTCAGCACAGAGCCTGACGCAGGGCTCGAACCCACGAACCACGAGACCATGAACTGAGCTGAAGTCGGATGCTTAACCGACTGAGCTACCCACGTGACCCTCCAAAAACCTTTTTAATGCAAAAGGCACCGACTATTACATACGGTATTACCACATGGGGGGAAGCCAGGTGGAGAAGGACACGTGGGAATTTCCTGTACAGTTTTTGCAACTTTTTTTTTACAAATTTGAATTATTTGAAAATGAAAAGTGAAACACGTTTACAGTGTAGTTAAGAGGTAGCTTCGCCAATATTAAAAACAGGATTGATACTTTTCAGAAGAGAAGTCTAAGCGAAGCAAAAACAGCCCACGGAGGAAAACACAGCACAAATGAACCCTAGAGAATTATGGATGTAATTCTAATACTTGTGTTAGCCGCTGTTCCTTATGCATTTTGTAGATCTCCATAAGTGAGGCAAACTTGCCTATCAAGAGCTCCCCTGATTAATTTTTTTTAAAGTTTATTTACTTCTGGGGCGCCTGGGTGGCGCAGTCGGTTGAGCGTCCGACTTCAGCCAGGTCACGATCTCGCGGTCCGGGAGTTCAAGCCCCGCGTCAGGCTCTGGGCTGATGGCTCGGAGCCTGGAGCCTGTTTCCGATTCTGTGTCTCCCTCTCTCTCTGCCCCTCCCCCGTTCATGCTCTGTCTCTCTCTGTCCCAAAAATAAATAAAAAACGTTGAAAAAAAAATAAAAAAATAAAGTTTATTTACTTATTTTGAGAGAGACAGAGGGCAAGCAGGGGAGGAGCAGAAAGGGAGGGAGAATTCCAAGCAGGCTCTGTCAGCACAGAGCCCAATGTGGGGCTCAATCTCATGAACCAGGACATCAGTACCTGAGCCGAAATCAGAAGTTGGATGCTTAACCAACTGAGCCACGCAGGCATCCCAAGAGCTCTCCTGATTTGTAAGTGATTATTTCCCTGGCTATTTAGCACGTTTGCCCAAATGGTGTGTTTCTACGTTCGCAGCAGGTTGCTGCTGGTTACCACTGCAACTGTAATAATCTACAGATTATAGTTTATGTGCCACTTGCTGTTCAACTGCTTTCACACGCATACTTAATATAATCTCCAAGCTGTCAGCGCAAAGCCTGACATGGGGCTGGATCTCATCAATCGTGAGATCATGACCTGAGCGGAAATCAAGAGTTGGACACTTAACCAACTGAGCCACCCAGGCACCCTGCAGTTATAGGCTTCTATACATATAATTATCTTCTCTCAAACTTTATGGTATTAGGCATCGGTACGTTATAAAAGCAATACACGTGATTCTGATGTGAAAACAGGAGAAACATTGCCTCTCAAAAACTTAGAAAACCTCCCTCATAGCCATGAAGTGATAAACATTTCAGAATTAAAAACGGAACACGGGTCTCATGCTGCACTTTCAGCTGACCTTATTTCGCATTCGCATGAAATCACAAACGCGTAACAGGTTAAAACAAGATCTCACTGTAGATTCATGTTGCATTTCTTTAGCTTCTCTTCGAGTTCAGGTAAATCTCGGAGATCTGCTCCAATAATGGCATAGCTCTTTGAATCCACAGGTGTCCATCTGGAAAGCGATTATCATTTCAACAGAAATTCATCCAGAGTTGATCATTTCAATGGATCTTTTTTTCAAAATTAAATTATTTTTTCTCCAATACAGAAATACATGTCCCACCGCAAAAAGGAAAAAAAAGTCAGGAAGGAGGAGGGTGGAATGAACGAAAATCACATCGTCCAACTAGTAATGTTTTCGTATAGAACGTTCCAGTCTTTCTTCTATACATACAACATAAACCCATACACACAACATAAGCACGTTTTCTGTCACACAAATACGTACACACACATCACACAGGAAAAAGAAAACAGGGCCAATTCTTCTTTTGAAAACTGCTTTTCCTACTTAACAGTAATATCGATGACATCATCGTCTGTAATGATTTCCCAGCATTCCATCAGTGGATAAAACGACTTACTCAGCCGAGCCCTCACGATTAGGCCTGTGGTATCTCCAAATTTTCTCCATCTGAGGCAGTGCGATGAGCATCTTTGTATAGACCTCATGAAGCACCTGTCCGGTTAAGTAGGTCTCTAGGAGTAGAATTAGGAGGTCAAAGGGTGACCTATTTATTGGTACCGATCGGCTGGCCACTCTCTAAATGTCGTGCCAATTTGTGAGACACTATGTTTAAAAGAAAATAGCTTCTAAAGTATTTACAGATACAATGATAACATTTGCTTGACAATACTCCCACAGAGATCGGACAGCATGGTTTCTATAGTGGTTCTGGAGCTTTGGCAGTCATCAGAATCACCTGGCGGGCTTGTTAAAACAGACTGATGGCTTCTACCCCCCGGGTTTCTGATGTAGCAGATCTTCCAGAAGTAGACATTTTCTCAAACTCTTTCAAAAGCTAGACATCTGTATTTCCAACAAATGCTCCGCAGTGGTGATGTCACTAGTCCAGGACTACACTTTTAGAACCACTGGTAC
This sequence comes from Prionailurus viverrinus, assembly GCF_022837055.1. NCBI lineage: Eukaryota > Metazoa > Chordata > Mammalia > Carnivora > Felidae > Prionailurus > Prionailurus viverrinus. The sequence goes on along the minus strand of NC_062576.1, from coordinate 19,002,873 downwards.
GGATGAAATTGGCCACAGTTAAAAGTTCAGTGATGGGTACGTGGAGGTTCATTTACTTATTTATTTTGAGAGATGGGGGGGGGGAGGGAGGGAGAGTGGAGTAAGGGTGGAGAAAGAGGGAGAGAAAGAATCCCAAGCTCTGTGCTAATAGCACAGAGTCCAGTGCAGGGCTCAAACTCATGAACTGTGAGATCCTGACCTGAGCCCAAATCAAGACTTGGCCATTTGACTGACTGAGCCACCCAGACGTCCCCCTTGATTTACTCATTCGGACTGACTTTTCATTGTGTGCCCATTTAGATACTTTTAAGTTTCACCTCATGCATATTTCAGCTTTAAGAAATGATCAATTTCAAGATGCGTATTTTTTCTCAGTTTCACATTTCTGAAATGAGGATGCATCAGTCAATAACGTTTCGGTTTAACTTATCAGCACCTTTTCTTTCCTGACGGTAAATAAATAGTGCGATTCTTGCAATCACAGCCTCAAAGGTTTAATGAAATAGGGCAATTTTTCAATGAAAATGTGTCAGTGTTATCATCGCCTATCACTTTTCTCAAATTTTCACTCACGTGTATTTTCATTAATTATTATTTCAACTGTCCCTCTCCCAGTATGATGGCAAGATCAAAACCTATCCAGGCCAGGACTAGAAAATTTGCCTACACGAGACACAAACCCAGAGTTAAAAACCAAGTGAAAGGCTAAGAAAGAAATCTGCCAATCAACAGTTGACGAGGGATTTACATCAAAGAACACTGCTTTATGTTGTAAAGGATTCCTATAAATTGAAAAGAAAATGAAACAACGCAACTGGAAAATATATGAGCAAAGGAAATTTACAAAGAAATCCCACAGGCCAACAGAAGGAAGGAAGGGTACTCCGTTTCACTAGCACGTTCAAAGTTATAAAAAATTTAAAACAAACAAAAAAAGTTACAAAAAATTTTTTAATTCATAGATTTGGCAGACAGGAATTTTTTAAAATGGTAGTAGCCAGTGTTAGTGAGGGTGTAGAGAAAGAGAACCCTCATCTACTCTAGTGAAAATACAAATGAGTCGAAAGGGTCTTGAAGCACGGCTTGGCAGTAGCTATTAGAATTCATAAGGTACAATTTTTTGAACCGGCAATTCCTGCAAATATGCACATATAACTAGGCTTTCTACAAAACTGTTTCACAGGAAACCATAAAGAAGGCGGCAATCTAAAGGACCATCAGTAGCGAATACGTTAAGTAAAATGGAATTTCCATGCAGAGGAGTACTACGAAGTCACCAGAAGTAACGAGGTAGATCTAATATGGCAACATGAAGACAGCCGTGATTCACTAGGATGCACGAAGAACAAGTTTCAAAACAGTACGTGTAAATGATTCGCTTTACTAAAATTATACATAAAACTGTATTTATTTATTTATAGAAGTATAGATTCACTCTTTCAACAAATGCATGTTGATCTACATCGTATATATTTATTTATTCAATATACGCATACATTCCTTCAACAAAAATTGACTGAACCTTTTGCGGGCCGGGCACGGGATTCTATTCACATGTGTATTTTCTTAGGCGTGATATTTACCTGCCTCTAGGTACACTGTCCATCCACAGGAGAAAACACCCTGCACGGTGGTTATCGTGGTGGGGGGAGAGATTACGCAGGGTCTTTACTTTCTACTTGACCTGTTTCTACACTGATGGGTCGAAGGCAACGCAAAGGGCTAACCCTTTCATTACAGCTAATCCTTCTGACGCAAATATTAACCAAATACACAGAAAAGTATGACGGCTACAATGTAGAGAAAGCAGATGTGCCAGCCAACGGCAAAGCCTGAGGAGGTTCTACTCAAAATTTGTACGAGGGAAACAAAGGATGGAGGAGATATTCGTTTCTGTGGGAGTCTGTTCGCTAGGAGCGTGACGAGGGCACTGTGCTGGTGTAGAGGCCTGTCTAGTTGCCTGACGTTTCCTGTGTTATCTGTGCCCACCATCTAAGGCCATCCTCTCTGAGCATGTTTTCTGACCTGAATTATTAATAAGCCCCTTGAACTTCTCTGTCAGACACACACTGAACACAATGGAACATTCTGGAAGAGTGTTTGTGATCTTAGTTTTAAAGGCTCAGAGGGGAGGAAAGAGTTGTTGGAAACACTCATACTGAAAACTTACGGGGAAAAACTGAACCCCGGGGCCAAGGACCTAACGTAACAGGTGAAGCGGGTCAGGTACGAGACAACAGTGGTCGGGATGTGCATTCCCTCTCAGCGAAGCAGCCATGTAGGAGTCAGGGTCTGAGGCTGCCGGACTGGATTTTTCCAAGGAAAAGATGTTCGGGAAAAAGCTCCTATATTGAAATGTTTGCAACTCACTGAAATGTTTTTCAAAAGATTTAAGATTGGGACCTATGGACATCTAAGAGGGGCCATACAAAAAATTGTTTCAAGTTCCTTCACAGTAAATGTGATGCAGAAGTATACACCCTGTGACCTCATGTGCACACACGCGCAGACTCAGACGTGCAGGCTCACACACACACACACACACACACACACCATCTTTAAAAAGAAAGGGGGAGAAAAGCAGAGAGGTAGCCCATACTGTATTACTTAGGTTAAGGGTACTTGCCAATTTGCAGTGTGTCCTCTGAATGTAATTCTATAATGGATTGTAATAAGAAAGGCTTGTGTCTATGGGAAGATGGGAAAGAGAGAGAAAGGAGTCAAGTAGCTTAGTTAGTGAAAAAACGCAAACACCCACTACCGAAATGGCCAATAGATACCGCTACTGCTCAAAGCAAGGGCGACTCCAGAGGGCCTGCTGCTTAATCACGTCTGACCCTAGGCACACACATGAAAAATTCAGTGGGTCAGCTGTCAGAGTAGGTCAGTAAGCATTACACTCCGAACCTGATGTCAAGTCACAAACTGATCATGAAACACTCAAGACGTAGAAATCGCCAAAGATAGGCTAGCGAGGGGCGCCTGGGTGGCGCAGTCGGTTAAGCGTCCGACTTCAGCTTGGTCACGATCTCGTGGTCTGTGAGTTCGAGCCCCGTGTCAGGCTCTGGGCTGATGGCTCAGAGCCTGGAGCCTGTTTCCGATTCTGTGTCTCCCTCTCTCTCTGCCCCTCCCCCGTTCATGTTCTGTCTCTCTCTGTCCCAAAAATAAATAAAAAAACGTTGAAAAAAAAAAAAAAGATAGGCTAGCGATATGTTTCCAAACGTTCCAGTGTTTTCCAAGCCATCTCTCGTTTCCTGCTTCTGCTCACTCAATTAAAAATTTTAACCATTATTAATCACAGACAACTAAACAAACCGATTCCTACTCAGACCTGACGTTCAGTACATTTCTGTGATGACTATGCTCTCCTCCAGAATGTGCAAAAAATTAGACAGCAGAGAGCCGATTTCAGTATCGCAACCACCATACACACATCTTTCACCCCAGAAACCTCCTCTAGGCTTAAGTGAGAGCCCACCTGCTCTTATTTGACTTGGTGTCCTAACAAGCTAGGTCGTATTCTGTGGCTGCACAGCGTCAGATGCCATAGCGCATCTCAAATGCACACTACGTGGGGCGCCTGGGTGGTCAGTCGAGCATCCAACTTCGTTTGGCTCAGGTCATGACCTCGCACACAGCTCGTGAGTTTGAGCCCTGCGTTGAGCTCTGTGCTGACAGCTCAGAGCCTGGAGCTTGCTTCGGATTCTGTGTCTCCCTGTCTCTGTGCCCCTCCCCAGCTTGTACTCTGTCTCCCTCTCTCAAAAATAAATAAATACTAAAAAAAAATTTTTTTTAGATAAAATGCACATTCCGTGTAATATAATCTTGTATTTGGAAAAGGGGAAAACTTGTTTCCATAGGGTAAGTTAGAAAAAAAAAACAAAACTTGAAAACTATTTCTAGCTTGTGGGAATTACACATCTTTAAAGGACAAGGTGAAAGTTTTAATGTTTACTAAAACTTTTTTTCAATGTAAGACTTAAGATTTTGTTTAAATGACTAATTTAAAAAGAAGGGGAAGAAGTATACGTGAAAAACCACTGAGAAAATCTGACCTTGGGCTTGAGGTCGGGGTTTAAATTTCAGCTCTACCCCTTTGTCAACAGGTAACCTTATGGAAATTAGCTTAACTTCTTTGGGCTTTGGTTTCCTCAACTGCTAATAAAAGCATGTCATTCCCGAGTCGGCTCTGAGGGCTGAATGAGATCATCTGAGTGAAGCATTTCACATGGTGCTCCAAAAGCTCTCAGCAAAGATTCACAAACTCGTCATCTATAACTGCAGAATTCTTAAAACATGGACTCAGGGTGGCCCCCATACTATCTCATATATAGTAAATGGCCAATTTGGCCTCCCATTATTCATTCAAACGCTATTTACTACACATCTGCTCTGAGCCAGGCCCCTTTCTATGCTCTGGAGGTACAGAAGTAGCCGGAGCACACGTAAAAATTCAGATTATCGGAGCGCCTGGTTGGCTCACTCGGTTAAGTGTCCAACTTTGGCTCAGGTCATGATCTCACGGTTCATGAGTTCGAGCCCCACATCGGACTCTGTGCTGACAGCTTGGAGCCTGGGCCCTGCTTTGGATTCTGTCTCTCTCTCTCTCTCTCTCTCTCTCTGTGCCTCTCCCCCACTCATACTCTGTCTCCCCCTCTCTCTCTCTCAAAAATAAATTAAACATTAAAACACTTTTTTAAATTTCAGATTAAAATTAAACCACTATAGGTCATTTCTATTAAGTGTTCAGAGAATTACGTTAATGGACAGAAGAGTTGCAAGGGAGGGGATATTTCATTTTGAAGACAGTTTGGAATGGGGATCTTGGGGCCAGAAGGAAAGTGGGAAGGGGGTGAAAGAGAAGAGTCCCCTAAAATGAGGTGTCTGGCGTTCAGACTGGCCACCTCCTGAACGCTGCCCCTGAATCCTACCGGGCTCTCTCCTGTGGTCAAAGCCATACTCACTTGATGCTGTGCAGCTTTCTCGTGACTCTCACGGGAAAGTCCACTTCACAATATTTACTTGGGAGAAGATCTCAATCCTGAGGAAAAACACGCAGTAAGCTTTAGAATTATGTTTTCACTCCTACATTTACTGACCACCTTCATGTACCGAGCGAGTACTAGGCCCCGAAGAGCATCAGGGCACTTAAGGGTTTGACATCCAGGAACGATATGGGCAGAGATGTATTTTCCAGATGACTGTGGTCTCCGCGTGGGGACTGGATGGAAGACAGGAGTCAGGGGTTCACAGCTGTCCAGGGAAGAAGTCACGGGGAGCCTGAACTGGGGGAGCAGTGCCTGGGATGGAGGTGGGGGTATGTGGAGGCGCTGGGGGAGTAGGACCTGACAGAATTTTCCAAAAAGCAGATCGAGATGAATCAGAGAGGGTCAGGACACCAATGCTGACCAGCATTTGAGGGATAAAATGGAATAAAACAGCAAATATCCCGTAGCATCGCACACAGTGGGGATGAGTACTGTTTTGTGACACGTTTACTTTTTTCTGTGAGGGGACGATACAGCGGGTGGTAAAGGGCAGGTGCTCTGGAGCAGGGGACGGGGGTTCGAATCCCAGCTCCACCGCCTGTCTGCTGCGAGGCCCCAAAGTCACTCCACTCCCTGGGCCAAGTTTCCCTCCTCTGCGAAGCAGAGACAGGGACAGCACCTCACGGGGTTGTGAGGAGTAATGAGGAAATAAGGACACACAAGGGACACTCAGAACAGGGCCTGCCTTAGTAAGTGCCACGTGTGTGCCTTTATCATTGACTGTCACGGGGACAGGGCGCCGAGGTGGCTCCGTCGGTTAAGTGTCTGACATTGGCTCAGGTCATGATCTCACGGCTAGTGACTTTGAGCCCCACGTAGGGGCCAGGGCCCACTTTGGATCTTCTGTCCCCTTCTCTCTCTGCCCTTCCCCCATGGGTTCTCTCTCTCAAGTTAAATAAATAAACTTAAAAACCTTATTGACAAGGGTACTTAGAATTAGGTCTTGGCCTGGGGTGTACATTTGTCTTTACTGAGGGCTGCAGTAAAACGTGGCAGACGCGCGCGCGCGCACACACACACACACACACACACACACACACGACCCTGCTCCCCCTTCTGCATCCCCGGATTGGTCTCCCCTTGGCCCCCTGGCCATCCTAGCACATTCTCTGTCACGTCCAACCAGTCCCTCAGCCCCGATGCGTATTCACGAACGCATTCTCTCCTCCTCAGCTCGCCAACTGCACACACTGTAAGGACACCGCTGTCTGGACTCTCAGCGACACCCTGCGTGTTGCCTGCAGCAGCTCCCGACGCCCCTGACGCTTGGGGAAAGAAACAAGGCGCTCCACAACCTGGTGACCTGCCCGGCGCCCCCCCAAAGCGCTCTTCTAACGCCTCCGTATCCACCTGTACTTACATTCCACAAGTACAGAGCCGCTTACTTAAAGTGGAAAGAAAGACCAAGAAAAAGACAATGGTTGGTGCCCAGAACCCGGTGGTGGGCCTCACAGGTGTGGGCCGGGATTAAGGAAGAGCTGGGGTGAGGATGACACCCCTCTTTCTGACTTGAGCAACTGCGCAGAACACCATTTACGTGCACAGTAACGAGCGATGGACAGCAGGGACAGAGAGGGAGCGGCCCCCCAAGACAGCATGTTGGCGGGGGAGTGGGGGGCTGCAATCACCAGCAAGCATTTTCCAGTAGGAGGTGACCTTAAGGGCAAGTGTCAGAACTGTGAGAGCCAGCTACCCCTCAGCCCTTGGAAAATCTCAGGGGATCTGGTCTGGGGGACAGAGGGGGAGGGAGGAAGGGGGAGACAGGAAGACAGAGACAAAGACAGTCTCCTGACCCATCAGAAGAGACACGCTCACCGATCTCAACCGTTCTCTCTCGGTGCTGCCGCGCTCCCCTGCCCGTGTGTAGGGCAGGGCCGGGTAAAAAGCTATCCGAAGGTATTTGGAGGAAACGTTTAGAGCATACCAGAAGATGACTTTTGCTAGGAAATTCCAGAACACCCTCTAAGGATTTCACTCAGACGATATGAAGTTAAGGACACGCTAAAATTCGAGGCCTGGAGAACAAAAGCAAATGAAGGACAGCATACGATCCTGTAGCTCGTCTAGGACTTCTGACTTTCTAAACAGCTTGCCCACTCATCAGCTACTTGCCCTCTTAAGAATGCCGATTAAGGGGTCACCATGGAGGGAAAGCTTCCAAAAGGCACACCTGGAGCTTTTAAGGAACAGACATCTTCTTTCTTGCCTTTGGGAAAGGGGCAACAAATGGCTGTGGGACATGAGGCTTCAACTTTGTATTCTGGCAGTCCCTGAGCCCTTCCGACACTCCACTCGCCAGTAGCTCGCACGTCACAGGAGGCATGGAAGGCAACCAGGACCGTGGATAGCTACCGGAGGGCAGCCGGGGACAACCGTGACGAAGAGTATCCCGTAGGCTCAAAGGAGATCCAACGTGGCCGACCGCTGCACAGGCTGCCATATTGAGACTGACCCCCTGCGTCCTTGATCCTCTGGCCGTGTGGAAATAGGATTCAAGAGACACCAAGAAGCTGAGGTCCCTTAAAGGGTGTCACTCACCCTTTATTCTTTGTCTGGGGTTGTCCTGGCTTTCCTGCACCCTACTCTCACCCGCTGCTTGAAGGTGGGAGGCTTCAACTGTCCCAATGGTCTTGGGGCCTGACGTCATACAGAACGAGCTCACACACAGCGGCAGCCAAAAGCCTGTGACCCACAGCCAAGCCTCTGCTGGTGCAGCCAGGGGACCCTCCCAGGTGGAAGGTGCCCGAGACAACAAGACTAGCCGACGAGATTTCCCCTCCTCTTTTACAGAAGCACACAGAGCTCAAAAACAGGGATCAGCGAACGTGCTGTCAACAGCCAGTACTCTAGCCTTTGCAGGCCAGACGGTCTCTGCTGTGACTTCTCCACTCTGCCGCCGTAGGGCTAAAGCAGCCATAGGGAAGATGGAAGGAACTGGGAGTTGGCTGTGTCGCAGTAAAACTTTATTTACCAACATAGGTGGCAGCCTAAATTTGGCCCGTTCAGCTCCTGCTCCAAAGAGCAAACGAGCATCATTTTTCTAAAAAGAAACTTAGATTTTTTAAAACCCTTTCGACTAATGTCATTATCAAAACGAAAAAACTCCACCAAATGTTTCAGAGCCTGCACTATTCTCCTTCCTCGCTCCTCACAGATAACCTTTTTCTTGGAAGGGCCACATGAGCTTCAGTGTACCGTGCTCAGAAATAAAAATCTCAGATTTAGTAATGATTAACCCACCTACACGGCGGGGGGAGAAAGCAAACCACGGGACCACGTTGAAAAGGGTGTCAAGCCCAAAGGAGGAGTTTCTCCCGTGGCTTCTGTTCACACTGCACACCTTCTGCCACTGCATTCTCTTCCAGTTCCTTCCACCACACCGTGGTCTCTGAGGCCCAGAGGCACCGCCGACCTATAGCAAAGAGTCCCCCACCCCCACCCCACCCCCGAGCAGCTGCAGGGCTCTCTGGAGAGAACAAGGAGGGAATCTGGACGTGGACGAACTGCAGTCCGTCGTTTGGAGCATGGAAGCTCCAGTGCCACTGGCTGTCCGACCTGGGGACGGCACAAGCTCTCGGAGCCCGCCTTGCCCCATCTGGGTAACCCCCTCCCCCCACCTGCAGAGCGCTCATGTTCATTCCCAAGGTCATGGATGTGCACGCCCTTCAGAAACGTTAGCTATCTTATCCTGAATGAAGAATGCAGAGGCAACCGGTTAATACTAAGGCTGTGCTGAGGCCACTGATTTCTGGCCTCAGTGAGAGAGAGGCTGGGGGCACCGATGACCAAAGACCTCATCGGGTGAGCTGATGAGGGACAAAATACACACTCAGGTCGCATTAGGCCCACACGCTCTAGTTTATCTTGGTGTACTCCTGCAAGAATCTGGGGAAATGCACGTACCCACGACTGCCACATGACCGACCTGACAGAAGAACCAAGAGAGATCTGTACAAACCTACAAAAAAGAAAACGCAATCAGTGAGATCGTTGTAGAGAAAAGGTTTGGTGCTACAATTCCAGCCCGGAATCAAAGACCAGGCCTGTGGTCCTGATTCTGCCACTGACTGGACCCATTTCCTCTTCTGTGAGGGAGTGTAATGATACCTGCTCTTGAACCCTAACGAAGGAGGTGAGGGACCAAATCAGAGAATGGAGGGGCACCTGGATGGCTCAGGCAGTTGGGCTCTGACTCTGGATTTCGGCTTGGGTCACGGTCTCGTGCTCCGTGGGACAGGCCCCGCATCTAAGCCCCACTTAGGATTCTCTCTCTCTCTCTCTCTCTCTCTCTCTCTCTCTCCAAATGAATAAATAAACTTAAAAGGGCTATGTGTCATGCTACCATCACCCAGCCTTGCAAATCTCCAAGCTATACTGAAGACACCGTCACGACGACAGTGAAGTCTTTTGTTGTCGTCAAAACGGCAAATGCACGGGCCCCTGGTCTCAGCTACTCCACTGGCAGGGCTCTTGCACACACGCAGAGAATGTATACAAGGATTCTGATCGAAAGCCCTGTTTGTAACAGCAGGAGCTCAGAAGCAAGGTACATATCTAGGGCCCTGGTGACATCACGTACGTGGCTGACAGTGGTGGCACAGCAGGTGCAAGCAGATGGGGACAGGGACGCGAGACAGGCAGTCACCGCATTCCTTTTGAATAGATTTCTAGCGTTTAAAAAAATGTTTATTGACTTATTTGGAGAGAGAGATGGGGGAAGGGCAGAGAGAGAGGGAGAGTGAGAGAGTGACAGAATCCCAAGCAGCCTCTGTGCCGTCAGCACAGAGCCCAACGCGGGGCCTGAACCCACAAACCGAGAGATCGTGACCTGAACCGCAGTCAAGGGTCGGGTGCTCAACCGACAGAGTCACCAAGGCGCCCCTGACATTTTTGAACCCGGTGGGAACCTTCACAAAAGTAAACAATTGGGGAAACAAGGGGGCGGTATTTTTTAATTTACCTTGAGTCTCCAGAAGCTGGTACCCATCCCAGCCCCAAGATTTAGAATCTGACAGGGACATTCTGTCTTCCGTAGAAATGCCTTTATCAGCTGACTGACGCCATGGACGCGAGCAACGTATCCTGAGAGAGAGACAGAGACAAGCCATGACTCGGTGATGATGGAAATAAGCCTTGCCAAGTTCACCACACCAGGAGGACAAAAGGCAACCCTTCTGCCCTTCTTCAGGGGTCGCGGTTTAGGTTATCCATAGACCTTATGGGAGAAGTAACGACTTTCAAATTCTCTTCCTTTTTTTTTTTTTTAAAGCCATGTGAACCAAAAGAAGCACAATCTATCTAATGGTTGGATCAACTACCTTAAGGAAACCGCAACGCCCCCTAATTCTACATATGAAAGAAAACTATTTTACATGAAAACATGGGATCTAAATGTCCCTCTTAGAAATGTGTCTTTTTGTGGCTAAGTGAGAGCTACTCAGAATTCGGCTGAAACTCAAAATTGGGAGACCGTCTGGAAAGTATTCTGGGGTCAGGAAATGGGGCAGATAAATGTCAAAGCAAAGACAGCCATATTTCTTACCGTGCTCCCTTCGTGTCCATCCTGTGCGGGTTAGAGCCTCGATGTTTGTAAAACATCACAGGCGGGGTTGGGCGGGGGGCGGTGCACAGGCAAATGGTGCCTAATAAACCGACTTGTGAAGCTCTGGCGTGGGAAGCTGGAACCGAGGAGACAAGAAATAAAAGAGGGTGAAAGGAAGATGAAATTGATCTGTGTTCTAAAGCCCTTCTGCTTACAGTATTACTACTTTAAGAACAAAATGTGAGTGGCATTTAGACACTTACTGCAATTTGACATAGGGATTTCGTGGCTATGGATTCTACTAGTAAATAATTTGAGCTTGTCTTTTTACATGTCTCTTTTGGGGCGCCTGGGTGGCTCAGTCGGTAAAGCGTCCGACTTCGACTCAGGTCATGATCTCACAGGCTGTGAGTTCGAGCCCCCTGTCAGGCTCCGTGCTGACAGCTCAGAGCCTGAAGTCTGTTTCAGATTCTGTGTCTCCCTCTCTCTCTGACCCTCCCCTGTTCATGCTCTGTCTCTCTCTCTGTCTCAAAAATAAGTAAACGTTACATGTCTCTTCCATTTTACTTTTCTAGTAAATCCTTTTTACCGTGGGTTACAGAGTATCACCCACAACGGACTGGACATTGGAAAAATTTTAAAAATGCTCCCCACACGCTGTTTCGGAAGCACTCTCCTCCTATGGGGCCTAGTCTAGCGATGCCAACCCAGGGAGAGGAAGAAGGCCGTAGGGCTGACCTGCTGCCCATGGCCCCCAGCACCCAGGGCACCATGGTGGGGCCCTGCCTCTGCAGCGTCTGTTAGGAAAGTGTCCTCAAGAGTGCGGGAGGGAGGCTTAAGGCCTCTTAGCCAGGCCTTGTCCAATCTTACTGATGCCTGGTTTCACCCTCAGCTCAAAGTAAGTACCATGTCCTTATTCTCAGGAAGCACCACTTTAAAATTTCTTTGCATTTCTCATTGAAACTACCCATAGGATCCGTCTTTAGGGCCAAGATGCCCTGCACCCACAAGAACGATGGTCATTTGGCCAATTTCTCAATCTGGCTGAGACTAAGTCACCCTCCTGCCTCAAATCCTTTCACTGCCTTGATAGAAATGAGTTGTACAGCCTAACACGGTTACTATCACTTTAATAAGGCCAAAAAAAGTCATTCCTTCCATGAACAGACAGTTTACAGTAAAAGACATATAAATGGCTCTTCAACATATAAAAATGATCTTGGGGCACCTGGGTGGCTCAGTGGGCTAAGCAAGTGTCCGAATCCTGATTTCAGCTCAGGTCATGATCTCACGGTTCAAGGGTTTGAGTCCCACATCGGGCTCTGTGCTGACAGCATGGAGCCTGCTTGAGATTCTCTCTCTTTCTCCCTCTCTCTCTCTGTCCCTCCCTGCTTGCGAGCAAGTGAACTCTCGCTCGCTCGCTCTCTCTCAAAATAAACATTTAAAACAGATATTAAAGAAATAATCATAATGATCTTCAACTTCACCCCAAAATAAGAGGAATCTAAAATAAAATTACTGTAAGACACCATGTTTCATGGATCGGATTAACACAGATGAAAAGTTTCATGATGCACTGTGTTGGTGAGGATGTTGGGAAGTAAGCACTTTCATATACTACCGGAGAGAAGGAACGCTGGAACTCTCATGTTCAGAACGAATCCCTCTGTTACACTGCTGGCTTTGCAATGGAGAAGGGGTCATCTTCCATGGAATGTAGGTGGTTTCTAGAAGGTAGACAAGAAAAGGAAATAGGCTCTCCCCTATGGCCTCCAAAAGAAACGGCCCTGATGACACTTTGATGTTAGCCTAGTGAGACCCATGTTTGACTTCTGACCTTCAGAACTGTAAGATAATAAATTTGTACTGTGTAAAAAAAAGAAAAACGAATGAATCCCTAAAACCCCAGGCCTCTCAGCTGATGAGGGAATAGTGAGAAGGGAGGGGATCACTTGCATCTGTTAATTTCGGGGGCCTTCCTCTCCTTAGACAGTCTTACCAAATGCTGGATGTAAGGGTCATGCCAGTAGCCAATGTTTACCGCAAACCTGGAAGGGATAAAAAGGAGGCAGGTGAGTAGACGTCAGTGGATTCAGGTTCTCGGGAACCAGGTCAAGGAGGGAAACCATCTACTTCACAAGGCCAACACACTCCCATTTAGCACTCCGTTACACATGTAAACAGACTCAGCCATCCGCCGAGGTGCTCACTTACACTCCTCTCACCCTTCCCACGGCGGCCATGTGTCACCTCTCTTTATTCTGACTGCTAATTCCTCTCCCAGGACCCTGGAGAGCATATAACCTCACCTCGTCCCTCACCCAGAAGACGTGCAACCGTTTATTCACTCGGCAAACTCGCTGGCCAGGACTATTCAGACAACCCTACTCAACCAGAAGTTCTGGGTCCACAGGAAAGATCTAGAATTGTTTTGTCAAACTCACTAATGACTCCCTAAGTATTTCCCCCGGCTCTGTCATTTCACGTCCCTTAAGGAGTAAAAGGGAAAACCAGGAACAAACAAACAGAACAGCTACAACCTAGAAAATTTTGCCGTTGTAGCTTACCCTCTCTGGCATGCACTACAACCTGGAAAATGCTACAGTAACCTAACCTCTCCTCAGGCCACACGACAGGGAATCAAAGCTCTAGTGTTCTAAGCCAGGGATCTGAAACCCCAATGACCACTTAAGGTCTTCTGGCAACCATGAGTGGAACCAGCCTTAGGACAAGGACACGTAATGGGAGAAACCTGGATCCTTAAGGCCGAGCCCCTGTGGGCCTGCACCCCGCTCTACCTCTCCACAGACATTTTGAGAGTTTCCAAATGTCTTTATGGCTTAAACCAAACGGAGTCAGGCTTCTGTTACCTGCTACACCCTGAAGCATCCTAAGCGATATCCTGAGTGTATGAGCTCATTTCCGTGTTTCTTGATGAACAAGCGGAGAGGGGAAGGGGTGAGTGACTGTTACCCAGCTAGAGTCTGAGCTCCCAGAGGCAGATATGATACCTTCTCTTTACGTCCACTGACAAGGCTTACCGCTGCCTTGACTGTGGTCGGTGCTAATCCTGTACAAACCTATCCCCCCCAGTCTCTCTCATGTCCACGTTCACACAGCTGCACACGCGCGCGCACACACACACACACACACACACACACACACATAAGGAAGCACATACTTTTGGCTTCTCGAGGCAGCAAGTCAGCACGGAAATGCACAAAGTACTCATTAAGGGACACGATTCGCTACGGGCCCAGACTGTCCAAGTTTTCCAAGGGTGAACAGGCTCAGCTGTCTAAAATGGTGCTTTTCAAACGATGAATTATGACCCATCCGTATAATAAAATCAGTGTAGTAGTTTGCAAGTCTTCATCTGTGAAAATGCAGTCGAATAGAGTGAAATACAAAATATCAGGGGTACCTGGGTGGCTCAGTCAGTTAATCAGCCGACTTTGGCTCAGGTCATGATCTCGCGGTCCGTGAGTTCGAGTCCCGCGTCGGGCTCTGTGCTGACAGCTCAGAGCCTGGAGCCTGTTTCAGATTCTGTGTCTCCCTCTCTCTGACCCTCCCCCGTTCATGCTCTGTCTCTCTCTATCTCAAAAAAATAAAGGTTAAAAAAATTAAAAAAAAAAGAAAATATCAGTATGCATTCCACACTGTAAGAGTTAAGACGGTTTTGTGAAGCTTTTGTTGAAGTGGGTGTTTGGGGTAAAGTGCAATGAAAAGTCTGTTCTCTGAACAACCAAAATCGACTCTGAAACACAGAGACTAAGGTGGTGGTTGCCAGAGGGGGCGGGGGGATGGACAAAATAGGCAAAGAGGGCTTAAGAGGTACACACTTCCAGTCCTATAAGTAACGCACAAAGATGAAAAGTGGAATATAGGGAATCCAGTCGATAATACTGTTATAACAGAACGGTGACAGATGTGACGACACCTAACCGTGGTGAGTGCTGAGTGATACGTAGATTTGTCAAATCACTCTGTTGCACGCCTGAAATTAATGTCACATTGTATGTCGACTATACTTCAATAAGTAAAAAAAGAGAGAAGATGCTGTTCTCACTGTTGGCGGATTTGAGGAGCCCCGGCCTCAAAGGAATCACCTAGTGCCATCTAGTGGTCAAGGCCGTATCTGCAGTCCAAGAACCACAGACTAGTGATGCGAACATCAAACAGGGACCTAAGGGTTGGAGGCGGCCTTGGAACTGACCTGGTCAACCCTGACATCCGATGCCAGAATCCTTCAACAACACCAAGCCACTGCCTGACTATGCACCACAAAGAAGGCACTCACTCCAATGCCCAGCAGCCCTACCTGCCGAAAAGCTGATCGAGTTGCCCCCCTCCCCAAGCTCTGCGTTGGACTTACTACCGCCCTCCTCTGGATGACAAGGAGAGGTTTCCCCTCCTCTCAACCGTATTCTCCGTCAAGTTAATACTATTGATTCCGTCAAGCCATCTTTGGTGAGGGTCTGCTACGTGCCAGCCATTGGGGATACGGTAGTGAACCAGACACAAAGAGAAGGAAGGGCTTGTGACAGATGAAGGACAACAGCATGGAGGACGGATGGACCTACGTTAGAGAATGTGAGAGGGAAAGCCTCTCTGAAAAGGGAATGGGCTGAGTTGGGTCCTTACACAACTGGAGAAAGCTGTGCAAAAGGTGTTCTAGACAGGAGGAAGAGCAGACAGAAATGCTCTGGACAGGAACCGCCTTGGAATGTTCCAGTCACAAAGTCGGTAGGGAGGCTGGAGAACAGCGGAGAAACAGGAGAAACTAGAGAGGCGGGTGGTGGGAGCCAGGGAGAGACCTCTGCAGCCACGTGCAGCGGCCCCAAAGCACGGCGAGGTGCACAAACGTAACAGGTGGGGACAGAACACAAACGTATCCGGTCACGAGTCCTTACGACTCCCGCTTCCTAATGTTTCCAACACGCGTCTCCTTCCGGTCTCCAGATCTAGAAGACTGCCCGTGGTTTCTGGGAGGAAAAGGATGTCACTGATCTGCCCTTCAGAGTGGCTAACATGAGAAGATTTACAGAGCACTGCTAAGAAGACTAAGGGTCAAAGAAGTAGCGGGCACTGCTGATGGGGAGTTCCAAAGGGAGATGGGCAACCTGGTTCAGAGCTTAGAATTCTGTCACCCCTGGGAGCCCAGCTGAACATGGTGGATCCACACAAGGAAACACTAACCGGTCATCTCAGACATGAACTACAAGGATCAGACATGCCAATATGTTCAAGACACCGTGAAGGGAAAAATGTTAGGCCAAAAACCTATGTAGCCAACGTGCCCGTGAACACGTGTATGTGCGTATCTACAGACGAGTACTAGGGAACTGGCGATTTCTGGTGTGTGTGTGTGTGTGTGTGTGTGTGTGTGTGTTTTAATTTATCTCTATGTTTTAAACTTTTTCTCCATGAACTATATGCCATGTTTCATCTAAGACATTATCAATTATAAGACTGAAAAAAGAAAGAAGAAACACTGCCAGTTAGTTAGCTTAATGTTTTTCTTATTGCTTACAATTTTAATTTTGTGCTTGTTGGAAAAAGCCCGTTTACTTGTTTGTTTAATTAGTTTTCAAGGAGGCTCTGTGTGTAACGTGGGGCCTGAACTCACAACCACATCCAGAGTTGCACGCTCTGTTGACTGAGCCGCCAGACGCTCCGGCAAAAGCCCTTTTGTGCTTATTTAAACGGATTGAAAGGGAATGGATGAATGCAATAAGAGGGTTAAGGCTTCCCTTTTGGGGTATCTGTGAGTTTCCACACAATATGGACCTTCGGGCCGCCAAGGGCATTGGCAAGGCTGCATCCCCAAGAGATCACCGTCATCCTCTCCAAGATTTCCTTCCACGCTACCGACCCTCCGGTGCAGGTTTTGTTACTGAGCCTTTCTCGATCTCATCAGGAGGGATCAATGGATGGTTCTCCAACAGCATCAGGATTTGTGCTCCTTCTGCAAATGGCCCTTAAAAGGCACGTGGCCAGAAGCACCCAAGAGCTGACGGTGTAGTCCTCTGGCCATGCCGCAAGCAACAATGACCACATCCACTTGCACAGGTAATGACAACTCTAACTACGACTTGGCAGTGACCGCGGGACACATCGAGAATAAATCACAGCTGATGGCAAAGACGGAAGAACGTGTGGCACAGCATGGATCAAATACAGTATTGCCTTCACCACATGAGCAACAGTAAGCTTAGATATCATAAGCAAACATAAGAGGCAAATATTAAGCGATGAAAAGTACCTGTGACATCACAGAGTAACATCCTTAAAACATAAAGAACTTATAAATCAGTAAGGAAAAAATTCCTAATATCCCAGAAGAAAGGCCAAAAATGGGCAGTTCACCAAAGAGCCAAGTGATCACTGAATATACGAAATAAAGAAACCCAAAAATGCAAAATGAAAGCAGAAACAGCAAGCAGTAAATCTGCTATCAAATCAGCCACAAAACCACTTAATAGAACCCGGCTTTGGTGAGGATGAGAAAGAGGGCACCTGAGCCACCAGAACTGTAAACTGTCACCGCCATGCCACGAGGCACTTCGGCTGCTGGTACTCAAAGCTGAAGAGTTCTATTTACGCGATGACCAAGCAATCCCACTTCTAGGCTTTTACCCTAAGGAAATAGTCAAGAATGAACACAAAAAGGTTTCGGTAAGAACACTGAACGTGGGGTTACGCTATCAGGTGAACAAAGCAAGCTACAGAATTCTACGTACAGAATGTTCCCAATTCTGTTAGATGAAAGCGTACATTCACGTACACGTGAATATACATACGTGTACAGTATACATATCGAGACTTCCCAGAGTAGGCACCAAAAGGTGAACAGTGGTCGCGTCTACACTGACGCTGTGCACCTAGTGCTGCTGTCTGTCTGTCTGTCCCCACCACAGTCCTCTGTTGCCCAAACCCAGAAAATAGCCCCTCTCTTTGTGTATCCTGACTTTGTTTAAAACCCAAAGCATCAAAAATCTCAGAATTGGGAAGACCTATTTCGCAGTCTTCGGTCAATCCCTATTGCTTTTGAAATTTTCATGACATTCGCATACCCCCTGTTCAGTGTAACATTTCTTTAAATCAACTCGCTTTTTTTTAGTACTCGGGTCTGACGTGCTACCTGGGATTTTCTTCTAACACAGGCTACAATAAATACCTAACTATTAAAATTTCAAACATCTGTGTGCCACCTAGTCATTTCACATTCCTTCCGTGGGAAACACTGATCTGGGCCAACCGCCTACTCACTCGAGAGCATTTACTGACTCTGCCCTATAGGCATGAGTACCACCTGCAACAGGAAGGGGGTGACATGCTCTCCGCCAGGGATTTCTTCACCTGAAGGAAAGGGCAGGGGCCCTCCGCGCTCTCCCAGCCAGTGAGGATCAAGGCCAGGTTCATTTTACTTCTATCCACACTCCTGAGAGCTGACTACAATGCCAGGCATCATTCCAGATGCTTGACCGATAGGAACGGAACGCCTACAACCCTCATAATGACCCCCTGCGGGAGGCACTGCTTTACAGACTGAGGTGAAGGTCGGTCCCTCAAGCTGCGGAACCTTGTAGAAAACTTCATTCTATTGCTTTTCAAACCTATTTCCCAACCTGGATTTGGATCCCTCCCCCGACACTTCAGTTGCTTAAATGATATCTGTGTGTGCGTGTGTGTGTATATACGTACACACACACACACACACACACACATATTTATACATTAAACACATATATGTAACGTATGCACACGTACACATACATACAACGTACTTAAATGCAATTGCAAAAATCAATCCGATACTCTTAGCATCAATTTTTAAGTTTGAAATCTGAACTACATACTGCATACTAGCCTAAGATACTGCTCTACCTCTTATTGTTAATGTTATTGTTCTTTTTTTTAGTCTCATTTTTTTTTTTGTTTCTATTTCTTGGTAGTTTTATTCTTGGTTATAAATGGAAGGCAGGAAGCAAAGTCTTAAGGGCAACAGACTTTGTACCTCAACAGACTTTCAGTTTGTTTCCTTTCTTGTGAGCTCTGTTGCTTTCTTAAGTAGATCCGCAAGGCCTTAAGTGTTGAATCAGGTAAAAACAAAAGAAAAGAAAACAAAACTGAGCCTCAATTAACTCACACGCTATCGTTTCTTCCCAACAGAGGCTACTGGTATTGCCTTTTGGCTTCAGCTAACACCCAATGACTTTACAAGGATGAATAGGATCTAAAATCTAGTGCCTTCAGTGTAAGTACTCATTGACTAGTGGGCAAGGCATTTATGAAAAAGGAACCAACATTCACAAGAGGGTGAGTTAAGTAGGAGAAGTCAATCAGAAAGTTCCCATGGTACAGTGTCTCATATCTGACTTAAGCAAACAAAAAACCCAGTGAATACAGAATAGAGTAACAGGATGTCATGGGCCTGAATAATGCTAAAGTTCTTTTGGAAAAAATAAAACACTTAAGCACATGTAGTCTGAATATTTTCTCCCAGTCTGTCTTGCCCGTTCATTTTCTCAGTGCATCCATTTTTCCTTTGTAACTAGTGCTTTTTTTGGTTCTGTATCCAAAACATTTGCCTACCTCAAGGTTGTCAACATATGCTCTCATGGTTTCATCTAAAAGATTTATGGTTCTAGCTTTTATATTTCGGTTTACGATCCATCCCAAATTAATGTGTACAGAACGAGGTAGGGGCTAAGGTCCATTTTGTTTCCACTTGAATTTCCACTTTACCCAGAATTAGTCATTAAAAAGACGTCCCTTTCGCCCACTGAATTGGCTTGACAATCTAGGTGAAGATCAACCAACAGTACTTGTGTTTGGTCTATTTCTTGGGACTCTTTATTCTGTGTCACTGATCTATCTCTATGCCAAAGACTTTGATTGCTGTGGCTTTACTGCAAGTCTTCAAATTAAGCAGTATTAAAGCAGTTTAAGTTCTTCAACTCTGCTCTTCGTTTGAAGACTTTTTTGGCTATTCAAGACCCTTCACGTTTCCATATACATTTTCGAAACAATCTCTTAATTTCTTCTAAAAAAAAAAGAAAGATGGCTAGGATTTTTGACGGTGATTGCACTGATTCCACGGATCAAGTCAGGGAGAACAGGAATCTCAAAACATCAAATCTTCCAATGCATGAACAAAGTGTATCTCCCATTTACTTCAGTCTTCTTGAATTCCTCTCAACAATGTTTTACGGATTTCTGTGTAAAGGTGTTTTGCGTCTTTCATTATAATCATTCCTACCCACTTTAGGTTTTTGGATGCTATTGGCAATGTTTTCAATTTGAATTTTCCTACCCATGTATGTATACGTACAATATATCTATCTGACAAAGAATTCCTATCCAGAATATAGAATAAACTCCAATGAGTCCAAACCAAAAACCATTAACAACAAAAATGGGCAAAAGACTTGAACAGACAGTTCACGAAAGATGTAGGAATGTCCAATAAGCACACAAAAAGATGCCTAAGATCATTAGTCACCAGGGAAATGCAATTTAAACCCATAACGAGATGCTCTTTCACCCTCACTGACAATACAGAATGCTAACAAGGATGTTGAGCAACTGGAGTTTCAATATATTGCTGGTGGGAAGTGCAAAGCGATAAACCACTTTGGAAATTAGTCTAGCAGTTAAATATATACCCACCCTGTGACTAAGCAATTCTATTCCTAGACGTTTGTTTGAGAGAAATTGAAGACATGTATAAGAACGTCCCTTGTAGCCTATTTGCAATGACCAAAAACTTCGATACAACTCAAATGTCCTATCATTGGAGAACGCACGAACAAATTATGGTGTATTCATACATGTATAGGAACAAACTACTTTACACTGACAAAGACTCTTTCCTTGACCAAACTCTAGCCAGGTTCCTCGAGCCCTCTTCTCAACTAGGCTTCACCCTTGACTTACTGTATAGAGACTCGAACAAACACTAATGAAGACTTTAACAGCTCAAGGCTCCACCCCTAGGATGATTCCGGTACCCCTTAGTGCCTGCCCGAGAAAACTCAAGGCTGCCCAAAGCATCCATTGCTTTTTCTAGCCAACACTGAAAGATCAGGTCCCTGTCTCCCAGTGAGCAAATCCAGGTGGTTTCACATGAACCAATACCTTTTCTGGCTTTTGTAATTTTTTACTTCTGATTTTATTCACCCCCAACTTTACTCCCTCATTCTCTCTTTAAAATCTCCTCTGTACAAATTGAAGTTGAATTTCATTCACTCTGGACTCTTTTCCTTATTGGAATAGTTAATTACTGATTAAACTCTGTCCTCACCACGTGAACTACTATCTGGCTTTATCTTTAAAAAATTTTTTTAATGTTTATTTATTTTGAGAGACTGTGTGTGTGCGTGGATGCACACGCAGAGGAGGAGCAGGGGGTGGGGAAGACAGAGAGAGAGAGAGAAAGAGAGAGAGAGAGAGAATCCTAAGCAGGCTCTACACTGTCAATGCAGAGCCAGACATGGGGCTCAATCCTACAAACCGTGAGATCATGTCCTGAGCCGGAATCAAGAGTCAAAAGCTCAAGTGACCAAGCCCCCCAGGCGCCCCTGGCTTTCCCTTTGATAACGCAAACAACATGGATGAATCTCAAGGAACACAGTTGAGTGAAAGAAGACAAAAGAATACATACTGTATGACCCCATTTCTATGACATTCGAAAACAGGCAAATCTAATCTACCACAGATTTCGAAACCAGAAGATGACTGGTGAGGGTAAGGAGACTATTTAGAAAGATGTAACAAGGGAAGTTTCTAGAGTTTCAGATATATTTTATATCTTGTTTTGGGCGGTGGTACACAGATACACCGTTGACTCTTGAACAACACAGGGGTTGGGGTGTCAACCTCCTGTGCAATCAAAACTTTGAATATAACTTTCGATTCCCCAAACACTTCACTACAAATTGACTACTGTTGACCAGAAGTCTTAACAGTTGATTAACATGTATTTCGTACGTTAGATTTATTATATATTGTATTCTTTCAATAAAGTAGGCTAAAGAAAATATTAAGAGGGGCACCTGGGTGGCTCAGTTGGTTAAGTGTCTGACTTTAGCTCAGGGCACGATCTCATAGTTCATGGATTCGAGCCCCGCATCGGGCATTCTGCGGTCCGTGTGGAACCCACTTTGGATCCTCTTTCTCCCTCTCTCTGCCTCTCCCTTGCTCGTGCACGCTGTCTCTCTCAAAAATAAATAAGCATTAAAAAGAAAGAAAATATTAAGAAAATCAAAACGAAAATACGTTTAGAGTACCGTACTGCATTTATCGAAAAAACCACATATAAGTGCAGTTCAAACCCATGTTGTTCAAGAGTCAACCATATACGCTTGTTAAGACTCATCAAACTGAACACTAAAGACCTGAGCATTTTATTTTATAAATCATCACCCTCTCACCCCTGCTCTCCCACCTCCATTTTCTTCCTTCCCCTCTCCCTCTGTCTCTTAAGAATACCTGGGGAAATTCTGAAGAACAAGAAAGATGAGCGATATAGCTGACCCTCCCAGTTCCCCATTCAATATCCACTTACCCCTTCCTCCTTACCCCCATTTTGTTTGAGGTATCAATCTGCCCCGTGAGAAATCCTCCCCTCCCACACTTTCTTGCAGCTAGGGGTGAGGTCACCTGCCCAATTCTGGCCAATGAGAAGTATGTAGAAGTCTACAGGGTGGGACTCCCTGAAAGCTATTGCTTCCACGGACTCAAACACATGCTTTGGTTAGTATCGCTTTCTTTTCTTTCTTCCTGGAGCACAGCTGCTCAAATGAACTAAGGAGATTGTGCTAGTCCCTGATACAACCCTGTTTTACCCCAAGCTAGAGGAGCTCTTGGCAAGTCACGACTAACACTTCGCAAGTGAAAATGTTTAGGCATCGAAATGAAAAAAGCAATTCCGACTGGAAGTCAAGAATGATCTACGCATTGCTGTGCTAAAGTACACATAAGAATTTAGTATGTAAGTGATATTTCAAATCAATGGAGGATACAGACCATCAACGGACAATGTAGGAACAAAAAGTGCTAACTTATAACATACAAAATTATAAAGATAGATGAATGCTCGAAGCAATAGAAGCCAAAACCATACAAGTGCTAAAAGAAAAGGCAGTGAATGAAAATGGTCTCATAACACGTTACCCAAAAGCCCCAAGCCATAAAGGTAGACTGTCAGATTTGGCACCATAAAAGTCAGAATTTCTGCATCATGAAATGTACGGTACAAGCCAAACTTAAAGACAAGCAACAGTTTGGGAGAAAATAATGGAACACATACGTAGGCAAAGGACTACTACCATACATATGACAAGTTCTTACAGACCAATAAAAACATAAATGAAACAAAAAACCAAAAACCCAGTTAGGAAAATATAAGGAGAAAGGTGTCATGTAAAAAAATATCAGAGATAGTGAAGAACTAAAAATGCTCAGTCTTAGGACACCAGGGTGGCTCAGGCGGTTAAACATCTGGCTTCGCCTCAGGTCATGATCTCACAGTTTGTGAGTTCGAGCCCCGCGTCAGGCTCTGTGCCAATAGCACAGAGCCTGCTTCGGATCCTCTGTCTCCTTCTCTCTGCCCCATCCCCGCTTGCTCTCTCTCTCTCACTCTCTCAAAAGTAAACATAAAATTTTTTTAAATAAGAATACTCAGTCTTACTAGTGAGTATACTAAAAAAGTTTTTTAAATAAAATAAAACATTTTAAGAGGTATTATCCACCTGCGAGCTGACAAACAATTTAAGAGACTGAGAATACTCTGTGTTTAGCATCTCTTTTCCCATGAGAACAGAAACGGACACAACCTCTTTCGAGGACCACTTTGCAAAGGCTTCTCCCCTGAAATCCATCTCATTGGAAAACTGAAACGCACATGCAAAGATGTTTATCGCAGCCCGTTTTAAGAGCAAAATCATAGGTACCCAAATAATGAACAGAAGAACAGTCACATAAACTAAAACCACATTGTAGAATACTGTTCAGCCATTACAACAACAACAAAAAAAGGAGACAAAAAATTATATGTACAGTATATTCAAATTAGACTAATGAGTTGGGGAAAAGTACTCACTTTGGTCCTTTAACAAATTAACCATTAAGGGGCACCTGGCTGGCTCAAAGAGTATGTGATTCTTGACCTCAGGGTTGTGAGTTTGAGCTCCACGTCGGGTGTAGAGACTACTTAAAAACAAAATCTTGGGGGTGCGGGGGGGGCGGGGAATCTGGGTGGCTCAGTCAGTTAAGCATCTGACTCTTGATATCAGCTCAGGTCATGATCTCACATTTTGTGAGATCAAGCCCCGCATGAGGCTCTGCACTGACAGAATGGAGCCCGTTTGGGATTCTTTCTTTCCCTCTCTCTCTCTGCCACCCTCCTCAACCCAGCGTGCACACACTCGCCCGCTCGCGCACGCTCTCTCTCAAAATAAATAAGCGTTAAAAAAATAACAAAAATAAATAAATAAAATCTTAAGGGCACATGAGTGGCTCCGTTGGTTAAGCGCCTGGCTCTTGATTTTGGCTCAGGTCACGATCTCATGGTTTGTGGGACCGAGCCCCACACTGGGCTCCACGTAGATGGCATGGAGCCTCTCTCACCCTCCCTCTCTCTGCTCCTCCACCTCCCCCCTCAAAAATAAATAAACATCAATAATAATAATAATGTTTAAAAAATTAAAAAATCTTAAAAACATAATCATTAAAAAAAAATTAGTATTCCAGATGTGAAATCATTGTTTTTCATAGATATTTTCCAAATTAAAAAAAATTTTTTTTTCAACGTTTATTTTATTTTTTGGGACAGAGAGAGACAGAGCATGAACGGGGGAGGGGCAGAGAGAGAGGGAGACACAGAATCGGAAACAGGCTCCAGGCTCCAAGCCATCAGCCCAGAGCCTGACGCGGGGCTCGAATACCCGGACCGCGAGATCGTGACCTGGCTGAAGTCGGACGCTTAACCGACTGCGCCACCCAGGCGCCCCGATATTTTCCAAAATTTAATTTGTTCCTTTTTTGAAAACATGAGGAGAGGGTTGCAGAAAATCCACGATTTACGGGACCTTCCTGATGGGCAAGTTGGGCAGCTAATTTATCCTCACCAGAATATTCCAATTCTAAAGTGACACATCTTCTCTGAGGATGGAAAGCAGCAGCCCCCACCTTCAAATATTCAGATCAATCTCTCAAGCGCTGCTCTCTGGACACGGCTGCAAAGATGCAATCCGTGTGCTGGAAAGGCCTAGGCCCTTGGGAAAATGCCGCCTCTCCAGGGAGGTGATCCTGTGACCCACCTGCACCTCAAGGGGGACATTTTTGGATTCGGTTGAAATCAGATTAACTTGTGTAATTTTTACAACAGGATTTCAGTCTTACAGCCCCTGGCCTGGTTTCTAAAACAGACAGACCACTGAAATCCAGTGAAACAGAACAGCAGAATGTTGAGACCTCATCAGGAAGTGCAACCCTGAGCATCGGCATTCAGTTCCTCGTCACTTTGCCGCCTGAGAAATGGGTCTAGCGGGCACGTGGCTAAGGCAGACACGGTCATTCCCCGCACCTTTCTTCTCGCGGGGGGAGACAAACGTTCAACACTACGCCTACGCCGCAGCCGGACTGACCACCGCCAAGGACACGCACAGAGAACACGGAAGGGGCTGGGCCTGGTGTGCAGGTGTCAGGGGCCTCCTGGTGGGAGCCGCATCTGAGATGAGCCAGAGGGCTTGGCTTCTTTCGCTCACTGGCCTCACCCACATCCGATCTGTGAACACATCCCATCACCTCCTCCTTCAAAACGTACCCAGAATCTGGGCGATTCTCAGCCCTTCCAATGCTCCCATCCTGACCCAAGACAGCAGCACCTCTGTCTTGGAATATTCCATCAGCCTATGAACTGATCTCCCTGCTTCCGTCCTTGCTCCCTACAGGCTGCTCTCAACAGAGAAGCTAGAGTGATCCCATTAAAACCCAAGTCAGGTCACCTCGTTCTTCGGTTCAAAAGTCTCCATCGGACACCACCACAAGTCCCTAAGACCCCTTCAGCCCTCCTCCTTCTCCCTCATGCTGGCCTGGTCCTTCCTGGAACAAGTCAGGCCTGCTCCCTCCATGGGGCTTCCTACCCTGCCTGCTCTCTGCCTGGGACACCGTTTCCAGAGACATCCACAGGGCTCCCTCCCTCGCCTCCTACAAGTCTGTCCCCACCATTGTCCTTCTCAGGGGGCCATCTCAGGGGAAACTCTAAGCTCTACTCAGAGATACCAGCCTAGAGGGCATCAAAAGGACAGAAAAAAAAAAAAAACAACCAAAAAACCAAATCCCTCAGGTCCTAAGGAAAAACACCCTGAGGACATAGCAGAAATAACTGACCAAGCAAGGTGGAAAGCAGAGATCAGGGGTCGAGAGAGGCCGCGCTGCTCACGCATAAGGCGGCGCGGCACCAGGGCGGAAACGCAGGGTGCCACCGCGGCGATGGTGACAGACATGGCAGTGTAAATGGCACCAGAGCTGCCAGTTACAAGCGTCAATGGCTGAATTTAAGGACATAATATTCAGTGAAAGAAGGGATGTAACACTTTTATAAAGTCCAAACCAAGCAAAACGGATGTTAAGAGATACATATATATGATAAAACACTCAACAGAAAAATAAAGGAATGGCGGGGGAGGGAGGGAGACAGGAATCACCACACTTGTGACCTTTAGACAGTGGAGAGGATACAACACTGGAAGGGAAGGGTTACTTAGGCCCTTCAATCATTTCTCAAGTTGGGGTGGTTCACCTGCGTTTCATTATTACACATACCGAAGACATTCGTTACATATTTTATACTGGCCTTCTAAAACATTTTCTAGGTAAGTAGTGTGTTTGTAGTTTGTTTGTAAGTAGTGTGTTTGTATGAGACAGAGCACAAGCAGGGGTGGGGCGGAGAGAGAGGGGGACACAATCCGAAGCAGGCTCCAGACTCCGAGCCGTCAGCACAGAGCCCACCGCCAGCTAAAACTCAGGAACTGCGAGATCACGAACCGCCGCCCAGTCCCACCGGTGCTCCGCCTGGCCGGGGCGGGAGTCGGGACCCGCGGCGGCGCCAGGAGCGGGACTCGGTGCGCTCGGCGAAGCGGCCAGGGTTGGGGGGCGGGAGCCTGGCGCTCGTCTGCCAGCCCGGCCCCGCGCGACCCCCGGCGGGCGGCGCCGCTGGAAGTGACGCGGCGAGGGCGGGGCTCCGACCCGGTCCTGAAGCACGAGCCGCCGCCTCAGACGCCGCCGCCGCAGACGCCGCTCAGCCGCGGCAGCAGCCGCAGTTAGCAGCCACAGCCGGAGCAGCCGCCGCCACCGCCGCGGTCGCCGCCGTAGCCACCGCTCAGCCCCCGCAGCAGCAGCCACAGCCGCCGCAGCAGGCGCAGCAGCAGCAGCCGCCGCGGCCTCGGCCCGGAAGCGATGTAGCCGCGCCAGGCCGGAGCCCCGCGGGCCGCCGCTACCGCTGCCCTTGAACCGCACGAAGCAGCTCGCCAACCAGACCGTGGGCAGGTGAGTGAGCCGTGCCGGGCCGGCCGGGAGCGCGCGGGTCGGGGCGCAGGGGTCGGGGTCGTGGCCCGGGCCGGGGCGGGGCGGGCCCGCTGCCCCGCGGGGCCCCGCGCTCCGGCCCGGCCGCCCGCCCGCTCCGCGCCGGGTCCGCTGCGGGTCAGGGACCAGGGCTGCCCCACGCAGCGGCCAGGCGGCCAATTCGGGGCCTCCGCCCGAGCCCCCGGGAACGGCGGGGCGGCCGGCCTCCCGGGACGCCCCCCGCGCGGGTCCCCGCCGCCCATTGTCCCGGCCCCGCTGAGCGTCGTCCTCTGGGGTCTGGCCCCAAGCTTTCCCCGGGCCTCCCCCCCCCTATCCCGGGGCTTTCCCTTGGGCGAAAACTCGGCTAACTGGTGTGCCCGAGGCCGGGCGGGCGCGGTGCTCTGGGGGGCGGCATTCTCAGCCTTTCCGGGTCGCCCGGCCTTTGCCCACCGACCGTCCACCTCCAAGTGCCTGATGGCAGTAAATAAGGAAGGGGCGATCAGAGCCCATCGGAGCCGCTTAGGGAGACTCGGGAGTCCCTTGGAGGGACTTTGGAGGGTGTGCCGTCTCCCAACCGTGGCCCCTGTGGACCGGACTGCTCAAGTTCTTGACCTGTAGACATTTGGAACCGGGAGGAAAGAATAGTGGAAAGGCCTTTGGCAAATGGAAAAGCAAAAAGAGGGGGGGGGCTTTCGAAACAGCTTTTCTCACTTTGGATTGGGGAGCAAATCCTTGTCCAGGTTTCTCTGGTAGGGCTTTAATGCTTGAGAGGAAGCGATCGATGATGAAATGACAGAAGAGACCGGAGTTTGTAGTGGTTTTGAGAGCCTCTGGAGGTTGATCATGGTGTGCTGTGTTATCTGGGGTAAATCTTTCAAGGTCTTTCAGGGCAGTGAGCCGTCCTGTCCCCGCTGACTGTTTCTTCCGAGAAGGGGTATGAAAGTGTGACTTTTTCATCGCTTTTTCTTCTTCTTTGTTTTCAACAGTTGAGTAAAAGGGGGTGTTTGGTTTGGCCAGAGCACGTGGGGACGCTCCTTTTCTGTGTGTGTCTGAAAACACTTTTACCTCCCCTTGAGCTTTCTATATTTGCTTTTTACAGTTTCGTTCCCCGCCCCCCAACGTTTTGCTTAGTTTTGTTCAATTTCGTTGCTACCCCCATCCTGTTATCTTCGTGTGCGCTTATCCTGTTTCCAGAGTGGATCCCTGTCCCTACAGCCTAGCGGTGCCTACTTTTCTGTCATCTGTAGGAAAATGATAGAAATAAGGAGTGCCAACGGGAAGGCAGACGGAATAGTCGTGGGGCCCAAAGCTTCAAGCAGGCATCTGTGAATGAGTTACAAGATAACTCCTTAGGAGTTGTCTCCTCCTCCCCCACCCCCCACCCCAGCATTCTCAGTAACATGCATTGTGAAATCAGTATTTAGTGACTATCAAGACCCATCTGTCACATTGTCGTTCTGGCCAGTTTGCACATCTCATGAGGAAAGGGGCGTTTGCTCTTTTTGCACAAAGTTGTGAGACGTTTCAAGCTATCAAGCCACTCAGGGTCTCTTCGGCTCCGGCTTCCTCCGTAGCAGCTTCTCTCTTCGCGCTTCCGAATTGCAGCCGTATGTGGCTCCTTTCGGTTGCCAGAGGCCGCCGAACCTTCTTCCCTGTTAGCCTCTGCCTGGAAGTCTCCAAAGCTCCTTTCGCCTCACCTGCCCTATACCTGCCTCCTACTCATTCTTTAGGTGTCCAGGCAAAGGTCACTGCCTCTAATAGACCTTCTCTGATGCTCCAACGTGGATGGGGAGTCCCTCTCCTGGCCACTTACATACGTCCACATAGCGCCTGCTTTTCTATAATGCAACGCCTGTTTACTTGTAAATATTCTCCATTAGACTGAACGCCTCCATTCTCCGTGCCATCTTTCTGTTTCCTTGGCCAGCTCTGCTGTGGCTCCTGTCCTAGGGTCGATTCTCCATAAACATTTGTCAATCCAGCACACATCTAGTTCTTACCAGCTCGCTCCGGTGGTGTGAGCCCAAGAATGGGAACATGAAAGCTGGATAAATAGTGATTCGTGGTAGGATTGTTAATTCTGGCCCTGAGCTTTGACTCTGTTTGAAAATCTTTATTGCTAGATGCCAGTGGAAGCAGCAGCTGTTACGGAGCTGTTAGGGGTGTGGCAATTTCTGCTCCCAGAGCCAAAACTGTTTCCTGGGGAAGCTTTGGCTTTACTGCTGTTGATTCCCTCGATAAGTTTGTATTTTTTGCACGTCAAGAATTACGAAGGACTAGGGAGGAAAAACGGAGGCAAGAGAGAGCCTAGAATTGTAATTGTGTGTTATTGGCGTAGGCATCAGGATTGGGATTTGGGGGGTATTTGGGTCAAGAGGAAAGGTAGAAAGCAGAGAAGTTACCTGCCCCCCCCCACCCCCCCCACCGCCCGCCGCAGCCAGGAGTGATATTCTGTGTGTGAGTGGCTCGCCCATTGTGTCTGTGATGGATGCATAGAGTTCTGAGTGGTGTCTTGCGAGGAAGTATTCTCTTCCCAACAATGAGGACCTCATGAGTCACCCCACAGTGAGGTTCTGTGGGATGGACGTGTGGGAGAATTCGCAACGGCTAGAAGAAGTTGAGTTCTCATGATGCAGTGGTCTCTTGAGTGGGGTGTCCCAAAGAAGAGAATTAGGATGGCTGATTCATCTGTTCAAGAGACACTTACGGAGCCCCAATTATGTGCCATTGTTGAAAGCAGAAAAGAATCCAAGTGAATACAAACGCGGCTTCTGCCCTGAAGGGGCTCCACAGACGTGTGGAAGAGTTAGGCAAGCAAAAATGATTATGTACCACGAGGTAAGTCCTTACAGAGGGATGGCTGACACACTAAGTGAAACTCTACTCTTACTGGAAGGTGAGAGGTAACACAACACAACAAAACAAAAAAAAAAAGAGGAGAAAATTTGACCAGAGGCTTTCCCCTCTATCTTTCAACACTTCTTTCAAACTTCTGTTGTATTGAGTAGGTCCCTTTTTTTTTGTTTGATTAAAAAAAATTTTTTTTTTGTAAATATTTATTTTTGAGAGAGAGGGTAGACAGAACAGGAGCGGGGGAGAGGCAGAGAGAGAGGGAAACACAGAACCCGAAGCAGGCTCCAGGCTCCGAGCTGTCAGCACAGAGCCTGACACGGGCCTCAAACCCACGAACCGAGAGATGGTGACCGGAGCCGAAGTCAGACACTTGACCCAGTGAGCCACCCAGGTGCCGCGTAGGTCTCTTTTGATTGTCAGTCAAGCCACCTCGAGGGGCGCCTGGGTGGCTCGGTTGGCTGAGGATCCGGCTCTTGATTTCAGCTCAGGTCATGATCTCACACTTCCTGGGATGAAGCTGTGTGCCAATGGCGGGGAGCCTGCTTGGGATCTTCTCTGTCTCTGCCCCTTCCCCGCTCTCTGTCTCAATGACGGGAAAAAAAAAAAAAACCACACAAAACCAGACCAACTGGAATTGTTATAAGCCAAGCTGCGAATTTGATTGGCTCCTATGTGAGGAAAAGAGTCCAAAAGCAATATAGTTGCAGCCAGGGCTGGCTCCAGGGGTTCCACTCTTTAGGGAAGCTGTGTCGATAAGCAGGAATCGCCCCCCCACCCCGACCCCTCCACCCCCCGGCTTCCAACGTCTTCAGTTCAAGTCCCAGAGGGACAAAGAATACCTTTCACTGTGGCCAGAGCCCCAGGATTGACTCTGAAGGTATCTGATGGGGTCAGTGGCCTTTCCCTGGACATGGCAATGGAGTCAGCCCCACGCAAGCCACAGGGGCCTAGAATGGGAGGGTGCTGAGCCCCCTCCCCCGCAAGATAACCGGGGTGTTCTTACCAGCAGGAGGCAGGAAGTGTGGTCTTTTCTAGTCCTGCTAAAAGGAAAGAAAGAGCTTTTTGGAAATCCCTGACGCAGAGAAGCCAGTAGCTGCGGATGGCAGTTGGCGTGGAGGGTGTGGAGGCAGGGGTGCACCAAGGTGGGGAACTTGCGCATTTGGTTGTGAGGTCGATGAGTCCAGGAGGACAGGGATCTGGGGGCCTGATAGCAGAGTTGACTACGGGCTGAGGCTCTGGAAGGGAGTGTCTCTTTGGATGTCGGCTTCTGCCAAGAGGGAAGCTCTCCCTGGAGGCCTGAATGTTCTCCTAGATAGTAGCCTTTAGGTAAGTCAGGGTTGCACACTCCAAGCCTCAGGGGGCCAGGCTAATAAGAAGAAAATAAGAGCGACTTGGACCAGGTGAGGGCCGTGGGGGACCCGACGGCACCTGTCTTACCAAAGGGCCGCGTGACAATATGGGCCCGCTGTCGGGCCCGACCTTTGGAGTTGTTGAGAAAGGCCTCAAATCTGGATTTTCATGAAGATGAGGTGGCATTGAATGCCAATTGAAAACGACCACCAGGACCCTGAGCGGGACTAAACAAAACACATCTGTGGCCAGATTCGGTCTGTGGGTCACCAGTGGGCAGTTGCTTGTGGAAAAGGTTGGGGAGGTGAAGATTCCTGTGATGATTTTTCTCTTTTTCCTCCTGCGCCCCACCCTCCCATTACTACCTTCTCAGTTCTTGGATGTGTCGACGAGCTCGTCCTTTCCTTTACAGAAACGTTTCAGAGATCCGAGAGTAGCGATCATCAGTACTTCTCTCCTGGTTTGGTTTCCCAAGCGCTGTACCGAACCACCTGGCCTGGTCTCACCTACTGGTGCTTGTTATCATTTCTGGTTTAGAGAGAGGAAAAATGACCTGCCGTTGTCTGCCCGGCCAGCGAGTGGCCGAGGCAGGACTTGGGGCCCGGGGTGTGACTCCGGACCCCGTGTGTTTCCGACTGTAGAGACCGGGCCGGCTGCCCGCCAGGGAAGGGTTCCTGTGGATGAAATGTCTTTGGTGCTTGCTGACTTGCTGGGCTAGATGCTTTTGAGTCAAGTCTCTCACTGCCTTGTCCACAGCAACTGCCAGAGGTGATGTTATGGATTCCTGATTTAATGATGAGGAAGCGAGGACTCCAAGAGGTCATCGGGCT
Source organism: Prionailurus viverrinus (assembly GCF_022837055.1). Lineage (NCBI taxonomy): Eukaryota > Metazoa > Chordata > Mammalia > Carnivora > Felidae > Prionailurus > Prionailurus viverrinus. The sequence continues at coordinate 18,970,678 of NC_062576.1, read as the reverse complement.
AGTTAACGAGAGCGCTGCCGTTCATCAGAAACCAGGGTTCTGCCTCCAAAGCAGGGAGAAGTCCTCACTTCACCCAGGCAACTCTTTCTTTAAGAAACCCCGTGTTAGAATTCTGTGTGACGACGCTTCCACAGAATCCTGGAAGCTGAGAGTTGGATGTTGCTCTAGTCCAGGGGCTCCTGCCAGGGATGGCCCCCTGGGGGACATTTGGCAATGGCCGGAGACGTTTTTGTTTTTGTCGTGACTTGGCTCGGGCGTGGGGTGCTCCTGGCATCTGGCGACACAGGCCGGGGATGCTGCTGACCAGCCTACACCGCCCAGGACAGCCTCGCCGCACAGAATCATCTGGTCCCAAATGTCAAGAGTGGTGAGGTTGGGAAAGCCTGGTCGAGTCCTTTGAGATGCTGGATATGTGAATCGTGAAAACCCAAGATGGGTGATGTTTGCCTGCAGAGTGAAGATGTGTTCTGTTTGGTCTGTTTCTTACGTGTGGAAGTCTTGATGACAATCATTGGGCCATACTGAACACTTGGGAGTTCTCACGTGGAAACCTGGACTTCCAGCTTCTTCTCAAATCATGCAAGACCTAGCGAAGCCTGGCATCGCGCCCTCGCGACGCGAGTACACGTGGTCGTAGCTGCAGCTGCGTAGGTGCTGTCTCGTCTGGGTGGGGCATCGACCGTCCAGTGTGCCCGGGTCCCTACCTGGCTTGTCCTGCTGTGGTACGTTCCTTGCGGACCCACCCCGCTCACAGGTCTCTATCGACCTTCTCCAGGAGCAGCAGAGTCTCTACCTCGCGAGGTAGCCCGTTCCGTTAGGGGCAACCTGAGTCCGAGGCATCTCTGCCCGTGAGTCCCAGGGGAGTCCTCTGCTGCCACGACGCATCTGTCTCCCTTCCGCGAGACGGCCCTTTCTGTGTTCGGCCTCGCAAACCGTGTCCTCGCTCTATCAGCGGTAACATTCTCCCCCCACCCCCCACCCCCCCCACCTATTCCACGCCCTGACTTCCTCCGCCTTTTCCAGGGGAGGTGGCTGTGCTTGGTTCGCTTCAGTCTGAGTGGATCCCGTCCAGCCTCTGCATAGAGCAGAGGAGGAAAGGAAAGTGTTCTCCCCACGACTTCTGAATCCGAGCTTCCGTGGCCTGGTCATCCACTGTATTTACCTACTGTGAAATCAAACAGGGTTGTTTATAGGTGAGTGAAGAAAGCCCGTGGTTCACTGAACCAAAACGAACCCTAAACAGATGTGCTCACGTGTGGCCTTATGGCGTTGGTTTTACACGTGAAGGCAGCATGTCATTCTAAGAGGAAACGATGTCTGTGGTCGTGGTTCCCAGTGTGTCCGCGGCAGCCCCCTCCCCCCGAGATTGGACATGGGTATATGGTGTAGGGTCCCAGAGTCAGTATGCACACCAGGCAGTCTTGTCAGACTGGAGATGTTTGGCCTTTATGATTCTGTTTCTGTTTCTCAAATGTAGGCAGAGGCCATCGTAATCAATCAAGTGTAGATCCATGTACAAATATTATTACACTCCTACCTGCCGTGTGTGTCTATTGTCTTAAACGTGGATGTGAAAAGTACAGCAGGCCCACGGTCCTTTTTCCAAAACCCTAGGGGCCAGATGAGTTTTGGAATTCAGACGTTTTCAGATTTTATTGTATTTTTTTTTTATTTCTTATTTTTTTTTTACGTTTATTTATTTTTGAGACAGAGAGAGACAGAGCATGAACGGGGGAGGGTCAGAGAGAGGGAGACAGAATCCGAAACAGGCTCCAGGATCTGAGCCGTCAGCACAGGGCCCGACGCAGGGCTCGAACTCACGGACCGCGAGATCGTGACCCGAGCCGAAGTGGGACGCTCAACCGACTGAGCCAGCCAGGTGCCCCATAAGTAGCCACTGTTTTCAGTTATAGTTCTATCCGTATAAACCCTGCTACCCTTAAAAAACCTGGGATCCCAACAAATTTAGAGACGGTAAATAGTTTGCTCTTTCTTATAGATTTGGCTAATACGTTCTTTTCAGCGCCGATTTCAATGTCCTGTCGGCCACCTTTCCCTTGACCTTGAAGGGGACATGTTTTACCTTGTTATGCACAGGGCACCCAAACCCTTCTGTTATCACATGTCATCTTTGCAGGCAGGATCTTAACTTACCGGGAGCACAGGTATGACCTCGCATGTCTGACATCCTATCGTGAGGACATTTGTTGGACAGGTTTGTTGAGGACATACAAGTCTCCAATCTTTCCGTATTTTGGGGGTTCTGGAGGCAACATATTCCTTGTTGTTGATTTTACTTCAGCCCATTTATGCTGTTACTTGTAAAGCAGACCACATTGAGTGGGCCTCCACCCAAACAAAGCGGTTGGAGAATACTCTCCTCCCATAGAGACAAATGTACGTGTATGTCTTCCTTTGGCCACAGCCTCCAAACCCACCAATGTCTACCCTGGTCACAAGTAACCACTGTTTTGGGGTGCCTTGGTGGCTCGGTCAGTGTAAGCATCTGACTTTGGCTCAGGTTGTGATCTCGTGCCTTGTGATCTTGTGGCTCGTGACCTCTCAGCTCTGGAGTTCAAGCCCCGCCTGTGTCAGCGCAGAACCTGCTTCAGGTCCCCCCTCCCTCTCTCTCTCTCTCTCTCTCTCTCTCTCTCTCTCTCTCTCTGTCTCTCTGCGCCCCTCCCCCATTTTCACTCTCAAACAAGATAAATAAACATCAAAAAATTATTGCAAAAAAAAAAGTAGCCACTGTTTTTTTAAATTAAAAAGTATTTTTATTAACATTTATTTTTAAGAGACAGAGACAGAGCATGGGCGGGGAAGGGGCAGAGAGAGCAAGAGAGAGAGGGAGACACAGGATCTGAAGCAGGCTCCAGGCTTCCAGCTGTCTCCACAGAGCCCGACGCGGGGCTCAAACTCACAAACTGCGAGATCATGACCTGAGCCCAAGTTGGACGCTCAACCGACGGAGCCACCCAGGCGCCTCTAAATTTTTTGTTACCTTTATTCATTTTTGAAAGACAGCACAAGCAGGGGTGGGGCAGAGAGAGGGGGGAACACAGAATCCGAAGCGGGCTCCAGGCTCCGAGCCGTCAGCACAGAGCCCAGCGCGGAGCTAAAACTCAGGAACCGCGAGATCACGAACCGCCTCCCCCTCCCACCGGTGCACCGCCTAGCCGGGGGGCGGGCGTCGGGACCCGCAGTGGCGCCGGGACGCGGGGCTCCGCCCGCTCTGTGGAGTGGCTCGGGTTGCGGGGGTTGGGGGGGGGGGCGGAGGGGGCTCAGGCGGCGGGGTCAGGCCGCGCCTGAGCCCGGCGCTCCTCTGCCAGCTCGGCCCCGTGCGGCCCCCGGCGGGCGGCGCCGCTGGAAGTGACACGGCGAGGGATGGGCTCCGGCCCGGGAGCAGCAGCCCCCGACGTCGCCACAGACGCCGCTCAGCCGCCCTAGCAGCCACAGCCGCCGCGGCCGCTCAGCCGCGGCAGCAGCCGCAGTAGTAGCCGCACCCGGCGCAGCTGCCGCCGCCACAGACGCCACTCAGCCGCCGTAGCAGCCGCAACCGCCGCCGCCGTTGAGCCGCCGCAGCCGCCGCAGTAGTAGCCGCAGTCACCGCCACCGCCGAGGCTGCCGCTCAGCCGCCGCAGTAGCAGCCGCAGGAGGCGCAGCCGCTGCTGCCGTAGCAGCAGCAGCCACAGCAGCAGGCGCAGCCGGCGCCGACGCAGCAGCCGCAGTAGCAGCCGCAGCCGGCACAGCCGCCGCCGCCGCTCAGCCGCTGAAGCAGCCGCAGTAGTAGCTGCAGCCAGCGCAGGCGCCGCCGGCGCCGCCGCAGTCGCCACGGCAGCCGCCGCTCAGCCCCCGCAGCAGCCGCCTCGACCCGGAAGCGATGTAGCCGCTCCAGGCCCGAGCCCCGCGGCCGCCGCTGTCGCTGCCCTTGAACCGCAAGAAGCAGCTCGCCAAGCAGACCGTGGGCAGGTGAGTGAGCTGTGCCAGGCCGGCCGGGAGCACGCGGGCCGGGGACCAGGGGTCGGGGTCGTGGCCCGCGCCGGGGCGGGCCCGCTGGCCGCGGGGCCCCGCGCTCGGGCGCTCCGCGCCGTGTCCGCTTCAGGCCAGGGACCAGGGCTGCGCCACGCCGCGGCCAGGCGGCCAGCTCAGGGCCGCCGCCCGAGCCCCCGGGAACGGCGGGGCGGCCGGCCTCCCGGGACACCCCCCGCGCGGGTCCCCGCCGCCCATTGTCCCGGCCCCGCTGAGCGTCGTCCTCTGGGGTCTGGCCCCAAGCTTTCCCCGGGCCTCCCCCCCTCTCCCGGGGCTTTGCCTTGGGCGAAGTGTGCCCGAGGCCGGGCGGGCGCGGTGCTCTGGGGGGCGGCATTCTCAGCCTTTCCGGTCGTCGGCCGCTGCCCACAGACCGTCCACCTCCAAGTGCCTGATGGCAGTGAATAAGGAAGGGGCGATCAGAGCCCATCGGAGCGGCTTAGGGAGACTCGGGACTCCCTTGGAGGGACTTTGGAGGGTGTGCCGTCTCCCAACCGTGGCCCCTGTGGACCGGACTGCTCAAGTTCTTGACCTGTAGACATTTGGAACCGGGAGGAAAGAATTGTGGAAAGGCCTTGGGCAAATGGAAAAACAAAAAGAGGGGGGGCTTTCCAAACAGCTTTTCTCACTTTGGATTGGGGAGCAAATCCTTGTCCAGGTTTCTCTGGTATGGCTTTAATGCTTGACAGGAAGCGATCGATGATGAAATGACAGAAGAGACCGGAGTTTGTAGTGGTTTTGAGAGCCTCTGGAGGTTGATCATGGTGTGCTGTGTTATCTGGGGTAAATCTTTCAAGGTCTTTCAGGGCAGTGAGCCGTCCTGTCCCCGCTGACTGTTTCTTCCGAGAAGGGGTATGAAAGTGTGACTTTTTCATCGCTTTTTCTTCTTCTTTGTTTTCAACAGTTGAGTAAAAGGGGGCGTTTGGTTTGGCCAGAGCACGTGGGGACGCTCCTTTTCTGTGTGTGTCTGAAAACACTTTTACCTCCCCTTGAGCTTTCTATATTTGCTTTTTACAGTTTCGTTCCCCGCCCCCCAACGTTTTGCTTAGTTTTGTTCAATTTCGTTGCTACCCCCATCCTGTTATCTTCGTGTGCGCTTATCCTGTTTCCAGAGTGGATCCCTGTCCCTACAGCCTAGCGGTGCCTACTTTTCTGTCATCTGTAGGAAAATGATAGAAATAAGGAGTGCCAACGGGAAGGCAGACGGAATAGTCGTGGGGCCCAAAGCTTCAAGCAGGCATCTGTGAATGAGTTACAAGATAACTCCTTAGGAGTTGTCTCCTCCTCCCCCACCCCCCACCCCAGCATTCTCAGTAACATGCATTGTGAAATCAGTATTTAGTGACTATCAAGACCCATCTGTCACATTGTCGTTCTGGCCAGTTTGCACATCTCATGAGGAAAGGGGCGTTTGCTCTTTTTGCACAAAGTTGTGAGACGTTTCAAGCTATCAAGCCACTCAGGGTCTCTTCGGCTCCGGCTTCCTCCGTAGCAGCTTCTCTCTTCGCGCTTCCGAATTGCAGCCGTATGTGGCTCCTTTCGGTTGCCAGAGGCCGCCGAACCTTCTTCCCTGTTAGCCTCTGCCTGGAAGTCTCCAAAGCTCCTTTCGCCTCACCTGCCCTATACCTGCCTCCTACTCATTCTTTAGGTGTCCAGGCAAAGGTCACTGCCTCTAATAGACCTTCTCTGATGCTCCAACGTGGATGGGGAGTCCCTCTCCTGGCCACTTACATACGTCCACATAGCGCCTGCTTTTCTATAATGCAACGCCTGTTTACTTGTAAGTATTCTCCATTAGACTGAACGCCTCCATTCTCCGTGCCATCTTTCTGTTTCCTTGGCCAGCTCTGCTGTGGCTCCTGTCCTAGGGTCGATTCTCCATAAACATTTGTCAATCCAGCACACATCTAGTTCTTACCAGCTCGCTCCGGTGGTGTGAGCCCAAGAATAGGAACATGAAAGCTGGATAAATAGTGATTCGTGGTAGGATTGTTAATTCTGGCCCTGAGCTTTGACTCTGTTTGAAAATCTTTATTGCTAGATGCCAGTGGAAGCAGCAGCTGTTACGGAGCTGTTAGGGGTGTGGCAATTTCTGCTCCCAGAGCCAAAACTGTTTCCTGGGGAAGCTTTGGCTTTACTGCTGTTGATTCCCTCGATAAGTTTGTATTTTTTGCACGTCAAGAATTACGAAGGACTAGGGAGGAAAAACGGAGGCAAGAGAGAGCCTAGAATTGTAATTGTGTGTTATTGGCGTAGGCATCAGGATTGGGATTTGGGGGGTATTTGGGTCAAGAGGAAAGGTAGAAAGCAGAGAAGTTACCTCCCCCCCCCCCCCCCCGCCCGCCGCAGCCAGGAGTGATATTCTGTGTGTGAGTGGCTCGCCCATTGTGTCTGTGATGGATGCATAGAGTTCTGAGTGGTGTCTTGCGAGGAAGTATTCTCTTCCCAACAATGAGGACCTCATGAGTCACCCCACAGTGAGGTTCTGTGGGATGGACGTGTGGGAGAATTCGCAACGGCTAGAAGAAGTTGAGTTCTCATGATGCAGTGGTCTCTTGAGTGGGGTGTCCCAAAGAAGAGAATTAGGATGGCTGATTCATCTGTTCAAGAGACACTTACGGAGCCCCAATTATGTGCCATTGTTGAAAGCAGAAAAGAATCCAAGTGAATACAAACGCGGCTTCTGCCCTGAAGGGGCTCCACAGACGTGTGGAAGAGTTAGGCAAGCAAAAATGATTATGTACCACGAGGTAAGTCCTTACAGAGGGATGGCTGACACACTAAGTGAAACTCTACTCTTACTGGAAGGTGAGAGGTAACACAACACAACAAAACAAAAAAAAAAAGAGGAGAAAATTTGACCAGAGGCTTTCCCCTCTATCTTTCAACACTTCTTTCAAACTTCTGTTGTATTGAGTAGGTCCCTTTTTTTTTGTTTGATTAAAAAAAATTTTTTTTTTGTAAATATTTATTTTTGAGAGAGAGGGTAGACAGAACAGGAGCGGGGGAGAGGCAGAGAGAGAGGGAAACACAGAACCCGAAGCAGGCTCCAGGCTCCGAGCTGTCAGCACAGAGCCTGACACGGGCCTCAAACCCACGAACCGAGAGATGGTGACCGGAGCCGAAGTCAGACACTTGACCCAGTGAGCCACCCAGGTGCCGCGTAGGTCTCTTTTGATTGTCAGTCAAGCCACCTCGAGGGGCGCCTGGGTGGCTCGGTTGGCTGAGGATCCGGCTCTTGATTTCAGCTCAGGTCATGATCTCACACTTCCTGGGATGAAGCTGTGTGCCAATGGCGGGGAGCCTGCTTGGGATCTTCTCTGTCTCTGCCCCTTCCCCGCTCTCTGTCTCAATGACGGGAAAAAAAAAAAAAACCACACAAAACCAGACCAACTGGAATTGTTATAAGCCAAGCTGCGAATTATTGGCTCCTATGTGAGGAAAAGAGTCCAAAAGCAATATAGTTGCAGCCAGGGCTGGCTCCAGGGGTTCCACTCTTTAGGGAAGCTGTGTCGATAAGCAGGAATCGCCCCCCCACCCCGACCCCTCCACCCCCCGGCTTCCAACGTCTTCAGTTCAAGTCCCAGAGGGACAAAGAATACCTTTCACTGTGGCCAGAGCCCCAGGATTGACTCTGAAGGTATCTGATGGGGTCAGTGGCCTTTCCCTGGACATGGCAATGGAGTCAGCCCCACGCAAGCCACAGGGGCCTAGAATGGGAGGGTGCTGAGCCCCCTCCCCCGCAAGATAACCGGGGTGTTCTTACCAGCAGGAGGCAGGAAGTGTGGTCTTTTCTAGTCCTGCTAAAAGGAAAGAAAGAGCTTTTTGGAAATCCCTGACGCAGAGAAGCCAGTAGCTGCGGATGGCAGTTGGCGTGGAGGGTGTGGAGGCAGGGGTGCACCAAGGTGGGGAACTTGCGCATTTGGTTGTGAGGTCGATGAGTCCAGGAGGACAGGGATCTGGGGGCCTGATAGCAGAGTTGACTACGGGCTGAGGCTCTGGAAGGGAGTGTCTCTTTGGATGTCGGCTTCTGCCAAGAGGGAAGCTCTCCCTGGAGGCCTGAATGTTCTCCTAGATAGTAGCCTTTAGGTAAGTCAGGGTTGCACACTCCAAGCCTCAGGGGGCCAGGCTAATAAGAAGAAAATAAGAGCGACTTGGACCAGGTGAGGGCCGTGGGGGACCCGACGGCACCTGTCTTACCAAAGGGCCGCGTGAGAATATGGGCCCGCTGTCGGGCCCGACCTTTGGAGTTGTTGAGAAAGGCCTCAAATCTGGATTTTCATGAAGATGAGGTGGCATTGAATGCCAATTGAAAACGACCACCAGGACCCTGAGCGGGACTAAACAAAACACATCTGTGGCCAGATTCGGTCTGTGGGTCACCAGTGGGCAGTTGCTTGTGGAAAAGGTTGGGGAGGTGAAGATTCCTGTGATGATTTTTCTCTTTTTCCTCCTGCGCCCCACCCTCCCATTACTACCTTCTCAGTTCTTGGATGTGTCGACGAGCTCGTCCTTTCCTTTACAGAAACGTTTCAGAGATCCGAGAGTAGCGATCATCAGTACTTCTCTCCTGGTTTGGTTTCCCAAGCGCTGTACCGAACCACCTGGCCTGGTCTCACCTACTGGTGCTTGTTATCATTTCTGGTTTAGAGAGAGGAAAAATGACCTGCCGTTGTCTGCCCGGCCAGCGAGTGGCCGAGGCAGGACTTGGGGCCCGGGGTGTGACTCCGGACCCCGTGTGTTTCCGACTGTAGAGACCGGGCCGGCTGCCCGCCAGGGAAGGGTTCCTGTGGATGAAATGTCTTTGGTGCTTGCTGACTTGCTGGGCTAGATGCTTTTGAGTCAAGTCTCTCACTGCCTTGTCCACAGCAACTGCCAGAGGTGATGTTATGGATTCCTGATTTAATGATGAGGAAGCGAGGACTCCAAGAGGTCATCGGGCTAGTTAACGAGAGCGCTGCCGTTCATCAGAAACCAGGGTTCTGCCTCCAAAGCAGGGAGAAGTCCTCACTTCACCCAGGCAACTCTTTCTTTAAGAAACCCCGTGTTAGAATTCTGTGTGACGACGCTTCCACAGAATCCTGGAAGCTGAGAGTTGGATGTTGCTCTAGTCCAGGGGCTCCCGCCAGGGATGGCCCCCTGGGGGACATTTGGCAATGGCCGGAGACGTTTTTGTTTTTGTCGTGACTTGGCTCGGGCGTGGGGTGCTCCTGGCATCTGGCGACACAGGCCGGGGATGCTGCTGACCAGCCTACACCGCCCAGGACAGCCTCGCCGCACAGAATCATCTGGTCCCAAATGTCAAGAGTGGTGAGGTTGGGAAAGCCTGGTCGAGTCCTTTGAGATGCTGGATATGTGAATCGTGAAAACCCAAGATGGGTGATGTTTGCCTGCAGAGTGAAGATGTGTTCTGTTTGGTCTGTTTCTTACGTGTGGAAGTCTTGATGACAATCATTGGGCCATACTGAACACTTGGGAGTTCTCACGTGGAAACCTGGACTTCCAGCTTCTTCTCAAATCATGCAAGACCTAGCGAAGCCTGGCATCGCGCCCTCGCGACGCGAGTACACGTGGTCGTAGCTGCAGCTGCGTAGGTGCTGTCTCGTCTGGGTGGGGCATCGACCGTCCAGTGTGCCCGGGTCCCTACCTGGCTTGTCCTGCTGTGGTACGTTCCTTGCGGACCCACCCCGCTCACAGGTCTCTATCGACCTTCTCCAGGAGCAGCAGAGTCTCTACCTCGCGAGGTAGCCCGTTCCGTTAGGGGCAACCTGAGTCCGAGGCATCTCTGCCCGTGAGTCCCAGGGGAGTCCTCTGCTGCCACGACGCATCTGTCTCCCTTCCGCGAGACGGCCCTTTCTGTGTTCGGCCTCGCAAACCGTGTCCTCGCTCTATCAGCGGTAACATTCTCCCCCCACCCCCCACCCCCCCCCCCCCCACCTATTCCACGCCCTGACTTCCTCCGCCTTTTCCAGGGGAGGTGGCTGTGCTTGGTTCGCTTCAGTCTGAGTGGATCCCGTCCAGCCTCTGCATAGAGCAGAGGAGGAAAGGAAAGTGTTCTCCCCACGACTTCTGAATCCGAGCTTCCGTGGCCTGGTCATCCACTGTATTTACCTACTGTGAAATCAAACAGGGTTGTTTATAGGTGAGTGAAGAAAGCCCGTGGTTCACTGAACCAAAATGAACCCTAAACAGATGTGCTCACGTGTGGCCTTATGGCGTTGGTTTTACACGTGAAGGCAGCATGTCATTCTAAGAGGAAACGATGTCTGTGGTCGTGGTTCCCAGTGTGTCCGCGGCAGCCCCCTCCCCCCGAGATTGGACATGGGTATATGGTGTAGGGTCCCAGAGTCAGTATGCACACCAGGCAGTCTTGTCAGACTGGAGATGTTTGGCCTTTATGATTCTGTTTCTGTTTCTCAAATGTAGGCAGAGGCCATCGTAATCAATCAAGTGTAGATCCATGTACAAATATTATTACACTCCTACCTGCCGTGTGTGTCTATTGTCTTAAACGTGGATGTGAAAAGTACAGCAGGCCCACGGTCCTTTTTCCAAAACCCTAGGGGCCAGATGAGTTTTGGAATTCAGACGTTTTCAGATTTTATTGTATTTTTTTTTTATTTCTTATTTTTTTTTTACGTTTATTTATTTTTGAGACAGAGAGAGACAGAGCATGAACGGGGGAGGGTCAGAGAGAGGGAGACAGAATCCGAAACAGGCTCCAGGATCTGAGCCGTCAGCACAGGGCCCGACGCAGGGCTCGAACTCACGGACCGCGAGATCGTGACCCGAGCCGAAGTGGGACGCTCAACCGACTGAGCCAGCCAGGTGCCCCATAAGTAGCCACTGTTTTCAGTTATAGTTCTATCCGTATAAACCCTGCTACCCTTAAAAAACCTGGGATCCCAACAAATTTAGAGACGGTAAATAGTTTGCTCTTTCTTATAGATTTGGCTAATACGTTCTTTTCAGCGCCGATTTCAATGTCCTGTCGGCCACCTTTCCCTTGACCTTGAAGGGGACATGTTTTACCTTGTTATGCACAGGGCACCCAAACCCTTCTGTTATCACATGTCATCTTTGCAGGCAGGATCTTAACTTACCGGGAGCACAGGTATGACCTCGCATGTCTGACATCCTATCGTGAGGACATTTGTTGGACAGGTTTGTTGAGGACATACAAGTCTCCAATCTTTCCGTATTTTGGGGGTTCTGGAGGCAACATATTCCTTGTTGTTGATTTTACTTCAGCCCATTTATGCTGTTACTTGTAAAGCAGACCACATTGAGTGGGCCTCCACCCAAACAAAGCGGTTGGAGAATACTCTCCTCCCATAGAGACAAATGTACGTGTATGTCTTCCTTTGGCCACAGCCTCCAAACCCACCAATGTCTACCCTGGTCACAAGTAACCACTGTTTTGGGGTGCCTTGGTGGCTCGGTCAGTGTAAGCATCTGACTTTGGCTCAGGTTGTGATCTCGTGCCTTGTGATCTTGTGGCTCGTGACCTCTCAGCTCTGGAGTTCAAGCCCCGCCTGTGTCAGCGCAGAACCTGCTTCAGGTCCCCCCTCCCTCTCTCTCTCTCTCTCTCTCTCTCTCTCTGCGCCCCTCCCCCATTTTCACTCTCAAACAAGATAAATAAACATCAAAAAATTATTGCAAAAAAAAAAAGTAGCCACTGTTTTTTTAAATTAAAAAGTATTTTTATTAACATTTATTTTTAAGAGACAGAGACAGAGCATGGGCGGGAAAGGGGCAGAGAGAGCAAGAGAGAGAGGGAGACACAGGATCTGAAGCAGGCTCCAGGCTTCCAGCTGTCTCCACAGAGCCCGACGCGGGGCTCAAACTCACAAACTGCGAGATCATGACCTGAGCCCAAGTTGGACGCTCAACCGACGGAGCCACCCAGGCGCCTCTAAATTTTTTGTTACCTTTATTCATTTTTGAAAGAAAGCACAAGCAGGGGTGGGGCAGAGAGAGAGGGGGACACAGAATCCGAAGCAGGCTCCAGGCTCCGAGCCGTCAGCACAGAGCCCAGCGCGGAGCTAAAACTCAGGAACCGCGAGATCACGAACCGCCTCCCCCTCCCACCGGTGCACGGCCTAGCCGGGGGGGGCGGGCGTCGGGACCCGCAGTGGCGCCGGGACGCGGGGCTCCGCCCGCTCTGCGGAGTGGCTCGGGTTGCGGGGGGGGGTTGGGGGGGAGTGGGGGGGGGGTGGGGGGAGGGTGCTCAGGCGGCGGGGGCCAGGCCGCGCCCGAGCCCGGCGCTCCTCTGCCAGCCCGGCCCCGTGCGGCCCCCGGCGGGCGGCGCCGCTGGAAGTGACACGGCGAGGGATGGGCTCCGGCCCGGGAGCAGCAGCCCCCGACGTCCCCACAGACGCCGCTCAGCCGCCCTAGCAGCCACAGCCGCCGCAGCCGCTCAGCCGCGGTAGCAGCCGCAGTAGTAGCCGCACCCGGCGCAGCTGCCGCCACCACAGACGCCACTCAGCCGCCGTAGCAGCCGCAACCACCGCCGCCGTTGAGCCGCCGCAGTAGTAGCCGCAGTCACCGCCACCGCCGAGGCTGCCGCTCAGCCGCCGCAGTAGCAGCCGCAGGAGGCGCAGCCGCTGCTGCCGTAGCAGCAGCAGCCACAGCAGCAGGCGCAGCCGGCGCCGGCAGCAGTCGCAGGAGCAGCAGCAGGCACAGCCCCCGCCGCCGCAGCAGCCGCAGTAGTAACCGCAGCCAGATCAGCCGCAGTCGCAGCCGCCGCCGCCGCTCAGCCCCCGCAGCAGCCGCAGTAGCAGCTGCCGCCGCCGCCTCAACCCGGAAGCGATGTAGCCGCTCCAGGCCCGAGCCCCGCGGCCGTCGCTGCCGCTGCCCTTGAACCGCAAGAAGCAGCTCGCCAAGCAGACCGTGGGCAGGTGAGTGAGCCGTGCCAGGCCGGCCGGGAGCACGCGGGCCGGGGACCAGGGGTCGGTCGTGGCCCGCGCCGGGGCGGGCCCGCTGCCCCGCGGGGCCCAGCGCTCCGGCCCGGCTGCCCGCCCGGCCGCCCCGCCCGCTCCGCGCTGGGTCCGCTGCGGGTCAGGGACCAGGGCTGCGCCACGCAGCGGCCAGGCGGCCAGTTCGGGGCCGCCGCCCCCCGAGCCCCCGGGAACGGCGGGGCGGGCCGGCCTCCTGGGACGCCCCCCGCGCGCGTGTCCCCGCCGCCCATTGTCCCGGCCCCGCTGAGCGTCGTCCTCTGGGGTCTGGCCCCAAGCTTTCCCCGGGCCTCCCCCCCTCTCCCGGGGCTTTGCCTTGGGCGAAGTGTGCCCGAGGCCTGGCGGGCGCGGTGCTCTGGGGGGCGGCATTCTCAGCCTTTCCGGGTCGCCCGGCCGCTGCCCACCAACCGTCCACCTCCAAGTGCCTGATGGCAGTAAATAAGGAAGGGGCGATCAGAGCCCATCGGAGCGGCTTAGGGAGACTCGGGACTCCCTTGGAGGGACTTTGGAGGGTGTGCCGTCTCCCAACCGTGGCCCCTGTGGACCGGACTGCTCAAGTTCTTGACCTGTAGACATTTGGAACCGGGAGGAAAGAATTGTGGAAAGGCCTTGGGCAAATGGAAAAACAAAAAGAGGGGGGGCTTTCCAAACAGCTTTTCTCACTTTGGATTGGGGAGCAAATCCTTGTCCAGGTTTCTCTGGTATGGCTTTAATGCTTGACAGGAAGCGATCGATGATGAAATGACAGAAGAGACCGGAGTTTGTAGTGGTTTTGAGAGCCTCTGGAGGTTGATCATGGTGTGCTGTGTTATCTGGGGTAAATCTTTCAAGGTCTTTCAGGGCAGTGAGCCGTCCTGTCCCCGCTGACTGTTTCTTCCGAGAAGGGGTATGAAAGTGTGACTTTTTCATCGCTTTTTCTTCTTCTTTGTTTTCAACAGTTGAGTAAAAGGGGGCGTTTGGTTTGGCCAGAGCACGTGGGGACACTCCTTTTCTGTGTGTGTCTGAAAACACTTTTACTTCCCCTTGAGCTTTCTATCTTTGCTTTTTACACTTTCATTCCCCCCCCCCCTCCCCCAACGTTTTGCTTAGTTTTGTTCAATTTCGTTGTTCAACTCCAAGCCTCAGGGCGCCAGGCTATAGACCAGCTCAGGTCATGATCTCCTGGTTCTTGAGTTCGAGCCCTGCGTTGAGCTCTGCGCATACAATGCTAAGCCTGCTTGGGATTCTCTCTCTCTGCATTCCCCCCACTCACGCACTCTCACTCTCAAAATAAATTAATAAACCTAACCCCCCCCCCAAAAAAAAACAATTGCATTTGCAACAGCATCAAAATATAAAATACTAATTACATTTAACTAAAAAAGAGATTCAAAACTTGTACACTAAAACTATAAAACATTATTGAAGGAAATTAAACAAGATTTAAATAAACAGACTCATGGATTGGAAGACTATGTTGTTAAGATGGCAGCATTTCTCCCATTGATCTACAGATTCAATGAAATGTTTATCAAAACCACAGCTGGCTTCTTTGCAGAAACTGACAGGCTGATGCTAAAATTCATATGGGAATTTATGGAACCCAAAATAGCCAAAGCAGATCTTATAAGAGAAAGACAAAGTTGGAGAACTCACCCTTCCTGACTTAAAAACTTCTTGGAAAGCCACAGTAATCGAGATAGTGTGGTATTAGTGTAAGGAAAGACATGTTGATTAATGGGATAGAATTGAAAATCTAGAAATGTACCATCATATTTAGAGCCAATTGATTTTCAACAAAGGCATCCAGACAACCCAATGGGAGAAAGAACAGTCTTTTCAACAGTGTGGGGACAACTGGATATTGTATGCAAAAGAATGAAGTTGAACTTCTACCTCACACCATAGGTAAAAATGAACTCAAAATGGACCAAAGACCTAAATGTTAAGTGCTAACACTATTAAATTCTTAGAAGAAAGCATAGATGTAAATCTCTGTGGCCTTGACACCAAAAACACAGCAGAAGGAAAAAAACAGGTAATTGACATTATCAAAATTTAAAAATTTTGGGCTTTGGGGTGCCTGGCTGGCTCAGTCAGTTAAGCATTTCTTGATTTCGGTTCAGGTCATGATCCCACAGTTCGTGAGATCAAGCCCCACGTCAGGCTCTATGCTGACAGCATGGAGCCTGCTTGGGATTCTCTCCCTCTGTCTCTGCTCCTGCCCCCACTCATGCACTCTCTCACACTCTCTCAAAATAAGTAAACATTAAAAAATGTTTGTGCTTTAAAGGACATAGTTGAAAAGTGAAAAGACAACCCATAGAATGGGAGATAATGTTTGCAAATCATATTTCTGACAAGAAACTTGTACTAATATAGATACAGAACTCTTACAACTCAAAAACGCAAAAACAAATAACTCAATTTAAGAATGGGCAAAAGGGATACCTGGGTGGCTCAGTCAGATAAACGTCCAACTTTGGCTCAGGTCGTGATTTCACGGTTTGTGGGCTCAAGCCCCACCTCTGTCTCTGTGCTAACAGCTCAAAGCCTGGACCCTGCTTGAGCTTCTGTGTCTCTCTCTATCTCTGCCTCTCTCTCTCTCTCTCTCTCTCTCTCTCTCTCTCTCTCTCTCTGACTCTCAAAAATAAAACATTTTTTAAAAAATGGAAAAAGTGGGCAAAAAACTCAGTCTAAGAAGATACACCCATGGCCAATAAACATGTGAAAAGATGTCGACATTGTTAGTCATCAGGGAAATGCAAATCCAACCCTCAACAGGATACCACTTTACACTTCCTAGAATGGCTACAATAAAAAAGACAGATGATAACAAGCATTGGAGAGGATAGGAGAAATAGGAATGTGATGCGCTGTTGGTAGAAATGTAAAAGGGTGCAGCCACTTAGGAAGACAGCCTGGAAGTTCCTCAAAAAGTTACACATCCAGTAATTTCACTCACAGGTATATACCCCCAAAGAATCAAAAACAGGTGTTCAAACAAAAACTTGTACATGAATGTTTGTAGCAGCATTATTCATCATAGAAAAAAAGGAAAAAACTGCAACGTCCAGCGAATGGATGAAGAAATGTGCTGTACTCATCCAATGGAATAACTGGGAGTAAAAGAAACGAAGGGCCGATGTGTGCTACAACACGGACGAACTGGGAGAACGTGTAAGTGGGCGGAGCTCATCTTGAACGACCACCTGATGTGTGTATCATTCCACGTGTATGAAATGTCCAGAAGAGGTCAGTCCGTGGAAACAGAAAAGAGATCAGTGGGTGCCTAGGGCTGTGGGCAGAAGTGGGATGGAGGAGGGGCAAGCGGGGTTGGGGGAGGTGGGGAGGAAATAAGGAGTTCTCCTGAGAGGGTATAGAGCTTCTTGTTGGAGTGATGCCAACGCCCTAAAATAGATTGTGGGGATAGTTGCTCAACTCTGCAGATATACTAAGAACTAGGTACATTTTAAATTGGTCAATTATATGGTATGTGAATTCTAGTTTCCATAAAGCTGTTGTAAAAATAACAGTGGTGAGCCACTGATACCAGTGAAAATTAGAGTTGGCTAAGTAATTGTTAGTGTGGTCGTTGCACCTATAACAATTGAGAAAACTATGTGTTGGGAAAAAATAGATTTTTTGTGCAACGATTCTCAACATTTTGACAATCTTACTTTGTCTCCTAGCACATATTTGAACACCTTTGATCATCTGGGACCGTATAAATTCTTTTACATATTTAGAATACATATTTAGCATTCTTTTCAGCTGTCCACAGATGAGGAGGAAAAATGCACTCTTCTTGTGACTCTCTCCTTTACTCTCACACAACGACCACACTCACAACACTTCTAACACCAGATGTGTCGTGTTCCCCTCCCGCCCCCTGGTACCAAGCAATTCTCCATGATACCAGCTGGGTATCTTACAATTCAATTCAATTCTGACCCTAACAGGAGTAGCACAGAACCCATAGGTTAAGGGCCCGGTCCCACGAGACTGTCCCCCACTTCAGATGCCATTTCCAAGTGGTAGGTCCTCAGATTACCCACAATTTCTGTAGACCCGGTGGCTAGTCAGAGGTTCCCATGACCACCACCACCCCCGTTTTGAATTCGGTTACTTGGTAGAACAGCTCACAGGACTGAGAGAAACACTGATTTACTTTGACAAAGATGATGTGTGGTAGAGCATACAGAGGACTCTCCAGATGAAGAGATACATGGGGCAAGTTCTGGAAGGGTTCACCAACCCTGTTCACCAACATGGAAGTTCCCCAAACCCTGTGCCATTGGATTTTTATGGAGACTTCATCACGTTGGCATGAACAACTATTGACTCGTTTCATCCCTCTTTCCTCTGTGGAGAATGGTCGGAGGGGCAAGGCACAGAGAGAGGTGGTAGGGCTGAAAATCCCCAGCTTCTAATCACGGTCTCTCTAGTAACCAGCCCCCATCCAGGGGCCACCCACTAGCCCATCCAGAGTTTTCTCATTAGAACAAAATGCACTGCTATCACCCAGGAAATCCGGGGAATTTAGGAACTGTGTCAGGAACTGGGATCAAATCTCAAATATTGGAACAAAAGAAGCTCTTAGTGCTCTGATCGGTTAGGAAATTACAAGGCTTTTGGGAGTTGTGTGCAGGAACTGGGGGCAGAGACCAATGAACGTATTTTCTATAATTTCATAACAATACTTCTAATGGATTAATACTCACTGAAGATGGGAATTGTCTTGTTTACATGCTGAATTCGATTATGACTCAGAAATGCTTTCAGATGCAAGTAACAAGAAACCCAACCACAGTGGTTTATACAAACACGAGGGTACCTTTTTCTTCATATGAGAAATCTGTGAGTAGGCAGCTGCTGACCTTGGTTCAGATGCTCAACAATGTCAAGGCAAATGTTTCTGGCATTCTCTTGGCCTTTCTCAACATTAGCACTCAAGACAGGAAGAAGGAGGAAGAAGACCAGGCAGCACCAACATCAGGAAAACAAAAGCTTAAAAAAGAAAAAGAAAAAAGCAAAAAAAAAAAAGCTTTCCTAGGAACCTCACCAACTTCCACTTACATCTGGGTCACATGGCCTCCTCTGGCTGGAAAGTGGATGATAACAGGAGGGTCAGGGATGAGAAGGGGAGGCAGGACATCAACTGACAATATCTGCTAGGATTCCAAAGTCTATGACAAATTCTGGTATATAGCAGGAGGTGTCTCCACAGTCTTTTGTAAGTATCTGTTGAATGCATATGATAGGATGTTTATTCACAAATACTCAGTCCTCCTCCCTTGGGAGGTTAAGACATCCATGCTGTGTGGAACCTTGGCATCTGAACTTCCTTCGGCCAATGAAATGAACACAGAAGTGGCTTTAAGAGCCAGGTTCTCTTTTCTTTGCCCCTGTGATCATGGAAGCAGGTGTCAAAGTGGAGCCTCTATCCTCTCCAGTCCTTAAATGGACATGATGAGAAGAACACCCAGCTTACCCATGTGAGTTAAGGCCCTAGAATATTTAGTTGTTAACTGCAGCTTAACCTAACCCATCCTGACTGATACAATGTACGTACCAGGCAAAGAAATCCACAACCAATCCGCAAATGAAAATTTTACAAACTCTATTTCCTGATCTCATTAATAGCAAGACTGTGCCTAAATGAAGATAAATGATAGCCATCTGGAAGTTAAACAAAATAAAAAATAGCTCGTCTGTCAAAGTGGAAATCAATACTGAAAAGACAGACTAGACATTTAAGATGATGAGACCACTGTATACAAATACATACGGGGATGGGACTAAAGTTATTCTTAGTAAAAATTCCTCATCTAAAGCTGATACTGCTAACATAAATACGCTTAAAACGTTGGAAGATTGAGAATAATTGGATGAAGAATTCAAACTAAGCTAGAAAATGAACAGCAAAATAAAAAGTGGTGGAAGAAATTAATAAAGATACGAGCCTCCATTAATCACAAAGCAAAAAGTCTGTGAAATTGATGAATCAAATCAAGGACCAGAACTTTGGAAGGATAAATCAAGTAGACAAGTCTCTGGGAAATAGGATTCCCCTCAAAGCAGGTAGAAAGAGATAGATACTCAATGTAAGGCGTGAGAAACAGACAATATAAATCGGTACACTATTTCTGGTGGGCGGATTGACACAACTGTCAAAATGTAAAATGTGCGTACCTTGAAAATTTGATGAATACATAAGTGTTAGGTTGAACTGACTGAGGTTCTCAAATGTCAAAGTCTCATGGAGAAATACTACTGTTTTCTAAGAAGTTTGAAACCCCAGACTTGGCGAACAGGGGATAAATGGAACTCCCCTCTCCAGAAGCCTTCGGAGAGGGATGTGTCTCAGTCATTGACCTTGGCCCCACGATTCTATGAATCGGTCCTATACAAAGGACATGGTCCTAGGTAGCCAACGTCCCCTCTTCTCCTTCTGGAAAATTGTCCTGGATTGTTCTGGGCTCTAACAGCCAAAACCATCCCCAGGCTCCCAGAGCATCCCCAGACTCAAGGGGTGTTCACAGTGATGCCTCCTCCACTCACCGGACTGTCTTTATCTGATGCCTCCAGGGAAGCTCCTTGAGTCCACTTGTCCCTTCTCATGCTGTGAAGCAGGGCCTTTTTGAACTCAGGTTCACATCCCCTCCTCCTCCATCATGTTGCCCTAGGCTTAAATCAGCGCTTCTGGCTGGAAGGCTGGGGCTCATTCTGAGCTCTGGATCTCACTCTGCCTTTAGCATCGCCGTCTCCCATTGGAAGATTTCTTTATGCCCAGAATCCTAGAATGCAAAGTGCAGATACGTCCAGGCTTCTGGCCTAGAGTAGACTCTGGCCGTTGGGATTCGTGGCCAGAAATGAATGCCTGTTCATTCATTTATGCATGTTTACATTGATTTATGTACTCTAGTCACTCAAGAAAATATGTCTTTGCACACCTTATTAGTGCTGGACATTTTTCTAGGCACTGACGATTCAGCAGTGAAAACAACAGAGGAAGATCCTTGCCCTCCTAGAGCTAAGATCCCAGTCAGGTGGATCAACAGTAAACAAAATCAGTAGGTGAACTAAAGTGTGTGTCAGTAGTAAAGTCTATGGAGAAAAAGAAGACAGAGATGGAGGCCAGGGAGTATGTAAGGGGTAGAGGCCCCATTGAATGATGACATTTGGATAAAGGTATGAGGGAGTGAACCCCGCAGGTTTCCAGGAGAGTTCTGTTCCAGTAGAGGGGATGGCAAGTGAAAAGCCCTAAAGAGGAAGCGTGTGAAGAATATCTGAGGTACGAGGTCAGTAGTGCTGGAGCTGAACAAGCAAAGGGTGAGCGCTAAGAGGCGACGTTAGAGGGAACAGTGGGGGTGGAGGCTGTGGTCAGAACCCTGGCTTTCCTCTAAGTGAGCTGGGAGCCACTGGAGGGTCCTCAGATGGAGAGGGACATGAAAGACCTCTTGCTGCTGTGCTGGAAGCAGACTGTAGTGAAGCTGGGATAAACACGGGTCAGTCAAGAGGCTTCTGGAATGATCTGGTGACAGGGGAGGGTGGTGGGCACCCGGGGGATGGCACGGAGGTGACACCATAGGCAGTGAGAAGGGGGTGTGTGAAGAAAGGTAACTGGAGTGGCTCCAACACCAGCCTTTAACACGCAGAGCCTGCACCCCGTCTAGGAATCCCAACAGGGTGACATGGTCTCTGGTAACTCCTCTTCAGCCGCCTTCTTCCTCTCTGAGGACCTGCATGTGATCATGTCGGAAAGCTTGTTCCCCAGAACTCTGTGATTCTCCCTCCAGAGGGCTCTGTTCCTCGCTGTCGGATGGAAAATGACTAGGATGAGAACACCAAGTGAGCATGGGCTCATCTGAATTCTGCCTCAGCCCCCTTGCTCTCTTCAGTGACAGGAAGAAAACACCATGTAAGCTGCTCAGTGAAAACACAATAGTTCATTGGGGCTGAGAGAGTTAGACAAGTCAACAATTAAATGTTCTATTATGATCAGTCTTTAGCCATTTAAGCGTCAGTTCAAGAAGGAATCATTAGAAAGGTCTAATAGAAATGAAAATAGAAGTAGGGTAGTTTTGTGTTACATTTCAACCACGGCCTGGGCCTTGTAGATCTAAAGTCGGGTTGACCATGGCAGAGAAAGGCTCCCAGCCACAAGGGGACTTAGACAGGAAGGAGGTGGAAGACAGGCATGTCTACCAACTGGCTGGGGTGGAAGCAGGAACCTTTCAGCTCAGAAGGTTTCATCCTGCACAACAGGAGCTTTTTCATTTTATTTTTCACGTCTGAGAAGCAACGTGAGAATTCTGCCTGGGAGGCAGGCAGGAGAGGCAGCTTACAAGAAGCTTCTGGATGTCTTGTGAGATGCTGGATTGTAGAATAAATATGTCTCATAAAATCCCCCTGGTTACCCAGCTTGGAGCATTTGGAAATACCATTAGACTGTTTCTTGAAGGAATTGCTTCACTGAAACTGGAAAAATACCTGCTCAGGACACCACAATCCCAGCAGAGGACTTTGGAATAAAGATACTATTCATCACTGAGGTCTGAGTCTTTGCAGCCAAGGCGCCGGCACATCCTTCTGGGGCTATAGAGAGGCAAGCCCAGGTCACCTCTTCCTTGGGTCCTCTCGATGTCTTGTTCCTCTCAAGGAGTTCCCGTCTCTTGTCCAGAATGTCCAGAATCCCAGGGGACTTCCAGAGTAGAGGGTGCTCCAGAGCCCAGGTTGCCCATTAGAGGAGTCCTGCACTGGGCAGAAATGACCAGCCCCTAGTACTGCCATACTTCTCAGTCTTGGCCAAGGACCAACCCACACAAAGCGTTACCTTGGTTCAAATCTAAGTACCTGGGAGGAGCTGCCAGGTGGAGGCTGTCAGTGATTCATAGTCTTGCCACGGCAGTTTGCTTCTTCTGAAGGGGAACTTGAGCGCTGTGTCTCTGGGTCTTCCACAAGCCCCCAAATCAAGCAGTAAATGTGAGAGAAGAGGCCAGGGAGGAAGAATTGCTTACCCTGGAGTAGGACCTTGGCCTGCCTCTAAAATGGGCCACACGGTTTAGATTTGGGACAAAAGCCTTTCGGTACAAAGTGTGATTTTGCCTAGAGTATTCTTTCTCTTGAGAACGCATGGTGACATTTAGCAGATGAATGAGAATCCAGAGGCCCTGGCTTCTGCCAGAATCAGCGTGGCTACTCCGTTTGAGGTGAATCAAATTCATTTTTTCCCCCCATCGGCAAACTTTTAGTTATAGTTTGGCTTCCCATGTGGCTTTCTCTACAGTAAAGATGGTGCTGGCCATTGGGCTTGAATGAACAATTGTATTTCTCATTGTAAATGAATGCTTTGAAATTACACCTTCCATGCCAGCCTTTACTTCGGTTAAGTCCACCTCAGAAATGGGTCCGACGTCAGAGTCTGGACAGTATTTCAGCCCAATAAACTGAGAACCGTATTGTGAACAGAAAAAGCAAATGCCACCCTAGAAGGCTTTTGGGAACTTAAGAAGGCCACCTTCCTTAGAAATTCCCCGAACCCGTCAAGCTCTTCTTTGGACCTTCTGTATTACAAGTGTTTGAGAAGGTTCTTTGGGTGGATGACAATCAACAGATCCTGTAAAGTGTAAAAGGCCCCATCGTTCCTCAACATCTGTGTTACCGTGAGGTCAGTGCAGAGGTCAGTGCGGTGAGTCCAGGGTACAGGTGGGTACACTGGGGGTAGAGAAAAAGACAACTCTGGAAGGAGCACAGGTTAGCATGAAACTTATTTCTGTGCTGAGGTCCAAGACAGTTGTCATGTGTGGAAAGCCCCATCAGAAACATCGTGACCGTGAAGTTTTCGCACACGTGCAATGACCAGAAGAGCTGTTGATGATGAAGATTAACCAAAACAGCATCCTCAAGTACAGCAAAAGCTATGATTCACCAGATATTTGGGACAACAGACCAAGTTGCAAATAGATTTGTTTTATCTTGGAAAAGGGGAGATTTAAAGAATTTGATAGCATTTCTAAAATTTATTTTTTTTTTCATTTCAACATCTTATTTATTTATTTATTTATTTACTTATTTATTTATTTATTTGAGAGACAGATCGTGAGTAGAGGATAGGCAGAGAGAGAGAGAGGGAGACACAGAATCCAAAGCAGGCTTCAGGCTCTGGGCTGTCAGCACAGAGCCTGATGTGGGGCTCGAACCCATCCCCATTGAGATCATGAGCTGAGCCGAAGTCAGACGCTCAGCTGACGGCCACCCATGTGTCCTGATAGTATTTTTTTTCAATGAGGAGCGTTCCTTTGAAAATCCTATTTCTAGCTTCTCTTCTAATCTAGGGCTTGGGCAGCATCTGTCTTCTTGAAATGGGGCCTAGGGCTTCATTCACGGGGGGCCACCCAGCCAGCTGCCCTTGTTTATATCCCCAGTCTGGCTGGTTCCTTCTGCATTTATAACTCTCTGTTTCACAGAGAACAGAGCAGCAGGACTTCCCAGAGGACAGAAGTGGGTGTCTTCCTGTGTCTTCCCCGGGTCCTCACAGCCTAGGATAGATCACAGGTACTGACTTGTGGATGGCCAACCTGGAGCTTCAGGTCAACAGGGTCCTTACACCCTTAGGGGGAGCAGAGCAGTGCTTGCAGTGCCATGACCCAAGCCAGGGGCCACACAAGGCCACAGGAGGTGGCACCTTCCTGAGGAGTAGAGTGACCCCACCAGCTTTGCAGAACGTTCCATCATCTTGCTAGGCATGAAGAGGCTGGCAACTGGTACGTGTGGCTCTGAGGCAGGGGAATGGATGAAGGTGCACGTGCGGTCGGCGTGTGGAGGCCCTTTCCCTGGGTGGTCTCTGGTGAGTGGTGTGCGTGCCGAGGGATCTGCTGGCATCAGAGCAAGTACGTACATCATGTGTGTGTGACTGTGACAGATGAGGAGCCTATGTCTTGAACAGAGGGCATGAAATGTGTGTACAGCATCTGAAGGAATGTGCTTAATGGTTATCATCACACAGCTCTTTTATCGCATATTGTTTGTTTAATTGATAGCAGTTCTCCCTCCTCCAGGATAATTCATTCGGGTTTCACATTGAGAACAGAACTCAACCGTCCATCCTCACTTCACAGGGTGTTTGAGACTGATCTCCTGGTCCTGGTTTGCCTGTCTGGTTAGTTGGTTAGCTAGCTAGCTGAGCGGTCATACTTTTAAGTATCCCGAGTGGGTTTCCTGTCTTTTCTGAGCCACATCTTTGGCTTGTTGTGTGACATCACCAAATCCCTGTTCTCTGTGTCAGCTCATTGCTGCAGAATGCTTTCTTCCCTTCTTTCTTTTTTTCAATGTTAATGAGTTTAAGTTACTTCAGAATGTATGAGATTCTTCTCTCCCTCGTGTTGGATATTTGAGGGGATGCAAATAAACCGAACATTTATCAGTCCTCTCTTCTCTTAATTGAACAGGGGCCGACTGCGGTGAGGCTTGGTATTCTGCCCAAAGATGTCCCTGAACATCCACAGCTGGGCTTCTGTCAGCTCTGGAAACAACAAGGACAGGCCAGGGCGAAGGTGCCTCGGCATTTAGAGCTGGAGCCTCTCGGCGCGTGAACAAAGCCTGTTTGAGGCACCCCGTTTAAAGCCCTGCTGAATCCATGATGGCCGAGTCCTACCTTAATTGGCAACCATCTGCCTCCTACAGCAGTTCACGGGGAGCTCATGCCAGCCTTTAGGCAGCTTCCTATTTTGGAAATGATTTGTGATTCATAATGAACCAAAGGTTGCTCTTCAGGTGACCTGTCAGGGTAAGCCTGATTCGGGGATGGGGTCCATAGGAACCTGTCCTCCATGTTCTGAGGGGTCGTAGAGATCGGAGGGGCCACAGCAGTGCA
The DNA here is from genome assembly GCF_022837055.1 of Prionailurus viverrinus. Lineage (NCBI taxonomy): Eukaryota > Metazoa > Chordata > Mammalia > Carnivora > Felidae > Prionailurus > Prionailurus viverrinus. Next base: position 18,945,838 of record NC_062576.1, on the reverse strand, counting down.
GGGGTGGTACAGCTCAGGCTTGCTGCTAGCTTCTATAATGCCTTTGAGTGGATTTGCAAGATGTGCCCCCTCTGGGTAGACACAACCCCTTGGCCACACAAGCTTGGCAATGGGAGGGCTCCTTCTTGGAGGAGAATGTGTCTCTTTCCCCTGGCACATTCAGCCCTGAACCAGGGAATGTGCTTTGGTGAGGAAAGCGTAGACTGTACTTAAGGCCCCACTTGACCCCTGGTGCTTTAGGGGTGCTTTAGTGCAGAGCCCTGAAGCAGATGCCCCTCCTTCTCTAGTGGCAACTGGGCGAGCCTTTCCAGTGCTGGTTCTTTCCACCTTGAGAGTGTTAAAGACAAGACAGCATACCCAAACTGGAGTCGCTTATGCTAAGTCCCACTCCACCAAACTGAGGCTTCACGTAATTACAGTTTTGGCTCTCCCAGATAGGGAACCTTAAACCGTTGACTGGCCTGATCATCATGAGTCAGGTCATCTGCATGATAAGCCCCTTACATCCCCTAAAGGAAAGGAACCTTGCAATAACCAACCCACCTTTTTTTTACTTCCTTCTTCCTGCTCCCTCCTGCCTATAGACCTGAGCTCTTTTTCGGACGCTCAACCGACTGAGCCACCCAGGTGCCCCACAAGTAGCCACTGTTTTCAGTTTGGTGAATACCTCTGCAGTCCTTAAAAGACAGTCTCTTCAAATATTAAGAATATTTTTATTTAACTTAAACCAAAACTATAAATCTATTACATTTCGCAAAAGGCCATTTAGTGAAAAGGTACACACGCATAGTGACTCGGTTTCTTTCAAATACTGTCTCCTCTCTGGCTTAAGAATCCTGTATTGCTTTGAAAGGTCTTTGGCCAGGTCAGTCCTCTTCCCAGGTGACAGTATTAATGGTGTCGTACGTGGGTAAAGTGTCAGTCACAGCATTTAGAAGATGATGCCCACCCCCATCCGTTTCCGGTCCAGGTGGGTTAATCAGAGACACAGCAGTGGCCGTGGCTTGGGAAATCCCGTCTGTGTTTCTGGGTGTGGATCCAAGGATAGTTTTAAGACATGGTGGTACTTTTCCTAAAGCCAGTACTCAGCCTCCTTCAGATTTGTTACTGCCTGCCTCAATAGTTCCTTTTCACCCACGTCGCCGGTGAAATTCTCGTTCAGGGGAAGCAATTCATCGCGTTTTCTGCTTTGGGAAAACAGGAGCTGTGTTTCCTGAAGCAAGTTTGGTAAAACATCTCGCTTCTCCTTGAGCTGCTTGATCTCCGAATCGGGGTGTTCGTGTTGTTTTCTTTCCAGTTCTGAAGGGGCAGCAGTCGAAGCAGACAGTGTCTGGTTATCGTCCTGGAGGGTTCTCATTGTGGCATCTTTTTTCCTGCTTTGACTCTCTGAGCTCCTCTACCTCTTGATGGAGCAATCGAGAAGACTCACTCGATACGTCAGACTTAATTGCCTTAGGAGAGCCTGCTGACTCGGATGATTCGGTGGAGGGCTGGAACGAAATGATGGCGAATTTCCCTAAAAGCAGATCCTTGCCATTGCAGAGCTCCGCGGTGCTGAGCTGCATTTGTGTCAGTCCTGTTTCTGAATTTTTTTCGTTTGATTTCGTTTCCTTCGTGACTCTGGACCAGGCCAGTACAGGTCATCTGTAGTCTAGGATTATTGTCACTGTCAGAACCCTCGGCTGAAGTTGTTGAAGAGGTTTCTGAAGCTGGGGTGACTCCCGCTTCGTATTTCGTACCGAAGTCATCAGGTGCTATTTCCATTCTTCCATGATCTTAACCTGCTGTTTTAATTTGTCCCGTTCCTGTAGAAGCTCCTTGACCCCATCGATACTGACACCTGTCACCTCATCAGCAGTGCCGGATGTTGGCAAAATTGCCAATAAAGCCTGACATTTCTGCCTTAATGCATCCACTTCAGTGTCTTTTTCTTGAATAACGTGTGACAAATTCTGAATCGTGTCTCTAAACACGTCCTGGTCGCTAGACTCGATTCTAGTGAATATTTTCATCTTACAGCTTCATGAGATATGCTTCTTTGGCAACCATTCTATCTGTCATTTTGTGGTACTCTCTGTTCAGATTGCTGTTTTCCCTAGTTCTCCTGTAAGGCAGCTAATACTTGTTCTCTTTCCAAAGCATACCTTGCAATTGCTGCTGAAGGTTTGCCACATTCTGGTTGTAGGAAGCCACAGACGTCCTGCTGGGGCGGTCGTCTCTCTCCACATCTTTTTGCCGGATAATCTGAGTTAGTTTACCAGTCTCCTCTTTGGATGGGTGTTCAGTCTGTTCAGTTAATCAGATGTTCTTTTCAGTGAGGAGTTTAATCTCCAATTCTTTTCTTTTTTTTTATTTTTAATCTCCAACTCTTGGCCTTTTGTTCCTTTTACTTAATCTTTCAGTTTCAGCTTCAGGTAAATCATGCTTTTCACTTCCGTTTTTCTACAGGAAGATGCTGAATCGTTGTTACTTGAGAAACATCAGAATGTTTTGTAGGAATGTGCTGGGTTTTTGAAGGATCTGGGCTTTCATTTGCTCTACTGTGTTCTGCAAAATCTTAATCTCCTCATCTTTCGCTAAAAGGAGCTGAGCGTGTTGAATGTTCATTTGCTCATGCTGGTGTGTTAGATCATCTACCTTCCGTTTCTGGTCTTGTAAAGAACGAAGCCATTGCAGCTTAGCCTGGCGTTGATCCTCAATGATCTTTTGTTGTTGTTTGATTTCGTCTACCAGACAGACTCTTTCTACATTCAGCTGATACACCTCGGATTCTAGTTCCATGATACAGTCTTGCGTTTGCGGGTCGACCACAGGTACGGTTTGGCTGTGTTCTCTCAGACACTCCAATTCGTCTTGCAGAAATTCATTTTCTTCTCTGGTGGATGCAAGACGAACGTCTTGCTCCTCCACGGTTTGCTGTAAAATTTCGTTTTCTCTTACGACTTGGACGTACTTCTCTAATAGCTCCTGGAGCTCTGGCCTTCTCTCAAGTTTTTCAATACAGATTTCTTTCTCTTTAATAAGTTGTGTCAATCGCTTATGCTCCTCCAGAGCAGAGGAGAGCATTTCCTTAGTGTCTCTATGGTCGGCATCCATCTGCTCAACACTCTTTTTGAGTTGTAGTATTTCATCGTCTTTCTCTTGACTGCGTTGAATTAAACACTCCTGCTCTAAGTGGGAGGAGGACTTAGACAAGTGATACGTGTTGGTCAGTTCTTTAATAGCTTGCTCATACCTGGCTGTTTCCTCCAACAGCTTCTTTTCAGCCCGGCACAATTTTACGATTAACTGTCCTTTTTCTATTTTTAAGGCCCGCGTAATAGATTTTGTTTCCAGAGAATTCTTACGGTTACAGACAGTAGTTTCTTCCAGCCGACGTCTTACGTCTTCAAGCTCCAAAACCAACTTTCCATTTTCCACCTTGAGATTGCAAGCAGCTTTCTTTAAATTGCCATTCAGCTCTTCCATTTCTGAAAGGCTTTGCTGCAACTTTCTAACCGTCGTTTCCCTCCCTGGAAGTGAGTCATCTTCAACAGTATTGTCAGAGTCTTGATTAAGAGACTGTGCTGGCTCCTTCTCAGCTCTAGCAGATTCCTCCTCGTCTTGTTTAATATGTTCCTTAAGTTCAACGTTCTCCTTCGGGATGTTTAAAGTATGTGTTTGCGACGGATCTGACCGATGCAAATCATTAACAGCCAGTTGACTTTGAGGTGATTCTTCGTTTTGCGCATCTAAGTCTTTAGCTATGTCCATTTGCTCCTCTTCACATGGACAAGCTCTCTTTTCATCATTAAGATCGTGTTCCACGTTGCCGTTGATGCCGTTGCCTTCATTTTGTGGTTCTGATAGCTGACCTTTCATCCAAACCCTGGGCTGTGTGGTTTGTTTCTGTCCATCGAAGTCCCCCAGCTCTGCTGTTGGGAGTTCCTTCTCGGCCCTACCCTGAGTGGATTTTTGTCCGTCGGCCTCCAAGTCACGTCTTAAATGCTCTCCTTCTGAATCCAAATTCACACCTCCTGGAGCCGTACGTTCAATCACTTCCTGCTCATGGCTCACTTTCCAAAGTGCCAGTTGAAGTGCTTCCCGTCCTTGTCCTTGACCTAATGAGTTTTCTTGTTCTAAAACGTAGAGTGGCTCTTCAAGTTTCAGATCGTCTCCAATGAGATTGTCACCCTGGGTTGAGCTACACCGTGGCGTCATCTCCTTTTCCGCATCGGACAGCACTTGCCGCAGTCCAGACGCTTCTTCCACCGCTGTACTCTCGGAAAGAACTCTTTCCTTTTCCGTCACTGTATCACTTTGCCTCAACACGGAAGGCTGCGATTCCCATTCTTCAATCCTCTCTTTCTTTTCCTCATGTATCCGGTCCCATTCTCTCCTTAAAGCGTCTCTCTCACTTTCTACCGAAGATAATTTGCTATTGATGTCTTTGACGGTGTCCTCAAGTTCTTCAATTTTCCTGGTAGACTCCGCTTTTTCAGTCTGTAGCACTTGAATGGTGTTTTGCATATGCTCAATGACAGACTCATCAGCTGCTCTGAGTCCAGAGTCGTCCTTCTCTAACAGATTTTCCAGTTCTTTGATTCTTTTTTCATAGCCTCTTGACTTTTGATGGTACCTGCGACGTATCTCTGCCAGTGTCTGTTGATAGACGTTCTGCAGTACTGCCTTTTCAAGTTGATGGTCATCAATTGCCTCCTGTCGATTCTGTTCGAGTTCCCTGATGGTAACCTGCAGTTTGTAGATTTCATTTTGCTCGGCGCTATTCGCTCCCGGTGCTGAAGTCTGGGACAAATGCTTCCGATGGCTAACTTCAGCCTCCAGTCTTAAAACTTCATTTGACAGTCTGCTTATTTCTTGTTGTGACCAAATGAGGTCAGCAAAGTCCAGGTCATCCCCCGGGGAAGCTGACGCAAAGTAGTTGATACCGTAACCCAAGGAAGGTGACGCTGTGGTGGATTGAAGGGCTGATTGGAGCTCCAGCAACTGGTTCTTGAGCCCTATGTGTCTCACTTTAAGAAGTTTCATTTCTACCTCTTTCTGTTGCAGCTGATGTCGGTAGCTAAGAGTCTGCCGCTTTATTTGAAGCTCCGAGGCTTCATACTTCTCTTCCAGGTGACTACAAAGACTTTTAAGTCTCTGATTCTCCGATCTTAAGGTTTCCCGACTCACTTGACTCTCTTTTCGGTCAGAGTCAGGTCCTTCTCCCACCTTGTCGGTTCCCTCCACCCGCACATCTTTGATGACCTCCGAGATGCGGTCAGTGAAGGAAGCCACACTGCCACCCACTTGCTCTAGGGAATGGCCCAGGCCACCAAACGAAAAGGACATCGCTGCGGGTCACAGAACTGACCTGGTCCGCTCGGCAAAAAGCGTCCAGCGCAGTCGGACAGTCCCGCTAACTGTCTCCAGAGGGAGGCCTGCGCGAGGCTAATAATCAAATCACAATCAGGCGTTTCTAGGCAACGCCACACCGCACGCGGGGCTGCTAGGGTCCGCGAGAGCCCTGCCCACGACCTCCCATCCCTTACCCTCCCCCCACTGCCCCGCGGCCATCCCTGGGGGTCCCCAGGTACCTGTGAGCACCTGCGGGGGAAAATGCCTCTCGCCTTGGACTTTCCCGGGAAGTCCAATCAAAGCACACAGCGCTCTGCAGCTTGTGGTTTCCAGGTAACAATTTCTTGTAATTGACATGAAATGTGCACAGTGCCAGCACCCATCCACCTAGGAGGTAGAAACAGGTCTACACCCGCGCGTCCGCACAGTCCTAAAGGGGGCATCCGGAGGCAACCGCCTACCCAACCCCTCGCGTCTCCCACCATCGCCCCCCAGCCCCCCTCGCGGGTCCCGCCCCGTGCCCAGAGCGCCCCAAGCCCGGGTGTGGCTGTTCCCGGCCGCCAGGATCGCAGGGTCACGCCGCTGGCGCCTGCTGCCCCCACCCACCGGTGCCCCGCCTAGCAGGGGTCGGGAGTCGGGACCCAGGCGGCGCCTGGACGGGGTGGGGGGGGGGGCTCCATGCGTCTGCGGGGCAGCCAGGGTGGGGGGGCGGCCGGGGCTAGGGCGGCGGGGTCAGACCGCGCGCGGCGCCTGAGCCTGGCAGAGGGCGGCACTGGAAGTCACGCGGCGAGGGTGGGGCTCCGGCCCGGAGCCGCCTCAGCCGCCATAGCAGCTGCCGCCGCCGCTGCCTCTCAGCCGCCGCAGCAGCCGCGGTAGCAGCCGCAGTCGGCGCAGCAGCAGCTCAGTCGCCGCACCCGCCACAGTAGCACCCGCGGCCGGCGCAGCCGCCGCCGCTCAGCCGCCACCGCAGCCGCAGTAGCAGCCGCAGCCGGCGCAGCAGCAGGCGCAGCAGCAACCGCCGCTCAGCCGCCGCAGCCACCGCAGTAGCAGCCGCAACCGGCGTAGCCGCCGCCGCTCAGCCGCGGCGGCAGCCGCAGTAGCAGCCACAGCCGGAGCAGCCGCTGCCGCTCACCCGCCGCCACAGCCGTCGCAGCAGCAGCCGCCGCTCAGCCGCAGCAGCCGCCGCCGCCGCTGTCGCGGCCGCAGTCGCCGCGGCAGCCGCCGCTCAGCCCCCGCAGCAGGCGCAGCAGCAGCCGCCGCTCAGCCGCAGCAGCCGCCGCAGTTGCACCGCAGCCGGCGCAGCCGCCGCCACTCAGCCCCTGCAGCAGGCGCAGCAGCAGCCGCCGCCGCCGCTGCCGCCTCGGCCCGGAAGCGATGTAGCCGCGCCAGGTCCGAGCCCCGCGGGCCGCCGCTGCCGCTGCCCTTGAACCGCACGATGCAGCTCGCCAACCAGACCGTGGGCAGGTGAGTGAGCCCTGCCGGGCCGGCCGGCAGCGTGCCTGTCGGGGACCGGGGGTCGGGGTCGTGTCCCGGGCTGGGGCGGGCCCGCTGCCCCGCGGGGCCCCGTGCTCCGGCCCGGCCGCCCGCCCGCTCCACACCGGGTCCACTGCGGGCCAGGGACGAAGCCTGCGCCACGCAGCGGCCAGGCGCCCAGCTCGGAGCCGCTGCCCAAGCCCCCGGGAACAGCGGGGCGGGCCGGCCTCCCGGGTCCCGCCCCCCCCCACCCCCCACCAGCGCGGGTCCCCGCCGCCCATTGTCCCGGCCCCGCTGAGCATCGTCCTCTGGGGTCTGGACCCAAGCTTTCCCCAGGCCTCACCCCCCCACCCTGCCCCCTTCCCAGGCTCTGAGCTGTCAGCACAGGGCCAGACGCCGGGCTCGAACTCACGGACCTCGAGATCATGACCCGAGCCGAAGTCGGACGCTTAATCCACGGAGCCACCCAGGCGCCCCTTTTTCAGATTTTAGAAAAGTTAAAATGTACATATGCTGTTACTGTATAATCCATGGTGTGGGTCAGCAGCCCTTTGTTGAATATGTGAATATTTCTAGAGTGAAAATATAAAGGTACTTCATGCTATATGGAACACTTAAAGATTGTAAATGGCTTCATGTTAGTTCAGGTCAAGTTTGTTACCAAATAAGTTACCCAAAAACCTTGTTTTTTAGATTTCAAAGTGATGGATAAGGGGTTATGGAGCTGGTTTAGTCAGCAGTAATGCTCCTATTGAGAGAGTCTGAGATGGTTTTTTGTGTTTTGTTTTGTTTTGTTTTGTTTTGTTTTGCCTTTCACTCTAGGTAATGCCCCCTTACTCCAGAAAGTGAGAAACCACAATGATGTTCTGTAACTAGGGGTCACAGACTCAAGTGCTAGGCAGGTAAAATTAATAAGCGAAGGGAAGGTAATTGTAGGGCAGTAGAAGAGGCGAGGAATAGCAAAACTAGCTCATTGCACGGGCTTGCTTGCTCTTGGCAAGTCTAGCTACCTGTTGACATGGTGAATGTGGGTGCTTGAACACCCACCTTCTCATTTTTAAGGATACTCCAGAACGGTGATTTTTTTGTGTGAAGTTTATTGATACTTAAATATCAGCAATGAAAAAGGAAAAGAAAAGAAACCGCTGGACGTAGGCCAGAGAAAATCTATCTGCAAGCTTCATCTAGCCTTGGGCTGCCTGCTCTGACCTCTAGCTGCGAGACTGATTCTTACCGAATGAAAAGTTGGACCGTGGTGTTTTGGTAGTGAACGCTTTCTTGAGATGGGGATGGGACATTTGCTTTATCATTATTCGTTGTGCTTTACGTATATGTCACATAATTTTGCAGTCAGATGCTCTACCCCTGAGCTATACCCCCTATTATATAATTTTGGAGTGTAAAATATTTCAAAAGAAAAAAACACTGGAGCACTGCCTTATTTTCTAGCCAGTGGGAAGTTTTCGTTCTCATCTATGAATTTGAAAGTTTAACGTTATTTATTTTGGAAAAGGGATTGAGAACTCCAAGTCAAAATAGGACCCTCTTTTTTAAAAAGTTTGAGTTAAGGGGGGTTAGATTATAATGTCCCTGTCTTTCCAGGGACACAGTGATCTGAAGTGCCATTGCATGTCCGCCCCCGTATTTGGACTGGGAGGTGTGCCTCATCTTCTGTCCTCTCAGACCGTATCCCTGGTCCTATCCCTATACCTACCGCCACACGGCTGATGACTTTCAACTTGATGTCTTTTTTTTTTTTTTTGAGTTTATTTATTTTGGGAGAGAGAGAGAGACAGAGGGAGCGCACACAAGCAGGGAAGGGTCAGAGAGAGAGGAAAAGAGAATCCCAAGCAGGCTCCACGCTGTGAGGGCGGAGCCTGACGCGAGGCTCAAACTCACAAACCGGGAGATCGTGACCTGAGCCGAGATCAAGAGTCAGATGCTTAACCGACTGAACCCCTCTGGGTGCTCCTTAATTTTATGTCTCTAGTCCTGGAATCTCTTCATCTCTAGATTGATCTTTGTCTTGAACTTCTCTGTTTAAAAGTCCTGCTGAAATTCAGCTCATGAACTGCATCCTCAAATTGGCCTTCTTTCCCTGTATTCCTTAGGCCGTGGGTCAGCAACCTCTGGCCTGTAGGCCAAATCCTGCCCACTGCCTGTTTTGTGAAAAAGGGTCATTGGATCACAGCCACGCACTGCAGCAGCACAGTCAAGCAGATCTCACGGTGACTGTATGGCCCACGGAGCCCATGCTATTTACCGCCTGGCCCTTTGCAGGAAGAGTTTGTGGACACCCGCCCTGGCGCACTGAATGCCGGAACCGCATCTCCTCTGTCACCTGCGATCCCCCTCTTTCTCCTCCATCTTCTTTATATCCAGGCTCTCCCTGCCATCTGGCAGCTCTGCCTCTGGACCGTCTCTGACTTGGTCTCTGCCTCTCGGTGGCCTTAGTTATTAGTTCAAACTTGCGGGGTTTTTTCTTTCTTCTTTTTTTTTTTAATGAAATGTACTGTCAAATTGGTTTCCATACAACACCCAGTGTTCATCCCAACAGGTGCACTCCTCAAGGCCCATCACCCGCTTTCCTCTCCCCACCCCCAACCCCCCATCAACTCTCAGTTTGTTGTCCGTATTTAAGAGTCTCTTACGGTTTGAATTGTTTTTTGTTTTTTTTTTTTAACCTGGACTCACAATTGTCTTCCAACTGGCTTAGTTAGCTTGAGCTGGATTTTATCCATACGTGGGACACTGGGCTTCCACTTTGGTCTGACATGGCCAATCCAAATTTTAATGGTCATAGCTATTTCTCTCTAAATTATTTTCTTCTGATGAAATCATGACGTTCGTAGGACATTTTATGTCGTCCTAGTGTTGCTAAATTGTCTTCGAAACGATAGTGCTGGCATTGAGTTACGGTGCGGCAAATAATTTACACTGGATCGTATGTCACCGTGCGTGATATGATGAATGTCACGTTTCACCGTCACGCTGTGCTGACTTGTAGATGCTGTCTTCTAAAAAATTGACCTATTTTAATTTTTTCTGTTAAGGTTGAAATGAATGTGTCCCATATTTGTATTTCTTGATGAGTTTTCTATATGTGTTATTTGGTCATTTAATTGCCAGTTGTCAATTTCGTTTTTTAATCACCTGGTTCGGTTCAACACCTGTCTGCTGAGAACCTGTCAAATGCTGGGGTTAAAAAGATAACGGCTTCCTAGGAATTGGAGTGGGGCGAGAGACCTACAAGCAGATAATTTGAATACAGCCGGTTGTACTTGTTCCAGCAGGCCTTAGGAAGTAGGAATGCCACACCTTGATTTATTTACACATGACAAGGTAAACAAGTTCACATTCTTCTCCTCAGGTACATCACGTAATGAGTGCAGTGACAGAATCTTGAGGGAACACATTCACGACTAGGTACAGGTTTGATACGAGAGTCAGAAAATAAAGCGGATTCTGTTGAAAATCCGACCGACCCTGTGGATTATAGAAGAAACTGCTTTTGAATAGGAGGAGCCTCTTTGTAGCCAGTGACACGAAAACAATATTAAGTTCATGTCAGCTCTCTCCAGGTTTTAAGACTCGTTTCTGAAGTCTTGCTATTCCCTGTGAATTTCAGCTTATTAATTACTTGCCTAGACTCCTTCCTTTTGATTGGTCCCAGCATGTTTCTCTCTGTCCTTTCTCACAGTTCTTTTTTTACGTGTCTGCCTTATCAGAGATACTTGGGCCTAGTTGTCCACTTGATCTCTCCATTCATGTTTCATTAGCAGTTTTTCTATCGTTTCTGAATGGGTTCGTTAAATTTCTGCCTCCTAAAGAGTTTATAGTATAAGCGGTAGACTGAGTGACAAGGTACTCAAATGAAAATAAACGTTCAGAACTGCACAGAAATTCTTCTAAGCAATGACCAGCTCCATTTATAAGTCTATCAGCTTGGACTTCACGTGGTCGCTGGATACTCTGATGCATAGACAGGACTGGCCACTCGAACCCATGCGCATCGGTACCTTGGGGAAATACACGAAAGTACTTCTACTTCACTGGGTACGGTGGGTGCAGGATAGATGTAGCGTGGGCGCTGCCATGGGGTCGCTGAGACGTGCCCAGGGTTCCGTGAAGCCTTCTCTGACATGTGACACTTGAATAATCTTGAGAACAGGAAGGTAGGGGTGATGGGTGGTAGACGATTCCCAGGGAGAAGAAAAATTCTCGGGGGAAACCTAACCCACTGACCATTTTGTCCTTTAACTTCATGTTTTGTTTGTTTGCTTGTTTGTTTACTATATATTGGAAAAAGGCGACACTGTCTGATTGCCGGCAGTGGGAAAAGTCTGTCCAGCTCTTATTTTCCAATGAGATAGTGAACTAATGGCTGTTTGTAGATCCATATGTTCTTAAGTCCAGAGCAATTGTGGTGGTTAAATTCACAAGCCTCTGGATGCGTTTCCATCCAATAGATAGAGTAAGTTGGTTCTTAAAAGCTTTGAAGCTCTAAAGTCAGGGGACTTAAGTGGCTCATAGTTAAGTAACCAGCTCTTGATTTCGGCTCAGGTCATGATCCCACGGTTCATGGGTTCGAGCCCCGTCCCGTGTCAGGCTCTGCGCTGATAGCTTGAAGCCTGCTTAGGATCCTCTCTCTCCCTCTCTCAACCCCTCCCCAACTTGTTCTCTCTCTCTCTTCTCTCAAAATAAATCAACATTAGTAAGCAAGGTTTAAAACCAGTGTACCCTTATTTTCTTTGCTTAATAAACACTGACAGCCATCTTTCCCCAAAGTAGACAATTTTTAATTTTTTCTGCTAAGGTTGAAATGAACGTGTCCCATATTTGTATGGGAAAATCGGTGGAGGCGTCATTTCTCACGGTGAAGCGTATCATTTCCTTAATTTGCATCATGCTTGTTCATCTCCCCTTAGAACCTTTTCACTACTCTCACGGCTTTTACCTTCTTGGACACGCTAGGATGTGTAACGTTCCTCAGACAACCCCAAGATGGCTGGACTAAAACACACGAACACCTGTGACCGTGGACGTCAACTTTTAGAGACGGGCGGTATCGATCGGCCTTTGTGCTCATCGGTGGAGGACCATTGTTCGAAAGCTTCCGGGCCAGTTTTGGGGGATCGTGGTTTGAGGACCACTGCAGTAGAATTGGGGGAGCCCATATGTGCAGAAGGTTGAGGAAGCCAAGCTGGTGATTGAGGAGGTGTCCTGTGGTGGCAGGTGAGCCAGGACTGTGGACGAAGGGGAAGGGACATGAGGGAAAGACGAGTCAGGAAGCAGGAAGCGATCGCAGCAGCCTAAGGGAGAGGTGATGGCCCCCAGAGCAGGACAATGGCATGGGACTGACGTGAGAAACTATTGAGCACCGTGGCTTTAGGGGCGAAGAAGGGAGGGGTTGGCGTGATTCGGGTTATGTCTGGATGTTATTTATTGAAATCGGTGACGCAGTGATTATTCGCTTTTCCGTTCGTTTCACACGCTTCTCTTTTTTGAACCATAGAATTCTCACACCTGCCTCGACTTTCTGTTGACTTTGTTTTCATTGACACGTGGCTTCGGGTGGGTGTGTTTGTGTGCACCGACACCACACTGTGCCAATAATAACTGTGGATGTGTAATGTGTTCTCACTCTGGCAGAGCTGGGCTCCTTTGGCTTTCCTTTTTCAGTTGCTGTCTCCCATTTCTGTGTAGAAGTGAATTTTGGTATCGTTTCTAGTTCCTAGAAAAATTCTATGATTGTGATCACAACACTAGGATTGTGATTCTATGATTGTCGAGAGCACATTAATCCATATATTTAGTGGGTCCCTGCTATGGGGTGGGTCCTGAGACCCAAAAATAAGTAAATCCCAGGCATTGATGGCCTGGCATATCTGTGAACTAAACTTTGGGGAGGATTGATGTCCTTTCCCATGAGCCTGGCACGTCTCTTTCTACACACAAAGGTATTCCGTGCTTCCTGAGGGCTCTGTTGTCGTTGGAAGAGTGCCTGATTAGTTCAGTTGGCAAACGTGAGTGATGTTCATGTCTGTCTATATCTTTATGTACTAAATAAAGATGTGCTAAATTAGTCATAGCTGATCATTTTTGTGACTTCTTTGAATTTCTACGTATGTATTATCTATGTTTTTATTTCTCCTTTTCCTTGTCTTTCAGCAGTTTCTTTTTCATCCCTCATTTAATTGGTTAGACTCGAAAATAATGTGTAGCTGTATAATTGTTTATAGCAATATTGTCTAAAGGGCGTGTGATTTCACCCTAATTAGGCGTTCCAGAAATGTGGTCAGGTGAACTCGTGTTTAAATGCGAATGTCCTCATCTGAGTGGTTCGCAGTGGAAATCTACAAGCATTTTGCCTCTGCTTTTGGAGCCACACACCTTGTAGTGTGTCTGATGTTTGAGCCTTTGTTCCAAGGCTCAGTCATAAGATTGGCAGGCGTGTGGCTTAAAGGCAGAATACTGAATTGAGGTAGCCTAACCGTATGGAGAAAACAATCACAGTGCACTTGGACTGAGGAAGGAACTGGTAGAGAAATTTGAAATGCAGCCTATGTGGCAATAGGTTTTTATTTGTTTCGTTAGTTTTAATTTTTAAAAGGTTTTTATTTTTGAGAGAGAGAGAGAAAATGTGAGCAGGGGAGGGGCAGAGAGACAGGGAGACACAGAATCCGAAGCAGGCTCCGGGCTCTGAGCTGTCAGCACAGAGCCCACCACGGGGCTCAAACCTACAGATCGCGAGATCGTGACAGGAGCTGACGTCGGATGCTTAATTGACTGAGCCACCCAGGCGCCCCGGCAACATATGTTAATATAACTTCTAAAGAAGTGATCAGCAGGTCACAGGGCAGTGGACTTAACTGCAGCCTTTGACTCTTAGAACAGTCTTTAGGAATAGAAACCTTGCTCCCTGTAGATGTTACATGGAGGTTCTGACGGCCTCTTCACCCGCGAAAAAAATCCACACACACAGATTGGCAGAGAATTTCACGGACTCCACAGACCCCTTCAAGCCCAAGGCCAAGAACCCCGGGCTAGTTCCTGGAGAGATGTGTAGTCACGGCCCCCACGCTAGAAACACATCTGTGGAGAAGCGCTGTTTACAGGTGTCTACCTCCGGTGTAGGTGGGTGGTGTTCCGCTGTTCTCCAGAACACACACTTGACGTCTGTGAGAGCCTTCCCCAGAAAAGCTGAGATGGGGTATTCTCCACGATGAGATCTGGCGATCACATGAAATTACTTTCCCTGAATAATCGGCTTCTTTTGATAGTGAGTCCGTTCCATAATGTTTTCAAAGCTTTTAGGTGAGGGCTTAAGAAAACGAAGACTCCTGTGGGGCAGCTGGAGTCTAGTAAAGAGTAACTGGACTTGAGTCCGTGTGGTCCCCCGGCTCTCTGTCTGACCTTGGCCGCCTGAGCCTCCCGGCTGCGCTCCCACGCTGGTGAGACGGGGTTCCTGCTACCACCTGGGAACCGGCCCTGGGAGATTTAAGAAGGCGGCATGAGGTAAGGAGGCGTCGGAAGACAGGGAGGAAACAGTATGAAACAACAGGTTAGCACTGGAAAAAGTAGGCGGGGTAGATTGTACCTCACCATTAGGGGCCAAAGTCGATTCCAAATGGATGAAGAGTTTCAAGTGAAAACCCAGAACCCAGAACGGAGGAAAAGATGGAAAGTTCTTCACGCTCTGGCATAAAAGTACAGAGAATGAACAATAAAAGATAACCACGCAAATAAAACCACCATTATAAACTTAACGACACAGGAATTAAACTTCTGTCTGCCTGTCTCATAATTAAAATTATGGCCAATGACTGGGTGGAAACAGGAGCAGCCACAGCGGAGCATTAAATTCTTTAATGTATAAAGCTGTGTTATCGATCAGTTGAAAGAAGTGCACGACGGGGGCACCCGGGTGGCTCAGTTGGTCGAGCGTCTGACTCTTGATTTCAGCTCAGGTCATGATGCCAAGGTCATGGGATCAAGTCCCATGTTGGGCCCCACACTGAGCATGGAACCTGCTTAAGATTTTCTCTCTCTCTCTCTCTCTCTCTCTCTCTTCCTCTTCCTCCCTCCCTCCCTTCCTCAGTCCCTCCCTCCCTTCCTCAGTCCCTCCCTCCCTCCTGCTCTCTATCTCTTTCCCTCTGCCCCTCTCCTACACTAACCTGTCTCTCTCTCTCTCTCTCTCTCTCTCACTCACTCAAAAAAGCACACTATAGTGAGCAAATGCCATGAACAGAATGCTCACAGATGCAATACAGATGACCAGTAAGTATATAAGACTCATTTCAAAATTGTAACTCACCGAAGAAACCCAAAGCTCTGAGACTGCATTTTTCACTTACTAAACTGGCACAGCTCAAAATGATGATATGTTGCTGTCTTGGGAGAACTGACGAAGGCCGTCATACAGCCATACACAGGTGGGAATATAAACTGGCATTCCTTTCCAGAAAGAAATGTGCCTTGGCGTTTTAAGAACCATTTCTCAAATTGGAACCCAAATCGTCCACCTCATCCTCCAGTCTCTTGTCTTTTTGGATTCCTTTCCTGAACAGTCCCCCTCTGTGCTTTGCTGGGTCCCTTTCCTTCTCTGCCCTCAGTCAGTCACAGAGGGTGTCTTTCACATCCCTTCCAGCCGTCTGTCCAGCCGGCCTCTTTCCTTCACCTGTTGCGCAGAGCCACAGCCAGGCTCGTTCATCTGGGGCTTCTTGGCGCCTGTACCTGGGATGCAGGGCGTGGTCCAGAAAGATCGTCTCACGTGGAGGGTCAGGCCGGCCCAACTGTCACGGCCTCCAAGCTCAGCTGGGCTTTAAAGGCTGCCTTCCAGCCCTTGGCGCAGTTTCCCGTCCCGTTTTCCTAAGCCTTCTTGCCAGACTTTTACTTCCCTCAAACCTACTCCACCCCTTCTGCAGACACACCCACTCTCCTGGGCCTGATGACCTGCCTCCCAGTTCCCAGAGAAGACCTGCTGCCGCCACCTTCCCTGCCGTCAAGGTCATTACCTCCCGCTCGCACACCGCTCTCGCCCTCCCCGGGGGCTTCCCTCCTCGGCCTTCCTCTGGCCACTCTGCATTTCCAGCTTCCCTCTCTCCACTGGCTCTTTTCTGCCACTCGCGATGTTCAGGTTTGCGACGGCTCGCGTCTCTCTTCACGTGCCTTTGCTTCTCTGTGTGCGCTCGGCGCCCTGCGTCTTGGCTCCCGGGAGCCACCGCCCTCACACCTTCCTGCCCTCCCTGCCACACTCTGCATTCTCGGCCGGTCCTTCATCCTTGCTCTGGTGGCCCACACTCCCGGCTTCTTGGGCTTCTTCCCCGGCCTCCCTGCTGCTCTCTGCTCTTGGGCTGCTCTTGCGCTGCGTTGCCCCTAAGGCTTCTGTGCTTAGCCTTCGTCTTCTCCCCAGATCTGCGTTCCGAGAAAACTCCCCCAAAGCAGTGTTTTTTGCTGCTCCTGCTAACACGCTCTGAGTTTCCTTTCCGGGCGCCTCTGCTGTGCTTCGGAACCTCATAGCAAGAAACACACCGGACGTCTCCACTGCACGCTCAATCGACCCCTTAAATCCGGCATTTCCGGAGCTGACCGTGTTGACCCCAACCTCAGAGGCTCCCAGATTTTCTCCACAGTTGAAGAGCCTCGCTGTCTAGCCGGTCACTCAGCGTGGAAACGTGGTGGCCATTCTAGGGGATTCCTTCTCCCTCTCCATCCACGCCACGTCACCAAGTCCTGCGTGTTGTATCTTTGTAATAGCTCTCTGTCGCCTCCCCTCCTTCTCCGCTGCTTTAGGGCGGGGGGTGGGGGGTGGGGGGCTCCTTATTCTCACTTGGATCTGCCATTCTCCCTCCGGTCTCTTCATTCTCAACTCCTCAGTTTCCCTGCGCACCAGTGTGTCTTCCCTCCCCAGCCCTCCACGCACCTTCCACACTGCTGCCAGGAAGATCCTTCCAAAGAAAATAATTGTAACACTGCTAGCTTTCGTGTGTTTGGGTGCTTCCCATCTGCCAGGCCTTTTCCCAAGTGCTAGTCTTGGTTGACTCATTTAATACCACAATCGGTGCTGTATTATCCCCTTTTACAGGTGAGAAAGCAGAGGCCCAGAGAGCTTCAGTTAGGTTGTCCCAGGTCACAGAACCAGCAAGTCTGTCTGCAGAGTCTACACTCTCAGCCACTTAACGTCATAACAACAAAGACCACATTTTGAGCTTTCTAGGAATTAGCTCGTTGCGTATATCATCTCTTGTAATCCACTCAGTTCTGGAAGTTGGAAATTCTTAACGTCTCCACTTTTCGGACGAGGAAACGGGGGCACGGAGACACGAAGTAACCCGCTCACGCTTACGCGGCTTTTAGGTGGTGGACGGGGCTTTGACCCGCAGCAGATGTGCTCTGGGCTGTCAGTCTTAGCCACCTCACCCGCCCACAAGGGGCCAGCACCTTCTGAACTCACACTTTCAGGAGTATTTTTCTGTTCTTCTGGGTTGTGGGTGGCAAAGGAGGTAAACTTGTGTGAGGTGTTCATGCTGCTAAGAGCGTGATGAGAAAAGACCAGCGCCCGTTCAAGTGATATCCAGATGGAATGGGACGCTTTGCCCAGTGATGCCATTGAATTTCCGGTGCCAGTTGAACGTGCTTCGTTCTGTTTTCCCTCCTGACTTTGTAGGCGTTGACCGAATAATTTGGGATTTTTCATAAATCCTTAGGAACACAACTACCATAGTAATATGCTATAGCACAACAGCTTGTCTCCACCAGTAGGTTCCTGAAATTATCCAGGGTAGGAAAATTCTCTTGTGAACTTGAGACATTCTGGGAGACATTTTCGTTTCGGGTGACCGGGTGAACACGTGTGTATTTCTTCTCTCTCATTACAGTCCACTGAAATGTTAGGTATTTAAAAAAAGAAAAAAAATCTGGGAATTAGAAAAGATGATACTAAAAGCCACTCAGAAAAAGTCCCAGATGACTGATTAAGAAGCAGCCCTGGGGCTGTTTTATTTGTTCGCTCATTGTCCAAGGCAGGACAATAGGATGTAAGAAAATCCTCAGAAAGGCTCGTATATCCCATTAAAAATAAATAAATAAATAAAAATAAAAAAGCTACTGAGAAAAAGGTACAGAGTTCTTGGCAATTAAAAAATCTGTCACCAGTTCATAAAAAGTCCTAGGACACTAAGCAAAGAAACGGTCTTTGGAAAAGCAGTGAAGCAAGTTTCTGTGTTCTTTCATTTCTCAGGATATAGGACTCCCCCAAATGGACATCGTCGGGAATAGCACTCATAAAACAGGCCATTACACAGTCAGAGCAGCGTCCCTCCTCTTCCTGCAAGCCTCCCGTCCTATTAATGTGACTGAGTTACGTTGACTTTCACACAAAAAGACTGCTATCTTTTAGCCTTCCTGGCAGCCCTAAAGATTTTTTTTTTTATCCCAGTGGTTCTTAACCGGAAGCAGTTTTGCCGTCCTCCTCGCCCCCTGATCTGGCTGTGTCTCCAGATGGTTGTGCTTGTCCCTGCTGGGGAGAGGGGGACATGTTGCCACTGGGTTTTAAGCGTGTAAGGGCCAGGGATGCTGTTAACATTCTACAGTGTTCTGGACAGCCCACAGGAAGGACTTATTTAGACCAAAATGTCAAAAGTGTCAAGGCTGGGAAATAGTTAACTGTAAATTGCCAAGCCGACTTGCAACCAGAACTTTTCCTTATTCTCCCAAGATGTCAGAGACCTAAGAAGTTAAAAGCTGCAAGCTGAAAGTTGCCAGTCTTCTCTTTATGCTAAACTCTCCTAATACTTTACTAGAAAGTAGAGAAATCTCTAACAAACACTTCTTGTGCCTCATGTGCCCGCACAGTGAAGCTTAAGGCGTGACATCAAGAATAACATTTAGCCTGGGGGAAAAAAAAACATCCGTAGTTGGACTGTTTGGTACATCCTTCTGTCGTCACTGTCAGTCTGTCTGGTTCTCTTTCCCAGGGTGCCTGGGTGCAGTCTCACAGCCCTCCTTTGACCGGCACTGTAGACGGCCATGACGAGGCAGCGCTGGCATCATCCTTCCCTAAGAGCTATCCCCACCCGGACTGGTCCAGTATAGCTGGCAGATGCCTAAATTCTTTCCTTCTCCGCCTCCCTCTCCCTCCCCTCCGCACGACCGTGCCGTGGTGAGGTCTTCAGGAGATGAGGTCTCTTTAGCCTTTGTCTCTTTGATACATGTCATGATTTTAGGGTTGCCTGGCTGGCTCAGTTGGTAGAGCACGCGACTCTTGATCTTGGGGTCGTGAGTTCGAGCCCCACATCGGCTGTAGAGATTACTTACAAAAACGTTACTAGTTTTGTCTTCATCTTTGAAATATTGGCATTTGGTGTGCAATTGCAGGTTGACTGGATTGTTCGTTTTTTCTTCCTTCAGCACTTTAAAATGCCACTCGATTGTCACTGGGTCCTAGTGTTTCTGATGATGAGTCAGCCGTCACTCCTGTGTCGCTCCCCTGCAGGTTAAGTGCCTCTTTTTTTTTTTTTTTTTTTTCTGTCTGCCTTCAAGATTTTCTCTTTCTCTTTCTCAACACTTCAACCTTGATCCTTTTAGGTGTGTTGTTCTCTGTGTTTATCCTGCTTGGAGTTCTGGGAGTTCTGAATAAGTGGATTGGTATTGTTCATTAAATTTGGATACTTTCCAGCCACTGGGTATTCAGTAGTTCTCTGCCCCACTGTTCTTGGATATTGTTCCAATTTCTTCCTCTCTGTATTTTCATTTGGGTCATTTTAAAAAAAAATTTTAATGTTTTTATTTATCTTTGAGAGAGACAGAGCACGAGCGGGGAAGCGGCAGAGAGAGAGACAGAGACAGAGACAGAGAGAGACAGAGGGAAACACAGAATCCCAAGCAGGCTTCAGGCTCCGAGCTGTCAGCACAGAGCCCGATGCGGGGCTCAAACCCACAAACTGCGAGATCATGACCTGAGCCAAAGTCAGACGCTTAACTGGCTTGAGACACCCGGGTGCCCCTGGTTTGGATAATTTCTTTCAACTTCCAAACCTCTGATGAAACCCCTCATCTACTCATTCGGCCTGCCTTTTTCACTAGATGCTCTAAGGTACTTACCGTAATTGAGTTCCTGCAAAAGAATCCCAACATCTTGGCCGTCTTTGGATCTAGTTCCATTGACTGTGGGTCCTGATAATGCATGGTTTCTATTTTTCTCCTGTGGTGAGTTTTGGCGGGACACTAGCCACGTGTGGACACTGAGAGTGCCACACCTCTTGTGTCAGGCTGTTCGTGCAGGCACTCAGCTCTGCTAGTCTGTCGATTCAGGAGTCTGGGCTCTGCTGTGGCTCTGGGCGCATTCAGTTCGCCACAGGCTTCCGCTTATTTGAGGGTCGGATGGAAATGTCTCCTTTGGCGGCTCTTGTTTATCTCGGTTGTCCTGCCTTACCCCCAAACTTAGTAGGACTTGTGTGCCTGCCTCAGGAGAGCTAGAACTCTCCTCAGCTCTCGTGCCCTCCCTACGGTAGTGGACCAGTGCCCGATACTCATTTTGAGGTGCAGAGGCCGGCAGGGACCGCTCCTCCTCTCGGTCGTTGCCACCGCTCTTCAGCAGGCTCTGCCTGTCTGAGCCTCGGATGGTCCCAGGGTCGGGGGTGTCGTCAGCTGTGCCTTGCCCTCCTTCCGTGGTGGGCGGCCCTGACCTCCCGCTCCCCCTCAGGCTCCAGCAGGCCCCACGCACCCAAGCCTTAAGAGGGGTTCCAGGGCCCGGGGTTCTCCCACCCCCGTTATCGCCTTGCGTGTGTTCTTCCCGCGCTCTCTTTCCCACCTCCGTCCTCACTGCCTTCACATACCCTTCCTCAGCACCCAAGCTTCTACATCCAGCTCACGGAGTAGGTCTCAAGAGCCATCACCAGTTTCAGAAAACCTTCCTGCTGTCTCAGGCCTGCATCAGATGCCCTCCCATCACCTCTAACCTTTGGTAAGTTATCATCATCTCTGCGTCTAGGTTTCTCATCTCCAGAATGGGTATGGTGATAGCATCGATGGCTTAGTTATCTTGAGGATTCAGTGGGTCCCCACGTGCAAAGCACTCGGAACACAGAGGCGAAGAACGGGATCTCGGGAGCAAAACTGCCCAGACTCAGCGCCCTCCCGTGAAACCTGGAGCGGGTCACATCACTTTTCAGTGCCTCCGTTTCCTCCTACCTAACGTGGAGGTAACAATACTTACCCCCTGGATGTTACCGCCAATGTCAAGGGGATTAACTCTTACGAAGCACCTGGACCAGTGCCAAGCACATAGTATGAGCTCAGGAAACGTTAGTTAGCTGTGATGGTGGTGACGACAGCCCTCTCCTCTCGGAGGCCCTGTGCCTCACTCACTGCGCTGGAGCATAATCGCTTACTTTCCTTGACAGCCCTTGTGCCCAGTCAGCGCAGGGGCCGCGATGGCTCATGGAAGGGACTCCAACACATATTTGCTCAGTGACTGACTGAGTGAAAAGGTTAGCGGCAAAGTATGCATGACACCCTGTGGGGTCGAGTGCAGCGATGGGCCGTACTGTTCCACTCCGGGACCATTTCATCATTCTGAATATCCTCTGGGGGAAAAGCCTCTTTTTAAGGCTAAAAAAAAAAAAAATTCGCGTTCTGTTTTGAGTCATCAATAGCGTCCTTCCCTCCATCAAGCCACGGTGTTGGAACACTCTTTTCTTTGACCTTTAAAAAAGGGCAAGTGAAGACTTATGGTGTTGTCCACCCAGAATCTCGCCGTCATCCAGCCAAAGAGCCTCACCCCAGTTTTCCAGGTGAACATGTTTTCCCTTCATTTTCTGCACCACGCTGATCATGGAACTTTCTGGGCTACATCTGCATTGTGTTCTCCTCCTAGACACTTAGAGGATCCACAGTTATTCCAAATTCTCTGCCTTGCATGCCTTGAAAAATATGTAGCATTTATTGTTGTTTATACAGATACGACCGTACATTTGCAAAGCACAGCTTTGAAGGTTTCAAATATTCTCTTTTCTCACAAATATTCTGTTTTGTTGCAATCTCTTAAAAGTTGCATGAGATGGTTGATGCAAACGTAAATAAAGTGAGGTACAGGAATGTCACGAGTTGTATTTTTAGAGCCCAAGGTTAGTTGGTGGTGGAGCTGGGACCAGAATCTGGCGTGAAAACAAATGAGGAGAGAGTCCGCTTTGGTCAGGGACCTTAAAACTGCTCTTCCTGAGGGTCCAGAGGCTTCGGTTCCCATGTCATTTATTTAACGGGTGGCTGCCCCAGTTTCCACACCCGTGAGATAGGGATAAAAATTGCCCCATAAGAGTACGTGTAAGAGAATAAAATGAAATAATTATGCCAAAGTGCTTTCATAACAGAGAGGAATGTACGAATGCAAGCTTAATCTAGTCCTGGAAAGCTGGGTGATTACCTGAGTCATGTCCATGAATTCTAGCTTCTATTCTGATTTATTTCCTGATCAGAGAGACCTCCACATTTTATAGGTTTTCCTTGAACTTTTTAAAGCGTTTTTCAAGTTGATGGTTTATAGTCAGTGAGTCGGTCCTACCATCTCTTTTAAAATAGCAGCATGGCATCGGCCCAGATCGGACTGGGAAGGCTTCCTGCCTGTGTTCTTGTTCACTCCCTGAATAACTGCAGAGGCCCGCGAATGCTCTCCTACCTTTGGCCTGTCCTCCAGTGTCCGAATTTTCATTCTGAAACTCAAATCTGATGCCACTCCAGGACAGAGAAACCATCAATGGCTCCCTGTTGCCCCTTGGTTCCTGGTTCTTGGTTCTTTTCAGCCAGGCCCCCCTCTCCTCTGCTTCTGTGCCCTAGTGTAGGACCCTTTGCGCATTCCCTCTCCCATCCTGTTGGGGTCTGCTTAGGCTGCTTCCCTGTAAAGCCTTCCCTGGCCACACAATCCATTCTGCTTCTCTCTCTGCTCCCAGAAACTCGGAACAAAGTTGGTTCTTTACATTTCTGTCTTTCCTTTTAGCTCCCAAGGGTGGGGACTGCGGCTCATTTCTCTCCTTCTAGCCTCCCCAGTTCTTGACATTTAGAGAGGGCTCCACAAATACCGGCTGAATGAATGAAGATCTCCACATCTCATAGCAAGGTCATCGTAAGATGGTTTCTGTCCAGAGAGTTCTTTGGCCCTCTGGGAAGGCACACCTGAGAACCACCAGGGCTGGCATGTGTATAGCCTCATTCCCAGCGGCGTCAGGCACAGAGGACTGAGACGTTGATCCTTCGATGAAGGGTTTGTGCTAACTCACCACGTACTAGGTCTCTGAGTTTCTGTGCGTTACATGCCTGTGATTGTCTTTGGGGGCCTCCAGCCCACGCAGTGTGACCACAGCCAACTCTTTGTTGTAGTTGAACGGGCTGCCCGCTTCTGTTGTGGTTTTATCTTTGTGTGGCCTGCACTCGGCCGTAACTTCTGGGAGAAGCTAGAACGCTTGGTCACTGCAGAAGCCTTCCACGGATAAGACTTCGCTTGGGGGTTATCTGAAGGTGGCGGTCGTCTGTCGTACTGCTCCGGACAGCTGACGCTCCGTGAACCCTCACCCGGGACCACGTTAATGAGCCGAAGGAGATGAATGGCGTCGCTAAACGATCACTGTGGTGGTGGCATTATTATGACCATCGTTCCCATTTGACTGTGGAAGGCATGGGCACTCATTTGCAGCGACCAAGCAACAGCACTGGGACTCCCAAGTCAGATCTGTCTGACCCCAGAGCCCTGACTCAGCTCGTACCGCATTCCGTCTCCTTCTTTGCCTGCGGTGAACCTTAAGAGTCCGCCAGCCGTCGGGTTCTTATCACTCAGCCTGCAAAGGCAGGAGCGTGAGCTCGGTTGTGAGTCACACACATCAGACCCCGTTCCAGGCAGTACTGACCCAGCAAGGGTGCGGCCGCGGCCCGTTCTATGGGAGCCCCTCTGTTTTTGCTACTGCCAGCCATTTACTGCTGGACCCTCTTTCTGTCGCGTCCTGGTGATTACCGCGCCACCTGCCAGCTTCGGTCCTCTGACCCTCCTCCCT
The DNA here is from genome assembly GCF_022837055.1 of Prionailurus viverrinus. NCBI lineage: Eukaryota > Metazoa > Chordata > Mammalia > Carnivora > Felidae > Prionailurus > Prionailurus viverrinus. The sequence continues at coordinate 18,921,986 of NC_062576.1, read as the reverse complement.
CGGGGGTTCTCAACCCTCGCCATACTTTGGAATGGCCGGGGAAGCTTTACAACAGAATGCCCGGCCCTACCCCCAGAGGTTCCATTCGGTCATTCCGGCTTGGGGCCCGGGTATTAATCTTTCTGAAACCACCTTGGTATGTCATAGAATTTGCACGTTTTAAGTGCAACACTCGGTGATTTCTTTCTTTCTTTTCCTTTTTTAATGTTTATGTTTATTTTTGAGACAGAGAGAGAGACAGACAGACAGACAGTGTGCAGGCAGGGGAGGAACAGAGAGAGAGGAAGACACAGAATCCGAAGCAGGCTCCAGGCTCTGAGCTGTCGGCATGGAGCCTGATGGGGGCTTGAGCTCACGAACTGCGAGATCATGACCTGAGCCGAACGCAGTCAGACGCTTAACTGACTGAGCCACCCAGGCGCCCCCAAAACTCAGTGATTTCTTAGCAAACCGACAGCATCGTGTGACCGTCACCACAGTCTGATTTTACAAAAGTTCTCTCACCCCGATGAGATCCCTTAGGCCATTTTAGAGTCAGTGCCCAGTTCCACCCCTGCCCTCAGTTAACACTAATCTGCTTTCTGCCTCTGTAGATTCGCTTTTTCTGGCCATTTCATACAAATGGAGTCATCTGGGGGTGGCTGGGTGGCTCAGTCAGTTAAACTCCAACTTTGGCTCGGGTCACACTCTCACCGTTAGTGAGATCGAGCCCCGCGTCGGGCTCTGTGCTGACAGATTGGAGCCTGGAGCTTGCTTCGGATCCTGTGTCTCCCTCTCTCTCTGCCCCTCCCCTGCTTGTGTTCTGTCTCTGTGTCTCTCAAAAATAAATATTAAAAAAAAAAAAATGGAATCACCTGTAGTATTTTTCTTTTCTTTTCTTTTTTTTTTTTTAATTTTTTTTTAATGTTTATTTATTTTTGAGACAGAGAGAGACAGAGCATGAACGGGGGAGGAGCAGAGAGAGAGGGAGACACAGAATCGGAACCAGGCTCCAGGCTCTGGGCCATCAGCCCAGAGCCCGATGCGGGGCTCAAACTCACGGACCGTGAGATCGTGACCTGAGCCGACGCCTGACCCAGGCGGTTGTATTTATTTAGACCTTGTCCTGACGTTGGTGTGTCGGTAAGGATCGGGAAGAGAACAATAGTTACAATAGTTCAGTGGGTTTTGGGGAGGGGAGTGGGTGGAGGTGGGTAGGGGGAGGAGAGACATCACTTCTGATTTCCGCCCGTCACCAACGTCACCAGCATCGGGCTGTGCCTCACATTTGGACTGTATCATCAGAGTCAGCCGCCCCCGTTCATTTTAGCAGCAGCTTCTCAAACGTGAGGCGGGACTTCGGAGGAGGCCGGCTACACGCCTCCAGACCGGCTTCACGTACCAGTCCTCAAAGTGACTCCAGAAAGCCTCCTTGCGAGGTTTGCACCACACCCCGTGAGGATCACTGGTGTGCAGCCGGGGTTGGCAGCCTGGTTGGGAGGCAGCCAGAGAGGAAATATTTTGAGCTCCACAGGCCGTCTGGTCTCTGTCGCAGTAACGCCACCCTGCCGTTGTGGTGTGAAAGCAGCCATAGATGATGCACAAACGTATCAGCCTGGCTGTGCTCCAGTCACACTTGATTTGTGCACACCGAAACTCGAATTTCGTATCGTCCTTGCGCATCGTACGTATGTTCCTCTTTGGAGTTTCTTTCCCCCACCCCCAGCCATTTTAAAGTAAAAACCATTAGCTTGCCATACAAAAATAGGCAGTGAGCTAGATTGGATCTGTGGGCCATAGTTCGCTGACCCCTGGTAATATGGGTAGTTTACTTGCTGTATTTTTTTCATTAAAAAAAAAACAACAACATTAGCTTTGGAAGGCACTATCATGTTTTAATTTTAGTCGCTGTGGATTTTACTGTGGAAGGCAATTCTACGCACACGTCTGCTTTTCTGCCTACTGCTATTGAATTTTTTTCTTGCTACCTCTGTTGAAGTCTACAAAGACCTTTTTTTCAAACCATTCTCTATTGTTGGGACAGCCGTTTGCTTTTTCATTAATGCATTCAGTGTGTATTTACGAAGCACCCGCAATGGTGTGGCAGGCAGGTGGCCATGGCAAGCCGGGTGCTCCGGGGAAGGGGGCAGTGATGGCCGAGATAGACTTGGTCTCTGCTCCCGTGGATCTGTCTGGCTCGCAGGGAAGAGGTCAGTCATGCACAGTGCTTGGCAGATCACAGCATGCATTGAAGGTGTGGACTTGAGCATTTGTTTCCACGGTCCCATAATACGTGCGTTATGCGGGTGGACGCGGCCCACGTGCAGTAGTCTGTATCCTGGGAAACAGGGTGGTGTTTCACATTAGTGGCGTTGGGCATCTGAGTGTACCGATGGCAGAAACTTCTCCAGAAATCAGTCCACAATTAGAGTTGGAAATTGTCACGCCAGTTGGAGATTTTCCTTTGACCCTGTGCCCTAGCGTAAGCATCTGTGTCTTTCCGGGTAAGTGGAACTGCTTCAGGTTGGGGGCGTTTCCATTTTCTTCTGGCCCAGTAAGAGTGAGACTCCCGTTAGGCACGACTGAAAGGCTGGCCATTACCACAACCAGTCAAGGGAACCGGGGAAGACATCAAGGCCTGCACGGCCCTGCCACTTGTAGGTTTTGGGGATTACAAGGGAAAAAGTTAATGCTTTACCAAAAAGTAATAAATTTAAAAAGCCTGCCCTATGTAAGCCTTGTTGGAATGACTAGTGAGATTGCACAGTGGCTTGCATAGGAAAAAACAAACCCCAGAGTAAAATGGTGAGCCGGAAGTGCTTTCCTGCTTTGTGTCGTTTTCCCAGTTACAGACAGGAAACATTCAAGTGCGTTTTCAAGCACAGAACATTGGACACAAAGAAGGCTCTGACGAAGCAGAAAAAAGACCCGTATACAAAAAGTTTAGGTCTGTGGAGCAAAATGTCTGATTGAAAACAATCTGATTTAGCAAGTGTTTTTTTTTACTCGTTGGCTTGCGTTGTCTCTAGGCGCCTTGATAAGCTTAACATGTTGCTCTCCCTCTTTGCTTTATCATGAATTTTTTAAATCTGATCACAAATCACATCTCAGGGGCGCCGGGGTGGCTCCGTCGGTTGAGTGTCCCAACTCTTGATTTCAGCTCAGGTCATGATCTCGCGGTTCAGATTGTGAGATTGAGCCCTGCATCAGAGTCTGTGCACTGATCTCGAGGAGCCTGCTTGGGATTCTCCCTCTCTCTCTGCCCCTCCCCTAGTCACACTCTCCCTGTCTCTCTCAAAATAAATAAGTAAACTTAAAAAAAAATCACATCTCAGTAAAAACCAAGTTTCTGTGGCTAATAGACTCTTTGAATGGGCACCGTGGCCGGTATTCTGAGTAATTGCTAGACTTTCCCTGGGTCAAAATTCTACTGGCAAATTGTCTGGTAAAGATGAACACTCCCAAACAGTTCAGCATAGAAAGGGCTGCTGGGCTGAGCCTTGGACCAGACACAGTGATGAGAAAGATCGAGTCATTTGGAGCACATATCCGGGGAGGTAGGGACCATGGTGGTTCCCTAAAATTAAGGTGGGGACAGCATAGACCAATGGGGGTATCTCAGTGTGAAGGAGCCCCCCCAATTTGTATGTTACATTCCAGACTCATGATTCGTCAGGAAAAGTAATCTTCCCAGATAGCCTGTATTCATGGTTTAGACGACGTAATGTTATTAAAACCTCCATACTACCCAAAGCTGTCTATACAGTTTCAGTACAGTTCCTATCAAAATTCTAATGGTGTTCTTCACAAAAAAAGAAAAACAATTGTCAAATCCACATGGAACCACAAACGACTGAAACAGCAAAAGCAATCCTGAGCTAGAAGAACGAGGCTGGAGGCGTCACACTTCCCGATTTCAAACTCCTTGATCCTTGAACAACGTGGGTTTGAATTGCATGGGCCCACGTATATGCAGATTTTTTACAGTACAATACTGTAGATGTATTTTCTCTTCCATACAATTTGCTTAATAACATTTTCTTTCTAGGGGTGCCTGGCTGGCTCAGTCGGTTAAGCGTCCAACTTCGACTCAGGTCATGGTCTCGCAGTTCGTGAGTTCGAGCCCCGCATTGGGCTCTGTGCTAACAGCTCAGAGTCTGAAGCCTGGTTTGGATTCTGTCTCCCTCTCTCTGTCCCTCACCTGCGCTCTCTCTCTCTCTCTCTCTCTCTCTCTCTCTCTCAAAAGTAAATAAACATTAAAAAAGTTTAAAAAGTAATTACATTTTTTTAAATTTTTTATTTTAATTAAAAACAACATTTTTTTTAACGTTTATTTATTTTTGAGACAGAGAGAGACAGAGCATGAACGGGGGAGGGTCAGAGAGAGGGAGACACAGAATCCGAAACAGGTTCCAGGCTCCGAGCTGTCAGCACGGAGCCCGATGTGGGGCTTGAACTCACGGACCGCGAGATCATGACCTGAGCTGAAGTCGGCCGCTCAACCGACTGAGCTACCCAGGCGCCCCAGTAATTACATTTTCTAACTTTCTTTATTGTAAGAATACATGAAACAATGCACATAACATACAATACATATTAACCAACTATTTATGTTCTCAGTGATGTTTGTGGTCGACAGTAGCTACTAGTAGTTAAATTTTCAGGGAGTTAAAAGTTATGTGCCAAGTTTTCACTGCACAGGGTCAACACCCCTAACTCCTATATTGGTCAAGGATCGGCTGTATATTACAAAGCAGTAGTCATCAAAATAGGATGGTGTTGGCATAAAAAAGATACATAAATGGAACAGACTAGAAAGCCCAGAAATAAATCTGATTAAGAAGAGATATTGGATCTCTTTCTAAAATTAATTTTATCAGTGTAATATGTGGCTGAGTGTCCATAAAGGCGGGAAACATAGTGTCCACTTATTTTCAAGCTGTATGTTAACATTTTCGTATAATATGTTCCACATAGATTTCAGTCTCCAGATACCTTTTTAGGTAAAGTACCTCTATATTGAAAGCAAAGGGTCTAGTTGGTAAAATGAAAAAAAGGATAATAAATACATTGATTTGCTTTCTAATCAAATGACTTGATTACAGGGGTGTCCAATGACTCGACTTAAATCACTGGTTGAACCAGAAGTCCCACTATGGCACCTCGAGTGCCATCATTCTGGGTATTACGTACAGCAACAGTGCTGCCCCTTTGGGCTGCAGAGGAGTCCTCGGAAAGTACCGTGATCTGGCAACTGAGGCTCGAGCAACTCAGGCTGTTCCTCTGCCGATCGATGGCCGCCAGGTCGGCTTTCTGGAAAGGTCTACCTAGCTAATAATAATTGGAAAGCATGAGTGGGAGAGAGCTGTGAAAATACTTTGATACTTTGTTTCTTTTTAAAGTAAAGATGAGATGCCTGAAGGAAGGAATACTCAGTTGTTACTATTTGTGTGTGTAGTATTGAATCACGTTCCTGGATTTGTGACAAACTCGTTTCAGTAAGGCTGTCAAGCTCAGAAATGATCGTTTTAGGAACTGAAGGTTCAGCTTCTCTACAGCGGTCTTTATTTATTTTTTTAATGTATTTTAAGTAGGCTCCATGCCCAATGTGGGGCTCAAACTCATGACCCCCAGATCTAGAGTTGCACATTCTACTGACTGAGCCAGCGAGGCGCCTCTAGAGCAGTCTTTTCTCCAGGGGTGGCCTGTGGGTCTCGGCCATGGAATTCTGGGAGGAGAGGGCCTCTTAAAGAAGCAGGATCTTGGGGCGCCTGGGTGGCGCAGTCAGTTAAGCGTCCGACTTCAGCCAGGTCACGATCTCGCGGTCCGGGAGTTCGAGCCCCGCGTCAGGCTCTGGGCTGATGGCTCATAGCCTGGAGCCTGTTTCCGATTCTGTGTCTCCCTCTCTCTCTGCCCTTCCCCTGTTCATACTCTGTCTCTCTCTGTCCCAAAAATACATAAACGTTGAAAAAAAAAATTTTTTTAATAAAAATAAAAAAAAATAATAAAGAAGCAGGATCTTGTTCCAGACCTGCTTTTGAACAGAGGTGAGGCCTGGAAACTGGCATGTTAAATCCGCACACTCCCCACCCTCGTGATTCTATACACGCCCAGGTCTGGGAGCCCCTGGTCTTGAGGCTTTGTTCTTGTGTGGGGTTGCTATTCTTTGCAGACATTTGTTTGCTGGTTTTTTTCTTTGGTTTTGGTCAAGGAGCCCTCTGATGTCAACATTGGTGGAATTTCTCCCCACGTTATCATTCATTTCTGCCTGTTTTGTTTATTTTTTATTTTTTTGTTTTAGAGAGAGAGAGCATGCATACACAAGCGGGGAACGGGGGGAGACAGGGACCGAGGGAGACAGAGAGAACCCCAAGCAGACGCCACCCTGCACACAGAGCCCGACGTGGGGTTTGATCCCACGACCCTGGATCATGACCTGAGCTGAAGTCAAGAGTTGAGCGCTCAACCCACCGAGCCACCCAGGCGTCCGTCCCTAGCTGTGTTGTTTTAAACTCTGGGATAGTAACTATTAAATTTCACGAGTTCCTTTGCATTTCTGGATTTCTGACTCTGAGCTTTTCATTTTTCCCCACAGAGCTGAGAAAACAGAAGTCCTCAGTGAAGATCTGTTACAGGTAACAAAATAAAATCTTCTTAAAGTGCTTTGCTTAAAGAGGAAAACAAAACAAAGCCTCATCGGCGAGAACTGAAGCAGATCTGTGTCCGTACGTCTGTATGTATGATCTGAGACACGATGAGACTGATCGGCCTGGTCCCGAGCAGGAAAGAAAAGCAGTTGGGTTGCACGGTGATGAAAAGGGGATCTGGAACTTCGGTGTCATGTTGTGAAGTTCAGATGGGGCTGTCCTGCTTTCAAGTGCCAGGTGTCGGGGTGGGGTGGGGGAGGCGCTGGCTGGCCTGGCCGGTCCACCGGCACTGCAGCCTGGTCACGGGTCCCTGGCAGGCTGCGGGCCTGTCGCTCGCTGCTGTGACGGTGTCCTTGATGGGACAGGCCCTGCCAGCAACAGCCTAGAGTTTCCACTTCTTGCCTCTCATGCTATCATCCTCCACTTCTGGGCTGAGTTGGCTCCTGAAGGACTTAGCGTCTCAGTGACGGTGACCAGACCTGTCAGAACCACCCTGAGGCCCTGAGGTGGCCTGTTACCAGCCTGGACTTTTCTGCCCTGCAGGAGGGATATTTCCTGCAGGGACCTCGGCCGGGGCCACCGCACTTCGTCTCTCACAGGCTTCCCTAACTTTGGGGCTGGGGGTTTCTTCCAGAAGGCCTGGGACCCTTTGTACACATCCCTTCACTCGGCCTCAACCCCGTTCCGTCTCCGCCCACCCCACAGCACGCCGGGAAAGACAGAACCCTTCTGCACTGAGGTTTCTCTTAAGCCTCCTTGCTTGTGTCCTTGCTTCTCGTTCCATGACCTTCGGCAGGTCTTTTCACCTGAGCCCCTGAAGACCAGCAGTCTGCTCCCGGGTGACTTTCTGTCTCTTCCCACAGACAGGAGCTGGCATAGCTTAGAAAAATGGTGCCATGCCAGCCCATGTCAGAACATCCTTCTAAATTATGACAGCCACCTGCAGGTAGAAGATTCTGAGAGCACGTTTTTTTTGTTGTTGTTCTTTTTGGGGACCAGAAATTTTTATTAAGAGTAGGAGGGTTTTTTTTTTTTAAGAATTATTAATCATATTCATTTTTTTTAATTTTTCTTTTTAATGTTTATTTTATTTTTGAGAGAGAGAGAGAGAGAGAGAATGTGAGCAGGGGAGGAGCAGAGAGAGAGGGAGACACAGAATCTGAAGCAGGCTCCAGGCTCTGAGCTGCCAGCACACAGCCCAATATGGGGCTTGAACTCCTGAACCGTGAATTCATGAGCTGAGCCAAAACTGGACACTTAACCAACTGAGCCACCCAGGAGCCCTGACAGTCTTATTCTTAGTAATATTTCCTCATTGGCTTTTATCGTATATTTCAGCTTCACTTTCAGACTTTCAGAAATGTTGCTTGGGCTCGATAACCTTTAACTAGACTAGGTTTCACATCAGTGTTCTCTCTCCCACATCCCACGTTAGTACTAAATATGCACAACCTCCTTGAACCCTTGAAGCCCCAAGCCTTGCAGGCAGTTTGAGGACTGCAGAATTCCCACAGGAGGCAGGTGGCAACTGTCTGCTCCTGTCCTTTCTTAGAACATCCACGGGGGCCTCAAGAGTTTGCCAGTTTCAAGGAACGCCTTGTTTCATCATGCAGATGCTTACCCCCCCCCCCCCCCCCACTTCCCCCTCAGTCAGCAGAGAGCCTGATGCAGGGCTCAAACTCATGGACCGCAAGATCGTGACCTGAGCCGAAGTCAGATGCTTAACTGACAGAGCCACCCAGGCGCCCTCCTTTTTTTTTTTTTTTTTTTTCCAAGTAGGCCCCACACCCAATGTGGGGCTTGAACTCACGACCCTGAGATCCAGAGTCAGTTGCATGCTCTACCGACTGAGCCAGCCAGGTGCCCCCCCCACCCCGCATTTACAATGTACACCCTTTCACTCAGTAGTTCTGCCTTTAAGAGTTTACCCTGTATGTACAAAGATGTACATTCCAGAATATTGACTGCAGCCTCACAGCTGCATCATAGCTGTAACCGAGGAGAGCTGGGTTCAAGAGGTTAGGGCACACTCACACAACTGGAGGATATGCAGCTATCTGAAAGAACGCGATGGGTCTGTGTGCACCGACCTGGAACAGTCTCTATGGCTCACTGTGGAATTCGAAAAGCAAACTGTAGAGTAAATAACGTGCAGAGTGCGCTGCTATCTACGTAAAGAGCAAGTGGGGGACATACGTGCTCCACATGCATAGCTCACTTCTGGAAGACACAGGCAAGGGCACTTGTCTCTTGAGAGAAGGTGGTAGACTCGTGGTGAGGGGAGCAGGATGGAAGGGTTGGTCTTTGTACTCCACACTGTCGTCTTCTGTTTTGTTTTATCATGTGCTTGTATGAGTTTTTTCAAAAGAGCATTTTTTTTTTTAATTTTTTTTTTTCAACGTTTTTTATTTTTGGGACAGAGAGAGACAGAGCATGAACGGGGGAGGGGCAGAGAGAGAGGGAGACACCGAATCGGAAACAGGCTCCAGGCTCCGAGCCATCAGCCCAGAGCCTGACGCGGGGCTCGAACTCACAGACCGCGAGATCGTGACCTGGCTGAAGTCGGACGCCTAACCGACTGCGCCACCCAGGCGCCCCTCAAAAGAGCATTTAAATAGAAGCTTTAAAATATACACACAAAGAGGCGCCTGGGTGGCTCGGTCAGTTAAGCGTCCGGCTCTTGATTTTGGCTCAGGTCACGACCTCACAGTTCATGGGTTCAAGGCCCTCACCTCGGACTCTGCACAGACATCATAGAGCCGGCTTGGGATTCTCTCCCTCCCTCCCTCTCTCGCTGCCCCTTCCCCACTCGCGCACTCTCTCATAAAATAAAAATAAAATCAAAGAAAAAATCTGCAGGCAGACTTTTCCCCCTCAGAAGCCCTTGGGCAATGTCATCTCCCTCCTCCAAAACACAGGGATTGTGCAGAATTGCCACCGCACAGGGTGCTCTGGGAGTGCGTGCGACAGTTGTGACTGCTCGTTTTGACCAAAATAACCTGCTCGGGCACAAACTCTATCTCCGTTAGTGGCTAATGAGTTCCTCTCAAGGTGCTATGGTTTAGCCTGTATTAGCAGATTAACATGGTTCAAAATATATCTAGTGAGGGTTGGAGGCTTGAGGTTTGTTTTGTGTTTGTGTTTACATTAAAGACAGTTATGCCTTTAATCAATCAGAATTGTTCGCCGTGAAACTAAACTCCCGCCAGTCCGCACCTGCTCGCTTCAGCCTGAGGCAGTCTGCTGTACGCTTCCATCACGTCGACGGCTGATGCTGTTTCCCACCCATTCGACAGGAGCCGTTCTTTCTAGAATGTGCAGCGGAGAGAATAGGCAAGGTACGAGGCACTGTTGCACAAATCCAAGGCACTCTTGGAGCACATGAGAACTTGTCTCAGATGACTCCTTTTTCAAAAGCCCGTCCCAGCCCCCATCTTTCTTCTTTATCTTTTCCAATTTTCTACACCGAACATGCATTGTTATCATGGGAGAGAAGTCACTAATGTATATTTAAAGAGAAATAAAGGAAGGAACTCCTCCGTGAGCAAGAGTGTTTGAATGCGTTCGAGGGGTAAGGTGACATAGCTCACCTATTTAATGGGGGCAGGGGTGGGTGGTGTCTCTTCAGCAAAAAAAAAGAAAAAACCAAAGAAACTAAAAAACAATAAATAAAAGATATTTAAAGTCTCTATTACAGATTCTAAGAAACGTAAGGGATGTGTCAAGTACAAAGTTTGGACCGTGTTTGGATCCTGTTTCAAACACACCACCTATAGAATTTTTTTCTGTTTTTTTTTTTGTAAACAACTGGGGAAATCCAAACACGGACTGTGGAGTAGGTGCTATGGAGGAGTTTCGGCTGATGTGTGAGGTTCAATAATGATGTTCCCATTATCCCGGGGTGGGGGAAGAAAATGCTTACTGGTAGGAGATTCACATGGAAGTATTTATGGGGGTAATGCTATACTCTCTGGATGTGCCTTAAAATATTCCAGTGACCACACTGACGAGAAATGGGGATAAATAAAACAATATTGAAAGATGTGACTCACCAAAGTTGGCTGATGGGACATGGGTTTTCGTCCTACCGTGCCCTCTACTTTCATGTTGTTTGAAAATATGCATACTGAAAACTTGGAATAATAGGGTATGGGAAATGTGAATGTGTATTTTCCAAACCAAGACGGCGGCCCAGGTCTTGGACTTCTTTAGCGTGACGAACCAGTGGGCCACGTGGAACCTCAGCTGCCTGTTCAGGTGGGCACTCGACAGGGCTTCTCACATTCTCTGATCTGAGAAGGGAGTGTGCCCTTCCCTGGGGGGTTAAGGGTACCAAAGGATGTCCCCGCCCTGCTCTCCGACCCGTGACTCTTAACGGCTTGCGGGTCTCCACTCCCGCCAGGTCACACTGTCGCCTCCGCAGGTTTTCGATCGCGATCTGTCCGAACCGGTCGTCCGTGTTCACCTGGGAAGGGAAAGAGGAGGCTGGGCAATGCCAGAAGGGCTTCTCGAATACGCAAAATCAGACAACAGTATTCTGTTTCTGAGCCGTCAAGGCCGATGTTTGCTAATAGCCAGTGCAGTCAGCGGAGTCGGGTGCAGGCACGGCACGCAGGGCCGATGAGAGCGTCGTCTGCTGCCACCCTTGCGGGGCAACCGGGCAGTTTGCGCTCGGCCTGGGAGCTGGTCAGACCACTGACCGGCTGCTCCACAGGTAGACTCCCACGTGCACACCAGGTGCAAGAGGGTTTACTCCGCAGTATGATGTGTAACGGGCCCTATGACGGAAAGGACTCACATGCCCATCCGCTGGGGTTAAAGCAGCTGTGGCATGGTCGTTTAATGAAATATTGCATTGCCATGAAAACAGCAAGAGGACATCCAAGAAGAGGTAGGTACAGATGTGGACACACATACAGACACAGATACAGATGTGGAATGATTCTCAGATAACAGACTGTCGAAAAGTACAGTACAGAGGGATGTGCATAACATGCTCCTGTCTGCCCTTAAGAAAAAAAAAATCTCGGGGCACCTGGGTGGCGCAGTCGGTTAAGCGTCCGACTTCAGCCAGGTCACGATCTTGCGGTCCGGGAGTTCGAGCCCCGCGTCAGGCTCTGGGCTGATGGCTCAGAGCCTGGAGCCTGTTTCCGATTCTGTGTCTCCCTCTCTCTCTGCCCCTCGCCCGTTCCTGCTCTCTGTCTCTCTCTCCCAAAAATAAATAAACGTTGAAAAAAAAAAAATCTCTAGCTACATTTATATATGCACAGAATAATTCTGGAATCTGGCAGTGTTGCTTCCCAGGTTGGAGGACTCACTAAGGTCCAGTGTAGAAGAGAGACTTACCTTTCCCTGCATACCCTTGTACTATTTGATTTTTTTTTTGAAGTTTTGCTTGTGGTGTTACTTATCTAATGAGAAACCACTTAAAACCCCCTTCTTACAATGTTTATTCGTTTTCGAGAGAGACAGAGCATGAACGAGGGGAGGGGCAGGGAGAGAGGGAACCACAGAATCCGAAGCAGGCTCCAGGCTCCGAGCTGTGAGCCCAGAGATCGACGTGAGGCTCGAACTCATGAGTCGTGAGATCATGACCTGAGCCAAAACCAGATGCTTAGCTGACTGAGCCACCCATGTGCCCCCCATTTACCACTTCAAAAAAACCATTAACGTATCTATACGCACAAATGTCACAAAACGTACGTAATACACTGCGCACTATTCTTATTTTGTCCCAAAACGTCAACAGTTTACTAGACGAAATGATTCCCAGAGCTCCTGTGACAACGGTGGCAGGCAAGAAGCAGCATCCCTCTCTCTCGGTGGACGTGTGAGGCTTACGTGGCACGGATGGTCACACTGGGTGCCTGTGAGCACCTGCTCCGTCGTCTTCCTGCCTGGGTCTGAATCCTGGCCTGAAACTTACCAGCCGTGAGGCCGTGCGGCCGTGGGCAGCAAGTTGTCCAATCCCTCTGTGCTTCGGTCCCCTCACCGGCCACACCCGCCACACCCCGGTTACTGTGACAAGTCGGTTAATACAGGTCACACTCATGGAAGGTGCCTGCTATATAGCAAGCAACTTCTACAAGTTGGCTACCCTTATTATATCAGTACTGAAATCTGCATCACTCAGGGCACCTCGGTCGGTAAGCCACCGACTCTTGATTTTTGGCTCAGGTCATGATCTCACAGTTTGTGGGTTTGAGCCCCGCACTGGGCTCTGTGCTGACAGCATGGAACCTGCTTGGGATTCTGTGTCTCTACCCCTCCCCTGCTCGCTCGCTCTCTAAAAAATAAATAAATATTAAAAAAAAATTTTTTTTCATCATTCATATGGTTTTTGTCATTTTAAAATACTGATTAGAAATCACGGAAGGCATGGGAGCAATTAGTACACCTGAGGAGGCTGATGGTTTGCATTTGTTAGGATATTGCTGAATTAAGTAAAAACGGACACATCCCCAGGCTTGCTCCCAAGTGACTGGGTCCGTGGTCAAGATTCACTTTATCCACCATTGCTATATGATGTTGAATAAGAGAATGCACGAATGAAACAAGGTGAACAGAGCAGGGTGAACACCCACAATGTGTGAAAACAAAGCAGAATTCAGGGGCACCTACGTGGCTCAGTCGGTTAAGCGGCCGACTTCGGCTCAGGTCACGATCTCACAGTTCGTGAGTTTGAGCCCCGCGTCGGGCTCTGTGCTGACGGTTCAGAGCCTGGAGCCTGTTTCAGATCCTGTGTCTCCCTCTCCCTCTATCCCTGCCCTGCTCGCACCCTCTCTCTCTCTCTCTCAAAAATAAACAAACGCTAAAAAAAATAAGATAAATTTAAAAAAGAAAGCAAGCAGAATTCATTTTCCCCAGTCCTGGTATCCTGCAAGCAAAGACAGATTCCCCGGACTTACAGAAGCCAGATGAGGCCAGCTACCACTATGTCCACTCACCAGGACTGAAGACTGAGTCTGAGGAATGCCCCCAGTTACACAGAGGGAAGGAAGAAAACTCCACCGAGAACCACCTCTACGGGAATGTGGCCTGGAGCATGAAGGGGTGAGAAAGTCAACCAAGGTCTAGCCTTAGATCTGTCCATAATTATGTGACACGGGGCGAAGCCTTTACTGCTCTCATCCGTAATGGAATTTAAAAATAAAATGAGATGAAAAAAATAAAATCAATAAACTTAAAATGAAATTAGCCACCACGTATTCAGTCACGTGCCCCCCCCCACTACACATCATCTCATGAACTCCCATAATAGTCCAGAGAAGTTATCCCTTTAGAAACAAAGCCCTGGCGGGGGCACCGGGGTGGTTCAGTTACTTGAGCGTCCATCCCACCCATATTTCGGCTCAAGTCATGATCTCACAGTTCGTGGGATCAAGCCCCGCGTCAGGCTCCAGGCTGCCAGCGCAGAGCCTGCTTGGGATTCTCTCCACCCACCCCCACCCCCACCCCCACCCCGCTCCTTCCCTGCTCATGCTCTCTCTCAAAATAAGTAGAGAACTTTAAAAACAAATTGAAAACAAAAACAAGGACCTGGGGCTCAGAAAGATCCAAATAACAGCTAATAACCTGCTCAGCAGCCGGGCAATCCTGAAAACGCTCCTGTACAAATTAACTCGCTTACTCCTCACTACACCCTATTAACGTCGAGACTGTTATTATTCTCATTTTCCTGATAAAGAGACGGCACGGAGAGGTTATGAAACTTGTCCAGGTCACACAGCTAGGCAATCTACCTCCAGAGCATGGACTCCCAACCACCCTACAATTCTGCCTAAGGGCACCCGGCCAATCATAAGAGCCAGGGCCAGGACTCGGACCCACGCTGAGTATTTCCAAAGCTCTAAAACAGAACTCTTCCCACCAGATCAGAGGAGAAAAACAGGCAACCAGCGGGCCAAACTCGGGGATCTTACAAATTAGGAATTTTACAGTAAAATTCTACACTGTAACTTCTCCTGAAAAATTGGGGGCTCTCAACTCCAGGCTCCCATGTCCACATTGGAACAAGGTGGCACTGAGCAGGGGTGAACTGTAGTTCACCAGAGTCCCCAGCACTCCTGTCTGCCTTACACCTGGCCAACTTCCCCCACTGCATCACCTGCCTGCCTCGGAAGGGATCAGGGTTCGCTACCCTGACACCCATATGTTAGCCAAAATTCCTTCCATCGCGATCTATGACTCTGTAATTAATACAACGGTAAATGTGAACTTTACAAAGTTTTTGTAAAGACCAAGAGAGAAGTTCCAAAAACCCTGGCTGCGAGTTTGCAGGAAGTTAAGAAATCAGGAACGCTGGGAATTGCTAGAATCGATTAAAAAGGAGATGTGTGTGTGGCCAGAGGTGGAAGGAAAAGAGTGAGTGGAAATTTATACTGAGGTTGCTCAGGGTTAGCCAGCACGCGAACGCATACAGCACGCAGAGGTCTTGAGCTTCCTTTTACCTGTTCATGGTTTATGAACATAGCTGTCTCAAAACCGTTAGCTGCCCACTTGAGAAGGTTGGCCGACTGCTCCGGAGTCATGTAAACCAGCACTCGTTCCGTTATCAGCAGTGTTGGCAACTTCAGAGAAGAAAAAGGCACATAAGTATGTATTCATCAAATCGGGACTCTAACGGCAGCCACGGATGGTGCTGGCAGGGCAGGAAAACCCTGGGGTGCACGCCGCAGGAAGAGGAGAAGCCCCGAATAGCGCGTCAACTATCAGGGCGTTAAGAGGTGGAGAGCCCTGTTGTGACCCAAAGTTTCAGACCGTAACAACGTGAGCACTGAGCAAGGTTTTGTCTGGCTTGCTCCAAATTCTCCCCCGGCATGCCCGCACATGGTGACAGGGTGGCCCTGCAGACCCCTTGCTCCGAGGTAGTCTAGTTCCCTTCCCCTGGAATCTGGGTTAGGCCTGTAACTTGCTGTGGCCAACACAACAGTAGCAAACACGACACAAGCGGAAGCTGAAAATCACTTGCACGCTGGCCCTTGCCCTCTTGCTCAGAAGCCTGAACCAGTGTGGCAATGAACCCAAGCTGGCTTGCTATCGGAGGGGAGGCCCTGTGCGTGAGAATGAGGCATCCGCATAGGAGGGAACCCCAGGGGATCTCAGCTACAGGAGTGAACCCCAGGGAACCTCAGCGGCAGCCGGCTCCAGTGGAAGAACCGCCCAGCTAAGCCCAGTCCAAATGGTCAACTCACACAATCCCGAGCAACTTGTGAACTGCTCTGAATTGTGAGTTGTTCGAGACCGCTGAGGCTGCAGAGATTTTGGTACACGTCAAAAGCTGACTGATAAAATGCAGAAATACTGCTGTCCCTTCAACAGAATCTAATTCTTCTTACACAGAGTTTTATCATCAAGAATTAAAAACAACACCAACCATCTTCAGCAAATGACACACTAGTATGCGGTCTGAGTTACCAGACCCGGAGTAACGAACAAATTACGAAAGAGGAAAAGCAATCAACTCCTACAGAAATCTCTAAAAGCTTTACATGTTGGAAGGGAGCACAGGCAGCCCTAAATTATGTGAGCTCTGCTGATTTATTCCTGCTCCTTCTGACTCCTTTACTGTCCTCCTCCTTCTCTGCCCCTTTACGCTGCTGTTCCTCATGGCTGGTTGCTAGTTTTCTCACAAAGCAAGTAGGTTATTTTTGCCTATTTGTATTGGCGGGGAATTTCAAAACAAGTAAATTGTCTGAACTGAAAATACCCAAGAAATTTGCTGGAAAGAACATCGTGTACGCTAGTGTCAGAATGTAACCCATGCAGCTAGACTCAGTGCCTGGACTCATGATCACCAGAGAGAAAGGCTACCCACAAATGCTGCTGGCTTTGACCTGACAGTCCCAACTATCCACTGTTACTGTTTATCAGGATTTCCTTTTTTTTTTTTTCTTTTTTTGACAAGGAAATGTGGTATAACTCAAGTGACTTAAAAATATACATCCAGGGGTGCCCGGGTGGCTCAGTCGGTTAAGCATCCAACTTCAGCTCAAGTCATAATCTCACAGTCCATGGGTTCGAGCCCCACATCGGGCTCTGCTCACCGCTCAGAGCCTGGAGCCTGCTTCGGATTCCGTGTCTCCCTTTCTCTCTGCTCCTCCACGGCTCGTGCTCGCACTCTCTCTCAAAAATAAATAAACACTAAAAGAAATTAAAAATATATATCCAGGTGCGCCTGGGTACCTCAGTCAGTTGAGCATCTGACTCTGGATTTCGGCTCAGGTCATGATCCCAGGGTTATGGGATTGAGCCCTGTGTTGCGCTGCATGCTGAGCATGCAGCCTGCTTGGGATCTTATCTCTCTCTCTCTCGTTTCTTCTACCCCTCTCCCTGACTTGCACATGCTCTCTTTCTCTCTCTCTAAAATAAAAATATATGTATGTGTATACAAATACACACACACATATATATGTATATATCTACCAATGCTCTCTGGACCCAACTGGGTCATGGTACAAAGAATGAGAGAACTAAATCCAGAGGATAGACAATGAAGTCCAAGTTGCAGATGAAGTTGAAAATCAGAAAGAAAAACATTAAAAGGAAGTTTAAAGTAAGCAATTTTTTTTTTAAACTAAGCCTAAAACCCGAGATTATATCAATAGGAACGATTAGAAAAAGTGAGTGAGTGGAAAAAAAAGTTTCAAAACCTCAATAGGTTGGTAATTAGAGAAAAACAGTTCCGAAAACGTTTTTATTGATTTAAAAAAATTTTTTAATGTTTATTTATTTTTGAGAGACAGAGCACAAGCAGGGGAGGGGCAGAGAGAGAGGGAGACACAGGATCTGAAGCAGGCTCCAGGCCTCCAGGCTCCAAGCTGTCAGCACAGAGCCTGACGCAGGGCTCGAACCCACGAACCACGAGACCATGAACTGAGCTGAAGTCGGATGCTTAACCGACTGAGCTACCCACGTGACCCTCCAAAAACCTTTTTAATGCAAAAGGCACCGACTATTACATACGGTATTACCACATGGGGGGAAGCCAGGTGGAGAAGGACACGTGGGAATTTCCTGTACAGTTTTTGCAACTTTTTTTTTACAAATTTGAATTATTTGAAAATGAAAAGTGAAACACGTTTACAGTGTAGTTAAGAGGTAGCTTCGCCAATATTAAAAACAGGATTGATACTTTTCAGAAGAGAAGTCTAAGCGAAGCAAAAACAGCCCACGGAGGAAAACACAGCACAAATGAACCCTAGAGAATTATGGATGTAATTCTAATACTTGTGTTAGCCGCTGTTCCTTATGCATTTTGTAGATCTCCATAAGTGAGGCAAACTTGCCTATCAAGAGCTCCCCTGATTAATTTTTTTTAAAGTTTATTTACTTCTGGGGCGCCTGGGTGGCGCAGTCGGTTGAGCGTCCGACTTCAGCCAGGTCACGATCTCGCGGTCCGGGAGTTCAAGCCCCGCGTCAGGCTCTGGGCTGATGGCTCGGAGCCTGGAGCCTGTTTCCGATTCTGTGTCTCCCTCTCTCTCTGCCCCTCCCCCGTTCATGCTCTGTCTCTCTCTGTCCCAAAAATAAATAAAAAACGTTGAAAAAAAAATAAAAAAATAAAGTTTATTTACTTATTTTGAGAGAGACAGAGGGCAAGCAGGGGAGGAGCAGAAAGGGAGGGAGAATTCCAAGCAGGCTCTGTCAGCACAGAGCCCAATGTGGGGCTCAATCTCATGAACCAGGACATCAGTACCTGAGCCGAAATCAGAAGTTGGATGCTTAACCAACTGAGCCACGCAGGCATCCCAAGAGCTCTCCTGATTTGTAAGTGATTATTTCCCTGGCTATTTAGCACGTTTGCCCAAATGGTGTGTTTCTACGTTCGCAGCAGGTTGCTGCTGGTTACCACTGCAACTGTAATAATCTACAGATTATAGTTTATGTGCCACTTGCTGTTCAACTGCTTTCACACGCATACTTAATATAATCTCCAAGCTGTCAGCGCAAAGCCTGACATGGGGCTGGATCTCATCAATCGTGAGATCATGACCTGAGCGGAAATCAAGAGTTGGACACTTAACCAACTGAGCCACCCAGGCACCCTGCAGTTATAGGCTTCTATACATATAATTATCTTCTCTCAAACTTTATGGTATTAGGCATCGGTACGTTATAAAAGCAATACACGTGATTCTGATGTGAAAACAGGAGAAACATTGCCTCTCAAAAACTTAGAAAACCTCCCTCATAGCCATGAAGTGATAAACATTTCAGAATTAAAAACGGAACACGGGTCTCATGCTGCACTTTCAGCTGACCTTATTTCGCATTCGCATGAAATCACAAACGCGTAACAGGTTAAAACAAGATCTCACTGTAGATTCATGTTGCATTTCTTTAGCTTCTCTTCGAGTTCAGGTAAATCTCGGAGATCTGCTCCAATAATGGCATAGCTCTTTGAATCCACAGGTGTCCATCTGGAAAGCGATTATCATTTCAACAGAAATTCATCCAGAGTTGATCATTTCAATGGATCTTTTTTTCAAAATTAAATTATTTTTTCTCCAATACAGAAATACATGTCCCACCGCAAAAAGGAAAAAAAAGTCAGGAAGGAGGAGGGTGGAATGAACGAAAATCACATCGTCCAACTAGTAATGTTTTCGTATAGAACGTTCCAGTCTTTCTTCTATACATACAACATAAACCCATACACACAACATAAGCACGTTTTCTGTCACACAAATACGTACACACACATCACACAGGAAAAAGAAAACAGGGCCAATTCTTCTTTTGAAAACTGCTTTTCCTACTTAACAGTAATATCGATGACATCATCGTCTGTAATGATTTCCCAGCATTCCATCAGTGGATAAAACGACTTACTCAGCCGAGCCCTCACGATTAGGCCTGTGGTATCTCCAAATTTTCTCCATCTGAGGCAGTGCGATGAGCATCTTTGTATAGACCTCATGAAGCACCTGTCCGGTTAAGTAGGTCTCTAGGAGTAGAATTAGGAGGTCAAAGGGTGACCTATTTAAGTATTGGTACCGATCGGCTGGCCACTCTCTAAATGTCGTGCCAATTTGTGAGACACTATGTTTAAAAGAAAATAGCTTCTAAAGTATTTACAGATACAATGGTAACATTTGCTTGACAATACTCCCACAGAGATCGGACAGCATGGTTTCTATAGTGGTTCTGGAGCTTTGGCAGTCATCAGAATCACCTGGCGGGCTTGTTAAAACAGACTGATGGCTTCTACCCCCCGGGTTTCTGATGTAGCAGATCTTCCAGAAGTAGACATTTTCTCAAACTCTTTCAAAAGCTAGACATCTGTATTTCCAACAAATGCTCCGCAGTGGTGATGTCACTAGTCCAGGACTACACTTTTAGAACCACTGGTACGGATGAAATTGGCCACAGTTAAAAGTTGAGTGATGGGTACATGGAGGTTCATTTACTTTATTTATTTTGAGAGGTGGGGGGAGGAGGGAGAGCAGGGGAAGGGTGGAGAAAGAGGGAGAGAAAGAATCCCAAGCAGCCTCTGTGCTAATAGCACAGAGTCCAGTGCAGGGCTCAGACTCATGAACTGTGAGATCCTGACCTGAGCCCAAATCAAGACTTGGCCATTTGACTGACTGAGCCACCCAGACGTCCCCCTTGATTTACTCATTCGGACTGACTTTTCATTGTGTGCCCATTTAGATACTTTTAAGTTTCACCTCATGCATATTTCAGCTTTAAGAAATGATCAATTTCAAGATGCGTATTTTTTCTCAGTTTCACATTTCTGAAATGAGGATGCATCAGTCAATAACGTTTCGGTTTAACTTATCAGCACCTTTTCTTTCCTGACGGTAAATAAATAGTGCGATTCTTGCAATCACAGCCTCAAAGGTTTAATGAAATAGGGCAATTTTTCAATGAAAATGTGTCAGTGTTATCATCGCCTATCACTTTTCTCAAATTTTCACTCACATTTGTATTTTCATTAATTTTTATTTCAACTGTCCCTCTCCCAGTATGATGGCAAGATCAAAAACTATCCAGGCCAGGACTAGAAAATTTGCCTACACAAGACACAAACCCAGAGTTAAAAACCAAGTGAAAAGCTAGGAAAGAAATCTGCCAATCAACAGTTGACGAGGGATTTATATCAAAGAACATTGCTTTATGTTGTAAAGGATTCCTATAAATTGAAAAGAAATGAAAACGCAACTGGAAACTATATGAGCAAAGGAAATTTACAAAGAAATCCCACAGGCCAACAGAAGGAAGGAAGGGTACTCCGTTTCACTAGCACGTTCAAAGTTATAAAAAATTTACACAAACAAAAAAAGTTACAAAAAATTTTTTAATTCATAGATTTGGCAGACAGGAATTTTTTAAAATGGTAGTAGCCAGTGTTAGCGAGGGTGTAGAGAAAGAGAACCCTCATCTACTCTAGTGAAAATACAAATGAGTCGAAAGGGTCTTGAAGCACGGCTTGGCAGTAGCTATTAGAATTCATAAGGTACAATTTTTTGAACCGGCAATTCCTGCAAATATGCACATATAACTAGGCTTTCTACAAAACTGTTTCACAGGAAACCATAAAGAAGGCGGCAATCTAAAGGACCATCAGTAGCGAATACGTTAAGTAAAATGGAATTTCCATGCAGAGGAGTACTACGAAGTCACCAGAAGTAACGAGGTAGATCTAATATGGCAACATGAAGACAGCCGTGATTCACTAGGATGCACGAAGAACAAGTTTCAAAACAGTACGTGTAAATGATCCGCTTTACTAAAATTATACATAAAACTGTATTTATTTATTTATAGAAGTATAGATTCACTCTTTCAACAAATGCATGTTGATCTACATCATATATATTTATTTATTCAATATACGCATACATTCCTTCAACAAAAATTGACTGAACCTTTTGCGGGCCGGGCACGGGATTCTATTCACATGTGTATTTTCTTAGGCGTGATATTTACCTGCCTCTAGGTACACTGTCCATCCACAGGAGAAAACACCCTGCACGGTGGTTATCGTGGTGGGGGGAGAGATTACGCAGGGTCTTTACTTTCTACTTGACCTGTTTCTACACTGATGGGTCGAAGGCAACGCAAAGGGCTAACCCTTTCATTACAGCTAATCCTTCTGACGCAAATATTAACCAAATACACAGAAAAGTATGACGGCTACAATGTAGAGAAAGCAGATGTGCCAGCCAACGGCAAAGCCTGAGGAGGTTCTACTCAAAATTTGTACGAGGGAAACAAAGGATGGAGGAGATATTCGTTTCTGTGGGAGTCTGTTCGCTAGGAGCGTGACGAGGGCACTGTGCTGGTGTAGAGGCCTGTCTAGTTGCCTGACGTTTCCTGTGTTATCTGTGCCCACCATCTAAGGCCATCCTCTCTGAGCATGTTTTCTGACCTGAATTATTAATAAGCCCCTTGAACTTCTCTGTCAGACACACACTGAACACAATGGAACATTCTGGAAGAGTGTTTGTGATCTTAGTTTTAAAGGCTCAGAGGGGAGGAAAGAGTTGTTGGAAACACTCATACTGAAAACTTACGGGGAAAAACTGAACCCCGGGGCCAAGGACCTAACGTAACAGGTGAAGCGGGTCAGGTACGAGACAACAGTGGTCGGGATGTGCATTCCCTCTCAGCGAAGCAGCCATGTAGGAGTCAGGGTCTGAGGCTGCCGGACTGGATTTTTCCAAGGAAAAGATGTTCGGGAAAAAGCTCCTATATTGAAATATTTGCAACTCACTGAAATGTTTTTCAAAAGATTTAAGATTGGGACCTATGGACATCTAAGAGGGGCCATACAAAAAATTGTTTCAAGTTCCTTCACAGTAAATGTGATGCAGAAGTATACACCCTGTGACCTCATGTGCACACACGCGCAGACTCAGACGCGCAGGCTCACACACACACACACACACACACACACACACACCATCTTTAAAAAGAAAGGGGGAGAAAAGCAGAGACGTAGCCCATACTGTATTACTTAGGTTAAGGGTACTTGCCAATTTGCAGTGTGTCCTCTGAATGTAATTCTATAATGGATTGTAATAAGAAAGGCTTGTGTCTATGGGAAGATGGGAAAGAGAGAGAAAGGAGTCAAGTAGCTTAGTTAGTGAAAAAACGCAAACACCCACTACCGAAATGGCCAATAGGTACCGCTACTGCTCAAAGCAAGGGCGACTCCAGAGGGCCTGCTGCTTAATCACGTCTGACCCTAGGCACACACATGAAAAATTCAGTGGGTCAGCTGTCAGAGTAGGTCAGTAAGCATTACACTCCGAACCTGATGTCAAGTCACAAACTGATCATGAAACACTCAAGACGTAGAAATCGCCAAAGATAGGCTAGCGAGGGGCGCCTGGGTGGCGCAGTCGGTTAAGCGTCCGACTTCAGCTTGGTCACGATCTCGTGGTCTGTGAGTTCGAGCCCCGTGTCAGGCTCTGGGCTGATGGCTCAGAGCCTGGAGCCTGTTTCCGATTCTGTGTCTCCCTCTCTCTCTGCCCCTCCCCCGTTCATGTTCTGTCTCTCTCTGTCCCAAAAATAAATAAAATAACGTTGAAAAAAAAAAAAGATAGGCTAGCGATATGTTTCCAAACGTTCCAGTGTGTTCCAAGCCATCTCTCGTTTCCTGCTTCTGCTCACTCAATTAAAAATTTTAACCATTATTAATCACAGACAACTAAAGAAACCGATTCCTACTCAGACCTGACGTTCAGTACATTTCTGTGATGACTATGCTCTCCTCCAGAATGTGCAAAAAATTAGACAGCAGAGAGCCGATTTCAGTATCGCAACCACCATACACACATCTTTCACCCCAGAAACCTCCTCTAGGCTTAAGTGAGAGCCCACCTGCTCTTATTTGACTTGGTGTCCTAACAAGCTAGGTCGTATTCTGTGGCTGCACAGCGTCAGATGCCATAGCGCATCTCAAATGCACACTACGTGGGGCGCCTGGGTGGTCAGTCGAGCATCCAACTTCGTTTGGCTCAGGTCATGACCTCGCACACAGCTCGTGAGTTTGAGCCCTGCGTTGAGCTCTGTGCTGACAGCTCAGAGCCTGGAGCTTGCTTCGGATTCTGTGTCTCCCTGTCTCTGTGCCCCTCCCCAGCTTGTACTCTGTCTCCCTCTCTCAAAAATAAATAAATACTAAAAAAAAATTTTTTTAGATAAAATGCACATTCCGTGTAATATAATCTTGTATTTGGAAAAGGGGAAAACTTGTTTCCATAGGGTAAGTTAGAAAAAAAAAAACAAAACTTGAAAACTATTTCTAGCTTGTGGGAATTACACATCTTTAAAGGACAAGGTGAAAGTTTTAATGTTTACTAAAACTTTTTTTCAATGTAAGACTTAAGATTTTGTTTAAATGACTAATTTAAAAAGAAGGGGAAGAAGTATACGTGAAAAACCACTGAGAAAATCTGACCTTGGGCTTGAGGTCGGGGTTTAAATTTCAGCTCTACCCCTTTGTCAACAGGTAACCTTATGGAAATTAGCTTAACTTCTTTGGGCTTTGGTTTCCTCAACTGCTAATAAAAGCATGTCATTCCCGAGTCGGCTCTGAGGGCTGAATGAGATCATCTGAGTGAAGCATTTCACATGGTGCTCCAAAAGCTCTCAGCAAAGATTCACAAACTCGTCATCTATAACTGCAGAATTCTTAAAACATGGACTCAGGGTGGCCCCCATACTATCTCATATATAGTAAATGGCCAATTTGGCCTCCCATTATTCATTCAAACGCTATTTACTACACATCTGCTCTGAGCCAGGCCCCTTTCTATGCTCTGGAGGTACAGAAGTAGCCGGAGCACACGTAAAAATTCAGATTATCGGAGCGCCTGGTTGGCTCACTCGGTTAAGTGTCCAACTTTGGCTCAGGTCATGATCTCACGGTTCATGAGTTCGAGCCCCACATCGGACTCTGTGCTGACAGCTTGGAGCCTGGGCCCTGCTTTGGATTCTGTCTCTCTCTCTCTCTCTCTCTCTCTCTGTGCCTCTCCCCCACTCATACTCTGTCTCCCCCTCTCTCTCTCTCAAAAATAAATTAAACATTAAAACACTTTTTTAAATTTCAGATTAAAATTAAACCACTATAGGTCATTTCTATTAAGTGTTCAGAGAATTACGTTAATGGACAGAAGAGTTGCAAGGGAGGGGATATTTCATTTTGAAGACAGTTTGGAATGGGGATCTTGGGGCCAGAAGGAAAGTGGGAAGGGGGTGAAAGAGAAGAGTCCCCTAAAATGAGGTGTCTGGCGTTCAGACTGGCCACCTCCTGAACGCTGCCCCTGAATCCTACCGGGCTCTCTCCTGTGGTCAAAGCCATACTCACTTGATGCTGTGCAGCTTTCTCGTGACTCTCACGGGAAAGTCCACTTCACAATATTTACTTGGGAGAAGATCTCAATCCTGAGGAAAAACACGCAGTAAGCTTTAGAATTATGTTTTCACTCCTACATTTACTGACCACCTTCATGTACCGAGCGAGTACTAGGCCCCGAAGAGCATCAGGGCACTTAAGGGTTTGACATCCAGGAACGATATGGGCAGAGATGTATTTTCCAGATGACTGTGGTCTCCGCGTGGGGACTGGATGGAAGACAGGAGTCAGGGGTTCACAGCTGTCCAGGGAAGAAGTCACGGGGAGCCTGAACTGGGGGAGCAGTGCCTGGGATGGAGGTGGGGGTATGTGGAGGCGCTGGGGGAGTAGGACCTGACAGAATTTTCCAAAAAGCAGATCGAGATGAATCAGAGAGGGTCAGGACACCAATGCTGACCAGCATTTGAGGGATAAAATGGAATAAAACAGCAAATATCCCGTAGCATCGCACACAGTGGGGATGAGTACTGTTTTGTGACACGTTTACTTTTTTCTGTGAGGGGACGATACAGCGGGTGGTAAAGGGCAGGTGCTCTGGAGCAGGGGACGGGGGTTCGAATCCCAGCTCCACCGCCTGTCTGCTGCGAGGCCCCAAAGTCACTCCACTCCCTGGGCCAAGTTTCCCTCCTCTGCGAAGCAGAGACAGGGACAGCACCTCACGGGGTTGTGAGGAGTAATGAGGAAATAAGGACACACAAGGGACACTCAGAACAGGGCCTGCCTTAGTAAGTGCCACGTGTGTGCCTTTATCATTGACTGTCACGGGGACAGGGCGCCGAGGTGGCTCCGTCGGTTAAGTGTCTGACATTGGCTCAGGTCATGATCTCACGGCTCGTGAGTTTGAGCCCCACGTAGGAGCCAGGGCCCGCTTTGGATCTTCTGTCCCCTTCTCTCTCTGCCCTTCCCCCACGGGTTCTCTCTCTCAAGTTAAATAAATAAACTTAAAAACCTTATTGACAAGGGTACTTAGAATTAGGTCTTGGCCTGGGGTGTACATTTATCTTTACTGAGGGCTGCAGTAAAAAAGCGTGGCAGACGCGCGCGCGCACACACACACGACCCTGCTCCCTCTTCTGCATCCCCGGCCTGGTCTCCGCTTGGCCCCCTGGCCATCCTAGCACATTCTCTGTCACGTCCAACTAATCCCTCAGCCCCGATGCGTATTCACGAACGCATTCTCTCCTCCTCAGCTCGCCAACTGCACACACTGTAAGGACACCGCTGTCTGGACTCTCAGCGACACCCTGCGTGTTGCCTGCAGCAGCTCCCGACGCCCCTGACGCTTGGGGAAAGAAACAAGGCGCTCCACAACCTGGTGACCTGCCCGGCGCCCCCCCAAAGCGCTCTTCTAACGCCTCCGTATCCACCTGTACTTACATTCCACAAGTACAGAGCCGCTTACTTAAAGTGGAAAGAAAGACCAAGAAAAAGACAATGGTTGGTGCCCAGAACCCGGTGGTGGGCCTCACAGGTGTGGGCCGGGATTAAGGAAGAGCTGGGGTGAGGATGACACCCCTCTTTCTGACTTGAGCAACTGCGCAGAACACCATTTACGTGCACAGTAACGAGCGATGGACAGCAGGGACAGAGAGGGAGCGGCCCCCCAAGACAGCATGTTGGCGGGGGAGTGGGGGGCTGCAATCACCAGCAAGCATTTTCCAGTAGGAGGTGACCTTAAGGGCAAGTGTCAGAACTGTGAGAGCCAGCTACCCCTCAGCCCTTGGAAAATCTCAGGGGATCTGGTCTGGGGGACAGAGGGGGAGGGAGGAAGGGGGAGACAGGAAGACAGAGACAAAGACAGTCTCCTGACCCATCAGAAGAGACACGCTCACCGATCTCAACCGTTCTCTCTCGGTGCTGCCGCGCTCCCCTGCCCGTGTGTAGGGCAGGGCCGGGTAAAAAGCTATCCGAAGGTATTTGGAGGAAACGTTTAGAGCATACCAGAAGATGACTTTTGCTAGGAAATTCCAGAACACCCTCTAAGGATTTCACTCAGACGATATGAAGTTAAGGACACGCTAAAATTCGAGGCCTGGAGAACAAAAGCAAATGAAGGACAGCATACGATCCTGTAGCTCGTCTAGGACTTCTGACTTTCTAAACAGCTTGCCCACTCATCAGCTACTTGCCCTCTTAAGAATGCCGATTAAGGGGTCACCATGGAGGGAAAGCTTCCAAAAGGCACACCTGGAGCTTTTAAGGAACAGACATCTTCTTTCTTGCCTTTGGGAAAGGGGCAACAAATGGCTGTGGGACATGAGGCTTCAACTTTGTATTCTGGCAGTCCCTGAGCCCTTCCGACACTCCACTCGCCAGTAGCTCGCACGTCACAGGAGGCATGGAAGGCAACCAGGACCGTGGATAGCTACCGGAGGGCAGCCGGGGACAACCGTGACGAAGAGTATCCCGTAGGCTCAAAGGAGATCCAACGTGGCCGACCGCTGCACAGGCTGCCATATTGAGACTGACCCCCTGCGTCCTTGATCCTCTGGCCGTGTGGAAATAGGATTCAAGAGACACCAAGAAGCTGAGGTCCCTTAAAGGGCGTCACTCACCCTTTATTCTTTGTCTGGGGTTGTCCTGGCTTTCCTGCACCCTACTCTCACCCGCTGCTTGAAGGTGGGAGGCTTCAACTGTCCCAATGGTCTTGGGGCCTGACGTCATACAGAACGAGCTCACACACAGCGGCAGCCAAAAGCCTGTGACCCACAGCCAAGCCTCTGCTGGTGCAGCCAGGGGACCCTCCCAGGTGGAAGGTGCCCGAGACAACAAGACTAGCCGACGAGATTTCCCCTCCTCTTTTACAGAAGCACACAGAGCTCAAAAACAGGGATCAGCGAACGTGCTGTCAACAGCCAGTACTCTAGCCTTTGCAGGCCAGACGGTCTCTGCTGTGACTTCTCCACTCTGCCGCCGTAGGGCTAAAGCAGCCATAGGGAAGATGGAAGGAACTGGGAGTTGGCTGTGTCGCAGTAAAACTTTATTTACCAACATAGGTGGCAGCCTAAATTTGGCCCGTTCAGCTCCTGCTCCAAAGAGCAAACGAGCATCATTTTTCTAAAAAGAAACTTAGATTTTTTAAAACCCTTTCGACTAATGTCATTATCAAAACGAAAAAACTCCACCAAATGTTTCAGAGCCTGCACTATTCTCCTTCCTCGCTCCTCACAGATAACCTTTTTCTTGGAAGGGCCACATGAGCTTCAGTGTACCGTGCTCAGAAATAAAAATCTCAGATTTAGTAATGATTAACCCACCTACACGGCGGGGGGAGAAAGCAAACCACGGGACCACGTTGAAAAGGGTGTCAAGCCCAAAGGAGGAGTTTCTCCCGTGGCTTCTGTTCACACTGCACACCTTCTGCCACTGCATTCTCTTCCAGTTCCTTCCACCACACCGTGGTCTCTGAGGCCCAGAGGCACCGCCGACCTATAGCAAAGAGTCCCCCACCCCCACCCCACCCCCGAGCAGCTGCAGGGCTCTCTGGAGAGAACAAGGAGGGAATCTGGACGTGGACGAACTGCAGTCCGTCGTTTGGAGCATGGAAGCTCCAGTGCCACTGGCTGTCCGACCTGGGGACGGCACAAGCTCTCGGAGCCCGCCTTGCCCCATCTGGGTAACCCCCTCCCCCCACCTGCAGAGCGCTCATGTTCATTCCCAAGGTCATGGATGTGCACGCCCTTCAGAAACGTTAGCTATCTTATCCTGAATGAAGAATGCAGAGGCAACCGGTTAATACTAAGGCTGTGCTGAGGCCACTGATTTCTGGCCTCAGTGAGAGAGAGGCTGGGGGCACCGATGACCAAAGACCTCATCGGGTGAGCTGATGAGGGACAAAATACACACTCAGGTCGCATTAGGCCCACACGCTCTAGTTTATCTTGGTGTACTCCTGCAAGAATCTGGGGAAATGCACGTACCCACGACTGCCACATGACCGACCTGACAGAAGAACCAAGAGAGATCTGTACAAACCTACAAAAAAGAAAACGCAATCAGTGAGATCGTTGTAGAGAAAAGGTTTGGTGCTACAATTCCAGCCCGGAATCAAAGACCAGGCCTGTGGTCCTGATTCTGCCACTGACTGGACCCATTTCCTCTTCTGTGAGGGAGTGTAATGATACCTGCTCTTGAACCCTAACGAAGGAGGTGAGGGACCAAATCAGAGAATGGAGGGGCACCTGGATGGCTCAGGCAGTTGGGCTCTGACTCTGGATTTCGGCTTGGGTCACGGTCTCGTGCTCCGTGGGACAGGCCCCGCATCTAAGCCCCACTTAGGATTCTCTCTCTCTCTCTCTCTCTCTCTCTCTCTCTCTCTCCAAATGAATAAATAAACTTAAAAGGGCTATGTGTCATGCTACCATCACCCAGCCTTGCAAATCTCCAAGCTATACTGAAGACACCGTCACGACGACAGTGAAGTCTTTTGTTGTCGTCAAAACGGCAAATGCACGGGCCCCTGGTCTCAGCTACTCCACTGGCAGGGCTCTTGCACACACGCAGAGAATGTATACAAGGATTCTGATCGAAAGCCCTGTTTGTAACAGCAGGAGCTCAGAAGCAAGGTACATATCTAGGGCCCTGGTGACATCACGTACGTGGCTGACAGTGGTGGCACAGCAGGTGCAAGCAGATGGGGACAGGGACGCGAGACAGGCAGTCACCGCATTCCTTTTGAATAGATTTCTAGCGTTTAAAAAAATGTTTATTGACTTATTTGGAGAGAGAGATGGGGGAAGGGCAGAGAGAGAGGGAGAGTGAGAGAGTGACAGAATCCCAAGCAGCCTCTGTGCCGTCAGCACAGAG
This sequence comes from Prionailurus viverrinus, assembly GCF_022837055.1. Lineage (NCBI taxonomy): Eukaryota > Metazoa > Chordata > Mammalia > Carnivora > Felidae > Prionailurus > Prionailurus viverrinus. The sequence continues at coordinate 18,892,187 of NC_062576.1, read as the reverse complement.
CCCAACGCGGGGCCTGAACCCACAAACCGAGAGATCGTGACCTGAACCGCAGTCAAGGGTCGGGTGCTCAACCGACAGAGTCACCAAGGCGCCCCTGACATTTTTGAACCCGGTGGGAACCTTCACAAAAGTAAACAATTGGGGAAACAAGGGGGCGGTATTTTTTAATTTACCTTGAGTCTCCAGAAGCTGGTACCCATCCCAGCCCCAAGATTTAGAATCTGACAGGGACATTCTGTCTTCCGTAGAAATGCCTTTATCAGCTGACTGACGCCATGGACGCGAGCAACGTATCCTGAGAGAGAGACAGAGACAAGCCATGACTCGGTGATGATGGAAATAAGCCTTGCCAAGTTCACCACACCAGGAGGACAAAAGGCAACCCTTCTGCCCTTCTTCAGGGGTCGCGGTTTAGGTTATCCATAGACCTTATGGGAGAAGTAACGACTTTCAAATTCTCTTCCTTTTTTTTTTTTTTAAAGCCATGTGAACCAAAAGAAGCACAATCTATCTAATGGTTGGATCAACTACCTTAAGGAAACCGCAACGCCCCCTAATTCTACATATGAAAGAAAACTATTTTACATGAAAACATGGGATCTAAATGTCCCTCTTAGAAATGTGTCTTTTTGTGGCTAAGTGAGAGCTACTCAGAATTCGGCTGAAACTCAAAATTGGGAGACCGTCTGGAAAGTATTCTGGGGTCAGGAAATGGGGCAGATAAATGTCAAAGCAAAGACAGCCATATTTCTTACCGTGCTCCCTTCGTGTCCATCCTGTGCGGGTTAGAGCCTCGATGTTTGTAAAACATCACAGGCGGGGTTGGGCGGGGGGCGGTGCACAGGCAAATGGTGCCTAATAAACCGACTTGTGAAGCTCTGGCGTGGGAAGCTGGAACCGAGGAGACAAGAAATAAAAGAGGGTGAAAGGAAGATGAAATTGATCTGTGTTCTAAAGCCCTTCTGCTTACAGTATTACTACTTTAAGAACAAAATGTGAGTGGCATTTAGACACTTACTGCAATTTGACATAGGGATTTCGTGTCTATGGATTCTACTAGTAAATAATTTGAGCTTGTCTTTTTACATGTCTCTTTTGGGGCGCCTGGGTGGCTCAGTCGGTAAAGCGTCCGACTTCGACTCAGGTCATGATCTCACAGGCTGTGAGTTCGAGCCCCCTGTCAGGCTCCGTGCTGACAGCTCAGAGCCTGAAGTCTGTTTCAGATTCTGTGTCTCCCTCTCTCTCTGACCCTCCCTTGTTCATGCTCTGTCTCTCTCTCTGTCTCAAAAATAAGTAAACGTTACATGTCTCTTCCATTTTACTTTTCTAGTAAATCCTTTTTCCCGTGGGTTACAGAGTATCACCCACAACGGACTGGACATTGGAAAAATTTTTAAAATGCTCCCCACACGCTGTTTCGGAAGCACTCTCCTCCTATGGGGCCTAGTCTAGCGATGCCAACCCAGGGAGAGGAAGAAGGAAGGCCGGAGGGCTGACCTGCTGCCCAGGGCCCCCAGCACCCAGGGCACCATGGTGGGGCCCTGCCTCTGCAGCGTCTGTTAGGAAAGTGTCCTCAAGAGTGCGGGAGGGAGGCTTAAGGCCTCTTAGCCAGGCCTTGTCCAATCTTACTGATGCCTGGTTTCACCCTCAGCTCAAAGTAAGTACCATGTCCTTATTCTCAGGAAGCACCACTTTAAAATTTCTTTGCATTTCTCATTGAAACTACCCATAGGATCCGTCTTTAGGGCCAAGATGCCCTGCACCCACAAGAACGATGGTCATTTGGCCAATTTCTCAATCTGGCTGAGACTAAGTCACCCTCCTGCCTCAAATCCTTTCACTGCCTTGATAGAAATGAGTTGTACAGCCTAACACGGTTACTATCACTTTAATAAGGCCAAAAAAAGTCATTCCTTCCATGAACAGACAGTTTACAGTAAAAGACATATAAATGGCTCTTCAACATATAAAAATGATCTTGGGGCACCTGGGTGGCTCAGTGGGCTAAGCAAGTGTCCGAATCCTGATTTCAGCTCAGGTCATGATCTCACGGTTCAAGGGTTTGAGTCCCACATCGGGCTCTGTGCTGACAGCATGGAGCCTGCTTGAGATTCTCTCTCTTTCTCCCTCTCTCTCTCTGTCCCTCCCTGCTTGCGAGCAAGTGAACTCTCGCTCGCTCGCTCGCTCGCTCTCTCTCAAAATAAACATTTAAAACAGATATTAAAGAAATAATCATAATGATCTTCAACTTCACCCCAAAATAAGAGGAATCTAAAATAAAATTACTGTAAGACACCATGTTTCATGGATCGGATTAACACAGATGAAAAGTTTCATGATGCACTGTGTTGGTGAGGATGTTGGGAAGTAAGCACTTTCATATACTACCGGAGAGAAGGAACGCTGGAACTCTCATGTTCAGAACGAATCCCTCTGTTACACTGCTGGCTTTGCAATGGAGAAGGGGTCATCTTCCATGGAATGTAGGTGGTTTCTAGAAGGTAGACAAGAAAAGGAAATAGGCTCTCCCCTATGGCCTCCAAAAGAAACGGCCCTGATGACACTTTGATGTTAGCCTAGTGAGACCCATGTTTGACTTCTGACCTTCAGAACTGTAAGATAATAAATTTGTACTGTGTAAAAAAAAGAAAAACGAATGAATCCCTAAAACCCCAGGCCTCTCAGCTGATGAGGGAATAGTGAGAAGGGAGGGGATCACTTGCATCTGTTAATTTCGGGGGCCTTCCTCTCCTTAGACAGTCTTACCAAATGCTGGATGTAAGGGTCATGCCAGTAGCCAATGTTTACCGCAAACCTGGAAGGGATAAAAAGGAGGCAGGTGAGTAGACGTCAGTGGATTCAGGTTCTCGGGAACCAGGTCAAGGAGGGAAACCATCTACTTCACAAGGCCAACACACTCCCATTTAGCACTCCGTTACACATGTAAACAGACTCAGCCATCCGCCGAGGTGCTCACTTACACTCCTCTCACCCTTCCCACGGCGGCCATGTGTCACCTCTCTTTATTCTGACTGCTAATTCCTCTCCCAGGACCCTGGAGAGCATATAACCTCACCTCGTCCCTCACCCAGAAGACGTGCAACCGTTTATTCACTCGGCAAACTCGCTGGCCAGGACTATTCAGACAACCCTACTCAACCAGAAGTTCTGGGTCCACAGGAAAGATCTAGAATTGTTTTGTCAAACTCACTAATGACTCCCTAAGTATTTCCCCCGGCTCTGTCATTTCACGTCCCTTAAGGAGTAAAAGGGAAAACCAGGAACAAACAAACAGAACAGCTACAACCTAGAAAATTTTGCCGTTGTAGCTTACCCTCTCTGGCATGCACTACAACCTGGAAAATGCTACAGTAACCTAACCTCTCCTCAGGCCACACGACAGGGAATCAAAGCTCTAGTGTTCTAAGCCAGGGATCTGAAACCCCAATGACCACTTAAGGTCTTCTGGCAACCATGAGTGGAACCAGCCTTAGGACAAGGACACGTAATGGGAGAAACCTGGATCCTTAAGGCCGAGCCCCTGTGGGCCTGCACCCCGCTCTACCTCTCCACAGACATTTTGAGAGTTTCCAAATGTCTTTATGGCTTAAACCAAACGGAGTCAGGCTTCTGTTACCTGCTACACCCTGAAGCATCCTAAGCGATATCCTGAGTGTATGAGCTCATTTCCGTGTTTCTTGATGAACAAGCGGAGAGGGGAAGGGGTGAGTGACTGTTACCCAGCTAGAGTCTGAGCTCCCAGAGGCAGATATGATACCTTCTCTTTACGTCCACTGACAAGGCTTACCGCTGCCTTGACTGTGGTCGGTGCTAATCCTGTACAAACCTATCCCCCCCAGTCTCTCTCATGTCCACGTTCACACAGCTGCACACGCGCGCGCGCGCACACACACACACACACACACACACACATAAGGAAGCACATACTTTTGGCTTCTCGAGGCAGCAAGTCAGCACGGAAATGCACAAAGTACTCATTAAGGGACACGATTCGCTACGGGCCCAGACTGTCCAAGTTTTCCAAGGGTGAACAGGCTCAGCTGTCTAAAATGGTGCTTTTCAAACGATGAATTATGACCCATCCGTATAATAAAATCAGTGTAGTAGTTTGCAAGTCTTCATCTGTGAAAATGCAGTCGAATAGAGTGAAATAGAAAATATCAGGGGCACCTGGGTGGCTCAGTCGGTTAGGCAGCCGACTTTGGCTCAGGTCATGATCTCGCGGTCCGTGAGTTCGAGTCCCGCGTCGGGCTCTGTGCTGACAGCTCAGAGCCTGGAGCCTGTTTCAGATTCTGTGTCTCCCTCTCTCTGACCCTCCCCCGTTCATGCTCTGTCTCTCTCTATCTCAAAAAAATAAAGGTTAAAAAAATTTAAAAAAAAAGAAAATATCAGTATGCATTCCACACTGTAAGAGTTAAGACGGTTTTGTGAAGCTTTTGTTGAAGTGGGTGTTTGGGGTAAAGTGCAATGAAAAGTCTGTTCTCTGAACAACCAAAATCGACTCTGAAACACAGAGACTAAGGTGGTGGTTGCCAGAGGGGGCGGGGGGATGGACAAAATAGGCAAGGAGGGCTTAAGAGGTACACACTTCCAGTCCTATAAGTAACGCACAAAGATGAAAAGTGGAATATAGGGAATCCAGTCGATAATACTGTTATAACAGTACGGTGACAGATGTGACGACACCTAACCGTGGTGAGTGCTGAGTGATACGTAGATTTGTCAAATCACTCTGTTGCACGCCTGAAATTAATGTCACATTGTATGTCGACTATACTTCAATAAGTAAAAAAAGAGAGAAGATGCTGTTCTCACTGTTGGCGGATTTGAGGAGCCCCGGCCTCAAAGGAATCACCTAGTGCCATCTAGTGGTCAAGGCCGTATCTGCAGTCCAAGAACCACAGACTAGTGATGCGAACATCAAACATGGACCTAAGGGTTGGAGGCGGCCTTGGAACTGACCTGGTCAACCCTGACATCCGATGCCAGAATCCTTCAACAACACCAAGCCACTGCCTGACTATGCACCACAAAGAAGGCACTCACTCCAATGCCCAGCAGCCCTACCTGCCGAAAAGCTGATCGAGTTGCCCCCCTCCGCAAGCTCTGCGTTGGACTTACTACCGCCCTCCTCTGGATGACAAGGAGAGGTTTCCCCTCCTCTCAACCGTATTCTCCGTCAAGTTAATACTATTGATTCCGTCAAGCCATCTTTGGTGAGGGTCTGCTACGTGCCAGCCATTGGGGATACGGTAGTGAACCAGACACAAAGAGAAGGAAGGGCTTGTGACAGATGAAGGACAACAGCATGGAGGACGGATGGACCTACGTTAGAGAATGTGAGAGGGAAAGCCTCTCTGAAAAGGGAATGGGCTGAGTTGGGTCCTTACACAACTGGAGAAAGCTGTGCAAAAGGCGTTCTAGACAGGAGGAAGAGCAGACAGAAATGCTCTGGACAGGAACCGCCTTGGAATGTTCCAGTCACAAAGTCGGTAGGGAGGCTGGAGAACAGCGGAGAAACAGGAGAAACTAGAGAGGCGGGTGGTGGGAGCCAGGGAGAGACCTCTGCAGCCACGTGCAGCGGCCCCAAAGCACGGCGAGGTGCACAAACGTAACAGGTGGGGACAGAACACAAACGTATCCGGTCACGAGTCCTTACGACTCCCGCTTCCTAATGTTTCCAACACGCGTCTCCTTCCGGTCTCCAGATCTAGAAGACTGCCCGTGGTTTCTGGGAGGAAAAGGATGTCACTGATCTGCCCTTCAGAGTGGCTAACATGAGAAGATTTACAGAGCACTGCTAAGAAGACTAAGGGTCAAAGAAGTAGCGGGCACTGCTGATGGGGAGTTCCAAAGGGAGATGGGCAACCTGGTTCAGAGCTTAGAATTCTGTCACCCCTGGGAGCCCAGCTGAACATGGTGGATCCACACAAGGAAACACTAACCGGTCATCTCAGACATGAACTACAAGGATCAGACATGCCAAGATGTTCAAGACACCGTGAAGGGAAAAATGTTAGGCCAAAAACCTATGTAGCCAACGTGCCCGTGAACACGTGTATGTGCGTATCTACAGACGAGTACTAGGGAACTGGCGATTTCTGGTGTGTGTGTGTGTGTGTGTGTGTGTGTGTGTTTTAATTTATCTCTATGTTTTAAACTTTTTCTCCATGAACTATATGCCATGTTTCATCTAAGACATTATCAATTATAAGACTGAAAAAAGAAAGAAGAAACACTGCCAGTTAGTTAGCTTAATGTTTTTCTTATTGCTTACAATTTTAATTTTGTGCTTGTTGGAAAAAGCCCGTTTACTTGTTTGTTTAATTAGTTTTCAAGGAGGCTCTGTGTGTAACGTGGGGCCTGAACTCACAACCACATCCAGAGTTGCACGCTCTGTTGACTGAGCCGCCAGACGCTCCGGCAAAAGCCCTTTTGTGCTTATTTAAACGGATTGAAAGGGAATGGATGAATGCAATAAGAGGGTTAAGGCTTCCCTTTTGGGGTATCTGTGAGTTTCCACACAATATGGACCTTCGGGCCGCCAAGGGCATTGGCAAGGCTGCATCCCCAAGAGATCACCGTCATCCTCTCCAAGATTTCCTTCCACGCTACCGACCCTCCGGTGCAGGTTTTGTTACTGAGCCTTTCTCGATCTCATCAGGAGGGATCAATGGATGGTTCTCCAACAGCATCAGGATTTGTGCTCCTTCTGCAAATGGCCCTTAAAAGGCACGTGGCCAGAAGCACCCAAGAGCTGACGGTGTAGTCCTCTGGCCATGCCGCAAGCAACAATGACCACATCCACTTGCACAGGTAATGACAACTCTAACTACGACTTGGCAGTGACCGCGGGACACATCGAGAATAAATCACAGCTGATGGCAAAGACGGAAGAACGTGTGGCACAGCATGGATCAAATACAGTATTGCCTTCACCACATGAGCAACAGTAAGCTTAGATATCATAAGCAAACATAAGAGGCAAATATTAAGCGATGAAAAGTACCTGTGACATCACAGAGTAACATCCTTAAAACATAAAGAACTTATAAATCAGTAAGGAAAAAATTCCTAATATCCCAGAAGAAAGGCCAAAAATGGGCAGTTCACCAAAGAGCCAAGTGATCACTGAATATACGAAATAAAGAAACCCAAAAATGCAAAATGAAAGCAGAAACAGCAAGCAGTAAATCTGCTATCAAATCAGCCACAAAACCACTTAATAGAACCCGGCTTTGGTGAGGATGAGAAAGAGGGCACCTGAGCCACCAGAACTGTAAACTGTCACCGCCATGCCACGAGGCACTTCGGCTGCTGGTACTCAAAGCTGAAGAGTTCTATTTACGCGATGACCAAGCAATCCCACTTCTAGGCTTTTACCCTAAGGAAATAGTCAAGAATGAACACAAAAAGGTTTCGGTAAGAACACTGAACGTGGGGTTACGCTATCAGGTGAACAAAGCAAGCTACAGAATTCTACGTACAGAATGTTCCCAATTCTGTTAGATGAAAGCGTACATTCACGTACACGTGAATATACATACGTGTACAGTATACATATCGAGACTTCCCAGAGTAGGCACCAAAAGGTGAACAGTGGTCGCGTCTACACTGACGCTGTGCACCTAGTGCTGCTGTCTGTCTGTCTGTCCCCACCACAGTCCTCTGTTGCCCAAACCCAGAAAATAGCCCCTCTCTTTGTGTATCCTGACTTTGTTTAAAACCCAAAGCATCAAAAATCTCAGAATTGGGAAGACCTATTTCGCAGTCTTCGGTCAATCCCTATTGCTTTTGAAATTTTCATGACATTCGCATACCCCCTGTTCAGTGTAACATTTCTTTAAATCAACTCGCTTTTTTTTAGTACTCGGGTCTGACGTGCTACCTGGGATTTTCTTCTAACACAGGCTACAATAAATACCTAACTATTAAAATTTCAAACATCTGTGTGCCACCTAGTCATTTCACATTCCTTCCGTGGGAAACACTGATCTGGGCCAACTGCCTACTCACTCAAGAGCATTTACTGACTCTGCCCTATAGGCATGAGTACCACCTGCAACAGGAAGGGGGTGACATGCTCTCCGCCAGGGATTTCTTCACCTGAAGGAAAGGGCAGGGGCCCTCCGCGCTCTCCCAGCCAGTGAGGATCAAGGCCAGGTTCATTTTACTTCTATCCACACTCCTGAGAGCTGACTACAATGCCAGGCATCATTCCAGATGCTTGACCGATAGGAACGGAACGCCTACAACCCTCATAATGACCCCCCGTGGGAGGCACTGCTTTACAGACTGAGGTGAAGGTCGGTCCCTCAAGCTGCGGAACCTTGTAGAAAACTTCATTCTATTGCTTTTCAAACCTATTTCCCAACCTGGATTTGGATCCCTCCCCCGACACTTCAGTTGCTTAAATGATATCTGTGTGTGCGTGTGTGTGTATATACGTACACACACACACACACACACACACATATTTATACATTAAACACATATATGTAACGTATGCACACGTACACATACATACAACGTACTTAAATGCAATTGCAAAAATCAATCCGATACTCTTAGCATCAATTTTTAAGTTTGAAATCTGAACTACATACTGCATACTAGCCTAAGATACTGCTCTACCTCTTATTGTTAATGTTATTGTTCTTTTTTTTAGTCTCATTTTTTTTTTTGTTTCTATTTCTTGGTAGTTTTATTCTTGGTTATAAATGGAAGGCAGGAAGCAAAGTCTTAAGGGCAACAGACTTTGTACCTCAACAGACTTTCAGTTTGTTTCCTTTCTTGTGAGCTCTGTTGCTTTCTTAAGTAGATCCGCAAGGCCTTAAGTGTTGAATCAGGTAAAAACAAAAGAAAAGAAAACAAAACTGAGCCTCAATTAACTCACACGCTATCGTTTCTTCCCAACAGAGGCTACTGGTATTGCCTTTTGGCTTCAGCTAACACCCAATGACTTTACAAGGATGAATAGGATCTAAAATCTAGTGCCTTCAGTGTAAGTACTCATTGACTAGTGGGCAAGGCATTTATGAAAAAGGAACCAACATTCACAAGAGGGTGAGTTAAGTAGGAGAAGTCAATCAGAAAGTTCCCATGGTACAGTGTCTCATATCTGACTTAAGCAAACAAAAAACCCAGTGAATACAGAATAGAGTAACAGGATGTCATGGGCCTGAATAATGCTAAAGTTCTTTTGGAAAAAATAAAACACTTAAGCACATGTAGTCTGAATATTTTCTCCCAGTCTGTCTTGCCCGTTCATTTTCTCAGTGCATCCATTTTTCCTTTGTAACTAGTGCTTTTTTTGGTTCTGTATCCAAAACATTTGCCTACCTCAAGGTTGTCAACATATGCTCTCATGGTTTCATCTAAAAGATTTATGGTTCTAGCTTTTATATTTCGGTTTACGATCCATCCCAAATTAATGTGTACAGAACGAGGTAGGGGCTAAGGTCCATTTTGTTTCCACTTGAATTTCCACTTTACCCAGAATTAGTCATTAAAAAGACGTCCCTTTCGCCCACTGAATTGGCTTGACAATCTAGGTGAAGATCAACCAACAGTACTTGTGTTTGGTCTATTTCTTGGGACTCTTTATTCTGTGTCACTGATCTATCTCTATGCCAAAGACTTTGATTGCTGTGGCTTTACTGCAAGTCTTCAAATTAAGCAGTATTAAAGCAGTTTAAGTTCTTCAACTCTGCTCTTCGTTTGAAGACTTTTTTGGCTATTCAAGACCCTTCACGTTTCCATATACATTTTCGAAACAATCTCTTAATTTCTTCTAAAAAAAAAAGAAAGATGGCTAGGATTTTTGACGGTGATTGCACTGATTCCACGGATCAAGTCAGGGAGAACAGGAATCTCAAAACATCAAATCTTCCAATGCATGAACAAAGTGTATCTCCCATTTACTTCAGTCTTCTTGAATTCCTCTCAACAATGTTTTACGGTTTTCTGTGTAAAGGTGTTTTGCGTCTTTCATTATAATCATTCCTACCCACTTTAGGTTTTTGGATGCTATTGGCAATGTTTTCAATTTGAATTTTCCTACCCATGTATGTATACGTACAATATATCTATCTGACAAAGAATTCCTATCCAGAATATAGAATAAACTCCAATGAGTCCAAACCAAAAACCATTAACAACAAAAATGGGCAAAAGACTTGAACAGACAGTTCACGAAAGATGTAGGAATGTCCAATAAGCACACAAAAAGATGCCTAAGATCATTAGTCACCAGGGAAATGCAATTTAAACCCATAACGAGATGCTCTTTCACCCTCACTGACAATACAGAATGCTAACAAGGATGTTGAGCAACTGGAGTTTCAATATATTGCTGGTGGGAAGTGCAAAGCGATAAACCACTTTGGAAATTAGTCTAGCAGTTAAATATATACCCACCCTGTGACTAAGCAATTCTATTCCTAGACGTTTGTTTGAGAGAAATTGAAGACATGTATAAGAACGTCCCTTGTAGCCTATTTGCAATGACCAAAAACTTCGATACAACTCAAATGTCCTATCATTGGAGAACGCACGAACAAATTATGGTGTATTCATACATGTATAGGAACAAACTACTTTACACTGACAAAGACTCTTTCCTTGACCAAACTCTAGCCAGGTTCCTCGAGCCCTCTTCTCAACTAGGCTTCACCCTTGACTTACTGTATAGAGACTCGAACAAACACTAATGAAGACTTTAACAGCTCAAGGCTCCACCCCTAGGATGATTCCGGTACCCCTTAGTGCCTGCCCGAGAAAACTCAAGGCTGCCCAAAGCATCCATTGCTTTTTCTAGCCAACACTGAAAGATCAGGTCCCTGTCTCCCAGTGAGCAAATCCAGGTGGTTTCACATGAACCAATACCTTTTCTGGCTTTTGTAATTTTTTACTTCTGATTTTATTCACCCCCAACTTTACTCCCTCATTCTCTCTTTAAAATCTCCTCTGTACAAATTGAAGTTGAATTTCATTCACTCTGGACTCTTTTCCTTATTGGAATAGTTAATTACTGATTAAACTCTGTCCTCACCACGTGAACTACTATCTGGCTTTATCTTTAAAAAATTTTTTTAATGTTTATTTATTTTGAGAGACTGTGTGTGTGCGTGGATGCACACGCAGAGGAGGAGCAGGGGGTGGGGAAGACAGAGAGAGAGAGAGAAAGAGAGAGAGAGAGAGAATCCTAAGCAGGCTCTACACTGTCAATGCAGAGCCAGACATGGGGCTCAATCCTACAAACCGTGAGATCATGTCCTGAGCCGGAATCAAGAGTCAAAAGCTCAAGTGACCAAGCCCCCCAGGCGCCCCTGGCTTTCCCTTTGATAACGCAAACAACATGGATGAATCTCAAGGAACACAGTTGAGTGAAAGAAGACAAAAGAATACATACTGTATGACCCCATTTCTATGACATTCGAAAACAGGCAAATCTAATCTACCACAGATTTCGAAACCAGAAGATGACTGGTGAGGGTAAGGAGACTATTTAGAAAGATGTAACAAGGGAAGTTTCTAGAGTTTCAGATATATTTTATATCTTGTTTTGGGCGGTGGTACACAGATACACCGTTGACTCTTGAACAACACAGGGGTTGGGGTGTCAACCTCCTGTGCAATCAAAACTTTGAATATAACTTTCGATTCCCCAAACACTTCACTACAAATTGACTACTGTTGACCAGAAGTCTTAACAGTTGATTAACATGTATTTCGTACGTTAGATTTATTATATATTGTATTCTTTCAATAAAGTAGGCTAAAGAAAATATTAAGAGGGGCACCTGGGTGGCTCAGTTGGTTAAGTGTCTGACTTTAGCTCAGGGCACGATCTCATAGTTCATGGATTCGAGCCCCGCATCGGGCATTCTGCGGTCCGTGTGGAACCCACTTTGGATCCTCTTTCTCCCTCTCTCTGCCTCTCCCTTGCTCGTGCACGCTGTCTCTCTCAAAAATAAATAAGCATTAAAAAGAAAGAAAATATTAAGAAAATCAAAACGAAAATACGTTTAGAGTACCGTACTGCATTTATCGAAAAAACCACATATAAGTGCAGTTCAAACCCATGTTGTTCAAGAGTCAACCATATACGCTTGTTAAGACTCATCAAACTGAACACTAAAGACCTGAGCATTTTATTTTATAAATCATCACCCTCTCACCCCTGCTCTCCCACCTCCATTTTCTTCCTTCCCCTCTCCCTCTGTCTCTTAAGAATACCTGGGGAAATTCTGAAGAACAAGAAAGATGAGCGATATAGCTGACCCTCCCAGTTCCCCATTCAATATCCACTTACCCCTTCCTCCTTACCCCCATTTTGTTTGAGGTATCAATCTGCCCCGTGAGAAATCCTCCCCTCCCACACTTTCTTAGCTAGGGGTGAGGTCACCTGCCCAATTCTGGCCAATGAGAAGTATGTAGAAGTCTACAGGGTGGGACTCCCTGAAAGCTATTGCTTCCACGGACTCAAACACATGCTTTGGTTAGTATCGCTTTCTTTTCTTTCTTCCTGGAGCACAGCTGCTCAAATGAACTAAGGAGATTGTGCTAGTCCCTGATACAACCCTGTTTTACCCCAAGCTAGAGGAGCTCTTGGCAAGTCACGACTAACACTTCGCAAGTGAAAATGTTTAGGCATCGAAATGAAAAAAGCAATTCCGACTGGAAGTCAAGAATGATCTACGCATTGCTGTGCTAAAGTACACATAAGAATTTAGTATGTAAGTGATATTTCAAATCAATGGAGGATACAGACCATCAACGGACAATGTAGGAACAAAAAGTGCTAACTTATAACATACAAAATTATAAAGATAGATGAATGCTCGAAGCAATAGAAGCCAAAACCATACAAGTGCTAAAAGAAAAGGCAGTGAATGAAAATGGTCTCATAACACGTTACCCAAAAGCCCCAAGCCATAAAGGTAGACTGTCAGATTTGGCACCATAAAAGTCAGAATTTCTGCATCATGAAATGTACGGTACAAGCCAAACTTAAAGACAAGCAACAGTTTGGGAGAAAATAATGGAACACATACGTAGGCAAAGGACTACTACCATACATATGACAAGTTCTTACAGACCAATAAAAACATAAATGAAACAAAAAACCAAAAACCCAGTTAGGAAAATATAAGGAGAAAGGTGTCATGTAAAAAAATATCAGAGATAGTGAAGAACTAAAAATGCTCAGTCTTAGGACACCAGGGTGGCTCAGGCGGTTAAACATCTGGCTTCGCCTCAGGTCATGATCTCACAGTTTGTGAGTTCGAGCCCCGCGTCAGGCTCTGTGCCAATAGCACAGAGCCTGCTTCGGATCCTCTGTCTCCTTCTCTCTGCCCCATCCCCGCTTGCTCTCTCTCTCTCACTCTCTCAAAAGTAAACATAAAATTTTTTAAAATAAGAATACTCAGTCTTACTAGTGAGTATACTAAAAAAGTTTTTTAAATAAAATAAAACATTTTAAGAGGTATTATCCACCTGCGAGCTGACAAACAATTTAAGAGACTGAGAATACTCTGTGTTTAGCATCTCTTTTCCCATGAGAACAGAAACGGACACAACCTCTTTCGAGGACCACTTTGCAAAGGCTTCTCCCCTGAAATCCATCTCATTGGAAAACTGAAACGCACATGCAAAGATGTTTATCGCAGCCCGTTTTAAGAGCAAAATCATAGGTACCCAAATAATGAACAGAAGAACAGTCACATAAACTAAAACCACATTGTAGAATACTGTTCAGCCATTACAACAACAACAAAAAAAGGAGACAAAAAATTATATGTACAGTATATTCAAATTAGACTAATGAGTTGGGGAAAAGTACTCACTTTGGTCCTTTAACAAATTAACCATTAAGGGGCACCTGGCTGGCTCAAAGAGTATGTGATTCTTGACCTCAGGGTTGTGAGTTTGAGCTCCACGTCGGGTGTAGAGACTACTTAAAAACAAAATCTTGGGGGTGCGGGGGGGGGGGAATCTGGGTGGCTCAGTCAGTTAAGCATCTGACTCTTGATATCAGCTCAGGTCATGATCTCACATTTTGTGAGATCAAGCCCCGCATGAGGCTCTGCACTGACAGAATGGAGCCCGTTTGGGATTCTTTCTTTCCCTCTCTCTCTCTGCCACCCTCCTCAACCCAGCGTGCACACACTCGCCCGCTCGCGCACGCTCTCTCTCAAAATAAATAAGCGTTAAAAAAATAACAAAAATAAATAAATAAAATCTTAAGGGCACATGAGTGGCTCCGTTGGTTAAGCGCCTGGCTCTTGATTTTGGCTCAGGTCACGATCTCATGGTTTGTGGGACCGAGCCCCACACTGGGCTCCACGTAGATGGCATGGAGCCTCTCTCACCCTCCCTCTCTCTGCTCCTCCACCTCCCCCCTCAAAAATAAATAAACATCAATAATAATAATAATGTTTAAAAAATTAAAAAATCTTAAAAACATAATCATTAAAAAAAAATTAGTATTCCAGATGTGAAATCATTGTTTTTCATAGATATTTTCCAAATTAAAAAAAATTTTTTTTTCAACGTTTATTTTATTTTTTGGGACAGAGAGAGACAGAGCATGAACGGGGGAGGGGCAGAGAGAGAGGGAGACACAGAATCGGAAACAGGCTCCAGGCTCCAAGCCATCAGCCCAGAGCCTGACGCGGGGCTCGAATACCCGGACCGCGAGATCGTGACCTGGCTGAAGTCGGACGCTTAACCGACTGCGCCACCCAGGCGCCCCGATATTTTCCAAAATTTAATTTGTTCCTTTTTTGAAAACATGAGGAGAGGGTTGCAGAAAATCCACGATTTACGGGACCTTCCTGATGGGCAAGTTGGGCAGCTAATTTATCCTCACCAGAATATTCCAATTCTAAAGTGACACATCTTCTCTGAGGATGGAAAGCAGCAGCCCCCACCTTCAAATATTCAGATCAATCTCTCAAGCGCTGCTCTCTGGGCACGGCTGCAAAGATGCAATCCGTGTGCTGGAAAGGCCTAGGCCCTTGGGAAAATGCCGCCTCTCCAGGGAGGTGATCCTGTGACCCACCTGCACCTCAAGGGGGACATTTTTGGATTCGGTTGAAATCAGATTAACTTGTGTAATTTTTACAACAGGATTTCAGTCTTACAGCCCCTGGCCTGGTTTCTAAAACAGACAGACCACTGAAATCCAGTGAAACAGAACAGCAGAATGTTGAGACCTCATCAGGAAGTGCAACCCTGAGCATCGGCATTCAGTTCCTCGTCACTTTGCCGCCTGAGAAATGGGTCTAGCGGGCACGTGGCTAAGGCAGACACGGTCATTCCCCGCACCTTTCTTCTCGCGGGGGGAGACAAACGTTCAACACTACGCCTACGCCGCAGCCGGACTGACCACCGCCAAGGACACGCACAGAGAACACGGAAGGGGCTGGGCCTGGTGTGCAGGTGTCAGGGGCCTCCTGGTGGGAGCCGCATCTGAGATGAGCCAGAGGGCTTGGCTTCTTTCGCTCACTGGCCTCACCCACATCCGATCTGTGAACACATCCCATCACCTCCTCCTTCAAAACGTACCCAGAATCTGGGCGATTCTCAGCCCTTCCAATGCTCCCATCCTGACCCAAGACAGCAGCACCTCTGTCTTGGAATATTCCATCAGCCTATGAACTGATCTCCCTGCTTCCGTCCTTGCTCCCTACAGGCTGCTCTCAACAGAGAAGCTAGAGTGATCCCATTAAAACCCAAGTCAGGTCACCTCGTTCTTCGGTTCAAAAGTCTCCATCGGACACCACCACAAGTCCCTAAGACCCCTTCAGCCCTCCTCCTTCTCCCTCATGCTGGCCTGGTCCTTCCTGGAACAAGTCAGGCCTGCTCCCTCCACGGGGCTTCCTACCCTGCCTGCTCTCTGCCTGGGACACCGTTTCCAGAGACATCCACAGGGCTCCCTCCCTCGCCTCCTACAAGTCTGTCCCCACCATTGTCCTTCTCAGGGGGCCATCTCAGGGGAAACTCTAAGCTCTACTCAGAGATACCAGCCTAGAGGGCATCAAAAGGACAGAAAAAAAAAAAAAACAACCAAAAAACCAAATCCCTCAGGTCCTAAGGAAAAACACCCTGAGGACATAGCAGAAATAACTGACCAAGCAAGGTGGAAAGCAGAGATCAGGGGTCGAGAGAGGCCGCGCTGCTCACGCATAAGGCGGCGCGGCACCAGGGCGGAAACGCAGGGTGCCACCGCGGCGATGGTGACAGACATGGCAGTGTAAATGGCACCAGAGCTGCCAGTTACAAGCGTCAATGGCTGAATTTAAGGACATAATATTCAGTGAAAGAAGGGATGTAACACTTTTATAAAGTCCAAACCAAGCAAAACGGATGTTAAGAGATACATATATATGATAAAACACTCAACAGAAAAATAAAGGAATGGCGGGGGAGGGAGGGAGACAGGAATCACCACACTTGTGACCTTTAGACAGTGGAGAGGATACAACACTGGAAGGGAAGGGTTACTTAGGCCCTTCAATCATTTCTCAAGTTGGGGTGGTTCACCTGCGTTTCATTATTACACATACCGAAGACATTCGTTACATATTTTATACTGGCCTTCTAAAACATTTTCTAGGTAAGTAGTGTGTTTGTAGTTTGTTTGTAAGTAGTGTGTTTGTATGAGACAGAGCACAAGCAGGGGTGGGGCGGAGAGAGAGGGGGACACAATCCGAAGCAGGCTCCAGACTCCGAGCCGTCAGCACAGAGCCCACCGCCAGCTAAAACTCAGGAACTGCGAGATCACGAACCGCCGCCCAGTCCCACCGGTGCTCCGCCTGGCCGGGGCGGGAGTCGGGACCCGCGGCGGCGCCAGGAGCGGGACTCGGTGCGCTCGGCGAAGCGGCCAGGGTTGGGGGGCGGGGGCCAGGCGGCGCGCCTTGCCCGAGCCTGGCGCTCGTCTGCCAGCCCGGCCCCGCGCGACCCCCGGCGGGCGGCGCCGCTGGAAGTGACGCGGCGAGGGCGGGGCTCCGACCCGGTCCTGAAGCACGAGCCGCCGCCTCAGACGCCGCCGCCGCAGACGCCGCTCAGCCGCGGCAGCAGCCGCAGTTAGCAGCCACAGCCGGAGCAGCCGCCGCCACCGCCGCGGTCGCCGCCGTAGCCACCGCTCAGCCCCCGCAGCAGCAGCCACAGCCGCCGCAGCAGGCGCAGCAGCAGCAGCCGCCGCGGCCTCGGCCCGGAAGCGATGTAGCCGCGCCAGGCCGGAGCCCCGCGGGCCGCCGCTACCGCTGCCCTTGAACCGCACGAAGCAGCTCGCCAACCAGACCGTGGGCAGGTGAGTGAGCCGTGCCGGGCCGGCCGGGAGCGCGCGGGTCGGGGCGCAGGGGTCGGGGTCGTGGCCCGGGCCGGGGCGGGGCGGGCCCGCTGCCCCGCGGGGCCCCGCGCTCCGGCCCGGCCGCCCGCCCGCTCCGCGCCGGGTCCGCTGCGGGTCAGGGACCAGGGCTGCCCCACGCAGCGGCCAGGCGGCCAATTCGGGGCCTCCGCCCGAGCCCCCGGGAACGGCGGGGCGGCCGGCCTCCCGGGACGCCCCCCGCGCGGGTCCCCGCCGCCCATTGTCCCGGCCCCGCTGAGCGTCGTCCTCTGGGGTCTGGCCCCAAGCTTTCCCCGGGCCTCCCCCCCCCTATCCCGGGGCTTTCCCTTGGGCGAAAACTCGGCTAACTGGTGTGCCCGAGGCCGGGCGGGCGCGGTGCTCTGGGGGGCGGCATTCTCAGCCTTTCCGGGTCGCCCGGCCTTTGCCCACCGACCGTCCACCTCCAAGTGCCTGATGGCAGTAAATAAGGAAGGGGCGATCAGAGCCCATCGGAGCCGCTTAGGGAGACTCGGGAGTCCCTTGGAGGGACTTTGGAGGGTGTGCCGTCTCCCAACCGTGGCCCCTGTGGACCGGACTGCTCAAGTTCTTGACCTGTAGACATTTGGAACCGGGAGGAAAGAATAGTGGAAAGGCCTTTGGCAAATGGAAAAGCAAAAAGAGGGGGGGGGCTTTCGAAACAGCTTTTCTCACTTTGGATTGGGGAGCAAATCCTTGTCCAGGTTTCTCTGGTAGGGCTTTAATGCTTGACAGGAAGCGATCGATGATGAAATGACAGAAGAGACCGGAGTTTGTAGTGGTTTTGAGAGCCTCTGGAGGTTGATCATGGTGTGCTGTGTTATCTGGGGTAAATCTTTCAAGGTCTTTCAGGGCAGTGAGCCGTCCTGTCCCCGCTGACTGTTTCTTCCGAGAAGGGGTATGAAAGTGTGACTTTTTCATCGCTTTTTCTTCTTCTTTGTTTTCAACAGTTGAGTAAAAGGGGGCGTTTGGTTTGGCCAGAGCACGTGGGGACGCTCCTTTTCTGTGTGTGTCTGAAAACACTTTTACCTCCCCTTGAGCTTTCTATATTTGCTTTTTACAGTTTCGTTCCCCGCCCCCCAACGTTTTGCTTAGTTTTGTTCAATTTCGTTGCTACCCCCATCCTGTTATCTTCGTGTGCGCTTATCCTGTTTCCAGAGTGGATCCCTGTCCCTACAGCCTAGCGGTGCCTACTTTTCTGTCATCTGTAGGAAAATGATAGAAATAAGGAGTGCCAACGGGAAGGCAGACGGAATAGTCGTGGGGCCCAAAGCTTCAAGCAGGCATCTGTGAATGAGTTACAAGATAACTCCTTAGGAGTTGTCTCCTCCTCCCCCACCCCCCACCCCAGCATTCTCAGTAACATGCATTGTGAAATCAGTATTTAGTGACTATCAAGACCCATCTGTCACATTGTCGTTCTGGCCAGTTTGCACATCTCATGAGGAAAGGGGCGTTTGCTCTTTTTGCACAAAGTTGTGAGACGTTTCAAGCTATCAAGCCACTCAGGGTCTCTTCGGCTCCGGCTTCCTCCGTAGCAGCTTCTCTCTTCGCGCTTCCGAATTGCAGCCGTATGTGGCTCCTTTCGGTTGCCAGAGGCCGCCGAACCTTCTTCCCTGTTAGCCTCTGCCTGGAAGTCTCCAAAGCTCCTTTCGCCTCACCTGCCCTATACCTGCCTCCTACTCATTCTTTAGGTGTCCAGGCAAAGGTCACTGCCTCTAATAGACCTTCTCTGATGCTCCAACGTGGATGGGGAGTCCCTCTCCTGGCCACTTACATACGTCCACATAGCGCCTGCTTTTCTATAATGCAACGCCTGTTTACTTGTAAGTATTCTCCATTAGACTGAACGCCTCCATTCTCCGTGCCATCTTTCTGTTTCCTTGGCCAGCTCTGCTGTGGCTCCTGTCCTAGGGTCGATTCTCCATAAACATTTGTCAATCCAGCACACATCTAGTTCTTACCAGCTCGCTCCGGTGGTGTGAGCCCAAGAATGGGAACATGAAAGCTGGATAAATAGTGATTCGTGGTAGGATTGTTAATTCTGGCCCTGAGCTTTGACTCTGTTTGAAAATCTTTATTGCTAGATGCCAGTGGAAGCAGCAGCTGTTACGGAGCTGTTAGGGGTGTGGCAATTTATGCTCCCAGAGCCAAAACTGTTTCCTGGGGAAGCTTTGGCTTTACTGCTGTTGATTCCCTCGATAAGTTTGTATTTTTTGCACGTCAAGAATTACGAAGGACTAGGGAGGAAAAACGGAGGCAAGAGAGAGCCTAGAATTGTAATTGTGTGTTATTGGCGTAGGCATCAGGATTGGGATTTGGGGGGTATTTGGGTCAAGAGGAAAGGTAGAAAGCAGAGAAGTTACCTCCCCCCCCCCACCCCCCCCACCGCCCGCCGCAGCCAGGAGTGATATTCTGTGTGTGAGTGGCTCGCCCATTGTGTCTGTGATGGATGCATAGAGTTCGGAGTGGTGTCTTGCGAGGAAGTATTCTCTTCCCAACAATGAGGACCTCGTGAGTCACCCCACAGTGAGGTTCTGTGGGATGGACGTGTGGGAGAATTCGCAACGGCTAGAAGAAGTTGAGTTCTCATGATGCAGTGGTCTTTTGAGTGGGGTGTCCCAAAGAAGAGAATTAGGATGGCTGATTCATCTGTTCAAGAGACACTTACGGAGCCCAAATTATGTGCCATTGTTGAAAGCAGAAAAGAATCCAAGTGAATACAAACGCGGCTTCTGCCCTGAAGGGGCTCCACAGACGTGTGGAAGAGTTAGGCAAGCAAAAATGATTATGTACCACGAGGTAAGTCCTTACAGAGGGATGGCTGACACACTAAGTGAAACTCTACTCTTATTGGAAGGTGAGAGGTAACACAACACAACAAAACAAAAAAACAAAGAGGAGAAAATTTGACCAGAGGCTTTCCCCTCTATCTTTCAACACTTCTTTCAAACTTCTGTTGTATTGAGTAGGTCCCTTTTTTTTTGTTTGATTAAAAAAAATTTTTTTTTGGTAAATATTTATTTTTGAGAGAGAGGGCAGACAGAACAGGAGCGGGGGAGAGGCAGAGAGAGAGGGAAACACAGAACCCGAAGCAGGCTCCAGGCTCCGAGCTGTCAGCACAGAGCCTGACACGGGCCTCAAACCCACGAACCGAGAGATGGTGACCGGAGCCGAAGTCAGACACTTGACCCAGTGAGCCACCCAGTTGCCGCGTAGGTCTCTTTTGATTGTCAGTCAAGCCACCTCGAGGGGCGCCTGGGTGGCTCGGTTGGCTGAGGATCCGGCTCTTGATTTCAGCTCAGGTCATGATCTCACACTTCCTGGGATGAAGCTGTGTGCCAATGGCGGGGAGCCTGCTTGGGATCTTCTCTGTCTCTGCCCCTTCCCCGCTCTCTGTCTCAATGACGGGAAAAAAAAAAAAAACCACACAAAACCAGACCAACTGGAATTGTTATAAGCCAAGCTGCGAATTTCATTGGCTCCTATGTGAGGAAAAGAGTCCAAAAGCAATATAGTTGCAGCCAGGGCTGGCTCCAGGGGTTCCACTCTTTAGGGAAGCTGTGTCGATAAGCAGGAATCGCCCTCCCACCCCGACCCCTCCACCCCCCGGCTTCCAACGTCTTCAGTTCAAGTCCCAGAGGGACAAAGAATACCTTTCACTGTGGCCAGAGCCCCAGGATTGACTCTGAAGGTATCTGATGGGGTCAGTGGCCTTTCCCTGGACATGGCAATGGAGTCAGCCCCACGCAAGCCACAGGGGCCTAGAATGGGAGGGTGCTGAGCCCCCTCCCCCGCAAGATAACCGGAGTGTTCTTACCAGCAGGAGGCAGGAAGTGTGGTCTTTTCTAGTCCTGCTAAAAGGAAAGAAAGAGCTTTTTGGAAATCCCTGACGCAGAGAAGCCAGTAGCTGCGGATGGCAGTTGGCGTGGAGGGTGTGGAGGCAGGGGTGCACCAAGGTGGGGAACTTGCGCATTTGGTTGTGAGGTCGATGAGTCCAGGAGGACAGGGATCTGGGGGCCTGATAGCAGAGTTGACTACGGGCTGAGGCTCTGGAAGGGAGTGTCTCTTTGGATGTTGGCTTCTGCCAAGAGGGAAGCTCTCCCTGGAGGCCTGAATGTTCTCCTAGATAGTAGCCTTTAGGTAAGTCAGGGTTGCACACTCCAAGCCTCAGGGGGCCAGGCTAATAAGAAGAAAATAAGAGCGACTTGGACCAGGTGAGGGCCGTGGGGGACCCGACGGCACCTGTCTTACCAAAGGGCCGCGTGAGAATATGGGCCCGCTGTCGGGCCCGACCTTTGGAGTTGTTGAGAAAGGCCTCAAATCTGGATTTTCATGAAGATGAGGTGGCATTGAATGCCAATTGAAAACGACCACCAGGACCCTGAGCGGGACTAAACAAAACACATCTGTGGCCAGATTCGGTCTGTGGGTCACCAGTGGGCAGTTGCTTGTGGAAAAGGTTGGGGAGGTGAAGATTCCTGTGATGATTTTTCTCTTTTTCCTCCTGCGCCCCACCCTCCCATTACTACCTTCTCAGTTCTTGGATGTGTCGACGAGCTCGTCCTTTCCTTTACAGAAACGTTTCAGAGATCCGAGAGTAGCCATCATCAGTACTTCTCTCCTGGTTTGGTTTCCCAAGCGCTGTACCGAACCACCTGGCCTGGTCTCACCTACTGGTGCTTGTTATCATTTCTGGTTTAGAGAGAGGAAAAATGACCTGCCGTTGTCTGCCCGGCCAGCGAGTGGCCGAGGCAGGACTTGGGGCCCGGGGTGTGACTCCGGACCCCGTGTGTTTCCGACTGTAGAGACCGGGCCGGCTGCCCGCCAGGGAAGGGTTCCTGTGGATGAAATGTCTTTGGTGCTTGCTGACTTGCTGGGCTAGATGCTTTTGAGTCAAGTCTCTCACTGCCTTGTCCACAGCAACTGCCAGAGGTGATGTTATGGATTCCTGATTTAATGATGAGGAAGCGAGGACTCCAAGAGGTCATCGGGCTAGTTAACGAGAGCGCTGCCGTTCATCAGAAACCAGGGTTCTGCCTCCAAAGCAGGGAGAAGTCCTCACTTCACCCAGGCAACTCTTTCTTTAAGAAACCCCGTGTTAGAATTCTGTGTGACGACGCTTCCACAGAATCCTGGAAGCTGAGAGTTGGATGTTGCTCTAGTCCAGGGGCTCCCGCCAGGGATGGCCCCCTGGGGGACATTTGGCAATGGCCGGAGACGTTTTTGTTTTTGTCGTGACTTGGCTCGGGCGTGGGGTGCTCCTGGCATCTGGCGACACAGGCCGGGGATGCTGCTGACCAGCCTACACCGCCCAGGACAGCCTCGCCGCACAGAATCATCTGGTCCCAAATGTCAAGAGTGGTGAGGTTGGGAAAGCCTGGTCGAGTCCTTTGAGATGCTGGATATGTGAATCGTGAAAACCCAAGATGGGTGATGTTTGCCTGCAGAGTGAAGATGTGTTCTGTTTGGTCTGTTTCTTACGTGTGGAAGTCTTGATGACAATCATTGGGCCATACTGAACACTTGGGAGTTCTCACGTGGAAACCTGGACTTCCAGCTTCTTCTCAAATCATGCAAGACCTAGCGAAGCCTGGCATCGCGCCCTCGCGACGCGAGTACACGTGGTCGTAGCTGCAGCTGCGTAGGTGCTGTCTCGTCTGGGTGGGGCATCGACCGTCCAGTGTGCCCGGGTCCCTACCTGGCTTGTCCTGCTGTGGTACGTTCCTTGCGGACCCACCCCGCTCACAGGTCTCTATCGACCTTCTCCAGGAGCAGCAGAGTCTCTACCTCGCGAGGTAGCCCGTTCCGTTAGGGGCAACCTGAGTCCGAGGCATCTCTGCCCGTGAGTCCCAGGGGAGTCCTCTGCTGCCACGACGCATCTGTCTCCCTTCCGCGAGACGGCCCTTTCTGTGTTCGGCCTCGCAAACCGTGTCCTCGCTCTATCAGCGGTAACATTCTCCCCCCACCCCCCACCCCCCCCCCCCCCACCTATTCCACGCCCTGACTTCCTCCGCCTTTTCCAGGGGAGGTGGCTGTGCTTGGTTCGCTTCAGTCTGAGTGGATCCCGTCCAGCCTCTGCATAGAGCAGAGGAGGAAAGGAAAGTGTTCTCCCCACGACTTCTGAATCCGAGCTTCCGTGGCCTGGTCATCCACTGTATTTACCTACTGTGAAATCAAACAGGGTTGTTTATAGGTGAGTGAAGAAAGCCCGTGGTTCACTGAACCAAAATGAACCCTAAACAGATGTGCTCACGTGTGGCCTTATGGCGTTGGTTTTACACGTGAAGGCAGCATGTCATTCTAAGAGGAAACGATGTCTGTGGTCGTGGTTCCCAGTGTGTCCGCGGCAGCCCCCTCCCCCCGAGATTGGACATGGGTATATGGTGTAGGGTCCCAGAGTCAGTATGCACACCAGGCAGTCTTGTCAGACTGGAGATGTTTGGCCTTTATGATTCTGTTTCTGTTTCTCAAATGTAGGCAGAGGCCATCGTAATCAATCAAGTGTAGATCCATGTACAAATATTATTACACTCCTACCTGCCGTGTGTGTCTATTGTCTTAAACGTGGATGTGAAAAGTACAGCAGGCCCACGGTCCTTTTTCCAAAACCCTAGGGGCCAGATGAGTTTTGGAATTCAGACGTTTTCAGATTTTATTGTATTTTTTTTTTATTTCTTATTTTTTTTTTACGTTTATTTATTTTTGAGACAGAGAGAGACAGAGCATGAACGGGGGAGGGTCAGAGAGAGGGAGACAGAATCCGAAACAGGCTCCAGGATCTGAGCCGTCAGCACAGGGCCCGACGCAGGGCTCGAACTCACGGACCGCGAGATCGTGACCCGAGCCGAAGTGGGACGCTCAACCGACTGAGCCAGCCAGGTGCCCCATAAGTAGCCACTGTTTTCAGTTATAGTTCTATCCGTATAAACCCTGCTACCCTTAAAAAACCTGGGATCCCAACAAATTTAGAGACGGTAAATAGTTTGCTCTTTCTTATAGATTTGGCTAATACGTTCTTTTCAGCGCCGATTTCAATGTCCTGTCGGCCACCTTTCCCTTGACCTTGAAGGGGACATGTTTTACCTTGTTATGCACAGGGCACCCAAACCCTTCTGTTATCACATGTCATCTTTGCAGGCAGGATCTTAACTTACCGGGAGCACAGGTATGACCTCGCATGTCTGACATCCTATCGTGAGGACATTTGTTGGACAGGTTTGTTGAGGACATACAAGTCTCCAATCTTTCCGTATTTTGGGGGTTCTGGAGGCAACATATTCCTTGTTGTTGATTTTACTTCAGCCCATTTATGCTGTTACTTGTAAAGCAGACCACATTGAGTGGGCCTCCACCCAAACAAAGCGGTTGGAGAATACTCTCCTCCCATAGAGACAAATGTACGTGTATGTCTTCCTTTGGCCACAGCCTCCAAACCCACCAATGTCTACCCTGGTCACAAGTAACCACTGTTTTGGGGTGCCTTGGTGGCTCGGTCAGTGTAAGCATCTGACTTTGGCTCAGGTTGTGATCTCGTGCCTTGTGATCTTGTGGCTCGTGACCTCTCAGCTCTGGAGTTCAAGCCCCGCCTGTGTCAGCGCAGAACCTGCTTCAGGTCCCCCCTCCCTCTCTCTCTCTCTCTCTCTCTCTCTCTCTGCGCCCCTCCCCCATTTTCACTCTCAAACAAGATAAATAAACATCAAAAAATTATTGCAAAAAAAAAAAGTAGCCACTGTTTTTTTAAATTAAAAAGTATTTTTATTAACATTTATTTTTAAGAGACAGAGACAGAGCATGGGCGGGAAAGGGGCAGAGAGAGCAAGAGAGAGAGGGAGACACAGGATCTGAAGCAGGCTCCAGGCTTCCAGCTGTCTCCACAGAGCCCGACGCGGGGCTCAAACTCACAAACTGCGAGATCATGACCTGAGCCCAAGTTGGACGCTCAACCGACGGAGCCACCCAGGCGCCTCTAAATTTTTTGTTACCTTTATTCATTTTTGAAAGAAAGCACAAGCAGGGGTGGGGCAGAGAGAGAGGGGGACACAGAATCCGAAGCAGGCTCCAGGCTCCGAGCCGTCAGCACAGAGCCCAGCGCGGAGCTAAAACTCAGGAACCGCGAGATCACGAACCGCCTCCCCCTCCCACCGGTGCACCGCCTAGCCGGGGGGGCGGGCGTCGGGACCCGCAGTGGCGCCGGGACGCGGGGCTCCGCCCGCTCTGCGGAGTGGCTCGGGTTGCGGGGGGGGGGGTTGGGGGGGGTGGGGGGGGTGGGCGGAGGGTGCTCAGGCGGCGGGGGCCAGGCCGCGCCCGAGCCCGGCGCTCCTCTGCCAGCCCGGCCCCGTGCGGCCCCCGGCGGGCGGCGCCGCTGGAAGTGACACGGCGAGGGATGGGCTCCGGCCCGGGAGCAGCAGCCCCCGACGTCCCCACAGACGCCGCTCAGCCGCCCTAGCAGCCACAGCCGCCGCAGCCGCTCAGCCGCGGCAGCAGCCGCAGTAGTAGCCGCACCCGGCGCAGCTGCCGCCACCACAGACGCCACTCAGCCGCCGTAGCAGCCGCAACCACCGCCGCCGTTGAGCCGCCGCAGTAGTAGCCGCAGTCACTGCCACCGCCGAGGCTGCCGCTCAGCCGCCGCAGTAGCAGCCGCAGGAGGCGCAGCCGCTGCTGCCGTAGCAGCAGCAGCCACAGCAGCAGGCGCAGCCGGCGCCGGCAGCAGTCGCAGGAGCAGCAGCAGGCACAGCCCCCGCCGCCGCAGCAGCCGCAATAGTAACCGCAGCCAGATCAGCCGCAGTCGCAGCCGCCGCCGCCGCTCAGCCCCCGCAGCAGCCGCAGTAGCAGCTGCCGCCGCCGCCTCAACCCGGAAGCGATGTAGCCGCTCCAGGCCCGAGCCCCGCGGCCGCCGCTGCCGCTGCCCTTGAACCGCAAGAAGCAGCTCGCCAAGCAGACCGTGGGCAGGTGAGTGAGCCGTGCCAGGCCGGCCGGGAGCACGCGGGCCGGGGACCAGGGGTCGGTCGTGGCCCGCGCCGGGGCGGGCCCGCTGCCCCGCGGGGCCCAGCGCTCCGGCCCGGCTGCCCGCCCGGCCGCCCGCCCGCTCCGCGCTGGGTCCGCTGCGGGTCAGGGACCAGGGCTGCGCCACGCAGCGGCCAGGCGGCCAGTTCGGGGCCGCCGCCCCCCGAGCCCCCGGGAACGGCGGGGCGGGCCGGCCTCCTGGGACGCCCCCCGCGCGCGTGTCCCCGCCGCCCATTGTCCCGGCCCCGCTGAGCGTCGTCCTCTGGGGTCTGGCCCCAAGCTTTCCCCGGGCCTCCCCCCCTCTCCCGGGGCTTTGCCTTGGGCGAAGTGTGCCCGAGGCCTGGCGGGCGCGGTGCTCTGGGGGGCGGCATTCTCAGCCTTTCCGGGTCGCCCGGCCGCTGCCCACCAACCGTCCACCTCCAAGTGCCTGATGGCAGTAAATAAGGAAGGGGCGATCAGAGCCCATCGGAGCCGCTTAGGGAGACTCGGGACTCCCTTGGAGGGACTTTGGAGGGTGTGCCGTCTCCCAACCGTGGCCCCTGTGGACCGGACTGCTCAAGTTCTTGACCTGTAGACATTTGGAACCGGGAGGAAAGAATTGTGGAAAGGCCTTGGGCAAATGGAAAAACAAAAAGAGGGGGGGCTTTCCAAACAGCTTTTCTCACTTTGGATTGGGGAGCAAATCCTTGTCCAGGTTTCTCTGGTATGGCTTTAATGCTTGACAGGAAGCGATCGATGATGAAATGACAGAAGAGACCGGAGTTTGTAGTGGTTTTGAGAGCTTCTGGAGGTTGATCATGGTGTGCTGTGTTATCTGGGGTAAATCTTTCAAGGTCTTTCAGGCCAGTGAGCCGTCCTGTCCCCGCTGACTGTTTCTTCCGAGAAGGCGTATGAAAGTGTGACTTTTTCATCGCTTTTTCTTCTTCTTTGTTTTCAACAGTTGAGTAAAAGGGGGCGTTTGGTTTGGCCAGAGCACGTGGGGACACTCCTTTTCTGTGTGTGTCTGAAAACACTTTTACTTCCCCTTGAGCTTTCTATCTTTGCTTTTTACACTTTCATTCCCCCCCCCCTCCCCCAACGTTTTGCTTAGTTTTGTTCAATTTCGTTGTTCAACTCCAAGCCTCAGGGCGCCAGGCTATAGACCAGCTCAGGTCATGATCTCCTGGTTCTTGAGTTCGAGCCCTGCGTTGAGCTCTGCGCATACAATGCTAAGCCTGCTTGGGATTCTCTCTCTCTGCATTCCCCCCACTCACGCACTCTCACTCTCAAAATAAATTAATAAACCTAACCCCCCCCCCAAAAAAAAACAATTGCATTTGCAACAGCATCAAAATATAAAATACTAATTACATTTAACTAAAAAAGAGATTCAAAACTTGTACACTAAAACTATAAAACATTATTGAAGGAAATTAAACAAGATTTAAATAAACAGACTCATGGATTGGAAGACTATGTTGTTAAGATGGCAGCATTTCTCCCATTGATCTACAGATTCAATGAAATGTTTATCAAAACCACAGCTGGCTTCTTTGCAGAAACTGACAGGCTGATGCTAAAATTCATATGGGAATTTATGGAACCCAAAATAGCCAAAGCAGATCTTATAAGAGAAAGACAAAGTTGGAGAACTCACCCTTCCTGACTTAAAAACTTCTTGGAAAGCCACAGTAATCGAGATAGTGTGGTATTAGTGTAAGGAAAGACATGTTGATTAATGGGATAGAATTGAAAATCTAGAAATGTACCATCATATTTAGAGCCAATTGATTTTCAACAAAGGCATCCAGACAACCCAATGGGAGAAAGAACAGTCTTTTCAACAGTGTGGGGACAACTGGATATTGCATGCAAAAGAATGAAGTTGAACTTCTACCTCACACCATAGGTAAAAATGAACTCAAAATGGACCAAAGACCTAAATGTTAAGTGCTAACACTATTAAATTCTTAGAAGAAAGCATAGATGTAAATCTCTGTGGCCTTGACACCAAAAACACAGCAGAAGGAAAAAAACAGGTAATTGACATTATCAAAATTTAAAAATTTTGGGCTTTGGGGTGCCTGGCTGGCTCA
Organism: Prionailurus viverrinus; assembly: GCF_022837055.1. Classification (NCBI taxonomy): domain Eukaryota; kingdom Metazoa; phylum Chordata; class Mammalia; order Carnivora; family Felidae; genus Prionailurus; species Prionailurus viverrinus. Next base: position 18,863,714 of record NC_062576.1, on the reverse strand, counting down.
GTCAGTTAAGCATTTCTTGATTTCGGTTCAGGTCATGATCCCACAGTTCGTGAGATCAAGCCCCACGTCAGGCTCTATGCTGACAGCATGGAGCCTGCTTGGGATTCTCTCCCTCTGTCTCTGCTCCTGCCCCCACTCATGCACTCTCTCACACTCTCTCAAAATAAGTAAACATTAAAAAATGTTTGTGCTTTAAAGGACATAGTTGAAAAGTGAAAAGACAACCCATAGAATGGGAGATAATGTTTGCAAATCATATTTCTGACAAGAAACTTGTACTAATATAGATACAGAACTCTTACAACTCAAAAACGCAAAAACAAATAACTCAATTTAAGAATGGGCAAAAGGGATACCTGGGTGGCTCAGTCAGATAAACGTCCAACTTTGGCTCAGGTCGTGATTTCACGGTTTGTGGGCTCAAGCCCCACCTCTGTCTCTGTGCTAACAGCTCAAAGCCTGGACCCTGCTTGAGCTTCTGTGTCTCTCTCTATCTCTGCCTCTCTCTCTCTCTCTCTCTCTCTCTCTCTCTCTCTCTCTGACTCTCAAAAATAAAACATTTTTTAAAAAATGGAAAAAGTGGGCAAAAAACTCAGTCTAAGAAGATACACCCATGGCCAATAAACATGTGAAAAGATGTCGACATTGTTAGTCATCAGGGAAATGCAAATCCAACCCTCAACAGGATACCACTTTACACTTCCTAGAATGGCTACAATAAAAAAGACAGATGATAACAAGCATTGGAGAGGATAGGAGAAATAGGAATGTGATGCGCTGTTGGTAGAAATGTAAAAGGGTGCAGCCACTTAGGAAGACAGCCTGGAAGTTCCTCAAAAAGTTACACATCCAGTAATTTCACTCACAGGTATATACCCCCAAAGAATCAAAAACAGGTGTTCAAACAAAAACTTGTACATGAATGTTTGTAGCAGCATTATTCATCATAGAAAAAAAGGAAAAAACTGCAACGTCCAGCGAATGGATGAAGAAATGTGCTGTACTCATCCAATGGAATAACTGGGAGTAAAAGAAACGAAGGGCCGATGTGTGCTACAACACGGACGAACTGGGAGAACGTGTAAGTGGGCGGAGCTCATCTTGAACGACCACCTGATGTGTGTATCATTCCACGTGTATGAAATGTCCAGAAGAGGTCAGTCCGTGGAAACAGAAAAGAGATCAGTGGGTGCCTAGGGCTGTGGGCAGAAGTGGGATGGAGGAGGGGCAAGCGGGGTTGGGGGAGGTGGGGAGGAAATAAGGAGTTCTCCTGAGAGGGTATAGAGCTTCTTGTTGGAGTGATGCCAACGCCCTAAAATAGATTGTGGGGATAGTTGCTCAACTCTGCAGATATACTAAGAACTAGGTACATTTTAAATTGGTCAATTATATGGTATGTGAATTCTAGTTTCCATAAAGCTGTTGTAAAAATAACAGTGGTGAGCCACTGATACCAGTGAAAATTAGAGTTGGCTAAGTAATTGTTAGTGTGGTCGTTGCACCTATAACAATTGAGAAAACTATGTGTTGGGAAAAAATAGATTTTTTGTGCAACGATTCTCAACATTTTGACAATCTTACTTTGTCTCCTAGCACATATTTGAACACCTTTGATCATCTGGGACCGTATAAATTCTTTTACATATTTAGAATACATATTTAGCATTCTTTTCAGCTGTCCACAGATGAGGAGGAAAAATGCACTCTTCTTGTGACTCTCTCCTTTACTCTCACACAACGACCACACTCACAACACTTCTAACACCAGATGTGTCGTGTTCCCCTCCCGCCCCCTGGTACCAAGCAATTCTCCATGATACCAGCTGGGTATCTTACAATTCAATTCAATTCTGACCCTAACAGGAGTAGCACAGAACCCATAGGTTAAGGGCCCGGTCCCACGAGACTGTCCCCCACTTCAGATGCCATTTCCAAGTGGTAGGTCCTCAGATTACCCACAATTTCTGTAGACCCGGTGGCTAGTCAGAGGTTCCCATGACTACCACCACCCCCGTTTTGAATTCGGTTACTTGGTAGAACAGCTCACAGGACTGAGAGAAACACTGATTTACTTTGACAAAGATGATGTGTGGTAGAGCATACAGAGGACTCTCCAGATGAAGAGATACATGGGGCAAGTTCTGGAAGGGTTCACCAACCCTGTTCACCAACATGGAAGTTCCCCAAACCCTGTGCCATTGGATTTTTATGGAGACTTCATCACGTTTGCATGAACAACTATTGACTCGTTTCATCCCTCTTTCCTCTGTGGAGAATGGTCGGAGGGGCAAGGCACAGAGAGAGGTGGTAGGGCTGAAAATCCCCACCTTCTAATCACGGTCTCTCTAGTAACCAGCCCCCATCCAGGGGCCACCCACTAGCCCATCCAGAGTTTTCTCATTAGAACAAAATGCACTGCTATCACCCAGGAAATCCGGGGAATTTAGGAACTGTGTCAGGAACTGGGATCAAATCTCAAATATTGGAACAAAAGAAGCTCTTAGTGCTCTGATCGGTTAGGAAATTACAAGGCTTTTGGGAGTTGTGTGCAGGAACTGGGGGCAGAGACCAATGAACGTATTTTCTATAATTTCATAACAATACTTCTAATGGATTAATACTCACTGAAGATGGGAATTGTCTTGTTTACATGCTGAATTCGATTATGACTCAGAAATGCTTTCAGATGCAAGTAACAAGAAACCCAACCACAGTGGTTTATACAAACACGAGGGTACCTTTTTCTTCATATGAGAAATCTGTGAGTAGGCAGCTGCTGACCTTGGTTCAGATGCTCAACAATGTCAAGGCAAATGTTTCTGGCATTCTCTTGGCCTTTCTCAACATTAGCACTCAAGACAGGAAGAAGGAGGAAGAAGACCAGGCAGCACCAACATCAGGAAAACAAAAGCTTAAAAAAGAAAAAGAAAAAAGCAAAAAAAAAAAAAAAAAAAAAAAAAAAAGCTTTCCTAGGAACCTCACCAACTTCCACTTACATCTGGGTCACATGGCCTCCTCTGGCTGGAAAGTGGATGATAACAGGAGGGTCAGGGATGAGAAGGGGAGGCAGGACATCAACTGACAATATCTGCTAGGATTCCAAAGTCTATGACAAATTCTGGTATATAGCAGGAGGTGTCTCCACAGTCTTTTGTAAGTATCTGTTGAATGCATATGATAGGATGTTTATTCACAAATACTCAGTCCTCCTCCCTTGGGAGGTTAAGACATCCATGCTGTGTGGAACCTTGGCATCTGAACTTCCTTCGGCCAATGAAATGAACACAGAAGTGGCTTTAAGAGCCAGGTTCTCTTTTCTTTGCCCCTGTGATCATGGAAGCAGGTGTCAAAGTGGAGCCTCTATCCTCTCCAGTCCTTAAATGGACATGATGAGAAGAACACCCAGCTTACCCATGTGAGTTAAGGCCCTAGAATATTTAGTTGTTAACTGCAGCTTAACCTAACCCATCCTGACTGATACAATGTACGTACCAGGCAAAGAAATCCACAACCAATCCGCAAATGAAAATTTTACAAACTCTATTTCCTGATCTCATTAATAGCAAGACTGTGCCTAAATGAAGATAAATGATAGCCATCTGGAAGTTAAACAAAATAAAAAATAGCTCGTCTGTCAAAGTGGAAATCAATACTGAAAAGACAGACTAGACATTTAAGATGATGAGACCACTGTATACAAATACATACGGGGATGGGACTAAAGTTATTCTTAGTAAAAATTCCTCATCTAAAGCTGATACTGCTAACATAAATACGCTTAAAACGTTGGAAGATTGAGAATAATTGGATGAAGAATTCAAACTAAGCTAGAAAATGAACAGCAAAATAAAAAGTGGTGGAAGAAATTAATAAAGATACGAGCCTCCATTAATCACAAAGCAAAAAGTCTGTGAAATTGATGAATCAAATCAAGGACCAGAACTTTGGAAGGATAAATCAAGTAGACAAGTCTCTGGGAAATAGGATTCCCCTCAAAGCAGGTAGAAAGAGATAGATACTCAATGTAAGGCGTGAGAAACAGACAATATAAATCGGTACACTATTTCTGGTGGGCGGATTGACACAACTGTCAAAATGTAAAATGTGCGTACCTTGAAAATTTGATGAATACATAAGTGTTAGGTTGAACTGACTGAGGTTCTCAAATGTCAAAGTCTCATGGAGAAATACTACTGTTTTCTAAGAAGTTTGAAACCCCAGACTTGGCGAACAGGGGATAAATGGAACTCCCCTCTCCAGAAGCCTTCGGAGAGGGATGTGTCTCAGTCATTGACCTTGGCCCCACGATTCTATGAATCGGTCCTATACAAAGGACATGGTCCTAGGTAGCCAACGTCCCCTCTTCTCCTTCTGGAAAATTGTCCTGGATTGTTCTGGGCTCTAACAGCCAAAACCATCCCCAGGCTCCCAGAGCATCCCCAGACTCAAGGGGTGTTCACAGTGATGCCTCCTCCACTCACCGGACTGTCTTTATCTGATGCCTCCAGGGAAGCTCCTTGAGTCCACTTGTCCCTTCTCATGCTGTGAAGCAGGGCCTTTTTGAACTCAGGTTCACATCCCCTCCTCCTCCATCATGTTGCCCTAGGCTTAAATCAGCGCTTCTGGCTGGAAGGCTGGGGCTCATTCTGAGCTCTGGATCTCACTCTGCCTTTAGCATCGCCGTCTCCCATTGGAAGATTTCTTTATGCCCAGAATCCTAGAATGCAAAGTGCAGATACGTCCAGGCTTCTGGCCTAGAGTAGACTCTGGCCGTTGGGATTCGTGGCCAGAAATGAATGCCTGTTCATTCATTTATGCATGTTTACATTGATTTATGTACTCTAGTCACTCAAGAAAATATGTCTTTGCACACCTTATTAGTGCTGGACATTTTTCTAGGCACTGACGATTCAGCAGTGAAAACAACAGAGGAAGATCCTTGCCCTCCTAGAGCTAAGATCCCAGTCAGGTGGATCAACAGTAAACAAAATCAGTAGGTGAACTAAAGTGTGTGTCAGTAGTAAAGTCTATGGAGAAAAAGAAGACAGAGATGGAGGCCAGGGAGTATGTAAGGGGTAGAGGCCCCATTGAATGATGACATTTGGATAAAGGTATGAGGGAGTGAACCCCGCAGGTTTCCAGGAGAGTTCTGTTCCAGTAGAGGGGATGGCAAGTGAAAAGCCCTAAAGAGGAAGCGTGTGAAGAATATCTGAGGTACGAGGTCAGTAGTGCTGGAGCTGAACAAGCAAAGGGTGAGCGCTAAGAGGCGACGTTAGAGGGAACAGTGGGGGTGGAGGCTGTGGTCAGAACCCTGGCTTTCCTCTAAGTGAGCTGGGAGCCACTGGAGGGTCCTCAGATGGAGAGGGACATGAAAGACCTCTTGCTGCTGTGCTGGAAGCAGACTGTAGTGAAGCTGGGATAAACACGGGTCAGTCAAGAGGCTTCTGGAATGATCTGGTGACAGGGGAGGGTGGTGGGCACCCGGGGGATGGCACGGAGGTGACACCATAGGCAGTGAGAAGGGGGTGTGTGAAGAAAGGTAACTGGAGTGGCTCCAACACCAGCCTTTAACACGCAGAGCCTGCACCCCGTCTAGGAATCCCAACAGGGTGACATGGTCTCTGGTAACTCCTCTTCAGCCGCCTTCTTCCTCTCTGAGGACCTGCATGTGATCATGTCGGAAAGCTTGTTCCCCAGAACTCTGTGATTCTCCCTCCAGAGGGCTCTGTTCCTCGCTGTCGGATGGAAAATGACTAGGATGAGAACACCAAGTGAGCATGGGCTCATCTGAATTCTGCCTCAGCCCCCTTGCTCTCTTCAGTGACAGGAAGAAAACACCATGTAAGCTGCTCAGTGAAAACACAATAGTTCATTGGGGCTGAGAGAGTTAGACAAGTCAACAATTAAATGTTCTATTATGATCAGTCTTTAGCCATTTAAGCGTCAGTTCAAGAAGGAATCATTAGAAAGGTCTAATAGAAATGAAAATAGAAGTAGGGTAGTTTTGTGTTACATTTCAACCACGGCCTGGGCCTTGTAGATCTAAAGTCGGGTTGACCATGGCAGAGAAAGGCTCCCAGCCACAAGGGGACTTAGACAGGAAGGAGGTGGAAGACAGGCATGTCTACCAACTGGCTGGGGTGGAAGCAGGAACCTTTCAGCTCAGAAGGTTTCATCCTGCACAACAGGAGCTTTTTCATTTTATTTTTCACGTCTGAGAAGCAACGTGAGAATTCTGCCTGGGAGGCAGGCAGGAGAGGCAGCTTACAAGAAGCTTCTGGATGTCTTGTGAGATGCTGGATTGTAGAATAAATATGTCTCATAAAATCCCCCTGGTTACCCAGCTTGGAGGATTTGGAAATACCATTAGACTGTTTCTTGAAGGAATTGCTTCACTGAAACTGGAAAAATACCTGCTCAGGACACCACAATCCCAGCAGAGGACTTTGGAATAAAGATACTATTCATCACTGAGGTCTGAGTCTTTGCAGCCAAGGCGCCGGCACATCCTTCTGGGGCTATAGAGAGGCAAGCCCAGGTCACCTCTTCCTTGGGTCCTCTCGATGTCTTGTTCCTCTCAAGGAGTTCCCGTCTCTTGTCCAGAATGTCCAGAATCCCAGGGGACTTCCAGAGTAGAGGGTGCTCCAGAGCCCAGGTTGCCCATTAGAGGAGTCCTGCACTGGGCAGAAATGACCAGCCCCTAGTACTGCCATACTTCTCAGTCTTGGCCAAGGACCAACCCACACAAAGCGTTACCTTGGTTCAAATCTAAGTACCTGGGAGGAGCTGCCAGGTGGAGGCTGTCAGTGATTCATAGTCTTGCCACGGCAGTTTGCTTCTTCTGAAGGGGAACTTGAGCGCTGTGTCTCTGGGTCTTCCACAAGCCCCCAAATCAAGCAGTAAATGTGAGAGAAGAGGCCAGGGAGGAAGAATTGCTTACCCTGGAGTAGGACCTTGGCCTGCCTCTAAAATGGGCCACACGGTTTAGATTTGGGACAAAAGCCTTTCGGTACAAAGTGTGATTTTGCCTAGAGTATTCTTTCTCTTGAGAACGCATGGTGACATTTAGCAGATGAATGAGAATCCAGAGGCCCTGGCTTCTGCCAGAATCAGCGTGGCTACTCCGTTTGAGGTGAATCAAATTCATTTTTTCCCCCCATCGGCAAACTTTTAGTTATAGTTTGGCTTCCCATGTGGCTTTCTCTACAGTAAAGATGGTGCTGGCCATTGGGCTTGAATGAACAATTGTATTTCTCATTGTAAATGAATGCTTTGAAATTACACCTTCCATGCCAGCCTTTACTTCGGTTAAGTCCACCTCAGAAATGGGTCCGACGTCAGAGTCTGGACAGTATTTCAGCCCAATAAACTGAGAACCGTATTGTGAACAGAAAAAGCAAATGCCACCCTAGAAGGCTTTTGGGAACTTAAGAAGGCCACCTTCCTTAGAAATTCCCCGAACCCGTCAAGCTCTTCTTTGGACCTTCTGTATTACAAGTGTTTGAGAAGGTTCTTTGGGTGGATGACAATCAACAGATCCTGTAAAGTGTAAAAGGCCCCATCGTTCCTCAACATCTGTGTTACCGTGAGGTCAGTGCAGAGGTCAGTGCGGTGAGTCCAGGGTACAGGTGGGTACACTGGGGGTAGAGAAAAAGACAACTCTGGAAGGAGCACAGGTTAGCATGAAACTTATTTCTGTGCTGAGGTCCAAGACAGTTGTCATGTGTGGAAAGCCCCATCAGAAACATCGTGACCGTGAAGTTTTCGCACACGTGCAATGACCAGAAGAGCTGTTGATGATGAAGATTAACCAAAACAGCATCCTCAAGTACAGCAAAAGCTATGATTCACCAGATATTTGGGACAACAGACCAAGTTGCAAATAGATTTGTTTTATCTTGGAAAAGGGGAGATTTAAAGAATTTGATAGCATTTCTAAAATTTATTTTTTTTTTCATTTCAACATCTTATTTATTTATTTATTTATTTACTTATTTATTTATTTATTTGAGAGACAGATCGTGAGTAGAGGATAGGCAGAGAGAGAGAGAGGGAGACACAGAATCCAAAGCAGGCTTCAGGCTCTGGGCTGTCAGCACAGAGCCTGATGTGGGGCTCGAACCCATCCCCATTGAGATCATGAGCTGAGCCGAAGTCAGACGCTCAGCTGACGGCCACCCATGTGTCCTGATAGTATTTTTTTTCAATGAGGAGCGTTCCTTTGAAAATCCTATTTCTAGCTTCTCTTCTAATCTAGGGCTTGGGCAGCATCTGTCTTCTTGAAATGGGGCCTAGGGCTTCATTCACGGGGGGCCACCCAGCCAGCTGCCCTTGTTTATATCCCCAGTCTGGCTGGTTCCTTCTGCATTTATAACTCTCTGTTTCACAGAGAACAGAGCAGCAGGACTTCCCAGAGGACAGAAGTGGGTGTCTTCCTGTGTCTTCCCCGGGTCCTCACAGCCTAGGATAGATCACAGGTACTGACTTGTGGATGGCCAACCTGGAGCTTCAGGTCAACAGGGTCCTTACACCCTTAGGGGGAGCAGAGCAGTGCTTGCAGTGCCATGACCCAAGCCAGGGGCCACACAAGGCCACAGGAGGTGGCACCTTCCTGAGGAGTAGAGTGACCCCACCAGCTTTGCAGAACGTTCCATCATCTTGCTAGGCATGAAGAGGCTGGCAACTGGTACGTGTGGCTCTGAGGCAGGGGAATGGATGAAGGTGCACGTGCGGTCGGCGTGTGGAGGCCCTTTCCCTGGGTGGTCTCTGGTGAGTGGTGTGCGTGCCGAGGGATCTGCTGGCATCAGAGCAAGTACGTACATCATGTGTGTGTGACTGTGACAGATGAGGAGCCTATGTCTTGAACAGAGGGCATGAAATGTGTGTACAGCATCTGAAGGAATGTGCTTAATGGTTATCATCACACAGCTCTTTTATCGCATATTGTTTGTTTAATTGATAGCAGTTCTCCCTCCTCCAGGATAATTCATTCGGGTTTCACATTGAGAACAGAACTCAACCGTCCATCCTCACTTCACAGGGTGTTTGAGACTGATCTCCTGGTCCTGGTTTGCCTGTCTGGTTAGTTGGTTAGCTAGCTAGCTGAGCGGTCATACTTTTAAGTATCCCGAGTGGGTTTCCTGTCTTTTCTGAGCCACATCTTTGGCTTGTTGTGTGACATCACCAAATCCCTGTTCTCTGTGTCAGCTCATTGCTGCAGAATGCTTTCTTCCCTTCTTTCTTTTTTTCAATGTTAATGAGTTTAAGTTACTTCAGAATGTATGAGATTCTTCTCTCCCTCGTGTTGGATATTTGAGGGGATGCAAATAAACCGAACATTTATCAGTCCTCTCTTCTCTTAATTGAACAGGGGCCGACTGCGGTGAGGCTTGGTATTCTGCCCAAAGATGTCCCTGAACATCCACAGCTGGGCTTCTGTCAGCTCTGGAAACAACAAGGACAGGCCAGGGCGAAGGTGCCTCGGCATTTAGAGCTGGAGCCTCTCGGCGCGTGAACAAAGCCTGTTTGAGGCACCCCGTTTAAAGCCCTGCTGAATCCATGATGGCCGAGTCCTACCTTAATTGGCAACCATCTGCCTCCTACAGCAGTTCACGGGGAGCTCATGCCAGCCTTTAGGCAGCTTCCTATTTTGGAAATGATTTGTGATTCATAATGAACCAAAGGTTGCTCTTCAGGTGACCTGTCAGGGTAAGCCTGATTCGGGGATGGGGTCCATAGGAACCTGTCCTCCATGTTCTGAGGGGTCGTAGAGATCGGAGGGGCCACAGCAGTGCAGGGGTGGTACAGCTCAGGCTTGCTGCTAGCTTCTATAATGCCTTTGAGTGGATTTGCAAGATGTGCCCCCTCTGGGTAGACACAACCCCTTGGCCACACAAGCTTGGCAATGGGAGGGCTCCTTCTTGGAGGAGAATGTGTCTCTTTCCCCTGGCACATTCAGCCCTGAACCAGGGAATGTGCTTTGGTGAGGAAAGCGTAGACTGTACTTAAGGCCCCACTTGACCCCTGGTGCTTTAGGGGTGCTTTAGTGCAGAGCCCTGAAGCAGATGCCCCTCCTTCTCTAGTGGCAACTGGGCGAGCCTTTCCAGTGCTGGTTCTTTCCACCTTGAGAGTGTTAAAGACAAGACAGCATACCCAAACTGGAGTCGCTTATGCTAAGTCCCACTCCACCAAACTGAGGCTTCACGTAATTACAGTTTTGGCTCTCCCAGATAGGGAACCTTAAACCGTTGACTGGCCTGATCATCATGAGTCAGGTCATCTGCATGATAAGCCCCTTACATCCCCTAAAGGAAAGGAACCTTGCAATAACCAACCCACCTTTTTTTTACTTCCTTCTTCCTGCTCCCTCCTGCCTATAGACCTGAGCTCTTTTTCGGACGCTCAACCGACTGAGCCACCCAGGTGCCCCACAAGTAGCCACTGTTTTCAGTTTGGTGAATACCTCTGCAGTCCTTAAAAGACAGTCTCTTCAAATATTAAGAATATTTTTATTTAACTTAAACCAAAACTATAAATCTATTACATTTCGCAAAAGGCCATTTAGTGAAAAGGTACACATGCATAGTGACTCGGTTTCTTTCAAATACTGTCTCCTCTCTGGCTTAAGAATCCTGTATTGCTTTGAAAGGTCTTTGGCCAGGTCAGTCCTCTTCCCAGGTGACAGTATTAATGGTGTCGTACGTGGGTAAAGTGTCAGTCACAGCATTTAGAAGATGATGCCCACCCCCATCCGTTTCCGGTCCAGGTGGGTTAATCAGAGACACAGCAGTGGCCGTGGCTTGGGAAATCCCGTCTGTGTTTCTGGGTGTGGATCCAAGGATAGTTTTAAGACATGGTGGTACTTTTCCTAAAGCCAGTACTCAGCCTCCTTCAGATTTGTTACTGCCTGCCTCAATAGTTCCTTTTCACCCACGTCGCCGGTGAAATTCTCGTTCAGGGGAAGCAATTCATCGCGTTTTCTGCTTTGGGAAAACAGGAGCTGTGTTTCCTGAAGTAAGTTTGGTAAAACATCTCGCTTCTCCTTGAGCTGCTTGATCTCCGAATCGGGGTGTTCGTGTTGTTTTCTTTCCAGTTCTGAAGGGGCAGCAGTCGAAGCAGACAGTGTCTGGTTATCGTCCTGGAGGGTTCTCATTGTGGCATCTTTTTTCCTGCTTTGACTCTCTGAGCTCCTCTACCTCTTGATGGAGCAATCGAGAAGACTCACTCGATACGTCAGACTTAATTGCCTTAGGAGAGCCTGCTGACTCGGATGATTCGGTGGAGGGCTGGAACGAAATGATGGCGAATTTCCCTAAAAGCAGATCCTTGCCATTGCAGAGCTCCGCGGTGCTGAGCTGCATTTGTGTCAGTCCTGTTTCGGAATTTTTTTCGTTTGATTTCGTTTCCTTCGTGACTCTGGACCAGGCCAGTACAGGTCATCTGTAGTCTAGGATTATTGTCACGGTGAGTTTGGCAAAATTGCCAATAAAGCCTGACATTCCTGCCTTAATGCATCCACTCCAGTGTCTTTTTCTTGAATAACGTGTGACAAATTCTGAATCGTTTCTCTAAACACGTCCTGGTCGCTAGACTCAATTCTAGTGAATATTTTCCTCTTACAGCTTCATGAGATATGCTTCTTTGGCAACCATTCTATCTGTCATTTTGTGGTACTCTCTGTTCAGATTGCTGTTTTCCCTAGTTCTCCTGTAAGGCAGCTAATACTTGTTCTCTTTCCAAAGCATACCTTGCAATTGCTGCTGAAGGTTTGCCACATTCTGGTTGTAGGAAGCCACAGACGTCCTGCTGGGGCGGTCGTCTCTCTCCACATCTTTTTGCCGGATAATCTGAGTTAGTTTACCAGTCTCCTCTTTGGATGGGTGTTCAGTCTGTTCAGTTAATCAGATGTTCTTTTCAGTGAGGAGTTTAATCTCCAATTCTTTTCTTTTCTTTCTTTTATTTCTTTTTTTAATTTTTAATCTCCAATTCTTGGCCTTTTGTTCCTTTTACTTAATCTTTCAGTTTCAGCTTCAGGTAAATCATGCTTTTCACTTCCGTTTTTCTACAGGAAGATGCTGAATCGTTGTTACTTGAGAAACATCAGAATGTTTTGTAGGAATGTGCTGGGTTTTTGAAGGATCTGGGCTTTCATTTCCTCTATTGTGTTCTGCAAAATCTTAATCTCCTCATCTTTCGCTAAAAGGAGCTGAGCGTGTTGAATGTTCATTTGCTCATGCTGGTGTGTTAGATCATCTACCTTCCGTTTCTGGTCTTGTAAAGAACGAAGCCATTGCAGCTTAGCCTGGCGTTGATCCTCAATGATCTTTTGTTGTTGTTTGATTTCGTCTACCAGACAGACTCTTTCTACATTCAGCTGATACACCTCGGATTCTAGTTCCATGATACAGTCTTGCGTTTGCGGGTCGACCACAGGTACGGTTTGGCTGTGTTCTCTCAGACACTCCAATTCGTCTTGCAGAAATTCATTTTCTTCTCTGGTGGATGCAAGACGAACGTCTTGCTCCTCCACGGTTTGCTGTAAAATTTCGTTTTCTCTTACGACTTGGACGTACTTCTCTAATAGCTCCTGGAGCTCTGGCCTTCTCTCAAGTTTTTCAATACAGATTTCTTTCTCTTTAATAAGTTGTGTCAATCGCTTATGCTCCTCCAGAGCAGAGGAGAGCATTTCCTTAGTGTCTCTATGGTCGGCATCCATCTGCTCAACACTCTTTTTGAGTTGTAGTATTTCATCGTCTTTCTCTTGACTGCGTTGAATTAAACACTCCTGCTCTAAGTGGGAGGAGGACTTAGACAAGTGATACGTGTTGGTCAGTTCTTTAATAGCTTGCTCATACCTGGCTGTTTCCTCCAACAGCTTCTTTTCAGCCCGGCACAATTTTACGATTAACTGTCCTTTTTCTATTTTTAAGGCCCGCGTAATAGATTTTGTTTCCAGAGAATTCTTACGGTTACAGACAGTAGTTTCTTCCAGCCGACGTCTTACGTCTTCAAGCTCCAAAACCAACTTTCCATTTTCCACCTTGAGATTGCAAGCAGCTTTCTTTAAATTGCCATTCAGCTCTTCCATTTCTGAAAGGCTTTGCTGCAACTTTCTAACCGTCGTTTCCCTCCGTGGAAGTGAGTCATCTTCAACAGTATTGTCAGAGTCTTGATTAAGAGACTGTGCTGGCTCCTTCTCAGCTCTAGCAGATTCCTCCTCGTCTTGTTTAATATGTTCCTTAAGTTCAACGTTCTCCTTCGGGATGTTTAAAGTATGTGTTTGCGACGGATCTGACCGATGCAAATCATTAACAGCCAGTTGACTTTGAGGTGATTCTTCGTTTTGCGCATCTAAGTCTTTAGCTCTGTCCATTTGCTCCTCTTCACATGGACAAGCTCTCTTTTCATCATTGAGATCGTGTTCCACGTTGCCGTTGATGCCGTTGCCTTCATTTTGTGGTTCTGATAGCTGACCTTTCATCCAAACCCTGGGCTGTGTGGTTTGTTTCTGTCCATCGAAGTCCCCCAGCTCTGCTGTTGGGAGTTCCTTCTCGGCCCTACCCTGAGTGGATTTTTGTCCGTCGGCCTCCAAGTCACGTCTTAAATGCTCTCCTTCTGAATCCAAATTCACACCTCCTGGAGCCGTACGTTCAATCACTTCCTGCTCATGGCTCACTTTCCAAAGTGCCAGTTGAAGTGCTTCCCGTCCGTGACCTAATGAGTTTTCTTGTTCTAAAACGTAGAGTGGCTCTTCAAGTTTCAGATCGTCTCCAATGAGATTGTCACCCTGGGTTAAGCTACACCGTGGCGTCATCTCCTTTTCCGCATCGGACAGCACTTGCCGCAGTCCAGACGCTTCTTCCACCGCTGTACTCTCGGAAAGAACTCTTTCCTTTTCCGTCACTGTATCACTTTGCCTCAACACGGAAGGCTGCGATTCCCATTCTTCAATCCTCTCTTTCTTTTCCTCATGTATCCGGTCCCATTCTCTCCTTAAAGCGTCTCTCTCACTTTCTACCGAAGATAATTTGCTATTGATGTCTTTGACGGTGTCCTCAAGTTCTTCAATTTTCCTGGTAGACTCCGCTTTTTCAGTCTGTAGCACTTGAATGGTGTTTTGCATATGCTCAATGACAGACTCATCAGCTGCTCTGAGTCCAGAGTCGTCCTTCTCTAACAGATTTTCCAGTTCTTTGATTCTTTTTTCATAGCCTCTTGACTTTTGATGGTACCTGCGACGTATCTCTGCCAGTGTCTGTTGATAGACGTTCTGCAGTACTGCCTTTTCAAGTTGATGGTCATCAATTGCCTCCTGTCGATTCTGTTCGAGTTCCCTGATGGTAACCTGCAGTTTGTAGATTTCATTTTGCTCGGCGCTATTCGCTCCCGGTGCTGAAGTCTGGGACAAATGCTTCCGATGGCTAACTTCAGCCTCCAGTCTTAAAACTTCATTTGACAGTCTGCTTATTTCTTGTTGTGACCAAATGAGGTCAGCAAAGTCCAGGTCATCCCCCGGGGAAGCTGACGCAAAGTAGTTGATACCGTAACCCAAGGAAGGTGACGCTGTGGTGGATTGAAGGGCTGATTGGAGCTCCAGCAACTGGTTCTTGAGCCCTATCTGTCTCACTTTAAGAAGTTTCATTTCTACCTCTTTCTGTTGCAGCTGATGTCGGTAGCTAAGAGTCTGCCGCTTTATTTGAAGCTCCGAGGCTTCATACTTCTCTTCCAGGTGACTACAAAGACTTTTAAGTCTCTGATTCTCCGATCTTAAGGTTTCCCGACTCACTTGACTCTCTTTTCGGTCAGAGTCAGGTCCTTCTCCCACCTTGTCGGTTCCCTCCACCCGCACATCTTTGATGACCTCCGAGATGCGGTCAGTGAAGGAAGCCACACTGCCACCCACTTGCTCTAGGGAATGGCCCAGGCCACCAAACGAAAAGGACATCGCTGCGGGTCACAGAACTGACCTGGTCCGCTCGGCAAAAAGCGTCCAGCGCAGTCGGACAGTCCCGCTAACTGTCTCCAGAGGGAGGCCTGCGCGAGGCTAATAATCAAATCACAATCAGGCGTTTCTAGGCAACGCCACACCGCACGCGGGGCTGCTAGGGTCCGCGAGAGCCCTGCCCACGACCTCCCATCCCTTACCCTCCCCCCACTGCCCCGCGGCCATCCCTGGGGGTCCCCAGGTACCTGTGAGCACCTGCGGGGGAAAATGCCTCTCGCCTTGGACTTTCCCGGGAAGTCCAATCAAAGCACACAGCGCTCTGCAGCTTGTGGTTTCCAGGTAACAATTTCTTGTAATTGACATGAAATGTGCACAGTGCCAGCACCCATCCACCTAGGAGGTAGAAACAGGTCTACACCCGCGCGTCCGCACAGTCCTAAAGGGGGCATCCGGAGGCAACCGCCTACCCAACCCCTCGCGTCTCCCACCATCGCCCCCCAGCCCCCCTCGCGGGTCCCGCCCCGTGCCCAGAGCGCCCCAAGCCCGGGTGTGGCTGTTCCCGACCGCCAGGATCGCAGGGTCACGCCGCTGGCGCCTGCTGCCCCCACCCACCGGTGCCCCGCCTAGCAGGGGTCGGGAGTCGGGACCCAGGCGGCGCCTGGACGGGGTGGGGGGGGGGGGGGCTCCATGCGTCTGCGGGGCAGCCAGGGTGGGGGGGCGGCCGGGGCTAGGGCGGCGGGGTCAGACCGCGCGCGGCGCCTGAGCCTGGCAGAGGGCGGCACTGGAAGTCACGCGGCGAGGGTGGGGCTCCGGCCCGGAGCCGCCTCAGCCGCCATAGCAGCTGCCGCCGCCGCCTCTCAGCCGCCGCAGCAGCCGCGGTAGCAGCCGCAGTCGGCGCAGCAGCAGCTCAGTCGCCGCACCCGCCACAGTAGCACCCGCGGCCGGCGCAGCCGCCGCCGCTCAGCCGCCACCGCAGCCGCAGTAGCAGCCGCAGCCGGCGCAGCAGCAGGCGCAGCAGCAACCGCCGCTCAGCCGCCGCAGCCACCGCAGTAGCAGCCGCAACCGGCGTAGCCGCCGCCGCTCAGCCGCGGCGGCAGCCGCAGTAGCAGCCACAGCCGGAGCAGCCGCTGCCGCTCACCCGCCGCCACAGCCGTCGCAGCAGCAGCCGCCGCTCAGCCGCAGCAGCCGCCGCCGCCGCTGTCGCGGCCGCAGTCGCCGCGGCAGCCGCCGCTCAGCCCCCGCAGCAGGCGCAGCAGCAGCCGCCGCTCAGCCGCAGCAGCCGCCGCAGTTGCACCGCAGCCGGCGCAGCCGCCGCCACTCAGCCCCTGCAGCAGGCGCAGCAGCAGCCGCCGCCGCCGCTGCCGCCTCGGCCCGGAAGCGATGTAGCCGCGCCAGGTCCGAGCCCCGCGGGCCGCCGCTGCCGCTGCCCTTGAACCGCCCGATGCAGCTCGCCAACCAGACCGTGGGCAGGTGAGTGAGCCCTGCCGGGCCGGCCGGCAGCGTGCCTGTCGGGGACCGGGGGTCGGGGTCGTGTCCCGGGCTGGGGCGGGCCCGCTGCCCCGCGGGGCCCCGTGCTCCGGCCCGGCCGCCCGCCCGCTCCACACCGGGTCCACTGCGTGCCAGGGACGAAGCCTGCGCCACGCAGTGGCCAGGCGCCCAGCTCGGAGCCGCTGCCCAAGCCCCCGGGAACAGCGGGGCGGGCCGGCCTCCCGGGTCCCGCCCCCCCCCACCCCCCACCAGCGCGGGTCCCCGCCGCCCATTGTCCCGGCCCCGCTGAGCATCGTCCTCTGGGGTCTGGACCCAAGCTTTCCCCAGGCCTCACCCCCCCACCCTGCCCCCTTCCCAGGCTCTGAGCTGTCAGCACAGGGCCAGACGCCGGGCTCGAACTCACGGACCTCGAGATCATGACCCGAGCCGAAGTCGGACGCTTAATCCACGGAGCCACCCAGGCGCCCCTTTTTCAGATTTTAGAAAAGTTAAAATGTACATATGCTGTTACTGTAGAATCCATGGTGTGGGTCAGCAGCCCTTTGTTGAATATGTGAATATTTCTAGAGTGAAAATATAAAGGTACTTCATGCTATATGGAACACTTAAAGATTGTAAATGGCTTCATGTTAGTTCAGGTCAAGTTTGTTACCAAATAAGTTACCCAAAAACCTTGTTTTTTAGATTTCAAAGTGATGGATAAGGGGTTATGGAGCTGGTTTAGTCAGCAGTAATGCTCCTATTGAGAGAGTCTGAGATGGTTTTTTGTGTTTTGTTTTGTTTTGTTTTGTTTTGCCTTTCACTCTAGGTAATGCCCCCTTACTCCAGAAAGTGAGAAACCACAATGATGTTCTGTAACTAGGGGTCACAGACTCAAGTGCTAGGCAGGTAAAATTAATAAGCGAAGGGAAGGTAATTGTAGGGCAGTAGAAGAGGCGAGGAATAGCAAAACTAGCTCATTGCACGGGCTTGCTTGCTCTTGGCAAGTCTAGCTACCTGTTGACATGGTGAATGTGGGTGCAGGAACACCCACCTTCTCATTTTTAAGGATACTCCAGAACGGTGATTTTTTTGTGTGAAGTTTATTGATACTTAAATATCAGCAATGAAAAAGGAAAAGAAAAGAAACCGCTGGACGTAGGCCAGAGAAAATCTATCTGCAAGCTTCATCTGGCCTTGGGCTGCCTGCTCTGACCTCTAGCTGCGAGACTGATTCTTACCGAATGAAAAGTTGGACCGTGGTGTTTTGGTAGTGAACGCTTTCTTGAGATGGGGATGGGACATTTGCTTTATCATTATTCGTTGTGCTTTACGTATATGTCACATAATTTTGCAGTCAGATGCTCTACCCCTGAGCTATACCCCCTATTATATAATTTTGGAGTGTAAAATATTTCAAAAGAAAAAAACACTGGAGCACTGCCTTATTTTCTAGCCAGTGGGAAGTTTTCGTTCTCATCTATGAATTTGAAAGTTTAACGTTATTTATTTTGGAAAAGGGATTGAGAACTCCAAGTCAAAATAGGACCCTCTTTTTTAAAAAGTTTGAGTTAAGGGGGGTTAGATTATAATGTCCCTGTCTTTCCAGGGACACAGTGATCTGAAGTGCCATTGCATGTCCGCCCCCGTATTTGGACTGGGAGGTGTGCCTCATCTTCTGTCCTCTCAGACCGTATCCCTGGTCCTATCCCCATACCTACCGCCACACGGCTGATGACTTTCAACTTGATGTCTTTTTTTTTTTTTTTTTTTGAGTTTATTTATTTTGGGAGAGAGAGAGAGAGAGACAGAGGGAGCGCACACAAGCAGGGAAGGGTCAGAGAGAGAGGAAAAGAGAATCCCAAGCAGGCTCCACGCTGTGAGGGCGGAGCCTGACGCGAGGCTCAAACTCACAAACCGGGAGATCGTGACCTGAGCCGAGATCAAGAGTCAGATGCTTAACCGACTGAACCCCTCTGGGTGCTCCTTAATTTTATGTCTCTAGTCCTGGAATCTCTTCATCTCTAGATTGGTCTTTGTCTTGAACTTCTCTGTTTAAAAGTCCTGCTGAAATTCAGCTCATGAACTGCATCCTCAAATTGGCCTTCTTTCCCTGTATTCCTTAGGCCGTGGGTCAGCAACCTCTGGCCTGTAGGCCAAATCCTGCCCACTGCCTGTTTTGTGAAAAAGGGTCATTGGATCACAGCCACGCACTGCAGCAGCACAGTCAAGCAGATCTCACGGTGACTGTATGGCCCACGGAGCCCATGCTATTTACCGCCTGGCCCTTTGCAGGAAGAGTTTGTGGACACCCGCCCTGGCGCACTGAATGCCGGAACCGCATCTCCTCTGTCACCTGCGATCCCCCTCTTTCTCCTCCATCATCTTTATATCCAGGCTCTCCCTGCCATCTGGCAGCTCTCCCTCTGGACCGTCTCTGACTTGGTCTCTGCCTCTCGGTGGCCTTAGTTAGTTCAAGCTTGCGGGGTTTTTTCTTTCTTCTTCTTTTTTTTGATGAAATGTACTGTCAAATTGGTTTCCATACAACACCCAGTGTTCATCCCAACAGGTGCACTCCTCAAGGCCCATCACCCGCTTTCCTCTCCCCACCCCCAACCCCCCATCAACTCTCAGTTTGTTGTCCGTATTTAAGAGTCTCTTACGGTTTGAATTGTTTTTTGTTTTTTTTTTTTAACCTGGACTCACAATTGTCTTCCAACTGGCTTAGTTAGCTTGAGCTGGATTTTATCCATACGTGGGACACTGGGCTTCCACTTTGGTCTGACATGGCCAATCCAAATTTTAATGGTCATAGCTATTTCTCTCTAAATTGTTTTCTTCTGATGAAATCATGACGTTCGTAGGACATTTTATGTCGTCCTAGTGTTGCTAAATTGTCTTCGAAACGATAGTGCTGGCATTGAGTTACGGTGCGGCAAATAATTTACACTGGATCGTATGTCACCGTGCGTGATATGATGAATGTCACGTTTCACCGTCACGCTGTGCTGACTTGTAGATGCTGTCTTCTAAAAAATTGACCTATTTTAATTTTTTCTGTTAAGGTTGAAATGAATGTGTCCCATATTTGTATTTCTTGATGAGTTTTCTATATGTGTTATTTGGTCATTTAATTGCCAGTTGTCAATTTCGTTTTTTAATCACCTGGTTCGGTTCAACACCTGTCTGCTGAGAACCTGTCAAATGCTGGGGTTAAAAAGATAACGGCTTCCTAGGAATTGGAGTGGGGCGAGAGACCTACAAGCAGATAATTTGAATACAGCCGGTTGTACTTGTTCCAGCAGGCCTTAGGAAGTAGGAATGCCACACCTTGATTTATTTACACATGACAAGGTAAACAAGTTCACATTCTTCTCCTCAGGTACATCACGTAATGAGTGCAGTGACAGAATCTTGAGGGAACACATTCACGACTAGGTACAGGTTTGATACGAGAGTCAGAAAATAAAGCGGATTCTGTTGAAAATCCGACCGACCCTGTGGATTATAGAAGAAACTGCTTTTGAATAGGAGGAGCCTCTTTGTAGCCAGTGACACGAAAACAATATTAAGTTCATCTCAGCTCTCTCCAGGTTTTAAGACTCGTTTCTGACGTCTTGCTATTCCCTGTGAATTACACCTTATTAATTACTTGCCTAGACTCCTTCCTTTTGATTGGTCCCAGCATGTTTCTCTCTGTCCTTTCTCACAGTTCTCTTTTTTACGTGTCTGCCTTATCAGAGATACTTGGGCCTAGTTGTCCACTTGATCTCTCCATTCATGTTTCATTAGCAGTTTTTCTATCGTTTCTGAATGGGTTCGTTAAATTTCTGCCTCCTAAAGAGTTTATAGTATAAGCGGTAGACTGAGTGACAAGGTACTCAAATGAAAATAAACGTTCAGAACTGCACAGAAATTCTTCTAAGCAATGACCAGCTCCATTTATAAGTCTACCAGCTTGGACTTCACGTGGTCGCTGGATACTCTGATGCATAGACAGGACTGGCCACTCGAACCCATGCGCATCGGTACCTTGGGGAAATACACGAAAGTACTTCTACTTCACTGGGTACGGTGGGTGCAGGATAGATGTAGCGTGGGCGCTGCCATGGGGTCGCTGAGACGTGCCCAGGGTTCCGTGAAGCCTTCTCTGACATGTGACACTTGAATAATCTTGAGAACAGGAAGGTAGGGGTGATGGGTGGTAGACGATTCCCAGGGAGAAGAAAAATTCTCGGGGGAAACCTAACCCACTGACCATTTTGTCCTTTAACTTCATGTTTTGTTTGTTTGCTTGTTTGTTTACTATACATTGGAACAAGGCGACACTGTCTGATTGCCGGCAGTGGGAAAAGTCTGTCCAGCTCTTATTTTCCAATGAGGTAGTGAACTAATGGCTGTTTGTAGATCCATATGTTCTTAAGTCCAGAGCAATTGTGGTGGTTAAATTCACAAGCCTCTGGATGCGTTTCCATCCAATAGATAGAGTAAGTTGGTTCTTAAAAGCTTTGAAGCTCTAAAGTCAGGGGACTTAAGTGGCTCATAGTTAAGTAACCAGCTCTTGATTTCGGCTCAGGTCATGATCCCACGGTTCATGGGTTCGAGCCCCGTCCCGTGTCAGGCTCTGCGCTGATAGCTTGAAGCCTGCTTAGGATCCTCTCTCTCCCTCTCTCAACCCCTCCCCAACTTGTTCTCTCTCTCTCTTCTCTCAAAATAAATCAACATTAGTAAGCAAGGTTTAAAACCAGTGTACCCTTATTTTCTTTGCTTAATAAACACTGACAGCCATCTTTCCCCAAAGTAGACAATTTTTAATTTTTTCTGCTAAGGTTGAAATGAACGTGTCCCATATTTGTATGGGAAAATCGGTGGAGGCGTCATTTCTCACGGTGAAGCGTATCATTTCCTTAATTTGCATCATGCTTGTTCATCTCCCCTTAGAACCTTTTCACTACTCTCACGGCTTTTACCTTCTTGGACACGCTAGGATGTGTAACGTTCCTCAGACAACCCCAAGATGGCTGGACTAAAACACACGAACACCTGTGACCGTGGACGTCAACTTTTAGAGACGGGCGGTATCGATCGGCCTTTGTGCTCATCGGTGGAGGACCATTGTTCGAAAGCTTCCGGGCCAGTTTTGGGGGATCGTGGTTTGAGGACCACTGCAGTAGAATTGGGGGAGCCCATATGTGCAGAAGGTTGAGGAAGCCAAGCTGGTGATTGAGGAGGTGTCCTGTGGTGGCAGGTGAGCCAGGACTGTGGACGAAGGGGAAGGGACACGAGGGAAAGACGAGTCAGGAAGCAGGAAGCGATCGCAGCAGCCTAAGGGAGAGGTGATGGCCCCCAGAGCAGGACAATGGCATGGGACTGACGTGAGAAACTATTGAGCACCGTGGCTTTAGGGGCGAAGAAGGGAGGGGTTGGCGTGATTCGGGTTATGTCTGGATGTTATTTATTGAAATCGGTGACGCAGTGATTATTCGCTTTTCCGTTCGTTTCACACGCTTCTCTTTTTTGAACCATAGAATTCTCACACCTGCCTCGACTTTCTGTTGACTTTGTTTTCATTGACACGTGGCTTCGGGTGGGTGTGTTTGTGTGCACCGACACCACACTGTGCCAATAATAACTGTGGATGTGTAATGTGTTCTCACTCTGGCAGAGCTGGGCTCCTTTGGCTTTCCTTTTTCAGTTGCTGTCTCCCATTTCTGTGTAGAAGTGAATTTTGGTATCGTTTCTAGTTCCTAGAAAAATTCTATGATTGTGATCACAACACTAGGATTGTGATTCTATGATTGTCGAGAGCACATTAATCCATATATTTAGTGGGTCCCTGCTATGGGGTGGGTCCTGAGACCCAAAAATAAGTAAATCCCAGGCATTGATGGCCTGGCATATCTGTGAACTAAACTTTGGGGAGGATTGATGTCCTTTCCCATGAGCCTGGCACGTCTCTTTCTACACACAAAGGTATTCCGTGCTTCCTGAGGGCTCTGTTGTCGTTGGAAGAGTGCCTGATTAGTTCAGTTGGCAAACGTGAGTGATGTTCATGTCTGTCTATATCTTTATGTACTAAATAAAGATGTGCTAAATTAGTCATAGCTGATCATTTTTGTGACTTCTTTGAATTTCTACGTATGTATTATCTATGTTTTTATTTCTCCTTTTCCTTGTCTTTCAGCAGTTTCTTTTTCATCCCTCATTTAATTGGTTAGACTCGAAAATAATGTGTAGCTGTATAATTGTTTATAGCAATATTGTCTAAAGGGCGTGTGATTTCACCCTAATTAGGCGTTCCAGAAATGTGGTCAGGTGAACTCGTGTTTAAATGCGAATGTCCTCATCTGAGTGGTTCGCAGTGGAAATCTACAAGCATTTTGCCTCTGCTTTTGGAGCCACACACCTTGTAGTGTGTCTGATGTTTGAGCCTTTGTTCCAAGGCTCAGTCATAAGATTGGCAGGCGTGTGGCTTAAAGGCAGAATACTGAATTGAGGTAGCCTAACCGTATGGAGAAAACAATCACAGTGCACTTGGACTGAGGAAGGAACTGGTAGAGAAATTTGAAATGCAGCCTATGTGGCAATAGGTTTTTATTTGTTTCGTTAGTTTTAATTTTTAAAAGGTTTTTATTTTTGAGAGAGAGAGAGAAAATGTGAGCAGGGGAGGGGCAGAGAGACAGGGAGACACAGAATCCGAAGCAGGCTCCGGGCTCTGAGCTGTCAGCACAGAGCCCACCACGGGGCTCAAACCTACAGATCGCGAGATCGTGACAGGAGCTGACGTCGGATGCTTAATTGACTGAGCCACCCAGGCGCCCCGGCAACATATGTTAATATAACTTCTAAAGAAGTGATCAGCAGGTCACAGGGCAGTGGACTTAACTGCAGCCTTTGACTCTTAGAACAGTCTTTAGGAATAGAAACCTTGCTCCCTGTAGATGTTACATGGAGGTTCTGACGGCCTCTTCACCCGCGAAAAAAATCCACACACACAGATTGGCAGAGAATTTCACGGACTCCACAGACCCCTTCAAGCCCAAGGCCAAGAACCCCGGGCTAGTTCCTGGAGAGATGTGTAGTCACGGCCCCCACGCTAGAAACACATCTGTGGAGAAGCGCTGTTTACAGGTGTCTACCTCCGGTGTAGGTGGGTGGTGTTCCGCTGTTCTCCAGAACACACACTTGACGTCTGTGAGAGCCTTCCCCAGAAAAGCTGAGATGGGGTATTCTCCACGATGAGATCTGGCGATCACATGAAATTACTTTCCCTGAATAATCGGCTTCTTTTGATAGTGAGTCCGTTCCATAATGTTTTCAAAGCTTTTAGGTGAGGGCTTAAGAAAACGAAGACTCCTGTGGGGCAGCTGGAGTCTAGTAAAGAGTAACTGGACTTGAGTCCGTGTGGTCCCCCGGCTCTCTGTCTGACCTTGGCCGCCTGAGCCTCCCGGCTGCGCTCCCACGCTGGTGAGACGGGGTTCCTGCTACCACCTGGGAACCGGCCCTGGGAGATTTAAGAAGGCGGCATGAGGTAAGGAGGCGTCGGAAGACAGGGAGGAAACAGTATGAAACAACAGGTTAGCACTGGAAAAAGTAGGCGGGGTAGATTGTACCTCACCATTAGGGGCCAAAGTCGATTCCAAATGGATGAAGAGTTTCAAGTGAAAACCCAGAACCCAGAACGGAGGAAAAGATGGAAAGTTCTTCACGCTCTGGCATAAAAGTACAGAGAATGAACAATAAAAGATAACCACGCAAATAAAACCACCATTATAAACTTAACGACACAGGAATTAAACTTCTGTCTGCCTGTCTCATAATTAAAATTATGGCCAATGACTGGGTGGAAACAGGAGCAGCCACAGCGGAGCATTAAATTCTTTAATGTATAAAGCTGTGTTATCGATCAGTTGAAAGAAGTGCACGACGGGGGCACCCGGGTGGCTCAGTTGGTCGAGCGTCTGACTCTTGATTTCAGCTCAGGTCATGATGCCAAGGTCATGGGATCAAGTCCCATGTTGGGCCCCACACTGAGCATGGAACCTGCTTAAGATTTTCTCTCTCTCTCTCTCTCTCTCTCTCTCTTCCTCTTCCTCCCTCCCTCCCTTCCTCAGTCCCTCCCTCCCTTCCTCAGTCCCTCCCTCCCTCCTGCTCTCTATCTCTTTCCCTCTGCCCCTCTCCTACACTAACCTGTCTCTCTCTCTCTCTCTCTCTCTCTCTCACTCTCTCACTCACTCAAAAAAGCACACTATAGTGAGCAAATGCCATGAACAGAATGCTCACAGATGCAATACAGATGACCAGTAAGTATATAAGACTCATTTCAAAATTGTAACTCACCGAAGAAACCCAAAGCTCTGAGACTGCATTTTTCACTTACTAAACTGGCACAGCTCAAAATGATGATATGTTGCTGTCTTGGGAGAACTGACGAAGGCCGTCATACAGCCATACACAGGTGGGAATATAAACTGGCATTCCTTTCCAGAAAGAAATGTGCCTTGGCGTTTTAAGAACCATTTCTCAAATTGGAACCCAAATCGTCCACCTCATCCTCCAGTCTCTTGTCTTTTTGGATTCCTTTCCTGAACAGTCCCCCTCTGTGCTTTGCTGGGTCCCTTTCCTTCTCTGCCCTCAGTCAGTCACAGAGGGTGTCTTTCACATCCCTTCCAGCCGTCTGTCCAGCCGGCCTCTTTCCTTCACCTGTCGCGCAGAGCCACAGCCAGGCTCGTTCATCTGGGGCTTCTTGGCGCCTGTACCTGGGATGCAGGGCGTGGTCCAGAAAGATCGTCTCACGTGGAGGGTCAGGCCGGCCCAACTGTCACGGCCTCCAAGCTCAGCTGGGCTTTAAAGGCTGCCTTCCAGCCCTTGGCGCAGTTTCCCGTCCCGTTTTCCTAAGCCTTCTTGCCAGACTTTTACTTCCCTCAAACCTACTCCACCCCTTCTGCAGACACACCCACTCTCCTGGGCCTGATGACCTGCCTCCCAGTTCCCAGAGAAGACCTGCTGCCGCCACCTTCCCTGCCGTCAAGGTCATTACCTCCCGCTCGCACACCGCTCTCGCCCTCCCCGGGGGCTTCCCTCCTCGGCCTTCCTCTGGCCACTCTGCATTTCCAGCTTCCCTCTCTCCACTGGCTCTTTTCTGCCACTCGCGATGTTCAGGTTTGCGACGGCTCGCGTCTCTCTTCACGTGCCTTTGCTTCTCTGTGTGCGCTCGGCGCCCTGCGTCTTGGCTCCCGGGAGCCACCGCCCTCACACCTTCCTGCCCTCCCTGCCACACTCTGCATTCTCGGCCGGTCCTTCATCCTTGCTCTGGTGGCCCACACTCCCGGCTTCTTGGGCTTCTTCCCCGGCCTCCCTGCTGCTCTCTGCTCTTGGGCTGCTCTTGCGCTGCGTTGCCCCTAAGGCTTCTGTGCTTAGCCTTCGTCTTCTCCCCAGATCTGCGTTCCGAGCAAACTCCCCCAAAGCAGTGTTTTTTGCTGCTCCTGCTAACACGCTCTGAGTTTCCTTTCCGGGCGCCTCTGCTGTGCTTCGGAACCTCATAGCAAGAAACACACCGGACGTCTCCACTGCACGCTCAATCGACCCCTTAAATCCGGCATTTCCGGAGCTGACCGTGTTGACCCCAACCTCAGAGGCTCCCAGATTTTCTCCACAGTTGAAGAGCCTCGCTGTCTAGCCGGTCACTCAGCGTGGAAACGTGGTGGCCATTCTAGGGGATTCCTTCTCCCTCTCCATCCACGCCACGTCACCAAGTCCTGCGTGTTGTATCTTTGTAATAGCTCTCTGTCGCCTCCCCTCCTTCTCCGCTGCTTTAGGGCGGGGGGTGGGGGGTGGGGGGCTCCTTATTCTCACTTGGATCTGCCATTCTCCCTCCGGTCTCTTCATTCTCAACTCCTCAGTTTCCCTGCGCACCAGTGTGTCTTCCCTCCCCAGCCCTCCACGCACCTTCCACACTGCTGCCAGGAAGATCCTTCCAAAGAAAATAATTGTAACACTGCTAGCTTTCGTGTGTTTGGGTGCTTCCCATCTGCCAGGCCTTTTCCCAAGTGCTAGTCTTGGTTGACTCATTTAATACCACAATCGGTGCTGTATTATCCCCTTTTACAGGTGAGAAAGCAGAGGCCCAGAGAGCTTCAGTTAGGTTGTCCCAGGTCACAGAACCAGCAAGTCTGTCTGCAGAGTCTACACTCTCAGCCACTTAACGTCATAACAACAAAGACCACATTTTGAGCTTTCTAGGAATTAGCTCGTTGCGTATATCATCTCTTGTAATCCACTCAGTTCTGGAAGTTGGAAATTCTTAACGTCTCCACTTTTCGGACGAGGAAACGGGGGCACGGAGACACGAAGTAACCCGCTCACACTTACGCGGCTTTTAGGTGGTGGACGGGGCTTTGACCCGCAGCAGATGTGCTCTGGGCTGTCTGTCTTAGCCACCTCACCCGCCCACAAGGGGCCAGCACCTTCTGAACTCACACTTTCAGGAGTATTTTTCTGTTCTTCTGGGTTGTGGGTGGCAAAGGAGGTAAACTTGTGTGAGGTGTTCATGCTGCTAAGAGCGTGATGAGAAAAGACCAGCGCCCGTTCAAGTGATATCCAGATGGAATGGGACGCTTTGCCCAGTGATGCCATTGAATTTCCGGTGCCAGTTGAACGTGCTTCGTTCTGTTTTCCCTCCTGACTTTGTAGGCGTTGACCGAATAATTTGGGATTTTTCATAAATCCTTAGGAACACAACTACCATAGTAATATGCTATAGCACAACAGCTTGTCTCCACCAGTAGGTTCCTGAAATTATCCAGGGTAGGAAAATTCTCTTGTGAACTTGAGACATTCTGGGAGACATTTTCGTTTCGGGTGACCGGGTGAACACGTGTGTATTTCTTCTCTCTCATTACAGTCCACTGAAATGTTAGGTATTTAAAAAAAGAAAAAAAATCTGGGAATTAGAAAAGATGATACTAAAAGCCACTCAGAAAAAGTCCCAGATGACTGATTAAGAAGCAGCCCTGGGGCTGTTTTATTTGTTCGCTCATTGTCCAAGGCAGGACAATAGGATGTAAGAAAATCCTCAGAAAGGCTCGTATATCCCATTAAAAATAAATAAATAAATAAAAATAAAAAAGCTACTGAGAAAAAGGTACAGAGTTCTTGGCAATTAAAAAATCTGTCACCAGTTCATAAAAAGTCCTAGGACACTAAGCAAAGAAACGGTCTTTGGAAAAGCAGTGAAGCAAGTTTCTGTGTTCTTTCATTTCTCAGGATATAGGACTCCCCCAAATGGACATCGTCGGGAATAGCACTCATAAAACAGGCCATTACACAGTCAGAGCAGCGTCCCTCCTCTTCCTGCAAGCCTCCCGTCCTATTAATGTGACTGAGTTACGTTGACTTTCACACAAAAAGACTGCTATCTTTTAGCCTTCCTGGCAGCCCTAAAGATTTTTTTTTTTATCCCAGTGGTTCTTAACCGGAAGCAGTTTTGCCGTCCTCCTCGCCCCCTGATCTGGCTGTGTCTCCAGATGGTTGTGCTTGTCCCTGCTGGGGAGAGGGGGACATGTTGCCACTGGGTTTTAAGCGTGTAAGGGCCAGGGATGCTGTTAACATTCTACAGTGTTCTGGACAGCCCACAGGAAGGACTTATTTAGACCAAAATGTCAAAAGTGTCAAGGCTGGGAAATAGTTAACTGTAAATTGCCAAGCCGACTTGCAACCAGAACTTTTCCTTATTCTCCCAAGATGTCAGAGACCTAAGAAGTTAAAAGCTGCAAGCTGAAAGTTGCCAGTCTTCTCTTTATGCTAAACTCTCCTAATACTTTACTAGAAAGTAGAGAAATCTCTAACAAACACTTCTTGTGCCTCATGTGCCCGCACAGTGAAGCTTAAGGCGTGACATCAAGAATAACATTTAGCCTGGGGGAAAAAAAAACATCCGTAGTTGGACTGTTTGGTACATCCTTCTGTCGTCACTGTCAGTCTGTCTGGTTCTCTTTCCCAGGGTGCCTGGGTGCAGTCTCACAGCCCTCCTTTGACCGGCACTGTAGACGGCCATGACGAGGCAGCGCTGGCATCATCCTTCCCTAAGAGCTATCCCCACCCGGACTGGTCCAGTATAGCTGGCAGATGCCTAAATTCTTTCCTTCTCCGCCTCCCTCTCCCTCCCCTCCGCACGACCGTGCCGTGGTGAGGTCTTCAGGAGATGAGGTCTCTTTAGCCTTTGTCTCTTTGATACATGTCATGATTTTAGGGTTGCCTGGCTGGCTCAGTTGGTAGAGCACGCGACTCTTGATCTTGGGGTCGTGAGTTCGAGCCCCACATCGGCTGTAGAGATTACTTACAAAAACGTTACTAGTTTTGTCTTCATCTTTGAAATATTGGCATTTGGTGTGCAATTGCAGGTTGACTGGATTGTTCGTTTTTTCTTCCTTCAGCACTTTAAAATGCCACTCGATTGTCACTGGGTCCTAGTGTTTCTGATGATGAGTCAGCCGTCACTCCTGTGTCGCTCCCCTGCAGGTTAAGTGCCTCTTTTTTTTTTTTTTTTTTTTCTGTCTGCCTTCAAGATTTTCTCTTTCTCTTTCTCAACACTTCAACCTTGATCCTTTTAGGTGTGTTGTTCTCTGTGTTTATCCTGCTTGGAGTTCTGGGAGTTCTGAATAAGTGGATTGGTATTGTTCATTAAATTTGGATACTTTCCAGCCACTGGGTATTCAGTAGTTCTCTGCCCCACTGTTCTTGGATATTGTTCCAATTTCTTCCTCTCTGTATTTTCATTTGGGTCATTTTAAAAAAAAATTTTAATGTTTTTATTTATCTTTGAGAGAGACAGAGCACGAGCGGGGAAGCGGCAGAGAGAGAGACAGAGACAGAGACAGAGAGAGACAGAGGGAAACACAGAATCGCAAGCGGGCTTCAGGCTCCGAGCTGTCAGCACAGAGCCCGATGCGGGGCTCAAACCCACAAACTGCGAGATCATGACCTGAGCCAAAGTCAGACGCTTAACTGGCTTGAGACACCCGGGTGCCCCTGGTTTGGATAATTTCTTTCAACTTCCAAACCTCTGATGAAACCCCTCATCTACTCATTCGGCCTGCCTTTTTCACTAGATGCTCTAAGGTACTTACCGTAATTGAGTTCCTGCAAAAGAATCCCAACATCTTGGCCGTCTTTGGATCTAGTTCCATTGACTGTGGGTCCTGATAATGCATGGTTTCTATTTTTCTCCTGTGGTGAGTTTTGGCGGGACACTAGCCACGTGTGGACACTGAGAGTGCCACACCTCTTGTGTCAGGCTGTTCGTGCAGGCACTCAGCTCTGCTAGTCTGTTGATTCAGGAGTCTGGGCTCTGCTGTGGCTCTGGGCGCATTCAGTTCGCCACAGGCTTCCGCTTATTTGAGGGTCGGATGGAAATGTCTCCTTTGGCGGCTCTTGTTTATCTCGGTTGTCCTGCCTTACCCCCAAACTTAGTAGGACTTGTGTGCCTGCCTCAGGAGAGCTAGAACTCTCCTCAGCTCTCGTGCCCTCCCTACGGTAGTGGACCAGTGCCCGATACTCATTTTGAGGTGCAGAGGCCGGCAGGGACCGCTCCTCCTCTCGGTCGTTGCCACCGCTCTTCAGCAGGCTCTGCCTGTCTGAGCCTCGGATGGTCCCAGGGTCGGGGGTGTCGTCAGCTGTGCCTTGCCCTCCTTCCGTGGTGGGCGGCCCTGACCTCCCGCTCCCCCTCAGGCTCCAGCAGGCCCCACGCACCCAAGCCTTAAGAGGGGTTCCAGGGCCCGGGGTTCTCCCACCCCCGTTATCGCCTTGCGTGTGTTCTTCCCGCGCTCTCTTTCCCACCTCCGTCCTCACTGCCTTCACATACCCTTCCTCAGCACCCAAGCTTCTACATCCAGCTCACGGAGTAGGTCTCAAGAGCCATCACCAGTTTCAGAAAACCTTCCTGCTGTCTCAGGCCTGCATCAGATGCCCTCCCATCACCTCTAACCTTTGGTAAGTTATCATCATCTCTGCGTCTAGGTTTCTCATCTCCAGAATGGGTATGGTGATAGCATCGATGGCTTAGTTATCTTGAGGATTCAGTGGGTCCCCACGTGCAAAGCACTCGGAACACAGAGGCGAAGAACGGGATCTCGGGAGCAAAACTGCCCAGACTCAGCGCCCTCCCGTGAAACCTGGAGCGGGTCACATCACTTTTCAGTGCCTCCGTTTCCTCCTACCTAACGTGGAGGTAACGATACTTATTACCCCCTGGATGTTACCGCCAATGTCAAGGGGATTACCTCTTACGAAGCACCTGGACCAGTGCCAAGCACATAGTATGAGCTCAGTAAACGTTAGTTAGCTGTGATGGTGGTGACGACAGCCCTCTCCTCTCGGAGGCCCTGTGCCTCACTCACTGCGCTGGAGCATAATCGCTTACTTTCCTTGACAGCCCTTGTGCCCAGTCAGCGCAGGGGCCGCGATGGCTCATGGAAGGGACTCCAACACATATTTGCTCAGTGACTGACTGAGTGAAAAGGTTAGCGGCAAAGTATGCATGACACCCTGTGGGGTCGAGTGCAGCGATGGGCCGTACTGTTCCACTCCGGGACCATTTCATCATTCTGAATATCCTCTGGGGGAAAAGCCTCTTTTTAAGGGTAAAAAAAAAAAATTCGCATTCTGTTTTGAGTCATCAATAGCGTCCTTCCCTCCATCAAGCCACGGTGTTGGAACACTCTTTTCTTTGACCTTTAAAAAAGGGCAAGTGAAGACTTATGGTGTTGTCCACCCAGAATCTCGCCGTCATCCAGCCAAAGAGCCTCACCCCAGTTTTCCAGGTGAACATGTTTTCCCTTCATTTTCTGCACCACGCTGATCATGGAACTTTCTGGGCTACATCTGCATTGTGTTCTCCTCCTAGACACTTAGAGGATCCACAGTTATTCCAAATTCTCTGCCTTGCATGCCTTGAAAAATATGTAGCATTTATTGTTGTTTATACAGATACGACCGTACATTTGCAAAGCACAGCTTTGAAGGTTTCAAATATTCTCTTTTCTCACAAATATTCTGTTTTGTTGCAATCTCTTAAAAGTTGCATGAGATGGTTGATGCAAACGTAAATAAAGTGAGGTACAGGAATGTCACGAGTTGTATTTTTAGAGCCTAAGGTTAGTTGGTGGTGGAGCTGGGACCAGAATCTGGCGTGAAAACAAATGAGGAGAGAGTCCGCTTTGGTCAGGGACCTTAAAACTGCTCTTCCTGAGGGTCCAGAGGCTTCGGTTCCCATGTCATTTATTTAACGGGTGGCTGCCCCAGTTTCCACACCCGTGAGATAGGGATAAAAATTGCCCCATAAGGGTACGTGTAAGAGAATAAAATGAAAGAATTATGCCAAAGTGCTTTCATAACAGAGAGGAATGTACGAATGCAAGCTTAATCTAGTCCTGGAAAGCTGGGTGATTACCTGAGTCATGTCCATGAATTCTAGCTTCTATTCTGATTTATTTCCTGATCAGAGAGACCTCCACATTTTATAGGTTTTCTTTGAACTTTTTAAAGCGTTTTTCAAGTTGATGGTTTATAGTCAGTGAGTCGGTCCTACCATCTCTTTTAAAATAGCAGCATGGCATCGGCCCAGATCGGACTGGGAAGGCTTCCTGCCTGTGTTCTTGTTCACTCCCTGAATAACTGCAGAGGCCCGCGAATGCTCTCCTACCTTTGGCCTGTCCTCCAGTGTCCGAATTTTCATTCTGAAACTCAAATCTGATGCCACTCCAGGACAGAGAAACCATCAATGGCTCCCTGTTGCCCCTTGGTTCCTGGTTCTTGGTTCTTTTCAGCCAGGCCCCCCTCTCCTCTGCTTCTGTGCCCTAGTGTAGGACCCTTTGCGCATTCCCTCTCCCATCCTGTTGGGGTCTGCTTAGGCTGCTTCCCTGTAAAGCCTTCCCTGGCCACACAATCCATTCTGCTTCTCTCTCTGCTCCCAGAAACTCGGAACAAAGTTGGTTCTTTACATTTCTGTCTTTCCTTTTAGCTCCCAAGGGTGGGGACTGCGGCTCATTTCTCTCCTTCTAGCCTCCCCAGTTCTTGACATTTAGAGAGGGCTCCACAAATACCGGCTGAATGAATGAAGATCTCCACATCTCATAGCAAGGTCATCGTAAGATGGTTTCTGTCCAGAGAGTTCTTTGGCCCTCTGGGAAGGCACACCTGAGAACCACCAGGGCTGGCATGTGTATAGCCTCATTCCCAGCGGCGTCAGGCACAGAGGACTGAGACGTTGATCCTTCGATGAAGGGTTTGTGCTAACTCACCACGTACTAGGTCTCTGAGTTTCTGTGCGTTACATGCCTGTGATTGTCTTTGGGGGCCTCCAGCCCACGCAGTGTGACCACAGCCAACTCTTTGTTGTAGTTGAACGGGCTGCCCGCTTCTGTTGTGGTTTTATCTTTGTGTGGCCTGCACTCGGCCGTAACTTCTGGGAGAAGCTAGAACGCTTGGTCACTGCAGAAGCCTTCCACGGATAAGACTTCGCTTGGGGGTTATCTGAAGGTGGCGGTCGTCTGTCGTACTGCTCCGGACAGCTGACGCTCCGTGAACCCTCACCCGGGACCACGTTAATGAGCCGAAGGAGATGAATGGCGTCGCTAAACGATCACTGTGGTGGTGGCATTATTATGACCATCGTTCCCATTTGACTGTGGAAGGCATGGGCACTCATTTGCAGCGACCAAGCAACAGCACTGGGACTCCCAAGTCAGATCTGTCTGACCCCAGAGCCCTGACTCAGCTCGTACCGCATTCCGTCTCCTTCTTTGCCTGCGGTGAACCTTAAGAGTCCGCCAGCCGTCGGGTTCTTATCACTCAGCCTGCAAAGGCAGGAGCGTGAGCTCGGTTGTGAGTCACACACATCAGACCCCGTTCCAGGCAGTACTGACCCAGCAAGGGTGCGGCCGCGGCCCGTTCTATGGGAGCCCCTCTGTTTTTGCTACTGCCAGCCATTTACTGCTGGACCCTCTTTCTGTCGCGTCCTGGTGATTACCGCGCCACCTGCCAGCTTCGGTCCTCTGACCCTCCTCCCTCGGGGGTTCTCAACCCTCGCCATACTTTGGAATGGCCGGGGAAGCTTTACAACAGAATGCCCGGCCCTACCCCCAGAGGTTCCATTCGGTCATTCCGGCTTGGGGCCCGGGTATTAATCTTTCTGAAACCACCTTGGTATGTCATAGAATTTGCACGTTTTAAGTGCAACACTCGGTGATTTCTTTCTTTCTTTTCCTTTTTTAATGTTTATGTTTATTTTTGAGACAGAGAGAGAGACAGACAGACAGACAGTGTGCAGGCAGGGGAGGAACAGAGAGAGAGGAAGACACAGAATCCGAAGCAGGCTCCAGGCTCTGAGCTGTCGGCATGGAGCCTGATGGGGGCTTGAGCTCACGAACTGCGAGATCATGACCTGAGCCGAACGCAGTCAGACGCTTAACTGACTGAGCCACCCAGGCGCCCCCAAAACTCAGTGATTTCTTAGCAAACCGACAGCATCGTGTGACCGTCACCACAGTCTGATTTTACAAAAGTTCTCTCACCCCGATGAGATCCCTTAGGCCATTTTAGAGTCAGTGCCCAGTTCCACCCCTGCCCTCAGTTAACACTAATCTGCTTTCTGCCTCTGTAGATTCGCTTTTTCTGGCCATTTCATACAAATGGAGTCATCTGGGGGTGGCTGGGTGGCTCAGTCAGTTAAACTCCAACTTTGGCTCGGGTCACACTCTCACCGTTAGTGAGATCGAGCCCCGCGTCGGGCTCTGTGCTGACAGATTGGAGCCTGGAGCTTGCTTCGGATCCTGTGTCTCCCTCTCTCTCTGCCCCTCCCCTGCTTGTGTTCTGTCTCTGTGTCTCTCAAAAATAAATATTAAAAAAAAAAAAATGGAATCACCTGTAGTATTTTTCTTTTCTTTTCTTTTTTTTTTTTTAATTTTTTTTTAATGTTTATTTATTTTTGAGACAGAGAGAGACAGAGCATGAACGGGGGAGGAGCAGAGAGAGAGGGAGACACAGAATCGGAACCAGGCTCCAGGCTCTGGGCCATCAGCCCAGAGCCCGATGCGGGGCTCAAACTCACGGACCGTGAGATCGTGACCTGAGCCGACGCCTGACCCAGGCGGTTGTATTTATTTAGACCTTGTCCTGACGTTGGTGTGTCGGTAAGGATCGGGAAGAGAACAATAGTTACAATAGTTCAGTGGGTTTTGGGGAGGGGAGTGGGTGGAGGTGGGTAGGGGGAGGAGAGACATCACTTCTGATTTCCGCCCGTCACCAACGTCACCAGCATCGGGCTGTGCCTCACATTTGGACTGTATCATCAGAGTCAGCCGCCCCCGTTCATTTTAGCAGCAGCTTCTCAAACGTGAGGCGGGACTTCGGAGGAGGCCGGCTACACGCCTCCAGACCGGCTTCACGTACCAGTCCTCAAAGTGACTCCAGAAAGCCTCCTTGCGAGGTTTGCACCACACCCCGTGAGGATCACTGGTGTGCAGCCGGGGTTGGCAGCCTGGTTGGGAGGCAGCCAGAGAGGAAATATTTTGAGCTCCACAGGCCGTCTGGTCTCTGTCGCAGTAACGCCACCCTGCCGTTGTGGTGTGAAAGCAGCCATAGATGATGCAGAAACGTATCAGCCTGGCTGTGCTCCAGTCACACTTGATTTGTGCACACCGAAACTCGAATTTCGTATCGTCCTTGCGCATCGTACGTATGTTCCTCTTTGGAGTTTCTTTCCCCCACCCCCAGCCATTTTAAAGTAAAAACCATTAGCTTGCCATACAAAAATAGGCAGTGAGCTAGATTGGATCTGTGGGCCATAGTTCGCTGACCCCTGGTAATATGGGTAGTTTACTTGCTGTATTTTTTTCATTAAAAAAAAAACAACAACATTAGCTTTGGAAGGCACTATCATGTTTTAATTTTAGTCGCTGTGGATTTTACTGTGGAAGGCAATTCTACGCACACGTCTGCTTTTCTGCCTACTGCTATTGAATTTTTTTCTTGCTACCTCTGTTGAAGTCTACAAAGACCTTTTTTTCAAACCATTCTCTATTGTTGGGACAGCCGTTTGCTTTTTCATTAATGCATTCAGTGTGTATTTACGAAGCACCCGCAATGGTGTGGCAGGCAGGTGGCCATGGCAAGCCGGGTGCTCCGGGGAAGGGGGCAGTGATGGCCGAGATAGACTTGGTCTCTGCTCCCGTGGATCTGTCTGGCTCGCAGGGAAGAGGTCAGTCATGCACAGTGCTTGGCAGATCACAGCATGCATTGAAGGTGTGGACTTGAGCATTTGTTTCCACGGTCCCATAATACGTGCGTTATGCGGGTGGACGCGGCCCACGTGCAGTAGTCTGTATCCTGGGAAACAGGGTGGTGTTTCACATTAGTGGCGTTGGGCATCTGAGTGTACCGATGGCAGAAACTTCTCCAGAAATCAGTCCACAATTAGAGTTGGAAATTGTCACGCCAGTTGGAGATTTTCCTTTGACCCTGTGCCCTAGCGTAAGCATCTGTGTCTTTCCGGGTAAGTGGAACTGCTTCAGGTTGGGGGCGTTTCCATTTTCTTCTGGCCCAGTAAGAGTGAGACTCCCGTTAGGCACGACTGAAAGGCTGGCCATTACCACAACCAGTCAAGGGAACCGGGGAAGACATCAAGGCCTGCACGGCCCTGCCACTTGTAGGTTTTGGGGATTACAAGGGAAAAAGTTAATGCTTTACCAAAAAGTAATAAATTTAAAAAGCCTGCCCTATGTAAGCCTTGTTGGAATGACTAGTGAGATTGCACAGTGGCTTGCATAGGAAAAAACAAACCCCAGAGTAAAATGGTGAGCCGGAAGTGCTTTCCTGCTTTGTGTCGTTTTCCCAGTTACAGACAGGAAACATTCAAGTGCGTTTTCAAGCACAGAACATTGGACACAAAGAAGGCTCTGACGAAGCAGAAAAAAGACCCGTATACAAAAAGTTTAGGTCTGTGGAGCAAAATGTCTGATTGAAAACAATCTGATTTAGCAAGTGTTTTTTTTTACTCGTTGGCTTGCGTTGTCTCTAGGCGCCTTGATAAGCTTAACATGTTGCTCTCCCTCTTTGCTTTATCATGAATTTTTTAAATCTGATCACAAATCACATCTCAGGGGCGCCGGGGTGGCTCCGTCGGTTGAGTGTCCCAACTCTTGATTTCAGCTCAGGTCATGATCTCGCGGTTCAGATTGTGAGATTGAGCCCTGCATCAGAGTCTGTGCACTGATCTCGAGGAGCCTGCTTGGGATTCTCCCTCTCTCTCTGCCCCTCCCCTAGTCACACTCTCCCTGTCTCTCTCAAAATAAATAAGTAAACTTAAAAAAAAATCACATCTCAGTAAAAACCAAGTTTCTGTGGCTAATAGACTCTTTGAATGGGCACCGTGGCCGGTATTCTGAGTAATTGCTAGACTTTCCCTGGGTCAAAATTCTACTGGCAAATTGTCTGGTAAAGATGAACACTCCCAAACAGTTCAGCATAGAAAGGGCTGCTGGGCTGAGCCTTGGACCAGACACAGTGATGAGAAAGATCGAGTCATTTGGAGCACATATCCGGGGAGGTAGGGACCATGGTGGTTCCCTAAAATTAAGGTGGGGACAGCATAGACCAATGGGGGTATCTCAGTGTGAAGGAGCCCCCCCAATTTGTATGTTACATTCCAGACTCATGATTCGTCAGGAAAAGTAATCTTCCCAGATAGCCTGTATTCATGGTTTAGACGACGTAATGTTATTAAAACCTCCATACTACCCAAAGCTGTCTATACAGTTTCAGTACAGTTCCTATCAAAATTCTAATGGTGTTCTTCACAAAAAAAGAAAAACAATTGTCAAATCCACATGGAACCACAAACGACTGAAACAGCAAAAGCAATCCTGAGCTAGAAGAACGAGGCTGGAGGCGTCACACTTCCCGATTTCAAACTCCTTGATCCTTGAACAACGTGGGTTTGAATTGCATGGGCCCACGTATATGCAGATTTTTTACAGTACAATACTGTAGATGTATTTTCTCTTCCATACAATTTGCTTAATAACATTTTCTTTCTAGGGGTGCCTGGCTGGCTCAGTCGGTTAAGCGTCCAACTTCGACTCAGGTCATGGTCTCGCAGTTCGTGAGTTCGAGCCCCGCATTGGGCTCTGTGCTAACAGCTCAGAGTCTGAAGCCTGGTTTGGATTCTGTCTCCCTCTCTCTGTCCCTCACCTGCGCTCTCTCTCTCTCTCTCTCTCTCTCTCTCTCTCTCTCTCTCAAAAGTAAATAAACATTAAAAAAGTTTAAAAAGTAATTACATTTTTTTAAATTTTTTATTTTAATTAAAAAAAACATTTTTTTTAACGTTTATTTATTTTTGAGACAGAGAGAGACAGAGCATGAACGGGGGAGGGTCAGAGAGAGGGAGACACAGAATCCGAAACAGGTTCCAGGCTCCGAGCTGTCAGCACGGAGCCCGATGTGGGGCTTGAACTCACGGACCGCGAGATCATGACCTGAGCTGAAGTCGGCCGCTCAACCGACTGAGCTACCCAGGCGCCCCAGTAATTACATTTTCTAACTTTCTTTATTGTAAGAATACATGAAACAATGCACATAACATACAATACATATTAACCAACTATTTATGTTCTCAGTGATGTTTGTGGTCAACAGTAGCTACTAGTAGTTAAATTTTCAGGGAGTTAAAAGTTATGTGCCAAGTTTTCACTGCACAGGGTCAACACCCCTAACTCCTATATTGGTCAAGGATCGGCTGTATATTACAAAGCAGTAGTCATCAAAATAGGATGGTATTGGCATAAAAAAGATACATAAATGGAACAGACTAGAAAGCCCAGAAATAAATCTGATTAAGAAGAGATATTGGATCTCTTTCTAAAATTAATTTTATCAGTGTAATATGTGGCTGAGTGTCCATAAAGGCGGGAAACATAGTGTCCACTTATTTTCAAGCTGTATGTTAACATTTTCGTATAATATGTTCCACATAGATTTCAGTCTCCAGATACCTTTTTAGGTAAAGTACCTCTATATTGAAAGCAAAGGGTCTAGTTGGTAAAATGAAAAAAAGGATAATAAATACATTGATTTGCTTTCTAATCAAATGACTTGATTACAGGGGTGTCCAATGACTCGACTTAAATCACTGGTTGAACCAGAAGTCCCACTATGGCACCTCGAGTGCCATCATTCTGGGTATTACGTACAGCAACAGTGCTGCCCCTTTGGGCTGCAGAGGAGTCCTCGGAAAGTACCGTGATCTGGC